>NW_028258410.1:16365136-21284396 GCF_053883595.1 Heterocephalus glaber | reverse complement strand
GCACCGTGAGGACAGCTGCGCACAGGTGACCCAGCACAGCGCCTGGCCCACACCAGGGGTTCCCTCAGGAGCTGAGAATGGGCAAGTCGACGATGGCGGGAATGATGAGCTTCTTGGCCCTGACAGCTGAACCTGGAAGCCGAGAAGGGTGGACTCTCTGCCTCCCCAAAAGGGCAGGCTGTGACCCTCCTCACCTGGCTGGCTGGACCCCAACGAGCATCAGGACCTTGAGGGCGATCCGGCGGTGCAGGTTCCACTCCTCGATGGCACAGGCCATGATCAGACCACTGAGGAAGAGGAAGTTGGTGTCGAGGAAGTACTGGGGACAGACTTTGTGGGAGGGCAGGATGCCCGCGAAGGGGAAGAGGATGATGGGCAGCAGCGCTGTCACCGACAGGGGCAGGGCCTCTGTGCACCAGTACACTGCCATGAGCAGGATGATGAACAGGCAGCGGCCTTCCTGCGGGAGACACAGGCTCGGGCTCAGTGGGGCAAGGGGTGGGGGCGGGCATCTGAGGCCCATTCTCAAGGAAGCAGTGGATGGGGCAGTACCCAAAGCTTGACCTCTGAGCTTCCTTTTGCTCAACTGTAAAATAGGGAAGCTATTTCTGTCCATCCAGCGAACTGCTGGAGGAGTAAATGAAAGACCTCCCGCCTTGTCTTAGAAATAAACCAAGAGGTGAGGATGGAAATAAAAACAATTTACTTGGTGGGGGGCAGAAAGTTCTGGAAGGGCAGTGGGGAGGTGAAACAGAGAAGGGAATTCGACGTGTGCTCCTGAGAAGGTCATCGCTGTGCACAGCTGGAGCAGCATCCTGACAGGAACCCAGGGACAACACACCTCAGAGGTCTCCCGCCAGGTGCGATGCTGGGCTTTATCTGCCATCCCGGGGAACCTCAGGCCTTCACGTGTGCAGGCTAAGCACACTCTGCACCCAGAGAAGCTCCCCAAGATGCAGCAAGAAGCCATTGGGCCGTGTGGGATGGTGAGGCCCCGTGGGGACTTAGACGTAACCCCAAGAGCACCTGCCACCTCCGTACAGGTGCTAAGCACAAGACCTGACACGGTGTGTATGCTGCAAATGCAGACAACTGACAGCCACTGGGCACTTGACTGCCACACTTATCTATGTACCCTGGCAGGCCAACAGCTATCCCAGTTTGGATAATGTGAGTCCTCCAGAGGGATTGGAAGCTTCAGTGCCCACAGGAGCCCAGATGTACCATCGAGGAACTCTTGGGCTCCCTTAGACAATTTCACATCTTTGCACTTTGAAAAAGGCACGAATATGAGGCGCTTATTTCCCTTTTATCTTAGTTCTATTGTAAGACACTTGGGCATTCAGGCTCTGAGGCCTGCTGGCTACCTTCAGCTCATCGGTTTCCTCTGCCCAGGGAGACAGGCCTATAGCCAAATCATTTATCCCCAGAGAGACAGGGTCTGAAGCACCGCACAGTACTCTGAACCATGGGAACTGAGCCAGCCAGTGGAACCTGCAAAGTGCTGATCCTTAGTACCTCCTGCTAATGGTCTGAATATCTGTCTCCACCCCCAAGTTGAAAGCCAGTCCCCTTGGTAAGAAGAGGTGGGCTTTGAGATGTCTAAGTCATGAGAGTTTGGCCCTCATGAATGGGATTAGGGCCCCTCTAAAAGAGCCCTAAGGGCCTTCTTTCCACCGTGTGACTCAGCACATGGCAACCCAGCAAGAAGATGCCATCTTTGAAGCAGGGATCAAGCCCTCCCTGGGCACTGAATGTGCCAGGGCCTTGATCTTTAACATTTATTGGGCTATTCAGTAGAGTTCTGGAGGCTCTGTGAGCAATAAATTTCTGTTTTTAAATATATTATCCAGTCTAAGGCATCTCATTTGAGCAGCTCAAATGGACTAGATGTTTCTTCTTCTTTGGGTCTCACCAGTCCTGGTCACACCATGACTCCTGCAGCTTGCTCTGGTCTTCAGTGCATGTGTGGCTGATACGTCCAGGGAAATACCACTCCTAGGAACACCTCCCAGCCAAGAAGGTGGGTTGCCTTTCATGTGGGGCAACTTCGGCCTGTTGAACAGCATCTCCCAGAGGTACCCAGTATGGTTAAGACCCTGGTGTCCCAGAAGATACCTCTTTGTTCATACAGTTGTGCGATCTCCATTCTCCTCTTACAGAAAAATTCCTCACAATCAAAGCTTTGTCGCAGATCCTTCTGGAAAATCAATCAATGACAGATGCCTTCTTGGAGATGGTGACATCTTTCTAAGCTGGGACTTGAGGTTGACTTGGTGCAGGGAAGGAAAGGGCTGCCTTCTTGCCTGTGCTGGAAGCTTCTTTTGTATTTGAGTCAAATTCTCCAGCTGGATTTGGGGCTTATCTGAGTCAAACCCAGCTAACAAGGGCCAGCTTTGTTTATGGAACAGCCACATGTTACTTACAAATGAATCAGTCAGGTGAAAATAGGTATTTCTTGAGTAGACTATGAGTGTGGTGCTAGCATAAAAGAAGCTGTTACTCCATACTTAGAGAAGTACATGGGGACATCCTACTTGGATAGAATCACTGGCAGGTGTGTGAGCTGCGAGGAGCCCAGCAGGTGGCCATAATGTCAGACACATTTGTGTCAGACATTTTGGTACGTCATCTAAGGCCACATGATGTATTCTCAAGGAAATGCTTAAGTCAGATAAGTTGCCAGCAACTGTTCTTCCCATCACTTCCTTAAAAATTCATAAATATACATTGAAGGCTCTCACAAATCATGTGATCACATTTATTTGTCTTTGTTTAACTCAACATGTCCAAAATACATTTGTCTACAGACTTAGATATCCCTTAAAATTCTACACAACTTGTGTTCCGTGAAAAGTGGTTTAGAAATGCTGTTAAATTGTAATCTACAAAGATTCAGGCATTCAACATTCTTTGCTTACTCTGTCTCCCCAACTACAATGATGGTCCATGAGAAGCAGGTCCCTGTTTGCTTTGTCTTGTTCTGTTTTGTGTTGCTTTCATGTAGCACAGTGCCCAACACAATGTAGGGGCTTGGTAGCAATCAATGAAGAAGGGAGGGAGGGATGGATGGATGGGTGGATGGATGGGTGTGTGGATCAGTGAGTGGGTGGATTGATGGATTGATGGATGGGTTGTGATTTTTACTGTTTGCTGAGCCCCAGGGTGGAGGCTCAAGACAAAGAGAATCTCAGGAATCAGAGTAAGTGAATCTGCCCTCAAGGAATTCAAAGTCTCAGTGACTGGTTGCTGCAGATTCACAAGTGCATCACTAAGCAGAATGTCCAGTAGCAAATGTAGCTCTAAGTTCATGAGGGACCTCTGGGGCTGGATATTTAACTTAGCTTAGAAGACAAAGGGGGAGAGCAGGGACGACTTCTCTGAGGAGGGGCTACTTGAACTGAAGATTAGTAAATAAAAGCTTTTATAGAGTCCCAAGATCAGACCCTCCATTGTTGTGCACTATGTGAGCATTTATTTCTCTACTGTACTCTTCAATCCCAAGATCGATAGAAGAATCTTGTGAATTTACTCCTCTAATTCTGTCAACTTAGAGGAAACAAACTTCTTGAAAAACATAACTTAATCAACTATCAGAAAAAAGAAATAGAAAAGCTAGATATTTCAGTACCTATAAAGACACAGAATCAATCATTAAAAACCTCCTCACAAAAACATGCCAAACCCTGCTGACTTCTATGGTGATTCTACCAAACAGTGAAGGAATGCATAATGCCAGCTTGCACAAACTCAGAGAAGAAAGAAAGAAGGAGCTCATCCCATTTCTTTTGATGAGGCCAGGAAAACCTTGGCAGATCCTGACAAGGGCATTCCAAGAAAAGGAAAAAGAATAGAGTGATGGAGAAAGCAGTGTGCAAAGTCAACTCTGAGAAGCTCAGCAGAGAGCCGCTTTGTCTACCCTGACTTATGTCACTGTGTAGCCACGTCATCGCAGTAATAATGACAACCACCAACATTGTTTTAGTATTTGCTAAATTCCCCTGCCTCTTACATGTATTAATTCATTTAATGACCACAACAACCTTGACAGGGAGGTACTATTACTTTCTCCCTCTTTTCAGTAGGAATTACAAAAAGACATTGATTTAGGTCACGAAGGTGATGCAGTCCCAGGGCTGAGCTGTAGCTCACAAACTACAGTCTAAACCAGGATTCTAAGTTTAAGATTCTTCTCTCTCAAATACCTAAAGGACTCTAAGGATCATTAACAGTCAACAGTACTTACTATTTGTCAGGCGCTTTTATAATTTACATGTTTTAACTCATTCTATTCTCATGACCCTTTGAAGCAGGTGCTTTTGTGTCCATTTTGCAAATAAGACAATGGTGGGGAATAAGTCAAGCAAGTTGCCCAAGCTTTCTGAGGCAGAATTTGAACCCAGGTAATCTGACACCAGGAATATATGTTCTTTCTGTTGTGGTGCTAGTGGGGATTGAATTTAGGGACTTCACACTGAGCTACAGTCCTAGCTCTTTTTTTTCTCTTTTTTGAGATGGGGAACTCTCTGGGTCACTAAGTTGCCCAGGCTGGGCTTGAACATGCAATCCGCCTGCCTCAGCTTGCCAGCATGCTGGAATTACAGGCCTGCATCCATTCTTTATCCCAATGCCTCTTGGTACACACATGGCTGCTCTTCTCAAATTCCCCTTCCTTTTTTTCCCCCTCTAGCATGTCTTAATCTCTCACATTCCTAAGCCAAAAGAGCATCTTTCATCCTCTCTGTCTTGTCCTTGCCCTTCCTTTCTCTCTGTCTCTTCTCCTCTGGCCTGCACGACCTGCTCTGAAAACCATCACATTCCCTCCTGAGCCTCTATCCCAGAAGCCTCTTCCTCTAGTTCTTGCTCCTTTTCTCCAGAAAACAATCCTGGGAACTCTAACCCCCTCCTTCATAGGACAGCAACACCACCACCACCACTACCTCCACCAAACAATAATGTAATACTCATAACCCAACTCTTACTGAGAACTTGCTATATGCCCGACACGATTCCAACTACTGCACTGCACTACCTCAGCGGGACTGAAGTAGTTTCCAAATTATCTCTGTGCCACTGAGGCACAGAGTGACTCATCTGGCCAAGGTCCCGGAGCTGGTGAGTGTGGGCAGCCTGCTGAGCGTAAGTCAGGGGTGCTGACTCCAGAGCTTCTGCTCTGCTCTTGGCATTCCCGCCAGCAAAGCAGGTATGGGAGAGGGCAAACAGCTCTTCCCAAATATCCAATCAGCATTGGGATGAATAAGCAATGAATAATGTTTTAGCATAAGTTTGTCCCATGTAATATTTGGGATATACTTATGCCTAAAAATGATTCATTGTTTCAGTTCAAAAGGAGGTGACCATCCTGTGTTTTATCCGAACACTCACTGGGCCCATACCACAGAGGTGGGAGAAGGACCAGGTATGGTCATGAGGAGAGCCCTTCAGCCCAGGCCACTTTAGGACTCTACTCGGGAGGTCTGCTCCTAAGTGATGCTGGACACCCCCAAAAGAGTTCCCATGCATGGGGTCCTCAGAGACAAGGACCCTCCTCTTCCTGTTCACCGCCCCCCCTCCCCAGCTTCTAGACCAGGGAGGGCAGAGGAAGCCTTCACTTGGAATCAAGTTCCACATTGTAATTGCCCCCTTGGAGCTTACCCTTCCAGTTTTGGAATCGAGACCTGTTCACATACCAAAGCCACTGGGGGTTTTATTTGTGCCTCAGGAATGATAAAGTCATGCATCTGCAAGGGTTTCTTCCCAAGTAACAGGGAAAGACCTTCCCCCACTGGAAATAAGACATCACAATGGCTGGGGGAAAAAATGAGCATGACTGCTTAAAACCTTAGCTTTATTGATCTACAGTGCACAAGCAATAAAATGCACCCACTGTAAGTGTGCAGTTCAAGGCGTTTTTACAAATATGCATCACATATATCACCACCCCAATCAGATCTAGACCTGGAACACGCCCCTGTGGCCCTTTCAGGCTGTCCCTCACCTCTGCAAAATGCCCTCCAGCTATGATTTCTACCTCTGGCGATGGGTCTGTCTATTCTTGGACTTTCCATCAACAGAACGCTTGCATCTGGCTGTTTGGCTCAGTATAAACTCTGTGACATTCACACACAGTGGGTGCATGGGTCCCCCACTCTTTTATTGCTGAGTAGTGCTCTGTTCTGTGAAGATGTGGCAATTATCTGCACACACTCTGCTGGTAGACATGTGAATTATTTCCAGTGTGGGGCTACTATGAACAAAACTGGCATAAATTTTGAATACATCTGCTTTTGGGGTGATGGCTTGTGGGTTCCTCTGTGCAATGCACCCATTCCATACATTGCATAAATGGGGGGAAATGCACTGCTGCATTCTGGTGATAAAAGTCCCCTTTCAAAGGCTCTGAGTCTCAGGCCTGTCTTCCTCCACTTCCTCTTCTCTCCTTCCCTCTGCTCCCCTCTTCCCTCCTCTCCTCCTTGTCCCTTCCTCCCCTCTCCATTCCCCTCTCCTGTTTTGTCTCTCCTTCTCTCTTTCTCCCCCTCCCTCCTTTCCCTCCCTCCCTCTCTTTTCTCACGGTGCTTCCAACAGGATGCTGACAGCAGCACTCTGTAGAGGAATGACTCCAGATACAGCACATGTGCTGGGAGCAGACCTAGGAAAGGCAGGAGTGGGGAACTAAATCCTCGGCCCATATGGGGCTTTGGCAGCAAGTAAGTCAAAAGTGCTTTGCTACCTTGCTGGCTAGGGATTGGCACGGTGCCAGGATGACCCCAAATAGCTTCCTTGCCCAGCAGAGCTTCCTGTGGGCAAATGGATTTGCCAGCTGGGTGCCAGGCATCCGGTGGAGAATTAATAATTGCTGCTGCTGCTCACCCCCACCCCACCCCTGCCAGCTGGGAGGACAGAACTGATTTCCAGGAGCCTGAAAACTCTCCTGGGAGCCTTGAAGCCAGGGACCCCAGAGCTGAGGCTGTGAAATGCCAAGGGATGCTGTATGCTCTGAGGTCAGACAGGCCAAGTGCTCCACCCCTGGGTCTGTCCCTTCTGCCTGGTCCTCTTCATCCCTCCCCATCTGGCTCCTTGTTGTCCAGCTTCGCTTCGAAGGCCTCTCTTCAGGGAGCCCCTCTGATGACCCTAGACTGTGACCTGCCCCACTTTGTTGGGCTTCATTTTGCTCCAGCCCTATCAGCTGAAGCTTACTGTTGGTTCCCTTGTCATTATCTCTCCTCCCGCCATACCATAAGCTCCAAGCAAACAAGCTCTTGTCTGGCTTTGTTCACCTGTACCCTCAGTGCCTCAAAAGATATTTATTAAATGCCTGGATAAATGAGACAAGTCAGACATTACAGAACCAAAGGTAGGGGTGACGTAATGAGCGAGGTGAGCTGGTCTAAAGGAGACGCATTGCTTTCCCAAGTCTGATTGGCACTTCTGACAGTGCCGTGGGTCCCGAAACCATTATTTTCAGAGGGCGGTGCCCAAAGTTGATGATAATGTACAGCTGACACTGGCGGGTACAGGAGGGTGGGGTGGGGACTGGCAAGTGGAGCACAGGCCCCCTTCAGACCAGCAAATGCTGCTCAGCTTCTTGCTTGTTGCCATGGAGAATGTGGGTCCCAGGATGCCAGATAGCCTGATTTTTTTTCAAGAGAAGGTTAAAACTATGTTTTGTAAAATCTAACAGCTTCAAAATTTTTCCCTATTAAAAGGCAATTGTGAGCCAAAAAGAAAAAAATCTGCCAAGGGTATCCAACCCATAGTCACTGGTTTATGAATTCTCATTAAAATAGTTTTAATTGGCAGAGTCAGGGGTGCCTTTGGGAACTAGTGAAAACCCCAGAAAAGTGCAAACACACACGCACACGAACACACGCACAGGACTGAATATAATGTCAAAGTGTTGACCAAGTCCCAGGCATGGTGGTCCATACCTATAATCCCAGCACTCGGGAGCCTAAGGCAGGAGGATTGTGGAGAGTTCAAGGCCAGCCTGAACTGCATAGTGAGACCCTGTCTCAAAGACAAACAAACAAACAAAAAGTGTTAACCAATTACTGGAGAAATCAGGACTCAGTGTTGAAAATCCCTGCCCTATTTTAAAATTTCCATTGTACAGGTATAAAAACTGAGGCCTGGAGAGGCAGTGCTTTCGTCAGGACCATGGAGAGCATGTGAGACGCTCGCTGTCATCACTCCTAGTCCTAGTTGCCATTGAAATCACGGCTGGGAGCCCGGTGCTTCCGATTTCATTCCACTCACACAGGATCCGCTCCACTTCTGCCTCTAGGCCCCTGTTCTGTGAGCTCAGACCAGGCACATGGCCACGCTGAGCTTCCGTCTCTACGTTGGCACAGCAGAGTCTGCTCTGAGCCATTGAGGGCAGGGGAGGGTAGGAGTTGATCATGAGATCCCACACCCTGCTCCTTTGAATTCTAACTTCTAAAGTTCAGAGCATGGGGGAGGCATCTGATGTTGCACACTCGTTTTCTGGGTCACTTCAGGGTCAGAAGTGTCCCCCCTCACCTTTATCCAGAGGCTCCCTGAAAGAATGGAGGCTTGCTGGGATAGGTAGAGAAGTGACTCCAGGTGGATCTTTCTGCACCCCCCAGCAGATTCCCTCTGTCCTCTGAAGCCAGGCACTTTTACCTCTAGGGGTGGAGAAGGCAAGAACCAAACCTAAGAGACATCGCACCCCTAGAAGCCAGGTCCACAAGCAAGAAACCTCACAGGTGTTGGGTCTCCATTAGCTTGCATATTAATCATTTTGTTCATCTTTTCTTTCTTTTCTTTCCCACTTGATTTTGTTCAATCCTCTCTGGTCTGTATATCATACCCTTGATTATGGTGCAAGTAAACATTCTCTGTTTTATTCAGCACAAATGCAGTAGCTCCAGGGCACATGCTGCTATTTAAGTTTATTAAAATTAAATGGAATTTTAAATTCTAGGTTTGTAGTGACAACAGTCACATTTCAAGTGCTCACCTGCCACACGTGACTGGTGTCTACCATTTTGGACCAAGCAGACAGAACATTTCCATCATCATAGAAGAGTCTGCTGTACAGAAGTCCTCTAGGGAATCAGAGACCCTTGGGACAGTAGGGTTTCCACTGAATTTCTAGGGCAAACCCATGGAACACTCTCAGCCTGAGTTTGTTTCTCTGCAAATTGGGAATAATCATTTTGGGATGTCCAAGTCCTAGAGGGTTCCATTAGAATAAATGTACACAAAAGCATTTTGAAATGTGTACTTGATGGAGAGTTATCTTAGGTATGAGGCTATGAATAAATCTGTGCTTATTCATAGCTCTATTTTGTGAAATTTAACAACAGATATATATTTTTTAAAAGAAAGTTATCTTTTGAGTGGAAAATTAATGTATTTGGTGAAATTCTTAGGTTATACTTTTCCTGAGAAAGAATAGATATTTAATTATTGTGTAGCAGAAATATGGCTTCTTCCAGCCTGGCTTTTCCCCCCTTATAGCTCACTTGAACCTTTTGCCTGGATATCTGTGAGACGTCTGTTTAGGCCTCAGGTCTATTAACACAACCACAGTACATCTCAGTGTTGATAAAGCTGTGTAAATCTTTTTGTGGAAGACAATATGTTCTTTCAGTCCGCACATGTTTTAGTTTTTTGTCTCAGAGAAGTTTTCTTCTATTGAAGATTCTAGTATTTTCTGTTTTGTGTTGTCTTCTCCTCCAGGGATACCAATTGTGCAGATATTGGATTCCCTTTAACTTCCATATTGATCATTTTTCTTCTTCTTGTCCACTGCATTTTGTTCAATCTTCTTTAGCCTGCATGTCATATCCCTGATTATGGCTTAAATAAACATTCTTGCTTTTATTTATTTAATTATTTTGCTGTTTCTAATATGGATTTTATAATCTAAGGGCTTTACTTTTCTTTTTTTACTGAGCACTTCTTTTTTATCTCTCTCTACTTCTTTTCTTCCCCCCTGGTTCTGAAGATCAAACTCCAGGCGTCACACTTGCTAGGCAAGTGCTCTTCACTGAGCTACAACCCTGGCCCCTTTAGACCTTTTTATTTCTTGCTCTGAAACTTGTTTTAGAAAGGTTATCAGTTCTCTAACTTTTTTTGGTTTTGGTTTGGGTTTTTTTTGTACCGGGGATCGAACTTGGTTTCTTGCACTTGCATAGCAGGCGGCGAAGCCACTGAGCTACATCCCCAGCCCTCTAACGATTTTCATACTTCACAGAGAACTAGCTGCTGAACACTTTCTCTTACTCCCGAACAACGCTTCTAGGGTGGGCCCTTTGTTTACTCTTCATCTAGGTTCCTGCTCATCTCATTGCTCACACTATCTCTTCATAGACCCTGTGGCAGGTGCACATCACAGAACTGGCTCCATGGATGCCTCACTTGGCTCACTCTGGTCCTGGCCCTCGAGGGGAGCAAGGACAGGGTGGAAGTGGGCAGTTGGTCACAGTGCCTGATTCAGCCCAAACCCTGCCAATCAACCCGGATACACTCACTGTTTTGCTTACAGGAAGCTTTATAATCTCCCCACCACAGAAATCCCACATTCCTAGGCTTAGCCAATACATTAGCACAGGGATTAAAGTCTACAGGCCAAGCATGCAGAGGTGGGGAGGGAAGGAGGGAAAAGGAAAACGCCATGTCAGGTGGTTAATTTTTGAGCTGGGGAATGATTTCCTGGCAGACACGAAGCAGCCTTCTCTCTAATGCCCAGCTTGCTTGTCCCTTGCACCCAGGAGAGAAAAGAGAGAGTCTGTCTCTTCTTCAGGCCCAAAGGCAGGGGCTTTCAGGACACTGTCTCCTCCACTACTGTCTCCTTCCCTGGCCCCTGCTCTTCTGGGCTGTAGCAGGTATGTTGCCAGGGGCTGGGCTGTGACTGGGCTCTTGGCAGGTGCCAGTGGCCCCTGCCAGGTAGAGAGCCGGCCAGCCTTTCGTGGAACAGGCCCGAGGGCAAAGCCCACAGTATAGTGGTGCCTTCCTTCCACTTCCTCAAGGTGCACTCCCCAGAGTGCATAGAGCAGGCCTGAACTTGGAACTGCAGCTGGCAGAAGCAGCATCAGCTCCATGGTGTCTTCTGCCAGCCCAGCCAAGGCCACCCCTCCAGAGCCATGCAGAGTTTGCAGCCTTGGGACTCAGCACCCGCCACTGGGGTGTATGATCTTGGCCCAGCCACTGCCCTATTCTGACCTCAATTGGCTCGCAGATAGGGCAGGAACGATGGCATCACAGACTCACCACAGTGGTCTGGGGCCCCAAGAAGCAGAGCTGCAGGGATCCATGGGAAGAGCAGGGGACAGGGAACTGGAGATGGGGGTTGAAAACTAGACCTGATGTCAAGAACCAGAGTATCCTAGGGGCTATTCATTGACACTGGATGTGAGAGTCCCTGAGTTTGAATCCTGCTTCTACCGTTTTGTAGAACAAGTGATTTAATCCTGTTTCTCAGTTTCCTCATCTATAAAAGGAGAGTGATGATAATAATACTGAGAAAAATTCCAACCTCATAGAACTCTTATTGTGATGACTGACTGTGGCAGTGTAGACTGAGCACTGGGAGCAGTGCATGGCACAGAGCCAGATGCCCACACCCTTCTCCCCATGAGCTTGCTGACTGTGAGCTCATCTCTTGCCCCTTTACATTAGATGTTCCATCCCAAGATCCCCAAGGCACTTCCGGTCTGTCATTTGGGGATGAAGTCAGTGATTCTAGGTGCTATGCAAATACCAATGCACATCACATGCAGGCCTAGAGGTGACAAGAGAGAACGCAACAGAACCCTGTGTGCGAGGCCAAGAAACATCTTGCCTGGAACTGCCACTTGGAAGCTGGGGGCTAATGACAGCAGCTAAGGCCAAAGGACAAGGCCAGGAGGAGTTACACAGTCCCACATGCAAACCCAGCTCCACCCTGTACAAGCTGCAAGCTTCTGAAGGAAGCTAGGGTGTTAGTAGGCCCTCTTTGGAGAACACCGGAGGGGGATGAAAAGGCATGTGGATGTGGCCATTCTTCAATGGTGGGTGATAGTGGGATCATTTCTACCCCAGCCTCTTGAGCAGCTGCCTCTGTCACCACAGTGCCACATCACAGGTATGGGAGGTGACTGCATGCGCTGAGCACTTACTACATACCAGGCCTGGTTCCCTGGGTTCCTTTATTGAACTCCACTCAGCTCCAGGAGGCAGCTACACATCCCTGTACAGGTGGCTCAGTTTACCATGGCTCTGAGAATCTACAGGAGTCACTCAGAGTCACTCTGCCTCAGTGTAAAGGACAGGAGAGAATAGTGAAGGCTCAGTGCGTGCCAGGTGCTCAGCCACGCTTTGGCACATATTACCTCACTTGCTCACCACCACAGCCCTGGGCACAGAGAGGTTCGGTGGCTTCTCTGCACACATGTGCACATCTAGCAAGGGACAAAGCCATGCTCCTGCCATCGTAGTCTGAGCCCAGGGCCTTGGCCTTGCTTCTTCTGCGATAAGAAGCACAGTGTAGGGCACTGCCAGCATTTACCAGGCACTTGCTCTGCACAGGTTCTGTGTGCATTAAGCCCCTTATGGCTTCTGTGCCTTTAGTTCCTCCCCTCTACTAAGTTCTCCTGGAAGAAATCAAAGGATAGACGCCTGCTCCACAGAAAGTGCTTTGCAGCTCTTGCCCATCCTGCCTAGGTCTGTTCCTTTAGGACTTGCCAAAGGGAGAGACTGGGGCCACCAACGTCCATCTGGGCCCGAGACATCATCAGGGAGGAGGTGGTGGGAAGAGGGGATCGTTCCCAGGAGACCTCTGGGCCCAGCCGCCTGCGTCCTCTACCCTGCTCTGGAGCCAGTGTTAGACCCCTGGACTCATTAGCAGGTGTTCTGACAAGTTCAGGCTCTGGCAGCCACTCAGTAAAAGTGTTCCCGGGGTGGCTCACACCCTGCGGCTGCCAGGCCTCAGTAATCATTCACGAGCTGGCAGGTGGGTGGGGATAGGTTCCCGGCCCAGCAACACCCATGCCCGACTCAGCCCCGAGAGGACACAACACAAGCTTTGGGGAAAAGAAGCTGACTCACTGTGTGACCTTGGGCAGCTGTTTCCCCTCTCAGTGCCTCGGTTTCCCTGGATGTCCAACAGCTCCTTCAGCTCCCAGTGTGGAGCAGGGGGGTAGCATCTATAGGCCCTGCTCCTCTCGGACAGGGGAGGCCTGGCCTTTCGGGAGCCTCTCCCAGGCTGGAGTGGAACCCCACCTGAAGTCACCTGGTGAGATGAGCCTTCACAGCCCGTCTAGAGGTGGGAGTGGTGGTGCATGCCTGTGATCTCGGCACTCTGGGTAGCTGAGACAGGAGGATCACAAGTTTGAGCCTAGCCTGGGCAATTTAATGACTTAGTGAGACCCTGCCTAAAAAACCAAAAGCAAACAAACGAACAAAAAACCCTAGACTTTTCTAGAGGGCCTCGGTGAGCAGGGGCCAGAAGTCAGTGTCCTGGGCGAGGCTGCCTTCAGGACTGAGGAAGGTCACTGGCTGTCCCCTGAACACCACTGTGTTCTCGCCTCATGACCCTCGCACCTGCTCTTCCCTCCTCCTGGAATGCTTTTTCTCTGCAGATGCCCAGGCTCACTCCTTCACCTCCTTCCGGTTTGTGCTCAAATGTTCCTGTTCCAGTGCAAGCTTCCTGACTCTTGAGCTTGCCCCGCCCAGTCCTCAGCTCGCTGCTTGTTCTCTCCATGCACACAGTGTTGCCTGACGCACTGTAGCACACCTCTGTATCCACTGGTCTGTTCTTTTGTCTCCCCCTCTAGAATGTCATCAAGCACGAGAACTTGTGACTGGGGTTCACCACCACGTCCCCTTGGAAGAGTGGCTGGTGCCTAAGAGGTTCTCACTTAATACTTTTTGACTGACTATATGGGTCCTTTGAGGACAGTGCATGGCACATGGGAAACACTGAAGAAAGAATTGTTTTGATGCCATATTTCTCCAAGACCTGTTTATTAAGCACGTGCTGTGTGCCAGGAGCTGAGGGTACAAGGATGAACTTGACAGACAAGGCGTCTATTTGTACCTCACTATTTGCAGGAACTTTAGGATCCTCAACACTGCCCCATCTGTCCCATGAGGAAAGTGAGGCTGGAAGAGCAGTGCCTTGCTTCCCCTCACAGAGCAGAGTCGCTAGGGCCACATCCTGTGCTGCCCCCGCTTCTGGGCACTGAGGTCTGCCTGTCCCATCTCCATGTCTCTGCAGTTCAGTCATCCCATGCTGCCCAGCGCAGCCGGCCCGACCCAGGCATCCTCGGAAACTGGGGGATGGGAATTGGCCCCTGCTGCTGGCCTGGCCTGCAGAGTCCCCAGCCCCCTCTGACACTGAGCCTGCATTGCTCACAGTCCCTGGGCTCTGGAATTTGGGCCAAGAATAAGAATGACACATGGAGTGGGATGAAGAGAATGAAGCTGTGTTATGGACACGCACCAACTCCCCACGAGGCATGCGATCATCATGCACAGCAAACATGGACCAATCAAAATAAAGACTAAAAAAGAAAAAGAAACGAAGCACTGATACATGCCACAACATGGATGCACCTCAAAAACACCATGCTAAGTCAAAGAAGACCATCACAAAAGACCACAGGAGGCATGATACCATTATAGGAAATGTCCCGAATAGGCAAACTCAGAGACGGAAAATCGACTAGTGGTTGTCTAAGGCTGGGGGGGTGGTAACTGTGGTTTCTTTGGGGGATAATGAAAATGTTCTGAAATTAGACTACCTGCTGCTTGTACAACTCCGTAAATAGACTAAAAACCATTGAGTTGTACATTTTATTGTGTGTAAATTGTTTCAATAAAGTTATAAAGAAAAAAAGAACAAGAACACTAAGGGAATTCCTGTTGAGACTTTTCTCTGAATAAGCACTATCTCATTTAATCTTTCCAGCAGCCTCTCGGAAGTGAGCTTTATTCCATTTTGGGGGAGGAAACGGAGGCCCAAAAAACCTGGAGCCCATTGAGTAAAGGGAGGATCCTGGTGGCCTCAGGAACCAGCCCCACCCCCTCTAACACACTGCAGACTAGCAAGCCTATGGGCTCATTTCTAACAGCCCGTTATACAATCGATTAGGTGTCAGGCATGGCCCTAAGCATCTTAGATGTATGAGCCAAACTTCTCAACATCCCTGCTAGGCGGGTGCTATCAGTACTCTCATTTTACAGAGGAGGAAACTGAGGCACAGAGAGGTAAGTAGCTTGGCCATAGTCACAGAGCCAGGCAATGGGAGAGCGACCTGGAGTCCAGGAAGCTAAAGTCCCTACTCTCACAATCTTATCCCTCCCCAACTCTCCCATAGAAGTGAGTCTGGGGGACACACTGGCCCGGGAGAGGCAGGCTCCTTTTCCAGAAAAAGAAAACTGAGGTCTGAAACAAGTTCCATCCCCAAAGCAAGAAAAACATCAGGAGCAGGAAAGAGTCAGGTCTTCCAGGCTCACTTTCAGATTAGTAGGGCTGACAAGGTCCACTCAGAATGGTGCTTGGAGCCCCCAAAAGGAAGAGGTCTCAAACAAGCACCACATCAGGCCTCTGCCTGGTGCCCAGGCCTGGAGCAGCCCAGATGTGGGCAGAGCAGACAAGTCTACAGGACTCACTGCCCAGTGAACCCAGCCTTTCTGTATTTTATAGCAGAGTGGCTCCATGGGGAATTCTCCTGAATGCTTCTTCCAGGGAAGTCTGAGGGGCTACAGATGGGGGGGGCAGGAAGTAGTTAAAGGGCCAGGAAGAATTTTCCCTCCTCCCTTCTACCCTCACCCCAGGCCCCAGAGCCAATAGCTTTCAGTGCTGGTCAAGAGAGGAAGGTACAAGGGCGATTGTAAGGCCAAGGGACAGCCCAGGCCGTGGGAGGAGGAACAAGGCTGTCTTTTGTTATTTTCCCAAGGGGAAGGCACTTTCCCACCCATAAAGAGCCCAGGGGGCAGAGGACTGGCCAGCTTCGTGGGGTTGAGCTAGAACTGGCATCTGGGGAGGGCTTCATGGAGCCTGGGATGCTCCCTACATCTCCTTCTCCTTCTTTGTTTTTTCAGAGCTGGGCATGGAACGCAGGGCCTCGAACATGCTAGGCAAGTGTTCCTCCGGAGCTGCACCCTCAGCCTCTCCTCCCTCCCAGGCCCTCCACAGCCAGGCAGTGTGCCCACAGCATGTCCCTCAAGGAACCCATGATGGCACCTGCCCTGCAGGGCTGAATGAATGGCACCAAGGGTATCCGAAGCCTGCGCATCCTCAGTGGGGGGCTGTCCTGTGCATTGTAGGGTGTATAACCGAACCCCGGGCTTCACCTATGAGATGCTGGTAGTGCCACACCTTGGTTGCAACAATTGAAATTGTCTCTGGATATAGCCAGTGTCCCCTGGGAACAGATGTGCTTGAGACATAGCAGGCGCTGGGCCAGGGAAGGCAGCCAGGAAATTTGGAGCTTTGTGTAAGCATTCTCTGTCGCTATCCTACCTACTTTATCAGATGAAAAAACTGAGGCACGGACATTAAGTACCTGGCCAGAGGTCACATGGTTGGTCAAAGTCAGGATTTGAACCCAAGCAGTGAGACTCAAACTCCCCTCCCCCATGCTCGACACCTCCTCAAGTCCAGGCTCCAGAAAGCTCCCGTGTCTGAATGGTCATCTCTCTTCAGGAAAGCCTTCCTCAATGTCCTCACCCTATCCTGCATAGCTGCTCCTTCCCCTTTGCCTCTCCTGAGCCAGGAAGGAGCATGAGCTTTTAATGAGGCAGGAGCTCATCAACATGAGCTCACCATGCATGCGAGGGCTGTGGGGCTGTGGTGTGCCAGGCGTGTAGCTTCACCTCGCTGAGCCTCGTCCTTCTCTTCTGTAAAATGGGTCCATCAGCCCTGAGTCATACAATAGGGCTGAGGACACAGACTTTGGAGCCAGAATGCTGGGGTTTGAATCCCAGCTCAACCACTTCCCAGCTGTGGGAGCTTGGGGCAGTGACTGAATCACCTCGGGCCTCAGTTCCTTTATCTGCATCCACAGATAATAACTGCTGTGCCCCAGAGCCCTGAGGAGCATCAATGAGCCAAGAAGCATATCCTGAGTGCTTGGAACCTCACCCAGGCCTGAGGACATTCTAGAGGGTCAGTGGTAGTTCTTACGAAGGCCCTGGGGTGAGAGAAGAGGGTACATGGCCCAGGACATCAACAAACTTGAGCTTGCTTCCTATAGCCACTCCGGGACTGACATTTTCCTGGAGGGGAGCTTAGTGTGGCTGAAGATAAATCTATCCAGCTTGCTGATAACCCTCTCCCCAAGGGGATGGGAGCAAAAAGGAAGGGAAGGGAACCCTGCCAGCTGGGTAGCAGGGATATGCTGGCCTCTCAGGGCCTTCTCCAATGTCATAATCCAGTGGGGACCACCCCTCCTCCTCTTCTTCCTCCTCCTACAAATTTCAGGGACAAGCAGGCAGGGCAGAGAGACTGGAACCCCTATTTTGCAAAAAATAGCAACAGCAGTGATGCTTTCCTGAGCACCTACTGCATGCCAGGCCTTCTGGCTTTCCCAGCAGATGCATTTCATCAAGCCCACTTTACAGATGAGGAAATCGAGGCTCATGGGAGGGGAGCAGTTTGCCAGGAGGCAGTGTGAACTTGTGTGTCTTGGGCTCCTGGGTGGAGCAGTTGGGGCACACATGTGAGACTTGTTCCTGGGCCCAGCATACCTGGCCCTGGCTGGGGTGCCGACTCTGGGTCTTCAAGGTCTGGGGTGTCAGGAAATCCTGTGATCTGTCCAGAGGGCATTGTCCCGTGGAGCTGGGTCAGGAAACACGATCTTGCTCCCTATGGCGTCCCCAGGAACCCTGTTTACACACCTGGCAGGACTCAGAGAAAGCAGAAAGTTGGCAGGGGCTCAGAGGAACAGCTCAGCGGCCAAGGGCTCAGTGCACCCACTTGGGTCCAGGCAGCAAGTCAAGCCTGGTAGGGAGGACTTACGGGGGCTGGGATGAGTGCTCTGGGACCACCACACTGAGATAAAGTCCCTTCGTTCCCACTCCGGGCCTCAGTTGTCCCAGCTGAAAAAAGAAAAGGCTAAAAACATTGATTTTGGCTCAAATGGTCCACAAATCCAGACACAATCTGAGATTTTAAAAAGCAGATGTGTCCTGAAACTCCAAGTTCACTCATTCAGTGCTTGTTTGCTAAGTGCATACTATGCGCTAGATGTTGTTCTAGATCAGGGGGTTGCCAACAAGACCATGACAGACATGGACCCTGCCCTTAAGTTGCTCATAGCCCCCTGGGAGAGGCAGACGCTGAACAAAGAAATGATCCTTTCAGACTGAAATTAACAAATGCCATGAGAGCAATAAAACGGGAAGCTGTTTCAGAGAGTATTTTGTGGGATGAGGAGGGCAAGTGTGCTTGCAAAGGAGTCACCAAAGAGAACTCCTAGGAGAAGCTGCCACTGGCGCGAAGCCTAAATGACCAGAGAAGGTCAGGAGCAAAAGCATTCCAGGGAACAACAAGTGCAACGCTGAGGCAGGAAGGATCTGAAGAACCAAAGGGCCTATGAGGCTGAAGCACAGGGAGAAGGGGGAGGGGGTGTGGGCGGCAGCACTAATCATGATTCCTAGTTTCTGTCTTTGATGCTCGGACATCCTGGAGGGGCTGCACCTCTCAGGGCTAGCCAGGCCCTAGAGATGGTAACCCATTAGGCTGCGAGCAATGCTTTCCTATGCAAACCAGACAATCCAGACTCCCTCTCTGCCTACCCTTGTCACCCCAGGGCTAGGTACCAGACCACGAGAGAGGTTCCTATGGCCCAGACCCCCTCAGATTATCCAGTGTTCCCAGGAGTA
Organism: Heterocephalus glaber; assembly: GCF_053883595.1. Classification (NCBI taxonomy): domain Eukaryota; kingdom Metazoa; phylum Chordata; class Mammalia; order Rodentia; family Bathyergidae; genus Heterocephalus; species Heterocephalus glaber. The sequence goes on along the minus strand of NW_028258410.1, from coordinate 21,265,559 downwards.
CCCATCCTTCCTCTCTGCATCTCGCCCCATTCCACTCCAATGCTAGACCCACCCAAGGCAGAAAGCCCTCTTGGCTTGCCAGCCTGACCCCAGAGCCTTATGGTAACCGCACAGCCTGTCCCATCACTGGATCCCCTGCACCCAACCTCAGCTCTCAGATGACCCTGGGATCATTCCCAGAGTGCACCTGCACAGAGAGGTAAATACTCTTTCCCTGAGTCACACAGCTTATCAGGGTAGGGACCAGAGATGAGCTCATACCGAAAGGACTCCAAAGCCTGTAATTTCTTCACCAAGCCCAGATCTCTCGGGAACATAGAGGTTTGCATCCCAAGAATGGAGAGCTCACAGGTTGAGTCAGGCCTGTGAATTGTGGGCAATTAGCATGCCCGAGTTCAGGGCAGAGATGGGGCTGCACTGGCCACTCTCCTCCTGGAAGCAGCAGTCTGGGAATGGTCCTGCCACAGACTCGCTTCCTATTGCTGCTGTAACAAATTCTCCCAAATGTAGGGATGTAAGGCAACGCAAGGGTTTCAGTGACACTGCTTCAGAGGTGAGAAGTCTGACCTCATTTTTACTACACTAAAGGTAAGGTGTCAACAGGTTGGTCCCCCCGGGAAGCTCCGGACCGGAAGAGGCTCCACACTTGTGCCTCCACAGCCTGGAGGTCGCCTGCATCCCTTAGACATCATCTGGTTCCCTTCTGGCTCTGCCTCCTCCTGTCAGGACCCTTGTGAGTGCACTGGGCTGGCAAGATGATGCACTCATCTCCCTCCCAGACACAGCGAGGCACACAGGCTCGGGACCTGGGCCACCATCTGCAGTGATGAGGACACCACGGAGCAGGGGCCGGCAGCCAGCCTCACTCACACGCTTGTCAGAGGAGGAAGAGGAGTCCTAGTAGTTAGCAGCAGCATGAACATTGCTTAACTTCTCTGTGCCTCTAAAGATAATCACTATTGCTATTTCTTTAGGCTGCTATGGAAAGTAATGGGCTAAAATGTGTAATTCTCAGAACAGACCCACCCAGGGGATAGAGGCTCTCTCCACTTCCCAAATGAAGAGACTGAGGCCCAGGAACTCCAGGAGTCCTCTTCTCTTTGTCATTTCCAAATCCAGCATACCCAACTGCAAGGTCCAAGCGCTTTCCATCATGTAACTTCTCAGAGACTCGGTTTCCTGGTCTGCAAAACGGGAGCACTAAGGCACACCTTCAGCATTGAGTTCAAAGGAGACATTTACGGTACAGGCACCAGAGATTAGATCTCATGGAACCCAGATAGTAAACAGGAAGACACGGTGGTCATTTGCAAAGGAAGAATTTGAGGCCCAGGGAAGGAAAGCAGCCTGTTCAAGTTCACAGAGCAAGCCTATAGAATGAGAATCCAGCTCTGACCCCAAAGCCTAAGACTGGGAATGCAATGACCTTTATGCTGGAATCGGGCACATGTCAGAAAGAAAGACCCTGACCTTTCAGGTGTACTCTATCCCCTGAGGAGATCCTGATCCCAGGACAAGTCTGCCATGGGCCCAGATGCAAACTAGAAAAGGGCTCTTTCTCAGATGGCACCAGGGCACAGTGTGGCACGGGGTGCAGGCTGGTTCAGCCTTGCTCATCTCCTCATGGCCCCTGTTCAGTGCACAACTTACACAGCATCCTGTATCAGCTGCACCTAGAACGTCCCCAGACTCCTCCTCCTCCTCAAAGCAGCCTTACACTTGCTGTGACCACCACTTTAATTTGCTCCCGGTGGATGCAAGGCAGGAAAAGGAGCCAAACTTTGAAAACAGATGGGGCCAGTGCTTCTCTGCAAGCCTGTTTTAACAGTCCTGTCTGTGCCCACCAGCTATCCAAGACCACTCCCCAGATCTCCAGTTCCCAAGATAGCCACCCTTGGAGGCAGACCCCGACAGCCTCTTGTTTTCCGGAGCCTCAAGTGGATCCCCAGTGGCCCTGGAGATTCCGGCTGCTGCTTTCCAGGCTTCGGCTCCCTTCTTCTCTCCATCCTGGCCAGAAGACGGAATGCAAGGACAGCTCCCCCAGGACCTGCTCTACACTTGACAGCAGCCTCTCTGCAGACCAGCTCCTCTCTCAACCACAGTGACTCCTCGGACATTACACTAGTGGAATCTCTGGTCTAGAGATGTCACCAAGGTGAAAACCAGGCCCAATGAGGGACAGTGCCCTGGCTCAACACCATTCAGCATGTGGCCTTTCTGACCGTCTTTCCTGATCTATTACCTACAGTTTTCCAAAGCTTTATAGGATTCCATATGTGTAACACAGCCTGTACTGGTGGCTCAGAATGCCTGAGTGACCTAGAGACTCAGAAGTGGCCAGAGCCTGGGAATGGGGCAGATGCTGCAGATACTTACACTGGAGCTGCATTTTTGCCCAGAGAGAACATTTTAAAGTTAGACCCCAGCCTTTGGGGGCAGTGCAGGTTGGGGCAAGGTAAGAGCAGCCTTGCCACTGCCTGCACGTAGCAAGACCTTTGTCAGCAAAGAACAGGGCAGTGCTCTCTGAAGGTGCTTTGCTCACATCGCCCCTCAGGGGAGAAACATGTCAGTTCTTAACATTGCCCAGAATATAACAAGGGCAATTCTACAGGGTGTGAGGAGATTCCATGTGGGAGGGGGCTTCAGGAATGCCAACAGAGATTTGGAAGGAGCTCAAACTCCCCAGCCCCAGCAGAAGGACCAGCCTCCTGAGGGGAGGCCCTGCTTTATCAGCCACTTCAAGGCAGTGACATCTAGGCCACACAGAGCCCCCACCAGGGACCTACAGGGCACACGGAGTGGTCCTGGCTGATTTATGACCAAGGGAAGCATGTAAAGCACAGCAGTTAGAAGCAGACACTGTATTGTGGCTTTGGAGCAGCTGCATGACCTTGAGCAAGTCACCCAACCTTGCTGAGTTTCCGTTTCCTCACTTGTCCACAAGGAATGCAGATAGCAGTTGCCTCCCAGGTTGTGGGGGACACTGTATGGGACAGTACTCGAGAAGCTAAGCTCTAGCTTGGTGTCAGCAATAGAGGAAGAGCCAGGTGGTCAGGAGGACACGTTCTTATCAGGCTGATGGCCATCACAGGGGCCACTGCACTCATGGCTGCCACTGCAGTCCCACCCCACCTGTGCACACCTCAGGGCAAGACGCAGAGGACCAGCCCATGCCCAGTGCTGCTGTCTGCCATTGGAAGTGTCACTCTTCTCTCCAGGGACCCTCAGACAGCCCGGGGCTCCAGCCCCTCACTCAGGAGTCTGCCCTGAGTCAGGATCTTGCCAGAGCATGGAACAGGAGCAGCTGTCAACTCCCCTTGGGGACAGAGATCCTATGCCCTGTGAGTCTCCTTCCCCAGCTCTGCCTGAGTCAGAGGCTCCAGCTCAGGCGCATCCTTCCCCCTCTCTTCCACCAAGATGCTGCAACAAGCCTTAATCCACTTCTCACATCTGTCCCAGAAGACAGGGTGGTGACCAGCCTGTGTTAAAGAGAAGGAAAGTGAGGCCCGAAGAGGAAAGGAGGTTGGCTCAAGGACCCTGGTGGGTAGACCTCTTGGGATGAGTCTCAAAAAGTGACCTAACCCTTATTCTATCATTTATCTTTTTTCTGCCAAATCAAGAAAGTCTGATAGCTTAGATAATTCCCCACCACTGAAAGTGCTGTCTCAGTCCCAGTGGCCCCAGTAACCTGTTACCACCGCCTCACTCCGGGTCCCCAAGGAAGCCAAGTCCTCCTGAACTCCCCTTTGTCTCAGTGGACCAGGACATTGGTAAATGACACCTCCTCTTCACTTTCAACTCTGTGAGCGCTTAGTGTCTCACTGAGCGAGCGAAGCAACTTCTCAGGTTAGAGGCGGCTTCTGAGCCTGGTGCCTCTCACAATGCCCCACGGCGGGGGGCGGGCACAGGTGAGGCACCCGTGGGGACCTCTAACACCATTTTCATCCAGACTCCTGACCCTCAGCTTGCAGCTTTTGATCTTCAGAGATGATTGGTTTGGACGTGCAGAAAGAGCGAGAGCTCCGGATTCTGACAAGCCAGAGTCCTCTCCTCCCTTGTCCCTTGCTGTGTGACTCTGAGCATGCCACTTCTCTCAGCCTTGGTTTTCACCTCTGGAGAATGAGGGTAGATCATCTTCTCCTCTGAGGGCCACAATGAGGATTTTAAAAGGTGATGCACCTAAGGTACAGCCTCACCCTAAGTAAGCACACATTTAACCTTCGCTGTCCCTGCACCTAAGGAGCCAGTGTGAGGAAGGCCAGTTACTGTGTACTGGGCTTGGTTCTAAGGGATTACATATGTTGCTTCATTTATATTCACCACGAGGCTGTGGATTGATACTATCATTTCCCCCATTCTTACATATGAGTAAATTAAAGTTCAGAGAGGTCAAGTGACTTGCTTCAGGTCGTACAACTTGACAGCCTCATTCTGACCGGGGAGAGAAAGGTGCAACGCAGCGCTAAATACATAGTACTTAGAGCTCAGAACAAGTCAGTTCCTGGACGTGGGAAGATCCCGAAGGCGAGGTGGGACACAGGGTAGCAAGGCATCAGGAAGGAGAGCCTGGCGCTCCCAGAGGCAGGTTAGAGGGGAGGGAGCTCTCGATCCAGGAAACCTGCGGTGCCCTGCCGGAGGAAAGGGTCCGGCCACGGCGGCAGGGCGCAGGCCGGGAGGCGTTACCTTGGGCGGCAGGGCGAAGACCACCGGCAGCAGAGCCAGCGGCGCCAGCAGCAACACCAGCAGGCGCCGCGCGCTCCACACCTTCTTGGTCAGCGCCGCGAGCGCTGCCATCCGCGCGATCCCGGGCGCCGGGCACCCGGTACTGCCCGCTCGCGGCCGGCGGGGGCTTAAAGCCGGGGGAGGGCCTGGGAGGGGACTGGGCTCCGGGACCCGCCCTCCTCCACTCCTCCCCGGGACTGGGAGGCCGGCGGTCTCCTCCCTAGACCGCGGTGGGAAAGTCAGGCGAGGTCCGGGGCGCAGCGACCCAGCCCGCAGGGAGCGCGGCCTTGGGTTTAAGCATCGCCGCTTCCGGCTCGGTGTCCTGGGACCGCTGGCTTAACCTTTCCTCATCCCTGTTTACTCGCTTGTGAAACGGACGATAAGGACCTTGTGGGGATTAAGGCGCTTATTAGTATTACCTGAGTTCAAATCCTGGCTCTGCCACGTAGTGCGTGGCCTTGAGCAACCAATGGAGCTCTGGGCCCCAGGGAGCTCGTGGTGAAAGCGGGAGCGATTTTAACCCTAGGCCCTGCCAGCCATGAGGTTAGTAAATGAGGCGACGCACGTTAAGATGCTTACGCAGTGCCTGGCAGAGCAAGTGCTTAGTGGCGGAGTGGTTACTGCCCTTGATACTGTTGTTCTGATTTCCCCCCAAACTGTGGGCTGGAGTTCCTTCCCCCTGGACAAAGGTGCGGGAGAGCCACCCCTGGGAGACGTGGTTCTCTCATGATTAGCTTTTTTTTTTCTTCTTCTTCATGATTAGCTTTTAAAGAAATTGTCAAGCTGTCTCCTGAAGTGATTGCGCTGTTTTGCATCTCCGTTAGCAGTGTGTAAATAATCCAGTTTCTCCGTGTCCACGCCGCACTCAGTGTGGCCAGTAGTTCTCAGTTCAGTCATTCTGATGGGGCTCTGATGTCTCCCTGGCTTTAATTTATATTTTCCTCATGGCTATGATGTTTAACATCTTTTCATGCCCGCATTTGCCATCTGTGTATCTCTCTGGGTGACCTCCTGTTGTCCTTGACTGTTTTCTAATTGGCTTATTTGGTGGTGAGTTTTCAGGCTTCTTCATATATTCTAGATGCTCAACAGTCCTTTCTCAGATATACGGCTTGCATTTAGTTCTCTCAGTCTGGAGCTTGTCTCTTCTTCCTCTCCACAGGCTTCCCAGAGCAAACATTTTAATTCTGAAGTGCTCACAATGAAATTTCCCTTTGGACCATGGCTTCTGTGTCAGACTCTTCACACAGCCTTGCATACCAGAATTTTTCACATTTTTTTCTAGAACTTTCTGTAACTTGCCCCTATTCTATAAAAACTTCCCATTACCCCATCTTCCAGCCCCTGGTAGCGTCATCCTACTTTCTGGCTCTATGAATTTGACTGATCTAGGTACCTTATTATAATTGGAATCATGGAATCTTTGTCCTTTTGTGACGGGCTCATTTCACTTAGTGTGTCTTTAAGGTTCATCCATGTTGTATCTTGTATGAGAATTTCTTTCCTTCTAAGGCTGAATAGGATTCCATGGTATACATAGACCATGTTTTCTTTATCCATTCATTTGCTGATAGATATTAAGTTATTTGCACCTTTTGACAATTGTGAACAACGCTGCTATGAACGTGGGTGTGTGAATATGTCTGAGTCTCTGTCTACTAGAAGTGGAACTGATGGGTCATAATTCAATGTTTAAAATTTATTTTTATATATTTATTTATATATTTAGGAATGGCCATACCATTTTCCACCCACACCATACCATTTTACATTCCATTCCACTTACATTACAGACCACAAGGGCTCCAATTTCACCACCACCTCATCAACATCTATTTTCTGGGTTTTTTCATAATTGCCGTACTAAACGGTATGAAATGATATCTCACAGTGATTGATGCTGAACATCTTCTCATGTGCTTATTGGCCATCTATATAGCTTCTTTGGAGAAAGTCCTTTGTACCACTTGTATGGTAGGTTTTTGTTGTTTGTATATATATATATGCATCTTATTATATATATTATCACATACATAAATAGATAGATGTTATCATATACATAACTTACTATAGCCTACTAGTATTGTCTTTTTTATTTTTTTGGTATTGAGAATCCAACTCAAGACCTTGCGCTTGCCAGGCAGGCGTGGCACCACTGAGCTACATCCTTGACCCCTGGTATTGTCATTTTACCAGTTTCAATGAAATACTGAAACTTTACTTACCTTTATGTCCCTTTGCCTTATCCTACTTACAATACTGTTTTCAATATATCTTCAACATACATTTGGAACCACATCTGACAATTTTTAAAATATTTTTTCCATTAAGTTTATTGGTACATTTTAGATGTACAACCCAGTTACATTCGTCACTGGGATCTTGTAACTTTACAGGATGTATCTTGGTTCTTGTTTTTTCCCCCTTCCCCTGCCCCCCTTCACCCCGTCCACCCTTCCCTATTTACAAAGACTTTGTTTCCACTTTTTCCTTTTCTCATATTTTTTCCTTTTCCCTTCTTTCCTTTCCTCTACCCCTCCCACTTCCCCTACCCCTTTGGATCTTTTCTTCCTCTTACACAATATCAATTATACATTTTTAAAAAAAATTACAATATCAAGATTTAGAGGACATTACCACAGATTTTACAGAATTTAAAAGGCTATAGAAAGCATATTACAAAAATCTTTTTAAAAATAAATTTGATAACTTCTATGAAGTACCTTGGAAGACAAATTAATGAAACTGACTCTGGAAGAAATATAAAATTTGAATAGCACCTATTAAAGAAAGTATATTCCTAGTTTGAAAACCTACCTATATGAAACAAAAGGCTCATACACATTTTAACTGATAAATTGTATCAAACATTTAAAGCAGGAAAAAGAAGGAACACTTCCCTCATTTTAGGAAATCAACATTGTGCTAATCCTAAAACTGGATAAAGATAAAGGAAGAAAAAAGTATAACACAGATAAAAATTTGTTTAGCAAAACAGACTATTACAAGTCAGATCTGGCAGGATGTAGTAAGTGGTTTTATTATAGGGATGGCAGTGTTGGTTGAGCATTGGAAGATCCACCCCCATAAGTCATCATTTTAACAGAGGAAAGGAAAAAGCCATATGATCCTGTCAGTAGTTGCAGAAAAAGTAATGGACTAAATTCCACAGCTGTTCATGGTAAAAGCTATCAGTAGTTTAGAAGCAGAACAGAATGTTCTGAACAGATAAAAAACATGTACTCCATACTTCCAGTGAGAATGCCTTATATGAATGGAGAAGATACAATGCTTTCTCCCTAAGGTGAGGAACAAGGGCAGATATGCCTACTCTTAATCTGTCCATTAAACTTTGAAACATAGGCCTAAACCAAAATAGTCTGGCAATAAAATGACACAATTAGGATAGGATTGGCAAGGTAGAAGCAAGATCTTTATGTGTAGATGAAATGATCATCTACAGAGAAAATACTAAGAAATCTCTAGGAGCCCCTAGAACTTGTATTTGAATTTAGCAGGATTAGAAAACACAAGGTATATATAACAATTCAGGTCTATGTATACTTGCTATAAATGAAGAATTGGATATTGAAATTTAAAAGTTATGTAGGAATACAAAGGACCTAGAAAAGTAAAAAGAAAAAAAAAACAATGTTGGAAGATGTTTAGTATCTAATTTTAAGACTTCCTCTAAAGCTACAGTAATCAAGGCCATGTTGGTGTAAGGAAAGACATATAGATCAATGGAATAAAACAGATAATCTAGAAATAGAACCACACATATATGGTCCACTGAGTTTTGAAAGATTATTTAACATTAACATTTTATGGAACATAAACTCAACTCAAGAGCAGAGGAAAAGACAATATTTTCAACAAATGGTACTAGAACACCTAGTACCTATATGTAAAAAATTAACCTCAACCCTTTATTTCCATACATAAAAATAACTGAAAGGATCTAGGAACCAAAATATGAAAGACTAAAACTATAAAACTTTAAGAAGAAATTATAAGAGAAATTGTTCATGAATTTAGGGTAGGCAAGAATTTCCTAGGATACAAAAAACATGATGTATAAAAGAAAAAATATATAAATGAGATTCCATCAAAATTTAGAACTTTAAAAGACATCATTAAGATAATGAAAAGTAGTCCTTAAACAGAACATTTTTATAATACATATAACCTATGACCAGAATATATAAAGAACTCTTACAGCTCATTACTAGACAACCCAATTAAAAAGTAGACACAAGAAGATGATAAATAGCCAGTAGAGCACAAGGAAATATGTACAACACTAGAATCAGAAAAATACTAATCAGTACAATAACAAGATCATACACTCATTAGGGAGATGAAGTTAAAAGTTTTAAAAGAACAAATGTCAGCTTAGGTGTGAACCAGTTAGAACTTTCTATTACTGCTAATGTGAATGTAAAGTGATAAAGCCGTTTTGGAAAACAATATAGAAATTTCTTGTATTACTGTTAAGAACCAACAGTTCTGTTCTTAAATTTTTACTTAAGAGAAATGAAAACACATGTTCACAATAGATTTCTACATACAAGTTGACTATCCCTTATCTGAAATTCTTGGGACCAGAAGTGTTTCAGATTTTGGTTTGAAATCCACTAGATCTGCAAAGAATATAGCTACTCCTTTTTTCAGGTTCCTGTCACATGAAGTATTGTTTTCCACCCTTTACCTTTCAGTCTATGAGTTTCTTCTTCTTTTTTTTTTTTTTTTTTTGGTACCGGGGATCAAAGAGTTTCTTTTTGAATTAAGTGTGTTTCTTGTATGCAGCATATTGTTGGATCTTGCTTCTAGACCCATTCTGCCAGTCTATTTCTTTTGATTGGTGAATTGAGACCATTAACATTGATGGTTATAACTGATATATATTGACTTACAATTGTCATGACTTTTTCTTTCTGTTGGATTCTCCCCCCTTTGCATTTAGTTTCTTGTTGTGCCCAATGGATTTATTCTACTGGGCTTCCTGGGGTTGTGATTCGCATTGTCTTTTCCTAGGATATTGTCTAAAATGTTTTGAAGTGCTGGTTTGGTATTCATGAAGTTCCTAAGGTCCTCTTTGTCATGAAAGTATCTTATTTCTCCATCAATTTTGAAAGATAGTTTTGTAGGGTACATCAATCTGGGTTGGAGACTGTTTTCCTTTAGGACTTGAAATACATCACTCCAAGCTCTTCTTGCCTTGAGGATTTGCATTGAGAAGTCTGCTGTGATTCTGATAAGCTTTCCTTTGTATGTGATTTGTTTCTTTTCTCTAACTGCTTGTAGAATTTTGTTCTTCTGTTGGGTTTCTGGAATCTTAACTATTATATGCCTATGTGTAGATTTTTTTTTTGGTACCAGGATCAAATTTGGGACCTTGCCCTTGCAAGGCAGGGAGCAGAACCACTGAGCTAAATCCCCTGCCCCGTGTAGATTTTTTTTTATCAAGACTAATTGGAGTCCTATGTGCCTCACTTATCTGTATGTCAAGTTCTTTTCCCCTGCTTGGGAAGTTTTCTGCCATCACTTCTGTAAACAGTTTTCTTATGTCATCTGCACTCTCTCCTGTTTCTTCACTGACTCTGATCAGTCTTATTTTATTCTTCTTTGCATCATCTAGCAGCTGTTAGATTGCTTTCTCATGGTCCCTTACTATTTTAAAGCAATTTTTCTTTTCCTGGTCACTAATTGCAATCTTATCTTCTATATCTGAAATTCTATCCTCACATTGGCTCATTCTGCTGTGTAAACTTTCAATGAAGTTTTTAATCTCCTGGAAATCTGTTTGCATCTGTTTTATGGATTCCATTTGTTTCCTATGTTGGGATTCCATCATGTTCCTCAGCTCCTCTATTTTTTTTTAAACCTGTGTCCTCTCTAGATTTATTAATCATGTCTTGCACTATGGGCACAATCTCTGTTGTTATCTGAGAAATAATTTCTGATTTCATTTTTTTCAGATCCTCTTTTGTTGCCAGTTCAGGGAGTCCAGGTGGTTGAGTATCAGATTGTTCCATCTTGTTTCCCTTTGGGATTGCTTTAGGTGATCTGGAAGTCTGGTTCTGAGACTTGTTTACATGTCTTCTCATTTCAACGGGGTGGAGCAGGGGTAATGTGTGCTGCTGGCACCCTTAAGGTTCACCTCCTGGGTGCTGGGGGCAGTGGTATGGTGGCCTGGAAGGTTCACCACCTCTGTGCTGGGGTCAGCTCTCCTCCTCCTGACAATTTTTGTTTCAACTGTCAAACATAAGTTAGAACACTCAAGATACTATTGTATCTGGTATTAATAGAGCTTATTATATTAGCTTTCCTTAATGCTTAATATTTTATGAGACATCTTTTTCCATTTTCTTTTTAATTATCAACCTATCTGTGCTTCTATATTTATGTTTCTTGTATACATGTATTGATGAGCTTTGTTTATTTAATCTAATCCAACATTCTCTGATTTTAATTAGAGCATTTAGTCCATTGACATTTAATGTAATTATTTACCTGGTTGGATTTAAGTGCCTCATTTTGCTATTTATTTTCTATCTATCCTATTTGTTCTTTGTTTCTCTGTTCTGTTCTTTCTCTGTTGCCTTCTTTTGTGCCAACTGAATATATTGCCTTTGTTTTCATTCCTGGGATTGAATTCAAGACCTTCACAATAAGCTATATCCTTGGCCCTTTTAAATTTTATTTTATTTTTATTTCATGACAGGGACTCACTAAGTCTCCAAGTCTCTCAGGCGGGGGTCAAATTTTTGATCCTTCTGTCTCAGCCTCCAAGGGTGCTGGAATTACAGGTATGTACTACCAGCACAGCTTTGAGTATTCTACTTATTTTCTGCGTTAATTTTAACCACTAAACAGTTTACCCCAAGCATCACTCAAGAAGCATGTTTGTTTACAGACTGACTATCCCAAGTGTTACTTGGGCAGGTGTCATTTCAACCAGTCAATTCTTGTATTTAATACATTTGATAAAATTGTCATTTTTATATTTCCCTTTATATTATCTTATAAAAATTAATGAAAATACAATTTTGTCACCGTGTATTTAAATAATTGGACTGGTAAGTGGTTAAGCTATTCTTCTGTGTTGTTATTTTAGTGATTAGAGAGTATGACATGCACCTTTATGACAGTCTACTTCAAATGATATTTATCTCAGAACCTTACAAAAGCATCACTCCATTTCCTACTTCCTTTTACCCTTTGTATATTTATAGTCTTTTTAAATTTTTGTATACTATTAACACTAACTTCTGCTAACTATGAGGGGTGATTGCTGAATTTGCAGAAAATTTGTGAGCCAGCTATAGAACTAATGTAAGCTTGAAATCACCCATTATGAAATTATTAACACCACAATAATAATAAAATGCTGTAAATAAGGTATTTTCTAATACAGCCAGTTGTTAAACACTTACAAAAATGCCACTATATAGATTTCACAGTTAATTGTAATAATTTTTAAATACTCTATAATCTTTTATAGATATGTATAAATATACATAAGTAAAAAATAAAGGTATGTTTAAAATAATCTTTTATATTTTCCTAGATATTTACTGTATATCTTTGTTCCTTCCTGAAGATCCAGAATTATTTGTCTTGTCATTTCTTATAGTAATGATCTGTGAGAATAAATTCTGCTTTTGCTTTTCTAAAAGTGTCTTTTTATTACCTTTATTTTTAAGTGTTTCCGTTGGATATACAAGTCTGGATTGACAGTTTTTTTCTTTAAGCACTTTAAAGATATTCTATTATCTTTAAGTTCACATTGTTTTTGGTAAGAAATTAAATGCCATTTGTGTTCCTTGTAGGTAATAATACCTTTTTATTATGACTTTCTGAAAGATATATTTATATTTGACTTTTCAGCATTGTGATTATGATGTCCTTAGGTGTGCTTTTCTTGGAGTATTTATTTTGATGGAGTTTGCTAAACTTCTTCAATCTGTGCATTGATAGCTTTCATCAGTTTTGGTTTGGAATGATTCCAATCATTATCTCTTCAAATGCTTCTTTTTTTAATTTTTTTTGGTACCGGGTATCAAACTTGGGTCCTTGCGCTTGCAAGGCAGGTGGCGGAACCACTGAGCTAAATCCCCAGCCCTCTTCAAATACTTCTTTTTCCCCATTCTCATTCTCCTCATCTTCTAGAATTTAAATTACACTTATGTTTGGTGATGTCTTACAAATCTCAGGGCCTTTCTGCTATATTTTTTCACTATGTGTTTATTTGAGCATTTTATATTTTCTGTTTTCAACTTAATTGGTATTTTCCTTAGCTATGTTGAGTATGCTTTAGACCTAAGCCTGTATTTCTAATACTGTATTTTTCAACTCTAGCATTTTCATTAATTTTTTTTATAGTTTCAAAGTCTCTGCTGAAATTTCTCATTTACTTATGATCCTTTTCCTTAGGTCATTCCATTTTGGTCATGTTTTTAAGTCTCTGAGAATTCAGAAATCTGGGCCAACTGTAGCTCTGCTTCTATTGAGTCTTTTCTCTCTTATCTGCCACATTTTCATCGTTTTCTCTGTATTTGTTAATCTTTCAACATACTGTGAAAATTTTGTGAGAAGGAACTGTAGAGAATGAAGGGTACTTCTAGTATCTGTATTTACTCCAGAATGGGTGAATTCTATTGTGAACTTTTCTTGTGTGTGTGAACTTCATCCAGATGAGTTGCAGTTGATCTGGGTTTCAACTTTAGTGTGGTTTTAATTTCTTTTAGTTCACTGCTGTCTCCAAATGCTTGAGCAGAGCTTTTCCTCTGGTAGGATCTGAGATCTGAGCACTGGTAAGGTTCCAAAGGTCTGTGTTGATGGAGCAGTAGAGTTGTCTAGTTTTGGAATGGTGGAGTTCTCTCTTCTGTAGTGTCAGGTTGCCATGTTTTATTTTGGTTTGGTTTGTTTTGGTCATTAGGAAGTTATCATATTTCACAAATCCTGCCTCTCCTTTCCTGTACCTAGGAAGACTTTTCCAACCCATGGTCATTCATCCGACCTTTGGTAGCTGTCTCTTAGCTACCCTACACCACTCTTAGTCTCTGGTAATCAAAATCTGGAGTGCCTAGAAGGGAAGGACATTTCTCCATTCTTCTGTCTCACTCCTAATCTTTTGTAGGTGAAAATGTATCACCTTAGGTTTTCTGTCAGTTTTTCTGCCCTGCCCTGTGCCCCACCCCCATGTTTGGGAATGCCTGATACTTGAGAGAAGCCTCCTTCTTCCCAGGGAATCCTTCTTGGCCCTCCTGTCCCATCCTTTTGGTATGCCATGTCTGCACGTGTAAATTCCATAGTAAGAGGTGGCCAACAGGTGCAGACCTAGCCCACAAGTAGGGATCTTCTCCGCCTCAATCTTCACAGCAACTCACGTGCAGTGACTGAACATCTGTCTTCTCTTGGTCACCTAAGGCAGAGTCCTCCTCCTCATGCAGTTGCAGTATGAGGTGAAGTAGCCTGGACCCTTCTCTTTGATGATGATCTTAGCACTTCCTGTTAGAATTCAGTTCTGTTAAGTTTTTTTGTGTCTTCAGCTCCCTATGAATTTTTTAAAACTATGATCTTATAGCTTATAAAACTTCTTTTGAGGGATTAGAGTGGGAGCAACAGTGTCTTATAATATATTACATCAGAACCAGAGGTGGAGCTCTATTAAAAACATGCCACAGGGCCAGGAGATCAGTTCTTTCCTACCAGGAAAAACCTAAATAACAATTCATCTGGGGGAAAACTTAAGTCTTTCAACATTGAATTCCACACAGAATATAGGGATTTAAGGGCATCTGATGTAGCAGAGAAAAGCTATAACAAAAAGGAACTTAACTTGTTGCTCAAGTGTGAGCCACCTGGAGCTAGACGACCAGGTGCTGAATTCTGATCAGAACTCAGCCAGTGAGTAACTCAGATCCTATGGGTAGGAATACCATGTTCCCATGAAGATTTTTTTTTTCCTTAAATTCTTTTATTGGTACATTTTAGGTATACAATATGTTTACATTTATCATTGGGTGCTTGTACCTGTACATGATGTATCTTGGTTCTTATTTTTTCCCCATTCCCTGTCCTCCCTTCACACCCTCCACCCTTCCTTATTTACAAAGACTTTATTTCCATTTTTTCCTTTTCTCATCATTTTTCCTTTCCCTTCTTTCCTTTCCCCTTCCCCTCCCATTTCCCCTACCCCTTTGGACCTTTCCTTCCTATTTCAAATTATCAATTATTTGTTTTAATCATTTTAATCCTCATTTACACTTTCAGTTTCTCACACCAGAGAAACTATTTTGTATTTACACATGTGTGTCCTATTTATTTCACTTAAGAATATGGCCTCAATAGGCATCCATTTAGCTATAAATGACTCTAGTTTCTGATTATTTATGGCTGAGTAGTACTCCATTTTATTTAAAAAACCACATCTTCTTTATCCGTTTCCAGTTGATGGGCACTTGGGCTGTTTCCAAGCTTTAGCTATTACAAACTGTGCTGCTATAAAAATGGGTGCACATATATCTCTGTGGTATGATTCTTTTAATTCTTTTGGAAAAAAACCCAGCAGGGGAATAGCTAGGTCAAATGGGACTTCCAGCCCTAGTTCTTTGAGGTATCTCCACACTGATTTCCACAGTGGTTGCACCAGTCTGCACTCCCACCAACAATGGAGAAGGGTTCCTTTCTCTCCACACCCCCGCCAGTATTTGTTATTGGTTGATTTCTTGATAGCAGCCATTCTTTCTGGGGTGAGGTGGAATCTCAGTGTTATTTTCATCTGCATCTCTCGAATGACCAGTGATGTTGAACATTTTTTCATATGTTTATTTGCTGCTTTTACTTCTTTGTCTGAGAAATATCTGTTCATTTCAGATGCCCATTTTTAACTGGGTCTTTAAATTTAGGGGGTCTGATTTTTTTCAGTTCTTTATATATTCTAGATAGTAGTCCTTTGTCTGAGGTGCTGCTAAATATTTTTTCCCACATTGTAGGTTGTCTGTTAGCTCTGTTGGTGGTTTCTCTTGCAGTACAGAAGCTTTTTAATAAGATGAGATCCCAGTTGTTGATCCTTTGTGCTAGTTCCTGTGCTACTGAAGTTTTGTTCATAAAGTCTTTTCCTATGCCAATGTCTTCAAGAGTTCTACCTAACTTATCTTCCAGTAAGTTTAGTGTTTCTGTTTTAATATTTAGATATTTAATCCACTTTGATCTTAGTTTAGTGCATGGTGATAGATATGGGTCTAGTTTTAATCTCTGGCAGATTGAAATCCAGTTTTTCCAACACTATTTATTAAATAGGCTATCTTTCCTCCAGTGAGGGTGGTTGGCTCCTTTGTCAAAGATGAGGTGGCTGAGAATGTCTGGAGTTGATTCTGCATCTTTTAATCTATTCCACTGATCCTCAGGTCTGTTTCTTTGCCAGTACCATGCTGTTTTTATCACAGTTGCTTTGTAGTATAGTTTCAAGTTGGGGATTGTGATACCCCCAGCCATGTCTCTGTTGCCTAGAATTGCTTTTGCTATTCTAGGTCTCTCCACAAAGATATTTTTAATGTGCATAGATTATGTGGAAATACTCCACATTTTTTATAAGAGACTTGACCATCTGTAGATTTTTGTATTCTTGGGGTGTCCTGGAACCACTGTCCCATGAATACCAAAAAATGATTGATTATATGTGTCTATTAGATATGGGAAACACAACTTTCACATTAAACATTAAACAGAGTAAAATAGCAGTGAATATTCTCTATATCCCAAATTCCTACAAATATTGAGAACTGTCAATGCTCACTCTAGAGGCTGATTCTCAGTCTCACTGCCTCAGGTCTCAGGGCCAGCTGCATTCCTCTGAACTTCTAGCATGGTGTTTCCCAATCCTAGCTGCATGTTGTAATCACCTATGAAGCTTCTAAAATGCTGTTTTTAAGGCTCCAGCCCCAGAGAGGGCTTGAATGTGACCTGGGTATCAGGAATTTTTAGAGCTTCCAGTAGATTCTAACATGCAGCCAGAAATGATTGATTTCTCTGGTTTTTGTTTTGGTTTTGTTTTGGTTTTTTGAAACAGGGGCTCACTATGTAGCCCAGGCTGGCCTTGAACTCACAATGATCCTCCTGCCTCAGTCTCCCGAGTGCTGGGATTACAGGCCTGTGCCACCATGCCTGGCTTAATTTGAGAACACTGTTGGAGCAACTCCATCACTTTCAATCTTCCATGTCTCTAAAATCTAATTCATCTTTTGTCAAATTCTAGTGAAATCATTTCTCTGATTCAAAATCTGAACTGGCTTCTATCACATTGAATCTGGGTCTTTTATGACCATCTTAGTTTGTATAGAATCTTGCTACCTAACATATTGGGGGCTCAGGCACAGTCTCTGGTAGGTACTTTGTGGATGTTGACTTAATTAATATTTGAATACGTGATTTGGTTTCCCCCATCAGTAAACTTAGGAATTATCACACCCTTTCGTTGTCTCTCCTTTCTTTCTTTTCTTTCTGTCTTTCTTTCTTTCTTTCTTTCTTTCATACTGGAGATTGAACCCAAGGCCTCATGCATGCTAGATAAACAAGCTGTCACTAAGCTGCTACATCCCCAGCTCCTTTCATTTATTTTATTTTGAGATATGATCTTCATAAATTTCCAAGGATGGGCTTCAATTTGTGATCATCCTGCCTCAGCCTCTCAAGTAGCTGGGATTACCGATGTGCTACTCTCCTCTTGGCTGTCACTTGTTTTAATCAATACTAACTAAATATCAACTTGATACCAGGCTGTATATACAGTCATGAATAAGACCAAAAAATTAAAATCTCTGCCCTCAAGAAATGTCCATTGGACTAGTCTAGTTCATTCCTGCCTTGAGCCATCACATTAACTTCTCCCTTCACACAGTGGAGGACCCTGACAGGTCTTAGAGTCATCGAGGATCTGGGAATGTGGAGATGGATCAGAAGGGCAACCAGCAAGTACATGACATGGATCTTGAAAGTAAGGACTTTTATGCTGAGAAACCTGAGCAGCTCAGCAGAGATTTAAGTAGAATGGCATGTTCTACTTTCATTTTATAAGTCAGTATCACTGAGATATGATTCACATAGTATGTAATTCACCATATCAAAAGGGTGCAATTAGCCAGATGTGGTGTCACATACCTATAATGCAGCATTCTGGAAGGCTGAGGCAGGATGATCACAAGTTCAAGGTCAGCCTGTGCAATTTAGCAAGAGCCTGTCCCAAAATAAAATACTAAAAAGGGCTGGAGTTGTAGCTCAGAACAAAGCCCTTGTTCACCCTCTAGTACCATTTTAAAGTAAATAATATAATGGTTTTTAATGCGCTCACAGGTTCAGTTATCACTACAATCAGTGTGGATCATTTTCATCACCCCAAACAGAAACCCCACACCCATAACAGTCATTTCATTCCCCATCTCCCCATCACTTGCCCAGCCTCTGGCAACTACTGATCTACTTTCTCTCTATAGATTTGCCTCTTCTGGGAAGTTCACAGAGGCAGAATCATACAGTAAGTGGCCCTTTGGTGTCTGGCTTCTCTTCAAGGTTCACCCATATCTTAGCATACATCAGCACGTTGTTCCTTTTTATTGCTGAATAATAGTCCATTGTACTGTGTACCACATTTACTCTTCATTCATGAGTTAATAGTAGTTTAGATTTTTGGCTGTCATGGATAATGCTGTTATGAACATTAGTGTACACATTTTTGTACAGATACAGGTTTTTGTCTCATATAATGCTTTTTATTCTTTTTTTTTTTTTTTTTTTTTTTTTTGGTACCGGGGATTGAACTCAGGACCTTGTGCTTGTGAGTCAGGCTCCGGAACCACTGAGCTAAATCCCTGGCCCCAGATACAGGTTTTTATTTCTCCTAGGGACATAACCAAGAGTGGCATTTCTGGGTCACAGGGCAACTGTGAGTTTAATCTTCATGGAGCTGCCAGACTGCTTTCCAAGGGGCCCAGAGACCTCACAGCCCCCCCAAGAGTGTGTGAGTTTCCAGCTTTTCTACAACCTCGTGCCATCACCCATCTTGTTTATTGTAGCAATCATAGCAGGTGAGCTTTTTGTTTAAAAGATTCCATTAGCTGAGATGACAGTGACTTGGAGCAGAGCATCAATGGCAAGAAAGGATTCAGTCCTGGATACATTTTGCCTATGGAACAGACAGATCTTGCTGATGAGGGTGTGAGAGAAAGGACCTGTTGCTAGACCAGAGGAGATGATGGAGTATTTCTCCAAGAGCGCAAGGCCCCTGGTGAGGATACACAGGCAATATTGTGTTGTCTACATTTAAATAATAATATTAAATGGCAAAAAGTGAAAGTTATTTCCTCTCACTTTTCCTTAGCTCTTTGTTATCCCATAGAGAGGGTCTGAGTTGAGTGATAGTAACCCTTTAACACCTCACCACATGGGAATCTTCCCTTATAACTGACAGAGACGGCTTTAGGGTCAGACACTTTGGAATCTTTCTGGAATTGGACAACATTTCGCTTTATTTATTCTCATAATTACCTTTAACTTAAGTGGTTTTTGTTTTTTATTATAGCTCTTGACTTAAAAAAACACTCCTGATAAATTAAATATATTTAAGTTTACAACATGAAGCAACTCAAAGACAAATGGTTGATAACTCATAGTGCAGAAAGTGCACAGTTATGGCAAAATTCCAAACCTTGGCTGTGAAGATGTGAAATTCCAGAAGCCATGACTTGGTGCACAAAGGACCTGGTGAGGGCACAGTGCCATCACTCCTGAAAGCCCCAAGGGGACATTCTTTCCCAATGTGCTGCTCCAAGTACATGACACGGACATAGTGATGAAACTTTCTTCTGTGACTTTTCCGAGTGGGACCTGACCTTCAGGCAGCCCAGTAGCCGGCTCCATCAAAGGCTGCAGATGACCTTGGGTGGAGAGGCAAGGCCCTCCAAAGAGCACTTTGGACCTTGTAGCCTGCGTGTGGCAGGACAGGGAACTCCAAACCAGAACAGCTATTACTAGGAATTTGGAGCAGCTAACAGCATAGAATCTGGTCCATTCCCCAAAGTCCAAGTGCTGGCAGTTGATTCCAGGGTACATCTCACCCACGTTCCAGGGCT
The DNA here is from genome assembly GCF_053883595.1 of Heterocephalus glaber. Lineage (NCBI taxonomy): Eukaryota > Metazoa > Chordata > Mammalia > Rodentia > Bathyergidae > Heterocephalus > Heterocephalus glaber. The sequence continues at coordinate 21,245,703 of NW_028258410.1, read as the reverse complement.
GACTCCCTGTTTCAGAACCAACCAAGAGACTGTACAGAATGTAGCTTTAGAACAGAGGTTTTACTGGTATACAAACTTGATGCAATATCAATCAAAATATCCACAGCATTCCTCACGGAGCTAGAAAAAAAACAATCCGCAAATTCATATGGAACCAGCAGAGACCCAAAGTAGCAAAAGCAATCCTAAGCAACAAGAGCAAAACAGGAAGCATCACAATCCCAGATTTCAAGTTATATTGTCAAACTACAGTGATTAAAAACAGCATGTACTGGCACAGAAACAGACACATGGATCAATAGAAAAGAACAAAGGATGCAGAAGCAAACCCAGACACACTAGCTATCTGATATTTTATGAAGGGGCCAAAAATATATGCTGGAGGAAAGATACCCTCTTTAGCAAGTAATGCTGGGAAAACTGGCTATACACATCCAGAAGATTGAAGCTAGACTCATATCTCTCATCACATACTAAATTAAAATCAAGATGGATCAGGCCCTGGGATTTAGCTCAGTGATGCCACGGCCTGCCTCACAAGCGCAAGGTCCTGAGTTTGATCCCCAGTACCAAAAAAAAAAAAAAAAGGATCAAAGATCTAAATGGGAAAACAGAAACACTTAATCTAATGGAAGACAAAATAGGTAAAACTGTTGAAGGCAGATGTAGGCAAGGACTTTTGAACAGAACCCCAACTGCACATGCAATAACATCAGTAATGATCAAATGAGATCATAATCAAATTAAAAAGCTTCTCCACAGCAAAGAAAACAATCAACAGAGTAAAGAGACAACCTACAGAATGGGGAAAAAATTTGCCAGCTCCACTTCGGACAGAGGACTAATGTCTAGAATATATAAAGAACTCAAAAAAATTAGACTCCCCTCACAAAAGACCAATTAAAAATGGGCAATTGAAATGAATAGATTCTTCTCAGAAGAAAAGGTACAAATGGTCAATAAGTGCATGAAAACATGATCAATATCTACGGCCCTTAGAGAAATACAAATTAAGACAATAGTGAGATTCTGTCTTATTCCAGAAAGAATGGCTATCCTTGAAAAGTCAAATAATAACAAATGCTGCCAAGGCTGCAGGGAAAAAGGAACACTTCTACATTGTTGGTGGGAATGTAAACTGGTATAGTCATTATGGAAATCAGTGTGGTAACTCCTCAAAAAACTGAAAATAGAAATTCTATTTGTCCCAGCTGTTCTCCTTCTAGGTATCTTCCCAAAAGAGTTAAAGACATCATATTACAGTGATACATGCATACTCATGTTTATAGCAGCACAACTCATAATAGCTAAATCTTAGAAGCAGCTTATATGTTCATTAACAAATAAATGGATAAAGAAAGTGTGGTGTTTATACACAACAGAGTACTACTCTGCTATTAAAAAGGATAAGTGTGAGCCATTTGTAGGAAAATGGATGCACCTTGAGACCATAATGTTAAGTGAAATAAATAAGACACACAAGCCTAAATATTACATGGTTTCTCTTCTATGAGAAACCCAAGATACAGATGAATTAAAGAGTGAATGTAAGACAGATAATAGGAAACATGGAGATAGATCTTTTGTTAAAGGGAAGGGGACCTAGAGATGGAGAGAAAGGGGAGGGAGAGGGGAAGGAGAACATAAAAAGAATTAAGATGTGTTACAAAGTATATGTACCAACTCCCCACCATGAATCATTATGTACTGCAAACATGTACTAGTGAAAATAAAAATTAAAAGAGTTGTAGTTATATGAAAATAAAAAATAGAACAGGTTTCAATCTAGTATAATAATAATATTAATAATAACAAGCACATGTTATTTGCATTTACTACTAGGTGTCAGGCATTATTTTCAGCACTTTACCTGTAGTAACTCATTTCAGAGTGTGTGTGTGTGTGGTATTGGAGATTGAAACCATAACCTTCACACTGAGCTACATCCCAACACTTTTTAATTTTTTTTATTTTGGGAAAGGGTCTCGCTAAGTTGCTGAATTGTCCAGGGTGGGCTCAATCTTGTAATCCTCAGCCTCTCAGAGTTCTGGGATTACAGACACATGCCACCATACCTGGCTAACTCATTTCAACTTTACAAAAATCCATTTGCATTACCTATTTGACTCTGTCACCGCTGCATCAGACAAAGTTACATTAGTTATAGCTGGGCCACTTGCTTGTTGCTGGGCAAGCAGATAAACTTCACTAGGCCCGAGTTTCCTCATCTGAAATGAGAACTATAATAGAATGTAACTCCTACAGATGATGTAAGAATTGATGAGAAAGGGTGTGGCCCAGCACTTGCATGTTATAAGCATTCAATATGTGACAGCAATAGTTATTATTGGAACGCACTCCCACTGAGAGTTGGGAATCAATGTACTACCTCTTGAATGTGGGTGGGAGTAGTGACATCCCAACCAATAAGACCATGGTAGAAGTAAAGTTAAATGACTCCTGAGGCTAAGTCATAATGAGGGCATAGCTTCTGCCTGTTTTGCTCATTCTGGGGATCTTTGTCCTTGAAACCCAGCCACTGTATCTGACATTCAAGCTAAACCAGGCAGAAAAAGTATATAAAGGGGGTCCTGGGAAGAGACCCAACTGCTCAGCCAGCAGCCAGTGTCAGCTAACAGCATGTGAGTGAACAGACTTCAGATGGTTACAGTTCAGCTTCTGAGTCTTCCAGCTAAGACCAGATGTGGCAGAGCAAAGACAAGCCCTCTCTATATTGCCCCATCCAAATTTCTGACCCAAATAGTCCATGAACTAAGAAACCATTATTTTATGCTAGTGAATTTATGGAGCAATGTGCTGCCCAGAAGCAGATAACTATTACTGCCAACATTACTTTTCTTACCAGAATTATAGCTTCTTATAGGAAGAGGACTTTGCAAGACATGAGGTCCCCAGCTGGACAACTTAGACTCTGTAACCCTACAGGAGGCAAGGCGGCCCCAAGCCTGGACCCATACATTTCCTCTCTTTGTTTCTTCCCCTTGACAGTGAAAATGAAGTACACTGTGGAAGGGAATTCTTCAAGAGCTTCCAAAGTCAATAGATGCTTTGACTAGCATGTATTTTCCTCCCCTAGTAGGTATGTCCATTAGGCAGATGAGGAAATTGAGACTCAGAGACATTAAGGCATTTATCTACGGTCACATGGCTAGTGCATACAGGGCTGAAATTCCTATGACACACACTGCTGCTTGCCCTGTTCCCCCTCTCCTTATGGAGTCATCAAAAGAGCAAGAAGTTGTATACTTAATGAAGGAATCTAACATGTGCCTGACATCGAGAGACATGCTTCAGCTATGGGGCAAGCTCCTGCTCCTTTCCTTTGACTTCCATCAAGGTGTCCCAAGCACCTTTGACTGCGCCTTTGACTGAGGACTTACTATCCCCAGGCCCTGGGCTCAGTGCTACCCAGATTTTCTCATTTCATTTTCACAACCACCCTTCCAACTGGCTGTGAAGTTCAGAGACCCCTCTTGTGATTCCAAAGCCTGTGCTGCTGATTCTCGGCTAGACTGTCCTGGCTAAGTTGTCAGACCCCCAGAGGATCGGCATTGTTGCCAAGAGGCCGCATAGGCTGGGCTGGGCTGACTACTGGCACCTAAGGCAAACTGCAGAATATGAGTCAAGGTGCTTGTAAATTTTTTGTACTAATATTAGTATGAATAATAACTACCATTTCTCAAGGGACAATGGCTGCTACTTATAAAATTGTGTTTCAAGCACTGTGCTAAGAATTTTATGCAAAAATGAATCTAAAACTTCATACTGGCCAATATATAAACAATAGGAAAAGATTGCCTCTATACTTACTTAAAAATGGACAAAGATAAATAAGAAAGTGATTACAGTTCTTACATGCTCCACATGGTGGCCTTAGCTATATACCATATGGAACAGAAGAGCCACCCAACTGAGCCCAGGCAACCAGGAAACTGTGTAAAATAGCAAAATTGACCTTGTTTCAAGTTTTGAGGTGATGTATAGTATAATAATACACAACTAGAATACAAGATGACCTTGAGAATGGAAAGTACATACTAAGGATGACAAAGCAGCACACTGGAAGCTAGGTGCCTTCAGCAGTGCACAGGGTTATGCCTGTACTTCCTACACCCTGTTATGTTCAGTCTGAGACATGTTTATGTTTTCAGTTATCTGCAATTGATGTCACTGTGCTGGGGCCAATGAATGAAAAGTCAATCACTATGCAAAGTGCTTTTCATACTTATTCACCTAGCATGGGGCCAGCTGGCTATCAACTCCTCACTAAATAGTATTAATAATTTTTAACTGGAAAATAAAAGGCTATGTAAGGTGTTAGTCGGTGTATTAATTATAGTCATTGACACAGTTATTGAGGTGTTGCTGTATGCCGAGGACTGTACTGGGTCCTTTAAGTGAATGATTGAATCCTGCTCAGTTTTTTGGCCCTGTACCCCACTTCCTGTCTCCACTACTGCGTGCCTTACTCTTGGTGCCCTGCTTCCTGCTTCTTGAACACATGAAGTTCTATGCATTACCTACCTCTGGCTGGACCCCTCTGGGCATCCTCTCTGCAACCCCTACTACCATCACAGTGACTGGTTCCTTCTCCTTTGGGTCTCAACTCAAATTTCATCTCCTCAAGAAGCCCCCCCACAGCCCAATCTTACAAAAAGCAACCTGCCTCAACTTGGCCACTCACCCTGTATAGAGTGCCCCCTGGTATTTCTTTCATAGCATGATTGGTCATTGGAAATGATCCTACACTAGGAAACAAGGAGTCTCCTTTGTCCCTGGTCATGTTCTCAGTGCCCAAAACAGTGCCTGGATCATAGCAGAGAACACATACATATGATCAAATCTGCTTAGAATCAACATATTTGATTGCTGTGAACATCAATCAAAGTCATGAGCATCATTCATTCCACAAGGACTAACTTGTAGCAGCTACTGTGCACCAGGAATCATCCTACATGTCAGAGATATTGCGGTGGTTAAACCAGACTAAAGCCTCTCTCATGGAGCTTTCATTTGAGTAGTTATAGGATAGATGTGTAAAATGTGTAGCACATCACATAATTTTTAGTGCAACAATTAAAAGTAAAGCAGAGAAGGAGAGAGGGTGATGGGGGAGGAAAGAATTGGTGCAGACTTTCAGCTTTCCTTCCCTAGGAGGGACTCTCAGTCTCCCACCCCTCCCTTCCTTGGTGCCACTGTCAGCATCTTTCAGTGTAAGATTTCATTCAAGGCCACTGCAGCTCCAAGAGCAATATTGGCTTTGAAGCAGGCCCCAGCAGCGAGGCCTCAGGCTGGGGCTGGGATTAGTCACCCTTTACATCCCCTGGAGTGGTGGTCAAGCACCTTAGCCTGCTGGGCTATTCCTTACTCTGGGGAGGCCTGGAGCTGTGACCGGTCACTCCAGGTTCTGGGCCATCCCCTACCCTCCTCTGTCTCAGGCAGAGGGGAGATTTACAAACATGAAGGGCCCTTTGATCCACACTGGACTCCCAGTGTTCTGATTGTTTTTGTGTTCCAAACCACAGGCCAGGACCACATTCTGCCTTGCCTCCAGCAGGGAAAACTATGGGTAGGTGGAATGTGAGTGTGCGTGTGTGAATAGGAAGATGTCTTCCCCACATGGAGCACGGAGTCTTTCTGCAAGTAGGCTGGCCTTGTAGTAAAGAATTCAACTCCATTCAGTGCATGCTTATGGAAGCCTAATGTGGTGGAGCACACCTGTAATCCCAGCACTCCGGGAGGCTGAAGCAGGGTCACAAATTCAAGTCTAGCCTGACCAAATTATCAAGATCCTGTCTGAAAACTAAAAGTCAAAACAGAGCTGTGGATGTAACTCAGTGCAAAGGCCCTGGATTCAATCCCCAATAATGTCTCCCAACCAAGTAAGTGCTTAGGGAGCACCTACTACCTTCCAGGCTCTGTTTTAGAAATTAAGGCCAAAGCAGAGGCCTGAACAAGCCTCCTTGCACAGATTCCATGATCTAGAGGAGGACATCAATGGGAAGAACTGAGACAGTGCATGCAAGGGTGCCAGGTGGTCATGACTGATCTCAGATGGGGTGGAGAGAGAGAGCTGGGGGGACAAAGAGGGGTGGGGACAGGAGTCACCTCACACACAGGGTGCTTGTGGGAGGCTTTCAGACAAAGTGGCATCTGGCAGAGAACTGCAGGGATGAGGGAGGCAGCCCTGAGAGATCTGTGGGAACGGTGTTTGGACAAAGAGAGCAGCAAATGCAAAGGCCCTGAGATGGACACAGGACAGGCACGTTGGAAGTGTGTCTCACTCAGAGGTTCTGGGGAGGACAGGAAAGCGAGGGGTCTGGAAGGTAAGTGCTGGGGCGGTGCAGGACAGATTGGCCCTGAGTGAGGTGAGATCACTGGAGAGTTGAAATAGGACAGAACATGAATTGATAGTTCACAGGATTCCCCAGACTGCCTTGGGGAGACAGGCTTAGGGGTGTAGTCGGGTGACAAGAACAAAGGGAGAGCTATGAGGAGGCAGCTGCAGTGCTCCAGGCTCAAGATTTCAGCACCTAAGCCAGGGAGCAGCTGGAATGGTAGTTCCAGCTTGGTGGTAGTTTCTATTCATATATGCCTAAGCTCTTTATTGAAGTGTGACACAAATACAGAAAGGTAAACATGGTGTGGAAAGCCATCAAGCTTCTGGATAGAGGGTGGTATACTCTGGCGTTAGAAGTGTCCCTCTGCCTGCTGAGTGAGGAAGAATGTGGGGGACTAGGGCAGGAGCAGGGAGGCCAGTGAGAAAGTCATCGGGTACCGCAGCGCAGCAGGGGCCAGGAGGCTCCAGGGCGTCACTGGACTTTCCCATCACTGTAGTTTCTTTAGAATCCAGCACAGAGCTGGACACAGCCAAGGCACTCGCTAAACACCTAGTGAATGAATGAGTGAAGACATGAGAGAATGGATGGAAAAATTAAGACAGGAAGTGGAAATTGAGAGTGATTAGCATGGGGCCTGCCACACACAGATAGATGTTCCGCTAAGGTGTTGTTGAGTGAATAAATGAACAAGCTCCAGGGAGCAAGGAAAGGAAGAAATGATAGGAAGCAGGGAGCTGGGAAGAGGGAAGCAGAGGAAGGAAGGGAAATGGGAGGAGAAAGAAAGAGTGGCAGGAGGGAGAAAGAGAGAGGGGAAGGAAGAAGGGCAAAGAAGAAGAAAAGGAAGTGGAGGAAAGCTTCCTGTTTAACTGTTTGCACAGCAGATGACAGTGACTTGCGACCTCTGGTGGCAGAAAAGAGTCACAGTTCTTTGGAGTTGCTATGCTCCAACTTAGACCCTTGGGGGCCAACCCTCGTAGGAATGCTAGCTTCTCCGTGAAGGCCCTGGTGGTCAGTGACATCTGGATCAACTAGGGAGAGACAAGGGAGGCATTCACCTATGGTGCAAATTTAAGGGGAGGGGGTTGCTGATAACTCAATAATCAAGACAAACATTTCATGTAATTCTAAGTATTACACTGGCAAACTATGGCTTACAGGCTGGCTGCCTGTTACTGTAAATAAAGAATCAGGAAAAGAAAAAAAGAATCAGGATTAGGTTTTACTTTCTTAGTTACATCAGAGTACACCCTATGTCCTTTATTCTCCTACATCTTTTCATTAAAGTAACTTTCCTAAAACCCCTCAGCCAGTGCATAGTGTAGCCATTTAACAAGAACAGGCCTAGCATGGAGCACTGACTGAGCCAGCCCTTTTTAAGCACCATGGACTGGCCATCAGAGCACATCTGAGAAACTATTGGCCGGTGTCCTTTTCAGTGTTTGACATTTAGTGATGTGACATTTCAGTGACACATCACCTTCCTTTTGCTCTGCCACTCACTGAACTACTGTGAACAAACTTCATTTGCCCGTGCCTTAGTTGCTTCCTCTGCAAGATGAGTTCATGCACATGAAGAACTTAGTAACTGTTTGATAAAGCTAGTTATTGTTAAAATCAGGGGTTTGAATCCCAGCTCTCGCTCTTTGTGGCTATAGGACAGATTTCACATTGCTGAATATTTCTTTGTGTGTAAAATGGGGATGTTAACCCGCATCTGGGGGTGCAGGTGAGGCTTCACATGTAGCTGCCAGTGCTATTGGCTCATCATGGCAAAGAACTGCTGTTCCCTGGACCCCAGAACTGCAGAGGGCTCCTTGGCTCTTTGTGAGACCATGAACTAGGGAGAGAAACCACAGCTCCCCTAGGAATATTTGTTAACCCCTTATTCCTTCTCATAGGGCAAGGGCTGCATTGGACAATACTCCTCCTAGGAGCATTTATGAAGTTCCTCTAGTCTCCAGCATCTACCTCTCTCCCTCTCAGCACTTGGAAAGGAAATTATACCTTCCCTGCTGCTGCTGCCACCCCTGCCACTGGCTGCCACGTTCTATCCCCTGCTGGAGCCAGGCTTTGTGCTAAGAAGTTTATAACATGCCCACCACTGCTTCAACCCAGGCTACCATTCTCACTGGACCAGCCAGCTACAGCAAGGCTTCTTTCAGTTTAATTTTTTAAACTACTAGGAAACTTCACTAAGTTTTCATTTATTCTGGCCTCTGCCACATGGAGGGCACTGGTTGTGGTAAACAAAAGCAACTATGCTCCTGGTCCCACTAGGGTGCTCATTCCATAAAAGCAGGTACTGTATCCACCTTGTTCACTGGTGGACTCAGTACCCAATAATGTACCAGGCACATACAAGGCATTCAAAACATATCTCCCAACTAGAACTTACCAGGAGGAAAGGTATATTTTTATACCTACCCCCCCCACACACACACACATACCCCATTTTGGGGAAAGAAACTGGTTGAGCAAGGTTAAAAGCCTATTACTGGTACTTTGCATCCTCAGTTTTCTTGCTCCTTAAACCAGACTTTATTTGAAAAAAAAAAAAAAAGGAATTAAGATGGTATTATGTACATGTACCAATTCCCCACAAGGAATGTGAACATTCCTTATGTACAACAAACATGTACTGGTCTAAAAAAACTTTATCAAACTTCAATCATTCACAAGCCTCTCACAACTTCTGATCTATTTACTGCCTGTGATAAAAATCAACTCCCTTTTTTTTTTGGTACCGGGGATCAAACTTGGGACTTTGTGCTTGCAAGACAGGTGGCAGAACCACTGAGCTAAATCCCTGGCCCTTCAACTCCCTTTTTTTACCTGTATAAACTTTGAGGAACTTGATATCAATCACATCTCTTAATCAGAAGGTAGTAGTAAAAATATAGAGGAACAAAAATAATGTTATCTAAATTTCAGTTACCTGAAAGAAGCTTGCTTTTTTTTTTAAAAGAAATTGAAGTTAAGCAGCATTTTTCATCTGTTCTGTGCCCCTCAAAAAGAAATATATTTTATTTTTATTTATTTATTTTTTGGTACTGGGGATGGAACTCAGGACCTTGCATTTGCACAGCACGTGGCAGAACCACTGAGTAAATCCCTGGCCCAAGAAATATATTTTATAACAAACCCAGCACATATCTACAAGGGGTTCAAAATATACAGTGAATGTTTAAATTTAAAAATTTTATTATGTTAAAAGCTACATTGCCATTAATCCCCCTCAAAATACTCCCCATCATTTATCCTAGCATTCTTATCAGTTTCTTAAGCAGTTCTGGAAGTTCACTTTCACGTCTTTACAAGGTATGGTAAAAAATACACTGACTACTGCTCCCGAGTGCCACCCAGTGGAAAGGCAGACTCATAAAAACATTATGGTTGTGTCCTCATCCACCTTATTCTGGCACCATGTGACTTCTGGCTCTTCTCCAAAGTCAAAATGACCATGACAGGTAAACACCGACATGGCAGTCATGACAGTGCAACTTGATACTCATGAAAGACTTCCAGAACTGCTTCCAAAAGTGGCAAGAACAATGGGCTAAGTGTGTAGAAGAGAGTATTTTGAGAAGGATTAATAGCGATATGGCTTTTTACTTTAATAAAGTTTTAAAAATAAAACATCTCTTGTATTTTTATCAGACCTTTTATGTCTAAATATATATTTGAAACAAGTTTCATAAAATACAGATATTTTCTAGACTTTATTTCATTTCAAAAATGTTGGTTGTGTCTCCCAAAAGTGGGTTCAATAAAATATATCATGTACACTACAAAAAACAAAACACTGGGTTAAATATGAGAGAGCCGGCCCTAGATTGATTTAAGTACCCAATTCTGCCTAGAATGTCTTATTTGTATAAAAAACTCTTGATAACAACTGTGGATTACTGACACTTAAGCATCATCACAGAATGCTTTAAAATATCCCAACTCCTTTATTTAGTTGCATTCAAATTTACTCTGAAAAACAGCTTCACTGTATGTGATTGTCACACACGTTCTTCTACCCCACCATAGACCTCTTCCTTCCTCGCAAGCGCACTTCATCTAATTTTTTTAGCACTGGCTTGGACTTTTTGGAGGCGGTGGAGTAGCTCTTCAAAAAGGCTTCAAACACAGTCTCAGTGTTGGGGTGGGTACTGAGGAAGGCTTTCTCTAGGACATAGAGGTCTACTCCCTTATCTTCTGGAAGTCCTGAGATGAAACTCAGCCCAAAGTCTATGAGCACAATGTTCAGCTGTTCCAGCGGGGGTTTCAAGAGCATGTTGGAGGTGGTGAGGTCACCATGAATGAGGTCTTCGTCATGCATTCTAGCCAAAACCTGCCCGACTGTCTTGGCTAAGCCCAAGAGGCTTTGGGGAGTTTTTTCAGTCTCCATAGTGGATTGAATATAATCTCGAACAGTCACTGCACCTTCAATTTCTTCCATATATAAGCAGTTAGAGGCATAGTCCACAAAAAAGACAACTGGGGCAGATATTCCTGCAATCAACATATAAGTGGTTATTAGGCCAAATTCTTCCTTTTAATGGGAAGTTTAATACTCAAATATTGAGCCAGTATTTCAGCAGACACTACTTACTTCAGAAGAAAGATTGAGGAATGTTCGGAAAATGGTGTAACTTATCTGGATGTTTCCCTTGCCCAAGCCATGCAAGACTATGCCTGAGACCAGCTATGGCTAAATTTAAAGGCCTCAAATCTTCCTCTTCCTTTCCCAAACACCTTTTATGGCTGGACTTTGTCATATTTACTCCCTAACACACAAAACAAAATAAATGTAGAGGGGAAGCATCACCCAATCAGAGGAGTTCCTACCTGACAGGGACACAATCAGGAGGCCAAGCAGCACACTGGCTTACAGATTCATCTTTGGACTCAGAAAGGATGGGGTTCAAAAATCCCAGCTCTTTCCCTTATCAGTGGCAATGTTAAATTACATTAACTTCTCTAAGCCTCAGTTTCTGCTACTATTACATGAGAATTTCTCCAATAAACCTAATGAATCTTTACTGAATATCAACCAGGCCCAGGACACTTTTCTAGAAGCTAGAGATATGTCAATAAGGATACAGCAGTAAACAAAGGAGCCACTTCGTATCACAGAGAAGGTGAAAACAAGAAAATCTGAATGCACAAATACCTCTGTTAAATTGTCATTAAAGCTCTGCAAGGGCAGTGATGTGCCTGCTTGTTCACTATTGGATTTTCCCAAAATACTGCAGCAGCTGACAATGTCCTGCTGCACAGATGCGCCCATCTAATAAAACCAATTTTTTAAAAAAAGGCAAGAAGTGTAGAGCAAAAAGCTTCTCAGTCTGAGGACGGAACACTTACTTGCTGTGTAACCCTGGGCAAGTTACTTCCCCAGCTGAGCATTAGCTTCTCAACTGAGGACAGGGTTTCTGGTGATAAGAGTGTGAGGATGTTTTAATGAAAAAATAATGAATTAATGAACTGACATTTACTGAATGCCATGTGCCAGGGATACTTTCAAACACAGTATATGGCCTATATATCTTCTTCTCGAATGGTCACAACATCTCTGGGATGGATATCTCTACTATGACTTCCACTTTACTGGTGAAGAAACGAAGCACACAGGTTAAACAACTTTTGGAAAAGCTATATATGAAGCAGTGCCTGGCCTCAAGGTAAGAACCTATCATTACAACTGCTTCTTTCCTGTTGTCTATTTTTTGAGACAGGGTCTCAATATGTAGCCCAGGCTGGCCTGAAATTCAGAGTCTTTCTGGACCCTCCTGTCTCAGCCTCCTGAGTGGTGGGTTTACATGCCTGGGCCACCGAGTTCCGTTTATCTGCTTCTTAAAACTACTGAATGAAGAATTAATGATGGAAAATCGAAACGGTACAAATAGGGAAACCGAAGCTCGGAGAGGTTAAGCACGTTCAGAGTAGAGGAATAGCAGAATTGAGAAATGCCTCCCGAACGAACACTTGTTACTGCAAGACCATGTGGCTTCCTAAGAATTAACCAATTGCGAGGAACAAAAGGATGACATTTCTCAAAGGACGGCCAGGGCAGAAGGTACAAATGGAGACACTAAGGCAAAAGGAGGCGGGGAGGCTGGGGAGTCCTGACTGCCGCCACCCAGCCCCAGAGCCTCAGGTCCTCCCACGCCCGGGAGCCGGCCCGCCTCACCTATGCGGCGGCAGCGGAGCAGCGCCCGGGCCTCCTGCACCGTCCTTCGCCGGCCGAGCCGCGCCTCCAGCGCCGGGTGCCGGTAACCCTTGGGGAAGCGGTGCTTCACCACGGCCGCGCGGCCCAGGAAGAGGCAGCGGAATACGCGCGCCTCGGCGCCCTGCTTCACCAGCTCCAGGCCGCTCAAGAAACGGCTGTTCCGCTCTCGGGCCTCGGCCAGCGCCTCGGCCTCCGGCGCGGGATCCTGGCTCGCCTCAGCCATAACCAAACCTCAGCTAGGGCATGCGATCTTTCCGCTCTATGGAAAGATTGACAGCGGTGCTTCTGCCCATTCCGGAAATCCTCAGACCTCTTCCGCCAGTCAATATGTCCCCCTCCGACACTTCTGCCCTGTAGAAGTGGTTCCGGCTCCCGCCCTTTTGACTCTTTTTGAAGTGTTCAGTGCTTCTTCGGAACGGATTCTTAAGGTCTACCGGCTAGCTCTTCGTCTATCTCCGTAAATTTTCGGCAGTTCTCGGTAAGCAGCGCTTCCCCACTCCTCGGCTCTCTCCGGAAGCCCTCGGTGATGCCCGCGACTGGCCTTTGAGCCTGTCTCCCAGAGTCTTGCCTCTTTTGAAAACTTCAGCGTCTCTCCAGGAAAATGTTTAAGAACGCTGTGCTCCTTTCAGGAGTCTAGATCCTGGAAAGCCCCCCACCCCACCCCGTAGTCTCATTTTTTGACTCGTCCTCCTTTGACTCCAGAATGCCCCCCCCCCAAGAGCGTACACGCGTCAGAGTCGGACGGAGGGTGACGACAAACCATTTCCTACAGCGTCTTAGGTTTTAGGATAATATCTACCAGTTACAGGATGAAAACTGACTTTACAGAAAAAAAAATTAAGACTTAGAGGGCGGTGGGGGTGTTGAGATTGTGGGGGAGAGGAAGAGAGGGGAGATAAAAGTTTTTCAGAGACACAACCTATGCTGAATTGAGAGTAATTCACTTTCAGTTTCTGTTTCATTACAAAACTAATACGAGCTGTAACAAGCTTTTACAATACAGAATTTTGTATGCACACACAAAGCAAAGACTGTCTATCCTACTCCCCAATCTATGCCATTGCTGACCACTGTATAGTTTCTCTCTAGACTTTTATTTTTTGGACATTGCAAATATTCACACACATATAGTTGCATAAATGAGATCATAGTGTGCATTCTTTTGCTTTCTTCCCTTAAGTAATTTGTCCTCAACAGTTTTCCACATTAGTATATATAGAACTACCATATTCTTCTACGTGGAAACACAAAACACTTCCTTGTTGCCAAGCCGTTATTAAACATTTTTGTTAACATTTTTAGTTTAGTTTTCTTTTCTCTCTGGTACAGTCGGCTTATCCAGGCATCTTTGCAAACATGCATGAATGGTTCTGGGAATATTTTTCTGCAAGTGATGTTGCTAGGTGATAGCACCCATCGGCCAGACTATGCCCCCCACATTTTGTGTCTGTTTTCACTTCTACCCAAAATACACCTCATTTCCTTGAACCTTTGCCCACATAATCTCCCATGTTTGGGGCTCAGCCAGGTGGAGGAGTGGGAGGGTGCTCACCCCAGGCAGAGAGAAGAGGTCCTAGGCAGGATTGGGGTGAACAAAGCTATTATTATTTATGGAGTGCTTAATGTAGTAACGATTATAATTTGGTTTTTCTTGTGGGGACAGTGGCTTCCCCCATTGTGATGTCCTGAGGGAACACTGAGACCACCTCTCACTATAGAACCCCTCCCCTACCCCATCCATTATGTGGTTTGCAACAAGAACCTGAAAGATAGCACCACTGGGTGAGGGTATGATTACTGTATACCAGACAAGATAAAGCTTTTTTACATAAATAACCTAAAATAGATGCTTAAACATGAGAGTTGTTTCTCTTCTGTGCAACGGTCCAGATCTGTTGCTTCCTTCTCTGAGTCTATTCTATTTGTTCCCTTTCCACTCAGCAAGAAGGGCTAGGAAGTAGAAAGCAAGTCACTAAGAGGTTGACCCCAAAATCAAAGCAGCCCTTCCCTTCATATCCTATTGGCCAGAACTCAGTCATATGACCAATGAAGCTGCAAAGGAAGCTGGGGAATGTATTCTTTAGCAGACAGCTATGGGCTCCCTGGAATCTTGGGGTATTAATACTAAAAGGAAGTAGGAAGGGAAGGACATGGGGGGACAAATAGTAATTCTACCATGTTATAAACTACAAGTAGTAGATTGACCAAGTAGTTTAAACAGTGTAAACAATAAATTCATTTATTAGCTTGCAACATTTCAAAAGGCAAGGGTCCCGGGTGTTATTCAGGAACTTTACGATACCAAGGACCCAACATCTTTTCATCATTTTGCCCTTCCTGCCTCAGCACGTTGTTTGAATCCTTACTCTTTTCACCTTATGGTCACAAAGTGGCCACCAAATTCCACACATCATATGAAGATACAAAAGCACGTGCAAAAGATGAGAAGTGTTACCCCGTGCACACCTCTCTATATTTGAGAGAAAACCCGGTTGAAGTCCCTGCACTTCCCATTAGACTGCCCCTTCAGGACTGGCTTCTGGTGGCCTATGTGACTTTGCCTTTGTGCAGAGGAAGCTGACCAGTGAGGAGCTGGCAGGCTTATGTCAGCAGACAGAGATGAGCTCTGCGAGCCAGGAAGGATGAAGTGGGGCAGAGCGACAAGTGCTTGGCACTCCGTGTGACCGGCCACCCACATCCTTTCTCTGAGTTCCACTTTCCTGGTCTTCAGAATAGGGATGACTGGTGAGGAGGGGGTGAATGGTGGCGTGCACCTGCAATCCTAGCACTCTGGGAAGCTGAGGCAGGAGGATCACAACTTACACTCTAACCTGGGCAATTTTGCAAGACTCTGTTTCAGTCTGAAGGCCCTGGGTTTAATCCCCAGTCACCCACACACAGGCACACGTACACGCACAAAATGGAATAGGGAGTCAGCTCTGGCCAGTTTTTATCAGAATTAAATATGACGATGACCGTGAGCATGGCTGGGCAACAGCAGACGCTTTTCATCTGCTCATTTGCCTCTCCCCCTGCTCCCTCCCGTCACTGGGTTCGGAATACGGAAGAGGCCCTGTGGTCCAAGGGTTGCTATGACACCAGTGTCCTTGGTTCTGGGTTTTATTCATACACACAGCAGGACCCTTTTCAAATATTAGACCCTTTAGGTTGGCATAATGTGGTGTCCAGCACTTTTCATCAGCCCAGGCTACTCAAAGCTCCCCCAGAACCAGTCACATTTATAACACCCGGTTTCTCAAGTTTGTGGTTTGATTATCATAGTGTTTTGTTTATGCACAGCCATCTCTATGGTTACCAGACTACCTGAACCTCTGCTTTAGAAATCTATTTTGCAAACATATTCACAAGGGCCAGGCTAGCAGAGGTCAGACTGGTTGGCCTGCTTTAAACTCAGTTAAAAAGTTTCAAAACCTCCTCACTGTGCTTGGGATAAAGACCCAATCCTAATTCATCTCATGAGGCCCTGCATTCTCTTCCAGGCCCTTCTCCCACCAAGCTTTCCCTGGTTCTCTGCTCTTCAGATACCTTTACCTTCTGTCAATCTTTGTCGCCACAGGGCCTTTGCATTCACTGTTTCCTCTGCCAGAAACACTTTCCTGCCCTCCATTGCTAACATGTGGCGCTTCCCAGGGAGAGCCCTTCCTGGCTTCTCAGAAAGGAGGAAATCTGGCTTTATAAGCTTCAGTGTCCTTGGGAACTTTTCCTCCTTTGCGCTGTCCCAGATTCCCTATTGGTTTGTTTCAGTGACTGCTCCATGTCTGTCCTCCCCACTTGCTAGCAGCCTGCCAGTGAGCTTGTCTGTTTCCCCACACCACACCCCAGCCGTACCTGTGAGGAAAGGCAACCGTCCTTAAGAGTGTGCTCATGATAAAGAAAATACAGCTGTATTTCAATTTCACCTATTTTATTTTATTTTTGGACCAAGGGAGAAGCCTTGACAGCTTTTTTTTTTCCCAGGACATCTAAAGGCAGTTAGAGGCGATGGAAAACCGGAGAGGCTCCGAGTAGAAAATGAATGATTTGGAGCTGGAAGACTGGCGAGGATGGGGAGGTTGGGTTTCCAAAGGTTGCCAGAAAGCAAGGGAAGACCATGGAAAGTTGAGAGTAAAGGGCAGGGTGGCAGCACCACTCTTCATTGGGAACCTGCAGGTGGTGAAAGATTCTCGCCTAAGTGGTTGTAACATAAGACTTTGGGGGGGACATCCTAGATCCAAACTATAACAATGGTTTATTTGGGGTGTCATCGCAAGAAATGGCAAGAGAGGAGGGAGGTGGGGACAGGAAGGTGACCAGGGAAAGATGGGTTTCCACCCCTGGCAGCTGAAGCTCAGTCCTCTTGGGGACAGGACCTGTGTGAGAGCGCATGCCTCACACCTCAGTCAGGGACTGAGTCCTTCCGGGCCTCCCTCTGGTAGTCACTGGCTGAGGGTTCTTCCCAAGAGGTGTTGCTTCCTCTGTGCCCCTGACCTGCACAGGCAGCTGAGCAGGGACAAAAAGAGCCCAAGCTCAGCCTGGGCAATTTAGTGACTTAGAGCTTGGCTTAAAGTAAAAAAATTTGAAAAGGGCTACAGATGGAGCTCAGTGTGAAGGCCTTGGTTCATTCCCCAGTGTCACCCCCACCAGAAAATATTTCCAGTCATGAAGCTTCTCTTAGTGGAAAAGACACAATAAACACCCAAACACGATACATAGCACAACAGGGATGATGGGTGTTTGCTTACCCACTGCCGGCGAACCTTGGGAAGGCAGATACGCAAATCCCCGTCGCCTGGAAAGCAGATACCCAAATCCCCCTTGCCTGTGTGCACACAATCCAGTCCTGCTCTCCCTTGAGGGGAATCTAGCTCCTTTTGTTTGTTTTTGTTTTGATCAAAATAATTAACAGTGATGGGATCTGTGGTCACTATTTATCACTGTGTAACAAATTACCCCAAAACTTAATGACTTAAAGTAAAAAACGTTATAATTTCATGGTGTTGTGCCCAGATCGCGAAGTCCCCAAAGACCATCAAGGAGCCGATTCCGATGTAAACCCACGAGGGTCGGTCGTTTATTCAAGCTCGAGCAGGGGCACTCAATCGTCACCGACGCAGCGGATCAGGATTGAGAGCCCCGAATTCCAAATCAGCAGGGTTTTTATTGTGGCTGCTGCAAGGTTTGGGGATGTTTCATTTAGCAGTTACATGATTGGTTGATATTTAGCAAGCATGGGGGGTTGAGGGGTGGCTGCATGTAGAGTTTATGGGAAAAAGGAACAATCCGCACATTGACAGAATGTTCTATAGATAATGGGCCTGGGAGCATCTGTTTTCTGGGCAGACAGAGGATTGAGTTAGGAGCTGTGTCTTTTTATCTGTTGTCCCACAGCAAGGACATTTTATCATTATTTTATGGGCACAAAGGAGACTAGGGGAATAGTTGACTTCAGTGAAGTGGAATTTATGTCAAGGCCACTTCACTGTCTTATTTTAAGATGGAGTCAAACTTTAAAATGGAGTTAGTTAGGTCTCACAATGGTTTCTAGGATCAGGGATTGTATTGCTGCCAATTTTTTGGCAATAAAGTTTTGGTCTTTTTGTTTGTTTTTGCTCAATTCAAAGTGCAGCTCTGCTAACAGTCCTGATGTCCCCAGATAATGCTGGATGCCAACAGGTGATACAGCCAGCTGCTGGTCACTACTAGTGATGTGGCTGACCCTACAGATGTGGTTTAACAGCTCTGAGTGTTATTCACCAAAGCAAGTCTTTAACAGGGCCTGTGCTACAGTGCACAGAAGGAAGCCTATCCGACTAACCAGAGAGGTGGCTGGGGAGTGCTGCTTATATAGCAGCCACAGGCAGGTTTCAGTGAGGGACAAGGCAGAAAGCTTGCTACGAATGTTGGGTATGCAAATAAGGGGTCCAGATCCCTCCCTTCCTGATCTTAGCCACTCCAGGATGTCCCTCTCTTCTTCAAAAAGGCAACAGTGTTGGGAATGGAGGAGGGACGCCAAGCTGCCTGTCTGGCTGCACTCATGTTGGAGTGGAGAATGGAGGTTTGATATCCAGGAAGGACACAGAATCAAGTTGTCCCTCTCCATTGCGGGGGAAGTAAGGGGCAGGGGCATGACAGTCACCAGCCAAGCCACATTCCCCCTCCAGGAAAAAAGAGGAAGTCAGGCACTTCTTGTCTGCCTTAGAATTTGCAACTTTGTCATCACTGGCACAAAATACCCAACACTTCCACGTTAAAGGAAGAGAGGTTTATTTCAGCTGGCTCCAAGCCAGAAACAGCATGATGGAAGGGCCTGCCAGAGGACAGCTGTTCAACCCATGGCAGCCAGGAAGCAGACAGGAAGGGAGAGCCAGGGACAGGAATACACCCTTCCAGGTCATGCCCCAGTGACCACCTCCAACCAGGCCCCACCTCCTAACGGCACTTTCAGCTCTGACCTCCTCCTCCTCATCATCATCATTTCTTAAGCAATTCTTGAGTGCTTACAATTTAGGGTAGAGTTTGTGAGTAAAAGACCCAGGGAGAGAGTGTAAATAATACAAAAATTGTATTTAAGTTCAAGGTTTACTCACCTTCGGGTCAGGGCAAAAGGAATGCCAAGTCCAATCAGTAGTAAGCTACTGCTTTCCTGACAAGGATTAATTGGCATATTCTATTAATATATCCCTCATGGCCGTTATGTTTTCAGAGGAAGGAGAAAGGAAAAAAAGAAAAGGAAAGTTTTATTTGTGTTAGGATAGGAAGTGAATCATGGGATAAAATAGATGAGTAGATAGAAGTCCCTCTTTGTAAAAAAATGTCTTTTTTGCAATCTTGATGTAATGTGCTTTTTATAAGGGGATATGATCTCAAATAAAATGTTTGTACAACAATTAAAAAAAAAATAAGTGAGCCACTACGTCCTACCCACTCTGCAGGGAAGGGGATGACCAGGGCCTGAATGGGGTGTAGGGCAACTTCCAGGTGCCCACACAGGGGATGGGATTAGTCACTAGTCCTACATAAAAAGGAGCTAGGACACAATCCCACAGGCATTCACTTCTGGTGGCCCCTACTCCCCCGGAGTAATTGTCTACTTTTTTTCACCATCCTTTTCCAAATAAACTGTCTTCCTTTGTTTTAAACTCTGCCTCTTTAATTCATTACTGTTGCTGAGTTTATGATCCCACTAGCTGTGTGTTCCAGGCAAGGAGTGGTGCATACATCCCACTCAGCCACAGTGGGAAAGGAGGTCACTGGGAGCCATCTTTGAAGCTGCATCTGATACCATCCAGTTATAAGTTTCCCTTCTTCCTTTTAATATGGATAACTGTGGTACCAGCGGAGCTATAGGGCACTCCCCTCTACTCATTGCAGGACCACTCCCCTCCACTCACCTGAACCTGGGCAATGACCCAGGGCCACCCCCCCACCTTTGTCCTAAGGCTAATACTCAGAGGTAGAGATAGGAAAAACAAAGACCCCTGAGGCTGCCCTGGAAAATTCCAAAATCTCAAACCAGGATGCATGAATGTAAGGCTCTCCTGCATGTCCTTTAGTAACCTTTCTTCACTTGGAACTCACTGAAGTTTCATGCATATGGACTGCATCTCATATATCCAATTATAACAGAGTGAATTATGGGAATGGACATGCCCAATAGACACAGATGACATGACTCAGCACCCTGTCAATCACGTTGCCAATCGTGCTCTGGAGGACCCAATGGGAGGCACCCTAGAACTTGAGCAATATTTTAAATCCCTAAACCCAATGCTTTCAATGCACATGCCATTTTCCCCTCACCATCATGAGCCCCCTCACCACTCTAAGCACACTGTTGCCTAATTAAACTTTACTGCTGTTTCCTTACCGTTGCATGCCATTTTCAATTCTTTGTTCATTGTGCCTAAGAATGGAGGAAACTGTCTGGAACCCCATCACCCATGGTAATGATATAGGGGAAAGAAATGTAACTCCCAACCTGCCAAATGTCAGATACACCGAGTTCATCTTCCCCAAAGTCGAAGAATGAATTCTAAGGAACCATGGAAGTTAAGAGTAGGAAATATTTACTGGGAGAGAAAGTTCCTGAGAGACAGGAGGGGATTGAAAATGGGTTGTCAATGAGCCCACTTCTCAAAAGAAGTTTTATAGAAAATCAAAAGGTGGGTACAATGTGGGTCAAAATTATGATCAACTGGGCTGGGGATTTAGCTCAGTGGTTCTGCTGCTTGCCTCGAAAGCACAAGGTCCCGAGTTCGATCCCCGGTACCAAAAAAAAATATTATGATCAACCAATAAAATTTCAATATAGCTACTTAGGTAATATTGATCCAGTGGGGAAGCAGGTCTTTTAGCGAGTGTACCTGGCAAGAACAAAAACCTTCTTTAGTAAGGGATAAATCAGGGGATTTGGTCACCCACTGGGGTGACTGATATCTATTTAGACTTTATTGGATCAGGTGATACCAATGATCTTATCCTCTGGGGAGGTATACAGGCCTGATCATTCTGTCTTTATCTTGAGGCCTGGGCTTCAATGTTGCACCTCCAGCCACAGTTGTGATGTGTTCTCATCCTCTGCATTGACTCCCTCGAGGGCCTAACCCTGTCTGACTGCCTAGAAAATGTCTACCTAACTTAGCTGTCTATAATATTAACACGTTGAGAGGAAAAAAGGAATCTCTGTTCTCTACTCTTCACGAACTAATGGGAGCCACAAAGACCAAAGAACAGCATCCCCTTTCCCATCATATCACACTTATAGATTATGTCACCAGAATGGAACAGCCCAGGCCTCACTGGCCTTGGCCTCCTGGTAACAATTCCAGACATTCACAGATCAAGAAGGAATTGCTATGTGGCAATCCCTTGAACCCTTGAGCAAGTCACTACACCTACTTGGGCTCAGCTTTCCTGTCTGTAGAGTGGAGATAGATTGTAATCATTGCTACCTCCTAGGCTGTCGTGAGAGTTAACATGTACATGTAACATCTAATACATGTAAAATACTAACTGAAAGTAATATAGCTACCTGTAGTACAATTGGGGCTATGAGACCACGCCCCTCCATTCACCTGAATCTGGACAACACCCCGAGCCAAACTCCCTAAGCTTCATCCTAAAGCCTACTACCTGGAGGGAAACAAAAGACCCCTGGAAATTTCAAAATCCCAAACCAAGATGCATCCATGTCAGACCTGCCAACATGACCTACAATGACCTTTCTTCACCTGGAGCTTGTTTATGAAAGGCTCATACACATGGACCACCACGCATACATCCAATTATAACAGAGTGGATTCTGGGAATGGACATGTGTAGTAGGCACAGCTGACATGACTCAGCACCCTTCAATCACTCTGTCCATCATGTCCCAAAAACCCTAATGGGAGAAGCCCTCAGCCTAGCCCAACATTTCAAATTCTTAAGCCCAACATATCCACACCCATGCTGTTTTCCTTTCCATCAGCACAAGCGCACTCACTCTGAGTGTAACTTCAACCTTTAAATTTCTTTAGACTTTGGTGCTTTTTCCTTACCATCATGGGCTATGTTCCGTGCTTTAATCATCACACACAAGAACCTGAAAATCTGTCCCAGTAGCCCATCACCTATGATAACAGAAGTATATAATTCTCACTCAGTCATTTCAGATCTTGTCCCAGTTATTGCTCCATTAACAATCTGCTCTAAAATTCTGCAGCCTAATGAAACCCTTTAACTATACTCATGGAATCTGTGGGACAGGAGTCCCAGCAGGCTAATGGGCACGGTGTGCCACTGCTCCACAGTGTCCAGGGCCCCAGCTGGAAGCTTGGTCATCTAGGAGTGGGGGCTGTCTGAGAGCTCGTTCTGGAGCTGGGACTGGGAGCAACCCCAGACTGGTGGCTCCCTCACAAGCGTGTGACCCTGCAGGCAGGCAGGAGAAGCCCGCACCCCAGGGAGTTTGGGGCCTGCCCATGTGCGCTGGCTGAGTGGGGGAGTTCGCGGTGGTGTCTCCGGCCTGCCTCCCTCCCAGACTCCAGGCTCATGTCCAGCCACCCACCGATTTCCACAGGGATGCCCACCGAAGCGTCACGCGCCCGATGCAGAGCTCTCCACCTCCTCTCCCAGCCCTGAGCTGCTCCTCTCTCAGTGCTCGAGTCCTCCCCTCCCCTCCACTCTGCCCACTCTTCTCCATCCCCACTCTCACCTGAGCCAAACTCATCCGTCTCTCCTCTCCCAGCAGGCTCCCAGTGGCTCCCAGTGGCTCCCAGTGGCTCCCTGCTCCTACTCTTGCTCCTGTAACCCTTCTAGAGCTCCCCAGTCACTTGTCAATTGAGATGACCTCTCAAGGCTCTAAAGGATCAGGTCTTAGCCAGTCCCTTCTGGGCTTCTCCCTTTCTACTCTGCCTGTCCACGCCCAGGCTCCAAACCCTGTGATTTCATTTCTGCTGTTCTTTGTACCCCACTAGCTTGTTCTCACCCCAGGGCTTTTGTCCATGCTGTTCCTTCCACCTGGATCCCCAGGTCTCAGCTCAGGTGTCCCCTCCTCAAGTAACCCCATCCCCTGTTAGTGGGGGAGGGGGGCTCCTCAGTCTTTGTGTTCTTGATGAAAGGATTCAGTCATGACACAGAAAAACACTGTGGAAGTAGAGACAGAATTCACTGCAAAGTGCAAAACAGTGTGAGGCAAAAGTACACCCTGAAGGGAAAGGGTGGGCCAATCCAAGGTGGCCAGTGCTCAGGGTGGCAGTGGGTTTCCTTGGGTGTATGCTCAGTAACTCTCGGGGCCTAGGGCACCACGGTATAGTGATTATCATTGCTCTAGTCCCATGGTGATCATGCCTAGGACATTCTGTCTTAGAAGTTAACTCTGGAACGTCTATCTTTCACTGTTGTAAAAGGTCTTCTTTGCTCTTTCCAGGTGGTCAGAGTTTTTCTTGAAGTACACTATCATACTCTAGCTTTTAGTTTAATGTGCATCCTGTGGGTAGATCTTGAAATGTCACTTTTGCTCTCATTGTTTGTCATCAGTGTGCCATTGGCCATGGCAGCCAGGGGTGCTGGGTGTGTGACTGCCTGGTTTTAAGAAAAAAACGACCCTGAAGTCCTGGCTGGCCGCTCAGGGCAGCTGTGCTGTCTGATCTTAAGATCTCTCTGTGCTGGGGCAGAACATTTTTGACCTGAGGCCTAATAGATGATTATAAATGTACACCGAGGTCTTTATGTCTTTAATTATAATTGGCAAAGCAGGGTTTTTGATACTCTTTGTCCCTTTGTCTTTTTGTCTGATAATGTGTAACTACCTGCCTAGCATGCCCAGCCTTGCTCAGTAGCTGATATTTTTGTGGCTCCTTTTGCTGTTTATTTTTCTTCTGGAGTTGGAGTACAATCTCCTTAAGAGCAAAACTCACCAACCCAGCCAGGCCCTGGGGAGCACCTGGCACGGATAGGCATCCAAACCTTACTGTGGGATGAATGGGTGTTGAGTGAGTGAGCCGTGTGTGTGTGTGTGTGTGTGCACGCTCGGAAGGCCAGGCAAGCGTGGACCACTGTGACTGGGGACTCTCCTATTACGACAAAGCTAGGGACCCGGCGGGCCTTACAATATACTGGGAGAACTTCTGGCGGGACTTGAGTGTCGCAGCGTTGCTCCGGGCCCGGGCTCCCCGCGTCCCGCCTCTCTTGGCCAACGTGGCTGCTGCGCGGCGCGGGAGGCAGGGAGGGGCGCAGCCGGGCGGGCCGGAAAGTTTGTCGGCGGCAGCCTCGGAGGGGACTCGGTGGGGGAGGGGATGCACGCCGGGCCCCCAGCGCCCCCAGCACGCCCGCCCGCGGAGCCCGGCTCGCCATGGGTAAGTCCCACCCGGCCACCCCTGGGCTGTGACCCGGGCCGCTGCGGTCCCCACTGCCCTCTCCGCTCCTCCCGCGGGACGGCAGGCCAGGGCAGGGGCCTCGGGCGCCTCCTTCCATCGTCCTTCTGCCCGGGAAGGGAAAGTGGCTGATAGAGAGCACCGAATGCCTCTGGGGCTGGAGCCCGGCTGACCCCAGTCCTGACCACCCAGGCAGGGGAGCTCCCTGTTCTGCGGAGGAGGAAGTGGAGGCTCCCAAAGGAGCAACGTTCATCAGCTCGCTGGGCCCTACGGTGTTGGCACTGTTCGGCCTGCAGTAGGCAAAGCAGACACCCCCACTCCCAGGCAGCCCTGGACACCAGGGGCTGGGGACAGCCCCGCGCAGAACTGGCGTTGGTGGGGAATTTCTGTGTCCCTCTCTGGATTCAGAGATTCCAAGGGCCATTCAGCCCCTCATTCTTTAGTGAGCATCTACTTTGGGCCACACGTAGGTGTTGGAGATTCCCAGTGAGCAAGACATCTCTCTCATCTTTGAGGAGGTGGGTAAACACGTGGATGAATAAGATACAGTGTGGAACACAGAAAATGAGGCCCCAGCACATGCGTTTGGCAGGCAGGCAGGAAGGGTGGGCTTCCTGGAGCTGAGCCCTTACTCAGAAGTAGGCCTTGCTGAGTTTTGGGAGAAGAGCTTCCCAGTAACAAGAACAGCAAGTGCAAAGGCCCTGAGGCAAGGATTCGCTGGTGTGCCCCAGGACGGTGTTGGTGGACCCCAGTGGACACGGGGCAGGGGTGAGCAGTGGCCAGATCCCGCAGGGCCTTGTAGGGTGAGAAGCTTGGGTCTTATTCCAGATGATATGGCTGGAAGGTTTTTTAACTGGAGTGGGGGTGGGAGAGTGTGACCTGAATTATCTCTTAAAACCTCATTCTGTTGTTCTGTGCGGAATCATAGCTAACATTGGCTATAAGGGTAGGCAAGTATATGAGGTAGATATTATCCCATTTGTAGGTAGAGGACCTCAGAGAGGTTAAGTGAGTTACCCAAGGTCACACAGCTGTGGAGAAGAGAAGCTGGGATCGAATTCCAACACTCTGGCTGATTTCCTAACTGCTTTTCCCCCCCGGCCTCTCCACACGACAGTGGGACAGCTGCTGAGCAACTCCAGCTCTGACTCTACAATCCATCCCTTAACATCACCGCACAGCACTCCCAAGCCTGAGGGAAACTGAGGCCCAGAGAAGTCAAAGTCTTCCCCAGAATACTCAGCTTGCCTCTAGCTCCTTGCTATTACCCCTCTTGTCCCTCCTAAGTTAATTCCACAGCTAGTGTCTAACCAGTGGTGACAAACCTATGGCACGCGTGCCGCAGCGGGCTGTTTGCATCATAGAAACCTCTAAAAGGTTTGCCATTGCTGAAGCATACAATATGGGTACGGCGGGGCTGGGTGATGAAGGCCTGCATGCGTGCGTGCGTGCGTGCAGGGACTGGGGTGTCCCCAGGACCTGCCCTGCCCAGAGGCCCTAGGCCGCGCTCTCCGTGGCAGGCCAGGGAGTGGGCTCCGTCAGCTCCAGGACCAGGAATGGGCTCCGGCCCCACTGCTCCCACTTTCCATGACGTGGAGCGTCTGTCACCTTCTCTGACCTTCACGTAGTCGCTATAAAACACCCTTATTCCGGTGGGCCATGAGAACCATGTGTGAAAATGAACTTGAAATGCTCAACTCATGACCTCCACTGGGTACGTGGTCAGTAAATGTGAGGTTTTATTTTTTTATCACATCTGATTTGGGGACTTTGGAGTCAAACTGCGTCAGTTCAAATCCCTGCTGTCTCTTACACCCTGTGCCACCTTGGGCAAATGTCTTTACCTCTCTGGGCCTCACCGTTTTGTCTGTAGACTGGGAATAACAGTTCCACCTGTGTCGTGGGGCTGACAACAGGGCAGGGTGTCTCCCGACAAAGGACCAGGTAGGGATGCTCGGTAACAGATGTGAATACCTAGGGCTTCCAGGGGAGGTGAGGTGAGCTGAGGCGAAGAGGGAGAAGAGTGGACATTTGGGGAACCAGGGCAGTGCAAGCAGGAGGACCATCGGGTGTAAAGACAGAGCAGTGTGACAGTGCACAGTATGTCCCCGGAACAGAAGTGTCTCGGGAGAGGGGTGCTGGTGGGGACAGGCACAGGACCAGGACAAGGGGGAGGAGTGGCTGAGGAGCTAGGGCCAGCAGGAAAGGGCCTTGGATGTCACACTGAGGAGTCTGGACTTGCTTGCGTGGGTGGTAGGGACCGCGGAGAGGCTAAGAGGGAATGGCCCTCCCCAGTCTTTCTGGTGGCCCTGAAATCTTCGGGGCTGTCAGTTCTAGCTCCCTGGGACAGTGTGACTTCACCGTAATTCATGACTTGGGTTTTCAAGACAGCCTGCTCCTCCTCCGCCTCTGCCCTGCTGTCTCCTGCCTCTCTTACCTCTGGTCCGCCCTTCTCGCTGGGAGGGGCCTGCAGAAAGCTCTTCAGTGTGTCGGTGTGGGACCTAGCCCATTGCTTCCTGGCTGTGAGAATGCCCCAAGCCTCAGTTTCTCCAGCTGCAAAGTGGGTTGAGTGCAGCAGTGCCCCTTGGGGTGTTACATGGATGAATCCAGAGCAGGCACATGGCGGCACTCGAGAAGCGAGATCTGGAGTTATTCGCATTTCATCTCCCTTTGCCTTCCTCTCAGCCACTGTGAGCCCAGTCTGCACTGATATGTTTTCCAGCAGAGCCTGTGGGCAGTCAGCTTGGCCTTGGCCTTGGCCTTTGGCTGGACTCCCTTTCACCCCAGTGGTAACCTAGAGATGACGAACAGTCCTGTGCTTTTGCTTCGATTGCTTCACATGGCCTGGAAGGACTGTCCCCTGCAGGAGTGAAGCCCAAGGACCAAGGGGCAAGGAAAGGGCTGGTGAGGACGGTGGGACCTGGGCAGGTAGTCATCCGGGATGTTCCTGGGGAGCTCAGCCAGGGAATGGGGCAGGGGGCAGGGAGAGGGGGAGAGGCTTTCGGTTGAGGCTCACTGCCCACTACTTCTGACTTTGGGCCAGGCACTTGCTTTCTCTGGCCGTCAAGATATCCACTTATAAGCAACACAGCAGCCCACCTCATAAAGGCACCTTTTTATAAGTAAATCGATTAAAATAAAATACCTCTTTCTTTCTTTCTTCCTTTCTTCCTCTCCTCTCTCTCTCTCTCTCTCTCTCTCTCTCTCTCTTTTTGGTACAGGGGATCAAACTCAGGACCTTGCACTTTGAAGGCAGACGGTGGAACCACTGAGCTAAATCCCCCACCCAAACACCCAAACACCTGTTTCTTGTATCACATTAGCCAACTTTCAAATATCCACATGTAGCTGGTCATATCCAACTGCTCAGATACAGAAGTTTCTATCATTGAAGAAAATTCTCCTGGCTAGTGCTGTTCTAAGAAGAAAGGAAATAGAATGTAAACACTCAAATCAGCAGGGGCGGGGTGTGCAACAACAACAAAAACTTAACTGATTTATCAAAAACAAGAATGGGGAGAAAAATATCTTGATAGTGCAAGTGCAGTGAACAGAAGACACAAAAATGAATGGCAGGAGCAGATTCAAGCTTATCAGTAATTGTAATAAACGTGAGTAAGTTCATTTTTAAAGGAGAAACTCTCAGCCTGAACTTGAAAGCATCTAGATCTATGCTGCTTTTTTTCCCAGGTTGGGGGCCGGTTGGGGATTGAACCCAGGGCCTTTGCACTGAGCTACATCTACAGCCCTTGTTCTAAATTTTTTTATTTTGAGACAGGGTCTTGCTTGTAGGGGACAGGGGAAGGGGACGTTACCAGAACCCCTGCAGTGAGTCCTGGTCTCCTGCGAGCCACGGCAGCACACGGCGAATGACAGGAAAGGTAGAAAAATGAGACTGAGAAGAAGCTGAGCTTTGGGTCTGATCAGTGCTGCTCTGGGCAGCAAAGACAAAGCCCCCAGCTTACCGCACCTTTTATTCAGTACATCGGGAGAAACAAATGTAACAGATGACTTGCAGAGAGTTCAGTAGTTCACATTGGGATAAACAAGGTGTAACAGAAGGCTTGCAGAGAGTTCAGTACATCTCCGGCAAACAAGATGTTAATCAGTCCAAGAACAATGAGGAACTGAGCAGATGTTTGTTCTCCCAGGATGTTTCTTGTCCTGGAGAATCACAGCATCACTGGATCACTGAAGTCTCAGTTGTGACCGGAGGCCAAACTGGAGTTATTCTGTAGCTGGGCTGTAGGCAAGAGAACTAGGCTAACCAAATGATGTATCCCTAGAGTTATGTAGCATCGCTCCCAACACTTGCTAAATTGCTAAATTGTCCAGGTGGGGCTGGGACTTGCTAATCTCCTGCCTTCACACTTGATGTTCCCTCATCTCGTCTGTTTCTCTGCCAGATTTGCCATCGCTTTGCCCTCTCTTTATGTAGATTTCTGTTCAGATGCCCCCTCCACAGAGGGCCCCTAGCTGACAACCCTATTTACAACAGTATTCCCTTATCGCTGTCAATCCTCTTTTGCTGCTTTATTGTTCCATGACATCTATCACCAAATGAAATTATATCAGATGTTTATCATCTGCCTATGCCTGGCAGAATGTCAGGTCCTTGACAACACCACTGTATTGCTGGCCTCAAGAAGGCCACCTCACGTGTAGCAGGTGCCAGATAAGTCTGGGTGGATGGATGGATGGATGGATGGGCAGATGGGTGTGTGGATGGGTATATAAAGGACGGAATACAAAGATAAGTGGAAGAATAGATGGATTTGTGGATAGATGGATTCATAAATCAATGGGTGGTTGAACAAATTAATGAGTAGATAAATGGAGAGATAGATGGATGAATACTTGGGTGGATGCATGGAAGCTGGATGGATGATGGATGGATGGACGAACCAATCAATGGATTGATAGATGGATATGTAGATGGACAGATAGAAGAAACGGGGAAGAAAGTAGGGAGGAAGGAAAGAAGGAAGCAATCAAGGAAAGGTAAATGAATGAATGAACATGTGGTTGAATAGTAGACGGTTGGATGGAGGATGTGACAGATGGGGGGATGTTGGATGCATGCTCTGGCAAGAAAGCATTCTGACTCTATGCTGTCATTTTCATTTTCCAGGCTGTCCTCCACCTGTGCTGCCCCTGTGTGCCTCTGTGTCTTTGTTGGGTGGCCTGACCTTTGGCTATGAACTGGCAGTCATATCAGGTGCCCTATGGCCACTGCAGCTTGACTTTGGGCTGAGCTGCGCACAGCAGGAACTCCTGGTGGGCAGCCTGCTCCTGGGGGGGCTCCTCGCCTCCCTGGGGGGTGGCTTCCTTATTGACCGCTATGGCAGGAAGCGAACCATCCTGGGGAGCAACCTGGTGCTAGTGGCGGGCAGCCTGAGCCTGGGCCTGGCTGGTTCCCTTCCCTGGCTGGTCCTGGGCCGCTCGGCTGTTGGCTTCGCCATCTCACTCTCCTCCATGGCCTGCTGTATCTACGTGTCAGAGCTAGTGCGACCTCGGCAGCGGGGAGTGCTGGTGTCCCTCTATGAGGCAGGGATCACTGTGGGCATCCTGCTCTCGTATGCCCTCAACTATGCCCTGGCCAGCGCCCCCTGGGGGTGGAGGCACATGTTCGGCTGGGCTGCAGCGCCTGCTCTCCTTCAATCTCTCAGCCTCCTCTTCCTCCCAGCTGGTACAGAGGAGCCCGCAGTGTATAAGGACATCATTCCACTACAGGGAGGTGAGGCCACCAAGCTAGGCATGGGGAGGCCACGCTACACCTTTCTGGACCTCTTCAGGGCCCGGGATAACATGCGAGGCCGGACCACAGTGGGGCTGGGGTTGGTGCTTTTCCAGCAGCTAACAGGGCAGCCCAATGTGCTGTGCTACGCTTCCACCATCTTCCACTCAGTCGGCTTCCGTGAAGGGTCCTCCGCTGTGCTGGCCTCCGTAGGGCTGGGTGTGGTGAAGGTGGCAGCTACCCTGACCGCCATGGGGCTGGTGGACCATGCTGGCCGCAGAGTCCTACTGCTTGCTGGTTGTGCCCTCATGGCCCTGACGGTCAGTGGCATAGGCCTTGTCAGCTTTGTGGTGCCCATGGACTCCGGCCCCAGCTGCCTGGCCATGCCCAACACCACCCAGAAGACAAGCCTCCCCGGAGGCTCTGGACTGCTAAAGGACCCATCTCTACCTCCTACGCCAAGAACCAGAGGGGACCAGTGGGAGCCAATCTTGTCAACCGCTAAGCAAACCAAGTTCCATCCAGGACCCAGAGCTGCCACAGCTACTCCCCTGACAGCCCTGGGCACCACCTCTTTGGGGCTCCCTGATCCCACCCCAGAACACACACTGCTGCGCTGGACAGCACTGATCTGCCTGATGGCCTTTGTGAGCGCCTTCTCCTTTGGCTTTGGACCAGGTAAGTGGAATATCTCGCAGGTAAGTCTGGAGCCTCCTCCTACCCCTCTGACAGCAGCTCAAGGCCCTATCAGTTTAGAGGGGCATTGGAGGCAGATTGGCCCGAAGCTTCAGTACTCCTCCCCGGCTGGGGCCCTAAAATAACTCAACTATAAAAGTTTACTTGAAAGAAATTTAATGCCAGGACTGTTCTGGTCTCCACACTGAAAGGCTGTGTCCCAGGAGACCCCTGAGTCCTGAGCAAATGGAGGTCATGGTCACCCAAAAGGGACTCTTGCCACCATAAAGGGGAATGAAGC
The DNA here is from genome assembly GCF_053883595.1 of Heterocephalus glaber. NCBI lineage: Eukaryota > Metazoa > Chordata > Mammalia > Rodentia > Bathyergidae > Heterocephalus > Heterocephalus glaber. The sequence goes on along the minus strand of NW_028258410.1, from coordinate 21,214,556 downwards.
TGGGGAGATTCTGATGTCAGGAGCCTGACATTTTCCCTGACTCACATGGCCAGGAGGCTACCTGCTTAGCCCATTGGTGCCAGGCCTCAGCCCAGGTGCAGGCGAGTTCACTTGTGGATCTGATTCACATCCACGTTGGGCGCCAAATGTAGGGAACAGGGAAAGGGGACGTTACCAGAACCTCTGCAGTAAGTCCTAGTCTCCTGCAAGCCGCGGCAGCACACGGCGAATTACAGGAAAGGTAGAAAAATGAGACTGAGAAGAAGCTGAGCTTTGGGTCTGATCAGTGCTGCTCTGGGCGGCAAAGATGGAAGCCCCCAGCTTACCTCACCTTTTACTCAGTACATGGGGAAACAGAGGTAACAAGTGAAATGCAGAGTTCAGTACCTCACATTGGGATAAACAAGGTGTAACAAAAGGCTGGGGGGCAGTGGAAATCTAAGAACAATGAAGAACTATGCAGATGAAGATTTGGTTCCTCCCTGGTGTCTCCCACAGGAGTGGTCTTGTCCTGGAGATTGCAGCATCTGGGGGGGATCACTGAGGTCTCAGTTGTGACCGGAGGTCAAAATGCAATGATGTCTGGAATGTTCTAGCTGGGCTGTAGGCAGGAGAACTAGGCCTACTCAAATGATTTTTCCCTAGAATTATGTAGCATTGCTCCCTACACCCAGGAGCCCCTCTGCTCTCTTGTCCTAGTGACCTGGCTCGTCCTCAGTGAGATCTACCCTGGGGAAGTCCGCGGGAGAGCCTTCGCCTTCTGCAACAGCTTCAACTGGGCCGCCAACCTCTTCATCAGCCTCTCCTTCCTCGACCTCATTGGTGAGTTCTTTGATCTCATCCCTTAGCCCAGTTCTATCCAGATCCAGAAACAGTTTCCCTCAACAGAGCCAGGGCTCTGGTATCAGTTGGGTCACAAGTGACAGAAAACCCAATGTAGCCCAACTTATGTACAAAAGGGAATATTCTGTATTAAGTCATTGACAAGAGCACGGTAAGGTGGCTTCAAGCAGAGCTGATCCCTGGGCTCTATTACAGCTGTTGCCCATCTTTCACCCCTTTCACCTCTGCTTGTCACTTCACACCCAGGCAGACCAGGCTCACGGGACAAAGATAGCTGCCGGCAGGCCTCTGCAGCTTGGCAGCTGGGGAAAGAGACCCCCTTTCCCACTGGCTCCAACCTAAGTCCTGGGACAAGCCCTCATCGGCGCGGCAAGATCACGGTGGCTATTCTGATGCCTAGGCCTCCTTCACTCTGGGTTCCGAGGCACAATACAGTACTTAAGACTCAGTTCCTTTCCTTCTCCTTGGGGCCAAGAGTTCCCACCTCAGGGGCACAGCCAATTCATGGAGCTGTGGAGGACACTGGGCGAGGAAGCCACCCAGCAAGAGTGTCTCCTGGCACAGTTTTAGGGCTCCAGGCTTCTCCCTGCTGCCTGAGATTTCAGGCATTCCTGCAAGTGGGGAATGACTGAGTGAGACAGAGGGGAGGGAAGGAGCAGAGGGAAAGGGGAAGAAGATGGGAAAGAAGAGGGGACAGGCTTATTATCATCCACATTTCATGGATGGAAAAAATACGCCCTTCCCAAGTCCAGCCAGGTGGTCAGGGGACAGGAATCCGGCCCTCCTGATTCCCAATCAGAACTTCACCAGCCAGGCTGCTTGGAAGAAGTGTGCCCATGGCTGTGGGTAGACAGAACCACATCCAAAACATAATCTGTGCTTTTGGAGCAACCAAGTCCCTTCCTTTACAGCCTTCTTTCTCTGTCTTGGGTCAGCTGACTTCCAAAGACTCGGGGTCATCTCCACCCTGGTCTCTGGCACCGGAACCCTGCCCCCACCTGTGGCTCCAAGAGGAAGCAGTGCAGGGCTGCTTGAGCCCCTGGTCCAGGGACAGAGTCTCTGTCTCTTCTTCTCCCCGACCAGTCAGACTCAGGCCAAAGTGGCCAAAGCTCATCTCTCTGAACGACCGATTCACCAAATGACCCGTTGCTGGGATTTCTGGGTGTTACTTTTGAAGCTGGGCTTTGTCAAGGCTGTGTCCCCGTAGCTGTTTCCCGCCAAGCTGAATGTCACTGCCTCAGTTCAGGTGTCCACATTCTGAGCATGGCTAATGTGTTAGATGTGCATGAGTGATCTTGCCCCGATTTGGGTTGGTGGGTTTGTGCCCTGGCTCCTTCCCTACCTCTGGGATGGTTGGTCAGATTTGTGCCTTCAGGTACTTATTGATGGTTCCTTGGCCATTCCAAAAACCTGTGATCCTGAGCCTTTGAGTGAATTGACCTTCAGCACTCCACCTAGAACCTTCCAGAAGGCCCAGGCTGTGTGGCACTCATACCTGCCCTCCTGTCCCCAGGTGCCATTGGCTTGTCCTGGATCTTCCTGCTTTATGGACTGACCGCTGTCCTTGGTCTTGGCTTCATCTACTTTTTTGTTCCTGAAACAAAAGGCCAGTCGCTGGCGGAGATAGACCGGCAGTTCCAGAGCGGTCGGTAAGGAGGTGGATGTGGATGGGCAGGTCCACGGGGGAAAGAGCCACCCTCAAACCTGGGCCAGGGCTTGGGACTTCAGCCCTCACCCTCTCTCTTTGCTGGATGTCTGTTTCCTTTCCTCCCATCTCTTCCTGCCTGGACGCCCTGAGTTTTGTCATGGTCTCACAGTTGCTTTATGTCTTCCTACAGCAGCTTTTCATTTGACTCTAAGACCCAGCTCACAGAGTTTTTTAAATCTCTCAATTACAGAACCAGAGGTCAGGGCAGGGGAATCTTAAAACCATAGAACCTTAAATTCATGGAACCCACCCTGGAGAAACAAAATTTTGTACCTGTGGCTTTTAAAATTTCATAGAAGCCTGACATGGCAGTGCACACCTATAATCCCAGATACTCAGAAGGCCGAGGCAGGAGGATCAAAAGTCTTAGAGAGACCCTGACTCAAAACAAAACAAAACACAGCCAGGGATTTAGCTCAGTGGTTCCACTGCCTGCCTCGAAAGCACAAGGTCCTAAGTTGGATCCCCGGTACCAAAAACAAAACAAAACAAAGAAACAAGCAAAAATTACACACAGAACACTTTTGGGTTTAATCCATTTATTCTGTGACTATTTATTAAGTCCTTACAATGGGGAGGTCAGTGTTTGAGGCCTTAGGAAATGTGACAGATATTAAGAATGACAAGTTTCTTACAGTTGGGTGTGGTGGGACATGTCAATAATCCCAGCACTCAGGAAGCTGAGGCAGGAGGATTACCTTGAGCTCAAGACTAGCCTGGGCTATGTAGTGAGTTCAAGGCCAGCCTGAACTCACTACATAGCCAGAGCCTATTTCAAAAACAAACAAACAATTAAAAAAAAGAATGACAAGTTTCTTGCCCTCATGGGGACAGAAAATAAGCCAATATATGCATAAACATTTATCTGCTGATATGTAATTAGAAGAAAATGAAACCAGCCATTTTTTTGCCAGGGGGTCAAGAGCAGAGAGGGGGAACAGAGGAGACAGGGTTCTGGCTACATTAGAGTAGGTAGTCAGAGAGAGAGGATTTTCTGAGGAGGTACAGTTCAGCTAGTGAGAAGGAGGCAGCCATGTGAAAGTGAGGGGAGGAACATTCCAGGTAGAGAGAATGGCAAGTGCAAAGGCCCTGTGGTGGGAATATTATCTGGCATAAACAAGGAAGAAGGGAGCTATTGTGGCTGGAACAGAGGAAGGGAGGGAGGACCCACAGGAAACCAGAGCAGCCAGATAAGTAGGAGGTAGTAAGTGAGTTCTTTAGGTCAGAGAGGAGAGTTCAGAATCATAGCATCATAGGACCTTAAGCCATTGAATAAGAGAAGAGCAGATGGGAGTCTTTGAAGGGGCCTCAGTGTGCTACAGTCCTAAGCATCCTTGGCAGGTGTCCCCAGCCCCTTTCTGTAGTAAGACTCTCCATTCTATTACCCTGAGAGATTTTTAAATATCATCCTGATACTGAGTGGCCCCAGCCTCCCTATAGCTGCCTGCCAGCCTGGCCCCCATCGGGCTCCTGAAGCCAAGAAGGCCTGGTCTGGTGTAAACCCTCTAACCTGGTCCTCCCTGGCCCAGAGTGCCTCTGCCAGCTGGACTCTGGGTTGTGGGGTGACTCACACCTGTAGCTGCATTAGTTAGGAAGCAGCCTCGGCGACTTGGAGCGGTCCCAGTGTAGGCATCCAGGGCTGGGTTGGCAGCTGTGCTCACGGGGCTCACTTGGGGGCCCAGGCCCCTTCTGTCTTGTTGCTCTGCCATCTCCTCAGCATTGCCTTTTCCATAGGGTGCGAGATGTCCTGCACTACTTCCCGCAGGAGGGCACAGTCGAGGTCAGATCCAGCCATGTCCCTTTGGACAGAACTGACGATGCCAACATGCAGGGGAGGCTGAGAAACATGGTCATGAACCTGGGCAGCCATGCGCACAGCTGAGAATCCAGGGTTCTGTTCTTCGCTGCCCAGAATTCCTGCCGGGCTGGTTTTGTTGTGAGAATATTCCAGACCCAGCCTCTGGGACAAAGAGTGAAAGAGACAGAGAGGCAGGCGGTAAGGCAGGATGGAGGGAAGTGTCAGGCTGGGCCTGGGGGCTCAGGTCACAGTTAGGGGTGTTGGGAGAGTTCCCAGGCAGGCCTGGGCCCCACCATGCATTCCGTAGTGGAGGGGGCTGCGGACATCAGAGCCACAGGGCAGAGTGAAAGACACTTGACCTTGTCTCTCATGGACCAGGACAGCTCCCAGGATTTTGACACAGGAAGTAATGGTACATTCTTTTCAGCACCAGCTGTTGAGTCCCGTGTCGCTCCACACCAGAGTGACAGTCCCAGGAGAAATTCTGATTGGCCAAGCTTGATTTATGTGCCCCACCCTATAACCCCCAACTCAGGCAGGATAGGGCAGGGCTTCTTGACAGACAGCCCTACAAGACCACCTGCTGCAGAGGAGACTCAAGGCTGAGGAGCCCGTAGATACTGGGCGGAGCCAATACCCACCACTAGGGGGCCCCTTCTGCTTATGTCCCTGTGCCTCGGGTGTGCATGTGAGGAGCGGGGATCTACATCTCACCCCATTCCCTGGAGTGATGCTGTCTTAAAAAAAGAACGAAGGGCAAAGGGAAGAGCAAGAGCAAAGGCCCTGATGTTGGGTGTCCCGAGAGAGACAGGAGGCCAATGTGGCCAGGGAGCAATGGGCACTTGGGAGAAGGCCATGATGTCTGAGGGGGCCGTGGTGAGAGGCCTGGGCATTGGGTGAGTCTCCTAAGCAGGCGACCGGATCTGGCTTTTATGTTTAGAAAATTGACTCAGCTGTAATGGGATGAGGGTGGCACAGGCAGGAAGCCTGGGAGGAGCTGCTGGGTGTCCTGGCGAGAGAAGATGCCAGTGCTGTAGAGGCAGGAGGCTAAGGGGCCAGGTGGGAGTGCGAATGGGAGTGAGAGGCCCCCGTGAGGTCCCCTGTGGCCCCCAGGGAAGGCTCCCAGCCCTGCCACCCTCTGATCCCTGTCACTCTCCCCGCCGACAGGTTCATCCTGAGCTTTGGCTGCAGGCAGAACTCAGCAGGCATCCAGTACAGTCGCATCAAGGTCTCCATGGCCTCCTGAGGAGTCCACCCACCCGGAAGAGGCAGGCACGTCAGTGTCTGCAGACCAACTCCAGCTTCCTGCCTGCTGGGCCTGCAGCACGAGGTCCAGGAGGCCCTTTGGGAGTGACCCCTGCCCCAAAGGAGGGCTCTGTATTGGGTTCAGAGATGAAAGTCTGAGAGGCCTGAACTCTCCTTAAGTGTGAGGCTCAGAGGGCCCTTGAGGACCTGTCTTCGTGCCTCATTTTCCCCACTGACTTTGCAGGGGTTTTTTGTTGTTGTTGTTGTTGTTGTTTTTGGTACCGGGGATGGAACTCAGGTCCTTCCACTTGCAAGGCAGGTGGCGGAATGCAGTATTTTTAATGAGAATATTATACAGTCTTCCTTGGACTTTCTGGAGTTTTTTGGACCCTGGACTTTCTCAAGTAATCTTTGGGGTACCAATCCTGGCAGGAAGTGTCTCCTAGAATCCCCCCTAAATCCACTGTGGATATCATATTCTCTGCTGTCTTTTTCCATCTGGCAGGGAGTTTTTAGTCAGAGAGAATCCTGCTTCTGGGATCTTAGCTCCCAGTCTTGCTCATCTCTAATTCTCTTGCCAAAGATATTTATCATTTACTTGAAACTGACTGCTTGGCAGGCCCTGGATTCTAATCCTGGTTCTGCTGGTAACATTCTTCTATGAGCCTGGGCCTCAGTTTCCCCAATACGTGCAATGGGAGGCTTGAACTAGGCTGTCCTTGAGACCTCTTCTGACCCCAGTGGGCTGGAATCCTAAAAGCTGGTGACACAACAGACACTCAAGTGGGGCCCTTCTCACCCTCCGGTTGCTAGCATCGCTTTGGAGGATTCAAGTTTTCATTTGAAGGAAAGGAGAATAGTATTCCAGAGCTGTGCACACTAAGATCCAAGGCATGTGACAGATGCCAGAGTCCTCTGCCAGGAGGCTTTGCCGGAAGGAGGTGTTTGAAGGTCGCACACCTTGGGGTCAGTGTGGCCTCTGCTAACAGACCTCTCAGCTTCTATTTCCTCATTTGCAAAATGGGAACAGTTGTGCCCCGATGGTGTATTTAACCCCTGTGTCCCTTGGCCCGTGACTGCTCCTCTCTGTTTCTGGAGACTTCTTTATCCAGGGATGTGCTGGAGCTGGCTTGTGAGGGCTGATTATTAAACTGGTTGTTAAACACAGCTGTTACTAAAAATACATTATTTGAACTTATAATTAAATGCATTGTATAAAAGACAAAGGTAATGAATACTCAACACTCACTGACTCCAAATTATCTTAATACACTTTTCTGTTATCTGTTTTCAGCTGGCCCCAGAAGTGTGCTTGCATCACACAGGTTAGGGAATGCTACAAATCAGGGCTTGATTTTTTGGGGGGGATCGAACTCGTGTCCTTGTTCTTTCGCAGCAGGCAGCGAAACCACTGAGCTAAAATCCCCAGCCCACGGCTTGATTTATTGTTTTGTTGACTTTCCAGAGCTAACAACTGCTGGACCAAATGTTAGTAATGCGAATTAAACTTAAAAGTGTGCCATGTTTGTAGCTGATACATTGTAAGTAGAAAAAAAAAAAACTAAAGGAATATTTTTCCACTGTTCCTAAACTATTGTCCAGTTTAGCAGACCCTGTGCTCACCTCATCGGTGAAGGAATTCTGAAACACTGTATACCCTAATTGCTTTTTTAAACTTTGAAATTGCAGCACTTGGGCTCGAACCCAGTGAGTGCCGAGCAACATTCCCAGCCCTTTTTTAGTTTTAATTTTAATACCCTGGCCAGCCTTGAACTTGAGACCCTCCTGCCTCCTTCTCCTAAGCAGCTGTGATTACAGGTGTGTGCTACCACGCCCAGCTTAATTGCTCTACTCTTCTTGTCTCATTTATTAATGTAAATAAGGATTTCAATCAGCTTTCATGATGGGTAATTATCAAGCATTTTTATTTGTAGTCTAATTTTGTCACATCATGGGTGAATTGCAGTGATAGTCGGCTTGGGATACAAGAGATTAGCTTAAAAAATCAACAAAAGGATTCTGTGAGAATTAATTGGCATCCGAAATTTGCACAAGAGGAGTTACAATAAAGAGCGTTTACAATACAGAGTTTGTTATTATTTGTAAGTTGTGTGCCCCAAGCTCATCCTTTATCTCAGTAGAAGTCACACCTGTGCACATGCCTGCTTTTCTCTGGAGGACAGGGAAGTGTCGACCAGCACAGGCCTGTGTGACAGCCCCCTACGATCTCACGGTGGAACCAAAGCTCTCCGCTCACCTTTCCCTGCCTATCAGCTGGAAGGACCACCTTTCTACTCTTCGGGTGGCTCCTTCCCTTTCTGGATCAGCATCAAAATCTCCGAGAGGTGAGGAGTGTCACACGGGAAGCCAGGCATGGCAGGCAGTAGGAGCAGTGGGATCTGTGGTCACTGGTGAGCCAGGGTCTCTCGGGAAGGGATGACGACACCATTCAGCTGGTGGCTGCTGTGTGTGGCCTGACCATCTGACTTTTCAAGGAAAGCCAGAAATTCAGTTTTCGTGTTTCTCAAGTATGACGGAGGAAGAGGTCGGCAGGAGTCTGATTGTGAAGCATCTTCCAGACCACAGGACACATTCAGATTCTAGTCTCGATGTTCTGGGAAGCCTCTGGAGAGAGCAGAAGTGGCTGAGGTGATTGAGCAGCCGTGGTGTCGAATACTCATCGGGTGCAGAGGGAGGACCAGTGACACGAATGGGAAGAAACCAGCGCAGCACCTTTGTCACTCCTGCACGTCAGACTCTCCTGCGGACAAGACACGCAACTGCTCCCCACGCTGGGATGGGCCACCTGGGGGAGGTGGAGATGTCCCTGCCCAGGCTGTGGATGTGGCCGATGACCCGCCCCCTCCTCTCCATCCCTGCAGTCTCCACCCCGTTTCTTCTCCTCCACCCCAAGCACGTTCAACCACAAACACCGCTCTCTTTCCCGGCTTTCTCTCCAGCACCCGCTTCCTGGTCACCGCGCTTCTGCTCCTGCTCTAAGGCTTTGGAGTGTCAGCGTTCTCTGACTTCACTGAGACGTTTGACCTCTAAATACCAACCCCTGACCGAACCTTCCCAGCACCTATGAACCTCTTCCTGCCTTCACCTTCCTTCTCGTCCATCTGCACTCCCATGTCCCAACCCTATAATCTACCCCTCGTAGGTAGCCTTGCGTACACTTGGCATTATTGACGCTGGATTAATTCACACACCTGTCTTCTCTTGGCTTGATGTGGGCCGTGAGTGTTGTAGGAGAAAAATCGTACAACCTGGTGAAGGGGTTTCACTGAAAATCTGTGAGCTCAAACCTCATCCTCACACCCGAGAGCCCCCGGGGGCACAGGTCCCTGCATTCCGACTCTGCAGTTCCACATGTCCTTTGTTGACTCTTTTATCTCTCTCACTCTCAGGTGCTGACCTTGCCTCATATTTCCCTGGATGAATAGGAGTTCTCAGGACAGGAACAGAGGCCGTCTCCATAATTATGTTAATCTCTTTTGCACGTAGTAATACCCCTCCCCCATATCTAGCTGCTAAAACACCTGCTCAGACGAGGCACTACATTTCCCAGACTCCTTTGCAGCACATGACCAGGTTAAGGCCAATCCGAGTGAGCAGAAGACAACAGCTAGGCAAGCCTCGTGGCAGAGAAGACTGACTATGCGCCAAACCTCCTTCCCCTTGCTTCCTCATAAGAGTAGAAATCCCTTTGTTTTAGCTGTCTTGCAGCTAAAGATGACAGTTCCCAGCTTCCCTTGCAGCAGAGGTGCCATGTGACTAAGTTCTGGCCACTGGCATGGAAATGATAACAAAATGTGCATCTTCTGTGTCATTTCCAAAAGGGAATCTGTTCGCATTAAATTTGAGCTTTGCCTTTTGTACAGGCCAGAATGAATACAGAGTGATCACCTTCCACCACCCGACGAGGGGATAGTGCAGTGATAAGATGGAAGACACCCAGATCCATGGAAAACTTTGGGGACCAACTCAGCTGCTGGCCCCGTCTCAATACCTACTGTTGGACTGTTGTGTGAGAGAGGAATGAACTTCTACCTTGCTCCAGCTACTTTGTGTTACCGCAAGTAACTGTGATTTAAAGGCTACACCCTTATGGGAGGAAGGGATATGCCCTTCCCCTTTCCTTCTCCACGCTCGTTGATTAAACTTCGGGTTAGGGAGCCATCCTGGACCAAGCCGACGAGAACAACATCCTGAAGGTCGTGAAGTATCAAGCTAGTGGCAGGCTGGGTCCCTGCTAATTCCCAGCAGAGATGCCCCACCAGCCTGTGTTACCTGAAAGAGAAATAACTTCTGTCTTGGTTAAGCCATGGTTAATTCACATGTCTAGTACTTGAAGCCAAACTTAGCCTGACCAGTTCAGAGAGCCACTGCCCAAATGACCACCTTACCCCTCATCTCAACCCAGGCCTCCATCCTCCTGCTAGCACAGATTTCCTTTACCTGGTGTTGCAGCCCTTTTGGGAGATGAGCATTCGAGGGGTCTTTAAGAGGGACTCATACTGCTCTCTCAAGTCAGAGTAGATTCTCATGGAAGTGAATGAGTTCTTACTTTCATGGGAGTGGACTCATTACTGCAAGAGTGGATTGTTATAAACCGAGGCCAACCCCTGGGCTTTGTCTTTTCTCTTACACTCCCACCTGCCCTTCTGCTTCCCCACCGTGTTCAGATGTGCCATGAGATCCTTCAAGAATGAAGCCACCCAACCTTGGGCTTCCAAGTCCCCAGAACCATGAGATAAATAAGCTTCTTTGTCGTATAAGTTGTTCAGTCTGTGGTATTTTGTTATAGCAACAGAAAATGAGACATATCCTTGACAGAGAGGGACCAGATGCCAAATCACCCATCATGGCCACCCTACATCCCAGCCTCATGTGTGTCTGACTCCACATGCCCACACTCGGAAGGCTGTTGACTATAGCATGGTCACCCTGCTGTGTGGGTTGCCTGCCTGATATTCACATAGGTTTTATTTGCTGTCTTGGTCATGATGTGATGGAGGATCACATGTTGCCTGGCACACAGGTGAGCTGTAAGGAGCTGCAGGGGCAGGGTGCAGATGGGGTACGCGAAGAGGAGGTCACCTGCCAGGAAGTGAACATGTGCAGCCAGGAGACCCAGCCTGAGTTTTTCCTCAGCTACTTTGCTAGCTTCAGGAACATGGCCAAGTGACTTCTCCCTGAGACTGTTTCTCACCAAGAAAGTGAGGGCAGCAGAAGTCCCCATCCCCAAGGGAAGATCCACTGAGATGCTGGATGAAAAACCACATTCCCAGCTGTAAAGGGCAGAGCACCCACATAAAGTGTGGATCCATTTAAACTGCCCCCCAGGACTGAGTAGGGCTTCTCACCCTGCCCAAGGGCTATCCTGGCATTGACTCTGAATCAGGGCCAGACTCAGTTTCCACATTTGCTCAGTTTCCTTTCCAGCTCAAATATTTTCTCATCTGTGGCATAAGAGGAGATGGAATTTTGATGTGAGATGCAGGATTTGCACAGAGCCACCCTCTGAAAGTATTTCCAGACCCTCACATGCTGGGTCTCATCCAGAGCACAGAATAATTTATTGTAGATGGCTTGGCACATGGTTTTGGAGTTTTTTTCTTCCTCATGAGATTTTGAAGTGGAAAAGCTGACATTCTACTTTTAATTGACCCTCACAAGATGAGAAAAATTCTCTGTTGAAAGTCTAAATGAAATTAAGGTCTACAATTATAGTTGCTGTCTAATTTATTTAGTTTTTTGCTTTGTACTAAAATTGTATTAAAATTAAAACCTTTGTTAATAAATTTATATCCTCTGAAATTACACAATCAACATACTCTCAATAGTCATCTGAATTCTTTTTTCTTGTTAAAATGTTTGAGTCTTTACAATCATTTTTACGCATTATATCAATAAGCTTCATGATCTGTGTGTGTGTGTGTGTGTGTGTGTGTGTGTGTGCACGTGCATGCATATGTGTGTCCACTGGTTTTGGGACCACAAAGTTGCTAAACTCTTCCAGATTTGCGGTCTGATGCCATTCCACTCTCCTGGTTTGACAGGCTAGTTCGGTGATATGATTTCCAAAATTCTCCCTGTAGCATATTATTCTTGCAGTAATAAATATTTTGTTTTTATTGAATCTGATCAATAGTATTCCAGCATCTAAAGGAAAAAAGAGGTGTTTTCTAAACCCTCCAACTTAAATCTAGAAGATGAATGACGCACTTGGTTTGTTTCATAAATTAGATTGATGGAAACCTACCTGATTATTGAATCTCTCAGTTACACAGTTTTACAGATGCTATAAATAGCCTAAGTGGGCATTTATCTCTTTGACCTTCTAAAAGCCACGACTAGACCTAATACCAAGCTGCCATCATTGCCTGAGTACTACAGCCAGCATCAATCTTGGATACATGTGAATTTTCTATTTTGAATGAATGGTCATCAAAATATGAACAGCGTTTTATCTTGAGGTAGTAGAATGAAAGGAAATGTTAATTTGGTTGATTATGGCTTTCTGCGTTGCCAAAGACAATGGAGTTTAAATACATTACATGTCATAAAGGACACTTCCAGAAAAAGAAACAGTAACATAACTAATAATGAGGAAGCGAAAGAGAAGGGGCTGTAGACAGAATGTATGCGGATGCAAGTCCTCATCTTTTTTATTTTAGACATTAATGCTGTTTATTTCTTGAAGCAGAGGCTTTGATGTGTTGGGCACTTATTCTTAAACATATTTAATTTTGTCTGAGGAGCTGCTTTTAAGCTTTTTTAGTTAGTTGCCAGCCTTCGAAATTTGTGACATTTCACATACAACTTTGGATTTCTGGCTTCTCTTGAAAGAGATCTGGCCATGAGGGCCTGTATTCTGCAACCCAGCCAGCAGATGGCGTAGAGTCGCAGCTCCTCCCTCAGAATGAGTTTAAACTTCCCTTTTGGTTAGATCCCCACCCAGCTTCTCACTCAAATGTTTAATGGTTACAACCTTAAAAATAGAAACAAGAAAAACTTTCTAATAGTAGTAATCACAAGGCAGTGCTGGAAGGACAGGAAAGTTTAGCTCCCCATTTAAAACCTTCTCTTTGCATCTTGTTTCTATAATTAAGGGACTAGCTAAATAAAATAACCATTTAAAAGTACTTTTTTTAAACTTTAGAAAATACTAAAAATTCTGAAGATGAGAGATAAGATCTGCCCACATCCTACTTATTATTGGCATTTTGGCCTATATGCATGTACATTTTTGTCTATGATGATAAGTCAAGCTGAAATGCAAATGGGTATCAGGATAGATATTTCACATCATTGAGAAAATATAGTACCTAAAAGTGTTGTGGCATTTACCTTTTTAGATTCACAAATATATATTGTCCTTGCCAAGGTTAAGAACAGTATCAGCGATTTCTCCCAGCGTCTGGCTTTTTCTTTACTTCTGAGTGTGTAGAAAATTGAATTATGTGCGTACCAAGTCGACATTCCAGTTTTCCTGGCAAAGACTGATTCTGCCAGTGGAAACAGAATGTTTTCATTTTCTTTATTTCTTTCTCCCCGTCATTCTATGCCTTTCTGGTTTCTCTATGTGTGTATTTTTTCCCTTGGATTTGGCACTGTGAAGTTGCTAAGTTCTTCCAGATTTGGGGGCCAGTGCCATCCTAAATCTCTGGGTTTGACAGGCTGGGTTGGTGGTTACGGAGATACGATCCAAAAAGCTTTCTCTGGGGCCATCTGTCAATCAGATGTCAACTCTGGAGGGGGGAGACTGGGCACTCACGGCTCCCTTGGATGCCAGAGTTCATTGCCTTCTGCTGAGATTGTATCTGTACAGTGCTGGACACAAAATAAGTTCTTGCTGCGTCCTTGATGGTTAAAACCGGATCAGGTAGCTCTTGGCAGGAGATGTAAAAAGTGTTGCCTTGTACCAACTCTTAGTTGCTATTTATTTTAACCAACGTCTTCAGATCAGAACAGGATGTAAAGCTTCCTCACACTGTGGCGCCACTGGCCACACTAGCTTTTCTGATTTCTCAGTAAGTTAAAGTTACAATCTGACCATCTATTAGACCCTGGGATTTCCAGCCACCCCAGGTCACCCCTTCTACAACCCAATGTGAAACCTCACTCCATGTAGAACAACCAGCATCCACCATCACTGTGCCTGTGTGGTTGTTTTGGAGGTCAGGGTTCGTGTTCTGTACAATGAAAGAGCCCAAGTTAGAAGAATACGGTCAAGAACTCTATCTTCCCTCCCACTGCCCACTCAAATCCACTGGGTGGAGGAGCTCTTTACCTGCCCTGAGTGATCTATTGGGAGATGGAGATAAATAACAATATCATGCTGAGAGTAATAAAATGCCTTGTAGGTCACTTCCAAACCTAACAACAGCCTAAATTAGGTTAGGTTAGAATGTTAGGTTAAAATGTTGAGTCACATCAAAACTCCAAGCTTCACTCCTCTTCTGCCTCTCCCTCCACTGCTCTTCAGCAAGGCATCCCTTGGCTGTCGCTGGGATGCCATGGCATCACCTTTTTAGGGCTCTGTGGGCCAATTTCTCCTCTTCTTAGGCTGTGTGTTGGGGGAGAGGGGACAGGGGGTCTTGGCAGTTCCCCCCACTAGGGACCTGGGAATGTATTTCCCAGGATGTAGATGACATGTGTCCTTGTGTTGGCCGCTCTTGGGTTTGCCTGCAAGTCCTGGGCAGCCCGTGGTCCAACACCCTGTTCGGGTCCCTCTTTCCAGAATCCAGGTCCTGCCCAGTCTCTGGAGACCCTGTCTGGAGCCATCTGCACTGAGGCTGTAATCCAGCCTCACCATCCTTGCTTCTAGACTTTCCCAGGCATCGATCTGGCACTGGTCAGCCCAGGAGACCCAGGACAAGCACTCCAGTGGCTTCCGTGGAGAGCTAGTGTCTTTCACTCTACCACCAGGCAGGAAATCTGTCGCGCCCCAGGCGGCTTCTCCAAAGAAGGATCTCCCCCAAACCAATCCTCTCGGCCTCCCCCACTTCTCTGAAGGAAGTTCTGAACCCAACTCTCAAAACCAGCCTTTCAGCAGGTCCTTGGCAGGTCCTGCATAGGTGAGGAGGGCACTTGGTACCCATCGGGTCGCCCCGGCCTCTGCAGCTTCAGCCAAGCAAGCGGAAGAGGGCGCCCTGCTTTCCTCCCTCCAAGCCTGCTGGGCGCTCAGGTCCCGCAGGGAGTGGCACTTGGGGTCTCGGTGGCTGTCATCTCTAGCCTGTGGCAACTCAAATATGGGAAACAGCTTTATTTCCCTTAATCCTCTTGCTCCTTAACAGCTTCACTCACATAGTACGTGTCTGGTGAGCTTTTTGTGAAGACTGGAGTAACCGAAGTGGCCTCTGTCATTTGGTCGCGTCCACCCCGGTCACCCTCAGGGGGAGTAGTTGAGGAGACTCTCCCGGGGCCCCGCCCATTCCTGCGGGCCAATGACAGCTTTCCAGTCTGTCTTCCCCTTCTCCGCTATAGTGATTGGTTCAGGGATGGAGGCGTGGCCAAAGCTAAGCCAATTGCAGTTAATGGTACTGAAACTTGGGAATGTTTTCCAAATCCCCTAAGAGAAATGGTTTTTCCTCAGAATTGCTAAGAGACTAAAATCTAAGCCTAGAGCTTGTTTCCATCATCCTGCTACCTATAAAGACAGCCTGGGTGAGGAAGAAATCAAGTACTGTACACCCCATAGATGCTCAGTAGTAGTTTACTGAGTGAAGGAAATACGACAACTAGTGTCAGTGGTGTGATTCATAGAGGTACCAATTGCCCCCCAAAGGGTAGCATACAATTGCATTTCCATCTCCATGAATTTATCCCACAGATGCATTTGTACGTATTGGGGCCATAGTGTGAGGCTGGGCAGGTTTATATCACAGGGGTCAGGACGGGAGTTGATAACTTTTTGATGCATACCTTTATGTGCTGTTGATTTTATTTTTTCTCATGATCATATATAACTTCTTCCAAAGAAAAATTTTTCACTTCAAAACAGACTATGTGCTTTAATTTAATACATTCTTTGGCACATCAGGGCTCAGTATGTTCGCAGCCATTGTCACCCTTGTTACTTTCAAAGTTATTTTGAAAATCCTGCTGTGAAATTACAGAGTAGAGACACACGGGGGCGCACCAGGCATCTAGTAAAGACGGGTTGGGCTCTGTGCAAACCGGATAGTGGAGCCCTTTGAGATTAAGCTCTTTCCCAGATCAAGCAAAGCCCATAGCCGCCCAGTAAAGTGAAGGTTTTGCAAAGCGTAAGACGAGAGTCAGAGAAGGGAAAGCAAGCCCGGAACGGTGACCCCGGCTGAAGTCTTGACGAGGTTAGGTTTTAGAACCTAGGGCAGTGCACAGGAAGCTACCAGCGTGCTCAGCAGGGGTCAGGGGTCATTTACAAACAGTAACCTGTGCGGTCAGCCCCGGGCTGCACTGCGGGGATCTCCTGGTCTCTTCAGCTCCGTCCCGGGTGCCGCTCTGAGGTTTGGTCTCACCTTGTTTCAAACACACAGGCTCCCACAGCAGCTGGTGGCAGACAGACTGCTTATCTACCGGAAGCCATCGCCCAGATGGCTTTATTCCCGGGTACAGCAGAGGTAATGTCCTCAATAGAGATGCACTTCGAGCCCAGTCCAGGGGCTCAGCTGTGATCGGTCTAAGACACTTTTTTTTGGCCAACCAGTAGTTTACAGATGGGCTTGTGCCCTGATTCTACCCAATAAACCTAAGTGGATGACTCCTAGGAACTTCTGAAAGAGGTTTTCCTGTGTGATGAAAGAGAGACACTTCAGAAACTTCTCTCTGTCCTGTCTTTAGACATTGTGAGAATGTCTGGAGCTGCCTCAGCCGTCTTGTGACCACAAGGTAAGACCAAGAGAATAGCAGAGCCCATGATCCTCATGTCTGAAATACCTGAGCTGCTCAGCTAGCCAGCCTGGAACCGTCTAATGCAAGACCTCTTGTTGCAAACACGGCCCTGTTGAACTTCATCCCTTCTGTCACATCTGTCAGCCCTGTTTTCTTTTTTATTGATGATTTTCCACAGTTCCACCATTCTCCAGGTGAGGCACATTTGGGTGGCTTCCAGTTGGGGTGATGATGAACCAATCGCTATAGCCCTTCATGTCTGGGCTTCTGTGTGGACAGAGATTCTCTCTGTGATGGATTAAATAATGGTCAACTTGGAACACACAGCTGAACTGAATCAGCATGGCTCTGGGTGTGGAAGATCTACCTGAGGATTGTTGCCAATGGCATAAAAAGAGATCATTTGCTGTTGATTTTCTTAGAGAAGTTTGCTGTGTTAGTTATTTTCTCTCATTGCTGACACAACATACCTGACATCCAAAGTTAGCGGGGAAGGGGCTTATTTGGTTTACAGTTCATAGAGGTTTCAGTTCACAATCAGCTGGCTCCAAGGCTGGGATGGCAAACAGGCATTGCAAAGGAGAAACAACATGGCTCGTACAAGATGGCAAAGGCAAAAGAGTTTTAACAGCATCTTTCTGCCCCTTTTATCTTATTCAGACTACTGGGATTAGGGCAGTGCCAAACTAATCACTCACATGTAGTGGTTTAGTAATCACAGGCCCTTAATCCCAGCATCACACATTCCAGATTTGACTACTCTGAAAAGGAAAGCCCCGCCTCATCCGCATGAGCCTTTTGGGACACAACTAAACACAAGCCATAACACTTGCCGTGGCTGGTTTTCCTGCTGCAAACTTGGCTGTTCTCATAGTCAGAGGAAGGAGCTCGGGGCCTCGCCGTCACTGGGGATGGCTGCTGTTCTTGTCAGGGCAGCTCTGGTCTTCACCCTGAGAGTCGCTTCCTGGCTCCGGTGCAGATCCCTCAGCCTGGTGACACAGACCCTTCACCCCGCCGGCATAGGCTTTCTAGCTTCCACCACTGGTCGCTGGGCCTCCCCAGTGCAGATCCTTGATATGGACTTGGATGAAACATTGCTGTGGGCTCTAGGCCTCTGGCTGACCTGTTCGGGACCTTGCCCTGGGATCCAGGCCCTAGGCGAGATTCTTTGGGTCTCTAATGTGCGGACAGATCTCTTGCCCTCTTCTGCATTTGACTTTTTGGGTGAATATTATAAAATCCTGTAAAGTATGTGTCCTGAGTTAGATCTATTCCCTTGCAAACCCTGATTACAACACTCATTTCTTGGGGTTACACCCGGGGGGGGGGCATCCCAGGATAACTTTATTTTGACCTTCATAAGAAACTGCCCTACTGTTCCCAAAGCGCAGCGCTGTGCTCCGCTCCCACTGACAACGCAGGGACGCAGCTGCTCTCATCTCCACACCAGTTCTCTCACCATCTAATCCCCACGGCTGTGCATAGAGTCTGGCACATAGTTGGTGCTCAAAACTATTCACCAACTGGAAGGATGATGAGGCTGTCACACAGCGGGGCTGGGAGGGGCTCATGGGGTGAAGCATGCCCAGCACTGGGCAGGGATAACAGCAGAGGCCGGTCCCTGGGATGGCCAGGGGCCCGGGTCCTGCCTTGAAGCAACTCCATTCTCATCCCTGCCTCCCTGAGCTCCAGGCTCTGGGACTAGAAAGCTTCCCCGAAGGAAGCAGGAAGGTAAGAAGTCCCCTACCCTAGCAGGACCCCAAATCTGCCAAGGGGCCCTCTCTGCTCACTGGGAGACTTGGTGCTACTGTATCCTCCTGACTCCAGCAGCAGAGGAATGGAGGAGTCTTTGTTTCCTTAGTGACTTTGTCCTGGGGGGGGGGGGACACACCAGCGCCCCCACCACTGACCTCTCTCCTTCGGCCTCCCTTGCCCACGAGGATCTGTTTGCCAGAGTCTTTTCACCGGCTTTCTTCTTCACAATAGCTCTGACCCCCGCTGCTGTTGTTTTACTAGGTTAATTGAATTTTCTCCCCTCCTGGCTGGGGAGGCTGCAGCCAGCACTAAGCAGGAGGTGCTGGGAGCAGGAGTGTGCGGGGTCCTGGGCAGGTCCGGGAAGGGTCTTAGACAGTCACCCGCATTCTTCTCCAGCAATTCCAGCCGGGGTCCCAGCATCTTTCGGGGGGCAAGGTTGAGGTGTCGTGATAGAGATCAGACGTAAGAAGCCCCAGCCCGGGTGGCCTTGTTCCCCAGGGGACACAGGGCAGTGCCTGGAGGCCTCTGTGGGTGTCCTGGCTGGGGGTGCTGCTGGCCAGGGACTCCGCCACGCTTCCGCAGTGCGCAGGACAGGCAGAGAATGACCCGCCCGAGCGAGCTGCACTGGTGCTGAGGGGGAAGGGCCGAGTGCCGCTCTCCCACTGTACAGATTGGGAGGCTGATCCAGAGCAGTTAAGTGACGAGTAGTTCACAAGGGCACCAAGGTCAGGACTGGGGTTTCACCCAGACAGCTGGACACTGCTGTCCTCAGGCACTGCCCATTGTTAGCGCTCATGGGGGAGGGGGGGCAGGGGAGCCGGGGGGAGGGGTTCACTGGGGAGAGGTTTTGGAGGGCTGACCCGGGGCCTCTTGGGAGTAGGAGGGGACTGAGGGGCATTTGGAGATTCCCATGAGGATGGGGTCTATGATCTCCCTTGACATCCACTTCTGGTACTGGGAAAACCCGCCGCCCCTGCTTTGCCTCCCGTCCCCTCCCCCACCCCCAGACCCCACAATGCCCTGCTTTGCAGGGAAGCCCGCAGCTGCCCTGCAGTACCAGGCCTTGAGCAGCAGGGGGCGGAAGGGCTCCTTTGCCTTCTTTTCCTTCACAGCTTCTTGAAGGGAAGGGAATGGGTAGGAGGGCCTTAAAGAAAATGCGGAAATCATGAAAAAGCAGCACAAAGAAATGTGCATCCTCCATACTCTCAACTCCAGGGACAACTAACCTTTAAAATAGTGCTTCTTTCCTGTCATTTTTCGCAGGCAAAGCTGTTTGCGCTGTTTTGTTGTTTTCCAACACAGGTGTGATCACTTCTTGCTCTTGCGTTGTAGCCCAGATGTGGGCATTGCCTGGGTCAGATACTTTTTGCAGCGTCGGACAAGCTCTCCATGTGGTCCTCGGTCACCGGTGATGGCCGGGGTGCGGTGTGCAGCCAGTCAGCAGAGGTGGGGGGACCCCTCCGTGGCACCCGCGGTTGTTGGCAATCCACACAGGGAAAGGGTGTGCAAGGCTAGGGAAAAGTGAGGAGAGATCCTGGGGGTGGTCCCAGGAGGACTTCTCGGAGGAGAGGACTCAGAGTCTGGAGGGACGACACAGGAGTGTCCTGGTGACACAGGAGGCACAGAAGTGCCTGGGCTGTGCGAAGGGCAAAGCCTTATGAGATGTGCGAAAAATCTGGTGACCATTTAATAATTTAAAACTTATTAGTGTAAAGGATACATTGCCATTAGTCAACCTCACAACACTCTCCCTGGCTTCAAACACACTGATCCCATCATTCTTGCCACTTTCTGAAGCAGCTCTGGAAGTCCTCTTTCATGAGCGTCTTTAGGAGGTGTGATTAAAAATACAGTAAATGTGGCTGCTGAGTGCCATGCCATGGAAAGGCAGGCTCATGTGTTTCCTTCTTCTACCTTATGCACTGGATCTGGAAGCTCCTCCTCAAAGTAAACATGACCATGAAGGTAACCATTCTGCATCCATTCAGGACATCAAAGCAGCCAGGACAGCATAATTTAAGGACACTCATGTTATCTGAGAAATTATTTCTGATTTCATTTTTTCTAGATCCCCTTTTGTTGCCAGTTCAGTGGGTCCAGGTGGTTGAGTATCAGAGTGTTCCATCTCATTTCCCTTTGGGGTTGCTGTAGGTGATCTGGAAGTCTGGTTTTGAGACTTATTTACGTGTTTTCTCATTTAAACTGGGGGGGTGGGTGCTGTTGGTGCCTGCACGGATTACCTCCTCTGGGCTGGGAGAGGTGGGACAAGGGCCAGGAGCAGCGGTAGGGATGGTGGCCCAAAAGCCCTTTCCTGTGGGCTGGGAGCAGCGGGAGGGATGGTGGCCAGGAAGCCCCTTCCTCTGGACCAGGAGCAGTGGGATGGCGGCTCAGAAGTTCCTACCTCTGGGCCGGGAGTGGTGGGACTCAGGACCGTGGTCTGGTGGTCCAGTGTCTTCTGCGTCTTTGTAGTGTGGAACCAGGTGGCTGAATCTTTTCATTCCTGTCCCATGAAGACAACCTCAGGCTCTACAATTTCAGTAAGAGCCTGTGTGTGTAGATTCCCCTTGGAATATCACCTCGTGGAGACGTGTTAGTTTATCCATGTGTAGAGTCCAGGATTGTCTCTGGATATCAGGTACCACAGTCCACTCTCCGCACAACTCCACGCTCACTTGTCAGACCCGGAATCTGGAGAGACGCCTCACCACGCCAGCGGGCTGGCTTCCCCGAGGAGTCAGGCGTCCGGCACATGTGGCAAGGGGGACCTCAGCGTCTCCAGGCCCCTGCCCAATTCTGCTTCAGGACACCTGTAGGCATGGCTGCACAGGGTGTGGGGGCAGAAATGGCGCGGTCCTGCGTCAGAGGACACTACTGGCAGGGAGCAGATGTGGGTGAGGAGAGAGACTACAGGAAGAAAAGGTGACCGGCCTGCGTCTTAAGGACACTCATGAAGAAGGCTTCTGGAACTGCTTCCAAAAGTGGCAAGAACAATGGGATGAGTTGTTATTTTTCAAGTGTGTGGAGGGTATTTTGAGGGGAATTAATAGCAATGCGTCCTCTACTATAAGAAATTTTTAAAAATGTGAGCACTCACTGTACATGTGGACACCCCGGGTGCTGTGGAGAAAGATCCCGCTGGACTGTGTAGAGACAGAACGAAGGGGCTTGGGAAAGCAGGGTCTCCGACGCATCAGGGTCATTGACTTCACCACTAAAGAGACTCACTGTGGGGTGGTCTAAGCCAGAAGGCAGGTGAGGCCTACTCATAGCTAGTGGGGTATCAGGGAGCCAAGGGAAGGAACCGGGGTGGCTTCAGGCCCTTTGCACTTCCTGGTCCTCTTCCTGTGGCACTGTTCTTCTAGTCATTCAGACCTCTAATTAGTTGTCACCTCCTTAAAGAGGTTTGTTTTCCTTGATCACCCTGCCTATACCAGCCCTCTTCTCCTGTCATCCTTTCCTCACCATCTCTTTCCTCCTTCTCTTCCCCTCGCCCTCCCCCTCTCTCCCCTCTCCCTCCCCCTCCTCCCTACTGGGAATTGAACCCAGAACCCCATACATACTAGACAGGTGCTCTAACACTGAGCCCCATCCACAGTCCAATCCGCAGCCCCTGTTTTTTTCTTCCATAGCCTCCAGCACCACTGGAATATTGTTATCGATTGACTCTCTTGTAATCAGACACAACCCTCCCCCAACATACACACACACCCTTGGTTCCATTATGATGGGTCTCCTGGCTTCATTCACCACCTGAACCCACAGTGCCAAAAATGGTGTTTGACCTTTATCAGGGGACACAAAGAATAAGCATTCAATGCATGAATGAAAGACTGTGTCAGTGAATGAATGAATGAATGAATACAATGAGAAGAGCCCATAGAGTGAAGCACGGGGCAGAGAAGTTGCACTCCCAAGGTGGGATTTCAGAGGTTCAGCCTGTGGCAGATACAAGTTTAGGAACAGATCCCCAGGAAATACCAAGCCTCCACCAAATAGTTCAGGTTTTGAAACACAGCCTTAATGTGATTTTTGCATATTGGGAATAATAAAAATGTAAGCGATGTCTGCTGAGAACATACTCCTCGATTCAATTTCCACTCTGCTTGTGAGTGTGTTGTGAAATTGTCAGGTCCCACGGGTTAGGAACGATAGATTTGTAATGTGTTCAGGTTGGAAGGCCCAGAGAGGTGACAGAGCACTGAGCCTTCCAAGTCTGTTGACAGCAGCCCACAACAGAAATGCAGTTTCCACTGTGTGCCAGTATGTGCATGTGCACACCCACCCACACACACATGTGCACAACATGCTAGGAACCTGTGCTACCCCTTTTGGGCAATGGATGCAGTCTGTTGTTTTCTATTTGTGCTATTTTCTTCTTTCATTGAAGATCACAACCCACCAATTGGATTCTGTGGCTCAATTGACCATCACAGCTCACACTGAAAATCAGCAGGTTGAAAGCCTCAGTTACATAGAGGGAAACTGAGGAAGACTCAGAGTGGGTTGAGGACTTTGCTAACCCCAAAGTGAGTTAGTAGTAGAGCCGAGGAAAAAGAAACTTCCCCTTCTTTCCCAGTGTAGATGTCTGGAAGCCTGGGAGTCCAGGGCTCAGTCAAAGCCTTCCAGCCCGAGGACAGAGTGGGGCAGAAGATGTTCTGGCTGCTTCGTTTACACTCACGCCCACCACACTGCACCCCATTCCTCCAGCTGCCAGACTCTCATACCATTCACAGCAACCTGACTAGATGGAACCCTTTGTTCATTTCCTGGGCATCTTTCTCGTGCCAACTGTACCGCACCTGGACACCAGCATGGGAGGGTGGGCTTATCTGCACTGTGCTCTGCTGTGTCCTCAATACCCAGAAAGGTGGCACAGAGTAGGAGTTCCATAAATCTCTGTTATGGACTCTTCAGATCTTATGGTTTGTGTCTAGATTTTCCCCCCAAAGCCTCATGTGGTCATAGGTGGGGCATTTTCAGAGGTGGCTGGATCTGGAGTGTGTGATGCTGGGATTAGGGTTCTGATTACTAAATCAATCCACTGATTGATTTGGCACTGCCCTAATCCTAGTATCCTAGATAGAGTGTAAAAGGGGCAGAACGAAGCTGCTAAGGTCTCTCACTTGCTTTGCTACCTTCTGCCTGCCATAAACTGTTTCTCCTCTGTGATGCCTGTCAGCCACCCTGCCTTGGAGCCAGCCATTGTGGACTGAAACCTCTACGAACTCTGAGCTCAATAACCCTTTCCTCCTTTACCTTTGGGCATTGGGTATTTTGTCTCAGAAACGAGAACGGTGACTAAGACAACAAATAAATGGAGCAACTGGCAGCTGGCATCAAGGGTGGGTGAAGGCAAGTTTCAGACCTCTGCCAGCTACACCTATGAACTAGCAAGTGCCAGGAAGCAGCCCAAGAGCAGGTCTGGGAGCTTAGGGGGCTGCCAGGTCTTTGTCATTATGGAAGCTAAAAAAAGGTTTGCATGGAAGGATCATGGGGACAAAGGCCACGATCCAGTACAGGATTTGTCTAACGCCCATGGGGTCAGGACCACAGCCACGCAGGGGGCAGACCTCAAGTGCCATCCTCGGGGTCCAGGGTGCCAATCCCTACCCACTCTGTTCAGTGGGGCTCCGCAGCAACGGCATGTTCTGTTCTGCACCGCCCCACACCACAGCATCTACCCCGTGTGGCTCCTGAAATGCAGCTAGTGTGACTGAGGACCTGGAGTACCCATTTAATTTAAATTTAATTAAAATTAAAATAAAAATAACTACAATGTAACTTATGGCTTCTGCTTTACGACATGGCCCAGTCCTGCTGCATCACTGTGTGTGTGTGTGTGTGTGTGTGTGTGTGTGTGTGTGTCAGTGTCCATGTGAATCCAGTTTCTTCATACTGAGCTACATCTCTGCCCTCTTTTTAATTTTTTTTTTTTCATTTTGAGACAGGATCTCACTAAGCTGCTAAGTTGCCCAGGCTGGACTCAAACTTTGGATCCTCCTACTTCAGCCTCCCAGAGTGCTGGGGTTACAGTCATGCACCACCACACCCAGACAACCCTGGATTCTCAAGCCAGGGCAGGGACCAGCCCGAAGTATTTTCCCCAGTCCCCAGTACATGGAAGAAAACACATTTCTAACATCTACTTTGGCCATTAGCAGCCATGACTTCGCTAGTGTCACTCATCTAAAGCTCAGGGTGCCAATTAGTGGAGCCTCGGGTGTGGACCTGATAAAAGCCACTGGAGCCAGGTGCATTTCTGCCTCTGGAGTGTGGCCTTTCTGATGATCCCTCCTAGAGTATAAATTCCTGATCAGAACAGCTGGCAGCTGCCTCAGTGACGATCGAGGTTAATATGCTGCTGTCCCCTGTCTATGTAAAGGCCACAGAAACAGGTGGCTGTGTAATTATGGTCACAGTGAGTTATGAGGGCTTCTGAGGGACTGAACAAGAGGAGAAGGCTGTGGCAAGCCTAGCTTTCCTGAAGCTTTTTATGCTTTGCTGGGGATGGAACCCGGGCCCTCCCACCTGTGAGGCGTGTGCTCTGCCATGAGCCATACCCCCAGCCCTGGAGCAAGCAATTTAACATCTAACTGGAGAGTTGCAGCCTGAGGATGGTACACAGGAGGAGGTATTCCAGGCAGAAGTAACTGCAAGACCAAAGGAACTAGGGCAGCAGTGGGGAACCTATAGCACGCGTGCTGCAGGGGGCTGCTTATATCGCTGAAAGCTCTGAAAGGTTCACCATCACTGTCCCAGGGTGAGAGGCAGCATGGCCTGTCTGAGGAACAGAATGAAGACTCGTGAGTAGAATTAGAAAACTGGTGAGGGGCCAGAACTTTCTGGTTGTACAGTCACAGCAAGGATTTGGGCTACGGTGTCTCTTCAGGTTTTCCCATCTCTTGTTAGAGATGCTGGCAGATACTGGGTTAAGCACAGCTCAGAAGGACCCAGAGAAATCAGTGGAAATAAAATCCTTTGTATATGCCTTCTGCTATAAAATCCAATTTAATATTGATATTCTCATTTTTAAAAATAATAATTTCCATTAAATTGAGGCCAGAATGCCCCATGAAGCCCGGGGTGGCTTGCCAATTGATTCACAGAATGAAATCTTATCTAAAATCTTTTTATTTTATGCTATTAAGGACACGGGAGAGAGCAGGCAAGGAAAAAGTTTCACTGCTCAGTTAATGCACAAGGTCAGCGGGAAGTGGCCCCAGGGCTGTCTTAAAAAGATTGTCATTTCTGATTTCCCACTCCTGTTTCACATTACCAGTAATTGACAATTTTCCCCCTTCCCTCCGGATGAAGTTAATGGATGGACATGTCCTTGTTTGCACCTTGGATTGTATTGGCAACTCTGTCCCAGGGCTGGCATTGCTGGCAGGTGCTCTCGGAGGCTGGAGTGGTCAGCGTGGTTTGCTCCTATTTCCTGCTGTGGTCAAGGGTGGCAGAGGGGCTTAGAGCTAAGGGGGTGCACTCCCCTCCAGCCTCGAGACCACAGACCACAGGGCTCTGAAGCCCTGGAGAGTGCATCCCTCAGAGCACGGCTCAGGGAAGGGCAGGCTCCAGGGGACGCTTCAGGTCTGCCAGGAAGCCAACCACGTGCAGAGGTGGCCCTGAGTGAGGAGAGGAAAACCATTGCATAAGCGGACCTGAAAAAGAGGGAACTTGCCCTGTCCCTCCCTCCTGTTGACCTTTTCTTTTCCTTTATAGATAATAAAGGGCTTTTATTTCCAATATGCAAGGGTTGATTGAAAAGTACAGTTAATGTTTAAATTGAAATTTATTGCAGTCAATGTCACATTGCCAATAAGCCCCCTAAAAATACTCCCCCTTGCTTCGAACACGCTTATCCCATCTTCCTTACCACTTTCTGAAGCAGTTCTGACAGTCCTCTTCCCCAAGTGTCTTTACAAGGTATGATAAAAAGTACATAGGCTGGGGATTTAGCTCAGTGGCACCACGCCTGCCTTCCAAGCGCAAGGTCATGAGTTCGATTTCCGGTACAAAAAAACCAACCAACCAAACAAAAAAACCCTACAGTGAATGATGTTGCCAAGTGCCATTCGGCAGAAAAACAGGTGCATAAAATATTATGATATGTCTTCATCCACCACCTTATGCATCAGATCTGGAACCATGTAACTTCTGGCTCCTCCCCAAAGTCAAAAAGACCATGAAAGGTCAACATTTTGAATGGATTCAGGAGATCAAGGCAGCCATGACAGCACAACTTAAGACACTCATGAAAGAGGACTTCCAGAACTGCTTCAGAAAGTGGCACGAAGGAAGGCATCGGTGTGTTTGAGTCAAGGGGGGGTCTTTTGAGGGGCATTAATGACAATGTGTCTTTTACTGTAATAAATTTTTATTGAAACACACACCATATTTTTCAATATATGTTATACACTCCCATTACAGAAAATACAGCCGACCACTGTCCCTGCTCTCTGCTTCAGCCACACAGCCCCTGGCTGTCTGTACACTCCACGCCCGCTACTCCTCTGCCTGGAACTGTGTTTCCCCAAATATCCTCATTGCCTCTTTCGATTCCAACTTTGCTCAGTTACCCCTTGCTCAGTGAGGCCATCCCTCCCTCCTACAGGCATCCGTACTCACCGCCCCTAACCTGGCACCACTATCCCCTTACCTGGCTTTATTTTGTTCTCCCAAATGCACATCCACTCCAATCCCTCTCTCTCTCTCTCTCTCTTATTTAAGTGTTTAGTATCTGTCCCAACCCTCCAGGGAGTTTTGCATTTTTTAATTCACTGCTTTATCTTCTTGCATAGAATAGTATCTGGCACATAGTAAATGCTCAATAAAAATTTATACATGAAGAAAAGGATGGAAAAATCACCCCAGTTTCTCCTTCATATCAACCACTAGTAGTATTTTGATGCATTAGCTTTCATCTTCTTTTCTATAGATAGGCTTCTATTTTTATTTGCACAATGGGATCATGGCCTATGGCGAGAACTCCAGAGAAGCCCCCGGAAGCCTCTCTCCTGCTCCTCAATGGTTGCATTCGAACACAGAGCGGCTGACTTGCATCAGGAGGGTGCTGCTCAGAAATTTCAGATCCTGTGACACCAAGGAACTGCTCACAGAAGAGCTGTGATGAAAGGGGATCCCAGAGTCTCACCTCCCACACCACACTCCACAAGCAGCAAGTGTCACTGAGCCAGAGGGACAGCTTGCACTGGTTAAAGACATTCCTCTCCTTTCCTTTAAAATGCTTTTGGTTGGGTGAATGTAATCAAGCTCACATGCATATAAGCAGCGCCTGTGTGCCCTTCCTGTACACGGCTCCAGTCATGCCAATCAGATCCATTATTATTATTATTACTATTCTTATTATTATTATTGCTGTGCTAGGGAGGGAAGCCAGTCCCTCCTTCATGCTGGGCAAGGGCTCTGCCACTGAGCTACATTCCAACCCCAGATACCCGTGCGTGTGTGTGTGTGTGTGTGTGTCTGTGTGTGTCTGTCTGTGTGTGTCTGTGGTATTGGGGACTGAACCCAGGACCTTCACACTGAGCTATATCCATAGTCCTTTTTATTTTTTTATTTTGAGACAGGGTCTTGCTAAGTTAAATTGCCCAGGCTGAGCACAAACTTGAATCTTACTGCCTCAGCCTCTCAGAGAGCTGGGATTACAGGTGTGCACCACCACACCCAGCTCAGATACCATATTTTTAGATCCTACTTTGTCACTTATACCGTATTTATTTCTCACCTTATTACAAGCTCTTTATAAAAACCATCTCCAAAGGCTGCAGTGACTGCTGTCGGGATGAGCCCTCACCTGCTCACAGCATCCCCTATTCCTGTACCCTGAGGCTGTTTCCAATTCTTCACAATCGTACCTAATGCGGGATGAACACCTTCATGCCTCTTACTGGATTTCTGATTCCTTCCTTTGGTCAAAATCAGGGTGATTTCTGCAAGCAGGAGCCCAGAGAATCAGTGTCAGGTTAAACAAAATGAGTAATTGCAAGAAAGATCATTTTTGTCTTGGAAACCAGGTTGTGGAAGAGCAGGGGACAGCTGGAAATTTTGCTCTGCAGTGTGGAGAAATAGGAGGAGCAACCTGACCACCAGGGGGAGCCAGTGAGAGTGGGTTAAAGCGACATTGTATGAACCAATACCTGTTAGAGCAGATAGGACTGAATAACTAGTAATGATATTTAAAATACTAACATCTACATTTACTGAGTACTTGTGAAGTGCCAGCCACTGTACCAGTACCATATGACCTTCATCTCTAAACCTTTAATAACCTTGTAAGGGACACGTCTCTATCCTTTCTTATAGTCACAGAAATGGAAACAGAGTCTCAGAGAGGGGCTAAGTGATTCACCCAGCACCACAGCCATGAGCAGCAGGGCCAGAATCCACACTCCTCACGTCAGATAGCAAGGCTTGTTTCTATTTCTATATCCCCTTAAAAATCAGAATCCAGGCCTAAGGATCCAAAGTTGGAGCCAGGAAGACACAGCATGTTCCGAGTCTAGAGGACAAGACTAAGCTGGCAGCATGAGAGTAAATGACACAGCCTTGCTGAGAGGTGACGCTGACATAATGAGCTCCATCGGTCTGGTCACAGGTGGCCACCGTGATGGCTATGGTTGTTGCCAGGCATGGCATGGCGTGGGGGCTTGTGCCGTCATCGTCCACCTCCCTCCTGTCCTGCTACCTGCTCTGCTCTGGGGGCGCCTTGTGGCCCCCACCTACAGACTCCCTGGTAAGGGTGCAGGCTGGTTCCCCAGGGCCCAATGTCACAGGCTGGCAGGGAGGTATGGGGAGGGGGAGCTTGGTGCCCGGCTGCCCTGCAGTTGCCTTTGCTGGCTGCCTCCCCTGCCCGAGGTCATGGATGTCTCCGCAAGGCTCTGTGCAGCCTCCAGGCCTTGGAGTGGTGACTGAGCCCCTAGGTTAGGGGCCCTATGCCCACCCTCCCCACCCCATTTGTCCTCCACCTTGCCTGTTGGGTAAGTAGAAAACGCCCCTCCAAGGACTTCACTTACCTGGGTCTGCATCCCTCCCTCGGAGAGATCCTGACCCAAGCCCTTGCTTATTCACGTTTCTTCCTTTCCCAGCTCTCCAAGCCGGCATTGCAAACTGGGGACTTTGTGGGTTGAACTTGGCCATCACCCACGCTTAACTGGTCCCCGCAGTGCCTGAAAGTTCTTTCCAATCAGTTTGCAACCTTTAACCGTCGGAGGAGTTCTTGTCAAATTCCAGATAGTTTGGCTTCCCGGGATAACCAAACCAAACCAAACTGGGGGGCTTCTGGCCCCACGGGACTCGCCTCCTCTCCTGGCAGCTCTCGGGCATCACTGTGGCCCTCATGGCACCCCCATCCTGTGCTCCGGTGCTGCCCCACCTCACCCGCTGCGCTTGCTCGTGGCACTTGCCTGCCCCTGCCCGCCTGGGTTTCTGAGCTAGGCCTGAATCAGGGGCTGCCTGTGAGACAAACCAGAACCAGGCAGCTGTTCTAGGGCCAGTGAGTAGCTCGGATGGCAGTCAATACTGGAGGAAATGGAGAAAGCCGGTTGGCCCCAAGCTTGGCAGCAGGGTGGGCTGGGGGGAGCGGGGCTGGGGCTGTACCGATCTGCCTGAGTGGGAGAAATGGCATTGACTGTGGATGACGTTAGTTAGATTTGGGATTAGCAGCCCCAGTAATTAGCTGTGGGAAGAGCCAAGAGGGAACCAGAGAGCTCTCCAGAGAACCCACCTTCGTGGTATTGAGTTCAGGTCGAGCCAGAGGATTAGAAGGCCCTGGATAAAACAGTCACCACTCCCTTCCTTCCTGGAGTTTGTGATTGAGCTCTGGGGGCCGCTAGGAGCGAGAAGTTCAGGTCCTTGATCTCCTAATGCAATGATACTGCAACTGTCCTCCCAGTTTGCTCATCATCATGTTTGCTAGCTCAAACTGGCCAGGTGTAAGGTTTGGTCTAGACAGAGCTCCTGCCATTGTCAAGAAGCCAGGAAAGCTCTCTGAAATGTTTCTGCCCCACGCAGGGGCACTGGAAACAGAGGGGAAGGGTGGAGCCCTCAGGAAGGGTGGGGTGTGGCTGGGAGGAATGGCAGGAGCATTGTTAGAAGCAAATACCTGAGCCATGTCCATTCTGGGCATCCTCTGGAGCCTCACACCCTGAAAGAATGGAGCAAGGGCCCTGGTCATGCTACTGGGTAAGGTGAGCCAGAGGCCACTGAGGCTCTTTGCTGAGAAACCCTGACCCTCTGTGCTGGACTTGGCAGGGTGCTTGGCCTCCCCTGTAGGTCTCATGCTTCTTCCCTAAACCTCGTCCCTGACAGGGAGCATCAGGCATGGCTGGCAGGAGGTGACCAGGGTCTCCAGAGCCCTCAGAGGAAGAGACTATGCCAAGGGCCCCTGCACAGCCCACCCCCAGGGGTGGAACCCACAGCAGGGGCTCTCATTCAGGGAACCCTACACCCCAGGGGACACTTCACAATGTCTAGGGACAGTTTTGACCATCATGGCTGGGAACCAGGGATGCTACCAGCATCTACTGGATAGAAGCCAGGGGTGTGCCAAATCCCTCCAGCAAAGGACAGTCCTCTACAGTGGCCACTTTCTGGTCCAAAATGTCCACAGCTTGTTGTCCTCCAAGGAGCCCTTTTGCCATTGTTAAATCATCCCCAGTGAAATTTTAACACCAGAAATACTGCGTGCATTAGACATCTGCTTATGGGCTACAGGTGTCTCTGTGCCTTATACATGAAAAGACCAAGATCATATTCAAGTGTCCATTAATGAATGAATGGATAACCAAAGGTGCTGTTTACACATAATGGGGTATTGTTCAGCCTTAAAACAAAAGAAATTCTGACACATGCTGTGTGGATGCATTGAGGGTATTATGCTGAGTGAGATAGACCAGGCACAAAAGAACAGACACTATATGACTCCACCTATACAAGGTCCCTGGTGGAGTCAAGTTCATAGAGACAGGAAACAGAATGGTGGTTGCCAGGGGGTGAGGTAAGGGGAGGGGAGAGTTAGGGTTTAAAGGGACAGAGCTTCAGTTTTACGAGATGAAAAGACTTCCAGTGGTGATGGTTGCACAATAATATCAATGCACTTGATGCCTGTGAGCTGTACATTTAAAGATGGTCAGGTTGGTAAATTTTATGTTACGTGTATTTTACTGCAATTTAAAACAAACAGTAAGGTTTTGTTTTGTTTTTTGTGGTACTGGGAGTTGAACTCAGGAGACCTTGGCACTGAGCTTCATTTCCAGCCCTTCTTATTTTTTGAGATAGGATTCACTGAGCTGCCTAGGTTGCCCTTGAACTTGTGATCCTCCTGCCTCAGCCTCCTGAATGGCTGGGATTACAGAATGCACCACCACATGGGGTTAAAGAGTAAGATATTTTTCCCAGCCCCTAACCCCAGTTTTTGCCTCCTTGAGGGCAGTATCAGCCCTCAGAGATTGCCTGGCTACGAGATACCTGCACAGGTATTCCTTTGTACAGGTTTGCAGTGGCCCAGTTGAGCGGCTGGATGTTCTACCACATGGGCCTGCCTGGCACGGCAGGTGCAATCTCTGGTGGCAAGATGCCCTTGACCATCGACTGAAGCCAGCCTGCTCACACTGAGTTTCTCAAACTGACCTCTTCACTAAATGCCAAGTACTCTGATGATCCCTCCCCTCTTCCAAAATGCAAACACGGCTCGCTGTTTCCTGCCCACAGTCTGGTTTTTTTCCTTTCATTTATACATTATGGTTTTGCCTTTGTTCCTTGAAACAGCCTAGGAACACAACACAAGTCTTCCTCACATGAGAACCAAATGGCATGCAGAGAGCTTAAAAGCCTGGGAGAATTACTCCTTGACATGAGCAGCAGGTGCCTGCTGCCTCCAACAGCATAGAATGAGAAGTCCCAGGCAGCACCTGATGTGCACACTGCAACAGAGAGGTCTTGAAGATACAGGGCAAGGCCATTTGACAGAAGTTACTGATAGATGCAAGCGAGGTGATTCTGTATGTTTAGCAAAACACTCACCAACAGAACACACTCACCAAGAGAACACACCACAGAACGCCAGTGGGAAGAATGTGACTGGGGAATGGAAGTGAGAGGAGCTAAATACATTTAAAAATAAGACCAAGGCCTATGAGCTAAGGGCAACAAGGTGACATTCACTGAGGTGACACTCACTGGCTCCGCCTCTGCTTCTTAAGTGAAAAGCAAAGCAAGCAACACAAATACAGACAGAGAGTACTCTATCACATCGTGTCAGGCATCTAATTTTAAAAAAGGAAACACAGGAACCAGTGCTCGCATATTTTATGCAGAATCCTACAAAATAAAAGGCACGTAGGAAACACATCTGAGCCGCTACGGCGGTGGAAGGTGGAGGTGGAGGATGCAGAGGAGGAGGATAACGCACAGCTGAGCAAATCAAAGACTAGAGAGCCTGTCTGGATCAATCAGGAGAACAGGTCCTTAAGGGAGGAGTTTGACTAAACCCATGTCATCTCATTGCTCAATGCCCAAAAAAGCCCTAAGTAGCCATGGAGTGTCATGTCTGATTCACCTGTATTAGTTAAGACCCACTAGGTACAGCCAACCAATACCCACTGAGTTAGCAGACACCCAGACAGGCCCACTTTCTGATAAGGAAGCCGAGGGTATCCCGGCCCCGGGAGACTGAGCTGGCACCCTAGACTCAGCAGGCACCCAGCTATGTGGCTTCTGTCAGTTTCCCTGTGGGTCCCTCTGCTTCTCCTCCATCCTCAGACCCGCTTTCTCTGCTTCCACTCAGAGAATAATCACTGGTGACCGAGGGGATAGCTAAGTTTATGCTACAGATCATACAGGATATTACAAGCTAAAGATTTGGCCTTTCTTGGAGTAAGATAAAAGCTGCCGGAGGGTCCTGAGCAGAGATCGGACACAGTCTGACTTGGGCTCTAACAGGATTCTCTGGCTGCTGTACAGGGAAGAGACCATCAGGAGCAAGGATAGAAACCAGGAGACCCACAAGGAGGTGGCCACATCAGTCCAGATGTGGTGATGGTGACTGAGGCCCTGTGATGGAATCGCAGGAGGCCAAGTTCAAGGAGCTAATCTGGATACTTTTTAAGATTCCCACCCACTGGATTTGTCCATGAACCATCTGTTGGTGTCAAAGGAACAGAGGCTCTGGGAAGAGG
This sequence comes from Heterocephalus glaber, assembly GCF_053883595.1. Taxonomy (NCBI): domain Eukaryota; kingdom Metazoa; phylum Chordata; class Mammalia; order Rodentia; family Bathyergidae; genus Heterocephalus; species Heterocephalus glaber. The sequence goes on along the minus strand of NW_028258410.1, from coordinate 21,181,132 downwards.
TGTCGTAGACATCAGACCCCAAACCCAGCCAGGCCATAGATACTTTGAAGTTTGTCCCTCTTCCCTCCCGGAGTTTCCAAGATGAGGATGTCAGCCTGTCCCGGAATACAGTGAGGCTATTAGCTCCGCATTGTAATTTGATCTCTCCCATCCTATTAAGCAATTTGGGGTCGTTCCTAGAGAAGATTTTGTTATTTCCCCAAATCTCTGGCTGCTTCATTTAGACCTGGTGTTTAGGCGGAATGCAATTAACACATTCCAAACCTGGTTTCCCCTGAAATCCAATCAATTGTAACTCATTTTCAAATCACGCTGCTTTCTCTAATTGTGAGCCATGGCCTCCACAGAATACCGATTTAAGTCAATTATTGCATCAGTTGTATGAAAATTGTGCTATTTATGTTGGCGGCTCCCCACATTACTGATGAGCTTCCTCCAGCTAATGGAATAATGAAAACACAAAACAGATTTACCATTCTTAATAAGAGAAAGAGATAATGAAGGCAAATTAAAATAGCAGCTCAGATCTGCGCAGAGAACAGGTAATGCAGTTTCTCCTTTTAAATTAACACGAGAATTCTCAAATGCTGATGGTGGGAGGGGGGATAGAAACTCGAAATTCTATTAGACACAAGTGTGCCACTTTGGCTTGGTTTGGAAGACTTGCTGGAGTTGGTCTATGGACACTGCCAGGAGCTGACCCCACTGGCACCTCAGCCCCAGCACGCACCCTCTTCCATTTATCGGAGCTGGCTCATTTTCTCTGCCTGCTGGGTTCAGCTCCTTGCATGCATTAGGTCTTCCCAAAGTGTATGCACCAGCAAGTGTTATTATTGTTATTTTACAGAAGAGAAAACAGTTAAATAATTTATGAAGATTCACTGCGGCATCAAGCTCCAGACTGCTCAGCCGGATGGTTCTTTTTGGTATGGGGGCTGCCCTGGGCTCTGAAGGGTGGTCAACAGCACCCCTGGTGTTTACCCCCTTGGTGCCAGTAGCACCGCTGCCCCTCCAGTGCTGACCACCAAAGAGGTCTCTGGTCATGGTCCTATCACTGCATAATCACTTCCAATCAAGAGCCTCTGGTTGAGACTCTGGGTGTTCATCCATTCCCTCCACAGCTGCTCCTGCTACAGAAAGGCCAGCAGCATGGGTGGGGGGCAGGACAGCAGGGACCTGGCTCTTCCCCTGTCTCAGTATGTGACCCAGAACAAAGCACAGCTCTTCAGGTGGCCTGGGTGTTCTGATCTATCCAATGGGTTTGGTAACATGGGGACCTAGAATCTGCCTTGGCTGAAGAAATTTGGCCAAGGTCATGGAAGACTGTGGTCAAGTGGGGAGCAGCAGGCCATGGAGGATGGGTCAGAAAGAGGTGGGTCAGAGAGACCCAGGCAGGTGAGCCAGCTGCAGGACTGTCGAGACGGGAGGCAGAGGAGGCAGTGGAGGCCAGGAACCTGCAAGGATGAAAGCAGACCCTGGGAGCCAGGCAGGGTGGGCCCACACCTCCTCATCCTCCGTGTCTGCCCAGCGTAAGCTTGGGCTTACACTTACTTCCTCTTCCTGGGCGTCTACTCCACACATTCTCATCTACTAGGGCAGGTGCCTCCCTCTGAACTCAACTCTGGGGCTAACAGGAGTCATGGCAGTGATTACAATAAACACCCAAATGATAGAAATATGTACAGACAGCTGTGTTAAACCCTCCTAGGCCATGCCGCCATCCTTCTAGCATCCAGTTTTCTTATCCTTCTTAGCTGGTGAACAGTCCGCTGCTAAGTGTCACAGACAATACAAAGAAAGGCGGGTCCTTTGAAATCAAGGAGGGAGAAAGAAAGCAGGGAAGTTTGCTAGTGACATCTGCCACTTATTAAATGCACAATGGATGTCAGATCCTATTCTAAGAACCTTACAAGTTTCACTCATTTAATTCTCATCATAACTTTTAAATCTCCATTTCATAAATAGAAAGGCACAGAGAGAATTAGCCAGTTGCAAGTTTGCACAGCTACCAAGTGGTAGAGCTGTGATTCGAACCCACATAGCCTGGCTCCACAGTATGTATCCTTGACAGCTGTCATCAGAGCTGATGGCTGCATGGTACACCTGGAGAACTGGGGCTGTAGCCTAATCTCATCAAAGGTTTTATGCCCTGAATGTGGCACGAATGACCAGGGCTTGTAGTCCTGAAGGGGCCTCGTGCGAAGCACTCATCTCATTAGGCAGGGGCCACGCACTGGTAAGCGGCTCCACCCTAGGACTCAGGCTTCCCTGGACTCCAGGATATTTGCATGGCCTTGCACAGGAGCCTCACAGGGGACTGGGTTTGGCTTTCCTAGTGGTTTATTGTCTTGGCATATGGCTTGGAGACCAAAAAACATACAATAGACACCCAACAAAGCCCCAAACACCCAAGTGTGTGGACCAGAAGTAATTCAAGAACAATACTTGGTCAGTAAAAAAAAATTACCTGGCATGGAGGTTGCACATCATAGATGCTTAGTAAATATGAGCTCCTTCCCTGTTCCCTGCCCCACTGTCCCCCTTGTTGGCCGGGGCTGTGTTAGGGGCACCTTGTGCAGTCTTCTAACTGCTCTTGTCCCTTACTTGCCGCGGACCTTCATGCTGGGTAGCTCACCTCTTTCCTCAGGCCGATGCCTATTTGTATGACCTTTGGCAGGTTGCTTAACCTCCCTGAGTCTCCATTTCCTGGGGCATTGTGCGGGATCTGTGGACTTCCTTCCAGCTGTAACATGCTCCGAACCTCCACTCTGCTCCTCTTTTCCTTCCTCCTGTCCTCTCATAATACAGCTCTGCACACAACTCAAGGCCCTGTCTAGATCGGCTTTTCCCACAAGCAGAGAAGAGGGCATAGAGAGCCCCTCTCCTTCTCCACTGGGGAGCCAAATGACAAGACACGAGAGGGCTGCAGGGCCTTCTAGCACAGGTAGATCTCAGCCAGTGTCTTGACCAACAAGCTAAATATTCACAGAGCTCTTAAGGCTTCCCACCCAGTCAGCCCTCTGCACACAGGCCTTCCCCGTTCACCGTGGGTCAGACATTTCCCAGGATCCTCTGGGCTCTAGGCACCATCTCTTCGGAGGGTGATGAAACCATGTCTGCCGCTAATCATTTCCAGTAATAATAATAACTCCTGGCTGTTGTGTAGGATTTCTCAAAGCACGAAATTTGCACACGTTATCTCTCTCTTGCCTCTCACATTAACCCTGCAGCTTAAATTTTCTTTTGAGTCCCATTTTAGAGAGAAGGTCTAAGCCACCTGCTCTGGAGCCGGAAGTGGTAGACCCTCAGCAATCTCCTCTTGTCCTCCTTGCTTCAGCTCTTTGGGGGCCCCAGGACAAGGCTAAAACTAGAGCCCCATATAACAGTTTCCTAATATTTAAGTGATAAATTTAAACATGGTTTTTTTTCCCTCCTGCCTTGACAAATATGCCTGGAAAGCCAGGTTCAAATTTAAAGATCTTGGGATCCTAGGAGTTTCCCACTGGCATGTGCTAGAAACTATATTATGTGTGACCTTTTCAGTTTCACAAGTCAGTAAGTTTTCTCTATGCCACAGCTAGTTTAAGTTGCTGGAAGAGTCATCATAACACAGTTTCCATGGAAGGCAGCCCAGGGACAAAAGGGAAGGTTGGTCAGAGTCCCTGGTGAGCTGGGGTAGCTCAGAGATCTGCAGTAATTTTTAAACAAAGAATAGCAAGATGAAGTTGAATCAAAGAAAATAACCACAGAAAATTAAATCCTTGTGCAACATGCTCACACACCACATCTTTTTAAGATCAGAAAATAATACCAAAATACTGTGGGAACCTTGTCACGTACGCTTATAAGCTGCTGTATTAACCAGCTGTCCCATCACTGGGACAATATACTGGAAGGAGGAGAGGTTTATTTTGGCTCACCATTTCCGAGGTTTCAGTCCATGGTCCACTGCCTCTAAGGCAGAAAGTTCATGGTAAAGGGTGTAGTGGAGCAAAACTATTCAACTCATGGCATCCAGGAAGCAGACTGCTGGGAAGCAGCAGCAGAGAAGGGGCCAGGGACCAGGTACAGTCCCCAAAGACCCACCCAGACACACCCCATAGTGTCCTTTATTAATCTTTTAGGCATCAAGTCAATCAAGTTGACAATCAAGATTAACCATCCAGATGCTAAAGCCCGTCTGGCCGAACTCTTCACAAATGGGAAAATGGAGGCTCAGAGAGCCATGATTTGCTTGAGGTTTCCTAGCTCGTGACTGGCAAGCATCAGTCATCAAATCAGCAAACATTTATTGATCCCTTATCACATCCAAAACCTTGTGGTAAGTCCTGAGGATACCATGGGGCAGGCCTTGGCAAAGCATGGCCCACTGCCTGTGTGTGCAAATGAAGTCTTATGGAAATACAGCCCTGTCCTCCTGCTCATGGATTTTCTGGCTGGCATTTGTGCCACATTAGCAGTGCTGAATGAACTGCCACAGAGACCAAACGAGCCACATAACCTAAAATGTTTACTCCCTGTCCTTTTGCAGAAAATGTGTCAAAGCTGCCAACCCCCACAGGAGGAAGTAAAGAAGGCATGGAGCTTCCCATCTAGAGACAAAATGGTCCCCAAGAGGCAGGCCACAGACATCAGTGTGTAGGACACGTGGCTCTGGATTTCTCTGTAGTGACTTAACTTGAGTCTCCATTTTCAGGAAGTGATGGAATCTTACTTTCATCTCCTTTCCATGAGCAGATTCGAAGTTTGGGAGTCTGTGTAGGGCTGAGGCTTTGAAGGGATTGGGTGCTGATCTTGGGGGCCTCCTGGCTGGCTGCTGGCAGCTGTGATGTGAGGTCATCTCCCTTCCTGTCCTCAGGGCCCCTCCAGACCCAAGGACTGGCCCTGCCACTGTCATTCCCAGTTGGCCTCTGACTACTCCCTCCCAAGCTGCGGGGTGAGAGCTGCTCAGGCTTGGGCCACAGACCAGTGCTTAAAGCCACCTGTCCTCTGGTGTCTTCCTGCCTCTTCATGCTTCCCCTGCCCTGGCTGCCTTCAAGGACAGCCCAGGCTCCTGCTATATATCCTCAGCCACTGCCCCCACCCCTTTCCAAGCCATCCTTGTCCCCTTGCTGGAGAATGACAGTGGCCTCTGAATTGCTCCTTCTAACCCTAATCTCTCTTCCATGGCTCCCAAAGCCTAGTAGCACTGGGCAGTTCGAATAATCTTTTAAAAGTGTGAGCCAGAGATGTTGCTCCTCAGCTCTCTAACCGCCTCCACAGCTCCTCATTTGCAATTGTCTTTGCCATGGGGCAAATTATGGAGCTCTACATGAACTAGAGCCCTTGTGCCCACTACCCCTACTGGTCTATGCCACTCTGTCTGCCCCACCCCACTGACCCATCAGATGAGGGTGTGGTTACCTCATTTCCCAACACTGCGAGCGTGGGCTGCTATTACAAATATCATTACTGCAGAAAAACCAGGTTTTTCCATATGTGGAGTATGGCCTGAGATTTTGACCTGGCTACAAGCGTCTTGAGAGGGTTGGGTCCGACCTCAGATTCTTGTCATCCAGAAGGTAATAGGGCAACTCTGGGAGCTTCCATTGTCCCTCTTAGGAGACCCAAAGACCTCTGGATCGGAGGAGGAGGCTTTGTGGCTCATCTTCGCCCTCAGAAGCAGCCAGGGCAGCAATCTGGACTTAAAGAGTCTTTATTAAAAAATAAACACTATTAATGTACAAGAAATCTCATCCAAAGTCCAGTCAAAACACCTCGGCGTGGGACTGATGCCATCCTAATGGGCTCCAGATGTCCCCTGCTCTCAGTGTCCCAGTGACCTGAGGAAGGGGGGCAGGCACTGGGGGAGACAGGTGGTAGGTTTGGAACTCAAAGAGGCATCTTTGCCACCCCACTGTCTCTGTGGGTAGGAAGGTTTGGGGCCCCTGGTATCTGGGCAGCCCTCTTCTATTGAGTTTATTTATCCAGCCCGGGGGTAGATCGGACTCCGCTTGGGATCCGAGCTGGGGGGACTCAAACCCATGTGTCACAGTGCAGCCCACCCTCAGCTGTGGAGAAGCCGGGCCTGAGGGGTGGGGGTGTTTGTGAGGATGGGGGCACAGCCAGAGACCGGAAAGGAGGATGCAGGCTGGAGTTGGAAAGGCAGCCCCGAAATAGCTGTTTTGGTACCTGGGATGAAACTCAGGGCCTCCAATATGCTAGCAAGTACTCTATCGCTGAGTGTCATCCCCAGACCTTTGTCAATTTTATTTCAAGGCTTGCTAAGTTGCCCAGGCTGGCCTTGAACTTGTGATCCTCCTGTCTCAGCCTCCTGAGTAGCTGCAATGTATAGGCATATGCCATCACGCCCAACCTCTGCTGATAATTTTTTGAAAGTCCCTGGTCACAGTTGCATCTTCTCACTCAGCACCTCAGCAGCCCGGCTTGGCCTCCATGGGGCAGGAACAGTCTCGCCCTCCGGGCCTCTGCTTCACCACCTCTGATGCAGTGCAGGAACACCGGATCCTGGTGCAGGCTTCTGCCTCCTGCAGACTCACCCCTTTGCTCAGCGTCACTCCCTGGTGATGCTGCCCTTCATAGTGACCTAGAACACCTGCCTCTTCCCCACGCTCCTTCATCTTCGCTTTGCTTTGTTTCCTCCTCAGCGCGTCTCACTGCCTGCCATGAGATGAGGCACTTCCTTGCCCATCTCCCTCCCTGGACCCTGTGAGCCCCTTGGAAACTTGGTCTTATTCCCCTCTGTGTCTGCAGCACCTAGACCAGGCCTGGCGCTTAGTAGGTGCTGGAGGCACCTGCACAGTCACGCGTCATCACCGGACCCTAAACCACTCTGCAGGAATTCATTCTCAGGTGAGCCCATCCACTCAGGCTTGCGCCCTCAGGAAGGTGAGGCTTCACCCCAACTCTGACTGCCCCAGCTCACCCCACCCCAGTGTCCCTGGAGTCAGAGCAGGCCACAGGCAGCTCTGGTGATGGACCTGTGTTGATCTATCCCGTACACTAGGAAGCACCTGAGCACAGGGAACAAACATCTCATGTGCATTTGTGTCCTTCCCCACCACGCAGCTGCGGGTGCAGAGGAACAGCCTCTGAGGGGCCCAGCAGCGCCAAAGGCACAGACAGTATTCCTGGTTCATAGCCGCAGACCCCTGTTGGAGCCTCACTACCCTGGACAGGAGACTGGATCGCAGACCACCCATTAACAGAGGAGACCACTGAGGCCCAAGAGCTGACCCATCACATGGCCAGCAGGAGGAGAGGGAGGGCTGGACCTCAGCCTCACCTGGGGGATTGGGGATTTGGTCTCACGTCGCTGGAAGCCAGGTTCAGTATCCTTAGATTATGCAACGCATCCTCAGTGCTCTGGAATCCACTAGAAGAGGAGAGGTGCAGTAGGCCGTGGGGCATGGCTTGAGGGGGAAGAACCCAGAGACATGGGCCCTGTGGGGACAGGGGAGGAGCTGAGGCCCACGGGTGAGTGCGTGCGTAGCCTCAGGTTTGTTCCCACCCCTGGAGTCAGAGTCCAAGCTTCCAGTCCCTCCTCTCTCCCAAAACTCCCCAGGTGCTGGAATCTCTGTTTAGGAGTCACAAGGGGCCCTGTGTATTCTCACCAATCTTCCCTCTCTGAGAAAAGCTGAACTTAGAAATCTGTGATTTGTGTGCATATCCCATGATGTGCACATTCCAGGCTTTGCTCTATCAACCAGATGGAAGCAGAGACTCTAGAAACCCAGCTCTGGAGGAGGACTTAGCAACCCTGTGCCTGGTCCCCACTTCTCTCACTCTGTTCCACCCTCACTGCTGTTCCTTGCACACACCAGGCCTCCCACACCCCAGGGCCCTGTGTAGTTGGCCCTTTGCCTGGGACACAACTGACTCCTCCTATTTGGCTCCAAGACTTTGCTTTACCTGGCGAGTCCTCACATCCCAGGGGTTGTACTTCCTTTCATTTTATCATCTGCCTCCACCTTCTGGAGCATCAGCTTCACAGGACGCTTAGTTTCCTGCAGTCTATCCAGTGCCAGCACACAGGAGACCCCAACCACATAGTCATTGCATAAATTAATGTTCAGGATCACCCACACACACTTTTTGTGGTTCTGGGGACTCAGGGCCTTCACACTGAGCTATACTACCATTCCTTTGTTTAATTTTTGAGGAGATGGGGTTTCAATAAGTGCTGAATTGCTCAGGCTGAGCTAGAACCTGGGACCCTCCTACTTCAGCCTCCCAGTGTGCTGGGATTACAGGCCCGTGCTACACCCGGTCTGGCTAAGAGCATCCCAATTAACAGGGGAGCAAATCGAGGCTCAGCAACATGAGGGACTAGCCATGTCCGCCACGTCAATCACAGTTTGCATCCTTAGTGTTGCCATAACCAAGTATCAAGACTGGGGGGCATGAAACAGCAGGACTTTGTAAGCTCACAGAAGCCTGAAATCAGGGTGGCAGCAGGGTCCTGCCCTTCTGAAGGCTCTGAGGGACGATTTGTTCTTTGCTCCTTCCAGCTTTCGGTGGCCCCAGGTGTATGGCTGCCCTGTCTCCACCTCTGCCCCCACCTCCTTGTCTCCGTGTCCCTCTCCCTCTTCTGATAAGGGTGTCAGCCCTTGGTTTAGGGACACCTTCACTCCAGGATGACCTCCTCTCAACACCCTTAAGTAGTTACGTCTGCAAAGATCCTATTTCCAAGCTAGGTCACATTCTGAGGTTCCAGGAGGACATAAATTTGGGGGAACCCTAATCACCCCCTCCAGAGGCAGAGCTGGCAAGAATCCAGATGTCCCCCACCCCCCTGACCCTGAGAGCTGCTCCAGGCCCTCTGCAGGGCCGCGGCTGTGGCTGTCACTCTCTGCAAACTTGTCAGGAAGGAGAGGGGAAAATAAACTGTGGGGTTAATGAAAGCAGCGAGATTATCCTGGCTGATCCCCTAATCCCCTGCTCTGAGCTGGGTTTCCAGCACCAGGCAAGGGCTCTTCTTTTCTTTTCTTTTTTTTTTTTTTTTTGTACTGGGGATGGAACTCGGGTCCTTGCACTTGTGCAGCAGGCAGCGAAACCACGGAGCTAAATCCCTAGCCCAGCTCTTCTTTTCTTCCTCTTCTTCTTCAGGAAGTTTCCTCAGAGAAGCAACCCTCCCAGATGTAATAAGCTCCCATCCCCTGAAATCCCCTCCCTGCGGCTCTCCCTGAAATCATGCCTCAGCGGGCTGATTGTCAGAGACCTGTCTCTGCCCCATCGTAGGGGACCCCCAAGGAGAGAAAGCAGGGGGATCGAGCGATGAGCAGAGTGGATGACGATGTGGCTGATGGTGTCTGAACACATGCACAGATGTGTGGGCATTGGGCGTGGGAGGGGCATCTGGCCGGGACGGCCTGTGAGGGAAAGTGTGCACACGTAGCTGATATGAATGAGTGTGCAAATGTGTTTGTGACTGCGTGTTTGTGGGCAGGAGTGTGTGTCAGAGGGGAGGCAGATGAGTAGGCTGGAGTGAAGCCAGGCCAAGGTTAGGATTTAAGTGAGGAAGTGTGAGCAGAGACACAGACGTTTACATGTGCACGGCCTATGTCTGTGGGAGTGTGGGATATGAACGCAAGATCAACAGTATGTGGAACGCTGAGCTTCATGGTAACATTACTGATGTTTCCCCAACCTTTCCATGGGTCTACAAGTGGCTGCCCAGTCTGGCCCTCCTGCATTTCCTCTCTGTCCTCATGTGTGCCTCCCTGGCTTTCATTCTCTCTCCTCTGGCCACACTGAGCTCTTGAGTACTCCTTGAACACTGCAGGCTTACGCCACCTCAAGACCTTTGTACTTACTGTTCCTTCAGCCTCAGAATGCCTTTCTTCTAGATGGGCACTTAGCTCAGATGTCACCTTAACAGAGTTTCCTGCTGCAGTCACCACTGCTGTCCTCCAGAGCTCTGGGTCCTCCTTCCCGGGGGTGGCAGAGGATAGAAAGACTGGCCAGGAGGAGGGATTGGGTGAGGTGATCTAAGGTGAACAGTCAAAGCTGTAGAAAAATGTTACCAGCCTGGCAAGATACCGTTGAATCACATGCAAGTTTTTCTTGTCAAGTTTTGGAAGGTAAGTTTTCTAGAATGTCCAGCCGTAGAATTTAGAAATCCTCTAGTTCCGTGCTTCTTTCTTAGTTTGTGGTCATGAACTAGCATCACTCCTTTTCAGGTAACAAGTAACAAACATAAAGCCTTCAACTATCTCCAGCCAAAAGACATGCTCACTGGGGCAGGATCTGTGATCCAGCGGCTCTTGAGGCAAGCCTGGCTGGACCTGGGGCTGTGAGCTATGTCATCAAGGCTGGTCCCTCTCTGGCTTTCCTCTCTGTTCTCTTCTGTGCTGGCTTCACACCTCTGGCCACCTCTCTGTACGGTTGCCTGGCTCAGTCATCTGCACAGCTGGGAAGCTGGCTCGAGCCAGAGAGCATAGTGAGCATCTGCTCCTCTTGCCACCCAGCATGGCTTCAGCAGACAGCACAGCCCTGACCTCCTCCACTGCCAGCCCACAGCCATCAGCAGTCAGAGCCCTTGGCCACAGCGATGGGCTCGAAGGAGTCAGACAACTTCAGCAGTGGCTCACAGGCCAGTCCCGGTGAACCCGAGGCTTTGCTGGACCAACTGCCAAAGGCCTTCACCTCTCTCTCTCTGTGACTTGGTGCAGTGAGAATGTCATCCAGGCTAACATGGCACAGGGTGCTCTAGGGGAGGCAGCACAGAGAGGCCGAGTCCTCAGAGCCCCAGCAACAAGCAGTGCCTGAAGCCAGCACTTCCTCCTGGGCTCTTAATTGGAACCCCCGTGAATTCCTGGTGTGGGAGTTCTCATAGGGTGGGTGCAGAGTGCCTATTTGGGATGGTGTAAATGTTCTGAAAATAGATAAGGATGTGCGTCTACTTCACGCTGCTGAAAGTTAATACTTTAAAAATAGTTAAAATTTTAATTTTATGTTAAGTATATTTTACCACATTTTTTAAAATATAAAAAAAGTCATTAAATCCTTCCTGTGTCCAAGTCCATTTGAGTTGCATTCTTACTCTTACTGCCGCCGGCCCATGGCGAAGCCATCTACATGCCTGCGGCATCTCCCAGTGCACCTGTCCTTTGTCCCACCTTCTCGCGGGATCCACACGCAAGGACAGATATCTGGACAAAGGCTTTGACAGGTAACCGTGTGCTTCTCTCTTCTGGGTGACACGTCCGTGTATTTCCAGGGGCTTCTGGCAAGAGGGCTCAAAATCCTAACGTGTGGACCCAAAGGTGAACCCCACAGCCCAGGCTCATGGGAGTCGGGAGACTTTCCAAGAAGCTTGCAAACAGATCCGTGCACCAAAGAAGCCCTCCCATGACCCTGGCTGCATCTGGGAGTGGCAGGGCTCCTGGTGAGCTGCCCAGCAGCCTCTGAGGACTCCTCGCCCCATAGCAAAGGCCCCTGCTCCCCGTCAAGGACCCAAGGGTGACCACCCCACACTCTCCGCCTGGCCCTCAAGCACTTCTTGGATGGGATTTTTATTTCTTGGAGCCATTCTGTGTGATTTCCTGGTGACAGGTGCTGTCAGACTCACAGTTCTTGGCAGGGCAGGCAGCTGGGGGCTGCCCTCCCTCCTCACCTTGTCTGGCTCCCTTCCTCCCTCTTCGACCTCCAAAGGGTGGTTACTACAATAGGGATTTCTGGTCCAGCTGCAGCCTCTCCAGCATTTCTGTTGCCTGCTATTCTAGACAGCAGGTACCTAATTCCTTTAGGGGCTGGGACAGCTCTGTCCCAGATTCATGGATCCCACTTTGGCTACTAAAGCTCTAGGTCAGGGTGGTGAACCGATGGAATTGCAGGCTGCAGTGGGCACACAGAGCCCTCTCTGTTGGCACATCAGCCAAGCCAACCCAGCAGCTGAGCATCAGGTAACAGTTTTTTTTTTTTTTCCAAACTAAAACCTTAGTATTCAGGTCTAATTGCAGTGCTGGCACTTTGTGATAAATAAATGGATTTTGGGTTGCAGTTTGGGCACTCGGTCTCTAAAAGGTTTGCCATCACTGCTGTAGGTCATCTGACTTATGCTTTCTTTCACCTGTTCACTCATTTAGTGATTGTGGCCCCTGCAACCTCTCTGACCTCAATACTACCTTTTTGGCTTAGGAGCTTGGTTTCTCCTGCCTGGATATTGCTTTTGGTGGTAAAGTTGAAAAACTGTAACAGGAACCGTGCAGTAGGTGACTTCTGTAATTTCTTGGTGTTTCCTAGGTGCCCTGGCACCACAGAACCGTCTTGGAGACTGGGAAAATGGTATGACAAGCCAGGGGACATGGCGGGGAGTGGGGCTGACAGTGTCTTCGGGTGGAATAAGTGAATGAGTGAATATTACAGTCATTCACTAATTCCACGGCCATGAATACCTACAGTATGGAAAGTGCTGGTGATAGAGTGATGACTTCCACATAAGACTTGGTCTCATGGAGCTGGGATCTGGGGGGCAGATGGGAGGGCCAAGCAAGAAATGGATAATCCCAAAGTCACTTGTGTAATTTTAGTGATAGCACAGGCTGCAAGGAAACCAGGAGCTCTGGGTATAGCATGGGGACCTGAGGGGCAGTGAGGCATGAAGGAGGGATCTCCTACTGAAGGCCATGCTGAACCTGAGCCTTTTTGACAAGTCAGTGGATAAGCATTCCAGACAGAAGGAACAGCATTCCAAAGGCCCTGAGAGGAGAGAGCGGTCTGCTTGGGAATCACTGCACAGAGGGCAGGCCCTGCAGACCTCTCTCTACAGCTGCCTTCCCAGAATCTCTGTGGGGCAGCTAGTAAAGATCTCAGAGAGGCACATCTGAAAACAAGTCTTAGCTTTTGTTACCAGCCTGACTTCTCCCACAAACATTTTTCCCAGGCAGGTTGTGGTGCTCACACTGTCCCTACATCAAACATCACCTTGTCAGAGAAGATCCCACTGGCTGTCCCACATGAACGTGAAGAAATGTCCCCTCCACCACCACCTTCTACCTCCCCACCTCACTTTGTTCTTATTCAACACACAAGCACCACTGGACTGGTGTCTGCGCTCTGCTTATTGTCTCCCTCCCTGACTGTAAGATCTTTGAGGAGATGAAAATGGCTATGTTCCCTGTGATGTCCTCAGGCCCCAGAACAGTTGGTGGGATATAGTTAGTGCTCAATTGTTATGGTTTGAATCTCAACTGTTTCCCCAAAGGCTCACATGTTCAGAGGTGGGCATTTGGAAGAGAATTAGATCACGAAGGCTCTAATTTCATCAGGAGAGTAATACATTGATGGGTTCATAATTGGATGCCATTGTTGGGAGATGATGGAAACTTAAGAGGCGGGGCCTAATTAGATGAAGCCGGTCCCTGGGGGCATAGCTTTGAATTCTGTCTTGTCCCTGGCCCCTTCCTCTTTGGTTCTCTTGCCCAACCACCTCACCTTCCCAGCTGCCACAAGGGGAGCAGCTTTGCTCCCCCATGCCTTTCCACCATGATGCTCTGTCTTGCCTCAGACCAACACACAGTGGAACCAGCTAACCATGGACTGAAACCTCTGAAACCATGAGCCAATATAAACCTTTCCTCTAGATCGAGTTTCTAATGTATTTGTCACAGCAATGAAAAACTGACTAACATACCAACAAATACCTATTTGAATAAACACATAAACATAGCCTAGATGGATGGATTCTGTTTCCAATATCAGACTGAGTGAGCCAAGGGATAGGAATGTTCATGATTCTAGAGCTCGGGCTACCTGGGAAATAGGTACAAATGGCACTTGCAATGGACAGGTAGTTAGGGTAGCACTCTGATCTCATGGGGTGGCTTTCCTGCATGGTGCCAGTCTGAGTGGGGCCTGGATCTGTGATTCTCTTCTACCTTGCAGAATATGCCCAAAGTAGCAAGACATGCATGATTGTGACTCTGTGTTTATGAGATGGCATTACATAGGACATAGAGAGCTATTTTCGAGGGTCTTTCTCTCTCGGTGGCTTTCAAGAAACAAGCTGGCAGTTCTGGTACCGCCACTGAGGTCTCGGGCTGCTGCTGCCACGGCCGCTGGGACTGGGGCTGGGGTCACTGGTGAGGCAGGGCTCAGGCCCGGCCAGGCAGCTCCAGAGCTCATGAGGGGGGACCATGCCGCCCACCGTTACCTGCGGGGCTGGGACCCGATGTGGTTAGAGCCGCGGAGCCTGGAGGAGCCCTGAGCGTTACTGCTTTGGAACAGCCACAGATTTAATTACTTAAAATAGTTTTATATGTAAAACTTGTAAAGGATCAGCACAATGCCTCCATGACCATCATCAGGTGAAGTGTGGTGCATCCACTTGATGACCCCAAGAACCCTAATAGAATGTTTACTACCAAATGGAATGATTGTGACTTTAGAATGCCTCTGTGAGGCTGCATTAATAACCATAAAGCATGCACTATTTAAGGAAGCAAGAAAATAACCTCCCCATCAACTTCTTCAAGATGAATCTTACATTTTTGTGTTACCCAAGAAGCAGAAAGGGAAGAATTTTTTGATGAAACAAGACTTTGTGACCTTTGGCTTTTTCAACTCTTTTTAAAAGTAATTGAACCAGTAGGCAACTATGAAGAAAAGATCCTCAATCGAGAAATTGGTTTTGTTATGGGCATGCCAGTGTGGGAATTTGATATGGTTAAAGATCCAGAAATACAGGACTTCCGAAGAAATATTCTGAATGTTTGTAAAGAAGCTGTGGATCTTAGGGATCTCAATTCACCTCTTAATAGAGCAATGTATTCTGTCCTCCAAATGTAGAATCTGCTTTAGAACTGCCAAAGCACATATACAATAAATTAGATAAAGGACAAATAATTGTGGTGATTTGGGTAATAGTTTCTCCAAATAATGACAAGCAGAAGTATACTTTGAAAATCAACCAAGACTGTGTGCCAGAACCAGTAATTGCTGAAACCGGGAAAAAACTCAAAGTAGGTTGCTATCCTCTGAACAACTAAAACTCTGTGTTTTAGAATATCAGGGCAAGTATATTTTAAAAGTATGTGGATGTGATGAATACTTCCTAGAAAAATATCCCCTGAGTCAGTATAAGCATATAAGAAGCTTATGACTCTTGGGAGGATGCCCAATTTGCTGTTGATGGCTAAAGAAAGCCTTTACTCTCAACTGCTTGAGACTCTCCTCATCTGGACTGTTTTACAATGCCATCCTATTCCAAACGCATCTCTACAGCTACACCATATATAATGGAGAAACATCTACAAAATCCCTTTGGGTTATAAATAGTGCACTCAGAATAAAAATTCTTTGTGCAACTTATGTAAATGTAAATATCTGAGACAATGATAAGATCTATGTTCGAACCGGTATCTACCATGGAGTAGAACCCTTATGTGACAATGTGAACACTCAGAGTACCTTGTTCCAATCCTAGGTGGAATGAATGGCTGAATTATGATATGTTCATTCCTGATCCTCCTCATGCAGCTCGACTTTGCCTTTCCATTTGCTCTGTCAAAGGCCGTAAGGGTGCTAAAGAGGAGCACTGTCCATTGGGCTGGGGACATACAAACTTGTTTGATTACACAGACACTCTAGTACCTGGAAAAATGGCTTTGAATCTTTGGCTAGTACCTCATGGATTAGAAGACTTGCTGAACCCTATTGGTGTTACCGGGTCAAATCCAAACAAAGAAACTCCACGCCTAGAGTTGGAGTTTGATTGGTTCAGCAGTGTGGTAAAGTTTCCAGATATGTCAGTGATTGAAGAGCATGCAAATTGGTCTGTATCCCGAGAAGCAGGATTTAGTTATTCACATGCAGGACTGAGTAACAGACTAGCTAGAGACAATGAATTAAGAGAAAATGACAAAGAACAGCTCCGAGCAATTTGTACACGAGACCCTCTGTCTGAAATCACTGAACAAGAAAAAGATTTTCTGAGGAGCCACAGACACTGTTGTGTAACTATCCCTGAAATTCTACCTAAATTGCTTCTGTCCATTAAATGGAATTCTAGAGATGAAATAGCTCAGATGTACTGCTTAGTAAAAGACTGGCCCCCAATCAAACCTGAGCAGGCAGTGGAGCTTTTGGACTGTAATTACCCAGATCCTATGGTTCAAGGTTTTGCTGTTCGATGCTTGGAAAAATGTTTGACAGATGACAAGCTTTATCAGTACCTAATTCAGCTAGTACAGGTCCTAAAATATGAACAATATTTGGTTAATTTGCTTGTGAGATTTTTACTCAAGAAAGCACTAACAAATCAAAGGATCGGACATTTTTTCTTCTGGCATTTAAAAATATGAGATGCATAATAAAACAGTTAGTCAAAGATTTGGTCTGCTTTTAGAATCCTATTGTCGTGCCTGTGGGATGTATCTGAAGCACCTGAATAGCCAAGTTGAAGTTATGGAAAAGCTCATTAACTTAACTGACACAAGCAGGGGAAGAAGGATGAGACACAAAAGGTACAAATGAAGGTTTTAGTTGGGCAAATGAGGCAACCAGATTTCATGGATGCTCTACAGGGCTTTCTGTCTCCTCAATTAGGAAATCTCAGGCTCGAAGAGTGTTGAATTATGTCTTCTGCAAACATCATGTCAGAGTTACTGCTTCAGAACAATGAGATCATCTTTAAAAATGGGGACGATTTACGCCAAGATATGCTAACGCTTCAAATTATTCACATTATGGAAAATATCTGGCAAAATCAAGGTCTTGATCTTCGAATGCTGCCTTATGGTTGTCTCTCAATCGGTGACTGCGTGGGACGTATTGAGGTGGTGAGAGATTCTCACACTATCATGCAGATTCAGTGCAAAGGGGGCCTGAAAGGTGCACTGCAGTTCAGTAGCCACACACTGCATCAGTGGCTCAAAGGCAAGAACAAAGGAGAAATAGATGATGCAGCCATCGACCTCTTTACACATTCATGTGCTGGATATTGCACGGCTACCTTCATTTTGGGAATTGGAGACCGTCACAATAGTAACGTCATGGTGAAGATGATGGATGACTATTTCATATAGATTTTGGACACTTTTTGGATCATAAGAAGAAAAAATTTGGTGATAAATGAGAACGTGTGCCATTTGTTTTGACACAAGATTTCTTAATAGTGATAAGTAAAGGGACCTGAGAATGTACAAAGACCAGAGAATTTGAAATGTTTCAGGAGATGTGTTACAAGGCGTATCTAGCTATTCGGCAGCATGACAATCTCTTCATAAATCTTTTCTCAATGATGCTTGGCTCTGGAATGCCACAACTACAATCTTTTGATGACATCACATATATTTGAAAGACCCTAGCCTTAGATAAAACTGAGCAAGAGGCTTTGGAATATTTCATGAAACAAATGAATGATGCACATCGTGGTGGCTGGACCACACAAATGGATTGGATCTTCCACACAATTAAGCAGCATGCATTGACCTGAAATGAGAAGTGAGAAACTGAAAGCTCAATATCTGGATTCTTCATGGCACTGTTAAAAACCGACAGCAGGCAAAGACTGATTGCATAGGAATTGCACAATCCACGAGCAGCATTAGAACTTACAGCCAGAAACAAATAAAATACTATATAATTTAAATAATGTAAAACAGGGTTTATAGCACTAAACTAGTTCCTTTCAAAGTTAAGCTTTAGAATAATGCACAATTTCATGTTATGCCTTAAGTCTAAAGAAAGGTAAACTTTGAAGATTGTATCTTTTTAAAACAAAACAAAACAAAACAAAAACCCCAAAACATATAGAAATGATGGAGAAGAAAAGAGAATGATGTTCTATGTGTCCTGCAAATGTTCTATGTTTTGAAATATGGATACAACAAACACTGTTGCTGCATTAGGGTCTAAGTAAACTGGAGTTTGTGTTAAATTACATAAGCCTGAAAAAGAATGAAATTTTTTTATTTTCCCATTGCTGTTCAATTTATAGTTTGAAGTGGGTTTTTTGACTCCTTGTTTAATGAAGAAAAATGCTTGCAGTGGAAGGGACTCTTGAGATTTCACCAGAGACTTTTTCTTTTTAATAAATCAAATCTTTTGATTATTTGGGATCTTATCTGCAGATTTTAGAAGCAGTCACAAATGAGACCTGTTACAACATGGTGTTTTTGTTGGATTTTTTGTTGTTGGTTTGTTGCTGTTACTGTTTTCTGACCATATTGACAAGATCTGCCTCTTCCTAGGGAAATTCTGGGCTAAAATAATCATCTTAGAAAAAAGAATGAGCAGGAATAGTTCTTGTTCCAGAATTGTACAGTATTCACCTGAAGTTGATTTTTTTTTCTCCTTTTGCAATTGAACTGAATACATTTTTTCATGCATGTTCTCCAGAAAATAGAAGTGAGTATTAATGTTATTATAAAGATTTTTTATTAAAGGCCATTTATATTATAAAAAAAAGAAATAAGTTGTCATAAGTAGATCCACCTACTGGGGAAGCTCACTTGGGGAGAAGCTGTGCCCAGCTTCGCAAGACCATAAATGTGTACTGTTTTAAACTGCTAAGTTTTTGGCAATTCATATGCAGTAACTGATCACTTTTCAGAGCAATATTTACTTTTCAGAGTTGTCAAGATGGGGACTATATATATATATATATATATACACACACACATATTATATGTAAATATATATACCGTATGTATCATATATATATGACATATACCATGATGCCTGGGACAGTGCTTGGGATAGAGCCAATATATGCCATCTTCCCCTCTCTTACCTTGTTATCTTGTTTTTGCCTGTACCAATTACTGATGGCCATAACCGGAACTTAATGAGCACTGAGCAGGGATGGCAGAGGTCCTGCAATGCACAGGCCAGTCAGCACATGGAAGGGTTGTTTCATGTAAAATACCAGTGGCACCTCAGTGGAGAAGCCCATTGGTGGTTACAGCAAGGTGACACCAACTCTGAGTCCACTATTGGCCAAGTGTAGACCACAGGAGTATAAAAACAAAGGCATACCAGTGGGCACCACTACAGATCTCAGTCAGACTGGCCTGAACTGGAATTCTAGCTCTGTTGCTTATTTGATGAATGGCCTTGAGCACATCACTTCTCTGAGTGATGCCTCCCTCATAAGGCCTGCAAACAGACAGGAAAATGAAAGAATCCATGGAAAGCACCCAGAAAAAGGGCCTGAGTTAAAGCTGAACCTCAAAATTGCTGTGCAGATACCTTTGGCAGCAAGGACCAGAATCCCAACCAACAGTGGCTCAAATCAAGCTCTCAAGATATATAATTACATCATTTAGCAAGATTGACATTTGACAATGTCTGGAGACAATTTTGTTATTGTCCTGACTGGGATGTGGATGCCACTGGCATCTAGTGGTTGGAGATTAGGAATGCTGCTAAACAACCTACAAGGCACAGAAGATCTCCTCACAAAAAAGAATTGTCTGGTCCAAAATGTCAATGATGCCGAGGTTGAGAACCTCTGGTCTAATGGGAGTGGTTTCAGGGCTGGTTCAGCCACACTGGGACTCAGAGTCGGTGCCTCTGTGATTGTCCCAGAGCGCATGTGCTAGCTGCAATATGGTTGCCATGGCTCCAAACATCATGCTCATCATTCCAAAGAGAAACAAATCTACCTATCCTCTTCCTGCCCCTCTCACACTTTCTCTCTTAGAGGAAAAGCTTTTGTTACAGGGCCAGTGACACAGAACGAATCCATATTCAGTCCTAGTCCAATCACTGTCCAAGGAATACAGAGTTGCTGTGAGCGGCTTGGATCAACTGACTCATTGGAACAAAGTCAGAGTTATATGGTAAAAAACTGGGAATAGCTATTAGGAAGTCAGCTCAACCATCAGTATCTGTCTTCGAAAATTATTTCATTTCCCCTTCTTATTGCCACTAAACAAAACAAGTAAAAATTCTTATTGCCACAAAACTAAACAAGTAAAAATATGCCTTCTTTATTCTTCCAATCACTTCCCACCCCGAATCCTGCCACTGCCGATCGGACCCCACTTCTTCCTCTTGCTGGAGGAAGGAAGGGACACCTCACCCCTTCCCCCATCACCTGCCTTGGCTCCTACATGTTCCTGAGTCCTCCTCAACTGGACTCCCTCCCACCGACGCTTCAACAACCCGCCCCTCTCCTTCCCGCCAGTCTCTTGCTGGCTTGGCAGACTTAAGCTGCTCATAGCCACAGAAACATCCAAGTTCACTCGAGGGCCTGACCCCAGGTTGGCAGGCAGGAGTTATGTAGCCTGAGCTGGTCCACAAAACCCAGACAGCTGTGTACATCTTTGGGGCGTAAACGAAAAACAGATACTGAATGTATCTGGTTAGAAATGACGATTTTCTGGTTTGGTTATGCCTGTCATTTTGAATATCTCTTCTAATATTTACAGCATTTATGCAGCTGACATTGTCAGTTTCACTCCCCAGAATCACCTTGGCAAACCGTCCTCAGAGTGGGACCCTGAGGTCAGGGACTTCTCAGCCAGTCCCCTCAGTCAGGGGACAAGAGTGGGTGAAGATGCTTGCACACGAGAAGCTGCAGAGCACCCATCCAACCTAAGGAGGAGCCAACCTGCGGTTTCTGATTCAGCCCTTCTCCGCCTAGGCCCCAACCTGTGCAGGCCCTGATCTCACCGTGACCCTATTTCCTTTCCTTCGCCCATCCTCAGTCCTTCCTCTTGCCTCTAAATAGAAAGCACACCCCAGACCTACTTTCTTCTCCAACCCCCCGTCTCCATCATCGGGTCCGGGTCACTGTCATCTCTAAATGACTGTGTTGCCCTCACTGGTCTTCTTGCTTCTGCTCCGCCTCCTTTTTGTAGCCACTTTCTATCTGGCAGACAGGGGATCCTATAAAAAGTAACTGGTCCAGACCCCCACCCTGCTTCAAAATCCACAAATGACTAGTGATTGCATTTAGAATAAAACCTAAATTCCTGGCAATGGCCTCTGAGCCCTGCGCCATCTGGTTCCCCAGGGACCTCATCCTCTACCCCTCTCCTACTCGGCTGTACTCTCTCAGCCTGCTCCAGTCCCTGGGTCCCCCGGCTCCCTAATCACTGTGAGCTTAGTCCACCATGCAGCTGTGGAAGTCGCTGCTTCCTCCCTCACCCCGGAATGCTCAGTGGGCCATGGATCACTCTCAAAGGCCACCTCCCAGAAGGCTTCCGGAGCCTCCCAGGCTAAGGGTTCAGCCTGCTATTCAGCCACCATGATGTCACCCCATTTGCTTCCTTCCTAGCTTTTCCTCTGTTGTTTCTTTCTTTTCTTGGTTACCATTTCTCTCCTCTTGCTAGGGTGCTCTGCGTGTGAGGAGAGAGGTTTCCCACAACATGCCTGTCCCGGTGCGGGTGGGGGGACTTACCTACAATCTCATTTGGAGGGAATGGGCACATGCACTGTAGATCTGCTTGTCTTATGAAGTATCACGGGGTTATATAAAATAACTGGGGGGCTGTATGTGCTGACATGGAAGCACTTGGAGGCTTTGTTGTTAAATGAGCATCTGCTATGTGCCAGACACTATTTGAGATATAACAGGGAACAGAGGACACAAATATATGCTCATGTCAAGGGACACAAACATAAAAACTAAGTCAAAGAAATAATATGCCAGATGGTTGATAAGTGCTATGGAGAAAAAGGAAATGGGGAAAAGGAAAAGGAGGTTGCTTTGCCAGGTATTTAGCTCAGTGGTTCCACCGCCTGCCCTGCAAGCGTAAGAACCTGAGTTCAATCCCCGGTACAAAAAGAAAGAAAGAAAAAAAGGAGGTTGCTTTGTTCCCTACAAAGCCATTTGGAGACAAAGCCTCTTGGGTAGAGGGGGGTCTGGCCTGGGCTTTCCAGGGTGACTGGTGTAAAGAGCTGAGGGTTAGTCCTGGGTAGTCTCCAGGCCGGGCAAGGTGGGCAATGTGTGTGTGGGGGGGGTTCGCTGAGCACGCAGAGCCCAAGGACCCCCAAACCTGCTGATAGACTGAAAGGCCCTGGGAAGGCTCCCAATGCTGTGAGGGTGAAGCCAGGGCTCCCACCAAGGGGTGGGCCCAGAGAGAGAGCTGAGATCCAATCCCCTCTTGGGCCCCCTGCCCTGTGCCACAGACTCGCTGGGGGCTTCCAGGCAGGGGACAATTCCTGACAGGTGGCTCTGTCTCTCTGCCTGTGTGGCTCCAACTGCTCCCTCCTTGCAGCCCTCAGGCCTGGAGACAACGGCTCAACAGTGATGCCACCCCAGGCCACCACTTTATTCTGTGTGGCTTTTAGTGACCACCCCACACTGTACAAGTATTTCACTCATTCCACTCTGTTACCCAGACCAACTGTGCAGCCAGTGTCCTGATGGGACGTGGCATGTGATGGTGTCGGCTGTGCAAAGTCAAGCTCTGCATGGCTCTGCAGACACAGAGACTTGTTTAGCTGCAAACACCGAACTGTCCATGTCAGTGCCCCGGGGAAGTAAGAGAAGGGGTGGCAGGTGGGTGGCTGTTTAGTTTTCATAGTGAATATATATTTGTAATCTAGAAAACTGGACCCACAGCAGCCAGGACAGAGTCACACTACCCAGGCAGGCAAAAGGGACACACGTCCCTGTGGAGCTCAGGAATGCCTGGGTCATGGGAGAAAATATACAGGAAAGGAAGGAAGGAAAGAAGGATGGAAGGAAGGAAGGAAGGAAGGAAGGAAGGAAGGAAGGAAGGAAGGAAGCAGGGAGGGATGGAGGCAGGGAGGCAGGGAAGAGAGGGTGGATTCACACAAATGCTCTAGGTTTTAGAGCCATTTCCTTTTAGTTCACACCCTCAGACTTGGTGCAGAAACAGGAGCCTTTTAAATCCCATCTCAAATGTCCCTCTGGCCTGCCACTTAATTAAATGACCCCATAATGAAATTTCTCCCCGTTGAATTGTGTTTAATAATTAATTGACCTTGTCAGCCCAGCCAGGCTTGGAGTCTCATCAATTATGCATCTTTCCCTTCTACACTCAATGCTCACCTCCCAGGAAAACCTGGGACAGGGTCAGAGAGATTGGAGGCCAGGGAGGGCCCCGGGGGTCCCCCCAAAATAGTGCCATGGGGGGTATGGGGAGGGAGGGGTGAGGGGGGCAGCTCCATCTTGGGCCTGAAGCTTGCACTATCAGGTGCAGCCTCTTTAAGAAGGCCAAACCCTAACACAAAATTAGGCATGAAAGTAAACACTTGTTCAAAACAGGTAACTGACAGGGCCAGGGGTTTAGCTCAGTGGTTCCACTGCCTGCCTTGCAAGCACAAGGTCCTGAGTTCAATCCCCGGCACCAAAAAAAAAAGGGAACTGACAACCAATTACTTTTTTTTAACAATTGGCACAAACCATGAAATCCATAAAAAAGATAACACAAACTTTTTATTTGCCAGCTGTCTGGCATACTTTAAGAGTTATCAGTTCAGGGGGCCAGGGATTTAGCTCAGTGGTTTTGCCGCCTGCTGCGCAAGCGCAAGGACCCGAGTTCGATCCCTGGTACCAAAAAAAAAAAAAAAAAAAGCTACCAGTTCGGGTAGATTTCAGATCAGTCACTTCACAAGAGAATCTGAACTGTCCTTAGATGGCTCAGCTCAAGTAGAAAAGAAACTTGAAAGCTGTTTCCCCTCCTTTGGGCCATAAACTTCATGATTATTTCTTTGTACAAATATCATTTTTCTACAGAGAAAAGGAAGATCATTCATTCTTTTCTCTAGAAAGGTTGATCAGAGAGAAAGAACATCTGACAGACTGGAAGTTTCTTTTGGCTTTGTCACCTGGTATTGGTAATGTCACACAACGTATTAGCTTGGTAGGGCTTCCATAAGAGAGTACCTCGGACTGGAGGACTTAAATGACAAAAATGTATTGCCTTGCAGTTTGTGTGTGTGTATGTGTGTGTGTTTGTTTTGTACCAGGGACTGAACTCAGGACCTTGTGCTTGCGAGGTAGGTGTGGTGCCACTGAGCTAAGTCCCCAGCCCTGCCTCAAAGTTTTGAAGCTGGAAGTCTGAGATCAAAGTGTTGGCAAGGTTGGTTTCTTCTGAGGCCTCTCTTTGGCTTGTAGATGGCCGTCTCCTCCAAGTCTTCACATGGGCATCCCTCCGTGTGTTACTGTGCCCTAATTGCTTCTTATAAAGACATCAGCCATATTGGACTGGGACCCACCCTAGTGAAGTAGCTCACATTTAATTACCTCTTTCAAGACCACCTTAAAGATAGACACATTCTAAGGCACTGAGGGTTAGGGCTTCAATATATAATGGGGGGGGGTTTCAATCCATGCCCTACACATAAATTTGTAGGACAAATGTCAAATTTGGGGAAATCATTATCAAATTTGTTTCCCACAAAGCTAAAACACTTCAAGGCCTTTCAAGGGTTCTAAGCACAGTGACTGACCTTAGATACTTGCCCACGCAACAACTCTTTATCAACCAACCTGTCAGCGTCATCCTGGAGCTGTGACAGTGGCTTCTGGTTCATGGTGGCAGGACGAGTTTTCTGGAAAGCCATTCGTGACTTAACCATGCAGAAACCTGTGATCCCTTAAAACCTCTCACTGTAGCCAACCTGAAGGGGATTTCAGCCAATTCTCTTGGCCAGGTCCCTAAAGAGCCCATAGCCACCCCGACAGGTGTCAGCAGGCCAGTGCCTCCTCCACATGCTCCAGAGGATTCTTCCCTGCCCCCTTCAGCTTCCGGTGAGGCCTATTGTTGTGAGGCTTATGCAGTCACCCACATGCCTGCCTCTGTCTCCACATAGCCTTCTCCCCTGGGTGTCCGCGTGTCTGCTTTCTGACTGTCACGAGAGGGCCCAGCACTGGATTTAGGGCCCACCTTGATTCCAGAGGAGCTCACCTTGAGACCCTTACCTCAGTCACATCTGCCAGTGCTCCCAGTACATCACAGTCACAGGCTCCAGGGCTGGACTTGGACAGGTCCTTTAGGGAAGACACTATTTGACTCCTACAGGGTGGTCAACAATGTCCTCATCCGTCGTGGCCTTAAAGAGAGAAGGCTAAGCCACAGGGGCTCCACTGTCCATGACCTGGAGCCCAAGGACCCCTTCCTCAGATTGATTCTAGTGCTTCCATCTGTCACCATGGTTCTGAACCTGAATGCTCAGTGGCAGGTCCCCCGCCCCCGCAGTGGAGTTGGCCCAGCTTGTCATGCCCTCTATTCTCATGATGCTTCCCATAGGCACAAACCACTTAATGCCTTCCCAGTCGCTTGATGCTTCTTCAAATAGATTCACTTTTTAAATACAGCCTCAAAGAAGATAAAAAATAAAATAAAATACACCCTCATCCTAAGCAGTAACATCCATGAAATCAGGGGTGTGATTTCCACTTGCATCTTTTCCAATACAAACCGAATGGTTGGAGTCTGCGTGTGTGGATCTCTACCTTCCCTCCAGTCAGGTGACCGCCAAGCCCTGGACATTTCACCCTCACACCAACCTTGCACAGGAAGGACTGCTGTCATCGTCCCCATTTCACAGCTGAGAACAGAGAGGTACAGAAGGGCAGGCGACTTGAGCTAGGTCCCGTGGGAGGAAATGGGGAGCCAAAGGAGAGAGGAACAGAGGGGCAAAAACAGACCTACAGATGGGTTCTCGGTGGTTAAGAGGCAAGAGCAGGGAAGAGGGAGCAGGAGGGAAGGAAGGGGCAGGGAGGAAAGTAGGTTCCCAGTGATGAAATGAGCCCTGAGCCCAGGCATGGAGAGCAAGGGGTGTCCAATGCTCACCTTGCAGAAGTCGTGTCTCAGCCTGCATGGTTTTCCCTTCCACGCCACAGTGCACAGGGGTCTGCAGCCATTCAACTGAGACTGAGGAAGAGGAGGAGAATGTAAGGACAGAGCTGGGGCAGAGTCCCAAGCCCATGGCCTGAGCCCCCCCTGGGAATGACTCCTTTAGGGGCCTGTCTCCCAGTGCCCACTCCGGTCACGGCCAGGTCTCCCTCCGTGTCCCCTGTCAGCAGCCCAGCTTCTCCTACCCTGCAGATTCCTCAGGCTCCTGTGTCACCTCTTTCACAAGCCTCGCTGGGAAGTGGGCACCAGGCACCACCACCCCCAAGAGCCCAAGTCCTGCCCTCACACAGGCGGCGTTCCTTGGGGAGAGACAGGTCAGGGCAGCTGCTGTGACAAACAGCCCTGAATCTTGGTTCTTAAAAAAAAGAAGAAAAGCGTTATTTTCCTGTTACATCGCAGCTGACTACAGATTGGCAGGGCTGTGCCACCTCACACGTCTTTCCACCCGTGGGTCCTGAGCTCGGCATTTTTAACCTCTTCTGTCCCACAGACTGCTTTGCAATGTGCTGAAGCTTATGGAGATCTTTGTGGAATGATGTTTTAAATGTAAAAAATAAAACACTTAGGATGATAAAGGACACCAATTATATTGAAACACAGTTAACAAAACATGTTTTTTTCCCTCAATCTGTCACAGAGTAATACGTATGCTTCTCTATTAATACACTGAATAACCAAATATAGTAGCAAGTCTTAGTAGCTACATAATTTCAAAGCAGTGATCAGTATAAAACTAGGATTGACAAACTAGGGTCAGTGGCCCAAACTAGTTTTGTGAATGAAGTTTTATTAGCACACAGTCACACTCACTCTTTGCGCTGTAACTTAGGTAGAGTTGAATAGTTGAGACAGAGACTGTATCACATGGCCTAAAATATTTACTACCTTTATCTTCACAGGAAGTTTGATGTAAACAACATTTTGGAGACATTTTGCAGCAATTGTCAGGTAATGTGAAAACATTTGCAATTGACTCCACCCTCCAAAAAAAGATACAGACCTTGCTACTACTCCTGTGGTTTGAACCTAAAGGAAATGGTAATATTCAATTAGAGGCAAGTAAAAGTAAAGATGTGAATTTTTAAGAATAGTTCCCTGGGGTGTCTTTGTACAGACTCTAGGTTAGAAAATCCTAATCCAGGGCCTCTGAGGGTTCACATCCCTGCATCCTCTGCACCCATACAGGGAGGAAAGCCAGCCTGGGTACAGGATTCTACAGGAGGTTTTTTACCTCAGGACTGAAGAGGTGCCCATCACCTTCACCACGTACTATTGGTCAGAACTGATCACAGGGCCACATCAAGTTTCAAAGCATGCTGGGAAGTGTAGTCAAACAGAGTGCTTAACAGATACTGAAGAGAATTAGAAACAAAAACACATACATACCATGTCAGATGGCAATGAGTGGCATGGGATCAAATAAAGCTGAATAAAATGAACAGAGGATTCTAGCATAAGTTGACTTTAAAGAGTAGGCTCAGGGAAAGCTCCCCCTGAGGTGGTGATGTTAAAGAGCAGCGTGGAGGTTCCAGCATGTGAGTTTCTGGGGAATGGTGTTGCAGCCACAGGAATTCAGTGCACGAAGGCCCAGAGGAAAGAGCCATTGGATGATTTTGAAGGACTGAGAGGCAGTGACATTGTTGGTCAGCTTCCCCATTAGAATGCCAGCCTTTAGAAAAAGGAAGTTTTGTTCTTTCTGTTTTGTACATTGCTGTTTTCCAAGAACCTACAGCAGCGCAGGGCACACAGTACACAGTGAGTGAGGTTTTGGGGAGGAAGGGGTGAGGCCGGAAGTCCCTCTATATGGAACTGCAGTGGTAAGAACGACCTAAGAGAGCCCTCTCCTCAGTCCTGGGGACCAAGTTGCCCAAACAAAGAGGAGGCTCAGCGCCTAGGAGAGGAAGCTGCCTCTGATTGGACCCCGTGCTGCGGGCCAGCCCGCCCCATTTGCAGGGCCCTGGGGAAACTGGAGTTGTACTGATCGGTCCTCTAATCGCCTCAGGCAAAAATCGCAGTTTGATTGCACCTCGATTAATTGGGGGGGGCTTCAAAACCACTGATGCAGTTAATGTAAACATGTAAAGTAGGACATTTCAGAACTCTGCTACATTTCATACACGTGTCCCCGGAGCTGCAAGAACCGGAGACAGGTCACCCGCTGCTCTGCTGAGGGTCTCTCGGGGACAGCCAGGACTGGAGTCTCCGGAGGAGCCGTCACTAGCTGGTCCTGGAGCTCTAAGGTCCAGGAGCAAAGAGGCTCTGGGGTGCGGCGGAGGGGACAGGGTTCTCCCCGCCCTGCCACCCCCTTTCCCTTGCTCCTCTGGGAAGCTCGGGGGACGCTGCCGCGGTAATGACCCCTCGACAGCTGCGCTCCCCGCCCTCCGCGCCGCAGCCTCCGGAGACAGGTTCGCACCTGCTCGGGGCCATTTCTCATCAATTAGGCCTTGGCGGCGCTTGAATGGGGCCAGGCGAGGGCGCGTCCCGCCGCCCTTCCCGCTCCGCCCCGCTTTTACAGATGGCAGCTCGGGGCGCAGCTGCCCGCCGGGCTCCCGGGGGCCACAATCGGCCCAGTGTTCGCAGCCCCCAGGTTGGGCAGGGGCCCGGGCACACCTGCGCGGCACAGATGGCGTCGCCGGGGCAGCAGGCACCGGAGGGCCCTCTGGGGACTGGGAGGCGGGCTGAGAACTCGGTCCCCTCACTGTGAGGCCGCTCCTCTCTGGGCCTGGAATCTGACGGGAAGAGGCCACCGAGAAAACGGCCGGAGGTAGCTGGACCAAGCCGCACCTGCGGCCCTCCCCTAGCGGCCTCGGTGCGCTGGGGCAAGGGGCCTCCTCCCTGGGCACCACAGGTAGTAGTAGCTCAATACCCTAAAAGCCCAACAATAAGGGCTTGGCTAGAAACGTGCGATTCCTTTACTGAACACCAACAAGCAGCCCTTAAACATATACTAAAGAAAAGCAAATCACAAGCCTGCGTTCAGCATACTGCTGCTTTGGGGGTCTGAATTTGAACTCAGGCTACATCGCTTTCAAATTGTGTGAGCTTGGTCAAGTCACTTCGCCTTTGCCAATGTGAGTTTCTCACCTGTCAAATGGTGTAATTATAGGGCTCTTCCAAGAGCTAAATGAGATAACGCCTTGAAAGTGCCCAGAATAGGACCTGAGTAACACAGTGACCTTAGTACGGCTTTTTCTGATTTCTATATTTACTGTTTAGAGTTTATCAATTCAAATTGTACTGAAAGCTAAAGTGCCCTCTGAGATAACCATCAGTAACAGCCTGGTGGCCTGCCCCATGGTTCTTGTACATCACATGCACATGCATAAATTCAGATTTTGAAATCAAATGAGAAGCACTGTAACTTACTGGTGCACATCTTGGGCTCTGAGGCTAGATTGCTGCTTCCCTACCTTGCCCCTGGGACAATCAATTTCGTCACCATCACCTTGCAGGACAGTTGTGAGAAGAACAGGCTTGATGCACACAAAACACTTCCAACAGTGCAAATAGAAAGGTTAACTTTATTACAGACACTGTTATGCAAGTCTTTTCATATATTTCAGAGATGTCTTCATGTGCTTCAAAAGTCAAAGCAACCATATGTCAACTATGTTATCACACGTATGAGCAGCCCTCTTCTGAGGGGCTTTGGGGTGGGCTCCTCATGCTGTAGTAAACACCTGTGAGTGTGCATCTCACCACCCTGGTGTGGGAGGCAGTGTCAGGTCCCGGGGTGGCCTTGCTCCAAGTGGGTATTAGCTCCAAGTGGTTTAACTCATCCAGGGTTAGAAGTGGAGAGAGGTGAGTGGGCATGAGCATAAAATCTCGGACACTGCCAACAAACTCGGTAATCCGGATAGGTCATATGTCAATGCAATAATTTTAAAAACCAGAATCATGCTAAAAATAATCCACGATGAGCAAAATATCAAAAAGTTAAAGAGCAGACTTGACAGTCTGTGCCGTCCTGGGACCTTACTGTGGTGTGCGGTCAAAAGAAGAAGGTACCTCTTTCCATATATTTCCATGGACTTTTCTTTAGGTAATTTTCCCCCAAAACATCAGTTGGAAAATCTATTGAAAAGTTAAAAACAGGTGAATCAAATCTCATAGCATTTTATTTTTAAATATTTAACTCACACTCTGGACAGAATTTGTATCAATTTTTTCTTTGCCAGCTTTAATGGAAGCAAACTCGTGGCTAATATGTTCAAAATTTAATTCTAGAAAGTAACTGTGAAAAAATTATATATATAATTTTACATACATATTAAAGATGCACATTTTTCCTTTGGCCTTGGACCCAGTGTGACTCAAGGAGGGGCTAGATGTTGTGGATTTGCCCTTCCGAAGTGCCACGCCCGTCGACACTCCCTCTGTCAGTCAACTCAGTTTCTTCAAGCAACTTTTGGGATTAAACTGCTTTCAGCAGAGGGTCATTATCTCCACATTTGGCCATTGTCTGAGAGCAACCAGGAGCTGGCTGCCTACCTGGGCTGGCTTTCTGTCCTCACTCGCGGTGAGAGAGCTATCCAGCCAGCTCTGCAAAGCCTGGGCAGCTCAGGTTACTCCAGGCTCCAAGAGCTGCCTTATCATTTCAGATCTGCAAAGCCCAGGCACTTCATTCTTGGGAAACCTTTTAACTCTGGGGTAGACAAACCCTAAGATCCCCAGAGCTGCCTTGGGGGCAATGAGCAGGGCTCCCAGATGGACTAGCCGTGGGACCCCTACTGAGATGAGCTCATTAATGCTTCCTTACCTGTGGCCAAGTAGTGCTGTCCTTTCTTCACTTCTTTGTCTCCTTAGTGGGGCCAAGGGGAATTAGTCATGGTCTCTAGAGCTCAGAGGGCCAGACAGAGTGGTAAACAAAGACTTTCCAGGATTCTTTCATGTCCTTCATCATCTCACTACTGTCTCCCCAAAGAGCTAGGAGTCCTTGGGCCAGATATAATTGGATGTCAGCAGGACATCTTGATCTTACATATGTGAAGCAGTGATATTAACAATAACAATCAGCATCATGTAATAATAATACTAGTGTTTCCTGAACCAGGCACTGGTCTTAGGGTTTTACATATATTAGCTCAGTTCTCATCAGATTCCCTCTAGGTACTGTTTCCAGTGCCATTTTACAGATGAAGAAACTGAGGTATAGGTGTATTCAGTCACTTGCCTAAATTCCTGCCGAAATGGCAACACTGAGATAGGAACCCAGGAGTCTGATGGCAGTCTGTGCTCTGAACTGTGACCCTGGGCATCTAGTTAATTTGAGAGATGGGAGGTGATGATCCATCTAAGGAGAAGGGGGGAATAGGATGTGGAGAAAGGGCAGCCTCTCCAGCAGCCACCATGATGGGTAACCACAGACGATTCACCCCTCAGATAAATGCTGGGCAGGAGCCGTGAGGAAGGCACAACTCAGATTTATTCTGTCCAAGAAGCAAGGGAGCCAGGGTCACTGGTCGGGGTCCCCTGGGAAATGTGGTGTTACATTTGGGCACTTCCTCCAGCCAGCAGCAAGTCCTCACAGTCCTGGGAAAGGAAGCTCAGACAAAGAAGCAGGTACTAGGGCCAGGGATTTAGCTCAGTGGTTTCACCGCCTGCTACACAAGCGCAAGGACCGAAGTTCGATCCCTGGTACAAAAAAACAAAGCAAAGAAGCAGGTACTGGGAACAGGGAGTTACAAGAACACCTAGGAACAATCTCCTTGCCCTTATCTGGCTTTTTCTCACCTCTCTGTCCTTGTACAGAAGAGAAGACAGAGATAAAAGGAAACCCAAACAGAAGATGTTGCCCACTGTGGGGAAATCGAGTTTAACCCCAAGGGGGAGCTCTGGGAGGCAGCAGAATAAGCATTAGGAAAGGGAATGGGGTATTTGTCCCTCACCTGGGATTGGTTGAGGGTGGGCTGGGGCATTAGCCCTCTGACCGGCCCTGAGTGTGGGGCAGAGGTTTGCAGTGAGTGTTTTTGGTGGCAAAGGGCAGTACAAGAGGATGGAATGGAAAGAGGACCACAGCAGCCTCTCTGAGCAGCTTCCTCTCTGGAAGAACTAGAGGTGGTAGTCGGCATTCAGGAAGCGCCACCTCCGGTAATTTCCATTTACAAGCGTTACTGCAAAACTCTCTCACTTGCCTCTTTCATCCCCACGTTTAAATAAGGCAAGCGATGCTTAGAGAGAAATTAGGACTTTACCTAATGCCACAAACCCAGTTACACAGGGTGGATTCAGGATTCAAACCAGGTTGGTTTGATTTGCCAGACCTCATATTTTTTTGCCTCATGCTATTTCTCTGGATTTCTCAGCATCTCTGAGATTCGTGATTTCCACCAATCTGGCCCGTCAGGTAATATGTACCAAAGCTATTATGAGTGCTGAAGTAAATAAAATACTAATCCTCCCCAATAGATTAAACTGAGAAATGCTTAAACCAGAGATCTGCCTGCCATAAAAGCAATTGGGTTACCTCTTTGTAATTTGACTGCTCACATGAGCCCAGGAACCTGCGTTATAGCTTTACAAATCTGTGATAATTTCCTTCAACTTTCCCATTTTATTGCTGCCATTAAAATCCTGTTGTGTTCTTAAAACAGGAAAAAAAAATGATTAAAACAGATGTGGCTCTTAAAGTTACAATATGAATTTTA
Source organism: Heterocephalus glaber (assembly GCF_053883595.1). Classification (NCBI taxonomy): domain Eukaryota; kingdom Metazoa; phylum Chordata; class Mammalia; order Rodentia; family Bathyergidae; genus Heterocephalus; species Heterocephalus glaber. The sequence continues at coordinate 21,148,701 of NW_028258410.1, read as the reverse complement.
CAACCCTCGGTTTTATGATGCTGAGAGAAACTTCAGCCACCAGGTCAGAGGCAAGAGAAATGGAACCGGATTTCTGAAATGGGTTTGGGGAGGGGGACAGAGAGAGGTGAGGGGCTCAGAATGACAAAGACAGCCAACAGAGCTCATTTCCTGAGGTTCACTTTTCTCCCCAAACTCTGGGGACAGACTGCAGAATGTCACTTTGGCAGCCCTCTCTGCACCACAAAGCCAGGCTCCACAGCTACCGAGATTTGAGTAAACCGCTTTCCCTCTTTCCAGCCTGGCTTCTGACCCCCACTTCCATACACAAGTCATAATTTTCCAGTTAAACAGTCTGCTGTGATCTGTGTTTTGCTTCTCGAAACAGCATTTTATAGTAAAAAGAACTACAAATCCAAGTCCTGGATTGAGGTCTTCATCTAATTCACTTGGACAAATCATTCAATTTCATGTCTTAATTTCTTCATCCACAGAATGAGAGGGTCTGCCAGATGTCTCCATCCTCTTAATGCTGCTATCTTTGAAGTCATCTACAGTAGTACAGTGCCAGGCACATAGGAAACTGTGTTTGTTTCTTGAAGAAATCAAGGAATTCCTAAATTTGTCTCTACTTTTAAAAAAATGAGGGCCTTAGTGACTTTTATTAAAATTTTCTTTAAAAAGCAAAAGAGAACAGCCAAGAAATTTTTTTCTCTTTCAAAAAGAAAAAAAGCAATCTGAGCAGCAAAGATTTAAAAGAGCCATACACAATTCTGGCAAAAATTTATAGAAATGGGGGCCAGGGATTTAGCTCAGTGGTTCCGCCACCTGCCTCAAAAGTGCAAGGACCTGAGTGTGATCCCCGGTATCAAAAATGTATATGTATATATATATATATATATATATATACATGTATGTATGTATAGAAATGGAGTTTCTTCTATACCCTGGTGGGAATGTAAAATGTCTAATGTTTCAGGAGGGTGTCTAATGTTTAATGTCAATACATTAAACAGGTATATTCTTTGATTCAGCAATTTCACTCAGGAATTTAGCCTAAGGAAATAACCAGAAAAACATATTTAAAAAATTAGAAAATGCCCACTGTATAAAGTCCAGGGGAAGGAGAAAAACACCACTATTTAAAAAATGTGTATACTGTGTCGTTCCAAATTGTTTTTGTGTTTAAAAAATAGCTGCCTAGAAAATTATGGAAAGGAAACCCCCAAAATGTTACACAGCAGCATCCCTGATTGTTTTTGTTCTTCTTTTTCTCTTATCGCTAAATGCTGGCCTCACTCTCTGTCTTCTTTGAGGTCCCTACTTAGATGTCCTTTGATCACCATGGCCAGTTTATCTAAAGGAGCAGACACCTGCTCTGTAGCTCTCATCGCTCTTTTTGTCTCCTATGGTTTCATTTTACTTCACCACCACACTATATTAGTCTGCTTTTTGTTACTACAATGAAATACCAGAGGTTGGGTGTCTTTACATGGAAAAAAGGTTTATTTGGTTCACAGTTCTGGGGGTTCAAAGACGTGGCAGCATAGGCTCAGCTCTGGTGACAGTCTCATTACAAATAGCATCACCATCGTGGGAGTGCATGCAATGAGGGGAGAACACAGGGCGACACAGAAAACCAGGGCAGCCAGAGCGTGGCCAGGTTTGTGCTTTTATAATTTTCCTGTGAGAACTAACATGGGGTCCCACAAGGACTACTTTAACTGCTCCTGGACACTGAAGTAGCGGTGCATGTCTATAATCCCAGCACTCAGGAAGGTGAGGCAGGAGACTGCAGATTCCAGGCCAGCGTGGACTACATAGGGAGACCTTGTCTCAAAACAAGCAAACAAACCCTTTCCAGAGCAAGGGCCCCATGACTTTTCTCTTAAATCTCCTCCATCTATTGGCACCACTACACTGAGGACCGAGTTTCTAAAGCAGGAGCTCTTGAGAGATGCACTTAAAGCTAATCAGACCACAGCACGAAGACTGCATCTTACATAGATTTAATCACACGTCTACTGTGACTCCCAACCTGAATACCAATCCCATGGGGGCTGTCGTCCCAACACTGACACAGTGCCTGGTGTTCAGGAGGCACAGAAATATGAGTGGATTGAATGGTTAGGTACACATATAAAGACAATCTATTGGAGCATTGTTATGCGTAACAGTGAAAATCTGAAACTGAATGTGTAGCAGTAAGAAAGTGGCTCAGTGTGGTAGAGTACATCTATACTTTGGAAGTCTATGCAGCACTTATATTTAAGTTCTTAAACACGTGTATATCTGTGTGTCTTTGTGTATTTGATTGTTTTTCTTCCTAATAACAAAAAATACCTATTTAAACAAATCGACCCACAGGGATTACATATTGTGTTAGTTACTTTTCTCTCATTTCTGAGACAAAATGCCTGACACCTAAAGTTAGAGGGAAAGGGGTTTATTTGGCTTACATTCGTAGAGATTTCAGTCTATAATCCAAGGCAGGGATGGCAAACAGGCATCACAGAGGAGACCCAACATGGCACACACAGGGCAGCAAAGGTAACAATAGAAACAGTTTCTGGTAGCAGAAGACAGCAAAAAGCAACAAGGGAGCTTAACAGCATCTTTCTGCTCCTTTTATCTTATTCAGACTACTGGGATTAGGGCAGTGTCACACCCATCAGTCACCTGTAGTAGTTCAGTAATCACACGCCATTCACCCTAGCCTCACACATTCCAGATTTAACTACCTTGGTAAAAGATGGCAGGAGGCTTTGGGGGGACATCTAGATACAAGCCACAACATATATAATTCAAATTGTAACAGAGAAGACATGGTATGGCTGTGATATAATTTATCACACTATTACTTTATGTCCTTCAAGACAATCAGATTTGTCCCAGTGTATTGCCTATATGATCGGTGTTACAATAAGCACCCTGGGTAATAAGTCCCATATTGGTCTTTTTATTTATATAGGATTTCCAAACATGAGATCTCTGGGTCAAAGATTCTAAATATTTTTATTAATGACACTTTTGTGATACTCTTAACTTATTAATACTTTTTAATGACACTTCATAGACAATTGCTGTAGTTCACAATCCGCTGAGAGCACATGACTGTTTCCTCATATCCTCACCAGCCCTGGGTGTTGTCAGTCTTCTCAATTTTTGTCAATAAAGAAATAAAATAATACACTGCAATTTAGATTTTCTTGGCCTTGAGCCAGTTATGAATACTTTCTTTTCTATTGGTCATTCTGTGAGTATCCTTTGTCCATTTTGGTATTGAAATATTTATCTTTTTCTTGTGAATGTGCAGAAGCTCTTTGTAGACATTAAACTTGACCTGTTATTTTGTCACAAATTTCTTCCACTCTTATCCTGGATATATATTAATAGTCTCCGAATAATATTCAACTGTTTTTGTTATTTCCCCACATTTAGCTATTTGGTCCACCTAGAATTATTTTTGTATAGACTGCAAGGTAGTCTAACTGGCCTTTTTATAAATGGACAGCCACTCAAAGCAGCACCTTTTTTTTTTTTTTTTTTTTTTTTGGTACCGGGGATTGAACTCGGGTCCTTGCACTTGAGTAGCACCATTTTTTAATAAAAATATTATTTCTGCTAAATTTAAATGTCATCTTCAAATATATATGCATAGTTTTCCCAAATATATTCTGACTAATTTCTATAATGTTCCTACAGATCTTTTTGTTTATTCTCTGCTCTTCATCTTTCACTAGTTTTCTACTAATAGATCAGCCAGGGCCCAACAGGAGACAAATGACCCACTGAAGTGGATGACAGGAAAGGGCTAGACAGGTCACACAGTTGCCAGCAAGGGGAAAGGCAGTGCACCAGGGCCAGTGACAAGGCAGGGGCACTGTCACTTTTCCTATGGCAGGACATGCAGGAGGTGGCTCACACTGGCTGGCCAGAGCATTTGTTTATTATAAACAGCTTCACACAAGTACCTTGGAATCAGCTGTGCTGGGAACATTCACACCAAGGAAATTGGCAAATGCTTTGAATCAAGGCCTGGTGTTCAGCACCTCCCAAACACCACAGGAAGAAGTCTCATTGAAAGGTGGAGGGCACCTTTGCAAGAGGGCTGCCTGACAGGAACTGCCATCTCAGTGGAAGACACAGCCCATTCCCAGTAACCACCCAGAAGGAGCTGGGGAAAATATCCTCACGTCACTCTATCTTCTTCCTACTTTCCTTTCCCTCACAGTTCCTTCTTCCCTGCCCAATCTGACCTGTGTCAGAGGACAAAGGAGCTGGAGACACATTCACAGAGGTCAGCTTCAGGGGCACAGTAGAAAGGGAGGAGCAGATGGATATACCCAGGCCAAGGATGACCATGCAGGGAGACGCTACTCAGGTCTCACCCACCCCAGTCTTCACTTTCAAAACTTTCCTGTTAATTTTTATTCATGTCCATACAAACAAATATATAAAAACAAACAAACAAAAAAGACCTATTGAAATGAGGGTTGGAATTTTATACAATTTAAAGATTAATTTGTCAAAGACTGAAATTTCATGAAATTCAGAATTTCCCACTTGTAAAATTAAATGAAATTTGAAAATTCTCATATCCTTTTCAAATTTGAAATGTAACGGTATATATCTTTTCATGTAGCTCATTTATTTAGCCTTTTTAAATTAAATCTTGATTGTTTCTACCTGAGTTCTGTACTTTTCCTATTCAATTCCTCTATATTTTTATAATTTTGGTCATTGCTCATTTCTGTCTGGTTATTCCTAGTAAAAAGAAATACTATTGGTTTTTTATATTTAGTACATATTCAAGTGATTTTTTTGCTTTTTCTCTAGTTTTTATTTTTTATTAGTGTGCATTTGCAGTACATAATTATTACATTCTTGTGGGGAGTTGGTACATGTGCCCAACACATCTCAATTCTTTTTTCATCTCCTCTCCCTTCTATCCCTCCCCCCTCTCTCCATTTCTTGATCCTCTTCCATTTGAAAAAGATCTACCTCCCTAATTTCTGTTATCTATCTTTTATTTTGTTCTTTATTTATATTTTGGGTCTTTCAAATAAGAGAAACTATGGAATATTTAAGCTTGTGTGTCTGATTTATTTCACTTAACATGATAGTCTAAAGGTATATCCACTTTCCTACAAGTTTATCCTTCTTTAAGACACAGTAGTACTCCATTGTGTATAAATACCATATTTTCTTTATCCATTCATCTGTTGGTGAACATATAGGCTGCTTCTAAAATTTAACTATTATTCAAGCAATTTTAACTTATCAGTTGCAAATATCACATATCCATGTGAATATTTTTTACATAATTTTTTGAATTTTCTAAATTTACAGTTATATCATCTGCAAAAAGTACACAACTTGGCCCCCTATTTTGAAGGTTTATATTACTTATTTCATTTCCTTTTTTATGTAACTGCATTAGCTACAAATTCTGAAATAACAGGGTAGATAGTAGCCACCCTGTCATATTTCTTATTTTACTGGATCTGACTCATGCTTCATGGCATAATTTAATATCTACTATTAGTTTGTAGTAAATATTTTTGCATTATATTATTAGTATTAGTCAGCTTTCTCATCACTGGGACAAAATACCCAACACCCTCAGCTTAAAGGAGGAGAGCTTTATTTTGGCTTATGGTTTCAGTGGGTTTAGTCCATGGTTAACTGATTCCACAATAGAAACTGCATGGTGGGTAGGAATGCCACAGGACAGCTGCTCAAAGGCAGATAAGAAGCAGAGAGAGGAGGGAGGAGCCTGGAACAAGGATGTACCCTCCTAGATCGTGCCTCTAGGGACCCACCTCCAACCAACACCATGTCCAAACAGTACCGTATGTGCCACTATGATGCAATCACCTTACAAACACATGAGATTTGGGAGGAACACTTTTGGTCCAAAGCGGAACATTACTCATGCAGTTTCTATTCTCTGTTTTATTTATAATTTTCTCTAGGTATAGTTGTGGAATTTTATCAAATATTACTTCAGCATTTTTATAGGAATTCTGATTTCTGTCATTTAATTTGCTGATGTAATGATGTAATGAATTGTATAGTCAGATCTCTTACTGAGTTACTCCTGCCTCCCCAAAACAGATGCTATTTGCCCATCAAATATTATTCTTTTAACTTTCAGTTGCTGCTCTTCAGTGAGAGTTTCAACATCTTTATTCATAAGTGAAGATGACCTAGACTTTTCCTAATAGTATTAGGAATCACAAAACTTGCCATTAAGGTGCTCTTTCCTTTGATAAGTGATTTGGGGACTTTTGCATCTATTTCTCTAGACTGAAACCATATGAATAACATTTTGGTACTTTTTCAACAGCATTTCACTTCTTTTATGGTTGTCATTTTGCACTTCTGACCTCTTCTGGTGTCAATTTTGGTGTCCACAGATTGCTTAAAAATCACTTATATCTTCTAGATACTCCATGATCTTACCATGGAATTCCAAAACTCTGTTCTTGTTATTTTACTTTCCTCTGAATTTGTAATTATATTTCCTCTCTCACACCTGAGGCATATTATTTTCTGAATTTTTCTCAAGAAAGCTCACCAGGGATTTGCCTAGATCATTTTGCCCCTGCAAAGAACTGGCATTTGGCTTTGTGCTGTCTGAGCAGCACAGTCTGGAGAGATGGGCAGGGACCTTGGGTGGGAAAAAAAAACCCTTTACCACTTACTGGAGGGCGCCTTAGCAAACTGTTGACCTTGTTGAGGCTCTGGATGTTACCTGCAATAGAAATATGGCTGCCCCCTGGGAAGCAATGTTGGCAATACAGGAAAGAGCCTGCAAAGGCCCCTGCACAACTGCTGGCACACAGTGAGAGCCAGCAGAAACCGTTGTAGACCTGAGGGCTTTCTGATAGGTCTCCCACTACCTCAGCAGCTATTACGGATAGTAGCTGCCCTCTTCCTATCCTGCCTTGCCCCCTCCCCTGTGTGACCTCATGCCAAGATGGCTGCTCCCACCAAAGAATAAACCCTTCTTCCCAGCATGCCCCTGTTCCTGCCTAGAAAGTAACCTAATACTCGCTCACCTCCTACCACCTAGTGAAGTCACCAGCTCCTCCATTCCCTAGTCACTACCTCACCCAACCCCACCTCAGCCCCTACAAACCCCACCCCAATCTCTATAAAAGACTCTCCCTGCCCCGGCCATGTTGCTTTTGTCTCTCCTTTGTTCAGAGACAGCCCGGCAGATCTATTCCCCTAATAAAGGCTTGTTGTGGCCTGGTCTGGTCTTGGTTTTTGGCCCTTTTACCTGACACTTTCTAGGATGTCTAGATCTACATCTATTTATCTAAACTCATGCACGTATGGAGGCTGACAAGTCTCAATATCTGTAGAGCCAGTCACAAGCCAGAGGCCCGGGACAACTGATGGCACAGCTCTAGTTGAAAAGCCAGCAGACTCAAGATCTAGGGAAGCTGATGTTTCAGTTCCAGGCCAAAGGCAGGAAAATGTTGAAATCTAAGTTCAAAGGCAAAAGTCAAGAGGAATTTATTCTCTCTTACCTGGGGGACAGTCAGCCTTTTTGTTCCACTCAGGCTACGAACTAATGACTCCCCGCCCCCTGCCCCAGCCAGGAGGGCACTCAGACTATCAATTCAGATGCTAATCTCATCTAAAAACTCCCTCACAGAAATTCTAGAATAATATTTGACCAAATATCCAGGTGTCCCTGGTCCAGTCAAGTTGACACATATGGCTAAGCATCACAGCAACCACTGTACACATCGCCCAGCCCAGACAGTGACTGCCTGCAGCACTGTGCTCTCTGTCTGAGCTCTGAACATACTTTCTTCGTTTCATTTTGTTATCTGTTTGCTGGTTTATTGCTAATCTCCCTTATAAATGCTCCCGGTGGCAACAATTTACTTGTCACAAGCTCATGGCACAGGATAAGAAACCAAGGGAAGAGTTCAAATCTATATGTATCTCATATGCTCTATCTTCATGAATCTCTAAAATTAAGAGCCAATGCCCCATTTAGAGAAATAGTTTTTAAATCAATCTTCCCTCATGACTCTAACAAATATTGGGGTTGGAGTGGGAGTATAGTATTTCCCAATGATAGTAACACTTACGACCCATCTTTTGTATTCTGTTATGCTAGGACCGTGGAACTCCACCTCTCATGTACCTCTTGATGACAATTTACTTGAGAATGAAACTGAGAGAACAGAGTCCTGTGGTCTTATGGGTGTGACCCCTGCTCAAGCCTCCTCCACATTGGCCCTAAGGCTGCAGAGCCAATCAGCAGGTTTATTCTCCATCCCCAGGGATTGGTTCAGGAATGGACATGTGCCCCACACCCATGGAGTGAGACTCAATCCTTGAAATTCAGTTGGATTCATTGGAAGAGAGAAGCTCTTTTCTCTGGCGTGGTTAATCTGGTAGGAAATAGCTCTGGAGCTACTGAAGGCCGTTTACTCCCACAAACTTGTCTGAGAGTAAGCCCATAACATAGTTAAGCAAGGAGGTGGAGTGAGAACAAGTTCTTAGGGCTTTAGCTGAGCACCTAGAGGCCGCAGGGACTGAAGCCTTTATTTCTGGATTTATCCATTATATGAACCAAATACAAGTCAGTTTTAGTTGAGTTTCTGTAACTCCAATTAATGGACACCCAAGTAACTCTGAGGAGTTACTCAGCTATGGCTATAGAGGTTAGCAGTTATCTTTTAACCCGGGAGTCCCTCTGTTTCCACAGCTTTCAGTGCCTCTACCATGTGTCACTATCCCATGTGCAGAAATGACCACTTCTCTTGTGTCTCTCACAAAGCACTGCCGGTACCTGAGGGCAGAAAGCTTCCATGCCTGTGTCCTCTGTGTTTCAGAGTCCAGAACAAACAGATCCTGGGAGCCTATGATGTGTTAAGCCCATTCCCCACATTAATGCCTCTCAGGCCCTCGGGAAGTAGGTTTTGCCATCCCCATGTTACTGGTAGGGAAACTGAGGCACCTAACGGGCATTTGCTTGGGAATTTAATTAGGCGACACACTTTAGATGTCAACCCAGGTCTCTCTGACTTCAAAGCATCATTTGATAAATATTTATTGAATAAGTGAATGATGCCCCTATTGAATCTTGACATTGATCTTAATGAAACTCCAGCTTGTAAGTTCTCACTCACAGATCCCAGCACTGGGGAGCCTTCAGAACTCAGCCAGGATATGGACAAGGTTTGAAGCTTTGGGAAGAGCTGCCCTGCCCAAAGCTCTGCCATGCCTCCTTCTGACACCATGCTCAGCTGTGGTTGGTGTTTCTTTGTTTTGGGGGTCTCCTTTCTAAACCCTCTGGCTTTAATGCTACTTCCTCCTATTCCAGAGCCCAGAAAACCCTACCCTCTCTTTTTTACCACTGTTCCCAACATTCCCCTGCCCAAGTGCAGTGTCTCTGATTCCTATGGATTGTCTTCCTCTTCAGGTTCTTCATGACACAGTGAAGCTGCCTCAGTACGCATCCTGGGTTGTGCCATCTCCCTGAGAAGTATACATGCTCTGCCACCTGCCTGAAGTTCTCCTCACCACCCCAAAGCTCTTGGGCTGGAAGCTTCTACTTGTCCTGCAGGAATACCCCGTGTGCCCTGCACCCCGGTACATAAGAGCCCATCTTTCTACCCATAATTCTCGGTACTGATCTCTTACATCGCCCAACACACCTGTAAATACCCACCTGCTGAGAGCCTGCCCACCTCTGGGCAGTGCACACCTCGAAGATGCTATCTTCCAGCTGTGTTCTCATCCTGCCACAGGGCCCAGCACACTCTATAAATATTGACTGAATGAATGAATGAATGAAGTAGATAAACTAATCTATGCTCAGATTCGGAGGAGGATTCTGGCAGATTAATCAAGGAGCCTCCCTCAGACTGCAATTCCATTCCCATGTCATCAGTCACCCCAAAACCTTCCTGGGAGCTGGCACAGTGAGTGCCACCTCAGTAGACTTGGTATGAGACTCCTCACCCCTCCCACACCCCGTGCTACCCACTGCCTTCTCTCCTCCCTGAGCTGGGGTCCCACTTCTGCTATGTACAGAAATCCTTGCATGGCCTGCTCTCTTTCTTCCCTAGAAATCACATCCCTCCCCTGTCTTTAAAAAGATCAGGGGCTGGGGATTTAGCTCAGTGGTTTTGCCGCCTGCTGCGCAAGCACAAGGACCTGAGTTCAATCCCTGGTACCAAAAAAACCAAACAAACAAAAACTAAAAGGATCATAAGGACAATAAAAACAAAGATAATAACACATGCTTATCACATGTCAAGCACTGTGTCAAATGCTTAGTATGTTTTGGTTCATTTCATCTTCCCATAAACCCTGTAAGGTGGGTGTGATTGCTATGCCCATTTTACAGACACAGAAACTGAGGCTCAGAGAGCTTAAGTCAGTTATTCAAGGTCACAAAGCTGGTAAGTGATGGAGCCAGACAGTCTAACCCCAGCAAAACCTCACACAACCACTGAACTGTATAATAATAACTTTCCAACATTTTTTACAGTGACTCATTGTAAAAAACATTTTTTCTATCATGACAAAGTTCACATATATGCACTCATCCACAAAGGCTGAAACAAAATTTCATAAAGCAATACTTATTTTTTGTTATTTGCTATGTGTTCTATTTCCTTAAAGATAAGTGATGGTCCTGATCTGAGGCAATTAGTAGGTTGTGCATTCCACTAAGATTAGGGGTGTACCACATTTCAGGGCCCAATGCTGCTTTTTATTAGGTTTTTAATTAAAATACTGTTTGCTTATGCATGCACAGACTATTTCTTAAGGATATTATGCTAGGCAAAAGAAACACCTCCCAAAGATGTCTACATCCTAATCCCTGGAACCTGTGAAAACTGTAGGCGACATGGCAAAGGGAAATTAAAATTTCAGGTGGGGTTAATTAATCAGCTGGCCTGAAGATGGGGAGATGATCCTGGATTGGGTAGGTGGCATTATGACCACAAGGGTCTCTCTACCTCGAAGAAGGAGGTAGAAGAGAGGGCTTCAGGGAATGCAGTGTGAAAGAATAGATGGACGTTCGGTGGCCTTGGAGGTGAGTACCTCTCAGGTCTGGAAGAGGGAAGAGGACGGACTGTCCCTGTCAATGAGAACTTCATCAGACTTCAACAGAACTAAAAGATAATCAATTGGTATTGTTTTAAGCTACTAAATTTGTGGCAGTTTGTTACAGTCGTCATGGGAAGCAAATGTAGATTCCCATGAAACCGAAAACCGTGTTGCCTGTGGACAGGGAAATGGTTAGGTGAGCGAGAGGAGGGGGAAGGAGTTAAGGCTCACCAGTGTGATTTTGAAGCCTGTGAAATAAGCCGTGTGTGTGTGTGTGTGTGTGTGTGTGTGTGTGTGTACTGGGGATTGAACTCAGGGCCTTGCACACACTAGGCAAGCTTTGTGCCACTGAAGTCCATTTCCAGTCCCTTTTAAAGACTTCCAGATAGTGTCTCTGTAATTAACTAAGTTACCCAGGCTGGCCTTGACCTTGGGTTTCTCCTGTCTCAGCCAAGAGTCGAAAAAGGACAGACTTCTGATGCTCTGAGAGGACACCTGAATCTATCTGTGCCTGAAGCCACATACAGTTCCACTAACCCATAGAGTCCCTTTTGAGGCTTAAGTTACTTTTGTTTTATTGCTGCTAATAACCAAAACATGACTGATAAATGCTCCTCACTCTGAGAATGTGGAACCAGACTCAGAGAAGGTGTGACTGCTCCAGGTTCCCACAGGGAGGCTATGCATGGCTGAGGACAGAGTTCGTTCCTGTTTCTCTTCTGCTACACAGTTGGCTGCTGGCCTCGCCCTGTCCCCCTCTCCCAACCACACCACCCACATAAACATAGAGGCCTCTCTTTCCCTTATCTCAGGCCAGATTGCTCTTCCATTGGCAAGTGAGAAAGACTCCTCTATGTAAATTGGAAGAGGTTTTATGGGGCACCTCAAGTCTCCATGTCCCATCATGCAGCATCATGGAGTCAATTTCCTGAAGATCTGCCTGGTCTATGCTCAGCATAATGTGGGCTCCTGAGACTGGAGCATGGGGTAAAATCATACTTTAGGGATTGTGGGAATGTGCTCCGCAACAGGGCCAGGCAGCTCCCAAACCTGCAGGCATGGGCCCCAGGCTGAGGGATGACTTGCTGTGGGACCAGACTGCTGCCAAGGAGCCGGGGCCATACTGCAAAATGCCGAGAGTGAGCGAGCCTCACCTAGAGAAAGGAAGACCTATAAGCAGGATGATGGTCCCATTCTTTAATAACAAGCAAAGCTCAGGCATTGACCAATCAAGTGAAACACAGACGACAAACAAACCAATTAGAGCCATCACCAGGGAAAATCAGCTGATGGCCAAGGAAGAGCTGCTGATGGGATCTTGCCACTACACCTGCACTCTGCAGGCTGAAGAGGTCCCAGGTACACCGACCACCTGCCTCCTCAGCGCCAGGGCAGGTCCTGCCTCTGCAGGATCTGGCCCAAACACTTCTCACCCTCACAGTCAATTCTTTGAGGTGAGTACCATGCTCGGTAGGAAGTGAGTACCACATTTATTATTTTTTTATTTATATATTAATTGGCACATTTTAGGTATACAATACATTTACATTTATCATTGGGTGCTTGTACCTGACCATGATGTATCTTGGTTCTTATTTTTCCCCCATTACCTACGCGCCCTCCACCCCCTCCACCCTTCCCTATTTACAAAGACTTTGTTTCCCTTTTTTTTCTTTCTCAAAATTTTTCCTTCCCCTTCTTCCCTTTCCCCTTCCCTCCCGCCACCCCTACACCTTTGGACCTTTTCCTATTTCAAATGATCAGTTATTCATTTTAATCATTTTTATCCTTATTTACACTTTCAGTTTCTCATACTAGAGAAACTATTCGGTATTTACACATGTGAGTCCTATTTATTTCACTTAAGAGTATGGCCTCAATATGCATCCATTTAGCTATAAATGACTCTAGTTTCTCATTCTGTATGGCTGAGTAGTACTCCATTTTATAAAAAAAAAAAACACATCTTCTTTATCCAGTTTCCAGTTGATGGGCATTTGGGCTGTTTCCAAGCTTTAGCTATGACAAACTGTGCCGCTATAAACATAGGTGCACATATATTGCTGTGGTATGATTCTTTTAATTCTTTGGGGAAGATACCCAGTAGGGAAATAGCTGGGTCAAATGGGACCTCTAATCCTAGTTCTTTGAGATATCTCCGTACTGACTTCCACAGTGGTTGCACCAGTCTGCACTCCTACCAACAATGGAGAAGGGTTCCTTTCTCTCCACACCCCTGCCAGTATTTGTTATTGGTTGATTTCTTCTTTTTTTTTTTTTTTTTTTTTTTGATACTGGGGATTGAACTCGGGTCTTTGCGCTTGTGCAGCAGGCAGTGAAACCACTGAGCTAAATCCCCAGCCCCTTGGTTGATTTCCTGATAGCAGCCATTCTTTGTGGGGTGAGGTGGAATCTCAGTGTTGTTTTCATCTGCATCTCTCAAATGACCAGTGATGATGAACATTTTTTCATATATTTATTTGCTGTTTTTACTTCTTTGTCTGAGAAATGTCTGTTCATTTCAGATGCCCATTTTTTAATTGGGTCTTTGAATTTGAGGGGTCTGATTTTTTTCAATTCTTTATATATTCTCGATAGTAGACCTTTGTCTGAGGTACAGCTGCTAAAAATTTCTTCCCATATTGTAGGTTGTCTCTTAGCTCTGTTGGTAGTTTCTCTTGCAGTGCAGAAGCTTTTTAATAAGATGAAGTCCCAGTTGTTCATTCTTTGTGTTAGCTCCTGTGCTACTGAAGATTTCTTCATAAAGTCTTTTCCTATGCCAATGTCATTGAGAGTTCTACCTAGCTTATCTTCCAGCAAGTTTAGTGTTTCTGTCTTAATATTTAGCTCTTTAATCCACTTCGATCTTAGTTTAGTGCTCAGTGATAGGTATGGGTCTAGTTTTAATCTTGGGCAGGTTGAAATCCAGTTTTTCCAACATCATTTATTGAACAGGCTATCTTTCCTCCAATGAGGGTGGTTGGCTCCTTTGTCAAAGATGAGGTGGCTGAGTATGTCTGGAGTTGTTTCTGCATCTTCTAATCTATTCCACTGATCTTCGGGTCTGTTTCTTTGCCAGTACCATACTGTTTTCATCACAGTAGCTTTGTAGTATAGTTTCAAGTTGGGGATTGTGATACCCCCAGCCATGTCTCTGTTGCCTGAAATTGCTTTTGCATATAAGAAGGCTATTTTCTTTTTGAGTGATGAGCTTGTATCCAGCTACTGTACTGAATCTGTCAATTAGGCCTAGAAGACTTTGACCGAGTTTTTTGGGTCTTCTATGTAAAGTATCATATCATCAGCAAATAATGACAGTTTCACTTCTTCCTTTCCTATCTTTATTCCTTTTATTTCTTTCTCTTTTCTAATTACTATGGCTAATGTTTCCAGAACAATATTGAACAGGAGTGGTGATTGTGGCCATCCTTGTCTTGTTCCTGATTTTAGCATGAAAGTTTTCAGTTTTTGACCATTTAGTATAATGTTGGCTGTTGGTTTTTCATAGATAGCCTTAATCAGGTTGAGATAAAGACCTTCTATTCCAATTTTCTGTAGCGTTTTTATCATGAATGAGTGCTGGATTTTGTCAAATGCTTTTTCTGCATCTATTGAGATGATCATATGGTTTTTGTCCTTCACTCTGTTAATATAGTGTATTACATTTATTGATTTATAGATGTTGAACCATCCTTGCATCCCTGGGATAAATCTGACTTGGTCAGGGTGTATGATCTTCTTGATGACACTCTGTATTCTGTTTGCCAGTATCTTGTTCAGGATTTTTGCATCTCTGTTCATTAGGGAGATTGGTCTATAGTTCTCTTTTTGGGTTGGGTCTTTCCCTGGTTTTGGAATCAAAGTAACACTTACTTCCAGGAATGAACTTAGAAGCCTTGCTTCCCTTTCAATTTCCTTGATTAGTTTAAAGAGTAATGGTGATGGTTCTTCTTTAAATGTCTTGTAGAATTCAGCAGTGAACCCATCAGGACCTGGGCTTTTCTTTGTTGGTAAGTTTTTTATTACATTTTCAATTTCACTCATTGTAATTGGGGTGTTTAGAATTTCTATATCTTCTTCATTTAACTTTGGCAATTCACATGTATCTAGGAATCTGTCCATTTCTTCTGTGTTTTCCCTTTTATTAGAGTACAGGTTCTCCAAGTAGGTATTGATGATCCCCTGGATTTCTACTGGGTCTGTTGTGACTTCACCTTTTTCATTCTTAATTGCATGGATTTGAGCCTTTTCTTTCCTTTTTTTGATAAGGTTGGCTAAGGGTTTATCAATTTTATTTATTCTTTCAAAAAACCAACTCTTTGATTCATTAATTTTTTGTATCATTCTCTTAGTCTCCATTGCATTGATTTCTGCTCGGATCTTTATAATTTCCTTTCTTGTAAGAGCTTTGGGTTTGTTATGCTCTTCTTTTTCTAGGAGCTTGAGGTTCTGCATTAGGTTATTTAACTGAGTTCCCTTTGTTGTCCTAATATGGGCATTCACTGCTATGAATTTCTTGCGTAGAACTGCTTTCATTGTGTCCCACAGATTCCTGTATGTTGTACTGACATTATCATTTACTTGTAGAAACTGTCTAATTTCTTCTTTAATTTCCTCTGTAACACATTGGTTGTTCAGGAAGGTGTTACTCAATTTCCATGTGTTTGTGGGTGTTTTCCGGTTTCTTATGTTATTGATCTCCAGTTTTATTGCACTATGGTCTGATAATATACAGGGGATAACTTCAATTCTTTTACATTTACTTAGATATGACCTATGAGCTAGCATGTGATGTATTTTGGAGAATGACCTGTGTGCAGCTGAAAAGAATGTGTATTCTGATTTTATGGGGTGGAACACTCTGTAAACATCTATTAAGTCCATTTGTTCAATAGCTTGGTTCAGTTCTAGAATTTCATTGTTAATTTTTTTTCCAGATGATCTGTCTATTTGTGATAGAGGGGTATTGAGGTCCCCCACTACAATTATGTTATTGTTTATTTGGTTTTTCATGTCCATTAATATTTGTTTTGTATAGTTGGGGGCATTCTAAATATAAATATTTAGAATTGTCATTTCTTCCTCTTGGATTGTTCCCTTCACAAGGATGTAGTGACCATCTTTGTCTCTCTTAATTAGTTTTGGTTTGAAATCTACTTTGTCTGCAAATAAGATTGCTACCCCTGCTTTTTTCTGGATTCCTGTCATGTGCAGAACTGTTTTGCATCCTTTTACTTTCAGTCTATGAATTTCCTTTTGAGTTAGGTGTGTTTCTTGTATACAGCATATTGCTGGGTTTTGCTTCTTAATCCATTCTGTCAGTCTATTTCTTCTGATTGGTGAATTGAGGCCATTAACATTGATAGTTATAATTGATAGATATTGACTCATCCTTGCCATGATGTTTTATTGTTGTTGGCTCTTTTATTTCCTATTTTTCCCCCTTTCCCTTTAGTGTCTTACCTTGTGTGGTGTCTTCTCTCTGTTGGCCCTCATGGAGTTGTGACCTTCGTTGTCTTTTTCTAGGATATTGCATAAAATTGTTTGGAGTGCTGGTTTGGTGTTCATGAAATTTCTCAGGTGTTCTTTGTCATGGTAGTATCTAATTTCCCCATCGATTTTGAAAGATAATTTTGCAGGATACAATAGTCTAGGTTGGAAGTTATTTTCTTTTAGGACTTGAAATACTTCACTCCAGGCTCTCCTTGATTTGAGGGTTTGTGTTGAGAAATCTGCCGTGATTCTGATGGGCTTTCCTTTATAGGTGATTTGTTTCTTTTCTCTAACTACCTGTAGAATTTTGTTTTTCTGTTGGGTTTCTGGGATCTTAACTATTATATGTCTAGGTGTAGGTTTTTTTGGTCATGGCTGGTCGGAGTTCTATATGCCTCATTTATCTATACGTCCAATTCTCTACCTCTGTCTGGGAAGTTTTCTACTATTACTTCTCTGAACAGTTTTTTATGTCTATTGTACTTTCTCCTGTTTTTTCATGGACTCCTATCAGTCTTATGTTATTCTTCTTTGCATCATCTAGCAGCTGTTGGATTGATTTCTCATGGTCCCTTTCTATTTTTAAGAAATCTCTGTTTTCATGGTCCTTAACCACAATCCTGTCTTCTATATCTGATATTCTGTCTTCAGATTCTCTTAGTCTGCTCTGCATGCTTTCAATGGAGTTTTTAATCTCCTGAATACCTGTTAGAATCTGTTTCATGGTTTCCATTTCTTTCTTACGCTGGGCATTCATGGCTTCCAGCATGTTTTTGATCTCATCTATTTTCTTATCTGTTTCTGCTCTAGAGCCTCTAATCATGTCTTTTACTTTACTCACTATCTCTGTATTTATCTGGGAGATTATTTCTGCTTTGAATTTTTCTACAGCTTCATGCATCTGCTTTGTTACTTCCTGTGCTATCAGTTCAGGATGTCCAGGTGGCTGATTATCAGACTTTCCCCCCTCATTTCCCCCAGAATTTCCTTTTTGTGGCATGGAAGCCTGCGTTTGTGCCTTGCTTAAATGTCTTCTTATTTTTGTTTTTGGTACTGTCCTTGGTTTAATTCCTGGGTTGATATTTCAAAATTGCTTAATGTAAGTATCTTTGTTGCTTGTGTTTAAAACCCTTGTGGAATGATTGCTTTTCAGAGGTGTCTTCCAGATATGGCTTGTGTTTAGGTTTTGAGGCTCTAATGACCCTGAGGCTATTTTATTTTCCTTATACCAGAAAGGAAAACTGATTAGATCAATCACAACATGTTTAACCAAATGATACAATCAGCAATACATAGCATCTAGCACAGCTTAGAAAGTGACAATTTGTGGTAGTTATTAATCTATCACATTTAACTATGTGAAGTATAATCCCCTGTGCCTCTGTAGCGTGGGACCAGGTAGCAGAAGAGCCGGAGGGCGGGGGTGGGGGGGTGGGGAGTGGAACTGGGCCTTGCAGCTAAGCAGAGCACCGGATGGGGGCGGGGCTCCAAGCCCAGCCTGGGACTTCACCGTGGCATGGGCAGGAACTGGGACGCCGCGGAGGAGCTTCACACTGCTTGGCTGACCTGCAGAGCGGCTGAGTACCACATTTAACAGTGAAGAAACTGAGACGCTGTGGGATTAATTTGCCCAAATCACTAGCTGGCAAGCAGCAAAGCTAGGCTCTGGTCCTAGGCTCCAAAGTTGTCATTTGCTGAGCCCATTGCAAAAAGAGCTTCATGAAGAATTGCAAGGTGGTGACAGCAGAGCTTGGACTCAAGTGCAAGACTATTCCAGGCTCGGGCCCTGGATGACTGCACAGGTCACATACCTGGAGCTGAGCCTGGCCCCAGCCCTTCTCCATGACTGGGAATGGTACCCATGATTCCTGCGGCTGCCTGCTGTGGAAGGACAGAGACCCTGGGCACTGGAAGTGGGTAAGGGAGCAGCAACTCCCCTGGCTCTCAGGAGCTGAGCAGGGTATCGGCATGACAGGGTCTGGAGCAGACTTGCTCCTCACCCACGTTGTCACCACCTAAGGAGCCTCCCAGCCATTTCCCTATCACACCTCCCCTCCAGGAAACATTGAGACTGCAGAGGGGTCATACTTCACTCTCTGAAAAGTACATCTGCACTTTATACAGAAAAAGACTAAGATTCTTTTCTTTTTTTTTTGCCACTTGAGACTTCATTTTCAACACTTGGGGACAATATTGCCCTTATGCACTATGGAGAATGCCTGGTTGGGAGTGAAAATATATTATGCTCTTTTATGTCGGAAGGTCATATGCATCCAAGTCCTAAAGAGATAAGCAAAATACCTGTGGGGTTAAAATTTTATGGTGGAAGGTAATTAAGAAAAAATGGGATCAAGTGTGATGGTGGCACAGGCCTGTAACCCCAGCACTCTGGGAGGCTGAGGTAGAAGGATTACAAATTCAAGCCAAGCCTGGGCAACTTAGAGACTTAGCAAGACCCAATCTCAAAAGGGGGCGGGGGGGAGTTGCTGAGGATGTAACTCAGTGCAATGGCTCTGGGTTTAATCCCCAGCATGTACAGAGAGAGAGAGAGAGAGAGAGAGAGAGAGAGAGAGAGAGAGAGAGAGAGAGAGAAAAGCTCTTTAGGACAGCAATACTTTTTAGAAGGTTGCGAAATTCTGTTCTAAACAGATGGTTTGGAATTGGCCAGTGAGGTTCCCATAGGATCAGAAGTGTTGCAACTTGCCTGCAGGGAAGAGCATCACCTCGGGGGATGCTGGCAGGACAGGGAGAGCATTTCTCCCTCTGGCCCCAATCAGCAGGCCGTCCACATGCTGTCATCAAACCTCATCAGGACACTCAGTTGCCCCACTAAACAATTTTCAAAAATTTGAACTCATTGCTAATAGTTAAGAATTGGACAGTTTCACATCAAATATGCATTTATGGTTCTTTTGCAGTTAGAAGACCTGACCACATTGGAACCACATTCCTGCTTATCAACAGTTGGCGGGATTGGTTTGAGACAGCCCCATTCAGAAACGCATAACTGTTCAGCTGGCCACAGACCCTGCCCCTCCTGACTGGTGCCCAGGGCTGGACTTGTGTGTCAGCATCGCTCATGAGTTTGTACATCCCATTACTATTTCTATGATCAGTATATTTTGCTTACTTACATTCCTCGTCTGGCCCCGGCCCTAGGTCAAAGAAGGAGGAAGGGATCTGGGGAAGAAAAGCAATGCCTTTCCCATTCTTATTTCTATTTGTTAAGGAGACTTCAATAATTAATAGTAAAGACTTGCATTAGACACTTACAATGTACCAGGTGGGTTGTCTAATCCAATTCTTCCCATGTCTCTATGGAGTATGTATAATGATTTTCATTTCCCTGATTAACAGCCCCAGGCTCAGAAAAGTAAAGTAAATCACCCCATGTCAAATAGTATGTTAGTGGCCCTTCAAGTTATTATCCCTGTATAAAAATTAGCCCAAACTAGTGACATAAAACAACAAGCATTCTGTTGTGCTCATGTGCACTATGGGTAGAGAATTCAGAAAGGACATAATAAAGATGGTTTCTCTGTAGCCCACAATGTCCAGGGCCTCATTTGGAAAGACCTGGAGGCCGGGACCTGAGACCACTCACTCATATGTCTGTCACCAGAGTGAGGATGACTCAGATACTACACTCAGTGGACATCAGACCCACCAGACCACCACCCTTGGCTTCCCCATGAGCTTGGCCTCCCCCGTAATATGGAGGCCTTGGGACACTTCCCATTGGATGGCTCAGGGCACCAGCAGGATGTTGAGCAAAGAAAGGGGCACAGGCTGGCGTTTTCCAACCCAGCCTTGGAAGTCCCTTCATTTCGCTTCTGCCCTCTTCCATTGGTTACAAGCAAGTCATCAGGTTCAAAATAGGAGGACTGTTAGGGTTTGAATGAGTCCCTCGTCACTCATGTGTTGGAAATTTAATCCTCAGTGCAGCAGTGCTGTGGGTGGGACCTTTAAAATGTGAGTGAATTTGTGTTGTTACAGGAATGGGCTCATCATGAGAGTGGATTTGGTCTCCTCTTGCTCTCATGCATGCTTTTTGCCCTTCCACCTTCAACTATGTTGTGATGCAGCACAAAGTTCCTCACCAGATGCTGGCACCTTGATCTTGAACTTCCAAGATCCAGAAGTGTGAAAAAAGAAAGTTCTTTTCTTTATACACTACCCCATCTCTGGTATTCTGTTACAACACCAGAAAACAAAACAGGTTGACCAAGACCTCAGCTCTGGATGGGAGGAGGTTCCATGGTAGAAGAATGTGTGGAGATAATGTTGTAGCCATCTTAGAAAAATATGATCTGCCATGTGGCAGAACCAGGACACAAACACAAGCATGTGGTTCTAGGGACATTGTTCTTAAGCACCCACTCTGCCCTACAAGGTGGCTATCAGAATTAAATGAGATGAGACACACATGGTGCTCAGGACAGGGAGTGGTACAGAGTATAAAGTCAGTAAATGTTACCGTCCTGATTCTATGCATTCTGCCTGTGCATCTGGGCACTGGTTCACCTATGAAGCACCTGGCTCCGTGGGTCTAGAAACCAGGCCTCCATGAACTGGGCTTTTATCACCCACCCTGTGCCTGGGCCATGTCTCTGAAAACCCAGGCAGGGCCTGAGAGCTGGTGGCCCAGCCCCAGAGGACAACCCAAGGGCTGAGATTCAGAGTTGAAGAGTTCAAACCCTGCACAGTTCACAAAAGTTCCTGAGCCCCAAAGAGTAACCCGAGAAATTGTTTGTATCAGCGAGGAATGACTTAACTCTTGGCAAGTCTCAGCCAACAGCCCCTCTTCCTGTTTCAAGAAGCCTTCCAAAGAAAAGAAACCGTTCGGGTTTTGCTCTGCGCTGTGGTTGACTAGAGACTCCTGCCCCATGAGGGGGCCCTGGGTGAGGTCTCAGCTCCTATGCTGGGGTGAGGGGGTGTTCAGGGAGTGTGGACCAGACTATTTGGTTTTCTCCAGCCAAGGGGGCCTCAGACCACCAAGAGGTGGGAAAGCTGTCAACACTGACCCTGGAATCTCTCCTCTCAACTACACCTTCCAACTAAGCAGGGCTGGTCTCCTGCCACCTCCATGCACCTAACCCCATTCCCTTCCCACCACCCTGCTTGTGCACATGCTGAGCCACCGTCCTGGACCACCCTCCCTCCCTTCCATGACCACGAGAAGCCACCTGCACTTCCAGGACACAGGTGGAGCCCTGCCTCCGTGGCGTAGACCTACCCTGCACACCACAGCTGCACAGCGGTTCTGCTTCTTCTATAATTTCCACCCAATTCAATTCTTCCTTCATGAATTGAGCAGATACGATTTAGGGGAGCTGGTCTCAAGGCTTGAGGCCTCATTACCCCCTTGACACTCTTAAAAATTATAGAGGATCCCAAAGTGTTTTTATGTACGTAGCTCATCTCTATGGCTATTGACCATATTAGGAATTTAAACTGAGGCATTTTATAAATATTTGTATATTTGTATGAAAAGGACAAGAACATACCCATTACGTATTATTATCATGGGGATGACATCATCACATGTCACGTTGCTCCTGGTAGGCTCCACTGCATATCTGTGAGAGAAGAGATGGAGAAAACAAATAATGCCCAAACAAAAATAATTTCAATCTGGTGGACCCCTTGAAAGACTTAGGGGAGTTCTGGGTCACCAAAGCACACTTTGAGTGTACTCAGGAGGATAAGGAGGAAGACCGAAGGTTCGAAGCCAGCCTCAAAAATATATATATATATATACAGTGCTGAGGATGTAGCTCAGTGGTACAGCACTTGCCTAGCATGATCAAGGCCATGGGCTCAATTCCCTGCACTGTAAAAATAGATAGGTAAATAGGCAGATAATAGATAGATAGATAGATAGATAGATAGATAGATAGAATAAAGTCTAGATGTAAGTATAGACCTAGATGGATACAAATATGGATGTGAGTCTATATTTGTTACCATAGATTATAGGTTGTAAGATTTTTTAAAACAGTACATTACAAGCTCTGTTTTTGGAGATTCCAAGGTAAGGCAATGTATAGCAAAGTGTGGAGCATTTCCCCTTGGTAGTTTGGGAAATAATGTTTGGTTGCATACTGTATGTGGATATGATATCAAATAGCACTTCACATAGCGATATTATTAATAATCCCTGTTCAATTGTCTTTCAATCATTCTGATTACATCCAAGAAGAAGTCCCCTGGGATGGGCCTGGGATGTCTTTAGCACTCTAACATTTGCTAATCTCTCTTTGTAAACCAAGACAAGAGAGGCTTCCGGCTGGGAGCTCTCAGCAAGCCATAGCGTCCAGCTGGGATCCAACAAGTGTTTCAGTTTCATTAATGTACACACTGTCCACACTTATACATAAGTACATAGGTGTTAAATATTACAGCTCCCGTCTATGTGTGACAATCATGCTAATTTGATTTTGAATGGAGATGTAATGCTTCTTAAGTAAATTTATTGCAATAATAAAATGAGTCAATTCAAGTAAGTACTTCAGGAAATAATATTGGAGGTGGTGTGCATATCTGGCAAAAAGTGTGTGTGGAAGGTGGTTACTAAGTGGTTGAAGTTTGAAAAGTTCTCTTTCACTAGAAATAGCACTAGATGGAACCAGACATACGTAGATTCAAATTCTGCTCTGCTGCTTACTGACTTTACAACCTTGGGCAGAAAAGGACTGCCCAAGGTCATTCAGGGACTCACTGCTCCTTTGGGTTCTAGAAGTTTTCAAAGACATCCAGAAGTGACATCAGAAGAGAGAAAAAGCTCACTATGTACCACACTCTATGCTAAATAAGCTCTTTACAGGCATTATCTCATTATAGGCTCAAATAACCCTAAAATAAGGACCATTACTTCCGCAGATGAGGAAAGGGAGGGTGGGAGGATGTGTGCAGGCTTGACCAAAGCCACACATCTGGAAAGTGCAGGCAGAAGGCTTTGAACCCACGTCCATCACGAGATGAAATCCATTTTGCTTCCCACTGTACTTCCCCACCGTGGGGACGGGGACAGAGGCAGGAGTGGCCACTTGGCCACGGCTCCCTCCACCACCCACCTCTCTCTGCCTCCTCTGCTAATGCTACTGAACATGGAGAGAAAGGTTGAGATCATTTTAACTACTTCTGCTATACTCATAATTTACTTCTACTAGCTTTGTAAATTTTTACTAGCTTTTTACATTAACAAAACATATAGAGTAGTGACTCAGTTCACAAACTCAATGATCTCCATGACTCTGGTTGCAAACTAGGTGAGAACCAAATTAAATTTCCCCATAAGGTCAAGACTGAACCTAACCACTGAATTGGATTCAGTTCTTGTCCAACTTGGTTTGCAACCAGAATCATGGAAAGAATTAAGTTTGTGAACCGAGGTACCACTGTAGTTGAATTCAATTTTATAAGGACAAGTTGTTGGATATCCATAACTCGCTTCTGATGGGAAAAGAATCTTTCCACCTACTCTCCATATATTTACATTTTGATATCTTCAAGATCTGTCTTATAAGACCCAACAGCTCTCACCCACAGTGAGATAATCAAATGTAATGATTAGCCTAGTGCTTTAGGGTATAAAGTACTTGTGTCAACAGCTCATTCATCGCTTTCTCTTAAGGTGCTATTAAAAATGTATGGCTTGGGATGGGGATTTAGCTCAGTGGTTTTGCCACCTGCTGCACAAGTGCAAGGACCTGAGTTCGATCCCCGGTACCAAAAAAAAAAAAAAAGTATGGCTTTTATTATTTATACATTTAATTTTATTCAAGGGTGACTAAAAGAATTTTGGAATCATAATTTTAATTGCTCCCAAATGATCAACAGTCATGGTTTCAAATTCAAATTTCCCCCAAGGAGGATCATTGCTGGGCATAGCTTTCCTATGAGGTCATCCTTGGGCCAAGGGAACAGCAAGAATAACGATCTTGAAATGACAGTGACCCTGAGCGTGTGAGAAGCAGCGAGACGGGGCAGGCCAGAGAGGCGATGGGAGTCGGGAGGGAAAGATCGCCTGGATCGGCTCCCCACTGTGAGCCTCGGGTACATGGAAGCCCCGTGTATAGGCAGGGTGACTGATCACGAGGATGCTGCATTCATCGAATCCACCGATGAGGGGTTCGATCGCTAACGTGCTGTTAGGAGGTAGGGCTGGTTGGAAGAGGTGGGTTGGTGGGGGCATGACCCGGAAGGCTCAGTCTCCCTCCCAAGCCCCCCTTCACTTTCTGCTTTCTGGCCCCCGTGACGTGAGCAGCAAGCCAGCCCGCCGTCGTCTGTACCAATGAGCCAAAATAAACCTCTCTTACTTTAGTGTCAGATGTCAGGTACTGTGTCCCCAAATGGGAAAGTGACTAAGACATGAATCAAGGTGGGGGGCGGGGGTGAGAATCCTCCACAGCAGGCCATGTGGGTGATGCTGTCTGCCCGTCCTGGGGGTGCCCCTGGAAGTGGTAAGACAGGCCAGGATCTGATGATGGGATGAGTGTGGGTGTGTGACAAAGGGAGAGGTGAAGGATGATGGCAAGGTGTTTACCTGAGCCTCTGAACAAAGGAGTTGGCGGATGGTAGGAGGACCAATGCGGAAGCTAAGGAGTTGATGAGCTAGAAGTAGAGAGTAGAACCAGCGTTTCCAAAAGCTGGGCAAGGGAAGAGGGAGGGACAGAGAAAATGGGTAATGGGGACCAAAATATAAGCTCCAGTGTTCTGTAGCACAGCGGGTGACTGTGGTTAACAGCAATTTACTGCATATTTCAAATTTCTGGAAGAGAAGAGTTTGAATACTCTAGATACAGTGAAATGATAAATATTTGAGATGATGGAAATGCTAATTACTCTGATTTGATCATGACACATTGTATGCAAGTGCTGAAAAATCACACCCTACCCCATCATCATGGACAATTAAGAGGTGTTAAGATTTTAATAAAGTAAACTTGAGCTGAAGACTTTCACATTAAAAAAATGGCTTTCTTGAAATCTTGAAAGAAAAAAAAAAGGATGAACAAGGAACGAAAGAGAGAGATAGAGACAGAGACCAGAAGTTAGGCGGGGCCATATGAAGTTTGAAACACCCATTAGATACACAATAGGAGATGATGGGTAGACCATAGCAGACCGAATCTGGAATGCAGGGAAGTCTGGGCTGGAGGTAAATATTGAGAGTTGTTGGGAAAGATTGTATTCAAAACCTGCAGATTGTTTGCTGAATGACTAAAGGTTTCCAGAGGGAGAAAAACTTTTTGTTGAAAAGGAAATTTGAACACTGCAAAGTTTGAGCTTCTCAAGAATTAGTGCTCTCATTCAAGGCAAAGAATAAATGGAACCCTGGGGGCATCACCCCACTGGGACCCTGACTTGGAAGCCAAGATTGCATACAGGATGTTGGGCCAGTGCAAACCACCAGTTTTGGTGACAACATTACCCCAGGCGGGACTTTAAGAACTGTGACTGGGTCACAAGTCGTTGCCACTTCTTTCCAGTATCCGCCCCATCCTGGGCTCATCACTCCTGCTTTACCCCTTTCAAGCAATGGACCCTGGTCGGAAGAGCTCAGCTCTCCTGGGATTGTTTGATGGGCACATTACCTCCCAGGGCCAACCAGCTAATCAGAAGCACACCCTGATCACACCAATGCTGTGTTCCACCATCAAGGACATGTGGGGAAACATCTCTGGGGCTGTTTTACTTTTCCTCCTAGCCACCCACTACACCCCACCCTTCTGCATTAGACTTGGAGCCCTGTTCCAACGCCATGGAAGTGTCGGAGTTTCCCCACCAGGTGGGAGATTTTGATCTGCAGTGATTTGCCTTTTGAGACATCCCAGATTCCAGCCTAAGGAGAAAACACTGTGTCTCTCACCAACACCATCCAGATCAGAGATTTTCCAATCTTTGTTGCTGTTTTTAAAAAATGCAATCAATAAACTTTTTAACTTAAAAGCTTATTATTAGAACAACTCCATCTCCCTTAGAAAGAAAACTATATTTCCCAAACATATAAGTGGTACCTCGGTTCACTTTTTTTCCATAATTCTGGTCATAAACCAAATTGGTCTCAAACTGAATCAAATATCCCCATAAAGTTAACATTGAACCTAACCATTGGATTGATTTGGTTCACAACCAATTCAGTTTTCTACCAGAATCATGGAAAGAATTAAGTTCATGAATTGAGTTCCACTGTACACATTTCTTTCTGTCTTTGTTTAACACGGGGTAGGGTAATATAGTTGCAGTTTTAGGGTTTGCTTTTCTTTTCTTTTTCAGTACTAGGGACTGAACCCAAGGCCTTGAGCATGCTAGGCAGACACTACCTCTGAGCTACGTCCTTACCCACCCCCACTCCCTTGGTGGTACTAGGAATTGAACCCAGGGCCTCTTGTGTGTGTGTGTGTGTGTGTATGTATGCATATATGTATTACTTTGAGACAGGGTCTTCTAAATTGATCAAACTGGGCTCAAACTTATGATCCTCCTGCCTGGCCACCCAGAGTGCTGGGGTTACAGGTGTGTGCCATCATGCCTGATTCCCTGCCCTCTTCATTTTTTATTTTGACACAGAATCTTTCTGTGTTCCCCAAGCTGGCCTCAGATTTCCAATCTTTCTGACTCATCCACAGAGTAGCTGGGAATACGGACGTGAGCCATTGCACCCAGCTTGGGGTTTGCTTTGTTGTTGTTGTTTTTTTAAACACTTGATAAAATAGTGTATGCAGCAGGCTTCAGCACACTCCCCCTGAAAGGACGAGATGTTTTGAGGCTTTGCAGGCCATAGAGTCTCTAGTGCACTACGGAAGTCCATGCTTGTAGCACCAAAGTCACCAGAGATGGCAAGCAAGTGTTAAGGTGTGGCTCTGTGCCAGCAAAACCCTTTTATAAGAACAGGTGGCCAGTTTGCCCACCCCACTATATACTTTTCAGTATGCAATGTAGCCTCATGGTTAGGGGCTGAGGGAGGTGGGCCTGGGTTCCAATTCGGGCTGACCCAGCACCAGTCATAAGTTCTAGTTGTGCAAATTAGAATGCCCCTGTCCAGCGTCTTCACCCACACAATGGCAATGCTAAGCGCTGGCTTGCAATGAAGATTAAGTCGGATGAGCTCAGGTGTGTAGGAGATCAGCTCAGTCCCTTGCATAGTGGAACCTGCCAACCCCGTGGCGGTTGTCACTTGCTACTGTGAGCCTGGCCTCTTACTTGTCTTCCACCAGTCTGCATGTTGGCCCATTGAGTAAACACACACTAATCTGCTTCCTTGTTTCTCCCAGACTGTCTACTTTACAAATCATTCAGCACCCTTGAGGAATGAGGATGAAGGGGAGAAGCTGATTTTCAGTTTGGGACTGAATGTCTGCATCAGTGTGTGCTTTAGGGGAGGGACAGGTGTTTAAACACATAGCTAAGAGTGAAATATTTGCTTGTGATGATTTTTCTCCCCTTCCCCAGTCACAGAAACTTGTATTAAATGACATGAACTCATTGCAGAATCCTTGGAGGAATAGAGATTGAGGAGGCCCTTCACTGAAAGTAAAAGAATAAAAAATAAAGTAAAAGAAGCAAATAAAGAATAAAAAATAAAATTACAATGGGCACCTTTGAAACAAAGCAAAGGGATTTGTTATAGGGAGTCAGTGGTGTTGCATGAAATCTAAAGTCCAAACATCCAGGTACAGAACAACAAATGCAGTCACTTGGGCCAAGACGATGGCACCTGTCAGTCTGGGATGATGGGGGCTCTCTTCTCCCCAACTCCCTGCTGAAGGAGGTGCACTTTAATTCCACCCTCTTCTATGTGCAGCCTCCTCAGATCCAAGCCTTGGGACTTCTTGTCACATGGGCGCCAGGAGGGGAACAGTTAATCAGACAGTAAAGAAAATCTCTCTCTGTGTCTATGCTGATGATCACCTTCCCCCTATGGTTCAGTGATTTTGATTAAATAATTTATTTGATCAACAAAAGTGACGGAGAGCTGGGGACAATGGTGCAGAGCTGAGCACAGTGGCAATTACAACACAGAGACTCATCGTGTGGTTCAGGGTCTAGGGAGAGACTCAAAGAAGCAAAGTGGAAACAACAGTACAGCGATGTAAGTGTGCAGAAAACACAAGCTTCTGTGACTGCACAAAGAAGGAATCCAACCCAGACGTGGAAACTGGAGAGGCCTCTAAGTAATATCTAAAGGATAAGCAGGAACCAACCAAATAAAAGGGAAACTTCTTGAGGAACTTTTTAGTTGCAATTGATAGAAACTTACCTCATATTACCTTAAGCAAACAGAACAATGCATCCAGTCATGTAACTGAAATATACTGGCTCATGTAGCTAGAAAGTTACAGAGTAGTTTGTTTCAGGTATGGCTGGATGCAGCTACTCAAGTGATGTCATTAGGAATCTGCCTCTGTCTTGTGGATCTGCATTCAATATGGCTTCATTTTCAAGCTGGCCACTCTCTTGTGGGGGCAAAGATGTTCCTGAGCAGCTGTAGGATCACATCTTGCTTGCTCAAGACTCCAAAAGAAAGGGAGTGATACCAGCAGATGTCCCTAGGCATCTACACAGAAGGGAGAGCCATGCTTTCCGAGGTCACATAGTTTGCTTGTTTGCTTGATTGATTGGTTGGTTGATTGATTGATTGATTAAAGGGGTCTTGCTATGTAGCTTAGGCTGCTCTTGAACTCCTGGGATCAAGTGATTTTCCCACCTCAGCCTCCCCTGCACACAACAGGTGTGTACCACTGTGCCCAGCTGCAAGATTGCATCTGGAAAACTCCCCTGCTGGGGCAGACATGGCATTTGCCCGGGAGGGTCCACAGAGGCCCATTCACAGCATCCGTGCTCATAGGCTTTTCCAGGACAAGGTGGTCCTCTGATCCTCGGACTCTTTGATGAAATGCTGAGAAAAGAAGCAATTGCTTGTGCCAGGGGCCTCGGGCCACTGCGCCCTGCAATTCTTAAAGCTGTGACCCACACAGCCTGCAGTGCCACAGAGGTGACCATTCATTCAGCACCGTCCTGCCCCAGCAGGCTGCCACTTCCATCCCGAGGGGACAAATCTGCCCGGAAAGAACTAAATGGGACACGAGAATTCCACTGTAAAGCTCGTAAATCAGCATCTCCAAGTCCATTCCTATGCAGATAGATGGCATGGGAAGCCCGACTGGATGGGTCCCACTGGGGACAATATAAAGCGGAGGCGGAAGTTAATTGAGGTCAGAGTTCACCCCGCCGGGACTCAAGCAAGCAGGTCGTGTGTCACGCGTGTTCTGGGAGAAGCATTTTCTTTCTGCAGGACTGTGAACTTCAGAGAGCAGGTCTCGGGCTACAGAGGGGCTCTCATCGGCATTGCGGGGTCAGGCCTCCTTTTCTAAGAGAAACCCCACTCTGAGTCAAGAGGTGAGAGAAGGTGATGAGCCCGGCTTCTCAGCCGGGCTTACAGAAGCCTTGGGTAGGAGCAGAGGCCCGGAGCCAGGTCGGGGACTTTTAGGCGTCAGGGACTTGACTTCCCTGCGTGCACCTGAAGGACTGCAAGGGCCTAACTCAGAAGTGACCGTCCTCTGGCCTGGGAGAGGGTATGGGGTGACCCAAGCTCAAACAGTCAGAGGAGACTCCCCTCCAGAATCAGAGTGGCTGAAGAACACTGAAACTCGAGTGAGCTTATTCCTCAGTCCAGCAGGTTCCCCCCTCAGTTCTGCAGCCCTCCAGGCAGATCCCAGAGTCCTAATAGCCCTGCTCTAAAGATCTTCTCAAGACTGCAGAGAGCAGTGCTGTGACTCATGGAACAGAAAGGCAGTCAAGCTGGGTGCCACGGGCCTGTAACTCCAGCATTCTGGGAGGCTGAGGCAGGAGGATGGAAAGTTGGAGTCCAGCCTGGGCAACTTAGCAGTTTAGCAAGACCCTGTCCCAAAATTAAAAAAAAAAAAAGCAAATTGATGAAGGGGCTTGGCTGTGCAAATCTCCCGGCTGGGCGGGGGGGAGAATGGCGATCAAGTGACATACAGGTGTCCCAGACTCTTGACAGCTCTCCCAGGCCACACGTTCGTTAAAAGTCATGATTCAGACATTGGAAATTGTGAGACTGATCTTAAATGTGTGTGCTGAAAAACCTTTCCAGGGAGTGCATTTCAACTTTAAAGAATTCTTAGCATATTTCTTCAGCTTATGCTAAAATCCGTGTTTCTCTCTTTTGCTCTCCTTTTTTCCCTTTGTTTCTTCCTCCCCCCTTTCCTCCTCCAAGTTTTCTCCCCTCCCTCTCTCTCTCGGGGAAGATTCACTTGTCAACCCACCAGAACCCAGGCGGTCTTGGTGGGTCAAGCAGCTATTCAGGTGGGTGTTAAGAGTCCTGGCCCTGAACACACGCAGCACTTTCAGGCTCTAGACGTTTACCCGAAAGCAAGGCAAACCTATGTTCATGCAGACCTGCCCACAACTCACATAGTCAAAAGTAGAACAAGCCAAGTAAAAGTAAAAATAAGTCTCCTGGAAGAATCTTTAGGAAGACGTTTTGCCCCATAATTAAAAGGCAAGGCAGATTTCTGCTCCTGGCCTGGCCACACTTCCCCTTCCTGCGTTTGCTGCATGGAGTGGTGACCTCCACTCTACTTTCATGAGGCAACGTATCTGACCACAAACTGCCAATACAGTAGGAATGATGAAGCTGAAAGACAGAAAAGGCCTGGGAAATTGATGTACTGTTGCAGTTCTAGACCAGCCCTGAAATTATTAACCTTTAGATTTCTTAAATATAAGCAAAAACACTCTCATGATTTAAGGCATCAATAGTGACTTTCCATTATTTCCTGCCAAAAGTGTTGTAAATGCAAGCTCACTATAGAATTCTTGAAAATCATAGTTTCTCTTAAAGACAACGGACATTATCCAAAATCTTAGTACCTGGGGATGAGCACTATTGATATTTTGATGTATTTCTTTCCAATCATAGAAAGAAATATTTTCCTCCAGTTTACTCTCTTGTTTTATTTTCTTAAATTAAGAGTATTTTCCATGTTATTAAATAGTCCTTGAATTGCAAGGGCAAGGTCCCAAGTTCAATCCCCAGTACCAAAAAAAGTCCTTGAAGAGTTGATTCCTACATCCATTCATCCATTGCTTGAAGGCATGGTCTAAATAACACGTTTGGATTTATTTCTATCATGAAGGGTTTTTTTGGCAGGGAGGTTGTTTGTTTTTTTGGTTCCAGGGATCGAACTCAGGGCCTTGTGCTTGTGAGGCAGGCACAGTGTCACTGAGCTAAATCCCCGGCCCACAAGAGGCTTTCTGCCCGTGTGCATTTGTGCTTTTTCTTTCCCTGCTTCCTTCATTTCCAGCCTTTGCTATGTGGACTTTTGACTCTGCCTGAAAAAAATTCCCTTTCTCTAGTGTTATAGAAGAAAATTCACTCTTCACAAGACTCTGGATTTCAGATTTATGGTTTGATGTTTGTTTCCTTGATCCTTTTAAGAATCTCACATTGCTGCATCCTGAATTCCAGCTCTGGAAGGAGTGTTTGGCTTCCTCTTGCCTCCAATGGGTAAATCTCATACACGCTGTTTCTGGCTTAGGAGGACTCTCCAGATGGGAGTGCTTTCTGGGCACGTCTTCTAGGGGCCAAATCTCCCCATTTCATGATCTTTGCTGGGATGTAGAGAGGACAAAAGGAAGAAAGGTTTTCTCTGGTAGGTCAGAGAGATGCTGCAGGACAAAAGCATTGCATGTGATGTCTCTTTTAGCAACACCTGGGTGAGGGTGAGGGTCTTTTCTGTGTGTTGAGTCTTTGAGCTGAGAGCAGACATCATGTGTAATATTCTGCTCAGTTCTTTCTGAGCAATTCTTCCTAGAAGCACAGGAGCAAGAAGGGGAGGTGAAGATGGAGGAGACGGAACAGACTGGCTTGCAAATTCCAGCCTCAGCCCTTGGGTACATCTGGGCATAAATCTTTTTTGATACTCAATAGCTGCTTTGCTAGAATTTATTGGTTTCTTTGTTATATTCCACTGATTGTCCATTTAGGGTTTCTGATGGCTAATGTGCTCTTTGCCCTTCATTACAAATGCTAGAAATTAAACTTATTGGAGTAAAATGCATCAAAATATAGGGTCTGCAAGGCCCATTTAATTTCCCCCAAGAGCTGTCTCAATGCACTTTACATTCCAATGCAAATATACTTGGATTCAGGAAAAGTGATTGTGTATTTATGCTTTTATTTGTACTGCCAGAGAGACATAGTAGGAAGCCCAAGTACCCAGGTTCTCCTTCTGGCCCAGGTAAATTAGGATTAGTGAACTGCCTTAGCCACTTCCTGTGTGATCTTGGGTAAGTTGCCTAACCTCTCTAAACTCAAGTTTCTTCACCTTGAAAATGGGTATATAATGCTACCGTTTTATAGGTGGTTTTTTTAAGTTAAGGCATAATTTATATTAGTGTGTATTTAAAGGTGCACAGTTCTTACATGCTGAGTGTTTACATTTATATGCACATAAATAAGGAACACCAAAATAAGAGATAGAATATTTACAGTCCCCCTGTAGAGATCGCCCATGCCCCTTTTAGTAAACATCCCCTTCAGGTGACATTATTTACATCGCCAAGGAAGAGTTTTACCTTTTCTAGAACTTCCTATGAATTGAATTATAAATACTACTATTTTGTGTCTGACATCTTCTTCCTAACCGTTTTTCTGATTCTCCATGTGTGTATCAATAGTTTGTTTCTTTCTGTTACTGAAAAGCATTTTACTTCCTGGATTCATGATTGGCTTATCCTTTTATCTATTGATGGGCATTTGGATTCCTTCTAATATGGGGGCATTACAAGTAAGCTGAAAATTTAACTGTTGGCATATTTCAGTTCATCTATTTTTTATTGTTGCTTTTATGTGTGTGGGGGGGAGGGGGTTGGTGTGTGTGTATGTGTGACTGTGTGTGTGTGGTACTAGAAATTGAACCCAGGACCTTCACACGGAGCTGCATCCCCAATCTTTTTAATGTTTATTTTTATTTAATTTAATTTATAATTTTATTTTTTCTTTTATGTTGGGGATTGAACCCAGGAACTTCACACTGAGCTACATCCCCAATCTTTTTCTATTTTTGTTTGTTTGTTTGTGACAGGGTCTCATTAAGTCACTAATTTGCTGAGGCTGGGTTTGAACTTGTGATCTTCCTCCCTCAGCCTCCCGGAGTGCTGGGATTACAGGCATGCAGCACCACACCTGGCTTTGTCTATTTTTTAAATACAGCTAGTGCTTTTCATGTCCTGTATGAGAAATCTTCCTCGCCCTCCTCAAGGTTTTCTTCTAGAAGCACCATGCTTGTAGGTTTTGGACTAAGATCTGTGATCCAGCTTGAATTTATTTTTGAGTATGGAGTGAGATAGAGCTGAAGGTTCAGTTGTTTCCTCCGT
The DNA here is from genome assembly GCF_053883595.1 of Heterocephalus glaber. Lineage (NCBI taxonomy): Eukaryota > Metazoa > Chordata > Mammalia > Rodentia > Bathyergidae > Heterocephalus > Heterocephalus glaber. The sequence goes on along the minus strand of NW_028258410.1, from coordinate 21,114,723 downwards.
GCACATGTTCAATTGTTCCAGCACCATTTGTCAAAAAGATGTTCTTTCCCCCATTGAACTGACTTGCCAACGTGGTCAAAATCAATTGACCATGACAGTGTGAACCTATTTCTGGATTTTCTCTTCTGTTACATTGGTCTATTCAACCATCCTTATGCCAATACCATACTGTCTTGATTACTGTAGCTTTCTGTAGAAAGGGTTTTGAAGTCAGTGTAAACTCTAGTGTTCCCCCTCAGGTTGTTTTGGCTGATCATGAGTTTGTGGCTCTCTATGCCAACCCCCTCATCCTGGCCCTGGCTCCATGCACCTCACAGTCAACTACACCTGATAAATCCTGTCTGCTGATAATGTACTTTTGATTTCCAGCGTTTTCATTTACCTCTTGAAATTACTCAACGCTCCACACATACTGTCCACCTTTGGTACTATATTCTTTGCATTTTTTGTCCTACTTTTAAAACTTTTGTCTGATAATGCTAACTTTGGGAACATTGATGCCTTCATGTTACGTATTTTAACTTTTTTGTGCTCTTTTGTATGTCTTATAATTTTCTACTGTATATCAGATATATTGTATAAAAGAACAGTGGGGACAAAAGCAGCTAGCCAGAGGGTGAGGAGGCCTCTAGGGAAGGCCACATTCCCTCTTCTGTTCCCCTCGATGGTGGGGCGGGAGCTGTTCTTCGTGGAAGTGGGGCTGGGCTCCATTGCATCCTCGACTGGATCCAGTTCTCGAAGGGCTTCACACATTGTGAGGACAGGTCAGGACTCTGGGCTGGAAACACTGTGGAGACTCTGGGGAGCCCTGTGATTACAGCTAATCCACACACCTCCAAACTGTGGGGGGTCCCTGCTTTCCACCCCTGTTCGCTTGATCTGTAGAGCTCAAGTCTTCAGTGGTCAAAGTAGAGATCTGTGAGGGAACAGCCCCAGAGTGGACCAACAAGCAGAAGACCTAGAAGGCTGAGAGCACTGCAGAGAAATGAGGCCAGAGCCCTTTCGACACCTGGAGCCTGACCACATCTGGACAGACATTAGGGACTCCCTCATCTTCTTTTGAGAGAAGTCAGCTGGAGCTGTATTTTTTGCTACCTATAAACTCTTTCAAATGTATTTTTTTTCTTTGACAGTGCTGAGGATAGAGTCCAGGGCCTCACACATGCTAGATAAGCACTCTACCACTGAGCTGTACCCCACCCAAAATCTTCCTAAATCTTTCAAGGATGTTCCAAAATGGGTTCACTCATGCAATAACTCTTTGCTGAGTGTGGCTATGCGCTGAGCACTACCCTAGAACCCTGCGCTGCAGCAGTAAGCAAAACACACAAACCCATGTCCTCCCAGAGATGGCAGCCAGGAGAGCAGCCAGCTAACTCTCACACCTATCTGCATGCATGCCTAATCATCGGGAAGTTAAAATGTCTGAGGAGAAATTGAAAGCAGGGAGGCAGGAGAGAGAGTGCCAGGGTTGTGGGTAGGACAGAAAAGGCCTCACTGAGGAAGTGACGTTTGGGCTGAGACCCAAGGAAGTAAAGAAGTGAGTGAAACAGATATCAGGGGAAGGGAAGTTCTCAGGCTGAGGGAACAACAGCTTGTGCAAAGGTTCAGATGTGGGCACATTTTCAGGGAAGGGTGAGGGAACCAGTATGGTCCAGGGAAGTTGAGTGAGGGAGAATGGGAGTGTGAATAAAGATGATGTGGGGATCAGACTGTGAGGCCTTGTGGGACTTTGTCAGGACTTTGGCCCGTCCTTTACCTGAGATGGGAGCCACAGCAGGGTTCTGACCAGAGGGGAGATGTCATAGTGGCTTTGGGTAAGTCACTTTGGCTCTGTGACCCTCGTTTGCCTCACATATGAGATGAGGGTGAGTCCCCACTATATGAACACCACGGCAATAACGATAGCAGCCCAGATCTACCCAGGAGTGCTAAAATCAACGGGTGAAAGTTTGCAGAGAAACAGGGAACCTCACATAGTCTCCAAGTATCATCCTCAAGATGCTTAGTAATTGCCAAGTATAATGGTCAAGGTGGAGTGTCAATTTGATTGGCTTTGGGATCCCGCCAGGGGATTGGTGAAGCACATTTCTGGGTGTGTCTGGGTGAGTCATGAAGGTGTGGCCTTAGGGGTCTGTCTAGACCCGCCTCTCCACTTCCTCTCTGGCACTATTCCCCTGCTCTGCTTTCTGCCCACCATGAACTAAGCAGAACTATCTTTGCTCTGCCACTCCCTTCTGCCATGATGTTTTTGCCTTGAAGTTAATCAGTCATGAACTGAATCCCCAGAAACTGTGAACCAAATTAAACCTCTCCTCCTCTGAGTTGTGGGTATTGGGTACTGTGTCCCAGCAATGGGCAGGCTAAATAATACACCAAGGGAAACCTAGTGTGTTAGGTTTCCATCACTGTGACAAATACCTGAGATAATCAAGGAGGAAAGGTGTATTTTGGCTCATGGTTTCAGAGGTTGTAGTCAATGGTTGCCTGGCCCTTTTACTTTGGGCCTGTGGCAGCATGGCACACCATGCCAGAAGCATGGGATGGAGAAGGCCTTCTCACCTCTTGGTGGCCAGAAATCAAAGAGAGTGAGAGAGATAGGATCAGGGGCCCAGTATACCCTCAATAACCTAACTTCTTCCACAAGCCCCCCCCAACTCCTAAAGGTTCTACCACCTTTCAATAACACCTAGTAACTTTATAGTGGGGATATCTCACACACAACACCTTAATAAGAGATCAAAGTTGACATCACCCACAATGAGACATGTCGACAAGGCAGCCCTTGAGACTACGGCCTGAGGTTCTGTAGCATTCTTGCCAAAAGTACACCACCTCAGGCTAATCATGAGAAAATATCAGATTGACCTAAATTGAAAGACATTATGCAAAATAACTGGCTATTACTAATCACAATATTCAAGGTCAAGAAGAATAAGGAAAAAGAAGCTGGGCATGGTGATAGCATATGCCTGTAATCTAGCTACTTGGGAGGCTGAGGCAAGAGGATTGCTAGTCGAAGGTCAACTCAGGGAATTTAGCAAGACCTTGTCTCAAAATTTAAATAAAGGAAGGAAGGAAGGAACGGAGGGAGGGAGGGTGGGGAAAAGGGAGGCCTGGGGATGTAACTCAGTGACAATACAAGCACAAGGTCCTGAGTTCAATCCTCAATGCTGCAAAAAACCGAGAACACAAAACAAACAAAACCAAAGATGATGGAGAGAGTGTCACAGACTGGGGAAGCTCAAAGATGACAAATCTTAATGTCAGGTGGGCTTCTGGATTCAGTTTTTGGGTGGACAAAGGACATGAGTGGAAAATTTTGAGTAAGATATCTAGTTTGGTCAACAGTGTTAGTTGTGCCAGTGTTAATCTCGTGAGCTTGGTACTTGTACTCTGGTTGTGTAAATTGCTAACAGTGGCAAAGCTGCATGAAGAATAGACGAGAAATTTCTATACACTTGCTATACTTTTCCTGAAAGCCTGAATTTATTTCAAAATGTAAAATTAAATATTGGGGCCAATAGTAGCACTTCCTGGGTGGGGATGGCGTGCAAACTGAACACCCTCAAAGTGTGCAGTGCAGTGCAGTGCTAGGGACATGTTCTGTCAACCCTAGCAACCACTATGACAGGCTCCTTTACATCTATTAGCGACGTGCTGGGGAGTGCCAGCGTGGCCCACATCAGTGACTTCTCTGTTTGGGATTGAGTAAACAGATCCCGCAGCTCAATCCTAAAAATGCAAGAGTTAAACAAAAGCAAACTGCCTCCTGGCTGCCTGTATCACACTGATTATAAAATAGAAACCAGAGGCTCCCCGAGTTCTGAGAAATACAAACTAACCCTCCTACCCACAGTGCCCCGGAAGTAGATGGTAACATTTCTTTGAAAAAAAAATATCTCAGAGGAAAAAGAAGTAAGCATGCATCTTTGGATTGACCAGCCAAAACATCACTGTGGTTGGTTTTATCCAAAGTCACATTCTCTCCTAAATTCAAGGTCTGCAAACTTCTGGCCAGGCACAAGTGTCAGAAAAATGTTTTCATTTTGAAGCAATTCCTCTCATAAAATCGAATTATTTAGTTCATTCATAACATATCCTGTGAATGGAAATGCATAAAGTAAAAATGTAACAAAATGATAGAGCAGAAATAATGTTGATAAATCTATTCAATGACATAAAAATTTCTTTAATCTCGCTAAATTGTTATTACTATTTGAAGATTGAATAGCTTTCATTATATTTAAGTGCTTGGCTTATTGGTTTGTTTTATTTGGTTTAAAGCTATGTGATCCAGTTTCTATCAATACTTGGTTGACTTGGTTGTCAACAATAAAAAGATAACCTTATAAAGATGTGTCCTGCAAATGGAAGAAGGCTATCACTTACTTTTCTTTCATTCTTTTTTTTTTTTTTGGCTTCCGGGGATTGAACTCAGGTCCTTGTGCTTTCGAGGCAGGTGGCAGAACCACTGAGCTAAAGCCCTGGCCCACTTACTTTTCTTTCTTTCTTTTTTTTCTTCCTGCTGTACTGGAGATTGAATCCAGGGTCTTCACAATGAGCAACATCACCAGCCCTTTTTTGTTTTTTGTTTTGAGACAGGTTCTCACTAAATTACTAAGTTGCCCAGCCCCAGCTTCAATTTGCAGTCTTTCTAAGCCTCCCAGAGTGCTGAGATTACAGGCAGGCACCACCTCACTCAGCTACCATATTCATTTTTTAAATTGCCTTGCATCTTTCAATTCCAAACATCATTCTTGCAAAAGTTTGATTGGAATTTGTCTGGTCATTTCTGTCTTCCCTGTGATTAAACTGCTGTTCTTGAAAACTGAAAAGTGTTTCAGTTTTATACTTTTAACACATTTATTTAAAAGTCAGTGAAATGCTAGGTGAGAATGATTTAAAATCATATTAGAAAATTTCGTTTCCAGAACCTTATAGTGTGTGCAGATTTGAGCATTTCTTTGGAAATTTATATAATTTTAAATAATGTAAATGTACAAACAATAATTCCTTAACAAGAACTTTTCCAAACATTTTCTTTCAAAATGTCCTCTCTATATCCCATGATTCCTTTTTAAAACATTCTTTTTCTCTCATTTTTTAAGTGCTGCCTTTTGATTTCAAAGATCCTGAATGAGTGTGTGGCTGACCAAGTGCTTGGACTGGGAGAAATGTTAACTTTGCCCTCTTCCCACTGTTTGCGTGATTCCTATTACCCAAGAAGTCTCTTTGGCCACTTGCCCAGTTCCATTTGGGAAGGGTGGTTCAACTCAGGCTACAAGGTCCCCATCTGATCCCTCTCCAGCTGTGCCCCCTCTGTGGGAGAGAAGTTAATAGCCCCCTGCTGTCTCCTCAGCAGGCCCTGGGACCCTGGACTCTCCTTCCAGGACCCTGTGAGCCCCTTCCCCAGGCTGTCCTCCAAGAGTCAATTACATCCCCATCTCCCCACAGAGCAGCCTGCTGAGGGCAGGACAGAGCTGGAGGCAGAAAGAATGAGGAAGCTGGCTGTGGGCTGGGTCCCATTCAGCCAGAGTGGGGAGAAGTCCAAGAATTCTCAACCTGAACCTAACACACCAGGTCTTTATGAAGCTATATTGCAAAAGAAGCAGGCTAGAACATCTTTTCAACATTTTGAGACTTGGCCAGAAGGTCAGTGAGCCTCTATTTGTATTGATTGAAGTGGAGCAGTTGCTTGCTAAGGACAGTGCTATGATTAAAATCTAAAATGTTCTCCAAAAGCCTCATGTGTTCAGAGGTGGGGCTTTGGAAGGTGACTGAATCATGACGGTGCTATATTCATCAGTGGATTGATCCATTGATGAGTTCATAGTTGAAAGTGCTGTTAGGAGATGGCATCTGGTCAGAAGAGGCGGGTCTTGGGGGTGTGACCGGGAAGGGTATATTCTTGTCTCCAGCTCCTCTCTTTGCTCTGTTTCCTGGTTGCCATGAATTGAGCAGCTTTCCGCTGCCATGCCCTTCCACTACACCATTTCTGCATTGGAGCCAGCCAACCATGGACTGAATCCTCTGAAACCATGAGCCAAAATAAACCTTCTTCCTTTGAGTTTCAGATACTGGTTATTTTGTCCCCAAAACATGAAAGTGGCTAATACAGGCACCATCTCCTAAAGTCATCTGATAAGGCGCCACTATTTTCCCACAAATGTTGAGTGAATTCTTTCATGAACTCATTCCAGCTGCCACTAGTCTGCAGTCCAACGGTGCCCCTGAATTTCTTGGTCTCAGTTAGAGGCCGCCCTGCTGAAAAATTCAGTGAACTGTCACATGATTGTGAATCTGGAAGTCCAGACATGCCAATATGAGATGATTTGCTTTGGGGGACTGGGAAAGAGGAAAGTTCTCATCTCTTCCCAAACCTGAAACCTCAACCCTCATCAACTCCAGCTCCTCCTTCCGGGGTCTGAAACACTTTTAAACACCTAAGACATGGTGAGGAGGGGAGTATCACTGCCAACAGGAATATTAATTATTGGTAAGATTTAATGTAATTTTCTTTAGATTAAAATAATATGTATAAGTGCTCATGTTGTTTCCTTAGGTCTCAGTGCATAATTTGACCTACTCCACCTTGAAGACCCTGCCTTAAGTCATGAATTGCAAACAGAGACTCTTCAAAAGGCTCAGAGAAGCCTTTCAGCTAAAACAGATACTGAGCAATCAAGGTGTATCCCTTTTGAAAAAGCAGAAAATTCAATAATACATCTTAGTCACATAGTTGGAAAGCAATTTAGAGAATTTCAACTCCTGGTGATGAATATAGAGAATTGGAGGCAGGGTCTTAGCAGAAAGGGGATTTGCTTGGAACTCAGGATACTGGGATATAGCTTCACTTCATCCCCTAACTAACTGTGTGAATGCCTTAGTTTCCCCTTTGTGAAATCAGTGAAAAACTGAGATAAACGTTGAATTAAGGGCTAGAAACTCAAATTCCTCAAGTGGCCAGGGAATAAAGATGGCCAGGTGTGAGACAGTAAGGAGTGGTAGAGTGGGGTGAACTAGAGAGACTAATTCCTAGACAATTCCCAGGCAGCTGATGCCCTTTAGGCAAGAAAATATGAGGCATGATTGAAAAATATGGTATATATTTAAATAAAAATTTAGTCCAGTACAAGACACATTGCCATTAATCTCTCTCAAGATCTTCTCTCTCTCTCTGAACATACTTATCCCATCATTCTTGCCACTTTCTGAAGCAATTCTGGAAGCCCTCTTTCTTCAGTGTTTTTAGTTGTTCCATCATAGTTGCCTTGAGGTATGAAATCAATGCAAAATGTTTACCTTTCATGCTCATTTTGACTTTGGAGAAGAGCCAGAAGCCACATGGTGCCAGATCTGGTAAATAAGGTGGATGGGGATGCACTGTAACGTATATTTTTAGGAACCTGCCTTTCTGTGGGATGGCACTTGGCAGCAGCACTCACCATATTTTTTTGATCATATCTTGTAAAGACACTCACTAAAGAAGACTTCCAGACCACTTCAGAAAGTGAAAAGAATGATGAGATAAATGTGTTCGAAGCAAGGGGGAGTATTTTGAAAGAGATTCATGGCAATGTATCTTCTGTAATAACAATTTTTTGAAAAAAAAATTGAAACCGTCACCATATTTTTGATCACCCTTTGTAGACATGTCTTCTAATTTTTTCAGAAGTCAGGAATCCAGATATTACATGAAATTTCCTTGTTATAAATGATGACACCTAATTTGTTTTTAAAACCTTTTTAAAACACTGTGCTGGACAAACAAAACCCACCCGAAGCCTTTGCAGCCCATTGCTTAAGAGCACTCTCGCAATTAGCCACAGCTCAGCCTCAGGGGCAGCGGCGTTACGGGCGGAACCGCACTTCATCTTGCCCAGTCCTGACACCCTTGATGCTGACTTCTACTGAAGATGTTTATCCGCCTAGAAGTGTCTCCCTAACAGAAACATTTGCTTTTGCCGTTCTGGCATGTGCTGGCCGTGAAAAACAGCTAAGCTTTCCCCTACAAATGTTTCTTTCGGGCTGCTTAGGAAAGCTTTGGGAGTTGGTTTCTCTCCGCAAATGCAGCTAGTGTTGCCTTGGGATGGGCCACTGTCCGGTGCTGCGGATGGCATGGGGACGAGTTTACCTCCCAATCCTACAGGCCCTTGATAATAGCTGTGGCAATTCCTCTCCCCCACGAAAGCCAGCTCGACTCCCTTTCTCATTATCCCCCTCAACTCTACCATCTGGATTTGCTTCTACATTGACCTTGCCCTATTTTTGAGGTAATTCCTGGTTAATTCCTATCCTCTATGCTACCCTCCATTTCATGCAAATGATCACTGACTAAATGCACATTTCAAAGGGGACACCCCTTTTATTTAATCCTTCTATCTTAATTTTGCCCTGCAAACATGCCAGTCACCCAGAGCCTCAATTTTTAATTTAATATAACTGTACAAAAATTACGTGAAAATGGATTCTAAACAATGCCTTGATATTTTTTAAATAATCAGATAGGACTTAATTTTCCAACATAATTGTCTAGAGGTGATTCAATTTCACATGCTCTTTAAATATGTATTTTTCAGTGCACTATGGCTTGCAGGGATGATTTAAAATTAGTGTAAATAAATCATAAAATGATTCTGACAGTTAAGTTTGTCATCTCTTTGCTGTGAAACTCCAATGTAAAAATTAAATTCTACCTTCCTGGTAAATCCTCTTTCTTCTTCTCTCCTCCCCTGCCAAAATAATTTTATCAATGGAAAAATAAAGGATTGTTTTAAAATATGAGAGCAGAGATGTTATAGCAGGCAGAACTAAGAAGGTGATCATGGCTTCCACTCCCTGTGCAAAAGCTTGCATTGATCCCTTTCCTGAGTGAATGACACTCGTGCCTTTTTGCTGGCCACAGAATTTGACCAAGGTGGGAGGATGTCACACTCTAAGCTGCATCATATGGAAACGTGGGGTGATACCATGCCTGTGATTGCATGCAGATCTAGTCATATATCATGGCATGCAGGGGATGAATATCTCCTATTTGAAATGACTGGGATTGGAAGTGTTTGGGAATTATATACATAATGAGCTATCTTGGGGATGGGACCCAAGTCAAGACAATGAATTAATTTGTTTCATATACACCGTATGAAATTCATTTTATACAATAGTCTTAATAATTTTGTACATGAAATCAAGTTTCATGGTGTGGAATTTTCCATGCGTGACATCATGTTGGTGTTCAATAAGTTTTGGATTTTGGACCATTCCAGACCTCTGATTAGGGATGCTTCTGCTGGACTTTAATTAAAATATTTATATGTTTTTTCATGCCTCTATGTGACTGTTTTTCTAAGATAGGTAAATAGAAGTTAAATTTCTGGGCTAAAGGATTTGTACATGTAATTTGCTCATACATACGAATATATATAAATTTAAAATACAAAAATAAAATAAAATGTCAAGTATAATACAATAAACGTATACATACATGTGAACTTTCCTCTAAAAAGGTTAAACCATTTACTATACAGCTTCCCATACTTGATGAGCATATCCATTTCCTCATAACTGCAGACAAGCTGGTTGTTAGGAAGCGTTTTCACATTTACCAATCTGTAGGCACAAAAGGACCTTTCAGTATGTTTTATTTGGCTATTCTGAATTTTTAATGAGCCTGAACATCTTTTTATGTTTACTGTCCATTTCCATTTTATGGCTTGTTAATTGCATATTAATACTTTTTGTTCATTATTGCAGCGGGTTGTTTGTCTTTCTTTTCTTTGTTTGTAAAACTTATTGATAAATGTACTTTGAACTATTAATAGTTTGTTTTGTATTTATCAAATGTCAATTCTAATCTAGCCCTTGCTTTCTAATTTAATTTGAGATATTTTTTTTCTAGACAACATTTTTAAACCTTTTGTAGTGAATATGTATCAGTCTTTTTTATTATGGATTTTGCTTGTTTGTTTTGTTTGAGTTGTTGTTTGGTCTTTTCAAAGAAAGTTGCTTTGTCTTAGGAAACAGTCCCATGCTTCCATCTAGTATCTTTATGCTTGCTTGTTTTTTCTTTCCTTGCTTCCTTCTTTGCTTCTTTCCCTGTGTTTTGAGATAGGCCCTCTTTACATAGCTGAGGCTGACCCCAAACTCATGGTCTCTTGCCTCACCCTCCCAAGTGCTGGGATCACAGGTATGCACCACCATGCCCGGCTCTCTTTCTTTTCTTCTTTTTCTTTTAATGTGCATTTCAGTTTCATGTGGAATTTATTTCGTTTTTACAGTTTGGGGATTGAATCCAGGGCCTTGCCCATGCTAGGCAAATGCTCTACCACTGAGCCACATCCCAGGCCTGGAGTCTGTCTTTATGTTAGACGTGAGGTGAGAATTAACCTTTCCTACCAAGCCAGCTGTGCAACAGTGTTCACTGATCCATGCTTTCCCCCTGAGCAAAACAAATGTGCATAAACGTGTTTGTTCCCAGACACCATATTTTATTACATTGGTCTATTTTGTCTCTTTGTTCCAACACTTTTTCATTTCAATTATTATAGCTCTACTTACTGTTGTGAAATCTGATAAGGCAGTTTGTCGTTTATTTCCAAGCTTTTCTTTGCAGACATTTCCTCTCCCAAAGGAATTAGTAAATCTGCTTATTGCACTGAAAAAAATCCTTTTTGGACCTCCCTCTGCTCTTATTCCCCTTCCCTTCTTTTCTCTTCTCTTTCTGTTCAATTCAATTCCAAAGCCATTTTAAAAAAAGATAGGCATCCGTGGTGGGAACAGGTGGCAGTGGTCCAGCACAGGGTACTTGTTGCTATGGGGCAGGTGCCCCCCATTGGGGGGCAGCAGTGCTGGAGTCTCACCTTGGTGAGGTTCTGCATCTCCTGGCCTGAGAGCAATGAGGAGGGTGTACTTGCCAGAGGGAGGCAGCTCCTGGCCAGGGCCCGAGCAGGACAAAGAATGGGTTGCAAACAGAGGCCACTAACAGACACATCAAGGATCCAACCTTCTCACTATTGGCAAAGGGGATATAAATATGTAGAGAAAGCAAAAGGACCCTGTCGAGCGGGGTTGGTATTGGACTACGAGTAAAGTCTGAGGCCAGCTTCCTGTGTGTGTGACCAGGGCCCAGTACTGAGAAAGACCCTGTGGTTAGACTCTGATGCTATGGAATCACTGTCCTGAAATTCTTAAAAATGCTACCTTTGAAATGGCATTTTTAAAATCAAGTCTGATGGGAAGTGGAGCCTTGGCTAAGAGCCATTCCGTGTCCCACCAACTTCCTGCCTCCCTGGGATGGGCCTCAGTGACCTTCCCTCTGCCGTGGAGGCTCAGACTCTTCTGGTCTCCCTGTCCCCACTCCCATCCAGTGACCACTGTCACCCTGTGCTCACGGCATCCACCCTGATTCAGGTACCTGGCATGTATGGGCTGACTGGTTGTCCATCCCTGTGGGTTAGAGGGTGACCTGGGGCAGGGAAGATGCCTGGCTTTATGTCCCCTCCTTGGCAGGGGACTGAACATTAGTCTAGCAAGTGGCAGGTGACAGAATGCCCAGGAGGTGGCTTGTACTTTTTCTGAGCTGCAGGGTAGGGCCCTGCCACCTCGGAGCATCTGGATTCACCCAAGAGTTTCCCCCATGCACAACTCTAAGCAGCAAATGTCAAACACCAGGACAGGGCCAGAGAGAGATCATAGAAGAAAGAGGAAAGCTTGAATTTTAGTAACTCTCACATGGTTCTGTCTTTTGAACAAGATGCCCCACATTTTCATTTTGCACTGGGCCTCTAAACTTGTAGCCAGTCTTAGAATAAACACATGGTTTTCAACATACATAGACATCTAGAAAACTATAAATGTCATGTGTGTGCACACACACACATGTCTGTGTATCCATGTGTACACAGTTCTATCCACCCCAAGGGCCTTAGGGTAGCAACATCACAGTAGCAACAGCCTCACTCAGGGCCCAGAACTTGGCTTCTGAAAATTATTTTCCACTAAAAGGAAACAGAAACTTTTGGAGAAATGGCTAATTCCAGGACTGAAACAAGAAAAGTAGAAGACAAAGCTGAACATCTTGTGTGTGCAGAGAGAAAGGAAGTAAGTGCTCAGAGAATGAAGTGGACACGGACACATCAAGGGGATTGAGAAGCCAGCATGAAGAGGCTCACTGGCCATCTCTGGGACATTATGGATGTCAAAATAAATAAGGTAATGACAGATTATAGCCATGGTTATGATTTATAGCTAGATGTCCCCCTTCGCCTCATGCCCTCATGGGTGGGGCTTTGGGGAGGTGATTAGATCACAGGGGCATGGTGCTTATCAGTGTAGTAGTCCGCGGATGGGTTTATAGCTGACTTGCTCTTAGGAGGTAGGATCTGGTCAGAAGAGATAGGTCACCGGGGGCATGGCCTGGGAGGGTTAATCTCTTCTCCAGGCCTTCTTTCACCCTCTCTCTGCTTCCTGTCTGCCTTGCTCTGAGCAATCTCCCTCTGGGATGCCCCATTCCATGCCACTCTGCCTTGAAACCAGCTGATTATGGACTGACGGCTACAAACTGTGAGCCAGAGTAAGCCTCTCCTCCCTTAAGTTGCAGGTATTGGGTACTATGTCCCAGCAATGAAGAAAGTGACAAAGACACCCACTGACCAAAAGGATAGCAATGAGTTAATTGATTAATGGAAGTTTGCTGAGGAGTGGAGAATATGTACCTAGTCTTAAAGTATTTCCCCAGGAAGACTTCTCAATTACAAAGGAGAAGAGATTAACTTGATAGTGGAGCAGCCTGGCAGACAACAACTTAATTAATTATCAGAGTTAATGTCACACACAGCGTCACTTCTATAGTATTCTCACCAATGATATGTAGTAACATGAATCTAATCAGGGCACAATGTCATGTCATTCTAAGTGAGGGACACTCTGCAAAATCAGTAGTATTTCAATAGTATACTAAGCAATAATATTCATTACTTGAACTATACAGTGCTGCCTCGGTTCCCAAACAAAAGCATTTGACAAAATTTTGTTTTTATTTACAAACTGCATTAGATAACAAACACGACCACACCATCTTTCCCACACAAACATGAACGTGGCCATCTTTTCCAAGATCGTAAAACAAAAGTTCGTAAACCGAGGTACCACTGTATTTGGAATATATACAGAGCCCACCAAAAAAAATGTATACATACTTCAGGAAAAGAAAAATAGCATGTTGTTTTTCAACAGACGGTGTTGCCCTTGTATGGGGAACTCTAGAGGATGTCATCGCAGAAAAGTCACTATGCTGCCAGCCCTTAGACAAGAAATGGAAAATGCATGGGCAGCCGTCTCAATGACCAAGGTTCCCCAAGCAGCAGTTTGCCGTACTAATGAATGTCTGGAAGCTGGTGGCCACCACTCTGAGCACCTGTTGCAATTGGAGAGGCCAAAGGTAACTTGTATTAATCTCATGATACCTCAGTAAATTTAGTATTAAAGTATTTATATAAATTTTTCTTTTCCTGAAGTGTGTATACATTTTTGGTGGACTCTATTTTCTTTTGAAATACATATATATCATATAATAGACATACTTTTTTTAAAAATTTAAACCTGTCCATTGTGTGTGTGTGTGTGTGTGTGTGTGTGTGTGTGTGTGTGTGTGTGTGTTTTACTGGGGGTTGAACCCAGGGCCTTCACAATGAGCTATATCCCAGTCCTTTTTATTTTCTTGTTTTCGGGTTTTTTGTTTCTTGTTTTTTGTTTTTTTTGTGGTACCGGGGATCAAACTCAGGACCTTGCACTTACAAGGCAGGTGCGGTGCCACTGAGCTAAATCCCTGGTCCTTTATTTTCTATTTTGAGACAAGATCTTGTTAAGTTTCCCAAGCTGGTATGAAACTTTCAATCTTCCGGCCTCAGCCTCCCTGGTGCTGAATTTACAAGAGTGTGCCACCATGCCCAACCAAATATTTTTAACAAAAAATTCTTCCAGACGGGACTCTGATTATGTACAAGCATGTGTGTGTACATTATTTATGTTCTTTTTTTTTTTTTGGTACCAGGGATCGAACTCAGGTCCTTGCCCTTGTGCAGCAGGCGGCGAAACCACTGAGCTAAATCCCCAGCCCAGTTTATGTTCTTTTTTAAGTGGATAAACACTGTCACTCATACTATTCGTGATATTCTACAGATTACATTTCCCATACACTTACGGATTCCACGTCATTTGGCCACTGTCCTTTGATTGTCATTCATTTTGTTTCTATTTCTATTTTTAGATAATGCTAATACTATACTATTGTCTATGTATTATCTATGTATTGCAGGCTATTTGATATGCTTCTCCAGAGAGAAGATAGAAAGTGGAATTACGAGGTCTCACTGAACTGGTTTTCAGTGCTCTGATGGACCCCAGGGCCTGATATACATTAGGTAAGCTCTCCCTGAACCATCTCTCCAGCCCACACCTTACATTTTAGCAGATATTTCTAAATGAAGTGTTCACAGCGATCTAAACTGACAAGGAATATTTTACAGGAGAAGTCACATGCACAGTAAACTCAACATCTGGCTGAATCTCATGTTTAACATAGCAGAAACTAATAGCTGTCACTCGGTCCCTGTTCTCCCTTTCTGCCACCATAATAAGACAGTTAGCTTGGGGCTATCCACCTGAATAAAGACTAAAATTCCCATTGTCTCATGCAACTAGGCAGGGCCATATTATTAAGTTCTGGTCAATAGATATGATAGAGGCGATATGTTCTACTTCTGTGTAGTTTCCTCAGAAACAAAGGGTATGCCCTACAGCTCTATTTCTGGGTGGAATGCAGATGTGATGACTGGGGTTAAGGCAGCCATTTTGGACTACAAAATGAAAAATTTCGGCTTTGTCAGAGCAACAAAACAGAAGAACCTTGGCACCCAGATGATTATGAGGTCACCGAAAGAGCCACCAACTGCCTACCTAGTCTTTTATGTGGGGAAAAAAACATGTATCATATGAAAGCCACTTTTTGAAGATGTCTTACTGTCACAATAGCCAAATGGGTACCCTAAATAATTCAGTAACTAAATATTGAAAGAGACAAATAGGAAAAGGAAGCAACCATTCATATTGGAGAGATCACTAATACAACTGTTTTATTTGATCTCCCCACCAATCCTATGAGGAAGACGTTTGAATGTTGGTATGTAGCTGCCATTAATCTTGCAGGTTGTTAAAAATGCTGTTGTGCAGCTATTTTTTACCCCTTGGGATTTTTCTTCACTGTCAGAGAGGGCAGGCCAAGGGACTCAGCCCTGCCGAAGCAACCTGGAAAAAACTGCTTTCTAAACCAACTGGGGTTTTGGCAAGGAATGTTCATTTGTTCACCAGTAGAGCATTTGTTTAGATTCTTCTGTTTTGAAAAATTAAGTGATTTAGTATTTTAAATTTGTTCCTAAGCCCAGTGTAATGAATGACCTCTCTCTTTCTTAGGTCACGGAAAAGAATTTTCTTGTGTTTGTGGCTAATTCCTCAATGGCAGCGGCCCAAACAGGGGACAGGAGGGATGCATGCCTCGGCTACTTAGGTCAAAAATAAACACAGGACAGAGGATCCTGGGATTCCTGTGGCTGTTCCATTGCCAATCACCCATGCTACATTGTGTGAGTCTGAGTAGGTTTGGTCTGCAAAATCAGCTGCACACAAATTCTGGGAAATAACTTTGAATTACTAAAGTTGCAATTTACCAAATCTAGCTTTTTCCTTGAGTTTTTAAGTTTCCTTTTAAAACCGCTCATTCTACTTAAAGGACTAGAGTAACAAAAAATAAGTCATTGTTTTTAAGGAAATCACTTTAATATTTGGTACCATTTATAAACTTGGCTTTCAAACTTTTCCTATTTAAATGTCCTGAAACATTTTAAACTATGTTTCTAAGTTTGATACTTGGGATGTTCTAAGTACTTCAGCTGTCTTATGTTTCTGCTTACTCTAGTAAATATTTATAAACCTAATAACTCGTATCTTGTGACAAATCTTAAATTTTCTTAAATATTTCACTGATTACATATCAATTTAGGAAAATGTCTACTTAAAATTGTACATTTTAAGCAACGATTCGATTTCATTTGAAATTATGGTTGACAAGTTTGACTAATACATTATCAACATATAAGTCTAATTTGCATTTCCCTCAAGACGAATGATGCTGAACATCACTTTAGTTACCTTTTAGCTACTGGCCTATCTTCTTTTTGAAATATTGGCTCAAAAATTTTGCCCCATTTTTTTTTTTTTACTGAATTGTTTATCTGCCTACTATTGAGTTGTAAAAATTCTCCATGTTATACATTCCTTTTAAGTTTTTCATATCTATCTGATAGATGTGTTGGATTTTCACTGTTCTTAACTTGCCTTTTATTTTCTCAGCTTTGATTTTTGAAGAGCAAAAATTTTAAATGTTGATGAAGTTCATTTGATCAATGTTTTCCCCTCATGGTTTGTGCTTGTGTTGAGAAATCTTTCCCAGATCCAAGGGTGCGACGATTTTTCTCTTATGTTTTCTTCTAGACCTCTGATGGTTTCAGGATTTTATAGTTATGGATTTAAATCTGTGATCCACTCTGGGCTAATATTTGTCTGTGATGTGAGTTAGGAGTATACGTTAAATTTTCCCTATCAGTATTCAGTTTTATGACACCATGTGTACCTTACATGCATTTTTGTGCAGTGAGAGGGATTATTCTAAGAAGTCCCTAGATGTCACCAGCCAGCAGAAGAGGCCCATGACACGTGTTTCAGAGATTCCAGCAGAGCAAGAGCTTCGGTCTCTCGAACCTCCAGGGACAGCATTCCCAGGAGCCACACCAGATCCTGCTTCCTCCCATCCTGCTTCCTCTCACCCTGCTGGAGAAGCCATTTCTCAGTGTGGAGGTTGCACAACAACCAGCCACTTAGGCCAGAGAACCGCCTGGAGTCTGCTCTAGATGGAGGTGGAGAGCCGTGCCCTCGTCGGGGCATGGAAGTTGGCAGCTGTCTCTTGTTTGAGCTGTGATCACCTGCCACTTGTCTTTGGTACTTAGGGGAGATCTGAGTAGTCCAATTTAGGTGGCAAGGACAACTGTCCCAGTGTGCTGGGGACAGTCTTGGTGTATGTGCCATTGTCAATAGTGTCTCTTTTGCTTTCAGAAGAGTCTCATTCTCAAAAGGCATCTAGACCTCAGCTGACCCTGAGGACTCTACAACCTCAAGACCACAGACTATTCCAACAAAGAATGAGTGTGGCAACTCTGGAAATCTCTGCCATCTGTCTGTGCCCACCAACAAACATACTCTATTCAGCTGAAAGCAAGAAGAAAAGACAATTGCAATGTATTAAGCCAGAATCTTGTCATTCTGTTTGCTTTTTCACTCTGGCAAAAAAAAAAAAAAAGGAAAACAACAGGTCTTCGAAGGAGATGACAAGGAGGTAAGGGGTAGAAATTATTGGGGCTACTGTTAGAAAGCCAGTCTGCCCCCCGCCTAGTGGAAAGAGCTTAGTGAAACTAGTAGTAGTCAGTTTTTCATCACTACAGTGAAATACCTGAAGCAATTAGCTTACAGAGGAAAGCTTTATTTTGGCTAATGGCTCTGAAGGATCCAGTGATTAGCACCTTGTGCTGGGCCACTGGTAAGAACAGCATATCCTGACAAGAGTGTGCGCTGGGTGGAGCAAACTGCTTAGCTCATTAGCCAGGAAACAGAGAGAGACAGAAAGAGAAAGACTGGGGTCCTACTCTGCCAGCTCCAGTGAACTAAGGACCTCCCAGTAGGCCTCATCCCCTAAAGATTCCACCACCTGCCAAGAGTACCATCCTGGGAACCAACTCCAGTTAATTTCCCCTCATTTTAAATAGGAAAAAAATTATAATGCATGACATGCTAACTCAAGCCCTCAAACAGTTTCCTGAAATGAAACTGAACACTTAAAATGGTGCCTTAGTTCATTTATTCTGCTATAACAAATTACCTGAGACTGGTATTTCATTTTTTTAAAAAGAAAAGAAATTTTCTCACAGTTCTGGAGCCTGGGAAGACCAATACCAAGGCTCTGGCAGGCTCTGTTGTCTTGAGAAGGCTTTTCTCTGCTTCCAAGATGGCGCCAGGTCACTGCCTCCTCAGAGGGAAGGAATGTTGTATCCTCATGTAGCAGAGGCAGAGGTGCAAGCAAATGTCTTTTACAAGAGCCTTGATCCCATTTGCAAGGGAGAAGCCCTCATGACCTACTTATCTCTCAAAGACCCCTCCTCTTACTACTATGACATTGACCATTAAGTTCCAACAGCTGAATTTTGGAGAGGATGTGTTTAAACTGCAGGAATGCCATAGTACCCAACCTGCTTATTAGGATGGAAAATGCTTAAAGCATGGCTATCTGATCACTATAGTCACTAAAGTTTTCGACAAAGAGTAAGTTTGCACATGATGTCTCAGTGTCGTGGCCATATCCAGCTGTGTGTCCCTCCTGTTGCTTCTCCATTGCACTTTTCAGAATGTGGCCCTGCTACTCTTTCACTGCAATTAAAATGCTACTTTTCTCTTGTGTTATTTTGGTAGAAAGACTGAGTGACATTTTGGAGGCATATGTATCAGTCTTTCTCTTTGTGTTGCTATTTTTCTTATTTTCTTTAAAAATTATTGTTAAAGATTTTTTTTCTAATTGTGAGAAGCGTACCTTCTATAAAGTTTGGATGTTAAAAAAAAAAAGCCATTCTACTGGGAAACTATTTGCAACAGTTGTTTAGAGGCTGATGTATGCCTGTATTTGTCTTCTGGAGTTAGGGAAGATGCAAAATTTCTTTCTTGAGGCAGGGGATGGGGTGGATGGGTATTTTTGTACTATTTCAAAAGTTTGCCAAAAGCATCCCCTCACACATACCCTGTATCACAGACTGCCACTTTTAGAAGGACACGGAGGAAACCTCTTTCCACTTGCAGTATCACATAAAGCTCTAATTTGACATGTAGCTTGGGTCCTTTCTATCTTGGAGGCACTGTGAATCATAAACAAAATGAAGTGCTTTGAAATTCATGACTTTCCTTGTTGATTCTACAAAACTTTGGGGGATTCCTTTAAGACCCTTTACAAGTACCCACAAGAGAAATGGGTGAAATATGAGTCTATAACTGCCATTCTTTATCTCCTTTGTTCATGTTGTATTTTTTTACATGCTTGCTTTTGAATAAAAACAGTTTGAATATCCCTGATGTAATTGATTCATTTCCCTCTTTGCACTGGCTGCCAGGAAGCTCAGCATCTAATTATTGGTCCACCACTGGCAAGTACTCAAGACTTCCAGTCCACATTTGGTGTTCCAACCCTGTCCTTGACTTTCTTTTCATTCTTATTTTTCTCGGTCAACTTGTTTTCTTTATTATGCTGCCATACATGTTTTTATGTACTACCTCAAACCATTTTTGAAAAGATCCAAGGTTTAAATAAATTCATTTAAAAATGGGGTACTTTTTCTGTAGAGGCGATCTTTGTAGGTGAGAAAGGAATGTGTATAGAAATGAGGCATGATTTTGCATGGAGAATACGTATGTATGTTTGTGGGATATGTATACATGTTGAATACATTATGAAATTCATGGTTTTCAAAGTTAATATGGCCTCTTGGCTTTAGAGTACATTTACTGGGAAGATGGGGGGGGGGCAGTGGGAATGTGTTTTACTCCAAGGTAGATACGCCATGGTTTACACCCTCAAGATTCTGTTTTATGGCTTGGCATTGTCAAATTTTGTTTGGGATTGTTTTATGTGTTATTATAAAATGAGAATAAATACCAAGGAGAAATCAGGATAAAAGAGACAGAAAGGGGCCCTCCTATAGGGGAGGGTGGCTAAATTTTCCATGTCCTTAAATACAAATTGGGGCTTTAGGTCCTATCTCAGCTTCTGCTCACCTGCTGTGGCTCTTACTCTATCAAAGACTGGCTTCATCTGTCATCCCAGCATTCTGGAATGCTGAGGCAGGAGGATCAAAAGTCCAAGCACAGCCTAGGCAACTTTGTGACTTAGCAAGACCCTGTCTCAAAATAAAAAATAAAAAAGGGCTGGGAATGTAGCTCACTGCAAAGTGCCTGGGTTCAATCCTCAGTATGAAAAAGAAAAAACATAACAAGAAAAACAATGGGGAGTCTGGCTTCTGCCTTTCTTTGACATCACCTGAGGACCTTTAAAAAATGCTAAAGCCACAGTCCTGTCTCCAGAGAGCCTGGCTTACTTGGTTTGAGGTGGGGCCTCAGCATGGGGATTTTTAGAAGCTCCTCTGGAGATGCTAATGTGCATGGGGGTTGAGAACCACTGCTCTAAGAGAAGGAAAAATAAAATTAATAAGCACCTGCCTCCTCCTTATCTCTCAGGGGTAGACTGCAATTTAGGAGATAATGGGCCAGATTCTGGTGATGGAGTAAAATGATTTGAATGACACAGATTAACCCTTTGCATTCCATAGGGTACCCTAGTTATTAAGTGTTCGACATATCCTGCTGTGATCCACAGGAACAAACACTCTTCCTGTCCTGCTAACCTGTGTGTGTGTGTGTGTGTGTGTGTGTGTGTGTGTGTGTGTACAAGTATGCAGTCATCCCTCATTCTGAGACCTCTCAGGGACCCCCGGAGCCTCCCATGCTCCAGTTCCTTCTGTAAAATAACTTAATATTTCCATGCACATCCTCTCAGATGCTTTAAGTCATCTCCAGATGACTCACAATGGCAAATAAAATGTAAATGAATGTTTTAAATTACACTGTATTGTTTAGGGAATCATGACAAGGAAAAAAGTCATGCACACTCATTTCAGAAAAAAAAAGTTTTCCCAAATATTTTTGATCTAAGGTTGGTTGAATTTGAGGATGCAAAACTCACATGTACAGAGGGCCAATTCACTTGGTGTTTCCTGCGCCAATCTATTCCAGTTTATTTCTTAAGTGTGTGCACGTGCACACACACATATGTATTTGTATATACAGGTTCAGAGGTCAAGGCCAACTAAACACCTCTGGAGGACATGAAGCTGCTCAGTTTCTAGCAGCTCAGGCTCTCTGAAAAGATGCTGTGGGAAGTGAAGTTGTGTGCACAGCAATAATCTGTGCTGGTGCTGAGCCATAGCGAGCACCAGCTGCTATCACAGTGGAAGAGCAACATGAGCTCAGTGAATCCTCACGGTAATAGTACAGGGAGCACTGTTCTCTCGGCTTCAGAGATGAGAAAATCAAAGCCACGTACATACACCATCTGCTTCTAGAAGACAGAAGAGGTGTGGCCCCCATGCCTGCAGCAGCAGGCCTAATACTTGCTGGCTCCTGGGAGGACAAACCATGTTTACTGAATACATTTGCTCTGGTGTAAGGTTTGGGGAACATAAGGGGGACAGAGTAAGCTAGGACCAGAGGTGGGGCCGTGGATGGTGGGGCCTGATACAAATACAATTTTAGGCCCCTATTTCAGAAAGAGAACAAAATTATTGTGAGTCCAAGATTAGATATGAAAACGAATCCTTAAGTTAATAAAAGCAATCACAACTTTAAGAAGCTGAAAAATTGTACAAATGTCACAAAATGCCTGGGCAGGTGGGCTGTCAAAGTGCTGGCCATTGCCACCCTTCCCTCTTCAAGGGCAAGGGAGGAGTTACAGCGGAAAGAGCCCTCTTTACTGACTGCAGCCCATGTCAAAAGCAGATGACGATAAATGTCACTTGAACAAGTGGCCATCAGAGCCCATTTTGAGCTCGCTCCCTGTCAGGGCCTTCGAAGGAGGCTGAAGCTAATGCAGAGCCCGGGAACTTCACCTCTTTCCACTTCCCAGAAACCTTCAACTGGCCATGCAGACCAGATGGCGTCAAGAGCAAGGCCAGAGCTGGGGCTGGAGCTCAGTGGCAGAGCGCTGGCAGAGCAAGTGTGAGAGCCTGGGGTCCAACTCTAGTATCAAAATAAGAAAATAAAGAAATAAAGGCAAAGTCTTTGCAGCCAGCCAGCCAGCCCTGAATTTATCCCTGGTGCAGCTGCTTTCTCCCTTTGTTGGCCTCCTGCTTGCTCATTTATAAAACGGGACATGCTAACAGCACCAGCTACATCTGAGTCACTTGGGGGGATTAAATAAGGAAGGACGAGCTCCGCACACAGGGTGAGTTTAAGGTTGGCAGATTCAGCAAATAAAAATACAGGAAACCCCATGAAAGTGGAATTTCAGAAAAGGAAGGAATACATTTCAGTATAAGTAGGTGCCACTTATTGCACGGGACATACTTAGGCTGTAGCTTGTTCCTCTGAAACTCACTTGTGCGTGTTTGAGGCAGTGCGTTACAGAGGAGACTGGAAGGAGTATCTTCATCTGGGCCGTGGGCAGAAGGGGATATGCAACTTACTTTCAGTAAGGCAGAGAAGGTTTCGGGACCTTGGTTTCCTCATCTGTCAAACCTAGGAGATGATTCCTGAACTTCCTTCCCTTGATAGCGATCACCACCAGTGGCACTTACTGTAATCCAGATGTTACTTTCTCACAAGGCCTTTCCTGGCTGTTCCAGCTAAGATTACCCCCACCCCACCCCAGCACAGATTTTTTTCCCTCCACCATAGTAATTACAACTTTCTAAAATCGCTTTATTTTTTATTTGATTGTTTATGATGTCTCTCCGCGTGAATGTAAGTTCTGGGAGGGCAGAAAAGTAGTAGCCCTGTTCTGGCTGAATAACTGTACCTGGTTTAATAGAAAGATGCCCACTATATGCTGAACGGATGAAAGGGCGGAAGAATGAATGAATAAATGAATGAATGAATGAATGAATGAATGAATGCTGGTGTCATTGGTGAGGTCCCTCGGCCGGCCCAGCCTTTCCTTTCTCCCGGGCCGGGCCGGGCCTGGGTGCAGGGAGGGTGCGTGGCTCTGGGGAAGAAGGCGGTGTGGGGTGGCGGTGGGTGGGAGGAGGCTGGGCCCTCGCCTCCTCGTGGACGGCGAGGGCGAGCGCTGGGCTGGCTGCTTGCTCTGAGAGCAGCGAGCTCGGCGGCAGCAGCAGGGCCGAGCCCCGCGTCGCGTCCTGCCGCTGGCTGTGTGCGCCGCGCCTCGGCGCCCCCACGCGCCCACGCAGCGGCGCGGGGACCGGGCGGGGGCAGAGAGGGCCCGGCCCAGTGAGGGAAGGGGCCGCTCCTCCCCGCGCAGGCAGCGGCCGCGGGAGCCCAGGAGGCGGAGGCAGCGGCGGCAGCGGCGGCGGCTGTACCGTGCGGGCCGCAGGGAGCCGGCTGCGTCCGCCCCGCGCCGGGCACCTTCTCCACGCGCGCGGTGAGTACGTCCGGGGCGCCCGGGGCCCAGCTGGGCTGCGCCCTCGCCCCACCGGGCCCGCAGTTGTCGGGCCGTTCGGGGAGGGCGCGTGGGCCGCAGCGGAGCGCAAGGGCGGCGGGGACCGCGGGAAGAGCCCCTCTCGGGAATGTTCCTTCCAGGCTGCGCGCTCCGCTGTCCCCGCGCGTTTGGGGACCCGACGAGCAGCGGCTCTGAAGTTTGCACTCCGCGCGCGGGACAAGTGCATGGCATGGCGCGCGGACAGTGCAGACGCGGCCGGGTCCGCAGCGTTTCCTTCCACTGCTAACCCGGGGGTTCGCGAAGAGCGGCGCTCTCCTAATGCGATCCGAGAGGTGTGGGGAACCGAGGGGCAAACTCACGCCCTGCGTCAGCGTTTATGGAGTCGCTGGGCAGCGGAGCAAACCGCTGCGGACCGAGATATGGCCTCGTGCTTCGCGCTCGCTGCTCATCTTTTGAAAAGTCGGTTTGCGGTCAGCCCGCGGGTGCAGCCCAGCGCGTCTGCAGCGGAGCAGACTGTCCTGCTGAAGTTAGAGGTGAAACTTGGAAAACTTTACCTCAGAAGTGTGTTCAGAGGGAGCAGAGGGTTTTGTGGCGATGGGAGAACCCGAGGAATGGACTTTGAGGCTTGCAATCGGGAGGTTAAATGGCCGCGCCAGCCTGGCTCCTGAAATGTACTTGGTGCCCCCCAGATAGCTTACGTGCGCAGAGATTGTTAGAAAGTTGTGAGTAACAACTATCGAGAAACCCTCGGAGCGCTTTCTGCGCGCCCGGCTCCGAATCCCGAAGCCGCGGCTCGGCTCCGGTTGACAGCGCGCGCCTGCTGTATTGCACTCGGTTTTTTTGTTGTTTTTTTTTTCAAAACAAGGCTGGTGCTGCAACATTTTGAATACCACTTTCTTTTCTCCCCTCTTCCCCCGAGATGCTGTGTAATCTCTGAGTTCTTTTTTAAATATAACATTAAGGTATAAACCAGTCCTGGTGGAGGTAGGTACCTTTCCATGAGGAGGCGCAGGGAAGTGGGTGAATGTCGCTGTCTGGGTAGGGGAAAGGGGGTGATGTACCAACGCTGCTGGGAAGAATCTGAGGGCTGAATTACGTTTGAATTACGGAGCTCCCTTCAAAGGAAATTATAACTGGTGGACAATTTTTGCTTTTCAAACCAAAGATATTAATTCCGAGAGCTCTTGCTTGCCTGAGTGAAGTTTCTGTTATCAGAATGAGTACCCAACTGGTAGCCACAGTATTTGCTTGCGGCCGGTTTGTTTGTTATCTTGTCGCCTAGCACACACATATGTCCATGCTGCTGCTGAGAGGAAAAAGAGAGAGAGAGAAAGTCAGAGAGACAGAGATAGAGACAGAGAGAACTTTTACAAAACTTTCCAAAATAATTTTTATTTCTTTATTAAAAAATCTTTCAGGGAATTTTACTCAAGAAATGTTCATTCCACCTCCTCACCCGCTATCCTTTATGCATCGTCTTAAGCCCCTCAAACTTAATATTTCCTTAAGTTTAGATGTCCTTGGACTGGTAAAAATTAATGGGTCATTTATATAACAAATGATAATGATTTGAATCTTGCACTGTACCCCGCATAAAATTATGTTTGTGTTCAAAATCTCCTTACCTTTGGAGGAAAACTAAATTTTGCAATTATGAAAGAAGCTAATATGGCTAGATCTGGAAGAACTTGAGCTTTTTAATTTTTTTTTAAAGCAGTTTGTATGTCCTCATTCTTCTCTTGTAACTTTAGCTTCACAACATTATTGACTATTTTATCTTAAAGGAATTGCCATATTTTCCTCATCTTCAAATAGTTCACCTAGTGTAGTGCCTGTGTATATATGAGAATACCCCATAAACAAATTAATCACTTTCCTACTATCAAGTAACCATGCAAAATATAAAATTAAAAGACATTTTGAGCTTTTTTTAAAAAAACATGTTTTAATCACTTAAATTCTAGGATCTTCTTTTCATGTTTTTTTGTGTTGTGATAAACACACCACAAAGAGATATGATTTGTTGACTTGCTATAGGATTAGCATTTGGCAAAAACACCCCAGACATGCTGTTTCAAGTATGCAATATGACTTCTGCTTTAAATTGCATGCAAGAGATCGCAAGCCTTGCTCCAGACAGATAAATTGATAATATGCTAGCTGCTGTTGGGAGAATGGAAAAGCCCTTAGCAAAGGCTCGATCGTGCAGCTAAGTACATTTTGAATTAGGTTGAGCAAGCTATGGAGACCCTGGCAGTTTGTGAAGACGTCCGCTTTAAGACATTTTTGGTTCCCCCATGTTGAGATGACTCCTTTCCCACAAAGAAGAAACCATTTCCTTATTTTTTCAGTTACTTTTCCAAAGATAACTTGTGTTGGGCGCAAGAGACCAGAGTTATGCAGAAATCCAACCATAACCAGCTCAGAACGAGGGCTCATTCTCTCTCCCTCCACCAGATGTTTTTTAGGTGTCTTCAGCTGGAATGCCCAGTTTGAAACTAATTAGGCCAGCAATAAACTCCTTGTATAATAAAATCACAGGCTGTGAGGGAGAAAGAGTGGGTTCCCACCCGTTCCTGACAGATACCTTTCTGGACAGAGAAAGCACACCCGTGGCTGTCAGGAAAAAATGCAGGGAAGGGAGAGGTCTTGCTTAGACACATGACTGTCTCTAAACACCCTCGCCCAGTGTCTTCTCCAAGGAGCTGGGTGGCAGTTACATTTGGGTCCGGGATTTTGCTGGGAAGGCTTCCTTGCCACAGAGCATGTTTGGGGGAGAAGGACAAGTACACACAGTAGGCAATGTCCACAGGCCTGAAGTGCGTGTGCTGTGCAAAAGGGCAGGGGCTACTTGTCACATGGAAAGGGACTCATCTGGGCACCAGATAAAAATCCAGACTATCTGGCCTGACATGGATCATGTAGGGGCGAGAAGAAGCCCCTTCCCCAACCACTTCTGATAAGGGGAAATGCTTGGCTAAATTTGTAGTTCTTCTGATCTGTGGGGTTTGTGGAGAGGAAGAGGCTAATTAGCCTGTTACCTCTAAAGGCCGAACTTTCTGACTGTTGCCAAGACTGGATTTTGTTGGGGAGGGGGCTTTTTTCCTAGCTAGCTGCTCTGTAAAAGAAGTTGGTAGAGTCTGCTCGAGGGGAATCCCTTTACAGAGAATTAACCCCAGAGTTGAGAAAACACAGCCTGTTGACAGAAAACACACACCGAAAGACACAAAAATTCCTCACTGCCTCCCAACCCTCTTCCTGAACCCCATCTGCCAGTGTCATAACAGCTTCCTGAAGGCCTCAGCCCACCCTCCCATCATTTGTGACTGTTCAAACAGCCCCAATCCTACAAAACAACAAGAAGACTCTGATAGGGAGACAGTTAACAGGGAAATCACTGGAGACAATACTTCATTTTCGCTATTTGAAGATCTTAGCTGGCCTAATGGCTTTGCCTAACACCTTCTTCTAATCCCAGGAGAATAAACTCCCTCAATCAGGTCCTTGAATCAAATACTTGACACTCTGGTGATGGTGGCTGAGGATGAGGACCCACCTGTCTTACTATAAATGAATGAGAGGGCCAGGAATTGGGTCTTTATTACCTGTGATTTGAAATCAGCTTCCTGGTAGGAAAGTACCTGCCAGTGTTTTTAGGGGAAAGAGCCAAAGGAAGCCATTGGTTTTACATTTATTGTTATTGCTTTTTTCTTTTTGCTCACTTCCATCATATTGAGTGCCTTTGCCATTCCTTTTACTTACAAAGTACATCCTTATAATTTCATACTCAGGATGAAAATAGCTGCCATTGATTGAATACTTGAATGGCAGGCCTAAAGTCAACTCCTCCCGGATATTTTCAGGGTGCATTGTCAGCTGGGCCTTCGAGTGTTGTCATCACCCCAACTTTAACAAGGAAGTGGAGTGCCGATGAAATCTAGGCCTTCGGTTCTCTGCAGATTAGGCCTTACCCATGTGCTACGAAAACTCTGGCTCTGAGAACACTTCTGCTCTCATTCCCCTCGGAGGCAGACACTGAGCTTGGATAGTTTTTAATGTGCAGAACGAATTATTTTCTGAACCTGGCCTGTTTTTATTTTTTTCTATTGTTTTAAATGGAAGAAAAATCATATTGAGTATTTAGAAAACATATATGAACCTTTTTGAGTCATATTTAGCAGGTTGGGTATGGGTCTGTCAAGGAAAATGTCTATTTATGAAGCCTAATTTGATTTGTTCCTTCGATATTAACGCTACGCCTTTCAGTTCCTAAAATGAGTCAATAAATTTACCGGCAGTGGAAAGGCCCTAAAACATTACGGTAGGCTCAGCTCAAGTCAAGTTTACTGGAAGGTGCCGGATCGTTATGGGTGGGTGTTATTAGGGGTTAGATTATAAACATTTGGAGGGCAAAGAATAATTTGGAACAGGTGGTCCTGAGAGTCAGGTAACCGGAACGATTCGTCTTTGCCTCTTTGAACATGAAGGGAGGCCATGGGCAGCCGGAGTCTGGGACAGGCGGCTGCGGGTCAGTGGGGGTGGAGAGCCTCGTCCTTGGGGGGCCTGCAGGATGGAGCAGAGGGCCTCAGCCTTCAGCCGGGACTCCATAACGCAGGGCTTCGTCTGTGCTGTCATCGCCTTCTCCCTATAGTAGTTCCAGGCCAGATGTGTCTGCTCGTGCTATTTTGAAAAGTCTGTCTCTGCCTTCAGATACACGCAGAAATTTAAAACAGGAACTCAGATGCACGAAAAGCCAATTTAAACATCTTTAGAAACAGACAAAGGATTTCACAAAGGTTAGGAACTATTTTATCATGTAATATCAATTGTGTTGTGTCATAACACACAGTAAGTAACATAAAATGCGTGTGATTTCAATGGCATTGGACTTTCTCCCCCTCTGTTTTCCTTCCGAGCAGCCAGTAAAGTTAGATTCTTTTAAATCAGTGCATGCCCAGATGTAACAGATACAAACATATCTGCTTGAAGTCATTCGGAGGAGAATAATCAACTCTCTGGGAACATAACTAAAGGAAAGATGATAAAATCGACATACTTTTCCCCCAAAGAATATGGAATCGGAGGGTCTGACTACTGCGTGGATGTAGCAACTTACTCTTGTCTTACAGCAGCTGAATGTGTCAGAGTCCCCTTCTCTTCTAGTCATTCCCCAAGAGCAGTCTTTCAGAACTGAAATATATAGTATATTAGCCAAAAGACATTTTAATTTTGTAAAGAAAAATCATGCCAGAGACAGCCGGGTCTGTTTCCACCATTATTGTTTCTGCAGCGTGCATACTTGGGGTTTCATGGTAAGATGTGGATTTGCCAAGAAAGAAAATTACAGCAAGAAACTATGCTGAAAACATATACACTTCTGTTTAAGAAATGGGAAAAACATGGAAAAGTGCTTCACAGTAATTGCTTTAACGTAAGTTTTAAATGTCATTGTTTGACTGATGTCAAAGAGTCCCCCTTAGCTAATTCTCACAAATGCTGTTACCAAATATCTCACCTTAAAAATGACAGATTGGGGGGCTTCACTCTGATGATCTTAAGGCTTTAAGAGATGGTCTTAGTCCTGGTGGAAATGCTCCAAATTTTTAGATTATGCGGGCCTTGTTTAAAGGTTACTTAGATATCAATTTTGTTTTCTTGACCCAAAATGAGAAAATACAGGGAATTCTCAAAAGCTTTTTACAGGCTGCTATTATGAGAAGAGAAGCCAAACCAACATGTATTAGGTCATGAGCTTGAAGTGCATAAATAAGCTCTATGAAGGTCACCAAAACAGGGCGAAAACCACTAGTGCTCAGCACCCCAGCCAAGTCCAAATTCCTGCCTGTTAGACGTGTCGGGTGGAAGTGGACACAGAAAGGGGGTTTCTGATCTCAGTTTGATTTGGATCCTGAGGACTGGTGAAGCCACGTCGTAGTGAAGAGAGATGGGGCTGGAACTGTGGACTCCTTTGGAACTTTCTCTTTCATAGTTCGAGAGAAAATTCAGGTTCTGAGACCGTCTGTCCCTCCAGTGCTTTCCTCCCTCCTGGTGTTTCATCTCCAGAAGCCAAAGATGGAAATGTTCTGTGTCCCGCTGGTCAGTTTCTCCGTCTCCCATCCCCTTTTTATAGTCACGTAGTGGTTAAGGCATTCATAGTCCCCCAAACTATTTTTTTCTTGTCATTGTTCCTGTGATTTTTAGCATCGGAGGCTCAAGGTATAAGGACAAATTTTTATATCATCATTGATCAGCAGCTTCCTGAAATATATAGACAGATAGAGACAGTGTCTGAGCATTTTCAACTCTGGTACCAGCCCAGGTGCTGATAGAAATTCTGTGTAGGGAGTAAACCTCCTCTTTTGAGAGATGGAGGTGTCAGTGCAAAGCAGCTGTTTTCTTTTGTGGGTGTGTATTATTTGCATGCATCGAAACTTTTGTTTCAGAAACCTTTCTCTCTCCAGCAAGGTCTGGATGCTCTGCTTAGTTGAGAAGGGGTAGAGGAGAAGGGAGGGGTCATGCTCCTTTGGCCTTTTGTGTGACCGGTACAGTAGAGGGAAGCGGAGACTCCTCACCCGGATGGTGTCATGTGACACAACAAGTTGTGACTTGCGTCTGTGTTGTCACAGAGAATTTTGGCCCCATCCCATCCTGAAAGAGAACGGAGCCCAGATTATTCACCTCCGGTCTGCCAGGGCCTGAGTTCCCTGGTGCCCTCCCCTAGTTAAATAGACCGTATTCCCTGGAGAAGTTAATGGTCGGGGTGTGGAGGGGAGGGGAAGGAAAGGAGAAAGAATGTCTTCAACTCAGCAAATGTCTGAAACGCTGGGAATGTCTCAGCACGGCTCCCGCACCCACAAGAAAGAAAAAGTGATAAAAGTACATAAATGCAGACTTCAGGGGGAGGCACAGGGAGATTAGAGGATTGGCAGTGGTTTGATGTAGAGTGAAGAGTTTTCTGAACCCTTGCAACTCCTAGAGTACCTTTAAGAACTTGGCTCTGGAAATGTTGTCAATCATTCTTATGCTTATTTTCAGTGAATTACTTTTTCATTTGTTTTGTTTTTTTAAAGGCACAAGTTGCAAGACTTGCTTGACCAAACCAAGTTGCTCATATTTATTGAACACGTATTATGTGCCAGGCACTACGTTAAGGAAATTCTTTATGTTTTTGTCTCCAAATACTGGTGGGTAGAATGTAGTGTTATTATCCTCTATTTTACACATGTGGAAACTGAGTCTCAGAGAGGTCACGTAACACATCCAAGGTCACATGGCTTGTGTCAGAGACAGGATTAAATCCAGTTTTTGATCCCTAACTGCTACGGTATCCAGCCCAGCCCCTTGTGTAATAAGAGCTCACCGTCGTCTTCCTGTGTGCCCTGGAGAGCTGGATTTTAAAGTCAGTCTCCACTCTCATTGCTGTATGGATATTAACTGATGCTCAGGTGCAGGAGTCAGGGTCAGAGAGTAAGAGAAATCAGCTGCAATCACAGGATCCTGGACCTGCCCTGGTAGGAATGAGTGCTTGCTTGGGGCTGGCAGCTGCTGAGGTGATCCATGGCCGGATCCCTGCCCCTGCCTGCCGTGTTGTTCAGTACTGTAACTCGGGGCTGGCTACTTACTGCAGCACCCATGGCCCACAAATACTGACTACCTGGCCCTGTCCAGAAAAACTTGCTGAACCCTGAGCTATTGCAGTATGACAAGACGAAGTTTGTTGATAAGGAAGAGCATATCCATAGGACATTTCATAAACCATTCCCATGATTTGTTTATCAGGTGCCATCCAGGTGCCTGCTACACTCCACGATGATGGAGAGAGATCACCAAGGCCTTTCTTCTTTCCCTTTATTCGGTGATACTTCTTTAGCTGTAGTCCAGACTCATTACTGAAGATCCAGAGTAAGATCCTGGTGTACTCTCTGCCTCTTTTCTCCTGACAGTCTGTGAGGGGACAGATGGTGTTGCAGTGACTTCTGGAGTTTTCCATTGTCCATGCAGCAGGACTGGAGGAAACAACCAGCTCTGCAGCCCTCACCCAGAGATGCCTTCCTGGTTCAGTAAAAGTGATGCATTGGATTCCATGCGTAAAACTATGCTGGGCATTATGGGACTTGGCCATCACACACACACACACACACACACACACACACACACACACACACAGCTCTCTGCTTCCTTACAAAGTGGTTTGGAGTGTGCAGGACACTGGAGAGTAAGACTTCCTGAACTTGACCCTTGGCACTGACTTACCAGGACATCCAGAGCCTGAGCCAGGAGCCCAGCTGCTGGAATTGAAATCCTTGCTTGGTGTTTACCAACTATTTTTGTCTTGTTTTGTTTTGATTTGAGACAAGGTCTCACCATGTCCTATCATCTAGTAAATTTTTTTTTGTTTTGGTTTGGTTTACAAACTATTTTAACTTTGGGCGAGTCATTAAACTTCTTTGTGCCTCAGTTTCTCCATCTGTACAACAGGGTGGAGAATAGGGCACCTTCCTTAGAGATTTGTTGTGGAGATTGAGTTAATAAATATAAAATGTGCGGCACCGTGCTGGGCAGAGTATGAGTAAGATCCATGTCAACTCCTGCTGTTGCTATTCTTATTCATTGCAGGCTGTATGATCTAAGGCAGAATAGTTAAGCTCTTTGGGACTCACTTTTTCCCTTTGTAAAATAGTGATGGTGGGGATGATAATAATAATAATAATAATACCTGCTTCATAGGGCTATTGTGAGAATTTAAGGCAGACAGTAAGTGGCTGGGGCTGTAATTCATTGATAGAGCACTTGTCTAACATGCAAGAGGCCTGGTGTTCAATCCCCAGCATTGCAAGTAGTAAATAAATAAATAAATAAATAAATAAATACAAGCAGAGGATACCTGGGAATTATGTGGCTCTGCTATTGTGCTTGCCCACGTTGAATAAGCCAGCTACTGAGATGATAGGGAATTGCAGTTGCATACGAGACCAATAATGTGCCATGAAGCTCTTGGTCCATATGGGCAGGATGCAGGGTGTGGTCCAGAGCACAGGCCCTGGCCTCTGAGCCAGCTTGAGTCTTGGTCACTCCAGAGCTCACTAACTCTGACACCCCAGTTCTGACCCTCTCAACTTTCTGGACAGCAGGACAGTGGCTGCTGTTCATGGGATAGCTGTGAGCAATAAATGAGGTGGCACATGTAAAGCTCATAGCAGGGCACTTGGCACATAGTAAGCACTCAATAAATGGTAGCTTGTATTATTATCACCCTCATTCCATGCTGCACCCTCACCCCTGCAGAGAGCACTGAACATGAGTAAATTTTAATTTGGAAATAAAAGAACACATTTTAAAACTGCCAAATAGATTTAAAATAATATTCATTAAACAAAATTAAAATATTTTATTAAAGCCAGACTTTGGGCTCAGACCAAATTTTTATATCCAAGCATAAAGGCCAGGGAGTCCCCAGCCACAATGGGGACATTGTGATTGAACTTGAGATTTCAACGCTGCTATTGAGCAGTCTTTGAAATGCACGTTTCTCCATTAAAATGAAAGGGAAGTCATGGGAAGAAAAAAATGAGGTTCTTACTCCCCTCAACAAGCCTTAATGAGTTGAAAAAGAAAAACAAAAGATTTCTCCTGTTGCTTTATCCTGCCAGAGGCGCATGGCCCGCTCCTAACCCAGGCTTTGAATGCCACACCCTTGGAATGATCCAGATCTGACGGGCTCTCTGTGCTAACCCAGTCTAAATTGTATTCTCCACTAGGTTTTACAGATGGTGGAGGGCATCACTGAGAGCCCATGCTTCTGAGCCCAACACTCTGGGCTCAAATCTTGGCCCTGTCTCAGTTTCCCCATTCACGGGGCTGTGGTGGGAGGACACAGGAGTGTAGTGTCACTGTGGAGCTTTTACCCCTTCTGCTGTTATCTATGGAATGGAACTTCCCCAGACTTCAGGGACTTTGGAGAATGGAAGTATGCAAGTCTGCTGTGCGAATTTTAAGTCAAAATAATCTCAATATTCAGGGAATGATTCGAGGAAGGAAGAAGCAAATTGAAAATCTCTCACAAGAGTTTTGATGTACCAGGCACTTTCAGACAGCACATTTAATCCTCTCAAGAAACAAAGCCATACCACAACAAAAGAACTCCCCACCATACTGGTGGGTCCACTAACAATTGAAGAACCTGAGCCTTGGCCAAGTGGCTGCCCAGTGACATTCCATTCCAGGTCTGTGTGACCCAGAGCTGCCACTGGGAACAAGCCTTCTAGAACATGAACGTGGACAAAGGGGCAATCATAATGGACTCAGGAGGCTTCACCCCGACCAACGGGTTATTTAGGGTTCATTCTTACATTTTTTTTTCCATACCAGGGATCAAACTCAGGACCCTGCACTTGTGAGGCAAGTGCGGTGCCACTGAGCTAAATGCCCAGTCCATTCTTACGTTTTAATATTATCCCACAGGGCTGAGCATGCAGCTCAGTAGTACAGTGCTTGCCTAGCATGTGTGACGCCATGAGTTTCATCTTCATCCAGCACCGCCACCAAAAAAAATCCTTTATCCTCATTAAGCCGGAGTTTTGGTGAACTTTTATTCCTCGAAGTTTCCATTGAGAAGCCAGTGGATTTTTTCCCTTGACAACCAGTGGAAAAAGGAGCAGAAATGGGCTGTGACATCCTTCTCCATGTGGAATCCTTTAAGAACCTCTGCCTTTGGTGCCACCAGGAAGAACAACTTCCTCCTGGGCTGTGGTGTGGGGCTACAGGGCAGATTGTCAGCGGTGAGGCAGCTGTTGGGGAGAGCATGGTAATGAACTTCCCAACCCATTACCAACTGTGGCATGACTTTGGGAGGTCACTGGAATCCTCTGAGTCCCCATCTTCTCACTAGTTCACACAGCAGATGCCTTCTATATCAGATTTGTTACACAGCTTAAATGAGATGACTTTCTTTCTGTTAGGGAACTGGACCTGCCCCCTGGAGTACTCAAGGGAAAGGGTGAAAGTGAAAGTTCCCTCCTTCTAAGAATATTCCCACTGTTCTCAAGTACCTGCAGTCTTGCGATTGAGACATTCTGGAAGAATCTATTCATCTTCTTTTCAGTGCGGTGTGCCCCCACATTAGCTAAAAATAAGCACGAGTGTGTTTTCTTTTGAGAATTACATATTTATTTTATTATGCATTTGGAAAACATGTAACAAGCATTTCAAACAAATGGTTTCACAAGTTTTTACTGCTTAAGACAAAAAAGTTTAAAAATCAAGCCCATGGCAAGTAATTAACAGCAGAAGCGGCCCACAGTATGGCTGGATTCATGTGCAGAGTTGGAGAAAGGGGAGTTTGCTGGTGTGAAGTTTTTCCCAAGGTCTGTTCATTTTAAAGGAAACTGTTTTATCCCTAAAACTTATCCCTGCAAACTGCTTACAACAAATCCACCCAAATAACCAGGTTCTTTTACTAAGCAGAATTGCAGTTCTGCACTCTTCTTTCAGGGGAATGAAATGACACAAATGTGGTCTCTCAAGGAGGTGGGTAGAGTCATTGCAGGCCACATTGGTGGCTGGGTACCTGGAGTCTGTGTCTCACTACTTTGAAAGAGTTGCCAGTCTTTGGATGAGTATAATGTTGATAACTATAATCTGAGTGCTAACTCCACACTAGGATCTGTTCTGAATGTTTATTGGCATTAACTTCTCTATTCCTCACAGTTCCATAAAGGCACTGCTATTATTATTTCCATTTTAGATAAAGAAAGTAAGGCACAGAGAGGTTAGGTGGCTTGTTTAAGGTCATGTAGCAAGTGAAGGGGTAGAGCTAGGCTTTGAACTTTGGAGGATGGCTCTAGAGGTTGTCTCTGTAATCCTGAACCCCCTGCCTCTTAAACCCCTACAGAAAGAGTTAAATTCACCTTTTCTTTGACCTTCACTTAACTGCACAATGAACTAATTAAGGACAGGCATGGGAAGAAACCAAAGGGAACGTAAGTCTTAGTTGTAATTTTCCATTTTTTCCAAGGACGTATGTGTGTTCTCTATTAGCTTCAGGTGCAGCGGAATGCAAGAGTCAAGAGCCAGTCTTTCAGGGTTCAGATCCAGAGTTTAGTGCAGCCATGTGTGGGACATGTTCTGAGACATACATCGTTAGGTGGTTTCATGGCTGGGCTCAAACTTGCGATCCTCCTGCCTCAGCCTCCCAGAGTACTGGGATGACAGGCAGGTACTACTATGCCCAGCCATAAACCTTTCTTTTTTTAATGTAGGAGTACACTCTAAAGTAAGGTAAAAAGTAGTATAGCAGGCCGGGGATTTGCCTCAGTGGTTCCAGCGCCTTCATCACAAGCCCAAGGTCACAAGTTTGATCCATGGTACCAAAAAAAAAAAAAAAAGTAGTATGGCAAATACATCAACCAGTCTTACGTGTTACATGCTGTACCCAAGTGTATGTGCTTTCCACCAACCGGACCTGCAGTATGTTTGTTACCTGACATGAACCAACACAAGCACCGATGTCATGTGCTGCACTGTGGCAGGAGAGTGGCTATGACATCACTAGACAACAGAAATCTTCCAGCCATTATAACCCTGTGGGACAGCATCACGTATGGGGCTCCTCGGGTCCCCATTGTTTCCCTGACGACTCACCCGCTTTGTGATATTGGGCGGACTTAACCTCACCAGGCTTGGTTTTCCCCTTTATGAATCGAGGATACTGGAATCTGCATCAAGGAGTCAAGGTGGGCCTCGCATTGAAGGATGCCTGACCCACCCGGTGATGGTTAAAGCTGTTTATTACCTGTTGAGGAGAAAGTAACCATCTAGTGCAGTCTGGAGTAGAAGAGAAGGGAAAGGTGTCTGAGATGCAAGGTTCAAGTTGGAAAATAGGTCATGTTTTTTCCACATGACTTAAGACCAAGCTGTAGAGATTGGTTTCTACCTTTCTTCTACCCCACCTGAGAACTCACTGAGCTGAGAGGGATGAGCATCTGCCCTGATGAGGAAGCTGAGGCCAGGGGAGGAGTCTGCCCATAGTCAGTGGCAGTCTGTGGCAGAGTGGAGCCCCCAGGCCTGTCTTGAGAAGAGCCAGAGAGGATGCTGTGTGCCTGTAGTCGCAGCTCTTCAGGAGGCTGGGGCAGCAGGATTGCTGGAGTCAGTTCGAGACCAGCTTGGACAGCACAAGACTTTGTCAAAAGAAAGAAAAAGAAAAAAGAAAAAGAGGGGGGAGGGAGGGAGAGACAGAGAAGGAAAGAAAGCAAATTGAATGAGGGAGGGAGGGGGAAGAGAGGAGGGAAAGAAAGAAAAAGGAAAGTGGGGAAAGAGAAAAAGAAGAGCCAGGAATCTTGGATGGCATGGGTCAGAGCTGGAGAGAAATACACACAAATAAGCATGGCCCGAGAGCAACTGTCCAGCCTCAGCTGAAGACTCTAGGCTTAGTGTTTCAGTGTATTTTTATCCCCTTTCTTCTGTTTCAGAAAATGTATTTTTCCCCTAGAAGCATCACCTGGTTTTCAGTGACTAGGTGAGCAGGCTTCCAAGTTGTGCCTCCCTTCACTTTCCTTCTCCATCTTTTAATTTTTATTCTAAAATCTTTCCCTCTTCTCTCTGTCTCCCGCTCTCCATATCTCTCCCTCTCTCTTTCTCTCTCCCTCTATTTCTTCTTCCCTCCCTCCCTTCCTCCTTCTCTCTCCTCCCTTCCCTCTCCCCCCTTCCCTCTCCCCCCTTCCCTCTCCCCCTTCCCTCTCCCCCTTCCCTCTCCCCTTTCCCACCCCCCTCCCCCATACTGGGAATTAAACCCAGGAGCTCTACACTGAGCTTTTTGACTTTTTTATTTTGAGACAAGGTCTCAATAATTTGCCCAGGCTGACCTCTAATTTGTATCTCCTGCCTCAGCCTCCCAAGGAGCTGGGATTATAGGTGTGCACCACCACGCCCGGCCTCCATTTCCTCTGGCACACACAAACTGCATTCACACATGCATTCATTCGTTCATGAACAAATAGTGAACACCCTAGACATGGGGAATACAATCAAGAGCAAAAAGGATCAAAATCTACTCCCTTGTGGAGTTGTAATTGAGTGGAAGAGATAGAAAATAAGCACTTCCATATGTGAAGTACACAGAATGTCAGATGGTGATAAGTCTGTGGAGGAAATAACCGAGAGAAGGTGGTTAGAAAGTTCTCTGGAGACCTCAGTGTGCACAGTGCTGGAGGAGGGAGGGGGAACAATCTAGAAAGCAGAAGCAAGTACAAAATCCCTGAGGCCAGAGCCCTTGGGGCTGGCGAGCAGAGGGGCCTGTGGAGATGGGCCCCAGTGAAGGGGCTGGACCCTGCAGGCCTTGCTTGGAATCCAGCCCGCGTATTCTGTGTCAATCACCTATGTCCCAAATCAAAATTATTATAATTTTTAAATGCTTTTTAAAAATACACAGAGACTAAACCTGAAATCAGAAACCCAGAGAGGCCAGACATGTCCCAGTTAATGAGGTGGGTGTGGTAATGAGCCCTGATGGGCTCCCCTGCAGCCCAGCTGCTGGCCACTGGGGACAGGTTCTGTGTCGCCTCGGGTTCTGATTTTTCAAAAGGAATCCAAATCCGGACTTTATTGAGAAATGGCCTGATTTTTAAAATCACCACCAAAATGCACCTAGGGCTTATAGTTTGTAACCCTCTCCCACACATGGCCACTGCCCCTGGCATCTAATTTCACTGAAACCTCTGAAACCCGCCCCCCCCCTTTCATTCCTGACCAGCAAGGGTGCCAGGACATGATAAAAAACTGCTTCCAGGAAAAAGTAGGCCTTGTGTCCCATGAGGCTGGGGCTGAGACTTCTTCCAAGGAACAATCAGCTTGCTCCATTTTTATGTCTTTCTCAGGAGTTTTCCTGATCAGCGCTCATCATGGGGACTGGCAAGATGGTCCAAATCCGCCCTCCTCCGGGTTTTCATTAGTTTCACGATGATGATTATTATGTCATCTGGGGTTGATTTAGGAGCGGTGAAATGTTTGCAGTCTTCATAAATGGTTGTCAGCCACTGTTCAGAATGGCAAGGAACGTCTTGTGTTGTTTGGTTCCAGTGGGGACAGACGAAAAGGGGAAAGAGGGCCTGCCTGGAAGGGATCCACACAAGGAGGCTAAAGAAGAGAAAAATTCGGTGGCCCTGGGACATGCGGTGTCAAGGAAAGCCCTTGAAGCTTTTGAAACCTGGGGCACCCAGACTGATGATACTGAATATATCATCTGCCTTCTCAGCCTTCAAGCTGGCGTAAAGCAAAATCCCAGCCAAGGGGACCCATAGCTGTTGAGATTGTTCTGGATGTTAGTGATAGACAACTTCAGAGATGGTCAAAGAAAAAAGAAATGTGTTGACTAGGGAAATAAAAAGTTCTAGGGAGGGCCGAGGATTTAGCTCAGTGGTTTTGCCGCCTGCTGTGCAAGCACAAGGACCCATGTTCGATCCCTGGTACCAAAATAAATAAATAAATAAATAAAAAGTTCTAGGGAGTCTAGTTTCAGGTATGGCTGATTCAAGAGCTCAAATGTAGCCAATGTCTTAGCTCAGCCCTGTTCAGGAGGATCTGTACTGGCCACATCTGGAGGGGGAGAAAGCCAGTTCCCCAACTACAGTCCCAGCCTGTGCTGGAAGTGGGGGTGGACTCGCTCCTTGCGGCCCCCAAACCATACTATCATGCAGACAAGCCTTCTCTCCCCTTCTCCTGGGCTGGGCTGTGGTGCTGTCTGGGAAATTTGTGCTTTTCCCAGACACCACTTGAGGCTGTTTGCGTGCATTTCCTCCTTTACTCCTCTGGCCTGCTGCCTTTAAGACATCATTCTGTCCCCCAACCTGCTCTTGCACCTCGAACGGGAGGACCATGTTTTCTTTTAAGTAAGGATGTTCAAGGACTCATCGTCCTTTCCATGGTGTTTTGCATAAAATTGACTCTCAAATATTTGGGACACTCTAGCCAAGCACAGTTGATAGCCTTTGGAGGAAAAGTGGGAAATGGCTCAGTATCTCCAGGAATAGGAGGGGGACCCTGGCTATGCTGACACTCGGGCCTCGGATGATTAGCTTGTGCTTCCTTTCCTGCTCTGAGCTCTGTGCCCCTCGCACATGCACATGCAGAGACCCCCCCACCCCCCCCACCCAGTACTGCCACCACTGGAGTTGTTCATATTCCACCTGGAGTGCTGCAGTAACATCTGAGGCAGCACAGAGGTTGCAGACTGGCAGCCAAGATGCATTATGTTTGGTCTGTAGAGCATTTAAAAAGGAGAATGGAGCCAACATTTGAAAATCTGGATATTTCACACAAAAATGCAGATTTCTGGCTTCCATTAAAAACTCACAGGATCTGTCAACACTCTGACCACATTTCCACATGACTTGTGTTGACTGGAGCTAGGAATAGCTGTCCTTTTTGGATGGACAGACTAGTTCACCGCAGTCCCCACTGCTCCCTATTGTCTGTCACACCCTCAAGCTCAGTGTTAGTCACCTTTTCCCATTGGGTTGGTGGCGTTGGCTGTCCCACAGTACATTTAAGAGACCAGTTGGTCATTAGTATTTAAAAATGAAAGAAAGCATCTGTCGTGGAGTAAGTTAAGGTCTCTTGACTTTGGCACTATGAACACTGGGGTATAATTCTTTGCTGTTGAGGCCTGTCCTGTGTATTATATGATGGCATTTCACCTTTCCACACATGGACCAGACCCCATTCCAAAGTGTAATTCCTGTGTTCCTGGCACCCACCA
The DNA here is from genome assembly GCF_053883595.1 of Heterocephalus glaber. Classification (NCBI taxonomy): domain Eukaryota; kingdom Metazoa; phylum Chordata; class Mammalia; order Rodentia; family Bathyergidae; genus Heterocephalus; species Heterocephalus glaber. The sequence goes on along the minus strand of NW_028258410.1, from coordinate 21,074,659 downwards.
TGATACAAAGTGACACAAGCGGGGGCCACCTGTCCTAGCTCTGCATGGTGCCTCAGCAGGCTAAGCGTTGGCAGTGGAGGTTATGAGTTGGCTGACTTTGGTTTAATTGTCAGTGGACTTACCAGCCATTGAGGCCACTTATGACACCTGACTCAGATGTCATAAAAGAAATTGAGGATGGGATGAGAGGTTCAACCATATTTTAAAAAATTTTTCTTAGGCCAGTGCTCTTTTCAGAAATTTTCCCAGTAAATTTGGGAGCATGTGTGACAGTTGAGGCTTAACAGAGTGGATGGAGAGACCAAGGGACCTCTGAGTGTCTCTGGATGTCTCCTCTAGTTCTGGCTCTGTGAGCTGCGGCTCAAAGTGTGAGTTACCCCAAGACTAGTTCAGAATGTTGCTTACTACATCTTTGCAGCTTGTAAGGTTGCTGCAGAGCAGAGCAGCTCAGTGCTATAGCCAAGTATTACAGCTCACTGTCACAGCTAAGTGCCACAGCTCAGAGGCTGAGTGTTACAACTCAGTGTTACAGCCAAGTGCCACCACTCTGAGGCACAGCTGAGCTTTACAGCTCAGAGTGGCAGCTCTGAGTCACAGCTCTCTTAATTTGAAGTCTCGAGACTCCAATGGTCAGTTGAAGGGCAACACCAGCAAATCCCAGAGGAGTCTGAGTGCTCTACCAGAAATGAAAGCTTCCTTTTATAGGGATCTACAGAGTAGGTGAGCATCCTCAATGAAGCGCTTGGGTGGGGATGGCAGAGTTACAGAACATTCTTAAAGAAAGGGGGCGGGTTACAGAACATTCCAGAAACCCATGCCATGTGGGCATGCTCACTGAAGCAGGGGGCGGAGTTACAGAATATTCCTGAGAGTGGGTGGAGCTTAACAGAACCTTCTTGAAGGGGCAGAGTTTAACAGAACATTCCTGAAAGGTCACACAGTTCAGTCAGAAACCATTTTGTTACAGCAGCACCAACCTACATTTCCAAAGCAAAACATTCTGTGAAAAAAATGGAGGCAAGGCAAGGGCCTGTCTCATTGGATAGCACTTCTCTATCAGTAACAGTGGTCTACTATGGAAACTCAGTGGTGGGAATGGCCAGGGAGAGAAGTCATTTTCCCTAGGCTAGTGCTTTTTTGTTATTGTCACCTCTCCAGAGAGCCACTCGCCTTTCTCCAGTGTTCCAAATCATGTCGAGTGTCAGTGTCCTGTGATAACTGTCCTAGCCACTGTCCCTCCACTCCACACAGATTTGTTGAACTCCATCCATGAGGCTGCCACTGCCCCAAGCACTGAGAAGACCTGTGAGCCACACTGACAAGTCCCTGCTCTCATGGAGCTTTTGTTTTTGGTAGAAGGAACATGACCAGTGAAAAAGAACCCAAGAAAATATAATTTAATGTAACAGAGTGTCGGGTGTCATCGAGAAAAATAACATCAACTAGTGTGTGTGTGTGTGTGTGTGTGTGTGTGTGTGTGTGTGTGTGTGTGTGTTGTCAGGAAGTATTGGAATAGAACAAAGCAGAGTGATTTTTAAAATTTAAATGAGTTTGATAGTTTGATTTAAAATTGAGTAGTCATTGCTGTGGCCTACTAGAAAACTGGCTCTCTGGAAAGTAAAGACTCTGCCACTTACTCTGGTGTAAATACCCCCATCAGGGCCAATTTCAAGCAGCCAGTGGTTTAACAGTTTTTCAAAATTCAGCCCACTTTCCACTTGTTTCTCCCAGCTATTGCACCTCTAGCACATCCCTAGCAGGAGGCTCCCTATCCCCAGGCAGGAGGGCACAGCAAGCTCAGAGCAGGCTGTGCCCGGGGTGTTCAGGAGCAGCCGGAGGCCATTGCAGCTGGAGGTGGTGAGGGGAGAGAAGATGGGACGTGGCAGAGGAGTCATCAGGGACAAGTGGCATAGGGCATGTTGGGCACTGGGCCCATTTTTGGCTTCTACTCTGAGTGGAGTGGAAGCCACCGAGCAGAGGAATGACAGGACCCAAGATGGATGTGACTGAATCCCTCTGGCTGTCTGAGACTGCAGGAGCGAAGGGCAGCCCAGGGGAGACTGATGGGGGACTGCTTGTGGAAGCAGGTGATACTGACTTGGCTGAGGGTGGTACCATTGGGGTCTGTGAGGAGTGGCTGGATTTTGGCTGATGAAGTTTGCTAGGATTGACTCTGGGAAGAGATACAAACAGAGGAGTCCAGGGTGATTCCAGGATCGGGCCTGAGTGTGTGTCCAGTGTGTGTCCATTTCCTAAGCTGGTCTGGCAGCAGGCAGGTGGGAGCACTGTGTGCACCTTAGATATCCTGCCATCTCCTTCTGTCCTCAAAGGTGACTTATTCTATTGGCCCATTTTCTAGAGGATGTGACAGAGACCCAGGAGATGCAATAGCACACCCACAATGACCATGTGGCAAGTGTCAGGCCAGCACACTCAACCCTTTAGATTATGCAATCCTGCCTGGTTTCCTTGGCACTTCCGGTCCCATTTCTCCCCCTTGTTTTGAGGAAATGGGGACAAACACCTCTACAGAGGACCCCACGGCATCACTGAGACCCTCTCCCTGGTCATGAAGAAACTGACACGTATCATTCCTGCTCAAGGGACCCATCACCAGCTTCTTCCCATGACAAATTTCCTAGATGAGCCTCCTGAAGAATTTTGTAGGAGAACTCACACTTTGACAAAAGCTTAGAGTCAATAGGCAGAAGGCTTTGATTTTCCTCAAGCAGTTGAAATCCAGACACTACCACTTACTTAATGGCCTCGGCCATCTGCACCTCAGTTTTCCGGTCTGTGCAGTGGGAGCAACGAGGCTTCTTGTGGATTAAGTGAGATCGTGCACATGAGGCACTCAGCATTGGGCCAGGCCCCTGCCACAGGACAGATGGAGGTATCAGGACGCTTGTTCCAGAGGGGGAAGTGAAAGGAAGAGGAGCCAAAGTTCTAACTTTGAAGCAGGGCTGGGGACAGCGGGCTGCAGAGCGTCATGCCTGAGAGCGTGGTGGCCAGGCCTGCCCCACTCTTGCTCTGTCTGCATGTCTGCCAGGCCCCCAGGAGACCCACCTTGCCTCCACATGTCCCTGCACTCCTGTCCCAGAGGAGCTGCAGCATCTGCCTCCCGGCCCCCACAGGCCTGGGTCATTTTCTGTGGGAAGCTGACAGCGAGCACTCCCAGCAAGCAGATCCCCACATGCGAACCAGTCCAGGGCCACCATGTTTCTCCTGATGAAATTCCTGACTTGGTGTGTTGTGTTTTTTTAAAAACACGCCCACTGCCTCCAAAAATCTCAGCCGGTGAAGAGAAACATTTCTGGTTGAATTACTGGTTTTTCAAACAGTGTCAAGTTATGCCTCCCTTTCATGGCCAGACTGCTTCCCACAGACTGCTTTCGGAGAGGCCTAGATGGCAAAGCGTGGAGATTGTCTAAGCCAGTCCTTGCTTTATACAGACAGGGAAACTGAGGCTCAGGGAGGCAAGGAGCCGCCCACCAGGGTGAACTGGATTCAGGGTCTCAGTCGTACCCAGACATCTGGATTCCAAGCCCGTTTTCCTTCTCCTTCCTCGCAGGCCACAAACAGGGAGCCTGTGGCCACCTCTGCCCCACAGATGTGCTTTCTTTGGCCTGAGGATGTTTTGATTTGAATGAGTTGCCAGCATTTAAAAATCAGGAGATTCCATATAAAAAACCAGATTTCTGGCTTCTTTTGGGCCAATGGGGCATCTGCCAAATGAGGTCTGCATTCCTGCGTGGTGACACTGGAGGATCTCAGTCACAGCCCTTCACTTTACCCCGAACGTGTCCACATCAGCTTACCCAGTCCCCACCTATCCCTCTAGTGTCCCCAGACACTGGGACACAAGGTCAGTGGACATCAAGAAGTTCCCCTGCTGGCTCTCTCAGGGAGCAGCAAAGAGGAAAGTCAGATATTCCCTGAACTTGTGGTTCTGTCAAAAAGAAAAGGACAAAAGATGAACAGAAATGACTGCTTGTTTAAGAATTAATGTCACAGAGCATTTTTCCTTTGTGGCAGAGGAGAAAACCTCTGTGAATTTAATATGCGAACAGAATATGTCAGTGTTGAAAACAGCAGGTCCTCTGCTCCCTGAGGTTGCCTCTCCTTCCCTGCCAGCCGTCCCCACTGGCCAGGGCTGCAGTTTCCACTTATTTTTTTAGGGCAAAATTAACTTATTTGACCTAAATCTGCCCCTTTTTCTGAAACTTGAAATGCTATCAAACCAAATTAAGAAGTTTTCAAAACTTTAAATAAATCTTTAACTGCTCAAGAGCGAGCATGTGTGAATATGTGAGTGAATTTGAGCGTATGTGTAAGTGTGTGAGAGTGTGTAGATGAATGTGTGTGTGTGCGGGTGTGCATGAGCCATTCTGTTGCAGGTATGTGTGTATGTGTTTAAGTGTGTGAGTGAATGTGTGTAGGATTATGTGTGTATGGGGAGGTGCATGTGTGATGGCTTCTCGCTTTGTGGGATTTCCCTGGAACAAGCCAGACAACGCGTCTTCCTGGCTCCAGGATTAACATTTCTGGGTTTTACCCTAATGTAAGCTGTAGCACACAGCCATCCCGCCATTCACTCTGCTTTTAAGATGTATTGTGATCTGGGTTAGGGTTGACTTTCCTTCCTTCTGGGATATCTGTGGGGGCCGTGAAGAGAAAAGTTGGGGTACCAAGCCTCAGAAGTGAGGGCACTTTCTTTCCAGGAGAGTGGGCCAGAGAAGAGAGGAAGGCTCCCCCAAAGGCTGCTGTGTGCCGGACTCCAGTGTGAAGGGCCTCTCTGCTGTGTGGAATAAGTGACAGAACTTTCTTTTAATACTGATGTGTTCACTTTAGCGTGTGTTGGACGAGAAAGAGAGAGATAATCTAAAAAATAAATGAATGAGTGATACTACTTAGACTGAGTCTCAGTTTGTTTAAGAGGAAAATGGAGTCCATTTAAAGAAAAATATGTAAATAGTATAGGTGTCTGGTGAATGTGGCAAAATCACGAAGGATTGAAGTAACCTGACCCTCACAGTACTGTGCATGGCCTGCTGGTCAGCCCATCCCTAAATTTGTAAACGCACTTGTAACATTTTGTGCTCCCTCAGAGCACTTAAGCTTGTCATTAAATACTTAAATGTGTGATCTTTTGCATAATCTGTCTTTTGTCAACGGGAGCTGGGCCTGTCATTTTTGCCTGTATTCCCAGCATCTAGCAGGGTGCAAGCACACAGGACAGGGACAAGAAACAGCAAGTGAAAGCCTGCACTCCTTGCAGCCTGGAATGAGCACCCCCACTCTACAGATGAGGAAACTGAGGGTCACAGGGCCTATGTGGCATGCAGAAGGTTTGGCAGGTAGGGTACAGTGAGCCAGGACACACACTCATGGCTCTATGCTGCACAAAGCCTGTTGGCTTTGCACTGAACACCTGTGCCTGCCTCCTATCAGGCCGTGACAGCAGGTCTCTCACAAAGTGAGGAAAAGGAGGTGGACCAAGAGGGCTCCATAAAGGCACGCTGCCTCAATTTAAAGAATGGTCTGTGGCTTTTGTTTTCTTTCTGTGGTGAAGGTGCTAAGTTTCTCATGTGTGGTTTTAAACATTTTACTTGATAGTGGCAGCCAGATGCCATGTCCCCAGCCCTACTGGAACCCCTGCTATGCCGGGGCATGGCTGGCTCTCAGCAGGGCAGCTCCCTGGGGAGGCTGTGCCGGGCAGTGCAGACTTGGGAATGAAGGGATCCTGGTCCCCTGCTTGCCAGGAGAGCTCAGGGCTCGGCTGGTCAGACAGACAGGCAGAGATGCTTACTTGGGACTGGAGAACAGTAACCTCGTAAACCTGCACCGCACCTTACAGTTTACAGAGAACCCCCACGTGTACTTTCTCTCCTTTCCAGTCTTGGTCCTCAGTAGTGAATGATGCTTTATTTTGCCTGCCTGGCATCCTCTGGTGTTCCTATCCCATTTCCTCTACCTTCATCCCAGGTCCCGTATGGACATACGGCCTCAGCCAGGGCAATCACAGCATTCTGTCCCTTTGCCCTCAAGGATCAGTTCAAGCATGGGTTGAGTGAGGTCCAGTTCTGGGAAGTTGGCTGGAATTGGAAAGTGTGCCCTCTTTACCCTGGGTTGCTAAACTGGCAGAATGTAACCGTCTTGTTCAGAGAACACCTGTCTGAGAGTAAAGGCAGCTCAGAGGAAAATGGAGACAAGATATAGAAGGCAAAAGGTTCCCTATGACATCACTGGAGCACCTGGATACAGCCATTCCTGAAGCTAAGAATCGTGTGTTATCTAGTTGTACCAGCCAGCACAGCACATTATTTTAGTTTTTCATGTATTGAGCTACTCTGCCTCCCCAGTCATTTATGAGGATCTCCTATAAGCTTTTCTATAGCAGCTGAGCTCATTTTGCAAGACATTAGTTTGACTTTATTGATGAGGGATCTGAGACACAAAAAGGAAGTGAAACAAGTTAGGGCTGGCACCTAGGCGTTTGCTCCACTGAGAGTATCCCCACCAGCTTTGGATTTGTGGAAGGGAAACTGTTTTTACTCTCCAGAACCAGTGTTCTAGGGAGAGTGCTGAGCAATCTGGTGAGCAGCCCTGGCAAAGTCAGGGGACCCCTAGGAGAGACATAGTAAGAGCAACACTCAGTCATCATAGATGCCTAGAAAGGTTCTAGAATATGAGAGGGAAAGCAGTGAGCCGTCATGACCCGTGGGGAGGAAGGGAGAGGCTGGCTTTATCTCCTCTGCTGTTCATCCTGAAATCTTTTATAGAGGCATGGTTTGTTTTAGAGTCCAACAAATGGAATTTTGAAATGTGATGATTACACGCTTTCATCTGGAATGATGAGAACATATCAAGCCGTGAATTATAAGCCATTGAAAAAATACAAATCCACAAACATATACAGTAGACCCTCAAGTTACAACCTGCCTGACATATGAACAACTTGGGTTACAACTGGAATTTTAGTTTTAACTTACAACCAAAGTCTTGAGTTATGACCCAAATGCTGGCTGCTTGTACTTCCAGATGGTTTCAGATACAGATTTAACCCTTAAAGAATTCTGGAAGGAGCATGACAACGTTCTTTTTTGTGTGGGGTTAATTGAGAAATCCTGGGTCAGTGTCTCTCTAAGGACACTGAGATCTGCTTTTACACAGGAGAGAGACTTTGAAGGCTGTGTACAGGAGCCTGAGCCTTCAATTGACCAACTTGAGTTACAACCAGCCCTTGAGAACAGATTGAGCAGGCTGAAGAGACATGCAGGCTAGATGCCCTGTGTAAATCTAGACTGGGTCCTGTCCAGGCAGGGAAATGTGATAAGGGACATTCTTGAGCAACTGACGAATTGGACTGGGGAAAAGTGGATGTGATGAAACTGTATCAGTGTTAAAGTTACTGAAGTTGATAGTAGACCTAAGACTATGTAAGAATTCCTTACTCTTAGGAAATACACATGGAGGTGTTAGGACTAAAGGGCCATGATGTGAGTTACTTACTCTCAAGTGGTTCTTAGAAGAGAAATAGATGCGTGAAATATAATATATGCGTGTTGATATGTTTGTATATGCATTGTGTGTGTGTGTGTGTGTGTGTGAGAGCACATGAGAGTGCAAGTGGTAAGCAGTAGGTGAAACACTAACAGCAAACACTTCGGGGTGAAAGATAGATGTCTGTACTGTCCTTGCAAGGTCAGTGTGATGGTTAATCTTGACTGTCAACTTGGTGGACTTGAGAGCTGCCTAGGAAATTAGTAAAATGCCCTTCTAGGTACGTCTGGGTAACATGACCTTCGGGACTGTGTCTGGTCCCTGGCCCCTTTCTCTCTGGCTTTTCCCCTGCTGGCTGCTTCTTGGCTGCCATGAAACAGGCAGCGTCTGCCACACCCTTCCACCATGCCTGTTCTGTCTTGGAGCCAGCCATCTAGACCTGGACACAGGTTTTGCTGCAGCCTTATTTATAACGACAAAGGTTTGGGATAATCCATGACTCGTGAACAATAGAGATTAAGTGATTCAGTTTCAGAACTGAATTCACCTAAGGGTCCCTGACTCAACCTATGACCTTGGGCAAGTCAGTTAACTCTCTAACTTGTAGGTTTTGTCATCTATAAAATAGGTGTGTTGATAGTTCCTGTCTCCTAGGGTTTGTGAGAGCCGAACGAGGCGGTGTGGAAGATAGGCTTTCCGGTGAACGCTCAGTCATTACAAACAGCAATAACAGGCAATGCTGTGCAGCATTTATGGCACATGGGACTCAGCCCTCATTGTATCTCCTGTCCCCTGCAAGTCTGTGAAGCGGGATCCATCCCACTTCACAGGCAAGGGACTGAACCCGGCAGGTTAGCTCCTCCCAGCCTCAGCCCTGCAGTGGAGGAGGTGGTATTTGAACCTAGGCACTCCTGGTCAGAGGCAGCTCTGTCCAGTGAGTTCTGGATACTGAGTTTGAAAAGTGGAAACTGAAAACCCTCAGCCATGTCTGCTGTAGGCATTAGTCACTGAACTTTCAAGACCTGGCCTTGGCCACTCTTAAAAGTTCATGAACCTAACTTTCCTCCGGCGTGAATGGGATGGAAATAGTAATGACCTCTGCTGTTTACAGAGCACCACTAGATGCCAGGCACCGAGACAAGTGCCTTCCAAGTCTCAAGTTGCCCTCACTTGAGCCCTTAGAGTTGAGTACTGCTATCTCCATTTTATAGATGAGCAGACCAAGGCTCAGAGAGGCTCAGTCCCTTGGGCAGCCAGTTCGGAGCCGCGCTAGAATTTGAAGCTGAGTCTGAGTCCAGCGCCTGACCCCATCCCCACCCTCTGGCTTCTGTGCCCTTAGGGAGCTGTCGAGAGGCTGAGTTTTGTGTGGTGTGGGACACGTGTCACTGATGTGCACTGTCCCCAGGGCTTGGGGTGCCGGTGTGTTGTGGAAAATGGCCTCCCTGTGACATCCCTCTCTCTTCTGCGACATTGGCATGTGGATGCGGTGGCTTTCGGGACAGGGTTCTAGAAGGTTGTGTGGCCCGGAAGTGGCGCCTCGCTGATATTGAGGCCTCTACCCCTGAACAACATGCAAATTCTCTTCTCCAACAAGAGCACATTGTGTCCCGGACCTGGTCTCCCACCCAGGCTACTTGAAATTCGGACCCTTCTGCCAACAGCTACTTTAGCAAGGGCAGACTATCATAAGGAGAGAAATCTGTGAGAAAATAGAAAAATGGAAGCATTGTTCCTGAGTGCTTGGAGCAGGCTCCTGGCACTGAGGGCCGGGCAAGGCCTGGAGACGTGCTTTGCCATCACAAATAAGTTGTGCAAAAAAAGAAAAAGTCCCTTTGAGTTTTCCCTTAAAGCTGAGAGAAGGAGAGGGCAGGCAAAGCTAACTTTGGAAGGGCCTGCATACTCGTCGTCTGTGGGAGCCCCTTGGAAGGAGCCAGGAATGTTTAGGGGAGAATCACATCTCGAGCTGGAAGGAGCAGAGTGGAATTGGGGCTGATCTTTAGTGACACTGAAGGATGTGAGAAAAAGTCTGTGGGTTGAGAAAAGTGCCCTTTCTGAGGAAATTACAATTCTCAGGGGTGAAGGAGGGCCAGATGATAAAAGATTGCAAGGACTGTCCCAACTCCACGCTAGTTAGCACTCACTGCCTGAGGAGGCTGCCTCAGTGCAGTAGTGAGTAGAATGTCTGTCCCCAGGGGCATTCCAGCAGAGCCTGGGTGATAGCAGAGATTCCAGCCCAGGAAACAGGGCTTGAGCAGAGGTGTCTGAACACGGGTCCATTTCAGGGATCGCTCTGTACCTGTTCTCACACCATCCATCGGGAACCGAGAACAAAGAGATCGAGTGTGAGGCTTAAATCTGAAAAATGAAATCGGTTTTTATAGAAAGGACTCCCCTTGGAGATTATGCCCTTCCTGTATGGGGTGTTCAAATGTCCTTTATAAAATGAACAGTTTGCAGATATCAAAGTCTGGAAATATCACGGGTAGACACTGTCCAAATCTTTTCTATGATTCTAGGAAAATATGGTTCTGATTTGGCTGAAACAAGATAGGCAGAGGGCGTGTAAAACCAAGCCCCAAACTGACACACAGTGGAACGGCTCTGTCAGCATATTTAGGAACATGGCGTTAATGGCCAGGAGGGAACAGTTAGCGAGTTGACAATGGTAGTCCCCAGAGAGTTGGGCTGGAGGTGAGATTTCTCTTAATGACTAATTCTGTATTATTATATGAATTTGTAAATGACTTGCAGGTATTTTAGGGGCTTAAAGCAAAATTTAAAAGTGTTTGAAAATAAAAGGTCAATGATAATAGCTAAGTTGTGCTAAGAGCTTTTAAATATTATTTTCCTAAATTAATCACAGGTTAGAGATGAGAAAGCAGGCTCAGAGAGCAGGGGAGAAGCTTCGCTCTGTGAGAGGGGACTGTTGGGGTTTGCTGTCTATAATCCAAGTCAGCCAAGTCAGACTCTTGGTACTCAAGTGTCCCCTGCCCAGGTGAGGAGATGGGAGAAGAGAAGATTGTGTGTGTGTGTGTGTGTGTGTGTGTGTGTGTGTGTGGTTACAGAAGATACCTGCAAGAGAGAGGAGGACAAAAAGGGGCATCCTGATTTGATTTTGGGGTTTATTTTCTTTCTTTCCTTCTTTCTTCCTCTCTTTCTTTCAACAGGGTCAGGCTGAGTTGTCCAGGCTGGCCTCAAACTCACAATCCTCTGCCTCAACCTCCGGAGTAGCTGGGATTACAGGCAGGCATGACCACGCCCCGTCTAGATTGTAATTTTGAGGACTTCTGCTAAAAGTTTCTGCTCTTAGCATAAGGAGAAGGTGATTCATGTTACAAGAGAAACTAATGGGCAATTGCATGAGAAACTTTGGTTCTTTTCTCTTCAGCTCTTTTTTGGGAGGCAGGCAGAGTGGGAAAGCGGACTGTTTAAAGCACCCACTCTGTGTCAACGGCTGGGCTGGAGCCTCGGGGGATTTTCAGCCCCTCTCGTCTACCCTGGGACCCTAAGGAAGAGGTCATTCTGGGACAGCAGGCCTGGGCTTCTCAGCCAGGCAGCCCTCTGCTTTGGTGTGGAGCACTGCAGGATGCCCCCTGCCCTCTACCCACTGCATGCTGGGAACACCCACCCAACCCCAAGTTGTGACAACCAAGAATGTCTCCAGACATGGACAGGTGTCCCCAGGGAGGCAGACTCACTCACCCCAGTTGGGAACTCCCAGCCTCTTGTGACTGGACATTGCATCTCTGTTACCTCTCATGGTCCCACCCGGCTGTCATGATGTCTTCTTTATGGAGGAAGAAACTGAGAGAAGGGGATCATCTTTAGTAGTAGCAGAGCTGAGAATCATGCCGTCTTTTCAATCCTGAACTTGAAAACCAGCTAGGAAGACCCAGGCCCATACCTCACAGTTAGCCTCAAGTGGGCAGTGAAACTCGACTCGTGTCTTTGTCTTTTTAACTTTAGTGAGCGTCTCAGAGGAGGGGCTGTGTGTCCTTGCTTTTAAAGCAGGCTACTAGCGTGGTAGCTGAACGCACGGACCCTGGAGCCAAGTACCTTCATTCAACCCACTTTGGACCTCTAAAGCCCTGGCACATTACTGACCTCTCTGATCCTCAGTTTTCTCTGTAAAATGGGGTGAAATGCTGCTGCCTCCTGGTAGGGTTGGCATGAGGATTAAAGGAGCCCAGGGGAGTAATAACACCTGGCAGGTAGATGCACAAAGCCTGCAGAGATGAGCTACTGTTCTTATTCACAAGCTTTCAAATCCACGTCCCTTACTCAGACCTGGCGCACAGTCACCAGGGACATCCCCAGGGCTCTGTCTCTCAGGTGGCTGCCTCTGCTACCTTGCAGTCCAGCCCTGGGTTGCAGTTTGGGTCAGTCTTTCTCTGAGCCCTGAGCTATCACCTCTTGCTGCAGGAAGAGCTGGATTTGTCCTCAGCATCCCAAGGAAAAACTGTCCAAGCTAACCTAGCATTTGCCTTCCCCACTGACGGGAGTCTCTGGGGAACTAGGGAAATGTCTTTGCACATGGAAGACATTAATTCGTGTGGCCACAAATAGCTCGAACACTCTGTCCTCGACACTGATCGAGCAGGCCCTGAAATTTACTCAGGATGCCAGCTCCATGGCCAGAAAGCCACAGGGCTGTCTTGGGCTGCCCAGTATGCCCAGTTGGAGGACCCTGGGGATTGCGGGGGTGGAGTAAGGTTGAGTGATTTGATTGCTATTCACACCCAGCCCCTCCATGTCTCCCTTCTGGTCTCCCACACGTCTGCCAAATGTGACCTTTGTCCACCTACTTATCCTCCGGGTGCACCCCTCTCTCTGTCCCCAAGACCACCTTCCAAGCACCATGTGAGTAAATGCTACCCTCCTTTGAGCCTGCTGCCACCACCTCCAGGGCCCTAGCAGGTGGAACTTGACTCTAAAGTGCATGGGTTTAAACCTAGACCTGCCAAGGATAACCGTGAACCTCAGCATCTGACCCTTTAGAACGGGGGCGAATGGCCTGTTAGGTGTACTTCCTCTAGGCTTGTTTGAGATTGAAACCTGAGAAGGCACTAAGTACTTGGCACAATGCTGAGCGGGGGACAGCAACTCCCTGCATGTTAGGCCCGTGATAGAGGAACGGGACACACACACACACACACACACACACACACACACACACACACACATACCCCGCTCAGATCACCGGGGGTAGGAGGAGCACATCAGGTCCAAAGAGACCAGTGCAGTGGCAGCTACCAGTTCAGCTGGGCACAGCTCCCAGATATGGCCCAGTAAGTAACCAGTGCACCCATTACATTAGACAGGTTAGTTCTCTCCAGCACCACGGGCAGGATCAGCTTGGTGTCAGCTCCTGCATCCTGGTCCTGCAGGGCAGCACCAGACCAGAAGGGCTGACCCAAGTGGTCGGTCACTTTGTGGTCAGCTCTAGTCTCAGCTAAGTGGTTTTCTAGTCCACAGTGGTTCCCAAGAGGGTGAAAAATGAAAAGTCCTATGTCTCCCTGGAACCAGGGGGGCAGATGCAGCCCACCTAGCTGCAGCTCCTTGAGGGACTGCTGGCTTGCCACATCCCAGCAAAGATTCCAGGGCACTCAGTTGACCTGGCCTGTGTGTCCATTGTGGACAGAAATCTCCAAGTTAATGAAACCAAAAAGAAATGGACTTATTTGATCACAGAACTGAAAAGTCCTTCTTTAGGCATAGCTGTTGCAGGGGTCCAAACCATGCAAAAAGTCTTTCTCTCCTCCCTTGTCTTTAGCCCTCCTTTCTTGGCCCTGCTTTTCTTTGTGTCAAAGGCTTTCTCTTCGTGGCAATCCCACCTACTCTTGGCAGCCACAGTCCCAAGGACTGGCCAGGGCAGCAGAAAGAGGACTCCTTTGTCATGACTATTCCTCTGGAGTCACAGGATTGACTCCCTGGTCCACTTGGACTGTGTGCCCACCCCTGCCGCAGTGCGTTGCCCAGGGGTAGTGCAAGGCTCTGGTTGGCTGGGTTTGGGACACATGCCTACCTCTTCTTCAACGGTGTTGGGGGACTTGGGCTCTCAGCTCCACCCAAAGGCTGTGGACAGAAGGTGGACAAGGTGGGGTCCGCCAAGGGACAGCTGGGATGCTGGTAGAGAAGAGGAGATGCTGGGCAGGTGCAGATCCCAGGTGTGTATGAGACCCACAAAGAAAACAGCTCATTAGAGCCTGATTTTGTGGGCTGAATGTAGGGTCTTGGTGGGATGGGGGAGCTGGGACACAGGATAGGAGTGTCAGGCAGAAGGAACAACATGAGCAAAGCCCCAAGGTGTAAAATGACAAGCCTAGAAAACCTAAAAGGAGCTGGCAGAGTGGAGCACAGGGGCAGGCAGTGGGGGAAGATGGGTTGGAGGATGGAGCAGGAGCCAGATGACCAAAGTCCTTGAATGTTAAGTGATTGAAAGGGATAGAGTCTGATTTGTGTTTCAGAATATACTCATTCAAACAAAACATATTTACTATGTGAATAAACAAAGTCCCTGGCTGTATTTTAATGATACCCTAGAGCAATGATAGGAAACCAGACTGGAGACACTGTGTCGGAGGCAGGGAGGCTGGCGGAGGCTGGTGCTCCTGTCCAGGCAGGAGACAGCGAGACTTAACTGGGTATGGAGCCCTGTCCCCTGCTTCGGCTCTACTCAGAGCCAGTCCTTTATTACAAAGAGTGTGTGCTAGAGGCAGTTTCTGGGCTTCTGTTGCTGCTCCAATAGGGCAGCTGGGGGGCAACAATTGTGTAGCATCTGTTGGCACACAGTGCACCAATGGAGTCGCCCAGCCTGGATTCGAATTCTTGCTGCCCTGGCTCCTGGCTGTGTGACCACATCTCTGGGCCTCAGTGTCCTGTGCCAAATGGCTTTGTGATGACACCTACCTCACAGGGTCATTCTCAGGATTAAACAGAACACTGCTTATGAAGTGTTCAAAAAATAATGAAGTTGTTGTTAATTATAATAATTACTATTCTCGTTATGACTGCACATCACCTTCCAATGCCTACTTTGCTCAGGAAATAGGGACCATGATAGGGCATCCCTTAGTGGTATGGTAAACCCTGTAATGGCCATGTGATTTTGGACAAATGATGTCACTTCTCAGTACGTCAGAGTCCTCATCTGAAAAAACAAGGCCAACCTCAGTACTTGTTTACAGGGCTGTTTCCCAAATTATATCATCTTTAGTACTTGGAAGAACTCCTGGCACGCGGTAAGCTCTCAATGTCAATGAGTAAATAATATTGTTTGTTTATAATATTATGTAACATATGATTATATGAATATATTATGATATAGTGATACAGCTTATATTATAAATATTGTTTAGTAGTAGTGTATTATTAATGGTAGGGATGATAGTGATCATTGAGACTGACATAATTAGGGCTGGTGACTATTATCAGTATCATCGCATTAGACAGTTTGAGGGGAAAATTATGGCATCTGGTTTGGATACAAAAGGACACTATCTCCTTCCATAAAATATGGGTGCCTTTTTCCTAGAAGATGTGGATATTAAATAGTGTTCGGTGGGGAGGATGAAATGACATGAGTTGAGGACAGCTAGCAAGTCCCCTCTCCAAGCAAGGCAGAAGAAGGTCGCTGGTTCCTCTCCCTTAGCTCTTTCTCCCACGATGACCAAAAATCTTCTGACGATTTTTTAGCTCCCAGAATGCAACTCTGTGAGGCAGTTTGGTTTGTGGCTTGGAGATTTCTCTTCTCCCTCATGCTTGGAATAATGTGTGGCTCCACTTACAGGAGCAAAGCTCTTATGATCCACCCCTCTCTGATCCCGGAAGCAGTGATGCCTGGAAAGTGGCTGGGAAGGTCAGTTGAGGGCAAAGTCCAAAGTGATTTTAAGTGGCCCAGCTAAGTACCAGATGGAATAGGGAGCCCTTTTAATTTATGACAGTCTTGCCCTGTGAAGAAAGAGACAACAGTGCCCTGGAGCAGTTTGATTGCAAAGTAATAAATCCCTTTGTGCTTATAAAAGTACAGGCGAATTGAACTCATGTTTCAGAAGGGAAAAAAATTCCCTGGTAGTTGGGGCTCTGGAGTGGAACTCATACATGGATCTGGGGAAGGAACTTCATGGAGAGGGAGAATTTCTCCATGGGGGAGGAACTTCATGGAGAATGAGTTTATAATCATCATGCATTTTTAATATGCAAGGATCTGATTGGAGGCTGAGTCACAACTTGCTAAGTTATATGACCTTGGCAAGTTACGTCACTTCTCTGAACCTCGTCTGTACAACAGAAAGAATAACAGTACTAGTTTCCAAGGTTGTCCAAGGGATGAAATGAATTATATAATGCAGTGAGGACAATTTGAGATCATGAACGCATTCAATAAGAGATAGTGGAGTTGCTGTTACCTTATACAGACTTTTGTTTGAGGATTTTCTGCCTCACGCATAGAAGAGCCAGTCTAGAGAGCGGCCCTGTTGTTTTCAGCAGAAACCTATAATTGTCTGTTTCATCCTGGGTTTCTGGCTACAGAGTCCAGGGCAAACATTTCCTCAAGCCTTGATTTTTTTCTTTTTTAATCCAACCTTTCAGAACATACATACTTCCAGAAAGGCAATTTGGAATTCTTGAACACCAGAGAGATTTTTCTGGCCACATTAGCTAACAGAGGAGCTCTTCAAAACCAAGAGAAGCAAACCACTGGTTAGAAAATTGACTCAAACATTGATTCATTCTTTCCACTATTCATTCATCCCACTATTTCTTGTGGGCTCACTATTTGCCAGGTGTCAGTGGCAGGCTACCACCAGTGTGGAGTCACCCCACTCTCCTGACATAAAAGCACCTTGATTATCTTTTTAGGAAACATCTCATCTCCACTCTGAATCTACTTAGTGTAGGCAGGGCAGATCACAAGCTTCTAACCAGGAATGGTCATGAGACTTATATCCCACCAATAAGCACATAGCATCCCCCTGGAGACAGTGATTGGTTCAGGGATGGGTACATGACCCAAGCTGAGCCAATCAGAATAATTCCTGGATGTTAGCTGGTACTATTAGAGAAAAACTACTATCTCACACTAGGGATAGAGGGTCAAGTTGAAGGTCCTGGGAGACATCTTTGCCTATAGCATAAAGGAAAGGCTGTGAGGAAAATAAGCCAAAATGGAGGAAAGCAAAACAGAGAGATGGAAAGAGAGAGATAGATAGAGAAGAAAGGAGGGAAAGGAGGAAAAGAAGAGAGAGAGAAAATAAGTTGTTTTTTAAAATTCTTCCGTTAAGCTATGTCTAAAGCTGTTCCTAAGGTTTCCAGTCATGAGTCAATAAGTTCCCCCATTTAATTTGAACCAAATTGAGATAAATTTCCTGTTATTTACTCTAGAATTGGTCCTGACTAATAATCCATCTCCCAGGGAAAGAGAATGACTTACTGTAAACCCTTACCACAGAAACTAATTTGTTTACACCAGAAGCTTGCTATGAAAAAACAGACTGATATTCTTAGAAATCAGAGTTCCTCATTTCTGCCTTCTGTTTGTAAGAGTCTGACAGATGGTGCAGCAAAAACTCTTGCCCTCTTCCCTCCACGATGGGTTTGCCTGTCCCCAGGAAGTTCACCACAATTGAGTTGTTCCACTTATTGCTGTGACCTTGGGCAAGTCACCTAACCTCCCTGAGCCTCAATTTCCCATCTGTAAAATGGGTGTATTATTAAGACATAAAGTTGTGGGGAAAGTAAAATAAGATAATGTACATTAAGTATAGGGACAGAACTAGTATATAGTAAGTACTCAGTACTGTGTAATAGTCCTAAAAGCCCTCAAGATCAGTGTCATGGTGAAAAGGTTCACAGATAAAAACACAGAAGTCTAGAGTGGAGAGTTAGGTTTCAGACCCCAGGTGTCTGGATCCAAAACCCTCATTCTTAACCACTCTGCTATCACTACTATTACTAGTAAGAAAATAAATGATAATAACAGTAGCAGCAGTTACTGAGGCCACACAGCTGTGGAAACAGATTCAAAACTCGGATGATGGCAAGGAAAGACAAGCTGGGCAGTGTGCCTGGAGTCCCTGTTCCTTGGGAGACTGAAATGGGAGAATCACAAGTTCAAGGTCAACCTGGGCAACTTAGCAAATCACTGTCTCAAAACAAAACAAAAAATAGATACAAAGAATAGGCACAAAATCACCCATCCAGCCAGAGCTCAGGCCCAAGTCTGCCAGCCTCTTGCGTCCAAAGGGTTAAATGCTTTCTTCTGTGAGGGTGGCCAGGACCAAGCAAAGGACTCTGGGAGGGGAAGGCAGTGGGCTGCTGAGATATGAGTGTGAAGAGCTGCAGCCAGCTGGTGGCCTTCAGGGCTGTGGCCAGCTGTCCCGGCTGACCAGGCCTGAGCACCCCAGGTCTGTCCTGGGCGAGATCACACAGCTGTCGTAGTAGAACAGTGCCTGCCGGCTACAGGTGACCTGTGGAGCAGAGCTGGTGACCCTGAGGTGAAAGGTTTGCCTGCAGCCCCGCAGGCCCCTGCTTCACCATCTGTCTCGCCACCTGGAGCTGCCATTTTGGATTCTCCCCTTTGGAGTAAGTGGAGAGGCAGTTCCAGAATAAACAATAGGAGGTGAGTAAGGGGCCCAGCTTGTGGCTGTCAGGGTGGACTGACCGCCATGGTACCAACATGCCGTGTGGAGCAGTGGGAAGAACTGTACCTTGGGCCTTTGCAAGTTGCCTTCTCTGTCACGTATGTCTCCTGTAAAATAGACACATAGCCCTTGACAGAGGAGCTGGAAAGAGACAATGAGATGACTCAGGGTACCTCAGGGTCCACAGGGGACTCAGACCACTGATGACAGAACCAAAGTCCTCAGGATTGCCCCTCGCAAGCTCTGAGGCCTGAACAGACTCCTTAAGCTTTGTGGGGAGGGGGGCTCTGGGGGCTGCATTTCCAAATCTATGAAATAGGGATGATAACATCTACCTGACAGTGGTTGTGAGAAATCAAATGCCTTCATTGACCTTAGCAAACATCACTTAGAGGAAGTTCAACATAGCAGTGAGGAATACAGGCTCTGCCACCTTCCAGCTAGGTGAACTTGAGCCGATCGCTTGCGCTCCCAGTGTCTCAGTTTCCTCATTGGGTCATGGAGATACTCGGAGCTGCTACCTCAGAGGCTTGTCCTAGGATTAGATGAGATATTATAAACACCCTTGAATTGGGCCGGGGATTTAGCTCAGTGGTTCCACTGCCTGTCTTGCAGGTGCAAGGTCCCGAGTTCGATCCCCAGTACCAAAAAAAAAAGCCCTGAAGCTTACCAGGTAGTGAGTACAGAGAGAGATTGGCTCATAAAGTTACAGAAATGCTTGTCAAGCTCTAAAGAATTGTTGTTAGGTTCCTTTCTTTTTTTTCAGCACTGAAGAATGAACCCTGGGCATTGCCCACACTGAGCAAGTGCTCTGTTATCACTAAGCTACAACCCTGAGCCTTTAAAAAAATTTTATTTTGAAATAAGCTCTCTCCAGGTTGCCTAAGCTGCTCTCAGACTTGTGATCTCCTGCCTCATCCTTGAATAGCTTGATTACAGGTGTGCACCACGATGCCCAGATGTTATTAGGCTCTTATTAACATTCTGTTACTAATGCTCCTCTACACCAAGGAAGGGGCAGTGAACAAAGTAAGGAAAAGTGTATGGAGAAAAGAATGGGAAGGGGTGAGGATCCGCTGATATTTAGGGACATTTTTCGTGTACCATAGTTATGTGGTGCATGAACACAACCTCAAAAGGGAACACCTCAAGGGCACCCAACAACCAGCTGTGCAGCCTCAAAGATGTCACTTACAACAGGGTCAGGCTTGAGAGGAGTTGCACACTGGGTTCTGGAGCAGAACTTTCTATGTATATGCCCTGACTGTGACACTAGCTGTGTGACTCTGGGCAAAGCAGGCAGGTTAATCTTTCCAAGCTAGTTTCTCTCCTCTGTAAGAGGAGGACACCAACAGTCTGCCTCTTAGGGAAGATTCCTTGGGTTCATCCACAGAGAACAGTGGTTTCCATCCAGGGGCCACTCTGCTCCCTGGGAGACATTTGGCAGTATCTGCAAACATTTTTGGTTGCCACATGAGATGGGAGGCATGCTACAGGTACCTCCAGGGTAGAGGCCAGGGATGCTGCTAAACTACAAGGCACAGGATGAATCCCTGAATAAAGAGTGATCCAAGTTGGTTCTTTTCAAGGATAAAGCAACTTAATAAACCCTTAGCCAAACTTACCAAAAGAAGCAATGAAAAGACCCATATCAATGCAACTAGAAATGAAAAAGAAGAAATCACAATGGACACTGCTGAAATCCAGAGGATTATAAGAATATACTTTGAAAACCCGTATTCCAGTAAATTGGAGAATTTAGAAGAAATGGATAAATTCCTAGACACATATGAATTACCAAAACAGAACCAAGAAGATATAAAAACCCTGTACACACCAATAAGAGGCAGTGACTTTGAGGCAGAAATAAAGACTCCACTGTCTTAGTTACTTTCTCATTCCTGGAACAAAATACCCAACATCCCCAAGTTAAAGGAGCAAAGGTGTATTTTAGTTCACAGTTTTAATTCAGTCTATAGTGAGCTGAATCTAAGACAGGGCAGCATGGCAGAGGGGTATTGCAGAGGACAAATAATCCATGGCAGGGTAGGCAGGAAGCAGCAAGCCTGTCTTCCATCTTTCCCTTTATATTCCATCCAGGCTACAAGCCTATTGGTTGGTGCCACCCACACTCAGAGTGGGTCTTCTAGGGCCGGGGATTTAGCTCAGTGGTTTTGCCGCCTGTTGTGCAAGTGCAAGGACCCAAGTTCAATCCCTGGTACCAAAAAAAAAAAAAAAAAAGTGGGTCTTCCCTCTTCAGTAAGTCCATCATCTATACCTAGAACTAGCCTAAACCAATAAGTGGATTAATCCAGTATCACACACCCATGATCCAGTATTGCACACCCATGATACAGTCACACCCAAAAGCCCCACCTATGAGTACATGAGGCTTTGGAGGTACCTCTAGATATAAGCCATAACACCTACCAAGGAAAGCCCAGGACCCAGTGGATTCACGACCAAATTTTACCAGAACTTCTGGGAAGAATTAATGACAACCTTCAAACTCTTCCATGAAATTAAAAGGGAAGAATCACTGCCAAACTCATTCTCCTTAAGCTAGCATTACTCTGATACCAAAACCGAACAAGGACTTAACAACAACAAAAAAGAAAACTACAGGCCAATTTCCTAAACACAGATGCAAAACTCTTCAACAAGATACATCCAAACAGAGTACAATAAGTTGTTAAAAAGATCATACATCATAACCAAGTCAGCTTCATCTCAGGGATGCAAGGATGATTCACCATATGTAAATCAATAAATGTAATACATCAATAAAGAGAAGTAAGGGTAAAAATTATACAGTTAGGCTGGGGATTTAGCTCAGTGGTTCCAGTGGCTGCCTCACAAGCGCAAGGTCCCGAGTTCGATCCCTGGTACAACAACAACAACAAAAAATTATACAGTCATGTCAATAGATGCAGAAAAAGCCTTTGACAAAATCCAGCATCCATTCATGATTAAAACCTTGATGAAAATAGATATAGAAGAACCTTACCTTAAACTGGTAACAGCCATTTATGACAAACTACTGCCAACATCATACTAAATAGGGAAAAATTAAAAACTTTCCCTCTAACATAAGGAAGAAGACAAGTGTGTGCATTGTCACTGTTCCTGTTCAGTATACTACTTGAAACTAGACAGAGCAGTCAGGCAAGAGAAAGAAATAAAGGGATTCAAATAGGAATGGAAGAAGCCAAATTATTATTATTTGCAGGTGACTTGATCCTTTACATAGAAGATCCAAAAACTCTAAGAAGACTCTTAGAACTGAAAACAAATTTAGCAAAGTGGCAGCATACAAAATGAACACACAAAAAGCAATAGCGTTCCTATCACCAAGAATGAACCCACTGACAAGGAAAATAGGAAAACAATCTCATTCACAATAGCTTCAAAAGATTAAATATCTAGGAATTAACCTAACCAAAGAAATGAAAGACCTCTAAATTATATTGCTCTGAAAAAAGAGATAGAAGACATTAGAAAATGGAAAGACATCTCCTGTTCTTGGATAGACAGAACCAATATTGTCAAAATGGCCATATTACCAAAAATGATATATAGATTTAATGCAATCCCAATCAAAATGTTACTGGCATTTTTTCCCACAGAACTAGAAAAAAACTCAATTCTAAAATGTATATGGAACCAGAAGAGATCCAAAATAGCCAAAGCAATTCTAAGCAACAACATGAGCCAGGTGGGATCACAATCACAGACTACAAGTTACACAACAAAGCCACCACTAATAAAAACAGCACGTTACTGGCACAAAAACGGACACGTTGATCAATGGACTAGAGGATGTAAAAACAACCCCAAGCACCTTCAGGCATCTGATTTTTTGACAAAGGAGCCAATAATATATGCTAGAGGAAAGAAAGCTTCTTTAACAAATGCTGGTGAGAAAACTTGTTACCCATGTGCAGAAGAATGAGTCTAGGGCCAGGGATTTAGCTCAATGATTCCAGTGCCTGCCTCGCAAGAGCAAGGTCCCGAGTTTGATCCCTGGCACCAAAAAGAAAAAAAAAAAAAGAAGAATGAGTCTAGATTCATATCTCTCACCTTGTACTAAAATCAAATCAAAATGAATCAATGACTTTTATGTAAAAACAGAAACACTGAATCTGCTGGAATAAAAAATTGGTAAAACCCTTGAAGAGATGGGCATAGATAAGGACTTCCTGAACAGAACCCCAGGTGCACAAGACATAAAACCAGGAATCAATAAATGGAATCACATCAAATTAAAAGCTTCTGCACAGCAAAGGAAACAACCAACAGAGTCAACCTGCAGAATGAGAAAACCATTTTGCCAGCTGCTTCTCAGAAAGAGGACTAATATCTAGAATATTAAAAAATTAGACCCCTGAAATAAAAGACCCAGTCAAAAAATGGGCAGTTGAAATGAATAGACACTTCTCAGAAGAAGAGGTTCAAATAGCCAATAAACACATGAAAAACATTCAGCGTCTTTGGCCATTAGAGTAAATGCAAATCAAAACAACACTGAGATTCTACCTTACTCCAATAAGAATGCCTATCATCAAAGACTCCAAAAACACCAAATGTTGGTGAGGTTGTGAGGAACCTTCTAGATTGTTGGTGGGAATGTAAAAGAGTTCAACCAATATGGAAATCAGTATGGAGATTATTCCAAAAAACTGAAAGTAGAAATTCCATTTGACACAGCTATACCTCTTCTGAGTATCTTTCCACAAAAATTAAAGATATCATATTACAGAAAAAGAAAATGTGACATATATGTATATATATCATAGTATAATATATCATATATATCATATATGTGGTATATATCATATATCATAATATGATATATATTTCTCAGCCATATATATGATATATATGTGATATATATGATATGTATATTTCTCAGCCATATATATATGATATATATATTTCTATATATATATTTCTCAGCCATAAAGAAGGATAACATTTGAGTCATTTATAGGAAAATGGATGGATTTTGAGATCATAATACTAAGTGAAATAAGCCAGTCCTTTACTGCATGGTTTCTGTAATATGAGAAACCCAAAACAAAAATAATTTGAGGAGCAAAATAGAAGAGACGTATTAAAAAACAAGTAGACAGGAAGGGAATCTGGGGAAGGGGGGGGAGATAAAACTGATCAAGATGTGATATGTATATGTATCAGTTCCCCAAGCTGAATGTAATCGGTGTGTGTCCCACATATAGTAAAAAAAATTTTTTAAGAAAAGAATGACTCAGTCTAAGTGTCACAGATGTTAGCAGAAATCCTATTGTAGCCAGGTATGGTGGCACACACCTGTCATCCCAGCACTCAGGAGGCTGAGGTCACTACAAGTTCAAAGCCAGATTGGTCTACATAGTGAGTTCAAGGCAATCTTGAACTACATAGTGAAACCCTATCTCAAAAAAAAAAAAAAACCACATATCCTGATGTAGACTATGGCTTTAGTTTGTTGAATGACAAATATCTATCTGTCCACGGCTGAACTTTTCCTAGAGATACTGATAGAGCAGATGACATGGACTTGTTTGAGATTGAAATGAGAAATGTATTCCAAGATGTCCATGATGTGCCCAAGGTGTGGCCCTTTCTGGGGCCCAGGAATGGTTGTTGGCTGCTGCATGACAATGACAGCAGGAAGGGCAGGCACATCTGGAATCTGGGCAGGAGGCCTGCTGGCCTGTGCTCAGCATATATATTTCCCAACTCAAACTGTGCTCTTCCTGAAGAATGTCAGCTACCCAAACAGGAGATGGTGGCAGCAAAGTGTGCAGAAGGAGGTCAGAATCCATTCAGCTACTGGCGTTCCCTCCTCAATAACTGCCAAAGATGGAGGAATTTTAAGGGAAACTTAAGCCACGTGTAGTGGCCTCATCTCTGCCTAATTCATCACAGTGCTGGTCTGTAAAGAGCCTCCCATGGGCAGAAGCCCTCTACACACTTTTCTCTTTCTCTCCCTCCCTGTCACCTGCTGTCTCTCTTTCCCACCCTTGCTGTCTCCCTTTCTCATAGGAAGATGTCTTTTCTCTCAAATGCAGGTGGCTGGCTTGGGCCAGGCACAAGCAGGTGTGTGCTGATCATACTTGGGTTGGTGTGAGCTTTCCACACAGGCCCTGAGCAGAGCAGCTCCTGGCTGGACTAGAATCCTCCTCTCTGTTCTGTGCCTTCAGGCTGGCTCTGGAGTGTCCAGGAATGGCTGTGACAGAGAGAGAGAGAGAGGGAAGTGTGTACCTAGTTCCTCTGGAGAAAGGGCAGATCCACAGGTTGTGGTCTCCAAGGCCAGACAGAAAGTCCTGTGTCAGCACTCCTGTGTGCACATCTCCAACACTTTCTCCAGCCCTGAGGACGAGGGCTGAGTCAGGGATGAGCTACCCAAAGGCTCTCTGATGCTGCGGTTTGTCAGGGCTGCACTAACTGCAGAGCAGCAGCACCTTCAGCCTCCTCCCAGGGCATTGGGAAGAGTAAGCGCCTGGGCAGAGTGGGGATGGGGAGGAGCAGAGAGGTGGAGGAGGCAGGATGCCTGACACCTGACACTGCATGGCAGTGCTGGACTAGGCCAGCCGTGGTGTCCCTGAATCCTCAGGCCACAGCTGAAACAGCACCTTTTTCTCTGAGCTGGGGAGAGGAGCAGAACCTGTTCCATAGCATTATCCAGAAGAGTCCATTAGCTTTTTGCCGTGAAGCTCCCCCGGTAGGACCTGGTATGTCACAAGAGTTCCAGAGAGGGAGGTTAGGCTGATGTCCCAGGCCCAGGTCTTAACCTATTCCAGCCTCAGTCTCCTTGCACCTTCATTTCCTCATCTGTAAAATAGGGTTAATTGTGCTATCAAAAGGTACCATGAATGTTTAAATTGAAAATTAAAAAATTATTACACTAAAAGACACATCAACTTGAATCCCCCTCAAATACCCCACCTTGCATCCAGCTCAATTATCCCACCATTCTTGCCGCTTTCTGAAGTAGTCTTGGAAGTCCTCTTTCATGTCCTTCTAAGGCATGATAAAAAATATAGTGAATGCTTCTGCCAAGTGCCATTCGACAGAAAGGCAGGCTCGTGAAAACATTACAGTGTGTCCTCATCTACCTTATTCATCGGATCTGGCACCATATCACTTCTGGCTCTTCCCTGAAGTCAAAATGACCATGAAAAGTAAATGTTTTGAATCGATTCAGGACATCAGGCAGCCAGAACTGCTTCAGAAAGTGGCAAGAACAATGGGCAAGTGTGTTCAAAGCAAGGGAGAGCATTTCAAGGGGGATTAATGACAAAGTGTCTTTTACTGTAATTATTTTAAAATTTAAATATTCACTGTAGTTTTATTTAAATAAAACTACATCATGCCTCCCACAGTGCCCTCAGCACAGCAGTGTTGTGGATGAAGTGAGATCTTAGATAAAATGTTTCCAGCAGTGGCTGGCATCTCCTTTGTGCCTAAGTGGTTGGATGCCTGGGGGCAGTCTGACAGGTTTTCCAAAAGTTCAGGCTCCCTGGGTTTTTTTGTTTTGTTTTTTGGTACCAGGGATTGAACTCAGAACCCCTCACTTGCCAGGCAGGCGCTGTGCGGCTGCGCTACATCCCCAGCCCAAGGCT
Organism: Heterocephalus glaber; assembly: GCF_053883595.1. NCBI lineage: Eukaryota > Metazoa > Chordata > Mammalia > Rodentia > Bathyergidae > Heterocephalus > Heterocephalus glaber. Next base: position 21,048,888 of record NW_028258410.1, on the reverse strand, counting down.
CCCTGTTTTTGACTAGCTCCAAACAGCCTCTTGCCCCACATCTCAGGGTTCCTGCCCTGTGAAAAGGAATTATTTTACCTGCTGCTTCTGAGTCCCTGGATGCCGTGTGTTATTTGCTAAAACCTCGGAGTCAGCGAATGCGCAGGCGCAGTGAAGGCTTAGTGTGATCCATGTTCGGCAGCACTCCAGAGACTTGGGAAGCTCGGTTTGTTTAGACTTTTCATGACTCAACTGGTCATCGTGAAGGCATCTGATGATCTTGGATGGATCTGCCTTTCACCTGTGCGGTTTGCTGGGCCCTGCTGGGCGTGTCTCGGGAAGGAAATGCACCGCTCAGCCGGCACAGCAACCTCGTCATACCACGGTTCTGTGCTTGGGGTCACTTCTCAGACCTGCTTTGGCACTTGGCTGCTGAGGGTGGGGGCACTGGGACAATTCACCCAGGCCATCAGTTGACAGTGGGCCTGGTGAGCTCTTATGGTACAGAAGACACCGAGCTGGGTCCCTTAGTCACTTGGGACCTGTGGGCCTGGGCCGAGCACACTTGGTGAGGGCCTTGAGTGAGTGGCCTCAGGACCTGAGTCCCCCTCACCCACGGGGAGTCAGCGTCCCGTGGGCCAGCTGTCCTCCCCAGCGCCTGCTTGCACTTGAACTTCTCCCACCTCTGGACTCGACCGTCAGGTCCCCACAGGAGCCTCAGGGTAGCTGCCAAACCAGGTCATCGGTGATGGTGGATGGTGAAAAGGCTGCTCTCCCCCACTTCTCCACTCAAAACCCTGGGAGGCCTCACCCATGGAGACGGGGTGCACGGCTTCGTGTTTTACTACTATTTATTGTTCTTGTGATTTTAACATTTTTGGAGCACATCTTAGCTGTGAACTCATTTCTTGAGCGTCACTGTGGTCAGAATCTCTCCAGGGTATAAGACCAGGGGTTACTTTGATTCTTTTTTTTTGGCTTCTGCCCTGTTTACTTTATTAAAAATACTTCTCTGGTTGGGACTCCCTTTGTTCCAAAGGCTTTTATGGACATGGCCCTCAGTCCACTCAAAGCCCTTAAAACCAGTCTTTGGACATGAACCTGGGCATGAATGAGGCCACACAGACCATGAGTCAGCTTGTAAGGTTGTGAGGCACCAGAGAGCAACTATTTCAGACTTTGTGAGCCAAATGGTCTCTGTTGTAACCACTTAACTCCATTGTCATTATATGTCTTTGTCAACCAGCCATGGACAATACAGAAACTAATAAAACTTTATTTAAACAGCAGCCAGAATTGAGCCTGCGTCCATAGGTTACTGAGCCCCAGTGTAGATAATGGGACTCTGTTCTAATAGGAATTTAGCTTCTGTAAATCTAAAATATGAGTACTCGTTTCAGCCTTTTTCTGCCGCTTTGTGTGGCCCCCTAGAGCAGCAGTTGGCAAACTGAGCCCTGCAGATCAAATCTCACTAGTTGTCTGTTGTATAAAGTTTTATTGGCACACAGCTAGGCCTGTTTGTTTCTCTATTGCCTGTGGCTTCTTTCCCTTACAGTGAACAGTTGAGTGGTTACAACTGAGACTCCAAAGCCTAAAGTATTTATTGACCAGCCTTTTCTAGAAAAGGTTTGCTGTCTACTGCCCTAGAAGGTTAAAAGAATGGCTGGCTAAAAAGTAGCCTTTTTTCACACATATGAACCATGTTAAAACTAGCCTCTCCAGCTGAGCACAGTAGCATATACTTGTAATTCCAGCCACTCAGCAGGCAGAGGCAGGAGGATCAACTTAGCAAGACCCTGTCTTAAATAATAATAATAATAACAATAATAATAATAATAGGTCTGGGGTGTGGCTCTTAGTGGTAGAGCATTTGCCTAGCTTGTGTGAGTCCTGGGTTTAATCTTCAGAACTGGCCCCCCAAAAGAACAAATAACAACAAAGGCTAGCTCTTCCAAACTCACTTTCTTAAAACTTTATTCTCAAGTTCTCTTGTTTAGTCATTCATATATATATATATATATATATATATATATAAAATTTTTTTTTTTTTTTGGTGCTAGAGGTTGAACTCGGGACCTTGCACTTGCGAGGCAGGCAGCAGCACCACTGAGCTAAATCCCCAGACCTCGTTCATATATTTTTGATGTTATTCTCTGAGCTCTGCTTTTTTCCAAAATTCTAGACTAGTGTTTTTAAACAAGTTTTTACCATGATCCTCAGTAAGCAACATATTTCATTTTACACACATGTAACAAACACGCACATCCCCACCCCTACCCAAAACACATATATAACTGAAAGTTTCCAGAAACAATCCTTATCCTTACTATATGTGATAAGCTTGTATGTTTCCTACTGACATCAGTCAGGATAGGCTTGATGATGCCACAGTAATGAATAACCCCAAGTCTAAGTGACTTAAATCAACAAGCTTTTATTATTGCTCCTGCTTCATTCCATCCTGGGTCATCTGGGAATTCCAAAACTATAGAACATCACATACTGGCTCTCCAAGCAACCATCCAGAGGGACAATCACTGTTTCCTCTAACCTTTCTTTGGCCAATTCAAATCATGTGACTATGACTTTAAATAGGATGAAGAAGTACAGTCCTACAGTGGACTCAGAAAGAGAACCCAAAATACTTGATAAACAGCATGAATGAAATATCCTGTTATTCTACCCCAGGAGGTGGCAAACTTTCTGTAAAGGACCAGATAATAAATGTGTTTAACCCCCCAAATTAAAAGACCCAATTCAAAAATGGGCATCTGAAATGAACAGATATTTCTCAGACAAAGAAGTAAAAGCAGCAAATAAACATATGAAAAAAGGTTCAACATCACTGGTCATTCGAGAGATGCAGATGAAAACAACACTGAGATTCCACCTCACCCCAGAAAGAATGGCTGCTATCAAGAAATCAACCAATAACAAATGCTGGCGGGGGTGTGGAGAGAAAGGAACCCTTCTCCATTGTTGGTGGGAGTGCAGACTGGTGCAACCACTGTGGAAATCAGTGTGGAGATACCTCAAAGAACTAGGGCTGGAAGTCCCATTTGACCTAGCTGTTCCCCTGCTGGGTTTTTTCCCCAAAAGAATTAAAAGAATCATACCACAGAAATATATGTGCACCCATGTTTATAGCGGCACAGTTTGTCATAGCTAAAGCTTGGAAACAGCCCAAGTGCCCATCAGCTGGAAACTGGATAAAGATGTGGTTTTTTTAATAAAATGGAGTACTGCTCAGCCATAAAGAATGAAAAGCTAGAGTCATTTATAGCTAAATGGATGCATATCGAGGCCATACTCTTAAGTGAAATAAATAGGACACACATGTGTAAATACTGAATAGTTCCTCTAGTGTGAGAAACTGAGAGTGTAAATAAGGATTAAAAGGGTTAATAACTAATAATTGATACTTTGAAATAGGAAAAGGTCCAAAGGGGTAGGGGTGGTGGGAGGAGATGGGGAAAGGAAAGAATGGAAAGGAAAAATTATGAGAAAAGAAAAAAAATGGAAACAAAGTCTATGTAAATGGGAAGGGTGGAGGGGTGAATGGAGGACAGGTAATGGGGAAAAAATAAGAACCAAGATACATCATATACAGGTACAAGCACCGAATGATAAATGTAAACTTATTGTATACCTAAAATGTACCAATGAAAGAATTTAAGGAAAAAATAAATAAATAAAATAAATAAATGTGTTCAGCTTTGTGAGCTGTACAGTCTCTGTCACATTACTTATTTCTGCTCTTATAACACAAAAGCATCCATAAACAACATGTAAACAAATGGGTACATCTGTGTTCCAATAAAACTTTATTTATAAAAATAGGCAACAGTCTGAGTTTGATGTATGGGCTATGGTTTGTCAACCCTTGTCTACTCTGTTTCATTTTTGTAAAGTTGCTGGGCACAACTTACTAAGCTGAGTTCACTAACCCACTAATGAATGTGACGCCACAGTTTGAAGAGCCTCAAATGACTTTAGCTGATAAGGTAAGGACTTCCTATTTCTTGCTATCAGCTTTATCCTGAGTACCCAGCACAGATTTAGTGCTGAGTAAACGCTATTGAAAGAAGTCATTAAAAATCCTCTCCATGGGCCGGGGATTTAGCTCAGTGGTTTTGCCACCTGCTGCTCAAGCACAAGGACCTGAGTTCTATCCCCGGTACAAAAAAAAAAAAAAATTCTCTCCCCCTTTTTCTGCTAATAGCTAACATATCCAGTATGCATAATTATCACTTAATTCTTAAAACTTGGACCCTATTTTCAAAGTAATTGTCAATTCTGAAATTAAAGACACAAGCATGTACTCACTACTTAAAGAGAACCTTTTTCCTTCCAAGTTTCAGATTATTGCTCAATAAATGTGGTGCGAAAATCTATGGAAATCTATGGAAGCCCAGCTATTTCCATATCTGTTTTATTCACATATTCTGACTTATTATGCCAAGTGGCTTATATGTATTGTCTCAATTATTTTCTCCAACATTATAGGAGGTAGGGACTAATGTAATTCCCATTACACAGATGAGGAAGTTGCAGCCCACAGTAATGAGGCCAATATTATGCAGCTCACGAGTGGTGAGGACAGGTGGGAGAGGGTGTGTCTGACTCTGGAATATGGACATCTAAACCACTAAGGTATGTGACCTCCTAGGTCATAGGGCCCACTCAAATACAAGGTTTTTAAATCGCAGTTGAGCATGCCCTAAGGAGTCCGCTTGTAAATGTACTCTATGGTACTTCCTGGCACAACTCATTTTATCAAAAATTCTGAAGTTAATGGTGAGATCAAGGAGTAGAGAGGTCTTACTGCTTTAGAAACAGTCCTGTTAAATATGAAACTAAGTTGGGTCAAACCCTATTTTCACAGTCAAGACTTTCAGTTACAAGTGACAGAAAATACAACTCAAACTGGTTTCACAAGCAAAGAAAATTTAGAGGATCAAGGAACTAAGAGTCTAGAGTTAGGGCCAAGTTTAAAGATAGCTAGATCAGGGGCTTAGATGATACAGTCAGGATTCCAGGTGCTTCTGACCCTTGACTTCATTTTGTCTCCTCACTTCATTCATGTTACCCTCAGACTGCACATAGAACTACTCGGTGGGGTGGCTCCAGCCCCACAACCTCTCAGGGACACAGTAGATGCTTGGTTAATATTTATCTAATTACTGGACTGATGAAGATTGGCTTAAAAGTTGGATACTTTAGGTATTAAATTCATTCCCATTTTAAGATTTTAGTGTGTTTGCCTATGTAGGGCACAAAAGTTAAGTGGAAACAAATTGCTATGACTGCAACCCTGGCTGTGCCCCTGGTTCACTGGGTGACCTCGGACGAGGGTCTTGACCTTTCCCTGAGCTCCTTGTCTGCTGCTGCCCTATGCAAGAGGACCATCATTATGTGCATGTGACATGCAAAGAAAATGTGACACAAACTGAGCAACTTGTACAGGGCGAGTGGTGGAGCCAGGATTGGCACTAGGAGTTGGTTCTAGAGCTACATTTTCTCCACTGCATGTACAAAGTGCTTAACACTGTGCTTGGCACAGAGTAGGTGCGCAGTATTTGAAAGAGCTATAGATGCTGGCTTGTTTGAAGGTGGCCCAGAGAAATGGAAGATACACCATGTCTCACAAGGCATGCAGCTGAGTGACATAAAAAAGAATTTTTTTCCCAGAATCAGAAAATACAAAATTAATGTTTCCCATCTGCCCCAAATCAGCTGTATGATTGTGTTCCCTCTCAGAGGCTCAGTTTTCACCACCATAGTAATCCAAGGAGTCTCCCAGGACTTCCAGCCCTGGAATTCTAAGATTCTCAGACTTGATGCCTGTGACCTAGGAGATCTTAGGGATACACTCTTAAGTTTCCAAAACTCCACACTGGCCTGGGGTGCTAGAGGCTGTGAAAGACATCACTGGTGCTACAGCACTGGTGCCCAGGTCCATATTCCTGGCTTTCATAGCTGAGGGGCTGGAAAGCTAACCACAATGTTTTCCAGACTCCCTTGCAGCTAGGTTTCTGCAAGTGGGTCCACTCTGTGAGATTCGAAAGCAGAGGTTGTGGTTCAACAGCCTCCGCCACTCCATTGATTCTTCCACTGACTACTATCTAAAGAAGTTTAGTCGGCTATATGACTTTTGTAGAGACCAAGGAGCTAATTGGCAATTTTATGTGTATTGGGAATCATGGTGTCTCAGTCTAGGTTCCCCAGCTGACCACAAGCTAACAATTCAAATGCAAGTGCCCCATTTAAAAAGTGACTCCAGGAAACACTACATAGGTAATGAAGACACTGAACAGGGAAGAAAAGGCAAGCATGGGGGTATGTGATCAAGCAGGCTACTCTCTAGGAATTTAGGATTAAACCCAGTTGGAAACAGCTTACAACACATCCAAAGTAGGTATCCATCCCTAGGAACAAGGGAGCTGAGTATTTATACAGCACATATGCAGACAGAGCCCACAGGCAAAGAATTACCATTGCTGGCATCTGGAAGTTGGACTGGTTTTCATGAAAATGATACTTGCTAAAGAGATGTGGACAGAGCCATGATAGTATCTCCTTCCCAGGGCACCAGGCAACCTTTTTGCCTGTGAGGATTCTGACAACTGCAGATAGGTCATGGAGCTGGCAGCTGCAGTTTCCTGCTGTGTCCATCATGGAGCCTGGTTCTGCAACCAAGCAGCAGCTTCCTGGTCACATAAGATCTGGCTCCTCTCTTGAGACAAGGACCATGGCATAGCTTTGGCATTCCCTTAATTTGCCCTAGTGCCTGTGCCCTCCACCTCCCCAGAAATTCCCTGCATCATTTACTAGTCTCCATTAATCCCTCCTGCTTCTACCAGCTGCAGGGGGCTCTGCTTTCTGCAGCTGAGCTCCAGCTGCCTCCAGTTCTAATCTATATCCACTGGAAGAACCCTAGACACTCAAGGTTAGAAAAACATTGTCACTGTGGCTCTGGAGAGCAAATAGCTGTGCACTTCTGCATCAGGAGACACGTGGGAGCCGCAAGCCTCACAAGAGAGGACTCAGATCCTGGTCCCAGCTCACCCACTATCCATGGAATCTTGTCCAGGTAATTTTCCCTATCTGAAGTTCAAATGGCTCAGGAGGGAAAGTACAAGTAGGCAAGAGTGAGGGCTTCAGGATGAGCTGGGCCTGGCACAGCTTCCTGGAGCCCAATTCTTCACCTGTTGGAGCAGTGAATGGAGGTGTCCAGAGGAAAGCTCAGAAGCACTGCAGCCTCTCCAGAGAGCTTTCATTCCACCACCCTCCCTGATGTTGTTCGTTTCCTTCCCTCCTCTGAATAGCAGGCATTGCTATTGGTGCTGACAGTGTACAAGACTCTCTCTCTGTGCATCTCAGTTTCCAAAGGGGACAAACAGATGGAGCAAGTAGCCAGAGGCAAGTATAACAGGCCAAGGACGGAACACTGTGGAGAAGGCTGGAGAAGGGCAGAGGAATAGAGATGACAGGTTCCCATTCAGATGGGGTGGTCAGGATAGTCACCCAGACACAGACACGAGGAGGTGAGGGAGGCATGGTGTGTGTCTGTCTGGAACAAGGACAAAGCGATGCAGCACGCTCAGCTGGTGCTGGGACTGGAGAGGCAGTAAGGAGGCAAATGCCAGGGATGGAAGTGGCAGGGGCAAGAGCTGAGCCAAAGCCACACTCTTGGACTTCCACAGCCTCCAGAGCTGTGAGCCTTACATTTCTGTACTTCATAAATTTCCCATTCAGGTGTTGTGTTATAGCAGCAGAAAACAAACACTGTGCTACACATTGCAGGAAGTTTAGCAGCATCCCCAGCCTCCACCCACTGGATGCCTTTAGCAACCTTCCCCCAGTTATGACAACTAAAAATCTCTCCACATTGCCCAGAGTCGCCTGAGGGGTGAAATCCCCCCAGTTGAGGACCACTGACATAGATGCTGAGATCATGGGTGACATTTTTCCTTCCTTTTTCCTGTCTGTGGTTTCTAGATTTCCTTTGGTAGGCGTGGAATGCTAAGTCAGGGTGATGCAGCACATGTTGGGAATGCTCACATGAGTCTCCTGCTCCAAACCTTCCAATGAGTTCCCAGTACATTCAGCCTCACCCAGGTTCAGAAGCTCTGCGTGATCTGGCCCCTGGCCACTTCTTGAATGTGTCTCCTGTCCCTCTTGCCCTCTGTCACTTCATCCCAACCATGTCACTCTTTTCTTCAGCCATGTCCAGCTCATTTGCACCAGAGGGCCTTTGCATGTGCTGCTCTGCCCACTTGCTCTTCCATGCTCATCTTCTTGGAGTGTCTGCTCAAAATCACTTTCTCCAAAGGCCTGCCCTGTTCACCTGGTCATTGATATTCATGTGTTCCTGCTCACTATCCAGCCTCTACCCTAGAATGTCCAGGCCAGGAGAGCCGAGGCTTCGTTTTGTCAACAGTTGCATCTGTGATCTAGAACAGTGCTGGGCATGGAGTGTAAGTTCAGTACATGTTTGTGGAAGGAAGGAGAGCAATTAAGAAAAATAACATCAGTAATTCATGAACTTACAATAAAGGAACATTCCCACCCCACCCAGCTGTGTTTCCCTGTAAATTCCAGCGCATTTTGAGTTGTGGTTTAGGGACAAAAGATTTCCACTGCAAACAAGCTACTGGCAGCTAGCTCCCTTTGAGAGAACACAGTATAATTTTTGTACTGCGGCTCTCCAGAAATACCATGCTGGTGGGTAACCTTTGTTGAAACAATGGTCCTGGTATCACAAACAAACAAAAAATATCAACAGCATAAGTGACACTTCCTCCTCGGGGGCGGGAAGGGACGTGTGCTCCCCAAATGCCAGGGGACACCCACAGCCACCTCCCCTCGCGGTCCCATTCTCACCCCTGACCAGAACTGGGAGCTCAGATGGTCCTTGAACCGGAGCCAGGGGCAGGGCTCTGCTGACGAAAGCCTCTTCCTGGGACCCTCGGGTGGTGCCGGGGGAGGCAGGGCTTCTGGGTGCAGGCCCAGACTTTCGGCAGAGCACTTACTCCAGCTTTGCTTGCCTTGATTGTGGGGCAAGGAGGGAGCACCAGCAGTACCTCTGAGCATTATGAAGACCAGCACAGATCATGAGCGGCCTGAGGACATTTTCTCAGCCAGGGCTGGGACCCTGGTGCTTGCTGCATGAACAGAGAGAGAAGGCATGGCCCTTTCTGCTTTCTCTTCTTTTCTGTATTACTCATTTTTTCCAAGTTTTGTTCACACAGTCATTGTTTAATGAGCACCTACTATGTACCAGCCAGGCCTCACACCCATCATTTAAAATCTGAAGAGGTATAAAAACTTTCCTTAAGTCCCACATTTTTGGGTTCAAGTTTCTTGTGCCTTTGCCCCTTTATTTTATTTTTAATTATAAAAGTAATTCAAAGCTCATCATGAAAGGGTAAAATGACTGAAGTATATGAAGTAGAAAGTGGAGCTCTTTCTGCAGAACTTCTGTCAGCTGTTGGATGCACATCCTTGCTGATGTGTTGTAATAACACACGAGTCCACCTGCAGGCTCTTACAGCTTTCTTTTTTACAAAAGTGGGATTAGTGGTGCGTGCCTGTAGTCCCAGCTTCTTGAGAGGCTGAGGCAGGAAGATCTTAAGTTCAAGGCCAGCCTGGACATCTTAGCAAAATGTTGTCTCAAAGTAAAATAAAAAAGGGCTAGGAATGTAGCTCGGTGGAGTTCTTGCCTAGCATGCACAAGGCCCCGGGTTCCATCCTCAGTATAAAACAAAAGGTGGAAGGAAGAGAAGGAGGGAGGGAGGGAAGGGGAAGGGAAGAGAAGAGGGAGGAGGTGAGATTTTATACCCTGAAATGTACTATTTTTCACTTTGAATTATGGACATCTTTCCATGTTAATACATCTAGATCTAGTTTGCTGTGTACTTCATTTTGTGGCCATAGCATGGTCTTTTGTTTTTCCTATGCTGATCACCTAGTACAGGGATTGCACGCTTTTTCTATAGACAGCCAGATGTTAAACATCTAAGGAGATGCAGACCATACAGTATCCACTGCAGCTACTCTACACTGCCACATTGATTTCTCATGGAAAGATCAGTAATAGCATTCCTGGTGGACCGCTGTCTTCCATGTAGTCAACCAGGGCCTGGGCCCCTCCTCTCTCTAGTGGATCAGAGATGAGTCCAGCTGGCAGTAGATGGGAAGAGAGAGGTTCTAGTGGACCAAGGCTACATCTGCTCGTAGCTCACTGGTCAAACTGCAGTCATTGGCTTCCCCTCACTGCAAGAGAGGCTGGGAAATAGTCTCCATCTGTGTCCAGAAAAACAAAAGCTAGATTTTGACGTGTACAAAATCTTTGCCTCTAGAATCACGTGATTTAATTAAGGTAAAGCGGTTACAACAAAGTCTGGTGTTTAGGAAGCACTCAGTAAATACTCCCTCTGTTATTGTAAGCGTGGGTTTCTGTGTGATTCTACAGTGCTTCAATGCTCCAAGGCCCTACTGTGGGCTCTTTATCCCTGAGATAGCTGTATTGCTACCTCCTTCTTTACCACTTGTAATTGCTGATCAGCTGGCCAGCCTACCATTGTCCAAACTTGTTAGAATAGTCAACATCAAGTATAGTAGACTGAACAATGTTGCCAAAGATAACAGATTCTTTTCACTGAAAATTGTAAATGGTACTGTAGGAAGCAAAGACTTTGCACCTATAATGAAGTTAAAGATCTTAAAATGAGATTACCTAGGGTTATCCAGATTGGCTCCAAATGCAGCCAGGTATTTTTAGGCTGGGGGTGGGGGGGTGTGCAAAAGATTTCACACACACACACACACACACACACACACGCACACACGCATGCACAGTGTGAAGACAAAAATTTGGAGATGTTGTGTTGAAGAGTGGAGAAATGCAGCCGGAAGCTGGAAGAGGTGAGGGACGATTCTGCCCGAGAGTCTGGAGAGAGCACAGCCCTGGGGAAACCTTGACTTTGGTCCAGGGATACTGACTTTGAGCTTCTGGTCTCCTGAGCTACAAAAGAATAAATTTCTGTTGTTAAGCTGTCAAGCTGGTGGTACTTTGAGACAGCAGCAGCTACAGAAAACCAATATACCAGGAAGGTTTCTGAGGCTCTCTTCCAAATGAAGCACATCAGCACCTCAGTTTACACCTTGTCCCAAACCCAGTTTCTTGCCCTTGCTGCCACCCTTCCTCCTGACCAGTGCATGCGCTGCTGGAAAACTCAGCGTCTTGGCCTAAGATTTAGCTCAGTGGTTCCGCCGCCTGCCTTGCAAGCACAAGGTCCAGAGTCTGATCCCCGGTACCAAAAAAACCCAGTGTCTCCCTGGTCTCCTCCCAGTCACTCACCTCTTGGGTCCAGTTGTCACTAAGTTATGTCCATAGCCCCAGAGCCACTCTCCGTGTACTGCAGCACTGTTCTCACCATCATATCCTGAGTCAGAGCACTTGCATTTTTTTGCCTAATTCCGAACATTAGTCTACTAGAGGAATCCGCCCACCGTGCCTGTGCCCCTCTGCTGGCTGGGTGCAGTTCTGCAAAATTATTCCTCACCCACATCCTCCACAGGGTCTCCCTGTTCCTGGAGAGAAAACCCAAGCCCAGTCATGCTTGAAAGGGCCTTCAGTTCTAGCCAGCTCCCTGCCACGAAGGAATGAGTTAGGCAGGGAGACAAAACATTCATGGTTGCAACACACCTTTCTGATTTTGTAGAATCTGACCCCACTTTCCATAATTATGAAAAACAATGTCCATGTTTATAGTTTGTCACTTGGGGCTGTTGTGAAGACTAGCATTAAACAAACAAGAGACAGTTTTTCCCCCTAGGAGACCCTTGTTTATCTCTCCCCACCCAACGCAGAGTAGATGCTCAGGAAATGGGAGGGAAACATGGAATGTTTGTACAAACTGGACCTGGCCAAGTCACGAAGACCTTTCCCATTGCACGTGCATCTGTCACTGTGTACATGGAGTACTTCCCTTAAGCTCAGGGTCTATCATCCTCCGCATGTTGAGAGTTGGGGCTAGATAACTCTTTGTCAGGGGAAAGGGATATTGGGTTTTTCTTTGCCATCTGAAATCTCAAGAAAATGACTTCTAGGGCCGGGGATTTAGCTCAGTGGTTCCGCCGCCTGCCTCGCAAGTGGAAGGACCCGAGTTCGATTCCCAGTACCAAAAAAAAAAAAAAGAAAGAAAGAAAATGACTTTTATAAGGGCCCCTCTAGCCACACAGAGCACATCAGACTTAGTCCCCAGCCCAGGATGGGCATGAGATGTGTATAAGATTTGGCTAAAGGGACACACCTAGTAAGAGGAGTACTGGATTAGATCTCAGGGCATTCTGGTTCCAGATACTACTAACAAAAGTAGCTCAATGTGTTTACAAATACCAGGTGCTTTACCTGCATTATTTATGAAATCCTCCCAAGAGCCCTTCGGAGTCAGGTTCCCTCTGATGGATGAGGGAGCTGAAGTACTAAGAGGTCGTGTGGCTGGGCTTCTGCATTGGTACAGAGGTAGGCAGTGTCTCACTTGCTAAATCCGGCCCCTTACTGGTTTCCCAAGATTGTCTCCCAAATAAACCACTTGCCGGGGATCCTTCCTCAATGTCTGCTTCTGGGAGACCCACACCAACTCCTTGTCCTCTCTCATCTTTCCTGGGTGAGAACTGGGTCTGTGTGTGTCTCTGTGTCCTCAGGACTGAGCGCCAGCCCCATGTAGAGCAGATGAATCCATCATTTAGTCCTTGAAAAAGAAAGAGGTCAAGCACCTATTACAGAAAGGGGGCCATGCGAAGAACAGGCAAAATCACAAAGTCCCTGAACTCATGGGCTGAGACTCCAGCAGCAGCAGAACAAGAAACACAGACATAAGATAACTTTAGAGTTGGTCCCCTGGAGGAAATAAAATATGATGATGTGCTAGACCTAGGGTTCTCCATACTCAAGGGAATTTTTTTAAATGCTGATGTTTAAGTCTCACAATCAGACACGTCTGATTCGGTTGGTCAGAACTGGAGACCCAGGCACTGGTTTGTTTTTCTAGTCTCAAAATGGTTGCAGTGTGCAGAGAGAGGGCCTGGGCTGGATCAAGGGTGATGGTGAGGCCATGATCAGTGTTGGGCAGGTGGCTTTCTTAAGGAGATGGTCTCTGACTAAGCCAGATGGGGGAGCAGGAAAAGTACTGTAGCTGAAGAAAATGCACGTGCAAAAGCCCAGTGCTTAGAGGGAATGTGCTGCAGAGAGTTCAGAGTGAGTGGAGCTTGGGCTGCCAGGAGGAATGGGGAGAGATGAAGCTGCAGGGCTGCCAGTCCTGGGTCTCAGAGCTCCTTGGCCACATGGTTCAGACTGTCGTCTGAACACACAGTGGGCAATGAGGTCAGTTTGGTGGGCTGTAGCCACACTGGGGTGGCAGGGAGAATGGAATAGAAAATACCAGCGTGTGTTGCACACAAGGTCAGGGTGGTTTTTTTAAACTTTTATTTCAAGTTTGATAAAGGGGTCCACTGTGCTGTGGCATAAAATGGGTTTCTTGCTGTGAGTCTTGGTCAAAGAATTTGAAAGCCACTGTTTTTAGCCCCTGTGAAAGTTTGGAATTTAGCCCAGGGGCAGTGGGGAGCCATTAAAGAGGTTTTAGTGGGGGCACGACAAGGTCAGATTTATGTTTAAAAGTCTCTCTGCAAGAGCATGGGGAGCAGATCGGGGGCGGGGGGGTGTTGGAAACTCTTGGAGGCCGTCATGGCGGGAGGGGAACAGAGAGCCCAGAGTGGCAGCTGGCACACAGAGGGCCGCAGATAACTGTCACAGGGATGCATGCTCCTGCAAGATGTGAAGGAGCTGGAAGACTGAGAAGCTAAGTCCCCTGTCGGGCTTCCCTCCCCTCCCTGACCCTCACTCATCTCTGTCCTGGGACACAGGCATCACAAGCATGGCAGCCAAGGGCTCTGGTTTTAACACTTCCTCTTTGCCAGAGTCTGCAAAACACTTGCAAGCAACTCATTAACACCCTTGCAGTGACGCCACTGGGAGACGCTATTTTCCCCATATCACAGATAAGGAAACTGAGGCCCAGAAAGGATACATTGTTTGCCCAGTCACAGCTGTCACCAAGTTGCTTGGCTGGCACCATTGCGTCCTGCAGTGTTGGGAGCCACAGTGCTTGAGTTGGAATTCAGGAGGTATAAGTGATTGAGGGTCAGTGTAAGGATTTGATGGGTGATACCTTGAGTTAGTCATTCGCTCAGTGCAAGGAGTGGCTGGAGCTGGGCAGGAGGAGAGAACGAGGGTCATCTGCATGCTGCGGCTCCCACCCTGCCACAGAGAGTGAGCAGCAGGGCTGGGTTCAGACCCACAGAGCTGGAGAGCAGAGGGCACAGAGTACAGGGTTCAAGTGGGCCTCTAGCCCTCCTCCCTGGGCTGCTGAGTGGGATGGCAGATCTGCCCCCTGATGTCGGAGACTCTGCACTAGTACTTAGGGCCGAGCCTGCCTGCAGCCATAGCCCAGTTCTGCATGTGAGCTGTTGATCTGACCGCACAAAGTCAAACAAGAACCTGAGCTCCCAGGCTGGGTTCAAACCCATGGCCAGCAGGCTCCCGAGCAGCAATAGGAGTTTCAGAGGGGCCAAGACACAAAGTTGGGTTTCTCTCTGGCCCCTCAAATTCTTAATCTCTTCTTCTCATCTCTGACCCTCTATAGTGGACCCAAATTAAAGCCCCAGACCTGGGGAGCCATTGTGGTCACTGGGCTTAGCAGAACTCAGCCTCCCTGAGTGCTGGAAAACCACAGCCCCCAGGTGTGGGTCCCACTTCAGGGCCTGGGTCCCCATACCTCGTGGCTCCCGACTCTGACCTCCCCCGGCTTCTTCCCATTGTGGAGAACTGTTTTTCTTGGCGGGGGATGGAGACAGGTGACCCCACCTGGTTGGTTCTGGCCCAGGCTTGTTTGGCCTCCCAGCCACTCCAAGGCTTGGCCCCTGACTTCACCAGGCTTGGCACAGCCTTGCCCGCCTTGGCACCCACCTGCCAGGCCGGGCCCTGCAAATACGAGTACCCCTTTCTAGAACGTGTTTGTCCAGTCAAGGTTGACAAACTCCTCAAGCCACCATCTGTTGACTTTTGCAGGAAATTCTGGCTGCCTGGCTGCTGCCCATGTTTCTCTCAAACCTTGTCTTCTCCTCAGGGTGTGGAGTCAGCTAAGAGGGCGAGGAAACTGGCTGTGTTTGCAGAATCCAGTGTCTGCAGGCTGGCACCCATGCTGCCTGGGATTAGGCACGTGAAAGAGCTATAATTCCAGGAGTCTTTGGAGCACTTGATAATGCACTGTGTGTTTTTGACAATGACGATGATCTGACAAGGCAACCTCTTACAGTCTTTTAAATTACATTTGTTCATTTCATTCATTCGTTGGTTCATTCATTTGCTCAGCAAGTATTTGTTCAGTGCATATTCTGTGCCAGGTACTGTTCTAGGCACTAGGAACAGACCAGGAGTGGTCTGTTGTAATCTCTGTCCTCATGAAGCCATTTGCAGGTTGCCAGCAGCTGTGTGTCATGAAAATGCAGCATCCATTACAAATGGAAGACATGTGTCATTTTAGATGTTCCAGTAGCCACATTCAAGAATGTTAAAAGATGGCCCGGGGATTTAGCTCAGTGGTTCCACCACCTGCCTCGCAAGTGCAAGGATCCGAGTTCAATCCCCGATACCAAAAAAAAAGAATGTTAAAAGAACCATTTTATTTAATACAGTGTATCAAAATATTGTCATTTTAATACATAGGCAATATTTTTAGGATCAGTGATATGTTATTTTCCCTTTTTTTTTAACAGAGCCTTTGAGATCTGGGGTACGTTCTGAACTAGCCATGTGTCAAGCCAAGTGTGGCTCACAGCTCCTGTTTAGGGTCTATAGGGAACAGTAAGCCTTATTCAGCTAAACACTCAGCTGTTAACTGCCATGGTAGTAAGTGGTAATAAATGGTAGGGCACAGGAAAAACTAACCCACATGAGTGTGGTGATAGCAATGGTGGCATCAGGGAATGTTTCTAGGAAGCCGTGACAGTGTGTCATTTATGCAGAAACCTAAAGGTAGGAGAGAAAATAAGCATCAAAGACACAAGGAATAGTTATGCATAGACCCAAGGTGGCAAGGAGCTTTTAAGGGACAACAAGTAAAGTGATGATGCCAGCAGAGGTAAGGTAGTGAGGGACAGGCTGGAGCCAGGTCACCTGAAGCATGTACTGCAGCTGCTGATATAGTCATGCTTCACTGTGAATGACAGCTGGCACTTAGAGCCAATCATTGCTGGCATAGTTACCTTGAACATCTGAGCATTTGGCCCAACCAGGTATGTTGGGTGCTTCTGGTGGCTCAGCAAGCAGCCATTTTCTTTCCTTCCAGGCCCACACAGCTGGATCTTGCTTGATTGGCCAGATGCTCAGCCCAAAGAGAGAGGGTGAGTAGACTATGCCCTCTGAAAGTGATTGGGTAAGCATGGCCATGTGATTCAGGTCTGGCCAATGAGATATGGGCACAGATGGCTGCCAGAGGACGCTGGTAGAAAAGCTCTGGGATAGAATGAAGGGGGTATAAAGAGAGCCCCTTTTCATTTCCTTCTTTCCTGCAGTGTGCAGGTCCTGTTGAGTTGTGTCTCTCAGAGCTGTAGACATCAAGAGTTACCTTGGTGCAGCCTTGGCGTGGTTCACCTTTCTGGGCTACTGTCACTAGACGTCTTACGTGTTGTGATAATGTATGTCTTTGTGTTTTGCCATCATGTGTGTTGTGTGGACAGAGCCCACAACAGCAGATCTTGACCTAGCGTTTTCTGTGTTCTTCAAAGCCCTTATCTGACCTCACTCACACAGCGCCTCTCTGAGCCTGGCACCGATCTTATCCCCATTGTACAGACCAGTCAGAATTCCCACGCAAGCTTTGCAGGCGTCTCTAACCACCACTGTATACCACATCTATGTTTTTAATACATTAGATTTTAAAAGTTTATTTTCCCTCCCCAGGCAGCATTCATCTAAAACTGGCAAGGACCCACTGATTCTCTGCTGTGGGGCATTTTGTATTATGTTTAGCAGAATCTCAGGTCTTTACCAACTAGATCCACCCCCTTCCCAAATTGTGACAACCAAAAGTATCTCCAGACAGCAGCTGATGTCCCCTGGACGAAAGCTTTCCCCACTAAAAACCTCTGCCCTAAACCTCTTACTGCCAGCCACCTGCAAATCTCTGTTTCCTTGTGCAGTTTGTTTAAGCTTCCTGGTCCTGAGTTTCCCCTTCTGTAGAATGGGGAACAATATTATTTCCAGGATGAAATAATCCATAAATTTAAAGCAGCTAACAGTGCTTTGGGCGTAATGAGTACTTTCTCCTGGAGAAGAGTTGGCTCTTAAGGCCTTTTTTTTGGTCTGTCTTCAGCTAACAGAAACTACCAGCTGGATTTTACCAGCAAATGTGAATTCCATGATCTGCAGTGAAATTGACCAGGACATTAGCTCTTGGGCTTCAGGGACTCCATCTGTCTTCCTCCTCTGCTGGATTAGAGGAATTAGATCAGTGCTGTCATGTGATAGGTGCTTGTAGTGTTTTTGAAAGAATAAATGACTTAAATCCTTGTCATTATCTATATAATTTTTCCCAAAATTTCTTGTTTCTCCCATTCTTTCCTGTCTTTCTCTGTTTTTGTTTTTACTATTTGTTTTTATTTCATTTTTAGTAGTTTTTTGTTTTGGTTTGGTTTTTTACTTTGCTTTTACTGTGGCAATGTTTTTACTACCCCAGAAAGCCCAGTCCCTGGGAATTCTTCAGCCTACTGTCAGCATTTGAAGTTAAAGTTGAGCTAAGCTAACTTGGGAGCCTCAGATCTATTTTCGTAATTCCCTTAGCCTGTTTCAGCCCCACAATGCTCTCTTTTGGGGTTTGTTTAATTTTTCCCAGCAGGCTCTGGCTGGATGTTAAATGTGGCCAAGGGGATGCACTTAAGGCTGTTCAGCTTAGGCCTCATTTAGAATTTGGAAGTCCCTCCCTACTTTGTGTTCCAACACCATTATAATAAAATTTATTATGAAATGTGGTGTGGGAGGGATACAAAGGTCATACATGTTCCCTGAACTGTAACCCTGCAGCTTAAAGTGTACTGGGCCATCAAAATGACAACGTTGTTTCCATCTCTAAAGCCACTTCTACGATATGCATCACATGCTCTTCCATCCAGCCCTCTAATCTGAGGCATGATTTTAAAAAGGAGATCAACTCAAGAGGTCTTCGGTTGACGTGCTAAATCTGTGGGCACTAAACTGTAATTCTTTGTGAAGAATCAATTCTCAGATTTTCATAGCAAGCACTATCCAAGCCTAGGGAAGGTATTTACTGAAATCCAATGTGGGTCTGAACTGATTATTTTTCACAAACAGTCACCATTTTGAAAATTCTTCTATTTCCATTTCTCTCCTGGCCTGTACAGTAGAAATTGGAGTTTTCTACTTGCTTAAGTATGTGTATAAATAGAGGAGAATTTCTCCTCCAGGGTTGATTTTGACCCCGTGGGACATTTGACAATATCTGGAGACGTTTTCATTTGTTACAGCTAGGGGAGCAAGAAGCTATTGTTTTTTGTTTGTTTGTTTGTTTGTTTGTCTTTTGGTACCAGAGATGGAACTCGGGTCCTTGCACTTGCGCAGCAGGCGGCAAAACCACTGAGTTAAATCCCCGGCCCAAGGAGCTATTGTTACCTTGAAAGAAGAGGGACAAGGGTTGTTGCTAAACAACATATAATTCACAGATAGCCCCATACAGCCAAGGCTCACCCAGCCCCAATGATCAATAGTGCCAAGGCTAAGAAATTCTGGTATAACCTGCCAGGGATTTAGCTCAGTGATGCCGCTGCCTGCCTCGCAAGCACAAGGTCCCAAGTTCGATTCCCGGTACCAGAAATACTAGGACAGATGTCATTGCATCCTTCATCAAAATGGCTATTAGCTAAGTGTTAAACAGAGCCAAATCAATGTCTGTCTATCCAGCTATTTTCCTATCTCATTGTATGAGATAATTTGAATGCCCATCAGTTGGGGAAAGGTTACGTGAACATTGGTATGTCGTCTCAATGAAATATCACACAACTGCTAAAAAAGAACTAGGTGATTCTACATGTACTGATGTTGAAAATTGTCCATGACATTTTTTAAATGACAATAAAAATATATACAACTTGGGCCAGGGATTTAGCTCAGTGGTTTCGCCACCTGCTGCACAAGCACAAGGACCCAAGTTTGATCCCCGGTACCAAAAAAAAAAGAGAGATTAAAAATATATACAACAGAATTTTTAAAAATAAATGAATGCCTGTTTTTGTTGACATTAAGGAATTTTGTAGGCATGATAATGGTATTAGGCTGCGTTTTTAAAAGAAGTCTTTTTTGCTTTAGAGAGTCATACTGAAATATTTACAAATGAAACAATCATGGGATTTGCTTCAAAATACTAGAAGACAGGGAAATAGATGGGGTGGAAATGGAGCAGGAAGGGCCATGAAATGATGATTGTCAAAGTGAATATGGGTAGAGGAAGGCTCATTAGATGAGTTTCAGTATTTTTGTGTTGTTTGGAATTCCTTCTAATATAAATTTCACACACAAATGCATTAAAGAAAATCTGGTGGGAGATAATAAGAGATAGACAGACAGATAGATATGACTCTGTGTAACCAAGAAATTAAATAATAGTACACAAATAACCCAAAACTTTGTTTCTCTCTCTCATCTGAGTCTGAGCCCACACAGTAGCCTTGCTGTGCAGCCTGACTCCTTTCTGTCTTGTGTCACCAACCTTAATGTGCTGCCCTTCTTCTCAGTTGGCCAACAGGGCTGTCTTTCACCTTGCATTCTAGCAAATAGGAGTGGAGACTAGGGGAAGGTCCACTGCAATTTTTTAAGGACGTGACCTGCATGTTGTGGGCATCACTTCTGAGTCCATCCAGTTGACTGTGATTGAGTCATATAATCACAAAATAACTGCAAAGGAAGCTGGGAAATGTAGTCTCGATTCTAGGTGACTCTGTACTAGGAATTAGGAGTTCTTTTATTGTAAGAAGGGGAGAAGAGAAATATACTAGGGCTCCCCTAACATGGTGTACCTTAAACTGGGAACAATGATGAGTCCAAACCAGTGGCATACGATTTTTACATTTTTATATTATGTATTGTTCTGTTCAACTTTTACTATGAACATGTGTATTTTTCTCTTGTTAAAAAATATAAAAATGTTTTTGAAAAATAGCACATGCATAATCCTCGTATAAAGTTCTGTATTGGCTCTTTTGTGCTGGTTGCAATTACTGTAATAGATACTGAGGGTACAGTAGTGAACAGGACAGAGTCCTACCATCAGAGAGTAGACAAGTAAATGTGCAGTACATTCCAAGGCAGTAACTAGAATTGTAAAAACAAATAAAACTGTAAAAACAAAACAAGGTCGGAAGCTAGAAAGTGGCAGACGGATGGTGGGGAGAGGGGAAAATGGGTTTGATTTTGTGATCGAGAATCGTGCTGTGGAGGAGGTGACATTTGAGAAAATGCGTAAATGGAGGGCAAGAAGAAACCTGGTGGAAGAAGATTTGTAGCAGAAAGAACAGAAAGTGCAAAACCTATGAGACACCACCAACTTGCTAGGTTGGAGTAATAGCAGCTGTCCCTGTAGGAAGGGATATAAGGGGAGCACTTCCAGGAGAAGGCGTGGAGGAATAGGCAGGGCCTTGGGTGGGGTAGGATGTTAAGTCATTGAGTGTTACTATAAGTCACCACAGCCCAAAGGTGCCTTCCTAATTATTAGAAATTAGGTTCAAAATGTGGAAGAACACCCCACTGGCATAGTGCCATGCACTGGGCGGAGACCTGTGTCTTGTTCAGCTCTGCCTGTTGTTAGCTATGGGACTTGAGAATTTGTATTTCAGTGTTGACCTCTCAGTGAGAAGAGTTTTCCCAGAATTCTGTTCTGCCTGAGAGCTTCACAGGTAACAAGGGATTTCATCCTGATGACACCCTTGGAAAATGGGTACAACAATACCCACTTACCCATTCGGCCATTGAGAAAATGAGGCAGAAAAGTCAAGCAAGATCCCACACCGCTGATAAGTGGCCCAGCCCAAGCCCCCCCCCCCAGCACCCCCAGGAGCCCTGCTGAGTCATACACTGCTCAGGCTCCTGTTGGCTCCACCCACCCCACAGGCTGGTGAGAAGAGTACGGACAGCGCAGAGAGTTGTGACAGCGGTTTCCAAGAACTGAAAATCCTAAACAAGTATATTTCTATTATTGCAATACTCTTGAACCTCTCTCTTTCAAAACATTTTTTAAAGTTTCTAGTCCCCTAATGAAATAAGTGATTCAGATCACAACCATGGGGGGTGGGGGAATTCTCTCAAACGTGGACAGGGAGTCCATAATGGAGAAGCTGGGACATCACCTCCTGAGTGCACAGGTCCCTGCTGGCCTCCATAGGCAGGGTCCCCGCCCTCTGTGGACCTCCTGATGTGCGGTGGGGGTGGACACAGCAGCGCTTCTGACGCATGTGCCCTCATCTGAACCGGCTCACATAGTGAAGCCAGTTTAGGGAAATGCAGTGGGAAGAGAAATAACACGGTAACCACGAGATAGTCTACCAGACAACTAAGGTTGTTTCTCCTGCATGTCAGGAGTCTGTGTCAACAAGGAGAGGAGGCTGTTCTCAGTTATATAAACCTGAGAGACACCCTAGGCAAACCTGATGGGCATTTTTTTGTGTAGATCACACGCCTTGCAAATCCACTTGAAAAGGGCATGTTGAGACACTTGGGGAAGACAAAATTAACTGTGTTCAAGAGGGTTGAAGGAACTGTTGTGAATTTTGTGAGGTGTGATAATAGGAAATGTCCATATTCTTAGTGATGTATGATAAAGAGAAAAGACTGAAGGTTTGGATATGTTTTAAACACCCCAGCAAAGAAAAAATAAGCCAAAAAGACTTAGAAGAAATATATGCGGTAAAATCCTGACAATTGTTCAATCTAAAGGATGGATATTCAGTGATTTACTTCACTACTCTGCTTTTGCATATGTTTGAAATTTTTCGTGGAAAAGACTTCTTAACCAAAACCATCTTACCAAAAAGACCCAAAAAAAGCCTCTTCACTCTGTGAAACTGCATAAAATTGACCCAACCTCAAAACAAGAATAACATTTAAAAACTCATGAATCACTGCATGGCCCATTCAGTTTCAGGATGATGTAATTAGAGGAGATCAGTCATAGAAAAGATAAATTTTAAGACATCTGCTCCTGTCAGTGGCAGGTGGTGGGAGAGAGTCAGACTGTGGCTTTAAATTCATCTCTGCCAGTTGCACTGGATCTAAGGCCAGTGCCTTAAACTTCCCGTCCCTGCTCATCTATAAAACAGGATCAAAATTCTTCCAGCCTCGATAGGTCTCCCGGGGTGATGAGAGGTTCAAATTTTAAAGACACAGCTGTCCGTGTCTTGCTCACAGCCAGCACTTAGTAAACGTGCTCAATTAATTTCACTTTCATAGAGGCCAGTGCTTCATGGAACGCGAATGAAGATTCAGGCAGGATGAAGTTATTGCAGTATTTCCTTTCTCCAGTATTTGTTTCCCACCCATTCTCCTTCCCCCAAATTAAAGGGCTCCATTCTGTAGTGTGAGAACAAGTCTCACTGTGGTTTTAAGTGGCTTCAAACGAGTCCAGGTCATCGTGATGGGCTGTGTTTGGGGCAAACAAAAAGAACGGGGGCAGCAAAGGGTGGCTACACTGGGGCAGCGGCTCCCGCAGTGTTTGTGAGCACAAAGCAGAATGGATGCTCCCTGTCCTGCTCACCCGCCTCTCAGTGGGCTCCCAGGGTTCCTCCCATGGCCTCCGAACACTTGGTGTCCCCAGCCTTCCTTGGCAAGGGCATCCTCCCCTTACAGTAAGACACTCTGGTATTTTGGATGGTGCCTTGTTTTGTTGGTTGTGGTTGGGGTGTGGGCCTGGGTGTTTTTTCTTTTTTATGGCTCTGCATGAGAAATATTCTATAAAGTTCTGCATTTTGCTCCAGGGCCCTGCTGAACCCAATCAGAAATCAGGCGGAATGCGTGTGGTCCTGCCCCAGTCTGCTCAGCCTGTCACCGTACATTGGGTGCTTTCTTACGTGTTGCCTCCCTCTGGGTCGAGAGAATATTGGCACGGGTGTCCCAGAACGCAGGCTCTGATCTTGCATCATGTGTTGCTTTTTTTTTAAAGCCAATCATAAGATGTCATGTACTCTGTGGTACCATTTATATAACATTACCAAAATGAAATTTTGGAGACAGATGAGGCTGGCAGGGTTTAGGAGTATTGGTGGGGACCAGGGCGGTGTACCATGGAGGGATGGCATGAATCAGATCTCTGTGTGATGGAATCATTTTCTCTCTTGACTGTAGCAACAGTGACCCAGATCTACATGTGTAGTAAAATGACACAGAGCTACGCGTGTACTATACCAGTGCCGGCTTCCCTGTTGTGGTATTGCACTGTGTCTATGTAAGATGAAATCTCAGGAGGAAATTGGGTGAGGGGGTACTCAGGACCTCTCTACTATTGCTTGAAAATTTTTGTGACTCTACAATTACTTCAAAATAAAGTGCTGTTGTTGTTGTTTTTAAATCTCATGGACAGCAAAACTGCATTAGCCAAATAACAAGTCCTTGTTTTCCATGCTGTTGAGAGGGAGGTAGGCATAGGACAGAGCTCTCCCACTGGCTGTTTCACTCCATGCCAGGTTTATCCAATGAGGATTCACTGGGTGTAAGTGAGATTCAGGGCCCAGGTGGGTTTTCCTCTCTGACATGAGACTCCCTAAAACTTGATCTCCATGGCTAAAAGATGATGCTAAAGAATAGACTGCTGTGGAGACACCGTCACACAATTCCTTAGGGCTGGGGATGTGGCTCAGTGGCAGAGCACTTGCCTAGCATGCTCAAAGCCCTTGGTTTGATCCCCAGCCTGGCAAAATGAAAACAAATGCACACACACTAACATAAACTGAAAGCTGCCTGTGCTTTTCTAAGAGTTTTGGATCAAAGCTTTCAGATCAAGGCGTAGAAATAGCACAGAGTGAAGGAACAAGCCATGGCCATCGGGAATGTTCATTGGGTTAGTCACACGCAGGGGCAGTAGACAAATGACTTTTACAGTTTTAAACTGGGGGACCCAGCAGTTTTACTTGGGGGAGACCATTCCCAGAGAACCACATGGATATGCACCCTAGAGGTCCTGACCCCTCATTGTGCATTTATAACAACACAAGACCGCAGAACTGAGGACTGGCCACATGAGCAGTGGGGTGACGTATCTGAGGACATTGTGCCACAACTGAAGTAAGACAGACCTCTGCATCAGGACATGGATGGGCAATGAGATGTGGTTGTTGTTGTTGTTGTTGTAGTGAAAAGTCCTATGCCAAAATGTGCAGATCGATAACATGGATAAAAACACATTCACAAAACATTTATTAAAACAGTATTATATTTTTATGGATTATGTGGGAGTTTGTGTATGTATTTAAGAGTTCTGTTCTTAAACTGAAAGGCTTGCAGGGCTATTCATCCTGTTGTGGACACATCTATGGGGAGGTAGTGGCCAAAGAGGACTTTGGTCTTACCTCAGCTTTTAAAAATTATTTTCAAATATTTTGAGATATTGTTTGGGTAATTAATTTTTTTTAAAAAAAAAGGATAATGCATATCTTAGCAGGAGGAAGCACAGGCTGACTTTGCTAACTCCACCCCAGCCATTTAGAGTAGCCCACTGATGAGTTCCAGCTAAGCAGATTGCAAATTCCACTCGGGGATGCTGACTTCATGGGAGCAGGGAACATGTCGGTCTGATCTGGCTGCGAGTCCCCTGTGCCTGGAATAATCCCTGTCTCTCTCCCTGTGTTGCAGCTCTGGACACGGCTGCTGTCTCCTCCTGTCGCTTAGCTCAGGACCAACAGAGGCAGCAGCCAGGCAGAGCTTCACAGCATAAAGACCGTAATTAAGGACTTTTGTGCCTTCTGGGATGGCCAGGGGGACAGTAGCATCCACTCTCCATATACTCTCACCATGTCCTCCACACAACACTGACATCAGAAGGAAGGCTTTTGGGGGTGGGGGAAGCAAGATTAAATGAACTATCAAACAAGTAGCCACATTGCTTTTGACATGCTATTTAAACAGAGTCTATGATTCTAAATGATTGGCAGCCCAATTGGATGTGTGAGCCAGAGATTGAATTTAGGGTCAACTGTGCCCCTACTTTATTTGTCTGCTTTCTTCATAGCCTTTGGAGAGAAGGGCAAAAGTACCTTCTTTGTCTGGGGAGGTGATTCCCAGGTGTCACAGCCCTGGCCCCATAACTTCTGTTAAATGACAGCCTCCCCATCTTGAGTTCCTGGCTGGGGGAGGATGGAGGATGGAGGATGGAGGGGTGCTCTGTGACAGCACCTGTGTGGCATGTGGGGTCTTCCCCTGGTCATTGAGATTGGCCATATTATCACCCAAGTTTGGGCAGCATTCCTCAAACTTCCTTGGCTGCACCTACAGTTGGTTCCCACAATGCACAGCTAGGATGTGATGAGCGTGTATCAGGATGCAGGGGTCATCTGCAGACCAAGATGGCGCCAGCAGCCCCATGGGGAGGCCTTCCATCCTGCTTGGACAGTGAGCGAGAAAGCTTCTCTTCTCCACCAGTCCAGCCTTCATCTCTCATTGGCCCCAACTGACTCATGTGACCACCTCCCTGGAGCCGGTCCCTGGAGACAGAGGGATGGGAGATGCTAATTGCCAGGTGCAGAGTCCCTTAGGGTCAGCCCCACCCAAGCCATGGGGACTGAAAGTGAGGGAGAGGCAGTTCCCCAAAAGAAAGAAAGGACACTGTAGCCAGCAGGGCCACCATGCCAAAATGCCAGGAATCTGATGCTCCCACCATGCTCCTTCCTAAGCCATGGCTCCCTCTCCATGTTGCAGCTCTGGACGTGTCTGTTTTCTCCTCCTCTTTCCTTAGCTCAAGGCATGACCACCCAGGGCATGATGACCAGTCAGAGTTAAGAATTAATGGCCGAGATTAAGGAGGCCTCTTGGGTTATCCGGACCACTTCTCCCTTCCGAGATTGTAGGGACATACAGTACTGTCCACTATTCATGTACCTTGGGCCATGTCCTACACACACTGCTGAAGTCAGACAGAAGAGTGGACCAGGGCTCTCAACCTGGATGCCTGGGGAGGCTGAGGAGGTGACGTAAATCAGTGCATTGCCCAGGGAGGTGATGCCAGCAATGATTGGCGCAAAGTCTGGCATGTGTAACAAGTGCTCAATAAATATTGGCTGAATAAGTGCATTTATTCATATGGCACATCCATTTATCATACCACAAATACTTTTAAACCACTATTAAGGGACTTGTAGGAGATTTGGGGAAACTAATGCTCAGCAAAATAGACAAAATCACTGCTACTGCGAATTAAATCTTGTGAGAGAGACAGGTGGAACTTGAATAATCACAAGTACCCATAGAAACTGTAGTAATGGGGGGTAAAAGAGAGGGGCATGGGACTGCAGCCCACCCAAGGGGCCTGGGTGGGCATGCTAGAGCTGAGGCCTCTGAAGAGCAAGCCAGAGGGAATGACGTTTCAGGCAGAGGGAATGGCACGTGCAAAGACCTCGTGGCAGGAGGGAGGATGGAGGGAGAGAAAGGCCAGTGTTCTGACATAAGACAAAGCAAGACAGAGATGACGAAGCAAGTCCCATTCAGAAGTGTTCACTTCATCCTAAGAACAACAGGAAGCAACCAGGGGCCATGCAAGGATGAGGTGAGGGGCAGGTTCTGTGTGGCTGCTGTGCAGAGAACCAAGTGAAGTGGCCCAGGACCCCAGCATGTGTGCTGGCTGCAGTAGTCTTCCAGGGCAGAGAGGGGCGTGGCTCGGTCCTGGGCAGTGGCCATGGAGTGGAGTTGACGAGACTCGGTGACGGATTAGATGGGAGAGTTGGAGGAGAGCAAGGAGTAGGATGCTACCACACTTTCGGTGTGAGCAGCTGCCTCCTGACGAGGCAGAGCAGTTTGCCACCAACAGCTGTATTAGGAACTGGAAACAATGGGAGAGGCAGAGGCAGCCAGAAATGCCCAGGTTTGGGCCACAACTGATAGCCATCTAGAAGCGTGAGATTGCTGTCTGCTGGCTTCGATTTCTGAGCCCTCTGAGGACGCAGGAAGCAGGCTCTGTGGACGGTCCTCCTGGCCCACTGGCCATCTGTCCTCCCCATCCAGCAGCAGGGCCCCATCCTCAGCCAAGGTAGCCAGTGTGCTCAGGGGGTGTGGAAAGGTGAGCAGCCCACTGCCTCCATCTGCTTTTGATCCTTCCCAGCCTTTGAAGTCACCCCGCCCCCCACCCTCCAGCTGTCATCTCTCTGCTCCTCTGGCAGCCCTGTGCTCCCCCAAAGCTTCGCTATCCCTGGGGACTGGGGTGGTGACAAGGGTAACAAATGGTGCACGCTGCCGGCAGCAGCAGGCCCAGAAGAAGGCCAGAGGGCCTGGGCTTTGAAGGCCTCTTTCTTCCCGCTCCCCTGGGCTGTTCTGAAGCAGCAGAGGTATCAGGCATTTGCAACAATGCGACAGAGAACATTTTTTTTGGTAAATGAGTCCCATGCCTCAGCTTCCTTTCTTGGCCCTGCTGAAAGGAAAGCTCAACGCGCGCGACGCCCCCGCCCCAGGCTGGCTGATTTCTCTCTCCCCTTCCCTGCAAAGAGAATAGGCTGGTCTCTTATTTCAGGTAACCGTGAGCAGGAGAGAGGGAGAATGGGAAGGAAGCCTTCCCCTCCACCTGCGGGGAAAACTCAGCCCTGCCCCTCAAGCCACACTAGGAACTGGTTTCCTCTCGGTGTCCCCTGGAAGGAAGGGGATTTTGTGTTACAAGCCTTTGTCGGTGTGCTCGTGAACACTGTCAGCAGCTACTTTTGCCCCGACTAGATCGTTCAGCAGCGGACATTAGCGCTGAATGGGCTCTGGGCTCAAAGTTGGTTGCAGTTCTACCTATGAGGAGTGGGTAAGTGACAGCCTGGAACCAGACTGCCTGCCTGTAAATCCTGGCTCTACCGTGAAGGAACCAGGTCACTCCGAACCTCAGTGTTCTCATCTCTGCCTCCTTCATGACCTGAGGCAATGCTTGTAAATACTATGCATGTGTAAGCTATTTTACTTCTATTTGCTGTTAATTGAACACCATAAGCAGGGCCAAGTCAAGGCCTGCAGAGGCCTCAAAACACCGAAGAGATCAGCCTACCTCCTCCACTGCCCCCTGTAATTCAATAATAAAACAACACCACTCGTAACACACAAAACTCACTGTGTATGGAAACGTAAAAAGCATCTTTTTAGAGCCTCATGGCAGAGCAGGGTAAGTGCACCAAACAGGAGGGATTCCTGTTTTCTCAGTGCCTACATCTGGCCCAGACCTAAATCTGCATTCAGTCAGCCTGTTGGGATACGGGACAGATAATTGTACCTCCCAGGGTGGCTGAGAGAATTAAAGCGGATAACGTAAAAGTGATCAGGAAAGCTGCCTGGCATGTAATAGTTACTTAGGAAATAAAAACTGGGGTTAGAATTTTTGGAAGTTTTTCTAACTCTGAAAACTGAGTTGCCTTGAGCTGTTCATTCACATTCCTGTACTTCATGGTTAATGGTTTGCTTCTGCATCTGTCCTGTAGCTGTAGCTGACAGTAGGAAAGAGTAACATTTCTATTGCTTTGGCTTTGTTTGGGCCACCAGTTTGACTCCAAAGAAAAAAGTGTTTGAATTGCTGTGGGTGTTTGAATTTGAGATCTTGAACTTCCCAGCGCTTAGACCCAATCAACTGTTTTTATTCCTCTTTTGGAATCAGCAGCATTCAAAATAGGTTAGTTTTGGAAAGGATATAGCTTTAAATTATATTAATTCTCTTATATGTTCCTCTGAATATCAAATTCTGTAATAATGGTTTTAATCTTAAAGTCTGTTTGGGGGCATCCCAGCTTTCTTTCACATTGTATCATGGATTTCTCCAATTGCTTTTTGCTTTGCATTTGTTTTATATTTAAATGGAGTCTCTTGTAATAATATTTCCAATTTTTGCTTTATATTTAATAGGTGCCTCTTGTAATAAGCATGGAGCTAAGTTTGTTTGTTTATTTGTTTTTGAGACACAGTCTTACTATGTACTTTAGGCTGTCCTTGAACTCACTGTGTGCCCCAGGCTGGTCTCAAACTTGGCGGCAGTTCTCCTGCCTCAGCCTCCCAAGTGCTGGGATTACAGGTGTGCACCCCCACACCCAGTGAGTTAGGTTTTTTTTTAAATCAAATCTAATAATCTTTGTCTTTTAACTGGAATATTTATTCTGTTTACATTTACTGTAATTATTGTAATGTAGTATAATATAAATGCACATTAAATGCTTAACATTTATTGTTATTCTTTAAGTGGTTATCCTAAAGACTATAATATGTATCCTCGATATTTCTTAATGTTTATAACTTAGTTCCCTTACCATTTCTAGGAAATTCAAGATCCTTAGGAGAGATTAACTATATTTATTCTCCTACTGTTCACATATTTATCTTTTCATGTTGTTCTGTGTCCTTGCTGAATTTTCATGGTCCCAGAAATTCTTTTATTGTGCAGTCTACTGATGGCCAGTAATCTCAATTTCGAGTTTTTTCATTTTTATTTTGTCTTCATATTTGAAGACTATTTTTTTGCTGGCATGGAATTCTACAGTGGCAGGTGAAATTCCATTGTTGCCTGGTTTCCATCATTTCTTCTGAAAAGTTATTTATCAGTCTCACTGGTTCTTCTTTAAAGATAGTGTATCTTTTAGTCGCCTACTTTTAAGATTATTGTATTCTTGCATATGTACAATCTGATTGTGATGTGCGCAAGAGAACTTTTCTCTACATTTATCCATTTGGGATTCATGAGTACTTGCTGTCTTTCATCCATCTTGGAAAGTTTTTTGTCTCTCTAGATATTGTTCTTGCCAGCCACACATTTGTAATCGCAGCACTCAGGAGGCTGAGGCAGGAAGATCATTGTGAGTTCGAGGCCAGCCTGGGCTACACACTGAATTCAAGGCCAGCCTGAACTACATAACACTATGTAATTAGTGTTAGTTAGTGTTACTCTTTCCCCAAAATAAATAAATAAATAAATAAAGTTCTTTATTTTTTCTCTCTATTCTCTCCTTCTGTGGCCCTTATTTTATGTGTTAGAACTTTCACCATATCCTGTGTTTCTTTCATGCTTTTTTAAAATCTATGTTCCAGCCTTCCTCTTGAGATTTGTCTACTGATCATTAATCCTTTTTTTCTATGTCCATTCTGTAGTTCCCTGATCTATAGAGTTATGAATTTTAATTTTTTGTTTCATTGTATAATTTCCTTTTGATTTTTTAAAAAACATCCTAGTTCACTGGTAGCATTCTCCTTCTTAAATATTCTTTCTTTATTTTCATATTATTATAGTCATTGGAGAGTCCATGTTTGACAACTCCAGTATTTTAATCTCAGGTGGGTTTGTTGTTTCTGTCTTGGTTTTTGACCTTTAATCTTATCTCCTTGCATGTCTGGTAATTTTTTATTGCATATGAACAATTCTGGATACTCTGGAAAAGTACGTATTCCTCAAAAGAAAAGCTACTTTTCCTCCATCAAATAGTGATAGAAAAGGAAAATCAGTTTGATCCAATATGCTATTAAGATTACTCCAGGCAGGATCCAACTGGTTTGCTATTACTCCAAGGGAATAACCCTTCAGGGGTCTCAGTTAAAAGCCTGGGATGTTTGTTAAAGCTCTTCATCCTTAATGGGCCATGAATTCCAATTTTTGTCTCCTAGTGTTGGGAGATTGCCAGAAGCTCTGCTAGTTCCTTGTTAAGCCACCTTTATCGTTGGTTTCTCTACTTCTTACCCCACCCAGCTTAGTTTCAGGAACTGCTGCAAAGGTAATAACTGTTAACAATATCAACAGTAATAACTGTCAAACAATATCAGGCTCACACTTCTGCAGGTTTCATATTTCTATGATTTTTGCTCCTTGTGTCCAAGTTGCATTAGTATCCCTCAATTCTAGGACTGTAAGCTACCATGTTTTTATCAAGGCAGGCTTCGTCTCTCAGACAGATGATTTCTGTGTCACATGAGGTACACGAAATGAACTTGACCAACTACTAACATGCTGTGCTTCGTTTGACACAGAAATCATCTGCATATAGTTAGGAACATGTATACATAGGTAGAGATAGACATAAAAACATTTTTAAATGAAGATGTTCACTGAAGCATTGTTTAGGGTGGCTGAGAGATGAACCCTACTTCGATATTCACCACTAGGACAGTGCATAAATACAGAATGGACACAAGGTACAGAGTCACAGCTACAAGCTAGATATCCATCCAAGTGACGTGTAGACATTTTTAAATCTTAATGCACACTGAAAATAAAAAGCCTAGTAAACATGTAAATTAAATCATACCACACATAAAACAATACAATATCATTTATAAGGAAACAATCACATATTTAATACATTAGAGTCATTCCCAAGAGTAGGGTGGAAAATAGAGATAAATGGACAATTTTTAAAAATCCTGTTGGAAGAAGCTAATCTCTCAAGTATAGATTTCCTCTGTTCTTGTTACTCTGTCCCTCTGTCCCTTCCTTTCCCTTATCTTCCAACAGACATTAATTGGATGACACAATGAACAAGATCCAGTGTTAGGTGCTGGGGAGGAAGTAAGATGATTTCTATGGTGGCTTTGATCTTCCAGGATCTTAGGTAGGAGAGCAAGGGGAATGCACCAAAATCTTCAGTAGCTCTAACTCTGTCCCAGAGCTCAAAACTGACAACCACATTCCCACTCTGCTGTAAAGTCAGTCGACAAACAAGTGCTGTTCAGATGTTCTTAGTACTCTGAAGAATGAAGCTAGCACTCAGTAAGATAAGTAGACTCCGTGACTGCACCCTGAAGTGCTATGTGGCTGTCTCTTTCCTCGGCAGGCTTTTCTGAAAATATTCTGTCTTGGGTGTCAAATCCAAATGCCAGTGGTGGGCAGGAGGAAATATAAATGGAAAAAGAGGCCCCAGTGTAACAGAGTGGGGAGCCGCTTTGCCTAAACCCAGCAGCTGCCCTTGGGCTCCAACTGATGGTTGCCATAAAGACCATGCCAATAGTCTTCCACTTTTAAGAGAAGCTGAAAATCTCAATTTTTGT
The DNA here is from genome assembly GCF_053883595.1 of Heterocephalus glaber. NCBI lineage: Eukaryota > Metazoa > Chordata > Mammalia > Rodentia > Bathyergidae > Heterocephalus > Heterocephalus glaber. The sequence continues at coordinate 21,016,598 of NW_028258410.1, read as the reverse complement.
GTGTGAAATTGCTTGTTTTAGAACATTGGCAACTACCTCAAATATTTTTAAACCCCAGAGAGAGGAACAATTCATTTTGTTTTTAACCAGATTTTTCAACCAGATTTAGTTACTCAGCTAATAATTTGCTGCCTCTAAAGCCCACACTCATAACATCTGGGTGTTTGGAGCCCAGTGCTATATTTCATATCATTTTTAAATCTTTAAAATTTTAAAAAATTTTATCCTGGTAATAGGGATTGAACTCAGGGCCTTCACACTGCACTACAGGCCCAGCCTTTTTTATTTTTTATTTTGAGACAGGGCCTTGCTAATTCACTAAGTTTCCCAGGCTGGGATCAAACTTGTAACCCTCCTGCCTCAGCTTCCCTGACTGCTATAAGGTGTGTGCCACTATGCCCAGCTTAATTTCGTAACTTTACGTTATTTAGAACCATCAGTACCATCCGTCAATGCACTCACTGTATTTTAGTAACACGGTGGTAACTCATCATCCCAGTGGTGACCTTGTGACGATGATGTGGTCCCAATACATGCAGCCTTTCTCTGAAGACAGCTTGAATCAGTGTTGAGTGTGATCAGTTATAGCTGAGGCCTTTGAAAATGTGTCTTTAACTAAAAGCCGTATTTCCTCACCACGCTAAGTGGGAATTTAGAGAGAGTGACCGTGGACAGGGTACAAGAGTTGGAAACATTTGCAGTAAAAGAAGGAGAAAGACCCAAGGAGACCTGTCCCTATGCCCTCCTCCCATGCCATGTCATCAATACCATGAGTCACTCATGAGCCAGTCTGTTCTTTCTTCCAGCCAGTGACTGGCTGCGGACTTTTGCTGCCTAGAGGCACTCGTTAAATACCTTGGATGCATCCGAACCTTTCTCCACCTATACACATAACACTGTGTCAGTTTTGCGTCTTAACCATGGACAACTCCAAGCTCCTCTGGAGCCTCTTCTCTTGGGGAGTCCAAATCCAAATGCTCCCTCTCCTTCCTCCTCTGGGGAGCCACCTCGTTCACTGCCTGGGATTCAGATGGCATTTAAGAGAGCAAAATACAATTCTTCTCATGGGAAAATCCAGTATGAAGGAGGGGGACGTTTTAATCAAGTGGGTGTGCTCTCCAGGGGGGAAGCAAGTACCTCATTTCAATTCTTCCTTTCCCTTTGATGAAAAGTTCAGTGAATTTTTTATTACGTGGGATTTATAAGAAGCCTAGGTTTAGGTTATCAGCTTTAATATTTATACTGTTAGGGAAAGAAGTCGGAATCATTAGTAAGCATGCATAATTTATGAATAAATTATATTCCCCTTTATCTCCTTGCAGGTACAAGGAAATGCTAGAACTAGTGATCTCACCCAGCCTCACTGTAAACAACGACCGCCTGGAAAAACTGAAGTTGAGCCTCGACGGCGACGTGACAGGGGCTCTGAGTGACAGAGAAGGTAGGGCTCTGCGGTGAGTTTTGGTGACAGATGGTGGGTCCTGCTCGCCCTGTGAGCATCGAGAGGAACTGACATGTGTCTCTCCTCCTGTCATTTACATTGGCGCCTTGGGACCAAACTTTGGTATATGTCGCCCACAATCTTGTCATCATTTGGGGACAAGTGTGCACATTCGTGCCCTGAGCTCTCTGTCTTGGTCTCTGATTCCAGGAGACAAACTCTGCCTTCGCCACAGAGCAGTCTCTTTCAGGCATGTCCTGGGCCCAGCCTGGGCGTGTCCCGCAGGGTCTCAGGCTCCAGCTCTGTCCTCCGAGCTTTCTTCTGCCATCTCCTTGCCCCAGCTGGCATCTCGCCACAGCGCTTTGACGTTAAGACAAGAACTCATCTGCCTTTTGCTTTCAGGTTGGGTTGGAGTCAAGGAAGCAGAAGAGAGCTAAGGCTGTTTAAAAAATTATTGGCAACTGCTGCAGCTGGACTAGTTTTCACTAGAACAATCCCAGCTATTGTTTGCTCTGTTGGGATCTGTCAGCCTTCCTGGTAGAGCTTGGAGTTAGCAAAGACATTCAGCTATTATGTTTAAGCATCAGGCTTAACCCTTTCCTTGGGCAGCTCAGGAGTTTGCTGCCAGTGTCCTAAAAACCCCCAGCTGGTTTTCTTTCCCTATGTTTGGTGCCACCTTGCAGGGCACAGATGCTGCAGAACTGTCGTGAAAAAACCCAAGGGTTGTGTGTCTAGTGTGATATAACATCACAAGGCATTTGCTTTTAGGCAAATCCGGGCTTCCGTGAGATATTGCTGCTTTCACCATGACAGTGACATTGCCCAGGTGAAAGGCGCCCAAGAGGGTCCGGGCTCCTGGAAAGGTAGAGGACACGCCCTCATTGTCTGGCACCTCAGAGCATCCATGTCAGGGCTCTTGGGGGGCTGAGAGGAATCACTAGGCCCTGTTCAGAGACAGTCATCCTCGATCCCTGCGTAGAGCCACGAGTCTGCTCAGACCGTCTGTGTTTCAGCACCAGTGAAGACAGGAAAGGGCCCTGGCCGCCCAGCAAGGACGGTCCAGGTCTGAATCCCAGCCCTGCCACTGCCCAGCCCAGGAAAATTGTTGAACCTTTCTGAGCTCCGGTTTCTCAGCTGTCAGAGGGGAGCTGAGTAACGACCCACTCTGTAGAGTGCTCATGGCGAGGATTCCATGGGGCGATGGGGTGTGACGTACTTGGCCTGCCCACCTTGAGAACATGGTAAATGATTAACCTAGTCCATTGTCCTTCTCCTCTGAATCAAATAACCACAGTGATTGCAAAACTGGGGTTGTGGATGGCACTGTAGCCTTGAGTCTGGCCCTCAGGCATGCCTTTGCTTGGTTTCTGTGGGCTTTTAAAAATCTGGACTTCTGCTTTCCCTTGAAATGCTGAACACTTCAGCAGTGCTAGGTCCTCCTTCCGCCTGGCTGCCAGGGGTAGGAGCTGAGAGTCAGCTGTCCCTTGGAGTCTCTGCTGCTCCCTTTTATCCTTGATTTTTGTGAGCACTTACTTTGTGCCAGCTGCTATTCAAAGCCATATCAATGGATGAATTGAGACTGATTCTCCCACCCCCACTCCATCACCAGCAGAGCTAACACTTGGCACTTCCTCTTTGCCAAGCACTTGTAGATTAACTCATTTAATCCCTGCCAGTACCATTATTATTACCAGTTACAAATGAGGAAATGTAGGCGCAGAGAGTTTAAATATCTTGATTGAGATGGCATACATTAATGATAGCCAAGAGTCGAACCTCGGTAGTCTGACCACAAAGGTCTGTTCTCCTAACCACTACACTATTTCTCATTCAGCTATTACACCCTTATTAGACTATGGGCTCATTTTACAGAGGTGGAAGTTGAGGCACAGGGTGTTAATCAGCCAACTTGGAGTCACACAGGATCAAGCCTAGGTACCCTGGCCCCAGTTCCCACTTAAAAATCACTCAAAGTCACTTTCTGCCAAGCTCTGCAAGTTACCAGACCCACACTGTCCAACTGCCCCAGCGGTGAGGTCCACAGATGCTCCTCTTGGGGACATGGGCTGTCATCGCCCTGGCACGAAGGCTTTGGTGAGGGAGCATTGGGGTAGAGAAAAGTTGCTCCAAATCCAGAGCAGGTGGCCATGGGTGGGTTACACACCCCCTTTCCCTCTGCAGGAGCCATGCCATCCTTGAGGGTGACCCCAGCACTGGATGGGGCTGCTTTCCCTGCCTGCCTCTGCGTCCTCTTCCTGGGCCACCCCTCAGCTTCAGTTCTTACTGAGTGGTCTGAAGGGTTCGGGTCAGAGGTGGACCCCAGAGAGCCGTGGGCCTCAGCACCTGCACTCAGAATTCGGAAGAGAAACGCACACCCCAGATGCACTCAGATGTCCCCCGCTGTGTTTCCACCTGTGTGCCCGTGACCAAGCCCCCGGGGCTCACTTGCCCTGTGTAAGTGGGAATAAGCATTCCATTGATGTCATGTCGTAGTGTCAATGTGAGCACAGCACGAGTTGGAAGATGGAGAAGAAAAGGGTTAGAGTAAGGTCTTAAATCCCTCGCCCTCACCCACAGGCTCCCCTTGTCCGTCCTGGACACCTCCCAAACTTATCTCCTCCCCTGTACTCTTTGCTTCCTGGGCCCAGCCCCTGATCATCTTTCTTCTGCTTCAACTGGAAGCACGATCCTGCTCTCAGGGCCTTTGCACTTGCTGTTCCCTCTCCTGGACCAGCTTTCCCCAGACTCAGAAGGACCGTCCTCTCCTCCTGTCTACATGCCCAGTGCAAGTACTGGAGAGACAGCACAGAAAAACCCATCTTTATAGAGACTGCCACAGGGAGCTGACAGTGGCAATAACAATAAGGAAGCCAGACGACTAGCATGTTGGATGATGATGCATACAGTAAGGGAAGCCACGCAAGGAAGAAGGATAAGAATGTGAAGAGGGTGTTGCAGTTTTCTCTAAGGTGGCTACAGAAGCTGTCACTGGGAAGGCAACAAAGACCCAGAGGAAGTGAGGGAGTCACTATGTGGCTGTGTGGAACAAGAGCGTTATGAACAGAGGCAGCAGCAATTGCACAGGCCCTGAGGCAGCTGTGTGTTCAGAGGACTGAAGGAGCGCGGAGGAGGCTGGTACAGTAGAGCCACCTGAGCAAGGGGACGAGGGGGGACAGATGATGTCAGCGAGATAACCAGGGTCAGGCCACACAGGCCTTGTTGGGCCCCTGGAATGACTTCAGCTTCTTCCTTTGAGTAAGAAGGGAGCCATGGGAGGAACAACCTCACCTACTGATCCTGCGGGCTGCAGGATGCCAGATGCGGGCAAGTGGGGAGACCATGGAAGAGGGTGTGGTGATAGCTCAGGTGAGAGGTGCGGTGGCTTGGGGGGAGGTGGGCGGGGCACTGGGCTGCCCTGAGAGCACTCCCACAGAGGCCCGGGCCTGCTTCAACTCTTTGGTTCTCTGCACCTCCGGAGTCTCCACCAGAGGCTGCCGATTTGTCCCTGGTTGCTTGTTGGTGTCTCCCACTAAAACGCTGAGGCCTCTGCAGAAGAACAGCCTGGCTCGTTTTCATCCCACACTACTGAGAAGGGATTAGAGGTGCTTGTGGAGTGAGCAGTGTGGAGGAGCCAGTGCACTCCCTGAAGGGAGACCGAAAGCCCTCACCACCTCTGCACACACGTTCCCCCACCCTGGGGGCCCTTCCTTCCCTCTTTTTTTTAAGACAACATAATTTTGAGTCACCAGGTAACATATAAATGCGTGACCCTTATAAAAATTTGGAACCTTGACCAAATGTCCCTTTACCACATCCTCCCCAGCTTGCCTTCTCCTCTGCTCCCCAGAATAACGTGTTCCGGGGGTGCCCTATTTAAGACCTCTTTCATGCAGCTACATATATGGAAATGAATATTTGTACCACTTGGGTATGTATTCTTACAGATATATGTGTATTTCTAAATGTATATTTACTATACAAATCTTAGGGTTGCTGGAAAAAAATTTGGAACAGAATTTCCTGTAATGTGCTTTGTTCATTCAGTTTGTTCAAGACAGATATAATGATCTGGTTCTCTCTCTTTTTTAAACTGTACAGTCTTTGCTGAAGTCTTCATCCAGCTGCTCCCCTGCAGATGAACACTTAGGTTGTGTCACCCTTAATTTGGGGCCCAGGGAGGGGGCTTTGTGGGGCACGGAATACAGAGCCTCGATTTGCTGGGCAAGTGCTCTATCACAGAGCCACCCCCTACACCCCTGGCCCTTTTTTAAAAGCTTGAGGGAGTCTCACTAAGTTGTCGAGGCAGGATTCAAACGTGTGATTCTCCTGCCTCAGCATGCCGAGTAGCTGCAGTTACAGGCCTCTGTAAGGCTGATTTGTAATTTTTTTTTTTCTCTTTACAAGCAATGGCACTACAGCATACTGCCCCACGAGCTCTTGCAGGAGGGCGCTGCTTCTCGAGGGCAGGTCCTGAGAGGCCAAAACACAGCATACAGGGCACATTCCCTGTTGCCTTTCTCTTTCCCAAATTCTCCCTCACTCACCTTCACTACCGCCACCCAGGGAAGCTTCGTGGGCCCTTCTACAGGAAGATTCAGTTGTAGTTTCTCACTCATTCCTCCATTCATCCCGTAATGTATTTAACAGACTGATGTATCCCGCTGCGTTTGGGGCACTGGGAACTCATGGAGAACCAAGGCCACCCGCTGCCTGTCCTCAGGGCCTGACCTCCAGATGGTCGCACTGCTCCAAAGGGCACTTTGTCATCTCCCTGTGATCCCTGAACATCGTAACCTACAGGTTACTTGCATCCCAGCCATGCCTTGCTCACTTCTGCCCCTCTCTGAGCTTTAGTCTCCTCTTCTAATAATGAGGATTATGTTTGCTGCATGCTTTGCCCAGTAGCTGATTCCCAAATGCCTACCATGGCCTGGGCCCTGAGGTCGTTGCTGGGAATTAGTGATGGACCGGAAAGACAAACGTCCACACCTAGAGCTGATCTTCCAGTGCAAGACCCAGGTACTGGATCTTTCAATAAGGAATTTCAGATAATGGTCATTTCTGTGAGCAATTAAGAAAAAACCCACGGTGACCTAGGTCCGAAAGGATTGTGGTGATAATTCCTGAGGCAGAGTACTAGTGCTGCTGGCCACACCTTGAGAACAAGGCTCCGGCACTGATTTTCAAACTTGGCTGCATATTGTTTTGCAATGTTTTGTTTGTTTTTTATTTATTTATTTATTGTTAATGGTAATACCCAGATCCCACGCCTGAGAGCCTGATTTAATTGGTCTGGGTGTGGCCCAGGCATTTCATAAAACACTCCAGTGAAGTCTGTTGTGTGCCAAAGTTGAGAACCATTATTCTAACTGCAAAATTCCTCCAGGACAAAGCTAACTTTTTATTCTTATAATTTTTATTTTAATTGTTTATTTTTAAAATTAATTTTATTGGTACATTTTAGGTATATAATATAATGACATTCATCACTGGAAATTTGCACCTTTACATAATCTCTCTTGGTTCTTATTTTCCCCCATTCCCCTGCCCTGCCTTCAACCCCTCCACCCCTCCCTATTTACAAAGACTTTGTTTCCATTTTTTCATTTTCTCATATTAATTCCATTCTCTTCTTGCCTTTCCCCTACCCTCCTACTTCCACTTCTCCTTGGCCCTTTTCTTCCTATTTCACATTATCTATTATACCTTTTAGTCCTTATTTACACTTTCAGTTTCTCACACTAGAGAAACTATTTGGTATTTACACATGTGTGTCCTATTTATTTCACTTAAGAGTATGGCCTCAATATGTATCCACTTAGCTATAAATGTCTCTAATTTCTCATTTTTTATGGCTGAGTAATACTCCATTTTGTTAAAAACCCATATTTTCTTTATTCAGTCTCCAGTTGATGGGCAATTGGGCTGCTTCCAAGTTTTAGCTGTTACAAATTGTGCTGCTATGAACATGGGTACACATATATCACTGTGGTATGATTCTTTTAATTCTTTGGGGAAAATACCCAGCAGGGTATTCCAGCTGGGTCCCCACAGTCCTGCCAGCATTTGTTATTGGTTGATTTCTTGATAGCAGCCTTTCTTTCTGGGGTGAGGTGGAATCTCAGCGTTGTTTTTATTTGCATCTCTCAAATGACCAGTGATGTTGAACATTTTTTCATATGCTTATTTGCTATTTCTACTTCTTTGTCTGAGAAATGTCTGTTCATTTCAGATGCCCATTTTTGGACTGGGTCTTTAAATTTGGGAAGTCTGATCTTTTTAAGTTCTTTATAGATTCTAGATAGTAGACCTTTGTCTGAGGAACAGCAGGAGAAAATTTTCTCCCACATTGTAGGTTGTCTCTTCACACTGTTGGTGGTTTCTCTTGCTGTGCAGAAGCTTTTTAATAAGAAGAGATCCCATTTGTTGATTGTTTGTGCTAGTTCACGGGCAACTGAGGTTTTCTTCATAAAATCTTTTCCTACACCAGTGTCTTCAAGAGTTCTACCTAACCTCTGTTCCAGCTGGTTCAGTGTTTCTGTTTTAATATTTAGATCTTTAATCCATTTCGATTTTAGTTTAGTGCATGGCGAGAGATATAGGTCTAGTTTTAATCTTTGGCAAGTTGAAACCCAATTTTTCCAGCACCGTTTATTAAAAAGGCTATCTTTCCTCCAGTGAGGATGTTTGGCTCCTTTATCAAAGAGGAGATGGCTGAGCATGTCTAGAGTTGTTTCTGCATCTTCTAATCTGTTCCACTGGTCCTCAGGTCTGTTTCTTTTGCCAGTGCCATGCTGTTTTTATCACAGTAGCTTTGTAGTATAGTTTCAAGTTGGGGGTTATGATACCCCCTACCATGTCTCTGTTGCCTAGGATTGCTTTTGCTATTCTAGGTCTCTTCTTGTTCCAAATGAATTTTGGGATTGTTTTCTCAAGGTCTGTGAAATATGCTGCTGGGATTTCAATTGGGTTTGCATTGAATCTATACAGCAGCTTTGGAAGGATGGCCATTTTCAATATGTTGATTCTTCCTACCCAGGAGCAAGGGATGTCTTTCCATTTTCTGATATCGTCTTTAATGTCTCATTTCAGAGTGCTATAGTTTTCAAAGAGGTCTTTGATTTCTTTTGTTAGGTTGATTCCTAGGTATTTCAGTTTTTTGGATGCTATTGTGAAAGGAATTGTTTGCCCTATTTTTCTCTCAGTAGAGTATCATGTCATCTGCAAATAATGACAATTTGACGTCTTCATTTCCTATCTTTATTGCTTTTATTTCTTTCTCTTGTCTAATTTCTGTGGCTAATGTTTCCAAGACTATATTGAACAGGAGTGGTGATAGTGGACATCCTTGTCTTGTTCCTGATTTTAGTGTGAAGGATTTCAGTTTTTGACCATTTACTATGATATTGGCTGTTGGTTTTTCATAGATGGCTTTTATCAGATTGAGGTAAAGACCGTCTATTCCAATTTTTTGCAGAGTTTTTATCATAAATGCTTGTTGGATTTTCTCAAATGCTTTTTCTTTTTTTTTTTTTTTTGGTACCAGGGATCAAAATTGGGTCCTTGCGCTTGCGCAGCAGGTGGTGAAACCACTGAGCTAAATCCATGGCCCCTCAAATGCTTTTTCTGCGTCTATTGAGATGATCATATGGTTTTTGTCCTTGGCTCTATTGAGATAGTGTATTACATTGATTTATTTGCATATGTTGAACCATCCCTGCATCCCTGAGATGGATCTCACTTGGTCAGGGTGTGTGATCTTCTTGATGATCTTCTGCATTCTATTTGCCAGTGTCTTATTAAGGATTTTTGCATCTATGTTCATTAGTGAGATTGGCCTGTAGTTCCCTTTTTCAGTTGAGTCTTTCTCTGCTTTGGGGATCGAGGTGATGCTTGCTTCCAGGAATGAATTTGGGAGTATTGCTTCCCTTTCAATTTCATTGAAGAGTTTAAACAGTAGTGGCAGTAGTTCCTCTCTAAATGTCATGTAGAATTCAGCAGTGAAGCCATCAGGACCCAGGCTTTCCTTAGTTGGTAAGTTTTTAATTAAGTTTTCAATTTCATTGATTGATATTGGCTTCTTTAGAATTTTTAGGTCATCTTCATTCAACTTTGGTAATTCATACTTATCTAGCAATCTGTCCATTTCTTCTGTTTTTCATGTTACTGGCATATAGGCTCTCAAAGTAGGTATTGATGATCCTCTGGATTTCTGCTGGGTCCATTGTAATTTCATCCTTTTCATTCCTAATTGCATGGATTTGGGCCTTTTTTTTCCTTTTTCTGATAAGGTTGGCTAAGGGTTTGTCAATTTTGTCTATTCTTTTAAAGAACCAACTCTTGGCTTCATTGATTTTTTTGTATCATTCTTTTAGTTTCCATTGCATTGATTTCTGCTCTCATCATTATAATTTCCTCCCTTGTATGTGCTTTGGGTTTATCCTGCTCTTCTTTTTCCAGAAGCTTGAGGTTCAGCACCAGGTTGTTTAATTGGGCTCGCTCTGTTTTCCTAATATGAGTGTTCACTGCTGTGAATTTCCGTCGTAAGACTGCTTTCATTAAGTCCCATAGATTCCCATATGTTGTATTGTCATTGTCATTTAATTGTAAGAATTGTAAGAACTATCTGATTTCTTCTTTAATTTCCTCTGTGACCCATTGGTTATTCAGAAGTGTGTTGTTCAATTTCCATGTGTTTATGAAATTCTTGTGGTTTCTTTTGCTGTTGATCTCCAATTTCATCACACTATGGTCTGATAATATACAGGGGATAACTTCAGTTCCTTTCCACTTACTTGAACATGAACTGTGAGCGAGTAGGTGGTCTATTTTGGAGAATGACCCATGTGCAGCTGAAAAGAATATGTATTCTGATTTTGTGGTGTAGAACACTCTGTAAACAACTGTTAAGTTCCTTTGTTCAAGAGTTTGATTGAGTTCTAGTATTTCATTGCTTATTTTTTGTCTAGTTGATCTACCTATTTGTGACAGTGGGGTATTGAGGTCCTCTGCTACTATTGTATTAGTGCTTATTTGATTTTTAATGTCCATTAGTATTTGTTTTATATAGTTGGGCACACTAGTGTTTGGTGCATATATGTTTATGATTGTCATCTCTTCCTCTTGGATTGTTCATTTTACAAGGATGTAGTGTCCTTCTTTGTCTCTCTTAATCAGTGTTGGTTTGAAATCTACTTGATCTGCAAAGAGGATAGTTCTTCCTGCTTTTTTCAGGTTCCTGTCACATGGAGTATTGTTTTCCATCCTTTAACTTTTAGTCTGTGAATTTGTTCTTGAATTAAGTATGTTTCTTATATGCAGCTTATTGTTGGATCTTGCTTCTTGTCCCATTCTGCCAGTCTGTTTCTTTTGACTGGTGAATTGAGACCATTAACATTGATGGTTATAACTGATACGTATTAACTTATCATTGTCATGACTTTTTCTTTCTGTTGGATTCTCCCCCTTTGTGGTTAATTTCTTGTCGTGCCTGACAGATTCATTCTGGTGGGCTTCCTGGGGTTGTGATCCTCATTGTCTTTTCCTAGGATATTGTCTAAAATTTTTTGAAGTGCTGGTTTGGTTTTCATGAAGTTCCTAAGGTGCTCTTTGTCATGAAAGTATCTTATTTCTCCATCAATTTTGAAAGATAGTTTTGTAAGGTACATCAATCTGGGTTGGAGGCTGTTTTCCTTTAGGGCTTGAAATATGTCACTCCAAGCTCTTCTTGCCTTGAGGGTTTGCATTGAGAAGTCTGCTGTGATTCTGATGGGCATTTCTTTGTATGTGATTTGTTTCTTTTCTCTCACTGCTTGTAGAATTTAGTTCTTCTGTTGGGTTTCTGGAATCGTAACTATTATGTGTCTATGTGTAGATTTTTTTTAAATCAAGGCTAGTTGGACTCCTATATGCCTCACTTATCTGTCAAGTTCTTTTCTCCTGCTTGGGAAGTTTTCTGCCATCACTTCTGTGAAGAGTTTTTTTATGTCATCTCCACTCTCTCCTGTTTCTTTATTGACTCCGATCAGTCTTATGTTATTCTTCTTTGCATCATCTAGCAGCTGCTGGATTGCTTTCTCGTGATACCCTAGTATTTTAAAGCAATTTTTCTTTTCCTGGTCACTAATTGCGATCTTATCTTCTATATCTGAAATTCTATCCTCACATTGGCTCATTCTGCTGTGTAGACTTTCAGTGGAGATTTTAATCTCCTGGAAATCTCTTTGCATCTGTTTTATGGATTCCATTTGTTTCCTATGTTGGGATTCCATCATGTTCCTAAGATCCTCTATTTTTTTATCTGTGTCCTCTTTAGACTTATTAATCATGTCTTGTACTATGGAAACAATCTCTGCTGTTATCTGAGAAATTATTTCTGATTTCATTTTTTCCAGATCCTCTTTTGTTGTCAGTTCAGGGAGTCCAGGTGGTTGAGTATCAGATTGCTCCAACTCATTTCCCTTTGGGGTTGCTTTAGGTGATCTGGGAGTCTGGTTTTGAGACTTGTTTGAGTGTCTTCTCATTTCAACGGGTGGGCAAGGTGCTCCTGGCACCTGCACGGCTCACTTTATTCTTATATATATATTTAAATTCCTGTTCTTATTAGGCTATAGCTTACTGTCTGGCTCACAGTGGATCCTTAAAAACTATTGATGGATGGATGGATAGATGGATACATACTGAAAGGTCTTGAGGATGACAATTTCAGGTCGATATTGGCTTTGAATCCTTAGTAAAGTGTCCTTAATTTCCCCTGCCTCATTTTCCATGACTAAAAGATACAGACGATAGAAATTTCCTTGTTGGGTTGTTAACAAAACAAGAGGTAATACTTATGCCACCCTTAGCATGGTGACCCCAGTTCATAGGACCCACTAGAGAAATGTGACCTATGATCATTACTGTCCGAGGGCAAAGTGGACTTGAATTGTAACCCTGTCTTTGGGAAAGAGAGGTGGAATTTTAGGGAACTAAGAAAGTAAAGCTGAATGAAAGAAATTTTCTCTTTTAGAATGTAGATACATTTTTCAAAAGCTGAGGCTATAATCTTATTAAGTGTTTCAAGGAGAGGTGACACCATCAGAATAAGCCGGCTTCCCTCAAGACTTCCTGCACCACTCTGTCCCGAGCAGGACCAGCTTCAGTCTGGCTGGTTCCAGCCTGATGCTGGCAGACTTTGGTGCATTTTTTCTGGACCAGGTAGAGTTGCCAGAGCTCTGCCTATGTCCTGGCTTCTTGTCGCCTCTCCCAGCCACCAACTGTGGCTTTGTAGGGGCTTTCACAGCCGGAGCAACCTCCACCTGCAGGCCACAGAGAATGCACTCTGTAGCTATTGTGCAGGGCTAAGGAAGAGCAGATCCCTCCGGTGCAAACAAGGACACCCAGTACTACAAATTTCATCACTCCTTCCACGGGTGAAACACATATGTCCAAACATGTCTCCCATGTAACATGTTTCTTCTGCCGTACACTGGGACCACATGTACTGCCACTTGCTCATTAATTTTTCTTTACAACAACCCCCTTAGTCAGGTATGGGGGCACAAGCCTGTAGTCTCAGTACTCTGGGGGGCTGTGGTAGGAAGATCTGAAGTTCAAGTCCAGCCTGGACAAGTTAGCCACTTAGTGAGACCCTGTTTCAAACTTTTAAAAACACAAAAAGAACTGGGGATATACAGTGGGGCCTTTGGTTCACAAACAAAAGCATTTGGCAAAATTTTGGTTTTGTTTGAAAATTCTGCATCAGGTAACAAACATGACCACAGCCATCTTTCCCACACAAACACAGATGAGACCATCTTTTCCAAAATCGTGAAACAAATTAATCTTGTGAACCAAGGTACCACTGTAGCTCAGTGCAGAAGCCCTAGGTTCAACCCCTCAATACTACACACACACACACACACACACACACACACACACACACACACCTCAACCTCATGGAAATAAATTTAAGGGATAACTTAAACTAGTTCCAGGAAAATTATGCCTTTGATAACTTGTTTTGATTCTAATGTGCTTTACTAAGCTTGCAATAATTTTGATAGAAAAGCCTGTATTTATGAACCCTCCAAAACTACTAGACTGCCTTGTTTCTTTCCGTCCTCAGCAACACCCCATGGTTGGCAAATGACCTATTCACTGTCACACAACCACTCCACAGCAGTCAGAACTGGAGCCCACCCACGCTTCTAGTCTCCTAGAATAGTGCTCTTCTAGCATTGCTGTCCCTGCCAGAGGAGCAACTTCAAGCCCCACACCGAGGAGATGAGCAGTTTATAGACACACACCTTTCATGGCAAAGACCAGCAGCCTCAGGACATGGTGCTGGCACTAGACGTGGCCTCGCTCCCTGTGGGATCCTTAGGAGTTGATCCCTGGGCTCCAATTAGGCAACATACCAGCATTGCTGCTTTCACAATCATTAGCTCCTTAATCTCCCCGTTGAGAGGTGGAAAAAGCGTGCTGTCAGAATGAGCACACAGCTTTGAACAAGGGCCCCAAGACAATGGAAAGTTAATTATAGCTCCTGTGCACGGTGTGGTTACCACATGGCAGCTACCTGCCTCCTCTGCAGGTATGATCTGTTGCCCCATTTTTCCGATGAGGAATCTGAGGCCCAGAGAAAGAAAAGATAGGCACATAGCTATAGTGCAACAGAGATGGGGTTTGAATTTGATCCTGACCACTTAGGCCTACCTGGTTTCTTTAAAAAGAACATTAAATAAACAAATCATGAGATTTGGATTATGGATTTTGGCCAGTATTTGTTGAATCCATGAATGAATGAACGAACAAACTGTGTGTTCTCGGATAAGTTGCTTTACACTATCACAAATACACAAAATCACATATATGTGTGTGCGCACACAAGCCTACGGTTGTAGTTTCCTTACATTAGAACTGGATCTTATGTTCTGGTCATTTATACAGGTTGAGCACCTCTAATCCAGAAATCCAAAGTCTGAAAAGCTCCAAACTCAGAAACATTTTTTTTTTGGTACCAGGGATCAAACTCAGGACCTTGTGCTTGCGAGGCAGGCGCTGGCACCACTGAGCTAGATCCCTGGCCCCCCAAACTCAGAAACTTTTTGAGCCCCTTTTTGATGCCTCCAAGTGGTAAATTCTACACCATAAATCTTTGCTTCATGCACAGAATCATTAAATATATTGTATAAATAAGTCACTGTCAGGCTATGTGTAGAAAGGTGTGTATGAAATGGCTGGGTCCCACGCTGGTAAGGTTTGGATTCTGAGTGTCTCCACGAGTCAGTGAGTTAAAGACATGGTCAGCAGTGAGGCACTGTTAGGAGGGGCTATGGATGTTTAGGAGATAGGGCCTTATGGGAGTTCCGGAAGTCATGGGGCATCCCTTGAAGGGGATCGTGTGGCCCTCCCTCTTCCCCTCTGCTTCCTGCCTCATGAGGTGAGCAGCTGGCTCCTCCACACACTTCGACCATGAAGTGTTCCCTTGCCAGAGGCTGAAAGCCATGAGGCTGCTCCTTCTTGGACTGGAAACTCCGAAACCGTAAGCCAAAATAAAACTTTTCTCTTTATAAGTTAACTGCATTGGGTATTTGGTTATAATGATGGAAAGCTGGCATATCCCCAAGATATCTTAGTATATATGTTTCAAAGTCTGAAAAACTCCAAAATCCAAAACACATGTGGTCCCATGTATTTCAGATAAGAGATGTTCTAGTTATGTTACCTTCTTAGCCTCAATATATATTTGAGTTTGTGACTTCTGGAATGGAGATTTATTTTTATGAACATGGAATTGCAATAGCTGTCAGTGACTTGGAGATCTGTATTAGCCCATAGTGCAGACCTGGGGAGCGTCTGAGACTTGTAGAATCAGAGTCCGTGTTTTGGCAAAATCTCCAGGTGAATCCAGGTGCTTTGGTCTACACCACCTGCTTTCTTCCTCTGCACTTCACTATGATTGTAATTCAGCACTCATTTATATGTGATGATGTGTTTGCCCCTGTCTCCCCCAGCAGACAAACAGGAGGCTTCACCAGGGCAGGGACTCTGGCTGCCTCACTGTTGTAACCCAGTCCCCAGAACATGCCTGGCCTAGGTGGGCAGCAAACAGAAAAGCTCATCCCAGAGGTTCAGCCATCTGCTTAGCTAATCCTTCTGCCCTTGCTCATACGGTGCTAGGGAAGAAGAGGAGACTTAAATTCAGAAGTAAGTAGAGGAGCCTCTTTGCCTGTACCCACTTAAGAGCTAGCTGCCCCGTTTTTTGTGGCAGCCAGATTCCCCATGACGTGATGGGGAAGTGAAAATAAACAGACTTGACCCTGCTGGATGATGGCACTGGGGCTATGTTCAGCCTTGGCAAAGTGGCTCTATATTGTATTCCTCTGTAGACCTCAGCCTCATGGCTTACATGTAGTGTGAGTCCATTGTGACAAGATCAGTGGCATTGACAAGGTTCATGTCCACCCACCAGTGTCAAAGGGCACCAAGCATCGTGTCTCCATGCTTGGGGCTCCCTGAAGAATGGCCTCAAGGGCTCATCATCTCTGTCTCTTGTGCTGATGGTCCGTGTTGAAGATGGGGCTCCAGATTGCAGGTATTGCTTATCTGCCCTACCCCAGGCCAGGGTCCCATGGAGGGACTCATCAGCATCACCTCCCTGCCCTCTGACACACTTGTGCAGTGGTTATGGTGCATCCAGAGCACCATCCCTGTGCAGTGGTGCTGCCAAGGCTGTAACAAGGTCATTGCCAAGCTGAATAGGATACATGGCCTCCTGTATCTCTACCTCATGCGTCTGTCCAGGCTGTGACCTGCAGTCTGGAAAAACCTATTGAATCCTATGACCATAAAACCATAAGAAAGGGGTGCAGTGGGCACCTGGACAGTCACTGAAAGGCATCCTCGGCTTCACTGAGGACTAGGCTGTCCACCATGACTATAGTGGTGATTTGCAATCTCTACCTGCTGTACTGAAGCCAGCACTGTCTGCAGTGACCACTTCATCAAGCCCACTTTCTGGTAGATTTTTGGCTATGACAAATGACCTGAGCCATTGGTGCTCAGGACCTCCAAGGACAGCAAAGCCCTGGACAACAAAGCACAGGGGAAAAGAGAGGCTCTTGGCTCCACATCTGTACAGCCCCAGTGCCAGCTCTGGGCCCAGCACCTAGAACCCCGGCCTTGACAAAGTCTCACCCCAGGCCCCTGAGGAGGAAAGGACCTAGTGAGCTCCCTGAGCACATCTCTCAGGGTCATCAGTGGAGTCTCCAGCATCCTAACCAGGGGAAAGGAAAGGAGAGAGGGAAAGAAGGAGAAAGGAGGCTGTTCCATGTATAACACACACATTTTCCAGCTTCTCAAGTCCCCCAGCTGTCTTGGGATGAAAAAGTTAAATGTGATACAGTAGAAAACAGGCAAAAGTCTGTTTTTCAAAAATCATGCAGTCTGCAAAAGGGAAACCGCTGCATGCTCAAGAATGAATGCCTGTTCCACCCTGCGGGCTTCCTGGCCGGGATGGGAAGGGGTGTGTGTGATGGGAGTGCTGAGCGATGGGGAGGGAGGCAGGTGAGGAAGGGAGGCCAGGTGAGGCAGACATGCAAACGCACCGCCGGGGAGACAAAGAGAAGGTGCTTGCCACTTACAGAATGCTGAGTTAATGTGACCCCATAGGAATGTTTTCCCGTAGATTCAGATTTTTGTGAATATTTACATATTTATTAAAGAAAAACATTCCAAATGTTTAATTCAGTAATTCATGTATTGCCAAACACACATGTCGCAAGCTTTCACCAATAATGAGACTTCGGTGCTTCAGAATGAGGCAGTTGCTTCTCTGGCCCTAAGGGAGCAAAAGAAAGGGATGATGGGATCCTGCCTGGGGCTGTCTTCGACATTAGCCCACAGCTATTCTAATCTTCCTCAGTCTTTCATTGTGATATGTAAAAAATGGGTGTTCAGAAAATAATGGAAACAAAGTCTTTGCAAACAGGGAGGGATGGAGGGGTTGAAGGGAGGGCAGGGGAAGGGGGGGAAAATAAGAACCAGGAGAGATCATGTAAAGGTGCAAATTCCCAATGATGAATGTCATTATATTGTGTACCTAAAATGTACCAATAAAATTAATTTTAAAAAAAGAAATAGGTGTTCACAGCATCCCTCGACAATACACCCACAGCTCATTCTCATATCTATAACTGAAACAAAGGTTGCACACAGTGTTTTGTTACTATTGACAGTACGTGCTGATATTTCATAAGATAAAACAGATAATTCTTGGCGGGGGGGGGGGGGATGTCCTTAATCCTGGCATTCTGGGAGGCTGAGGCAGGAGGATCACAAATCTGAGCCCAGCCTGGGCAACTTAGTGATTCAGTGAGACCCTGTCTCAAAATTAAAAATAAAAAACGGGCCAAAGGTATAGTTCAGTGTGAAACCCCTCGGCTCCATCTCCAGTACACCTCCCTTAAAAAAAAGACGATTCTCTGCTTTTGACCTGTAGTTGTGACTCCATAAATGAATTTTTAGACCACCTTCACCTCCACCATCCATTGAGTGGTTCAGGACTCCACAGAATTTGACTCAGCTGGGGGACAGGTAAAAATATAGGTATGGACTCTGGACTCACACAGCCCTGGGGTTCGAGTCCTGGCTCCCTTGCTGTTGGACTTGACTAAGGTGCCCAGCCTTTAGAGCCCAGCTTCTCCATCTGCTGCCCGCCTTGTGACCCCCTCGTGAGGACTGAATGAGGTCACACCTCTAAGTCACTAACCCAGGGCCTGGCACATAGTCAGCTCCGGGCTGGGGGCGGGGGGCTCACTGCTGTTATGACCATGACTGTCCTTGTCCACCCTTTGTTGTGGTTGAGACAGATCCAGTGCTGAACCACCTGGGTTCAGGTCACACATCTGCCCCTTACGACCTGTGTGGCCCTGGGTGAGTTACTTGAACTCTGGGGCTCCTGCTTCCTCTGAGGACATGAATAGAGTGGTTATGGGGATGAAAAGAATTAATCCACATGAAGTATTTAGAGGGGAGCTTGGCACACAACAAGCACCAGGTAAATAATGGAAACCATCATCATCATCACCATCATCACCATGTGTCTTGTTTAATCCTCACGAATGCTTGTGAGATCAGGATTTTCACCACCTTTGCTCAGAGAACACTGAGGCCTGAGATCTAGGCAGCCTGCAAAATCTTAGAGCTGGGAAGGGAGGAGCTGGAAAGGAAAGGCAGCCAACTGAGTCTCCACTCAGGCTGGGAGAGGCACAGCACTAGGGGGTCGGGGAGTGAGAGCTGGCAGGCAGGTGTGCACACTGTACCTGTCAGTGGGCACAGCATCTGGATTTGTCCAGACTCTACAGTGAGGACATAGAGTTGGTTATTTGAAGAAGATGGAGCACAGAAGTATTCCCCAGTGAACTGGACACTGTTAAATCAGCCTCTGCTTGTTCCTCTCACTTCTCACCACCCCCTGCATCTTGTCTCCCACACTGGTTGGACCCCTCAGGAGCCCAGGCCTCATCCTCCACCCTAGGTGGAGCCCAGGAGATGACCCGACATGTGCTTTCCCTTGAAGGGCTGGAGCCAGCCCCACCTGAAGTCCATGAACTGGCAGAGGGGAGGGAGGAGCAGGAAAGAGACATCATTGGAACAGCAGAAGTGGATGGTGAATGTGCAGAGCCATTCTGGCGCTGGTTTGGGGACAGAGAAGGCAGTGGTTCTATCCAGGAGTGGATGTGGCACTTGCTTGGGCCAGGCCCTGGCTGTGCTGCTATGTAGTCTGTGATCTGGCTTGAGCACATCCTTTGTGTCTCTTTGGCCTCAGTTTCTCCACCCGGCAATGCATAGGGGCATGGATTCTGTTCTGATCTTTGAAGTGCTACAGATTCTTAATATGCCGCCCTTCATTGAGTTCCCAGAGTTTAAGGGCACCCAGAAAGAGTTCTGACCCAGGTAAACTTCTGTGTGGAGAAAGCCCCTGGAGCAGCTCTCTGAGGCCCTCCCCACTTAAGCTGCTGTCTGAAGTTACAGTTTCTGCAGAACACTGCCTCACTGGCTAAGCTCTTCACGTTTTCCCTTTGTTCCCCCTCCCCTGCAGGTGTCACCAGATCGGTTCCTCTGAGTGTGCCCCAGCTCTTTGCAAGGTGAGTGCCCCTACCCTGTCCCCTGCTCATGCTCTGCCTTTCCCTCCTGTGAAGGTGGAGGTGGAGAGAGGGCTGGGGTCGGAGTCTCACTGCTGGCCCACAGCAAAGACCCTCACACACGTGAGTCCACCTGCTGGCCTTCATCTCACCGTTGGGAAGGCAACAGTCGAGCTACCTGTCCCGTAAAATGAGTGGAAACATGGAAAAGCTGCCTAGAATGTGGCTGGAGCACTGTTCTTAGAGTCTTGGCTATTGTTTTCTTTTTTCTTCTCTTTGTTCATTTTTTCATTTTTTCCTTCCTTTCCTTGACTCATTCTCAGTCCTTTCCTTCTATCTCCTCTGCCCTTCACTCTCCCTTTGCTCCTTTGTTTTCCCCTTTCCCTCTCTCCTCTTTCTCTCCAGGTTTCTCCCTCCCTCCCTGCCTCCTGCTCTCTCCCTCCCTTTTCCTGCTGTTCTAGCCCCAGTTCACCCAGCACTCCTGGGTACCACATCCTGTGCTGAGCCTTGGGGCACAGGGATAAGGGAGACTCAGCCTCTGCCCTGGGATGGTGGGGAGACAGCGCTCCAGAATGTGTGCAGTGGGAGCCCAGTGCTACCCGGGGCTCACCAGGGAGCCCTCTGTGTGCCACCCCCTGCCATGCCACCTTCAGGGCAGATGAGGCACTCCTTGGCATCTGTGACTCTTCCTGTCTGCCTGCGGTGGAGGAGCTGCATTTGCTCCGGCAGCCTCAGATGTTTGGGGGCTGGGGGACAGCAACCCACCGAGGACTGTGCGATGCCCCTGACTCTTTTAAAGGCCTTGGGGTTAGAGAGCGCCATCATCCTTTCTCTGGCTTTTAACTTTCAACCCTGTTTAATCTGAGTCGCTTAACTTGGTTTTGATGGGAAGCAGGAGTTGAACATCTCGGATTTCTACCTTCTGCTTCTCTTCTGAGGCGGGGTGTGACTCAGGAACATTTTCAAGTACAATTCTCCGAGCAGCAGGAAGTCCTGGGCACCCTGCAGAGCCAGGATATTGACTGATGAAACACCCTCCAGGATTGGTCCTGGCATCCCCAGCCCAAATGAGATTCATATGCATTTTGGAACAAGTTCCCCAAATAATCCTTTATCACAGCAGTAGAGTCAGAAAGAAAGCAGGGCGTGCAGACATGTGGTTATAATTCCATAAACTTTTGGTTCACCTTACACCTGTCATGAGGCTTCATATCCAGGCAAGCCTACCATGTTTAATATCTAGAAAAAATATCTGGAGCCAAACAGGTTTTAACTACAGTGATGTAATATAACCAAAATGGACTCAGACTGAGATTTGGGGATCTCATCAATGTTTACCAGCCCTTACACATCAGTTGGAGTAATGAGATTGTCCCTGCTGCGGTGTCCAGCAAAGGCCACAAAGTGGAGGGAGTAAAGGTGTGGCCAGAGTCCACAGGCTACAACAACTGTGTGCTTTGGGTATGTTATTTAGTCCCTGTCTGCCTATTTTCTCATCTGCAAAGTGGGCATAAAGATATAAACCACCTCCATGGGTTACCAGAGTTGTGAGGTTTAAATGATCCAGTCCACATAACATAATAATTCGGACAGTGCCTGGCACAAGATAGGCATGAAAATTGCTAGCTGTTTTTATTACTAAGTGAAGTAACAGTAGGGGCTGTTGCAGCCGGAGAGTGACATTCAGTCTGGAGGTGGTTGCTACTCAAGGCCAGCTGATAGCACCATAGAACAGGCTTGCAGAAATACTTTCCAAGAGTAGAGGGGAAAATGCAATGGGGGGGGCGGGCGGTGTACACAGCCTCCTGGTTTTAAAATACTAGCAACAAATCCAAATTAGGAAGAAAAATAAACACACTGCTCAAAGAAATTATGTCTGTGGATCCATGGACTGAATGGCCCATTCCCCTCCCCACCCCTTTGTGTTGGAATAACTCACTCTGACTGTATCTGTTGGGGTGTGTAGGGCTGGGTGAATCCCTGTCCTATTAGTGAGAAGTAGCAAAGCTGCAAGGTCACAAGCATGGGCTCTGGAGTTGGACTCCAGAGCTTAAATTCTAGATTTACTTCTTTCTAGCTCTGACTTCAGGTCTCTTGAGCTTTGATCTACATCTCTAAAATGGGAATTATAAAAACTTTCACCCAGAGAGTTCGGAAGAGGCTCCAATGAGATATATGCACATATCAGGGTTATTTGACCAAATTCCCAGCATAGCAGCCATTATATTAGAAATGTCTTAGTGAATATCCGCTGAAAGCCTGCCCCTACATGGAAACTATTGTTCAGCTTGGAACACAGAATCCAGCTGTGATCATTGGGTAAAAGCAACTCAAGCTGATGTCAGTCTATAAGGACTTTTTGGAACAATCTGGGATAACTTACAATATAAATGAAAATGGGAAAATCAGGCCTTGAGGGAAGACCAAGAGTACCCCAGCTTCTGGAATCCAGGTGACAGGAAGGAACTGAAAGACAGTCTCTTCACAGTGTGACTTCCGGAATAAATTGTTCAGCCTAGGATTTAAATCCCCAGGACAGAGCCTGATCGATGATACTGCTTCACGTGCCCACCCCTTGGCTAAGAGCAAAACATCTTGACTGACAGCCCTGTTAAAGCTGGGAAGGTGTCTAAATTAGGATGGGCGGTCAGGGTGGGACAGGTTCTGCTGCAGTAACCAATAAATCTTGAAGTCCTGGTGGCAGCACACAGTGGAGGTTTCTGTTATTCACAGGAGTAACACAGGACTGGGTCAAACTACAGGGCGCCTCTCCTCCAAAAGCTGATTCAGAACTGTGGTGCTCCCTGTTATGACTTTGCCATTGCAGACTTTCCCTCACTTTTGCTACCAAAAGAGGAGAGAGAACAGGAGCATTGCAGGGGATGTTTTCATTGGCCACACCTGAGTGTGGCTTACATGTCTACCCTCACTCCATTGGGTGGAATCCTGACAGATGGTCCAGTCTGAATGCAAGGGAGACAGAAAACAATCTTCCAGGTTCCCAGGAATAGAAAAATGGAATGAGATTTGATGAGCACGGAAGTTGCCTCTGCCCTGGAAAGATTGAACACCCAAGGGAAAATGGCAGTGTTGACACCAAGATGCAGGGGAAGGGATGCTGGGTGCTGGACTAAGATTTCATCTTCTCTCCTTGCACACAGACCTTGCCCACGCATCCTGCCCAGCCCACCTTCTGCAACCATGGCAGCCTATGGCCAGACGCAGTACAGCGCGGGGATCCAGCAGGCCACTCCCTACACAGCTTACCCGCCTCCAGCACAAGCCTATGGGATCCCTTCGTACAGTGAGTACCAGACAAGCCCTTGCTTTCCTCATGGAGTCCCCAACATTATGGTCTTCATCCTGTCCTATTGCTCATTTAAATTCAGAATGATAAATGCAGCCCAGCTAATTTTGGATTGACACAATAAATACGGTTTATTGAGGATTTTACAACGAGGCCTAGAGAAGAGACACAATAAATACAGTTCAAATTCTAGATTATGTCAAAGGCTCTTCTTTGTTTGCAAGAGTTAGGAACCTAAACCAAGCTAGTTTAGGGAAAATATGGATTTAATGATTCACATTCTGGTTTATTTGGGGGTACAGTTAACATCAGCTATGGCTGAACCCAGATACTCAAAGGACATCATCGGGGATGTGTCTCACTCACTTTCCTCTAAGTTGACTTTACTGCCATAGAAGTTGTCCCCATATAACAGCAAAAGTGATGCCTGTAAACTTTGCATCCTTTCATCTCACGGAAAGACAGTTCATCTTTGCCAGTACTTTCAGCAGAATCCCGTATTGGCCCTCTTTGGCCCAACTTGGATCATTTGGCAGTGCTTAGAGCAAGACAAGGAGATGAGGTGAGGGAAATAAGCAGGCTGAAGCAGATGGATTATGTATGTGGGAAGGTGGTTCTCTCAAAAGAAAATCCAGAGATGGTGTAGGATGAGAAGGGGAAATGGAAGCTGGAGAGGCAAAAAATACAGACCTCTTAACCTTGACTGTCAGCACATTACTGGTAAGAACTGAAGATGTCATGAACCTGGCTCATCTACTAATCTGCTTCTGCCTCTGGTCTTTATTCATACCATTTATTCCCTCCTCTCTTAATTGATACATTAACCAAAGCTTCTTAGTAGTAAGTGACAAAACCCTGACATTAATCAGTTTAAGGAAACAAGGGAGCTTATTGTCTACATAGCTGAAACATTTTAGAACAGCAGCTTCAGGAAGAGTTGGATCCCCGGCACTTAAGTGATACCAGGAATCGGTTTGTTTCCCACTGTGATAGCAAAGAGAGACCTAGCACTTCTGGGCTGCAGCTCCCCACAACAGGGAATCTTTCCCGTCCAGGACTTCTGCTCTGGCCAAGAATTTCTCTGACTCGGATCCCTGACCCAGATACAACAGCGGAGAATATAGGCTGCTCCAGATGGCCACATTTGGCTGATGCCACCATGCAGCCCGAACAGCTGATCTGAACGTGACGGGGTGGGCCCAGGAGAAGGAAGGGCAGGTGGAACCCCTGCAGTGTGCTAATGGCTCTCCAGTCCAACCGAACCCCAGGTCCAGGGGAGAGAACATAGAGTTGGTGGGCAGCAGGCCTGCCTTCCATGCTCAGCTGCCCTGGCGTCTCTGGGCCTCGTTGTAAAATCCTCAGTTGTAAAATCAATGTTCATCTCCTCTTCTCAGCTGACTGGTGTTGCTTCACCATGGAGATTGAACCTGGTGTTGCTTTTCCTTTTCTTCTGTCCCACCTTTGCCCTGTCATTCATTCCTCGTCCATCCATTCACTCATTCAGCCTTGGGTTATGTGTGTACAGTGTGGTCCGTAAGGAAGATGGGCCCTGTCTCCATGGTGCTTGCAGTCTAGGCCAGAGGCTGAGGACACAGGGTGAGGGGTGATGTGATCTTTGTATTGTTTTAGCCTCTTAAATATACTTGACTTTTTAAAAATTAATTGCCAATTTTTAAATGACAAATGTTTATGTAGCAGTTCACACCTCCATTGTCTTTAAACAGGGGATTGGGCAGCCCACAGTTTGGTGTCAAGAGTGTGTCGCCCTGAGAAGGGCTGTTCCCATGAAGTCTCATTGGCCACAGTCCCACCCAGCCCATGTTACTGCCTTGGACTCTCTGCCTATCTCAGGAACACATTCGAGCGGCAAACCCTGGCCTTGAGGAAGAAAAACATTAATCAAACTTGTGAATTTTTGTATTTCAAACTGTGAAGCATGATATGAAGGAAGACGAGAAGCTCCTGATAGAAAAGAGAATAAGAATGATTTATTTTAGGTTCCAGGGCCAGGGAACCTTTAAATTAGCAGCTAATTCAGCTGCCTGGTGCAGTATCCAGGCAGAAGGCAGCCATGGCTGGAGCATGAGGCAGATGTGTGGGCCAGGTGAGCAGAGCCCCAGAGGCCCCTAAAAGACTAGGGGTGTATTCCAAGTGGGACAGGCACCTTTGGCAAGCTTGTGAGCAGAGGGTGGCCTCTGTGGTTCGGGGAGTACAGATGGCAACACTGTACGGGAGGGGAGCAAGAGGGGAAACAGTAAGACGCATAGGGAAACTGAGGAAGCCTGGAGGGGGTGCTAGAGGCCTGGGCAAGGCTGTGGTGGGGAACAGATAGCAGCAGAAAGAGTCAAGACCCCTTCCGGAGGTGGGAATGACAGGTTCTGTCGGTGCATCAGGTCTGGCATTAACAACAGTCACTGCCGTTGACTTCTTGTCCCTCACTTTGCTTTAAGTCCATTCATTCCTCTAATCCTCACCTCAACTGTACAAGGAAGGTCACAGCATTAGCCTCCCTTGAAGAATAACGAAACAGGCTCAGAGAGGGCGAATAGCTCACCCAAGGTCACCCAGCTGATTGGTGGCAGAGGGGGAATTAAAGCCAGGCAGCCTGGCCCCGGGCTTGAGGAGCCCCCAACCGCTGAGCCCCACTGCCCAGACATGCGTTCCCTAAATCCTGGGGGGGATTACCTGTGACAGACCTGGGCCAACAGGTGTGAGCATCTTGTCTGCTCTCGCTCCCTCCCATGCTGGAAGACTTGTGACAATCACACAAAGTTGCCCCGCCTGGCTGACAGCCAGGAACAATGCGGCCATATTATTTTTCACATAAGTGAGAAAACGAGCCCTGTTCCCAGACAAAACACGGCATCAGATGGAAATTAATTTGGTTCAAAGTTATTTCACTGTCTCGGTTACTTTCAAAGAGTCTCTTTCCAGACAATACAGGGTACATGGTCTGGAGTCCGGGTACTGGAGATGAGGACCTGGGCCAGCGACCTCACCTCCTGGGCCTGAGTTTCCTCACTCATGAAATGCAAGTAATCCTAAATCTGGCTTCCTGTGCTTATGGTGAGGGTTCAATAGAGTCATCTATGTCAGAGATTGTCTGGCCTTTTCTGTAAAAGTTTCCACCTTGGGGGCCATATGGTCTCCATCACAGCTATTCAGCTTTGCCCTTGCATTATGAAACCAGCTAGGCAATATGTTCCAATAAAACTTTATTTATTCAAACAGGCAAGGCGCAGATTTGGCTGTGGCTCCCACCCACAGGAAGTACTCAGCGAACAGCAGCCATGTGGGCAGAAGTGGGCAGCCACACACACCCAGAATGGCCATGTCACTGAATACTGACAGGGGCTGAGAAGCTGCTTCCCTTTGCACATGCCCATGGCCAAGCAAGCAGTGTTTGCTCGTTGTCTGGGCAAACCTTGCTGAATCTTGTCAAGCAGTTTTTTCATTGCTCCTTAGCAAATCGCACTACTTACAGTTGTTTAAATAGCTGCAGAGAAATAACATAATTGAGCAAACTGGAGACAGCAGTGTCAGGAGTGTTGGGTATTCTTTTTCTCTATTTATTATACAATATTTAAAACATCTAGAAAAAATAAAGAGTACTACTACAAATTCCCACACCCGAACCATCCAACTTAAAAAAGGGAGGTATATCTGCAAGATACTCTCTGAATTTGAGGTTTATCATTCCCCTGCATTTCACATGAAATAGGAGCCAGCAACTTTGTCTATATAGAACCAGATAGCAAATGTTTCTGTCTTTGTAGACTATCCAGTCTCTCACACACTGGACTCTACTGGTATGGGTGAAAGCAGGCATAGATAGCACATGCATGAGTGGGTGTGTCCTGTTTCAGTAAATCTTTGTTTATAAAAGCAGGCAGCAGATCACATTAGCCTATAGACAATAGTTTGCTGATGCCTGATATAAATATTTTAAACATGCTTTAAACTTTATACATATGCAATGTATCATTTAGTATCCATTCCTTTGCAGTTTGCTTTTTGCACCCAGCCTTATGCCAGTAAAATTTGTAACTACTCATACATGTAGCTGCAGTTCATCCATTCTCACTATTTCACAGTATTCCCTCAGTTGATTGCAGCATAATTCATTTATCCATTCTCTCTCAGATGGTCATTTAGGATCTGGGAGTTTTGTTTGTTTCTCATTTCACAGGATGCTGGAGTCAACACCTTTGTACATTCTCAGGTTGAAAACCTAAGAGTGGAATTTCTGGGTCCTGGAGTACATGCAAACTTCCATTTCCTGGTTAACAGTTTCCTTGTGTCTAGTATGTAACAAGCCCCTGCTTAAAACATAGTAAATTTTTTTTTTTTTTTTTGGTACCGGGGATCGAACTCAGGTCCTTGTGCTTGCGCAGCAGGCGGCGAAACCACTGAACTAAATCCCCGGTCCTAAAACATAGTAATTAAAGGTAGTGTTAAACGTAGTACATTAAAAGCAACAATGATTTCTTCTTTTTCGTAGTGCTGAGTAGCCCTCCTGCAGGTTTCCCCTTCTCTCTCATACAGCTGTGTCCAGCTGGCAGGTCAGCTGAGCCTGGCCCTTGGCAGCAGCATGGACTTCTTAGAGCAAATGGGCCCCACTCTCCAGGAGGGTGAAGGTGGAGCTGCAGAGCTTCCTGTGCCTGCTCTCCAGAGCTTCACCCCCTCAGCCACTTCCACCAGTGCCAGCAAGTCGAAGGCCAGCCCAGCCTCTGGGGCTGTGGGAAGAAATTTGGCGTTGGTGAGAGAAGCTGCAAAATATTGCAGCCATGGTTTTCACCCTCCCACCCTCCCTGTATATGAGTGCTTTTTTATTTTTTTATTTTTTTGGTACTGGGGATTGAACTTGGGACATTGCACTTGCAAGGCAGGCACCAGAACCACTGAGCTAAATCCCCTGCCCTGAGTGCTTTTCTATTTTATTAGCATACATTAATTGGACATATTAATGGAGTTCCATGTGATATTTCAATAGTGATACAGTGTGCACTGAGCAAACCCAGCCACCCTTTATTTGCTATCCCCACTCTAGCGATCACTATTCTACATTCTGGCTGACTGGTTTTGGCTTTCACATGTGAGAGAGAACATGGGGTATTTTTCTTATTTCTCTTAACATCACGTCTCCCAGCTCCAGCTACTTTGCTGCAAATGATAGGATTTCTTAGGTGGCTGAGTAATTGAGTAATACTCTATTATATATATATATATATACCACATTTTCTTTACCCAGTCATTTGTTTGTTGATGGGCACCCAGGCTGTTTCTGCACCATAGCTATTTCTGTGCATCTCTGAATTTCTGAGTGAAGCAGAAGTCTGCCAGAACAGAACTCCAATCTGTTGGCATCTAATGGTGGAGGAGGAAATCCATGGACCAGAAGTCAGTACTCCAGGCACATCTGGACTTTCCCCATGTACCTCAGAAGCCTTTCACACCTGCCTGCCGTTCAGGAAAGCTATGCAAAGGCAGGACTTTGCTTCCAAATGGTTCCTGGGGGTGGGGAGCCAGGCCCTCCTCCTTCTTCCCTCTACTCCCCCTTGGCTTGAGTGCTTGAAGTAACCAGCACCTGCGAGGACACAAAGAAAGACAGCAAGACTGAGAAGCAAAGAGCTTGGTAATGAGGTGGGAGGGGAGAGCTGGAGCCGGGGCTGATGTGTCATTTCTTGCTGTTACCTGCACAGTGGTCTCTGGATTGCTGGAGGTGTGTACACAAATTGTCTTTAAAAGAATTTTGTGTTATGCATTTATTTTAATTGCATATGTCTTGGTCATTATTGCTCAAGGCCAGCAAATAATTTTTAGATGGAGTGCTTTTTTCAAAAGTACCTGCAGTGTCTCATGGTCCTAGGACATGGTAAAGCCAGGCAGGTGGGTGCAGCAGTGGGAGAGGGGAAGACTGCTCCATGTAGTCTGCTTATTTTCTGCAGCTCCTCCCACAAGAATGTGAGCTCCAAGCAGTGCTGTAAATCTGTGCCGTTGGCCACTGACAAGAATCTGTGTCTTTGGCCTGTTGCAGGTGGAACATGAATGAATAGATGAATGGATGAATGCCTGATGGGTCACTGTTGTTGGCACTCTCTGAAAGGCACACTGTCACTGACTGCAGTGATCCCATGAGCCAAAGCCAGAGGCACCAAGCATCTGATGGAGGCTCTGTTGTCATTGCATCAGAAATGCTGGGGGAGTGGGAGGTCTGTGACTAGTGCCTCCCCACCCCTCAAATTGCTAGGTTGCCTCTGAACTCAGTTACTAGGACCAGTGCTTCTCATCTGCTATGGAGGACAGATTTTTGGTTTCTGTTTTTTAATTTTCATTCCATCATAGACTGATACTTTAGTAAAATAAAATAAAATGAATTTCAGATGCATACAAAATACAAGTCTAGAGATGGCCATGGATATTACAGCACTATCAAGTTGCTGCAAGACTTTCCAAATGCTTTTGTCTCACTGTCTGTCCTTTCCCATGATGAACTTGTCACTGACTTACAGGACAAAGCCCTTCCTGTCCCCTTTCCACAATCATCTCTATTACCTTTCTCCTACATTAGAATTTTATGGTCCAAACACTGCCGAAAACCAAAGGAGAGGTGAAAAACTTTATTGTCTTTCATATTTATTCATTCACCAGATATTTGGAGGGCTCCTACAACCTGGCAGGGAGCTATATCACAGAGGATAAGACAGATGCAGCCCCTGCCCTCCTGCAGCTCTCAACCTGAGAAGGAAATGGGTGTCGGACAAATGGGCTGTGGCGAGTGGCATGAAGGAGGAGAGCCGAGTGCCATGGAGCCAGCTGGCTTAGGTGGCAGCAGACCTTTCTGGAGCAACTTTAGGCTGAGAAACAGAGGCTATGAAGGCGTTAGCCTGATAATGAAGAGGGAATGTGCATTTCAGGCAGAGGGGATGATATGTGCAAAGGCCCTGAGTCTAAAGATATTCTTCTAGTTTGTCTGTATTTGAAATGAGAAATAAAACATACCCTTGATGCAGCAATTACACTGCTCATACTCAACTGTAACGTTCCCAGGGCGGGTGTGTCGTTCTGTTTTGGGTTGTAGAATCAACCCAGAGCTTATCATCAGGAGACTGGGTGAATATACAATGATATTCCAAACTTTGGATTTCCTTCCAGCCACTAAAACTAATGAGAGTCTAAGCACATGGCATGAAGGAAAGGAGATCAGGGGAGCGCAGAGAAAACTGAGTAAGGTTGGAAAGCTGGGCAGTGCCCCGTAGGGCCTTGGATGGAATCACAAGAGTTCACATTTACTGCAGGTGCACAGGAAACACTGTACCAGGTGCATCATTGACCATTCCCAGAGCACTGAGAAAAGAAGGTGTCATATAAATACTGCCTGTGACTGTTGTCATTACTGTTACTGGAGTCTTGCACCCTCTCACATCCACTATTGGGAAGCACCATGATTAGGACTTTTGACTTTACATCTGTATGCCAGTTGCAAGAACCCAGTCCAGTGAACTGGCTTTCTGAACCTCAGGTTCTACACCTTTAATAAGAAGAAAATAACATTGCCTGTGCTGTGGATTTGCCACAAGGATGAAAAGGATGTGTGTGTGTGTGTTCAAGTGCCTTGTCCAGAGCTGTATCTGTTTATCCTTTTCTCTCCTTTAATTTCTCAATTACCCTGTATGTTGTAAGGAAGCAGACGTCCAAGCAGCGCTTGCAGGAGAAACTCTCCAGGTCACCAAGGAGTCCAGCAAAGCATTCAGGACTCCAGCCCAGATGTCCTGTCTCAAAATCCATCTTGTGTTTTATGGGGGTGATTGGATGAGAAGGGAAACCTCATTATCCCCAGAACTAGAAAATATTCTGTAAAAAAATAAAATTTAAACAGCTAGGCATGGTAGCACATGCCTGTTATCCTAGTTACTTGGAAGCTGATGCAAAAGGATCACAAGTTCAAGATCAGCCTGGGAAACTTAGTGATACCCTGTCTCAAAATAGAAAAAAAAGAAGGAAAGACTGGAGCTGTACCTCAGCACTCCCTGGGTTTAATCTCCAATACTGCAAAAAGAAAAAAAATTAAGCAGCAGCAAGATACCATTTTATACTTAGGAGACAAAGAAATCAATGATTTGATACAGGCTGTGGGGAAGCAGGCACATACTAAGTGAAACACCATTTAGCAACAATTATGAAAATTTAAGATTCTCTTGCTCCTAGACTTAGCAATTGCATCCAACTATTGGAAATTTACCTGGAAAATATACTTGTCCATGAACACAATTTTTTTTTTTTTGGTACTGAGGATCTTTTGGTATCCGGACCTTTTGCTTGTGAGGCAGGCAGAGGCACCACTGAGCTAAATCCCTGGCCTCATGAACACAAAAATGTGAATGTAATGACTACAAACTAAGGTGCAGCAACTAGGCATTATGTACAGATGTATACACATAGATATATCTGTATCTCTGTATATGCATATATAGTCATATATATGAAATACCGTCCAGCTATAAATACAAAATAAGAAAGAACTTCAGATCTGATGAAGAATGATCATTATTACATATTGTGAAGAAATAAAAGTAAAAAGAGGAAGCTGCAGAACAGTATAGATTAGCCCCATTTATTTTTTAACAGAAGGAATATATATGTAAACATACACATTCAGCATACATAAGCCTGTATGCATAGAACCTTTGTGCAGGTGAACACAAGAAGCTGGTAATAGTGGTTGCCTATGGAAGGGAAAGTTGGGTTTGGGATCAGAGGTGGATAAATACACTTTTCTTTATATCTTTGTGCTGTTTGAATTTGCTACCATGTAAAAAATGATACATCAGACTCTCTCCCTCAATACACTCCTAGCCAGTTGCTCGTGGAATTTTGTACCTGTGCATTGCATAAGCACAGCAGAGTTGGACTGCGCAGAAGGCAGTTTTATGACTATGGATATAAGTAAGGTCTTGGATAACCAGCACCCTCTGGCCATGAGATGAGCAAACAATGCAACTTACCGTTACACGGTGTTATCTTTGCAGAAGAAAGATGGTTAATTTAACACCTTCACTCTGAACCCAGTGGACATTATTCAAGCCACTCAGTGGACCAAGGAGCTACAAACTCCTGCACCCACAGAGCCAGGCAGGTAGTGTGATGCTTCCTGCCTGCACAGAGCAAAGTCCCCTCAGCCTGTCTTCCCCTTCCCACTTTTCATAGTGTCCTAGAATGTTAACATTTTTTAATTTAAATTTTTCCAAAATGTACCACAGTAAAGAAGATAGCATAGCAACCCCAGATTCAATGTTCCAGAGACAGTATGGAAGCCATGAGTGACACAGGAAACATACAAACTGGGGAACCTGAAGGGCAGCCTATGGTCACAGGGGCACACAAATCTGGTGTTTCTGGACCATCCTGTTGTCACGAGAAGCCATAAGTCCATAACTTTTAGAGAAATCTTATGACTTTTAAACAAAAGCAACTAACTCAGATTTTCCTTTTTAAAAGATACAGGGCAAGCAAAATATATCTGTAGACAACTTCGGCTCTCAAGCACCTCCTGGTTTGGAAGCTGCGAACATCATGTATTGTTGTGACTCAGTAGCTCTTCAGGGAGTGACAGGGAAGCATCCTAATCATGTTTCATTGGTGCTTCTTTCTCCTCTTTCCAAGGCATCAAGACAGAAGACAGCTTGAACCATTCCCCCAGCCAGAGCGGGTTCCTCAGCTATGGCTCGAGCTTCAGCACCGCGTCCACTGGACAGAGCCCATACACCTACCAGATGCACGGTCAGTTTGGCACCTGGCTCCAAGGCACCTCCTGAATTGGATGTCCATTCATTAATTCCCTGGCTTAGCAGATTTCCTGAGCACCTACTATGTGCCAGGCTCTATTTCAAGCAGTGGAGTTACAATGGTAGATAAAATAGATAAATGACCTGCCCTCATGGCAGTCCCATGGCAACAGGGAAAGACTGATGATAAACAAGTCAATAGATGAACAGGGTAATTTCAGAAAGGGATGAGTCTAACAAAGCAGTTCCCATGGCATTTGGATTGAGAGGAATGAGCTGTTCAGACCTGAGATGTGTGACTTCAGATTGAGAAGGCTCTTTGAAGAGGTGACATTGGACAGAGACCCAAAGAGTGAGGTGGAGCCAGCCAGGCTCAGCCCTGGGGCAGAACATGACAGGCAGGGGGGCCAACAGTGCAGAGGCTGCGTGGTGGGACAGGTCTCAATGTACCTGTGAGAGGCACAGAGGAGGGGCCCTGGAGAGGGCCGAGGGAGGGAGTCAGTTTATATTTTAAGTGCAATGGCACTGAAGAAATGCAGAGGAGTGCTGGGTGGCAGGTAAAGAGCTTCCTGAGAAGAAAGGATTCCAGCACACATGTGCTAAGGAAGCGGCTTGCTGTGCTTGCCTGCGCCTGCTTTTATCATCCAGGGACCCCTTCTCTGCTCCTAAGTGCCTCGGAAGCCTTTGGAGTCGATGCAAGGATCCGGGGGCTGGTGGCAGTAGCTTGAGTGTTTTCCTCTCCATGCAAGTTGGGGGGAATGGCCATCAAGGGTCTGAGAAGTACAATGCAGGAATGAAAGGGTAATAACGAGGTGGTGGCTCTTAAGTGACTGCACTTTTCATGGAAGAAACTCATGGACAGTATTGTCACTCATTCTTACTTTAATTTTTTATTAAGGACACCAAGTGACCTTAGGGGTGTGGAAAGGAAGGGATGATGAGCGCTCACACCAGCTCTTGGGAAAATGTCCTCGAAAAAGTCCACATTAGAGTTTCCCAGTGACATCGTGGCTAACATCCTAATGCTCACTAGTGCTAGATCCTGTTGCTCGGGTTCTCTTGTACAATCCGTGTGTTGGTGCTGTTGTTATTCCTGTTTTACAGAAGAGGAAACTGAGGCAGGGGCAAAATGACTGGCTTGCCCCGTGTCAGGACAAGGAGTTTAGATTTTGTCCTAAGTGCAGTGGGAAATGGCCCACGTCAGGCCTCTCAGGAGTGTGGTGGGATCCTGAACCCCCGCCTCACCCCAAAGCCTTGATACACTTGACTGTGATATCTCCTGGCTCCTCTGCCTCTTCTGTCACCTCAGTGTCCCTGCCAGTGGTTTTCTGAGTCCCACTGGAGGGGAAAAGCTGCACCAATGCATCTTTGAGGAGGGAGTAAACAGCAGTGCCAGTCCCAACCGCAGACTTGTGAGGACATGGACTGGAACTCCCTTTGCGTCAGTCTCAAGCCAGCTTCTTTCTGCTCTTCCAATAGAAACTTCACGCACTGCCTCAGGGTCAAGGCTGCAGAGGTGGAACAGCAAGTGCACCCTGCCCCATCCGGGCGCACCTGCCGGTGTGCATTAATGCCTGGGTTGCAGGGTGCCTCCTTTCCTTCACCCCCTCATTCATTCTGTATTACTGAGTGCCAGCTTTGTGCCTGGACCCTTTGGGGCACCAGGGACACAGCAGTCAGCAGAGGCAATTCCCTCAAGGAGAGAGGAACAGTAATCCATTAACAAACAATGACAAATTTTGAAAAAGCCTGTGAGGGTCAAAGCCAAAGTGTCCTGAGGATCAGAGGATCAGAGCAGGAGTGGGATTAGCATTACTCAGGTAGGGAGGGACCTGAGTAGTGAAGAGGAGGCAGCCAAGTGAGGAGCTGGAGACTGCAGTCCAGGAGACAGAACCGAAAGAGCAAAGGTCCTGGGGTAGGAACAGGACCAAAAAGAAGACTCTCAAATCTGGAGTGCAGTGAGTGAGGGGAGATGAGGTTGGAAAGTGAAGCAGGAACCATCCTTGGACCAGGATGTGCGTGGTGATGTGATTTCTTCTCCAGTCCTTACAGCAACCACGTGAGGTGAGCACCATCCACCCTGCTTTCCAGCTAATGAAAGTGAGGCTCAGAGAGCATCAGGGCTGGGATTCAGACTCCAGTTTCCAGAAGCCCAGGACCTGTGTTGCCTCCTCTGACTGCTGACATTTACTGGGTCCTTCAGGACTCTGGGTGCTGTCCTAAGCAGAAACTGTGCCCTCAATCCCTACAGGAGCACTGTGCCAGGTTCTGTTGTCACCAGTGTCTCACAGGGAGAGGAACTGTCCCAGGTCACAGGGCCACAGCAGTGGCATGGGACTAAAGCCAGGCAGTGTCCCTCTGGAGCCCTGGTTCACTGCCCTCACACGGTCCTGCCCCTCCACACTCCTGCAGACCCATCTAGAAGGTGATTCTCAGGGGTGACCCTGACCCAGGACCCCACCTCCACCCCAACCCCGCCAGCCTCTCACAAATCCAAACCCCTCTCGCGCTCTGTTCCCACGTCATTTCCTTACTGTCCTCAAGACCCCGGGCCAGAAGGCTCCGCAGCAGCTGGGCTTCGTCCCATTAACTGCCTGATGTTAATGGCCGTGAACTGCTCTTGAGACAGGCCAGGCATTTTGTGAGCCTGCCGCACTCCTCCTTTTCAAACACAAACACAGGCGCTCACACACCACGTCCATGTGCTTCCTATTAGCTTTTTTTTCCCCTCTGAGTTGTTCCAGAGGAGAAATAAACTCTTGAACCACTCAGAGCGTTTTGGAGGGAAGATGTTGGCGGGATTTGGCTTTGCAGAGAAGGAAGGGAAGGAGGAGAGACTAACGTGGGCTGAGACAGGCTGAAGTTGCAGGCTTCCTGGTCCCTCATGAGAGGCTGGGATGAATCCTTTTCCTTTCTAATAATTAAAATCATAATCTCATACGTTCAAAAAGAGCCCAAGTAGAACCCACCCCACCATCTTACAAATGGGTCAATTGAGGTACTGACACAGAGTGCAAGCCCTTCCAGAAACTCCTGCGGAGCCATTGCCCTCTGAGGCCCTGGTTTAAGATCTGCATCCACTTGGATAACTCTGCCCCTCCACCCAACATACAAAAAACATAAAAGGCAAAACCCACAGGACTCATTCAGCCTTTCTGTGATTATTTCTTTTGCTCTTTTTTTTTAAAGTTCACACCAAGGTTTTTATAGCTAAAATGAGTTTCTTATGGATTTGATTTCTTTTGTTTGTTTCTTTTTGGCTTCCCTTGATAAAACGCTGCTATTTGCAGAAATCACCACAAGATTAGAAAGAACAAACATCTCAAGAGAGTGTAATCAGACCACTGGTACCAGAGGCGCTGAAGAGCCCTGGACCTGGGCTGTGTCCCCCACACCCAGTGGCTGACAAGGGGACAGGTCCACACACTGGAAACTCCTCGGTTTCCTCACTGTGACGCCAGCCTTACAGCAAGAGAGATGACTTCCTGGGGCTGTTAGGGGCACTAAATGGAGTGATTTGTTCACATCTTTTGAGGGCTTTAGAGGCTGAGCTTTCTCTCCATTATTTCTACTATTTCTACAACATGGTGGTTCAAAGTCATGAAAAGCAGGAACTCAGAAGTCAGGCTGAGTTAACATCCCATTTCTGCTGTGTGACCTTGAAGTTTCACATCAGTACCTCCATTTCATCTCCTGTAAAACAGGGATGCTAATAGTGCCAACCTCATGGGGTGCTATGATAATTAAACACATCGATGTATGTGAAGTATTTAAAGCAGCTCATGGCACAAGACAAGTGCTCTACAAATGCTCTCATCCTAAGCGCAGCTGTGATGGGCCATGTTCTTTCCAAGCTCGCTTCTGTTCCCTGAGCAGTCAGTTTCAGTAAGTGGTCACAGTCGGAGGAGAAGGAATACTAATTAGAGAGGGCTGATTCATCTGCATCAGCATCGACCCCTCTCTGGCATCCTCTGTGCTGGAGGGGAACTTTAGAATGGTAGGAGTCATCTGCAGAAGAAATTCCAAAGACCAAAGAGCGTTAATACCGAAGCTCAGAACCCACCACCAAACATTCAGGAGCAGCATGGACCATGGGACTCGAGGATGTGTAAAAAAACTGAAAGTTCATAGAAGGTTTGTAGCCAGGGACCTCAGCCCAGTATCTCCAAGACTGGTTGCTGTTGGATTCATTTTTTAAATCTCCATATAGAGATTTAAATCGAGCACCATCTCTGGCACCAATAAGCTGTGTGACATTGGACAAGTCTCTAAACTCTCCTGACCTGTATCCACGGCTCTCATGCTAACGAGTGCTCCAGGAACATGGGAACACAGAAAGGGGCTGAGGAAGCTTGTGGTCAAATACCTTTGGAAATGGTGGGAGCCTCAAGGCTACGTGAGAACCCTTCAGGGCATCTGAAGGATGGTGGAGGTGTAACTCCCCAAGGGTGGGGTTCAGTGCGCCTTCCTCCCAGGGAGATCTGATGAGGAACCCCCTCTCCAGACTCTGGATCTGTGCTCCCCAAGAAGTCCTGGGTTAGATGATGTTTTAGTTCCCTTTCTGTGTTAAAATACCAAAATTCTTTGATCCCCTACTTGTTGTTTTTACAAAGAACATATATTCTTTTTTATTTGTTTCAATTAATTTATTTTTTACCAAGATATAATTTGCATGCCATAAACTTGACCCTTTTGAAGTATTCAATTCAGTGGTTTTCAATGTATGCATTAAACCATCCAACCATTACTTCTAACTCCCGAACATTCTCGTCACCCCAAAAGAAACTCCATACTTATTAGCAATCACTCCCTGTTCCGATCCCTCCCATACATTCCTTTGATCATACAAGAAAAGACCCATTAAAAGTTATTTCTCACCAGGGATTTAGCTCAGTGGTTCTGCCGCCTGCCTTGCAAATGCAAGGTCCCAAGTTCGATCCCTGGTACCAAAAAAAAAAAAGTTATTTCTGTTTCACATTAATCTTGGGAGCAGGTTATGCATTTACCTGGTCTAAACATCTATAGGGCCGGAGATTTAGCTCAGTCGTTCCACAGCCTGCCTCGAAAGAGCAAGGTCCTGAGTTCGATCCTCAGTGCCAAAAAAAAAAAAAATCTATAGAAAGCTTTCTCTCATGTTGGTCCTACATCTACCCAGTTCCTAAGCACTTGTCACAGGTTCTGGGCACCCATCTAGAATTTCTTTCTGAGTATATAAGGGGAAGATAAGCAGTCTGTTATAATCACCTCTTACCATGATAGCAGTTAGTTCACAGGGGATTCATAAGTAAGGAATGGCACTGGGATAACTCCAAAGTGACATTAGTTCTTTGCATTTCACAGAACCCAGGACCCCATGTGCACAAGGTCTCCAGCTTGCATTTCTTTTATCACGGGTTTTTGGGGTTTTTTTATTATGATGATGTGCCATGGTGCAGTTTTCGTTGTGATTCTTGTGTTCTGGGTTCATTGGGTTTCTTAGGTCTGTGGGTTTGACTTTGCATCAATTTGGAAATGTTTCGGCCAGTTCTTCACATCACCGTTCTGCTTTGCAGCCCCTCCCTTCCTCCTCTCCACATTGGTGTTTTCTTCAGCAGTGTCCAGTCTGCTCTTCAGTACCCCCAAGGCCTTTCCCTCCCTCAGCAGTTTTCATTCCAGGAGTTTGGGCCATTTCTTTGTATCCTCCGTGTCTCTCTTTCCATGTCCAATCCTTCCCTCGGCTCTTGGACAGAACACAGTTGTGGCGTACGTCCTCCTATCCTTGTCTGCTCTGCCATTCATTAATTTCCACTGATTTTTCTCCTCATTCGAGGTCATACTTTCCTGTTTCTTTGCAGCCTGATCATTTTTGTTGAATGTCACACATAAATTTTACCTTGTCAGAAACTGGGTGTTTGTACATATTCCTATAAATCTTTCCAAGCTTTGTTCTGGGATCCAGCTAGGTTGCTTAGAAACAGTTTGGTTTTTGTCAAGTCTTGCTTTAAGCTTTATCACTTGGGATTGGTGCCGTATTTAGTCCAGAGCAGAGTTTCCCTACTACTGAGGCAAATCCTTCTGAGAATTGTACATGCCCTGTGATAGGTGGGTTTTCCACTCCAGCTGAGGGGAGCAGGAAACTCTTCCCAGCTCTGTCATGTGCTCTGAGGGTTGCTACTTCTAATGCTTTTAAGTGGTTCTCTCCCAGCCTCTGGATTCTCTTTCAGTCCTGGCCTCAACCCCTGCTGGGGGTGGGGGGGAAACAGGTCTCAGGACAAACTGTCTGCAAGCCTCTGGCACTCTCCCAGCCAGCACAGCCCTTTCACTTGGAGAATCTGCCTGTGAATCTTGATCACTGTGACCTCCCTGCCCTTGCAGCTCCATCTCCCCAGTGCAGGAAGTCCCTAGGGCTCTCCTGAGTCCCCTCCCTGGAGACTCTGCTGGGTGATCACGAGTTCACCAATTATTTCCCCCTGAAAGGGATCACTGTCATTCATGCCCAGTGCCCACTGTCCTGGGAACCTTGTTTTCAAACTCTGTCACCTGGGAGGCTAAATCCAGTCTCTTGTGGTGGCCAGCAGTGGAAACCCTACCACAATGGTTTATTTATATTTTTCCCAGTGCATATGGTAACAGCAGCTGAAAGCAAAATACTTAAGCCAGGTGAACACAGAGAGCCTCAAGAGTGAGTTCTGTTCCTGCTGCCCCTTCCTGCTTCCCTTCCTCGAGGACTGATTTTACAGTTCTTGCCCAACATTGTGCATTTTGCTCTTGTTTCGATAACAAGCACCTCTTGTCTTGACAGCCCCTTCTGCCAAGATACCTTCACCTCCTTTTGAAAGCAAGTCCTCTATTTAATAGAGCACTTTTCTGGATGTCATTGATTTACTATTATTTTTACTAGGATTTGTTAATGCATCTGTTAGTGCTCTGGTACAAAGCTTTGTTGCTTCTGAGCAGCCTTCCCCAACCTGACTTTTTCCTTTAAGCTGTATTACTTCAGTGTAGTTTTTCACCACTCATGGCCCTTAAGGAAGAATTGTCACATTATGTCTCCTAGATCAGGTGTTCCCAACCCTCCAGGCCATAGATCAGTACCTTGACCTGTTAGCAGCCTCTTAGCCAGGCTGCACACAGGAAATGAGAGACAGGCCAGCTAGCAGTCTCATCTGTACTTCAGCTACTCCCCATGGCTCACATCACAGCCCAAGCTCCACCACCATCAGATCAGTGCAAGCATTAGATTCTCACAGGAACACAAACCCTTCTGTGACTGCTCATGTGAGGATCTAGGTTGCACACTCCTTATGAGAATCTAAGTAATAATAATAGGAATAAAGTGTACAATGTAATAATAATAAATGTAATGTGCTTGAATCATCCTGAAGCCATTCCCTCCACACAACTTCCATGAAAAGATTGTTTTCCACAAAACTAGTCCTCAGTGCCAGAAACGTTGGGGACCACTGTCCTAGATGAGGTGCAGAAACACTGGTATCTGTTCCTGTCATCAGAGATAGCTCCTATGTGCAATTCTGTACTTGCTTTCTTCATTTAGCTGTGTGTCTTGGCAATCTTTTTAAGTTCATAGCTAGAAAGGCTATCCTCATTCTTTTTTCATAGATGCCTATTTTTCCACTGAATGATGTGCTGTGAAAGATGTGAGCAGTTTCTGATTGGAGGCTATGTGGCTTGTTTCTAGTCTTTTACTATTACCACCAACACAACTATGATAAACTTGATGTGTGATTTATTTGTACAACTATAGCTGAATGGCAAGTATCCAGAAGTGTGATTCTGAGTCTAAACCCAGTAGACCTCTCCAGGTTACCCTCTGTAAGGGTTCTGCCAATTTGAACTCCCATCCTAGTGTCTGAGAGTCCTGAAAGATGTGTCTGCCTACTCAGGATTACTGAACTACTAGAGTTGTAACCAACCTGATTCATGAAAAACTGAATCTCGGGGTAGCACTGATTTGCAAGGCTTGTCTTACAAGTGAGGTTGAGCATTGTTTCAGATCTTTGGCCAATTTGTGTTTCCTTTTCTGTCAATTAGGTTTTATTTTTAAAATATACAAAATAAGAGTCATACAGTAGTAGGCAGAGCAATATGTAAAAGCACCATAAAGCTTCAGTCATCAGACCAGTGACCTTCTAGTGTGAATAGACTGGTTAACCGATGGGAGAAACATAACAGACCAAAGAGGAATTGAGAACATGGGGAAGATAGCAACTAACGTCACTGGGAAAGACGGGCCATTCAGTGATGAAAATTGAACATCTGCTTAACCATCTAGGGGGAAAAAACTCTATCCCGGGCCAGGGATTTAGCTCAGTGGTTTCGCCGCCTACTGCGCAAGCGCAAGGACCTGAGTTCAATCCCTGGTACCAAAAAAAAGAACACAAAAACTCTATCCCTATTACTGTGCACCAGAAAAAAAAATCAAAATGGACCCACAATTTAAATGTCAAAAGGAAACCCATGAAAGTACTAGAGTGAAAATGAGCAAAAATTTTATAACCCTGGAGGAGAAAGATCTTTTCTAACCATGACTTAGAAATCCAAAATCTGTAAACAAAAAGATGGACAAATTAATTGTGGAATTTAGAGTGGACATGGCAAAGGGCACCAGAAGCAAAAGTGAAGTTAAATCCACAAAAACAAAACAAACGACAAACTGGAAAGAAATATTTACATTCCAAATCAAAACAAACGTTACTCTTTCTTAAATGATCCTACAGTGCTATGGGTTGAACCTGCTCTGGAATGTGGTTCTTCTAAACGGGAGTTTCAAACTCAGATAGTACAGAGGTCACGAAGGCAAGATAAGAGACATGAGCCAGGTATGGTATTACAGCAGATGGCAGGGTCTGTGGCAAACCGAGGTCACACCCCAACCAAAGCTGCTGGTGCAGAGTTGCTTGGCTTCAACCCACTGCTGCCAAAGTAGTGAGTCCCACACAGACCAAACCCTTCTATTTTTTTTTCCAGATAGTCCTGAAACTATGTTTTTATGTGAAAGTTGCTTATTCTTTATCAATACTGGCAACTGATTTCAGCACAATTATTGAAATCCTTTGTGAAGCAGATACGCACTTACAGGGCTGCTCTTCGTGTCTCCAATTTGCAACCTGGTTCTGTATTTCCTTAACCAAACCATGGGGCCTGAGATCAGAAATGGAAGAAGCAAACTACAAGCCATGTGATGATTGGGAGCCAGGCAGATAGCCCTTTGGGATGTTTCATTGGAGAACCTGAGTGGCAGCATGGTTAGAGCCCAGGCAGGGTCCGGGGCCCCTACTGGGGAAGCAGAGTCGTTTCCCTGTTTCTTCGTGACAGCAGCACTTTCTGGTGCCCTGGCCCCAGCCAGTTCTGAGCAGACAAAGGCTGCCTGACCCCATGGTGTCAATCCAGACAGGAGCCAGGCTTGGCATCTGTGGACTGCTGGACTGAGGTCGGGTTTCCTGATGTGAATCAGCATCTACACCTGATGAGGAGGGTGCGGTTCTCCACACATGTCGCTCTTGCCTCGTGCCACGCCTCCATGTGGGGGTCACCTTCAAGTGTGCTGGCAGGCTCTCTGCCCTCTGCTTGAGCCAGAGTCTTCCGCATTCAGGATGCAGGGAGGTCAAATGGATGGTCTTTGCACTGGTTATATAACAAACTTGATTTGGTCACCTTTCTCCAGAAGCCACTAGGAAGGACAGGTGAAAACAGCCAGGGAGATCACGTCGGTCTGGGGAGCAGGAGGGCACTTGCTTAGCAGCAATTCACCCCAGCAACACTGCCCTGCGGAACTTTCCGGGATAATGGCACGTTCCCTATCTGGACAGTTCCGTCCAGTGGCCACTGGACACGGGGCTGTTGAGCACTTCACATGTGACTGAGGAATTGGAGCTTTGCCCTTGTTTAATTTCAGAGTTAAAAGCCAATCTTTAACCTAGCTGATGCTGAGGTGGGTGGGAGGCAACTGCTAGGTGTTATGGACTGAACTGTGTCTCCCCAGAGCACGTCTCTCTCACCCCCAATGTGAGGGTATTTGGAGAAGGACCTTTGGGAAGTAATTGGGTTCTTGAGGTTGGGGCCCTCGGGATGGGATTGGGGTCCTTACGAGAAGAGGGAGAGCTAGTTGTCCTTGATCCCAATCTCCAAGCACCCACACGGTAGAGAGGCCACATTAGGACACAGTGAGAAAGCAGCCACCTACAGGCAGGAAGAGGTCCTCACTGGAACCTCGACCCTGGCCACCTCCACCTCCAGAACCATGGGAAATACACCTCTGCTGTGTGAGCCCGCTGCCTGCAGTGTCCGGGACAGCAGCCCAGGCTGGTGAGATGTGCAAAGGGAGAGGCAGAAGAGCCGAGCGCCTGGCATGGGCTTTGTTGCTGCCCTGAAGACAGCTTGCTCCTTCCCTTCTTGCTGCATGATAAATAAGACAAACAAGGGAAATGCATAGGAGATGGTGCTGAGTTGGGAGAGAGCTAAAGGAAAGGAGGTGTTGGGGATTGTGGTGAAGGAGGGAGCCATGTGGCCATCTAGGGGGAGAGCAGCCCAGGCCGCAGATGATTAAGGACATCAGCCAGCCAGTAAAGCTGGAAGGAGGGAGCAAGCTCGAGCTTCTTAGTGGGGGCTTGTTGGCTCCACAGACTGTGTTGTTTCCTGCCCTGAGCACTCTGGGCTGAGGGAACAGTGAGGGTCTGAGGAGGGCGTGATGTGACACGTCTTGGCCAAAGCAGGGTCCCTCTGGCTGCAGTGCAGGATTAGGCTGGAGGGGCACGATCAGAAGCAAGGGAGCTACTGCAAGGGTCCAGGCAACAGATGGCAGAGCCTGGGCTGGGGTGACAGAGGAGGTGGAGAGAAGTGATCAGATTCTGCAGACCTTTTGGGTGTGACACTAACAGGAACTGCCAAGGGAACAAATGAGATTAAGAAGTGTACGAAGGGTGGGGAGGGAGGTGGCTAGAGCAAGGCGGAGGGCACCATTGGCCAGCTCCTGGTCCGTGCCCGTGCCCAGGGGAGGGGCTTCCACTTCCAGCCCAGCCTCTGCCAAACTCATGATCCTCCTGCTGCAGCCTCCCAGAGTGCTGGGGTTACAGGCATGCGCACCACACCCGGTTTAGAGCAAACATCCTAGGAAGTCTCTTCACAATCCAGAGATTTAATTCACAGGGTAATGTAACCTGTGAGTGCATATTTTTAGAAGTTAAACAAAATGCTCTTGCTGTAAAATAGAAAAGGAAAGTACTTTGTAAAGCACATGTTTGCACATGCATCTGACCCTGCATGGATGCACCAGACAACTTGATAAAGGGGTCAGAGGCACCATGGAAAGAAGCTCAGAAGTGTGACCGCAGCCTGGCTCATGGCAACACACGTCATGTGCACTGTGCCCATCAGTGATGTGACTCTTCATTAGGGGAGGTGACTTCGAAAAGCCTGATATGTGTTGGTGTCACCTGGAATATCGCCTTGGGGTAGTAATAGCTCCAGGGTCATGGGGGACAGGCTCACAGAACAAAGGCACTTGAATAACATGCTTTATAAAATCAATTTAAAACTAGTTGAGCTGGGAGTGGTGGTGGGTGCCTGTATTCCAGCTGCTTGGGAGGCTGAAGCAGGAGGATTACAAGTAAGCTCACTGTATCTGAAAACACACCTGTCGTGTTTGTGTGGGAAGTGGTTCTGCGACAGTGGCAGGCAGACTTGGGCTGTACAGGAAGCAGAACCAGATGTTCCAGATGTGAGGACTGCAGGTCTCTGTTTCACCTGCTTGTGCCTGAGTCCTTGTAGCTTGAGAGCAGCCACCTCCAGTACATAAATGAACACCATGGCTGTCCTCCAGCAGTGTCATTATGAAAGCAGTGTGCCTTGGATCTGGCAGGGCCCTGTGTTCTAGGATCCTGTGATCAGAACCAGGTCTTCACCTGCGTGAGGATCTGGCAGGACATTTGAAAGTCAGGTGGGACCTGGGAACAGCCTTTATGGTAGAACATTGAGCAACCCACCACCTTCCTATTGAATTCTACCAGTGTCCCCAATAAAAGTGGCCCCACAAATTTCCAAGGACCTCCTCAGGGTACTGAAGCCCCCCATCACTGGTGTACAGGGTGGCAGCTACAGGCATGAGAACAGATGGCTGTGGTGAAGGGAAGGCCTTCCCTTGTTCACTCCAAAAACATTCACAAGTGCAGGTTCTGTTGCAGGCAGCACACAATGGGTGGGCCACGCAGCCCGGAGCTGACCATCGAGCCTGGAATTCTCGTCCCAGAGCCAGCATACAGAAGGGTATTCGTCTACTCCCCTGTGTCACAGGGGACTAGAAACTGGGTGGCTTGAATGACAGAACTCCATTTTCCCAC
This sequence comes from Heterocephalus glaber, assembly GCF_053883595.1. Taxonomy (NCBI): domain Eukaryota; kingdom Metazoa; phylum Chordata; class Mammalia; order Rodentia; family Bathyergidae; genus Heterocephalus; species Heterocephalus glaber. The sequence goes on along the minus strand of NW_028258410.1, from coordinate 20,971,599 downwards.
TGTTCTAGAGAGTCTCACAGCCCCAGGTCAAGGGACTGGCAGATCCCACTGCGCTGAAGGCCTCCTCCTGCCACACTCTGGGGTTGCGCGGCCTTGTCCCTGAGTGTGCCCGGAGACAGCTGGCTGGCGTCTCTTCCTTTTCTTGTAAGCACACAGTTATGACATGATGACTCCATGCCCTCACGTGAACTTGCTCTCCTCCCTGCAGGCCCTGTCGCCAATGTGGCCACACTGGGGTCACAGTATCAACAATGAATTTGGGGGACACAATCCTGTGCTTAACAGCCAGTGAGCAAGGAAGGGAGCAAATGGCCAGTGACATCCGCTGTGACGGCACCGTGAGGAACATGAATGGGGACGCGTAGCAAAGGGACTGGAAAGGAAGGCAGGGTCTCCACAGAGGTAGAGCCAGCCATGGGCCAGGAGTGTTTCCGGTAGACAGAGCCCCTGTAGCTGGGGAAAGGGGACAGGCTGAGGGTGAGGTTGGAGGGTGGGTGAGGCCAGGCCTCAAAGAGAACCATGGGCATGTGGAGGCCTCAGACTTTTGTCTGGGAAACACCAGGAAGCCATTGGGGTTTTGAAACAGAGAAGGTGATGTGTGGTGAGCAGATGACAAGGGAGGATCCCAGGAGAGAGCCCTCCCTCACACCAGCTCCTGTCAGTACTCCCAGGACCTAGGGGCCCACTCAGCAAAATCTAGAATCAGCCTCCTCATCCATCCACCCTAAGGAACAAAGGCCAAAAGCAGGACTTGGGCACTGTTGCCCTCCTCTCCTGTGTTGTCATTTTTATTTCTGATGTTTCAATGAAATAAGAACCGAGCCCACACGAAGGTCTGCACCTGCAAACCTCATTGAAAAGGTGGCAGAATAAACCTCTCTCCTCCCCCTTAATTAACAGGAGGGGAGAGGAATGAGAAAAAGAAAAAAACAAGGAACCAATTTTTTCTTTAAATCCTGTAGACACCCAGAATAGAAGGTGAGTCCTGCAGATGAAAGGGGAGAGCAGCCTGCACCAACCCCGCCTCTGTTCAGGAGTTGAAAGGGATAATTAAGGGGTGGCAGCCAGAGAGGGGGATATAGCCTCAGGCAGGGAGCTGTTTATTGGAACAGACAGACAGACAGACACTTCAGCTCCACCCAGAGAGAAGCCAGGCTCTGGGATGCATAGTTTGCCCTTCAAGCAAATTAGACTCAATCTGCTCCTAAAAGCTCAGGTAGGGAAGGAGCCCAGAGCCCTGACCCATCTGCCCTTGAGACCCATGTCTCTCCCTGTGCCAGGAAACCTGCAGAGAGTGGCCACCTCTCAAAGCCTTGCTTCCTGTCAGACGCTTCCTGTGACCCGCCAGGCAGCCTGATTCTGCAGACTCAGTCCACCTGCCTTTTTATACTGCTGTGCATTTATTTTCAGTCACAGAAGTAATATCAGTGTGTGTGTTTCATGCATTTACGTATGTGTGCATTGTCTTTCCCACTAGTAGAAAGCACAGGTGTTTTATAAACATTCATGGCATGCATTTTGTTTTATGGATTGGCTTTTTATATTTCCCACTAAATTACATATCTTGGAGGTCTTTCAGAGTCAGTTCAGAGGCACCCACCTTGGTCTCCAGAACAGCTTCCTGAAGCTGCAGAGAAAGCCAGATGTCTGGGCTTTCGTTCCAGCCTCGCCACTCACTGGCCGTAGACTTTAGGCAGATGATGTCTCCTCGGACTCAGTGAGGCCTGTCTGTGGAATGGGCTGTTGTGGGTTGGATGAAGGTCATGCGTGCATAAGGCTTGAGACAAAACCACGGCACTTCAGCAGCATCAGCCATTGTTGTTATTGTTAGGCACACAAGGCAGTGCACATCTGTCGCTCTTTGCATGGACAACTGGGTTGTGCCTTGGATTTTACTGGGTTCCTTCCCCTCCTCTGCAGCCTGCAGGTGCTCTGTACTCTTCTGCTCCAAGATGTTGATGGCTGGGCTGAAATTTTGGTTGCTGCAGCCTTCTGCTGTCCCTCCTGCTTTGTACCAGAGCCCAACGTGTGTGTGTGTGTGTGTGTGTGTGTGTGTGTGTGTATGTGCACACACGTGCGCATTTGTCCTTTGTGACAACCTGGACCCCCTCCAATTTCAACTTCGGCTGCAGCCCTCACCAGACTCTACATCTCTGCTCCTCCACCCTAACTTGCAGCCTCCAAAGCTGCCGCTCAGGGCAGTAGCCCCAAGCTGGGGCGCAGGGCCCTCCCGGCCACTGCTGCCTTTGGGTACCCAACAGATGCCCGGATGCCAGGCCTTTAAATTCTCCAGGCTCCTCTGACAGAGCCCAGGATCAAAGCAGGAGCCTGAATAAAGAGATGCGCAGGCACACAGGCGGGCTGCACCTTGGGGCCTGGGCAAGGATGGTGTCCTTCTGCCCCGATTCTTAGAATGCGGCACTGAGGTTTTCTTCTCCCCTGATGGGTTCCTGCGGAGCTCACTGATCCTGCAGAGATTTGCTGTCCCATGTTAGAACTGCTGGGCAGTGCCCTGCCTAGAAGGTTGGGGCAGCTCTTAAGAGCGGCAGTGGAGCTCATCGTTTGGATTTTGCCCAGCAGGGGAGAGATTGGGCAGAACATAGCTTCTCTCTGGGACTCAGCTTTCCCTTCTGCAAGTCAGTAGCTTTCACTTTGGGGGGGGGGGGGCGGGTTGCTGGGGAGAAACCCAGAGAATTCGCACTGAGGTACATCTCCAAACCTTTTTGAATTTTTGAGATAGCATCTCCCGAAGTCATTAAGTTGCCTAGACTGGCCTTGAACTTTGGATCCTCCTGCCTCAGCCTCCCAGAGTGCTGGGTTACAGGTGTGTACCACCATGCTGGCTTCAAGTTTCTAAGTCACAGTCCACACTAAGAAATGTACTCCACAGCCTGGTACCCACCCAGCAGACTTGTGTGCACCTTTACATGTACATGTTGGGCTGCCTGACTCTCCAATATGGCTTCCTCAGCTAGAACAATGCTCCTGACCTCATCAGGTTGTTATAAACAAGAAAGGGGTTTGTATCCAGAAAATACCTGTAGTAGTGCCTGGCACATAGCATGTACTCAGCAACCATAGGCCATTGTGTTGAGGAATTCTGTGGTTGTTTTTTTGAGTTATCTATGATGTTACTGAGGACTAAGGTCCTTGGAGTATTTTTGATAACTAAGAGAAAGGGAATAGATGCCAAAAAAAAAAAAGCAAGAGCAGAAACCTATGAGAAAACTCAGGATCCCAGAATTGCACTTCTAGAATGGAAGGCTGGGATACTTCTAGATCAAGGGCCAGCAAACTTTTTCTATAAAGGTCCAAACAAAAGCTATTTCAGGCTTTGCAAGGCGTATAGCGTCTATAACATCTACTTAACTCTGTCTGTGTATCGTCAGTGCTGCCGTAGGCAACACAACAAACAACATCATGTGTTCCAGTAAAACTTTATTTACAGGGCTAGGGATTTAGCTCAGTGGTTCTGGCATCTGCCTTGCAAGTTCAAGGTCCTGAGTTCGATCCCCGGTACCAAAAACAAACAACCAAAACTTTATTTACAAAGCAGGCAGCCAGCCAGCCACAGGCCAAAGTTTGCTGGCTCCTGATAGGGTTTATCTAGGTCAACCTAGGTTTGTGTGAGTGGCTGTGGCTGTCATTAGGGTTGTCCCCAACACTGAATCACACCAAATCACCCCAGAGAGGCAGGATGGTGTTTTTTGCCCTGCTTATGTGCCAGGTGTGGGGAGAGGCCACTGACAGATGCTGGCCACTGAGAGTGGAAATGACCAGTTCACCCCAGGTCAGAACATTCAAAAGCCAACACGAGCCCCTCCAACAGTGCTCAAATGGGGGGGGGGGGTTGCTCCTTTAACTGGTGTCCCTGAGCAACTCTGGTGACAAAGCCCCCTGCAGACCCACAGTGGACATAGGGTGTGAGAGGTAAGTCAGCCTGGATTGAATTTAAGCCACAGAGACTTTGGGGATGTTCATTACCACTGCACACCATCACCTCTCCTGTCACGTGGAAGGGGAAAGTGGCAGTCAGCTCACTGCCTCATGTAGGAAGGGCACTGTCCCATCTTTTCTTCTTTGGGCTTTCTCATCTTTTTGTGCTGAGTAAAGCACAAAATCACTTTATCGAGCTAAGGCGTTCTCAACTTCATTTGAACCTTGCAGTTGTTTCTTTATGCCACAATGGGAGCCAATCCCAAGTTTAGGGTGCATGGCAGGTGATCACATTTAGCTAGGACTAAAAGCATTTGTTTTCTACACGTTTCTTATTTTTATGTATCTATTATTTGTGGCAAGTATTATTCATTCTCTTTATAGCACTGATACACAGCTCCTAAGACAAACTTATTTAAGCAAAAATAAATGATTCATACAGGTACGATGGCTTAGAACAAAGCTAAGCTTTACAAAAATGTGAGTCCATTGAAAGTTGATGTAGGGGAAATATTAAAATAACAGCACAGGTTTGATGATGTGGTCCAAGCTGAGAAGGGCAGGGAGATGTGTCCAGTGTAGACTCAGGAATGCAGTTGAGCTCTTCCCTGGCGGGCCTGGAAGTGACATGCTTGGCAGGGCCAGGAGGCAGCCTGGATTCTGCAGCTCAGAGGCTGAGCTGTGTCCCCCTGGCTGTCCCCACCAATGCTGAAAAGAACTGAGGAAGGCCGACAGAATCCCCTGTGTTTGTTGTCTTCAACTGCCACTGCAATGTCCCATAATTTGAGGGGTTGGGGGTCTGAGTTTCCTGTCTCAAAGTCCTGGAGGCTGAGTCCGAAATCCAGGTGTCCTCTGAGTGAGAGCCTGCCCCATGCCTCTCTCCTGGCTGCTGTGGTGCCAGCAATCTTTGACACTCCTGGGCTCTTGACACACCCTCCGGTCTCTGGCTCCATCATCCTCCATAGCCTCTCTGTGTCACTGCCCAGATTTCTCTCTTCTTCGGAGGACACCTGAGTACACTCTGACCTCCTCTTAACTTCGTTACATCTACGAAGACTCTGTGTTCTAATAAGGTCATATTTGCAGGTACTGGGGGTCAGGAGCTGAATCTGTCTTTCTAGAGGACACAAGTCCACCCCCAGCGTCACCCAGCCGGGGCTTCTAGCTGAACAGCAAAAGGATTGGACCCAAGAGCTGTGCTCTGTCCCTGACATGGCTGGGCTCAGCCAAAATTGAAACCACCCAAGCGGGAGAGGTCAGCGGAGGCCCTGGCGCTCAGCTGGCTTGCATTAGTCTCAGTCTAAGACTGGCAGCAGAGGCGGTCCAGACCCCAGCAAGTTCAGCAGCAGAGGCCGCCGCCAGCAAAGGTCAGGGCTCCCTCTTTGCAGTATAAATAGAACCCCCTTCCCTGCCAACCCCTCCCGAAGCCGCACAATATCTCTTTCAAAGATCTCAAAACACCGAAGCAGACCGTACCAAATTGACTTTATTGTTTTAAAACCAGCCCCTTCTGTCCTCTACCACCCGCCACCACCTCCCCTAGGGGAACAAAATTCCTAATAGAGGACTCTGCAGAGTGTGCCCCTCTGTTCTCCTCTCTCTAATGGAGTCCAGGGCCCCAGGCAGTGCTGCTTAATAGTGTGCCCTAACATTCAGATGTGCTTGGCAAATACTTAGTGATCACCAGCCTCACTGTGGTGCCAAGGAACAGATGGCCAATTTAGTGGCAAGTGCTGAGTGATCAAGGAAATGGCCCACACCCACTGGTGGCTTCCAGGGGACCTGAGCCTTTGGTCTTCCCTTCGGTGACTATAGCAAGGCATTGCCATTTGGCAGATGACAAAACTGAAGCCCCAAAGAAGGATGTCACAAAGCAGGGAGGACCAGGGCAGGTAGAAGGATAAGGCAAACAAGGCACCGGCACAGATGCCAAAGATAAGTACCAGCCAACCATGGTGATGCACACCTGTAATCTCAGGACTCTGGGAGGCTGAGGCAGGAGGATTCCAAGTTTGAGACCAGCCTGGGCATTAGCAAAGCCCTGTCTCAGAATATAAAATTTTTAAAAGGGTTGAGGATGTAGTTCATTGTGAAGGTCCTGGGTTTAATCCCCAGTATCAATGGGGGTGGGGGAACAGACTGGGAGAAAATGCCAAAAAACTCTACTGATCACAATAAATATTGTAATGCACCATTTAAAACAATCCAAGTTAATGCAGAAACTCTGATGAACAAAGGCTCGCAGGTTTCAGTGAGGACAGACTGGTGTTACTATGTGATGAGCACCATTGTTTTCAGTCAGCCCACGTCTCCAGGACACAAGGCATCGGAGCTCTGCAGAGAGGCCCAGGAGGTGCTCACAGATTTGGCATCTCGGAGCTTGACATGTGGTCATGCTTTCTGACTGCAGAGTTTCTAATAACTTTTTCCACTCGGTTCAGGTGGAAGGGCCTTCGGGTAAACGCTTAGAGGAGGGTGCACTTTGCCTTTGGCCTCAGGCTTCAGTGTGGTGAGGCTAGGCCCTGACCAGGGTTCTCCTCCTGCAGCAGACATTCTTGCCTTTTATCATTCCCTTCGGGTGGGTTCTGCACCTTGGCACCCATGACCTCCCTCGGTTCGTCTCATACCCAAGGGCGGGGTCCAGAGTGCTGCCTCTGAGCCCAGACCACCCGCTTTCCCTCCCAGCTCTGCTGTGTATTGGCCATGTGGTGCATAAGCAGCTTTGCTTTTCTGAGTCTCAGTTTCCACATCTGTAAGATGCAGGTGATAGGAGCACCTGCCTCACCACCAGGTCATTGAAACAATCAAAGTCAACATGTGTCCAATGCTGAGAACAGAGCTGGGCTAGAAGCAGCCCCATGTGCACAACTGTGCTTCTTGTTTGTTTACTTTTGGTTTTTTGAGACAAGGTTTTGCTATATAGTTCAAGTTGCCCTTGAACTCACTGAGCAAGCCAAGCCATGGTCCTCCTGCCTCAGCTCCCTGAGTGCTGGGATTACAGGTGTGCACCACCACATCTGTTTGTGCAGTACTGAGGATTAAGCCCAGGTCTTTCAAACTGAACTATACCCCCAGCCCTTTTTTAATCTTTTATTTTGAGACACAGTCTCAATAAGTTGTCCAAGCTGGCCTTGAACGTTTTATCCTCCTGCCCCAGCTTCCCAGAGTACCAAAGTTACAGGCGTGTGCCATAGCCAGCTGTGAGTGTGCTATCAACATGTGGAGTCGATGTGTGAGCTACCTAGGGATGCTGTAGCACATGGTAGTATTCCGTGCCTCAATCCAACACGAATTTGCCATCTTATAGTTCTGAATGTCAAAAGTAAGACTGGGGCCTCCCCCGGCCAAGATCAAGGTGTCAGCAGGGCAGTGCCACCTGCACCCCTTGGCTTTAACCCCTATCCTTAGAGTCACAACATTGATGAGCCCTACTTACACCAGGGTGCTTTGATTTTCTGCTGTCCTCTCCGGCCCTCTGGCCCCTTGTGACTGCCCTAGGCCTCCCTCACTCTGGGCGGCTGTCAGCACCCTTCGCTCCAGCCACAACCCGAATGCCCTCTGCCACATGCCCTAACGTGTTCCCGGGGAACAGGGATAGGGCTGCTTGTGTTGTGTGGAGTGCAGTTCTACCGCCCACACTCATCCCCCGACAAGTGCACATTCACCGACAGCACCCTGCGTGCACTAGGCTCCGGGCTGACGACAGTGGTAGATAACACCGTAGCCCTTGCAGAGCTTGCATTCTAACCAGAAGATAGATTTTCTTTTTTTAATTTAAGTAAAATGAGGGCCGGGAATTTAGCTCAGTGGTTTCACCACCTGCCTTGCAAGCGCAAGGACCTGAGTTCGATCCCTGGTACCAAAAAATTAAAAAATAAGAAAAATAAAAATTTAAGTAAAATGAATAGTGTTTCAGGTGGTGACGGACTCAGAGGAAAGCAGAGGGGCAGAGGACTGGGAAGCTGGTCGTGTAGGGCAGTGCGGGGTCAAGAAAGTAAAGGCTAACAGAGGGGAAGGGAGCCCTGCAGGGTGGTGTGGGGAAGGGCATTTCAGATCAGAAGCAGCATCTACGAAGGTGGCAGTGCATGGGGTCTGCGGAGCAGCGAGGAGACCAGCGTGGCTGCAGAGGAGAAGGCGGGGCCAGGAAAGAGCGAAGGGCCAAGGCCAGGGAAGGACCGGTGAGGACTTGGCTTTGCCTCCAAGACAGGAGCAGAGGCAGGGAGGGGCGGGATGTGTTCCCAGTACCTTCCTGGGTCTGCTGCTTCAACTAAGTGGCTTAAAAGGATGGCAGCTTATTCCCCACATTCTGGAGGCCGAGAATCTGAAAGGTAGGTGTGGGGGACCTGCCCCTGTGAAGGCTGTGGAGGAGAACCCTTGCTGTCCTCGCACTGCTGCTGGGCTAGGAGTTCTTAGCTGGTGGCTGCACCGCTCCAGTCCCTGCCTCCATCTTTGCATCACCTCCTCCTCTCTGGATCCCTGGGTCCCTGTGTGTCCTTGTCTCCCTCCTGTGAGGACACGCACGTGGATGTAGGACCCACTCTGATCCACTAAGATCTCATCTCCATCTTCACTTCGATCATATCTGGGAAGACTGTTTCCAAATAAGGTCACTTTCGAGATCCTGAGTGGACATAAATTTGGGGACACAATCCATCCCTCCGAGGGCTCTCACAGGGTCTGCGTGTGGTGAGAGTGCTCCGGGAGATAAGGGCTGGGCAAAGGGAGACAGGTGAGGAGGTGACTGTGACAGACCAGGGATGAGGAGGTCAGGGGCCAAGTGAGGCACGGAGAGGGAGCAGCAGAAGCGACCCTGCCCTGACCTGGGCTGGGGCTCCTGTGGCCCAAGGCAGGAGGCTCAAAGGTCAAGGTGTAAAAAGTGCTCCTCTGTCCACAACCACACAGGGGTCGCATGCTTACGGGGACAAAGCAGCTACTGCTCTTTGCACATGGAGGCTCTGGGGAAGATCTGGAAGAACCCTGAGAGTGTGTGTGAGTGCATATGTGTGTCATGCACACGCGCTCATTGTGTCAAGAAATGCATGACATGAAATCATGGTCTTAGCCATTTAGAAGCGTGTGGTATGATAATGTCAAGAATGTGTGCGTTTCTGTGCAGCTGATCTCTAGAACTTTTCATCGGGTGAAACCGAAACTGTGCATTGAATGGCTGTAAGACTCCGGCTGCTCCAGCTACTCATACAAGGGAATTAGGCGGTCTTTGTCTCCAGGAAGAATTTTTTCAAGAAAATGGGGACTTCTAGAAACAAGAGAAACAAAACAAAACAAAAAAAAAACGGTGCTGGTGATTTTCTCAGGGCAGCTGTCCAGAAGAAGTCCCTGTACACAGCACAGTTCAGCCTTTGCCCTGGACAGGTGAGGCCACGCCCCGCAGCCCAACCTGCCTCTTGCCTGTTTTCACACCAACCAGGTGCTCAGAATGGTTTGTACATTTTCAGAAGATTGAGGAGATAAAAATCAGAATAATATTTTACGACATATGAAAGCGATGGGAAATTCAAATTTCAGGGCCCACAAAGTAAGTTTTATTGGCACACAGCCCTTGTTCTCATTTCCGGGGTGTTCATGGCTTGTTGCACAGGGCAAAGTCAGAACAGAGAAGCTGCGACCAGACCCGGATGGTGTAATAGGAAGTACTTTCAGTCTGCCCCTCACAGGAAGTGTCTTCCTTCCCCTGATGTACATGTACACAGATGGAAACCACATCAGCAACCTCTGCCCTGCCCTCACTGCCCACTGCAGAGCCAGCATGTTCTACCTCTTCAGCAGGGTTTCTTGTAGGCATCAAGAACATGGGCACTACCAAGAGCCAGGCCGCCTGTGCTCGAACCCTGATTTGCTAGCTGTGCACACTGGGGAGTTGTTTGGCTGTTCTGCACCCTGTCTTTTCACCTCTGAAATGGGACAATATTTCATGAGGAAATACAGAGGCGCATTGTTTAACCGTGCACCAACTATGCCCATCTGCATTTGCCTCGAGCGGCATGGAAGGCTCCTCTTCAGAGGCTCCAACAGCTCTCAACATCCCAGAGCCGCCAGCAGCTCTCCCAGCTCTCCCATCGGTCCCACAAGTAGGAGACACAGCACGGTCCAACTTGAGGTACAGCCCTGCCTCATCTGTCTGAACGGGCCCCGGGGAAGTCCCTTCCACAGCCTGAGCCTCAGTTTCCCCACCTGTAGGACAGGGACAGTCACACCCACCCTGCAGAGCTGGCTTGAGAACTGGCAGGAACTCAGAGACGCTGGGAGTCCAAGGCCATCTCTGATTTGTCATTCCCATGGTTATTCACCCTGTCATTGTGCAGTAGAGGTCACAACCATGTGGCATCAACTGTTCCAGTAACATCCCTTCTCTAATCACAGCAGCCCAGTAGGTGGGGCTGAAACAGGAGGTTGGGCAGTTTGCTGTGAGGTCACACAGCCAGAAAGTGGTGGTGCTTTGGTCTGAGCCAGGCCTTCTGGCTGAGGGTCGGTGCTGGTATCACTCTGTTGAACTGTCACTAGGAATGGCAGTCTTGGGTGGGGGTTAAAAATCTGTAACCCCCTGAGACCACCCCCAGCTGTGTGCTCCCAGATACAGGCGTCCAGAAGCACCAGAGAGGGTGTGTGTGGAAGGAGCCCACCCTGGCTGGAGGCATCAGCCATCCTCCTCCAGTCCTGAAGCCCCAGCAGGTGGCTGACACGGGGCTTCAGAGGAGGAGACACTCTGGGAGCCGGGATTCTCTGGTCCTCAGGGCATCCGTCCCTCCCAAGCCATTTCCTTACATGCAGGTTTTGAGTTGTGGGTCGTGCACATGGCAGAGGGAGCAGGTGCGTCCTCCTGCTGCCACTGTCCCACAGCAACCAGCCTCTTCCAGAATTAGCTTTGTGCCTCCTTCTTGGTGCCCTTCCAGGGACCATCTGCACATGTCTGGACCACACAAACAGTGGATACTTTCTGTACAAGTGCAAAGACACAATCCTCAGCCAGCCAGGATGCAGAGCCTTTCAGCCACCACCAGTGCTCCACTCATCTGCTCTTTGCCTCAGCAGGTTGCAGTGAGGTTCCAGATGCTGTCAGAAAGAACTAAACCAATCCAGGAAGCTACTGGTAAATTCATTCTGTGAACATCAAGACCTCCTGGGAAGATGCTCAGGGATCCATTAGTGATGTCTGCCATGGTGGAGCATGTCAGAATTTTTTCCTCTGGTCTAGTGAGTGCCTCCCAAACTTCAGACACAAAATTATGTTAGTCATTATTTTGTCACCTCAAAGAACCCCCTAGACTCCTTACTATTTGATTTTTTAAGTTTACAGACTTCTTTTGGCTCAAAAAGAAATTCATTTTAATTGGTAGATTTAAGGCACTGCCTGTACTGGAAAGATGGTATTGTTTGCAATAAATGGAAGGAAACTGGTGTTTAAAAATTCACCAAAAGTAAATCAACATTGTTAAATTCCAGCTGAGGCTCCCAACCTAAAGCCTGTTCTGCCTTAGCTCACTTAGCATCAGAGAGTATTAATTAATACTCACTGTGCTCCTCACAGAGTGCTCACGGATACTCTAAGGGAGAAATCTCCATCACTTCCATTGTACAGAAGAGGAACCCGAGGCTCAGAGAGCAAGAAAAGCCAAGATTTGGGCTCAACCAGTTGAACTCCAGAGTGCAAGCCTCAGAGCCAGGCTGCTTGTGCGAAAGACTGAAAGAGAATTAAGAAGGGAGTCATCTAAAATTATCTTTTGTGTCACTACTCAGGATTTCTGTCCCACTTTGGCAACTGGACTGGTGGGAAGAACAAAACTAGATTTAAACCGTAAGCCTGAGTTCTAATCCTGTCTCTGTTATAAATCATATATGACCTCGATCGTTCAGTCTCTGATCTCCAGTTTCCTCATTTGTAAAGTACAGGAATCAGGCTATATCGGAGCTTCCAGGTGGCAAGGACCATCCCTTTTCTCATACAACCCACAGCATCTGGCACACATTACCCATTAGAGTTCATTCAACTGTAAGCAACAGAAAACCCATTATCTCAGCTTCCCTCCTCCTGTCTGTCTGACCCCTTGCTATACTTAGCCTCCAGCGTTCATCCTAATCCTTGTCACCTCATCATCACAAAATAGTCACTTCACTTCCAGCCATCACCTCCACATTTCAGACGGGCAGAAGAAGAAGGCAAGAAACAACAGTGTCACAATCAGGAAAGCTAAAATTTTCAAGTTTGTTTGGTTGGCTTGGATTTGTGTCATATGACCATCCCAGCCAACAAGGGAAAATAGAGAAGTGATTATTTTTACCTGCTCCATTGCCACTCCAGGGTGGATCCTCCTTAGTGGAGAGGAAATGAATATTGGATAGGCAACTATAAATGCTTAAAGAAGGAAATGAGGGTAGGAGGGTGAGGAGAGTTAATGGCTCAGGTCCCTTCCAGACCTGTGTTTAAAAAAAATGTTCGTCTTCCTCACCGAGCCCAGTGCCCAAGAGTACAAGGTTGCATTTTTCCATAAAAGGGCTTCTCTGTGAGCAGCTGCATGTTGAGGCCACTCTTGTTTTTCCTGGCAGTCCTGTTCCAGGGGAAGGAGAGTTCATCACAGTGCAGATGTATGTTTAAGCTCGACAGGAGGCACAGGCAGGGACAGAGAGAGGAGAGGCTTGCAAAGGTGGGAGGCAGCCAGCAGCCCTGGGGGCAGCATGTCCATGCCGCCCCCCCCCTTCCCGCCTAACCGGGGACTAGGAGTGGCCTGGAGCCGGCTGATCTCTTCCCAGCCGCCCAGGACTGTGGGTGTGTCCTGCCCGCGGCCTCCCCACCGTGCTGTGTTCATTTACCCACCCTTCCTGACCTGGACACTTGGCCTTTTCTTCCCATCACTTCCGTGCTGGCTGGTCTTGAATGTGTTTCTTAACCTCTCTGTTCCACAGTGTTCTCATCTGCAGAACGGGTGGATAGCAATACCCACATCCTAGAATTGCTCTGAGCCCCGAATGCATTCATACATTTCAGCTCACAGCGAGGCTCCTGGCACATAATGTGCTCTGAATTCACATTACTGTGCCTCCCTCACTGTTGTGGTCGCCAGCACCCTACGTAGCGGGTAACAGAATGAATACCATCTTATATTCGCCTTGATCAGGAGGAACAGTTCCGTGTGATGAGGTCTGTGACTCCTGATGAAGTCCTCCGGCAACAGGAAGTCCTCTTGGCCACAGGCTGAAATCTGTGCGTAGAGAGGGCATTGAGGTGTGGAACTGGGCTACAAATGGCTTGCCAGCAAAGCCCTCCCCAGCAGGCCCCAGCTTCTGAGTTGACAACTCTGGGGGACCCTGTGGGTCAGAGTTGGGGCAGACACCCAGGACCGTCCCCACTAACTCATACCCTAACCTCCACGAGGGCCGAGGGTGCCCCGTGACAGCGTCTGATTCCCTTTTGTTCACTTAGTGCATGTTCAGTGACTCCCACTGCGGGCCAGGCATTGTTCTGCACTCACAAAATACCGTGGGGAAAATGAACAAAACTGTATCTTCCTGGTGGGACAGACCAAAGCCACTATTCATAATAGGATGGATAAGGATATTAGAGTGAAGGGGGACAAATGCTTCAGTGGGAGAACAAAGTGGATTCCTCCAGAGCATTGAGGGAAGAGGGGATTGCACATTTCAGTCCCGCTGCTGGGGTCTGGTTGCCTAGATGCAGGCCTGTGCACCTGGGTCACTCCACATCCAGATCTGCAGGGCTCCTTTTCCCCAGTTGTTTCCTTCCTCCATTCAACCAGTGTTTACCAGGGTGCTTAGCAACCACCGGCTCTCAGCCCAAGGTTCCAGTGTGTGTCTCCCGTTTGGTAAAGGAGCAGGTTGGTCTCAGAGGCCAAGGGACTTGCTTGAGGCCACACCCCCAAGAAGAGGCAGAGCCTGATCCCTGGTCCAGGCCTATGAAGGTCCCCAGGCCACACTCCTTCCTCCTAGATATCCTGCTCCTTGCCACCGGCCTGCCAAGGAGGACACGTGCCACACACCGGGTGAAGCCCCTGCAGTTGTGGTCATTGCTGTGAAGAAAGAGGACAAGGGCTTTGAGGAATCCAGCCCCTGGGCCCAGAAAACCAACAGCTCCCATGTCGGGTTGGTTATTGCTTTGTAACAAACAACCTCAAAAACCTAGTGGCTTAGAACTGAAGTAATGTATTATTTCCATTTCCTGGCTACGTCAGGTGTTTACAAGGTGGCAGTTCCCCTCTTCCTTGGGGCCCAGCCTTCCACAGCTGCGCTTGGTTCAGATGGGCAGCAAGGACACCTCCAGTCCTCCCACACACTCTGTCTCCAGGGATATGGCCAGCTCCCTCTGGCATGATCTAAAATGTCCCCAAAAGGCTACTGTGTTCAGAGGTGGGGCTTTTTGGATGGTGGGGGCACTGTGCTCATGAGTGGATTAATAGATAGGTGAATGTGCTGTGAGGAGTGTGGCCTGATGAGAAGGGGTGGGTCACAGGAGGGGGTGACTGGAAGGGTGTGTTCTCATCTCTGGCTCCTCCCTTCCTCTCTGCTTCCTGGCTGCCATGATTGAACAGCTTCCCTCCGCCAGGTCCTTCCACCGTGCTGTTTCTCCCTTGGCACCAGGTGACCATAGACTAAACCCTCTGAAACCCTGAGCCAAAATAAACCTCTCCTTCTTTAGGTTGTTGGCATCAGGTATTTGTCCCAGTCATGGGAAGGTGATTAATACAGCATGGCATGGGATTGCAGGAGAAACCGTGGCAGCTCTCAGGGGCTGTGTTCACGAGCAGTCTGCCCCAGCTCACCTTAGTGCCCCTCCTGCATGCCCAGAGGAGGTAAAGCAGTGATACCAAGGATTCATCCCCAGGAGGAGTCACACTGCGGTAGGCTCCGTCTGTGTCCCCAGCTTCTTTTTGTGACAGTCTTGCTACAGAATGGGACAGCTTTCTCCACACATTACCCAGGCCTGTCTGAGGGCTTCTTCAGGATGGATGGTCTGTGAGGATTGAGATGGTGTTGGGTGTGTTCGGCTGCTGTCACTAAGACCGAAGCCCACGGTGGCTCACAGGACTGCAGTTTCTCTCTTGCATAACAGTCAAGGGCTGCAGAGCTGGCGACCACACGCCTCCGCTCTTGCCTCATCTGCATGACCCAGGATCTCAGTTGTCCAGCTTCTAGCAGCCCGTTGACAACAGACACTTACTCCTCCACGTTCTGGAGTTGAAGATGTCCTAGGTCAGGCACCACCATACCAGGTCCAGGCCAGGGTGCTTTGGGGACCACAGCCATCTGTCTGCTCCCTAGATCCACACACAGCAGAAGCAGAGGGAGCCTTCTGGGGCATCTCCCACAGGGGCACTAACCCTATGTGCAGGGGCTGAGCCCACACACTCCAGTCACCTTCCCAAAGCCTGTCTTGTGGGGGTTTGGTTCCAACCATGAATTTGGAGGTAACACACCACGTCCCTGTCCAGTCAGAGGAAGAAGGACAAGGAGAGAGAGGATGGGCCACTTTCCTTCCGAGGCCACAACCCAGTGTCACAGATGTCTACGCATGTGGTAGTGTGAGATCTTAGACAAGTGGCCAGGCTTTGTCACAGTTGGGCGATGTCATATTTATTCAGGATGGCCTTGGGTCCTGCTAACAGTTGTGAGCTTTGTCACTACGAGAGAAGGAAAGACCGAAGGGAACCAGCGTGTGGATGTTCCCTCAACCAAGGTGCCTGTCTCTCATCGGGCCTCACAGGATGGTGTTGGCTGTGGCCTCCCGCTGGGGTGCCAGCCCTGTCTGATGGCAGCTGTCCACACGGGAGCTTCGGGAAGGTGAGGGCAGGGTGGGCTGGCATCTTGTCCTCCCGGCTGGCCATGTGGCCTCGGTACTGGCCCATCCTCCCCGGCCAGCCCTGAACCTGCTCAGAATGCTGAGTGGCAAACAGCCTGGCCTCGGAGCAGCTTGAGATTAGTTTATCACTGTAAGACACAGCACTGCTGACATGAGGCCTGTTAAAGTGAGTTCAAGAGTTCAGCAGCTTGGTGTGTCCTGGGGAAGGTTCTGACAGGTCAGAGCTGCCTCGTGGAGGACAGAAGCAAGCCCGGGCTCCAAGTGGAGCTAACTGCTTACCAGCTATGCAGCCCTGAGCATATTTCTTAACCTCTCTGATCTTCAATTTCTTCATTTCTAGGATAGTCAGAGTCTAGATATCTACCTTCCCCAGGTTATCATAAAGACAAAAGAAGATAACATTGGGGTGTTTTGTCCATGTCCTGAAATGCATTTTGTGCATTTCTCAAAGGACAGTTTTTCTCCTTTCTAAACTTAAATGTTGTATTAAATTCCTTCGAATGTCCACCCACACTGTAGGATGCTAAAGCGTAGGGACTGTGTCTATTCCCCATGTGTCACCTCAGAGTGATTCTGGGTATTTGACAGCACATGTGCATGCATGAAGAGGAGACTGAACAGTGAGCTGAGACTCCGGGCACATGATGAGTAAAGTAGGCTGAGCCCAAGAAAACCTGGCTGACCCCTGCCTTACTTTCGTGTCTCTTATTTTTGTTAGAGACTTGGGTGCTGTATTGTGTCCTACCAGTGCTTAGGTTAGTCAGCTTCATGTTAATGTAACAAAATACCTGGAGCAATCAATTTGTGAAGAAAAAGGTTCATTTTGGCTCTCTGTTCTGGAAGTTCTGGTCGAAGATCAGGTGGCCTATTGACATTTTAAGTGAGGAAGCAGAGAGAAACTGAGACTGCCCTCCCACAGTCCATCCTGAGAGCTTCTCCCCAGTGACCCATGGGCCTCCCTTGAGGCCCCACTTCTCAAAGGTCCACCCCTTCCCAGGGGAGCCACGCTGGTGACCCAGCCTTTGCCATACAGGCCTCCAGGGACACCAGCCATGTCCAGACTGGAGCACCACTCCAGCAAATTTCCACAAACCCAGGGGCTTAGGACAGCACCTGACGGTTCCAGAGGTCAGAATTCTGAAATCAGGGCACTGCAGGGCGCCTCCTTCTGAGTGCTCCATGGAGAGCCACAGCCCAGCTTCTGGAGGCTCCATACCTTCAGTTCACGGCCTCTTCCTCCAACTTCAGAGCACCAGCTCCAGCCTCTGCTCTGTCATCACTTCTCTTTCTGGGCCTTCCACCTCTGGCCCACTGAGACTCTGAGATGACAGCGGCCTCAGATTGGGCTCATCCTGCATCTCCATGTTCTTACCCAAGTCCCACCGAAAAGGCGCCCCTGCCATTAAAGTGACCCAGCCACAACTTCCAAGGACTGGGACACAGACACCTGAGGAGGGGTTGGTGTTCAGTCCACCATGGGTGCACAGCAGTGCTTTCTCACCAGGCCAAGGACAGCAGTATTTCTCTTCAGTGTAGGAGGTGGCAGGGAGGGAGGCAGTGTGGGCTCGGGGAGGACACAGCCTGCTTTGCAAAGGATGCTGCTCAGTTCTGGCTGGCAGGGCACAGGGGAAAGTAGATCAGGGTGCCAGAATGCCTCCCACTGTGTGCCTCAGAAAGAAGCCCCAAACCTGGACTTATACGTGAAAACACTGAACTTGGTCAGTCTTGCAACTGTGATGTACTGGTTCCCTGGCAGATAATAGGAAATGTACAAGTCAGGACGCTGATAGAGGACCTGAGTGGCTGGACGGCAGGTGTCACCTCCTTCAGCGTTTCTAAGCACCAGCTCCAGTTCTCAGCATCTCGCATGTATTGAAGCATCTGATTCGCACTACTGACCTGTAAAATGGGGATGTTTTCCATATCCACTTTGCAGATGGGAAGAATGGGGCCTGAGGGGTTAAGTAAGTTGCACAGGGTCATGTAGCCAGCAAGGAGCACATTGAGACTCTACCAGTCAGCATCTATTACACTTCTTGTAACTTCTTATTTTAAAGCAAGTTTAGAAATACAGAAGATTTACAAAGAGGGTACAGAGAGTTCCCGTATGCCCTCCACCCAGCTTCCGGTAATGGGAACATCCTACAGTGCCCAAACTGAGATCGGAGCCGGGCTCTTCATAAACAACAGACTCCACTTGGCTTTCACCAGTTTTCCCACAGACATCCATTTGCTGGTCCAGGGTCCAGTCGACCTCTCTGGTCTCCATCTGTGACTGCCCCTTCCCCAGGCTTCTTTGTGTCTTATGATGACACTTCCGATGAATGCTACTCAGGTATTCTGCCGACTGTCCCTTCATTCGGTCTCATCTGGTATCTCCTCGTGGCTCGCTTGCAGTTGTGCGTGCTCATTGTTGCGGAGGAAACCACCGGCAAGGTCTCAGCCAGTGAGTGAGTGCATTGTACCAGGGTCTGGGTGACACTGAGCTCTGTCATCACTGACACGGCTGTCCTTGATCAGCAGTCTCACCTCACCCCCATCCCCAGTTTAAACACTTTCCTTGTAGAGAGAGGTGGTAAACTGTAAGCTAAACACAAAAAAATCCCCGCCAGGATGTGTTGGCAGGTCGCGGGTAGCCCTGGAGCTGACCTGGTACCTGCAAAGTGCACAGTAAATGTAAGAAGGCTCAGAAACACCCATTAGCATTGGCAGAAGAGTGGGGGAGCAACACCCAAAATCTGGATTTGGGAAATAATTTAGCCTATGAAGATTGGAAGAGATGACCAGAGAAAGGGGAATAAATCCAGCAGAGATGAAAGCCAAGGTCTGCAGCTGCTCAGACCATCAAACATTTAAAAGCAACATGAGGTTTTAGGGCAAGGAGTGAATTATGGATGTTAGGACCCAAGACACAAGGCTTTGATCTGGAAGCAGGAGACATCTTACGGGGGACCGTGGCTTTTGCATAAGTGAGTTCCACGTCCTCCTGGGGTGCATTAGATGGGCCATTTGGGATTTACAGGTCTGTGGAAGGAACTTTATTTCTAATGGGAAACACTGGGAACCGACAGCTTTGTAGGAGCAGAGTGGCAGGCAGGGAGAGCAAGCAGTGTTTACCGGCTACCTGTGTGTGACAGCGTTTTATGAGGCTCCTCCAAGGGTGGCCATGGGAGGTGGTTTTGGTGGGCCCTTGACCTCTCTCTTTGAAAAAGTATCAATTTTGAGAAGGTTGTCTTTACTGCCAGGAAACTTTAGACCAGAGACCATAATGTGGCTTTTTGGCCAGCCACCCTGTCACTAACCAGATGTTGGCCTCTGTCTGCCCCGGGCAAAGAAAGATTCTGGCTTCTGCCAGACTTTCTGAGCCCAGGCTGGCAGGGACATATACTCATGCATTCTGCAAGGCTTTGCCACTGCAGTGAATCCACTATGGCTGGCATCCCCAAGTGCCATCAAAACCATGAACAGCCCCTGCAGCCATCTGCTGTCGAGGAATCGGAGCCCCAGGCAGCATGTACAGCAGCAAGGGTGCATGGGTGAGATGAAGTGGGAGGACTTTCCAGCTAGGGCAACGCACACCATGCCAAAACTCTTCATGACCCTACAGGGGGAGCCAAATTACAGCAGGTTAGAGGTCAGAGAATGTGGAGATAAGAGGCAACAGTCCTGGGCTCGGATCCCAGCTCACAAACTCGACGTCTTCATTTGCTTTCAGTTCTCACCTCCCGAAAGCCTCCCTGACACCCTGTCATACCCTAGGTTCCTCAGTGCCTACCCTCAGCCTTTCTGGCTGCAGGCCCCTCCCCACCTGACCACCCTCTGACACATTCAGGAACCCCCAGCCCCTCCCACCATTGGGACATCTGCTCCGCAGAACTGTGGTTTTCATCTTTTTGCCCATTGCTGTGTCCCTAGCGCTGGGGATGGACTGGTGCACAGGAGGTGCTCAGGATACACAGGGGAAGTGATTGAAAGAGAATCACTTGCCTTGTTCTTTGTTTTCTATGTTGAGTGGAGGACAAACCAGGATAGCCATGCTGGGGACTTAGCATCGTCCCTGGCACATGGCAGCTGTTCAGTAATCTCTATGACTGTGATCAAGCCTTTCACTCATGCTTTTCATTGACTAACTCAACAAATAGTTATTCAGTGTTTGCTTTGTGTGCCAGGTACTGTGGTAGAGGCTGGAGATAGTGCCAAGCATAAGACAGCTACATCTTTTGAATTCAAAACTTACTTCCTGAGCACCTACTATGAGCCTCCCACTCCCCTAGAGCCCAGGCGTAGAACAGGGAACAGAAGCACCATCCCCTGCACACCACGGAAAGGTCCCTTCACCCCAAGCTGAGGGAGGAGGAGGAGAAAGGGGTGGGGCCTGACCTACCTACAGATTCTGTGAGCAAGCAGGGACCCTAGATGACAACAAAGGTCATCCTGGGGCTCCTGTGCCCTGTGCCCACATTTATAGTACAAAGACAAGACACAAAACACCTCTAGCCATCCATCCGCTGGCAAGGACTTGGTCATGGTGGCCTCACAGTGTCCCCAGCCCTTGCTCTGGAGCTGCAGAGGACACAAAGGGGCCACTGTCCATGGTTAGTGTAACACAGCCTGTCCACCTATTTTCCATCATCACCCCCGACCCACCCCACTCCCACCCCAAGGGTTCTTTTCTGTTTCTCAGTGAAATTACAAAGAGGAGAGCAAGGGGAGACTGGAGACCACTGCTGTCCCACGGATACCCCATTGGTTTCGTGTGGCTCAGCCAGGCCCCTTCCTTCTGAGATAGCAATGCCTGAGCACACTGAGCATCTGTCCCCAGGCCAGAGCTGCGCGTCTGCTTTACAGGCCCAAAGATCAGGTCTTCTGGCTTCCAAAGGTCCCTGCTGAGGGCAAGAATTTCTTCCCAGGAGGGGGTTCATGGCCACTGCAAGGAAAGGCAGTGCTGCAGGCATCACAATCAGACTTAAGCCAGACTGCTGGGGTCACTGGGTGACCTGGTGCCTAGGTGCATCTGCACATGCATAGGTGCTGGCCACACACAGCCCACCTTCCGGCTGTGGAGTCAGAACCGCAAGCACCCAGCCCTCTTCTCCTGGAGCTCAACTTCTGCATACAGGCCAAGCACAACTGGAGATCAAGATGCCCTGCTCAGGTTCTTCCTGTGACTCCAGGATGCAGTCAGGGAATATGAGCCAGCTGCCTAATTCCCATCTCCCTCTGGCTGTTACCTATGCATTGTTATAGTGTTAGGGTTCTATCAGACACAAATAAAGTATGACCCAGCCTAAACTAAAAACTCAAGTTACTGTGGGCTTCAGGCATAGATGGATCCAGAGTCAAAAGTGTCAATAAGATTTGCACCAGCATTGGTCATCCTGGCACCCCGCTTTCTGACTCTCTTAAGAAAAAACTAAAAGACAGAACTAGGAGAGACAGAAAGCAGGGTGCCAGGATGACCAATGCCGGTGCAATGGACAAAGGCACTGGCTAGCCCAAGACACTCATTTTTTTTTTTTTTTTTTGGTACTGGGGATTGAACTCAGGTCCTTGTGCTTGCACAGCAGGCGGCGAAACCACGGAGCTAAATCCCTGGCCCAACACCCATTTTTATCGGTAATCAATTGGGGTAAAGGTAAGCTATGTGCAAGGGCAAGAATATGTGAGAGAATGCGCAATTGTGCAGTTCCTATGGAAACTAAGCAAGACTCATAAAGGACAAGACAAAGCATTCTCAAATTAGGAACAGAATAGGCAAAATATATGGCTGTAATTAAAACATTGTCCTTCTAGTAAGAAAGTTTTGGTTGTGGAAATGGAATTTGGGTGGGAGTTACTCTGACCTCAGCACGTAGGCTTCAGCTGGACTTGCTTCTCAAAACAAGCCAAGTGTGGGGTTATCTCTTCACAGCCTGCACTGCTTACAGCCTGCTTTGGCCATACTCAATATTGAAGTCCCCTGCAAAGATAGATATATTCTCTCTCTCTCTCTCTCTCTCTCTCTCTCTCTCTCTCTCTCTCTCGTCTCTCTCTCTCTTTTCTGTCTCTCTGTGTTTGTCTCTGTCTGCTAACAAGATTCTATCTCTGTCTCTGTCTCCTCTCTCTCTCTCTCTCTCTCTCTCTCTCGTCTCTCTGTGTTTGTCTGTCTTTCTCTCTGCTAACAAGATTCTGTGTCTCTCTGTCTCCCGCCCCCTCAGAGTAGGGGGAATATGTGGTACAGCTATTCTTTTCATGGTGGCTGAATGGCTGCAGCAGCTCCAGCCTCTTCACCGTACAACATCTTGAGATTCTCTTTCACTGGATCTGCGTAGCTCTGGTGCACACCCCCAAAGAGGTCACCATGGTCAGAGGATTGTGATGCACTGATTGCTCCAGGCTAGATCACATGTTTTATCTCTGTCAGATATCATCCAGAGAAGTGTAAAGCAACCCTCCTTCATTGTCTTTCCTGGGACCAGATAGTGAAAATCACTTTCCAACATGTGTAACTTGTTCCAGAAACTCTGATCTTTATGGGCTAACATTCCCAAGATCCTTCCACATGAGATCTGTGGCCAGAAGAATATTTGTCTTGGACCCGCTGTGAGCTCTTGATCTGTTTCTATTGCACTGGGTGGAGCCAGTCTTCCCAGGTCAGATCATGTCCCTGCACCTTTAAAAGCCTCCATCTAAGGCATCCCAGTGAAATCACTGTCACCCCTGTCCCCATCCAGGCCTGGTGCAACTCAGCCCCTGAAGACCTCTCTGCTCTACACTTTCCCTACCCTGGAGTCTTCTATCCCCACATCTTCCTCCTTGCTGTCCTCCAGCTTCTGCTCAAATGCCGCCTTCTCTGGGGCCCTTCCAAATGTATTCATCCTCTGTGTGGCTGAAATCACCACATCAGTCTCATGTGAGCTTGGAGTGGCCTCCCTGTCTTGCATCCTGGTGCTGTTCCTGACATCTCCCCTCTGCCAGCACGTGTGTCCAGATGCGCGACAGCCTCCCAGTGCCCTGCCGCTCTTTCCCACTCTTCCCGTCCGGCCCGGAGTTATGCCCACTGTGTGCGGGAGACACGGAAACAGGGTGGCGTATCTGGAATGGCGCTCTCAGGAATACCGATGGTTTTATGACCAGTTAACTGTGCTTTATGCTACCTGTGAAAGAGGCCATTGTGACACAGAGCAGCTGATGTGATCAAACACATGTGGCTGTGTGGCTCTGCTTGTGGAGCAAGAGAGAAGAGGGCAAAGCCCTTTAAGTTGGGAAAGTCGGCCCCATAGCACACGGTGGCAGGACAGAGGGGACCGAGGGGACGTCCCTTCCTGGCACACAGACTGGATCCCTGTTGGTTTCCGAGCTCGCCCTGGGTGTCCCTGCAGCTTTTCTTCTCTTGGGCTCTGCTGTTCAGCCCTCTCCAAATGGCTTTCTGTCTTAACCCTCCTGGGACACATTTCTCCCCATGAATCTCAGAAGACAGCAGCTCAGTGAAATAGGAGCATTCTTAGCGTTTCCATTGATCGATGAGGTTCCTTTGGGTCCAGAGCACTTGGTGGCTGTGTCCTTACCACACTGGACCACAGGAATCTTTCATTGTTCTGTCTCCCTAGACCAAAGGTCACAATCTAAAAACCCATAGGCCCCACCCACCCTACAAACATGTCTTTCTTGCCTGTTTTGTTCCGGGATTTGTGTTTGTTTCTTGCCTGACTCATTTGCATTTGTTGTCTGCATTGAAAACTGGGGACATTTCATGGACAAATCCAGGTTTCTGACTTTTCTTCAAAATTCAGAAGCTCTGGCCATGTTAGATCACATTCTTATGTGGCAGAGGTTGGCTGGGGCTGTGTAAGATTGTTTCTGGAATGTTTTGGGCTGCTAGTAATAAAAAGCACAAATAACATTGGCTTAATCCATTATCATATTTATTGTATATTTAACAAGATATCTGGACCCCAGGATTTGTTACCATCTCAGTTATATGTTCAAAAACCAGGTTCTTTTTATCCTTTCCCACCTTCAGCCTCCACATGTGGGACTTTTGCTTTTATGCTCGTGGCTTCACATCCCAAAATGGCTGCTATAACTCCAGACATTACATCTTCACATGGTCAGTGGAGGAGGCAGGCAGTAATGGGACAGGGAAACAAAAGGAAAGTCTTTCCCAGAAGCCCCTGGGGGCAGAATGAGATAACATGGCCATCTTGAAGCAGAAAGGGAGGCTGGGAAAGCAAGGTTGTCTCTGTCATCATCTACAAGGAGAAGGTAATAAGACAAGAAGAGCTCAGTAGTGCCTCCTGGGCAGCCAGACAGTGTCTGCCACAAACTGCCACCCCCTTAAGTGGAGCCCATGCACCCCAGTTTGCCACAATACCCCCCACTCCCTGTTGTTGCTTCCCAACACCGAGGCTGTTCACCACTGTGCCTCCCTCCCCGAATCACCTGCGGGACCTGTGAGGTGCTGAGTGCTGCCTGCTTAGACGTCACAGAGCCGCTCCTCACTTGAGGTCTTGCTGCTTTGTGGTCTGCCTTGTGTGAGTCTGGGGACTAGAATCCCTCTGCTCAGACTCCCTATTCATTCTTTCTCTCTCCCCACCCTCTCTTCCCCTAGCCTTGTCCCAGTGCTCGAGCCCTTCCCTCAAACCCTGTTCCCCCAAGTTTCTTCCCAAGCTGCTTTGGGTCAGCAATGGAATCAGTGCATGGACCAGCCCTGGGCCATGATCCATTGATCTGAAGCTGAGAACGAGAATGAGAAACATGTGGAGCAATCAAATGTCACAGCTGCAGTACCCAGCAGGTAAACCAGCTCTGGATGGGTCATTCACCTGGCCAGGTGCCTGGGGTGCCAGTGGCATGCTGGTCACGTGCATTGAGCCACGTCTCAGGTCCCCAAAGGCTCAGACATTGAGAACCAGAGAACCACAGCAATGAGCAGCTCAGCCTGCACTAGGCCCTCCTAGACTCCCAGGCTTACGCTCTGGGCCACAGGAACTGGAACAACACCTTCCTGCTGTTTCTGCTACCCACTCTGCTGTGCCCCAACTTGAGGTCCATGATCACGAAGGCACTGCCTGGGAGGAAGATCCCCCAGCCAGTAATGTCTCCAAGCCTTACCTTGGCCCACTGGCCTTTCTCCCCAGTCCCCGGCTTCCCCACCCCTCATGCATGACCGTGGGGTGGGGGATGCAGCAAGGACAGCATACCATCCACCTCGGGCCACCACAGGAACACTTCCTCAGCCCAGAAGCTGAGGATAAATTTCTAGAATAGGCACACAGCCTGAGCATTATTTATTTAGTATCCATTAAACATATTCCTATAGGTAGGACTTTTTAATTGTCCACTCCACCATGTAAAATGGGGTCTGGAATGTTACTGGCCATCCCCAAGTGCCCTCTTTGGTTACACAGCTGGGGCTGGGTTTGTAGCAAGGTCGCCCCTAAGTCCCGGCAGCACCCGCTCTCACGTGATCGTCCCCAGGTGCTAGGAAAACAGGGAATCAGCACGCTCGCGCTGAGGTGCCAGCCACGTGTCCCCCTCAGGTCTTCCTGGCAGCTGAAATAAAGGAGGCTGGGTCTTTTCAAATAAGAACATTTTGAAAGATCCAGAATCTCATGTGTGTGACAAGCAGCTTCAGCATGCCACAGCTATTTTGTGGCCTCAGAAAAGTCCATGCCACCTGAAATGTTGGGCCCCTGGCTTATCCCATACACTCAGGAGGGCCTCATTCAGGGATTCCAGCCTGCCTGGCTAGTGCTGAGGAAAAGGTGGGAAACACTGGCGCCACAGGGGTAGAGAATTGTCCCCTGCCTGGGTGGGGCTGAAGGAATCCAAGAGACTCAGACATTGGCTTCTCTCAGGGCACAAGGCCTGGGCCTGGGGGCCCAGGAGGTACAGTAGGAGGAGCCTGACCTTTCCTGGCCCCTCTGCACCCTTCCTTTGCTGCCTGGCCAGGGCAGGCCATGGGGCAGTGTGAGGAGGCAGTTTTTTAAATGTGGTAAATTTCCCGTAACATAAAATTAACCATTTTAAAGTTTACAGTTTAGTGACATCGGGTACATTCACAGTACTAGTTCCAAGACGTTTCCTTTACCCTAAAGGAAACTCACACCCAACATTCCTAATTACGGTCCCCTTCTGTCCCTGAAACCACTTGGTTACTTTTTGTCTCTCATACTCTGATTTCTCTTCAGATCGTATAAATCTTTCGCCTTTTACTTTTTGTCTCTGCATTTTCCTATTCCTGCATACTTCCCCTAAGTGGAAATTGTTCAATATTTTGTCTTTTTTCTCCAGTTTTTTTTCTCTCTCAAGGTTCATCCATGCAAGTATCAGTATTTTTTCCTTTTATAGCTGGTTAATATTCCATTGTATGGAAATATGGATTGAGTATCCCTTATCCAAAATGCTTAGGATCAAAAGTGTTACGTATTTTGAACTTTTTTCATATTTTGGGATATTTGCATATGTGAAATTTGTTTATGTTTCATATACACACACACAGCCTGAACACAATACAGGTGCTTTTAATAAGTTTGTGCATAGAACAAAGTTTCATGGTGTGGAATTTTGTCCTTGTGGCATCATGTTGACCTTCAAAGTTGGAGACTTCAGAGCATTTCAGACTTCAGTTTTTTTATTAGGGATGTCAAACCTCTACCACATTTTGTTTATCCATTCATCCACCAAAGGACATTTGGACTATATCCACCTTTTGGCCATGGTGACCAGAGCTGCTGTGAACATGGGGTTCCATTTGATGCTCGTCTTCAGCCTTTGGGGTACATAGCAGTAGGTGGGTCATGTGGTGATTCTGATAGTGAGTTTTTAGGGAATGATCAGCATGTTTTCCATGGTTTTTTACCTTCCCACCAGCAATCTTCAAGGTTCTCAGTTTCTTCACATCCTCAAAAACTGTCTTTTCCTATTTCATTTTTGTGATGGCTGCCTAGTGGGTGTGGAGGAGCGGCAGGTTTCAGCTCACATGCTCTCCACTGAGGAATGGGGCTTTCCAACTCTTAGTTTCAATAAACTGAGTCACAATCCTGATCTGGAAGGGCAGACAGCAGCATCTGGTGAGCCAGTGCACACAGCACCTTAGCCCAGTGTCCAGCACAAGGGACTGTTGCCCGTACTCCTCACTCTTGCTGTAGCGACACACCAGTCTTCTCCCTGAATTTAGTGCAAAACACAACAAAAATGAATCAGCAGAGTATGTATTCTTGGTGAGGGAAATATTCTCCCCAAGGGGCAAACCATGATTCTCAGGAGAGCAAAAACATCTACTTTTTTAATTTATAAAGTACAAATAGTAGGGCCCAGTGGTCCACAACTGTAATCCCAGCAGCTTAGGAGGATCACAAATTTGAATCCAGCCTGGGCACTTTGAGAAACCTTAACTCAAAATCAAATTAAAGAAGGTCTGAGGATATGGTTCAGTGGTAGAGCATTTGCTCTTGGTTCAATTCCCAGCACCACCACCAAAACAAAAACTAAAACTATTTCTCTGTCTGTCTGTGTCTGTCTAGATATTTATAAACAGAGAGAACCTCAAGGGACATTCAGTATATCCTTAACCTTCACTGGAGAAAGGACAGTTGGGAGGATAATGTCTCAGAGGAATTCTTGGTGAAAATAATATTTTAAAAGTTGAAAAGCAAGGACCAGGATTTAGCTCAGGGCTCAGTGGTGCCACACCTGCCTCACAAGTGCAAGGTCCTGAGTTCGATTTCCGGTACCCCCACCCAAAAAAAGTTGAAAAGCAAGGAAATTCAGAAAACTTTTTTTTTAATTTTAAAGCAATTCAATTTTAAAAGATATTTGATAAATTACAAGCCAGTTTGTTATGATTAGAGTTAACAGATATGAGGTTACTGTGTGGAATTGCTCTAGAGGTCTCCCCACACTGACTCTAGATTTCCGTATTTCTCTCCTCCCAAACTGGTCCCTCCCAGCACTAGCCAGGTGGCGCTCTGCAGGCCACACTATGGCAGTGCCATGCATGGTCACTGAGCACTGTGACGGTCTGCAGAAACCTTAGCCCCCTTTGTGTTTGCTCACTTACGTGATGTCTGTCTCCCCTCTGCCCTTGCTCTGCCCCGTGTCTGGAGCAGTGCCTAACACATGGCAATGTTGGGTACATCACTGGAAAACAAATTGTTGAATGAAGGAGTGAGTGAACGAATGAATGTCCACTTAAAAATTGTTTTACTGAGCCAGGCACTGAGTAGCTGATTTTCTTAAAGCCCAAGAAAACCAATTAACCACATAAGGTAGCAGATCTCTGCTGCCATACTGAAAATAGCAACGTCTTCAACAAGAAAGAAAGGTTTCTCTTGCTTAAAAGTACAAAATGATGTGGTTCTGGTCTGCAGACAGGACCAGGGTCCTGCTCCTTAAATCTGTGATCCAAGATGGCTCTGTTCCATCGGGGCACACATTTATTTGTGCCTGTCCCCTTATTTACAACTCATCAGGTCACTACAGCTAGGCACAAAGGAAACTAGGAATTACAGCATTCATTCTAATAGCTGTATGTCCAGCTTAAGAACAGAGATTCTACTGCTATGAGAAAGAAGGGAGTGATTGGGTGGTACTGGGGGCACCCCCAGCAGGTCCTTCCAACATCACCTTAAGAGAGGATGTTTCCCTCATCACGTCTTCCCTTCTCAGCCTCACTGGGCATTGGACCAGCAGAAGTGTCTGTGTTTAACATCCCAGAACCAAGATAAGTCTATAAAGCCCTCCAGAGGCCGAGTCCTATGGCACAAGACTTCTGGGGCTCTGTGCCCCGCTCTTCCTGGTTCTCTCCGCACAGGACGGAGCTCTCTCTGCAGGGGCTCCGTGGCTACCCTCACACTGCCATTTGTTCAGCTGTCCATCCTCCAGATGACCCTGGGTCACAAGATGAAAATAAACAAGAGGCTGTTTCAGAGAAAGAATATAAGGGACAAGACCGCAGCCTGCTTGTTTCCAAACCTGCCCCAAGTACCATCCGAGTTTATACGGAAGAGATGGGAAAACACACCCTAGAAGTCTTCCTGGGGCAGGTGGCTCCCTAAGCCTCAGTGGATAGAGTCACCGTGCTCACTAAACAAGTGACCTTGAATGAAAGAGGCTGGCCTCAGGCCATTGAGGACACTGGGAGCCCAGCGTGCTGCCTGGTATGCACAAATCCTGGGCCTTGGCTGAGCTTCCTTTGATGGAGATCAGGAGAGAAGGCCTGGTGGTGCCATGTTCCTGGTTCTGTTCTCTTTGTCCAGCAGCGTCCTCTCCTCCAGGAAGCCTCCCCTGACCTCACTCCTTCCCCAGTGGGCAAGAAGGACCCCTTACTTTGCCCCCAAACTCTCTGGGAAAGCAGCTTACTGGAGGCTTCTGTATTTCCTTCCCAGCACCCAGCATATACTCAAGAGAGAATACAATTCATCTGGTAGATTTGACTTTGGAGCCATGTAAATACTTCTCACATCTGACAAAGTAATTCCTAACATGTGGTAGCAAGCTGAATCAGATGTCTTAGCTGTGTGCTGGGAGTTGCCATGACCACACAGAAAGGGGCTAGCTTATGTGACATTATGTGCCCAGGCCTACTCTTTTTCTTTTCTTTCTTCCTGAAGATTAAAAAACAATCATTTCCTTTCTCTTCAAGGACTCCCTGTGCCCATTCTTGCAGGGAAGATCTATGGATCATGTTCTCCATGTCTTCCTTTTCTTGAGAATGCCTTGATTTGTTGTCTCTAGGTGGAGCACTCTGGGCAGGTGGCTCTTTCTGGAAAGCTTTTGAGGAATGGCGCCACTTCTTTCTGGCCTCCATGGCTGCTGATGAGGAATCTGTCATTAGAATCATTTCCCCCTATTTCAGCACATTTTGTTTGCTTGAATAAAAGAATAATCCCAGCTCCATAGCCTTCCAGCCCTATGTCCTTGGGGAGGTTGCATTCTGAAGCCTCAGTTGCTCTGTGTAGAAAATGGGAACTGGAATCAGACCTTCCTTGGGTCTGATATGAGGAAGAAGATGCCTTCCAACGTGCCTGCTTCGTTGCTTGGTGAGGAAGCATTCAGTGATCTCTGCTGGATGCATGAATGGGTGAAACATGCATGAGGGTCCTGTTGCATTTGTGGGGCTCATTCTTTTATGTGCTACCATGAGAAGGTACTGGGCTGAGGAGGCTTGAGTCCACCTCACTGTCAAGTCTCTGTAGCACACCTTCTGCATCATGTGCCTTCTCTCTTTGGGCCTCAGTCTCCCCATTTGGACAATAAAGCATTTGGTAGTGGCTCTTGGATCTCACTTCTTGCTGTGAATTAGAATTTCCCAGAGTGTTTTTAGTTTCTAATACTGATACCTGCAACCCATCCTAGACTAACTTCAATCAGACGCTGTGTGGGCAGACCTGTTGTTCTATTTTGGTCCTTTAAATTCCTTGGGAGATGTTAATGCAAAGCAAGTATTGAAAGCCTCCGGTCCAGATGGACCCATCTTCTTGGACATTCTTTGAGGTGTCCTCTTAACTTCTCCTGTCCCGTCCCTATAGAAAAAGACCCCTGGAATCCATTGTGCTCATTCTGGCCACTCCTAAAATATAGCTGTGGACTCAGGAAACAGCCATGTTTGGTGTGATTCATGGTTCCTTTGTGCAACCACGTGTTTTCTACCCAGCAGCTAGTGTGAGTGAGTAGCAGTAATGAGAAGTGTGCATCTAGTTGTGTCAGTCCCTGCTTGAAACCCTGCAGCGTCAAATACCGAGCTAATATCCTCTTACTGAAGAAGCAAATCAGCCAGGCATGGTGTCACACCATGCTGTAATCCCAGAACTCAAGAGGCTGAGACAGGAGGATTGCAGCGAGTTCAAGGCCACCCTGGGCTACATAGTGAGTTCAAGGCCAGCCTGAACTACACAGTGAGACCCTATCTCAAGATAAAAGTGAATTAATCCAGTTCAATCCCAACCCAAATCCCAGCTGTTTTTTAGTAGCAATGTACAAGCTTATTCTAAAATACATCTGGAAATGCAGGGTAACTAGACACCACAACAATCTTGAAAAAGAGTAAGGTTGGAGAATTTAAACCACCTGATTTCAAAACTTACTCTAAAGCTATAGTACTACTACTATAGTAGCTACCAATTTTACCAATTATACTTACTATAAAGTAATCAAGACAGGATGGAAATGCTATAGGATAGATGAATCAGTGAAACAGAATAGAATCCAACCTAACATTTATGGTCAACTAACTTTTGGCAAAGGTGCTAAGTGGAAAGATAGAATTTTTATAGTGGAGATGGGACAACCATGAATACACTTGCAGAAAAGATAATTTAGGCCCTAAGCTCACACCGTATACAAAGATTATCTTGTTAGATCATAGTCCTAAATGTAAAAGCTGATACTATAAAAAGAAACCCATAAAAGAAAAAGCTGAGAACTTAAAATTTTTCTCTTCCAAAGACACTATTAAGAAACTGAAAAGAAGGGCCGGGGATTTAGCTCAGTGGTTTCACAGCCTGCTGCTCAAGCGCAAGGACCTGAGTTCGATCCCCGGTACCAAAAAAAAAAAAAAAAGAAGCTGAAAAGACAAGCTACAGACTGAGAGATAATATTTACTAATCATATACCTAATAAAGAAACTTGTATCCATAATGTATAAAGAACTTTTACAATATGAGAACAAATCAATAATATGAGAACAAATCTAACTTGTAAAATAAATGGGTAACAGACTTTTTTTAAAGACAAGGTCTCACTCTGTTGCCCAGGCTGGTCTCGAACTCATGGACTCAAGAGATCTTCTTGCCTCAGGTTCCCAAGTACCTGGGATGCAGGCATGCACCACCTCACCTAGCTTGATGAAAGAGTTGAACAGGTGCTTCATCAAAGACAATATATGAATGGCTAATAAATACATGGAAAGTGTCCAACATCATTGGTCATCAGAAAAATGGCCCTTAAAACCAAAACAAGATGCCACTAGATACCATCTAAAATACTATAACCAAAGAGACAGAGTACCAAACGCTGGAGAAACTGGAACTCTCATGCACTGCTGTGGAGATGTACACTGACGCAACCACTGTGCAAACCAGTTTGGCCATTTCTTTCAAAGTTAAGCACGCACTTACCGCATGACTCCCAGTTCTACTCCTAGGGATCTAACTACGAGAAATGAAGACGTGTGTGTTCCCTTACATACAAATGCTCGTCGTGGCATTATCCATAATAGCCAAAAACCAGATGTTGTACATGCATAGCATGGAATACTAATGAGGAATAAAAAGAAGTGAACTGCTGATGCACACTGCACCATGGCTGAGTCTCCATGGCGCCTGAGAAGTGAACAGGGTCAGACACGAACAAAGACCTACTGTGGAATCACATTTATAGGAATTGCTAGACAACTTCCTAGAGAACTGGTAACAGGACAGCAGCTGCTTGATGCTGGGGACCAGGCCTGACTGCAGACAGGCAGCAGGAATCTTTGGAGGTGATAGCCATGCTCTAAAACTAGGTCATGGAGATAGTCAATCACACGATTATACCAATTTACTGGAAACATCATTGAACCGACACAATGGGAAATTTTATAGTACATAAATTATACCTCCAATAATCAACTTTTAAAGGCAGCACAAAGCTACCAGGAACAGACTCAAGCTGGCCCGTCTGGGGTCCTGTCCCAGCTGCCCCCACTCACTGTCCACGTGGCCCCAGGCAGTCGCTTAGCCTATGTGTCTCTTTCCCCATAGAGTTCAGATGGTGCCTGACACCCACAAGGCCACTGCTGTTGCTGCTGGGCCCCTCTCTTTCTTAGTTCCTGCCTGCTCTGCCCTTTCTGTTTCTCCAACTTGTCAAGCTCATGCTTCTCCCCCTGGGATGTCCCCTTGATGGCCCCTTACCGTTCCTGTCTCAGCTCATTCCTGCTTCCCTGTCTTCAGTGATTCTCTACGCATTCATTCATTCACTTACACAGCCAATAGCATTTCTAGTAGTGCTGGTAGTAACAGCCACACTTTCATTCTTATTTAGTGTGTGGGGCAGCTGACCCTCAGAGAGGTGAAGTCATTTCATTTTATTCAAAACATTACTATGACCACCTCACACTTGTTAGGATGGCTACTATAAAAAAATAGTAATAATAATAAACTTTGGCAAAGAGAAGAAACTGAAACCCTTGCACACTGTTGGTGGGATGTAAAGTAGTGCAATCTATGAAAAACAGTATGGAGAGTCCTCCAAAAATAAATCAAAAATAGAATTACTATATGTCTCAGCCATTGCATTTCTGGGTATGTACTCAAAAGAATTGAACGTAGGGTCTTAAAGAAGTATCCAGCCCACTCCCTCTGGCCCAGGCCGCAGACTTGCGCGCCAGCCGCCGTTCCGGGCGGGGAGCGAGGGGAGGAAGCAGGCCCTGCGGCTGCCAGTGCATGTGCTCTTGCGCGGCCCGGCGACCTGAGCTCGCTCCCGGAGAAAGCCCTCTGCCGAACCCGGCGAGAACTCAATTGTTGAATGCCTGGAAGTTGACATACACACATTTTCAGAAATGTTTCGCCACCTGAGACCTTTGAGGAGGTTCTGTCTGGGGCGGATCCACCCGGACGGTTTCCACTACTTGCGAGCTTTGTCGGGAGCAGAGGCGGTCCATGCCTTGAGGCCTTTCTACTTTGCAGTTCACCCAGACTTCTTTGGACAGCACCCCAAAGAAAGGGAAGTCAATGAAAATTCTCTTAAGAGACTTAAGTGTCTACTTAGAAAACCTCCAGAAACCAAGCTTCAAGTCTTTGAAACTGACTCAGCTTACATTTTATGTGAGAGAAATGGACCGGACTTCCTCGGATGGCCAGGAATCCTGTAATTCTTCCGTTTATCTGTGGATCACATCCAAAGCTTGAACACTAATGTGCATTCCCAGCCTCTCAGAGAAGCTAAACAGACCCCCGATAGGCCCATCAAATGGGACAAGTCAAGGACCCTGACCAAGACCTTGAGCAAGCCTCGAGATGGGAAACCACCCTAATACATCCTGGTTGCATACCAATGGGAAAATGGCTGTTGAAAAGCTGAAGAATAGTTTGCCACTTAGAAAAGAACTAGATCGTTTAAAAGAGGAACTGTCTGACCTATTGCAACTCTCAGATAAAAGGTGGCAGAGGAGCTGGGGGGTCGCGCACCACTGCAGTCATCTACACAGTTGAGGCCGCCTCGTGCAGGACTCGGGACCCTGCAGAAAGCCAGAGGCTGCACACTCATCTTCACGGACTGCTCAGGGGTGAGCGCCGTGGGCCATGGGATGCTGGGGACCATGGACGTCCACCACCACTGGACCAAGCTTTGAAAGGTTACCAAGTTATTTTGACCTCTGGAGAAAGCTGATGCTTTTAGGAGACCAAATAAGCGGGCTTTTAGGGGGCATCCAAATTGTTTATATTGAAGAACTGCAGCCACTGTTAACCCTTGAAGAGTAGTACTCTCTCCTCCACGCGTTCTATAACCGACTGCTGAAAAGCAGAGTACCCTTCCACCCTCAGAGTCTCCGGGGCTTACAGATGATCCTTAACAGTGACAGGTACGCGCCAAGCCTTCATGAACTCGGGCCTTTTAACATCCCAACGCTCTGTGACCCAGAAAATCTGCAGTGGTTTATTCGCACCAAAGCCCAGCAGGCAAGAGAAAACTTGAAGAGAAAGGAACAGTTGAAGATTGCTGAAGATGAGCTGATCCGCGCCTCCACCAAGCCGTTCACCCTGGAGAAGCTATACAAGGAGCCCAGCGTCTCCACCCGGCAGATGGTGGCCTGCTGCGAACGGCTCGCCTTGCTCCCGCGGCCCGCCCTGCGCAGCATGGATTTGTGCGTGCCCCACTTCTACTCCGTGCTGCAGGACAGCGATCTGTACATCCCCTAGGACTGGAAGGACGGAGATGCCGTGAAGCGATACGGAAACCCGCTGCACTTACAAAGAAATAAGAAAGAAACGGCCAAACTTATTTAAATCCACAACATGATAGCACAGCAACATTACCTGTTAGAAGAACAGTTTCTGACTGCTGCTTTAAAAGATCTTTTTAAAAGTTATTTCCTAGCAGAAAGACTAGGCTAAAGATACTAGAGCGAAGGAACGTGTTTGTAGTGCATGGTAACTAGGGTTCTCCGAGTCTTTATTTTCATGCACGCGTGGCTTTGGAGCTGGCTGAGCACGCAGGGAGGTCTTGGGTTAGCGTCTCCATGTAACACAGTGGCACACACATCTTCGATCGTATGTCGTGTGCGCACATGCTTATTTTGTAGGCAGGAGGGACCGCTGGTGTCTTAAACAGATGTTTGATGCGTAGCAGAAGTTAGATGTCAGTAACCGGGGAATTTAAATTTGCAACCCATAATTTCTCCTACCCATTACAATACAGTAGCTGTGGGGGCTGGGGAAGGACATACTCAGCATACCAAAGGCCCCAGGTTCTGTCCCCAGCACCAAAAAAATTAAATAAATGAAGATATTCTACTGTTGGCAGCATAAACCCGACAGGCAGGAGCAGCTTTGCACCCTTTAAAAAAAACGAAGTATCCTTATACCGTGTTCAGAGAAGCATTATTCTCAATACCCAACAAGTAGGAATGATCCAAATGTCCGTCGACTCGTGAGTGGATACACAAAATGTGGAAAATTGCCCTTAAAAGGAAAGGAAATTCTAACATGCCGCAACCTGAGTGAACCTTAAAGACACCGCACTAAGTGAAGTAAGCCACTCACAGAAAGATAAATGCCACATGGTTCCACTTATATGAGGTTTCTAGACTGTCAGATCCTCATGGCTGGGAAGGAGGATGGCTGTGGCCAGGAGACAGGGCCAAGGGAGTTGTTTAATGGGGAGAGAGTTCTAATTCTACAAGATGAAGAAGTTCTGGAGACGGATCCTGGTGGTGGTTGCACAACAATGTAAATGCACTTAATGCCACTGCTTAAAATAGTTAAGATGGTAAATATTGCACTGTATGGATTTTACTACAATTTTTTTTAAATAAATAATTCATTGATGAGTTTGTTGTATGCACAACTCATTTATTTCTCACCATACTCTTCCAAATAGATGCTACTTACTTTCCTCATTTATTGGAGAAACTGAGGGTCACAAAGATTTGCTAAGCAAAGTCATGGGTTCTGTCACAGCCTCAGATCTCAAAGACCCCACCTTGCCACTGCCTCTTTCCCCTTTATGTCCCTCCCTACCACAGTAAGAAACCTAACCCTCCGTCTGTTCCTTCTTCCTGCAGGCACAGCTGGGCTCTACCAAGGGGCGAACGGACTGACCAACACAGCCGGATTCGGGACAGTGCACCAGGTACATGCCGCTCCCTGCCAGTTCTCTCCTCAGCATTTCCTTAGATAGCCCCCTCTGATCAAGGCACCAGAGAGCCCACTCATATGCACAATGCCCACCAAAAACCCGACCTCTTGGTCTTTGGGTTCAGAGGCTACAAGATCCAGGCTGTGCCAAAGGCCACTGGAAAGATCTCACTGGACTTCCAAGGCATCATGGTGATGTGTGTTCATCCTGACCTGAGCCCCAGACCCCACAACCTGTGAGTCTGGACCATGAGTGCAAAGATGTGTGCTCTGCCCAGACCCTGAGCCTTGCAGGATGCACGCACATCTGCTCCCTCTGCATCCAAAAAGCCAAAGGCTGCACTCACAGTAGCTGCTTCATAAATGCTCACTAAACCAGACCAGGGCCACCCCACAAAGATAAGGGCTGGCTACCGTGGTGATGCCTTGGTTTCTTTACAGAGTCAATTTGAGAACTAACTAACGGGTGGACAGGAACTCTGGGTTATGTCAAAACAAACAATTAACATGCTTTCAGTCTAGTGTTCAAACAAAACTACCCCCAGGCTAGATGGGCTTTTAACACATTTAAGCTTTTTTTTTTTTTTGGTACCGGGGATCAAACTCGGATCCTTGCACTTGCGCAACAGGCAGCAAAACCACTGAGCTAAATCCCCGACCCAACACATTTAAATATAAGGAGGCACTAGTTCTTCTTCAGTGAGCTGAAGAATCTGAATAACTAAAACTTGGAAAATGCAGAAATTGTTATTTTCATATATTTCCAGTGATCTACATGCATCGACAGAAATACTTCTAAGCACAACAGTACTTTTTTTTTTGAGACAGTCTCACTATGTAGTTCAGGCTGGCCTTGAATTCACTATGTAGCTTAGGCCAGCTTGGAACTTGCTATGTAGCTCAGGCTGGCCTTGAACTCAAGGTGATCCTCCTGCCTCTGCCTCCCAAGTGCTGGGATTACAGGCATGCGCCACCACACCTGGCAAAATGGTACTTTTTAAGGTGCAATTCATATCCTTGGGCACTTATCCATTTCACCATACAAACAT
This sequence comes from Heterocephalus glaber, assembly GCF_053883595.1. Lineage (NCBI taxonomy): Eukaryota > Metazoa > Chordata > Mammalia > Rodentia > Bathyergidae > Heterocephalus > Heterocephalus glaber. The sequence continues at coordinate 20,934,469 of NW_028258410.1, read as the reverse complement.
ATCAAAAACACAGACTGTCCAGAAATCCTGGCTCACTGGATCTGGGCCGAGGCCAGGGTGCCAAACTGCCAGTGCATTCTGCAGAGTGGAGCCGTGCTGGTTTACAGGATGGCAGGATTTTTTGCAGCGATTACTCTTCAGGGGAGAGCCAGAATGTCTGGCCAGTTTAAGCAAGGCTTGATGGAAGGTGCCCGGCATCCATTGGATTGGTCTGATAGTCCCTCATAGAAGGTTCCAGACCTTCCTGGTCTCCTGGGGATGTGTGGTCTTCATTGCTCCATCTGTTCAGTATCTAGTGAGTTACTGTATGTGCCAGGTCCTGGGGACACAACAGTAACCAGGACACCCTCAAAGCCATACCTTCACTCTTTGGGGCCACCTGCTAACCTCCAGCAAAGAGTAAACAGGAAGTGCTGGAGAACTAAGCCTTCTGGGAGACCTGGCAAGACAGCTGATGTGTAAGCACCCTTGGAGAGGCAAGTCTGAGATGGGCGTTGTACACATCTCAGCTGTTCCCCGTGCCAGCGTCCCTGCTTACCCACTGGAGAAGCCACCTCAGGCAGAGCTGTCTTGCCTTCCTCCCTCGGCGGCCTCAGTTCCCTCTCCCCTCCTGCTGTCTCCTTCACTTTCCAGATACACTCCTGCACTTGAGTCCCTGTCTCTGCCTGCTGCTGGGAAGACCAAACTGTAGGCAGCACCTGCCCTGGGAGTTTTTATTCTAATGGGGGAGAGGGATGGAGGGCCTGGGTCATGGGGCCCCAGCCCAGACAGGCTTCCTCACTCATATTCTTGGGGGATTTTGTTGTTTTTTTCTCTTCCCAGGACTATCCTTCCTACCCTGGCTTCCCTCAGAGCCAGTACCCCCAGTATTACAGCTCGTCCTACAACCCTCCTTACGTCCCCGCCAGCAGCATCTGCCCTTCGCCCCTCTCCACATCTACCTTTGTCCTCCAAGAGGCACCCCACAGCATCCCCAGCCAGACCTCTGAGCCGCTGGCCGGTACGTATTTCTTATTTAATTTTTTATATTTATTACTGCATGTTTGCAGTACATGATTGTATTCATTGTGGGGAGTTGGTACAATACATTACCCATCTTAAATACTTTTACTTTCCTTCCCCTCGCCTCCCTCCATCTCTTGGCCCCTTGACATTTGCAAAAGGTCTGTCTCCTTGTTCCCTATTTTTCCTCTTTTATTTGGCTCTTTAAATTTCTCCTTTGGGTTTATCATATAAGAGACCCCGAGTTCCAAGCCACTGGCTGGTATATATGTGCGGTCACCTTTGCTAGGCAGTCATGGCTGGGGTCTGAGCTCCTGCACAAGGAAGGAAAGGATCTGAACATAGGTTTCACCTGGAGTGAACTGCTTCCCCAGGGGCTGAATGCATCCCCCACGTGTGCACTGACTTCTCTCTGTCTCTGTGTGTCTGCGCGCGCACGTGTGTGTGTGTGTGTGTGTGATTGCATTCATGTTTAAAAGAAAAAGGTTTTACCTAAAAATTCTCATTTCTGGCTTCTCTTGCAAGATCCTGCCACTCTAGCCACATCCCAAGGAACAAAACTACTGATACTAAATCCATTTACCCCATTTAGAAAGGACACACAGGATTCCACATCCCACCAGCTCACCTCAAGTTCATGAGCTGCCCAGCCCATGTAGGCCTTGGAGTTTGTGAGCCCTGGTCCAAAAGGAAAGGAAGCTCATTTTAAATGCTCCTCTGTTATGTGTCAAGCACATACCTCTGAGGTCTCCTTTAATGACTTATTTTATACTTACTAACAAATAATTTTCAGCACCTACTGTTTTCCAAGTACCCCTCAGTTTCAAATAATCACACAAATGTATTTTCACAAACATCTGTGATAAGGAAAGCCATAATTCTCAGGAAGGCAGGTTTTCCATTACACACCACCTTTTTCCAAGATCGAAATGCTAAGTAACTTGCTACGAACTGGTGGCACCGGGCTTGAACCTGGGCCTGTTAGACTCTGTAACCAGTGCTCATGCTGCTCACTGGCCATGCACAGTTGAGAATATGTCATCTGCACTTCACCAAGGACAGAAGGCCTTTTTGATTCTCTAAGAGGGGTTCAGATATTGTGACTTGGGGCCTCAGGAATTCCAGGCTCCTTCACCCAATCCTTAAGTGTGTCCATTTCTCACAGCTCAATCTTCAGAAACCCATTCCCCACCCCACATATTAGCCAGGACTGTTTGGCTTCAGAAGATAGAAAATCTAGTTTAAGCAAAAGAAGAAGTCAGAGGAGAAAAAGAGGGGAAGGAAAAAAGGAAGAGGAGGAAGGAGAAGATGAAGAAGGAGGAGAAGGAAGAGAAAAAGGAAGAGGAAGAATTATTTATAGGTGCATGTAACCAAGATGCACATGGGTCAGTCTAGGCCCAAGACCTCAGTCTCTCTTCCTTCCGGCTCTGTGGTCTCCTGGGCTCATGTCCCTCTCCAGTAGGCTCCTCCCCTCGGATGGCCAGGATGGTGACCAGACACGAAGGACTCAGTCCTCCCCCGAATCCACCCCTGCAGAGGGACTTCTTCCTGACACTTCCTCCAAGCACCCCGCATGCTCCCCTTGGCCCAGCTTGGGTCACTGCCCATCCCTGAACCATCTCTGCAGCCAGCGGAGTGGAAGGCAGGGATGGAACAGCACACAGGTCTCGCCCACAGCTGGAGCTGGAGTTGGGGCCACTCCATCCAAACCTCATGGACTAGAGATGAAGGAAAGGGCAAGTCCCCAAAGAAGCCTAAGCACCGTAACCAGGTGACAGAAGAGACACCAGGTTAACAAAAACAAGAGAGGCTCACAGCCACGCAACGATTCACACCCGGATGGCAAGCAGCTCATGCTGTAGAGCCCATGTCCTGGCCCCTCTGCAGTCACAGACCTCGGTAGGTACCGCCTGTGCAACTGACTCCCCATCCTGTGGAGCCGCCCGTTCCCTCTGCAGACCCACAAGGCACATGGCTTCTCTCTTATGAGATGCTGTGTGCTTGTCAAAAGTACATCACATGGCAGCAGTGACCAGAATATGCAGATGCAAAGTGGTGTCGCTGAGACTTGTTCATTTGTCTTCTTTTCTGGCATCAACTAACACCCTGCGGCTTTGTGGAAGCTAAACTGGCCTAATGGGGCCTAGATGTCCATTCAGTTTATTGGCCAATGGTTAGAAAAAGAACAATAGGTAAGACCCACTTCTTTTGCTCCTACAGTTCTTGGTGTGGCTACTGATTCCATTGAGAGGGGGTGTTTTTGATTTGATGACAAACGGAGACGCCATGGCCGTGCATTTTTAAGTCAACTTTTGAGAAAGTTTAGGGTTTAAGCATTGACTTTGGTCATTGTGACTCCAATCCAGAGTATTTATGAGCACACAGGACATATTTAACAACTTGTAAATTGCTTTCTTTGAAGAATATGAAGTCTACCAAAACTTTCTTCATAATCCTGAATCATCTTTGGCCAACTTGCTTTTCAGAATATAGCTTCTGCAGACTGGATTCAGAAAAGGAGAAGAACAAAAACCTCCTGAGAAAGTAGGGCAGAACAGAGCTGTGAGCAGGAGCACTTTGAGTAGCACCCGTAACCCAAGGGTGAACAGGCCTCCAAAGACCTCCTTCCAGGAATGCGGGTTATGTGCCAAGGTCATCTTTGCTCCCATCAGGAACAGGCATAAGGGCTCATTGTGTCTCTTTGAAATGTTTCTTTATTATTTCCCCCTGTTCTTCATTTATCCCTTGGTCTAAGGGCCAACCATAGGTGGTCGAGATGGCTTTTACTGGATGTCTAATAAAATCTAGAGACATAAATAATTGTCTGTTCTAACAGAGGTCTCTGGCCTCTTTCCCCCAGTGTCTGTTATAAGGGAAGAGCATGTGTGTGCAGCACACACACATACACATGCACACTTATGCCCACTTTTAAAGTTTCCCATAAAAAGTCCACTTTTGAAGTGATCCTGGATATTGTCGAGTGAGCACTTCCAAGCTGCAGAGGCTGGCGTGGTACATGTGCACTAAGACAGGCAGAGCCCTCACACTATGCGTCGGCTGGAGAGGGGATCTTGATGCTGTCCTCACTCACCCCGATGCCCCTCACAGGATGCTGCATTGACAAATACCAGCATCAGCATGAGTCCCCAGTGTGCAGATGACAGCAGGGCAGTTTGCTGGCACAGAGGGCCAACTCTGAACATCTTTCATCGCTCAAGAGAAAAAAACACCAGTAGTCACTGCTTAAGACTTTGCTCTTTTTTGCATGTTTAAGTGTATGCAAGTTCCCTGAAAAGAAGCTGGAGGATTTTTTAAAACTTTTTAGATCATCTCCCTCAGCCAGCAGAAGGAGAATGTTTTAATCTCTCAAGAAGAACTTAGAAGACTCTTGCATACAATTGGGCAACATGTAACAAAATTAAAAATGCATGCACCCTTTAACCCAACTACTCTGCATCTAAGAATTTATAAACTTTTGTGAAGACACAAACACTTAGAAATAATATTTATGGTAGCATCATCATAGCAAGAGACAGGAACAACCTGGATATCCACTGGCAGGAGCCAGGTCAAATATATGATGGTGCCTCTGCCAGTGGGAGGCTATACAGCCATTAAAAAGAGTGATGCAGAGAGCCAGGGGTAGAACACAGTGATGGAAAAGCAAGAGGCACTGCTTCAAGTAAAAGATGAGCCTGCCCCTTACTTAAGTCTAGGTTGATACCTATATGTTATGCTTTAGATGGAGAGGGTCCCTCAAGGCCTTGTGTCCTTAAGAGGCATGGCTTTTGCAAGGTGATTGGATTGTGGGGCTGCTATAGCTGACTTCCTGTTAGGGGTAAAGCCTGGCCGGAAGAGGCTGGTCACTGGGTGCGTGACCTGGAAGGCTGTCTTCCTCCCAACTCCTCTCTGCTTCCTGGCCACCAAGATGTGACCAGCTTTCCCCTACTGTGCCCCTCTGCCATGCCATTTGTGCCTTGGAGCCAGGCCACCATGGACTGTACCAATGAGCCAAAACTTCTCTTAAGTTGTGGGTGTCAAGTATTGTGTCCCAGCAACGAGAAAGGGGCTAAGACACTGTACTATATTTGCATAGAAAATTTCTGGGAAAATGCAAAAGCAACAGCTAACAGTCATTTTCTCTGGAAGGGAAAACAGGATCTGGAATAAAAAGAAAAGACTACAGGTAACAGACTATAGGAAGCTCCACCCAACAGCAGAAAATACACATTCCTTTCAAGAACATGAGTGGGATATATCAAATGGGATATTTGCCAAGATGGACTCATTCTGGAGCATAAAACAAGTCTTAGTCCATTTAAAAGGATTCAAGACTCACAAAGTATGTTCTCTGACAACAGTGAAATTAAATGAGTAATAAATAACAGATATTTCTGGAAAATTCCCAATATTAGAAAACTAAATAACATACTTCTGCCTAACACATAGATCAAAGGAGAAATTAAATAGTACTTCAAACTGAGTGAAAATAAAACCATAACATACCAAAATTTATGGAATGTCATGAAAGTAGAACTTAAAGAGAAGTTTATAGCACTAAATGCCTAAGTTAAAAAAGAAGAAAGAATACGAACTAAAGACCTAATCTTCCACCCAACTCATCCCATAAGGCTAGCATTGTCCTGATACCAGAACCAGACAAAAACATTATATGAAAACTATGGGCCAATATGCCAATATGTATAGATACAAAATTTCTAAGGAAAAAAAAATTTCTAAGGAAGATGGTAGCAAATTAAGCCCAAAAACATATTTAAAAGGCTAATACATCACAACCAAGTGGGGATCACCCCAGGGATGCAAAGTTGGTTTAAAATTGGAAATTCAATTTATATTATTCTCAGTATTAACCAATTGCAGATTATATCAATAAATACCCAAAAAAAGTATTTAAAAAGTCCATCATCTGTTCCCAAACTCCAAACTAAGAGCAGAAGGTAAAGGAGAACTTCTTTTATTAGAAAATCACATGTTGTGGACTAAATATTTGGCCTCTACCACTTCCCAATGAATGAATCATAAATGAAGCTCTAATCATCAATGTGATGCTACGGGGCGGGGGGGGGGGTAGGTCATGAGGGTGACACCCTGGAGAATGGGATTAGTGCCTTTATTAGAAGAGAAGGCAGAAATGATCTCCATCTGCCATGCAATGATATAGCAAGAACACATCTGCTGACAAGCCAAAAAGAGAGCCCTTGCCAGAAACTGGATCAACTGGCACCTTGATCTCAGACTTTCAGCCTCTGGAACCATGAAAAATAAACTGCTATCATTTAAGCACGCAGTCTGTGGTATTTTTATTACAGAAGACCAAATAGCTACCAAAAACCCACAACCATCCCCAAGATCAAAACTAAGACAAAGAGGTCCACTTTTACCACTTCTATTACATTGTTCTAGAGGCTCTAGCTAGTACAATAAGACAAGAAAAAGAAACTAAAAGCATCTGTGTTTAAAAAGAATACTGCATGATCTCACTCGTATAGAGACTCTAAAAAATGTGGAATCCATAGGGCAGAGTGGAATGGTGTTTACCTGAGGGTGAGGTGGGGGGCCCCAGGAAAATGTCAGTCAAAAGATAAAATATTTCAGTTTAATAGGAGGAATAAATTGCAATATGGTAACTATAGTTAATAGCAATGTATTGAATACTTGATATTGCTAAAAAGTAGGTTAATTTTTAAATTTTTTAGTACAGGTTTGCTGTACATGACAGTTACATTCATCATGAGGAGCTGGCACATGTACATAACACATCTTCAGTCTTTTTCTAACCCTTCCCTTCGCTTCGCTCCCTCCATCTCTTGGTCCTCTTCCCATTTGCTGAAGATCCATCTCCCTGTTTCCTATTATCTCTCCTTTATTTAGCTCTTTAAATTATTTATACCTTGGGTTTCTCATATAAGAGAAACCATGTGATAGTTAAGCTAATGTGTCTGATTTATTTCACTTAACATTATAGTCTACTAGTTTACATCCTCACCAACAATGTAAAAGGATTTTTCCCCCAAAGAAGAAAGTAGATTTTATGTGTTCTTACCACAAAAACAGATAAGTATATGAAGTAACAGATATGTTAAAGTGATTTTAGTTGCTCCAGTATACATATATATCAGAACATCATGTTATACACTCAAATATATAATTTTTATTGGTCAGTTTTTTTAAAATCTTCATTATCTGTCTTAACCGTTCAACAGGGTTGATGAAGACTGCAAAAACTATGTGCTTTGCAAGTTATTAAGTGATGTGCATTTATAAATAATGGCTATGAAAATATATTTAAGAACTCACTTTAACTTAGGTAATTAAATATAATTCTTTTCACCTAAGAATATAATTAGGTAGGGCCAGGGATTTAGCTCTGTGGTTCCACCACCTGCCTCGTAAGTGCAAGGTCCCGAGTTTGAGCCCCGGTACCAAAAAAAAAATAAAAGAATATACTTAGATTGACTTAATCTTTTGGTGGTTCTTTTTTTGTTTATTTGTTTTTCTTTTTTTTTTTTTTTATTTTTGCAGTAAGAGGGATCGAACCCAGAGCCTCACATATAGTAGGCATCCCATCTACCACTGAGCTAGATCCCCAACCCCCTCAAATCTTTTATATAACAAAAAACCCAAACTTTCATGAAATAAAATGACCTGACCACCTGTGTAGAAAATCTCATGGAGTTCACAAAAAAGCCACTAAAACTAAAAAGTTCTAAAAGCCAAGGTGTTGTGGAGCATTAGATGAATATATAAAACTCCTATGTCCATGTACTAGCAACAAACAGTGGGAAATAGAATATATTTAAATGCCATTTACAATAGCATCAAAACATATGAAATATATAAGGTTAAATTTGACAGAAGAGGTAGAAGATTTACACTCCATGAAAACTGCCAACTGAAGTTGGAAAAGGCATTAATAACTGGAGATGTTCACAGGTCACAAAGGGATGAGCTCTTGATACACACAACCAGGACAGAATCTCAACACAATTGTGCTGACCAGAGCAGACAGACATCTCGCTGAGGCTTTGCCCCTTTTGAAAATATTTGCCTGGACTTTAACAAAGGGCACCAAATGATCTCTAAGTCCCACTACCCTTAAATGACCAAGTGGATCAGGGTGGACCTCGGTGCGTTGTTGTCCAGCCTCTGCGAGTCGAGGAGAAATTCTTTCTCCCGAAGAGAGTGTCTGCCGGCTCACTGCTTGGGAATGGTGAGCTCTAAACGGCTGGAAAGTTGGAGAATGCTTAGCCATCCTGACAACTCAGAAATCACATCTCTTCTTATTATGTCCTTAGCCTGCTGAGAAGTTTCATAGATATTAAATAAATACAGTTGAATCCCTCGGGTTTGGGGGGGAAATAGTCCTTCCAGCAGAGGAAAAAGAAGCTGTCCTTTGCCAAGTACTTTTAGACAAAGGCATTTCCCCGCCAACGATCCCCAAACTGGAGATTACGACAGGAGAGGTGGCGGCTGTGGGATACACTTGGGAGCTAAAACAAGCAATTGGAAAGTAAGAAAGTGGGATTGGATGCCCTCGAAGCCTCCTGCTGGCTCACAGTTTTGTCACTCTTCAGTGACAAGGACAGAACCAAATGTGGCACTAATTTATTTGTAGGACATAGCAGGCAAATCCAGTCACCTTACTAAGCCTCATTAGCTAAACAAAGATGGTAATGTAATAAAAATCCATCTATTTAAGCCAGGTGTGGTGGCGCATGTTGTAAATCTAGCACTGGGGAGGCCGAGGCAGAAGGATCACTAAAAGTTCAAGGCCAGCCTAACTACACAGCCAGACCCTGTCTAGAAAATAGAGAAATAAAAATCCACGCATTTAAATTTATGTGCTTAAAGAACAGCACAACTTCAGTGAGGGCATTGGGATCAGAACAGGGAGAATGCAGTTCTGCTCCCATGGGGGAGTTAGGCAATTGTCCAAGGACACCAGGATGTGTCCCCCGCTGTCTGCTTTACAAACATGTGTTGGACGATGCAAGATCATGAACAAGTGTTCTGACTGAGCAACTGAAGGGCAGTTTCAATTCCATGATCTTGGTCTTGGGCCTCCCTTCTAGAGTTAGACAAGGCTGGTGTCACACCTTAGACGGAGCTCGTGTGACAGTTCCTAGAAGCAGAGCTTCTGATTTGTCCCCTGTTCCCTTTCATGCTCCAGGTGACTACAACACACACAATGGACCCTCCACACCAGCCAAAGAGGGGGACACAGACAGGCCACATCGGGCCCCCGACGGGAAGCTCCGGGGCAGGTCAAAGAGGAGCAGCGACCCGTCCCCAGCAGGCGACAATGAGATCGAGGTGATTAATCCCAAGGGCCTGTGTTGATTGGTGAACTCTGTGTGTGGTCCAAGCAAGGGGCACGGGCAGAGCTGTTCACAAAGCCTGGTCACCAGGAAAGGACCACTGGAAGGGAAAGCTGGGAAGAGTCAGGCTGGTCACACTGGAGCACTGTTGAGAAACCAGGATAGAAGAGTCAGCCCTGGAGCCAGGAGGGATGGTGCATCTCAAAGCTTGGCAGTATCAGCATCCTCAGGGGGCTTCTGGCCCCGCTCAGGGCCTCTAACTCAGCAGATTCAGTGCAAGGCGTCACAATTCCCCATGGGATGCTGACATCCTGGGTTGGAGTCTACACCCTGAGAGTCCCTGGTAAAGAAAATGACAGGCAGAGCCCTTCAGCCGAGTTAGGTTCTTACCCCTGGTAACATGGCAGAGTCCCCATGATGCTTTGTAAAGTGCAGATGCCCCTGCCCCAAGTGAAAATCCTCTGGTGTAATTTTAAAAGTTAAACTTACCTCCCTGGAGGCAGCCCAAATCCTTTCTATGGTTCTAGCATCTCAGGCAGTGGACTTCAGACTGGTGCATACCAGAATCACCTGCAGAACTTGGAGAACCATCCATTCTCAAGCTGCACCCCAGACCCAATCAGACCTGCTGAAGGTGGGGCCTAGACACCCACATTTTTAAAGCTCCCTGGTCATTCCAGTGTGCAGCCCAGGCCGAGAACCAGTGGACTGATGGATGCTGTAATGTTTGTTATAAAAAAGCAAATGAAGGATGGCTGGTAAGACACTGAAATTTCCCCCCAAAGCAGCCTTCATGGGGGAGGATACTAGTGGGGACATATGCATAATGGATGCCCAAAAAGATATAATTGACCATTATCTATCAAGGGAAGAAAGTGAGCAAATTCACAGGTTTGTACTTCTTCATAAAAAAAGGAGTCATATGTTGGCTAGGATGTTCCTCGGTACAGATAGCATTGGCCAACCCTAGGTCAAAGCCAGGCAGTTCAGATGTATCTTCATCCGACTCGTAGTCCTATACAGTTTGTGCAGCAGCTACAAAAGTGAGCCACAAGCTCAAATATGTGAAGAAATACCATCTTCATCATTGCCTCACAGTCAATGTTATTTTGACTCCGAGTTCCCACTGTACCAGGGTGGTAAGAAATTCCATCTCATTGCCATCGTTTCTCCCATTCCAAACTTTCACGAGGATCTCAGAGTTCAAACGATCTCAGAAACCAGAAGAGCTTCAACAGTCCAGTGCGGCTGCCTTTCCCAAGGTCAGAGCCCACAGCGGTCAGTGAAAGTCCGGCCACTTGCTGATTTCCATGCCCCACACCAGCTGAAAACCAAACAGAACTTCCTGGGAGGAAGGACAGGTTAGAAGGAAGCACCAAAGGCAGTGCTGAGGAATGTAGGGACCCTTTAAGGTGCCTGCCTAGCCAAAGAGCAAGCCATTGTATATCCTAGGGCCACTTTGCTCAGTGTCAGTTTCAAGGGGACAGCCTCCCATGGGCCTGGCTTGGGTCCTGTGCTTACCCCTTGATTGAAAGCTCAGCTGAGACAGCCCACAGCCCACAGGAGGGGAAAAAACCAGGATGCTCTTATCAGAAGACCAGAGACAGATGCTGGGGGATAGATGTCCACTATTGAGGCACTTGGTATTTAGCTAACATTCACTAGAACAGCTGCAGGTATCTTTGGTGGCTGCTGTCTGCACTGTTATCCTAATAGGTATTACGCACTTCAAACATCAAACTTGTCCCCTATGATTAGTCAACCTGCTAAAGTTCACCAGCCACCTTTACTACCCCAGGGCTCTTCCACAGAGCAAGTGTTCCTACTGCTCTGAGGACCATTCTCAGACCAAGGTACTCTGCTCTTGCTTCCCTTGTTTTGGAGTTTGTTTGTTTGTTTGTTTGTTTCAAGGTTTGGGTTCTTTAAAACAACATACAGTCTCACTATCCAGGCCAGCTTCAAACTCCTGGGCTCAAGCAATCTTCCTACCTCAGCCCGCCAAGTAGTTGGGACTATAAACTTGCATCACCAAACCCACCCTCGTTCTTAAAGCTCCTTCTTTCCCAAATCAAGGAGACCCTGCACAATCCCTTCTGTGGGCTGAGGCTTTTGCAAAAGGCTGAAAGAAATCAACTGGCTTTGGGTTGTTGTCTTTGCTCTCTGCTCTCCCACATTCCTGAGGGTTTCTCCCAGTGTGGTGTTGCAGAGCTGTAGAAAACTCAGAGAGCAACACATACATTAATATTTTCTCCAAAAACAAAAAATGTACTAGCCTAACAGGGCTCCTGCTCCTGGTAGGGGACAGTGGGACTGGAGAGACATTTTTCCATGAAGCTGGGAAGGAGGCAGGAGTGTTGTGGCATGGAAGTTGGAGATTATAGGGCGCTATTATTCTGGAAACATCTGCTTCTAAGTCCCAGAGTAAGTACCCCTGGGCGAGAATAATTGGAAAGGTGTGAGCTGTCCTACTCTTCTGGACTTAATGTCAGCAGGGCGGGTTTGCCTGGGTCACACCTCTTAAGTCTTGGCAGTTTTGTTAATGACCGAAACCCATGAGAGAGAAATTATGTCAAAGTGGAAAGGAGGAAAATTCTGAGTGTGTATTAGTTAAAATCCTTCAGCTGCAGGTGCCAGAAACCAACCGAAGCTTGCTTAAGTGAAAAAGCAGAAATTAGTCTACGGATCCAGAGACCCTCTTAGAGCTCGAGGGCAGGATGCAAGAGAGCGTCAACCAGGCACTGGCAACAGCCAGGGAGACCAGGCCAGGAAACGCGTTTATTCCCTCCCTCCCCACACACTGCCAAGAGGGAAGGGGCTGGAGCCCCTGGTCCCCGGCACAGCTTTCCGCGGAGCCTCCCGACCCTGCCCACTCCCGGCACAAACCAGAACCATTTTTGGCCCTCCATTCTTCTCTCTTTATGATTTGGATTCTCTTTCCTTCAGATCATATGGCCAAACTGGGTCACCAGCGGCACCCAAAGATAATGACTTTCTTTCGAAGACCCAATTTTAACTTCCCCCCAGAAAAGGTCTTTGACCCTCTAGGGTTAGGAACCCACTTGGGTTCAAACTGTGGCAGCCTAGAAGGGCCACCTCCAGAAGGGCGCCAGGAATGTGCCCCTAATAGTCAGGGCTCGGGGCGGGGGTTAGGGTGGGAGGAGAAAGGCAAAACTTCTTCTTCGGAGGGGATATAATGGATAAATGAATGGGCCCTGCCCTAAAATCTGAAAACACTCACTGCTTTTCTTAGCCCTTAACTAAAATTTCTAAGTTACACTGATTCAGCTCATGTAGTTCAGATAAACTAAAGCAGCATATTGAACTGCAAACGGACTCCTGAAAAGCAGTGATTTCCAAATGTTTTTTACCAAGACCCCATAATGAGAAGTACATTTAATGTCATGACCTAGCACATCCACGCACATAAATATAACTGGACCAAAAAAAATTCGTGAATCAATATTCATTTCTACTAATTGCTTCAAAAACCTCTGTACTAGAGAACCTGAGATGCTAATGTGCGTTTTTCATTCTAGTTACTCCTCTTTCCTTTTAAAAGCATGTCAAATGCCATTGTGCAAATATAATCATTGGCCTCCGAGAGTTTTAAAAGGGGGCGCGTTCACAGTGGCAGACTAAGTAGGTGTATTTGCCTCCTTTTCAGCACCAGCCACAGAGATTAAAAAAGAAAAAAAGCTCCTTTGTTCTTAAAAATAATGATCACCAGGAAAATGAGGGAAACCAACAGTATGAAAAATAGTCCCAAAAAATGGGGCAAATGAGAGATGAAGTAATTTAGAAAACAGAAAAGAACTTAGAAAAAATCTGATTGGTCTTCTTGTAAAAATTCAAGGAGATTTTGCATTTATAAAATAAGTGGAAGCTATTGGGAAAAGAATATTCAAAAGAAAAAACAGTTATGAATAATTTTTAAATGGAGAAACAGGCTAGAAGAGAAAGTTTAATAATTACCCAGAACACAGATCAAAAAGACAAAATTATAGAAAATATTGTTTAAAAGGAGAAGCAATGGGCCGGGGATTTAGCTCAGCGGTGCTGCCGCCTGACTCGCAAGCACAAGATCCTGAGTTTGATCCCCAGTTCCACAAAAAATAAATAAATAAATAAAATAATAAAAATAAATAAAAGGAGAAGCAATATCAATCCAAAAGGCTTAATTTAACTGTTAGAAATTCCAGAAAGAGAAAACAATAAAATGGGTAAATAAAATATAATATTTAAAGATGAAATTAAAAAATTTTCAAAGCTGTAGAAAGATGCAAGTCATTAGACTGAAAATGCTCAAGTGGTCAACAGCGTGAATGAAAAGAAAGACCACACCTATGATACCACACCACAAGATATATTCTCCTGGGACTTAAGGATACCAGGTAAGAAGGAAAGACCCTTCTTGGAAAAGAAGCCAAAACTGCAAGGACTAAGGATCAGTGAAACATCAGATTTTTCCTCAGTGACCCACAAATCCACTAGAAGATAATGGGAGAATTCTTTCAAAGATCTAGAGGACATTGTTTTCCAACTGGAATTCTGTACCCAAAGAAATATGAAGAAAATAAAGTTAGCACATATGCAAGAATTCAGGGAGATTGCTTTTCATGCACCCAGTCACAAACACCAGATTAAGGATACACTCAGGTAAAATAAAAAAAAAATTTAAAAAAAAGGAATGAGGGAGAGAGAGACTTGGAATCCAGGTAGGAGTAGAGCCAGCTCAGAAATGCAGCGGAGGGCAGCCTCTCCATGGAGCATTCTATCACGGAGGATACATATCCCTGGTACAGACAGTGTGACTAAATCTGAGACTGGAATGAAAGCACTTTTGCTAAACAAGAAAAAAATAAAAGCAATTAATAAACTCCAACAAAAACAAAAAGTTATACCTGCCGAGTGTGATTCATTGATGACTACACAGAGATATGGCATTATTTTGATCAGGACAGAGTGTGACTGAAGGAACACCTATGACCTTAGAGGCAGGGGCATTCTCCTTGAGGGGGTCTGGGGCTGTGAAGTTGGACGCATGGAGGAGAAAGTGAAAGGTTAGCAAGTTTGGCTCTTCGGCGAATGATCACAAGTTGTAAATATTTTTTAACTAATGACCCACCATTAAAATCAACATGTAGACAGAGCACAGAAGTTTTAATTATAGTTACAAAACAAAACCAAACATGCAAACTAGGCTATCCCTACTGACTGGACAGAAGTAAAGTTGAAGCCAGTAGATATCAGAGAGAGCAGGAGGAAGGGGAGAGGAAGGGGGCCAGGATCTATATCCTGGGTTTACTATTTCAGCCCAGAGAGAATTCCAAAGCTGATGGAATGGGTAATAAAGGAGTTCACGTGTGTGAAAAATGTAAGGTACCTGAGAAACAAGGGAGGCTCCCATGGCTAAGCCCTCATCATTCAGAAAGCCCAGTCAAAAGATACTGTCAAGTTGCTGGCAAATCAATGAGTAAAGGTATTCGTGTGTTCTTTAGAATTCGGGAGGTAATTGCCAGATTTGCTAAAAACAGAAATGCCCAGAAAAAGTTGGGCTTATGGTAAGCAGCAAATTAAAATGGTAGTATTTCATGTTGTCAGATGAGTTATATGGTTTTTGTTGTTGTTTTTGGCCTGCATGCCTCCTTTTTTGAGTTTTTATGTAGAAGGCAAGAACAGGCTTCTTGGTTCTGGCATCTGTTGGGTTGATAGGAGCCCAAAAATTGGCCATGAGAATGCACTTTCCATAGATGAGGTTGGATGGGGATTCACAAGGCATTCGTGAGTCACGTGTTTTATAACTTACAGACAATGTGCTTCAAGACTTCTCTTCCTCCAAAGAATTAATTTCTGCAGACATTAAGTCAGATGCAAGCGAGCCCATTTGTCTCCATTCTCTCCCTCTCTTTCGTCACAGCGTGTGTTCGTGTGGGACTTGGATGAGACAATAATTATTTTTCACTCCTTACTCACGGGGACTTTTGCATCCAGATACGGGAAGGTAAGAATCGATTTTGTATCTCTCTCTTTTCCTTGTTTTTCAACATGACTGTTGATCCAGCCAGTTGGTCCTAGGGATTGTGGTGGCAGATTATGAGGCAGCTTCTCGAGAAAAAGCTGCCCCTTTGGATCATGCCAGGTTTGAAAACGCCTATGGAATTTTCCTTTGACATGTGAAAATTTAATTAGCTTCCCCTTCTATGGTCTCCCATGCCTTTTCTTCCAACATGTGAAGCAACCACCATGTACTTGGTAGCATATAAACCTATCATTTTCAGTGGTCTCTTGCCCAAGAGAGCAAGGATGCCCTGCAGCAGTAATGCTGGCTACAAAATGAAGGAAAGTGGTTTTCTTCTTCCTTGTTATCTTAGCATCCACAGCAAATGATTTCAACTTCCTTCCCATTTTTCTGGGACCAGGGGGAGGTATTGTTGACTCCAACATGGGTCTTAGTGATAGCTTTGCAAATTATGTTGGGGAACAATTCAGTTAGAATTCTGGGCTACAGACCAGGCTGATTTAGGGTGAATGGAAGAGACTTAATACCACCATAAGAGTCCAGTCATGAACTGAGTTGCTAAAACCGAAACCTTGCCGAGTCTCGGAATTTCATCCTAAAGACTCCTTAACAGACCACAGGTGGACACCCTAGACATCTGCTGTCTCCTTAGGGGGATGCATGGGGGCAGAGGGTGGCACTTAAGAGGACAGCCTAGTGATCATCTGCTCAGAGGTGAGTGACCCATAGGCAGCTGCTTCCACATCCGGGTGGGAACCCTGAGACTTGCCAGCGCCTGGAAAATATTTTTGTTTCTGTTTAGAGACCAGAACTATGATTTGACGTCACCTCATGGCTTTTCCAGCTGCTTGTGGTTTTTATGGGGGTCATAACAAGCTGGATGTGTAATTACCAAGATAGATTTATTGTCTGCCATTTCATTGTAAAGGATATAAAAATGGTGTTGGTGGTGCAGAAATTTCTCGCCGTGTAGGAATGCCATTAATGTGTCTAGCAGTGGTGCAGGAACCCCCGCATGCATGTTCGGGCTGTGCGTGGCTTAGGTGATGGTGGCAGAGGTGAGAGCCGTGCAGACTCCAGAGTAGGCACAGTAGCTATCGCCCCCAGGTGGGCTTCTCCAGGGGCCACCCCGGTGCACTAAATCAAGCTGTCCTGTGGTTGTCCCGTCCACTCCGGTAAAGTCACCCAGCAGGGACACATTACTTTGTTCTTCTTGTCCTTAGAGATGGCCACTTGTGAAGTTCTGTAGCTCTGGGCAGCAACTCATATCTTATGCATCAGGTAGGGCCTGGTGACCTTGGGTGTGCCCTTTATGTATGTGTCCCACCACTGCTCCTTAAACCAAACTGGGAGCCCCCTCAGGAAAAGGACACAGTCCAGGGCTCCTTACCAGGCCCCATGTCCCTCTCCCATGTCATCTCTCATCGCCAGCCACTCTTCTCCATCCCAGCCACTATCACCTCCAGCTTGGCTTCCTGTCTGGTCTCCCAACTTCCACTCCTGTACCTTACAGCGCCCTAAGCAAGGTCATCTGAGAATACAAGCTTGGTGGCATTGCTGCATGCCAACAAGGCACCAGTGGCTTCCCCATTGCCAGAACTCAAGCCAGCCTGGTCACCCCCCCTTTCTAGCCCCATTTCCACTACCTGCCCTGGGTAGTTTGCCGTTCTGAACCAGCCACGCTCTGTCCCTTCTCAGCTGGGTTCCTGGGAGATAGATCCTGAGACGAGGAGTGTGAGTGGATTACTGGGGAGATGAGCCCTGGAGGCACAGGGTACAGAGTGGGAAAGTGGGGCAGGGAACGAAGGAGGCCGTTGGAGGCTGCATGAACCATGCTGTGGGCGGTGGGACCTCACACGGGCTGAGGAACCCAAAAGCTGAGGGAGCTGGGATAGTTATCCAAGAGTCCACTTCTGTCGTGGGCTGAGGGCTTCTTCTGGGCTATCTCCCTGCACTTCTGGCCTGATCCATGAAAGCCCCAAGGTAGGGAATCCTAGGTGCTCCCTGTAGAAGGCCCCACATGGACAGGCATGACTGCAGCTGAGGAGACATGGGAGAGAGGCATGCTGGGACCCTTTGCTATAACCCAGAATATTCTAGAATGGGTTTTTACAGAGTTAAATTGTACTTATTTTTCAAAGTTTTAAGGTTTTGTGTTGTTGTGTTTTGTTTTGTTTTGGTACCAAGGATCAAACTCGAGACCTTGCGCTTGTGAGGCAGGTGGCAGAACCACTGAGCTAAATCCTCAGCTCAAGGTTTTGTGTTGTTTTGTTGTTTTGGGGGGGGGGGGTTGTACCAGGGATTGAACTCAGTATCTTGCACTTGTGAGGCAGGTGGCAGCACCACTGAGCTAAATCCCTGGTCCTCTTTTTTTCTTTTTTTTTTTTTTGTCTTTTTTTTTCGAGATACGGTCTCGCCATGTTGCCAAGGCTGGTCTCAAACTCATGGGCTCACACAGTTGTCCAGTTTCATCTTCCCTGAGTAGCTGGGACTGCAGGTGTTCATCACCATTCCCAATTTTAGTTTTCATTTTTCATGTTCCTTCCTCCAAGAAGCCTTTGGTAACTGTTTCCTTCCACCTAAACTGCATCTCTCCCCATGTCTGTGTTTTGCAGTGTCTGCCTGCCCTGTAGACTAGACACACCATGAAGGCAGGAACTTTGAACGTTTGTCTTCCCAACCAAGCACAATGCAGGAGACAGAATTGCTCGATCGGTATTTGTTGAATGAATGAATGTAAATGAAATGAAAGCACTTAGAATGTAAAGCTGCAGGACAGGGACTTTATTTTCTGTTTCGCTCATTGCTTTATATGCAGTCCATAGAATGGTGCTTCCTACTTAGTAGGTGTCAAGTAAATATTTGTTAAGCAAAGGAAGGAAAGAAGGAAAATAGTATCAAAACAAAAATTCCTAACTGGTGGCCACCAGCCAAATTCAGCCTGCAGATATTTTTGTTTGGCCCCTAGAGTGTTTGAAAAAAATGTGAATTTGTCGCCAACATTTTAAAATCAGGGGATTGCACAGATCAAAACAATCTTGATTTCCAGCTTTTCTTGAAAAATTAGGAAATCTGGCAATCCTGCATTCCCATGTGGCAGCAATCAACAGGAGCTGAGTAGCAACTGCCCTGATGAGGGGGGACACGTGTTCTCAGGTCCATCATGGCCCCCTCCTGGCTCATTTAACCCGTTTATAGGAAGGACTCTGGTCGCACTGGTATCCAAGTTTCAGCATCTGCCCTAGAATGACCAGACCCATAGAAGGTCACACCTGTCAGATCCAATTAGTCATCATACATAGGAGAAACTGAGGCTCAGGGGGAGTAAGATGATCTGAAAGAGAATGAAAGTCAGGCTCAGGCTCACCTGCCTTCTCGTGTATTCTCTGGACATCTTCATTACTCTTCTAGAATCTCACTTTGTCTTCTAGCTGTGAGGTAAGATTTTAGTATTTTTTATTTGCTAAGTCCAGCAACCCTAAGAGAGACCCAAAATAACAAGACCAAAGTTGCCTTTACCCCCACTGAAAGTCCAGATGTGAGCATGCAGGCTCCAAGGCTGCTGAGCAGCACCAGGAACCACACCTCCTTCAATCCTGTTCTCTGCCATCCCCAAGGGCTACCCTCACTGGCAAGATGAGTCACAGTTCA
This sequence comes from Heterocephalus glaber, assembly GCF_053883595.1. Classification (NCBI taxonomy): domain Eukaryota; kingdom Metazoa; phylum Chordata; class Mammalia; order Rodentia; family Bathyergidae; genus Heterocephalus; species Heterocephalus glaber. The sequence goes on along the minus strand of NW_028258410.1, from coordinate 20,915,458 downwards.
CCTTGTATGCACATTCTAGCTAGCAAGAGGGGTAACATGAAAAGGGAAGTCATGCTTCTCTTTTTTATTTTATTTTTATTTTTTGTCCCTCTCTTTTAAGGGCCAGGCCCAGAAGTTGCATATCATTTCTGCTCACATCCCATTGACTGGAATTGGTCACATGATCATAACTAGCTGCAAGGGAGTCTGTGGAATGTAGTCTTTATTTGAGCACCCATATGCTCAGTTAAAATGGAGAAATTCTATTACTCAGAGAGGAAGAAAGGAAGAGTGGATAGTGGAGGAATAGTTGGCAACTTCTAGCCCAGAGTACCATACCTTAAAAAGAAAAATAATGAAATAGAAAAGCGATGGGGAAAAATAAAATCAGTTCTGTTTATGAGGCTTGAAGACAACTAGATTTGTAGGTCTAAAACTGCAGAGAGAGGTCTGAGCTACAGTTCTCAACCTGGAAGTCAGAAGTGTCAAGAGCCTCCAGAAGCAGGACTATGAGCCCTATTTTGCAGAGTAACAGAGGCCCAGAAAGATTAGGTAGTTGGGATATTCATGACGGAACTAAAATTCATGATCTCAACTTCTAGTCACAGCTTTTTCTCTCTGTATTTCTGCAGCAACTAGAATGATGTGAAGCTACGGAGTACCAAAGCTACAAAGGGAATTAATCAGATCTTAAAATTTGAAAAACTCTGGGATATCTAGGATTCTGGTATGACTGGGTTTAAGAGTTTCTCAGGTCATTCTGCATCCTTCAGTCAGCTTTTCTCATGTGGCCATTCCCTCTCAACAGTTGCAACTCAAAGTGAGAACTTCTACTCCCAACATCCAGCACAGCTCCTAGGCCTGAATCTCATTATCCTAAGTTAAATCACATGCCCATCCATACAGCAACCTCTGTAGCTTTACCAGCCTGGACCAAGAACCCACTCTTGCCAGGTCTATACTACACACCTATAATCCTAGCTACTCAGGAGGCTGAGGCAGGAGGATCTCAAATTCAAGACTAGCCTGGGCAATTTAGTGAGACTATGTCTCAAAATAAAAATGCAAATGGAAAACACTGGAGATGTAGCTTGGGGACAGTGCATTTGCCTAGCCTGCCTGAGGCCCTGGATCCCATCCCCAGTACTGCCAAGAGAGAAAGGGGTGGGGAGTGTCCTTGTATGGAGGAAGTGGTGGAGGAGCAGACAGGCTCCGTGTCCACGCAAGGGACCTAGTGGAGAGGGGTGGTCCCCCAAGGAAACCAACGTGCTCTTCCCACAATAGTGCAAGGACCATGGATGTTCAAAGACTTGGAATCTGGAGACCAAGACTCACCCTGTCCAGCCATGCCAGTGACCAGGACCTGTTTTCAACCCTTGTGTAGAACACTGCACAGAAGGCAGAAAACATAGCAATTACCGTTCTAGCCAGGGAGAATTTGCTGTTTACTTAGGGAAATAAGACCAAGAAAGCTAAAATGATTAAGGAATGATTCAAAACAGGGTGTTTGAATTTTCAAACAGACACTGGGCTCTCTCCCTGTTCCAAATCAGACTAGGCACTGCTGGAGGCTGTCATCTCTCCACGTCCTTCCCATCTCCTCCTCCTGAGGGCTCAGAACCAGAGCTTCCCTTTGACAGCTATGGCTCCCAGCATCTTACGGCTGCATTGGAAATTCCCCAGAGAGCTGGAGCAACCAGTAGTTGTGTCTCCTCCTGCATCCCTCCTTCCTCTTCATGGTCTGTGGACTCTAGTTTTTCCAGCAGGGCAAGGCAAGTACAAGGTGGTCGGATGCTTTTGCTTGTGGTCAGGAAGGGATTGAACACTGAGTTCATCAGCATTCCTCCCACAATTCATTAAGGCCCTGTATTACTTTTTTCATTGCTGAGACAAAATACCTGACACCAGAAGTTAAAGGGGAAACGACTTATTTGGCTCACAGTTTATAGAGGTTTCAGTCCAGAGTTGGCTGGCTCTAGGGCAGGTTGGTGTGGCAGAGGGGCGTTGCAGAATAGAAACAGTCTGTGGAAGGATAGGCAGTCAGCAGCCAGCAGCAGAGAGGCCAGGAAGCACCAGCAGCAGCAAGCCTGCCTTTGTATTTCATCCAGGCTACCCACCCCTTTGTGTGGTGCCACCCACACCTAGGGTGGGGAACCTTTAATCCCAGCGTCACACTCTACATCCATCCAGCTCTGATAACCCCCACCTATCAGTGCATGAGGCTTTGGGGGACATCTAGATACAGGCCATAACAGGCTTGCTTTCCAGGCAGCTCACAGCCAATCCAAAGCTCGACTCTGGACAGCAACTCCACTTTATTGCTGTTTATAACCACTTTATTAAGCTATAATCTGCATGTCATAAATTTACCCATTCACTGGTTACCTATTCATATATTCACGGTTGTGTAATCATTGCCTCTAATTTTAGAACATCTTCATCACTCCTCTCCATATCCTGGTAGTCAGCTCCCAGTTTCCCTCTTCCCAGCCCTGACTACTCATTTTTCTGTCCCTGTACATTTGCCTCTTCTAAGTGTTTTGCACAAATGGACTCATACAATATGTGGTTCATCTGTGTTGTAGCATGTGTCAGTACTTCAGGCACACGTGTGGTCACAGGATCTTCCATTGTATGGATATACTGCATTTTGTCTGCTCATTTATCTGTCAGTCGATGGATAGAGTTTTGGCAATTACATATAATGCTGCCGTGAACATCTACAGACAGGATTTTGTTTCATTTTTTTTGTTTTGGGGTACTGGGGATCCAACTCGGGACCTTGCACTTGCAAGGCAGGTGCCAGAACCACTGAGCTTAAATCCTCGGCCCCCTACAGACAGGGTTTTGCATGGACATGATTTTCAGTTCTCTTAGCTCTACCCCTCATAGTAGAGCTGCTGGATTCTGTAGCAATAATAATTCTTGGTCTTATTCCTAGGTGTAACGTCTGAGGCATAGCAGGCTAGTTTCCAAAGTGGCCACACCCAATGTAAGATAGTTCTGGTTTCTCCCCACCCTCGCCAGCATTTGTCACCATCTAACTTTGGGAGCAGACTCCTTCAAGTAGGTGTTACATGGCATCTCATTGTGGTTCTGATTGATACTTCCCTAATAACTGATTTTATATTGACTAGTGACTAGTGGTGTTTTCATGTGCCATTTTCACCAGCCATTTGCACATTTTCTTCAAAAAAAATCTGTTCGAATCCTTTGCCCATTTGTTAATTGGTTTACTTGTCTTTTTATTGTTGAATTGCAAGGATCTTTATATATTCTAGATACCAGACTGTTATCAAATATGTGATTTGCAAATACTTTCTCCCACTTGATGGGTTTTTTACTTTCTTGGTGGTTTCCTTTGAAGTACCATGTTCTTCATTTTGATGAAGTCCAATTTATCTGGACCACCACCTAACCCATGCCAGGAAGATTTGCTCCTATGCCTTCGTCTAAGAATTTTATCATTTTAGCTCTTATAGTTAGGTGTGTGATCCACTTTGAGTTAGGTGGTGTCCAGCCCCATTTTCCCATGTGATGTCCACTGCCCAGGGCCATTGGTTAAAAAGACTTTTCTTTCCACATGGCACTGTCTCACCACCAGGTCAAAAATCGACTGACCATGTATATAAGTGTCCATTTCTGAACTTGGACAGGACCACCCTGTCTTATTATTATAGTTTTATAGTCAATTTTGAAATTGGGAAGTATGAATCCTCCAGCTTGGTTCTTAGGACCCATTTTGACCTTCATAACTGGGATCTCCACCAGATTTATCTTTGTGGTTTCCACAGGGCCTTTGCACTTGCTCTTCCCTCTGCCAGGAGACCCCATTTCCCTAGTGTCTCTGCATTCTTCCCTTATTTCATTCAGGAATTTGCCCAATGCTTCCTCATTAAAAAAGCTTCTCACCACCAACATGCTAAACAGTTATTATTTATTGTCTCACGCCCCCCCACCCCAACATGCCACACATATGAATGTAAACTCTATGGAAACAGGTATCACAGCAGGGTCAGGGTACCCCAGGCATGAAATTTAAGTGAGTGCCAGAAAACAGAATCATCAAGATAAATCATAGCTTAAAGCAATATTTTAAAAATTAAAATTAATGCCAACAAATGGAAATGAAAGTAAGTCAAAATGTAAATAAAGGTAAACTGTTGATTTCACAGCCAGGCACCATTGGGGCATAAGCAGTGTGCAGTTGGCCCCAAGTCCCCGGCCCCAGGAGCCCCAGGAGCCCCAACCCACATGGCCATTAAATCTCCAGGGGCAAGTTTCCGAGTGTGACAATGACAGAAACAGATCAGTCACAAAGAGGCTTTATATAGACTCATGTTTTCTATTTTAAGCTTTTATTGACTTTTTCCACTTGATTAAAATAGGGGAAATGTTCTGATAAGTATAGGGGTCCCGTTTTCCCTTTGCCTAGGGCCACACAGCTCAGCCTGGCACTGGCAAGCGCCCAGGAGGTGGTTCCCGGCTGCAGCCCGGGGCCTGGCATGGAGCCCGGAACGCAGCAGATGCCCCACAGCTGCCCACTGAGGACAAGAATGTTAGCAAGGGAATTTTCTCAGTGTTTCTACCAGGGAGAGATCTCAACCCACACAAGACCGGGAAATGGAACTGGGATTTTCTGTAATGTGGTGTCACTTCTAGGCCAAGCGAAGGCTGAGTTCCCTCTCCTGCTCCCCCAGACTGAGTCAGACTTCTCAAGGAAGGGCCTGGGCCTTCAAGTCCTCTGCCCACTCAGGATGCTGCTGAGATGGGTTTGCTCCCTATCCCTGGGGCCCCCAGGGGCCTTTGGGTCTGGTGGCATCCAGAAACTGAGTGAGACTGGCTGTGGTCGTATCTGCCTGCCTTGGCCCAGACGGCCCTCCACACAGACAGCAGTGCACAGGGCTTCCATATACTTTAATATTTATGTTAAATTGAGGGGGCTCTAGAAATTATCACTTTATTCACAAATGTGTATCAAGCAGCCTTTGTGAGCCACATATGATTCTAGGCTCTGGAGGTACAACAGGGGACAAAGTTGACCCAAAGAACTCTGCCCTTGTGAAGCTGATGACTCTGGGAGGATGGAAGACAATATACAAAATAAGTAAGAAACATACAGAAAAAACAAAGCATAAAGAGGAGTGCATGAATGAAGTTTTGCAGGGGAAAGGACCTATAATTAAATTTGAGACAAGGTGGCCAGGAAAGGAAAAGGTGCTGCCTCGCTTTGAACACACTATCCCATCATTCTTGCCACTTTCTAAAGCAGATCTAGGAGTCCTCATTCATGAATGTCTGTAGTTGCTCTGTCCAGCTGCTTTGATGTCCTGAATCAATTCAAAATGTTTACCTTTTGTGGTCATTTTGACTTTGGGGAGGAGCCAGAAGCCACACGGTGCCGGATCTGGTAAATAAGGGATGGGGATGCACCATAATGTTTTCAAGAGCCAGACTTTCCACTGCGTGGCAGGCAGCAACACTCACTGTATTTTTTATCATACTTCATAAAGACACTCATGAAAGAGGACTTCCAGAACTGCTTCAGAAAGTGGCAAGAATGACGGGATAAGTAAGCGAGGGGGTCTGTGTGGCTGTCCCATGGGTGAATATTAACAGCTCCCGAAGTGAGCTCTTCAGCCAGTCCATGTGCTCCAAGAGCGCACAAGAGGCCCTGATGTGCTCACAGTTTTGTTGCTTGGCACCCAGCACCGAACCTCAAAACTCTGCTGGAAAAATATTAGATAGACAGACAGATAGATAGATAGATAGATAGATAGATAGATAGATAGACAGATAGACAGATAGATAGCTGCCTCATGATTAGGGAATTTTCAGCCAAGTGTGATGGAAGACACAGCAGAAACCAGAGCCCAGGTGCCACCCTCCAGGGAACAGACATCCACATGTGTGACTTGTGTCTATCTGTGGTAGAGAAGCTCAGGGCCAGCTTGTCCTGGTCACCTGGATCATGGGCACCACAGGGGCTCAGCAGAGCCTCTGGAGTGTGGGCCTAGTTGACACTCTAGGCAGGCTGGGAGCCAGAGACACTTCGGCAAGTAAGGGAACTAAGCTGGGGCCTGGGGATGGTGGCTGGGTGGCAGAGATGGTGACACTTACTGCCTGAATACGATCCAATCCCAGAACTGTTTCCTACCACCTCTTTAAAGGCCGGGCCCTGCTCAAGTCCTCAGAGTAGAGGGTTCAAACCAGCATAGGCGCTTGCAGACAAGTTTGGCATGGCTCCCTGCTATTTCGGTTCCAAAGTCATTGCTGGTACAGTGGACCCTCGAGTTACGACCGGCCTGACATGTGAACAACTTGGGTTATGACCAGAATTTTAGTTTTAACTTACAAACAAAGTCTTGAGTTATGACCGGAATGCCAGCCGCTTGTGCTTCCAGATGGTCTCAGATACAGATTTAACCCTTACAGAATTCTGGGAGGAACATTACAGCATCCTTTCCTGTGTGGGGTTAATTGAGAAATCCTGGGCTGATGTCTCTTTAAGGACACTGAGATCTGCCTGTGTGCAGGAGAGAGACTTTGAAGGCTGTAGAGAGGAGCCTGAGCCTTCAATTGACCAACTTGAGTTACAACCGGCCCTCGAGAACAGATTGAGCTTTAAGTATTTCTGAATCTGGATTTTTACGTAAAAATCGGAATGTTTTGCTTCCCTTGAACAATGGCATGAGCTGGCAACAGCAGGCCTGAGTTCTTAGAGTGAGGACCCTCTGGCAGGACCTGGGTCCCCTGCCTCTCTGGAGTGGAAAGTGAGCACATCCCACTGGGTTGTGGGTTTGGAGCTGCTCCCCCTTGGCTCTGGATGCCTCCTCGGCCCCAGAGACATTTGTACTCTTGATCCAACAGCACCAGCTTGGGTGCAGAGTGCATGGGATATGTGGGGGCAGAGATTACTGCCTGGGTCCTCTGTGTGGACTCAAGACACAAGGTTACCTGGCTTCCCTTCGACCCAATTCCAGGCTTTGTCAGGTGACTCCAACTTGTGCCTTAGGATCTTCAAAAAAAAACAACAGACCACCTCCTAAAGCTGAGAATACATGAACATGCTGCGAATTCAGGACACTCAGTGTTTCAGCCCCCACCACCACCTCCCCCTGCTCTCCATTAAGTGGAAGAGAAGCAGGGAAATGTTTCCTGAAAGTACATTGTCTGCTGGTGGCTTAGGATTTCTGGTGCTTTGTAGGATGAACTGCTTGCATCTTCCTAGGCTGAATTCCCTGGAAGCGGATCACCAGAGGAAGAGCTTCCAGCATGGAGAGTGCTCATCCCCAGGAAAAGGTCCTGGACTCGTGTACCTGGGCTGGTCAGCCTTTGGAGAAAGACCTGCCCAGGGCCACAAATCCCAGCTGCTTCAGCTCTTGGCACACTGAAGCCAAATGGCTTTGGTAGCCCAAGAGAAGTCCCCAGAGTAAGGTTTCTGGTCCAGGGTCCTAATCCTTAGGCAATGCACAGACTGGGAGATGGTGCACAGAATTGGAAAGGAGCTCTGAGGCCATTTTAGCGGAGCACCAGTAACATGCACCCGTCCATCCTTTAGTCTGTCCTTCCTTCCATCCATCCACCCATCCATTCATTCATCTATGTTGCCATGCATCCATCCATCCATCAATCCGCCCATCCTTGTGTCCACTCATCCAGCCTGTTTATTCATTTATCCATTTATAAAAATGTTTCCCAGGGCCGGGGATTTAGCTCAATGGTTCCAGTGCCTGCCTCGCAAGCGCAAGGTCCCGAGTTCGATACCTGGTACAAAAAAAAAAACAGTTTCCCAGAGCCTTCACACTGAACTATAACTTCTCCCTACTCTTTGAGTCACACTCTCTCTTTGTTGTCCAGTGGGACTTGAACTTGAGGTCCTCCTGCCTCAGCCTCCCATAGAGCCAGGATTACAGGTCTGCCACCACACCTTCCTCTTACTGGGCTCCTTTTAGTTGCTTAGAGGCACCAAGTTCCCATCCATCTCTGGACTTTGGCATATACTGTTCTAAATTTTTTGAATATTCTCCATCCTTCTTCCCCTTCCCTACTCCCACTGGGAAACACAGCTAATCTGTGACAGGTGCAGTTTAGAAGTCACTTCCTGTGGGGGCCCCCAGACAGTCAGGTACCCCATTATGGGTCCCTGTAACTCTTACCTGTTGGCCTCCTGCCCCCCAGCATCATTGTTGCTCCTGCGAAACTCTGGATTCCTCCCTTCTCCTTCTCCTGACCACCTCCGTTCCCCAGCCGCCAGCTCCTGCTTCGGCTCTGCCTCCCTGCTCTCCATCTGCCAGGCCCACCCAGCCGTTCCAACAAACATAAGTGACCGGGTCACACTCCCCACCCTCATCCCACGTGAAAGCCCTTCGGTGCTGCCCGCGGCCCTTAGGACGTCCTCCCAGGGCTCCCCAGGCCCCTCCAGCCTTACACCGTATCACCCGCACTCACCCTCGGGCCTCCTGCTCACAGGCTGCTCCTGCCACAGGACTTCTGCACATGCTGCTCCTCTGCCTGGAACTGTCTTCCTCTCCTGAAGCCTTACCAGTGCTGCTCACCCAGGGTCACACCTTCCAGAGAGCTTCCCAGGCTTTGGAGTCAGAACACCCCTGCCGATGGACCCAGCCCCACAGGGCTCACCATGACATGGTTGCCATGTTTCACGTCTTAGTGGGATTACTCAATTACTGAAGAGCATCACCATCATTAAATGGCTGGAATTGAATTTTCCTTATGGCAAATGCCGTCCGTGGCCAGACCTTGTCTCCACACCTAACCTTGCCCTCAGCAAGTACCTGTGACCTGCTCTGTGTCTCCCATTGTCCCCAGAGGGACAGAGCCACAGTGGCCCACAGTGGGGACCTGCCCATTTGACCCAGCCTTCCTTCACCTCCCCCCACAGCCCCTAGGGGCACCTCTCAGGTGACCTGCATGCACCTCAGTGCCAGGCAGCTTTGGGGAGACTCAAACTAAGACATCACAGATGTGCGAATGTGTGGATGCCCCCAGGATTGTCCTTAGGGGGTTCCCAAGCCCTGCTGTAACCCATGCCCTCCAGGTATCCAGAGCATGGATGATGAACCAGCATCACCAGCTCTGCAGAAATGCAGACTCCCAGGCCCTCTGCAACTTCCTGAGTGGGAACCTGCATTTCAGCTTCACCCCACACCCATGAACAAGATGTAACCCCTGAATTCACAGGGTGTTGGCTTCTCCTGAGGCTGCAGCCAGCCGACCCCCTCCATAGGTCCAGAAGAGGCTAGATGGACAAGGCTCAGCCCAGTCTTGGCCCTGTACCCTCACCATGGCTCCTCTGTCCCCTCCAGCTAGCCACACTCCTGCCCCATCCTGGCCCGGTGCTAGAAAGCGATCCCAGGTCACGTTCCAGATCCCACACCCAGAGCAGTGGTGATCGAGCAGGCCTGTCCCTATTGCTTTACACACTGAGAGGGCATAAAAATTCCCAATTTTATGACCCAGCAGTTAAAAACTATTTGTAGAAGTTGCTAAGGTTCAAATCAAAAGTGGCCTCCCTGGAGGACTATTAGTTAATTCCGAGGTCCTCAGATTCTTTCCCTTTCTTCCTTTTTTCCCTCTTCCACCCTGAGACGTGGCTCTATTTCATCTCCGTCCTCCGTTCAGACATCTAGAGTTTTCCATCCCTTTGACAAGCACAGGCCAAAGTGCTTAAAGACATCTGTTTATTTTATTTCTTTAATGAGAAAACCTTCCCGGTTCCCCGGGCTCAGCTGTGTTTATTTACATTTTCTTCGTCATGTGAGCAGGGCACCTTGGAAGTTGAGAGGCCTATGGGGGAGGGGGGGCTCACAGCAGCCCCCAGGTCTGAAACGCACTGAGACCCCTGCCCAAGCAAAACAGAGTCCTTGGAACTCTATAAAGTAGATTCTCAAAATAAATACTGCCTAATTCACTCGGCAGAGGTGGATTAAGTCAAGATGAATACAATTTGGAAAGGATTTTCTGAGGAAGTTGGAGATTTCTTTCCCCCACTGGGGGTTAAACCTTGCATTGAAACCTTTTCCCCTCCTCCGCTCTCTTTTCAGCTGAATGAAAGGTATTTGGTCCTCATGGCTAATAAAGAAAGGGGGCCTGCCTGGGGCTCCCCACTGCCATTATTTTCTTTGCAGGGGTGGTGGGAGAAGGAAGCCCTCCTATCACTTCGCCCCATCACGAGCAAGCAAGCGGAGTCAGGGCGAGATGCAGACATCTGCGCTTGTCGTCTTGGTAGGGGTGGACAAGGAAGAGGCTGGAAGTGCTTTGAAGGATGTCATGGAGGTGCGGTGGTGCCTTTTGTTGACTTAATCTCTCCTAATAGTGCTGCCCCACACCAGGGGCCCAGGTGCCAAGGCCTCGGCTTGTGTGTGTCAGAGCATTAAAGGATTATTTCCAACAGAAGACATGTTTTAGAGATGGTTTGGGGTTGCTCATTAGCAGAGACGTCCTTTGAAGCCCTGTGCCCTCTGCCACCTTGAGCGAGGCCATTTCCTCCTTGAAGCGCTCTGCTTGGGTTATGGGCTTTAGGCCTGGTTAAGACTCCACCTCATTCTCCAGCCACAAATGTAACAAACACTGCCTGCTTCCCCGAACTTCTTTTGCCAACTTCCCGCTTCTTCCAGCCCCTTCCCAGTGAATGCAGAAGGACATCTGAAAGGGAGCGAGAGAAGGAGTCAAATCTCCCATGCAAAACCCACAACAAATGGTCCAACAGGTTTTGTCTTCTATAAATATAGGGGTGGCGGCTCACAGTGATGCATGGTGACAAAAACCCCCGGCATCCTCAGCCCCGAAATAAAGGGACCAATTTTCCTTTGCGCTTAACTAGCAGGTTGAGTAGCTGTCTCCCCCAGCTCCCACCTGTATTTTTCATGCTACTTATTTCCCAACAATGGGGTTTTTCAGTTATATAAAGATTGCCAGGACTCTGTGAGCTTTTGGTGACGAGGCATCACCTGCTGGATGGCAGGAAGGTGTCAATGCCATTATATTCGGGGCTGACTTTGACAGGAAATGGGAGGTGTCCCCTCACCATGTCCAATTTCCATACTTCCTCTGTGAGTCGTGAACTTTCTTCCGGGCCCTTCTGATGGCAGAGGGGGAGCTCTGCTGCAAGACTTCACAGAGCCGGATTCAAAGTAAAAGTATCCAGTTTAAGGGCCTCTTTGGAAACGTCCACCAGTGGATGAAGGGATAAAAAGACTGTGGGACAGTCGTGCAATGGAATAGTATTTGGCCACGAAAAGGAAAGGAGCTCTAATACACACTATGCGGCAGAACCTCAAAAATGAGTGAATGTAGGGCCAGGGATTTAGCTCAGTGGTTTCGTCTCCTGCTGCGCAAGCACAAGGACCCGAGTTTGATCCCCAGTACCCCAAAGGAAAAAAAAATGAGTGAAAGGAGCCAGACACAAGAGATCACATGTTGTATGATTCCATAAAATATCCAGAAGAGATAAAGGATAGAGATAGAATGGGGACCGGTGGTACCAGGGGCAAAGGGGAGTGGGAGATGAAGAACAAGTGCTTCCTGGGGACCTGGCTTCCCTGTAGGGTGATGAAATGGTTTGGAACTACATAGAGGTGGCAGCTACACTACGTTGTGTACCAACACCACTGAATTATACTTTTTTCTTGTAGCAATGAAACCTAGCACCTTCACACTGAGCTACATCCCAAGCCGCCCCCCTTTTGGATACAGAGTCTTGCTAAAGTGCCCACCTGGGCTCAAACTTGTGATCCTCCTGCCTCAGCCTCCCTGAGTGTTGTCGGGATTACAGGTGTGTGCCACTGCACTGGCTTGAGTTGTATACATTAAAGTAGTTAATTTTACATCATGTGAATTTAGAAAGAAGCGACAAAATAGGGAAAAAAAGAGAGAAGGTGGATGGCCTGAGGGAGGGAAGAGAGGAGAGGCCTTCCTTGGGTAGCCGCCTTCTGCCTCTGAGCCCAGGCTTGACCTCAGGTGCCCCCTGGAGGGAGAAGTCACTTCCAGTGCTGGCTGTTCTGGCATTTCCGGTTGGAATCCTGTTGGGCCATGTGGGTGGGAGAGCTCCGAGCCCTCAGGAGGACCCCATCTCCTCCACTCCCTGGATCCAAGACCTGGGACAACTCACTCTTCTTTCCAGGTCTCTGTCTGCTCACCTGTAACATGGGAACAATGGCTCCCACCCCCCCGCCCCACGCAGGCCTGAAAATCACATTCTGTTCCCGAGTCCCGTGGGACTCACAGGGGCTCAAGCCACCCTGAGGCAGAGAAAGCTGGGCCTTCTCTGCTGAAAAACTCAGGTTGCTTTGGTTTTTGTCTGGTGCCGCCTTCGTCTGGTTCTGGTGTCGGGTGATACCGGCCCCAACCGATGAGGTAGATTAGGTCCCTTTGTGTTTTCTGCGAAAGATTGAGGAGAGTGGGTTCTGGCCTCGCGGGAGCCGTCTGGGCCCCGGAGGGGGCGTAATTTATGAATTCAGTTTCTTGAATAGTTGTAGTGATCTCATCTTGGACGAGTTTTGGTAGTTTGTGGTTTTGGAGGAATGGTCTATTTCATTCACTGTCAAATGTACATGTGTAGAACTAAAAACCAAATATGAAGTACTCACCCTCCTGACGACATTCAGTGTGTAGCACATAACCCAAACCCAGAAACCTGCAACAATGGGACTAACAGCGACAAAGCCAGCCAAACACGGTGGTGCACACCTGTAATCCCAGCACTCTGGGAGGCTAAAGTAGGAGAATCACAAGTTCAAGCCCAGCCTACTCAACTGAGCGAGACCTTGTCTCAAAATATTATGAAAGACCAATGGACATAGATCAGAGTGAGGCCCTGCATCCAATCCCCAGTATGACACAATCACACACACACACACTCACTCACACCTTCCATGCACTGCCCTAAGTCAGAGTCCTTCATGGGCCATCTCCTAGGCCTGCAGGACAAACCTGTGCTGTAGATATGGCGATCCAGGACACTCAGCCCTGTCTGAGGCTAAGTGGCAGAGAAAGAATTAAACCTAGAACTCCGAAGGCCACTGGCAGCCACTCAGCCACCCAGGCCTGCCCCAAGTGCGGGGCTGGGACCGACCTCCGCCTCCCCTCCACGTGAGCATCACGCTGCGGGGGGAGGGGTCCCGCAGGCTGCACCTGCCCCTCTCCCATTTTCTCCTTACATTTTTAAATTAGTTGCTAGGAGATTTCACCTAAAAATTCAGATGTGTGCCCTGTTACCTGCAACAACAGGGATGCAGACGGAGGACGTGAAGTGAAATAGACCAGGCCCAGCAAGACAGTATGCGGGCCTCCAACCCAGGCCGGGCTGTGACAGCTGTGCCCTGAAGGGGGGGCCGGGGCCCAGGGGGAGGTGGCTGGTGGGGAGAGTGACCCGAAAAGGAGCAAGTTCGGACCTTCTGTCACGCGGCAGGGCGGCCGTCGCCGACAGGACAGTCACGGAGTGTGTATTTCAGACAGTGAGAGGAAGGGAGTTGGAGTGGTCTCACCACAGAGAGGATGGCTGTTCGAGGGGATTCCCTCACTGGGCCCCAAATTTGTCGTGCCCCACATAAACAGGTGGGTGACAAAATGCCGGTCACAAAAACGAGAAAAATTCAGATTTCTGGGTTTGCTTGAAAATCCAAGTGTGCGGCCTTATTGAGCCCTCAGTGTCAAAGGCCGGCTTGGCCGGAGCTGCCTCCTTTAGGGGGGCAGGTGCGCTCCAGTCTGCCAAAGTCCCCCGCTCCCTCTTGCCTCCCTGAGGCCCAACATCAGTTCTCATTACTGCTCCACTTGCACTGTGGTCTTTCTCTAAGAAGAGTTCAAGGGAACGTGAAACGTTTCTTGTATCAAGAGCTGAAAAATGAAGACCCCTAGGCCATGCCGCTCATGCAGGTGACACATGGTCCCTGTAAGAACAAGATAAGAACTGCAGACATTGGCTGCAACGTGAACTTGGCAAGCGACAGGAGGCCCAAAGGCCTGCGTGGTCTTCCCCGGCACATAGTAGGTGCTCAGGAAACAGGAGGAGTTGAAGGCTCATCCCCCGGTCCACTTACCAGGGACCACCTCCCTGGAACCTCTGCACCCTCATCTCCCGCTAGCCCCTCGCCTTGGCTGCCTGCCCCGACACCCCAGCCTCCTCAGTGGCCCTCAGCCATGCCAGACTCACTGCTCCCCTCGGGGCCTTTGCACACTGGAGTCCCTTGTCCAACTCGTTCCTCCTCCAGATCCCTGAATGCCCTCTTCCCTCCCCACAACCCTTCTCAAAGACCACGCCTCACCAGGGACCTCTGTGCCCACCCTGTAAGATGCGAACACCTCTCACACAGCCCACACCACACCCAGCCTTGCTTTATCCTTTCCGTAGCACGTGTCCTTCCTGCCAGGGCATACTGCAGTACAGGATGTGTGTCACCTGATTCTGGGGAGTGCCGCTTTCATGGTGGGCCATAGAAAGGGTACCTCTGGAGTTGTGCAGTCCCCAACCTAGACAGCCATACACAGCACCCCTGCCGTCAAACGTACTAAAAATTACATTTCGTTCATTTGAGGCTGTATCCCAGTGCCTGCATTTGAGCCTGGCAGTCAGAAGACACCTGGTAGATATTAGTGGAATGAATGGGTAAATGAATGGATTTGTGTCTCCCCATCATGCCCCACCTTGACAACTAGACTGTGAGGTGAGGGAAAAGAAGACAGGTGTACTGATGGGCACCTGTGAGGAGCACCTTGCCCTGAGGACGGGGAGTCACCCACAAGGTGGCCCCCTCCATGGAGGCTGCACGTCCAGGTGAGAGCCGGTGGCCAAATGCTGCCACCACAGAGGAAATGGACCGTGTTCATCAGAAGGTTGTTTGCCCCCAACCAGCCCCAGTTCCGTGGGTTCCCTGGTGCGGGGTGACGGGACACTTCCTGCCCTGCGCTCTGGCACTCTGAGACGCGCCATCCTGGCCTGTGTGCGTAAGCCAGGCTGGTGTCCACTCCTCCAGCGTGGCGCTGCTTCCATGATCCTCGGGGTAAAGAAACCCTCGGGCTGGGCGACAGCGCCAATCCAAGCAGCCCGAGTCCCACCCGCAGGGCTTAGGGGCTCTGGGAGAAAGAATGACATTGGAGCAGACTGCCCCAGAGACGGCCCCGTCCTGATCCTCAGTGGGTTGGGGATTTGCTGAGCCCCCAGGCCTCACCTGTAAAGTGGGCGTAATAATAGTATAGATAATATAAATATATACTATATAAATATTAGCGTTATTATGGGTATATAGCAATCCCTCACTCGGTGGGTTTGGGGTTGGGTATGCAGTGCCATGAATGCAGCCTGGGGATCTACTTTGAATATAAGTCAGACCTTCTGGAAGCTGTTCTCTGGTTTCCAACATGCTCAAGTTTGGACTCTTCCCCACAGAGTCCACTAGGTTATCTGACTCTCCTGCCTGGCTCTCTCCTGCCCTCCCTACTCACTTATTCTACTCACTCTACACTGGCTTTCTTTCTGCTTCTTAAACGCAGTTGGCTGCTCCTGCCTCAGGGCCTTTGCACTGGCTGCCCCTTCCCCCAGTCATCCTATGGCCAGCTCCTCTGTTGCATTCAGGTTTGTCTCACTCACAGGTCACCTCCTCAGATAGGGCTTCCTTAGCCACCGCATTGCTAGTAGCCCTCTACAAAACACATATACACAGACACACTGAATCCACATTACTCTCTCTCTCTCCCTTCTCACCACATCACGTTCTGTTTTCTTCAGCACACCTGCCACTCTCTCTTTGCTTTTCACAACATTCCCACACCACTAGACTGACTGTAAGCTCCATGTGGCCAGGGACTTCAATGCCTGGGAGCCAGGAGACAGTATAGCACAGTGGTGCAAAGCACAGGTCACAGGTCACCTCCACCCTAAAGGCCAAGTCTGGCCCCCTGCTTGTCTTTGTAAATAAAGTTTTATTGTACCACAGCCACACCCACTCATTTACATAGCATCCTTTGCTGCTTTTACGCTATAACAGCACAGTTGACTGGTTGCAATGAAGACCACAGAGGCCACAGAGCCTAAATTTTTTGCTTTCTAGCCCTTTATGAAAAGAAAAAATTCATTCCCCTGGTCTGCAGCTTAAGCTTTGGAGCCAGACAGCTCAAGATCAAAGCCAGCTCCACTCTCTACTTAAGTGACCTCAGACACATGGCCTCCCTGTGCCTCAGTTTCCCCCACGTAGCAAGGGTGTAATAGTGATAGTACTTACCTCAGAGGGTTACTGGGGAGGAGTACATGAGTTGTACACTCCAGGGGCTTAGAAGGGTGCCTGCATGTGGGAAGCAGTTTCAGCAGAGTAAATGAATGGCAGGGTCTCTCAGATCGAAGTATGACAGCCGTTAAGAACAAACAGGAGACGCGCGCAGGGGAGGCTGTGCTTGCTGGGGGGGGGGGGGCACCTGCTGAGCCACACCCCTTCCTGACGCTTCTGAAACACGTGGTCTCCCCTGTCATCAGTGCCTGTTGGTCCTGGATAGTGATTCATATTAGGGTGACCATTCCTCCATTCTTGTCCAGAACTTTCCCTGCTGTTAGCACTGCGAGCCGCTGCCTATGCCATGTTTGCAGCTCCATTTATCTACTTATTTGTGGCCTTGCCTTGAAACTTATATCCTCGCAAAATAACAGCCACACTACATCTCCAGCTGAAAGAACATTCTTCAAGGGATCTAAGAGTAGTTGCATGAAACCCCGAAAGAGACAAGGGTTAAGATATCTTTGTTGTCTTCTACTTGACCATGATGTCATCATTTATCATCAGTTTGTCTTGTGATCCAGCAATGACAGAATTGTTCCTGCAGTCTTTCAGTTAAGTTCTTGTTAGTGCACACAGATCCATTTGCTGAGCTCAGAAGTTCTTTTCTACTTTCTATGTTCTCCCTAACTGCCAAAGGAGCCAATTTTTTTTTAACTTTGCTGTTTAAACATGTGAATCATCAATTTTTTTCTTTATGACCATCATTTTCTTGTCTTTCTCAAAAAATTTTTTTTCAACAAGCTGATCTCTTTTCCAGGAGTTTCCAAGTAATTAAACCCAATTAAAACCATTAAATTTTTTCTTTTAATGACAACTTTATTATTAAAGGCTAACCACAAGGAGGAGATTTAGCTGGCAGAGCTTTTCATTGTGTGTTAATCCATCCCTAACCTCTGGCTGACACTTCCAAGAGATAAACCCTACAGAATAGGGAAGCTGATTTAATGAATAGCTTCAATTAATACTTTTCTTCCTTGTGGCAGAGTAATTATTTGTTCAGCTTGTAAATAGCTACTTGGCAGTGATTAAAGGCCCAGTTGGCTTGGATGGTGTGGTGCTTTGATTGGTTTTGTGTGTTTGTGTGTTTTTTCTTTAAAGGTGGTGGGGGGAGGTCCTCCATCCCAGAATAGATGCAGAAGCCATTGTCCTGAAGTTGGGGACGTCAAGGTAATTGACACAGAAGAAAAGCGAGTTGAATGCAGGCAGACAGGCTGCCTGTGTCTGTGAGCTACCTCCGGATAGGGCAAGTCTGTGTGTGCAGTATACATCTGCAAGCCCAGACAGGGCTGCCAGACACACACCTGCTCTGAGGCAGTCTGGGTGCTGACAGCAGAGGAAAGGGCCCAGGATCATGAAGCACACCGGATGCCCCCCTTACCTGCCCTTCACATGGCACCTGAGAAGGGGATCAAATGATGGATATGGCCGAGAGGCCCCGAGAAGTGACTCTGTGCATACAAATGACGACCTAACCCTCAGTGCTTGCTGTGAGCCAGGTGCCCTCTTAAAGTGCTGTCAAAGGCGGGACGTGGTGGAACACGCCTGTAATTCCAGCACTTGGGAAGCTGAGGCAGGAGGATCACTATGAGTTAGAGGCCAGCCTGAACTACATAGTGAGACCCTATCTCAAAAACATAAAACAAAACAAAAAAGCACTGTTTTTAGTAACAGCTCATCGCTTCTACCTCCAGGAGGTGGGTGCTGTGGGTATTCATGTTGGACTGACTGGCAACAGACACCACAAGGCTAAGTGACCCGTGCAAGTCACCTTCCAGTAGTGATCTAGAGTCCTGATTCGCAGCCAGGTCCCATCTGCAAGGACAGCCCTGAACTCCTTCTGGGTCACACTTCTCCTTGACCCAGGAAAGTGGCACCTCCCACTTGGCTAATTGGGAGCTTTATATTTTTACTTTCACTTTTTGTAATTTAGCTCATTTCTTAGTTGGAAAGCAATTTTCATTTTAAAAGTTGTCTGCTCTGTTGTTCCAAAGTTAATTTCCTAACACTGAGGACCACACTTTTTTATTTTAAGATCATTTGGACCAGGGGCCCTCAGCTGGGGCATTTTTGGCAAAGTCTGGAGGCATGGATGGCTGTTATGCCTGGGTGGCAGTGCTACTGGCATCAAGTGGAAAGAGGCCAGGGACGCAGGGAAACACCCACAGTGCACAGGGAGGCCCCACAGCACAGAGCTGTCTGCCTCAAGATGTCAAAGCCAAGGCTGAAAAACCCTGGTTTGCAGAATGCTCACATTTTTCATTCTAGTCACACTTTGTAAATAAGCCATGAGATGTTAATGCATCCATCAAGCTTCTTTAAAAAAAAAAAAAACAGGTCCAAAAACTTCCTTTAAAAAAAGTAATTAATGGGGCCGGGAATTTATCTCTGTGGCAAGGTGTCTGCCTCACAAGCCCAAGGTCCTGAGTTCAATCCCCGGTACCACAAACAAACAAATTAATGCATTGGATTGTTAATCATGCCACCAGAAATTATCCAGAAACACACCTAAGGGGCTATGAGTTCTTTTCTAAATGATAGCCACCAATGGGCTTGCCGGTGCTCCTCGTGCATTCCCCAGCTTCTCCGTCTGCTTGCTGGACAAGTTTGCTCCCACGCAGGTCACTCTGAGCAGCAAGGTGTGGACAGCACTGTAACCCCTGAACGCTGCTCTCCTGGGAAGGGGAGGCAGACAGCTTCAAAGGGCTGAGCCCTGGAGCCTCCAGTACCAGAGTTCAAGCACCAGGAGGAATGCTGGGCTTCCTGTCTGTGCCCTGGGAGGACTGGCAGCCCAGTAGCCCTGAGAAACCCTGGATGGAACCAGGCGAGCACACCTGGGACCAGCCAACCTGGCCATTTGGCTAGAGACATAGCCTAGTTCCCAAGGAGTAGGTTTGGTTCTGAGAATTATTCTGGGCAGCATTACATTTGCTAACGTGGGGGATCTAAGGCCTTGACACTGGTTACGGAAGTCAGTCTTCTCACAGCATGCCTCCCTCTAACTCTTGCAGCGGCACCTCAGAGAGCCGTGGGGACTTGGGAACGGAAAAGGAGCTCTGGCCCTGGGATGCCTGTGCAGCCCCCTGCCCTGTCTCCGTGTCAGTCCCAGGAGGCCCTTCCTCCCCGCCAGGGGGCGAGCAGCTGAGGGGAGGGATTTACCAGCTAAGTCGGCTTTCCCGCATCAAGTCCCGGAAAGCAAAGGCACAAATGCTCAGGGGCAATAAGGGGAAACCTTTCCCAGCCCGCAGGCCCTCCCTCCGTCCCCCTTAAGCCCGGCAGTTACTAGAACAGCCAGTGAGATCCAAGAGAAGAGCAGGGCTGATCGTGAGTGGCATCTGTCCCTCGTGTGACCCGTGCCCGGAAGTGTGATTTCATTATAAATGAATCGTTTATTTCTTGAAAAATAGACATCAACTATTTTAAATAAGGCATTTACCGCCCCCTCCAAGAAAAGAGACTGTAATGTGCCTTGAGCTTTTTTCCTAATAAAGAGTTTTATTTGATGTTACAGCTCCTGCAAACTCATATTGAAGAAGGAGAATGGTAAAGGTTTTGGTTTCTTGAATTAGGCAGTTCTGGGCTTGAATCCCAGCTCTTCCACTCAGCAAAGTGACCTCAGACAAGTCACTTCGTCGCTGTGAGTCTTGAGTCACCTTCCAGTAGGGAAAAGCTATCTTGAGGAGGAAATGTGGTGATGTATGCAGAGCTACACACATTCATTTATTAGTTTTTTTAAAACAGAGCATCTGGCTACATTCCAGGTATGAGGGACATAGCACTAGCTCTCATGAGCTTGCCTCCTACTCAGGGGAGAAGCACCAACAATCATAAATAAATGAGGTTGGTTTTGTTTTTTATTTGGGGGTTTTTTTCCTAGTACCGGGGATCAAACTCAGGACCTTGTGCTAGTGAGGGAGGTGCAGCGCCACTGAGCTAAATCCCTGGCCCAAATGAGGTTATTGTAGATAATGATAGACACTATTGAAAACTATAACCGAATAATGAGATGTAGAGTAAGTGAGGAATTGGCATCTTAGACTATTGTAGACAGAATGGTCAAAGAAGTCCAGTCTGGCACTGGAAATGGGAACTAAATGCTGTCAAGGAGCCAGATGTGGAAAAGCCTGCAGAAAGGGGATTCCAGGCAAAGGAAATAGCAAGTGCAAAAGCCCCGAGGCAGGGGCAAGTTTGACATGTTGAAGAAGAAAGGCTGGTCAAGCGGTCAGTAGGTGGTGACCAGAGTATGCAGGCCACTGAAGGCTGTTGGCTGTACTCAGAGGGACACAAGAAAACAGTGGGTCTTACATGAGAAAGGACAGCCCTGATTTTCATTTTAAAGCATGCACTGTTGCTCCTGTGTGGATGGCAGACTGTGGGAAGAGGCAAAGTTGACTGACTGTACGTGGCCCAACACAGAGACCCGCTGGCTGTCTCCCTCCCTCCCTATCCCTCAGTTAATGATGAACCCAAGCCCCTTGACGGTGAGGTCAATGCCATAAGCACGGGCTGGCTCATAGCAGGCACAAGTGGGCAGTGGAGATCCTCAATCAAGTGAAAGGTCTCTTAACCCTTTGCTCCTTGGAAAACCTGGACGAAACCAGGCAGCTGGGATAAGGACAAAGTAAATGTGGGCCGGGTACCAGTGCTTGTGACTGCTGCCACAGGTGCCCTGTGGCCTGGTGGAGAAGGAGGAGCCACACATAGAACCAAACAGAGTAACTGGGCCTCAGGAGCTGAGTCCCTGCTGCAGCTGCTAATTTTTCTTTTCCTAAAACAGATTTCAACTTTATCACACATCCCAGCCCCTTCTTAAAATAAATACCTTACAATGCCCCTTTCGCTGTCTGGCAATAAAAATCCCAAATCATTAAAGCTACCATTCACTGCTTTAAAAAAAAATGAATGTCATATCCTGACTGAACTATAAAAGAAAAAAGAAAATTTATTTTTAAAACAATTATGTATTTTAATACATAAATGCCCAGGCGTGACCACAAATAGGAGACATAATGAAGAAATCTGGCACTTACACAAGTTGAACACTCTAATCCAAAATCCGAGATCCTCCAAAATCCAACATTCCTAGCACCTAGCTAACAGCACAAATGGAAAATCCCACAGCTGATCTTTTGTAATGGTCACAGTCAAAACACAGGCACACTAAAAATGTGATCCAAAATGACCATCAGGCTGTAGTATAAGTTGTATATGAAACAAGAATTTTGTGCTTAGACTGGGGTCCCATCTCAAGATATCTCACTATGTATAGGAAAACGTTCCAAAATCTGAAGAAATCAAAAGTCTAAAACACACACCAAAAAAACCTAAAACACTTCTGGTCCCAAGCATATTTGATAAGTACCTACTTCTCATTTATGGGGATGAAGAAGATAGGGAGGCTTCCTGTAACCGAAGAAAAGGAAGTGTAGGAGCAGAGTTGAGAAGTAACTACGGAGCAGTAACAAACCATGCAAAACTATTTTGTGTTTATTTACATAGGGCAGTTAGACTCTAGGCTCTGATCATTAGGAGTGGGATTTTTATATGGAGGTGTGAAGGTCATGTAGGATGTGTAACAATCTCCCCTTTTATGTATGTCAGCTTCACTGGGTACGTCGTGAGACAGTAACATCCAGGGCGACCCCAAGTACCACCTTGTCTCCCAGTGACTAGACAGCTGAAATTCCCACACACGTTTCTCAGCCACTCTAGGAGAAGAAGAACCTCTTGCTGCTGAGAACTCCACCCAGGCCTGGTCCATAAAATGGTGCACCCAGGGCAGCATTTGGGAGTGCTGTAACTGCATGCTGTGGTAGATGGGCAGGTGCCCCCCAAAACACATCTACATCCTGGCCCCCAAAACTTGTGAGTTATCTTATGTAGAAAAGGGGACTTTGCAGATGTGTCCATATAAGAAGGAGCCATTGTCAGACAGGAGGCTGGGGCAGGAGGATCACCGTGAGCTCAAGGCCAGCTGAACTACATGGATCTCAAAAAAACAAAACAACAAAGGATCCAGGCATAAGAATGGATTAGCAGCTGACAACAGAAACCGGAGACTAGAGGAGGGATGTGAGGAAGATGCCCCAAACCAAGAAATGCAGGTGGCTTGTAGAAGCTGGAAAAGGCCAGGAAACCAGCTTCTCCTTCAGCTTCCAGAGGACACACATCCCTGCCCACACCTTGATCTTGTGGTTTGTGACAGGGTCTCACTATGTAATCCAGGCTGGCCTCAAACTTTCAATCCTCCTGCCTCAGCCTCCCAACTGCTGGGATTACCAGCATGTGCTGCTGCACCCAGCTCCACACCTTAATTCTAAACTTGCCCCTCAGCGCTGTAAGAGAATGCATTTGCACTGTGTGAGGTCACTGAGCTTGTGCTTATAGGAAACCAGTACGTGTGCTTATCACATGCCTTCCATTCATAGGGGTTGTAACAGTTTTCTACTTATGGTCATGATAACTAGGTTCTTTCTGAACTAAAATGCACTGAAGTTTTTTAAAAGGTGAGAATAGCCAAATTAAAGGAAAATAGGAACTTAATAATAACACAGTACTTATGTACTTTGTCAGTACTTACAGAGCTGTTACAAGAATGTCCATGGTTTGCAAAATATCAGATTAAAATATCATCTGGGAATCTCTAAATGAAGGCCTTTCCATTGGGAGATTCTGGAGGATATTACCTTTGCTAATAATGCCAGGTATTTCTAAGAGACAACACAGGCATTATCCCACAGGAGCCCTGGGAGGGCCTCCCCGCTTATATTCAGATAAGGAAGCTGACCCCTACGGGAGGTGAATGTCCCCTCTAAAGTGGCATCCATCCTCCAGGGCTGGCAGCCCCAGGATCTGAACCCAGGTCCTTCTAGGTCCATGGTTGATGCTCTCAACCATTTTTGCCTTGTAGAGGTGCTTGTCTGTGTCCACTATGATGGAGGCAATTTGTGGTTGTCATCAGGAAGAAGCCACCTGCCCCAGTAGGCAATGCTCACGTGAAGGGGAGATGGTAGCCCAGAGATCAGAGAACTCAGGCCGTTCAGTGGTTGCGGCTCAAGTCTCCCTGGCTGGGTGCAGTAAGAGTGGCACTGGAAGAGAAGACACACTGCACTTCCGAAGTGCCTCCTGGCACACCGTGGTCCTGCTCAGGCATGTAGAGGCTCAGGAGCGTCCACGCTGGGCAAGGCCTCAGCCAGAAACACCCATTCCATTCCGCATGGACACGGGCAGGTGGTGTGCAAAATCAAAAATCTTTTATGTGACAGAAATTTGGCACACATTAGTTTAAACTGAAAATTTGCTTATGTAATCAAAATATCTAGAAGTAGACTTAAGTCACAGTGGGATGCAGATCCCAAATACTTTCATATGAATCTAGAGGCTTTCCCTGTGTGGCAACAGATTGGTGGCCACATCCTCAGGTTACACCCTGCCAGCTCAGCCACCTCAAGGGAAAGTCCCCACAGCTAGAGCCGAGGTCCTGGGGCCAGTTGCCATTGGAGCAGTTTGTCCACGTGGTCATCCCTGGGCCAGTTGCTGTGATCCTGGCCAGGCCTTCATTATGAGATCACCTTCGAAGGCCAGTGAGGGGTGTTGTTTTTACTGAAAATTATTAACTGCTAGTTTACAGATATGGAAGCTCATTTCCAAAGAGATTAGGTTCTCCCACAATATCATGTCACCTCCTTTGTTAACCAGATGGTGATTTTTAAAGGTGTCTAATAAAGACTGTGTGTTGGGGGTCCCCAAGACCACCCTCAGATTCAGTGATTTACCAGAACCTGCAAGACTCTGAAAAGCTGTTGTAGTCACAGCTATAGTTTATTACAATAGAAGGATGCAGATAAAAATTGGCAAAGAAAGGGCCGGGGATTTAGCTCAGTGGTTCCGCTGCCTATCTTGCAAGTGCAAAGACCCGAGTTTGATCTCTGGTACCAAAAAAAAAAAAATTTAAAAATCAGGAAAGGAAAAAAGTGCATGGAATGAGACCAGGAGAGAGCCAGCACCCATTCCTGGGTCCTCTCCCAGCACAGCACACATTCCACCTGCTTCTCCCAGGAGTGGCATGTGACAACACGTGCCAAGTGTCTCCCGAGAAGCCCAGCTGGGTCCCACTGGGACCCAGTGACACAGCATGCAGTGCTGCATGACTGACCTCAACTATGGAGACTCCAACCCTAGAGCAACAGGGGCCTTCACCATGAACCACACGGCCAGCCCGAGCTGTCTACCCATGGAATTGCATGGCCCACGCCTCTGAGCTCATCCACAGGCATTTCCTAAGAACATGCAGGGCAAGAGCGCCCCAGGCCTGCCTAGCTGGTTCTTTCCTTTGCAGCCGGCTTAGTTCTTCACAGCAGAGACCCCAAATGAAATCAACTCAACACTCAGCTGAACTGGCGACCACCAGATACTGTACCATAAATGTCCAGTGTGTTTGGATATCCCGGGGGGCGGTGCATTCTTTCTGTCCAGGCGCAAAGCCCAGAGCTGTGGAGGACAGATACTCCCTCGGAGCAGTGTGACCCTAATGGGTACAAGCCACACCCAGAGGACTGTGGAGTCTGGAGCAGATCAGGCCTGTGTTTCAAGCCCAACACTGCCTCTTCCGGGCTGGAAGACACTGCACACGTCGCATAGTACTTGCAGGTATTGCAATAACAACACAAATCATAGCTATGCCTGCACTGACATTTATTCAGCAGTTGCTGTATTCCAGACATGGTTCTCTGCTCCTTGGTTATTCACTCAGCTTTTTAAGGTTATAATATGGCCAAGGTAAGAAACATGTTTTAAAGCTCGATGTGGTGGCATACATCTATAATCCTAGCACTCTAGAAAGCCAAGGTAGGCAGATCACAAGCTTCAGCCCAGCCTGGGAAACTTAGCAATTAAACAAGACCCTGTCTCAAAATAAAAATTAAAAAGCACTGGGGATGTAGCTCAGTGTGATGGTCCTGTGTGATGGTTCAATCTCTAGTACCACAATCAATTAATCAATCAATTTTATATTATGAACCAGCACACATGCATACACACAGACATGCACACCCCTCAACTAAAATACAAGCTCACTGTTACTGTGTATGATGGACTCTTGACAGTCTTTTATCTAGTCTTACATTTTCCAACTTTTCCTGCAATGGAATAATAAATACCTTAGGCTTCAATCCATATGGTAACTGCTGAATTCTGCCACTGCATCATGAGAACAGCCATAACCATGGGCTGAAGTGAACATACAGGCATTGCTCTGTTCCGATACAACTTTATTGACAAACACAGGCAGCACCCATCATTTGTTGGTCCATGGACTCTGTGGTATTTTTTTCAGTATTTTAATTTTCAATGCTGGTCATGAAAGTGTTGCTAAAAGTATTATATATAACTTGTGCTTTAAAAGACTTCGTTGAGTCATAACAACCTTATCCAGTAAGTAAGCCCATTTACAGATGAGAAACTGAGGCATAGAGGGTTATGAGGTAACCCTCCAGCGAGGCAACCCTCTTAACCTCTATTCAAAGCATCAATAAAATAGGATATTATTATTATTATTATTATTATTATTGTTATTGTTATTCAACCAGGACTGTGAAGGGACCCAAAAGATCTCAGCTAAATAAATAAATCAGTGTTGGGTTGAAATGGGAGCATGCCTTCCTTTCTCCCAAAGGATTGGGATGCTGATTGATTTGAAAATCTCACTTCTTTGGACTGAGCACATTGTAGAGACATCTACTAGAAGAGTACTACATGCCTAAGACAAAAGATTCAGAAACAGAAAAGGAAATTCTTCAGTGGACAGCTAGAGGTCTGATTCATTAAAACTATTTTTTGGTAGAAACTTGGACTCCTCCTTTTGAACGAAAACAGTTGGCCCCCAATACGTAGGGCCTGGGAAGTAGACTAATGTCCCTTACACTGGAGAACGTGTGAATTTGAGGACAGCAGAGGTGCTTGATGGAAAACAACTATTATAGTCTTATTAAACCTGAATCACTCTGGTATTCAAATTCTGAAACTTCTGCACATCTGCACACCACTTTCTTCATTCACTCATATTTGTTTTACATCAGATTGATTTTGTTTTAGGAGAGAATTTTTTTTTAATGTTCATACCCTTTCTCTTCCACCCCAGAAATACAACCAACATCACAAGATAACTTAGTAGGCCACTAGGCTGATCTATGAGCAGCCTGTATGAGGAAGGACCCGGCCACCCTCCTCTGACTAAGAGAATTTCATCAAGAATGCACACTAATCAGATTATAGCCTCCCTTGCTGCATCCAGGGCCACAGCATCCATCCTGAGGGGCAGTTCTGGGCTCAGAGCCTTCTCTCCAGCCCCTAACCAAATGGTGCACAGCCCACTTTGACAGTGGTCAAAGCCAAGCCCTGAGACTCTGCAGAGAATTAGGCCACAGTGGAAAACTTTGCAGTGCCTTTGTGTGATGTGTGTCTTCACTGGGAGAGAACCCCCCTAAAACCCTCTAAGCAAACAAGACAGCGTTCCATCTGCCCCAGCACCACCAGCCCCAGCACGGTCCTTCCAAGGACAAGTGACAGTCTCAGCTTGTTTTGGGAAAACTCCCTTTCTCAGTTCTACATTCTGGTTCAGATTGATTTTTCTTTTTCAAGTGATTCACTTAGGCTGTTGCTTCTTTAGGACATTGACCATTGATTTCTTTTACTGCAAAGAGTATGTGATGATGAAGAAAATGGTTTTCATGTGCATGACATCCTACAGACTTTGAACCATAGGATTTTTTTGGCTGGGTTAACCGAAAGGGGTTCCTCACTTTCGGGTTTGAAGAAGTGGACAGGGGCATTGACAGTGACCATCAGCCTGGAGCGTGTGCTGCGTGCCCAGCAGGCAGGGTGTTTACACATGTGCTGCCGCCTCCACCCCTCACTGCGCCAGCAGGGGCAGGGGGAGCAGTGGATTTGAAGGGGTCAGTGGCCTTTGGTTAGCTGCAGAGCATGGTGTGAAGGCGCCCACATTTCAGGCTTCATCATGCTTGGGTCAGACAGAAGGGCCCCTCCTACCTGCACTGGGTAACCAAAGCCCGTGGAGAAGGGCAGGGTGCAGATGGAGAATGTTTGCGGTGCCTTCAGCGGGCAGCCTGAGCTGAAACCAAAGGCTTCCACCTTGTCCTCGCTCCAGAGCTACTTCCTATTCACCAATACCAAGTCGCCGCCAATGCTGCCTCTCTTCTGGTTTCTCAGTCTTGCAAACCTGGAAAGTCATTTTCTACTGGGATAAAGTGGTCTGGTCCAGGGCAGCTCTGTCTTACCTGACTCCTGGAACAACTGTACCTTTCTAAGGTCACTCCAGACTCGTCTGCCCTCTGCACAACTTATTTTTTATGAACTTCCTTAAAAAGAGACCCCACCAGCATAGCTTCAAACAACCTAGCAGGCAACACACAAGCAGATTTGCAGAAAACCTGAAACAAGGGGAACACTTGAAAGAGTAGGTGGGTATTGCAGAGTCACCAGAAATTTGGGGCTCTTTAATTCTTTTAATTTTTAATTACACAATAAATATTTAAATCGCCTTTAAAAATTTTTGTAGAATTTTCTGGATAACACCAAAGTTCATTAAGCATCACTTTTAATTTCTGTTCCCTCTTCTCTGCCTTCCAGAAGTAACTACTGTTCTGAGTCGGCTATGTCCTTCCAGATATTTATAAATATGTAAGTGCCCACAAGCAATTCATAGTAATGCTTTATGAATTACTAATAAATGGTAATAACATGCAGTATATAATACATAATTAGGATTTTTCCTTCAACAATATATTTTTGGATGTGTTTACATTAACCCATGGAGACCTGGTTCGTCTCTTCCCATTGAAATTTAGTTTTCCATCAAATAGACTTCATTTTATTTTTCTATTCTCCTTTGGCTGGACAACTAAATTATTTCCAGTCTTTTGCAATTTACTAACAATTCTGTGAGGAATATCTTTTGACGGGCCCTCTGGATCATGTGCATCAGTTTTTCTCGAGGATAAATAATGAAAAATGGAATTGCTGAATATGTTGCCTATTTTAAATTTTTTAACCGAAGAAATGTATGCACATAGCTTTAAATTCATCAAATTCTACAAAGGAAAGTATATAAAAATAGCAGTCTCCAATGACCTGCCACCCTTTCTTTCTGTTCAGAGGCACTTTCAACTTGTGCTGAACTAGGCATGGTGCCACACACCTGTAATCTCAACCCTCAGGAGGCTGAGGCAGGATGATTGCTGTGAGTTTGAGGCCAGCCTGGGCTATGTAGCAAAACCCTGTCTCAAAAAACCAAACAAAACACTTGTGCTGATATTTTTAGCACTTTTCCAAGTTCTAAGTAACACGCTCATGTCAGTGCTGTTTGACATTTTTATTCTGTTTCAAGCATGGCCTCTGGAGCTGCAAAATGCAGGTTGAGACTTGAGTTCTGTTTTCTCACCCTTATTTTCATCACACACGGACACACACGCACACTTTCTCATCCAACTAATCTGTATGAACCAATCATAACTTCAGCTTTCTGCAGATACAGGGTTTGGCTTCTTGTCACTATGCAGATTCTTTCCCCAAAGAGGTCTCATACATGATGATTACTGTCCCGTCTCTGGATGCTGGCCTGGCAGGTGACACTTTTCTGGATAAATCCTTGCAGTAGCGGGTCTGGGTGGCTGCTCTTGTTGCTTCTGGTCCAGCGAGCCGAGGCAGTCACCAGGGACAGGTGCAAAACAGCCGCGCCTCGAAGGGCAAGCGGGGTGGTCTGGGGCAAGTGGTGCACAGAAGCACTCGGCTCTGAGCAGGTCACTGAGTCCCTCCCAGGCTCTGAAGAGCTTGCTCCCTTCATCTGCTCTTGGCCTTTCACCAAGTTCGCTGTGCACCGACTCCCAGCCAGGACCCAGAGAGCTCAGACTGGGTCCTTGAAGCCCTGACGGGTGTCTGTCCACCGGCTCTGCGGCTGGGCTTGATTGTGCATGGCTGTGTGACACCCAAATCAGCAGCTACTCTTCTGTTTTTAGGGTCAAGAAGGGTTTATGTTGCTAACTATTTTTACGATAGAAGTAATACAGCCTCCGCGTAAAAACTTCGAACAAGAAAAGAAGGGTATGGAGCGAGGGTCCGAGGCTGACCTCTGTCCTCCTCCCCACCCCAGCCTCTGCTCTGCAGCCAGAGTACCGGGTTCCAATCCTAGCACTCACCAGCTGGTTCGGCCTTGAGCAAGTTCAACCTCTGTGTCCCTCAGTTTCCTCATCTATAATGGGAAAATAACAATGCTCCCCTCATATAGCTTTGTGGGGATTAACATAATACTTACAAAGTGGTACAGAAAAAGCACTTAATTCGATGTGACCCGGGAATGTGACTAACCTTGTGTTACGCACCCTTTTAGACTAATGGTTCTTAACCATGAGAGCACATTCCAGTGACCTGCAGAATCAACCTCTCTCCTCTCTCTCTCTCTCTCTCTCTCTCTCTCTCTCTCTCTCTCCCCCCCCACCCCACCCCCACCCCCCAGCCCTCTCTGTACCAGGGATTTTATCCAGGGCCTTCGCACTTAACTACGTCCCCAGCCCCTTTGTTTTAATTGTTTGTGTTCAGCCATGGTCTCACTAAGTCACTGAGTCATCCAGACTGGGCTCAAAATTGCAATCTTCTTGCCTCGGCCTCCCAGAGTGCTGGGATTACAGATGTGTGCCACTACCCAGCTCACCTGAGGAACTATAAATTTCTTGGTACCTGGACCCCACCCTCAGCAATTCTGATTTTCTTGATCTGGAATGCAGCCTGGGCATCTGGGTTTTTTAATACTCACCAGAGCATCACAGTGTGCAGCTGGAGCTGAGAACCATTGTGTTACATATTTCTCCTGTGTATCAGTTAGGATAAGTGAGTGTATGTCCCAGTAACAAACATCCCCCAAACTCTGTGCATCTCAGTCAATGTCTCATTCATGGTCCGAGCCCATTGTTATCAGCAGCAGCCCTGATGCACATCACCTTCACTTTGGAACCCAGGCTGACAGGATGCTTTTATCCAGAGCACTGCAGTCCTGTGAAGTGGGGAGACAGACCCTGGGGACCATGCACTGGCTCAGGAAGCTCCGGAGCAGAGGTGAACGTCACTTCTGACAAACGTCACTGGCCAAAGCCCGACGCACGGTCACACCTGGCTCCACAGTGAGACTGTAGCGGAGGCCAGCAGACTTTTTATGTGAAGGGCCAGACAGCAAATATTTCAGGTTTTGTGTGTCATACAGTCTCTCTGTTGAAACGACTTCCCACTGCCTTCACAGTACAAAAATGACCTGTTAAAAAAAATGTACAAACGAAGCAGGGTGCAGCAGCCTGTGCCTGTAACCCCAGCTACTGGGGAGGCTGAGGCAGGATGGTAAGTTCAAAGCCAGCCTGGGCAACTTAGCAAGACTCTGTGTCAAAATTAAAAAATAAAAAGGGCTGGGGATGTGTAGCTCAGTGCTCCCTGGGTTTGTTCCCCAGTACTTAAAAAATAAATAAAGTAAAGTTAAAACCCTGCTTAACTCATGAGCCAGATAATAACAGTCAGCAGGCTAGATCTGAGCTGGGGGCCATAGTGTGCCATCCCCTGGTTTGTAGGTTATCATCCTCCCCCGAGGGAGAGGCACCTCGAGGAGGGACCCCAAGTATGGTTGAACAGCGATGTAGCTAGCCACGTTGGGCGCAGAGAAAGAGAGGGAGGACGAGGGGACGCGTTATCCCCCGTGCTTCACACTCACTGTGACTCGACTTCGTGGGTTCCTCAGGGCCCATCTCGATAAGCTCGTTTCACAGCGGCCCTGGCCCTGGCCCTGGCACGGCGTCATTTCTTAAGGCCTGGTGTTCCCCGGATGTATCGGAGTGGGTTTGTGTTCCTGGGTTTGTTTCATAAGTAATCCTCTGTTAGGTGAGGGCAGAGGATTTTAAACTATCAAGTGTAGAGGGGAGCCCTGCGAGCCCACACTCCCCAGAAGGTCCACCCTGAGTCCAGCATTTCTGTAAGTGTCGGTGCCGGAGTGAACATAGTTGCAATTCCGGGTGTTTGTGGGGAGATTTCAGTCACGAGGAAAACAAAGCTGTGGCCGTCATCCCCGGACCCCACGTGGGGCCGCGCTTTAGGTCAGAGCTGCGCAGAAAGCAGGGGGAGGCTGCGGTCCCGGAGGCCACAGCCGCGTGGCACTGTCCCGTTCTCTTCCCGCAGGACACCACGACGTCCGTGCGCATCGGCCTGATGATGGAAGAGATGATCTTCAACCTGGCGGACACACACCTGTTCTTCAATGACCTGGAGGTTTGTAGTTGCTGTTTCCACTGAGTAGCTGCTTGTGAAGTCACCTTTATCTCCTTTGGGGGAAGCTACTCCTCTCTTTCTTTCCTCTCCCTTTTCTTTCTTTCTTTTTTTCATTTCCTTTTTTTTAGAGACTCAAAACTTTTGCTAGCAACCCCCGAGAAGGTACAGAACTGAGCAGCAGTGGTTCATTGGAAACACAGGTGGCCGGATTATCTCCCCAGCTTTCCTGGGCAGCTAATGGGCTTTTCTCTCTGCTCAAGTGATGGCCACTGACAGTTTTGCTAATCCAATAAAGGCTGTAAAGTTTCTTCCTCCTGAAATTTGCTATTTAATAAGTTTATTAAGGCAAATTAGTACAGATCCTCCTGGGTCAGCAGTAATTAGCAGTAGGCCAGGATGGAAGCTTTTAAAAACAATTTACATTCCCCCAGAAAGCATGTTCTACAAAGAGAGAGAAAGAGTGAGTAGAGAGGATGTGCTTGTTTAGTGTACCTGCTTCTGAGCCCCTAAGCAAGATGCAAAGGAGGTAGGGGAAAGAGGGAGAGCAGCTTTGGAAATCAGTGTAATTCATTTGTCTATATCCACTCTTTGTTGGAAAGATTTGGGAAGGATTTCAAATGAAAAACATATTTAAAGTAGAACTATTAAAGCAAAGGCAAAGAGATAAAAAGCTCTGTAGAGAATAAGGATAAAGACTTGTATGGTCTCACAAAAAAATCAGGCTAACTATTGCAGTCAAGTTTAGAGTTAATCTGTGAGCTTCCTTGTAGCCAAAGCAAGAGGGAAATATGACTTACCTCCCTCTAATGAAAGAGCAAGCAACTTTCTTCAAGGTGAAGAAGAGCTTTGGTCTAATAAGAGGATTCATGTGGGTCTTTTCTGGCTTTGTAAATTACAGTCATGTTATTGGCTCAACAGACTGAAAAAATGAAGAGAGCCTAAAATAAAACTGAATGTGAAAGAACAATTCTATTTACCCTAGTAGGAATATTTTTTTGCCCGATTCTGGACAATCCCTGGGGACTAAACTGTGAAATCAAAATACAAGGGCTGCAGATTCCAAGTCTGTCCTGACCGGCCCGGGTGTTAGTAATGTTTATTATCGGGAGAAGCAGGCAATAGGCCTTGCTTTCCAGGCTGCAAGCCGGAGCGCAGATCCTAGCGGAAATGAGCTCTTGTGCTCTGTACCCTCCACACAAGCCACTAGGGCCCCATTAAATGGCACTGATGTTCTCCACCCAATATCTGTTTCAAAGAAAGAGTCTGCGTAGAGACTTGTTAGGGAAAGAAAGAGCTTTGGAGTAGTGGAAACCATGGGCAGTGATGCCCAGGACTCTGTACCCAAGGCAAGGGGTGGGTACACTTGGCTGTGACTTCACGTGGCCTGGGGAAAAGGGAGACAGACAGGCAGAGACAGAGAGAGAGGAGAACAGTTTGAAAAACAGGCCATTGAATTCAGCAAGTATTTCTGGAGCCTAATGTAGTAAAAACTCAGCTGATGGCCACTGTCAAAACCCAGCTTGCTGGGCCGGGGATTTAGCTCAGTGGTGCCGCTGCCTGCCTCGCAAGTGCAAGGTCCCAAGTTCAATCCCCAGTACCAAAAAAAAAAAAAAAAGCCCAGCTTGCTTTAACAAAAACATGGACATTATTGGCCCTTGCCATCAGAACGTGCAGGGTAGTCTCATTTTGGCCTGTTTCCCCACAGTGTCCACTCTGTGAGAGGGACTGCAGTGTGATTCATCGTGAATTCCCTGGGTCCAGGCAGGGAGCTCCCAGTCAGATCCGGATGTGGGATCCTTTGTGATCGTGGGAAGGGTGTGGAAACATAAACCAATCAGACGTGAGAGCAAGGGACAAGGAGGACCTGGGCGGGCTCTCGGAGGTGTCAGGGAAGGCCACTTAAAGAGGTGACCTTTGAGCTGGGAGATGACATGGAGCCAGCCGGGGGAGATCTGAGGAGGTGGAACAGCAAGTGATGAGAATGAGCGTGCTGTC
Organism: Heterocephalus glaber; assembly: GCF_053883595.1. Classification (NCBI taxonomy): domain Eukaryota; kingdom Metazoa; phylum Chordata; class Mammalia; order Rodentia; family Bathyergidae; genus Heterocephalus; species Heterocephalus glaber. The sequence goes on along the minus strand of NW_028258410.1, from coordinate 20,881,889 downwards.
AGTGGGGTCCAGGAGAAGGCCAAGGCCACCGAGGTGCATGGTGAACGCGCTGGGACAGGGGAATCTGGAGGGAGGCACTTGGCACCCAGAGCCGGGCATGGGGACGCAAAGCAGGAGAGGCCACGTGACATGGCTTGCATGTTGAAAAGACCTCTCTGGATGCTGGTGGAGAGTGGCAGGGGCAGGGGAGAAGAGGAAGCAGGAGACCAGCAGGGAGGTTCCTGCCCTGGCGTCCAGGTGGAGACAGAGCCAAGAGGACTCGCCTGGGGCAGGGAGCAAGACTCCCAAGCTCAGTGTGACCAGCGTGTGGCAGCCTTTACCCCCGCAGCAAAGCAGGAAGGCATGGGCATGGAGGGGGAGCTGCAAGACCATCCTCCTGCCTCGGGTGGTGTGGTCTGAGAGGTCTGAGCCTCCCATCCTAGTGAAGACCCCACACTAATGGGCGGCATAGGCAGCGAAGACCCCACACGCGTAGCCGGGGTTTGGCCGTCTGGACTGGACATCGGGCTCGAGCTGGGGATCCAAACCCCGGCCTTCCCCACCCCAACCCTGCTGGTTCTCTATGTCCCCCAAGTCCATGTCGGTCACACCTCTTGGAGAAGGATTTCAATACCAGCCGGAGCTACTCAGGGAAGCCAGTCTGGGTTAGGGAATAAAGTCAGATTTGTTCCTCTCTGAGCCGTCTGCAAGCAGGGGGCTCGTTCTGCATCCAGCAGGTCCTCGTGGAGAACGTGCTCTTTGTGAGCCCCGTGTCCAAGTGCTGAGGATTCTGCCACACCCAAGACACAGCAAGACCCATGTCCTTAAGGCAGTGCCCCTGACCACTAGGGAGGCAGCTGTTAACTTCTGCCCTGGTAGCATCCTGCCGGGCAAAGTTCTCTGAAGAGAGACCTAGAGAGGCGAGGAGGGGCTCTCACAGAAGCTGCTGTCCCACTTGGTCCATGCAAGTAAGGACTCTAATGTTTGAGCAGAGACCTAAGGAGGTGAGGGAGGGCCCAGGTGGGTTTCTGGAGGGAAAATGCTCAGACAGAGGAAACAGCAGTGCAAAGGTCCTGGGGCATGGCCAAGGTTGGGGGCTTCCAGGGCAGCTGGAGTGGAGGGAGCAGGAAAGATCATGGTGGGCAATGGAGGCGTGGCCTTTAGGCCACTGCAACGGTTTGAGTCACATTCAAAGGGTGACAAAGAGCCACTGGATGCTGGCAAATTTGGTGTCTGGTGAAGCCCCTATCCTGGCTTGTACACAGCCTTCTTGCTGTGGCAGCACTGAAACCAGTGGCCTGGGGCCTCTCTGTCCACTGCGCTGTCCCGCCTCCGCCATCTGACATGAGAAAGACTCCCAGTGGAAAGCCAAGAGCCTGGACCATCCTACCCGTGATGGGTTTAAATGGAGAAAGACTGGAGGGTGGGAGGAGTAGCTGGGAAGTCCGGCTCTGACAGCAAGAGGAGGAGACAGCGCCAGGGTGAGCGGAAAGCATCTTTGCACTGTGGATGCAAACAAGACACGCAGGTAGTGATCACCAGCCATGCGGAGACCTGGCAGCACTACCACATTGGGGGATGAGCCAGAAGCCACCGGAGCAACCATGTGCAAAGGACAGGGTGACGACGTGGTTGGGCTGCACACGGGCACCGACAGTAAATACACATCATCGCCCCAGCAGCCAAAGGCTCCGCACACTCAGTGTGCCAGCCAGGGGCCGAAAAGCCCCCTGCACCCGAGGCCCAGAGGCAGGCGCTGCTTTGTCTCCACATGCTAGAGATGGTAGAGAGCCCCCGTCCTGCCCCAGGCGGCGCACAGGAATATCTCCAAGCGCTCCCCACCGCCCTGCAAGGGAGACGTTCTCCTTACCCCCTTTTCACAGATGAGGAAACCGAGGCCCACAGCGGTCACCGTCCCAGAGTCACACACTAGGAGAGGTAGTGTGAAGATCCGATCCCGGGCCCTGCTGACTTCAAAGCTGGGCGGTGGAGTTTTGACACGTACTGGGAAGTGGGGAAGGAGTGTGGTTTGGCCGAGTGGATGAAGAAAAGGCCCTGCGTGAAAAATGAGAGGAACACAAAGCTCTCAGCAGGTGTCCCTGGGGGATGGCGGTGCCAGGCCATCTGGCGGGCTTAAGGGGCAAAGTCCCAAGATGCCTTCAGAGCTTTTGGACAAACTCGGCACGGGGAGTCAGAGGCTGCTGGAGTCAGTGCGGGCAGGCCTGGTTGCTGAGTGTCTGATTTGCGGTGCTGCAGGAGCCATGGGGAGAACAGTGTCTCACTGTCAGATCTGAGCTGCTCTCCAAGGCGCCCCGCCCAACAGGCCATTGACACAGTGTGGTCCACAGCTCTAAAAGTGCTCTTCAGATGGGCTGAACATTTAGACAGCGTAATCAGGGTGCGGGTTTCCCTCCCAGGAGGTGACCCGCTCTCCGACAGGCCTAAAGGCAGCATTCAGCAAGCTCACTTAAAAACTATTTCCAACTCAAAGGACACGGGTGGCCAGGGAGCTCATCCGGGCCCTAGCAGAGTCATTTTTCTAAAGCAAATGCATCAACCATTTCCATTCTGCTTCTGTGTCTCTAGGAGCCAGTGACGAAAAATAATAAGATTAAACCAGAGCAGGAGAAGCTGGGTAACACCAGGTGTTGCCAGCATAATGAGAATAGGTTGATAAGTAACTGTCACCAACCTTACTGCTCAAAAACTTCCAAAGACAAGAACACTAAAAAACTAAACCAATGACTGAAAAAGTATCAAATTGTTATAGATGCCCCCCAGAAACCCACCATGCCCCCTCATTTGAGACAGAAGTTCCAGCCAGGCTTCACGGAAAGGGTCATTCAGCACAAACTACAAAGCAAAGAAAAAGGCAGATGCTCTCTACACATCTTGAGACTAGTGGTACCCCCAAACTGAAACTGGGCTTTGAGCATGTGACAAATGGATAAATTGCTGCCGTTCCCAATGAAAGCAGATCCTGTCACCGTGTGTGTGTGTGTGTGTGTGTGTGTGTGTGTTACTGGATTGAACCCCTGGGTTCAATCACACGTGCTAGGCAAGGACTCTACCACTGAGCTACATCCCCAGCCCTTTTATTTTGTGAGACATGGGCTTGCTAATTTGCTCAGGTTGGCCTTGAACTTGTGATCATCCTGCCTTGGCCTCCTGAGTAGCTGGGATTACAGGCAGGCACCCTGTGGCTCTTTACAGACATTCCCAACAGATCTGCCTGAGCTTCAGTCTCCCACTGGTGAAAGGAGCCTCTGGACTACAATTGTGACCACTTACTGGATGCTGCCAATAGCCTCCTGCAAGCAGATGTATTAGCCGTGCTTCATCATTTTGTTAAAAACCCAACAACCTGGCCAGGGATTTAGCTCAGTGGTTCTGCCGCCTCTCTCGAAAGTGCAAGGTCCCGAGTTCAATCTCCAGTACCAAAAAAAAACACAAAACCCAACAACCTTATTGTGTCCTCTGAGAAGAACCAGGAGCAGTGACAGCCCTGTAGCACTGAGCCAGCCCAGTGTCCAGATCTTGGTCTTAATCCCGTTCTCCAATAAAAGCAACCTGAGCTCCTTGGAGAAACGGCTGACTCTCGGACTCAGGAAAGGAAGCTCCAGGATAGGCCAGGAACACGTCACCGTGGCAGAAAGTGAGGAGGTGCCTGAAACCCCACGGTGATGGGCCATGTAAAACACACACAGGATCCAGCGGCCAAAGCCTGAACAACTGAGCAGTAAAATTAATAACGCAATATTGGACCTAACCCAAAGTATACTAAAATGAGTATCTGTGAGCCCACACCGATAGACATAAAAAGATGCACAAATAAGGAGAGAACAGACAAATCTCCCCTGCAGGAAAAACTCAAATAATTTATGCACCATTAGTGTAAGCTGTGCATAACAACTTACGTACCGACTTTGTCAGAAGAGAACACGGTCTCTTTGATAGTGAGTTCGCTTGCTAGGAGGGGCTGGAAGGATGCTTTATTTCTCTGATCCTTCCCATCAAAGCCCCGCCAGGCCAGCCAGGAAAGCAGTGTCACACAGCTCCCAACTGAGAAGCCTTCCCCAATACTGGACTGTGAATTCGAGGCACTGTCACAGCCTAGCGGAACCCAAGGAGACCCGACGACTAAATGTAACGTGAGGTCCTGGGTGGGATCCTAGGACAGAAAATGGACATTTGTGGGCAAACTGGAAATCCGCATAAAGAATTGACCTTAGTTAATAATAGTAGAGCAAAACTGTTCCAGTGTCAGCTCTTAGCAGTGGCGGAAACTTGGTGTGGAATGTATGGGGACTCTCTCTGGTAGCTGTGCAACTTTTCTGTAAATCTAAAACTCTTCTAAAATAGAAGGTTTATTTTTAAGAGCTGAAGACTCAAAGGTGTCAGGTGACCGTACACTCAGAAGTGACAGGGCTGGGGCTGGAGTCCGGGGATGGGCGTCTGAACGCCAACTCCAGCATCTGGGTGGCGGGAACCTGAGTCTACCGTGCCCCTCTTCTCTGTGCCCAGAGTCCCCAGGCTGTGACCCACAGCACCCTGGCCGGCCACAGACTGGACTGTGCAGTCGCCCTGTCAGCAGCACCGATTGTCCCCGGGCCACTCAGCGGTCAGATCTAAGCACCTCAGGCACAGAGTTTAGGCCAACAGCTCTCAAAGAGGCAGTAAGAGCGACAAGGGTGGCGAATGTGAACGGCAGAGGTACTTTTCCAGGGGCCTCACCTGTTTGGACTCCCTGACTCCTATGCACCCTGTAAGGCAGGTGATGTTCAGTGGCTCAGTTACCCGTGGGGAAGCTGAGGCAAGCAGATGCAATGTCTGGTCCCTGGTCACTGAGTCAATTGCAGAGCCAGGATTTGAACCCAGGCCCTAGGGTTTTAGTGCTTTAACCTGCCCTACTCTCCAGCCTTGCAAAACTTGATAGAAAATGGTCTCTACTTCAGAGCATCCCAATTTAGTGGATGAAAGGAGAAAATAGTCCAGTAGCCCCACCAGGTGAGAAAATAGAGACACAAATCATCCGGCTTGATCTGAGGTAGAGTCGGGGAGTTTTTTACAAAGGAGGTGACATCAACAAAGCCTTTGGTAGGCTCTTGACAGATAGAAAGAGAAGAGAAAGGCATTTGAGGCAGAAGGAACTGCAGGTGCAAAGGCCCTGTGGCAGGAGTGCAGTGGTTGTTGAAGAACTAGCAAGAGGCTGCTGTGTCTGAGGCACAGTGAGGTGCCTGGTGGGAAATGCAGCCAGAGAGGTGAGCAGCGTGAAACTGTGCAGACCATGTAGTGCCAGGGGTCTTGTGACAACTGTGCTTTTATTCAGAAGGAGATGGGAACCATTGTAGAATTTGGAGCAGGGGAGGGACATGATCTTACTTAGGGTTTAGCAGGACCCCTGTGGCTACCCGGGTGGAGAGTGGCAAGGGTGCTTAACATCTGAGAGAGCCAGGAGGTGACCAAAATAGCCCCCACCAGACTCAGCAAACTATTTGTAGAGAGGCCCTGGCAGTAGATACTTTAGGCTTTGCAGCCCACCGTGTCTCTGTCTCGGCCCAGTCCTCCCATCGAAACACAGTAGCAGCCACAGGCAGAGTGTAAACAAGTGAACACGGCTGTGTTCCAATAAAACTTTATTTACACAAACTGGCCACAGGCCCCCGTGGGCGTTCCGACTGTGGTCTAGGTGGGAGGTGAGGTAGCTTGGACCCCGGTGAGAGCGTGGAGCCAGTGACAAGGATCAGATGCTCTCTGCGGGAGAGCTGGGGGATTTGCTGAGGGACAAGAGTTGGGACAACAGAAAGCAAGAAGTGGGGTGGGCAGCTTCCTAGGCCCAGGCGCTGGCTCCCCTTGCTCCTCACCTTGGGCAGCCTGCTACGCGGGGCCGAAACATCAGAAATTCACTGTCTCCACTCCGGACACAGAAGCCCCACAACCTGGGCGGGTTCATTCTGAGGGCTGCACCCAGGATCTGCTCGCAGCCTCTCCCCCAGCCCCTGGTGACGCCAGACGTTCCCTGGCCTGTAGAAGTGTCACCCCGTCTCCATCCTGCCCATCACATCGCTTCTCTTCTGTGCGTGTCTGTCTCCGTGCAAATCTCCCCTCTTTCTAAGGCTGCCGCTCACACTGGACTAGAGCTTACCCTGATGACTCATCTTAACGTGACCGTCCCCAAGACCCCGCTTCCAAAGAAAGTCACAGTCACGGGTCCTGGGGGTTAGGACTTCAACAGCAGGCATGTTCCTACAGCGCACTCTGCCTTGTTTGCTCCTCCGTAAGATGGGATGATGGTAGTTTCCCTTTTAATAGCTGCAAAATGCTGAGGCAGTTCCTGGCACACTGGGAGCTCTTAGTATGTCTCTTAATAAGGGTTAGTTTCTATCCGGTCATGGTAGCACAGGCCTGTAATCCCAGCACTCTGGGAAGCTAAGGCAGGAGGATCTTTGAGTTCAGAGCCAGCCTGGACTACATCGTGAGTTCAGGGCTAAACTGAACTACATGGAGAGACACTGCCTCAAAAAAAAAAAAAAGTTTTAAAAAAAAATTTTAAATAAAGTGTTAGCTTCTATCCAATGTGAAATCACATCTCTTTTCCAGTGAGAAATTTTAAATTAGTTTTTATTTTTTCTATTTTTCAGTACCTTGTGTTTGCAAGGCAGGTGTGGTGCCACTGAGCTAAATCCCCAGCTTAAATTAGTTTTTCTAAAGTAATGTGTGTGTGTGTGTGTGTGTGTGTGTATTTCAAAAGCAATACATATATATCTAGAATCCTCTTATTTTTTTTTAAATGAAAGCATTTTAATAAGACTTAAGCTCCTTTGACCACCAACCAACCCCAGTGCCTTCAGGGGGATCTTCCCATGAGATGTGTGAGCTTCCAGATCTTTCTTTTCCCAGTATTGCCTACAGCCATATGAAATATCGGATGTTTAATAGGTTCGGCGTGTACACGACCTCACACAGGATGTGTTGTCCTCTAGCCTGTTCCTTCTGCACTCTAAGATATCTCAGAAACATGTCTGTGTGCTGACAGAAAGATCTGCCTCATTCTGAGCTGTTGGGTTGGGCTCCACTGAGTGTATAGACCGAGTTTCGTCAGCTGCACGCCGGTCACCAGAGCAGCAGGTGTCCGCTGGTCCTCCCTGGGTTGATGGCCATCTTTGCCCAAGCTCTTGGCCGGTGGCTTTCTGGGTCAGGAGGTGGAAGTTCCTCGAGGAGGTGACTGCACTGGGTGGGTGACTGTGGCCCCACCGCATTTCACATCTCGTGCATGTCAAGGCTGTGGGGACACCTCTTCCACCTTTGCCAGAGGTCCCATCCATTCTGTCACACATCGACCCAGGACAGATCAGGAGAGGCCCGAAATCCACGCGGATCCACTGCCTCCCTTTCAGAGGCCAGGCCCACACCCAGGGGAAGGTGGCAGTGTTAGGGGCATCAGATTCTCCTCCCGAAAGCCCCCTCCAGCCGCCAGTCCTCCGCGCTGTCCGGCTGCCCTCAGCGCCTGCACAGTGGGTAACTCGATCCAGGTCAGCTGCTGCAGTATGAGGTAGTGTCTCGCTGAGCATCACAGTATGTTATGAAGTCCGAAATGTGATCGCTACTGTTGTTGCACTTTAGCACCCTCAACAATCCCCCCTCAGATGAGAAAAACAGCCTCCCCAAATGCCTTTCCCCTGACATCAAGGAAGCCCCTGTCAGGGGCCTGAGCCTGGGTGATCTCAGAGGGGCCCTGGGGCCTGAGGGAAGGACTGAGGGGTCTGGCAGGTGTGGCTCCAGGGGAATCTGCTGCTCACTTTGTTCTCTCTGTGCCTGGGTCTTTTGTCCCTCTACTGCACCACTCTCCAGAGTGTTCTGTGACTCAGAGCGAGAGCGCTTTGCAAAACCATCTCAACCAGGGTGACAAATTATCTTTTCACCCTTTTTATACCCAACCTGCCCATTTATAAGGAAACCAAAGAGAAGGAAGCAACGAGACTCAGCCCAAGGACCTCCGATGTCCAGTGACGAAGCCTGACTAGGAGCCAAGACAGGGGGGCTCCTGCCCCAGTGCTCACCCCTCCGTTTGGCTCAGGAAGCCCACTCTTAGAGCCTACGTCAGATTAACCAGGCATGTTTCTTTCTCTCCTTGCCAAATTCTCCACAGGACTGTGACCAGATCCATGTGGATGATGTCTCAGCAGACGACAATGGCCAAGACTTAAGGTAGGAATTTGGGGAATGCAAAGAGCTTCTGGGCTGGTGGATGTTCAAGCTCACCTTGAAGTCGGAAGCAGGGTGGGAGGTGAGGGGTGGCTATGAGGACAACCTGGGTCTGCTTCCAGCCAGAGCCAGGACTGGGGCTTTTCTGAATTCAAAAGTCACAACCCCCTCTCCCCAGCCTCCCTTCCCTCACCTCTCTTCACTGGCTCGGCTCATGTTTATCTTTCTTTGTTTGGGCTTTTCAGTTGTTTTGTTTTGTTTCCTGCTTACTAAGATAATACATGGATATTGCAGAAACCTCGAGCCCTGGGCCGGGGATTTAGCTCAGTGGTTCCACTGCCTGTCCCTGAGTTCAATCCCTGGTACCAAAAAAGAAAAAAAACAACTCAAGCTCTGATCTCACTTCCTTAAAAGTCTGGTAGTCTTCAAAGGTTTCACTGCATTCATAAGAATGCATATATGTTTAATAGAAAATTAATGCTGTTCATACTCAAGAAATGTTTCTTATATGAGTAAGCTGTGTATCTCGTGTCTGGAGGAAACACTCCTAGGGCCTGGTTTCCGGAAAGCAAGTAACCAGCAGCCTACAACCAACCAGGCTGCTTCACAGGAATGTGGATGGGACGTTCCAAGCCCACTCCTGGGGAAACGTTATGAAAACAGAACCATGGTTAACCTGTGCTTATCCAAAATTATCACAATCGAACACCTCCAGGACCATCAAAAATACTCTTAGACCAAGTAATGTGTTGGTTACAGGGCACCTCATAATTTCACATAGTGTTTGCTTCCAAGGTCTCCCAACTTCATCCAAAACCAGAAACCAGCATTTATTTCTGCTATGCTGAGATCTGCAAGTCTTTTTCAGAGGCAGCACAGTCAGAAGTGATGGGAGGCCAGATGCCTGCCTCCCTCTACTGAGCCATTCAGAAGTCCATTCTGCAGTCAGCCGGCTGCTGGAACGTCTCAGTGTCTGGAGTAAAGCAAGGGTAACCGTGTTGTTTCCATGGAGTCACTGCTGGGAAGCACTCTGTCACAAGGACTCGGTGACCAGGGCTCCCTGCTTCTGTCATTTCCCGAGCTGCCATCTGGCTTGGAACACAGCACAGTGCTCCTCTGCACCCATCTCCTGCTCTGCTGTTTGACACCACTTCAGGGATCCACAGTCCAAGGGAGTTTTTCCCAGTAGAAACCAAAGTCCCCATGGTTCCTTCAAGAAATATTTCCTGGGAACCTGCTGTACGCTAAGTACCAAGCATCAGACGTCCTTGCTTTGTTTGGGGTACTTCAGTTAGGGCTAAGGACCAAGCCCATGGCCGCCTTGTTTCATGCCGTGCCCTGTGTGAAACTTCACACGGCTCAGCCCCAGATCTTCATGGTATCCCTAGGAGACGTGGTCTTTCCCTCACCCCCGTTTCACAGCTGGGGCTTGTGAGGCTCAGAAAGGCTAAGCAGCCTACCCAACCTCCCACAGATCATGCATGGAGAAGGCAGGGCTCAGAAAACCCAGGCAGCCGGACCTAGGGCCCAACGTGTACCAGGTCCTCGGTACATCCTGTGCAGCCCCCTTGCCCTGCAGAAGGTAAGCGATACTGGAACATCCAGGCCTCTCCCAGGGCACCCTCCAAATGGATGTCAGTGGGTCCTCTCCCAAGAGTAAATTCTAGCAAGGTGGGAACTTTTATGTGGAGAGGAAGAACTGCGTGGCATTGGAAGTGCAGGTTCTAGCCAGGCATGGAGGTGCACGCCTGTAGTCTCAGCCCTCAAGAGGCTGAGGCAGGAGGATCACCACGAGTTCAAGGCCAACTTGGGGTGTATAGTGAGTTCAAGGCCAGCCTGAACTACACAGGAAGACCTTGCCTCAACAAAGAAAGAAGAAGAGGTGTCGCTTCTAGAGGATAAAGTCGTAGGCCCTGCTCCACAGGGTAAGACCCTGCTAGAAAAGTACCCAGCACAGACAGAGTCTTGGCAGATGGCTGTCTGTGGGTCTTTTAAATTTCTGAGCAATTCAGAAGACAGCAGAGGAGCAAACTCATCGCCCATGTTCCTGCCATGTCAAACTAACAATTTCCACCACTACGAGTGCCTTGCTTCCCGTTTCACACACTTCCGCTCAGATGTCTGTGGGGAGTGACTCAGCGAATGTGTTGCTGTGTCCTGCTCAGTCTCTTGTGCTCATCGGCTTCCTCCCACGCCCTCCACACCCACGTGGCAGCCTCCGGCTCCGCCCCAGGATGCTCGGATGTTTAAACGCAGCAGCGGGAGCCTCAGAAGGCACAGACGGAGAAGGTCCTGGAATGTCGTGATTGGCCCGGGCGGCTTTGTCCTGACACCAGGGAGCCTCCCATCACGCCTCCTGTTCCTCCACGTAGCAAATCTCTGCCACACTTGACCTCCGCAAAGGACAACACAAGGGGTCGAAGTCAAGGCCAAGAGGGATGTGTGCTAATTTCCCTGATTCCCAAGGAGTTAAAAAAATGGAGAAATGACCAAACAGTTAAAGCAAATAGTTTCCGACCTTTGCTTTTTTTTTTTTTTTTTTTTTCTCAGTACTTGTATCAAAGCCAAGGCGTTTGTAATGAGCTACACCCGGGTCCTTTTATCTTGAGACAGGCCTCACTAAATTGCTTAATTGTTTACACTGGCCTTGAACTTATGGCCTTCCTGCCTCAGCCTCTGGAGTACTAGGACTGAGGACATGTACCACCAAGCCCAGCTTCCAATTTTTATCGTCAATGAAGTAGCACTTCTTGGGCTGAGCATGCTGACGCACACCTGTGATACCAGCATGCAGGAGACTGGAGCAGGAAGGCGGCTGCAAGTTTGAAGCCAGCCCAGGCTACATAGTCCATGGCCAGCTTAAACTACATACCAAGACCCCGTCTCAAAATATAAGGAAACAAAACACAGAGTAGCACTTCTCACATCTCTCACATAAAGAACAATTGAAGCGTTTTTGACTGATTTGAAACATCAGGATATCTGTAGAACAGTAATGCCACTATTTTTGTGGAAAAAATGATAACTTTGTAATAGATTTTAGGGAAAGCTCTGTGTCACTTATGATCTATGTATGCTTTTGTTTCAGGAAATGTTCCGCCACAGGTGGCAATAATCTGCAATATAATTGTGCTACTCAAATAATTATAAAATAATATGTATCTGTACCTGTGGAAATTTGTGCATGTATATACGTATGCACATATATATGCATGTACACTCACTCATACATACACACAAATACTACATATGCACTCAGTGACATGTCTGTGCCGATATACATTGAGAGATGCACTAGGCATATACTTACGTATGTATACTTACAGAGGCCTGTCCCAGTTGCCATGACTGTCCACACAGGGTGTCTGGGGCACCCTGCTGCCTGCCCCAGGGATCCCTGAGGCGACTGCCCCTCTGCAGAACAGTGGGTGAGGGCAGCAGGTCACCCTGCACTGTCAGGTGCCCCACCCGCCTCTCAGCTGGGGCAAAAGGCCGTGTGTCAGCCCATCCGGTCACAGCAGGGCGAACTGCTGGGAGTGCTTAGCGTGCAGTTTCCAACTGTTATTTCACTCCTGCTGCATCTCCTCTTCCAAACACGGAGATTCTCTCTTTTCCACTCAAATTCATTACAGAGTGCAGAACAATCTAACAGCATAAAGAGAGAAAAACCAGCCGCACTCACACCTGTAGCCGCGGCCACCGACCTGCCTCCCTCCGGCTGCTGTCTGGGTCTCTTAGACCTCTGGTCCCACCGTCCCGCACACCTGGCCGCCTGTGGCACCACATGCCTCACGCCAGGACTTTGCAAGCCCAGACCCGAGCTGCTGGTGGAGGGAAGGGAGCTGGACTCGCTTTCCACTGCTGCTGTCCTGCCCTGGGCTGAGCCGCCAGCCCGCTCCTGGCCTGGCCCAGCTGTCATTCTGGTTGCTGACCTTGTGCCTCTTCTGAAATGTCCCAGTTCACACACAGAACTTCTCAGCCTAACGTGCTGCTGTGGGTGGAGGTTACACCCACAAAGTACCAGTTAGGCAATGGGTTGTACCTGATTAAAGAAAAAATTAAAATGGAGAAATTCTGTCTAAAGACACATTGATGTGATCAAAGTAACAGAGATTAGCTGACACTTCCTTGTTTCGTGAGGAACTATCTGCACGTTGGGCAAGCACTCTACCACTGACTGGATCCCCAGCCCTTTTTATTTTTTATTTAAAACAGGGCCTTCCCTAGGCTGGCCTCAAACTCATGATCCTCCTGCCTCAACCTCCCTAGTGGCTGGGATTCCAGGCCATTTTTGTGGAATTCCCTTTGAGCTTAAATTCCAAAGGGAGAGCGCAGGAGGCTTTCCTGAGCTTGGCTGCTACAAGCTGGGGCATCAGTTGTCCCCCAAAGAAACCAGAGGTGTTCACTGTGATGCCAGAAGAAAGGAACACGAGCGTCCCCTAGGCCAGGGCACAATGCCAGGGAGGGGCTGGCTGTGTCATTTTGCTCCTTCCTCCCCGAGGCACCCACGCAGCCCCTGCATGGGTCCAGAGGGCTCACGGTAGCCCAGGGCCCTGCTGTGGCTCCGGCCTTGCCTCCCCACACTGACGCTTGGCCTCACTCCTTCTCCCCAGCACATACAACTTCTCCACCGACGGCTTCCACGGCTCGGCCCCGGGTGCTGGCCTGTGCCTGGGCACAGGCGTGCACGGCGGTGTGGACTGGATGAGGAAGTTGGCCTTCCGCTACCGGCGCGTGAAGGAGATGTACAACACCTACCGGAACAACGTGGGCGGTGAGTGGCCCTCCAGCTGCCGCCCTTGCCCTGGCGGGGCCGGGAATGGGGATCTCCACACGCCAGGAGGTAGGGCTTTATCACTTCACTTCTCTTCTCCACCCGCCCCCAGGTGTTTTTAGACTGAGCCTCACTAAGTAGCTAAATTGCCCAGGCTGGGTTGGAACTTTGGATCCTCCTGCCTCAGCCTCCCAGAGGCCTGGAATTACAGGTGTGCTGCGCCACCACGCCTGGCTTCACCTCTCTCTTGACAGTGAGGAAGCTGAGGGCTGGACAAGGCATCTCTTCTAGGGCACTTCACCCACAGAGGCTGGGGCTGGGCACAGGGAGAATCATCGCCCAGCTCCGTGGGGGCTTCCTGGGTCCTCAGAGCGCAGCCCCAGCCCCGCTCACACCCATAGACTCTGAAGCTCCAGGCAGCCAGCCAGGATCTGGGTTCCGCCAGCCCTCTAGCGGGTGTTGGGACACTGCGGTCTGGGGACTCGCTGTGGTCCCAGGGGCAGCCACTGAGCCACCCTGGAGCTGGTTACAAGTGCAGGACTTCAGGCCACTGACCCAAAATCTGCACTTAGCAAGATTCTCCAGTGCTTGTGGAGGCCCGGAAGCTAGAAAATCCAGAAGTCACTGGTCCTCCTGCCTGACCCCTGGCAAAGCCACTTCGAGGTGCCTGGGGCTGAAGGTCACGGTATGGCTGCTCATCGGCCCCAGGCCCTCTAAGGCTCCTCACTCTGCGCCCAAAAAGAGGAGACCCCAGCCTCCACCACACAGCACTTCCTTGCCCTGTGGCCTTAAGGAACGTGCATGATCTGGTTTTCAGATCTGTGAAATGGGAAGAAAAATAATTCTGCTTGGCTGGGGTTCTGAGTGGTCCATTGTGCGTATACACAAAAGGCAGGACTCTGACCGCATGTAGCGAGCACTAGACAGCAGCCTTCATTGCCTACTCCTTCCGTTCTCCTGGGGGCCCTCTGCTTTCCCTGGTAGGCATTGGTTCTTCAGGGCAGTCTCGTCCCAGGTTGTAGTCCTGCTGCAGCTCGGCGCCCAGTAGTGAGCTGGCCCAGCTCAGCTTCCACAGTGCTTACTCTGTGCAGGCTCCGCCCTGGGGCTTTTCACTGCAGTGGCTCATTCCCTTTCCAACGTGCTGTGTTGTGAAGCAGAAACTGAGATCAGAAAGGTTAAGTGACCTACCCAGCCTGTGCAACTTAGCAAGACGGTGTCTCGAAATGAAAATAAAGGGGCCAGGGATGTAGCTCCATGGTGCAGCGCCTGCCAGGCAAGCGTGAGGCCTTGTGTTCTATTCCTGGCATCAAAAAAAGAAGAAGGAGAAGGAGAAGGCGGACGGGGGGTGGGGGGGGGGGTGGCGAAGAGGAGGAGGTGAAGGAGGAAAAGAAGGAGAAGGAGAAGAAGAAAAGAAAGAAGGTCTGGAGATGTAGTTCAGTAGTAGGGCACCTGCCTAGCACTGGTTCAATCCCCAGTAATGTAAAAAATCAAAAAGACAAGGCCCCTTTTCTCAAAGAGTGTTTGGAGATCAACTGCCAAACCTGTCTCCATTATTTCCTCTCTATGCTTAACAAGTCAGCCAGCCTAGTTTTTAACCTTAAAAATGAAAATAAAATTAGTGTCCATCTTTAGGGCTCTGTCAGAATGACAAGCAATAAGATATGTTAGAACCACAGGTCCCCACACCCAGTAAGAACTCAAAGGATGATAGTCGTTATTATTTTTTTATTATTGTTTATCTCCACCATAGCAATGTAAGCTCTGTATAATCTGTGTGTTTTGTTCATCTCTGCATATTTAGTGCCTGGTACAGTATTGAGGACATAGAAGGCATTTCTGAAATCTTTGCTGTATAGGTAGATGGATGAATGGATGGATGGGCAGGTGGGTAGGTGAGTGTGTGGATGGATGGATGGGTTTGTTGGCGGATGGGCAGGAAAGTGAACAAATGGGTGGATGTATGAATGGGTCGGGGGATGAGTGGATGGATCAGTGGACGGATGGAGAGCCACCAGTGAAAGGGCTAATCAATCAGTCCCAGGATAAGATGAAGAGGGGCTACTGGACTGAGTTGACCTTGGGTGTCATGTGATTTGAATACTGGGGGTAGAGTAGCTACACTCCCCTAACTCCCCACCAGACCTTTCTGATATGATGGTTACATCTTCCTTTCCTTTGTGTCCAGGCTTGATAGGAGCTCCCAAAAGAGAGACGTGGCTGCAGCTCCGTGCCGAGCTGGAGGCGCTAACAGACCTCTGGCTGACCCACTCCCTGAAGGCCCTAAACCTCATCAATTCCCGGCAAGTGCAGCCCCATTTTCCTTTGTGCCACTGAACTTTCTCCAGGAGACAGTGGTGGCTCCTCCTCCTTTTCCACATTTGGGGGAATTGGACTCCCAGAGTCTCACTTGCACACTTTCTAGACATTTGCTAACGTGGTGTAAGTGTGCAAGGCACAGTGGAAAACTTGCACTGCTGGCAGAGCTGAGCAGATAGCTGGAGAGGCTTCCTGGGGTCCAGCAGTTTCCCAGATTCTTGGATCAGAGCTGGCCTGTGCTCTCCACTGTACCCCAGTCCCCATGGCTCTCTATTATCCTACATTGGCTCCAGATCACTCATTTATGTAACCTGGGCCCATGCAGCTAATTAAATGTGTGGCTTTTGCCACAAACCTTTGCTTTTAAATGAGCAAAGTATTACATTCTAGTGTCAGGCAGCTTTAGGCTTCAAGAAGAGGAGCCGCTGGAGGACCCCTGGGCCCAGCTCACCTGAAGATGGCCTGGCTGAGCCCCCAACCCCACCTGGATTCCCACTGGCTCCAGGCTCAGGCTGCAGAGGAAGAGGCCCGGTCAGTGGCCCCTCTGGGTCTGACCCAGTCTCCTGTGTCCTCAGGCCCAACTGTGTCAACGTGCTGGTCACCACCACTCAGCTCATCCCTGCCTTAGCCAAAGTCCTGCTGTACGGCCTGGGCTCCGTGTTTCCTATTGAGAACATCTACAGCGCCACCAAGACAGGTAGGGACAGGCCGACCTCGATGTGGGCCGGAGAAGGTGGGAGCTCCCTGCCCGGGGAGGGGTCATGAAGGAAAGGGACCCCAGGGAGGGTTACAGAACTGGACTGCAGGCTGCCTCTGCTCCCAGACACCCTCCAGGCCACCCCTGGGCTTGAGACAGCTAGAACTAAATACGTGGGAATCACTGAATTGCTGCACTCTTGAACTAAATAACTAGAAATTAAAAGTATTGCCGCTTTACAACCGGTGACGACCTTTTTAGGTCAAGGAATTCTGGTTTTCTTTTTCTCATAGGAGTTGACTTTTTTTTAAATTCTTATATCACCTAAAAACGTATAAGACTAGAGAATAAATCTAGTTGAGATGTTTTTAATTAGAAATGTGAACCTTCTTTCTCTGAAGCAAAAAAAAAAAAAAAATCAACTCACAATACTTTGAAAATATTTTCTTAGAGCAATTTTTTTTTCTGGTACCAGGGATTGAACTCAGGACCTTGTGCTTGCAAGGCAGGCGTGGTGCCACTGAGCTAAATCACTGCTCTCTTAGAGCAATTTTTGCCTGTACTGTACTTCTAGGACTGAACATGATATACAGGTGCCTTTGGATTTTAAAATCCTAGTAGTTCAGGTCAAAATAGCCATTAAAGACTTGTCAACAAGTCCTTAGGAATCTTCTCACTTCCATACTACATGCCTCTAGTCAGACATATTTAAA
This sequence comes from Heterocephalus glaber, assembly GCF_053883595.1. Lineage (NCBI taxonomy): Eukaryota > Metazoa > Chordata > Mammalia > Rodentia > Bathyergidae > Heterocephalus > Heterocephalus glaber. The sequence goes on along the minus strand of NW_028258410.1, from coordinate 20,865,205 downwards.
ACCTCTTTTTTAGTGATCTTTTTTTTGTTTGTTTGTTTGTTTTGTTTTTTGAGACAGGGTCTCCCTATGTAGTTCAAACCGGCCTTGAACTCAGTATGTAGCACAGGGTGGCCTCGAACTCATGGTGATCCTCCTGCCTCAGCTTCCCGAGTGCTGAGATATAGGCCCAACATACCCAGCTCTTTTTTAGCTTTACTTGTGTCAAAATAACAACATAAAAATTTTACTATCATGCCATGTGTGTGTGCGCGTGCATGTGTGGTACTGGGGTGTGGAGCCCGGGCCCTCACGCATGCTCAGCAGGTGCTCGCCTATGCGCTGCAGGCAGCTTCACTGTCTCCGTTTTCCAAGTGTGCACCAGGGTGGCATTTTGTCCCTCACAGTCTACACCCCGCACCCGACGGCTACAGAGACTTGGCCGCTTGCCACCTCTGCGCGGCCGCTTCCTGCTGGGGCGCCGGGCAGCCTCTCCGTGTCCCCGTGCTGCCCTCCTTCAGTGGGGACGCTGGAGGATGAAGGGAGGCGGCGGCAGGAAGCAGCTCCTCGCTCCCGAGTCCTCCTCACGCGCCGGGCCTTCCTCTCTCCCGCGTGCAGGCAAGGAGAGCTGCTTTGAGAGGATCATGCAGAGGTTCGGCCGCAAAGCCGTCTACATCGTGATCGGCGACGGGGTGGAAGAGGAACAAGGAGCCAAGAAGGTACCGGGCCGCGCTCTCCCTGCCGCCGCCCCCCGGCCCCTTCCGGCCCTGCCATCCGGCCGCTCCCATGTGCAGGGCGCAGGCGCATCCTGAGTAATTTCCTCCCGCAAATCCCCTCGTGCCTTTGGCAGCCCCTTGGTTGTTTCTGGGCCAACGCGCGGGCCGGGGCGCTGGGCAGGGGCGGCTGGCGGGACTGCTGCACGTGCGCACGTTTTATTTAATGCTTGCTGCTCACGTGTTCCAGGGACCTTCCCAGTTAATAAAGACAGCATTAGGCTAATGAAAAAGAAAAACCCGCATCTGTGATCTGGGCCCGGAGGAGAGGGCAGGGGGTTCTGGTAGCCGCAGCCCTCCTCTCGGAAAACAAACAGCTACCAAAACCGGGGCTCTGGACCTGTCAACAGCGCCCCAGAGAGCCTGCCGCCCCCAGCCAGAGGCCTGGGAAGCAGATTGTTAATGTCACAAAGCTCCGTGGGGGACCTGGCTCCCCCACACACTGGCAGCAAATCCCAAGGAAATGCAGAAACGTTTCGGGGCTCAGTGGATGAAACTCAGAAGGAAAGCGAAAACCCCAGGTCCTGCCGCTCTTCCCTGCCCCGACAGACCCCTCCCCAGGGCACTGTCCCATCTTTCACGAAGCAACGGCTTGTGGGGCCAGGCCTGCGCCACAGGCTGCAGCTACACCGAGGCTCTTGCTGGCTCAAAGCCTTGGGAGAAGCGAGTCGCTAAGCCGGGCTGAGGGTGTGCACAGGGGCCCCGGGTACGGTGGCATCTGCCTCGTGCCGTCTGAGATGCCAGACTGCAGGCATCAGGAAGGGGACTTCTCAGTCTCTCCCCTGAGCTATGGGGAGCCGGCCAGGCTCTTCTGTCTCTCACTCGGCTGCTCTCTGTGCTGCTCTTTCTACATAGTCCACGATGGCGCCCTTTCACATTCCGGCCACCAGGCAGGGGAAGGGAAAAGGGCGCACCTCTGCCCTCTAGGGCACAGCCTGACCCCAGCAGACTCACTCCGCTGCAGCCCCGTGGTCCAACTGCAGTCACAGCACCACACCTGGCTGCTGGGCAGCCCCGGTGCTGAGAGGGCTGAAAGTGGGCAGCCCCTGGGGGCCAGGAGGAGGAGGGCCGCTGGGGACCCCTGGCAGTCTCCACCCCAGCTGCGATGAGGCGGGGTTGTGCTGTGCCCTGGACCTCATGCCCTTCACCACTGCTCTTTATTCCGGACATCATTTCATTGACTAAAACCCTGCAAAGTGGGTGTCAGTGCACCCCATTTTAGAGAGAACGGATTGAGACTCAGATGAATTAATCTGCCCCGGCCACAGGGCCAGTGTGTGTGACAGGCCTCCTGTGCTGTCTCTGTGCACTTCCCTGCAGGCCGCGCTTATGCCTCAGACACTGAGGGTCTGCACCCCTCAGCTAGCAGATGGGAGGGGAGCCCACCGCCAGTGTCCGAAGCAGAGGTGCTTGCTGTTCCGCTGTTCCTGCAGCCATCCCAGGCTGGTGAATGGGAGTCACTGGGCCCAGCGGAGACACCCGAGCAGCGTGCAGTGTGGCCCCAGGACTCAGGGCTTTGCTGGTGTCTGTGTGGGTGTCACTAATGTCTCATCGCCTTCGAGGCCGGTCTTTGTCTCCGGCTCTCCAAGCGCGATAAGTCCCCTTACTCCGGAGCCCCCCAACCTGGGGCGAGGCAGCTGGGGCTTGCTGCTTCTGCTGGTTTCCTCCCAGAAAAATGAATTACACTCTTTAAAGGGGATGGGCCAGTCTAGGTGGGCCCCAGAATCCATCTTTGCCAGGAAAAGAAGGATTAGTGGGTGAGGACAGGCTAGGAGGCAACATCTGTGTCCCAGGATAGACAGCACCCCATTTCCCTGGAGCTGGGAGCTGTGGACCAGCTGCAGGACAAAAGAGGAGTGGCTGAGTTCATAGAGGAGCTCCCTGGAGAAATTTCTCTTTCCTTTTGTCCTCTTTCCCTTCCTCTTTTCATTCCTTCCATGAATATTTTCTGAGCACCTACTTTGTGCCAGGAGCTGTGGAAGCAGCTGACACCCCAGGGCCTTTGCACTTGCTAGTCTCGAACTCTCTGCATACCCTTGCTTGAGCTTTCTTCATCCTCAGGGCCTGCTTAGAGGCCACTGCCCTAAAGTCCTTTCCTGACCCAGTTACCAGAAATAGACACATCCTGCTGCTTTCTACCCCGCACGGGGTCCCTTAGCAGCAAAGCCCCACCATGGCGATGGCCTGAAGCAGGTGCCTGGGCCTCAGCATCTTGGGCCACAGATAAAATACATCATATAGTTCACGCATGCAAAGTGACAAACTTCCTTTTTTAATATTTTAACTTAGGAAGTTATTTTACAAAATAACAAGCCCAAGTTTAATAATGAAATTAGAAACTTACCTGTTCGCGTCATGACGGTAAATGCCCCTCTTCACAGCCCCGCGTTGTCATCAGGAATTGCTTCACTTTACTCACCGGATTGCCAGGGCAGGGCAGGTCTGATACACGCAGGTTCTGATCACACTGCGCCCCAGTGTTCAGCTGTTCCCTACACACGCCGTGCCCAAGGACTGTGTGATCAAGTCATGAAAATGATCAATAAAAATCACATCATACTATCAAAAGTGTAATGCCAGCTGTGGTGGCACACGCCTGTAATCCCAGCACTCAGGAGGCTGAGGCAAGAGGATTACAAGTTTGAGCCCAGCCTGAGAAATTTAGCAACTTACTGAGACCCTGTCTCAAAATTTAAAAACTGGCTGGGGACGTAGCTCCGTGTGAAGGCCCCAGGCTCAGCCCCAAGTTTACAGTCTTGTAGGGCTGCATTACCAGTGTCCAGCGCCACACGGGGGCTGCGGGCTGGGCGCTCCCATCTTACACATCTGTATACCTAACCAGACGAGAAGAGGTAGACTGCAGGCTGGATCCAGAGTGCAGCAGCCACCAGCATCGCTCTTAGCACTGAGGGAGCAGAGCTGGCCGGGCCACACTGGGTGGGGGGCGCTGGCCAGATGGGTCTCCCAGAGGTTCTGCGCAGCACAGTTTGGGAAAGAGCCAGGCCTTGGGCTGGCTCGGGGGACTCCTGAAGCCCGCCCCCACCCAAGCTTGGGCACAGCATCCAGGGGTGTGACCTGTGGCTGCCGTTCTGTGTTCCAGCACAACATGCCTTTCTGGCGGATATCCTGCCACGCCGACCTGGAGGCGCTGCGGCACGCCCTGGAGCTGGAGTATTTATAGCACCCGCCATCACATCCACCACCCCTCATTCCCCGCCTCCCTGCCAAGAGCCCCAGCTGCGGGACACCACCAGGCAGGGTCCCTGCACCCAGAGGACGTGTCCAGTGGCCGTGTCAGAAGCTGTCCTGCACGAGGGTACTGAGCCTCAAAGTCCCCAACACTGGCTTCGGAATATTTGACGCTGGGGAAAAAGGGCTGACGTGGAGTCCAGACACTTCTGCAAGACTCGCAGAACAAAGCAAGGACTTGCTAACTGCGGGGAGGGTGGCGAGGAGGAGGAAACAGGTTCTTTCTTTTTTCTTTTTAATTTATGGACAAATCTCATTACTCCCGTATTACGCTCTTGTGCCTGTGTCGTTGATTTTCTTAGTTGTCGGATTGGTTTGGTTTTTTTGTAACTGGCATGCGGGGTGGTTCACACTCTTTTCTCCAGGCTGTGCTTTGGGGGACAATCACTCTTCGGACATTGGCGAGGGAGGCGATTGGGAACTGTGGGAAGACTTGCTTTGGTAGTCTCTAGAGCCCCTCCCCAATGTCATGGGGACCCCGCACAGTGCCTTATGCTGCCATCTTGTTTCTAGGAAGAGGGGATGCTGGGAAGGAAGCAGTACTTTGTGATGGATAAAAGGCATTAAATAAAATCACGTTTACATTTTGAAGTGGAGGAGACTGTGGCCACTTTATTTCTTCTCCCAGGCTTGCAGATATGGTCTTTTTCAGGACTTTTTCAGTTGCAAAAGAATAAAATCCAATTTAAACTGGCTTCAGATGAGGGAGGTGAAGGGCAGTGCTGCTGTCTTCAGCTGTGGCTGCAGCCAGGTGAGCAAACGCTTCCTCCCATGTGACTTTAATTCTTAGATAGGCTCTGCTCTGTTGTAGAAAAATAGCTCCAAGAATCTTTCAGCAACACTGTGTGGCCAGAGTAAGAACACCTCCGACATGGTGGTTCTGGTAAAAGCCCAAGGTTAAATCTCATTGCTGCACCTGAGTCCTGGCTGCATCCATGGAGCTGAGTTTAGGGTTGGATTCTCTCACGAGCAGGAAGTTGAGGAGGGCTGGTCCCCCAGAGGAAAAAAAAAACAGTAACCGTGAGCCATTCCTAAAAGAATTAAGGGAAGAAGGAGTTGGTTTTGAAAATACAACCAACTTCCATTGCAGCGAAAGGACTTCATTTTCCAAAATGGAAAAGAATCAAAGATCCAGGGTAAGGGGTGGGGTGGGGGAGTCTGGAGAGGTTCCAGGGTGTCTCGAGCACTGTTACCACAGTAGAGCACCACGTAGGGACCTGATCGATCTGGTGGATGTTAAGCAGAAATGTGCCCTACTTCCTCAGTCTGTGTTGTGAAATCCAGGGTGACCATGGGCTGATATGTGTGACAGTGGAGATGGGAGCTGACAGCAGTCAGAACCTCAGAGCTGCAATCCGTAATTGTTAGAAGCCACACCAAGGGTGAGGGACCCCCACAGCTCCGAGGGGTGGGTGTTGTTGGTTTCATCTCCGTATCCACAGACTCAAAGCACAGAGCCTGATACCAAATACAACCCATGACAGGCAGGATGGATGGAAGGAAGGATGGAGCTGGAGTCAGCACCACGTAACATTTCAGTCACCCAAGGTCTGCACACATGGCAGTGCCCCCATAAGATTGTATCACCTAGTAGCCAGTGACGACAAAATCATCTGTCTTAGTTACTTTTCTCATTGTTAAGACAAAATACCCAACACCCAAAGTTAAAGAAGGAAAGGTTTATTTTGCTCACAGTTTGTAGAGGGTTCAGTCCAAATCAGCTGGCTCCAAGGTAGGTGGCATGGCAGAGGGGCATCACAGAGGAGAAAGGGTTCATGGTGGGCAGAAGGCAGCAAAAGCATCCAAGCAGCAAGCAACAAGCAACAAATGACAATTACAGCTCACTTTTTGTCCCTGATATTTTTATCCAGGCTACCCACTCTTAGGGCAGGTAGCACTCACACCCACGATGGGGCATCCTTAATTCTACCCAGAACTATTTAGTAATCACAAACCCTTAATCCCAGCAACACACTCTAGCTCCAGCCACCTCTGTAAAAGCCCCTCCTATGACCACATGAGGCTTTGGGGGACATGTAGATACAAGCTATAACATCATCTAACAATATACTTCTGAAAATATATCTCTGCCATTAGGTGACATGTGACTGTGTATCTGGAATCATAGATGGCCATCTGGACCAATGGATGAATGGATGGTGAAATAGTGGGTGGTAATGGATGATGGGTCAGGTGATTGGATGGTTGAGCGGATGGAAAGTGGGTGAGCAGTGATTGGAGGCTGGATGGGTAAATGGTTAAGTAATGTTGGGATTACCACCTGGATGGTTGGATAGATCAGGGTGCATAAATGAACAGTTGGATGGCTGGGTGGATGACCAAATGGCTGTGTGGTGAGAGGAGTGAGTAGATAGTTGTCTGAATGTGTGAATGGTTGGCAATTTGGATATACGGGTGAGTGAACAGATGATTGGGCACCTGGATGAGTAAATGGAGGGAATGGCTGATGGTTTAAAAGTGTTGGGTAGCAATGATACGGTGGTTGGGTACGTGGATGTGAAGGTGCATTCATAGTTAGGTGGACAGTTAGCAAAGTGGCAAGGAGGGGTGAGAGCCAGATGGACAGCTAGGTGGAGGTGTCTAATGTTGCCTTAAGCATCCAGCTCCGATTCACAATGATCTACCAGGCAGGCTTCTCAGAAGGTGGGTGCAGGCTTCCACTGGAGTCCTTGGCTTCTGGTTGGAGTAGGACAGAGACTGGAGCAGAGTCACCCTGGGCTCAGCAACATGAAGACTCCAGGATCCCCTCATCTCCCCTTTGTCATCCATCCCTGCCTGCCACCACCAAAGCTCACTATCAAGGAAAAATCTGTTTCGAGTCAAAGAGTAAATTACTCATGAAAGGATCTTGTCTTTTATAGGCTTTCATTAGAAATGGTAATCAAATTTTTAACATCACACAGGAAGAGGTTTTAGGTGAAACAGATGACCTTACCTTAACCCTGAAATGAAATTAACTTGATCCCCCGCTGCTTTTCCATTATAATGACTCATCAAAGGCCAATTCTGACAGACACAAACAGTTCATGGTCTCTAAGGAAAACATTTTAGCTTGAATTTTGGATAACTCAGAGCTGCTGAGGAGCAAGGATGGTGTCTCTCTCATCTCTATGCACTCTGCTCATCATAGAGCCTGCACTTGATGAAGGTCAGATGAATGGATGGAGGATGAAGGTGCATGGATGGATGGAGGGATGGATGGATGAAGGGATGGATGGGTGAATGGTGAATGAATAGGTGATGGATGGATGGATGGATGGTGAGTGAATGGCTGTTGAGTGGATGGAGAGGTGGATGGGTGGATGGATGACTGAGAGTCCATGCTCCCAACCTGTCTACATTCACTGTTTCCCTAGAAGTGTCTTGCTGCTCTGCAGACTCTCGTAGAAGTAAAGCAAGTAAACCATTCTGGACTTGCCTACAAAAGTCCTTGTCTTTCAGGAGTCCAAGCATGATTCCAGAACTCCCTGAGCCATGGAGAAAGACAGAGACCTCACAGAAGTCACCAGGTCAGCTGCTGGAACTGAAGCAGGAATTTGCATAGCCAAGTGACTTAAAATACAGAGAGCTATGAATGGGATAGCAAATGACAGAAACATAACTGAAGTGGCTTAAATAAACAAACCAGAAAAGTTTAGGAACAAAGTTTAGGAATGTGTGAGTTCAGACATCCGCCTCCCAAGGCAGAATTCAAGACATGTTTCTAAAGTTCAGTCTCGTTATGTCCATCACTAAATTCTGTTTCCTCTCCTTTTGCTTCATTGTCACAAGTCACATACTAGAGTGGCAACTTGGAGGAAGTAACCTAGCAAAGATTTTCATTGGTAGAGCATTGCTTCATTCTTAAATGGATAACTGGCTAGGAAATATAATCAGGTTAAATTTATTATATGAGTTAATAACAATGCCTGCCTTGCAAGTGCAAGGTCCTAAGTTTGATCCCTGGTACCAAAAAATAAATAAATAAATATCCTTATGGTTTAAATATTTTGAGTTGTTTCTTACAGAATTACTTGCAGCCCAAAGCATCCAACTAGTATAGCACATAATAATGTTATTTGCAGTTTTATCATATTACATGGTCTCTGACTTCTCAGAAAATCAGTCACTTGGGTTGCCAACACCTGGGGCAGGGCATTGTTTATCAGCCCCTCAGGGAAAAGGGGGCAGATCTTCGGGCCTCAGTTTCCCATTGGCTAGGAAGGACCAGTTGAAAGGGACCTGAGAACACCTTCCTGAGAAAGATCTCAGTGCAGGTCCAGGGAAGCACTCTGGCCCATGCAGGGTCCAGGACTTGTCCAGAGAGTAAAACCCAAAGAATTTTCTTGCTGGTTGAGATTTTAGCTCTTAGGATACAAGGCTCAGCCCTGTGTCCTCAAAGCCAGAGGCTGCTCTCCTTGCCAGTGTGTAGAAACTTCAGACAGTGCCTGGTATCAGAAATATGGGGGTGAGGCAGTGTAGCCCACCTGAAATAGGGGGCGCTGTGGACTGGCTGATCACAGTAAGGAGGTGACACGTCAGCTCAGACCCGGAAGGTGAGAAAGCCATAGAAAGGCACCAGGCAAAGTTGCATCTTTCCCTGGGAAAGGCACCGGAAGTACAGAGGTATCCAGGGAAAGGCACCGAAAGTACAGAGGTTTCCGGTGGGGCAAAGGAAAGAGAGGAAGAGTGATTCAAGGCCAAGGGCAGGGTCACAGGTGACACACGGGGTCCACGCACAGGTCCCGGCCTAGTTGGACCTCGTGATCTTGCATCTTGGATTTTACTCCAAGTCCAGTGAACCTGACTTCACCCCAACTCCAGTCCTGGGAGAGTTTCAACGGGAGAGGGGTGTGGTCTGATTTACAGCTCAAGATCACCCTGGCTGCCACCAAGGGAATGGCTGGGGGGAGCACGGAAGCCCATGTGGGTCCTGGGAACCCTTCATGAATTTAAAGTTTTGTTCATTTTATTCTACAGTCGACATAAAATTTATCGCACAAATCTCAAATCTCAAGCATACACCGTGAGGCATTTTTACATGGGATTCCACTGGGGTAATGACACCACCCAGATCACGGCAGAAAACCCTCTCGGCTCCCAAGGCCCCTCCCTCGTGCCCCGCCCCCTATATCCATGACCCTAGACTGCGCTGTCACCAAGATCATTCCACTGGGCCAGATCCAGAACTTCATCTGCAAGCGCTCGTGCAGGTACCCTTTGGTGCCTGGCTTTCTTCGCTCTGCGAGTTTCTGAGGCGCATCATGCCGTTGCATGAGCCCATATTTCACTCTGGTAAAGGAGAAACCAAGTTAAAAGCCCTGGCCAGTTCATTTCCCAAGCAAGCGCAGCTCCAGCGGTGCTGTGCTCACCCCTAACCACCAGAGGGCAGTACGACCCTGCAGCGCGCCCGAGCCGCCGGCAGAGGCCGCCAGTGGGACCAGGCCACCAGCAATAAACCAAGACTTCCGTTGAAGACGACGAGTCCAGCCCTGAGTTAATGGTAAGGTCACCTACCACAGTGACCGGGTCTCAGCTGACTCGTGTCTGCGCGGTAGGCACAGGGACGCTGATGGGCCAGAGAGGCTGGTCCCTGCACTCTGCCTGACTTTAAACATGGCCCACTTCAACTTGGGGAAATGTGGGGGTTTTATTTCTATATCCATAAGTTCACTGAAGAATGGTGATAATAGGCTGTGCTCAAACACTGATTTTAAAATTGAGCCAGGCCTTGTGGCACATCCTGTAATCCCAGCACTTGGGAGGCTAAGGCAGAAAGATTGCCATGAGTTCGATGGCAGCATGGACTACATAGTGAGTTCAAGGCCAGCCTGAACTATATAGAGAGACGTTGTCTCAAAAACCAAAAATAAATAAATTGGCATCAAGTATGTGGCCAAAAATGAGCATCTTGGTGAAGTCTGACTGAAGACCCGGTCTCCGGGATGGCAGAGACCCAGCACTGCGGGCCTCCGGACGCCCCCTTGCGGCTGAGTGCGGAGCCGCGGCCGGGTCCTCACCTCACCTCTCTGGAGCACCTGCTGTGCCCTGGACCCTGCGCGCTGTCGCGGGTGCGCAGCCGAGGGGAGCCCGCGGAAGCTCCGCACCTGTTTCCAGTCGTCACGTGTGACTTAGCGCAGCGACCTCTGACAGGGGCAGCCACTTTGCTTCCTGTCCCCTTCAAAGGCCCACACAGCCCCTCTCCTGGGCAGCCAGCCTTGACTCCGAGGCACTGGAGGACGAGGACCCCGGGCCACATGGCTCCAGCGCCATGCAGCAGGTGCAGTGGAGACCAGGGCGTCCCCAACACATCTGCTCCAACTGGTCGGGTGAATTCTGCTCCTACAAATGGGCAGAGGCCTGGGACAGGCCCGCAGTGTGTGCTGTCATTGTTTTGTCTGTTGGGACTGGTGGTTGAAGCCAGGGCCTTGACAGGGCGCTCCATCCCCACCTCTTAGGTCCTGATAGGTCACTAAATTGCCCAGGGCGGGCTCAAATTTTCGATCCTCCTGCTCAGCCTCCCAGACTGCTGGGATTACATGTGTGTGCCATCACGCCTAACACAAGGCTGTGTTTGGATAACTTTCCACCCTGTGAGTTTGCACCAGAAGAAGCCTGAATCTCACCTTCCCCACCTCCCTTGCATTAGAATGTAGGCATGTGACCTAGGCTCAACCCACCAGATACACCTAGAAGCTACCCAGGCTCAGCCAATCAGATACACCTAGGTGGTACTTAGGCTCTGATGCCCACACGTCCCAGGCCCTCTATAGAGGGCTGATTCATTATTGGGGGGGGAGCATCGATTTACTAGGTTTTTTTACAGTCTTCTCAGGTGCTTCTAATTTTCACCCAGCGTTAAGAGACGTTTCCACTCAGAGGCTGTCCCTAAACATGGCACCTGCCCACCCCCTCATCCTGCATCAAGCCTGCCTAGGGTGCTATTACGTGGGGAGAAGGCACGATCGATGGGGACAGAATGCACTTGGTCTGTCCACTGCTGTGTCCCCAGTGCCTGGCTCAGTAAACCGCGTTCTCGCTTCTCCGAAGGCTGCAGTTCTCAGTGTGGCCACCAGGTGGCGAGCGTCGGCTTGCTTTACGGTCCTGTCCCAGGCCTGATCACTGCCAAGGAGCAAGGCCCATTGGCAGCTTCCTCCAGGTTCACCAGCCCGCATCGCGTCCTCCCTTTTCCTCATTCATAGATTCAAGGTCGTTGGGGATCTGAAAAACCCCGACTCAGACGAAAGTCACAAGGTGCCACGGTCCTGCCTGGAACCTCCAAGCCACCCTGTCACGCGTTGGTCCCTGGGGGCGGCGGCTGTGAGCGCGACCCCACGGATACCCCACTGAGCCAGCCGCTCTCGCGCACCGCAGGCCTGTGGGCCACCGCCGGCGACGTGCGTGCGTATCGAGTACTACACCACGCGACACGGAGGAGGCACTCGGGAGCCCGGCGCGGGGAGGGAGGGATAAACGATATCGCGGCCCTTCCGAATCTTCAAATTTGAGTCAAGGGCCTGTACTGATCAAAGAACTAGTCAAACTAGAAATGGTAAAACTAGGTCACATTTTTAAAGCAACTGTCTCCCCACCTACGAGTCAGCAGATCCCCTCCCCCCTCCCCTCCCCCTCCTCGGCTTTGGCTCTGTGGGAGGCTGAGTGGCCTCGGGCTGACATCCGAGTGTGACCTTCACCCCTGGGACACACCGGGGAGCAGCGGGCAGCGGCTCCCTCCACAGCTCGCGTCCGGCGGGGCTACACGCACACGCACCGCACACGCCGCATGCGCACGGACACACGACGCACAGGCACAAGACTTCGCTCGGGGAGGTGAGCAGCGCCGCGGGGCTGAGACAGCGTGATGGGCAGCGCGGCGGCCACCTCAGAGTGACCGCTGGGCGGCAGCGTGAGGATGCGGTGCCACCGCCAAGGAGGCTGAGACCAGTGCAGGGCTCCGCAGTGCGTCACCTGTCACACCCGGTAGGAGGAAGCTGGCATTCTCCTCCCATGTAAGGCACGGACAGGCGACGCCCCACCTGCTAGGAGCAGTCTAGTTAGCATCTTCGCACGCCCGGTGGCCTTGGGCGCGACCCCTCCGTGACCGTTTCTACAGCTGCGCAGGACCCGGCCCTCGCGCCATCCTCCGCCTCGCACAGACAAAGGGGAAGCTTCCGGGCGGCCACGCAAGCCACAGACCGCCGACTTCAGCAGGGCTTGGCTTGCAGTCAAGCCACACAGGCTCCTCGCGGTCCCGGAGCAGGTCAAGTTCACGGGTACCCAGGACCTCTGCGCTGCCTGGAACATTCTGAAACATTCACTTCCCTGCAGTTTTCTCCCAGCAAGCTCTTCCTTCGGGCTTGGCTCAAATATCCCCTCCCAGGAGAGGGCTCTGCAACTGTGGCTGTGGCCTTCACCTTAGCCTGCTCTAACCATCTGCCTTTTGTCCCTTGACAGCACTGCTCAGCAAATACCCAGCCGCCCAAATCCAACCTATTCCCTGCTTCTTAAGGCCCAAGAGCTGCTACGAACAATGTTTTGATTTCTAGAAGCCTGGAAAGAGCCCAAAAGGTCCAAAGGGGTAGAGGAAGTGGGAGAGGAAGGGGAAAGGACAGAAGGGAAAGGAAAATTATGAGAAAAGGAAAAAATGGAAATGAAGTCTATGTAAATAAGGAAGGGTGGAGGCGGGGAAGGGAGCACAGGAAATGGAGAAAAAATTAGAACCACCATACATCATGTACAGGTACAAGCACCCAATGATAAATGTAAACGCACTGTATACCTAAAATGTACCAATAAAAGAATTTAAGCAAAAAAAAAAAAAAAAGATAACTACATGGGTAAATATGAAAATAAATTGAATATAAGTAAATTGAAAATAAATTGATTTATTAACTTGTTTAAAAAATATTTTGCAATACAAATTAACAGGACATTTTGCAGAGCTGGGCACAGCGCTGCATGCCTGTAATCCCAGTGCTCTGGGAGGCTGAGGCAGGAGAATCTCAAATTCGATCCCAGCCTGGGCAACTTAGCAAGATCCTACCTTAAAATAAGTGGTCGGGGATGTAGCTCTGTATGAAGGTCCTGGGTTCAACCCCCAGTACTGCAAGCAAGACATAACAAAAACAAAGTAAAACGGGTGGGGACTGGCTGAAATTCAAATTTCAGTGTCTGTAAAACGTTACTGGGCCTCAGCCATACCTCTATTGTCCTCTGAATGGCTGCTTTCATGTCACAGGGCAAAGGGGAGCAGTACAGAGATGGACCTGGCCCCTGCCTATGTGGAAGCCACTCCCTTAGCATCACCTTGGCTAAGGTCAGGGAAGACCCCATGAAGTCACCTCAGCATGGTCAGCACCATGACAGTCCCTGACAATGTGTATCTGGTGGTCATTATTTTTATTTCTTGACTCAGGGTCTCGCTATGTAGCCCAGCCTGGCCTTGAACTCAGGACGATCCTCCTGCCTCATCCTCCCAAGTGCTGGGATTACAGGTGTATGCCACGACACCCAGCCCTGCTGGTCATTCTAGTGACCTGATACCTTTCGGGGCACACTGAGCCTTGATCTTTGGCAGGAAGGTGTTGGTGGGGCACATCTTTACTGGAAACTACTGGCCAGAGAAAGAGGTCACTGCTTGTCCAGTGGAATTCTCACCTTTCAAGCCTGCTCCATTCTCCCAGGCCCAAAGCCGTGGACAGGGTGCCCCTGGAGGTGCCCAGTTCCTGCTATCCAGGGCCTCCCTGTGGCCCATCCCCACCATTCCCTGCTTCCCTGGGGCTCCCGGAACCACCTGCAGGGGCCACTGTCTCTAAGGCACCACATCTGCAGGCCTCTCCTCCTCTTGGTTGTATGAACCTAAGACACAGCCACCCAACCACTTGGAAAACTGCAAATTCGAGGACGACCAAGCCATTTTGCCAAAACAGTTTAATTAAAAAAAAAAGTGAAGAACCTGAAAAAACTGGGAGGGGAGGAGGGGAGAACCCAAAAGACCATACTGTGTGAGTCCACTGGCTCAGTCACAAAGAAACACCATCATCAAAAAAGATATTTAAGTTTAATACAAATTTTATACAAAGAAAATGTGAAAAAATACTTCCATATGCTAAAAGCAATTATGCTTCACAAATAAGGCCAGCTAGGCTATTTTTTTCTTTTTTGACAACTGCAATTCACAAATGTTCTTTCTCCTGTTTTCTTCTAATATGTCTTATTTCTTCTCTAATATGGGTAACTAGCTGGAAACTGTACAGTTCGCATCCTCTTATCAACAATGAAGAGAAAGTAAATGAGACTAAAATGTACAACAAAATGTACTGGAATGATATCGTACAATTAATTTTCTCATATACATACATCATCTTTTGCTTTGATCAATGCCTTTTGTTTTACACAACATATAAAATGATACTACAGCATACGTAGTGTAACAGACAGCATGACGCTCTCACTTTCTCTCATACTGCCTCTGCTTCATGCTTACATAAAAACGTAGAACTGCATCCTGGAAATAATACCTACATGCTCCATCCCAGACGCACGTGACCCTGCGTGTATCCTGCCTCGGCCTTCCTGCTTCCGAGGAGAAAGCTTATCAAGGGTGTGTGAGCGTGTTTAAAGGAATCATAAAGCAAACAAAAAAAGACTTTTCTTTGTTGCCCAGTTTATGACCCTAACACTTCCTACTTCCTTCCATTCTGCAATCTAGCTGAGCCGGGCTTGTTTCTGTGTAGCTTCGGTAAACAAGGTTGTTGTTTTCCCTTTTAGGAGTCCTCATTTAAATCACACAAAAGAAACGTGCATCAGTCTGGTCTAGAGAGGCTCGTTTTGCAACATAATAACAGAGCATTGGGAGGGGCCAATGGCTGTGCCCACGACACCCCGGTCTGTGCCCAGACTCCTGCTGGGGGACACCAGCTCGGCTGCCCTGCTGATCCCAGGCCCAGGACCCGGAGGTGACACGGATCCCTTGGCCCAGCCCCGACCACTCTGGACCACTGGGCATCCCTCTTCCCAACATCAAAACATTCTTTTTTGTTGTTGGGATCTTTTTTAAACTTTTCTTTTTTTTATAAGTTAAAGTCCATACAAATATAAAAAGGGTAGGTACTCTAGGTTCAATGGCATCCACAATTGTACAATATTTACACCTAAAGCTTAGGGCTCAAGCCGCCGAACAGTCTCAGCGAGGCCGATGCCGGGTGTCGTGTAGTGTAGGCTGCCCTCGCACCGGGTGCACAGGCCGGGTCTGAATTCCAAATTCTCCAGTCTCCAGGGGCTGTTCCGTCTTTGCCATTTCCTCTCCTCCCGGCGTCCAGGCTGCTGTCCCGTGGGGTGGGCAGTCGGGGCACCGCGCGCCCCTAGTCCCAGAAGGGGTCCAGCCGAGACTCTTTGGAGAGGAGGCTCTTGGCACTGGTGCCAGTGTTGTGCTCGGAGCGGGCCGACCCGCGCTTCTCCTCGCTGCTGCTCCAGGAACTGGATTTGCTGCTCCGGGAATGGTCTGGGGAGGAAGCCCAACAGGTTCAGCACACCTGCCCGCCCTGGGCAGTTATCACCGCAGGGCCTCCACAGCCGGGAAGCCATCCTCCCGCCCCACTCACACAGCACCGAAGGTTAAACGAGAGCCACCCTGAGATCCCTGAACCTGCGGGTCTCCGCAGTACAGAGTGCAACAGCTCGTGTTTTAGGATCTAACAAGAACTGGCTGGAAAATCAGTAGGGCATCATGCTCGGAGTACAGATTAGTGAAAGAGGTGCTCTGCTGCCGAGGGAGGCATTTCCTGTGCTGTCGCTGGACCTGGGCACCCTCAGGATGTCACTGAACAACACCCAGCACCCCATGCACTTCTGCTTCTGACCCTGGCCACTGGAGAAAGGCAGCAAAATCTGGCATGCAGTCTACTTACATTAATGAAGTTCCTCTCTTAACTTAAAGGCGAACTTGAAAACCAGACTCATGACCAAGCCCCAGCCGCCCACCCAAGGGAGAGGATCACAGAAGAGAAGGAGGGTCGACCAGATGGCTGAGTCCACTAGACGCACAGAACCAAGGGCCCCTGGATGCAAACCAGGTAAGAGCTAGGATGGCTTCGAGGACACTGTACAGAGCTAGGGGTGGCTGAGTAGGAAGCAAGGAAGGCAAAGGGATACCCCGCCAAGGTGTCCTGAAGAGCACCAGCTATGGCACCAGGTCTGGGGGCTCCACGGGAAGGGGGCAGGGGACAGCCCTGCAGCCGGCCATGAAGATCCCACCATGTCTGAGATCGCTTACCAAGTACAGGCAGACTTTTAAAAATTTTTTCTCAAGGTGGAACATGTGATTAAAAGAAGCTGAGTGTCAAGCTTATAGATGGAATCGGAGTTGGGGAGGAAGGAACCCTACCGTGACCTTACGGGGACTGCACTGATTGCTGCCTGGCCAGAGGCGTTTGTGGGAAGGCAAGGAGTGCAGAAGCAGAAAGATCTCCAAACAGGGGCCCCCCTCTTGGGAGAGAACTTGAATCACCTGCCTCGATGGCCAAAGGGGACAGTTTAAGGGAGACAGATGGGGATGGGGCCGAGTCTTGATCCTCAATCCACCTCTTTCTCAGTGCTCTCCCCTACACTCATGCTGCTTCTACTTCTGGGAACTCTGGGGGTGATGACCCTGGGCATCCCCGTAGCACGAGGAAACCCCGCTGGGTGGCATGAGGCCAAGTCAAGTCCTGCGAGGCCACTAGGAGACGCAGGGACAGGGGGCTGCTGAGGGATCTGCAGGACCCGACTCCCCTCAGGGCCAGGACCCAGGGTCCCCTCAAGAAAACAAACCATCTGCTCTCTCACGTCCAGAAGCAGTGGGCATGAGAGGTGGGGCTAAGCAGGAACACGGCAAAGCAAAGACCCAGCGCTGCAGAGGACAGGAGAGGACGCCCACAGAGAAACACACACACACACAGACGAGGCTTCTCCCGGCAGCTCCGCCAGCCAGGCTCATACTTACACTTCTGGGCGGGGTAGTTGGGGTGCGGCTGGTGGTCTGTGGTGGTTGGGGCATAGGCAGGTTGCTTGTCACACCTTTTGCTAACTGAAGAGATAGCACAGGAGCCTCAGAGTCCGTCAGAGAGCTGCAAGTCCGTACAACCCCACGGGCTCACTATCCTGCTCATCAATAGGCCACTATCACTAGACCAGCTGGCTCCTTCATGAGTCACCTGCTCCAACTCCACACACTCAGGGGACACTACAGCTTTTTAAAACGCGTATCAAACCGCAAACATGATTACTGGACACAGCACAGCATTACAGGCAGGGAGGGAGTGAGGTGCTAGATGACATGCAGCAGCCAGCACTTGGTAAACCAAAGCCTCGGGACTTGCAATTCTCAGAAGCCAATCAGCTTCTCGCTCTGCCAAAAAGCCCGGTCCAAGCAGGGAGACAGAGGCAGGTGTCAGGACCCCACTAGGGTTGGAGGCACCACACAAGTAATCCGAGGATGGTGGACAGGAGTCTGCAGCCTGGGGGAGGACAGAACTGAGAGGCTGGATGAGGTGAACCAATGAGGGGGGAAGGAAGGGGTTCAAGGGGCTACATCCTCAGCTACAGCAGTGGGAACCCCAAAATCACACCTGAAATCGAAGATCCAAAAACACCGTGAGCTGAAAGGAGTCTCCATAAAAACCACTGGTGTGGTGATTTTGGAAGGGGGAAAAAAACCGAAAATAAGATAAAAAGAGGAAGAAAAAAATCTCAAGAAAGCACAGGCTGTCCAGGTGTGAAGTGGGCAAGCACACACACACGGGGTGAGAGGCACAGTCAGTTACGATGACGCAAGCAAGGAGCGCCAGACTCAGGGGCGACACGATGCGAAGGCGTCACTGCAGCCCCAGAGAATGCACAGCAGAGCAGGAGGGAGGAGGCCTCGAGGGCCGCCAAGGGGCTGAGTGGGGGCTGCCCTGGGCCACTGTCACCCAGTGCACAGGAAACAGCAACCTCCGGAGTGGGGGAAGAAGAGCAGTCACAAGTGACTTCAACTCTCAGCTTTTCAGGCTCAGTAAGCACTAAAGCCAAAGTCAAGAAAGAGAGGTCCAAGGAGAAACAGTACTGACAATGCGGAGGGAAGGACCGGAAGCGGCAGGGGGCCTGGGCCCGGACAGAGGTTTTCCTTTCTGGGTTATTCTCTGGCCTTAGTGGCAATGCTGCTTTGGCTGAAATCTCACATAAACGCTAGCAGGAGGGCTGGGGCTTTAGCTCAGTGGTTTCACCACCTGCTGTGCAAGCAAAAGGATCCGAGTTCGATCCCTGGCACCCCCCCAAAAAGAAAAAAAAAGAAAGTAAAAGCTCGCAGGAGAAGCCGCACCCACCCAAGGAGGGCGTGCCCAGGCCCTCCTAGCGGCTCTTTCCAAGGGGGCTCCCTGGGCCCTGCCCTGACACCAGACGCAGACAAGCAGCTAAGGAAGCCCACGTGGCTGCCGCCTGCCTTCCTCCCTGACGTTCACAAGCGCCACCCCTGAGGAGCCAGTGGCAGCAGAAGCTGACTGTGTGTGCAGTGGGGAGGAGCGAGAGTCTTTCTGCGGTGACATGACCTTCCTCACTAATGGCTTGGTGAGAGAGCAGGAAGAAGCTAGAAGATTGCGTTTCCCAGCAGGGCTGAGGCCCTCCCAGTGCTCTTCCCTCTGATTAAACACAGGGGTGCCACCGCAGCACTGAGACTGAAAGTGAGTGTGTGTGTGCGTGCGTGCGCGCGTGTGTGTTCTGACTCTGGGGAGTGAACCCAGGGCTTTCAAACTGAACTACATCCCAGCCCTTCTTATTCTGAGACAGGCTCTTCCTGCTTGGACCTCCCAGAGTGTTGGGATAACAGGTATGTGCCAGCATGCCTGGCTGTTTGAGGGTTATGTCTGGGTTTGGGGGTTTTTTTTTCGGTACCAGTGATCGAACTTGGGACCTTGCGCTTGTGAGGCAGGCGGTGGAACCACTGAGCTAAATCCCCGGCCCATGTTTCTGGTTCTCTGTAGGGATAGAACTGAGGGCCTTGTGCACACTAGACAAGCACCCTACAATTGAGCCCTGTGGACACGCCCCTGCCCAGCCTCTCTGCAGGTCCAAAGGTGGGGAGGTCTCTTTCAGTGTAGTACTAGATCCACTTCAACCTTTACCTCAAACCTGGGAAGAGACCCTTTCTTACATGGAAATCCCAGGATCCTCAGCAACCCTCTTCTGTTCTGAGACAGGGTTTCAATGTAGTTCAGGCTGGACTTGAACTCACTATGTAGCCCACACTGTCCTTGAACTCAGGGATGCTCCTGCCTCAGCCTCCCCAGTGCTGAGTTACAGGCATGCACCACCATGCCTGGCATCCTGCTCTTCTCAAAAGAGAAGGCCTTAAAAACATTTAGACTTTAATGAGTCCTTGTCTAGCGATAGCTTGAGGGTACAACAGGACTGTGCTGAGTGTTAGCATATGGCAGAGTACTGAAACAGAAACCCTTGGGCCACAGAGTTAGCTCAGTGGTTCCGGCACCTGCCTCGAAAGCAAAAGGTCCCGAGTTCAATCCCTGGTAGCAAAAGAAAAGAAGCCCAATGGCTGAGCTGAGGTGTGTGTGAGGAGGCACAGTGGAGGCAGGATGGAAAGCCAGGAGAGACAACTAAGGGGCTGAGGAAGCCGAGGACAGGTTGCAGGTTGTGCCCTCATTGTGGGAGCCATTAGCTATTTACAGTAAGCAGAATGAAATGTTCAGTTCCAATCCTTAGTCACATGAGCAACCACTGGAGGGCTCAGCGGCCACATGTGGCCAATGCAGGCCTAAGACCACGGTCCTCACTGTAGAACACTCCTGTGGGGACGGGGTGTGAGGAAGGAAGCTGGAGGCAGGAGATATTCAAATGTCCAGGGAAGGAGGCTGCTCCGAATGAGGACTTACGAGGCTGCCATGAAGGCCAGGGAAGCAACAGCTGCCAGGTGTGGGAGGGTGGGCATGGCAGGGAGGGCTGGGCAGAGCTGGCCTCGCAGGCTCACGGGGGTGACATCACAACTGTGACAGCACGCGCCTGTGCTCTCCAGTGACTCCAACGAAGCCCCAGGTGCCAGCGCAGGTGAGTGACAGTGCAAAGCCAGGCTCTGCCCCTAGACATGGAGAGGGAACCAGGGTGGGAGCCGGGCCGTCCGTGAGGCCGCACCGGAAGCTCCGCCCTCAGAGGGAGCAGGGGTAGAGGAGAACAGGAAGAGCTGGGTCAACGGAGCTGGATGCAAAAACCAGAGCCCCATCGGCAGCCCAGATGTCCCAGAGATCACTGCCCCAGGAACTGAGCCATACAAATGTGCCATTATGCAGCTGCTTCTGACTGGAAACGAAAGCAAGGAGCCCCCTGAATCTCCTCGGCTCTGGTGGTGTCCAAAGATCTGCACTGAAGTCCTGGCCCCCACGGTCACTCCCTGAGCTACCCAGGTTCCAAGTCCACTCCACTGGGCCTCAGTTCCTCCGCATCATGGAGACAGTAACTTTGCTCACGCAGGTCGAGTGTCAGCGTGACTACTGTGCCTGTGGCTGCCTGCTGTTCAGGAAGACCCAGTGAGCGCGCTTCTGTCTGCCTTGGAAACTCTCTGCTCCCCCTAAGACACCTGGGGTCAGCCAACTAGGGCCCCTGGACCAGTCAAACCCACACCCACTCCTGCACACCGAGATCAACTGTCACAGCGCCATACATTTGCTCCCTTATTATTGATGCCTGCTTTCCTGCTATCCAGAGCTGCGCATCAGGTCAGACACCATGTACCCTGCAATGCTCAATCACTACCTGGCCCTTTATAAAAACTGTGTACCAGCCCCAGATCTAGGTAATACCTCACTCACCTCAGAGGTGGAACGGGAGGCCTCTCCCAACCATCCTGCGTACAGTCCTCTTCCCAGGAGCCCCGCGTACGTGGCTATGAATACCCCGAATGCATGTCACTAAAACTACCTCACTGCTCCAAAACCCAGTGTCTGAAACAGTGTTTCCCAACTCCGACCTCTCTTGTGCCACTTTCACAACTTTCATGTGTCCACGATCCTCCTCTGTATTTCTTAGTTCATGTTTTTTAACTTAGATTTTAAGAGATTTTGGGCCGAGGATTTAGCTCAGTGGTTCTGTCGCCTGCCTCACAAGCACAAGGACCTGAGTTCGATCCCCAGTACCAAAAAAAAAGAAAAAAAGAGACATTTTTATCATCACCACCAAAAGGCAGAAAATCAATCAGACTTGCCATAAACACAAGGCAACTCTTCAAATTAACTTAATGAAAAGCGAAATGTAGCACCACATTTTGGGGGACACCAGGCTGCTAGAATCCAAAGTCTGTTGGTGATGAAAGAGACTTCAAAATGATCCGAGATGCCAGTGATACCTTAGTGTCACACTGGGCTGGGGCCTCAGGGACTGAAGAAGAAATGAGATGAGTAGCTTTTTCTTTCATTTTTCCCAGAACTGAGGATTGAACCCAGCAGCCCTCTAGCACAGCACTGTACCCTAGCCCTTTTCATTCTTGGAGACAAGGTCTCACAAAGGTGCCCAGGCTGGGCCTGAATTTGCAATCTTCCTGCTTCAATCTCCCAAGGAACTGGGATGAGATGCAGTGCCACACACAGGGGAATCTGCTTCTCACTAAATACTGTACTTGGGCCGGGGATTTAGCTCAGTGGTTCTGCCGCCTGTCTTGCAAGCACAAGGTCCCGAGTTCGATCCCCAGTACCAAAAAACAAAACAAAACAAACACTGTATATTCAATGCCAAGTTCATATCCTCCCTAGAGTCAGCACCTGCCACTCCCTATATCTCTCCCATCCAAGTCCCATGCACCCTTCAAAGTCTTGCTCCCTTGGGAAACCATCCCTAGCCATCCTAACAACGGACCATGCTTCTTCCTCTACACAGTCAGCTTTGCAAAAGTGAAATTAAATTTTTGATTTTCAGCTTAATGAGAATCAAACATCAGGCAAAAGGGTCCCAGAGCTGAGGTGACAAGCCAGAATCCCAAGAAAATTGTCCTCAACAAAGAAGGTATATTTCTGAAATCTTCTACAATGACTAGAACTGGCTTAAGAGGATGTAGGAAAAGGACTTCCTGGGCTAGGAAAGAAAGACTGCTCCAACCCCACAGAAGAGTCCAGAAGGCTCAGAAAATTCCCTCAACCTGCCCAGGTATTCCCCAGAGGAAAGGTCTGTCCACAAGAACAGCCCCGCCACACTGTCTTCACCTCTCCAAGGCTCAGGTGCCCTCATGCACCGAACACACTGGGACCTCAAGAGTTTTACACAGGACCATTTACTTCATCACTCCCCGAGAGGAGAATTTTAGGTCCAAATGAAGTTTTATATGGATTCTCCAAAAAGCAAAGCAAACATGGGCAAGTCTGACCAGTGTGGACAGATGCTGGAAACTGCCTTGCCAGACACACCCTCACCCCACAGGCCCACCCAAGGCCCCCCAAGGATCCTGAACAGCTTGGAAACCACTGCCATAAAGCCTTGTTCTCCCTGACAAAATGGCTCCGCACCTGCCCCACTGTAAAGCACCATCCGCCCACCAGGGGGCAACATACCAGAGCCTTGGTTGGAGCCTAAGAGAATGGAGGAGGGCGTCTCTCTGGAGCCAGAAAGGTCGAGGGTCTAGAAATACAAAACAAAGAAGGACTCAGGACACTGGGGCCAACGGAGCCCTAGGGAAACCCAGTGGGTCATGACAGTGTTCACTGCTCCCTCCAAGGTATGTGTATCTCAGTTCCTGTACCTGGTGTGGTCAGGTGACAGCTGGGTCAGGTCCACACACCTCTGCCGTGGCCTCTCAGGCTCAACACCAGAACACAGCACTGCGGTGGCCCCTTGCTCAACCCTACAGTCTCAGCTTGTAGAACACTGTTTCCTAAACCACCCATGACCCTCACCTCCTCCAGGTGTTTGCTATATCGAAAAAGTATATTACTTTAAAATTCTATCAATTCCCTTTTTTGCACCTTAGCCTCCTACTAAGGAGGAACAGTACCAGTGAAACTCCAGTGTTTTTACTGATGGCCTAATGATTTCACTTTTCCTAATATACACTGAATACGCAATGACTAAAACAGGTAAAATCTGATTAGTGTGCCCCATAAAATAGTCTTCGCATAAAACTGATGTCACACATAGTGCATGCTGGAAAATAAACAGGTGCCACCTTCATGGTCAAATATGGCAGCAAGGCCAGGGATTTAGCTCAGTGGTTTCGCCGCCTGCTGTGCAAGCACAAGGACCCGAGTTTGATCCCCGGTACCAAATATGGCAGCAATGAGCCACATGTGGCTGTTTATACCTAAATTAACTAAAATTGAATAAAACTTAAAAACCAGACCCTTGGTCACATTAGCCACATTTTGAGTCCTCAACAGCTGCAAGCGGTGCCCCCTTTGCTGGGTAGAACAGACACAGGGAGCGAGGCAAGGAGTGCTTGGTGAGACTGCTTCATCCCTGCAGTCCTGCTGCCCCGGAAAGCAAGGGACCACTGGGTAGAAAGACATGAGGAACGGTCCCAGGCACAAAGAGTGGGTGTCACCACACAAGACACAGGGCAGTCCTCACCGAGCCACTGTCCTTGCTTTTCTCAGCTGACGTCTCCTTCTCTTTGGAGGCGCTGGCCGTGTCTGCAGGGGCTGACTGGGCACTGGCAGAGCTCCCCTGAGAGGGCTTGTTTAGGGTTTCCGTGTTCACCTCGGCATCCACTTCCTGCTGAGGGGCGGTAGCTGGGGACAAAGGGGAAAGAAAGAAGCCACATGGAAGCCAAATGTGATGGTTCCGGGCCTCACCCCACGCGCCCCACGCCCCAGTGGCTCAGTACCTATGTGACCCAAACGAGCTCTGTGAAGCAGGTAGCTGCAACCCCACCCCACCCCACCCCACCCCACCCAGACCACACTGGCCAGACCCCCAGATGTCTCCAGAAACTGAGTTCCAAATTCCATGTGAAAAAAAAAATTTTTAACCACTTAGCAACTCAAGTTTTAAATCATTCTGGAGAGGAAGCACATTCTCAGAGCAAACGATATCCATCCATGCCAGCCGGCCTGTGGCTACCCAGGGAGACTCGCCCTCCATTTCAGTCCCCAGGCTTAGATCTGTCTCCACCTTGTGGATGTGTTTTTGTCTGAGGAAGGGCAGAGAAACCGTGAGAAAAACACCATGTCAGAGGGAGGGCACGGAGCTTCTGGAGGTGGCAGGAACTTGGAGGAACACAAATGTGGGTGTTTGAGAGGAATTTATGGAGCACAGACGGTGCAGCACAAAGAAAGGAAAGCTGAGGGACAGCTTGAATATATTTCGATGAGAGCACAAGGCTCCAGACACCGAGGAACTTAGGGAAGACTGCACTGAAGTAGACATAAAATAAAGCCCCCCGGTGTTATAATAAAGTTTTATTGGCACAGAGCTCTTCCATCCACTTTTGTGCCTGAGGTTGCTTTCTGGCTATTGCAGTGAAGTTTAGTGGCTGTGAGAGAGACCATGTGGTCCACAAAGCCTCAAATATTCCCTGTGGCCCCTTACGGAAGAAGCTTGGCAGTCCCTCCACTGCATGTTCTCAAATGTAATCGCTCACACAGCACTTTCACAGATTTGCCACCTTGTGTTATTTGTAAATACTTTTAATAAATTCTTTTAAGTGGAGACTTAAAAAGTGGACTTTTAAGTGGAGACACTTGTTTTCTTTTTGGCCGTGCTGGGGATTGAAACCAGGGCCTGCAAAGGCCAGACAAGCACTAGACCTAGAAGCTGGCCCACTGCAGGTTCAGGGAGGCGCCCTCCTTACCTGACTGGGTGCAGGACTTCATGTGCTCAGGCCAGTGGGCCTGCTGGCAGGGGTAGTCGCAGTAGCTGGTGTTCCAGCAGCAGTAGAAGATGGCCTCCTTCTTGCAGTTGGCACACCACTGCTTCTTCTTGGTCTCATCCACCGCCTGCTGCTTCTCCAGCTCCAGCTGCTTCTTCACCTCAGCGATGAGCCGGTCCCGCTCCTGCTCCAGGCTCTGCCGCATCTCAGCCATGGTCAACTCTGGCAGCGGAGGAGGGGACACGCTGCATCACCAACCCCGGTCCCATGGCAAGGGCATCAGATCCCCAGATTCTGGGCCACCCATTGCACACCCCAACTCGAAATGCTCCCCACCAGCTGTGGGTGCTGGGCGGGGATACCTGATGGGGCTGACTGTGATCAGATCCGGGGGTGCCCAGCATGAAGAGAAGATGAGCCCCACAGTGAGCGTCAAGCCCGAAGTCCACTATGGGAATTTTATCATCAGTGTAAGGCTTTTCTCCATCAAGCAACACTTACATGACATCTAGTGTTTGCAGGCACAGTATAAACACTAACTCATGTCATCTTTGTAATAATCCTGCGGAGTAAGGGCTATCATCCTAACCCTTTACGGATGAGAAAACCGAGGTACCCAGCTAATAAGAGCTTTCTTGTAGGTGAACCTGGGGCACTGGATCCAATCTATAGCTAAGACACTGTGGCTGATCATTATGCTAACAGGGTAACTATTAAGCTGCTCAGTTTACTGAGATTTTTCAATAATTTTACTTCAAATAGTTAAGTCTATTTGCAATTCATTTGCAGGTGGCCTCAAGGTAAAATAAAAATAAATGGTCCCTCAAATCTTTAAATACTCTCCTGAACTTAAGAATTCACACAGACCATAGCTGGGCTTGTCCCTCTGCTGATAGCACATGAGGTGCTGAAGCCACTGCTGCTACTTTGGGAAGAAAAGCCTTTCCTAATGTCTATAAGGAATAATAGGACCAACAAGCTACCTTTCTCCACATTGTAAGGTACACAGGTCACATCAGAGTATTTGTAAAAACACTAACATTTAATAGGCACGATGGCACACACGTGTAGTCCCAACACTCAAGAGGCTGAGGCAGGAGAAGTACTGGGAGTTTGAGGCCAACACAGGCTACATAGTGAGTTCAAGACTAAGCCTGAACTCCACAGCAAGTCCTTGTCTCAAAATCACCAAAAAAACCCCAACATTCACTGATGAACAGGAGAAGTCCCAGACTTGAATGGCTGTGTGACTTGGAACAGCTTCCTTAATACATCTGTGCCTCATTTTCTTCACTGGAAAACTAGGATAAGTACAGAACTTTTTACCATGAGAGTTTAGGGCCAGGGATTTAGCTCAGTGGTTCCGCCGCCTGCCTCGCAGGCAGAAGGACCCGAGTTCAATCCCCGATACCAAAAAAAAAAAAAAAAACAAAAAGAGTATATCTTGAGAGTTTCTGTAAAAAAATAAAATAGCAAATTCCTGTCACAGTTGGAGGTCAGGAAGAGCTACTATTCTCATTAATTTATTGTTGATGTTGGCACAGACGCACCTCCACTTGTAACGGGGTTACATCCTGATAAACCCATCATCATAAACTGACAAGGAATGGATACTCCTGACTTAGCGCACACTCTGGCTCAGCAACACAGCATTCTGCAGAGTCCCAGCTCCTCCCCTCAGGATGCCGGCTGACTGGGAGCTGCAGTTCGCTGCCCAGCATCATAGTGGAGATCAGACTACACACCACCAGCCCAGGAAAAGATGGAAATGCAAAACCAGACGTGTGGCTCCTACTCAATGTGCACTGGTTTGGGCCCATGAGAAACTCAAAGAATTTGAAGTTGAGCCATAATAAATCAGGAATCGAAGAAAGCAGGTGTCCCCAACACTCCATTTACACCTGGCCCCAGGGTCCTGTGTTCCCATGGGCCACACAACTCATTCACCTAGTTTTCCCTCCAGAGAGGCCAGAGGGTCACACCCCAGCCCCACTCAGCCCAGACTCGGCCCGGGCCTCACCCAGGTTGTGTTTCATCTCAGACAGCTCCTGCTGGTGCAGCCACTGCAGCTTCTCGATCTCAATCCTCAGCCTGCGGATCTGCAACGAGGAGAGCAGAGTCTCAACGGGCCAGCAGCGGCCACACACAAGGGGCCCCCTGGTGGCTGACTCAGGGTGCAGGCGGCTGGCTCAGTGCTGACATCTCCCAGCTTCAATCCAGAGAGGGAGTGCCAGGGTGAACCCAAATTCACAAGAATACTAGTTCACAAACCAACAGAAGCTGGCCTCCTTTCCAAGAAACATGGCATCAGAAAAAGCCATATAAAGTGAAGATAAGGACCACATTTTCATGTAAATAAAACATCAAAAAATTGATTATAATTTTGGACTTAAAAAAACCTGAAACTACAGGTAGCTGTAACCTATCACCTAACAGAATCTAGGTGGGTCCATACGCTTTCACCGGCAACATCAAAGCCTAACATCTGAAAACCAAAGCATTCCTTCAGAAAAGGACAAACTTAGGGCCAAAGTGGTTAAGAGAGAAAAAAGTAAACCTGAGCTGAAGTGATGGAGCTATTTCTGTGTTTAATTGTAACCGTGGTTCTCAAGTAGGGCAATTTGTCACCCATGACAATGACCATGTGTGGAGTCACTGTTGGCTGTCACAACTGAGAATGCTACTGACATTTAATGGGTAGAGTCCAGGGGTGGTGGAGAACACACTGTAGGCCAGGATGCCCCCAGGCAGAGGGGCTGTCTTTGGGCAAACATCAGTCTGCTGAGCTTGAGGAAACCGGATTCATCCCATTGCAGCGTGAACAATCACATTTCACTGCAGAAGTGTGTGTCTAATTCTGGGGGCCTACATATTCTCTCTAAAACCCAAAAAATCTGGCACACATCTGGTCCAAAGATGAACAGGGGTGGTATTATGGGCATTACGGACCCATACTTTCTTTTTGTTGTTGTTGCTTGCGAAGACAGAGTCTCGCTATGTAGTTCAGGCTGGCCTTGAACTATGTAACCCAGGCTGGCCTCAAACTCGCAGCGATCCTCATGCCTCAGCCTTCCAAGTGCTGGGATGACAGGCAGGTATCAACATCCCCGGCATGGACCCATACTTTCAAGGACATGGAGAGGGAAAGGGGAGAGCCATTCTTACCCTGAGTATAATCATAAAGAAGGTCACACTCGCACAAATAAAAATAAAATATTTTATATATATATGTATCTCCATCCCCCTCCCCCCGCCAGTGGGATAACTGGGGCTCTGCTTCTGGCTGTTTGATTAGAAGTGAACGAACGAATCACACAGTGCAGGGCAAGGGGCCACAGCCGGGCTCTGGCTAAGTGAAAAGGGCTCCCACCTCCCCCACAGCCGACAGGGAGGCTGGGAACCAGCACAGGACCCCCGCGGGGTTTCCAGGACAGCTTCTGTGTAGCACCACCTTTATAGTGGCTCACAAGCACCCTTAGCAAATAAAGAATTTGTGTGTCATCTCTGACCTCTGCTATTGTGCTTCCAGTAGTGTTTTTGGAAAGATCATTATATATTTCTGTCATTGTTCCTTTTATTGCATCCATCATCTGAAAGATAGAAACAAAAACAATTCAGAAAATCACTCTCTGCGTCTTTTCTAGGTGACAAAAATCAAATATCGATATGAATAAAGCACTGGCTCTCAAGCCCAGGAGGCATTTTTGGATGTGGTGACAGGGGAGGGAGCAGAGGACAGGCTGCAGCTGGCACCGGGTGGGAGGAAGCCAGGGACACGGCCAGATGCCCTGCAGCGAGTGCCTAGAATGCCCCACAGCCAGGAATGACCTCAGCACCGGGACCAGAATGTCATAGCTGAGGCAGACAGACCCTGGTACTGCGCAAGGCGGGAGTCACGGTAGGTCTCGAGTTGTGCAGGTGGAACACAAGTCCAGCGCTATTTCTTTTTTTTCGTATCAGGGATTGAACTCGGGACTTTGCGCTTGCAAGGCAGGCAGCGGAACCATTGAGCTAAATCCCCGGCCCTCCAGCACTATTTCAATACCACGGTTGCAGCTGCAGAGGCCCCTCAGCCCCTAGATGTGTTCTGTGTACCCAATGCAGTGGGTCTGAGGGAGAGGTTGTTTTGTTATTATTAATTCTTTACCCTTTAAAAAAAAAGTATAAAGAAATATAATTCATACGACATACCACTGACCATTTGAAGTGCACAGTTCAATGGCTCTTAGGGGACAGAGGTGTAGCTCAGTGGTACAGCACAAGCTTAGCATGCACAGGTCCTGCGGACCAAGACCTGTTCAACCCACAGTATCCAAAAAAAAAAAGGAAAAGAAAACTGAAAAGATTCTTCCAATGGCTTTTACTATATTTGGTTATGTATCTATCACAAATGTAGAACAACCCCACCCCCCTCACCCCCACCCCCATACTGGGGATCCAACCCGGGACCCTGCGCTTGCAAGGAAGGCGGCAAAACCACTGAGCTAAAATCCCCAGCCCTGTAGAACATTTTTGTTGCCCCTAAAAAAGAACTCTCCCTTTTAGTCAATATCCCCACCTCACCCCTCGTCTCCCTGACAACCACTAATTTGCTTTCTGTCTTCTTACTCTGGGCATCGCATATAAATGGATGCTTATAATACGCAGGACTCGGTGACTGGCTTCAAGGCATTCCCCGGTTGCAGCAAGTGTGAGGACCTCGCTCCTTTTTATAGTCCACCATGTGGATGTGGCTGCTTTGTCACTTTCATGCCTTCTGCCTGGCCACTGCCTTTCCAGCTCATTTCTCATCCTCTCTTGCGTAAACCAGATGAGCCTCTAAAGCCATCACCAGGTTTGTGAAACCAGCCAAATGTCACACAGCAGCCACCCAGGTTTCTGCTTAGCAAATGTTCATGGGGTTAATTCCTGTTCTCCCGCCCGCCACCCGGCTGACCTGTCCACCGCCTCAGGAGGGAGAAGAGGGACAGGGGCGCAGTGTTTCAGGCCTGCCCCGCCGAGCAGGGTCTCTCCTGTATCTCCCAGAAGCTCCCATTTGGTGGGGAGGCAGGACCAAGTGCACCCCAGCATCTGATGTGTTCATTCCCACCATGACCTCTAGCATCTGTACTCTCTGGGCCTCAGTTTCTCCATGGAAAAACCACAGATAACAACAGTGCCCCCCTATAGGTTGAGCACAAGGATGAAGTGAAAAAATCAGGCAAAGACTGGCGGCTTAACACCCGCTCCAGAGGTTAAGTGTTCTGTTCATCATATTTTTACAGAAAAATATACTTGTGTAAGCCTGCGACTGCTAACTGCTGCCAACCTCAACTTCACCCCAAAATGAAAGTCAAGTGAATAAACTATCTGTTGAGATTTCCACTCCCCTCATGCTGCAAGCAAACACTCGGTGCCCTTGCAATGGTCTTTCTCCACAGGCTCTGAACTCACCACCGCACCAATCATGTCACTATAAAAAATTATAACCAAACTGCTTTACAAGAAAACTTCAGAAACTGGATGAAACTCAATACATTATTAATGCAATGCTTACATTCCATTTTAAAGATATCATGACTTTTGGGCTGCCTTTTACTTCCAACTACAGCAAAGACCTCAACATTAATAAAGGTGAAGACCCTCTGCCAAAACACACAAATCTCAGTCTTCAACTTTAAGTCACCTAGGAGACAGGAAAGTCCACCCCCACCTCCAGTCACCACACTTGCTTTTTTTCTTTTCTTTTCTTTTCCTTTTGGTATCGGGGATCTAACTCGGGATCCTGCACTTGCAAGGCACTCGGTGGAACCACTGAGCTAAATCCCCAGCCCAATGCTTGCTTGCTTTTTTCTTTTTCTTTTGTTTTGTTTGTTTTTGTTGGGGTTGTTTTTTTTTTTGGTACTGGGGATCAAACTCAGGTCCCTGCGCTTGTGCAGCAGGCGGCGAAACCACTGAGCTAAATCCCCAGCCCCAATGCTTGCTTTTTTCAATGGTGAAGATTTTTTTTTTCTTTTTGGTACCAGGGATTGAACTCGGGACCTTGCGCTTGTAAGGCAGGCGCCGGAACCACTGAGCTAAATCCCCGGCCCTAATGTTTTTTGGTTTTGTTTTTTGGGGGGTACCAGGGATCGAACTCCGGTCCTTGTGCTTACAGCAGGCAGCAAAACCACTGAGCTAAATCCTCGGCCTTCAATGGTGAAGGAAACATTTATCAAGACAGGTCACTCCTGACTTCTGCTGTAAGAGGAAAGGGAACCGCAGAACATGATGGATTTAGATGATGTCAAGAGCTCAGAAATTGGCCTTAGAATAAACCATCAGCCAGATCCACCTGGTAGGCCTCAGTTTATCCATTTGTACATAAAGAGCTTAGACCAAATCGATAGCAGGCGACAGCAGGTACTCAGAACAGTCACAGACTACTCAAGCCAACAGCAGACACTCCTTCAGTCAGGAACAGAACCACACCCCTTTCATTCTCTTGTGATCGTACTAAACACCGCAGCAAGAAAGATTCAGTTTACTGCTGTGATCTTCAACACAATCTCCCTTTTCAAAAACAGAAAACTGGAGTTAGGCCTCCCGCCTTGACACAGAAGTTTAATCGGGTGAGATTAAACTTCTTTTTGTGTAAGATTAAACTTCTTTGTGTGTAAGTTTTTAAGCTAAATTGATTTAAATGAAATGAATAATGTTTAAATTAAAATTTTAGTCAAGTTTATTATCATGTGAACAGATAAAAAAAAATCATGAATGGCAAGAATTACCTGACAATACAATTCTTCTGGTTCTGTTTTTTTTTTGGGGGGGGGGTCCCCAGTATTAAGGACCGAATCCAGGCCTTCACTAAGCTGTATTCCCAGCCATTTTTATTTTTCATCTTTTTAATTTTGACACAGGGTCTCAGGTAGTCTCAGCTTCCAGAGTACAGGAATCATAAGTGTTCACCACCACACCCTGCTAAATCCTTCCTGTTCTGAACCTCAGGGTCTCCAGGATAATTCAAACATAAAAGAGGGATAGGACCTGGGATTTAGCTCAGTGGCACGGTGCCTGCCTCGCAAGGACAAAGTCATTGAGTTCGATCCCGGGTACCAAAAAAAGAAAGAAAGAAAAGAGGGACAGACATAATAAATAAGAAACTAAATTAGGCCCAAGGCCAGGTTCTAATAAACTCATCAGCCACGCTGAAGCTTACGTGAGGTTGCTGTGGAAAGCCTTGTGGTGAGTCTGGACCCTGAACATCTGTGGTGAGCAGCCTGTTCCGAATTCACGGCCCAGCCTGAGCCAGGCTAAGTGTGCACCATCTACAGCCCGGTGCCACCTGCGAACAGCAGCTCTGCCATCCACCGGCTGTGGGACGAGACCAGCTGCACAGCCTTGCTAGGCTTCACTTTTCTCTACAAAACTGGAACAATGGTAACAGCTACCTCATCAATCTGTCATGAAGACTGAATAAATAACTGACAAAAAGCACTCTAAACTGTGTGTGGCCCAGAGCAGTCACCAGGCAGACACGAGCTGCTCTCACTGCTGTCTCTCCCAGAACAGGCTAAGCCCACAGTGGCTCCTCGTGATCCCAACTCTCTGGCTCTTGTGTGCACGTGTGGTCCCTGACTGGTGCTAGGCTGGCCCTGCATCTACCCAGGAACACAGCTAAGTAATGGTGCCCTCTGCCTGGCCACCAGGCCCTACCGCCGGCTCTGGACAATGGCCCTCGAGCACATGGATCCTGCTCGTGACCACCCAGGGGAGTCTAAAAGTGGATCCCTTCTCATCGAGCCCTCTTATGAGCTTCCAACCCTAGCAGACAGCATGACGCAGGTGTAAGTCCCAAGGCAGAAGCCCAGCTCACCCAGGCCCGGACTCCTGACCCACACAAACGGAAAGATCACAGATGCGAGTGCTGTTTTAAGTTGCTGAGCTTTGTAGATCTCTATTGCGCACCAATAGATAACAATGACCTCTAACTAGAAGGAATAAAAAGGAAAATGAGCAACAAAAAAATCACTAAAAAAAAATTATATGTGTATCTCATAATCCAGAATTTAAGAAGTCTACCTTGAACTCAATATACTAAAACAGCAATTTATTATAAAACTTGACCCTTTCTTTAAAAATCTAGAAACAGGACTGGGGATTTAGCTCAGTGGTTCCGGCGCCTGCCTTGCAAGTACAAGGTCCCGAGTTTGATCCCCAGTACCAAAAAAAAAAAAAAATCCAGAAACAACTCTTGACGTATTTTCTATAAAATTGAACCAACTTGCTGGAAGATAGGCAGAACTCTTGAAGACACTGGCATAGGAAAAACCTTTATGAACAAATCCTCAGTAGCACGGGAACTAGCACAAAGAATCTACAATTGGGAGCTGGGGATTTAGCTCAGTGGTTCTGGTGCCTGCCTCAAAGGCGCAAGGTCCCAAGTTTGATCCCTGGCACCAAAAAAAAAAAAAGAATCAACAATTGAGATCTCATCTTATTAAAAGCTTCTGAACTGCAAGAGAAACCACTAACAGAGCTAAGAGACAACCTACAACGTGGGAAAAAATTTTTACCAGCTGTTCCTCAGACAAAGGTCTACTATCTAGAATATATAAAGAACTCAAAAAAACCAGACCCTCCAAATATAAAGACCCAATTCAAAAATGGGCATCTGAAAAAAAGGGGGGGGGGGCATCTGAAATGAACATTTCTCAGACAAACAAATAAAGGCAGCAAATAAACACATGAAAAAACGTTCAACATCACTGGTCATTCAAGAGATGCAGATGAAAACAACACTGAAATTCCATGTCACCCCAGAAAGAGTGGCTGCTATCGAGAAATCAACCAATAACAAATGCTGGCGGGGTTGTGGGGAGAAAGGAACCCTTCTCCACGGTTGGTGGCAGTATAAACTGGTGCAACCACTGTGGAAATCAATGTGGAGATACCTCAAACAACTAGGATTAGAAGTCCCATTTGACCCAGCTATTCCTCTACTGGGTACCTTCCCAAAAGAATTAAAAGAATCATACCACAGTGATATATGTACCATGTTTACAGCGGCACAATTTGTAACAGCTAAAGCTTGGAAACAGCCCAATTCCCCATCAACTGGAGACTGGATAAAGAAGATGTGGTTTTTTCATAAAATGGAGTACTACTCAGCCATAAAGAATGAGAAACTAGAGACGTTTATAGCTAAGTGGATGCACATTGAGGCCATACTCTTAAGTGAAATAAATAGGACACACATGTAAATATCGAATAGTTTCTCTGGTGTGAAAAACTAAAACTGTAAATAAGGATCAAAACGTATAACTGATATTGTGAAATAGGAAGAAAGTTCTAAAGGAGTAGGGGAAGCGGGAGGGGTAGGGGAAAAAGAAAAAATATGAGAAAAGGAAAAAAAATGGAAACCAAGTCTTTGTAAATAGGGAAGGGTGGAGGGGTGAAGGGAGGGCCAGGCAATGGGGAAAAAAAATAAGAACCAAGATACATCACATAAAGGTACACAATCCCAATGATGAATGTAACTTATTGTATACCTAAAATATACCAATAAACTTAATGAAAAAAATAAATAAAAATAAAATTGAACCAATCAGTAACTTGCTCATTAATAAAGAATTATTATTCGTATCCATGTAGTTAATTTACTACTTAGATTGGCTCTTATCAAGTTATTAATAGCAATTCGCCTAAAAGAGAAGTAGGCAACATGCATTCACCCCACAACTTATGTACCAAGCACGTACTTCCAGTCTTGGGAAAGAGCAACCAGGCAGACTCGCTACCTCTGTCGGAGCCAGAGTTTCTGTGTCATTATCACTATGAGGGGTCTACTGATGGGAATCAGCACCTCACCCCAGAAGACTCTCGTGATGCTGCGGAGAACTGCAGCATTTTATTTACCTGATCTCAACAATGAGCCTAGAGGCACCTGCTAAATCAGGGGAGACGCAGACAACAGCCGTGCTGAGGGCCGGGGAGATGACACACCACGGGCAATTTGCCTCCCATGCCTCAGACACAGACCATGCCCCCAGGGATGGGCAACTTGAGGGAGGGGAGCCCCAAGCCCCCAGTCTATCTTGGTTCTGGCAATAACCAAGGTGCAGGCCTCTTGCTTGATCAATCTCATGTGAGGTCTAGCAGTTTTGCTCACCAGGACTTCTAAGTACCAACCCCGCGGTCAGCTGTTTTAGCACGTAAGGAAAATCTGTCCTTAATGAGCAATTTCAATTCTGAAAGGTAATTCCAATTTTATCTTGCATTTTATGGACTGAGTTTACAAAGTAAGCCCTCTTGGAGTGAGATTCAGTCCATTCTGTATTTTTCTATTAAGAACCAACTTTAGGCCCAAATGTAAGAATCCGGCAGTCCTCTCTAAAAAGTCTCCTCTCCTCAACAATCCCACATCCTGCCAGAGAGCCCTAAGCGTTCCCACCAGGAAGCCAGTCCTCCCCAGCCCGCCAGGCGCTGACACTCACTTTGCTAGTGTACTTGGCAATGTCCGCGGCAACATCGGCGGAGGCTGTGGCGATGGGCAGGTCAGCGCTGATCGAAGACGCCAGGGTGCCGCCGGAGCCCGAGCTGCTGATCAGGGGCGATGGCTGGGTGCTGGTCACCAGTGTGATGGTGGATGTGGACGGGCTCTGCGTGACCTCTTTCTGCTGGACAGCTACAAAAGCAAAGGGTCCCAGTTACCCCTGCAGAGCAGGATGGGGAGCGAGGTGGAAGGGGAACCCCCCACACATGCCAAGAGTGAGCTTTTCTACCTTCAAGTCAGAGATTCTCATCTTGAGCTGACTTGAGCCAGACTCCTCAAAGCCTGTTCTCAGCTGGGCTCAACCTTGCACTATAAAGATTTGAACAAACACTAGCTACTCCAGACTTGAAGGTCACATGTGAAGATGACCCGGGCTCCTTTAAAGAACTCCCTGAGAAAGCTGCAGGTTGCCAGCACAGGAAATGGGGTCCGTCTCCCAGTTTCTGTGGGAGGGCAGGAGCCTAACCTTTAAGTGCCCCTTAGCAAACCCAGCCAAGTTTCACCTAGACAACCCCTTCTGCTTTCTGGAATGTCTACCTTTCCGGCCTCTCCTGAGCCCCACTCAGAACCTCTCTTACTCCCTCATTCTTCCTTTAAAATCCCCATCATAGAGCATTGGGAGGTGGCTCAGTGGGAGAGTGAACGTTTAGCATGTTCAGGGCCCTGAGTTCAATACCCAGCATCAAATTAAAAACAAAAAAGGAGGCCAGGGCTTTAGCTCAGTGGTTCCCCCGCCTGCCTCGAAAGTGCAAGGATCCAAGTTCCATCCCAGGTACCAAAAAAATAAAAAAAAGAGAGAGAGAAAAACATAGTTACAATCAGCCTGGGCAACTTAGCAAGACCATGTCTCAAAATAAAAGGGCAGGTGATGTTGCTCAGTGGGAAGGCACTAGGTTCAATTCCCAGGACACCAAAAAAAAAAAAAAGAAAGAAAGGTCTACTTATTGCCTCTGCACAAATCAAAGGAATGGAGTTCATGCTGGACTCCTCCTTTGTGCAGTAGTACACTACTAATTCAAATATGCCCCTACCATCTAACTAGTGGCGTGACAGTACACTGCTGATTCAAACCTGCACTCACCACCTTAACTAGTGGTACAATAGATATTACTGATTAAAATCTGCCCTTACCTCTCTCTCTGACACAGCCAATCTGAAACCTGAGCACTGCACAGCCCACAGTCTCCTTCGGGCGCCACCTAAGCCCCTGGGTGAAAGTGTTCAGGGTTTGGGAAATGAGGAAAGACCCAGGAGGGCGGCCCTAATCTCCACTGTCCCGTTCAGCTCCGCCCCACCTAATTTTAACAGCAGGATCAACCCAACTGTGCTCCAAGCTGACCTACCAGTTCTTCACTGTTCCTTGCTCCCCCATTCCCTATCTCTGAAACGTTTTAAGATATTGCTACCTTCGACCTCACATCCTGCAGCTGCACAGGATCCTACTTGCCACGACAGTTTCAACCCAGGAGCCCCAGCATCAAGCCCCGAGATGCAAGTCTCCCTGAGCAGTGAGACCTGTACCACCGCTCACAAACCGGGGCAGGCCGCTCCTGATCAGATCAGCACTTTGTTTGCCCTTACTGAGCATCCTGCAGCACGGCTGGGAGTCTGATTCTGCAATTTCAGCAAGTGGCTCCAGATGAAGGGTTCATTTTGTGCATGTGGAAAATTGCTAGTTTTGTTTTTTTGTTTGTTTTGTTTTTTTGGAACCAGGATCGAACTCAGGTCCTTGCGCTTGCGCAGCAGGCGGCGAAACCAGAGGTAAATCCCCGGCCTGAAAATTCCTAGTTTTAAGGTAACTTTGCTATCAACTTTTCACACTGTATGCTTTCCAGAATAATCCCAAAGAGATTCACCCCATGCATAAGGAAACTTACACAGTATGTTCACTGCAGCACGCTTTATGGTACGAAAACGCTGGAGGCCATCTCCATGCCCACCAGTAGGAAAATGCTCGAAACAAACTATGGAATACTACGCAGCAGTCCAAAGGAACAAGACACTGACACAGACAGACCTCCAAAACATGCTGATGGGTGAAAAAAGAAAGTATGGTACCATTCTCAAGTTTTAAAAAAGTAAAAATAAGGTAGTATCAACGGTGTCACACACACATATAAAAATATACATGCACAGGAAAGGGTTTTACAACGGTTGGTTGTGGTTGTGGGTGCTGAGGAAAAGAGGAGAATGAAATGGAAGGGGAAGAGGACAACTTTCAAGTTTTTATAAATATTCTGTCCCCTTTCTAGGAAGTATAATGTGCATGTATCATTTATAAAATAAAATTAAAAAATACTTTAAAGTTAAAAAGCAAAGTACAAGCCAATTTTAAAAAATAATGCCAAATGGAATGTATAAGGCCTTCAGGACACAACGGCCAGGACACAAATGGGAACAACAACAACAAAAAATTAAAAATAAAACAGCAATGGTCTTTCTCCCGTCGATGTGGCAAAAAGAGGCCGGGCGCCACAGACAGCAGAGCAGGGGTCGCGGTACCTTTCACGGCCTGTCTGGTCTGATATCTTGTCCCCTGGGAAGACTGAGGCTGCTGCTGCTGGCTGTGCTGCTGCTGCTGCTGGCTGTGCTGCTGCTGCTGCTGCTGCTGCTGGCGCTGGATCTTCTGCATGTGCCACTTTTGGGAGGACGTTTGAAACTTACTTGATGAGTTCCACACGACCCGCTGCACGGCTGGCGCGGTCTCCTTCGGTAAAAGCGGCCTCTGCTTTTTCACTGGGCTCCCTGTGACGGCGGTGGCTGGCGCTGTGACCGTGACGGCGGACATCGTGCTGGTGGTGGCAGGGACACCGACTGCAGGGGCTTGGGCGGCAGAGCGAGTGAGCACCGGCGTTTCAGGGGGAGACTGGCTGCCGGCTGCCGTGGTGGACGGTGGCGCTTTAACTACAACTACAGCCAAAGCGTGGAAACAAACAAAAACTAGGTTGGACTCAGGTTCATCTGCGGGGACTTTATGCTGCTGAGTTCTGGGTAAAATCAAGTCGCAGGATGCAGCAAGCTGCGCTCACCCCAGGGGCTCTGTCCTTTAGCCAGGGCTTTAGGCCGCTTATCTGAGACACTCGCCAGGACTCTTGGGGGGACGAGGTGGACAAAACCTGACCCAGACCTTCAGGTGTCCACAAACTAGCTGATGAGGCAGGGGGTGAACAAAACGCTGGGTGTCCTGCTGTACCCTAGAATGTGGTAAGCGCCTCAAGAAAGGCCAGCTGGAGCCCAGTCAGAGAAGAGACGAGGAAACCCTTCGGCTGTGGTTAGGAAACCTGTAAGGCTGGGACCCCACAGAAAAGAGGCTCCCCAACCTTCAAGGCACGGAATCGGCCTCTCCTCCGCATCCCTCCAGGACAAGCTCAGGGTGGACTGATGGCCTCGAACCTAACACCAAAAGGAATCTGCCTGAGGCCAGGACCTTCTCCCTCCACAATTCATTTGGAATTCAAGCAGCACACTTTCAGGTCACATTGTGTCCTTTACGCGTGTGCCACACTGGATTTCCTGCTGTGTGGGGTCAAGTTTGAGCCTAAAATGAATTTAATTTTAATTTAATTTTAATTGAATCACCTTAACTAAAAATACTGTCAATAATCACACCAGCAGGATGTGCGAACAGCAAGAACAGTGGATGTGAAGGTCTCAAGCTGAAAACTCCAACCCTGTGGACTATGTCTGGGAGAGGGGGATAGTGGGGCAGGATTTCAACAGGCAGAAATGAGAATCTGGAGGGAGAAGCATGTGCCAAAACGTGTCCTGGGGAGCCTTTGTGGCTGAAGGCAGGCGAGAGCCGGAAGCACTAAACAGCGCGGAACGGGATGCCCACTCAGGTGCTCGTTTAAGCAAGGGGTTGGTTACTGCTGCAGAGGCCCCAGCTGCCAGCTGCGGGTTAGGTGAATGGCCCGCCGGCCGCCACCATGCCCAGGGCAACAACATGCCCATGCTCAACATCCGGCTCCTTCCCTGAGGGTATGCCTGATTTTTTAGCCATCACCCAGAAAAGACAAGAGCTTGATTACTCCAGGGGGGATTCTCATTGAGCTGCGTATCTGAGGAAGTGAGGAGAATAGAGGGAAAAGACGTCTGCTCACAGACCCTGTGGCTTATGTCTGCCCAGCCCTCCTGCTCCCCACCGAGGACAGCGTGGCCAACTGGGTGGGCAAGACCCAGTGGGGCTGGAAGAGTGTTCTTCCTGCAGTGCAGTGAGGAGCCCTGGTCCTTTCCAGGGGACCTGCAGGGACTGCACACAGCCCCTCCAGGCTCAGGGGACAGAGGTGTGGATGACAGGGTCCCTCTGAGAGCTGGGCAGAGGCACAGTGCCCCGCAGGGGTTCTAACCTGCAGACTCTCCTCCAAAGCCTCCCTTATCTGCCTTTGTGGGAAAACTCACTGTGTTGCTGATTAGCCAGCCTGGTCCCCCTCAGGCAAAGGACATCCACAAAAAAGCTAGTCCCTGGCTCCTGATTTGCAAAAGCAAAGAGCCGGCTTTGCAGAGGGGACTATTCTGCAGTGACCACACTGGCTGGCTCTTTTCCTTAAAAAAAAAAAAAAATTTTTAAATGGGGGCGGGGGGAGCTAAAAAGATTTCAGGTTCTAAGTACTGTTGGGGTAGGGTTATCATTTAGATACTAAAATGTTAATTTATAGGGAATTCTGATGGCTTTCTAGAGGGGAGAACAAAGGTTATAGAAGTTTTAGGAAATTCTGTCCTAGAAATTTAGAGTATGTAATCAATCACCTATAACCCCCCCAAGAGTGAATTCCTTAAAAGGCCAGCACCCCAGCTGTCCCATCAAATGTAGTCCAGAATGTGTCACTGGTTTTACATATAAAGGGAAAACTTTTTATTTAAAATAGTACGAGGAATTGAATTTAGGGTTTTCACACAAAGCTATAACCCCAGATTGTTTATGTTTTGACTCAGGGTCTCACTGATTCTCAAACTTGCTATCCTACCTCAGCCTCCTAGAGTGCTAGAATCACAGGTGTACACCACTGCACCTGGCCGAGGGAGGACTTTTATTTAAGAGAAGACTTATCACCCCTGTGGGGAAGGATGGAAATGACCATCATGACAGAGTCACTAAGAGAGCTCCTGTCACTTGGGCTGAGATCAGTGTCCCTACATGCTGCACTTGGAGCTGAAGGGTAGCCGCAAGTCGTCCTCACAGCTCTCTCGGAAATGCCCTTCACTTCATCAACTCGGAAGTGAAACCACAGGTTGGAAAGATGTTCTATTGTGGAGTCTGAGACAGAGGCCCAAGACTCACATCACCCAAGAGCTCTGCCTTTAAGATCAGCTGGTACAGCCCCAAGCCCTGGGAAGCTGCACTAACTGAACTCTGTTCTAGAGTGATCTTCAGCTCAATCATCCACCATCTACTGGGGTCTCCTGGAGAAGTTTCCTTCAGGCATCCCAAGAGGACAACCTCTACTTCTTTGCGGGTTTTTTGCATGTGTGTGCGTGCGTGCGTACATGCGTGCGTGCGTGCGTGTGTGTGTGTGCGTGTGTACGTACCGGGGATCGAACTTGGCTCCTTGGGCTTGCAAGGCAGGCGGCAGAACCACTGAGCTAAATCCCTGGCCCACCTCTACTTCTCTAAACCAATGGAATGCTTTCAAATTTTTGGAAAGAGAGAGACATTTTAACAACTGTGTTTCCCTTTTGACTTTCACTGCTAGGAAGCTCAGAGCCAAAATGGAAATTCAACTTCACTAACTGAAAATTGGAAGTTGGCTTATTTTTGTATAAAACCTTTCTCTAAACCACTCATTATTTATTCTACCTTTATTTCTGCTTTTACACTGAGTTCTTTGTTTTCATTGTTTCATGGTGATGTGTCCTTGTCAATCTATTACAAATTCTTCCTACAAGAGGAAGGGGCATAAAACCAATCAATCAAAAGATCTGCTCCAGAAAGAATGAAAGAGCATAAATGTCATAAAAATCCTGTCACACAAGTATTTCCACAAGCCTCGTGGAATAAATGTTACTCATACTGTGCCTGTGCTAGCAGAGGCACTGTCTCAAACCCTACTCCACACCCTACTAGGATTCCACAGAGGGCTCCCCTAAACCTGAAACCGCTGGGGAGGTCTGATGCTTGCCTCTCTGCTCCACTCATTTCTTCTCTCCCTCCAAGCACCACTTAAGAGACCTCTCATCCCACTTCCTGAGTTGCAGGAAGCCTGTCTCCCCTAATAACAGAGGTTCCAGAACAGCCCAGCTGCACACCCCAGCTAGGGGCTGAGGATACATCAAAGGACCTGTTTTAAGCCACCAGCCTGCAGAAACTCCCAAGGACACAGACTCACGTGTCACTTGAAGGTTTGGGTGAGAAGTTAGCTCCTGTCAGAAGAAAGGCACAGTCAGAAACAAAGCCTTGCTGTATCGCTTGAGTTCCCCACTAAGTGCCTGCGGCTCTGTGGCTACAACCTCTAACTTGCCCAGA
The DNA here is from genome assembly GCF_053883595.1 of Heterocephalus glaber. Classification (NCBI taxonomy): domain Eukaryota; kingdom Metazoa; phylum Chordata; class Mammalia; order Rodentia; family Bathyergidae; genus Heterocephalus; species Heterocephalus glaber. Next base: position 20,823,419 of record NW_028258410.1, on the reverse strand, counting down.
GGCGATGTTTCTCCTGGGTCCTCAGAAAAGGCTTCATATCCTCCCTGTGCTGTTAGAATCCCCTCCCCACCCACCTGCCAAGCCAACTGGAAAATGCGCTGTCGACCTTGGCAAGGAAAGGACACCCTGCCCATCACACACTCGCTCCTACTGGAGAGGCAGCCCGGACTTTGGACAGCACTGCTGTTTCACAGCAGAAGAGCAGCAGTGGAAGGCTGCTTAGAGGCGCACAGAGGCTCTCAACCCAGGCAATCTGGCCTCCAGGGGACATCCAGCAATGAACAGTCTGGGCAGGTCCTACTGCCATCTAGTGGACAGAGGCCAGCAAAGCTCCTAAGCACTCTCCAAGGCACAGGCCAAAGAATTCCTCGGGGGCAAACTTGGTGGTGGAAGGCTGAGGAACCCTGGGGTTAGAAGGGTGAAAGCCAAGTCCTCATGTAACACCTCTCCTATTCCTGGGGCTTCAAGGAGCTCTTAGGCATTCTGATGCCACCTACCAGAATGGTTTCATGTTGTGGTAAGAAAATCTACCTGCTAATGCTTGGGTAGCATGAGAAAAGGGGGCAGCTGAACCCAGAAGACCTTTGCAGTGAGTGCTTCCAACCACCTGAGCCTGGTCACATGCCTATGGTTAACATTTCAGCCAAATGAGTGAGCGTATTGGTAAAGCAAGGGCTCAGGCTAACTTGACTTTGCTAGAAGCAACTATCATTTTCTGCAAGACTTATTTTTCTAGGGTCATAGTTGGTGGTGTTAGGGGCTGAGCAGGTAAGACAGGCCTGTGTGTGAGCACCGGTCCTGTTCCAGAATCAGCGGGGGACCTCAAGGCGACAACAGCTTTGCTGTGCATCCTCAGCTGTGTTGGGGGTCCCATTGCTTCTGGTAACACAAACGCAAGCTGGGATTCTACACCAAGGGAAGAAACAGGAAACTTGTATAAGGACTTACCATCCTGCTTAGGAGATGGTTCTTTGTGTTCTTTCTTATTTTTTCGACCCTCCCGCCCAGAATGGTCTTCTCCTAAATCTATGACAAGTTCACTCTCTGAATCGGAGTCCAGGCCCAAATGCACTGTTGGGGAATCCATCTCATCTTTTCCTTTCATCTTATCCTTTGTGGGATGAGGTGATGGTTTTGCTTTTTCTGCAAAGTCCTTCTCGGGCTCAGGGCTGCCCTTGTCCTTGACTGGCCCTGGGTCTGCCTTCTCGCTGGCTGGCGATGAGCTTTTCAGCTCCTCTTTGACCTCGACTGGGTTTGCAGGCTTGGGCTTTTTTTTGACAGTGGACAGCTCTTTGTCCACCTGACTACCCTCTTTGTCCTCTGGGTCTTCTGGCTCGTTCTTGGTCTTCTGCTCATCGTCACTGATATATTCACTATCGCTACTATCTGACTTCTCGGAATCCTCTGAATCGCTGTGCTCTACGGCCGTATAAACATCTTCTGAGATTTCATTTATGCCTAAATTCAAAGAGAAAATCCAGCATGTGGTGTAGTCACAAAATACAGCAAGATCACAAAATGCAAACATTTTCCACACCAAAGGCCAGAATGCATTTCAAATTGCATCACAATGGCCGGGCAGGATCAGTAGTGAACTAAAGCAGCAACTGTCTACAGCTGACAAAAGGAACTTGCTTCTGCTACCTTCAGAGGAGAGGTGGAATCCACCAATTGCCTGTCACATTTGCACAGAGCTAAAGAGCTAAAGCTCTGGGACACTGGTACCTCACTGACACAGAACATGAGAGGACTGGGAAGGTCAGCAGAGACTTTAGCTGTTCAAACTGATCCAATTTACAGATCAGAGAACAGAGGCCCAGAGACATGACTTGCCCTAGGACACAAAGAAAACCAAAACCAGAACTCCTGACTCACTACCAGCGCTCCTCCCACACGTTCCCAAAGCATTAACGTCCTTTATCCTTTGTCCAGGGCTCAAGAAACTAGACAAAGCTTCAAGCAGAGGCCACAAACTCTCAGCCCTTGAGCCCATGAGGCTGGCAGACACCTTTCACTTGCGAAGCAAAGGTCTGCACACAGGGCATCTGTTTGCTTTTGTTATTTTTAACTTAGAATCTGTTGCCCAATTCCCAAATCAGGAGACTTCACATAGAAACCAAGGTGACAGGCTTCCGCAGAAAGAACAGAAGTTCTGGCCACTTTGGGACACAGGTCTGCAGTCTAATGGATGGGAAAGGTCCACACACCATGGCCCCTTTAGGTGGGCAGAAGCACAGACTCCAGGGGACCCACATACCTGGCCCTGCCTCTGGCTGCCTGCACAATGTGTCTGCATTGTTCTTCCACTCACAAAGGGACAAGGTGAAAGTCACATAAGTCTGTGTCTACTAAAAGGGAAAAGTACAACATAGCAGGTGCTTCACACGCAGAAACATGGGCCAAAGTGCATTTCTAACAACAATTCCATTTAAGCCATTTATGCTTCCAGCTCCAAGAACACATTTAGAATCATCAGGATGGAGGTGAGTAATCCTATGCCCTATCATTTTGAAAAGAAGAAAGCCCAATCAACTCTTTGCACCATCTTTACTCTAAAGCAATGGCCCCCTTGAGTGCTCTCTGTGTTCATCTGGACACACCGGAGAGAAAACTGCAAAAGGCCGAGAGTCAACCAAAGCCCAGGGTACAGGAGGTCAGCAAAGCTGCTGGTGAGTTCTAGCTGCCTTCAGCAGGATCCAGTCAAGTACACAAGCAAAACACGGAAGCCTAGGTCCAGTATGACTTCTGGATCCTGAGCTGGGCTACTTGTAGCTCCTGGTTGAACTCAAGATCAAGTACACCTACCTGCACATGTGATAGAAAATGCTTAGATGTTGAACCAAAAGGATATGGATTGAAATTCTACCCGTTTTCACTGCCTAAGGGACCACAAACAAGTGACATACCTCTCCCGGCCTCAGTTCCTTCATGTGCAAAATGGGACTGATAATAGAATAGTATCCAATGCCCCAATGCTCTACATATCATGCTTAGCACTGTGCAGCGAATACAGGAGCACTCAGTAAAGGGAAATTCTACAATTCTTAACAAGAATAAAGGAATTCACACCTTCATGGAAGGACCAAGAGTAGAGGACATTTAAATGACCTGGCAAGTTTCCTCCAAGTCATGCAATGCCCTAACTAAACGGGCAAGCCAGGGAAGAATAATGTCTCCAGAACAAGCCCAGGTGACGCCCAACTATAGCTCCATCCTCACCCAAAAACCCAGAACCACTGAAAACCTCATCTCTGAATGGCTCTTTCTCCTGGAGGCCAGCTGTCCCTCACTGCTTTGAAAATGTCCACCTGGCTTAATTCACTTACTCAACAAATATCCCGGAGCATTTACTATGTGCACGAGACCAGGAACCATGGAGAACGCAAAACCATGTAAGACAATTCCTTGCCCTTGAGGAGCTTCCAGTCCAGAACAGGAGGAAGCCCCCACCAGAGGGACCAGTTAGGCTGCTGGACAATGAAGCACCAAAGGAGGCAGGCAATAGTGGGGCAGTCAGGGGAGACTTCCTGGAGGAAGTGAGGCTTGCACTCAGCCTTGGCGAAGGCAGGTCAGGCAGGCAGTGTGAAGCCAGGCAGCACAGGAGGAGGACGGAGGCAACAGTACAGAAGCAGGTACAGGTTCCGGGTTGGGGGTGGCCCAGCCTGCAGGGAAAGGGCTCCACGCTAGACACTGGTACAAATTTGGGGTGATGCTGAGACACTGACCCATGCGAAAGGAGAAGTAAGAGGTAAATTCGGCACCCAGACACTTACAAACCTACACCTTGAATTTTCAGAGTGCCTTTGCAAAAGAATCAACTCTGGTGAATTCAAAGAACCCTCTTGAATGACTAACTAGCAAGGCTGCAAAATTCTGCCCTGGGTGGAAAGATATTTTATTTGAAAAAATGGTTCAAGGTCAAAGCAGCTGCTAGGAGGATTCAACCCTTACTTCACCCAAGTGACAACTCTACAAATAATAACACCACTGCCCGCACACCAAGAGACTTACCTAACTGTGCTTTGCAGCTCTCTATCGTCTTGTCCAGATTCAGCTGGAATCTGCTGCGAATCTGCCGCTTAGGAGAGATGAGAGGAACTGGGGCCGACTGCTGCTGGACCGACTCACTTAGCTCCTTCAAGTCCATCTCGGCTTTGCTTCGATCTGGAAGATACCACAGCACCTGTGTAAGACTAGGCACTTGGGGATGAACACACAGCACTTACCACCGTGCTTCCTCCTGGCAAAACCTGAGCAAATGCATGATTTTAGAACTCAAGAAGGGAAAACTATAAAGCATCTTTTGTCATCCACCTTCCCAGCAACATGGGTGACTTGAAGACAGTGGCTGAATAAACACCTGTCGCAGGCTGATGTCATCTACTGAACAATTGTTTGGGGTTTGATTTTTCAATATTTAAAGTGGACAATCTCAACCAGATGGTTCTGTTTGTAGAACTTGGCATCATTCGAACTCCTCCAAAGCCAAAGGATTCAGTAATATGTTCGATGTCAGGATCAGCACAAGACCAATACCTGCCTGGCCAGAGCATGCTTTTAACTCTTTCTCAGATATGGGGGGGCTTCTGCCCAAGAGCAGTGCAGAACTCTAAGAGGACACCCCGAGATGGGAAGACCTGGCCATCTGCTAACATACAGAGTTCAATCAACCCAATTTGGGTTGGCTTTCAAACTAGAAAGGGAGGAAAAACACAAGGGAGGTAGCCCTTCAGCCTGTGTGGAAAGCAGCTACGGAGGCAAGGTGAGGACATCCACCCTGGATATTAACCTATGGCTGACAGGTCTTCTCAGGGAAGAGCCAGGTTCCTCAGGCCAGATCCCAGGCAAAGGCCTCTGTCCACGACTCCACCTGGCCCTCACTTCCACCAAGGGCTCTGCATGATTCCAGGCAGTCAGTGAGCTCACAAGTCTCAAGTTCCCTTCCTGCCTCTGTAGCCTCCTCTAGTGTCCAAAAACAACGCGGGGGTGGGGTAGGGGAGAGACAGACAAGGTGGCTACAAAGGTCCAGAAGGCAATGGAAGTCGCTGCTCTTTTTCCAAAACACATGTGGGGTCCTTGAACCAGAAGTGAGTATTCGAGGCAATCAGAAATGCCATCCATATAATCAAGACAAGCACCCCAAAAGTCCTGCGTGCAAATGTGTTCATGTGTACATAGGTCTGTGCATGCACACATAGTGCTCGTGTGCACATCTGTGTTCACATGTGTGCACCCGCACACGGATCAGCCTGCTTTCCAGGGGGCTGCCAGAGACAGGGCTGCAGCCTCTGAGAGGGGAAGAATATTCGTGCACATTTACCAGAGAAGTTAGAACACAACTTACCTACAACAACCCCTGTCTGCAAAAATTTGAAGCAGCTTCCAGACGATTTTATAGAGTAAAAGAGTGCTATAACAGCTGGGGGAAAGAAGAATAAGGGTCGGGAAAACATGGAAGAAGTGGAGAAAAGACCAGGCTAAGGAGCAGCTGGAACATGTGAGGCTTACAGACTTAAAAGCTAAGTTGCAAATGGTACAGCAAAGGGAGCAGGGGATGACACATATCTTGAAATTCCACTTTCAGAAATTAAAAAGTATACTGAATTCCTGAGGAAAAAGGCAGAATTTTCAGGTACAAGGTCAGAAAAGGAGCATCTCACGAAAATATTTTCCATGAAGTTACAAATTCCAGGGGCTGGGGATTTAGCTCAGTGGTTTTACAGCCTGCTGCGCAAGCGCAAGGCCCCAAGTTCGATCCCTGGTACCAAAAAAAAAAAAAAAAGAGTCAAATTCCACAGTTACCCAAAAAAAACCTACTATAGCAAAGGTCAACAAACTTTTTCTGTAAAGGCTCAGGGAATAAACATTTGAAGCACTTCAAGCCATACAGGCCCCAACATAAAGCCATACATAATCCATGAACAAACGATGGACTGTGGCTGGCCGTGTCTCAATAAATCTTTATTTACAAACACAGATGGGGGCCAGATTTGGCTCAAAGGCTATAAACTTAGCCATGCTCTGTATTAACCCATGGCTGCCAACCCTGGCTGCACACTGAACCTGCCTGTAGAGCATTAGCAAATCCTGATGCCTGGGTGCTACTCTAAGAGATCTGGCCTCATAGGGTCCAGGAAAGGCCTGGGTGTAAGCAGTGTGAAAGCTCCCCAAGTAATGCCTACTGGAGCTAAGGTCAAGAACTCCCGCATCAGACCAATCTTCTATGTGAGTAAGGAAAGTGCACAATTTGCCTTAACTTCTGTGACTCTGTGTAACAGCACCAGCCTTTCCTTAGGGCTCATGAAAAACAGACTGACACACAGGCCTGGGGATTTAGCTCAGTGGTTCTGGGGCCTGCCTCGAAAGCACAAGGTCCTGAGTTCCATCCCCGGTACCAAAAAAAAAAAAAATTGACAAATAGACCTATATATCCTTTGTCTGAACAAGCTAGCTTTGCATGTGTGTGTCTGCATCTACTGCGTGTACACCTACTATAAATACAACCCCTCAATTTTACCCTACAAAGATAATCCTGGAATGTTCACAATCAAGGAGAATCCAAAAAAAGGTAAAGCATCTACTTTTACAAAATAAAGTTTCTCCAACCAATAAGCTACTATTTATATTGACTCCTGCACAAATAAAACACCAAATAAGTGGGGGCTCAGTTCACACCCTAGAAACACACCCTTAGGATTTTAGCCAAATATAATTATCTTGTTTCAGAAGTTCAGCTGCATTCTGACTTTCCTCTCCTCTGCAGGGAGAAAAACAGCTTTGCTTTCTCATCTGCTCATAGAAGCTTATCAGGACTTCCTCCACTCCTGCCCTTCTATATGGGGAATATCTACAGAATCCACCCGGGTGCCAACATTTTGAACTTTTCAGCTGATATGAAGACAGCTCAGGATATAAACGGAAACCCGGGATTTAAAAAAATACCCACACTAGAGAAAGAGGCACGATCTTACATTTCTGCAGGGAGCACAAATCGGAATCACCTCTGTAGAAGGCAATTTGGCACCAGCTCTCAAACACCAACCGCACGTGGCCTCTGACCCTCCTCTCCACATCGAGGAATTTATCCTATGTATTCACTTCCACATGGGCTAAATGGTCTTTACTGCAGCAGTGAGTGTGGCAAAAAAATGGAAAACAATTTAGTCAATAAATTAAGGTGCCTCGAGAAATGATCCAGTTTACCTTTAAATGGAATTAGGATAAATGCTGCTGCTAAAGAACAGGTGGGCACAATTTCTATGTACTGACAGGAAAACCCAACCTGGTCAATGAAAGAGCAGCACGTGGTGAGCACAGCAGCACTGGTGTGGGGAGAAGAGGTGAATGGAATAGAAACAGGGACGCATGTGCTCCTGAGAGTCTCAGCGTTGGTGCTGTTGACTCTGGATGCCCCTTGTGGGATGAAGACAGGGACTGTCCTGTGTGTGGCAGGCTATTCAGCAGCATCCCTGGCCTCCGCCCACCAGATGCCAGTGGCACCCATATCCCAGCTGTGACAATAAAAATATCTGCAGACACTGCTGAATGTCACCTGGGGCACAACCTCAGGCTGAGAATCAATGGTCTACACATCCACCAACCCCTCAGGGAGAATAAAAGCAGGCATCACAGTCACGTGGGGGAGGGGGGCATGGGCTTTTCATTAAACGTCCTTTATGCTTTGACATGTCTCTCAACACGTGCACTCATGGCTCACAAACACAAAATAAACCTTGTTAAAGGAAAACTGTAAGTACTTCTTAGTTGTCATTTTTTAATTCTTTGTAGCGCTGGGGATCAAACCCAGAGCTTTGTACATGCCAGGCAAACACTGTACCCCTGGGAACACTCCCAGCACTTGCTTGCTTTTGACAGAGAGAGAGAGAGAGAGAGAGGGAGGGAGAGAGAGAAGGAGAGGGAGGGAGAAGGGGGGGGGAGAGAGGGAGAGAATATGAATGAATCTCCTTTGTTCTAAAGCTGTCAGCAGACTACAATGCATAGACAACATGGCAGCTCCTTCAAGATAACAGCATCAGGGACGGGAGCCCTGGCAGATGCTACTCGTCTATCACAGCCCAGCGGAGATCGGACCACCTCGCTCACTGTAAAGAAAGTCAAGACAACAACATCTGAGTGATCTAAGCCAGCTCTGCACCTCACTCCCCAGGAATCCCTGTAATCTAAGGATCACTCTGCTTAGGAAGAAAAGGCTGCCACCCACCTATCAGCAACAGAGGGGAAATAAGCAGAAATGCTCAGGGACAGACAGCTCTGTCAGCATCTTCAGCAGAGCATCGGGTCACTACCAGGAGCACCAAACTTCCAGGCTTGTTCACCCTCTGCAAGGTAAAAACAAGCAGCCAGGTATGGTGGTGCACACCTGTGATCCTAGCAGTTTGGGAGGCTGAGGCAGGAGAATTGGGCAACTTAGGAACTTAATGAGATCCTTTCCCAAAAAATGTTAAAAGGGCAAGAAGGAAGGCCCAGCATTCAATCCCCACAACTGTATTTTTTAAAAAGCTGGAATCTGGCGTTCTTCTCACTTGGTCTCAGGAACACATTCAGATTTTTGATTGCCATTAAATCACAGAATGGGGCCCATAACTAGCCAGCAGGGCTCAGGCTTTTTGTTGAAAGAGGAGAGAAAAGGCTCAGGACAGCAAATGAGGGACCTGGGACTGAGCGACAGGGTGAGGACCCAGCCTCCACACATCTCACCCACATACACCATAGGCTCACATCCCACAATCAATTCAGGAACTGTCCTGAAGAAGCTGGCTGACAACCTATGGGCTGATTTTTGTATTTGGGTTGTATTTCTTTAGCCTAGGTAGAGTTTTCTTGTCGTCTTTAATGCAACTGATAGTAACTTTAAAAAACCAGAAGTAGGGGCTGGGGATTTAGCTCAGTGGTTCTGCCACCTGCCTCACAAGCACAAGGATCCAAGTTCAATCCTCAGAACCGAAGGAAAAAGAAAAAAAAGAAAAAAACAGAAGTTTGGGCCAGGGATTTAGCTCAGTGGTTCCATCGCCTGTCTCACAAGGGCAAGGTCCTGAGTTCGATCCCCGTTACCAAAAAAAAATAAAAAATAAAAACAATTTAAAAACCAGAAGTTTGCATAAATTCCTGGATTTGTGTTTCTTTAAATTCCAAGCAGCCTGACAACTGGCAGATGCTACTTCCTCTAGGATGCCCGTTGCCTTCCATGTTACCATAACCCAGAGCAAATCTTCACCCTAAGGCTGGGCTGACTTATCCACCAGGCACAGGAGATACCACGTGGAGGCCTAGCCTGGCCCGCAGTCACACCGCAGTTGGGCATCTCAGCCAAGAGCCCAGGCTTTGCAGCAGACGGGCCTGAGCCCAGAGGCCAAACTCAACCAGAAACCATGTGTGATCCAAGCGGGGACCTTGCTTCTCAGTACCTCAGTTGCCACTTCCATGAAATGGGACTATTATCTACCTTAAAGGTTGTTGGGGGTATAGTTTTAATTTTCAGGAAGTAAAATTCACTTTTGGGGATCCCGTTTCTGCAAGTTTTAACATGTACATTGATCCACACAACCAATTACTCCACACAGAACACTGGGCAATTCCATTTCCCAAAGAATTCCCTCCAAATCTGCAGTCGAACTCTCCTCCATTCCATTGATGGCAATCACTGCTGTTTTCTCTCTCTGTAATTTTGCCTTTGCCAATTTTTTTTTTTTTTTTTTATGAAATCCTATGCTGTTAAATAATAATGTCACCATCATCCTTAGCACGCCATCATTTCTGTCTGGTCAAAGTCGTCACACAGACAGATATAACCGTCCATAAAGCGTGGGCTCATCCCAGGCAATCACAGGAGAATTATTCCCCATTCGCCCACGTTCCAGCTTCTCCACCCACCCACAGGACAGGATCTTCTTTCACTTAGGAGCTGAAATCTCAGCCCACCAAACCACCTCCATTCCCAATGCTTTCGTTCCGCTGACGAAGATGAGAAGCATCCTAGAGATGGGACAGCTACCAGGGACAAGGGACAGCAGGGCTCCGAGGCCCACACCACCCACTGCCGTGACCGCCCACCACGACACAGGACAGTGAGAACCCTGCTCTCCCATGGCCAGGCCCAACTGACAGACCCACAGGGTCACGAGGAGGCCCAGTGGCCGCCCAGTTCACGGAAGGAGCTATTCTTGCCAAGCATGACTGGCAGAGAGGAAATGTCACCATGAGAACGCCTCCTCACAGCATTTCGCACACCATTTCTCTTCGGGGTGCAGAGGTGGGAGGGGGCCGTGGGAAAGAACCACATTTTGGGGAACAATGAATGTTCCAAGGCGGCAAATGGGTCCCTTTTCTGTCAAGGGAGGAACTAACTAGTCACTGCATCAGAACGCCCAAGCACCCACCGTGGGGGGTGCTGAGCTCCAGCCGGACCACCCGGAGTCACCCACCCTGGGCACCCTGAGCACCCTGAGCCTCCTCCCCAGACGTGGCTGTCTCCGTCTGTCTGTGATGGCATTGCAGACCGGGAGGACCGGGGGACGCCGAGCCTCACAGGCTGTGAATCCGCACAGGGCACTGCCGTCAGGCTGCACCTCACCAGCCCGCATCCTCCTTTCTGGGCTCTGACCAGCACTTTTCCTGCTCTTCCTGGTCTACAGGTTCCATCTCTCCGAGGCCCTCACTCCTCAGGGCACTCTAAGCCCAACTCAAAGGGCACAGTCCCTGGGGCCGGGCTTCTCCCATGTGGGCCTGACCTGCGCTCTGCAAGGTGCCGGGCAGCATCAGTGGTCACACCACTCCCTTCCCCACAGAGCCAGGCCAACTGCCACCCCCCACCCCTGAGCAAATCAAACCCCCAGAACGGCACCTCCTCGACCTGGCCTCAGGGCACCCCATTCCTGCCTCCACACACTCTCTTGTCCCCTCTGCCTAGGGGTCCCCCCATCCACCCTGTACTCCTGGCGACTTCTTCCCTACCCACACAACAAAGAACATCCACGCACAGGCTGTGGGACACACAGATGCCCCTGGACGCTAGCGACACTGCCACACACCACCTGTATCAACCCCAAATGTCTCCAGAGACTGTCAGGGGTGAGGCAGGGACAAAACTGGCCGAGCTGAGAATGACTGATAGACTATTCTGAACACAGAACCCACAGTGGTCCCGAGGAAATGTGATGTCTGCTCGCATCCTTCCACCAGTCTGCAAGGGCCCGGTTCGCGCTCTGACTTTACCTGCTTGCCTGCTGCCCCTTGCTCACTGGATGCAGCCACCGAGCCTCCCCGCTATCCCTATAGCACACAAAGTCAGTGCTTACACAAAGACCTTTTCAAATTGATTCTTTGTGGATGTTCTTCTCCTGATATTGGCACGGCTGGTCTCTCTCATCCTACGAATCTCAGCTCAATTATCAGCTCCTCCAAGAGACCTCCCTGAACCCCTACACCTGAGTGAGCCAACACCTTGTCTTGGACCCCTCATTCTCCCATCCTACACACGCATTTTTCCTTAAGGCATCCAGCATGTCGGGAACTGTCTGGCTGATCCACCTGGATTATTGTCCTCTCCCTCCAGCTCCATAAGGGAGAGGCCCTTAGCTGACTGTCCTCCACGCCTAGAATTCTGCACACCACATGACAGTGCTCACTAAAAATTGAGTCACGATGGAATGACTCAATAAAGGAACAACTTCACACTTGGGCTTTAGCATTTCTAGTACTGACTTCTGCTTAATTCTTTTTTGGGGGGGCAGGGGTACCAGGGATTGAACTCAGGTCCTTGAGCTTATGCAGCAGGTGGCAAAACCACTGAGCTAAAGCCCCGACCGTTCTGTTTAACTCTTTAGCCTAACAGTTTCTTTTAATCAGCCAGTCAAAACCAAATGGGTTAAACCAGGCAGGCATGTCATCCCAGCACTTGGGAGGCTGAGGCAGAAGGATTGCCATGAGTTCAAGGCCAGCCTGAGTTACATAGTGAGCTCAAGGGTAGCCTAGGCTACACAGCAAGGCTGTCTCAAAAAAACAAAAGAAAGAAAGAAACCAAATGGATTAAAAAATAGTATTTTGAGGAACGAAAACCAGCATTTTAAAAAATTAGAAGAAGAGAATTAAGTAAATAATGTGTCAGGTAACACTGACTTGCTTCTGTCAGGCATGTCCATTTACGCTCAGAGAACTAGGTTGGGGAAATCAAAGACAAACAGGCTTGTGAACATTGGCCTAAGGCACGTCGTGATAAGACAACTATGCATGACCAAAACCCACACAAATCCCTAACTCGCTTCTTCTTACTTTCCCTCACTTTCTCTCCTCACTTCCCCTTTAGCCACTGTACCTTCTAAAGTTTCTGGCCAGAGAGGAGAGTTCAAGGTTCAAGAATCCCACATAAAAATGGACATTACAATATGCAAAAATGGCCACAGCTGCCAGAAAAAGATACCTCCAAAAATGCCAACTGACCGAGGTTAAGATTCAGGATGCTTCCAGTGGTGGATGTTTTGTCCGTTTTCGTCATGATTGGTGCTGACGCTTGTGGAGAGAAAGGTTTCGGGCTGCCGGACAGACTCCCTGCTTGTCCTGTCTTGGTGGAGGCTGGAGAAGCTGAAAAAGTACGTCACTGTTAGAAGACGGGTTCATAGAAAGTGAGCGACACTTCCAGTGGGGTAAGGGGCGCGTGGAGAACGTGGGGGTGGTGATTTCCACAAGGGGCTTTCACCCCACGTTAAACCGTTAAAGCCGCAAGGAGAGAGCCTCCCAGTTATCCTACTCAACACAAAGCTCTAAGACAAATCGGCTAAGCTCCCACTGAAATTGGTTTGGCCCATTCATGGGTGTAAATCTCAAGATAAACAGCGACTTGGACCAGCCCTCAAAGGCCCAGGCTCGTGAGCGGCTGTCACATCTGTGGGCAGGCACAGGGCAGCACCCACAGAGCTATCTGCCGGGACCACCTGGCCCTGGGGGAGCCCCAGCTCCAGTCCAAAGGTTCTCAGGCTGCGTGTGGCCAAAGTCTGGGGCACCAAGAACTTATTTTAAAAAGATAAGTGTTCAGAGGTTCAACCAGGGCCTCCTTCAAATCCCGACCCCACTACAGTTCAGGGGTAGGGCACATGCCCCGCCTGGATGCCGCAGGGTTCGATCCCCAGCACTGCAAAAAGCAATGAAATAAGTCAGATCCTGTCCCAGAGTTCTGGCCACTCCACATTATGGGGATTATACGGTCCGCCCCGACCAGAGCCCTTGTAAAAGCAGCTGAGACTAAAGGCATGACGGATACCCAGAAGGCCAAGCTCCTCAGATGAATGATCTGTCCTGAGGTGACCCGGGCCTGATAGACAGTGGCAGATGGCAAAGCAGGTATAGGACATAGGTCGTCCATGGGAGTTTAAGGAACGCATACACTCAAGTGGGTGCCTGCCTCGGTTTCCTCACAAGAGAATTCAGCCGGTTAAACTTGGACCCCAGCCCAGCAGCACAGTGCACACAAGCTGATCCTGGCACTGCTCCTAACAGTACTGAGGGGAAACCCTAGACCCGTGATGGCAAACCTTTTAGAGCTTTCAATGATAACAAACAGCCTGCTGCAGCACGTATGCCATAGGTTCGCCACCACTCCCCTGGACAGAGTAGGGCCCAGATTCAAGCAGGGACCCGGAGGCTGACGCCGTGGGTTCAAATCCTAGCCCAGCTACTGACTCGGGGATCACCTTGAGCAAGGTCATCCCAGCTTCTACAGCTGGGGGGACACAAACAACATATTAGTTTCTGAAACTCATCAGGCTGTTATCGTGAGGACTAAATCTAGCAGTCAATCACCCAATCCATCAAGGGAACGGTACCCACCCCCCAGTAAGCACTGCATCGCCATTTGGCCATCGGTGTGGTGTTACTTCTGTGTCCCCATTAACCTCTGGGGTTTTGGTTCCACTCCCAGAACCAGTGATCCCCAGCCACAAGGGACTCTGCTCTGCCTACACCGTCCCCACCAGAGAATGACGGGCCGGGTGTGAGACGACCCTGGTCACCACGGCCAGGGCAGAGGGGTGCCACAGGCCTCCAGCGAGGAACGACCAAGGACGCCGTTAAACACCCGACAACGCACAGGCATCCGGCTCCAAAGTCACCACTGCTAAAGCTGAAAACCCTACAGAGAAGGAAGCAGAAATGCTTTTCACGGAAATCCTTCTCCTCCTTTAGAAATGCGGAGGAGGCGGTAATTAGATTACCTAGCACCTGTCAGGTGGCACTTCACAAGCGCTCGATACGCATTAGAAATTATTTTGAGAAACAAGGCTATGTTGTTGCTGTTTTGAGACACGGCCTTGCTATGGGAGCCCAGGCGGAACTTGGACTTGGGATCCTCCTGCCTCAACCTCCCCAAGTGCGAGGATCATAGCTGTGGACCTAACCTGCTTAGCTAGAATTAAATTTTTTAAATACTAAATTAAATTCACTTTATAAAGAGCATTAGACTGCCTGGAACCTTTGACGGGCAATTTTTCTTGAACTGGGGTTGTCACTCATTTATTACCACCATTACCTCAAACTCACAGCAATCCTCCGGCCTCAACTTCCAGTGCTGGATTTAGAGGCGTGCACCACCACACCCAGCCAGGGCTTTTCTTCCTTTTTTTTTTTTAATACATTTTATTTTATTTTATCGCATTCCCTCCTCAATCCCCTTCCCTTCCCTAGGTACACAAGCTTTGTTTCCATTTTTTCCTTCTATTTTCACTTTTTTTCTTGTCCCTTCCTTGCTTTCTCCCTCCCTCCTCTCCCTGTTCGCCTCCCCTTTTGAACACTTTCTTCCCATTTCCCAACATCCATTATACATCTCAGTCCTTATTTCCACTTTCGGTTTCTCACACCAGAGAAACAATGCAGTATTTAAACATGTGTGTCCAATTGATTTCACTTAATAGTATGGTTTCAAGGTGCATCCATTTAGCCATGTCACATCCTTCTTTACTGCAAAGTAGTACTCCACTGTATATAAAAAAAACCACATCTTCTTTACTTGTCAGTTGATGAGCTTTTGGGCTGTTTCCAAGATTTAACTATTACAAATTGTGCTGCTATAAACATGGGTGTGCATATGTCACTGTGGTATGATGCTTTTAATTCTTTTGGGAAGATAATACGGAGAGGTATAACTGGGTCAAATGGAACCTCTACTTTTAGTTTTTTGAGGAATCTCCACACTGATTTCTATAGTGATTGCACCAGTCTACACTCCCACCAGCAGTGGAGAAATGTTCCTTTCTCCCCACAGCCCCATCAGCATTTGTTACTGGTTGATTTCTTTTTTTTTTTTTTTTTTTTTTTTGGCACCAGGGATCAAACTCAGGACCTTGCACTTTCAAGGCAGGCAGCAGAACCACTGAGCTAAACCCCTGGCCCAATTTCTTGATACCAGCCAATCTTTCTGGAGTGAGATGGAATCTCAGTGTTGTTTTAATTTGCATGTCATAAATGACCAAAGATGTTGAACATTTTTTCATACATTTATTTGCCATTTCTTATTCTTCATCTGAGAAGTATCTTTTCATTTCAGATGCCCATTTTGCATTGGGTCTTTAAATTTGGAGGGTTTGACTTTTTTGAGTTCTTTATATATTCTAGATAATAGTCTTTTATCTGAATAGCTGATAAAAAATTTTCACACTCTGTGGGTTGTCTCTTCATTCTGATGGTGGTTTCTTTTTCTGTGCAAAAACTTTTTAATAAGATGAGGTCCCAGCTGTTGATTCTTTGTAGTATTTCCCTTGCATTCTGGTTTTGTTCATGAAATCTTTGCCTACTCCTATGTGTTTCTATTTTAATATTTAATCTTTGATCCATTTTGGTTTTGCATTAGTTCATGGTGAAAGATGGATCTAGTTTCAATCTTCAGCATGTAGAAAGCAGTTTTTCCACCACCATTTTTTTTTCTGGTACCAGGGATCAAACTCAGGTCTTTGTGCTTGGGCAGCAGGCGGCAGAAACACTGTGCTAAATCCTCAGCCCTCCACGACCATTTATTAAAGAGGCTATTTTTCTTTTTTTTTTTGGTACCGGGGATCAAACTCGGGTCCTTGTGCTTGTAAGGCAAGCAGCGGAACCACTGAGCTAAATCCCCGGCCCAAAGAGGCTATTTTTCTTCCAGTGAAGGTGGTTGAATATGTCTGGAGTTGTCTCTGCATCATCTGGTCTATTCTACCGATCCTCAGGTCTGTTCTGTTGCCAGTACCATGCTGTTTTATCACCACAGCTTTGTAGTATAATTTAAAGTAGGGCTTTTCTAACTATTCTCTAAGAAAACCATAAAAGTCTAAAGGAGAATTTAACACATTCTCAAAAGCACTGCTTGGGACTACAGAGAACTGACAAGGAACCTAATCCTAAAGGGATCAGGGACCCAAAAGAGTAAAAAACATGTAAAGCTTCCAAACAAGTGAGTCTACATCTCCCTGAGAAAATGGCTGGCAAGGGATTTTAGCAGTAACAGGTAAGTCTTTGTTTTAATAATTCGGGATCTATACTCATGTGTGAGTCACTGGTAGAGCACTTAGCATGCATGAGGCCCTGGGTTCCATCCCAGCCCTGAAGGTAAAGAAACCAAGTAAGTAGAAGAACCTTTAACTTCAAAGATACACACTGTTTCCTATGCTAGTAAACTTAAGTGTGGAGATATTAAAAATATGTTTTTGGGCCAGGGATTTAGCTCAGTGGTTCCACCACCTGCCTCACAAGTGCAAGGTCCCGAATTCAATCCCTGGTACCAAAATAATATATGTATGTTTTAAAGTTTCAAATAACTTTACACATAGCACTTAGATGTGCTAAGAAGGTGGGTGGAAGAAGACACCAGTTTCCCTGGAGATGGGCCAGCTGCCCTCCCCACCAGCCAGCAAAGGGCAGGCTACCCTCCCAAGGACCTGGGCTGCCAGCTTCGTGCCATCAGCAAAGGAACACGTGGCAGCGGCATCCACCAACCCACAAGCGCCATGATGCAGAACTCCCACCCCTTCCTGAGAAAGACATCGTCCATACCCACCTCCAAATGCCACATGTTCCACCTCGCTAAGGTGGGAAACTGTCCCTAACTCATCCTTCCAGACTCAGCTAATGCTATGACCGTCCAACTAGTTAGGTTCAAGGCCAAACACAACCACATGTGACCTCAATTCCTCACAGGCTCTCATGCCTCTCAGCTTACCCAACTCCACCAAGGCCTCTGCACTCCACATCCCAGACATTTCCTAACTCTGCACTGATGGCCACCTCTGCTATACCGCCCAACTCAACACCCACAAGGGGGAGTGGGGAGTGGTTCTCAGTGGATGCAAAGGTGCCATGAGCCCTTCTGTGCCGAGTGCAGATATACGTGCAGCACATTAGAGATCAATGACAGAAGCTGAGCATCCCCAATCCAAAATGCCCTAAAACTACAAACTTGTGTGTGTGTGTGTGTGTGTGTGTGTGTGTGTGTATGTGTATGCTGGGGCTCAAACTTGGGGTTTTGAGATCTCCCACCGAGCTATACCCCCAGGCCCAGCTTGAAACTTTCTGACCATCACCTTGATGCTGTGAGTGGAAAGTCCCAAACCTCTCCTCATGTAACAAGTCACAGTCAAAGCAGGTACACGAAAATACTGTATGTGTTACACACACCCAGGAATGTATGGAAGATGCATAAGAAGCATCAATGAATTTCATGTTTAAACCTGGGTTGCATACTTAAGACAGCTCATTATGTACATACAAATATTCCAAAATCATAAATACTTCTGGCTCCATGCATTTCAGATAAGACATACTGTACTCCATTTATACTTTCAAATTTCTTGGGTGTCCATTCCAATAAGAAAACAAGGACTCAGCTCCTTAGACAACGGATGTTCAGAGCAGTCCCACTCCCAGTAGCCAAGAGGGAGAAACAGTGTGAATGGCCAGCACCAGACAGGCAGTGGAGGTGTCTCCACGGTGGGATGGTGCCGAGCCACAAGGCCCATGCTCCAAGTAGGCTGACCTTTAAGAACGCAGACTAAGAGAGAGAAGCCAGACACAGAAAGGCCACACATGTATGATTTAAGTAGAAGAAACACCCGAATCACTAAGTCCTTGGCTGGCTGCCAGGGTGGGGGTGAGGTGGGTGGGGGTGGGGGTGACTACCTAGCGGAGGGAAGGCTTTACTCTGAGCAACGGACATGCTGCCGCTGCCCAACAAGCCAAGAGGGGATGTTTACGCAACACTATGACTGCATTACGTGCCCTTGAATTCTTTATTTTAAAATGGCTAATTTTGCGTTGCATGAATTTTGCTTTGTGTGTCCGCCTACAGAAGACTGCACTAGCTGGGACCTTGTGCACCCATGCTCAGTATGTGCTCTATCACCGAGCTACACCACCTGCCCTGCCCGCTATTTTTTAGAACAGTGGCTCTCAGGAAGCAGTGATGAAAGCGGGAGGGGCTGGCTAACACTGCCTGTCCTTGGGTAGCCACTGAGACCCTGGAAGCCCTTCTCTCTGGCTGCTACCACCTGCCACTGGGCCCCTTTCCCCAGCCACTCTCCGACCAGTGGCCAGCAGCACCCTTAGACCAGAGATGAGAGCACATCCCACTGAAAGCCTCTCAGAGGTGTCCTGCTCCCCAGAACGGAAGCCGGAATCCTCTCCAACTCACATTCCACACTTCCCTGCCTGCTGTGGAGTCTCCAGCCATGCCAACACCATGCTGCACCTGGACCACAAGCCTGGTCGCCAAGCTCTCTGGGGAGGCCTCCACCCCCGAGACACCACACTGACTATCGCTCCCTGTTCAGGTCCCAGCTCAAAAGTCACCTCGTTTCCATTTATCACCTGCCTTCTCCAGGAGAACAGGATCCTGGGGATGGGGCGAATCCAGGTCACCACCTGACACACACTGGCCATCTGAGACATTTCCTGCATGCAGGCGGGATTTCCATTTCTCTTCTCATTACTGAGATCATCAAAAGCAATAAAGAAATGCTTCATCCCCGGTACCGAAAAAAAAAGAAATGCTAAACAATCTATCCATTTAAACAATCTCATTCTTGCGCAGCTACTAAAAGTAAGGTGAACTGAGTATAACTAACAATCTAAAGATAGGAATAAACAGCTCACAGAAAATGTAATTAGTCAGAAAACATAAAGAGATCATTAAACTCAACAAAAAATACATGTAAATGATGTAGGGTTGTAGATATCCAATCATCTACTTTATATTCTGTTCATATTCAAGTAAACTTGTTTCCAAAAATAATACCTCATCAGGTGTGGCAGCACATGCCTGTTAATTTCAGCACTCAGGAGGCTGAGGCAGGATTGCTGTATGAGGACAGCCTTGGCTACATAGCGAGTTCAAGTTCAGCCTGAACTATGTATCAAGACCCTGTCTCACAATAACCAAAACCAAAAAAATAAAAATAAAAAAATTACCAAAACCATAAAACAAAACAAAAAAATATAACACTTAGCTGGCTATAGTGGCACTTGGGGTGGGAGGCTGATATGGGAAGCTGGGACAGGAAGATTCCAAGTTCAAGGCCACCCTGGACTACCATAGCAAGCTCAAGGTTGACCTGGAGTATACAGTGAGACCCTGTCTCAAATAAAAACAAAAACCACAACGAGTATTGAGGGTATGTGAAGAAAGGAAAACCAGAACACTTGGGTGACAGTGATAGGATCCAAAATTAAAGTGTATAAAACACAGAGAGCCCAGAGTTCCCAGCTGAGAATCTGCTCCCCCCATCAGACAGTATACTACACGTGACCTGTGCTAAGACAGCCTTCATTACAGCAAAAGACCCCGAGAGGGCTTACAATGCCAATTAATCAGGGACCAGTTAAGTCAATTACGGGATAAATACCATACCATCCTTAAAGAGAATGAAGCAGGTATGTATGATCTGACAGAAATGGACAAAACCAAAGGTAAATCAAGTCTGTATAGAATGCCCCATGGGTGTAGTTTTTCAGGGCATGAACATCACCTTCAGGTGAGAGTATGTAGTACCCATTTTTCGTCCTCAATTGCATTCCATAAAAGGTTAATAGTGTGAAGCTATGGAGAAAAACTATGAACTTACAATGCACAAGTAAAAAGGCTTGTATCAGGGCCCGGGATTTAGCTCAGTGGTTTCGCCGCCTGCTGTGCAAGCTCAAGGACCCGAGTTCAATCCCCGGTACCAAAAAGAAATTTGTTTTTAAAGGCTTGTATCTTTTATACCTTTCTGTTCTTCTCTTATATTGCTGGGTATTTTTGTTGTTGCTGTTTTCATTATAACCCTATGTGTGTATCACTCGTTTTTTTTTTTTTAGGTACCAGAGATCGAACTCAGGACCCTGCACTTCCGAGGCAGGCGCTAGAACCAGTCAGCTAAATCCCTGGCCCTATATCACTCCTTTTTAAAACAAGAGGTCAAGTAGAGGCATTTAAATTGTTGACCATTTTGCCCTGTTTAAAATACTTTTGGGCCAGGGATTTAGCTCAGTGGCACCTTGCAAGCCCAAGGTCCTGAGTTCGATCCCCAGCACCAAGGAAAAGAAAGAAAGAAAGAAAGAAAAGAAAGAAAGAAAGAAAGAAAGAAAGAAAGAAAGAAAGAAAGAAAGAAAGAAAGAAAGAAAGAAAGAAAATAGTTTTAATGTGCTTCTATCGGGGGAAAAAATCTTTGAAAACATGTGTAAAAATATATTTAACATGGAAAAACGTAAATGGAGAGAGGAATTCTCCAATCACAAATCCCCACAGAGGTTTCGCGGGTGTGTTCTTGGAAACTTATTCCAGCTTCTGGTATGGCCATCAATAGGAATTCATATACCATGTTAGTGACAGGCCAATAAGCTACAGCGTTGGGAGTGAGGGCAAACTGAAAGCCACACACCCACACCGAAACAAGGCTAAATTAAAAGAGCGGCTCAGTGCAATCCCATCCCATAATATATATATATATTTGAAATTATTATCAACATCATCATATACACTTAAAAATCTGGTGATATATTCAATTCTTAAATGTCACTTCTTTAAGTGGATTTATGTGCTCTTTATTTTATACAAGTAATACAGAATTCTGAAAGGAATTTTGGGGGGG
The DNA here is from genome assembly GCF_053883595.1 of Heterocephalus glaber. NCBI lineage: Eukaryota > Metazoa > Chordata > Mammalia > Rodentia > Bathyergidae > Heterocephalus > Heterocephalus glaber. Next base: position 20,802,324 of record NW_028258410.1, on the reverse strand, counting down.
AGTGGTACCTGTAATTCCTCTGCCACCGGGCTACATCCCTAGCCCTCTGAAAGGAATACTTTACACACAGGAAAAATGATTTGAAATTAAACAAATTAGTGAAGCACTTCAAAGGTGAAGCTAAACTGGGCCTGGTGGTGCATGGCTGTAATCCCAGTGCTCAGGAGGGTGAAGCACAAAGGCCAGTTAGGTAGTTCAAGGCCAACTATGTAGCAAGATCCTGTCTCAAAAAAGCAAAAAAGGAACCTTAAAGCTCTGTGGTGGTACACACCTGTAACCCCAGCACTTTGGAAGGACACAGCAGGAGGATTCCAAGTTCAAGCCTACCCATAAAAATCTATGATTCATAGTACACCAGGGAACTTTGCTCCCCTGGCAAAGTCTGGAGGCCTGGGGAGGGCTCAGTCCCGGAAAGGAACCCAGTACCTTGGCAATGAATGACACCCCCGGCCCATTTGTTACTTCCTTCCATCTGTCGCAACTGTATGTGATAGGGATTGCTCCCGGCATTTGTGGGTAGAGGCCAGGGCTTCTGCTAAACATCCTGCAGCGCATAGGACAGACCCACAAGGAGAATTACCCAGCCCAAATGTCAGAGATGCTGGGGTTGAGAAACACCGCTTTAAATCACGCTAGGCATTTGCAAAAGTAGAAAGACATTTGGAAATGTTCATTTCAATTAAACTTTGAAACAGATGCCAATCCTTTTATAAAGCCATAAATCTTGCCCAAAGGAAGAACTAATTGCCTTTGAAGTCACAAATAATTTAAGCAGATTTTACACTTTGATGTACAATTCACAAGTATGGGTTAAAACACATCATTTATTATCTACATTTATAAAGTCCTAGCCTGTGCTAAATGCTATTCTGACTGTGTGGAACAGGAGCCTTGCAATTAAATTACAAAAAACTGGCCCGCCCCTCCTACACACCGCAGCAGGCAGGGTGGTGGTCGATGATTCATACTAAATTTCCTTAACTTACAAAACCTCGAAAACACCCTGTATGTTCAAAGGGCTGCACCTTGCACGACCCTGCTGGAACCCTGAACAGGCAGCCTCCAGAGCACAGCATCAACTGATGGCCTCGGACGGCTAAGCAATGTTAGCAGAAACATGTTTTTAAAGGGTATTTACTAACACAGACACCTATATTCCCAGATGGTGGGGAGGCTGAGGCAGGAAGATCAGAGTTCCACACTACCTGAAGCAACATACCAAGACCCCCCACTGTAAAAAATAAAATCAAATGGAAAGAAAAAACTACATAGTCTGTGCCAAGCTTCACAAACTTGTGACCCATAAACTAAGCAGTGCACAGATGCATCTGATGTAGGACAGAAATTTTTTTTTTTTTAATTTAAGCCAGGATGTAACAGGGCAGTCGAATTTTAAAAATATGTGAGGCAATTTTGAGCCCACACTGCACTCAGCAAGAAAGCAGGGGGAAAGGTGCCCAGCATCTCTTGAGCTCAGCATTTGAGAGCTAAGGACAGGACCAATTAGTGTGCTCTAACCAGCTCTTTTATGTTGAAATACAAAAGAACGGAAATGCTACACCACCTGGGGAAGTGTTACACACACGTGTGCACACAGCACACATACTGAACAAATCACTAAGAGGAGCAGGTCTGCTTCCACCCACCCCAGGCCCTGCCACTTCCCACCCTCACGCATTTCCACACTTGCCTGATCCCTGCATGGGAGTTTCCAACTTCATAGCACGATGTGGCACTGTGTTCAATCAGGCACGGTGGCCTCTCTCACGTGGTAGGGTGAGCTGCTTTTCTCGCTTTTACTTGGCCCAAACTCCCTCTGCAGTCTGTTTCTTTTCCTACTTCTAATAAATCTTTGCTACCGTTTAAAATATAGCACAAAAAATAAAAATAAAATAAAATACAGCATAATATGCGAAGCACCACCTGTAGTAGGAGCTGGGTTAGTGACTTTAGTATTTCTAATTAAATATTTTACAACATAAAATTATTGATTTCACATTCAAAAGGTGCAGATGGAAACAACCTCCCTTCTCCCTCACTCATACTCCACAGAGGAACTAGGAGACCCAGGACCATCAGCTGGGAGGGGGACGAAAGTGGGATCCCAGGGTGCTGATCCTGACAGGTATGAATGTCTTCCACCAGGATCCAGACAGCAAATACCAGTGGAGGCATCAGGTGCAGGCAGGCTGCTATAGAAAGGGAAACCAGAAAATTCGCTGAGCTCATAAACGACTCTGGCCATCAAGCCAGCAGAATGCCAGGACATCATGAGCTAACAGCTTCCGGCTGAGCAAAGTGCTACACCCAGTTCTATGGATGACAGACACACGGCTATGAGCTCCTCCACACCTCCTAAAGATGGGGTAGATTTCTAAACTTGCATAGTTTTATGTAATAACATTTATTTGTAGTTTTAAGCTGCTGGCCATAGAATTTTCAGGGCTGGAAATTACTTACATGGTTTTTCTACCCAATCACATGACAATTTTTCTCTTTTACATAATTTTGGATAAACTACCACTTTATCGCATTTATAGTATTCCTGATGTACGAGTTTTATATAATGCACTTCTTTCTCCAGTAACTGCTATTCCCACTGCCAACAGCAAAGGGCAGTAGGGTGCAATGGAAAGAAAACAGACCTTATTCAGGCTTTGGCTGCCTTAAGCTCCACCAGATCTCAGCCTCTGCAAAACAGGGACACTGAGTTTCTTCTAACTCGCTCAGTCTTCAATAGTGGCTGGCAAACTTCATCCCGAAGTCAAATCTGGCAGGCAACATGTTCCTGTATGGCCTGCAACATTTTTGAGGCTGGGAATTTAGCTCAGTGGTTCTGCCGCCTGCCTTGCAAGCCCAAGGACCCAAGTTAGACTCCCATTACCACACACACACAAAAAAAGATAACATTTTTGAGTGGTTGATAGAGAAGAATCAAAAGATTAGATCATACCAGGCGTGGTGTCACAAGCCTGTAGTCCCAGCACTTGGGAGACTGAGACAGGAGGATCACCGAGAGTTCGAGGACAGCTTAGGCTACACAGTGAGTTCAGGGCCAGCCTGAATTACAAAGGGAGACCTGTCGGGAGCAATGCTACATAATTTTAGGGAAAAATCATTTGATTAGGCCTAGTTCTCCTGCCTACAGCCCAGCTATGGCATTCTGAGACATAATTCCATTTTGGCCACCAGTCACAACTGAGACCTCAATGATCTGGCGATGCTATGATGCTCCAGGACAAGATTACACCAGCTGAAGACATCCCGGGAGGAACAGAATCTTCATCTACTCAGTTCCTCTTTGTTCTTGGATTTCTGCTGCCCCCCCAAGTCATTTGTTACACTTTCTTTATCCCAAAGTACTGAACTCTCTGGGCTTTCGTCTTTGCTGCCCAGAGCAGCACTGATCAGGCCCAAAGCTCAGCTTCTTTTCCAAGTCTCATTTTTTTCTACCTTTCCTGTATAGTAAGTCAATTCGCCTTATGCTGCCATGGCTCGCAGTAGACTAGGACTCACTGCAGAGGTTCTAGTAACGTCCCCTTTCCCAGTTCCCTACTGAGACCCTGCCTCAAAAGACCAAAACAAAAGATTGGTTCATAAAACATGTAATTCACATGAAATTCAAATTTCAGCAAAAACTACTGAAGTTTGATTGGAACTCAGCCCCCTACTGTCTACAAGGATCTCTGGGACCCTAAATACTTACTGTCTGCTTTTTAACATTAAAATGATTCTGGGGCAAGGATTTGGCTCACTGGCGCCTCGCCTGCCTCGAAAGAACAAGGTCCTGAGTTCCACCCCTCGTACCAAAAAAAAAAGGCTCTGAGTAGGAGGACAGAGTGGTGCACACCTGTAATCCCAGCACTAGGGAGGCTGAGGCAGGAGGCTCACCGAGAGTTCCAGGCCAGCCTCAAATACAAACTGCGTTCAACTGCGTTCAGCCTGAACTGCATAGTGAGAGCCTGTCTAAAAAAATGAAACAAAAGCAAATGATTCTGGAATAACTCCTCTTTCTATACCACTTGGCTGTCTAACTCATGATTAGAGAAATCCCTCGTGCACATAGTGGAAAGGAAGAATATTAAGGGAAGGCAATGAGTTCTCCTGAAAGGGCAATCTACCAACTTCCCACCAAAAAAACACTCAGACTTTGTCAAAGTCTGACACCATTTATTCCTCTCTCTTTTGGTACCTCTTGAGGGAAGAGAGAGGCTAAATGAAACAATTTATGTGTTCTCATATCCCTATAAAACTGTACAAGTATTTTTTACAGTGCAGGATGGAGAGAAGCAATGGTAGTTGACAAACTACTGTTTGATTTAACTGTTCTAGTTATATACAGATTGCATAGCAATTAAGAAAAAAGCAATTTAAGCACGAGCTTACACATTTCATGGAGCTTAGGAAAGAGCTAAGTTGCAGATTTAATATTTAAATGTGCACTAAAATGTGGGAAAAATGAAAGCAGAGAAACGACAGCTTATGCAAGAAGGATGCCTAACGGCTGTTGAAGTTCATTCTTTACACCCTTTTTCCAAAGCACCTCTCCAGGACACTAACAAGATCCATGAGACCCAGCCGCCAGGTTTTCACAAGCAGCCTCACACAGAATCAGGCCATGGAATCAAAGTAAGGTCTGAAGGGTTCTGGTCAGAAACAAGGAAGCAAAAAGGAAGATCATTCTAAAACTACGTCAACGCAGGTTACATCAATCCTAGAACAAAGCTTCACATCTCTACCATGGAAACCAAGGACCACGGGGCTCTGATGGACCACGGGGCTCTGACTCACCACGGGGCTCTGACTCACAATCACACCCTTTATGTGGAGACCAAAATCTGGGGCAGTGACTCTCCCCACCCTTCCTGTGGCTGAGTGGGGACAGCTAGCAGCTGGGAACTAACCCAGGAAACTGCACAAGCGCAGGGTGGAACCCTGAGTTCACAACTGGCTAAGTCTCCATCATCTTAGCTTCAGGGACACGAGACATCTCTTGAAGGATTGACATCTGCTCTTTAAAGAATGGAGTTCCAGGCTGGGGAGTCAACTCAGTGGTTTCACCGCTTGTGCAGCAGGCAAGGACCTGAGTTCGATCTCCGGTACCAAAAAAAAAAACAATGGAGTTCCTTCATGAAGGGGAGAGGGAGGGAGTCTTGAGAGGTTCCCCAACACTAACACTTCACCAGAAATCTACAGCTGGTGGTCCAACCCACAGATGTGCTTTATTCATTCTAGAAAACAATCCACGACATTTGGGTCTGATATTTATTAATTAGAGATCTGAATAAAAACCTACACCTCCCAGCCAGGTGTGGTAGCACATGGCTGTAACCCCAGCCCCTGGGAGGCTGAGATAGGAGGATGTCAAGTTCCAGCCCAGTATGTGCAACTTAACAACATCCTGTCTCAAAATAAAACCATGAAAAGGGCTTGGGATGTAGCTCCGTGCAAAAATATTCAATACCAAGTGCCCCTACCCAAAAAAGATAAGATCCAGGTCACCCACTGCTCTGGAAGAATGTTAAGATCCGAAGACCCTGAGTCCACTTTCTCTACAACAACCATGGTCTCCGGGCTCCAAGCATTCTCAGCTGCCCAGAGCCAGAAGGTTTGCCACCACTTCTCACCAAGCTCAACAGGAACTCCTCTGTGTCGGGACTTTCAGAGGTGGAACACAAAGAACAAACTGGGAAGACCAGATTTGAAGAAAAATGAGAGCAAAACCATTACTGTTCATAAATACTGAACATGTGGCCCAATCTGTTTGGGTAGAAAGAATTCTACTTAAGTCAGCATTGCCTTTGTGATTTTCAGACAACGTCCCTCATTGGTACCAATGCTCTGACCCATGTAGGCTCTGATGAGGAATCACCAGGAGAAACAACCCAGAAGCCAACATCTTCGCAGCACTTGCTACTGTATTTCAGGCATGGTTCTAAGGTTTGATGTATGCATTCATATTATCAAAGGAGGCTGTTATGGTTATCACGCTACAAGCAGGGAAACTGTGGCACAAAGACATCAAGTGCCTTGCACAAAGCCACATCCCTAGTGAGCAGTGGAACTTGACCCCAGCATCCATGTCCTCACCACAACAGCCTGTCTCTGAACCAAGACACAAGCCTCTAACAAGGTGACCCTGTTAAAGAGGGTGAATTCCAGAGTCGGCCTGCATGACTTTTTACTGTACAGCTTGCTCTAACACGAGTGTTTCATGCGAATGTATGGAGAAATTTTTAATTAAAATAAAATTCATCTCCGGTGCAGACCTTTGCCCTTCCAGTGTACTCTTCAGCTTTCCAGCACAGACCCATCAGCATCCTGATATTCTCACACGGGACACTGCAGTGAGTTCCAGACCTCCAACTAGACACCTCGGATCTCCAGTGAGAAGACACACGCTCTGCACTCTTCTTCATCCAACTCTGTGGGTAGCCACAGGAAAAAGATTTTGAGGACTTTCTGGGAAGACAGTGGAGTGGTCAACAGCAGAGACACATCCTCTGGGAGAACTGGTGTCCAGACATTGGAATAGAACGATGTGAGGGCGGTAAAGAGAGAAGAGGGTCCCCGGGACCCAGCAAGGATCTGAAGTGAGAAATGTAGGCTACGGGGAGGGTAAAGAGGGACCTCGATGTGGAACAAGGCAATGGCAAGCAGCGCTTTCTCCCTGAAGCCAGATTCACAGCACGGGAGGGGCACCTCCACACTGCAGACACACAGTGAATGCTGGTGACCCCAGAGGCCTCCACGGAGAAATGCACAGTGGAACAGAGCAGTTGGTACAGCAGACTGCAGTGGCTGCTGAGTTATTCAGGTTCAGGTGTCACCCAAGAGAGGGCAACTGGCTGGTAGCCATCATGGAGAGATGGTTGAGCTTGGAACTCGGAGCAGCTGTGGGCTGGCTCCATCCAATGGCTCCCGGTGTCAGGGTGAGGCAGAACTTAGTTCAAGTGCAGGTGGTTTTCATTCCTTTTTTCTTGATTGTTTGTTCTTGTTTTTATCTGTGTGAACACTGTTTCTAGTTCCATCAGGGTGAGGCAGAACTGAGCTGAAGTTGGTAGAAGGTCAAGGAGCCGCAGTCAACCCAGCAGGAGACACAGTGCTGCAGGCTGAACAGCCAGAAACCAGCTTGAGCTTCAGAACTAAAGGTGCAGGCTTGCTGGGATTACCCACTACCCTGTAGTAAATCTATGACTGGCTTGTTGCGATTAATCAACATGGATCTGGGCTCTGTGTCCCCAGTTTGTCTACCAGTGAAACCAGAGACACGCCTTGAAGTGGACATTTTAAAAAAATTTTTCATTTCTTGTTTTTGTTTTCCTTTTTCTTGATCTTGTTTTTATATAAGTGGGAACACTGTTCTAGTTTTTTGGTGGTTGTTGTTCTGTTCCTGTTTTTATTTCTTCCTTCTCTTTTTCCCTCCTGTCTTCTTTACCAGGTGCCCAAAGTTTATGTACTCTTCCTTTGTCCTCCAGCCTTGTTGCTAATCTCTTCTTCTTCTTCTATTTCTCTATTTTTCCCCCTAACCCCTTCTCAATTTTCTCCCCTGAGCCAGGAATTTAGCTCAGTGGTTCCAGCACCTGCCTCGAAAGCACAAGTACCCAAGTTCAATACCCGGTACCAAAAAAAAAAGAAAGAAATTTTCTCCCCTGAGGGTAAAATCATCATACTGAGGGCTTATGTATATAATTTTCTGCTTTGTCTCAGAATGTGTTATATCACCACCAATCCAGTTCACAGGTTTAAAGGTGGGAAATCAATATTACCACAGTTCAACATTTTTTAGTCTGTGTTGATGCTATTGTTACTGCTGATTGCACTACTTTAGCCAAGGTGACATATTTGTTCTAATCAGTTGTTCCTCCTGGTAAGCCAAGATAGATTGCTTAAGGGTCATTAAACAATACTATAAGCCAGTGCCAAAGAACCAGGGGCCAGGCCAAATAGGCAGCAACTTCCCATCCCCAATAAACTGAAGACCTAGGACCTTGCAACAGACTCAAAACTCAAAAGTCAGCTACAGCTCCACCTGGAAGACATGTCTGAGAAGTAATCATTTTCTAAGGGTTCTATATACTAGCAGTAAAGCTACATGCCATATGCATTTTATAAGCATCAACTCAGGAATTAAAATAAAAATAAATAGAAAATGAGGGCCAGGGATTTAGCTCAGTGGTTTCGCCACCTGCTGCCCAAGTGCAAGGATCCGAGTTCGATCCATGGCACCAGAAAAGAAAAAAAAAAAAGAAAAGAAAATGAGAAGACATTTCTTAAGTAAGATCCAACCCCAGACTTCCAACTCACCTAAAGCAAACCCCAGGGACAATGAGGTGGAAAAATTTGAAATCCACAGACCTGGACACTCTGAAATGATAACAGAGGGTAACAAAGCAGATAAAAGAGACTCTAGAAAAAAAATCAAATCAGAAATAATTTCTCAGATGACTACAGAGATGATGACTATAATGAAAGTCATGGTTAGTAACTCTAGAACAGACACAGATTAAAAACAAATACAGAAGCTTAGGAAAATGATGGAAACCATGAATGCCCAACATAGGAAAGAAATGGAAGACATGAAACAGATTCAAACTGTTAATCCAGAGGATTAAAAGTTCTACTGAAAGTATACACAGCAGAATGACCCAATGCGAGGACACAATATCAGATCTAGAAGACAGGATTGTAGTTAGTGATCATGAAAAGAAATATTTCTTAAATATTGCAAGGAACCATGAAAAATCACTCCAATAGCTGCTACATGTTGCAAAGAAGAATAACATAATATTGATTAGAGCCAATGAAAAAGCAGGAGATAGCGCAAATGATATGAACCTATTCACAGACATAATGGCAGAAAACTTTCCAGCATAGAAAAAGAATTTGACATACAGATAAGTGAGGCACATAGGCCTCTAAAAAAAAAAAAAATTCTATACTAAGGCATATAATAGTCAAGATTCCACAAATCAACATAAATATTAAAACAAATACTAAATCTGCTGAAAGACAGAATAGGTAGAACTCTTGAAGACATTGGTGTAGGCCAAGACTTTATGAACAAAACCCCGATCACACAGGAAATATTACAAACAATAAACAACTGGGATCTCGTCTTATCAAAAAGCTTTTGCACAGGGCTGGGAATTTAGCTCAGTGGTGCCACACCTGCTTCAAAAGCACAAGGTCCTAAGTTCGATCCCAGGTGAAGAAGCTTTTGCACAGCAAAAGAAATCACCAACAGAGTGAAGAGACAACCTACCATGTGGGGAAAAAAATTTTCTGAAATGAATAGACACATCTCAGATGAAAAAGTGGAAACAGCACATAAAAATATGAAAAAATGTTCAACATCATTGGTCATTCGAGAGATGCAAATTAAAACAACACTGAGATGCTATCTCACTCCAGAAAGAATGGCTATCATCAAGAAATCAACCAATACAAAGATTAAAACTAGACCCCTATCTTTCACCGAGCACTAAACTAAAATCGAAGTGGATTAAAGATCTAAATGTTAAAACAGAAACACTAAACTTGCTGGAAGATAAGTTAGGTAGAACTCTCGAAGACACTGGCATAGGAAAAGACTTTATGAACAAATCCTCAGTACCACAGGAACTCGCACAAAGAATCAACAACTGGGATCTCATCTTATTAAAAAGCTTCTGCACTGCAAGAGAAGCCACAACAGAGCTAAGAGACAACCTACAATGTGGGAAAAAATTTTACTAGCTGTTCCTCAGACAAAGGTCTACTATCTAGAATATATAAAGAACTCAAAAAGCAAAATCAGACCACCCCAAATTCAAAGACTCAATTCAAAAATGGGCATCTGAAATGAACAGACATTTCTCAGACATAGTAAAAGCAGCAAATATATGAAAAGATGTTCAACATCACTGGTCAATCTAGAGATGCAGATGAAAACAATGCTGAGATTCCACCTCACCCCAGAAAGAATGGCTGCTATCAAGAAATCAACCAATAACAAATGTTGGCGGGGCTGTGGGGAGAAAGGAACCCTTCTCCATTGTTGGTGGGAGTGCAGACTGGTGCAACCACTGTGGAAATCAATATGGAGATACCTCAAAGAACTAGGGCTACAGGTCCCATTTGACCCACCTATTCCTCTGCTGGGTATCTTCCCAAAAGAATTAAAAGAATCAGGGCAGGGAATTTAGCTCAGTGGTTTCACCGCCTGCTACACAAGCACAAGGACCCGAGTTCGATCCCCAGTACAAAAAAAAAAAAAAAAAAACTAAAAAAATCATACCACAGTGATACATGCACACACACACACATTTATAGCGGCACAGTTTGTAATAGCTAAAACTTGGAAACAGCCCAAATGCCCATCAACTGGAGACTGGATAAAGATGTGGTTTTTTTCATAAAATGGAGTACTACTCAATCATAAAGGAGAAGCTAGAGACATTTAAAGCTAAGTGGATGCACATTGAGGCCATACTCTTAAGTGAAATAAATAGGACACACGTGTAAATACCAAATAGTTTCTCTGGTGGGAAAAACTAAAACTGTAAATAAGGTTTAAATGGTATGATTGATAATGTGAAATAGGATGAAAAGGTCTGAAGGAGTAGGGGAAGTGGGAAGGGTAGGGGAAAGTAAAGAAGGGAAAAGAAAAAATATGAGAAAAGGAAAAAATGGAAACAAAGTCTTTGTAAATAGGGAGGGGTGGATGGGGTGAAGGGAGGGCAGGGGAATGGGAAAAAAATAAGAACCAAGATACATCATGTAAAGGTACAAGATCTCAACAATGAATGTAACTGTATTTTATACCTAAAATGTATCAATAAACTTAATGGGGAAAAAAATCAACCATTAGCAAATCCTGGAAGGATTGTGGAGAAAAAGGAACCATTCTCTCCACTGTTGGTAGGAGTGTAGTACAAATGGACAGTGGAAGTACAACTGGACAGTAAATACATGAAAAAATGTTCAACATCTCTGGCCATCAGAGAAATCCAAATTTAAACTGCACTGACATTCCATCTTACCCCAGAAAGGATGGCTATCATTAAAAAAAATCAAACAATAACAAATGCTGGAGAGGCTACAGGGATAAAGAAACCTTTCTGCACTGTTGGTGGGATGTAAACTGGTACAACTACTATGGAAATTGGTTTGGAGAATCCTCAAAAAACTGAAATTAAAATTCTATTAAATCCATCTATTCCTATCCTATGTGTCTTCCCCCAATAGTAAAGATTGCATATTACAGTGACACATGCATATCCCTGAAGTACCCTATATATCCACCAACAGATGAATGAAGAAAATGTGGTATGCATATATAATGGAGTACTACTCTGCCATAAAGAAGGATAAACTCGAGTCATCCATAGGAAGATGGATGCACATTCAGAATATAATGTTAAATGAAATAAATCACACAAGCTTAAATATGGCATAACTTCTCTTATATGAGAAACCTAAAGTAACATTTTTTTAAAATGAAATAAAACGATAAACAATAGGAAACAGGGACAGAGGTCTTTTGCAAATGGGAAGGGGCTCCAGACATGGAGCGAAAGGGAAAAGAGGGGATGGTAAGGAGAATAAAAAGAATTAAGATATATTACATACACTTACTACTCCCCAAGATGAATGTAAATACTCCATACTGCAAACATGTACTCAGAAAAAAATTGCAAAATTAAATAAATACACAAGTAACTTCCAGCAAGCTTTTGGGAAACTTTCCTCATTTGGGGGTCCCAAACCACCTGGTTACTCCTTCAAACTCTGCTCCGCCGGAAGCAGAAGCCCTCGCCTGGTCCCTGCGAGGCCCAGGGGCCGCAAGCGGGAAGCGCAGGCAGGCGTCTGAGCACCCCCGCCCTCTTGCCCGCGCTGACCTGTGTTCTTGTCCAGGAAGTCCATGGACTCCTCGCTGGCGCTGAAGTGGCTGGACAGGGCCTTCTTCTCCGCGTCCTGCTCCACATCGGAGCCCGTATGCACCGAGGAGTTCGTGCTCATAGGCGAGCGCGGCATATCCGACAAGGAAATCCTGCGGCCCGTGCCCCCGCTCAGCGTGGGCTTGCTCAGGAGGATCTTGGGGGACGCCGTCATGTCGAAGTTGAGTTTCACCTTCTCCTGCTTGTCGATCTTGGCGGTGCCGGCGCTGGGATTGGCGGGGTCCAGCAGCATCTGGTACTGGCTGTTGGGTGTGTATGGCGTCCTGAACGGAGAGTAATTAAAAACCCCAAACTTCCGGCGGATGTTCTCCACGTAAACCTCCATCTCTTGCATGGCGCTATTGAAGATGCTTTTCGTCTTTTTCACAGAAAAAGGGATTTCTTTAGACATGAGGTAGCAATTATTTATTGGAACCCAGGCCCTAGAAGGGCAAAAAAGAAAGGGAGTTCGAGTCAACTTTAGTAATTTCCAAGACTGTTATTTTTCTTAATCCAAACCAAATTACCCTAGCGTGTCTGCCAAGATTCTTAAATACTTACCCTCTTTTTAAATAAACGACTTGGTTTGGATGGTTAATTAATAATCCACTTAACAGACATGTTCTGCCACAGAACACAAATAACAAAACTGAGGGATGACATAAAAGACTCGGTAGACTTAAGTCATTTTAATCCTTTAAAAAACCCACTAAATCCCCTCTAGTTCTCAGCTAGTACAGAGTAAGGAAACAGTTGCTGCATCCTCGACTGCACCTCTGGGAAATATTCCCCACACCTCACTCAGCTGCACACAGATCCAGAAGGCTTCTTTTTCTCATCACAATTCTAAGCGGACCTAGCAGAAAACTCTGGAAACCCATTCTCCCAGAAGGAGGTACATATTTTTCAATGTGAGATGATTCACATGGAAATCACTACAAAGCAGAACTTCCGGCCTCAGGCCTGCACCTCCCACCTCCCGCTCCAGGCCAGTTCCATCTTCCTGCTGCTGAGGGCCCACACCTCGCCAAGCTCTGCAAAGACTTCAGTGCGAAAACACCAGCAGTCACTGTTGTAGAACCAGTGGCCCTTATGATTACAAGGGAAGCTGGGAGCGCCACATCTGCAACTGCAGGTGACAGTGGAGCAGCTGAACCCACCTTAGAACCCACCTTTGCCACCACTTCCGATTCCCCAGCCTCGACCTCGTGGCTCTAAGCTGATGGCAATGAGCTTCTCTAAGGAGGCCTTCTGAATTTCACAGCCCACCAACTGAAGACAGACACAAAACCATGGAAAGCAAATCAGCCCTCAGGGAAGCCAGAACCTCATGTCTAGTCACAGGAGGAAGAAGCCTCAGTTCAGCTACTATCCAAAGTAAGACCAAGTGCCCGGTCTTCCCATGCTGTAAAAAGCAGCAGCAACAATGGGCCTCTTACATTCTACTTCATCCCCTTCCACAGCTGGCATCAAATTCCCTGTATTTTAAGAGGAAATGCCCCAGGAGAAATAAAGCATATCCATGGACAGACTGACTGCAACTCTTGGTGACACTGGATGGCGACACAAACTGAAACTGAACACCACCAAAGTATCTATCTCCTCTCTCAGAGAGCTGGCACCACAAGCTTCCCATACATCCCAAAAGCTGCATATCTGCTGTGACCTCAAGAGGCAGTGGCCAAACACCCTCAAGACAAGACCCTCTAACACTCAGGGACAGGGATCCATCCTGGGGATACAGGACCATCCCCAGTACTGGCCTAGAGCCTGCCTCAGCATGATCAAGGGAAAATGGAAGATGGCTGCTATCTGGTGAGGGTTGAAAGGAACAAACATAAGGGGCCTGGGCCAATATCAGGCACTAGGGGCTTATCGGTCCAAAGCTACAGTCTTGTGGCCTGGTTTCCCCTAGACTTTTGTCTGGCTTCAAGCCCTTAACTGCTTCCCCCCAGGACCTCACATGGCTTTCACCCGGCTTTGTCAGGCAAGTGTTTCTCTCGCGAGAGCAGGCCCAGTAAATACTTAAAGGGAAATTAATTTGCTTTCCTGTGAAAAGCCTGTGGGAAGGACATGTCAGAAGGAGCCCGAAGCAGCCTGTTACAGAACCCTTGCCTACAGTCACTGTGTCCCAGCTCTACCCAGCCTGGCTGCGTCCTGACTGAGTGACTTCAGGCAAGGCATTAGCCTCTCTGCCTCTCAGTTTTCTTATCAGTAAAACAAACACAAGCAGCTTCTACAAGAAAGCACTCAAAACAGCTTTAATGGCAGCTTTATTATTATTTTCTTTTAACTCCACAAGCATTTAGTAATAGGAAATTCCTATATTTGTTGTTGTTTTGTCTCTTTGGGGGCAGGGGGAGATTTGCCTATGTTACCCAGCCTGGCCTTGAACCCCTCAGCTCAAGCAATTCTCCTGCCTGACCTCCTAAGTAGCTGGGATTTTAGGGGTTCACCACCACACCCAACTCAGTTAACATCACTGCACATGTGTGTATCTAAAAGGGAAAAAGGAAAGAAATCAAGTTCTTCTGAAGGGCATAAAGCATGCTATGACTCTTCAGAATACCCCTTGATTTGTGCCAGAGCCTCCCTGGGCTCACTCTAGTACTTAACCTGACAATCAGCATGTGGATATCCTGCATAGCTCTGATTCTTCTATCCTGACCTAGTTTGCCTACATAGGCCCAGGTTTACATTGTGGCTCCATCATGCCAAAGTGAGCTCCCTGAGAAAGGGACAGCATTGCCTCACCTCCTGGGGCCTCCACGTCTTTATGCTCCTGGGTTCTATCACAGTAGACTGCCAATGCACCTGCCCCACCAACTCCAATCCTTCCCAGGGAGGCAGGAGGCGCTCCCAGGATGAGCAACTCCTCTGTGAAGCATTTCATTTCCAGCCACCAGCAACAGAAAATCTGGGCCCTCCAAAGTGCTGACATTCCAATGCAAAATGTCCCTCACAATTCCCTTAGTGAGGTCCTCTAAACTCTGAGTCAACAAGGTGACACAGTGTCCTTAAGAGAGGAATAAAGATAACACAGACGCTGAGAGATCAGGAAACTCATAAAGAGAAAGACCCAACTTCCATGCCAACTCCCATCCAGAACCAAGGACTAAGCCAGTTTCTGCAAAACAGCCTCTACACACGGTGCAAACGGAGCCCACACACCATCTCCTGCGCCACCTGAGCCCTTCAGTGGCTGCCTGGCAGGTGAAGATTTAAGAGGTCTCTGCAAGGTGGTGACAGCAGAAGGTGTAGAATAATCAGCTCTGAGGGTCTGAGAGTATTTGGAGCAGAGAGTAAACACCGCCTACATCCCAGGATACACACGTCCATCTACATTGTACTACCCTCCAGAATAAGAATCCTAAATCAAGATAGTTTACACTTAGGCTCTGATGAAGACTGGGATCACGTATAGCCTGCCAGCCATTCCTCATGCTCTTCAAAGAAAAAACCAAATTCCTACCCACCCCTTTGGCTCTATCTTCCCCATCCTCTCCTCCCTGCACCCTGTTCAAACCATAATCCATTCCAGCCACATGTAGCCCCTCCATGCCCAAGCCACAACTCTTGGTCCCTCCAAGCCAGATGTTCACACTCGGCTCTGTATCACCTCCTAATCTGGGTGGGAATCCCATCTGACCACTTGGCCATCACCCATCTGCCCGCTAGGATGTCAGCCTTCACAAAGGCACGACAGTCTCTGCAGCTCATGCTTGCATCCCAACGACTAGCACACAGCCAGAGCAGGTGCCAAATGCACACTTCTGTGAAAAGAAGGAATAAATGAACCAAGAAGACCAGTTAAGATCAAAGTGCAGTTCTCCATACCAAACCCAGTACCATCTCAACAAATTTCCATTTTTGTCTGCTGACAAGGCACTCCTGGGATTCCTAGGAAGGAATCTGATTACTTTGGAATTCACACTTTCCTTTGATCTGTAACCTCTCAAGCAAAATTTAACAGAGAAAGTGGCATTTCAGATGCTGGTGTATTATTTAAAATTATAAACTATATTTGCTGTTTATTCTGTGGGGGCATATAATTTTTATTCTATGTTATTTAAATAGTCTCCCCTATGCACTCACACGCTTTTTCAAACTGTCTGGGGGCGCTGTGAAAGTATTTGCTCAGTTGATCATAACATAACTTGCTATGAGAGAATGGAGATATTAACTGCCGCTTATCTGTCTACCTGTTGTTCTCAAGCACACAGGGGCTCTGCTCTGAAGGGAACTGCTATTAGCTGGAATAATTCACTTCACCGCGCAGGGAGGAGAAGGGGAGGGCAGAAAGGCAGGGAGGGAAAGCTCACACCTGTCAAAACAGCATCCCCTTATAATTTCCCATTTTAGCTACAGAGAAAAGGAAACAGGAGGGAACTGCTCAGCATAATGATAAAGAGATTCATTTGCTGGCGATCTGGGAAAATACTTCTGATCTCTGAAAGCATTATTTTGAAAAGCAATTGGTAAGGAGGTTTAATTTACTCTAGAAAAATAAAATAAATAAATAAATAAAAATAGCAGCTCTTAAAATAGCCATGGAACTCATTCTGATGCTGGTTTCATCAATAAAACCACTATAGCAAGAATATTTCTAAAATACCTGAAAAAAACGGATCCCCATACATTATCAGGCTTAACACAGCACAGGAAAACATTTTTTCAACTACAAGATCAATGGTTGGAACCATGACAATAAACAAAATAATAGCCATACCAGCTACCAACAAAAGGAAGCATTTGCTTTTTACAAAAATAGATGATGATGATAATGATAATAATCATAGCCATACCCTCCCACCCCTTTTCTTATCCAATGACAGTATCAAAGGTTCAGCTGAAGCTACATGTTCAAAGCCTGATTTTAACTCCCACCTGTCGTGTTGTCCAAAGAAACGGGCATCGACTTGGCCATCTTTATCCCTCAGAGCTTTTGCAGGCCAGAACGGAAAGCCCTTCAGTTTTGCCCAGACCAAGGGATGTGGATTGCTCTAGGAGAAGAAAAACAAAATCCGGGGTTTGTATATATTTGGCAGAAAGATACACATTAAAGCTCTCTATGTGAGGACAGTGTAAATCGGTAGGAAATGATACAGGACACAAATAAAAGCAACAGATTTAAGCAGGGTTTGCACAGTCCAATTCCCTAGAAGGTCTGTGGCCATGACACCTAAACAAAGGTAGGAGGGGACTTAAAAGAGGCACACGCCAACAGGACCAGGCTTACATCCTGGTTACGCTGTCACCTGAGTGCCCTTGAGCAACATAATTCACCTTTGTTCACCCAGGGTCTTCCAAGTCTGACTAAATGTGCATCATGCCCAGCACATAAGGGGCAGCAGTAGCTCCCTTTATTCTTTAGGGGGCTCTGCAGAACCTCAGCTATTCAGGTGTTTATCTCCTAAGGAAGAAAGACTCAGAAAGTATGTTTTGATCTTCACGTGCCGCCCCCCTCACCTACCCATACTCCCACCCATCCCCACAATGCACTTCCCTCTGCAAAAGACCAGTCTGCATGGATGAGATGCTGCGTTCCATCCCCAGGACCACAGAACAAAACAAAACACAACAGTTTGGAAATGCAGAGCTGAAACCAGGGTGACACTCTACCACCCGCACCCTTAAGAACTTCAATTTGGAACTAGGAGGTGCATCCAGAAAAATATTTCCAGACCTCTTCAGACAGACCCAACACAGGCTACGGATGTGGCTCAGTGGTAGAGAGCTTACTTATTCTGCATGGACAAAGCCCTGGTTTGATCCCCAGCACTGCAACAAATAAAAACCCTAGAGAGGCCCAGGGATTTAGCTCAGCGGTGCCACACCCTGCCTCGCAAGGGTCTGAGTTCGATCCCCAGTACCAAAAATAAAAATAAAAATAAAAAACACCCCCACATACTCAAAACAACCTAGAAATGACACATCATTCCCAGAATTATTCTGCCATATCCCACATCTCCAATAAGCTCCCTTTGACTTGCATTTTCCAATTTGGTGAGAATGATAACCCCAGGAACTAGGGAACTAGGTCTGTTACATGAACATTTATCCTACTAGATTACTTTCACTCTGCAATAATTTTATCAGTAAAAATTATTAAAACATCATCCAAAGTTTTGTCTCCTAAGCCCCTGGAGAAGGCTGACTCAGGGGAGCCATCAAAGGCACAAAGTTCAAAAAATAAAATAAGGAAAGCAAATGCAACTTACACAAGGCTCACAAAACCAGTTATCTCGTTTTTGGCAAGCAGCTAGATAACATTCTGGACATACTTCAATTTCATTCATCTGTAAAGCAAAAATGCATTAGAATGTGTCTCCCCAAGGACCTGACATCTTAACAGCCCCCAATAAAGGCTTGATCCTTTTATTTGGAGGTTTGGTTTTCTTTCTCTTTTTCAGAAGATGGAGACTCACTACAGGGAGCACGCTGGGCTCAAACTTCAGGGCTCAATCGGTCCTTCTGTCTCGGCCTCCCAGGTACCTGAGACTATGGCTCCTAGCTGTCCACAGCTGGCTCCCAGTTCTCCCAGCCTCCATTCCTGCTCCACTATAGTCACTGCCCAGCCAGCAGTCAGAGCCATCTTACCCTTTCCCTGTGACTTCCCATCATACCTCGGTTCTGTTGAGCAGGTTAGCACCCAACCCTGCCCCAAGGGAACACTTAGCAAAGTCTGCAGACATTTTTGGCTGTTAAAACAAGCGGGGAGTGGGGGTGGGGGGGGGGGTGGATGGATTTAGCTCAGTGGTTCCGTCTCCTGCCTCCCAAGCACAAGGTCCTGAGTTCGATCCCCCGTACCAAAAAAAACCCAAAAAACATGGGGTAGGGAGTGCTACTGGAAACTGATCTACAGGACGTCCCTGCCCCAAATCCCATAACTATCAAGTTGAGAAACTAACAAAATCTAAAAGCCCAATCGGCTCCCTCAAGGCTATGTGCAGACTGGCCTCAGCCCTAGAATCTGAGCTCATCTTGTACCAGCTCTGCTCTCTGACTTGTTCCACACAGTCTGGTCTCCCTGCTGCGCCACACTTCGTCTCTTGGCATGTCTAGTCACAACTAATACCATGTCGTCCTACTTTATTTCCCATAATGACAGTGGGGAAATTCAACAACTTCTTTACTGTCCTTTTCCCTCTTAAGATAGTACATTCCCCAAGATAACATCATGACTTTGAAATAACTGCCCAGTAGCTCCTTGGTATGAATTCAGACTCCACCATCAACTTAGCTCAACGACTTTAGGAAAACCTATTTATCTTTGCCAGGCCTCCACTTCTGCACTGGTAGGGCAGGGGTGAGTAGTCCCTCCCCACAGGGTTATAAAAACTAAATGAGATAAATGACACCGTCATCAACACACAACTTACCATTTATCAGACTCAGAATGTGCTCATATCATTCTAAGTGTCCAATGGGTATTAACTCATTTATTCCTCATAAAACCCAGGTAAGGAAATGTATTACACCCATTTTCCAGAAGGACAAAATGAGGCCCTGTGAAGTCACAGTAATCTCCCCAAGGGTTCACAGTGCCAAAGTGACAGCTTTTCTGGAAAGCAATCAGGAAATAACTACCTGAAACCTTTCCAGTCTTCACAGCCTTTCATCTGGTTATTGTAATTCTAAAAGCCACACTGTACAAATCATCAGGAAGGCACACCAGGATTAATGAGCAATGTCATCTTATTTAAGGTGGTGACAAAATTAGGTATTATTAGCTAAATGACAAAAGAGGAATTAAATAAATGTTTACAAGCTGTGTGTAGGAATACTGTGTAGCCATGAAAAATTTAGTTCTTCCCGTGTTCTTAATTACCTAGGAAAATAAAAACACATACATATACATGTATGTCCATCCCAGTGATAGCCAAAGTTTTTCTGAGGAAAGAATAAAAGCACACAGACAGGTCAAAGGCTGTTGTATCTCAATTCTTCCTTTTCCGGTACTGGGGATTGAACTTAGGACCTTGCACTTGCGAGGCAGGCGCACCACTGAGCTAAATCCCTGGCCCTGCTGTATGTCAGCTTTATCCATGCAGTGGGGCTCCAGTACAGAAGACCTCTCTCCTGCCATTTTTACTACTACCTTATCCCACAACTGCCAGGCCCTCACAGCTCACAACCCCTCAGCTCACAGAGTCCCCACTGTCAGAACCACAGGCATCTGCAAGAGGATGCTCTCCAGGACACGTGGGCCAACCTCTGAGAAAGAGCTAAAACCTTTCCCCCAGTGGCAAACCCTAAACCTCTTCTGCAGAGAGCAGAAAAGGCCTAGACTCAATACTACGGATTTCAAACTGTAGCCAGGAAACCAAGAAAATTCAAGAAGCCCAGTGCAGGGCTGATTTCTGAGAGAACTCCAAAAAATGCTTTCTTCTGCTCCAATTGCTACTAAGGTGAAGGTGTTTTATAAAACACTGAGGGCGAGGCCAGGGATTTAGCTCAGTGGTTCCACCATTTGCCTCGCAAGCGCACTGTCCTGAGTTTGAGCTGCAGTACAAAAAAAAAAAAACATTGAAGGCCCCTCTTTGTGACTTTTACTTTTTAAAAGACAGGAAGCGCTATCTGCATCTCAACAAATTTCAAAGACACCCCAGCCACTCACTAGGGGAGACTGCAAATGAAACAGCTCCCCAACATGGCACTCTGGACACAGCCACAATAGGATGGTGGGAAACACCTACCTCATGTTCACAGATTTTGATGACTACTTTCGCTATTTGAGTCAATTTGTGATTTCCTAAGGGAATAAGAAAAGAGAATTAATTCTAATGGAGACACCATAACACACTGCCTTGGGACTATACTTCCACTAACAGCCTTTCAACTTACTTTCCCTCAGGATTCAGCCTTTAAAAGCTAAAATCCCAAAGTTTCTGACTTCTTATACCAGTTCAAAGTACTGACTTTGCCCCTCAAAAGTCAACCAATCTAGGGCTGGGGATTTAGCTCAGTGGTTTCGCCACCTGCTGCACAAGCGCAAAGACCCGAGTTCAATCCCCGGTACAAAAAAAAAAAAAAAAAATCAACCAATCTTTGATGCCTCAGTGTCATCTCTGAAACTGAGCAATTGGCATGGGTTTTCCTATAGCTCATGTGAAAAATGCTTTCACTTTCTAAAGGCTCAAATTAGTAGAAAATAGCCTTATTCTACTCATTAGCCCAGACAGTGCCTCAAGAAGGGAATGTGGATGTCACTGAGCAGTTCTGGCTGCCTAATGCTTCGAAGGACTCCTCAAAAAGCCGTATTAGGAAGTAGGTCAGAGCATTCATGTTTAATTAATGACTAACCCAAGGGCAGGTGTCCTTGCTTCCACCAGAACCCTTAGCTAATGAGGTGAACATTTGACCCTAAATCCTTCAACTTCGCCCCACACCAGAGAACAGGATGGGTCAAAAAGCCTTGTGTTCTTTGAACCTTACAATATTTTCAGAAATTGTAAGTGTTGACAAGATTTCACACACACACACACACACACACACACACACACACACACGGCCTAGATTTCTGGCTGATCTTGAAAACTCATAAAATCTGGTAATTCTGTAACCAACAAAGCAATGGAGCTGCCGACAATGACATCTCCAGACCAACAAGAGCGCTCTGTTCTCAGTAATCCCCAGTTTATGCCACCACCAGTGGCCATCTGGGTTTGTGCAAGGTTTTCCTTCGCCCTGACCCATTTCATATGCTTATACCATCTGATGCGCCACTCTAAAAATGTGAGTTTTTCATCTTTACTTAAGTTTGCAGTGTCAACTGCCCATCCATCCTTCCTTCCCTCCTGCTACTGAAGAGTTAATAACGGAAAATGTGTGCTTAAGCAGACAGGACATTCATAAAGTATGCCTTAAACACTAGCCAGGGTAGGCATCTGCCTTAGAGGAGCTCACACACTAGTGAGGAACTTGAGCAAGTAACAAGAGCACCATTCAGAAAGTGGGTTAATGCTGCCAGAGCGAGCTCAGGCACCATGAGAGCTCAAAAAATAGCAATGGGGGCCGGGGATTTAGCTCAGTGGTTCCGCCGCCTGCCTTGCAAGTGCAAGGACCCAAGTCGGATCCCCAGTACCAAAAAAAATAAAATAAATTAACAGTGGGCCTGGCCCAGGACCTCAGGGAAATATTCTGAGGACTGGACAGCTGCAATTGAAGGACAGGAGAATCCTGAAGGCAAAGAGGGGGCATGTGGACCAGCAGTGGCACTGAGCACAAGGTGATGGGGGGAGAGGGGACAGAGTGGCAGCATACTGAAAGGTCTACCTGGCCAGGGGTGAACAAAAAAGGTTGGGGGGCAGGTGGCACAGCAGGGGCTATACCAAGAGGGAAAGTGAAAGGAGAAATTCTCCATTCCGGCCAGAAGGCTCAATCCTCCAAATCCACAATGGCACAACTGACAAAACTTTATCCAGATCATAAAGAACTCTTGAAACACAACAGTAAAAACACAAACATGCTGGTTTACTTAATGAGTAAAAATATCTCCCCCCACAAAAAATAAATTACTATTAAATATATTAAAAGATAGTCAAAACCTAAATATCGGAGAAAAGCACATTAAAAACACCATAATAATTTATGCCTTCAAGAATGGCCCCAATCAAAAAGACAATACCAAGTGTTGACAAGGATGTAGAGCACTCAGAACTCTCTATTGAGTAGAGCAGAAAATGATACATTTGCAGAAGGTGTGGTAGTATTTCTTATATCCTTGCAAATAAACCTACTCAATGACTCAGAACAATTCCTAGTATTTATCAAGGAGAAATAAAAACAGATGTCCACATAAAATATACAAAATGTTCACAGCAGCTTTATTCATAATAGCCTAAAGGTGAAAACAAGCTAAATACCAATCAACATCAATGAGGTCACTGGACCAGCTCAGAGATGATGACAAAATAAAAACCACTCGGCAGTAAAAAAGGAAGGAGCCACTGATATACACAACAACATGGATGAGTCCCAGTAATATCAGTGTGTGGAAGGAGCCAAACAAAAAAAGTACAATCTCTACAATCTATTTAGAAGAAATCCTAGGATGTATAAAACTAATCCACAGTGACAGGAAACAGAATAGTAGTTCCTTTTGAAGAACTAAGTTGACCAATAGAGACGGATAGAGACGGGGGAATGCAATATACTAGATCTTATTTGGGGCTATGGTACACATTTGTCACAGTCACTAATGTACACATAAAATAGTCTGCATTACATTGTATGTAATTATGACTCCACTAAAATAAAGACTTTTGGAATGATAGTAAGAGACAGCATCACCACATAACATACAGACACTTTAGATGCCATCTGGTGCCTTAAAAGCACTCATTACCAAGGTTCACCCATAAGAGCGATTGCTACTCACCCTGATACAAGATTTAGAGGCCTTTTTTTTTTTTTTTTTTTGGGCACAAGAGTCTCACTATGTAGTTCAGGCTGGCCTTGAACTCACTATGGGGCTCAAGCAAGCCTCAAACTCGCAGCAAAGAAGGCCTTATTTTTAATAAAGGACAGGAGAACACAACACACACAGCATTTTCTCTTGGGTAGGAACTGTCAAAGCCACTCACCCCCGTTATAAATGATGCAGTTGTGTAAAATCCACTTTGCATCAGCCAGGAAGGCTTCGGTGCAGCCATACATTTTCTTTTTAGCGTTCTGGGAAGAAAGGAATCAGCACATAATCACCAGTGAGGCTGTACAAACCATAGTAACACCTGAGTCCTTACATAATTTCTTAGCAGCCATTTCCCAAATTAATTAAGGCTCTTTTACGTATTTCCCAAGATGCTATTATTTTTAAGATCTATAACCCTATAACAAGGTACTCATTGCATTCATCACAGCAACTTGAATTTTCTCATCTCAAAGCTGATGTCATTTATCAAGCAGAGCCTTTCAATGAAGAAGACGCTTTATACACTTGTGTATTATTTATTATTAAGTCATGAGGGGCTGGGAGAGTAAAAATGATCAAGATTTGATATGTACCCTACCAAAACCCCAAGCCAAAAGTATATAATTACTACATATCACAAACAGATACTAATAAAAAAAAATTGTATTTAAAAACTAGTTTAAAAAAGAAAAAACAAAAATATAGGACACACAAGAGAAAAAATATAAGTCAAATGGTCTCACAAAAACTTCATGAAAATTCAGTGAAGTAGTTAAAGCATCCCCATTTTATGGAGGATGAATCTGAAATAAAGTAATGTTGAGAAATTTATTCCAAGGGCTGGGAATGTAGCTGAGCACTAGAGAACCTGCCCAGAATGCGTGAGGGTCTGGGATTCATCCCAGCACCACCAAAAAAGAAAAAGAAACTTACTCTAAATACAAAGCTAGGACTACTCATCTTCTTTTGAATGTCCTCCTGCATAATTTTCCAAAACAGAACAGATTTACTGTTTGGGGGTTTATCAGTGCTCATAACATGAACTAATGTTTCTTCTTCACAAATGTTTTTCATTACCCATACTTTAATAACGGTCTGAAAATCAGCACCAGAATGACATGCACAATCTAATATGTTACAAGTGTCATTTTCAGCAAGGAATTTTAGTGCGAACTTCTAAAAACACCCACAGGCAATAAAGAAATAACCTTATCGGTAGAGTAAGTCAATTTTAAGAAGCCGCATCTCTATTGCTAATCTGGAAGGTTCCCAGACACTTCAATTTCTCTTTATCCTTCCTGCTGCTCTGACGAGCACCTCCAAAAGACAGGAAGTGAGGCTCCAATCAATCCTATCACGAATGCTCTGGGGATGGAGTTCAGTGGCTGAGCACTCGCCTAGCATGCATGAGGCCCTGGGTTCAACCCCCAGAACTGCCCCCCGCTGGAGAAAAAAAAAAAAAAAAAGCTAGGACTCTTTCAGGTACAAAGCTAGAAGCACTCCCGGAAATACCATCAGTGGAACTGAACATTCATTGCAATCCTTGGAAGAATGTTACAGAGGAAAGAAATGAGACAAGCAAGAGTTCTTCTACTCAAATAAAACCAGAGCAGGAAAATGTAGCAGTAGTCTAACACGAGAGAGAGATGGCACCGGAACTGAAGGAGGATCCTTAGCCATCTCGACAACTGAGGGCTACAACAGCAGGGCTCTGGACAGACGGAGGCCAACCTTTTCCAATGTACAAAGATCCATGGGATGGAAAATATATTCGGCATAGTCAGGATGCTGTTCCAACGGAACGGGCTTCTGGAAGGCATCTGTCTGTAAAAGAAAAGACACACACAAGGCCGCAGTCTCATCTCTGCTGTGAAGGCCAGGCATGGATACCAACAAAGGTTTCTAAGAAAGGAAGGTAACCTTGCAGAAAATGCAGCTTTAGTGACAGCCACAAAGGATGGCCTCAAGAAGCTCCAAAGGGAAGTCTGCCTCTTACTAAGGATGGGGGGCCGAGTTATATTTATTTTGATTTTGTTATTTGTTGTGTTTTCAGTACATACCCAAGTAGCAGGTCCTCTTCCATGAAGGCTGACAATTATAATCCAGTACCAGTCAGCTCAGGCCTGGACCCTAAGATGGCTGATGTACTACCACCCAGCCGGAACCAAAACTGACTTGAGAGTGAAATCTGGCTACAACTAAAGATGGCACACCAGCTACCCCTAAATGCCAGCAGGTATTTTTCCACGTGTGAGAAAAATCTCAACAATGAGATTTTGTTCCTCCTTTGAGGACCCAAAAAGCCTTCAATAGAGGGACTCTGTGAAAGCTTTTTATCTTGATCCATTTTTGTAAACCCTCCTTCAATCAGCTTAAGATATAAGGCCCAGTTTATTGTTGGGTGGTATTTACTAATCAGTTTTTTAAAATCTACAAGATTTCATTAAATATATATGCCAGTGCACCCTTGTAATCCCGGCACTCTGGGAGGCTGAGTCAGGAGGATCCCAAGTATAAGTGCAGGCTGCGTACCTGAGTGACTTAGCAAGACTCTGACTCAAAATTTCAACAAAAAAAAACAGTTTGGGGACATAGCTCAGCTTGGATTCCCTGGGTTCAATCCCCAATGCTGAAAACAAAACAAAAAAATTAAACACCAAATGAGGCTAAAGCAAGGCATCTAAACAGATTACCATTTGTAGTTGTCAGAACCCCCTTTCATCAGAATGACAGTTTGGTCACCAAAAGTTACAAAGATGCTTTAGGGCTACAGTGTGGCTTGGTGTGCAGAAGGCTCTAGGTTCCATTCCTACCACTGCCTCCCTGCCCCAACTCAGCACCTTTTCCTCCCTGCGTGATTTTTACATTAAACAATACACAGGCGAAATTAATGTCTTCTTTGATTCTTTATTTTGATTTTTCAGTCTTTAGCAGACATAATTTAGCCTAAAAGAAACAACAGTGATTCCTTGTCACATTCAACATAAAAACCATTCTGTTGTTAAAAACTAAAATTTTTTTATGCCACCAAGATTACATACTTTGCTTCCATGGATTGAGAACTTGTGAAAGACAATTAGGTTCCTAATCTAACAATATCCAGTTAGCATACTCTCATTTGCTTTCAATCATAAAATCAAATTTCAGAATATAATCTCAAAGCAAAAATTGGGTCTGCTTTTTTTGCTTTGTATTATTTTTTGCAGTACTGAGGATCAAACCCAGGGCCTCATGCATGAGAGGCAAGTGCTGTACCACTTAACTACACCCTCAGTCATAGCTTTTTTTTTTTTAAAGAAATAGGGCCGGGGATTTAGCTCAGTGGTTCCAACGCCTGTCTCACAAGCACAAGGTCCCGAGTTCAATCCCCAGTACTAAACCAAAATGATCACACAAGTACTCAAAATCAAATGTCTGTATATTCATTTCACTTCAAAAACAAACCCTGAAGAGTTTCATCAAGGGTCACCATTGGGCCATAGGATGCTTTGGTGCCAATCAGAAAGGGAAAAACTTCACCCTCAGATACTTTATTTATCTATGGGGAAAATATCACATCAATCATATCCTCATTTTCCTACATGCTTTCAAAACAATACACAAACTGCAACAGCTTTGGTCAGCCTGGGACACTCGGGAGGGACCCCTCCGGGAGATGCACCATTAGCCAGCCCAATGTGGTGGCCCCACGTTCAAAGATTTCCCCAAAGGGACAAAGCGTTTGCATCGATCCCGTTTCAAAACTGAAGGAACTAACCAAATTCTTACCCCTTATGTACATTTCTCTGGTTGAATTTTATTTTATTTTATTTTTTTTGGTACCGGGGATTGAACTTTGGTCCCTCCGCTTTCAAGGCAGGCGGCGGAACCACTCAGCTAAATCCCCAGTCCTAGGTTGAATTTTTTTTGAAGGCCTCATCGCCAAACCACAACTATAAATAAACTGGGTGGCATCCAGTTCTCCTGGAAACAGAATGTCACTAATGCTGTGGGAAGGGGCACCACACTTGTCCTCGGCCAATGGGGTTTGAAGTTTCACTTCACAACCAATGTAAATCTTAACTTAAACACCGTCTACTGAATGTTATTTCCTGACTACACTTCTTTGGAACACAAAGTGCTTGCCACAAAGAATGGACTGTACACCACTATGCCTGTTTAAATTATACTTTAAATTTGGACACAGAAAAAGTTCCCGTGAGTATGCACAGATGTCTGAAAGGCAAAGCCTACGCGGAATACATAGGGTGCTAATAGTACAAAACAAAAGCCACTCTCTTCATTCATGCTTACACCGGCAGGAACTTCTTCTTACCCCTGGCTGCTTCATCTTCTGAATGGCAAACTTGAGCAGGTAGGAGAGTTGCTCAATGGTCAGCATGGTCATGGCTTTGCTCTGGGTCTCGATGCATTCTGCTACTGTAATCTTCTACAAGTCAAAACCACACACACACGTCCGGTTAGAGAAAAGAGATTATTACGACCCAGGTATTTACTCTCCTTCTACTGGTTTCAGTAAATTCACACCTAAAAAAGTAATCCCCATCTAAGTGGGAAAAAGTTAATTTGCTTGGCAAGGATTCCAGTCCACTAGACCGAAGTGCACTGGGTCCGTAAGCAAAAATTACAAAGCACACTGCTCCATTTATTACCTTATTAGGAAGTGTTTGTAGCTCATGAATACAGAAAAGTGTGGGTAGATGGGGACCAGGAAAAGAGTCATTATTACCACCTTTGGGTATCAAGACCAGGCCATGAAAGGAAAGGCCACTGTTGGTTTCAAGATGATCTCCCCACGGAATGAATACTCATCAATCACTTATCTTGATCCTCTGAAGGTCTGAGCTATGTTCAGGAGACTGGCAAGGCCATCTCAGTGACATCACTGGTGGAAAGGGACAGGGTTTTCATAGAAAAAATGCAGGGGTGGGAGTGCACTAATAATAAATGTGACTTCATTCTCCACCACCATGGATGTGAACCCACTCAGGACATCCTGGCAAACTTCCGCAGGGGCACAGGCTGGCTGCCTATCTCTCTGGACAATAAATGTCATTTTCTAAGGGAAATTCCAACCCAAAGAGAAACGAATGAAACCGGATTCTGCTATGTAAAGCTGGAACTATCTATCCCAGGGATGTAGAAGATCTATGTAGCAGCAAAAACAAAAATAGCAAATCCTGCTGTCAGGAAACATTTCAACCATCTGCAAAAGGAGAGCTCCTGAGAAGTTTTCTTCAATTCATCTGGATACAGTTTCCATTCTTCACATCTCTGGGGCCTCCAAAAGGAACTCTCAGATGTGTCTGGTCAGTTGTCGAAGAAAGGGCCACACAAGAGTCACTCAGAAGCTGAAAACAGGGTATGACGCATGTATCTAATTGCTGGGTGACAAAAACCTGAAACAGCTAGTATTCCCAGCTGTCTGCTTACCAATTCTCTCCTGGAAGAAACTGAATCTTAGACACCTGCTTGTTTGTATCCCAGTTTGCTTCCAGGTGCTGTCCAGGGAGGGCACACGAGTTGCTGCTCAACTGTCATTCACTCCTCCTCGCTGCCAGTGCCTGGTTCTCATATGCCATAAAGTGCTGTACCAAGCCTTGTTCAAGCCTTGATTCTGCACGCGAACTGGTGATCCAAGGCTACCCAATCAGCCTAAATAAATTAGCTGGAGAATGATGGGTAAAAATTAAGCCTCCAGACAGATCAGCTAAAGGATGATGGCTACGCCCCTGCTTGATAAGAGGTGTCCTTCCCTTAGGGCACTTCTGTCTATCCACTTGATACCGGAAGCCCTGGCAGCCATCTTTGGGCCATGCCACCTCAAGAATGAGATGGAATAAGCCTGATCCAGAATGACCTCTGGTGGGCCCTGCCTACTGGTTCAGCTCGCTTTCACGGGGAACCATCAATTGCAGAGAAAGTATCTATTTTGCAATTTCATTAAGCATTTGGGAAGAGCTCCTTAATACAAAAGAAAACTGCTGACAATTCCAGGGCCCACACTACATGTAGCAGAATGCGCTTGGGCCCCCAAAACAGAGACACAAATTGCTGAACAAAGCTTACACTACATGTGTCTCCCTGCAAGTGACCACAAGGCAACCAGCAGCCATCTTCTGCCATTTTAGATGCAAAATCCTGTGACAGTGTCATCATCGTACGGACATGATGCCTAATTTCTTCTCACATATTTCTTACTGCTTTCCCATCCCTACACAAAAGCGCCACCTCAGATGCTACTCCACAAACTGGATTCATTCCTCTTCCATTAAAGACATCTGGGTTATCTATTTCACATAGAGAAAACTTCCTCATTTGAGATCAAAGTCCTGCGTACTCTGAAATCCAAGAGGCATTCTGTATTAAGGGATTTTGTAGATGATTTTATTTTCAGCCATCTGAAAAGGCATCCTGCTTGGGAGTTGCCAGGGACCAGAAGCCACCTCAGAACAGTGGAACCCTCATCACTGGCTGACTTTACAGGGTTTAGGGCTTTGTACAAACAAAGGACCATGTTGCTGCCTTCACTGTGCCATCATCCTATGCCTGAGCCCCCTCTGCCTGGAAGGGCTCCCCAGGTGTCTACAGGGCTCACTCTGCACCCCTGCAGGGCCTTCTCACACCTGTGTGGCCTCCCAGGCCTGTGCATTAGAAGGGGGACATGCTGTACCTCCTCAACTTCCTACTGCCCATCTTCATTCTCCCTAGAGCAGTTGCCTTCCAACTTACTACATGTAACTTCATTGTGATTTCTGTCTTTTTCTACTGAGAAGAATGCGATTGATCGGTGCCTATTCTGGAGCTCTGCTGAATCCCCAGCACCTCATAGGCACTGCTGAAATATTTGTCACATGAAGGAGAGCATCAGGTGGCATCACACGGAGCACACAGACACAACTGGCCTTCCCACTTGGCAATGGTAGTGGTGGTGACGGCAGTGGCAACAGCTCTGCTGCTTCTGCTACTGCTGCTGCTGACATTGCAGAAAACACAACAACCAGGAAAGGGAGAAACATCACGAGATCTCTTCAAAACTGTGTGAACTGCAATGCATGAACTTCCAAGACATTCACTGTAGAAGAACCAGAGACAACCGCAGATCTCAAAGCCATCCAGACTCATGAAGAACCAAAACCAATTCACACTGCAGTCAACTGTCTTTCCAGGGCTGCAGGGCTGTGTCCGGTGCTGATGTTGATCCCAAAAAAGGGAGACCAGGATAGAGCAGGTGGAAGGCAAGAAATTTCTCTTTTCCCTCTATCTGGATTAGTTGAAAATTTAAAGGTAAAAGGAAGAAAGTGAAAGGAGAGGAAACGAAGCAGGTAATGCATTCATTCATCAGGAACTAACCTCACATTCAGGACAAAACCAGTCCCCCTCTGGTTCCGATGTCAGTCTCAGACACTTAGCGTGATAAACCCGGGGACAGAGCTCACAGCAAAGGACTTGGCCTTCCCGGTGACAAACCCAGCAGTAGAAATCATTTCGTCCATCCTGCGGTACAACATCAACAGGGTCTGTGGTGAGTGGCTGCTTCATATAGTAAAACGGACCATGTCTTAGTTCTGACTGAAATGTAGGCAAGAAAGACAGGTTTGGTTTCAAAACAAGTGTGCATTCTCAACAGGAATTTACAAGTACATCAATCACAACACGAGAAAACTACAGCATTTCACAAGTCCACGAAAAAGCCAAGCTATACTGGGTTACTCTACTAAATACAACATCAGTGCATCATTCGATACAATTTTTTTTCTTTCTTCTATTTTAAAAGGCAATAGATTGAAAGCTAGTATCTGAAAGTTACTAAGCAGCACTACTACGATCCCCAGGTGTAAATTTTAACTCTACCGTTAACCAGCTGTGGGACCTTGGACATATCTCATCACCTTTCGGCTTCAATTTTCTCATCTGTAAAATGGAGATGCTAATCCCCAACTTCATGGTATTGTGTAAGGATTAAATGGGATGATATAATGTATGCA
Source organism: Heterocephalus glaber (assembly GCF_053883595.1). Taxonomy (NCBI): domain Eukaryota; kingdom Metazoa; phylum Chordata; class Mammalia; order Rodentia; family Bathyergidae; genus Heterocephalus; species Heterocephalus glaber. The sequence goes on along the minus strand of NW_028258410.1, from coordinate 20,770,999 downwards.
TTTTACACAGTTGCCATTACTAACACTTTATTAGTACAGTTAAGAACCTATTGAATGGATGTCTAAGTTCACAAAGCCAACAAAAGTACAGTAATTGCTTGCCCCAAGTAGGCACTTGGAAGACAGAACAACTGGATTCAAGTCACCAACATATGATCATTCAAGTCTACACCCAATGATAAAACACTTACTGGGAGGCAATAAGGCTTCCTAAAGCCATGCCTCTGGAACATGTTGGGTCCTTGCATTTGCTGGGGAACCACCTCTCTTCATTAGAACCAAGGACAGCAGAAAGATGAGATGGGAAGGTAATCACTGCAGCCAGCCCTCTTCCTGCCCCAAAATGTCAGGAGAAATCTTTCTCTACTGAGATACTCTAGAATACACCAAAGCTATGCTCCAAACACAAAAGTTTCACTCACAAGAAACTCATTAGGAAAATGTCCATCAGATGCCAACAGGAGATAGTTTAGGGACCATGAGAAAGTCCAACAGGCAAGCATCAAAACAGCCTGGTAACCAGCTGTGCGACCATCAGAAAGCTGCTCAACCTACTCTGTGCCTCAATTCCATGGCGCTAAAATCATGCACAGCAGCCTAGTCACATCCCTATGACCTACCTTAGAGTACACACTATTAGGGAACATGTTTCCTTTCTATCCTTCAGTAACATTATGGTTTCATCCATAAAGATCTCATATGCTGGTTAAATACTGTAGAATTTTGCTGATACTATACATGGGATCTTTTCCCATTACATTTTCTAAGTGGTTAATTTGGGTACGTACAAATAGTTAAGACTTTTAACAATGACCTCATATAAAAACAATAGTTTATTGACCAAAAAAAATAACATTTCTCAATAACATCAGTCGTATCTGTTCATGTCTAATACTTTTACACTGTCGGGCTGTTTTTGTTACGGCATTGTTTTGTAGTGCTAAGGGTCCTAGTTTTCCTCATTTTGATAGGCAGGACTTCCAGGATGTTGACAGTCACAAACACTGCAGGCACCTCACATCTTATTCTTGGATTTTATTATCAGGTTTGAATGTTCTTAAAATGCCCGGTATTGCTAGACTTCTTAAAAAGCCTCACTGATGCTTGTTTAGCAGATCTTTGTTCGATGAAGTAGATAGCTAAGTCCTGTAAGTGTGACTGTTTAATTCTTAAGCCCACTATTATTTCCCTATTTCAATTCAACTTTTAAGATACAGCGGTCTATCTGGTTTCCAGGTAACAACATCATTGTTATGATAGTCTTTACATGGTACACTTTTCTACGTACCGTCACACAAGCCATCTTCATTTTATCCTGACAACCACCCAGGGAGGTACATAGGATGGGTACCACTAGCTATACTTGACAGGTGGAGAAAAGCTCCATTAGAAAGACTTATCTAGGGCTGGGGATTTTCCGGGGCCTGCGGCACAAGCGCAAGGTCCCGAGTTCGATCCCCGGTACCAAAAAAAAAGACTTATCTGACCCCTGACCCAAGAGCCAGAACTCAGGCCTGGCCTCCCAACTAGCTCCATTGCTTATGCTCCACTCAAGATGCCCCAGATGCAGGAAGGACGCTGATGCTCTTGTGACCCCCTTAGAGAACAATCTCTGTAATCCAAAATTAAGTTCTACTTAATACAAATACTCAAGGAAAAAAAAAATCTGCAAAGTAGGAAAACTACTAGAAACCTTCGAGGAGGCTGGATGAGTGACCACAATGGGCTCAACCTGGGGGGAGGGGGGGCCCTCCCTGCAGGATGTCTGGCGGCACCTTGAGGGCCAAAGTGGCCCAGGTGTGCTGTCTGCCTAGGAAAACGCTTCCTTATGTTTACGGAAGAGAGAGAAGGAGGCTGCAAAGCCAGGCACTGTGGTGCACACCTGTAATCCCACCATGCAGAGGCTGAGGCAGGAGGATCATGAGTTCAAGGTCAGTTATGCAACTTAGAGGGACCTTTTTTTTTTGCTGTCTGGGAGGTAGGGAGGGTCTTGGGAAGGAGGTAGAAAAGGGAAGAGGAAGTAAACTGTACACATCAAGCAGGCAGAACTATTTCTAACCCAATTCAGGTATGTACAATGCCCTACTTCCTCCCAGTAAGTTAATAACCAGTCAAAGTCATTAAGACTTAAACGAAACTGAAGATTCAAATATGGCAGCTCATCTCCCTAACCTGCAACCCAAGTCCACAATCTAATAGAAACGGTGGGGGTTTTTTGGTTTGGGTGTGCTTTTTGTTTTTTATTTGGTCTGGTGCTGGGTAGTGAACAGAAGTGGGTTTAGTGATCTTTAGGATGAAGTTTCGGTTGTGCCCCATCTCTACCCTCCACTCCCCCGGCTGGGGCCCAGTGACCTGGAGGGCAGGGACACCCAGGCCACTGCTCTCTCCTCCGATCCCATTCTCTCTGCAGCAGCAGCAGCGTTGAGGTCCAGCTTCCTGCTTCCTCTCTTCATCAATCAGATACGTCCCTGATCTACTGCTCGGGTTTCCCGCTCCATAAAAATAATCTGGTAATATGGAACATTTTTAAAAGGAAAAATAATCATTTCAGGTAAAATGAATTATGATGCTTTTTCTCCTCCACATGTATAAGGTACATGACGAGCCTGACAGACAAGGACAGGCTGCAACCTGTGTTACGAGGGGTAACTGCAGGTTAGGAGAGCAGATGTTCTTATTCCCCTGCTCCTGCCACACAGGTTGGGTTAACAAGAACATGGAAAATTCACTTCTAGAATTATCTGAGTCGACAGCAGGAGCCAGCAAACTTTCTATAAAAGGTTCTATAAGAGTAATAAGTAGGCCAGGCATGGTGGCACACTCTTGCAATCCCAGCACTCAGGAGGATGAGGCAGGAAGATCACAGCAAGTTCAAGGCCAGCCTGGGCTACACAGTGAGTTCAAGGTCAGCTTGAACTACACAGCGAGACCTTGTCTCAAAAACAAAAAATAATAATAATAATAAGTAGGTGCCAGGCATGGTGGCACATGCTTGTAATCTGAGCCCTTGGGAGGCTGAGGCAGAAGGATTGCAAGTTCAAACCCAGCCTGCATAACATAGCAAGACTCCATCTTATCAAAAAAGAAAAAGAAAAGAACAGGGCTTAGTGTGAAGATCTTAGATTCAATCCCCAATACTTTAAAAAAGGAAAAAAACAGGGGCCGGGGATTTAGCTCACTGGTTCCACTGCCTGCCTCGCAAGTGCAAGGTCCCGAGTTCAATCTCCGGTACCAAAAAATAAGTAAATAAATAATTTTTAAAAAAGAAAGCAGCCTTTGAATCAGCTCTTGTCACTGGGTTTGATAAAAACACAGGCACTGCAAAGTGTATAAGAATCACCCAGCCCTGGCGAAAGGACTGCACTGGAGGCAACCTTGAACATCTCCAGGGGCACTGCACATGGGACTTACTGTGGTCTTAAAAAACCCATGAAAGCATCCTGGGGCAGCCCACTTGGCACAGTCCTTGCTTGCCTGGCACTGCAAGGCTCTGGGTTTAATCCTCAGTACAACCATCAAGAAGAAAGGGAAGAGGAAGTAGAAAGGAGGGAGGAGAGAGGGGGGAAGGAAAGGAACCCAAAAATACACATTTTAATTTGAAATCTCATAGCTGTCAAGTGCTAGTGACTAATAGAAATTATGCCAGTCAAATACAATGTTTGGAGAAAGAGAAGGAAAGATATCCAGCATTTTCTTTTTAAACATTTAAGTTCCCCTTAAGGAAAACAGTGGGCAAAGGAAATTGCCCTGCTCTGCAAACACTGCACGCTAGCAGAAATGAAGGGTCAAGGGTCAGGAATGTGGCCCCTATGCAGTTAAGGCTATTTGGTCTTTACCATCAGAAGTTTCCAGGGGCTGGGGATTTAGCTCAGTGGTTCCACCACCTGCCTTGCAAGCACAAGGTCCCAAGTTCAATCCCTGGCACCAAAAAAAAAAAAAAGAAGTTTGCTGCCCATTGTGCCCTGGAGTTTGAGATCAGAGAGGCAAACCTACAATCGACCTAACAATATTCCCAGTCTAAACCTCTATTTTTTGACATATCTGAAGCTCAAAATGAAAGTAACCGACAAGGTCGCACAGTCTCCCATATGCCGGGAGCAAGAGTGAGTCACACATCCGGGCAGAGAGCCGGCACTCTTCTGGGAATACTGCAGGCAACTGGGCATCCAGGGGCAGGCTTGGGCCTGTGCCCTTTCACCCTTGCCCTGCTGCGTCCCACACCCTGAGTGCCCCTGCGTCCACGACTCCCGCCCTGTGTCACACTCCAGGGAGGTGGCAGCCCTGGACGCGGGCCACTGAGCCGAGGACAGAGACTTACATCACCACGGTCACAAGGCTTAAGTGTTACAGAACTGGTGTTACCACAGGGACAGGGAAGGGGAAATACAATGCCCATGTCTCTTAGCAACCAGAGGAAGAGACAGGAGCAGATTCCTAGAGAACAGGTAGGGGACTCACCAGACATGCGCAGGAGAAGGAGACTGGGGAAGGCTGTTTGGTACATGTCTGCTTTGCCAACCTCCCTGTAACTACCAGGACAGTGTTGGCCCAGGAAGTTGAATTACTGGCTAAATTCCGGGGATTATCTGTGGCCTTCATGTTTCTTTCTTGGGCTTCCAGCCTGACAGCTATGAGACAGTGACAGAGAGGCATGTTGTTACCAGCTTCAAGCCAGACAGGCTGACTTAACCTCAAATGCGGCCTCTCACTTGCCCTGAGATCTTGAGGAGAAAACGTAGCCTCTCTGAATCTCAGTGTTTTCTGCAAAACAGAGGTGATTCTAATAACCTAACCCTTCTTCACAGGGTTGTCACAAACATTAAGATTAACACAAATATGTTTACAACACTCGGCAACACAGCAAATACTTCTGGGGTTTTTTGTTGGTTTTTGTACTGGGGGTCGAACTCAGGACCTTATGCTTGTGAGGCAGGCAAGACACCACTGAGCTAAACCCCCCCCCGGCCCACTTCTGGGGTTTTGTGTTTGTTTACTGGAGTGTTGGGGGTTGAACCCAGGGACTTCACACTAAGCTTCCTCCCTAGCTTTTTTTTTTCTTGAGACAGGCTCTCACTAAATCCTTAATCTGCCCAAGACTGGGCTTAAACTCAAGATCCTTCTGCCTCAGCCTTCTAGAGTGCTGGGACTACAGATCTGCACCACCAGGCCCAGCTAATTTTTGATATTATCACCATCAACACTATTACATATTTTTTTCAAACGGCAGTGCCCCTCAAAATATACACAGGATCCACCACCAATTTCCTCTCCTCTAATGATGACTCCTACCTGGCTTTAAACCTAAACTACGAGCCACTGGGAGCCACTTACCTTTAAATTAAATGAAGTGAAAACTTAGTTCCTTAGTCACACTTGCCACTCCCAAGTACTCAGGAGCCACATGCAGCTTTGGCTATCCTGTGGGTCTGGAACGTTTTACAGACATTTCGTATTTCATGTACATACAGATTATATGGCTAATCTACTTAGCACACAGCCTGGCTCAGTTTTTAACTTTATTATTATTACTCATGTCCTCTGGCTCAGTGAGTCCTCATGACCAGCCTGTGGAGTGAACAGCACGATCACAATCCCCATTTCAGTAGATGAGAAACTAGACACGAAGAGGCTAACTTGCCCACAGCCACAGAGCAAAAGGCAGAGCTGCACTTCACTATGTAATTTTGAGCATGAAAATAGACTCATGCTCAGACATATGCACCTCTCTCAGCTCCCGAGCAGTTAACCATTGCTAGGACTCTTCCTGTGAAAGCAACAATCTTGCTTAACTCAACTTCCGAGCCCCACAAAATGGACGATGATTCCCCCGGAATTCCTGCCGAGGAACAATGCCAGGAAAGCTGACCCCTCACTGCACTGAGGGGCCAGATACATTCCACCAATGAGTCCTGATTAATGCCTCTTGTTTCTTTCTAATCAAAGAGTTACCTAGCCTGCATCCATCTAGCTAGAGGCTTCCTCAGACAAGATCTAAGATGGTGACAGGACTTCCTGTAGCAGCTGGCTGCAGGGCAGGTGGGATGCATGCCCAGAACAATGAAGAAATGGTGATCCATGACCACAGTCCGCCTAGGTGATGCCTCTCACCAGACCTAAAACCCCTTCATTTTACAGATGAGAAAATGAGACCGCCAGGGAACAGGCCTCAGCCAAGCAACGACCTCCAGACAAATGGGGCTGGATGCGTCCCAGGAGGGAAAAAGTCCTCAGACTGCGTGAGGAAACCAGTCCCCAGAGCATGGAAAACATTAATCTACGGAAAGCCCCACCCCCACCCCACAAACAATACCCTCATCTCATCCGGGTCACTGCTCTGTCCCCATACAGCTCTCTAGACCTGCTGGAAAAGCTTTTGCACAGCCCCTTCTAAGCTGCCCCTTCCATCCTGTGCCAAGGCCAGGCAGCGCCAGGCAGCATGCCAAGTCAGTGCCAAATCACCAGCCTCGGGACGCCAGGGAGCGGCCATGCTGCTCACTGGCCTCTGTCCTGCTGGTGATGCCACTCCAGGTGGCTCCTTTACCTGCTCCTTATTGTTACTGTTCAGTAAGCCGGGTTTCTTTTTCTTTTTAATGGGGCTTGTTGATGTGTCCTGTGGCGAGTGGCCATTGGAAGAATGCGGAGGGCTGGGGAACTTTCTTTTCTGGGTTGTTCTCTCTGTAGAGCCAGGATCTGAAAGAGACGCAGAAGACCACACATTTTAAAGCAATCAGGGAGGCCCAGGTCCTATGGAGAGGGCATGTGACCTGGTCCCCAAATCCCCAGTGCCATTTCAGCGTTGATATTCTTGATTCCCCTTCCCTCTTTGCTGATTCAAAGGTCAGACAGTCTTTCTTCAACCTACATATTTTTGTAAAATCTAAACTTGTTGCCAAAAGAAAAAAATTGGCAGACTTCTTGTGATAACCTAGATTTTTGGCTTCTCTTCAAAAATTAAGAAAAAATCCCGGGCATGGTGGCACATGCTTGTAATCCTGGCACTTGGGAGGCTTCGAGGCAGACGGATCGCTGCAAGTTCGAGGCCGGCCTAGACTACATAGTGAGTTCAAGGCCTGGCTGAACTACATAGCAAGACCTTGTCTCAAAAAACAAAGAAAAACCAGATCCGGGCACACAGGCCTCCATGGTATCAGATACAGGTAGATAATAATCACCCATTTTCAGATGGCAGTGTGCCCTGTATATTGCCACAATCACCATCCTACTGTGTCGCTGTTGATAAGGCCATGACCAACCCATCAATGTCACAAAGGCACCAGTATAGTTCTGACACAAAACCAAAGTACATACTGTACTTCTTTTCCTCACTCACGTCCAATAATAAAAATCAAGAAACTACAAAAGACAGATCACCAGGGCCACACACCTCAAGGAAAGTTGGCACTCAGTTCTTTGTGGAAACCAACAGTATTTATTCAAGCTCCTTAGGCTAACAAAGTGTACCTATGTAAAAAGAATAACCCCCACACACACACCAGAACATCCTCTTGGCCCATCAGCAGTGGACATTGTGCTTAAGGGAACCCTCCAAAGAGATCAATATGAATTATATTCTCATCCATCCTCATCTGAAATACACCAACCCCATACTTGTCAACCCACCCTTGCTCATCTTCCCAGTATCTCTTTTAAACTTTCTTCCACCACCATCCATCCCATCTTCACCTGCAAGGATTAGAGCCCGTTCCATGCCCGGCGGTGGTCTTGTTAGAGACAATAATGCCACAACTCAGTGCACCTTACATCCTGAGGCATGGAAGCTACAGACACCAGAAGAAAAGAGAGCACACTAAGAGCACAGGGAACAGGGTGGGAGGTGAAATCCAGGAAGACGACAATTCCCAAAGACGTTCATTCCTCCTCCAGCTTTACCACTCAGGCAAGTCCCAGCACACAGGCTATGTGTGCACTGCTGTCTCCCCACCCACTGATGGAGGTGAACAAGGTCACCATGGCCACACATGCAAGGCCTCCGAGTGGTTCCCTTTGGGTGGGAGGCAAGGCAGCTTCCGGGAGACAATGATGGGCCTCTCCTGCCTCACTGGCAGGCCTCAGAAAAACCTGAACCAATGTTCCAGAGAGCCAGCCCTGAGAGGAAATTAAATGCTAACTGCAGGCACTTGAGGGTGAACAGACCCAAGGGCCGGGGGTCACCCCACAACACCAACATGGGGGTGTAGAGAGCCAAAGGTTGGCCCAAAAGCACACAAGAGAGTGCACCCTGGGCAGACACAGTCTACAAAGCAAGGTTTCTCATTCCTAGAGGGGTCCACTCTACCATCCAGTGTTTTTTGTTTTGTTTTGTTTTTTCTTGGCGGGGAGGGTTACCAGGGACCGAACTCAGGACCTTGTGCTTGCCAGGCAGGCGTGGCACCACTGAGCTACATCCCTGGCCTCCACCATCCAGTATGAAAACTCACTTCTCCAGAGTCTCGGCCTCCCCAGACTCCTCCTAGAATAGAAACCCATGTGTAACAAAGCCTCAGAGGAGCACACCAACGAATCTAGAGCTGGAAACAACCTAATGTTACTGAGGACCAGTGTGATAATGTTACAGCCATGGAATGGAATATTCTGCACCATTAAGAACGATGAGGTTGGGCCGGGGATTTAGCTCAGTGGTTCTGCCACTTGCCTCGCAAGCACAAGGACCTGAGTTTAATCCCCGGTACTGAAAAAAAAAAAAAGAACGACGAGGTAGGGCTGAGGGTGTAGCTCAGTGGTATAAAGCACTTGTCTAGCACATCCCAGGCCCTGGGTTCCATTCCTAGCACCAGGATGAAAAGGGAAGAAAAAAAAAAAGACAAGGCAGCTCTTCATGAACTGATATATGATGATCCCCAAGCTTCTGTATCATGTTACAAAAGCAAAATGTGTCTAGCACCACGAATGGGCGAGCACACCCCTCCCCAAAAAGATGTAATGGACACATGAATGTTGACATCAACTAAACACCAAAGTACGCAGAGCTGTGCACAGGGACAAGCGAGTGCCTTGAGAGGAAAGTCTGGAGGGAATGAGGCAGGATTAGTTTTCACCAGATACCCTTACGTACTGTATTCACCGTGTGCCTGGGTGTCATTACCACTATCAAAACAAGTAAAATTAAAAGTACCTTGAAGGTTCGGTTTCACATAAAAAGGCAGCAGGTGCAAACCAAAGTCTGTAATGAGCAAACGAAGGAGGCCCAATTCAGGATAAAAACTGTCACAGATGGAGAGTTGGGGCTGGGTGGCTGCAGACTTGTGGAACACAAGGAAGAGTTTAGGGTTTGTTCTACATAGACCTGACACCCCAGTAAGTCTGCTCAAGTGTCAAGATATAAATCTTTAAGAAAGGTGTTTTTGGAGCTGAGCATGGTGGTGCACACCTGTAATCCTGGCTCTTGGGAGGCTGAGGCAGAAGGACTGACACAAGTTCAAGGCCAGCCCGGGCTACACAGTGAGTTCAAGGCCAGCCTGGACTATATTGTGAGACCCTGTCTCAAAAAACAACAACAAAAAAACAAAGGTGTTTCTGAAGTCAAAGGAAATATATTCTGGAAAAAAACAGTATTCTGGCCAGGCCAAACCAGAGAGTATGTAAGGCAAAAGCTGTGGTCTGTATGCTTTTAGTTTTTCAGAAGATTCTGAGAGGAGACATTGTTCAGTAGGCCAGTGAGGAGAACGTTCAGAAAAAAACAAGGAGTGTCTCACTGCTTCCCAGTTTGCTCTCTGCCACTCGATTTCCTAAGGGCCCCCAACACCGTGACAACAAACAGTATCCCCATAAACATCTCTAGTGGTCCCATCGAGCTGGTACTACATAGGGTACACCCCAACTGTCCTCAGTGGTCCCTTGGTGACACTGAGGGCACCTGCTCCTCCCGGCACCGGCTGAAATCCCTATGGCTGAGGTGCCCTGGGACGAAGGTTCCTGTGACCAGCAGCAGCAATGGTACCTGAGAATGTGTTAAAAATGCTAGTTCTCAGGCCCTGCCCCAGATCGACAGCATCACAAACACAGGGTGGACGTGTCTGAACAAGCCTTCCAGGGATGGTGCTCCATGGAGGGTGTGCGTTGGGGGATGAGTCGGAGGTCCCAGAATCGAGGTCTGCACGAGTGAGCCATCTCCTCTGCTTCCCCACCACTACCCTACAGGGCTGGACTGGAACTTTGTGAACAGCAAGCTACAGCACTGGGAGGTCAGGCCAGGGGATGACACCACATAGGAAAAGGACCCCAAGGCAAGTCTCTCTACCTCTCAAGGCCTCACCTGTAAGACTGGAGAAAGGGGAAGAAAGAGACCAAACCAGAAGTTCTTGCCTAGAGTCCATGGAAGCACTTCAGGGGAGCCACAAATTGCAAGCCACCATTCTGCACACTGATTTCCTAGGCAGTGGGGCAACAGCTTACTTTGCATCCTTAGAGATGCCCTAAACATTAAACACTACCAGGCCAGAGATCTTAAAGTCCTCTTGAACTTTTGATTTTGGGGGGTGGTGCCGGGGATACAACCCAAAACCTAAAATATGCCAGGCAAGCACTCTACTACTGGGCTACATCCCCAAACCTCCTCTTGAAATTTTTTTTTTTTCTTCTTTTTTTTTTTCCGGTACTGGGGATCGAACTCGGGACCTTGCACTTGCAAGGCAGGCGCTGGAACCACTGAGCTAAATCCCCAGCCCACCGCCTCTTGAACTTTAAAATCCTTTAATTCTACGGAAAAGAGGGAGGAAAAAAAAAATTAGAAATTAATATTCTCACAAGCAACTATGAACTGGTAAAAGGTAATTTGCAGAAGCCTACCAGGAAATAAAGGGGAAAGAAAGTCCAGCTCAGTGAGAAGTCAGTTCTGGCCCAAGGCTGCCCACAGTATTCCAGACCTTCTAGTCTCAGCAAAACAGAAAATCCCGGATTCTGGTTTGCTGTTGCAAACATGCTGATTCTCCCTGGAGTTAATGAGAGTTCAGTGGCTATATTCAAGGGGTAGAAATTTAATGGCTTCCAAACAACAGACGCATCTGTCAGCAGCAGGGGTCTTCTGTGAAGGCTCTTAGCAAGGAAAATTGGGAAATGCCTGCTGGATTCAGCATCCTTCAAAGGTATGAGACAGCAAGGAGGTCAGCACTATGACTTAAAACACCTCCTGGCTCCAGAAGGGACTGACCAGGCCTCCGCTGACTATAGGATGGTGGGGAGAAACCTGGCTGTCGTCGTGGTGACGTAGCCAACACAAGGACCTTTTCCAGAAAGCTGAGTCAAAATTTTTTTTTCTTCTTGAATGATTTAATTCTGACAAGGATTCATTGCTGAGTGCATTTTGTCTATAAACTTAGAACAATGACAACAGCCACTGTGGACTAAATCACTGGGAAATGGTTCACCTTTGATCTGAAAGGCTTCTTTCTGCCGCTTTCTCTGGGGCAGCAAGACCAGTGATTCTATGGGCTTGGCCCACAAGGAACCCTCCACCTCCCACCCCAGCCACCCAAACTAAGTCTGCCCCTGAATGCCGGAGGGGAGGGAGCAGAGATGGGGGGGGGACCATTACTGAGCAGTGACTCAGGGAAACAGCTGGGCATGGAGCAAGAAGCAGCAGAACTTTCCCCTCCTTGTGACATTTCCCTGAAATCTTAATAATATGGGGAGATCTCTTGGGTATTAAGAGCCAAGCACATGATGAGCTCTTTCCCAAACCTGCATCTTGTGAACCACCAGAAATAATCCCACTCAGCACTTCCTGGATGTCCTTTGATTTAAGAGATGTTTTATTTCAAGATAACCCTGCTCTTAGCTTTCCTGAGCCCTAGGTTTTAACAACTAAGACTTTCTTTTATTACAGGCAATGAATGAGTGACACACTGTTCAAAATGCTTCTCCTACAGCTACCCAGTGGCAGGGCTGGGATTTGAACCCAGTGATCCCAAGGCTCATCTTCCTAACCACTGCAGAAGGGGCTCATCCTCAACTCTGTTAGCAAGAAGACTTCCAAATTTAGGATCCATGATTTCAGAGTTCACTCTGGTTTTGCCTTTTTTTTCCCCTCTCAACTGCAAATGGAGGTACGGGGGCAAGGAAAGTCCACAGAAAGACTTCCAGAAACTTAAGAAAAGTGGAAAACTGCAGACACCGTTCTCTCAAAGGTAGCCCCTAAGAGCACATTCACGGTCCAATCTCCAAAAGGGAGCATCAGAACCTTTGATGAGCTACAGAGAGCCTAGGGGCTCAAGGACCACGCCCCTCACCCCTTCCCAGGCCACACCAGGCACAACTGTCCTCCACCCTCATCCGGTCCCTGAGTCATAGCACTAGCTGTTCTCTTGGGTCTAGGAAATGACACACTTAACAGGGAATTGTCTCCTCCCTCCAGGGAGAGGGCCACAGCTGAAGGCAGCAGCTTCATGTATTTTCCTGGGTGTTAAATTTCCTTAATGATGTCCACAGCCAACCTGCTGGGGCCTGAATACAAAGTAAAGTTGGGCACGGCAGTCACTTGAGTGAGGTGATACCCATGTGGCTGGCCAGCTCTGGAAAATTGGGGCAAGTCAGAGGCGCACATGCCTGTGGACTAGCTCACAGATGAAGGCAAAGGCCCGTAGTGGCTAGGAATCTGCTCTCTGGCATCAAACAGCACGCAGAACATAGTTCTGCTCTTCCCAGCAGGGTGACCCTAAGGAAGTCACTTAACCTCTCTGGACCTTCATTTTTCTGAACAGAGGGAAGGTATCTTACAGAGTTATCAAAAGATTAAATGTTAATTCAGGCAAAGCTTTTAGTATAATACCAGGTAACGGTAACTTTTTTTAAACCAACATTCATTCCTCCTGCTCTTCCTCCTCCCCTACAAACACCTCGCTCCAAAAGCAGAGCTAGCTGTCTCCCAAGAGCAAGTCAAATCAATCCTACAAGTTCAAAGTTGAAGGCACGAGGCTATATAAAGTGGAAAACAGAATGACTGCAGGATAGGATATCTGAATTTCAATCAGAATGTACAAATTCAAAGGCAGGGTCAGAGGCAGCTGGGCCCCAAGCCCAGTCACAGGGAGCACTGGCAGTAGCCACTGTCGCAGTGTACAACCTTGCTCTAAACAGGGCCACACGCAGCTGCTGCCACAACGGTGAGCTGGTTAATCATTGCAAAGCGATTCCCAAAGATACAGAGCAGGTATCCAAGCAGGCCTCCCTCCACAGGAATCTCAGGCCTTCCTCACTCAGTAATTACATCATAAAGAAACAAAAGCCCAGAATTTTTTCTCAGCGCTGAAAGCTGACAAGCTGGAGTAAAGGCTGGGGGCAGGGGACAAAGGTATCCTTAGAACCTCCAAGCCTAGAGGAACTTGTGCATTAAAACACCTCACAAGGCAAGCAGAAGTCTTCATTGCTCAGGGCTTAGCTTCAGACTCAAGGATCAGGCTGGCTGCACCTGCCCACCTGGGCCTGCCAGTCCTAGGACCAGCACCTGAGAGCCTGAGCCGCCCGGAAGTGTACTGAAAAGGAACTCAGGCTGCAGGATGAAAGGCTCAGTCACTCCCCACTGGGGAAGATGTCATTTCACCGGGAATGCTGCGAGCGAGGGGCAGGCCACCCAGGGAAGGAGCACCTACCTGCCATGGTGACCACGTGGCTGCTCGGAGGGGCTGGCCACTCTTTTTCAAAAGAGAACAGTGGCTCACTCACGGCAGACATTCCTGCTTCCGGCTCCTCAGCGGCCTCTCCCAGGGGGAGGAGGAAGGAGCAGAGAAGACCGGCTAAGAGTCACCACTTACCAGGCCAGCCCTGGTCTTGTACATTAGGTCGCCCAGCAGGGCAAGGACACCGTCACCTCTGCATCAGGCAGTCTGAGGCAGACTCGCCTGCATGTCCCTGGGCCTTTGGCTCTAATTTATCACCCTCGACAGCAGCACCACTAAGCTGAAAGACTTCAGTGCACTGCACCAAAGAGCCACTTATTTCTATGGATGTGAATAAACCCTGGCTGGAGCATGGGCACCAGAAGGGGGGACTCTGGTTTGCATGTTGGATGTGTTTTTAATTTTTTTTAATAATTGTGTCCAATGATCTTCAGTCCTGAAGTGCCTCCTCCTGGAAGTGAGGAAGCCACCCTGGATCCTCCAGGAATAATCCCACTAGACAGCCTTTTCGGCCCCTCTCTCAATCATGCAGAAGTGGTGATTAAAGGGCACATTCCTCGGTAAAGGACGAACTTCCCAAACTCGCCCGGCAGGACGGAAATTGCCTCCATCTAGGGAAAAGAGGCTGATTTGCAAATGAATTCTGTGTTTAGCCCTCCACCCCAGAGGCACTTCCAAGCAGGGCTTTTCCTCCTCCTCAGCTGGGAGGAGGCCCAAGGAAAAAATGAAAACATCGCAACAGGGATTTCCGGGTTCAAGAAGGCCAAGCTCAGTCCAACTTTACAGAGAGGCAGGGCCGACTCCCGGCAAGATCACACAGCCCCTCACCCGCCCCACAGCGGACCCCAGCCCGAAGGCTGTGGACAACACGGACACCTATTTGAGGCCCTGCCAAGACGCCCACATCACAAAGAGAATGTGGAGTAACCGGCTGCCTTTGGCCTTTACAACACCGCTGGTTCCGGAGGCTGAGGCCTGTTTGCATCATTTGTCCAGGCTGCCAGGTGGCCCCAGCCCCACCCCACATGGCTGGGGTTCTGGAAAGCTCAGGTGCCCTGGCTTTCAAATTGCACTGGGGAACTGCTGCATCATCGGAGAGCCAATTCAGACACAAAAAGACGATCTGTGCCGGCAGCAGCTGAAGCACAGAAATGGGTTGAGAAAAGAAAGGCAAATGAAGACGCTTCAGAAAGGGGGACAGATGAAGGAAGAGGAGCCACTGGAACCAAGCAATGTTCCCCAGCACCCTGGGAGAGTCACCCTGGGTGACTTTTAGAAGTCACCGTGATGTTGGCAAGTAAACACTGAAACTAGGAAGAAGGAGCAGACCTCCCATGGTCAGCTCGTCCTGCCTCAGCTTTTGGAAAGCAAAGATTTCAAATCCAGAGTGTCAGCTACCCTGGTCAAAGGGATGTGTTAACATGGCGAGGACATCATCATCTACAGGCACAGCTGTGTCGACCATAGACCAGAGCAGCTACCACGGCCTGGCTGCGGAAGCAGAAAGCAGGAATCAATAGCCGGGTGACATGCAGACCATCACGAGGCAGCCACACAATGGGATGGCAACAGTCGTGCATGTCTATGACATGGCATAGCACAAAACCCTAGGGAAAAATGGGCAAGCAAGGAACCTAGATCCAAGAAACACAGGCCATGCGGGCTCTGGGTTTGCAGAGGCTCAAGGAACACCCAGGAAAGCAGTAAACTCTGGACTCCTCTGATTTCTTTCTGATCATGTTCACACACTCAACTATGTAAGATATTTTTCAATGGCTACAGGGAATAAGGATAATAATGTTTATGGAACACTCACTGCCAGCTACTGCCTCAGCCTGGGACCATATCTGCACATGCAGCACCCAGCAAAAGCTCAACATATGTCTCCAGGATCAGTCGGGTGCCACTTGTAAGGGACTCTGGTGTTCTAGAACAATGTAAAGCAGAGGTTCTCAGCAGAGTTCCCCATGGAACACTCGGCAATGTTGAGACATTTTTCAGTGTGAAGGCTGCAAGGAGCCTTGTGGCTACTGGCAATTAGTGGCCAGAAACCAGGGATGCTGTTGGATGCTGCTAAATACCTTCTAGGGCAGCCCCATGACAGAGTATTCAGGCCCCAAATGCCTATGGTACTGAGAGGCTGAGAAACCCAGGGATCAGGCATCTTCCAATGAGCTACCCGGCAGGTCTAACCTTGAGCAAACACACAACCCACAGCGGCTGTGCATTCATCACAAGGAAAATGATTCCTAATGTTTCACCTGACAGCTGACTTCAGATTTCAAAGAGAAGAAAACAATGGTACCAGTCAGTCAGCAGTCACTGAGCAACTAACGTCTGGGATCTGGGCCATCAGGCAAATGGTCAGAATGGTCAGAAGGATGCCTCTGCCCTCCTGGAAGGACAGGAGAACACTGGCACCCTTTCGTTGAGCACTTGTGATTTGGGAGGCACTGCTGTAAAGACAAACAGCAATTAATTAACTTCCAGTACCTAAATTCTACAGGAAGTGGTCTCTGGATGTCCCCACTTCACAGGTAGGGCAACTGAGGCCCAGAGAAAGCAGGCCCATGGGGAAGTGGCTCTTAAGTATGGAATGACTGAGAAACCGATTACAGAAAGACAAAAAGCTGAGCTGGAGAAACATGACACTGGGGGAAAAGTGTGCAGCCAGGGAAACATTTCTCTATTTCCTTTTCAAACTGTACTCTTGTGCATTCACAACCATTGTTCACTAAAAAAAAGACTTAAGAATCCTCCCCAAAGGATCCCATTAGGTTGGAGACCCATTTTATGGGTGAGGCTCAGAGAGGTAACATCACTTCCGAGCTAATAGGCGAGCAGACTTGCCCAGCCTCTGTTGAAGCTGGGGCCACTCCAAAGCCGTTGGTTGCACAGGTCAGTTGCCTCTGGCAGGGTTCTGAGTGCCACTTGGTAATCCTCCATCACTGAGGGCACACTTGGCCAACATGTAAAGTCAACACAAACCCAGCGTGTGGGCTCCACAACCAGGCCGCTAGCTCTGAGTCCAAGCTGAGCTCTGTGCCCTTGGACAGATTACTTACTTCCCCTCTCTGAGCCTCAGTAGGTTCAACTGATAACTATTTACGATCCTAACAGGGTTGTTAGGACTGAATGAGACAAACCAGGCACACTGAACAGGGTCTGGCACACCACAGCACCATGCTCATAGCTATTATTTATTATTCCTCTGGTGGCAGAGAAAAGACACTGAGACCCAGAAACCTCAAATCGGTTTCCCCAAACCTTTTCGCATCCTCTCCACGACCTGTACCAGACTAGAGTATTTCTCCCCACCCTGTTTCTTGGGAAAGTTCACAGATGAGAAACACAAATGTCCATTCGAAGTAAATCTTCTCAGGCTGACCCAGTTCAAAGCCAGGCTCAAAATCCCTCCAGGGCTCAGGATTTTCACACAGATCAGAGAAGAACTCTTCAGCTGGCCCCCAATCCCAGCCCTCCCCTCCCCTCCCTGGACTCCTTCCAAAGCGCTCTCCTCCATGGCTTATGACAGGCTTATGACAGGCCTTGGGCGGATAACTCCTGGGCAGCCGTGCGGCCTTGGGCAGGTCGTATCACCTCTGACCTTCAGCCCTGCTTACCTGCAAAATGCATTAACCTTGGGGGAGAGAAAATGCCTATGAGGTACCTGGTACCTAACAGGTGCTCTCCCTGCTGGCCTCACCTCTGCCTGTTCATGTTCAGCCCAACCTTCAGTCATCACCTTGGTCCGAGCCTGGGGACCATTCACTGACTGCCCTCCTTCCTCACTTCCTCCTTCCTCCACAGTACCGTCTTCAAGCCTACAGAGATAGGCACGGCCCTGCTTACTGCCCTCCTCCTGGGGCTTTCCTGAGCCACTGTATTTATCCAGAGCCACACTGTGGCTGGATGGTGGCACACACTGTGGGAGACTGAGGCAAGGGTCACAACTTGTAGCCCCACATGGGCTACTTGGGAAGGCACTGTCTCAAAAAAAAAAAAAAAAAATGAGAAAAGGCTGCAGAGAGAGCTCAGTACAAAGGCCCTAGGTTCAATCCCCAGCACCACAAAAAAACCACAAAATTGCAGTGTCCCCAGAGAATGGGTTCCCCCAACCCCGTTCCTTCACTCCCTCAATTCCAACCACAATGGCCTCCTGTCTGCTCCTCAGACAAGCCAAATTCATCTGCACTCAGCTACCCTCTCCATCTAGAATGTTCTATGCCTAATCTTCTCCATAGTGTCAACGTCAACTTTTGCCTCAAATGTCACCTCCCCAGAGAGCAGGCTGTCCCTGACCACCCCAACTCCAGCCTCCTTATCCTGTGATCCCAATGGGGTTTTTCCCTTCCCCACAGTCATCTCCAATTGAGAGTTATCAAAAATCTTCCTTTGCTGGTTCACTTGCTTATCTCTCCTCTGGGCCAAGAGAACTGTTGATGTCACTGTCTGTCCTTCGCTGTGCCCCAGCCTGGCTAGCCGACTGTCCTCAAACCTCACAAGTCAGCCTGAGGAATGGGAGCAGCAGGGCAGGGTTAACAGAGCCCCTGGGCCGTGCCAGCCACCCACAGGAAACTCCGGTTTTTCTGCCCCAGTCTCAGTCCAGCAAACCCAGTAGATGTCATTTCCCAAAAGAGAGCCTGGTCACTTCAGGGCCCAAAGAGACCCCAGAACAGGAAATACCCCTTTCAGCGCTTAATCAGCTACTCTGTTCCTTGCCTAAAGCCCCATTCCCCCAAAGGGGGCTGTAGGTGAGGAGGTCTAATCTAACCTGGGTGCCATGGGCCCTACACCAAGCAAAGTTATACAGAAAAGCCCAAGGGAGTCCGGGTCTCCTCACCACTCCTCCCCCGGCTTCTCAGGGAGAGCTACCATTTCGGACTCGCCCAACTGTGAAAAAGAGCAGCAGCACACTCCAGGGAAGACACACTTCGTGCCAGAGGACGACAAGCTCTTCCCCCTCACCAGAGATGAGTTTATCACATTTTCAGTCTCGGTTCTTTGCCCCTGTGAGTCTACAGATCTCTTTGGTGACGCCTCCTAGGAGGGTCCTCTGCCTCCCTGGGATTCTCCAATTCTGCCCCTGTGACAAGAAGCAAGGGCCCATCCCACAGGTACTGATCCACAGATCTGCAGCATTCATAAGGGCTCAGCCTTGAATTGGGAAAGTAAAACATTTTTCAAACATATCTTCCCTCCATTGCCCTGCTCGGCGGGCACAAGTGGAGAGAATTCATTCACACGGCTCTTCCCAGTCTTTGTCTAGTTCCCTCTAGTTCCCAAGTTGGCACCCCCAAACTTGAGTCTAGATTTTAAAGGCACATTTGTCACACAACACCCCTCAGCTCTCTGATCCCGACCCAAAAAACAGCAACCTGGTTTGAAAGACATCCCCCCAAATGAAGTGTACAGTGGAGAGAGTTAGGTGAGAGTCATGAAGGCAGAAAATAAACCTAGGTCAGCTGGAGTAGCAAGAGCTCTATGCTAGGGGACCAATGATCTCCAGGGGAGCTAGCAGTGGCCAGATCCACCTAGGAGGACCTGCAGCCACAGTCCAGCCAGAGGTGGCCACCTCACACCGCAAGCCAAATCCAACTCACCAATGGCTGGATGTTTCCAAAATCTGACAAAGTGGTCAATATTTAAAAATTGGTAGGGCTGGGGATTTACCTCAGTGGTTTCGCCACCTGCCTCACAAGCACAAGGTCCTGAGTTCAATCCCCGGTACCAAAAAAAAAAAAAAAATTAAAAATTGGTAGAGGGGCCGGGGATTTAGCTCAGTGGTACCGCCGCCTGACTTGCAAGCGCAAGGACCAGAGTTCGATCCCCGGTACCAAAAAAATAAATAAAAATAAAAATTGCTAGAAACAGGCTGGGCATGCTGGCTCATAACTGAAATTCCAGTACTCTGGGAGGTTGAGGCAGGAATGTGGGTAACTAGGTGAGATTCTGGGTTTTTAAAAATAAAAATCCCCATCTGGGGATGCAGCTCAGTGCACAGGCCCTGAGTTTGATTTCCAGTACAAAAAAGAGGAAGAGGAAGAGAAGGGAAAAAGAAGGAAGAGAAACAGGTAGAGGAAGAGGGGAAGCAGGAGGAAACAAAAACTGAGTTTTAAAACTCAGATTTCGGGGCTGGGGATTTAGCTCAGTGGTTCCACCGCCTGCTTCACAAGCACAAGGACCCAAGTTCGATCCCCAGCACCAAAGGAAAAAAAAGAAAAAAAAAAACAACCAAAAAAACTCAGATTTCTAGTGTCTGTTAAAAAATAAAATAAAGCTGGCTGGGGTGGAGCACACCTACAATCTCAACCTGCAAGAAAGATCGAGTTCCTGGTCAGCCTGGGCTACAGAACCCTGTCTCAGGAAAGTAAAATAAAGTAAAATGAATAAATCCCAAGATCAGGCTACACAAAGCCCCCATTTCTTACAGAACAACCCTCTAGGTGGTCCCACTTGGTGGAACTCTAGATGCCCTGCTGGACAAGGTTTCCACTATTCTTAACTTTCAGATAATTCAATTAAACCCTGAAAATTCCCGCGCAGGGCTGAGGAAGCAAAGAAAGGCCGTAAGGCAAATAGAAGGAAGAGATGAGGGAGATTTTACCAGGCTGGCCAGCTTCCAGCAAGTCCCACCTCATACAAATTGTATAGATTTGTTTGTATATTTGTGAGCATGGAGGGAGGAACACAGCTGAAAATATATCACACCATTAACACTGGTTACCTGGCAAGAAAGGGATTTTGGCTTCTTTGCATACTTTGACTTGTTGCAAGGAGATGCATTGATTTTATAATTTGCAAGAAAATCCAACAAATCATTTCCCCCCCTGGCTTAACGTTAATTAGTTTACAGCCGTTGGAAGGAAAGAAGCATGCACTGAGCAGCTGCTAAGCATCACCAGCTCCTATCAGCTCCAAAGAGGTGAGAGAGACCTGGTCCCCACTTGGCTTCAGGGAGATGAATAATTACAACAGCGCATGCCCGAGGCAGGGGAGAGGGCAGTCCAGCTCTCCAGCCCACTCTGCAACTTCTCCACAGTTGGGGCCAACATGCCTGAGGCTTCAACAAGAAGTAACCGCTTGGGAAGGTAGGAAGAACACAGTCTCTGGAAGTCTTTTCAAAGAACAAACAGGCCCAGAAGGGTCTGATGAAGCAACCTGTAAACACCACAGCAATCATCCATGGAGCAATTTCTATGCGGTACAGTTCCCTGGCTAGGAGTTTCCACCTACACGTACCCAGCACAGCCCTCACCATAAATCCACTCATCTTACGGAGGTTACAGAACAGTGCTGTCAAGAAGAACTTCCCATAGTGACAACCATGGTCTATACTATTCTACATGGGGAGTTTTTCTTTTTCTTTTTTAATCCCCCAGTACTGGGGACTGAACTCAAGCCCTGGAGCACACTAGGCAAGGACTCCAGCACTACATCCCCGGCCCTGTTTATTTGGAGACAGGATCTCACTAAGTTGCCCTGGCTGGCCTTGAACATGCCATGCTCCTGTCTCAGCCTCCTGAGAGTAGCTGGGATTACAGCGTGTGCCACCATGCCTACCTTGAATTTGTTTTTCTTAATGTAAATTTAAATGGTCACACACAGTTGTGTGGCTACCACACTGGGTGGCAGAGCAATAGAAACTTAAAATCCAGACAATGGAAGAGAACTGCTAGGAAGCAGGACCATTCAGAAAACATCTTCCCATCCCTGTGTGAATTGGGGATTTGGTAGTTAGATTTAAGGCATAAGGATGTGATATCTAGGAATGTAAATATGGACTTGTCTTCCATTCCTCCCTGAGTTTGGCTTGGAAATTCTCAATGCTTCTGTATGCATAAGCATTTCTGATCAAAGCTGATCACATTCATGGGCAATTGAAGGAAAACCACCACACCCACCACCCACCCATCACCACCACCCCACCCCACCTCCCCAGCTAGACATGGAACCCAGGACCTCCTTCCTATATGCTGGGCAAGAAGCACTGTCTGTACCACTGAGTACATCCTCCCCTCGGTTAAGGGAGGTAAGAGCCTGTAGAGAAGCAAACAAAAGGCTGAGGAAAAGGGAGGACCTGGGTTTCTCCAAGGATGTGGTCAAAACAAGGGGAAGACGGCCCTCAAGGGGAGCAGTTGTCTCCCCATCAGATAGACAAAACCCAATCATTCATGCTTTCAATTTAAAATAAAGATCTACTATACCCCAACAAAAACAAGAACAATGGTAGAGTAAGGCCAGCACAGGGTAAAGGAAGAGCAAAACCAAAAAGGCAAGATTCACTCTCATTTGGAGAAAAAGAAGAGAGGAATTTCCAGGTCTGAGCAAAGGCGCTGTGGTCAGAGGAGGCTCTTTCAAAGAACACGAGGTCAAGTGTGGATGGAGGAGAGAGAAAAGCACAGAGAGGGAAAGTTAGCAAGGCTGTCAGGGGGCAGTACATGGGAATATGAGGATTGTGACCTTCATTCTAAAAACCAAGGAAAGCTGGGAGTGTAGCTTCTTGGTACAGAGCACTTGTTTAGCATGCGTAAGGTCCTCTGTTAAACAGTTACCAGCCTGGGGCCGGGGATTTAGCTCAGTGGCGCAATGCTTGCCTCGAAAGCTCAAGGTCCTGAATTCGATCCCAGGTTGCGGGGGGGGGGGCGGGGGGCGGGGGGCGGCGGCAGCAGTTACCAGCCTATGAGCCCAGAATCCCACTCCTAGGTCCATGCCCAAGAGAAATGAAAACATACGCTTCACAAACACTCAATACACAAATGTTCACAGCAGCATTATTCAAAATATAGACATAATTCAAGAGATAAAAGGACAAAACGTAGTGTACACATGCAATGGAAGTCTGGCCCAGTGGTGTGTCCATGTACTCCCAGCTACTTGGGAGGCTGAAGCAGAAGGACTGCTCCAGCCCACGAGTTTGAGACCAACCTGGGCAGCACAGCGGGACTTCATCACAAAATACAGTACAGGGCTGGGGATTTAGCTCAGTGGTTCCAGCGCCTGCCTGCCTCACAAGCACCAAGTCCCGAGTTTGATCCCAGGTCCAAAATAAAAACAGAATAAAGAATCCACCACCACAGTAGCAAAATAAAATATAGGTTGAACATCCCTAATCTAAAAACCTGCAGTCTGATGTGTTGCAAAATCTAAAACATTTTGCATACCAACCTGACACCACAAGCGGAAAATTCCACAGCCAATTTCAGGTGATAGGTCACAGTTAAGGCAGAGGTCCACTCAAAATATTGTCTAAAATGACCATCAGTCTGTGTAAAGTGCATATGAAACAATAATGAATTTCATGTTCAGACTTGGGTCCTTTCCCCAAAATAGCTCACATACATGCAAATATTACAAAAATCTGGAAAAAAAAATCCAAAATCTGTACCACTCCCGGCCCTAAGCATTTCAGATAAGAGATACCCAACCTGTAATGATTAGCCAAAACTTCCAGGTGAAAAACAGTACCCGGATCTCTAAAAGGCCTCCAGTCCAAGACATTCATTCTAATGTGTTTTGCAAAAGAAAAAGAAGAGATGGTTCTTTTTAAAATTGAAAATGGTCAATTTTAGACCACAGTCTCCTAGAATAATAATTTCACGTACACATGTAATATGAGTCAGGGTTCAAAAATGAGGAAGGCACAGTTTCCTCCAGAGACATGAAGCTGAATCACTCAGACGTAGCCAACAGGATTCCATTCACAGGCCGCATGCCGGATGATCCCGGCAGAGAAGGTAAGTGATTTCCCTTTTAGAAGCCATCATCAGGCAGCTCAGGGCACTGGGGATATTTTAGATCTTGTTGGAAGAGCCACAACCTGGTAATTATCTAACTCCCAAATAAAGTCTTCCCACTGCACAGAGCACCCACGGCACTTCTTGGGCTGCTGCGAGAGGTAGAAGAGCCAGAACAGTCAAAATGACCAATGCTCATTTCTTGAAAGAAAAATTCTCAGCACTTCTGCATTACCCAGTAATTTAAGTGTTTACAGTTATATTTTCTTAAAAGAGTTTCCTTGAAAAATGACAGAAGGTCTCTGTCTCAGGAAGTCCTCATAAACAATCCCTTTGTGAAAATCTTCATTTACATACAACAGTGAGAGCGAGGATCCTATACTAATTAAGATCCAGGCTGGTTAGCAAATAGCTATAATTGTAGATTCTCTAGCATCCTGTCTCTGAAAACATATCCATACCCAGACAAATCTCAGCAAGGATGATACTGTTCGGGATTTTAATATCTTGGGCTTCCGCTGCATCTGTGCCTGGCTTCCAAGTGGCTCCTTCCCTTGCGCCGGTGACATTACACAGACATTTTTTAAATGTTTTCAGCTTTGGCAGCCTGGCATCCACGCACTACCATCATTACCGCAAAATGCATACATGGCAGGATCAAGATGCAAGCAGCCCAAACAGGGGCGCCTTTGTATGAAGACATGAACTCAACTCACGGAGCCCATCGATTTTCAGAATTCAAGTCCCTGGCCTTCCCGGGGCTCGCTTTGACTCATGCATGGCGTGGCCAAAATCCTGCAAGGACCTGTGCTGTGATCAGTCTTTCGAAGAGAATGCAAACTGACAACCCTCAGCCTCCTCCATCTCAGAGATCTGTTTTGTTGGGTTTGTGCAAGGTCTTTGAGAAACTGGTCTGCACAAACCACACTTCAAAATCAGGCACTGTTACATCGGGGGAAAGAAATCCCAGCGGGCAACACCAGGTGAAAC
This sequence comes from Heterocephalus glaber, assembly GCF_053883595.1. Classification (NCBI taxonomy): domain Eukaryota; kingdom Metazoa; phylum Chordata; class Mammalia; order Rodentia; family Bathyergidae; genus Heterocephalus; species Heterocephalus glaber. Next base: position 20,746,641 of record NW_028258410.1, on the reverse strand, counting down.
TGCGAGGAGATGGAGGCTCCCTCTCCCCTTCAGCAACACTCCCACTCATAGAAGACTCAAGCATCACAGATACCAGAACAATCAGTGATCTATCTCCTACATGCGACTTGAAACCCTAGGGATATAGCTCATGAGTAAGCACAAAGAGTTAAAATCAAAAGTAAAACCAGTGCCCTACTTTGCCACTTCACTGATCCATGTGAGCCTCAATTTCCTTAACTATAAAATGGGAACAAGAACACATTGACATCGTAGCATAATTATGAAAATCAAAAGAGGCAATTTGCAAATAATACAGTGGCACATTTTGACTATGCAGACTTCAGCTCCAGAAGCAGCCACTACAGACATCTGTGAGTGACAGAGCTCAGTTCCACGCAAAGACAGCTACCCAAGGGCATCCTTGGGCAGAGGAAGGTTTCCCTGGAAACCAAGGGCCCCTAGTCTCACTGACTCCCCACCCAAGCAAGGGCTCCCAGGCACCTGAGAGTAATCGCAACAGTTACAAAACGGCTCTCTCCAAATGCTACTGAGGCCAACAGGACAGGGAGCCAGCAGTGTGGGACAAGGTGTGGGAATCCTAGATCAAGAGAGGCACTTCCGTCTAGTCCCAGCCTGCCAGCCTGGCAACCCTACAGAATCCTGCACTGTGCCCCTTGCTGGGCAAGGGTCTGTCTGCATCTACCTCCGCCCATACCTTCTTCCTAAAGGCTACACAGGAGAGGAAGTGTAAGTAAGCCACGGTGAGGAGGGCTTTCCCCTGGCAGACCTACCAGTACAAGCTCCTGGTCCTCCAAGTTGATTCTAATTGTGGCTAACATTTTCAGGCACTCACCATGTCCTAGGAACTATTCTGAGCAAATTTCATCTTAGCTATAGTCCTGTACCTTTCTTTTTTGCCCCCCAATATTGGAACCCAGATGGAACTCATAGCCTTGACATACTAGATAAGCACTCTACCCTTTTCATATTTTCTTTAGACACAGGGTCTTACTGTGTATCCCCGGCTGGCCTTGAACTTTCAACATCCTCCCAAACAGCAGCTGGAATTAAAGGTATGCACTACCACACTCATCTGGGAGGCAGTTTTTAAAACCTATGTACAGCCAGGCATGGTAAGACATGCCTGTAATCCCAGAACTCTGGGAGCCTCACCAAGGAGGATGGCAAGTTCAAGCTCAACCTGGGCAACTTAGTGACTTAGTGAGACCCTGACTCCAAAGATAAAAATGGGCCAGGCATGTAGCTCAATGTGAAGGCCCTGAGTAAATAAAAAATTAAATAAAACCTCTATACTGTCCTGCCTCTCAATCTAGAGATGCCATCTCATCTAGAGATGACACCTGCAGTCCAACAGAGCGACAAACAAACAACAAAGTACAAGAACAAAACTGAAGTGAACAAAAAACCTTGATGTGGGAAATGACTAGTATTCTCGACTTGGGTCTTAGACATACAGCGTATACTTGAGTTAACATGCACCAATATGTACACCGTAGAGCAGATTAAAAATGTACCAGAACATAGCGCACAAATGGAAGAAGCTGTCTCGTTGCTGGAGTGGGGGTTACAATGAGTAAGGAGAGGAGGCTAGAATTGATCTGTGGATCAATGCTTGGTGACAAGCATTAAGAACTCGTGTCTTGGGCTGGGGATTCAGCTCAGAGGTTCCACTGCCTGCCTCACGAGCCCAAGGACCCAAGTTCAATCCCTGGTACCAAAAAAAAAAAAAAAAAGAACTCATGTCTAGCTAAAGCAGACACAGACAGGCAGACACAGACAGGTACACAGTGAAGTGTTTAAAGGCACGTGTGTGTGCACTGTGAAGATACATGTATGTTTCCTTGCTATCAGCTCAGAGAACCCAGAAACAAAGATGTTCCGGTAACAGCGAGCACACCTGGCACCCGGATCTTGGTCCCTAATACCAACCAATCTCCAATAAGATATCCAAGGGTGCTTGGAGAAATGGCTGACTCTAGGGCTTGGCAAAACACATTCAAGATGAGCCTAGAGCACATTGTAGCATCAGAAAGAAAGGAAGTGCTCAAGAAACAAGCCCATCAATGGGGGCTGTCACAGGCACAGCCAACAGACATAAGAATAATCTGCAGTAAAATAAATGAGTAGCATTGGACTATAACGCAACGCATAATCATCCTTGTGCCCATACTGACATAAAAGAATAAATAAAGATAAGCAAATCCCTAACTGTGACCCAGAAGGATTCCAAGTAACTCATCCAGATACTCCACCCCTTAAGGAAGTGGAACACAATGCCTCCCTCAGCTCTAGCATGGTAACTTCCCTCCATAGAGTACAACATGGAAGGGGAGAGACTCTTGGCCACGGCCAGGAGTCAAGTTCAGTATCAACAGAATTAAGGCCTACTGACAAGTATGGACCCTGGTATGATGCAATGAAAGCAGCACTGTCCCTCAGTGGTCTTCCTCCCCAAAAGTGATAACCCCAAACTGGTCACAGTGACAGACATCTACAATCCCAGCTACTCTGGAGGCTGAGGCAAGGAGGGTCACACAAGCTCAAAACCAATTTGGGCAACCACCGTGCAGTCCTGAGAAACATCAAAGCCCAGCTGAAGGTCATCCTACAAAAGATCTAACCAACCCTCCTCAAAATTGTTAAGGTCAACAAAAGCAGGGAAAGTCAGCCGGGTGTGGGGGCGACCGCCTATACGCTCAGCTCTCAGGAGGCTGAGGCAGGAGGATTGAGGCAAATTTTAGGCCAGCATGAGCTCCATAGTGAGTTCAAGGCCAACCTCATCCTTGGCAGTGTTGGGATTATAGGCATGTGCTGCCAAGCCCGGCAGGAAATCTGAATAAAGTATGGGGTTTAGATATAACATATGATGCTAACAATGCGGGGAGAGATATGGGAACTCAGTACCATCCTTGCAACTTTTATGAAAATCTAATACTATGAAATTAATGGGTTTATTTTAAAAATATATAAGAAACATAGGAAAATATATAAGAAAACTATTTAAAAATATTTAAGAAAACAATTTCAAGTCTAGGTGGCCATAGAAAGACTCTGAATGACATCTGTGATGAACCAGAGTTAGGAGAAACAGCAGCAGAACCCAAGACAGCATGTTCTGGGCAAAGGGCACCCAGGCCCCCAAGTAGAGAAGGGCAGGGAACGGGATCATCCAGCAGGCAGGTCACCAGGCCTTCAGACTTGAGCCGCAAGGTGCCAGAAGCTCAGTGCAGGGAGTCAGCAAAACAACACGCTTTTTAAGAACATGCTGGCGGCTGAAGGGAGAGGCAGGGAACAGGGCACATGACAGAAGGAGCAAAGGTCACTCATATGGGTCACAGTTCAAGCAGCAGGGAGAGATCCACTGAGTGAGATGGTAAGAGCACTCAGGAACACAACACAGTCGAGAAGAGGCATCTCCAAACTCAGAAGGGCTGAGCAGCCCAGGATCCTACACTGGTGACCATCTCCACCCTTCTGGAAAAGTCTCCACTCAGGGCTACGGGGCACTGCAGGTACAATCCACCTCCTTGGGGTCACTCAGTTCGGTCCTGCTCTGCTATTTACTACCTGTGAGATGTTACCATGAGGAGCCTCAGTTTCCACATCTGCAAAGTGGGAGGGATGCCTCCTCCCTCAGGAGGAGAACACAGGAGTTGAACTAGAGAAAGCTCCCAGTGTGAGCACCAGCTTTCACAAACACAAGTATCATTTTTATAAGAAAGCCCAGGGTAGAAGGAGCTTAGGAATCAAGCCGACGCTCCATTCTACAGACAGAAAGGAAGCGGCGGGGAAGCACGGGACCACCCTACCTCCTGCCCCAACATCTCACCGCCCCACACTGGATTTGGGCCACAACAAAGTGGGCGGAAGTGGCCAAGTGGCACTGGCTCCCAGTCCCCTGCTGTCTCCAAACACCCCTCCAGGATGGTTCTTCCTTGCTCACAGTGCCCACGGCAGTGATGAGGAAGGAGCTCTCATGCCTCCTCCGCCCTGACCATTCTGATGCAGCCAGGCCTCACCTGACCATCTGCCCCTCAGGTTGGCCCAAAATGACACGCTGTCTTACAAAAACCCTTGCAGAGGTTTTCCATTTCAGAAGCCTTAGGGAGTCACTTCTTGCAACATCCTGGCCCAATCAGAGGCCCCTTCAGCCTTCTCTGCCACACTCCCACCTCTCCAGACCCTGAGCACAGGCTCCTCGCAGAGGGCTCTAAGCAACTCGGGAGGGAATAAAACCCCCGTGGAGCAACCAATCAGTGTGAAGATGAACATTTTCATCAACAACCACAGTGAGGAAAAATGCTCCACTAGCTCACTTTCAAAAGCACCTTGAAGGCAAAAGTGAGTAACTGCTCCCTTTAGGGAGGCCTCACAAGTCTCTCAAAGACCAAAGGAAGACCATGGTCTTTTTCTCCCAGAAGACTGGGAGAGGCTCCGACAGCCTGTGAGCACAACATAGGCTGTTTGCTCTAATTTGCTGCGTTTTGCCCTAAATGCAAACATCCCCCAGCACTCCAGAAAGCCCTGCACTTCCTTTTTAATCTCTAAACCAAGACCACCGTTTTCCAATGAAGTGGGTCAACTTCATCCCACTCTGATATTCCAAAGAGGCCTGTTGTTGAAATCAGGAAGCCAGCAGCAGCTGTGGACTCCAGTGGCTTCCAGAACATGCTTTAAATTCTGATTCCTGAAAGAACCACCCTGGGGAGAGGTAGCCAGGCATCCTCAATCCAGACACATGCCTAAAATTTACTGCCGGGACAATTTCTACACAGACACTCGAGGGAAAGAAAATCAAAAGACTTCGCCAAAAATTAGGCCCATCCATCAAGGGGTCTACGTCCCGCAACCCGAGGAGTGTTGAGAGGGAGGCTCAGAGAGCCACACTTCACTGCTCTCCAACAACGAAAAGAAATTCCCATTTCCTCCTCAGCGCAGGAATAGATAATGCAAGATTTTTTACTCACCTTTGGAGCGAGTAGAGATATCCATGCCCTCTACCACCTCCTGTTCTGTTTTTATTTCCTCTTCAGCCAAGCTGAAACAGAGCAAATTACGTTCATGTTTAGGAAGGCTAAGAACCCACCCCAGGGGGGCAGCTATTGAGATGCCTGGCTGCAACCCACCTTAAAGACAATCCCCCAGCCTGATGCAGGGGTGGAGAAAGAACACACCTGATTTCAACAGTGTTAAGGACCTCTTTAAAACACAAGGTGCTTCTTTCTTAATACTGTATAAGTCAAACTACTATCCCACTTGCCACGCGATGGGGGGATGCAAAACAGCCCATCTTTCTAGATACACAATTACAATCTGGCCCCTTGGGCCCAGGAGAATCCAGCCTTTAAATAAACAAGTTTCTCATTGCTAACACCAGGTTCAACTGAAGCAGGCAGGTTGGAGGTGTTTCCCAGGGTACCTCGAGTTCTCATCTTTAAATTAGGTAACAGGGAGTATCTGTCCTGGGCCTCCCCCCTAAATTTTACAATTCCCTGAGGAGGCAGGAACGTGAAAAATAAAGATACAGGTTAAATTACAAAGTACTTAGAAAAATGTGCCCAGACTAGAAGCCAAAGTGCTGGTCTCAAAACAATGCAAACAACCAGCATGTATCCCAGGAACTGGGGTGGGGTCCCCGAGCTTCCCCACCCCCTCCCCCTCCTGGTATTCAGGCATGGCTGCCTTTTGAGCTTGGACTAATTATCCTCCACCACAAAAGTGGAATGAGGAAGGACTACTTAAAAGATAGGCTGAGAGTAGAGGGTCAGGGAGAGAAGGAAGAAAAGCAGCCCCCTTAGCTGGGAACGTCTGTATCCCAGAACTCTCTATCTACTGGAACTGAGGTTGAACAGAGAGCAGGCCATTTCAGATCTTCCCCTCAGACGCCAAACCAAAGGAAGAAGTGAAGTTCTGCTTTTATAGATGCAAATGTTTTGAGGTGCTAGAACTTTCCAAGCCATCAGGCTGACACTGTGAGGTAGGAATCTGAGCAATCGCTAGATACAATTCCATCAGACCATGGTTCACCAAGAAGAAATGGGTTCATCACCAACTGATAGGACTGGAATTTTCCATTTGGAAGACTCAAAGCCAGGACAGGGAGAAAGCTGAAGAATGTCCTGTCTGTGTTCCGCAGTCTGGGACAGTGACAAGGCAAAAGATGAGTCCAGAAAGGCAGCCTCAGGCCTGGAACCCCAGGGTAAGAGGAGACATGTTTTAGAAGAGTTCCAGGTTTGTTGGGAGAAGAGAATTCAGGATGGGAGCTAGATAGAAAGGAAAAGATTATAGCTCAGAATTAAATTATAGGAGCGTAAAGGCCTCTGACTTAACTAGTCCCAGCAGAGAGGAGAGAAGAAAGTAGTGTAGGCTTAAATCAGAATATTAACACATTTAGCATTCTGATATTGAACCTTGCTAATGATTTCATTTACACAGCATCTGTAGAGAAACCAGGGACACAAATCAAAAAGAAACAACCGACATGTTGTCACAAATGGTTTCCATCCAGAGAGCAGCCTGCTAAATTTAAACACATAACATGCAATAATACAGCAATGATTTACTGAAGGTGATTTTACCACTAACACTTTCTACTCCAGCTTCCGAGAAAAGCATTCCCAACTTAGAAACACTCTCTCCCTGGAAGACACAAAGGTTGTCCAACGAGATGCTGTTGTCAGGGTGGGTCTTGCTCGGGGTGGCTGGAAATAAATTTTAACAAAAAGCCCCATACAGTTCTCAGACAGATGGGTAGATGGTTAACTTCAAAAGAACAAATAGCAACCTTGATCTTTCTAGCAACTAGCATTCTGTTTCCCTCTCTAGCATGAAGTATGTGAAATCTTAAACTTCTTGAAACGGATCCCATATTTTGAGTGATGGAGAAAAATGCTAATCTGTGCTCCAACCAAAATGTACAGTGGTGAAAGAAACAATTACACATTAACAGAGCCAAAAAACCCACTTGAAGGATTTCTGCTGTGATGAAAACATTCAAAGGTATATTGATCACAGGAGGAGGAATGCATTCAAGAGAACAATTATTTGGCTTGTAACAGCCTAGAGGAGCTGAATACTTAAGGCAGGAATGCTGCTGAGAGACTAAGAAATGCAAACTAGTTATGGGGTAGCTGTTTGCTGCTGAGTTTCAGATAATCAATTCTCAAGCAGAAGAGAAAGGGGGGAAAAGTTAAGCTGTTTTATCTTTCCAAGTATTACAAGTGGGCACCATAATCACCTTACTTTAGCAACAGCACCACCAGCTTGAGCCCAGGATTTTAAGCACAACAATTGAAGAAAACCATCTTTTTCAGAGATCAGCAAACCCTCCTTTCAATAGGAACCCTGTATGTGTGCACACAACCACACACAACTTGTATTTGACGAAAGGAAATTGCAGTATATATTCATTAAAAGAAAAAAAACTTCATTTACAAAACCAAAGACCAGAATGCAAAATTAGTCATTTCGAATAGCCACATCTAAAGGACTTCCTTTTTTTTAACACCACTGATATCGGTTTGTTGTTTTTTTTTTTTTAATTTTCTGATTTAGTATTAAGTACTAGTATGTTATTAGGGGGAAGGGGGAAAAAAACCTATGGATATTATATCAAAAGCGGTGAGGAGAAAGATTTGTACCTGTCGGAATGCCCCACAGGACTTGGTCAATTTAGGGTAACAGCTGTTCAGTGATTTGGGGGGAAAATAAGTAATTTTTAGAAAGAAAAGGCAGCCGCATCTGGAGAAAATACTTTGAACTTCTGCCATTAACACATTAAAGTCTTAGAAAATACACAGCTTCCGTCCTTCCATGTCTGCTAGCTTCCAGCAACCCTGATCACTTGAACCAAAAACAAAAGAACAAGAAGTCCTGTTTTCAAACTGGCATTACTTCTCTTTTTTCTTCTTTTTTTTTTTTAATGTCTATTGGAGACAGGGGGCCCACTAAAGGTAAAATTACTGAAAACCAAACCAGCATTTCATCCCAAAAGGAAAATTCACCATAAACTAGTTGTATATACATTGTATCCTCCACCCACCACCACCACCACCACCACCACCACCACCACCACCCCACCACCTGCCCTCACATTTACCCAAGTCACTTGCCTGTTGATTTTACAAACTGATACATTTCAGACAATTCAAAGAAGAGCCAACAGCACCTGCAAACACAACCAAGACCATCCCCTCCCTTCCCAAAAAGAATAAAAGATTTCTCCCCCCAATGCTTGGACGAGAAAGCTTGCTTACTTCTTCACCTGCATGCACTGAAAAAAGAGCAATTAAAAGTTGCAGATCAATTGCTACACCTCCAGCATGCTTTAAGCCTTCTGATTATTAATTCTGAGGACTCAGGGCTGGTCCGTAAATTCCCAGGAATCTCATCCCCTCAACACTTCCAAAAGACAGAGAGAGAGAGAGAGAGAGAAAGAGAGGAGAGGGGAGAAAAAAAAAGAGAGAAAGCATCTAGTTTTGTCCAAAAAATGCCTGGATACACAATGCCCAGATATTTCTTTTCCCCAAGTGCCCTTACTATTTGACTTTTAACCAAGAATCTCTAACCCATCTAGAATACATAACCAGCATGCACAAGACTCTGGTTCTCATATGAGGATCATCACATAGCATTTCAAGAATCATGCATCATTCCAAAGGACTTTTCCTGATTTTTTTACTTCTATTCAAAAAATACTAAAATGGTCCATGCTGTAAGAAATATTTAATCCCCCAAGGCATAATAGCTTCCTCTTCTAGATTATAAAAGAGTTAACATTAAAATAAGAAAAACCATGCTTCCCTAAATCTGCAATTAATTTTTTTTAAATGGGGGGAAGAGAGAATGGTTAGCAGAGCAGCTTTATATAATAAGCACTCACCTAAAACAGGCAGAGTCATCGGTAGCTAAGCTATTTATGCAGGATTCTTAAAATGGCGTCTGGCAACACTGCCTCACTCCTGTACTGAAGCTAAAATGGTAGCAGTTTGTTCAATAGCTGAGCTTGTGTTTAAGCAGCCCTGCTAGTTTCAAAGCCACCTTCCTAAATATCAGAACTAGGAAAAGCTCAACCAAAGGACACCAACAATCCAATGTTAGAAGCCTTTAAAAAAATCTGCAGTGACAGGGTGAGTTTGTGAAGTCACAGGTTCCTAAGGAAAAGCCTTCCCTTTTAGATTTTGAGCCTTCAACAGGAGCTCTGTGGAGGGGGCCCCCTGCCCTCGAATTAGGTGGGTGGAAGGTTAGGAATTATGCAGCCCCACAGCATAAAGTGCAGACAGACAGGTGTCTGTGTGCACACACAAAAATGTTCCAAAGGAGCAGGCTGGGAGGAGGTGGGAGGGAGGAAACCCATTCCCCCTTCTCAGCCCATGAGAAACCAGCTTCAGGTCCATACCACCAAGCAAGGTAAAATGAAAGTGCTTCAAGAACAGTGGCCATCTGAAAAGCTAAGCTAGAGGGCTGCTCCTCAATCTGAGGCCAAGGTAAAAACAGCTGCTTATGAAGCCTGCGAATGGCCCCCAAATACTAGCCCTCCAAAGCAGCCACAGTCAGGTCTGCAGAGGAGAAACCCAAGTCAAACGTTCCCTTCTCTAATGTACAGGATACTCACAAATTATTTTGTCCACCCCCAATAGAGCCCTGAGCACTAACAATGGGTTTTGTAAAAACCCCACTTTCAGAGGCTGAACTAATAGCCTCATGGCGGCTCCTGTCATTTACTGTTATGGTCTGGGCATTGGCCTCTGAGCTGGGAGTGGGGAGTTTCAAGGTGACTGCTTTTCAGCTCCAGGGGAGGAAGGAGGGCACAATGCCCAAGGCCAAGCTGGGGCAAGGACGGGCTGCTGGCTCTGCGCCGGCCGGTAGGTAGGTGATCAGATGGGGAGGGCAAGCCTGGCAGCATGCTGGCTGCAGAGCTGACATGGCCACCACCTGCTTGTTTGTAAGGAGAGCAGAGAGGGGGAAGGGCAACCACAGTCTGGCAACCTGAGGCCAAGGGTGAATCCTCACTTGTTTTTGCATTTTAAGAATAACCACGGGGTCCCTTTTCACCTCTCTGCTGTGGGGTGGGGAAGGTCCCCTTGAATGTACCTTTCTTTTCAGGATCAACCAGAGGCAAAGCGAGATCTAGGGCTGACAAATGTTTTGTTGCCTCTGCCCGAAGAGCTGAGAAGGGAAAGGAGGCAAAAAAGGAAGAGAGATCACACGTTTGAAGTGGTTGGGCTTCCCAAAACCCACCTTTGCCTTCAGGGTTTTTGAGGTTATTGTCATCCAGCTTCCTAAAAGGTAACTTATGTTCCCCCCTCCTCTTTTAAGACCTGATGCAGTTTCCCCACTGGCTCTCCCAGGGAAAGAAAAGGAGGAATGTTTTGTTTAAAAGAAAAGGGGTTACAAGAAAGAAAGGGGGGGAAAGCTATTGTTTTCATCCCTAATTTATAATCCAAGAGGCCTCATTGTTTCTTTCTTTCTGACTCAAATCTTTGAGCTGTTAATTATAAAAGTAACTGGACTTGGCTCCAACAGGCTAACTATGTTCATGCTCAGCAATTAGAAAAACTCTGAAGAAAGTTTGCTGAGTGATTATATATAATTAATTCCTAGTTACAGACTGAACACTGACCATTTTCTGAAGCTAATAAAAGCTGTGACTCCCCCTCCCCCATGTAAATGCCACTTAATTTCCGAAAGCAGAAAGTGCATCCATCCTGGAGGGTCTTGGAGAGAGAGAGAGAGAGAGAGAGAGAGAGAGAGAGAGAGAGAGAGAGAGAAATCAAAAGCTCCAGTGTGTCTGTGTTTGTTCCTTGCAGCTGTGCATCCTCTTTGGGGACTGAGGAGGCAGAAGGAAAAAGGAAAACAGCCCATCCTTCTGTTCCTCCCTCTGCAATTTACAAATGTGGCAGAAGGAACATTCTACCTTGATGAGGAAAAGCAAGGGGGAGGGAGGGGAGGCGCCTCAGGAATGGAATGCAGGAGACTCTTCAGCTTGACACACTGCTTTTCCTAAAAGGAACAAAGATGGTGGAAATTTCCAGAAGACACATCCTCAGTCCACCCACTGCAACTGTCAGTCTTTAACATGTCCTCCAGGTCTACTGGCTTGAGAGTGAGAGGGGGGAGCCAACTTGGGCTGCCCTGTGGGACAGTACTGCTGTCCCTACCTAGTCCACTGCAATGCAGACATTTATTCTTTCCCTGTAGTAACTGGAAAATAATGCTACTTTGAAAGTAATTAACTTTTTACTGACCTATGGTTAGTGGTAGCCATAGTACCAGAAGAAAAGTGTCCCAACTTGCTCCAGGGCTGGGAACCTGCTAGGGCTGCACACTTGAAAACAAATCTTGGCTTTCCAAACCTGTGGGAGCCATTTTAATGCAAGCTTTCAGAGGACAAATGCATTGCCCTTAAGTCTCCTTCCAGCCCAACAAACACAGTATTATGCAAACGCTGAAGGCACCAAACCAGGAGTCTTGTGATTAGATATTGTTCTAGGGAGGCCACAAGAACCTCAATATGCAATTTCCATTTACACCAAGGAGATAAGAACAAAGAAAATAGCTTAGTGTGTGAACTTAACTTGTATGGGGTAAGGGGCACTGTGCAGTTTTAAGTATATATTGTAAACTACCTGCACTTTTATTCTAAGAGGCTGGCTCACCTTACACAGACTTCTCAGCTCATAAAGTGATGCCACTTCTCCTTATGAAATGAGCCTTTTTCCGATTGGTGTCAAAAGTCTGGGTTCCTGGACACTAGAAAAAAAGCTTACTGGCTGCATAAAGTTAGCCTAATACAACAAGTGAATATATTTCCACATTTACAGTCATGGTAGATTGGTCTCCAAACTGAAAATTTATGTAGTGAACTCCCAGAGAAATTCCAAAGGGAATGCTAAGCACAAGTCTACTTTTGTCACTTTTGAATTCTAGCCACATCATCGAGAGATCAGGGAAAATGTAGAAAGTGAGAAATAAATCCTAGATATGACCAGTGAACATACAAATGTTGTGTGGATTAGGCTTGGAAAAAGGCCGAATCTGTTGGTCAGTGCACCCTGAATAAAAACAAGTTTGGCAGTGGATGGGATTTTGCAATATATGTAAGAATTCTGAAAACACAAGGACTGATACCCAACCCCCACATGCAGGCCCCCACCAGCACCCCTCCTCATGTCTATAAGGCTGTGATTCTATGAACAAGCAGTTTCATTGCATTTCACAAGCAGATCACCTACCCAGAGTTCAAAAATCCAAACAAAACCAATTAAAGATCTAGAAGCAAGTCACAATGAACTGAACATTTCTCCCCTGGCTAAGGGTAAACAGGAAGTGAAATCTTCAATCCTATCTGCAGGTTATCAGGAAAAACAGGATTCAAACAATCACTTAAGCGAGATACTCTTTAAGAGCCCTTATTTTGTGCCCCCTACTGAAGCCCCCAACTCCTGCAACCAAGACCTCTTATTACAGACACCAAATGTTTCCAAAACTCTTGATACATGGTCACAGAGGAAATGGATTGCTTACTTACCCAACAAACGTTCAAGCAACCGGCTCATTTTTCCACAGTTAGGAAGAGAGAACAGGCTGGCAGATTTGGGACTTGATCAAAAAGGAAATTTTTTTAAACAGTTACATGGTATTATTAAACACACACACCACTACAACAACACAACTCAACAACTGGATATGGAATGCTGTCATGAACCACAGACATGATTTTATTTCTTCCTACTCTATCACACAGGACAGAGGATGATACAATGTAAAGGGGGGGGGGGACAAGGAAAATGAAAATAAGGATAAAAGATACATTAGTTCATTGGAAACCATGCAAGAGTAGAAAGCTAAAGCATTCAGAGTCCTCCTCCCAGATTTTCCTGCAGGATGTTGTCCAAGATCTTCCCCCACCCCCACCCCACAGTTCCCATCTCTACTCCAAAAACTTCCTCCAGAGCCTACAAAACACTTTCAGAAACATTAGCTGGCTGTAGGCTGGCTTGCAGAACACTCTGTATCAAGCTAGGTCAGGAAAAAAGGCTGAACAATGTAGTTTCTCCAGTGAGAAGCTCTGTAGAGGAAGAGAAAGACCATGTACAGACACCATCACCCACCTAGGCCCAGGAGCTACTCTCAGTTCCCTAGCACTGCTGTGCTCAGAGCTGGGTTCTGTTTCAAACACGGCCTATCTTGTCAGAACTCACTCCAGCCTTCCCAGAACCTCTTTGGAGAGACAAACTTGCCTGCTCTGCTGTCTGCCATGAGCACTCCTTGGAGAGGAGCCTGCTTGCTTACCTTCCATTTTCTTCCCCCAGCAGGCATGTGACACAAGAGAAGACAATAGTGCAGGGGGGAAACTCCTCAGAGAGAGAGACAGAGGGAGGGAAAAAAAAAAAGAGGAAAAAAAAAGCTTCCCTTTTGGCATAGCAGGATCTAGCTTCAAACTATTCCAGAAACACCATGCCCTGGTGGAAGAAAAGGTGTGCCAGGCCCTTGCCAGTTTGCAAAATCAAGCTAAGGCTAATGGCTACTTAGCCATGTGACCCAAGAAAGCAAAAAAATTCTCTCTAAACAGTTCCAAGTTAACATAAGTGCTCTGGGGGCGAGTGTGGCACGGCCAGCCACAGAGAAATCACACTGCTCGCCCACAACTCGGATGTCTCAGAGGGAGGGGGAAAAAGATGGTTAAAAAGCCGAGCTTACCTCTGTGGATGCATTGTTAACACTGTGTAATGTCAATACTTATAAAACATGGAGGACAGGCTCCTAGTTCTCACAGAAAAAGGGTTTGGCACTTCGGCTGATGATCTGGCCGCCTAATAAAAGCTCATCCCCGATTGGCTGCCCCGGCAAATCGGAGTGTAAAGCCGCCCCGGATTGGCTGAAACACTTCCTGAGCGATTATCTTTGTGAGGCTCGGGTGAGCAAGAGCCATCCTGTGCATAGAAAAAGACAGGCTAAGCTAGGCCTTTTGCAGCAAGAAAAACTTGGGAAAGGGGCCCCCACCCGCACTTCTCCCACACTCTGGCTAGATTTCCCGGCACTAGCAAACCAGTGCAGCCAGCCTGACCTGCTCTAGCAAAGCCTGGAGCCCGGATGCCACTGGGAAGAGAGCTTTTTGGAGTGAGCTGAAAGGGCTCACCCTCACCTGCCCCCAGAGCAATGGCCCTTTACTAAGGAGGAAGGCTGACCCTTTGCTAGAACAATTCAGCAGTGTTTCTGCAAGGGGAAAGGGAGCTGAGGGGTGAGGAGCCCCAGGGAAACAGCCTAGAGAAGAGAGAAAAGGGGCAGAAGGCAGGCCTCTGAGGAGGAAAGGCCATCAAAGCAGAGCCAGGAACCAGCAAAGGGCAGTCTGGCTTCTGAGAGGAAAGAGGAGTCAGCGGCTGAGGGGAGGAGGGGAAGAGTGGTCAAGTTTGCATAGTCATTGTCAAAATGCCTCCTCCTGGAAAAGCAGGCCAGGCAGCCATTTGCCCGCTGAGAGCCTAACCTCTCGGCCCCCTCCGTCAGTCCTCAAATTAAAACCAAAATGGGTTCCTGCCTCCCTGCCAAGATGCCAAGGGGGGGCCCCTCTCCACGCTTACCCTAAGAAAAGCCAAATGCGCTCCTAGCAGGCCACAGGCCTCCCATCTACAAACTTCCCTTCCCCTCCCGGCTCCCTCCCCCACCACTGAGGCCTGCTAAACCTGTCAGTTAAACAAAAATCTGACTTCCGTATTAGTCTGCGATGCCTTCAGCTTCCTGCCTGTTAACCCTCTCTCGGACTCTGGGCCTGGCTGGGAAGAACTAGGCCCTGAGATCACAGAAAAGGCCTGTGGAAAAATACCAGCTGCAGCACTCCCGGCAGATGCAGAAAGAGAGAGAGAGAGAGCCGCTGTCTCTTGCCTCTGCTTCCCAAGGAGGCGTGTACCTTCTGAATCCAGGGCATAGGCAGTGCCTCTCTGTCTGAGAGGCCATTTAAATCCAGAGGGAGAAAGAAAGATGTCAAACTCGGCCGGGAAACAAGAACCCCCATTATAGTCAGGCCTACACACCCACAGGTTAGCCCTTCCTGCCACAATCATGCCTGTATGTGTGCATGTTCTGGGGGAACTGGGCCCTCCTCAGTGGGCAGACAAATCCCATGAGTTTCATAAGGATTCCTGCTTCAATTTATTTCCACAGAGAACAGCTTCTTTTCATCCCCTAAGGCCGATGGAACAGCTATTTCACACACAGCCCTGCACCTGGCACCCCCCCAAACCCCCATCTCTTGCACTGCTCCCCAGTAAAATATTAACTAGTTTTTCATAGCTGTTTATAATTCCACCCATTTCAATAGTATTAGTAGGTCGATGCCTTATTTCCTCCTAAGCTGCCTTTGTAGGAGGTGAATCGAACAGGATCTTAAAATGTCCAAGCTTTCTTTCTTCTACTACCTTTTATTTTTCCAACAACAAAGTGCTTAATTAACAAGATTTAAAAAAAAAAACAAAAAAACACCAAGCAGGAACAACAGAAGCTAAATAAACACCTTTCTTTAGGGGCTAAAGGAAGCTAAGTTGACGCAGCCATATGCCAGGAGGTATAACTAGGGAGGAATAAAGTCTCCCCTCTCCTCTTGAAATTAGGACTTGTGGACTTTCTGGGCCCACACTGTGCCCACAAAGAAAATGAAGGGCTAATCGTTAACTCGCCTCCCTCCCCCTCGGACAGCAGATGCCCACTGTGTGTGCATCAATTCTTCCTGCCTGGAAATCCTGGAGCAGACAGGCTCAGGGTCTAGCCGGGTATCCAGACACACGAAACTGCAGGGCGGGGCCCAGGCTTTTGAAGAGGGACAGGATTTGGGGGTTGTTGTAGGAGGGACATCCCCACCGCCACACAGCCCTACAAAAGTCCAGCACTCAAGACTACAGGTCCAGGCCTCCCCAGAAGGGAGGGGCTGGCTATTCCTGGGGACATAAACTAGTACAGGGACCAAAAGGCAGCAGAGGCGGCAACCTGGGATGCTCAGGCTCTCCCCTCCCTCCCAGCTGTGTGGGCAGCAGTCCTCCACCACCGTCCCATATGGAATCTGGGTTGTTTCTGTGGGTGCTGCTTTAGGGGTAACAGAAAAATGGAGCCAAGGTTAGTGGTGATCTAACTCCACAACTCAAGGAGGAAATGAAATATACTGCTGATGCGTGCGGTGGATTTTAACCCAGGATTAAAGCTTGTTGCATAAGCAGGAGCAGCATCCTCCCCCTCCTTCCTTCCCTCTCCCTGATCACTTGAAATGTTTTCTGGGGCAAAGAGCAGGAAGCTGCCGGCTTATTCTGGCAGCTCAGCTCAGTTTGAGGAATGCTCCTGGCATTCGGGTAGGTCTGAGGTTATCTGGAAAACACCAATTGGACTGGGGACAGACACAAGGTATGGGGGCAGATGGAATCCTGGGTGGAACGCAGGTTGAAAGGAAGCCTCGGGCAGGCCTACTAAGAGCCACTCTTGGCCCTGATGGAATGTGGCTGATATGCAGGAAATAAAGAACCAATGCTGCTGGCCTCAACCTAAAGATCTGTTTGGTAGTCCTGCTTAAGGCCCAACCACAGCACCTACTAAATCAATGCTGTACACAGACTAATTTCATGAAGGCGGACAGCATTGTTAGAGACCTGGAACTGCGCCCAGAGAGGTGAAGTGAGCTGCTCAAGGTCACACAGCTGGCAAGTGGCAGGGATCAGACTTCCAGCCCAGTTATGACTCCATACCCCTAAAGCCTGTGGCTTCCCTTGACTCTAAAGAAAGACACAAAACCAAACCCAAACCAAACACAGCAGAAAAGAAGCTAACTACTCCAAACAGCAAAGGCAAGACCTGGTCTCTCAGAAAGCTCACCCTTGAAATGGGCTTTTAGTCCTGAATAAGGGAGTGAGACTTTACATTTATCCAACCCCCCTCTTATCACAGACTAAGGCCCAGAGAAAGCTGCCCTCTCTACAAACTTGGAGCAAAAGGACAAGGGGAATGCTTTGCCTTTCTCTAAAACAAAGCTGTTTAGCCAGGCATGGTGGTGCATGCCTGTAATCCCAGCACTCGAGAGGCTGAGGCAGGAGGATCACTTCGAGTTTGAGGCCAGCCTGGGCTACATAGTGAGTTCCAGGCCAGCCTGAACTACATAGCGAGACCCTGTCTCAAATCAATCAATCAATGAAAGTTGTTTGTATTTCTTAAAATCAGTACTTCCCTGGGCCGGGGATTTAGTTCAGTGGTTCCACCACCTGCCTCGAAAGCTCAAGGACCCGAATTCGATCTCCAGTACCAAAAATAGAAAAAAATCAGTACTTCCCAGCCAGGAGCAATCTTATGCTCAAGGGGCATTTGGCACTGTCGGACTTCTGGGTAATCACTACTGGGGGAGGAGCCCTGCAAAATGCCCCACAGTGCGCAGGACAGCACCACATAACAAGGAATTATGTGATCCAAAATGTCGACTGTGCAGAGGTTGGGAATCCCTGGCCTAAATGAAAAGGGAAAAAAATCCAGCCATTGGGCCTCTGGACAGGAAAGCCAGCACAGGCCTAAACAAATCGGTTCCTCGGTGATATTAATAAGCAATGAGCTAACAAGAAGAGATTAAAACGTGTCTCTTAATATTCCCAAGGGACAGAAGGACCTATGGGGACAGAAGGGGGCTGCAGGAAGCCGGCCAGAGCGTCACACAGTAAGGCTGGCCTTCGAGGAGAGGGAGGGCTGGCCCCAGCTCCCTTCCCCAGGCCTCACTGGGTGAGCCCTGCTGCGATGGCTCCCCAGTCCCTGGCCGGCAGCCAGGCAAGCAGCAGCGGCCTCGCCAAGCTGCATCCCGTGATAGCCTGAGTGGCTGGCGATGGAAATACGCGCGCTTGGCGTTATCTGCCTCCAGCAAGCAACAGACTTCTCCGTCCGTTATGCGACATGGACAAGATTGAGGCAAGGGAGTGTTTAAAATACCTTCTTTTTGGTTTGGTTTTATTCCTTTTTGGTCAATGAGAACTGAGGCCAACTTTGGGCATGGTGACAGAAGGGCTCAGCTTCCCAGTGCAGAATGGCTGCGTCATGTTACAGCCACCAAGGGGCAGAGGGGACCTATTCCCTCCTTGGGAGAAGGGGAGGTGGGGCTGGTTTGTTCCATTTTGCGTTTTTCTTTTACTTCTTTCTGGGGGTGACTGGCAGCAGGATGACACAAGGCTGGAGGAAAGGGCAGGCTGGGTGGACAGTCTGTGCCGCAGCAGGCAGATGGTCACAGCTCTGCAGGGCAGGGAGGGAAGAAGCGACGGACACAGGGAAAGAATGAAAATCTAAAGGTGGGAAATTCAGGATCTCTGGAAGCTGCATCTTTTTCCTTCCTCACAGTTGCTGCTATGGAAAGAAGAGTACTGTGTCTACTGCTTTGCTCTGTTTGTTTCTCCCTCCCACTAGACCAGTGGTTCTCAATGGGGGAGGTTTTGCCTCCCGAGAGACACCTGACAATGTCTGGAGACATCCTGGGTACTCACACGTAGGAGGGGAGGGTGGGAGAGAGACTGACATCGAGTGGGTAGTGCCAGGGCTGCTGCTGAACATTCTGCACCGCACAGGACGCCCCCATGAAGGCGGCACGCTGGTCCCCGAATCAGCACTGCTGGCCTGGCACAGAGCTCAATAAAACACCATCTGCCCCGACAGTGGCAACAAACAGTCTCTTGCCTGGGCCTGCTGCTCCACCCTTGCAGATGCTGTACCTGCAGGCACAACACACAGGCCGCCAATGATCCTCTGAAAGAACGAGTCAGATCCTGTCCCTCCGTCCTCTGCTCAAACTCGGTCCATAGCTCCCATCTCCCTCCAAGTAAAAACCTGAGTCCTAACCTGCCCTGCCAGCCTTCCCACGGGCTGTGTCCTTCTGCGCTCTGATTTCCATCTCCTGCTCTCTCACAGGTCTCCGGACACCTGGAATATCCATCTGTTTGTTCTTCCCACTCCTGACTTCTTCCCCCCTCCTCCAAGACTCTGCACTGGGTCTCTTGCTCTGCACTTCCTCTCTGCCCATGTCCCCACTTCTCCAAACCGCCCAGCAGCAGCTATTTCCTCCTCTACATACCTGCTCTTCCTGCTTCAGCAGAATTCCCAGACCCACAGGCATCCCTCGCTAGCACCCGCTACTAGATCCCTTTGCGCCTAGCCCTGGCTCAGCAATTCGCCCCTTTCCCTTGAAGCCTTCTTCTTGTTCCTTTCTTTCCCACATCAAGAGGCTGAACCATGCAGTGGTTAAGCATGCGGCCGCCAGTGCCGTGCCAGACTGTCTGGGTGAATCACAGCTGCCCCACTTGCCAGCTGTGAGGCCTTGCTTGAGGTACCAAATTGGCTGTGCCTCAATTTCCTCATCTGTACAGTGGGAGAAATATCACCTCCCTGGAAGCACTGAATGAATCATTGCTAAGTTTTGTTACTATCTCCTTTTCATCCCACTCTGAAAGGTATTTTCTAGAAGCTCCTGACTCAGTTTCCTTCCTTTGCCCTTACCTTTCCAAAGGAACATAAAGATGGACACTGAAAGCTAACCTGTGACAACTCTGACACTGTGCCAGGTAGCTTGGTGCTGTAGCTCTGTGCTAAGTCCTCACCTAGCATGCACGGGGTCCTTGTTCTATCTTCAGCACCGCAAGAAAGAAAATAAAAGAATGCATGAATGAACAAGGTAGCCCCTTTATCCTCCAGCTCTATCAAGTGCCCAAGATTAATGACCAGCCTCATTTCCTAGGTGAGAAAACTGAGGCAGGAACTGTGAACAGTCTCCCCTGCCCCAAAACCTCTCCCAGTCAGTCTCCTTCACTTTCTCACCTGCTTCTTCCCTTCATCTCTAAGGGTTAAAATCATCCAGCCTGCCTCACAGCCCAGGACTGTGCACCTGTAGAGGAATCGGAATTCATACACTGATGTGGAGCAATCACTAAGGCACAGTGCTGAGTTGGGAAAAAAACCAAGAGCAGAATAAAGAATATAGTGCCATTTGTTTTGTTTTGTTAATAAGCAAGCATGTGGGGGGACGTTTGTTTTATTACAAATAGTATCTCCTTGGAAACACACCTACCCAAGAAACTGCTAACAAGGATTGCATCCCAGGAGTACAGGGTCAGGACTGGAAGGGAAACGTCCCTGTTTTACCCTTCTTACCCTTTGTGTTTCAACTGGAAGAATGTATTACTTTGTCAAATACAAATCAATAAGTGCGGTGGGGGGAAATATGTGCACCCTTTCTGGCGTAGCCACGGATCGCTCCTTCCTCCCTTCCTTCTTCCTCTTCCTTGCTTTCTCTCTCTGGGCTAGATTGATTGGCTGTGGTGCTGGGGATCAAACCCAGCTCCTCCTGCTCTCTCAAAGGCCTGGTGCTGAAGCCTCTACAGCATCCCTAGCGCACCTTTTATTGTTTTTGAACTATTTTACAACTCTGTAAATTGTAGAAAGCTAAGACTAATGCAAATTATTCATGCCATAGAAATGCAAATGTAGTCCCTGGAATGCAAGTGATTATAGGCAGTTTTTGCATCTATTTGTAAATTCATCTCAGCAGCCTTATGTGTGCAGTCCTTTGAATCAGCTGTAACATCTAGAGTTCCCTCATTCATATTCTTGAACGGTACTTTTTAAAGTCACCACTGACCCCCAAGAACCAAGCTCAGCAGTTTAGTCTGCCTCCTGCCTGTATGTGATGCTGGACCCTGGTGAGTTTCTGTAACACTGCTCACACCAGCCCAGCCACTCCAACTTCCTACAGGATGCCCAGCTTCTCTGGGCTCCAGCACCCACCCCTTCCTCCTGGGTGGGGTCTGGAAGGGAGCCGGAGGCCGAGGGAACTTGGGTGAGTCACTGAACCTTTCTGCACTGAAGTTACCATTCTAGAAAGTAGAGATCATAGTCCTTCCTTCAGAGGCCAGAGTATATGCTCAGCAGATGTGAGATATTTTTTTTTCTTTCTCTCCTTAAAACCTTTTCATGTAGAAATCTTGTCATCCACTGCCACAGCAGATTCCAAATCCAACTTACCCAGGTCTGATCTCACCCCTGACTCAGCTCTGTGTTTCTAACCACAGGACAGGCATTTTCTTCTTACTTTCTTTTTTTTTTAGTACTGGGGATCGAACTCGGGTCCTTCCGCTTGTGAGGCAGGCGGTGGAACCACTGAGCTAGATCCTCGGCCCAGGCATTTTCTTCTTAACACTGGCTCAGTCCATGAAGATAATGGAGTGCCTCCAATCCTGTTTCGTGCCAGGCTTATTGTCATTGGTCCGGCTTTGAAGGTGCTGATGGCTGAGCAAAGTAGGCAATCAGAAAATATAGAAGCAAGCTAAAATGTCAAATTGAGAGAGATTGGATAAAGAAAAGCAGGAGGAAGGGATGGGGAGCCACAAAGGGGTAGAAGGGAAAAGTCTGCTTCAGAGAGGTGGCAAAGTTCCGAGGAGGATGAGGATATGACACTGGAGCTTAAGGAGGGTATGGGGCTTCCAGGGGAAAGGAGCAGCAGGTATAAAGGCCCTGAGGCAGCCCGAGCTTGTCAGAGGAACAAAAAAGGGCCAAGCACAGTGAATGTGGCCCAGCATGGAGATAAGTTTAGACAAGGCAACTATTTCCTCCACATTCCTTCCATTACCCAGATTCAAAATATTCCAGAATGTTCTTTTCCTTCCCACCCCCACTCTCTTCTACATCCAGTATGCACCGTCCCTGATTCTACTCCTAAATGAAACCCCTATAATGAGGTAAGACATGTATACACAGGACCCAAACTACTTAGTCCGGACAATGGCTCTTCCATTGTTCAGGTTCAGAACTCGAAATAAATTGCATAACTCCCTCTTACCTGGTTCTCCAACTAGAAAGTAGAACTAGTACTTCCTAACTCAAAGGGTGCTACTGAAGTCGCAAAGAATTCACAGATATGAAAACACCTGCTGCAAACAAGGCAGTCACAACAAATGTTGGCTATGACCACTTTTATTGCTGTTTTCCAAGAAACTTCAGCAATTCTCCACCAATCCCATGAAGCAGTGACTCCCTGGTTAAATCCTCCTTTCTCTCACTCCATGCCTGACTTTCCTGCCTCTCCTGTCCGGCCCTCCTCCCCAGGGTGACCCACCTGGGTTGGTTGACCCTGCTTCCTCACATGCCAGGTGTCACTTCCTCCTGTCCAGAGCCTTTCCTGAGTGTCCTTGGAAGACTTCTCAGTTCCACAGCCCCTATCCCACCAGACCAGAGTCCCCCTGTCCATGAGCAGGGCACAGGCACCTGCTAGACTCCTGCAGCCCCTCTGCAGGGCTCCCCTCTGGGTTCTCAGAGCCACCTGCACCTGGCAGCTTCCGACCCCAGCACCCCATCTGCAGGCCTAGGGGCTCCGCCTCAGAGTAGGAGCTGCTCTACTATCCCCTGTCTCTCGGCACCTGCCAGTGCCCTTGTCTGCTCCCCAAGGACTCAGACCTCCAACCCTGGCCTCCAGGTCGCCTGGGGATTCCACTCCATTTCTGGGGGCCTTCAGAGTTCCCAGTGAATGCCCTCCCTCGGAGTCTAGGCTGAAGATTCCATTGTCACCAGTCTCCTGCTTCCTCTCTGGCCCACACAGGCTGGGGCAGGGTGTGGGTGGGGGTCCCGGTATCAAGCAGGTGTCTCCTGCCTGCTCAGAAACTTCTGGTGCACAAGCCACAAGAACCAAGAAATAAAAACACCCAAATATCCACCCAGGGACGGGTGGGTAAGAGAATTTGTCAGCCACAAAAAGGAAGTCAGTAGACTCATGTTACCTTATGAACCTCACACAAAGGAAGAGAATCAGACACAAAAAAACACATATTGTAACACACGCACACACACACACACACACACACACACACACACACACACCGTGTGACATACACAGAACAGGCCAGTCCATAGATAGAGGGTCGAATCCCTGGTTACCAGGGACTAAAGGGAGACAGAATGGATACAGGGTCTCCCTTTAGGGTGATGAAAAAGTTCTGAGACTGCAAGGGAAGGGGTGCCTGGGAATGTGATTGCATTTAATACCACTGGATTGCACACTTTAAAATGGTTAATTTTTAAGCCGAGTGCATGCACCTGTAAACCCAGCTACCCGGGAGGCTGAGGCAAGAGGATCGCTGTGAGTTCAAGCCCAGCCTGAACTACATAGTGAGACCTTGTTTCCAAAAAAAAAAAAAAATGTGTGGTGTACATAAATAAAGTTTTCTGTATCCACTGCCTTGCCATCTGTGGGGACTTCTGTGCTTGGGGGGAGGAGGATGAGTCTCCTGCCTGGAGATGGCCACAAGCCCTGCACTCTTCCCCTAGACCACTTCCAGAGACACCTGCAGCCCTCACTTTAGGAGAACATCCTGCCCTGGGGAGCCTGGCCGCAGAGGCCCCCCTGCGCTGGTCCCTTCTCACATGCCCCCTGCCCACCCTACTCAGTTCTTCTGGGCCTCTCCAGGCTTGGTCCCTTCCACCTTCAATCACATGGGGACTTGTTCCCATGACGCAGGTCTCCTGACAAACGTCCCGTCTTCCAAGAGGGCCTTTTCCTGACCACTCATCTGATACCAATTCCCTGAGAAATCACCCTGTTATTTCCTTTGGTGGAATAAAAGCACCTTTATTTACTTACTTTTTATCTGTGTTCAAAGGCAAAGACTTCTAGGAGGGGGACAGTGCCTGAGGCATAGTAGTTACTCAATAAATATTTGTGGAATGAATGACCTCTTTTTACATGAAATAGTTTCTAAACAAGACCTCAGGTAGATCAACAATGACCCTAACTTGGATTCTGCACCCTCCTGCTTATTAGTCTCTTAGCTTGCAAAGTTTTCATTTAGATGAAAATTTTTTTAGTCAAACATACCCTTTCACCTATTTATTGCATTCCAACTACCTGGACCTTCTTTGAGGTCTCCAAAACATGCCAACTGTCTCCAGCCAAGTTAATTCCCACCTCTTACAGATCTTTACTCCTTTTCTCCTACTTCAGATCCAGGAACAAATGCCACCTCCTCCAGGGGGCCCTCTTGGATCACACATCACAGCAGTTTCCTTTTCTTCCCAGCGCTTATCATCCTTAGAAATGATGTTACATTTGTTTTTTAGACGGGAACTTTCAGATACACTGCTGTATCCCCAGACCCCAGAATAGATCCCACACACAGGAGTCTCAGTATCTGTTGATTTGAGTGAATTAAATCCCACCCTCTATTTTAAAACCATTTGCCGATTACTGGGTCCAATAAGCTTACTCTGAGGACTTGCTACGTAACCTGTCCACCATCTAGGGGCTTTCTCCTCCCGCTCTGCAGCAGCCTCTGGCCCCGCAGCCCTGCAGGTTGTCATAAGGACCACAGCAGAAGCATCTGCACCTCCTCAGAGTGGCGGGTGGGTATGGAGGCTCAGCATGTGCCACTCAGGAGTCCCGCACATGTCACACTTGATCCTCCCAACACTTTGCTACCACTCTCAATGTACAGTTGGAAAACACAGGCACAAAGAGATTCAGCCATCGACCCAGCTGAAAAAAGACGCGAGAGAAATGAAGTGAGATCCACCTTGACCTCGACAAGTCCAAGCAGCCAATACTACGGAGAAGGAAAGCTTGTGAAGGCGATGCAGCAAAAACCAGAGACACAGGGAAGACAAAATGGAAAGCCCCAGCAGGAAGCCACAATTGAATCAAATCGCCTCTGCTCTCAGGACCTTCACCTCCCACCCACCCAGGCCTGCAAGCCTCAAACCTGGGTGCCACCCCTGAGCGCTCCTCCCCGCGCCCTGCAGGATTTACCTTCGGAACATCCTCCCAGGTCCACTCCGGCGGCGCAACTCCATCCTGGGAGCAGTGCCCGGCCCCGGGGCCACCGGGATGTGTTATGTGGGTTGAAAGGGAGCAGCCTCCCCCCACCCCACCCCCGCCCGGCCCTGCCCCATCCCCCAACCTGGGCTGCCCGAGGGATCTTTTGAAATTTCAATTTGGACCGGGTCATTGCCCCACCCCCACCCCACCTCCAAAATCCCTTGAAAGGTTTCCTATTGTTCTCAAGCCACAGTGTCCAATTCTTCACCGGGCCGCGGGGAGTCTGCGGGATTCCCTTCTCCAGCTCAGCTCTGGGGATCTGCGCTCGGGCCAGCTCAGAAGGCTCGAAGCTGAGCTGCCTGGATTCAAGTCTCAACTCTGCCATTCACTCATGTAGGTAACTTAACCTTCCCAACAATAAACTGTACATCAAAGCACTTCCCAGAGTGTTGTCAAGATTAAATTAGTTCCTGTATTAAAAATGCTACTTAAGAGCCAGGGATTTAGCTCAGTAGTTTCGCCGCCTGCTGCGCAAGTGCAAGGACCCGAGTTCGATCCCCGGTACCAAAAAAAAAAAATGCTACTTAGCTACTGCTCGGCCTTATTTAACTCCTACTCATCCTTCAAAACCCAGTACAAAATTCATCTCCTCAGGGAAGCATTCCCAGACCTGCTTCTTAATAAGATACATCCTCCTGGGCCGGGGATTTAGCTCAGTGGTTTCGCCGCCTGCTGCGCAAGCGCAAGGACCAGAATCCGATCCCCGGTACCAAAAAAAAAAAAAAAAAAAAAAAGACACATCCACCTGTTACATGTTGCCCTCAGAGTGCTTACGGCAACCACAGTTTAATACCTAATACTGTTTAATATCAGTATAAATTCTGGGCTGGAAGCATAGCTAGGTGATAGAGCGCTTGCTTAGCATGCATGAGGCCCTGGGTTCTATCTGCCAGGGGGGGAAAGCATAAATTTTTCTGAGGAGCAGTGCCTTTGCCCTGAGCCATACCCCCACTCCCGTTTTTTGAGACAGGGTCTCTGTGTAGTTCAGGCTGGCCTAAAACTCGCAGCGATCCTCTTCGCTCATCCTCCGAAATGCTGGGATTACAGGCATGTGCACCACCACACCTGGCACCTTGCCCTTATTATTTAATTTGTTTTTTAAATTTTGAGACAGGGTCTCACCACGTTGCCTCCAGTTTGAGATCCTCCTGGCTCAGCCTACCAGAATGCTAGAATTACAGGTGTGTACCACACCTGGCAATAAATTTTTAGTACTGACTTATTTATTGCATAGTGTCTCGCTCAATTGTGTATTTCCCTGGCACACAGTGGGTGCTCAAAAATAGTTTAGTGAGGGCCGGGGATTTAGCTTAGTGGTTCCGGCGCCTGCCTTGCAAGCACAAGGTCCGGAGTTTAATCCCTGGTACCAAAAAAAAAAAAAAATAGTTTAGTGAATGTTGAATGAAGGAATGACTCAAAGGGTGCCCAAATCCCCAGTTGTCTTTTTGATCCTCCTCACACCCCCAATTTTCAAGTGAGTTTTTCTGTTGTTGTTGTTTTGGTATCGAACTCGGGTTTTTTTGGTTTTGGGGGTTTTTTTGGTACCGGGGATCGAACTCGGGACCTTGCGCTTGCGCAGCAGGCGGTGAAACCACTGAGCTAAATCCCCATGCCTTCAAGTGAGTTTTAATGAGAATGCAACAGCACTGAAGCCTCCTGGGGGTACCTGGGTCACAAAAGGAAGCTACAGCAACTTGCACCTAAAGCCAGCCTGGGAGTTTGGCCTGGAGCTGCGGCGCTGGGGCTGGGCTTGCCTGCTGGCCCTTGGCTTGTTATTCACAGCAGCAGTTCAAAGGAGCGGCTGGGTCCCCCGAGAGCTAGGTCCCCCAAGCTGAAGCTCAAAATGCCTGCAGGCCAGCAGGGCCCAATCACCCGGGGTGGCCAGGGGTGCCTGCTGCAGATCTCGCTGGACTCTGGGTCCTCCTGTCCTTGCCCCATCTTTGCCCCTTCTCACCAGCTTCTGGAGCAAACTGCCTCCCTGCTGCCCCCTCCCCAGCCTCCGAATCACCCTGATGCCTTTGATACCTTCCCTCCTGGCCTCCAGCAGCCCAATAACAGGGCTTCTGCAGGGCAAGCAGGGTTAGTAAAAACAAACACTGATGACCCTCAGTAAAATGTGACTTTCAAAAAAAAAAAAGTGAATTTCAGGGCCGGGGATTTATCTCAGTGGTTCCACTGCCTGCCTCGAAAGCTCAAGTTGCTGAGTTCGATCTCCGATACCAAAAAAAAAAAAAAAGTGAATTTCAGATCAAGAAGGAGAGTTACAGGAAGGCTCATCTTGTGTTTAATTTTTCACCTCTAATGCTCTGGTTCCA
This sequence comes from Heterocephalus glaber, assembly GCF_053883595.1. Lineage (NCBI taxonomy): Eukaryota > Metazoa > Chordata > Mammalia > Rodentia > Bathyergidae > Heterocephalus > Heterocephalus glaber. Next base: position 20,719,470 of record NW_028258410.1, on the reverse strand, counting down.
TCAGACCCTCCCTCCTGGCCAGGGTTTTCCCAGGCACCTTTGTGCTTAGAGTCCTGAGCTCCTTAGAAGAATGTGTCCCTCTCTAAACTCGGGGTGAGAGAGATGACCCCACCCCACTCTGAGAAAACAGCCTACCAGTTCTTAGCAAACGACACAGACCACGCAGAGCAGCCAGACTATCCTCCTTCTTCCTGCATCCTATTATTATAGACAGCTCAGTTAGGTAGAAAACTCACAGGCAATCAGACAGGGCTGGGCCCTAGAAGGAGTCAGCACAAAAGATGAAAACACCACAAACGTGACCAGACACACATCCGTTGGAGACTAGGCCTCAAGATAGAGGCAAAATGACCAGGCCTGCACACTTCCCCAAAGGACCTGTCCTAATGAAGTCCGGACAGACATCAGTCACCCCAGTGGGTGGCCAAGAGCTCCAGGCCTATATCATTTCCTAGAGAAAGTCTTCGTTCTTTCCATGCACACTTGTTACGTGACTTGTTTCCCCACTGGATCACTGTTACCTCAATGACTATACTTGTAACCTTATGGGTCATAGCTTCAACCCACGTTGTACCCACGTGGTTTTTGCTCTGTAAAACTTCTCCTGAAGGGGCCAGGGATTTAGCTCAGCAGCACTGCACCTGCCTCAAAAGCACAAGGTCCTGAGTTCAATCCTCAGTACCAGAAAGAAAAAAAAACTTCTCCTGATAAGTATGGTCCTCAGCAGCCCACTTTCAGGCCCCCTCCTGCTTCTCAGGAGCTGTATCTTTCCCCCTCAATAAATATTTCCTACTCTTGGACCAGGGATTTAGTTCAATGCCACTGCCTGTCTACTCTTACCCTCCACTGTTCCTAGAATTTATTCTTCGATTTTAGAGAAAACAAACTCGGCATATCAGATATCTAACAGGTTAGGAGTTATAATATTTCCTTTATATCATATTTGAAGGTCCTGATATCTTCTTGTTTTCTTTTTTCCGGTACCAGAGATCGAGGTATCGAACTCAGGACCTTGTGCTTTTGAGGCAGGTGTGGTGCCACTGAGCTAAATCCCAGGCTCCTGATATCATTTTCCCTATCACTATCTCTAGTGATCTTTTGAAAATCTTGACTCACATGGTGTGGGTGACTCAACCTATTTTCCAGAGGAGGAAAACTGAGGGCCTACTATTGAATGGGCGGGCAAGAAGCATAGTCTCAGATGGTCTAAGAACTCTCCTGCTAACACTCCTTTTGAGCCTGTGCCTGTTTCAGAGGTGAATACACGGTGAGCTGACCAGCACAGGGACCTCATCAAGGACTCCTGGAGCCTGGCAAGACGCTGGGTCCTTGGTAGTATTAGAGGGAGACATCACGCACTATGGCAAGGCACTTTGGAAACAGTAACTAAAATTCACAGTTGGATGAGCATGGTGATGCAAGCCTGTAATCCCAGCACTTGGGAGATTGAGGTAGGAGATCGCTGTGAGTTCGAAGCCAGCCTGGGCTACATAGTAAGTTCAAGACCAGCCTGAACTACAGAGTGAGACCGTGTCTCAAAACAAGAAGCAGGGCCAGGGATTTAGCTCAGTGGTCTCGCCGCCTGAGGTGCAAGCTCAAGGACCCTGCCCAACCCCATCAATAATGTACTAGTACATTAATGTATAATCTTACATAAACCATCCAATGTTTAATCCACATAACTCCTCCTCCCCACGAATATTCTTCACCACTTACCCTCCAACCATGACATTTCTAACCCGTCCGTATCGCACATTAGCACATCAAGTCAAATCCTCTCTCTTCAATATGTCTATCCCCTCCCAACGTTTCGTCTCTTAATCTACCATCCTCCGAGAAACCAGCAACCCGCCATACAGGGATCCCCCCCCTCGCTCCAGGCCCATCAACCGTGGGGGTTACTAAACTAGAACTTTACCAGGCATCTGGTTCTTACTTCAGGCACATAGAGATAAGGTTGCCCATTCGTTCCCCTTAAATAAGACATCTCGATGGTGAGTTCAATCCCCAGCACCAAAAACAAAAAAAAACAAAAAACCAAAAAAAACAAGAAGCAAAACAAAACAAAAATTCAGAATTGACTATAGGTTTTTTCCGAAGCACACTGCCTAAAGGAGGAAAAATTGAATGAACTTGAGTTTAAAATCCAGTGACTTCATCTATGAAGCTACATACATCACATCAAGCACTCTCTTCATCAGCAGTGGAAAGGACCCTAGTCAGCTCCTGTGCTCCTGTGGACACAGAAAGACTGCTGTGTGATCCTTATCTCAGGCCACAAGGATAATCAGAAACCCTCAGAGAGTGGACCCAGAACCCTTCCAACAACTCTTCTATTGACTCTTTCTTTTTTGGTACTGGAGATCAAACTCAGGACCTTTCACTTTCGAGGCAGGAGGCGGAACCACTGAGCTAAATCCCTGGCCCCTGACTCGTTCTTTTTTTTTTTTGGTACCGGGCATCGAACTTGGGTCCTTGCTCTTGCAGGGCAGGTGGCGCAACCACGGAGCTAAATCCCCAGCCCTGTCCAAGGTATTTTGAATTTGCTTTGATTTTTGTTTTCGGGAGGGGTGTTTGTTTTTCACTGTAGTAGAGATTAAAACCAGGAACTTCACACTGAGCTACATCTCCAATCCTTTTTAATTGTTTTAAATTTTAATTTTTTTGGAGACAGAGTCTTGCTTTGTAATGCAGGCTGGCCTTGAGCTCACTTTGCAGGCCACATTGGCCAACCTGCCTCAGCCTCCCAAGTGCTGCGATTACAGCTGTGCACCGCGACACCTAGCTCAGGATTTTTTTTATAAGGACTGGTGATATAGGTCAGTGTGAAGGCCCTGGGTCTAATCCCCAGTACCACACACACACAAAAAAAAGTATGTCCATAAAATATATAGAATCCTGATTTGTCACAAGTCCTCCTTCTTGTCTCTATCCCTATTACTAACAGTATTTGTGCACGAGAAGGGATTATTTTGTTGGGAAAGAATTCAAAATGAAAGCATGTTATTCTCTGACTTCTATAAAGCGACTCTCTGTTTGATCCCCTAAACTGGAATACAAGGTAATTCCAAAACAATAGGACAAATCAAATACTTAGCAATGACTAAGAGTTAATCTGGAAGTTACCCATTCAATCCTAATGTAAGAACTAGCCAGTCCACATGGAGGTTATAGCCACAGACTCAGACTGGCCAGAAGACAAGTTAGAATCAGAAGGTAAAGGACTATTTCAAATACTCCAAACATCAAATAAAATACTTCATCGAGTACAGATGACTGTAGGTACAGGGAGAAGCATATTGCCACTCTGATTAAGACCGTAGTGGGGCCAGGGACTTAGCTCAGTGCTTCCGCCACCTGCCTCGAAAGTGAAAGGTCCTGAGTTCAATCCCTGGTACCAAAAAAAAAACAAAGAAAAAGACTGGTGATACATGCAGTTTCTTGTTGGTTAGGGTGCCTGTTTCCTTTATCTGCTACTCTTCCTTTCGGCCACACTGTGTTCTTATCATCACTTTATATACAATACTCCTATTTTATGTCATAAACACTGCATGAGATGCAAAGGATGGAAAAAGAGGAAAACCTAGCAAGTGAGTCTTGTTGGCTAATAACCTCAGTATGATCCTCACTTCCATCTTGCAGGCTTTAACAGTTCTTTTCCCCACTCCTGAAGACTGCCTTCCTGCCTCAGCCTCACCTTGACCACCTCCCAGGAGTGAGCCTTCCTGGCTCCATGGGACATGATATTTGGCCTCTGAGTACACAGGGTGGTGCTTGGGCAGCAGGGGGAACCATGAATTGAAATTCTCTAAAGAATCATCTTGCTGGGTGTGGTAGCACACCTGTAATCCTAGCACTCAAGAAGCTGAGGCAAGAGGATCACTGCGAGTTTGAGGGCAGCCTGGGCTACATAGTGAGGCCCTGTCCGGGCTGGGGATTTAGTTCAGTGGTGGCGTGCCTGCCTCACAAGCACAAGGTTCAGAGTTCGATCCCTGGTACTGAAAACAAAAACAAAGACATAGTGAGACCTTGTCTCAAAAGGAGAAAGAGGGGAGGGGGAGGGAGGGGCAGGAAGGAGAAGGAGAACCAGCTATACCAAAGACCCTGAAGCCAGGATAGTGGTGTATGCCTGTAATTCCAGCTCCTCAGGAGGCTGAGGCAGGAGGATGATAAGTTTGAGGCCAGCCTGGACAATTTGGTGAGACCTTGTCGTGGGAGGGTGGTGCTGGGCATGTAGCTCAGTGGTACAGCGCCCTGTGTGTGATCCCCAGTATGGCAAAAGAAAAAAAGAAAGAAGGGCTGGGGATTTAGCTCAGTGGCACTGCAGCTGCCTCACAAGTGTAGTAGGGTCCTAAGTTCAATGCCTGGTACCGGAGGGGGGAAAAAAAAAGAAATCCTGCAGATTGTCTGTCCTCAGCTGAGTAGACCATCAGGAGGGTGGAGCGATGAAATGTTGCATGCCTAGGGCCAAGATTATCTTGGGCTATCTTAGGGCCCTTAGAAAAACAGCCACTTATTCTTTGCCTTTTTATCTGACCTGTCATTCTCCTATGAGGTAACATTTTTGGAATGTGTGCAAAGCTTAACAGACCACCAGCACCCACCACTCCCAAAGCTAAGAACACCAGACAAAGATTCCCTCTTGGTGGCAGGCACCACCAAACACCCCGCTGATGTTATTTGTGCAATACACTGATTTATGACTTTCCTTGTTCTTTGGCTATAAAAGTTCTTGTAACATCTACCACTTTGGAACTTGTCACTAGGGAAAACCTGAGTGACAAGTTTCTTGGTTACTTGTACTTGGCACAAAATAAGCTATTCCTTATTTCCGGGGTGGGGGTGAGACAGGGTCTGGCTATGTAGTTCAGGCTGGCCTCAAACTCATGGTGATCTTCCTGCTTCAGCCTCCGGAGTGCTGGGATTATAGCCCTGTGCCACCACGCCCGGCTCCTTATTTCCTTTAAAACAGAATTGCTCAGCATCAGTAGTAGGTGCTGCAGAAATACTGGCAGAGTGAGCGAATCCCAGTCTGCAGGGTCGCCAAGGCCTGCTAAGAGCACACTGTGCCCTGGCTCCCTCCGTCGCTGTCCCCTCATATGAGACTTGATCCCAGAGGTATCTTCCCACTCTTTCTCCATAGCCCCAACTATGGGGCTGGGTGTTAAAGAAGATTTCACTCCAAAAGAAGCAAAAGGAAGAACCTTGAGCATGGGAATGTCACAACAGTCGCCTTCGTATTCTTTCCCATCCAGCAGAGAGACTTCAGGGCAGTGGGCTGCACTCAGCATTCCTTAGGGACCTAGCTCACTGGCAAACTGCCCCGAATCGACCAAGGGACAAAAGAAATCCTGGGAGAAAAGGACTTTCTAGGGTACTCAAATAGATGTGTTGAATCCAACCCAGAGGACTGTTGAGAATCAGGGCGGCGCGGTCAGCAGGGTGACTAGCTCTCCCCGGGAGCTACCCAGAAGGTAACAGGGCCGCATCCGTCAGCTGCTTCCGCCTGGACCCAAGGTCAGGAATGGACACTGGGCTCTGCCCAAGGGAGTGAGAGTAATTTTCCACTTCTCACTTGTGTTTTCTGTATGCTGCAGTCGGGATGGGGTGTCTGCGGATGAGGGTAAGAATGTTTGGACTTTGAGACCAATTTGACCCGGACCCATGTGCTTTATAATTAACCGGAAGTGATCTTTAGGCTCATCAGGTCCTCACCTTTGGAGCACATCCCCACAACCCCTTCTCCGTGGACTTCCCCTAAGGACGGGGTCACCTGGGAAGATCCTGTAGCTTCCAGGCACCTCGGAGGAGGAGCCTTCCGGGATTGCCCACCCCCACCCAGCCCAACACTTACCCTCTGGGATGTCACAGGATGTCCCCTCTTGTGTCATCCTAGCAGTCAGCAGTCACACCCTGAAGCTTCATTCATTGGTCTCCCCAGAGAAGCTGTGAGCACCATGAGGACAGGACGTTGTCTGGCTTGTTCATTTCAGACCCGCTGTGCCCAGAAGGCCAACAGGCCCAGAAGCAGGTACTGAGTCAGGACTTCTGAAAAAGATGATGAAGAAGAAGGTGCTGGCTCAAAGTCACCGTTGGGATCCCGAGAGCATTAACTAGAAGGCAGACTGATCTTGCTGCGCCACACGTGCTCTTCCCTCTTTGTTTGATTTTGTTTTTGTTTTTGTCTTTTTTGTCTGTTTTTTGAGACACAGTCTCACTACATAGTTCAGGCTGAACTCACTGTGTAATCCAGGCTAGCCTCCAGCTCACGGCAATTCTCCCGCCTCAGCCTCCAGAGTGCTGGGATGACAGGGGTGCACTATCATACCTGCCTCGCTTATAACATTCTGAGGCTACTCCTCCACCTGGCATCTCCAAAGCTTCCAAACTCCTCCCATGAACCAGTTCCAAAGATGTCACAGCAAGGACCCCCACTTTTGGTACCAAACTCTGCCTCAGTCACTTCCTCATGGCCGTGACTCAACACCTGATATCCACAATTTAAGGAAGGAACAGTTTATTCTGGCTCACGTTTTGGTCCGCGGTCAGCGAGGTCCAAGGCAGGACAGCACGGAGGAGGGGAATGGGGGAGGAGAGCTGGTTACAGCATTGAGGACAAAAAGCAGAGAGAGAAGGGAGGAGCTGGGGAGAGGGAGAGAGAAAAATCCTTCGGGCCACACCCCCAGTGACCTGTCTCCCCTGATTCTGCACAACCAGCCAGCTGCACCCCCCCCCCCCCGCCATAATCCAGTCACCTTCTAAGCACAGGAGGGTTTGGGGCCATTCTAGCTCTGAATTACATCAGAGAGACTGAGCTGCCAAGTCAAGTGCTCCTGAAAGTTCAAGTTTGCTGAGGCCTGAGAATGAAGCCCTACAGTTAGTCACACAGTAGTCACAGGGGACTGGCACGGAGAAGCACCCAGTGAGGACTCTCTTAGTTACCTTTTCTCATTGCTGAGACAAAATACTTGACACTCAAAAGTTAAAGGAGGAAAGGTTTAGTTACCTCACAGTTTGTACAGGTTTCAGTCCGTAATCGGCTGGCTCCAAGGCAGGGTGGCCTGGCAGAGGGCATCACAGAGGAGAAACAGTTCATGGCAGGCAGAAGGGAGCAAAGCACCAGGTGACAAGCAATGCCCCTTTTTCTCTCCCTTATATCTTACCCAGGCTACCCCCCCTTAAGGCGGGTGCCTCTCACACCCTTATTCCCAGCAAGGCATCCTTGATCCCAGCATCACACACTCTAGATGCAGCCACCCCCAAAAAGCCCCACCTGTGACTGCATGGGGTTTGGGGAGAGTCTAGACACAAACCATAACAATGTCCTCAAAAGACTGCCACTGTAGTCAAGTGAAAAGCCCAAAGACAGAATGTGGGCTCAAGCCTGGCTGGGGCATTCTTTACTAGGGTGACCTTGGACAAGTTCCTGCCTGTCTCATGCACTTGCCAGGGTGGCGGAGCTTGTGGAACATGAAGAGACTCTTAGCCTTGCAAACTGTGAAGTGTCTTTGAAGGACCAGGGGTGACAGCTGCTGACTGAGCATTTATGTGAAGTCACCACCACTGAATGCTCTCCAAGGTCACACAGCTTCTGCTGACATCACTCAGCAGTGAACAGATGGAGAATTTCTAGGCTTTCCAGAGTTGGGTGCCCTGCGAGCTTCAGGTCCAAGACCTTACGACTCTGACAAAGACCGATATTAATTTGAAAAATACTTTTGCATAGGAAATGCATAACATGTATAAAAATTAAAAGAGGGGGCAGTAATCCCAGCTCTCTGGGAGGTTGAGGCAGGAGGGTCCCAAATTCAAGCTCAGCCTGAGGAATTTAGCAAGATTCTGTCTCCAGGGCCAGGGATTTTGCTCAGTGGTTCTGCTGCCTGCCTCAAGTGCAAATTCCTGAGTTCGATCCCCGGTAACAAAGAAAAAAAAAAACCCCAAAACAGAGATTCTGTCTCCAAATAAAAAGTAAAAAGGGCTGGTGATGTAGCTCAGCAAAATAAATAAGTAAATAAATAAAACTAAAATTAAAATAGGGCCAGGAAGCCATGTACCATGACACACTACTATGATCCCAGATACTTGGGAGGCTGAGGCAGGAAGGTGGTAATTTAGAGGCCAGCGTGGACAAGTTAGCAAGACCCTATCTCAAAGAATAAAATGCACTGGGGGTATAATCAGTGCCTGTGCAAGGCCCTAGGTTCATCACCAGCAGCACCAAGACGAGAGAGAGAGGGAGAGAGAGAGAGAGAGAGAGAGAGAGAGAGAGAGAGAGAAAGAGGAAAACTAAGTATGATCTGGTCCGCTGATGGTCTTCCCAGAGGCAATCACTACATTAGTTTTGTTGCTTTGTGTCTGGTGCTGGTGGGGTTTGAACCCCAGGCCCTGCATATCCTAAGCAGACACTCTGCCACTGTGCTACATCTCCAGCCCTGATTACCACACCAGTTAGCAGAAAACCTGTGCAGTTACAAGCAGCCCCTCCATCCCCTCATGTTGACACAAATCCTGGCATGTGACACACATGCTGCTTCTTGCTTTTTGTTTTGCACTCACCAGTCTATTTTGAAGAATCACTATCAATACACACAGGCCTGTTTTATTCTTTTAAATGGTTGTGGTCATATCCATTGTGCAGCTGTAGCTGTTTCTTTGTTTGCCTGTTTGAAACAGGGTCTTGCTCTGTGGTTCAATCGGGCTTGAACTCACTATGTAGCCCAGACTGGCCTCGATCTCACAGCAATCCTCCTGCCTCACCCTCCCAAGTGCTAGGATTACAGCTGTGCACTAGCATGCCCAGCCCTGCAGCTGTATCTTAACTTCCTTAGCCATCTCTTATTGATGGGCATTTGGGTTATTTCCACTCTGTAGCTATTCTGAACAATGGAAAAATAAACATCATTTTTGGGGCAGGGATTATCTACAGGGAAAATTCTTAGAAGTAGAACTGCAGGGTCAGTGTGTCTCTGTATATTTAAGCTTTGGTGTAAATACATGCAAGGGTATTTGTGTATTTAACACTTGATGCTATTGGTACATTACCAAGGTGTCCATACTTTTGACAGTGTATCAAAAAAAAGTATATGAAGGAGCTGGGAATTTAGCTCAGTGGTTCTGCCACCTGCTTTGCAAGCACAAGGTCCTGAGTTCATTCCCATACGCCCCCGAAAAAAATATATAAAGGTGAATTTTCAGGAGCTTCATTTTTATGTTGGGCCAGGTGATCTTATCCACTTTCTTTGTCCCTGGGACAAAATACCCAACACCCAAACTGAAAGGAGGAGAGGTTTTTTGGATTATGTTTCAGTCTCTAGTCAGCTGGCTCCATGGCAGGAGGACAAGGCAGCCAGGAAACAGACAGAATCAAGGGAAGAGGGGAGAGGGACTCACCCGGCTAGGCCACACCCCCGAGTGATCCCCACCTCCTAACAAGTCTGCTCTAAACCCCAGTAATCCAATCACCCTCCAAAATCCCTGCCTATGAATACCGAGGCTTTTTTGGACATCTAGATATAAACCATAACATTCTTTCCCGACCACAAGAGTCATGTGTATCTTTTTTTTTTATTTTTATTTTTTTAGTACTGGGGATTGAACTCAGGACCTTGTGCTTGCGAGGCAGGTGGCAGAAACACTGAGCTAAATCCCCGGCCCCCTCATGTGTATCTTTTCATGTGAAATGTATTTAGTCCATCTCAAAGAGTTGCCAAAGGCCTAAAAGTTTCAGCATTGCTGAAAAGTCCAAGAGCAAAGCCTCCTCTGAGGCATCAGACAAACTCTTGCGAGCCCCTGTAAAAAACAAAGGAAAACTAAATATTTCTAACAAACAATAGCACAGGATAAACATTCCTCTTCCAAAGGAGGAATTGGGGGATAGAAGCCCATGGGACTAAAGCAAGACAGAAACCCAGCACAGAAAACATGAAATCCTGTAGTTCAATGCCCAGCACCTGAGGCAAGTTGTGGTGAAGAGATGTGAACTCCAGAGGGCTTGGGTGGTCCCATCCCTATGGATTGCTGGTGGTCATAGCCGTTTTCGCCTCTCTCTTGGGCTGGCTTTGCTCATTCTTTGCAGCTTTCCTCAGACATTCCATATTCCTGGCTTCAACTTCTTGGGGTCGCCAGTGCACTTTTGATTCACTCATAGCTTTGCACACTGCCTGGCCCCCCAGGGCTTCCTCTGAAACTTGGATGGAAGCCTCCATGACCCTTCATTCTGCATGCCTAGAAACCAGCATCATGTGAATAATGCCAAGGTCTGCTGCCAGCATGAGCAGTACCCAGGCCATCTTAAATGGTGGTTGCAGAGGGCAATAGGCCCCTGGATGGGCGAGCACTATGAACTGAATCTCAGAAAATCAATTTCCTCTGGTGCCTTTCTCCTCAAAGCAGGGTGCCCTGGGGCTCTCTTTTCAAAGCAATATCTTTCATTTTTACAATTTTGAGCCTGCAAAGGGTAGGGCCTTGCTGGTTCTTCACATGCCCTCAGTGCATTTTTTTCTATTGTCCTGATCCAAAGTACTTGGCTTTTTTTTGGTACCAGGGATCAAACTCAGGACCTTATGCTTTCGAGGCAGGTGCAGTGCCTCTGAGCTAAATCCCCCGCCCTACTTGGCTTGGCTTATTATTTTGTTTGTTGTTGTTGTTGTTTTTGGTACCAGGGATCGAACTTGGGACCTTGCACTTGTGAGGCAGGTGCTGGAACCACTGAGCTAAATCCCCAGCCTGCTTGGCTTATTATTAATGCTAAATTTTTCAATTACCGAGTTCTTCTCTGCTCTATCTTTTCAAGTGCCTCCAGTACTGGCTACTCTAGGGACTTCGGAGGAGGCTCTGGAGCACTGGGCCTTACTGGGCAAACAAAAGAGAGAGCCTACAGCTCAGGGGTAAAGTGCACCTAAGTTCGAGCCCTAGTATTGCAGAAAAAGAAGAAAAAAACTCATTGGTGATGGGCACTCCTTTGGTTGGAGGTGGTCTGAGAAGCCTTGGTTTTAGGAACGAAAACCAGCCCGACTGCACAACTGCAGGCCACAGGCAGTGTGGAGAGGCCCCTTCAAACAGCGCTTCTGGGTCAGGTCACAGCGTATAAAGCCACCACAAAGAATTTTGCCTGATCCACGTTTTTAAAAAAAAGTGGGGTGGGGGTACTAAAGACCGGGTGCAGTGGTGCACACCTTCAATCCCAGCACTTGGGAGGCTAAGGCAGGAGAATCAAAGTTCAAGGCCAGCCTGGGCTACAACAAAAACAGACAAAAGGAACGTCCAGTCCTAGGCTGGAGACTCCCTTCGAGAAGTTCCTTGAGGTCTCCGGTCTCAGAGATTGTCACCCAGTCTGTCCCCAACGCCGTGTTGTGGTTTACATCCAGATGTCCCCATGAGCCTCACGCGCTCGCAGAGAGGGCTTTTGGAAGGTGATTGGATTATGTGGGTGTATAGCTGACTTGCTGTAGGAGATGGGGTTTGGTCTGAATAGGAAGCTGAGCTGTAGGCTCTCCTTTTTGTTTGCCCAGTAAGGCCCAGTGCTCCAGAGCCTCCTCCGAAGTCCCTAGAGTAGCCAGTACTGGAGGACAGGTGTGCAGCACCACACCCAGCTGACTAACCGTCTTTGTGGTGAATCTCGCCAGCACGGGTGCCATACGTGATACAACCACAGCAAGAAACTGACAAAGGGCAGCTGGGGTTGCAGCTCCATGGTCGAGTGCTTGCCTGGAGTGTGTGAGGCCCTGGGCTCCATCCCAGCACCACCAAAAAAGGAAGAAAAGAACAGACAAAAGGCTGAGCGCATGCCTGTGATCCCAGCACTCGGAGGCTGAGGCGGGAGGTTCCCTAGAGCCCAAGAGTTTGAGGCCAATTTAGTAACATAAGGCAGACAGAACCTGTTTGGCTCCCTTCCAAAAACAAAAAAACATGGATTAGCTGGGGCCTTGGCAAAATGGCTCATGAAGAGTCATGAGGGTGAGACAGGAGGGGGAAATGAGAATAATGCGGCTCCTCTCTTGGGGCCTGTGAGGCTGGAGACCAGAATTAAAGACCCACAGTGAGCTGGGTGTGGCCCCACACAGCTCTAATCGCAGCACTTGGAGGCTGAGGCAGGAGGATCACCACTAACTAGCTCAAGGCCAGCCTGAACTACATAGCAAGATGCTGTCTCGAACTGCGCCCCCTAAACAACTTAGACTGAATTCTGGGTAAAATAGGTGACTAGAGGCAAACTGTGTGTAAAATGTGCACAGATGTGTGCTGGAACCACACTTATTCTAGGAAGAGGACTAGGGTGACCAGCTCCTCCTTGTTTGCCTAGTGTGGCCCTAGTTTTGTTTTGTTTTTTTTGGTACTGGGGATCAAACTCAGTCCTTGCGCTTGCACAGCAGGCGGCAAAACCACTGAGCTAAATCCCCGGACCCGTGTGGCCCTGGTTTTGAAACTGAAAATCCCACATACCTGAACCCTCAGTCCCAGAGAAGTTGGTCATCCCAGGAGAGAGGCAGCCTGGCTCCACCGGGGTCCCCAAGGACCCTGGGGACAAATGTCCACCGTGCCTTTCCTCAGCGCCCCAAGCTCAGCGGGGCAGGTGGGCAGACAAATGCACTATAGACACTGCACTAGTATGGAGGAGGGGCAGGCATGTGGCTCAGCGGCAGCACGCCTGGCTCACAAGTGCCAGGACCTGGGTTCCCGCCAAAGCTCCGGAAAAATCAGAAGAGCTCCGAGTGGTGCCCCACACCCCGTAATCCCAGCATTCAGTAGGCTGAGGCAGGAGAATCACTGCAAGTTCAAGGCCTGCCTGGGCTACACAGTGAGTTCAAGGCCAGCCTGAACTGCATAGGGAGATCCTGTGTCAAAAAACAAAACAAGGGGGCCCAGGGATTTAGCTCAGTGGTTCTGCTGCCTGCCCAGAAAGTGAAAGGACCTGAGTTCAATCCCTGGTACCAAAAAAAACAAGGGCTGGGGATTTAGCTCAGTGGCAAAGCGCCTGCCTGGCAAGTGCAAGGTCCTAAGTTCGATCCCCAGTACCACCCCCCCCCCAACAAAACAAGGAGGTGAGGGGACAGAACAATGTCAGGTAGATGCTCAAGGGATGGTGGCTGAGGCTGCTTTTGGGGATGAGAACCTGGGCTCTGGATTCCAGGTGGGAGGGAAACTTTTGGACCCTTATATTTTATATTGTGCAGTCTACAGCCTCAACACCCTGAATGCACCCACTCTTGTCTGATTTGGTACTATGCAAATGCATTACCTAATCAAATGTGTTTGTCTCATTTCGTTTTGTTTTTTTTAAAAAATTATTTATTTATTTAGGTACCGGGGATCGAACTCAGGCCCTTGCGATTGCGAGGCAGGTGGCAGAACCACTGAGCTAAATCCCCAACCCCTTGTCTCGTTTTGCTTTGAGACAAGGTCTCCCTATTCAATTCAGGCAGGCCTTGAACTTGCAGTGATTCTTGTGCCTCAGCCTCCCAAGTGCTGGGACTACAGGCATGGCCACCATGCCTGGCTCCGATCATTCTAAATTATACACTAACTTGTTCTCTGCTTGAGGGGAAGACAATTCTGTGGCTGTTACACACGGAGGTTTTTTTATAATAGGCCCGGACCAGCCTCATCCTTCCTCAGGAGAAGCCCAGTCTTAGGACGCACTTAAGGAGGCACCTGCCTGCCAGGGTCCATCCTACACTTGCAGGCCCTGAGGGTGCACGCCTTCTTCGATGCTGGCCCCCTACACCTTGGTTTCCAGTCCAGGGCTAAGGAGCTTAGCCGGGCCCCAGAGCAGTTAGCGCCTCCAGGCTCAGGTCTTAGCTGTGAAGCTGGATCTGGGTGAGGTCTCCGCCAGACAGTGGCTTGTAAAGGTTTCCCTGTGCCACGCAGGGGGCAAATTCGCCACGCGGGCCACCCACAGCTTGGCTGGTTTCATCCCTGGTGGGCTCCAAGTGCTTTCCTCACATCTGCGCTCTGTGGGATGCCTCCCCCCCGCCCCCCCGAACCTCAGATCTTCACGCTGAGCTACATCCCAGCTCTATTTTCATTTTTCACATTTTGAGACAGGGTCTCAATAAATGGCCAAGTGGCCCCCGTGGACCTCAAACTTGCTATTTTCCTGCCTCAGCCTCCCAGAGTGCTGGGATCACAGGCGTGCGACACCCCTCCCGGCAGAAAGGCCATCTCTGCCGTGAGTGCGCGCACACCGTGTTGTAGCTTCGCAGTCAGTGAGAGAAAAAGGAATTCATTTTCATCCCGCTTCCGCTGGGAGCGGCGACTTCTCACTCCCTTGCACGCTTCTCGGCTGCCGCGCTACACCAAGGGGGCGGAAGAGAGAGGAGCACAGCAAATTGGTTTAAGCAGAGTTTTAGGTCAAACGGAAACAAAGAACCAGGGCTGCAGGCAAAGCAGACTGCGGTCCTGCCCGGTCCTGGCGGCGCCAGGAGGACTGCGGCGTCCCCCGGGGTGACACAGGACGAGCCTGGTCTTTCGGATTCCTCCTGGCTCTGGCCAAAAGGCAGCGCCTCCCACAGGACAGGCCGGAGGAGGCCAGAGGGCAACCAGGGTGCTTCTGTGTTTTCCTGTTTCTTCGCACTAGGGGTTGAACCCAGGGCCTTCACGCTGAGCTACATCTCCCGCCCTTTTTTATTTTCTTTTTTTTGGTACCGGGGATCGGACTCAGGCCCTCACGCTTGCCAGGCAGGCGCGGGGCCACAGCTAAATCCCCAGCCCATTATTACTCTACAGATGAGAGAGCCGAAGCTCCCACACACGAGTACACCGTTCGGGGGTCACGGCACTGCGGGGTAGCCAGAGTCTGGGCCTGCACGCTGGTCTCACTGCAAGCAGGAGACTGCTCGAGGCGCGCGCATCCCCGCTGTGGCGCCACCTCCGCTGCTGCAGGACAGCCGGGTCCTCTCGGACGGCCTCCGCGAGACTGCACGGCGGCACGGCGCCCCCTGGCGGCGGTTTGGTAGCAGCATTCTGCTGCCCTCGCTGGGCGCGCAGGTCTCCTGAGTCATCGCATTCTTGGGCCGCATTACTGACAAGGAAAACATTACCCGCCCTACCCGGCCTCGGAAAGAGCCCAGGGTGTTGAAAGGGGGTGGGGACCCGAGCGCTGAGGAATGTGAAGGAAGGGCGGGGCCGGCGCTGGGATCCCGGTCGGGATGGCGGAGCTTTCACCTTTGCCCTTCTCCATCCTGTTGAGGAAGCCGAGGCAGAGTCCCAGTGGCCCTGAGTGCAACGCCTGCCCCTCTGTTATCTGTTTCTCATTCAGTGGATTGGTTATTTGAGTGCCTACCACGTGCCAGGCCTATTCTGGCTGCTGTGGACTCAGAAATTAACAAAACAGGCAGAGCTTCTGCTAACAGGCTCCCTGGCTGATCTCTCATGCGACCCCACTTTTTAAAAACATTTTTTTTTTTTTTGAGACAGGGTCTTGTTATGTAGTTCAGGTTGGCTTTGAACTTGCTCAGCCCAGGCTGGCCTCGAATTCAGGGCAATCCTCTGGCCTCAGCCTCCAGAGTGCTGGGATCACAGGCGTTTGGCACCACTCCTGGCTTTTTCATTTTTAAATTTTGAGACAGGGTCGCCCTAAATTCCCCAGACAGGAGTCAAAGTTGCGATCCTCCTGGTATTACAGGCATGCACCACAGCGCTCAGCTTAAGTACTTGACTGCGTTTCGTGCCACCCTTTACCCCTTAAGAGTAAGGAGTGGCCTATCGAATGTTTTTTGTTACCGGGGATCAAACTCGAGACCTTGCGCTTGCGAGGCAGGTGGCGTCACCACTGAGCTAAATCCCTGGCCCCCACTGAGTGTTTCAACAGAGGTACTAAATGCATGTCTGGCTGATGATCGAAACTGAGGCTTATTTTGGGGATAGGGCTTCTATTATGAGCATCCTGAAAAATCATGCTAGGGCTTATTTTCTGGATCGGTCTTATTTGCAGGAAATTCAGTAGTACAATGGTCCCTCCTTATCCACAGGGTAGGTTCCAAGCCCCCTGGGGAACACCTGAGGCCATAGAAAGTACCGAACCCTATGTAGGCTGTTTTTCCTTTGTGCAGAGTAAGTCACCAGTATAAGAGGCTGCTGTTTTGGACCAAGCTCCTACACTGGGTGCCAACAGACAAACTACAAATGGAGTCCCTGTGCTGAAGTTCCATCTCATCGAGCCCAAAATGATTTATCTGACTTTTCAAGAAAGCAGGAGAGGCTGGGTATGGTTGTGCACACCTGTAATCCCTCTGTAATCCTGTAATCCCTCTGCACACCTGTAATCACTCTGGGACACTGAGGCAGGAGGATCTCAAGTTTGAGCCCAGACTAGGGAATTTAGGAATTTAGCAAAAAGTTGTTTTATTTTATTTTTGTTTTTTGTATCAGGGATCAAACTTGGGACCTTGCGTTTGTGAGCCAGGCACCAGAACCACTGAGTTAAATCCCTGGTCCAAAAAGCTATTTTATTTTATTTTTTTTTTGGTACCAGGGATCGAACTCGGGACCTTGCGCTTTCGAGGCAGGCAGCGCAACCACTGAGTTAAATCCCGGGCCCTAGAAAGCTATTTTTAAAAGGAGGGCGGCTGGGGATTTAGCCCACTGTGAAGGCACTGAAAGTATCCGAAAGTATTGTACTTACTAACAGGGAAGGCAAACGTGTTACACTTAAACAAGTAACCTTGTGTCAACAGTTTGTTTTGTTTGGTAGTGGGCATGTTAACCAGGACATTGCACTAAACTACATCCCCACCCCCAACCCCCACTCCCGCGTTTGATTTTTTTTTTTTTCTTCGGTATCAGGGATCGGACTCAGGACCTTGTGCTTGCAAGGAAGGTGTGGCACCACTGAGTTAAATCCCTGGCCCTCTGTTTGGTTTGAGACAGGTCTCACTAAATTGCTCAGGTGGGAGTTGAACTTGCAACTTTCTTGCATCTGGGTCCCCTCCCCCCATTCTGTTTCTTTTTTAAAATTTTATTTTGTTTTGTTTTTTTTCTGAGGCTGGATCTTGCCATGTAGCCCAGGCTGGGCTTGAACTCACAGTGATCCTCCTGCCTCAGCCTCCTGAATTCTGGGACTATAGGTGTGCATCACCACACCTGGCTCTCTCATTCTATTTGAAGATTCACTCTGGTCTCTGGAAACAGCTCGTCCACGTTAGCCCATTCCATGTTCCTGCCTCCTTGTACCCTCGAGCAGTGGGGCCCATGTCCCGGTGGGGCACCCCCGCTGCCTCTCTCTTTCCAGGAGCAGATGTGGGGTCTTGGCGCATGCGTGCCAAACTGTACCCAGCTTGTCCTACAGAACTGCTGCACTCGACACTCCTGCCATGTCCTGCAGATGTGGGCTTTCTATACCCTGAAGAAAGGTACTTCATTCATTTTTGTTACACAGGTAGTTGGACATCTGTCCTTTAGCATTACCAGCATCCATTCTACCATTAGTGACATGGGGACCCTTGGGTTTGGAGGAACCTCTCCTTCCTCCTTCTTAGCCCATGTGACGTGTGGGCTGGCCCAGCCTTAGTTCCGGGTTTACCACGTGACTAACAGCCAATCAACACCCAGCACCTGCCAATAATTTGGTAAAGGGGGAGGACTTCACTGGCCAAACCAGAGCTAGCTCAGGATCTGCCATGGCACAAAGGCTGCCCGTCGCCAGGGAGGCTAAACTGCTAAGTCTGCATCTGGTGGAGGCCTGCGGCCTTCATCTTGGGGAGAGGCTGCTGGAGGGTGCAGCCCCACAGAGACCAAGCCCGAGGTTGCCCCTTGTGTCCAGAACACCCACACCTGAAGCCAGCCTGGTCCAAAGCTTGTCCTGACTAAGGCAGTGAGGTCGGATTTTTGCTGAAGCTAATTTGAGTTAACCTAGGTCGCTCACGGACAAGCGAAGTCAGGCTAAACCACAGCCCTTGCTCCATCCATTCTGATATCAGGCATGCAGCAAGTCAAAGGACGAAAGTTTGTTGATTGAGTGTCCATGAATGGGAATGAATGAGACATCAGAAACAGCCACTTGGTAATATACACCAGCAGTGCGCTTTCCCAGAGTGCAGATGAGGCATTGCTTTTGGAAGGTGCCAAAATAAGAATAATGGGAAAATATAATATATACATATCATAAAAATAGACTTTAAAAAATCTCCCCCTTTTCCTGTTTTTTCCCCTTGATACTGGGAATTAAACCTAGGACTTTTTCACTGAGCTGCAACCCCAGCCCTTTTTTATTTTGAGACAGGGTCTCTCTAAGTTGCTAAGTTGTCCAGATGGGGATTAAACTTGAGATCCTCCTCCCTCAGCCTCCCAGAGTGCTGGGTTGACAACATGGGCTACCATGCCCAGCTCCCAAATTCAAATCCTAAGGCCCATCATGCTGTAACTCATTCATTGTAGCTCAGCTTTACCCTTCTCCATTCAGACAATCAGAGCATCCTCATTAGACCAGGAGGGTGACTGCAGACCCAGTCATGTTCCCCTGAGGGGAGACAGGACAGGCACCACCGGCCCTTCCCTACCACAGCTGTCTGCAGGGGCTCATTTTGTGCTTTTTTTTTTGGTACTGGGGATCGAACTTGGGTCTTTGCGCTTGCGCAGCAGATGGCCAAACCACTGAGCTAAATCCCTGGCCCTGGGCTTATTTTTATGAAAGTGGCATTGATATAAGTACTGAGAAGTCCTAGGGGTGAGAACATTATTATTCCATCCATCTAACAATAATTTAAACTGAACATAAAATTAGAATTTTTCTGATCTTTGTATCATAAAAAATAATAAAATATTTGATTTGTTTGTTTTTGAAAGAGGGCCATCCTGTGTAGCCCAGATTGAGCTTGAATTTGGAATCCTCCTGCCTCAGCCTTTTGAATACTTGGATTATGAGTGTGCACCAACCACAATACTCAGTTTTGTTTTGTTTTTTCACTTTTTTTTTTGAGACAAAGTCTTACTGTGTAGTTCAGGCTGGCCTTGGAGTCACTATGCAGCCCAGGTTGGCCTCAAACTGGTGGCTATCCTCTTGCTTTAGCTTCAAGTGCTGGGATTACAGGCATGTACCACCAGACCCAGGTTGTTTTTCTTTTTATTTTCTCTCTGTGTGTATGTGTGTGTGTATGTGTGTTTGTTTGTTTGAGACAGGGTCTTGCTATATAGTTCAGGCTGCCCTTGAACTCACTACGAAGCCCAGGGTGCACTCCATCTTGTGACAATCCTCCTGCCTCAGCCTCTCCAGTCCTGGGATTACAAGTGTGTGCCATCACACCTGGCTCTTATTTATTTTTTAAATTAATTTTATTTATAGATTTTAGGTATACAATATAATGAGATTCATCATTGGAAATTTGTACCTTTGCATAATATATCTTGGTTCATATTTTTATTATTTATTTATTTATTTTTTAAATTTTTGTTTTTTATATCTTAAAAAGAATTTCGAGAATGTTTTGTAGAATGATTTTTTTTTTTTTTTTTTGTATTGGGGATCAAACTTGGGTCCTTACACTTGCGAGGCAGGCGGCGGAACCACTGAGCTAAATACCCAGCCCAGAATTTCGAGAATGTTTAGACTTCTGGGAAGATGGCAGAGTGGTGACATCAGAGAAAAACCCTCTCCAAGATTTGGTGTGCAGATGCCGGAACTATAGAAATGTGAGGAAGAGAAGAAGGAGGGAAGTGGGTCCCTGGGACCCAGCAAGGAGCTGAAGCGAGAATTGAAGCCCACAGGGAAAGCGAGGAGACTTCAACGAAGCAGAAGGAGGTGGCAAGCTGCACTTTCTCCCTGAGCCCTGACTCACAGCTTGGGAGGGGCAGCTCTAAACTGCACACCCACAGTGACTACTGGTGACCCCAGAGGCCTTCATGTAGAAACACACCAGTGGAACAGAGCAGTGGATGCAGGGGACTGCAGTGGCTCATGAGTTATTTGGGTTCACATATCCCCCAGGAGAGGGCAATTGGCTGGTAGCCATCTTGGGTTGGGGCCAGTTGAACTCAGACTTCAGAGCAGCTGTGGACTGGCTCCATTAGGGTGAGGCAGAACCAAGTTCAAGTCAGCAGAAGGTCAAGGAGCCAAGTTCAAGCCGGCAGGAGACTCACAGAGGGTTTCAGGCTGAACAAATTGGTTCCAGCCTCACAGCCAGAAACCAGCTTGAGCTTCAGAACTAAAGGTGCAGGCTTGCTGGAATTATCCTCTACCTTGATGTAAATCTATGACTGGCTTGTTGGGATTAATCAACATGGATCTGGGCTCTGTGTCCCCAGTTTGTCTACCAGTGAAACCAGAGACACGCCTTGAAGTGGACATTTTTAAATTTTTTTCATTTCTTGTTTTTGTTTTCCTTTTTCTTGATTGTTCTTGTTTTTATACAAGTGGGAACATTGTTCTAGTTTTTTGGTGGTTGTTGTTCTGTTCCTGTTTTTATTTCTTCCTTCTCTCTTTCCCTCCTGTCTTCTTTACCAGGTGCCCAAAGTTTATGTACTCTTCCTTTGTCCTCCAGCCTTGCTTCTAATCTCTTCCTCTTCTTCTATTTCTCTATTTTTCCCCGCTAACCCCTTCTCAGTTTTCTCCCCTGAGGGTAAAATCATCATACTGAGGGCATGTTTACTGTATACAATTTTCTGGTTTATCTTAGATTTTGTTATATCATCACCAATCTAGTTCATAGACATAAAGGTGGGAAATCAATATTATCACAGTTCATCATTTTTTAGTCTGTGTTGATGCTATTGTTATTGCTGATTGGACTACTTTAGCCAAGGTGACATAATTGTTCTAATCAGTTGTTCTTCCTGGTAAGCCAAGACTGAGATTGCTTAAGGGTCATAAACAATACTATAGGCCAGTACCAAAGAACCAGGGGCCAGGCCAAATAGGCAGCAACTTCTCATCCCCAATAAACTGAAGAGGTAGGACCTTGCAACAGACTCAAAACTCAAAAGTCAGCAACACCTGGAAGACATCTCTGAGAAGTAGTCATTTCCTAAAGGTTCTAAATACTAGCAATAAAGCTGCCTGCCATATGCAATTTAGAAGCATCAACCCAGGAAGAAAAAAAGGAATGTCAAGAACCATTCTACATAAATTTTTTGGGAAAATAATTTCATAACTAAAGTATGAATATAGCTGTCTAAGGCCCAAGTCACCTTGCCCACAAGCTGGCCATGAGATGCAGAAACATAACTCCATTTTGCTTTGGTCAGAGTTTAGGCCTCAATGGTCCCATAATGCTGTGGCACTCAAGGGCAAGATTACACCAGCTAAAGACATCCTGGTTCTTTGAGAACCAAGTAGTAATAAAAAAGAGGTTTCCCCTGGGGAGGGACAAATTCCTTATTAGCTTAACTCATCCCACCTAATATTGTAAGAATGCTCTCCTAACCCAGGGATTTAGCTCAGTGGTGCCGTGCCTGCCTCACAAGTGCAAGGTCCTGAGTTCAGTCCCAGGTACTAAAATGTCAGTTGCAAAGAATACTCTCCTTATAGCTTTCATCAACATAAGATCCTCATCAGCATGAGCTCCAAATTGACAGAGGATTACTGTCACCCCTAAGTCACCTGATAACTCCCACCAGTTATTGTGTGTACCCAATAAATAATGGCTATCTCAGAGAGTCTTTGTCTCTGCCCACTCTGAGGCACTGACCTCCCAGTGCACCACCTACTTTGAAATTATTTAAGTCTCTATTGTCTTTTTTTTATTGTCTTTTTTTCTTTAGCCCTCACCATTCCCCTTTCTAGGCAGTGGGAGGACTGATCACCCTCCAATAATAGAAAATGAGAAGACACTTAAGCAAGATGCAACCCCAAACTTCCAGCTCACCAAAGGCAAACCCAGAGAGCAATGAAGTGGAACAATTTGAAACATACTGAGCTGGACTCTCTAAAGTGGTAAGAGCAGAAGTAACAAAGCAGATGAATGAGGCTGAAAAATAAATCAAATCAGGAATAGTTTCTCAGATAACTACAGAGATGATGACCATTTTTTTTTGGTACCAGGGATCAAACTCGGGTCCTTGCACTTGTGCAGCAGGTGACGAAACCACTGAGATAAATCCCCGGCCTAGTGATGACCATTTTGAAAGACATGGTTAGTGACTCTAGAGTAGATACAGATAAAAAAATTAGAGGCACTTAGGAAAATGATGGAAACCATGAACATCCAACATAAGAAAGAAATGGAATCCATGATACATATTTAAACAGATATCCAGGAGATTAAAAATTCCACTGAAAGCATATGCAGCAGAATGAGCCAATGTGAGGACAGAATATCAGATCTAGAAGATAGGATTGTGGTTAGTGATCATGAAAAGAAAGATCTATTAAAAAAGGCAAGGGACCATGAAAAATCAGTCCAATAGCTGCTAGACAATGAAAGAAGAATGATATAAGATTGATTGGAGTCAATGAAAAAGCAGGCAGTCAGACAACAGCATAAAAAAACCTGTTTACAGAAATAATGGCAGAAAACTTTCCACGCAAGGAAAATGAATTTGACTTACAGATAATTGAGGCATATAGAACTCCAATTAGCCATGATAAAAAAAAAATCTATA
Organism: Heterocephalus glaber; assembly: GCF_053883595.1. Taxonomy (NCBI): domain Eukaryota; kingdom Metazoa; phylum Chordata; class Mammalia; order Rodentia; family Bathyergidae; genus Heterocephalus; species Heterocephalus glaber. The sequence goes on along the minus strand of NW_028258410.1, from coordinate 20,696,940 downwards.
CCAAGGCATATAATAGTCAAGATTCCAGAAATTCAGCACAAGAACAGAATTTTTTTTTTTTTTTTTGGTACCAGGGATCGAACTTGGGTCCTTGTGCTCGCGCAGCAGGTGGCAAAACCACTGAGCTAAATCCCTGGCCCAAGAACAGAATATTAAAATCGGTTAGATAATGAATAATTGATACTTTGAAATAGGAAAAGGTCCAGGGCCTGGGGATTTAGCTCAGTGGTTCCACCACCTGCCTGGAAAGTGCAAGGTCCTAAGTTCGATCCTCAGTACCAAAAAAAAAAGGAAAAGGTCCAAAGGGGTAGGAGTGGTGGGAGGGGAAGGGGAAAGGAAAAATTATGAGAAAAGAAAAAAAAAAAGGAAACAAAGTCTACGTAAATAGGGAAGGGTGGAGGGGGTGAAGGGTGCACAGGTAATGGGGAAAAAAAACCCCCAGGATATATCATGTACAGGTACAAGCACCCAATGATAAATATAAACATATTGTATACCTAAAATGTACCAATAAAAGAATTTAAGGAGGAAAAACAAAAGCTGTTAGAGAAAGGAAACAAATCACCTATAAATGAAAGTCAATCAGAATTGCAGCAGACTTCTCAACACAAACCCTCAAGTCAAGGAGAACTTGGAGTGAAGCATTTCAAGCCCTAAAAGAAAACAACCTCCAATCCAGATTGATGTACCCTGCAAAACTATATTTCAAAATTGATGGAGAAACATGATACTTCCATAACAAAGAACACCTAAAAAATTCATGACCACCAAACCAGCACTCCAAAGTGTTTTGAAGGACATTCTAGAAAGAGATAATAAGGACTACAACTCCACAAACCCCAACAGAATGAATCTACCAGGCAAGGCAAGAAATTAAACAGAAGGGGAAAAAAAGGAACCAACAATGGGAAAATAACATGATAATGATAAGTAAATATTTATCAGTTATAACCATCAATGTACATGGTCTCAATTCACCAATCAAAAGAAACAGACTGGAAGAATGGATCAAGAAGCAAGATCTAACAATATGCTGCATACAAGAAACACATTTAATTCAAAAAGAAATTCATAGATTGAAAGTCAAAGGTTGGAAAACAATACTCCATGTGACAAGGACCTGGAAAAAAGCAGGGGTAGCTATTCTGTTTGCAGACAAAGTGGATTTCAACCCAAGGCTGATTAAGAGAGACAAAGAAGGTCACTACCTCCTGGTAAAGGGAACAATCCAAGAGGAAGAGATGACAATCAAATATAGATGCACCACATACCAGCAACCTAACTATATAAAGCAAATATTAATGGACATGAAAAATCAAATAAGCACTAATACAATTGTAATGAAGGACACATTACCTCACTGTTACAAATAGAAAGATCAACTAGACAAAATATTAACAAAGAAATATCAAAAATGTAGCCAGGGATTTAGCTCAGTGGCACCATGCCTGCCTTGTAGGTGCAAGGTCCTGAGTTCGATCCCTGGTACCAAAAAATAATAATAATACTAAAAATACACTGTCAAAAATGAACCAAATTTTTGAACAAATGGACTTAGCAGATGTCTACAGAGTGTTCCACTCCACAACATCAGAATACACATTCTTCTCAGCTGCACATGGGATGTTGTCCAAAATAGACCACATAATAGCTCATAGAACATGCTTAAGTAAATGCAAAGGAACTGACATCCCATGCATATTATCAGACCATAGTGTAATGAAATTGGAAATCAATGGCAAAAGAAACCACAAAAACTTTATAAACACATGGAAATTAACACCCTCCTGAACAACCAGTGGGTGACAGATGAAATTAAAGAAGAAATGAGACAGTTTCTACAATTAAACAATAATGCCAGTACAACATACTGGAACTTACGGGACACAATGAAGGCAGTCCTATGAGGGAAATTTATAGCATTGAATTCCCACATTGGAAAAACAGAGTAAGCTCAAATAACCTAATGTTGAACCTCAAACTGCTAGAAAAAGAAGAGTAGGTCAAGCCCAAAACTTGTAAGAGGGAGGAAATTATAAAGGTCAGAGCAGAAATTAATGCAATGGAGACTAAGAAAACAATACAAAGAAACAATGAATCAAAGAGTTGGTTCTTTGAAAGATTAAAATTGACAAACCTCTAGTCAACCTTATCAAAAAAAAGGAAAGAAAAGACTCAAATCCATGCAATTAGGAATAAAAAGGCTGAAATCAAAACAGATACTGCAGAAATCCAGAAGATCATCAATACCTATTTTGAGAATCTGTATTCTAGTAAGATGGAAAACACAGAAGAAATAGACAGATTCCTGGTTACATATGAATTACCAAAGCTAAACGAAGAAGATATAAAAATTCTAAATAAACCAATATCAGTCAATGAAATTGAAGATAAATTGAAAACCTACTAACAAAGAAAAGCCCAAGGCCCCGGGCGTGGTGGCACATACCTGTAATCCCAGCACTCGGGAGGCAGAGGCAGGAGGATCACCACGAGTTCCAGGCCAGCCTGAACACAAAGTGAGACCTTGTCTCAAGAAAAAAAAAAAGATTTCAAGAAAAGCCCAAGCCCTGACGAATTCCCTGCTGAATTCTACATGAAATTTAGAGAAGACCTAACGCCGCTACTTCTCAGCCTCTGATGAAACTGAAAGGCAGCAGTACTCCCAAATTCATTCCTGGAAGCAACCATTACCCCAATACCAAAACCAGAGAAGGATCCCACCAAAAATGAAAGCCACAGGGCAACCTCCCTAATCAACATAGTCTCAAAAATCATCAATAAGATACTGGCAAACGGAATGTAGCAAATCATTAGGAACGCTATATACCATGACCAAGTAGGATTCATCCCAGGGAAGCAGGGATGGTTCAACATACACAGATCAATACATGTAAAACAACATATGAACAGAGGCAAGGACAAAAACCATATGATCATCTCAGTAGATGCAGAAAAAGCATTCGACAAAGTCCAACACCCATTCATGATAAAAACCCTACAGAAAATTGGAATAAATGGTCTATCTCAATCTGACAAAAGCCTTCTAGGACAAACCAACTGCTAACATAATACTAGATGGACAAGGCCGAGGATTTAGCTCAGTGGTTTCATCTTCTGCTGTGCAAGCGCAAGGACCCCAGTTCGATCCCCGGTACCAAACAAGAAAGAAAAGAAGAAAACAAAAACCTCCCCAAAACAAAAAAACTCAAAACCTAAATGTAGGAAACAGGGAAAGGGTTACTAGAATCTCTTCAGTGAGTCCTAGTCTCCTATTATTATACAGGAAAGGTAGAAAAAATGAGACTTTGAGAAGAAGCTGAGCTTTGGGCCTGATCAGTGCTGCTCTGGGCAGCAAAGACAAAGACCCCAGGCTTGCCTCACCTTTTATTCAGTACACCCGAAGAAACAGATGTGACAAATGACTCAGGACAGATTGTTCAGTACGTTGGGAGAAACAAATGTAACATGACTGGAGAGTAGTGGAATTCCTAGATCAATGAGGAACTACTCAGATGAAGATTTTGTTCCTTCCAGGATGTCTTCAGCTGCTGTAATCTTGTCCTGGAGCATCACAGCATCACCAGATCATTGAGGTCTGCTGTGACCAGAGGCCAAAATGGAATTATGTCTGGGAATGCCATAGCTGGCCTGTAGACAGGAGAACTAGGCCTAATCAAATGATTCGTCCCCAAAATTATGTAGCATTGCTCCCGACACCTAAAGATCAAGGCCAGGCATATTGGTGTATGCTTGTAATCCCAGCACTCAGGAGGCTGAGGAAGGATCATCACAAGTTCGAGGCCAGCCTAGGCTACATGGTGAGTTCAAGGTCACTCTGAACTATATATCAAGACCCTGTCTCAAAAAAAAAAAAAAAAAAAGAAAGAAAGAAAAAGAAAAAGAAAAAAATTATCAGTATTTGCAGATGAGATGATACTCTATATAGAAGATGCCATAATCTCCACCAAAAGACTTCTGAATTTAACCAAATTCAGTAGCATAGCTAGATATAAAGTGAACACTCAAAAATCAATAGAATTTCTGTATACAAATAGCAAACTCACCGAGAGAAATTGGGGAAACAGCACCTTTCACAATAGCATCCAAAAAAATGAAATACATAGGAATCAATCTAACAAAGGATGTAAAAGACCGCTACCTTGAAAACTACAGTACTTTGAAAAAGGAGATAAAAGAAGATAACAGAAAATGGAATGACATACCTTGTTTTTGGGTAGGAAGAACCAATATAGTGAAAATGGCCATACTCCTGAAGTTGTTACACAGATTTAATGCAATTCCGATCAAAATTCCAACACCATATTGCACAGAATTAGAGAAAACAATCCTAAAATTCATTTGGAACCAGGAGACACCTAGAATAGCAAAAGCAGCTCTGGGCAACAAAGGAAAGGCAGGAGGCATCACATTCCCCAACTTGAAATTATACTACAAAGCTACTGTGATAAAAACAGCATGGTACTGGCGAAAAAACAAAAAACAAAAATAAACCAGACCCAAGGATCAATGGAACAGATTAGAAGATGCAGAAACAACTCCAAACATATTCAGCCTTCTTATCTTTCACAAAGGAACCAAACACCTTCACTGGAAGAAAGATAGCCTCTTTATTAAGTGGTGCTGAAAAAACTGGCTTTCCACATGCTGAAAATTGAAACTAGACCCATATCTTTCACTATGCACTAAACTAAAATTGAAATGGATCAAAGATCTAAATATTGAAACAGAGGTCGGGGATTTAGCTCAGTGGTCTTGCCACCTGCCTTGCAAGTGCAAGGTCCCAAGTTCGATCCCAGGTACCAAAAAAAAAAAAAAAGAAAAGAAAAAGAAACAGAAACACTAAATCTGCTGTAAGAATAGGTAAAACTTTTTTTTTTTTGGTACAGAGGATCAAACTTGGGACCTTGCGCTTGCAAGGCAGGCACCAGAACCACTGAGCTAAATCCCCAGCCTTAGGTAAAACTTTTGAAGATATTGGTGTAGGCAAAGACTTTATGATCAAAACCCTGATAACACAAGAAATATCACAAAGAATCAACAACTGAGATCTCATCTTACTCATTAAAAAGGTTTTGCAGAGCTGGCGATTTAGCTCAGTGGTTTCGCCACCTACTGCGCAAGGTTCGATCTTGCGAGTTTGATCCCTGGTACCAAAAGAAAAAAAAAGTTATAACCTGACTTTTGGGGCCAGGGATTTAGCTCAGTGGTTTAGCCACCTGCTGCACAAGGGCAAGGACCCGAGTTCGATCCCCAGTACCAAAAAAAAAAAAAAGAAAAAGTTTTTGCAGGGCCAGGGATTTAGCTCAGTGTTTCTGCAGCCTGCCTTGCAAGCACAAGGTCCCGAGTTCAATCCCCAGTACCAAAAAAGAAAAAAGCTTTTGCAGGTGCCAGGGATTTAGCTCAGTGGCACTGTGCCTGCCTTGCAGCACAAGATCCTGAGTTCAAGGACACACACACAAAACAATAACAACAACGAAAGCTTTTGCACAGCAAAGAAACCACCAACACAGTGAAGAAACAACCCACAGTGCGGGGGAAAAAAATTTTGCCAGGTGTTCCTCAGACAAAAGACCAGGGCAGGTGGGCTGGGGATTTAGCTCAGTGGTGCTGCTGCCTGCCTTGCAAGCTTAAGGCCCTGAGTTCAATCCCTGGTACCCCCCCTTGACCCCCAAAAAGACTAGGGCCAGGGATGTAGTTCAGTGGCACCACGCCTGCCTGGCAAGTGCAAGGTCCTGAGTTCGATCCCTAGTACCAAAAAAAAAAAAAAAAAAAAGACTAATATCTAGAATATATAAAGAACTCAACTAAGCCAGGAGGTTCACTGTGAGTTTGAGGCCATCCTGGGCTATATAGCGAGTTAAGGACAGCCTGAACTGCAAAACAAGACCCTGTCTCAAAAAAACAAAACAAAACAAAACAAGAACTAAAAAGAATCAGACCTTCCAAATTTAAAGAGCCAATCCAAAAATGGGCATCTGAAATCCACAGACACTTCTCAGATGAAGAAATAGAAACAACAAATAGGATCTTTTTTTTTTATGGTACTGGAGATTGAACTTGGGTCCTTGTGCTTGCAAGGCCGGTGGCAGAAACACTGAGCTAAATCCCTGGCCCTGCAACCACTGAGCTAAATCCCCAACCGAGAAACAGCAAATAAATATATGAGAAAACGTTCAACATCACTGGTCATTCAAGAGATGCAAATTAAAACAATGCTGAGGTTCCATCTCATTCCAGAAAGAATGGTGTTCACTGCATCAGGGATTTAGCTCAGTGGTTGTGGCGCCTGCCTCAAAAGGGCAAGGTCCTGAGTTCAATCCCTGCTACCAAAAAAAAAAAGATTCCGTCCTTCTTGGTTCCATTTTGGGCCGGGGATTTAGTTCAGTGGTTCCACTGCCTGCCTCGCAAGCGCAAGGACCTGAGTTCAATCCCTGGTACCAAAAAAAAGAAATGGTGTTCATCAAGAAATCAACCAATAACAAATGCTGGCAGGCTGTGGGGGAAAAGGAACCCTTCTTCACTGCTGGCGGGAGTGCAGACTGGTGCAACCACTGTGGAAATCAGTGTGGAGATTCCTCAAAAACCTAAAACTAGAGGTTTCATTTGACCCAGCTATACCTCTCCTCAGTATCTTCCCTAAAGAATTGAAAACATCATACACAGCGATATATGCACACCCATGTTTATAGTGGCATGGTTTGTAATAGCTGAATTTTGGAAACAGCCCAAATGCCCATCAACCGATGAATGGATAAAGAAGATGTGGGTTTTTAATACAATGGAGTGCTACTCTGCCATAAAGAAGGATAAGCTTGAGACATTTCTAATAAGTGGATGGACCTTGAGACCATGCTTCTTTTTTCTTTTTTCTTTTTTTTCAGTACCAGGGATTGAACTCAGGACCTTGCACTTGTGAGGCAGGCACCCTGCCACTGAGCCAAATCCCCAGCTCAAGACCATACTCTTAAGTGAAAAGGACATACATATTTAAATACCGCATTGTTTCTCTGGCATGAGAAACTGAAAATGAAAATAAGGAGTAAAATGTATAATAGATATTGGGAAAGGGGAAGAAAATGTTCAGATGAGAAGGCGAACAAGGGAGAGGGATGGGGGAAAGGAAAGAAGGGGCAAGGAAAAAAGAATAGAAGGAAAAAATGGAAACAAAACTTTTGTAAATGAAGGGAAGAAGAAGAAAGCAGCAGCAAGATATATCATGTATAGGTATAAATTCCCTATGATGAATGTTATCTAAAATGTACCAATAAAGATTTTGGTTCAAAAAATAATTTTGAGGTAAAATTCATGTATAATGCAGCCATTTAAGGTATATAATCCAAGAGGTTTTTGTTTGTTTGTTTGTTTTTGTTTTTGTTTTTTTGGTACCGGGGATCGAACTCGGGTCCTTGCGCTTGTGCAGCAGGCGGTGAAACCACTGAGCTAAATCCCCGGCCCAATCCAAGAGTTTTAAAAGTATATTTATAGAACAGTACAACCATTGCCACAATATTAGAACATTTTCACTAACCCCACAAGCAATTCCCCCTCTTCCTCCTGCCCGAGGCAACCATGAATCTACTTCCTGTCTCTATACTTCGACTATTTCACATGAATGGAATTATATTTTGTGGCTGTTTCCAAGGTTCCTTTAGGTGGGCTATATCAGTACATGTGGTCTCTGATTCATCCTGGCTCAACTTAGGGTTTTCCCACTTAGGAGAGTGCAGAGCTGTGGGAATTCATTAGAAACCATGCTGAGTTTTGGGGCTACTCGGGGTGGTGACACTGGGCACAGACACAGCTCCCAGGCAGCTGCAGGCTCAACAGGCTCATCAGCCCCTTCCCTGCCAAGCGCTCCACCCCTCTGCTACATCTCCAGCCCAGTGATGCTGTTTTCTGCTTTTGTTTTGTTTTGCCATTTCTGGAGATTGAACCCAGGGAATGCTGCACTATATTCCGTCTCCTCTCTTGTTTTGGATAGTGTTCTGCTGTGTAGTCCAGGCTGGTCTTCAACTCACAATCCTCCTACTCCAGCCTCCTGAGTGCTGGGATTACAAGTGTGGACCACTGTGCCAGGGTCCCAGCCGCTTTATTTATTTATTTATTTATTAATAAATATTATTTTATTTTATCCCATTCCCCACTCAAGCCCCTCCCCTTCCTATGTACAAAAGCTTTGTTTTCATTTTTCCTTCTATTTCTTTTTTTTTTTCTTTTTTCTTTTTTTGGTACTGGGGATTGAACTCAGGTCCTTGAGCTTGTGCAGCAGGCAGCGAAACCACTGAGCTAAATCCCCAGCCCTTTCCTTCTATTTCATTCTTTTATCCCGTCCTTCCTTGCTCCCTCCCTCCTCCCTGTTCCCCTTCCCATTTGAACACTTTCTTCCCATTTCCCAACATCTGTTATACATCTCAGACCTTATTTTCACATTCAGTTGCTCACACCAGAGAAACAATGTGGTATTTACACATGTGTGTCAGATTTATTTCACTTAAGGGAGTATAGTCTCTTGGCACATCCATTTAGCTATAAATGTCTGAAGTTCATCCCTGTTTATGGCAGAGTAGTACTCCAATATATTAAAAAAACTCCACATCTTCTTTATCTACTTGTCAGTTGATGGGCATTTGGGTTGTTTCCAAGTTTTAGCTATTACAAATGGTGGTGCTACAAACATGGGTGTGCATATATTGCTGTGATATGATGCTTTTAATTCTTTTGGAAAGATACCAAGAGGAATAGCTGGGGCAAATGGAACCTCTAGTTTTAGTTTCTTGAGAAATTTCCACACTGATTTCCACAGTGGTTGCACCAGTCTACACTCCCACCAGCAGTGGAGAGGGGTTCCTTTTTTCCCACAGCCCCATCAACACTTTTTCTTTTCTTTTTCTTTTTTTTTGGTACCAGGGATTGAACTTAGGACCTTTCGCTTGTGAGGCAGGTGTGGTGCCACTGAAGTAAATCCCTGGCCTGGTTGATTTCTTGATAGCAGTCATTCTTTCTCCCAGCCTTTTAAAAAAATGTTAAATTTTGAGACACAGTTTCTTTAAATCCCACAGGCTGGCCTCCAACTTTTTTTTTAGTATATGTGCTGCCGAAGCAGGCACATGGCCTCCAAATTTTAATTCTCCTGCCTCAGCCTCCCAGAGTGCTAGGATCACAGACAGGTACCACTGGACCTGGCTCCAATGTGCTTGCTCTGAATGTTGCCACAAGCAGGGCAGAAGGGCCATGTGTCAGGGGAGTGTCCTGGAGCCCGGTGCCTTCCCTGGAGGAGCCACCCCCCAGCCTCTCAGGATGCTCGGGCCTTGGGGCAGTGGTGGCTGCGGAGCAGTGGGTGGGACCCGGGAGCCGCAGTTCCGGCTGGGTCAGTGCTGTCGCCAGTGGGCGCCTGGGTGGCAGCTCTACAGATACCGGGACGCAGCCACGGCCTGCACTGCCAGGCGGTGGACAGCAGGTCTCTTTATCCGTACAGGAGAGGTCTCAAGGAATCTCCCACGAGATTATTTCAATCTATACAACAGTCTGGCAGAATTTATATGGCCCCAACGATGCCAAAATAACATAAAACTAGGGTTTTCTTTTTCCTAAAAGTCCTTTTTTTTTTCTTTTCTCAGATAGGGTCTGCCTATGTAGCCTAGGCTGGCCTTGAACTCTGGCAGTCCTCCTGCCTCAGTTCTTGGAGTACTGGGATTTTAGGCGTGCGCCGCCACAGCTGGCAAAAGAAGATTTGAGCAAGTGGTGGATGACTTTCCGCACCCTCTGCAGCCCTTCTCTATCCCAGGGAACTCAGGCCCCTTTCCTGCCCTCGGTGAGAACGCTGGGTGGCGTGGGGTTGATTCCCTCCCCTTCTGTGACCCTTCTGAGCAGCAGTCTCTGCTCAGGCAGGCAGCTGATTTTTTTTTTTTTTTTTTTGTGGTACCTGGGATCGAACTCAGGACCTTGCGCTTGCCAGGCAGGAACAGCACCACTGAGCTAAATCCCTGATGCTAATTGGGGTTTTTTGGTAACGGGGATAGAACTCAGGACCTTGCGCTTGCGCTTGCGAGGCAGGCAGGAACACCGCTGAGCTAAATGCCCGGTCGGTGGCTGATTGGTTTCTATCTCTGTGTTTAAGCCTTGAACTTTTGCACCTCATTATCCTGGGGTAGCAGCTCTCAAGGAGCCGATTGAGGTTTCACTTCGGGGAAAGGGTTTTGAATGACCAGGCAGCAGAAAATTATAAAGATATTTATGAGCATGGCTGTAATTCCAACACGTTTGAGCCCAGCCTGGGCAGCTTAGCAATTTAGTGAGATCCTGTCTCAAAATTAAGAAATAAAAAATTAAAAAAGATAGAAATGAAGCTCAGAGCAAAGTCCTCGGGTTCAGCCCCCAGTACCACACACACACACACACACACACACACACACACACACACACACACACACACACAATGGCTCATCACAGGTGGGACAATGACAGCTGGGTACTCTGTGATCCTCTTGGGGCAGCAAGGTAGCTGCTATTGCTCCAGGCATTACATCAGCATTCAAGGCAGGAAGAGGCAGGGAAAGGCATGAGGCCACTTGTGACTGTCCTTTTTATCAGGAATGCAAACATTTCCTGAAAATCCAACAGCATAGTTGGCAGCCACAATTGCAAAGGAACCTGGGAAAACAAGCCTGAAGCCTTCCAACTTCTAAAATAGGAGGAGGAAGTCAGAGATCGGGAACAGTACAGTGATTGGCTTAGCCAGGGCGCTGGATCTGTCACGAGAAAAGCCAGAGCAGCCACAGTGTCCTAGATCATCAAAACTTCTCGCCCTTTGAGTTCTTGCACCTGAATAAAGGGCAGTGCCATTACCATTTGTGTCTATGTGCCTCCACACGCGGCGAAATGCAATTCGCTGTGTAAACTACGAAGGCATATTAAAATGCAGATTCATGGCTAAAGTTAGTCAACTTCTCCACGCCTGCATTCTGCCAAGTCCATCTGGCTGCTGCGCAATGCTTGAAGACTGTCTTTGCTCAGACAGCTGAGGTTGGGATGGGTTTCCTTTCGGTGATGGAACTGTGTAAACAGAGGCGGTGGCTACACAGCCCTGGAGACCTGCCTGGTACGTGTGGTTAGTTCTCCTGAGGTGTGTTTCACCTGGGTGTGTCAGGAGGAGGAGGAAGAGGAGGAACAAGGAGAGAGGGATGAGGTGGGAGGCAGAAGAGGGGGAGGAAAGAAAGAGGAAATCATTACAGCCATTGCTGGTGGCCCACAGAGAAAGCCCACATACATCAGTGTAGTGTTACATCCTTAGGGCAAGGTTTTGTTTGTTTTTTAACTACAGAAAAACTTTTGTTATGCTACGAACCCAGGGCCCAACACATGTAAGCTCACGCTCTGCCATTGAGCTATACCCCAGCCCTGACAGCCACTAAACACAGCTATTAAAATGCTCCCTTGGGCCGGGGATTTAGCTCAGTGCTTCTGGCACCTTCCTTGAAAGCACAAGGTCCCGAGTTCGATCCCCGGTACCAAAAAAAAAAAAAATTTAAAATGCTCCCTGACATATGTCTTAGAAGGATCTCTCTCTCTCTCTCTCTCTCTCTCTCTCCCCCTCCCTCCCTCCCTCTCTTTCTCTCTCCCTCCCTCTCTCTCCCTCTCTCTCTTTCTTTCTCTCTCCCTCTCACTGGTGGTGCTAAAATGCCTAGGGTGGGGTTGAATTTGCACTCCTCCTGTCTCAGCCTCCCAGAGTGATGGGGTTTCTGGCATGTGCCACCACCACTGGCTTGCTCTAGAAAGACTTCAGTGTGATACTATTCAATGAGAAGAGCAGCGTGCAGAAAAATGAGGACAATGTGGTGTCTCCAAATACATGTATGTATGTATTTGCATAAAATTAGATCCACATGGAGAAAAGATGGGTGAATATAAACAAGAGGTGAGGGAGAGGAATAGGAGGAAAAAGGGAGGAAGAGAAAATGCAAAAGATTTCCCTGGAGGAAGATCCCCAATCCCAATGATACAGTCAGTTTGTGATTTTATCTACGTGGATAAGATTGCAAGTTACGGTCAAACAATTTAACACAGAATGAGAATCATTATTACTTTGGCTTCATTATCGATACTTACTCACATGCTGCCTTCTTCTGCAGCATGTGAAGAAGAGGATTTGCTTGGATGGTGTTTCTGTAGGATAATTTTCCAGTCATCTGGCATTAGGATGCATTATGCATTATGGTTCAAATTTGAATTCTTTTTTTTTTGGTACCGGGGACCGAACTTGGGACCCTGCGCTTTTGAGGCAGGTGGCGAAACCACTGAGCTAAATCCCTGGCCCTGGTTTGGGTTTTTTTGAGGTACCAGGGATCAAACTCAGGACCTTGCACTTGGAAGGCAGGCGCGGCACAACTGAGTTAAATCCCCGGCCATTCCCCAGTTAATCTGTATGGTTAAATAATTAATAGTGGTGCTTAAAACACTCTTTTACCAAAGAAAAGGGTACTCAGCCTTCCCCTGCTCAGCCTCTGAGGCCCTTTGAGGACACTGCCTTTGTCCAGTTCCCCTGGACTTTCCTGACCTGCAGAATGAAAGAGGAGATAGAGGAGGGGGAGCTATGGGGTCCACTCTGCTCTCTCATTGGCCTCTCATTGGCTCCCTTGTTGGTCTCTCATTGGCCCAGATTGGCCTCTCAACAATCAGGCCATTCACTTGAGTACTGAACCTGTCAGACTCTCCTTCCTGGGTATTTAGGGGAGTCACTTTTGCGGTCATTGGAGAGAAGAAAAGCCCAGAGCCCAGAGGAATGACAGCCTCTGATGGCAGGGGTGGGAGGTAGCGCAGCAGCAAAATGCTTGCCTGGCTTGCGAGAGGCCCTGGGTCCCATGCCCGACAAAATGGCATCTTTGAGTCCCTGAATCCACCGGTGCTGAGAGCCAGGTGTATTTAAAGTGTATCACATCATATTCTGATACACAAGTATGCCGTGAAGTGAGTACTGCACGGCACAGGGACTTTTTGTTTTGTTTTGAGACAGGGTCTTGCTGTGTAGGCCACACTGACCTTGAACTTGCTATGGAGCCCAGACTGACCTCAAACTCAGGATCCTCCTGCCTCAGCCTCCTGAGTGCTGGGATTATAGGCGTCCACCACCAGGCCTGGCTTTGCAATTCCTTTTTGGTACTGCGGATCGAACTCACATCCTTGTACCTTCAAGGCAGGCAGCAGAGCCACTGAGCTAAATCCCCGGCCCCTGCAATTCCCTTTTAATAACTCTTAGCTATTGCGCTGCATCTCTTGCATGTGATCGCTTCCCAAGGCCTCACTCACGTGACTTTCCAAGTCCATGAGGCTGATAGTCGTCTGGCTACTCTCACCGCCGTCACTGACTTTGTTGTCCATCAGGAAGGGGTGAGCTGAAAACAGCAGGGCCAGGGTGACCCCATCCTTGGGCACAGTGTTGATTGAGTTAGCAAGTCACTGGGTGTTCAGTGCTGTCTGTGGCTGTGGCTGCTACATCTAGGTCTTCTTTGGCTCTCAGATTCCGGAAACAGCTTCGCAGGGCAGGTTTCTCAGGTTCTGTTCTTTTTCTGTTAGTTCTTTCTTTCATAAACATTTCCTTATCACTTACGATCTGCTGACCTCTCTCTGTGGCTCCAAGAATACAAGGAGGAATCCCAGGTCAGAGCATGGGTTAATAAGAATGAGTGTGTCCTCCCTTTGCCCTTTCTCCTGGGATGCAGGTGTGATGGCAGGAGCTAAAGCAGGTATCTTGGGCCAGAGAATGACATGTGTGTCAGAATTGCCACTGCCTCTACCCTCCTACAGCTACCCAAGGATTGAACCAGGACCTTCCCACTGAGCCATGTCCCCAGCCCTTTATAATTTCGTATTTTGGTACTGGGGATTGAACTCGGGACTTTCCGCTTGCAAGGCAGGCACCGGAACCACTGAGCTAAATCCCTGGCATGATTTTGTATTTTGAGACTGAGTCTCACCAAGTCACTAAACTGCCCAGGCTGGGCTCACACTCAGAACTTCCTGCTTCAGCTTCCTAGAGTGCTGGAATTACAGGTGTGCACCACCATGTGCAGCCTAAACTTGTAAATTTTTTTTTTTTGGTACTGGAGATTGAACTCGGGACCTTGCACTTGCGAGGCAGGTGGCGGAACCACTGAGCTAAATCCCCAGCCCCTAAACTTGTAATTTTTTTCAGCCACTAAACTTTTAGACATTTCTGTGCTAGGACCAAACCCAAGTACTCAATCTCCCTATAAACACATGATCCCACAAAAGCTTAAATGACAGAGTTGCTGTTCTTGTTTCGAAGCACTGGGGATTGAACCCAGGGCCTTCAAACTGAGCTGCATGCCAGCAAGCACCTCTCCCCCTTCTGAGGTTTTTTTTTTCCCTATTTTTTTTCCCTTAAATTCTTTTATTGGTACATTTTAGGCATACAATACGTTTACATTTATCATTGGATGCTTGTACCTGTACATGATGTATCTTGGTTCTTATTTTTTCCCCATTCCCTGTGCGCCCTTCACCCCCTCCACCCTTCCCTATTTATTTATTTATTTATTTACTTGGTACCAGGGATCGAACTCGGGTCCTTGAGCTTCCTTCCCTATTTACATAGACTTTGTCTCCATTTTTTTTTCTTTTCTCATAATTTTTCCTTTCCTTTCTTTCCTTTCCCCTTCCCCTCCCATCACCCCTACCCCTTTGGACCTTTTCTTCCTATTTCAAATTATCAATTATTCATTTTAATCATTTTAATCCTTATTTATACTTTCAGTTTCTTGCACTAGAGAAACTATTTGGTATTTACACATGCGTGTCCTATTTATTTCACTTAAGAGTATGGCCTCAATGTGCATCCATTTAGCTATAAATGACTCTAGTTTCTCATTCTTTATGGCTGAGTAGTACTCTATTTTATTAAAAAACCACATCTATTTTATCCAGTTTCCAGTTGATGGGCACTTGGGCTCTTTCCAAGCTTTAGCTATTAAAACTGTGCCACTATAAACATGGGTGCACATATATTGCTGTGGTATGATTCTTTTAATTCTTTGGGGAAGATACCCCACAGGGGAATAGCTGGGTCAAATGGGACCTCTAGTCCTAGTTCTTTGAGGTATCTCCATACTGATTTCCACAGTGGTTGCACAAGTCTGCACTCCCACCAGCAATGGAGAAGGGTTCCTTTCTCTCCACACCCTTGCCAGCATTTGTTATTGGTTGATTTCTTGATAGCAGCCATTCTTTCTGGGGTGAGGTGGAATTTCAGTGTTGTTTTCATCTGTATCTCTCAAATGACCAGTGATGTTGAACATTTTTTCATATATTTATTTGCTGCTTTTACTTCTTTGTCTGAGAAATGTCTGTTCATTTTGGATGCCCATTTTTGAATTGGGTCTTTGAATTTGAGGGGTCTGATTTTTTTCAGTTCTTTATATATTCTAGATAGTAGTCCTTTGTCTAAGGTACAGCTGCTAAAAATTTTTTCCCACATTGTAGGTTGTCTCTTAGCTCTGCTGGTGGTTTCTCTTGCAGTGCAGAAGCTTTTTAATGCGATGAGATCCCAGTTGTTGATTCTTTGTGGTAGTTCCTGCGCTACTGAGGTTTTGTTCATAAAGTCTTTTCCTATGCCAATGTCTTCAAGAGTTCTACCTAACTTATCTTCCAGCAAGTTTAGTGTTTCTGTCTTAGTATTTAGATCTTTAATCCACTTCTATCTTAATTTAGTACATGGTGATAGGTATGGGTCTAGTTTTAATCTTTGAAATCCAGTTTTTCCAACACCATTTATTAAATAGGGTATCTTTCCTCCAATGAGGGTGGTTGGCTCCTTTGTCAAAGATGAGGTGGCTCAGGGCCGGGGATTTAGCTCAGTGGTTTTGCCACCTGCTGCACAAGCGCAAGGACCCGAGTTCGATCCCCGGTACAAAAAAAAAAAAAAGATGAGGTGGTTGAGTATGTCTGGAGTTGTTTCTACATCTTCTAATCTATTCCACTGATCCTCGGGTCTGTTTCTTTGCCAGTACTATGCTGTTTTTGTCACAGTAGCTTTGTAGTATAGTTTCAAGTTGGGTATTGTGATACCCCCAGCCATGTCTCTGTTGCCTAGAAGTGGTTTTGCTATTCTAGGTCTCTTCTGGTTCCAAATGAATTTTTGGATTGTTTTCTCTAGTTCTGTGAAGATATTGGAATTTCAATCAGCATTCATTAAACCTATATAATAGTTTTGGAAGTATGGCCATTTTCACTATATTGGTTCTTCCTACCCATGAGCAAGGGATATCTTTCCATTTTCTTATATCCTCCTCGATCTCCTTTTTCAGAGTGCTGTAATTTTCAGTGTAGAGGTCTTTTGCTTCCTTTGTTAGATTGATTCCTAGATATTTCATTTTTATGGATGCTATTGTAAAAGGAATTGTTTCCCTAATTTCTCTCTCAGTGAATCTGTTATTTGTGTATAAGAAGGCTATTATTTTTTGAGGTTTTTTTTTAAATTCAACAAATATTTATTGAATGCCTGTTATGTGCTAGATATTGTTCCAGATATTTGGGTCACAGAGAATAAAACAAAGCCCTGGCCTTGTGGAGCTTACAGGATTTCATTTACTGCCACTTGACCTGCATTCTGCCCATGACCTTGGGCAAATCTCTGCACCTCTCTGCATCTGTCATCAGCTGCCCAATGGGGGAATAAGCAGGATGGGCTCAGATGTGGATACTGTGGTGGACTGCAGATCCTGATGGGATACCTGCCCAACCCACCACCCAGACAGCACAGAGGGCTGGAAGTTGATTTTTAATAAAGTACAATGGGAAGAGGGCGGCAGGAGCGAGCCGTGCTGGCTGGTGGCCTGTGGTGGTACTGGTGGAAGGGCCCACACCAGCTACACGAACGGCTGCTGTTGCTGCAGCTGCTTGGTGGCAGCCTTGTTGGCGAGGTCTTTGGCCTTCTCTGCAGCTGCCAGCGAGGTCTCCTTTGCCTTCTCCTTGGCTTCCTTGGCTGTCCCAACAAGTGTTTTAGAAGGGGTCTCACCTTGCAACTTGGCCAAGATCTATTCAAAACCCTTCATGGTCTTGGTCACATTACTTTTTGTTTTGTTTTGGTTTTTTTGGTACCGGGGATCGAACTCGGGTCCTCAGCTTGCAAGGCAGGAGCCAGAACCACTGAGCTAAACCCCCGGCTTGGTCACATTACTTTTGAACCAGGCAAGGCCAAATTCCTGGGCGGCTCTGGAGACACCAAATAAGCTGGAGGAGACCCAGGCTTCCTGGCGCGTTTCGGTTCAGCCACTGTTGCCAGAGTTTACACAGTAAACACATCTGTCCTCCACCACCATCAGCCGGGCATGGTTGATGTTCCAGGTGAAGGTGGTCATGGTCTGATTCTGTGGGTCCACTACAGAGTCTTCCAGGATGCACACTGAGTGAGCAGTGTTGGCAGGAAATGGTCGCTCTGCCCAGTGGGGCACCCTATTGGTCTCGGTCAGGTGTCTCTGGGACAGGAGCTTCTGGTCAGGGGTCACCTCTAGGTGGACTGTGTCTTCAGTCAAGAGATGTTTGCTGTAGGGATTCGGGTACCGCTGCCGAAAGGCAGCCAACACTTGGTCCCAACAACTTCGGAGCACACTCTGGCCCAGGAAATACTTCATCATCGTCCCAGGCTGGGCGAGCTCAGTACCAGTGCAGCATCGGGGCGTGGTGCTGGGAGGGCACTCGGAGGCTGGGCCCGCTCAGCGCAAGCCAACCAGGTTCACCAACTCGCTGCATGCCCCCTTTTTGGTTTTTTGAGACAGGGTCTTGCTTTATAGTAAAGACTGCCCTTGTCACTATGTAGCCCAGGCTGGCCTTGAACTCGTGGTGACTCTCCTGCCTCAGCCTCTCAAGTACTGGAATTAAGGGGTGCACCACCATGCACGGCTTTCCAGCCATTTTTATTTTTTATTTTAAAATTTTTATTTATTTATTTAAAAATTTTTATTTATTTATTTATTTTTGGTACTGGGGATCGAACTCAGGACTTCCTGGTTGCAAGGCAAGTGGCGGAACCACTGAGCTAAATCCCCCGCCCTTTATTTTTTATTTTGAGTCACAGTCTTACTAAATTGCCCAAAGTGGGCTTGAATTTGAGATCCTCCTTCCTAACCCTCTCAGATTGTTGGGATCATAGGCATGCGCCACTGTTACAGTTGAATGAGCCAAAATAGTCCCAGTTCTTGTGTACAACAAGGAAACAAAACACTCCACAGTAAGTAGCTGCATTTAATGGAGATCATGGGACAGTAGCAGCAGGAATAGGCAGAAAGGAAAAAGGAAAAAGGAGGAGGAAGAGGGACATGGGCAAAGCTGCTGCTGCTGCTGGAGAAGTTCTAGGTGAAAGAGCTGATGGTACTGTTTTTGTTGTTTTTGTTGGTGGTGGTGGGTTTTGTTTGTTTGTTTGTTTTTTGGGTTTTTTTTGCGACAGGGTCTTACTATATAGTTCAGCCTGGTCTTGAACTCATTATGTAGTCCAGGCTGACCTTGAACTCATGGTGATCCTCCTGCCTCAGCCTCTGGAGTGCCAGGATTACAGGCATGTGAGGGTGCCTCGGCTTAGAGCTCTGGGCTATTCTGGGCCCCAGGTGGAGGAGGAGGAGAAGACAGAGGAGGAAGAGGAACCTTGGATGAGCACCAGCACAGTCAGGCTTCCAGTGTTTAAAGGTCCCACACTGCTGGCTCAGGGGCCTCCCATTCCGCCTCTCACTGGTGTCCATGATCTGCTGCCTCAGGCACCACACCCCCCTGCGGTAAACACGGACCATCAGCAGGGGCTCAGCACTCAGTGGATGGAAGGGAGCGGCTGCTCAGCTCCACGTACCTAACCACATCACCACCTCGCCTAGCTCGTGCAGTTTGTCATCATAGCCCCAAACCACAGACAGCCCCGAGGTCGCTCAGTTGGCGCGTGGCTAAACAGCCGTGGTCCACTAATACAAGGTCTCTCTCTGGTCCACATCTGTATCCCCAGTGCCTAGAATCGCTGCTCTCCTCGTGCACAACAGGCTGCTCAATCGGACTACGGTGTGCTGACTGTTGATTTAAAATGGAATAAACAGCTTCTCCAATAGTATGATTATGTAAGTGGGCGCAGGATTTAACTCAGTGGAACCGCGCCTGTCTTGCAAGAGCAAGGTCCTGAGTTCGATAGGAAACAGCCTCCTGTGGCTGTAGCCCCGGGGCTTACACCTCTTCTCCCACGGGCCCAGGGCAGCCTGCTCACCAGAACCCTCGGACCGCACGCTTGTCTTCCAAGTTCGCATCCGGTGACACGCTGGTGGCTTGAAGTGCCGCGGTAGGAGCATTCAGGGCTCCAGCTTGGGAAACACGAGCCGCCTGCACCATTGCTGGCCACCTCACCAGCCCCACGGCTGCCCGAACTTGCTTCCATTCTTCCCAGCAAATTCCTTGCACGTAAAATACTCGGCGGTGGCGGTGTCAGGATCCTAAGCCTGGAGAAACAGTCCTAGAGCCTTGAAGTCTTTATTATTATTATGTGGGGGAAATGGACTTTCTCCTTTACAGCGTCTCTGGCGGCTCCCTGTGCTGTGTCCTCCCAGGCCCGCTGCCTACCGTCACGCATTCTTAGGTTAGTTCCACCGCCTCTGCAGGCCACGGTTTCTGCTTGTTTTGGTTTCCTTTTTCATTTCTCTGGCACACATCTTGAATTCATTTTTGTTAGAATGGTCATGCTTATTTGTTACGGGAATATAGGTCTAAGCAGTTTTTGCTCAAAAATTGTAGCCTTGTATTCTGAAGGCTTCACTGCCCTGATATTCCCAAATGTTAATTTGGTCTTTGGCCATATTTTATTCTATTTTCCAGCCTATTACTTGATTTTTTTTTTCTAGTACCAGAGATCGAACTCAGGACCTTGCTCTTGCCAGGCAGGTGTGGTGCCACTGAGCTACATCCCTGGCTTTGTTCTCTGATTGCCTCTTTTTCCTTACAGCCTCTCCTTTTTTTTTTTTTTTGGTACCGAGGCTCGAACTAGGGACCTTGTGCTTTCGAGGCAGGCACTGGAACCGCTGAGCTAAATCCCCGGCCCCAAAACTACACTTGCATTTTTTTCTTTTTTTTTGTATTTTTAAAAAATAGCAAAACATTTATCGGTACATTTTAGGCATGCATAATGGTAACATTCATTGTAGGGAATTTGCACCTGTCCATGGTACCTCCCACCTCTTTTTTCCCCTTTCCCTGCCCTCTCTCAAGCCCTCTCCCCTCCCCACGTACAAAAGCTTTGTTTCCATTTTTTCCTTCTATTTTCACTTTTTTTCTTGTCCCTTCCTTGCTTTCTCCCTCCCTCCTCCCTGTTCGCCTCCCCTTTTGAACACTTTCTTCCCATTTCCCAACATCCATTATACATCTCAGTCTGTATTTCCACTTTCGGTTTCTCACACCAGAGAAACAGTGCAGTATTTAAACATGTGTGTCCAATTTATTTCACTTAAGGGCATGGTCTCGCGGTCCATCCATTTAACTAGAAATGTCTCACATGTATCCTTCTTTATGGGAGAGTAGTACTCCATTGCATTAAAAATCCACATCTTAGGCTGGGGATTAAGCTCAGTGGCACCTCTCCTGCCTCGAAAACACAAGGTCCCAAGTTCGATCCCTGGTACAAAAAAAATCCACATCTTTATCCCTTCATTGGTTGATGAAGCCTCTCCTCTCCTTATTCTGAGATGAATTCTTCAAATAAAATTGCAGATGACTACACCTGTAGCCACAGGATTTTTTTTTTTTTTTTTGAGACAGGGTCTCGCTGTGTATTTCAGCCTGGGCTTGAACTCACTATGTAGCCCAGGCTGGTCTTGAACTCGAAGCAACACTCCTGCCTCAACCTCCGGGGTGCTGGGATTACAGGTGTGCACCCCACACCCAGCTGGGCAAAATGCTTTAAAACCTTTTTGTTCTTTGGTACCGAGGATGGAACTCGGGTCCTTGCGCTTGCACAGCAGGCAGCGAAACCACTGAGCTAAATCCCCAGCCCTGTAAAACCACTTTTTTTTTTTTACACAAACATCGTTAAGGCAACAAGAACTAAAATAGTAACTATCTTAGGACGTCGGTGTTAGTGAGGCTATAGGAAAAAAAAACTGTGTACATTGCTGGTGCCAGAGGATACAGTGCCTGTGAAGATAATTTACCAAGAATACCAGACTTCACTGGCAAGGCTGTGGATCCAGCACTTGCCTAGCATGTGTGAAGCCTGGGTTCCATCCCCAGCATGGGAAAATAATGCCACTGGCATTGGCCTTTGGCCTACCAATACCACGTGCCAGTATTCACATCACAGCCACACACGCACTGAGGAAGCTTGAGCAGCACTGTTCCCCACAGCCTTATCTGTGACCGCTAGAGTGGGAACCGAAGCTTTGGTCTGCAGAGCTTCGGAGCGGTGTACCGTGCACAGGCAGTGGTGATGGCAGGAAGTCACTAGGATGTGCGCTTCGCAGGTTAGAGCGAGCTCTGGGATGTATTGTTAAACGAAGAAAAGGAAGAAAAAAGGAAGCTGTAGAAATAATTATCCTGGGCACCACTTTTCCTATAAGGGCCTAAATGTTTATGTATCTGTGATTGAATAAATACAGGAAGTATTTAGAATAAACAAGGGAAAGAGCCAGACATGGTGGCGCAGGCCTGTAATCCCAGCACTCAGGAGGCTGAGGCAGGAGGATCACCAAGAGTTTGAGGCCAGCCTGAACTACATAGTGAGTAAAAAACAAACAAAAAATTGCTTTATAATGGGATAAAATTTATGACGATTTTAACTCTGAATGTTATCTTTTTTTTTTTTGAGACAGGGTCTTGCTATATAGTCCAGGCTGGCCTCAAACTCAAGATTCTCCTGCCTCAGCCTCTCAAGAGCTGGAATTACAGCCATGTTTGGCTCAGATATTATCTTTTAACATCCATGAGTGATCTGAAGTTAAAGCAGATAAAGGGGAGCTGGTGAGGGACTGGGTGGGGGGATGCTGTTTTGTTTTGTTTTGGATCAGTGAGGAGCAGAGAAGGTAACATTTAAGCAGAATTGTGTTCACATTTATAAAGTGGCTCTCAGGCTTTCTCCAGTACTTTTTTTCCCCTCACTGCTGGGGATTGAACCCTGGAGCTCACACATTGTAGGCAAATGCCTTACCCCTGGATTACACCCCAAGCCCAAAACTGAGGGGAGTTTTAAGAGAATTCCTTTTGGTCACGAATCTTGATAATTTGTTGCCTTCTCTGCAAGAATCTGCCTCTGCACGAATCTGCCTCTGCACGAATCTTCCTCACGACCCACTATTACCTGCCAGCCTGGAGGAGAGAGAGTTCAGGTTCTTCTCCTAAATCTGCCCCTGCAAAGCCCTGGCCAAGTGACTGAACCTGCTGGGGATCGGCGTCAGTACAGGGAGTGAGAAAACCAGCTTCAGAGTGAAAGTGGGTGTTGAGGAAGAGCACACGGGGGCGTTCACTGAAGAGAGTGACATGCAGAGTCCACCCATGCAGTAGGGTGTCTCGTGACTGTCCCATCTTGTCTTTGGGACACAGACCAAGCTGCGCTCTGCATTTGGGGTGTTCTTCCTTCACTGCTTGGCTCAGATGAGCTTGAACTGCTTCCTTTCTCCTCTGGACAAGATGTTCCAGAAGAGGGCCATGGGCCAAGCCGGAACATCGCAGCTAACTTTAGTTCGCTATTTTCAGCCTCAGCTTGTTCCTGGACAAATCACCCCATGGACAGAGCATCTTTTCCAGGTGGGACAGTTCTTGTGTTATGCCCCAGGATTTTGTGGGGCATTAAAAAAGAAAACCAGGCTCAGTGGTGCCACCACCTGCCTCACAAGTGCAAGGTCCTGAGTTCAATCCCTGGTGCCAAAAAAAATAAAATGAAATTAAAAAAAATAAAACCAGTGTCACAAAGCTCTGTGTCCATGCATGTGGGTTGAAAAGCCTTATGCCGTCTAGAAAGTCACTGACAAGTAGCAGGATGTGAGTATCCCAAGTTCTCTTTTGGATGTGGGTAGGAAAACCAAACAAGCTTACCTTAGAACTGTCCATGTAGTAAAGAAGGACGAGCTTCAGACATTTATAGCTAAACGGATGGACCTTGAGACCATACTCTTAAGTGAAATAAATCAGACACATGTCTTTAAATACCGCACTGTCTCTCTGGAGTGAGGAACTGAAAGTGTAAATAAGGACTGAGATGTACAATGGATGTTGGGAAATGGGAAGAAAGTGTTCAAATGGGAAGGGGAACAAGGGAAGAGGGAGGGAGCAAGGAAGGAAGGGACAAGAAAACAGTGAAAATAGAAGGAAAAAATGGAAACAAAGCTTTTATACACAGAGAGGGGAGGGGCTTGAGGGAGCAGAAAGGTATAAAATAAAATAAAATTTATTTAAAAATAAAAGAATTATCCCCAGAACCAATAAATAAATAAATAAATAAATAAATAAAAGAAAAGAATTGTCCATATAGGAGCCTGGAAGCCAGGGTAAAGGGAATGTATCCGGTGGGAGGAGGGCCTTGGGTGGCATTAAGTCCCTGGCACTTCTGGGCTGCTGACAACCCTCTGGCTCCGGCGTGTGAGGTAGAAAGCTGGGACCCCCAGCACCGCTCCTCAGAGTCTTAGCTGACTCTGGAGGGACCAGAGGCCTTTTGCTGGGTCTCAGCAGCCTGTGCTGTGCACAGAATGCACACACTGGCTTATGCAGTCGGGGTACGGGGCAGATTCTACATTCAGGCTGTGCTGGGTCGGCAGGATGAGGAGGAGTCTCACCACATTTTAGTGGCCTCCACCCTCATGCATGGACTAATGCTGACTACTAAAGGGTTTGTGGCTGCAAGTTCAATCTCGTGCTGTTACTCCCTCTCGCCTTGTCACCTTCTGCCATAGGGTGACATAGCAAGAGGGCCCTCACTACATGCCAGCATCTTGTTATTGGATTTCCCAGCCTCCCAAGCTGTGGGAAATAAAATTATTTATTTATTTATTTATTTATTTATTTATTTATGATAGGATCTCTCTACGTAGTTCAGGCTGGCTCTGAACTCCCTATGTAGCCCAGGCTGGTCTCAAATTCATAGGGATCCTACTGTCTCAGCCTCTCAAGTTCTGGATTACAGGGGTACCCTACCACACCTGGCCCACAATTTATTTTCTTTATGAATTACCCAGCCTCTGGTATTTTGTTGGGTTTTTTTTTTTGGTACCAGGGATCGATCTTGGGTCCTTGTGCTTGCGCAGCAGGCGGTGAAACCACTGAGCTAAATCCCCGGCCCCTCTGGTATTTTGTTATAGCAGCAAAACATGGACCTAAGCTTTTATTCTTTTTTGTTTATTTGTTTTTGTAGGGGGACAGGGTCTTGCTGTGTAGATCAGGCTGGCCTTGAATTCAAGTTGGTCCTCCTGCCACAGCCTTCCGAGTGCTGGGATTCCAGGCATGCGTCACCATGCCCGGCCAAAGCCTTTTCTCTTAAGCTCCTGGCTCTGCAGGTGCAGGCTGGGCAGTTCTGCTTCAGGCTGCGGTGCCTGGGCTGGGCTTGCCTCGCCTGCTCCTTGTCAACCTTGCTCTAGTGGCCACTCAGGGTATGTTCTTCGAAAGGTGCCCCTGGGAGCACAGAAACCACGGGGAACCATGTACGGCAGGACTGGAGGCAGAGCTCTGGTGGTAGAGGGATGGGCTTAGCCTGCTCAAGGCTCTGTGTTCTGTCTTCAGCACCCAAATGCCAAAACGCAAGCAGCGACTATGCAGGCACAGGGATGGGCTCTGCTCACACCTGCTAACACTCCACAGTCACAGCGAGCCTCACGGCCCGGCTCAGCATCAGAGGGATGGAGGAGGGCCTTCTGTGACAGCAGGGCCCTACGGAGCCACAGCGTGGACAGGTGTGCAGGTCGGTTGTGTTGTTCTGCAGACTGCTGTGTACACTTAATACCTTATAGATGCTCGTCCAAGTCAGGAGGCCCATAATTCACTGGTTCCCTTGAACATTTGCTTTAAATCTGTAGAATAAACTTGCCAGGATTTCTCAACCATCACACTGAACTCATAAACTAATGGTGGATGTGTAGGTTGTATCAGGTCTTTGGCTTTTTTTCCTCTTCAAACTACAATAATGCAATAGACATCCTGATACAAGTCCTTATATGTTCCTAATATATTCTTTCTATGTTAGAGATCAGCAAACAGGTCCACAGACCAAACCCAGCTAGACTGACTTTTGTAAATAAAGCATTTTTTGGTTTTTGGCTTCTGTGTATGTGTGGTATTGCAGATTGAACCCAGAGTCTTTGTGCTGAGCTACATCCAGCCCTTTTTTCATTTTTTGAGATAGTCTTGCTAAATTACCCAGGCCAGGCTTGAACATGTGATCCTCCTGGCTCATCTTCCCTAGTGCTGGGATTATAGGTGTGCACCACCACACCAGCCAGCTGGTGTCCTAAAGGCAGAATTTCCACTCCACACCTGGAAACCAGGAATATCTGTTGGCTCTGATATGCTAATGCCCACAACTTCTGATATGATGCTCTGTGCCCCCAGAGAAGCCATTTCCTGTGGTCTCCTGAGTCAGCCGTGCAGTAACTTCTGAGTTCACAGGGTTCAAGACCGAAATGCTCACTGAGGCTTACAAGGCCCTCTGTAACCTGGCTCTGAGAAGAGAAAAAAAATTCTGAGGTGCCCTAATTTGATTACAAGCAGAGAGGAAGGCGGGGAGGAGAGATGGGGGAGGTTAATCAGCACCCATCCGCAAACTACCAAAAGACCAGTTGACCTTCTGAAATGTGTGTTCAGCCTTAATCAAATCCTGTCACACCGCTAGGCAGGCGGTGTCCGGTCACAACCCCAGCCAACCCAGAAGCCACCAGAACTTTCCTCATGGACCCTCCCAGCAATTGCCCCAGGGCCTGGTCCTTTCTGGTCTGGCACCCATGAGGGTTCAGTAAACCTCTTCATTTCCCAGATCTGGAGGCCCCTGAGTTCTGTTCTGACAGCCCACCTTCCTCACCTCTGTGACTTCTTTCACTTCCGAGGGCAGTCTTGGTCCCCCTCACTCTGTGCGGGCTTAGTCAGAACTCAGTTCCCAGGAGCGGAAACTCAGTTGAATTGGCCGAAGCCTCAGCATGAATGGGCTCCTGTGACTGAGCGTGCAGCCTGAGGAGACCGCCTCAGGAAGAGGTGACTCCAGCCTGCACTGTCTTGGTCCTCAATCGCTCTGCTCCCAAGGGGTTCGAGGAGGACTTAAAGCTGCATCCCCTAGGGGCAGTGAGGACTCTCACCTCCTGCTGCTGCTCCCGTGTACAAGGCTCTCTGAGCCAGGTGTGGCCGCTTGGTCAGCCTCAGGCCAATCTCTGTGACAATCAGTGGACACACAGGTCTGGTGGAGGGGGAGGAGGTCACCCCAGTCGGAACACAAGCGCTGGCAGCCAGGAAAGTCCCCGGGGAGGACTCAGCGGCTGGTGCCTGAAGCAGGGAAACCGAGCAGGCCCAGCACACACGCAGCCTGCCTTCCGCCGGCCAGGGGCCAGGCGACACTTTCCCCATGTCCACCCGCTACCCCTGGGCTAAGCCCCGCCCCAAGCGTTGGCCTAGCGTGAGTGCAGGCCTGAGCTCCAACCCCAGCGCTGCAAAACACAACACAAAACAAAACACAAGTGCTTAAGCAAAGAATAGAAAACTGGAACACTTCCATTTCAGAAACTGTTTTCTTACAGCCTGAGATTTGAAGGTATTGGGGTTCTCCAGAGACACAGAGCTACTAGGTCCCCAAATCTGCCATCTATAAACTAGAGAAACAAGAAGGCCCATGGTGTAACTCAGGGAGAATCTGAAGGCTTGGGAACCAGAAGGGTGCAGGGGGGAGGCCGTTGTTGTCAGTCCTGGAGTCCCCAAGAGCAGTGGTTTCTACTCCGTGAGTTGTCCTGTGGAGCAGGCAATCACAACAAGGCTGAGCTGGGGCCAAAGGCAGCACTGATATAAGTGGCTCTGAAACCAGAGCCTCAACCATTGCCAACTGTGGTCACAGAGGGTTACAGGGTCCCCTCTCGGAGGAGATGTAGGGAGGGGGCGGCTCCTGACCATGGAAGACACTCAGACCTACGCAGAGCCAGCACTGCGTGGCTGCCTGTGTCACTGACAGGCTTTCTGTCCCCTCAGCCCCAGGGGAAGGTGCTTCAAAGAGGGAGCTCAGAGAAAGAAGACGGGTTCCCAGGTTCCCCTTGGGCTCACCTTCCCTCTCCCAGCTGCAGCAGTGCCTCCCATTCTGACAGGAGCTCTGGGGACTTGGCCCTGTCTCCTGGGTGGGCCTCCCATCCGGAAAGGGCTGTCCATTGAGACTTCCTGTCACCTCCACTGGGCCTGAGCTCTGGAAACCAAAGCGCAGTGTTGTTTACCTTTTTGTTTGGTATTTCTCCTTTCTTCTCTTCTTTCCTTTTGTTTTTTCCAGTACCCAGGGCCTTCACATTGAGCTGCATCCTTAGGCCTTTTTGTTTCTTATTTTGTGACAGGATCTCACAAAGTTGCTAAATTGGCCAGGCTGGGCTCGAACTCATCCTCCTGCCTCAGCTTCCCAGAGTTCTGCAATTACAGGCTTGCAGCACCATTCTTTGTCTTTTTCACAGAGAGCGGCAAAGGCTGGCAGTGGCTTGGGCCTGTCCCCGCCTGAGAGGCCCCAAGAGCCATCAGCATCTGCTCTCTGAAGGGAAAGGCTGGGCTGCTCCCCTGCCAGCCTCCTCTGTCCTGCCAGAACTGGTGAGGTCGGGTTCCTCGGGAAGCTGATCAGGAGGAACATTTCTGATCACTGGTTCATTTGGGAGCCTGGGGGAGGGAAGGGAAGAAGGTGGGAAGGGTGGGAACCCCCAGCAGGTGCCACAGAGCAGGTTCCCTCTAAGGCAGCAGGGTTCAAACTCCAGGGCTGCTGCAGGATTCCAAGGCCTGTGGGACACTGCAGCTGCACCCGTGTGAAGGTCAGCACTGTCCTTGTAGCTGAGGGCTGCGCTGGGGATGTGCCCTACCCGCTCAGCCTGCAGAGAGTGCTGCCAGGTAGAGAGAGCCAAGTACATGCAGCAGGAAGGGCGCCTCCAGGGGCCCTGATGCTCACCAATTTCCGGTGTGTAGGGGAGCCAGTGGCCACTGCAGTCTCTCACAGACTCTGTGGAGGTAAAGCAACCACCATCTTTTTTTTTTTTTTTTTTTTTTGGTACCGGGGATTGAACTGCGGTCCTTGTGCTAACCACTGAGCTAAATCCCCAGCCCTACCATCTTTTTTTTTTGAGACAGGGTCTCGCTATGTAGTTCAGGCTAGTCTTGAACTCACTACGGAGCCCAGGCTGGCCTTGACTTACAGCAGCTGTCATCTTGGACACTGCTAATGACCCAACCCAGGCAGAAGGCTGTTCTGGAAAGTCCTGAGCGGGCCATGTGTGCAAATACTCAACCGGAAGTGACGCGTTGCTCCACTTACAGGTCACCTTGGCCACTCAGTCACATGGCTCCCCGCAACCACAAGGGACACGAGAAGCACCTTCCTACTGGATGGTGGAGGCTGAAGTACAGTGCACAGCACTGCAGATCACGACATCCCTCTGTCTCCCAGGACAAAGCCCAAGTCCACCAGCAAGTCAGGTCAATGTCTTTCTGAAACTCATGTCCTCAGAATTTTTAGTCTGAAGAAATCAGGACTAGCCACATCAGGCTCATGTTTCTTTCTTGAGACTTTGTGAGTGTGTGGGGTGCTGGGGACGGAAGACAAGCTAGACAAGCACCCCACAACTGAACTCCATCTCTAGTCCTTTTGAGATAGGATTTTCCTAAGTCATCCAGGCTGGCCTAGAACCCAAGCTCCTCCTGCTCAGCCTCTGGGGGGCTGGAACCACAGGCGGGGGCCAACGTGCCCATTGTGACTCTTTTTTTTTTTGGTATAACTTTATTATCATTTACTAAACACACACATATACAAAAATTAAAATTATTCAGAGAAAAACAATGCAAGGGAAAAAAACCCTATAATAATAGTCAGGCAAGATCGGGTGCATTCAGGGTGGTATGGCCGTAGACTGTATAACTTTTTTTTTCTTTTGGTACTGGGGATCAAACTTGGGACCTTGCAATTGCAAAGCAGGCGGTGGAACCACTGAGCTAAATCCCCAGCCCTATAATAATATTCAAAATAGAACTCAACCAAAGTAAAACTGAAAAGTACTTAAACATTTTTCCACATAATTAAAAAAAAAATCTTAAGCATTAACGAGACATCAGAAGATGTGATTTATTTTAGAAAGATTTTCAAAACTAATATTGGACAAATAGTGGTCTGGAAAAAATTCTAATTAACTAGTAGACTCCACATAGGCCAAATGTTTTTTGATTTAAATTTCAATACAGTCATGTGACATGTAATGGAAATATAATCTGAGAAATATGTTATTAGGCAATTTCATCCATGTGTATCGCCAAGTACCACACAGTGTGCCAACTTCTAAGTGCAAACTGAGAAGGTACACGTCAGTCATCTGTGATGGCCCCTTGAGATTATCCAAATATGCAGTTAAACATGAGATACATGAGGCTACCACTGGCATAGCAGCACACTATTTTACAGTAGTGCCCATTGCGGCTCTTGTGTGAGGTGAGAAATGCCTGTCTCTCTCAGAGGGAATCTTGGTTGTGCTATAGCTCAGATCTTGAGTGTCTTTCAAGGCCTACATGTTGAAGGCTTGGTTGCCAGCCTGTGGCCCTATGGAGTAGTAGGACCTTTAATGGCTTTAAATTTTTTTTTTTTTGGTACCGGGGATCGAACTCGGGACCTTGTGCTTGCAAAGCAGGCAGCGGAACCACTGAGCTAAATCCCCGGCCCTTAGGACCTTTAAGAGATGGGCTCTCTGGGTGCTGTGGTGCATGACTGTAATCCCAGTACTCTGGGAAGCTGAGGCAGAAAGATCCCAAAATAAGTCCAGGAAAAAAAAAGGAGGAGGAGGAGGAGGAGAGCCACAACTTGGGAGGCTAAAGCAGGAAGAACTCAATTTTGGGGCTGCCCTAGACATCTTAGCTTGACCTTGTCTCAAAATGTGAATTAACTCACCATTGTTCGAGGCAGCCTGGTAGCTCTTTCCCAATAAAGCCTTGCCTTGGGTGAAAAAAAAAAAGAAATAAAAAGTTGTGGCTGTGCAAGCACAAGGACCCGAGTTCAATGCCCAGTACCAAAAAAAAAAAAAGTTGTGGGGATGTAGCTTATTAGTAGAGCTCCTGCCAAGCATGCATGAGGCTCTAGGTCCTAGGAGAGGAAAGGGGAGAGGAGGGAAGGAGGGAGCCCGAGTGAGAGGAAGTTAGGTCATTGTGGGCCCCTTCCTGTCTGTCTCTGCCTCCCAGCCTCCACTGCCACGTGCTCCTGCTGTCACATACTGTGTCACCACAGGCCCAAGTGACCATGGACTGAGCCCTCTGGCACTGAGGCGCAGTACAGTTGTCCTCCTTGTCAGCTGATCATCTCAGGCGTTCTTGTCACAGTGACCGAAAGCTGAGTGACATAGGTTGCTGTCACCAAACACCACCAACCAGGGGGCTCGTGAACAATGAACATTTATTACTTATTTCTCCTTACTGTTGCGGAGCTGGGGAGCCCAAGATCAGGTGTCCTCAGATTCAGGGTCTAAGGAGTCCCAGTTCCCCTCTACCAAGGGCTTCTCACTGGGTCGTTCACGTGGTGAATGAGGTCACCCACACCCAGGGTGGTGACGAGCTTCTTTTCCACTCATGGAAAGCCACAGAATCTAATCAACTTCACTGGGGACTTTTCAGTCTACCCTGAGTTCAAGTGAGGAAGAGGATGTTGCTTCCTAGGACCCCTGATGTCCCAACAGTGAGGCCAGAACAATGCCATGGGTGGAATTGGCGATATACCATATATATAAACTGATGTCAGTACACCATTGTTTTCCAGACAAGAGAACAAATTGAACTATTTTTTAATGGCAAAAGCAGAATAGCCTGGGGAAAACGGTAGAATATCGCACGCAGTCAGCGACAGTCTTAGACACGGGTCAGCCCATCCCACATGCAGCACGGAGAGGGAGGTCCCTCGTCTTTCCTCGGGTCCCACACATCCTCCTGTCCTCTCATGGTCCATGGGCCTGTGTTCCTGGCCCGCAGGGTTCTGAGCCAGCTGGGATTGTTTCCTTCTACTGGTTTCTATCTTTGATTCAGAACCCTCTCTTACATTTCCACAGTGGCTGTTAATTAATGATGATGATGATTGGCCTTAATGAAAGAGGGAATTAGTAGGTTCCTGGCTGTGCGCTGGAGAGAGTGCGAACAAGTGCTAATGCCCTGACAGGGGCTCTTGTGACCTGGGAGCCACTTCCTGAAACTCAGCAGCTGGAGGGTTGATCGTCCTCCTGTGGGAAGCTGTGTTCCTCCCAGGAAAGAGGCAAGTTTGGGCCCAGGAACCCGTGACTGGCAAACCCAAGCATTTGCCACTTTGTTTCTTTGTCATTGTTATGTTATGTGACACTGGATTACAATGTTATGGTTTTTGTTTCGGAACAGGGTTTCTTTGCAGCTCAGGCTGGCCTGAAATTCTCAATCTGTCTCAGCTGCCTAAATGCTGGAATTACAGGTGTGTGCAAAAGTGTGGGCTATGATGTTATAGGGGTTTTTGTTTGTTTGTTTGTTTCTTGAGACAGGGTCTCACTATGTAGTACAGGCTGGCCTTGAACTCACTATGGAGCTCAGGCTGGCCTTGAACTCATGGCAATCCTCCTGACTTAGCCTCCCAATTGCTGGGATTACAGGGATTCCTATATACTTTTTATGATTACATATACATCTGTGTAAATGCATACAAAGAATTCTAGAAAGAGTTACCTCAAGTTTTCAAAAGTAGTTATTTCTAGGGAGGTGCGTGAGACTGGAAATTGTGGTCAAGGCTGTTTTATTTTCTTCTTATTATTCTTTTTCGTTTGGTGTTTGGAATTGAACCCAGAGCCTTCACACTGAGCTACATCCCCATCCCTTTAAAAAATATTTTTGGAATCAATTTTTTTTTTTTTGGTACCGGGGATCGAACTCAGAACTTTTCCCTTGTGAAGCAGGCACTGGAACCACTGAGCTAAATCCCCGGCCCTAAAAATATTTTTATTTGAAAAAAATTTTTTATTTGAGCTGTGGATGGTAGTGCACACATATAATTCGTAGCACTTGGGAAGCTGAGGCAAGAGGATTGCTGCAAGTTCAAAGCTAGTCTGGGTACATAATAAGTTAAAAAGTGAGACCCTGTCTCTGAAAAAAAAAAAAGCTATATAAGGATTACAGCTGGGACCAGGACTTCTCCAAGTGTGAGGGTCCATTTCCAGCAGCATGGGGTAGTTAGTGAGGTTAGGGCACTCTGGTCTGTCAGTGCTAATGATAATAATGAGAAGAAGGGCTGGGGATTTAGCTCAGTGGCACTGTGCCTGCCTTGCAAGTGCAAGGTCCTGAGTTCAATTCCTGGCTCAGCAAAACAAATAAAATAAAACTACCACGATAATAATGAGAAGAGGCTGGGGATTTAGCTCAGTGGTTTCGCCGCCTGCTGCGCAAGCACAAGGACCTGAGTTCAATCCCCAGTACCAAAAAAAAAAAAAAAAAAAAAGAATGGCTAATAATGAGAAGAAGAAACATTAACTGTCATTGCTCTATGGCAGATACTACAAGGTTTACATATTTAATATGACAGATATTTATCTATCTTATTATTAGGTATATTGTATTTTGTATTATGTTTTCTAATATATAAATATCTATTATATAATAGAAAAATACTGCAGCATAATAGTCATTATATATTGGAATACAATACTGAAATGGTTAAATATCAACACAATCATTTTGATATATGCATGTACCATTTCCCCAAGATGAACGTAATTATTTTGGATTGCAAACACATACTAATAAAAAAAGAATAAAAACCACAATAGTCCTTATATGTTACTATTTACTATAAATATATATGCTGCACGTGTACACATTACATGTTCTGCTTACTGGTACATATTACATACATGTACATATGTATATGCACTGTATGTGATTTTGTAACATATAAAACAACACTGTGTATCATGCACATATGCAGAGTTATTATTTTGCTCCTTACTAATGGGGAAACTGAGGCACAGAGAAGTTAAGGGACTTCTCAGAGTCACACTGGTGGGAAGGGGCAGAGTCACTCCGGCCTGCAGGACTCCTTCATTTATAGGCACTGTGGCTGCAGCTCAGCACACATCGTTAACACAGTACTCACACTAGGAAGCACTGGAAAACTGCTCTCCTCCCTTTTTTCCTCCCATCACACAGCAGAGATTCAGTAATATATAGTTAGGGGCTGAGGATTTAGCTCAGTGGTTATGCTGCCTGCCTCAAAAGCGCAAGGACCTGAGTTCAATCCCCGGTACTGAAAGAAAAAAAAGTAATATATAGTGGGCTTTGCGGTATACCTCAGTGGTAGAGTGCTTGCCCAGCATGTATGAGGCCCTGGAGTTATTCCCTGGGAACAATTAAAAAAATAATAATGGAATATAAAAATTTGGAGCCAGGTGTGGTGGCACATACCTGTAATCCCAGCACTCGGGAGGCTGAGGCAGGAAGATTGATATGAGTTTGAGGCCAGCCTGGGCCACATAGTGAGTTCAAAGCCAGCCTGAACTACACAGTGAGACCCTGTCTCCAAAAAACACAAAACAAATAAAATAAATAAACAAACAAAAAATAGGAGTCTAGCATGGTGGTGGACACCTGTAATCCCAGCACTCCGGGAGACTGAGGTAGGAAGACCTCAAGTTCCAGCCCAGTCTTGGCAATTTAACAATGTAGTGAGGCTTTGCCTCAAAATAAAAAAGTAGGGGAGTTGATCAATGACTCATGGTTTAAGATTGCGGTTTAAGCACTTCCTGCAGGGTCTCTTGCACAAGGAGGGGGCCAGCAGGAGCTGACCCAGTCCTGCTCTGCTGAGAAACCCCTGACAAAGCCTTCACCACTGACAAGCTGGATTGGATCAGGCTGAACTTCCTGTAGAATAATTTACAGAAGAGTTATTCATGGCTTCTTAATCTTCCTGGTCTGAGACAGCCACTTGGGTTAAAGGAAGAGTGTTGAGGAAGTAGAGCACAGAGAAAAAGAAAGAAGAAAAAAGATCGGGGTGATAACCAGTCCTTAATAGGAAGAAACTTTGAAATCAGGAGCTGAGTAGTATGTCGTATTTGATGTGTAATATTTAAAAATCTAACAGAGGAAGGGGAACAAATGTTAAGTTCTAATATGGGAGACTTCCTCTCTCTATTTTAAGTTTATTTATAAAGGTTAACAGAGTGGCCTGGAGTCAGTTTGCTGGGTACAAATCTTTTTTTCTTTTTTCTTTAATTTTTTTTTTTTTGGTTTGCTGTTTTGAGACAGGGTCTTGCTCTGTAATTCAGGCTGGCCTCCAACTCTCAGCGATCCTCTTGCTTTGGCCTCCCAGAGTACTCAGATTATAGGCGTGGACCCCCCCCCAGGCCCAGCTACTTAATTTTTAAATTTTTTGGGGGGGGCCCTGGATGCAAATCTTGCCTTTGCCACTTCCTAGCTGGATATCCTTGAACCTCAGTTTCTTTATTTGTAAAAGCTTAACTGAATAATGTACCTTAAAGGCTTAGAAAAGAGCCCTTAGTAAACACTCAAAATATTATAGAATAATAACAATAGTTATTAGTTTACAGCGAAATTTCTCACATCTCAGTTCAATTCAACAGATACGTGGCCCTTTTTATTTTCTTTTTTTGGTACCGGGGATCGAACTCTGGACCTCATGCTTGGGAGGCAGGCTGCGGGGGAACCACTGAGCCAAATCCCCCGCCCCAAATGGCCCTTTTTAGATGTCCAAACTTGCTTTCTGCAGATGCAATTCAGTCATGGGTAACATCAGGCCACTCGCTGTATGGTGCGCAGGATCGAATCTCTCCGAGCCCCTATTTTTATGTGAGTTGCATGAGGGGCTGGAAGGAAACGCAGACCTGGGAGAATGAAGACTTCTCGCTCTCAGATGAGCCCCGATATCTAAATAGTGAAAGGTCTAATGAACACAGTCCATTTGCAACTTAAAAAGTGAACAGTCTGCAGCTTCATCCGCGAAACGGCGCTGGGCAGTACCTTTCCGAGGTCCGCATCCACTGAGAACCTGGAGAGGAATCATATCGAACTAGGATGAGCCCGGAACCCAGCAGGCTTGGGGTCCTTGTGAGCAGAAGGACATCTGGACTCTTTTTTTTTTTTTTTTGGTACCAGGGATCAAACTCGGGTCCTTGCACTTTCGAGGCAGGCGCCGGAACCACTGAACTAAATCCCCGGCCCGCATCTGGACTCTTGACACTGACCCAAGGGGAGCGGGCAGGGGAAGACGGGGCAGGGGAAGACGGAGCAGAGAAAGACGGAGCAGAGAAAGACGGAGCAGAGATGGCAGGGGCCCCAGAAGCGGAGAACAAGCGCCTGCGACCGCAGGAAAGCGGAAGTGGGCAGGGCAGGATCCTCCCTGGAGCCTGGAAGAGGACGCAGCCTTGGGGGCTTTGATTTCCAGCTTCTGGCCTCCAGAACGAGGAAAGGACCAATTTCTGTTGTTTAAAGGCCCCAAATTTGTGGAAGTTTGTCATGCAGTCTTAGGAAACTGATAAGCAAACAAAAGAGAAACAAGAATGAAAATTATATTGCCAAGCCATTAGAGCCTTCCAGTTTGACAAAGATTGAAAAATCTGGTGGCATAATCCGTCAGCACAAGTGTTGAGAAACCGATCGCTGCTGGGAGTCTACGTGGATTGATATAATCTCTTTGGAGATAAATTTACGAATTCTATCCAAATTACAAACACGCGTCTTTAGGCTCACATATTCCATTTCTAGGATTTAGCTTACATGTGGGATATGTGGAAAACCACGCACGGCTAGTTATTCATTGCAGCATTATGTGCCATCACAGTCTGAAAGGACAATAAATGTTCGTGAGCGATGTCGAATAAAGTACGGAGATCTGGAGTCAAGTAACTTTTTCCACAACTGGTTACATAGTAAATATTTTACGTGCTGCAGCCAAGAGGTGTCTGGCATGACTAGCCACTCAAGCTTGAAAGTAGCCAAAGAATATATTTTAAAGTGTGCTAATAAAAGCTTAAAAAAAAACAACAAAAAAACGGAGACTGGTGGCACACACCTGAAATCCCAGCACTCAGGAGGCTGAGGCAGGAGGCTTGCTGAGAGCTTGAGGCCAGCCTAAGCTACATAGTGAGCTCAAAGCCAGCCTGAACTACATAGTGAGAGTCTGTCTCAAAAACCAAACCAAAAAAAAAAAAAAAAAAAAAAAAAAAAAATCCAAACCAAACAAAATAAAACCTAAGAATCATTCCCTTTCTTCAAAATGATTTTAAAAAGCCAGGCATGGTGGCATAAGTCTGTAATCCTAGTTCTCTGGGAGGCTGAAGCAGGAGGATGGCAGGTTCAAAACTAACTTTGGCAACTTACTGACAGCAAGCCCCTGTGTCAAAATAAAAATAAAATAAATAGAAAGGGCTGGGGTTGTAGCTTAGTGTGAAGGCTATGGGGTTCAATCTTCAGAAACACAAATACATGCACACACACACACACACACACACGCATACACTATAAACAAATGGGGCACTGGGGATGTAGCTCAGTGTAAAGGTCCTGGATGTAATCCCCTGTACCAAAATAAACAAAAACAAAAAATTAAGCCAGATGTGGTGGTGCATGCCTTAACCCCAGCACTCAGGAGGCTGAGGCAGGATTGCCATGAGTTCAAGGCTAGCCTGGATTACATAGTCAGCCTGAACTACATAGTGAGACCCTGTCTCAAAAAGCCAAATAAGGGCCAGGTATTTAGCTCAGTGGTTCCGCCACCTGCCTTGCAAGTGCAAAGTCCCGAGTTCGATCTTTGGAACCAAAAAGTAAATAAATAAATAAATAAAATAGAAAGAAAAGAAAAACACTGAAAGAAAGAAAAGGTCAACAAAATTTTTTTCACTATTATTCTTTGCATGGCCAGTAAGCTAATAGTTGATTTTTCCTTTTTGGGGAGAAGCTGGTGCTGGGGATGAAACCCAGGGCCTTATGCATGCTAAACACACACCACTAAACTATACCTCCAGCCTAGGTCTATTTTTTTTTTTTAAATCACCAGTAAAATAAGTATGAAAAATTTAGTTTTTGGTTTATGAGAGGCTATGAACCCATATAAAAGGTTGGATAGGGTAGAGGGTGCAGATTGGGAGTAGAGGGCTTGCCCAGCACATGTAAGGCCCTGGGTCCCAAGCCTAGCACTGCAGAAACAAACCAAAAAAGTTGGACAATGATCCACAGTTTAAAAATGTATATATATAATATGCATATAATATATGGATATAATATAATATGCATATATATAATTGCTAAGCCCCAAGTTTGATCTCCAGTGTAAATAAAAAAGCCAAATAAAATAAAATAGAAAGAAAGAAAAGAAAAAAACTGGAAAAAAAAAGAAAGAAAGAAAGAAAGAAAGAAAGAAAAGGTGAACAAAAAAAATTACTGGGGATTGAACTCAGGACCTTGAGCTTGCAAGGCAGGCACCAGAACCACTTAGCTAAATCCTCGGCATCAAAAATTTTTTTTACTATTATTCTTTGGATGGCCAGTGAGCTAATAATTGTTTTTACCTTTCTGGGGGGAAGTTGGTGCTGGGGATGATATAATATATGCATATTATATATTTAAATATTATATATATTACTATGATCCAGTATATACACATATACTAAAATAAAGTATTGATTTCATTATGGGTCATTCAGTGTATTCTGACATTTTCTATTCCATCCCATTACCTCCTATTTCATTTTCACCATGTCTAGTCCATTTATAAATAAAATATTGGCCTGAGTGTGTTGGCAGGATGTATGTAATTCCAGCGCTCTAGGAGGCTGAGGCAGGAGGATCTGCGCAGTTTGGGCAGTTTAGTGACTTGAGTAGATCTTGTCTCCAAAAAGAAAAAAAAGGGGTTGGTGATGTAGCTCAATGCAAAGGCCCTAGGTTTACTTGCAGCAGAGCAAAACACATAAACAAACAAATAAATAAAATACTGATCAAAATCCACCAAACTTATCTCACATCCCACTAATGAGTGAGGCAC
The DNA here is from genome assembly GCF_053883595.1 of Heterocephalus glaber. Classification (NCBI taxonomy): domain Eukaryota; kingdom Metazoa; phylum Chordata; class Mammalia; order Rodentia; family Bathyergidae; genus Heterocephalus; species Heterocephalus glaber. Next base: position 20,658,719 of record NW_028258410.1, on the reverse strand, counting down.
GAGGTGTGGCAGCCTTGGCTGTACTCTGCAGGACCATGGTCAAGAACAGCGTTGTCAGGAGGCTGCTAAGTGAAACAAGGCCCAGCCGTACAGCATGGCCACGAAATCACCGACACAGTGTGGCTCGGGTGTACGAGCTGGTGCAGGAAGCTGTTCCCAAACACATTTGTGAATTTAAAAAGCAAGTTGTACACGAGCTGTGGTGGCACAATCCTGTAATCCCAGCACTCAGGAGGCTGAAGCAGGAGGATTGCCACAAGCCGGAGGCCAGCCTGGGTTATGTAGTGAGTTCAAGGCCAGTCTAAACTACCTAGCAAGACCTTGTCTCAAAAAAACAAAAAGAGGGAGAAATTCTACAGGAGGCAAATCTATCAAGACAGAAAGTGGATTCGCAGTCAGCAGCTGCCTGGGTGGAGGAAAGGTGAAGGAGAAGCTGGGGCTGGCCTAGGGCGGAGCTCAGGGAGCCCAAGCCCTGAGCTTCATGGCCAGGGCCAAGCCACAACAGCAACCAAAACCTCATTATACTGAAAATTTACAACTGGCCTGGGTGTCTCAAACTTTAAAACAAAGAAAAGTTGGGGATGTAGCTCAGCGTGAAGGTTCTGGGTTCAATTCCCAGCGCCACCAAAACAAAACAACACCCCCAAAACCAGCCTACGAATCATCAAATTGTACACTTAAAATGGGGTGAGTTTTATGTCACACAAATTATACAGCAATAAAATTGCCATTTTGAAAAAAGGAAAGGACAAAGGAGAAGGAGGAGGAAGGAGAAAGAGGGAGACTCACTATTCCACCAGTCAGCCTGCCAGGCTCTCGCATCGACTTTAGGAAGCCTCTCCCTTGGCTGCCTGGAGTCTCCAGCCTCTTCCCAGGTCTCAGAGTTGCTGGCAACGGCTCCTCCACCACATCTGCAAATTATTTCAGTCCTCAGGATTCACTTTTTGATAAGTGGAATATGATGACAGTGTTGCAGAGTTGAATGCTTTCTGCCCTTCTGAACTTTTCCCTTTCCCTTTGGCGTCTTCTTCTCCAAAGGGCTTCTCCTTTGGTCCATGTTTACACTTTGTGGTGGCGCCAACTCGAGTTGCTAGGCAACAGACAGAGCTGGGGTGCAGCATGGAGAGCCCAGCCCCCAGTGTAGCCCTGCCCTACACACAATGTGTCCAGAGCTGTTTGTCTTCAGTCTACCTAGCAACTCCTCCTCCTCCTGCTAGAAGTAGCCCTTCATGTTCCCTGCCCTGGGGGACTTCCCCATTCCTCTTCCAGCTTTGAAGTTTGGATGAGGCTGCCTCCCCCTGCCTGGTTCTAAGAAAAAACAAGAGACTCAGGTCACCCCACAAAGGTCAGCTCTGGCCCTGGGAATTGGCTCAAAGCTGGACAGGTGGCTCAAGACAGTCCATGTGGGTTGGTTCTGGGGTGTTTTCTAGAAATACTAGAAGAAAAGTGCTATTTTCCTATCATAATGGCTTTTCAGTATGGATTTAGGGCTATGTACACTGTGGGCCTGGGTGAGGAAGCAGATGTGAAAACCCAAAGTGGGAATGAAGCCAATGCAAAGGAAACAGACCAAGAGACAGAGAGAGACGTGACTTCACTGTGGGTGACTCTGGATCCAGCCATACCTGAAGTTGGTGCCACCAGTACCCTTGCTGTTGAGTGCACCTGTGACTCTCCTTTCCATAAGCCAAGTTGATCTTGGTTTCTGTCAGTTGCTGTCAAGAATCCTAAGACATGGGGCCAGGGATTTAGCTCAGTGGTTCCGCCGCCTGCCTTGCAAGCACAAGGACCAGAGTTCAATCGCTGGTACCAAAAAAAAAAAAGAATCCTAAGACAGATCTTCTGCAAAAAGGAAGGAGACCAGGAGATGGAGAGAGGAGAGAGGGGATAGGGGTGAAGAAAGAATTAAGATGCATTAAAAAAAAAAAAAGATGCATTATGTTTGTCCCCATGTACTCACTCACCATGATGAATGTAATCATTATGCTCTGCAAACATGTATTGATAATTTTTTTAAATGGAAAAAAATCCTAATATGGTTCTTTCTGTTACAGCCTCAATTCCCTTATGTGGAAAAGAGAAACTGACAAAGATGTGGTTAGCATCAAATTGATATAGGGTGTACCACATAGGGATGCTATAGAACCTCCAATAATATAAGAAATATAACTCCCAACCTGCTAGATGTCCAATATGCCGAGTTTCCATTCTCTAAAATTAAAAAAAAAATGAATTCTAGGAATAACAGAGGTTAAGAGTAGGAAGTATTTATTGAGAGAATGATAGCTTTTGTCTAAGAGAGACAGAAGGGGTCCAGTGGGTGGTGGGGGACCTCTGCCTCTCAAGGGAGTTTTATTGAGCAAAACCACGAGATGAGGTGGGTATAGGGTGGGACAAATTAATAATATTACAAGTATAGTCCCATAGGTAATATTGATCCAATGGGAAATCACAAGGTGGGTATGAGGTGGGACAAAGAAATGGTCAGCCAATAAGATTACAAGCATAGTTGCTTGGGTAATATTGATTAAATGGGGATCCAATGGGGAAGCAAGTCACGTAGCAAGCATAACTGGACCAAACAAGGATTTCCAGGAAGGGATAGTTTGAAGTCTTGGTCCCCACCCAGGTGATTGATACCTGCTGTTCATCCCTAGGGGAAGTATGTGAGTGTAGTAGTTCCTCTTTTTTGAATCCTGGCCCTTAGTATATGGGCTTCAATTATCTTTTGCATTGACTCCCTGAAGGGCTTGGCCCTCTAACTGCTGATAATACACCTAATTAACTTAGCTGTCTACAGTAATATGATTATGTCCGCCCAGTGAGATGTCAGTAGGAATAGTGGCTTCCAGAACGGAGAGGGTGCACCTTCTCTTCCCCTCAGGTCTTCCCAGGCCAGGGATGCAGATGTGATGGAAGGCATCTCAGCCACTATTTTGAGTCATGTGACTCTTAAGAAGCGAGTGCTCAGTGAAGCAGATAGAGAAACCAGGTCCCTGAGGAAAATGGACCCACCATACTGCCCTCGATGGCTGGTCTCCAGCCTTTAGTTACAAGAGAAGAAAAATAAACTAACTCAAGTCTGGCCCAGTTTGTCATGTCTCTGTTCCCTGTGTCCAATCTGATTCCACAATGCCATTTTCCTTGTATCTCCTAGCAACACAGTGTTGCATTTTTTTCATTTTGCCAATCTGATAGGTTAAAAAGAAAAAGTGTCATTTTAAAGCTTTAAAATTATTTCTCACTGGGCATGGTAGAGCATGTCTATAGTCCCAGCACTCGGGAGGCTGAAGCAGGAGATTTGCCCCCAGTTCAAGGCCAGCCTGGGCTACATAGTGAGTTCAAGGCCAAACTGAACTACATGGCAAACCCTGTCTCTAAAAGGGAGGGGGGCTAACCTGGGTTGGATCCTCAGTACTGTACACACAGACACACAGACACACAGACACACACACGTTTGTATAGTTCCCAGCTCCTACTGCTTTACTTGTCAGGAAGCCGTCCTCTTCTGAGGGTGGAACCCAGGGCCTTGCCATGCTAGGCCACTGCTCTGTCTGCACCCCAGACCCAGCCCTCCCCTTTCTGTCTCGTTCAGCCTCCTTCCTGTGATTGCAAGAACTCTGCCAGCAGCTCCCAGCTCCTCCTAGCTCCTCAGCCACTATGGCAGGAAGGGCACCACCTTCCTGGACCTCTGAGGAAGGTCTAGGGATTGTCCAGAGAAGGAGAGGAAAAGCTACAGACCAGAAGAAACATTTGCAAAAGATCTACGTGAATGCTCTGATCTGAAAATGGGCAAAAAATTCTGAACAGACAGCTCACCACAGACAGATGGCAAACAAGTGAGTGAAAAGCTCAACATCATTCAAAGTAAAGCAACATGGTGCCGCGGCATACCTACAAGAAAGTCTAAAGTCCCAAGCAATGACAACGCCTATACTGGCAAGGATGTGGAAAATCCAGAACTCTCTCTCATTCATTGCTGGTGGGAGTGTAAAACAGCACATCCACTTTGGAAGACAGCTTAGCAGTGTTTTCAAAAAGTAGGAGATCTTGGCAGGGGATTTAGCTCAGTGGTTTCATCACCTGCTGCGCAAGTGCAAGGACCCGAGTTTGATCCCTGGTACAAAAAAAAAAAAATTCACAAAAAGTAGGAGATCCTCTTACTGTAAAATCTAGCAATTTTACTGCTTGTTATTTATTACTTTTATCGATGGATTGATTGATGGGAGACAGGGTCCCACTATGTAGTTCTGGCTGGCCTTGAATGACTTGGTATTTAAACCCAAATGAGTTGAGCCAGGTGTGGGGTGCATGCCTGTAACCCTAGCACTGGAGGCTTAGGCAGGAGGGCTGCCACAATGCCACAAGTTCGAAACCAGCCTGGGCTACATGATGAGTTCAGGTCCAGCCTGAACTACATATGGAGACCTGTCTCACACACACAAACAAACAACAAACAAAAAAACCCAAATGAGTTTGAAACTTATATGCACACTGTAGGGAGCCTTTGCAGAGTGTTTCAAAGTCTGAGGCATTTAAGGACCTATGAGGACAAGACCCCCACCTTTTAGTGCAGGTGCAGCATGGGGGAGCACTTACATAAGAATGACTCAACATAGGCAATCACACATGTGCTACACGGTCTTGCTAGGACATGCTGCTATATTGCTTGATAATGGCCAATGTAAGGGCTGAGGAATAAAGATGCTGCTTTTGGTGTTGTAGCTGAGGTCGGCTCCACCTGTTTTCTTTACCCTGGGGATCTCACCTTCAGCTTAGCCCTTCAGTTGTCCCTCTGGCCCTGACACACATAAAAACCTGTACTTGAATTAAAATCAGCTTTATTCATAACTGGCTAAGATTTGGGAGCATCTGAGATGTTCTTCACAAGGTGACTATATAAATCAACTGTGGTACATCTAGAAAATGGAATATCATTCAGCACCACAAAGAAATATGCTATCAACCCATGAAAAGGACGGACATGGTGGTGCAGACCTGTAATCCCAGCTATTCAGGAGGCTAAGGTGGGAGGATTACAAGTTTGAGGCTGCCTGGGCAACTCAGTAGACCCTGTCTGAAAATAAAATTTTAAAAAGGGCTGAAAATGCAGCTCTTCACTCCCTGGGTTCAATCCTCAGTACTGAAACAAAAATAGAAGTTGGGCATGGTGGTGCATGCCTGTAATCCCAGCACTCAGGGGATGAGGCAGGAGGATCACTGAAAGTTCGAGGCTAGCCTAGGCTACATGGCAAGACCTTGTCAAAAAAGAAAGACCAACGCCTGCCTCGCAAGTGCAAGGTCTTGAGTTCAATCCCAGTACCAAAAAAAAAAAAGAAAAAAGAAAAAAGAAAGAAAGGAAGGAAAGGAAAGACATAGAGGAAACATAAATGCATGTTACCAAGTGAAGGAAGTCAATTTGAGAAGGCCATGTACTATGGGATTCCAAAGATATGACCTTGTGGAAAAGGCTAAAAATGGTGGAGACAGTAGAAAGCTCAGCAGTTGTCAGGGATGAGGAGGTGAGAGGGATAAATAGGTGGCGATCAGGGAATGAAACTCTTTTTTGATTTTTTTTTTTGTACCGGGGATCAAACTTGGGACCTTATGCTTTCGAGGCAGGTGGCAAAACGACTGAGCTAAATCTCCAGCCCATGAAACTTTTTTTTGTTGTTTTTTTTTGTTACGAGGGATCGAACTTGGGACCTTGCACTTGCAAGGCAGGCGCCGGAAACACTGAGCTAATTCCCTGGCCTCATGAAACTCTTTTTTAAAATTTTTTAATTTATTTTTTATTTTTTATTTTTGGTACCGGGGATCAAACTCAGGTCCTTGAGCTTTCGAGGCAGGCAGCGGAACCACTGAGCTAAATCCCCAGCTCTATGAAACTCCTTTTTAATAAACTGTAGCCAGGTGTGGTGGTGCACACCTGTGATCCCAGCTCTCGGGAGGGAGGCTGAAGCAGGAGGATTGCTGTGAGTTCAAGGCTAGCTCTGGGCTACATGATGAGTTCAGGGTTGGCCTGGACTTCATTGCATGACCCTGCTTCAAAAAAAAAAAAGAAAGAAAAAAAGTGGGGATACATGTCATCATGCACTTGTCAAAACCCCCAGGATGACAAAACAGGAAGAATGAACATCACTGTAAACTGTGGGCTTTGGCTGATCATGGTATGTCACTATGGGTGCACCTATGGTGACAAATGTCCCACTGTGGTGTGTGACAGAGCGGAGGTTGCACATCTGCAAGGACTGGAGAGGTGTAGGAGCTTTCTGTGATTCCCACTGATTTTGCTGTGAATCTGAACTGCTGTAAAAGAAGCAAGTCCATTAAAGGGGAGGGGGGCATGGACTGGGCCTCAGGGTTACTCTAGGTTGGACAGAGCACCCTGGATGGGCAAATGCAGGTGCAGGGAGCAGGCACAGGATCAGCTTGCAGGCAGGGAGGTGGAGTATGAGAAAGGAGTTAGGGGGAGAGAATGCACTTCGGAGATTAGATTAGCAGACATGGCATCCTGGGCAGAGAGGGGACTCAGATCCCTGTATTCAGGTAAAGCAGAGTCCAGAGGTCTTGAGGGGATTAAGGAGATGGAACTGTGAAAATACTGAGGGATTGTTCTCTTTCAGGCACCTGGCTAACTGCCATTCAAGTCAACAACCTGATTAATTTAGTGAGCACCTAATATATCCCAGACCCTGCATTTAGAACCAAAGGGAATTTTGTGAATAATAACTTGTGGACAAGTCTATCAATTTTCAAAGGCTTCACATTCATTCCATGGACATTTAGAAAACCTTGCAAGTTCTACCACTCCAAAATCATATCACACATGGCCTAATTGGAATATCCATAATCCTCCTAAATCATGGTTATTTCAGAGAATTGGAGAGTTTAGAGGAAGCAAGAGCTGTCACGTGATTCACTGGAACCCCCAGCTCCGGGGCACTGGGCTGACTCCGTTGCTCACTGCAGCTGCCCATGGCCACCGAGTAGCTGGAGCCCAACTGTGTGCATCAGTCTGGAGATTTTGTAATTGTTCAAAAGACTGGGACACGGACTGTGATTTAATTATTTTTACACAGGCTTTAAAAATGCACAAAACCAGCCTTTTAATATAATGAGTGAAAAGAAACACAAACTTTTCATTCCAAATTTTAATCTGTGGGCATTTTGAAGTAGTTTTGTTAACCCCCCAAGCCACACAGACAAAATACTTCCATTACTCTCCATTACTGTTTGTCACAAAGATAGTCACGTCCTTTTCCTGCCCCCTCCACCCTGTCATCGTTCTTTTTTTTTATATTAAACAGACATTTACCTTCTCTGGATAAAGAGAGGCTACATCATTAACTGTTCTGTCAATTCCCATTGGTTAGGCATTTAGCACGTATGTGGTACTATGGGACATTGCAGGCTCTAGAGACTTTCCACTGACAGATCAAGACTCTGTGACAGGGGCCAGGGATTTAGCTCAGTGGTTTTGCTACTTGTCTCGTAAGTGCAAGGACCCAAGTTCAATCCCTGGTACTAAAAAAAAAAAAAGAAGACTCTATGACAGTGTCTAGCTGTGTGATCTTAGCTTTTTGGTTTTGTTTTGTTTTGGTATCAGGGATTGAACTTGGGACCTTACGCTTGCGAGGCAGGCGGTAGAACCACTGAGCTAAATCCCCAGCCCTGATTTTAGCTTTTTAATGTCTCTGAGTGTTGGATTTTTTTTTTTGGTACCGGGGACAGAACTTGGGACCTTGCACTTACAAGGAAGGCGGCGGAACCACTGAGCTAAATCCCTGGCCCTCCAAGGGTCTGATTTTTTGAACTATAAAATAACATGCTATAGGGGCTGTAGCTCAGTGGTAGAGCACTTGCCTAGCATGCAAATGCCTGGACTCCATGCCCAGCACTGCAAAAGAAAAGAGCCTGTGATCTCAGCATTTGGGAGGCTGAGGCAGGAGAAGCACTGGAAATTTTAGTCTACCCTGGGCTACATAGTGAGTTCAAGGCCAGCCTGAACTGCATAGCAAATGAGAAGGAGGAAGAGGAGCAGAAGGAGGGGGAAGGGAAGGGGGAGGGGGAGGAGGAAGAGGAAGAGGAAAGAGAGGCCCGGGATTTAGCTCAGTGGCACGGTGCCTGCCTTGGAAGCATAAGGTCCTGAACTGGAGGCCTGGTACTGAAAAAAAAGAGAGAAAGAGAGAGATGACTCTTGCAGGGTCCTATTTACTCATCGATTCAACAAGTATAGTTTGAGTTCCTACTCTGCTCTTTACTCTTCTAGGAAACAGGGACCCAGTGGAGCTGGGAGTCGAGGAGGGTTTTAGCAGGGATAAATGGCAGCCAGCAAGCAGGAAGCATTTGTATCTGAGCGTTTCTTTCTTTTATTTTTTTGTACCAGGGATCAAACTCATGACCTTGTGCTTGAGAGGGAGACGGGGTGCCACGGAGCTAAATCCCTCCTCCGGCATTTCTGGTAATTACCTAAGGGCTCTCAGAAGAAAAGCACAAGAGCCTCTGAAGCTCTGGCAGCAGCTCTCCTGGCTTCGTGACAAGCTGTCCCGTGACGAGGAGCAGGGACCTCCATGTGTCTGGGCTTGGGCCTTGGCTTGGTGAGTCTGGCTGAGGCTGCTGGCCGGGCAGCTGGCCCTGCAGGACCAGTTTCTGAGCTCGCTGGTGAGGCCGTGCCTGGAGGTTTCTGCCTCACTACCCAGACAGCCACGGCCTCCTGGCTGAGCGAGGGCCTTAGGAGAGAGAGGGCAGGACAGAAGCTGCAGTGCCATCCCCTGCCATCACTTCTGCCAGATCCTGCTGTCGCACAGCCCACCCTGGTATGGTGCAAAGGACCGCCGTGTCATGAGGCTGACGTGGAGTCTGGCTGTCAGCCGCCATCATTGTTTGGGATTTCTCTTCTCACTTGCAACCATATTCACCTTTATGTCTTGTTTTTCCCCCGGTACAGGAGATCGAATAGAGAGCCTTTGCACTGAGCTACATCCCTAGCGCTTTTAAACATTTTGTTATTTTTCAATTTTGAGACAGGGTCTAAATTGCTAAATTGCCCAGACTGTACTCAAATTTGCAATCCTCCTGCGTCCTAGAGACCTGGGATTACAGGTGTTCACCACCAGGCTGTTTTTCCTTTATATCTAATTTTATACACATAATTTTATATGCTTTATTTATTTTTTAGGTACCTGGGATCAAACTCAGGACCTTGTGCTTGCAAGGCAGGTGCAGCGCCACTGAGCTGAATCCCCGGCTTTATATGTTTTTTATTTATTTTTTAATTTTGGGGGAAGGGGCTTTTAGTTCAGGTGCTCCTGAACTCACTATGTAGCCCGGGCTGGTCTCGAACTTGTGGTGATCCTCCTGCCTCAGCCTCCCAAGTGCTGGGATTATAGGCGTGCAACACCACACCTGGCCTTTATATGCGTTTTCATTTTTTTGGTACCGGGGATCGAACTCAGGATCTTGCGCTTTCGAGCCAGGTGGCGGCACCAATGAACTAAATCCCTGGCTTCTCTTTATATGCTTTTTTAAAGAAGGCTTTCTCAAATTATTTAAGTGTCAGTTCCTTGAAAACCTGGATCTAGGGCTGAGGATGCAGCTTGATGGTAAAGCACTGGGTTCCATCCCTAGCACCACCACCACAACAAAACAAACACAAAACCCGGATCCATCCCTGGTCCTAGGGAGAGCCATCTACTTCCCTCGAGTGTGTATGTTGGAGATTTTGAACTCCAGGCTGAAGCAGGACTGGGTCCAGGGCCAGGGTTTGCCGAGGACCCGAGCTGTCGGAGGAAGGTGTGAATTTCAGCCCTTCCGTTTCTGTTCTTGAGGAGGGGCAAAGGGAGAGAGCGCTGTTTACGTGGGGCTTGAACGCTGTGACAGTTACCAGGTGAAATCCCGGCGGTTACTGACTCCGCCCCTCAACCACGAGACCGGGCGGTGCTGCCAAGTTAATAGACTTGTTTGGACTCTTCTCCAAACACGGGGCGATAAAATGTAATTTCTTCTTGTGTTCTTTCTTATCACTGCCAAGAAAAACAAAGCTGGCTTTCAAATCCTATGCATCTATCAACTTTTGAGGCACAAGCTATGAATTAGCTAAAACAATAAAGCAGGAAATCACCAACTCTTTTTTTTTTTTTTTTTAAATCTCTGTGATCTGAGCCAGGTGTGGTGGCGCACACCTGTGATCCCAGCACTGTGGAGGCTGAGGCAGGAGGATCACCATGCGCTGAAAAGGCCAGCTTGGGTTACATAGTGAGTTCCAGGCCAGCCTGAACTACACAGCAAGATTCTATCTTAAAAATTCCCCCAAAAAAGAAAAGAAAAGAGAAAAAACCATCTCTGTGATCTGTGGTGAATCAAGTGACCCCTCCCCTGTACCACCTCCCATCCCAAAGTGGCTATCAAATGATGCAATGGGATTTGTTTAATGAAAGAAATGTCCACTATTAGCCACCATGCCCAGCTCAATTCCCTATGCTCTATGTGCTGTGTGACCTTAGGCAAACCACATAGCCTCTCTGAGCCTCATCTGCAAAGCGAGGATTATCACCCTAACCTCACATATATTAAACGAGTGATAAATGAGATATATAATATATGTGAACATCTTAACACAAAATAGGCATTCAGTAAATGATGGGCATTTCTAGTGCCAGGTGTGGTGGTGAATGCCTGTAATCCTAGCACTTGGGAGGCTGAGACAGGAGAATTGCTTTAGGACAACCTGGGCTACCTAGTGAGTTCAAGGCCAGCCAGAACTACATAGCAAGACCCTGTCTAAAAATACCAAAAACCAAAAAAAGTCACAAAAACTCACAATTCCATTATACACTTAAAAAGTTAACTAATTCCTAGCCACTCATGGTGGCACATGCCTGGAGTTCCAGTATTTGGGAGACTGAGGCCGCAGGATCATTGCTAGTTGGAGACCATCCCCTGTCACAGTTCCAGGACAGTCTGAGCTAACCACAAAGACCATGTGTCAGAAACAAAACACAGGGCTGGGGATTTAGCTCAGTGGTGCTACTGCCTGCCTCGCAAGTGCAAGGTCCCGAGTTCGATCCCCGGTACCAAAAGACAAAACAAAAAAACCCACAAAACAAAACAAAAACACAATAATTCCTAATGTCAAACATGTAGGGTGTGTGTATGTGTGGTAGTGGGGGTTGAACCCAGAACCTCTCCATTGAGCTACAATACTTTCTTTGCCTCCCTCCTTCCTTCCTTGGAGACAGGGCTCACTAAACTCATTAAATCGCTAAATTGCTCAAGCTGAACTCGAATTTACAATACTCCTGCCTCAGCCCCCCAGGGTGCTGGGATCACAGGCGTGTGGTCACCATGCAGCTATTTGATATGTTCAGATTTCCTGCTGAGGGCATTTCTTTGCTGAATCCATCACATCCTGTAACATTGGGGCTCACGCCCCAGCCAAACCCACTTCCGGCCAGCGACAGGAATGCTGTCAGAGAACACGCAAGGTAGAGGAGTCCGAGTTTACCTTTAGTTATTGATTAACCATTTTTCAACAATACACTGGAGTCGCCACTGGAAAGAACACGTGGCGCGTGCACAGAGTCATGGTGAATTTGCGACGCCAAGCAAGGCCCATGCTGGTGGAGCCTCCTGGGCATCTGTGCGCATGCGCAGGGAGAGCGCGTGTGGGAATCCCTTGGGTCTCACTGTTGCAAGGGATAGAATTTCTTTTCTTTTTTTTCCCCCTAGTACTGGGGATCGAACTCAGGACCTTGGGCTTTCGAGGCAGGCGCGGCGCCACTGAGCTAAATCCCCAGAGCAAGAGATAGAATTTCTTAAGTGGTAAATAAGTTTTGGTAAAGTTCCAAACAAATGAAAGTCTAATCTTCCATTGAGTTATGCAATAATGCAAAAGTTGCGCAAAATGAAGAAAAGGAGAGAAAACCCTTATATATAAAAAACCGACACCAATAAAACAAAACAACTGGGCCGAGGATTTAGCTCAGTGGTTCTGTCGCCTGCCTTGAAAGTGCAAGGTCCCAAGTTCGATCCCCGGTACCAAAAACAAAACAATTCTTTTGTGTTTATATAAAAGAGAATTAGGGCCGGGGATTTAGCTCAGTGGTTTTACTGTCTGCTGTGCAAGCGCAAGGACCCGAGTTCGATCCCCCGTACAAAAACATAAAATAAAATAAAAGAGAATTAGTCCCAGCCCTCTGAGAGGCTGAGGCAGGAGAATACCAAGTTTGAGCCTAGTCTGGGCAATCTGATTACTTAGTGAGACCCTGTCTTGAAATAAAAAATACTAATGAGGGCTGAGAATGTAGCTCAGTGTGAAGGCCCTGTGTTTAATGCCCAAAACGGGGAGAGAGGGACATAAATCTGATTATAAAGGTTTCTCCTATGCAAGTATAAATATCCAGTAAGGCATCTTCGTGTGAGAATTATTTATGTGTGAGAAAGTCCCTCCCACGTCCCATATCATTACACCTAGTTTTCTGCCTTATCCTGGTGACAATGAGGAATTTCTAAAACACCCCCCGGTGGGTTGGTACTACCTGTGTGAGAACAATTTTTGTTAAAAGGTTTGTTCCAGTCTGGGCGAGGGCAGGGACCCTGAAGCAATGTGCTTGATGTGTGTTGTGGAGGGCACACAGGAAGTCTTTCCTGTATAAAGAAGGAGGGCAGGGCACCAGGCAAAAGGAAGTCTGTGCAAAGGCCTTGAGGTAGAAGGGAACACTCTCCAGGAATAAAAAAAAAAATTCAAATGTGTTGGAGACACTGAGACCTAAGGTCTGCAGGGGCTTTTGTCTTAAACACCAAAGAATGCCATTGAAGGGTATTTGTGGAGTTTTGTGTACGTTTCTTTTAATTAATAAAATTTTTTTTTGAGACAGGGTCTCACTGTGTAGTCCTAGCTGGACTCAAATGTGCAACAATTCTTCCGTCTCAGCCTCCTGAGTGCTTGGACTACAGGCCTGCACCACTACGCTTGGTGAGAATGGTTTTAAGTAGCTGAACAAGATCTTCTGCAATATGCCCTAGTATTTATTAGATATAGATATAGATCAGTCAATTGCAAGTAATTGAAAGTGGAAAGAAGTAATGGAGAAACTTATTGGCGTGCATTGTTCGAAATTTCAGTCATTGAGCCTCAGGCCTGGTTGGATCTAGGGAACAATGCTGTGAGTAAAGTATCTCTTAGGTAACTGTTTCAACAAAAGTTTAAGAGTTGAGTCTCAGGGCTGGAGATATAGGCCACTGGCAGAGCATTTGCCTAGCATGCACAAAGTTACCAGCTCAATGCCTGGCACACCAAAAGAACAAAAAAGAGTCTGAAGGACTGGCTTGGATCAGAAGCCCATCTGTGAACCAATCACTGTATCCAAGAAGAATGGAAAACTCAGGGCCGGGTATTTAGCTCAGTGGTTCCAGCACCTGCCTTGCAAGCACAAGGTCCTGAGTTCGATCCCCGGTACCAAATAAATAAATAAAAGAATGGAAAACTCTAATTGGCTAAGCCTAAATCTCTTAATCACCCTTGAACCAGAGAGTAAGGTTAATTCTAGCTTCTTGGGAGGCTGAGGGAGGAGGATCTCAAGTTTAAGGCCAGCCTAAGCAACTTAGTGAGACCTTGTCTCAAAATACAAAATAAAAGAGTCTGGGGATGTAGCTCAGTGGTAGGGCACTTGCCTGCCCTGCATGAGCCCTGGATTCTATCCCCAGCACCACCACAAGACAGGGGGGCGGGGGGGAGAGGAACTGTCAGGCCTGGCCTAAACCAAGAGGACAAAGCAAACAGGGTGCTTTCAACAAACAACAGCAGCTTCTCAGTAAATAGGGCAAATGAACTAAAAATGTAGTATACAACCCCCCCTCCTCCCGGCTCCGAGAACTACACGCCTGAGCACACCGTCCCTGGGCATCCCAAGTCATAAATATTTCACCCCAGATTCCTTGGCCCCTTCACTACCTATATAAAGCCTAATTCCTTTCCCAGTTAGCTGCTGATATCTCTCTCCTGGTGTTAGCCCATCCACTCACGGATGAATCTCTCCCAATTAGCTGCCACTACCTCTCCCAATGTCAGCCCATCCACACACGGATGTGATAAACTCAGCCTTTCCCAGCTAGCAGCTAGAATCTCCTGATTTTAGTCCATGTCCACTGTAATACACTTTTCTTTTTCTCATCACAAAGAGTCTATTTTTTGACAAGTGGATTCTTTATGACAGAAACCAGAATACTACCAACTTGGCTCTGGGTGGCTGGGTAACCCTAAGGTCACCGCCAGCTCTATCCAGTGTCGCTGCACCAGAGCAACAGGGTTCCCAGGTCCCCTGGTGCCTTTTGTACTAGGTCCATGGCCAATGGTCCTCCAGGAGAATGTGCTTGAGCCATGGGGAAGATTTTTGTAGCCCTTAGGTTGGAGTCAGCAGGCCTAAGTCTTTACATTTCCTGGGGTCTCTGTTTTTTTGGTTTGTGCTTGATTGTTTGTTTGATGATAGGGTCTCGCTATATAGCTCAGGCTGGCCTTGATCTCACTACGTAGCCCAGGCAGGCCTTGAATTTGTGGTGATCCTCCTGCCTCAGCCTCCTGAGTGCTGGGACTACAGGTGTGCACCGCCATGCCTGGCTAGGGGCCTTACTTTAGCAGAAAGGGCATTGTGCTTCCTGAGCACAATATTGTTTCAGCCTCCCAGAGAAAACCACGACTGAGGAAGAAAAGTAGATCACATAAACTTTCCCTTTTAGAGAAATTTAACTAGAAAGTGAGTCAATTTGAAGAAGAGTATTAAGCAAGTAATGATAAGGTGGCTTGGGGCTGTATTAAAAAAATAATCCCATGGGGCTGGGGATTTAGCTCAGTGGCACCGCTCCTGCCTGGCAAGCACAAGTTCAATCCCTGATACTGCAAAAAAAAGAAAAAAAAATCCGAGATGGAAGCTGCAGGTAGAGGTCAGGGGTAAAGCACTGGCCTAATGTACTGAAGCCCTGGTTCTACCCTAGCACTGCAAAACCAAACCAAAACAGAAAAAAACCAGAGATGTTATGTGATTGAAATTTGAGGAACTCTGGTAGAAGTGGGCTCTGCTCTGGACTTTATTGGGTGGCCCAAACTGGACAGAAATTCCCTTGCATGGAGATAAGAACTAGAGGGGTCTGAAAGGTCGGGTTGTCACAGCCTCCAGGTGGAACCTGGAAGCCCAGATGTGTACAACCCGGCTCTGGAAACCTTCCGGGTTTGATTTTCAGAGGGCTTCGTTTGGGAGAGAAGAGCACTGTGTGTGCTAATGGCCACCAGATGAAGCAAAGGGCCAGAGGACCTTTTGGAGCTTTATAAAACAGATTTGTAAACCAGGCATGGTGACCCACACCTGTAATCCCAGCTACTCTCTATATAGGCTGAGGCAGGAGGATCACGTTTAAGGGCAGCCTGAGCAACATAGGGAGACCCTATCTCAAAATAAAAAATAAAAAGGTCTGGGTCTGTAGCTCAATGGTAGAGTGCTTGCCTACCATGCAAGGGGCCCTGGGTTCAACATCCAGTAGCAGCAGCAGCAGCAAAACAAAAACAAAAACAAAAACAACCCCCCTCCAAAGGAAAAACAGAATACACACACACACACACACACACACACTTAGAAAAGTTAGCAGCCAAGGCAAGACTCAGAACTCAAGACCTTTAAGGGGCTCAGTTTATTTATAGAAAGTTGGGTTCAGCCAGGTGATGTAGGGCATATGATCTATGGACCTCCAAATAATATATAAAGGAAATATTATAACTCCCAACCTGCTAGGTGTCCCAACATGCTGAGTTCCTGTTCTCTAAAATTGAAGAATGAATTCTAGGAACAAGGGAGATTAAGAGTAGGAAGAATTGATTGAAAGATAGCTTCTATCCAAGAGAGACAGAAGAAGGACCTGGAAAGTGGGTAGGCAGTCAACCTGGCTTCTTAAGGGTGTTTTATTGAGCAAAGCCACAAGGTAAGGCAGGTGTGAGGTGGGACAAAGCTACAGTCAACTAATAAGATTTCAAGTATAGTTGCTTAGGCAATATTGATCCAATGGGAAATCACAAGGTGGGTATGAGGTGGGACAAACTATGGTCAGCCAATAAGATTACAAGTATAGTCGCTTAGGTAATATTGATTAAATGGGGATCCAATGGGGAAGCAAGTCACGTAGCAAGCATAACTGGACCGAACAAAGATTTCCAGGAAGGGATAGTTTAAGGTCTTGGTCCCCCACCCAGGTGATTGATACCTGCTGTTCATCCCTAGGGGAAGTAAGTAGGTGTAGTCATTCCTCTTTTTCTAGAAGCCTGGCCTTCAGTGAATGAGCCTCAGGCCACAACTATGTCCTGTGCTGAGGGCCCAGCCTTGTCTAACTGCCTCCTAAGATTTTTTAACTAGTTTAGCTGTCTACACAGGCATGGTGGCTCATGCCTAGAATCCTAGCACTCAGGAAGCTGAGGCAAGAGGATTGCTTTGAGTTCGAGGCCACTGTGGATTACCTGGTGAGTTCAAGGCTAGCCATACTATATAGCTGGAACAGTGATGGCGAACTTTTTAGAGCTTTCAATGATACAAATAGCCTGCTGTGGCATGTATACCACAGGTGCAACACTGCTGAGCTAGACCTTGTTTCAAAAAAACCAAAACCAAACAAATAAAAAGCTGGGCTTTGCTGACTAGGCCGATTTAAACACTGCCCAGTTGTAGTAAGATTGCATGTATCGCTACTTCCTTTTAAAAAAATCTCATACAATTATACAGTTATAAACCAGGTGTGGGGGTGCATGCCTGCAATCCCAGCACTCAGGAGGCTGAGGCAGGAGGATCACCACAAGTTCTAGGCCAGCCAGGGCTACATAGTGAGACCCATCTCAACCTCCCCCACCAATAAAGTTTTATGTTTTATTTATTTATTTGGTGCTCGGGATTGAACTCAGGGCATCACTCATGCTAAGCATGCGCTTATTATCCCTAGCCCAACCAGCTCTTTCTTTCTTTCAATGGTAGAAAAGTTTTATTAAAGGTAGGAAAAGAAACAGGCTCTACAGAGAAAGTTTGGGGCAAGTAAATTAGGAAAAGAAGTACACCCTACAGTGTGAGTGCCGTCCATCTGTGCAAGAGAGAACACATTCTCTCTCTCTCTGGACTGGGGATTGAACCAGGCCCTTTGTACTGAGCTACAGCCTCAGCCTTTAGACAGGTTCTTGCTAAGTGTCCCTTGCTAAGTGGCTCAGGCTAGGCTGGAACTGCCACCTTCCTGCCTCAGCAATTCTCCCGGGTACTGCTATTAGAGGCAGGTGCCCCCACACCCAACTTGGAACTTTTTCTGAGATACAGATTCACATACAGTTGAAGAAGTAATACAGAAAGGTCTCTTGTGCACTTTGCCCACGCCCCCATGGTGATAGCGTGCAGAGCTACACTATGTTATCCCATTCAGGATCTGACATTGATACAACCCATCTATTTTATTCAGATTTCCCCTTTTATTTATGTTCATCTGGGTGTGTGTTGATGTCTATACAATCTTATCACGTGTGCTTTGTGTATCTACCACCACAGTGAAGATACGGACCCCTCAGGGATCCTATGTTTTGTATTGTATTCACCTCTTTCCCACAGGGTGCTCCCTCAGCCCTTGGCCCAACTTCTGCAACCACTGTCCTTTATTTCTATTTTTTCCCCTCTATTTCTAAAGTTTTGTCATTTAAAAAGTGTTATATGGGCTGGGCATGGTGGTCCACGCCTGTTATCCCAGCACTCAGGAGGCAGAAGCAGGAGGATCACCATGAATTCGAGGCCAGCCTGGGCTACATAGTGAGTTTTAAGGCCAGTCTAAACTACATAGGGAGACCCCGTCTCAAAAAAAAAAAAAAAAAAAAAGTGTTATACGGGAGCTAATTAAAGGGTTAGTTAGGGTGAGGTACTTAGAAAAATGTTATATAATTGGAACTGTACTCTTGTAATCGTTTATTATTATTATTATATATATATTTTTTGGTGCTGGGGATTGAACCTAGGGCCTTGGATATGCTAATATACTGTGTCACCGAGCTTCAGCCCCAAAAGATAACTTTTGAGGATTGTTCTCCCCCACACACGTCAGCATATCCCTGGAGAGTCAGTCAAATTTTGTTTTTGTTCTTTGTTTTTTGATACAGGGTCTTCCACTGTAACTTAGGCTGGTTTGAATTCACTATATTGTTCAGGATGGCCTCAAACTCAAGGTGATCCTCCTGCCTCAGTCTCCTGGGTGCTGGGATTACAGGTGTGTGCCAATTCATGCAAATTGTCACAGGTACCAACAATTCATTCCTTTTCATTGCTGCATAGAACTCCACAGTATAGATGTATCATGAGGTTTTTTTTTTTTTTTTTTGTACAGGGGATCGAACTCAGCACCTTGTGCTTGCAAGGCAGGTGTGCTGCCACTGAGCTAAATCCCCAGCCCCATCACAGGGTGTTGATTGACTTGTTGAACAACATTTGGGCTAATTGTAGGCTTGGGCAGGGCCTCCTATTTCTATATAGAACAGTTGTGTTGGAACACAGCTATGCCCATTTATTTCTCCAGTGTCCGTAGCTGTTTCTCAGAGCTGAATATTCTGCCCACAAACCACAGGGCCCCACACTCCAAATATTTACTATCTGTCCTTTACAGAAATCGCTTGGAAGCCCCACTATAATCTAACTGTTGCAACATCCCTAAGTGATTGTTATAATTGTTTTCATTTTGCTAAGGAGGAGACTGAGACAGAGATACTGAGTCATCTGCTCAGAATCACTAAGCTCAGCTGAGTTTTAAACCCAGCACTCTGCTGCCTCTTAACCA
Source organism: Heterocephalus glaber (assembly GCF_053883595.1). Lineage (NCBI taxonomy): Eukaryota > Metazoa > Chordata > Mammalia > Rodentia > Bathyergidae > Heterocephalus > Heterocephalus glaber. Next base: position 20,639,888 of record NW_028258410.1, on the reverse strand, counting down.
AACCCTTCCCACTTAGCTCAAGATGAGGAACTCTGAGCAGAGGAAGGAGTGGCAGAGCAGGGTTTCTTTCTGACACCCGGAGGGGTGATTCATGGGATTTAAACTGGCTCATCTGCTTTCTCATGGGAATGCTTGGGACAAAGCTGAAATTTCTCACTAGTTTGAGTTAAACAGTGTGACATTCGGCTTCGTGAATGTTTCTAGGAGTTAACAAAGGTTCAAGATGTTAAACCTACTGGAAATTTCTGTCTTTAGCTTATCTCCAGGGTTTTCAGATAAGTATGGCCTTGATCTGGGAGCTGCCCTGCCTTGATCAGGCACAGGCTGAGTCATGGCTTTTCCCCCCAGTACTATGGTGTTGAACCAAGGGGCTCACACATGCTAGGCAAGTGCTCTACCATTGAGCTGTACCTCTCTGCTCTTTTAGAAAAGTCTGTTTGTTTTTTTTGGTACCGGGGATTGAACTCGGGTCCTTGCGCTTGTAGAGCAGGCGGCAGAACCACTGAGCTAAATCCCCGGCCCAGAAAAGTCTGTTTTGAGACAGGGTCTCTCTAAATTGTCCAGGCTGGCCCGGAACTTGCAACCTTCCTGCCTCAACCTCCTGTGTAGCTGGGATTCCAGTAAATAATGGCTTTTAAATTAGGCCAGGAGTGGTGGCTCACACTTGTAATCCCAGCACTCAGGTGGCTGCAGCAGGAGGATTGCCGTTGAGTTTGAGGCCGGCCTGAACTACATAGTGAGTCTCTGTCTCAAAAAACAACAACAAACCCTTCATTTTCCCCATTTTAGATTATTCTGCTTTTCTTGGGATTGGAGATTTCTAGATGCAGGATTTACAGTTCAAAAACTAGGAAAGTCCAGGCACCTTACTCCAAGCCCAGATCTAGAGAGAGAGGGGATGGATTTCAAAAGACAAAGATTTTTTTGTTTGTTTGTTTTTTGGAGGTGTTATCAGAATATCCTGGCTATCACAAAATGTTATCGGTTACCTCCTTCTAAAAGTGCCTCGACAATGAAATGTTACAGGGTTCTGGAGAAAGCAGGGTGCCCACCATGAAGGAGGCCACAATAGCAAGTTCCTTGAGGTGTCTGGACCCTTAGATGCTGTCCAAATCTCAAGGAAACCAGTGAGACCCTCACATAAGGGTCCCACGAGGTGGTGATGAGATCTCAGGCCTTAGGCTGACTGGGCCATCCTGTTGAAAACCTGCCGGAGTTCTCCTGACAAGCCCACATCTGGGGCTTTGGGAACTGTTCTCCCCATGTGTTCCAGGATCTTGTGATGAACAGGTCGCATCTGCTTCCCCAGCCAGCTTTGCCACGCCCTAATCTCCTGTTTTAGGACAAGCCTGTCTCAAAATACCAAGAAGAAGGAGAGGAAGAAGACAACAGGGGATGCAGCTTAGTGTGAGGCCTTGGGTTTAAAAAAGAAAGACGTCTCCATTTCTACACTTTCAGGTGCTTTGTGTTTGTTCTTTTTTCTTAAACAATTTGGGGGCCCCATGCAACCAGAGAGACCTTTACTACAAGTAACCCACTGTATTCACCCTAGGGGCAAGGATCCTCACTTTCTTATCTGTCTGAAGATGGTCATCGCATGCAGGAAGTCTGTCAGGACAGACCAGGTGTGGTGTGTGGTGGGTGGTGCAGGCCTGTAAGCTTAGTACTAGGGAGGCTGAGGCAGGAGGGTCGCCACGTTGTTCGAGGCCAGCCTGGGCTCCATAGTGAATTCAAGGCCAGCCTGAATTACATAGCAAGACCCTGTCTCAGAAAAAAAAAAAGAAAGAAAGAAAAAGGACAACGTTACAACAGTTTAAAGATCTTAACTGGCTTTATTCTAGAACAGTGCAACACTTCATCCCATAAAATAGAAGAAATGTTCCGATGAGCTGAACAGGGACGCTGGTTTTACAGACAGCGAAATGCTAAAGATAGCAAAAATGAGGAAGGAAGAGCAAATTGGCCATTTCAAAGTTACTTTCCTTGTGAAGCAGAGACCAAGAGCCAGAACAATAGGACAGCAACTGATTGGTTAACATCGGGTGACTTCAGGTTCCCTTTTTTGTGTGAAGATTAAGGGAGAGGGAATTTCATTGTCATGCCAGTTGAAACTGAGCTGTTTGGGAAACTGAGCTCTTATCTTCCCTCCCTGATTTCTCAGAAGTTGGATAAAGAGCTGATTTTCAGCTTGGTAACTGGAAGGTGAGAGAGAGGGATTCCATTTTGATTTTTAGCCTGGCCTGTTGGAATTTAGAGCAGGAGTTTAGACTGAAAGTACGGACTACTGTAATTTTTTTTTCCCCTGCGGAACTGGGGATTGAACTTGAGCTTGCCTGGCAGGCGCTGGTGCCACTGCGCTAAACCTCTGGCCCTTCCTCCTGTAATTTTATGTTCCTTTGTTTTTGTTTTTTGAGATAGGGTCTCACTGTAGTCCAGGCTGGCCTCAAACTTGGGATTCTCCTGCCTCAGCCTTCCAAGTTGCTAGGATCACAGAAATATACCACCATGCCAGGCTGTGATTTTTATTTAACAGCATAAAACTAAAAATATACCTCCCATGGTAACACACCCAGCACTCAGATGGCTGAGGCAGGAGGACTGCCAAGAGTTTGAGGCCAGCCTGAATTACATAGCATGATCTTGTCTCAAACAACAACACTAGCAAAAAACATCCCCCCCAATATATACATATATATCTCCATATTAAAATGTCCCCAATTGCCCCATAAAGTTCTGTATAATTGTTTTAATTGGATGCCAGGATTAGATTTGTTTATTTATTTGGTACTAGGGATTGAACCCAGGGCCTTTGCACTGAGTTACATCCCCAGCTCTACGAATTTTTTTTTTTTTTTTTTGACAGGATTTCACTAAATTGCTAAATTGTCCAGCTGGGCTTTCAAACTTGCAATCCACCTCTCTCAGTCTCCCAGACTGCTAGGATTATAGGCCTGTGCCACCACACCCAGCTGCATATTACATTTCATGTTCATATTTCCTTTCAGTATTTTTTTTCCTTTCAGTGTTTTTAATGTGGATGGAGACTAACTTCCTAGCCTTCCTTTGTCTTTCATGATGATGATTATTTTCAGAGTCTAGGCCAATTCTACAGAATGTCCTGTAATTTAGCTTTCTTTGATTATCTCTGCAGGTTTAGATTCAGGTTGGACAGTTTTGGAAAAAATACTGCAAAGGTGATCATGTGTTTGTCCTTCTTGGGGAATGATTTGTTTTGTTTTGTTGTTTTGTTTTCGTTTTTTTCAGACAGGGTCTTGCTATTGTAGTTCAGGCTGGCCTCCTACTCACTATATAGCCTAAACTAGCCTCGGACTCATGGGGACCACCACGCCTGGCTTGATTTCAGTACTTTCCCTCTTAAGGAGTTGGACTGTTGGCTGTTATAAATTTAAAAATCTTGCCAGGCATGATGCCACATGCCTGTTACCTCAGCACTTGGTAGGCTGAGGCAGGAGAATTGCTGTGAGCTGAGGGCCAGTTTGGGCTAATTGTGAGTTCAAGGCCAGCCTGAACTATGTAGTGAGACCCTGTCTCAAAAAAAAAAAAAACAACCCAAGAAACTGAAGTCATTAAAAGGTGGGTGAAGGATGTTGATCAAGCTCTTAGAACTGGACCTTCCCCCAGAATTTTTGGGGTGCTGGGTTCAAACCAGAGCTGTGCACATGCTAAGCATGTGCTCTGCCATGAGCTCCACCCTCAGCCTATCACACTACAGCTTTTTTCCTTATTACTTTTGCACACAACTCAGTTCTCCCCAACAAGGCCTGGACCCTATTGTTTGCCCAACTTCCTTGCGTCCAGTCCTTCCTCTTTTCAAGATAAGGTCTGCTTTCCCAGGCCCTGCGGAAGCACGTGAGGCGCTGTTCCAGGCAAATCTGGCATTGTTCCCTCAGCTCGAATGAGGCCTCTTACCTGCCTCCACCACACCCCAAGACTGACTTCTGCTTTATTCTGCAGTGTGACCCTTGCTGCTAGGCCATTGGCTAATTATCCTTGCATGTGCACCACAGAATTATGGTTTAAACCAAAGGTTGCAAAGCTTGAGCCTGCTTCGGAATCACCCGCAGGGTTTATTAAAACATTAACTGTGGCCCCACTTCCAGAGTTTCGGATTCTGGAGCTCTGGAGAGGAGCTTGGCATTTGTGTTGTTTGTCTTTCTGAGACGGGGATCTCACTGTATGACCTAGGTTGGCCTTGATCACATAACCCTCCTGCTTTAGCCTTCCTCTCCATTACAGGTGTGCATCACTACACCTGCAGGAATGTGTATCCCTAACCTGTTCCTAAGGACACAGTCCATGACTAACACTGAGTACTTGCAGGCTTCCATTGGCATTCGTGTAATGTCAGATTGATTATACTGAAGGACTTTAAATTACACACGTTGTGACAACCACAAAACCTGACAACTCCTTACTTCTCAGGGGCTCAAGTCTCTACTTTCTTTTCTTTTCTCTCACTCTAATTCAGGCTGGCCTTGAACTCACTATGGAGTCCAAACTGGCCTCAAGGCAATCCTCCCATCTCAGCCTCCCTAGTGCTGGGCTTGCAGGTGTTCACCGCCACACCCAGCTCTCCTTTCTCTTATCTGAAGTTTTTTCTGTTCTAGCCCCAGTCTATAGCCTGACCTTATCCTTTTCTCCTACACCAGCCTGCCCCAAGCTCACCTCCTCTCTCACCTATAATTCAGTAACCACTTCCTATCTGGTGTCCTCTCCACTCCTGCCCCCCTGCCCCATTGCAGTTCCCCAATGGATCTTTGGAAAATGCAAGTCAGATCTTGACACCCAGCTAAAAACACACCCAGTGGTTATTGCTGGGAGGAGAAATGGCAAACTTCTCCAGGATGGGCAAGAACCTGCATGCTCAACTCCCCCCCCCCCCCCCAGCCCGATGTGACTGCTTGTGTCCCAAGGTTGGCCCATGGTACTCTGGGTGTGCTAGAATCCTCCTGTCCTGCACACCCTTCTTCACTGGCTCTTGTCATTGGCTGGATTGTCTGCCACTGTGCTGGTCAAAAACCTTTCTCCTGCAGGAGGATCACAAATTTGAAGCCAGCCTGGGCTACGTAGGGAAACCCACAAAAACCAAACCAAACCAAGGAGATGCCTTCTGGAATGATTTGTCCAAAGGATGAATGAAGCAATATTTAAGTTGTGCTGTCAGGTAGGAAAAATGAAGATGAAGATGTGAGTATTGTATTTTACCATTCATGTAAAAATCCACAGAATAGGTTCCCTTAGCTTGCCCATGATTAGAATCCCCCTGAATGGATTCACAAGAATTGAGCAGCCCTGCTTTCTCTCAGGAGGGACACTGTGCTTATCAGGGAGAGTGGAAGGAAGATTTTTGCCTTAAGCCTTTTGTTCCCTTGAAATCTTGAACTACATCCAGGTATCACCCAGTCAAAGAAAATAAATAAGTAATGATCAAGCCCAACTAGATCCTAGATCCGTAGTTCTGTGGGTACTCTATATTCAGTCCTAAGCCACTGGTTTCTTCTCTAGGGCCGACCACCATCTATGAGTCTTTTGCTCTCCTGTGTATGTGTAAACTTCTATTTTCCATCCCCCTCCCTTTCCAGATCACAAACTGGCTGGAAACAAGGAGTGGTGTTCCCTGGGCTCATCCTCACATTCCTTCCTCCGAGTAGTGGCTTGAGTGGTAATAACTCAATAAATATTTGCAGAACAAATGGATCTAGTCCAATGCAATGAGGTGGGAGGAATGTGGGATAAGATCACCCAGGATTGCCAGGCACACCTCAGTCCCGGACCTGCTCACAGCTTGGAATTGCTGGTCTGTTACCCTCTAAGGAGTTTCAATGCACGATGTCCTCTGGAACTTCCTCATGGAGTATCTGTGGCAGCAACACTAGTGTGCTAGTGTTGGTGAGATAAGCTGGATTGTGTTACCTGCTATGGGGTTTAGCTTTTTTTGCCTTCAAAATGGGCAGAAAAAACTAGCTCTGTTTGCCTAATGCCAGTCAGTCCTATCTTTATGATTTTTTGCTGTATCTTGTACCTCTTATATCATTATTAATATGTTTATTATTATTAATAAGTTTATTATTATTAATTAGAAGTTTCTAAAAATCAGATCACTTTTTTTTCTTTTTAGTTCTATAAGTTTTGTTTTAGAGCCAGGCAAGGTGGTGCATGGTTGTAATCCCGGCACTCAGGAGGCTGAGGCATGACTGCTGCAAGTTTGAGGCCAGCCTGGAGTACATAGTGACAGCCTGTCTCAAAAAACCAAAAAAAAACCCCCAAAAAACAAAAAAGCAAAGTTTTGTTTTAGAAGGAACCATTGGGCCAGGGATTTAGCTCAGTGGTTCCGCTGCCTGCCTTGCAAGCGCGGTACCAAATCAATCCCCGGTACCAAAAAAAAAAAAAAAAAGAAGGAAACATTAAATCAATGTATTAGATCGATATTATATCAATACTGAAAACTTGTACCCTGGGCTGGGGATGTAGCTCAGTGGCACAGCGCCTGCCTAGCAAGCATGAGGCCCCGAGTTCGATTCCTGGTACCAAAAAAAAAAAGAAAGAAAGCAAAGAAAAGAATCAGCCCCCACAAAAAATCCTTAAAAACAAAAACCCATATCCTTTGCCATAAATGAAGCTAAGAGCAAAAATAAAAGCAGTGGTGCATGCTTTTAACCCCAGCTACTCAGGAGGCTGAGGCAGGAGGATCCCAAGTTTGAGGCTGGGCTGAGTTACTTAGCAAGGCTTGTCTCAAAATAAACTAAGTTTTGGGCTGAGGATTTAGCTCAGTGGTTCCGGCACCTGTCTCACAAGTGGGGAGTTTGATCCCCAGTACCAAACAACAACAACAACAACAAGAAAAAGAACAATAAACTAAGTTTTACGATAGGCATGTTGGCACATACCTCTAATACCAGAATTTAGGAAACAGAGGCAGGAGAATCACACAGCCTGGGCTACTTGGTAAATTTAAGGCCAACCTGGACTATATAGAGAGACTCTGTCACTAGAAAAACACATAAAAAATTTAAAAGGACTGGGTGTGTAGCTTGGTGGTAGAGTATTTGTCTAGTATGTGCATGGCTCTGAGTTCATACCCCAGTAGAGAGAGAGAGAGAGAGAGAGAGAGAGAGAGAAATTGAACAAAATGAAAAAAAGAAAACTGAACTTGGTGGTCTCACCTGTAATCCCAGCACTCAGGAGGCTGAGGCAGGAGGACCTTAAATTCTAGTCCAGCCTGGGCAACTTATCAATGTAGCAAGACGCTGTCTCAAAATAAGAAAGAAAGAAGCTGGGGGTGTATAGAAAGTCCTTGACTTTGTTTTTTTTGGTACTGGGGATCAAACTCGGGACCTTGTGCTTGCAAGGCAGGTGCCAGAAACACTGAGCTAAATCCCCAGCCCTATCCTTGACTTTTGAATGAGTTCCACTCTGAGAGAATGTTCATAAATCGTATTGGTACATAAATCCTACAAAGTGAGTCTTACATATTTGACCCAAATACACAACATATATTGCTTTGCACTCCCTGGCTGTCCCCTCCATGTCACCACTGCTTGTCCTCCTGCTTCCGGACATCCTGGGCTCTGACTGAGCACTGTACTACTGCACAGTGTTGCACTGTACAGTGAGCACAGAGCAGCACAGCGGTGACAATGTCCGGCTGACATGTGAGCTACTTCTGAGATTTGTTCCCATCTACAACTGCTCTTAACGCGGGGCCCATTCATATCTGTGAAAGTTTGCAACTCAAGTGTTTGTAAGTTGGGGACTTGCTGTAGCTCAGTGTGAAGAAGGCCTCAATCCCTGATACCACACACACATACACAGAAGCAAAAATAGTAAACACCACCGCATGATTACATTCTGCAGAGCTTTAGGGTTCAAGTCTGCCTCGCCTTCATTCGGAAAGGTAGTCCTTTGCTCAGACTTCCTACCAGAGGTGGAAGAATTGGAAGAAGGCTGAAAAGGGGGTGATTTTTTCATAGAGCTCTTCTTTAGTGTCTGAATATTTACCAAAAATTATCTCAACTGATCTTGGAGAAACATTCAATTCAGGTGGCTGATTTTACAAATGGGGAAACTGAGGCCCAGAAGAGAGCATGGAATTTTCCAGGACACTCATTTGGAAATTTGTCTTCTTTGAGCCATAAGCTCTTATAATAAGGAGCTGTATCAGCAGGGGGTGCTTGGGACAGAGCCTGGCACTTAGTGCAACTCCAGGGTTGTCACATGATTGGGATCGCTTCCTTGCAGTTGTCACATATTCTGTGTGTTTTCACTATGGAGAAATTGACATTTGACCTTTTCAATCTTTAACTAGACTTCCAGTTCCATGAGGGCTGGGGCTATATCTGTGTCTCATAATATATGTTTTAAATAATAGCTTTGTAAGGTGGGCATGATGACACACACCTGTAATCCCAAAATTTGGGAGGCTGAGGCAGGAGGATTCCCACAAGGTCAAGGCCAACCAGAGTTACAAAGTGAGAGCCTGTCTCAAAAACAAAAACAAAAACAAAAAAATGGGCTGGGGATTTAGCTCAGTGGTTCCACTGCCTGCCCCGAAAGCTCAAGGACCGGAGTTCAATCCCTGGTACTGAAAAAAAAACCCAAAGTAACAACAAGGAAATAGCTGTGTGTGTGTGTGTGTGTGTGTGTGTGTGTGTGTGTGTGTGTGTGCATGTGGGCATGCACACACATGCCCACTAGTGTGCATAAGCTGGAGTTTGACCCTGGGCCTTCTGTGTGTGTGTGTGTATTTTTTTTTTTTTGCGGGACCGTGGATCAAACTCAGGACCTTATGCTTGTGAGGCAGGCACAGTGCCACTGAGATAAATCTCTGGCCCTGGGCCTCATGTATATTAAGCGCACACTCTATTTTAGCAGCACTCCTGGCTCCAATAATAGCTTTTTACAAGATACAGGATATGGACCACACAATTCACCCAATTAAAGTATATAGTTGTGGGTTGTTTCTTTTTCCGGTTCTGGAGATTGAACCCAGGACTTTGTGCATGCCAGACAAGCATTCAGTTCTACCCTGCATATACTCCCTTTGTTTATCTATTAATCGGCTGGTGGATGCTAGAGTTGTTTCCACTTTCTGACTCTTAGAAATAAGAGTGCTGCCAGGCGTGGTGGCACAGGCCTGTAGTCCCAGCACTCAGGAGACCGAGGCAGGAGGATCACTATGAGTTTGAGGCCAGGCTGGGCTACATAGTGAGACCCTGTCTCAAAAAAAAAGGAAAGAAAAAGCAAGCAAGCAAGCAAGCGAGCTTCACTGGTCATTTGAGAGATACAAATTAAAAGTGTTGGGGCGGGGATTTAGCTCAGTGGTTCTGCCGCTTGCCTCGCAAGCATAAGGACCCAAGTTTGATCCCCGGTACCAAAAAAAAAAAATAGTGCTGAGATTTCATCTCACTCCAGAAGGAATGGCTGTTATCAAGAAATCAACCAATAACAAATTAGTGGTGGTGCTATGGGGAAAAGGAACCCTTCTCCACTGTTGGTGGGAGTGCAGACTGGTGCAACCACTGTGGAAATCAATGTGGAGATGCTTCAAAAAACTAAACTAGGGCTGGGGATTTAGCTCAGTGGCACTGTGCCTGCTTCGCAAGCACAAAGTCCTGAGTTCGATCCCTGGTACCAAAAAACCCCCCAAAAAACTAAACTAGAGGTTCCATTTGACCCAGCTATTCCTTCTTGGTATCTTCCCCAAAGAATTTAAAGCATCATATCACAGCGATAGATATATGCACACCCATGTTTATAGTGACACAGTTTGTAATAGCTACATCTTGGAAACAGCCCAAAGGCTCATTAACTGATGAATGCATAAAGAAGATGGGGATTTTTTATACAATGGAGTACTACTCTGTCATAAAGAAGGATAAGCTTGACACATTTGAGGCCATACTCTTTTTTTTTGGTACTGGGGATCGAACTTGTGACCTTGCGCTTGCAAGGCAGGTGCCAGAACCAATGAGCTAAATCCCTGGCCCCTGAGGTCATACTCTTAATGAAATAAATCAAACACAGAAGTTTAAATACTGCATTGTTTCTCTGGTATGAGAAACTAAAAGTAGAAATAAGGTCTAAAATGTATAATAGATATTGGGAAATGGAAAGAAAATATTCAAAAGAGAAGGGAAAAAGGAAGGGAAGGGGGAAAAGGAAGGAAGAGACAAGAAAAAAGAAAGTGTATTAGCCATAAAGAATGAGAAACTAGAGGACTGGGGATTTAGCTTAGTGGTTCTGCCGCCTGCCTTGAAAACGCAAGGTCCCGAGTTCAATCCCCAGTACCAGAAAAAAGAATGAGAAACTAGAGACATTTATAGCTAAATGGATGCACATTGAGGGGATACTCTTAAGTGAAATAAATGGGATGCACATGTATAAATATTGAATAGTTTCTCTGGTGTGAGAAACTGAAAGTGTAAATAAGGACTCAAAGGTATAATAGATGAGGTGAAATAGGAAGAAAAGGGGCAAAGGGGAAGGGGAAGTGGGAGGGGTAGGGGGAAAAAAAGAATGGAATGGAATTAATATGAGAAAAAGAAAAAACGGAAACAAAATCTTTGTAAATGGGGAGGGGTGGAGGGGTTGAAGGGAGGCCAGGGGAAGGGGGAAAAGAAGAACCAAGAGAGATTCTGTAAAGGTGCAAATTTCCAATGATGAATGTCATTATATTGCGTACCTTAAATGTACCAATAAAATTAATTTTAAAAAAAAGAAAGAATAGAGGGAGGGCTGGGGATTTAGCTCAGTGGTTCTGCCACCTACCTTGCAAGCACAAGGACCCAAGTTCGATCCCCAGTACAAAAAAAAAAAAAAAAAAAAAAGAATAGAGGGGAAAAAAATAGAAACAAAGCTTTTGTAAATAAGGAGGGGGAGAGGGATCAAAAAGGGGTGCAGGTGTGGTGGAGCACACCTGTAATCCCAGCACTTTGGAGGCTGAGGCAGAAGGATCGCCACAAGTTTGAATCCTGCCTGGGCTACATAGTGCGTTCAAGGCCAGTCTGAACTATGTAAGGAGACCCTGTCTCAACAAACAAGCAAACAAACAAAAAGGCTGGGGATTTAGCTCAGTGGTTCTGCCGCTTGCCTTGCAAGTGCAAGGTCCTGAGATCGATCCCTGGTACTGAAAAAAAGAAAATGGAGGGGAGGAATGGGAAAAAAAGTAAAAGCAAGATATATCCTGTACAGGTACAAATTTCTTATGATGAATGTTATCATTATGTATACAATGTATAAATAAATGTTTTGCTTCAAAAACAGAGTGCTGGCCTGGGGATTTAGCTCAGTGATTCCACTGCCTGCCTTGCAAGCACAAGGACCCAAGTTTGTCCCCGGTACCAAAAAAAACCCAAAACAGTGCTGCCGTGAACATTCATGTACACATTTTGGTGTGGACCCATGCTGCCAGCTTCCTTGTGGACATGCCTTGGAGGAGAATTTTTGATCATGTGGTACTTCTGAGTTTAACCGTTTTTGGTACTGTTAGGTTGTTTTCTGAAGAGGGTGCATCTTACATAGATAGTATCTCATAGTATTTTGTGCCCTCTGTTAGTTCAGAGATGATGGTTGGAAGGGAGAGCTCAGTCTACCTAGGAAAGAATGGGCTGTGGTTAGGGTATTCATAGGAACTTCATCTGGGGCTTCTTCTGGTGTAGGGGGTCAACAGGGCCAAGGCAGAGGGCATAAAGGTGTGGTTAAGGGCACCCCTCCCGTTCCTTTCCCCGCCCCCACTCTCCCCTCCCCGTTCCCTTCCTCCTCCCCCTCTCTTTTGCCTTCTCCTTCTTTGGTGTTACAGATGAAACCTAGAGCCTCTTGCATGCAAGGCAACGCTCTACCACTGAGCAATATCCCCAGCCTCTCTTCAATGCTTTCTATCCAAACATCCTATATCTAAAGTTCCAGGGTCCACTTGGGAGGCTTAGACAGGAGGATTGCCACAAATTTGAAGCTACCCTGGGCTACCTAGTGAGCTCAAGGGCAGCTGGAACTACATAGCAAGACCCTATCTGAAAAAAAAAAAACCAGGGCCTGGGATTTAGCTCAGTGGTTTCGCCGCCTGCTGTGAAAGTGCAAGGACCCGAGTTTGATCCTTGGTACCAAAACAACAACAACAACAACAACAACAAAACCCCCAAACCAGCCAACCAAACAAACAAACAAGTAAAGTTCCGGGGTCTAGCCAAAAAGTTGAAATAGTCCAACTGACCATCCACTGATGAATTGTTAAACACAAATGACATTTTCCCCTGAAAATAAGACCAGGTCTTAGATATATAGATTTTTTTGGTACTGGGGCTCGAACTCAGGTCCTTAGCTTGCGAGGCAGGCAGTGGAACCACTGAGCTAAATCCCTGGCCCCAGACCAGGTCTTATATTAATTTTTACTCCAAAAGATGCAAATACGGCTTATTTTCAGGGGATTTTTTTTTCATGTACAACCATCTACACTTATTCATTCATGTCCAAAAATCTATACTCAGACATAGTCATGTCATCTTTTGCAACATCATCATAATTCAACATGTCTGTCCTGTGTTGCAAAGCACGAACTAAATGCACCCATCTGCCTGACTGTCTTAACTGGGGCTTACTTTTTGGTAGGGCTTATATTTCCAAAAAATCACTCTAGGGCTTATTCTGATTACCTCTTATTTGGGGAAAATAGGGTGGTTACTGGACATGGTGTGGCACAGCTGTCATCCCAGCTCTCTGGGAGGCTGAGGCAAGAGGATCAAAAGTACAAGCTTGGGCAACTTAGTGATTTACCAAGACCTTGTCTGAATGTAAAAAATAAAAAAGGGCTGGGGATGCAGCTCAGTGTAAAGGCCCTGGGTTCAATACCCAGTACTCAAAAAAAAAAACCAAAAAGAAAAAAAAGTGAAGTTCCAGGGTCTTACCCCACCTTTGCTGAATCTGTTGACCCCTAGCTCTAGCAGGGCCATTTCTGTGCTGTAATCTCGGGCTGTATGAGCCCAGTGCCTCATTTCCGGGTCTCGTATTTGCTTTGCCTCCAAGACCTGGCTTTCTGAGAGACCTGAATCTCTTCTGGTAGCCTTTGTTCACACTTACTGGCTTAGTTTTCAGTTCTATTTTTGCTTTTTGGCATCTGGGGATTTCCCTTCCTTTCTTGTAAACTCAGTTTTTCATTTGAAACAATATTTGTTATCTCTTACCCAGAATTTCCAGGCGTTCTTGTGGTGGGGCTGGGGTGTTTCCTGTTATCTAATCTACTGTGTTGTGGGAAATGGACCACCTCCATTTTCCTTTTTTAGTCTCTTTTCTCTAACTTTTAGCTCTGAATATTCTGTTTCTGTTCTTTCCTATCCAGTTTCATTCCTCCTCGCAAATATCCTTTATCCCCTTCAGCTTCAAATCCTTTCATTAACTAGCTGATTCATACCAAATGGGGATGGGATTGGCCAGCCTGGTTCCTGTTTGGCCAGATATTTTTGTGCTCTGCCATCTCATAAATCACTGACCAGCGCGGGCATTGGCTGCCCTTGGGCTCGTGCCTGAACTGGATCCAACTATCGTCTGGGCAGAAGTAGCCAATCATGTGGCACCAAAGACAGGGCCCACTTCCCTTCCTGAGGAGGCCCTGTGGGTGGGCAGATGTCATAACGGATGTGCACAGTGACTTCTACTTAACAGGCTCTGCAATACTCTTGATTTCTTTTTAATAGGTAGATTCTGAAATCGGCTTACATGTTTACACCTTGCATAGATATTGTTTGCAAGCCCCAACGCATCCACTCCTCCAGTGTTCCTACTCTCTAATTACTAAATAATTGGAAAAGGGTTCATCCTTTTAAATTAGTTCACTGTCATCACTTTTAAAACTCAACTCCATAAGAAAAAAAGAAAGGAACTATAATTTCAGGGCTGGGATCAGCCAATCTTTAAAAGCATTTAGACTCAAGGAACGTCCTGCAACCAATAGAACATAATGGTACGTACCAGTATAAAAAGATCTCTTGGATATGTTAAGTTTAAAATTATGGGAAAGTTGTGTGTGCCATTACTGCTGTCACAAAGGTATTGTACAGAAGTGTGTATGCCTGTGTTTACTTGTAAAGGCAGCTGGCCCCTGATGTTCAGTGGTTCTGCTGACCTGACTTCCTTACGCTGTGGAAGTGATACGCAGGTGGGAGAAAGTCTGCTGCTGAATCCTAACCTGTTCCTGGCTGTCCGAGTGCAGTGCCATGCTCTGCGGCCACCTGAGTAGTGGCAGGGAGTGGCTCCAGTCTCCCAGAGAGCCCGACAGGGACAGGGACAGCCTGCCATGCAGTGCACTGTGTTGCTAAGCTCCTGTGTTTTCAACTTAAGACCATGTTTTCAACTCACCATGGCTTTATCTGGATGCAAACCCATAGTAGGTCAAGAGGCCTGTACATCTGTCAAATGCATGTAAGAAACTGGCTATCTTGGCTGACCCTGGGAGAGGAAGGAGGAGCTCAGGAACTCACCTTGCATTTCTTTTGTATAATTTAAGGAAAGGAAGACAGAAGGAAGAAAGAAGGCAAAGACACAGAAGGGATAGAAAATGTAAATAAAGCCTCCAAACCAAGCAGGGGAGATTTTGATGAAGAATGACTAGTGCTCAAATTCCTCTCTCAGCTGGGCATGGTGGCGCTCACCTGTAATCCCACCACTCAGGAGGCTGAGGCAGGAGGATCATTGCCAAGTTCAAGGCCAGCCTGGGCTGCATAATGAGTTCACCTCCTTTTTTTTTTTTTGGTACCGGGATCGAACTTGAGTCTTTGCATTTGCGCAGCAGGTGGTGAAACCACTGAGCTAAATCCCTGGCCCTTGCATAATGAGTTCAAAGCCAGCCTGAACTACATAGTGGGACCCCATTTCTTTTTCTCTCTCTGTAGGGGATAAAGGTAAAGATGACTAAACTTGTTCCTCAAAGCTACTACCTCAGAAACCATAGCCTTCGCACTCACAGTGTGTCTCATTTCCCTCTTGGATCTGTACCTGGGGGTACTAGGCTCTGAGTTCTGTATGCTAAGCCTGGGCTGGGAGTGTACTCCAATGAGAGCGTGTTCAAGCTCCTGGGGTCCAACCCTGGCACCTCTCTCTCTTTCTCTGAGACATATATCTCAAGGTTGGCAAAAAGGTTATTTTTTGGCTATGGTTTTGTTGCAGGCTTAAAAATTATTCATATATTTATTTGGATTTTCAAGATAGGGTCTCACTATGTAGTCCAGGCTGGACTTGAGCTTACTATGTAGCCTGGGCTGGCCTCGAATTTGTGGTAATCCTCCTGCCTCAGTCTCCTGAGTGCTGGGATTACAGGTGTGGGCCTCTACACCCAGTTTAATTTTTATTTTTATTTGTGTGTGTTTGCAGTACCTAATGAATGCATTCATTCTGAGGAGCTGGTGCATGTATATAATGCATCTTCTTTTAACATTCCCTTCCCTTCCTCCACTGTCAAAAGATTTGAGGTTATGAGTAAGTGTGGAGGCAAAAACAATCAGCCTCCTAACTCAATGTCTTTAGAGCTTTGACTGCTGCAGTGAGAAATATAACTAATGCTGTGATTCAGTATTTCACTTGTATTTCTTTTTTCTTTCTTTTTTTTTTGAGACGAGGTCTTGCTAGGTAGTTCAGGCTAACCTTAAACTTACTATGTAGCCCAAGCTAACCTCAAACTTGCAGAAATCCTCTTGCCTCAGCCTCTCCCGAATGCTGGGATTACAGACATGCGTCATCACTGCCAGCCCACACTTGTATTTCTGTATATACTTGAGATAAAACATTTTATGAAATGCATACTATGAGATTCACTGATATTTGGTAACATTCCAGTACATTTTGAGGGGGAGGCAAGGTCTCACTATGTAGTCCAGTATCAGAAGCCGATCAATCCTCCAACTTCCAAGAGAGGGGAACGGCTAGGGCCAAAGAAAGACAGGGGCCGGGGATGTAGCTCAGCAGCACAGTGCCTGCCTGGCAAGCTCAAGGTTCTGAATTTGATCCTTTGTACCAAAAAAAAAAAGACAACAGAGACTTGTGTAATTTTGCAATACATGGGGGGCCAGGAGGTCAGTGCCTCAGAGTGGGCAAAGACAAAGACTCCGAGCTGGCCATTATTTATAGGGTACACACAATAATTGGAGAGTATCAGGTGACTAAGGGGACAGTAATCCTATGTTGATGGGGATTTTATTTTTTTTGGTAGTGGGGATCAAACTTGGGTCCTTGTGCTTGCAGGGCAGGCAGTGGAACCACTGAACTGTTGATGAGGATCTTATGTTGATGAAGGTGGTAAGGAGAGCATTCTTACAATAGTAGGTGGGGTGAGATAGCAGGCTAATAAAGAATTTGCCCTTCCCCCAAGTGAAACCTTTTTTTATTACTACTGGTTCTTGAAGAGCCAGGATGTCTTCAGCTGTCTTACTCTTGCTCTTGAGCAAAACAGTATCATGGGACCATTGAGGCCTCAACTTATAACGGGAGGCAAAACAGAGTTGTTTCCGAATGCCATAGCCAGCTATCATGGCAAGGTGACACTGGGCCTTAGATGGCTATAGTCATACTTTAGTTATGAAACGATTTTTCCCCAAAATTAGGTAGAATGGCTCCTGACAGATCCCCCATTCTTTCTATTTGCTTGAAGTTGAATCATCATGCCCTGTGGTTCCATCTTCAGATATTTAGTTTGAGCTCCTTTGCAGCAGATTAAGAGGAGAGCAAGGAGATATAATCCAGTTACTACTAGCACAGCAATATAAAACCAGAAATGAGTCGCGATAATTAATGAGATTAAGCTGATCAAATATATCAGAAAATTTATCCCAATTTTGAATCTGGTCATCAAAATTAGCAGTCAGTTGGGACATAGATAAAACTTCTTTTTGGAGGGCTTCAAGATCCATAGTTATATTTTTGTACATTGCTCCTTATACATGCTTTTTAACATGTTCCCATGGGTGACAAGACCAATTATAAGGTAAAGGAGTAATGCAAAATGGAGTAATGTTAAAATGACATTTGAGGCCTTGTTGCAGCTGTGAGCTTTCAATCTGATCTCCCACCCAGAGAACAGTAGTCTCAAGCACACTTACTTGGGATTCTATAGAATGTTGTATTTTCCAGGCCTCATTAGCAGTCTTGGTCCAATTATCTATGAAATGAGCTGTTTGAACAGAGCAGGCCAAAGCCACAGAGGAAACAGTAATACCAAAGAGACAATGGCAGCAATGATAAGTCCCAGCATCCTCTTTGCTCTATGAACGAGACAATCAAGCAGAACTTGCAACAGATGAGCAGTAGGCATATATGACCATGGTTCAGTTAGATTAACAGGAACTCATACTCCTGCCATATAGTCTAGAATCATTAGAGTCTTATTTTGTATAGATCTGAGGGGAATACAATGACTCAAGGTGCATTTTTGCCAGGTAAAAGTACTAGCATCCCATTGTATATTCCCATACGTGAAAACATATGGGTTATAGATACATATGGAAGCTCAAACAGGCCAATAGTACTGTTAACAATATAGTATTGCCAGAGTCTGATTCTAAATAATTACCATTCCATAAGCTTCTGTCAATATAGGGAAAAATCAATTTCTGTAATGTTTTTTGGGCAGGCTCAAGTTTTCCATAATGTAAAAACTGAGGAGAAGGTATATTAAAACCTTCTTCTATCCAACTTATTTTCTTAGTAGAGGCAGATTTTTCAGTCACATTATCACAGTTAGTCCAGCTTAATTTATAACAGTCTGTATTATGTCCTTTCTTCCCATAAAATGTCCCTGTGGTCCCCAGTCAATAAATTCATATGGTCCCAATTTTCCATATCTTCTGGACTGGCCCCTACATATATCCCATGGCAGAGGTGCATCTTTATGAAATCCATTCCATGTAACATGAGCCTGACAAATTGGATATTTGGGTAGGAAGGAATCTATTTGTTCTCCAGCCATGTGAGTGGACCCCAGAGTTAACATAACAAAGTTTTCAGGGGTATAGGCCAACCAGGTCTGAGATGAGACTGTGGCTATTATAATAAGGCCCAGCATCCTTTTAGTCCTATGGACTAAGTGATCCACTAAGGTATGTAACAAATAAGATAGAGGGGAGTAGGCTGGGCTGGGGGTTTAGCTCAGTGGCACCATGCCTGCCTTGCAACTCCAAGGTCCTGAGTTCGATCCTTAGTACCAAAAAAAAAAAAAAAAAGATATAGGAGAGTAGGCCGGTATCTCAGTTAGATTAACTGGTATCCAAATTCTAGGCATTCTGCCCATAACCAGTAGTGTCTGACCAGAAACTTCTCTGGTTTTTACACAGAGACTAAGTACATAGTTACTATAATCAAAGGAGTTTTTTCTCTAGGTTACTGTGCCATAAAGAAAAGCATAAGGATTATAGATACAAATACCAGTTTGAACATTTTTGTATAACTTCAAACATAGGATCTTTCTTTCCTATGCTGAGATCAAATCTCTACCAGTCCATACTTTACTCAGATGAAAGGCAGTCCAAACTTCCTGGATGGCAGCCACCTGTTAAGACACAACCATACCTTTTCCTCATGTTAGTAATGGTATTGAGCCATTTTACCTTTTAGTTAGGACATCCTTTACAGCACTCATGTCTAGGGCGTGTCTGTAGATTTGTCCTTGTGCCAATGGAGTTCTGATGGAGTATATGTACTTTCCACAAGTGGGTTTAAAAAATTTAAGTAAATATTCTCTTTTTTTTTTTTTTTTGGTACTGGGGATCAAACTCAGGACCTTGAGCTTGCAAGGCAGGCGGAACCACTGAGCTAAATCCCCAGCCCTTTTTTTTTTTTTGTACTGGAGTTTGAACTTGGAACCTTGTGAGGCTAAAAATTTAAAATGAGAGTAACAGGATCTAACTGAGCTTGTGGAGGTAGCTTTACTTCCCCTTTCGGTTTTAGAAGTTGCGCTTTAAAGTTTGGTAGGCACGTTTGACAATTGTCCTTAGGGTTATATGGTATAAAGCTCTAATATTTTAGTCTTTAAAATGATATATTTGGGATAAAAGAGCTGTGTGTATTTGTTTAGAATCACCAGCAACCAAATTGATTTTAATCTTGTAAGTTATTGGGTCTGCGCGTGGCTGCTGGCATCTTAGGTCTTTTAGCCTGGGCCCCACCTTCACCAGGCCCACTGCCAGGAACTTGGGGGAGCCTCATTATTTCCCAGATTGGAATTAGTGTAAGTTCCAGAAATGTTAGAGTTATTACCTTGGCTTGCAGACATACATTGTCTGCAAAGATGTCCCATTTTACCACAATTAAAACATTTAACAGTTTTAGCATTATTATTTTTACCTCGTTTTGCAAGAGCCAGCATAGCTTCACATTTCTGAACCAATATTCTGACAAGCTTTAATGTAACTGTTTAAATACCTAGTAGATTGCAAGGTAGCCAGAGCCTGTTTACAGTCTTGGTTAGCGCTGTCATAAGTTAGTTGGAGAACAAGTATGTTTGATGCTTGAGCACAAGGAATTTGTCTGTGCATGGCTTGCTGTAGTTGGTCCACAAACTATGTGTAAGGTTCTCTTGTCCCTTGTAAGATATTAAGAAAATACTGGAGGGCCGGGGGTTTAGCTCAGTGGTTCCACCGCCTGCCTTGAAAGCACCAGGTCCTGAGTTCTATCTCTGGTACAAAAAAAAAAAAAAGAAAAAAGACTGGACAAGAGCTCTGTCCTCAGGCACACTAAGCCAAGCTCTTTTCATTATATGCCCTATTTGTCCAAAAGTCTCAGTGGTATCTTGCAACTGTTGGGCTATGTTTGCAAATTATCCTGTTCCCAGTAACATTTCCACAGTTTTATTAGCCCTATCGCCCTGTCTGTTTCTATCAGCCCGATCCCAAGCTTGCTCTTATAATTGAACATTAAAATATAAGTATTGACTAGGAGGTAGACAGGAGTGGGTAAGGTGTCTCACATTGTTAGGTGTTAAGTTATAAATCTCTACAATAGAATCTAAGATCCCCAAAGTAAATAGCCCTTGGGCTCCACTATTCATTACACTCTGTTTAAGTCCTTTAATAAGGAATTAAAGTCAAAGGCTTGATGTTTTGCTATTAGTTGATTCTGTCTTTTTGTTTTTGTACCAAGGATTGAACTCTGGTCCTTACACTTTCGGGCAGGCAGTGGAACCACTGAGCTAAATCCCCAGCCCTGGCTGATTCTGATTAGCTGGGTCAGGTCTATAGATCCCTGGAAAGCAGCAAGGTCCAAGGATTTCTCCCTGCCTTGCTGCTCCTTCATCTGCTGCCTGATAGCTAGACATGGAAGTCGAGGAGCGAGGAGTGTTTCTGACCTGTATGGCCTGAAGGAACCCGCCCTGGAATTTCTTCATCAGCTGTATCTGCCATTAGTTCTTCCCCGAGGGAACTCTTAAGAGTTTTTATCTTTTAATGTATTGATCCTTATTTTTTTTTTTTTTGCAGTACTGGGGATCCAACTCAGGACCTTGCACTTGTGAGGCAGGCGTGGTGCCACTGAGCTAAATCCCCGGCCCCAAATCCTTTTTCATGTTGTAACTTTTGACTCCTTTTTCTATCTGATCTTTCTTTTTCTCTATCATTATCCTCCCTGATTTGCTCTAACATTGGTGCTTTAGATGGCACAATGTTTTTTTGTTTTGTTTTTTTTTGGTACCAGGGATCAAACTCAGGTCCTTGGGCTTGCGCAGCAGGCAGGAAACCACTGAGCTAAATCCCTGGCCCCAGATGGCACAATGTTTAAGGGTCTCAAAAATAGATTTTACTAGTCCCCAAGAGGAAAACATTGCTGGTGATATTGTTTCACCCCTGCCATGAGCTCTTTTTAAACTGTCCCCAATCCTATCCCACTCTTCTAAATTGAAGGTTCCTGCCTGTGGAAACCAAGGATTGACTCTAACAATCTCACACACCATTTTAGTTAGGGTGCCAGCACTAACCTGAGCTCTGGCCTGTTTAAGCAGTTTATGCAAGAGTTGGATGTAATTTTGCTGCTCTATAGACTGGTTCTTCCCCGTTATTCCAGCTACAGAAACTTTCTGTGGCACCAAGTGCTTTACCTTTCACTTATGCCTTCCGAACTCGTTCTGCAGTCTTCTTGCCGCCTTATTCACCACGAGTGCCATGGATCTTTCCTTCCACTTGAGTGGAATCTTCCCTCTCAGGCCCAAGTGCTCCCAGGTGTGGGTGCCAAATATTGGAGGGCGACCAATCTTCTGACTGCCTAGAGAGGGGGATGGTTAGAGTAAAAGAAAGAAAAACAATAGAGACTTGCGTAATTACATAGTACCCGGCGGGTTGGGAGGTCAATGCCTCAGAGTGGGCAAAGACTCGCTGTGCTCACCACTATTTATTGGGTGTACACAATAATTGGAGGGAGCATCAGTTGACTTAGAGGGTGGTGGTACTCCTGTGTAGATGAGGATCTTAGGTTGATGAGGATTTTATGTTGATGAGGGTGGTAAGGAGAACATTCTTACAATAGTAGGTGGGACCAGATAGCAGGTTAATAAAGATGTCCTTCCCTCAAGTAAAATGTTTCTTTATTTTTTTTTGGTACCAGGGCTCAAACTCGGGACCTTGAGGTTGCAAGGCAGGCAGAGAAACCACTGAGCTAAATCCCTGGCACTCTCTTTTTTTTAATTACCAGCCTGTTCTTGAAGAACTAGAATGTCTTGTTTTTGTTTTGAGACAGGGCCTCGCTTTGTAATTAAGACTGGCCTTAAACTCACTATTTAGTCCAAGCTGGCCTCAAACTCACAGCAATCCTCCTGCCTCAGCCTCCTGAGTGCTGGGATTATAGGTGTGCACAACCATACTCAGCTTCCAGGATGTCTTTAGCTGATGTACTCTTTTTTTTGGTTCTGGGGATTGAACCCAGGACCTTGTGCTTGTGAGGCAGGCTCGGTGCCACTGAGCTAAATCCCTGGCATAATCTTTTTCTTTTTGTTTTTGCAGCTGATGTACTCTTGGTTTTGAGCATCACAGTATCATGGGACCATTGATTGAGGCCTCAACTTTTGACTGGAGGCAAAGCAGTTATGTTTCTCTATGCCATAGCCAGCTATTGGGCAAGATGACATTGGGCCTTAGACAGTTATAGTCCTACTTTAATTATGAAATGATTTTTCTCCACAAATTTATGTAGAATGTCTCCCGACACTCCGGGCTGGCCTTGAAATCACTGGCCTCAGCCTCCAGAGTGCTAGGATGGCACATGCCACCATGTCCAGCTCCAGTACCATATTTAAAATCATGGACATTGATTTCCACACCTATGAACTGGTTTTGACCTTCCATTTAACAAGCATATAATGGTCTTATGAAGGTCCAGGACTGCCTTTCCAGTATTGACTTGGCCTGCTTCAAAAATGACCTTCACATTAGAATCAAATCTCCCACTGTCACCTCCAGCCATTGGGGATTCTTCCATTTTGAGACTGAGCTACTCTGATCCAAAACACTGTGTGGCTACAGAGTGTCCCTCCCTCCTCTCCCAGCCTCCTCTGTTCCCTCTGTGGCTCCAGGGCTGGTGAGATCATAAATTGGATATCACTGAGCTCATTTAGAAATGAGCTCTTTACATTTACATCTTTACATTTTCTCAATACAAGTACCTGTTAGAAAGTTGCTTTGTAAGCTGGGCATGGTGGCACACATCTGTAATCCTAGCTACTTAGGAGGCTGAGGCAGGAGGATCAAAAGTGGGAGGCCAGCCTGGTCTTGCTATGTAGTTCAGGCTGGCCGTGAGCTAGCTATGTAGTCCAGGCTGTCCTCAAACTCACAGCGATCCTCCTGCCTCAGCCTCCTGGGATTGTAGGTGTGCCACGACATCTGGCCATGGCCTGGAACTTTTTTTTTTCCTGGTACTGGGGATTGAACTCAGGATCTTGGGCTTGCCAGGCAGGCACAGTGCCTTTGAGCCACTTCCCCTGCCCTTGTGCCCTTGAACTTACTACTATGTCACTCAGCTGGCCTGGAAGTCACAATGATCCTCCTGCCTGAGCCTCCCAAGCGCTGGCATTACAGGCTTGCACCACCATGCCCAGCAGTTTGTTTGTTTTTCATTAAGGTTATTGGTCCATTTTAGGTATAAAATACAGTTACATTCATCATTGGGATCTTGTACCTTTACATGATGTATCTTGGTTCTTATTTTTTTCCCATTCCCCTGCCCTCCCTTCACCCCCTCCACCCTTCCCTATTTACAAAGACTTTGTTTCCATTTTTTTCTTTTCTCATATTTTTTTCTTTTCCCTTCTTTCTTTTCCCCTACCTCTCCCACTTCCCCTACTCCTTTAGACCTTTTCTTCCTGTTACACAATATCAATTATACATTTTGATCCTTATTTACATTTTTAGTTTTTCACACCAGAGAAACTATTTGGTATTTACAGATGTGTGTCCTATTTGTTTCACCAAAGAGTATGGCCTCAATGTGCACCCACTTACCTATAAATATCTCTAGTTTCTCATTCTTTTTTTTTTTTTTTTGTACTGGGGATTGAACTCAGGTCCTTGCACTTGCGCAGCAGGCAGCGAAACCACTGAGCTAAATCCCTGGCCCTAGTTTCTCATTCTTTATGGCTGAGTAGTACTCCATTTTATAAAAAACCCACATCTTCTTTATCCAGTCTCCAGTTGGTGGGCATTTAGGCTGCTTCCAAGTTTTATCTGTTACAAACTGTGCCGCTATGAACATGGGTGCAAATATATCGCTGTGGTATAATTCTTTTGGGAAGATACCCAGCAGAGGAATAGCTGGGTCAAATGGGATCTCTAATCCTAGTTTTTTGAGGTATCTCCATATTGATTTCCACAGTGGTTGTACCAGTCTGCACTCCCACCAACAATGGAGAAGGGTTCCTTTCTCCCCACAACCCTGCCAGCATTTGTTATTGGTTGATTTCTTGATAGCAGCCATTTTTTCTGGGGTGAGGTGGAATCTCAGTGTTGTTTTCATCTGCATCTCTTGAATGACCAGTGATGCTGAACATTTTTGTTGCTTTTACTTCTTTGTCTGGGAAATGTCTTTTCATTTCAGATGCCCATTTTTGAATTGGGTCTTTATATTTGGGGGTTTGATTTTTTTGAGTTCTTTATATATTCTAGATAGTAGTCCTTTGCCTGAGGAACAGCTGGTAAAAATTTTTTCCCACATTGTAGGTTGTGTCTTCACACTCTTGGTGGTTTCTCTTGCTGTGCAGAAGCTTTTTAATAAGAAGAGATCCCACTTGTTGATTGTTTGTGCTAGTTAATGGGCAACTGAAGTTTTGTTTATAAAATCTTTTCCTACACCAATGTCTTCAAGAGTTCTACCTAACCTTTGCTCCAGCTGGTTCAGTGTTTCTGTTTTAATGTTTAGATCTTTAATCCATTTTGATTTTAGTTTAGTGCATGGTGAAAGATAGGGGTCTAGTTTTAATCTTTGGCAAGTTGAAATCCAGTTTTTCCAGCACCATTTATTAAAGAGGCTATTTTTCCTCCAGTGAGGATGGTTGGCTCCTTTGTCAAAGATGAGGTAGTTATTTCTGCATCTTCTAATCTATTCCACTGATCCTTGGGTCTGTTTCTTTGCCAGTACCGTGCTGTTTTTATCACAGTGGCTTTGTAGTATAGTATGAAGTTGTTGGGCTGGGGATTTAGCTCAGTGATTCCACCACCTGTCTTGAAAGTGGAAGGTTCTGAGTTCAATCCTGGGTACCAAAAAAAAAAGTTGTGATACCCCCTGCTATATCTCTGTTGCTTAGAATTGCTATTTGCTAGGTCTGTTCTGATTCCAAATGAATTTTTGGATTGTTTTCTCTAGTTCTGTGAAATATACTGTTGGGATTTAAATCAGGATTGCATTGAATCTGTATAGCAGTTTTGGAAGTATGGCCATTTTCACTATATTGGTTCTTCCTACCCAGGAAAAAGGGATGTCTTTCCATTTTCTTATATCCTCTTCAATCTCTTTTTTCAGGGTATTGTAGTTCTCAATGTAGAGGTCTTTTGCTTCCTTTGTTAGATTGATTCCTAGATATTTCTTTAATTCTTTTTTTTTAATTTTGGTACCAGGGATCGAACTCTGGTCCTTGCGTTTGCGCAGCAGGCGGCGAAACCACTGAGCTAAATCCCTGGCTTTATTTCATTTTTTTTGAAGCTATTGTGAAAGGGATTGTTTCCCTAATTTCTCTCTCAGTGAGTCTGTTATTTGTGTACAAGAAGGCTATTGAAAAAAAAATTAGGGGTAGTTATTTTATTTGCAAAGTAAATTTCAAATCAAAACTAATTAAGAGAGACAAAGAAGGTCATTACATCCTTGTAAAGGGAACAATTCAAGAGGAAGAGATGACAATCATAAATATATAAGAGCCAAATACTAATGCCCCCAACTATACAAAACAAATATTAAGGGACATGAAAAACCAAATAAGCACTAATACAATTGTAGTGGGGGACCTCAATACCCCACTGTCACAAATAGACAGATCATCTAGACAAAAAATCAACAATAAGGGCCGGGGATTTAGCTCAGTGGTTTCGCCGCCTGTTGTGCAAGCACAAGGACCCAAGTTCGATCCCCGGTACCAAAAAAAAAAAAAAATCAACAATAAAATACTAAAAGTGAATCAAGCTTTTGAACAAATGGACCTAATAGATGTCTACAGAATGTTTCACCTCACAAAATACATTCTTTTCGGCTGCACACAGGTCATTCTCCAAAATAGACCATAAACTAGTACATAGAATATGTTTAAGTAAATGCAAAGGAATTGAAGTTATCCCCTGTAAATTATCAGACCATAGTGCAATTAAACTGGAGATCAATAGCATAAGAAACTGCAAGAACTTCACAAACACATGGAAATTGAATAACACTCTCCTGAACAACCAATGGTTCACAGAGGAAATTAAAGAAGAAATTAGACAGTTTTTACAAATAAATGATAATGCCAATATAACATACAGGAATTTATGGGACACAATGAAAGCAGTTCTACATGGGAAATTCATAGCAGTGAATGCTCACACTAGGAAAACAGAGAGAGCTCAAATAAACAACCTAATGGTGAATCTTAAGCTCCTAGAAAAAGAAGAGCAAGAGAAACCCAAAGCTCATACAAGGGAGGAAATTATAATGATCAGAGCAGAAATCAATGCAATGGAGACTAAGAGAATGAATCAACAAATCACAGAGTTAGTTTTTTGGAAGAATAAATAAAATTGATAAACCTTAGCCAACCTTATCAAAAAAAGGAAAGAAAAGGCTCAAATCCACACAATTAGGAATGAAAAAGGTAAAGTTACAACAGATCCAGCAGAAATTCAGAGGATCATCAATACGTAATTTGAGAGCCTGCACTCTAATAAAATGGAAAACACAGAAGAAATGGACAGATTTCTAGATACATATGAATTGAATGAAGAAGATATAAAAATTCTAAATACCCCAATTATAATCAGTGAAATTGAAATGTAATTAAAAATGTACCAACAAAGAAAAGCCCAGGTCCTGATGGCTTCATTGCTGAATTCTACAAGACATTTAGAGAAGAACTATTGCCACTACTCTTTAAACTTTTCAATGAAATTGAAAGGGAAGCAGTACTTCCAAATTCATTCCTGGAAGCAAGTGTTACTTTGATTCCAAAACCAGGGAAAAGCCCAACCTAAAAAGAGAACAACAGGCCAATCTCCCTAATGAACATAGATGCAAAAATCCTCAATAAGATACTGGCAAATAGAATGCAGAGGGTCATCAAGAAGATCATACACCCTGACCAAGTTGGATTTATCCCAGGTATGCAAGGATGGTTCAACATATGTAAATCAATAAATGTAATACACTATATTAACAGAGTAGAGGACAAAACCATATGATCATCTCAATAGATGCAGAAAAAGCGTTCGACAAAATTCAACACCAATTCATGATAAAAACCCTGCAGAAAATTGGAATAGATGGTCTTTATCTCAACTTGATAAAGGCTATCTATGAAAAACCAACAGCCAGCCTCATACTAAATGGTCAAAAACTGAAAACCTTCACACTAAAATCAGGAACAAAACAAGGTTCTCCACTATCCCCACTTCTGTTCAATATAGTTTTGGAAACATTAGCCACAGCAATTAGACAAGAGAAAGAAATAAAAGCAATAAAGATAGGAAAGGAAGAAGTTAAACTGTCATTATTTGCTGACAATATGATATTCTACATAGAAGACCCAAATAATTCTGCCAAAAAACTTCTAGACTTAGGTGACAGAGTCAGTGGAGTAGCTGGATACAAGGTAAACACTCAAAAATCTATAGCCTTCTTGTTTTGTTTTTCTGAGACAGGGTCTCAATATATAGTCCAGGCTGGCCTTGAAGTCACTATATTGCCCAGGCTGGCCTTGAACGCCAGTCCTGCCTCAGCCTCCTGTGTGCTACAGGTGTGTGTCACCATGCCTGGGTCTACCATTATATTTTAAAGTTTGATTTTCATATCTCTAAAGAAGATATGAAAATTATTTTTTGAAAATTATTGGTTTTACATTTGCATTGGCTATAATGATCATTCAAAAAAAAAAAAAGAGCTTTAGAGGTCTGGGCATGGTGGTGCATACCTATAATCCTAGCACTCTTGAGGTTGAGGTAGAAGGATTGCCATGATTTGATTCCATTGTGAAAGGTCAAACAAACAAAGAAACAAAAACCCAGATTTACTGAGATAGCATTTACACATGTGAAAATTTTTTTTTTTTTTTTTTGGTACCAGGGATCAAACTTGAAAATCTTTTTAAAAAAAATTTTGTAGGCAGGGTCTCACTATGCAGTTTAGGCTGCCTTGAACTCATGATGTAGCCCAGGCTGGCCTCCAACTCTAGATCCTCCCAAGTAGCTGGAATTACAGTTATGTGCCACTGTACCTGGCTAAAATTAACCTTTTAGGAGTGCATACTTCACTGTTTTTTAAAGCATATTCAGAGTTGCACAATCATCACTAGAATCTCATTTTAGAATGTTTTTAGAGAAAAGATTAGAAAATCTGTTTTCTCTTTTTGTTGTTATTTTTGTTTTGTTTTGTTTTTTGGTACTGGGGATTGAACTCAGGTCCTTGCGCTTGCGCAGCAGGCGGTGAAACCGCTGAGCTAAATCCCCGGCAAATTGTTGTTATTTTTGAAACAGGGTCTCACTGTGTAGTGCAGGCTGTCCTTGAATTCATGTCAGGGCCAGTGGGCTGAAAGGAGGCCCAGTCAGGCGAGGTTTTCAAAGAAAGAACATGTGTGGAGTAGACATCAGGGGAGCTGGAACCAAGCTATAATTTCCATCACAGAACTTATAGTTCTTTATCAGCTTAGCTAAGACATAGTAAGACAAAACATTTTGGGCAACCTTCCATAGCTGTGTGATATTTGAGTGGTCGCCTATGCTGATTCATTATTATAACAAACTCCATTGTGCGCCTGTGCTAAATGACAGAGTTGTGTCCTCAGGTGTCCTCAAGTGCCCTCAGACACCCCGGCTTTGACACATCTGACGGTGGTCTCCTACAACTCAGTATGTAGTCCAGGCTGGCCTCAAACTTGTGGGGATCCTCCTGCATCAGCCTCCCAAGTGCTGGTGATATAGCCAGCCAAGTTAGGTAAAAATATTGTAGGAAGTCAAACAGGTGTGGGCCCTCGAAGTCAATGCAGAAGATGAGAACACGTAGAAGCTGTGGCTGGAGGTACATCTGAAGAAGATTAAAGTTACACTGGCCAGATTTGCATACTTCCCTGAGGGATGAACAGAGGTTTGAGATTATTAATACCACCCTTTTGAGCTTTCCCATATAGATACACCGGTAGGCCATCCTCCTCTACCCACTAAGACTAAGACTTGCTACTATTTGGTCAACATTACCTAAGGGACTGTACTTGTAATCTTGTTGGTTGATTATAGTTTTTACCTGTGTTGTACTTCTCCTTTGTGACTTTGCTCTATTAAACTTCCTTTGAGAAGTGGACTCACTGGCAACCCATTCTGGACCCCTCCTGTCTTTCAGGAGATGTTCTTATTCCCCAATTAATTTTCCTACTCTTGGGCCGGGGATTTAGCTCATTGGTTCTGCCACCTGCCTTGCAAGCGGAAGGACCCAAGTTCAATCCCTGATACCAAAAAAAAAAAAAAAATTTCCTGCTCTTAACCTCTGTTGTTCCTTAGAATTCATTCTTTGACTTTGGGGAGCACGAACTCTGCATATCTGACATCTAGCATGATGGGAGTTACATCTCTTCCCCCATTTCACTGGGATTACAGGCATGTGCCACCACACCTGGCTAAAATTCTTGTGCCCACAAGCCAGCCTCTCTCAGCTCCCAATTTTCCACCTGCTGGTGACCATGAATCTAGTTTCCATTTCTATAGATTTGCCTGCTCTGGACATTTCCTATAACTAGAGTCATGCAGTATGCAGTTGGCCTTTTCTCCTCAACGTAATATTTTCTGTTTTTTTTTCCTGTACCGGGGATCAAACTTAGGACCTTGTGCTTGTGAGGCAGGTGTGGTGCCCCTGAACTAAATCCCTGGCCCTCAGCATAGTCTTTTCAAGGTTCATCCTTATCGTAGGATGTAGTAGTGCTTTGTTTTTTCATTGCCAATAATATTCCATTATATGAATATGCCACTTTTGTCTAACAGTTCATCAGTTGATGGCCATTTAGGGTTGTTTCACCCTTTCAAAAATTTTTGTGAGACAGGGTCTTGCTATGTAGTCCTTGAATTTACTATGTAGCCCAGACTGGCCTTGAACTCACTGTGTGGCCCGGGTTGGCATCCAATTTGTGGCAATCCTCCTGCCTCAGCCTCCCAAGTGCTAGCATTACAGATGTGCACCACCAAACCTGGATCCTAGCGCTTTTTAAAAAATGTTGAGACAGGGCCTTGCTAAGGGTCTAGGCCAACCTCTAACTTGTGACCCTTCCTCTGCCTTGGCCTCCTGTGTATCTGGGATCACAGGTGTGGTCTGGACATGTTTTCAATTCTCTTGGGGTGGAATATTCTTAGGAACAGAGTTGCCATGTAACACAGCGACTCCATGTTTGAACACTGAAGAGGGCTGGGGATTTAGCTCAGTGGTGCTGCCTCCTGCCTCACAAGCACAAGGTCCTGAGTTTGACCCCTGGTAGAAAAACCCCCCAAAACACAAAAACCAAAAAAACACTGAAGAACATCCCAATTGTGTTCCAAAAAAAGCTGCACCATTTCACAGCCCCAGCTAGCAAGATATGAAAGTTCCAATTTTTCCAGATGCTTGTCAGCACTTGTGTATTTATTTGAGCCATCCTATAGCTGGTACTTCAAAACATTTGATAGTAAACAATTTTCCCTCCAGAGCTAATACATTTAACATGTAAGTCTCAGAAAGAAAAACAAACAAAAAAAACCCAGAAAGGAGTGGGCCTTCCAATTCTCCCAGCTGTGGAGTAATGCACAGGTCATGCGGCAGGACAAGTCTGTCACAGCCAGCTTGAGTGCCAATCCCATTTGGCTCCTCCTGTGCCTCCCCTGGCACAAAAATCACAGGTCGCCAAAATCTGCCCTGTGTAGATGCAAGGTTACTCTGGGCCAAAAGCTCAGACTGCTCAGTCCAGCACATATTAGCCTTAAATATGATTCTCTGCAGAGGTGTTTTCCCCCCTTTTAAACAAAGCAACAAAGTATCATGACCCCTCTGTCTGCCTGTCTGTATGTCCCCCACCCCCACTGTGTCAAAGAGTAAAGTGGTTCAGACCGCAGCTGGGAGGTGGAGCCTGCCTAGTGCCAGCTCACAGATTCGGTTATTTCCAAATAGAGTTTTACTCAGGTACAGGGTTTAGGCATTTACTCAAGCAATCTATTTTCACTTGCAGGGAAATTTCAGACTGTAATAACCATAATGAGGTAAAATAGGAGGAAAAAGGAGGAAGCTGTTACTGCCCTTGGCTTATTAACCCTACAAACCCCAAGTTTGGAACCACCACATGAAATCGTTATTAACATCGATTGAAAGTATACTTTGTGCCTGACATTAGTCTTAGGGCTTTTGCTATATTATTATATTTGATCCTTATTATTTTTTCTTTTGAGACAATCTCACTCTGTAGTTAAAGCTGGCTTTGAACCTGAAACTCATTGCAATCCTCCTGCCTCAGCCTTCCAAGTGCTGAGGTTACAGGCATTTGATCCTTATTGTACCCTATAATATAGATATTATTGTTGTTGCTGTTAGTTTTATGATTGTGGTTCTCATTTTAGGAAATGGAGGCACAAAAAGTACAAAAAAATGATCCATTATCACACAGCTTTGTAGGTAGCAGAACAGGATTAGCAAGTTAGACAGTGAGCACCAAAGCCCATGTTCTTTTTTTTTTTTCTGAGACAGGCTCTCACTAGGCAGTTCAGGGTGTCCTTGAACTTGCTATGTAGTCCAGGCTGCCTTTGAACTCATTAATATCCTCCTGCTCAGCCTCCCAAGTGCTGGGATTATAGGCATGGGCCACCATACTCAGCTAAACTTACAATCTTAACCTCTAGACTATATTGTTAGTAGATAAAAGAAGAAAGTATGGAGGACAGTGGGAGCAGCCAGCTGAGAAGCAGAGCCCTTAGGCTAGACAAGGAGGAGGGCACTCACTCATCCATTCATTTAAATTTAAGCCCAAGGCTGAAATAGCATTCAAGTGACTTCCCAGATTCCCTTGTATCTAGGGATGGCCAGGGGCCTCCGTTCTCCCCTGTAATAAGAAGTACGTGAACATTTCCTTAGCACTGGCGAAAGGAAGAATTGGGAAAAGTGTTTTATATCTGGAAAAAAAAGGGGACTTTGCCTGATGATGCATGTTTGTAATCCCAGCATTTGGGAGGCTGAGGCAGGAGAATTGCCATGAGTTTGAGGGCAGCCTGGGCTACATACTGAGTTCAAGGTCAGTCTGAACTACACAGTGAGACTGTGTCTCAAAAAAACCAAAAAAAAAAAAAAAAAGAGAACGATACAGCATTTCTCTTGACGCTTTTTCACTTATTCATTTCTCTGCTTTTTCTGCATTTGAACTTGATTTTTAGTTGATGTAATGCCTTAGCTGTGGCAGCCATCTGGTGCCCATGAGGCAGGAGGCGAAGGATAGAAAGGCAGTTTGCTGAAGATGGCACAGTGGAGCGATTTTAATAGCCTTTGAACATACACTGAACTAACTACCTCTAGGAATGTTATATGAGACAGTTAAAAGTCTGTTGTTTATGTGTCTGTGGAAAGGAAGTACAGCATAATAGTTAAGAACTGAAGCCAGGCATGGTGGCACATGCCTGTAATCCTAGTGCTCAGGAGGCTGAGGCAAGAGGATTGCCTTGAGTTCTAGGCCAGCCTAAAAGAACATGAATGTGTAGGCCTGAGTTTGTACCCTTGGGGAAGTTATTAATTTGTTCAATGCCTCTATTTTTTTCACCTGTAAAAAGGAGATAATAAAAGCGCTTTCTCTTAGTGTTATTACAAGGATTACATGAACTATGTCTAGTTCTAAAGAACTTCTGTCTAGAAAGTAAAATGTCTATGAGTTCTGGGTAGTAGTGTTTTAAAAATTATTATTATTATTATTATTATTATTATTATTATATGTCTTTTTGAGACAAAGTCTCACTACATAGTTTAGGCTGGCCTTGAATTCACTATTAGCCCAGGTTTGTTCTTGAACTCATGAGATTCTCCTGCCTCAGCCTCCCAAGTGCTGGGACTACAGGCTTGTGCTGCCATGGTCTGCTTTGAAGCTACGCTTTCAGTTCCAGCTGGGCATAGCAGTGCATGCCTATAATCCCAGCCCTCGGGAGGCCGAGGTATAAGGATCACTGCAAGTTCGAGGCCACCTTGGGCTACAAAGTGAGTACAAAGCCAGACTGAACTACAGAGTGAGATCCTGTCTCAAAAAAGAAAAAAAAAAAAAGAAGAAGGAAAAAGAAGAAGAAGAAAGTTCTTGGGCTGTGGATCTGTGGTAGAGCACTTGCGTAGTTTGTGCAAGTCCATTAATTCAATTCTTAGTACTGAAAAAAAAAAAAAAGAAAGAAAGAAAAGGAAAAGAAAGGGGCAGGGATGTAGCTCAGAGGCACAGCACGTGCCTGTCAAGCTTGAGGTCCGGAGTTCATTCCCCAGCACCAAAAAAGAGAAAAAGAGTCTCCAATGATTACAGTTACATTTGAAGAAGAAAGAAGCAGGAAAGAAGGGTAGGAAAGCTGGGGTCTGAGTAGGCAAGAGCTTAGAAGAGAGCAGCTAGGGAAAGTTCACTGAGGAAGTGAGATTTAGACACTGACCATGGGGAGATGAGGGAGTGGGCTATTTGGATTTTCTGAAAAGCAAAGGTGGTTTTAGGTGGGCTTGGGATTTAGCTCACTGGTGCCGTGCCTGCCTCGAAAGCGCAGGGTCCTGAGTTTGATCCCAGGTACCAAGGAAAAAAGGAAAAAAAAAAGTGGTTTCAGGCAAAGGAAACAGCAAGTGCAAAGACTCTGAAGTTGGGGTGCGCAAAGCCTGTTAGACCAAAAGGGCCAGGGGATCTGGGCTACTGTACTGAGAGGAAGAGAAGTGGTTGAGGTTTTTCTTTGCTTGGGTTTTTTTTGTACCAGGGATTGAATTCAGGACCTTGAGCTTGTCAGGCAGGACCTTGAGCTTGCCAGGCAGGCACGGTGCCACTGAGCTACATCCCCAGCTTGCTTGTTTTTTTGAGATAGGGTTTCACTATGTACCCCAGGCTGGCCTCAAACTCACAGCAACCCTCCTGCCTCAGCCTCCTGAGTGCTGGGATCATAGGTACTATGCTCAGCAAGGTTGATGAGTTGAAAGGAGGAAGGGAAGTGAGAAACAGGTTCCTTGGGGAGAGACATAAACTGATTTGCTCTTTACCAGGACATTTCTGTCCTTGTTGTGGAGAACAAACCTGGTGGGGAAGGTCAGAGGCGGAGAACAGCGAGCAGAGGACTGAATAGTCCAGGTAAGGGTGGTGATGATGGAGCTAGTGTCAAGTTGCTTTATCTTTTTTCTTATTTTTTATTTTTTGGTACTGGGGATCAAACTCATGTCCTTGCGGTTTCGAGGCAGGCAGTGGAACCACTGAGCTAAATCCCCGGCCCAACTTTATTTTATTTTTTTACAGTACTGGATTTGCTCTATCACTTGGATTAAATGCAGAGCCTCATGCATACTGGGCAAGTGCTCTACCATGGAATTAGATTTTCAGCCTTTTTTTTTTTAGTACTGGGGATCAAACTCGTGTCCTTGTGCTTGCAAGGCAGGCGGCAGAACCACTGGGCTAAATCCCTGGCCCATTTTCAGCCTTTTTTATTTTTTGAGTCTCACTAAATTTCCCAAGCTGGCCTCAAACTTGCCATCCTCATTCTTCAGGTTTATGAGTAGCTGGGATTACAGGAGTCACCATGCTCAACTCAGATTATTTTATTTTATTTTATTTGGTACCGGAGATCAAACTTGGGTCCTTGCGCTTGCGCAGCAGGCGGCGAAACCACTGAACTAAATCC
Source organism: Heterocephalus glaber (assembly GCF_053883595.1). NCBI lineage: Eukaryota > Metazoa > Chordata > Mammalia > Rodentia > Bathyergidae > Heterocephalus > Heterocephalus glaber. Next base: position 20,605,359 of record NW_028258410.1, on the reverse strand, counting down.
CCGTCCCCTCAGATTATTTTATTTCATTTGCACTCAACAAATTTCATATTGATCCAGTATTATTATTGTTGTTGTTGTTGTTTGTTTTTTTCGAGGCAGGATCTAGCTATGCAGTTCAGGTTGGCCATGAACTCATTATATAGCCTAGGCTGGCCTTGAACTGGCAGTGAGCCTCCTGCCTCAGCCTCCCATGGCCAGCTCTAATTTTTTTTTTTTTGAGGCAGGGTCACGTTATGTTGCGCAAGCTGGCCTTGAATTCACTATGTAGCCCAGGCTGGACTTGAAAGAGCCTCCTGCCTCAGGCTTTCAAGAGCGGCAATTACAGGCCTATGCCACCATGCCAGGTCGATTTCAATATTATTACCTAATACATATACAGTCCATTAAAAAATCCCTCCCACCAAAACAACAACAAATTTCTCTCTAAATTCTTTTTACATTAAAAGATGTTCTGGGTTTAACCAAATCTCATTATTGCATTTGGTTTTCATCTATTTTATGCTTTGATATTTTTAAAGAGTCCAGGCTAGTTTTGTTTTGGATGATGTCCCATATTCTGGCTTTGTATGGTTATATTCAGGTTAGCTTTTGCTTTTTAAAAAATTTTTATTTTTTGGGTACGAACACTATAGAGGTAGCATTATGCTTTCTCTGTTGCTTCCTATCGGGAAACAGAAGACAGTTTGATTTATTATCAGTGACCCTAAATTCGATCATCACCCGGTTAAGGTGCTGTCTGCCAAACCTCTCCCTTGTAAAGCAAGTTGTTCCCAGTTGTAAATCACAAATATTCCGAGGGATGATATTCAAGACTGAATGTACCGGTGCCCAACAGTCTTTCACCCAGTGCCTTAGCACCTAAGGACCAGTTTCAGGGCTTGTGACCTCGTTCCTCAGTTTTCTCATCTGAAAAATGACAACGATAATCATGGTCCTTAAAGGGTGCTTGTTGGGAGCATCTGTGCTTGGCATACAAAACACTCCACGAATGTTACATATTACCAGATGAAGGCAAGCATGAAAAAAATTAAGGGCAGGGCGAGGATTGCATTCCAGCTCTTTGGACCTCACAACTGCGCCCAGATGGTGAGGGCGAGAACCGCCCGCGGGTCCCACGTGGCCACGACATCAGCCGCGGAAGCTCGGCCGCTGTGCTGGAACCCTTGCCCCGCCGCGCAAGGCCCCCTGGGACCGGTAGTGCTGGGCGTGGCCGCGGGACTACATATCCCAGCGGCCCCCGCGCCTTGGCTTCCGCGGTGCCGCCTCAGCCCCTCACAGCGACGGCCGCGACCGCGGCTGAGTCGGTGGTGCCGGCGGCTGCAGGCTGAGCTGCGAGTTTCCGATTTAAAGCTGAGCTGTGAGGAAAATGGCGGCGGGCGGTGAGTGAAGATAAAGGAGGCGGCGGCGGCGGCGGCGGCGGGCGAGGGGTTGGAGTGCGCGGCGGAGGGAAGAGGGCGAGGCGCCGGGGCTGCCGCGAGCCGGTGGCTACGGCTCTGGAGAGGCGCTGCGGGGCGCGCCGCGTGGGGGGCGCGCTGAGGTAGTTTCGGGGTGTCCGGGCCAAGCCCCTTCCCCTCAGCCTGTGGGCAGCCCGCGGCCGGGGGCAGGCAGCCTGGGGTTGGTGGCAACGGGCTCTGGCGTCCAGGGGGAGAGTCCCCGCGCGGAGAGGTCACCCGAGGAGTTTGGGGGGCCTGCAGGGGCCCGCTTTGCCTTCGGGTCTTTAAAGTTTTGTTTCCCGCCTGCGTTCCCCAGCCCTGGGGGCTACTCTTGGCGGCTCCCCGCGGCCCCTCCGCCGCTGCCAGGCTCCTCCTCAGGTCCCCGGAAGGACGGGGCAGAGTCGGCGGACGACCGCCCGCCCGCCGCACGCTGACTCGGGCTGGATGCTGCTGGGTCTTCTCCTTCACCCGGGCATTTAAACAGGACTCTTTAACACGAATGATCTGTGCAATTTCCATTTTGGGTTCGGGTAGGTTCTCAGCAGTTTTCTCAGTCAAAAGGCATCTTACTATTACTGGTGTGAGGGCTGGGCAGTGGCAAGTAAGAAGTTAGGGGATTGAATATGGGGTTTGGCCGTGTTGATTTTTTTACTGTTTACTATTAGTTTTTGTCTTTCTGATCGCCAGTCTTATTTCGTTAATTGATTCAATTTGTAATCATTTAAATGATTTGCATATGCCTTAAGAAAAACAAGCCATGAGTCCCTGGAGGAGGAGGCTTAGTTGCTTCCTAGGTAGTTTGAGAGCATCGAGGGTGGAGAATTGAACCCAAAGAGCAGTTATCAGAGGCATAGAGCATCTCGAAATCTCACTAGCAGAAGTGGTTCAGGATTCACAGGGAATGACACGAAAGGTAGGAGATTCTCTCAAAGTTGAAACTTTTTCCTCCCAAATGCGAAGACTTCCTTTTTACAGTTCTTGAGCAAGCGCTTCAAAGCCAACCTGTTTTTGTTATTAAGCTTGTACCGTAAAGAAACAGGAAGGCGAGTACCAGCTGTCTTGCTGCAGTGGTTTTAGCTAGAGTTGAATGAGATGAGTGAGAGTGGTAGTGTTGGGTAAGACTGCTTTATCTCCTTTATTTAAATGGTTGCCCTCAGATCCAACTAACTCATCTGGCTGCAAGAAAGCTTCAGTATTTGTTGCGGCAGGTTGTTTAAAAGATGACTGGGGAGAGGGTGGAGGAAATCATAGATCTTCAGAGAATGCTGCATAAACTGAAATGTTAATGGAAGCCTGTAAGTTTGTGAACTGTTTTTAAAAAAATTTCAAATCGCTAAACCGGGCATGGTGGCGCATGCCTGTAATCCAAGCACTCCGGAGGCTGAGGCAGGAGCATGGCAGGGAGTTCAAGCCAGCCTGAGCTACTTATAGTTCAAAACCAGACTGAATTGCATAGTGAGACCCTTCTCAAAATTTTTTTTTGAATAAAAAATTACTGTTTGGGTATGTAGAATAGGTTCTGCATATGATATCCAATGGAAAAGGAACAAAAACATTGAAAAATGAGTCTCTTCCTTTCAAACCCTCCAGTTCCTCTTGGAGGCAATGACTAGTATCATTTTCTAGAATATCTTTCGTTTTTGGACTAAAGATTTTCATTTGAAACACACTCCTGTAGGATACACTGTGCAGGAAAATGAACAAAAAAGGTGAAATGTGGAAATAATTGTTTTCTTTATATAGTCTTTAAAAAAATGTTGTTAACATGTTGAAAGGCTCTTGTGAATTTACTGGTTATGTTGCTTTATATACTAATGCCCTTACAGAAATGATAATTTGTGGGTCTGTTGGATAAAGAACCCTGCCAGCGTTCATTGTTTGTAAGATGAAGCCTCTGTTTGTAACATGTAAAGTGATACTGAGCACTGTAGCTCTTGTCACTGGAGGTTGCTTCAGGTTCTGCATTTAAATGAGTGGTAATCTAAATTGCCTGTGATCCTAAATTACGGGGTATTTTATATATTGATAAGAATGACTTGTCTCCCCAGTGTTAAAAAACAGAAGCATATGCCAGTGTTTGGCTTTTTTTTTTTTTTTTTGAGACAAGGTCTTGCAGTTCAGGCTGATCTTTGGTTTTTTTTTTTTTTTTTTTTGGTACCAGGGATCGAACTCGGGTCCTTAAGCTTGCAAGGCAAGAGGTGGAACCACTGAGCTAAATCCCTGGCCAGTTCAGGCTGATCTTGAACTCATCATATAGCCCGGGCTGGCCTGGAACTTGTGTAGAGATCGTTCTGCCTCAGCCTCCCAAGTGCTGGAATTGCAGGTGTGGGTCACTAGAAATATATTTTGGAGATAGGGATTGTAGAGTAAGTGGAAGGCTGTCATTGTTTCTAGAGCAGTTATAAGAAATGTTTCTGCCAGAAAATGTCCCTTATCTACAGAGGCTTTGAAAATATAAACGTAAGTATAATCACAGTTATAGATAGGCTAAGTTAGTTACCTAGTAGGCAGTTAGACAGGGCTGGCCCTTGAGCCAACATGAAGGATTTCCATTTTAAATGAGTTTTAAAATTTTGGGGGGGGTAGGTGGGAGATGATAAAGGGCTTTGTGCATGCTAGGCAAGCAATTTGCCACTGAGCTATATATCCACATTCCTTTTTTAGTTTTTGAGACAGGCTCTTGGTTGAGTTGCTACAGCTGGCCTTAAGTTTGTGATCCTCCTGCCTCAACCTCCCAAGTAGCTCAGATTCCCTTCACCTGGCAAAAATGGTTTTAAAATTTTACTTACAATTTATTAAAGCAATGATATTAAAACTAGATTATTAGAGATTATATTAAACTTAATATGTATTTATAGCAATTAGTATTTGTGGTAAATTTTAAATATATATAATATACATTATTTTTTTTCAGCTACTGGGGATCGAACTCAGGACCTTGCACTTGCCAGCCAGGTGCAGGGCCACTGAGCTAAATCCCTGGCCTGATATATATATATTGAAAATATATATTTTAATAGCTCTATATCTTAGCTATGTACTGGGGATTGAACCCAGGGACTCAGATGCCAAGCATGTGCTGTACCATTGTTTTCTGTTTTTTTTTTTTTTGGTACCGGGCATCTGTACCATTGAACTACACCTACAGCCAACTTTTATATACATATGTATATTCAGTACTGGAGATTGAATCCAGGGACTTTGAACTCAGCTACATCCCCAGCCCTTTTTATTTTTTAGTAATTTTTTTTTTTTTGGTACTGGGGATCGAACTCAGGATCTTGCACTTGCAAGGCAGGCGCCGGAACCACTGAGCTAAATCCCTGGCCCCTTTTTATTTTATTTATTTATTTTTTCCCTTTTTATTTTTTGAGACGAGGGCTTGCTAAGTTGCCCGGGTGAAACACAAACTTTTGATCTTCCTGCCTCATCCTCCCTCATTGGTGGGATTACAGGTGTGTGCCTCTATGCTGGGCTAATTTTGCTGTCTTTTGAAAGTGGTTATACTGTTTCTCCTTGTATAAAAATTATGTTTGTGAAGCACCCTCATATTCTAAGCTAATACAGATTCATTGAATAAGGAGTGAATATGCTGTTGAACCTTGGACCTTTTTTTCTAGAACAGTGGCGGTGAACCTGTGGCATGAGTGCCAGAGCCCTCTCTTTTCGTATGTGACTCAAGTTGCCCCTGCAGCCAAGCATTGGATAACAGTTATTCTTTTCTAAACCCAGACCTCAGTATTTAGGTTTAATTGTAGTATTGGCACTTTTCGATAAATAAATGAGTTCTGGTTTGTAGTTTGGGCACTTGGTCTCTAAAAGGTTTGCCATCACTGGTCTAGGAGGTGTGTAAATAAAAAGTAGTTCTTGAAATGATTGCTTTCTAATGTCTTGTTGACTGATTGGTCTTTTGAAATAAATGTGTATACCTGCAATCCTAGCACTCGATTGCTAAGGCTGAAGGATGGAAGCTTCAAGTACAGCCTGGGCAATTTAGTAATTTGTTTATGTTTTGGTACCAGGGATCAAACTCAGGACCTTACAGCCTGTGCCTGCCTGCCAGCCACTGAGCTAAATCCCCACCCCTGCAATTTAGCAGTTTAATGAGATCTGGAGGGAGGGGTGGAGGGAGAAGAGAGAGGGGAAGTAAAAAGAATTAAGATGTGTTATGTGTATGTACCAACTCTCCATGGTGAAGGTAATCATTACTACAAACATGTGCTAATAAAAATAAAAAATTAAAGAACTGGAGCGTATTAAAATGCTTTATTTTTAAAGATGTTTTCATGTGACTACTTTCATCATATTACAGTTTTTCTAATAGCCAGCACGGTGGTGCATGTCTCTAACCCCAGCACTTGGGAGGCTGAGGCAGGAGGACCAAGGCCACCCAGGGCTACATAGTGAGTTCAAGGCCAGCCTGAACTAGGTAGGTAAACTGTCTCAAAAAATCAAAAAAAAAAAAAAAAAAAAAGCTGGGGCTGTGGTTCAGTGTGAGGGCTCTAGGTTCAATCAGTCCCCAGCCCTGCAAAAATCTTTTAGTTTGAACAAGGTAAGAAGAAAAAAGAAAACTCACCATTGTTCTATTCCTAATTGATTGTTAACATAAGTGACTTTAGGGCTTCTTTTTACTCTTTTTGAGACAGGGTCTCACTACGTAGTTCAGGCTGGCCTGGAATTCACTATGTAGTCTAGGCTGGCCTCCAATTTGCAGAGCTCTTCCTGCCTCAGCCTCCCAAGTGCTGGAAGTACAGGGTTGCACCACCACACCTAGCTTTACATTTGTCTAGACTAAATAATTTTCGAACCTTGGGCTAGGGGATGAAGAGTACTTTTGTTATTATTATTTTTTGGAGAGTACTTTTAAAAACTGAAATTTGTTGCTAGTTGAGAATGAGTTCAGTATAACCTCTTGTGATTGTCTACATTGAAAATGACTATAATTTTATTTAGTTGTTACACTGTGGGACTAGAAAAACAAGAGTTGTTGCTCAGGATTGAAAAAGTACTGTAGTTAATCATACATTAAGCCATTAAGCCTGTACTACTTTGGTTTGAATTTACTATACCCCATAGTTTAAAATACTTTTTTTTTTGTACCAGGGATTGAACTCAGGACCTTGCACTTGCCAGGCAGGTGTGGTGCCAGTGAGCTACATCCCTGGCCTAAAATACTTTTATTTTTGATTATTGAAAATTAACATTGGAAATACTATGTTTTAATGGTTTCTTTTTTCTCATAGGCAGATTGAAAAAGATGTTTGTTAAAAAAGGGATTTGTTCAGTTTCTCAGATAGTTTTGAAATTGAGTGCTGCAGTGAAATATTGGCATTTTCTCCCACTTTGAGTGCTTTTGGGGAGTGGGAAGGGGATTACAAATGAACATTTAACAGTTGGAGGACTGGCTTTGCAATGAGGTTTATCCATCAGTTTGTCATGTTTGCTAGGTGAGTACATTTGGTTCATTGTTTTTCTGAGAGGGTTTCTAGGAGATGAATTTGGGCTAAAGGTACGATTTATCCATAGTCTAACCTTATTTTCATCCCCATTACAAATGATAGAATTGGCTTGAATTTAATTGCCTTTCCCTTACCTACCTTCTGGTAGCAAGTTAAATAAACAGAAAAAGTGCCAGAAGATAACATCAGGAATGGAAAGAAGACCTAGCGTCTAAAAGGCCAGTTTAGCTACAGACTAGATAATCTTCTGAGACTACATCATGCAAGTTCCCCATTAGTTTGGTGGGTATTGTGAATCTAGATCAATTTGTAATGGGGTAGTAATAAAGGTTTGACTGTGTAGTGAGGTTATGGCTTAGAGATGAGGGAAGGAGTCTGATCTGATTGGCAAACAGGTTTTACCTATTTAAAAGAAAATTCTAGACCAGCTTCTTTGTGTGCACTTATTCCTGTTCTCTGGGAGGCTGAGGCAGGAGAATGGCTTATTCTGTATTCAACTTGGGCAATTTAGCAAAACCCTACTTCAAAATGAAAAAATGAAGGGCCGGGGATTTAGCTCAGTGGTTTTCCCGCCTGCTGCGCAAGCACAAGGACCTGGGTTCAATGCCCAGTACCAAAAAAAAAAAAAAAGGGATTAGAGGTGTAAAGGCCCTGGGTTCATTCCCCAGTACTGAAGGAAAAAAGAAAAAACACCCAAAACAAACAAAAACAAGAAATCCCAGACAGAAAATTTAAGAACAAAGTGTACTAGTGTTTTTTTTTTTAATTCAGGCTGTCCTTGAACTCTGTAGCCCAGGTTGGCCTCAAACTTGTGATCTCCTGCCTCAGTCTCCTGAGTGCTGACATCAGAGACATGCGCCACCATACGTGGCTGTTTGTTTTTTTATTTCATATTTTTGTTAGGAACATCTGATGTTCCTTTTTTCTTACTGGACATTGAAACTAAGGTTTTTGCATTGAGCTACATCCCCAGCGGTTTTACAGTTTTTGAGACAGGGTCTTGCTAAATTGCTCTGGAGTTTGTAATTCTTCTGCCTCAGGCTCCTGAGTTCCTAGTTGAGATTACGGGCATGCACTACTGTGCCCAGCTGTTTTTTTAAAAATTGGTATGTTCTAGGAAACACATTTATTACTCTTCCCATGAAGATACTCTATTGAAATGTTTGATTTCCTTGGTTAGAGACTGTGAGTTAGGTATATGAAGCTTCACTTTTTGGAAACTAGGCTGACTTGAGTTTTATAAAACTTGACTCTTGATTATCCACTTAATGGTGAAAAGGGAATATTGTCCTGGGTATCACATAGTACATAATGGGTAATCCGCTTCCTGGGGCTTTGTTTTGGTAGCTATTGCAGCTGAGTTGGAGTGGTAGATGGATAGATGGGAAAGGACTGCAGAAGTCCACACATAATCCTCAATTAGGATAAGCCTTATGGTTAATTAAATGTTGAGTATACAGGTTAAATCCCATTATAACAAACTCCAGGGGACTAGCTAAATTATTCTGTTATATTGGAATTAGGCTTTATTAAATATTACTTGAAATAAATTAGTCTTTTTGTTTTTGTTAGAGGTGTTACAGGTTTTGGAAAAATTTCTATCCTAAAAAGTTGTTACTTATGACCCTTCCATTTTTAATGCTTTTTCTCTTAAAAAAGGAAAGATTGTTAAACTGGGCAAATAATTTATCCCCCCCCATCTTAAGTAGCTTCATTGGTTTATCCCAACCCAATAAGTTATTAGTAAGCAGTACCACTTTCAAAATGTTGTCAGAGGGGCAGGGGATTTAGCTCAGTGGTTTCGCTGCCTGCTGCGCAAGTGCAAGGACCCGAGTTCAATCCCCGGTACCAAAAAGAACCACAGAATGTTGTCAGAGAAAATGGAAATTCTCCAGGTTCTCAGATAATTGCTGCTGGTAATTTTTTTTTTTTTTTCTTCTTCTGTACTGAGGATCAAACTCAGGACCTTGTGCTTGCAAGGCAGGCGTGGTGCCACTGAGCTAAATTCCCGGACAGGTAATTGTTTTTTTTTTTTGGTACCGAGGATCGAACTCGGGTCCTTGCGCTTGCAAGGCAAGTGATGGAACCACTGAGCTAAATCCCCAGCCCAGGTAATTGTTTTTTTAAAATGACTGTAATATGGTCTTTAATTTGAGGTCATTTCTATGTAAATATGGAATTTTCCAGAAACAGGTTTAATTTATTCACATGAGAAAAAAGACTATTCTTTTTTTTAAAATTTAATTTAATTTTTTATTTTTTTGGTGCTGGGGATTGAACTCAGGACCTTGTACTTTCGAGGCAGGCAGCAGAACCATTGAGCTAAATCCCCGGCCCGCTTTTTTTTTTTTTTTAAAAAGAATATTCTTATGCTTGGCCAGAAATATGCTTTTCTTTCTGCCTAAACTTTTTGACTGGTGTTTGCCTAACTTGAGGCATTTACAACCTACCTTCCTATCTAAGGCTGGCCTTTTTTAGTTTGCTTACAGAATTTTGATTGGGTGCAGCAAGACATTTTTGAAGTCATTCTTTTAAATAGATGTTCCATGAAAGGGGGAAAATCTGACAGAGGGAATTTCAAAGCAACCCAAGCAGTGTTTTGAAAGTTCTCAAGTCTTAAAGAATAATGACTGACTAGTAGGCAGGAAGCCTGCAGCTGTATTGTGGTATTGTTCTTCCATCTCATGCATTTGAGAACTTAAGTACAAAAGAGGAAAAAGCATGGGGTGGAGGAAGAAAGGGGTTTAGCAGCAAAAAAGAGGGAACTTTTAGAATATTTTTAGAATTCTTTTTTCTGTTTATATGAAATATAAGGCCAAATTATTTTACTTTGAGAGCAAATGTTTATCATAATCTAAATGTCCCACACTGACATTTTCAATGAAGGTTAATTGCTTTTGGACAGAATAACAAGCATGCACATATACTCCGTTTCCAAGCTTAAAAAAATCTACATGTGAAAAATCTCTTTATTTTCTCCTTTTTGTTACCTGATCACATTTGTTAGCCCATTAGAATTATTTGTAAGTTTGTACTGTAAGCTTTGTTTACTTTGAAATTTTTATGTATGTATGTATTTTTTTTTTTTTTTTTTTTGGTACTGGTGTTTGAACTCGGGTCCTTGTGCTTATGCAGCGAAACCACTGAGCTAAATCTCCGGCCCCAAAATATTCTTTATTCTTTTTTTCTTTGAGACAGCTTTGCTATGTAGTCCAGGCTGCCCTTGAACTCACTATGTAGCCCAGGGGTAGCCTCAAACTTGTAGTGATCCTTTTGCTTCAGCCTCCCAAGTGTTGAGATTACAGGTGTGTGCTACCATGCTTGGCATGTATGTATGTTTTTTGAGACAGCTATTCCACTTCTTCGTATCTTTTTTTTTTTTTTTGTACTGGGGATTGAACTTGGGTCCTTGCACCTGTGGGGCAGGTGGTGGAACCATTAAGCTAAATCCCAGCCCTCTTGGTATCTTTCTGAAAGAATTAAAAGCATCATACCACAGTGATATGTGCACACCCATATTTATAGCAGCACAGTTTGTAATAGCTAAATCTGGGAAATGGCCCAAATGCCCATCAACTGATGAATGGATAAAGAAGATGTGTTTTTTTTTAAATACAGTGGAGTACTACTCTGCCATAAAGAAGGATAAACTAGGACTGGGGATTTAGCTCAGTGGCACCCCATGCTGGGCGTAGTGTCGAATGCCTGTAATCCCAGCACTGGGGAGGCTGAGGCAGAAGGATCACCGGGAGTTCAAGGCCAGCCTGGGGAACATGGTGAGTTCAGGGCCAGCCTGAACTACAGAGGGAGACCCTGCCTCAAGAAACCAAAAACCAAAACCAACAACAAAAGTGCAAGGTCCCGAGTTCAATCCCCCCCCCCAAAAGGATAAACTTGAGACATCTATAGCTGAATGGATGCACCTTGAGACCATTCTCTTAAGTGAAATAAATCAAACACAAGTTTACTCCATTGTGTTGTGAGGAACTGAAAGTGGAAATAAGGACTAAAATATATAATAGATATTTGGAAATGGGAAGAAAATGTTCAGATGAGAAGGAGAACAAGGGACGTGGTGGGGGAGGAAAGAAGGGACAAGAGCAAAAAAGAAAATAGAAGGGGAAAAATGGAAACAGCTTTTGTGTATAAGGAGGGGAAGAGGGATTGAAGAGGGGGAATGGGAAAAAAACAAGATATATCATGTACAGGTACAGATTTCCTATGATGAATGCTATTCTCTATATGTAAAATGTACCAATAAATGTTTTGGTTAAAAAACCCAGCAGGCCTGCCCCTGTTTAAATTTTATTGATCAAATATTAAGTGAATTAAACTTGCTTTTTTTTTTTTTTAAAGCTAGGATTGAACCCAGGACTAGGCCTTTGCTAAGCACATGTGTTATACTCCTAGGCCTGTGAATTAAGCTTTGGGTACCAGATACTGACTGTGAAGTCAGATGCAGCTTTCAGTGCTGAATCATTAATAAGAGTTGGGGATAGGATGACTTTGAACTACTAACATAGTATATGCTATAAATGGATAAAACACATGGTACGAGAGAAGGGAGACAAAGCATTTTCAGCGCCCTCATATTTGTATAAGAAAATAGTGATATTTTCTTTGTTCTCAGTAAAACTGTCATCAATGAAATAGATTATTGAGTTTTTTTTTTTTTTTTTTTTTGGTACCAGAGATCGAACTCGGGTCCTTGTGCTTGCAAAGCACGTGGCGAAACCACTGAGCTAAATCCCCGGCCCCAGATTATTGAATTTTAAGTCACCTGGTAGAGTAGCTGTAGTAGCTTGATTTTGTTTCCAGTTTGAAATTTGGCAACTTTATTTGAAAATGTTTTAAGGCTTACCCCAGTTTCTTTCTTTTTGTTGGTACTAGCGATCAAACTTGGGTCCTTGCGCTTGCAGGGGCAGGCAGCGGAACCACTGAGCTAAATCCCCGGCTCACCCCGGTTTCTTCCTCATATTGTCTTTGGTCTATACACCGTTTTCTACATTCAAGCTCTTCTTCCTATTTTACTTTCCGGGTGGTAGTGATGTCCTATGTATTTATTCCTAGGCAAGGTCCTTGTTTTTATGGCTATTGGTTGCAGGTACTGTATTTGGCTACATCTGGGAAAATCTGCCTCCTCTTACAAGAAAAACTCCACACATACCTTCTGCTGGAGAGTTAGTTCACATGACAGGACTATTAAGATATCAAGTTTCAAAAGTAATTTCATCAGAAATTACTGAAGTGGAATTCAGGAAGCTACTTTAGAAGTACAACCGTGTGTAGGATGATCGGTACCTTAGGTGTCCGGATCTCCAATTAGGAAGCCTGGACTCATGAACTTAGCCAGTTCTTTCTTATCCTCAACATTACACATGTGACTTTTTTAAAAAAAAAAACAATTAGGGCCGGGGATGTAGCTCAGTGGTTCTGGCGCCTGCTGTGCAAGCACAAGGTCCTGAGTTCGATCCCTGGTACCAAAAACAAAACAAAACAAAACAATTAAAAAAATTTTTTTATTTTATTGGTACATTTTAGGTTTACAATATAATGACATTCATCATTGGAAATTTGCACCTTTATATAATCTCAAAACTGAATTTTCATACTGTTATTTTCTTAGTCACAAAGCTTTCAACTTCAGTCATTGATCCTTTATTTGGTGCTGCTTGGCTGCTGCCTACTTCTCCATATACACACATACCTACTTGCTTATTAATATTATTACTATTATTTTGTACTGAGATTGAACCCAGGGAGCACTGAGCTACATTCCCAGCTGTTTTTATTTTGAGACAGGGTTAAACTTGCTATCTTCTGCTTAGCCTCCTAGGTTGCTGAGATTACTGGTGGGTGTCACTGCACTCAAGCAAAGGTATCCAAGTGCATACAGTCAGTCAGATATGTATGTCAGTTATCTGTGAATAGTTCCTTTTAGAGAAGGTCAGAGGAAGAAAGTAGCTTTTTTGTTTTTTTGGTGTTCTTGGAGATGGAGTTCAGAGTCTTGTGTGTGTTGGGCACACACTTCACTGCTGCTGAGCTCCATCTCCCCTGCTTTTTATTTTGTTTTGAAATGGGAGTCTTGCTAAATGGTCCAGGCTGACTTCCAATTTGGAAGCTTCCTACCTCAGCCTCCCAAATAGCTGGGATTATAGACTTGGGCCATCATACCTGGTTTTTCAGTTTTTATTAGTCTTTTATTTCCCCTGTTTCACCCATGCCAATTTCTTCTACCCTTTCTCCTTGCTATCTGGTCTGGTCCCATCTCCTATCCCATCTCCTGTAAGTGATCACCATAGCTGTAAATATACTTATTTCCTGATATAAAACTTTAAAAAATTTGTATCGGGCTTCGAATTCGGGGCCCTGTCACTGACCTACATACCAGCCCTTTTTTAATGTTTTGAGATAGTCTTGCTAAGTTGCTAAATTGTTCAGGTTGGGGTCAAACTTGCAGTCCTTTTGCATCAGCCTTCCAGAGTGTGGGGATTATGGGAACTGGCTCACCCACCACATTTGGCTTCTTTTTAAAATTCTTTTGAGGCTCTGGGGATTGAGCCCGGGGCCTTCACACTGAATTATATCCCCAGCTGTTGACAGTTTTTTTAAATTTTGAGACTAGACTTTGTTAAACAGCCCAGGGTGAGCCTCCTGGATTACTGGGAGTATAGGTGTTCTCTACTATGCTTGGCTCCATTTTTTTTGAACCAGGGATCGAACTCGGGTCCTTGCGCTTGCGCAGCAGGTGGTGAAACCACTGAGCTAAATCCCCGGCCCTTTTTTTTTTTTTTAATTTAATGTATTCTTTTTGCTGTTTCCAGTCACTATTTTGAATGATGTGCTAGCTGTGTGTGTTGGTGTACAAAAATCTTGGAAAAGAAATTTCTGAATCAAAGGCAATATGTAGTTAGAACTTCAGTAGCTCTTTTCCTGTTGCTGACAAAGTGGTTATTTTATTTTATTTTTTGGTACCGGGGATCAAACTCAGGACCTTGTGCTTGTGAGGCAGGTGGCAGCACCATTGAGCTAAATCCCTGGCCCCTAGGTTCTTCTAAATTTATACATATATATTTTTTTGGTACCGGGGATTGAACTTGGGTTCTTGTGCTTGTGCAGCAGGCAGCAAAACCAATGAGCTAAATCCCTGGCCCTAAATTTATATTTTTGGTGGGAGTGCCAGTTCTTATTTATTCATTCATTTATTTTCCTTGTTACTGGCCATTAAACACAGCCTGGTGCTTGCTAAAATACATCCCGTACCACTGAGCCATACCCTCAGGCCCTTCTTAAAATTTTTTTTTGTGGTACTTGGGATGGAACTCAGGACCTTGTGCTTGAAAGGCAGGTGCAGTGCCACTGAACTAAATCCCCAGCTGCCTTTTGTTCTTTTTTTTTTGAGATGGTCTCAGGCTTAATACTTAGTCTAGGCCTTGCCAGCCTCCTCCTGCCTCAGCCTCCCAAGTGCTGGGAATACAAGCATGGGCCACCATGCCTGGCTTCTCCTTTCTTATTTATCCTTTACGAATTTATCCTTCAAGTTGCTTGAATGTTTGGAAGACTTGAAACCTTCCCATTGTTCTTTATTGTTGAAGAGTTCCAAATGAAACTCCTTTTATGGAGCTCTGAAACTTTTTTTCTTTTTCTCTTTCTGTTTTTGTTTTGGTGGTGGAGTACTAGAGATTGAATCTAGGGCCTTCACACTGAGTTGCATCCTCAGCACTTTTAATTTTTATTTTGGAACAGGGTGTCACTATGTTGCTGACTGCCCAGGTTGGGCTCAAATTTGCAATCCACTTGCCTCAGCCTCCCAGAGTGCTAGTCTTATAGGCAAAGGTTTTTCATAATCTGAGTCTTAAGCTACATGTCCGGCATCGTTGCTTTAATTACAGTTTTATACTTGTTCCTTTTAAATTTGCTTTGTCTTAGACCCTCTTACAATAAAATTCTCTTATCTATGTTCTGATTTATATTTTGGGTCTTCTTTTTTTGTTGGGGAGGGCTTAATGTAGCACAGGCTGGCCTTGAATTTAGGGCAGTCTTCCTGCCTCAGTCTCCTCTGAGTGGTGGGACTGTAGGTATGTGCCACCATGCATGGCTTATTTTGGATATTCTTAGGTATAAAAGATAAAAGCTGCCATTTATTGGTTGATAATAATAGTTACCATATCTAAGTGCCTAGATAGTGTATGCTATCTGTATGCTTAATGTAATGTACATTTTTTCATTTAATAGTCTGAGTTTTTCTTTTCCATCTTTTTTTTTTTTTCAGTACTGGGAATTGAACTCAGGACCTTGTGCTTGCCAGGCAGGGGCAGCACTGCTGAGCTATATCCCCTGCCCCTCCATCTTCTTTGCATAGAACTTTTGCCCCAAAATGAAATCATATAAAACCTAGTTGAAAATAGAAGATAATTTTGTTACAAATTCTTTTATTTTTTGGGTATTGGGAATCGAATTCAGGGCCTCACACTTGCCAGGTAGGCGTTGTGCCGCTGAGCTACATCCCTGGGCCTACAAGTTCATTTTTTTAGTTGAAATGCATACTGTTTACTAATTACAAAGACTGAGAAGTAGAATGAGACTGTTGTAACGCCTATAAAATTTGAAATTGGGTTATGAAGAGCTATTGGGAAACTAATGTTTGCCTTTACTTTATTTCTATATTAAGAAAATAGCAGTTTAGCCTGTAATCCCAGTACTTGGGAGGCTGAGGCAGGAGGATTGCCACAAGTTCAAGGCCAGTCTGAACTACATAGTGAGACCCTGTCCCCACCCCCAAAAGCAATTTATTAGAGATAATAGTTGTAAATGGTCTCATTTTTTTTTTTTGACATAAATGGCATACATAAGACAAATTTAAAAGGCGGTAAAGCTTATACAATGGAAAGTAAGTTGAATTTCCTCTGCTGTCTCCTAGCTAACTCCTCTCTTCTGCCCACAGGCAAATGTTATTAGCCGAGTTTAGGCATCTATTTTTTTGGGGATGGGGGAGGCGCCAAGATTCTCCCGTGTAGTCCAGGCTGGCCTTCAATGTCTCAGTGCCGGGATTATAGCATGTACCACCATGTCCACCTACTTTGGGTTTTGAAAAATGTAAACAGTTGTGTTACCATCACTATAATTATGATACAGAACATTTCTATCACCCTAGAAAGTCCCCTTCTACTCCCTTACAGTAAGTCCCATTCTGCCACCAGGCATCCACTGATCTGCTGTGTGTGTGTGTAGGCCCTGGGTTCAGCTCACAAGTTCAGTGACTGGAGAGTGAACCAGAGCCTTCACACTGAGCTACATTACCCAGACCTTTTTTTTTTTTTTGGGTACCGGGGATCGAACTTGGGTCCTTGCGCTTGCGCAGCAGGCAACGAAACCACTGAGCTAAATCCCCGGCCCACCCAGACCTTTTTTGAGACAGGGTCTCACTAAATCACTAAGTTTCCCAGGCTGGGCTTGAATTTGTGAATTTGTGATCCTCCATGCCTTAGCTTCCTAGAGGGCTGTGATTACAGGCATGTGTCACAATGCCCAACTGCTCTTATCTTTTGCCTGTTCTTGGGCTGTATATCATCTTACCAAACTGTAAGGGTTGTTTATTCTAGATGCAAAACTGTTTCTTGGATGTTTTGCAAATAGTTTTGAGTCAGTGGCCTGTCTTCTCATTTTCATAATTGTTTTTGGAGGAGCAAGAGTTTTTATTGTTATTAGGGTTCAATTTATTTATTTTTAGCCAGCCTGCCTGCCTGCCTCCCTCCCTCCCTGCCTGCCTGCCTGCCTCCCTCCCTCCCTCCCTCCCTCCCTCCCTCCCTCCCTTCCTCCCTTCCTCCCTTCCTCCCTTCTTTCCTTTCTTTCTGAGACAAGATCTCACTAATGGTAGTTCAAGCTGGCCTTGAACTTATCGTGTAGCCCAGGATGATCTCAAACATGTGGCAATCCTCTTGCTTCAGCATCCTGAGTGCTGGGATTACAGACATATAGCACTATGCCCCCTCCTCCCTTATTTTTTTTTTAATTTTGAGAAAAGGTCTCACTGAGTTGGCCGTGCTGAGCTGGAACCCCTGATACTCCTGCCTCAACCTTCCTAGTAGCTGGGATTACAGGTGTATGCTACCATGCTTGTGTCTTTTCTCTTAGAGATTTGATAGTTTTAGCTCTTAAATTTATTTATCTATTTTTGGGGTTTTTTGAGGCAGGGACTCTCTTTTTAGTTCAGGCTGGCCCTGAACTCACTATATAGCCCAGGAGGATAATGTTTTCTCATGCCTAAAATCCTAGTACTCAGGAGGCTGAGGCAGGAGGATCACAAGCTGGAGGTCAACTTGGGCTTTTTTGTTTTGTTTTGTTTTTGAAACAGGGTCTTGCTATGTAGTTCAGGCTGGCCTTGAACTTGCAGGGGTCCTTCTGCCTCAGCCTTCTGAGCGTTGGGATTACAGGTGTGTGCCACCGTGCAGCTTTTGAATTAATTTTTGTATGTGGTGTGAAGTAAGGGTTAAAGTTCATAATTTGGTGTATGACTGTCAACAGTTTCTAGCATCACTGGTTGAAAATTCAAGAGCCAGGCATGGTGGCATATATAATCCCAGCAGTCAGAAGAGACTAAGGTGGGAGGATTCCAAGTTTGAGGCTAGCTTGGGCAATTTAGCAAGATGCTGTCTTAAAAATTTAAAAAGGCTGGGGATGTAGCTCATTGGTAGTGGTAGTGTTTGCCTTGTATGAGTGAGGCGCTGGGTCCCATCTGAAGTACTGCCAACAACAACAACAAAAATGAATGAGAGAGGGAGGGGAGAATTCAATGGGCAAAGTATGAACTTGGCATTTGTTGAAAATCTGTTGACAATATACATGTAGATCTTATTTTGCATACTCTTCTGTTCCATATATATGTCCACATCTATGTAGACATCTGTGTATCTCTATATCAATATGTCTTTACCTCATTATCACAGTGCTTAGAATTTTGAAATCTTGAAAGCAGGAAGTGTGTATTTTTAAAATTTCTTTTCCTTTGGTGTTTTGAGACAGGGTCTTGTTATATATTTTCAGACTTGCTATGTAGCCCAGGCTGGCCTCCAACTCGAGGGAATCTGCTTGCCTCAGCCTTCTGAGTGCTGGGATTACGGGCTACCACACCTGGCCCAAAGTTTTATTATTAGTACATGTTTGCAGTACAAAATGATTACATTCATTGTGAGGAGTTGGTACATGTACATAAGGCATCTTAATTCTTTTAATTTTTTCCCCAATGTTTTGTTTATTGTTTTGAGACAGGGTCTCACTATGTAGTTCAGGCAGTCCTGCCTTAGCCTCCCAAATGCTGGGATTACAGGCATGCAGCATTCTGCCTGTCTTCATATATGTATTTTGAGTACTAATCAAGTGTTGGACAACTTGAATAAATTATGCAAACTGTAGACACATTCTGTAATCCATGTAAATGGAGAGAAAAACTGAAATTGTTAATCTAGAACATGTCAGTGTTTATTTTTTTTTGAGACAGTTCCTTGCTGAGTAGTCCAGGCTGGCTTGGTGGTTTTGATATCCTGCCTCAGCCTCTGGAGTGCTAGGATTACAGACATGTACCACCATAACAGGCTGGAACATGTCAGTTCTTTTTTATTTTTGGTACTGGGGATCGAACTCAGAACCTTGCCCTTCTAAATCCCCAGCCCTGGAACTTGTCAGTTCTTAACATTGTACATTGTTTTTAACTGTATTTAACTTTATCTTTTGGGGTTCTTGGAATTGGACCCAGGTAGTACTGAGCTACATGCGTTTCCCTTTTTTATTTTGAGATAGGATTTCCCTAGGTTCCCTAGGCTGGTCTCCAATTTGTGACCCTGATAGATGAGAAACAGTCTGACCCTTCCCTGTTCCCTTTGACAACTAGAAGGGTGCGTGCTCTGACCGACAGCAATGTTGAGGCTGTCTTATGCATCCCTCGCTGCTCCTGGAGTTATCTGCCTTGACTCAGCAGCCTTGAATTTGGACCCATCCTGGATGACTCCACCCAGTGACCTCCAGATGACTGGCACAGCAGGCTCCAAACCTCAGTCATTCCCAGCTGACTATACCTGTGCTCAGTCTCTGATGACTTTACCCCAATAAGGCTTGAAACTCTGACCAATCTAAAACTACTCTGCCCCCTCCTGCCATGTATAAATAGTGTTCCCTCATACTCCTCGGGTTAGTCCAGGAGGGCTGCATCTGACCCCACTATGCTGCAGCACAGGTCCAAGTAAAGACTCACTCTGGTGGTCCTGTGAATCTCCCAATTCATTTCTTAGGTTGAGTTTGGAAGGTTCTGTTTGACATTCTTGAGTACTGTGGGGAAAGTAGGTCACATTAAATGCAGCTATAAAGAGCTGGATGTGGTAGCACATGCCTTCAGGCTGAGACAGGAGGATCACCAAGAAAAAGAGTTCAAGGCCAGCCTGAACTTCAGTATATAGGGAGACTGTCTCAAAAACAAACCTCAAACAACAATAACAACAAATACTTGTAAACAGCAGAGGCTGTTTGCTTTGAAGATTCCAGAGACCAATGGCAGAGACCAGCAGTAACTGATAGAAGGGTAGAGACCGGCAAGTGTCGAGTGATTCTGACTAGCGGTAGTGGCCAGTGGTGTTCTGGCCTGAAGACTGGGATGGGTGTTTAACTGGCAGTATGGACTGGCAGAGACTAGTATGTTTGGCTGAGACTGGTGGAGACACCTTCTACTAGAAGAGCTGCAGAAAGCTACTAAGGAAGTTAGGAGCTTTGGCTGCTAGGGAAGCTGATAGAGGCAGCTAAAAGCTGCCTTGGGGCATAACGCTAAGGGCTTTAGCATAAAGGCTGAGAATCACTGGCAGAACCCAGAGGTGTATTTTGCCAGTTTGCCGTTCCAATCCAAATAGAGAAAAAGAACCCTCAACTGAATGGCAGCAATCCTCTTGACTCAGCCTTCTGAATAGCTAGGATTACAGGCATGTGCCACCATGCCTGGCGAAGGTCATTTTCTGTTTTATTTTTATATTTTTTTGCTACTGGGCATTGAACTTGGGACCTTGCGCTTTCGAGGCAAGTACCGGAACCACTGAGCTAAATCCCTGGTCCTCATTTTCTATTTTAAATGATCTATAACTTAATCTTTTTATTTGTTTAATGAAAATAGATCAGGTCCTTGTCTGTTTACTCATTTGTTATAAATTAGAATGAAAAACACCAAATATATGGGTCTGGTATATCCCTAATGAAGAGATTCTGAGCACTTATTTTAAAAATACAGGGGCTAGGCCCAGGGATTTAGCTCAGTGGTTTTGCCTCCTGCTGTGCAAGTGCAAGGTCCTGAGTTCGATCCCCGGTACCAAAAAAAAAAAAAATACAGGGGCTAGGGATGTGTAGGAGCACTTGCCTTTCATGTATGAATCCCTGGATCCAGTTTCTGGCACGGCAGAACAGTAAAGACACTCAATCCTCCTCGAGAACTTCTGTCATTGTTCCCTCTTTAACCATTACCACAAAACTTGATCTATTTCATTTCTTTTTTTGCTGTGCTGGAGATTAAATCCAAGGCTTTGGACATGCTAGACAGTTAATTCTGTTACTGAGCTATACTCCCAGTACTGGAAATCCAATCTTTTCTTAGACAAGGTCTCACCCTATAGTTCTGGATGGCCTTGAAGTGTTTTTTGTATTCCATTTAATTTATGCATGCATGTGTGTGTATATATATTTTAATTTTAATTTTATTTTTTTTATTTTTGGCACCTGGCATCGAACTTGGGACCTTGCGCTTGTGAGGCAGGCAGTGGAACCACTGAGCTAAATTCCCGGCCCCTGCATTTTTTTTTTTTGGTACTGGGGATCGAACTCGGGTCCTTGCTGTTGCTCAGCAGGCGGCAAAACCACTGAGCTAAAAATCCCTGGCCCTGCATGTATGTTTTTTGAGACAAGGTCTTGCTATGTATGTAGTTCAGGCTGGCCTTGAATTACTGTGTTTATGCAGTCTTTTTTTTTTGGTACCCGGGATGGAACTCAGGACCTTGTGCTTGCGAGGCAGGCACCGGAACCACTAAGCTAAATCCCCAGCCCTTACTATGTTTATTTTATTTTATTTTTGGTTTTTTTGAAACAGGGTTTCACTATGTAGTCTAGGCTGTCCTTGAACTCAGGGCATTCCTCCTGCATCAGCCGCCTGGTCTTGAACTTACTACTGTATAGCCCAGTTGGCCTCAAACTTGCAGTGATCCTCCTGCCTCAGCCTCCCAAGTGCTAGGATGGCAGGTGTGTGCCACCAAGCCTGGCTGAAAACCCAGTCTTTCTGACTTACCACTATTAGTATAAAAGGTATTTCTTTCACATCAAGATGTGTATATTGTCTTCTTTTTTTGGTACCGGGGATTGAACTCAGGTCCTTGTGCTTTCCAGTCTTCTTTTTTTGGATGAGATGTTGCTGTGTTGCCCAGGCTGAAGTCATAGGCTCAAGTGGTCCTGCCGCCTAAACTTCCTTAGTAGCCAAGCTTGTGCTACCTTGCCTGGCTTATACTACATCTTCTTGTTACTGTTTTGTGCTCAGCTGTTCTGTAGACTTGTATTAAGTTTTAATTTTTTTCTTTTCTTTTTGTACCAGGGATCAAACTCGGGTCCTTGCGCTTTCGAGGCAGCCGGTGGCACCACTGAGCTAAATCCCCAGCCCAACTTGTATTAAGTTTTGAATGCCTCTCTGATAAGCTAATAAGAAAATAGCAGTATGACAACATTTTTTTTGGCGGGGGTGGGGGTGGGTGGGTACCGGCAATCGAATTTGGGACCTCGTGCTTGCGAGGCAGGTGGCGGAACCACTGAGCTAAGTCCCCAGTGACATGTTATTTGTCACACTTAATACTTATATTAAATTATTGTAACCTTAAATTTCTTTTCTCCCTCAGCTAGACATGATGGTGCATGCCTGTAATCCCAGCACTCTGTGAGGCTGAGATAGGAGTATCCCAAATTTGAGCCCAGCCTCAGCAACTTAATGACCCTGTCTCAAAATTTGAAAAGGGGTAGGGGATATAACGCAGGGTGAAGGCTTCAAGTTCAGTCCTGTCTGTGCCACCCCCACAAACAAATCCCCCCCCCCCCCGAAAAATTCTGTCTCCCTGAATACTTAGGTTTAGATTTCTTTCTTAGGGTGACATATATCTCAATTTTTTTTACTTCCTGGTCCCTTCACACTAATTTTAATTCTTTTTTGTCTGAATTATTTCTGTTATGGTAGAATTTTGGAATATTTTTCAATTTAAATTTAAGAAAGGTAGTTTAAAAAACAGTGGAAATTTCCACCTTTAAAAAATTAGACTAGTGATCTAATAACTGCTTTGCAGAAGATAGAAATATGAAAAGGAACTGCAAACATTCTGGGTGGCAGCCTGTGAAGTTTTCCACTATTTCCCATAATAACATGCAGGCGAGTGTAAGCTGCTGGGTTCAGTTGCATCTGCGCTTGGCACTGAGTGGAATTTGAAGCTGCTCTATCAATGATAAAATGGCACCTTGCTGCTTTTAAGGAGAGTGCACAAGTTCACACATCCAAGGCATTATATGTTTTGTCTCTGCCTGAATAGTGTAGCCAGAAGCACTGAACTTGCAAAATTATTTAAAAATCTCTGGTTCCAGGTAGCTTCAGACAATGTAAGAGAAAACCTTAAAGTAAAAGCCTGCATTAATTAGTTAATTTTGATTATTGGTATCTTTTGAGAATGAATTATGTTGGATAGTTATTTTTAGTATTAAAGGCATTAAATGGCTGGGAGTGGCAGTGCATGCCTCTAATCTCAGCTACTTAGATGGCTATAAAGCAGGAGGATAGGAAGTTTGAGGCTGTAAACTAATATAGGGGCTCTTCCAGGCCCAGGTTCCATGACTAATCCTGTGTTAAAAAGGTCTCCCAGCTGGGGATTTAGCTCAGTGGTTCTGGTGCCTGCCTTGCAAGTGCAAGGTCCCAAGTTTGATCCTTGGTACTGAAGAAAAAAAAAAAAAAGGTCTCCCAGGCCCTATGTCCAACACTAAAGCAGGTAGTCTCCTGGGAGCAAGTCCTGACCTCAGAAGTGATGCTTTCATGGGCCCTGAATCTGGAGCCAACCTGAGATCACGTGTCTTGTTTTCCTCTGGGAGTGGTTCTCTCAATCCTAGGCCAGTTTGCTTTCTCTCTGGCGCAAGTCCCAATATGAGATTAGGCGTTTTAGGTACGAACCCTACTCCTAGGTCTGGTATATTTTTAGGCCCAGGCCTTGGGCCCAGCCCACGAGCAGGTGATGTAAGTCCAAGTCATGGCCTTAAGCCAAAGGTATGAGGCCTCCTGAATATGGACACTAGAGAAAGGTGGCCTCTTGGGTACAGGGTCTGGTCTTAAGAATGGCTAGACCCTAAGGCTTGTATCTTGGTCCTCATTCTAAAAGCAGTGGGTCTTTTAGGAGGAAATGCTACTTCATTCTCACAGGCTTCTGGAAACACGGGCCCAAACTCATCTCCCATATCAATGACTCCTGGCCCCATAGGCCTTAATTCAGGTCATTTCTCAAGGTCAGGTGACCCCATGGGATGAATGCCAATCCCTTTCCAAGGGAGACAGAACAGCTACCTTCCCAAGGTCTACAGGTCCACTAGGCCCAGGGTCCCAGTGGGCCTTGGAAAAGGAGCAGGCTATATAGGTATCAACCCAGCTCCTTTTGCAAGGCCTACCAGGACCCTGGGTCTAACTAAATCCAATTAACTTTTCAAGGATGAATGGCCCTGGAGCCAAGAATTTGGTTCCATTTTCTAGCATGAGGACTCTCCCTGTTACAAACCCAGCTGCTTTCCCCAGACCTGCGGTCCAGTAGCTGTGATGTACCCAAGTGGGATGTTACTCCCTTAAATACCACATTTCATCCAGGACCACCTTGTTTTCCAGGCACTTTGGTTCTGGGCATGGATCATCTGTTAGGTAGAAGGATAGCTATGGAGCTACTTTGAAGAACATAGTTGAGGCTCAAGTTTAGAGGAGCCACCTTTTTTCTTCTGCTCCTCTCTCTCTCGCTTTTTTTTTGTTTTTTGACTCTTTTGAGACAATTTCTCATAACGTAGCCCAGGATGGCCTCAAATTCTAGATGATGCTCCTGCCTCAGCCTCTCAAGTGCTGGGATTACAGACTTGCACCACAACACCTGGCTTCACTAATTATTTTGAGACAGAGATTTGCTAAGTTGCTGGGCTGGTCTCAATGGGCTGGTCTCAAATTTTAGATCCTCTTGCCTCAGGCATCCAGAGTGCTGAGATTATGGGCATGTGCTATCTTGCCCAGCCCTGTAGCATTATAATATGATTTAATATAATATGATTTAATGGAAACATTGTTAATCATGCCTTTTGGCATTACAAAGGTTATGGAAGTTCTTGCTTTTTATTAAATAATGATTATTATCAGTATTTTTATTTACTTTTTTTTTTTCCGTACTGGGGATCGAACTCAGGACCTTGCGCTTTCGAGGCAGGCAGCAGCACCACTGAGCTAAATCCCTGGCCCCCCCAATTTTTTTTTTTGGATGTGGCTGTGCCAGCCTATAGACTCAGCACTCTGGGAGGATGAGGCAGGAGGACTGAAAGTTTGGTTCCTCTCGGAATGAATGAATGGATGAATGAATTTAGTTTTTCTTTTCTGAGACAGAATCTTGCTATATAGTTCAGGCTGGGCTCGAACTCACTATGTAGTCCAGGCTGGCCTCAAACTCATGGCGATATTCTTGCCTCAGCCTTCTGAGTTCTGGGATTATAGGCATGTACCAGTATGCCCAGACTCCAGGGAAATTAGTGAGAACCTGTCTCAAAAAAAAGGGGGCGGAGGTCAGGATCTAGTTCAGTGTGAAGGCCCTAATTTTAATCCCCAGTACCACCAAAAAAAGTCTATACTTTTCCTTATGCTGTGAAGGAATTCTTGGTTCCCTCACTCTTTTTATTGTTGTTGGTTATTTATTAATTTTTTTTTTTTTTTTGGTATTGAGATCTAACTCAGGGCCTTGTGCTTACCAGGCAGGCACTGTGCTGCTGAGCTACATTCCTGGCCCATGTTTTTACTTTTTTGAAATAGAGTCTCTCTGTGTAATTCGGGCTGGCCTGGAATTTACTTTGTAGCCCAGGCTGGCCTTCAGTTGGTGGTGATCCTCCTGCCTCAGCTTCCCCAGTGCCGATGTGTGCCTGCACCCAGTGTCTTTTTCAATTTGTGGGGCAAACTATTGATTCACTTGGGAGTTTTGACTTTTCTAATGCCATAGAAATTGTATGTGCCAATAGAAAATAAAATGTGCAGGGAGTTAATCTGTTTTGTTTACTGCTGTATTTTTAGTGCTCACAATGGTGGCAGGTACCAAGTAGTTTCTATTGAATACAGTTTTTGTTGAATTTGTTGGATATTTGTTGAATAAAGAATAACAGTAGTGCTGGGTGTGGTGTTTGACATATAATAATCCCAGCACTCTGGGAGGCTGAGGCAGGAGTATCATGAATTTGAGCCCAATCTGGGGAACTTTGGGAGACCCTGTCTCGAAATTTAAAAAAAGAGCTGGGATATAGCTCAATGTGAAGGCCTTGGGTTCAATACCTAGGTCAATACTTAGGTCACAAATAAAACAAAAGCCAAAACCCCCCCGATAAAAACAAAAGCAAAAACCCCTTTGTATTTGCTTTGTGCTTGCTAGCTATTTTGTGTGACTGTGTGTGTACAAGATAATATATTATCCTATCTCTTCCTCTAAAGGAATCCACAGTCCTTTTGGGGAGATGAGAAATAAACATAACTAGAGAAGTTTTCAAAAAAAAAAATTACATTTTTTTCATTACCAGGGTTCAAACCCAGGACCATGCACTTTCGAGGCAGGTATGGGGCCACTGAGCTAAATCCCCAGCAGGAGTTTTTTTGTTTTGTTTTCCTCCAGTACCGGGGATTGAACTCAGGACCTTGCGCTTGCCAGGCAGGTGCTGGCGCCACTGAGCTAAATCTCCATCCTCAGAAGTTTTTTTTTTTTTTTGGTACCGGGGATTGAACTCAGGACCTTGTGCTTTTGAGGCAGGCAGCGGAACCACTGAGCCAAATCCCCGGCCCAGAAGTTTTTTTTTAAAGAGAAATTTAAATAACATTTTAGAAAATAATGAAAGAAATTTAATGAGGCCCAGCAGGATTAATTGCCTAATAAATTTGAACAAATTATTGTTTTTTGAGTTCAGAGGAATGAGATTACTTGAGACTGGGGTACTCTAGGAAAGGATTTAATTGAATTCCTGGGAGATATTTTTGGTTAGGTTAACTTTGCATTTAAATCACAATGTTTGTTGTAAAAGGAACTGAAAATTGCTTGGACATGCACTTTTGTACTTTAATCTTTCCTTTTCCTTTCTTTTGTCCTTTCCTTTCCTTTCCTTTCCTTTCCTTTCCTTTCCTTTCCTTTCCTTTCCTTTCCTTTCCTTTCCTTTCCTTCTCTCTCTGTCTCTCTCTCTCTGTCTCTCTCTCTGTCTCTCTCTCTGTCTCTCTGTCTTCTCTCTCTCTCTCTCCCTCTCCTCTTTCTTTTCTTTCTTCTCTTTCTTCTTTCATTCCTGGGGATCAAACTCAGGATCTTGTGCTTGCAAAGGAGGCATGGTGCCGCTGAGCTAAATCCCTGGCCCTTCTTTAAAATTTTTGAGAGAGGGTCTCCTATGTAGTTCAGGCTGACTGTGAACTCAATATGTAGCCAATGCTGGCTTCAAACTCAGGGTGATCCTCCTGTCTCAGCCTCCTGAGGGCTGGAGTTACAGGTGTGCACCACCAGGCCCAGCTCTCAACCTTAATTTTTAGAAATTTTTTTTTGTACTTTTATACTTTATTAGAGAGGAAGAACTACCACCTCATAGAAAGTAGAATAAATCATGTTTCCTACATGTGTTTGCTTCTGTGGCAACAAGCAGATGGAGCAAGTACTCATTTTTAGAACAAGGAAAGGGAAAAATCCCCTTTTCTGAGTGCCACTGTTGCCACATTTACAATTAGTTGTACTTTCTGAGCTGTTGCCAAGGTTACTGTTTTTGGCTTTTAACATTCATGATAGACTTCTACTAAAGTTTGGAAACACTTACCTCCTTTACTAATCTTATCTCTTTCTTTCTTTCTTTCTTTCTTTCTTTCTTTCTTTCTTTTCTTTTCTTTTCTTTTCTTTTCTTTCTTTTCTTTCTTTTCTTTCTTTTCTTTTCTTTCTTTTCTTTCTTTTCTTTCTTTTCTTTCTTTTCTTTCTTTTCTTTCTTTTCTTTCTTTCCCAGGAATGGAGTTCAGGACCTTGCACTTGCAAGGCAGGTGCGGTGCCACTGAGCTAAATCCCCGGCCCCTTTACTCATGTTTTCTGTATAAATAGTTATGAAGGCTACACAGTAAACAAGTGATAGTGGTCTACTGTGTTTCAGACTGTTCCTGAATCAGTAGCTCAGAGCCCTCAACAGGAGGCTTCAGACAGTATTATTTAATTTATAGGACAGCAAGTAGTAAGGACTTGGAAAGTGGGAGAAGTGCATTATAGACCTAGTGGGTAATCTGGGCATTTGATTTAAGGTTCTGGAACTATCTGTTAGATTGTGCTAATGTTCTCTCTCTCTTTTTTAAAAAAAATAACATTTTTCCTATTTAATTTAGTTCTGTGTATACATGGGTTAACAAAAATTCAGATTCCCAAAAGGCTATGAAGTTTTCCTCGTACTTCATTATTTTTTTCTAGTTTCTTCCTTAGAGGTAATTCCTGCCATCATTTTTTTGGGTGTCTGTAAACACCCTGTCCTCAGGGGTGCTCTGCCACTTAACTATATCCCACTCCTTTTTTATTTTAAAATTTATTGATTTAGGTACTGTGGATTGAACCCAGGGCCTTCACACCGAGCTACATCCCCATCATTGAGCTACATCCCCATCCCTTTTTTTTTATTTTTCAGTTTTGAGACAGGGTTGCCCTGATTTGTAAAATTGCCTTGACTGCGCTCAAATTTGTGAACCTTCTGCTTCAGCCTTCCAGAGTACTAGAATTGCCATCACACCTGGTCCTTTTTTTTTTTGGTACCGGGGATCAAACTCGGAACCTCGTGCTTGTGACACCAGTGGCGGAACCACTGAGCTAAATTCCCAGCCCACACCTGGTACTTTTAAAAATTTTGAGACAGGGTCTTGCTAAATTGCCCAGGCTGGCCTTGAATTTGCAGTTCTCTCCAGAAACTGGGGTTGTACAGGTCTGCACCACTGCTCTTGATTTCTGGCTTTTTTTTTTTTCTTTCCTTTTTTAAAGTAATATTGAACTGAGGGAGTGCTGAATTGCATTATCAGCTTGCTTGGTTTTTCTTTTCTTTTCTTTTCTTTTCTTTTCTTTTCTTTTCTTTTCTTTTCTTTCTTGCCTCTTGCCTCCCGCCTCCCGCCTCCCCCCTCCCCCCCTCCCCTCCCTGAAGGTCTCATCACCAGGTGGCTTTGAACTCTCTATTCAGGCTGGCCTTGAATTTATGGCCATCTTCCTGACTCAGCCTCCCCAGTGCTGGGGTTATCAGGTATGCACCACCATACCCAGCTTGTCTTTATTTTTATTTTTTTTGGTACCGGGGATCAAACTCAGGATCTCAGAACCAGTGAGCTAAATCCCTGGCCCTAGGTGTTTGTTTTTTTTGAGACAGGGTCTCACTAATGTAGTTCAGGCAGGCCTTGTACTCATTATGTATCCCAGACTGGTCTGGAACTCATGGCAGTTCTGCCTCGGCCTCCTGAGATTATAGGCATATGCCACCACTGCCTACTGTTTTTTATTTTTCCTCTCAGTGCTAAAAATTTAACCCATGACCTCCTGCATCCTAGGCAAACAAACATTCTATCATTGGGCTATGATTCTCAGCTCTACCATGAATTTTTTCTACAGTATTGAGATTGTACTTCTTGGCATATAAATATTGCTTATAATAAGCACAATTTTTTATTCATTGTTACGCAGCCATCCTGCCACTATTCATTTCCAAAATATTTTCATCATCCCAGATATGTTTTTATATAGCAATTTTAATTTGTGACTTAATAACTTTCTCTAGAAGGATAGATGAAGTCTTTCCAGCCCAGAGATGCAGAACTCTGT
Organism: Heterocephalus glaber; assembly: GCF_053883595.1. NCBI lineage: Eukaryota > Metazoa > Chordata > Mammalia > Rodentia > Bathyergidae > Heterocephalus > Heterocephalus glaber. Next base: position 20,576,355 of record NW_028258410.1, on the reverse strand, counting down.
ATCCTTGTTTGAAGGGTATGCTTTGAGAAAAGGACAGCTATAACTTCATGAAGAAACCTTCTGTACTCTGAGGATTCTCTTCAGGTACTTATCTCCAGTTTAGATTATCATTTTCTTTATTTTCAGCAAGTTTTTTCTTCTGCTGTATGTTAAGGAAAATTTCAAACAACATAGTAGAATGGTATTGATTTGCATGTTCTCATCACTTAGCTTTACCGATTTACCAATAAGTGGCTAATTTTGTTTCATCCATTTACTGGCTTTATTTTGAAGTTAAAGAAGACACTATATGATTTCCTGAAGTAGCTATCAAAGGACTGGTTTGAAAAAAAAAGCATCGCCACCTGCCTTGGAAGTGCAAGGACCTGAGTTCAATCCCCAGTGCCAAAAAAATAAAAAGCATAATCACAATACCATTATTATGTCTGGAAGAATAACATTAATTACTTAGTGGCCTCAAAAACATAGTCCCTATTCAGTTTTCCTGTCCTTTGGCTTCTTATGTATTTACTTTGAATCAGATCCAAATGAGATTTGTACATTGTGGCTTGGTTATTATGTATTTTAAATCTCTTTTAGTGTAAGGTTCTCTCTCTCCTGTCTCTGTCTCTGTATATCTCTCTGTTTCTCTCTCTGGAGACAGGGCCTTGCTATGTAGGCCTGGCCGGCCTTGAACTCACTATATCACCCAGGCTGGCCTCGAACCTGTGGTGATCCTCCTGCCTCAGCCTCCTGAGTGCTGGGACTACAGGCATGAGCCACCATGCCCCACCTGTGAGGATGTATGAAGGCAGTTAGTCCTTGGTCTCTTTTGAATTTTATTTTACCTCCTTCTGTGTTTAGGCTGGAGCAGTTTCTAGAAATCTCCAGGTGAGATTGCAGTTGATTCTGAAATTGGTTTAAAGTAGGGAGAAATTGTGAGTAATAAACCATGTACAGTATATACAAGGAATTTCTTGTCTTGGTAAGTTGCTTAATTGCCCAACCTGGGCTGGAACCTCTGATCCTCCTGCTTTAGTTTCCCATAGTTTTGAGTGGTGTGTGCCAGTACACCTGACAGTTATTTCAGTTTATGTACCCTTTTGTTGCAGAGATGGGAATGATCAATAAAATACTTTCAAGCATGAAATGGTATTATGGTTTGATTCTGTGGGTGAAGAGGAACAGATAGTTGTACCAGGAAAAAGGAGCAGTTGTAAATTTACTGATTTAAGTGATCTATAATAATAATCTGGTTTCTTTGAATACATGAGTAATGTATTAGTTTATTAAAGATGAAGTACTTAAAATATTTTGGGAATTACTCCTTGTAACTACTATTTTTTTTTGGTATGGGGAATTGAACTCAGGACCTTGTGCTTGCCAGGTAGGCACAGTGCCTCTGAGCTACATCCCTGGCTCTCTTTGTAACTAGTTAATTGATGAAAAATTTAAATGTCAACTTACAAATGTTCTAGGCATCAATCAAGATTCTTTGAATAAGAGGTATGAGAAAAAGCTTGAGTTGTTTGGTGCACCTATTTGGCATTAGTCTCAGTGCTGGTTGGTGATAAATTTCTAGTTTTCACATAGTATACTCTAGAAAAAACTACTGCTCGATAGATGTCTGAAGCAAAGATGCATACTTTTATAAAGATGTTTGGTGTGTGCAAACAGAATTTCAAATGGATATTTTATGTTTGGAGTTGTTTTGGACAGTGATGGGGATTGAACCCAGGGCCTCCAGAACACTAGGCAAGTGCTCTTCCACTGAGCTATCTCCCCCCCCCCCCCCCCTTAGTTTTTTGAGACAGGGTCTTGCTAGTGTAGTCCAGGCTGGCCTTGGACTCACTTTGTAGCCCAGGCTGGCCTGGAATTCACAGTGCTGGAATTATAGGTGTGCACCATTGTGCCTGGCCCCTATCACTCTTTATAAAATTTTGTTTTTGGTTTTTTTTGGTACCAGGGATCAAACTCCGGACCTTACACTTGCAAGGCAGGCGCTGGAACCACTGAGCTAAATCCCTGGCCTCTTTATAAAATTTGAGACAGGTACTTGTTAAATTACCTTGACTTGAACCTCTTTCTTCTTTACTTTTGTTTTTTTTTTTTGAGGTACTAGGGATTTAGCTCAGGACCTTCATACATTCTCACTGCTTTTTAAATTTTTTATTTTGAGACAGGGTTGCTAAGTTGCCCAGGCTGGGTTTGAATTTAGGACTCATGCCTCTGCTTCCCAAGTAGTTGGGATTATAGGCGTGTGTCACCACCTCTGGCTCACGTTTTATTTACCAAGTGTCACCTGGAAACTGAATGTACTTATTATGGTAAATGTTTGTTTCTTCTTGACTGTGATTAAAATAACATGTGCTGGCCGGGTATTTAGCCCAGTGGTTTTGCTGCCTGCTGCGCAAGTGCAAGGACCCAAGTTCCATCCCAGGTACCAAAAAAAAAAAAAAAGTTGATTTTGTTGAAAATTTTAAACATACTTTTTAAAAAATGAAAAATGACTATTTGTTCATACCCTAGCAATTGATTTTGCCCATGTAGGAAACACAAAGAAAAGGAAAAATTTTTTTTGATGACCTAGCATTTTATCATTAAGATAACTTAATGAATATGTCTTCCAGGAAGAATAAATAGGAAGGTTAACATACAAACGTTAATGTAAACATTTTTACAGCTTTTCTTTTTTTGAAGGAAGCTGTCTTTCTGCATGCTAAAAATTGTGTTGTACAGTTGGTCCTTTTGCTGAAGAGAAGGCACTTTTGTGGTATTGTTGCCATGGTGACCGTCTTCCAAGTGCTGTCTCAAGGTCACTCATCACTCATATCACTGAATACACACTTAGATTTTGTAAAAGAAAAATATCAACACTCAGTGATAAAATGAATTAATTACTATGCTGCATTACTCAACCAGTTCTAGAAAAATCAGAAATAATATTTTAACAATACTGGTAAACTATATTTTCTTTGAATATTGAATTTTAACCTGACAGATTAAAAGGCTAGTGGTAAATCTGTAAATTAGCCATAGTCATGTATGACAATACTTTGATTTTATTCAATATGTGACTTAATAAAGTAATAAGTAGGAACTTAATTTCATTGCACTTAGGTTTGAGAATGTTTAAACGTATTTCCCTCACACTTGCTTTTTAATGAGATAAGAGCAAAGATCTTCATCATTTCTGTTTTTGGTAAACTTAGTTTGAAGTTGCCACTTGCTCTGTGCTTATGAGAACAGGATGATCTTTATATTTTCTCCAAATGGATTTCAGAGATCTATTATCTACCTGGCTTCTTTTTCATATACTCTTTGTCTTAGGTATTAATTTTCCTTGTTCTCATTTTCATCTTTTAGTTATTATAACAAAAACTATTCATTAAAGTTTTAAATATTGTTATCAAGCTGTTTTATAAAAAGTGAAGGAAAATATAAAAAGGAATGTCCCCTTTCAGTAGTGTTTATTATAGGTCTTGTTCTTGGGAGAGAAGAATCAGAGCTATGTGCTTCCAGTAGGCTTGAAGGAGACTGAAATCAGAGATGAGAAGCATTATTTATTCTAAAAAAGAAAGTGCTACCAAAACTAACAAAAATACTGCTCAAATGTATCTAGCTAGGAAATTTGGTCTTTCAGCTACTTGGATTGCTGTACTTTCAGGAGAATGAGATAAATTGGTTCTCATAAAACATTTTTACTATTTCAAAATATTAATTGTGGTCATGACTGGATAGTAGGATTATGGATTTTTTTTGTATTTCTTTAGGCTTTTCTTTTTGTTTTTTTTTTTTGGTACCGGGGATCGAACTTGGGTCCTTGCGCTTGCGTAGCAGGCATTGAAACCACTGAGCTAAATTCCCAGCCATCTTTAGGCTTTTCTACACATTGAAATGAAATGATCCATATTAATTTTAAAATCAGAAAAATGTTAAAATGCATATATTTAAAGCCGGGTGAGGTGGGAGGCTGAGACAGGAGGATGGCTGCAAGTTCGAGGCCAGCCTGGGGTATATAGTGTGACCCTGTCTCACACAGCCCCCTCCAAGTTAAAAAAAGAAATCTTCTAAGAGAAGAACAGACAAGAATTTAGTTGTTTTGTTTTTTTGGTACCGGGGATCGAACTTGGGTCTTTGGGATTTCGAGGCAGGTGGCTGAACCACTGAGCTAAATCCCCGGCCCCCAGGCAAGAACTTAGATATCTGAACAATATTAAATATGAAAAATAATATACTGTGCTTTGAAAAATAAAAGCATTTTCATCTCTGCTTCTGCAGTCACCAAATGTCTGATCAAGATTTATTTTTACATGTTAGAAATTTCAGTGAACCTAAGAGCTCTATAGATGATACTCTAAATATGCCAGGTGGTACATTCCAGCTAACTTTTGTTTCACTTATGCATATTTATGAAGCAAAGTATGTTATCTGATGCTATTTTTGTAAGTCATTTGTAAAACAGAGCTTTGTTTTTTTTTTTTTGGTACCGGGAATTGAACTTGGGACCTTGTGCTTGTGAGGCAGGTGGTGGAACCACTGAGTTAAATCCCCGGCCCTAAAATAGAGTTGATATAAAACAGTATAAGCTGTTATATGAGGCAGCATGATCCAGACAAAAGATTAGGAGGCGAGTCTTACACTGTTCCTTCATCCATCACTTACTGTGTGAATTTGGTCAAATCACTTGCTGTACTTTATTTTCCTCATTTATAAAACAGGTGATCCCATTTTCATTGTGATCATCCATGATTTCAATGTCAGTATTGTTCTAAGTAGCTGAGTATGTAGTATTCTATGTAATCCTAGCACTTGGGAGGCTGAGGCAGGAAGATCACCTTGAATTTGAAGCCAGCCTGGGCTATAGTGAGTTTAAGCCCAGCCTGAAATGTACATAGTGAGTCCCTGTCCCCCTTCCCCCCAAAAGAAGATTGTTCTGTCTAGTAAAAATTTGGATTATTTTCAATAATGGATGAAAATTGCCATTCATATTAATCTAAAATGCTTAATCTTTCAAACTGATTTTGGATGTTAATTTATCTTATGTTTCTTTAGGCAGCATTAGAGTGATTTTGTATTCCAAGTGTGTATTTAGGCAATTTTTAAAAAAAAATTAATTTTATTGGTACATTTTATTGGTACATTTTATGTATACATTTATCATTGGGTGCTTGTACCTGTACATGTTGTATCTTGGTTCTTATTTTTTTCCCCCATTACCTGTGTGCCCTTCACCCCCTCCACCCTTCCCTATTTACATAGATTTCATTTCCATTTTTTTTTCTTTTCTCATAGTTTTTCCTTTCCCTCTTTTCCTTTCCCCTTCCCCTCCCTTCACTCTTTCATCTTTGGACCTTTTTTCCTATTTCAAATTATCAATTATTCATTGTAATCATTTTAACTCTTGTTTACACTGTCAGTTTCTCACACTAGAGAAATTATTCAGTATTTACACATGTGTGTCCTGTTTATTTCACTTAAGAGTATGGCCTCGATATGCATCCATTTAGCTATAAATGACTCTAGCTTTTCATTCTTTATGGCTGAGTAGTACTCCATTTTATAAAAAAACCCACATTTTCTTTATCCAGTTTCCAGTTGATGGGCACTAGGGCTGCTTCCAAGCTTTAGCTATTACAAACTGTGCCGCTATAAACATGGGTGCACATTTATCACTGTGGTATGATTCTTTTAATTCTTTTGGGAAGATACCCAGCAGGGGAATAGCTGGGTCAAATGGGACCTCTAGTCCTAGTTCTTTGAGGTATCTCCATACTGACTTCCATTAACTAGGCTATTTTGAAAGAGGAGTGTGGCTGGCTGGTCATGTGTCAAATAATTAGTAGTTCTTAAAATGTTTTGTGGTTAACTACTAGGTTAGCATTGACTGCAGAAATAGAAACTGAAAGAATATTGAATAGAAATTTATTTGGAATGTCTTAAGCATGGGTCTAATGTAGTCTAGATTTTTTTCAGTGATGAGAGTTCAGTATATTTTTCTGTGAATTTTTGTTTAAGGGTAGCATAGGAAAGCATTAGAGCCAAAGGATGGTGAACATGTGTTCAGTTTTGTTAAAAATGAGGTTGGGTTTTTTTTTTTTTGGTAGACAGGATCTCAGTATGTAGTTTAGGCTAGTCTTGAACTCATTGTGTTACCAGGGTGGCCTCAACTTGGGGCTAACCACCTGCTTCAGCCTTCTGAGTGCTGGGATTGCCAGTATGAACGACCACACCCAGCTAGATAGAATTAAACCCTTATAACCCATTTCCATGTTTATGTGATCAGACATACTTTTTATTATGTTGGATCCTATATTATGCTTAGTCTATCATTGATATGTTGTATTTTCAGTTTTAAAATAATGGTAAATATGGATCCAGTGCAGTCTAAAAACTAGCCTTGTGTTGGTTGGCTGTTAAAAAAAAAAAAATGCTGCGAAGAGCATCCTTTCTCTCCCGTCTTTATGTGTATAAATATTTTCATGGAACAGATTTCTTTCTTTTTTTTTTTTTTTTGGTACCTTGGATCAAACTCGGGTCCTTGAGCTTGCGCAGCAGGCGGCGGAAACCGCTGAGCTAAATCCCCGACCCTGAACAGATTTCTTGAAGTTGAAGTTTTGAGAGATATCCTTCATGTTGGGATAAATATTTCAATTTTTTTACCTTTTTTTTTTTTTTTGTACCGGGGATCGAACTCAGGTCATTGTGCTTGCGTAGCAGGCGGCGAAACCACTGAGCTAAATCCCCGGCCGGTGGGATAAATATTTCAAAATTGCCTGCCAGGAAGTCTTAAGAGTTTGCAGTCCTGCTAACAGTTACACTTAGCTTTTCATTGTATATTTGTGTGGATGGTGGGTCTTATCATAGCTACCATTTATTGAGTACCCACCTTGTATTAGGAAGTGTGCCAGGTGCTTAACATGACTGGTTTTATTTCTGATAATCCATAAAATGTTGTTTTAACCTGCATTTATAGGGCCGGGGATTTAGCTCAGTGGTTCCGCTGCCTGCCTTGCAAGTGCAAGGTTCTGAGTTCGATCTCCGGTACCAAAAAAACCCACCTGCATTTATAGTTGAGGATTTTGAGGGTCAGAGAGGTTAAATAACTGGCTTATGGCTACATAAGTAGTAAATGGCAATACTGGAGCTAAAACCTGCAAATGCCTGCTTCCACAGTCTGTGTTTCTTCTTCTGTCCAAAAATAATATTTCTAATTTTGCTAGGGAGAGGGAGCCATCTTTAATAGGTACCTGTATAAATTCAGAATATATGTTCTTTTTTTGGGGGGGGCTTATGGGGATCGAACTCAGAACATTGAGCTTGTGAGGCAGGGAGCAGCACCACTAAGCTAAATCCCCGGCCCGAAAATATATATTCTTTTGACATACTGTCGCATAATACATAAAACATTAGTAGTACTTCAGATCAGCCATAGCCCAAATAGATAATATAGGTTTTGTTATTTATTTGCTTATTTAAGTATATATTTTGAGATAGATAGTATGTATTTTGTATAGCTCAAATTGGCCTCAAACTCACAATCTTCCTGCCTTAGCCTCTCAAGTGCTGAGATAGTGCATTTTATTCAAAAGAAAAATAAGTAAATTTTCTGACTCTGATTTTGGATATTGGATGATTGGATTAATTAATCAGCAGTACTGGGGATTAAACCAAGGGGCTCTCTACCATTAAGCTACAGCCCCAACTCTTCTTCTTTATTATTATTATTATTTTTTGGTACTGGGGATAGAACTCAGGTCCTTGTGCTTGTGCAGCAGGCGGCAAAACCACTGAGCTAAATCCCCAGCCCACCAACTTTTTTATTTCAAGAACAAGGTCTTGCTAAGTTGCCCAGATGGGACTTAAACTTGCAGTACTCCTGCTTTAGCTTCAAAATGCTGGGATTACAGGCCCATGCCACTGTACCTAGTTTGATTTCTTGCCTTTCCATATGTGTGTAATTCTAAGTGGTATTGGGATTACCTTTAAGATGGACTGCTATAAACCTAATCTAGTTTTAGGAAGAGTAACCTATATTAGTGTGTTAGGTCTGCCATAACAAAGTGTCAGAGTCTTTAACAACAAACTTTATTTTTTCACAGTTCTGGAGCTACAAGTCCCAAATCAAAGTGTTGTCATGGTCCCTCTCTTCTGAGGTCTCATTCTTTGACTTGTAGATGATGGGTTCTCTGTGTCTTCACACTATACTTATGTGTGGCCAAATTTGCTACGCTTGTGAGGATATTAGTCATATTGGGTTAGAGTCTACCTTAGTAACCTTCTCATTCTAGCCTAATTACCTCCTTAAAATCTTTGTCTCCAAGTGCAGTTACATTCTGAGTGCATACTGAGTGTTTAGATATTCACATAAGAAATTTGAAGCCAGCCGTGGTGGCACCTGCCTGTAATCCCAGCACTCATAATCCCAGCGCTCCTGAGGTCGAGGCAAGAGGGGATCACCATGAGTTCAAGGTCAGCCTGGGCTACATAGTGAGTTAAGGCCAGCCTGAACTACATAGTGAGACTCTGTGTTGGAAAAAAATAAAAATAGAAAAGAAATTTGATTTGAGGACATAGCTCAGGCCCCAGCACACACCATATTATATTTTGTCTTCTATATATTTTAACTTTCTGTTTTTTTGAGACAGAGTCTTGCTATACAGTTCAGGCTGCCCTTGAACTCACTATGTAGTCCAGGCTGGCTTTGAACTCTATGTAATCCTTCTGCCTCAGCCTCCTGAGTACTGTGCTTACAGGCGTATGCCACCATGCCTGGCTTGTCTTCTATATATATATTTTTTTTGGTACTGGGGATTGAACTCAGGTCCTTGCACTTGTGCACCAGGCAGTGAAACCACTGAGCTAAATCCCCAGCCCTGTCTTCTATATTTTAAAGATTTTATGCTTTCTGTTGTTTGAACATGTGGTTTTTAAAATTGCAGTGTATACATTTGGAATGACTTTGATTTAGCATTTTGAAAATATTAGCACATTTTTTGCTCTACTAAATATAAGCTTACAGTATAGTTAGTAATTATAATACTATTGTATACACGCATGTGTGTGTGGTATTGGGGATTGAATTAGGCCTTGTGCATGCTAGGCAAGCACCATCCCATTGAGCTGTATACCCCCAGCCCAATAACTAGTTCTTATAAACTTTTTGGTTAGGGGAGAGTGAACCCTTTTCAGAAGTATTTATTATCAGAAAAGTTCAAGGAATGAGAAATAGTGACAGAAAAAGCCTTCACTCTCAGAATATACCTTGATACCTAGGTTTTTTTTCCTTAGGTTCTTTTATAAACCAATAATATTAGGAGTTACTGTTTATTGAGCACTTGGTACATGTATCCAGATCTTAGTGTCATGACAACTCCATAAGGTATTTTCGTGACTGTTTTAGGATGAATCCCTGAACTGTACAGACAATTTTTTCCAAACTCAAAATTTGTAATCTTCATTGTACTACCTTCTTTTCTACTTAAAATTTTCATTTTTAAGACAGATTTCTCCCATATTATACATGATTTCTTTTTTCTTTTGCTGGCTGCTTTCCTCACATACTGCAGAACAAGTGGAGTCAAGGGGTTTTCTCTTCCCTGTTTGGCAGAGTTCCAAACACCATTCCTGGAACAGAAAACTGAAGATATTAATGTTTTATAGCATATTAATTCCTAAGTGAAGTGTGTGTTTTAAATTTTAGACAATGGTAGTAGCAGTGTTGGCATCTCTTAACTGTACTTTAACCTCTTGGCTCTAAGAGATTTATACTAATACCACAAATTACTTAATGGCCAACTTGTTTTTTAATGTATTTTAAGCTGGGTGTGGCAGCACACACTTGTAATCCCAGTTGTGAGGCTGAGGCAGGAAGATCCTCATGAGTTTGAGGTCCGCTTAGGCTACATAGTGAGTTTGAGTGTGGCGATCAGATGGGAAGAATTAGGCCTAATTGGCCTCCTCTGTGAGCACTGAGAAGAAAGAGGGCATGAAGCGTGCTAACAGCTGCGGGGAGAAGCAAAAATACCTGAGGTTAAGTTGTTTACCTGGAGAAATACCATGGAGGGAGGAAGACAGATGAGTCCTGTGAAACTCTTAATTGCTTGTGTCTGTGTCTGAGTGAATAAAATCAAGGTGTACCAGTCGTTTAGGGCTCTATGTGGAAGGGAGACATGAGCCCCCTGGCCTCCCAGATTTTAACCTGTTTCTCTGTCTCTTTATTTTTCATCTTTGTCACCCTTTGGTCAGGTTCGAGCTCAGCTTGTAGGCTGGTTTCTACATTTGAGACCAGGCTGAACTGCATAGTGAGACACTGTCTCAAAAATTTTTTTAGTTTGCTTTGTGCTTTTTTTTTTTTTTGGTACCGGGATTGAACTCGGGACCTTGCGCTTTCGAGGCAAGCGGTGGAACCACTGATCTAAATCCCTGGTCCTTTGTGCTTCTAATCAAAAAAGTGTTCTTTGTATAATAGAATATCTTCAGAGAATTTCTCAAATGAGATTATGTGTAAACCTTTCTTATATATTGTTAAGCAACTTCCATGTATTTTAGCTTCTGCATGTTGAGCAACTCTTCTCCAAGATCTCTGGGAATCTTGTATATTCACTGTACTGATCCCTCTTAGGTCTCATCTATTTAGGTAACAAAAATTTGGATATACTTGAGAAATATTAAAAAAAAATAACTGAAGAAATGGACAGTTTATTTGCTTTTTGCAATGCTGAGGATCAAACCCCAGGGCCTTGCACATTTTAGGTAACTGCTCTACTAACTCAGATACATCTCCAGGCCCAGTCCTGATGCTTACCTATGTTCTTAGCATAGTCCTAAAAAATCAGGCTTTATTTTTTTTGGTGGTACCGAGGATTGAACCCAGGGCCTCATGATGATACTAAGTAAGGACTCTACCACTGAGATACATCCCCTACCCTGTCAGGTTTCCTCTATTAGCCATAGCTTTTAAACTTTAAAGTTTTAAAACATTGAAGCATTTGTGATTCTGGGATAGGGTTCAAGAATTTGCATCACTCAGTTCCTAGGCACAGGCGGTGCTGATGCTGTTGGTCTGGTGACCACAATTGGACAGCTGCTGCTCTGTGACAGGTGGCCTGGTGAGGGGATTTCAGTGACCAAGGAGTAAGGAGAAGGGAGTTCCGATTATGGGGAGATCTTGTCACCAGCAAATGATTTTCTACAGCAGAGTTCTGAATTGGAAAAATGAGAGATAGGCTAGACTTTTAAATACTCCTTGGTTATATGTTTGAAAAGCTTAATTTTTCAGTAGTAGTTAGGTACTTAGTTTTCTGTCCCTCTTGCCTCCAATATTGCAAAATAGTTGCTATTAGGTCATTTTAGAATTGAAGTGTATACAATCAGTGATTAGTGTAATTAAAATTTATACAGAGTCTCTGTAATCCCAGCACCTGGGAGACTGAGGCAGGAGGATTGTGAGTTCAAGGCCAACCTGGGTTGTATGAGACTTTGTCTCAGAAAATTTCTTATTCTTTTTAGAGGAAAGGTAGTACAAAAAGCATGAACTTGGAATTCAGGCTGTTCTGAGCTCCAATTAATCTCTGCCCTATAAATTGAGAGACTTTGAGCAAGTTATTATTGTTTTTTTTGGTACTGGGGGTCATACTCGGGACCTTGCAATTGTGAAGCAGGTGGCAGAATCACTGAGCTAAATTCCTAGCCCTTGAGCAACTTATTCTAACATAGGTAGTTGTCTATGGACAATTAATGCTGTATATATAGCTTTAGGAATTTAATACGTGTTCCTTTCATTCTCTTTATGGTACAATCCAGTTTAAACTAATTTAAATAATTCATTTTGTTAGGTTCAAAATGGTGGATGGAAGGGCTGAGTAAGTCAGTGAGTGGTACAGCACTTGGCTAGCATGTGCAAGGCACCACCCCCCCCCATGAATGAAAAAAATTGAAATGACAAAAGGAGTAGCAGTTTTTTTTTTTTTCATTAGTTGTGTGTAAAACAAAATCTGTCATTTACTAAAAGTCACTCAATGTGGTGGTTGCTATGCAAATTTTTTTTTTTTTTAAGAGTAGGAAAAATTTATTGAAAGAAAGCTTCTAAGAGAGACAGAAGGGGGCCAGAAAGTGGATTGCTTGCCCCTGCAAATTTTATTAATCTAGGATTTAGTTTAAGGCACTTTAGGGAAACAGTTTTTGAGTAAGTGATGTATCATATGTCTATATCTATATACTGAATATAAGCAGGAAGGTATCATTTAACAAAATAGTACTCATTGAAAAATGGTGGCACCTACCTGTAATTCCAGCTGGTTGGGAGGCTGAGACAGAATTGCAAGTTCAAGGCCAACCCAATCAACCTAGCCAGGCCCTAGCTCAAAATAAAAAATAAAGAGCTTGGTGTAGTGGCGCATGCCAGTAATCCCAGCAGTTGGGAGGCTGAGGCAGGAGGATCAACGAGAGTTCGAGGCCAGCCTTAGAAAGGCTCTGTCTCAAAAAAACAAATAGGACCAAGGATTTAGCTAAGTGGTTCTGCCGCCTGCCTTGCAAGTGCAAGGACCCGAGTTCGATCCCTGGTACCAAACAAACAAGCAAATAAAAAAGGCTCAGGGATGTAGCTCTGTGGTACAATACTTGTACTGGCATTTGCATGGTGCAGAGTTCAGTCCTTAGTACCATCAAAACAAAACAAAAAACAAAGTGGTTTAAGTATTTTGGCAGATGATGTAGCTGAAAAATTTTAACCATGTTATTTTATATATCATACAAATTTTTTTAAAGTTAAAGGATAAACATTAGGTGATTTGAAAGGATACAAGTTCATTTTGGGCAATTTTGGGTTAGAAGATACGTTGGATGGAGGATAAGTTGGAGGTTAATTGTGCCTAGTTAATAACATTGAACATGAAGTTGCCCTTTTTTTTTTTTTTTTTTTTTTTTTTTTGGTGACATTGAGGATTGACCTAGGGTCTTGTCTGTGCTGAAAATGTACTTAATGTCAAGCTGAGGATGTACCTCATTAATAATTTCATTTTTGAATAATATTTTGCTGTTGCTTTTCATTGACTAGTTATATTTGTAAAGAAGGAAGATTGTGATTAAAGTTATTTATAATTGGCTTTCATCAACTATTTCTGTTTAAAATGTTATCGGACTTAGACTTTTTCTGGGTTTTTACCAGAATACATCTTAATTATTGGCTGTACTGTAGCTAAATAGCCTGATTGGCCTAAATCTGCTGAATATTTAAAAAATTTTCCACTTATTAGCATATTTGAGATTCTGATTCATCAGAGTGGACAGGCAGTTTTTTGAGTCCTTTATCTGTGAAATGAGATTCTTTCTTGAGAGTTAATATGCATTATTACTTCAATTAATAATTTTAGACTGGGGCCGGGGATTTAGCTCAGTGGTTTCACCACCTGCCTCGCAGGTACAAGGACCCAAGTTCAATCCCCGGTACAAAAAAAAAAAAAAAAATAATTTTAGACTGTAAAAATATTGCATTATTGCCATATGATGGAAATTTTAAGTCTTGAGATTTACTAATCTTTCAAAAGCCAAACATAATTTTTCCATTCTTTATTTTTATTTTTGCAGTGCCTAGGGATCAAGCCCAAGACCTTGTTCATGCTAGGCAAGTGCTCTACCACTAAGCTGTGTACCCCCAGCCCACATTCCCATTCTGTTGCTTAAAAGAATGGTTTATATGCAAGGTTTTCTATTACTCAGAGCCTTTTGCATGTATCTGAAAAGCACTGGCTCATTATCTGAAATAAACATTAGTACCTTAAGTGTTCACTTACAAACTTTATCATTATTAGGATTTGTCAGAGAGTATTGCTTTTCTTCCATGTGAATCCACCTAGCTACTGTCAGGTTATGGATGGGAGTCAGGAGCCACTTGTGTAAGTGTAAGTGGTTTAAAATATTTTATTTTCTGTTTCTTTTTTGGGGGCACTGCTGGGAATTGAGGTGAGGGCCTGTATATATGTTGGTCTTATTTGAAGTTTGTATGCTTTCCTACTAGTCCTCAAAAGCAAGTCTATTGGAAAAGATTTTTATCAGATAGTAACGTCGATTTCCTTGACAAGGGAAAAACTGTCTTATAGTGTATTCAACCTAGTACACAAATATTTAGTAAATATTTCTGAATTGGTGAGAAATCTTCAAATTTTTGAAGATGGGCAGATGACTGGGACTGCCTGGCAACTGCAAGATCCTGAGTTTAATTCCTGTACCAAAAAAGAAAAAAGGGCAAATGAATCATAAAGTGTTAGAGATAGTATTATGAGTGTTAAAGAACAGCCATCCATGTTAAGTTTAAAAAGACATTCAGATTTAACACTTGAGAACCTCCGTGTTTGAACTGATGATGACCAAAATTGTATTCAGCTTTTTGAACTTTCATGTTACTTTCCCTTTTGATGCCTTTGAGTAATATTAGATAGAATTAAGCACATGGTATAGAAATTGTGTCTTTTTTCTTTTTCTTTCTTTTTTTTTTTTTTTTTTGAGACAAGGTCTGGATGTGTGTACTTCAGGTTGGCCTTGAATTTGTAGTAATCCACCTGGCTCAGCCTCTCAAGTGCTGGGATTACAGGCGTGTACCACCACACCAGTGTCTCCGTGTCTGTGTCTGTGTCTGTGTCTGTGTCTGTGTCTGTGTCTGTGTCTGTGTCTGTGTCTGTGTCTGTGTGGGTCGTGCTAGGACTCCACTTTGCCCTGTAGCCCAGGCTGGCTCTGACTCACTGTGTAATCCAGGCTGACCTCCAATGTGTGGCAATCCTTTGGCCTCAGCTTGGAGTGCTGAGATGAAAGATATCCTACTGGATTTTGAGTCTGTGATTGTAGAAATTATGCTATTATCTCCTTATACTTTTTCCTACTAGGTTTAGCTTGGTGGTTCTTCATTTCTGAATCAATTGAGGTTTTTTACTAAATGCTGATTTTTCTAGTACCAGTGTTCCTTTTTTATTAATTGGCATTCTACAGTAAGATAGTCTTTGTATTCTATTCTATATTTTTTGTATGCATCTATCTATATTTGTTGCGAATTTATGAATTTTTACTTTATTAAGTAAGTTATAATTCTTTATTACTGCCTTGATGCTTACTTAAACTATATCCTATTTGACTAGTTTTTTTTTTTGTACCTGGGATTGAACTCAGGACCTTGCTAGGTGGGCGCTGTGCTGCTGAGCTACATCCCTGGCCCCTTGACCAGTTTTTTTTAAGTGAGAGGTTTGTATTTTGGGAGACATATTGTTACCTTGAGTCCTGTTGATAGTTAACTTTGGTTATGATGTGGGTTTTGGTGTGTGAAATCTATAAAAACATGCTATTTAAAAATGTTCAAACCTGGCATGGTGGGACGCCTCTAATCCCAGCACTTGGGAAGCTGAGTTAGGAGGATCACTAGGAGTTCCAGGACAGCCCTGGGCTACACTGTGAGTTTAAGGCCAGCCTGTGTTACAGAGTGAGACCCTGCCTCAAACTCCCTTTCCCCCTCAAAAAAGTTCAAATGTTTGATTTCTTTAGGCTTTTGGAATCTAAGTCATACTTGGGGAAGCCCCTTTTCACTTTAGTGTGATTATTATTTATCACCGAAATCCCTTTGTTTTGTGACCTTCGCAGCTTGACCTTTGACCATTCCTTTACTTACAAGCACCACACTGGAGAGTGGCTGGGAATAGAGAAGAAAGATACAGTATAGAGGTGTCTGTAGTGATATATATTCAGTTTTTCATTCATTCACATTCGCTTTCTCTCTCTTTTCAATTTTTAGTGCTGAGGATAGAACCCAGGGCCTCTCAACATGCTAGGTGAGTGCCCTACCAGTGAGCCACAATCCATTAGTCTCTTCTTCCTGATTGGTTATGAGTTGAGAAACCATATACACATAATACCAGTAGATATCCCCCCAAAGCCTCATGTACTCATAGATGGGGAGTTTTGAAGGTGGCTAAATTAGGGTTTGATACTGGGATTAAGGGGATGAATGAGGGAAGGGTCACCCTGGGTGTGGCTGGCACCACTAAAAAGGCTGGTAGCCTGGATGAGATTAAAGGGAGAGGCAGGCTTGCTCCTGCCTCACTACTTGCTGCTTGATGCCTTCTGCTTGCTATGCTGTAAATGAACTGTGATGCTCCTCTGTATGCCACCCTACCTTGGAACCAGCTGACTATGGACTGAAACCTCTACAAACTGTGAACTGAAATAAACCTTTCTGCCTTCAACTTTGGATGTCGGGTATTTTGTCTCAGCAACAAGAAAAGTAAGATACTGGATTTAAATAGGATAAACCTTAAAATTTGAGGCCCTTGGGGAATCCCTTGCTGAGTCAGTGGGCTGTATGTTTTTCTATACTCATGGAGAAGGCTTTGCTTGACTGAAGGCAGTTTTGGCAGCAGTGAGGATCTCATTTAGAGTTCCTTACTGCCATTTGAAATAGGTAGAATAAGAGATGTTGTCCTTTTTTTTTTAATAAAGGAAGAAATTGAGGAGGGAGAGCAGGGAGGAGAAACAGTAAGTAGCAGAGTTGTCATTTGATCTTCTTCCTCCAGATCCTTTGGAAAAGCATTGTTTTTAGTAATGCTACCGTGAATATCCACTAGTTTGCTTTACTATGAGAAATTTATATTGTGTACTAGCTGTAACTATAGTTCTTTTAGTGATTTTATATGTTAATTTTGAAAATGAAGCACAACAGTTGTGTGTGGTAGCACATACCTGTAATCCCAGCAAAATGAGGCAGGAGCATTGCTGTGAGTTCTGAGGCCAGCCTGGACTACATGGTGAGTTTAAGGCCAGCCTAAACTATATAGTGAGACCTTGTGTCTCCTCACTTCCCCCCCCCAAATAATTTACTTTTTAGGCAGATTATCTATTAGCATAATTTTCAGGTTCCTAGTGGTCTATAATGTGAATCCCAGACTGAAAGTTCAAAGAAGATTGGGCTATTAGACTTAATGATAATAAATAGGTAGTTGGTTAATACTAACGCTAATAGATTATAAAATCAACTATTATATGCAGTGCTATTTGTCTGGAACATTCCTTCTGCCCATTACTGGTGGTTGATCCCAGGGGTATTCTACCACTGAATTATATCCCTAGCCCTTTTAATTTTTAAAATTTTGAGATAGGGTCTCTTTAAGATGTGCTGGTAGGACTCAAATTTTTGGTTCTCCTGTCTTGGCCTTGTAGGTGCTGGAATTATAGGCATGCCACCACTATGACTGGTTTATCTGGAGTAGTCTTTGCATAGTTGGTTCCTTGGAGCTCTTCGATTAAAAGTTGTACTCCCATAGTGCAACAGTTTGTAATAGCTAAAACTTATAAACAGCCCAGTTGCCCATCAACTGGAGACTGGATAAAGAAGATGTGGTTTTTTCTTTTATAAAATGGAGTACTACTCAGCCCTAAAGAATGAGAAACTAGAGACATTTATAGCTAAATGGATGTACGTTGAGGCCATAATCTTAAGTGAAATAAATAGAACACATGCAAATATCGAATAGTTTCTTTGGTGTGAGAAACTGAAAGTGTAAATAAGGATCAAAATGTATAATAGATAGGGCCAGGGATTTAGCTTAGTGGTTCTGCCACCTGCCTCACAGGTGCAAGGACCCGAGTTTGATCCCTGGTACCAAAAAAAACCAAAAAAAAACAAAACCAAAATGTATAATAGATAATGTGAAATAGGAAGAAAAGGGAAGGGGAAGTGGGAGGGGTAGGGGAAAGGAAAGAAGGAAAAGGAATAAATATGAGAAAAGGAAAAAAACCGGAAATGAAGTCTTTGTAAATAGGAAGGGGTGAAGGGATTGAAGGAAGGGCAGGGGAATGGGGAAAAAAGGACCAAGATATATCATGTAAAGTACAAATTCCCAATGAAGAATGTCATATTGTGTACCTAAAATGTACCAAGAAACTTAATGAATTAAAATAGAGTTGTTGTTAGGGCCAGGGATTTAGCTCAGTGGTTCTGGCGCCTGCCTTGCAAGTGCAAGGTCCCAAGTTCGATCCCCGGTACCAAAAAAAAAAAAAGAGTTGTCCCTCCAGAGAACCCTTCCCTGACCTGTAGTAACTACTTCCTCTCTATATTATATCTCACCTTTGGCTCTTCCCACTTTGTGGAAATACCTTATTTCTGTATTGGTTATTTGTTAATATCCAATATCCTTTTTCCATCTTTAGGATTTATCATATCTCAAGTATATATGATTACATCTTTTTGAACTCATATACGGTGGTATCTTGGTTTGTGACCTTAATTTCTTCCACGAATTTGGAAAAGATGGTCACATTCATGTTCGTGATGTAAACATGGCTGCAGTCATGTTCATTACTGGATGCAAAGTTCACAAACAAAAACACAATTTTGTCAAATGGTTCTGTTTGTAAACCAAATTGTTCCCCAACAAAAGTGTTCATTAACCATGGTACCACTGTAATAGGCACTTTGCTGGGCCCAGAACCTAGGTTCTCTGGATTTTGGGACTTCTATGAGGGTTTTGTGTTTTGTTTACTCCAGCACCCGCAGAACCTAGAATAGCAGTAGTATAGGACCTGGTATACTTTCAGTAAACTTTGGTGTAATGGATGGATAGCTTACACTTAAACTATGTGCCAGGTACAAAGTATTAGTGTTTTCACTTGATAGGTATTACTAAAGTTTGTAGTTGAATGTGATTTTTTTCTTTTAATTGTTTTGGGAGTATTTGGGAGCATTGAACCCAGGGCCTTGCGCATGCTAGGCAAGTGGTCCACCACTGGACTACATCCCTGGCCCTTTATTTTTTATTTTGAGACAGAGCCTTGCCATGTTGCCCAGGCTGGCCTTGAACTTGTCCTACCCAGTGTCCCAGTAGCTGGGATTATAGGCATGTGTCATTGTGTCTGGCTTTCTAATGTGATTTAAAAAGTAAAGATACTTATGCTGAATATTAATAGTTTACATGGGGATAATACTATTATTTAAACAGTTTTTTATTTATGGAATAAGCAATCTATCAGTTGGATACCCTAGAAAATACTTGAGTTTTTTTTTTTTTTTTTTAAATATCACTGGCAGATGAATAAGAAGACATGCAGGCTACTATTTGTTTGCTATTGTGTTATAGTCAGTATTTACTTTCAGGTCCTATATTTGGCTCAGAAGTTGTATTAGTCCACTAAGAAAACCAAGCAGTAAGCTACGGTGGACACAGATTAGTTCATGTTGCTTAGCAAATGAGGAATGGATTGAGTACTTGGGTAAAACCTGGGGAGAAGTGTTACTTAGCTGGAGATAAGGGGGAATTATTACTCTTTGGTTGTCTTGGTCTATGACAAGATGCTAGATTACTACTGCTTAACTCTGTGCTTTGTTCTGTATTATCTTCCAAATAATTTACATGTTGGAAAAAAGAAACTAGAGGCCAGGAAAAATTGAGGACAAATCTGTCCCCCTTTATTCCCCCATAAGGTGTCTTGGGGAGGAGGAGTATGACCAATTTAATTTTACTCTTTTTTTTGGTACCGGGGATCGAGCTTCTTGGGTCCTTGCACTTGCACAGCAGGCAGCGAAACCACAGAGCTAAATCCCTGGCCCTTAATTTTACTCTTCATTTTTAAATTTTTATTTTTGGTTTGAGACAGAATCTCACTTTGTAGTGCAGGCCCACTAAAAGTAGTGGCACATATCTGTAATCCCAGCACTGGGGAGGCTGAGGCAGGAGAATTGCTGTGAATTCAGTGCCAGCCTGTGCTACATAGTGAATTTAAGGCCAGCCTGAACGACACAGCAAGACCCTATCTCAGAAAACAAAATATAATGCAGTCTGGCCTTGAACTTGCTATATAGCGCAGGTTGACTTTGAACTTCTGGCAGTCTTCCTGCCTCAGCCTTCTGAGTGCAGGCATTACAGGTGTGCACCACCATGCTTAGATTTTATCCTTATTTGGAGTTTGTCCCATTTTAATGTATTAGCCTTCTGTTAGTATAACAACTACCTGAGATAATCAGTTTGTAAAGAGAAAGGTTTATTCAGATGTACAGTTTTAGAGGTTTCAGTCCATGATTAGTTGGGTCCCTTTGCTTTAGTGAGGCAGCACATCAGTGCCCGTGCTTGTGGTAGACCAAAACTGCTCACTTCATGGTGGAGAAGTGAAAAAGAGTGGGAAAGAGGAAGAGCTAGGTTCCACAGTCCCCTAAGGGGCATATCCTCAGTGACCTGAAGACCTCTCTCAAGGACCCATCTTGAAAGCCTTAGCCACCTCCCAGCAGTGAAACACTGGTGACCAAGCCTTTGCCATGTGGACCTTTGGGGGACACTGAAATTGCAAACTGTAGCAGTGCATGATGAGATCTTGTTGAGCCCTGAGTACCTGTTTTAGCCACACTCAGGGACTAGGTTCTCTTAATTTAGGGACTTCTCACAGTATGTTTTTATTTTTTTTATTTTTATTTTTTGGTACCAGGGATTGAACTTGGGTCCTTGTGCTTGCACAGCACACAGTATGTTTTTACTTGGTTGCTTTCCTTTTCTTCCTAACATGATTTAGTATATGTGGTGCCAAAGCAAGCATGTCCTAACATGATTTAAAAGCCCTTGGTTGAACTTAATGAATCAAATTTCAGTCAGAAAAAGGATGAGGGACACAAGCGATGACAGAATCATATTTATGTAGAAAATAGAAATGCCATTGACAAATATAATATAAAAATGTGCCTGGTTTAGTGTTTATTTTTTTGGTATGGGGAATAGAACTCAGGACCTTGTGCTTGTGAGGCAGGTGTGGCGCCACTGAGCTAAATCCCTGGTCCTGGTGTAGTATTTATTATACAATCATTAAAAACATAGTTCAGGGGCCGGGGATTTAGCTTAGTGGTTCTGCCGCCTGCCTTGCAGGCGCAAGGACTGTAGTTCGATCCCCAGTACCAAAAAACAAACAAACCCCATTGTTCATTGCTGATTATCTCAGGAATGTCATGGTTTGAGTATAATTCTCATTTGATAGGAAAAATGAGACAAAATCAGTCCATCCATTAGAAGTTATATATAGAAAATTACAAGGAGTGCATAGGTTTCTTAAGTGTGCCTAATATTTTATTTAGTTTGTTGAAATGTGTATAGGACTTCAAAGATACAGGCAAAGTATGCAGTATAGTTTCCTAGTTGTTCATAGTAACTGCTCAATAAAATTCTTATTAATTGTTCAAGGAAAGAACTTTGTCTAGTTGCTAATAATATATTTTTTGTTTTTGTTCTGAGCACAGGGGCATAATAACATTTGCATTAATGCTGATAAGATTAAGTCAGTTGAATTTCAGAGCACAATTTTATCAAATATTTTCCAGTAAAGTTTGAGATTTTTACTTTCATGACTTAAGCAGTAGTTGGTTTTAGATAAAAGAAATTTGAATCTGATTTCATTTCTTCAAGGACTTATATGTTCTTTTTGTAGGTGCTTTTTATGACAAATACAGATTGCATTGTGTTGAATGCCAAATTTACTTCAGAGTCCAGCATTAAATGATTTACTGTATGTAGCAATAAGTAAAATGTTTTTACATATTGTAGCAGTGAGGATATTTTAAAGATAATTTGAATATATGAACATTATATTGAATTAAATTTCTATTTTTAAATATTAAAGGATGGAAATATTTTAATCTTAATATCCTAGCAATCTTGGGAGCTTTTTCACTACCCCCTTGTCTTTCCAGGATAGCTGTTTGGGGGTATGGAATCCTCTCTGAGTGTTAATAAATGTCATCGCCCATTCCCTTCCCCCAGCTTTGTGCTTGAGCCTAGTTTGCCTGCAGCTGCAATCGTAGGCATCTTTCAGGAAGTGACCTTGGCTTGTATTAATCAAATTCAGAACACAAAAAAGCTTGCTAATGTGCTGACTTGATGTAGAATTTTATCGCATCCATTTTCTCAAAATGAAGCCATCTTGTAAAAGGATACACAGAAGACACATGTATATTTAAAAAATCTAGATCTATTTTAAAATTATAGACTTAATTGCTAAATGTGCATACACTTAAATCACAGGGTTTGGGAGTTTTTACTAGAAAATTACTTGTTTTAATGCTGAATTAAGGAACAACATATTAGCATGAACAACTGACATTAAATTGCTACCGGTATGTGTACTGTACATTATAAAGTATATTGGGGGCTCTTTAGCAGTTATACTTTTGGGATTTTCAGAAGTAACTGTGGTGTCTGTTGCTGGTTTGAATAAGAATTAATGTCCCATATGAAATTATTTTCTTAGGCAGTGGTGGTGCTTTTGGGATTTTCTAAGAGTTTTTTGTTTGTTTTTTCAGTTCAGACGGGGTCTCACTATGCTGTTCAGAGTGGCCTTGAACTCATTATGTAGCCTAGAACTAGCAGTGATCCTCCTGCCTCAGCCTCCCAAGTGCTGAGATTACAGGTGTGTACCACCACATCTGGAGGGACCTTCTAAATATAGGGTTAAATTTAAATCAGTAAGACTGCTAAAATGCAACTTGTTATTGTAATCAAGGAGAAAAATATTTGCTAACTACAAATTAACTGCTAATTTGGGATTTAGTTGATCATTTTGATAGACTACATAGTACTGCCGTTTCACTTTTATCCTGTAGTGCTTTAAAGAAGTCTTAATTTTTTTGTGTGTGTATGTACCAGGGATTGAACTCAGGACCTTGTGCTTGTGAGGGAGGTGCGGGGGAATCTAATTTTTAAATGTAGTACAGTTAAGATGTATGTAGTAGTGATTGCTATTTATTTTTGAGTCAGGCTCTTTCACTGTTGCTCAGGCTGCTCTTGAACTAATCCTCCTGTCTCAGCTTCTCAAATATGGTACCTGGGATATAGATGCATGCCACCACCATGGCTGATATCTTGATTTTAATTCTTACTCTTAAATATAGAATATTTAAAATAATTAATGATTTGTTTATTGATTTCTGCATTTGGAGAAAAATGTACCTAAGAAATTAAAATAAAGGAGAGCAGTTGTATCTCTTGCCAAAGAGTTTGCTCCTGAGTTGGTTGTATAGGGGACTATACTCCTGGGTACTGAAAGTGTTTGGAGAGGAAAAATATAGGAAAAAGGAAACTTAAATCAAGAGTTCTGCCTTCATTTCTGTAGATCCACTATATGAAAGGATAGGCACAATGCATACTTGTACTGATGGTCTGGGGAGGCGTGGGATCTATACAGGTAAAAATTTGGGGTGTAAGTACTTTAAATGTCTTTATTCTGGATTTATTTTAACATGTTTACAATTAATTTGTACTGTAATTTGTATGTCTCTTTGCTGGTGGCTCTGAACCACCAGTGGTACATGCATGATTGTCCCATCGGGTGGCATGGGGCAGTCACACACTGGCTGATGCAAGCTGCCCGATGGGACAGTTACACATGTATCCAGTGGTTCAAGCCTGCAGGAACATGTTTAAAGGATTTACTGGAAATAAAACATTCTTTTATTAGAAGTTATTAGAATTGTAGCTTCTTGAAAGTTAAATGTCTCCTTAACCTGCTTAAATTCTGCTTTGTCTTGATACTAGCATTCATGATTGGTTTGTTAGCTACAGGATAAAGAGACTCTGATTTCAAGGAGAAAAAGGATAATTACTTGATCATTTCGCCCCTCAAACACCTGTTTAAAATATAATTGTCACCTTGAACTTAAAATGTTCCTTGCCTTCTCTACTCCTCCCTGCCCTTAAAAAAAATACAGGAAAAAAGGAAGCCTTAGGAATAAAGAAATACATGCAACCTTGGTAGTCAATGAGTTAATATTCATTTGCAGCCCGAGGGGTCAGCAATGCAGTCTCTGCTTGCTGATTGGCTGCTAAAAGGTGAAATTGAAACCGCTGTAAACTTTTGACCCTGTAGCAATTCTTGTGGAACGCGGCCTTCCCCTGGTGGAGCCCAGAGCTTTCCTCACCTCCCCACCCAACCCTCCCGTCCTCCTTCCTGTATTTTGTGAGTGAGATTGTGCAGCACTGCATGCAGTTTATTAAAGAGATGAGGAAGAGGGAGACAGAACAAGCACCAGCAAGCTGCTTGCTGGCTGCCTGTTTGGTAATTGAGTCTTTACTAACTTAACTCAGACATAGAGCCTGTTAATAAACTGGTCTGTCAACTGGATTTTTTAGTTTTCTCCTTAAAGTAATTAAAAAATGCAGAATTGTTTAATGCTGTCAATAGTGGGTATTGTCACGAAAGCAAAATGTGTGGCATAATTTCCTAGATATGTTGAGTTAAAAATAGTTTCCACTTGCAGCTACCCTCCTTGTTTTGTATATTACATGTAATTTTTACATAAATGGCCAGCATTTTATAATTTTATTTTCCTCCTTTGGATTTTATCACAAAGAAACTCAAATGGCATTTTGGTTATGTTAACTCTGGGAATAAGTGGAGAAATTGCACATTTTGATTTCATTAATTTTAAATTTTTTTGAGATAAATGGTTTTGGATTAATTTTACTTTCTATGAAAAAGGCCAGATTTTCTTTATCCTTTTCTCTAATACAGTAGTGTTGTAGGACCCTGTTTTTTGCTTTTGGTTCCTTTTATCCTTTGGCTATAGTTCATTTGGTGTTACTGATTCTCAACAAATGCTTACTCTGTGAACATTGTTTTCAGGAACAGTAGGGGCTGTTTATATCTGTTCTTTCTTAATTAATAGCAGGAACCAAACATAAGTTGCTTCTGTTTCCGAGTGTGAGTGAAATGCCTGGCATCTAGTAAATTAAATGACTTGTACAAGGTTACCTCAAGAAGCTCAACTTTATAACCATAGGTTTTCTGCCAGGTGTGGTGGTGTACACCTGTAATCCCAGTGCTCAGGAGGCTGAGGCAGGAGGATCGCAGTGAGTTCAGGCCAACCTGGGTACTTAGTGAGACCTTGTCTCAAAAACAAAAAACAAACAATAACCTAGGTTTTCTGAGGCCATGGCTTCTGTTTTCATTAATCATTTATAGATTTTCAGGTTGACTCCATTGAGAATTAAGCAGATGTTATAATTTATTAAACGATCATGTTAAATAAATTGTAAGTCAGCTTGATTATAGTATTCAGGATAAGTGGTATCAGTTTTTAAAATGTCCTTATTTTTCTAGGCATGGTTGCATTGTAATAATTTCTATCAAAAATATTATAGTATTTTTATTTTTTATTTTTAGGTACCGGGGATCAAACTCGGGACCTCGCGCTTGTGAGGCAGGCGGCAGCACCACTGAGCTAAATCCTCGGCCCATATTATAGCATTTTTAAATGTTTGTAGAACTGGGGGTGGTGGCACCTGCCTGTACACTTGAGAGGCTGAGGCAAGAGCATTGGGAGTTGGAGGCCAGCCTGGGCTAGATACTAAGTGGAAGGCTGGCCTAGACTACATAGCAAGACCCTGACTCAAAAACCAAACAACCAAGCTTTGTAATCAGTACTTGCCATGTTCTCCTGGCTAGCAAATAAGTTCTAAATTATTTGAACATGCGTTAGTGGACTATGAAATAGTTAAAAAAGGTTTTACTGAGTTTTAGTGCATATGCCTCAAAAAAGTGGCATCTTACAATTTTAAATTTTCCTATGATTTAAAATTCACACCTTGTTTATTCTTTCCCTCATAGAATAGATTCAGATTGGTTGCAGTTGATTATTATTGCAAGTGAAATGGTTGTGATTTCAACAAAGGATATTTACCACTTGATAAATGATATCAACTGTGAAAGGACAGTATATTTACCAGATCTTTTGCAGCTTTTAGGTAACCTGAACATTAATTGGTGAACCAACTTGTTCTGTAGTGCTTTGAAGATTGGTGGGCAGTAGCTGTTTCCATAAAGACAGTAGGCCCCCCCCCCCCCCCCCCCCCCCGTCTATGGATATTAGGAAATGAGAAGGGAGTCTGAACAATGCCATCAGCTACATAGAACGAACAGGGTGTAGTGTGAGTAGTGGAGTACATGCCCTCTGCCTCATCTGTGTTCAACAGGAATGGAAAACTTAGTGGATTTTTTTTGAGGGGGTCCTGTTGGCATTTCCAAACATCAGCATTTTATAGTTGGGATATTCCTCTGTAAACTTCCCTCCCCATTTGAAACTTTGTTCTGTCTTCATGGTACATCTCAGAATAACTATTATATAGGTCAGCTTGCCCTGCTCCTGTTAGCTCTGCGGATGCAGGTTTTGGTGATGTAGGTCTCATCAGTCACCTGTTAGAGCTAGGTTCCCCTCATACCTTCTCAAGTACCTAATATTTTAGAAAGTGTCAAATTTAGTTTTTATGTCAATGTAATTTGGTTCTTTTATGTATGACTGACTAAAGTCCAAATTATGAAAAAGGGGTAAGAATAATTTTTGGTTAAAGGTACAAAAACATCCTAAGAAATCTGGGGTTGTCACCTTTGCCAAGTCTTTGTTCTAGACAAGCTTAACTTCACCAGCAGTTTTCCAACAATTCCATACTTTATATAGTAGTAGTTCTTAAACTGTCCACCCCTCCCAGGTTCCTCGTAGATAAATGGGTTATTGATGTATGAGTATTTAGGAATCTCTGTAGTTAAGGTGTATACTTCCTGAGAGGGGAGAATTTTATAGATGCTGTGTCTTTGGTTTGGGGATGCAGATTCGCAGGGTCAGGAATCTTTTGAGAAAGAATATGAAACCAGCTGTATGATACTTCAGTATAAACCTAGATGCTCTCTCACTAACCTTCCACACTAGGCCACAGTATTTGTTGGGTCATTTGTTACAATCCTAGTTACTTTCTGGCTTAATTCTTTTCTGTATCCCATGTCTCTTGTTCCTTAGGTGCTACTTGCTCCACAATCCTTCTTTCTCCCCACCTAAAAAAGAGAACAACAACAACAGAATCATTTCTGAAGTGAAACCTGGTTTAAAACCAGGCCCCAAACATCTTAGTGGCAGGTATGGTGGCACACACCTGTAATCCCAGAACTTAGGAGGATGAGGCAGGAGGATCACTCTGAGTTCCAGGCCAGCCTGGGCTACATAGTGATTTCAAGCAGCCTGAACTAAACAGTGAGACTGTGTCTCAAACAAAACAAAACAAAACCCTTAGAAATTCTTTCCAGAAGTTTTTCCCTTTTTGTTTCTTTTAGAAGTTTTTTCTACCTCTTCCCCCATCTTCCTCATCTTCTTCTAATTAATTAAGACAGGCTAGAAATTCAACTTCAAAAACATTGAACTCATTTAAAAGCAAAAACTAATGATTGTGTTTTAAAATTTTTGTTTGTGTGCTTGGATATTCTTATGTGTCAGATAGTCTTTTGTGTATTTGGTAATTGCTTATTTTATGTGCTAGGTACTAATAAGTAATTTATATATTTTCATTTAAGCCTCATAAGAGCCTTATAAAATGTTATACCTTTGTGCCCTTTCCCCCCCAATTAAAAAAATTAAAGCGTTGAAGTTGTAAATTGATTGAGGTTGCCCAGATAGTTTGGAGTTGAGACTCCATCTGGCTGACTCCAAAGGTTGTACTCTTTAACTGTTATTGTAACAGCTAGTTGTATTGTTGCATATGATGTGTTCCTTCCTTTACCCTCTTTATTTTTGGACCTCAAAAGTGTAACAACCATCCAAACCATGTAGCTAGATTGTAGTTGACAGTCCCCTGTGTGGATTGAACATGTTATAATGTTTGTTACTTGGAATTTATGAATGTATCATTTTTTTTTCCTGACCCCTATCCCAACAGAACTGTCAGTTCTGGCATGAATGCTTATTAGCTTTAGACCATGTGGTGATTGTAGTTGTCTTGATACAGATGGTACTAGAAAATGGCATTGAGATTGTTGGCTTTATTGTTATATTTGGAAATTCATAAGGAGAGGTGAGATTTTTTTTTGGACTCACTTCTTTGTCACACTAGAAACTGCTCCCCTTTTCTTTCTGTTCAAAAGCCTGCTGTTTGTATACTCATGTATTGTGTATTTTGAATAATTGCTCCCAATTTCACCATTATCCTTCATTTTGGTGACCAAGATGTATCCTCTTACATAGTGCAAGAAAACATCTGTAGCATTTTCCCACTTGCATGTTTGCTTTATTTCTCCCTCCATCTCTTCATTCATATGGTGGATATTGATTTCTCTTTTTTTGGGTCTGGAGTATTAAATATTAGCTTCTACCAGGGTATTAGTGTCTTTGATTGTTCCCTGAGCATTCAGTTTGGACCTGTGAGAACATCTCCAAGTTTAGAGTGCCCATCTGTTTTGATTACTTTTTATGCCTTGGAGCAGTGTCTTCCACCCCATTTGGCATTATCCAAGTTTACAAACTGTTTATATTGTGTATGCCATTCCTGACCTCTTTTTAAGCAGCAATATTGAGGTATGGCAAAGTAAGGCATTCACTCACATTCGTAGGAAGAGGCATTTTGCTTGACAGGTTTGATTTTGTTTTCTGTGTTCAGGGAATGGAGAGATGGGAACAGTTACTTTGTATTTGACTGATACTAATGGCTGTATGACCAAAGGACAATGACATTCAACTGCCCTCGTGTTTTTTTTGTTTTTGTTTTGTTTTTGTCTTCAGGATCAAAATACTTGCTAAACAGTGGACTCAGAGACTGTTAAAAACAAACTCTACTTGAACATCATTTTACTGGTTAACCAGGTAATTAATTCAGTTTTACTTTGACTTAATCCCTTGTAATTTTTTGACTTCAGCCTTCAGAAAATACTACCTGCTTCTTTAATTTATGATTTTATTTAAACTTGTTTAAGTTGAGTGAATGTAATTGGAATATTTGGCAAAGACATAGGTCTATAATTGCACATCTGCATGTAGATTCATAAACACAATTTTTAAGGGGAAGAGAGGAAATCTCCCATGTGTGGATATTTGAAGGGCATTTAGTCAAAATGTGAATCAGTATAAGCTCATAGTTACTATTTGACGTGTGAAGACTAATTCTCCCATATTACTGGTGCTGGCAAATAACATTTCACCTAACCCCTTTCTTAGCTTTTTGCGTCAGAGTAGGAAAAATAAAAAGTTGTCTGATAGCGGAGATAGCAGTTTTGCTTTGCCTAGCTAGTTAAATTTCTTTTTATTAATACTATCATTTTCTTGATTAGCTAGTTTGGAAATCTTTGTCTTCTTTGAATTCCACCCCTTTTTGATGATACATTTAGTGAACAGGCATTATCTGGTTTGCTGTTTTCCTGTCTTTTGCATTTGTTCTACTTTCTGTTTCTAATTTTAGCTTCTTCTAGGTCAAGACCCCATAATCATGCATGTTTTCGTCCATGTCCCTTTACTGCTTCCTTATCTATTGTTTCTGCCCACTTGTAATTTTACTAGAAGTTTTCTTAAATATATCCTTTTCTCTGGTTTACAAAATGTAATAAAACAGAACAGTATGGGGCCAGGGGTTTAAGTTCAGTGGTGGAGTGCTTGCTGAGCACATATTAGGCCCTGGTTTTTTTGTTCGTTTGTTTTTGGCCCTGGTTTTGATCCCCAGCACAGAATAGGGGTCTGAGAGTTGTGGAGGTAAGTTACAAAGTCCCTTCTTTGACATTTGAAGTGGTTCTTTATTTGGAAATTTGTCTAAGTCACTAGCCTTAGTTTTTGCAGTTTCCCTTCAAAATCTCTTAATTCCTTAAGGTACGTACCCATTCTGTCCTGATGTTTTGAATGTAGCAGAGAACTACCTTGATAGTTAGGTTTTTTGAGGCAGGGTCTCCCTTTGTAGTTCACGCTGGCCCTGAACTCATTACGTAGCCCAAGCTAGCCTTGAACTTGCAGCAATTCTCCTGCCTCAGCACCTCGAGTGCTGGGATTACAGGTGTGTGCCACCACACCGGCTCTTGATTGTTTTTTATTAGGGAAAAAACTTTGTTTGGAATTAAATTTTTATTTACAAAAAAATATAAACAACATCTAGATATCCTCTGCTCATACTCACTGTGCCACTTGATTCATGAGCTTCTATTCTTTTGGTTTCTCCCTTTCTCTCCCTCCAATCCTCCCTCTCTTTCTCCTCTCCCCCTCCTTTTTCTTTTGTTACCAGGGATGGAATTCTGGTCCTTGTGCTTTCGAAACGGGTGGGAACCACTGAGCTAAATCACCAGCCCTCACAGGGCCTTTGTACTGAGCTACATCCCCAGTCCCTTTTTATTTTTTATTTTGTGATAGGGTCTTGCTAAATTGCCCAGGCTGGGCTTGAATTTATGATCTCCCTGTCTCCATCTTCCAGAGTGCTGGGATTACAGGTGTGTAGCACCAGGCCTGGCTATGTATACTTTTCTGAACAATTTGAGCATAAGTTATACATTCTGTGCTTCTTTCTCCTAGAACTTCTGTTTTTAAAGAACAGGGTATTTATATAACTATTGTACAATTAAGAATTTCATAATGGACATTGACATAAAACTGTTGTCCATATTCTATCTTATTACTTGACCTGATAAAGTCTCTGAGTTTCATGTACTTCCTGTATGGAATTCCAGTCTGAGATCAGGTACTACATTTAGTTATTATTTCTCTTTAAGATTCTTTTTTCCTGGAATATTTCCACCACCTTTCATTTTTAGTTTTGAGATAGGGTCTTGCTTTGAAGCTCAGGCTGGCCTCATACTCATACAGTGTTCCTCCTGCCTCATCCAGTATGTGTCACCACTTCTGGCCTCTACCACCTTTCTTTAGCTTTTATGATAAGGATAATTTTGGCTCCTCCCAGCCACAGGAACATAGGGCTATGTATCCCCTCTTCTCCTTCCTGGCAGAATGAGATGAGATGGAGATTACGTACTCTTGGCTGGAATACTGCCTAGGTGACATGATATCCTGAAAACAACACAGAGATTCTGGAGGTGTATGGTATCCACTGGCCCCTCCCTGTGATGTTAATTTCGATCACTTGGCTAAAGGTATTGCCAGATTTCTTCAGTGTTGTACTCTGCTATGGTTTGTGTCTAGATGCCCCCCCCCCCCCCCATGTGGTCATAGGCTGTTTTGGAGGTAGCTGAACCTAGAGTGTGTGATTGATTCTTGGTGAGGCTCGGCCTGAGGGCACTAGGATTAAAGGCGTGAGTGCTACCCACCCTAAGTAGTCTGAATAAGATAAAAGGGGCAGAAAGAGGCTGTTAGGTTCCCTTGTTGCCTTTGGTACCTTCTGTGAGCCATATTGATTCTTCTTTGTGATGTCTGCTTGCCATCCCTGCCTTGGAGCCAGCCAATTATGGACTGAAACCCCTACGAACTGTTATGAACTATTATAAGCCAAATAAACCCTTACCCCGTTAACTTTTGGTGTTGGGTATTTTATCTCGGCAAGGAGAGAAAAGTAACTAATACACACTCCCATCCCTCATAAGCAGTAAGCAGCATGTGGGGAGATAATACAGATATTGTTAAA
This sequence comes from Heterocephalus glaber, assembly GCF_053883595.1. Classification (NCBI taxonomy): domain Eukaryota; kingdom Metazoa; phylum Chordata; class Mammalia; order Rodentia; family Bathyergidae; genus Heterocephalus; species Heterocephalus glaber. The sequence goes on along the minus strand of NW_028258410.1, from coordinate 20,545,006 downwards.
GTCCTCATGGAAATGTATTCCTTATGGTTCTTGTCTGCAAACACACCCTCCCTTGTAATAGTTACAAAAAGGTCAGTCTCCTTATTGCTCCCCTCATCTTGACCCTTTTAGTTTAGGGTTTTTTGTTTTTGTTTCATGGTACTGGAGATTGAATCCAGAGCCTCATACAAACTAGACAAGAACAGTACCACTTAGTTACACAGCCAGCCCTCATTTTGACCTTTTCAATAGATAAAGCTGGGAAGTAAACGTGTGTGTATAATGCATATATATATATAAAATCATGAATTTATCCTCATGTCTATATGGTTCTTTGTATCTGAATATTCTGAGTGTCTTTTTTTTTTTTTTGGTACCAGGGATTGAACTCGGGACCTTGTGCTTGCAAGACAGGCATTGGAACCACTGAGCTAAATCCCTGGCCCGAGAATTTTGGTTTTTAAAATTATCAGTATGTTTATTCAGTTCTATAATACATCTAAGGTTATTTTAGAATTGTGTTGCCCATTTAACTAATAAAAAGACTTAAAATGAATGGAGGGCCGGGGGTTTAGCTCAGTGGTTTCACCACTTGACTTGCAAGTGCAAGGTCCTGAGTTTGATCCCTAGTACCAAAAAAAAAAAGACTTAAAATGATTGGAGAATTTGTTAACAGCCCTCTTCCTAGTTCTGCCCAAGAAGAGAGTGAATATTTTAAATTAGCTATTAAATTACTTGGATTGGATTGCTTTTTCCTTCTTCCTTTCTTCTGTTTTCTCCTCTTTCTCTTCTACATTTTTGCTTCCCACATTACTTTACATATAATCTTTTTTTTTTTTTTTTTTTTTGGTACCAGGGATCGAACTTGTGTCCTCCTGCTTGCGAGGCAGGCGGTAGAACCACTGAGCTAAATCCCTGGCCCACTTTATATGTAATCTAATTATTATTATTTTTGGTACTGGGGATTGAACTCGGGACCTTGTGGTTGTGAGGAAGGCAGCGGAACCACTGAGCTAAATCCCTGGCTCTTAATCTAATTATTAATAGGAATTATAATTAGGTTTGTTTGTGTGTTTATTTAGTGGTACTAGATGTTGAACCTAAAGCCTTTCACATGCTAAGCAAGTATTCTAGAACTAAGCTACATATCCAACTCCTTTAAAGTATTATTTTGAGACAGGGTTTTGCTGAGTTGCCAGACTGGCCTCCAACTTGAAATCTTCTGCCAAGCTGGGGTGATGGCACATGTCCATAATCCCAGCATTTGAGAGGCTGAGGCAGGAGGATTGCTATGAATTTGAGGCCACCCTGGGTACGTTGTGAGTTCAAGGTCAACATGGAACTTTTTTTGGGCGGGGGGTACCAGGGATCAAACTCAGGACCTTGTGCTTGTGAGGCAGACATGGCACCACTGAGCTAAATCCTTGGCTCCCCAACGTGAATTTTGTAGTGAGATGCTACCCTGTCTCAAAAAAATTCCTCCTGCCTTGTCCTCCCAGGTAACTGGAATTATAGGTGTGAGCTACCATGCCTGGCTGTGTTTGCTTACTTGCTTGATTTTTTGAAGGTTTTATGTTCCTCCCTATTTTGATTGATTTTAATTTTGGAATATGTAAAATATTAGTATGCTTTCAAAAGTCAAAACCAGGGCTGAGGGTGCAGGTCAGTGATAGAGTGCTTGCCTAGCATGTGTAAGGCCTTGGGGTTCAATCCCCAGCCCTACAAAAAACCAGAACAAAAGTCAGAACCATTACACAGAGTATAAATTCCCCTTTCTACCCATTCCACAACATTTTCTCTCGTTTTTTGTCATAAATAATTTTTTCTGGCTTATACTGTTTTTATCCTGTTTCTTTTTTGATAAGCAGATTAGTGTTTGTTTCATTTTTGTTTACACAAAAGACAATCTACTATACTCTTGGACTCCCCCCCTTACTGAAGTATCTTGGAAATAATGCCACTTCCTGTCAAATCTTTCACATTTTAAGGGGATAAAATTTACCATTTTTTTTTTTTTTTTTTTTTGTACTGGGGATCGAACTCCGGACCTTGTGTTTGCGAGGCAGGCGACGGAACCACTGAGCTAAATCCCCAGCCCTACCATTTTTAATTGTTTAGTTCTACAGCGTTCAATACATTTGCATTGTTGTGGAGCCATCAACATCTGTCTCTAGAACATTTTATCTTCCCAAGCTGAAATGCTGAACCTATTAAATACACCTCATTTTCTTACCCCACCTCATGTTAATTTGTATATAAATGCATAGATTCCATTCTTTGCATATATTATAGTTTATTTAAGAACTTTCTTTCTATGGATATTATTTCGGTTGTTTCCAGTGTTTTGTAATTAAAATGCTGCTGTAATGAAAAACCTTGTGAATTTACATTTTCATACTGTTGTGTGGTGTATCTTCACAGTAAATTTCTTTTTTTTTTGGTACCACGGATTAAACCTTGAAATCCCCGGCCCTTCACAGTAAATTTCTGCAAGCAGAACTGCTGGAAGTTGTCAGTTTACTTCATAGAGGTTGTGCTATTTTGGCTTTGATCAGCAGTGTCTGTTTGCCTGTAGTAAAACTGCAATAGTGTTTTCACTCAGCCTATGTATATTTTAAAAAGATTCATAGATATTATTTTGTTTTGTTTTTTGGTACCGGGGATTGAACCCGGATCCTTGCACTTGCGAGGCAGGTGGTGGAACCACTGAGCTAAATCCCCGGCCCTCATAGATACTGTTGTATCAAGTTTCTTTTTTATTGTTGAATGGTATTCCATTGTGTATATGACATAAATTTTTTCCTTTTGTGGTTGGTGTTCTTTGTGTACTAAGAGATCTTTTTTTTTTGTTTTTTGTTACGGAGAATGGAACTCAGGACCTCACGCTTGCCAGGCAGGCACTGTGCCGCTATGCTAAATCCCCAGCCCTAAGAGATCATGTTTTACCTTAAGTAATGGTAGTGTTTTTCCTATTTTTTCTTACTGAAGGTTTCTTTTTTTCCCCTGGTACTGGAAACTGAACCCAAGGCTTGTGAGGCAGGCGGCAGCACCACTGAGCTAAATCCACCCCCCCAATCCCCAATTTTTTTTAATTGCGACAAGGTCTCGAGTTGTAGTTCAGGCTGGCCTTGAACTTAGATCAAGCACATGCTGGTCTCAAACTTGGAGGGGTCCTCTTGCAGGTGTGTGCCATTGTACCTGGCTCTTACAGAAGTGTTATAGTTTCACCTTTATATTTAGGTCTGTGATCCATTTTTTAAAAAGTTTTTGTGAATGGTGTGAGGAAAAGGTTGAAGTATGTGTGTGTGTGCGCGCACGCGCGTGTGCCTGAACGTAGGGCCTGTGCATGCTAGGCATGCATTCTATCATTGAGGTACACCCATCTCTGGATCAGCTTTTTTTTTTCATTGGTTTTCTTTTTTTTTTTTTTCTTTTTTGGTACCAGGGATCAAACTCGGGTCCTTGTGCTTGTGCAGCAGGCAGCGAAACCACTGAGCTAAATCCCCGGCCCTCAGCTTTTTTTTTTTTTTGGTGCCAGGGATCTAACTCAGGACCTTGCACTTGTGAGGCAGGTGCGGTACCACTAGCTAAAGCCCTGGCCCTGAATCAGCATTTAAAATACATGCCTAGAGCTATTTGTAGTTGAAATTTCCTTTTTTTAGATTAGGTAGCTTTGGTAAGTTAATCAGTTCAGTATAATGGAGCAAGGTCTTTTTCTGACCTCTTTTCTGTTCTGTCATGCCCACATATATTGTCTGTAGTACAGGACTTTATTAGGGATTCCTTTAGCCAGGTGTGGTAGTGCACACCTGTAATCCCAACACTCAGGAGGCTGAGGCAGGAGGATCTCTGTGAGTTTGAGGCCAGCCTGGGCTACATAGTAAGTTCAGGACCAGCCTGGACAACATAGCGAGACTGTGTCTCCAAAAAAAAACCCCAAAAGAACACCACCCACAAACAAAAAAAAAAGGAATGCCTCTGTGTCTTCTGTACCAAGTATGGCCTGAGATCAAATAGTGTAAGTCCTTCAACTTTTATAGACTTTACTTTTTTTTTCTTTCTTTTGGTACCAGGAATCAAGCTCAGCAACTTGCACTTGCCAAGTCTTTCAACTTTTTCTTCATCATTACTGCTTTGGCTATTCTCATCTTTTGCATTTTAATAAAAATTTCAGAATCAGTTTGCCAGTCTTGCCTTAGTCTGACAAATTGCCTGTGGAGTCTAGACAGCTTCAGTCTCACTCTGAGTCTGTTGTCAGTTTGGTTCTGTTTGGGTTCTGCATCTACTTCTGTAAACTGAAATTTGGTTCCGGGTAGTCTTGGGTGATGGTGGGTAGGACTCATGTTGTTGTCTCACTGATGTTTCCTGTTTTCAGGCACCAGTTTTTTACTGCCTGGCTTCCAATGTCTGAATATAGTTGTTTCCCGTAGTTTGTTCAGAATTTCACTGTGGGACGGACCATGTTCTCTCATGCTGTAGAACTCCCAAAGTTTTTTTTGAAGTCATAAAAAAGGCTTTCTCATATTTTACTTTTTTAAAAAAAGGTGTGTTTATTAAGCTTCTTTGAGCATGTGATATTGAGTAGCTTTTAAAATTTTTGTAAGGAATATAGGCTTGAACCTCTTTTTTTTTTTTTTTGGAGTGGGGTGCTGGAGAATCAAACCTGGAGTCTTGTGCATTGATAGGCAGGCATTCTATAACTGAGTATGATATATTTATATTTTATTTATTTTATACTAGAATTTTTTTTTTTTGAGGTGGAGCCTTGCCATATAGTTCAGGCTGGCCTTGTACTCACTGTGTAGCCCAGACTGGCCTGGAACTCACTGCAGTCTTCCTGCCTCAGCTTCTCAAATTCTGGGATTACAGGCATGTGCCACCCTGCCCGGCTCAATACTAGGAATTTAACTCAGGGTCTTTGCACTGACCCATATCCCCCAGCCCTTTTAAAATTTTGAGACAGAGTCTTACTATGCTTGGCTGCCTCAGCCTCCTAGAGTGAGAGATTACAGGGGTATGCTACCTGGTCCAGCTCCAGCTGGAGTATCTTGAACCAGTCTTTTTATATAATATTCTTATGGCACTGAAAGTATGTCTATGGTTATTCATCAGAAAAATTCAATTCTTTTCACAGAAAATTTGAAATAATTACTTTTGGAATCTCAGGCTGTAATGTGATTCATTGTTTTGAAATTAACTCTTGAAGCACAACCTCTTCAGAGGATGGATTTACTTCATGAAAATTTCTTAAACCAGTTTTTGTCTCAGTTAAAATCAGAGCAATCTGAGTTTGATCCCTGGTACCAAAAAAAAAAAAAAAGTGTACCAAAGGCCCAGGATGTAGCTCAGTGGTGCTTTGCCTGCCTGGCAAGCGCAAGGTCCTGAGTTCGATTGCTGGAATGGGAGTGTGCAATGAGAGGACCATATAATTGGATTAAGGACTTAAAATATTGCCAAGATCGGCATAATTATCTGTTTGTTTGTTTTTGGTACTGGGGATCGAACTCAAACTCGGGTCCTTGCACTTGGACAGCAGGCAGCAAAACCACTGAGCTAAATCCCAGGCAAGCATAATTATCATGTACATTTACATCTAACTAAAAATCTGGTACCTTATAGACTCTTGATATGAAAATAAAAGTATTATTACAACAAAAATGCATTCTAATTTGTATGAACTGGGTTTATCCTTGCTTTTCTGATTAACTTGAAATTGAATTACTAAATTTCAAAAGTAGCTGTTTGGACTACAAGCTCTGCTTTTTTTTATGCCTGCTAATTAAAATATGAACCATATTCAGAGAAATCTCGTAAAGCAACTCTGCCTTAAAAACCAAAAATTCAAGAAATGCTTTTGATTTGTCTGTATGTAAGGAAATAAGCAATTGTTAATTTTGTCAATGACTTTCCTAGATACATAATAGATCTCAAATTTAAAGCCAGAAAGACAGAGTTTTGTAGCACGAAAACTTGAAGGAGTAGTAGTTACCTTGTCATCGGTTTCTTCATGTTGATCAGTTCATACATTTTACAGAAGATCTCAGGCTCTTGCCAGCTTTTCAGTTTCTGTGGTTGGCAGATGTAGTTCTTCATTACAGAGCCTTTTAGATACCTGATAATTGGTTCCTTCTCTCTTTGATCATAAATGCATATCAAGTAGTGAGACTAAGAGGTGAAAATCTTGGTAAGATGAAGTTCTTTAAGAAATTTTGAGGGGCTGGGGATTTAGCTCAGTGGCACTGTGCCTGCCTTGCAAGTGCAGGGTCCTGAGTTTGATCCCTGGTACCAAAAAAAAAGGGGCATTTTAAAAACTGGAACATTTATCAGAATGACCTGCTAACATCCATATGTTCTGTTTGGTTTTTAGGCTGGTGGGAATGAATTTCTAGTAAATGTGTTTAGAAAAGAGAGACCTCAGTTAGGCCAGTTTTAATTCACTGGTATTAGAGTAGCTGTAAATGGTATGGTTATATTGAGGTTCCATGAGAAAAATAATAAAATATTTGATGTCCTGACAAAACTTTCAAGGTCTTGTTTTTTTAATTTCTTTTTTTTTTTTTTTGAGGCAACACATTTATTGGTACTTTTTTTTTTTTTTTGGTGGTACTGGGGATCAAACTCGGGTCCTTACGCTTTCAGAGGCAGGCGGCAGAACCACTAAGCTAAATCCCTGGCCCCCTATTGGTACATTTTAGATATACATAGTGATAACATTCATAGGGAATTTGTACCTGTACATGATATATCTTGCTTCTTTGTTCCCATTATTCTTCCTGTCCTTCAATCCCTCTTCCCCTCCTTATGTACAGAAGCTTTGTTTCCATTTTTTGTCTTGTCTCATCTTTCTTTTCTCCTCCCCCATCGTTTGTTCCCCCACTCATTTGAAAGTTCTTGTTTATTTTATTTATTTATTTATTTTTTGGTACTGGGGATCGAACTTGGGACTTTGTGCTTGCGAGGCAGGCTGCAGAACCACTGAGCTAAATCCCCAGCCCAAGTTCTTGTTTATTTAAAAAACTAATTTCTTAGCATTAGTTAAGAACTTGGCAAACTGGGGATTTAGCTCAGCAGCAAGCACAGTGCCTGCTTGGCAAGCATGAGGTCCTGATACAAAAAAAAAAAATCCCTGGTACCAAAAAAAAAAAAAAAAAAAAAAAAAAAAAGAACTTGACCTTTGTATTAAAATGACTTGATTTAATTTCTAGCTCCACAACTTACTAGATGTATGTGTCTTCGTTTTCTCAATTGAAATGGTATCATGTGGAACTCTTTTCTTCTAGCCCACTATTCTACACATCATAGAATTTGTAGTGAGAATGGGAGTAATCAGTGGGATGCGTTTCTCTTGATATTTAATTCACGTCAGATTATTCACATATTCACAATCTTAAGTTTATGATTTAAGAGGGAGGGAGGGGATTGGGACATAAAAGAATTAAGTATTATGTATATGTAGCAACTTCCCACAATGAATATAACCACTATGTGCTGTAACATGTCCTAATAAAAATTTAAAAGAAAAGAGCTTATATTTTATTTTATTTTATTTTTTGGTACCAGGGATCAAACTGGGGTCCTTGCACTTGGGCAGCAGGTGGCGAAACTACTGAGCTAAATCCCCGGCCCAAGAGCTTATCATTTAATGAGTTTTTTTTTCTTTTGGTACTGGGGATCGAACTCAGGACCTTGCACTTTCGAGGCTGGTGCGGTGCCACTGAGTTAAATCCCCGGCCCTGAGTTTTGACAAATGTAATTATCACAAGCATGATAGAAAACTTTACCACTGTCTCCTAAAGTTCTTTATGCATTTTGTCCTTTCAGTGGCCCTTAGTGGCCATAGGAGACCTCCAGCTCCTCAATTTTTGTCACTACAGTCTTGCCTTTTCCAGAATTTCCCCTTCTCCACTTCAACTGTTCCAGTCTGTGGCTGCACCCATCAAAGGCACTTTTTATTTCTGTTATAGTCTATTTGATTTTTAACATTTCCTTTTGATTCTTTATTAGTTTCCACTTCTCTTACAGTACTTGCCTTTTTTGCATGTTGTCCACTTTCCCCATTAGAACTCTTAGTAATTAATCATAGTTAAAATCACACTATTGGTTTCTAGTATTTTCTTTTTTTTTTTTTGGTACCGGGAATTGAACTAAGGTCCTTGCACTTGTGCAGCAGGTGACAAAACCACTAAGCTAAATCCCCGGCCCTCTAGTGTTTTCAAAAGATGTGTTTTTATTTGTTTGTTTTTTTTTTGGTACTAGGGATTGAACTCAGGACCTAGTGCTTTCAGGGCAGGTGCCGGAACCACTGAGCTAAATCCCCGGCCCTAGAAGATGTGTTTTTGAAGAGACTTTTTTTTCTTTTTGGTACCGGGGATTGAACTCTGGACCTTGCACTTGCGAGGCAGTTGGTGGAACCACTGAGCTAAATCCCCGGCCCAAAAGCATTTGTTTTTTGGTACCGGGGATCCAACTTGGATCCTCGCACTTGCGCAGCAGGCGACGAAACCACTGAGCTAAATCCCCGGCCCAGATTTATATGTAATATGAACAGAAAACTACTGTACTGTATTAACCTCCCTTTTTCTCTTCTGGATAGAAACAGATGGAGATGAAGTTTTAGTAATTGTTCATTTAGAAAAAAACAGGGGCCGGGGATTTAGCTCAGTGGTTCTGCCACCTGCCTCCCAAGCACAAGGTCCCAAGTTCGACCCCCCGGCACCAAAAAAAAGGGTAACACGTTCCAGATAGTACTCTTGTATTACATATGTGATTTAGCTCTTCATTTCCCTACCATAAAATTTGGTCCTCCTATAGAAATTGGAAAAATAGCAGCTCTTTTCCCCCTAAGTCAATTGGCATATTGCTATTTTTTTGAAAAGATATTTTTAAGAGTTATTATTTTATTTTTCTGGATGGTAACAAATAAAATTGAAATTACATGATTTTTAGTTTTAGTTCTTAGCCTTTAAATTTTTCTTTAAAATTAGATTGTGATAGCAAATTAAAAAGAATTCTAGAATAAAACTGCAAAGTTCATAATGTGTTGGCAAACTTGTTAAATAAAAACACCTTTTATGGTGGATAGTTTTCAGATACTATAATCTACTGGATGGATCGGTATGCAGATCACATTAACTTCCTGCAAGATAATAGGAGACCAACTCTGACTTCAGAATATAAATTAGCTACACATAGCTGTAATCCTACTTTTCATTTGTAGAGACGATTCAGTAGTTTAAGACCTTGATTCCTTGGTCCTGGGAAGCAAGTTGAAATTTATTTACTTTAAAAAATTTTCAACTTTTTCTTCTGTTTACTTTTTGAAAGTTGAAATTTAAATTTTTGATGTATGTGAGAGTTTCTGTTTGGGGTCCGTCCGGGTCCCCCCCCCCGCTTCTGTACTGGGGATTGAACTCAGGACCTTGCACTTGCAAGGCAGATGAGGCACTCCTGAGCTAAATCCCGGGCTCCTCTGCTTGTTTTTTTTGGTACAGGGGATCAACTCTGCTTCATTTTTGATAAGCCTGGTTTTGTGATTTGAAGGTACCATGTTAAGTTGTTGATATTTCATTACTAAGTGGTTTTCTCTTCATTTCATCTGAAATAATAAGCCTAAGTCCCTTTCTATTTTATTTTGGCAGTTGAAAAGGAAGCCCTTTTATTAAGAATGATTTATAGTGAGGACCGGGGATTTAGCTCAGTGGCACTGCGCCTGTCTTGCAAGTTCAAGGTCCTGAGTTTGATCTCTGGTATTGCAAAAAAAAAAAAAAAGAAGAAAAGAATGATGTATAGTGAAAGGAATTTTACATTTAGCAGAGCTAAATTGTCAGTGTCTTTTACAAAATTGCACAGTGTGCAACTATGAATATTAACATTATTTTTCAAGGAAGAAATTGTTACTTGTGACCCCAGTGCCCCTTTTAATAAGTTCTTCTGTTTCTACAGATTCTTTGACAGAAAAACTTTCAGTATTAGGTTTATACAAAATATTTGAAGTGTTTACATAGGAATAATGAGCCAGGCATGGTGGTGTATGCCTGTAATCCCAGCACTCTGGAGGTTGAGGCAGGAGATTGCTGTGAGTTCAAGACCAGCCTGGCACATGGAGAGTTCAAGGAAGCCCGAACTACATAGCAAGATCCTGTCTCAAAAACAAAACAACAACAAAAGAGTAGTTCACAAGCACTATTTTTATCTATGGATCGTAACATGAATTATATTTGAATATCTTCCAAAACTCATTTTGAAATTTAGTTGTCATTGTGTATTAAGAAGTAGGACAGGGCCAGGGATTTAGCTCAGTGGCGTTGTGCCTGCCTCACAAGCACAAGGTCCTGAGTTTGATCCTGGTACCAAAAAAAAAAAGAAGTGTAGGACATTAGCAGGGCATGATGGCACATGACTGTAAACCCTGTACTGTGGGAGGCAGAGGCAGGAGAATTGCAAGTTTGAGCTCAGTCTAGGCAATCTAGTAATTTAGGGAGGCCTTATCTCAAAATAAAAAATGGGTGATGTGAAGGCCTTGGATTCAACCCCTAGTACTGGGGAGAGGTGAAAAGAAAAGGAAAATAAACAGACCTTACAAAGTATAAAGTAATTAGGTAATGGATTAATGATTTGTCTTGGAATTGGATTAATTATGGGAATGACTTTGATAAAGAGATAAAGTTCTTCCTTCTCTGCTCTCTGTCTTATACACTGCTTGCCCTTCTCCTGTGGGACGAAGTAGTGATATTGTCACCAGGCAAGGCGTTGGGGGTGCCCAAGGCTGAAACAAAGGACTTAACCCACCCCTTTAAAATAAGTTTGTTCAGTTCACTGACTCCACTTGCATAGAAAGAATATCAGGACACATTGGTAAAAGAGACATGAGAAAGCGTGTTAGAGATAGAGATATAGGGTGCACTCAAAGAATGGAGCACAGGTGCTCAGAGAAATGTGACATCTTACAAGTTGGAGTGGGGTACATTTAAGGGGTGTCTTCAAGATAGATGATCTAGGATGTGTATTCTCACTGTCAGGTTACAGCGAAAGCCATTTATATGCATTTAAAGTTGAGATATGTTGTTTAAAGTTGAGATATGCTGTGGCCAAGGTTACTGCATCCTGGTCTGGAGGAAAGGGCAATTTGTAGGTGAAAGGATGGGTCCAGTGCCTGGGAATTTATAGGCTGTTGTAAAAAGGACCTAGGAATTTAACAGTATTCTCTTTAAGGAGGGAAGGAAGGGGTGGGGGGTTGTGACAAACCAGGGTGGCCTCCAGAAGCAGGAAAAAAACTTATCTTGAAGCTGCAGTTTTTCTTAAAAATACAAACTTAAAATCTCAATTTCCTTGGCTCTTTTCTTTCTACTTTCTATTTCTTCGATTCTACCTCAGTAGGGGGAGATGGATCTGAGAGATAGATTCCAGATTCTTGTGTATGGCAAGCAGAGAGTATATCCAGTGGGAAAAGAAAAAGCAGCTATTGAAAATAACAGGAAGGTGTGCTCAGGGCAGATTGGTGTGAATAGAAACAAAAAGGTAGCATGAACAGAAAAGTGTTGTAAGGACAACAGGGAATAAAAAACACAGATTAAATCAAGCTTTCAGATTTTAAAAGATGTGTACCCCATCCATAGTGGCTCTCATTGGATCTTTGGATAAGATTGATAGGAATGATTGACAGGGCTGAGTTATCTCAAAGGTATGGTAATGGGCATGCTCATCCCAGAATTCTTTCTAATTAAATCACATACATGAGGTGCAGTCCATATGTGTGAACCTTTAAGGAGGTTTGAATGGGGAAAAGTTATTGAAGGTCGGCCCTAAGATCTAACACACATGTGCCCTGGCTTGAGGCTTTAGAGATTTCCTGGGACTTTTGTTATTTTTATTTCTGCTTTCCTTAGGACTCTGGAAGGATGATTGGCTCTCGAGTATTGTCCAAATCTGGGGGATCCAGTAGGAGTGGTCTCCCAGCCCCAGTTGTGCCACCTGTACTAGTAGCATAAAGGCCTTTGGAGGATATGGGTGCCATATGCTTGGACTTTTCAGCATCCAGAACCATGATCTGCCTCTCTCTTCTCAAATATAAAACTATACCACTTTTAGGGGGAAACTAAAATAAAAGAAAACCTTCAGGATCTAGGGCCTAGTGGAGTTTTTTTTTCTTTGGAGTGAGATAAGATTTATTTGAGGGCTGGGGATTTAGCTCAGTGGTACTGCACCTGCCTGGCAAGCATATGGGTTTAGTTTCAATCTTTGGCATGTGGGAAGCCAGCTTTTCCAGTACCATTTATTAAAGAGGCTATCTTTCTTCCAGTGAAGGTGTTTGGCTCCTTTGTCAAAGATAAGGTGGCTGAGTATGCTTGGAGTTGGTTCTGCATCTTCTGTTCCATAGATCTTTCAGTTCCATTGATGGTCTTTTTTTTGCCAGTACCATGCTGGTTTTCTTTTTTCATTAAGTTTATTGGTGCATTTTAGATATACAACCCAGTTACATTCATCATTGGGATTTTGTGCCTTTACATGATGTATCTTGGTTCTTATTTTTTCCCCTTTCCTCTGCCCTCCCTTCACCCCCTCCACCCTTCCCTATTTATAAAGGCTTTGTTTCCATTTTTTCCTTTTCTCATATTTTTTCTTTTCCCTTCTTTCCTTTCCCCACCCCTCCCACTTCCCCTACTCCTGTAGACCTTTTCTTCCTATTTCACAATATCAGTTATACATTTTTTTTTTGGTACTGGGGATCGAACTCGGGTCCTTGCGCTTGTGAGGCAGGTGGTGTCACCACTGAGCTAAATCCCCAGCCCTCAATTATACATTTTGATCCTCATTTACATTTTTAGTTTTTCACACCAGAGAAACTTTTCGACATTTACACATGTGTGTCCTGTTTATTTCACTTAAGAGTATGGCCTCAATGTGCATCCACTTAACTATAAATGTCTCTAGTTTCTTGTTCTTTATGCTGAGTAGTACTCCATCAACTCCAGTTGATGGGCACTTGGACTGTTTCCAAGTTGTTAGCTTTTACAAACTGTGCAGCTAAAAAGATGGGTGAGCCATATATCACTGAAGTATGGTTCTTTTTTTTTTGGTACCGGGAATCGAACTTGGGTCCTTGCGCTTGCGCAGCAGGCGGTGAAAGCACTGAGCTAAATCCCCGGCCCTGTAGTGTGGTTCTTTTAATTCTTTTGGGAAGATATCCAGCAGAGGAATAGCTGGGTCAAATGGGACTTCTAATCCTAGTTTTTTGAGGTGTCTCCATTGGATTTCCACAGTGGTTGCACCAGTCTGCACTCCTACCAATAATGAAGAAGGATTCCTTTCTTCCCACAATCCCACCAGCATTTGTTATTGGTTGATTTCTTTTTTTTTGTTACTGGGGATTGAATTTGGGGCCTTGTGCTTGCGAGGGAGGCGGCAGAACCACTGAGCTAAATCCCTGGCCTATTGGTTGATTTCTTGATAGCAGCCATTCTTTCTGGGGTGAGGTGGAATCTCAGTGTTACTTTCATCTGCATGTCTCCAATGACCAGTGATACTGAACATTTTTTCATATATTTGCTGCTTTTACTTCTTTGAGAAATGTCTCTTCATTTCACATGCCCATTTTTGAATTGGGTCTTTATATTTGGGGGGTCTGATTTTTTTGAGTTCTTTATATATCCTAGATAGTAGACCTTTGTCTGAGGAACAAACATCTTGCTTTTTTTTGTCATAGTAGCTTTATAATATAATTTCAGGTCAGGAATTGTGATGCCTCCTGCCTTGCCTTTGTTGCCCAGAATTACTTTTGGTTTTTAGGTCTCTTACAGTTCCAGATGAATTTTAGAGTTGTTTTTTCTAATTTTGTGAGATATGCTATTGGTATTTTGATTGGGATTGCATTAAATCTGTATAAAAATTTTGGAAGTATGGCTGTTTTCACTATATTGGTTCTTCCTACCCAAGAACAAGAGATATCTTTCTATTTTCTAATATTCTCTTCAATTTCCCTTTTCAGAGTAATGTTTTCAGTGTAAAGGTCTTTGATTCCTAGGTATTTAATTTCATGTTTTGGAATGCTTTTGTGAAAGGTGTTGTTTCCCTAATTTCTCTCAGTAAGTTTGTTATTTGTATACAGGAGTGCTATTGATTTTTGAGTTGACTTTACATCCAGCTACACTACTGAATTTGGTTATTAAATCCAGAAGTCTTTTGGTGGAGACTTTGGAGTCTTCTATGTAGAATATCATGTCATCTGCAAATAATGATCATTTAACTTCTTCCTTTCCTATCCTTTTCTTTCTCTTGTCTAGTTGCTCTGGCTGATATTTCCAGAATTATGTTGAGTAAGAGTGGTGACAGTGAACATCCTTGTCTTGTTCCTGATCCCACCCCCCCCTTTTGTTTTTTGTACTGGGGTTCTAACTCAGGACCTTGCACTTGCCAGGGAGGTGCGACCCCACTGCGCTACATCCTCAGCCTTTGTTCCTGATTTTAGAGTGAAAGCTTTCAGTTTTTGTCCATTTAGTATGACATTGGCTGTTGGTTTGTCATAGTTGGCTTTTGTCATCTTTTTTTTTTTTTTTTGGTACCAGGGATCAAACTCGGGTCCTTGCGCTTGTGAGGCAGGCGGCGGAACCACTGAGCCAAATCCCTGGCCCTTGTCATCTTTTGAGATAGACCATCTATTCAAATTTTCTGTAGGGTTTTAATCATGAATGGGTGTTGAACTTGTCAAATGCTTTTTCTGCATCTATTGAGGTGATCATACAGTTTTTGTCCTTGGCTCTGTTCATATGGCACATTTATTAATTTTCATATGTTGAACCATGCCTGCCTGCATCCCTGGGATGAATCCTACTTGGTCATAGTATATAGTGTTCTTGATGTTCGCTGTATACTGTTTGCCAGTATCTTATTGAGGATTTTTGAGACTATGTTCATTAGGGAGATTGCCCTGTATTTCTTATTTTTAGTTGGATCCTTCTCTGATTTTGGTATCAGGGTAATGCTTGCTTCCGGGAATGAATTTGGGACTATTGCTTCCCTTTCAGTTTCATTAAAGAGGCTGAGAAGTAGCAGCATTAGGTCTTCTGTAAATCTCTTGTAGAATTCAGCAGTGAATCTGCCAGGATCTTGGCTTTTCTTTTTGGTAGGTTTTTGAGTTTGGGCAATTTTCTTTTTCAGTACCACAGATTGAACTCAGGACCTTGTGCTTCCCGGGCAGGCATGGTACCACTGAGCTACATCCTAGCCCAGTAGGTTTTTAATTATATCTTCAATTTCATTGACTGATACTAGTTTATTTAGAATTTTTATATCTTCTTGATTCAGCTTTGATAATTCATATATTTCTAGAAATCTGTCCATTTTTTCTGTGTTTTCCATCTCACTAGAATACAGATCATCAAAGTAGTAGGTATTGATGATCTTCTGGATTTCTGCAGGATCTGTTGTGATTTTACCTTTTTTATTCCTAATGGCATGGATTTGAGTCTTTCCCTTTTTTTTTTTTTGATAAGTTTGGCTGAGAGGTTGTCACTTACATTTAATTTTTTAAAGAACCAGTTTGATTCACTAATTTCTTTATATTATTTTCTTAGTCTCCATTGCATTAATTTCTGCTTTGATCTTTATAATTTCCTCCCTTGTGCAAGTTTTGGGCTTGATGTGCCCCTCTTTTTTTAGAAGCTTGAGGTTCCACATTAGGTTATTTGCTCTGTTTTTCTGATATGGAAATTCACCACTATAAATTTCCCTCATAGAACTGCTGTCATGGCATCCCATCCATTATTTTGTATTAGCATTATTGTTTAATTGTAGAAACTGTCTAATTTCTCCTTTAACTTCATCTGTGACCCATTGGTTGTTCAGGAGGGTGTTACTTAATTTCCGTGTATTTATAAAGTTCTTGTGCTTTCTTTTGCCATTGATTTTCAATTTCATTACACTGTGGTCTGATAATAAGCATGGGATAATTTCAGTTCCTTTGCATTTACTTAGGGATGTTCTATGAGCTAGTATACGGTGTGTTTTGGAGCACATCCCATGGGCAGCTGAGATGAATTTGTATTTTGATGTTGTGGAGTGAAACACTCTATGGACATTACAAAGTCCATTTTTTCAAGTTTGGTTCAGTTATGATATTTCTTTGTTGAGTTTTTGTCTAGTTGGTCTGTTTGTGACTGGAGTATTGAGGTCCCCCATTACATTTGTGTTAGTGCTTATTTGAGTTTTCATATCTGTTAATACTGGTTTTATGTAGTTTGGTGTGCTGGTATTTGGTGCCATATATATTTATGATATCTCTTCCTCTTGGATTGTTCTCTTTACAAGGATGTGGTGACCTTCTTTGTCTCTCTTAATCAGCCTTGGCCTGAAATCCACAAACTAAAGACAGCATCTTGGTATTTTTCTTAGATTGAAAACTAAGATCGAAACAATCTCAGCACTGAGATTAAAACAATTTGCTTAAATCAGTGATGGCAAACCTTTTTAGAGCTTTCAATGATAGAAACAACCCACTTTGGCACATATACCATAGGTTTGCCACCACTGGTTAAGGTATTCAACTAGTATAGAAACTAGAAAAAACACAAATGCATTGTTTCCTGAATTTATGTAGGTTGTAGACCTAATTACTTTGTAGATAGACACAATCTGCTTTTAACATAATCTTGATTCTGGCTGCACATCATAAGTTCATTAAGGGAGCCATTTGCCGAACATTGAGGTATTGTTTTTTGGACACCCCCCCGTCCCTTTTCCCCTGGTACCAAGGATCGAACTCAGGACTTTACACTTGGGAGGCGGGCGGGGTGCAACTGAGGGGCCCTCCCCCCTTTTGGAGACAGGACCTCCTTATATGTAGTCCAGGCTGGCCTTGAACTCACTGCATAGTTTAGGTTGGCCTTGAACTTGTGAGCCTCCCCAGTGCTGAGAGTACAAGTGTTGGTCACCTAAGCTGCCAGACCTTTGATTTTTAACCCTTTCCGAAGCCCTCTGAAGGTGGTAGTATGTCAATTTTAAAGAATTTGAAGTTGATGGTCAGAGATTTGGTGAGACCATGCTGGGGCTCAAATCAACTCTGAAGTCTGTGTTTGAGATTTCCCTCTCTTTTGCTTCATTCTGGCTAGATGAATCAGTTCTTTTGTTTGATTTCACTGATATTGTATCTCTCATGCCTAGTGTAGACATTAACTCTATTAACGTTTTGGTTTCAGACAGATGTTGCATGCTAACAAATCTTGTCCGAGGTTTTTTACATGGTGTTCAGATAATGGGTGATGGTGTTATCGTGCCCCAATCTTATGCTGCTTTGACTAACTTAGCTGAATTTCCTCCCTACCCTAATCTTGTTTGTCTTTGAGGAAGATGCTTTTAGGCCAGAGGTCCCTCTACGTGGGTGAGTCCAGACTGGTTTTGAAGGTGACTGCTAGAGTGACAGCCACATAACCTCTAACTTCATTATAGTGTCACCTACATGGTCAGTGACCCTCCTCCTTTCCCATGGTTGTCTACAGTTGCCATGGCATGACTACAAAGAACCCTAAAGGGCATGAAAAGAAGTGGTGCCCAAATTCTCAGAAAATTTCCACCCATTCTTAGGAGAGACGTGAATATTCTCCCCTTCATTGCCTGTCCCACCCCCCCTCATTTCTTTTATCCTATATCCATCTCTAACCTCCAACTCCCAACCATTTGAGAGGTTGATTTGGGAGTTTATCCTACTTCTCCTGTTCTGCATACAGTGACAAACCCACTTGCCTGCAGACTGGGTCATGATTCAGACCCAGGATAACTTTGCTATCCTTGCCACACTGTTGAATTATTGCCTCAGCAAAGTCCAAGGCAAGGGGTAGCCCTGACTACTCCTCCTTGAAGGTCTTGTTGATCTACAGTTAGAGATGGGGTTGAGAGGACCCAGTTTAGGGTCAGAAATTGATAACAGTGGTACAGTCTTTTTTTCTGCTTTATAATGTATGAAAATTTGTAACTTCCACGTTCATTGTTTTGTTTCTTTTTGATTTGCTTCCCCATAGCTCTTCTTTTAAAAATCTCATTAAAGTTTGTAAATATTTATTTTAACCCTCATTTGAAGATTTTATTTCACTGGATCTTGAATTCTTTTCATGTTGAATTTCTTGGCTAATCTTAGTTTGGTTTTTTTTTTCCTTCCTTTTGGCATTCTTCTCTGTGTGCCCTCCTCTTGCTGCCTTCTATAGCTCTATTTTTATTTCCTTCATACATGTAAATTATACCATAGGTCTAGGTCTAGGGTTCTAGTCTGAGGTATTGTAATATCAGAAATATGTGTGATCCAGGTTTTATAGGTAGTACTTTTCCTTGTATAACTGCAGATGGCAAGTTGATATAATCACTCTATTGATACTGCTTTTTTTTTAAACCTTTAAGGAATTTGTTTGTTTGGATTTTACCTACAAAAGTTTTTGATTTTTTTTTTTTCCTGTGAGCCTTGCTTTTGATTCTGTTATCTTGTGCATGATTTTGATTTCCTGACTGCCTTTGTTATTTCTCTGGGGCTCAGTGGGTTCCTGGAGTTATCAATTAATTGCTTTATGTTTACTTTGTATTTTCGTCTGCTGTTATAAATATCATGTTTGAGAACATTGGTGTCTTTTAAAATTAATAAAAATACATATTTTAATCTAATATAGTGGCTTTCAAACTCCTGGGAACTTGTTAGGGAATCCACATGGTTAAAACTATTTTCACGGTAACACTAATGTTATTTGACGTTTTCATCCTGTTGATGTGAATACTGATGGTGAAAACACAATAAGGCATAAGCCCCTTAGCATGACTCAAGGCCAGTGGCACTAGACTTTATTAGTAATCATTTTGTTCTTCACTGCCATGCACTCATAGTTATGGGGGGAAAACCCCAGCACTTTCCTACTTAGGATTGTCTTTAAAGAAACAGCAAAACTTGTTCATTCCTTAAAATCCTGACCTAGTTCCATCCTGTCCTGTTCCATCCCACCTTCCCTTCTCTTCCCCATTCCCCTTCCCTTCTTTTGTCCTCCCCTTGATTCTTCTCTTTAATTTTTCTTTTGCTGGAGTTTGAACCCCGGGCGTTAATCTTGAGCTACATTACCAGCTTTTTTGCATACATTCATTCATTCATTTATTTGTTTATTTATTGTACCGGAGATTAAACTTGAGACCTTGGGCTTGTGAGGCAGGGGGTGGAATCACTGAGCTAAATCCCCGGACCCGTTTTTTTTATTTTTATTTTTTGGATATTTTGAGGCAGAGTTTTGCTAAGTCACCTGTTGCCTGGTCTGGTACTTTTGATCTTCCTGCCTCAGCTGGCCAGAATGCTGTGATTATAGGTATGTGCCATGACACCCAGCCAATCCTTTAGTACTTAGAAAAAGATATATACTATTCTGTTTTTTTGCATGAAGCACTTATGCTTACCAAAGTTTGATAGTTGTCTTGAGGAAAAGCACTTCTTTCACTTACAAACTAAGCTATGCGTTTTTTTTTAATGGAATACCATTTTTGTTTGATAAAATGATGGATAAAGTGTACTTTGAACCTTTGGTGGTATTTGACAGTGTCTTGAAAATTGAGGTGGACCCCTCACTTCAGGGAAAACACCTGATGGTATTGGTGAAGCAAATCTTTCAGATACACAATGCATTATACAATCATTTTAAAACTCACGTTAATTAAGTAATAAGCTAGCATACACATGGTGCCTCTCAAGTTGACTAGTTGATAGCTGCACTCTAAACTCAAATTCTATAACCAACAATCAGTATCATGATGGACAGGCCTGCTGTAAGTTGTGCCCTTAGGAACTAGGCATTTGTGCCTACCACAGCACACATGAATCCTGCATATGACATAACCTTACTTGGCTTTGTATCCGTGTCTGCATGCTTTATCTGGCTTTGTGGAGGGTGGGAGCCTTGTGGTACTGCCAGCAGTAGACCCTCAGAAGGAAGGGCATCACATGGGAATGCTTCTTTCTCCATACACGCTGGATATACTTGTATGTACCTATCTTGGCTTACAAGAAGAGCCCTAAGGATGCAGGCAGGGTCTTCAAGCCTGGGTGGCTGATACAGAGTGATTAGCAGCAGATGGAAGAGTAAAGATCTGTGACCCAGACTACCTGATGGCATTGCCATGTTTTTCCTTGTCACCACCCAATAACTGGGTGGTGACACACCTCATACCCTCTTTCTTTGTTTCAGTCTCATTTCTAAACTGTGAGTCGGGAGCAGGCTGTGCCCTACTCTAAGTTACTTCATGTTATATAGAATAGCAGATTTTTTGCTGTGCCTAGCCCCAATGTAGTCCATTTTATAAAGTGACAATTTGCCATTTTTTGTGGTACTGAGGATTGAACCCAGGGCCTTCCCATTGAGCAACATCCCTAGTCCTTAAATTTTTTGAGTCAGGGTCACATTAAGTCACTAAATTGCCCAGACTAGGCTTGAACTTGACTTGCCATCCTTCTGCCTCAGCTTCCCAGAGTGATGAGGCTACAGGTATGTGCCACCACGCTTCGCTAAGTTATTCCATTTGGAGTACAAGTACCAAGGCAGAATGACTTCAGATCTTGTTGGTACAAGCAAGCAAACACTATCTGCCTACCACAACCATAAACTACAAACTTATTTATGCCAATAAAGTTAATGAAATTGAATTGAATCAGGAACACATGGATACTTGTGTGAAGACATCAGACAAACTAGGCACATGATCTTATCAATTATGTAAGATATAACCCCTCACCTAAGACTTATAAAAGGTTGGAGCACGACTGTTGTAGTAGCATGCTGTCCATCTTGACCCTTCCCCAGGAAGATCCCCACAACGAAAACATCCACCTGTTTTCAGCTTTAGTGTGATTTCTCCTGTTGGGAGACACTTTGAAACTGCTTTCTAGACTGTATCTTGACAGTTCTGTGCCTTAGATTATTAATCCCTTATCTGGCCAGTAGCTCTTTTGCCTCTGTTTTGGCTTTGCTCTAGCTCCTTTAAATCCTGTGGCTGTTTCTCAGTCTGTCTGTAATTTATAAATCATTGGATGAAGTGTTATGTGTGACTTGAGTGTTACAAGTATAAGTAATTAAGATTGGAATGGAATAAAAGAACTTGTGATTGTTGTGGTCATGATCATCAAGTGAAACCGAGAGTACTTGGTGAATTAAAGCCAATTAAATTGATGTAGCTTGTGAATTTATTATTATTCAGTACATTGTGATATTGTAGAAAAACCTAAACATTTCTGGTGTATGTTGATGGCATAAATGGTTCACAGCACAACTTTTTAAAGATACATTCATTTCTCTGGGTGTCTTCCACATAAGTATAAGGTCTGAGTGTTAAAAATCACCTGTCTTTTCTCTCATTCATCTGCCTTTTGTTTTAGATTCCTGTCCTACCTAAGAACTCAACAAGGATAGAAGGCAAATTATATTTTCTTCTCTTTCATGACTAATCTTTAAGAAACTTATCATTTGTCAGGTTTTAGTGTAATATCAAAAAAGACTATCCATAATTATTTGTCAAAGTTGTTACAATATTCCTTCCTTTTATCAGTACACGTCTCCGTGAGGCTAAATTTCCTTCATATACTTCAGTCAAAATAAGCTATTGGGCTGGGCACAGTGGCACACACTTGTAATCCCAACACTCTTGGAGACAAGGCAGGGAGGAAGGCAAGTTCAATTTAGTAATTTAGCAAGACCCTGTCTCAACATTAAAAACAAGTTCTGGAGATGTCACTCAGGGCAAACGCCTTGAGTTCAGTCCCTAGTACCAAAACAAAAAAAATTGAAACAGATTGAAACAGTAAATAACTATCTTTTCCTAAGTCAGTCATGATTTGTAAAAATGCCACTCTTCAAATTTTGTTGTTTCAGAACAGATGAGGGGATGGGGAGGTGGTTGAGGTTGTTAAATTTAGGTTTTCATACCTTGTAACCTTTCTGTTAGTGCTACTTCACCCTCCAAAAAGTGAATGATGTATTCATAGGCACTTGTTATTTTGGGCTTGTTGATATATATGCTCTCGTTGGTTGTTTGTATGATTAAAAAGTTTTCTTTGAAAACAAATTATGCATATTAGTGGGGTAAATGGAGTTTCAGCATAAAAACTTTAAAAAATCTTCTCTTTAACTTTTTGAAATATACAGTACATTTTTTGGGGGGGGATACCGGGGATCGAACTTGGAACCTTGTGCTTGCGAGGCGGGTGGCAGCACCACTGAGCTAAATCCCTGGCTACAGTACATTATTATCTGTAGTGATGAACACTTACTTGAAAAGGTAAATTCTCATACCAGGCAAGTAACTTCTATGGCTGTGGACATATTATTGTTCTTTTTTTTTTTTTCCCGGTACTGGGGATTGAACTCAGGTCCTTGCGCTTGCGAGGCAGGCAGCAGAACCACTAAGCTAAATCCCCGGCCCTGGACATATTATTATTAAAAAGTGATTCTTTTGAATTTAAAGTTATTTTAACTAAGGATGGAATTATAATCATTGAAGAATAAGAACCAAGCTGTTGAGGTCAGGGGGAAAAAAGAAAAAGACAATGGAAACGGCAAGGTCTGAGTCACAGACCAATCAGTAGTAAAGATAATGACCCTTTCAGGAAATTTTATGAGTCAGACTTGGCTATGTTGTTTTGCTAGAGTTAGAGATCTTGGGGTCCAACTTCTTTGCTTTGTGGAGAAGATAATCTAAAATGTATTTTTCCATAGTAAAGTTATACATCTTATTATCTTCCTCTACTTTTAGTGCTTATGTTGAAAAATTAACAGTATTTTCAGTTAAAATTTTTACATTTGTTATTTTTGTAATGTCAGTGCCACAGGTAAACCCATGTTAACCTTTTTATTTTTATTTTGTGTGTGTGTGTGTGGCTGTACTGGGAATTGAACCCAGAACCTTTACATTGAGCTACATCCCCAGACCTCTTTTATTTTAAGATAGAGTCTCACTAGCCCAGGCAGAACTCTAACTTAGGATCTTTCTGCCTTAGTCTCCCAAAGTGCTGGAATTGCAGGTGTGTACTTCTGTGCCTATCTTTATATTTTTAATATTGGTGGACAGGGTCAATTTTAGGGGAAGTGTGTTGTGACTTTTTTTTTTAGCTTAACAGGCCCTGTCTTGTTTTTGACCAGTCTACCATGGTTATCATTTTCCCTTCATTGCCTACTTTGTGCCACGTTCTGTATCAGCCTTCTGCTCTCAGCTGTTACCAAGTGGTCAATGCCAGCTCTTCAGTTTGGACATTTCTTCTCTGGTGTGGTCTTCTGTAAGGGAGATGGAAAGGATGGATTAGGAGAGAATGGTATACATACTGTGATCATCTGGCTCTTACATCATTCTTTTTTTTTTTGTACTGGGGATGGAACTCAGGACTTTACGCTTGTGAGGCAGGTGCGGTGCCACTGAGCTGAATCCCCCTACATCATTCTTTTTCTCCCTCCCTTCCTATGGGTGCTTTGTCACTGAGCTCTGTTTCCCCTAGCTTGGTCTTGGGGATAGAACCCAGGGCCTTGTACATGCCAGACAGATGCTCTGCTGCTGAACCAATCCCCCAAGCCTTTAAAAGACTTATTAAAATTTTGAGACACAGTTCCTTTAAAGCCACTAAGTTCATCAGGGTGAGAGCTCAATTTGTGATCTTCCTTCTCAGCCTCTTGGAGTACTGGGTTTACAGATGTGTTCCACTATGTCTAACTCTACTTCTTTACTTTTTTTTTTTGGACCGGGAATCGAACTCAGGACCTTGGCCTTGTGAGGCAGGAGTGGTGCCACTGAGCTAAATCCCTGGCCCCTTTACTTCTTATTAATTAAATTTACATTATTTTATTTCTGCTCTGTGCTCATCAAGCTCTTTACCATTTATCTTTTTTTTGGGTACCGGGGATTGAACTCGGGACCTTTCAATTGTGAGGCAGGTGCCAGAACCATTGAGCTAAATCCCTGGCCCGCCATTTATCTTAATGGTTCTAAAATCTTTTATTTTTCTCCCTCTCTTTTTCTGCTGCTTATATTTTATTATGGGCCAAAGTGACTAAATTGGGGGTTTAACCCAGGGGGTGCTGTATCAGTGAGGTATATACCCTAAGCCCTTTTTCATTTTGAGACAAGGTCTCCCTGTTTTGCCCAGGTTGAAGTTGAACTTGTGATCCTCGTGCCTTAGCCTTCCAGGCAGCTAACATGATAGGTATGTGCCACTGAGCCTGGCTATAAATACTATTTTGATGTAGAGATTTGTGTCTGCCAAAGGAACGTTAAAGTGGGAGTGGTGGTACATTCCTGTAATCCCAGCACTCTGAGAGGTTGAGGTAGGGGGATGACCAATTAGACCCTGGGCTGAGCAACTTACTTAGACTCTGTCTCAAAAAATTAAAAGACTGGGGATGTAGTTTGGTGGTAGAGCTCTTGATTAGCACATACTCCCAGCACTCTGTGCTATATACAGTACCTTTGAAGATATTTGGGTTTTCCCTCCAGAATCCTCTAAAGGGTGCCTATTTAATTCTTTAATTGCACCTATGTATGTTAGAACCCCCCCCCCCCCGCCCCACCTGTTTTGAGACAAGGTCTTGCTAAGTTGCCCAGTCTGTACTTTCACTTACGGTCGTCCTACCTTAGCCTCACAGAGTTCAGGGATTATAGGTATGTACCATATGTACCACCATGCCCAGCAGCATGGGTATTTTAATACATCATTGTTATTACTAGTATTTTTGCAGTTCTGATGTTTGAACCCCAGGGTCTTGTGCATGCTGCACAAGTGCTCTACCATTGAGCTGCATCCCCACTTACTTTTAAAATACTTTCTTTTGAGACAAGTATTCCTAAATTGCTTGGGCAGACTTTGAAGTTGAGGTGCTCCTCCCTCTTTGGCCTCCTGAGTAGCTGGAATTACAGGCATGTACTACCACTTCTGACTGAAGACCTTTTAAAAAAAATTCTGTTTTCATGGCTGTTGCCTACTAGCTACCATTCACCACACTATTTCAGTCATTGGGAAAGTGTTTTGAATTTTAGGCAGCTATCTGTAAGTTGAAGATATCTTAAATAGTTCTGGTTTTTGTTTTTGTTTTTTTTTTGGTACTGGGGATCAAACTCAGGTCCTTGTGCTTGTGCAGCAGGCAGTGAAACCCCTGAGCTAAATCCCCCTTCTGGTTTTTGTTTTGTTTGAATCTTTTTAATTGATTGCCATGTGGGATATTTGTAGCCATTTTTCAAATGAGAACAAAATTAGTGTTGCGGAACACGCATCTTTGTTCTTGGTATTGTGTACCTTGGAGAGATCACTGTTATTTCTTATACTAGTTGCTGGCTGTGTGTTATGTTTCAGCCTCATAGTGGACGTGAATATGTTAGATATGATTAGGCTGTTATTAAAGGTGGTAAGCTTTTTTTTTTTTTTGGTATCGGGGATCGAAATCCGGACCTTGTGCTTTTGAGGCAGGCGGCAGAACCACTGAGCTAAATCCCTGGCCCAAAAGTTTACCTTTTAATTGCCAGACCTCATAGTGGATGCCTGTAATCCCAGCACCTGGAAGGCTGAGGCAAGAGGATTGCTGCAAGTTCCAGGTTCTGGGCCTACAGAGTGAGTTCAAGGCCAGCTCGAACTACATTTAGCAAGACACTTTTTCAAAACAAAAATAAGTTGACTTTTTAGTGAAGTGATGAAATTGAGTTTCAGCTCTCAAGTATGATTCAAACAAATCTCCAGTCTTTTTTTGTACCATGATAAATCAGCTAAAGGTTCAAACCCTTGAGTTTTGTTTTACAGGCAGCTTGAAGCTGCTATGTTTTTGGAATGGTAATACCTAAGTAACAAATGACATATCAGAAAGAAGGAAAACCATCTTACAAAATAGGCAATACCTCCACCCCTCCACAAACCCTTTTGTTTTACGAAAATGAAGAGCTGGTCAGAAGCACAGGTGATAGGTGAGAAGTAGAGAACTGGAGTTGTGAAAGGAATGAGAATGGAGGCAGTAGTAAAAAAGAGGAGTTTTGTAATAGAGTCATACAAGTTTTTATAGTGATTTAGGGCTTACGGTAGAGAAAATAGAAACAGAAAATGAGCAGTAATATATGGAATGTTATAATAAATGTGTGATGAGTGCATTAGAATAAAGAAAGGAAAATTTCCCTGATTAGGAGAGTTGGGGTGCTATCTCCACAGCTGATAGTTTGAAGAACAGGAATATTCTAGATTGAAGAGGAATATAAGAGAGATTTAAAAAGAAATGAAAAATTTAAGGCTAAAACTAAATAGGTAATGTTTCAATGATTATCCTTTGTTAAAAACTATTACCATAGGGCCCGAGATTTAGCTCATTGGTTCCGCCGCCTGCCTCGCAAGTGGGAGGTCCCCGATGCCAAAAAAAACAACCCCCCCCAACTGTTAGCATAACCTTGGGTGGCTACTGATTGTGGTGGTGGTAAAGTATACTGACAGGATGTTGATAGTGAAGTTGAATTCAAGTTGATGAAGCTCAGATTGAGGTTTGTATTGATATAGATTCAGTGTATTAAATTGTGGGAGTGAGCATAACCTTTAAAATAAGTATTACACTGCTAGTTAGTATGCTATCTAGAGAAGGTGATTCGATTTAGATGGAATTGGGTTGCTAAATCCTTCTGCAGTGTCTGAACTTTAGCTCTGTTGCTCATGTGAAGGTTGAGAAGTCTCTTGGCAACAAGCTTCTAGTTGCAGCTAACACCTGCATTGGCTAATTGGTATGCTTGGGTCTGGTGTGAGAGCCTCTGGGAGTTGGTGTTTGGATTCAACTTCCATCAGGTTTAAAGCAGAGCAAAAATGTGAAGAACTTTGGAGTCAGCCTGTCAAGAAAAGGTAGAGGATAATGAAGGACAATGCCACTTTATGAACAGATAATTTACATTCCATTGCTTTATATTTCAATTTATGTGTTAAAATCAAGAGGTTTTAACTTATTGCTAGCCTCTTTCCGAGCTTGCTGGCATTATGAAGATGAAGGAGAAGAGAATATCAGGACTGGAGATTGCTACATTTTTGTCTTTATATAAACCAAAATTGCAGTGGTTTATATGGCTTCCTCTTCTGCTGGCTTGAGAGTTCTAGCAGTTCATGGTGTCATTTGTCCTTTTTCCTAGATCTAAAATGTTTCTGGGCATGCAAGCATTTGAATTGAGATAGAATTAAATTGAAAAATCAATTCCATTATATAGTTTATATTTGATTTCACTAAACATGCATGTACAGGTTGGTTAGTAGGAAGAAAACAAAAGGATATTGGCAGCTTGTTTTTATCTAAAACTTTTCTTCTTTTCCCTCCTATTATCTTTTCATGACTTTCCCTTTCTTCTGCGGGGTTGAAAGTAACTGGAAAGATAGGAGACCTCTTTGGAAGAGTCATCTAGTTGAGGGAGCATTCATAGTGGCTCCATGTTTATGGGCTTGGTTTCACTCTGCCCCCTTTTGCCCCTTGAGCACACAGGTTATTTCTCTTCAGTTCTTCTCCCAGGATTCCAGTCCTCTTAGACCTATACTTAGTAATGTGGACCACAAATTGTTAAAAACAAAAAACCCTTTAATTTATTTTGAAAAAATAATTATAAACTTAAGCTCTTAAATTAATTGGTGGTGACTGTATTACATTTTTTGAGTAAGAGTGTCTTTATTTGGAATTTGAATTTTGGGTAGAGCCTTTTTTTGGGAGACAAGATCTCGGTATATATTTCAGGCTGTCCTTGAACTCACTATGTAGTTTAGGCTGGCCTTGCCTGTGATCCCCCTCCTTCAGCCTCTCCTTTGCTGGAATTAATTAGCCCCTTCATACATATGAGTGTCTCATAAATTCTTCCTAGGAACTTTATTTTTCTTTTTAAATTTTTTTCTATCTGGCTTTGAGCAGTCTCAGCTTTTGCATAGTGCTTAAAGTAGTTTTCAGTAAGTGAATTCCAATCCACAACTGTTGATTGAAAAATTTAAGCTACCGTGATTCTCAAGAGGCACCCAGAAACCTCTCCCTAATTAGCACACTTAATCATACCTTATATAAGTCAGGCAAACAAACCTGACAAACCAAGTTGCTGCTAGCACAGTCAAAGTTCTTGGCTCCAGGATTTAATCTTAGCAAACTCAAGAATAAAAATACTTGACAGGCTATTTTGGGGATATGAGTTTGTTTCTCATCTCAGAGTTGTCTCTTCTTCCTTTTCTTCCTCTTCCTCATCCCCCTTTGTCCCCCTCATCCCTCCTCTCCCTCCCCACCCCTCTTGCTCTCCTCCTTCCCCTCCATCTCCTTCCTACTTTCCCTCCCCCTCCTCGTCATGTGTGTGTCACATTTTCTTCTTGCTATGTGAGCCACTGACTATTCATCTTAATTGAAAATAAGGGTTGTGAGTAGTATTAGTGCCCCACAGAGTTCAGTATAGCCAATGACTTGGGAAGTACTGGGATGGTTAAGGTAGGGGGTTAGTACTTGCTGAGCTCGAGCAACTCCTTGCTTGTGACTTTTTTTTTTGGTACCAGGGATGGAACTTGGGACCCTGCGCTTGTGAGGCAGGCAGTGGAACCACTGAGCTAAATCCCTGGCCCTTGCTTATGACTTATAATACTGGATGCCCCTAAACTGTGGATGTCACAACTTTTCATTGTGCTTATTGATGACCTGAGAAATTTAACCAGTTAGTGTATTGTGATTCATTATTATAAACAGCTTATTTTGGTGGTGGTAGAGAATAATGCCCAAGAAATATTTGATGTAAATATATATCAAATGTTATAAAGTCTAAGAAAATATTATAGTCCCAGCTCTGCCATTGTGTGTGTATTTGTGTGTGTGTGTGTGTGTGTGTGTGTGAGAGAGAGAGAGAGAGAGAGGGAGAGATGGATTGTGGGAAACTGTTTCCCTATCTATAAAATGGGAATGATAATAGTATATGCCTTAGCAGGTCATTTTGAGTAATCATCCAGTATATATGAGATGCCCAACACTATCCTGCCACAAAAGCTATCTCCTTCTTCTTCCCTTACTAATTTAAGAAAAGTAAAACAGTCTCTTTGCCAATTTAGATTTACTAGGTAACCCATCTCTTCCTAAAAGCATGGCTTTTCTTAGGTCCTCGAAATAACTTCTTGCTTAGACTGAACACTGGTTTTGTTTGATATCTTCTCCTTGTAGACAGAGTATTTCCTGTGCTCTTTTTTTTTTTTTTTTTGTTACTGGGGATCGAACTCTGGTCCTTGTGCTTGTGCAGCAGGAGGCAAAACCACTGAGCTAAATTCCCGACCCAATTTCCTGTGTTCTTGTTCATCTGGCCAATTTGCCGTACATAATCAAGATTTTCAACCCTCTGATCTTTCCTTTGAGTTGAGACAGGGTCTCACTATTTAGTTTGGACTGGCCTTGAACTTAATATTTAGCCCAGGCTCAAAACTGCTCCTGCCTCAGCCTCCTGAGTGCTGGGATTATAGGCATATGCCATTACAGCAGACCTAAAAAAATAACCTAGGGTTATCTTAACCATAGAAAACCAAAAGAAAAGATGGTTAATGCTGCTAAGGCATATACCAAAATTTTAATGGCTTTGAGCCAATAAGTATAAATCTTTGTTGCTTTTTAGTTTCTATTAGTATTATTCCATGAATGTTCATTTTCTGGCAGTTTATTCATGAATGTCTAAACTGCAATATGTTTTGTAGCTTGTTATGTATAGAAGGTCCAGTGAAACATTCTTCCCAGTTTCTTTAAATTTTATCATGGATTAAGCTGGGTATGGTGGTGAACGTTTATAATCCCAGCAGTCAGGAAGCTGAGTCAGGAAGATTGATATGCTTTCCAGGCCAGCCTGGACTACATGGTGAGACCCTGTCTCAAAAAAAAAAAAAAAAAAATTCATAGATATACTAATGTATCTGAATAATATAGAAATAGCATTATATTTAGGTACCATTGAAAGGTAGCCTAAATTTCTATTCTATATTTGAGATAATTGTGTAGAATATTTTGCTTAAATATAATCTTAACTTAAAGCACATTGTCGCATTAATGCCCTGAAGTATAAGGCATAGAACTCTAGTAGGAACATTTCAGACAAGGAAAATAATTATAAAAATGCCTTAAGGATCTAGTGTGTAGAGTTCACATTGAAAGGTTGAATTTGTTTTGAGCCTTTGATTCTGATTCAGTGAAAGTTCTTCACTTTAGTACTTTCCTGTACTGTATAGTAAAGGGCTTGAAACGCCTCCTGTGCTCTACTGGGAAGTTCATTAAAGATGAATTTGCGGTTTAACATGAATTGGAGGGACCCTCTTCACTGGAAACTTCAAAATAATATTTTGTGTGACATTATTAGGTTTACAACGTGACCTTAAGAGCACAGGTTGTGGGGGGCAAATATATATTGTGGTCCTAACTTCTTTTCCATTCAACTGTGTAGGTGATAATCGTGAATTATAGGGAATCAGAATTTAGAAAGGACTGAATATTAACAGGCTATTTTATAATCAGACATACTCAGAGATTCTTGTGCTATATTCTCTTTTGAAGATGGATTTTTTCGAATTCCGTATATCCTCAAAATCTAGTTGGGTTGTAATTTAAAATGTAAAAAATGTAAGCTATACAGTTACAAATCTGTGTACTTCATGGGACTGATATATACTGCATTTTCCCCCTTGCCACCTCATTTTTGACTGACTGAAAATGGTCTAGATTTAGTATATCTATAAAACAGGCATTTATCTTATACTTTTCAGAGTTGTCTGCCAAACTAGATAATATGTCCTCTCGTGATAATGTAGACAAACCTGGTAAAGCAAATGTTACTTATAATTTTTGATGTTTATAATAACTAAGATTAATACCATATAGAGATTGTAAGTATTTGTCAGTCATTTGTCCTCAGGAATTATATTAGTTATTGTATATATTGAAATTATTGAACAGAAATTTTTTCTCATGTTGAACATTTTCATTATTAGTTTAATGAAACTTAGGCGATGTGTTCTCATTACTTTGAGTTTTGTTGTCCAGTAGTTTGTCATTCTGTATTGGACAGAGTTGTTCTGTACAGTAGACTAATAAATGTACCAATCTTTGTCATGTCTAAGTAAAACCTTTCTAAAAGAAATCTGCCAAAATTATTCCTAAAAAAAAAAAAGATATAGAATACATATAATATATCTTAAATAATTATACCTTTCATGCTTGGGTGTACTCTTACCATGATTATGTTAGGATTTTGCATTAGTGAGTTTTTGGATAATTGTGTTACTAGTGATTGTCAGTTTCTGTGAAAGAGTAAGTTTGTAGCACAGAGACTTCCACAGGCTTCTGTTGATCTGAGAAAGAACCACATGTGACTGTCTGTGCACACACACATTCAGATTGGTCTGTATGCACATAAACACTGATTTAACACAGCTGCCTTGTATGCATTTCTAGTTAAGCTTATAATTGTGTTTATTGATGTCTTCCTAAAAGATTTTCTTGGTGTAGGCTCTCTAGTGGTATAATTTATGCTGGCAAAATTCATTGCAGTAATATTCTATATCAACTGAGTACAAAGATCAAAGTGAAGGAAATTTAAAAATATTTAATAGGTTGAACATTCCTTTTATTATTCAATATTTATTTAAGGCATATATTGGTCACCTTCACATGTGAGGCACCTTGTACTATTAATCTTATATTTCACAGCAAGGTAGGGTGTAATATGGAAAATCTAGATTAAACTCTTTCAATTTAAGTAAATGATATTAGTCACTGAATGATTTTTAAACTGTTTGTTTGCTTGTTTTATTTATTTATTTATTTATTTATTTATTTATTTATTGGTACCGGGGATCGAACTTCAGACCTTGTGCTTTTGAGGCAGATGGCGGAACCACTGAGCTAAATCCCTAGTCCCTTTAAACTGTTTTAGAGATTCAGTTTATGCTTCATACCAGAGTAAGAAAATAATATCTAAAATGTGGAATAAATTCTATCTTTATTTTATTTTTTGGTCTAGTACTCAGGATTTAACTCAGGACCTTGTACTTGCAAGACAGGTGCAGCGTCACTGAGAGCTAAATCCCCAGCCCTAAATTGTATCTTTAAAATAAAGAGATATTATTATTCAGTGGTTAGTTTGCCACTCAAAACCTTTCCCCGCCCTCGGCTGGGGATTTAGCTCAGTGGTGCCACTGCCTACCTCAAAAGCACAAGGTCCTGAGTTTGAATCCCCCACAACCCCATACCAAAAAAAAATTTTTTTCCCCACCTTGTACTGAGGATTGAACCCAGTAGGGTCTTGTGCATACTAGGCAAGCATTCTACAACTGAACTATGTCCCTGGCCCTTTTAAAATATTTTGAAACAGAGTGGCACTGAGTTGCCCAGGCAACTCTTGTCTTTGAATTTGAGATTCTCCTGCCTCAGCCTCTTGAGTAGCTGGGATTATAGGCATGTGCCATCTTGTTCAACCTAAAAATGACCTTTGCATGAACCAAATGAAAAACCGATAAGTAGCAAGAATTAATTTACTTTTGTATTTAAGGGATTACTGTTCTTTTTAAATATAAAAATTGAAAAATAAAAGCTGAACATACCTTTAAATATTTATTTAGAATCAAGTTTAATTAATTAATACTGGAGATCGAACTTGGGACCTTGTGTTTGCAAGACAGGCGGCAGCACCACTGAGCTACATCCCTGGCCCTGGAAACAAATTAAATTTAAAGCACATTTGATAGATATTTCTTTTTCTTTCTTTTTTTGGGGGGGGCGGGTACTGGGGATCGAACTCGGAACCTTCTGGGTGGAGGCAGACGCCAGAACCACTGAGTTAAATCCCCGGCCCTAAAGCACATTTGAAAGAAAAAAAATAGTACAAAAGATTTAAAAATTTCTTCCCTTCATCAAGATCCACCCAATGCCATTATTTTACCCTAATCCCTTCATCGCCCTTTCTCCAGCTCCCTTCTAATCCTTCTTTTCCACTGCCTGGTTTACTCTCACAATACTGTACTCCAGCCTTCTGAGTGTCATTTGCATACTAATGGCTCCTTAGCCCAAATGCTAAGAATATTGATAGTCTTTTTTTTTCTCCCAGTACAGGAATTGAACTCAGGACCTTGCACTTGCCAGGCCAGCATGGCATATAGTCTTTTAAATAACCACAGTTCATACATCAATTTCAGTGAATTTACATTCATATAAAATAACTTTTATTGAGCTGAGCGTGGTGGCACGTGTCTGTGTAATCCCAACTCTCGGAAAGCTGAGACAGGAAGATCGCTCTGAGTTCCAGCTAGCCTGGACTACATAGTTAAAGGCTAGCCTGAACTATGTAGCAAAACTGTATCTCAACAAATACTTTTATCTTTTATGTGTTGTCCATATTGTAATTTCATCAGTAGATTGGATAATGTCCTTATAGCATTTTCTTCCCCTCTAGTATGAGATGAATTCTAGGAGCAAATACAGTATCTATATATTTATTTTTTGAAACAGGGTCTTGCTATGTAGTCTAGGCTGGTCTTGAAGTTGTGGCAATTTTGCCGCAGCCTCCCAAGTGTTGGAATTACAGGTATGTACCACCAGGCCCAACCATGCAAATATAGTATTTGTCTTTTTAGCTTTTTAAATCAAGACAGTTTTTACAGACATTATCATTTATGACAGTAACATTTTATTTTGACCTTGATATTTTTGAAAATACAGCACCCCTGAGATTGTGTGTATACTTTTTTTTTTTTGGTACCAGGGATCGAACTCGGGACCTTGCGCTTGTGAGGCAGGCGGCGGAACCACTGCACCAAATCCCTGGTGCCATGTGTATACTTTCACATAATATTGAGCCAGGGTAAAAACCCCAGCGAATCTTTAAAACATGTTTGTCAGCCTTTACATTTTACTACCAAAAGTATAAAATGAACTTTGTTTACATTTAATGTATACCTGTTTTATCTGTAAAGATGGTGCAGTAATCCAGAATTCTGATTAGTCCTGATTTTGATTGTTTTAAGTTTGATCAGCATCTTGGATGAAGTTTTTCATTTGTACTGTCCTCCTTGTGGTAGTGGTGTGCCATCTGGTGGAAATGTGTGTCCACTTTTTACAGAGTAGCTAGAATGCCTTGTGCATTTCAACATTAGAAATACAGTTTAGAATGTTTGAGCTTTGTTGGTTGACATGGCATTCTTTTTTTGGGTACCAGGGATCAAACTGAGGGCCTTGTACTTGCGAGGCGGGCGCCAGAACCACTGAGCTAAATCCGCGGGCCTGACATGGCATTCTTTAGAACAATGATTGTCCTGTTCTAAACAAGAATTTAGCACACATAAAATATGTAAGAAAATGAAGGCTTAGTAGATGTCTTATGATCTATTGAATATTAAAATCTGCTGCTTTTCCTCAATAAGAAATACCCTATATTTATTTTCTTCATTATTGAGACTTTAACCACAGCATATTATTTTACCATCAGCTAATGTTAAAGTAATTGTTGATCTGTGGCTCATTGCCAACCCCTTCACCTTAAGTTCTATTGTTTCACATCCACCTTATAGGGTGCCATTTATGCAATCTAGGTTTATTTTGGTATAACAGAAGAAAGCACATTAGATGATAAATGATAATGAAATGATCTAATGGAAAAGGGCTATTTATAAAAATAGCCCAAATAATTTATGTTTATCATTTGAAGACTTCTTACCTAGTCATGGGAAAATCTTTATGTGGTCTACCTGGATATATATAAATAAAATCCAGAAAATTATCAGTGTTGGAATCTTGTCAGTTTCTTGTTGTTAAGTATGAAGATCTTTCTTGATTCCTTGTGAGAGTCAATATACGTATTTTTAGTAGAACCCGAGAAACATTTCTGTCTTGAGGTTGAATACTCTAATAAGATAGAACTTGAACTCTGAGGTTGTTTTCAGTATGCTTATTTATGCTACAGAATATTGAAAAAGTATTTCTGAATCATAGGATTGAGTCTATCATACAGCACTTCTACAGAGATGCAGATGCTTTATAATACTTTCATTTTTTTTTTCTTAGTTGCTGATGTATATTCAAGATGAGTGGATTAGGAGAAAACCCTTTGGATCCACTGGCCACTGATACACGAAAACGCAAATTACCATGTGATACTCCAGGGCAGGGGTAGGTGATTTACCTTGGGGATGCTTCACCATAGCTCCTTCCTTCCATCCTTTTTTTGGGGTGGGGGGATTACACTTCAATTTCCTATTATTCATGCAATCTTGTCAGACACCCCCCCCCCCCAGCAGTATTGGGGATGGCACTCAGGGCCTTGAACATGCTAGGCATATGCTAGGCCAGTGAGCTTCAGTCCAGCTTTTTTTTTTTTTTTTTTTTTTAAAGACAGAGTCTCGCTAAGTTGCTCAGGCTGGCTTAGAATTTGTTGTCTTAGGTTAGGGCCGGGGATTTAGCTCAGAGGCACCGCTTTTGCCTCACAAGTGCAAGGTTCCAAGTTTGATCCCGCTACCAAGAAAAAAAAAAAAGAAAAGAAAAAGAATTTGTCTTCCTGCCTCTGTCTCCCCAGTAGCTGGGCTTATAGAAGTATCCCACCATGCCTAGCTGGATTTAAAAGCTTTTTTTTTTTCCTTAAATAATGTGATTTTGCTTTGTACTAAGTACAGTAGTACCTTAGTTCACAAACTTAATTCATTCTACCGTTCTGGAAAAGATGGCCATGGTTGTATTGATTACCAGATGCAAAGTTCACAAACAAAAACAATATTTTGCCAAATGCTTCTGTTTATGAACCAGATTGTTGGCAAACAAAAGTGTTTGTGAATAGGGGCCAGGGGTCTAGCTCAGTGATTCTAGAGCCTGCCTCGCAAGTGCAAGGTCCTGAGTTTGATCCCCGGTACCCCCCCCCCCCCCCCCGCAAAGTGTTCGTGAACAGAAGTACCACTGTACAGTGTTGCTTATGAGATGCATGTCCTTATGGATGTAAAAGAAGCTTTTTTTAAATTGGTGATTCAGTTAAGGGGATATATATATTTGTTTACTTTTGTTTTTGTCTTTGTTTTTTGAGACAGGGTTTTGCTATGTAGTTCAGGCTAGTCTTGATCTCACTATGTAGCCCAGGCTGGCCTTGAACTCACAGGGATTCTCTGGCTCAGCCTCCTGAGTACTGAGATTATAGGCGTGTGCCACCACCTGCGGCTATTATATTAATAGTCTGGTACTTCAAGATTTTTTTTTTGAATGGAAGGTGTAGGAGTTAGGAATAACTGATCAATGTTGTTACAAATAATCGCTGATAATCTGTAAGAATATAAATTCATGTTTGGGCATTTGTGTGGTTTCATCATTTTTTTTTTTCCCTAAATGAAATTAGAAGTTTAAAAATCAGAAATAAAATGCTGTGATCTGTGCAGTGATAGTCTGTAGTTTTTAAAGTATTTCCAAGGTCAACACCATTGTGTTTTACTGTGATAGTTCAAAAACAAAAAACATTCCATATTTTATTAAACTTTCTCATTAATAAGTACCTGTTTTTGTTCTTTATTTACCTCTACAAGGTAAAGATAATTTCTTGTTTTCCAGGTGAAGGAACTGACGCTAACTCTTCCCAGGGCCACTTGGCTAGTAAAAAGATGGGAATTTAAATTTGCATGTTATACTACTTCTTCATTCTAATGTTTTGGTAGTTTCTTTTTTTCTTTTTGCTTTTTGAAACAGGGTCTCACTAGGTAGTTTGGGCAGGCTGTGAATTCACTATATAGCTCAGGCTGGCCTTGAACTGGTGGCAGTCCTCCTGCTTCAGCCTCCCTAGAGCTGGGATTACAGGTATGTTGTATCACACCCAGCTTGGTAGTTTCTATTGGTTAAAGTGGTTCACACATGAAAGTAATGGTAGTGTTAGAGGTTGGTTTTGCTCACAGCTCTATTTTGAGACAGGCTGTCCTTGAATTCACTAGGTAGCCCAAGTTGGCCGGGAACTATCTCCCAAGTGTTGGGATTACAGGCCTGGGCCACCACATCCAGTCTGCTCACAGATCTTTTGTGATAGGTATATATCATGGCTTTTCTCCCCTCTTAGTCTTACCTGCAGTGGTGAAAAGTGGAGAAGAGAACAGGAGAGTAAATATATCGAAGAATTGGCTGAACTGATATCTGCAAATCTTAGTGATATTGACAATTTCAACGTCAAACCAGATAAATGTGCGATTTTAAAGGAAACAGTAAGACAAATACGTCAAATAAAAGAGCAAGGTAATACAAAGTAGAAACATAGTCTTTTGTTTACCCACCCCCCCTTCCTCCTTTCCTTTTTTCCACCTTTCCTCCTTCCCCTTTCTTGTGCTGGGGCTCAAACCCTGGGCCTCACACATGCTAAGCAAGTGCTCTACCACTGAGCTACACATCCTTGGCCCCTACATTTGCCTTTTGGGCTACCTTGTTTAGGAACTATAGGTGATTGAGGCTAAAGAGCACAGGATTGGATAAGTGAATTGGTCAGCTTTGCTTTTTGAGGAAACAGTTAACAAAGAATTGGAAGAAGGCCAGCGTTGGTCACCCTGTCAGATGTTAGCTTCCTTTCTGGAAGCTATGGGTTATATCAGGAAAAGAGAATTTAGGGTATTGTCTACCTCTTTGAATAACTATAAAGTTTAGTATTTTAAAATTGTGGTATCATTCTCTTCCCAGGGGAAGTGTGTGACTGTGTGTCAGTGTCTGCACTGTTTGAAGGTAGATTTAATTTACGACTGATATATGTGCTGTTCATAGTATTGCCTTCAATTTTTTCAGGAAAAGCTGTTTCCAGTGATGATGATGTTCAGAAAGCTGATGTATCTTCTACAGGACAGGGAGTTATTGATAAAGACTCTTTAGGACCACTTTTACTTCAGGTAAATAAAAAGATTTTACTGTCCAAATTGTATTGTACTTTGGTTATATTCTAAAGTGATAAAGTAGTCAAAATTTTTTGGTTAGGAAATGAAAGGAACAGCAACCACAAGACCTTTCTGGGAGACAGAACTCAGTATTCAGAATACAGTGTTAAAGTGTTCTTATGTTTACAATATATTTAACTCAGAAGGCCCTGCCCCCTAATAAAAATATAGTTGCAAACTGAAAACACACACACATACACACACACACACACACACACACACACACACACACACAACTAAAGCAGGAGAGGGAAGGTAACACATTTCACAAAAGTAACCCAGTGTTTCACAGAGGTTAATACTTGGGTATATTTTAGCTCTCACCTTTTTTGTGCATTTTTGCATTTTGTGTGTTTACATTTTTTGTGCATTTTGGACGAACATATGGGGACACTACAGGGTTTTTGTGTTTTGTTTTTGTTCTTTGGGCAACTCAAGGGATTGAACCCAGCCTCTCTTACATGCTATACAAGCTCTGCTCTGCTCTTTTAGTTTTTTGTGGTGCTAGTAGTCAAACCCAGAGTCTTATGCATGATAGGCAAGTGCTTTAGTAGTGAGCCACACCCCAGCCCTTTGTTCTGTATTCTTGAGGAATTTTTAAAACTTAAAAAATGGACACTGTTTTGTTGCCTTAAATAGATTGTGTTGACCTGTGGCACTTACACAATGTTTTACTTCAAGGGTAGTGGCTGAAGCCCTTCGTAAAGTTTACTTGTCAACTTGTTTTTGTTTTAGTTTGTTCCCATTGCTTTTTAGTTGATTAATTTTTAAATTTCTCCTTGTAGATTCTCATTTAAAAATAGTAGCAAATGGGAAGAGCTAAGGATGATTTTCTAAAAAATTTTTTTTCAGTACTAAGGATTGAACCCAGGGCCTCATGTGTGCTTGGCAAACACTGCCACTGAGCTACATCCCCAATCCTTTTTAGTTTCAATTAATTAATTTAATTTTGAGACAGGGCCTTACTCTGTGGTCCAGGCTAGCTTTAACTCATGATCCTCTTGCCTTAGCCTCCCAAGTGTATTTTTATTTTTATTTATTATTTTTTGTGGTGATATTGGAGATTAACTGAGGGGTGCTTACTGAGCTACATCCCCATAACTTTATTTTGAGACACGTTTTCATTCATTTCCCCAAGTAGTTTTCAACCTTGGGATCCTCCTGCCTCACCCTCCCTCAGTGCTGGCATTATAGGTGTGCACTGCCACACCTGGCTTACCTAATCCATTTTCTATATTTTAATTTTGTACAGTTTCACTAAGTCATTAAGTTGCCCAGGCTATGCTTGATCTTGTGATCTGCCTGCCTCGGCCTGCAAAGAGTGCTAGGATAGGAGTGAGCCCAACATGCTTGGCTTACAGTGACTGTTAAGTCAACACCCCCTTTCTCCCCAGGTGTATTATTACTAAGTCTGTTTTCTTACTCTGTTAAGCTACCATTACAGTATCACAGACTGGGTGGCTTAAGAGAAATTTTATTGCAGTTTTGGAAGCTTTAGTTAAAGATCAAGGTGTAGGCAGGATTGGTTTCTTTTGAGTCATCTCTCCTTGATTTGTCACTATCCTCATTTTCTCACTGTGGCATTTTTCTCTGTGCATGCATCCCTGCTGTCTTTTTTATGTCTCCTGATAAGGACACCAGTCATATTAGGTTAGAATCCTGCCCTTATGACCTCTTTTATCCTTAATTACCTCCTTAAGGCTGTATCTACAAATTTTGTCTCACTGAGGGTAAGAGCCTCAACATAGGAATTTTGTGGGGGATGCAGTTCAGTCTGTAACAGCCTGTAATAACATATCCCATTATAGGCATTGGATGGTTTTTTGTTTGTGGTGAATCGAGATGGAAACATTGTATTTGTGTCAGAAAATGTCACACAATACCTGCAATATAAACAGGAAGACCTGGTTAACACAAGTGTCTACAATATCTTGCATGAAGAAGACAGAAAGGATTTTCTTAAAAACTTACCAAAATCTACAGGTAGGCTCTTAGTGTGCATTTTCTAAATATTTAAATTTGTTTTCCTTTATTATTTCTTAGAAAATTGAATGTACTTTGTAGGAAACCAGGTGATCAAACTTGTGTAGAAAGATAAGTGGTTACTAGGAAACATTTCAAATATGGCCTCAGTAAATTTAAAATATGGCATATACATTATTTATGGGGCTAAAATACATAGTAATAATTTCTGTTGAAGTTGAAATTATTCATATGTTTTGTATATTGGTGTTCTGAAATGTTAGTGTAGATCATTCCATGAAAACATATGTAATGAAAAAATGCAGCATAATTTTTTTTGTTATTTTTGGTTGAGACAGGATCTTGCTATGTTGTCCAGACTGGTCTCGAACTCTAGGGCTCAAACGGCCCTTTGCCTCAGCCAACTGAATAGTTGGGACTATAGGCATGCGTTATTACACCTGGCTTATAAAGCTTGAATTTTGCTGATATCATAGACTTGAGATACCAGATTTGTAAAAAGTCATTTCAATTTATTTTCTAAAGTTAATGGAGTTTCCTGGACAAAGGAGACCCAGAGACAAAAGAGCCATACCTTTAATTGTCGTATGTTGATAAAAACAACACACGATGTTCTAGAAGATATGAGCACCAGTCCTGAAATGCGCCAGAGATATGAAACAATGCAGTGCTTTGCCTTGTCTCAGCCACGAGCTATGATGGAGGAGGGGGAAGGTAAGAGGAATCATGTTCATGACGTTTATGAAACACACAGCAGCCGCACTGTAGTTTTGTAACTCCATTATTCCAACTCTCACTTTTTTGTCTTTGCTCTCTTACTATTATTTTTTTTGGTACTAGGGATTGAACTCGGGTCCTTGCGCCTGTGCAGCAGGCGGCAAAACCACTGAGCTAAATCCCCGGCTGCTCTCTTATTGAATAGACATTAAAAAACAATTCTAGTCTTTATCTGATTAAATTTTTGTTATAGATTTGCAATCTTGTATGATCTGTGTGGCACGCCGCATTACTACAGGAGAAAGAGCATTTCCATCAAGTCCTGAGAGCTTTATTACTAGACATGATCTTTCAGGTAAAACTGTATGTCCAGGCATGTGTGTGTGCATGTACATCTTCACTTTGAAAATTGTTATAGGAGTTAACTATTTCTGCATTCTGTGTGATCATTTAAGTGTTTATACCCACTGGAATTAATTCCTTGTGTATTATACCCTTGTTTCTTAAAGAACACAGTGAATTTCACTACCAGTCACAGCATTTGAGTATATTTTGGCACTTAAAACCCCTTACATAAACAAATTAAGCAATAAATATAGTGGCACTGTTTTCTCCAAATATCATTTTGCATCAGAATTATCACTTTTCTCTAACTTCAAGCCCATTTATTCTTTTTGTTGGTACTGGGGATTGAACTCAGGACCTTGTGCTTATGAGGCAGGCGGCGGTACCACTGAGCTAAATCCCTGGCTCCAAGCCCATTTATTCTAAAGAAATGTATTAAAAAATGCAGATAATGAGAATTACTGGCAATAATTCTTTTTTTTTGGTACTGGGGATTGAACTCGGGTCCTTGCGTGCTGACAATAATTCTTGATATCAACATGAGCTTCAGCTTGGTTTGCCATTTAAAAATTTTTTTTGGTACAGGGGATCAAACTCGGGACCTTGCGCTTGCAAGGCAGGCAGTGGAACCACTGAGCTAAATCCCAGCCCCAGTTTGCCATTTTTGACCAGAGGAATAAAGAATTGATGACATCACAGTTGATAAAACACATTTAAGAAGTTAAACATGGTGCCACTGTTACCTGTATACACCTTCAGGCTCACTCTTGTGATCATCTAACCCTAAATGATGAAGCCAAGGCTTTGTCCTGTGTACTTCATCTCAGAGAGGAGACATATGGGCTTGGTGATAAGAGAAGCTAGCTTATTGTCCTAGATCATGGGTAATAAGAGAATGTGTACTAGGTCTGTTTGATTTAAAAGAAAGCCTGTAGGTTAGCTTTGTGTAACACTAATTTTACACCTCAAAGTTTTAGTAAGTGATTTCATAAATGGAGTAGTTTTAAATAAATATAAAGTGTATCTGTTGCTATTAGAGGGTATGTGTAATATGTACATGTGTTTGACATGTGGTTCAGGTCTAAGCTCAGGAGAAGGGCTTGAGGACTGTTCTGTATTCACAGTGCATAGATACTTAATTTGCTGTTTCCTAGAATGTTTTCTCCCTAGTCATTCCCTCCCCCCGCAACTAATAACATTTTTATTTTTGATCACCATTAAAACTCTGGTTTTAACAATTATTGAACTGGTGGCTTATTTCTCTCAGCTCAGTCCACATTAGTTCTTTTCTCATCCTCAGTAGCTTTTTCAGAACTACCTTGCACTGTGGATTCCCATGGGTTTTCTTAGTCCATACTTTGTTTTCTTCAGTATTTTTACTGTTCTAACGAGATGATGCATGAATTGGTGTTTTTCTGTCTTTCCCAGTCATCTTCTTTTTTTTGGTACCGGGGATCAAATTCGGGACCTTTTGCTTGTGAGGCAGGCGGCGGAACCACTGAGCTAAATCCCCGGCTCCCAGTCTTCTTAGAGTCAGCAAGCTGCTTGTTTCTAGTCTTTCAGATATCTTGAGTTGTAATGTCTGTCATCTTCAGGATTTAAGTAGCACTATTTGTGTTGAACATAACCAGTGTTGTGGATCTGAGCATTGTATTTTTTAGTAAAACCTGTGCAGAACAGATAAATAATTATTGCTAATTTTGACATCAACATGGGTTTCAGTTAGTCTGCCAATTTTTGGCCCATGGAACAAATTTTGTCCCAAGCAAGAGCGATGCCACGGCAGTTACAGTTTTTGTCTCTTGGTTCCTTAGTAATTACTTTTGGATTTTCTAACTGCAACTTATTCATTCTGCACATCAGCAAGGATCACTTCAAAAACTCAACTCCCCTGGAGAATTTCCATGCCCTCTCCAGGCATTTTCCCCACCTTTACCAACCTGGAAGCTCACTGGGTCTTTTTTTGGTACT
Organism: Heterocephalus glaber; assembly: GCF_053883595.1. Taxonomy (NCBI): domain Eukaryota; kingdom Metazoa; phylum Chordata; class Mammalia; order Rodentia; family Bathyergidae; genus Heterocephalus; species Heterocephalus glaber. Next base: position 20,502,111 of record NW_028258410.1, on the reverse strand, counting down.
GGGGATCAAACTCAGGATCTTGCGCTTTCGAGGCAGGCAGCGGAACCGCTGAGCTAAATCCCTGGCCCCTCACTGGGTCTTTTGTTCAAGAGTTTTTATCTCCCTACTTTAAGTCATAGATGGAGTTGATAGCTCTAGTCCTCTAGTCACGTGGTCCTTCCGATGATTAGCTCCTGAGACTATCTGGATGTACTACCCTAAATCACCTCATTGGAATAGATTTGATCGGAGAGATTTCTTATGAATCAGTAGCGCAGATTCTCTTATGAGAAAATTGTAAGGGTTTTATGAGTTTTATGCCAGGAAGTGGACAAGACAAATATGTATATTATTATACCCCATAGCAGAACATGTAGGCATAACAGCATCTTACAGGACTATGTCTTCAAGGAGAAACAACAATTTGGGCTAGAGAAGGCAGGATAAAGATTTAATATCTTTCATTTCTTTTCTGCTAAGCCGTGGGTAGGCAGGACTAAATACTTCTGGGTGGTATTTAAATCTTTATTTTCTGTTTGCAGGAAAGGTTGTTAATATAGATACAAATTCACTAAGATCCTCCATGAGGCCTGGCTTTGAAGATATAATCCGAAGGTGTATTCAGAGGTTTTTTAGTCTTAATGATGGGCAGTCATGGTCCCAGAAACGTCACTATCAAGAAGGTAAAGACATTTGGAGTTGATTCTTGATCTAGATAGTTGGGTATGTTATAACATACACATGACTGTGGGTGTGGGGGGAGGAAAATAATTCTTTAAAAAATTTTTTTTTGTTTTTTTGAGACAGGGTGTTACTATGTAGTTCATGCATGTCTTGAACTCACTACATCACCCAGGCTAGCCTTGAACTTGCAGCGACCCTCCTGCCTCAGCCTCCCAAGTGCTGTGATTATGGGCGTGTGGCACCATAACTGGTGCATTCTCTCACTGGTTGGAAAATAATTCTTGAGCCAACTTAGTTTATAATTTTGGTGCAAGTCCAGTCTTTCACTGGATTTAAAATATTTTGGGCTTGAAATGTAATTCCTTCCTCTTCTCTGCTAAATACAAGCATTTATTTTACTAATTGTAAATACTAGTAATAGTGTATTTCCCTTAACAGCTTATATTCATGGCCATGCAGAAACCCCAATGTATCGATTTTCGTTGGCTGATGGAACTATAGTGACTGCACAAACAAAAAGTAAACTCTTCCGAAATCCTGTAACAAATGATCGTCATGGTTTTGTCTCAACTCACTTTCTTCAGAGGTAATGATGGTTGCATTTAACACACACATGCACAGTACTGTTTTCACAAGGTGCTTTATTAATGTAAAAAGAAAAAATGTAATGAGAGAAACAGAAATTGTTGGATTGGGTGAAGCTAATTTAGATTCCTAGATTATTTTCTTTATCAATATATTTTTGTGTAAAATGAATATTTCACTAAATACTTCATGGGAAAGCTAAGAGATGGGAAGTCTGGTGGATGAAGAGCAATAAAATCTGATTACCGCTGTTACCTTTCATTTCTGTTTTGGGGGGTGTTTAGGTTTTTTGAAACAAGGTCTCACTGTGTAGTCCAGGCTGACCTTGAATGCATACGTAGCCCCAGCTGGCCTTGAACTTGTGGTGATCCTCCTGCTTCAGGCTCTCTAGTGCTGGGATTAAAGGCACGTGCTACTATGCCTGGCTTTTGATTTCTAATGATGTATTACATTGCTTTTAGGGATTGAATTTAAAATTTGAAGGTATACTATAAGAATAAAGGATAGTAACTACTGGTATTGCTAATGGTAACTAAACAACAGATGGATATTGATCCATTAATTATCTTGAGTAATTTGCAGGTATTTTCAGGTTAACCCCTAGATATGTGGCAATTCTACTAAAGCCTTGCTGAGATTCCAGTTAACATAGCTGTTGGTCCTTCACAGCACTGTGGTGGTATCACTCTAATTTAGATTTTCTGACTTACTAAAAAATACATTATTGGATTAGTGATCAGTACCTAAATTGAGTGTGTCAGTAGGTATTATCCATTCCTGTAATTTTTTAGTAAAAGTTTGATGTTTCTTTCTTTGCAGAGAACAGAATGGGTATAGACCAAACCCAGGTCCTGTAGGACAAGGCATTAGACCTCCTGCTGCTGGATGCAGCAGTTCGGTAGGCAGCTTGAGCATGTCACAAAATCAAGGCTTACAGATGCTGAGCAGCAGGGCCTACGGCTTGGGAGACCCCAGCACCACAGGGCAGCTGAGTGGAGCTAGGTATGGTGCTTCCAGTAACATTGCTTCACTGACAGCTGGGCCAGGCATGCAGTCACCATCTTCCTACCAAAACAACACCTATGGGCTCAACATGAGTAGCCCCACACATGGCAGTCCTGGTCTTGGTTCCAACCAGCAGAATATTATGATTTCACCTCGTAATCGTGGGAGTCCAAAGATGGCGTCACATCAGTTTTCTCCTGTTGCAGGTATTCATGTTAGCGTTTTTTCTTTAGTTTTCTTTCTCAGACCCGTGTAATTCTTATAATTAATTAATTTTGCAATAGAAACTGAAGTACTGTTTTGTCTAATAGCCTAATTTCCCACTTTTTGTCCAAATGCAGGAGTACATTCTCCCATGGGATCTTCTGGCAATACAGGGAGCCACAACTTTTCCAGCAGCTCTCTCAGTGCCCTGCAAGCCATTAGTGAGGGTGTGGGGACTTCTCTTTTATCTACTTTGTCTTCACCAGGACCCAAACTGGATAACTCTCCCAATATGAATTTAACCCAACCAAGTAAAGTGAGCAGTCAGGATTCTAAGAGTCCCTTAGGCTTGTACTGTGACCAGAATCCAGTGGAGAGTACAATGTGTCAGTCAAATAGCAGAGATCACCTCAATGACAAAGAAAGTAAGGAGAGCAGTGGTGAAGGGGCAGAGAATCAGAAGGGTCCTTTGGAAAGCAAAGGTCATAAAAAATTACTGCAGTTACTCACCTGCTCTTCTGATGACCGAGGCCATTCCTCCTTGACCAGCTCCCCCTTGGATTCAAGTTGTAAAGACTCTTCCATTAGTGTCACCAGCCCCTCTGGAGTCTCTTCCTCAACATCTGGAGGAGTGTCCTCCACATCCAATATGCATGGGTCACTGTTGCAAGAGAAGCACCGGATTTTGCATAAGTTGCTGCAGAATGGGAATTCACCAGCTGAAGTGGCCAAGATTACTGCAGAAGCCACTGGAAAAGACACCAGCAGTATAATTGTTTGTGGGGAAGGAACTGTCAAGCAGGAGCAGCTGAGTCCTAAGAAGAAGGAGAATAATGCACTTCTAAGATACTTGCTGGACAGGGATGATCCCAGTGATACACTCTGTAAAGAATTACAGCCCCAAGTTGAAGGAATGAATAATAAAACGAGTCAGTGCAGCAGCTCCACTATTCCCAGCTCAACTCAAGAGAAAGACCCTAAAATTAAGACGGAAACAAGTGAAGAGGTAATTGATTTTCTCTCTGTTCCAGCTTAGACGTTGTGTGTCATCTGTTTAGAAAGATAATGTGTTATACACAAATATTTGTTTGCTAATTTAAGGCTTATTTAGGGGAAGTTAGTCTTGCGTTTTCACTTCTTCTTTTTTGTTTTTTTTTTTGGTACCGGAGATCGAACTCGGGACCTTGTGCTTGCTAGGCAGGCAGCGGAACCACTGAGCTAAATCCCTGGCCCAAGTTTTCATTTCTTTGTAATACTTTTGCTTATTAGCAAAGTATTGTGATGCAATTTGGAAATATTGGCTGTGTATCTTTTTTAAAATTTTTTGGTACCAGCAGTCGAACTCTGGACCTTGTGCTTGTGAGGCAGGCAGCAGAACCACTGAGCTAAATCCCTGGCGCAGCTGTGTATCTTCTGAACTGTGGATATAACTTACATGGCAATTTGAAAATTTTTGGGGCTGTTTTGGAACAAGCAGATTGAGTCATTAAGGCTATTATAGAAGGAGGAAAAAAATTTGAATTGAACATAATTTTGATTTTTTTTTTTTTTTTCCTGGTGCCTGGGACCAAACTGAGGGCCTTGTGCTTGCAAGGCAGGCGGACTTCTGCTGAGTTAAATCCCTGGTCCAATTTTGATTCTTATCTAATAATCAGGTTTCATTTACATGCTCACATTCTATGTAAGCATTTCCCAAACTCCTCTTAAACACTACTCTAGGAGCAAACAAAAGGCTTGGGAGAAGTCTTACAGTTAGGGTGTGGGTTTAACTTTTGAGCTAGTGCTCATCACATTTAGTGATCTTTTTAGAGCACCCCATGAATATCTTGTTAACACCAGCTTGCTGCTTGTATTACTAATCACCCTTACTTATAGAAGGTATGTATAGGTGCAGACATCTATTAACTAATGATCTCTGCTAGTGATTGTTAACTGGAACATACTCATTTAAATTTTAACTTTTTAAAATTTTTTTCTTTTTTGCTGGAAAATACCATAGTTTGAAAGTTAAATGTCTAATTTAAATGACAAAAATGCCTTTTGCAAGCACCAAGTTTAGTGATTTGTAAACTGTTGATACTTCTGAAGGAGGAAGATTAGGGAGGGGAGTCATAGGAGGGGAGTCACCTGGTTAGGTGTTAAGTTGGGTATTATCATTTTAGGTAACTTATATTTTATTTGTTCCTTCATATATTTTCTTTTGATGAACATGTTTATAGATGTATATCTAGCATGCTGCATAGGTTAATTTTTAAAATTTCATTTTCAGGGATCTGGAGACTTGGATAATCTAGATGCTATTCTTGGTGATCTGAGTAGTTCTGACTTTTACAATAACCCTATATCGACAAATGGTAGTCATCTGGGGAGCAAGCAACAGATGTTTCAAGGAACTAATTCTCTGGGTAAGGGCAAACTAGTTTTTGTTATTTGAAACTTTTCTGTTTACTTGTATGTAAACAGGATATAACTACCATTTTATTTTATTTTTTTTGGTACTGGGGATCAAACTTAGGACCTTGCACTTGTGAAGCAGGCAGTGGCACCACTGAGCTAAATTCCCAGCCCACTACCATTTTAAATTAAGACATACTCTGCCTTTCAGTTTCTCGTACTAATTCAGTGTATGTGATTTTAAAAGTTTTTTGGTGTTGTTTTCCTTTAAAAAGTTCCATTTTTAATGAATATGCCAGTAACCATGGTACTTGTAGGAAAATGTTAATTTTTGTTTATTCATATGAGTAGTAGGTGCTAGGGCTTATGTCTTTTTTAGCCACAGAGAATTGGATTAAAAACCAACCCAGATGATAGGTTAAAACCTATCCTCTGGTTCTTAGCTAAGTTCTCCTGTATTTCTTATGTATTTACTCATTGACCATTTTAACAAGGAGATATATTCTGTGTATCAGTTGAAAAGGAATAATTTACAATTACCTAGAATGGTTATTATTGATTTTTAGTTTTCTAAACTGAAATGTATATCAGATCAATCAAATAGATTGGGAAAAAAGGGAGGGGGATATTTTAGGAGAAATTGTATTTCTTTTTGGCTTTTTGAGACAGGGTCCCACTATGTAGCCTCTGTCTCACAGTGATCCTCCTGCCTTAGCCTCCTGACTGCTGGGATTAAGGTATACGCCACCTTGCTTGGCAGGAATTCTATATTTCATTCCTTATTTGATTAGAAGACAGCTTACTTGGATTGATTGATTGATTGATTTATATATTGGTACCAGGGATCGAACTCGGGACTTCCCGCATGCAAGGCAGGCGGCAGAACCACTGAGCTAAATCACCCAGCCCAACTTGGTTATATTTATTATAAAATTATAATCAGAATATGTTTAATAAGTATACATAGGTAAGAACCTCCAGGAGTTTGAAAAGTTAGTAAATTATTGGTGAAATTTTTTCCTTCCCTCCCCTCCCCACCTCTTTCTCTCCCCTTTTTTGTGGTGCTGGAGATTGAATCCGGGGCCTCATGCATGCTAAGCATGCACTGTACCACTGAGCTACATCCTCAGCCTGGTGGACTTTTCAGTATGCTATGAATCAGAATATGAATTACACAGTAGGCTGTGGAAGAATACCCAGTACTTCAGCCATTGCTGAAATTGTTGTTTCTACTTTATTTGGAATGTGTAATTTTTTTTTAGCTTAGGATTTATTTTGTAAAGGAATACAGTATTTATTTTTGTGAGAAGGACATTCTCGTGTGGGGAATGGTGATGTTCATATCTTGTACATGATCACTTGCATATTTTCTTTCTTTCTTTCTTCTTTTTTTTTTTTTGAGACAGAATCTCACTGTATTTAAGGCTGGCCTTGAGCTCACTGTGTAGCTCAGACTGGCCTTGAACATGCAGCGATCCTCTTGCCTCAGCCTCCTGAGTGCTGGGATTACAGGTGACTTGATCACTTATGTATTGAATCAGCATGAGATATTTATGTAGTGTGCTTCTGTGTTTTCAGCAGGCTTGAGAAGTCCACAGTCTGTGCAGTCCATTCGTCCTCCATATAGCCGAGCAGTTTCTCTAGATAGCCCTGTTACCGTTGGCTCAAGTCCTCCAATAAAGAATATCAGTGCTTTCCCCATGTTACCAAAGCAGCCCATGTTGGGTGGGACTCCAAGAATGATGGATAGTCAGGAAAATTATGGCTCAAACATGGGTAGGTTATTTCTATATTTATGCTTAAAAAGTCTTTTGAGCAAAGCACAATTTAAGTACTTTAAGCTATTTAAATAATTGGGGAAAAATAAGTCTAAAAATATTAACATAATGTTTCTTTCATAAAGATACTTATTTATTTTATGTCTTGGTTATTTAAACTCTTAAAGAATTTGTTGGCCTAAGACATTATTTTGACTTATAATCAGAATGTGTGAATAGTGGCTAATTGAAATCATCATCATCATATTTGGCCAGGACTGTTCCCAGGATGACATAGTACTTTGGCAAAGACAATATCTTAATGGCCATAAAGAGGATTTCATTATGCTATGGAAAAGACCTAATCATTTTTACCTGTTTCAGGTGGACCAAACAGAAATGCAACTGTGAGCCAGACTCCTACCTCAGGAGACTGGGGCTTACCAAATTCAAAGGCCAGCAGAATGGAACCTGTGAGTTCAAACTCCATGGGAAGACCAGGAGGAGATTACAGTGCTTCTTTACCCAGTTCTTTACCCAGACCATCAATGGGAAGTGCTATGCCAGCCTTGCCTCTTCGGTCAAATAACATACCAAGTGCAAGGCCAGTGTTGCTGCAGCAGCAGCATCAGCAGCAGGAGCAGCAGCAGCAGCTTCAGATGAGTATGTGTCATAAAAAAATACCATTAGTTATTTTAGGGTAATTTTTACTATTGGCTTATTTGGAAACTTAACACTTTTCTTTTTACTCCTCTAGAGCCTGGTGAGATTGCCATGGGAATGGGGGTCAATCCGTATGGCCAAGCAGCACCATCTAGTCAACCAGGTTCCTGGCCAGATGGCATGCTGTCCATGGAACAGGGCCCTCATGCAACTCAAAATAGGTGGGGCTTTATTTTGTGACTGTTGAACATGTTAGCATTGGGTGATCTAGAAAAGAGTCAGAGTAGGAAAAATAAAACCTGAAAGAGAATGTGAAAAATTCTCTGTAGTTGAAGTACTCAGTTGCCATCCTGAAACAGCAGGCAGAGACAAAGCTGTGCTGTTAGTGATCAGGACCATGTAGTGGTCAGTTCTCCGAGAATCTCTCTGTGAGGTGATTTTTTTGTACCGGGGATCGAACTCAGGACCTTGAGCTTGCAAGGCAGGTGGCGGAACCACTGAGCAAAATCCCTGGCCCTAGGTGATCGTTTTTTGCTAATGATAATCTCATGAGGAGGGAGAAAAATTAATAGTTTGCCAGTATAAGTACATATTTCCATTGGTTTTATAAATGGTGTTTAGAGAGGAAGCCTCAGTTTTTCTGAAAATTAGTTTTTAAGGATTGGATAGTGGTTTTTTATTTTTGGTTTTTTGAGAGGGGATCTTGTTGTGTAGTTCAGGCTGGTCTTGAATTCAATACACATGTAGGCCAAGCTGGCCTCAAACTTGTAGCAATTTTCCTGCCTCAGCCTCCTAAGTGCTGGGGATATAGGTGTTTGCCACCACAACCAGCTTGGATAGTTTTCTAAAGTTATTTAAAGCATTTCTGTGATGGTGGTAAAAGTGGACTATTTCACCTATTTATCTTTGTAAAAGAAAGACTGTGATTGCTTCTCGGCCTTTTGGCTAAGATCAAGTGAAGAAAGACTGTGGATTAAGTCTGCATTTTATTCATTCATTCATTCATTCATTCTGGTACCAGGGATCAAACTTGGGACCTTGCGCTTGCGAGGCAGGCTGCAGAACCACTGAGCTAAATTCCTGGCCCAACCTTTTTTTAACAGAATTTTTTCCCGGAAGGATAAATATCTCACTTTGTGCTCTTCCATGTGTTAGAGAACTATGACACCTTGCTGTGTGTAGAGCTTGTATTATACTTGTTAATACAAACTTATAACAAAATGTTATTTTGGCAGTTTTCCAGATTGCAAATCATTGATAGTTCAACATTTCTAGCCTTTTGTTCTTTTGCTATTTCTATGCTTTTCAAGTATTAGAACTACTATACCTCTGTTCTTATCTTGAAAAAAGCACCATCTTCCCCATGGTGCTTTCCCTCAACTTCTGCTGTCCCTCACTTGGGACTTGGCAGTTACATTTTGGTGGTGGGGTTGAGGGTGTAAACTTCATATGTTGGTCTCAGATAGGTGAAATTTTCACATTGTGGGTCCTAAATGTATATTGATGCCATTCACTGTTCTTTACTACCTGGTTTATTGTTTTACTTGAAGTATGTGAGTTACTATATATTATAAATTAATATAATAATAATAGACTATATATATGTTTTTTTTGTTTTTTTGAAACAGGGCCTCACCACGTAGTTCAGACTAGCATTGAACTCACTATGTAGCCTAGGCTGGCCTCGAACTTGCGGTGATTCTCCTGCCTCTGCCACCTGCCCAAGTATTGGGATTGTAGGCATGCTCCATCATGCCCGGAATGGTCAATTTTTTTATCTTGTGCGTGTGTTACTGGAGATTAAACCCTTTTTATTTTGAGAATGGGTCTTGCTAAGTTGCCCAGAGTGGCCTTGAACTCAGTGGCCTTGGCCTCCCATCTCAGCTTCCCAAGTAGCTGGGATTATAGGATTACAGGTATGTGCCACTTTACCCAGCTTATCTTCTTTTTGCAGTACTGGGAGTTCAACTTGGGGCCTCTTGCACGCTAGGTAAACACTCTACCACTGAGCTACATCTCTAGCCCTTCTGCTTATCTATTTTTTAAAAAGAAAATTTTTTTTTTTTTTTTTTTGTATTCTAGACATTAAACTCAGTTGAGCTAGTGCTAGGCAAGCACTTATAGCCACTGAGCTACAGTCCCTGCCCAACTGCCATTAAAACTGATTGTAGGGCTGGGTATGTAGCTTAGTGGTGCCATGCCTGTCTGGCAAGTACAAGATCCTGAGTTCGATGCCTGGTACCAAAAAAAGAAAAAGACAAAAAACCTGATTGTAAGTCTCTTTCTAGACCAATTCTTAGGAATTCTCTGGATGATCTCCTTGGGCCACCTTCTAACCTGGAAGGCCAGAGTGATGAAAGAGCTCTGTTGGACCAGCTGCACACACTCTTGAGCAACACGGATGCAACAGGCCTGGAAGAAATTGACCGAGCTTTGGGAATCCCAGAACTTGTGAATCAGGTAAGTTCCATCAACATGGAACTAGGAGAATATGTGTTTTCAGGGGCATATGTGTACATGTGTGCACTTTTATGAGGTCAGGCACAGAATGCTTGTGTAGCTTTTCTACTTCCTGTGCTATTCATGAACACCAGCAGTAAATTTAGAAAATAAGCTTTATGATTGTGATGTTACTCCTAACAACCTAGTATTTTATGAAGATGTCACATTGTAGGAAACTAGAAGTCTTTCAGTTATACTAGAGGTTTTTTAAATGCTACTGGTATGTTAAGGGTTATTTTTATAACTTTAAAAAATTTTAAAATTATTTTTATTAGTACATATTCATAATACGTAACGATTGCATTCATTGTGGAGAGCTGGTACATGCACATAACACATCTTAATTTTTTTTTTTTGGTACTGGGAATCAAACTTGGGACTTCGCGCTTGCAAGGCAGGCGCCGGAACCACTGAGGTAAATCCCTGGCCCCATATCTTAATTTTTTTTTACTTCCCCTTTCCCTCCTTTCCCTCCACTTGCCTTCCATTCGTATAACTATTTTTCTTCACTGCCTAGCTAATCATTGTGTCCTCTGAGGAGGCAGCCTGCTAGTTTGTCAGTTTAAATCAAACACATTCACAACAGGAGTTCTGAATATCCCAACATCATCATCAGGTTATATTTACATACCCAGCCTTATGGAAACATACCATTCACAAATCCATTTTTGCAACAGATGCATTTTGTAGTAGCTGTTACTTTTAAAGGGTGTATATTGGGGGCATTACATAGTTCTGTGGATTTGGAAGTAAGCAGACAAGATCAGAAGGTTCTTAGTCTTTGTTGTGGCAGATGTACATATAAGAAATTGCAGAACAGTGTTGCAGACAGTGCCACAGAACTTTAAAAAGGGTGAATGGGAAATCCTAGGGAGTCCTGATTTTTGCCTTCAGGCAGGCATACCAGTAATAGGTCTCTGGCACCAGAGTATGTTTAACTTGGTCTGTTGGGTGAGAGGTAGACAGAGACCAAGAACCTTGAACTGCCCTTTCAAAAATGTTAATTTAAACTTGGAATTGTTTTCTTTGTCCTGATGATATAAATTAGTGGTGGTTGTATGAAATCCTTAGAATTGCAAAAAAATTATTAGAGTTTAAAATTTTCTAATAGTGACACAGGGTTAATCGTTAATTACTTGTTGGCATATAATGCCTTTTGATTTAAAAAAGGTACACATAGGTAGGTATGGTGGTATACACTTGTAATCCCAGTACTGTGGGAAGCTGAGGCAGGAGGATCCCAAGTTCTAGCTGAGCCTGGGCAACTTAGTGAGACCCTGTCTCAAAATAAAAGGAAAAAATAAAAACAGGGATGGGAATGTAGTTCATTGCAAAGGCCTTGGGTTGAAGCCTAGTTCTAAGGGTAAAAAAGATACATCTGTAAATATTTGTATAGGGTACGTAATGTGTGTTTGTGTGTGTGTGCATATGTTATAAAAATGAGAGTCTTTAAAAATACTTTATAACCACTTTTGTTTTTGAAAGTCCTGGTCAGTCATCTTTTTGTTTGTTTGTTTGTTTGTTTATCGGGGATCGAACTCAGGACCTTGTGCTGTGAGGCAGGTGTTGGCACCACTGAGGTAAATCCCCGGCCCTTGATGGAGGTTTTTTTATTGTTGATTTTCAAGAGTGTTTTATGCACATGGCCCCTGGCTTACGATGGTTCAGTTTTCAGTTTTTTGACTTTATGGTGGTGCAGTAACAATTCACATTCAAGAGAAATAGTCATTTTGAGTTTTGATTTTTTTCCTGTGCTAGCTGTTTGCGGTACAATGCCCCCCCCCGCCCCATATTTGTTTTTTTGAGATGGGGTCTTGCTATATATCATGCATGCTGGCCTTGAACTCACTATGTAGTCCAAGCTGGCCTCAAACAGCAATCCTCCTGCTTTAATCTCCCATGCGCTGAGATTTATAGGCGAGCATCACCATGCCTGATGGTACAGTGTTTTCTTGAGATACTGGACAGCAAATATTATAAATAGTTTGCCTTAGTTTCCTTTTTGGTGAACTTGATTTTAGCTTTGTTATTTAGTTTTGAAAGGTTTATGTTTTCAAATTTAGAATGATGAGGTAGAGAATAACCAAGGACTTGAGTGGTCAGGTTAGCTCTTTTGGATGAATGGATAAAGAAAACGTGATAATTACATTGGGGTACTACTCTGCTACAAAGAAGGATACATTTGAATCATTTGTAGGAAATTGGATACACTTTGAGACCACAGTGTTAGGCGAAGTAAATCAGACACATAAGCTTGAATATTGTAATGTTTCTCTTGTATGAGAAAGCCAAAGTGTAAATAAATTGAAGAGAAAAATACAAGATAATAGGAAGCAGGGAGATGAATCTTTAAATAGGAAGGGGACCAAGAGGTGGAGGGGGTGGTGAGGGAAGGAAGGGGAGGTAAAAGAATTGAGATGTGTTATGTGTATGTACCAATTCCCCACGATGAATATAATTGTTATGCACTGCAAATATGTGCTAATAACACAAAAAACTAAAAATAAAATGATGTGAAGATATTTGTATTGAAGAACCATCTGAGGTAGTAAATCTGAACTCTATTTTGGCCATATTTCTAAGTAACATTTATGCAGCCATTTCTGTATCAACTTTAGAGAACTTATAGTCAGATATGTTGTAGAATTCAGGGATATTTGGAGTTAGAAAAAGCAGAATGTGCATGTATGCCATAATTTGTATTGTACCCCCTGGTGGAGTTTCAAGTAACAGTATAGTTGGCAGTAGCCTATGATCAAATAGTCTAAATTAGTCAAAATATATAATTAGTGCCCTCTTTTGTACTCTTTTCTTGTGAGGCAGGTGTAGTAAATGTCACTATTTTCCTGTACTGGATCCTAGTTTCCAGCATTTCAAGTCATTTTCTTTTTCTTTTCTTTTTTTGTTTTTTTGAGACAGGGTCTCATTTTGTAGTTCAGGCTGGCCTTGAACTTGTAGTGAACCTCCTGCCTCAGCCTCTCAAGTGCTGGGATCGCCCTAGTAAATAAACCACTCAGTCCATGATCTTTTTTTTGGTACAGGGGATGGAACTCCGGATCTTGCACTTACATGCTGAACCACTGAGCTAAATCTCCGGCCCTCAAGTCATTTTCATTCTTAGTTTACTCCTTTCTTTTGCTGGAACACATATTCTCACTTCTGTCCCTGCTACATGAGATACAATATTTTGGGTCCTGTATATCTGAAAATACCTTTATTCCATTCTCTTGCATATCTGGCTATTAGATTCTAGGTTGAAAATAATTTTCTAAAATTTTGAAAGATTTCTCTCATACTTGAAGGTCCACGTTTTTTCCAGTATTGCCATTGAGTCTTGCTGCATCCGGTCTGATCTCTGTTTTTACATGTGTTCTTTTACATTTTTGTCTTTGGCAATGAGGATACTTTTCCTTTTGAAATTTCATGGCTCTATATCTTGGTAAGGCTCTTGTTTCATCCATTCTGTTGTGTACTAGGTATATAAATACTGCTTGAAGCTTGGAGCATTTTCTTCTATAATTTTAAAAATAATGTCATCCTGTTTTTTCTTTCCCTTTCATTATTGGGGATTGAATTCAGGGTGTTTGGATTGAGCTGTGTCCCCAGCCCCTTTTTAATATTTTGAGACAAGGTCTGGCTAAGTTGCCCAGGCTGAGTTTGACTGCCCCCCCCAACTGTAATTCTAGGTGTGTGCTACCCTGCTGGGGTTATTTCTAACCTTTCTGGGGTTTCTGTTGACATATTTGGTATTTAATTTTGTATATGTGTGTGTGTGTGTGTGTGTGTATATATATATATTTTTTTTCCTCTCTATCTTGTCTTTGAGTTGAGTCCTTTCATGTTAGAAACTTTTATCAAATACCTATCTAGTGATCCTTGACTGTTTTGTGAGATTTAAGAATAATACATTAAAAAGGCGATTTGAGCCAGATATTGTGGCACACGCTTGTAATCCCAGCACTTGGGAAACCAAGGCAGGAGGATCGTGCATTTGAGTGTAGCCTGGGCCACATAGTGAGAACTTGTCTAAACAAAACAAAACAAAACAAAACAAAACAAAAAGCCTGATGTGAAGCTTTCCAACTTTGAGCAGAATTAGTTACTTCTATGGAGAATGATTGTGAAACTGGCCTTCTCTTTGTTTTAGGACTCCCCAAATTTTAACACACAGAATTGTTCTCTGCCACTTCATCCTCTTGGGACTGTTTTTTTTCTCGCGAGGAGGCCTCCATTTCTTGCCTGGAAATCTTCTGTTACCTGATTACATATGGGAGTTGAACTGGGGATGATTTCATAGTGTGGGATATAAAATTAGAAAATACACAGTTTTATTAGAATTTATAAATATGTAAAATTTCCTATTTTCAGCCTCTGCCTCCCTCTACCCTCTGCTGTGCCTACAGTCCTGAATGCAGTTCTGTGGGGTTTAGGTGGAAGGTGTGGATATTTTGAGGAGGGGCCAGGCAGGGAGGTAGTTGGCCTCCTGCTCTGTAATCAGTCTCCTAACCAATTGGTGTTCTAGCACTGTGCCAAGCACGTCTGTCCATTCTTTGGGCTACTTTCCTTATTTCTGAAATGTATTTTTCATCCACCTTCACATAGGTCTGAGTTTCTCTGCTATGTTGAGTTGATTTCTACTCCTCTATTTACTTTCTGTCTTCCAAATACCTATCAAAATACTGATCTTGTTATCTTTCTTATTGTTTTGTTGGTAATATAATCTTTTACATTCTCTACTGTTGTCAGGCGTGGTGACACACAACCTGTAATCCCAGTAGTCGGAAGCTGAGGCAGGGGGATCACCCAAGGCCAGCCTGGGCTACATAGCAAGTTCAAGGCCTGCCTGGACTACATAGTGAGACCCTGTCTCAACTCCCCCATCCCCAAATTCTTTACTATCATTTTTAGTAGAGTTAGCAAGAGAAAGAACTGCTATGGTGGATCTGCTCTATTTAATTTAAGTTGGGCCGGGGATTTAGCTCAGTGGTTTTGACCCCTGCTGCGCAAGCACGAGGACCCAAGTTCAATCCCCGGTACCAAAAAAATAAAAAGAAATCTATTTAACTTAACTTATGAGTATCTTTATTTATTTATTTTATTTTATTTTATTTTTTTTGGTACCACGGATCGAACTCGGGACCTTGTGGTTTCGAGGCAGGTGGTGGAATGTTACTTTCAAGGCTGGTGATGATGTTACTTTGTGCATGTTTTCAGTGTGTATAGAAATGATTTCTAGCACATAACATTTAATAAGTACTTTTGAATGGATCCTCCGGTAAAGTATGTAGGATGACCACTTTTAGGTTGGTTTTTGTTTTGTTTTGTTTTGACTGCTGGCTTGGTAAGTACACTGCTGGGGATGTGAGCATTTTTGGATATACCTGTAGTTAGTTGCTCCTCTTGCCACACTGAAAAATGTTCTTATACAAATTACAGAAGAATTTATTGATTAGTAATCTTTTTAATTGATTTTAAAAAATACTTGGCTAGGGAGTTCCCTGTTTATTAGTATAGAAATCTTGTCTGGAACAAATTGCATCCCTCCATGTATTTAATACATTTGTAGAACTTGACTCAGAAAATATATGAGTTTCCATCTGTGCGTGATTCTTTGCTAGGCACTAAGACCAGTCCTGAGCAGAGGCACTTGTTACTCATAGAACTTTAGACAATAAATTTGATTTTGCCTTTGGCTTTATGAACCATCATATATTCACATTTACTTTATTTTTCTCCTCCTTTAGAACACTTGATTTTGGTTGCTTTTACAGATGTACTTCATTGCTTATTTGTTTGATGTTTAAGGGACAAGCTTTGGAGCCCAAACAGGATGCTTTCCAAGGCCAGGAAGCAGCAGTAATGATGGATCAGAAGGCAGCATTGTATGGGCAGACATACCCAACACAGGGGCCTCCAATGCAGGGAGGCTTTAATCTCCAGGGACAATCACCATCTTTTAACTCTATGATGAATCAGATGAGCCAGCAAGGCAGTTTTCCTCTCCAAGGAATGCATGCTAGGGCCAACATCATGAGACCCCGGACAAACACGCCAAAGCAACTTAGAATGCAGCTTCAACAGAGACTGCAGGGCCAACAGGTAATCAACCCGCAATGTATTTGGCTGTGGCCTAAAAAATTTTCCCTTTGACCTCACATTATTTAGTTTTCAGGCTGTATTCCTTAGAGCTTTTGCCACTGATTCTCCCTCCCTTGCCAACTAAATAAATTCCTTTTGTTTTCACTGCTGTGTAAGATTTTTTTTGTACAGATGACTCCTTATTAAGAAATGATTGGTTATCTTCATATATGAATATTTCATTGTACAGGTTAAAAAGTAACAATGTCAGAAATAATTGCTCTTTTAGGGAAACAGTGTTTCTTGAGGACTTCCTTTTTTAAGTAGTTGATACTATAACCAAGTATTTAAGACTTCTTGATTTCAGCGGTTTTTAGGTGTTTTCTAAAACTAGAGCTCTCTTTTAATATTCTTAGAACGTACTTCTGTTTTCCCCATTGTGTCCTTAATTTCTAGTTAATGTTTTAAAATATAATTATTTCTGTGGTTTATGTCCTTTAAGTGTGGTAAGTGGTGGTACTAATCCATGAAGTAGACGAGTGACTTGAGTTTAGAATCCATGAGCCAGTGACTCTGCAGTGCCTGGATATTCCTAATAGCTTAGGTGCTTGGGAAAGCTGTGTTTCTGGTAATACTGTACTTTTCATCATTTCTTCCCACTTAAAGTCACTTAGGAAAAAGTACCAGGAGGTAATTTATCCACAGTTACTCTCATAACATGAAAGCAATTTCTGCAAGTTCCTGAATAATCCCAGGGAAAACTCAGCTGTAAAAATCCTTTGAGTTCCTGTAAAGATAGTTTGTAAACTCACCACTTGTGTTTTTTCTTCCAGCACCAAATGAAAGCTTTATACTACTGGGCAAGGATATTTCAGCAGTTACTTTGTTTGTTTAAAATTAATGTTTTTTGCACTGTTAAAATGTACCAGCTCAGTTTAGATGTGACTTACCAGGTTAATGGGTTTGGAGATACCATCATGACCTTACAGTTTGGGGCATGTCAGCATGTTCCACTTGCATCCTAACAAATCCGTTTCTACTCAGTTCTTGAATCAGAGCCGGCAGGCACTTGAAATGAAGATGGAAAACCCCACTGGTGGTGCTGCTGCAGTGATGAGGCCCATGATGCAGCCCCAGGTGAGCTCCCAGGTGAGGAAGAGCCTCCACCTTCACTGCTGTCCTCCAGACAGGGCTTGGTTTGTGGTTGGCTCTGTCATTGTAGGCTGAACAGATTAGAGTAATTCTGAATTTCTTGTGAAACTGTTCAGATTGAACAGATTGAACTTTCTTTTTTCTCTTGATGGTGATGGGAGTACAAAGGGGAGGAGGGGTTACTTCATTAAAACCACCAATGAGTATTGTTTTACCTTAATTCCCATTGTAATCATTTGATACTAGGGATTGAACTCCGGGATCTTGTGCTTGCAAGGCAGGAGCTGGAACCACTGAGCTGAATCCCTGGCCCTGTAATCATTTGATGTGTTGTGAGACAAACTATCACTTAACCTTTTAGGAATTTAAAATAGTAACTCTGTAAATGTCTCTGCCTGGGTTATGAAACCACATGCTCATTGGGTAAGAGGTACTCTATTTCCTCTAGCTCCAAGGCATGACAACCCTTCTCTCTCCTCTAGCAGCCATGTAGGCAGTACTTAGATGCTTTCTAGGGCTGGGATGTAGCTTACTGTGTGAAGGTCCTGGGTTCAATCTCCAGCAGCCCCCACCCCCACTCCATTCTAGTTTAATGTTCAGGAGGCAGTCGACAACATGACAATCCTCTATCTACTGGGATTATAAATACTGTTGATAATTATGTAAATAAAAATGGAAATGTTCAATTTTCACTATCTTGGGCCTACATGAAAGTACTTACTGATACTTGTTAATCAGCATCCTGTATAAACTGAGCTAAGATGCTTTCAAATAGATAATAAAACTTTGTTTTTTAGAGTTGATCTTTGCTTAGTTTATAGAGCCTCCTAAATCAGTGTTGTTGTTTTACAGTCCTACCCTTTTTCTTTTCTTTTTTTGAGACTTTTTTTGGGGGTGGTAATGGATATTGAACCAAGGTTCTTCACATAGAGCTACATCCCCAGTCCTTTTTTTTTTTTTTTTGGTACCAGGGATCAAACTTGGGACCTTGGCGCTTGTGAGGCAGGCGGGTGGCACCACTGAGCTGAATCCCCAGCCCTCCCCAGTCCTTTTAAAAATTTTTATTTTGGGACAGGTTCTCAACTAAATTACCTAGGCTGATTAGAACTTGTGATCCTGCCATCTCAGCCTCCCAGAATGCTGGGATTACAGGTGTGAGCCATCATACCTGGCTCTTGTTCAGTCATGTTACCACCCTAACTTCCAGACAGCTTTCTGTCTTCTACCTCTCCTTTCGGAAGGTTTAAAGGACTGAGGTCTCTGCTTATCTGAGTAGAACCCCATCCTTTATTTCTTGTCTTTTTATTTTTTGAGGGGGTCTTCCCTTCTTTCATTCCCTAACAGCCCAACATACAGCTATATTTTGGGGACTGGGCTCCTTCCTCCTCCCTTCTTTTTCCCTTCCCTCCTTCCTCCCTCTCTTCTCCTTTCCTGTCCTCCCCTTCCTCTGTTCCTGCTCCTCTGAAACTAGGGATTGAACCCAGGGCCTCTGTGCTAAGCTGCATCCCCAGTCGTATTTGATTATGTTTTTGAGATGGGGTCTTGCTAAGTGATTAAGTTGCCAAGACTGTGCTTGGACTCAGGATTCTCTTACCTCAGCCTCCCAGAGTGCTGGGATTCTGTATGTGCCATCATGCCTGGCCTCGACAAAAATAATGAGATTTTATACTGCCCAGGCAGGCCTCAAATTCCTGAGCTCTCAAGAGAGCTTCTTGTCGAAGCTTCCTCTGAGTGCTGAACAAGAGGTGTGTGCCAGTGTGCCAGGCTCAGAAAGTTTTTATCATAATGAATTGCACATTTTCTTTTTCCTTTAATTTTAAAGAGGAGCACTAGATATTTTTCTCTTTGATACTAATGCACTATATGGGGGAACTATATGTATGAAACTGGTTGGCTTTTGCTATTTGTAATTGTGTTCTTTTTTGGGTATTAGCAGGGTTTTCTAAATGCCCAGATGGTTGCCCAGCGCAGCAGAGAGCTGCTAAGTCATCACTTCCGACAACAGAGGGTGGTGATGATGATGCAGCAGCAACAGCAACAGCAACAGCAGCAAAGTCAAGCCTTCAGCCCACCTCCAAATGTGACTGCTTCCCCCAGTATGGATGGCGTTTTGGCAGGACCTGCAATGCCACAGGCTCCACCACAGCAGTTTCCATACCCACCAAATTATGGTAAATGTGATAGAGACTATCCCATCCCCAAAGTAACATTTCTTAGGACTTAGCCAGGTCTATTGTTCATGGAAAACAAATACTATTACTTCACAAGAAAAATTAAAATTACTTAAAAGTAATGAAGAACCAAAATGCTTGCTATAGGTAATTGAGGCATGTACATTCTATCACAGTTGATATTTTTTGCAGGTCTTGTTTTCAGCTCTCTACCTCTTCTTTTGGGGAGGAAGACTACAGAATTCTTCTCCTATTCCTTTTTACATGTCCCACTCTAGCAGAACTCTAATCTTTCAATATTTAAGTCTGTGAGAAGGGTGCATTGTTTTGGGCCTTTGAAGTTCCTTTTTGTGGTGACTTGCACTTAGTATTAATGGTAATAATGTAGATAACACTTCAGCTCAACCTTTACAAGGTTCCAGAAACAGAGCAGGTAGGGTAGAGGTGTCTGTATGGGGATTTTACATTTCAGGATGCAGCTCTGCTCTGGGGGACGGTAGTTTCTCTGCCTTCTAAAGAGGGATAGACAGAATGGTATGAATAGAATGTTATAGGTTCCCTTTTATACAGAAAAGCTGTTGAGGCAGCTGTCCTTCACTTGATCTAGATGGTGTGCCTTTCAGTAGTAGGTCCATGACTCTAGTTGTCATGGTGAGAAGTAGGAATAACTTGGAGACAGCTTCTTGTAGCACTTCACATCTTATTACCGCCTCCCACCCCCTTTCTAAAAAAAGAACAAAGTAGCATTTGAACATCATAATTTCTTTTTCTTTCTTTCTTTTTAAGGAATGGGACAACAACCAGATCCAGCCTTTGGTCGAGTGCCCAGTCCTCCTAATGCAATGATGTCATCAAGAATGGGTCCATCCCAGAACCCTGTGATGCAGCACCCACAGACTGCACCCATGTATCAGTCCTCAGAAATGAAGGGCTGGCCATCAGGAAACTTGGCCAGAAACAGGTAAACAATGAGTATAAATGCAATTCACATCCTAGTCCCAGAAACTTAGAAAATTAATCTCTCTGCATTTTTTTGTCATACTTGCTTCAATGGAGAAATCAGAAGGCCCGAGTTCATGTCAGAAAATGTTATTTGACTTGTTTCTTTAGAGCACCCTTTGTACTGTGCACATACCTATTAGGGTGTTGAGTACAAATAGCTGTGAAAAATGGAAGGCCTTGCTTAAGTACAGGAGCAGTTGACAAAATTGTGTTAGGCTCTGTGTGTGCCAAGTTTTAAAATGACTCAAAGTATTATCACACTTTCTTTACAGCTCCTTCCCCCAGCAGCAGTTTGCCCACCAGGGGAATCCTGCAGCCTATGGTATGGTGCACATGAATGGCAGCAGTGGTCACTTGGGACAGATGAACATGAACTCTATGCCCATGTCGGGCATGCCCATGGGTCCTGATCAGGTATGGGGATCTATTTCTTCTTGTTCTCTGAAGAGAATCAAAGTCTCACCTGTGATCTAAAGATCTAGGTCGATTTTAACTTGGATATATAATTTAAAAATATGGTAGTTGGGCCAGGGATTTAGCTCAGTGGTTTTGCCGCCTGTTGTGCAAGTGCAAGGACCCGAGTTCAATCCCTGGTACCAAAAAAAAAAAAAAAATATGGCAGTTGGCTCATATATGCCTGTAATTGTATTACTGTGGGAGGCTGAATTCCAATTTAGCAAGACCCTGTCTCAAAATAAAAAGGGGTGAAGGTATGAAGGCCCCAGGTTCAATCCTCAGTACTCCCCTCCCCAAAAGGGGGAAAAAAAAGAAAATTAAAAATGGAAAAAAAAAAAATTGGTTTGAAGGCCCTGGCCCATTAGGTATTTTTGGTAATGTGGGCTCCTAAGGAGTCTGAACTAGTCAGCCAGAGCTACATGTCACATCCTGTGTGTAGAGTGTTTTTATGGGTGGTCATTTTTTGTTCTGTTGAACACATGTTTTACTAATGTTTTCTTCTGATTATTAACAGAAATATTGCTGACATTGCCATACCCGGACCTCTACGGAAATCACTGTACAAATGCTACTGCTGTAGGATTATTGGGAGGTAAAGAATCATTGTTCAGGCATCCACTTGTGAAGCGAGGACCAGCTTTGATCTCCATCAGGGATATTTCACGTTATGTCATTTGAGCAGGACTGACTCTTAAGCTGAAGTGCAGCATCTTTTTTGTTGTTGTGTCCTCCTGTACTTTTGTATATCATGGTGTTCGAAACAGAGTATTTTTGACATTCTGCCTCCTAGGGATGTGATTACAATGTTCTCCTGTGTCACTTTCTTCTGCCTTGCTAGCCAAAGTCTTTTCAGCTAAATGTAGGTGGGCCAGAGAGCAGAGGAGAGATCAGCACATCTCTAGTTTCTCTAGTTAGAGTATTGGACAGGGAGCATAGTTCCAGCCTTCAAGTGTTTTATTCCATAAAGTAATTTTATGCTGCCCTTTATGCAGTGGAATTGGTATTTCTGAGTTTTTGTTCTTTGCTGATTGATTTGCTCTGTCCCTAGTTTTTATTGTCCTAGGTCTTCTAATGAACATTTTCATTTGGCCCTAAGGTCCTGTGATGACTTCACCTACAGGGTTTGTCATTGATGTCCAGTAGCTTTGCAGAAGGGAAAATGAGATGACAGTATTTAATTGCATTGGTGGCAGTTTTTTGTATGCTAACGTGCAGCTGAGTGCACTTTAAGTAAATAAGTAATGGATAAATGCAATATTCTTGAGGTCTTGAGGAATGGTGAACCACATTCCTGGTTTTTGTCTACACTAATCTGTTGGACAAGAGCTATGATTTTTTTAAGTACTGGTGTCACCCTTTGCCTATATGGTAGAGCAATAATGCTTTTTGAAAATAAACTTCTGAAACTCTTAAGGCCAGGTACTGCCTTCTGAATCAGAAGTTTGCAGTGTTTCTGTGAATAATTTTTTTGTAAATACGACCCATTAAGATATTGTATTATGTAAAATATGTATATACCTTTTTTGTAGGTCACAACAACTCATTTTTACAGAGATTGTGAAGCTGAATATTTAACATTTGTCAATTTTTAGTGAGCTCTATGTGGTGAGGATTCAAACAAGATCCCCTGAATCACCTGGGTGTGGGGGTGGAGGGACGATAAGGGTCCAGTTTTTCCTCTCCCCCAGCATTAGATGCCTCACTCTTTTCATTTTCTCAATCTAAATGCTTTTTAAAGAGATCGTTTAGATGTAAGTGAGCATTTAAATTTTTTTTTTTAATTCCTCTACCAGAGAACTAAGCACTTTGTTAATTTGGGGGGGGGAATAAATAGATATGGAGAAATAAAGAAAAAAAAGAAATCAGGAATTTGAAGAAAAGCAATTTGGTTAAAAAAAATCTTTTGGATTTTAAGCAGTCCATAAATCATCTTTCCTTTTGTAAAATTTAAGTACTGTGTTGTCTTTTCATCCATTATAGGAGTGCTGTAAGATTTTGGTTGCTAGGAGCTGAATCAACATTGAGATTGCAGGAATAGACTCCTTGGTATGTGGTTTCTGGTGTCTGCTCAGCTATCTTATCATTTTTCTAATATGGCGTTTTCATTACATCTCTGCAAATTAGAATAGCGTCACTGTTCTTAAGGAGCTTAGTACCCAGAACAGATATTGTGTTGCAGTAATTCAGAACCATAGTCCGAGCACCTTTGTTACCCCTCCTCCCAATCTCCTCTGCCATTTTGTGCTGTTGCCTATCCTTGACATTCTAGTCAGTCTGGAGTAGGGGAAAAAAATCAAGTTTAATTCCCTTTACTGAGTTATTCTATTAGGTTCAAACGGTGGAATGAAATTTGGGTTTTGGAATATCTATAAATTTCAAATGTCTTTGATATCATTTTCTAGCAATATCTGAGAACCAGTTAAGTTTTTTGAATTTCACACATTTAGCAAAACTTTCTAGATGTGTCTGAAGGTAAGATAATTTACTTTCTTTGATATGCTTAAGAATAAACGAAGCTCCCTATTTCCAGAACCTCACCTAGAATGGATTTTATTTTTCCAGCACTTGCAGGCCATTATGAGTTTGCCATTCTTATCCCTTCCCCACAGGTTAAAAATAAATCTCAGATTTTAAAATCATAAACTGCCATTGTACAGCTTGTGGTTTTCAGTTGATATCTTCTTTTTGGGTCACAGAGGCATAGCTCAGTGTCTCTCAGTCCAGGCAGGTTGGGTGTGTCTGAGCCTTCCTCAGGCTAATTGTCTACATGAGGACAGAATGGTGCTCCTACCTTTCTTGACTTTTAAGAGTTATTCAAAACAAAGCTTTGTGGTTCTTTTTTCAGTCCTGACTCCAGGCTACATAGAAGGCAGCAGCGTCCCATTTTTCTATGGGAAAAACATGTTTATCATAAGTTTTTATATTTTCTACTTGTTGATTTTTTTATTGGTGTAAAGTCAAGATTTTGATTTTAACAGATGGAGTCTTTGAGATAATTTGTTGTTTTTACCTTTATTATCCTTTAATCTTTTTTGGATAATTCTTTGTACTCCTGCTGCCTACCTCTCCTTGTTCTCAGCCCCCCCCCCCCCCAAATCCTTTTTTTTAAACCTAAGTATTTCTTGGGTAGAGTATAAGTAGTCTTTTCATCTGCTTTTAGATTGTGGGATATTTCCAGTACCTACTTTTTCGCTGAATCCAAAGATATATAAATAAAAAAATATATTTTATGAAGATCAAAATGATATAAAGGAGATACATGTTTTTTCCTTTAAAAAAAATAGAAGTTTCATTGTTAATGTTGATATTATGCCGCCATTTTTCTTAATTGTCCATCTGGATTGAAGGGTGTAAATATCAATAAACAGTCCTACTTAGTTTATCAGTAATGAATATATAGAGTGAGCTGGGGTCGGGTACTATAGAAGATAATGGCTTGATGTCCTAGAAGTACTTTTATCCAGAGGTAGATGCAGCTGGAAAGTAAACAAAATGGATTATCAGTTGCCCATATGCCGGTCCAGGCTCCTTTTTATTTGCAGAAGCCCTGAGTTTTGTGTACAAGTGGGAAATTCACAGGTGCATATATCTTCTAAGATATATGAAGATTTACCCCTGCAGCGGAGGAATAAATAAGTTGTTTTCAACTCCAAGGTAAATCATTTCAAATGAGAAGGATTTTTTTTATTCTTACCTCTTTTCTTTCCAGTATACGGAATTTTGAAGATAGAAATGTCATTCTGAGAGCAATATTTAAATTTCTCAGGAATTGACTTACAGTATTAAGAATTAATTTGATTTCAATCAAGTTTAAGTGTTGATTTAAAAAAATTGAAATTGTTATTTTACACTGCAAAGAATTTAAACTACATGGGATGACTCACGAGATGGGGTGGTGAGCTTCGACTTCTTCACCATTTTGGATGTCCTTGTAAATAAAGGTTTCTATTTAAAATTGGTGATTATGAGCATGATTCCTCCCTCTCCCTCAGATTGGATGAAGGGCAAAAGAGAAAGTTAAAGCCTATTTCAAATAACAGCAGCAGTTTCTATTAAAAACAGTGTTTTTGCTAGGGAGTCTGTGCCTATTTGTGGAGTGGAAAAGTGTGGAACATTTTTTCAAAATAGGCTTAGGGAATCATCTCTCAAATGAGAAATGGGTTGGACTGCTGATGGCAAGGTTCCACCTACTTCTTGAATTCCAGCAACCATCCGTACCAGGTTGGAGTATCTGGAGAAAGGTGGTATGGTGAACTGCTTTGCTGCTAATACTTTTTAAAAATGGTGTAATGTGAAAAGCTGGTGTAAGATGAAACTTAGCACCAGTGAGGACCCTTCAGGTATGGTAAATTTTAGTCATTATTTAATCATTTGCCACCCTTAAGGTATCTGCTTCCAAAAAGGCATTCACTGGTATTGAGTACTTTTAAAAACAAACGAAAAAACCCAAAAACCCAGCTCTCAAGGAATGGCCTTTTACAGAATGGCAGATTTCTTCATACCAGTACTGGTCACTGCCTAGGAGTTTGAACACTGTATGACAGTACTTAAACTACAAAATTTCTTTACAAATACAAACTTGGGACATACAGCAACTTCATTTTTTAAAATACCATAAAAATATCAGTTCTGGAATGGATAACAAAGGAATGAATATTGGGAGAAATGGTATTTGGGCAGGAACAGAAATGTCCACAACTGTATGGGATTTTCTTTAACACTGGCCACAGAGCGTTTATTGACACCACCACTCTTGAAAAATTGGGATTTCTCATTAGTCAGATTCCCCTAAAAGTCCCCATGTCGGTTACAGGTAAATAGTCACATTATATATACAAGGAAGGCAGTTTCTTCAGAGGCAACCAGGGTTACAGTGCTTGTAACCCTGTCACTGTTTTGTGCTATTGACTCACTGTATAACTGCAGTTTTCAGCATCTGCAAGTTGCCCATCCTGCTTAATTCCTTCTTTGTGATGAATCAAAAGAAAAAGAGGATTTAAACAGGACTGTTTCTCTTCCCCTATGATTTAAAAAAATTCCAGCGACTTTCACCTCTGGGTAAGTTTTCATGAAAATCTGTTCTTTTTTCTTGTGAGCTTTTCAGAGAAGGTTAGTGGTGACTTTTTGATATGAAAATGCATTTTGTGCAGCTGGTGAGGTATAATCCAAAGCAAAGCAGGGGCAAAATGGACTTTCTGAAGTTCTCTGCTTCTAATGGTTGTCCTCCAGAATTTGCAAAAGCAGTTCTGTCTCTCTCAGACCTCCTGGCCTGTATCACAGGTCAGTTAGGAATCAGTTTTGTGGTTGGTTCTTCATGGCCTGTTAGAGTCAGGTGAAGCCTCTGGTTTTGGAGATCCCTGCTTGTTGCTTCTTAACCTTCCCAGCCTTCCCACAGTTGTCCCCTGTAGAACAAAACAAACTCCTCTCAGCCTTTGCTTGACATGTTCTTTAGGATTTTTGCAGCTGAGTAAGCTTTGCTTCTAGTCTCCATTTTTAGTTGCTCACTTATACACTCAGTGGCTGGCAAGGATGGCATTTAAGTGGCTGAGGAGAATGTAAGATGTAAACTCTGGAAGCAGCAAAGAAATGCTTCTTTCTTCAACAATAAATAATGCGCCACTAAACAAGTACACCAGGGTTGCAAATAGCAGGTCACTAAGGGGGTTGGTTTGCCCACAGGGTAACAATGTCTAATTAGTTGCCACTGTCATAAATGAATTATCACACAAATAATCTGCAGTTCTGGATTTCCTTAATAAGGTCTTCTCTTGCAGGGGACAAACCAGCCACCCTCATTAGAATCGTGGTGATCTTTCCAGTTTATCAGTCTCCTGCAGCCCCTGCCAGCCGCTCAGCACTAGAGTGACACATGATAGGATGGACTTTTTGGAAGTCATTTAATGAGGTCGCCCTATTACTGATGGTGCCTACCAGTTAGCACTCTGGCAGCCACAGCCTTTAAGGTGCCTGGCAGTTGTTTAAGTCATAGCTCAAGTATTATTATAGAGAGAACTGGTTTGGATATGGTATTAATCTAACATTACTCTTTTCCCTCTCATCATGGGAACAGTGAGGATAATAGAAAATGGCATGCACATAGAATAGCCTTGGCAAAAAGAAGCAAGTCAGAACCAGATCTGTATCTGTAAACTGACTGGTTCCTCAACTCACAGTGATTTGGAAGATGGTCTCTTCATTTCTGGCCATTTTCGACGCTGAAACTGCCTGAGTTTTCAAGTTTCAAAAGGAGAATGAATGTTAACCATCACCAAGAAAGAAAGTCATCCCCAAAGAACTATACGGAGAAGGACACCTGTCACTGTTGGGTGAGGAACAAGTTTCTCAACATAATGGGTGAATCCTCACAAGAGACTAAAGGGGTTGGGTCAAGATATGGGAACCTTCCTCCAACTTTAGTAACAAAAGTGAATACCTGTATTGCTCATAGCTTCCTCCATCTTTAAGTCCTGAATGAGGGAAAAATGAACAAAACAGGAACATTTTAGGCAAAAATGGCACAAGCAATGACAAACTTCCAGAAAACCTTAGGCTTTTTGTCACTATCCCAGGATGTTAATAGTGTTCCCCAGTCAGATGGAGTGGACCAAATGATGAGATGAACTTTCCTTAGGTCTCCTAGGTAGTCCTGTAGATTGCCTGCCCTGTGATGTCACCATATCAGTTGTAGGATGACACCTTCATTCAGCACTATCAGTGGACTGACACCACAGGTCCCAAGAAAGGTGTCCTGAGGATACAGCAGTGTGATAGGTGCATAGGCTGTGGAGTCAGCCAGCCGGGTTCACTTTACTCATTCATAAGATAAGATTCACCTTAGAAGGTTGTCATGAGAATTCTCTGAGTGTATATAAAACAGTTAGCACTTTACCTGGCCTGTGGTGACTAATACGTGATTGCAGTGATTGTGGACTGCTTGGTAGAGCAGGCAGTGTCAGTGCCACAACTTTTAAACTCTCTTGTTCTCCCCTTTTCATAACCAAAGCTGACTGTAGCACCTAGATTCTTCCTCTTCAGGTGCTTAACCACTTTTCTGACAGGAACTCTAGGTGTCTTGATACAGGTAAAAACTGCCCATGGGCCTTCAAGTAACCACAGCGTTTTAGGTTTATCTGTTTTGTTGTACCTAGTGAGTGAATAGGTTTTCCTATTCTTTTAGGGTTTTCCTTTGGAAGGGGGTTGAGGTAGGTCTTAGCTGTGTAGCTTAGTCTGGCCTTGCACTATGTAGCCAAGTCTGACCTCGAACTTGTGGTGATCCTCCTCCTGCCTCTCCTGAGTGCTGGGATTACAGATGTGCACCACCAAACCTAGCTAGGTTTCCTGATTTTTAAAAATGATATCTAGTTAGCATCCTGAACTTAGAAGTGCTGATTTTGCTCTTGTCACACATGAAATCCAGCTGAATGTGACTTTCTTCACAATTTCTTGTCGACTTCACCACCTGGATCTCTAGTCTACCATCTTCCAACCCATACAGTTTGATCCTCTACTTGACAGTCTTTTTCCTTTTAAAATACAGACTGTTTCACTGCTCAGGGGTTAAAGCTTCTTTCCACTGGCTTCCTAAAACACCTAAATAAAATCTGAATTTCCTGTTGTGGCCTACCAAGCCCTTAAAGGATAGTTTTCTGAACTACCTGTCACTCTCCACCACCTTCACTTGCCTTAGCTCTGGCCACTTTGGGCTTCTGTCCGTCATACCTCCAGGAATGCCAGCCCTCTGTGGTTTAACAGTTGATTGTTTTTTACTCTCCAGGGCTTAGCTCAAAGATAAATTCTTAGAGTGCCTACTCCTGATCTATGCCCTGTGTGCAAGAAACCCTCTTGTGGTTACACTATATGACATCATCCTGTTCTCTCTCCCTTCAAGCCAGAGGCTTCCCCCATGGACTGTTGTCCCGAGCAGAATGTCAACTGCACATGAGGTCAGAGTATGGTCCCAGGTCTAAGTTCTCAGTAGATGTTTGATGAATGAATGGATAAAACAGAGAAAAATAGAAGGAATCTCATATTTTCTGTATAAATGGTCTAGGTTAGTGATGATGAACCTTTTAGAGCTTTCAATGGTAAAAACCCACTGTAGCATGCATGCCATAGGTTTGCCATCACTGGTCTAGGTACTTGTCTTTAAGGAAGCACAGCTCATTGGAAGTAAGCTGTCTGCCTGCCACAGGGTACCTGTAAGTTTCCAGGTGATTTGTCTTGAATTGTGTCATTCCCTGACTCCTGGTGACTCAGGCTCGCTCTTCAGGTTGATATGACCTAAGTAAGTTTCTTCCTGTGGTTACCCTGTTCTCTGCAGGCTTTGCTAGGGCACTACTCACCCAAGTCCATGTTCCGAGTCCGGGGGTTACATTGCTTGTAACCCTTGCAGCTCCTTAGCTCCATGAGCTGCACATGTAGCTGATTGAGGACATCCCTGTCCAGTGTGTTCACTGCATTCATCAGCTGATTGGGAAAAGGCAGGCTGTCAACAGGTGAATCCGGAGACTCTTGCCTCCCTCTGCTTCTGCCAACCAGGGGACTTGTCCCAAGAACAAAGCCAGGACGTGGTTCACCCCACCCTCCCATTTCTGTTAGGGCTAAGATTTCCAAGAGTTAGGTGATGTTTTAGCTTTTATTCCCACTGGGTCCTCTTAATGAGACTGGAAACTCATGAGAATGAAAACTGTAAAACCATGTCTGTGCACTTACTGTTGAACTTCTGGAGCCACTGGTCAGGAAACTTAGCAAGTTTGGAAGCCCTTACAAGCCTTGGATTTGTCTGTAGCCTTCACTGACTGCCTCAATTTCCTTTGATTGAAAAGGGGCCATTCTGTGAAGGGATGCGTAGTGACTGGGTCCTTGCCTAGTCTGGGAACTACAGGTGACCAGTTATTTTCTGGTGAGATACAGGGTGTGCTGTCTGAGAAGACTGCTGGCCTACATGGTAATCTGTTCAGATAAAGAAGCTGAGCTACTGACATTTACAAATGAAAGTTAACAAATTTCTTTAGACTTTTCTTAAAGCTTGGTGGTGGGACAACACCAAGGCCACACTGCAGTATAGCTCTAGTGCTAAAGTTTTGTAGTGACTGTCTGTACAAGGGCTCACATGTTCCACTGCACTGCTCATTTTGGTTTTAACAACCCCTCTGATGTCAGTCTAGGTGATTTAAAATGCGTGTGGCACTCATGCACACTGGCTGGCTGTGTCATTGTTGCATTAATCATTTGGGTGTTCAGTGTCTGGTTTGACTCTTAACACCACCAAGAAGTCCTTAGGGAACCTCTGTGATGTTATCTTGTTCCTAAGTTAGACAAAAGGTAATGGAGGCAGAGGCGGGCTGATGGGACGTTGTGTCCCTAGAGTCTCAGTGGCTTCAGAACTCATTCTTCCTGTCCTAGGGTCTCAGTGGGCCTTGGAAACTTGTTTGCTTTCCTAGGGGTGAGGGACCTACTGGCAGTGCCTGTGTAGCCCATATCCCTCTTTCTCCAGATGGTACTGTCTGTACCTGGTAGGGGTCTGTGTTGAGGTCAAAATACTCCAGGAAGCCAGTTGCAAATTCACAGAAGAGGAAGTTATGGGTCTCGTTGATTGTCCTCATGCACCAGTATGTGTTATTGTTGGCACTGGTGCAGGCACAGAAAGGCCCCACTGCCAAGGGAAGAGAGAGCATGCCTTGAATGTGTGTGAAGGAAGAAGCCCAGGCTGGCAGCTGATTCCTGTCAGGGACAGCCCCTGAGATGCCAAGTGACAGTCTGGAGCACTTGTAGACTGCTGATGTCAGTACCTGTCTGAGAGACCTGCAAGGCAGTGAGGCCTCATAGGGCAGCGCAGGTGGCTTACCATGCAAAGCGGGCCCCAGCCTCCCATCCCTGTCCTGTGCCTGCCCCCAGCTTCCTCACGTGTCCAGAAAGGTGCTGTTTGCCAGTGCTTGTTGTCATGGGTGAAGCATGTGAGGCCTGGCATGCTGCATGTGTCATTGTTCTGCAGACGCTTGAGCAGCTTTCGAAGTTTCTTCTTGCGCTTCTGTTCCCGAAGTAGCCACACCTTGTCCTTCTCCTGCAGACCCTTCCTAGGGGCAAAAAAAATCCAAGGGGTGTGGTGTGGTGGCGCACCCCTGTAATCCCAGCACTTGGGAGGTGGAGGCAGGAGGATTGCTGTGAGTTCCAGGCCAGCCTGGGCTACATAGTGAGTTTGAGGCCAGACTGAACTACATAGAGACCCTGCCACCCCCTCACCCCCCAAATAAACAAAAACAATACAAAAGAACCACATAACATTGGGCCTCTGAGGCATCAGTAACCCAAGACTGTGTTCTTCCTGTCTACCCTCAGGGCTGGACTGAGCCTTGTACAACAGAGGACCATGGGCATAACTATAGAGGACTCCCAAATCCCACCAGTGGGGCCAGGTAGAGCTGGAACCAAAACTTGGGGCTTTCCTCCTGTACCATCTTTCAGTGGCTCCTGAGAAGAAAGCTGGGTGGCCACTGGAACTCCTGTTCACATTGTCTCCTCCCCTTCTGGGATTCCAGCCCCACTGGTGGGGTTCCAGCAATCCCATCTAGCCACAAGAGGCATCTGGATTTCTGCTCAGAGTGGCTTAGGAGTGAGGCCTCTCTAAGGACAGCCACACCCCTCCCAGGGAAAGCTAGGACTTTCTTCCTTTTCTTGTTGTAGTAAGAGGAGGGCAGCCTCTTGAGGGCCTCTGCTCATTGTCTGTGGAGCCCACCTTATGCTGCTCTTACCTGAAAGGATGCAGACTGGAGCCTTTGTGCTTGAGGCGGCCTTTGTGTTGAGTGTCGTAGCTGGAACAGATCCCAGTGTCAAGACGTGTGCAGGGTGTAGCTCCTGGGACTCCCTTAGTCACTGCTGCTCCACCCTGCCCCTCTCCCTGGAGTGGTGGTAGGAAGGGTACTGTACTGTCCTCAGGGTGGTGGCTTCTTGCCTGGCTGGCATGTGTGATCTGGGAGCTCCTGGTTGAAGGCCTTAGGCCAGACTTTATAAGGTTTTGGGGGTGGGGTGGGGGGGAGTAATTTAGTGAAGACTAGAAGCTGAGCCTGGCTTCAGTTGGTGTCGGCCTTGGGCTCTTGAGATTGGTCTCCTCCATCCTCTTCACCTTATACTTAGCCAGGCCAGCACTGGAGAGTTGTTTTGCAAGCCTTTCTGGGAAGGCAGCAGAGGAGGTGCCAGGTGTGCTGTCCAGTTCAGGAGCTACAGGCCACATGTGGCTACTTCAGCTTAAACTAGATGAAATGGAAAATGCTGTGTCTGTGGCTACTATACTGGGCGGTGCAGATAGAGCCCGTTTCCATCCTTGTAGGAAGTTCTTTTGGACAGGCGCTCTGGACTTCAGTCCTTTGGGTTAGGGGGCCCCCTGAGTGGTGATGTGGACCTTAAGCCACATGGGTGATTTCTAAAGGCACGTGGCAGAGGTGCTTCTGCCTAGAGCCAGCACTGGACAGGAGAGCCTGGCACCTCTGAGCAGGGCAGCAATCCGGGCCCCTGAGGGTTAATGTACCTACCACGTGCCCAGTTGGCTCACAGTGGGGATATCAATTACTGATTTTTTTTTTAAACCCTGAGGGTAGGGTCAAGAATGAAAGAGGTCAGTAATGAGAAGTGGCGCTGTGTTTCTAGGAGTGATCCTCAGGAGGGCACGGGGCCATTTGCTAACTCCTCACCTAATTTTGTGGCAATCACATTCTTCTGGGCGCTTTTTCTTCAGGTGACCTCGGACTTCCCTGAGGTTCTTAATTTTGTTCTGTAGGGTTTCGATCTGAGGAGGGAGCAGGAAAGGAGGCCTTGAAGCTAATGGACTGGGTGAGAAGGGCACGGCCTAGTGACTGCCCCAGCCCTGTCCCTTCTGTGCCCTGGGCCCCATGGGTATGCTGAGGCGGCACTTGGTTCCACTGGCTAAAGGTAGTCCCCTTCCCTCTAACCAGGCTCATGGGTGGAACTGTGAGAGTCATTCTTTTCTTGGCCTGAGAACCCACTGAGGGCTGAACCGTGTCTCCCAGGTGTGCTCACAGGGCTAAAGTGGAAGTCAGGTATGATGTGGTTATCTTCCCATAGACAGCTTGCTGCAGGAGGCCGCTAGACTGATGCTGCTGTCCCTGGGTTGTGGATTCTATGGGATCTTCCCTTCATCTCTCCTGCCTCTTCCCTGGCCCTGGCCCCCTGTGGATGGCGAGTTGGTGAGTGCTTCTGGCCCATGGTGTCTGACAGTGTGCTCCTTGCCTAATTAGGCTCACCTCATGGTCGATGTGTAGCTTGTGGTCTTTCCAGGCCTGCAGGGACTTGTACAGGTCCAGGTCACACTGGACAGTGTCATTTTCCAGGATGTAGCACCTGATCAAGAAAAAGTGTCACATGTGTGGCCCTGAGGCATGAAGGGGCCCAGTCTGTCCCTTCACCCCCAACCTCTACCTGGACTCTCACCTATGAGTCACTTTAATGGGGTTGGGGGCTGAGTAGTCTGGAAGGCCTCCGGTGCCACTGAAGCCCTCACTGTCCTTGTCTTCTTGGTCCTCCAGGGCCCCCTGCCAGTGCCGCTTGGTAAGGTTGTGGGTCTGGGGTGCATCATCCAGGCCTACGTGGTATACCTCGCCGTCTACCTCAATGGCCACAGAGCGGACAGAACGATTACGGGCATAGCTGGCCTTGTACTCTGTGGGTATCAGAGGGTAGCTGGGTTAGGGAGGCTGGGAAAGGCTGGCCAGGTCCCTTCAGGCAGCAGATCCTTAATGAAGATAAGGCTGGGCATGAGGCTTTGTGTTGCATGGGACAGTCCTGGGCCCCAGAGAGAAAACTTCAGGGTAATTACATTGGGGAGACTGAAGTCTTAGAGCTAAAAAGTAACTGGCTTGAGAGAATTTCAAAAGAACTACTCCTAGATAAACAAATTATGACACATCCATAACAAATATTCACCTATAAAAAGAAGGAATCCCTGATTCATGCCACAGCCTAGGTCAGTGCTGGCAAACCTTTTATAACTTTCAATGATAACGGCATGTGTGCCGTAGGTTTGCCACTATTGGCCTAGATGAATGTCAGAAGCATTGGGCTGTGTAACAAAAGCCAGACACAGAAAGTCACATACTAGTATTCGGCATCTATGAAGTATCCAGGATAGGTCAATCTGTAGAGGCAGAAAGGGGACTAGCAGTGCCAGGGCCGGAGGAGAGGTAATAGAGGAGAGGTCATGCTCCATAGATATGAGGGTGACGAAAATGTTTTGGGACTAGAGATGGCACAACACAATGTATTAAAATGCTCCTAAATTATATAAAACTATAAAAATAGTGTTATATGAACTTCACCTCAGTAAACAGGAGAAAAAAGTAATGGATATTAAAATATGGAGTTTGGGGGACAAACACTGCTCTGGACAGACAAAGGGCAGTCGGAGAGTCACCAGGCTGCTGAGTCTCACTTCCTCAGCAGTGAGCTGGGTACTCTGCTGAATGGACAGAGGGTGTCTGTCTGCATGTGGAAAACGGGGTGTGCAGGCTCAAGTCAGGCTTTGGGCATCATGATCTTCTGTGATATTAAAAAATTTGTCGTTAACATTTTTTAAAAAAGAAGTGGTGGTGGTCAAGTAGGAATTCAGATTTCCAGCTTCTGAAAAAAAAAACAGAAGCTATAACTGGGCCCTTCATTCTAAAGGGTCAAGAAGGGCAAGAATCTATGGCATTGGGTTCTCCAGTCTCTGCCAGGCCTTTTGATTTTAAAACTGTGCCCTTTGATTCAAAACTTTGATCCTGTGGCTCAGCCTGCAATGAAGTGCCTCAACCTTCCAAAATGTAGTTCAGGACCTGGAGCTAGTTACTGGCCCAGACCACTAGATGGCAACTGAGGAGGACTGGCTGGAGGCAAGCAGTAGTGGCGCCTAGGCTGTAGCAGGAACAAAGGCCTCCCTTTCCCTGTGGCTCCAGGATCCTGCCTTGCTGCCCCCACTCCTGGGGGCAGAAGTTTTGTATCTTTCAGTTCTCATATTCCTTGTATCTAAGTCACAGGGCCAAAGGATCCTTAGGGATGCTGGAGAGGCTTACCCTTGTTGGTAAAGCTTTGAGACTTTTCTGTCCCCTGGGCAGCATTCTCTTGTCCCCCATTGAACTCAGGACCTTTTGCTTGTGAGGCAGGCATGGCATCACTGAGCTAAATCCCCGGGCCTTTCTCTTGGGCTTTTTATTTTGCTGTAGCCAAGATCCCTGCATAGAACACCGAGGAACTTTCCCTGTGCCACCAAGTCATCCCTTGCCCAAGTTGGTCATGAAATAGACTATCTGCTCTTTTAGCCTTACCTGGTACAGCAGTTAGCTGCTTTACATCTTTCCACCATCTGTCTCCTAGCTATAAGGTTAGGGTTCCCCAGACCATGGCCATGGGCCGTGACCTAGCCATTCACCCGTGTTTGTAAATATGGGCCCACTGGAACACAGCTACTCTTATTTGTTTATGTCAATACAATAAAAGAATTGAGTAGCTGAGACAGAGACCATAGACCTCGTAAAGCCTGAGTTAGTCACCTTCTGGCTCTTTGTGCAGGTTTGCTGCCCCTATATGACACTTTTTGTGGACTGCAGCCACACCTTCTCTTCACCTTCCACTATCACTCTCTTTCCAGAGTCTCAGAGGTAACTTCCTGCCACACAAATGGGGAGGGAGCAGGACTTCATAACCCAGTGTCCCAGAGCTTAGTTAGGCTCTGGGATCTGACTGCTCAGGTACAAATCTTGGCCATATGTATGACCATGGTGATTCAGTTAACTTCTGAGCAGTGATCCCATCATGACGGTGCCCATATTATATGGCTCTTTGGAAGATGACACCAAACAAAATTGGTAAATTTTTCCATACTTGGTGAGCTGCTCTAGGGGCTGGGGACTGCAGTTGTGACATCCTTATCCAAAATAACAGGCCTGTAAAGCCTCTGTGTCTGGCTGCCCCACCAGGTGAATGGCTCCCCACACTCAGGCCACACTGGCTGTTTCTGTGTGGCTGGGACACATCAAGTTCTTACCGAAGGGCCTTTTATATTTCCTCTTCTCCCTGTTTAGAATACTTGATCTCTGGGTGGTCACAAGGTGTGTTCTTTAGCTATACTCCGCTTTTGTTTCATGTCACTGGTTACCCATCTGGACTTGCCACACCTCTCCACCTGGTCACTCTGTTGTTGCATTTCCTCCATGCCTTTCACCATGGGAAATTGTTAATCTGCTTAAATCGTGTCTCATCCACGGTTCAAGTCAGTATCTCTCAGTAGAGCGCACAGATTTGTTGGGAGAATAACAATAAATTGCCCCTCTGGGACCATCTTGGACTGCTTCCCACCGTCCTTGGATGTCTCCTGTGCTAGGCTGGTTGACTGCCTGGCTTCCCCACACCATAGCCATAATCCCAATGGCTTGAGGTGGGCCAGGGCTTCTCAGCCTTGGTGCTGTAACTGGTGTGTGGAGGCATTCTGTGCATTGCATCCCTGGTCTCTGTCTACTAGATGCCAGTAGCACCCCATCACTTCCAATTGGGACAGCCAAAAAAAATCTCTCCAGATGTTGCCAAGTGCCCTCTTGGGAACAAGATGCCTCCGGCTGAGCCTGTTCTATGCTGGCTGCCCAGAAAGGAGAGATGGAGAGTGTCGTGTTGGAAGGAGATTCGACTGGAGACCCCAGATCAGCCATGTGACTGCTTTCCCATTCATCATAAGGACTGGCCACTGGCCCTGCGCACAGGGCTGGTGCGACGTTATAAGCCAGCTATTTGAGGTTCCGCTGCCCTCGGGTGAGGACTTTGTACCAGGGCTGACTCAGATATCAGCTTAGTTTCTTGCATTTTCCTTTCCTCTAAGCATTAATGGGACTAGGGGTGGGGGAAGCTTAATTGAATCTCAAGTTCTTGTATTTAAAGATAACCTATTGTGCCACATATTGAAGCCAAGAGATGCTAGCTGTGTAATTCAGTCTGGAAACTGATCATTGCATTCAGCTGAGAAAGTCAGCTTAGTAGTTATTGATCAGCTCATGAGATATAACAGGACATCAGCTTGGAAGCATTGTTTGAAGCAGGATTGGGTCATTACAGAGAGAGTTTGTCTCTGTGACAAAAGGTGTCTGTTGCCTGGCTGGACAGTCCAAGGGAGCCTAGGAGGGGACACTGGACCCATATCTCTAATTAGACTGCAGTGAGCTATCACTTTGCCTCAAAAAGGAAGAGTTCTGCTACATGGATGACCCTTGACCGATGTCAAGCCGAATGAGAAAAGGCAGTTACACAAAGACAGTGCCTTTTGGTAGAGACAGAGTAGAAGCGTGGCTGCAGGGACTGGGAATGGGAGGTAGTATTTAATGGAGACAGAACTAAACAAGTTCTGGAAATTTGTTTACAACAATGTGAATGTATTTAACATCATTGAAGTAGATACTTAAATGGTTAAGATGGCAAATTTTATGTGCTTTTTACTACAAGTAATAAAAACCCCCAAATCTCGAGGCTTTGGCTGTTCCTTGAGTCAGGAAGCCAGAGAAATGAGTACATAGGAGACTGCCTAGCTCTGGAGGGGACACATCTAGCCAGCTGAGCAGCACCCAGGAGCCCTCCAGGCACCTGCAAGGCAGGCAGGGACCATTCTTTCTACTTTATGGGGAGCCACAGGATGGGGATGTACCTAATCAAGCATGATGGCTGAGCCTCTCAGCCAGGGTCAGAAATCCTACTTGTCTCTCTGCTCCTTGGCTTTGCCATGCCCTCCTTGCCTGTCAAGGGGTATGACAGCTTTTTCAGCTAGGTGGGACTCTCCCAGTTTGTACCAGATAAAACCTCTTCTCATAATTCACAGTACTTATTCATGCCCTATAAGGTCACTCAAACACTGAGTTAAATACTAAACTATGGCCCCTGGGGGAAATACAGGGCTAGGCTCTTGTGGCCTCTGGTCACAACACTTCATCACCCCACCAATACTGAGCCCTGTGAGTGTGCTTCACTATAAGGACACAGTCCAAACACGTTGCTGGTCCATTACCCTTGAACTTATGCCAACAGCACAACTATGCCTGAAGGAAGCTCACCTAACCCATGTATTTTCTCCATAAGACACACCATGGACTTTTGTGCTTAGCAACCCTAGCTAGCACCTTAGCGCTGCACTTGGGGACTTTTAAACAAATTGCCCAAAATGTGCCCAACGAGGCATAGAAGCATGGAATGTGTGGCACTAAACAGACTGAAAAGGACGCTTTTGTAGTGTGGGAGTTGAAGTGAGGAAGGTTATCCTTAGGCTTTCTTAGCTGGGAACATGTTAATCAACTCAAAACATGTCCCTAGTCATCTCAAAAGTGCCTCAAGCATTAATGTGGGGGCTACAACTCAATTTTAGGAGCAGGTGAATTTGCAAAATGAGGAACCTGTGAAGAATGAACTGACTATATCAGCGTGCCCTGATGGCTGTCCACTTGGGCCCCATCTGGAACCCAGCCACTTCCTCTTCTGATGCCAGGGCCCAGCCTACACCAACTGGCTTCTGGTCAGGTCTCTGAGCCAGGGTCCTTCCTGTCTTCCTGCTTCTCTCATCCCTGACAGCCCCCTTCTCTCATACCTGGCAGCTGGAGGGGCCTTTGAGATCTCACATCTCATCTTGGCTCCTGCCCACCAGGAGAGGGTCCGAAGAGCTCTGCCAGGCCCTGTGCTTCCTCACCCCACTTTTGCAGCACCCCTCATGTATGTTATCACTGCTATCCCCATTGAAAGGAGTGGCTCAAGAGGGGTCTGGTGTGTGTCTGGCTCCTAGAATGATACCTGGCCAAAGAGGCAAATGTCCTTGGAATTGTTTGAACAAATGGGACATCCCAGGATGCTCTCCTCCTGCCCAGTTCTGCCCAGGCTGTGACACTTACTCTTCTTGAAGAGCTTCTTCCGCCGTCCAGCCAGGCCCAGCTTGTAGTCCCCATGTTCACAGGTGCAGGCTTCGCTGCCCTGCCCGTAGTACTTGGGCACGAGGTTGGAAAGGGCTCTGTCACTGCTGCCGCTGAGTCGCACAGGGCCCTTGCACTTGTGTAGCTTCAGCTTCCCCGAGGCATCCTCCACGCACTGCCACTTCTGCAAGGCACAGCAGGGTCTCAGACTCCAGGGTCTCGGTCACCCTGCACACCAAACCAGGGACAGCCCTCTCCCTGCCCAAACCCAGTGGTTGCCAGGCCCTACCCCTACCACCTGCAAGTGCCTGCTCATCTCCACTGTCACTGCTTGCACCTCACTGCAGCTACCACCAGCATGAGCCTCTATCCCCTGGTTTAGCTGCTTCTGCCTGCTCAAGTCCATGTGCACAGGACAGCCAGGGGAGTCCTTAAAAAGGACAAGTTAGATCATCACTCTCCTACTTTAAACCATCCAAGAGCTCTTGTCTCTAGGAAAAGACCCACACAACTGGCTCTGGTTTTCTGTACCTTGCAGTCTGGCCTCTGCCCCCTCCTCTTCAGGCATTTTATCCTCCTACTCTTCTGCCCTTGCTCCATCTTCAGCCCCAAAAGTCTTCTGATACCCAAATGTGCTGCTGGCCCAGAGCCCTTGCCCTTGCTGTTTGTGCGCTCTAGAATGCTTTTCTCCAGCTCTTCATGAAGTTGGAGCTTTTCACCCTTCAGATCTCTGCTTCAATGTCATCTCTCTGCAGATGCCTTCCTGGATCACCTCGTTTAAAATCCTTTCCCCCTCTCCCCAAGGAGTAGATCCATATAAGGGAGTCAGTATCCATGCACACATCCAGTTGTCAGCATTTGGTCAGAAAGGTATCTGTACATAATCTCTTATTGATTCTCATTCTCTTGCTAAGTTCCAGCCTCCTAGAGCCCCCCTGGGTCCTGCAGTAGGGTTCTCTTCCATGCTTTTTTCACCTGCTCTGACCTGCTGCCTGCTTATTTAGGGCTTGTTCTATGCTCACATGAGCTTCCCAGGACATCAGTTGGATCTGTTCCCTGTGGTTACCGAGCACCTACCACATGCCAAGCACTGGCTGGTGGGCACTAACTTGTTAAATGCAACTTGCTCTACCCAGGCAGGCAGATGCTGTCATCATGCCTTCTTCAAGATGAGGCACAGAGACGCAGAGGGATGTGCCCTGGTCACAGAGCTAGGAGAAGCTAGAGCTGTGATAGAAGTGTCCTTGCCTGCTCTGCAAGGTCCTGCTTGCTGTACCCACCTCGTCACCAGGCTGTTCTCACCTGGTGGCAGATAGCACATTCCTGCTTCCTGCCCCTCACATCCCCTCCTGTGAGGCAGGCAGTGTCCCCTCCTGCCTGCCTGCCCCAGCCTCCTCCCAGCACCACCCCCTGACCTGTACCCCTTCACAGTCCCCCTCCCCGTTCCCCTCCAGAACCCACCTCAACCTCCCGGGCCTCAGAAAAGCCAGTCAGCACCCGCCATCTCTGAACGCTACCCTAATAGTTCTTAGAGTCAATTCACTTTTTCAGAACCGTTTCCTATTATTCCTATAAAAGGAAGACCAGCCACAAAGAGGAAACCATAAAAGTGAAGAGAGTGAAAATAAAGTTAACTCCTGTGGTGGCCTGCTGGATCCCTTGTGTAACAGTCAGAGGCTGGTGAGGAACCAAGGTCACACCTACGCCACAGGACACTGTCCTCTGACCCGACAGGTCCAGAGCTTACGGAGACGGGGATGGCTGCTATGAGTGTCCCAGTGTACTGTGCTGTCTGTGGCACTTTGGGAACCACACGCAGGCCCTGAAGGAGGGAGGAGGGAGGCGGCAGGGTGGCTGCGGTGGTCGCCTCACCTGCCCCAGCTGCTCACACGCTGTCTGGAACTCGGCGCGCTGACACAGGTCCTTCACACGCTGGAACTTGGGTAGGAAGTTCTCCTGGGCATCCACCTTGCTGCTGTCCCTCTTGTGGAGCAGTTTGCTGTGGGGGACGGGGCAGGGCCTCAGCGCTGGAGGAGGCCTGGCACTGTGGTTCACCCTCACTGTGGAGGATGTGGACCAGCTGACCAGAGCTGCTGAGTTTCAGGACTTAGAAACTGGGATTTTATAGGAAACCCCCTGAATGGCA
This sequence comes from Heterocephalus glaber, assembly GCF_053883595.1. Lineage (NCBI taxonomy): Eukaryota > Metazoa > Chordata > Mammalia > Rodentia > Bathyergidae > Heterocephalus > Heterocephalus glaber. Next base: position 20,461,415 of record NW_028258410.1, on the reverse strand, counting down.
TGAGTTGGCGATAAATGAACAAACCATGATGTTATCCAGGCTGGACAAAACATGTCAAAGGGCACATACGGCCTCTAGATGCAAACTGTGCGTCAAGCACAGGCCACCGAGTTACGGGCTTTAGGAATGGCCTCCACGTCAGAACATTCTCCCTCCTCCCCTCCCACCAGGTCTTCAGCGCCCTTGAACTCACCCTCTCTCCACCAAGAAGGAGTCCCGCCAGACCCTCATCTTCTTTTTCAAGTGAAACCTGGAAAACAGGCGTGCTCCATCTTCTTCTCTGGGGGTCTCTCCCTAACATCCTCCTGTTCTTGGGCAGGAGTTATTCCCACAGCCAGCCTGCTCCACAGTCCAGATGCCAGACTGGGCAGTGGTCAGGTGAGTGGCCCCATGCCCCAAGCTGTGGGTCTGAAACTGCGGCTGTGCATGTGCATCTCAGTGCCCGGAGGGATGCGGCAGTGGTCTGGACTTCCAGTTAATTACGCTGTCATGGGGAATTTTTCCTTTGCTTCATTAGAATTGGAGCTGTGGTCCTGGAGTGTGCGCTTCGTGTAATGCCACGCTACCCTTTCCCTTTGCTAAATGGGCACACCAAGGCCAAGAGCACATTTCCCACTGTGCCCTGATGCCGAGGGCTCTTGGCCTCCAAGGCAGTGTCTGCCCCCACGCATATGCATGTACACTCTCATACTCACTTGGCCTCTAACTGGGAGGAGGAGGCTCAGTGTGAACTGATAGCACCCCCAGGCCTAGACTCTGGGAGGCAAGGAGGAAGCCATCAGAGCAAGCCTAAGGTTGAAGTAACGCCTGGGCCCAGGGGCCTGCTGTGCAGTGTCAGCACTGGCCACGAGATGTCGCTTCTGCCCGCCTTTCCCTGCTGTGGCTCAGCTCCCCCTTCCCACCTGTTTTTTGATCACCATTTCGGTTCCCTTCTGGCTCCTAGGACACCTAGGAACATGTTCCCATCACACTACCCGTCATTAAAAGCAAAGAGTCTGAATTCCTAGAGCTGCATCCAGACTTGCTGACAGGTCACCCAGTCTCTCTGGGATTTAGATTCCCAGATGGTAAAATGGAGATAAAAGGAATGCCTACTCCCAAGTTACTGTGAGAATGGAAATGACAGCGTCCCCTGCAAAGCACTTAGAACAAGACCTGGCACACAACAGGGGCTCAATTAGAGCGAACTCCTATGGTTATACTGTTGCTATTGTTATTTCCGGCTGTGTGTAAGCTTAGCCCCACAGGGTCCTCAAGTCCAGGTGAGTGCCCAAATCTTAAGAGGGACCCTCTTCCTCTCCTGTAGCAGGTCGGTGGTCAGCACGGGGCGGGGGGGCATAGAGCCCCGCCTCCAGACCCACATCACATGGTCAGCCTTAAATGTTTACAGGCTGGGAAGCCCAGTGTCCCTTCCCTTGGACCTGCCCCACTCCCTCCTCACCGGTTCACTGGCCGCTCCATGTCCAGCAGCTTGAGGATGGATTTCCCATCCATGTCTGTGGGGATGTCCAGGCCGGCGATGTCCAGGATGGTGGGGGCCAGGTCAATGTTGAGGACGATGTGGGGATTCCTGAGCGGACAGGGAGAGCAGGGACTTGGCCACCTGGCCTCGCTTAGGGGAGAGGCAGCTGGAGGCAGAGGGGTCACCAGGGACTGTTGGCTGTAGGTGAGGACTCTGCATTGTGGTACCTCAACCCTCAACAGTTCTCCTGTGGCCCCAACTCAAGCCAGCCCCTGCCCTGCATTCAGCCCCTTGCCTTCTAAGCCTCCAGACACAACACAGTGCTGGGTGGACCCCCTGCTCCACTGAAGGAGGGCTCTCCATCAGGTCTTCAGGGCACATACCGCCCCTTGCTGCCCCTCTGGAGCTGGGCACAGCCTGGCCTCAGGCTCTCCCACCTGTCATGTGAGTGGCCCCCTTGCTGTGCCCTCTGCCTTAATGTTCTTTCTGCAGAGATCTGTAGGACAGCGACTTCACCCTGAAGTTCTTTCCTCAACTATTACCGAGGAGTTAGCCGGGCATGGTGATGCACATTTGTAATCCCAGGTCTCTGGGAGGTTGAGGCAGGAGGATCCCAAGTTGGAGCCCAGTGTGGGCAACTTAATGACTTGCAAAGTGGAAAAAGGGCTGGAGATGTAGCTCGTTGCAAAGGCAGCTCTGGACTAAATCCCCAGTATTGCCCCCCCCCCCCCCAGTTAACACACACACACACACAGACACACGTGAGCGTGGTGCAGCTGGACTTGTGGTTGGCCAATAGGATGGTGAGGGATGCACTGTCCCTGTGTCTCGTGTGACAGGGCATGTCATCTTCCCAGCTTTGAAGAGCAAGCTGCCATACGTGTGCCCCCAGTGAGGACCCCTGCGACAGTTTGGGAGGCAGGCTGTCAGGTTCAAGTCCTCCATGTGCACTGCCGCAGTCTGCCAGTGCGGACTGTGCACCTGGACCTGAACAGTGGGCCCGGCCTCTGACCACAGAGGAGCCGGCAGTGCGGGCGCTGTTTCACATTGCTGCATTTGTGGTGACTGCACTGCAGCACAGACCCGGTGCAGAGCCCTTCCTAGGACCCTGTTGAGAATTTACCATAGATCTGCCGCTCCTCCTGTCTCCTGTCTCCTTTGTGGTGCTTTCAGTATGGTGTATGTGACAGGCACAGTGCCTGCTGAGGGCAAGACAGATGCATTCCCCATCCCTTCCCAGTCATTCAAGAACCTTGCCTCTCTCCAGCCCAGTGCTGGTGAGTGTTGCACAGGCTGCCAAGTGTGCGAGGGGCTTCGGGGAAGGTGGGCTGAAGCTGCATAGTGCAAGGGCTCTGAGGCCCACACAAGGTACAGAGGCTTCAGTTTGCAGGCGTGGGAGCTGGAGAACACTGTGGAGGGGGAGGCATGATCCTGCATGCCAGCAGCCAGCTAACAATGGAGCTGAGGTCCCACCTGGCCAGGGTGGGAAGGATGCCGGTGGCTTTTCCCAGCCAGCATGCATGGCTTGTGTTGGGTCAATAGCTTCTGACTCAGGCCTTGCCCAGGTTCCACTGCCTGATGTGCTTGGCCTGGTCTCCCAGGTTTTCTATCACCCCTGGCTACAGTGAGAGGTGCAGGGCTACACTCAAAACCAGAACAGTAAGAGCCATCCTTGGGGCTTTTCTTCCAACCATGTTTGGTTTCCGAAGCTGGATGGCCAAAAGTTTGAAGCTGCTGATCTGATCCTGCTATCAGCAAACAAACGGCTGTTAGAAGGTGAAGCCAGCTCAGAGAAGGTAAGGCTGAGAGATGGAAAGCGAGAGCTTCTTGATGGCATCATCCTTGCAAATGCTTCCTCCTCTGGGGACTGGAGAAGTGAGAGCATATGGCAGGGGAGCTGCCTTTCCAACCTCCCTTCGCTTGGGCTGGTCTCCCTGATACCCCAACTGATCCTCGGCAGCTGCAGCCACGATTACTGGCTTTGCTCTGATCTCCCCTGCCCCAGACAGAGCACTTTTGCTGTCAGCAGCGTCATTGCAAAGGTTAAGCCAAGGAGAATGGCTGGCTGAGGGCTGCGGTTCACGTGGTCCCTGGGAAAGGACGGGAGGGACATGGTTCACAGTGCTGCCCCCAGGAGCTGGCTCAGCTGCTGTCAGGGTAACTGGCTGCCTGGCGGAAGCTTGGGCTTCCTCTCCAACAGATGCTAGGAACAAGGCCCTTTCCCACCTGCTAGGAAGACTGGGGAGACGCCCTGCCCTGATTTCCTGGCACACTGCCTCACCACTAACAATCTGTTTCACAGGTGCTAACTGCTCCTGGCTTCTTCCTCATCAGAAGGGTCAGAATCCACCAGGGTGACATAATGGCTCTTTCAGCTGGCACTGCTGTAATCGTGTGCCACCCAGGGGTGTGACTTGGCTGCTGGGCTGCAGTTTTTAGCCCTTAGGAGCCCAGGAGTGGGGGTGATGCACTTACAGAGAGCCAGCCTCCACGTTGGGGCCCCTCACATAGAATGGGACCCGGATATCGAACTCGTATGGCATGGACTTCCCTTTCACCAGGCCAAACTGGCCGATGTGGTAGCCGTGGTCAGCGGTGTAGACGATGTAGGTGTTGTCCAGCTCTCCTGTCTCCAACAGCATGTTGTAAATCTGCAACGGAGGCCAGGAGCTGAGGAGCAGTGGGCCATGGGCCCTGCCCACCACTGACCCAGGAGTGAGTGACAAGGGGCTTGAGCTCCAAGCTGGTCTCACTCATTTCAGGTCACCTCCCAGCAAGACCCCAAGGATCGCATTTATAATGCACCCCCCCTTCCCCAGGTCCTGAGGGTACTGTTTTTTTTTTTTTGGTACCTGTAAGGCAGGCGTTGGAACCACTGAGCTAAATCCCCAGCCCCTCCTCAGGGTACTTTTCATCTTCTATTTCTTACTTCTGGGTTACAGCTCTCTGCATTACAGAAGTTCCAACAGGGCTGGAACTCTTGTTATCTTGTTCCCTGCCTGCTGTGTCCCATGTACACTGACCCTTAATAAATGCCACTGAATGAACCAATGAATGAAAGAAGCCTGATGGGGCCTGTGGCAGGAGTTTGTGCCCTATGACAGCGCTGCCCAGCAGAACTCTGTGATGATGGCAATGTTAAAGGCTGCACTCCCTAGTGTGGTGGCAGCTAGTGCCCGGGGCTACTGGGCATGTGAATTGTGACAAGTGTGACTGAGGAGCCCAATGTAAATGTGATGGCATTTTAATGAATTTGAGTAGCCAGGGAGAAAATGTGTGGTACACATCCACACAATGGAATACGATCCAGCAATAAAAAGAATGAATTTGAACACACACTACACTGTGGATGAACCCTGAAAACACTGTGCTAAGTGAAAAAAAACCCACACACAAATAAACAAAAATCCCAGTGGCAAAAGTCATATACTTTGTAACTCCATTTATGCGAAATGTCCAGAACTCCAAATCCATGGAGACAGAGCCCAGTGGTTGCAGGGGTGTGGTGTATGTGTGTGTGCATGTGTGTGTGTGACATTGAGACGGGCTGGAGTGCCATAGTGAAGTTGATGGGCTTTTGGGGTGATGAAAATGTTCTAAAATTAACTTGGAAGTGACTGCACAACTCTGAATATATTAAAACCACTGAGTTGTACACTTCAGTTGAGTGACTTCAATATTCACCCAATAATGAACATAATTACTGGTATATGAAGTAGATCTCAATAAAGCTGTTAAAAATGTAAATGGGAGAAGTGTAGCCACAAGTGGCTGCCACACAGGGTAGCACAGATCAAGAATGGAAGTTTCATGAAGGTAGAGGTTTGGCCTGGATCATTCCAAGCCTTTTTCCTAGGTCTAGCAGCACCCTGGCATGTCTCTCTCCCTGCCTCCAGCTGACGGCTTTCAGGCACAAGCAGGGAGAGCTCAATCCTAGTGGCTGGGGCTCAGGCCAAGCCCAGGAGGGGGACCTACCGTCTCCATGGAGTCGTCCACGGACAGGAGGGTCTGCAGGCGTTTCCGCTGCAGCATGTTGGTGAACTCCATGTGGATGGGCTTCATGGGCCCAGTGTAGCGCATGATCCAGTGCTTGTCCGGGTTGGGCGCGTAGTTGTAGCTCGGTGTGCTGGTGGCAGATACACAGTGGTCAGGCCGAGGTACTTGGCCTGGGCCCCCAGATGCACCTCGGATGAGCGGCCATCATAGGTGGCTTGCTCTATTTGGGGATGAGGGACATTGGTGTGCCGGGGCTCTGCTAAACACCCTCTCACTGGGAGGTGGAACAGAGTGACCTTGAACCACAAAGGGAGAAAAGCAGTCCCTTTCCTGCTGTCTCAGGCCAAAGCCTGAGGTTGGTGCCAGTCTTTGTGACACTTTCTGGAGTTCACTCATTTCCCTTTTTTAAGAACACAGAGGGCCCCGTTCAGCAGGCCAGCTGGGGTCTCATTTCCCAGAACCACTGTGTGTGTTTCTCAGCTGCTCCAGCAGTGACTAGGGGCAGTCACTGTGGGGGAGGGATCTATACAGTGTCCTTCTGTAATGGATTTTTGGTTTAAAAAGGTAAAGGATGGATTTAAAAATCAAGTACATTATAGTTATGCACATATGGCCCAAATTTTGAGGATGGCATCCAGATGCCCACATCAGGGACATACCATGTTCCTTAACTATCATAATTATCTTTCCAGGGCCGGGGATTTAGCTCAGTGGTTCTGCCGCCTGCTTCGCAAGTGCAAACCCGAGTTCGATCCCCGGTACCAAAAAAAAAAAATAGCTGTAGAATTTAGTGCAATACTTTGGGCCGGGGATTTAGCTCAGTGGTTCTGCTGCCTGCCTCACAAGGGTAAGGACCTGAGTTCGATCCTCGGTACTGGAAAAAAAAAAAAAAAAGATTCACAATTATCTTTCCAGTTGTTTGGACCTCTCATTTACTAAAGAGCTGGTCAGAGGAGTTTGGGACCAGCTCAGGGTCTCACTGAGTGAGGAAGAGAGCCCTGGGCCCTGGGCTTCCTGGTGTGTGGCAGCTACAGTGAAGAATGACAAATACACAGAGACCTTTACTGAGCAGCAACCATGTGCTGGGTAGTTTGAAGGACTCAGCTTTTACTATCGCATTTAATAGAACAGTCTGAGGAGCTGGTAATATTTTCACTCTCCTTGGGTGAGGAAGGAGGGATCTGACTGGCCACAGGCAGACACTGGGCTTGAACTCAGGCAGCCAAGATGCCCACCACCCCCACATTAGCACCAACAGCCCCCAGGGCCAGCCTAGGGCCCCTCACATCACAGGTGCTTGGGCAAAACTGACTGAGAGGTTCCTGCAGGAGAATTAAGCAGCAGAAACACAAAGATGAACTCAGCTCCTGGCCCTGGCACTCTGTATGGTTCCAGTATCGTGTCACTCCATCCCAAACCAAGAGGACCTTCTGTCGCCTCTGCTCAGGCGGACCTAGGGACCTGAGGCACCGAAAACCCCACCAACATGCAGGGTCTCCAGGTGCATTACACCACTACTAGGAAACAGTTCTTCATCCCGAGGAGGGGGCATCTCTCATGGTGGGTCTGATGACGCTGGAGGCCCAGGTCCCCCTCACAGCCCACCCCCGCCCCAGCCAATGATGCTTCTGGATATCAAGGGCTGAGGGGCTGCAGGAGGGAGTGGAAGGACAGGCCTTGCAAGTGCAGGGCCAACTCCTGCCACTTCAGGATCTTAGTGCCCCTAGACATGATGACGCTGCAGCTTTCAGCAGCCTGACGGGGGAGACCGTTGCTATGTGAAGTGGGTGGAAGTTATAGCCTGGAGACTCCTTCTGGACTTCTCCGATCTGTAGCCTCCTGCTGCTAAATCCTCTCTGGCCCATGCTTCCTTTGATTATGAGAGCGCTGCTCTCCCCTGCGGCCAGCTCAGGGCCTGACCTGTGTGTTGAACATTCTCGGGAACAAGGCCTCCTTCCTGCTGAGGACTGAAAGGAGGGCTGCGGGGCGGGGTCAGCAGAGCTGCTGAGCCTTGTGGTGTGTCAGAGCCGGTCTGAGGCTCCGAGGGCCCGGGGGTCCATGATGTGACTTTTGCAGCCTGTTCGCCAAGAGATCCCTTTGAGAGATTCTGAGGCCAGAAGAAGGAGCCATGCCTTGGGGGCCCATGCAGCAAGCCGCCTGCATCAGACAGGGCTCCCGCATGGTCCCTCTGCCTGAACAACCATGCGAACCTCTCTTCTCCCCGGGCACCTGGGGAAGGTCTGGGCGCCCCCTCAGCCCCAAGGGAACAGCCCCTTCTTTCCCTGGGACGGAATTCGGGTGGGTGACTGGGCCCCCAGGCCGTGCCTGAGAGCCGTGAATAGCAGCCGTCCACTCCAGGCTGTAATACAGCCCCAGGGAGGAAAGGGGTGGCCCTGAGCCCACTAGAAGACCAGGGAAGGAAACTCCGTGGGCCAATGGCTGTGTGTCTGCGCTACATATCAGTGTGCTTGTCCACCTGTGTGCTTGCCTGTGTATCTGTTTAACCTGTGCTTTTGTATCTGGTTATCTATGTGTACCTCTGTGTGTTTGTATGCCTGTACTTTTTGGTGTGTTCTTTTTGTGTGTCTGTATGTGTCTGTGTGTACTTGTCTATACGTGCATCTGTGTGTCTGTATAACTAGTTGTTCTTGTGTGTCTGCGGGTCTGTGTGTACCTGTTTGTGTGGATGTGTTGGTATATGTGTATGGTATGTCTGCATGTGTGTGTCTGTGTATGTGTCTGTACTGTGTGTATGTGTGTGCGGGTGTGTTTGTGCTGTGTGGCTGTCTTGTCTGGCGTCTATGTGGCCTGTGTTGGTGTGTACCTCTGTCTACACTTCAGTGTATGTATGCGCATGGCACAGAGAGGGGGAATGGGCAAATGGGTCAGGGTAAGGCGGTGGCAGCGGCATCTGTCAGCTGGGACAAGGGACAAGGGACAAGGCAGTCTTGCTGGGGGCAAGAGAGATCTGACCAAAGACTGCAACAGAAAGACCCAGCGCTGTGCTGCACTGTGTGGTCTGTCCCCTCTTCAGCCCCCCTTGACTGAATGAAATGTCATAATGAAATGTCCTAGCTGCAGAATTTTTGATGTCATTATACCCCAGAGACAAAAGAGCCTTCCAAACTTGCCCCTAATGAGGCAAAGAGGGTTCTCTGAGTAAGCAACAGCAGGTGCTGCTCATTTTCAATTTCTGTAATTTTCATTTCAAAGGGACAATTGAGCAGGCAATGTCAAATGATCTCATCCCACAACTCGGAGCCACGGGGGTACAGCCAACCCCTCTTCTGTAGGAGCTGCAGAGGCCCTCTTTGCTTTTTGTCCCTGGGATGGGTGGCCTGGATCACGGAAGCCAGGGGTGGGAAGGGAGGCTGGGGACCCCACCCCAGGGTGGAGGGGAGCAGGTGTGCAGGAGCCAGGCAGTCTGATGTGCAGAGGCGACAATGCCGGCCTGGGCCTGAAGGTGGCGCTGTGGCCCCAGGAAGGCAGTTGATCCTCTGCGGGGGTGGGGGGTGTGGCATACAAGGTAACACCCCAGTATTCTCCCCTCTGAGCCACTCCAAGTGCTGTCAGAAAGTCATTACAGCGAGGTGGGTGAGGAGGGCAATGTATTCTGATCTTAATGAAAATTAAACACCCTGAATGTCTGGGCAGATTCCAAATTGCCCCGTCCTTGTGGCCCTGGAATGTCACAGAAAGGACTGATGAGTATCATGGCTAAGTGGGAGGTGGTTTGTGGAAATGAAAACCCAGAGTACTTTCCAGAAAGATAAACCAAGCCAGCTGGATGGAGGAGACCTAGAGGGGTGGGCAGAGATGGGACACACCAGTGGGAACTGGATTTGAATCCCAGCTCTGCCATTGAGCAGCTGGGTGACCTCAGGTACCTGTTACCTCACCTCTCCATGCCTCAGTCTTTTCATCTGCAAAATGGGGCCCCACATGTGATGGGCACCCTTAGAGATGGCCCTTAACGGTCCCCACTTCTTGGTCATCCCAACCCTACACAGCGTGTTCTGTGTGACCAACAGAACACGGCAGTGTGATGGGGTCACTTTGAGATTGGGCATATAAGACGGCAGCTTCCACCTTGGCCTCTTTCTCCGAGTGTCGTCCCAGGACCCCGTCGCCACTAGCGTCTTCTTTGGACACTTGTGCAGTCCTGGAGGGGCCCACATGGCACAAACCAGCCAGAGGGGCAAGGCTCGGGTAACAACAGCCCCAGCTGCCACCTCCCCTCAGCCTGAACCCGAGACCCTGAGCCAGGACCTCAGAGAAGTGACTCCCAGATCCCTGACACTCAGACACTTGCTGCTCAATGTCTGAGCACAGCGTTATGTGGCACTGGGTGACTGATACACCTAGGGCCACCGTGAGTACCAAGGGACCGCATGCCATGTGATAAGGCTTAGCACCAAGCCCACCACGGTCAGCAGCTGGGGGAGCTCCGGGCCCCTTCTCTGAAGAACGTTCTTAAATGTAGGAAAGAAAACCCACAGGCTCATTAGGAAGCTTTGCAGTGCAGTTCTGGCCATTGATCGTGGTGGGAAGACCTGGGTCCCAAGTTAAGGACTCCACCTCCTGCTCTGGTCTGTAACCAGGCTGGCTGGATTTGGATCCCAGCACGGCCACAGGCCAGTGGTGTGTTCCTGGGGTCCTCAGCTGGGAGGACTCGAGAAGGCCCAGCCGTCTTCGTGATCCCTAAAGCCCGGCCCTCCCACCTCCAAGCTCCCCCGCGGCTCTGCCAGCTGGGGCTGAGGCTTACATGTGCTGGGACGAGTTGGGGAAGAGGTGTGAGTACTGGGGAGCCGAGTCCTCAGGGCCGTGAGGGGCTGCGTGGCTGATGACCATCAGGACCGGCCTGTGTGGGTACATCTTCTTAGACGTGCGGAAGAAGCTCACGCTGTCGTTGGTGATGAGGTCTGTGAGGTAATCCTGGCGGGGAGAGAGGAGAGCGGTGAGGAGCCGTGTATGTGTACTGAGTGCCTGTAGGTGCCACGCACGGACTGGGACACAGCGGCCAACAAAACCAACCCTGGCCTGAGGAGCCAACGAGTCCAGAGGCCAGACAGACAGGAAATCAGCAAGTGAAAGGTACAGAATGGTGTGGCACTCAGAAGAGGAAGCAGCAGAGCACAGGTTGGGGAGCACTGGGGAAGAACTGCCATCTGTCATTCCTGCGTGAGAGATAGACATTAAAAGAATAGCAGTGAACATCGAGTGCTTATGATGTGCCAAGAACTATCCTGTATTTGTTTGTATTAGCTCACTTAATTCTCATACCATCATAGGAAGTGGATGTGACAACAATTCTTATCTTTCAAAAAGGAAATTAGGGCACAGAGAAGTTTAGTGCATCGTCCAATGTCACACAGCTGCTAAGTGTTGGACCCAGGACTCTTGAGTCTTGGTTCCTCAGTCTGCCATCTTTTCAAGTCTCTGGGAGTTCCATATTGTGGGATGGGCACATCCCTATATCCCCTTAGGGCCTACGCTGGGGACAGGAGCAGACAAACATGAATAAAGAACCAGGATTGTTACAAGATGTGACGAATGAAGGAAGTAAGACAAGGAGATGTGCCATCTGAGAGGAACTGGGAGCTGACATGGGGGAACAGAATTTAGCCGGGCCAGCCAGGGGGCCTGTCTGAGGAGGTGGCAGCTGAGACCTCAATGATGAGCAGGAGCTGGGTGCAGGCACGTGTGTACCCTTGGACCTCAGGCCCAGCTGCGGCTAGAGCCCCTGGGGGATTCACTGACCCTCCAGGCCAGGCCCACCTCCAAGTGCAGGTGCTATAAGCCTGTGTTTCAGCCCAGGCGACAGACTTTCTAAAAGCTCCCCACGGGATGGCAGTGTGTAGCCAGGCTTGAGAATCACTGATCCTGAAGGAGAGAGAGCTTGCCTTGTGTCCTAGGACCAGAGAAGACAGCAGGGTGACAGCTGGCGCCTCAGAAAGAGGGTGACAATGACAGTAGATAAAACAGATGATACAAGGAGCAGCACACATGTGCGCATGCACGCGCGCGCGCACACACACACACACAAACACACAGCACACACAGTCTTCAGAAAACTGAGGCACCAGAAGAACTGAAGGAAAAGAAAATAGCCAGAAACCGAGGGCTTTAAAAGCTCAGCTAAGAGGTCGAGATGTGCATAAGCCACTCTCCCCTTTTTTTTCAGAACCGGGGATCAAACTCAGGACCTTGTGCTTGCCAGGCAGGTTCGATACCACTGAGCTACATCCCTGGCCCCCTAGCCCTTTTAAAACTTAGTAAATCTTTAGCTGTGGATTCCTCCTGATGGTTTTGAGATTTTAAAATTTACTCTGCTTCCTAAAAAGCATCTGCCCCAAAGTATCACTTTCAAAAAGAGAGATTATTATTTTCGAGAAAAAAAAGATAAAAAGAGGGCTTCAGCTTCCATCCTGAAGCCAAGCATCCCACATGTATCCCTGCTGTGATGGCTTCATGCATTTCAGGCACACAGTTCAGGCACATGTGTCCTCTGTCTGCAAGAACAGAGGTGACCACTGGGGTGCCACTTACAGAGCAGATGCACAGTGCAGTGACCAGCAGCAGAGGGGGACAGGTGACTGACAGGACTGCTGCCACACCATGCCATGCTGTGCTGTAGGTTGGTGGTCACTGGTGTGGAAAGTTGTCCACAATACACCGAAAGGGAAAGGCCAGTGGACAGAGGAGAAGGGGGAAGCAAAGCAGACAGGAGAAGCCAAACCCTGACCTCGAAGTTCTGAACATCAAGGAAAAACTTGTAAGGATAGCTATCAAGTGCTAACTGAGGACTGGGAAAAGGAGAGAGAAGGGCAGGATATCACTTGCTACTTTATACTTCTTTATATTTTTCCTTCAATTGTTTTTAATGGAGTGATCTTAAAAATGGGTAAGAAAATGTTTGAGAAGGGGGCTTTGTTGAATCTATTACATAGAATATATTATATAAATCACAGAGTTGGTGCTATAGCCATAGGCATGATCTAAAGGCACTAGCCATTTTTTTCTTGAGACAGCTATATAGTTCAGGGTGGTCTTGAACTCACTATGTAGCCCAGGCTGGCCATGAACTCAGTGATCCTCCTGCCTCAGCCTCCCCAGTGCTGGGATTATAAGTGTGCACCACCACACCCAGCTAGACATGTTCTTAAAGTGACAAAGGGAACCACCAGCTGAAACTCAATGCTTCTGGCCAGTGGCATGGGTGGAAAGAGGATTGTTGCTCTTCACAACCAAGCCATATCCGCTGCTGGGTTCTAGAGCTAGAAAACTGTTGGTGGGTGATTAGTAGACATTTTGAATCATGCTTCCAGGACTCTCCATTCCCACGACAAGAATAACAATGGGAGGAGTTATGGAGTGAAGTGAAAAAGAACAAACCAGAGCCACATGATCAACATGGGCCACACGTGGCTTCATCTGACGATGGCTAAATGTCCCAACATGGAGAAGTCTTATGATGTCACACTGGGTGAGACAGACTGTGGATATAGCGTTACTTATATAAAAGTCTCAGAGGCCAGGGATTTAGCTCAGTGGTGCCGCCGCCTGCCTCACAAGCGCAAGGTCCCGAGTTTGATCCCCAGTACCAAAAAAAAAAAAATGTCTAAGAACACACAGTCTTGTGCAATGTCTGGGATACCTGCCGCTGACATAAAGCAATAAGCACCAAATCTGGGTCCTGGACACCTCCAGGAGAGGCGGCAGGACAGGAGGGGGATGAGGCTTGAGAAGGGACACTTGGGCTCCCATGGGCTCTGTGACATCCTCAGTCCTACACTGGATTCTGCCCCTGCCTCTCAGGCGGGCTGAGAGTTTCAAGTGCTAATAACTGTTAAGCTCCTGCCACTGTGCCCTGCACAGTCGGCTCTTGATAAGATTAAGCCAGGAATTATGATAGCCTGGCGCTTGGCAGGTTTTCTGCCTGCCCGAGAGCTGCTCGTCCTTCTTGGTCCTGCAGTCTTCCCTCCTCTCTGCCTGCTACCCCGACAGCTGCAGCGACATCAGCACATTCCTCCTTCCTCCCTCCACATGGACTGGGTGGGGACGCCACCCCAGCTCCACTGCAGGCGGTGACCCTGGGGAGGCCAGTGAGAACCAGCATCTCTCTGGCCACTTGACAGGGAACAGTGAAGGACTGGGGTCTGGGCGTGGTGGTGGTGACACTGCAGCCTCGTGTGGGAGGGAGACAGACCAGGTCACTGACTGGATTGAGGAGGGCATAAGATGGGACAGGTGGCTCCCTGGCCCTACTGGCTTCTGGTTCGGGTGGCTGGGGAAAGGGTACAAAGTCAGGGGTCCAGGAGAAAGAGAACAGGCGAGGGTGAGGTGGACTGCGTGTGCGTGTGTGTGTGTGTGTGTGTGTGTGTGTGTGCACGCGTGTGCAGGGTTCAGATCTGGACAAGGCGGGTTTGATGTGCGTGGTGGGCCACGGGGGAGGTCTTCGAGATTCAGTCGGGGGGTCAACCAAGTGAGCAGGTGGGAAGACAAGTTGGTCACTACCGCCCCAGGGGAGGCTGTGCCCTGTTCACTAACTGCTGAGGCCAGCCCCGCCCCCACACCCAGGCCAGGACAGCCGGTGTGAGCAGGACCAGCCCTTGCCTTGCACACTTCCAGCATGCCTGAGCAGGTGGGCTACAATGCCAGGGCTTGGCACTCTGCTTCTGCCAGGATGTGGAAGGGACCGCTGGAGAGAGCCGGGTGGCTGGGATACCTGCTCTGGGGCCTTCCTGGAGGCATCCCCAGTTGCCACCCACTTAACCACGTCTGCAGGACTGCTAGCCTGTGTTCCCCAAGCAGTCACCTGACCATGGCTGTGTACGCAAAGCAGAGTGGGTCAGTCCCTCATCTGTTTTATTTGCTAAAGAGACAGCTGATGCCCTCACTTAGCACAGATGAGCGGTGTCTGTGTCTGTGCAGGGCTGGGATGGTCCTGTCCCTTGGGTGCTTTCTCCTGTTCGGGGTGGATGTTCTGGCTCCTTCAAGATTGCTCTGGCTGCTGGGAAAGTGACCAGAAGGACAAAAAGGCACAGGTGAGCCCCAAGGTGGCTCTGCTGATGCCTCCCAGGGGTTGCTCACGCTCTTGTCCCTCGGAAGCCTGAGTTTCTGCCTTGTTTTACTTGCTTGAGACAAGGAGTCCCCCCAAATTTCACAGGGCATCTCCCCAAACTGGAGTTCCCTTCTTTCCAGGCCTACCTTTTCTGCTGGGGAAGCCCCGCATGAGTTCCAAGGGTTCCTTTAAGCCTGGGCCTGGACACCAAGGGCTTCACTGCCCAGCCCCGGTGTGAGGGGTATGTGTGTGGGGTGGCAGCCTCCACTGGAGCTGCTTTCTTCCCTAGGAAGTCAGTCATTGAAGTCAGCCATAAATACAGGGCCTCCCTTTCCTGAGCCACTGGCTTCCACAGGCAGCAGAGTTCTCTAATTTCCACTGCAAATCACAGTGGTCATCCCTCAACCTTGGGCTTCCCCAGAAGTTTCTGAAGAGATTTGCATCTTTTCCAGGAGAAAAGAGACTTCACAATGGGTCCAGAGTCAGACAGAGCGGGTTCAAACGCAGCTTTATCCCTGCTAGCTGGGTGCTCCAGGCCTGACACTGTTGAACGCTCAGACTCTGCACCCAGCAAGTGGGCTAATGAGCTGTCCTGTCTTCAGACGGTGGGGTGAGGGCCCAGAGCACGGCACTCAGGAAAGCCCCGGACCCCAAAACCCATCACCAGCAGAGGCTCACACTGTTATCCATGAACTCGACTGATCAGCACCGAGCTTCGAGAAGAGGATATTGTACTCATCTTAGAGGGAGAAACGGAGGTCACAGATTAAGCAATGCGCCCACAGCTTAGCACCAAGTCCTTTCTATTTTGGGGCATCTGGTCCACCTTTTTATTTCCCACAAGAGAATTACTAGTGAGAGGTCGTACGCGCTAGGTAACAGCGGCTTTGGGCAGGGATCAATGACACCTTCCTGTGAGTGCAGCGGGGAGGACTGAGGCACGGAAGCACGTGGTCGCGTCTGTGCTCTAGGAGAGCAAGTTTTCATTTCATGGGTTTTCACGTGTCATGAAAATTATTCTTTTAGGAAATTTACTGTGATTAGAGAGAAAACAGGAGATCGACTCTCAACACAGTTCTAAGCGTAGAGCTCGGGACTGGCACCGTAAGCACAGCGTGGTTCAGCAGGACTCTGGAGCCTACTCACTGCATAGCTGCAACTTTACACCAGCTAACCAGCAACTCCCCGTCCCTCTGCTCGCCAGCAACCACCCTTCTTTCTGCTTCTGTGCAGTTCATGACTTTAGATTCTTCAGTGAAAGGGGACCCGGGCGTGGTGGCCCACACCTGTAATCCCAGCACTTGGATCACTGCAAGTAGTGATCTCGCTGTGTAGCTCAGACTGGTCTTGAACTCATGGTGATCCTCCTGCCTCAGCCTCCCAAATGCTGGCATTACAGGTATGTACCACCATGCCCAGCAGGAGTAGCCTCTTTTTAAAAGCAGAATAACATTCTACAGTTTGTATATACCACGTGAAAATTACTCTTGATTTTTACTTTGACTTTTTAAAAAAATTTTTTTAAAATTTTTGGTACTGGGGATCATACTCGGGTCCTTACGCTTGCGCAGCAGGCGGAGAAACCACTGAGCTAAATCCCCGGCCCTACTTTAACTTTTTAAAAGCTAGCTGAAAGCACAAAAGCCATTCTTGGGCTGGGGAGTGTGGCCGGGGAGGTGTTAATGCCGGTCTCCAGAGTGAGTCAGGTCTCCCGGGCCTGGGCTAGTGCCTTCAAGAGCAGGTCTTAATGAAGCGCGTTTGGCTTTCTGGGCTTGCATGCTTGCCTCCGCTGCCTTGTGCACCTGACCCTTTCACATTTGCCAGTTTCTTCTCCCTGCTGTGAGGCCACCAGGGGCCCTCACCACAAGCCAGTGCTACGCTACCTGGGCCACCCAGACAGAATCATGAGCCTCTCAAACCTCTTTTCCTTATCAAGTACTCAGATTCATGGGCCGGGGATTTAGCTCAGTGGTTCCGGCGCCTACCGCACAAGGGCACGGTCCCAAGTTCGATCCCAGGTATGAAAAAACAAAACAAAACAAACAAACAAAAGTACCCAGATTCAGGTGTCCCATGGTGGCCACACAGGCGGACCGAGACACCAAGCACAGGCCCTGAGCCCGGGCTCCCAGTCCCCAGCCCACTGCTGTGCCTCCATCTGCCATGCTGCTCTCAGGATCTGAACCCTGGACCTGAGCCAGTTCTGGTCCCAAAGCCCCCTGGTGTCCCTGTCATCATGCTTCTGTTTCCAGGCCCCTGCTCGCTGGGAGCCCAGGAATCCCGGCACCCCACCTCAGGGGCTCTTCCCATCTGTGGGGCATGATCTATGGCAGGAAGCAGGCGAAAGAGCAGATGTTCTAGCCTCAGCCCCAAGGGCCCCTGGGTAAGTTGATTTCCAGGCTTCTCTGAGCCGAGCGCAGTGCGAGGAGGCATTATGAGAGGAGGGAACGGTTTGCAGGATATTTAGAGACTTTGCTGGCATTGAGGCTAGAAGGCAGACAGTGTGTTCAGCCCTAGGAGACTGTAATTTCTGTTCCCAAGGAGTCCAGCAGGGATGCTCATTTTCTCTCCTCGCCAGGACTTTGCAATTAATTGCTAAGAAAGTAATGGAAGCTGATTACGTGCTGAATGAGGACCAGGGGGTGGCAGGTGGGTGCTATACGGGAGACACATGGTTTCTGTCCCCTGGGTCTGAACTAACTGATGTACACACAGGAAGCTATCAGCCTCGACTGTTGTCAAAAGGCAGGAGAGCCCCAGAATGTGCTGTGCCTCCAGAAAGGGAAGGCAAGGGGTTCTCTGGCTGCTGGGCCAGTGGCAACTCCATTTTGTTTGGGCCTCTATTCTCAGCCTGTGTTCCTAGGAAGGGCTCAGACGCACACATGCTGATTGGCTCAGGGACAGACAATGTAATGCTTCAGGGCCAATGAGAAGCAAGGAGACTTGCTGGGGATCCTGGGAAAGACCCCCTGCTTGCAGCCCAGCAGAAGTGAGAGGATGTAAGGGTGGCCACAGTGCTACCAGGAGGGGAGGGAAAGTCCATCTGTAAATGAGGTGAGAGACCAAGAACACAGAGCAGAGAGGAGAGAAAGAAGTGACTTCTGGGTCCAACCACGCCTGATACCATTACTACCGGATTTTCAGTTCAGTAGGCGAACAGGTTTTCTCTCCATTCAAACCATTTTGAGTTGAATTCCTGTTTACAAACAACTGAAAGAAGCCAGTTTGAGTCAAGAAAGGATAACCATGTAACTAGGGCAGGCTGAGAAGACTTCACAGGAGGGAAGCTGAGTGAGCTGTGGATAAACATGGGGCAGGAGAGCAGCCCTGAAGCCTTTGACAGGGCGTAGTAACTGGCAAGGCCAGTCTGGTTGATATGGTTCACTCTTGGGCTGACAGAACAGGAGACGGGGCTGGTGTGTGTGTGTGTGTGTGCGCACTGTGGTGAGGTGCTCTGATGTTAACATGTGTGCACATCACTTCATAGTTCATGACACACCTTTAGCTGCCAGATTGTGAGCCCTACAAGGACAGTGAATGAGTCTGCTTTTGTTACCCCCCAGTAGCTGGCACCCAGCAGGCTCTCAATAAGCACTTGTGGCTGGGGCTGAGTGAGTTATCACGGTTGATCAGTGCACTCGCCATGTGTGATGCTGTGAAGATGGGAAATACTTCACATAAAACACTCAGCACAGTGCCCAGCACATAGTAGAGAAGTGCCCATCCCCCAGAGCCGAGTGAGGCTCTCAGGAGTGAGTGCTGTACCCAAGTACAAGGCGACACTCAGCGTGTCAGGGCTGGGGCTCCGAACTTTGTGTGCTGACTCCACACAAGACACTCGCTCCACAGTCTCTGAAGGTGGTGGCAGAAGGACAATGTGATGCACCGCAGAGGCTGCAGCCCATGGGTCAGGCAGGAGTTTAGAAAGGTCTGAATGAGGTGCTAGTATTTATAAATCTGAAGGCTGGGGAGGGAGGGGACAGGATGGATCTCACAGTAGGACGAAGACTGTACCAGCTATGTGGATACCAGAGCAGACTCAGGATGTGGACGGGGCAGGGAGAGTTGACCGTTTCCATATATACTATATGTATTCTGGAAACGGGAAATACAGATGCCAGTTTCTCCTCTTCCTCCTCATTACTACCATCATCATCTAAGCCAGGGGTCAGGAGACTTTACCCCGGGCCAAATCAGGCCTGCTGGTTGTTTCTGTTTTTCTCTTTTTTGGTACTGGGGATCGAACTTGGGTCCTTGTGCTTGCACAGCAGGTGGCAAAACTACTGAGCTAAATCCCTGGCCCTGCTGCTTGTTTCTGTACACAGCATTACTGGCACACAGCTGCTGGAGTTGGACATGTGATGTCCCCTGAAGGCCCCTGTGTTGAAGGATAGGTCCTCATCTTGTGCCACTATCGGGAGGATCTTTGAGAGGTGGGGCCCAGAGGAAGGAAGTCAGGTCACTGGGGACGTCCTTGAGGGGGTACTGGGCCACTGGCCCCCTCTGTTTTTCTTTGAGGCGAAGAGACCTCCCACCATGATGTCCTATGAAGGCCAAAAGACCACTGCCTGAAACCTCAGAAAACATGAGTCAAATACGCTTTTTCTCTGCGAAGCTGGTGATCTCAGGAGCTCTGTTGGCGACAGAGCTGACTCACGCAGCAGCCACGCCTGTGACTGTCCATATTGTCACAGCTGTTCCTACAGGCCGGTGGCAGAACTGCGAGGCTGCGACAGAGACTGTCTGGTTTGTAAAGCCCAAAATATTCCTAAAATCTGTTCCTGCCCTGGGCTAAGCTACTCTGTGTCCTGTACTTATCACATGCAAAGGGGCTCTTCTCATGCACTTGAACACACCTGGTCCTCAGACACCATGGTGACGACACCACAGCCCAGCACCACTGGCTCACGGCTAGGTGGCTCTGATGAAGACAACACGGTGCGCAGATGAGGAGTCTGAGCCACCTGAACCCTGGGCGTTTGGGCCAGAAGTGCAAACTGGCTCAGCCACTGAATAGACAGTGTGTCCCCATGAGGCACGTCAGGAGGTCAGAGAGAGAAACAGGTACAGATGTGCACCACAAGCCGTGTACAAGGACGTGCTCAGCAGCTTAATTCCTGACGGATTCAAACCGGAGACAACCAAAACATCCTCGGTTGCATCCCTCGAAACGCTAATCCGGACCTGACCACACGGCCCATCTCAAGAGTCGCCAAGCCGAAGGAGCCCCATGCCGGCTTGCTGTGCAGTGCCCCTGCCCCGGCCGCCTGGAGAACGGTTCAGGGACCCTCTGAGAGAGGAAGAGTCTGAGCGGAGGCAGGAGTGGAGGCTCCAGGTCACCCACGAAGTGGGTGTCCCGTCCCCAGGACGCACACAGCTTACCTTGGAGTAGTCGAAGCCATGCTTCTCCTTCACCCCATTCCGACACAGCGTGTAGTTGTAAAAGCGGGAGTTTTTGAGGAGTCCGACCCACTCCTTCCAGCCGGGCGGCACGTAGGAGCCGTTGTACTCATTGAGGTACTTCCCGAAGAAAGCTGGGGGGACAAGGGGCAGAGGCCACATGAGAAGGCAGGCAGCAAGTCTCACTTGGCGTGAATGCCCCGCGCCCATGCCAGGGGGCAGCACAGCCTCCACCATGCTTGCCGTGGTGCCAGCAGGGCCCAGGGACCCTTCGCGCTATTTTTTGTTGTGTTTTGTTCTGGTGTTTGGTGCTACTGGGAGTGAATCCAGGGCCTCCGTCTTGAGCTACAGCCCCAGTCTTTTTATTTTGAGACAGGGTCTCACTAAGGTAGCAGACTGGGCTCAAGCCTGCAACCCCCCTGGCTTAGCCTCCCACAGTGCTGGGACCACCGTGTGCAGCGCCACGCCCAGCTTGAGTGAAAATATTGGATTTTGTGATGTCTAGCACAGCTGCGATGATGATTTCTATGGGCGACAAAGTTACAGATTCTGCTGATGCACTGATTTATGGCCTATGTTCATAGCGAAAGCAAAAACTTAGTTTCAGTCGTAGATTTATGAAAATAAGAGTATAACTGTTTCCCATTCAAGTTTATGGACACTTTGAATTGTACCTATTACGGTGACCAGATGGCTAACCAAAAATGGACAACAGTTAGTGCTGTGTGGTGGGAGGGAGCAGCCGGACCTCTCGAACACCGCTGGCGGATTTGCCAAGTGGCCCAACATGGTGGAACGCCCTTTGACAGTGTCTGCCAACTTGAACACGTAACTTCTGACCCAGCAATCTGAAAAGCGTCATCTGTACGTTCACTAAAGGTCACGCACAGAACAGGATCACAGTAGTCTATTCATAGCAACACAGGACCAGACACAAAATGTACATCCACAGGGGGCCGGGGATTTAGCTCAGTGGTTCTGGAGCCTGCCTCGCAAGCGCAAGGTCCTGAGTTCGATCCCCAGTACCAAAAAAAAAAAAAAAAAAGTACATCCACAGGAGGGTGGGAAAACAAAA
This sequence comes from Heterocephalus glaber, assembly GCF_053883595.1. Taxonomy (NCBI): domain Eukaryota; kingdom Metazoa; phylum Chordata; class Mammalia; order Rodentia; family Bathyergidae; genus Heterocephalus; species Heterocephalus glaber. Next base: position 20,440,418 of record NW_028258410.1, on the reverse strand, counting down.
GCCCTGCATTTTCACATAACGGAAAACTACAAAGATATGAGAAAGACCTAGTGCCATATTTGAGAGCACAGGTACATCTCAATGCACCTGATATACACCGGACATATAATACAATGTCAAGAGAAATACACTGGATATGCAATAGACATGGCATGAGCCCATTTACAAGAAATTCAAAAACAGGCAAGAGGAACCCATGGGTTGGCCATGAAGACAGTGTTATCCCTGGATGCCAGAGGAGGGCGAGTTGGGGGGGGCAGGGGCTTCTTCGGGGATGGTCCTATTGTTTCTTGCTGGGATGCTGGTGGTTCTGTTGGTGAAATCTCACTGGCCTGGACACCTGGGGGTGGAGTACTTTTCCATACCCGTATTTTACACCAACAATTAAGTTTACTTAAAAAAAAAAATCCTCCCTCCTTTCAGGTAGCAAAATCTTTTTGGAAATGCCAGGCGTGGTGGTGCACACCTGTAATTTCTGCACTCAGGAGGCTGAGACAGGAAGATTGCCATAAGTTTGAGGCCAGCCTGGGCTACACAGTGAACTATATACCAAGATCCTGCCTCAAAGAACAAACAAAAACAAAAATCTCTTTGGCGAATGAGGAAATAGACAGGAAACAGATCTTAGTGAGCTCCCTCCCTTCCTTCCAGACTGGGACTCAAACTCAGGAGCACTCTACCGTGAGCTACATCCCCTGCCCTTTGTATTCAGAGACAGTGTCCCCTATAGGTAGCCTAGGCTGGGCTCCACCTTGTGCCCCTCTGCCTCAGCTTCTCAGAATGCTGGCATTATAGGTGTGTACCAGTACACCCAGTTTCATAATCCTTTTCTATTACACTTTTTCATAACTGAAACCCACAAAGCCATTTTTAAGAAATGGGAACATTTGAGGGGATTCTGCCAGAGAGAGAGGTCCTGTCCTAGCCTGTTCTTTCCAGATAGGGACACTGGGCCTCGGAGACACTCCGAGATTGTTGACACAAGACAATGAGTACCATGGTGGCTGGAGGGATGCCGGGAAGTCTTATTAGCTCTGCACTGGCCCTGGGACCAGGGAGCACTCTGTGGGTCTCAATGCAGAACCCAAGACAGTGACAGAGAGGCAGGGAGGCCCACGGAGGGCGGGAGACCCTGGAGAACACACAGAGAGCCAGGACAGAGGCTGCCTGGAGAGGGTCCCTGTGTGGGGTTTCCTGGAGGCTTGAAGGGGGCTGGCACTGCCCAGGAGGGAGGACAGTTCAGGAGCCCAAGCAGTGGGCATGCGTGCTCCTGGGGGTAGGGGAGGCACTGAGGGAACGCCTCTGGAGAGGATCTGGGCGAGAGGAGGGAAAAATAGGAAGGGAGGATCCCTGACAGCCTCTGGGAGAAGGAGCCTCCCCAGCGTGGGAGGCAGAGTGAAAATAACCCAGAGAACCTAGCACCATCCTAGGAGGAGGTGGCGGGGATGGCAGCACTGTCTAAGTCCTGAGTCCCTTCCAGTATTTAAAGAGTGAGATGTAATTAGGTGGCAGGTGCCTCATTAAACAGCCGCGAGTGTCCCTGGCTGGGAGTCAAGGAGGAAGTGACTGGGATCCGGCAGGAGGCGGCGAGGCAGCCTGCTGGTCTCTGTACTCAGCCCTGTGGTCCCCAGGAGACAGCTGGTCGTGTCTGGAGGCCGGGAGGCTGCTGACCCCCCAGCAGGGCACAGGGCATCTGCTCATTGCCAGGACGACCCAGAACAAGACGTTAATGGTGCTGAGGCTGAGAAACCCTGATCTTATTTAAAAACTCCATCCATCACCCAGCCCTCTGGCGCCGCTCAGTTCTTTAGAGCCACATCTCAAGGGCTGAAGAGGCCCCTAGAGATCAAGTCTGGCTAAGGGAATGAGATCTAATAAACCCCATGACCTCCTCCCTGCCCTGACGCCACCTCCCTGAGCAGCGCTCCACCCTGCCCTGCTCTGCCTGGGGACAGTGACACACAGCGGGCAGCAGGCAGCCCTGGGAGGGGCCGGAGGGCCCTGCAGCGACTGCTCAACCCTCCCTGTGGGGAGAGCAGAAGACACAAACAAACGGGGTGGCTCTGTTCCAAGAAAACTTCGTGCACAGGAGAAGGCATGGGGCTGAGTTCATTGTGGCTCCAGGTCTTCCGACCCCTGGCATGGACGATGGGCAGGTTCAGAGGGGCACAGGGGCGACAGAACCCCACCATTCCCTTGGCTCTCCTTTTGGGAGGCAGCTGCCCACAGGAAATGCTGGCTCTGGAGGCTTTCAAGGGGCGTGGGCTGCTCCCCCGGACCTAACCTGGGGTCTGGTCAGGATACTCAGGGCCTCAGGGGGAAGCCGGTCTTCTGCCTTGCCTTCGTCAGATTCACCAGCATGCGCAATGGCATCCTAAGTTTTATTTTTCTGTTGGTCCAGTGAGGAAGAGGGTGAACTGTTAATACCACCTCCGTCAGAGAGCCCCAGCACTTCCTGTTCTTGGCAAACAACTTGGGCGATGGACAAGAAGTTTTCTTTTGAAACATCTGAAGTCAAAAGAGCTTAACAAGAAAAATGTTAAGTGACTAACAGAATCAGGGAATCCAGGTGTCATAAAAACCACAATGGCAGCTGATGAAATGGGTGACTTTGGGGAAACCTGGCCGGAGGGCACATACGGTTTCACACAGCCCTCTGACAGCCACAGCCCTGCTCTGTGCTTAGTGACAATTTTAGCATGGGCAGGTGGCACAATGGAGCACACAGCCCAGCCTGCGTGCACAGTGGGCTCTGCCATGGAGCTTGGGTACACTCGCACCCTCTGTGACAGTCACACAATGACAAATCACCCAGCCACACATTTCCCAGGTCACGGCCCGGTGTTACGGCCACCTGACTGCAGGATTAAACACCTATGTATGGAAAGGCTGTCACAGGCGCTGGAAACACAGGGTGACCAACGAAGACGATGCAGTTGGCGCTAACAGCGGTGCAGAGCGCAAAGGAGCTTGGACAGAGCAGCACCGTGAAAGGCCCAGAAGGGCACCCGCTGGGCCAGTGCTCAGGGGAGGCTTAAGGAGCGATGAGAAGGAATCCACAGGATAAGAACAGAAGGGAAACCGCTCTGGGCATGGAGAACTGCAAGGTGCAAAGGTCCCGAGGCAGGAACCCGAGGACAGAGAGGGTGGGAGGAGGCGACCTCGCTGGGAAGAGGGCCCAGATCACATCAGGTCCTGGAGGCCACAATGAGGGGAAACTACGGGAAACACAATGGGGATGGGGAGCCTTCCTGGGTCCACACACGCCCCGAGACGTGTGGCAGTTTTGTATTTGATGTGTGCTTTCCCGGAAACACATCCACGCCTTCCGAGAGGGAGCCAGGACCACAAGTCATTCCAGCAGCCTAGGATCTCACACCCTCCGTCTGCAGAGGAATGAGCCGGGAGGAAAGGTCTGGGGTTCTTGCTCGTGACCCCACTGGTTTGTCCCTGAAGCTCCAGGCCTAGGTCTTCCTGGTGGCCCTGCAGCTTGGAATGCTAATGAGCTTCCGTTCTCCACAGGAGGCACCTGGCCCACTGCTGTCCAACACCGTGGATGTCAGCATCCCCAGCTCTCCCCTTCTCATAGGCTCTTCGCTTTTCACCATTGCTCACTTCTCTCCAACCCCCAATCCTTACAAAATCCAGAAAGAGTTCATTATTCAGGCTCCACAAGGCCCCAGAAAACAGGGCTTCAGTCAGAGGCTTTTAGTGCCAAATTAGATTTTGCTCTCATTTGATTAGATTTCCTCAAGGCAGCTTTTAAAATGGTCATTCCGGCCCCAGTAGAGGTGGGAGAAGCAAATTAGCATGGGCCCGGGGCTGGGGGCCACAGCCAAAAAAATGCGTTGCAATTAAAGCCAAGATTAAAAGCAGCCACAGCCTGAATCACGGTGGGAGCTGGAACCTGGGTGCGCTGAGCTGGGCGGGCCAGGAGGCTTCGAGAGGAGCAGAGAGCAGGGCTGGTATTGGGGCAGAACAGCTCAGCAGCAGGAGCGGGTTATGAAGGGCAGGCCAGGAGAGGAGTGGGCAAGTGCTGGGTGGCACTGGCCTGAAGAAGCAGGGCTGGCACCTGTGAAGGGCAGGCACGGACCGTCTCTGGATCAGGCCCGGATGGAAGATTTACACTGCAGTGGAGACTTCTGTTTGGCTTGTCCTGTCCTGACCTGGCCATGGTCGGTGGGTACCACTACTTTGTTACTGACGTACGAAGAGGCTGACCTTAATCCCCAACTCCAGGGACAGCCATGGAAGCCTTTACTGACTCCTCAGAGTACCACCTTCATCTTATCTTACCATCGCACCTGGCTCAGGGACAGGCATATGCCCCAAGCTGGGGCTAGCTGGACAGCGTCAGCCCTGGGATTTTAAGGGAGCTGCTGGAAAAGAGAACCTCTTAATTCTTGGAGCTTGAAGCTAGTGGGATATAAGCTTGAGCCATCTTGTCACCAAGAGGGAGAGTCGGCTTGAGCATGAGGCAACACAGAAAAAAGCAGAGGTGAAAGGTGGAGGTGGAGAGGGAGATGGAGAGACACAGATGCTGGTTTGAGCCCCTGGGGACCCACGTGAGCCAGTAGCCACCTCTAATGGTAGCATTTTCAATTATATTAGTGGTTTTCAATCAAGGGGAACTTTGGGCAAGAGATAGTTCTGGTCCTCACAAGTGGGCAAGGAGGGGCCCTGGCATGCAGTCAGTAGGGGCTGGGACGCGGGTAAACACCCTACAGAGGACAGGAGAGTCCACAACAAAGACTTGTCCAGCCCCCAGGGTTAGGAGCACTGAAGTAGTTATGTGAGCTGACAAAACCACACCACTCCACTTCCTCGCTCAAAACAGTTTAAATTCTTGAACCTGTGATTAAAAGGTGAGGAAAAGACGCGAGATGCTCAGTGCACAGCTGGGTTCTATATGTTTCTACAATGAATTTCACTAGGACACAGCCACGCCCGCTTGTTTACACGTCAACCGTGGCTATGGTCACAATGCAGCGGCAGGGCTGAGCCACTGCAATGAAGACATGGTGGCTCAAGTCTGAAACATTTACTGCAGAAAAACTGCCAACACTTGGTGCAGAGTGAAATTCCCTGGATGAGGTGAGGCATCCCTATGGGATTTATTTTTTATAGTACTGGGGATTGAATCCAGGGCCTTGCATGTGCTAGGCAAACACTATAATACTGAGTGACACCTCCAGCTCTATTTATTTATTTATTTATAATTTATTTACTTTTGATACCAGGAACTGAACTCAGGACCTTGCGTTTGCCAGGCAGGCACAGTGCCACTGAGCTACCTTACCTCCCTGGCCCTTCCCCAGCTCTTTAAAAGTATTACTTGTTTGAGATATTATTTTACTAAGTTGCTCAGGCTGGCCTGGAATTTGAGATCCTCCTGGCTCAGCCTCTAGTAGTAGGGTTACAGATCCTGTGGATTTAAATGAGGACGGTGCCAAGCTGGAAAAGGCGAGGCCAGTTATGCAGAAGGAGACCCTGCCCTGGGCAGGCCCGTGGATGGAGCCTCTTGGGCAAAGGGGAAAATGGCAAGCACGAGGATGAGGATGGTAAGGAGGCAATGACATCAGGAGGAGCGAAGTGCAGGCAGCCTCGCTCCGCAGGGCCCAAGGGCACAGCCTCTAGCGTCCAGAGCTCGGTACGGGACACAGCTCCTGCAGTGCACAGTCTGTCGCCTGCTGTGTTAACTGGAAGCAAGCACACAAAGGCCAAGGCAACTGGTAGCTCCCGAGTACGGGATTTGGTGTGGGAGATGAGCCCTCGCCTGTGCCATTTGGCTCATCACGGACAGCAAGGCGGGCCACTGTGCTTTCTCAGGACACAGCCACCGGAAGTGTCACAGAAGCGGCCATCAAGGAGAGAGCTGGCCACAGAGATGCTGACACAGCCAAGAGCCAGAGTCACAGTGCCAGGACCAAAACCTCAGGGATGGAGTCACCAGAGGGATGGGAGTGGACCTGGGATTTCACTGCCATGCGCTGCAGCCAGAGGGCCTCAGGAAGGCGAACGCAAGTGACATGAAGAGAAGCGGTTGTGACGATGTCCCAGAAAACATGATGCTGACAAAAAACACAACAGCCTCCAAATCCCTTCCCAGAAGGGAGCTGGAGGAGACAGCTCCCAGGGCTGACAGCCATGTGTCCCTGACAGACACCTCAGTCTTCCACCCTAAGTGGGGATGATGGTAATACCCCCTCGTGGGGCTGCTGTGACCACAAAGACAGCTGTCCCTTGGTATTCACGGGTGACAGGTTCCAGGACCCCCGTGGACATCCAAGTCAGGGACGCTCAACTTTCTTACCTGAAATGGCACTGTGTTTGCGCAGAACCCAGCCACCTCCCGCACACTTTAAGTCTCCTCTAGATTATTTATAACACCCAATACAATGCAAATGCTCCATAATAACTGATGTGCTGTACTGTTCAGGGAGTCACAAGGAAAATATTTGGTACATGTTCAGTACGCTTTTTGGGAGTTCTGATCCTCCCCCGAATCCCTGGATATGGAACCTGCAGATACGAATGGCCCACTGTATACCTGTACCGCTTCTGGTCTAAGAGGGTCCCCGCAGAGCCCCACGTCAGAGTCCATGCTCCCCTCCCGCCTGGAGGGGACGGACCCCCAAGACTTCCCACAGCCCTGCCCAGCAGGCCCGCCACTTCCTGCACAGGCGGCACAGTGCTGCTTCCCTCTCTACTTGTCTGAGTTCAGTGCTGCTGGGAGCCGCTCAGAATCTGACAGGAGCCTCAGGCCTTCTGTTATTTCCCCCAGCCCTGCATCTAACTGCTGTGGGCTTGGAACAATTGCATTTGTGGTCTGTGAAAGCTCTGTCTTGAGGTGACCAGGGATGGAGACGAGCAGGGGCTATGCTGGTGTGGAAGGCACAGGTGGCGTCAGTGTGGAGCCCAGAGAGCCGAGGGCCAGAGGGGAAGAGAGCAGGCTGATCAGGATGCTCGGTCCCGGAGAGCAGATCGGCCAGCACGGGGACACTGTGCACCTCCCTTCCCGGTGACAGGCAATGAGAGCGGCTGAGTGTTCTCTCTGCAGCCTGTGCTTGTGACCCAAGGGTGGACCCTATGCAAGTCATGGCCTGGACCTCTGTGCTTCGGCTGTCAGCAACGATGGCCTGTGGCTGAGTGCATGGGCTGAGCCACTATCACCCACGTCAGGCGTTAAGCATACTCAGTAAACAACTGCAAGGGCTGACGTGTTCCAGAGCTGACTCGGGGCTGTATCATGCCCCAAGAATTCGACATCTCACTAAATAGTTATCCGATGTGGCGATTTCCCTCTGCATTCACACACACATTCACACACACTCACACACACACACACGTTTCTCCCTTTTCTTTCAGGTAACCCTGGAAGACCTACAGCCCGTCTCTGGTGCCTCCCTGACACACAGTCCTGTCACTGCAGTCCCCACCCCATCTGCTCCCCCAGGGTGCAGTGAGCTTGGCCCTAGGACCCTGCCCTGGGCCTGGGAGCTTGAGACCTGAGACCCAAAGGCAGAAGGAACTGAGCTTCTAAATTGCCCTACACAGACCACACCTGGACCTCCAGACCCTGTTCCTTCCCTGAGCCCCAGGGCTGAGATCAAACAAGGGCGGTGTGGCCCTGGGTAGGAGATCACACAGAGACAGTGCTTACCTTGCCCTTCACCCTCATTTCCTTTCCTGGGTTACCCCCACCCCACCCCGTGGCCTGTGCCTCTGTCTCTGCCCTCCCATCATGAAAACGTCCCCTGACAGCCAGGACCTTCTGGAACCCAAGACCCAATGTCCCATTTCCCTCCAGCCACTCACGCTTGGCTTGGGTTCAGACCACCCCAGGCCTCTTGCTCCTGAGCCCAGCTCTAGGGTGCCCCAGGGCACTGGCACTTGCTTCCTCTGTCCTCTCACTGGGACATCTCAGGTCAGACGCCAGCTCCGACGTGAAGCTGTCCTCAAGTGCCCCTTCCTCCCGCAGTCACCGTAGCACTCGGCACCCTCAGTAATTACCTATGGGTGTGTTTTCTTGTCTATCCGCTCACCTTTACCTGGGGTGTCTGGGGCACAGGGTTCGGGCCTTGTCTGGGTGCTGTAGCCTCAGCCCAGAGCCTGCCAGGAGCGGGAATGGGGGAGCACAGTCGGAGGATGGAGGGGCCAGCGGACCCGGGTGAGCAGCTGAGCCTCCCCCTGCCCCAGGGCAGCTGCAGGGAACCAAGGAGTGTGACTTCTGGCGACTTCCGCCTGCAGGCGTGTGCTAGGGGTCACGTCAGGTCAGGGGGCGCGTGGGGCCGTGCAGATGGCGTGGTCTGCATGTGGAGCATAGGGTGTGAGCTGGGCCCGCTAAGGGTGACTCTGCCTCTTAGGGGACACCAAACTAAGGCCCAGGACGGGGTTGGCAGTCACAACCAGGGGCTTGGGTGCCAGGTGCAGTGGCGCACACCTGAAATCCCAGCTGCTTGGGAGGCTGAGACAGGAGGACTGTGAGTTTGAGGCCAGCCTGGACAACTCAATAGGACCCTGTCTCAAAAGAAAAAGGGCCGGGGAGGCAGAGTGTCACTGGGTATGATCCCCACTACTGCAAAGAAAACCTCCAACCCCCAAATAGAAAACAAAATAATGGGTTGGGGGAGGGAGCTGCTGCGAAAGGTCGCCCAGAGCACGGAATGCCCCAAAGCACAAGGACCCGGGCCCAAGCATGGAGCAAGGAGGGACTGCGACGGCCTTGGTCTGCAGCCATGGGACAGCGCTCCACACCTGCCTCCCGTCAGCCTCAGTGACACCATCCACGAAACGGGAGCAGGCCAGTCGGGGCAGGATGCAGAGCACGGACCTCAGGACCCCCCGGGACAGCCGTGCGCCCTGCTCAGGAGGGCCCTTGAACCTGGGGCTCCGGGCACCTCAACATGCTTGTTAAAAAACCAGATGTGACTTGGTCTTGGAAAAGCAAGCGGCCCCCAGGGCTCGGTTTAGGCTGCATTGGACAGCTGCCCAGTGTGACGAGCATCTGTTGGCACTGAGGCCGGAGCCGAGCCAATGGTGACAAACTGTTTGCCAAGGCGGTTCCAAGAGGTTGGCGAGAATGAAGTGGACCCTCTGGAAAGTCTCTCCTGGCTGAAACAAACCCCAAGATTCCACAGGCAAGGATGTGGGGGACAACAGAAGGGGGTCTCTGCATCTCGGTGGCAGACCAAGCCTCCAGCTGTCCTGTCCTCTTCACACAATTGGGCTTTTATGTGTCATGTGGGCCAGTGCAGGTTACCACTAACCACCCGTCCATCTACTCAGTGTCACACAGGCGTTTCAAAGGGGCCCGCTGTGTCCCCAGCCAGTGCCTGGCCACCGTGGCAGGTCTCCAGCTCCCTCTGCTCACGTCCAGCCGTCACCGCATCTGACCATCCCTGCACGGACTCTCCCCACCTCTACCTGCTGTCACCAGCCTGGTGCTGACCACCAGCTCCTCTGCCAGGCCTTGCAGGGTCCCCTCCCCGGCCCTTCTAGCTCCTTCCCTACCTACGGTCACTCCTTCCCAATGGCCAGAGGATCCTGCTACATCGAAGACCCAATCAAGCCGCCTGTGGCTCCAGACCCTTCAATTGCTGCATGTCACACTTGAGCTGAAGCCCAGAGTCCCTTCAGGCCCTCAAGGCTCCATGCAAGTCTCCTGTCCCGCCCCCTGTCCCAGCTCAGTGCCCCTTGTCCCCCTGGGCCCACTCTGCTGTGGCCTCAGAGGCCTCCTTACATCCTCCCAGCTCATTCTCGTCCCTGGGCCTCGGCCCTTGCTGACCCCTCCTGGGAAGGAATCTTTTTCCTCAGACCCCTGCATGACAGCTTCCGCACCTCAGCCAGGTGCTTGGTTATGCTGCGTTTCTGGTTGCAGCCCTAAGCACCCAATTAAGAGGCCTCTTCCTCTTCCTGATTTTGTTTCTAAACAAACTTGTCTTTGGGTTTTATCATCTGCTTGGGTTTCAGCCCATCAGGGCAGGTGGGGCTCTGTGTTCCCTGCTCCTCCTTTGCACCCTTATCTGGAACACAGCCCAGGAGGAGCGAGCCCTCAATACCCATTTGTGGAATGAGGGGCTAGGGGCTGAAGCACAGATGCCCAGGCTGGGGAGGCCTGTGGACTCCGTCCCAGCATGCAGTGGGGCTCTGCTTCTGCTGCTGTCTCTACCTGATTCTGTGGGGTCAGGCAGGCTGGATCTAGGAAGCGGGATGTAAGGGGTTGCTCGTTGGACGTCATGAGGTGGGCAGCTGCAGGCAGGTGAGCAGGTTCAGGGGAAAGGTGAGGGCGGAGGTAGAATTTGGGAGCTGAGGGCATTTCAAGGGCATTGGTGTCGTGGAGGTGAATCAGACCATCTAAGGGCAGTGGAAACAATTCAGGCAGTTTCTGAACTCGGATAGGAAAAGTACACCACTTATTTCCATGAACCTCTAGCTGGCATCTCTTTCAGTAGTGAGCGATGGCAACCAGACATTAATAGTAGAACCTGTGATTCTGTCGCCAGTGAAAATTGCGGATATTTTCCTATCACTTTATAGTCACCACAGACATCTTGAAATGTCACGTAGGCCGGCACTACTTCCCCGAGGGAAGTTAGCACTTACCTGTGACATAACCACTGCAGTGCGTCATTCTGTGTGGAAAGCAGCATACACGGCACTGTTTGTGAAATATTTTGATGACTGTATTTTGATATACCTGGCTTCTTTTGTAATTCTTTGTATGTTCTTCCATGGGCTGGAGTGTTGGAGGCTTCCAGGAATGTCCCTGCAGGGGGTGGGTGCACCCCCAACGTCTTCTACAGTGGACCCTTGACTTATGAACTCAATCCATTCTCCAGGGCTGGTTGTAACTCAGGTTGGTCAGTGAAGGCTCAGGTTCCTCTACACAAGAGCCTTCAACATCTCTCTCCTGTACACAGGCAGATCTCAGTATCCTTAGAGAGACACTGGCCCAGGATTTCTCAGTTAACCCCACACAGGGAAGGATGTTGTCATGTTCCTTCCAGAACTCTTTAAGGTTTAAATCTGTATCTGAGACCATCTGGAAGCACATGTGGCTGGCATTCAGGTCATAATATAAGACTTTGGTCGTGAGTTAAAACTAAAATTCTGGTCATCCAAGTTGTTCATATGTCAGGCTGGTCGTAACTCCTGGGTCCACTGTACTTCCTGCTGCCCGAGAGTGGACAGGTGGGAGCTATTTGGGACAATGGCTCTACCCATATGCTAACAAATTCTGGGGACTGCTGTGACACAAAGCCAGCAGGCTGGTGTCTCATAGGAGTCGAGAAACTTCTGTGGAGGGCTAGATTATAAATATCTTCAGCCCTCACTGAGGGCGACAGTGGCCACAGACAATACTAAAACGAATGGGTGTGGCTGTGGCATACTGATCCCTACCACTAGGATTACTGTTAATGTTGGCAAGACCACCATCGTCATATTTTTTGCTTGCTTTTAAAGAGAAGCTTTGAATCTAGGTTTTCAGTGCAACTTTCAGGTTTTAGAAGTACCCTGTAGTGAAATAGAACATATCTGAGGCTAAAGGCTAGATCCAGGCTGTCAGCTTCAGTTGAGTTGGCTCAGGATGTTTTGTTCTCACCCTGCTACCAAGAAAAGGGCCCTGAACAGGGTGACAGTCACCCTCTGGGTTTCCTGGGGGCTCCTGATCTGGGCAGCAGAGAACAATCCCACTGAGCTGGGGGGAGCTGGGTCTCCTAGGAACAGTGGAAATTGAGGAAGCAGCCCTTCTGGAAACTCTAGAGCAGTATAAACAGTAGATGTGAGATGCCACAGGCCTGAAATCTTTGGGTTTTTTGGCAGACAAACTGGCTGAGGAGGCAGAGCTGGGAGAAATGCATTAAATCCTCCCAGAACCCCATAGCTCAGGCTGGGGCACTCCTGAGAGTCTGAAGCCAGATCCTTTCACTTTGGGCTGCTTGCAAGTTTAGAGCATGAGCTGCTTTCTCCTGCTTCGGAAAAGACACCAGATGCGAATTGGTTTGTGCAGGGATAAATCAATACTGCAAAAGTTCTGGATGCCAGGGATGGGGCCTTGCCGAATTGAGAACTGTGAGAAAGCAAGTGAAGCAGAGGGGACTGGATTTTGCACGCAGGAGGCAGAGGTGGGGGGTTCCTGGGAGAGACGTCCTCTTCCAGCCTGGCCCCTGGGGAGCCACATCTAGGTTTCAATAGCAGACATCTGCTTCATTTTGCTATCTATCACCCATTCTCCTGTCTGTCTGAATGTTGGGAAATGAATTTTTGCCTTTGCCTTGAGCTATATACTCAGCCCGCCCCCGCTTTTTCTCATTTTTAAATTTTGAGAAAGGGTCTTGCTAGCTTATTAAGGTGGCTAGGCTGAGCTCTAACTTGGAATCTTCCTGCCTCAGCCTCTGAGAATGCTGGGATTATAGGCTCTTCTGTCTTTCTGCAACTGTGCCTTCTGTAGCCAAAAAGGAGGAACCAATTTTTCCTTTCTCAGTCTTACCTGTCTGGCAGGGTTGTTTCCTGGCTAGGAACATGATCTGGGACTGGCCAATCAGGTAATCCTAGTCTCCCTGGCCCCAGTGATTGGCTGAGGGAGAGTCATATGACCAGAGCTGAGCCAATGAGAGCCTCCCCTCAGACTTTTGCTGCAGCCATGGGAAAGAGGCCTCCCTCTCAGCTGGGTCATTAAAGCTGATGAGATGGCACTGTGAGGGGCCACCTTTGCCCCAAACGGGGAACCTTCCTAGGAATAATGCCAATCCTAAGCGAAGAAAATCCAAGAAGCAGAAAGCAAGGGTTCTTACGACAGTATTTGAGCACTGGGATCCAGCAAAGTTTGCCTGAACTGATTTCAATTATGTTTTTCAATGCCAGACAAAGGAGACAGAAATCCAAACTCCAGTTTGTCCCTACTTTTTGGCCACTTCAAGGCTCCGGCGTAAGAGTTATCCATTCAGACCTTTGAGTTTTTATGCCCAATAGCTGTTCACAGAAAAAAGAAAAAGAAGTACACGAACACCTAAGATGATTTCAGTAGGGTGACCATTCCTAAGGAGACAAAGCAGGGTGTTGTGGGAGAGAACAAGAGCGGGTGGGGAGGGAGTGGTGATGGACACAGAGAGGTCAAGGAAGAGGAGGGATCAGGGAAGTTCTTGAGGAAGGTAAATGGTGACAAGGAACAGTGTGAACAGTGAGTTAGATAGCGGCAACTGCAAATGCAAAGGCCCTGGGGCAGGAAGGGCCTTACAGGGTTTGAGGAACAGAATACAGGCCAGGCAGCCTCAATGCTGTCAGCAAGGGAGAGAGAAGTAGGAGCTGTAGACAGAGAGGTAAGACAGCCACGCAAGGAGCTGTGCATTTAGCTAAAAAGCAGTGGGCAGCCACTGGAGGGTTTAAGCAGGGAGTGACATGGTTAGATATTATTTTTCAAAGCACCATCTGGCTGCTTGATGGGGAGGAGGAACAGTTAGTTGTTGGGGAGAAGCAGAGATGGGCAAATAACCAGGGCAAGGGCCAAGGCCGTCCGTTGTCATACCCCTTTCTGAGCTCCTGCTGCCCACTTGCCTGCCCCTGGTAGGATGGTCACTGTGAGCAAGGCTGGGTGTGGGGACCGGAGGCCCTAGGCTGGCTGTAGCAAGGCCAGGCAAGCATCAGTGAAGGGGGCGTGGAGGGCAGCTGCTCCGGTTGCTAATGGAAGCTGGCCTCAGCCACCACACCCTGAGAGGGTCAGGTGACTCCAGCTGAGGAAGATGGGGGACACTCACTTCCTGTGAACTCAAAGAGCTGGGTAGGGAAGACTCCCCCAGCCCCAGTGACAGTGCTGTCACCCTCATGATAAGAAGTATCTTGAAGTCTTTTTTTTGTCCCCTCTTAAGTAAGTGCAGATCTGTCCAGAAGGCTGGGATGGAGGAGGGAGACAAAATCTGCATGAGACCCATAGAACAAGGCCGGAGGAGCTTGTCAATCGGCAGATGTTTAATTATTGCCTTGGAGGACTCTGACACCAACCCCATCCTTCAAAAAGCTGTTCTCAACACCATTAGACTGATGTCCCACTTCTGTGACATTTTGTAAGGCTCCCTTATTTTCCTGAAGGGAAATTTAAAAGTAACAAAAGCTACCTATGCACATCATTTAAAAAAAAAATCAATATAACTCTCTAACTGCAATCTACAAGAAAAAGAAAAGGAAAGCAATTTATAATAAAGGAAAATTTCATATGAAATTTCTCGAGCACATCCATCAAGGAGACACGACGGAGCAGGCAGACGTCTGCACCTAGACACAGATTCCCTGCCAGGGTGGCAGTTACAAATGTGGCTGGTGGGCGTGCGGCATTTGCAATTCAAATCCTTCGGGTGTCACTGCAGGCAGGGACGGGATTTTCAAAAATAAGGAATAACTCTTGGAAAAGTTTTGTATTCAATTATAATATTCGTCCTGTTTCCTTGTCATATACATTCTTGGGAAATTCAGGGTGTATTAAAACTAAAGAAGCCATCAGTATTTATATACGAAACAGGCTTAGGTTCAAGGCTCAGGTATCAACAGACATAAAATAACTCACACCAATGACCTGGTATGAAACCCAGAAGCCACGTGGGCGACAAGGCATCTTGAGGGTTACAGCGGCTCTCTGGGCAGAGCAGGCCATCAGAGTCTCGGTCCCTGGCCCCAGGAAGCCAGCTGGACCCCAAGCCTGTGTCATCACCAGCAGTGTTTTCAGATTTTAACCCATAGGGGGCACTATGCTTGCCTGAGAGCCGCCAGTTAGAACAAAGCTTTCAGCCCAGTGACCTGTGGCCTCACCCACCCGAGGTAGGCCTGTCTGGTGTTTTTAGTCTTTCATTTATTTCTAAAAAGCAGAGTTAATTGTCACATATGAAACCTAAAACCTACCGACCTAGCTTGTCCCCGCTCCATGTTACCTGCCCGGCCCGTTTGCATCTGAGCTCTGCATTCCAGGCTGGAAAGGCTGGCAGTGAGCGGCCTGTCTATGCCAGCGAGGGCAGACACTAGGGGTGCTGTCTCCTCGTCTCTGCAGAAACCCCTGGCACCTTCTCCTGAACCCAAAAAGGCTCGCTGCCTGTGCTGGGATGGGACAGGACAGGACAGAGCCAGAAAGGCATGGGGCTCCCTGACCCTGGGACCCCAGTGTGATGCAGGAGAGATCCGGAAGTTGGGGAGGAAGACAGATGGAGGTGCTCGGGTTGCAGGGGCAGACCCACCTCACGGGTCTGACCAAGGCTTGTGAAGCCCCTGGCGCTAGTAACTATTATTTTCCCACTGTTGTCATTTATATTCCAAGGTTCATGTGGCTGCATGCTTCCAAAAATGGCTTCTCCTGAATTAGGCTCTGTGTGACGATGGATGCACTCTATCTGCACCACCCACCGCAGAGCCCTCGCATCTGCTGAACGTTCGAAACATGGCTTGTGTGTCCTAGAAACTGAAATTTTAATGTAATTTAATTAATTTAAATGACTCCCTGTGGTTCCTGGCAACTGTGCTGGGCTGTGTGGCTCTAGTCTAACTCCTTCTAGAATGTGCTGGGAGTTCTAGCCAGTGCCTTCTGGAGGCTGAGCAGGTAGGGTTTGAGCGTCCCCCACCACAGCGGTTGTTTTCACCTCTGAGGCAGTCTCACAGACTCCCAAAGGGAGGCAAGGGCTGGGAAGGAGAGAATCTTCCTGTAGTTGACTGGAGGGGCAGCCATACTTCTCGCACTGAGGACACAGCCCTGACGGCTGGGTGGCCGAGTTCCCGCTACCTGCAGGGACACAGCCCTCGTTCAAGACCAAGGCTCCGCAGCCTCACTGGAGGTGACCCCGTGAAAGAACCCTGCTGTGCTGGGATGAGCCGTGTCCCCCTACATCCTTGCTTAAGTCCAGACCCAAAGACACACCAGGAGCCTGTGAAGTGGCCTTAGCTGAATGGTGGTCTCTGCCATCAAGTCAGAGGCCGCAGTTTGTCATGAGAGGGGGAAATATGGACCTGGACCCAGAGAGAAGCCCACATGGAGGCAGGCAGAGAACACTGGCACGTGGCAGGCCACGCGCACCCGCACCAGCAGAAGCCGGAAGAGGAAGGGACAGGTTCTTCCCCGGCACCCTCAGAGACAGTGTGGCCATAGCGACTTCTGATTTCTGGCTTCCCAAACTGGGAGAGAATAAAGGCCTTTGCTGTAAGCCACCCAGCCTACAGTACTTGGTCAATGCAGCCCCAGGAAACCAAAGCACAGGGGGCTGGATGCAAAGAGAGCTCCTGCCCCATCCTGTGGGGAGGTGAGGTGGCTACCTGTGTCCTCTTCTCAGCGGCTGCCGCTTCTTCTGGCTGGGGACCACTCCCCGTGGGGGTGGGCACTGGGTAACTTCCCCACGCAGGTCGCCACACTGCCACACAGAGGGCAAGCTGAGGCTCAGGGTGCGTGTGAAGTCTGGGACCCAAGGTCACGAGAGCTTGAGGCAGAGCCTAATTTCTGGACTCCTGCATGAGTGTCGCCCTTGCTTGGAAACACGGTCTTGGAGGAAGAGCGTAACCCCTAGTGTTTCAGGAAATTTAGCTGCAAGTCCGTGGAGACGTGGAAGTGGCCAATGTGGGCCTTCTGAGGACGCCTGGGCCAGCCCGGGCCCTTCAAGGGACAGCGTGACCCAGGCAGAGGCCCAGACCCTCCAGGGTGGGGCAGGCTGGGCCCCTGCTGGAGGAGGAGCACGTACTGGGGGGTAGAAGGGGACACCGTGCTGTCACACCAACGGGCCGGGGGTGGGGGGAGGATGAGGGACAGCTGGACCGAGGAAGAAGGGGCTGTGTGTGAAAGAGTGTGCGCGCACGTGTGAGCACTCCAGGGGAGAGGAAGCGTGCGGGGCGCAAGAGCAGGACAAAGGCCATGCAAGAGAAGGCTGCCTTTGTGAAGGGAGGGACAGCTGCACTGGGCCCAGAGGGGAATACTCAGTCCTCTCTCCTCTACGCTCGCAGAAGGGCCAAGAAGAAAGAGGAGGAAAGGCCGAGACGGTGGGAGGGCTGGCGAGGAGAAAGGGGTATGGAAGGCGGCAGGGCTGCAGGCCGGAGGAGAGCGAGCACTCCTCTCTGCTCCCCACAAAGACCCACTGAGCCCCTGGTACGGGGCAGGCACTGTCCTCGGCTCAGGGACACGGAGGGGATAGAAGACCCAGTCCCTCTGTCCCTGGAGCTGACAGTTTAGAAATGAGACAGTCACGAGTTAGTGGGTAGAAGACACAGCCGGTGGAGGAAAGAGCCAGGGATGGCAGAAGGAGCAAGCACTGGGTGGGGAGAGGTGACTCAGGGTGGGAGTCGGACAGCAAACACACGAGTATGTGTTAGGCAGCGTCCCGTGCTCTGCATGACAAGAAAGCAAATGAGGAGGTAAAGGGGCCACTGGAGTGGTCAAGAAAGGCTCCCCCGAGGGTGCCACTGGCACATGGACCCGAGGACAGGGCGTGAGCAGGCGGTGCAGATGACACAGGCAGGTTCCAGAGCGGGAAGAGTAAGCGTGACGGCCCCTAGCTGGGGGGTGCCACATGGCACAGGTGGCATGCAATGACAAGCAGGAGCACTGTGGCCGGAGTGGAGCGACTGAGGGAGAACTTTCACATTCTGGGGACATATACTCTCTTGCTCTTGCTGAACATGAATGAGGAGGCACAGAACCCGGAAGCGCCAGCCACCGCCTTGGGACCTTGTGCTACCCCTGGACATTTATCCTCCCAAGGGTGCTCATATCTGAGGCCTCCAGGTTGGGATGAAATCACCATACCTTTAAACCAAGGGGTGTGACTGTGCCTAAAACTGGCCTGTACCTTTAACGCTTAGGCATGGGAAACTTCTATAGTTTGTCAAAACCAGTTACAGCCGGGGTTTCTGTCACATGGTCCATGGGCTACCAGCATCACACATCCTCAGGGGCAGTAGGCACAGCTAGAAAGTGCCCTGACCCCTGCGCCATCAGAAGCCACACAGCCCCTCCTCAGAGCCTCGGGTGCAGAGCCCGAGCAGAACTGCTGAGTGGAAGGGGTGTGCACTTCCAGCTTCGCCAGAAACGAGCAAAGTGCTCTTCCAAGCGGAGGGCCAACCTGTGTTCCCACTGGGTGTGTGACTTCCTGTCCCCACATCTTCACCCACTCCTGGTGTCACGGGATGGTAAGAGGTGACACCCATTGTTGGCTCCATCTGCACCTCACTGGCCTCTGAGAGGTGTAGCACATGCCACCACTTTGCTCCTCGTGTGCAACTCACTGTGTTGTCACCAGAACCCTGGCCCAGGTAGTCTGGTTGATGCAGCAATACTTGTGGGAATGACCATCATTGTACCAGTCACTGATGTGACATACTTAATCGTTGCAAAACCCTATGAGCTAAGAAACATTATTTGTGATGGAGGCATCCGAGATGTAGAAGTTAAATAAGCGAACTTAGCCCTCACAGCCAGAGAGTGGCAGAGCCCAGGTTTGAGCTCAGTTAAGCCCTTGCCAAGAGCAGGGAGCAGTCTGCTTCCAAGCCCGGCATGACTCCCACTGTGGGTTCATCTGGTACAGTCGGGGAAGCAGTGGGCTCACCTGCTGCTGAAATGTGCCAAGGGTTTTTATAAAACCTGAGGATGTCATTTATCCCCCCAAGGGTGTTCCTATCTGTGACGCAAAGCCTCAGAATTACAGGAAGCCGGACCCAGAAATATCAAAAAAAAAATTAACAAATGGCTATTTATCCTGCTTAAACTCGGTACCCCTCCCTTCACCCTTTGTCAGTCTCTACTGGAAACATGGGCAGCGTGAGGCAAGATGATTGCAAAATGAAATTGCTAATCTTCTAAAAGATGCAGGGTTTTGTGAAATTAATTAAAGAGATGCTGGAGGACACCTCAAAACACATGCAAATCCGCTGGCAAATAATAATCCAGTGTCACAGATAAGTGAAGAGAGGCTGTTGAAAGGGATGATGAGGGTAAGAAGCTCTCATAGGGGAGGCTTGGATGTCAAGGGGCACAAATGGCCCGGGGAAAGACTGATCAATTCATCAAATGCTTTGGCAAGGATGCTACAGGTTTGCAGTGACGATGGCAGCGAAAGCAAGGGTACCCTTTGTTGCCGGTGTGCTGTCACTGCAAGTTTAAATTACACCCCTCCCAGCTGACACACCATCAATTCACCTCCTTCCACAATCAACCCCTGAGTTAATTAGAGCCCAACCCAAGCTAGATATTGTGGGGCCTAACATGAAGCTATTTTCAAAATGTTACAGTTTCACTTTTCAAGATAAAATAGCTAACCAATACATTGTAAAAGGCGCTATTTGTTGAAACAGTGGTCAGCTTAAGTGGCATCTTTCTGGTACCAGTCTCCCTTGGTTCAGACAACTATCTGTGTACAGAGTGTGCAAAAGCACAGATAGCTGAGATCACTTACTGTGGTTGAGACTTTAATTTTCCCTCAGTATCCATTTTCTTTTGCTCTCAAAGTAAAATCATGTCAGCTGGGAAAATGACCACCAGAATAATGTCCACATTTTCCAGGCTTCTTTGCAGCCACATGTGGTCATGTGACTCATTTCTCACCAATGGGAAGTACAGAGAAATAGTCTTGAGTCTTCGACTGATTTATGAGGCAGGGCCCCCCAAGGCAGCATGGGATTTTAATCGAGAGGAACAAAGAACAGATATCTTGGGTCTCACAGCCAAATTTAAACCCTACATAATCAACTTCAATAAGAGGTCCACATGGTTACAGGCAAATTTATGGCATGTGTGCTGTTTGTCATCACTGAAAGCTCTAAAAGGTTCACCATCACTAATGCAGAGTGTAACACTTACTATCACGCAATTAAACGTTTTCACTTTTAGGGCCAGGGATTTAGCTCAGTGGTTCCACTGCCTGCCTTGCAACCACTCGATCCCCGGTATAAAAAAAAATAATGTTTCCACTTTAAATAGCGACTTAACATGAAACTCAAATCAGAGCTTCCTAGCTGCCAGGGTGAAGAGGGAAAACATAAAAGGTTCATAATTCTTGTTACTTAATAACCAGGAGCAAGCACATCGTGAGATAGATGTTTCCAGGCTCCTGAGTTCTAAAAGCTCTAGAATGCCCCCTCCCACAGAGAGATGTTCTAAGTACAATGAATAAAATTCTCAATGGCAATTTGTTTTGGTTTTGTTTTGGTACCAGGGATCAAACTCGGGACCTTAAGTGCCGGAACCACTGAGCTAAATCCCCGGCCCCTCAATGGCAATTTGACAGAAAATGTAAACGTTCTGTGTGGATGGCTATTTCCTTTTGATACTGTGCTGTCTCCACTGAGGGTAAAATTACTAAGCAAAGCTGGGGAAGAGCAGTTTGCCGGGGAGAAGTTTTTTGGTGATTTGTGTCAATTCAAGGGAAAAGTCTGGGAAACCTATTTTATTCTTTTTTTTGGTCTCACCTGTATGACTGTGAAACACTAGGCTCCCACACAAGGCCCCCCAAATGTCACAAGACTGCACGCTTGCTCTCAGCCTGACAGCACATTCCCACACCGCCTCCACACCCTGGAGTCCTGGTCTCCATTCTGATCGCGCCTCAGTCTCCTCCTTTACAGCTCTGGCCAAATCCCTCTGAGGGGTGTGGCTGCCCTGGCCACCTGATGAGGGGCTGGTACGTGCACATTTTAGGGCCCTTCCTGCCCCTTTGGCATCCACAGCTGGAGGTTTTGGGGTGCACCTTTCAGCCAGAGGCAGTAAAGAGTGTGTGTGAACCACTCCTGCCCCTGGCATATTTTCTTTGTCCCACAGCATGAATTTTAAAAAACTTGAGTTTTGCCAACATTTTTTAAAAATTGGGATATTTCAGCTATGATTTTAAATGTAAAGACAACGTGAAGGCCAGCAACTCCAAGCACAGGGCAGTCATTCTGGACCTTCATGCCCCCTTCAGGAAGGGCTCGAGCCTCTGTGATGACCCCACCTGTCCTGTGTCCACCAGGGATGCCCAGGCCCTTCCAGCCACCTGCAGGGGTGGCCTGTGTTGAGCTGACACACCTGGCTGTGTACAGAGCCCCACGGAGCAAGGCACGCAGGTCAGACTACGGGCACCTGTGTAGGGAGGGAGGCAGTTACACCAGCCGGGTCCGTCCCTTCCCGAGGGCCCCGCTGGGCCATCTGACAGGACACCATGCAGCCTTGAGGGCACAGGCTCAGCTGAAGGAGGCCTCGGTCCTTTCCTCCGGCCCCTCCCACCCCAGCAATGCCTTGTCACTTGGAGGCAATGTCTCAGATTGCAACATTTGAGTCTCAATATCTGGTTTCACAGCTGCCTTAGCTCTTTGCCCAAGGTGGGGAGTAGTTTTTTTAATTAAAGCAATTTGAATTAATTGAGTTGGAGAATTCTGCAATGGTGTTGGGGAAAGAGACTCTACTGTAAGCGCATCTGTATCTCAGCAGCCAGCCCGGCAGAGGAGCCTTGGGAACCCAACCCAGTGCCCCCGCAAGGTGACAAACAGGAAGCCTGGTAGTGCTGCACTGAGGTTGGCATGGACAAGGAAGTCCCATTGCCAGGGCGGCTGGTGCAGCATCCTGGTCACCTCTTGTAGGGTGGCCAGCTCCCCAATCTGCTGACGGTCTAACCCAGTAAAATAGGTCCCCAGATTCAGTAAGTTAGCAGAAAACACAAACCTGTGCATGGCTACTTTGTGGCCCCCTGTAACCTCATCTGTATTTAAATAGACTCCCCTTTTTGGAAGGCAAGTTTGTGTCACTACCGCAGACAAATCTGTATTCTTCTGATTTCTACACATGGAAAGAAAGAGAGCTAGGGCATAGCTCACTGGTACTGCACTTGCTTAATGTGTGAGGCCCCAGGTTCGATCACCAGCACCACACACACATACACAAAGACACAACTCTGAAAGGAAAGCTGTTCTGTGTACAACCCAGAATCATCTTGGGGACCCTCACAGCGCATGGGCCACACCCTGAGCAGCTTGGGGAGCTCGGCGAGGTTGCCTGTCCCTCCCGGACACTCACCTGTCCTTCCCGGACACTCACCTGTCCTGTAGCCGGTGCTGTTGAGGTACACGGCGAAGGTGCGGCTCTCGTGCTGCGCCTGCCAGGAGGGCGAGGAGCAGTTCTCGTTGTTGGTGTAGGTGTTGTGGTTGTGGACGTATTTGCCGGTGAGGATGGAGGATCTCGAGGGGCAGCACATGGGTGTGGTCACGAAGGCATTGATGAAGTGGGCCCCGCCCTGCTCCATGATTCGTCGCGTCTTGTTCATCACCTGCATGGAGCCTGCAACAACACAGGCAGGTGAGGCGGGGCCCCTGGATCCTCACCACGAGCCCTCGGCGGGCGCGTCTGGACAGCTAGATGGGGGTAACTGGGGGGTCCTGCAGTCAGGGGACACTCCGGGTCCCCAGTTCCAGTAGACATTCCTGCCAGTGTAAGTAAAAACCTGTTTCTAAATGCTCTGAGCCTGGAACCAAACTGTTTTATAATATAAACAGCACGTCTTTTTTTGCAGGGCGTTAATATACACTGATATTTTTGGAAAGTAACCACCATGTGAACGGAGGGAAGATTACACACTGTTTTGTTTGGAACTTTCTCAAGACTCATCAGTGTCCCCTGAGATCTGGTCATGCCACCTGGGGCCGCCCCTCTCCCAGTCTTTCTCAGCCCAAATGCTCTGCACCTGGCGCACCACCTCCTTGGCCCACTCGGAACCCACTCCCACTTCCCCCCAAACCTGACCCCTGGTCAAACTGTGTCTCTGCTCGCAGACCCTAGGGGTCACCCCGGCTCCCACTCCTCTGGGTGCTCCTCCCCTGCAGCACGGGTTATTAGGACTTAATTATATACCCAGGTAGCTGTTTCCTTCATGCCTGTTCTTGCTTCCCAGCAGAGCTGGAGGCCGGTGAGGCACTTGGGAAGGAGTTGAAGGTGTGTGCAGGCAGCGGGGCCCACGAGGGCACAGCCTGAGTGCTTTGCTGACTGCTGCATGGTGGCACTGCGATAGTGTGTAACACGCAGGGGGTGATCAACAGTGTGAAGAGTGGTGCACAGAGGGGTGTTGTGTCTGGTGCCCTGTAAAGACTAAGTGCAAACACTGACATCTAGTGAAATGCTGCACAGAAATCTTTTCTCTTCTTTCTTCGGCCAGCTTGGGTTCCCCCCTTTTCCTTGCAGTTCTATGACCACGGAACCTGTCAACATGACCTTACTTGGAAAGAAGCTCTGTAGATGTCCTAAGTTGTAGATTTTGAGATGAGACTGATCTGGTTACCTGGTGGGGTCCTAAATACCAAGTGTCCACACAAACTCAGGCCGAGGCCTGTGAAGAGGGGAAGAGACTGTGTGAGGAGCCCAGGAACCCCCGATAGCTGGATGAGGCAGGGAGGACCCTCCCCTGGGGCATCAGGAGGAAGCACAGCCCTGCTGGCACATTGACTTTGGCCTCCTGGCCTCCAGAGCTGTGGGAGTAACGTTCTCTTTGAAGCCACCCATGTGCAGTGATTTTTAGGATACTGCAGGAAACCTAGGCAGGATGGACCAGCAAGTGAGGTTCTCCCCTGACAGCAGAGATCACCATCACCTAGCAACTCCCTAGCAACAGGACAACAACCAACAAGCCCACCTTAGTCTGTCCTTCAGGGCGGAGAATGGAAGGGAGATTTACAAGGCTCTTTCACCCCACCTCTGCTAGACAGGGAAGGAAACAGCCAGAGCTGCCCCGGGGGCAAACATCATCTCTCTTCATATCTCCTTGATGTGCACAACTACCCAGCAGCTTCTGACACACTCAGAGTAAGGGCCGAGTTCCTTCCTATGGCCCCACTTCCCGTCTTCCCCCGACCACATCATGCTCACCTGTTGGGGTTCGCTGCCCTCCTGTTTCCCGAGGCCCCAAGCTCATCCCTGCCCGAGGGTCTCTACACTTGCCACTGCCTCTGTCCAGTCCTCTTCCTGAGACTTGCTTCGGCTGGTAGCACTCATCATTCTCGAGAAGTCCAAGTCCCCTCCACAGTGGGCCAGCTGACCTTGTGAGTGGAGGAGCCCCACTGGCTCACTTCCACCACAGCCCCACTCGATTCTGCAATCACCTCCAGCACGAGTGCTTGCCGGCCGGACCTGGCAGGCCATCAGAGGGCTGGTGCCAGGTGTGCGGGCTCCCTGCAGAGTGGCTGGAGAAGGGCTCATGGCCCCCCTTAACCGGCAGGTGCACCTCTGCGGAACCTGAAGGACGACCCAAGGCTGGCAAGCCCCTCTGTGCTTCCCTTGTAGGCTGTGCAGGGTTGGCGCTGGCCACTCAAGGGAGCCTCACTTCCGGAAGGACCCCTGCAGTTGCCTACCAGTTACAGCTAGGCCCCAGAGAGTTCTCAGGAGCTTGTGTGGCCTTGATGTTGGGGACCTGAGGATTCCTGCCCAGTTCATGACACAAAGCCGGTTCTCTCCAGCGCATCCCATGCATGGCCTTGGCCAGGAGGCTCAGGGACCACACGGACTGCGGGTCCCGGGTGCAGCCCCTCCTGGCACAGCTCCAGCAGGCAGGAAGCTGTCTTTCTTCACTTCCTTCACTGTTGCACCCCCACCCCAGCACACTGCCTGGCACCCAGTGAGTGCTCAACATACACCTGCTGACTTCACAAACAAAAGTCTGACTTTCCCTACTGGGTTTCCATGTAGCACAGGAGCCCATGCTCGTGCGTGGCCACAGATACGCGTGTGGGTGTTAGTGTTCAGCATAGGGAATTCCTAAAAGTTGGCCTTTGCATCGAACAGATCATGTGTTCTCTGATTTGCCACACTCGCCAGCACTCCCTAGTTTCACACCTACCTTGACCACTCTCAGACCCTGCCAAGCCCCAGAGGGCTGGTGCTACAACTTCCTAATACAGCTAAGCAGTCGGGACCAGGAGGAGGGCAGTGTCACGTGTCGAACACGCTATCATTAGCTGAATGTTTATTGCTCGGTACATGAAATGTATCCCTCAGCTCTCCAGAGGTCCATTTTCTAGAAGAGCAACGGAGCTCAGGTTGTTGAGTGACTGGTTGCACTGCATGGCCGAGGGGCGGTCTCAGAATTCAGCTCGTCCCACGGAGGAGCTGGGCACTGTGTTCCACGTGGATGAGGTGGTCCAGGTTCACCATGCAGGAGCAGTGACCGTGACCCTAGGAACTGTGCAGAAGTCCCTATGCTCTCGGTTGGGCATCAGTGAGGCCCAGGAGTCCTTGGTGACCCAGAGGTGCCTTTAGCTGGGCACTCGGTCCCAGCACTAAACACCAGGGATGGTGGTAGTGTGAAAAGGATTCCCTTTTCCGTCATCTGATGAACTCCAGGGAAAGGACCAGCTGCACCCTGAGCACCAGGCAGGTGGCTGCATTTGTGTGGATGTCATTTCCTTTTTTGGTACTGGGGATAGACCTCGGGTCCTTGCACTTTTGAGGCAGGCAGTGGAACCACTGAGCTAAATCCCCGGCCCCTGGTTTCATCTCCTTCTACTTAGGGCTCCTATTTTGTCCTTTAAAGAAGTAGAAATCTTGGGCTTATTTTTTTAAAGAAAATTACACTGATTTACCAGAGCCAATACAGTCCAGGTGGCCCACTGAACGGTGATGGGGGAGGTGATGTGGCCAGAATCTGGCAGACACCACTAGCAGCAACCCAGACCTGTCCACACCAGATCGCGTCACTTGTGATCTGACACACACCTGGCAGCCAAGCCCTGGAACTCACCATCCCTTCCTGTCCTCCTGAACCCCCTCCTCAGTCTGGGTCTCTCTTTGGAAAGGACATCCGAGATCAGACCTTGTCAGCTCCTCCCTGGGCAGGCAACCCTCTCTCCCCCACCCACACTGCAGCCACCGGGCCCTCTCCTCTGTCCCGGAGCCTGCGTCCTGCTGTTTCTCCCATGGCAGTGCCTTCCCTGTAACCGTGCAGCTGGCCCTGCCCCTCCTTGTTCTTACTCACAGGCTCTCCTCCTGGTGCCACCTCCCTTGGCCACCATGTCCAAAATTTTACTCCCTCACCCTCGATCTTTCATAGCCCTTTCCTTGTTTTCTATTTTCAAGTCTGTACTCACTGTCCAACACACTTTTACTTATTCATGTATTTATCTTGTTTGATTTGTTCCTGCAGCCCTGGAATGTCAGCACTCCCAGGATTACTGACCCTGCTGGACTGTGTGAGCTGCAGTCCCTGAATAGTGCCGGGCACACAGTAGGTGCTCAATAAATATTTCTTGCATTCATGAATCCTGGGCACTCCAGGAAAAATCAACTCTTTGCCTCTGGTTCCAAGCCATGAGAGAAAAATGCACAGCTGATAGGTAGTCGCTCAGCACCCACCGTCCCTGGGCTGCAGGAGGGGCACAAGCTGGCCCCTCACCTCTCCACCAGGCCTTCTCCAGAAATGCAGGCCAGGCAGCCACCTGATGAAGCATGTTGGGGAGGTGGCACCCTGAATGCTGCACAGACAAGAGGAAGCTGTGGAGCTGTTCCTTTTTAGCCACTGAAAATCGAACCTAGGGCCTCACATGTGCTAGGGAAGCATCCTCCCATTGAGCTGCATCCCCTACCCCTTTTATTCTGAGACAAGGTCCTGCTTAATTGCCCAAGCTGGCTATTTTCCTGCCTCAGCCTCCTGAGTAGCTGGCTATTTTCCTGCCTCAGCCTCCTGAGTAGTTGAGGCGACAGGAATGCATTTATTTTATTTTATTTTGGTACTGGGGATTGAACTCGGGTCCTTGCACTTGCAAGGCAGGCGGCAGAACCACTGAGCTAAATCCCTGGCCCTATGCATCTATTTTTAATGGGCTTAAAACCCAGGTCTTGAAGCGCTTTGTCCTGCTTCCTCCCCACGTGGGAGGGGCCTCACTGCTATGCCCTGGCTGGCAGTGCCCTGTATGTGTCCACTCCGTGCGTGCATCCTGCTCTAATTAGCCAGCTGAGGAGGGCTGTGTCAGCCTGCCGTGCAAGTGCAGTTCCGCAGTGTCCTGCGTGACAGTGGCTCCTGCATACAGGCAGCTGGACGTGCCGAGCTTCACTTGGGAAACAGTGACCTGCTTTATTACAAGTGGGTAGTGCCCTGGCACTGTAAAGCCACATCTGTAAGATGGAAACATATGATCTAATCCCCCTGCCCAGCCCCAGCCCTGATGCAAACGCCAGGTCTCATGGCAGGGAGGGCCTGGCAGATGGAGCCACGAAAAAATCAAAAGGTCAATTTTCAGTATTTCAAACAAAGCCATGCCAGCCAAGCCAAACTTATTTTGTCCAACATAAATCTGGGGACATGCAGACAAAAACAGGCCTGGTTTCTTTCCATGACCAAACTTTCCCCCCAGCCCGGGCCCGGGCTGAGGTCACCCTGACACCTCTCTGTGACTCTGCCAGCCAGGGGACCCCACCTACCTCGCCCCCACCCATGGACTTAAACTCCAGGGCAGAAACCAGTCTGCCCCTCGACACTCAGCTGCCTGCCCCATTCATGATTGGTTTTGGGGCCTCCTGGTGTGGCAACTATCTTATTATTTCTTTGATACTTTTAAGTAACTTGAAAAAAAAAACCTTTCCTCTCAATCCAAGTACCTGCATGAGATTATGGATTTAACATATTTTTGGATGCACAATATAGTAAGTCTGTAAATAGTAAAATCAGTGTTGACCTGCCATGTAAGATGGTTTCCTGCCTTATCAGTTTCAGAATTAATTAATTCTAATGAATTAATTTGCTCTTTTTTTAATTGCTAGGGATGGAACCCAGGACCTCGAATGCTAGATAAGCCTTACCACTGAGCTACACCCCCGGCCCAATTTACTCTTCTATGGCAACTCACCATAAGAGTGAGTCAGAATCACCATTATCCATGGGGACTTTGCAGGTGCCAGGGACTTTCAAGATTCCAAACATAAGCCACTTCTTGCCTTTCCCAGGGACAGATAGTTCATGTCCACTTCTGAGCCCAGGCCTGGTGCTGCCGGAAGCAGGTACAGACTCTGGCCCTTCAGGACAGACTCCTGTGGCCCTCACTTGGGGGGCACAGGAGGCACTGCATTTGATCAATAGCTAATAAGATGATGGCTTCTTATGTTTCCTTAAAATTATAGGTAAATAGAGTCTGCGGTGGCAGGGCCTCCTGGGGAAGTAGTGGGAGGTACTCTGGGATAAGGGGAGAAGTAGAACTGGAGCTGTAAACTCGGGGTCTTGATGGGACTCTACCTAACCCACGTCTCTTGCCTGGATCTCTGCAGTTGACTCCTGAGTGGTCCTCTGCCTCCATTCTGTCTTCTTGCCATGGTCTCCACTTGGCAGCCGGGGGCTTCTTCTCACACAGTATAAAAGCCAAAGTCCTCCCTTTGGCCTAGAAGGCCCTGCGGGATCAGGAAACTCATCCTCCTTGATGCAGCCCCTACCCCCTCTTTCGCTCCCATCTGTTCCTCACAGCCACGCTGACTTCCTTCTTGCTCCTAGAACGCACCAAGCACACCCCTGCAGCAGAGCCTTTGCACCTGCTGCTCCCCAGCCAACTTAATCTCTCACTGCATCCAAGACTCTGTAAACAGCCCCTCTCTGAGCTCTGCTGATTAAAGTCATTCTATCCTCTCTTCTTGCTTGGCACTACTTTTCTTGACATGCGCAAGTGAACAAAGAAAAAATGTTCCTAGGAGACTCACAGAGCGCGATGGCACCTTCGGCAGTGCGAGGGGTGGATGAGAGTCCAGGGCTCTCTTTGCTTTGAAGTATTTGAAAATGTTCAAGTAGGGCAGTTTGGCTCAAGAAGAACCGACTACAAAGGGGCTAACAGTGAGGGCTCCGCTGCTTATGGCTCCCCACCTACAACTTTTATCTGGGGACAGATAACTTGGCACGGAATGTTCTAGCACGGCCTCTGGGCAAGGACCCTGGGCTCTGCGGAGATTACGGTGCCTTTGAAGCCTACAGGAGAGGTCATGATCTGAAGGCTGCAGCCAGCCCTGCTCACATAGTACGAAGTCTCAGGGCTAAAGAATGCAATTACTTGCTTATACTTTGAAAAGTAGCACATTTTTCTAGCGCTCTGTCATGACTTTGGAGGGCACTTAGCATCTTTGCATTCATGAGCTCCTTCCTCTGAAAAACATTAAAAATTATACTTCATGGGTGTCTTGGTATAAAATGAATATATTAACATCCTGTATCAAAACATTTCCTCCCACCTTAAAATTTCTTTTTGTACTTATTTTAAAAGGATTCCAGACATTTTCACAGATCCCTAAAACTATTATGGGTCCCCAGCACTGCTCCTGCTGGGACTACGGGGAAGAGAGCTCTGGATTTTTCATAAAAATTCTTTCTAGCTTCTTAAAAAAAAAAAAATCTGCCTGCACTGGGTGTATGTTCCCTCCTGGCATCATCAGTTGGTGCTGGGAAGCAGCCACCTCTTGAGGGGCCTGGGGCTCCCCCTGCTTACCACAAACCCTGACACCCCATGAGCTGCGAGCTTCATGCTGGGTGCCTGTCATTCCTTGACCACGGGTCCTGCTGCTTCTCTGCCTACAGAGTTGAGGAGGAGGCAGAAGGCATCTTGAGTCCACTGCTCTACTAAAATGGAGCAAAGAGGGCTGCACATTCCTAGGAAACTAAGAGGGCAGGATCTTGTGCCTGGCCTCCCTGGGGACTCTGCAGGCCCGTATTTGCTACCTGATAGAAGGCAGGGCCTGGGACGCAGGGGGAAGAAGGCAACGCTGCAGGTTTCTATAATGACCAGCACATGAGCCACTCCCTGAGTTTCGTGCACACACCACTGCCACCGTCTACCTGGGTCTGCTCCGGGGCTCCAAGCTGTGCTTTTCTTCTTTCCTAAGGTCGAGGAGCAGGGTGTTCAGGCCACCTGGCAGTGGCAGGTTAGGGGAAAGGAGACGTGACACTTCTGGCTCAGGCCCATCTTCTCTCTGCCTGCTCATATTTGTACATTGAGGGGATCAAATGCTGAACATGGATGTAGGTATTTCACATACATGTGCACACACGCATGCACACTTCAGCTCTAGGCTGAACCACCTGTGGACTTTGGGTACCAAAGAACACTGAATCAAGAGACTAAAGAATGAGGTGCAGGCTGCTTTCAACTACCTACTTTCCTCATGCCTCAGTTTCCCTGTTATAACAGCACACAGGTACCTAACTTTAGGTACCAGGTCGTTTAACTATGAAATTCTAGGATGGTTCTAGAACACTATGTCACCATACCCAGCAGGATGGCAAGGGCTCTAGAGGCGAGAGGCTGGAGTTTGAATTTTGATCTTTCTACTTGCTGTAGATCTTGTGTAAATGATTTAACCCCCCTGTACCTCAGTTTCCTCATCTGTGAAGTAGGGAGAAGAACAGTACCTCTTCTTTAGCTTTGTTCTGAATTTTAACTGGGAAAAATATATGTAAAGTTTTTAGTTTTATGTTTGGCATAGAGAAAGCACTTAATTCATGTTAGCTCTGAAACCGTTCAATGATTGTAGTTCCCAAATCTAGTCTAATACAGACTCCAAACATGGAGCGTTCTTGGTAGAACCCTGTTTGCCTAAAAGTATTTAAAAATTTGAATTGCTAACTTTTTTCTTTAATCAGATTTCACATCAATTCACCTTTCTTGCTTTGCTTAAAAAATAATGAGAACTGTGTTGTGGATGGGCCCCTAGGTGGGTAGGCCTGAGCGCTGAGGCCCTCGTGAGAAGGGCCAAACCATGCCCACCTCCCCCTATGCAGAACCGGCCTGGCTGATGCAGCGGGCCAAGGTGGAAGGGGACACAGTGCCCATGGTTCTGCAACCCCTGGGTGATTCTTCTCCAGCTCAATCATGCTGGGAAGGGACCGCTCCACCATGGCAGACAGCATGGGTGCAGCAGGGGGAGGGGGGCAGCAGGCTTGGGTCCAGGCCCAAGACAGCCTTCACTGGGCGGGTGCAAAGGGCCTGGGCTCTGCCCAAGGCGGGGAAGCACCTGTGACTTGTACCATCTTGGGGGTGCTGGGGTGGCTCGCTGGGCTGGAGCTCACTGGGCGGCCCCTCAAATGCCCCTGGACGTCCACAATGCAGTGGGATCTGTGTGGGCCTCCTGCTCCCAGTGACACCTGCTTAACAGTCACTGTAGGGGACGTGACTGTCCCAGAACAGCTCCGTCTCCATCAGGGACCAACAGCAGCCATCAGAGGCCACACCTGGGCAGAGGGGACCTGTGGTTAATCCCATCCTCGCTGCTGCTGGTGACAGTGACTGCCGAGCCTGTTAGGGTCCAGAATCACCACGCTGCATTCTCAGATGAGGTTTCCTCCCTGTGGTGCAAAGGGAAACCGCTGCTGACTCGTGGATGATGCAGAGTGAAGTCAGATGGTATGGCTGCTTTCAGCTATGAAAACCAAGGCTCAGATTTGGCCTGCAACCCAAAACCAATTAGCACACGTGGGGAGGCAGCCTCAGAATGTCACTAATGGGCATGGTCGGAGAGAGCACTGTTTCTCCTCCACCACCTTCTGCTGGCCCTGGCTACAGACTTCTGGGAGGAAACCGATACTGTGGCTCCAGTGGAGGCCAAGGGGCCTGGGGTTGGGGACGGGGGTGGCACACGGTGACAGGTGGGACTCAGCAGCCACTGGACTCTCCCTCCCTGAGGAAACCCATCCAGAAGGACACCGCTCCTGACCCTAGTGATCATTCAACAAGGTGGGTTTTCCGGGTGTTGTCCAGCTTTCGAGGGGCCAGGCTTCCAGCCACTGGCCTACAAGGCAGCTTCACGACCATCCCGGGTCACAGCCCTGTCCCTTCTCCCATCTGGCCTTCGCAAACAGAACCACCTGCCCTGCTCTTGGGCCCTGCGAGCTTCAGAACAGAACCAGGCCCACTGGCCTCCCTCTTGGGCAATGCCTCACTTGGACCACTGCACTTGACGCTGCCCTGCCTGTTCCCACTCTTGTCCCCAGGCCGCCCCTCTCCACCAGCAGCCAGGGCGAGTGCCAAGTATCAGACCTGCTCAGGTGACTTTCCAAGTACCTTGTGTGAGATCCAGGTCCTCTTGCAGCCCTCCTGGGTCTGCGTGACTCCTGTCCTCTCTGCCCTTCACTCCCAGGTCCTGCTGCCCCCGCCAAACTCCCCTGGGCCTGTTCCTGCCACAGGGCTCTTGCACCAGCTGTCCTGCCTGTGAGGCCCCTTCCCCACTTTCCACCTGCAGGCCTCGGCAGTGACACAGATGCACTACACCACCTCTTGCTGGGCCCCTTGCTCCTCCTCTCTGGTGCGCCTGAGGCCCTAGGTCGCTCACTGATATGTTTCCCGTCTTCCTCCTCCCAGGCCTTACTTTGACTCTTCAGTGCACCTGGCTGGTGACAGGGCCTACAGCCCTCCCTCTGGCCTGCAGGATCTGCTCTGTCCCCAGGGAAGCCCCGCGCCCCTGGCTTTGGCTGGGTTTGTCCAGGGGAGGCGCCGGGAGGAGGCTGGTGGAAGCAGGAAGTGAGGTAGGCCCTGGATTCCTCATCTCCCTCCCTGTGGTGTGCGCAGGGTGGTCCTGTGCCTGGTGGGCCTCTGTCTCCGGGTTGCAGCTGCTGCTGGCTCCCGTCATGCCCTCAGACTTGAGGTGGGGTTGTCCTCACTGTCAGTGACTAGCCTTGGGGGCGCCACACTATCCCCACACCCAGCACAACATGGGTAAGCCCCCGAAATAATCCAAATTCATATGTGCCCATGCTCCTTGCTGAGATCACGTGGCTAAATAACTCCTGTTCATGTCCTATGTGCCTTGTGGGATGAGGTCCTCAAAGAGTGGCGACTTCATCTGAAGATCCATCCTTTTTGCCCTTCTGCTTCCTCTTTCCTGTTGTCTGGAACGTGCCTGTGATTGCTGGAGCTCCAGCAGCCATTCTGAAGCACAAGGTGACCTTGCAGATGAAAACTACACGGCAAATACGATAAAGCAGACAGGGAGAGAGCTTGGGTCCCTGATAACCTTGAAGTCATGGTACCAATCCTGGACTACCAAGCTCCAGATAATTTTATGTGAGCAAGAAGCAACACTCTGTCCTGTATAAACAACTGTTACTTTCTATCTTTCTTTCCAAGCTGCCAAACCTAATTCTGATATAATACTTTCCTTTCAGAAATCGAGTGATTCCGCAAGTGTTGCTGAAATGAGGTTTAAAAAAAACAACTTGCAGGAATGTGCTTGGCAAGTAGAACAGCAGGGTGGGTCGGAAGGAGGCTATCTCCCCCAGAGATAACCTGCGCACGCATGTTTTCTTCTTCAAGTGAGCGCTGGCAGCAGGAATGCTGGGAGCTGGAAGTCACCCGAGCTGGCGCTGGAATCCGGGCACGCTGTCCCGGGCCACCAGCCATCTGGCCCCTGAGGAGCGCTCAGCCTGCCTGAAGTTTGGAATCCACCCGGTGGCTATCAACTGGTCTGCAGCTCGGGGTGTGGCTTCCTTGTATTTGCAGACGGGAAGAGGAAAACGGGGCTGCCCCATACCCGGCTGGGCCCTTCTGTCCACACCCACCTCACCCACCGGCAGCTGCCCGAGCTGGGATCGCAGGCCCCTCTGGGAACTGGCGGAGGGCCTAGGACCCTCGAAAGCGCAAACAGGCACACAAGTCATGCTCCATTCCCACCCTCCTGGCGCGGGGCTCCAGGCTGGGGCTGCCCTCAGCTCTGCTCCCCTGAGGGCACCTGCACCATCGCAGGCCCTGGCTTCCCTGCCTCTGAGGGCAGAAAGGGCATCTGCTGGGGTTTCAGGCCAAACGTCGGCGTCATCTTCACTGTTCTCGCGCTCGCCGCCACCAGCGCGTCTCGCCAGCTGCACCCCACGGCTCTCCCACTGCTGAGCCACCAGCAGCCTGTGCCTGGACCTTGGGGGAGGCTCCTTTGCAGGCGTCCTTTTCAGCACAACCTCCAGCGTGCTTCCAGGGAGCAGCCAGAGGGGACACGGTGGAACCAAAGTCAGGCCACGGCCCTCCTCTGCCCAGCGTCCTCCACTGCAGGCCACCTCGCTTGAAAGCGAGTCCTCCACTGCCCTGCACAGCCCCGCGGACACCACTGCCCACTCAGGCCTCTCTCCTCCCGAGCCCTGGCTCACCCTGCTCTGCCACTCCACCCTGGCCTCTGGTGGCAAAGCTGCCTCAGGGCCCCAGGACTGCTGCGAATGCTCACAGGTCGCCTTCACAACAAGGGCACCCTGTGTAGTCACAACTCTTCCCCTCTGCACCCCTTTCCTTGCTTGATCCCCCTCCTTTGGTTTGTTCTCGCCGCTTTCCACTCTCATGTCCACTACACACTTTATATGACTTGTGTGTTAATTCTTTCACTGTCACATAAACACGGAAGCAGAGAGTTTGCCTATTTGTTGCTGCATCATCACCACAGCACACAGGAGGTTCTCCCTGAACACCTGGTGAGTAAGTTTAGTCTGGTCCACATCTGAGCATCCTGCTGCAGAGATGCCACGAGGGAGCAGCATCCCCCGGATGGCACGTCCACCAGTCACTCCACCGCCTCGTGTGCAGCTCCTGTTTTCCTGCAGGGACCCACGCTTGGCCCACTCCCAGTCCTCATGGTGCAAGCGGCGCCAGGCATGTGGAATGATCGAGGATGGCCGAGCACTGGGTTCCACCCCTCTGAACAGCTCACGGTGTTGCAGAGAACATCAGGCCGAGACTCACTTGGGGACTTTCCTTGGCATCTGGGGAGACAGCCTCTGTCCCTGCACAGGCCCGGCGATGCCAGAGTGCTGCCATATGGCGAGCTGGCCCAAGGATGGAGCCAACTTGGAGGAAAGCAGAGACCGGGGAGATTCAAACACACGTGACATCTGAAGGTGACCGTCCTGGATCCACCATGCCTGAAACTCAAAATACACTTGGACTTTCCACATGCTTGAATGAAGTCCATTTCAGTTTTCTGTTTGCTCAGTCCTGCTTGAGTTTCAAGAAATCACCTGTCATAGAGAAAATCTAGGCTGGCATAGAGGGTTGGGACTCACGGTTTTATATCTACTTTGCAACCCTGACATCCTCTGCTCCCTGGCCCACAGCACAGCAGCGGAAGAGCCAATGCAGACTCAACTGCTTGGGGCCATGCAAACCCGAGCTCACGGTCCTGGCAGTGCTGCCCGCCCCTGGCCAGCTCACCCGACCACATCGGCCAGGGGGGACTGCGGTGACCCCACCCTTCAGGGCTACGAGACACGCACGGGAAACTCACCCTTAAACATAGCAGTGTAGGGAGCAGCACTCCACAGTGCTGGCCCAGCGGCACTGAAGGAGGAAGGCTTTGGCCCTCCGAGTGAGCTCAAACTACCACACACACAGCACGCCTCAGCATCCAGGACACCCAGGAACACAGCAGGAAGACACATGGTCACCTTCAATGTGTAAGGAGCAAGCAGAGGCACAGAGAGTAACTTTCCCAGGGCCACACAGTCAGTGGCAGGACAAGGATTTGAGCCCAGCCGCGAGCTCCTCAGCACTTACCCTACATCCTCCCTGGAGTATTTATTCATACCTGAAGAGGCAAAAAGGTCCTTTTGATGTGAAATTCTCCATGATTCTCCATGGTTCATCCAGTTTGGGGGGAGGCACAGCTGAAATCTGACCATCTAAAGGAGCCTCTAAGAGGCATCTTACTCCTCCCTGGCTGGGCCCTCAGGAGAATGAGCAGCAGAGCAGCAGAGCAGCACCCGACACTCTGGGGCCTGGGGCCTGGGGCCTGGCTGTACCCTCGGCCTTGGCCACAAGCCCAGGGCCACGTGGCGCCCACGGGTGTGCGTCCCATGCAGAGCGGCTGGCCCTGCTGAGGAGGCTCCAGTCCCACTGGAGCTTTAGGAAGTGAGCCTGGTGAGAGAGCATCTCGGGAACCAGGGTGCTGCAAAGACACTTGTGCTGCCGGACCACGCCCTCCTGGTGTCGCCGCCCAGCCCGCGGCTCACCAAAGGTTGGTCTGGGTCACATTAAAGCAGCAAACCTGGCCAGGTCCCCAGGGCTCCGCCTCCCTGACCAAAGGGCATCGTGAAACAGGACCTCAGCTTCTAGGCTTCTCCTTTCTCATTGCCCAGGTTGGAAAAGCAGCCATGGGCCCGCTGGTCTCCCAGGCTGATCCAGACTCAAGGATTTCCCTGAATACGTCACAAATGTATCACCCACTTGGGCCACTCACTGACTAAGATCCCCCAGGAACAAGTTTCCCTGGGCAGGTGACACTTCCAAGCAAGTCCAGGGAGTCAGAGGCACTCAAGGAAAGGAAAAGGACCATACTTGCTCCCGCCCCCAGCCCTGCAGGAAAGAAGCAGGACTTGCCCTCTCCCTGATGCATCTTGTGCCCGGCCTCTGGTGTAGACCTAATTAGGGTGGACGGCTGCCCTCCATGCTGGGGCTGGAAGAGGCCTGGACTGTCTCAGCAGAGAAGCCTCCAGCCGGAGAACTGTCAGAGCTGCTGCACGGATGAGCAGAAAATAGCAGATGATAAATTTTTTAGGACCACCCTCTGCTTGCCAGTTGTAGCAGACTGTGAGATAATGCACCGGGCTTTTTTGGAACATGCATTATTGATCTGGGTCTGTCTAGTGGTTTATAAAAAGCCCATCACAGCCCCCTGACTACCCCTTCCTGCCCCTCACCTCCCGAGAAAGCTCAACATGCTTCAAAAGCCGGGTCTGCTGAGGGGGGAGGGCCTGGCTCTGTCCCAGAGGGGAGGACGGGCAGGCACCGATGTGTGCCAGGGAGTCACATGCCACGAAACACGAGGGCTCTAATCCCGCACTGCTTCCTGGAATTTATCTTTCCGAAACAGTCACTCACGGGTGCAAAGACTCGGAGAAAAGATATTCTCAGCAACAGGATTTGTAACAGTGGAAAACAAACAAATACATCAGCGCTCTAGAAACAGCTCAATGTGCACCCCAGGAAACTGGTTAAGAATAAAGGTAGTTAAGACTATGGGCTCTGGGTTCAATTCCCGTTGAACCGCATACTGGCTGTGCGACCTTGGACATGTAGCTTAACTTCTCCACGCCTCAGTCCTAGAGCGGTGAAACCCGGTGCAGGAGACTCTGTACTGTGAGTCAGCCGCAGTTTTGCTTTCTTGTCTTTTCCCCTCATCCTCGTCACATCCACAGCGCCGCTCCTTCTCTTTGCTTATTCTCTTGGCTTTATGAAGAGTCCCACGTGTAAACTGCAGGCAGATTCTGCCATGGGGCACAGGGGCTCCCTCCCCACCTTTGGGCTCGGGCCCCAGATCTGGGGCTCCTCTGACTCTTCTCTTTGCTCTACCTCCGATCCATCCGCCCGTTCACTTGGCAAACACACAGCCACCAGGGCCTCGTCTGTCCTGCCAGCTCTGCTGCGCCACCTGCTCTGAGCTTCCACACGCAGCCCAGTTACCGCACCGGCCTCCCGTGGGCCTCGAAGCCTCTGCTCTGCCCCCCGGCCACCTGATCTCAGTGGAAGGGCTGGAGGGGCCTGCTGGGACCTGGGTGCACTGTGGTGCTCCTCTGTGTCCGTTTCACTAAGAGCAGCACTGAAGCCCCTCAGTGTGGGCCCCGGGCTCTACACCCCCGGGCTGGCCAGCTCCTGGCCCCTCTCTCCAAGCATGGCCCGCGCTCATGTGCTGGCTCCGGAGGGTGGTCCCTGTCCACCCCCAGCACCTGGCATGCTGTGATACACGGAGCTGCCTCATGGATGAAGGGTCATCCAGGGCTTCTTAATTCCCCAGCCTCCCCATGAAACAGCTTGAGGGGCCACGCAGGGTGAGACCAAGGGTCTCTGAGGTCCAGCGGCTGCACGCAAGCACTGTCTGCAAATTCTGCCAACCCTAAACTCACGTCCTCACGGCTGCAGTCTGCAGACTCCCCATGGCTATCAAATGCACCTCGTTCTGCCTGCTGTGGGAGACAGGGATCAAATGCGTCAAATTGTCGATAAAGGCTCAGGACTCTGGTCGCTTCCTGGCTGCAAATTCCTTTCACACTGATAAGCTCCCCGAGAAAAATCTATACTTGTGATCATTAATACAAATCATTGCAAGGAGTGACTGGGTTTTATAGAAAGAACCTTTTACTGGATAGCTAAAAAAGACAGAATCAAGTTGCCATCAACCAATATTCTGTTGTCTTCTGAGAGGAGACAGAAGCAAAGGGCCCACCTCCCACCTGATCAATGATCAGTGGTCCTTACCATGACCCCCCAGTGCCTCTGAGATCTCCTTCACCCCTCCATCCAGTTTTGTGTTTTACTTTACTTCCCCAGGCTCCAGCCACACTGGCCTTCTTTGTTCTGCCTCAGGACCTTTGCACACACTACTTCCTCTCCCTATGACACTTTTCCCTGGATTTTCATACCACAGGGTAGTACTGATGCTAAGAAGGGAAATCTAATTTATAGGAGCAGGAAAATGCAGATGGCAGGGCTCATCTTTATTGTTTAGGGAATAATGACAATGAAAAAGGTCTGTACACGTTTAGTACAGATGAAAAATTTCCCCTCTATTTTCAATCCACAGTTTGCTGAACCCACACAAAGACATGGATTTGGTGCACACAGAGGCCTGGAGTATTTCTGTAGCACAGCAGTCATGCAGGGTTTCAGTGGAGAAACGCGACCCATAGAATCAGAAAATTCAAGGGGGAGAAGACACAAGATCAAGAGAAGACAGTTTTGACTGGGACAGAGCCACGGGGGAATGGGGACACGTGGAGTCTGACCCTGGGCGCAGAAGGTCTGGCTGGGAGGCCCCAATCCCGTGGGCCCCATTTCTGGGGTCTCCTCCTGGTGCCGCTGAGGACGTGGTGGGAGGAGAACCCACGGCCTTGTGGAGGAGGGGGAGGCCTAGAGGACGGGGTAGGTGGTGGCCCAGGATGGGGCTGGCTGGGCAAATCCACTGCGCATCTCTTTGAGACTTTGGGAAATTCAGAAACGGTTCTGCATCAGATGACTAGGGACCCCTTCGCCTTGAGGATCAGCTCCGAACCCCAAGTGGGAGCTGGTTTAAAAGCACCCAGGAGCAAGTTCTCATGTCTCCACGGCTGCCCTGCCTCAGGCAGAGCCCCAAGATGCCCTGCGGGTCGGGGCGCTTACCCAGCTCCACGTCCTGGTCGTCGGTCAGCACCAGGATGATGTTGGGCCGGATGTTCCTGCGGTCCCTCTGGAAGCGGCCCTTGAGGCGGTGGTGGGACAGGAATGCTGAGCCCCCGCCTAGCAGGGAGAAGACCGTTGCGGACAGCAGGCAGAGCAGCAGGCTGGGGGGCACCATCTTAGCTTTCGGCTGACCTGGTGCTCCTCTTGGAGATCTTATCCTTTCCCTTCTTCCCTCCTGACTCACAACCTAGGGGAGAAGGACAAGAATCGGGTCACGGGGGACGTCCTGCTCATTCTGCATGGGCCTTGCAGGCGGCCGGTGTGGACAGTGAGAGTTCTGCTCAGGGCCACGGCAGGTGGATGCAGGACTTGGCCCGGGGGTAGCGGCAGACTGGTTGCAAGGCCTCTGTGGCCCCTGTGAACTCTCCCCAGGGACAGCTCAAGGTGGTCAGTGACCAGCCTGGCTCTGAATGTTACCCTGCTCCATTCAATAGCAGAGAAGGAGAAGTGGTGGCTTTCAAGGGGACAGGGGCATTCTTGCCAGCTTGCTTCTGTGTGGCCTGGGGCAGTGGATGGTCACTGAGGTGTAGACCCCAGGCTGGAAGGGCCACCGGTTAGCTTTGGGCTGCACCGCCTGCCAATTCCCATCCCAGACCAGTTTCTCCTGGGCTTGGTCTCCCCACCAACAAGCCAGGAAGGAGCCTGTTTCCCCACGAATAAAAGAGGGGGCCACGGCCATTGTAAGAACTCAGTCTACTTGAAGGCATGTCAAAGCCCCTTGGCAACAGATCTCAGAGCTGGACAAATGGTGTCCTATCAGTCTTAGGCTGCAGAGGAAACAAAATGAGAAGAGAAAACGGAGGGCTAAGAGTGTGGGAGAAGAACTGTCACACTCTTCTGTGACCTCAGCCACCCCCTGGTCCCCAGGTCAGACCAGGCCACAAGTCAGGGTGGGGTAGGGGAGGCGGACAGCAGACCTTGGCCCAGCTGGTCTCTGATCTCACCCTGCGCTTGCTCTTCGGTCTGCTGTCCATCGCAGAACCTAGCCATAAAGACTGGGCTCAGGGCGCTCAGCAAGGGCTCTGGGTCCTGCAGGGGGTGGTGTCGCCTCATCCTCTCTCCTGGGGACACAAGAGCTGCTGAGGTTCTCCCCTCTCTCCACCTCCTGGGGGGCCAGCTAGAGAGACCTCTCTCCGATGAAGATCAGACCACTGAGCAGGAGACAGCTGCTCCCTCCCCAGCATGCAGTAGCTCCCTAGTGCTCCTGGCTCTCTGCCTATGGCCAGAGCTGCTGTCGGCCTCCTGGCTCCAGCTCACCTGGGCCAGGAGCCTCTGGCTCTCCTGCCCCAGGCCCAGGGTCATAATGGGTCCTCTCGGCTGCTGGCTTCTGGGTGCTGCCTCTTCCCTTGTCTCCGGAGCACCTGGTTTGCCTCACTCAGGGTCCCGTCCCAGGCCTGGATGCAGTAAGAGGCTGCCCAGGGTGGCCTGCCCCGCCCCACTCCCCCCACAGTGCCTCTCCACACCTGGGACCGACAACAGGGCAACCCTGAGCACAGGACAGCGGGCCACCCAGAGGGCAGCATCCCAGCAGCCACAGAGGGGACACATGGGCCCCTTCCCAACCTCTGTGCTTGTTACCACCTGCGGTGCAGCTGCTGCTGCTCAAGGGCCACATGCCTGGTGCCACAAGTGTTCTCTGGAATCCCTTTGAGTGACTTCAGGTGAGGAACTGAACTTTTGTGCCTCGGTCTCCTCAGCTGCAAGCTGGGTGTGAAAGATCAAAGGAGTGTGCGCAGGATGCCGAGGCAGAGCTCGCCCCGCAGCACGGGGTTGTGGTTCCTCTCCTGAAGGGTCTGCTTCAGGCCCCACGCGACCCCTGCGGCAGGCACCGTCATTCCATTCCACAGCTGAGGAAACCAAGGCTCAACCACTGTCTTCCAAGCCCCGAAAAGCTCGTGCCTGCTCCTC
Organism: Heterocephalus glaber; assembly: GCF_053883595.1. Lineage (NCBI taxonomy): Eukaryota > Metazoa > Chordata > Mammalia > Rodentia > Bathyergidae > Heterocephalus > Heterocephalus glaber. Next base: position 20,399,402 of record NW_028258410.1, on the reverse strand, counting down.
ACCTCCCCGCTGGGCTCCCAGCTTCCACTGCTCAAGCAGTGGCCCCGCCTGCAGCCTGCAGCCGCCCTTTGCTGACTATTTGCTTAATGCACTTCTTTAAATGGTCTTATTTTAAAACAAAACTACAAACACACAGTATTGAAGAATCGAACATTCTACCCACCCAGGCATAAATGGAAATGGGCGTCCCTTCGTGTGGAGGTAATCGCATAGTGTCAAAGAAAGCTTGCCCGAGGCACCTGCTCCCTGTGCACCCCTGCCCCGCCCTGTCCCCCCCCCCCGCTCTTGGGCGCCCTCTTCAGGACAGGCCAGAGGGCGTGGAAAGGAGGCAGCACATCAACACCATCCCGGACTTGGCGGCACTGAGGGCTGATGGGAGGAACACCCGCGCCATCTCCTAGGTCTAAGAACCACCCTGATGACGGGATGCCCCCTCCCCCGTGGGATGTACGTCCACGCTCCTCCAACTTCACAGCCACAGAGACAGCATAACATGGCAAGGAGATTCCCAAGGTCTGCTCTCCACACGCCAACTGTTTCCCTCTAGAACTAAGAACAACAAATGCTTCCTGAGAGCTCGCATGGCCCAGCCACTCCCTGGAGCATTTTACAGGTGTCCACCCATTGTTTACCTGTTGATATTAAACCCATTTAACAGATGGCGAAGGCAAGGCCCAGTTAACATCACTGCCCCACGATCATGTGGCAGAGAAGGGTTCACACTCATCTGGCTAGACTTGGCCTGCTCGACAGACCCTCTGGAGGCAGATCTGGGAGCCAGTTCCTAGGAACATTGTATTGCTCTTTTCTCGTTGCTCAGACAAAATACCTGACACCCAAAATTAAAGGGGGAAAGGTTTATTTAGCTCAGTTTATAGAGGGTTCAGTCCATAATCATCTGGCTCCAAGGCAGGGTGGCACCACAGAGGGGCATCACAGAGGAGAAATAGTTCATGGTAGGCAGAAGACAGCAAAGCAAGCAAGGAAGCAACAAGGGAAAACAAGCATTCCTGTGCCTTATATGTATCCAAGCTACTGGGATTAGGGTGGTGCCAAACTGATCAGGGGTCTGATTTAGTAATTACCCACCCTTAATCCTAGCATTGTACCATGAATCAACCACACACTCTAGACCCAGCCACCTCTGAAAAAGCCCCACCTATGACTGCATGAGGCATGGGGGGACAACCAGACAGAAGCCAAAACACACACCGTGGCCTCAGTTTCTTCCTTTGCCAAATAAAGCAACAGGTGGCCAGGTGTTCTCTGAGGGTCTTTAAGGCTCTGGAGCTCTACTGTGTGGGTAAAGGGACCTGGGAGATACAGGCTGTCTGGGGAGCACTGGGCCGGTGGGGTGGGGACAGAACACTATCAGCCGGGCTTCTGGGTTCCGGGCCTGGCTCCCTCCTGGTCTTTGAGCACCCCTCCTCTTGGTCTCACTTGCCAACAGGATGCCCTTCCTTCCTTCCTTCCTTCCTTCCTTCCTTCCTTCCTTCCTGTAGATGGAGTCAGAGCCCCGAAACCAGGGCACAGGGTAACAAGAGCTAATTATTCCATCAGATCAAGTCATCAGTGGGTCGATTTTTGATGAATTCCCCCGGCTCAGACTCATCCTGGCCTCATGCCAGCCTTTCTCTGGATGCCCAAGGAATCAATTAAAAATGACACAAGGGATTCTGCATCTTTTTTTCCTTCTTGGTAAAACATTCCAAGTGGCTGTAGCGAGTCTGTGATGAATCATGTAGTGCTGCTGATTAACACCCGATCCACACCACAGATGCTGCCTGTCCCCCTGGCTCTCTGAAGGCCTGTCCAGCAGCTCTTCTTTGTCCTGTGTCTTCTCACAGGACTTGGCGAAGGGCCCCAGCCCAGCAGGACGTCTCCAGACACACCTGATGTCCCAAGAGTGTAGATAGTGCTCCTGCTTCTGCTAATCTACAGGGCAGGGGGTCTTGGGGTGATCACTGACCTCCAGTCCTGCTCACCACAGCTGTGGGGGAGTGGCTGGGAACTCACGAAGGCCTGCCAGGAAAGCCCCAGATGGGCTACTTCCTCTGAGGATCCCCAAATCTGACAGAAGGCACAGAGAGGTTGGGATCGGGCAGCTGAGGGTGTGGGAGAGGACGTGGAAGAGCAGAACAAGGCACGAGTGATAGGGGACAGTCCTGACAAGAGGAAGAAGGAGGCACAGAGTGGGCAGAGATGCCTGGGAGCCAGCACCCCACAACCGACCCAGACCCCCAGGTGGTCCAGCTTGCTTGCCCGCTGAGCTCCTCCATCTTCTTACAGATATTGCCAAGGGCCCGGAGTGTGTAAGGCAGTATAATCATGTCCACATGGTGGCAACAGCCTCCCTCTCATGAAGCAGCCAGAAGGATCCCGTTTCAACAAAAGCAAGAGCCTGTCTTCCTCTGCTAAAGGCCTTCAACAACCTGCAAACTCTCCGAGGGGCCACTAAGACCCTACACAGCCTGCCTTGGCACCCCTCTGACCTTATTCCTTTCTTCTCTCCCTCACTCACCTGGCTCCAGGCATGTGGACTCTTCATTGCCCTGTGAACATGCTGGGTGGGCCCCACCCCAGGACCTTTGCACTTGCTATTCCCTCTGCCTGGAGCCTTCATCCAGATACAGTATCTTTGTGGCCCCTTCCTTACCTCCTTCCAATCTCTGCTCAGATTCCACCTTTGCACATTGAAACTAAAGTTTCTGCCCTCTCTGGTAGCATTTACCACCTCCGGCAACTGGCTGTTTTACTTACTTCTGTGCCAAGTCTCTTCACCAGAATGTCACCTCCCTAAAGGCACAGATATTTTTCAGCTTTGTCCTTTTTTTTTTTGGTACCAGGGATCGAACTTGCGACCTTGTGCTTGTGAGGCAGGCGGCGGAACCACTGGGCTAAATCTCTGGCCCAGCTTTGTTCATTTTTGTATCCCCAACACCTAAACCAGTGCATGGGACATAGCAGGCACTCAAAATATTTACAGATGTGACAAAGAATTTTCTCCCTCCCTGCTCCTGGTAAGGCCTCTCATTGTGTTGAGGCGCTTCCCCCTTGCCTAGCTCGACTGTGGGGTGGACCATGTGGCCCAAGTGGAGCCAATCAGCACATCCCATCTCTCTAGCTCGTGACTGGCCCAGACACAGACACGTGACCCAGGTCTGGCCAATGAGGGGGCATCCCAGAGACTGTAGGAAAGTTACTATGGGTGCTAGGAGTGGGTGAATCTCATGCTGATGGCAACTGCCAACTGGATACCCAAGAGAGGATGCTGGTGACATGGGACAGAGCCACTGCACATGCTGAAGGCAGAGTTAGGAGGGATGGAGAGGCTGGGCACTTCCACGGCACCTCCCTGGCAGGTTGCTGGGCACTAACCACCACAACTCCCTCTCCAGATCCCTGCAAACACTCTGCCATAGCCCAACCAGGGATCGGTATCACTCATTTTCTTATACTCTGCTCATGCCGTTGCTGGAGAGTACCATCTGCTTCCTGCAGGGCCCCAGGCTGAAAAGACACAGAACCAGCGTGGCTGAGCCTGTGCTGACATTCTGACCCCAGGCCCACTCTCTACAAGAAGAAAGGGGGACAGCTGGCCTGCAGGCAGTCAGAGAGGGCTACCTAGAAAGTATTTACAGCACCAGGGTTGAGAAGCCTCATAGGAGCCAAGCGCTGAGAGCCCACAGAGCATAGAGAAACCCTGAAGGAGAGGGTAGAGGACAGGGTGCTCCAGGCAGGGAAAGAAGCTGAGCCAAGAGCAGGCAGAGGGGATGGGAGAGGCCGAGTGGGAAGGGTGGGAAGTTTCCAGGTGCACATGCGCATGCACACACGCCCCGTTAAACCTTCCACCCCCTGGCATCCCACTTTTTCCTGGCTGCAGGCTTTCTCCAGCCCTCTCCTCTCTAGGGCTGTCAGACAGGACAGGGGCATGTGCCACCCTTCCGCGGAGCAGGTTACCCATCAGGGGGTCTCTGTGCGAGATTACAGAATTCCAACTGGAGGCAGAGGACCAAGCCAGCTCTCAAGAGCAGCCCCAGGAACAAGACAAGGCACCTTCAGAGGGAGGAGGAGGTAAAGGTCAGACAGGCCTCAGGATCTGGTCTAGAAACTGGGCATAAAGAGAAGAGTACACAGCAGGCCAAAATTTAGGGCTTAGCAACCCAGTTGTCAGTGCAACTATGCATGCAAACAGGACACTGCAGGGTCCCCTGTGCCAGGCACAGTTCTTGGCACTGTGGATAAAACAGCAGGAAAAGGCCCTGCCCTCATGAAGCTGACAGTGCATGTGGTCTACACAGCAAAAGCTGCAGGTGAAAGATTCCAGGGAAGCTGAGGGGTGAGAACCAGAGAGGAAAGAATGGCGAACAGTTGGGATGGGGTCATAGGACACAGCCAGAGTTCAGTGCAAGTTTGGAAATGATATATATTCTAAGTCTCCAGAAGCTGAGCATCAAAATGTTCTGCATGTCTGGTAAGTAGATGGTCAAGAGGTCATTCAGAACGTATACACTCAAAATATCTGCGCACTGACTAGATGCCTGGTACAGATTCATCATCAGTGAAAACACCAGACAAAAACCTCTGCTCTTGCAGCTAAAAGAGTGGACATAGGCAAGTGGACAGACCAATACGTACTTGAGGGAAATGCAGTGGGGAACAGCAGCAGGGCTGGGCTGGGATCTGCGCCAGACCACCTGGGTTTGATTCTCAGCTCTAACACTTAGATGTTTGGCAGGTGACTTAGCTTCTTATGGCCTCAGTGACCTCAACTATAAAGTGGGGACAACAATAGCATTCATTGTGTACAGTTGTGAGGATGAAACAGCTCACTGCTTGGGAAACCTTCTGAACAAATCAGAATACAGTAAGTGGCCCGTCAGTATTGGGTTGTTATTTACTGGCTTTGAACCACTCAGCATTCTCTCACTTTACTTTCCAAAACAGTTGCTAGTTTTCCTTTAGGGATCCTCTTCACCCCATCCTTGGACCAGGATTTAAATCAGGCCCCAGTTCACTCGACCATGTGACCAGCCCGGAACCAATTAGAGCCTCCCATCTCCCCTGCCTCCGTGATTGGCCAGGGTAATCCAGGTGCTATGTCCTGACTGGTTAGGAAGAGGAACTGCTTTTTCTAACTGGCTGACTGTCTCATTCCAGTGTGATGTGGAGACCCTGGCGCCATCTTGCCTTATGTGGAGTGAGGAGGAAGTAAACACAAAAAAGGGTGGCGCTGTGAACTGGAAGGCACTTGGGTCCTGACAACATTTGAGACATGGACCCAGTTCACCCCAGGAGAAAAATCTGCCTCTGGGTTCTTTCACGCTCAATGACTTCCTCTTTCTCCTTCAGACAGTGCGAGCTATTGTCTTTCTAGGTCAGCTTCCTCATTCTTTGACTCTTTAGGGACACAAGTCAAATTCCCTTTTTTCCTCTTAGCTCATTCCCAATTGCTTTTCTGTCACTTACAACCAAATGACCTCATAAGGAAGAGCTGTAGGAGGCAGAGTGTTGACACAGGTGGCTTCCAAGTCAGCTCTGGGCTGGTGGGACCAGTGGGATGGAAGTGCAGCGTTGGGGACAAGAGCAGCGCCTTCAGTGGTCTCCTTGCTATGGGAGAACTTTCCTTATCTTTATCTGTCAATTGATAGAAGGTGGTGTGGCAGAGTGGAAGGAAGCTGGGAGTCATGAATTCAGGTCCTGACTCAGCCACTCTGTGGAGGTGTCGGGTGACAGGGCATTTCCTGCCCTGGCCCAGCTCTGCCCTTTTCACAGCACTTCATGTCCTTGCTCCCTTCACATAGGCCACAGGGCAGGGGCTGCCTCTTTCTTGTTTATTCTCATAACCCCAGCCCCTGACACAGCCTAGCTGCTAATTCTTCCAGCCAGTCGACAGATGTTTCCTGAGCACCTATGATGAATAGAAACTGTTCTAAATGCTGGGATCGGGAAGTGAACAATCATGGATCAGATGCCAAAATAAATCCTATGGCATATAAGGCAGCGAGTCTTAAGGGGTATGGCAGGGCAGGGAGGGTGGAAGTGCTGGGTGCATGTGTGTGTTACTTAACAGTCATCAGAGAAGGGCTCCTGGACAGACGGGGAGAAGACATTTGCACAGAGCTCTGAGGGAAGGGAAGGGAAGGGAGGGCAAGGCAAGGCTTCGTGGATATTTAGGGGAACAGCATTCTAGCCCCCGGCAAGAGCAAAGGCAAATGTTCTGAGGTAGGAACATGCCTGGGTGTCTGAGGGACATAAAGTGAGCAACTGTGGCTGGATGGGGTGGGATGAGGCCGGCCTGGGAGCCTGGGAGGTTCTAGCCTGGGGTGGTGGGAGCTGGTGTAGGTTTTAACAGGGTCCTTCTGCTGGGTGCAGGGACAGGATGATGCTGAGGGTGGGAGAAGTGAAAGGGCAAAAGGGGACAGAGTCTGGATACTGTGTGGTGAATAAAAGAAGGAATGTTTGAATGGCAGGGACACTGGCATTTGCCAAATGCGCTAATGACTGATCCTATACGTGACTAACTCCCAAACTGGAATAAAATCTCCTTTTATCCCCAGAGACTCGTGATCAGGAATTCAGACAGGACACAGCAGAATGGTCGGTCTCTGCTTTCTAACACCTATGGACGTGGCCAACAGGTCTCAGGAGCTGGGACCGGGGCAGCTGGTGCCCAGTGACCTGTGTGTGACTTCTCAGCACCTTGGGCCTGGGCTTCCTCTCGGCAGGGTGGCCTCAAGGCTACCTCTGACTTCCTGAGTGGTGGCCGAGGGCTCCAAAAGCCGGTGTGCAGGAGCTGCTGGTCTCCTCTGCTGTCCCTCAGGTCCCTTGCTGTGGGCCACTCAGCCAGACAGATCCAAGTGGGGACAAAGACTCCCTCTCCACAGGGATTGCCCTGGTCACACGCCAGATGAGCCTGCAGGTCTGTAACCACCCCGGAAAACAGCTCTCTGGCCCTCAGGAAGGGAGATGGGAGTCGGATCCTGCCCAGGAGCTGGGGCCATGCCTGCTCCAGAGCCTCCGAGCCTCAGCAATTGAGGGCGACCCAAACCCACCTTCTCATGTGACTCAAAGAGTTAAAGTAATGACGTCAGGGTCCAGAGGGCTCTCAGGAGGCCAAAGGGCAAGAAGGGCCAGTCCTGGGAGTGAGGTACCCCGACAGCTGCTCCTCTACTTCTGAGAACGCATTTTCCTAGTTATGTGAGAGAAAAGGGAAATATCTTAATTGAAATTTTTAAAAAATTCACTTCTTCCCACTTTTGTTTAAATTCCTCCTCCTTGCTTGTAGTGCAAAGGAAGCCACTTAACAAGCCCAGAAAGCCACCCAGAAGTGTGAGATGTGATTTGGGGAAGGGGCCCTATTCCCCCTGCCCTTCTCAGCTGCGATGCCGGAAGAGACTAAACGTAGGCTTTGGGCCAGCTGCCCTCCAAGCTCAGGGCCACTGTCACCATGGCACTGTCCAGGAGTCCCAGTGAGGGCCGAGGCACTAAGACTGGCTGTGGGGGTGCTGGTCCGGGGTTCCAGGGCCAGGCTGGGAGGGTGTGAACCTCGCCTGGCTGGCAGGAGGCTGCAGATGTCTCCTTACCCACCAGCCGAGGCCAAAGACCACACAGCTTTTCTTCAGGGCTCAGAATCAAAGGTGGCTTTTGTAGGCAGCTCCCAGAAGGCTTTTGGAGATGGCAGCTTCCAGAACAGGTGCTTGTGACATCCAGCAAATGGCCTCTTCTGCAAGGGGTGACAGGTGACACACCCCGTGCACTCCAGACATGGGGTCCTGGCATCCTGCTCTCTGCCTGCATGCTTGCTGGCACTAGGCCCAACCCTGTTTCCCCTTCTGAGTGGAGTCCACTGGTTGGGAAGGAAGTCTTTTCCCTCCTACAGGAAGGAGCATCACCTGCCCCTGGCCAGGGTCTCTCAGCTTCCTGCTGCTCACACTGTACCCAAGAGACGCAAACCAGCACCCCCTCCCCCCAGGTGTGACAACCTCTCTAGATGCTGCCAAATGTCCCCAAGAGGACAAAGAGTCTTCAACAGGACCACAACACCAATGATATCTTCAACACCAGAAATGGAACTCAGCAACGTGGTGGGCTGGTTCCTGCTGGCCAGGGACCCTGGGCCTCGTTCCAAGAGGAGAGGGCTTCCTGGAAGACCACAGGGAAGACTCAGAGGGCGTGGAGAAAGGCAGAGGGGAAATCACCTGCTTGTGGCCAGAGTCAGTGTCACGAATGCCCCGTGCCCATTCCACCACATGAAAGGGCTGTTGGGCCCCACTAGCAGCGAGTCTGGGTGGGCAAGACTTTCAGGCTGGCCTGAGGGCTGGATATTGCCTGGTCACCTTTGGAATGAGACATACGTCCACAGTGGCTTTTGTCTAAAGCAAGGATACAAACTCGGATGCCCATAGGGGCCAGGCAGGGACCTAGAGAGTGAGGAGCCCAGGTTTAGGGTAAGAGGGAGGTCGGTACCCAGACCACACTGGAGACGCTGTAAGAACATCCACTCTGTTCTAAATACTGAGCACACCAAAGCCCCTTGGAGTGTGACTGGCAAACCTTCACAGCCATCTGCTCTTTCCTGAGCATCTACTACGTGTCAGGTGCTGTGTGATGCTGGGAAACAGCAGAGGACGTGACCAGGCCTCTGTCTTCAGGTGCTGACATTCTGATGGGGGAGGTGGATACTCAACAAATGAAGAGGAATTTCAGAATGTCCTATGAACTTTGGAGGAAGTTTCCAGAGTGACAGGACAGACAGTAAATCAGGGCAGGCCTCTTAAGAGGAGGGAATGTTTGAGCCAAGATAAAAGGTGAAAGGCAGGCTGGTAAGGAGCGAAATGCTCTCTAAGCAAAGGAAAAAAGCACATGCAAAGGGCCTGTGGTGGGAATGACCAGAATGAAGACATGCACGGCAGCAGAAGCAGGGAGAGTGGTGGGATGGCACAGATAAGGGACACTGCTTTACCCGAGCCCACGTCTTGTGGGCAGGCCATGCCTGCTGTCCACTCTGGGTGTTTTGGGGAAATGGGAATCAGATAGAAATTTCCACCTCTGTTCTTTGTTCCTTTGTCCCTGCTGAGGACAAAAGCTTCCCTGCCAGTGAGTTACAAAGTTATTTTTGCAAAAGGCCTTTGCCAAAAGCAACAAAGTCAGACTTGAACAGAGTCATTATTCATGCCTAACTGTGGGCTGGTTCTCAGCAGGGCACCACAGGCTGGCCAGGCCGTGGCCACCCACCCCACCCTACTTGAACTACACCTTCCCAGCCCTGTTTACCCCCTACAGAGTGCACATTTTGGTGTCCAGAGAATGTTGTTTCCTTCAGGAAGAACAAACCAGGGATGAAAGGGTATTTTGGTTGCCGGGTATTAATAATCCAATTATTTCTTCCCTTTCCACCTGATCTTCAGCCTCGAACACCAGCCTGGCCCATCAGGCCTCTGTGATTAGCAGGCGAGCGGCTCATTAGCTCACCTTGGAAACGGCTGGCGCTTACAACTATTCCAGAAGCTTGGACCCACAGGCAGGGGGAGGAGTCCGAAGGAGCTTTTACGGGATGATCTGCTAAACCGAGGGGTGCGAGTGGAGAACATCTGGAGTGAGCTCCATTTTCAACCCTGACATGCTGTGTAACCTAATTAGGGGCTGGAAAGACTGGCGGGAGGGAGGAGAGATCTGGGCCTCTGCGCGTGAGTGGGGGTCAGTTTCTCTGGCCCGTGGCCTCACAGCTGCCAGAGGATTTGCTGGGTATCACCAAGTGTGCTGACCTGGCCTGGAAGAAAGGGGTGGCAAGGGGCGGCCACATCCACGGCAGGATGCAGATGGTCTCCCACCAGGGACCACTGCTAATCACCCCCATTTTTCAGATGAAGGTGCTGAGGCACGGCAGCGGCTCTGGATGTCAGTATTGCATCATAAAGAGGTGCGGTGACGCACACCTGTCATCCCTGCCAAGTCTGAGACCAGCCTGGGCAACTCAGCAAGACCCTGTCTCAAAATAAGAGATGAGCTCAGTGTTCCCTGGGTTCAATCCGGGGGTGGGGGTGGGGGAGACTCTTAGACTCCCAGCAGCACCTGTTGCCATTCTACTTATACCCACCTTAAAAAATTCATTCATCTATTCATTTTTAAATGTTAACTGCTCCTCCAGGGACAGAGTTGCCTAGGCAGGGGCCATGGAGTGATTTCCAACTTTCCTTGCCTATCCATCTGTCCCCTTCTTTAGACAACAGCACCTGCATTTTTCTAGTGCTTGAACCCAGCATGTATACATGCTAGGCAAGTGCTCTACCTCCGAGCCACGGACCCAGTCCGCCCAACTTCCTTTTGAGGATTCTCAGCTGCCTAGGCCACCATCCTCTCCTGCCATTGGTGATCATATGACCCAGATCAGCCAATCAGGCTTTCTCTCACTGTGCCAACCCCTCACAGTTGAGGGAATGAATGGATGGACAGATGATGCTATTCTCACTGAAGTGACCAGGGCAGAGAGGGGCGTCGAGGAGCATTTGGCCTGCTGGGCCCTCCTGCAGGAGGGTGACAGCGATCCTGTCCCTTCCTGAGCCTGGTCTATCATCTTATGGGCTCCCCGAACCGCCCGATGTTCTGGGGAATCCTGCTTCATCTGCAGGCACCGAGGTTCGGCTCTGCTACCCACAGTCTGGGGGGGGCTGGTGCTTCAGCAGACCTTGAGTCACACTGCCCAGCCTTCACACCCTTATGCAGTCTCCACCCCACGAAACAGGGCCAACTCAGTGGCCTGCTCTGACCCAGGTGATGTGGCAAAAGGAACGCTGTGACCGTTCTGGGCTTAAGGCCTGGCAGCTTTCATTCCTGCACTTTTTGGAGTTGGGCCGGTGTGTGACCACCATGCTGTGAGGAAGCCCAAGCAGCCTCAAAGAGGAGGGTGCAGGCATTCAGTGGGGTCTCCCTGTGCGGTTCCGCCTGGGGGGATGGCACCGGCTGCTCTTCAGCTGTGCACAGCCAGCCTGGACCCTCAGACAGTGTCACATGAGGCAGAACCGCCTGGTCAAGGGTGGCATCCTTGTCAGAACATGTGGAGAACATCAAACGTCCATTCGTTCACTCCTGCGATTATTTGTTCAGAGCCAGTGGGCGGAGACACAGGGCACAAGAGGGACCAATGCGAAGCTCCTGTTCTGGTGGGTCTCACACAGCCTCGGGCTCCTCTTTTACAACGTGGAAGTGACACAGGCCTTGTTACCTGATGACTAAGTGCCTGGCAACAAGCACTCAACAGATGTTTTTTTACTAACATCACAAACATATTTGCAACATGCTGTCCCTCAAGTGTGACTGTTTGGCATGAACAAACCCTCAGAGACAAACTCCAGGGCCTGGGTGGGTGGGAAACGCACACAGCTGATGCCGGCCGGGTGCAGGGAACCCACCTCCCCTTTCAGATCTGCCCTGACTACTCCAGCAGAGGCATAAGAACCGAGAACGTGGCTCTGCAGTAAGCAGAACAGAGCCAGGGTGATGACAAAAGGAGACAGACACGGCCATGACCTCAGGTGACAGGGACTGGTGAGGACCTGCAGAAGAGGCACCCACGTGGCCTGCTATGACCCTCCTACTTTCCAGAGCTGAAAATTCTAACTTTTAAGAAATGAAATCTTACAATTGCTAAAAATCTGACAACTATTTTCTGAAAGGTGCAAAACAGACTGTAGGTTAAAAAAAAAAAAAAAAGGAAGAAGACAGACACGCCCTGTGAGCCCAGTCCAGCCCCATCCCAAGGGCAGAGCGAGCAGGGTGGGTTTTGAGGGTCACACTACTGGTCTCCCAGCCCCACCTTCACTCCCAGGTGGCCCCAGAGGACCAGTCCTCCTGCAGGGCTTGCTGGCCCTGGTGTGGTACAAAGGGGACAGTCCTTCCTCTGCAAGCCACTGAGGCCTGGGAGAAGCCGGCCTTCTTCACCCAGACCTTTGCTTTCTGCAAGTGACAAACAGGTTTCGACTTCCTTGCCTTGAGCAGCCACCTTGAAGCAAGGAGACCCAAACACTCACTCTAGATCTGCCAGGTGGTCTACAAGCCTCCTTCCTCCAACAAACATTTCCGGAGCACCTGCAGAGGGCCAGGCCTGGTTCTAGCTGTCGGGAACAAGATGGATGGATGAAGTCTCCTGAAACCATGGAGATGACTTTTGGTTTTTGGTACCGGGGATTGAAGGAGATGACTTTTTAGTGAGAGGAGAAGGGACACAAACAGATAATTCCAGACAGGGATAAATGCCATGAACATAAAACAAGGCAGCATCCTGAGACGGTACTGACATTTGACCCGAGACCTTAAGGATTAGAAGGACCCAGACTTGGGAGACTATGGAGAAAGGGGAGAGCAGAAGGAGGGACGACAGCCAGTGCAAAGGTCCTGAGGTCAGAGCAAGCTTTGCTGGCCAGTGTGGCGGAGGTACAATCAGCTCAAGGGGTGGGGAGGCCACACAGTGCAGCACACAGCAAAGAGTCTGGACTTTATTATAGACGCAGCAGGCCCCTGAAGGGAAGGTGTTTGGGGGCAGCTGCCACCCTCTAACAGCTGCTCTGGGACGTGGCGGAAATGCCCCAAAGAAGGCTCTCCTCCAGTGCTTCTTCCTATTGGTCCTCAGCTGCACAGTGCACTGCAGTTACCTAGAGATGAGACACCTTGTGCCCAGGCCCCCACCCAAGGATGCTGGTTTAATTGGCCTGGGTGTGGCTGAGCACTGAGGGCCTGAGGAGCTCCTCTCCAGATGTGAGGGGTCCCGCCCTGCTCCCAGCACCTGCCATGCATGCAGTGACAAATGCCACCTGGGGCTTGGGACAGGCTGCAGGCTCTGTCCCTCGGGTCGGGCAAGGGAGGGCAGGACACTGCAGCTGCAGCGCATCATCTCGGGCACCCGTGACCTGTGCCAGCTCCCCGAGCTGGACTCTCCCCATCTGTCACCAGCAGACTAGACTGATGGCTCTCCTCACGGGCACAGAGCCCAGTGACCAGGGGGCTTGGCAGGGCGCCCACCGCTGACAAAGGCCCTCCTGATACAATAAAAGCTGCGACGTCAGTGACCCCAGCTCCCAGGAAGCACTGTCCGGACCCAGGCACTGTCCCTATGTCCCACCGGAACTCGGGGGATGCCACCCTGACTTACCCAGCTTACCGATGAGGCCCTGATGGGTCCAGCAACCAGGCGTCCAGCTGTGGAGCCTGCAGTGATAGGCTGATCCCGGGGATGTCTCTGAGGCCCTGGCTTCTACATTTTCTCCAGCTCCCGCTCAGGGGGACAATGCTGGGTCTGGGATGAACCCGAGGACTCGTGACCCCCTGCGCTGGTTGGAGTAGGGCCTTCCAGGCACAAGTCAGCCAGGAGGGGGTGAGGGGCAGGAGCTGGGAGACCCTGTCCCCCATCAGGGGGCGCCCTGGGAGCACGCAAGGACTGTTCTGTTGTCACAGGGCTGGGGTGCCCCAGGAAGTGGGGCACGGGGTGCTGGGTCACTGACGACACTGCCCAGTGACAAACTGCCCCATTTCCAGCATCCCACCAGGCATTTGTGTTGTGAAAAGCTGCCGAGAATGAACCCTTTCAGACACCAAAAGAGACCAGGGGAGGCCTGTTCTGTTTCACTGGGAACTCTGGGTGAGCTGTGAGCTGTTCCAGAATCTTTTACTGTTTGTGTGGCCACGCTACTCCCAGGATTTGAGCTGCCCAGCAACCCACCGGCTTCACGGTGTCCAAGCTTATGCCCTGCAATGCATGTATTTAATCATGAATCACATTCCTTTCAATTGGTCACTGTTTCATGGATGAATATGTGTAGACAGGATATGTATCTATGAATTTATTTCAGGCAACCCTGAAAAATATTTCCTATAAGAAGAGGGTGTTTGATCTGGTAATTTAGGAACCACTGAGGTAAGTCAAACAGCAGAATCCCATTTCTACTTCACCATGTTTGGTTTACAGGTGAGTATGAAACCCTACTCTGGTTCAATGAGACATAAAGCAAAGTCTGTGGTGTGGGTATTCTTAGAAAAATTTTGTTCACTGATCAAAAGTGGAAAGGTGAAATGGAGATTCTCACTTTTCAGGGGGATGATGTCTGGAGCTGTGGCAGCCACACTGAAATCATGAGGCAATAAAACCAAAGACATAATATAGAGGAACAGAAGATAGAAGGACCCTAAGCTTCTGATGACGTACTGACAGCTAAGGTCTGGTCTCCCTTGGTTTGGACTTTTTATGAGAAATAAATGTTTCTGTTCTACTCTAGGCTGGGAACTCTATTACTCAAAGTGAATGGAGCTTGATCCAGATTCAAATGATTATGAGTATGATTCTAAGCCATTAAGAATCCCGGTAAGGGTTCCGGTTCTCTGAAATGTCCTCATAAATGGTCCGCATTCAGAAGTCTGTGGACAGTGGGTCTACAGCAGGTCAGAAATGCAGCTTTTCTCTGTACCTTCAACCAAGTGTGAGCACCTCCTGAGCTTCTGTAAAGCTGCTGGTTTGTTCAGAGCGCCTCCTCCCTGGCTACCGAGGTGGACCAAGTCCCTGCTGGGTTCTACACCAAAAGCCAATTTAAGAAAAACTGTCAGCAACATTCTTCCCCACCACATCTGGCGTCCACCTGGCCAAACACCTCGGGTACTGCTCAGGTCCCTGGGGCAGGCCCTGCCCCCACCTCCCCACACAAGCCCGGCATAAGGACCAAGTCTGATGGATGGAATTTCTCCATTTCTCCAGTGGGGCCCAGGTGCGCTGAGCAGCGGGCCAGGCCTTCCCTCAGGCGATGCTTCGGGTCAGAGGCCAGGGCCCCAGGGCAGCACATGCTTTGAGATCACACTGAGCGACGGGCAGTGGGTTCAGGATATTCTGGCTGCAGAGCATCCCTCGGGGTCCTGGGCTGGGCTGGGGGGGAGCAGCAGCTCTGGCCGCTGCTTGGCCCAGGAGGCTTTGTGCTGCTACCTGCCAGGCTGAGATCCCCCAAGACCAGGCCCTTTCCCCGTGTCTGCTGCTCAGTGACAGCTACTTAGTTTGGTCCGCTAATCACTGAACCCTTGGGGAGGCCCCGGGGTGCAGCCTGAGCCTTCAGAACTCCCCAGGAGGTGGCCAGGGCGGGAGTATGGAGTGTGCTGAAATATTCATCAAACACTCGCATGACAGGCTGGGCTGGACGCACGCCGGGAACACAGGATCCGCTCCCTGGGTGAGGCTGGGCCCCCAGGCTTAAAAAAAGCCCTGGGCCTGCAGTGGCTCTGGATTCAGGGCGGTTGCAGGTCTGTGTTTCTGCCACCCGCAGGGCTTCGCCTGGCATAGGTGGTGCTGAGGTCCAGGTTGCTCCCTCCCAGGCCTCTCCCAGCTTCACTGAGGAGTCACCATGTGCCGAGCCACCTTGTGGGGGCGTCCTGGACACGGGAGGATGTTTAGCAGCACCCACGAGGTGCCGGGAGAGCCCCTCCACGCTGTGAAAATCAAAAATGTCTCCCACTGCCCTGTCCCTAGCAGGCGAAATCGCCCTTGGTTGACCCTGATGCTCTTTCCCACACTCTGAGCATTCGGCGCACCAGGAGTCCTGTTAGCGCCCTGGCAAATGATCTCCAGGCTGCACCGAGGCTCCGTGACGCCACCCTTCAGGCCAGCCCCAGTGCCCCCAGACTACCACCTGGCACCCCAGCTTCCATGCACACGACATTCCTCCTGTAGTAGCTACGACCTCTCTGAAACACAAATCATGCCAACCCTACCTTAAAGCCACCAATGGTTTCCCATGGCACCCACCATAGTATAAACCTGTCACCTCTGACCTCTGGACTTCTATTTGGGTCCTGCACAGGCGACCCGGATGGGCCCCTCCTCTGCCTCAGGCCCTCTCTCTCCAGATCCTCCCAAGGCCAGCTGCTTCCTAAAATGCAGGCCACAGCTCAGGGGTTGCTCCTCAGAGAGGCTTCTGCAGCCCACCTGCCTGACGTTGCCCCCACCCACCTCACACAGCCATCTTTCGTCCATCACTATTTTATTTCCCCTGAGGTGCTTCTGGCTTTCAGAAACAGCCCTGGCATGGGCTGGTTTGCTTCAGTTGATTCAGCCTCTCGGTCCCTGGAAGTGCAGAGTCCTCTCTTGCTGGTCCCTGTTCCAACGCAGGGCCCGGCCCACGGCAGAGTCACAGAGCCCATGTGTGGGAGGACGACCTGGGAAGCCCTTGTCGGACAGGCAGTCCCAGGGCCTCCTCCCCAAAGCCCTGTGTATCCGGAGCCTACACGAGTGCACCACTCACTCCCCAGTCCGGGTTTCCCATGGTTTAAGTAAGCACTTCGAGGTGATTTTCCTGGCGCAGGGCTGGGCAACCAGCAAAGAGCCCCCAAAAGCACAGGATGGGGCTAGGCTGCATCTGTGCTGCTAAGTCCTGGGACGCCTGCTGCCCTTCGGGAGAGGGTGTGTGTGGGGGGCTGTTCCCGAGGCCCCCCCCTCAGCCAAAGAGCAGACAGGTCTCTGACCACGGCCGTGGCCCTGAGTGTGGCCACCTGCTGCTCTGTCACTCAGGACTCCCAGCTCGTATTCCCCCAGGTTTTGGGGCCCCCTTGGTCAGCGTCCCTGTCCAGAGCAGGTCCAGGGACCCACCCTGAGCTGACTGTGTGCAGTTCACATCTGTGGTCAGTGACTTGTATGCACTGAGAACAGACCAATGTCCAGCTGGAGGGGAGCTTGGGGCTCAGGTGGGCGCTACCTCAGAAGAAGCCTGCTCTTCCTCCACGCAGATGGGAGGAGAGGTCTCGCACCTCCATTGCGTTAACAGCCAGACGCTATGCTAAGCACTTGACATTGATGATCTCATTCCACCCTTTCCCACAGCCAGGGACAGGTGCTAGGATCATCACCATTTGTCAGATGAGAACACAGAGGCACAGAAAGGTTGAGTCACACACCCCCATCTCGTCGCTGGGCAGGTGGCCAGGCAGCCCGGCTGTCCTCACTACTGTGCCCACAGCTGCCAGAGCCTGCGGCCTCAGAGCCGGGAAGAAAGCCGGTCTATGAAGGCAGAGCAGAGATGGAGGGGAATGGACCCTCATGCCCAAATCTGAGGCTCCAGTCCCTCCGGGCCTGAGGCGAGAACCACCCTAAGAGTTTCAGGTTATGGAAACCAACAGGGTCCCTTCTGTTTAAGCTGGTTTGAGGGTTTTTTCCCTTTCTGTGGCTTGCAAGAGAAAGAATCCTGATTACCCTGCCATCCTTCTAGGAAAACCCCTGATATTTCATTTGCAACTCACAAGTGGCAGCTGCTCAGGGAGCCTGGCCCAGGCAGTGAGGCGAGTTGGCCTCCTGCCCATGCCCGGCCAGGTCTGTAACCCTAACGCCAACTGCGGCCAGCCCAGCGCCTCTTCCCCTCTAGGATCCAAGCGAGGCCTAGTTCCCTAGCAACCGCCCCAATTAGGCAATCATGCCATTTATCAGGATGCCAATTAATTATAATGATCTTAATGATCTCCCAATTAGATAGCGCCTTGAATCTGGCTGGTTGGGGGCACCTGCAGATTCCCCCAAGGCCTGTCATGAGGCTGCCTTGGGAGGCAAGTCCCAGAGAGGGTGCCCTCGCTGGGGAGGGGTGGGGGTCAGCATCAGGCCGCCCCCTTCCATGGCCACCGCCACACAGCCAGTCACAGTGCCCAAGGCTGACATCAAGTGTCCCAGACCTCGGACCTCCATGGAGCGACTCTATCACCAACCTCAAGAGAAGGAAAAGGAACTCAGCAAATGCATAGGTTCCTCCAGGCAGAAAACCCTAAGAGACAAACCCAAGACTCCCCAAATATGGTGGTATGGGAGAGCAGAAGGAATACTGATGGCTTTCTACTTTTCAGTGTTATTCTGTGTGTTCTTGGTTTAGCCTGCTTTTTTCCTACATTTGGATAAAAGGCCAAGGTCGAGAGGATGGCCCACTGGTTCAGACTGGACCCTAGAGCCCAAGGACTCCACCATTGACCACTCCTGGCAAGTCACAGTCCCTTCTGTGCCTCAGTTTCCTCACCTTTAGCATGACGACAACCACAAGACCTGGCTCTTGGGTTTGTGTGGACTCAAGGAGTTGTTATATATAGTGGCTTTGAATGCTTTTGGTCCCTGTGACACTCCCTAAATTACCTATTGGTTCTAGACTCTACCTTTTCTTTTAACTATAAGCTGCTCGGAGATGGTGATACATACCCATTCAGCAGCAGAGGGCTTCTGGTCTCAAGGAGCAAGCTCTAAAAGGTGGATATTCCTGCCTGGAGACCACAGGCTGCCCCACCCACCTACCCACCAGGGTAAGTAGATAGCCACCAAAGCCAGAGAAGGGGCGGGAAACATGATCCAAAATCCTGCCCCTCACTGGGTCCTTGGGAAGCCAACCACTGAGCTTCGGGGTGGGGTCACAGCCACACACACACACACACACGCACATCGTGCACACACTCAGCTCATGTAGTAGGCCTCCTCCGAGCCCAGGATTTCTGCAGTCACTCACCCTTCACCCCTTAAGTTTGAAAACTTAACGTGTTATTAGGGTTTCACAAAAAGCCATAAATTCAAATAAAAAACCCAAGAAGTATACACAGATCCCAAAGTCCAAAGCCACACTGACCCTCAGCCACGGCAGTGATGCCAGCATCCTGCCCTTCTGCACACAATCTTGGCTGTGAAGTCAGAGCCCGCAGTGCAAATGTCCACCTATCCATCAGCCAAGCCGGCACCATCAGCCCCGAGCTGCTTATTTCAACACTAAGTCACACTAAGTCACACGGGACAGCTGTCCAGAGTTCTCCTCCCCTAGGAGAGAGACGAGGAAGGCTGGGGAGACATCCCCTAGGCGGGAGCGGCCTTCAGCGCATCGCCCCACCCCCTCCGATCTTTAATGAATGGCTTAATTTAATTACACCCCTCCCCCTCCTGCAAGGGGAGGTGGGGTCGCAGGAAGGAGTCCCCTTCACTATTAACTACTCCATGGATGCACAACCCTGGGGAGAGCAGACTCTGGGGCGTCCTGGGAAAGCTGTCTCACCTGCCTGGTCACCCCCACGGACTTGGCTCCAGAGCAGGCTGGGGGGGAGGGAGAACTGTGGGAAAAGAGGCAGGGGACAGATGGAGGGGGAGGGCGGGTGTCCCAACACTCACTGATGAGCACATACCCAGATTCAAACGTAAGCCGAATGTAATTACTTGGTTAATTAAATATTGACTTTTAACTCCAAAGTGATTAAAACAAGCTGCAGGAAAGGCTGTCCAGAAAGGGAGTGGATGAATCACAACTCCCGAGAAGGGGGGGGGGTCACGAGGAAGGTCTTCCTACCGTGTGCAGCGCCCACTGCGTGCAGGGGGCGTGGTCCTCGGGGTCCCGGAAGGTAGGGAATTGTGGACAGGGGTCACTCTGCCAAACTAGGATTTCTCACTACTCCTCTCTACCCAGCCGCCCTCCAATGACCCGGCCGCTTTGGGCGCAGGAAGCCGATGCAGTTCCTCCGCGTTTTTCCCTGGAACCCAACTCGGAGGCAGCTGGCACGAGGGCGAACCATAAGTGCGGGTAGAACGAATGAATGAACACTACACGGAATATTTAAACAAGAAAGAAAGAAAGTGCATCCCCAGGAATCGCTGCCTGACTTGTACAACCCTGTAGCCCCGGGAGGAGAGCATCTCTCCGCTGGGGGATGAAACTGCTTCGGACCTGGCCGGGGTGGAAGTTTGCCTTCCCCATCCTATTTGTCCTTTCGCTATCTGAGAGTTCTGAGATTCGGTCCACCGCCTGCCCGTGTCCTGCCCGGACAAGCCCCACGTGGGCTGGCTTCTAGCTGGTCCTCCGAGTCTCACCCCGGAGGGGTCAAGCAGGCCGTGCCCCACGGGCTGGCGGGCCCGGGCGCGCTCCCTGCTTCTGGGGCGCGGCTGGAAGTCCTCGCCCTCCCACCAGGCCCGCCGGCCGGGTCAAGCGGGTCACCCCCTGCTGCCGGCCGGCGCCGGCGCCTCCCGGCCGGTCCCACCTCCTCGCGCAGCTCACAGGCCGGAGCCAGGCGGTCCGGGCCGGCCGGGGCTCACCTGGGCGGCGCTCGCAGCCGAGCTCAGACAGGTGAGGCTTGAGGTGCAGGAGCCCCACGCCTGAGCCCCACGCCTCCGCCCCGCGCCCCACTCACCCCGCGCACACCGGTGACCTCACCCGGCGCGGGGCGCCGCCGCCTCTGCTGCAGCTCGGCCGGGCAGCGGGACGCAGGGGACTCCGCGCCGCTGCAGCTGCCGCCGCCGCCGCCGCCGCCGCCACCACCACGGCTGCATCCCGGGGCGAGCGCTGCCGCCGCTCCTCCCCTCCCCCTCTCCCCGCCCCCGGCCTCCGCCCCCACCCCCGACCCCCTCCCGGCGCGCCGCTCTCGCCAAAGTCCGACTCCGCGCCCCGCCCGGGCCGCTCTCGAGGCGCCCAGCCCGGCCCGCCCGGCCCCCGCCTGCCGCTGCCGCCGATCGTCCCCTGCTGGCCTCGGCTCGGGGAGGCGCGCGCGCCGGGCCAGGGGGCCCTGGCCGGAGCGGCGGGGACCCGGGGATCTGCGGCGGCCTCCCGCGTCCCCGGCGAGCGAGCGCTTTACCTCCGCTTCGTGGACGCACGGCCCGCCGGCCTGGCCCTGCGGAGCGGGCGCGCTGCCCTTGCCCCGAAGTCCGGCCCCGGACGGGGCAGCGCGCGGTGAGCGGATTCCGGGCGCTGTGGCCTCCGCCGCCTCCGGCCCTGCTGGCTTCCTGGCCGCGCTCCCGCCGCCGAGCGCGCACCCTCGCCGGGACACAGACGCACACTCACCGACACACACTCGCTCCCGCTCGCCCTCGGCGGAGAGTTGAAACAGATGTGGGATTCGCCCAGGAGCTGGAAACGAGGGAGGAACGCGAGCCAGAGCCGTGTGTGCGCGCGTGTGTGTGTCTGTGTGTGTGCGTGCGCGCCCCACACGGACGAGGGGGGCATTTTTACTAAACCAAATATCGTAATAAAGTGGGGAGGGCCATCGATCAGATCCACTTGGCCGGAACGAAGACAACCCTTGGCTTCCTTGTCGCTTTCTTTCTCTCCTCCCCTGGCACTAGAAAAGCCAAGTGTTTCTTGGGGCGTGCGACAGCCCCCGCCGGGCGCTCCCCTCGTAATGACGCGTTAATAAATGTTTTCTTTTATCTCCTTTCACAGGGGCTCACCCCGCACTGCAAACGCCCTACTGCCTAGGCTGAAAGCCCCGCGCTCGCCGGGATCTACACACATTTTCCTTTAGAGGCGCCGGTTCCGGGCCAGCCCCAAGCTAGACCGCGGGGAGAGCTGCCCACGCGCCTCGGAAGTTCTCCGAGAAATCCTGTTGAGCTCGAGTGAGAAAAGCGGCCCAGAAATGGCCCGGGAATAGGAAAGAAAAGACGAACCTGCTTCCTCCGAAAGGGAGGGATTCGACTCAAGGTGGTGCTGTCTGCCGAGATTTCCACTATCCCCAGCATCACGGCCCAGGCCCAGGGGCACGGGGCTGGAAGGGGTGGGCCTAGAGCCCGCAGAGAACCAACCAGTAGCTGCAGAAAATGAAGCTGAGCTGCTAAAGGGAAACAGATTCTTCTATAGAAAAGCACTCATGGGCAGTAGTAACCCATCTAAACCTAACACACGAAATCGGTTGTGGCATTATACCCATTTCACAGCTGTGGACACCAAGGTGCAGAGTGGTTAAGTGACTGGCTCAATACCCAATTTTAAGTGATGGATCTGGGATTTGAACCCAAGAAGCCCAGCTGCGAGCAATGCTCTTGCACCCCAGCCAGTGGTGGCAAACCTGTGGCACAGGTGCTGCAGTGGGCTGTTTATCATCAAAAGCTCTAAAAGTTTCACCATTACTGCCCCTAGGTTATTGTCACTCTTAATCGTGCTTAGAGTTGTCAGATTTAGTAAAGATAACAGGATGTTTATGGGGATATGCTTATACTAAAATTTCTTTTGTTTTTAAAATCTGAAATTCAAATCGAATGTCTTGAGTTGAGGGGGCACTCTAGGCCCTTCGCCTTAGTCTTCCTCCTCATCTCAGATGAATCTAGTCTAAATCAGAAAAATCCTTGAACTTTGTTTTATAAATTACCTGCTGGCCCCACTGCACTGCCTGATTTTGCAGTACAATGTCATGCTTCCTGTTTGACCTTTGTGGAACCCCAAGATATTGGAGTCCCTCCTGTCTCCTCAGAAGGGAAGTCAGACCCACCGTGGTGCTTTACCACAGATGTATGCTGCACGCCATGGATATAACTGAAAATTGTCTAGTACTGGCCAATAGAGGGTTAAAAAAAAGCAGATGGGGTTAGTTTTCCTAATGTAGCTTATTTAACCAGTATACCCAAATTATCATCTCTTCAGTATATATTCAATATAAAAATTATTAGTGAGTTTTTCTACATTCTTTTTTTTTTTTCTTTTTTGTTTTGGTACTGGGGATCGAACTCAGGACCTTTCGCTTTTGAGGCAGGCAGCAGAACCACTGAGCTAAATCCCCAGCTACATTCTCTTTTCTTAATCTTTGCATGTGGTGGGTATTTTCTTCTTAAAATCCCTCTCCATCTGGATCAGCTTCGTGCAGTTTGGGTTCCGGTACTGGACAGCCTGGCTGCAGTTGGTTCTGTGGGCAGAGGCAGTGCTTCCATCTGGACATCTCACATCACTCTCTTAACGATCTTTTAGGAAAACAGATGCTCAGAGAAGTCAAGGATCTTGCCTGCAGGCAGAGTTGGCAGGTGGGCTTTTAACCCACCGGAAATGGTGCCTGTCTGGGGGACCTGTATCCCACTGCAACAGCAGTTTTCTAACTGGTCCTCAGAGCCCTGTGGAGATCTGTGATGGGAGCGGGGGAGGCCTAAGGGAAGATCTGCATCCTGCCTTCTTTTATGTTGGGCTCTGGAGAATGTTTCAGGGATGGGAGGATTTCCACCACAGAAAAGTTCAAACACCACTGTGTCACCACACATCGCCTTTTGGGCCTCCAGAACAGGCAGGCTCTCCTTTCCCCATATGGGCTCTGCCCACGATTTCCTCCTCTGTCCTTTTCTCTCTTCATCAGAGAACCTCGGCAAGGAGGGGCAGTGTGCAGGCCTGAGATGGAGTCACTTGATTAGCTTTTGGATGTGTATCGTTGCTGTTGAAAGAACTAAGTGGTTCTGTCTGTGTTTTGCCTCTGACCCTCCCTTAAGGAGGAGAGGACAGATCTGGCTTGTCAATGCTTGTGTGTGTGTGTGTGTGTGTGTGTGTGTGTGTGTGCGCGCGTGTGTGTTCACAGCAGGCCAGGGCTGTGTGTGCACTGTGTGTTCCACGTGGGGAGCCACTCAGCAGGGCAGACACCCATGGGGTTGGAACATCTGCAAAGCACCTCCTGCCACTGTCTTCCCATAATTCCCAGCAACCCTATGGTTCTCCAGGGCCAAGTCTCAGCCTGCTGTCCAGGTCCCACTTAGGGTTCAGTGTCTGCCTGGAGACGTGTGGGGCCTCAGGGCTCAGGTGTCCCCCAGCCTAGGGAGTTCCTCAGCCAGGGCCTGGGGGAGGCTCGAAGACTCTCAGGACCCTCCAAGTCTTCAGTCCCTGACACCGGCCTGGGACAGCCTTTTTCCTCTTGTCTCCCTCGAGCTCCCGATGACATCTGTCTCTGTGATGTTGCTGGCTGGGTACTCCAATAGGGCCTTTCAAGCCCCTCCAGCAGCCCCAACTGTCCCCCATTGTTGGTTTAACCTCCGGGGACCTTTCTCCTGAATCCTCTACGCCTCATTTCTCCCTTCTGCGAACTCCTCTGTGGCCAGCTGTGCAGGACGCCTGCTTGTGCCACAGACCGGGATGAACCCGAATCGCTCTGGGATTTCCTTGGCTCTCATGCAACAATGAAAACAACAATCTTGCCGTGTGTTTTTGCTTCTCCTCCAGAGGGTGAAACTCAATCTGATTGTCCTGGCTCTTCTGGCTGGATCTAGGTTGGAGTAGATGGGATTTTATGAGGGTTGTAAAAGGCAACCTTTTAACATGTCTCAAACAAATTGGTGTGTAAAGGAGAAACATTAAAAGTAGGAACCTGGCCACAGAAGGGCCTGGATGAGCAAGCCTCGGAGCCGGGCACAGGTGGCTTTAATAATGCAGGCAAGTCTGGCTGAAACTTGCTTCTCAAGAGCTGAGGAGCCTGCAGCGGTCCTCAGGGGGTTGGGATCAAACATCTCAGCTCCTGAGTTGGAGATGGTTTTGCATGAGTTTTAAAATACCAATTCCAGTTTCATCCATAACAATATAAATGTGTGGTTAATTCTGCTGAATTTTCAGTTAGACCCAAGCTGTCTTGTCAGTAGAAATGCGTTGGCATTAGAGAAAAACTGTTTACATGTCTTCAGATATTGTGATAATGAAAAACAGCTCCATAAACCCCCATTAAGTCAGAAGAACACTAATTGTATTTCATGCTGCCTCCCTGGACCAGCACGCGGACACAAACATGCTTTACTTCAGCAAAAGCCAGCTAATCTTTGCAGTGTGCTACCCATTTCCCCTTTAATTACACGTAATTGTATAGTCTAATTTATTCTAACGCCTGACGCCTAAAAGTGCACATTTATGAATCAAGGGTTAGTTGGGGAGGGAGAATTATAAACACCTATAATTGCAGTCTCCTGGGGGCTGCTTATGAGTGATCTCAAAGGGTGATGATGTTTATTCTAAATTCTTCCCTCAGAAAGACAGTGGGCCTGTTTCCAGTGAAGAACTTGTTCAATGATGACAGATAACAGTGACAATTTGTCTAGTTGCTTAATGACACACCAATGGTTCTCTTGGATAAACAGGCAAGAAAGTTTAAACACGCGAATTCCACGTCATTTCTGATGTGATAACGCACACAGCAGTGCCGGTACAAGTGCAGCCAAGTATTACAGAGAGCACCGTGGCTCCAGCGCCAGAGCTGCAGGTCTCTTTGGACAAGGTAGAGCTTGCGATCTTTGTTAAAGGGAAAAGCATGATCCATTTGACCACTGGTGCAATTCAGTTTAGGGTTCTCTCTGGGGCAGCATATCCAGTTTTATAATCACATTGCAAAAACATCACCTTTCAGTTTTGATTATACTTTATTGACTTTGATTAATGATGGTGGCCAGTTAGTAAAAAGGGATGGTGACTTGGTGCTGCTCCAGCGCAGAGGATCTACCTAACTGGGTTCTGCCGGTACTGGCTGGAGAATCCTTAGCTGACCTCCCCCAGGCCTCAGTTTACTCATTTAAAAATGGGGATATGATCAAAGACGCTGCCGGCTGTCATGTGCGTTAAGTGAGATGAATGAAGGTGAAATGCACACATGCTGAGTGCTTAGCTCGAGGAAGTACACAGCGAGCATTCATTAAGTCAGAGTTAGAAACATGCTCACATGGGCCCGGGAGACTTTCCAGGGCTTACGAAGCTGCACTGGGAAACTTCAGAGCAGCTAGGCTGATGATGTTCAAGCAAACCAGGTTATGCCACTTCCAGGCTTAAAATCCCCTCCGCTTAGATGGAAATCTGAATTCCTGAGCAGTCATGAGATATGTGATCCTGTCCCTCCTGCTGCTTCAGTATCTTTTCTTGCTCTCTTGCTTCCCTTTTTATTATGAAAAGTTGAAAGAAGAGTACACCGGGCCCGCTTCTCTTCACCTAAAGTGCACAGTCAGTGTTTTGCTATGTGTGTGTCGTATGTTGCTGAGCATGTAGAAGGAGGTTGCAGACCTTTCGACACATCGCCCCTCAGGACCTGGGTGGGCCTCTCCGAAGAATATGTTGCTTTTCCAGATGACCTCCCTATCAATATCATATCTGAGGAAATTAACAGCAATTCCATAACTCTCCAGCTTGTTCACATTAACAGAACCACAGAGGTATCTTTCTCTTTGTTCCTCAAGTTCTTTCCTACCTCAGGGCCTTTGCACTTGCTGTATCCATTCCCATACTCTTCCTCCAGGTTTCCCTCCACAAGATCTTTGTTATCCTTCAGGTTTTAGCTCAGCTGTCATCTCCTGGAGACTTCTTGTGTGTTTTACCTAAAGATGTTTTTTGATCACTATTTTCTTTCCCCATTTTATTATCTTCCTATAATACATTACTGTCTGAGATTTGTTTTTTATTTTGTGTTTATGGTCACTGTCTATTTCCCTCTCCGCACTCCCCACCATGCAGTAGCTGCAGGAGGGCAGGGACTGTGTCTGTTTGTCTATGAGCAGAACATTGTCTAGCACACAGACGGTATTCCATAGATATTTGTTAAATGAATGAATATCCTGTTTGTGACATTCAAACAGAAGAGGTGATACAATGGAGTGATTTGCATCCTAGTGTTTAGAGACAGATTCACACATGTGCTCACCAGCTGCATGTCACCATGGGGCTCTTTCCCTCAAACTCTCCTGCCAAATGGGGACAATGATGACTGCCTCTCCCTCCTAGAACTGTCATGAGATACTAATGAGTTTATGTGCAAAGTGCTTGAGGCACTTCCCTGCCTGGCACACGCCAACGGGCCTCCCTTGAGCACCTGTAATAAAGCTGGACTTGGCTGGCCAGAGGCCCAAGGCTCGCGGCTGCGAGCACCACCATGCACATGGTGAACTGGTCTCCAAGCAGAGCCCCAGGGAGAATTCCTTGGAAGTGCTGAGGTGGTGGGACTGTTGGCCACATGCTGCCCTGTGAGAAACCATGTGGGGCAAGGTCTGGCCTGGAAAAGGCTCTGCTCATTTACAGCGGGCATTGGGGCTGATGGGTCGGGGCCTGTGGTTAGGTATTTTGATTCTCACCCCCCACACCAGCGCTGGGAGGCTTACAGAGCTGAGGCGTGGGAACCTGCAGAGCAGGGACAAGCAGAGGCCCTCTGGGGTGGACAACAGTGACCCCTGGGGGTGCAGGCCTTTCCCCTTCTCTCTGTTGTGTGTCGTCCCTTCTTACCAGCATGGATGCTTTTAAGCACAGGATGTTCACTACTGGATGTCCATATGGAGGAACATGTAGGCAAAGGTGTTTTTAGCTAAAGTTGAAATAAATGAGTTAGAATATCAAAAATAGTGTTGAAAACTTGTACGTAAAAATTTCATTTAGCTAGAAATAAAATAAGGTGGTCTATCCAGGAGAGTGTGCGGGTGATGTAGATATTTGTATTTCGGGGTTAGGGAGGAGTGTTCCCCCAGCACCCATTTGCTCAGTTTTCATAGCAGCACTCTACTTTTCTCTGGGGAAATGGTCTCTACCCTATTTTCAGTTCTGGAGCCTCTGGTGCAATAGCTTTGATGGCTTGCTCCAGATTTGGGCCAATCAGTGCATTCTGTGTTCTGGCTAATGATTGGCCAGGCATGGGCACGTGATCGATTTGGGGGCCCATAGGAATCAGGTCTAGGATTTTCATTTGAGCCATCAGTGGGAGCAGATTTCTTCCCTTGAATTTGAGCTGGGCAATAATTGAGAAGCCACCACCAAGACCACACTGAGCCTGGAAGGGAAGCAGAAGGCAGAGGCATGAGGTAGACAAAAGCAGAGTATCATGGAAGGGATATTCCAAGATGGCCCCAATTTCTGTTCATCTTCCCCTCCCCTTGGGTGTGGGCAGCACTGTGGGTAAAACCATTTCACTCCTGTGGTGAGGTGAAGGTGAAGGGATTTTGTAGACATATGTGAGGGCCCAAATCAGTTAATTTTGAATTTTTCCAAAAGGAGATTGGCCAAGTTGGGCCTGACACAATCAGGCAAAGGCCCCCAAATGGGAATTGGCTCTTTCTGGAATCAGATTCTCCAGCTGTCACACTGCCACCGTAGGGAGATGGTCACATGGCAGGGCATGGCCCCTGCTTGACAGAGAGCAAAAAAAAGGATAGAATTTTAGTCCTACAGCCACAAGGAACTAAATTCTTCTGATGGCCAGGGAGCTTGGGAAAGGACCCTGAGCCTCAGATGCGGTCACAATCTTAGCCACGTTTACCCAAGGCCTCAATTTCAGAGCAGAGGCCCTAGCTAACCCATGGCCAGACCTCGGAGCCTGAAAACTGTGAGATGATAAATTTGCACTGGTTTGTGCTGTTAAGTTTGTGGTAACTTATTAAGCATCACCAGAAAATGAATCCATGTGGAACACCTAGGTCAAGCTGTACCTGAAGCCAGTCATGTAACTCTAGGATTTTCAATGATATGATTTAATAAATCTGCCCTATCCTTTATGCTCTATTTATGTATTTATTTATTTATTTATTTTTGTATTAAATTCTTTTATTGGTACATTGTAGGTATACAACACAATTACATTTCTCATTGGGAATTGTACCTTTACATGATGCATCTTGGTTCTTATTTTTTCCCTATTCCTAGCCCTCTCTTCACCCCCTCCACCCTTCCCTATTTACAAAGACTTTATTTCCATTTTTTCCATTTCTCATCATTTTTTCCTTTCCCTTCTTTCCTTTCCCCTGCCCCTCCCACTACCCCTATCCCTTTGGGCCATTTCTTCCTATTTTACATTATCGATTATTCATTCTAATCATTGGTACATTTTAGGTATACAATATAATGACATTCATCATTGGAAATTTGCACCTTTACATAGTCTCGCTTGGTTCTTATTTTTCACCCTTGCCCAGCCCTCCCTTCAACCCCTCCAGTCCTCCCTATTTACAAAGATTTTGTTCCTATTTTTCCATTTTCTCATATTAATCCCATTCCCTTCTATCTTTTCCCCTAGCCCTCCCACTTCCTTCCCCTTTGCCCCTTTTCTTCCTAGTTCACATTACCTATTATACATTTAGTCCTTATTTACACTTTCAGTTTCTCACACCAGAGAAACTATTCGTTATTTAAACATGTGTGTCCTATTTATTTCACTTAAGAGTATGGCCTCAATGTGCATCCACTTAGCTATCAATGTCTCTAATTTCTCATTTTTTATGGCTGAGTAGTACTCCATTTTATAAAAAAACCCACATTTTCTTTATCCAGTCTCCAGTTGATGGGCATTTGGGCTGTTTCCAAGTTTTAGCTATTACAAACTGTGCTGCTATGAACACAGGCGCACATATATCACTGTGGTATGATTCTTTTAATTCTTTGGGGAAGATCCCCAGCAGTGGAATAGCGGGGTCAAATGGGACTTCCAGTCCTAGTTCTTTGAGGTATCTCCATACTGATTTCCACAGTGCTTGCACCAGTCTACACTCCCACCAGCAGTGGAGCAGGGTTCCTCTTTCCCCACAGCCCCACCAGCATTTGTTATTGGTTGATTTCATGATAGCAGCCATTCTTTCTGGAGTGAGGTGGAATCTCAGCGTTGTTTTCATTTGCATCTCTCGAATGACCAGTGATGTTGAACATTTTTTCATGTATTTATTTGCTATTTCTACTTCTTTGTCTGAGAAATGTCTGTTCATTTCAGATGCCCATTTTTGGATTGGGTCTTTAAATTTGGGAGGTCTGATCTTTTTAAGTTCTTTATGGATTTGAGATAGTAGACCTTTGTCTGAGGAAGAGCAGGTGAAGATTTTTTCCCACATTGTGGGTTGTCTCTTCACACTGCTGGTGGTTTCTGTTGCTGTGGAGAAGCTTTTTAATAAGAAGAGATCCCATTTGTTGATTGTTTATGCTAGTTTACGGGCAACTGAGGTTTTCTTCATAAAATCTTTTCCTACACCGATGTCTTCAAGGGTTCTACCTAACCTCTGTTCCAACTGGTTTAGAGTTTCTATTTTAATATTTAGATCTTTAATCCATTTTGATTTTAGTTTAGTGCATGGTGAGAGATATAGGTCTAGTTTTAATCTTTGGCAAGTTGAAGCCCAATTTTTCCAGCACCATTTATTAAAGAGGCTATCTTTCCTCCAGTGAGGGTGTTTGGCTCCTTTGTCGAAGATGAGATGGCTGAGTGTGTCTGGTGCTGTTTCTGCATCTTCTAATCTGTTCCACTGGTCCTCAAGTCTGTTTCTTTGCCAGTATCATGCTGTTTTTATCACAGTAGCTTTGTAGTATAGTTGCAGGTTGGGGATTGTGATACCCCCTGCCATGTCTCTGTTACCTAGAATTGCTTTTGCTATTCTGGGTCTCTTCTTGTTCCAAATGAATTTTTGGATTGTTTTCTTGAGGTCTATGAAGTATGCTGCTGGGATCTCAATTGGAATTGCATTAAATCTATATAGCAGTTTTGGAAGTATGGCCATTTTCACTATATTAATCCTTCCTACCCAGGAGCAGGGGATGTCTGTCCATTTGCTGATATCGTCTTCAATCTCTCTTTTCAGAGTGCCATAGTTTTCAGAGAAGAGGTCTTTGATTTCTTTCATTAGGATGATTCCTAGGTATTTCAGTTTTTTGGATGCTATTGTGAAAGGAATTATTTGCCCTATTTCTCTTTCAGTGAGTCTGTCATTGGTGTAGAGGAAAGCTATAGATTTTTGTGTGTTGACCTTGTAACCAGCTACTTGACTGAATTTGGTTATTAAGTCTAGAAGACTTTTGGTGGAGTTCTTGGGGTCTTCTATATAGAGTATCATGTCATCTGCAAATAATGACAATTTGACTTCTTCATTACCTATCTTTATTCCTTTTATTTCTTTCTCTTGTCTAATTGCCGTGGCTAATGTTTCCAGAACAATATTGAACATGAGTGGTGATAGTGGACATCCTTGTCTTGTTCCTGATTTTAGTGTGAAGGATTTCAGGTTTTGACCATTTAGTATGATATTGGCTATTGGTTTTTCATAGATGGCTTCTATGAGTTTGAGGTAGAGACCATCTATTCCAATTTTTTGTAGGGTTTTTATCATAAATGCATGTTGGATTTTGTCAAATGCTTTTTCTGCGTCTATGGAGATAATCATATGCTTTCTGTCCTTGGCTCTATTGATATAGTGTATTACATTAATTGATTTTCGTATATTGAACCATCCCTGCATCCCTGGGATGAATCCCACTTGATCAGGGTGTATGATCTTCTTGATGATGTTCTGCATTCTGTTTGCCATTATCTTATTAAGGATTTTTGCATCTATGTTCATTAGTGAGATTGGCCTATAGTTCTCTTTTTCAGTTGGGCCTTTCTCTGCTTTGGGGATCAAGGTGATGCTTGCTTCCAGGAATGAATTTGGGAGTATTGCTTCCCTTTCAATTTCATTGAAGAGTTTAAACAGTAGTGGCAACAGTTCCTCTCTAAATGTCTTGTAGAATTCAGCAGTGAAGCCATCAGGGCCCGGGCTTTTCTTAGTTGATAAGTTTTTAATTACATTTTCAATTTCATTGGTTGATATTGGGTTGTTCAGAATTTTTAGGTCTTCTTCGTTCAACTTTGGTAATTCATATGTATCTAGGAATCTGTCCATTTCTTCTGTGTTGTCCATCTTATTGGCATATAGGTTCTGGAAGTAGGTATTGGTGATCCTCTGGATTTCTGCTGGGTCTGTTGTAATTTCACCCTTTTCATTCCTAATTGCATGGATTTGGGCCTCCTTTTCTTTCCTTTTTCTGACAAGGTTGGCTAAGGGTTTGTCAATTTTGTTGATTCTTTCAAAGAACCAACTCTTGGCTTCATTGATTTTTCGTATCATTCTCTTAGTCTCCATTGCATTGATTTCTCCTCTGATCTTTATAATTTCCTCCCTTGTATGAGCTTTGGGGTTGTCCTGCTCTTCTTTTTCTAGAAGCTTGAGGTTCAGCATCAGGTTGTTTAATTGGGCTCTTTCTGTTTTCCTAATATGCATATTCACTGCTATGAATTTCCCTCGTAAGACTGCTTTCATTGTGTCCCATAGATTCCGATATGTTGTATTGTCATTGTCATTTAATTGAAGGAACTGTCTAATTTCTTCTTTAATTTCCTCTGTAACCCATTGGTTATTCAGAAGTGTGTTGTTCAGTTTCCACGTGTTTATGAAATTTTTTGAGTTTCTTTTGCTATGGATCTCCAATTTCATCACACTATGGTCTGATAATATACAGGGGATAACTTCAATTCCTTTGCACTTACTTAAACATGTTCTATGTGTGAGTATGTGGTCTATTTTTGAGAATGACCCATGTGCAGCTGAGAAGAATGTGTATTCTAATTTTGTGGGGTGGAACACTCTGTAAACATTTGTGAAGTTCATTTGTTCAAGAGTTCGATTGAGTTCTAGTATTTCATTACTTATTTTTAGTCTAGTTGATCTATCTATTTGTGACAGTGGGGTGTTGAGGTCCCCCACTACAACTGTATTAGTGCATATATGACTTTTCATGTCCGTTAGTATTTGTTTTATATAGTTGGGTGCACTAATGTTTGGTGCATAGATATTTATGATTGTCATCTCTTCCTCTTGGATTCTTCCCTTTACAAGGATGTAGTGTCCTTCTTCATCTTTCTTAATCAGTGTTGGTTTGAAATCTACTTGATCTGCCAAGAGGATAGCTACTCCTGCTTTTTTTCGGGTTCCTGTCGCATGCAGTATTGTTTTCCACCCTATCCTTTATGCTCTTAATCTCGTTTTTAGCAAAAGTCCCAGGATTGCATCTCACTGGCTAGCTTGTTTCACACGCCTGTCCCTAAACCATTTGCTGAGCCTGGGGACATGTCTCATGGTGCTGAGGTTGGCCCTAGCTGGGTAACAGGCCCGAGCTGTGTGCTGTGTGACTTTCCATCATTTCATGTGTTTTACACCCCCCACTTGGAGGAAACAGACTTCTGCCTACAACCTCTGGATTCCTCCTGTGCCTCTCTTGTGGCTTCTGGGGGCCTGGGGAGGAGGAGGTTGGCAGACACTTTGTGTAAAGAGACAGACAACAAACAGTTAAGGCATGATATGGTCTTTGCCACATCTTCTTTTCCTTCTTCTTTCTAAATAACCCCTTAAAAATAGAAAAACCATTTTAAGCTCATGGGCTATACAAAAGCAGACCAGGTGGGCTGGATATGGTTTGTGGGTGGCAGATTGTTGAGCTCTGGCTTAGGGCACAGACTGGAGCCAGACTTCCCCATCTCCTTGCCCCCCAAGACTCTGGGCAAGGTGCTTTACTTCTGTGAACCTGGTTCCTCATCTGGAAAACAGGATAGGAGTACCTACCCCAGAAGGTTAAATAATGGATACAGGAAGCCATCAGGCAATTTGGCCACAGGGCAGGGCTGTGAGTTATTGTCTTTGGGGGTGATCATTAGTCATCCTTCTCTTCCCCTACCTTGCAGACTTGGGGGTCAGAGACAGCAGTGGGGTCTGCAGGGGAAGATCGATTGATCACGCAGGAGTTTTTCTGGTGAGGCTGGATTGGATAACAGGACTTGACCTTGGGATGTCCCCTGAGGAGTCTGCAAAGCTGACATTCAGTGCAGACTCATAGTAGCACCCAGAGGGCGGGGCCTGGTGCCCAGAAGAGGCAGGTTATGCTGATGGCGGAAGACGGGGCCATGCCAGTCAGCTGAGGTGGCTGACTGGCTGACCCAAGCAAAGAGGGCTCTGCTCCCCTTCTCTCTGCACTAGGCGGCATAGTGGGGCCCCACTCAGAACCTCAGAATGTGGCCTGATTTGGAAGTAGGGTCTGCGCAGATGTAAACTCGCAGGGTGAGATAACACATGGCTTGGAGCTGCCTAATCCAGTGACTGGTGTCCTTTAGGAAGAAGATGGGGCACAGAAAGAGAAGAAGGCCCTGTGGGGATGGAGGTGGAGACTAGAGTCACGCAGCCCTAACCTGAGGATCCCAGCAGCTGGTAGGAGATGGAAAAGCAGGAGGGGTCCTGGCCTGAAGCCTTTGCAGGGAGCACAGTGCTGCTGATACCTCGATTTCAGACTTCTGGCCTCCAGGACTGTGAGGGAGGGCATTTCCACAGTGCAGACTGCAGTCTAAGCCACCTAGGCGTGGTCAGCCTTCTGGTGGCCCTGGAGGTGAACACTAGTAGTGGTCACTCTTGTCCCCAGAGTGAGTGATGGTGGTGGGAAGTGACCTCCTTTCAGGGACACCAGAGCAAGGACCTCGGTCCAGGCCCCACGCCAGAGAGGCTGATTTAATGGGCCACCGATAGGCCCAGACGTGGGTATTTTTTACAAACCAAATTTATTGAGGTATAGTTTATGTATCATGAAATTCACCCACATTAAGTGTACTTTTAGGGCATTTTCATTATCTTTTCGAGCTCACTTATGGCCAGGGCAGTGGGAGAGCTCTCAGGAGTGGCCCCCAGCGCTGCAGGAGGGACCACAGTTGCAGAGGAGGGCCCATGGGTTTTCTGGAGAGTGAGGACCTCGCCGCCCCTGGAACGCACGTGGAGGAGGCTTCACAGAGGGCATGGGTTGGCTCTGGAGTGACAGTGGGGTGAGGCAGGAGGCTGGCTGCACAGAGGGCAGGGGAAGCCAGGCCACGGCCGGATGGGCACCATCTGGCTGCAGATGGTTCTGCAGCACAAGGTGAGCCGGTTAGGATTTGAGTGAGCTTTCCCCCTGGCAAGGGTGCACCCAGTCCACACTTCCTACCTCCCTAGAGGGGATTTGGGGTGGAGTGGGAGAGTCAGAGGGTGTTGAGGGAACCCAGCCATGGCCCACTGCATGGCCTAGAGCCAGGCACAGAGGGGACACTTCCCAGATAGTGAAGCACCATCCCTGAGGAACAGGGAGGCAGAGCCAGGCATAGTGGCACTTGTCTATAATCCCAGCACTGAGGAAGGCTGAGGCAGGAGGATCATGAGTTCAAGCCCAACTTGAACAACTTAGCAAGACTCTATCTCATAAATAAGTAACTAAATACATAAATATAAAAGGTAGAGAGATGTAAGCTTGGTGTGAAGGCCCTGGGTTCAGCCTTTAGTACTGCAACAAACAACAAGGGTGCTAGGAAAAGAGGATCCAGTGTGCCACTCTCTTCGCTGCGTGACTCTCTCAGCTGTGGGTGGACCGATAGAGGCTGTGGCTGACGAGGCCCGGCTTAGTGTCCAGGGTGCCTGCGGGGTCCCCAGGGCCTCTTCTGTTTTCCTTCCAGCAGGACCTTGCCTTGCCTGTGGGCTGGCCTGTAGGTTTCCTCCTGTCAATCACAGGCTGTGCCTGCTGTGATTGGTGGAATCCCTGTGGGTCTCGCACCCAGCCAGCTCTCACCCTTTGATCATTATGGGGATTCACTATCTGTGCTTATATCCAGTTGTCTGTGACTCTGGTGGGCACTGGGACATGCACAGGCTGGGTTGCCAACCAAGACTGCCGCAGAGGGCTCTGGGACAGGAAAGACTGCTACCGCATCATGGGTTGCTTTGGCCACACTGCACAGGCAGTGTGTCCACCTGGGGAAGTTGGGCCTAGATGCTGAGGGCTGGGCTACTACTGCCTTGCAGGAACCAGAAGCCTTGGCCACAGGGTTTCCAAAAGCTGTGATTCCTTGGGTGCAGCCACTGCATTGCACAGCTCCATTTGGCATCTGCTGCACACGGGCAGGTTTGCTCGGCCTGGGCCAGTGGCTGTTCCCCTGCACGGAGGAATTTGGTCATTCGAGTTTCTGGTACTGGTCTGGGAAGGTAGGATTCGTCCTATGGTCAGGTGGCCACAGGAGACAAACACCTGCTTTCAGGTCCTTGCAGTGCATGAGGGGTGGCTGAGCACTCGATGCATCTCACTTAATGCTCATCCTCGGCCCCATTCACACTTCAGGAGTCAAGGGTCAGGGAGGGGAAGTGACGTCTAGGGTTCCAGGGAGCTCAGACTCCAGAATGTTCATCAGTCTCAGGACAGGATGGGAAGTGGGCCAGCCCTCCTCATCCCTGGCCCCCTGGGGGCCCTGACACTGGCCTAGGCCCCACTCCCGAATGGACCTACTCCATGTGACAAATGTCACAGAACAGGCCCAGTGTCCTTGCTCATTCCATGCTCAGACGGAAGCAGGAACATTCCATCCAGTCATCCATTCATGAAACCTAGAACATGTAAAATTCATGGCCAGAGTCCTGCTAGCAGCTGCTTTCACTCGGATTCACAAAGACACATAAGCTGGGCTACAGGTGTTTTCAGTTGGTGTTGTCCATTTAGACAGTGGATTAGGGCTTGTTTTTTGGGCTTCAGCAGGGGCCACACCCATGTGGGCCATTAATAGACACTACCTGGCACCAATGCCCAAAGGCTGTCCACCTCAGCCTGGGAGTAGGCAGGAGGGCTTGTTCTTGGGTGACTCACAGCTGAGTTCTGATCTTGCCTTGTGAGTTGAGAGCAGCAAGCCAGGCTTCTGCTGTCCCTGAGCCCAGTATGGACAAAGAGCAGGGGCTGCTTTGTGCCTCGGAGGCCACCTGCCTGCATGAGCCCTGGAAGGGGGTGTGGTCAGGTGTTCAGAGTGCGCAGCAGCCTGAATGTCCTCAGTGACATGCTCATTTAGTCATTCATTGGGAAAATTCCTTGAAGGTTGCTGCCAAGTCCCAGGAAATATATTAAACACCAAAAGATGACATTCACAGGCCGGGGATTTAGCTCAGTGGTTCCGCCACCTGCCTCGCAAGCGCAAGGTCCTGAGTTCGATCCCTGGTACCAAAAAAATGACATTCACAACCTGCTCCAGATCTTAGAGTCTCTAGGAGGTGGAAAAGAACCAATGAGCTTGGCTAAGAGTTAATGGCAGAAAAATCCGGGTTCTTATCCACTTCTCCTCCCTGTTGGCTGAACATGGTCATGATGCAGAAAAGAGCCTGAATTTGAAACCAGTGCCAGACTTCTCATTAACAGGACAGTGTTGTCACAGTGTGGTCACTTGTAGGCAAGCACATCCCCAGCGGATCAGGGCTTATGAGGCTGGCACTGCCCGAAGTCTCACCATCACTCATCCCCCGCCTTCTACGATATCACACACGTCCTTTTCTTGCTCTGTACCTTTTCAACATCTGTAACTTAACAACTTCTGAACCAGCACACACCATTAACATGGCTACTGTATTAAAAATAGAACAAAACCAAAACAAAAGGCCCAGAAAGTCACAAGTATCGATGGAGAGATGGAGAAATCGGAACCCCTGTGCATTGTCAGTGGGGAAGCAAAACAGCACATTGAAAACAGTATAGTGGCTCCTTTAAAGATTAGAAATAGAATCGACACATGATCTAGTGTTACGCTTTAGATGTAGAATATCCCCCAAAGCCTCGTGTGTTCACAGAGGGGCTTTCGGATAATGGGCCAGTGCAGCTGACTTGCTGTTAGGAGATGGGGTCTGGAGGCAGCAGGCCGCCGGGGGTGTGGCTTGGAAGGGTCTGGCCCCTCCCCTGGCCCCTCCCCTGGCGCCTCCCCTTGCCCTCCTGGCCTGATGTGAGCATCTTTCCTCCACCCAGGCCCTCCCACCATGCTCTTTCTGTGTTGGAGCCGCCCAACCACGGACTGAAACTATAAGCCAAAGTAAACTTCTTCTCCCTTAAACTGCGGGTGCTGGGTGTTTTGTCCCAGGAATGAGAAAAAGTGAGTAAGACATCCAGCAACTCCACTTCTGGGTAGATACAAGAATTGAAACCGGAAAGCTAGATCTCCCAGAGATATTTGTACACCGGGGTTCATACCAGCATTAGTCACAATACCCGAAAGATGGGAGCACCTCAAGTGGCCGCAGTTGGATGTTTGAGATGATACATTTTATGCTATGCATATTTTACAACTACAGATTAAACACTCACTCACACACACACACACACACACACACACCCTCCTAGCCCACATGCCCTGTCCTCATGTCTGCAGGCAGATGGCCTCTACGGCGCTCTGATCTCCTCTGAGACCTGGTCCCGTCCCCACAGGCTTCCCACTGTCTCCCCTGGGTGTTCAGAGATCTGCTCAAGTCCAGTGGACCGGATTCACTCTCCCCACACCTGCTCTTCTGGCTGTTTGTCTGGGGAGTGACTGACATAGGTATCCACCCTAAGTCAGAACCGCCTCTTCCTCCATTTCTCCCCAGTGTAATCCATCACAAATTCCCGCTGATTGCTCTTCCCAAATTCCTGCCAATCTCCTCCCTGTCCACTGCTGTGCCTGGCTCGGCTCCCTGGGCACACCCTGGCACCACCCAAGTCTACACTCCATGCAGGAGCCTGGGGGGTGCCTGGCTGCAGAGCTGATTGATTCTGTTCTAGTCTCACCCTCAGTAATCAACCCCATATGGAAATATTTTGTGGAAGCATCCAGCTCCTCCCTGCATAAACTGCAGAGTAGGCTTCTCTGAAGTTGATTTCATTTCTGGTTGTAAGAGCCATGCTGTTTTATGGGTCTCTTTGGACTGAGTTTCTCAGATTTGGAGTCTGGTGCTACAAGGGAGATGAATGTCACCAGTGGTTGGTTGCTTAGTTGGGGTTGTCCCAGGTGCAGAGCCAGAGACAAGAATGGAAAGCAATCGTTTATGTGGGAGGTGACTCAGGAAGCTCTGCTGGGGCGTCAGGAGGTGGGGCGGGGTGTTCAGACTGCAGGTGCAGAGTGGGTCTGGAGAGATCCTGAGAGAAGGAGCCAGGCGCACACAACAGAGGGATCCCAGCCCGGAGGGAGAGGGGGCATTGGCTTCCAAGTCCTGTGGGGCATTCCCTGGGTGTTAATCGCCTGGCACTCCCCGCTTGCCACATCTGGGGGTGGAGTGGCCTGCTGAGGCCATGGGCACAGCCACCAGGCAAAGGGAAGCAGATGTGGCACTTGGGAGGTGTGTGAGCCCACGGAAGGGCTCCAGGGCCGTGTCTAGGACACAGATGACACCTGCTTTCCGGGGGCTGATGACAAGTGACACCCAACAGGTGTGACTTGGATCTTCTGACATAACGTGTAGATACTCAGCTAGAAAGGTGGGTGGTTTCTTGTTCTCCTTTCCCGCATGAGGCGGAGCCTCCACTTGTTGCTAACATGTCTTGATTCCTTCCTAGCAACCAATCGTTTCCTTTGAAACCAAGTGAGAGCCGGCTTGGGCCCAGCCCACACCTGTCAGGATTGGGTTCTGGTTCTCACAGTCCCCTCTGCCCACCAGAACCCCTTTCCTGCTCCTACAGAGCACATCCTTGTCTCTGGCTTCCTCTGAGCGGAGCCTCCTCCTCCTTCCTGTTCAGCATCCCCGCTCATGCCTGGAGGCCAGCTCCGCCCTCAGTCCTTCCCTGAGGCCGGGCCAGACTCGGTCCTGTTCTGTGACAGGCACAGAGGTGGGAGGGTTGGGAGGGGGAGACACTTGCCCAGCCTCTGTTTTCTGAACAGGGGACTCAGGACCAGCAGTTTCCTTCCCCCAGCAGGAGGCTTGCTGCACAGGCCCCCAGCCCCACTGGAAGGGGAGGTGGGCACTGGGCAGGTGTGGGGCTTCGAGGAGGCCCAGTGTAGAATTTGCAAAGAAGGCTGGGACTCAGAGCCCAGGGGCTAGAGCTGTGGTTTGCACGCGTGTGTCTGTGCATGAGTGTGTGTGTGCATGAGTGTGTGCGAGGGGGGCTGGGACAGTGGAGATGGGAGCACAGAGTGCAAAGGTGACCTCAGAGGAGAACA
The DNA here is from genome assembly GCF_053883595.1 of Heterocephalus glaber. Lineage (NCBI taxonomy): Eukaryota > Metazoa > Chordata > Mammalia > Rodentia > Bathyergidae > Heterocephalus > Heterocephalus glaber. The sequence goes on along the minus strand of NW_028258410.1, from coordinate 20,359,967 downwards.
AGCATCCAGGGGGACAGAGGGAGCCCGGAACAGTGGGCCTGGAGGTCTGTGCTGTGAACAGGAGGGAAACAGGTAGGCTGGGGCGAGTCCTGGGCCCTGGTCTGACTTTGTCAATAAAACACAGCAGCCCAGATTCATGGAGCGCGTGAGTGTGCATGGTAGACACTGGTCTAAGCGCTTTATGTGGATTCTGTTTTTATCTGGCAAACATAGTGCTTGCTAAGCGGAGGCGCTGCATTGGTTAGTTCACAAAACTAAACAACAAACCTCCGCAGAAAAACAAACCATGGTCAGGACGCCTCCCCCTCCCTGGCTGAGGTTGGCTGGGGCCCTGGCCTGTGAACCGGCCCCAGAGCCGGGCTCCTCCCCTGTGGCTGATGCCTGCTTTCATCATGCTCTGAAAAGCCCCGAGCCTATTATGCTTGTCACCCATTTACAGATGGAAAGAACTGAGGTGCGCAGGGTTAGCAATTCGCCCAGCCTGAAAGTGCTGAGCAGGGACCCAGCCCAGGCTGCGGGCTCCGGGCCGACCCCACAGTCACTCTGCTACAGACCCAGGGTAACAAGCTCTTTGAAGAAAGGTGAGTCTCTTTCTTGGCGCTGCCTCAGTTTCCTCATTTGCCAAGTGGGGCTGTAGTGGTGAGAGGATGGGGGTCAGGACCCAGGCTCCCAAATCGTCATTGGAGAAGAGCCTGGGCAGGGGGACGCTGGCGCTGGCCGGCTCTGTCCCCACAGCCGTCCCTACCGCCCGAAGCTCCCTCAGCCAGGTCCAGGGTGCCCCGAGATGACGGGCCAGGCCCACTAAGCTCTCACCCTGCTTGCCCGGCTCTGTCCTGCTGGACTGTGGAGCTCTGGCTGGCGACCGTCTGGAACTGGGCCTCGGGGGGCACAGACCTAGTCACCTGAGACTCGTGGGCAAGGGTGTTGTCCAGGCCCGCCTGGCTCTGGCTGCTGCTGTGGTCCCCGGAGCCAGGGAATCACAGGGAGACCACTGTGCATCGGAGACACAGCACAAGGCCCCCACAAGGGCCTTAGCAACTCCTCCAGGGACCTGGGACCAGGGGCCCAGCCCTAGGCAAGACACTCAGGGCAAGGCTGGCTCAGCCATCTCCGAGTCCTCAGCAGAGTGTGCCATTCATTCAGTTCATTCATTCATTTATTCATTCAGCAGCTCTGCAGAGCAGCTTGAGTGTGCCAGGCGCTGTCCTAGGCACCAGGGAGATGGCTGTGCTCTTGGAGCTGGCTTTTCAGTGGGGACTGAGGTGGGGGCATGAACAAGAGACACATGTTCTCCACACAAGTACAATCACGTGGGCATTCATGTGAAAGTGCCCACATACAAATGGAGAGTGTCTGGGGACCACTTTACACAGTGGGTGGGTGGGGTGTGGAAGTCCTTTTAGTAGAGGACTGAAGGAACTAAAGCACTTGCATGTGCATAGCTGGCAGAAAACTGTTCCAGACAAGGGGTAACAGCATGTGCAAAGGTCCTGTGGTGGGGGTACCCGGTATGTCCCAGGAAGGTCAGTGCAAGGAGCCAGGGGGAAGAGTAGCTAGAGTGGAGATTACATAGAACCTTGTAAGCCATGCACAAAAGTTTAAGTCATATTCTGAGAGGGACGCAAAGGGCTCAGTGGGATTTTGACTTGATGTTTTGAAAGGATTCCTCCGGCTGCTGGAGGATGGATAGCACAGGGAGGCCAGGGAGGAGGCAACTGCCGCGGTCCAGCAAGAGATGACACAGTGTGCATAGTGGAGGTGGGAGAGGCAACCTCACCCTGGCCATAGTTTAACGCTGCTGGGAGAAATGTGCGGGAATCAGACAAGAAGGGGGGTGTGCCATGACCTGACCTCATCACCAGGGGGTGCAGGTGCCTTTTGCCATGGGAGTGACCAGATAGGATGGGAGCCCAGGGGCACCAGTGACGTGCAGGAGTGTGCCCTGTATTGCCCTGATGCCGAGGTGACACATCCTTGGACCGGGGGCCTCTGACCATCTGGAGGAAGGCCCTAAAACCCTAACCTGCGATTTAAAACTCAAGCACATTTCCTTCCTGAACTCCTGGCTCTGAATTAGCCTGGGGCGTTGTGTGAGCTTTCTTTGAAAGACCCAGCCTGGACTTTATTCTGAGGGCACGGATGGGTGTCTCCCACACTTAAAGGATAAATGAATGGAGGGATCCCAGGCCCACGAGCAGTTTGATGTGGCTGCCACCTGTCCAGAAGAGTCTGTCAGAAAGTGCCACAGCTGTTAAACGGAGTCTGAACGTAAAAGAGGGTTATCACGTGCAGGAAGGAAATTACCGAGCCTTCAAACACTGCCAATGGGGGAAAAAGATGTATGGGACTTTTATGGATGTGTAGTTTGTCCCAGCGAAATAAAACATCTTGAAACCTGCCTTTACTGGCATCGAAGTACTGTGGTGTTGTCTAACAGAGCAGTTTATAGCTTAGTGATGAATTCCCGAAAAACAAAAAGCCAATCAACGCTTTTCACCCATCTTACCCAGCTTCCTAAAGCAACCCCCCTCATTCCTTTGTACAAGGAAATTTGGGAAGCACCTACTCAGCCCCGGGTCCTGGATTCAGGGGACAGCAACAAGTTAGACCTTGTTGTCTATGGACCTGTGGCTGCCGGGGACGGGCACTGAGCACGGGGTGCAGTGGATTAGTGAGGAGAAAGGCCCGGGCTCAGCAAGGAGAGACTGCTGCGGCTGTGGCGGGGTGGGGGAGGCTGTCGGGAGGGATGGTGAATGCAGGAGCTTGCTCTAGGCCGAAGGGAATGGAGCCCCAGTGAATCCGGGTTACGGGTGAGGGAATGTGTTTGACTCAGCAGCCCTGCACCACCACCTGCTTTCCTGCTCTGCCGTCAGCTGTTGGGGTTTCATTTGCACGTCAGTTTCCCTGTTGGTCACAGCATGGCTGCCACCAGCAACAGAAACCAGGTATCTGTTGGCTTTGAGAGAACAGGCTCTCCTTCGAGCATGGTCTTCCCTTCAGCACAATGAGCTGTCTTCACTCCTGGACCACTGACACCCCCAGAGGCTTTGCACTGTTGACACCACAGGTGACCGAGGTTGACTCTGGAGCTGAGGTCCGTGTTGTCCTCCCCTAGCCAAGGGGCAGCGTGGGCACAGACAGAAGCCAGCATCCAGTTAGGCTGTTGCTGGGGGTGGCTGTTGTGCAGCTGTTGCTGGGGAGGGACAGTGCAGGCAGCCACCCGCACAGGGCTCCAGGGCGCTGGCTGCTTTCACACCAGCAGAAGTAACTGCAGTGACAACTCTCTCTGCAGCTCAGCGCACTTTATGCCCTAAAGGCAGCGGAGGACCTCCCTGTGCAGATGCTGGACCAGGGTCCAACTGACTGTCCCTTCCTCTCCTTTGCTCTGAGAACAGAGGGACTGAGGAGACCACAGCTTGGGGATCATAAGAGCACCCTGGGTGCTGGACGTGATGGTTTTGTCTCCAAGCTCTGCTCCAGAATGACTTGGGATTGCCATCGGAGGAACAGGGCAGCAGGCAACCAGGAATGTGTGGCACAGGATAGGGGAGGGCCGCTTTGGTAGAAGCCAAGTCAAATTGTCTGGGAAGAGCTGACCGCTAAGCTTAAAAAAGCCATGGGGAAAATGCAATTCAGTTGCAACCAGCATTGTGGAAAGAATTAAGTTCGTGAACTGAGGCACCACTGTATCAAGACCTGTACTGCCCGGTATACAGGTGAATACTTGAAACGTAGCTAGTGTGCCTGAGAAACTGAATTTTAAATTTTGTTTAATTTTGGGGCTGGGGATTTAGCTCAGTGGTTTCACCGCCTGCTGTGCAAGAGCAAGGACCCAAGTTCAATCCCCGGTACCAAAAAAAAAAAAAAAAAATTAAAGACAGTATGAAAAGAATGTGAACAATCTTAACTTTTATATATATTGTATGTTGAAGCAATATTTCAGATATGTTTTGGGTTAAGTAAAATGTATCATTAAACCTAATCTTGTCTGGTTTTTTTAGGGGTTCTTTTCCCTAATTTTTTTTTTTTTGGCACCAGGGATCGAACTCGGACCTTGTGCTTGGGAGGCAGGCGGTGGAACCACTGAGCTAAATCCCAACCCTCCCTAATGTTCTTCTCAAAGAAATATTCGATTGCCTGTGTGGATTGCATTCTATCTCTGCCGGGCAGTGCTGGTCTAATCGGATTCTGCACTCAGATTGCAAGTGTCTCTGCATCCTCACTTCGCATTAGAGAAACGAAAACAACATCGTATGGTATGAAAGGAAGATGGTAATGAGAGAGCCCAACATTAGGCCCATGTGACAGAAAGTGTCATGGGCCTGATGTGACAATAGGAACCAAGTAATGGGCGGTTTTGTGTTTTCAGTTAGCCTGTATGAAGATCTGACTGTAAAATTTTTAGTCCCCACTTTAGCCAATCCAGCTTTGTGAATGGACCCCTGCTGGTCAGCTGTGCTGCGAAGGGCCCAGCTCTGAGCACAGGTGCACTGGTCAGGCAGGAGGGTCCACTCGGGACGCACCCACATCCACGCTTAGGAAGGTCTATGAGTCCTTGGTGCCCTGGGGCAGGAAGGAGCTAACCTGTTCTCAAAGCTAGAAGAGAATTGCAGCTCTTCAGATTCTGGCCTGTGAAGATCCAGCTGAAGCGTGCCTTCCCCACCCAGCAAAGGGGACACTTGGGATTGTCACTGGAGCAGGAGTAGCCGGGGTGGGGGTGGGGGGCCCTGGCCTGGGTGTCCTGTCCTCTTTAGTGTTCTGGGCCCTGGTGGCTCCCACAGGAGGCCTGCCGTGGGGCTGCCAGGTCACCTTTTCCCATGCAGAGACCTGGCCAAGCCTGGTGTGCAGGCCCCAGGGAACTCAGCACCCTGGCCTCCCTGCTCTGCCCTACCCTGGGGCGGGTTGCTCTGTCACTTGCTGGGCTCTCTTTGGCCTGCCTTCATGCCCTTCCGAGTCCACTTCCCTGGGCCAGTTCTGGATCCAATCCTTGTCCATGGACCCAACCTCAGGATCTGCTTCAGGGGGTTCTGACCCAAAGCAGGTGCATGGGGCTAGCAGTAGTCCCTGACACCCTGGGCTCCCCTGGTGCACAGTTCCCAGACACTGGGGCACGGAGAATGCACCCTGGTTCCTGCCAGTGGGAAGCCTCAGGCCACCCTCTGGCTGACTCCTTTCCAGGTGGACCCAGCCCAGCATTTCCTCTGCCCGGGGAAGCTCCCAACACTCCCAGCAAAGCATGGTTTGCCTAACACTCTCCTGTGCCCCTGATGTCCCCCACTTCCTCCAGGAGAGGGGATGCCCCAGTCCTCTCTTCTGTGTGCCTCCAATCTGCAAGCATCCTGGTAGAGAAACATCAGTGAGGGAGGAAGATGTGCACCCTGCCTGTGGGACGGTGGCCCTGGGCGGGGGGCTCTGGGACCCACTTGTCTCTGTGAATTCCCTCCTGGGAGGGGAGTCTCCTTCCAGACATCCTCCTCTCATGCTGGGGGAGCTCAGGGGCTTCCTGGGTGTTTCCACACTCCACTTAGGGATCCACTCTGCTGTCCTGCAGCCTTGGCCCCAGGAAACTCTGATCCTGCCAGCCAGATTCTGCTCACCTGGAGCTGGGGAACCGGTAGTTACTGCACCTAGAGTGCTGAGCACCCCAGTCCCCAGAGCACAGCAAACATTAGGGTCACAGATAAATCGGGCCAGGCAGGAGGCAGCCTGAGATTCAAGGCTTGGGGTTTAAGAAGTGAGATTTAGCCTGTAATTGGCAGCTTTGCTTCTAATCGCTGGGCTGTAGAGAGACAAGCCCTAAAGCACTGATGATTCCTCCTCCAAGAGCGTTTCTGCTGCAGGCTTCGGGGAGGAACGTACCTACCCCACCAGCTGCTGTCAGGGAGTCGGACGCAGAGGGAGGGTGGGCACTCTGGACTTGAGGCCCAGGGCCTGCTCACTGCCTTTCCTCCTTCTGCTGCTTAAATGATCACACAAAGGCTCCATTTCTACAGATTCCCGACACGGCTGTGGGCTCATGTCAGGATGAAGCGTTCCCTTTTCTGAGTGTTTCCTCCTCTGGGCTTCCTCTTAGGTCCCAGACCAGGAGGAAACATATGCTCGCGCTCAGTGCTAGCAAATGCATCCCTCCTTGTGAAATCTCTCCTGCCCTTTTCTCCCTCTCTTCCTGGCTGTTTGTTTTTCTCTTTCAGGGCACTGGATGCTTCATTCCCCAAGGGCTGGAAGGCACGTTATAAATTCTGCTGATTGCCAGTGACACTAAAGCCAGCTCCTGACTGCAGTCCTGCGCCACTGTGATGCAGGAGCAACTGCAGCTGCACTGGGTTACAGAGGACCGTGTGGAGCCAACCAGTTGGATGTGGACAGGTAGAGAAGGTGGGGTGGAGAGAAGGAGCCATTGCCAGGGGCTGGGAGCCTCCCTGTGTTGGTGCCTCTGTCCCACGCATGACCAATTTATTCAGTCAAGGAAATTCTGTGCACAGACTCCATCCCAGGCACCAGGCATGCTGGGAAGCCAGGTCCCTGGACACAGGGAGCCACATCCAGGAGGCAGGGACAGAAAACGACAGGGAAGTGATGAATGTCAGCTCCTCCTAAGTGGTACGAGAGGAAATGTGTAGATGTGACAGTGAGGGCCACGGGCTCAGCAGCTGGGGCCTCTGGTAAGCAGAGGGTGCTTGATTTGAGATGTGAAGGAAGAGAAGGAATCTACCAAGAAGAAGCTGGTGGAAGAACCACTTCTACTTACGTAGTCTGAGGAATCCCAGGCAGATCAAATAGGAAAGAAAGAAAGGAAGGCGGGGTGGTAATATCACAAGCATGGAGAATGATATAACTTGTATCAACCTTCAGTTGAGGCCTAGATGGGGTGAGCGGCACTTTGGGGCAAACCACTTTTGTGATTTGTCATCTAAACAGGGGAATGGGTTTTAGCTTGAAAGAGAAAAAACAGTAGATGTCCTTATGTGGAGCACTTGGGCAATGCTTTCTTGGTGGCCAGGCTACTTCCTCTCCAACTTCACCTTACTCAAGACCATCTTGCCAAATCAAACCTTTTTAGTTTGACAAAATATACAAAGATGGTTCTGCCTATTGGACAAAGATATCTCAGGGAAATTAACAGAATCCATACTAGACTATATCCCTTTTGAACTCACCATTACAGTTGAAATTCCCTCTCTGGGTACATTATCAAGGGACACAAACCTAAGAAATAAAAATATGTGACAGACACTATGTGGTATGAGGAAAAGTGGACAAGTGTCACTGGACAAAGCGACACAAAGCTCAAGCTCTTCACTGAGACAAGATGCTAAAGCTTAAAAGTCAAGAGCAAAGACTGAAGAGCTACATCACTATTTGAATCTTGACTCCACTGGGTATTAATTGGGTGATTTTGGGGAAGTGCTTATTCTCTGAACCTGTTTCCTCATGTGTGATGATGGGAACACCCCAAAAGTACACATTAAACATAGAGCAGATGTTAAAACTTGGAGAGGGAGACATCTAAATTGGAAAGAACAAGTAAAATAATCTCTGTTCTCAGATGACGGGATCCTATGTGTAGGAAATTTTAAAGATTCCACTTAAAAAAAATACTATTAGACCTAATAAATGAATTCGGCAAAATTGCAGAAGACAAAAATCAACATGCAAAAATCTAGCTGCATTTCTATTCCTGACAATGACAGTTTGAAAGGGAAATTAAGAAAACTGTTCTATATTCTGGGAGGCTGAGGCAGGAAGATCACAAATTTGAGCCCAGCCTGGGCAACTTAGTAAGACTCTGTCTCAAAATAAAAAAATAAGAAGGGGCTAGAAATGGAGATGTAGTTCAGTGCAAAGGTCCTGGGTTTGATCTCCAGTAATGGGGTGGGGGGTTCCATTTGCAGTAACACGTGTCAGGCAGCTTTCTTTTGCTATGACAAAATACCTGATATAAACAGCATAGAAAAAGAGAGGTGTATTTTGACTCATGGTTCCAGAGGGTTTAGTTCACAGTTTGTTGGCTCCATTGCTTTTGTCTGAGGTGAGGCAGAACATCACGGCAGCCAGGAAGCTTAGAGCCAGGCAGAGAGAATGGGCCGAGGACATGGTGTACCCTTCGAGCACTGGCTCAGTGACCCACTTTCCTCACCCCCTAAATGTCCTATCGCCTCCCAGTATGCCATCAGCTGCAACTCTGCCCGAGCACGTGGCTTTTGGGGGACATTTCATGTCCAAACCATAACAATATCAAAAAAGAATAAAATACAGAGGCATATATATAACCGAGGAGGAGAAAGAGTTACATACTAAAAACTAAAAATGTTGCTGAAAGTAAACTCAAATAAACACAAAGATAGCCTTTGTTCATTCATGGATTGGAGGACTTAATGTCAAGATATCTGTCCTACCCATGATGACCTACACATTCAGCGCAATCTCTATCAAAATCCCCTGACTTTTCTTTTGCAGAAATAGAAAAATTTGTCCTAAGATTCATACAGAATCTCAAGAAACCCCAAAGAGCCAAAACAATCTTGAAAAAAAAAGTTGGCGTTCTCATGTTTCCTGGTTTCAGACTTATTGCAAAGCTACAGTAATCAAAATAATGTGTCACTGAACAAAGACAGACAGGTAATGGGACAGAATAGAGAGCCCAGAATTGATTTTGGTCAACTGATCAATTGTCCATTGATTGGTGAATTGATCATGGAAGGTGACAAGACCACTTGAAGGAGAAGTGACAATCTCTTAAACAAATGATCCTGGGAAAGCTGGATACCCTCATGCAAAGGCGTGAAGTTAGACCCTTACCTAACACCATATAGAAAAACTCAAAATGGGTCACAGTTCTAAACATAAACCTAAACTATCAAACTCCTACAAGAAAACACGAGGACAAGCTTCAGGGCCCTGGTCTTGCAATGATTTCTTGGATGTGAAACCAGCACAAGCAACAAAAGAAATCAATACATTGGGCTACATCCAAGTTATAAACTTCTGTGCATCAAAGATCACAAAAAGGTGAGCTACAGAAGGAGAGAAAATATTTGCAAATCAAATGTCTGATATGTGGTTAATATCCACAATATATAAAGAACTCCTACAACTCAACAACAAAAACCAAGACAACCAGACTGAAAATAGGGCAAAAGACTTGAATGGGCTTTTCTCTAAAGAAGCTATACATTGGCCGGTAAACACAGAAAAAGATGCCCAACATCACTAACGATTAGGGAAATGCACAGGATCCCATCTCACACTCACTAGGATCATAACTACCAAGAGAATGGAAAGCAGCAAGTGTTGGCAACAACGTGCAGCAGCCAGAAGCCCCGGGCACAGATGTTGAGGGGCAAAATGGTCAGGTACTATGGAACACCGTAGGGCTGTTCCTCAAAAATGAAGACTACGCTTACCACATGATCCGGCAATTCCACTTCAGCTAGATACCTAAGATAATTCATGCAAGGGTTTCCAAGAGATATCTGTACACTCATGTTCACAGCAGCCTTCTCTACATTAGCTCACATGTGTGAGCAACACAAGTGTCTACTGACTGATGAGCGGATAAGTGTGATGTGGTGTGTACTGATGGTGGACTACTACTCAGTCTTGAAAAGGATGGAAATCCTGACATACTGCAGCATGAGTGAACTTTGAGAACTTCATGCTGAGTGAAATAAGCCACTCACCAAGAGACACATACTGTATAATTCCAGTTATTTGGCACACCTAGAATACTCAAATTCATATGCATAGAAAGTAGAACCGTAATTGCTGGGGACCAGGGGAAGAAGGAGTTGGAAATTCTTATTTAGTAGGCACAGACTTTTAGTTTTGCAAGATGAAAAGTGTTCTGTGGATAGATGGTGCTGATGGTGGCACAACAATGGGAATGTACTCAGTACCACTGAACTGTGCACTTAGAAATGGCCGAATGGTAAATTTAAATTGCATTTATTTTATCACAGTTGAAAAAATTATCCAGGCTTAGGATAATTAGGCCAGGCAAGTGCAGAGGCCCTGTGGCAGGGATGAGCTTGGCACTTTTGAGAAATAGAAAGGAGTCCAGTGCTTTAGCAGCACAGTGAGTTAATCAGGGTTGTTGAAAGAGGTACAGCTGGAGAGACAGCCAGGGGCCAAAGCTGGCCAGACTTGTAAGTTTGGATATTATTACAGACATGAAATCTGAGACTCATAACAGAGTCCCCAAAGCTTGTCCAAGGTAAAATAGCCAGTAGGTGGCAGTGGCAGGGAAGCCTACTGGTCCCCCAAGAGCTAAGCAGTTCCCCCTTTCTTCCTAGTAGTTGAATTGTGGGGTAGCCTGTGCCTCTGACCACTTAAGAGTAATGACTGTGGGCCGGGGATTTAGCTCAGTGGTTTCGCCACCTGCTGTGCAAGTGCAAGGACCTGAGTTCGATCCCCGGTACCAAAAAAAGAAGAGTAGTGACTGCACTTCCCAGCCTCCTGGGCAGCTAGGCATGGGCATGTGACATCGTCCTAGAAGTAGGAAGTACCAGAAGCATTATACACAACTTTAGGCATGAGTCCTTAGAGGGAGGGGGCGCTGTGCTTTATCTTTGGTGCATTCCGGCTACCTAGAATATCAATGTGATGATAGAGTTTCAGCAGCCATCTTGGACCCATGAAGGAAAGGATCAGAGAAGTAATCAAGGGGAGGGGTCAGCCTACTTTGGGCCAGGGAGTTGGGAGGCCTTTGGAGGAGGTGCCTCGATCCTAAGGTCAGAGGAGATGGAGCCGGCATGTTTAGGGACTTTCACTCCTGGTGGAAGGACCCGAGGGGGACCCGGCCCAGGGGAAATGGAAAGAGCCGCAGGGCTGCAGGGACTGCACTGCAGGCAGGGGCGGGGAGAGGTCACACAGCTGGGGAGTGGAGGGCGGAGATTTCGGCGGCCCAGGGAATCACTCCCGGGGCTGCCGTCTGCGAAAGCTCAGGGCTCTGACCACACTGTCCACATCCGCAGAGAACCCTGTGTGACGACGACGACGGTCTCACTGTGGACCGGAAGTGAGATTTCTTGCTTCCAACATCTGGCTGTGAAAGAGGCGATGCAAACGGCCCCGCTGAGTTCCCTCTTCCGGACGCCTCGCTGCCTCTGTGACCCGCCTGGCCACCTCCTTCCCCACCTTCCCCGTGGAGCTGGGCTGTGAGAACCGTCCTGCCCAGACTCCTGCAGCTCAGGCCCTGGGCGTGTTCTGGGCTGTGCCGACCCAGTGCTCTCGTCTGGGTCCTCGGTGAAAGTGAGGTGGAGGCTCCCTGGTGTCTGGCTCACCTGGACCCTGCCAGGGTGGCCCCGGAGCCAGGGGACACGGGGCTGACAGTGTTAGTTGGAGCCTTGTGGGGACACAAGAGGTGAACAGGGCAGAAGATGCTGCCAGGTGGGGAAGTTGGCCCCCATTTGGGCCCTGGCAGGTAGATCTGGAGACCCAGGCCTGGAACAGACTCCTGGGCCCCAAACTATTGTCATTTTTTGTGAAATGCTCTTGGGGAGGGGGGCATCAGACCCTTCCCCATTGTAATTTTGTGCTGGGAGGGAGGGTTTGTTCACTGCCGTGTCCAGGGCAGGACCTGGTTCAGAATGTTCGCTGAAATATTAAATTGACCAATGGCTGAGGATAGCAACTGTGTCTGTCCCTTTCAGTCAAGCACTGAGCAGTGCCCGGCATATGGTAGGACTCAATAAATATTTGTAGAATGAATGAATGAATAAGTGAATGAATAGAATCCCCCCATACCTGCGTCCTCTATGTCTTTGAGAGTCTCTCCTCCCGTCACCTCCCTCTGTCCCTGTTTTCTGGCCTTTGTGGGTGGGCCTGGCCCTCAGTGCACTGCTCCCTGCTTTAACAGCCCGGGTGATGAACGTCTCTCATCTGGGAGCTGAGGCTGCCACTCTGGGCAGCTCTGTCCTGACCCCGGCAGCGCCTCCTCCACCATCAGCTCCACTCCCTGGTGCCCAAGGGCTGGGGCACCTCTTCTGGTGGCCCCGAGGCTGTTGGTGGCACTCCTGGGAGACAAGTTCCTGTGCAGCCAGACAGGGTCCCTCAGAGTCCAGGATTCGGTCATCTCCTGCTTGCACCAGTGCTAAAAACGGCAGATGTCCCCACCTGGGCTTCCTCTCCTGCGGAGACAGAGATGGAGTAACCTTAGCAGGTGGCAGACTGCACTCTCCCAGCCTGGGATCAGCATTTCCTCCAAAGCCTGGAGCCATGGTCCCCTCCCTCAGCCCCTGTCTCAGGGCCCCGAGGAAGGCCCAGGTTCCCTGGGAGTCCCTGAGAGAAAGGGGGCAGAGGTCTTTGTGGATGCTACCCCTCATTGTTCAAAGCCTTTCCCTTTTTGGTCTGTTCATTTGCAGAAGGCTTGATCCTGCCCAGAGCCAAGTGCTGCCCTCCATGGGGACAACCTGGCCAGGCCAGAGGGATAAACGTGCCCTGTCATGTTGGTGCAGGGCTTGAGGTCATCTATCGCACACTTATAGACACCCTATGAGGGACAGGACAGGAGCTGTTGAGCTGTGGCAGGGACCACTGGGTGCCCTCCTTGTCATGTCTCATAATGGCTGTGAAGCTGGCTGCTTAGAACAGAGATTACATTTCCCAGGACTCCTTGTAGCCATAAGTGGCCAATGGGAAGAGGGCACCAGAGTTTTTTCTCTTTTCGTTGGTTGAGAGTGAAGGGGTAGGTGTGTCTGGAGTAAAGGTGGCAGCATCAAAAATCAGAGTAGTAACATAGGAGGAGGGGCCTCAGTTTCCTTGTTTTTAAACAGGAGTGTAATTGTACCTAGCTGTAGCTTCTACAAATTATGAATTTTTCACGTGCCCAAAAAAGTCAACTCCAGTTGTCTTAAGACAAAGGTAGAATTATTGGCTCAGGTAACTGGAAAAAAATGTTCAGGAATGAGACTGACTCAGACATCACTGGTTTATCCATGGCCCGGGGGCCAGCCCCACTGCCCCGTGCCTGTTCAGGTCACCAACAGCCCTGGCTGGAAAGGGTCCACTGTGAGAATCCTGGCGGCCTCTTCCCGGCTGGACACTCGGTGCGGGGCCTTGGGCCTGAGCCTTTCACGTGTGTCCTCATCAGGACACACAGGGCCTCATGTGTGGGGCCTGTTTTCCCCTCAGAGCGGGCAGCCCAGGATCAGCCAGGTGACTGGACCCCATGACCAGTGGGGGAGCCAGGGGCTTGGTGCTGTCACACCTGGGCCCAAGCTCCCAACTATGTTTCGCTGTTTGTCAATTTAAATCATTCACCGACTGCTGTCTGCTCCTTCCCCACGTCCACTCACTCCCTGGGTGATCCTTTGTTCAGTATTTTTCTTGAAATAAACTTATTTTTGTTGTCACTAAGCAACTTTTATTTGGAAGGAAAACTATACCGCCGGAGTAAATGGGAGAGCAGCATTTCTGCAGTGCTAAGGTAACCATAGAAATAAAAACAATCATCCTCCACAGAGGTGCGCGTCTGCAGGAGCCCAGGCTTGTTCTTTGTTCAAAAGGAAGATAAACTAGGCTGAGGTTGGGTGCAGAAGGTATATTAGCATCAAATCGAGATGTTTCCTTTGAAATAATTTGGAGAATTGGAGAAGAATCCCTCTAGGATTCAGGGTTCCAGAGAGCAGGTCCATTTGCTCTGTGAAATCCTCTCCTTTGCCATTTGCAATCCCTGGGGTTAGGAGAAGGCTGGGGGAGGGATGAGGAAGAGCTTCCCAGGCAGAGGGACAGCATCACACAGGCTCCAGGGGGAGGGAGTTCCTGGCCCAAGAAGGCAGCCGAGAAGCCGGCAGTGTGGGAGGACTAGGAGGCTGAGTTGGCGGCAGGGAAGGCTGGGTCTTGTGGGGCCTGGAGTTCACATCGAGTTTTACTGGGCTGGAAAACCAGGGCATGAAACCATCAGATGAGCTCTGCTGAAGTCCAGGAGCCCCGGGAGAGGAGAAAGGACAGGTGACATTCAGTTGGGCAGGACAGTATCCCACCCATGTGGCACCTGCGAAGCACTTGTCTTTCTTCTCTGCAGGTCACTCTAACCCGCTCAGAGGCCAAGCTGATGGGCTAAGTGGAGGCTTCCCAGCTCTGTCTGCTGATCACACATGTTCATCCGGGGACTGTTGGGCAGCTCAGGGACAAGGATGTTGTGAGGGGCAGCGGAAACTGCCGTTGACCCCCAAGAGCTGCTCTGGACTGGTTTTCTGAAGACCGCAGAGACGCCCTGGCCAAGGGTCTCTCCATCCACCTCTGTTGCCGTGATGGGATCCACAGACTCTGTCATTGCCTTGCCTGAAACACAAAGGAGGTGGTATTTGAAATGATTTTCTTATTTCAAGCAGCGGGCTCATGGCATGGAAGGTAACAGGCCGATTCTAGAATTCCCTGGAATTATTGAGGTCCTCTGAAGAGCACTGTGAAACATCTTGCCCTGAAGTGAGCTGACGCAGACATGAGGCTGCAGATGTGTGGGGGGGGTCCCTTCTAGACCACAGGTGTCCCCCGTGGGGTCCCAGGGCCCCGGATGGGTGAGCTTATTCAGTCCACTCACTGAGCACCAACGGAGCAACTTTGCCGCTTGGATTACTGACTCAGCCCCAGGAGCACAGGGATGAGGACAAGATAGCCCCTGATCTTGCAGGAACTCAAGATCTATTGCGGGGAGCACTGGGGTGCACATAGGCAGGCCCATCTGACAGTGCTGCGGCCTGGTCAGAGCTGTAGTGGGTGGGTGGGCCCCATTTAGGGGTGCAGAAAGCAAGCTGGGAATGCACACCAGAGAGAATAGTAGGTATCTTAAAGAAAATGTTTTAATGGAGTTATTCCTTTTGATCATTTCCTTTGAGTACAAAATACATCTTCACAAAATTAAAAAAAATTTTAGAGACTATATACTGATCATAATCAAATGACATTAAAATAATAAAGATGTAGCCACACTGGAAGTATCTAGTGTCTGTCTCTCTCTCTTTTTTTCTTTTTTAGGGTACTGGCAGTTGAATCCACTGCACAAAACTCTTTATTTTCATTTATTTAGTGTTTTTTTTTTTTTTAGCTTTTTTTTTTGGTACCGGGGATCGAACTTGGGTCCTTGTGCTTGCACAGCAGGTGGTGAAACCACTGAGCTAAATCCCCAGCCTTATTTGTTTACTTTGAGACAGGGTCTCACTAAGTCACTAAATTATCCAGGCCAAGCTCAAACTTATAACCCTCACTCAGCCTTCCACAGTGGTGGATTACAGGCCTGAGCCATCACGGCTGGCCGTTCTGTGTCTTCCCTGGGGTCCTCAGTTACCTGCGTGGAGACATTTGTCAAAACTTGAACTGGAAAGTTAACCTGGGTGCATTTTATAACAAGGCTCTCTCCAAAGCGTTACCCCAGGTGCCCACAGTGAGGGACTCCAGGTCCCCCTCAAACACCACACCCAAGAATGCCTAAGTCCCTTGTATAAAATAGCACAGTGTTCACATTTAACGTATGCATGACCTTGGCAACTGCAGATAGCCTCTCGATGAATGACAGCACCTAACATAAATGCGCGTGCCGTGTAATAGATGCTACGCCATATTGTTCAGGGGATAATGACCAGAGAAAAGTCGTCTATGTTCAGCACAGATGCAAAAATACTTGTTTTGAGTATCTTTGATCTGAGGATTGGGTGAATCCAAGAATGTGAAACTCAGGGATTCAAGGGCTGACTATATCTCCTAGAAGTCGAAACTAAAACAATGATTTCATACCAAACCCGGGGGATGTGGCTAATGCTTACAGACTAATATTTATGGTCGTATGTTACCCCAAAGACTCAAAAGAAATGGTTATGGTACTTAGCTCCTAAAAAATAGAGATCAAAACAAGCCAAGATGAACTGAGAATAGGGAATTAAGAAAGGTAAGAGTCCAAATTGTGGTGGTACATGCCTGTAATCCTCGCACTCAGGAGGCTGAGGCAGGAGGATCACCACAAGTTTGAGGCCAGCCTGGGCTACATAGTGAGTCCGAGGCAGGCATGGACTACATAGCAAGACCCTGTCTCAACAAAACAGAACAAGAATGCCCACATGGCCAGCATCTAGAAGTATGTCTGGGGGACTAGGTATGTAATGATGAATCTTTGGACAAGAACCTTTTCATTGCAGGGCTGGAAGGGATCTCTGCAGGCCCAGAGCTGTGGAGGGCGGCTCTGCCTGCAGGTGGGAGGCAGCCTGAAGTAGAAGCCAGAAGCTACAGGAATAGGAGACTCAATGCCTGCCCGGCTTCCTTCTCCTCCTAGGCTCCTGGACTTTCCCCCCTCCCCTCCCCTCCCCTCCCCTCCCTCATCCCCTCTTTCTGACTTTGGCAATTGAATCTGGGGCCATTGCACTGAGCTGTAACCCCAACCCCTTTTTAATTTTAATTTTTAAAGTTTTGTTGGTACTGGGAATTGAACTCAGGACCTTGCACTTGTGAGGCAGGTGCGGTGCCACTGAGCTAAATCCCCAGCCTTTTAATTTTTATTTTGGAGACAAGGTCTCACTTTTTAAAAAAATTTTGAGACAGGGTCTCCCTAAATTACTAAATTGCCCATACAAGCTTGAACTCGATATTCTCCTGCTTCAGCCTCCCAGAGTGCTGGGATGACAGGCATGTGCTGTAATCCTGCTTTCTTTTCCTTTTCTAAACCATGACACAGAGTCTGGATGTAGATGTGTCTTGCCTCTGGGTTAAGCAGAGCAGAAATGAAATATTGAGGGCACAGATTCATCTGTGTACCTGGAAATTGCGACGGGGTCTGGGTGCACCTGCATGCTCTCTGGGGCCGGGGGGCAGCAGGGGCAGGGCAGCTATCCGGGAAGGTGGTTTCCCAGCACCAGAACAGCAGTTGGGGCGAGGGAGGAGGGGACTCTGGGGTGGAGAGGCCAGCCCGGACAGGGTCCTTGGAGGCCCTCGATGGGACGTGACCAGGCAGGAAGGCAGGAGGCGAGCCAGCGAGGGCCCAAAGCAGTGGAGGCCGGGCCAATCCCTGTGGGAAAGGCTAAGAGGGCGGCTGGGCGACTGGCGCCAACACCCCGGGGCTGGTGGCTCACCTTGGGAAACGGCTTTCCTTCTCAACTGGAATCCCACGGGAGTGAAAAATATCGGAGTGCAACGTGCACAATCGAAGTGCGGATCCTGGGAGCACGTTTCTGTGAGTCATCGACAGTTTGAAGGGCGAGCCCAGCCCCTCCTCGGAGAGCAGCGCCACCAGCAACCAGGCCATCCTGGTCCGGCTCGGCCTCGGCGACTGCAGGACGACCTTGGACCCAGGTTCCCTACCCTGTCCCAGCTGTTGCATCTGAGCACTCTGTGTGCATATTTCTATATGCCAGACTTTTGAAATGGGATGTGACTGTGCTTTTAGGCTTTAATTTGATCTTGATTCTATCCTGCTGGGCAACAAAAGCTCCAGGTCACAGTGTGTGATGCCAGAAATCTGGGAAAGATTGATACTTTTGTTAACCACCTGAAGAAAATTCAGCCAGACCCTGAGCTGGAGGGACCAGGCCCACAGCAGTGGGTGAGAGACTCAGAGTCCTAGAAAAGATGGTGGCCCGGCAGCCCTGCAAGGTTCTGGGGACAGGTCTGGGCTTATCTGCGTCAGAGAAATTCTCACTTCCCCTCCAGATAAATAAAGCTCCATTTCCCATCACCCAGTTCCTTCTTTACCCCATCCCTTCCTCTCTCTCTCTCTCTCTCTGTTAAGAGAAATGTATTATGGTTTCCCAAGGCAACCACTTCCTCGTCCTCCTGTGAATAGGGCACGAAGAATTAATTTAGATTTTAGCAATGTTGGGGCCTCTCATTAAATTAATCTCATTGTCTCTTGGAAGCCTGGTAAGTCACGTTAATGATCTCAGTCTTTACATGGAAGAAAGATGTCTCATGTGCCTTCTGGCTCATGCTCTCCAGGTTCTGTGCGCTCTTTTAGGTGTCCTTACAGCTGCCCACATGCCAAACCTCCATCTCCAGGGCACCTCCTCTCCCTGCATCCCTTTTCTGAACTTCTGGTCCTGTCTTCCCTTCTTTGCTCCCAAGTTTTCTGCTCCTCCTGGGAGCCCTCTATACCTAGCTATGCTATTTTGGCTTTTCAAACTCTGTAGCACGTTGGTGATCAGCATGGCCCCAACAGTAGGCGCTTGTCGGGCGCTTGTCGGTCTTTCAGTGGTCAGGCTGCAAGGAGTGTGACATTTCCCTGGTGGAGAGGTGACCACTGGATCTACTGGAATGAATGTGAGGGAAAGTCCTGTCCCTTGTTGCCCTGGGCCCCGAGAAGGAAGGCGGCAGAGGTAAGCATTGTACGTGCACCCTCAGCAGCCTGAACCAAAACAATTAATTCTCTGTAACAAACTCCGTAAGACGGACCTGGTTGCACGGGAAGCCTCTTCAGACTCCCAAGTACATGTCTGTTTCGTTTCCAGTGTGTCTGGGTCTGCAGGACAGTCCACCAGCCCTGTGCAGACCTGCGGTCAGGCTCTGGGTAGCCCCTTCCACAGCCTGGTGGTGGGGCTGGGGGAGAAGATGGAGTCCCAGGAGACTCAGGGAGGGGTGAGGGTGGGTTGGCTACGTTGCTGCTGGAGGGTTCTGGGTGCTCCACTAGGACTCAGCATGTCGCCTGCCCTGTTTGTGTTCTGAGATGCAGGAAGGTCAACTAAGTCAGGGCTTTGTACTAATTTTCTTTTTTTATTTGGTACCGGGGTTCGAACTCTGGACCTTGCTCTTGCACTTGCGCTTCTGAGGCAGGTGGCAGAACCACTGAGCTAAATCCGGGCCTTTGTACTAATTTTCTATTGCTGTGTAGCAAAGTGCTCCCCACTGGTCCAAAAGTAGTGGCTTCAAACAACAGACAACAAACGTTTGTTAACTCAGTTTCTGAGGGGCAGAGTCCTGGGAGCAACTTTGCTGGGTGGATCTGGCTCAGGACCCCCTACAAGTGAGCTGTGGGTGGGCTGCCTGCTCGAAGGCAGTAGGGGAGGTTAGGGCCTGGGATCCGTCGCAGGGCTGCTGGTGGGGGATTCTGGTTCTGTACCACGAGTGCTGTTGGCCACACACACCAAATCTGCCATGGCCTGGGAGGGGACAGTGGAATCCCAGGTAGGGGTGTTGCTGCAGGCCTCTCTCTTTTATTTAAAAAGTGTTCACTTAGCCCCTGCCAGGAGCCAAATATCACTCTTATCACTTGAATTCAGCAGGCACTGCCCAGCCTCAGTGAACTCCCACTTTAGTGGAAGAGAAAGAAGATACCAAGAAATGCATGATACACTTAGCTCATTGGTTCTAAGGGGCAGGTTGTTTCCATATCTTTAACATCTCTGAAAGAGTCACATTTCTTGAGTTGATGTATTTCATAGCACATTAGATGGTGTTTCAAATCTTCTTCTCTAGGGTAGGGCACAAAAGGCTCATTAAAAACATGAGTTGGAGTGAGTGAATGAGAGACTGTTAAATAACCCTTAGGAAGGGAACTAAACTGGGTGGAGCCGCCCCAGGGCTGCAGGGGTGGGGTAGGGAACGGGAACTAGTTGGGCTTCAGCCAGGGCAGGGCCCGAAGGGAACTGAGGGTGTTCAGCATCTGGCTGCTGCAGCCCAGTATCAAGGGGTGTCAGACCCCCAGGCCAAGTGCCAGAGCTCCTGTGGGCTGACCCAGGGAGCTGGGGGAGGCAGCCAGCCGAGCCCAGGAGCAAAGAGCAAGTCAGCAGCCCCCAGGATGAGAGAATAAAGGTCAGAAAGGCCACTCTGTGAGGTCACAGCTGAGCAGGGTTCTGGTGGTGGAGAGTCCCAGCGAGGATAAGCCCCGAGTGGGTGCCAGTGTGGGGTGCAGGGGAGTCACAGAGGAGTCAGGGGCCTGGTCAGAGTGGGTGGTGAGCCGTGAGGCTGGCAACAAAGTCAGAGTCCGAAAGATTCCGGACCACGTGTAGAGTCTTGTCACCAGGGGAGGAGTTGGATCTGACTCAGGGTGCTGGGAGTCCTCCGCGGTATGGGGCAGAGAAAGGACAGGATGGGAGTAGGTTTTAACTGGAGCTCCGTGGCTGCCATGTGGAGAATGGCCTGTAGGGGGCGAGATGGAGCTGGAGGAGGTAGGAGGGCTGGTGTCCAAATCCTCAAGAGCTTTTTTTGTAAAATCTTTCGCGTTTCCACTGTTGGCTCATTTCACCTGTTGAGCCAGGTGGAGCCTGGATATTGTACTGGGGGGTGTATTGCTTTGCTAGGGCGGTGGCGATAGAGCTGCAGACCGGGGGCTGAAACCACAGAAACTCTTGTCCCATATCCTGGAGTCTAGAAGTCCAAGCTCAAGGTGGCCGAAGACTTGGCTCCCTGAGGGCTGTGAGTGAAGGATCCGGTCCAGGCCTCTGTCCTTGGCTGGACGGTGGCCACCTACTTCCCATGTCTCCACACGGGCAGGCCTCCATGCAGCCGCATTCCCTTTTATAAGGGAATCAGTCATATTTGATTAGAGCCCATTCTGCTAACCTCATTTTAAATTAATTACCTCTGAAAAGACCCTATCAGCACATTCTGAGCTCGGGGGCGGGGGGGGCGTGTGTCAGGCCTTCAAAATATGCCTTCGAGGGTGGCATGATTCAGCACACATCAGTGAGGTCAGTGGAAAGGGCCCCCCCTTTACGGCTGGAGTGTACAGTGCTGAAGACTGGCCCATGGGCAGAAAGTCTAGAAGAACTACCCCTCAGCCACAGCCCTCTGGAGTGTCTTCACTCAGTAGCCTGACATCACGGAAGCGCGTCTCTCATGGTTTCCAGCACTCAAGTCTTGGATCCCTCTTTTGATTAGAAGTGATGAAAGAGTCATTCATTCAATAAATACTTGTTGGGCACTCACTATGTGCCAAGTACCCGCTAGATCCTGGCACTCAGCGGTGAAGGAAATAAAGTACTGGGGCTCACTGGGTTGGCGTCCAAGGTGGGAGAGAGAGACAAGCAAGCCCAGCGAAGAGTTTGTCAGATAGTGACCTGTGTCATGGGGTAAGGTGTGGGGACAAGGAGTCTGTAGGAGGCACAGTGGCAATCTGAAGTAGAGTGGTCAGGGGCGGCCTCTCTGTGATGTTTAAGGAAAACTCAGAAAATGTGGAATCGGTCCATTTGGAGATCGAGGGACCAGTGATCCAGCAGAGGGAACAGCATGTGGGAACCCCATGTGAGGTGGAGCCCGGCTCCTCCAAGACATGGCAGGAGTCCGGAGTGGCCGGGTCAGGACAGTGAAGGGGAGACACAGAGGGGAAGGGCAGAGGGGTGATGGGCCCAGATGGGAGGACTTTGAGGTCACTGTGGGACTGGGGCTTTCCCAGGAGGCTGGAGAACGATCCCAAGGCGAGGAGGCCTGGCCAGGCCAGCGGTCATGGGGCGGAGAGAACAGGCTGGGATTTTAACCTCGTTCTGCCCTGAGGCTCAGGCTGTGCAGAGAGCTGGCAGGAAGTGGGCTGATGGCTGCTCCTGATGGGTTGGAACCTCAGCACGGGGCTGGTCAGCAGCAAGGACATGGGCCTGGGGGAGGACTTGGGACCTTTGCTGAAAGTGGCTTTGCAGATAGGGTTCCGTCGTGGGTCGTGAGGTGGACAGGTGAGCCCGATTATCTGGGTGGGCCTAGTGTCACCCATCACAAGGAGGGTGGCAGAGGTGATGGAGGAGAGAGAGGAACAGGCCTCATCCCTGGCTTTGAGGATGGAGGGCCAGGGGCTGAGGAAGAGGAGCCGCCCTTAGAAGCTGGGAGAGACAAAGAGCCCTCAGGAGGAAGGCAGCCCCTGGAATCTATTCTGGAGATGTAACAGAATAAACCTGCTTTGTTTCAGAATGCTGACCTCATGGTAATTGGCACAGCAGCCATAGGAAGCTGCCACCCTGCCTTCTCCACCCTGTCCATGCCTCTTGCTGACCCTGAAATGCCACCTCACCAGCTCTTTGCCCTCTGAGTCTGGTTGTGCTTGGCCCCTGGGAGGGAGGGCTGGAGATTTACGCAGGGTTGCAGTGGCTGCCTGGATCCTGTGAGCTCACAGCCTGAGTCCTGATGTGCTTGTTCCTCTCACCGACATCCTCATCATGTTTCATGTCCCCTGTGGTCCCCCACACGCTGGTCAGTCTCAGCCTGCTCAATTGGGTGGTGGCCTGTTTCCTGTGTGGATCTCAATTGGTGTGTTTGCTAAGGCTGGGATCTGTGAGACAGCAATGTAGTCCCAGAGCTTGGGAACCCTGAAGCATACTCATGGCGCAGGACTAAGGGCACTGCTGGTGATGATCCACGAATCAGAACACATCCACCAGAGTGACAGCCACACCCAGGACCCTCCTCTTCTCCTGAGTTAGTGAATTTTGGAGTTAGCAATTACCTGGCTCTTACAGGTGGCTGGTGGCTCGGGGTGTCACTCTGTGCAGGGCCCAGGGGGCCCCGGGCAGGTTAGCCAGGCAGCAGGGATCACAGAATCACCCCAGGAGGAGACAGGACTTTCCCCACTGCCTTTCAAACCTGCTGCAGTGGATTCCTGTTTTCGTCCGTGGAAGATGGATGATTTCATTATTTGTGGCACTTGGCAATAAATCTCAGAGTCTCGGGAACGTGAGCTCCTTCTCCACGCTGCGCCTTCCGCTCACTCGGTGTGATTCATCACGTTTAATCTTCTGTTTACCTCAGATGCCATGGGCAGTGGGAAGAGCAGCTGCTGTGGATGGGGCAGGGTTTGAGGGGAGGGGACTTCATGGGGAGGGACAGGGCTAGGGTGGGAGGGTCGCAGCTCAAGGGTGGCTGGAGCAATGGCAGCCTCATCAGGCAAGAGAAGGAGCAGTGAGCAGAGGTGCCCAGCACAGCCCTTGGGGACCTCCAGGCCTGGTCCTGTTTGCCAGGAAAATCTCCCAGGGAAGTGGGGGTGGCGACTCCATGCCAAACAGAAAAGACATAGCCAGGCAGTTCTCTGCCAAGGGAGTGTTGGAGAATTTAATTCAAGATGAAATGCGTTCTTGTTTGTATACAATTAATTTTCCCCCCAAATGAAGGGTTTTGTCTCTCAGTGTTTCAATAGCAGCCGAGCAATTAAGGGAGCCTGCGCCTCTCTCGTTGCAAAGAGGGCTACACAGTGTTAACACATCAGGGAGCAAACACAGCTTGGATTGGTTCCTGGGGCTGAGAAGGGGAAAACAACAACAACAACACAAAGAATGGAAGCGAACACCTCCAAATAGCAAATAGAATAGCGGCTTGGCCAGGGCGAGGATGATGTCACTGGAAAATGTGAGCCTGGCCTCCCTGTGATGGAAGGGCCTGGGATTCCTGGTTCGGCGACGGGGAGCTGCATGGGAGCACTTAGTGTTCACTCCAGGAACCATAGTCACAAATCCAAACACAGGCAGCGCCAGGTGGAAGGTTGTGTACTCTTCACCCTGAGTGCAAATTGTTTGTGTGGGAATCCATGAGTGAATATGTTGAAGTGTGCACCTTATTTTCCTTGAAACTTAGGAGTCTTTTACTAGAGCTTTTGTTTTTTTCTTTTAGTAAACATCGGTGCTTTGCTGCATAGTCAATTGCCACACAGCAGCTGAAAACAAAACAGCTGAAAACTAAACATCGGTTAGTTTGTAAATCACAAATCTGTCATGGAAGAGGGTGTTGCTTTGCTCAAGGATTCACTAGGCTATAATCAAGGGGTTACAGGGGCTGGGGCAGTTGTCTGTGACCCAGAATCATTGTCTAAGTTCAGTGGCTGGGGGTAGAATTTAAATCCTGCTAGGTTTCCCAAGTGCTTTCCATCCTCGAGCCAGAAACATGAGTAGAGCTCTCCTCCAGTGTCCAGCCTCTCTGACTTCCTCTCAGCTTTTAAGGGGCCATGTGATTGTGTTGGGCCTACCTGGTTAGTCTAGGATACTCTCTTGCTCTCTGTTAAGGTCAGCTGACTAGCAATCTTAATTACCATGATGGTAATAACGGAAATCACATCAGGTGGTGAAGATGCTAAGGACCAACTCAACTGTGTGAGAGTGAACAAGCTGGTTTGGAAAGGGCAGAAGGTCTGAGCAGACATTTCATCCAGGTATGAGTGGCAAGTAAGCACATAAAAAGATGCTCAGCCTCTTTGTTGGTGTGCAGTAAAATCTCCAGGGGTTGTGGTTTGATCTAGATGTCCCCCCAAAGGCTCATGGGCTCAGAGTTGGGGCTTTGGGAGGGTGATTGGCTCAAGGGTGCTGTGCTCATTAGTGGATTGATCCATGGATGAGCTCACAGCTGAGTGTGCTTTGAAGTGATGGGGCCTGCTTCCAGGAGGTGGGTTGCTGGGGCTATGGCACGGAAGGGTGTATTCTTGTCCCTGGTCCCTTCCTCTCTCTCTGGGTCTCTCGCTCTCTCTTCACTTCCAGCTGCCATGAGGGGAGCAGACTTCCTCTGCCACGCACATCCACCATGCCTTGGCACTAACCAACCATGGACTGAGACCTCTGAAACCATGAGCAAAAATAAACCTTTCATCCTTTACAATGTGGGTATCAGGTGTTTTGTTCCAGTGATGGGACAATGACTAACGTCCCACAGGAGATCACTGGATATCCCCTAGACTGGTGGAGCCGAGAAAGTCAAGTCCCAGTGTTGCAAATATTCGGGGCATATGGTGTCCTCCTGCCTTGCCGGTGGTAATTCAAGTGGGACCACCTCTTTGAAAAAAATTGTTTCATACAAAGGTGAACACACACTTACTGTTTGACCTGATGATCTCAGTCCTCAGTATTTACCCAGTGGAAATGAAAACATATGCTTACACATAACAGCTTTGTTCTTAGTCACCTCAACTCTGAAGCCAAATGCCCCTCAACTGACGAGGGGGTAAACAAATAAATGCAAAAACGTACAGTGGAAAACCTGAGCTGGTGAACAACACCTAAAGATCTGCTGATGGCCACATTTCCAATCTCAAAAGTATGCTAAATGAAGAAGCCAGATCCGGTATCCGATGCCTTTTGAATGAAATTCTAGAAAATTCAGAAGGAAAATGACAGAGTAGCAGAGCCTGGGAGGATGGGGAGGATTTCTTTGTGAGTGATGGACTATTCTAGGGTCTAGACTAGATGTGATAGTCATGGTAGTGCTGTGGCAGCATCTACTTGTCAAAACTCACCAAAACATCCTCTTAAAATCACTGATTGTATGCAAATTATATCCACCCAAAGCTTATTTTTAAAAGCAGCTTTATATCATTAACATTAATGGAAAAAATCAAGGCCATACTAGCAGGCGGCCATGTAGAGAAGTGCACACACAGCCTGGCTTTCTGGGCACCAGGATTCCCACTGTGGGTACAGCTGCAGGGCCTCCCATTCCCTGGATGACCAGACCCCTACAGAGGATAGAGGAAGATGTTTGTGTTCATTGCTCAATCAGTTCAGTATGTGAAGATGTGGCAGTTATTTGAGAGTGCTACTTTACATGGGGCAACAGCCAGAGGTTTTGCCCAGTGAGAAGTGACTCTATCCCCTATCTAGGTCCGTCGAAGGCCACGCGCCTGGTGCCTCCAGGACTTAGCATGTGCTCTTCCCACTCCTGGAATGTCCTTCAGGTCTTTCCCTGGCCACCACCCTCTCTCCGGAAGCCCACTCCCATGAGTTTCCCAGTCAAAGTCCAGCTTGTCCCTCTAAGTGGTTTCATACCTCACATGATGATGGCTTTATCTTTCTCAGGGTCAGAAGTTGGGGCCTGGCTTTGCGAGTTCCCCTCATCAAGGTCTCAGAGGTCACAATCAAGGTACGGACTGGGGCAGGGGCTCGTGTGAGGCCCTAGAGCTCTTCCACGCTCACATAGTTGTTGGAAGAATTTATTTCCTTGTGACTGTAGAGTTCATGGCAGCTTGCTACTTCCCTCTGAAGGTCAGAATCTCTCCCCTTTGGGAGATGCTTTTAAAGGGCTCACCTGATTAGGTCAGGCCCACCTAAGTCTCCCTTTTGACTAACTCAGCACTAACTGTTTAGGGACTTTAATTACATGTGCAAAATCCTTTCCCTTTTCCCCATAATTAAGTCGCATCCTATTCTCATGGGGGGGCGTCAGGCAGAGTGTGTGTATGAGGGGGTGAAGTCTTGAGGGGTGTTGTGGAGATCTGCTGTCCACACAAGCTCTCAGTGTGTTTCTAGATCGGATAAAACGTCCTCCCCACACGCCTTCCTTTGTTCAAACTCTTCCCTTTGCCAGAAACTCTTTCCATCTTGCTGCCATCTTCAGTTTGTCAGAGCGTCACCTGTCCTTTGAGACCTGGCTCCCA
This sequence comes from Heterocephalus glaber, assembly GCF_053883595.1. NCBI lineage: Eukaryota > Metazoa > Chordata > Mammalia > Rodentia > Bathyergidae > Heterocephalus > Heterocephalus glaber. The sequence continues at coordinate 20,333,719 of NW_028258410.1, read as the reverse complement.
ACTTCCCCACGGTCCCAGGCAGGTATCGATTGAGTTCAGCTTCCGCACCGCCTGAGCCAGGTGGTTTCTTAGGCAGACAGAGACCCATATGTCCATTTGTGTGGTGGGGTCACATGGTGCCTGGTCACTGCCGTGGCCACTTTGGCCTGTGTCCTTCCCTTCATGTCTGCCGCTTTCTCTGTCTCCAAGGATAGCCTATGTCAACGAACAAACCAACAAACAAGCGTGTGTGTGTGGGTGTCTGTATCCCTGCACGCCCATAACCCCAGCACACGCGCTGGTATAGTTTGGGTCCCTACTGTCCTCCGAAAGCCCTTGTGCTGCAAGCTTGTTCCCTGGCCCACCGTGTTCCTGGAAGGGGACCCTTTAAGAGCTAGGCTTAGTGGGTGACATAGGTCCCTGCGGACCTATCCTTGAAAGGGATGTGGGGACCCCGGCCTCTCCCTTTCTGCTTTCCAGCGGCTTCCTTCTCCCCTGAGTACTGCCTGCCCTCTGGGTCTCCCTGCCCTGCCCTGTCCTCTTCTGCACACTGTTCTCCATGTGAGGCAGAGCAGCCAGATCAGCTGAGCCCCTCATCGAGCCCTGTGTCTCCCAGCAGTGCAGAAGCTGCGGGAATCGTCTTCTGCTCCTCTCCCCACTTCCCTCCGCTCAGGTCACGTGGCTTCTGCTCCCCAGGATGGTATCACACACCTCTAGGTCTCGACCTCTGCGTCTTCTGGACAACCCCTCGCTGACCGTTCCCTTGACCCAACACTCTCTTCTCCGGGGGCTCGCTGACCTTCCGTGACCTGCCACAGTGTCCCCCGCCAGCCCAACCCTCTGGCTCCCCACCTCCCCTGCACATTATGTGGGGCCTTGGGTTGGATTCTTCCCAAAGCGGACCTGAGACCAGGTGTGAGCACTGTACTTAATCTGGGGTGGGCCCAGGAGGCTCTGGTGGGAGAACAAGAGGAGATCCTGGAAGGAAAAGGTGCTGTCCTGGGGAGATGATGAGCAGGTGGCCGTGGCAGGGCTCTGGGGGACCTCAAGGGGATGCGCTGGGGGGTGGGGAGCCGGGTCTGCCCTGGGGCAGCTTCCTGGGAGGCCAGTTCCCAGTCACACAGGTCCTGCACACGAGGAAGACCCCAGATAAAGGGGGGAGCGAGAAGCCACTGCAGGACAAAGTGGGGACAACCGAGGGCCTGGGCTGGGGCAGCAGCATCTGCCTTGCTTGCTGTCTCGGGCTGTCACTTGCTCCCTCACGGGCTGTGCACCTGTAGTGCTTTTGCTTCCCCCGTGATGCGTGGTCGGCATTCTGATTATGTGCTGTGTGAACAGAGAGGCTGGGTGGTCCCCCCCTGGGCTGCTGTGCTGGACCCTGGGAACCTTAAAGAACCCAAATTCCAGACAGAGTGACGTGGTTGGGGAGTCGCAGACCTCACCCTGCCACCGCTTTCTGGGTGGCTTTGGAGGCTGTGGCTGGTGTGACCAAGTTGGTTTTTCCAATAGTAGCAGCGCTGGGGAGGGGCTGGGACCCGCCGATTACAGCTCCTGTTCCAGCCAGTGCTGTGCTGAGGCTCCGAGATAGATGCCCGTTGATGTTGTCAGAAGCCAGGGGTCCTGATGCTGCTGTGACACTAATGGTCCCAATTACCTGGCCATCCAGCTTGATGGGACGATCAGGAGCCCAGAGATTGCTCCTGAGTGCAACGCCTATGACAGGCTTTTTTGAAACTGGCCCACCCTTTTTGATCAAAAGAAAGCAACTGAAGTGTATTTTTGTTTCTTCCGTTGGTGGAGAAGGTGGCATCATTTTGGAAACTGTTCAAATGCCTGAGACCCCAAGGACAGGGACTCCTGAGCTCCCTCTCCATGCCTGTCGGCAAAGGTTTCGCCTCTGCATCTTCAGAACCCACCCAGGGCCTGGCACACAGCAGAGGTCTAGGCAAAGGAGGTCTGTTGCCCACCCCGATGGAGTCAGTTGAGAGCTAGGGCCCTGGTCAGTGGGATGTCCACAGTCTCGATGAACCTGATTGTTTCCCTGGTTAGATTCAGGCCGAACGTTGTCATCAGGATTCCGATGTCCCTTCATCCTGTCACTGTCACTGGGATGCTGGCTTGGAGCACATGGTTAGGGCACTGTTCCTCGGCTCGCTCTGTAGCTCAGGACCCTTTTCCCCTTTGAAATTGCCAAGTCCATCTGTGCAGTGACTCTTTGGGACCCCATGGATAGCCTGTCACCCAAAACCTTTTCCCCAGTGGTTCTGGCACCAGTGGTGTTCCATTCATGAGTTAGTCACTCCACGGGTGGTTGCAAATGCTGATGTTCTAACAGGCCATAGAAGTCTTAGCCAACTGCTTCCACAGAGAACAATCTTTTGTCCTGCTCTCTTCAGTGTCATTATGGATGCAAGGATTCTTTTTCACTTCATGTATTCAAATCCACTATTATAATTGTTTTAGGATAAACATCCCTGAATTTGACCAATGATAACCCCTTTCTTCCAGCTTCTGCTTCCTAACTTGTCCCCTCTGAGTACTTTCTAACTTTTTGATACATAATGGAATTGTAGAAAAACATCAATACTATACCGTGAGAGTGATATGGATAGAGGAGTGTTCACTGTTCTAGGAAATATATCAGGACAACCAAAGATCATACGTGATCCTTGATAGCATGCCAGAAGGAAGAAAATCACCTCTAAACTTGGACTGTACACTAAACTGTATTTTCACATTCAACATGAAGTATCTTGAGAGTTAAAATGCTTTGGAGGCTTTGTGGGAGATCGTCCTATGCCCACTGATACATCTAGGTATGAAATCGTCACAGGTTGCATAATGACATTTTGAAGGATGACAAACCACATATATATGACACTGGTCTCAATGTGTAATGGAGCAGAAAATATTCTTATTGCCTGGTATTTTTACTGTATTTTTATTTTTATTTTTTGGGGTACCAGGGATTGAACTTGGGTCCTTGCGCTTGTGCAGCAGGCGACAAAACTACTGAGCTAAATCCCTGGCCCTACTGTATCATTTTGATATGTAGATACACAAATCCCATTGTGTCCTGACTGCCTACAGCATTCTGGACAGTACCGTCCAGTGTACGCTTGCAGCCAGTGGCAATGAACAAATATAGACAGATTTGAAGAGCAATTGTCTCTCTGTCCTTCAGAAGAAGGACAGGAAGAAAAGGGAAAAGGGAGGAAAGATGGAAAGAAGCAGCAGCGTGTTTGGGAGAAGGGAGCATTTATTAGGGCCGAGCACTGAGAGCCAGGCCTAGCCTGTGGCCAGGCGTGTTGGGGTTTGTTAAGTGCATCACAAAGCCTCTGCTGGGAGACTTTGGGGCCCATGTGACTTGGATTTCCCTCCAGTGGCCTTTATCCCCATGAATGGTCCTTAGGGAGCAGGGCCTGGCATCATTATGTGAGGTGGTGCTTGCTGCTATAGAAAGTACCAGGGATTATGGGGGAACTTTGGGGGATGTGACCAGGCCCTGGCCAGGGAGGAGTGATGAGAGACCAGAAGGGTCACCAAAGAGGTGCAACTTCATCCCAGACCTGACAGGTGACCAGGTCACTGGAGGTAAGTGGGTGAAGGGTTAGTAGGGTGGGGGCAGAGAAACTTTTGGGGGCATAGCACATGCAAAGGTCCTGAGGTACTGGGCAGTTTGGTGTGGACAAGTTCAGAGGGGAGGCCAGAGTGGCCATGATTGAGTAGACACAGTGGCCAGTGATGTGGGTCTGGTCCTTGGGATGGCGGAGGATCCAGGGTGTGCAGGAGAAGCCTCAGGATGTGTCTGGGGACACAGGCTATGGAGGGAGCAACTGAGAGTCAGAGTGAAGGCACCTGGCCCAGGAGCACAGGCCAGTACTGCAGCCAACAGGGGATGCACCTTCCACCAGGGCTGCAGGTCATGCGGGGACTGGGAGACCCACACATCTCCCTGCAATGACTTCCTGCTCACTGCTGAGGCCCCTGCAAAGGGGTGAAATTACGAACGTTCCTTAAGGGGACAAATGAGCTTCCCCGTTTCGCCTGCCTGTACTTACTGTAGGCGAACCAACCATTTCTTTAAGTAACCCAATAGCACTTAGACTCAAAAACAAAGAATTAACTGAAACACCTGAAGCAGTGGAATTCAGCGACAAGGATGTCCGTGAATAATTAAGGGCCCCCACGTGGCCGCCTTCCAAGGCAGCTCATTGCTCAGCCTGTCGAGGAAGACCTGCTTTCCAGCATGCAGAGCCTCTTAATTAAATCTTATTTGTCGAGAAGACAGGTGTTTGTGTTTCCTCGGGTTCTATTGTTACAAACTTTGCGATGAAAATGCTCCTTTCTGCTTGGAAGAGCCGATCGCCACCGGCCTCCCTCTCCCCAGCGAGGACGGAAAGCACAAGTCCTCTGTCAGGGGAGCAGTTGTCCTCCTTAAAGGATCCCGAAGGCATCACCTGGAACTTGTGGCCCCTGAGGAACAATCAGAGCCCCCTTTGCCGCACGGTGCACGTCGGCCGCGTCCCCTCCCTGTGCAGCCGGGAGCCTGCGATGGCCCGAGGTGATGGCCTCTGGGTTGAATGCAGTCACTTTCTGTCCCTCCTGGGTTTCACTGCTGACCCTGTGTCCCGCAGCTCTCAGAGGCCCCGTGGTGACACTCGGTTAGCCACGCTCCTCTCCTCCTTCCGTCCCTCTCACTGCTCTGATTTGTGCCCCTGACCCCACATGCACCACTGGACCACCGTGAGGGAAGGACGGTCTGGATTTCAAGGTCCCTGGCAGGGAAACAACAGTGTCAAGCTCACAGACGTCCTCCGAGATCACCATCAAGCACCCCGGGAGGAAACAGGACCTTGGTGTGGCCGGTGAGGAGCAGGTGCTTTATGAGCTCATCGCTGTGGCCCGCCGCCCCCCGATCTGTGTCAGTGTGAAGAGGCCAGCAAAGAGGTGTCAGGGAAACAAGGCAGCCCCTGCCCCTTCCTCCTGCTGCCACGTGACACTGAGCCGCCCACGCGCCAAGTGGGGCCCTTGTGCTGGTGAAGCATCAACCCCGAGTCCTCAGTCACCACCGTGGAGTCAGAGAGCGGACCCGGGTCACCCTCCCCCAGCAGGCAGAAGAAAGTGAATGGAGGCCTGGACGCCAGGGTGGGTCCTGCCCCCGTGTCCATGGGAACCAGCCTTGACTGAGAAGAGAAAGCGGGGTGAGCATCCCTGAGAATTTGGGTCTAAAGACTTTTGTCAGAAGTTCAAGGTCATCTGGGCCCAGCCTGTGGATTCTGCCACAGTCCATCCATCGTGGCCTCCTGTGAATGTGAAGCAGGACTTTAAAAGGAGGAAAAACAATTTTCCGCGACCTAAGGGCTAGGCCTGTTGTTCTTTGTTCTGATACAGATAAAAATCAGCAACTTTGTAGCTATAAACAAAGTTTTATAACCTCCTGTTCTCATACCATCCTGTTTTCACCTGGGCCCCTGGGATATGTTAAGTTGCAAAACTGTCACAGTTTGACAAATTACCTTCGTTCTGCTTGCCCACCCCAAGTTACGTGCCACTAGTTAGGCCAACCCCCTTTTACTAAATGTATAAAAACTGGAGTGTTTCCTTTGTTCATGACTCGGCTTTTTGGACATTAGTCTGCTGAGTTGGTATACACCTAAAAGAATAAATCCTCCTGGTTTACCTGTTGTTCTCTCCTGTCTCTTGATATCCTGTAGCAAATGAGCCTCAGGTCCTTCCCTGGCCCAAGTTCCCTCTTCAGGGGATCTTCTCCCCCTCCCTATCAACTTGCACCTGGGTCCTTGGGGCAGGTGCTGGGAAGCAAGAGCCCATGCTCATCATGCATTACAATTTGATTGTCTGTGTTTTTTCTTTGTATGCTAAAGAAAACAAGGATGCCTTGTGTAATCGATTCTGTCCCATGCATGTGACATGCAGGATCATTTGCCCTTGAGCAGCAATTGTGAAGGTCATGAGAGACACCCTGGGGTTGACAGCCTGCACAAGTCATAAAATACCCCTTGGTTGTGCTTCAGGTCTGCCTGGAGAGTGCCTCTAGCCAGTGGATTTCCTTCCCAGGACTTAGCTCCTTTTCCTGAGGATGCTGGACAGGATCCTGAAGTTGAGATCTCTCTGCTAGGTGACAGGTGGAGGTGATGTCTCTAGAAACCCCAGCCCCAGGGCTATGCCAGGCCTCCTTGAACCAAGTTCTTCAGGTGAAATGGAAACAAAGGTGCCTGATCTGAGTGTCCTGGATCCCTTCCAGATCTGCCATTCTGGGATTCAGGTTTCCTGTGGTCTTGGGGTGAGCAGTTGGTGAGGTGTGGAGCCCATCTCACCCCAGGACCTCCACTCATGCCCACCAAGGGCTCGGTGCTCTCAGTGCTGGCCAGAGTGATCCACACACCCTCACCTGCTGGCTGCCAGAAAGGGGGAGCAAGACTCCGAGAAGGCTGCTCAGAATGATGTGTCAAACTTGCCCCGAAGAGGTTACAGAAGTCTGACAAACCACTCTTTCATAAGAATGTTGGGGGCTAGGTGCAGAGTACATGCTGGCTTCAGCCACACAGGCAAATGTAGCCAGCGACCTTGTCCTGATCTCATCTCACTTACAAGCAGTTTCAGGGATGGGCTGTAGTGACATGGGAGCTCCTCTGGGCACCTGAGCAGCTGCTTCTATCAGTCCCACTGGGCCACGGGACCACTGGGCCCTGGGGTCTGCACTGGAACCATAGTGGGCACCGAGAGTGTGCAGATGGCCTGGTTGGAGGCACTGTGCACCCTCAGTCTTGCCCTCTAGTTAGTGACTCTCAGAACCTGTAGCTTTTTAATTTTCTAAATGAAAATGATTTTTATATAAAAGAAATAAAAACCTCACTGTATCAATAAGTAACCCCAAGAGTACCACCTTGCGACATTTCAGTCGGAATTTGGTGACCTGAGAGATGGTGCTGTGGACCTGGTATGCCATATGAAGGCCCATCTGTGTCTCCTGCCCCACCTGCTCTGGAGGGAAGCCGAGTCATTGGCTGAGCTTTCAAGGCTTGCTGCGTTCCCCTCTGAAGGGATACATGGGGTGGATGCCAGGGTCCATCACCCTCTCTAGAGTGGCCAACTTCTGTTTGGGACTCATTCTCCCAGAGTGCAGTTGCAGGAGTGATTCCTGGTGACACTGCTGGCCAGGAGAGCCAAGGCGCAAGGCCCTCCCTGACCCCCTTTCCTGAGAGGCAAGCACTGGTTTAAATCTGGCCGGTTACCTACTCTTTCCTGGGACTTGAGTTTTGAGCCAGTGAAGGAGAGGAGGGACAGGGAAGGGAGATGGCTTATGTCTGGGCAGCACCCTGACCTTGAAGGTCTGGGTGGGAGACTCTGTGTCTTGACCTCATGGTTCCACAGATGGTTCCTTCATGGCCCCCGACCTAACTCATTCTGGGGGCTGGAGATCGCACTGATGAAGCTCACTGTGTTCACGCCACTCAGGTGATGTCTGCTGTTCACATTTGAGAACCTTGCTATACCATGGCCTGTCCAACTGACCAGGTGAGGATGTCCCTGCACACCATGTGCTCCTGCTGCCTGAAGACATGAGAGTCCTCTGGTGCCAGCTGTCATCTGACTCACAGATCTTGTCTCAGGGGGAGGGCACAAGGGTTCTTGGTGAGGTCATCTCCGGTTCTACAAGAGGTAAACTGAACTCTGCAGGGTAAAACCCCTCCAACCAGCTGGAGGTAAGGAGGAGACATAGGCCACTTAAAGGAAGTAGGAAGTGGGAGGTGAGGCCCAGGCTCAGGAGGACAAAGCCCACACCTGGAAGGCATCAGGATACAAGTCAGTCACTCTGTCCCCTTTCTTTGGATACTCACACCTTCTCTGGCCATGTACTTCATTCCTTTCCTCTCTCTCTCTGAGGATGTGGCTGAAACATGGTAGCTGCACGGTCCCCAAATATTTGTCTCCTCAGGTCAGTGATCTTAGAGAGGTTCTGATTGACCCTTTTCAGGTCAGGTGCTCTCCCTCACCCAATCAGCTCTGGACCAGAGTTAGGATCAAAATGGCTGTTGAAAGCCACTGCTGTAAGTGTGTGGAAGTGACTGTTATCTAGGGAGAATGTCAGGCCCAGGCATGTGCCTCAAGTGTTGTCCACTTCAGAGTCTGAGGGATTGCACCTGTCACTGGGAAGGTCAGTGGGGGCAGGGGACAGTAAAACGTCAGCTTCCCTCCCTGAATGGGGGAGTGGATGAGCCCACTCCACATTGGGGGCTCTATAAAGGTCTTGTTAATAAATGACTTCTTTGGAACGCACTCTGGGGAAAGACAGTCTCTGATTCTTACAGCTAAATTCTGTTTCCTTTTGAGATAAGATGGATTTGTAGCATTTGTCATACACCATTCATTTAATATTTCTGAGGGACAAACTCCAGAAGATTTCTTCTTCACATGCCTATCAAATCGTAGGTCTTGAGCGAGTTTTCATAAGCAGCATGCCAGGCTAACCCTCGATAGTATAAGAAGTATAAGAGTGATTGGGTTTCCTTCCTTACCTTTCTCTCCCTAGGGAATTGCAGGCTCCATCTTTCTGCAGAAAGAGGGCTGAGCTGTGGCTCATTTAGGACTCTTGCCTAGCATGGGAGAGGCCCGGGGTTCCAGCCCAAGCACTGAGGAAAAAAAGAGAGCACACAGACTCTTTTCCAGAACAGACAAAAATCTTTGATTCTCTTGATCTCTTTTTCAATCAAGACTCTGTTATCTTGTTTCATTTAAATGCATTGATATAAGGTGGGCGTGGTGGTGCACACCTGTAATCCCAGCACTAGGGAGGCTGAGGCAGGAGGATCGCTGTGAGTTTGAGGCCAGCCTGGGCTACATAGTGAGACCTTGTCTCAAAAAACAAAACAAAACAACGAAATTCATTGATATAATTCACATGCTATAAAATCCACCCTTTGAAGGGTACAATTCACCAGATTGAGGACTCATTTCTGTTATCGAGTTCTGGAACATGCTCATCACCAGAGAGAAACCCTGTGGCTACCAGGCATCACTTCCCCAAATGCCCGCCCTCGTTAGTCGCTAGTTTACTTAGTGTCTCTGTAGATCTGGCTACTTTGGGCCTTTTATATAAACAGAACCAGACACTGTGTGGCCTTTTGTGTTTGGCTTCTTTTACTTAGCATAATGTTTACAAAGTTCATCTATGTTGTAAATTCATTCCTTAACACTGAATGATCTTCTAGTAAAACTCTCTTGATTTTAAGTGAAGAACACTTTACATCTTTGGTTTTAAACCAGAAACATTCCAGATTACCTTAAACACATGGATGCCTCACCTGACACCCCTCCTGGCCACTGGGATCATCTTGGGTGTTTGCCTGAGCCCAGTTGAGCAGAATGAGCCTCAGGACCTTTGCACAGGCCCTTTGACAGAAGCCTGGTGAGACAAGGGTCACCTTGAGCAGCTGTCCTGTAGCCACAGGCCACAGAAGTGGAGGAAGGATGACAGCTGGCTTGTGCGGCCGTCACAGGAGGTCATGGTGCAGCCACCCTGAAACCTGGCCTTGCTCTTTCCTGCCCGGACCTCTTGGAATTGGGTTTTCTGTCACCTGTAAGAGATGCTGATGGTGGCTGTGGCTGAGGCTGTGTAGGCTTCTGTCTGGCCCGCACCACTTACCAGCCATCCAACTGTAAGCGTGTTGCTTGCTCCTAGCTACAGAGTGGGTAACTGGGGACCCTCCCTCGAGGGTTTGCTTTGAAGGATTAAGTGAGTGGATCTGAGGCAAAGGTGGGAGGGCGCCAGCTCATGGGACCTGCAGAATGTGCTCAGGGGAGGGCGGTCTGGTGCTCACCCAGCGTGCAGTGCCGAATCTGGAACCCATGTGCCCAGAGGCAAACAGCCTGCCTGGGACGCGGAGCCACCTGTGGCCTCTTAGGGGCCTGCAAGGCTCTCTCTTCCAGAATCCTGGGTCCTACATATCCTCAGCATGATCCAGTGCCTTCCAGTGCTGCCTCAGCAGGTGCCTGACACCAGCCACAGGACCCTACCACCCCATCCACCTGATGACCTCTGTGCAGGTCCTGACTCCTCCCCCAGTGCTTTTAAGAACTCAGGTTGTGTCAAGTCGCTCCACCCGGCCATGAATAGAGTGGAACTGCTCCTCTGCTTTCTCCTTTGCCAGCTGACAGTGCCATGAGTCTGACCCTGCTTCTCAGGAGCCCTGAGACCTGGAACAAACTCCCCAACTTCTCGGATCTGTCTCATCTCAAACATGGCCTGATAAAAACTCCAGTATGTTACCAGAAATCACGGTAATGTTTGGCCGTTGTCCGTTTTCTGTGTAGAGAAGGAATGAGGTTGATATGTCTTGTAGTCAAGGGTTGACATTCACCTAGAAAAATGGCATTCCTTTGCCTGGGAGGATGGAGTGAGTGATTCTCACAGCGCATTCAGGGCAGTCTCCCAGGCAGTCATCAGCTCCTCTTCTTGGACACACACTGCAAGCAGAATTATCAGCCCTTGTGCCCTGGTCTGAATGTGACCCAAGTGGCCCTCTGCCTCGGCACTGCCCAGACAAGCCCTTGGCGGACATAGCTCCAGGCTCACCTGGATCTGCAAGGCCCAGACATTTTTTGAGGCTGTTCCTGCCTAAAATTTTCATTGTTTTTTTTGGTAGACATGACCATTCATTCATTCATTCAGGATTTTGAAATAATATTGGAAGGAATGTGAATTCTCCATGTTTACCAAACAGGGCCCTGGTATCAACAGTGGGGGTGGCGAGGTGGCCTTGGAAGAGAGGAGGTGACTTGGTGACCTCAGCATCCCTCCTTCAGGGTCTACTGAGGATCATTTCTCAACTCCTCCAGATGAAGAAGAGCAAAAAAAAAAGAATCAAACCTGCTTGAAGAGGCACTTGACAGCATTTAGCATCCATCAAGGCAGCCTAAGTAATATTTTCAATAAAAATTCATCTTGAGCTAAAATTTCTGCCCGACCAAATCCATCTTTTCTGAAGCAGGTAGTTGCTCCCAAGGCACATAATTATGACCCTGGATGGCAGAACCCGAACTCGCTGTGAACTAACTTTTCCTGCTGGGGCCTTAAAGACCCTGAGGGCGAATTGCCCCTTCAGCCTGGCTGGATAGGGGTTTGTGTACCGTGAATCTGTGCCGAGGGCCTGGACTTACACCCACCTCTCCCTGGCCCTGTTCCCTTGGGATCTCACGGAGGTGCTGAGTGAGGGGTTGGCACTCTCTGCTGTGAGATAAAGCTAAGGAGCCCCCCCCCCAAAGCATGGCCCTAGGGCAGGGTGCGCCAGGCTGACTCTTTTGATCAAGGGGATCAGGAGTGGGTTCGACTCCCCCCTCTGTGCCCTCTGTTCACATTTCATTCGGCCCAGTTGCATCCCCAGCGGGATGACATAAGGAACATAAAAGACCAAGGTTTGGATCTGCTGGGATCGAACCTGAACCCTGATGTCCCAATGTTTTCTCTGTCCCAACATGAGACACCAACAAGAAACAAACCCAAACGCAGATGTCAGTGGGTTTCTGTGGTGAGTTTGGGGTGGGATGGGCCTTTGATGTCATCGTGAGTTTAGAGCATTTGGTGTTTGCAGCAGACCCTCTGCTCTGGGCTTGGGATTGGTGTCTGCTAAATGCACAGGTTGCTTTGAATTATTTCTTTCCCGTTTTAGCAAAAATAATCCACATTCCTTATAGCCAAACAGACATGTAAAAAGGCAGGGCTATTTTTATAGTCCTGGGAGCATAACACATTTTTTGCCATAAAGGCACAGAAACATGGGTGTGTAAAACCCACATTTATTCTTTAGAATAGTTCTATTGATGAATTAGTAATTTTAATTTTATGAGTTTTATTATATTAAACAATGAGGAAAAAATCACAAAAATAAAGTATTACATTTTAATATTTTTGAGTGTTTATAAAAAAGCATCAAAATTTTCAACATTGACTGTTTTTTGGTATACAAAGTCTAAAGAACAACAAAAATAAATTCCTATATAAACTACAATGAAAATACCAGTAGCACTCTTCCAAAAAAGATCTTTACTTCAATTATCACACCTAAGGGAGTCTTCACACGTGACAACAGCACATTCTATACACACAGACCCCGTACACTGACAGCACATGTGTTTTGCTTTCCTGGATTTATGTCGGACATACTTGACATCTCGCTAGTCTTGTTGTTTTGTCAGGAGGTTCTTATCATATTATACAATGCATAGTTAACAGGAACATAAACTAGAAATAAAATAAAGTATTAAATTATTAATGTGTTTTGTGCATTTAGAATAGACATCAACATTTTCTCATTAGTTGTGTACTTGTTTACAAAACCTAAAAGATAACATCAGAAATGAAAATCTGTAATGAACTATGATGAAAATACCAATCGAACTCTACAACAAAAATAATCTTTGCTTCACCTGTCACACCCAAGGCAGTCTTCACACATGACAATTGCATGTTTTATACATAAGTATCACTTACACTGATAGTATTTATGTTTTCTTTTCCTGACCTTTCTTGTAGGGCCCAGTTGACATTTTTTTAGTTTTCTTGTTGTCATAGTAGGTCTTTGGGATGCTGCACCTGCCTGTTCACCTGTCAGATCACCAGTGTGCTCCACAATTTTTTTGTATAGTTTCCTGGGCGAAACATTTTGTTTTTCCTCTGCTGTAATTGATCTCATGATTTCCAGTCCCATTTCTCTAAGACAATTTCTCTGTGGTATTTTGCACTTGTCATTTTCTTTGTACATTATCAAACTATTTATGCCACACATGTTTAGGATCGAGTAAAACACAACCATTGGCCAGTGCTTTGTGTTTCAGTGTCATCATAGTTGCTGCATATCTCATCAACAACATCTACTCCACCTTTGCTTTTATTGCGAAAGTTTCCATCTCAGGCTTCCGTTTTGTTGCGGTTTCCCTATCAATATTTCCATCATCGTGCAATGTTGACATCAGCAGTACCAGTTTGTTTTTCTTTGACATATATGAGGCCAATGTAAATCTTTCTGAAATCCAAAGATTGTACTATACAATTCTCTTTGTTTTGAAATTGCAAGATTTCATTTGGAATCTCTGCTTTGTTCCTGTATACAGTTCCTGCGCTGGTCAACTTGTGCTCTGTTAGCAAATGTAACATCAGTTAGAAACTGGTAAACCAGTTGTTGAATGTCTCATTCCATTAGATTGGGAAATGGGAACAAGAAGTCTGTTCACAACATCATTTGATTTATTACTATATGAATAAGGACCTGATGGCTGAGTTCCAGGATAAATTTTTTAATTGAAAGCATAACAAGTCTTTGTATCTACAAGGGCATACATTTTTATACCATATTTTGACCCATCACTTTTCCATAAGTCTTATACATTCCTGTGATTATCATGAAAAACCCCTGTTAAGTACAGCAGACCTATGAGTGCTTTCAGTTCAGCTAATGCAGTGTCATAATAAAAACATTTTTGAATGTGGATATTGGTGCATAGAGAATGTTTTACTTGTATTTCAGCCTTTGTGTATTTCATAACATCTTGTAGCCTTTCATCTGTTACAATTTCCAACATCGAATGGCACTGCTGGCATTCTGTCCAATAGGTTTCACCCCTACCAAGATCCTCACTATATTTTCAGACCTAGTTCTAACATTGGATCATTTCATTTGTTTGTGTGACCATTTTGCAACATTTTGACTACTCAAATATGTACTCATATTGCTGTTTTTGCATCATCTGAATCAAGGAGGTCTGCATTCCCTGTGTCTGTATCAGTGGATTCTTGCTCCATTTTACTGTCACAGGAACTTTGGCTCACATGGCCAACATCAAAGTCATTGTTGTCGTTGTTGTTGTTGTTGTTGTTGTAGTTGTCATCATCATCATCTACCCACACCACTCTTCTGTTAGGAGAACATATATTTTACCATAATGGATCATCTTCATCATCCATGCATGAGTAATCTGATGATTCACTTTTGACCTCCTCTAAAACTTGCAAATCTGGTTTTTCATGTGCCATTGTACTATTGGGCTACTTCTACTAGAAAAATCAAAATGAAACTTGAAAAAAAAATCCTAGAGTGGTGTGGGTATAGTATACCCTCTGTGATGTTCAGGTAAACATACAAAACCCTGTTAGCTGGAGCATCATGTGGGTGAAAATTCTGGTTTGACACTTTTGCACACGTGGATACCCCTTACCATACAAAGAGAGTAAACACAAAGATTGTTTCCTGTATCCCTCAGGGAAGGTACCAAGCATACAGCCAGCCACTTTTACGCTAAAGTAAAACTTTACAGTAGAAAAGTAAGGGATGTTTGTGAAACCCAGTATTATGCAAGGCTACATTACCACTCACCGTGTGCAAAGATACTGGGTGAAAAGTCCCTGAGGTCTGTTCTCAGCCTCCAGTTTGCTTCCTGGAGCATCCTGGAGGTGCGGAGGAGGTGGATGGTCCTCTAGAGTCCCAGGAAACTACTGGAGTGTTCCCAGTTCATTCCATCCTGTGCTCAGACCCACATCCTGAAGTTCTCCAGTGAGATAATTGGCCCAGTGAAAGGCTATGACCATGCCATTTCATCCTCTGCAGTCCTGGTCCCCTTGGAACCCCCACTCTTCTGGCCGATGGACATCACAGACCTGCCCTTCTTGGTGGGCCGTTGCCAGCTCCACTGGGCCCAGAGGAGTAGCTGAACTTGACTGTAGGGCCTGCTTCTCTGGAAGCAGACAGCAGGGCCTCTCTGTTCACTTGCCTCTGGGTGCTCCTTCCCCTCCCCCATGGTGTTCTCTTACGTTTGGCTCAGACTGAAGGACCCCATTGTATAAGCTCCAGGACTCAGGCAAATCAGAGCTGCTGGTCATGGCTGAGCTGTCTGGCTGGACCAGGAGTTTGTTCTGAAACCTATCTATCTGTGTGTGGCCCCACTGAGGATGCAGAGCTGCTGCTTTTATCCCAGAGGATGCCCCAACCTTGCACTCCAAGATACGAAAATTAATGGGCCATTATTAGGTCCAAGCTTTAGTCGGTGTCCGTGCTGCCTGGTTAACCCTCTACCGGGGCATAGGCACATGTGCTGCATTCATTCCAGTGCTGGGGGAATGAATGGCCTGGAGAGATTGTCCAAGCTGCCCCCGGAGCTTTGAGTGTCTCACAATCAGCCCTAGGTATGGCAGGTCCTGACTGTCCCCAGGTTTATAAGCAGATCCTCAAGGCTGACCCCCACTGGTCGAGATTACCATACGTGTCAGGAGAGATCTGGGCAGCTAGAAGAACTATTGCCCCAAACATTCCACTACCCAGCCCCTCTTCCCCTTGGGGACCTGAAACTGCCCCTCCCACAGTCTTCCCATAATGACCAGTCCAGGGAAAATCTGACCATGTGGATGGCCTGGGGATGCTTTCTCCAACAGAACCTGGTGACAGCCATCTTCTGATTACAGAAACAGCAGGCTCATTGCCAGAGATCGCATGCAGCACAAAAAGTGAGTCAAGAGGAAAATAAGTCATCCCCTTTCCTGCCCCACAGGGGACTGCATCTTAAATGAGTATGCTCCTTGATTGTATCCCATGGGGAAGTCTGAATTCATATTATAGAGCCTGTCTGCTGACTCTTACTGAGTGCTGAGTGATGATGAGAGAAGCTCCTGATGCCAGTCCGTAAGTCAAAGTATCCAGGCAGAGTTTGGGACCAATCACACGCAGGTGGTTATCGGCATCCTTGCATTAGCTGGTGGCCCTGGTTAGCATGGTGGGGGTGTAGCTGGTTTATGGACGCCCTGAACTGGATGCAGCAGGGAGTGGCTTTGCTTTTCTCCTGCCACAGACTCCTAGCAGCTCCTGGGAGCAGAGCTGGGTTAGGGTTAGGCAGGTGAGGCCAGGTGTGCACATGTAGGGATAGAGCCTATCTTTAGTTAAAATGTTGGTAACACTGTCCATTAGGGATTTTTTTTTTTGCATTGATGTTGATTTTGAAAAATTCAGCATTAGCATATCATTTATCTTGATTACAAAATATTTTGGTGCCCCCTTGAATTTATGCCTCCCCCTAACCCAGCGATGGGCACCTTACTCATCTCAACCAGCCCCAGCCCTGGTGTTGTTTCTGGTCCCTGCCTCCTGTTGGTATTTGGGGAAGATTCCCTAGGATTTTGGTCACTTGTTTGTAAGAACAGACTTGTTAATAATGAACGAAGTAATTCCTGCTTAGATGTTATGAAGTCCAGGTTGGTCCAAATCCCAAGTTTAATCTCACACCCAATTCCTGGTTTATCTCTTCCCCCTGTGCAAATTTAACCCAAGGCTCAGGGTGCCTTTGAGGAGAAGGGGCACCATCTGCTCATGGACCCACCCTGGCCCCTTCTTCTCTGGTGCCTCAAGTCCCCCAGGGTTGGGTGGGTCAGAGGAGGGACAAGCCAAAGGATTTCTGCTTAGTGACTACTGATGAGTGACATCCAAATACTGGCTCTCTCTTATGGGGCGTTTCATGTATCATTCCTTTATTAAAATATTTATTTGGAGCTTGCCATTCATGTGCCAGACGCCATTCTGGGCAATGAGGATACAGTGATAACAAATGCAGCCCTTGCCGGTGTTAAGCTTCTATCTTATGAAAGAAAGAGTAAACCAAACCTGAGTGTGCATGGGACACTAGGGGGTTCAGAGTGCTGTGCAGAAAAGGGAAGTAGAGGCAGTGCAGGCAGGGAAGTAGGACAGGTGCTCCTGAGCCCCTCACCTCTGATCCCTCCACCTTGGCCATGGCCCAAGGGCACAGGCTACTGAGTTTTGGCTTGGGTTTTCCTATGAATGTCTTGCTCCTCCCGATGGTAAGAGTGACTTGGGCAGATTTGGTCCCCGTTCTCATGGGGCTTACATTTTAAAGGGGAGAACTAATAGTGGATAAATATAAGTTTTTATAGAGCAATTACTGGTGTCAAAATGTTGCAATGGGAAATTTTGAGTCCTAGGGTAGTCAGGAAACAGAGATTAGGACTTAGTGACCTAAACAAGGTTAACTCTAAGCAATGGCAAGGAAGTGAGATTCCAGAAGAGACTCCAGGAGTGAATGGTAATAAGCAAAGGAAAGCCAGGTGGGGGAGGGGGAGGTGTTTCTGGCAAAGTACGAAGCATGCACGTGGAAGTGGGAGACACCATGTGCTCATGGGACTGAGGGGTGCCCAGCAGGCTGGAGCCACATGGGTTAAGAGGAGGATGGGGAGCTAGGAAAGAGCACAGGCAGAGGGACAGCAAGTGCAAAGGCCCGGAGTCAGGCCTGAGCCTGGATGCTTTGAGGAACTGGCAGGGATGTGGCTGGAGGGAAAAAAGACTGTGAGGCCAGTGGCCGAGTTGGGGTGGGGTGGAATGTATTTCTTGGGAATCTCAATAAAATGTTTAGATGTTCATAAGACTTTTGCATGACCAGAAAGAAATGGGACTGTTGCTGTGTGATAAGATCATATGAAAAGAAAACTCATTACCAAGTCTTTAAAGGTCATTCCAAACAGTGGATTTCTATCTCACATTTGGACGTAAGTAAATTGCAAGGTTGATGGAAAGAGAAAAGGTTCCTGACTTTTCTGAAAGAGAAGAGACATCGATTTGAAGGCAAGACAACTATTTGTGTACTTTATCCACGGCTTTCTGATGGCTGTGATTCAAGAGAAAGGGATTGTTTATGGTACATTGGCTGGTTTTCTCCCAAATGGCCTGTTTTGATATTAGAATGTTCATTGTGATTAAAAGTATCACTTATTTAAATTATCTGCTTAATTAGTGAAGACTATTTTGAAGAATACTACCCAAGTACTGAACTTATACTTGGTTATTGAATATTTAGCCAGTGGAAGTTTTTCAAATAATTCTAATTCTGATTCTTCAATACCTGTTAATTTTTAGCAAATCTGTAAATCTAAACTCTTAAAACTAGGGCTAATTCTACTATTTATAGGCTGTATCTACTGTTGGCATTTTGGTGTGCTCCTGATGCTATGTTACTATGCACCTTGCATACAGGGGTGAGTGTGTGTGTGTGTGATGAGATCATGATGTCCATAGTTTGATCTCTCACTTTTTAATTTTCAATTTGCATTTTATTATGACCATATTCTATGTTAGTCCAGAATGATATTGTAATTTTTAAATGCCCTGTAAGATTCTTTTGTCTGGCTAATCCATGATCTCTTTATTCATTCTTGTATTTCTGAACATTCATTATTAGTGTTCCGAAGTTTTGCAGCAATGAACAGCTATACAATCTCAGTGTGGATTTATTATTTTCATATGAATTCCAACAACCAGCATGACAGAGTCAGGGAGTAGGAGCCTTTTAGACTCAGAATAACGCGTCTACCTAACTGCTTCCAGAACCAGAGCCTGTTCATGTCCCCTGTTCTCACGGTGTCCCCACCGGCACTGGTTGTACACATGGGAAATTGTTTGACTGGTTTTGCTAATCCGATTGGACACACTTTGCTGTTCTTTTAATTTGCAGGGAATTCCTAGCTGGGTCCCTCTCGTCCTTGGTGCCACCTTCTCAGGAGCAGACAGGAAGCTGCCCGGAGCCCAGGCAGTGACCTGTGTGACAGGCAGCACTGCACTGCTAGATCAGTGGTCAGTGGTCGGTGTGGACAGGGAGCTGCTAGTGTCAGAACCAAAGTGTGTCCCCCTCGTTCTGGGGAGCTCAGCAATTGTTCCTCAGTTCTGGGGTGCCTCTGAGGTGGGGCACCAGGTGGCACATGAGGAATGCATGTGCCCCAGGAACCCAGACTGGCCCTGGCAGCCTCCTGAGTGTGGGATGCTGTGGACACGGCTGTGACCACTGCATGTTATGACCAGGTCACCCCAGCCCCGTGTCCTGTGGGTGCCCCACTTCTGACACCTTGCTGGGCAGTCTCAGGGCCAAGCCTTGCAGCTGCTCCACTCTGCCCGGGGTTGGTTCAGAGCCTATTTCACAGCCCATTCAAAGGGAAGATTAGGAGGCCTTTTCCATTTCCTGTGTGAAATGATTCAATTCCCAAGGGAATTGGTCAACACAGTGCCCTAACATAGCCCAGGTCCTATATTATTTGCAGTTATGTTTGCAATTACGATCAGCGTCTGGGCTGGGTGTACCAATGACACTCACATTGCTGCTAGGGAGGAAGGAGGGGCCATGGGCATCTCTGACTTATTTCAGAAAACTGATGCATGCAGTGACATCCACAGATGATGGGGATCCAATCTCCCCAAGACGGGTCTCCCCATGGAAATGCATCTGATGAATGTTTAACCAAGTGTTAAGGTGCCATTATTCCCATAACAGTTGTTAGCCCCTTGACAACACCCAGGTTGACATGCAGGTCACCCCCACCTGCCATAGCTGCTTCTCCACAGGGGCAGCCTGACCAGCCCTAGGGCCTGAGCATGACAGAGTGCCTAGATGTGGAGGGAGATTTTTAGGAGGTGGAACCTAAGCCACCAATCTGAGGTCAAGGTGCTGAACAAAATGCCCCATCGAAACTGTCCCATGTCCCTGCAGGTCTCCATGGGCCCCACCCCCAAGGGTTCCCCTCCTGTAGCTGGATGTTTCCAAGGCCAGGCAGATGTGTGGTTTTTTGAAGATGCTGTCATCCCATGATGCCTTGGAAGGAGCCTCCTGGGGTAAAGACCAGGAGAGCCTTCTTAGGCAACGGGGATGGGGGTGTCTCCAGGTTCTGGGGATGCAGGTGATAGAATCCATGTTAAACCCTGAAGCAGGGGAACACAGAATGACCAGAAAGTTTGTGGAGCAGAAGCCCTGAACAGGACATCCTGGGCCCTGGGTGGCAGGTGCCAGTGGGAATTGCTCATACAGGCTGGTCAAGGGGGTCAGATGGATTCAGTCTGTGGGAGAAAACTGGTGAGCCCTTGTCCTAGGAGGAGGCAGGGCCAGAGTGATTTCCATCCTAGGTGTCTGTCCCTAGCATCATGCTCCTCCCAACCCTGTCAGGAAAACCAAGACAGTAGTAATTAGCCACCCCCCCCCCCCCACACACCCTCGCTCCACGTCTAAATACCATTTTTTATTCATCACTGACTTGGCCTTGTATCGCCTGTCTTTTTGACTGGGTCTCTAAAATGAGCATAAAATCAACATTAAAGAAAAAGAGAGAAATGGGAGTTGGGGATGGGGCTGGCAGCTTCAATCTGTCAAATGGCCTTTTCCACGTGGGAAACGCTAGCAGGTGGAGATGGATTAAGTCTGTCACCAAGTCAGTTACAGCCCAGGGGTGAGGAGCTTTGGTGTGACCTTTATTTAGAAAATACCTCAGTAAAGATACTTTCATGAGTGATGGAGGTGCAGTGCATAGTGAGTCAGGGCTCCCGAGGACAGAGCCCATAGGTCGTGTGTATATATAGCGAAAGAGAGTTGCTTCAGGAAATTGGCTCACGTGACTATGGGGGCTGGCAGGTCCAACACCTCCAGGGTGGGCTGGAAGGCTGGAAACCTGAGGAAGAGCTGATGCTGCTGTTCAAGTCTGAGGCATCTACTAAAGAATTCTTGCTTTCAGGAGATCAATCATTTCTTCTGTTCACCCAATTGGATGAGGCCCACCCACATTACTGAGGGCACTGTGCTTTCCTTGAAGTCCACCAGTGGCATCTTAATCTCATCCAAAAGTGCTCTCACAGAAACCTCTAGAATAATATTTGGACATATCCTGGCCACTGTGGCCCAGCCAAGTTGACATAAAATTAACCATCACTCATGGGTTTGGATATTCAAGTTTTCGGTTGCAGAATATCAAAGAGGGTTAGTATTTTTCTTTTCCTGTACCCTGGTATAGCAGTCATCTATTGTTTCTTCCAGTCTATGTCTCCTGAGTGTGGCATCTTAGGGACCTCCATACCTCCATGTGGCCCCATATTCCATCCCTGGCCACTGTGATTGGTCCAGTGATAGGCACATGAGTCAAGACAGCCAATGGTGAGCAATCTGGTACTTGAGGGGAAGCTGTGGAGGGCACTTTTCTTTCTGCTGCCACCACTGAACAGGAAGGCAGTCAGCTGGAAGCCTCTGTCCAGCTCAGGGGCTGAGCCTCCCTGAGAAGGAAACCATAGCTGGCTCCGGAGATGGGAGCTGGAGGAGAGGAAGAAAAGGAATTATAAGGAGGCCACTTGAGGCCCCACTTCTAGCAGTCCCTAAGTAAGATAAGCCTGTGATATTCTCAGGTGCATAAGACAATCTTTCTTCTCTTAATAAGTTTGGATGTGGTTTCTGTCTCATGAGATAGAAAAATCCTGGTTAATATGCCTAGGAACTGGAAAACTTTAAAAAACTAAATAAAGAAGGCAATAATCATCATAATAATATGAATTAAACCATACTTATCATGATTGACAGATATAATTATATATGTAAGTGTGACTACCTCTTTGATCAGATATTAAAGTAATTTTTTTTCTGGTACCGAGGATTGAACTCAGGACCTTGCACTTGTGAGGCAGGACCCTCACCACTGAGCTAAATCCCTGGCCAGATATTAAAATAAAAAAATGGAAAAATTGACCCCAGCAAAGCTACAGCAAGTTAGTTCACGTAGAAGAAAGCAGGGGTAGAGGTTAATCTGAGAATTACTCTTGAAAGGGAAACAGGCCTTACCATTTTCTTGTCCAGGCTGGGTGCAGATAACCTCACAGGCCTTGGCTGCCGAGCCCTGAGCACAGCGTGGAGCCCCAGCTAATCCAGCCTCCAGCTCCAGTAGGGGCTACTTGGTTTTGAGAGATCAGGCCCTGGAGCAGGACACGAGTCCTTGGCTTCCTGATGTCCCTCTGCGTTCTTGCTGTCTAACGTACCTTATTTATAGCTGTTTCACTAAACATTGAAAGAAAAAGATCCTTTGCACAATGCATGTAGTATATAAAGAATATTGATTAGTGTGTGACAGGCACACTGGATGTCAAGTGTGAAGAGATGGACCCTCTGCTGCTCCCTGGGGGCCTCCCGAGCTGGCCCCCCCGCAGAGGGAAGTGCTTTCTTCTTTCTCTTTATTATTCCCTTGTTTTCCTAATAGTTGCACCATACACGTGTGCTTCCTGAAGCCGAGCATTTTGAACTTCGGTGGTAAGGAATCCTGCTGTCTGAACACCCTCGTGTCCACGCTCATGGTGGGCATGTGCTAGGTGTCTTCTTTTGCTCTCTTTTCTCTTCCACAGACCCATCCATGTCGACCTTGTAGCTTCAGTGTGTTCATTTTTTTTCTTCTCCACGGTTTCCTATCATTCAAGAGGGACAGGAGATGAGCCTGCAGGCTCCTGCCCCTGTGGGTTTGGATTATTTCCAGTCTGGAGCCACAAATATTCCTGTACAGTTCTCCTACACACAAGTGGCTATAACCTTTTGTATTTTATATTTAAAATTTCACTCCGGGTGAGAAACGTCATTTGTGTCATAATCCCCCTCTTTATATACGTACATGTATAGCCGATAAGCACTTCATATCACATTCTTAGACATATGATGGGAATGTGCCTGGGTCTATTGTGTTTGTTTCAATGGCACTGGTCTTTTCCAGGTCCACGATAGAAGCCTGCCCTTGGTCACACACTAAGGAGTGGAGTTGCTGGACCACTGGAACACTACCTGAGAACTAGATAAAGTCAGTTGTCTTCCTGAATGTGGTTGTCATAGTTTTCCTTCAGCAGTGGGTTAAGAATTCTAATCACTTCAACAATTGTATTGTTTTCAGCACTGGGATTGAACCCAGGGTGCACTGAGCTTCATCCTCAGCCCCTTTAAAATTTTTAGTTTTGAGACAGAGTCTTGCTAAGTTGCCCATACTGGGCTTAAACTTGTGATCCTGATGCCTTAACCTCCCAGGTGCTGGGATTACAGATGTGTAGCACCATGGTCTTGCTTCAACACTGGAATGTACTAGGTTGTGAGATTTATGCCAATTTGTAGCTATTACATGCTATCTCCTGTGTGAAGTTGAGGATCTTCATGTTTTGTCAGCTGTTCATTACATTTCCTGTTCTGTGAAGAACTGGATCACTTCTTTTGCCCAGTTTCTATTTGATCACCTGAGTTTTTGTCTTTTTCTTATTTGAGGGATTTCTTCCAATATTCTGGATGTTCATTCTGGTGAATGGTTCAAATGCCCCAGGGTGAAGAGGAGAGAGACAGTGAGAGCCAGAGGCAGAGGGAAGGGGCGCCAGAGCCCAGAGCAGGGGCCAAAGCTGCAGGGGTGAGGAGCTGCCGGAGGACTGGCTGTGCTCCAGGTTGGGGGATTGGCAGGTGGTTTAAACCCTGTGTCAGCCATGGTTGGCTCTGGTGGATGAATTTCTTTAACAAGACCGGGCCACCCCAGAGGCCTATAGCTGAGGCCTGGGTGCCCTGAGAGGCCACTGACACAGCCACACTGGCACCTCTGTGGTGGCCCAGGTACCTGCTCTGCCCAGCCTTCATTAGTGGTATTTCTCATGTCGGTCCCCTCCTAACACTGGCCCTTTTCTGAGCCTCATTGCAACTTGGCATGGAGAAGGAGGCTTGCTAACCGGCTCACGAAGCATCTTTTTAAAGGTTAATGGTCACCACCGGGGGAGGGAAGGGTCACTGAACATGGATGCTCTCTTAGATGATGTGGATTTTTCAATTAAGTCAAAATACAGAGCCTGGCCTCTCTGCAGGCACATGATCTGACTGCCAAGAATCCTCGTGCTTTAGAAGTTGGAAGCTTCAGCCTGGTGAGACTGCCTTTGCTTTTGTCCAGGCTGCTCCTGGGAGAGGGGGTGCAGAAGGGGACCCTGAGCTCTGTGTGCTGCTCCACCCAGTGGGCTGTGTGGGGAGATGGGCATGGGGCTGCCATGGCCAGATAGGCACAGCCTCCAGGAACCAGAAAGAAGGTGCATCATCCATTACTCAGTGCCAGGCACTTGCTCCAATGGAGCATGGCTGCCGGGGGCCATGCAGTGCCCTGGGACATTGCTGGAGGGCTTTGCTGGGCTGTATCTCCTGACTCACACTGAGTTCAGGGACAAGAGCTACCAGTGTGGTCTGTGTGTCAGCCAGGAAGAGCAGCAGCAGCCACTGTGACAGCAACCCCTCCACACAGGACACCTGCAAGGCTCCTTTGCTGTTTGTGTCTGGTCCACTGGCAGCATCTCCTCCAAGCTCCCTGTGGGGTTCAGGCTCTATATGACTATGATGTTCCCGTCTTCCACTTGTGGGTCCAAGGTTACTGTTGAGATGAGAGGCTTCTGCAGGGGGTCTTAAGGCCCAGCCTGACCCAGCCTGGCACTGTCTTATATTCTTACACTTTTGTTCTCCTTGGCTAAAATCCAGTTATTTTGCAGGGACAGCAGGAACTGAGAGGCAGATCTGCAAATCAGCAGGGTGAGGAGGTTTCCAGGCAGACGCAACCGAAGTGCCAGGCCTGGTAAGGACCTTGGGAGCCTGGTGGGGTCGAGTGTGGGCGGAGGGGTGGCTGGGAGGCAGGAATGTCACCTGCCCAGTGGGAATTAGGATTCATTTTGGGCACAGTCAGAAGAGCCCCACTCTGGGAGGAAGGAGGGGCTGAACTTGAACTTATGAATCATCAGAGCTCAGCTAACTTTTCATTAGATCAAACCTTATCTTTTGGGCAAGTTCATTGGTACAACCTTTCTGGAGGGCAGTTTGAAAATTTTTAGTTACTGCTAAATAAAAATGCATAACTTTTGGTCCAAAATTCCACTTATAGGAATTTATCACAAGAACATAGAAAAATATGCAAAGATGAATCACTAAAGATTTTTTTTTTTGGTACTGGGGATCGAATTCAGGTCCTTGCATTTGCCAGGCAGGTGGGGGAACCACTGAGCTAAATCCCCAGCCCCATTAAGATTTTTTTTATAAGAGGAAGGATGTAGCAAGTCAAATGCCCCTTGCCCAGCACCCAGAAGGAAGCTCCCCCGCCGCCATTCCACAGTCCTAGGGCAGAGAAGGTGAGCCAGTCCCAGCACCCGGAAGGAAGCTCCCCCACCGCCATTCCACGCTCCTAGGGCAGAAAAGGTGAGCCACGCGGGTGCCAGAAGCATCCCTGCCCCCCCGCCCCCATGGAAATGAGAAGACACATAAACAAGCCTCAAAAACAGACTTCCAGATCACCTACAGCAACCCCAAAGGGAAACTAGATGGAACAATCTGATATTCAACCACCTGGACTCTCTGAACTGGCAACAAAAGAGGATCTGGGAAAAATGAAATCAGAAATAATTACTCAGATAACAGCCAAGATTTTGCTCATAGTGCAAGACATGATTAATAAATCTAGAGAGGACACAGATGAAAAAATAGAGGATCTGAGGAACATGATGGAATCCCAACATAGGAAACAAATGGAATCCATAAAACAGATGCAAACAGATTTCCAAGAGATTAAAAACTCCACCAAAAGTCTGCACAGCAGAATGAACCAATGTGAGGATAGAATTTCAGATATAGAAGGAAAGATTTCAATTAGTGACCAGGAAAAGAAAAATTGCTTTAAAATTGTAAGGGAACATGAGAAATCAATTCAGCAGCTGCTAGATGATGCAAAGAAGAATAACATAAGACTGATTGGAGGCAATGAAGAAAGAGGAGAAAATGCAGATGACATAAAAAACTCTTCACAGAAGTGATGGCAGAAAACTTCCCAAGGAGGGGAAAAGAACTTGACATACAGATAAGTGAGGCATATAGGATTCCAGCTAGCCTTAATCAAAAAAAAATCTACACATAGGCATATAATAGTTAGGATTCCAGAAATCCAACAGAAGAACAAAATTCTACAAGCAGTGAGAGAAAAGAAACAAATCACATACACAGGAAAGCCCATCAGAATCACAGCAGACTTCTCAATTCAAACCCTCAAGGCAAGAAGAGCTTGGAGTGATGTATTTCAAGCTCTAAAGGAAAACAGCCTCCAACCCAGATTGACGTACCCTGCAAAACTATCTTTTAAAATTGATGGAGAAATAAGATACTTTCATGACAAAGAGCACCTCAGGAACTTCATGAATACCAAACCGGCACTCCAAAAAGTTTTAGACAATACCCTAGGAAAAGACAATGAGGATCACAACCCCAGGAAACCCAGCAGAATGAATCCATTGGACGTGACAAATTAAACGCAAAGGGGGAGAATCCAACAAAAAGAAAAAGTCATGACAAGGCTTTTAAAACTTTTAACTTCCTCTCCCTAATGAGTGTATAATTCAATATTGTTATTGTACTGATTAGTATTTTTCTGATTCTAGAGTTGCACACCTTTCCTTGCAGTGTCCTGGCTATTTATCATCTTCTTATGTCTACTTTTTAATTGGGTTGTCTATTAATGAGCTGTAAGAGTTCTTTACATATTCTGGTAATAGGTTATATGCATTGTAAATATGGTCTGTTTAAGGACTTTTCATTTTAATGATATCATTTAAAGTTCTAAATTTTGATGGAATCTCATTTATCAATTTTTTTCTTTTATACATCATGTTTTTTGTATCCTAGGTAGTTCTTGCCTGCCCTAAATTCATACACATTTTCCCTTATAATTTCTTCTTAAAGTTTTATACTTTTAGGCTTTCTTATTTAGATTCATAGATCCCTTCAAGTTATTTTTATGTATGGAAATAAAGGGTTGAGGTTAATTTTTTATATACAGATACCAGGTGTTCTAGTGCTGTTTGCTGAAAACACTATCTTTTCCTCTGCTCTTGAATTGAGTTTATATTCTATAAAATGTTAATGCTAAATAATCTTTCAAAACTCAGTGGACCATGTATGTGTGGTTCTATTTCTGGATTCTCTGTTTTATTCCAATGATCTATATGTCTTTCCTTACACCAACACTGCCTTGATCACTGTAGCTTTAGAAGAAGTCTTAAAATTAGGTACTAAACATCTTCCAACACTTTTTGTTTTTTTGTTTTTAACTTTTCTAGATCCTTTGTACTCCTACATAACTTTTAAATTTCAATATCCACTTCTTCATTTATAGCAAGTATACACAGACCTGAATTTTCATATATACCTTGTGTTTTCTAATCCTGCTAAATTCAAGTACAAGTTCTAGGGGCTCCTAGAGATTTCTTAGTATTTTCTCTGTAGATGATCATTTCATCGACATATAAAGATTTTGCTTCTACCTTGCCAGTCCTATCCTAATTGTGTCATTTTATTGCCAGACTATTTTGGTGGGGCCTAGGTTTCAAAGTTTAATGGACAGATAAAGAGTAAGCATATCTGCCCTTGTTCCCCACCTTAAGGAGAAAGCATTGTATCTTCTCCATTCATATAAGGCATTCTCACTGGAAGTATGGAGTACACGTCTTTAATCTGTTGAGAAGTTTCTGTTCTACTTCTAGTATCCTGATAGCTTTTACCATGAACAGCTGTAGAATTTAGTCCAATACTTTTTCTCCAACTAGTGACAGGATCATATGGCTTTTTCCTTTCCTCTGTTAAAATGATGACTTTTGGGGGTGGATCTTCCAATGCTGAACCAACACTGCCATTCCTATAACAAAACCACTTTCTACATCCTGCCAGATCTGACTTTTAATAGTTTGTTTTGTTAAACAAATTTCTATCTATGTTCATACTTATTTCTTCTATTATCTTTATCCAGTTTTAGGATTAGCACAATGTTGATTTCCTAAAATGAGGGGAGAAGTGTTCCTTCTTTTTTCTGCTTTAATTGTTTGATATAATTTATCAGTTAAAATGTTTATAAGCCTGCTGTTGTCATATAGGTAGGTTTTCAAGCTAGGAATATACTTTCTTTAATAGGTGCTATTCAAATTTTATATTTCTTCCAGAGTTAGTTTCATTAATTTGTCTTCCAAGGTACTTCTTAGAAGTTGTCAAATTTATTTCAAAAAAGATTTTTGAAATATGCTTTCTACATGCTTTTAAATTCTGTAAAATCTGTGGTAATGTCTCCTAGGTCTTGATATTTTAATTTTTAAAATGTGTAATTGATATTGTGTAATAAGAAGTAAAGGTCTAGGGGAGTGGGGGGGGGAGGGGGGAGGGGAAAGAGGAGAAAAATATGAGAAAGGGAAAAAAATGGAAATGGGATCTTTGCAAGTGGGGAGGGGTGGAGGGGGTGAAGGGAGGGCAGGGCAAGGGGGAAAAAATAAGAACCATGATACTCACGTAATGGTACGAGATCCCAATGATGAATGTAAATGTATTTTATACCTAAAATGTACCAATAAACTTAATGGTGGAAAAAAATTTTTTTAAAAATGCCCCTTGGTGGTCCTAGGCCTGCCTCCAGCCTCCCCCCATCTCTGGTAACATATGAAGTCTCACCTGCAGTGAGAGGGTGGCCATGTGACTAAGCTGTGGACAATGGAGGTAATAAAAGTGTTGGGTAGCATTTTTGGAAATTCCCTTCTATAACAGTTTATTTCTATCTTTTGTCTCATTTCTCATTTGTCCCTTCCTCTGACCTGGGATATACAGATGATAGTTGGAATGCTTCCTGCCATTTTGGACTATGAGGCTTGGGTTCATAGCTTGGGGATGACAGAATATTCACTAAAGGAAAACAAAGTCCCTAACACCAACCTAGAATGGCAATCTCTAGTCTTAGTTCCTCTAAGAGATACACTTCTGATTAACCCAAGTTATATTATCCCCTGATGATAAAAAAAAGTTTAACTTGACCAAAAGTAGGAATCCATTCAGTACACTATAGTACAACAGTACTAAAAATGACAATGTGACTGGTAATATGGACACGAAATATTGTTCAGTGGAAACCAAGCAGTATTTCATTATTCCATTTTAATAAAGCAAACAGTGTGTGTGTGTGTGTGTTTATTGTCTGTTAGGTGTATCTGTGTGCACACAGGTTAAACACCAGGAATGCCATGCATCAAAACGTAGTGCTGAGGGGCTGGGGATTTAGCTCAGTGGTTTCACTGCCTGCTGCACAAGGGCAAGGACCTGAATTCGATCCCCGGTACCAAAAAAACCCCCAAAAAACCATAGTGCTGGGCTGGGGATTTAGCTCAGTGGTTCCACTGCCTGCCTTGAAAGTGCAAGGACCTGAGTTTGCTCCCTGGTACCAAAAACACAAACAAACAAAAACAACTCTCCCACCCCCAACATACTGTTCCCTATCTCTGGCTGTTGGGATCAGTGGTGGTTTAGACATTTCTTCTTTAAATGCTTATTTCAAAAGAGTTTTGAAATAAGTGTGTGACTTTCATTATTAGAAAAAGGATGCTACAATAATTGAGGAAAACCCCCACCTCTGGTTTAAACTATGGGAGCCAGGAGAAATGTGCGATTCCTTGTCACCTCCCTTTCCTAGAAATGTGACCTTGCAGGAGGGCATATGAGCCAGCTGTGCCTCTTGTTCCCTGGGCCTGTACCTGACACGAGGTCACACAGGAGCTATGTGTCCTTCACAGAGTCTGACCTGCAGAGGTCAGGGTGGGGGGAAGCAGATGTCTTGGGGTGCTCGGAACTCAGGGGACTGGAGCAGATGGGCTGCTGCCCCTTCTGCTGGCCTCTCATCTTAATGAGCAAGAATTAGCTCCAGTGCAAGCTCTACAGTGTCACCAGGGGGCTTCCAGCTTTTCTCTTCTTTATTCCAATGAGTATATTTGGAAGCACAATATGCAAAAGAAGTCTGGCCATTTACAACGGCATCACACAAGTCAGCATAATACTCGGGACATTAGACAAAGTCCCTAACCTTGATGAAGGGAGCACTCTTTAACACTGATCTCCATCCTGGGCAGGGGGCCAATTTATCAAAAATCATTTGGAAGACATTTGGTTTGGTATAGAACAAACATATGACTTCAGATCACAAATAATAAAAACAATCTGGCATCCAAATCTTTTGATTCTGTACCCCTCTGAATTTTGGGGGGGTCTGAATTCTTGAGGCAGGACTAAGGGTAGCAGAGCTTTTATGACCGAGTTCTGGCACTGTGTGGTTGCCCTGTGGATTAAAGATGTGTGATCAGTTAGCTCGGTGAGCAAGAACCTATGGATCTCTCCTGTGGACTCGTCTGAGAAGGTGACATCGCCGAGTCCATCCTGTGGGTCTGCACACACATGGCCTAGGAGGGGACATTTAGCCATCAGGACAACCCCGAGATCCCTTCTCTGCACATAGCACAGTTGGAAGAGGGCTAGAGAACGTGGACAGATCACGGCTGGCTCCATTCTCTGGGGCGAGAATTCCAGAAACTTCACTTGAGTGTCTGCTCCATGCTAGGCACTGCACGGTGCTGGGATTTACCAGGGTGCAGAGCAGATGTGTCCCTGTCCTCACGGGCTGATGGCGGGATGTGAGCTGCAGATGGATGAGCCACCAGCAGGCAGGGTCAGGGCCATGAAGGGATCGAGTGTGTGTCGCTGACTGTGGCTGTTGGGGGGCTGCTTACACAGCGAATGTGGAGGTCCTTTTGAGTGGGTCACATTTGAGCTGAGGCTTCAGGGTCAGAAGGAGTGAGCTGTTCAAAGGGTTGGGATCAAGCTCAACGCAAGACTTTGAAAACAACTCAGTTTGAAGTAGTTGCCAGTATTTACACGTTCATTCTAAACCTGTGTATTTCCAACTTCCTAGCAGATCAGAGTACCTGGCCTGGCTGTGTATGATTCTGGCCGATTTCAGGTTCTAGTGAGTGGGGATGTTCATGGTTTGCTTCTCCAGCCTCTGTCCCAGGGCGGGGTGGGAGGACCCTGGTGGCCCAGGGCCCAGCTCCCTACTCATCCCCATGCCCACTCAGCGGGGCTGTGCCCTTGCCACCAGTAGGAATCCATTCAGTACATTATAGTACAACAATACTGAAAATGACAGTTGCCTGAGCCCTGAATCTCACCATTGTAAGTGAACTCAGGTGAAACTGGGCTGTGAATGTGTCCATCAGAAACCGACAGGCATGTCCCAGTGCAGCCAGGAAGACTGTCATCGAGGCAGGGAAATGACAGGGAAGAGAGGTGTTGCAGAAATCTCGGAAAGAAATACACAGAGACACAGAATTCGGATAAAATAATAAAATTTCTTCTCGCGAGCAGATGGGAATGCCAGAAACCAGTCTGGTCAATATCCACGCCCTTTGTTCAGCATTTCCCTTTTTATATCCTTTTTAGCCATTATCTCATCCCTAGTGGTCTTTGATATGTAAATACAATTCCAGTTCCTATTTACAAGTCACAGACACAAGATAGGCCATATACATTGTAAATTCACCCTGGCATGGTAACTCTGTTAGGTTAATGAAGTTACTGGTTAGAGTCAGCTAATCCTCACCTTAAACAAGGAGTTACAGGAAAAGCAAATCTTAAAAGAACAGCTTACTTATTTTGCTTCTACAACTACCTTAATAGTCAATCTAAAGTTATCTAAAACTTTTCCGTATCAGTGGGACAGCATCAGCAAAGACATGGCCAGGATGAGGGGGCGTCACAAGCAGGGGAGAGGACAGTTCCTTCCAACAGTAGGAGCACTGTCCCTGCAGAGGAACGACCTGGGAGGAGGATTGAATTCCAGGGACAGGGTGTCCCCAGGCTCGGGGGGAGGGGGGGCACAGTTCAGACCCGGATGGTGGGCACATGGAACCATCTGTGCTCCCAAGAGAGCAGAGGGGTCTGATCTTTCCGTTCTAAAGGTGGCCAGAAGGGAGAGAAGCCAGACCGCCCAGTGCTGGACAGGCCTGGGTAGGAGTCCCTTCTTGCTTGTGGCTCTGAGCCTCAGTGTCCTAGTCTGTAAAATGGGGTCAATGACAACTTGTATTGACTGCTTGCTGTGTGCTGGGCCCTGCTACACATGTCTCTCTCTGATTCATGGGGCCAGTAATTTTATT
This sequence comes from Heterocephalus glaber, assembly GCF_053883595.1. Taxonomy (NCBI): domain Eukaryota; kingdom Metazoa; phylum Chordata; class Mammalia; order Rodentia; family Bathyergidae; genus Heterocephalus; species Heterocephalus glaber. Next base: position 20,301,902 of record NW_028258410.1, on the reverse strand, counting down.
ATTCACCTTAATAGCTGAGAAAACTGGCACAGAGGGGTTAAGGCGCTTATCTGGGGTCATACAGCCTCTGTCTGTGGAGTTGAGACTCCAGACTCTTGAGGATCAAGTGGAGCATTTAGCTCTGTGCCAGGTACATAGTAGGTGCCTCAGGATGCCAGTGCGGTTTAGTGTCCTGACTGCTGTTGCTGACAGGATCAGCACTGCTAGCTACACCATGCAAACATGAAGTGAGATGATGTGTTGTGTGTCCTGGTGGATAAAGGAAGAGGATTGACCGTAACCACTGTGGGAATAATAACTCCCGGGTGACGTCACCACGTGCTCTGCCTGCTCCTCTGGGCCAGGCGTGGGCTGTGAGCTCCAGAGAGCCTGGTCTCAGGCACGGGCGGGACCTGGGCCTGAGATCACTGGTCAGTGGCAGCCACAGCTGGCTCAGAGCTTGTCTCGCTCACTGGTCCACCCCTACTCTGCTGTCCCCACTGCTGTCCCCCACTGCTGCCCTGGGGCTGCTGCTATGGACTCAGGAGGCCCCAGGGCCGAGCAGCCTCAGGCCAGGGTCCTGCTCTGTCCTTGTTCCGGGAGTGATGTCCCCACCATCAGGTGGCTGCTGACCAGCAAACCCCGGTGACCATGAGGCTGAGGGTCTCAGAGCACAGACTCTGTGCCTGGCCCTGGACAGGTGGAGAAGGTGCCCCTCGCTGTGGGTAAATGGCACCATGGATGCACCTCAGTGCAGAGTGGGTTGGGTCGAAGGCAGGTTGGGATGCATTAGTGGGTCCTGAAATCAATGTGGAGGTTGAGCCGGCACTTAGAGCCTGCTGCAGACCAGAATAGACTCTATGAGGACATCGCAGAGAGCATCATGTGGTGATGAGCGCGGGCTGGGAAACATGTTCCGTTCCTCCATAAATAGGGGTGTAAGCGTGTGTGTGTGGTGCACGTGCGGGGTGGGGCTGGGCTCAGTGGGAAATGGGTCTCCCTGTGGGTTGCATTAGAGACTTCTCCGGCCTGAACTTCAGACACAAGGGCATCGCCCAGGACAGAGGGTCTGGGACCCGTGGGTTGGGGATCAGATTACAAAGCTGTAAAGAAAGAAGAGGGAGAACTGACAGGGGCCAGTGGCTGTCCCTGGCCTCTCCCTGTCCCCTCCCCGGCTCACCAGCTCCAGGCCTGCGTGGTTACTTGCTCTATCTCGCATCTCCATTGCTCGTCCCCATCTGAGGTGACCTCTGTGAAGTTCAGTCCTCTGTGTCTGGTCTGCCTGCTGCTGGGACGTCCCCTTCCCGAGGGCAGGAGCTCATCTCTCCGTCCCTGCCGTGGTCCCCAGAGTAAGGACAGTGAGGCACAAAGATGAGGCTTACCTAGGGCTAAGAGGCCCGGCTCACCCTGGAGGTGGCCTGGCCATTGGTCATGAAGGTTGAGTACCGGGCTGGCCCGGGCCGGCTGTGATGGGTCTGCAGCTTGGGTGGTGAGCGCAGAGCTGCCTGTGGGGGTCACCGGGGCTCTGAACTGAGGGGAGACGCTGTGCAAACCCTGTCTCAGGTCCCCACGGCCCCTGGGCCTCACCTTGCCACGTACCTGCTGCCAGCCCCTGCTGTGGGCACCGACAGCTCCCCCAGGGACTTCCCTGCTGGGGGACAGGGCAGCCTCACAGTGTCTGAGGAGCTAGGAGTACACTCCTAGTCCCTCTCCTTGGTCTGTGCGCTGTGGCCCCTGGAGGCTGAACTCCGTCTGCTAACGTGCTGGGCAATGGATGCCTGGCGGCCTTCATCCCTCCTGTGTCCCTTCCACCCCATGGGTTTCCAGGCATCTTCTTCGGAATCAGCTACTGGCATTGGAGTCATAGTCTCTGTACTTTTAGGGGAACCAAAGTGGAGGCCAAAAACCTTGGCTGGATTTGGTCAGTTTTTATAGTTTTACACATCTAATTGTTTTTTCCCCTGAACCCTAAATTTCCCTGATTTGAGACTTATTTACAAAGCTAAAAAGGGGCGCCCATCACCCAGCAGGCCTGCAGGGCGGGGTCCTCTCGTCTCACCGTCCATAGGAGGGGTCGGGGGAACTGACCTGCAGGACAGAGGTCTCAGGCTGAGAATGAGAGGGGCAGGGGGAGGCCACGGAGAGGGGAGGGGACACAGGGCTGGGTGACACAGGGGAGGCGGTGAGGTGGTACCGGGGGGCTCAGACCAGCAGCTCCCCTGCAATGCTGAGCTGAGAGCTGCCAGGCAAAAAAGCGGTGGCCATCTGTTCGGTAACCTGGAGGCTCAGGGCTCTCCTAGGGTACGGATGTGTCCAGGACCTGTTGGGCACATTTGGTTTTCATCCCATACACAAGGAGTGGCCTGGATGTGTGTGTGCAAGCTCACACACACTCACCCCACCCACAGGCGGGCAAGCCGGGCATCACTGACACGCCAGTCCACGCCTGTGCCTCCTCGTAGAGACCCCAGGGATGGCGCATAGAGCAGCCTCCAGCTCTGGGGCGACCCTGGTGGCCCCCTCACTCATCTCCAAGGCAACCAGCCCGACACCTGTGTGTCAGGTTAAAAGCCTCAGGGCCCCACGCTCTCTCATGTTAATTCATGCGGTTCAGCCGCTGGCTGCTCAACCTTTGTGCTGTCATGGGGAGTAGCGGTGCCCAGTTGTCATCTCCGTGTGTGTGTGTGTGTGTGTGTGTGTGTGTGTGTATTACACAGTCAGGAGGGGTGGGGTGAACCAGTGACAGACCCAGCCAGCGGTGACCGGCTTCCAGCCTGCTTGCTTTCCGAGTCCTTAACACGGAATCTGAGTCCCAGAGATGAGGCCCCTGGGTGTGGGGGAGGAGAAGGCGCAGGCTTGGGAATCTGGGGAGCCCCACCCAGCCCCTTCCTGGTGCAATCGGGGGTGCTTGAGGGAATCCAAACCCGTCCCCAAGGGGCTCCGTCCATGGCCCTGAGCAGGACACAGAAACCCAGGCCCTGGGTCAGGGTCCGGGCTCTGCCTCCCTTGCCCTCTGCTGTGGAGCACAGTGCCCTGGGGAGAGGTGGAGGCAGAAGAAGGGTCAGGTGCGGCTCCTGTCTGCAGCAGGAAGTCCGCCCACTGCCCAGAGGGGCCCTGCAGGCGGCAGTGTGAGGGGGCCAGGCCCAGCCAGGCCGGCCAGCACTTGGGAGCCAGCGCCGCCCGCCTGCCACCGAGGAGCAGGCTCCGCATCCTCCAGGGCCCCAGCCCTGGGCGGTGGCCTTGGTCTAGACTCTGTTCACGGCCGGGAAGCAGCCCAGGCAGGGGAAGGGACTTGCCCTTGGTCACCCAGTTGGCAAGCGGCGTGGGGGCAGCATGGCAGGGGCATCCGGGCCACGGACCCTGGGCTGCAGGTTGGGGCCATGGGGAGAGTGGAGCCGGCGGCAAACTGGAGAGAACGGGCGGCTCGAGGGGCACCAGACTCCGCTCCCTGCTCGCGACTCCCGGACGAGGTGGCCCAGGGTCCCTGAGCTGAGACCCCAGGAAGCCGAGATGTCCCGCCCTCCGGGGAGAGCTCTGGCTTACGTGGGGACACTGCGTTCAGTTTCCGGAAGACTCCGCGGGTCCACAGTGACCTCTGCGCCACGGCGAGAACGTCACTCATTCCGGGCGTCGTGGGGGACAGGGCTGGCGTGGCCGTGGGCTGGGCGGAGGGGGACAGACGAGGGCGAGGACGCGGCTCCCTGAGGCCTGACCTGGCCTCCGCAGACAGGGTCAGGGCCACCTGCGGGGCTCAGAGGAGGCGCATGGTCCCCTCCCTGGGGCGGCCAGGGAGGCGGGGTGGGGTGAGGGGGCCCCTGGCCTTGTCCAGAGCAGCTCACAGTGCCAGAGTGGACAGTGACTGGCCAGTCTCCTGGGCCCGTGCCGGCTGCTGGGTGGTGACATGACACCAGCCCGTCCATCCACACAGCCACCAGGAGGAGACAGCCTGGCCCTGCCCGGGTCCTGGACTCCGGGGCTGGAGGCCTTCGAGTCTGTCCAGCCCCCACTCGAAGCCAGCCCAGCCCCATGTGGTCAAGGACGGTGGCGATTTCGGGACATCGTCCTCCTGTCCCCAGGTTGCCAGAGCTGACCGCTCCAGGGGCCGGGCCGGAGGCCCCACAGTGCCCGGCTGCCTCACCACGCTGTCCCTCCTTACAGGGTCACTTGAAGAATGCCAAGGGGGAGGCGCCAGACTTTTGCATCTGCCGCTCCCTGGGGACCAAAGCAATCATCTTTTGTGAGCGCTGATGGAGAACAACTGGCCGCTGCCCTTTAATCAGGAGGGGACGTGCCCAGCCACGGGCTCCCTCGGGTTCCGTGAACACCGTGAACTTGCCTGTGCTCTCTGCAGCTCAGTGCAGGCTGCGAGGGGCCACCGAAGAGGCCGAGGAGGGCCCCGCCCCCGGCCTGGCTCCCTGGCTGGAGAGCAGCTCGCAAAAGAAAGGCCAGGCAGCGGGCTCTTGGCAGTCCCTGATCTGGTGAACTATTGCTGGAGTGCAAAGTGCTCCTCAGGCTGCGATCAGGCCCTGGGGGGGGCGGGCGCCCAGGCACACCCGAGGGCGGCTGCTCGTGGCAGTGCGGGTGCTGTCGGAGCCCTCCCTTCCCCTCCTCCTGGCCGTATTATGGGGTGGCCATTGCAAGGAGGACACGTTGCCGGGTGTCATCTCACGCGTCACCGTGGGACCTGGGTGTCCAGCGTGACAGGAGCAGTTCCAGCCCCGACTCTCCTGTGACATCAGGATGGGACACAGGCCCTGTCCCCACCCCAGGCTCGTTGTCTGAGGGTGGCTCAGGGCCCTGAGACCTGGCCCCTGGCTGGGGGGCGGGCAGGACGAAGGTGTCAGACAGCAGAGCCTTGATGAGTCGGTCAGGGCAGAAGCCCGTGGAGGAGATGCAGCCCTCGCTCGGGACATCGGATGGACAGGAGAGGCCGGGGCAGCCTTTGAGCGGGGCTGATGACTGGAGTCCAAGGTGCACGGCTGCTGCCCACGGCAGGAAAGGATGAACCCTGATGTGACCTCCTGAGAAGCCGGGGTCGGACACAGCTTTCCATCCTGACTGCTGTCCCTTGAGACCTCATGAGGGGGAACCGTGGCTGAGGAGCCGCTGTCTCTGTCCCCTGATCGCTGTTCTCAGTCTCCGCCAAAACAGGTGCTCTCGGCCCCACTGGGGAAGTCGCTGCTTCTGCCCTGCTGCCTGCTCCCCACCCCTGCCCTGTGAGCTTGCTCCCCACTCCTGGTTGGCCCTGTCTGTGTGGCAGTGACAGCCCAGGCCCATTCCCCTGGCTGTGTCCCCCCTGCAGGATGCCACCTCACCCCGGGCACTGGCCGGACCTGGGCAGAGGGAGGCTGGGGACAGATCCTTATCCTGCTCCTTCCCCATGTTCTCACAGGCTGAGTCCCCACCCTGAATGTTGAAGAGTCTCCCTGTGTCTCAGGTCAGAGCCCCTGGGGACATCCCAGCCCACCTTCAGCCCAGCCACTGAAGCCAGCACAGCCCCATCCACACTCCCCTCCCTTCCCGTGTCTGAGGAGCACGTGGCTTGTCAGAGGGGAGCCGTGTGTGAGACCCATGAATGTGGCCCTCGGCAGACGCCCCTGGCTCTGTTCTTCTGTCCTGAAGGACACATGCCGGTCATTGGGGTGGTGCATTTGGTGTCTATCACAGGCTCACATCTGTGCACATGGGGCAGAGGGCAACCTTGTTCAGAGCCCAAGAGGACCCAGGGCTGTGCTGGGGTACCTGGGGAACCCCGAGAGCTGGGGTGTGCAGCTGGCACCTGTAAGATGCCTTGGGGTGAGGCGGGCATGGAATAAGTGGGTTCAGCAAGGGGGAGGGAGGGGATTTCTCTCAAGGCTGCCAGGATCCCATTATATCCATTTTGCGGCATAGGGTTCTGGAAGCTGATGCCCACTGCCAACTGCATTTATCCCTTAATCAGCTCTTCTCAAGTCCATGTCGCCATCTTCAGATGCCGTGTGTGCTTTTGGGAATCATTTGGGACTTCCTAGGCTTTCCCCCCAAACACCGGCAGCAGGAAGTACCTCTGTGTGCCAGGTGCTGTACTGAGTGCATTAAGTCGTTTAATCCTTGCCCCATGAGGTGAGCACCATCTTTATCCCTCTTCTATAGATAAGGAAGCAGACACAGAGGTTAGTTAACCAGTCCAAGGTCACCCAGCTAGAATGTGCCAGAGCTGAGACTGGAATCCAGGCATCCTGGCTCCAGAGTCCGTGCCCTTAACTGCTCACTATCAGGGCCTCTTAAGTGAACCCCCAAATTCAGTTCTACATAGAGACAAGGATTGGAGGAAGTTTTCCCATGGGTCCTACTGCACCACTGGGAGGGGCAGGGGTGGCTGGGACTCAGTGTCCTCTCGCTGCTCTCTCTGCTGGTAGCCTCCTCCCCTGATTCCTCCGCAGATCTGCACCTCCTCCTTCTCTGGACTCAGGTTAGATGTCCCCTCCTTGGCCCTCAAATCCGTGCCCAATCCCATCTCCCCTGTCAGGCCACCACTTCAGCCTGGCTGGATTTCCTCCCAGCACGGTGCACTCTCTGAGATCACCTGTGTTGAGTGTGGCTTTGATTTCTTGCTCACGGAGGGTCGGTCCTGTGGGCCCAGGGCCGGGGACTCAGCTGCACCCCCAGCAACTGAGTCTGGCACAGAGCAAGTGCTCCACAAACAACACGGAGGGAGCAGGAAGCACCGCCTCAAAGGATGCAGGGACAGGGAACCCCGGGCATGGGACAGCACGACCCTGGCAATGACCAGCTGGGCGGCACTGACTCACATGCGTCAGAGACACATGGGATGTGGAGGCACAGGACTCAGGTGATTGACTCAGGCTGACTTTCCAGCAAGAGCAAAGCCTGCTGGGCCTGGGACCAAGCTCTGGCTCTGTGGGGCTCACCCCACATGGATACCACATCAGCACGTGTGGCCTGAGCCCTCCGATGGACCCTGAGGTGGGAGGTGGCACTGGGGCCGGCCCTGCCATGTACCTGTGTGGGGGACTGAACAGGAGCGAGGCAGAACTGTCCCCACCCCCAGCCAGGACGGCACTGCAATGTGCCCCTTCCGCTGCATTTCCCTCTCAGACTGAGGAGTGAAGGGCTGCAGGTGATGGTGGGGTGGGATGAATCTGGGAGAGGTGCTTCCCTGTCGCAGCCCGAGCGTGACCAGGCAGTGTCCTTAGGAGCCCATAGTCAGTGCTGAAGACCACATGGGTGGTCATAGCAGAAGGCCTCAGTTTGGAGGGGAGCCGGGCAGTCGGTGCCCACGGAACCTGGCCGGGGAGTTTCTTTTCAAAACCCACTGCACCCTCTCGGTGCCTGCGGCTTTGGTGGCAGAGGCGCCTGGAGATGCACAGGTGGTGACGCCGTGTAGCGGGCAGGGCTGGGATGGTTCCCCATAGCCACCTCCAAGCATTCTCATCCTCGCCCTGAGGAGGACAGTCCTGTCCTGCCACCCCAGGGTGCTTGGTCCTCTAAACCGATGGACAAGGATGCAAATTACTCCAAAAATCTGGGGTCAGGATTCAGATGCATAGCTGCTTCGTGCCTGTTGCTAGGGCCATCACTGCAAAGATCATTTCTTCTGCTCAGGCACATTCTTCTGGGAATCAACACTACATTTCATTCAGATCTCTGGGTTTACTGCCTTGTTTTTTTTGGTACTGGGGATCGAACTTGGGTCCTTGCGCTTGCACAGCAGGAGCCGAAACCTCTGAGCTAAATCCTTTATGTCCTGTGTTCCCATTCAGGATACCACATTACATATACTGTGGTTTTAAAACTTTTTTGATCATAACCCAAAGTAAGAAATACAGTTTGCATCACAAGACAATATACATGCTTACCCACCTGAAATGAAACAGTAAGAACATTAATTTCCCACCACAGTATACTTGTTGTTTCCTGCTTGATTCTATTGATTCTCATTCTATTCCCCTCTTTTCCACTCATTCCATCCCATCTCAGCCTGCTCCTTCCCATGACAGAAATAGCTTTCAAGATACGCTAAGTACATTGGACAACACACTAATGGATCAGTTCAGTATCTGCAATTCGGAACTCCTCTGGCAGAAAGGAGCTTTTTCTCTTGCCTTTGCCATGACGGGTAGGTGATGATCCTGTTTGTTTATTTATCTCTTCAGCATCACTGTGAGCTCCTTGTGCCCGTGGAGGGCACCTCTGTTTCTTCTTAAATGCTCTATAAAAGCCCATTGCCTGGTTGGCTGCATGCATGAGGTCCTTTTTGCCCTCCTCTATTTTCTCACATTTTGTTGTGTCTATTTTTGCAGGGCTGAATGCTCAGGAAGTAGCACCTACTTTCTCTGGGCATGTGACCAGACGGCAATGCAATGTTTGCAGGCCCTGGAGTGTCGAGCTCCTGGTGTGACCCTCTTGTAAACAGCCTCACCTAGGGGCCAGGGAACAGTGCCCCTGGGGACAGGTGGGTACTCTTTAAGGTCCTAAGCCATTTCGAGAGTCATATTTGCAGGCAACCCTGCGTGACTGGATAGAATGAACATGTTTGCAGTGAGCAGCCGCAATGAGTGGGCAGAGAGACAGGTCCTTCACTGCCTGGATAATCCCTTACAGTGAAGAATTGGCCTGTGCAAAGCCAGTAATAGCCCCTTGTTGATATGCTGTGACCAAGACCACATTTTGTTGAAAAACAGAAAGGCCGAGTAGAATGTCTATTTTGTCCCGTTTCCTTCTTTGCAAACATCAGAGCCCATAGGTTGCGGGAGGGAGTTGACCCTGGGACAGATGGTGGTGAAGTTAGAGAACTGCCTGATGGTGTCAAGCCAGGCGTCTCCAGGAATGAGGGTCATGGGAGACCCAAGCTCCCCAGGGCCTCAGGGGATGGAATCGCTGTGAGCTCTGATTACTGACAATGGAGGGAGGGAGCCAGGGCCCCTGTGAGTAAGTTGGTTGCTGTCATACCCAGCACATGGTTCTGATCACTTCCCAAACACAGACATCCCTTCTCTCCCTGCCTCACAGGTCTGGGGCTCTGAGCTCTCCGGAATGTTCTCTGGGAATGGAGCAACGGGACACTGGCACTCTGCTGCCCTCTTCCCTCCCTGTAGAGGGAGAGAAACTCCCTGCCTGGGCTTTGGCCGTGGGTCCGCCTGCTCCTCTTCTGCTCAGCCCACCTGGGAGCTCTGGCGGATGTCCTTGGCCTCCCTCAGTCCCTTCTTCCCTAACATCCGGTTCACTAGCACTGCCTTCTTGATGGATCTGCCTCCAAAAGGCCCCCATATCCCTCCTCTTGCCACACCTCCCTGCTTCTCCTCGCTTGCAGGTTCCTCCAGTCCCAGAGAGCAGCCAGATGCCTTGTTGGAGGCAGGATTACCCAGATTTCCCCACTGGTCAAATCCCTTCCCTGAATTCTTTCCTTGGCTCCACCTTGCCTTTGTAACCTGTGTCCCCTTGCACCCCGGGGCCCTGGCCCACTCAGAGCTTTGCACCGGCTGTATTAACACCCCTCTCCCATCCTTGGTTCTGGGCGTTTCAGCTCCTGTCCACCCTCAAGTCTCAGCCAAAAAGCTGCTTCCTTCACGAGGTCATTTATGACTGTCACAGCCGGCTCTGCCCCTGCCTTCATGGTGTGTCGCCTCACCCCTTTTCATCCTCTTCACAGGACACATAATTACCATAATTGTCATATCTATGTGTGTGTCACCCTGACAAATATCACAGAGCAGGTGTACACGTCGGTACAAGGCTCACTGCCAGCGGGCACTGTGCCATGAGGTGCAGGTGCTCCGGAGCCACCGAGATGTGGCGCGTCCCCTCATTTCATCCTAACATGGTTGCCCTGACAAATGTGCACAACTTCGTGGCTTAACACAAGTTCTTTCTTTTCGTTTTGCAAGTGGGAAGTCTGAGGGGTGTTGGCAGACCCGGTCCTGCTGAACGCTCTGAGGGGACAACTGGATTCTGTCTGTTCAGCTCCCAGTGGCCGGCCGCCTGTAGTCCTTAGCTTCCCCTTTCTCCATCTGCAGAGTGCAGCTCTCTCTCTTCCCACAGGGTCACAGTCCTTTCTGACACTACTCCCTGGTCCCCTCTGGTAAGGACCCTGGAGATGATACAGGCCACCTGGAAAACCCAGGACAGTCTTTTTATCTCGAGCTCCTCTGCTTGCTCACATCGGCCAAGCTCCTCTGCCGCGTGTGTGGACATATTCATGGGCTCCAGGGACCCGGATGTGGGTGTTCATGGGAGGCCACAGTTCAGCCCACCAAGGAGGAGGCTGGAAGATTAAATAGGGTGGTCCAGGAAGACTGACCGAGAAGTCACCATGTAACAGAAGGACTGGAGGTGGCTGAGGCAGCAGACCATGGCGACTCTGGCACGGAGCCTTCAAGGTAAGGAGCTGCATTTGGGCAGCAGATGAAAGGTGTGTTCCTGGTATGTTCTAGGGCATGGGGCTGTAGCTGGGCGGGAGGTGCTGAGGTCAGCGAGGCCCTGAGTGCAGAAGGTGCAGGGCTTCAGGACCACGGTAAGACTTGAGGTTTCCTGAGCAGGGAGGAGCCATGCAATGTTGGGGGCAGAGGAGGACAGGACCTGACCTAGGTTTTCCCAGGTTGCCAAGAGTGGAAGAAGGGAGGCCTTCGGGCAAGCTTTTGAAATAGTCCAGGTGAGAGGGCCGCGTGGCTTGCACAGACGCCACGATGTGCTTGCTCCCAGGACTCCCTCAGGACCAGGCACATAGCCGTCCCTGCCAGGAGGCTTAGCTGATGGGGGTTACAGCTGAGGCCCTGCTGGGAACCAACCATTGCCAAAGACTGCTAAACACAGGGCTGTAAAGACCCAGCTCCTGGCTCAGCTCAGCGCAGCTCTGAAGTACCATCCCTCCTGAGCCCCTTGGAAGACTAATCGCAGGGCCGTGCCTGCGGAGCACAGGGCCCAGGCAAATACTTACTGTTGTATGGCCTCTGTCTACATGAACAATTTGTTGATAAAAATGGAATTCCAAAATCCCTGGGTCCACGGGAAGCCCAGTGATCTGTCCATGAAGGAATAGAGCACTGGCTAGAGAAGAGGCCCTGAGATGCTACGGTCCATCGAGAGCAGGTACTGCCTCCTCCTGGTCAGGGCCACAAGCAGCGTGGGACAGATCGAGTGCAAAACAGCACATCCCCTGTAGAAGCAGCCAGCATCATCGCCTACTTACGATTCTCTTCATTCATTAAACAAACATTGATCAGGCATTTAGTCGCAGCTGTGATGCCGGCTGCCAGAACATAAAGTGGACACGATCCACCTGTTCTCATGAAGTTCTAGCCTATGCGGGTCACGGTGCACAGACAAACAAGTCAGTGGGTGACTTCAGATGATGCCAACGAAGGAAAGGCCACAGATTGGGTGCTGGGATACCGAGTCACGGGGGTGGGGCTGCTGTCTTGCGGTGGGTGCTCTGGGGCAGCTGAGTCCCCAGAGAAGAGGCTTCTGAGGCAGATCTGAGGGAACAATGTGCCCGGCAGAGGAAACAGCAAGTGCAAAGGCCCGGAGAATCAAAGGACCAGAGAGGAGACCAGTGAGTTTAAGGAGTAAGGAGGGCGGTGGGAGGTGGAGTCATGGGGCCCTTTACAAGCTGTCGCATGGACAGAAAGAGAAGGGAGTAAAGTTGACTTTATTATTGCAGTGACCTTTTTTTGTTTGTGTGTTTTTAAAGTCTCTTTCTCGTTGAGAGCAGCTCTGCGTGCAAGAGACAGGCAGCCTGGCCTTTATCCCCCGAAAGCTCCGTCCTCCTCCCCCAGCTCTGCTGCTGCTTCGAGCCTAGGGCTGCAGCCTGCTCTGTTTATCAGAGGCGATCGCAGACACTCAAAAATGAATCACCCAGACCCGAGGGAGCCCAGAGAGTCGCAGAGAGCTCTGAATCACTCGAGACCGCTGGTCTCCTTTCCGAGAGACACATTCTTTCTCTTCATCATGGAATTAAGACATCGTACAAAAACTTTAATCTTTAAACACAGGTAAATACAACGTGATCTCTCTATGGAAACGGGACCCAGAGGGGAATACGTGGTTGATAGCTCTGGCATTTAGGGGATAATTTCCACATTTCCTTTGGTTTGTACATTATGTTATACTTTCCAGGAATACTTTCTCATGTCCAAGTTCATTTGTACTCATTGACTGTATTACATGTTGTACATATTTATAATTCTTTCCCCAACCTAATAAAAAAAAAAAGAGACAAAGAAAATCCCAGTGAATGCTTTGCTGTACATATTTTCTGGCAAACAAGTGAACTTGCACGTGCCTTCTTTCATCTCGTTTTTCATTCTTTTCTTTCTTCGTGGTGTTTACACTGTGAACTGGTTCTCCTGCCTCTTCATTCATAAACGTGAGGGGAGAGCAGCGGCTGCTTTGTCTAGCCAGTGCCTGATCTTGCTTTGTCTGGTCACACTGCCCTGATCTCACTCTAGGCAAATGGTCCTTCCTCCATCCAGTCCATGGGAGGACATGACCTCCCTAGCTTCAAGCCTCAGAATTGGCCCCAGGACCCCGGGCCCACACAATCAGTGTATTCTCCTCTCTACCCCCGTAGGTCAAAGTGATTCTTGGATGGCTAATGAAACTCAGTGCCCAGACTTGGTTTGATTTCCTGGAAAGAAACCTCTTTTTCCAAGGGACTTTTTCTGTGAGGATGCGAGCTAGCCACAGAGCACAGAGTTCCTGCCTATGCGTGAGGCCAGTGCAGAGAAAAACAGTTTCATAGACAGCAGTTGAACTACTGGATCCAGCCATGCCTGATGCCATTACCCCGAGAGCAGGTTTGCTCAATCTCGTGACTGTTGACACTTTGGGCTCGGTAATTCTCTGCGGTCAGGACTGTCCCGAACATCGCTTGTTGTTACATTAGATGCCAGCAGCATGTCGCCCCCCACCCTCTCATCATAACCAGAATATCCCCAGGGATTGCCAATGTTTCTGGGATACAAAAAGGCCTCTATTAAGTTTTTTTTTTTGGTACCTGGGATCAAACTCAGGTCCTTGCGCTTGCGCAGCAGGCAGCAAAACCACTGAGCTAAATCCCTGCCCAAGGCCTCTATTAAGAACCACTGCTCTAGGGCTGGGGATTTAGCTCAGAGATTCCAGAGCAAGGTCCTTGCAAGCACCAGGTCCCGAGTTCAATCCCCGGTATCAAAAAAAAAAAAAAGAATCACTGCTCTAGATTGCTGATAAGTTGCACTGGTCAGTAAATGTGCTTGTTCGCTTGTTGCAGTTGGGTTTGTGTTCTTGTCTCCAGTGGTGCTTTCTGCCCAAAGGAGAGCTGTACTTTTAATTTGGGGTTTCCTAGGGAACTTCCTGTAATTGATGAGTGTGTGCACATGCTCGTGTGTGTGTGTGTACCTGCAAGCATAAATCAGTTTGGGTTATCTGGACACGGGGACACTGGGCAGTTGGTTGTACTGGGGGACAGAAGGAACCAGAGTCTATGCAAAGCTAAATAATTTAGAATTTATAGTTTAGGCCAGTGTTTTCTAAATTTCCAAAAGCCACTTACCACCCTCACTGTGTAGACAGGGGAATGGCCCCCGAGGGTGCCTAGGATCTGAGTATGGAAAGGATCTGAGATAGGAGGACAGTCCTGGGCTAGGTGGCTGGGCCTGACACGGTCAGGGAGGAGGAGAAGGCAGAGGCGATGTGACTCAGGGGTGAGGAGCCCCAAGGGCCCAGTACTGGCATTAAGGGTGGAGGAGGGGCCATGTAGAGCCTTCACACAGAGCTACATCACCAGCCCCACCTTTACAAATTTTTTTCTTGTCTTTATCAATTTTTATTTTGTAATTTTATTCACTGACTTGACAGCCTTTATCCCTAAACTAGGTTTTTCTTTTCACATATACATTCTTTTCAAGTTATATGGTTTTATTTTCTACTTCAACTCTTTTTTTTTTCCCATTAAGTTTATTGGTACATTTTTGGTATAAAATACAGTTCCATTCATCATTGGGATCTTGTACCTTTACATGATGTATCTTGGTTCTTATTTTTTTCCCCTTCCCTTGCCCTCCCTTCACCCCCTCCACCCTTCCCTATTTGCAAAGACCTTGTTTCCATTTTATTTCCTCTTCTCATAGTTTTTCCTTTCCCTTTTTTCCCTTCCCCGACCCCTCCCAATTCCCCTGCTCTTTTAGACCTTTGCTTCCTGTTACACAATATCAGTTATACATTTTTTAAATTACAATATTAAGATCCAGGAGACATTACCACAGATTTTACAGAATTTAGAAGGATATAGAAAGCATATTACAAAAATTGTTTTTGAAATAAATTAGACAACTTCTAAGAAGTAACTTGGAAGACAAATTAATGAAACTAACTCTGGAGGAAATATAAAATTTGAATAGCACCTATTAAAGAAAGTATATTCCTAGCTTGAAAACCTACCTATATGACAACAGCAGACTCATAAACATTTTAACTGGTAAATCATATCAAACAATTAAAGCAGAAAAAAGAAGGAACACTTCTCCCCTCATTTTAGGAAATCAACATTGTGCTAATCCTAAAACTGGATAAAGATAATAGAAGAAAAAAGTATGAACATAGATAGAAATTTGTTTAACAAAACAAACTATTAAAAGTCAGATCTGGCAGGATGTAGAAAGTGGTTTTGTTATAGGGATGGCAGTGTTGGTTCAGCTTTGGAAGATCCACCCCCAAAGGTCATCATTTTAACAGAGGAAAGGAAAAAGCCATATGATCCTGTCACTAGTTGGAGAAAAAGTATTGGACTAAATTCTACAGCTGTTCATGGTAAAAGCTATCAGGAGACTAGAAGTAGAACAGAAACTTCTCAACAGATTAAAGACGTGTACTCCATACTTCCAGTGAGAACGCCTTATATGAATGGAGAAGATACAATGCTTTCTCCTTAAGGTGGGGAACAAGGGCAGATATGCTTACTCTTTATCTGTCCATTAAACTTTGAAACCTAGGCCCCACCAAAATAGTCTGGCAATAAAATGACACAACTAGGATAGGATTGGCACGGCAGAAGCAAAATCTTTATATGTCGATGAAATGATCATCTACAGAGAAAATACTAAGAAATCTCTAGGAGCCCCTAGAACTTGTATTTGAATTTAGCAGGATTAGAAAACACAAGGTAAATATAAAAATTCAGGTCTGTGTATACTTTCTATAAATGAAGAATTGGATATTGAAATTTAAAAGTTATGTAGGAGTTCAAAGGACCTAGAAAAGTTAAAAACAAAAACAGTGTTGGAAGATGTTTAGTACCTAATTTTAAGACTTCTTCTAAAGCTGCAGTAATCAAGGCAGTGTTGGCATAAGGAAAGACATACAGATCATTGGAATAAAACAGAGAATCTAGAAATAGAACCACACATATATGGTTCACTGAGTTTTGAAAGATTATTTAACATTAGCATTTTATAGAATATAAACTCAATTCAAGAGCCGAGGAAGAGATAGTGTTTTCAGCAAACTAGAACACCTGGTATCTGTATATAAAAAACTAACCTCAACCCTTTTTTCCATACATGAAAATAACTTGAAAGGATCTATGAACCTAAATAAGAAAGCCTAAAAGTATAAAACTTTAAGAAGAAATTATAAGGGAAAATATTTATGAATTCAGGGTAGACGAGAACTACCTAGCATACAAAAAACATGATGTATAAAAGAAAAAAATTGATAAATGAGATTCCATCAAAATTTGGAACTTTAAATGACATCATTAAAATGAAAAGTAGTCCTTAAACAGACCATATTTACAATACATATAACCTATTACCAGAATATATAAAGAATTCTTAGAGCTCATTAATAGACAATTAATAGCTCATTAATAGACAATTAAAATGTAGACATAAGAAGATGCTAAATAGCCAGGACAGCACAAGGAAAGGTGTGCAACTCTAGAATCAGAAAAATGCTAATCAGTACAATAATACAATTGAATTATATACTCATTAGGGAGATGAAGTTCAAAGTTTTAAAAGCCTTGTCATGACTTTTTCTTTTTGTTGGATTCTCCACCTTTGCGTTTAATTTGTCATGCCCAATGGATTCATTCTGCTGGGTGTTCTGGGGTTGTGATCCTCATTGTCTTTTCCCACGGTATTGTCTAAAATTTTTTGGAGTGCCGGTTTGGTATTCATGAAGTTCCTGAGGTGCTCTTTGTCATGAAAGTATCTTATTTCTCCATCAATTTTGAAAGATAGTTTTGCAGGGTACATCAGTGTGGGCTGGAGGCTGTTTTCCTTTAGGGCTTGAAATACATCACTCCAAGCTCTTCTTGCCTTGAGGGTTTGAATTGAGAAGTCTGCTGTGATTCTGATGGGCTTTCCTGTGTATGTGATTTGTTTCTTTTCTCTCACTGTTTGTAGAATTTTATTCTTCTGTTGGATTTCTGGAATCCTAACTATTATATGTCTATGTGTAGATTTTTTTTGATTAAGGCTAGCTGGAGTCCTATATGCCTCACTTATCTGTATGTCAAGTTCTTTGCCGCTCCTTGGGATGTTTTCTGCCATCACTTCTGTGAATAATTTTTTTTATGTCATCTGCACTTTCTCCTCTTTCTTCATTGACTCCAATCAGTCTTATGTTATTCTTCTTTGCATCATCTAGCAGCTGCTGGATTGATTTCTCATGTTCCCTTGCCATTTTAAAGCAATTTTTCCTTTCTTGGTCACTAATTGCAATCTTATCTTCTATATGTGAAATTCTATCCTCACATTGGTTCACTGTGCTGCGCAAACTTTCGATGGAGTTTTTAATCTTTTGGAAATCTGTTTGTATCTGTTTTATGGATTCCATTTGTTTCCTATGTTGGGATTCCATCATGTTCCTCAGATCCTCTATTTTTTTATCTGTGTCCTCTCTAGATTTATTAATCATGTCTTGCACCATGAGCAAAATCTTTGCTGTTATCTGAGTAATTATTTCTGATTTCATTTTTCCCAGATCCTCTTTTGTTGCCAGTTCAGAGAGTCCACGTGGTTGAGTATCAGATTGTTCCATCTCATTTCCCTTTGCGGTTGCTGTAGGTGATTCAGAAGTCTGTTTTTGAGACTTGTTTACATGTCTTCTCATTTCCACAGGAGGGGGTGCTTCTGGCGCACACTTGGCTCACCTTCTCTGCCCTAGGAGCTTGGGATGGCAGCAGGGGAGCTTCCTTCAAGGTGCTGGGACTGGCTGAGCTTCTCTGCCCTAGGAGCCTGGGATGGAGGCGGGGAGCTTCCTTCTGGGTGCTGGGACTGGCTGAGCTTCTCTGCCCTAGGAGCCTGGGATCCCCTTTACAAATTTTTTGACACAGGTCTCACTAAGTCATTAAGTTGCCCAGGCTGCACTTGAAACTTTCTATATCAGCTTCCTAGAGTGCTGGGATTACAGGCATGTACCACCATGTCCAGCTTAAATTTGTGTTTTTATTTTAAGCTAAGTTTTTGAAGTTGGTTTCAACTGCAACAGATAAGTAACACACCGTGTTGCCCCTTTGGGTACCATTTGTATCTTAATGGCTTGATATTTTTGTTTGAGTCGATTCCATTTTCTTTACTCAGACTAGAACTTCACCCCAGGCATTAATATCTGTGAAAACATGGGGTTACTGGCTGTGTACATATTTTCCCCAAAATACATGAAAATCAACACAAGGCTTTGAACAATCGTTTGTCCATGTTGTTCCTTATGTCCCTCGTGTCCCTTTGATGGTGTGGACTCCAGGGTGGGCAGGGGAGGCCGGGTGGACTCGTGAGCAGGAGGAACACAATGGCCCTGCCAGAGGCTCTGTCCCCACAGCCCATGGGTGCACGGGCAGAAGGGACTGCGTCCAGGCTCAGCAAGAGGCTGGCATCATCAGCAAGAAAGGTGAGGTCCAAGCCACAGTGGAGGATGGGAGCAGGATAGAGAAAAGGACCCAACGGTGAAGACAGGAGGCATGATCGGGATCCCAAACTTCAGGAGCAGGAATAGGCCAAGGAGCAGCGGGGCTGACAGTCTGTCAGGATTTTCGCATTACAAGCAGCTAGACTTGACCCTGCTCCACACACGGAGAGGAGCAATCAGCTGGTAGCTACTGAAGAAAGGCAAGAAACCAAGTTTAGAAAAGGAACAGGAGCCCAAACCATCTGGGATGGTGGGGAGCTTCCTTCACTGCGCCACTTCTCTAAGATTCATGGTCCTGTGAGGACTGGGTCCTCCCAGTGAAGGCTTCCCCCGCTACGGATAAAGTCAAGGCACCTCCATTTCCTCTGCCTTCAGCACCACAGAATGGTGGTGTCAGGCACGTGGCCAAGCCCTGACAGAGTCAGCCACTAAAGGACCAGTGGGCCCAATGAGATTCAGACGGGCTCTAATTCCCCTGGATAGTGAAAGGGTAAGTCGCCGGGCCCAAGCCCCTGGCCCTTCTGCAGAGTGAGCCCTAAGCAAAGGTGCCCGGTGAATGCAGGGAGTGAGGGCACCTGCTGTGAGGAGCCCTTCTAGAGGGCAGCTAAGCAGCTGTGTAGTCTGCTGGGCTGGGCGATGAGGACCACACAGAAAGCAAGTCTCAGCCAGTCCTGTTTAGTGACAGACACTGTCCCATGACGGTTACCCAGGGGAGAGGGAATGGGTGATGCCTGTGACCCTTCTCACAAGTCTCCCACCTCTCGTGTTCCAGGAGGATCCCAGGCTTTCTGCGGAGGCTCAGATGAGCTGTGTTCAAGCGCTGCCTACACAGCCTCCCAGGACATGTGTGAGACCATGGGGCCCTGTCTGGCATCACGTATCTAATTATGGAGGGGGATTTCTTGGGTGAGCTTACAGGATCAGAGGCCAGACTGTCCGCTGGCTGGCAGCATGCTGGTGAGCCAAAGGATCCAGTGGGTGTTCAGTCCAAGGAGCCGGAAGTCACAGAACAAGAGGAATCAAGGTCCAAGTCCATGTTGAAAGGCTGAAAAAGGTGGAGTCTGATGTCCACAGTGATGGTAACAGCAAAAGACCCATCTGCTCCAGCAGAATGGAGCTTTCCAAATGCAGGCAGAGCTCCTTTCCCCCCTTCCATTCCATCTGGGCTGCCACTCACAATCAGCTTGGGTCTCTCACTCCGATTGCTGGCCTGCATGCCAATCATCTCTGGAGACACCCACAGACACACCAGGAAGTGTGCTGCAGTAATGTGGGCATTTGCTAACCCAGTCAAGTTGACAATCATGCTTAACAGTCACAGGTGATTAAGAGAACATTTTGCCACTATGATAACCAGCCCCAAACACCTCTGGGGCATTACTCATTTGGGAAAAACGTGTGTGAGGGGGAGAGACTCACTTATCCAAGTAAATATTTGCAGATTTTCCCAAGATTGACATTTTGGAAAGCAAGTATCCAAGAGTTGGGGATGGGGTCCTATGTAGATGCAGCAGGATGTAATAGTGGATTTCAGAGCAGAAGAAAATCAACTGCTCAGGATCACAACTGGACCGGAAGTCCTTGCCTGGAAGCCCTCCCATCTACCCATGCCCCATGGAAACCTTAACACACACCCAAGAATGCTACTGGGGTTCTGGTGTATTGAAGTTTCATCTGAAAGACCCTCATATAAGGAACTTTCTGGCATCTTTGTCCTAAGGTGGAACTTTTTCTCAAAGTGTGTAGCTGCCCCCATCATAGGTCTCAAAGAGAACACAAAGAAAGAGATGGAAAGAGGGGGTAAGACAGGCAGGTGGCGGAAGGCTAATGACGCTGTTGAAGCTCATTGGCATCTTAATTGCAACATTCAGTGGTGTGCAGAAGGCCTGAGTGTCCGGGCCGGCTTTGGACTCTCAATCTCCTTGGGCAGATGCAAATTCACCCTCTTGGATGACGGGATGGTCTAGAGTCCAGGGCCTCCTGTCCTCGGCTGGGGACCCCTAAACTCACTACTCCACTGGGACTAAGATGAGCCTGGTGATGCTCTCTCCTTGGAGCCCAAATTTGGGGGCTGGTGCCAAGACTCTTAGCACTCAAGATAAATGTTATTTAAATGCAATAGCGTAAAAATGAAAATGAATGGCAAAAAATCCACAAAGAACAAAATACCAAATTTTAAAATAAAGAAGGATCTGTTGTTTTCCCCCGAGTTAAACTTTGAGCTAATGTCTCTGATTTCCAGGTTGCTAAGCCAATGTCATTTTTCAAAAGAACTAGATGAAAACTATAGCTTCTTAAAGACAACTCAACAAGCCAATTTATGTCATAAAAAGCCTGGATATTTTCCTAAAGGAACCAAACCAGATATTCACAATATTGCATTACCCGAATAGAAGTTATGTCTGAGTCACTGAAGGGAATGCCCAAGTTAGCTGACAACAGGAATGATAAAGTCCTAATTCCCAAGCCAAGCCTTTTGGGTTCTGTAAACCCAGCCAACAGAATTCTCAAACATGCTCCCTTTTAGAGTGATGCCAGACAGCCTGACAACATCATGGATTCAGTCAAGTCTTTGCTCTCTCCCAGAGGACCCTCCCAGTGTCCTGCAGCACATTCCAGAACCGAAGAGCATTTCACAGGTCTGTAGAAACCCAGAGAGGAAAGTTCATTTTACAATGTGCTGGGAGATGAAAAGTGTATCTTAGCAGACATTTCCAATACATTCCGTGGCTCATCACAGAGGCATGGAAGGTACTGGCGCTATTGAGAAAGCTGCCCGGAGGGAATAATGAATGCAGAATACGTGAGTGATTCATTTTGATTTTTTAAAAATGCAGCCCAGCCAGAGAAGGCTTCATGAGTGATCTAAAGACAGAGTAAAAGCTCTGCTATTTGCAAAGTCAAGACAGTAAAATGGTTAAAGAAAGCAAACCTGAGATTTCACCTTAAAGGAATTGAGTGTTTTAATTTTTTAAAAGGTGGAAAAAATGTCATAAGAGGGTGTCTGAAGGTTAAGGAAACTGTTGTTAAAATGAGAATTACGTGCACGGAGGTGTTCGCCGCTCGGCCCCTGGAGTGTGAAATTAGTGAGTGAAGGCAGATTTCACAGCCCTGCACTGCGGTGCCTTAGGGCTGCGGCGGATTCACAATTGGGCCGCTCCACCAAGTCCTGCCCACTTGCAAGCTGCTGTCACCGCTCATGCAAAGCACAGATAACCCTGAGTGTCTGCGGCGTTTTGCATTTACATGGAGCACAGCTCTGTCCTTCCTTCCGGTGCTGCTGAATCTAGTGCTTTGTGCAGGAGGAGCGCACGGGAGGAGCATCGAGCAGACCAGCGTTCTCACCAAAGTCATATTTTCTCTTCTAAGGAAAAAAAAATCCATCCATATGGATTACAGTCAGCAGAAGTGTTGGAAAGTATATTGAAAACGGGGACATGGTTTGCATGCTAAACTTTAAAATAGCTCCAAGGGCAACAAGGAAGTCTCTGCTCCTGGATTTCAGGTCTGCAAAAGCTGAAGCTAACTTTGGAGCATTGGTCTGGAGAAGCTTAACAGGAGAGAGAGAGAAAACGTGGGAAATGATGACATGGGACAGTGTTGTCCACGTAGTCACAGTCAGCAACTAAACAAGCCCATCATATTTCCCACACATCTGCCTGGGCACACACCTGTGGCGACAGAATTGTGCTCAGCCCTAGGGGAGGGATGCGTCTAGGTAACTCAGCAAATAGACCCCCAGGAACGGAGCCCCCCACCCCCAAAGCCAGAGACAAGGTGGTCTCTTACATCTTGTGTCAGTGTGTGAGTGCATGCACAGATATGTGTGTACATGCACACATGTGCTTGAGTCACGTTCTGATGAAAACTATGTCTCAATATGGATCCTGGTCCGAAAATTTGGGGAAAACCCTGCTGTGGAGAATTTGAATATTTGTTTTCTCCCACAGCCCATAGGACAGCATTCTCTTGCAGTCTTTCTTCTGACTCAGCTGTCCTGGAAGCCCTGGCCCAGGTGTTCTTTCTGACTCACTGGAACAAGGAGACTCTGCCCTTCTGTTGGGACAATGAGGGCTTTGTGTGAGTTCAGAGGGGAGATGCTTCTGTGGAAATATTCCAGGCCACATCCCTTCCCCTAGTTGTAATGTATGAGGATCTCAAAGTGCACCCCAAATGCCCCCCCCCCCCAGATTTTAGGGGCATCAATCCTTTTGCCATTTGTGTAGCCAGTTTCATGTCTGGGAAAGCCCAAGTCTGCAAGAACCACCTTAAAAATGTAAGAGAGAGATGAGAGAGATGAAGCATGCATGGCCTTGAGGAGTTTGGGATGTCAGAGCAAAATTAGTAACTATGGAAGTGGGAAGGTCACTAAATGTGCCTGGTGGTGCACTTCCGGGTGGCATGTAGGTTGCTGGCTATGCTGGCAACTCTGTGAAGAGGACAGCTCTCAGGAAGAGAGCCCTGAACTCAGGGAGTGGAGGGATGGTGCAGGCTAGAAGGGGCAGGAGACAGAATCTGGATGTGGTCCTGTGTGGGCACAGGCCAGGGCAGCTAGGGGCCCTGTGTGTGGAAGCAGCCGGTGGGGAGCAAGCAGGGGGCTGAGATGCAAGGAAGGCCCAACCAGCCTCAGGCAGGACCACCCAGCTGAGCGGACTGGGACTTCCAGTGTTGCGACCCTCTTGTCCCTGTGATTTCCTGGCCCACAAGCCTATGTTAGAGTCCTGGCTCTGCTGTGGGCTTCCCAGCTTTGTGACTCATCTAGCTGTGTCTCAATTCCCCTATTTATAACATGGAGATAATGGACCTGCTCAGGGAGTCACTGTGCAAATGGTTAAAAACTTGGATTCTGGAGTTGTGCAACTGGGAGTCAAGTCTCATTTCCCCACTTTTCTAGCTGTGAGGCCCACGGGTAACCTCTCTGCCTCATTGTTATTATCTGTAACCTAGTGACAATAACAGTATCCTCTTCATGGTAAAAGATTAGTCATGTTGCCATGGAAAGCATTCAGCCAACATGCATGCCCATCATCATTAGTATTATTGCTTAGGCTGTGATGTAAAAGGAGGGCCATTTTTAGAGTTCATTAAAAGAGATTCAGTAATGGTGTAGGCATTGCCCAGGGAGTGGTGAAGAAACCGTTACTGTGGTAGGATGGCCCTGAAGTGTAAGACAGAGCAGTGGACATGTTTGAAGTACCAGCTGGTAGTTTATATCCAGGATGGAGCTGAAGCATCTGTTCATGGAGGTACAACATCCCCATTATCTGTAGCTGTGTAACAAACAGCCCCCAAACTCAACTGATGCAGGTAACAAACGCTGTGTTATTATTCACGAGTCTGTGGGGTAACTTGGCTCATCTGGGCAGGTCCTCTGGTTCATGTATTGACAGCTGGGGCTGGGTGTGCAGGAGAGGGGGGCTCAGCTGGCCCAGTTATAGCTTGAGGAACTGGAAGAGCTGTACTGCCCACTATTGAAACAGGGCAGATTAGGAGAGGAGTCAGTTGGGGCCATGAAGGAGAGCAAGATTTCCCCTTATCAGCCGGGCGGCTGTGGTGGCGCAGGCCTGTAATGCCAGCATTTGGGAGGCTGAGGCAGGAGGATCCCAAAAGTTCGAGGCCAGCCTGGGCTACATAGGGAGTTCAGGGGCAGCCTGAGCTACGAAGGGTGACCCTGCCTCAAAAAACAAAACAAAACAAAACAGAAAACCAAATCATCACATATGTAAAAGAAAGAAAAGATTTCCCCTTATCAAAACGATGTCTACAGACTCAAGTGGGCTGTTGGATGTGAATGCAGATTTCTGGGATGATGGGATTTAAATATTTAAGAGCTCACAGATACAGAGTCAGTAGCTGAAGCTTTCGGTTGGATGAGGTGCCCTGGGGAGTGTGAAGGCTGGGATGGAGCAGATGAGGGCCTGAAGGAAAAGGCTAAAGGATGTGCCCCTCGCAGAGCTCTTGACAGGGGAGCCCCACTCTGAGCCCAGGATGCCTGAGCTGTTCCCCACATGTGAGGATCAGAGGCAGCTGGGCTGGGGTTGCAGGCTACACAGGATGCTGGGGACTCGGTCCTTCTGAAGAGCTTCTAGATAAAATGCTAACCCAAGATAGGCTTGTGTCTGTGTCCCAGGCCAGGGAGGGTGTCCCTGAACACGCTTGCTTTCCTCTGGATTGAGGTCTGGATGATTCTACTTCTCCTTAACTTTTATGGCATGCGACTGGTGTACTGAGACAATGATGGCTGACAGAGGCAGGGAGGAGGGAAGGCAGGAAGAAGAGCAGGGGTGGGGCAGTGGAGAGCCCAGGGCCCTGGCTCCCACTTTCTGGGGTCCTCATCCTAGCTCTCCAGCCCTCAGCTGAGGCAGTTCAGTTCCCACCTCTGCTCCTCAGTTTACCCATCTCTGCCCCTGGCCCTATCTTTTCCTACTTGTAAAGTGGGAGGTTAAAATCATGCTACTGAGGGGAGCTGAGTGTGAAATCCTTCATATACTTAGGCAGCAAGTCAGCAACAGTTACGTCGGCTCTCCAAGCTGGGAGGCAGAGCTAGGGGAATGCTGGTGCATTAGTGGTAGGAATGCGAAATGCTATAACTACTTTGCAAAATTTTGGGCAGTTTTTAAAAATTAAATGTACTACCTACCCTATGACCCTAGCAATTCCACTCCAAGGTATGTACACAGGAGAAATGAAAGCATATGTCCAACAAATTGTAAACAAAAATGTTCATTGCAGCTCTATTCCTAGCAGCCCCAAAGTCGAAACAATCCAATTATCTACCAACAGGAGAATGAATGAACAAACGAGAGTGTGTGTGGACAATGAAGTACCACTCAGCAATGAGAAGCAACACACCACTGGGGCAGGCAGAGCCATGGGTCAGCGTTAGTATCATCCAGATGTTGTGCTTTCGGAGGCACCAGTGTGTTCAAAAACTATCCAAAGTGGTTGCCTTCCTGTGGGCTGAGGCAGGAGGCAAGGCCAGCAGCTATTGCTGTGTGTTTCCAGCCTTTCTCTACTTCTGGCAATTTAAAAAGCCACATGCTAGGTAATTTAATAATCCTCACAGGGTCTGTTTCTGCTTTTTGCATCGACTCCCAGGCAAAGTCTAGTTAAGTAACCGGAAGCCCCACTTGCTCAAGTTCAGCTTGGATATCTGGAGTCCAGTTTGGAGGAAATGGACACCAAATTCATAGAATTGCACAGCTCGGTCCAAAGTGAGGGAAATGAATCATTTAGGTGACCAGGACTTGGTGGCTCTGATCGAAAGGTGGATCGGCAGAGGAACTCATTCCCGAGGAGGGACAAGTTAGGGGCATCTCACAGGCAAATGCCCTTGACGATGAAACCCCTCTTCCAAGGTCACCTGGGCCCTGGGAGGATGCTGTCATCAGTTGTGACAGCACCCAACCAGGACCCGGCAATGAACTGAGATGACAGTAGGGAAGGAGCTTTTTTACATAAATTAGGAGTTATGTGAGAAAATGGTTTCTCGGGCTGACTGGCTCGGCAGTCTCTGGAGTATTCAAAATGCAAATGAAAACCCTTGCTGAACCCGGGATCTCTGCTCCTGGAAAGCTGACAGTGAACCCAGAACTTAAGAGATGAGACAAATGAGGATCTGTTGGTCACCTTACATAAGTTCTTACCATTTTTACAAAGCAGCAGAATTTAGAATGTGATTTGTTTTACAGAATTTGATTTAGGCTCTTCCTCCCAGAAAAGTCCCATTCTGTGGTAAGTTCATCTGCAGCAGTTAACCTGTCCACTGTCTATGTCCTGTCTTCCACTCCCACCCCTACTGTTACACATACCATGGGGACAGGGACTGTCCTTGGATTGGTCAGGACAAGGCCATATATCAGGAGCCCAGATGTTTCTTGTGTGACATTTACAGTGGACCCTTGAGTTACGACCAGCCTGACATATGAACAACTTGGGTTATGACCGGACTTTTAGTTTTAACTTACAACCGAAGTTTTGAGTTAGGACCTGAATGCCAGCCACTTGTGCTTCCAGGTGGACTCATATTTAACTCTTAAAGAGTTCTGGAAGGAACATTACATCCTTTCCTGTGTGGGGTTGAGAAATCCTGGGCCAATGTCTTTCTAAGGACACTGAGATCTGCTTGTATATAGGAGAGAGATTTTGAAGAGGAGCAGAGGAGCCTGATCCTTCAATTGACCAACTTGAGTTACAATCAGCCCTCAGGAATGAATTGAGTTCATAATTCAAGGGTCCACTGTATTAAAGAAAAAAAATTATTCTGATACTTGTTGAGATGGTAAAGAAGATTTTATTCAGGACTATTGCAATAGGTTTTGTATCAGTCTGTTTTCAGTTACTATAACCAAATACCCCAGGCTGGTACACTTATAGAGAACAGAGGTTGATTTAACTTATAGCTTTAGAAGCTGAAGGTCCAAACATGATGGTGCTGGCACTGGGGAGGGCTTCCTTGGCTGTGTCACTATGACGGCAGATGACTTCTGAGAGGGAGAATTGGGAACCATGTGAGACAAGAAGCCAGGAAGAGAAGAGTGACCAGCAACAACCTCCCACCTCCTCTTAACATTGCTACACTGGGGACTCAGCTTCCAGCACATGAAACTTGGAGACACAAACCACACCCAAACCACAGCAGGTGTCAAGGCTAACATTGCAGTGGGAGAGAGATCAGGCTGAACTCCAAATATAACACAAGCAGCCGGGGATTTAGCCTAGGAGCAGGTTGTGAGGTTGTGAGTGGAAGGATACTAAGGTGACATCAAGCATGGAGCATTCTTGCTGAGGACAGGCCAGGGTGATCAGATATCACAGGTGGGAAGTAGGGGATGCTCTCTACACTGTCTTAGCAGGGTTCTTGCTGAGAAAGTGCTGGGCAGGGACAGGGCCGAGGTGAAGGTCTAGGTGAGAAGACAGCTTACAGGAGCTGACTAGGGTTTGGTTAAGGAGACTGTCTTTGTCAAAGGGGGAACAGTAGCTTTCTTTGCTCCAAATCAGTTTTTTTTTGTTTGTTTTCCTGTGCACCTGTATTAATATTTTAGTAGACATTCCTGTAAGACTTGGGGTTTTTAAATAGATTTTCTGTCTATTGTTTGTTTTCTTTTGTCTTGGGCTGTAGCTCGTTGCAAACAGCAGGAACTGACTCAGGTTGCAGAGTAAACCAGTGTCAGCTGGTTTTGATGTTTTTGTCATTCCACCTAACACGCAGCTTCCAGGAAGAGCGCCTTGATTGGCCAGGCATGGCTCAGTGCTCTCTCCGTGTGAGGAACTGGTCATATTGGTTGGCAGGTTCTCGTAACACTGTTGAATGGGGAAGGCTTTGCTCTCCTAAAGAATCAGGATACTGCACCTGGAGAGAGGGAAACGACCCATGGTGTATTCCATACAAATGTGGTTCTCAACTGTACCAATGTGGCTACCTCAGCACCCACATTTATGACAATATTGTACGAAGCCTCCTTATACCCCTGAAATGAAATACGTACACAATACTGGTAAAACCTATCTAGACAGAAAATTTTAAAAATTAGATTATTTCTCTTGGGATAATATCAAAGAGAAATAAAAAGAAACTAGCTTGTAGAAGATTGCTTATAATAAAAATAACAGAACAATAGAATTATCCAATATTAACAAATAATAAATATGTGCCAGTGAACAGCTACACTGTAAGGTGCAAGGAACCAAGGAGTCCTGTGTTCCTTCTGTTGAAGAATGAGTCTGGATTTAAAGCAGCAAGATGGTCTGAAGCCGACTGTATAAGACACACAGGAGAGGGAAGGTCAGATTAGGTACCGGGTCAAGACATAGTCCATTGGCATTAAAAGGAGCAATGGACACTTAATGTTCAGAGGAAGTAGGGTGGAGGCGTACTGAATGGAGTGAGCCTTTTATCTGCAGGAGCATCCAAGACACTTAAAAGCCACGGGATGCAGGACAATGATATGGGGTGTGGGACTGTCTTGCTTGTGGCAAGAGTGATAGCATCCCGGGAGCCTCTCCAAGTGTCAGTAGCTCCCAGAAGGAAAAATGCAAAAGAGTTTGAAATCTAGTGGGTGTCTTGACAAGCTCACGAACCCAGGGGATCTCTGCCTTTCACTGTCTTTGTCTCTGCTATTTTAAGTGCTCTGTAGGCAGATGTCGATTTATAGTGAACTGATAATAATGCAAACATTTCCTGTCCGCAGGAATGTGCTGTATGTCTGGTGGAGGCTCAGTTGGCTCCTATTCCTGCTCATGGAAGAAGCCAATTTCACATCCACTGGTCACATCCCTGTGGACATCCCAGGCCTTTCAGTGTGTCTACTCTTTGGAATTTCCTTTGAAATGGCTTTAAAAATCATTCTGGTTTGTTCATTAGTTACTGAGTTAAATAAAATCTTTGACACATTTTTTTCATTTAGTATGGTGCGAGAGCATGCATGACTTTATCTTTAAAAGTTATTCTTTAGGTTGAGGATTTAGCTCAGTGGTTCTGCCGCCTGCCTCGCCAGCCCAAGGTCCCAAGTTTGATCCCTGGTACCAAAAAAAAAAAAAGAAGTTATTCTTTAATAAATCCCAAAATTGTACAACCAGAAATTCACTCAACTTTTCAAAAGATGATCCTATACTGATGGTGTGCACACTGTGAAGCCACACACACACACACACACACACACACACACACAGAAATGATAAACCTAGAGTCCTAACTTATTTTCTTTTATCTCAACCCTTGGGCCCAATAATTGACTGAATGCTATTTGTTCTTGTCTTACAGATGTTGGGCTTGGGGCTTTTAGGGTCTGAAATCACAATCTCAGGGACAAATTTTTGAGATCACACTTTATTCATAGTCTTTTTCATTTAACCCAAATTCTCAGCTTTTTGGCTCTTGTATGAAGAAAATCACAACTCCAGAGATGACCTACCACCTTTCAACATTTACATGAAAGGGAATTACATCTTGTGACTCCTAATCTTCTCAGCCATGGTTGTTTCTTTGGTGTCATGGGGGTATTTTTTAACATCAAAAGGAAAAAGAAGGAGAAAAATCCAAAGAGACCACCCCTAAGTCTGAAATCCTGTTAAACCTCACACAAAGCCAAACCCAACAGACCTCGACAGAATAAGCTCATCGACAGAGCAGCCCAGATCTTAGCTGCGAGATCTCGTGGGCTCCTTTGTGAGCCCAGCTCCTTCCATGGGTATGGTGGGGGACAGGGAGGGATTCCTACTTCCAGGTATTTGGGTCTGCTACTGCAATGGGAGGGACAATTCTTTGATCTTGGGGTCTGGTGCTCACTTTCATGGCTCTGGTCCTTTTATGAGAAGAGGGCAGAAAGCATTATTAATATCTGCAGCAGGCCAGGCCAGGGGCATGGTCATTTCTCTGCTCTGCTGTTTAAAATTAGCATTCTAACAATTTAAGCCTTTTCCAATAGATCCAGGCAGGGAGGATGAGATCTGCTTCCTAAAGTTTTTATGCTCTAATCAATTCTTATGCTCTATTCTAATCAATTGGAAGGACGTATTTCCAATACAGGAAAGAGCTTCTGCCTAAGAAATTTTTTTCTGAAGAGTTTTATGATCTTAGAATGTTAATAATTGGTGCTAAATGCTCAAAAACATTAAAAACTATTCTAAAGTACAGTCTGGCTCCGTGGTGGTGTGTGACACGCATGAGCTGTGTGCCTCCCTGGGGTACCCCAGTGGACCTTTCAGACCTCATCTGCTTCCCCTTCTGCCTCCTGCCCTCCAGCCCTCCCCAGACCTCTTACCCTTCTTCTGCGGGGCCAAGTTGAGGCCTGTCTTGGGGTGTTTCTACTCCTGTCTCCGCTATGGGATTAAATTTTCCTTGCCCAGGGAGAAGAGGGATGTGCCTTCCCCTCTCCACTGTCCCTGTGGGGCTCTCCTGGACATTTCCTCTTTTGGGAAACTGCCCTGACCACCCACGTAAGGGAACTTCTCCTTCTTCCCCATCCCAGCATCCCATGGTGCTTCCTCCATTGCCGTCTGTCGCTTACCTGTTTATTATTTGTTACTGCCTTTCTTTCCACTAGATCAACTCGGAGAGGGCAGGATCCACCTCCTGCTCGAGCCATCTCACCTACCCTGCTCTTCTTGCTGTCTGAGGGCCTTGGGTGTGAGGGTCCCACCAGCTGGGGCTAATTAGGAAGACAACAGAATCCCTGACACATGGAGCCAACGTCTCTCAGGGATAGTGGCTATTAAACATGTTCTAGTTCTTGGATGTCTTACCTCACTTTTTGGTTATTTTGATCATTTGCTCCAAGAACAATTTATGTACATTGGAAGGCCTCCCATTTGACGACCCTGAGGGAGGCTCCAGAGGATCTGTGCTCTATGTAGTGGACAGAGAAGGCTGTGGATGGGAGCGGGAGAACTCAGGAGAAACCAGAGTGCTTCACAGAAGAACCCACAGAAGACTGAATAGGAGGCCATGGCAAGTGGGATGGAGAGGAAAAGTGGCCTGGGAACAGGCGACAGTTTAAAGTCTAGGGGCCACAGAGTGGCTACTAAGGGATGAGTGTGCAGCTTGGCATGGCTGAAAAGTGACCAGATTTTCTGGGTGATGACTCAGCTTTTCATATCCCAAAGTGATTCAGTGCAACCCAGCCCAGCCCAATGAATTAGGATTCAGTCCCATGTGACCCAGTCCTATTCGAGGCCATCAGTTCAATCCTGGGGTATCTTTTGAGAGTCAGTCAAGCACATAGCCTGTGGAGGATGCACAGAAGCACAAAGCATAGCCCTTGGCCTCCAGGAACTCTGGATCTTGCCAGGAAGGCTGGTATTTAAGGGGAAATAAGAGTTGAAAGATGTGATTCACGTTCCTGGCATCACAAGACAATTGGGAGCACACAGGTTTGGGGACTGAGCCCCAGCTCACGTGGTAAGGGAAAGGTGATAGGTCCCTCGCTCACCTACCTAGTGAGGACTTCCTGAGCATCTACAATACATGCCCCAGCATGCTAGGTGCTTAGGAAAGAGAAAGGTAAAGAGGGGAGATGAGATCCTGGCTTCCACGGGGCTTATTCTGGGAACAAAAGAGTAAAAGAGATCTTGACAGACGGGGACAGTGGTGTGCAGAAATACAACAGGGACCCCGGTGGAACAGTCGAGGAGCAGCAGATGGAGCCCCCTGGGTACAGTGTCTGGGAGTCCTGACCCCCGTCAGAGCCGACACCTGCATGCAGAGGGGGAGGCAGATGGGGGTCGCAGGTCGGAGTGGGGGGGAGAGCAAGCACAGGGTGGGGAGGGGTCAGCCGTGTGGGTGTTTGGGGACAGCAAAGCCATGCTGTAATGTGGTGAGGGGCTGTGTGGTGGGAGCGGTGGGCGGGGCCGGTGGTCCTGAGCCCTGTGGGCCCTGGTGGGGGCCTGGGTTGTTCTACCTGGGGATGGAATGGGCTGCCCTGGTCATTTTCACCTCACTGCTGGGAGGGCCCGTCCCATCTCCACTGGAACCTTCTGGTACGAACAAAGCGCTGACGACAACTAGTTTCCCACAGACTGGCGCCCTTGGCATTATCCTGCCCTCCCCCAGCCTTCTTTCTGACCCCAAATCTCTGTTTTCTGCTTGCCCTGTCCAGATTGACACCCGGGCCTCAGCTCAAGTCCCTGAGGCATCTGATTTCCTGTGCATTCTTAAAATTATTAAAGCTTAGGGCTGGGGATTTAGCTCAGTGGTTCTGGTGCCTGCCTTGAAAGCACAAGGTTCTGAGTTTGATCCCCAGTACCAAAAAAAAAAAAAAATTATTAAAGCTCAAACCCGGGTGCAAGTGTCATCTTTTTTGTTGATCTGCACTGAAAAGGAACGGGGAAAGCAAAGAAAATAATCACGTGGCCTCGATTGTATCAGCTCAGCACCGAGAAACAAAGGGCGAGCGGTTTTCTGGTTGACAGGTGACATTTCACTCGAGCGTCTGGGACAATGAGGCTCGGAAACAACGAGAGCAGCCTGGGCACTGGGGTGCAGGGCTCGCAGGGCCTGTCTGTGCTGGGTGTCGGGGGAGCCATGGGTGCCTGGGCACTTGTAGCAGCAGGCACTCACTGGGCACTTGCTGTGTGCCCAGCATGGCTCTGGGAACTTCCCAGGCATCATCTCACAGCCCTACAGAAGGCTGTGTTATTAACCCACTTCACAAGCCCAAAATAGTGAAGTGTTTTCAATTCATCATGCAGTTGTAAGAGATGAACCCGGAGGTAAACTGCAGGCTGTTGATTACACAGCCTGTCTTGGTCAGCACACACTGTTTTTACAAGGCCCAGTACGATCAGAATAAGCAGATCATCTTGTGCTGGAATGACAGGATTCCATGCCACTGGTCCCTTCTTATGTCTGCCCACGTACCAGCCTGCTGTACCTCGGCACTTGCAGGAGATAGTGGAAAACAGCTACGCAGACAGTTCTCACACTGTCCTCCGGGGGGGGTAATGCCCGCTACTAAGCGGTGTTTACTTGCTGCTTCTCTAAGTTGGTGGGCATGTGCGTCTGTGTGCACACCATGCGTTGGCCTGCGTGATGTTGTGCGTGTGTATATATGTGCATGTGTGCGTGTGTGAATATACACAGGGGTTTGGGGGTCAGTTGGCCTGAGATTAACCCTAGTTCAGCCACTCACTAACCCATACTCTCAGGCTAGTGACTCAGCCTCTCAGTGCCTGTGTCCTCCTCTCTCCTATGGTGGCAGTCACAGCCTCCGCCCACTGCACAGGGCTCCTGTGAAGATTAGATGACTCAGTCTGTGTGAGGCTCTTAGGAGGGGTCCTGGCCCAGGGAGGATGCTGGGTAAATGTCGCTGTTATTGCTGCCCATGTTCTCCAGAGTCTCCTGCGTGTTCAGCCGCCATGGTGAGAGGAGGGGAGGAACATCTTGGCCCGTGAATAACTGGCTCCCTGACCGAGAGTCAGGCATATTAGCTCCCTGCGCCTTAGTTTCCTCCCCTGGAAAATGGGAATAAGAATCCCACTTCCCTGGGGAGGCTGTTGGGAGGGTTGAGTGCCAGGAGCACAGCTGGCTTCGTAGCAATTAGCCACCCTCCCCATCTCACCTGGGTGGTCTCCATTCGTGCTCAGCCACCTAGATTTCTGTTTCCTAGCACTCCAAGTGTGTTCCTACCTGGAGGTCTTGCAGATCGTTCTGCTTGAAAGTCCTCTCAGCTGCTTCTTTGAGTGACTCTTCTCATGCACATGTAGGCTCTTCTGCTGGGCCTCCCTGACTATACTGCATGCTGCAGCTCTTTGCCTGACATTGGGAACTCCAGCTGGGGTCCAACCCAGCCTGCTGCCCACTGTTTTAAATAAAGTTTTATTGGAACACCGACCCTTTCCCACTGTCTGGCTACTGTCTCACCTGGAGGGCTCAGTTGAGTGATTGCAGCAGTACAGTGTAGCCCACAAACCCCAAAGCATTTCCTTTCTGGCCTTTCCTAGGAAAACTTTATCAGCCCCCATGCCATTCTGCTACCCCACTCAGCTCCCATGGCCCTGCGCTGGGTCCCCAGAGTCAGGCACAGATGAGGATCAGAGGAGGAGGAGCTGCTGGGGCAGGTAGCTGTCCAGCTGTCCTGTGGCTCCTGGCTGTGGCTGGCAGGAGCTGTGACTGAGCTGTCAGCTCCTGGCACTGCCACAGGCCAGAGAAGCCACCAGGAGGAGTCTGGAGCCTGCAGTCAGATGCCTGCCTGACCCTGTGGTGAGGGGAAGTGGGCTACACTGACTGCTCCAAAGCCATCAGAGCAAAGCTCGCCTTTCTCAGGGTGGTGCCAGATGGGTTTCTCCTCCACGACTGTCCCCCCTGCTGGTTGGGGGCCCCATCACTGCAGCCATTCACAGAGGCTGTCACTGCAGCATGGTGGCTCAGGGCATTCAGCCTGTGATCTCCTTGGGTTTCGCTGTCATCACACCGTGGGGGCCACCATTCCACCTCTCTTTTGCTCCTGTCTGTTAGGATGTGGCAGGCTTGCTCAGGGAAGCAGGAGTGATACTGCTGGGCAAGAAACTTGGACAGCAAAACCTGTGCCTGGGCTGCCCTTCTTGGGCTGTTAACTTCGGGCAGAAGCATGAGGTCTTTAGAGTCAGAAGGGCCCTCACATAAAGCATGGAGTCTCTGGCTCTTCCGTTTCCCAGGCAAGGAACTTATGGTCTAGAAATTTGATCTGTTTCATAACATGAGCGACCCAGGGAATCCATGCAGGGACAGTTGGGGCCTATCTAGCCTCTAGGACTCAGCCTCTGTCCGCACATCTCTCAGCCTGCAGCCTCAGTTGTCAGGGAAGGCCCAGCGTCCTCCACCTTGTGGGAGCCAGGAGGTCACCACCCACATCTTACAGTACCCACCCCATCTCCCCTATGAATTCTGCTGGGTCCTGTCACCCATTGAGCTCACCCATCACCCTGTTGGTAGCGTGTTTCCCACTTCCCCTGCCCTCAAAACGGGCAGGAGCTCCTGAATGCGCAGTGTCCACTGGGTTTGAGGTTGACGACTAGTAGCAGAGGGCCAAGATAACAGTGGACCAAGTAAAGCAGAAGAAGCAGAAAAGCCCATATGTCTGGGCCTGGGAGCCCACTCAGAGAGGTAGCCAGGGGTCACAGAACGTGGGGCTTGCAGGAGGCTGCGTTTGCTGTGTGTGGAGGGAAGAAGTCAGGCAAGGGTTTTGAGCAGGAGAGTAATGTGATTTTATTGACATTAAAGAAGCGTGTTGATCTTGGTCTCTGATAGGTCTCCCACCACCTCAGCAGCTATTATGGATAGTAGCTACCCTCTTCCTATGGTGCCTTGCCCCCTGCCCTGTGTGACGTCATGCCAAGATGGCTGCTCCCACCAAAGAATAAACCCTTCTTCCCAGCATGCCCCTGTTCCTGCCTAGAAAGTAACCTAATACTCGCTCACCTCCTACCACCTAGTGACATCATGCGCTCCTCCATTCCCTAGTCACTACCTCACTCAACCCCGCCTCAGCCCCTACAAACCCCACCCCAGTCTCTATAAAAGACTCTCCCTGACCCGGCCATGTTGCTTTTGTCTCTCCTTTGTTCAGAGACAGCCCGGCAGATCTATTCCCCTAATAAAGGCTTGTTGTGGCCTGGTCTGGTCTTGGTCTTCGGCCCTTTTACCTGACAGTCTCCATATTACATTTGTTTGAGTGACTAGTTGGTTAATATTTTTCCTCCCGAATCTCTGCCTCAAATGAACTGTCCGTGACCAGAGGAACCGTGTCTTTTTTCTTCTCTGCAGTGTAGTCTAGCTTCATATTGCTTAGCATGTGTCTGACACATAATGAATACTGGTGAAAACAGAGGGGAAGGGGCCAATTTGCCTCTAGGACTCAGCCTCGGTCCACAAGAACTCTTTCAGGCACAACCATGTTGATCTTGAGCCTGACTCTGTGCTGAACAAGAATAAGTAATGATGGAAGCCACTTCAACAACCATTCAAGCATCTCGTCATTGCTTGAAGAGGAAAAAGGCTAAGAAAATGGAGGCCTTTGGGGATGTAGGAAAGGTGCTGTCACCACGGAGACGAGAGACAACTGGAGGATGATGTATTGCAGCTTTCTGGTATGTTACGAGCTGGTGGTTTAGAGGGAAAATAGCTCTTCTATGGCCACCACCTAAAGAGGTTAGGGCCGATTTGTCCTTCTTTTTAGCCATGCAGAAACTCTGAGCGACTTTTCTTCACTCTTTATAAAAGGCTGCCCTTAGTGTAGACTCCAGTCATCTGGTCACCCAGACCCCCTTTCGGCTGGGCCAGGGCAGGCGACTCTGGTTGCCCTGACAATAGGCACCATAGACACAAATTTTCAGATGGAATCTTGTAACTATAAGAAACAGGAACCTCATGAAATCAGTTCTGGGGCTGGCCTCATAGTGGGAGGAACCACACCATCTCAGAGGTGCATTCGACAAGGGATCTGTGTTGGACCTCAGTGTCCCATATTGGTGCTTTGGGCAGTGGGAGTGACACTGCCTGAGTGTCCCAGAGGTTCCAGAGTTATGGTCATGTGAACAGCTCTGTGGGCTGAGTTCGTGTCTACGTAACCTTAAGTCTGATTCCAGCTCTTCTGGGAAATTGCCTAGGTGCCTAGGTGTTTTAGCCAATTCCTCTTTATGTTTGTATTTACAGGAGTCAGTACTGTTGTTCAAAACTAATGGCCCTGACTGGTTCCCGAGGCAGATGTGTGGAGCAGCCTACCAGGTACTGGAGAGGCAATGGGGAATAGAGAGGGTGCATGTGCTCCTTGTTGAACTGCGACCCTGCAACCAGTCCAAACAGGCAAACAAGGACAGGCTGTCCACAGCTGGTCACACGTACTTCTTTTATTTAGTCACCCGCCAAGTATCTTTTAGGACTGACTATACCAGACACTATGCAAGATACTGAGAATTAAGTATTGAGCAAGATACATAAGGTCCCTGTCCTCATGGAGCTTCCATTCTGGATGGAGAGACAGCAAGAGATAATAAACAAATGACCAAATACAACATTTTCAGACTGTGATGAGGTTTACACAGGATGATATAATAGAAAGCCATGAAGGGCTGATTTATGCAGGGTGGTCAGGGAGGGCTCTGAGGAGGTGGCCTTTGCCATGAGAAGCAGCCCTGGGTGGGAGAGGCAGTGAGTGTGACAGGCCCAGGCCAGAAAGGTCTCATGTTAAAGGGACTTGAAGGAACTGATCTCCGGGCCTTGTGGATCCCAGTAAGGAATTGGAATTGTATTTAAAGACAATGGGAAATCGCTGAGGAGATTAAGCAAGGGAGTGACATGAATTCATTGGTATTTATAGACATAGATGATGAGCCTGGGGGTCGCAGGGGGGAAAGGAGACCCAACATTTTAGGAGTGTAGTCCGCCAGGAAGCTTATGGGAGACTCAGTGCCCAGGTTTTTATGGGATGCTAGCTGCGTAGACACCCTCTGCTTAGCACCAACCAAGAGTCCCTAGGCACAGAGGAAAGCTAATACTCAGGGCAAGCTGCATTTCCAACCAGGATGTGCTGGGGGCTGGGGACGAGGCGGGGATGGCAGGGAAGAGAGAAGCGAGTAGATTCAGAATCTATTTTGCAGGTGGGTTTGTCAGAAGCGCTGATGGATGGGGTGGGGGTGGGGGTGGAGAAAAAGGGAGGTGTCAGCCTTTACCACATGAACATGGATCATCATCACTGAAAGGGCCCATCACCGTCATTAGGCATGTTAGAGTTTGAGAAATCCTGCTACATATGTCTCGCTCACTTAATCATAGCCATTTCACAATGGAAAGGACTGTACAGGGTGTTTAGCAGAAAGGCGTATTCTGACAGACAAGGAATCAGAGACCGAGGGGAGGGAAGTGATTCTCTTAAGGCTGGGCAGAGTTAGTTGCAGACACAGGATTGAACTCTGTGCTCTTTGATCTCTAAGCAAGTAATCTTTCCATATGTGATTTTGATGAGAGGGCCAGAAGGATTACAAACAATAGGGTATTAAAGCTGGGAGTGGTTCTGTGCTGGTTTTTTTTGGTACTGGGGATCGAAATTGGGACCTTGCGCTTTCGAGGCAGGCGGCGGAACCACTGAGCTAAATCCCCTGCCCTCTGTGTTGGTTTTAAGTTACTGTTTCTTCTATACTCTATTCCATAGTGCTGGAGATGTAATTCTACAAAGTACTTTTCTTCTGTATCAGTTGGCTTCTTGGTAGGTTCCCCCAACTCATGACTGTGCCAGTGTAATAGAGACCCAGGAGATAGAAACCACACAGTCATTTAAACAGGTGAAATGTTGTATTAAAACTCATTAAGTTGGGGCCAGGGATTTAGCTCAGTAGTTCTGCCGCCTGCCTCACAAGCACAAGGATCCAAGTTCGATCCCTGGTACCAAAACAAAACAAAACTCATTAAGTTGTGATAAAAGAATAACTAGGGTGTAAAAAAAAGTTTATATGTTTGCCTATGGTTCTGTGAGTGGACCCAAGAAAGGAAAAGTTTGGGAATGAGGCCCATTCCTGAGGCAGGGTTTGGTTCTTTGGGTGGAAGGTTGTTTGCTGATCTGTCTTAGGGCATTGGCCCAGTGGAACGGCCTTAACGCAGTCACCGGTAACTAGAAAATCACCAGTTCTTTCTCTGCCTCCACTGGTACAGTTTGGTCCAAGCCTCCATCATTTCTCCACTGATGATTCCAGCAATCTCACAAGTGGTCTCTTGGTTTCTATCCGGACCCTGTGTTGGGTCAGGTTCCCTAGAAGCAGAGCCCGTGGCAGAGATCCCTGTGTGTGTGGTTTGTCAAGAAGCTGTTCCTACGAGAAGGGAATGAGGCTGCAGAATAGGACAGAGGGAAAAAGGGAATGAAAATACATATAAGGAGGGGAAAGAAGTAGGGCAGAGGGAAGGTGCTAGGCAAGGAAGGCAGGCACTTGGCTGGATTGCACAGGGAGATGCAGTCCAGGTTGCCCTAGTCTGAAGCAAGGGATTGGCATTGTGTGTCTGTGTCCATCAGTCAACGGCTGCAGGGTACAGATGTGCATGAGGCTATAATCTTGTGCAAAGGGCAGGTTCTACCTGGAAAGGGTACTCCTGCAAGACAAAGCAGTGGGGGATGGTGGCAAAGCTCATTAATGGGACTCAGGCAAGGCACCCGGAGCGACCCATCCCTTTTCCAGAGGTGCACTTGTGGATGGGTGGTGGAGGTGAACCTCC
Organism: Heterocephalus glaber; assembly: GCF_053883595.1. Taxonomy (NCBI): domain Eukaryota; kingdom Metazoa; phylum Chordata; class Mammalia; order Rodentia; family Bathyergidae; genus Heterocephalus; species Heterocephalus glaber. The sequence continues at coordinate 20,263,363 of NW_028258410.1, read as the reverse complement.
TCTTCAGGTTCAGGTCCAAGTTCAAGATGAATAGGTCAGTCTTGCGCTGGGCACTGCAAGGTTCATGGGGCTGCAGTGGCAGCATCTGCCCAGGATGTGACAGAAAAGGGAGGAAAGCACATTGGAGTTAGAGTCCCACAGATCCACCGAAGCACCACACCAGTCCATGAAATCTGACTGGGGGGGACCTGGGGTGAGTGTCTTTTTTCTCTGGATTTATTTTTCCATGGGAAAATGCACTGTGAACAGCACGGCCTCATGTGACATCAGAGGCCCAGCACTGATGGTCTGGACTCATTACCTGGGATTCTGCATCCAAGTTCTCCATCCGATCATTTTCTTGTGCCTACAAGTTTAGTCATGCTAGAGCAATTACACGCTGCAATACACTTTATTAGAAAGACTTTTCCTTTCCTTTTTGTATTATAGTTGAGATATTACATTGATGAAAAGTGTGTGTGTGGGTAGGTTATATTATCCATGGTTTTTATTTTGATTGAGTAAAGGGGAAATTATAAGGTATTTGTTGTTTTTGCTTTGTTTTTGGTACCGAGTATTGAACTCAGGTCCTTGCGCTTGCAAGGCAGGTGGTGGAACCACTGAGCTAAATCCCCGTCCCTATAAGGTATTTGTTTTAAAATCTAGGTATTGGCTCTGGTAGAACCAAGAACAAGTCTAAGAAGATCCACAACACTGTCACTTTCTGCAGGAAAGCCGCGCTCCCACTCACCTGGACACCCACGGGTCTTTGTTAGCACGAGCTGAACTGACAATGCAGTTTGTCAACCTTCCACCCAAACTTCTCTGCCCTTGTGTCTGGGCTCTGATCCATGTACTCTTTAAGGGGAATCTGTGTAATAATGTCGCCCCACCTTCCGGGCCATGCAAACACTCCTGGAACTGTCCCCTCCAAGGACAGTGTGGCTATCTGGCTCCGGTTTGCTGCAGGAGCAGACTTGGGCTTCTGCCAGATTTACTTGGTGAGCAAGTGATTTGTCCCTCCATGGGGGACAGAGCAACAGTCAAGAAACAAACAAACACATTTTTAAAAAAGACATGAAAGCTTAGTCATGCAAATCAAGGCCAAGAAGAGAGGGAAAAGAAAAGACCTCATTGATATTCGGCAGCAGAGCTAGGGGCCCCTGGCCCCTCAGCCCAGTCCTATGAAAACACTGGCCCAGGGGGCCACTGGCACATTCATAAGGGTTTGTCCCCACTGGAGTAAACACCACCCGTTCCCAGGACACCAAGGAGCAGGAAACTAGCTGGAGGTTAACTGGGTCATTAGTGGCGGTATAATGTGGGTCATTCTGATGCGATTCAGTCCCTTCTGCGGGAGGCTGAAATATAGCGTGGCTCTCACAGTGGGGGACGGTGCCTCTGCAGCCTGCTCAGGTCTCTTGGATACCAGGGGAGCCGGCACTGTGATTCATGTTGCCTCTGTCATCACGGGGCATTTTTGCGATGCAAAGTCACACGTTTGCAAACACACACACGAGACGAGGGGATGAGTATGTGGCTGCTAGTGTGGGTGCCCAGAGAATGAGACACTCAGAGGCTTATGATTTGCATCAGGTACTGGGATCTGAGTTCCTCTGGTACGGTAAGATGCATGGACACAGGATCAGCTGCCCTGAAGGGAGAAGTTTATCGTACTCCAGGTCCACCAGGGCCACCCAGGGGGCACCGGGTTGGGAGGGAGCAGAGGGAGGGAGGGAAAATCTGGGCAAGAGACTTTACTATGTGTCAGGAGCCATGCTACATAATTTTGGGGAAAAATCATTTCATAATTAAAGTGTGACTATAGCTGTCTAAACCCAATGTCACCTTGCCCGTGAGAGCTGGCTATGGCATTCAGAAACATAACTCCATTTTGTTACCGAGTAGTAGTAAAAAAAAAAAAAAGAGAGAAAGGTTTCACTTGGGGGAAGGACAAATTCTTTATTAGCCTATCTTATCCCACCTGCTATTGTACAATGCTCTGTGTACTGCCCTCATCAACATAAGATCCTTATCCAAAAAAAAATGCTACAAGGGCTGGGGATTTAGCTCAGTGGCACCCTGCCTGCCTCACAAGCACAAGGTCCTGAGTTTGATCCCTGGTACTGCCCCCCCCCAAAAGATCCTCATCACACAGGATTACCGCAGCCCCCTAAGCCACCTGATGCTCCCTTCCATTATTGCATGCACCCAATAAATAGTGGCCAGCTCAGAGTGTGTCTTTGCCCGCTCTGAGGCACTGACCTTGCAGCCCACCATGTACTATGAAATTATGCAAGTCTCTATTGTCTGTCTTTCTTTAGCCCTCACAATCCCCTTTTCTAGGCAGTCAGAAGATTGATTGCTCTCTGATAACTGTGGTGTGCAGGAAGGAACAGACATGAAGGCTTAGGAGTGGCTGGCTAGCCTGAAGGATTTTAGCAGGCCTTGGGGTATAGGGCTGCCCCTAGTTGTCACTGGTCCTGGGGAACTAGGGCAGGTGGACAATGACCTGCGGTGTGAGAGCCCAAGATAGAGGAGTGAGTGGAGGGTGGGCTTGGGCCGGGTTGGTTTGCAACCCAGTTAATTCCTGTGTCTAGGAATTAGCCAGCCTGGGTAGAGGCAGGCCCTCTAGAATCAGCAAGGCCTCAAGATGCCCAAAGCATCGGAAAGCAGACAGCAAAAGACCTAGCTGATACACAGCCAGCCACAGATACACACACCCATGTGAGCAGCTGAGTTAACAAATGCCTTCCATTTCTGTAAGGGTTGGTCCTGTCACTTTCCGCCAAGCGTGCCTTTCAGTACAATGGTGTTCTTTAATTGCAAGAACACTTGAGAAACTGCAGGGATAAAGTTAAACAAACTCCAAGTGATACAATTATACATTATGCATATGTTTTGCCTTTACATGTTACTTGGGAAGTATAATAACCAAATAGGGAAAAGGAGGCTCAGGCAAACAGCCAGCTTCATGTGGGCAGAACCAGCAGGAAAGCAAAAGGGGAGGGAAGCCTCCTTGTCAATGTCAGTGTTGCCTCCTCTTACAGAGGGAACCTACCATGGCTGCTCTTGAGGTTAGGAGATTTATCAGCAGGTGTCTGCCTGTGACAGTCATACCTCTCGACCCTCATTGGAGATGCTCCAACCATATGGTGGAGGCCTGATGAAGAAGGGGCCCAGCCCTGGGTCCCAGCTGGGACTTCAGGGACTCACCACCCTTCTGCTCAGAGCAGGGCCCTCCCTGCCCTGAAAAGATGCTCTAGGACTTGGCGATGCTTCCGGATGGGCTGGCTCTGGGGGTGAGTGCTGGGCAGATGGGAGATAGCTTAATATTGTGTTCCCCTCCAGAGGCCTTGATCTCTTTGGGACTCTGTAAGATGTGTGCAAAGGTTCTTTTTGTAAATGGTGCCATTTCTCTAACTCTGACTTAGCAGGGAAGAAGGGTGTGTCCAGTAACAATTTCACCCCACATGCAGCATGACCCACAGAGAATGTTCCAGATGATGTTCTCTGTGGGAATGGAGTCCAATTGGAACTCCAGTTGGAAAAGGTTTGCCTCTCCACAGGGAAGTTTTTGCTTAGTTACCCTTGATTCTGTCTGGCAGGGCCCTGGGCTCCTATGGGAGTGACTTCCATAAACCAGAAGCTTCTGCTCCAAAGACTGCCACTTGGCCCCCATTACCCACTTCCCCTCTCTTTTCGAGCTAACACCTGAAATTTTTAATGCACGCTGAGTCATCAGAATGACGCCAACATTGCTGAGCCTCCATGCTGTTTGGTGTTGACCAGGTAGGTTGACTCCTTTCTTTCCAATGGGATGGAAGAGAAATGAGGTATATGATGTCCAGGTGAAGCCCTCCAAAGGGGGAAACTTCTCTTCTGTTTCTCCTCTGTCCCATGTCCCACTGGCTCTAAGCAAAAATGGCACTGAGTCACAATGGCCTCTGACAATGACACCAACCTGCAAGGCTGGTAAGTGGAGAGCAGGAGGAGCCTGGACTTGGTGCTGAGGTGCTGCCATCCAGCTGCCCTGGGCTGCTTGCTTATAGACTATTCCACCAGAGAGAACAGAACTGCAGTTGGACCATGTATTGGGCAGTGTTCTCTAGAGGAACAGAATTAGTAGAATGTAATTGTGTGAGGGGATTTATTAGATTAGCTTACAGGATCAAAGTCAGGACAGTCCACATTGGCAGTCTGTGTGCCGGAGAGCCTGAGAACCCAGTGGTAGTTCAGTCCAAGAAGCCAGAAGCCATAGAATAAGAATCCAGCTCTAAGAGACTGAAGGCCTGGAAGGCCACTGGTGTGACAAGTCCATGTCAAAAGGCTGAAGAAGCTGGAGTCGGAGGTCCACAGGTGACGGCAGCAGCAAAAGACCCATCTGCTCAAGCAGAATGGAGCTTACAAGTGCTTGCTGGCTTCCTCCTCCTTCTGCTTTTGTTCCACCAAGGCTGCAACCCTAGTGGATGTGCCACTTGCAACGGGAATGGGTCTTCCCCACTCAGCTTGCTGGCCCACGTGACAACTATCTTGGGAGACACCCCACAGACACCCCCAGACACAGCCAGAAGTGTGCTTTACTGATCTCTCAGGCATCTCAGTCCAATCAAGTTGACAATGGACACTGACCACCACAGAACAGTATCTTCACTGATACGGATAGAAGCCCCCCCCCCCGTTTCATTTTCATATATAGTTACTGTATTCTAAGGTAATGATTTTTCCCTATTCTCGCCTAATTCATTTTGGGGAGTAGAAAGAAAGGGCCAGATGGCTTACTCTAACACACCAGGGAAGGATGGCTTAAGTGAGGCTATCTGTGGATACCCTTAGATTCTGGTAGGGGGAGTATGGAAGGTGGCGCTATGGTTGGATCTAGATGTCCTCCTAAAGCCTCATGTGTTTTAGGCTGGACCTTTGGAAGGTGACTGGATTATAGGGGTAGAATAGCTGACTTCCCGTTAGGAGGTAGGGCCTGTTTAGAAGAGGCAGATCACTGTGGATGTGACCTGAAAGGTCAATCTCCCTTCCTTGCTCCTGCCTGAATTTCTCAGCTTCCTACTGTGAGCCAAGATAAATCTTTCCTACTTTAATGTTGCTGATGTTGGGTGCTGTGTCCCAGTGAGAAAAATGACTAAGACAGGCGGGGAGGACACACTTCAGGGTTTTAGGTATGGTCTCTTTGTATCTTCCTACCCTTCAGGGCCTGGGACTCTTCTCTCCTTGCTCCCAGGAAAACTCCCCTGTCTGCCCCATCCATCCATTAGTTCCCTGCTCCATCCCCTAAGCCACCCACAGACCCTGCTCCAGGGTAAGGACCAGCCCACAGTCTATGCCAGTGAGGTCTCTCTTTGCTTCTTCCCCAGTCTTATCTGTGGCTGCCCATCCTGGGGAGAAATATGGGGATGGATTCTCATTCTGGTCTGCAGCTCCCCTGCTCCACCTTTCAGGGTTCAGGTAAGCAGACCAGTCGCTAAGGGTCCAGGCCCCTCTTACTTGGCCTGGGCACCAGGGATCATGCTCCAAAGGACAGGGATGCATTCATAAGGAGTGGTGCATGCTTGGATGCAACAGACAGAGCTACTGAAAACACCCACCTCCCTGAATGGAAGCCAGGTGAGCTGTGGTGAACTGGAGAGTGGCCTGAAGGGGGTGCTGCAGAGGAGGCTCAGGGCTTTGCTGCCCTTAGCCTGGCTCCTGGCTGATGGGTGTCCATGTGGACAGCTGCCCAGGGGCACCCAGGACCCTGCAACATGCAGGGCTGCTCTTGCATTCTAGGAGCAGGACGGGGTCACCTGTGACCATGGGAGACTGGGCCACAGCTCAAGGATCTATGCCTGCCAGAGGGTGCCGTTCTCAAAGCCTCAGTGGTGATAGGATATAGGAGAAATGGGCAGCAGGACTTCTCTACAGCGGGGGCTCAAGGGCAATCCCTGGCCAAGTGGCTGGAAGGAGGAGTCGAAGCCCTCTACACTGAGCTTATGTGATCCTTCCACAGCGATGTGACCTACAAGATGGTTGAACTCCTGAAAGATACACTTGCCACTTGTTTTGCCTCCATCCTGGAGCTGGTGTGATGTATTTCACAAAGCAGCTGCTTAGTAAAAGCTTGGGGGAGGACAGAGAGGTTTCCCCGTCATCCAATGCCCTCTCAGATGCCCACTCTGTATGGTGATCTCTGGGGTAATGATGGGCACGGAGACTGGGGCTCCTGAGACCAGAGTGACCTGCGTCATGACCTCTCAGAGCACTTCGTGCACTGGCATAGCGCACACCCTGACCTCTTTGTCCTTCCCCATGCTGGCAAGGCCTGTTTCCCCTCTGGTTGGTGGATGAGACCCTTTATCTAGCCCCCTCCAACAGGTGCCACCCTGCGGTGGCCACACCTGCTCCCGCCAGGCCCCCGTGAGGTTCCGCTCTATGCCCCACCCTAAACCTTCCTCCTCAGCTTCCCCCTCACACCCAGGACCCTCCTAGTCTCAGCTATTTTTGGAGCTTCGAGGGTCTTCTGTGGGGGAAACTGAGCTCGTGGGGAGAAACTTCGTATCTGTTTGTGTTCTTGGGACATCTCTGATTTAAGACCAGACTGAGATGGCCTCAGATGCTTTAGGCAAATTGAGACCTGATCTAATCCCCATGGGTACCTGGATCCACCCTGATCAAAGGTGAATGAGAGACTGTGAATCCACATGACGACGACAGGCTACAGCAGGGGGTCAGGCCAGGCCAAGTGTATGCAGACAAGAGGATGAGATCAGAGGCTATGGCCAGGAATGACATTGAGAACAGAGGCCTGTACTGCCTTCCACAGTAGCCACAGATTAATTAAAACTAAACAATGTAAAAAGTGCCAGTTCTTCAGTCACACTAGCCACGTATCAAGGGCTTAATAGTCTCCTGTGGCTCATGGCTACCACAGCGGGCAGCACAAACATAGACCCATGGACAATACTGGCCAGACAGAGGTTTGAGTCCGGCAAGACACCAGGCTGGAGAGGGGCATTAGGGAGGAAGGAAAGGCACAATGATTCACAGAGCTCCATCCAAAATGTCCTCACTCACTCATCTACCCAGTCCCCCCTGGTCATCTCTTCTTTTCCCATTAATTGAACTCCTTCTCCACACTGACCACTGCTTAGGGGCCCACGGATTGTGTGCTCTGAGTTGCTAGACAGGAAATAAAGGAGGTGGAGAAAACTGGAACAAAGACAGTTTCAGAAAATAACAAAGGCCAAAAATCAAAATTGAGTAAAGCAATGAGGTAGAACACAGTATCAGCAAGGAGAGGTTAGGCCTGGAGTTTGGGGACACATGTCATCTTTGGGCCACCAAAGATTGCAGAGCGCAGAATAACTACAGATGGTCAAGAGGAGAAGAAGGTGTTCCTCCCCAGATCACTAGCTAGAAGGCTGGGGAGCCATGTACAAGTGAGTCACTGAATCCAGAGATTAGAAAGTAGATCCAACCCCAGGACCAGAAATGGACAGAGGCCTCCAGGAAGCAGAGAAGAGAGCAAATGTAGAAACAAGCAGAGGACCAACAGTGGAGTCTATTCTGTGGCCAAAACAGAGCAGCTGTTGGGAACTGCCCCTGCCCCCCACTTGCTGGCTTCACTGTGACACTGACCCGACAGTGGTGATGAGGGAGGGTGTCCTCAGGTTGCTGTTTTGAAGCATTCGGTACCTCTGGTGTTAGGGCCTCCAAGAAAGGAGTTGGTCTTGGGGCTCAGGACATTGTACCCCTTTGGGGAGGTGGCTGGCCTTAGTGTAGCAGACAGACGCTAAGATTGCTGCTCCTTGGAGCTTTCCTCCCTACTCCGTCCCTGGAAATGAAGCCCACAGGCGGCCAGGTGGAGTAGCATCAGCAGAGGTCAGAGAGGCCCCAGGAGCGACAGAGCCTCCAGCCCCACCATGCTACTTGGATCTGGGATGCAGAAAACCAGCCTTGGAACAGCTGCAGCAACACACTTTGACCTCCTGCCCAGGAGTTTGGTGGCTGCTTTGTTAGAAACAGAGATGGTAATTATTTACTCTGAAAATCAGAATTTTCACTTCTGCACATGCAAGGCAGAACTGCATCATGTAGGGGTCAAAACAGACCAACGTGTGGTCTCCAGACCGGAAGGGAACACAGGCCCTGACCACTCACTGAATTCTGCCAAAGTGACGGCACCGTGTGTCTCAGAGTGATCGGGATGGAAAACTCCTCAGGGGAAAAAGCCCTCTGGGTTTCTGGCAGGGTGGAGGTTTCAGCCCCAAATGACTGGCAGATTCCCTCAGTGATGAATGACCAATGGCTCAGCCTGGAGGGTGTTGATAGGCTGAGTCTGCAGGCAGAGCTGTGTCTGAGCACTTAAAAGTCTGCCCTGGATGCTGCCGGCCTTGGTGGTGGCTCCTCTGCAGGCTTCATTTAGGGTCCATGAGCTACAAGCACCCAATTGTGAGGCTGTAGCTCATACTCTCAGGTTCAAACCCAGGGACAAGAATTGATCCCACAGAATCCCCAAGAGCCACTCATTCTGATGGGCCAGCTTGGGTCCCTCCTTCATGGAGCCCATTGCTGTGTAGGTCCAGAGGTGGTGGGTCATGTGCTGATGCCCAGGCTCTGCTCGATTCGTACCCACGGGTCAAGGGGAAGATGAGTTTCCAAAGGAAATTCCCAAAGGGCAATTGGGTTCTGAGGCAGAAGAAAAAAAAGGGCTCGACATTTCCCGAGTGTTTCCAAGTTTTTGTTTTTTCCATCTTTAACAACTGTGGCTGCACCAAATGCCTTATGGCTGCTCAGAAACTTTTGCTTTGGTTGTGGCAGTCCCAGTCATGGGTCCATCCTAGTTGCTTCAGCCCTCTGTCTCTCTGGATGACTCTACCTCTTTGCAGTCACTTCTGATATCCCCACTCTGGCCATGAGGAGCCCCTCCACTCCCCACAACTAAGCAGATAGCCCACAGCTGGCTAGCAGGACAGTGTGCACATATGTGACCTGGCTTTTTCCTATACCCTTTTTGGATTAGTTTACATACTGCTTCCCCTTGACACTGCAGGATAAGTCCTAATAAAGCCTCTTCTGGATAGTTTTATTTTGCCTATACATGATTTCTACTGACAGTAGGGCAGATTGAGCTGGTTACACTAAGAGCTGGTAATACTAGAGGCTACTTGCACTGTGTCTTGGATACTTTCTTATTTCTGGAACAAAATACTCAACACCCACAAGTTAAAGGAGAAAAGGTTTACTTTAGCTCACATTAGAGGTTTGTAGAGGTTTCAGTCCATAGTTGGCTGGCTTGAAGGCAGGGTGGCATGGCAGAGGGGCATTGCAGAGGAGAAACAGTCCATGGTATGGCAGGCAGGAAGCAGCGAGCCTTCCCTCATCTCTTTTTATTTCATCCAGGCTACAAGCCTATTGGTTGGTGCCACCCACATTGGGATAGGTCTTCCCTCTTTAGTAAATCCACCATCCACAACCAGAACCATGATAAATAAATCATTAGACTAATCTAATATCACACACCCATGATCCAGTACCACACCCATAATCTAGTCACTCCCCAAAGCCCCACCTATGAGAGCATGAGGCTTTGGTGGGGGGCATCTAGATATAAGCCATAACACTCTGACTGCTGAAAGTGTTTCAGAGAGCTGTCAGTAGCTGTTGTCTTCAGTTATCAGGGAGCAGCAGGAGGGCCACTAAGAGTTGAGTCACTGGCAATCAAAGTTTAGAATCATGATTTCTATCTGAATTGAGCCAAAGAACCCTCAACTAATTAGTAATAGCTCTGTCTCATCTAAGGGGAAATGCATGCTAGAGAAGGCAAGAGACAGCTCCCCACCAACAAGGGTGCCAGTAGGATGACCCAGCTGTATAGATTAAGAACCTTGAAGGAATTAATGATTGGTACAGAATTTTTATAAATTCCAGATTTAGTTACGAAGGCTTCAGCCAACCTGGAATTCACACCTGGGCAGGTGACAGTTTCTTCTATCTACAACCTAGAACTAACGACTCTAATGATCCCAGTTGCTGTGGAAACCAATTCATAGGTGAGTGGTTTTGAGTACCTGGATTATCCATGGCAGGATGAGAATGTTTTTCCCAGGCAGGACAGCACTCATCTTAGACAAAGAAGCCCAAGTATCATAGCCTAACTCAATGGCGGTTTGCCTTATTCTGGCTTAATCGGGCTGGGGATGTGCAGGGCCACGTCAAGTGCCAGGGCCACATGACATAGCTCCTTTGGTCTCTCTGCTCCCACCCTGAGCTTCTGCCTCCACTTGTGGGGTCTCCTGTGTGTCCCACTGCTCCTAAGTGTCCTGTCTGCCTCCAGAAGGGGCAAGAGGGGGAAGGAGGAGGAGGCTTATATAGGGAACCACTTTCCCTGAATCCCCTACCATAGCTTGCTTCTACCTCATTGGCTAGAACTGTGTCACATGGGCTCAGTATCCTGGAGGCTGGACACTATTAGGGGAATATTTGCCCACCAGAGTCCTTAATGGGTTCAGGAGACGTATCTTCTCAGATAGAGTGTTGCTTTGGCATGGTGGAGACAGTGGGCCACAGGATTCTACCTGGAAATATCCAACCCAGACTCTGAGCTACTCCAAGTGATCAATGTGTGGTTCAAATTCACAAGAATCCCCCAAACTCCACCTTCTGTGGAGTGCAGAGACCCTCTCACAAGTACCCAAAGTAGGTGCTTTTTGGCACTCCATGCCAGCCACCCCAACTCTGGCTCCTCAGCCTGCAAAGCTTCCGTGGCCTCCTACAGAAGGATACTCCTTCTGTATTAGCTCCTCACCATCTTCCAGCAGCTTGGGTATGGTCCCAGACATAAATCATTGCTCTTTAAAAGCTGCAGGGGCCATTATTTCTGCTTGAAAATGCTCCTGGAGGGGGATGGAGGGCTAGGTAACAGGCCAGGCCTGTGCTCAGCCCTACACAACAAAATCACATCAGCCAGCGACTTATGCTAGAGGCTTCAGAGGGTGCATAAAACCCTTCTGTGCAGGAAAAACTCAGCCAGAGGGTCAGGGAGGCCCTGGCTGCAGAAGGAGGGTGGCACTGACAGACTCAGCTGAGGCCATGGGAAATGCCCTGCTCATGACAGATATGGGGGATGAGCCAAAGGAACAGGACACAGTCCCCAGGCTACACTGCATTATCCCATGACACTTCCTCATGCAAACTGCAATCCTGAAAATTACACTGAACACTGGTAAGCAATTTTTTTTTTTTTTGTGGTACCAGGGATTGAACTCAGGACCTTGTGCTTGCAAGGCAGGCGTGGTGTCACTGAGCTAAATCCCCAGCCCTAGTTAAGCAATTTTTATGTGACTCTCAAGCAGGCAAGTATATGCACTGACATAGAGCATCGTCCGATTCAGCAAGGTTTCTGCTGACTTACTTCATTTTATTTATTTTTTTTGGTACTGGGGATCAAACTCGGGTCATTGCGCTTATAAAGCAGGCGGCGGAACCACTGAGCTAAATCCCTGGCCGTCTACCAACTTATTTTAAAACAAGTCCCAGGCTCCTGCAGACACCTTCCAGCATAGGTGCCACATCCCGATGACCTCTAACCTTCAGATGTCCTTGGGTTGCACAAATGTCTTTTTCTGGTTGCTTTGCTATGGTTCTATGTGGCATTTGGTGACTGACGTCTCTGACCCTGGTGGCTGGCAGTAACTCCCCCTCCCCAGCTGTATTTCACTTTCTGGGTCACTGCTGGTGAATTCCCCCGAGCAGCTGCCCTGCAGGGCCCGCGTTCTGGGACTGCTCCTCTCCTTCCCCAGCTCCCCTTTCAATCCCCCTGCCTGGAGGGCAGGTGGGTGTTGGTCTGAGGAGGTCAAGGTGGGTCATCTAGTTACAGAAAGACGCTGACCACGTGTCCTGGCCTGGACCATGGGCATCATCCTATTAAATCCTTGGGGCAGCCTCAGGACAGCTCATGATTCCGTCGTTCACAGATGGGGACACTGAGGCTCTGAAAAGGTACGTTTGCCCAAGGTCTGATACCCTGCTGACCTGGAATCAGCCTGCATCCACAGTCCCTACTCGGGGCCCCACTACCCCAGCAGCTAATGAATATTCTGACTTTCAAATCAGCCACAGTCCCCTGCCCGAAACTCCTCCAATGGCTTCTTACTCTTCTCGCATGAACCCCAGTGTCCTGACTTGGCCCTGGAGGACCTGCTCAATCCACACCTTGCCCGGGCCTGCATCCCTGAAGCCACCTTCCCCACTGCCTCCTCCATAGCTTCTCTCTCTTCGCTGTACTCATCCAGCCCAATTCTGCCTCTGGGCCTTTGTACGGGCTGTGCCCCTCCCTGGGATGTTTTCCCGACAGCCTTGGCCTCCCTGGAAACTTCTCAGTGTTCAGTCCTGGCTCAAGGTCCCCCTTCAGAGAGGCCACCCCCACCTCTGTCCAAAGTGACCTCTCTTTTCTGCATTCTTTCACTTCCTAGCTAATTTCCTGTGGAGCAGCCTCCACCCCTTACCACCCTTGGGTTTCATCCCCCTCTTTGCTGCATGTCCTCTACTGGCAAGTTCACCCTCAGAGGCCAAGGCCAGGCCCCTCTGCTCTCAGCTCTGTCCTTGGCCCACAGAGATGTTGCTCCCACAGGAAATAAGAGGTGTGCTCAGAAAATAGTGTGTGGATAAATGGAAAGGTCTGAAAAAATGAATAAAAACCAAAGGAGATATTGATCATCTTTCCCAAGAAATCACATTTTTATGGTTTCAACCAAACAAGTCTGCCTGTGGGGAGCTGGATGTGACCCTGGACTTCCATGGCAGTATGAAAAATAAAAATAAAGATGCTTCAGATTTTAACTGAAAAGTAGCCTTGGGTCGATAGTCTTGATTTCCCAATCCAGCCAAGGGAGCAGCAACCCTTGTGGTAAACAGCGGATGCTCCCTGCCCCCTGGGCCCAGGAGGCCTCTGCTCACTGGCCTTCGGGGTCTTGAGCTGTCGCTTTTCTCCACGAGCTCCACAGGGCTTGCACACATCTTTATTACCCACCCTGGCCCAGTGGTGCCCTCATCCCTGCTGCCTGAGGGGATGTTAAATCTCCAGGGCACAGGTCCTGGGAGGTGTTCTCTTCTCCTTCCTCACCTGTGTTCCAGGCAGATCCAGGTGCCTCTTCCTCCCGCTTCACCTCAGATGTCCCTGTCCCTGAGCGGATGCCCTGCTTCTCTCTCAGTGGCCTGTCCTCACTCTCAGGATGTTTTCATCCCAGAACCGTGTCAGTGAGAATGGGCTGTGAATGGTCCCAGCTCTCTTGATTACTCTTGAACTCCAGAGGGACCCGGGATTTGTGAAGGATGGGTCCATCATCCCGGCCCTGCCATCTGTTCTGAGCTCTGCTGCAGCCCTGTCGCCACCCTTCCTTGTGGCATTAGATCAGTGGCCTTTCTGGGAACTTAGAGTGACGCTGTCTCCTGTGATGGGACTCTGCCTGTAGCTGCCTCAGAAGGAAGTGACCTGGGATCTCCTGCTCCTAGAGGAGGGGAGAGGTCCAGGAGGTATTTTGACCTTCGAGGACCCTTGGGGTTCCTGACACTTTCTGGATGTAGCCGCACCATGGAAAGTTCTGTCCCCAGGCTGCCTCCAGGTTCCTTGCCATGGGTCCCAGGGGAAGAAGAGTCCAGGACCCCAACTCCCTCCCTGCCCTCTCAGCCACCATTTCCTGCCTGGAGCCCAGAGACAGTTTTCATTTCCCCTTCGTCTCTGTTCATGTTACTACATCTTGTGAGGGTAGGTCTGTCAAAAAACCTACGTCGATAAAAGAATTAAGGATATAAGTTTAGAAGGAGAAACAAAATCACTTTATTAGACAGGGAAGAGAAATGGGGAACCAAAATCATTTTATTGGGCAAAGGAGAGAAAATAATTAGACAGCTACCTTGTTGGAGTAAGGTCAGGAGCCCAGAGCTGGGACTCGGAGCGGCCTTTGTTCTCAGCCCCTTTTACTGCATGTGGGGAAAGGGACTACACCCCTTGAGAGTTGTTCTAACCTGGCTGTTCTGGGCTCCGAGACCCGCTTTGCCCATTGCCCCTCCCACTGCCGAGGCGCACCACCTTGGAGGAGGGCGTCTGCAGTCCCTGTGCGCTCCAGGTGCTTCTCTTGAGGGATTCACAGCAGAGTTACATTCAGGGCTGAATCAGTAAAAAGGATACACGTGCATTTGAGTGTATTAATATGGTGAGAGAAGAATAAAATATATGCACTTATCTGCATGTGTGTATCTAGGTGCCAGTGTGTATTTTATATACTGAGTTGTTATAGTATAGCCCCCTCCCCACTTTGTTTCTTTCTGTGCCTCACTGGAGGTGCGGGGAGGAGGGAACTGAGGCCTTGGTGGGCAGAGTGAGCCAGGCTGCCTCATCAGCTCTCTTTTTCTTAGCTACTCTCCGTAGCAGGGGTTTGACTCTTTATTTGCCAGAAACGTCACTGAGGCCCTTTAACTTTCCCTACAGTGCCAATCCACAAAGGAAACCAGGACCCTGGTCCTCCTTCCTCCTGGCTCCACAGCCCCAGGCTGGGCGGGCCCCACCTGTCTCTCTGGCCCTCTGGTCCCCTCCTCTTCATGCCCCTTCCCTATCCCTCCTTCCTTTCTTTCTTGCCCCAGGAGGACCTTCTTGCAACAGCCTCTCACTTACTTGTTGAGGTCTAGAACATTCCAGGCACTGGGCTTTGTCTGAGATTTCGGTCTGAGAGGTGAAGCCCCAGCTCCGCCTGGGAACACCTTCTGGGCAGCAAGACCTGTGTGAGGCTGTACCTCATTGTCTGGCTGACCAGGGACACTGAAGAGTGAGGGCCCTAAGCCCGGGTCCCTGAGTGCCACTGGGCCCTGGCTTTCTGAACAGGCCCCTGGGGAGCTCGGGGGCTTGTGCTCTAAGTGCAGCTCCCAGGACTCCCTGCAGCTGAGTCCCTGGGGTTGTGATGCTGCCCCAAGCCCGTGAGGGCACCGTGGAAGGGCTGTGAACTCCCAAGAAGGTGATTTGCCCCTGCCATGTCTGCTCAGGAAGGCTTTAAAGCCAGGTGTCCACTTGCCCAGCTCATGTCCACCCTCTGGTCTTGAGCAGGCAAGGCCGTTGGTAATGGCCTCTTTCTGGGGCGAGTCTGAGGCGCTGGTGCCATGGTAGCTTGACCCCTGCTGCATCCTGTATTTCTAAGGCCCTGTGGGCCCACTCAGCTGGGCAGTGGTCTCTGTGCCCCTCTTACTGCCTGGTGGGCACTGGAGGTGGGTCCTTTTCCCCTTTCCTTGCAACACAATTAAAGGGGTGTTCAGCATCCCCTGACTTTGAAGGCACAGATACATGCTTTTTGTTTCTTTTTTCTCTTTCTCTTTCCTGCTCTCTACTTCTTCCACCTCCAGGAAGCTCTATTGGAAGGTGACTCACTAACATGCTCTTTTCCAATATTGACGTTCTGGGCCCAGTCGAGGTAGGGAAACAGGAGATCAAGGCGAGTGTGGCTACCCAGGGGACAACTAGGCCAACACTAGGACAGAACTTGTCAGTGAGAATGATGGACCCTCGGGCTGTGGGGAGCCCTGTTGTCCAGGACCGATACATGTTGTGAGATGGGGCTTCTACATCGCGGTGACCTCTTGAAACACCTGGGTCCTTGCTAGATGCTGAGTCCCACTCAGCAGCACTCACACGAGTCCTGAACTTGCCTTTTTAGCAAAGATCCCAGTGCTGAGGCCCCTGTTGGACTGCAGACCTCCTCAAGAAGCGATGCTTCTTGCCATTCCTCTTGAGTCTTCCTTGCAGACCTCGAGCTGGGAGAAACTGGTTCAGAGAAAGTGAGTGACATCTCAGGTGAGCGACCTCTCCGGTAGTGACACTGTCAGGTATGAGGCGACCTCAGGTCATGCCCTCCCCAGAGTCACTTGGCAGGTGTGGAGTGGAGACAGGATTTGAACATAGATCTTGCTGACTCCAAAGCTCACAGTCTTAAACAGACACTCAGCTGTAATTATTAAGTATGTGGGTGATTTTCTAAAAATTTCCCATAAACTCTGTTTTTCATCATTTTCTCATTAATTAAAATTTGGTTATAAGATTAAGAAAAATTAGTCATAGGATGAATCCCCTCCAGGAACTCTGGGCTGGGAACATTGCTCTTGGCCTGAAGGTCCTGACTGAACCGAGTGGTGGGAAATCAGGGTCTCTCTGGAGGGAAGAGAGTGCAGGGCATCATGGGAGCTCTTGCTGTTAACAGCTCAGCAGAAACCAGGACGTGTTTGACAGTGGCCTAAGACTGCAGCCATTGTACTGTAGCAGCCCAACCAACACAGAACCTCTGGTGTGAGAGCTCCACAGGCTGAGAGTCTGCTGTTTATTGTTCTGAGAATGCATTCAGCTGGGGGAACCCCGGGACAGAGCCCCACCTGGATGGTGCCCTAAGCTGCCCATCTGCAACCTCTGTCAGCCTCCTGCCTTCTCCACTCCAGACATGGCTGTGCTTGGCCATGGCCCTCCATGGGCTGCATCTCTCACATGCTACGGGTGACCAGGGGAATAGGTGTCAGTCCGTGTGTCCTCATCTTCTAGACATTAGGAGAGAAGAGGCGATCACCATTGCAAACAAGCAAAGGAGCACACGAGGCAGGCAGTGCGGAGGGGTCAGGGCAGGCAGGCGCATGTTAGTGATCTGCTCTAACTTGTGCTCCCTTCTTATGTTAGTCTTTGTGTGTGGAAAGGAGTTAGGAGTGCTGCGGATCTACACCCAAGCAATGGGACCAAATAAAAATGATTCCTCAAAAGATCATGCAATTCAGCACAGAAAAGCGAGAAATACCAGGGGGTTGAATATTAGAATCCCTGTCCAGCTTACAGTCCGGCCTCTCCGACCCTTGAGCAGAGGAGGCTTCTTGCTGAGTGGCCGACACCTGCAGATGGTGGCAACTCCATTTCGGTGCATACAGGAGCTTCACATTCACACAGCCCAGGAGTCTTGTCCCGGGTGGCCTCTTGTACTATGATAACCTGCAAACAGGAGCAGCCAGCTGTGGGAACCCTGCCCTGTCCCCCTTCCTGCCGCCTGGCTTGTGACTCCTTCCGGGGCCTCCCTTTGCTGTGGTCACCATGAGGGGCTGCACCAGTGACCTCTGGGCTTTTCCTCAAGCTCCAAGGTGTAGACATGGAGACCAGGCTGGTTTTGAGAAGGTGAGCATCACCTCGTTGCCATCACCTGCCACTCATGTTGTGTGACAGGACAGCCACAATCGGATGGCCACAGGGACAGGCTGCAACCCAGCTTGGACAACAAGGGGACTGACTCATAGGCTCAAGCCTTCAGCTGGATTGGGCTGGGCTCAGTTTCCCTGGTTCTCTTGTTGCCTCCTCTCTGGGCAGTGCTGACTCAGCCTGCCTTCCCTCCCGGCAGTGGAGGGCTGTGGTGGCTCTGAGTGCTGCATCCTGTTCACCTGTGCCAGCAGGAGCTGGTGTCCTGGTTATTACTGTTACTGTTTTAGTACAGCACCAACATTTGGTTATGTGAAGTTATTTTTTTTTCAGGATGCTAGAATGCCTGGTGTCAAATATCTCAATCAAGAAAATGAAATATTCTGTTCTTTTATTGTGAAATCAATATTGCATGAAATTGATTTTGTAATTAAAATTAATTTCCATTATTACAAGTGATACATAAGTATATTCTCCGGTTGGAATACCAAAACTTAATGGATCACTCAAGTATCCAGGTCCCTTCCCCAGTGTTATAGCTAAATATCTAAATGTCCCTCCAAAGCCTCATGTGCTCATAGGTGGGGCTTTAGGGAAGTGACTGGGTCAGGGGTGTGAGATACTAGATTAGCCCACTGATTGGTTTAGCATAGTTCTGGGTGTGGGTGATGGATTAATTGAAGAGGGAAGACCCTCCCTGGGTGTGGTTGGCACCAACAATTAGGCTTGTAGCCTGGATGGAATAAAAAGGGAAAGAAGGAAGGCTTGCTGCTTCCTGCCTGCCATACCATGGACTGTTTCTTCTTTGCTGTGCTCCTCTGCCATGTCATCCCTGCCTTGGACCCAGCTGACTATGGACTGAAACTTCTACAAACTGAGCTGAAATAAACCTTTCCTCCTTTAGTGGGTGTCAGATATTTTATCCCAGCAAGGAGAAAGTAACTAAGACCAGGTTGCCACCCACCTGAATCATTGCTGGCTGTGAGCCCTCTATAGGGCTCTTTCCTTGTCATCATCTAAGCAGTCACTCAGATCATTAATCATACATATTAATTCCTTCAACAAATGCTTATCGAGTACCCACTGGTTGCCAAGCATGACCTCCATGGGACAGGCAGTCTGCTGACTGAGGCAGACGATAAACAGTAAAATATAGAGCAAGCTTAGGAGGGGAGGGAACTGGGGGAGGTAGGTGGTCAGGGAAGGCTTCTGGAAAGAGGTGACTCTTGAGCAGAGGACAAAGGTCAAGAGGCGACCCGGAGGAGGACAGGTCCTGCAGGAGGCGGCAGGGGCAGAGGCTGAGGAGAATGTGGTGCATTCCCAGCTGGTGGATGGTGTGCAGGAGCAGGAGGCACAGGAGAGCCTGGAGGGCAGGGCAGAGCAGCTACAGGAGGCTTTGGGGCAATTGGTTTACTTCAGTGCATCTAAACACATGTCTTGTGTGATGCACTGTAGCCATGAGCTCTCTGCACACTGCTTACACATCCTACACTCTGCCTATCACACAGGCCAGACCCTGGCTGTCACCAAGTTCTGCCTCATCCGCGCCAGGCCCAGCATTCTCAAGAGGGTCCTCCAGGGTCGGCAGGGCCCCTCCTTGTTGATGGGTGTTTCAGTGGGTTTGAAACAGAAACAATCTTTGGGGTCTGGGTCTCCTCACACACATGGGTAGAGGACCCTCCGGGCACAGACTGGGAGGTGTAGAATGGGCAGTGGAATCTTCCTGATGCTGCCAAATTCTCCTCTGAAAGGGACGTTTGACCCCTCTGGGTGCTCGACAATGGGGCCAACAGATTGTCTCAGTGCCCGGATTTTGTGGGGGTTTGACCAGGCCAAGTTCACCTTGAGAATGACTCTGACAGGCTTTCCAAGGTCCCAGGAGAGCTGCAGATTCTCTCTGGATTCCCAGGCGGAGCTGAGGGGAGGCGGCTCTGGTGGGGCAGGACAAGTCCACCCCGCAGAGGAGGGGGAGGAGGGGATATTCCACATGCTCTGCACCTCTTGGCTCATGTAATGCCACACCAGCTCCACAAGATGCTCCTGGTGCTCCAGTGGGGAAACTGAGGCAGGGTGGTGAAGGCAGTGTACCGGACTGTTTGACCTGTCCCATGTTAAATGAAGTGGGACTCATGCATCTGAATGAGTGCTACACTGTCAGGGACAGCACCACCCCCACATGTGAATGCACAGGCATGTGTTGACTGGCACATGGGCAAACCCATGAATGTTGCACTCTTCCATCCCTGGTTCCCCTGAAGCTCCTGGAGCACGTGTCCAGGTTAATGAGCAAGGGGGCTTCTCAGCTCTCGCTTAGCCCCACGGCACCGCTAAGTCCTGCAGGCTGATGGGTTCTGCAGCCGGGCCCGAGGTCCTCTTGCTCAAGGAAGGGTGGTCACCTCCCAGCTTGCGCACCGTACTTCCAAGTGGTCTGGGACCTGCTGGCTCCGAGGGGACACAGGCCCTGAATCTCCCAAGCATGCTGTGGTGGGGTCAAGACTGTGTATCCCGTGCCCACTCCACATTCACCCCGAGTCAGAGCTGTCTTCAAGGTTCCCGAGTGCCTGCTGTACAGAGTCCTAGGAGCTACCTGTCCCCAGGATTCTAAGAAAACGCAGAGCCTTCCCCAGCGGCCCGCTCCTCTTCAGAGCCCGAGGTCTACAGGTGTGTGTCAGGAGGGAGCGGTGATCGCTCCCCAGGAAAGAAGGATCTGGAACCAGAGTCTGACCAAGAGTCTGTCAGTAACCACTTACCTTGTCCAGCAAAGGTTACGGCCCGTGAGCACAGGAGCTCTGAACCAGGGCTTCCTGCCTCGGATGGTGGCAGGTGACACTGTCTCATAACCATTCATTCTCTCTGGGGGCAGAAACCACCCATGAGGACCAGCACCACCCTCAGGAGTTTATTGCTATGGGACAGCCCCAGGAGTAGACTGTCAACCCGGAGCTCCTGTGAGCAGCCCACCACAGGGTCCTCTAGGGGAGGGGGCTTCACCCTGTTCCTTCACTGCTGGGCTCAGGCCTGGAACCCTGTCCAGAGCAGGTCTCAGTAGGTGATGAATGAGCACCCCCATCCCCACTGCCCAGATGTGGCCTCCGGAGCCTCAGGGAGAAAGGTCAGAAATGAAAGGATTCCTGCCTCAACAGGCTTCACCTGCTTACAAAGAGGAGAAGGATGGGTTTTGGAAAGCCTTTTGGCCCTTGTCTACCTGCGCTATAATTAAGTGTGCCAGACCAGGGTGGGGCGCGAGTAGGGCTGTGGCCCGACCAGGGCAGGGCCTGTATAGGGTGTGGTCAGAACCTGAGCTCCCAGCCAGGCCAGGACGAGGGGGTGAGATTAGGAAGGGTAACCAGGCTGGCGCGGTGGGGCAGGGTCATAACGGGCTGTGTTAGAGCTCTGCTCAGCCACAGCCTTTTTGAGGTTTCTCCGATTCCCACCTTTGGTTTCTATGTCCCAGCTACGACTATGGCCACATGGCAGGAGCATATATGAAACAGGAGGTAACAGACGCCACGACAGGTCAAGAGAGTGACCGTGGAAGCAAACATGTCTCGCCTAGCATCTTTCATGGCATTTCCCCTGCTTTCCAAAGTGTGGCCCACATTTTCATTTACATAGACCTGAAAATTACATGGCTGCTTCTGACTTTGGAACTGCAGTAAGCCTGCTGTCACCCACCCTTCTGTCCCTTCCAGCAGACCCTTGGGGCACGATCTCCCCAGGCTTCTCTCCATTACGGTGGCCCTGCCCTCTGTGCACTCAGGACTACCCTGGGAGGTGTCCTTTGTGCCTCTTCCTTCACCTTCCTCTTCCACTGTCACCGAGAGATGGGCAGCATCAGGCGCCTTCTTACCTCCTACTGTGGCCACCTGACTCAGGCCACTGATGCAGACTCCTGGCCTCGCCCCTGTCTCCCTGCTCTTGCCTTGATGTCACACCCCAGCCTGTTTTCAGACACTCAATCCTGTTCAAACGGAAGCCAGACCAAGTCCTGTCTCTGCTCAGGCCCGAGAGGACACTTCCACCAGCCCTCCCTGCAGCCACATGTCACTTTTCTGGTGTCATCTCTGCACACTGGCCTCCTTACTGCACCTCAAGCTCATCTTTGCCCTCCCTCCTTCCTCCTAATGCCAGGCAGCCCCTCACCTCTTCTCCCCAGCCACCAAGCCTTCCTGGGCCACCTGGTCAGCCAGATGCCCACTCTTGTCCCCTCTCCCTCCTGTTCCTCTGCAGTGTCATTCTCAGTAGCATCTGTCCATCTGCAGTGGACATGGAGTGTATTCGCCTTTTGATCCGTCACTGTATGTCACCCCGTGACAGTGTCAGATCCGCGAGGACAGAGGCACCTGCTCTGCTCATGGACACATCCCCAGTGCTCTGCAACACACTGGCCATGGATCGACACCAGATGCATGTTTGCTGTGTAATTGCACGCAGGAACAAAAGCAGAAATCTTTTAGCAGAACCTACACTCACAGCATACACCTTGCTCCCCAAGGGGCAGAAGTTTGATCTAGGGGGTGAAAAGATGCTACTCATGTAATGTAAAATACAGATATAAATATTGTGCAAAAATGTCTGTATGGTAGTATGGGGATGGGAGAGAAAAATGTTTAAAAAGGTTCTTTAGGGGGTGGTAATGAAACAAAGGCCGAGAAGCACTGACTTAGGGGAAAATCAGTTGAAACTACAGCTTTTTGTGCCACATATTGCTGGGGCCTAGAAGACAAATCAGGATATGTAGAAGTATGTAAAACAGCCACAGTCATTTTTCCTGGTGGTGAAAAGAATAGAACAAACGCCTCATTGCTTTGAGGAAACATTTTTTTAATCCTGCCAGGGGACAGACTTACAAAGGATGGTATTTACATTTTCCCGAAGCCTCTGATTTTCTCATTTATCATTTGTCAGAGCCCGAGGCCCTTCCTCAGCACAGAGTGTTTGCAAACATCTAATGATCCCTTTTCCCAAACATCACAGTCTCTACAAGGGAATTTGTTAATGTTGCCGAGGCTGCTATGCTAATGCGTTAATGTCACTGCGCCATCACACACGGGTCTCAGGACATCCTGTGTCACCATGAGCTCTGCAGCTCTCTGCTCCTGTTTCCCAGGCTCCTCCAAGCCACGGGAGCCATGGAAACCATCTGCCCATCAGTGAGCGAGGGGATGGCAGTGCTGAGCGGGAGTGTGGCCTCAGGAGCCAGGCCTCGGGTTCCTAGAAGGCCACCCGGCTGCCCGAGCTGTAGGCCTGACCCAGGCTTCTGGACCTGCCCAGCGGGGACTGTGCAGCAGGTGGCGCCAGCCTGAGGGACAGAAGCTGGGAGGGCTCCCTGGGCACTGGGCCCGGATCTCCTTCCCTCTCACCAGCGGCTGCCAGCTGCCCGACTGCCTGGCGCCAACCAAATGCCAGTGCCGTTAGGTGAATTCAGCGCCACCAGGACAGTGATTCCCCCCTTGGCCGACCCTGCCAGGAATATCCGGGTCCTGCCTAGTCCTTGGCTCTTGTGACAAGGGGACACTGAGACAAGCAAGGTCCCCCCTGGGTCCCCCATCACAAACCAGCTCAGGCGACGCTCACTGATGGCAGAACAGATCTCAGAGACAGAAATAGTCTGATGGGGTGGGAGACAGGCCCGAGTCCAGGCTGTCAGGCTGCAGACAGCTCGAGGCTGGGGACCCAGGGGAGAGGGGTCAGAGACGTCTCCTTCTACAGCAGCATCTCTGACTGGGCACTGATGGGCTTCAGACGCTTCCTCTTCACTGGTGGAGACAGCTGAGACGAATTCCTTTGTACAGGCTGGAAGCCGGGCCACGGCAGTCACAGTGGAGGCCCCCGGACGTTCCCCCCACGGAGTTCCCACTCAGGACAGGCTGTCGAGACCCCGCCGCTGTGGGAACACTCAGAGCCGGCTGAGGAAGGAGCCAAATCAGGCCGTTTTCCAGCATTTTACCAAGTCCAGCCTCCTGGCGAGGCCTGCCTCCGCCTCACACTGCTCTGGCTCCCTGGCCCCCGCAGGCCCACTGCAGGCCTTGTCCAGTGTTTAGCCCCACAGTGTCCCAGGATCCATCACCTGTGAGTCAGCTTCACACAGCCTTTAGCCGTTCAGCTTCTGGCCCTGGGCTGAATGACCCATGGTGGCAGGGAGCGGGCACGTGAGGGTCCAGGCACCAGTAGGGACAGGCTCTGCCCTGTGGGGTTTCCATAACTGCCCTGTTGCCCATTTCCTGGGCCCGAGGATGTGGCTCATTCCCTTCTTCTGCTCAGCTCGACGTCACTTCTAGAAATGACCTCCCCTCTCGACCACCGTGGTCTCATCATGGTCCCTGGTGGCTCGCCTATGCCAATGGTCACCTCAGGGGCTGTGACAAGTGATCGGGCTGGTCCAGCCACCATTCCAACTTTGCATCTTCAGAACTGGCCTGAGGTCACCTGGAGGGCTGGGAATAGAAAACCCTGGGCAGATGTGGATTTGACGGTGGACAGGAAGAGGATGTCAGCTGTCAGCCAAAGCGAAGGTCCAGTCAGTGCCTTTGGGACTGTTCCCTTCACTGTCCGGAAAGCATTCAGCCCACAGTGAAGCCTGGGTCCTTTACCCTTGGGGAGAGAGGACTGGCTTGGTCAGAGGACTCCTTCCTCTTTCCCACTGTTGGGGATGCTGTTGTCACCATGCTGCATCTGGCCCTCTTCCAGTCTGTCTAGTCCCGCTGGGCGGGGGTTTCCTGTGATGTGCTGGGATCACAGGGGTTCAGGATGCTCTGAGTGCCCCAGCCTGCTCCAGAGGCTGTGGGTGCTCAGGGACGGCCCCCGACCCAAGGAAGGCAGTGGGCATTTGGAGAAACCAAGGGTGAGGGCAGGTCAGGGTCAGACTCTGAGGAACAATCAAAGCTTTGTGCAGATGCCGAGGGGCAGAAGCAGGAAGCCCGGGAACTTCATTACTGGGTCCATGTGTGACACAGGCTGCAGTGAGCAAGTTCAGTGGGTGACCTGTGGAGGTCAGCTCACAGCCAACAGAGCGGGTGCTGGGATAAGCGTCCACTCGAGGAGGCAACAGCACGGTGGCTGTGGGAGCAGAGCCTGTCTTGGATGGGCCAGCTGGCGCCGGGGAGGACTTCCTGCTGGGTCCTCCACACATCAGGACGGGGACTCAGGGGAGAAGAGTGGTCCCTATTTTCTTGCACTACTGGTCGTTCTTGAGGGGGAAGTCTGGTGCCTATGCCCTTTACCCAAATGCTTTGCCATTTTTTAGGGCCCTCAGGTTGTTACCTTTGCAAGTGGATGTGGGTGTGGACAAGAGTCTGGCCTTCCATGAGGCTCTGCTGTGCAGGGCGCAGTGCTTCCCCAGGTCTTCTGGTGCGAGGACCGTCTTCATAGATGCAAGCACGGGTGACCCCATGCAATCCTGTAATTTCCTATTTCCTCCGAAACTAAACCCACACATCTTTTTACTTGTATAAATTCATTCATTATGGTACTGCCTACTTTGACCTCTTGGTCACTTTCATGGACTCACAGACTTGATTTTTTTTCTGAGTACACATTAAAGTGCACAGATAACTAATAAAGTAAAAAACATACACTAATTCATTTTATTGATGTATAAATTCACCGGCTTGCAGTGACCCGCAAGACCAACAGCGTAGAGATGGAGGCTTTTTCTCTCCCATGTGACAGTCTTTGCCTAAGAGGCCTGGATTGGTCGGGTGGCTCCAGCTATGTCATGTAACCAGGTAGATGCTGCTCTCTACAGAGCCAAGTATTGTATAGAAAAGAAACTGCAACAATTTCACATCTTTCCATTTTCCCAGAGTTAGTAATTTCCTTGTTCTTTTTATTTGCAAAATTTACTGACAGATACTTAGTTATTTCCAAACCTTTCATCTTTTAATCCACTCTAGTGCTTTCCAAGTGGCTTTAACCACAACCCATCATAAGAAATATATTTTACAAAGCGGCCCAGCATATGCACATACACCCACAATAAATACAATAAATACATATTAATCTCAAATTTCACAAAACAATATTCCTCTTCAGTATGAATGAAGCTCTCTGACGTTTTCTACTCTATGCTATTATTTAACGCTGTAAGACGTGGGGTACACGCACTGAGCCGGTTTAGTTTGAGGAGCTGGGCTCAACCCTCAGGGTCCTGGCCCCCGGGGCTCCTGCAGCCTCTGTCCACAGCCCCCCTCCCCTCACCCTCACCCCACTGCCTGTGACCAACCCGCTCTCGGCTCTTTCTTTGCTCCTCTCCTGGTTGATTAACTTTTGATGGATTTCATGTCTTCTCTCTTCATTAATTTTCTGCTTTACGTGGGTCATTTTCAAATTGCTTTTTTATTGAGGAAAACAAAATTTTTACTGACTCTCCCGTATTTTTTTTCATTGTTTTTCCAGTAACAGAAATATGAAGGTGTAAAGAAATGACAACAGGAAGGAAGCAGGACAGCAGTTGGAGCTCAGACTCACGCGTGGATCTGGTTCTGCATGAGGCCTGCGATACCAGGATGGAAAGGGCGACATCCAGCTGTGCACGTCCTGGGCGCTCTCCCGATGATGGACGGGAACGGCCACTGTAGCCCCAAAGCAGAGCTTCTCACCCTCATTCTAATGACGTTTGGGGCAGGATAAGTCTGTTTTGGGAACTGTCCTGCGCATGGTAGGAGGTTTAAGCTGTGACCTTGACCTCTAACCTTGATGCCAGTAGCTTCGAACCCTCAGAGTTGCCACAATCAAAACTGTCTCCAAACGTTACCAAGCGTCCCCGGGGACCAAAGTCATTCTTGTGGGTTCTCAAGGGTTGGTCCGCCTGTGCCTGCAGCTTTGGATGGAGTCACAGCCGACTGAGCATGCATCAGATGGAGGGAGCTTCATCTGGCCAATCCCATCCTCAAGCAGCTGCTCTGGGTCGTGACAACCTGACACCTGCAATCGGCCAGCTTGAATACGTGAGAGAAGAAACTAGGGCCAGGCACAGCAGCAGGCTCAGGGCTGCTCCAGGTCAACCCTGCACACTCAGTGTCACTGCTGAGGACCCTCTTTGCCGCCTCTGAGTTATTACAGACATTGATGCTGCAGGGCTGGCATTGCAACCACTGAATAGACCCCCCAAATTATAGTAAAACAATCAGGGGCCCGTGAAGCTGTTGCTAAATGGGCCACTTGCTGCCGCTTGGGCCCAGGCTGCCATTTCTCTTTCAGATGGATGTCTGAGATTCAGTCTCTGGAAATGGCAATCACAGATGCTCTTGGGACAATTTACTGGCCAAGATTTGCCACTGGATTGAGACCAAAGTCACATTGACACCATGAAATTCACTTAGGGACTCGGCCCACAGATGGTGGGAGCAATGCCCTAGCACCACCACGCCTGTGTGTTGGGTCTGGAGCAGGCTCTCTCTTCCCCGTGCCATGCAGTCTGTTACAGGACAAGCCCCATGTGTCCACATCCCTTCCTGCAGAGCTACCAGCTCTGCCCCGGGAAAGGCCAGTGCACTCCCTCCAGTGATAGAATTTGAACATCACAGAGCCAGTGCAGGTCTGATCGACCTAGGCAGGGAAGATGATGTAAGCAGGCTGAGCTGGGTATCAGGGTCCAAGCATAATGGCCACTGAGTAGCTCTGTCTCAGCTCTCTCTCCCTCCACATGGCCCTTCCTCACTTGCACTGTTCACCCTGGAAATTGTTCCCTATGGGGCACTGACCCAGCAAGATCTATCCTGGGACACTTGATGCACTCCCATCCAGCTCACCTGTCTGCCAAGTCCTGACTCTTCCTACATTTGGAGATATGGCCCTGAACACAGTGCCCAGAGGAAATGGGACTGTCCACACTGTCAACATTAACATGATTGTCACCATGTCTTAGCAGTGGCATCTTTGAGGAGTCACCCATTAGCCCTCTTAGAATGCTGATCACCTCAGAGTGGTGATCCTAGAGGCATGGATGAGGTGCTGTTGTGCTATTTTAATTACATTTGTTTGTTCCTGTTGTAATTGTGAGTTAAACATTTGCCCTGTAAGCGAACTCCATGTTGCTCCTATTCCTGTGGCCCTGAGTGGGCAAAGCCACACTGAGGGTCTGCTATGGATGTCACACTTTGAGATGTTTCTCTCTTGAGTTCCATACTTTTGGAACATGTATCACTTCAGGTCATTGCTGTACTCATACCTGCCTAGTCGGAGGTTATATGTTGGCAGATGGATGTGGCACATGCCACGTTGAGGGACGGCTGGAAAGAGCTGGCTAGGAGGTGCAAAAATGGATTTCAATATCTTTTTCCCTAGAGGAGCTGGGATTGGCCCTCTTCCCTGTCATGAGGAGAACGATGACAAGAAGGAATCTGTGTTCTTAACTATGGATGTCCACGACAGTGTGGTATATAATGACTGGAACCTGAGGCTGCCCATGGCAGGGTGGTTTATAGTGACCAAAAAAAGGAACAAAAAAAGAAAACAGTGTGGCTTTGTCCAGCAGTGGAGGCCTATTGGAGCTGAAGGTTGTGGAGCTAGGGGATGGAACATTGTGTAGCCAGGAACACCGGTGTCTGCAGCCTGTGGCAGGAGGAAGTGAGTCCGTCCTGTGGGACAAAGGTCAAGGCAGAACCTGCAGAGCACGCGTCTGGGCTGAACCCTGTCTTAGAAACCACACGGGCTTTGTGTGTGCGTTGAGAATACTGGAGCTGCAGTTATTTTCTCTGTTTGTAAGGAATATTTCTAAACTTCCTATGACCTTTTAAATTCAGACAATAAACGTGCAGCATTAAAAGTAAAGAGATGACAGAGGAAGGGAGGTCTCCGGGAGGGACCTCTGGCTGCCTTCCCAGCTAGATACCTTGGCTTCACAGGCTCTGCCTTTTTCCTCCCGGGGGCCCCCAGGGCACCGACCCCTGTCCTTTCTGCCTCGGTGGCGCCAGGACACAATCAGGGCTCAATCAATAATTGATGACAACAAAGACCCCACAAGGCGTCCGTTCCCCTCACTCAGCGGGGCAGTCTCTTAAATGCACTTTATTGGATTTTAATTTTTTTCATTTTGAATGGTGGAAATCAAAGCCATGAGAGATCTGTCCCTCGCTGAGAGCCAGAAAAGAGGAAACAAATGAAGGAGGAGGCCCCCGCAGGGCGCCCTTGGAGCCTGGGCCTGGTCACCTGCAGGGAAAGGATTTCCACAACCCAGCAAGGCAACCTGAGGTCAGAGGGAGCGGCCTCTGCTCCTGCGTCCTTCCCAGGCCGGTGTTTGCCAGCCCTGCGGTACCAGGCTCTGCCCTGGGAGCCAGGACAGGAGGGAACTGATGCCCGTTCTCACACAGGTACTTTCCCCGGAGGACAGATGTAGGCACTGGACCAAGGGCTGCAGGGCGTGATGGCGGGTTGTGGCCACCACAAAAGACAATAAGGGTGAAGGGCAGGCCAGCAGGGGTCAGGAAGGGCCACCCTGAGAGGGAGAGCCAGCCGAGGAAGGGTGTCTAAGGACAGCCGTGCAAAGGCCCTGGGGCAAATCTTGGTGGTCCTCAGGGAGGAAGAGCAAGGACAGCGTGGCTGGAGCGCAGCGAGTGAGGGGCAAATGAGGAGAGACAAGGCCACAGACACAGCCCTCCCGGCACCCACAAACTGCAAGGCTCTGGAGCTGGGAGAGGCGCCAAGTGGGGCAGTGAGGAGGCAACACGGGACTGAGGTCACTGTCCTCAGGCAGGCAGGCTGCAGTGGGGAGCTGGTCCTCAGGGCTCCTGCCCAGCAGCAGCCCCTGGGCCACATTAGACTCTCTCCACCAGCTCCAGACTTATGAGGGTGAGTGGAGCCCAGCCAGGAGCTCTCCAAGCCCCTGGGGGATCCTGATGCCAGGGTGTGAGAAACACAGGGATGCACCCCCACTCCTGTGGTCTCGGGGTGAGCCAGGAGGAGCTCGGGCAGAAACCCGGGAGGGCTGGGCTCAGCACCCCAGCCGGGTCCCCAAGGATTCGGAGCTGGGGGCTGGCACTGGCGGCTCAGGAAAAGTTCCAGAAGGCTCCTCAGCGGGAGGTTGCCTCCGGGCAGGGTGACCTGCAATTGCTGAGGACTCAGGGCCCAGAGCAGCCTCAGCCTGACGGGGGCACAAGCGGCCGTGCCCCAGCCTTGGGGTTGTCTGCAGTGCATCCTCCTCCTGCACCCCAGGGTGCTCAGGGGCATGGAGCTGGGGTGGGGTCCCCAGGGGGACTGAGAGGAGCAGGGAGAGGAGGCCTGGGGCAGTCAGTGCCCCCTGGGGCAGACAGCGCTGCCTGGGGGCTTGGGCTGGAGCTTGGGGAGTGGAGGAGGAGGGCAGGAGGAGATGGAGAGGGACAATGGGGTGCTGTGCCCGGGAAGGCGACCCAGGGACAGCTCCAGCGCAGGGCGGAGGGGCCTGCTCGCATCAGGGGTTCTTTGCCCAGAGGCCTCGGCCTGGGGCCCTCACCAGGGAGCAGGGCGCGGCCACCCTCCTCTGTCAGGAGCACCTGGCCCTGGACCGGCACCCAGCAGAAGCAGCGCCGCCGAACACTGGCCTCCTGAGCCCGAGCAGGGACGCTGAGCGCTCAGTGCGACCTTACAGGAGCAGTGAGCGAGGCCACCAGTGCTGGCTCTGGGCTCGGAGCACCAGGGCCCCCACGCAGCCAGCCGTGACGCTGGGTTGAAGCGAGGTCCCCTGCGCAGACACACAGCTCAGGTGATGTTAAACAAAGATGCGCTGTTTCTCCTCCTCTTTCCTCTTCGACGGTCATTGTCCGAGCCACAAGGCTTCCCCTTGTGAGCCCAGCCCGGGGAAGGTGTTTCGCGTGTGGGACAGGGCCTCCTGGGGCCGCGATCTCCTCCTGTCCTCGCCCACGGGGCCCTCCTGCCTCCCTGATGCGAGGACATGGCAGGTGTGGGCCCCCTGTGGCAGGGCTACTCGAGGAGGCCTCCGCTCCCGTGTGGGGAGAAGATCCCGAGGCGCAGGGCAGCCAGGTCCCGGGGAGGTACAGCTGCAGGGGTGCTCGTGAGTCCCCAGGCCTGGGCCCCGTGGGCGGCTGCCCCATGGACCAGCGGGGCCGGCGGGCTCCGCTCCGTACAGTCAGGCCTGGTCCCGGGCCCTCAACCTGGCTGCACGTGAGAGACTCCAGGGAGGTTTCAAGGTTCCGGATGCCCAGGCTGGATCCCAGGTCCGGCAAACCTGCGCCCCTGGGGGCCGCACCCAGGCATCCGGGTCCTCAGCGCCCCTCAGGCGACCCAAAGGGCCGCCAAGATGGAGCGCAGCGATTCCTGCTCGGGAGAATTTCAGGACCACAGGCGGGATACACAGGCCACGGAGAGGCAACAGAGAAGCCAGAGCAGCCCGGCTCAGGCCCGGGCCCTGTCCGGCCTCCCCTCTCACTCGGGCTCGGAGCCCGGGAAGGAGGACGGCGCAGCCCCCGGCTCCGCCCCCAGGCGGAGAAGGCGCATCTGATTGGCGGAAGCCGTGACGCGGGCCTGGTTCCCGGGCAGGTTAATACGCTGACCTGACGCTGAGGGGAGCCGCCGTGCGGTGGGGCAGGGAGGAGAGCATCGCTCGGCGGCGAGAGGGGCTGGTCCCCGTAGCACAGCGTCGGTGGGCCGGGCCGGGCCGTCAGCACGGAGTCCGTCAGAAACGGGGCGCTCAGGGCCCACCTCAGCTCAGCCGTCACGGAAGCCCCGGGCGGTCCACGTGACGCGAGGTCTGAGGAGAACGGGTTCCCCTGGTGGAGGCGCTGATGCACCCACCTCCAAGGAGGCCAGAAAGGGCCGCTGCACTGCCACGTACTCAGTGGCTCAAGGATGTCGGGGCTCTATCTGTGCGCCCCTGAGATTCTCCGGCCATCACCTCTGGGCTTCACCATGGCTGCTGTGGCTCCAGCCTCATCAGACTGTGTCTAAAAGAGAGGAAGTGGAGAGCTGGGCTTGGTCTCCTGTGTGTCTTGGAAAGTCTTCCCAGAGGCCCGGGGCAGCTGTCCCTGGGTTTCCCCTGGCTGGAACTGGACGACACGCCCGCTCTTGACCAAGCAAGGGAGGGCAGGGTGACTGCCCTTGGCCCTTGAGCCCCTGGCCAGCCCTATTTGTCCCCTAGGGCTGGCTCAGGGCCGCGTGTGCTCAGCTCCTCTTTTCTAGGCGAAAGAACCAAGGCAGGGGTGCGTCTCCGAGGAAGGAAGGAGAGCAGCTGCTCCGCGCGCCCCGTGGGCCTGGCTGCGCTGCGTCCTCTCCCTCGCCGTCTCTGTCTCACTGCCACAGTGGAGCCGCTCGCTGTGCCCCGTGCATCGCGCCATCTGCCGTCGGGGGCACCCAGCCCTCCCCACGGTCAGGCCCAAGCCCCGGGCGCCGTGGGCGGGCGGGAGGGGCGGACCCAAGCCCCAGCCTGGGGCCGGGCCGGGCCGGGGAGAAGGCGTCCACTGAAAAGCTCCGGCTCCCGTTTCACTTTTTCCTTTGTTGCGCTGGGCACTGAGCCCGGGCCTTGTTGGGGCCAGACAGTGCTCCAAGGCGGAGCCGCACCCCAGCCTCGGCAGTGAGGGTTTGGGGACAGTCACGGGGGGACCGCGGTGGGACAGGACTCAGGAGAGTTGGAGGGGAGGAGCTGGGCCGCTCCCGGTCCCCGCGTCACCTCCGAGGCGAGTGCGCTCCAGCCTGGGGCCCCTGGGTCTGTGATTCAGGTCCCCCGGAGGCCGGGGTTGGCCGCGGTGGCTGCGTGTGGACCTGGACTGGGAGGAGCTGCGCTTGGCTACAGTCCCGGGTGTCCACGTGGACGGGCAGGTGGGGGCCTCACGGAAGCCCGAGCCTTGCTGGCCACAGAGGGTGGGAGGCTGCTAGCAGAGCCTGCAGCCTGGAGCCCCCCCCCCCCCCCGAGTTGCTGCCCCTCCTGGAGGCCCCGCTCTCCTTTCGGGTCCTTCAGGGTCCAGCCCCTCCCCTCCCAGCATCAGCCGTGGCGCCCTTGGTGTCCCCAGGTTTCTCTGTCGCTGTGCCCCAGGCTGGCGCTGCTTGCTTACACTCGGTCCTCTGACCTTTGCAGGGTCTCTGCACCATCCCAGGTCTCTGCCCAGGAGACCTCAGGGACACTGTCTCCCAGGCAGGACAGCCCAAACCGGGTCTAGACAGGGGCCAGTGTCCCCTGGCCGAGGGCTGCTCCTTTTCTGAGCCTGCATCACTGAGATGTTTTGCCGTAGCAACTTAGTCACACGGCAACGTTTCACTTTTGATGTCTGCTTATTGCCCTTACAGACGGACAGGGGACAGGGAGGGGAGCAGGGAGGGGAGCAGGGAGGGGCGCAGGCACCCCGACCCCCACCCCACAGGCTCCTCCCTCACTGCCTGGGGACAGTGGGGCCCAGAGGGCGGGCGAGCATCACACCTTCCGGGCCTCTGCTCCCCCAGGAGGCCCAGCTCGGCCCCCTCTGGACGCAGAGCCACGTCCCTGGGTAGGACGCTCCTCGTGTCCTCGTGTCCTTGTGAACCAAGGGCCCTCGCCGGCTGCCGCGAGGGACAGAGTTCTCAGGGGGTCTGTGGGAACCAGAGCACCTGTGTCGCTCCCCGGCAGTGAGAGCCGCCTCCCTCCCAGCTGGCGCTGCCCACCCGGCTCCCTGGAGCTCTCCACACGCACTGTCCCGCTCACCATTAGGCAGCGGCCTCCCGTTTTCAGAGTTTGGGACCTGGGCCCCATCATCTCAGTGTCCTGGGCACAAGCAGCTTGAGCTGGGGCGGGGCTGGCTCTGGCCCGAGGCTCTGGGTCTGGTAGTGGCCCAGCCGGAACTCCTCGGGGACTCCCTGGCCCACCCTCTCCTTCCCAGCCATGGTCTCTAACCGGCGGGCCAAGAGGGCGTCGCCCGCCTCTGCAGCACCCGGCACCGCCTCACCTCCCGCTCAGCACACAGCCTTCCTTAACCCAGGGTTGGAGTTTAGTGGGTGCCCCACTTCCCGCAGTCTCCCCATGGCAGCGGGCCCTGCATCTCACTCTGGTCCCTCAGAACCTAGCAGAGTCCTTGGTGCATGGCAGGGACTCCACATTATTTGCTTCATTTCCTCAAACTGTGGTTCATTTCCTTACACACCCCATCACACCTAACAGTATTTTGCCCTGAGTAGTTATTTAAAAATACTTTTCAAATAGCTTAATGTTTGATTAATCAATAAGGTTTTCAACTGAGTAGCCTTACAAATGAGTATCCTGAAGTGACTATAAAAGTGCTTTCATTACTGTACGTCAATTAACAGGATTGAATGCTTCTCTAAATATCAGAGAGGATGATGATCCAGTTCTGATTTTAAACTCTGATCTTTTCTGTTGCAACATACGCTGGTTTGGAAATCCATGAAATTTATGATGTGGTGCTGGGAACACAGAATGCTGGTGGGCGATTTACAACCCTCCTAGGGAAATTTATGTCCATCAGAAATGAGGGAAAGTTCGGGACGGGGACTCAGCAGTCCCTTTTGGGGAATTCATCTCAGGGACATGACTGAAGAGGCAGCAAGCCGAGAGCGGACTGGGATGTCACCCCAGGGACAGCCTTCGGCCTGATGATCGGAGCCGAGCTCTCGAAAGCACTGTGTGCCGTCCCGGAGGGGCCGCCTATTTTCTGACAACTGGCAACTCTGCCTGTTAACCACAAGTGTGCACGGGACAGGAGGAAGGTTGTCTGCAGCCCTCAGAGAGCAGCACAGTTGTCCTCTTGTCCCTGCCGCTAGGAAGAGCTGTGAGGCCATCAGAGGTGGGGTCCTGGGCTGTTCAACAGCGCGACTTTGAGAGCTCCGACCCCAGTGTGGGGAGGCAGCACTGTGTGTGTGTGTGTGTGGTTACCCAGAGCACATTCTCCTGAAAGGATTTGCAACCGTCTTTTGAAATACTGTAGTATGTTGCCATGTGTGACAGGATAGTCATTGAGGGCTCTTCCTGAAGGGCGGCCTTGGTGGCCTGAGTGTGAGACAGGAGTCCACTGTGAGCATGCTTTCGTGACAGTGTGCGCACTCTCTCTCCCACCCAGATGCCACAGAGGGACCCCCCTGCCCTGGGTGGGGAAGCCTCTGGCTCTGAGGCTCGTCAGGTGGCCGTGCAGGAAGGACCATCCCTCTAGGGATGAGGAAGAGGAAGTTTTAGGGCCACAGAGCTGTGGGCGCATTTCCTCTGGTCCCCTGAATGCCACGAATGTTCCAGCCTGTGGAACATTCAAGCTGGGAACCACTTAGTCCCGAGAGCTTCTTTTCCCTTTTTTTTTTTTTGCCAGTGTCACCTCCCCTGCTGGGCCTGCAAATACATCTGTGTGTCACTTTCTGGGCAGGGAGCGAGAGGACGAAGAGAATGGCATCTGCAAATCACTTCATGCCGGCAATAAGATTACAGAAAATCTCTTGAAAGTGGGGCTGCGTGACATGTTCAGACAGGTGAGGAACGCTGCTTCCAGCAGTCTCATCTTTGCTCTGCAGAGATTGGCCAACGCGCTGGCGCTGTTACCCACTGTCTCTTCTGCACCAGGTGTCGGTCATCACCTAAAACCATCCTCCCGGTCACAAGCTGTGGGCTCCCCAGGGGTGATCTGAGCTGGGGTTTGAGAAACCCTGATCATGGGCTTGATAATTTTTCTCTAAACTCAAAAATGCCCAGTACAAAGTATAGGTACACACATCCAAAGCTTTAAAATTTCCCAATTCTGTACCTCTATTTACCCAAAGAACACCTGCACCCACAAAAAAGGTGGTAGGGGAGTTGGAGGAGAAGAACATTTTCTTCAGCCTTGCAGAGTGATGTCCTCCCCTGGTGGCACATAGTCCTAATCAGTCT
This sequence comes from Heterocephalus glaber, assembly GCF_053883595.1. Taxonomy (NCBI): domain Eukaryota; kingdom Metazoa; phylum Chordata; class Mammalia; order Rodentia; family Bathyergidae; genus Heterocephalus; species Heterocephalus glaber. The sequence goes on along the minus strand of NW_028258410.1, from coordinate 20,228,420 downwards.
TGGAATTGGGTGGGATGTCACAGCGGGTGAGGTTGTGCGGGGAAGCTGTGCGTGCTGCTCCCAGCCTCATGTCTCTCACCTCCTCCATCTATCTCTCCGTCTCCTCGCTGTGGGTAGAAAGTGGGGTACAGGTCTCTGGGAAGCAGAGGATTATCCCCCATTTCCTTCTCTTCCAAAGAATGACGTGTGTGTGTGCGCACGTGTGGGTGTGTGCACCTGCATGCATGTGTGTGTGTGATATGGTGAGGCTGTCATGTAGGTGAGCTCGGGGTGGCCCTCTGGAGAAGGAAACTGACTACAAAGAAGGAAGGAATGGATCAGAGGGATTCAGAGGCCATCACAATAGGATTGGGTTAGAGAGGTGTTGGAGAAGATAGGACAGGAAATGCCCAGGGTTCCCGCATGGATCTGGACGGATGGAGCCACCAGGCACTGAGGCAGGGACACCTAGAGGGCTACTTTGGGGTAAACTCGTGGGGCCGACTTCAGGTGCCCATGGACACCCATGAGGACTGCAGGGGAGAACCCCAGGAGAGCAGCTCGGCTGGGCTGGGTGTGGTTATGGAGTCCTCGTGCGCCTGTCACCTCTGGTCATCCCAGCAGGATGAGCAGAGTGAAGTGAAGAGGTGGACTTGGTGGCACCTGAGGGACCCTGTCCTGGGCAGGGCAAGATGACAGACTGAGGAGACTGGCTGGTGGGCAGTCAGGGAGGGGGCCAGGCAGAGAGGGGAGCCCCTTCGGCGGCCCCAGGCCTGAGGGCTGTGGAAGGCAGGGTTTGTCGAGCCCCAGGAATCCTGCAGGGTGCAGGGAAGGGTTGCCAAAGGCGTGGCCACACTGCACACAGCAGGGGAGCATGGGGAGGAGCCTCCCCCTCCTGCCCTTGACCTCCAGCAGAAGCTCCTTTGGCTGAGGCCCACGGGATGGCAGAGGGCAGGCACTGGAGATGCAGCCCTCGGGCTCTAGTTCCCAGGACAGAGAAGAGCAGGGAAGGGACCTGGGCTGTGGGAGGGGGAAGAGGGTGACCCGGACAGCACCTGTGCCTTCTCCCCACCTGTGGCCAGAGGACCAGGCCCCTCCATGCCCAGCCCGGGCTCTGGGAGCACAGGGAGAGGCACAGCCTGGGCAGGGGCAGGAGTGGGCTTTGGAGATCTGGGAAGGACAGTGGAGAGGAGGGAGGTGGGCGATCCTGGGGGTTTGTGATGGAGAAGCGGAAAGAGGGACGCGCTGACAGGAAGACAGAGCTGGCACCGTGCTCAGAACTAAACATGGGTAATCCATTTATTTAATTTTTTCTTTTAGTGTGTCACTACCTCCACCCCCAGCTCAGCCTCTCCTGTTGTCAGGCGTACACATGAGGAAGAAGGTGACAAGCTTTTTGGGGACAGGCCACCCCCAGAAGATCACTTCAGGTGGAGATTTCTGTGCAGGTTAGTTTTTGAGGCATGATCTCCGCGGCTGTTACCGTCTTGGTGGGAGATGGAGTGGCGAGATTTTTCAGCTATTAGTAAAAGAAGGCCATGGACTGTTTTCACTTTTGGAGCTCATTGGGATTCTTTGGGGACAGTACATTTGACAGCAGCTCTATCTGGTCAGATAAAAATGGAATACTTAAGCGCAAGTTCTAAGGAGAGTTCGGCTGCAGGAACACAAGCGATGGCAGTACTCAGAGACTAGAATCGCAGAACAGGAAGTGTGTTATTTTCCACAGCCATAACACAGTGCCGCAGGCCGGGGGCATAAATGACAGCATTCTGGAGGCGGGAAGTTAAAATCAGCCTCGTGGCTCGCTGAGGGCCATCTCTGCCCTGTGTCTTCACACGGTCTTCCCCTGCACAGGTCCGCATCTCTTCTCATGAGGACACAGTCCCCCTGGGACAAGGTCACTCTAATGACCCCGTTTCACTCTCACCGCTCCTTGAAGACCCTATCTCCAAATATTCTGAGTACAAGGAGTGAGGACTTCATGTACAGATTTACGGGCGGCTGTTACAGCCCACAGCCACTATTTTTCACGAAAAGAAGTCTTTCCCTTCTTTTTGAAGGATCCTGGCTCACACCGAGATCTCTATGTCATGGTTCTTAGAGTCGATAATCAAGCTGTCAGGAAGAATTTTCTGAGCACTTCTTGTTCTCAGACTCAAGAACAGTGGACGGTGCTAGGAGAGTTAAGAATGAGATGCTGCTTTCACAGCACATATGGTCTAGCTGGAGAGATAAAAATACTTAACCTACAAGAGAAGGCTGTGCTTGGAGAGCCGCAGAGATGGTTCTGGCCGGCAGAGCCGTTGTCTTTAGCTTCTTTAGGAGTATGCCGTGTTGCTCCCATACTGGCTCCGGACTTCCCATTTGGCCCACGTGTCATTGAGAATTAGCTCATTCCTGTCCCAGTGACTCAGCACTAAAGCAGCCATCAATTTCAGGTTTAAAATTAACGCGAAATGCAGAAGAGACAATTCAGCACTGGGCGAAGGTAAGCAGCAAGCACATTTGTCAACTTAAAAACCATTTTGGAATGAAATCATCCTTGGAAAGCTGGAAACTGGAGGGAAGGTCTGCTAAATCTGCTGCTAGTGCAAAAAAAATTATGTATCTTGAAACTCTTTAGGGATATTTTATCAAGGGATCTGGTCCTGGAGATGTTATTTTGGGGAACCATCTGATACCAGCTGATGTGCTTCTATTTAGCATTTCACTGACTTTGAAAATCACAGCACCCAAATTACAGTCTCTAAGTGAAGAAGGGAGTAGGTCTGATTAATGTATTCACATCTATACTCATCTCATTCTTGTCTTACATGATGTGTGAAAATGATGCCAGTTATTTATTTTATTTGGAAGAAAAGATGAGAAAATAGGGATGTGGGATCACCCAGGTGAGCTGGCTTTTGTCTGCGTATTCCTGCTGCTCAACCCAGTGGCAGTGGTCACTGCACGCTGGCCTGACTCACAGAGATGACTGTGAACTTGCCTGGTCTGCTTTGGAAGGAAGCACAGCTGTTCAAGGCATCCAGCGGTCCCTTTCCCAGTTGGGGAGAGCAAAGCCCACCTGACGAGCCCACCCTGAGGTACTTTAGCGTGGGACAGTTTCTGCTCCGTCAGAGGTTACGGCTCCCTGAGGAGATGATTTCCACCAAGGGCTCAGGAAAGAGGAACTGTCCTTCATGATGTGTTTTCAGACAGGCACTTCTTTCCCCAAATAGCTCCATAGTTTACCCAATTCAGGAGCCCTAATGATTCCTCTTTGGGCTAAGGCAATGAACTCTCTCGGGACCTCTGTGGCAACCACTTCCAAGACCAGTCCAGAGTTCACGAGCAGTGCTGAGGCCTCTGCTCTCGGATCGGCAGGACCTCTCTGGGTTCCGGTGTGTCTGACTCCATAGGGTGCTCAAATTATGATCTTAAGTGATTACCTGTAGATACTTCTGTGAGGTTAAAATTGTAACCACATACACTAGGCAGTTAAACATGGAGAAAGAATATTTTATATCTTTTCGTAAACTGCTCACAGGTAATGCTTCCTATCTTTGACCAGTGTCTTCCAAAGTGTAGGGAATCATTACCACCAGTCTCATCAGTATCACCATCACCTTTGTCATCATTGTTTCGGCCACAATCTGAATCAACAATTGCCATTCTGAGCTGGAAGACGTAGGAAAATGATTTTGTAAAGCAAATTTCTTGTGAAATAACAAAGCCAGCCAACCATATTGGCAATAAATCAACTAGTGAGTTTCTTGGAAATAACTTCTAAGTCAGCTAAGATTTCAAATAGGCTAAACTGATCTTTATTATGACAGTTCTGGAGGCTACTTTTTGGAAAGGACGAGGATGCAAGGCTTAAAAATAGCCCTTGTCATATGAAAGGAGTTGGTGGAATATTTGACATAGTCTGAAATTTTGATGTTCAGAGTGGATGGGAGAGAAATGAATCACCTTCAGAGAAAACAAATACCAATTCCCAGAGTGTTCTCTTGCAGTGGGGCCACTCAGATGTGCTGCACTTTGAATCCATCCAAATCTGCTGGGTTGTCACAGAGTTTAAGAAGCCAAATCAAAGGAAGGGGGCCTTTCACTTCTGTTCTTACCTATACAGCCACCATTGTTCCTTCTCTCCATCAAGCAGAGACTTCAAAGGTTGTTCTGAAGCTTGATCAGGTATTATGCTGCCAATAAAATCAGGCAGCTGCTTAGCGGGAGAGGAATGAAAACTAGGCCGCCCAAGCAGTTCTGTGAAGGAAAGCAGTGTGAAACAATGTCCCAATGTCCTCCAGGGAGTTTCCTTTGCACCCACTGTTTAGTTGAATTGGGCTGATTTAGGAGCCATTTGTGTCTGAACTAAATCACATTTTGTAAGTTCTGCTTTGTCTGAGGCTGAAGCTGCAGAGTGCTTTTGCTTGGGTCCCCCAAAGACAGAGCCTGGGACAAGCACTGTGGTTAAATCCATCAGGGATGTGATCCCAGGAACCTAAGAGGTGGACTGGAGACATCAAATAGAGAAAGAAAAGAAGCCAAGCCTTGAATGCATTTTGTGTTAGTTACTATGTGTTATTAAATAAAGCTCCAGAGTTCTGAGACTCTTTCAAGCTAGAGGTGGAATCTCTGCCCTCTCTCTTTGCTTTTGACTTTCAACTAGTGAAAGTTGTGTGATGTGACTTCTAAGGCCAGGAAAAAAAAAGTCATTCAGCTTCTACTTGATTTGTTAGAACATTTGCTCTTGGAATTCTGAGCTACCCATGCAAGAAAGTTGACCACTGGGGGCTACTATACTTTGAGAAACCCTAAGCCACACGAGGAGGCCACACTTAGACCCTCTGCTGGAGAACCCTAGCCGAGCTTGTCCTTTGAGCCACTCCAGCAGACACCACAAGGTGAATGAGGACATTTCCAGGTGCTTCAAGTCCCCCGTGCTGTGACCACCCCAGCCTTCAGCTCTTTCCTGCAGAGGCCTCAGGCACCATAGAGCTGCATCCTATCTGGATTCCTGATCCACAGAACCAATAATGAGAATGTGGCTTTTGTTTGATGCCACTAAGTTATGGAGGTGGTTTGCATGCAGCAGTGGACCACCAGGGTACACGAGTGGGTCACTGGGCTGGGTACTTTCCCAGGAACCAGGTAGAATGGGCGTCCTCATCTTGCTGAGATCCTGCATGGGAACCGTTGTCCTATGGACTCCAGGCCCTCACCCATCCCAAGCTTGAGCTACTTATGTTTATTTTTTGAACTCTGTATGGACTTTTTTTCTCCAGATATTTGCAAAGATATTTACATGACTCTCAGATCTGTGTACAAATGTCTTCTTCTCAGGGAGACTTTTTCTCTCTGTCCCTGTTAAATTGCACCCCCACCAGCACTTCTTTCCCCTGCTTGCTTTATCTCCACGACACCCAACACCCTTTAACAAACTGCAAAATTTACTTAATTATTTGAGTTACTTCTTTCTTCCCCTCGTTAGAATCTAAACTCCCTGAGGGCAGTGAGACTATTTGCTCATTGATGCCTGAATGACTCCCAGGAAGTGTCTGCATGTAGCAGGCCCTCATAGACAGGAAGTGAGATGGAGCAGACAGGAAGTGAGATGGAGAATGCTGGGCCGGAAGAGGAGCCTGTCGGGGTCACAGGTGTCAGTGAGGTTGGTCCCGGAAGGAGGAGGATGGGCTGTTAGCTGCAAGTGTGAAAGGAGGGAAGGGTCAACTGTGGAGACCCTGAGGGGACTGGAGACCAAGTGGCTGGAGTGGTGTGGGTGGCAGTGACACAGCAGGAGGCTGCAGAGATGCAGGAGCCTTATCATGCAAAGTTTGGGGTCATCTGAGGCCCCTAGAAATGTGGACCCCTCTTTAACCACTGCAGTATTGAACTAACATTTCCTAATTATCTATTCATTATAATGATCAGGTTTTGGGTCTTTCCCAGTTCCCCGAGATCTTTTGGGATAGAACAGGCCCGGGGCACCTGCCCCTCTTTGATACTGAGTGCCACTCCCAGCAGCATTCATCACCGGCACATGTGGTCAAACTGAACTTGGGTCCCTTAGGAAGCAGCCTAGGCAAAGGATCACCCCACCTACCCATGGGTCAAGGAACAAGCACAGGAGGTGTGTCTGACATTGAGGCAATGTATTTTTTTTTTTTAATTTTGAGACATGGTTTCACTATGTAGTTCACAGTGCCTTTGAACTCATTATGTAGCCCAGGGTGGCCTCAAACTTGCAGAGATCTTCCTGCCTCAGCCTCCCAAGTGCTGGGATTACAGGCATGCACCACCATGCCCAGCTCCAAGGCAACATGTTTAGGGAGTTGGCACAGACATCTGCTGTTTGCCTGCTTAGCATCTATACCCTGTCTTCAACTCTCAGCTCCAGCTTCCTCTGGGAAGCCATCTCCCATCTGCCTTTCTGGGGGTAGCGTGGGTAGCAGCTTTACCCAGGCCCCTGTCCCCCACAATTAGTCCATGTCACAATATGCCATAGCAGGGCCCTTTCAAAGGCTGCTGGGCAGATGATGATCCAGAGCTAGGTATGCTCGGCCCTCCCTCTTCAGCCTTTTCTTCATTCACCAAGAGTCACACGGTGCCTCTTCCCCAGCAAAACTCTGGAGGGGTCATGGGAACATGCACACAGAAGGAGAGTGATGTTTTGCTGTGTCAAGAGACTGGTGAGGGCTTTCCTCCTCCTTCCTGTGACTCGGCTGTTCCAAAGAGCCAAGTCTTGTGTTAGAAGTGTGAGACTGAGAACCCTTCTACAGCAGCAAGGGTAGATTCAAACCAGAACTGTCAGAACATTTGGTCCTCTTGGCCATAGATACTGGTTTAAGGATGGCCAAAGTGCCCAGACAGAGCTGATGACATTCAATTCTTCACTGAAACAGGGGGCTGATAAAATCGTGTTTCTGGTGGGGTTTCTGGATCTTCCAGGACCCAGGCCACACGAAAAGGCTACCCAAGAATGAGACTTATAGAAGGAAGGAAAGGCAGACCCAGGGATGGGGAGAAAGGCTGTCTGGATTTGAAAGCCTGGATTTAGCCATGCCCGAAGCTAGATCCATATTCATACTTTCAAGACACAAGCTAGTAAATTCTTTTGGAATCATTTGATTTGATTTCCTCCACTTAGAAACTAGAATGCTGATTAACACAGAGACAAGCCTAAAAAGCTCTGTGATGCACTGATAGATGAATGAGAACTTCAGCTGCAAGATTGTCCAGAGAATACTTTCACTGATAAAAACAAAATACTGCTGTCTTAGTTGTTTTTCTTGTTGCTGGGACAAAATACCCGGCACCCAAAGTTAAGGAAAAAGTTTATTTAGCTCACAGTTTGTAGAGGTTTCAGTTCATAATCAGCTGGCTCCAAGGCAGAGTGGCACAGCAGACAGGCATTGTAGAACAGAAACAGTTCATGGTGGGCAGAAGTCAGCAAGGCAGCAAGCTACAAGCAACTGACCCTCATTCTGTCCCTTACATCTTGTCCACGCTACCACACCCTTAATCCTAGCACTGCATCCTTGATCCCAGCGTCACATGCTGTAGATCCAGCCACCTCCAAAAAGCCCCACCTGTGACTGCATAAGGGACATCTAGACACATGCAATAACAACTGCCCTCGACATGGGGTTGATTTAGTCTTCCATCTTCCTGTTGTTCTCACTTCTGCAGGCTTTGGTTTGGATCCTGAGCACTAACTCATCCCCTGAGGGTGTGGAAATCCAGCAGAGGATTCCTATGAATATGGAAACTCCCCAGGCTGAACCTCACCTGACACATCCTTAGTACCTATCATTTCCTGAAATAAAAGGCAAAGAAATACAATGTGCGTAATTCTCAAAGTTGGGTAGAAAAAGATAAAAATTTAAATGTTTAATTTTTTAAAAATTTCAAATGACTATTGTTTGGTTTTGACTTTTTTTGTTGTCTACACTTTTCCTTCTCACTGTGAAGCCAAAACATTCACTCCAGTTTAACTTTAATTCCAGCTGGCCCCACTGCCTACTAAAAAGACGTAAGAACATGATATGTTCAAGGTTACCAACAATGCTCTGGATATTTTCTGAAAAATTGTTTTGGCTTTGGCAAGATTCAGAATCCATAAACACATTTTGTTATGCATTCTTTTAGTGTTTACATATTGCTTTAAAAAACAATGATTTTTCTTCTGGTTTAGTTATGTTCACGCTTTTCCTTATTTGTCTCATAGTTTGTTGCCACACACAACAAAATTGTTTAAGAGGAAAGAACAATTTATAACCGCATCCCCACTGGCTCCTAAATAAGCATATTCCATCAATAGATACATCACTATTAGTGTATGAGATCTACTTTGGTCCAGAGGCATATGAATGAATCTTGGCAGGAACTATGGCAATGTGTAAATCTTTGGGGAAAAAAGACTTTCAAATAGTCATCTTCCATGAGTGCTTTCCATAAGTCACAGTTACAGGGCCTTTCCTTCCCTCTCCTCTTCTTCCTTCCTCCCTCCCTCCCTTTTTCTCCTTCCCTCCCTTCCTGCCTTCCTTCCCTTCTTTCCTCTCTTTCCTCCCTTCCTTCTTTTCCTTCCTCTTTTCCAAATTGCACTTCCGAGAAGACATGGTGTCTAACGAAGGCCACAGAGTTTTCCAAGCAGAACTACAGCTGGACTAATAAAAACTGTGTCCTTGATTAAGTATTGGAAATCTTGACATTTCTTGCTGGTTAAATTATTTCCAGTGTACGGAACAGGTGTGTGTAGGAGGCTGGGTTGAGTGAGTGGCTTATTTCTATCCACGTGTCAGCCTTGGAGGATTCTGTCCAGATGTCAACCTCCAAGGTCCTTTGTCCTATGGTGCAGGACAGGGTTGTGCAGCTCCTTGCTGTGCTCAGCTCTGTCAGGCAGCCTGGGGTCAGTCCTCAGCCTTCCTGGGCTCAGGGCTCTTCCTCACTCAGCCCCAGGGCCATTACATTTGCTAGTCCTTCCTGCTGGTCCTGTGATTGCTGCCCCATGCCCTCGTGTTCTCTTCTCCAGGATCCCCTCCTCAGAGACCTCTGGCCTTCCTGGCTAGGGAAGCCCCTGCAGGCTTTCATCACATTTCTCTTCCTTTTCTCTCTTCGTGTCTTTCCCTTGTCATTTGTACCCCCAGGAGCCTCACAAGAGAAGAGCCTTCTCCTGCCTGATTTGCATAATGAGGCTGAGCCAGGGTATCCCCTGCCCTAGCAGGAGAGGTGCCCAGTGGTATCGTGGGCATCAGGTGGGGTGTGGCTAAGGGGGAAGGGGATGACACATTGCTCAGGAAAACAGGGACAAAAGACACAAAGCCATCCAAAGGTGATTAAAGCAATGCTGTCAGCAGAAGCAGAGCTGGTGTTGGGGGACAGTGGGACAGGAAGCCCCATGAAGAGGGGAAGGGTAGGCTTGTGAAGGGCTGAGTCCCGAGCTGATGGTCGCTCACGGTAAGCTGCAGGCCAGAACAGGGGAGAGGCCAAACCTCTAGGATTTAAGGAAAGCAGCAGCAGCAATGGCTCTGCAGCTGGAGAGGCTCAAAGGGAAGTCAGAGCATATGATTCCCAGCCAGAATCTTCCCATGGCCTCTGTATTCCATTCCTAGTTTGACTGTGAGCTATTGCCCCAAACTGGGTGGCTGCAAGCAGAATTTCTCTGAAGACTCAGGAGGCCAGAGGTCTGAGATCAAGCTGTGGGTGGGGCTGGTTCCTGCCCTGGCCAGGGAAGGGGATGGATCTGCTCCAGGCCTCCCTTCCAGCTTCAGGTCATGGGCAATCCTGGGTGTTCCTGGGATTGTAGATGCCTCACTCCAGCCTTTGCGTCTGTGGTCACATGCTGGTCTCCCTGTGTGTCTTCACCTGCCTTATTAGGATGCTAGTCATTATATTTGGGACTAGGCACAAGGGGTGAGGCCTGGGGCAGTCTGCGCCGGGAGTTGGGGAGCAGGAGGCCAATGTGTCTGGAAAGAGGTGGACCAGGGCACTGTGGGACCCCAGGTCAGAGAGGGGATTGGAATGGATCCATGTATGAGGAGGATGCTGGTTTTCTCTGGGCACGACCAGAGCCTTTGGAGAGAAGGGGGTTGTGCTCTGACTTGTCTAGATGGACCCTTGGACCATGTGTGGACACAGATGGGGACCTAGGGCAGAAGCAGTTGGGCCCAGGAGAATGGAAGAGGAAGGGCCAGGAGGGCACCACTGTGGCTCTGAAATGCTTTAGGGTTCGTATCTGAGGTGGGGTTGATGGGATTTGCAAATGGATGGACTAGAGGGAGTCCGAAGAAAGCATGAGCAAAGCAGAGAGGACCCCAGGATCTGGCCGGGCAGCTGGGGGCACCAAGGTCTGTTGAAGAGGGGTCTTTCACTTCAGCTGCAGGGATGTCTCCTGTGCTGTCCCTGAGTGAGGCAGCCCGACTTTGTTCTTGTCTCTGAGGGATAAAGGTCAATGTCACAGCAGCTCTGCTCTGATGCCGTCTTCAAGCAGAGATCTTCATATTCAGTGAGAAATCTGCACTGATGAAATTTTCATTAAAGAAACATTATCCCTCTCACTCCCCTTGTTAGTCTGTGGCTTTGACGATCAGGCTAATTTGGGTCTGACGACCCAGTGATCTACACATCGGAGCATTATTAAACATTTAGATGAGCAGGGATATGTCAGGGCTCCCTCTCCTCCCTCGGCTGGAGCATGGGGGGTTGGGGGGGCTCTGCTAATGATCACAGTGAAGCCGGGGCCGTCGTGCCTATCAGAGAATTATCTATAGACTGAGGGCACTCTGGTCCCTCTGCCTACAACGGAAATTAGCTTGGCTTGCAGGGCATGCGACTTAATTGATGAAATGCATCAAAGAAAAGTCCAGTCTTGGACACTGCTTTACATAAAATAGCACCTATGCCCGAGCAAGTACCTCCCCCTGGAAACGTCACACCTGCCCCATCTGCAGTGTGGGAGGGCTGGGCGGGTGGACACTTAACGAGGTGCCGTGGGTGGAGGCAGCTAAAGGGGCCCTGTCAGCAAACTGGTTTAATGACCGTTTCTGTGGCATTGGTGATCTCAGGTGATCCAGGTTGAAGGTGTGTTATGGTGTCTAATTCCTCCAAAGATCCTGAGTTAGATATTCTTATCATTCTTACCTTACAGATGGGAAAACTACCAACCAGTATTAGATAACTTGCGAGGCATCACCTGCTTGTCAGGAGCAAAGGCAGGATTTGAACCCAGCTGGCCCGGCTCCAGAGACCTTGCCATGAATCTCTGAACCAAACTGTTTATTATTATTATTTTACTGTTATTATTATATTATTGGAGGCACAGTGTTTTTAAAATTATCAGAATTTTGAACTGTGTATTTTCATGTCAGATATAATTGGTTTTCTGGAAAAATTGCTCCGTCAATGCTCAGCCCGCGTCCCACCTCTCCACAGGCATCTCTACCCACACTCCTGCAGAGTGGGATGTCTTCCTGTCTACCTCTGTCCCCAGCCCAGGGTTTCCCATCACCATGGCTGAATGTCCTCTGTCTTTGATCATTGGATTCACTGTGTTTTAGGGAGCTGAGATTGCTTGACTTACCTGCCTTGTCCTGGCAGGCATTTGGGTTTGTAATCTCTAAGCTGTGTGTGTGTGTGTTGCTAGTCCTTGCCATATTGCAATTTTTGGTTTCATGAGAAACTAGCAACTGAAACAATTTACCATTTATTTAGGTAGGATATAAGGTGAATCTCTCCAAGCCCAGATTTCCAAAGGAACACTTAGCAAAAATGAGAGAGAGAGAGAGAGATCCAGAGACAGAGAGAGATACAGAGACAGAGAGAGGAGGAGAAGGAGAAAGAGGGAGGGAGGGAAAGAGGGAGGGTGAGAGAAATTGACTGAAGGCTTCCAAAGTCAACCCAGGCTGCCAGGACTTTGCGTGTGCGTGTGTGTGTGTGTGTAGGGTATCCACTGTCCCTGAGAAAAGCAGACTGCGCTGAGGGGAGCCGAGCACGTTACCTCTTTTCTCTTTGAGCTACCTGCCAGTGTGTAAGTGCAGAGTGGCTGAGGAAGCAGAAAGCAGCGGCTCTTCACAGGTCTGGGGAGACCAAGGCTGACATTCAAGATAAGAAGCAAGCCAGAGTGAGAGGGACAGAAACAGCACAGCAGGTGGAATCTTCAGCAGCACTTTCCCTTCAGAGGTCTTTGTTGATGTCGAAGCTCCACAGAGGGAGATGCTCAGAAGCCGAGCTGCAAAGCTAAGGGGTTAGGAATAGTTTGTACAACTACCCTGATTTCTGAACAACAAACAGAATTCAAGGCTCAACAAACAGGAGTTCAGGAAACACATACAGGTCTTTTGTTTGAGACCTTTGAAGGACTTGCCCCAGGAAGAAGGACAAACAGAAGCCTCATGTAAGGACAGAAAATCAACTTTAAGTATTTTAACCCCAGACTCAAATCTACCCCTGCAATAGTGGCTTCTAGAAGATTTTTACTAAGAAAAAGACGATAAAATGAAAAGACACTGAATTTTTCAAACAGTACATCCAGCACTCATAAAAAGGTTAATAGACATGTGGTGGAAACGGCCAAATGCTAAAGTGGTGGAAAAAAAGACAACAGGAAAAGATCCACAGATGGTTAGTTATGGAAATGACCAGAGACAGACTTTGCAATAACTTAGAGATATGATAAAAAGCAAAATGAAAAGGTGGAGCCTTTTATCAGAGAAATGGAACTCATACAGTAAGAATCAGATAGTCTCATACTGAAAAATAAAATAACTAAAATGAAAATAGAGTGATGTAGCAATCATTTAGATATGGCAAGAGACATTTTAAAAAATATCCAGGTCGAATATGGAATAAAAACTTTGCAAAACAGAAAAGAACATTAGAAAATATGGAATACTCTGAAAAGATATAAAATATATCCTATTGAAATTCTAAAGCGAGAAAATATGTTGCAGAGCCATTATATAAGGGATGTCCTTGGGATGTTTCAAAGCTGGTTAAATACATCAAGTCATGATTAGAAAGCTACTAGCATGATAATATTGTGGACAGCTAAGTTAGTCAGAAAATATTATAAGGCAGTTAGGCTGGGCCCTCAGCACAGAAGACAATCGAGATACATTCACTGAAGATCAGCATTATAAAAAGAGAAGAAGTACTACACTCACATACTTCCCCTAGAGATGAATAGCAGTGATTGATTTTCTAAATAGGCATCAATCACCTTAAGTGGGAACTGAAATCTCCCTAGTCTATTCCTTTCCGGAAACTCCTTGTTCATTCTGCGTACACTTCCTATGTGACCGGTTTTCCCATTTGATCCCCATTTAATCAATATTACCTGGGCAGCTGTACTTACAATCTTATTGGTTGATTATGGTTTTGTCCCATCTCATGCCCACCTTGTGATTTTCCATTGGGTTTTATTGGTTGACTATAATTTTGTCTCACCTTGAACCCACCTCATCTTGTGGCTTTGCCCAATAAAAAACTTCTGAGAAGCAGGTGGGCAGGAAGCCCACTTTTCAGTCCCCCTTCTGTCTCTCTGAGACAGAAGCTTTCTTACTCTCAATCTATTTTTCCTACTCTTAACCTCCGTTGTTCCTAGAATTCATTCTTTGATTTTAGAGAACACAAACTCAGCATTTCAGATATCTAGTAGGTTGGGAGTTGTAATATTTCCCTTATTTGGATTACTTGGTGCCCTATATCAATAATAACAAGAAGATATACATATCTTCACATTGTAGTCTGACACCAACCAACGAAATACAGAGAAAAATCTTAAGTTCAGGCCAAACAACAAACAAAAAAGCCACACATTTCCTTCAAGGAAGAAACACTAAACAACCAAGTTCTTAGCAGGAACAGTGGAACCAGAAGCCATCAGAATGACAATGACACTGACTGATGTGTTGAAAGAAAACAACAGCCAATCTGCAATTTTATACCCACCACAAATACACTTTGAAAGTGCAGATGAAATAAAGGCATTTTTGGAGAAGCAAAATTGAGATAATTTACAGCTAGCAGATCTGCGGTAAAGTAAACACCAACAGTAATTCTTCAGGCTGAAGGGAAATGATTCTAAATGCAAGTGTAGAGATGATGGAAGGTAAATATGTGGGTAAATACAGTGAGTTCACAAAAGAGCAAGAATCAGGTCCTTGGGGCTTACAACACATGCAGGACTAAATTGGGTGATGATGACACACATATCCTCAGGTTGTCCAGGGAGTGGTGACATTCTAATCTAGGACAGACCCTAATGAGTACGATATGTTATAATCCCTAGCATAGGCACCATCAGAAAGAGATCTAAATGAACACTGTCACTGAAGTTCACAGCATGGCCTAAAAACACTCGATAGTATTAAATAAGACAGGAAAAGACATAGATGATACATGGGGAAAGCTAATGATAAGCAGACTTAAATTCTGTGAATAATCACATTAAAAGTAAACAGAAGGGCAAATCTTATTTTTCCCCTGTAAAGAAAAATAAGGCCGTTTGTCATCTACAATGAAGTGTTTGCAAGGTGGACGTTCCTATGGGTCACCTGCAGATCTGTGACAGTGTTTGATTCCTGGGGCTCAGTTTTGGTACTTCAGGAGTAGAGATTGAGAATCCAAATGTTTAACAGGCTTAGACTGCTTCCAGGGGAATGGTAATCTCTTATATAGAATGCAAAGGACAGGGCCAAGGGATAAACTGTTAGGGTTCTAGTGTAGTTGTTGGGGAGATCAGAGCTTAGCGAGGGACAGATGCAAGTGCACAGATTACTGCAGTGCAAGAAACTGTGAAATAACTGTGTGCACTGAGGGACCTTTGCCCTCCCCCAACAGCCTGGGCGGAGGCATCAGTGCTCTTCCTGAATCTTACGCGGATTTTGGCAACCCAGCAGCAGACCAGCTGGGCTCAGGGATCCCAAGCTGGGCAGGGACCATGCACACACTTGTGTGTTTATTTATTTCTGCAGCTCAAGCAAGGAGAGTTAAAGACAGGGCTGGAGCCCAGCAGGAGAAGGGGCCTGTGGCTGTCTATGGATCAGCGAGGCTCCAGCTCCTCCAGGACGCTTGGGCCAAGGCTGCTGGACACAGAGCACAGAAGCCGGGGGCTGCCCAGGGACAGCTGTGGCTTCAGAGCCTGACATAGGGCTGGTATCCTGGCTCCAGATCCGCCTGAAGCCTCCCTGTCCTGGGCAGTAGAAGGGAAAACAGGGATTGTTCCAAGGCAGGAGGGGCTCGTGCTGACCTGAGGGGGCTTGGAAGGTCCTTGTGACAGCCCTGGGGGGCTGGCTCTGCTCTGGATCCTCAGAGCTGCTTCGTGGGGCCCGGCAGGGACAGGGCTTAGCCTGTCCTTGTCCTGCTCAGCTGTGCAGGTGACGTCCTGGGGCTGGGGTTTCTCCTGGGAGCCTGAGGGGTTTAGAGGAGCAGCGGGAGCTCTCAGCACAGCAGTCCAAAGTCCTGGGTCCCATCCAGGGAAGTGTGCGTGGTGAGGAGTCTGGCCATGCTAACTTCACTTAACTATGAGAAAAAAGTGGTAGGTTACAAATGATTTTCTCCTCTTGCCATTTTTGGAATTTTACAACTAATTTTTATGGCGCAGCTAACAGATGGATGCACTTTCGGGGCCTCCATAGTGCTCAAACAAGACAATTGGGAACACCACGATGTATTCATAAGATCCAGACAGAAGGAATTAACAACAAATTGAGGAGCAGGATGGAAAATGAAACCCTGGAGAGAAGGGAGAAGGGCAGGAGCTCAAACTTCATGGGAAATGCGCTTCCGGCATCAATGCAGGTCACACTGGGTTACAGGGTGAGGGCAGAGCAAGGCCATTTCAGACCTGCAGGATCCCAGAGACGTGGCCTTGGTGCCCTTTCTCAGAGAGTCATGGGAGGAGGAGGCGCCCCCTAGTGAGAGATGGAGAGAGGAGGGCTGCTGTGGGAACCCAGACACACGATGTGGGGGAGGAAGTCCCCACCCAGCATGGATCTGGAACACCCAGAAATGTTCAGATTGTGTCTCTGAAGCAGACCTAGGGAGCAGCCCCTCCCCCAGGTGTTGGCAAGACAGACAAAGCCATCCCCAACCTGAAGATGTGCTCACAGGGAGCGGTGGGTTATGGGAAGGGCAGAGAATTTCAGAATGGCGAGTGATGGCTACGTAGAAAATGAAGGAAGTGGGAGAAGATGAAGAAATTACTCATTTTAGAGAAAATAAAACCAAAACAACAAAACATTTGAAAAGGGTGATTAAATTTTACATCACATGCTCAACTGGGGATGCTTTGTACCTATATGTGTATAAACCTGGCAGAATTCTCCCCAGCCCCAGATTTATGAGGTATAATTGACAAATAAAAATTTCATGTATGTTAGGTGTGCAATGTAATGCAGTGAGAAATGATCACCAAGATCAAGTTCATGAACAAACCCCACCACTGCACATACTTAACATTTTTCTTTGGTGCCAAGAATACTTAAGATCTACTCTCTTAGCAAATTTCACGTATGCTATCTTTCAATGCAAGTACACAGTACTTTAACATTAACGATTGTCTCCATGTTATACATTGGGTCTCTAGCGTTTATTCACTCATCCCAGAAAGTTCTTGCCCTTTGGATCATCTCTCCATGTTTATGTACCCCTTGTTCCTCATACCCATGAGGTCTTGATGTGACTCTCCCAAGGGAGGCAGAGGGATGATGTATGGGTGGATGGTGCTGGTCTGAGAACTAAGTTGCCAGGACTGTTTTATAGCAGGAAGGCAGTGAATAATGAACTAGAAAAATGAACAAGTAGCAACATAATCATATTATTTAGAACTATAGTTTGAAACTCATGGAAACAATAAAACTGCTGAAAACGTTTGTTTCTGGAGAGCAGAAATCAGTGGTGGGGTGGGGGCGGGATACTGTAATTTTTCATTAACAGCTCTATGAGCCTGCCTCCTACATGATTTTGAGAAAGATTATAAAAGAATATATATGTTTGATTTTATATATAAATAAGAACATGCTACGCCATTTTCCTAATTGCTTTCCTCGCCCAGGGATATGTTTTTGAGATTTCCTGTGGATACATATAGTTTCAAATTTCTTTTATTTACTACACAGTGTTCCTCTGTAATATCACTGCTACAAGTGTCTCTCATCTGCATGATAATAAATGTTTCCCAAGCTTTCTCTCCTATTGACAAAACTATAGAGAACATCTTCATACCTGGGCCTGTGTGTATCTGCGTGAGGGTTTCCAATTTCGATTCCTATGACTGCCACTGTCAGATCAGAGAGATCTACAGCTTAATTTTAATGGAAAATGTCAAGTCCCCAAACTCTTTTCCAAAACAACTTGATAACAAAACACGTTTTTTTAAAAAAATCTGTCTGACTCTAGCCAGATTTTCTTCTTGCTGTTGTTTTTTCCTCCTATGCTATGTTTCGCTGAGAATTTTAGGGTTGATTGCCTCCACCATATGTCTACTCAACCTCTCTGTATCTCTGTTTATTTCTTCCACAAACACTGACTAATTAACTGTTTTTCCAGGCTGTAGCTGTGACATGAGCTACACGGTGGCAGAGGGCATAGTCTCTGTCTCAGACAGAACCAGAGCTGGGAAAGAGACCTGTGAAGAGATGGTAGAACAGGACAAGGAAGAACAGCCCAAGAACTGAATGCCAGGGGAGCCCAGATTGGAGCAACTGTCTGGCCTTCAGCTTAGATATGGCAATTCTATCCAGACGTCTCTGAGCCAGAGTCATCAGTGTGTCTCTCTTGTCACTCCCATGCCCAATCTGGCAACAAATCCTGTGGGTTTTACCTTTTTTTTGGGTACCAGGGATCAAACTCAGGACCTTGTGCTCACAAGGCAGGCAGCGGCACCACTGAGCTAAATCGCTGGCCCATGGGTTCCACCTTTGAAGCACAAAGGATGGGTTCACTTGACATGTTCCACCATCACCTCTGTGGTCCAACTGACATTGTCTCCCACCCATTTCCCAAAGGGAGCTCCTCACTGGTTTCCTTGTTCTCCCCTGGCTGTTCACAGACTGTCTTTTCCTCACAGGGGCCCAGAGGATCTGTCAGCAGATGACTCACTGCTCCTCCGACCAGGCCCTGTAGGATCTCACTTTCCCTGGTGCCTCCCACCTGTTCTGGAGCCAAAGACAGATTCTGCTGACTGGATCTCAGACCACCTTGCCCCTCAGACTCAGGATAGTTGAGGCTCAGGGCATGGCCTTCTCTTCCAACAAAGACCAAGTGAATGAGGAAGTGGCGCCATTTCCCTCACTGTGAACACTGTTACTCTAGAACGGTGACTATGTCATGGCTCTGGGTGGCCCCTTTGGTGTTCCCTACAGAATCATCAGACTTCTTGGAGTGGCAGTTTTATGCACTTGATGAGGAAAACTCAGAATGATGGAGACTCGCTCATCTTGGTCACCCTACAGGTGAAACAAGGGCAGAGCTATCCTATTAGGATGGAGCTGACAGGAGGCTAAAGATTTCAGTGGAAGGGTTCCCCTCTCAGCCTCCGGTCTGAGAGGCTTTCTCTGAGGGCATCAGAGACCAGGCCCAACCTGTGGGAGGGCTGCTTCCTGGGGACCTGCGGGACCTCCAGACAGGCTGGCCATGCATGGCTGGTTCTTAGGTTTCAGTTGTGGAGACCGAAGGACGGAGACAGAAAGCCATGCAGTAGTAGAACTTCCCAGCTTGCATGTGGCATCTCCATCCATCCGATCCATTTATTGTCTTTCAGTCTTATTAGGGAATTTTTTATATTAAACAGAGCCTATTTAAAGCACCACAGCTATTTTATATATTTTTCTAGTTTTAATTTTATTTTTAATTTCACAAGCAATATAAAAAATAGTCTTATTAAAACTGAAGCAATTTGGAAGTTTATAGGCTAAATACCATTCCTCTATTCATGTATAATCTTTAACATTATTCCAGTATGCATTCTTCCACGCTATTTTCTATACATGCAGCTCTATAACTGTGAGTATGCAAATATACATATGCATAAGAGATGCATACATATAAATGTTATTCTTTCTCAACTTTTTTTTTTTTTACATAGTGGATGCCTTGGATATAATTCTCTGTGGGTATACACTGGTCGACCTTACTTCTTTAAATGACTGTAGTAGAACACAGTATGGATGGGGCCATATTTGATTTAACTATTGTGTTGCAGATATCTATTTTCCACTTATTTGTATTCATTTATTTACTTACAAATGTTATAAATATTATCATAAAGAACACCTTTACCATTTAAATGGCATCTTTTGCTATGTAGATGTTTTAAAATTTAATGTAGTCAGTGGTAAGAGAAACATACACTTAACTGACTTAGGTAAAGGCAAAATGTATTATTGATGGAACTGAAAAGCTCAGAAGTAAGACTTCAGGTGCTGGTGGATTCAGGGGATGAAATAGTGTCATCAGGATTGTTCAGTTTGGCTCTGTTCTCCTCCATGACAGTGTCATTCTTGGGCTCTATGGAGTATTAATGGATTCTAGTAGCTCCAGACTATTCAACTTATGATTTGCCTAGATTTTTAAAAACTCAGTCTAAAAAGTGGCTTAAATACTAGTTCCCCTACCAGGTTAGACATACATGACAAGCCTGTGTCGTCAGCTGCAAACATGATCCAGCAACTCTTAATGTAAGGTTCTGAGTAGCTTTCTGTGTAATTCTCTTAGTGCTTTTGGTATAGTGCTCAAATGGCTGCCGCATCTCTAAGCACATTGTGGGCATGCAACAGCATCCAGTGAAGGTAGGAAAGGAGCCTGCTCACCAGGCATACCTCTCATTTTTACCAGATGGGGCAAATCTTTCCCAGAATTCCCTGTCATGGTTTATACCTGGTATATACCTCCCCTCCCCCAAACCTTACACAGAGGTAGGGGCTTGTAGAATGTGATTGGATTATGGGGGTGATACAGATGGCTTGATGTTAGGAGGTGGGGCCTGGTCAGAAGAAGTGGGTCACTAGGGGTGTGAGCTGGAAGGGTCTAATCTTCTTTTGGGCTCCTCCTTTCACCCTCTGCTTTCTGTCCACTGTGAAGTGAACAGCTTTCTTCTACCCAAGCCCCTTCCACCATGCTGCCGATCATGTAGAAACTGAAACTTCTAAAACATGAGCCAAAATAAACCTCTCATCTTTTAAATTACAGGTGTCATATTTTGTCCCAGCAACAAGGAAAGTGGCTAAGACAACACCCTCACCTGCCCATTAACCCTCTAGGTTCCACCTGGGCTGGGTCGTGTGACTTGCACTTACTGCAAAGGAGGATAGGAAGGCAGGGAACTAACTGGGTTCTCAGCTTCTGGACTGGGGGACTAAAGGAGCTGTTGGGTGAATGTTAAGAAGCACCTACCCCAGTCACTCCGGCTCCTGAGACACATTCACCCTGCTATTCCTGACCCACTTCAGAGACTAGGAATTTACCTGCTGGTTGGCCAAACCAGGTCACATGGTCTGCTTTAGCTCCAGACATGGAGCTCATCCTGATCCCATGAATGGACAGGGAGAGCAGTTGCTTGTTTCTTAGTGTATGGTTCACAGAAGCTGCAGAAGCAAGCACCAGAAAGCCACATGAGGAGAATTACTCTGGAGAAGCCACATGAACACCTAATAGTCATTACTAGTGTCGTGTCAGTTTCTGAGAGTGGATTATCTGGCAAATGCTTGATGTGGTCTAAATTTTCCTCCAGTGTCTGATTCTGCCAGCTGTGAGTGATGAGAGTCCTCAATAAAGAGCTCTCCTCTCCCAGGGCTGCTCTGTTCTTATCCTCTCCTCTGCCAGTTGCCGCTTTGGAGATGATTGGCTTTTCAATGAGAGTCGAGGGAGCCTCAGCCATTCCCAAGTGTGTGCCTGGTAAAGCCACAGATACCTTCAAAGGCCTCATTTCCAGCCCAGGCTTCTGTAGAGTGTTGGTGTTCTTGTGAAGGTTAATGATATCTCCCATCTTCTATGAGACATTCTGTTCCCCTGTCTTAATGGGCAGCTGTCCAACCTCACTTCCCTGTCCCCATGAAGCCATTAGCAGCTTATGAGGAATCAGCTGCACAGAGGCCTGAAATCAGTGTGTTCCAGCACGGGCTCAGCTACAGAAGCAATCTGTACACTCACAGCTTCAAAAATGACTTGGCAGTCTGTCTATAAAGTATCCTGTGGCCTGAACGAGGGTGAGACATGCCTGCATGAATTAGTGATCCATTGATTGTTTCTGGAGCAAGGCAACCTTTGTGCATGGAAATGAGAGAACAGCAGAGTCCTGATCAATCAAACCAGCCATTAAGAATTCTGCCTAGTCCACAGGCCTGGAAGAGAAATGAAAGAGGAACAGGCTGTAGGCATAAACTTGCAGAACGTCACTCAGGCCTGGCCAGGAGCAGCAAAGTTGAGGACTGTTCCCTGCTCCTGCAGTTGGTGACTTCCCCTGAGGCCCTCCTGGGCTAAGTATAGGGGAGCAAAATTCAAAGTGACACCGGGATCTGAGACCCGGGGACACCTGCAAGGTGACTGTCAGTCCATTTCCTGCAGATTGGCACGAGACAGAGGGTCCACGTTTATAGCCACGTGCATGCTGGGCAGGTAAACACCAAGGGGAGGGAAAGTGGCAGAGGATGCTGAATTTCTTCTCAGCAAGAGGGTCTCTGTGGGTTCTGTCACTCCAAGAAACACAAAGCCTACCACCCCCAGGCCAGCCACAAACTATGATTGTGACTAATTCAACAAAAATATATGACGGGGATGAAGGGTAGCAATTACCTGGAACTTTATATTAAATGGGGAGTGATGGATTATTAAGTTGGATTCTGTATTTAAACTCAGACATTTTGAATGAAATTTTCTTTAATGGAAAGTTCATTTTAACTCTTAAAGAAAAGGAAATCATACAGGTGGATGTGGTGACACACACCTGCAATCCCAGTACTCTGGAAGGCTGAGGCAGGAGGATTGAAAGTTTAAACCCAGCTTGGGCAATTTAGTGACTTAGGAAGACCCTGTCTCAAAATCAAAGAAATTTTCAAAAGGGCTGAGGATGTCGCTCAGGGCCAAGGCTCTGGGATCAACCCCTAGTACTGCAGAAACAAAACAAAACAAAATAAAACCTGATCAACCCATCACTGAAGCCAAAAACAAACAAAAACACCCCCCCCACACACATTTATAAAATATTTTTGTTTACAAATCTAACTTCGGGAAATATCCATCTACATCAAAATGGAAGAGGACAGGCATTGCAATGTAGTTTGTTTTACAAAAAATTGGAAAATGTTCTTGCTGTAACTTTCACAAACTGAGTGTGTCAAAACAACATCCAGTTATTCTCTGACAGTTCTGGAGTCTAAGATGGGTGGACGGGGCTGTGCGTAGGGAACATTTATTTCCTGGCCGGTCCCAGCTTCCAGGAGCCAACTGCACTGTCTGACTCATGTCCTTGTCCTCCACCTCCATCCTCCCCAAAGCCAGATGGGAGGCATTCTGGCATTCGCATTCACACACACTCTCTCTCCCCCTCTCTCTCTCTCCTCAAATTCTCATCTTCCTCCGAAAGGGATGCTTGAAATGACACTGGTCTCATCTGAATAATCCAGGCTAAGCCTCTTGTCTCAAATGCTTACTAATCACATTGGCATATTCCTGTTTGTCCTATAAGGTCACCTGTTCATGGGTTCTGGTGATTAGGAGGTAGGCAGGTTTGGGGGGCCCACCTCAGAAAAATTTGCTTCTACTGGAACATGCTGGATCACCTGCAGGAAAGTCGGGTATGAACAACGAAGGCACTTGGTGTCTGGCTCCCTGAGTCCCTCTCTGGTCACCTGGGCTCTGTCCCCCTCAGCCCCACCCAGAACACTGAGGGCCATTCTTTCTTCCTGCCCCAGAGAGAGACCAGGCAGGACAAAGGACGCCTGGCAAATCAGGCTCTTGAGCTTCTGCCCAGAAGAAGGGCAGGGGAGTGACTGTCCCATCTCCAGTCCAGGGTTGTGGCCTCCGTGAGCCGCTTCTGTGGAGCAGGTGAGCATCCACTGAGTGGAGCCCACTCGGGAAAGCGCCACTGAGTAGAAGCCCACGTCCTCCATCTCCTGTGAGTTAGGGACTTGCAATGGCCCCAGGACAGAAACGCTTATGACAGCTGCTCCACTTTACAGACCAGGGAGGCCAGGGAGCAGCCCAGCCAGGGTGCACAGCTGGAGAGGGGCAGTGGGTGGTGACCCAGGATTTTTAAAGCCCTGGTTTAATTCAACATGCGCCCCCCACCCATCCCTCCTCACTCTCGAAAGAGTAAAAGGCCGAGCTGTTGGGCGTTCTGCTTATTTTTCAGTGTCTGCATCATAAACCGTTGGATGTCCGTGTTAATTTTCTTTATTGCTGTTAGCTTTGCTTTCCAATTATGCAGCTGTTCCGACAGAGCAGCTCCTGTCACTCGGACCCCGTCCCCTGCTGCTGGCATTTGGTGCTGTGCATCCTGGCCGTGAGTGACAAGGCAGAGACTCTTTGGGATGGCCTCCTTTCTCCAAAGTACTTGGGGCTCCAGGACCAGACGGGCACCTGGGGGCACAGGAGCTGCAGTGGCTGCTGAGTGGGCAGAGAAGCACTAATTTAAAAACAACACACATGGAGGCTGGAGCTCTGCGTTTGATTAGTTTCTTCAAAAAGCATAAAGATTGGGAGAGAACAAGAAAAGGGTTTTGGGCCCTCTGTTGTTTTCATCTTTGTTTCTATGCACAGTTTCAAGTTCATGGGGGCCATTGCAATTGGCATTCAGGATGCCAACAAATGCTGTTTTGCCTAATTCTCCAAATCATAGCTGAAAGTATAAAGCAAAGGGGAAAATAATAAAGGTCCCGAGGCTGTAAAGTTCATATTCTGGCCTGGAACAATCAATAAAAGGACAAATATATCTAGTGTGCACCTGGAGAGGGCTGGGGCTAAAAACGAAAGCAAAGCCAGAACTGATGGGATCAAGGTGTAAGCAGGGTCCTCAGAGGATACTGGCATGGAACAAAGAGCTGAAGGACGTGAAAGTGGGGAACAGGCTGATATACAGGGGAAACGTTCCAGGCAGAAGAGACAGCATGTGCAAAGGCTCGGAGGCAGGACCCTGGCTGACACGTTTGCAAAATTAGTGAGCAATCAGTATGACCACATTAGAATGAAGGAGAGGCATAAGTGTATGGAGAGGTCCAGAGAGGGAGGGAAGCCCGACCATTCAGAGCCTCATGTCACTGTGAGGGTCTTGGCTTTATCTGAGCAAGGAGAGCCAGAGAGAGCTTCCAGCAGAACAGTGTGTTAAGCTTTTTATTACTATGGGCATTTGTCCCCTTCATGCTTCTGGGACAAAATACCTGACACTGCAACTTAGAGGAGGAGAAAGAAGCTTATTTTGGCTCATGGTTTTAGAGGTTCCAGTCCATGGTCAGATGGCTCCAAGGGAGAAACATCATGGCAGAAGGGTGTGGTGGAAGAAACCTGCTCAACCCATGGCATCTGGGAAACAGAGAGCAGGGCAGGAGCTGGAGAGGAAGGGGCCACACTCCCATGAGCCACCTAAGGACAGAGAAGTGTGATTTACTAATCCACTAGTGACTTTCAATTCAACCAAGATTAACCATCACAAGTCCACTCTTGATCATCTTGACACTCAAATGCACCATACTTCATCTCTATGGAAATTATGAAGGCCATAATCTCACCTACCATGATGTAACTATCCTGCATACAACTGAAAAATGCACTGATTTCTTCTCTGAAGTCTCAACCTTTCCAGCATTGTTCAAAAGATCAAGTCCATGGTCCCCTCTAAGACTCAGGGCAAACTCTTAGCTGTGAACCCCAATAAAATTCAAGACCCAATTACAAATTCCCTAGGTAAAATGGCACATGGTACTGACATTCCCATTCCAAAAAGGAGGAGTGAGGGGAATAGAAAGACAAAAGCAAGATTGAAACCCAGCAGGGCAAACATTAAGTTCTGTAGCTCCATGTCCAGCATCTGGGGCGCACGGCAGTGATGGGAGTTCTAGGCGGCTAGGGGGCCCTTTCCTTACGGTCTTGCTGATTGCATCGCACATGGCCTCTTTCTTGGACTGGCTCCACTCAGATTTTCTTGCAGACGTTCCATGTTCCAGGCATCTCCAACTTCCTGGGGCCCCCATTGTACCTTCAGTGTCACACTCATAGGTTAACACATTGTCCTCTAGAGGCTCGCAGCAGAGACTTTAACCCTGTCACACATTGCTTGGCCTCTCAGGTCTTCCATTGAAATCTGGGTAGAAGCCTCCATGAGCCCATAACTGTTACATTCTCCATGCCTACAAAATCAGCATCACGTGGATGATGCCCAGGTCTGCTGCCAGGTTGAGCAATAGCTGAGTGCCCTTGGGCTATGGCCACAGCAGCCTCTCAGTGTCTGGATGAGTGAACAGGGGCAAAGACTTCCTAAGGAGCCCCTGAGTGACCATGGTGTCCTAAGGCTTTCTACTCAAAACAAAGTCTTTCAAAGAAGTTTGCACTTTTACATACTTGAGCCTTTGATAAGTTGGGTCTTCCTAAATTGCGAGATGCTCTTAAGTTGTCTTTCCTATCGTCTCAATGCAAAGTACTTAACTTCTTTTTGACAATGCTGATCTTTTCACCAACCACAACTTCTTTGGCTTCAAATTCACATGTGCTTTTTTTCTAACCAAACTAAGTTTTTAAAAATTAATTTTATTAGCGCACTTTTGACATATATAATGATTACAATCATCATGGGGAGTTTTACCTGTACATAATATATCTTAGTAAGTTTTTCAAATTTTTCTGTGTTTTTTGCTCCCAATTCTCATTATAAATCTGGCTAAAAGTTTACAGTAGTACCCATGCCACAGCCTGAATGTGGTACTGCCTTGAAATTTCCTCTGCCAGACTAGTCTTTCACCTTTAAACTCAGACTCCCACAAAGTGTAAGGACATGAAGAAAATGTAAACTTCTTTGCCAGAATACAACATGAATAGCCTCTAGTATAATTCCCAATCAGTCTTTGTTCCTATCTGAAACCTCATGGGCACAATCTTTACTATTTGCCTTCCTATCAGCACTCTGATTTGTGAAGCTCACACCAGAATCATCTGTCAAGATTTACTAACAGCCTTCTGGGACTTCTCTAATCTGCATCTCTAAACTTTCCCAAACTCCTCCTGCAAAAGGGTTCTGAACAAGGTATAGTCACAGCAACAACCCTGCTCTTGATGGGATTGTATTAGTCACCTTTGTATTGTTGGAACAAATGACCAGCCACTTGCAAGTTAAAGAAGAAGAGATTTATTTTGGCTCACAGTCTCAGATGATTCAGGTCACAATCAGCTGGCTCCATTGTGGAAACCTCATGGTAAAAGGGCATAGTAGAAGAAAACAGGGTCAACTCATGGCATCTAGGATGCAGAGAGCAGAGAAGAGTCCAAGAGGAAGGGACCAGATAGAATCCTCAAGATCATGCCACCATGTCCCACCCCAGGCACACACAGAAATGTGCTTTCCCAATCCCCTGGGTGGCTCTCAAGCCAATCAAGTTGACAGCCAAGATTGATCATCACACCGTGTAATGAGTGATCACAAACCCAGCAGCTTCAACAGTTCACGCGTGTCATTCTAGAGTTTATGGCCTGCATGTTTTAGCTGGGTCCTCTCTTAGGGTCACATAGAGCTGAAATTACGATGTTGGCTGCCATGTCCTCAATCCCATGGCTACAGTAGGGAAAGGTCCCCTGCCACATTCACTCAGATTGTTAGCAGAATTATTTCCCTTGTGCCTGAAGGCTGAGGTCCCAGTGTCTTGCTAGCTGTCAGCTGGTCACCACCCTCAGCTTCTTCCTGTCACTCTCAGGTCCTTGCCATGTGGTCTCCTTCAGAGTTCATCAGAAGATCTCATTCCTTTAAGGGCTCACCTGACTAGGTCAGGCTCACCCAGTGCTCTCCCCTTTGGTGAACTCAAAGTCAGCTGATTAACAACCTGATGGATAGAGTGACATCCACTGGCACTATTCTATTGGCACTTCTTGTCCACACTCTAGGAGAAGGAATATATTTCAGGGAGCAGAAAACTTGGGCCTCTTAGACTATTGCCTATGACAGAGCAAGTAATTTGACTCATGGTTAAAAGGATCACTTTGACCAGTATGTTACAATTAGACCTGGAGGGACAGGGACAAGAGCAGATGCTTGGAGATGGGTAAAGTGGCTCTCATGAAGCCAGTAGCAGTGGTTATGAAATGGGTCTGACGTTTTTGTGAAATGGGTTGAAAGGGAACAATGAAACCCTGGCTTGGATCCCCAGGGTGACTCCATGCTTGTTGATCTGAGGATCTAGAATTTTGAGCGAGAATTTTTAAGTGTGAATTTAACCAACTTTATCCAGAAGGATACAGATTTCCAAGGAATGAGCTTTATGTTTATGGAGTTAATAGCAGATATATTCCCCTGCTTTGTAGAACATATAAAAAAATACACTATTTATGCTGACAAAATTTGTTTCATTAGGACCCCAAAGTGTGAGTTCCATCAAAGAGAAAAACAGAAAAGAAAGCCGATATCTGCAACTATATCAGCATTTCTTAAAGATATTAGTTCCTGGGAAAAAAAACAAACTGTAGCACAAGAGAATCAGTGAGAATAATGTGTGGAAAAAATTACAAATAGGCCAGGAATTGGCTTGCTTCGCTGACTTTGACTTGAATTAGATATTAGACAGATGAGTGGAATCTGGCCTGTTAGGCGCAAGGAAGTATTGCAATGTCACATGCAGCAATAAAGGTGCAAAAATTGAGCAGAAACATATGTTCTTCAGAAACTAGCTGTTAGGAATGAGGCTTTCTCTTATTGATGTGATCTGTATGAAATCCAGTGTTATCCCAGGAAGGGAAACAAGACCACTAACTGCCGGATGACAAGCTGTCGTACACTTCATCAAGCCTGCTTGTTTGTTCGCCATGCAGCATGTGCCCTCGGGGAGATGAGAGGAATTGTATCTCCGTTCTTCCTCGTGGAGGGTTGGGACAGGAGCCAGCTGGACGTGCTGCCCACAGAGTGTGCAACCATTCAGTAAGGGCAGGGCCTCGGCGACAGGGAGTGTGCTTTTTCATACAGAAGAGACAAACTAATAAGACTGACTCAAGCACTGATGAACATGAGCCCCGAGGGCTGGCTGCACACTGCAGGGTGTTTCCTGCTGGGAGGCCCGGGTCAGACCTGCCAGGCTGCCTGTGCCAACTGACGTCTGTCTCATCTTCTGGAAAATAATGGTTTTGTTTTCACTCCAGAATGGAAGGCATTAGAAGGCACCCTGGTGGCCCACTCCACATCTAGAGCCAGTCTCATCAAAAGCACACATGCTGAGGCAGGAGGATCGAGTGTGAGCCAAGCCTGGGTGACTTAGCTACTCAGCGAGACCCTTTCTCAAAACAAAAAAAATTAAAGAGGTGGGGGCAAAGGCTCTGGGTTCAATCCCTATGACATAAATAAACACAGTAAATAAGTTCAGAAACACCTCCCTCCCTCCATAGCCTTTGGGGGAAGGAGGGAAGGAGGGAAGGAGGGAAGGAGGGAAGGAGGGAAGGAGGGAAGGAGGGAAGGAGGGAAGGAGGGAAGGAGGGAAGGAGGGAAGGAGGGAAGGAGGGAAGGAGGGAAGGAGGGAAGGAGGGAAGGAGGGAAGGAGGGAAGGAGGGAAGGAGGGAAGGAGGGAAGGAGGGAAGGAGGGAAGGAGGGAAGGAGGGAAGGAGGGAAGGAGGGAAGGCAGGGCCTCCTTATTTCCTTGACCAAAGATGAGGGGTTTCCATCCCTAAGGCTCTGGGGCTGAAATTCTAAAAGGAGAGGCAGGAAGCAGCTGGCATAGTGAGTGGCAGCCAGCCTGCTAGGGGCACTTACAGAATGGGGGACTCCAGTCAATTCTGGGCAGGGAGGAGGTCCAGTCCATTGCTCTGCCTGACAGGTTTTATCAGTAAAGAAACTCTGAAAACATGTCTATTGGAAGGGCCACTGAGCAGGTGGCTGCACCTGTGGTTCCCTCAGGATCTTGTGCTGCAGTCAGGGGCTTAGGTGTTTGTGCATCTTACTAAGATTCTGTCTCTGAAGCATGCCATAAGCCTGCTCATCCCCAAGCCCTCCACCCTGGTGCCAAGAGACCCTCAAAGTGCACTGCACAGCAAGCACATGGCCAGTCAGAATGGGGGGTCCCCAGTGTGCCTGTCTGACCCCCTAATGTCAGCAGCAGCCCCTTCACTTCCAATCTGTCACTCAACTGCATCCTGGCTGCCTTAAGCAGAGACCAACTGCTGCCAGGATAGTGAGACAGGGTGCTGAGGTCACGGATGAAAGAATCCATCCCGAGCTTCAGGAGCACACAGATAGATGATTTGTCCAGGAGAGGCCTCGTCTGTCATTTTGGGATCACTGTGAATAGTGCCCTTTTAAGTTCTACACATGGCTATTTAGTCATCTTAGGCACAGGTCAGGCACAGCCATGTTCAGATATCAAATTCAGTGGTCATCAGGACTTCCTGGGGCGGCATCACTCTCGAGGACCAGATGGATATACATTTACCCCAGAATCCATTTTATTGACATGGTCAATCAATGGCTTAGGGTGGCTCTGGTTTCCAGCAGTTTTCACAAAACCATGAAGTTAGCTCTGATTGGGTCAGCTCAGGTCACGTGTCCACCAGGTAATAAATTCCTGTTGCCAGGCAACACTGGTGCTGTTTGTTTGGCCTGGACTACAGGTTCCACTCCTGAGTCTTGGCTGTTTTTCTCACACCAAGTTGCTAAGCAGGGAAGATAGTTTTCAAAATACAAGTCCTCTGGGCATAAACTTCCCTTGTTAAGGTGAGGATTTGTGTCCTTTGTTACATTTTGAGTATCTAGAACAGTGATGCTTAAGCTCCTTAAATATCTTTTGAACGAATAAATATGGAGATGAATAACAAGCAGTCTTTTGTGTAATATGTGACACACTTTATCGCTCCAAGTGCTCTATGAAGCAGCAACAAAATAAAGGCCAAGTGCACCAACCTTTGCCAAGAGCCTCAGAGGAACACATATGAAGTCACTGACCTACGGCCTATGTGAGTGTCTCCTAGGTTGGTGCCGCAAACTCTCTGTACCGGGCTTGGCCCAGTCAAATTCACAGTGATCATGATGCCGGCCCTACATGAAGGGTGCTCTGCTCCTGGGAAATCAAGCTCTGGTCCTGACAGGGTCGAGAGGATCCCAGGTCCCTCAGGAGCCTCCCAAGGGCAAAGTCAGTTCCCATGTGGACCGTTCCTTCTGGTATGCAGTGTACACGACAGGAGGGGCTCTCGCTGAGCTACAGAGGATATACAGGGCCCTCTGGGGAGTGTAGCTATATCACCTACTAGAAGCTCTTCGAGGGTGGGTTATGTCCTCTGTCCCTAGAACAATGCCTGGCCCCCAGAAGAGCCCAAGGAATGTGCTGTTGAGGCTGACAGGCAAGTTCTCCTAGCTGGGACTTAACAGTCTCTCAGAAGAGCCAGGCCAATGTCCCATCCCCATGGTAAGGACTGTCAACTTGGATGGTGGAGCATATGGGCTCTACTGCCAACTGTAGGAGACAAGGAACCTTCTCTTTCTCCTCTGCAGGTTTGATGGCCGAGTCTTCTGAAATTAACAGGCAATAGATCTGCTGAAGAAAATCCTGTGAGATTGTGACACGCATGGGGCCATCACAGGAAAGCAGGTACCAGGTAACCTGGTGAGATGGGAGAGCTTATCTGCCCTATTTGTGGAGCAGAAGTAAGTGGGGCTGGAGGCAATATTAATGGAAGAACAAATGAATGTTAGGGAAGATAAACAGGCCCAAAAGAACAGACAATTGCTTGGGTCAAAATTCTGGGTCTGGGTCACGTTTGTTCTGTGACCTGCATCAGTCTCCACCCACCCTCAGTCTCCTGGGCGGTATGATCTCTGGGGAAGGGATTCACAGCTTCATATCTCATGGAGCATCAGCCTTTAAGGAGGCAGAGGAGCTTCAAACACAGCCCATTCCACTTGTGCTGCTCCCAGATGCTCTCATATTGTTTTTCCAGTCCAAATGCAACACTTCCATCCTTGGCATGTTCCTTGGGAGCTGTGTTTATCAGCTAGGGTCCTTTGGTTGTAAGCAATGGAAGCCAGATTTTCCTGTTACCAAAATAGAAATGTTGGAACAAAAGAGGAGAGAAGGAAAGGCTAAGGAACCAGGCTTTGGAAGGGCGAGTTCTAGGTCTACTCCAGGGAATCTCTTCAAGGCATATGTCTTGGGGAAATGGCCCAGCCATTCTTTATTTCTTAAACTGCTCACCTGGACATACAGTTTTTTCAAAGAAGTCTGAACTTGGGCCTTGAGCTACCCTCTGGGCAGAGTCCCTGGATTATCTGTTCCCTGGAGATGGCCACAGAGTGGGAGTGGAATCCTCAGGGTGAACAACAGTCCTGGGTAGAAGAGTAGAAAATAAGTCTGGCCAGGAAACAGCCCCAGAGGCTGCCAATCCATTTCCACCTGCTGCCTATCTTGACTCTCCCAGCCTGGCATGTACCTGGCACTTAGTAGGTCTTCAAGAAACACTGAACCTGTCTAACTTATGTCCATCTCTGCTGTGGTCTGAATGTGTCTGAGAAAGTTCATGTGGTAGAAACTCGATCCTTAAATTTATATGTTGATGGGATTTAGAGGTGGGGCCTTTGGGAAGTAACTATGGTGAGATGAAGCCATGAGCAGGGGCCCCATGACAGCTTTAGTGGCTTTAGAAGAGAGAGACTTGAGCCAGCATGCTTGCTTTGTCTTGCCACGTAATGGCATTGTCAGGTTAAGATGCAGCAGCATGGCCTCGCCAGATGCCCAGCAGATGCCAGGACGTACTCAGACTTCCAGCCTCAGCTCTTCAATTCTTTCTTTTTTTTCTTTCTTTTTCCCTTTGTTTGGTACCAGGGATTGAATTCAGGATCTCACACTTGCCAGGCAGGCACTGTGCCACTGAGCTACATCAAGTGTTTCTTTTTTTTCGGTACCGGGGATCGAACTTCGGACCTTGCGCTTGCGAGGCAGGCGGTGGCACCACTGAGCTAAATCCCCGGCCCTCAAGTGTTCCTTTATTGCAAAAGAAAGTGGACTAAAACAAACTCTCAACCCCCAAGTGAAAACAGAAGTGCTTCCTCTGTCTCCATCCCGTGAAACTATTACTGCTTCTAACAACCCAGTTGACATAGTTGGCTAATTTTAGGTTGTTTCTTCAGCTTGACTATGCCTCATTTATTTTGTTTCCTCACCGTCCAACTGAGTTCTTGACACAGGATGGAATTCCAATCAGTGTCTCGTTGAATAAACAAATGATTGAATGTATGTGTTAAAGATAAAAAATGCCAGTCAGTCACTACAGGAAAAAATATTTGAAACTTGGAAATAAGAGGACAATCTGACAAGGTCTTGTGACGGCCATACAGATTGAGCATTCCTCATCTGAAAAATCTGAAATGCTTCAAAATCCAAATAGGTACTCTTTGGGCACCAACAGGATGCCACAAGCCAACTATTCTATACTATGTAACTTGGTTTCCTGCACAAAATTATTTTTAAAAATCGTATAAAACTATCTTCAGTCTATGGGTATAAAATGTATATGAAAACATAAATAAGCTTTGTGTTTAGACTTCAGTCCCACCCGCAGGATGTCACACTGTATATATGCAAATATTCCAAGATTAAAAACAAAACTTGAAATCTAAACACTTCTAGGCCACAGTATTTTGGATAAAGAGATACTCAACCTATATTTACCATCAACATTTCGCAACTCTGAAAAAGTAAAGCTTAACACATAGAAAACTTACAAGGTATTTCTTTTTCTAATAGGCACTAAAGATAAAGTTATAGTTTTATTGCCCCAATAAAATACTGAAGTGACTGTATCTAATTAAACAGTTGAATTCCAGCATTCTTTTTCAGTGACTACATGAAATTCTTGTTCTCATATCCTATTTTAAATCAACTTCACCAGCCTATTTGTTTAACATTAAAGAACACTTTGAGGATTATACCTTGATAAACACACGTATTTGGGAAATTAAAAACTATCTTTTAAAGTCAAGTGGTTCCCATTACATTAAAATAGCAGGTTCATGCCCTGAACACCTTTTTCTGGGACTACATCTGGAATTCATACCGCCTTGTCTGCACATTGTTGGCTTCCTCCTTTCTATTTCTTAAGCAGGGAGTTGGGAGTTTAACATTACAGATTTTCATACTCGTCTGCCAATTTTTAAGGAGAAAATGGAGTAATGGAACCGTGGCGAGGAGCAGAGCCAGGGCACTCATGCTGGGGAGAACTAGTGAGCAATGACACTGTAGGGATCTGCAGTCTTCCAGGGTCTTTTGAAACCCCTTCTTGAGCAGAGGAATTTCTGCACGTGCTCAAGGAGAAGCCAGAAATCCACATTCTCATCTTCCTCATGGCTAGAGAGCAGAGTGTAGATTGCACTGATTAGATAAAAACAATCAGAGCATCAAGGCTTTAATGGAGAAAAGAGATGTACAAAAAGCAGCAGCAGCACAAAGCTTACTCTGGAGAGAGCCCTGAGGAGATATGGAGCTTGCAAAAAATGCCTGGACAGGGGATTTAGCTCAGTGGTTCTGGAGCCTCCCTCGAAAGCGCAAGGTCCCGAGTTTGAGCCCAGGTACAAAAAAAAAAAAAAAAAGCCTGGACCAGAGATAGTTGAAGGAGGCACAGAAAGAGCATCCTCTCAGGTGTGTTCGAGAACAGCTATAGTTTTTCATAAAACAGCAATGCTGCGAGGGTGCCATGAGATCACTTTGCTGATACCTCTTATAAACATTCACCCTACTATGAAGCAATCTCTCAACACTAACTATTCTTGAAGTTTCATCTAGCTCTTTGATTTCCTGTTCTACGAGGCCTCTTAGCAGACACACAATTGAAGGTCATCTGAGGATTGATTTCCAGCCGTTTTAGAACAGTGAAACCTCCAGGGTGTAGCACACCCACTAAGTGGCAAGCCAGGAGGGGCAGCAAATTAAAATATATATTTACAAATTTGATGATCAGGAAATTGCTCCTGGGATGAGATTTCTTGTTATTGATTTCAAAGAAGGATTTGCTGGCATGGTGAGATGAAAATGATTCATTATAATTTGATGTTTTTCATGCAAATGGAAAAAGTAGCAGAAGTATCTGTCATCTCAGATCAAGGAAGGGCCCACCTGGAAAGAGGAGAGATAACGTGCACTGTCACAGCAGGAGGTGGTTTGTTGTGGGTGGTTGAAAATAGGCATAAAATTTCTTGAGGCTTCTTTTAGCTAAAGGTACACTCTCCAAACAGCTCAGGGGGTTTATTTTCCCTCCTGTTAAATAACTCTACAGGTAAGAATTTCAGAGATTTTTTTTTCTCCATTAAGTTTATTGGTACATTTTAGGTATAAAATACAGTTACATTCATCATTGGAATTTTGTACCTTTACATGATGTTTTTTGGTTCTTATTTTTTCCCCATTCCCCTGCTCTCCCTTCACCTCCTCTACCCTTCCCTATTTACAAAGACTTTGTTTCCCCTTTTTTTCCTTTTCTCATATTTTTTCTTTTCCCTTCTTTCCTTTCCCCACCCCTCCCACTTCCCCTACTCAGAGATGTTTTTATAATAACGTCAAGGACCCGGATTCTTTCTGGATTCCCATTCTTTTCTCTCCTGTGGGCTCTGCCTTCATTCTCCTAAGAAGCTGTCACTGCTCCAGCCTACAGGATGGGCAGCGGGTAAATGGCTTTGCCTGCTGAATCAGCTAGTTTTACTCAGTGTCTTAGGCTAGGTCTCTGTCTCATGAATGTGAGATGCAAGAATGCCTGGCTTTCTTTTGGCTAGGACTATACCCACCCCAAATAACAGCAGGGTTCAGTTAATAAGGAAGGAGAAGTAATCAGGGATCTCTGACACCACTCTAACAATAGTGTCTCTTTACATAGATTTTTCCCTAAAGAACCAGCAGTGCTTCCCCTCACTTCTTGTCTGTGCCCCTTCCATCCTGTCCCATTGCATTTCAGATCCCTTGAATGTTCATATTAAATAGGATCTGAGTTTCAGAGACCCCATGATCTCTCCCCTATCAGACCTTGGAACAACCATCAGCACTACAGGAAGATTGGAAACTTCAGAGCTCCTGATGAAAGATGAGCCGTATAAACCAAGCACCTTCATTTTCCAAAACTTGCATTTCCATGTTCTCTTAAATGTGAGTCCTTTACTTATATAATTACATAAATAAACATTTTTACTCACCTGAATTGAACTAAACATGCAAGTGAACTCAGCTAATTGGCTGCAATGCCAACAAAATTAACAATGTTAAATTTTACTTAAAAAAAAACCTCGGAGTCAGCTCACTCAAGAACTGAATATGTATATTTTCTTCAAAGATTCAGCTTTTAATAAAAAGAATATCCAATTAGTTTTCAAAGAACTTTTGATCTAGAAGATCAATTTAGAGTCCAAAGGCCCAATTTGAACCAAGTGAAGTTTTAAAAAATGTTATTTTTTAATATGACCGTGCAGTAAGTTGACCCTTTATAGGTACACAGGCCTATGGATTACACCACAGTTGTAGGCTGCCACAGCCACAAGAGAATCAGGGCACAAAAGCCTTGTCATCGCCCCCCAGATTTCACTGAGTGCGGTCAGCTTCTCTTCTATCCCCCAGCTGTTAGTAACTATGGATTCAATCCCCATTCCCTAAAGTTTTCAATTCAACAATGTCATACACATGGGATCAAATGGTGTGACTTTGTAAGCCTGGGTCCTCCTGCTTAGCATAATGCTTGTGTGACTCACCCACGTTAGGGGGCATGTGGATACAGCAGTTTGTTCATTTGTGTTGCTGAATGCTATTCCATTGTTCTGGAACTACCAGAGTTTGCTTTTCTGTTTTTTTAATTCCTTCAGCAGTTGATGGCTATTTGGATAGTTTACGCTTCTTGGCTATTATGCATATAATAATGTTCACAGCAGCAGGATTCATATTTGTGAGGACATATGTTTTCATTTCTCTTGGCTTCCAACTGCAGGACAGGGGGTGGTCTCCTAGAAATACAGGGGGAATATTTTGTTACTACAAATAGTGTGAGTGGTGGGGTGGGGGGGCAGTCAACACGTGTACTACACCGAGCCAAGATTGTTTTGTTTTTTTTTTTTTTAAATAAATTGAAGTTAA
This sequence comes from Heterocephalus glaber, assembly GCF_053883595.1. Classification (NCBI taxonomy): domain Eukaryota; kingdom Metazoa; phylum Chordata; class Mammalia; order Rodentia; family Bathyergidae; genus Heterocephalus; species Heterocephalus glaber. The sequence continues at coordinate 20,192,190 of NW_028258410.1, read as the reverse complement.
TTTGGATGCTTTAGGCTTCGACTTGGCCAATCTCCTCACATCTCTTCACAGCTCACTCTTTATGGAGCAAAAGAAAGTGGAGCTCTTTTGATTTCGGGAGCTGTGGTTAAGACATGTTGTCCAGCGTTTTGAGTAATGCACATTCTCTCTCATTTCCTCCTCCCACTGTATAATAGACCTAAGATGCTGTCAATGTGGGTGACAACAATTATTTAGCTCAAAGAATCCCAGATGGCACCAAGTACCCAAGTCCTGCAGGCTCATTCCTGTCAACAGATACTTCTAGTTCTGAATTTAAATCTCCTTTGACATAGCCATTTAAGTGTTCATCTCTGATGTCTGTGCTTTCAAGGCCCCTTTCGCTCTCATCAGACTCCATGTTGGGGCCATAGCTGAAGTCAACAGCTCTCTCCTCCAACAGTCCTCACTTTTTTTTTTTTTTTTTGGCCTGGAGGAAGTTGGCAACCAATAATCTTGAGGGTATGAGTGTAGAGGAAGCCACGAGCCTTTAATGCATCTATCTATTGGGTATTTATTGGATATTGTGGCAGAAGATGATGGGTAGAATAAACAGGATGGGCAAGGTTATGTTGCAGTAACAAATAAGACCCAGATCTCCATGGCTTAACACAACCAAAGTTTTTTCCCTTCACACTTTATGTCTAGTATGAGCTGTCTGTGGGGGCCTCTGTTCATCACAGTCATTCAGTGGTCATGTCTGATGGAGGCTGCACCTCTCAACACATGTTCCTGACACCAATAGGGCAGGGAAAGGGTGCATGCAGAATCACACTGAAGTTCTTCAATGCTTCTGCATTTAAACGTCACTTTTGCTCCAATTTCATTGGCTGAGGGTGGTCACGTGTCCATACATGTGTAAGTCTGAACCTCCTATCTATTTGGAAGAAGTGGGGAGCCTGGGCTATTGGTGAGCTCTGGCCCTGTCTACCAAGAGGAAGAGGTGGAAAGGAAATCACTGACTTAATAAACAACTTGACTTACATGATGGTTCTGTCTTGGACTCTTTGGATCTCAGCAAATTATTGTATCTTCACGTTAATGGATTAAAAAGAGTTATTTAAAGCAGGACACATTTTTTAACCCAGTCTCTCCATAATCTTATTTTTGTCTGCAGGAAGGAATCAGCATCCATCTTCTAGGCTCTGAGCCAGGTGAGTCATTTTCCTTGCCTACTGCCCTGTCTCTATGGCGCCTGGTCAGAGCCAGAACCAAACAGCCGACCCAGCGGGATCTGGGCAGAGAGCGCCAGGCTCCCCGTGCGCCCTCGACGGCGCCACCCCCAGCAAGTGCCACCGGCAGGCTCAGGCGCCAGGATGATGCCTCTTGGAATCTGATAAGTAACATTTGGAACGGTGCCCGGATTAACTTGTCATCACCCTGGGAAAGGGATGGCTTGGGACATTTCAATCCCTAGGAAGCCCAAGGCAGCGTTATTGCTCATTGGGAAGGAGCCCCGCCCACCTCAGGTCGCCCAGGAGGAGCGGGCAGAAACAGAACCACGCCTTCCCCTTCCTATGCAAGCTCAGGAGGTCTTAGCTCTAGCCAAATTTTATTTTTCCTATTCTTAGAGAAGAAAAAAGGTGCAACCTAGATTCTCCCACTGTCTGTTAACATACCATGAGTGACTGAGTTAGAAGACCAAAGGGAAGAAAAAAAACGAAAAGAAACAATTTGGCCCCCTGACAGTGTCACTTTGAAATGTTTAGTTTTCTGTGACTTTGAGGCCTGACACACACAGGAGTTTCTGAGACCTGTCTTTGGAACCCTGGAAACAGATGTTCCCCAAGAGAGGAAAGCAGAAAAAAAACAAAAACAAAAACAAAAACAAAAACGCAGCCTGTTAACTATCTACGACTTATTTTTTCAAGTGTCAAAAAATCCAGGCAGACGTATTTGCTGAGTAACTATACTGGCTGATTGTTCCCACTGAAAAAGCCAGTGTTGAATTCTCCTAACTCCACCGATTATATTCTCCAGTATTTCCACGTGTAAACATGTTCTTCAAAGAAAACCTTTCATGAAAACTCAGTTTGTCCAACAGACCAGAAAGGGGAAAAAGTGACTGAACACCTTCTCTCTCACCCTCCTTCACACCCACCTCCCTGCCCCTCTCCCCCATGGTCCCTGAGCCTCGTGCAGGAAGTTCCTGCACTTAGGGATCCTTTAGCTTGGGGACAGTCCCACTCTTTAGAAAACACTGGAGATGTCCAGAAGAGTTTGCACTGCCACAAGAACCACGATCTGCAGTGATGAGACGGGGCTCACAGCACTTCTCCCTCCCCGAACGCTCAGGTCCAACTGAGCAAGGCTTACTTCCTTTCAATGGCAAGAGCTAAGGGTCACCTACCTACCCAGTGGTCTGCTCCAGCCCTTTGTCTTGCATGGAACTCCTTCTGCTACAGAGTCCAAATATACCTCCAAACTTCCTGCCCAACCTCCTTCAAAGTAAGGATCAGCCACTGCACCCAAGTCTGACCAATGTAATAGGATAAATATTCTGGGATGGGGAAAGTTTTCTGGGAAAGGATTTCTTCTCTTAGAAAATGATGCACTAGAAGGAACTCTATCTTCTGGCTCTGAAAATGGTTGAGCACAAGAGGTTGGAACCAAAGCAGCTATTATGTGAGCATGAGGAGACATGCTTGAAAACCAAGCTGATGTGCTGAGGAAAGCAGAGCAGAAAGATGATGTGTGGTTAAGCTGAATTATTCATCCCTTCTGTTATAGGGGACAATAGATGTGACTCTTCAAGTTTGTGAATCAGGTGTTAGTTCCTGACATCCACACATGTTTGCAGACATATTCTGCCGAGGGAATATTCCACACAGATGTTGCCACTTTTGATTTTCACTGTGGCTTTGCTTGTTGACTCAGAGGCTGTATAAATCCTTTCCCCTTCCTTATACTTGATTTGCTTCTGCCCAAGTTTCCTTACCTCTTTTTCCTAAGTAGTAGACGAGCCTCTATTAATGACATTTTATACTTAAATTCCTTAGAATCATTTATCTGATGGGCCTACTCCAACCCAAGCAAGAATATGGAGAGGTGGTGAATATGAGAGGTGAGGTCGCACACTGACTTTGAGGTAAGGCCATCCCTTCTTCCCCCAGCATAGAGCAGTGTAAGCCCCCAGGCAGAGCAGGGAGGTGGAAATTGGGATGGCTTGTCCGGCAGGACCTGTCACCTTCCTCCCAGCTCCTGGGTTCTGTCCCCGCTCTGAGCTCTTTTCTGCCCCCAGAGACAAACCTCGCTGGTCCACAAGTTCTGGCTACAGTGTGGACAGACATGGCTCAATCAGCCCCCCTGCCTGGGAGATGCTGCATTTAAAAGGGAAAGGGGAAAACCAAAAAAGAAAGGTGTCTCTGATGTTTCACTCCAGACCCAGATAGCTGGAAGGCCAGGCAGTCTGACCCCTGGACACGAATGAGCCTCTTATGTCCAGGCCAGGCTGTGGTTCCACTCAGATCCCCATGCAGCACTGTACCTGACAACTGCTTTCCCAGTTCTGGGCAGCTGGAGCTTGTCCAGGTCCCTATGGGGAGATGGCTGCTGCAGCAGCTCTTTCCCAAGCCCCGAGCAGTGAGCAGTAGACAGATCGCAAAGCACCAAGGGCTGCAGGAGGAGGGTATGTTTGCCCTCTCCCCACCCTGCGCAAATAAAACAGAGCAAACCCAGGGATCTGGAAAGACCAGGCAGGCATGGTCTGCTGCTCGTCTGAGTGAGCAAGAGCCCCGTTTCTGAGGTAATCTAGGACAGTGCGTGGACTCACAGGAGACGAGTCATTTCTGGCCAGAGAAGACGATGCCCTGGGCACTTGCAGCTTGATCTTGTTTGAAGCATTTCAGACCCACAGGAAGGAAAACAAGGAACTGGGTACTCAGGTAACAAGCAGCTGGATAGCTCCCCCTTCCCCTGAGAAAGACTTTCGGAGGGCCCTGCTAACTTCCTGTGCACCTATCTTTCATGAAATCTCCATCTCCCTCACCAAAAAGTGTTATCCTCTAATTCGTTTCTGTGCCACATATAATATACTTTTACTGAATTTGTTTACACTCTCAAATATATATTGTCACATTTAAAATTTTTAGATTAGCAGAACTGTAGCGTGTGTAACTTTCTTAGTTTTACCTGGCAGTCTTTGAACTGTTTCCTGCTTGCCTAGTTAATTTGACCCTCTGGACCCCCGCCTCTCTCTGTTTGCACAGCACAGTCCAGCTGGCTCTGTTTTTCACGATCCCGGGCACAGCTACAGGGGACATTCTGGGCTTCAGGTCCCCCATAGACTTGCTCGTTATTCTGTCTCAGGTACTTAATGGGGAAGGAGGGCACTTGCTTTTCCAGGTTACATCTGGGTAAGTCCAGGGAAGGTGTTGAGGAGCAGTGAGATCTGGAGCACAGGTAGGCAATGGTACCAGTGGGCAATTTGATGCTGGCGGGGGGGGGGGGAGTTTGTAGGCTCCCCTTCTTCTAATAAAGCACCTGGATTTTCTTTTGGTGAATACCCAACACCAACTCTAAAGGCTTTATTTGGCTCTTGATGTCAGCAGCTCTTGAGTCAATCAAGTTGACAATCCAAATTAACTGTCATCAGGCACATCTTCAGTGGGACTGTCTGCTAGAGATGGCCTGCCTGTCCTCACACTCAGTGAGTGAGGCAGGCCTGGGCTCTGTGCCTGAGCTGGTCACCCTTATCCCCAAGAGATTTGAATCTGGGGAGGAGTGGGGCATCCTGGGAATGACAGGACTCCACAGTGGTATCCTGAAAAAATTGCCTTTAGTTTTTCTTTATGGAACCTCTGTGGTGACAGTTCATTCCTTCTAAGATTGGTCCTTTACCTCCCTTTCCTTTGCTGAGCTAATCCATAGCTCTTTGGGCGATAGTGACCTCTAAGTAGGAAAATTCATTCCAGGACACAATCCACATTTATCTAGCATGAGTGTTGATCTACACCCTATTTTGATGTAGCTATATCGTGGGCTCTTTGCAGAGGCCTTGTTAAAAGCTTGAATTGAATTTTCATAAAGGACTGTAGTTCATCAAAATGAGCACGATGAGAAAATGCCTTGTGCATGCCTCTTACACAGGAGAGAAATTTCAGTCTAGGGTATTGTCTAAGTACCTTCCTCTGCAGCAGCCTTTTTTTTTTTTGGTACCGGGGATCAAACTCAGGACCTTGCACTTGCCAGGCAGGTGTGGCGCCACTGAGCCACATCCCCGGCCCTAGCAGCAGCTTTACAGAGAAATAATATCCCTTTGTTTTAAGGTAGATGTCACAGTTCATGAATACATGGTTTGACCACGTCAACCTGAGAGCTCACCAGAGGTGACTGGGGAGTTCATACACTCAGTGACTCAAGAGACCCCGTAAGCCAGTCAATTGTTTCAAATTCATTTTCAAAACTCAAATAGATGAGCCTGAAAAACACAGATGGCATTCTCGAAGAGGTCGCTGTGGGTTACAGGGCATTTTGAATTTGCTTCCAACATAATATAAACAAAAAATGAACTTATCTCACAAAGCAGACTGGGTACTGACAAGTTCTTTAACCCTTGCATCTCTATCACTTTACATTAGAAACAGAACAATCACACCTTCCATTTTTGTTTGGAAACTCTTCCCTCTTCAATACATATAGTCTGAGAGTCAGAGGAGAAGGCATTATCCAGAGTTAAATCAATTAGCATGAAGCATTTTCAGGACTAAGCCAATCACGTGGGAGAAGCACATGACCTATGCTGGCCCAATCAGAAAGTGTCTCAGCTCATCCCTGGGACTCATGTTCTCTGTAGGCTCAACCTTGGAAGATGGGGCTCCAGCTACCACATCCATGTTGGCTCTTAGGGCCTGCTAACCAGCTGAATGTAGTACCAAAGCCTCAGAGAAACTGAGTCATACTGAATTGTGTCCAGAATTTAGCTGTGCCTGGAGAATACTTAGATCTTTCGCTTTAGGAGATTTATTCCCTTTATTGCTGAAACAGTTTCCTTTTTGCCACTGGCTACTGAAAGAAAAAGTCCTGACACACACCCTGGGGTGGACACAGTGGCCACGGTATGGAGGCCTCAGTTTCCCCATCTCTCATGAGGGGATAGTTGATCTGAGAAGCTTTAGCATCCCCTGCCAGCAGCTCAGTCCTGGTGCTTGGGTTCTGAGTGATTCTTCAAGGTCTGTCTGAGCATGGGAACTCCGGACCAGAGAGCTATGTCACTAGCAGCAACTTTGGGCAATTTGCTCAAGGCTTCTGTCTCTCTCTGGTCTTACCTATAAAGTGGATCTAAGGAGAGTGAAACCTTCATAAAACTTGGGAGAAGTGAAGTTATACCCAGTGGTTACAGCAGTGCCTGGCACAGAGCAACACTGTCAGTGGTGGCTCTCATTGTCATCATCATCATTTAGACTGATGATCCCTGTCCAGAACCTCTCTCCACCCTGCTGGTTGCCTCCCTTCCCTAGCATCCATCTTGCTGTATCATTTCCTACAGTCTTCTCCTGCTTTGTGGTCCAACAGCGTGATGATTTCTCTTTCCAGTGTCACAGGTAGCTGATCTGAGAAGTCACTACAGGTCACTGGTAAATGGGTTTCACCTTCAGGCAGGAGGAGCATGAGACTGTGCCTCTGTGCATCTCCCCTGAATGTATAAATATCTTTATGCACATGATCTTTGCAGTGTATACTTTATCACTACTCAGAATCCATCACACCACCTTTCACCTTTGAGTAACCAAATCCCAGTTTCCTCTGAAAAACCATTCTGCTACTCTCATCCAATAGCTAGGCCAACCCTGAGTATCAGAGGGACTAAAGACCATTAGGAATTCTCTCCTTGGCCACTCTGATTGGTCCAGGAATGAGCATGTGACCAACTCAAGGCCAGTGAGGTGCAAGGAGATTTTCACAGTGTCTTTCAAGGGAGGCAGAGACTCTTCTCTTCTGGGCTGAGTTGCTGTCCTGCAGCTGGGGCAGGAAATGCTCTCAAGGAATGTCTCAGAGGATAAAGGAGATAGACGCCAGGAGACAGCAGTCAGACTATGATGAATCATTATAGCTCTGGATCTAGCTGTGCCTGAAACCAACAAGCCATTCCATCATGTTTCAGTTATCTATGTTTTAAATTTGTTAGTTTTCCATTGCATACAACAGAGTCCTGACTTTGAATTATCTGATATCTCTTACTTCACAGGGCGTGTTCAGTGTCTCAGCCTAAAAGAAGTGGTGATGATGGGATTGAGGCACACTACAGCTTGAGAGGAAGGCAATGGCATGTGGAAGATCTTTGAAATCACACCGGGAGGCTGGTCACTAACCAGTCTCTAAGGTTAGCTGATTCTCTGGGAAGAATCATCATGTTATCAAGTCTCTGCCTTTCTTTCTTTTGAAAGTGAACTTCTGCACTTTTAGATAGCACCCACATAGCTTTGGGTGGCTTCAATCAGGCCTACAGTGGAGAAACTGAGAAAAAGTTAAGACCAGACCATCAGACATGATGTGTGCCTTGAGGATTATATACATGGAACTCCCGTCATTCAGGGCATTGATGCATGGAGTCCTCTCCTCCCCTTCGGGTGTCTGATCTGCCAAGACCCCAGAAGGATAAGGAAATCTTGTCTGTATGGAGGGAAAAACATCTTCTGGTCCCAGGTACAAATTACAGCTACTCTACCACCATTGGTGTGAAAATAGAGGATTTTTCTCTTTAATGTCTAAATGAGCTGCTTGGTTAAAGAAGCAAGGGTTCCCCTCATCCTTGAGAGCTGGCCACTCATGCAGGGAGCTGGTCCACACAGGGTGGATGACTTCAGTGGGGCAGGTTCTTGGGACTGGCTTATCCATTTTCCTGAATTTCCTGGGCAATTCCTCACTTTGTCTGGTTTCTCTTAGCAGCACATGGTGTTTCTGTCTGACAACCTTCCTGTTTACATTCTTACTTGATAGAAATGTTGATGGACGCCAGGCTTGCTTATGGGTGAAAGCCTCTGACCCAGTGTCAGAACAGAAATAGGATTTTGGAGAAAGGTTGCAAGAGTCATGAAAGGCGGCAGAACACTGGCAGCCATAGACTTGATATTCAAAAGTCCTTGGGAAGTAGCAAAAACCAACAGGGTAGTGAATCCCTAGGTCTTTTCTGAAACCCAATCAGAGGACAGAATGCAAATTAGTCAGTTTGAGGAATTTATTCCAAAAACATAGATGCAAAAATTTGACTTGACAAAGGATTGCAGGTTTAAAAACAAAACCAAAAACGGTTACAAAGACATGCTGAATAAAGAATAGCTTTGCATTTCATAGATTTAAATGTCTGAAGTTTCAACTACAGATGGTCTCTGGCTTCAGTGGTTCAACTCATGATTTTTTGAGTTTAGGATGTTGCAAAAGTGATACATATTTAGTAGAAACCGTATTTTGGTTATTGCATTTCTATCTTCTGTCTAGCATGCTATTTGGTAGGCATCTCTTGTGGTGCTGAGCAGCAGCAGTGAGCTAAGGTCCCAGGCAGCCCTGTGATTGCAAGGTGAGCCACTGATACACTACAGTGTGCCCTGCTGCTGAGCTAGGATGTGTGGTAGGTTAGGTGTATTAAATGCATTTTTTTTTTTTGGTAGCAGGGATTGAACTTGGAAACTTGTACTTGTGAAGCAGGCGGCAGAACCACTGAGGTAAATCTCTGGCCCTGTTAAATGTATTTTTGATTTAAGGTATTTCCAATTTATGATGGATTAGTTGGGATGGAGCCCCATTCCAGGTCAAGGAACATCTATGCTGCAAATGACTCCTGGTGCTACTCAGGATAGGTGAGGTTCTGCTGCAGTAACAAATAAGACCAGAAATCTCCGGCATGTAAACTAAGGCGGCTGCATTTCCACCTCAGGGTCCACTGGGAATTCTGTGCATCAGGACCCAGGCTCAGAGCAGCTCCACCTTAGCATGTCCTCCTATAATCACAGAGGAAGATAAGATGGCCCAGTGGTGACTGACTTTTATATTATTTGCCTAAGAGAGACACTGTTACTTCCTCCCACATGTCATGGACAAAGTCAGAGGATGAGGAAAGGCCTGGAAGGAGTCCAGAACTATTTGGGGAAACAGCAGTCATGACGGACGACCAGACCCTGTGACATGAAGCAACATGTGGCAGGGCTGGTACAGGGACCCAGCCTCTGCTCGGGCTCTGGATGCCAGGAAGGCCCCCGTCCTCTTTGTGTGGTTCTCCCCAGTGGATATAAATGCAAGCTCCTTGTGGAAAAATTAGTCCTGAAGGCAGAGTTCATTTCTAGTCATGGAAGTAAAGAGCAAGGGATGACAGCTGGAGGAGTTGGATTCTAAGATAGAAAATGGATCTTTGTGAAAAATTAGAGCATCATCAAATGCAAAGGGCAAATGACAACATTGTGTAAAGGACAGAGTGGTGTAAATATTGACATTTTGCAACGGAACTATTGCATCGTCCTTCTAAGTGTTTCCACTGGAAGCCAAATCTCATAGCTGTTTAATGTCTGCTATTCTTTTACGTAATAACAGGTTTTTCTTAAGAGTAGAACTGTCATTCCCTTTTCTCCATGAATCATCTCTTCTTTTGGTGGTGGTACTGGGGATTGAACCCTGGGATGCTCTACCACTGAACTACACGTGCATTCCTTTTTTAAATTTTGAAGCTGGGTCTTGATAAGTTACCCAGGTCGGCCTTACACTTGTGATCCTCCCGTCTCAGCTTCCTGAGGGGGTAACTAGTGCGATGCAGCATCTGCAGCGTTGTTCACACCCCATGTCATTGTCCCCAGCACTGCTGCCAGCTGGCTTGGGCAGGAACTGGCCTCCACACCCACCCCTGCTACACTGCCAAGGACAAGGTGAGGTGCACTTGGTCTGGGGGCTGCTGCTCCTTGCCCTGCCTCTCTTCTCTCTAGACCCCACCTCCTCACTCAACTCCATTCTCCCTGCCTGGCTTTCCTTTCCTTGAAATCATTCCTAAACTCAGGCTTGGATGTTATTTGCATAAAACCATTACAAAGGGGGCAAGAGTGATGTTTCTTTAAGGGCCCTGCCAGCCTTTGACAAATGGAGCTGCTCTCAGGGAGAACAAAATGCTCCTGTTATATTCAAGTTTCACAGCAGGCACTAGGTATTTGCACCCGGCCCCCAAATATACTAGGGTTGAAGCAAATGAACTCCCTTCCAAAACCACTAAAATGAAAAGACAGCTGGAAATTAGGTTTGAAATGGACATTCCTGTCCTCAGAGATTTCACAGTGACAAATGAATTAGTCCCTAAGTGGAACGCAAACCTACTTTGTTTTCAGAGAGGCAAAGAAGACTAATAAAGGCAGCGCCTCTCTGTGGCCCCGAATTGCGGACCCCGTCCATCTCTGTTTAATAGCCTGGTGGCTTCTCAGCTGAGCTTAATTAAGGTGCAATAAGAACTTAGAAACTCTCTTAAACACCCAAGTCCTTGGGTTTATTTATTAATAGCTAATTTTCTTTCACTTAAAATTAAATATCTCTAGGTCTTATGTTATTTGTTAGTTTCTAATTAATAGTTGTTCCAAGGAATGGCTTGGAAAGGGAAGCTTTTGTCCCTTTACACTCTTGGCTCTTGCAATGCCATCATATACAGTGCTGAGAAAAGTCCATGTGCAAGTAAACTACAACAATCCGTACGAAAAATTTTGCCACTATTTATGGGGGGCATGCACACCACGTAGAAAGGGTGATCCTCTGTAGTCTCAGCCTTATAACCAGAGTCCTACCCTCCCTCTCTCCTCGCTCTGAGTCCATCTCAGTCAGGAAAGGCTCTGTAGCTAATGCCATGATAACAAACAATCTCCAAGTTTCATTCTTTTTTACACACATCAAGATTCTTTTTTTGTGTGTACCGGGGATCAAACTCAGGACCCTTGTGCTTGCAAGGCAGGCTGTGGAACCTCTGAGCTAAATTGCTGGCTCCAAGATTCATTTTTAAATTTTAACTTCCCTTCCAACACTGGAAATTGAATCCAGATCGCCACCTCTGCTAGGGAAACACTCTACCACTGAGCTGTATCCTCAGCTCTCTTTCTTAAAGGAAATTTTATTTTGAAACAGGGTCTCACCGAGTCTCCGGCTGGCCTTGAACTAGTGACCCTGCTTCCTCAGGCTCCCTGTTTTTTCTTTTGCAAAATGGACCATGGGTCCAGGTGTCCCTTGCAGGCAGTGTACCCCATGTGGACTTAGCCTTCATCTTTTGGCACCAATGGATACTGGACAACAGACTCTCTCTACAGAGATGGTAGAAACAAGACCAGGCCAAGCAGTGCAAGCACGCCCACTCTTACTCATGCAAAACGGGGTGGGGCACTCAGCTGAAGAGGGAGTTGGCACTGGTCAAGAGAAGGGCCAAACTGCTCTCAGAACAAAGACAGCAGCACGTTTTTACTGATTGCTGGGGGGTGGGCTAAAGTCTGGCATTTTCCACTGGTCAGGGGCACAGTTCCAGACAATGTTTCTTCTTGTGGCAGACTTGGACCACCAGGTGGTCACTGTCACTTGCCCTAAAGGAGGTTGAATTTTTGTGTAGATGGTGCCATCACCCTATACAAATCATCCCAGCCTTGTCGGTCCAGGCCCCGTAATGGTGTGGAAGGACTTTAGGTGTTAGGTAGGTTAGGTTTAGTGCCTTCCAAAGAAGCTCAAAGGCAGGAGTGACAAAGAAGGGAGAGAGAAAGAAAAGAAAACACAAACCAGCTCCAATGAGCAGTGTCCGAAATTAACCCTGTATTATCGTCTTGGACATTTAAAAATGATCACATTTCCATGCAGAGCCAAGTTGAATCTGATCCAAGGGTTAAGACAGCACAGAAGACAGACACAATATGAAGGCAGAGATCCCAGGCTTTTATCCCATTTTAATCACCCATCAGACATCTGCAGGCCAAGTGAAGAGTCAGTATTTTAGTGAAAGCAGCCTTCAGTTCCCTGAGACATAGCCTAGGCAACTAACTGTAATCATAACCCATGTGTCCAGAGGTATTATTGACAGCAAGGCTACAGTGAAGATGATAAAGAATCACCCAGCCGCATGGTCTCCAAAATGAATGATTTTTAAGTTGGCTAAGAGCGAGTAAAGCCAGACTGCTTATTTCGCTTTCTCCTGGGTAATAATTTCTTGTTTCATGCAAACATTGTGCTTCTGTGGTTTTATCAGTCTCATAATGGGTGTTAAAAAGAGCACCAGGGTGGAGAAGCAATGTGCGGTGCCACAAAGGCTAATAGTTTACTGCACCCAGGGCTTATTTTGTCGTTCTCTCTGCCCCATTGTGGTGGTCCTTATCTGGAGCTCTCACAGGACCTGTGTCCACCACGCAGCACAGCCAAGAGCCCTGTACAAAGGATGCTTCAGTCTGAAGGGACACGAAATGCGGCTTCCATCCACACTAATCAGTGAGAACATGCCCCATGGACCCCCTGACTTGGAGGGAGGAAAACTGGCATCCTCCTATCTCTACAGCCATGCAGGAGCAACCCAAGTTTCTATCATTCCTCCTTCCAAAAATAGTGTTGTTTCTGAGACCTGCCTGTGAAAAAAATTCTGGACCACTAACGCTTTCACAATATAGGACAAACATTTTCCAAAAAGAAATAAATGATTGTTTTCCGTCTATTTTTACGTAACACAGGGCCAATATCCTCTTACCTGGTACAGAGAGCAGGCCTCATAAGTATTCACTGAGCGAACAAATGAAACAGTGAGTGGTGGGGGCCAGGCAGGGCCTCTCCCATTACCTCAGTGCCCCTCTTGGAACACTGGCTGTGCTTTGCCCTGGGATAAGGGGGACCCAGTCCGGGTTCTGACTCTGCAGGCAGCTCCATTAGTCTGAATGAGACACAGAGCACCGTGGACAGGGTGCCTTTGGAACACGGCATGTTATGGAGATGTGGGCCCCAAAGCTGCTGTGGCCCTTGGTGGCCGTCATGGGGGAAACCAGACAAGGATTGTGCCCGTCTAGGGAGGGGTGCTGGAAGGGCAGAGAAGCACCATGACATTACCTGGGGTTCGGAACTCAGTACAAGATTGGACTTTCTATTGGGCAACCAGAAAGAAGGAAGTGTCCAGCTTGATAGCTGTTGGGGACATTCAGATTACACAAATAAAATTAAGGCATCATTTGCTTTGAATGTGTCCCCCAAATCTCAATAGGACTGGGAGGCGAGGCCTGGTGGGAAGTGTTTAGGTCATGAGGGCAGAGCCTGGGTGGTTAATGCAGCTATGAAAGGGAAAAAAGAGCAGATTCGCTCTCTCCTGCTTCTAAGATCTGCTCTCCTGCTAAACGGAGACCAGCGTTCCTCCTCTGTGAAGAGTGCAGTGTGTGAGATGCTGGGTATGTCTTCTCCTGCCGGTCCCTCAGCCCTGCTGGCACCTTGACCCTGGACTCCTGGTCTCCACAACTGTGAGAAATAAATTGTTGTGGTTTTTTTAGGTGCTAGGGGACACAGATACCTAGAATGCTTTCAGTTTTTAGTGTTATTGCTCTAATTTATTAACTCAAATCTTGGTTTAAAACAATAAAATTTATCACCTGCTCAAATTTATTACCTGTCCGTGTTGGGAACTAGGAGCTCTAGCTCTACCTACAGGACCCTCTACCATCAAGGATCGGAAAAGGAAACCTAGGAAGGAAACACTGAATCTCATAGGTGCCAACCCTAAAGTGACAGCCATCACATCCTCTCACATAGAACTGGCCAAAGTGACAGTCACACAGCCACCCTCGCCTTCCCTGGGAGGGAGAAGTTCAAGACGACTACACCCCTGACCTCCCAGCCTGCTCTTTGTGTGAACGTGGACAAACCATTCATTTCCCAGGGCCTTGTTTGCTAAATGAAAACCAAAATATAGTAACCTTTTGCTCAGACGGTTGTTCTGAGAACCAAACGTGAGAATATACAAAAGTGTTAGCTATCATGATGATCTCATCTACTCTTAGAAATTATAAAGTATTATTTATACATGTGTTTAACGTTAATAACTTAACGCATGTCCAATGCTAGTAGAAATTCATGATCTGCCTGAAACAATAATCTTCTACTTTATCCTATAAACTCACATACACACACGCGCGCGCACACCAACATATACAAATCAACATTTCATCCCATTTCCATGAAAAGTTTATGCCAGTTTTATTGCTTTTGGCTTAAGGCCTCTTAACAATTAAAGGAAATAATGGTGGGTTCCTGTTTGTCGTTTGCTTGTGTGAGCAAGAGAGAACAGGCTGCTGTCTTAGCAGCTCTTGCCCATGTACCCATTGGCCCTTGGCAATGTGACGTCAGTGACCACACATGAATCCGGGGCTCAGGTGCTCAAGCAGCAGCCTGAAAAGCCAGAGTCCAGATATCAGGAGAAAGAGAGCAGTGTGAGGCAGGATCAAGAGGCACTTGGTATGTTCTGGGGAGTCGAGCTGAAGAGGGAGGGAGGGAGGGAGGGAAGTGGCAGAAGCCATGTTCTGGATGGAGAGGCTTGAGGAAGATACTGTGGTCACAAGGGAGGGGAGAGGTCAGGAAAAGTGAGGCCCAGGCAGCAAAGGCCACCAGAGGACTTCAGGCTGACTCTGTAGGATGTACAAGAATGCAAGAGAGTCAGAACAGCTGTTTCTGCCTGACCAGTGCTCACCCAATCCCAGAACCAGGACTCCAGGCTTGCTCTGGGAACCACAACTCTCCTGGTCTCCATGGTGCACCAGCATGATCATGTGACTCAAGATTGGCCAGTCCGGCACCATATGCCTCTGGCCACATGATTGGGACAGGATCAGTACATGACCCAGTCAGAGCCAGTCACAACCAACCCTGGGCTTGTGCTAGAGGGACAGGAAGAGGAGGTCTGCTGAGGGATCTTGGATGGAAGATGTGAGATGGAAGATGGAGGCTTCTGGATCCACCATGGGGATAATGTGGGCACTACTGTGAAGAAAAAATTTTTTTTGGCTGAGATGAAAAGAAAAAGACAGTAAGTCCTAGTTCCTGGGTTTAGATATATTCAAAAACAACTCTTCATCACTGACCTTTCCTTGGTAGGAGCCAGTGCATCCCTTTCTTTGTTTAAACCAGTTGACATGGGTTTTCCTCACAGCCAAAGATCTCCTAAAAGATGTCTGTCTTTGAAGATTTGGTGTTCTTTCCTGCACAGTGAGCAAGCAGCATGGTCGTTCTGCACAGATTTAACAGATGCTTATGAGCTAACTAGGATCAATTCTGTTGACTTCTCCAAACTCACATTCTAATTCAATTTCCCCCAAAGAAATCCCATGTTAATTTACCCCTGAAGTGCATGCATCTCTGAGCAGCCTCTGCATGTCCCAAACCAATTTTTCCCTTTGGCCACCAGTCTCCGATTCATTAATGCCAGATACAGCTCCACGACCGTCCAGCCCTGACAGCCACCTCCCTGGGCCAGTCACCATGTGGTCGATTTTGATGACAAAAATAACTAATTGAAACCCTAAAATTTGTTTACTGTGAATGCATTAAAGTGGTAGTTATCAAATTGGAACTGTGTTACTTAAATTACCTTAGAAACAAAATCAATAATTTCTCACAGTTGAGAAAAGAAAAAGATGGAAAAAAAGTGCTCTGAGGAATACATTACAAATTTTCCTCAGAAAGACAATGTTGATAAAGAATAAACAAGGTATACGGTTGACCTGGGGGGACAAACCCACCCCTAGGTACACCCTTGTTCATTTCTTAGCTTCTGAAACTATTTTTTAAATTAAATATTTAAGATCATTTGTATATTGAGTTCATCAGTGACTCCAGTTCAGGCTCCAGGAGCAAAATTTGAGCTAATTCAGATTCCACTACCTAAGCTGCTTACTTTTTAAAAATAGATTTAAAAATTTTGAAATATCTCAGTTTCTGCCCCAATTCATAGTTCCTGTCTTCAGTGGACAGTTCATCCCTCATGGGACGTCACGCACAGCATTATTCCCAGCTGCACAGACTCAAGATCCTGCCCCACCGTCCTTCCCAGAGAGTCCCCAATACCATTTCTCTCTCTCTCTGCAAGAGCCTGGCAGATGTGGGGCTGAGACCTCACACGTGAACAGCTCCTCCTGTCTCGGCCTGCCTCAAAGGTGGGTACAGTGCAGCCAGCACCCAAGGTCTGACATGCAAGGTCCCTTCCTGCTCATCTCCCAGTGACAGCTGACAGGCTCACTAAGCAGAAAATTCTTAGTTTTTGTTTCAAAAGAGGATTGGGTTATAAATCAGTAGACAGTCCCATCCATGAATATGTTCTCGCAAATTTGAAACAGGGGAGAACAAGTCCCTGGGAAATACTCAGTATTGCTATTAGTAAGCACTAAGGATTTTTGGAGTGGAGGGCTGGTCACAGACAGGGGAGTCTGGTCTCTCAGCCCTGTGAGAAGTGGGAATGGAGTTGAGGTGGGAGAGAGGTCAGGCCAAGGTGGAAAGGATGTGTCCAGAATGCTATGGCAGAGGGTGGTGGCTCTTCCTCAGTTTCTGTGGTTTCCTTCTTTCGTATTAGAGACTTTCCTTGTCACAAGGCCATGTAAAATGAAAACTACATTTCCCATCCAGGCATGCTGGTAGACGTGGCTGCTATATTCTAGTTAGTGTAACACAAACATACGTGCAGCGTTCAAATTCTGAACAACATCTTAGGAAGAGTGCATTCCCCCCCCTGGTCACTCTGTCCCCCTCCTGTTGGCTGGAGCAGGCTTGGGCGCTGCAGTAGGCAGCTGGAGTGACAGTGAGAAGCCTGAAAAAAGTGCTCTGAGGAATACAGATAAGGGCCCTGGCCTTGATGTCAGGGCAGTCCCTCTGCTAGGCTTGGACTGTCCATGTTTATATGACCCAGCGATACATTTTTACCTTGTTTGGGGGAAACTCATACCAAAAGATATGTCAAATCTCATCTTGGTGGGTGCTGCTATGCTAGGAATCTCAGGGATACTCCCAAGTGTGTGAGTGGCTCCAGGGTCCAATCTGATTCCAAGCACAGTGCAAAACTCCGAGGATGGCAGGCTGGGGTGTGGCACAGACTGACAGAGGTGTTGGCTTTTGAAAAAGGTGCTGTAGGTGAGCAATGTGCTGTGCTATGATGTCGCTGGGCCACTAGGACCTTTCAGCTCTATTATAATCTTATGGGGCCACAATCATGGATGCAGTGTGTCACCGACCTAAATATCATTATGGGCTGCGTGACTTTTTTTTTTGGTACCAGGGATTGAACTCAGGAACTTGCGCTTGCATGGCAGGCATGGTGCCGCTGAGCTAAATCCCTGGCATGCATGACTTTTTGTCTAGAGTGCTTGGCACATGTCAGTGTCCAATGGTTATTTGCCGAGTGAAAAGGAAGAGGTCACAGCGTGAATATCACCAGAGAAGCAAAGCAGCCAGGAACGGGTGCTGGAGCTAGAACCTCTGTATCTAGATGTCCCAGATGGATGTCTGAAAGTAAATTCAATAGGCAGGGAAGGCCTAGTGTCATTACTGCTGTGGTTGTTGTGTCTGAGAACAACTGAGCATCAACAGGTTGACTTGTCTGCCTGTGGCAGGACTCCAGGGTCCCTCAGTCTCCCACCTCTTCCCAAACCTCCCTGGAAACTTTTTCTCCACAGTCAAATCAGATCCAACTCTGCTTCAGGTCCCCATTTACCCTTGGCACTTTGGGAGTCCCATTGTGACCACCTCAGACCTCCGTACTCTTCTCCTCTAACAGCGCAGCTACCTGGACACTGGGCACTCAGAGCCGCCAGCCTCTGGCCTCCTGGGAACCTGTATGTTATTTCATTTCCTGTTTCCCAGCATGCAATGGGCAGACGGGGCCTTCTGCAAAGATCTGACATCTGCTGAATTCTGTAGACTCTTCTCCTAGTGTGGCCTTCCACTTTAACAATCACTTCCCTGTTATCTAAATTTTTATCATAAGTTGAACATAACTGTATGTATTTATGTTATACATGAACATTAAAAAATATATGATATAAATAATGGATATAATTTTGGCATGTTATAAATATTGATATTTTAAGAGAAAACAGTTTAAGTATGTACAATTGAGCTCAATACCATTGTGACTTGATAGTCACCATAACTTATTAAAAAATACACACAGGAACTTCAATTTGTTAGGAATTTTGCATTGTTCTTTTTTCTTTCTCCTTGAATTTTTACTGCCCTGGCAGAATTTGATCTTAATGTATCATATTTTTATTCTTGGAAGGCTTTTATTGATCACTCTGCCACATATCACTGACTGCAACAAAAATGTGCCCAACAATTAAAATTTTAAAAATGTCTGTGGCTAGAATCTTTAAATTTTAAACTAAGTTATTTTTAATTGAATTATCATTATGGTTGTTAGTAGAACACAATTGGTTAAAAACACATGCATGTGCCGGGGATTTAGCTCAGTGGTTCTGCCACCTGCCTTGAAAGTGAAAGGTCCCAAGTTCGATCCCTGGTACAAAAAAAACCTAACAACAACAACAAAAAAACCACATGCATGTGTCACAAATTATGATAAAGAAATTCTTAATCCTAAAGAAGTAAAATTCTTTGAGACATACTTTTCTTCATATGATAGGGGGACTGTCTTTTCACTGAATATAGTCATGAATGAATATTGCTTGCTATTTTAAGGAGACAAGTCTCATCACCAATTCTACCCACAGCCCTCTGTTTTATTGGCATGAGCGCTAAGAGCCTGTTCACATAAACAAGCAGATGGGAGCGGAAGGGCTTCAGTTGTACGTCACTCAATTGTTTGGACTCCTTCCAAATTATATGACAAAATCACATAGCAATTTATCATAAAATATTTTTGACAATCTATGAGCTGAAGTCTATATTAAGTTCTTCTGCACTTTCAGTGCAAATGAAGAATTGAAAACTCACTCACAAAGGATGCAGTTCTCCATTATAGAGCTGGATGTGGTAACCCAGTTATCAGAGACATTTCTGTTCTCGACACTGAGGCCAATATTTCAAAATATGCCTTTGCTTTTTGTCCTGAGGGCTTTCTCCAGCAGGGCAGACACTTCTGGAAGGGTCAGCGGGAGCAATGTCTTTTGTGTAGGGGCACCCTCCACCTCTTCCTGCCTGCGGAGGCTGGCAGGGTGGACCACACCAGTGGGTTCCCTCTCTCTATGGCTTCCAGTTGGGTTGGAACAATGAGGGGTTCCCTGGAGTGGGTTGGAGTGAGGAGACTACAGTAAGCTTGGGCATTTATTGCCAGGGCTCCATCTATGGGTCGCCCTGGGGTGGCTGCATTTCTCTTAGGTAAGTCACAGCTCCTTGTACACAGCCTCCCCACCTCCAGTCTCTAGAAACCTCTCCCTCCTCAACCCACACAGTCCCCTGAGCTCCAAGGACTCATTATCCTTTCTTTATTGCACTCCCACTTCTATCAGCATTTCTTCTGTTGGAAAACACCCAGTTTGAGTTCATTTTGTGTTGTTACTTTCCTGAAAGGTAGACCTATTTTCTGTATGGGGGAAGGCAGTGTTTATGAAGGAGGAAGGGGAAATGAGATGCATATTGGTTGAAGGGGTGCAATTGATTTTTGTAAAATTGTGGGTGTTTGCGAACCTTTACCAAGTCACCACGTGCCCCCAGGCCTAAGTACTGCAATTTGATGATGGCCAGTCTAACACCTGATCCTCCATCCCTGTCCCCTCTCTGTATAATGGTAAGGTCACAGTTGGGACCCAAATAAGCATTAAGGAATGCTGGCGAGTTTTGTTCACGAATGCCAGCAGACTCCAGTGAATCTGGATATGGTGTGTCCGGCCCTTCTGCCCTCTGCTGCAGGACCTACCCAACTCCACCCTCATCTGTAGGGGATCACTTGTCCTCCCAGAGCTGCTGTGTGCAGAGAGGACTGATCCCACAGTGACCTACTTGAGCTCAGTGCCCATTCCTCTCGAAGCACAGCCTGTTATGATGTTTCTTTATCCACCAGGCTCTTTGCCACGCTGATGTAGAAATTCCAGACAAACCATTGAGAGTTCTTTATTGCAGCATCAGACAACTGATCTACAATAACATGGAAAAAGATAGGGCTCCCTAGGCAAGGACAGCAGCTGCAGTGTAAAGTTGAAATTGGAGTTAAAATGTACGCCAAATCCACCTGCTGGAGACCAGCAATGATCTCAAACCACATCTGTGAATTGGCCAGAAGCCCCCAGGTCAATTGCTCAGCATTCTTAGTGCCACTGGGACTTGGAGCTCCTGGCAGATGGCTGTGGAGTGAGTTTGCATTAGCTGCCACTGTGGCTTCTCCCTCAGGGTATATCAGATTCTGACATTTATTTCAATTAATTAATTTTAAAGCAGTAAATCTCAGAGCCTCTTAGAGCATGACCCCATCGCTGCATTGAACGTGGCTGGGTCACTGCTCGGGGCCATGGTTTGTGTGGTGGTTGGATCACTGTACGGCCAATACTCGCTTTGTCCTTCACACTGCGGGTGGAGAGCACCTTCCACCACTTCCCACACTGTTGCTGCAGGTCTGACTCAGCAACTTTGACGGGGGACATCAGCGAAAGCAACAACAGCAAAGGCATGAAATGTGCACATGTGAGTTAGCTGCACTTGCTCTTGGGGACAGGTCTTGAGAATAGTGAGCCTAGATAGCCGCTGTCCCTTGCACAGATAGGGCAGACCCGAGCCCACCGAAGCTGTAACTCTGCCCTGTACAGCCCAACAGGGACCAGCTGAGCCACAGCTGACCTGGGGACCAGTGTGAAGGATCAGTGCTCACTGTGGGCCATGGACTTGGGTTGGCAACAGCTGACAGATCACTATGTTTTCAGACTGCTCTGCAGAGCCCCAGGGGAGTCATTTTCAAACCATCTCTCCCCTCAGAACCAGGCTGTATTTGTTCATGTATCTGTTAATTGTTTATTCTCCAAACATTTTCTGATCACCCTTGGCACTGAGGTTGCTCTAGAGACGCATCCGTCTGTGTCGGGGCTGTCTCTTCATCTTTACGAGGGAAATGGGGGTTTCTTATGTGCATTCTTAAATCGTGCGGGAAGGCAGGAGGCCAACCCGGCCCGTTTCCCAGCTCCTTTCCCCGGCTCTGCTCTCTCTGCACAACCTTCTCTGAGGCCAGTGGGGATTGGGACAAGTGAGAAGGAATCCTACACAGCCTCAGACAATCCCGTCTACTCGCTGCTCTGAGTCAGGGATTGTGGGAGAAAGGAAGGGAAGTGGAGGCTCAGCAGTGCCCCCATGGGGCAGATGTTTCCACATCTTGCCTGGGTTCATGGGCTCAGCCACGTGGCTGTCAGCCTCATTTCCAGTAAAAGAAACTGAGGATCTGAGGAGGGCGATAATTCACCCAATTGTTGGTCCAGGGTAGAACAAGGTTTGTGCCCGGATCTCTTAAGCTCAAATCCATGCTTTTGCATCTGTTCCAAATGCCATTTCCCTAGGGGAGGAGAGACTTAAATCCTAAACACCTACCCCAGTTGTCCACAAACAGGAGGCTCTGGTGCAAGCATTATTTCCCATTCCTTCATGCTCATCCAGCCCATATTTGTGGAGCTTCGTTCAAGTGAAAAGGGCCAAGAGTACATGAATTTCCTGTCCTCGGGGACTTGTGGAAGGACAAAGATCTGAGACAATACACACCCCATCATTTGGCAGTGGGAACTATGGGAAACAGCAGCTTAGCGAGACTGTCTCGATAGAGGAGGTGCTGTAGCCCAGTTGAAAGGCCCTGGGTTCAATCTCTAGGACCACAAAGGAAAAAGAAGAAAAAAGAAAGAGTACCAGGAAGAGGGCACAACATGTATAAAGACTCTGAGGCAAGACTCGTACCTGCCTGACTTGTTATGGAAACAGCATGTTTCCTTCCCAGAGTCCCTCAGGAGACCAAATAGCTCTGGAGGGCCGGGCTTGTGTCTGTTTTTGCCATGGAACCCAGTGTCTTTTGAACAAAATGTTAACAAAACATCAGTGCCCACTGAGTACATCTTAGAGCTGAGAGTTCATAGCCAAAACCAACTAAAGTGGTTGAACAGAGCAAAGGACAATTGGATATTGAAATGACAAGATTCACTGGCAGGGCCAGGCAAGCCACCTGTTGAGAGCCCCAGGGGAGACATGATATTCACAGGACTGGGACAACAGATGGCTAGGCAAGGTATCACCACATCACAGTGCCTTTTTTCCTCTCCCTACAGTCTGTAACCATACGAAATAGAGTTTGTCATGCCACTTCCCATGCCTCTGTGTTGTGGTCCCAAGGGCCTTTCTATGATCACAGCAAAGCCCAAACCCAGTGCCTTTGTCCTGAAAGAAGGCCATGAGCCCACCCACTGCCAACTGATGCACAGCATTTAGGAACAGCCCCTTCCCAAAGCCGCTGCCAAGGCACTCCTTGGAAGTTCCAGCATGCCAAAAAGTCCAAGTCCAAAGTCTACACTGAGACTTAAGGCAAACTCTTAGCTGTGAGACCCTGGAAAAATTAAAAAGAAAGTTAAACACTTCCAACATACAATGGCACAGGCTTAGTATTTCCACTCCAAAAGGAAGGAACAGGAGGTATAAAGAAACTGGACCAAAGCCAAGACCAAAAACATACAGGGTAAATACTCCTTGCATCTCTATGTCAAGATGTGAGCCCCAAGGGGCCTAGGTAGCCCCTTCCTTATGGCATTGCCAGTTGTAGCCCTCACAGACACTCTGTTGGGTTGGCTCTATCACTGCCCGCAGCTTTTGTCTGACATTCCACACTCCTGGCTTCTCCAACTTCTTGGGGTCTACACTGCACTTTTGACTTTACTCTTATGGTTTCTCTTACTGCCTTCACAGGGGGACACACTGCCTTCTTTGGGTGGAAGCTTCCATGACTCCATAATTCTTTACTTTGCATACTCGTAAAACCAATATCAGGTGGATGACAGCAAGGTCTGCCACCAACTCAAGCAGTAGAGAGGCCCCCTTGGACCATGGCTATAGAGGACCTCAAGTTTCTGAATGGATGAACACTGAGAAATGAATTCCAGAAAACCAATCTCTAGGTTCCCTTCTTGAGCAGAGTGCCCTGGATCTCTCTTCTCAAAGCAAAGTGTTTCATTTTTGTACTCTTGAGCCTGCAAAGTGTTAGTTCCTGGTGATTCCTGAGGTGCCCTCAAGGGCACTGTTCTGATGCAAAGTACCTGGCTTCTTTTGAATGCTAATCTTTTCAGCAACTGAGCTCTCCTGGGCCCCAACTTTATAAGTTCCAACTTTGCAGATTTGTCCTTTCTGGTAAAGTGAAAGCTTTTTAAATGGGATTTTGCTCCTGATTCTTACTGTAAACCTGGCTGAAAGCAGCCAGAAATACCCATGTCACAGCCTCTACATTGGGCTGCTGTGAAATTTCCTTTTCCAAATTGATTCATTCACCACTCTTAATGTCAGTCTCTTGGGTCATGAACAAGATGTAGACAAGATTTCTGCCAGAGCATAAAACATGTGGTCTCAACTGTCAATGAAGTCCCTGTTTCCAACAGAATTCTTCTAAGCCTAGCCTTTATGATCTGCATTTCTTTTAGCATTATGGTCTTTTGAGTTCTGACTAGAATTTCCTATTAAGCTCAGCTTATAGCATTCTAGGGCTTACCTAGCTAATATTTCCAAAACTTTCCAAACACCTCCCACTTACCATTTCTAAAGGCTTCTAATCCATATGGTCAGGTACAGTCATGGCAACAATTCCACTCTCAGTACCAAAATCTGCCTTAGTCACTTTTCTCATTTGAGACAAAATATTCAATACCCATAACTTAAAAGAGGAAAAGTTTATTTTAGCTCATATATTTTAGAGGTTTCTATCCCTTGTTGCCTGGCTCCCAGACAGAAATAGCACGGTGGAAGGCCTGGAAGGAGGAAAGCTGTTCACATCATGGGAGTCAAGATGCAAAGAGAGAAGGGAAGAGCTGGGGAGGGAGATGTACCCTTTCTGATCACACCCCCTGTGATTCACCTCCTAACAGTACATTCAGCTACTGAACTCATTAATGAATGAATCTATTGATGAGTATAGTGGCCCCATTATCTACTCCCCTTTCAAAAGCCTCCCTTTTGGCACAGGAAAATTTGGGGTACATCCAAAATTTAAACCATAACAATCAGTGACATACACTCCCAGCCTCAGGGAGGAAGACACTGTGTCATGCAAGGACACACAGGGAGCAGAGTGAGCCAGCAGAGGCTGTCCGAGGCAGGTTTTATAGCACCAGGAGGCTGGGGTGGCCCTTGGTTCCTGTGGGAGGATGCAACTGGCTTGCTTCAACAATTATGTGGGTTGGTGTGGTGGTGATGTCATTGGTTGGAGAACTGGATAGGGAGCAGGAGGTCAAGTGATGAGAAAACTACAGGGAGGCAGCATTTCCCAACAGCTGGGGCCATATCTTGGGGGGCATAGCTGCAAGAGCGGGAGGACTCATGCTCATGCCTGTGAGGCCCTGTGTAGTGCAAAGATGTCAAGGCAGGATATGAGACTTCAGGTCTTAGAGTACAGCAGTGAGAAAGAGCCATGCCTGGACATGCAGGAGCCTGGGTTCAAATCCTGCTACCCACAGCTACTTCTGGGGAATTCTGGGGATAGAATTATTGGCTGTGTCACATACAGTGGTAGGGGATCAGATACAGATCCAACCAGGCAAGGGATGAGGATCTGGGCAGGACACAGAGTCCTGCTGTTCCTCAGTGTTAGACAGTGGCTGGGAGCAGTCAGTGAGTCCCCTCACACACAGCTTCAGCAGAGACTGGCACTCTTCCGTAGTTGTGGTGGTGACCCCCATTATCATCTGATCACCCACCCCATGGTGTGTGTGCTGTCTGAATCCTGGCTTTGCCATTGACTGCCTGTGTGACGTGGATCGAATGACTTAGCCTCTCCCTGCCTCAGTTACCTCATTACCAGTGGGGATAGGGATAATTACCCTATTCATACATTTGCCACGATCCTTAGACAAACTTCCACCAGGAAAGTGCTCACTGGTGTTCCTTGAGTATTAACTAATCAGGTCCGCTCTTCGGGATTAAAGAAATAGGAAGACGAGACCTCAGAGACTGGACTCATGGGCATGGTGCAGAAGAGAGCTACTGCTGCCTGCCTGCCTGCAGGCCTTGCATGGGCTGCCTTTACTGGGGTTGGAGGATGAGCACCAACACCCTACCTATCTGCTGTTTACTCAACAGTATAGTTTATGCAGATCTCTGCTTTCCTTCTGGGGGCTGGAATTTGGTGTGATTCTGGTATAAGCCCTGGGCACTCAGTGTCCGAGGAGCTTTCCTGGTTGACAACATCTCAAGGAGCGTGTCTGGTGAGGTTCTGGGGGAGGGACCCTTGGACACTTGTGCCTAGTCCCTCTGGACATCAACCCTTGCACCTTTTTCTCTTGATTTTGCTTTTTTGCCATAATAAATTGTGGTCCAGAGAATGACTACATGCTGGGTGTTTGAGTCCCTCCAGTGAATCATCATACCTGGGAGTGGTCTCTGGGCTCAACACAATACCTGCCCCCATTTTCTAGACTCTATGTCTCTGCTTTGGAGCTGCCTCTCTTTTTCATTGTGATACTAGGGATTGAATCTAGAGCCTTCATACCGAGCTACATCCCCAGACCATTTTTATTGAGACAAAGTCTTGCTAAGTTGCACAGGTTGGGCTCCAAGTTGTGATCTTCCTGCCTCAGCCTCCCAGAGGACTGCAATCACAGGCACCACCACACTTTGGAGCTCTTTGTCACCCAGAGCATTGCCCCTGACTTTTGAGATAATCTTACTGGTCATTAGGACTCTGTTCGAACCTAACCTTGACCAAGAGATTTGAAGGTTTTTTACACTTCCTGGAATTCTACTGCATTTAATATCAAAATTCCCCCTGGGGTGCTATGTCATAAAGAATCCTCCATTCTCTTCTTCAGAACTGTCCATGTTTTGAGTTTTGTGACATGTGTCAATTTATGACAGCCCTTACTCATCCTGGGATCCAAGATAAGATGATGTGAAATGAATGTTTTGACATTGGTTTGCAGTTGTCCTTACTGCTGTGTTCACTGAAAAAAAAAGACTTTTGAGGATAGAATTTTAATAGATACCAAACCATTACCTAACTTCAAAATATTTTGACAATTCTTCACAGACACAGCTACAGAAAACGCACCTCTCAGTCACAGTGACTATAACTAGAATTAGCCCTAGAACTGTGCATCCTAATTTAAGTGAGATTAGAATTTTATTTCCTAATAACCTGATTGTTAGAACCTATTAATCTTGTCATTGAAAATTGATTACCTATTAAGTGCCATAAACTGTGAATATTGTGGAAATTCAAAATGAAGGATGACTCTCAGCTCTGGAACTGCTTGGATTCTATATAGTACTCGGTAGTTTGGGCAGATTCTTTTTGCCCCTACTTGGTATCTAATTGTCCATTGCCTCTTCTTTATAATATTCTCTGGGGATGTGCACCCTTCCCTCATGCAGCTCAAGTTTCTCAGGGAAATGAGTCCCAAACCTAAGTATAGCAGTGGGCCCTGATTGGGCTAAACCAACTAAAGTAATCATACATCTGTTGCCACATGATTTCTGATTGGCTTAGGCTGAGTATCACTGAACCAATCTTCGAGGCACAGAGTGGTCCAACCAGTGAAAAACTCATTTTCCTTGAAAACTTCTTTCTGGGTATGGAAGAAATAGTGATTTGAATTCCAAAATGGTTGAGTCATCTTTTTTTTCTCCCTCATTAACTTTATTGGTACATTTTAGGTATGATATACAGTTACATTCATGATTGGGATCTTGTACCATTACATGAGTCTCTTGGTTCTTATTTTTTCCCTTCCCTTGCCCTCCCTTCACCCCCTCCACCCTTCCCTATTTGCAAAGACCTTGTTTCCATTTTTTTCCTCTTCTCATATTTTTTCCTTTCCCTTTTTTCCCTTCCCCTCCCAATTCCCCTGTTCTTTTAGACCTTTTCTTCCTGTTACACAATATCAGTTATACATTTTTAAAATTACAATATTAAGATCTAGGAGACATTACCACAGATCTTACAGAATTTAGAAGGATATAGAAAACATATTACAAAAATCTTTTTTGAAATAAGTTTGACAACTTCTAAGAAGTAACTTGGAAGACAGATTAATGAAACTAACTCTGGAGGAAATATAAAATTTGAATAGCACCTATTAAAGAAAGTATATTCCTAGCTTGAAAACCTACCTATATGACAACAGCAGGCTCATAAACATTTTAACTGATGAATTATATAAAACAATCAAAACCGAAAAAAGGAACACTTCTCCCCTCATTTTAGAAACTCAACATTGTGCTAATCCTAAAGCTGGATAAAGATAATAGAAGAAAAAAGTATGAACATAGATAGAAATTTGTTTAACAAAACAAACTATTAGAAGTCAGATCTGGCAGGATGTAGAAAGTGGTTTTGTTATAGGAATGGCAGTGTTGGTTCAACATTGGAAGATCCACCCCCAAAAGTCATCATTTTAACAGAGGAAAGGAAAAAGGCATATGATCCTGTCACTAGTTGGAGAAAAAGTATTGGACTAAATTCTACAGCTGTTCATGGTAAAAGCTATCAGGAGACTAGAAGAACAGAAACTTCTCAACAGATTAAAGACATGTACTCCACACTTCCAGCAAGAATCCCTTATAGGAATGGAGAAGATACAATGCTTTCTCCTTAAGGTGGGGAACAAGGGCAGATATGCTTACTCTTTATCTGTCCATTAAACTTTGAAACCCAGGCCCCACCAAAATAGTCTGGCAATAAAAATAAATAGCATAGGATTAGCAAGGTAGAAGTAAAATCTTTATATGTAGATGAAACGATCATCTACAGAGAAAATACTAAGAAATCTCTAGGAGCCCCTAGAACTTGTACTTGAATTTAGCAGGATTAGAAAACACAAGGTATATATGAAAATTCAGGTCTGTGTATACTTGCTATAAATGAAGAATTGGATATTGAAATTTAAAAGTTATGTAGGAGTACAGAGGATCTAGAAAAGTTAAAAAAAGTGTTGGAAGACATTTAGTACCTAATTTTAAGACTTCTTCTAAAGCTACAGTAATCAAGGCAGTGTTGGTGTAAGGAAAGACATACAGATCATTGGAGTAAAACAGAATCTAGAAATAGAACCACACGTATATGGTCCACTGAGTTTTGAAAGATTATTTAACATTAGCATTTTATAGAATATAAACTCAATTCAAGAGCCGAAGAAAAGATAGCGTTTTCAGCAAATGGCACTAGAACACCTGGTATCTGTATATAAAAAATTAACCTCAACCCTTTTTTTCCATACATGAAAATAACTTGAAGGGATCTATGAACCTAAATAAGAAAGCCTAAAAGTATGAAACTTTAAGAAGAAATTATAAGGGAAAATATTTATGAATTCAGGGTAGGCAAGAACTACCTAGGATACAAAAAACATGATGTATAAAAGAAAAAAATTGATAAATGAGATCCTATCAAAATTTGGAACTTTAAATGACATCATTAAAATGAAAAGTAGGCCTTAAACAGACCATATTTACAATACATATAGCCTATGACCGGAATACATAAAGAATTCTTAGAGCTCATTAATAGACAACCCAATTAAAATGTAGACATAAGATGATAAATAGCCAGTATAACACAAGGAATGGTGTGCAACTCTAGAATCAGAAAACTGCTAATCAGTACAATAACAATATTGAATTATACACTCATTAGGGAGATGAAGTTAAAAGTTTTAAAAGTCTTTGTCATGACTTTTTCTTTTTGTTGGATTCTCCCCCTTTGCATTTAATTTGTCATGCCCAATAGATTCATTCTGCTGGGTTTCCCGGGGTTGTGATCCTCATTGTCTTTTCCTAGGGTATTGTCTTAAAAATTTTTTGGAGTGCCAGTTTGGTATTCATGAAGTTCCTGAGGTGCTCTTTGTCATGAAAGTATCTTATTTCTCCATCCATTTTGAAAGATAGTTTTGCAGGGTACATCAGTGTGGGTTAGAGACTGTTTTCCTTCAGGGCTTGAAATACATCACTCCAAGCTCTTCTTGCCTTGAGGGTTTGCATTGAGAAGTCTGCTGTGATTCTGATGGGCTTTCCTGTGTATGTGATTTGTTTCTTTTCTCTCACTGCTTGTAGAATTTTATTCTTCTGTTGGATTTCTGGAATCCTAACTATTATATGTCTATGTGTAGATTTTTTTGATCAAGGCTAGCTGGAGTCCTATATGCCTCACTTATCTGTATGTCAAGTTCTTTTCTCCTCTTTGGGAAGTTTTCTGCCATCACATCTGTGAACAGTTTTTTTATGTCGTCTGCACGCTCTCCTCTTCCTTCATTGACTCCAATCAGTTTTATGTTATTCTTCTTTGCATCATCTAGCAGCTGCTGAATTGATTTCTCATGTTCCCTTGCCATTTTAAAGCAATTTTTCTTTTCCTGGTCACTAATTGCAATCTTTTCTTCTATATCTGAAATTCTATCCTCTCATTGGTTCATTCTGCTGTGCAGACTTTCGATGGAGTTTTTAATCTCCTGGAAATCTGTTTGCATCTGTTTTATGGATTCCCTTTGTTTCCTATGTTGGGATTCCATCATGCTCCTCAGATCCTCTATTTTTTTCTGTGTCCTCTCTAGATTTATTAATCATGTTTTGCACCATGAGCACAATCTTTGCTGTTATCTGAGTAATTATTTCTGATTTCATTTTTCCCAGATCCTCTTCTGTTGCCAGTTCAGAGAGTCCAGGTGGTTGAATATCAGATTGTTCCATCTCATTTCCCTTTGGGGTTGCTGTAGGTGATCTGGAAGTCTGTTTTTGAGGCTTATGTGTCTTCTCATTTCCACAGGGGTGGGGGGGTGCTTCTGGTGCCCACGCAGCTCACCTTCTCTGCCCTAGGAGCCTGGGATGGAGGCGGGAAGCTTCCTTCTGGGTGCTGGGACCAGCTGAGCTTCTCTGCCCTAGGAGACTGGGATGGAGGTGGGGAGCTTCCTTCTGGGTGCTGGGACCGGCTGAGCTTCTCTGCCCTAGGAGCCTGGGATGGAGGCAGGGAGCTTCCTTCCATTTCTTCCAGTGCTTGGCTGAGTCATCTTGAGAATCAGGTTGAGAAAAAGGAAAGGCTACTTCACAAAATTTTTTTTTTTTTTTTGATACCAGGGATCAAACTCGGGACTTTGCACTTATGAGGCTGGAACCACTGAGCTAAATCCCCAGCCCAAGAAGGATCTTGATTAAGCCATGATGTGGATGCCTATGAATTTATTGTTTACTTGAACAAATAAATTTAAAATAATTTTGCCAGGATTAGTTAGTGCTTTTGGTGTTTATGTTGAAAATTCAGGCAAATGATTCATTCCAGTGTCCATCTGTTTTTTCCTCCCATTATTTATTGTCTGATTTTCCTTTGGGAGACAGGCCCCTCTTGCTAACCAACACAAATGGTTCATCATTCTTGCTTTGATGGTTGATTTAGGGTTATTGAAACAGGGACTATTTCAGGATGTATCGTTGATACTGAGACTTCCTTTCTTCCCCTGATTTATGTGGTGTGACCACCTGAATTCTAGACATCCGGAGCCACTTTGTCACAGAAGAGACTGAGGAAGAAGTTGACATTACCGAAAACAGAGATAAACGAGGCAAATTAAATAAGATACTGGATTAAACCTGTCACAAAGACAGCTACTTTTCCCTGATATGATGAAAAAAAAGTTCAAAGTAGTTTGGGCTGGAATTTCTGAACTTTGTGTTATTTTAGCAGTTTACTCTATGTCCAGTCCCAAGCTTTGTCCTGGGGCTGACTCCAGGATGAGTGGATGAATAGCCGCTTGAGTTGGAAACACTCAGACCTCTTTGGTAGAGGTGGTAGCACGAAGGGGATGGTGACACAGGGAACTGTTATAAACATGCTGAAGGAAGGGAGGGAGCATTATCTTAGCAAGCTGGTAATGGACTAAGCACACCCTGCCCCGTCTCTCCCCCACAGGCAGGACTAAGGAACCTGGGAAGATGGCCTGGAGTCGGGACCGGAAGACTCTGACGAGCCACTAAGTTACAGTAGGTTAGAGAAGAAGGCTGGGTTTGAAGCACCACCAAAACTGGGGTAAGTTGGCACCAGTTTGCTCTCATGAGACCTAGTCCCCAAACCAGAAGTAGGCACCAAGGTGAAGACAGAGAAAGTTCTGAAAAACCCTAGAGGAGCCTTCTGGGTCTAGTTCAGGAACCCAGGCCTGGGAAAATGAGCTTCTAGAAGTCAGAGGGAGGGAGAATGGGCATCCTCTATTCTTTCTTTTCTCCATTCCTCACAGCTACACTCTTACTTAAGCAATCCTGTGGTATTGGCAGGCAAGGCTTGGACAAGACTCAGCCTCGTAACATAACATATAAAATATCCAGGATAAAATCCAAAATCCCTTGATAGAGGACCAGGCAACTCTCAAAACTCACAGGAAAAGACAGTGAGCAGACACCAACACAGAAATAACACAGACACAGCAATTTTCTGATTATCAACTTTAAAGTAGCTCCTGCAAAAAAAAAAAAAAAAAATCCTACAATAAGCAATTATGTACACTTATGGAAAAAGCAGAGTCTAAGCAAACAATAGGAAAAATCTTTGTGACCTGTGGTTAGGAAAAAGCTTTTTAGACATAATGCAAATCCATGAAAACAATCCAAAAATTGATAAAATTGACTTCATAAAAATTTAAAACTTTCATTCTGTAAAAAATGGAACTGTGAAACATTGTAAAAAAAAAATTAAAACTCCAGTTTTACAAGACAGAAAATATTCCAGAATCACATCTCTGAGGATTTATAGCCAGAATATGTAAAGAATCCTTGAACCTCAACAGAAGGAAAGCAAACAACCCAATTAAAGAATTGGCAAAGGCTGGGACTGACTCTTCGCCAGGCTATGCGGGTGGAGATTTTTGCACAGGACAAATTTTTCTGTATCATTAGCCATTAGGGAAATGCAAATCAAAGCTACCATGAGATACTACGTCCCATCTCTTAGAATAGCTGTAATGGAAAACCGCACGATTCCTAGGGCTGAGACTCATGAAGCAAATGGAAGTCATGCGTTGCTTTCGGGAATACAAAATGGTACGTTCAGTCCGGAAGGGAGTTTTGCAGCACCTTATAAAGTTAAACATACCTTGACCAGATGACTCAAGAATCCCATTCCTGGGTGCTTGCCCTCGTGAAAAGATAACTTATGTTCACACATAAACCTGAACACAAATGATTATAGCAGCTCTCTTCGTACAGAAAGGCTACAATGTGGAAACGACTTGCCGTCCGGCGGCAGGTACATAGTTACATTATCAGTGCTTCCTTTCCGCACGCTTCCTCTTCCCAGCCACGCAGAAATGGGGGCAGCACACAAACACAGCAACTGCTTTGAATCTGGAAGGCATTGTGCCGAGTGAAAGAATCTCAAAGATTACACTGTACATTTTCCATTTCTATGACTTTCTCAAAAGAAAAATGAAAAGATCCCATAGTCATAATGAACAGTATGGGGTTGTGGGGAGTTATGTGTGTGTGGGGGGGGGGTGGTATGAGTGGCTTTTTTTTGGAAAGGGGGATCGAACTCAGGACTTTGCCCTTGCGAGGCTGGCTGGCGGTAGCACTACTGAGCTAAATCCCCGGCCCTATGGTGTGACTTTTAAGGTGGTGTTTCTTTTGGGGAGAGCCCCGGATAGAACTTTTCTGTACATGTTTTGATTTGTGGAGCGTTTATACAACAAAGCCATATGTACATTAAAACTCAGAGCTGAATACACAAAGGTAATAATTTTTTAAGATGGCATTTAAAGTCACACACATGAAATTGGTGTCTCTGAAAGTAATAGATTGGGTTTCCCTTAAATAAGAAAAAAGAAGAAAAGATGGTCCCTGGGTTCAATCCCCGATACTGGGGGAAAAATCCTTCTGGCCTTGTCCTTGTCTGGACGTGTCCTGCTTTCTGGTTAAATCCCTGCAGAGGGACGGGCTGGGGTCCCCCTTTAGAACTGCCTGTAAAAATGCAGAACAGGCTCAGTCCTGACCTTAAAGCCCTGTTTTTCTCTTCCTCACCCGGGCTTTGACAGGGCATATGGAAATAAGGTTAGAAGTGTAAACTTCAAGCATGAATGGGAATTTTATTTCCAGTGATGTTTATAATTTTTTCTCTCGGGTTGAAACCCTCATTCATAGTCAAATAAGTTATTTGGGCTGTTGATAAGAGGCTCCATCTCCAAGGGCTTCACAAAGGTCTTTCAGAAAACCTGCCCTCTCCTGGCTGAGTCTCCTGGGGCGGGAGGGAGGGAGGGCGCAGTGGCTATGTGGCTTCACAGTTCGCTTCTTTGTGTTTTCTTCTCCTTTTAGTGTCTTCACAAAGCAGCCTAGATATCAGGCCACCCCAAGTCCAAGGTGGGAATGAAGATAGGCTTTGCAAAGACAATTGCCTTTCACAGCATTTGCAAAGACGCGGTTCTTCACGAGGCTCCCACAGCAGACAGCAACACGCTGGAGCCTTTGTTGGTGTTTTCTAAGCCAGATACCGGAAATATCAGTAACAAGACACGAGATACCTATTGTCCATGGTTAGCTTCACTTCCAGGTATCCAGGGACTGTTTAAAGTGCTGCCGAGTGAGGACGGAGATACAGTATTTTGTGGTAGGGAGTAGGGGGCATTTAAGAATTTGCAGTTTAAAAGTTTTATGTATGTTTTTAAGTTTTCCACTCCCTTGCCAGTTTGGAGAGCACAGATGATACTTGTTAAGTAAGCTTTTGTTGTAAGTGGCAGGGATTCAAATAAATTGAATTAGAAGACAAGGGAATGGCCTTGATATGCATCCATTTAGCTATAAATGACTCTAGTTTTTTGTTCTTTATGGCTGAATAGTACTCCATTTTATTAAAAAACCACATCTTTTTTTTTTTTTTTGTACCAGGGATCTAACTCAGGTCCTTGCGCTTGGAGGGCAGGTGGCAGAACCACTGAGCTAAATCCCCGGCCCAAAAACCACGTCTTCTTTATCCAGTTTCCAGCTGATGGGCACTTGGGCTGCTTCCAAGCTTTAGCTATTACAAACTGTGCCGCTATAAACATGGGTGCACATATATTGCTGTGGTATGATTCTTTTAATTCTTTTTGGAAGATACCCAGCAGGGGAATAGCTGGATCAAATGGGACCTCTAGTCCTAGTTCTTTGAGGTATCTCCATACTGATTTCCACAGTGGTTGCACAAGTCTGCACTCCCACCAGCAATGGAGAAGGGTTCTTTTTCTCCCTACACCCCCGCCAGCATTTGTTATTGGTTGATTTGAGGCCATACTCTTAAGTGAAATAAATAGGACACATATGTGTAAGTGTGAGAAACTGAAAATGATGTCTCTATAAATAGAGGAGGGTGGAGGGGGTGAAGGGTGCGTAGGTAATGGGGAAAAAATAAGAACCAAGATCCATCATGTACAGGCACAAGCACCAATGATAAATGTAAATGAATTGTATACCTAAAATGTACCAATAAAAGAACTTAAAAAAAAAAGACAAGGGAAGATAGACCTTTTTTTTAGTTGAAAAGTTCAGGACAGGATTGCAGGCGTAGTTGGATCCAGGAGTTTCTAAGCCATTAGAACACTAGAAACCACTTGGCTTGTTTAAGTGCAGAAGAACAGTATAGGCTAACTTCTCATGAGGGGAGGCATGAGCTCATAAGCTGGGAAATACTCTATACATGGCTAATAATTTAAATGGGGGCAAACGATAATGAAAGCAACAATGCACAGCTAACACAGTTCAGTAATGTGCCTGGTAGTCTTCTAAGTACTTGTGTCAACTAATTTAATCCTTACAGCTGTATCCCTTTGGAGCTGGGTATACCTCAGATGAATGGAGAATCTGAGACAAAGAGATGTGAAGTGACTTGCTCATGTGTAGGATGACTGATCATCCTGGCTTGCACAGGACAGTCCAAAATAAATGCTCCCTGGAAATCCTGGATGAGGAGCTCTGCCGTCGACCTCACAAATGGCTGGACTCTATGTCATTCAGCTAGGAGAAGGAGAAGCTTAATGATGAAGAGATGCTAAGAGAATCCAATGACATCAAGACCCAGTCCACCTCTGTTCCCTCTCTCAGCTTGCTCTTATGTCTGGGCTCACTCTTGGGTGCTCCTACTCCCGGGGTACCCTGGGGCTTCAGGCTTTCTTGATTTTGACAATCTGCAATCCACTTTTGCACCTGCCTGGACAGAGAGCACTGGAGGGAGGGAAATCTATGCGATGGCTGTACATGCTCACTGAAAATGTCTTGTCATTCCGCTGATTTTCTAAACTAATTAGGGACGATGTCAGGACAGAGCTCCAAGTCGCTGACTGCACAGCCAGAGCATCTTTCCACACTGCACATCTACTCAGCAGATGTGATCAGCTGCAAGGACAGCGCTGGCTCTGTTGCTGAACACAGAACACGCAGGTTTTGTTGGGCAGAATGCAGGAGGCTGGTGTCCCCAGGATGGGCAGCACACGGACTGTGCCAAAGGCTGGCCCCAGGAAACTGGGGGAGGGTTCTGGTCGTCAGGAAGGGCCAGGGAGGTGGCTGTGGGAGGGGTGCTGGGAATGCGAAGCTTCAGTTCCTTTCCCCCATTTTTACTAGGGAGTCAATTTTTTTTTCTTTTTGGTACTGGGGATTTTAACCCAAGATCTTCACACTGAGCTATATCCCCGGCCCTTTTGAGTTTTATTTTGAGACAGTTTCCTAGGCTGGGCTCAAACTTGCCATCCTCCTGCCTCAGACTCCCAGAGTGCTGTAACGCTGGGATGCAGTTTTCTCCTGTGGCCATGGATATTTGCACTTTTCTGGATACTTCTGCTCACTAGAACAGTGCACTGAGTGGGCTTGTGCCTGCCCCGTCCAGGCCCAGAGCCATGCCTTGCCTGAACACCTGCAAGCTTCTGTCCCTGGCAGCCCGGGCTCAGGTCACCATCCATCACACGCTGGTGATGACCCCAAGGCCCATGCCTCTGTGCCCATGCTAACAGGGCCCATCTTATGGACCGCTTGGCGCCGGGACACAGGCCTGAGGAGAACTGGCTAGAGGAAGGGCCAGGCTGGCAGCTGCCCATGTTTTCCCTCCTGACTCCAATTTCTCCTTCCAGGAGCAGCAGACAGTATGAAATGTGCTCTCCAGAGGACTGGGGATGCCGGCAGCCTCTGAAGCCTGTCCCCTAGAGCTGGAGATGTGGAGATGAGCCCAAGAGAAGCTGGAGAGGAAAGTGGACATTCATCCAGGTCCTGTTTGCCTCCCAAAGTCATGAGGCGGCTTGTGTGGCCGCTATTGAGAGACTCTCCAGCTCCCCCGGGAGAAGCTTCCCGAAGTGGATAGAGACAGTCACCTGTATTCCAGCAGCTCAATGTCAGAGCACAAGTGGTTGCCTCCTCATTGTGCATCTGTCTTCCTTGATAAAGAGCTGACTTCTCTTCTACTTCCAGCCTCAACATGTCTGTTTTGGAGAATATTCCTCATAAATGTGTCAGACAAAGGGCTCACCCTGGGAAAGGCAGCTTTCCTCAGAGGTTCCATCTGGACGGCGAGGTACAATTGCTCCACAGCAGGGCTCACAATTGAGGCTTGGTGAGTGTTCGAAAGCCAAAGAAGGGATGGAAATCCTCTCCAAGCCCCCATAGACACGGTGGCTTTGGCTGCCAGACTCACCAGCTATTGAAATTCACACAGAAAAGGGAAAAGGGGGTCGGGGATACAAGATGGTGGCTGGTGGCAGCAGTGGAGGAAGAACAGGAGGGAAGAACTGATGCTCAGTGGCCTGAGATGAGAAATTATTTAGCTTCATTCTCACAAAATCCCTCAGTGGCAAGAATTGTTTCAAATAGATGAAATTTAGCAGTTCTATGGATATGAGGGCTTTTTGTTTGGTTTGGCTGGTTTTTGTCTTCGTCAGGGTTGTATCTAAAACACATTGACCAATGCTTGACTTATAATCAATGCTGAAGAAATATCTACTGGGTGGAAGAATAAACCAAACGATGAGTGAAATGAAGAAATCTGAGTTTTAACAGACATTTCTCCAATGAAGGTATACAAACAGCCTGCAAACCCATGAAAAGCTACTCAGCCTCACTAATCATCAGGAAAACGGAAATCAAGACCATGATAAAATACAGCTTCACACCCATTTGGATGGCTGTTATCAAAAACAAAACCAGAAAATAACAAGTGTTGGTGAGGAAATAGAGAAATCAGAACTCTGTTCACTGCTGGTAGGAATGTCATATGGTGAACTGACCTGAAAAGCAGTATGGTGGTTTCTTTAAAAAGTCAAAGGAACGTTTTCCTAGCATGCATAAGGCCCTGGGTTTCATTCCCAGCACCAAAAAAGGTGGGAGGAAGTAAAAATAAAATTACCATATGATCCAGCAATTCCACTTCTGGGAATATACCCAAGGAACTGACCTCGGGAACTTGAAAGATCATTGGAAACCTATGTTCATGGTAATATGCAAGAGATATCAACAACACATAGCCATAGACAGATGAGTGGATAAAGAGAATACAGCCTATGCATACAATGGACTATCATTCAGCAAGGAAATTCAGATACACACTGCAACACGGATGAAACTCTAAGATCTGCTAAGTGAAATAAAGCAGTCATGGGAATGACCATCTCTGTGTGGTTCCACTCACATGAGGCTCTTAGGCAGGCAAGTTCACAGAGACAGTTGAAGGGTGGTTTCCAGGGGCAAGGGAGGGTGGAACGGAAAGTCTGTTTTGCAAAATGAATAGTCTGTGGTGCGGTGGTTGCACAACGATGTGAACGTATTTAATGCCACAGAACCATCCACCTACATATGGTTAAATGGTGATGTTATATATATATATACATTCTATCAAAATTCTAAAATAAATTGAAAGAAAATAAATGCATTAGCCTGAGAGGGAGGGAGAGAGAGGCCCGACTGCAAATCCCAGCCTTACCCTTGGCAGCTGTGGGATCATTTTGGGGCTGGCTAATGGGGTTTCAGCCTCAAGGAGACACAGGAAAGGATTAGGAAGGAAAGAGCAAGACACAAAGGAGCAATGAGGGGCAGAACGAGGAGAGGGCCAGGGCTGGGTGTGAAGGGTGTTGAGGGATCGGGTGAGGCCTTCTAGTCGAAAGGCCCCAGGCCAGTCAGGACGAACTCAGGACCAGCAGGAGGCATCACAGTGATGCGACTCCATCCTCTCAAGCAGGTGGGTACAAGCCAAAAAGGAATCCACTGGCTCACGTGCCTGAAACATCAAAAGATGAAAGAGGGTTTAGACACAGTTGGTCTCATAGTTCTTTCATCTATTCAGGCTCAGTTTGTAGGCAGGCTTTTCCACATGAGGGTAGAGATGGCCACCAGGTGCTCCAGGCCACGTCTTACAGCTCAGCAACTCTAGGACAGTGCCCTCATCGCTAAGAGCTCTGGACAACCTTTCAGTGCAAACCCTCATTGGCCTGGTGTGGCCACATGACCCTCTTCCATTCAACACTGTGCTCAGGAGACTGGAACTCTGGCCAGCCCAGGCCATGTGTCCACCTTTGGAGCCAAGGGTGGAGTCAGCCTTACACTGACTATAGGGACTGAGAGTTGGGAAGTGTGGATGGATTTCCAAAGGAAAAGCCAACTTATGCTACCAGAGATGAGCAATGCATGCTGGGCAGGCAAAGCTGGAAGCTCATTCCATGATTAAGACCTGCTGGACCAGGTAGCAGGTACCAGGTATCTGAGCCCAGACACAAGAGGCAGAAGCCAGTGGAGAACAGAAAACACATTCTCTGTGTTTCCAAGGAAGGAGAGGAGCAGGAATCATTGGGCAGAGCCCTCTGTAGACCTGTCACTGCCTCAAGAATCTGTCCTCTGATATCCCAGTGGTGACCATGTGCCCAGGAGGACAGAGCGAGGGATACCTGGCTTGGAGGGAGCCAGCCTCTCTTTCAGTGCACTGGGATGATATGCAGGGCCAGGCATCTAGGCCTGGGGCCTCAGTAGCTGGGAGGGAACATCCCCTTACTCTGAATCCATTGCAGGAAAACTCAGATTCAGTCCCCAGGCAGGGCTGGAAGGGAGACAACAAGGGAGGGAAAGAGAGGGGCATGAATGACTTTCCACTCCAAAGTGGCAAAAGATTCTCCTACTCCCAGGGAGCCTTACTCCTTGGTCCACTTTTCATCTCCTCTCACAAGTGCCTGATTTCAGAGGCCAAGTGAAGAAGGTGTGAGGGGCGACTGGAGACCACAGCTTCTCCCTGCCTTCTTTATCATAGCAATAGCACTCCTGATGTCCAGCTGCCCATACAGCTGCAGAGTGAAGACTACCATTTCCCAGCTTTCTGAGGTGAGTATGGCCACATGACCAGGCTCTGCCAATCAGAGTGAGTGGAAGTTGTATATGCAACTTCCGGCCGGAATCCGAAAAAGAAAAGGATGACAGTCCTGGCTTCATTTTGTCCTTTTTGTTTGTTCAGAATCCGGGAATGACAGTGAGCCATCATGAACCACAGGGCTGAGGGAGAAGCCCTAGGGGTGGATGGGGGAACCTGATGCAGAGGGCCTGCTTCCTCTGCGGTGAGCTTCCACTGGGCTTTGAGGCCCTGAAGTGGGAGCCAAACTGATAGCTCAGCTGAGACAGGAAGGTGGAGAAAGAATCCAGAGAACTCCCCTAAAAACCCACTAGTACCACTCAAGGGCCTGGGGTCAAGACAAGGGGTAGACCCTGGGAAAGGGCAGGGAAGAATGGAGCCAAGTACTGTAGCCAGCTGTGGAGGCCATGAAACACCTCATCGATGCCCTCACCCGCCTCCCTGACATTTCTAGTGCAGAAGAAAGACAATGAACAAGCAAAAAGATTTTCAGAAAGTGGCAAGTGTCACTGTGTGGCCTCTGCAGCATAGAGGATGCATGATTACTTGGAGGCAAGATGTAGTTTAGCCACCAAGAGGCCCAGAGGGGCCATCTCAACTGAGCCCTCAGCATTAGGGAGACTCCTAGGAGAAGGCCCAAAGGCATGAACTATCCAGCTTTTATTTAGAATATCAGTGTAAGTGAAAAAAGCAAAAGAAAAAGTTGGGGCAAGGAGCTGTCTCAAGGCTGGGCAGTTTTCTTGAGGGAAGGGGAAGGACAA
This sequence comes from Heterocephalus glaber, assembly GCF_053883595.1. Taxonomy (NCBI): domain Eukaryota; kingdom Metazoa; phylum Chordata; class Mammalia; order Rodentia; family Bathyergidae; genus Heterocephalus; species Heterocephalus glaber. The sequence goes on along the minus strand of NW_028258410.1, from coordinate 20,151,984 downwards.
TGGCGAGACACAACATGCTTCACTAAACTTGTTTAACCATTCACTCTCCACACAGCCTGTGTGCTTCTGCCCCACCATTTAACCATTCACTCCTCGCCCAAGCCCTCCGTCCTCCCAAGAAATGAAATGGGAACTCTAGTGGCAAAGGCTGGTTTTGACAGGTCGAGATGACAGTGGAGCTGAAATCAATGCATTGAGAAGGAGCTGCACGGAAAGGTTTTCCAGGTGAGGGAATAGCAGGGGTGACATCCCAGAGGCCAATAAGCTCAGTATGATAGGATAAGAAGCTGCAAGGATGGGAGTTAACGCAGAACATTTCCTGTGTGTCAGCTCATCAACTGTTATACCAGAGTTAGATCCCATTCAGAAAGCTGAGACCCAGAAATTGCAAACTGAGTTGCCCGGTGTCTCCTCTCTGGTAAACAACAGGGCCAAGCTTTGAACTCTTTTCTTTCCCTCCCTACTGCATTCCTATTTTACTACCAAAATCTTACATCTTGTGGGTTGAAATGTGGTCAGATTTAATGAGGACAGGCTTGTCTTCTGGCCTCCACCCCAAGCCGTAATCCCTGGACTGGCTCACTACTGAGTGGACATGTGGAATATTGATCATTCTTTCAAGAACATCCTCGCCTGAAGGGAGGGCTGGGATGCAGAACAGCAGTTCCTTCTTTCCTTCTTTCTCTGCTGGAAGTGGCCTTCTTGAAGTTCTCCCTCCAGCTGACCTGGTCATCCCAGTCAGTGGCCACTGAGTACCCTTGGTGGTCAGCTCTATGCCAATAACCTGGATTTAAAAGGTGGACAATCCACAGGCCTCAGCTCCCCATAGATTAGGATGTCCACCTCTACCATCCCCCTGGGCCTCTTATTCCTAGAAAATGCTTTGAGCTGGAGGATCACAAAGACTAGCTTGGGAGCCCAGGCCTGCAGCACAGGATTCAAGGAAGACCAACTTCCTGTGAGCTCAGCAACCCCCCCCCCCCCATCTTCCCGCCTAAGTCCAGCACCCTGCTGGTGGGTGTGCTTACCCATAGTACTGCCTTGGCACAGATAGGACTAGTGCTCTCCAATTTTGGTGATCCCTTGGTTCCAATGTGTACATTGACTCTTTCAAGTCATTCTCAAGCCCTGCTGATTTCACTTTCCAAACTCTCTTGGGTCCTTTTCCCTCTCTCTATCTCTGCTGCCATTGTCCTCACTCAGGCCCCTGATGTCTCTTTTTTTTTTCATAACCTATTTGCAACCTGCTCTCCAGTCTTATTCTTCCAAGATGCCAATTCCAGGCTCCTGCTGGAGAAATCTAACATGCAGATCGGAATATGAAAGGGACATTTGGGAAATTTGGAGGCTGCCCAGAATCTTTTGAATGCCCACCCTTTGAGAGTTTCTCATAGTGCAATTTCCACCTCCAAGAAAGAGAAGCCAGAAGATATTTTCCCAGCCTCCCTTGCTGTGGGGGCAGTCAGTCATGTGACTTTGACTTCTCCAATCACATCCTCTCATCCTAGACTATAATCTGAAATAGAATGTGGAGGAACCAACAGAGTTGAGATTTTTTAAGGGAGAAGCAGAACCATCTGGTCAAACTTCTGGGGTGGCAGGTGAACTTTCTGGTGCCCAGTGACTGTAGTCAGGGTGGCTCCTGGTCATGAATTTCCTGCTCTGGGCTTTCTAGCCAAGATTCTTGTGCTGCCTGCCATTCTTTAATCATGTTTGGCTTTACTTAAACCAGAATGGATTCTGTTGTTTGTGAAGAGGCCTAATCAATACGGACCACATCACTGGCTTCCTTGCCCACTTGTTCACCCCTCCAATCTCATCCCCTGGTGCCCCATCTCCAAGTGAGTGCCAAATGCACACTCCTCACTCCCCAGTGCTATTCTGGGCACTAGAATTTTTATCTCACTACAGACTGCCTCACAGAAGAGAAGGCTAAGTCTCAGTTACATAGCCAAATGTTTACTAGAGAGCCAGGATCAGAATTCAGACCTCCTGCTGTTTTATAGTCAGATTCCTGTTGCTGTAACAAAATATGTGAGATAATTAACTTTAAAGAGGAAAGGTTTGTTTTGGGATCATAGTTTTTGGATGCCAGTCTGTGGTTGGTTGGCTCTGTTACTTTTAGTGCCTGGGCAAGGGAGCCCATCACGGCAGTAGAGCGTGATGGAGGAAGCGGTTCACCTCATGGCTAGGGGAGGGAGAGGGAGGGTCTAGAGCAAAGTTCCATAATCCCCTTTGAGAGCACAGTGCCAATGACCTGACTTCCCCCAACAAGGCCACACCACCTCCCAAGAGCACCACAGGCTGAGGACTAAGGCTCCAACACATGGTCCTTTGGAAACATTTAAGATCCAAGCCACAGCACCTGCTCTTCTACTGAGTACTTGAGCTTGCTTTAGAGAAACTGTCAATATCACCCACTACATTTGGGTTGAGTTTCTTCTCTCTAGCCCCTGGCCCACACCATGCCAGCACCTCCGTCCCTACTCAGGTTCCTGGCCTCTCCTTTGCGCAGGGAGCTTTCCCTTGAAAACTGTCTCCTCCATTCCCTTTGATCTATCAAGGAGATTGCAGACTCTGAAACCAGACTCCCTGGGTTCCGATCCCGGCTGTCTCTTTGCAGCCATGTAAGATTAAACACATCACTGCCTTGTCTGTGAGGTTGGACAATGACAGTGGCCCTCTTAATTGTGGTGGGAACGAGTGACTGAGGGAACAGAGATTTTAGCACTTTGTGAGCACAGCACCAGTGTCAGCTGCTGTGAGCTTTGTCATTGTCATCATCATCACCTGTCAAAGCCCACCACCTCTGTCAACTCCTCAGGGTTCCTATTGCTGTGAGCAGCCGCTCCGTGAGAGACGATCAACTCACAGGACACTATGGCTCAGTCCATACTTGGAGCAGGCAGTGCCCCTCCTCTGAGTGCTGCAGGATGCAGTGCTGCTTCCGAGGCTGGACTCGAATCAGACAATCCTGGTTCAAGCCACTTGCTAGCTGTATGACCTTGGGCAAGTGTCTTAACCTGTCTGTAACAGAAAAGGTGTGTAGATCCAAGGTATCTATGTTTCAAACAGGGTCTCTGTACTGAGAAGTGCTCAATAAATGCCAGCTCTTATTAGTTGTTTACTGTCTGCACTCTTCACTGTGAGCATCTTTGAGGCATGAACCAGGCTTTATCTTTCATGTTCTTGGCAGCTCATGCAGCACCTGGACCTGGTTGGTGCCACCTGAGTGCCTGATGCTTGCAATCTGGTTTCATGTCAGTTATTTTTTTCATGCCCCCCTGCCCGAAGGGCACTGCTCCAGCCTGAAAATAGATGAGTGCTCCCAACCAAGCTTGACCTCTTTGGGCTGCTGGCCCAGGGAGCTCAGGAAGAGCTGGCACAGACTGCCCTTCCCTTTGATAGGGGTGCATTTAGGATCTCATTTGGAGGCATTGCAAGGGATGCTTCATGCAGAGGGCCACAGCATATGCTGTCTCTGGGCTGTGCCAGATGGCAGGGATTTGGCTGGGCTCCCTCTCTGTGAGCCTACTGACCCATTCAGAGGCTGCAAAATGCGAAAGAGAAATTATAGTGGTGCTTTGAAATGGCTTGAGCTGAGAAGGCACAGAAGCCTGGCAAAGAAGCAACACATCATTATTGTGTACTTAACTATACTTACGCACCAGCAAAGCAAGATGGAGTCCAACCCACTCAATGACCACCCCAGCTGTCAGTTTGTGTATCCTGACCACCAGGATGTAAAGGACTTATGAGATCAGATCCTGGTTAAGAGATGCCTTGGAGCCCCACTGTTTGGGTTCAAATCTGAGCTTTTCAGTTGTGTGGATCTCTTGCAAATAACTTTTGTTCTCTGCTCCTCAGTATCCTTATCCATAAGACAGGAATTTTTTGGTGTAGCAGCAGAAAGACATACTAGGTTGACAATGCTGTTTTGCCCATATGTCAATATAACAAGTGCTGTCATGTAGCACATACGGCAGGACAGAGACCGATATTTATATGTGGTATCTCCTTCAGTTCTTATAGCCACCCCTTGCATAAGGTACCTGTAGTTTGGCTAATCTAGTGGCTCAAGGATATCACGAAGGAGCGGGATCTTTCCCACTTTCTGTTCTTTGATCTTAGGGCATCAGCTTCATCCAGAGGCCAAGCCCCTTCTTGACATTTCCGGGCAGTTCCAGGTGAAAGGTGTATGGGAGGGCGGAGACAGGAGGGTTGTCCTTTCTTGGTTATCTTAAAAGTGTGAACACATATTCTAGAATCTTCTGCAAAACTTCTCATTAGTTCTTCTTGGCCACCACTGGGGCTCATGCTACTTTCCTAGACCAAGCGCTGGTGCAGAGGGGGTGAAATGGCCTTGACCATTTGGAGTTGATATCAACAGCCCTGCTCCTCTACTTTCCTTCTCTTGCTCAAGCCTGACTCATTCCTCAACACCATAATGGCAAACCATGGGTATCACTTAGGAATCCTTTTGTTTGCAAGAAAGAGGAAATCTGGATGAGAGTGGTTTAAATGAAGCCCTGAAGCCATCACTGTGTCAGGAATCAGGTCTGTCTTTCCACTCTGCATCCTTAGCATACTGGTTTTCATCCACAGGTTTATCACATCTGCTTCTAAAACGACTGCTTTACCTCCAGACAGGAAGGAGAGAGGAGGAAGTGAGGTTAAAAGCTTTCTCAGAAACCCCTGTGGATATGTTTACATCACATTGGCCGGAACTGAGTCATGTGACCACTACTACCTGCAAGGGAGGCTGGGAAAGTGAGTGCCCTGCTGGCATCTTGCCCCTTGAACAAAGCTGGGTCTTGATGGTTGGGAGGGAGAAGCCAATATCAGGCAGATAACTAGTGATGAGCACCATACCTTTGTAAAGCTCAGTTGGTGCTGCCATACCCATTGTATGAGCTTCCCCTCTCCTTCGGAGAAATTAAAGTGAAAAAGGAAGAGAAGACACAAAGCTAATGAAACACACTTTACCTATGCCATCTGAGTGTGGCAGCATATCTTGGTAGGTCAGGGAAACTGAGGCTCAGAGGGTAGTAATGTTTGCCCAAGGTTGTAGCTAAGTAGAGGGCTTGGTGGAGATGTAATCCTGGGTCTGTCTCCTCACAAGCACCTGCTCTCTCCAGCACCCACATGCTCTGGTCAACCTGAGCACAGTCACTGCATGTCAGGGAGTCCTGTTTATCAGCTCATTTTTCCAAGTACAATGCCCATCCTGAGGTCAGTACTGGTGCCCATGTTGCCATCTCAAGGTCAAGAGCCCTGTGAGGGTCTCCGTCAATACTTGCCCCCTGGTTGGGGATGGGGCACTGTGTGGGCTGCATTTGGCATGAGCACCACTTGCAAATTCCCCTGGGCCCTAGGAACAGAGGGCATCAGTCCAATTGTGGGCAGAACATCAAGCTCTTAGGTGGCCACCATGCTCCAACAAGCTGTTGCAGGCACTGAACATTTTTTCTCTTTCCTTCCCCTCCTTTGAGTTCTGCTGGCTGCCAGTTCACCGGAAGTTGGTTAATTGGAGCTGTCCCTGCCACCTCTGTGAGATATGGGACATGTACGCCATGTCCCCTGGAGAAAGCCTCCCATCTGTTCACTGCAAGAGGTCAATGACGTGTATAAACAGCCACCTGGGGAGAGGGCTGTGCTTCTTATGAAAGTCCCAGAGTGACCTTTCTAAGGAGGAACTTCGACTATATCAGCTCCAGAGACAGCCATCTGCCCTGGGCACGAGCTCAGTATTGATTTCCTATTCTAGGGGTGGAAAATGGACGTTTGTTTTGAAATATGTTCTGTAATGAGCGTGTGATTTGGGAAGGTTGCTTCTGCAATCATTACTGCTGAGGTTTTATGTGACTTCTAGCAACAGAGAAAGTCACTGACTGTTGCTAGGTTTACTTTTACTATTACTGAAAGGGAGGACTCCACTTGAGAGGAGACACCAGGTACTTCCATGGCAGAGAGGACACTGTCCCTCACAGTCAAGCACTCGCAGAACATCCCAGCCCTAAAGTGTGTAACATAACAAGGTGGGATTTTCTCCTACCTAGAAAAGCCCTGGCCTGGGAACAGGCACCAACCAAATGAATGAATGCATGCAAGAAATGATACCTTGGGCCGGGGATTTAGCTCAGTGTTTCTGGTGCCTGCCTCGCAAGCGCAAGGTCCCGAGTTCGATCCCTGGTACCAAAAAAAAAAAAAAAAAAAGAAATGATACTTTGCAGGAAGTTTATGGCATCAAGAAATGAATACATTTGAAAGATGGAAGAAAAGTTTTTAATTTGTTTTATAATCAGTGAACTTTTCCTTAGTGCTTACAACATTTGTTTACAAATCCTTCAATACTATGTAAACATTCATTTATTTTCTCCTCCAGGATAATGAGATACGGATTAGATTTAATCTTATCTAGATCATTAGGCATCTTCAAAATGGTCTATCATTTATTGAATAATCTATCTTCTTCCAAACAATGGAAATGCGACCTTTATAACATTGCAAAATCTATGTAGGCAGGTCTTTTCCCGAACTTTCTTTTGAGTTCTGTTGCTCTGTTCCCAATCAACCCTGCACTTCAGTTATTATAATTCAGTACGTGAGAATACCTGGAGAAACATCCATTATTTATTTTCTTTTTCAAAACATATTTCTATGACAATTTTTTTTAATTCACTTTAGAGTATGTGATAGTTCATTGTTCTGTCAACTTGAGTAAGAAACTCCCAATGGATTGGTCTAGCACAATTCTGGGTGTGGCTGAATGGATTACTGGAGATGGAGGACCCACCCTGGGTGTGAGTGGCACCAACCAATAGGCTTGCAGCCTGAAAGGGATAAAAGGAAAAGAAGGAAGGCTCAGTTCTTTTTCTTTGGAGGAGCCTCAGTCTTCTCCTGTTTGGACGTCCATCTCCTGTCTTCCGGCACAGACCTGTCAGCTTCCCGATACGGATTCACATGGGACTCTACAGTGAGCTCCAGGCCTTCAACTTTTCTCTGGATCCTTCAGATCTCCAGCATGCAGACAGCCCTTTTGATTCTTCCACACCTGACTGCAGACTCATATATGGTATAGAGCATTATTGGAACTTTACATTTTATAATTTGAAAGGAAGGAAATAGATACTTGGTCATCAATGCCAACAAGAAATATGTTCTATATCTCATTGTTCGATTCTTCCTTTTCATAGTTTTATTTTATGGATCCCAAAGACTTGCTATAACAATATCTAACTGCGGCATGTAGCTATTTAAATTGGATCTGTTTCTCTTTGGGTTTAATCATTCAACATAGAATATACTACTTTGTGCATCTGAAATTTGTTCCATTTTCTCCATTCCAGCATCAGCACATTTGGTGGAGTGAGTTCCTAAGTGTCTTTTCCTTTCCTAACTTCCAGTTTTCCTTACATGTTCTCCTTACATGGGTGTTACGACTGACTGACCTAGCTCCCTAAGTGCATACCGACTTTGTAGTTCACTGGGCTTCTAGACACGTTTACAAGCTCTGAAAGTGCCAGTTGATTCTCTTGGGTTTTCTGAGCCCAGTAGATGATCTGCTAAGGCTCTGTTTACACCCTGTACCTCTCCCTCTTTGCCCAGTGCTCATTCATCATGTGCTGCCCTGGACACATTCCCACCTCTGTTCTGAATGCCACTCAGTGCCTCCTTCTGTGCACCAGGTTGCATGCTGGGTCTTGGCCTCTCTGCCTGTAAGGTTCTGTGCTGCTGCTCCAGAGCTGCCCACACCCCAGCAGCCTCATCAATCAATGATCCTGATTCATCTGATGAAAGAGCACATAGGAAAGGAAGACACCATGGGCCGGGCTCTCTCTTGATCTTTTTACTGACAGAGCTCTGAATCCAGATGTGTTCCAGGCAATTTTTCAAAGAACAGAAAAAACATGGAATTTAGCCAAGGGATCAGTCAGTCCCTGGGGCCAGCGAGCCTTATACAGTGCTCACAGTGCTCCAGGTGTGGATCTGGGGTGTCATGCATGTTGCACGTGGACTCGTTGGGTCCTCAGCATGATTTGGGCTGGCCACTGTTATTGCACTGTTTTTTTTCACATGAAGCTTCTAAACACATGAAGATTAAGCCCCTTGTCCAAGGTGACACAGATAGAAAATGGCAGAGCCAGAATGTCAGCAAAGGAAGTGTGGCCCAGATTTCACACCCCTGACCACCACACCTGAGCTTTGATGGCTCTCTCTTCCTACCTAATTAGGTACAAATCTCCTCACACTGAAAGTAAAGTCAGTCTTGTTTGCATTAGACCATGAGGGGAACCAAGAAAAACGATGACCTTCCTAGAAGCCGGTAGCTAAGCCATGATTCTCCTTAGATCAGCATGAGCAGTGCTCGTGAAATAAAAACATATGCAGCTGAGACCACATAGTGACCATGCTTGGAACTAGGCAGATGCCACAACCAATGACTGAACCTGCAGCTATCTAACGTGAGTGAAGGCTGTGTCAATAACACCATAAACTCGACTCTTCCCACATCTGAGAGAAAAGTATTTAAGATGCCCAGTCACCAAATGGCCTGCACTTTTTCACTCTGCCTTTACTCCTTTCTTGGAATCCATTTAACAGAAGCCAAGATCCTCACGGAAACATAGCTCCCTCTCCCTTTCCCATGTGTGGTGCTCCCAGGGAGCCATGGGGTCTCCTTCAGTGCATGCAGTGAGCTAAATAAACTAAATTGGGTTGTAGGTGTGCGTCTAGTGGTCTTTAACTTCGTGGTCTAACTTTCTAACTTTCTGTCAATCCTCAATAACTTCTTTATAATTCAGAACTTTTTTCAGTATCACATGTAACCTTGAACAAGTCTCTGTATGCAGCTGTCCTATTGCAAGAAATACAGAAGGCAGAGAAGAATGGACTGCCTGGACCATAAATATGGACTTAGCAAAATCCAGACTGTGAGAAACCCTAAGTTCCCAGGATGAGACAGATGTTAACTTGAGACAATTGGCATTTACCAAGTGGGCAACATGGGCTGTAATGCAGGGAGCAGCATGAAGAGTGAATCACCCATGGGATTGGGACGCAGCCATGGGGGATTGCCAATAAGGTGCAAATTCTTGACTTGATCTTGGATATAAGAATGCTTTTTAAAAAATAATATTTCACTGTTGCTCTTGTGTGTGCATGTTATTTTTGGCAGGGGTGGGATACCTACCTGTATCAGTTAACTTTCCATTGCTGTAATGAATACCCGAAACAATCAGCTTAGAAAACTATTTTGGCTCACAGTTCTGGGGGTTTCAGTCCATAATCATTGGCTCTGTTACTTTGGGCCTGGGCCAAGGCAGGGAGCACACTGTGGAGCCAGCCGTGCACCTCACGTCAGCCAGGAAGCAAACAGTGCACAGGGAGGGCACTGGGGTCCCATGTCTCCTCCAAGGATGTTGCCCCAATGACCTAATCTGTCACTAGTCCCCCGATAGATTCCATCACCTCTCGATAGTATCATTCTGGGGACCAATCTTAATACATGCCCCTTTGGGGACATGCCAGATCCAAATTTTATCAATACCTGTGTTCAATTTAAAAATAAAAATGTCAAAAGGTACAGCTTTGAACAGGTCCATTTCTACAGACAGGAGAATCAAGGAGCCAGCAAGGGGCTATTCCAGCCAGCAGGAGAGAAACCATGGGGCTTGACCAGAGTCAATGGCAGTGGTGGCCAGGAGCTGAGGTCAGATTCCAGATGCTGGATGGAAGAACCAACAGAGATAAGGCCGCATGAATCGAGCATGAGAGAAATTATTTAGGGTTTCTCTAGAACAGAAGCTGTAGAAAATACATGTATAATTACGCAAGGAGATTTATAAGGTAGCTTACAGGATCAGAGGCAGGAAAATCCACAATGGCCATCTGTGCACCAGAGAGCCGGAGGACCCTGTAGCTGCTCAGTCCAAGAAGACTGAAGCTGAGAACAATAGGGATCAGGATGTAGTACTAGTTCAAGGTCAAAAATCTGGAAGCTCCCACAGAGTTGCAGGTATGAGTCTGCATTGGACAGCTGAAGAAACTGGAGAGCGATGTCCAAAGGCAACAGCAGCAAAGGACACACCCACTCCCGGGCATACTTCCTTCTCTCCCTTTTTTATTTCATCCAAGCTACAAGCTTGTTGGTTGGTGCCACAAGCAACTAGGATGGGTCCCTCCCCACTCAGTTTGCTGGCCTACATGTCAGTCATCACACAGAACCCTACTTTCCTAATCTACTATTTCTTGCTCCAGTGAAGTTGACATATCACAATTATCTATCGCACCATGGCCTGTCGTTACTAAATATCCAAAGAACGGCACGGTCAAGCACAGCCTCCTGTATGGGGGACATGAAGGTCTCATGAAGGCACTCAAGAGGCAGTTACTGTCTAGTCAAGCGGGGGGAAGCAAGTGGCAGTGGGTGGGTATCCTGTGCTTGGGAAGGACAAGGATCTCATGCCTGTCACTGCAGCTTCTGGTAGGCTTTTCATGACCTCAGGGAGTTTGAAGAAAGCTGAGACTGTCCACTTCACACCTCGGATCTGCCCTGGAAAACTGCAGCATGAAGACCCCCAACCCAACACACACATTTTATGTATCTCACTCGCAAGTCAAGATCAACATGATGTCCTTTTTGTTGGCTTATGTGCTGAATTCAATACTCCATCTCATTTCCTTAAAATTTTCAAGTTCAGAAGGGACCAAGACTTAAAAAGTTTAGGAGCAAAGACTGTCATTAGACAACTCTTTTACATTGTTTTAGTAGATGCCACCCCTAGACTGGTGGAAGCACAATGTGCAAGCTTGTGTCTTATGGAAATCTGCTTTGTGTCGATGAGAATCCTATTTTCCCATTGACTTCTCTTCTTTCTGCTATTTGTAACTTATTTTTCACTCTCCCCATTAGCTATAGGGTTTCCAGGCCTGCCCCTGCCCCCATAGGTAACACAATCTTTAAGCCAACATTTTCCTGGGCCAGGGGAGCTATGGAGTATAGACTCCTCCTCTGAGGATCCTGCTGTCCTGTGTATAACTAGACAGTGTTTGGGGAAGTTTCCTGGCAGCTGGCCGCCTGCAGCTTTAATTAGGTTCCTCAACCCCGCATTCTGGGAAGTCTGCAGCCAGCTGCACTGGGAGTGAGCCCTGATGTCAGCATCCAGGATCCTAATGAACTCCAGAGCCGCAAATGCCTTTACTCTCTCCCTCCCCCCCAAGTCACAGTTCTAGTTGATTAATGAATGGAGGAAGAGAAAAATCTATGGCTTTGGGCAAAGAGGAAAAGTGAAATAGCTCTGCACTAAGAAACCATCATGACCCCAATTATTTTATTTGGTAAGAAGAAGGGATTTTATTTTTTCCATGTATTTCCTCCTTTAAATCTACATTCAGAGCCAAGGGAGGGAGAGGAATCAGATTTGGATCAACACCTCCTTCTACTTTAAATCTGTTTGTCCCAAGATAGAAAACCCAGCCATGCCCTTTGGTGGCAGCTGTCTGAGCAGTTTGAGTATTTAAAATCTCATCTAGTTTACAAGAAATGAGCCTGCAACTCCTTCACAAAGGGCATTACCTCCTGGCTGCAAAGCGGCAGACCCAAGAGAGAACTGCAGCTGGCTCTGCCTGGCTTGACCCCTCCGGGGGACCCTGTCCCAGGGTGGGCAGAGGGAAGTGATCTGCGCGTTCCTTCATCACCCACAAAGTCTACTTAGGCTAATTAAAAGCTCCGTTTCTTGGGAGAAATGTCTACTGTCCCTAACCTGTTTTTAAAAATTGGGTTATTAGGGTTTTGCTATTAGGTTCTAGAAGTTTCTTATATATCTTGAAAATTAACCCGTGACCAACTATGCAGAAGTTTTAATTGGACGGACATCTTGCCTAGTTTTGCTTTTGTTGCCTGTGCTTTTGGTGCCATATTCAAAAAATTATGGTCAAGTTTAATGTCTAATATCTGAGCAATGAAGCTTCCCCTCCCCTGTCTCCTTCTAGGAATGTTACAGATTTAGGTCTGCTATTTATGTCTTAAATTCATTGTGAATTGATTTTGTATATGGTATAAGGGCCTAATGTCTTTGTTTTGCATGTGGGTATCTAGTTTTTCCAACACTATTTGTTGAAAAAAAACTATTCTTTCCCTATTGTATATTCTTGGCACTCTTGTCAAAAATCAGTTGCATATATATGTATGAATTTATTTCCAGCCTCTTGATTCTGCTCTATTATCATCTAAGTCTGTTCTTATGTCAGTATCATTTTCATTTATTGCAGCTTTGTAATCAGTAAATACAAAGCCTCTATTTTTATTCTTTTTAAATATATAATATGCATATCATATATATTCTTGGGGTGGACTTTCAATGACTTATGGTTCCATATGAATTTTAAAATTATTTCTGTAAAAAAAAGTCATTGGGACTTTGATAGGAATTGCATTGAATTTATAGATCTCTAGCATATATGAACTTCTAAACAGCGTTAAATCTTCTAGTCCATGAACATAGGGTGCCGCCTTATTTGCTTATGTCACCTTTAACTCCTTTCATCAATATTTGGTAGTTTTCAAAGTACAGATGTTTTTCTTCCTTAGTTGAGTTTATTCCTAATTTTCTTTTTGATGTTATTATAAATGGGGTTTTCCTAATTCTTTTCATATAGTTTATTATTAGTGTATAGAAATGCAACAGATTTTTGTATGTTGTATCCTGCAACTTTACCTGAGTTTATTAGTTCCAATAAGTTTTTATTTTTTGTGGCATTGTCAGAGTTTTATATATACAGGGCTCAAGTCATTTGCAAACAGGGTCAGTCATTTTTGTTCCTTTGGGTGTATTTCTTTTTCTTGCCTAGCTGCTCTGGCTAGAATTTCCACTACTATGCTGAACAGAAATGGCGAGTATGGTCATCCTTGTCTTATTCCTGGTCTTAGAAAGCTTTCAGCTTCTACCACTGAGTGTAATGTTAGCTATGGGGTTTTCATTTATGACCTTTATTGAATTAATTTTCCTTTATAATTTGAAGTTAAATTTTATTAAATATCTATCAGTTGAGATGACGGTGTGATTTTTATCCCTCATTCTGTTAATGTGGTGTATCACATACAACCATTCTAAGGCACTCAGTATTCCCAATCATCAGGGAAATGAAAATCATGATGAGATATTGCTTTACACCTGCTAGAATGTTTATTATCAAAAAACCAAAAGACAACAAGTGCTGGTGAGGATGTGGGGAAATTGGAAGCCTTATGCACTGTTGGAAAGAATGGAAATGCAGAAAGCAGTATGGAGGCTCCCCAAAAAATCAGAAATAGAAGAATCATATAAACTGGCAATCCCACTTCTGCCTATTTATTGAAAAGAACTGAAATCAGGATCTTGAAAAGGTATCAATACTTCTATGTTCATTGTACATTACACTTATGGCAGTCAAGATATACAAACAGCCTAAATGACCATCAATGGATGATTATTTTTAAAAACTTGTTATATACAATGAAATACTATGCAGTATTAAACAAATCCTGCAATATATGACAACATAGATGGAGCATGGATGGCCCAGAAAAATAAGACCAAAAAAAGCAAAAAAAAAAAAAAAAAAACCATCACAGGAGAATGAATGCTTCATGGTTCCAGGAAGTTTGTAAAATGCCCATGCTCTTAGATGCAGAAAGGAGGGGTGGTTGTCAGGGCTGGGGAGGGGAAATGGGGTCTTCTCCATCAGTGGGTGTAAAAGCCTAGTTCTGCAAGATGAAGCAGCTCTAGAGTTGGGCTCTGCAGCATTAGCACCACAGAGAATAGTGCTGTGCTGCTCACTCAGAAACCGGCCAAGTCTCCCAGTGAGTGTGCGTCCCACAGTTTAACAAAAACAAATTGAAATACAGACCCTTCCATAGAGTCCCTGGAATATTTTCTAAACACAATCACTAACATCGACATTCTGACTTGTATCCATGAGAGCCTTTCCCCTTTGGTTTTCCTAATAAATACACTACTTACATATACCCCAAATGTAATAAAGATGTTCAGTCATAAAAGATCGTTCTTTAAAAAGGCATATGGAGCATGATTTTAATTAGGATCCACATCAGGCTAAGACTTCCAAAGAAGAAACCAAGAGCTGAGTGTTGAGAGGGAGGGAGGGGACAGGGGAAGGAGTGCAGACAGTTTATTTATAAACTTCTTGCCACACACACTGCACACCCAGAGGAACAGGGAGCACAGGAGTCCAGTGCGGCCTGGTCAGCTGAAACTTTCAAATGCTGAGTTTCCTAGAATGTTCTGGAATTTCTCTCATTGCCCTTGAGACTCAATCTGTAGACTCATACCATGCCTGGGACTGGGGATGTGCAGGAAGCAGGATGGCTCTGCTCAGCAAGACACGTGCCATGTCACCCTGCTGTGACCCCCTGGGAGCAGCAGGTCAGCAGGCGTGACGGGCTCAGCACAGTGCCTGATGTGGAGCCAGTGGCTGTTGCACAGAACATGGCCAGAGTGCACATTTTCTCTCCATGGTTTTGTTTTTGTGAAATCAGGGATTAGGTTCAAGTCATCTTTGCATTCCAAGGGTCTATAGAAGTACCAGCTTCAAAATTTGACTCAAAAGCATTTGTGTTGATTTCCTCATGAATGTGATACTCCTTCAGCGCTTACCCTGAGCAGGAAGATGCTGAGCCTTTGGGAACGCATTGGGCTGCAATTACAGAACACCTGACAAACTGCTTTAAGCTTTGTAAAAAAAAAAAAAAAAAAATCTTATCCCATATGAATAAGACACCTGGAGCCCTGAAGTCCCAGGGCTGACGTGGCAGCAGTGTGGTATCGCCATGGCTGTGGGGTCTTTCCACATTTCTGCTCTACCTCCCCCCCTCAGCATATTAGTCTTCGCCTCATGCCTGTGTCTTCATGGTCAACAAGATGGCTGCCATGCCCCAGCTGTTCCATCCCTAGAAGTGAGAAAGAGATGGGCAAAAAGCTTTGTCACGAGACAAGGCTTGCTCAGCATTTTGTTTAACATTAAGACAGGTCTCAGTGTCTTTCTCCACTGAAGACCAAACACCATTCCAATCTGAAGGCATCCCCTCAGCTCCCCTGTCACCATCTGTCCCATCTCTCGAGTTGTGTCCTTCATAGCACGATGTACCACAATGCAATTTCCCTTCATCTGAAGGAGAGCACTGTGAAGCTGAGTTTTCAGCCATGTGCCCTTGTGCCACACCCCCTTGGAATCACACCACTGAGATGTGAGTCTTGTCTCCACGGAATAGCACGTTATCTCACATAAAAGAGACAGAAATTTTAACAGTCTGCAAGTGACAAGTGTCTAGTGGACAATTAGCTACATGAATACAGCCATAGAAATCCAAGATTTGTATTGACTTTGTTGTTCCGGTTCACAGTTTAGCTGCTGCTGACAGAAAGCTGCAGCTTCAGCAATGGCTAAATAACAAGGGCTTCATACGTCTTACACAAAGACATCTGGCAGTCGGATCTAGGGCAGGTATGTAGGCCCCACAGTGGCACCTCTTGGTCCAATCAGTATCATTTGCTGCAGGTGCCTCATGGACACAAGGTGGCTGCTGGTGTGTTCCACCACTGCATCTGTCCCCTTCACCTAGCAACACTGAGTATATGTCTCCTTGGTCTCCTGCTCAGGCTTTGAAGACAAGCAGGCCTTTTATGAACATGCTACTTAGATTTAATGCCATAGATTCAGCTAAAGAGTTGAAAGCAGTTGCTTTGGAGTAGCAGAAACTTAGGGCAAAAAGAATTGGGAAAAGAGCCTCTCTGTAATAAACCTTAGAGAAACATGGGCTCGTTTAATCTGTGCACACATCTCTTGGCTTGAATAGTAAAGAACTTGAGATGGGGGTTGCGTGAGGGGGCTCCACATGCTGACCTTGGCTGTCTCCTGGGGGATGGGCAGTCACTCCACCCCCCACCCCCGAACATCCTCTGGCCACTGCCTCTCAGCTGGAGCACAAAGCAAAAAAAGAAGTGACTTCACCTAATCGTCTAGGTCATTTTCTCAAAAATCGCTTTTTAGCCTTCTTTTCATGAGGAACAAAACGAGACATGAGAGGCAGCCCCACTGCAGTTCCTGCCACTGGCTGCTCTCGGGAGGGGGTCTGGAAGCAGGCTTCAATTGCCACTGCCACTGGGAGGAGGTGACAAGAGTTGGAACTGCTTTTGACACAAGCCAGAAAGAGCGGCCATAGCCTGGGTGAGAGACCCAGATGGATTTCTTTTAACTCCCATGGCTCAAATTCTTTAAAAGTGTCACTCCAAGGACTGGACTTGGAGCCCAACTTGAGCTTAACTTGTTGGGCAGCCAAGAAAAGGCCATTTACTGCCTATGGGCTTCGTTTCTGCACCTGTCGAATGTCGAAGGAGGCACAGTGATTTCTACCAAGAATACCCAAAGGGACGTTAGGAAAAGCAAATGCAACCATAGTAAGCCCTCCCAAATTTAAAACATTTGGGAGTTTGTGTCACAGACAGATGCTCTTTACACTAGTCCTACAGATGCAGCTGACGTGCTGCTACCACACCAGGGTGTGGGTGGTGTGTTTGCACACATAAGGCCTGGGCTGCCCCTGCCGGGAAGGACAGGCGTGGGGCACACGGGTTCAACTACGTCCCATGCCCACGAGGTAGAGACAGGGATATGCATTCCAGTATTTTAAAATTTATTATTTTCAGTGCTGGGGCTGGAGCCCAGGGCCTCACACATGCTAGGCGCCCCTCTACTGTTGAGCCACAGCCCCACTTGCAGGATAGTAACTTTAAATGCCTTTTGGATGTTTAGACTAGGACTCTTCCACCTTGGCACTGCAGATAAGGGGCCAGATCCTGCTTCAGGAGGCATAGTACTGTGCCCTGTGGGACCTTTAGCAGCATCTGGGCCTCTACCCATTGGGTACCAATAGCTCCCACCCCTCAAAAGATGTGACCTCAATGTCCTGTCTGCAGACACTGCCAGCTGTACTCCTAGGATTCAAACTGTCCCCAGCTGGCTGAGAATCCCTGGTCTAGGAAACAGATGGTGAGGAGATGTTAGCCAACTTCCCAAAGCCACAGAGCCAGGGTGGAGTGGGCTCCAGCAGGTGGCTCCTTGTTCCCAGGTGTGCACGGGCTGGGGTGGCCATAAGCGCTGCAGTGGAGTCGCCTCAGACACACAGACAGCTGAATGTGAGCCAGGAAATGAACTGGTGGCAGGGTGGGCGGGGGGAGGATCTGCAGCTTTACAACAAGCACAGGAGTCACAGTTTGCTAATAATTAAACAGAATATTTAAATGCATGTAAATAACTCAGCTGGTCACGCCCCTACATGCTGGGAGGGGGGACTCAGCAGATGTCACTGTTGTCAAATCGCCCTCGCACCTGCCTCACAGGGCTGAGGTGGGACAGTTAACCAGGCAAGGCAGGTAAGACACTTGGCGTACTGCCGAGAGCCCAACAGCTCCTCACCATTACTGTCTCTTAATTTTCACTGCACAATTGACTGCATAAAATAGAATCCCACTGCCAAAGGAACAGATAGGCTTCCCCTTGATTTTCAGGAAGGATTATGAGGCAGAACATTCTTGGATAAAAAAATGTAAAAACACTAGCAAAGCCTCCTGTAAACAGACTCTGCATTAAGTAACTATTATCTGGGAAGGCGGCAACACTGTGGGCAGAAACCAATCCAGGAAGCCTTCCCAGAGGAGGAGAAAATTCTGCTTGTCTCTAAGGAGATTTGAGAGTCGGACTGGGGGAAAACTGAGCCAAGGGCACCCAGGGAGAAGGAAGGATTGTGGCCGGCTCAGCAAGCTGTAATCAGCAAACCCCATGCTAAGGCCACCATCAGAGGGGCACCAGGCTCAGCACCTGGCGATGCTCTTTGGAGTCCACAGGCCAGAGACAAACCAGGACTCTCAGATGGGCACAGCGGAGGACATATGATCATCTGCCAGGCATCTGCCTACGTGTTACAAATGTTTATGAATATTAATAATCATTTGTTCCCAAAGGACCACAAATCAGTTAATTAGGGCCCTGTCAACCTGTTTATATTATCTATAAATGAAAACCCATCAGCAGCCAAACATGAAATTAAGTGAGCCGTGTGTGGGCTGCCGCCCCGCGCCACCAGGCAGGGAGTGGGCTGCTCTGCTCGCCACCCTCGTTTTAATCAAGTCGGTGGTTACGGGAGGCACATGATAGACGGCGCCTCCAGTTCCATCGCTGTGTGCGGGGGATGATTTAAGAGTGCCAGGAAATTAGCTGCAATCCAGACTTGGAAGAGAGCAGAATTGCCTCTAAATCAATGTTCCCGAGGCAGGTAATCAGGCCCCCATTCTGAGCACTGATTACCCTGGGCCTGGGCCCGGGCCCCTTCCAGCTCGTCTTCCTGGTATAAAGGGGCAAGAGTGAGGGTACCAGGGCACTGGGCCTCCTGGGTCACACTGGCGCTCAGACAGCTCGGCCTCCCTGGACCCACTGTGTTCTGTTCAGTGGAAACAACTTAGAGGGCTCTGGAGTCTGCAACCAAGATGAGGCTAAGGCAGAAGCTGATTCACTCAATCAGCAGCTGTGCCCTGCGCAGTGCTGGGAGGAGCCATACTGCCCCCCTTTACCCAGGTGGCTCCTGCCCTGGAGGACTGTCCTCCGAGGAGGAGGATTAAAGGAACAGCCAGGTGTGAAGCAGAGCAGATAACCTCTCTTAACTGCCTGCTTGAGGTAGCGCAGGTGAAATTGTGTAGGGGCCCAGTCTGTTTACAACACAAACCAGCTGTGTAACCTTGAGAGGTTACTTAATCTGTTCCTCCACCCTCTCTGGTTCCCTTTTCTGTGGGAGAAGAGAGGCTCTCAGGAGCCAGGGTGGCCACAGGGAAGGTTGGTCTGTGTGTGAGTTTGCCGACTGCTTCTGCTGCTTCCACACAGGAGTAGAAGCTCAGGGTTAGGGACTGCGGGCTGCCACCCAGGCAGGAACACAGTGCCCACAGCTCAAGGATCTACTGTAGTTATCTTCAAATGCTTGTTACTTGTTTATTTGTATTTATGCGCTTACGAGGCAGGCACGGTGTCACTAATACTTGTTATTTTTAACAAAGGGCCCCCAGATCCATTCTGCACCAGGCCCTGCATATAGAGAGCTGGTCCTGCCTACACACAGGCACAGGGTGTAATTCTGGGGGAAGAGCTAGGCTGAGGCAGGAAGCTCTTTCATCCCTTCCCAAGCGAGGGGGCCACATTCTCACCATCAGGGTGGGGATGTCCCGAGAAAGCCCCTTCTCTTCTCGTAGCTGCAGGTGAGGCATCCATACATTTCCAAGTGTTCCAGAGCCACCCACAGTCCTGTCTTAAGCACCTGACACTGAGTGGGTAGGGTGGGGGTGGAGGTGGCGGGAGAGGCAGAATCCGTCGCCCTGAGTCTCCATTGGGATTCCTGGGGCTGCTGTCACAAATCACCACAAACTGGGTGTTTCGCAACAATGGAAATTTATTCTCTCAGTTCTGGAGGCCCGGAGTCTGAAATCAAGGTGTCAGCTGGGCTGTGCTCCCTCTGGAGCCTCCAGGAGTGCTTCCGTTCTGCCTCTCCCCGGGTGCCTTGGTTTGTGGTTGAATCACTCCGGTGATTGGTGGTCTGCCTCCATCTTTGCGTGGCTTTACCCTGTCTGTACCCCTCTCCCCCTCCCCCTGCCCCCTCCCTCTGGTAGCACTGGGGATTGAACCCAGGGACAACTGCACTACATCCCCAGCCCTTCTGTATCCCCAGCCCTTTTCATCTGAGTCAGGGTCTCGCTGTCTCAGCCTCCTGAACACCTGGGATGACCGTATCCTTCATAAAGACACTTGCCACTGGCTCAAGGGTCCCCCTGGGTAACCCAGGGCGAGCTCATCTTGAGGTCCTTCACTCTACATCTGCAAAGACCCCTTTTTTCCATAGGAGGTCTCATTTTCAAGAAGGGTCCCCTAGTTTTCACGAAGCGTTAAATCCAAACTTTCATGTAGAAATTCCTAGTGAGCAGATTTGGTGACATTCTTTATGAAGCACATGGGTAAGTCTGTAAATCAGCAGTTGGCTGCCGGCTCTGGGCATGGGAGGGGGCCGTGGACTCTGACTTTGGGCGTCAGGGACCCTGTGCAGGGCCTGGCCCTCAGTGATTTAGGGGATTAGTGGCCGATTCCTGGGCATAGTCTCATGTTGGCAGTGCCCTCAGGTCCTGCCACTTCCCACAAGCATCAACTCTTAAGTCTTGTTCTCATCTGGCCCTAAAGGAGCCATCATTAGGAGGTGACAGCGACCATAACTCTGTTTATGATTTCCGAGCGACGCTCATTCCTGGCTGAGTGGTGCTGAGTGACAGGCAGTGATTTAGGGACCAACAGAGGATTAGGGAGGCGAAGCTAAATTCGCTTTCCTCCCAGGTCTGCACTGGGTACAAACAAGTTTCTATGGAGGATGCTGATAAAAAGCAAATTATTTTATTTTGTGCACAATCAATTCCAACTCCAGACTGCACGGTCCGCCGAGAAATAAGGTATTAACACTTATCGCAGAGTAGAATTCTTTGAGGAATAGTAATCCTAGACAGGCGGGGGAGACACCATTTTAAACCATTAAAATCCAGTGGTGTGCTCTCATTCATCCTTCTGGCATAACAAGCCACACGCTGTCTGGATGCATTTGGCTCGAGAAATGAGTCCAAACCACATCTCACTGGCAAGGAGACAGTTGTCCCTGGGGTGCTTGTCCCAGGAGTGGGGATTTCTGCAGCAAGGTCCTGTGCTGTGGTCATCCGGACCTCTACTATCCAGCCTGTCATGAGAGCCCATCCTGAGATTGTTGCTGGCATAACTGGGAATGAGAGTCACCCAGAGGGCAGGGTGGGGACTGAAGTTGCTGCCCATCCTCTCTTCCATCTCTGCCAGCTGAGAATCTGGAGGAAAGCAGAGCCAAGAGATGGAGAGAAAAAGGACATATATTTCCAGAATCCTGAATCCAGGTCACTTAAACCCTGCATCCAGCCACACCTGAAGTCATGAATACCTCCAAACTTTTATTCACATTAATATACACTTCTTTCACTTTGGTCTGTTCCATTTGGGTTTTTGTTGCTTGCAACCAACAGAGTCCTGATGGATACCCCCTTGTAAGACTCTGCCTTAGATCACCTGCCCTCAGAACCACAGTCTACCAACAGGGCTCAACTTCAGCTCGGCTGACACTTCAGGTGGGTGGGGCTTTCTTAAGCAATGTGGGATGTTTAGCATCATCTCCAGCCTCCACCCATGATATGGGTTGATTATGTCCTCCTAACACTCACATGTTAAGAGTCTTTATCCCTGAGACCTCAGAGTGGGACTGCTCTTGGAAAGAGGGCTGCTGCCAAGGTGATCAGTTATGATGAGCTCAGACTGGAGAAAAGCCCTGGTTTGTGGGGTTTTGTTACCACTGCCCTAGCAAATGAGTTCAGCCCACTGAATGCTGGAGGCACCCCCACTCTAGCAACCCAAAGTATCTCTGGGCCTTGTCAAGTGTCCCCTGGGCAGAATCATCCTGGGTGTCAGGAGTGTTTCCGGAGACTGGTGGCTTAGGCATCAAGAGCTCAAAGCCTCTGACCTGAGGAAACTCTGTCATGGCCACTCTGTTGGCCAAGCCAAGTCAGTCATTGCAGGTGAACTATTACCCAGAGATAAGAGGTGGCAGAGGTGGCCACCCTCCTCCCCCCTCAGCCCTTCACTCCCTTGCATCACGGAGGTTCCCAGGCCACCTGTCTGCCTTGGATCCCCTTTGCTGCTTTATGTTCCCTATAGTGTTTGCCATTGTCTGGCTCACCAAGCCACTTCTGACAATTCAGTTCTGATGCATTCTGGGTGTCATCTGTGATGGTGAATCTGGACTGCCAACTTGATTGGCTTGAGAGATGCCTAGGGGACTAGTAAAGCACACTTCTGGATGTCTCGGTGGGTCATGGGGGTGACCTCGGGGACTATATCAATCTGTTCCCTGGCCCCTTCTGACTCTCCTGCTTTCCACCTCCCATAAGGTGGGAAGTTTTTTCCTCCATCCTTTCTGCCTTGGAGCCAGCTGACCATGGACTGAAACATCTGAAGCCACAAACTAGAAAAAAGCTTTTCTCCTTTAAATTCTGTGTCAGGTATTTCATTCCAGTGACAGAAAGCTGCCTGATACATGGCTTTCTCCCCTTCCCCCACATACCAGCCCCTTGAGGATGGACCTTTGGTGTTACTTACAGGTCAGTTCCTTGCAGATCCCTGGATCAGGGAGGATTCCCCATGGACCATGTGTTTATAGACTAAGAAAATCAAGGAATGAATGAAACTTCTTTGCAATCTCAGGACTAGATGATTTTTGAAAACATGCTCTGCCTTTTTAAAGTCCTGAGCCATTCTAACAAAAATTGGAGGCCATGCCTTTTTGTCCCTAAGACTACCCCTACCCACCCATCATCCTGTTTTCTGCCAGAGCAACACACATTGTCACTTATGCCTAGATGGTAAGCATCCCTCCCCCTCCCCAGCTGGTTAGTTGTGTTCTTAAGTGGTGACCTGCAGAAGGTGGACGCTTGGGATCCAGAACAGTGCACTAGATGGAAAAGTTCCAAGCCTTGGGCCATCAATTTCCTAATCTGTCAAAGGAGAGTCCATCCAGGTGCTTCTTTCACAGAATTGTGTATTAACAAACAGCCCTGGGAAAACACCAAGAGCCTTTCAGCCATTGATGGAATGAGCATCTAGGGAGAGGACCTGGAAAGTGGATGACCCTCCTGCAGTGTGGCCACGGTCTACAGCTCTGCTTCCAAGTTCTCTACTGAAACTCATGGTAGTAGGTAAGATACTCAAGGGTGAAAACAGAGCATGGAGGGGCGTGCTGTGGGAGAACATCTCCCCCTTTCCTGCTCCTGCTCCCACAGACCTCCATTTCTGGGATGGTCTTCCAAGATTATCTTCATACATGGCATCGATGCAAAAAAAAAAAGGGGGGGGGGGCGGGGAGGGAGGGAAAGAAAAGAAAAAAGTCTACAGAAGCTGTACATGGCCAGGATCCTGTGTGCTTTTTCCCTGCTGATCCCTCAGTATCAGGACCAACACCTGGCACCTGGCTTATGATCAATAAATGCGTGAGGAATGAACAGGGCTCCTCTGTCTGATGAGCCTGCTGACACATTGCCCTGTAGCTCATTTCTTTCTCTCCATTCTGCATGGAGATCATTTCTTCTCCGAGAATCTCTCACCGCCTCATTGTTTTGATGGTGGACCAGGGTTCGCCATATGGGGGATGGCAGTTTCTGAGTCATGCTTTCTGACGGAGATGTAAGAGTAGTTTGGTCCCAAGATATTGCTGCAATTGGAGCAGCATACAGATGTGTGCAGATGGTTTTGCATACCTGGGAACAGATGTGCACTTTGGCTTTGTCTCACCATGATGCAGTGTGTCCTTTGTCTCCCAGGCTCTCGTCTCCCTCTATGCTGTACTTGCCTTGTGAGAGCTGGAAGGCTGCAGGTGACCCAGACCTCAGGGCATACTGCCGTCTCCTTGGAGGAGCACTGCCACTGGGGTCTGGACCGTGAGGTGACAGCAAGGACACTGGCTTCACAGGCTGCCTCTCAAAAGCCTCCACCCCTCAGATGAGAATCTTGGAAAGGCCAGCTCTGCAGGTCTCCCACACAGACTCCAATGTCACCCATGGGTTCTCTGGCCATGGCAGCTGAAAGCAGGCAGCCAGCAGCTGCAGGAATACTGTCACTGTCATTGACACACACACACTACCAGGAGAGGTCAAGGAAGTCTACTCTCAGTTCAGAGCCTAAGGCCAGATCGGGGCTCTCCCTCTGCATCCTGCCTGGATGGACTGGGAGGGACTGGGGTGGGTTAGTCTGAGTCTATTGAATAATTAGAATGGATGCTGGCCATGCCTCTGGTGCAGGTCCTAAAGATACAGTCCACTTCTGCCACCTGGAGGACCCAGCATTCACCCTTTGCTTGGGGGAGCATGGATAGACCAGAGGCCAGAGTGGCTAGGTTGGCAAAGCAGTCACCCTGGGACTCCAGCTGTGCCCATCAAGCTGGCCCTGTACCTGACTTGCATTCAGACCATAGCTCCAGCATCCCCACGCATTCTGCAGATAATCTAGCTCAACCCCTTAAGGCTGATAAGTGGGGAAACCAAGGTCATATCCTCTCGCAGGGAAGAAATTAGCTCAAGCTTGAGTGCAGAGGATGCAGACTGGTCAAAATAAGGGCAAATCCAGTCAAAAAGGTGAAACCATCAGCATTAACCAATTTACAGACTCAATTTCCAGCTTCTCTAGAAAGATCTGAAGATTTGGCCATGGCAAGTCTGTGTGCCTGCCCCCAGTGATGACCAGCAGAGCTGTGTGGTGGCCCCCGGCAGCCTGGGCCAGTCCCTCTGCTCCATGTTGCACACCTGCTCCAGCTTGGTTTGCAAAGAATGTTCATAAGTCTTTGGGCCATTTCCTCCCCACAGCCTGTGATCTAGGCTACAGTGATTAGACAAGATTTTCTTATACAAATATGCCAGCAGCTCATGTGGCCCCTGACCCAGACACGGCGTCTTATGTGCTGTGCACATGTGACACCATGGGACTTTGTCTTTCCAGGGTCCACTACTCTGCCCTGTCTCCCAGGCTGGCTCCTCGTGCACAGAAAACACAGCTCCCCACCCCGTGCTCCCTTGGGTAGAGAGGAGCACCCCCCCGCCCCGACCAGGGCTCGCCCAGAGAAGGTCCCAGGCCTAGCACTGTGGCTCAGGAGCAGACTCCCTCCCTGGGGAGTGAGGGGGGCAGATGTGCTTCCAGTCTCCATGGAAACCTGCCAGCCAGGCAACCTCCACAGGCAGCCGGGTCATGGAGCTTTTGTCCCTAACCCGGCTTTTGGTTGAATGCAAACACTGTACGCAAATTGCCAGGTGTCTAGAGTGACTGGGGCTTTTCTTCCAGCAGCTTCTTGGAGTCTGATTGACGGGGGCAGATTGACAGGGGCAGATGTGTGCGGGCCTTGAGGGGCACTCTGAACCATGGCCACAGGTCCTGGTTAACTAACACCCACTCCACCTGCCGCTGTGAAACCCACCATCGCCAGCTCTGGCTACCGTACGGGGACCCATAGCTCAGCCCTGGAGGAAAGAAAAACCAAGCTTGGCAAGGCTTGGATGAGAAACAAAAAGCACGTTTAAGAGGTAGATGCAGGTGCCTAGGGTATTATCTGGCCCCTCGTTTGTTCATGCAGCAGAAATCAGAGCCTCAGTAGGACCAGGCAGTGAGCATCCTGAACATGGCCCCTCCTAGTAGAACTAGACCCTCATCACACTGACAAACAAGATGCTGATGACAGCAGGCAAGAAAACAAGCCCGGCTCATGGTTCCCAAGTAGGTGACATAAGAGTGGGACCTGAATGAGGGGGAGTGGGCAGGGAAGGGACAGCCAGCAGGGAGGCTCAGAGTCTATGACTCCACCATCAGACTCTTCTCACCATGTAAGATGCTTCTTGGCTTAATGAGCGTGAGGAAGCCACTGCCCTAAGGCATCTTCCTTTTCCAGGGCCAGTGAGGAGTACAGAGAGCTCCATGGGACCCCTTTCGAGTTACCTTGTCTTCCAGTCTGATGACCAGGACCTTCATACCATAAAGCCACAGCCAGCAGGCTCCTCTGAGGTCTCACAGGCCACTGTCCCCACACATCCCTGTTCACTGCACCAGCAGCGTGCTGCGTCACCTGTGTCTCCTCAAACCAGCTTTACAATAATGCTCTCATACGAGAGGCTTAACCTTGGGAATAATAGTCATGACCTCATTGCTATGTTTTGTCTTTTCTATAGTTAATCAAATTAAGTGTGTCTGGCTATTGTTTGCAACTTATTCACGGAAGCCTCTTAGGAAAACCCTGCCCTGGCTCTCCAGAGCTCACCCTGGAATTGATGTACAACCAAGGCCCAGAGACATGAAAGGAGGTACATAAAACCACACAGCAACTCATTCCCAACTTCTGACACTAAAGACACAGCCCCAGGTCATCTCAGAGGATGTCATCTTGGTCCTTCAGTCTCTGTGTACAAGCTGTCTCCTTCCCCCACGCCTCTCCCCCCTTCATCCTTCCTTTCTTCCTTCTCCCCCTTCTCCCTGCCTTCTCTGTAGCTCTGAAATCACCAGGCAGGTTTTGGAACCTCAGATCTGTCTAACTCAGTTATTCCAAGCCACTCTTTCCAAGTGGAAAAATCATGAATTTCACCCTCTGCTTAGAAAGGAGCATGTTATGGCAGTGTCTAGATGTCTTCCCAAAGCCTCATGAGGTCATAAGTGGGGATTTTTTCAGAAGTGGTGGGATCTAGAGTGTGTGATGCTGGGATTAAGGGTGTGTGGTTACTAAGTCAGTCACTGATAGGTTTTTGTCATAGTTCTGGGTAGGACTAAGGGTGCTCCCCCCTCCCCCTCCATGGATAAAATGTAAGGGACAAAATGAGGACCAGTGTGGTCGCTTGCTTGCTGCCTTCTGCCTGCCCTGCTTTTCCATGGACTATTTCTCCTCTCCGATGCCCCTCTGCCATGCCACCCTGCCTGGGAGCCAGGTATGAACTGAAACTCTACAAACTGAACTACATAAACCTTTTCTCCCTTCACTTGTGGGTATTGGGTATTTTGTCTCAGCGATGAGAAAAGTAAGACAGGGCAAAAATATCCTAACTCCATGAATACCAGCCAAAGCTCCTCTAGCAGAGTCCTCTGGGGAGGATGTCATGTTGGCTTTTACTGATTCCAGTTATTTATTAAAGACTTAGATGTACCTCAGACTCCATTTAAGCAATGGGCAAAACCAACTCCTACTCTGGAAGAGCTTCTATTCCACTGGGGGAGACAGATAATTCATGAAAAGTAAATAAAAGTATTCTTTAAAGTGAAATGTATGAATGAATCTCTGGCCTTCCCAACTTTCCATCCCTCAACATTTGACTGTCCTCCGTTGTCTCCTGGCAGCTCTGCTCAGCCCCCAGGCATCTGGCACTCTGTCCTCCGCTGCCCAGCACAGCTGACAGCAGCCTGCGGTGAATCTCTAGCAGCTCAGATGCTTGGTGACTGAGAACAGACAAGTGGCAGGTGGAACCACTGCAAAAAGCAAGCCTGGGGAGGCATTTGGGTTTCACGCAGCAGCGGACAAGTGCATTTGTGGGGTGCGTGTGTGTCTGGGTGTCATTAACTGTATTTTGTGAGTTGGAAGGATGTTGTCTTCATCAGGAGCAAGGATGTAATAGGTGCTTTTCTGGCTGTGTGCATGTGTGTATTTAATAAGTGTATGTGGATAAGGAGTAAGTACGTGGGAAAACGTGTTTGTACAAAGAAGTGTATCTGTGTGCATTTGCAAGTATATGCTTATGAGCGTGTACAAAAGTGTGAGCAAAAGCACCTATGTATGCACACACATGGTAGGCACAGTCACACCTCACAGTCCCTGCCTGCCTGGCACCTGTGTGTTACAGCCCATGCTTGCTAGTGACTCTGAAAGGCAGAGCAGGGTGGATTTCTGCCTGGACTGAGAAGACGGGGGAAGTAGAAGAAGGCAGAGGGTCCTATGCACCCCGCCTCCCGGGGCGCCAGGGGCCATCGTGAAGGAAGGGCCAGGCAGGCCAAGGCACAACCACCTAAGCTGAGGACACACCTGAACCTGCCCAGGTTGGTTTGGGCCGTGCTCCCTCCAAACCCCTTTCTGTGAAGGCCCCATAGATGTGGACCATCTGCCTGGCAAGGGTCATTCCTGCCTGGGCGGAGCTGATTTCCCCCATCCCAGGCAACCCAAGCCCTGGCAGTTCCGGGCCCGGACTTCCAGTTCCACTTGACTCCATCACCAAGAGTTGTATCATGTGGAGTGCACCACTCGGCCTCCCAGCCACGTCATCCTCATACCCATCAGAAAGCAAATAGCACTGCCTGGTTCCGGGTTGTGAGGAAAACCAGAGGTTGGTTCCCACCACTCTCTTAACAAACGCTTTGGACACACTCATCTCTTGGGGACTTTGGCCCTCACTGACATGGCCCAAAGCTCCCACGCTCAGCCTTGGGCCACCCCCCCCCACCAGGACTGCCCCTCCAAAGACATCCCGTCCCCACCTGCCGGCTGACAGGCTGCCCGGGGGCTCCCTGAATCTACCACCTTTTCTTCTGTTCACGTGACCCTTTCTTTGCACCCCACCCCTAGGTCTCCCTTTGCCTTGCATCCCGAAGACCCCTCCCCTAGGGGACCTCCAGGGACCATTTCTTCAGCCATCAGCCCCAGACACTGCCCGGACATGAAGTGAAGCCCACAGGCTGCCTGCCAATTGTCCCAGCATGCAGGCCAGGAGACTGACCGCCCTGACCCTGTGTTCCCGCCCTTCCGCCTCCCCTCCCAAGGAGCGAGCAGCTGGGAGGGAGGCAGACACCCAGGGCTGCTCTGGGGCCACAAAGCCCTGCGAAGGGTCCTGGTTTGCTCAAGCCACATGCTCACCCCTCAGAGCCCTGGGCTCCATATTTCTGACTTCTAAGGCAGAAAAGCCCCTGAGGCTGATGGCTCAGCTCCTCTCCCTGCTCCAAGAAGGGCAACTGTGCGGATGTGCCCTCTAGCAAGTGATGTGGTTCTTCTTGCAGCATGGGCCGAGGCCCGAGAAGCTGCTGCTGCTCCTGCTGCTGGGGCAGAGCCCAGGTCTCAAGTGTGGGAACATGAGCTTTCTAACGAGGCCCACCCTGGCCACAGCCAGCTGCACAGAGGCTCCCCATCCTGTGTTCAGAGACGTGGGACCGGGCACCAGCCTACTCAACTTTTGTGTTTTCATGCAAAAAATCCACCTCTGTGGCTTTTTTGCAAGATCATCCACCTGGCAACATCCGACTGGCATCCTGCCCAGTTACCACTGTACCCTGGTAGCCCTTCCTTCAGGAAAGGTGGGCTTCCCGGTGCCGCAGTGCCTGGCTGGGGCCACCTGCCTGGCCTCTGCAGGAGCTGGGGGTGCATCATCCATCTGACTATTAAGGGTAAAAACCAACCCAAAACACGAAGTCTCTAGCCTGGTATTGGAGGTGCCCGAGAGAGGTCACACCTTCCTCAGCAGGTAGCCAGGTGCCCACCACGGGTCTCACTTGCTCGTGGTTTTCCTAGCTCATGCCTGGAATGCCTTCCCTGCAGCTTCTCTCCCTCAAGTCCAACGACGAACCCTTCAGAAACAAGCTTCCAGCCACCTCCTCCATGAAACCTTCTCTAATCCCACCCCTCCGGCAGCAGAAGCAGATGCCCACACGATTTGAGACCCACAGTGGGCAGTGAGGCAGGCTTGTGATATCTAAGGTCTGTCTAAGCAGGAACTTTTGTCGTCCTTCTATGAAACATAAAAGGGTCTCCAGGACCCCCAGGACTGAGCAGGGCCCCTGAGGTGCCCCACTTTCTCATCCCATCCTGTCTGCCTACTTCCTCTGGAGCCCTCGCCCAGCCACCTCAAAGGACCTGCTCTCATTTAGGTACTGATCGATGGGTCAGGAGCCCTTGAAGGGTGACAGCCTGTTGTGACGGGGTTCTTAGTCACCAGAGGAAAAGCCAAGGTCAGCTAATGGTCTGCAAAGCTGCCGTTAGCCGAGGCGATGAGCGCTTCCACCAGGGCTATGGCAGCAGTAAACCATGCTCAGTAGTTTTATGACACAATAATTGGTTAGGAAGCGAAGCCCTGCTCAGCTCCCATGAAGCCGCCTGGAGGAGAGAGCCAGCTGTGGAAGAGCATGTGCCACACCTTGAGGCTGGCCAGGGACCAGGCCACGGGCCACCACAGGCCACACCAAAGCCACCTCAAGAGGCTGAGGTAGGAACCCCCACATCCACTGCGGGGACTTCAGACAAGTGACCCTTACCATAGTCTCAACTCCTCTGGCTCTGTCACCTCCTAGCTGCAGGTCTAGGGCTTGTCACCTGTCCCCCCCTCAACCTGGGTGCAGAAGAGCAGAGCCCCCAGGGCCCAGTGGTCCCTGTGCCTTCAGATCTCTCTGCCTTGATGTCCTTCACCTGAGGACCTGGGCAGCACCTCCTCCCCTTTCAATGTCAGGGTCCACAGCCCCTCTGTGTGAGGACTTCCTCAACCCCGATGCGGCATGCTCACCCGGCCCCTTCTGTGCACCTCCCTCCTCCAGCTCTGCCCTAGAAATGCATCCACCCTTGACCCCTGTTGTCACCACCCCACTGCTGTCACCCCGGGCCACACCTCCAGCCCCAAGACAGGAGCCTTCTCCGTCTCTCCCTTGGCTCCTTCACTATGTTCTTTAATCAGCAGCCAGAGAGGCCTTTAAAACTATAAAACAGACCAAGTCACATAATGTAGCATAGAGGCAATAAAGATAGGTAGAAGAAAGGAGACAAGGAAAAGCACAATTTTAAAGTTGTGCTTTTTAATAAAATCTATACCTTCAGGATACAAAAGTTACTGGAGCCTTTTTCCTTTCCCAGAAACTCACTTAAATTCCCAAGAGTCTTAAAGACAGCATAAGCCTGTAAATTGGGCTCTGGGCCATGCTCTTCTCGTGGAAATTGTGCTGTCTCCCACAGACCTCCCTCTTCCAGGAAGTGGGCAGCAGATCTCCACTCGGAGTGCATGTGAATGGCTCGCGTTCCAACACAGCCCAGCACGTGGGCGACTGGACAGAGTGGGGATCACAGCCCAGATCGGCTGCCTTGAGGACACCCAAGACCCCATTAAAGATAGCAGCCCTAGGTCAGAAGGTGCCCCTCTGAGGCCCACTCTCCATTTCCTTGAGTGGGTGCTGTTAATCGACAGCAAAGCTGCAACTTCATTCTCTGGGTAGAGATGCTCTTCACCCCTCTTTCAGCCTGCTGGACCCAGTCCGATGACAACTCCACGACTTAAAAATTTATAACAATTTTCCATCGACTCCATGTAAAAATCAGAGCCCTCTGAGAACTCTCCCTTTTCAGCACCTGCCTCGCTTTGGCCCCACCTGACCAGTTTGCCCGGCTGTTTCTCTAACACCTGGGCCCTCAGGACCTTTGCACTTGCTGTTTTCCTCTTCCTGCAATGCTTTTCCTCCAGATGTCTCCAGGGCTTTCTCGTTTCAGGTCTGTGACCAAATATCACCTTCTCAGCAAAGGCCCTTCCTAATCCACCGATCTGAAATTGGAAATCATAGCAGCCCACAGCTTCAGACCCCAGTCTCTTGGTATTCTCTTCATATTTGCTTCCTTATTTTGCATACGGTCAGTCTCCTGGATGTCATTTGAATTCTGTGAGGGTAGAACATGCTCACTGTGTCCCTGCAGCCAAGAACCATGCCTGACACACAGCAGGAGCCCACAAACACTTGTTCGATGTATGAGCCCTTGTCACAGGGCTTTGTGGTTTTTTGCAGCATGGTATGATTAATAACTCATCTGTTCTTCTTTTTGATAGTCTCTGTGGACTCAAGATTGCAAAGAACACAAGGTGACCTGTCCTCATGGGAAGCAAAGTAGGTTTTGGGACCCAGTTGTGGGTGCATTTGTGTCTGGGTTTGAGGCCGAGTCCTTAGGCCTGGACAGCCCAACAGTCATGGAGTGGCCCTGGGAATGGGGACCTGGAGCTGACACAGTGACACCGTGGGTAGAAACTACAGCTCTTCTTTTACAGATAGGGAAACAGGCAGGGTGAGAAAGTGACACTAAGTGACAGATGAGGGCTTGACCCAGGGGACCCAGACCCAGAGACTCAACCCAGCCATTCCCACCTGAGGACCAGGGCCCTTTCCCTTGGGCTGGGTCAGCACCTTGAAATTGGCTTTCAGCCGTGGGTGGGCAAGAAGAGAGTCAATGCTAGAGATCCAGGGATTCCCTTTCCTGCTAGAGCAAATCGCAGGACCTCGGCACATTTTTTGATTTTTTAGGAAGTGAGAATTTCCACCATCTGGAGGAACAAACCCATCTCATTGCTTCTGCCCCTCAGCCCCCCTGGCACGGATTTGGTACCTGGTCCCATGCCTGGCTGCATCAAGAGCTCAGCCCTGTGGCTTGGGCAAAACTCCATAGGTCACGGACATGGGCAAAACCCTCCTGCGTGAAACATAAGCCTTGGGCATCCTGGTGGTGAGGGCTTCTGGGGGCACTGGTTCGACCTCCTGGCTAGGAATGTCCTCCTCTCTAGATACCACCCACAGACCTCCCCCGTCACCCACTCTTCCTTAACTCTGGGGTAGGAAGACCGTCTCTCCAGAGGGGTAGAAGGAAGCCCTAAAAACTTTAAAGGTCAGGGTTCAAATCCCACCTCTGCCAGTAACTAGCTGTGTCACCTTGAGCAAGTTGCTCAACCTCTCTGCCTCAGTGATCTCGTCTAGAAAAGGGGTGCAAAAGCAATGGTGCCTCCTGCAGAGATTAGTGGGGTCAGTGCGTGCTGGGCACCTCGCAGGCACCTGCAAGCTCAGCAAGCAATGGTTTGGTTTGATTCAGGCCTTAATCCTACCCCAGCCAGAGCCTGTGGAGAAGCAGGTGCAACCAAACCCAAGAATGTGGCTGCCCCCCAGAAACAGAGAAATAATCCCCCCCAGCAGCTCTGACCACCTGCAGGGACAAGGCCCAGGTTCTGTTCCAACAGGATAATCACCAGGGTCACTCACAAGCCACAAGGACCCAAGATGGTCTCAACCTCAGACGAGAAAGAAGAGCAAAAGCCTAAGCAAACAACATAAACCCAAGTGCTGCGAGCACAAACAGAACTTTCCTCTGCCGGGTGAGACCCGGGTTTGTTCCCAGACACCGAGGACAAAACCATTCTGTCTTCCCTCGGGGGCGGGGGCGGGGGTGGGGGGTGGATGGTACATCTCATCTCAGAGCAGGTTTTCCCTGTCCTGGACCTCTGTTTACAAAGCAGACTGGCCAGGGTGGGGAATTTAGCTTAGTGGTGCCGCCGCCTGCCTCACAAGCGCAAGGTCCGGAGTTCGATCCCTGGTACCAAAAAAAAGTAGACTGGCCAGGCACAGTGGTGCAGGTCTGTAATCCCTGCTCCTGGGGAAGCTGAGACAGGAGGATCATAAGTCTGAGGCCAGCCTGGAAATTTAGTCAGACTCTGCCTCAAAATAAAATAAAAAGGACTGGGGATGTGACTCAGTGGTAGAGCACCCATAGGTTCCATCCCAAGTACCTCAAATAAAACAACCGGAATACTGGAACACTGGCTTACAGGGAGAGGACCCCTGGGAAAACAGGGGCACCAAATGCCATCATACCTGTCCCCATCAGCCCCTCTCCCAGGTGGCCCAAAGTCACTAGTTTAGCCTAACATGGGTTTTAGGGACAAAATGAGGGATCTCATCAGGTAGATGAGGGAAGCCACCATTTGTAGGGGTGGAACCATTATTTTTTACATTCTTTAAGTTTTTGAAACAAAAATTCAGAAAGCGCACAGCATACACTGATGATTATTAGCACATGATTACGAGGGGCCTCCCGCCCTCCTGCTGCCACCCATCAGGATGCAGATGCTCCTGGGGGCTTCCTGTGTCCTGAGTCATTGTTCTTTGGACTAGGACGTTGTTTCTGTGTCCCTGTTTTCGTGGTGCCCAAGCCTGCTCACTGAACAAACACTGCAGCTTGGTTTTGCCCGGTTTCCGACTTAGAAGTGGAGCTATCCGCTACGCATTCCTTCCTCTCTGGCCTCTCTGCAACACAGTGAGCCAGAGCACACTGATGCTGTGTCTTCTCTTGTCCACTGCTGAAGCCACTTGGGTCACTTCCAGGGTGCAGGGGCCACCGAGGTGGACGTCCTTGGACACGTGTCCTTCAGCCATGCCAAGGGCACTTCTGCTGGGGATACATGGAGCGCACACCGCTGGGCCCCAGGCTCCCCATGTTGCCAACTCTCCTAGGCAAGCTGCTGTCCACAGGGCCAGCCCAGCACCCACAGACCCCAGCGTGCAAGAGTTCTGGTGGCTCCAGGTCCCCGCTGACACTTGTCACCCAGGGGGAGCTTCATGTCCTCTGGTTCCTGCCCTTGACCAGAGGCCACTCCTTATCAGAGGCCAGCACGGGGCATGAGCCTTCAGGGTAGAAGTAGGAACCATCCTCGTGAGGACCTGTCTCCTAATCTGCCCACAGGGAGGGACTCAGAGTGGCCGAGGGATGTCACAGGCTGGCTGTACCTCTTGCCCAACCCTGTTGTCCCAGGCACTGTAAGCAGCCTCCCTGCATCTCTACATCCTCGGTGTGGAGTTTGAGTAATAACGTGTCTCGCCGGTGTCATGACAGTTCAAGAGTGAATAGTGCTGCAAAGTATTTGGGATGGGTTCTCAGGAGCTATTAGAGTGGAGCCATCTTGGGTCAGCCCCTTCCATCCCCAGGGCACAGTAAGGACTGTGGTCTAAGGATGCTGGAGACAAGAACACACTGGGTCCCATTTGCTGGTAGGGTTCAGCCTACATGCATCATGTTTTGGGGAATGTGACATAGCCCTTCGCTCCAGGCTCTGGGATGAGTGTACCTTATTTTTAGCCAGATCCCAGATGAAGGACTTGGCTGCCCCGAGAGGCTGGTTGTATCATTACAAGCCTTGTTTATCTTTAAAGAGCAGAAGTACATTCCCCTCTGTGAGCCACTCAGACAGCAGCAGTGCAGGAATGGTGACAGGCTGGGAAGGGAGTATGGACATGGTGATGGCCAATCCTGGTCCCCTCCCTTCAG
Source organism: Heterocephalus glaber (assembly GCF_053883595.1). Taxonomy (NCBI): domain Eukaryota; kingdom Metazoa; phylum Chordata; class Mammalia; order Rodentia; family Bathyergidae; genus Heterocephalus; species Heterocephalus glaber. The sequence continues at coordinate 20,117,282 of NW_028258410.1, read as the reverse complement.
CAGAGCACGCAGATGGCATTGCTTCAGGTGACATGCATCTGAGGATGTCACTGTACTTGCCACAGACTGAGGTCCACGAAGGCACTCTGCATAGCACTGCAGCCCCCCCAGGACTGGTCCTTTTCAAATTCATTTTCAACCTTCTGATCGCTTCAAGGAGAAATTTCCAGGCTGGTCCTAGGGACCCCTAACCACTAACAAGTGCTAGTCTGTCTTAAAAAAAGAGAAAACCAAGCCTGCTCCATGCCACCAGGGCCCTGTGTCTGCCCAGGAAGAAACTAATGTGTTTTTCTGCTTAGGAGTCACTCTCTTCTCTCCTGGCACTGGTGAGCCGAGGCTGGGCACCACCTGGGACAGCAGCCTTGGCAGCCAACTTAAATGAGAAGCACAGTGGAGCCAAATCAGCCTTGAAACCACCAGGAGAGCCTGGTCCATGGCTTTGTGTATTGATCCTGCGTAGCAGCGTACAGACCCAGCCCACCAGGTACACCAGTGCTCAATCTGTGTGTAACAAGGAATACACGTGCCAAGTCAACTGAGGGTATTTGGGGACAATATGATTTAACCCACACACTGAAAACAACCTTCTCCTGTGCCTCAGGGTATAAGCCCTGCGAGGCTGGAGAGGTGTTAGTAGCAGGAGCATACAGCTGTGGAGCCATCACCACTGACTGACCCCAGAACATCTTCATGGTCCCCCAAATACACCCCACACCTGCTGGCAGTCACTCTCTAGTCCTGCTTCCTTAGTGATCACTGATCTACCTGTGTCTGTGGATTCTCCTGTGCTGGACACTGACTGCCTTAACTGATCCCACCAGATGTGGCCTGTGTGTCTGGATGTCTTTTCATGGAATATTTTTAAGTTTTATCTTTGTGGAGGCATGGATACTTTATTCCTTTTTATGACTGAATACTATTGCCTTATACACAGATGGACCACATTTTGTTCAGCCATTCAGCCCGTGATGGTGTATTTGAAGGAGGGCAAGAGATAAAGAGGGAGGCAGAGACCAAGATGGGGAGCTCTGGGGTCTGCACAGCCCTGTCCCTTCCCATCTCCCCCCATCTGCCCTCCCAGCATCTTCTCTCACAATCCTGGCCATGAGTCCAACAAAGCCCCGTATCGGGGCCTCGTGGCAACCCCCAGATCCTGTAGACAGGGAGTGCGATGGGGCCATGATGACCACCAAGGCAGCCGGGAGAGGAGTCACATCCCGCAATGCCGCACTTGCCTCTTGGCCCGTATGCCACAGAGACAAGATTCGTAAATATTTTGTACCCAGGAAGCCATCTGCAGAGTCTTATAGTGAAGAGCTTGGTACAATTTGTGACATAAGTTGTTTACTGAATATGTGTTAATTACACTCGTATCAAAACAAATCTTGTTCTTCAAAAAGGGGTGTGAGGGGAGGGAGGGAGGGAGGACAAGTCCCCTCTTATCTGTGGTTCCCCTTTCTGTAGTTTCAGTTACTCACAATCAATTGCAGTCCAAAATTACAACCTGGAAATTTCCAGAAATAAATAATTTATACTTTTGAATTGTGCTCTGTTCTGTGTAATATAATGAGATCTCTTACAGTCCTACTCCACTCCCTGTGTCCAGTGTATCCGCATTGTATGCGCTACTCACCTGTAATCACTTGGTAGCTATCTTAGTTACAGACTAACAGTTTCTCAGTATTGCAATCCTTGTATTCAGGTAACCTTTATTTTTCTTAATAATGTCCCCAAGGGACGAGAGTAATGATGCTGGCAATTTTATTATGCTGACAATTATTGTTGTAACTGTTCTTTTACTATTAGTCATTACAAATCGAATCGCTTACTAGGCTGACCCAGGGTGGGTTCTGTGCAGTCTAGAATGAGTGAAGTTTCTGAGTATGCCCTGGAAATGGAGGATGGACAAAAGACCCAGGAGAGATGGGAAGGGGAAGGAGGGAGGGGATCAGAGGGGAGTGAGATCAAGCAGACCATGGGGTGTAGAGCGTGAGCCTGGGAGTGGTGGGCCTTGTCCCACGCCTCACCTTCCTCCAGCAGTGTTCACTGAGCACAGAGAGATGCACATAATGGATATGCAAAAGTGCATGGAGAGGTGACAGTAGACAGCAAGGGCAGCCAGTCACCACCCCCACTTAGAGTATCCTTACCCATAATGTGATGCTGAGAAAGTCACAGGGGCTCTGACCTCTGGTTCCAACAGACCAGCCTTGAGAGTGCCGCCTGGCCTCCCTGAGCAAAGGCTTGGTGTCCCTGGTGCCCTGCGGGTGGGTGAGGACAGGTGGTCCTACTGATACCTAGAGCGCCGAGTGTTCCAATTTGGATCCTTCAGGAGGCACCTGGCGACTTGGCAGGAGAGAGGGAACCTTCCAGCCCACCCCAATGTTTCTCTTTCGGAACAAAGATAAAGTCACTGTAATTCCGGCAAGTGCCTGGTGGGACACCATGTGTGCCAGGGGGTGCCCTGTGGAAACTGGCACCTCTGGAGTTGCCACCTCCTTGCTCCGAGTGTGTAGGCTAAGAAATAGAGTGCAAGGGAAAGTGAGATCTGACGCACAATTCCTTATTCTGGAACCATAAGATTCAGAAATGCATGCTGACACACTGCCCACTGAGGCCTCATTTCTAAGAAGGCCCACTATTAAAAATTGCCTGGTGTGGTGGTCACTGGTCACTGTGTTTGTCCCCAGATCCACTGCCTTCCCTTATGCTCAGTTGTGTGTCACAGGGAGCCTGACCCTGACCCCGTTGTGAGGCACTGAGCCAGGCCTGACCTACCAAAGCCACCTTCTGAGGGTTAGAGGAGCAGCCAGGCATCTCTCACCATCTCCCTCTGCCAAGGCCACTGCTGGGCCTTTTTTGTGGCTCTGGCTGCCTCGGAGGCCTCTTAGGCCAACCTGGCGTGTTCCACCAGCTGGCTCCGATGAATCGCTTTCTTCTCTGGAAAGGGAGTATGCAGTTAACCATCCCTACCTTGCAGCCAGCTTCAGTGTGGTCAGGAGAAAACAGTTAACCCATTTAAAAGCAAATATTTTGAAGTTGAACTTTCTGGAGATGGAGCCAAGCAGGTTTCCATCCCATAAAAGCAAACCGGGTTCAGTACCATCCCCACAGACCTGCCATTTAGCCACTAAATGGAAAAGTATCTGTTAATGACATTGGCATTCTGGTTACTGGAAGAAGGCCTGTCCCAAGGAATTTCCAGGACAAAGTTTCCAGTATTCTTGGTTAATATGCATGTGATAGATCTGTTAGTGATCTGCACACGGGCTGGGGTATAAGCAAATGTGTGAGAGGTGGTTAATGCTTAAGTCTAGGCAAGATTAATGACTCCAGCCAGAATCACTTACACATCTTCGTCCTTGTGTACCCTTCCCTGCCATTCTCACATTCCAAAAAAGACAGAATGCAGAAGGGGAGGTCAGAGGCAGTTTTTATTCCATACCAATCTTCTGATCATGAATCCCAATATCTTTTACTATCCTGGTAACTGATAAAATGGATGGGAACTTATTGCTGCTTCTAGCTAGGATGACACCAGCCTAAGAAGAAAACAGGAAAGGAGAGAGGAGGGGCAGGCAGGAAATCCCAAAAGCCTGGCCCAGACCCTGAGACGTGGTACCAGCACATGAGTGGCTCTGGGCTTCAGGAGGGATTTGTCACCCACTTCTAGCCCCCGTGTCTTGAGAAGGCAGTTGTCTAGGCCACCTGGGGCAGGCTGAGTAAGACTGGGGCTCATGAAGGCTCCCCCAGCCACTGCCGTTCCCAATCCTGGTGAGGGGTGCAACTTTCCATCCTCCTGTCACCCAGTATTAGCCAGGTCAGCTGGGAACCAGTGGCCAATGGGAGCTCTTACATTAGCCATGTCCCAACTAGGGACAGCCCTGCAAAGAAGAGTGGGCAGATGGAGGTATGGAGAGATGGAGAAATGGACTGGTGGAAGAATGGGCAGATGGAGTGGACAGACACCATCCCACTGCTTGCTGTTTCCTTTCGCACTTGAGCCTTTCCACTCTAAGGATCCATTTGCATGATCTCAGCACAGGATTCACTTCCAAGTCCTGACTTGAAGTCCACTCAGAAGTGAGGAAGGGAGGCTACAACACTGAGTGATTCCGACGCTAACCACCTGGAGTTCTCACCTTTTCACGAGGTCAGGGCACACTCCCCCCACAAGACTGCTCTGGCTTCACACCAAGCTCCAACTTTGGTGTTCCCTCGCCTGCCACGCACACTTCTGACCAACACCCTGTCGATTCAGGTGCTCCTATATGATCCACTCAGGTTCCAAAGAGCACTTAGGAAAGTGCTGTGCCTTCCTCTCCCTTTGCTGGCTCTTTTGCTCTCTATGCTTTCTGTTACTTGTGTTTTTCAAAAATATTACATTGAAAATTCCAGAAACACATAATTTTAGTTTTAAACTTCATGCCTTTAATAGTGATAAAATCTTGCTCTCTCCTGCTCCATCCCACCCAGGACATGAATCATCCCTCTGTCTCATGTATCCATGCTGTATATGCTACCCCCCCATTAGTCATTTAGTAGCCATCATGGTTATCAGATTATCTGTCACAGTGATAACACTGTCATATTGCCTACATCACTCCCCTTACATTATCACATAGGCATTGTGTCATATCAGACCACCATAAGGGCAAGTGTAGCACAATAGGTATTTTGAGAGGTCAAATTCACATAACTTTCAATGTAATTGTTCTATTATTGGTGCTAATGTTTTACTGTGCCTAATTTACAAATTAACTTTTATCATACACACATACACACAGAAGATTCAGTACTATCCATGTATCAGCAGCTGCTGGGCATCTTGGAATGTATCCCTCATGGATAAAGGGGACTGTTTTACTTAGGATTCTAGGCTTATTATAAAGGGGACAGATCAGGGTCATCCCAATGAAGAGGCCCAAGGAGAAGGTCTGGGAGGGTCTCAGCACAGAATTCCCATGTCCTCACCTAGTGGAGTCAGGATGTGCCACCTCTTCACACAAGGACATGTTCCCAACTTGCAAGCTCCCTCCCAGGGATCCAGGACAAAGATCAGACACATCCATTAAAAGGGAAACAAGGTGGTGCTTAGAATCCCATTTCCTTCCCTCTCGTGCCATGCTGGGGGCTCTTCCCAGGTTAAGAACCAAAACTCAGGGGCAGGAAAAGCCAAGCTAAGGATAATTTTGGTGGACAGAAGTTGTTTTGCCTGTGTTTTATTCATCTCTCCTTTTAAGGACCAACAGTGTTTTTCTTGGGAAACCACTTTTCTTTTACTCTCAGCCCACTGAGGTGTCCTGGGCTGACTAGGTGCGAGCAGATAACCCAGATATAACAGCCCCACCTCATCCACTGAAACACACTCCTTCAACTGCTACTGAGAGTGTCATAGATGCTCTCTTTTTATGCTGGCTTTTATGATGTAAGCGGAGATATTCTTGGAAACACCATATGGAAGTATTTTGCCTACATGTGAAGCCACATGATAGACACAGAGACAGGAGAAAGTGGGAGAGGCCAGGTCCAGTGCCATCTACCCACCCCTGAAATCCATCCATTCCCCTCTGGACTTTTTCTTTGGTACCAGGAATGGAACTCGGGACCTTGTGCTTTCGAGGCAGGCAGCGGAACCACTGAGCTAAATCCCCAGCCCCCCCAACTCTGGACTTTTCAATCATGTGTCCAAAGAAACTTTTCAATTTTCCTTAACATCTAATAATTTTACTTGATTTGGTCTTTATTTTCAGGATGCAAAATGCTCTTTCAATAAGTTAACTTTAGAAAAAATTTTCAAATAATTTTAGTTTGGATTTTTGGTACACATTTTTCCTTCAGAGATTCGTTGGTCCTTTCTTCCCTCTCAACGATGATTTTTACTTTTCCTCCTCTGACCCTTTCCCTCACCCTTCTCTCCTCGACTACAACTCTGAAGCAGCTGGTTGGTCCACAATCTCCTTCCATCCCTCAGCCACCTCGAATGGCTCTCGTCAGCCCTTTCCCTGTCCGCCATGACTGCTCTCAGACACATAGCTCAGAGGCAACAGCTGTGTTCTCTCCTTCCATGGCCATCCAGGTACCTCCTTCCTAGTTCAGAATTCTCTCTCGCCCTGTATCTATCCCACCCACTGACACGCTGCCCCTCATCTGGAAACACTTCACTCACCGCCCTGCATCCAGAGGAGACTTATGTGCCTAGCAAAGCTCTTCTGCTCTCTCCAGTCTCACCCCAGGGCATTCACATCCATTAAGGTTCAAATCCTGGCTCCATCTCCTTGGTCACGATGATTCAGTTTTTTGTGTACCTCATTTTCCTCTTTTGCAAGACAGACTAAACACGGTCCTGATGTAGTTGCTGCACAGTCTCAATCAGATAAAAACGCTTCAAGCCGTGCTTGGCACTAAGTGTTAGCATTATTACCGCTCTTGCTTTTATCTAGCAAGCAGGAGGAACATAAGGAGGCTCTCAACTGAAAGGCTGTTTTCTGTAAAACTCTGGATTAAGTTTTGGTGTTCATGAAGGCAACAATCCCAGAGATAAGAATTTCAAAATAAACAGTGATAAATTTGAACCCAAGTAGGATGGACTATTCATGGATTTTATTAGTAGACTTTACTGTTTCCCCGTCACTGACCAAACCAGCTCACCACCAGCCCATGAAGAAAAGCAGTGACTCATGACAGTGGGGAGGGAGCCAGAGAACTTCCTGTCAAGCTCAGCGATCCTGATCCCTACCAACTAGCAAGGCCTTCCCACCCCCATGGACGGACGCACCAATGTCCTCTGAGGGCCCATATCCCTGGCCACCTCCTTCCCCACTCCCCTGTGCTGCCCTCACCTCCGTCTGTTCCTTCCCCACCAGCATATTCTGTCTCTGGAGTTCACATCCTCACACAAGCCATCTTCTGAAAACCCTGTCCTCCTTGCTCTAGGGCAATTTGTCATCAGCTAATTGAGTGATAGGGCTCCATTCAAACACCTGTGAAAAGCAACCTTTATTTTCCCCAAATAACATAAAACTGTCATTAATCAGCCCTGTCTTGCGTGCCCTCCTTGCTCACTTTATCTTCTACCTTTAATATAAATCACAAGGCTTGGGGTACACCTCTATGGGGTGGAGCATCAGAGTTCCCCAGAAGATTTTGGCCCCCCGCCTTTGATAAAACAATCATACATTGTGCTTTCAACTTATTTCCATTTCTTTATTTCATATAACCGGGCAGGGGTCTTCCCACTCAAAAGTCCCTTCTTCAGAAACCAACACAGTAGAATTCCAATTGGACTCCCCAGCTCCACTACCAAATTCCGATCTTACAGCCCAGGGTGAAGAATTCAGCCACTGTACAGAAGACAGCAGCCCCGTCTAGGAAAACAATATCCATAATTGCAGGCCCATCAGAAAACAGACTGAAATTATATGTTGAAGCACAGTGGAAATTTCCTCCTGCATGTTTTATGTAAACAAGTTCATTTGTTCATTCAATGAATCCACAGTTCTTCAAAGGCCCTGTTTATAGTAAGAGAAAGCAGCAGAAAAATTTGGATTGGCTGACAGCCAGCTCTACACCTACAGAACTGTCAAGCTGTTAGAGCAACATTCGGGCCCTCAGATGTTTATGTTGAGATGGGCCCTTAAGCCAAAAATAAAATATTGGTTTTGGATGTGACAGCCAGATATGTGAGCAATGAACACACATCTTCAGTGACAAAAAAGCCCAGTATTTTGCAAAAGGGCAGAGCTGAGCTGGTGACAGACCTCAGACTTTGGGCAGGCTGGACGATGCACAGTTCCTATGTCTATGGAACAGCACACAAGGCTTTTTTACATTCAACAACATCAAAGCAACAGAGAAGAGAAAGTGTCTGAGGTCAACATAGAATTGATGATTTCTGGCCTACTTCCCTGGACCCCAAGGAAAAACATCTACTCACCCAAAACCTAAAAATTGGGTCCTCGCCAAGTTCAATGCTTTGTGTTACCATTTACAAGAGCATGTAGAAATCAGACGGTAGCTTCAAGGGAGGGTTCATGAGAAAGAGGGTCTAGTGGCAATCAAGATTCTTTGGTTACACAAGTGGCAGAACATCCAGTTCAAGTTGGAATAAGCCAACCAAGGATTTCACTGGGTCACAAATTTGAAGCAGGGTGGGGATTAAGCTAGGATAGATGCTCAGCTGTAGTAAGGTAACTCACAGCTGCTTCAGCTCAGTGTTACAACTTCTCAGCAATAACAAGGGAAAGCATGAACAGCTCCTCCAGTGACTCCAGCCAAGATCTGAGAAGTGGACTTCATTAATTGTCGTTGGGCCACATAACCATATCTTTGCCAACCTCTATGGTCATGGGATCAAAACTTCTGATTGACAAGAGCCAGGTCATATGCCCAGCCCTAGGCTCAGCCAAGGATATAAACAGAGTAGGGGAGGGACGACTCACCAAGGGAAATAGGATTATGGGGAAAAAGGGAGGCAGATTAGGGACAAGGAAAGCCTAGTCTGGAAAACATGTCATAGCAGAAAAAAATAAAAGGAAATGGGCATATTAGGTTTGAGAATGATCACACTTGCAGCGAATCAGGAATCTGAAAGTTAGAGCCATCTCCCAGATCCAGAGCAAGTGTCCAAACTTTTTTAAAAGCAACAGACTGCTTTTGTCAAATGAAAACCCAACGTCTATAGAGCATCCAAGATGAAAACAAGTCAACACCGAGCCATTTGGTTTTACGGAGGAAAGAAGAGAAATAGGGGAAAAATGAGGCTCTATGCTTTCCTTTCCCCTCTGACATCTAGAGAAGGGAGTGTGATCTGACAGCTACAACACATGTGTGCACACACACACTGCTCCCTCTGCTCCAGATGTTTCCTGCCTTCTGAGGAAGGGCCAGGAAAAATGTACTTGACAGGGCAAAGACTGGGAGGCCCTGGGGCCCACTGTCGATCTCCCCAAATCCCTAAACCTAAGAGTTTGTCATCAACAGGACCAGCCCTCCTGAAGACTGCAAAAGTAGTGGCAGTTAGTAGTAGTTGCTTTCAGTCCCTCTGTTTTTGCAGAGACACAGAAGCTGCCAATGAAGCAGCACCTTCTCCAGAAATTCTGCACCGTGACACTGTTGCCGCCCTGGATACCCTCAGCTACTCCAAGAAATGTCTGCCTTGGCTGCAATAAGCTTGAAAGTCAGACCAATCCCAAAGGACTCTGTGCTGTAGCACCCCCCCACCCCCCCGCCGTTACTCTGTCATCCTCACATAGGTCTGAGAAGTGTACAAAGCTGTGTATGCACAGGCTGATGCTGTCTCTATGAGTAGCATCCTCCTCATGCTCCTCAGGTCAGGTGAAGCAGGCTTCCTCCTGTGCACTACCCCCTTGTACCACAGCACATGTCCTAACAAAGCCTCACATGCATGGTCTAGTAGAGTAGTACAAATCTACTCATGATCCTTAGTTGGTGTGGGATTGCTAACACTCAGGACTGCTAGCTCTGAAGAGTTCCAGAGATCAGTGGCAGGCAACAGCGGCAACTAATGGAGATCCATGACCACCAGCAATGGACGAGCAGAAATCAGCAGAGATCAGCAGCGCTTGGCAGACGCCTACCGAGAACCCCAGAGAGACAGTGAAAGCAGCTGGAAGATCTCCAGAAAGCTGCCAAAGGGAATTAGGAGCATGGGCTTCCGAGGAGCTGAAAGGAGTGGCCAGGAGCTGCAGCATTCAGAGCCGGGGCACTGGCACTCAGAGCCCAGAGCTGCACTTTGCTGAGTGGCGTTGTCCAATTGAACTGAGGAAAAGAATTCTCAACTGATTGATGACAGAAAGAGGAGGAAATCCAAATATCCCATCCTCTTAGGTCACCCAACTCCAGTAGTACACCCTTGGCCTTCCTAGGAAGTTAATGGAAGACATTCAAAAATCGTTAGGGTAGTAGTAGAGTCAAAGATGACTCAGGGGCTGGGTAGACATTGCATCAGAATACCATCGACTGCACCAAGAAAGGCTTTTCCCAAATCAGTTCTCATTCAATCTGGTTGATTTTATCAAGGAGAAAGCCAAAGTTTGGCACATATATATATCTTAATTGCTTTTGTATCCCTTTAATACTTATTTGAAAAATAAGGGTCATTTCTTCAGGCTCAGGGCATTCTGCAGGTGACAGTTAGGCTAGAATTACAGTGAATGTTTTGTTTTCATTGTTTTTCTTTTTACGCTTTTCTGTTGAGGGAAAGTATTCTGCTTTCCCATTTTATAATGGTGACATTTGTATCCATTTTCTTTCTGGGAGTTAAATTTTTTTGCTGTGGTAAACTATACATGTCATGCAATTTGTCACTATTTTTAGGTGCATAGATTGGTAGCAGTAAGTGCACTATTGCTGTGGCTCCATCACCACAATCTCTTCAAAACGTTTTTCATCTCCCCAAACTAAAACTCTGTCTCCATTAAATAGTAACATCCCATCCAGTATACATTTAATACATGTATAGGGAAAAACACATAAATGTATGCAAATAAAACATTTAATAAATCAATACAGACAGGGTTACAGGCCAGAGGAAGGCACAGTGGGAGATGGTGGGAAATGCTGGGAGCGCTTAGCTCCCTGAGACACAGAATCCTCTCTACTGCATCCCTGCACAATCACACCCTTCAAATGAACCTTGGGAACAACAGAGCTTCCTCCCCTTCCTGTTTCACTAAGGACTGGGTTAACTGATGGAAAGGCCTTTCTTCCCTCCACGCTCCAACCTTGGCTTGAAGGCTGGGGATGCACAAAAGGGTGGGGTCATTTTCTTCTCAGCTATCTGAATCTGGAAAGGTCTCACTTCTTCACTTCTGGGTTAAAGACCAGGAGTTTCCTTACAGATCTCAGGCCTGTGGGGGCTTTGCCCAAAGGGTAAATGGTTAAACACTTTGGGGCAAAAGCCCACAGGCTCTATGAGAAATGAATGGTCAAACAAGAACTTAGATTAGTGAAGCATGTTGTTGGCCATTGTCCTTCCACTTTCCGCTTAGCCTTGAGACAGCTCCTTGCCCAAACTGTTTTTCTTCTTTTTTCACTTACACTCAATTCTAAATAAAAGCTAAAGGCTTCAGGGCTGCTCCTGGGAGTCTCCCCAATGTGCTCTCAGTCAAGATAGTTCAGTTGCCATGAGGCTCAGAGGGGCTAAGTCTTGTCTTCAAGTAATCACTCATCCTCTGTGCCACCATGGTTGTGCACTGTGACACAGGTCCAGTGGAACCTATGGTTGCAGAAGGGAGTGATGGGAGCAGAGCTTTGACTTGCTTTGTACCCATGTGCCCCCTTCTGCCTGCTTCTAGAGAACACTCTCTCCACTGTCACTCAGGCTGATTGGTGGGAGCTGAATCCAAACCATGTCCCAGGGCTGACCAATCAAAGTAATCTATTGCCCACACCAACATGTGATTAGCTCAAGGGGGAGAGCCTGTGTGATAGTAAAAGCCATACGGGTGCCCAACACCCAGCCTCACCTACCACTTGCTTAGACACACTGGGGACTGAACTTAGGGTCTTCACATTGAGTTACATTAGCTCTTCCTCCCCCCTTCTTTCTATTTTGAGACAAGGTCTTAGCAAATTTGCTGTGCTGTCTAGGCCGGGCTTGAACTTTCAACCTTCCTGCCTCAGCTTCCCCGAGTGCTGGGAGTATAGGCCGTGTGCCACAACTTGTTGGTATTTTTCTTTGGAAAACATAGCTGTGACCAAAAATCAGGATGGACTCTGCCATGGTTTCCAGCTGCATACAGGCTCAGCCTGTACGCCAACCACCATTCTAACTATGTGACTGTATGATTCATTGACTCTTTGGAGCAACCCTGGGAGGTGCATCCTAGGAATAGTTTTATTTTCAGGTGAGGAAACTGTGGCACAGAGGGGCAGAGTAACCTTCCCAAGGCTGCACCAGCGAGTACTTGAGCAGGGATATGAACTTGGGCAGTGTGGGCTGAACTGTGCCATGAGCCACCCACAATCTGGTTCTGAGGGCTGCTCCTAACATGAACCCCTGGCCTTCTCTCTGGCTGGCACTGTGCAGGGGTTTCTCTCTCAAAATTAACTCCTGCTGTTATTGGATACTAAGCAAAAAATCTCAACTCGAATGCCTTTGGATCTTAACTTTTTTCTGGAAGCCTGAGGGACTTGGAGTCTCTCCATCAGGCCCAGAGCCTGCTACAGGTAACTTGGCCTCCAGCATATCTTAGTTCTCTGCTCCCCTGTCCCCTTATATCTGGCTCACAGAGCTGGTTTGAAGCCCTTAAGATAAAGTCTACCCTCCATAGAAAATAGAATGAGGAAAAAAAATCTTAGCCTTGTGAAATTGAAAATTCCAGCCAAGGGACCTCTGAGCTAGAGATGGGGAAGCACAGGTCCCAGAAGAGAGCTGGGCCTACTCCGAGTTAGCATCACCTCTGCCTGCACATGCCAAGCCATCTTGGGCTGGAATTATGTCTCAATCTTTACTGAATGAGCAATTGCCAACACCACGCTGCTGTTTGAGGCATGGACTTGGTGTGTGAAGAGCTCAGGTGCACCTATCCCCTCCTCCCTGCAGCTCTTTCTCCAACACCTGGGATCCGAGATCCCAAGAGAAAATGTCTCTGCACCATGCAGCTACCTCTTCACCTCACTCCTGCCCCATGAGCACTTTCCTGGTTTACCTAGCATAAGAGCTAAGGGGCCTCACAGTTTGTCCCTGAAAGCACAGGACATTGTTCAAGGGAGAGGTAAGCAGTGAGGACTCAGTGGGAGATGGGGTCAGTGTGGCCTTATACATAGAGGCACTGGCAAGGAGAGTTCGAGGGCATCCAGAAAATCTCTTTGTAATGAGGACACAATCCATTGGGCCTGTTGGAGGTAGTGGGAATCAGATATTTTATTCAGTCAAAAATGGTCCTCGATGAATTGCTGGGTGAAAAGTCATGGTGAGTTAACCAGTCATAGAAGGGTTGTTTCAGGACATTGCTGAACATTGGTGCTAATTTTCCTTAAAGATCCTAGAAGAGAGAAAATCGGGTCCAGCAGGAACTGCTTATTGCCCAAACCATTTGGCATCTTCTTCCTAGGAAATAGAGCCCCCAGTTTAGATGGATACGCGGCTTCCTAGAAGTTTTCAGAGTCAGGCTAAGAGTTCACAGCTTGCATTTTAAGTCTTTCATGATCACAACCCTACACCACCAAGTGCCACGGCCCAGCAGGCCACAGGTTCTCGCCTCTCGCCCCTTCCTCTGCTCGCTGCTGTCTGTCCCTCCTCTCCTGACCTTTGCCCTTGTAGTGAGCCTTCCTGGGGTTAACCTCGCCACCTCCTTTTCTGAATTTCACCATATACTTTAACAGTCCAGTTTCAGCTTCTACCTCAGTGGTCCTTTCTTGAATATCCCTTGCAAGGATGTTCTGTTAGCACTGCTCCCTGGTTGATCCACTGGAGCAAGTGTCCTTGGCAAGTGCTGACCCTCACTCCCCCCTTGGCTCCCCCTGTGCAGCAGAGAAGTTTTCTCTAAGTGTCTGCAGAACTGATTGTTCTGTTCTGCAGGGCTTGGCCTCAGGTGACCCTGGCCAGGTCCCGCCACCAGATTGTGAGTCCAAGAACAGTCTCCACAGGTGAGTACTGGACACAACTCAAACTCACCCTCCATGAATGCAGACTGGGGACTCCCTGGGAGTGTTGTGGTTTTTTTGGTAGCAGGGATCGAACTCGGAACCTTCTGCTTGCAAGGCAGGTGGCGGAACCACTGTGCTAAATCCCCGACCCTGCCCGGGAGTTTAATGTGACACAGAAGAGATACTTTGCACTCTTCCATGGCCCAACATGCTCATCTGTCTCCTTGGCCAGACCCAAATCTTCATACAGTCTATGAAGCACCGCATGGTCAGCCCCACCAGCTTGCAGCTTATTCTGCCTTTGGCCAACTGGTCTCTCCTCAGTGCTTTCTGAACAGTCACCACAGGTGTGCCTTTGTCTCAGCTGGTCCCCGTGCCTGGAAGGATATTCCCAAAGCTCAGGCAAGTGTCCTCAGTAAGGCCTTCAGTGACTGGCATAGCTGAAATACCTGCCCCCTTCACACACACTCTGTCATAGTTCATCTCCTTCTCACACAAACCACAATCTGAAGTCATTGTCCATCTTGCCTTCTAGAACATCACCTCTGCAATCCAGAATGCATTTAATACTAAACTTCCACTAAACTAAACCACTGAACTTCCCAGCTTAGCCCAGCCACTTTGAGCATGCTCAGAACACTTGTATGAGCTATAGTGGGGCAAAATCTTCTAACACAAAGCTTATTTCATAATAAAACATTGAAGACTTCCTGTAATTTATTGATTACTGTATTGATATGAAAAACAGAATGCTTGAAAGCAAACGCTTCCACACCGTCAATAAGTCACAAACTCCTAAATTGAATCATGATGAATCAGGGAGCATCTGTATATATTTGAGTGAAAGGGTGAACGAATGACGATCAAGTGCAAGTTTCTGTCTGTCTCAAACTTACTTCAAACAAGTCAGTGCACCTCCCAGAGCCTCACTTTCTTCAGCTGCAAAGTGGTGCTAATTACAGGATAGACCAGAGCACTTTTTCTCCAAAGCCACACAGGGAGAAGCTCCTAACTATGAACTGTCATACTTAAGCCAAGTAAACTAGGTTCCTTTGCACCAGCTTGCTAGGAGTCTCTCCAGCTCATCCCCACATGAACAGGTAGTGTCTTGTCCAGGACATAGTCACAGCCTTGGCCCAGCAGGGACCTGGGCTCTTCCTGGTTACACTGATGCCTGGGACACCATTCATGCACAGGTGTTGACCGAGCACCTATTAGGTGCGTGACCTTGGTGTAGAGGCGGCGGCTGCCAGCACAGGGACAAGCCAGACCTCCCTCTGGCTGCAGGACTCTGACTAGTGAGGGAACAGGGGCTGGACAAGTGTGGGGAACAGAATTATCTTAAGAAACATCCAGAAATGGCCAGGTAGTATCCCTGGGGAGGCAGCTGGATCTGAGAGTAGACAGGATCAGCCAGCAGCAAGGCTCACTGGGCTGAGGGAGCAGCACATGCAGTGGCCCCAGCTAAGAGAGAAGGGTGAATGGGGAACCGTGAAAGCCACAGGGGCTTTCATTGGAGGACAGATAAGATCACGCTTCTGGCTTCAAATATCAACTCTGTCCACTGAGGGGGAGCATGGAAGGGGGCAGAGTGGCAGCAGAGAGACCCACAGGGAGGCTCCTGAATAGACTAGGTGAGACACCATGGTGCCTGAACTAGATGTGAATTTAAGAGTTTTTAGAGCTGTAGTTTGCATACTGCAATGTTCACCACACCTTTTAAGGTATACAATTTTGTTGGTTTTTAGTATACTCATGGAAATCCCAGAAGAACCCTATTCCCGTTCACCTTCACTCCCCATCCTTGGCCAACATCCCTGAGCAGCTTGTGCTGTTTTCTGTCTGTATGGGTCTGCTTATAGGCCCATTCCATGTAAGTGGAATCATACAATGTGATCTTTTATGACGGAGTTCTTTCACTTAGTATGTTTTCAGGGCTCATTCACATTGTAGGATTTGCCAGTATTGCACTCCTTTTTACGGTAGAACAATTTTCCATGGAAGGCATGTAGCACTTTTTGTTCCCGTGCTGGGGATGAAACTCGGAGCTTCACACATGCTAGGCAAACTCTCACCAAACTACACCCCCAGATTTTCACTGCTTACCCACTCATCCGCTGATGGACAGTTGTGTTGCTTCCGGTTTTGACATTTGCCTACAAGTGTTAGTGTAAGCGTATGTTTTCCCTCCTCTCAGGGAGGGATCTTAGAAGTGACATTGTGGATGGAGTGAACCCTATGTTTCGAGGAACTGTCACACTATTTTCCAAAGTGGCTGTGCCACTCTCTGCTCCCACCAGCAGTGTCAGGGGCTTCTGGTTTAACTTCCTTCCCAACATTTGCTGCTGTCTGCCTTTTTAATCACAGTTTCCTAGTGGGGTGAAGCAACTCCTTCTTGTGGTCTGGATTCCTATTCCCTGGTAACTGGGGAGGCTGACTCCCTTTCTCAGGTGCTCGTACATCTTCCCAATGGCTGTTCTGCCCTCTCCAGCAGCTGCTGGGTGCTGCTTTTCACAGCTGCGCTCACTGCAGGAGTTCGGTTTTCAAGGCTATGACAGCACTGGGGAGAGGGAGGGTCGGGTTAGGGCAAGTGAAAAGCAAGCTTGCTGTTCTTCCTGATATTTGGCCGTTTTTCTTGAATACTCCATTCGAAGCCTCTAGTCAATGCTCGGAGTTCTGAAAAAGTGGATTTTGATAGGAGTTTTGTTTGTTTTTGTCGCTGTTTGATGGAGTGGATTTTCTGAGGCCTTCACTCTGCCATTCTGCACTAAAGCATCACAGAGTTAATATCTATGGAAGGCTTAATATGCATTAGGGTCTTATTGAACTATTTTTCATATTGAATGGGCCCACAACCCAAGGAAGAAGAAGTTATTTTGATTTTAGAGATGAGGAAACTAAAGCATTAATCAACTAAGGGACAGGTGATTTGTTAAATGTCCCCCAGTGGTGAGTGGAGGGGAGGTGGAGGAGACAGGTCCTCTGGCTCCAGAGCCTGTGCTTTGAGCATCTCTCACTTCTGCCTGAGCCTAGAGGACCTGGAGCCCAAGCCACCTCATCCCCCTGGGAGCCTCCCTCAGCTGGACCGGCAAAGCAGGGGCTCCCATTGGTTC
This sequence comes from Heterocephalus glaber, assembly GCF_053883595.1. Taxonomy (NCBI): domain Eukaryota; kingdom Metazoa; phylum Chordata; class Mammalia; order Rodentia; family Bathyergidae; genus Heterocephalus; species Heterocephalus glaber. Next base: position 20,100,555 of record NW_028258410.1, on the reverse strand, counting down.
CTGCCTCCCTCTATCTGCTGGGCCATGAACACCCCCCAAGACTGCCCTACCTTCTGGGGTTGGGAGAAGCAGAGTGCACGGGGCAGGGCACAGGGGCTGACAGACGGGACAGCGAGTGGCAATCAGGTTGGCGCCTCCATGCTGGGGACCCAGCTCCCTTCCCACCCCACCCCCAGCCTGCATGTGCTGGAGCCCCGGGAGCTCCCAGGGCCCGGGCTGGGAGTGTCTTGGGCTGAGCTAGAAAGGGCTAGGTTTGGGAGTCTAAGCAAACTTGAGTTTTTAGTTTTTTTAATACCGTGGTCATCAATCTGCACGTGGGCCCAGTCTGCTTCTCCAACTTTTTTTTTTGTATTAAATTCTTTTATTGGTACATTGTAGGTACACAACACAATTACATTTCTCATTGGGAATTGTACCTTTACATAATGCATCTTGGTTCTTATTTTTTCCCCATTCCTAGCCCTCCCTTCACGCCCTCCACCCTTCCCTATTTACAAAGACTTTATTTCCATTTCTCATCATTTTTTCCTTTCCCTTCTTTCCTTTCCCCTGTGCCTCCCACTACCCCCTACCCCTTTGGACCTTTTATTCCTATTTTACATTATCGATTATTCATTCTAATCATTAGTACATTTTAGGTATACAATATAATGACATTCATCATTGGAAATTTGCACCTTTACATAGTCTCTCTTGGTTGTTTTTCACCCTTGCCCAGCCCTCCCTTCAACCCCTCCAGCCCTATTTACAAAGATTTTGTTCCTATTTTTCCATTTTCTCATATTAATCCCATTCCCTTCTATCCTTTCCCTTAGCCCTCCCACTTCCCTCCCCTTTGCCCCTTCCTATTTCACATGACCTATTATACATTTAGTCCTTATTTACACTTCCAGTTTCTCACACCAGAGAAACTATTCGGTATTTACACATCTGTGTCCTATTTCACTTGAGAGTATTACCTCAATGTGCATTCACTTAGCTAGAAATGTCTCTAATTTCGCATTTTTTATGGCTGAGTGGTACTACATTTTATAGAAAAACATTTTCTTTATCCAGTCTCCAGTTGATGGGCATTTGGGCTGTTTCCAAGTTTTAGCCAACTTTGTCACCACCATCTCACAAGCTCATGCTGACTACTTTTCTGGTCCTAGAACACTCCAGCCACTGGATGAGTGATTGTACAGAGGGAAGAGCGGACAAATAGGGGGTGGATGGATGGACGGACAGGCAATGTATGGATGGAATGATGGGTGGCTGGCTGGTGAGACAGTACCAATATGCTGTTAGTCATTTATCAGACTCCTTGAGAGGTTTCGTGAGCTGGGCTAGAAGGTATTTTGCACACGTGTAGCACCAGGGCCAGGGAAGGGGATCAGGTAACCACCGCATTGTCTCCAGCTGGGTTTCCCTAGGGAACAGGGGCAGCTGAGCCCACAGAAAATCCTGCCCCAGGAACATGTCCCCCCTAGAGTGGCTTCCGAAATAAGAGACATGGACATCCCCCAGAGTTCTGTGGAACAAAAAAGCCCAAGAATTAATCATTATGCAGCATCAGGTAAGCTGCCAGCCTTCTGGAACCTCAGTTTCTATGTTTGTCAGACAGGGCTGGAAGCAGTTGCTTGCTCTGACTCGATTAAACACAAGGGACAAGCCAAGTGTGAGGGTGATGACGTGGTCTCAGGCCTGGTTGCACAGGTTCAAATCCCAGCCCTGCCTGTAGAAGGCTCTTCCCCACTCAGAGCGGAGCACAGCTATCCCTGGGGCTGTTGGGGAGGTGGAGTGAAGCAAAGCATAGAAAGATCTAATTGCAGAGCCTGGCAGCTGATCAGCTCCCAGTAAACTCTTTGTCAGGGCTTACAACACAGACCAGGACGTAGTAGGCACTCAGTAAATGTTTCTAGAAGGAATTGTTTGAAAAAATGGTCTCAGGCCATGAGTTAAGTACTCCCCTTATTGCCATTTTCCACATGGTAAACCGAGTCCCAGAGACACCAAGGAGTTTGTCTTTCTGGTGGGACACAGGGCTCCAAAGTCCCAGATTGCCCAGCCTACTCAATGTGAGTCTCCTGCTCCACCTAATTGAGGCTAGGTCAGAAACCAAGATTTCCAAACTCAGGGCTTGAGGTGCAGCACGTCAGTTTCCTTCAAATTCCTCTAAAAACACCCTCCCTTTAAAGCCCCCAGATCTAGAGGTGGAGAGGAGACTTACAGATAGCTTGGCTGGAAGGCTTCTCTGAGTAGCCAATGCCCTAGCCTCAGGCCCCTCTGGCTCTTTGCCATCTGGTCCCGACCAGAGCCCAGTCTCCCGGCCAGCTGTGCTGCTTCCCTCTGGTCTGGGACAGATTTATGGCTCCCTGGCCTCATGGACACGTTTGTGTTGCTGTCCCTGGCCCATCCCTCCCTCCTGTTGCCTGATAGCTCCCAGAAGCCCATGTCCATATTAATGGCTCTCGACCTTAGCAGCCAACGCTGATTCACTATCAAATTGCCCTGAATTAAGCCTCAAGGACTGCACTTGGGGAGAGGGAAGAGTCAAGGGGGAGGACAGAGCCAGATCCACATCTCCCTGCCCACCTCCCTCTCCCAGCCACCCTTCTGCTGCCCCTCTCCCTGCAGAGTCAGAGCTGCAGAGCCGCCTCAGGGCCTTTGCCCAGCTATTCCTTCAGCCCCTTATTGAGCACAGCTTGAGGTCACTGTCCTCCACCCTATCTTGTCTCCCCCCCCCCCCCGCCACTCCACCCTGCCTTGGTGCTTTCTCATCTGCTTGTGTCTTTGAGTCTGAAATCCCACACAGCCAGGAGGGCTACGGGGCTGAGTAGCCACCAGCAGCATTTTGCAGGTTCCCATCAGCCTGCTCAATGAATTCATAGGATAATTGGTAAAGGTAAGAGTATATTTTTTGGGGGGTAGAAATAAGAAAAGGGCAAGAAGCACAGAAGTACCCAAGGAGAAAAAGGGCACTTTGGAGGTAGAAAAGCTATGCCCCAGGCAGCAGCACAGACCACAGCAGGAACAAGAGGGGCAGCAACCGCAAAGGTCCTCCCTGCCATGTTTTTATACCTTCCCTGGGAGCTGACCCAGGTGGTCCCACTTGATCGCGTGCTAGAAGATTGGTGTCAGGTGCTAGGCCCCGCACGTTCTCGTGTCCGAAGATTTGGTACCAGGTGCAGGGCTTGGTCTGATCCTGTGTCAGGCCCAGGCACTGCTGCTCTGTGCCGTGGTTAACAAGGCTCTTCAACTGGCAAGTGGTGTCCACCTGCTTCAGCTGCGTTGCCATGCCCTAGCTGCCTACTTGAGTCCTGCCCCCTCTTTCCCTGCACTTCCACCCAGTCCTAGCACATAGCACCTCTTCAATTTGAGGGGTGATAGGGTGATTCATTCTCTAAGAGTCAATTCACTAAGAAGGCACTCAAGGCAAACAATTGTATTTTAGCATGGAGAAAACAATAACCAACCTCAACAGCTAACCATGTGGCAGGCACTGTTTCCATGAATTATGCAAATTATCTCATTTAACCCTCCAACAAAGTGATGCTGTTATATATTAATATTTCCATTTCACACCTGCCCCCTGAGTGTGTATTCGGAATTCTTGTGGAAGGAGCTGGCCATTATTTTCATACTGGGGTGCATGAGTCACTCTGAAGTTCCACCTGGAGCAGGAGGTGTCCTGAACGGGCTTCCTCCCAGAAGTGGGTTCTGCGCCATCCATTTGGTTCTACCACTTCCAGCCTGTTTCCCACTTGGATGAAGACTGTGGATAGTGTGGAATCGTCACTGCTAAAGATTTATAATCCTTTAAAAACACATGGCGCTTAGTATGAGCCTGCACTGTTACTCGCTTTAGATGCCATTCCCAAACCCTAGGGAGTTGGTGCTATTGTTATCTCTAATTCTGAACAGCTGAATACAAGTTTACACAGCAAAGTGGTGGAGCCAGGCAGCCTGGCTCCCTGATGGAAATGACCCCTCAAAGGAGAAGAAAGAAACAGAGACAATGGCAGGGCTGGAGAGGGCCACAGGTTTTCCCCAGGACCCATTCGGTTGTGAGGGTAGAAAGCCATGCGGAATGAGGTCCAGCTGAGAGGACAAGCAGGGCTGGAGCTAGGACCCTTAGCAGTGGTACTAGGCTTGGGTCTTTTTCCTAGTTCACTTCTGACTCCCTTGTATCGGCTGCAGTTGTGGGCTCCATTGGTCAGAAAGATGGGTGCCAGTAACTTCAGGTCCATAGTAACTCCAGATTTAACCAAAAGGAAGGAGACAGCTAAATCCCTTTATTGAAAATATTAGAATTACCTCTCTCTGAATCTGATTGGTAGCCTTGAGTCAGGTGCCCACCCATGAACCAATCATAATGGCAAAGAGAATGATGCAGTTCTCTGATTGGATGATGAAGGCATTATGTCAATACCCAGAGCTCGGTGGGAATTAGTTCTACATGAGGCCCGTAATGGGAGGGTGTCCCTGGACAACACTCCTGCTTCCAACAGAACCAGGAGCAAGGTGGCAAGAGCCAGGTGGGGAATTTCCAGGGTTCATGGCATGACCAGCACTGTCACTCTCAGATGACACAGTAGTGGCCCCCCCATGCTGAGTGTATGTGTGTGTGGGGGGGTGCAGCTGGTGCTTTTCATTTGTATTTTATGACATCTATAGAGTCAGAACGACATATGCTTATATATTTCTCTCTTCTCCACAGCTGTCTCTCTAAAGAGCTCCAAAGTAGGCATTCACGGTCCATCTGGAAGGGGAGTGACTAATGGGAGAATTTCAGGCACAGTGATAAGGTGGAGGGGATTTTGTAGGAAAGCTGAGCTCGCAAGTATGTGACAACATCAGGCTGGGTAAGGGGTGGATTTGGGTCCTCATAGCAAACAGGAATAATAATCTAGATAGTGCTGACTGAACTCTTGAGCTGTGCCAGGTGCTGTTCTAAGCTCCCCTGAGTTTCCTTCCAGGGGAGCTGTATTCCTGGGCTCAATCTTCCTTCCTCTGCCTCCCAAGTATCTGGGTACGGGTGTGTCCCACCACATCCCCTGAAAGTGTGCCTTAAACAGTGCAGCTGAGATTGTCAATCTCACCTAAACTCTTCAGTGACTACACACTGTTCTCAGAATTAAAGCCAAGCTCCCCACTGTGGCTTACACAGTGCTATGTGATATACCTCTATCCCCTTCTCGATTTGCACCTAGCAACCTCCAGAGCTCAGGGCCTTTGCACTTACTGGACCTGCTGTCTGAAATGCTTTCTTCCCAGATCTCCTTGTGTCTGGCACTTTTTCATCCTCCAGGTCTTAGCATGTCCACCTTGAGCCTGCATTATTCAGGGGTTTGCACAAACCAGATACGGGGGGGGGTTATGGGGGCGGGTGAGTGTGAAATCTATAGTCGGCTTGAAATTCCAGCAAGCGTTGAAGCTGTAGTCCTGAGTCTAAAGAGTGGAACCTTGGGCAGAATTTGCATGTTGTAATGGGAGGCAACTCTTTTCCTTTTTGAGGGATCTCATTCTCTTAAATTTTTTGACTAATTGCATGAGGGCTACCCATATTGAGGCAGGAATCTGCTCTGCTCAGAGTCTACTGACTTAAATGTTCATCACATCTTCAAGGTAACTGCACAGCCACAGCAGCCTGGATGGGCTTTGACTAAGCACCTGGGCACTGTGGCCTGGCTGTGCTGATACCACGAACCACGGAGCCCTCTCTGCCCACACTCACTGATGTAGGGTCCTGAGCCAGATGCTGCTTGTGCCCCTCCCAGGACTCTCAGAGTTAGAGTGCCCTGTAGACTTGTGCCCGCATCTCCGTGCCCAAGGATGGTCCCCAGAACCATGCGAGACTGCTGTGCCTTTCTGGTACACTAGGGCTGTCAAAGGTGCATCATCCCCTAGAGCAGCCTTGACCAGTGACCCTCAGTACCTGGTGAGAAAATACCCCAGACACCTCGTCCTCTGGTGCAACACTCAGCGGTGTGGTTCCCACTGCCCTCTGCCCCGGCAGAGTTGTACCCCAGCTACCCTTGGCAGTCACTCGATTGATGACATCCAGATGCCCTTACAGGGGTTGCCTGCATTGCCTTCCCAACAGACATCTTGCCCTTGATCTTGGCCTGGGGTCTCTGGGAACCTAAGGTCAGATGCTCTCTCCTTCTCTGCCATGTTTCTTGGTGTTATTATCAGTAAAGCTCTTATCAAATCTCTGACATGCTCACATGACTGCTGTCTTTGGTCTGCTCATTAGAAACCCAGCTTCAAAGGCCAGGGGCCACAGCTGGCGCACTGCTGTGGCTCCAGGACTTAGCAACCATCCAGCACTGAACATGGGATCAATATGCATTGCAAGGATGAACAAATGAATGAATGAAGGAAAGTTCACTCGGGCACCGTGATGTGATTGTGCCCCAAATTCACTTGTCCCATTTCTTCTACATCCTGCACCTCTGAGATCTAATCTGGAGAAGCGATTTGTGCCACAGGACATGTGCTCTTTCTCTCCATGTGAAGCATGTGAAATCAACAAGAAACATTTATCGTGCAGTTCTTTAATTCTAGGAAGTCACTCCAATAAGGAGAATAGGAAGTGATGGTGATGAGGCATTGACATTACAGAACTGCAAAGGCCTCTTGGATAGGGGCAGGGGCGACTGCACAGGGCCAGGGCCAAGTGCCCACTTAGCCATGGCTTGTGGGTCCAACAGTGCGCGAATCAGTGCCCCCGTTACTTGGTTTCAGTGTTCCTCCCCGTAAATGGGGGTGTGAAAGCTTTCACTCACCAAATGGAAGTGCCATGGGTACAGCCAGGTGGGTGCTATAGGCTCCAAGTAACATAAAACCCAGCTAGAAGTGGGTTGTATGAAAAAGTTAATGACCATCTTACCTATGCCATCTGAGCTGTCCTGGGCCTCAGGGTTGCTCTCTGGCCTGTCCTCTCCAAACTCCCTGGGAGCAGGGACTGGGCTGCCTTTTTTTCTCTGCTATCTCTCAGAGCACAAGCCAGGGCCTAGCACAGAGAAGGTGTCCCCAAAGGAATACACATGAGACCCATCTAACCCTGATAAGGGACGGTCTGCTAACCTGTGTGTTCCCAGTGGCAGCGGAAGGAACAAAAGCTCTGAGGTCAATGACCTGCTTGCTGCCTCAAAGCCAACAGAGACAGAGTCAGCTGTGCTTCTGCCAGGCTCTCACCTTAACCTGGACACCCTGCTGCCCCGCTCGCCTTCCAGGCCTTTCTGTCCTCCTGGCCTGGTGTGGGAGCCTGGCCAGCCCCACCTCAGACAGCACAGACACTGCCCAGGACTGGAGTCCATCCTCCTCACCTTGACAATTACAGCGAGGACATCAATTCAGCAACATGTGCTTGGTCAGCTGCCTTGCTTTTCTCCTAAGTAACAAATTTATGGAACACACATGCACTTCGGTGATTATTTCCTGATAGTTTATAGTATCAAGCCTCCTTTATTTCCCCCCAATAAATCTAGTTTACATGGATTGGCAGATCAAACGGTGCATTTCCTGGCATCAAGAGGCTGTGAATCATTCACAGTGACTTAGGAAACTTGTGGAGACTAAGGTTTTGCATAATGCAAATTGGGATGGAAACATATTTGATCTGGCTTTCCACAGATGCAATTAGAACAATGAACACCAGAAGAAATTCTTTCTCCTGAGACAGAGGAAGGTCTGCTTGGCATGCAAAAGAGCACGGTTATTTGCGACACAGGGAGCACAGAACGTGGTTAGCAAAGCACCCAGTTTGATTTGCAGCTTTAAGGCATTCAGAGATGAATAAAACATTGAATTAATTGCCCAAGAACTGTGACTAGCCCGCCCAAGATCTAAGCACCTTGGAAAACACACACAAAAACAAAAATAAAAAACAAGAGGGGGCCTGGGAACCCCTCCTCCAGGCCTGGAGACCACACTGGGTTTAGGGTCCTTGGTCCTATCTGGAATTTCTGCCATGAACACTGACGTGCAGGTCCCATTTCAGCTCCTCGCCCCCAGAAAGCCCCTCCACCATCTCTGGGAGCTTCTTTGTCTCGCCTCAGATTTCCTCACCCACTGAGGAAATATTTACTGAGCACCTGCCTGCTAAGCACCAGTGGTGCTGTTTCAGGTGCTGGGGAGACAGCGAGGGAACAGCCGGACCACCATCCCTGCCCTTGGGGCTGTCTTCCTGCCAGGAGTGAGACAGCCAGCAAAGCAAGGGAATCAATCTTCCAAGGGATGCTAAGCTAAGTGCTGTGGAGAAAACAAAGCGTGAAGCAGAGGGGAGCTCGGGAAATGGGATGGTGGGGATGGCTTGCACTTTGGACAGGGCAGGTCAGGGAGGGCCTGAGAGGGTGGTATTCAGCCAGGGACCTGACAGAGGTGTTGGGCACATGTGAGGTGTCCCTGGGGAGATCAGCGCAGCACAGAGAGCGGTGCTGTGGCCAAAGTGTCTCTGGGGGTTGCAGGAACAGCAGCTGCAGCTGAGGTGGGCAGAGAAAGGGAGAGGGAGAGGAGGGGCCGAGTCCCAGGGAGCAGGGCCAGAGTCACGTGAAGCCTGTCTATTCCTTTGTCCATTCACCTTCCAAATTCACTCGTTCAATGAACAAATACTTTCACCTCGTAATCATGAGCCAGAACTGCTGCAGACCTGGGAATCCAGCAGTAGACAGACTAGACAAGGCCCCCGAGTCCTGTCCACTGGAAAATGGAGAATAAAGCAGTGAGGTAATTTCTGAGATGACAGGGAGGCATGAGAGTGACATGGAAGAGTGGAAGGGGCCTCGGGTCTTTCTGCTTGGCCAGGGATCAGGCCTATGTCACTGATGAGTGACTGAGGTGGGCAGGGAAGCCCGATAGCCACTGACCAATGGCCACTGATTTCAGGCCATAAGCACGGGGGAATCCTCTCATCGTTTGCTCTTCAGTAATGCTTTTCTTCCTGAGTCCATCCAGCAGGTGGGGAGATGAAGGCTCTTTAAGGGTAGAGATTGCGGCTTTTTAGCTTTCTGCTCTCCCTCTACAGAGTCTGGGAATGTCAAGGCCTTCTCCTTCTCCTGGGGTCAACAGGAGACCCTGGGAGGCTGTTAGACATGCAGCATCCTCCGTCCTCTCCCACCTGGGTGCCCAGGACCTGGCGCTGGACAAGTGTGGAGGAGCAGCTGGATTCGGGGTGAGAATCCCTAGCTGGGGGGCTCCTCTCCTACTCATTTCAGTCACTGTGGGCTGAGGGCTCGAACACAAGGCGCTGGGGTCTCCTGGGAGATGTCACATGAATGTCATCACTGTCTTTCTCACTGGGGACCCTCACAAGCATCTGCTCAATGCATGCACTGAGGAAGGAAGAGTTGGGTGAAGTGTGGGGTGTCCCCAGAGCTCCAGGGACATGTGGGGATACAGGGGAGGGGCCTGGAAGGTCCTCAGTGGCAGCCACTCCCTTTAGGGGCAGTTTCTTCTGAGTTCACAGCACTGAGCTGCTCTGCTGCCCCATGGCTCAGGGGTGTCCCTTTCAAATGTGGAGGCCCTGCTGGCTGTCCCCCTCTGATGGCTGCAGAAGGGAGGGAGGGAAAACAGATGTGATTTTGCCCCTGGAGGACCCAGGGCTGGGAGGCACCACGTGATGCCCAGCAGATGCCCTTATCCTGAATGCTTGGCCACTGGTGGGGTTGTGGCCTCAGGCCTGTCTGCCTGGCCAGGCCAGCATGGTGGACCTCTGTCTGGCCATCTCCCCATTTTTATGTGAGAGGCAGGCAGGACATGGCTGGGCTGGGGCTGCCATCTGCTCTGGGCTGCATTGTGCCGAGAGCTTTGTGTGCTCCAGCAGGGGAGGGGTGGCTCCAGGCAGAGGTCTCAGGAGGAAGTGGAAGAAGGTGCTCCAGGCTGGCCATGTGGATGGGGATGCTGAGGGCAGAGCTGTGCCGGGCCGCTGTCACCATCTGTGCTCGTCCCTTCTGAGGCTGTTCTGAGGTCAGCCTGGCCCAGGGGAGCCCCCTCCTCAGCCAGGGCAGGGTGGTGTGTGCTCACCCTTCTCAGCTGGCAGCCAGAGAGCCAGAATCTGAACCAGCTCCTCTGGCTCCAGAGTCTGTGCCTATTAAGACACCCTGGCCCCATGCACTTTTTGATCAGAGTGCCAGGGACTGTCCCTGGGTCACACTGGGCAGTGGCCAGGACACAGCACCTGGGAGACCACCTCTGGCCCTTTTCCTGGAAGCCCTGGACACCCAACCAGTGGTGACCAGGAGAAGGGTGGAAGGGGCTCTAAGGAGTGAGCCAGAGGATAGGAAATGTGCCCTCACAAAGCCACCAGAGATTCGGTGTCCAGGGAGGGAGGAGACTTTGGTCCCTGGTCTCTTTCTGTAGCCACTGTGTGTTGGGCAGCTCTGTGAATCCCAGAGGTCCTGGACTGGGATCCTGTTCCTCACTCCAGACCTCACTACAGCCTGACCCCAGTGTGATGGCTACTCCTGTCCAGTCTGTCCTTATAGGGAACAGGGAAAGGGGATGTTACCGAACCCCTGCTGTGGGTCCTGGTCTCCTGTGAGCCACAACAATGCAGGGCAAATTAAAGAATAAAGACAGAAAGTGAGACTTAGAAAAGAAGCTGAGTTCTGGGCCTGATCAATGCTGCTCTGGGCAGCAAAGATGAAGGCACCTGAAGCTTACCATTATTTACTGGGTTCATGGGGAGTAACAGATGATTTAGAGGGTGACAATAATCCTAAATTGACAAGGATGTTATAATCAGAGAAAGTATCAGATGTTTCAGTGGGTGGCAGTAATCCTATGACCATAAGGATCTTATGCTGATAAGGATCTTAGGTCAAGGAGTTTATGTTGATTAGGATGGTAAGATGAGCAAAGATAGTCTCACAACAGGTGGGATGAGTTAAACTGATAAGGAATTTATCCCTCCCTAGGTGAAACCTTTCTCTTACTACTCAGTTCTCAAGGAACCAGGATGTCTTCTGCAGATGTAATCTTCCCTTTGAGTGTCACAGCATCATGGGACCATTGAGGTCTCAGCTGTGACTAGAGGCAAAAAGAGTTATGTTTTGGCATGTCATAGCCCACTTGTAGGCAAGAAGACTAGGTCTAATCATAATTTAATTGTGAAATGATTTTTCCCCAAAATTATGTAGAATGGCTCCCAACATGGCCTTTTTCTTATTTTAGTGGAAACTGGGTGCCTTTTTGACAATTTTTGCACTCAGAAGGAAGGCAGCTATTGGGAGGTGACCACAGGAAGCAGAACTCAAAGGGGCCTGTTTGGTGAAGGGCAAATGGGCCACCTGGACACAGGCTCACAGCCGGCAGATGTAACACAGGAGCGCCATTCACTGGGCCCAGCCTGGTGACGGCCCATACTGAGTCTGGTGCTGGGAGCTGAGGGACTCGCCGGGCCTGGGTGGTGCCACACAGCTCCTTCCTGTCTCTGCCCCTACACCCACCCGACCCTGCTCCCAGGGAAGGCACAGACATTGTGCTTGTCATTAAAGAGTAATTTCATTATCTGCTGAAAACGAGGTTCCAGAATTAATATTGAAATGAACTCTGTGTTGTGCAGCATCTTTTCCCCTGCTCATCAGAAATTGGGAGGTTGTGGGAGAAGAGGAGCCAGGAGGAAGCCTGAGGCCCCTTTCCAGGCAGCCGTCACAGGCCCAAGAGCTCTGGTGGCAGGCACAGCCCAGGACACCCCAGACCCAGAGCACCCTGGGACCTGGGCGAGCCGGGGAGGATCCAAGTCGGGACTGGTCAGGGGCCAGAGAGTGGGTTTAGCACATGTGGGGCCCTGGGCAGGTGGCCAAGCACTCTGAGCTCATGTAGGAGCTGCAAGTCATCATGGTGCCCCAGGGGGGCTGCTGGCGAGATTCAACACCCTGCTGCAGGTCTTGGCTCAGTTACTTTGGAATGAGGTGGCCCTTGGTGTCCCTGTGGAAAGTCCCAGCCCAGTCCTGGCCACTTGCTCTGCTGCTGACCCCTCAGTTCTTGTCCTGCACTCACCATCAGGAATAGTAGGAGTTTTACTTCATGGCCAGTCTAGAGATGGCTGTGCCATTTATAGTCCTGGATCACAGGGCAGGGTGTGGTCTCTTTTGGAGGACTTAAGGACATGTCGCTAATTTTCCAGCTGAGGTGTTGCACCAAAGGTGCCAGAGGAACCGTATCTGCCAGTAGGAGAGCCCAGGAGGAAGACTCTCAGTGGTCCAGTGTATGATGAGGCAGGACCAGGAGGCCTGGAAGTGGGATTCAGGCTGTGGCAGAAAGAGGAGCTGGAGTGGAGGGGTCAGGTGAGGGTATTGTTCTAGATTTGTATGCTGTTTTCTCCTCTAGGCTCCCCTTCTCCATTCCCCTAACTTCCCTCTCCTTGGACCTTTTCTGCCCAAGACTCACCCTTTATGCCTGTTGGTCAATCACAGGCAAAGGCCAGAATCCTGTGACCTCCAGCCCCTGGGAATTCTGTCCTGGTGCTGGACATGTGGCTTCAGACAGGTCTGGGACTTTAGCCAATAGAGAGGGAGAGGATCCTTCTCCAAATGACCACAGCCTTAGCACGATGAGATCTAGGCTCACCAGTTACTGAGCCTGGGCCTGTGTCCTTACGTGGGGACAGTGCCCTAGCATGGCTGGGAAGATGGAGCAGGAACTGTGAGCAGACAGCTCAGTGCAGGCACAGTCAGCCTCACCAAGGCCGCTGAGGTCACCGATAAACAAGGGGACCAGGGGATGAGGGCAATGCCTTATGGGGCAGACTCTGCAGGGCCCCAGGCCTGTGTAAGTCCCTGAGAGCAGACTGCACACCTTTTAATGATTTGCAGCAAAGGCTGAAACACAAGAAGCCAGCTCTTAAGGCCAGGATGGTGGCAGAGCACAACCTGGGGTCCTGTGCCCGGCCTCATGCCTCCTGCAGAGGCCCTGGCATGCTCTGCTGGCCCTGCAAGCACAGGCTCCTGGGCCTGAGGGTCAAGTGGTCTCACAGAAAGTCCAGGCAGCTCAAGCCAGCATTGCCCGGTGGGCTGATCAGTACCCTGTCGGCTGCAGCTTCCCCCCAGAGGCTCCCAGAACAAGGGCTGTGAGGGGCAGGGGCACCTAGGACCTGGCTCCCTGGCTGGATGGTGGACACAGGCCTCCTAACGTGGCTCAGACAGGAGCTCCAGGTCACAGTCATGCCAAGACCTGCAGGCCCGGGAGGGCTGGTGCCTAGGGCTGGGCTCTTGCCAGGGCCTACATGAGACACAGGAACCTTGGGGCGAGCGCTTGAGTCCCCTCTGCCAGGAGAGGAGGCCAGGGGTGGTGTGACTGAGCACAGGAGAGCCAGGCCAGGCGGAGCCCTACAGAGGCAGGGAGGGCAGTAAGGACACCCCAAGGACACGCTCAGACCCGCAGCATTTTAGATTTGGCCACATGGGCCCTTTTCAATGTACTTTTGCCAATATTTGAAAACCAGATTTCATATATATATATTAAAAAACAAACAAACAACAGCTTCTTCCAGAAGTGAAGAATTGAGCTCTGCAGGTGTAGCCTGGTTTCCCTCACATAGCTACCAGCCAAACAGGAGCAGCCACCCCTTCACGAACATTTGCCTTTGAGGGCCATCTGGGCCATCTACCCTTTTGGGTTCCTTGCTTGGGCCCTCCCATGTACAACCCTGCCCAGGGCTGCTGGGTCTGCAAGGTTGGCAGTGTTTGCTCTGCATGGTGTGGGAGCTGGGGGTGATTTCCATGTGGGCAGAAGTGGCAGAGAACAGCTGGGCTGGGAGGGCCATGGGACCAACACAAGGAATGTCTCCATGGCAACCACTTGAGCTGATACCCATGATCTCAGCTAGAGAATGAATGACGAGCAAGTGGCAGCTCAAAGGAGATGCTGCCGGAGGACCGTGTCAGTCCCGCTGTCACTGGTACCACACAAAGCTCAGAAAAGGGGAAGCATCAGCCCCAAATCGTGGGAGGTCAAGTTTCTACTGGTTGTGCAGAACAGGGACTCAGAAAAAGTGACAATAGTTAACAGCAGATCTGAGTGCTTTTATGACAAAAATGTCTCTAATCTCTCAGTCACAGTGAGATTCTATTATCCCCTGTTTCCTGGATGAGGAAATGGAGGCACTGCATATTCAAGTAAAGTTGGTCATACTGTCCTGCAGGAAGGAGGTGGATGCAAACCAGATCTGGTCCAGAATCCAGACTCTAAGCAGCTTCTCTGATGCCGCCAAGATGAGGCTTGGAGTAACACTAGTTGCCTTTCTACCACACTTGAGCGAGGGGCTGGGTCTCATCTCTCACTAGGAACTGTCTACACTCACTGCTTTCCCAGACCCCTCAGACACAGGCTGCCCTCAAGGACAAAGGACTATGCTTGGGGGGAGGGGTTCTAACCTCACCTTCCTTGGGGAAGTGGTTAATTGGTGGCCAGACCTGAGGTCCCTTGGAGGAGCCCCTGGGATGCATGGAGCAATCAATCTCTGTGCAGAGGCCCAGCTGGCAGGATGGACAGCGGCCTGGCCATAGCTGCCCAGGGTCACCAGTAAGTCACGGGGCTGGAGGACGATGAACTCAAGGCTCCACCTGCAGACCTACAGCGTCAGAGTACAGTTCCATTCCTGCCCCAGCAGGCTGCAAATGTGAGGTTTCCATTGGAGCATTTCCAGTGTGGATCGGAAATGACATGCACAAATAATCCAACCTTGCTGCACACGTCATGTTAGGAAGGTCAGCGAGGTCCTAACTGTGACAGGAAGATGAACTGCTAACTCTAATGCGATATCTCTATGCACCCCATCAAGTGTTTCCTGCCTGTTCTTGGGAACCACCAGAAAGGGTGGTTCTCAGTGTCCACATGTAAGTGCAGGGGACAGTGGATGTCGGGGAGACGAGTGCACACAGACACACAGGGAGTGCAGGTGACCTAAAGCAAGGTGTCCTGGCACCCACCCATGGCTCCTCAGGAGCACCCAGTTTTTATAATGACCCAAATGTCTCTACCCTCCTCATAACACACCCCGGGGGCAGGACCACCTACACGGAGAATTCCTGCACCAGACCCCCCACGTTAGCAATTCAGCACCCACGACCCGGACAAAGTCATCTGGGAGCCCTGCCCCTGTGGGGCCGAGATGGCTTGGCCCTGTCCCGGGACCCCATTTCCAGCAATCTTGGTCTCCTGCTCCTGTGGGAGACCAGGAGGGAAGAATGAGGCCTAATTGGCCTCCTCCGTGAGCACTGAGAAGAAAGAGGGCATGAAGCGTGCTAACAGCTGCGGGGAGAAGCAAAAATACCTGAGGTTAAGTTGTTTACCTGGAGAAATACCATGGAGGGAGGAAGACAGATGAGTCCTGTGAAGCTCTTAATTGCTTGTGTCCGAGTCTGAGTGAATAAAGCCGAGGTGCGCCAGTCACTCGGGGCTCTATGTGGAAGGGAAACATGAGCCACTGGCCCCCCAGATTTTAACCTGATTCTGTGCCTCTTTACTTCTCATCCTTGTCACCCCTTGGTCAGGTTCAAGCTCCCAGGCTGGCTCCTACACGCTCCCTTCTCTGTCTCTGGCAGCAAGAGATGTTTGTCCCACGTCTTTGCCCGGCTGTTGTGCCTGGGAGCCTTACTCAGAGTGGGGAGGGCCCAGCTCAGAGGTCACAAACACTGGCCCACAGGCTAGTATTTCCCCGGAGGTGTTTTATGGTAGTACCTCCGTCCACAAACTTAATTCTTTCCATGATTCTGGTCGGAAACCAAATTGGACGAGGATCGAATCAAATTTCCCTATAAGTTCAACATTGAATCTAACCACTGAATTTGACTTGCCGTGGTCCCTGCTCCTCTCTGCTGTCGCACACCTGGCCCGTTTCCCTCACTACCCCCACCCTCCTGTGAGTGTCTGAGACCGTGGATCCTGTGGAGAGACTGAGGCCACTCCACTCTCTGAGCTTCAGTGTCCCTTGTCCTTGAAATGAGAATGACATCTTGCAGAACTGATGCAGGACAAAATGAGACGATGAATGTCAAGTGCCTGAGACGTGGCTGCTCGGATCACTTTGGGCAGCCTTACTGTTTCACAGTCTTACTGTGGGGACGGCTCGGGGGAGGTCAGACCAGTGCAGTGGGCTCTGGAGTGCGGCTGACTGGGTTCAAATCCCCACTTCCTCCCTTCATTGCTATGTGACCTTGGGCAGGTGGGTGACATCCTCTGGCACTCAGTCACCTCATAAGTCACCTGGATGATGAAAATCACACCAACCATAAGCTCCCCTGGACAGTCACAGAACACTGGGCCCCTGGGAAGGCTGTCCTCTCACCTCCGGGCGACGAGAGGAACGGAAGAGAATGGAGGACCCCTCAGGGCTGAGCCCAGACCCCAGTCTGGCCCCACAAGTCACAGACAGGATTTCGGCACCTGAGGGACGTTGATGGTAAAGGCATGGGACTGCCACCTTCCACTCCTCCCTCACCTCCACCCAAGGCTCTGTCAGAATGAATGCCACACCTGCAGCCGGCCAGGTGTTTCCCTGACTTTCCTGGGTCTTTTAGTTGCCAAGCGGCAGAATCCAGATCAAGAACGAAAGCCAAACGGAGAACAAGGAAACAAAAAAATGTCTGGCTCACATTTACGCAGTGAAAAACTGGCGGCAGGCCTGGCTATACCTGGGGGCTCATGCCTCACTCCATCTCTCAGCCCTGGCAGCCCAAGTCAGTGGCGTTGTCAGACAGGCTCCCCTAAGCAGTGGCGCAGGGGTCCCAGCTGCTCCTGGCTTCCATTCACCAACGTAGCAGCCCCAGCAGAGACTGGACTCCCCCTTCCGGGTCTGGCAAAGCCCCAGGGTGATGCTCAGAAGCCCATAGTGGCCCGAGTGGATCTTACTGCCCAGACCGAGGTCACATGAAAGCCCCACACAGAAGAGGGGCTTAAACCACGTGGATGGATGGAGGGTGGGGGGAGCTTCCACTGTGACCCAGGGCCCAGGTCAGGGTGCAAGCTGAGGTGTCTTGTGCCCACAGTGGGAGCCGCAACAGTCCTGTCTCCAGCACTGGGATGGGCAGCTGATGCCTGTGTCATCTCCGGTCCCCCGAGCTCAGAGGCCTGGACCCCACGGATCCATTCCTGTCTCTGCTCAGAGCAGTGGGCAGAGCCTCTGGTTTGCCAGAAGAGCTTAGGGCCTATGGTGGGAAGCTCCTTTCTCTGGGGCCCAGGAGAGAAAGGACTCTCAGAGCCACACAGTCCAAGGGGTGGAGGCAGGATTTGAACAGAGGACCTGGGGTTCCTCCCCACAGGGCTGGGCTGGCTGAGCTGGTGCCTGGCCCAGCCTGCTGACCTCCCTAGGTTGATGCTTCAAGCTCCATCGTGGCCAAATTTTCTAGACTCAGGCAGGGGCAGGGGAAGCTCAAAGGCCAATTGGTCTTGGCAGGAAGTTGCGCGTGATGTGAGGGCCGCGGGGTCCTGGCCTGGCCGCCCGCCCATCCTGCCGTCTGCTCCCTCTGAGGCCAGAGACATCCACGGGAACCTCTAATCTGCTCAGGGACTCAGGCCACTTCTGTGCAGAACAGACCTGTAACTCGATCCCTCAAGGCCAACCTGGGAATCAGGAGTCTTCCATGGGCCCCAGAGCCATTCTCCCTGCCTGCCCATGTTCTGTGATCTTTGAGGCTGACTGGGTGGCCCACACCATGGGGCATTCTTTGCCTCTGGCTTTGGGTTTGTGACCCAGTAGGGAGTCCCAATAGGTGGTCAGGGGTGGTGTGGTTGGGGTGCTGGCTCACCTGGCTCCCTCCTTTCAGGATCACCTTGGGTTGGCTGTGCCCTTGTCTATTTTCTGTCTTCACTACAGGAAGCTCTTTCCTTCTCCAGGGCCTTTGCACTTGCTGCTCTCTCTCCAGCTCCTCCCACACAGGCTCTTCACATCTTTCCAAAGATAGCATAGCCACAGACTCTTCCCAGGAAGACTAAGGGAGGCTGTGGCAGGTCTAGGCAAGAGAAGCAGGGCCCGGGGATGGAATGGACTGGGAGATGTCAGACTGTGGCTGTTGCTCAAAGCACAGTGCTCCAGGGAGGGGACTGAGCTGAAGCCAGATGTCCTTTAGTGTGTCACCTTCTCAGAGCACCTTCCCCCATCTTCTGTCCATCTATGGTGGGTGTCCCTGTGTCCTGCACTGACCTCTGAAACAACCTATTGTTTGTTTCCTTTGTTACACATCTTATATCTCATCATAAATTTATTTCTCCCAGTTATTAGAATACAATACTTGGTTTCATCCTCTGCCTCCTGAGCCCCACCCCAGGCCCAACCCACCTGCTGCTCCCCAGATGTCCCCGCTGGACTCCTGGGTCACAGTGAAGGTCTCCGAGCCTATGGCAGCCCTGTCCCTCCATTGCCTGAGGATTTACTTCTCCCCAGAAAGTCCCATCCTTGGACCCCACCTCCCAGAGTCAGAACTGCTCAGGGCCCCCACAGGCCTGTGGCTGTCCTTGGGTTTTCTCTCCCACGAGGACGTGGCGTCAGATGGCTCACAGATAGGGCCACGGTATGTCACAGTGTGCCATGAAAACAGAGATACAACTTTGAACCGCTGCAGATATTTAACAGTAATGAAATCATGCTCCAGGTCTTATAAAACATGCATTGTATCAAGGGTCTTGGTTTAATAAAACTATACACATATACATTAAAAATATAACTCTCCAGAACCACAAAAATGATACAAAATTAATGGCTGAGTGAGGACAGACATTACAACTTTTATTCACACTGTTTCACCTGCCTTTCCAGTGTTTGTTTTGGAATAATTTATCTGGCCCAAGACTGTGATAAAAGCTGATGTAAGGCTGGGCTTTGGATTCGGTCAGGCACATCTAGGTCAAGTCCAGGGCTGATCTTGAGGGCTGTGCAATCTTGAGAAAAACCTCAAACCCTTTGCTTTTCATCTGTGAAATGGAAATCGTTCAAGATCTGAGGGCTCGGTGAAGCTAACCTAGGACCTGTGACTGCTCCTTAAATCAGCGCCTTTTTGTCACTCGGCCACACCCAGGCTCCTCCAGGGGGTGAGCCCCAAACCCTAGGCTCTGCTGAACTCCCAGAGAGAGGTGCCTTGGCAGATCTTCATAAATAGTTAAAATAATAAAAATACACCCCTAGGCACAGTTGAAACAGAGAACACCCTCGTTATACCACAGGACTCACTGTCATAGAGTTACACAGAGCCGATTAAAACTACAACTCTCTCTGGTCCAGAGACTTGCGCGGGAGGTCAGAGACCTCCAACATCTCCTCCATTCTTATGTGTGGGGCCCTTAGAATGCAGAACAAGATCCAGGCTTCCTGTCACCTTCTGCAGGCTCTCTGCGCATGCATCCATTGCCCCCGCTTCCATCTGTGTTTATGGGGTTGACAATTCACCCCTGGTCCCTGCTCAGGACCCGAGGGGATGCACCCACCTCCTGCACACTTGGACCATCCCCTTGGCCAGGCGAGGTCCTGGGAACTGGGGGTGTGGTGCATATAAAAGTCCGGTGCTCTCTCAGACCTGACAAGCTAATCAGGGGAAGCAAAGGAGGCGAGGCAGGAAGAGTGGACAGCGAGAGCCAGGGACAGAGCGAAGTCTGCTCAGTGCCGGGCCAAGGGTCCTCGAGGCGGCCCGCAAGGTGGGAGTGCTGTTTGTGTCTGTTTTACGGGTGTGGAGCGCGAGCCCCTGTCACGCTGGGGACAGAGCCTCTCAGACCTGGAGTGAGTGGATGTGTGTGCAAATGATACCACTGTGACGCCCACACAGCTCTGCTCCTAAGAGGGCTTTTCAAAACCAAGGGCCAGTCAGGGCCTCTCATTACCCTCCTTCCTGCTTTCCAATCCCCAAGAATCTTCCAAGATCAAGATCAGGAGACCGATGACCCCACCACCCGTTTGCCTGGCAGTCATGGGAGCCGCCGGCCGCTCGGCCTGACTCAGTCCCCGCTTGCACACCCAGAGGGCCCCACGGAAACCCCGTCAGGCCCAGCCCTCTGTGCCCAGAGCCTTGCAGAAGCTGCAGGTTCCAGGCCCAGGCTCTGCTCGAGGCGCCTGCTCTCACTTGTGAGCATCATTTCCCTCTGGCTCACCCACACATTGTGCTGTCCACAGCCCCTTTGAATAAACCAGTCCTCAGAAACCTGCAGTTCATTAAGGCCACGCCTGCTGTCTACCTCTCATCTACTCCCCAGAGGGCCAAGGACATGTAGGAAGTAGGGTTTGGATCTTTTGGGTCTTGCTCCTTTCTTCATTGTCAGCAAATAGAACAGTGACTGGTATACAGTAGGGGCCGGCTAAGTGCTTAGGTTTGTAAATGGGGTATACAGTAGCTGAGGAGAGTGACTAGTCTGGATGAGGAGCCATGTTTAAACTGAGACACGAAGGAAGGGAAAGAGCCACCAGAAAAAGATGTGGGCATGCAGCAAGTGCAAAGGGCCTGGGGTAGAAATGAGTAAGCCAAGCTGGAGACACAGTGTGGTCAGTGTGCCTGTAGTAGAGTAAGCCAGGGAGACTGGAGGGAGAAGAGTCTGAGAAGCCAGCGGGGACTAGGTCATGCAAAGCATTGGCCGCCATAAGGAAGAGCTTGGATTTTATTCTGAGAGCAGTAGGGAGCCACTGAAGGTTTCAGACAAGAGGACAACATGATTTGGTTTGTGTTTAAATGCTCATGCTAGCTGCAGGGGTGGCTGTGTACTAAGAGGCCTGGGTGAACATAGGTCAGGGAGGAAGCTGTTGTAAGTATCCAGTTGGCCATGGTGGATGTTGAGGCTCAACTCAGCAGGCACAAGGGTGGCTTGGGCAAACTCTGGAGGTGGCCTCGGGGCACTAGCTTGGCTGTATGGGGTCAAAGCCCTGACAACCAGTGAGGTATGGAGGAGTCTGGAAATTCTCTTGGTCACTTGGGGACCAGGAGGAGAAGTGGTCAGACCCGGATGAAAATACCACCACCACACAACCACCAAGAGCCCTCAAGTCCGGCACCCCCAATCCCACATGGGTGTTTGGCCCCGGCTTCTGCCGGCCCAGGCCTCCTTCCTCCAGGGAAGCCTCTACCCAGAGTTTAAAGCTCCTGTTTGCTTTGCTAATTGAGATAAATGACTTTCCCTTCACAGCCACGTGTGTGGGTGCCAAGCCGTCCACATTAACGGGGCTGGAGGAGGAAAATGAAGTGCTTCAATTTGCCATTTCTCAAGATGAAAAATGGCAAAGGGGAAATCACTCTGCTGAAAGAGAGCTGTGAGTAGCTGGAACCCCCTGGGGAGGGACAGAGGCCACCCGGGCAGGGCTCCAGACTCCAGGGCACAGCAGAAGGGGGACAGGGACGAGGGCAGAGCCCACACCTCCGTCACCCCTCCTGCACACCTGGTGTGTAGACGTCCCAAGGCCTGGCTCAGCCAGGGCTCAAAGCTGGGGTTCCTTGGGTCAGATGGGGCCTAAAGTTGCAGAGGCAGGAAACCCAACCCTAACCAACTTAAACAAAAAGGGAATGCATGCGCTCATAGAAGTAAAAAGGATCCAGGGTAGACTGAGGGACCCAGGTCTGTTTCATTCTCTTCCTCCCTCTGGAAGGGGGAGATGCCAACTTTCGGCCCAGCCTTCCCTGAGGGAAGACATTTCCTGCCGGGAGCATCTGTGGACTTCTCAGGATTCACCAGAGTGGACCCCCTGGCCTCATGCCTTTATATGCATGCACCTGCCTGCCCTACCTGCAGGAGACCTGACCCTGCATGCACCATGCCAAGGTGCACATTCATACACATGCAAACAGGTCAGTCCCACAAGAGTGGCCTGCGCCTGTGCATAATGCTCAGGCAAACTAGTGTCCACACAGCTGGACACACGCTTGGAACGGATCTCAGCCCCAGCTAGACTGGGGGACGCACAAGGTGCCCAAGAAGCTCCAAACTGTGCCCCCCACCCTCATCTTTCTTGGGAAGCAGTGACATTGCCTGGGGGCCAGTTCTTTAGGCAGCTGAGATCCCCTCTCTCACCCAGCGTCCACAGGGAGGACTCGGTTCACTGGGTTGTAGCTGTCTCGGGAAGATGATCAAATCACGGGGCTTGCAGTGAGCAGTGAGCAGTGGCCACCAGTTCTGCACTTACAGGCCAGCTCAGTTCCCTTCCTCCCAGATTCCCCAGAAAAAGGGTGCTCCCCCCCCGCCGCCCACTTGTGCTAGGCTGGACTTCACGTCTCCCCACTCTCCTCTCTGTTCTCTGGGCCCCTGGCTGGCCAGGTGGTGTTCCCTGCATGTGCAGGGCACGTGGGCACCACCAGAACAGCCAGCGAGTCCCTGGCATCTTGGCGAAGGCCCGTCTCTCCCACTGCCAGACACCTGCCAGGCTGGAGGCCGGGATGCTTGCAGGAAGAGTAGGCTTGAGGTGGGGGTCCTGAGGCTCAGTTGGGACCCAGTAAGTTTGAGGGGCCCTGAGCCTTCCCCAGGGGGTTGTCCGGCAGCTGCTGGAGGCCCAGCCTGGAGACAGAGGGAATGCGGTCTCAGGGTGGGAGGCACATGGGCTGCTACTGATGTTGCTCCTCTGTGACACTTCCCTGGGGCCCCTCGGAGAGCCCCTGTGTCCCCGGCCCCTATTCCCTCTCCCTGTCTGTCGTGCTAAGTGCACTGCTTATCCACAGGCACACTAACTGCTATGTCATCGCACTAGCAGCTTCCAGCAGAGAATCTACCTTCCTCTGGGGGTGGCAAGCACCCAAGCAGAGCTCTCACCGTCAGGCTGTTAGCACAACTAATTACCAGCTTCCCACAGGAAGGTGACAGGTTCCTGAGGCTTCTGCAGACTTGCAGTGGCTGACATGGATTCCAGAAAGGTCCCCTGCTGGGCTGGTCTGGATGCCCCAGGAAACCTTGGGGACCAGTAAGATCCCTACCTTCCCATTTGACAGAAGGGAAGCCCAAGGTCCAGAGAAGGGCTGACTACTCCCATTTTGTAGATGAGAAAACTGAGGCACACAGTGGTGAAGGGGTGATGTACCCAGGTCAGCTCAGGGCAGCAGACAAGGGGCTGGGCCACCCCTCTCCCCAACCAGGCTCCTCTCGGGGCTCATCTTGCCTCTTCCCTGCAGGTGGAAAGACCCTGTCCCTCAATATGGTGGGTTAGATGGGGGCAGGACTGTGTGTGTGGCCGCCGGTGCTCAGGGGTGTGGGCTGGCCCCTTGCCTCTGTCCACTGGATCTCACCCCCAGCCTCTCTGGGTCCTCCTTCAGGGCACCACCGGCTCCAGGGCTTTCAGGATGCTCAGTCTGCCTCCCCGGTCCTCCTGCTTTCCATTGTCCAGTCTCCTTGGACAACATGAGATTCGGTGGGGTAGTCACAGACTCCAGGAGCCTGCCATGGACAGGTGCCCACGCCTGGCCACTCTGTGTTCTACCTCCCCGCGTGGTGACTGCTCAGATGCAGGCCTGGGCCCAAGGTGGTCCATGCTAGCTTGCTGGGATGTGAGTTGGAAAGAGGGAGAGAGAGGGGCTCCTTCTCTTGCACCTCGCTGGTGCTGGGAGAGGAATGAAAGCCAGGAGCAGCAAGGGCAGCTCAGATTAGCCACTACCTGCCATAATGCTTTGGGTTGAAAGTGACAGAAACCCTGCTCAAACTGGCTTAAAAGAAAATGATAATCCATATCAGCTCATACAAAGCTCAGCTCAATCTTGGTGCTCTGATGATTTCAGCAGGATTTTCTCACCCCAACTCTGGGCTCGCTTCACCTGTCTGTCAGCTTTGCTCCCAGCCTACCATTATTCTGGAGGTGGCAAGGAGGCTTCATGTAACAGCCACCCCAGCAGGAGGGCACATCTTGCCCAACACTCATGCCAAATCCTGACACTTGACTAACTTGGCTTTCATGTGCAACCCTGAGCCAATCACTTTAGTCAGGAGAATGGGACGCTCTGATTGGTCATGTCTTGACCATGTGATAACTGGGACTGCCAATGACTCTGTCCTCCTTTCTGTCCCCATGATTCACTGAGAATAAGGAAGTTGCTTAGCAACCAGCTCTGGGCTCTTCTTGGGTGCCCAGAATTGGGAAAGCCATGCCAGGTCCCTGAATGTGGAATCACTATAGAGAGAGCCTCAGTACATGGATTTTATTCAGCTGTGACTCCTTGGAGTAGAGGAAAACAGAGTGACCTTGGTCCAAACCTGGCAATGACTGTTACTAAGAGACCTGGGGCAAACAATTCCATGTCAATCCCCTCCTGTGAAAAATGGAGATAACAACAGTACCATGTCAGAAGGTCGTCTGAAAATCAAATCGTGTAATTTATGATGAGGGCTTGGAAGAATGCCTCGCCTTGTAGTAGGGGGTCAGTGAAGCTGGTGTTAGCAGGAGGGGGGTGAACATCACCGCATCAGGTTAGGACCATCTCCTCAAGATGCCTCTCCTCTCCACTATCACCTGCCTTTCCTTGTCTCCACTGTCACCCCCTCGATTGGCCTCCATCTTTCCTTGTCCCAGGGCACAGGAACATCAGCCTGTATTATTTCCTCACCAAAAACTCCCCAATAACTTGTGGCCTTCCATAATGTCAAGTTCAAGGTTATAACCCTGTTCTACAAGGCCACAAAGGATCCAACCCTTGGCCATCTCACTCTACTCAAGGAAGTTTTCTTCATGTCCAAACACACCAAGCTCGTTCCAGCCTCAGGGCTTTGCCCCTGGCTGTTCCCGATGGCATCGCTCTAAGTGGCTTCCTCCATGAATAGGGTCTCTTCTCAAATGTCAGCTCCCCAGAGAAACCTTCCCTGAGCATCCCCATTCGTGCTGTCCCCAGCAGTCTGTTACTCATTTCCTCGTGTCACTTATGGTCTGAGATGGTCTGGTGACTGCATGCAAGGGGTTTGGGGCTTGGAGGGCATAGTCCAGACAACCCAAGTCAGGAAGGGAGAAAGCTAGGCTTGGGGCAGAGTGCAGTCCTTCTTACGGGACAACCAAAGAGTGCTGTTGAAGGGAAAGCTTTGCTGAGCCCTGATGAGCCAGCTGATGGGGTCCTCAGATACCAGAACCAGTCGTTGACTGCTGGAGAGTTTGCTAGAGTTTTCTATTTCTAGTGCTTTCTGGACAGCTCTGGCTTTGGGGAGTGAATGGTACTAGCTGAGAAGCAGTCTGAGTATTTTGAGATGGATCAGAAATGGCTGGACTCTTTCCCTCCAACAGCCAAAAGGGGGCATACTGCAACTGGTAGCTGCCATGCCCCTCTTCCTAGCCTCCCTGCAGCTGTCCTAGACATCCTGCAGCAGTTCCAGGAGTTATCTGCCTTAGCCACAGAAGGCTGCAATTTGGACCAATTAGCAGATTCAAATTTGGATCAATCAGCAGGCTCAAATTCTGGCCAATCAATAGGCTGGAACTTGCCCAATCCCATGCAACACAATGGCAGGCTTGAAATGAGGACCAATCACAGGCCTGCTGCTGCTGCTGTATGTAAGCAGTGCTCCCCTCACATCCATTGGCTCAGTCTAGGAGGACTCTCTGGGTGTGCTGGCCCTCAGTGCTGCAGCATAGACCGGATCCAAATAAAATCTTTCTCTGGTGGTCTTGTAAATCTGCTCATGATTCATTTCTCAGATACTGTTGGCTCAGACAGCCCTGTAAATCTACTCAGGAATCTATTCCATGTAGTGAGGGCAGAGCAGGTCTCTTTTTTTGAAAAAAAAGAAAGAGCTATAAACATTAGGGCTGTTAGACCTGGAAAGTTCAGAGATCGTCAGCAGTAACCAGCAGCAGCAACAGTCGGCAGTTACTGGGGCCAGGGATTTAGCTCAGTGGTTCTGCTGCCTGCCTCGCAAGCACAAGGCCCCAAGTTCAATCCCCAGTACCAAAACAAAAAAACAAGGCAGTTATTGGAGGCATCCAATGGAGAGCTAAGAACTCCATGTAGCTGCTGTAGGTTAGCTCTGGCTGCCGAGGAACAAACATGAAACAGCCGCGAGCCTGAAGCAGCAACACCAAGGCACTCAGAGCCCCTGGCAGAGCTGCATTTGTTGATTAGTGATTTCCATGCAAATTCAGCAACGTAACTGTCTTCTGATTGTTTTGATTTGGAAGAGAGGGTAGCTCACTGGTGAATGAGTTACCATGGGCTTTGGAGTCAGACCTGAGTTCCAATCCTAACTCCACCACCAAAGGCAGTTTGTTGAGGGACGATGGGTCCCTTTTGCTGCACACCTGTGTGGACCCTCTGACATATGCACATGGCTCAGGCTAATGTCTGTGTGTGCCCAGCCCTGTAACCATGTCATTCATTCCCATTCTGAGTTGACTCTAATGGTTTTCCTGAGCAGAATGGTGAAGTCTAGAGTGAAGGACATGGTATTCATCATGTCTGTAACTGCTGGGCAGTCCTGCCACTGCTTGAAGCTGGCCCTCAGCTTCCTGGGAACTTGCTCAGGCCACCCTTGAGGCCCCATCTACCTACCCACTGGACAACATTCACATAGGCTGGGCCAGGGCACTTGAGTGGACAGAGCTGGGCCCACCATGCCCTTGGAAACTCAGGTCAAGGCCACAGTCCTCCTACTGCTAACAGGGCCTCTCCTCCCCTGGGCCCCCATCCTCCTCTCAAAGATGCAGTTCCTGGACTGTGCCCCTTCCGGCTGACCTGTTCCGGGCCTCAGGAGCTGCCCTGTTCTGGTTACCTGTTGCAGATGTCACATTGTGGAGTCTGTGTCATGTTCTTTTGTGTCCAGCTTCTTTGGCTCAGCAGACTGCTTCTTAGATGAAGCCATGCAGTTGTGCAGCAGTAGTGTGCTGCTTCTCATGGCCGAGTACTCAGCACCCTTTGCATAAATGCACCTCAATTTCCTCACCCATGCTCTCCCCAAGATCTAGAGCTCTGTCTAGGTGCCCCCTCCAAACTTCATGTGACACCCATCCCCAGTGCAAGAGTATTCAGGGGTGTGGCCCTGAATAGACTTCAAATGCTGCAGTGACGGGGATCCAAGGGCCTGTGGAACCATTTCTTGTTTTTAATCTGCTAAAGCCAAGGTCCGCAGGCTGTTATGTTTCCATCCTACTAGTGGAGGCAGTTAGCTTTGGGGGTCCTTGCCCGGCTGCCCTCTCTCTGTGCTGCTTGTTCCAGGTGCTCACCCCTACCCAGTATGCACTGCAGAGAGCTTAGTTAATCTGTTTCTAAACTGCCATTTCTAACAAGCTTCTTAATGATGGAGGCATTTGTGCATAAAGAGCACATGGCGAGTCGCCCTGTGGAACACCAACCCGATTCATTAAAATTGCTGTAACCGTCAGGTATATACATCAACATCTTTAACACAAAAATATGTGACCTAATCTCCACTTCTAGCCCCAGCCCTGATGCACCTGGACAGTTTGGGTGGGAGGTGAGAACCCGGGAGACAGCTTCAGAGAGGGCCAGAAAAGACAGATTTAAATATTTTAAGAGAAGCCGGGCCAGCCAACCCAAACTTGTTCTCTTCAGCGTCAGCCCAGGGAGGTGTGGAGGAAAACAAACCCAATTTCTTTCCATGACTCAACCTTCCCACCTCGCTGGGCCATGGGTGAGGTCACCCTGACACCTCTCTCTGTGATGTTGACGGCTGGGGGCCTCTCCCACCCCACTGATGACACTTAAATTCTGGGGCCCAAACCACCCAGTGTGGTAGAACTCAGCGTTTCCCTCTCACACCCCTTCTGGGCCGTCTCAGGATACCACCTGTGTAATTATCTAGCTAATTTTCTCGTAAAGCTGACTCGCCTTTCAAATTTTAGCCTCAGACTGAGCAGGACTGTCTGTGAAATCACAGATTTGGTGTCTCATTATATTTATGTTTTTCTTTAAAATTTAAAGGAATAGCAGCATAGATAATTCTTGCCTTGTCCCATGTACTACTGGAGTGTATAACACACCCGGGAATGCTGGATGGACCCCATATTTCAAAGTTCTGGAAAATCGAAATTTCCTGGGATTTAGAGGGTGTCTGGTTCTTAGAAGATTCAAAGGCAAAAGCTTAATTTTCCAGTCCAGAAATTTCAGTCCAACAGCCACTGGCCTCCGCTGAAGCAGGTGCACACAGCGCCCCCTTCAGGCCAAACTCCTGCAGCTGCATCCTTTCCTGAGGAGGCCTAGGAGCCGCTCTGGAAGGACAGCTGAGGAGACGAGGACTTGATGTGTGTGAATGTGTTCGGTTATAGAGAATAATCAGATGTGGCGATATCAGAAGTCCGTCAGAAGACAGGGGCGGAGGTGAGACAGTCATGCTAATGAAGCTGGAGTCAGTCTGCCCCAAGGCTTGCTGTGAATCTGTGTGGAGTCGCTGTCCTCTCCTCGGGCTGTTGCACAGGTCTCCTAACTGGACTTCTGGTGTCCACCCGCAGTAACAGCCACGGGGTGCTCCCTTAGATGCTGGGCCCAGTGAGGCCTCTCAGACCACAGAAGGACATCTGCAGAGACTGACACCGGGAACCAGGCAGGCAGACATCTGGGGAAGAGCAGTTCCCACAGAGGGACCCGGCAAATGCAAAGGCCCTAAAACAGGAGCGCTTTCAAGATGTTTGTGAGAGCACAAGAAGTGAGCGAGGCAGGATGTGGAGCTGGGCTTGAATCAGATTGTCTAGGGCCTTCTTGGCCACTGAAGGGACTCTGACTTTTAATCTGTATGGGGGAGTAAGCCCTTGGAGGACTTGGAGTGGTGAGCGGATGTCAGTGAGGATCTGACTTCATGTGCTGAAAGGCCCTCTCTAGCTGCCTGATGGAGGACACAGGGTAGGGGCCTCGAGTGGACACTGGAAGTCCAGCTAGGAGACCTGTGCAATGCCAGGCAAGTGCTCTACCCCTGAGCCACGTGCCCAGCCCACGTGATATGGGTCTACAATGGTGGCTGCTATCAGTTTCTCTCTTGTTGTTCACCGTTGCTCTACCTCTGTTTCTACCTTTATCTCTAATTCTGTCTCTATCTCTACCTCTGTCTCTGTCTCTGCCTCTGTCATGTCTCTCTGTATCTGTCCCTGACCCTGTCTCTTTGTCTCTCTTCCTGACATTGTCCCTGTGTCTGTCCTCACAAAGAGAGAAACACATCCTGGGCAGGGTCACCAGGCCCACGCTCCTCTCTGCACTTGCAAAGTACAAAGAGCACTGGGTCCCTGGGCTTGAATTCTCTGACTCACCACTCTGTACAAGGACCTTGTGTGAAAGACTTAGCCTCCCTGTGCCTCAGTTTCCTTGCCTGTAACAGGAGGAGAAAACAAGATTACCCCTCCTGAAGTTGTTCTGAGCATTACTGAAGGAGGGACATCTTTACCTTTACCTTCTGGGGTTGTTTGGAAAATTCAGAGAGAATTAAATTGGCATGAGACATGGAGAGGAGAAACACACATTTACTTAATACGAAGTTTTCATGGACAGGAGCCTTTCCAAGGAAATGAAGAGCCAAAGCCACAGTTAAACATTAGGTGCTAAATCAGACCAAGAGTGGTGAGTGTGGACAGAGAAACTCTATCCAGTGGAGAGACTGGAAGAAGACGCAGGGTGCTCTTGGTCCTGGCTCCTGCCCTCAGCGCTGAGAACACTGCTTCCCTCCTGGGCCACAGAGGGCGTACTTCCCTGGGGTCCAGGTCCTGCTCCTGAGAAGCCATACCAAAGTCAGGGTGGGCACATTACACCTACTGTTTCTCAAGCACCCTTGACTCAAAATAACCAATGTGCCAGTCCAGTGCATTAGAGGAGGCAATTCTCAACTCCTTCCATATCAATTCAGAAAACACAATTTGTAATGCCTGTGTATAAGCTCCAATGCCAGGTATATGGAAAGCACTCAGTCCATCTTAGCTTCTTAGCATAGTAAATGATATGTGCAACCATCTAATACAACCGCTCTTCTGCCTGCAGCTAAGCGAGCTTGGTTTGAATCCCTCCCCCACAGTGTGAAGATGTTTGTTTTCATTAGCTGTCACCTTTGTTTTAATTAAGAGAGTTTGCTTCTGGCTCTGCTTGAAACACCAGAAGACCTGCTCATCCTGTCCCCGTTTCCCTGTAAGGACGGTCAAAGGAGAGAAGTGTAGTGACGGATGCTTTTTACACTGGGCACATGCTCTCCTGTCCACTGTGGCATCCACTCTGCCCAAATCTCCCATTCACATCTCCCTGGCCTCAGCCTGGTGGATGCTGAGGTTCAGGCTCTGGTCCAGCCCTCACAGCCAGACAAAGCAACTTGTGAGTAGCACACTCTGGTGTGGCACGGAGAAGGAGGTCCACACTCGCCCATGTGTATCTGCACAAGGAAAGGGGCTGCAGGTCTGGCGTTGTGAGGGGCAGTTTCAGGCACAACCAGGAGTGGGGCCTGGAACTGGACAGCAAGGCAACAAAGGGCCCTAAGGTCAGGCCGAGGGCAGTGAAGCACCTGTGTCCTGAACTGTCCTGAAACCTCTGGTGTCGCCTGCCAGGCTGGAATTTACTCAGCAGCCTTCATCTGGCCCTCTGGTGTCCCTGGATGTCCAGCATGGCCTGGGATCAGCTTGTGGGCCATTTACACACAGTGACACCTGCTTAATGGCCACTGTAGGGGACGTGACTGTCCCAGAACAGCTCCATCTCCAGCAGGGGCCAAGAGGAATGCCTGGGGACCAATGGCAGCCATCAGAGGCCACACCTGGGCAGAGGGGACCTGTGGTTAATCCCATCCTCGCTGCTGCTGGTGACAGTGACTGCCAAGCCTGTCAGGGTCCAGAATCACCACGCTGTATTCTCAGATGAGGTTTCTTCCCCGTGGTGCAAAGGGAAACCGCTGCTGACTCGTGGCTGATGCAGAGTGAAGTCAGATGCTATGGCTGCTTTCAGCTATGAAAACCAAGGCTGAGATTTGGCCTGCAACCCAAAACCAATTAAGCAGATGTTGAGGAGGCAGCATTGAACTTCATTAATGAACACTGGATTGAAAAATTCGGAAAAAAATCACGCTGTAAGTTTCTTCTCCTCCCCTTTGCTGGCTCTTTTGCAGGATCTTCTGGGAGGAAAGTCTGACCTGGTCATTGTCAACAGAGGGGAGGAGACCAAGGCTCCCGTAGGAACAGGCAGGAGTGTGTGTGACTGCTGGGACTCTGCAATCACTGGGCATTTGTTCTCTGAGAAGCTCCTTGCAGAAGCTGCCCTTTGCTGACTATTTTCCGTGTGACTCAGTGGCACACTGTCCTCAGCAGCAGGATTCCTGTTCAGCAAAACGTAACCCATCGGTGTACATCTGAGTTTCTGGAGTCACCCACATGGAGCGAGCAGCCTGCACGGGTCTCCTCCAGCTCTTCTGCCGCCCCTCCTCCTGCAACTTCCCTCCCCTCTCTGGGCACCGCTCCACCATCTGCCCAGCTGCCCAGCCTGAAACCCAGGAGCCACCTCCATCCCCCTCGCTCCCCTCCTGCACTGGCCACCCACAGACGGGCTATGCCAACCCCTAAGGCAGAATTGGACCCATCCACCCTGCCCACTCCATGCTCCCAGCATCCCCCCAGGCCACCTTGAGGGATGACTGGTCTGCTTATTACTGCTCGTGGCCTCAGACCACCCCCTCTCTACCTGCAGCCCTTGACAACGTGAATCAGATGTTGTTTAGCAGCTCAGAAAGTGTCAGTGAGTTCCTGCTGTTCTTAGAATCAAATCCAAACCCTCTGTGGGGCTCGCAGGCCCTGCTGCACTCCATCCCCATCCCTCGCCCTGCGCCACCATGAAGTGCCCAAGACGGCCCCTCCAGAGTGTTCTTTCCTCTTCCACTCTAGCCCGCTTGTCCTCAAGGAGAACGTCCTGGGGGCTGCTTCAACGCCACCGCCCTTTTTCTGCTCACTCGAAAGCCAGGGCGCGTCTCCCACTGTGGGAGGCGGTGACTCACTGACATTAATAACCGCCTTTGCTGGACTTTGGTAGTGACCTTCTATGTCTGTCAGTGAATATTTGTTTTTTTATTCACAGTCCAAAATCACATAAGGATAAAAATACAAGGTCCAGTTCAGAAAAACCTCAAGTCATAGTAGAGAAGGTAATGGGTCATTGCAGAAATGGTTCAATTATAGAAGGAGTTATGATTTTAAAATATGCTGAAAGATTAAAATTTGTTCAAAAATTGATTAGAGTAAAAGACACATTGCCATTAGGCCCACTCAAAACCCTCCCCTTCACTTCGAACACCCTTATCCCATAGGACTTGCCACTGTCTGAAACAGACCTGGAAGTCCCCTTCCCTGAGTATGTTCAGCTGTGCCATCATGGCTGCCTTGCTGTCCTGAATCAATACAAAAGGATTCCCTTGCATGGTCATTTTGACTCTGGGGAGAGGCAGAAGTCGCATGGTGCCAGCTCTGGTGACGAAGGTGGATGAGGATGCACCGTCATGTTTTCATGATCCTTTCTGTTGGATGGCATTGGGCAGCATCATTCACCATATTTCTGATCACACCTCCTAAAGACACTCATATGCATATGGCTGATATTGGGGTCTCCTGTGCTGCATTGCCAAAGACCAGGAATTGTTGCCTGGGTGCCCCCAGGGCCTAGCCAAGCCCTGCCCCTGACCCCGAAAGACGATGACCAAAGACTTACTCAGACTGAATAAAGCAGCGATACCTGTCCAGAGTGGGCCTGGAAAATCTGCCCCTGCAGGGGCTCCCTGGCCAAGGGACACAATGCAGGCAAGGTCTCCATGTGCTGTGTCTGTCCTTTGAAGAAAGGCAGGCTCTGTACCGGGCGCTCCACCCCTCCTCATGCAAGGAAACATGGAGAGCCCCTCTTTCCCTGTATCCCACACCAGTCCTCCTGACCAGGTTCAGGAGGGCAGCTCTTCCTGCCCCAGGGCTGGAAGGGAGCCAGAGATGATCTCAGTGGAGAAGTCTCCAGCCTTGAGAACTGTCAGAGCTGCTGCATGGATGAGGAGAGAACAGCAGCTGATAAATTCTTTCCAGACCTCACCTCTGCACTGCTGCTGTAATCAGCTGTGAGAAAATGTGTGGAAGTGTTTTGGGGACAAGTATCACTGACCTGGGTTGAACTATGAGATTCACCAGGCCCATTTGCCTTTTCCAGTCTTCATCTCTTAGAAGGGGCCTGCCACTTTCAAAGGCCAGCTCATGGTGGGAGAGGGAGTCGTGGCCTTTTGTAGATGGTACCCAGGTCCTTAGCCAAGAATAGAGAGCTGCCAAGGGATGTGACAGATGCCGCAGGGAGCCTGAGAGCATCTCAGTCACTCCCTGGCATTCAGGGTGCAAAGATGCATGTATAAAGATGTCCCTGGCAACATTATTTACAACACTGAAAATATACTTTCAAATTGGAACAAATTAATATGCAATCAGAGAACAGGTAAGCAGCTCAATGTTAAGGCCATGGGCTCTGGGTTCAGGTCTTAGTTCTTCACTTATAGTATATGCATACCACATGCACACGCAGACGTATGTACACCTACACCTACAGTGTGCACACACATGCATACACGCATCCATGGACACACGTGATCATGCACAGAGATCCCGTGGTTTTCCTTGCTCTGTAAGCCCTGTGTCCCCAGCACACTGGTAGCTTCTTTTCTTTTTCTTTTTTTTTGGTACCAGGGATGGAACTCGGGCGTAGCTTCTTTTCTTATGCCAGCATATATGTTGGTTTACACCAGGAGTCATTAATGCAAATTATAATCCAGGCCTAATAGGTAGCTTATTTCAACTTCAGATAAGTAAACATTTATGGATCCCAGGAGAGAAGTAGGTGCTCGGTCACCAACCTGGTGGCTCAGGTAAAATTCTAGGGAATTCCAGGGAGCCCCCTTCCTCCTTCTCTTGACTCAGTCTCTCCAGATGCATCTCACACCCTTACCTCCTCTGCTGCCATGGCCCTCGTCCTGGCCAAGTGCTGTCACCTCTTACCTGATGGTTACAATGGCTTCCTCCTAGGGCTCCCTGCTTCTGCCCTTGGCCCTCACAGTCTGTCCTCTCAACGAGAAGCCAGGAAGCCCACGCTTAGAGCCGTGTGCTTAGAGCCCCCCACCCCATGTTCTTAGAATAGCATCCACCTCCTCCTCACAGCCTGTGAGGCCCACAGAACACGGCCC
This sequence comes from Heterocephalus glaber, assembly GCF_053883595.1. Lineage (NCBI taxonomy): Eukaryota > Metazoa > Chordata > Mammalia > Rodentia > Bathyergidae > Heterocephalus > Heterocephalus glaber. The sequence continues at coordinate 20,066,538 of NW_028258410.1, read as the reverse complement.
CTCCCAAACTCTCAAGCTCAAGGTCACTCTGCAAAATTCCACCTAGAAACAAGCCTCCCAGAATAGCACCCATGGCTACAAATGCCCATCAGTGCCCCCTGCAGCCCCTTCTAAATACTACCGTGTCCTCAGGTGCCAAATTGTCAGGGCAAGCCCTGAGGCTCTGATTGCTTCCCAGCTGCAAATTCTTTTTGGTAACTGCCTGAAAAACATCCATATGCATGATCCTTAGTATATCTTTTAATGTGAGGAACGAGTTGGTTTAATACAAATCATCTATTCTTGGCAGCTAAAAGACTGGTTCACACTTTTAATAATGAGTTCAAAAAGACTACAGGTTTGCAAGGGGGATCATCACCAGTGTTTAAGAGTTGACTGCAAAGTCTCACCTGATAAAAGCTTTATATTTTCTCCCACCAACTATTCTAAACACTGGTATCCTTTGACAGTGGACAGAGGCTACAGGCCCAGTGTGTTCCTGATCAATAATCAGCACTTCTCAGACCGCTTCTGAGAGATCTAGGTCCTGCTCCTCTTTCGAGCCTTATGCATAGCCACCTACCTGCCCCAGGCTCACTGCTCCAGCCACCCCTGCCTCCTCTCTTCTCCTCGAAGCCTGTGCACACACAAAGCTGGTTTCTCTGAAACTCGCCTTTAAGACCACGGTGACAGGTAGACTCCATTTTCATCCCACTGAGAGGAAACCATTGTGGAGACCAAGCCAAACAAGAGGCTGTGGGAAGCAAGCTTTGGTGATCTGTTGCTTCATTGGAGATGCAGAGGTTGTGTTTTCTTGTTTTAGTTCTTTCCCCCTTGCCCCTGTATTGTTCTGAGGGAGAAGACTCTGGTGTGTATTTACACAAAGGCAGAGCTGGCTCTGGCACTCAGGTGGGGATTTGTACAACGTCCCACTGGCTTCCACCATGAGTTTCTTGGAACAGTTGAAGTCATCACAGAGAAACACTTAACTCTGCTCAAGTCAAAAGAAAAATATTTGTACTTGGTTCAGGCAACAGCTGGCAGCAAAGCCCTTGTACCCCTTCTGCATACAGACTCCCCCTGGGCCAACTGGAGGCAGGGGCGGCAGCTCAGACCCAGGTCAGATGACCAGCCTGGCCCTGAACAAGCTGCCCATTCAACAGATCCTGCAGAGAGAAAGGAGCAGTGGCCTTCGGAGGGGGCAATCCAGCCAGCTTGTGTCTGTGTGACTCAGGGCGGTGGGTGGACAGTCCATTATGTAGTAATGGGGACACCTGGGCCAGAAGGGCATCTGAGTGACATAGGCTGTGTACCCCACGGGCCATCATCCCAGACCTGCCTGGCCTGGGCTCAGTTTCTCCGTAAGCAAGCCAGGGAGGAGCCTCAGTTTCCCAGTGAGTAAAAGGGGTAACGTCGTCTTTATAAGAACTCAACCCAAGTCAGATATGGTAGTGCACACTTGTAATCCCAGCCCTAGAGGCTGAGGCAGGAGGATTGTTACGGCTTGTGTTTAGACGTCCCTCAAGGCCTCACGCTTTTCCAGAGGCGGTTAAATCTAGAGTTCGTGATTGACTCACGGAGGGGTTAGGCCCAAAGGCACTAGGATTAAGGGCGTGAGTGCTATCTGCCCTAAGTGGTCTGAATGGGATAAAAAGGGCAGAGAGACACTGTTAAACTCCTTCTTGTTGCCTTTGCTACCTTGTGCACGCCATGTTGTGGACTGACACCTCTATAAACGTGAGCTAAATAAACCTCTTCCCCTTGACCTTTGGCTGTCAGGTATTTTGTCTCACAATGAGAGAAAAGTAATTAAGACAAGGATCACAATGAGTTCAAGGCCAGCCTGGGCTACATAGTGAGTTCAAGGCCAACTTGAACTACATAGACCCTGTCTCAAAAAACCCAAAAAACTCAACCTGGTGGAGAGATAATGTGAAAGGCCTTCATCAACAGAGCCCAAAGCAAAGCATATTCTCAGTAGCTTTAAATCACAAAACAAACGAAATGCCTTTTTCTTTTTTTAAATAAAGGAGAATTGAAGGACTAGAAGGTCCGGGGAAGACAGGATCCCACTCCAGCATAACTGCCTCACAGGGAACGGTGGGAGGAGAGGCGGACAGCAGAGCTTGGAGCAGCTCTCCAGTCTCTCTCTGCATCTGCAGTTATTTCTCTCCTGTTTGGGGAAGCAAGCCTTCAACTTCCGCCCGGGTACAGACTTCTGGTCTCATTTATTTTATTTTATTTTTTTGGTACTGGGGATCAAACTCGGGACCTTGCGCTTGCGAGGCAGGCGGCGGCACCACTGAGCTAAATCCCCGGCCCTGGTCTCATTTACTTTAAATAGGAGAGAGAGGTGTTGTAAGGAAAGCAAGCACCATGGAGCCCAGCTGGGTCGCCATGGCTGTGACCTTGAAGGAGCCTGGTCCCTGCTGTTCACAGCAGAATGGGGCCACCACTCCAAAGCCTGGGCTCAGCGCGCTCGGCGGGGCTCAGGGTCCTGCAGGGGCTGTGCTGCCTCATCCTCTCTCCTGGACTCCTGGGTCTCCGCTCCCTCCCGCACCCTGGCAGCACCCTCCACTCTCCCAGGGCAGTCGAGGGGTCTTCCTGAAAAAGAGAACCGGATCAGATCTCTGAGGAGGATGACAGCAGCGGGCCGAGATCCGAGGGAGCGCTTGCTCCCAGGCTGTGAAAGTCCAAGGGCCTTGTCTCATTTAGTGCTGACTCAAACTCAGCAGAATAAACACAGATTTCCTGCTGGGGCCTGGTGTGCCCTGCCCCTGCCCATCTCTCTAGCCCAAATGGCTTCTTTCTGTTGATGGCTCATTCCTGCCTCAGGACCTTTGCACTTGCTCTTTTTTGTGACTATCAGTGTTTCTTCAGGATTTGTGTGATGGTCTCATCCTCCTTGGCCAAGTCCGACAGGCCTGGCCTGATCACCTAAGGAGGTGCCTCCACCCCAACACCATCTGTCTTTTTTCATATGTTTAGTCACTGTGATCATCACTGCTACAACATGACGTTATCTATTACTGTCACCCCACTGGAGGGTCAGCTCCCTGAGGGTAGAGACAGGGTTTGTGTTGTTCGAAGTTCTGTCCCCAACACCTTTGCAGGACATGGCACATGATAAGGTGCCAATGAAAAATGTAGGAAGATGCTCCAACAGCAGGAGCACCTGCTGAGGGGCCAAGTGAGAGCCCAGGGCAGGCTGTCGCCTCTCCCACCTCATCTCCTGTCCTCCCCACTCTGCTCTGTGCATTGGGAGAGTCGCACTGCCGCAGTCACCCAGGCTCCCTGCCCCTGCAGGCTGTACTTGGCCAGTAGGGAGGAGCAGCGTCCGCAGATCCCCTACCTTTATCCCTGGGTCCTGGTGTGGTCCTTAGGGTGCCCTCTCCTGGAGTTACCCTTTTGCTGCAGTCCAGACACACACCTGCTGCAGTCCCTTGACACAGGCTCTTGAGGACACAACTCTGCTTGTTCCTGGGCTGCCAACCTAGGGCCTGAGATGTGACCTAATCCTTCCAGGCCTCAGGATCCTCAAGTGCATAGCCGTGGAGACATGATGGTGTTTGCCTCGAAGGGCTATGTACTGAATAAACAAGTTAATGTGTAAGAAGTGCCTAGAACAGTGCTTGGTGAATAGTAAACCTTCAGTAAGTTGGCTGCAGTCATTCTTTTATTAAAATCATAGTGTTCTCTGTTGCATGACTGCTATTTTTTGTGTTAAGCACTGCACATGTAGGATTTCATTGGCCCCTGTGACAAACATGCTCTCACTACTCAAATTCCACACTTGTGAGGGCAGCCTAGGCTGGCTCAGCGCTTACCCTCTGGTACACTTAGAAAATGGCAGAGGCAGGGTCTGAGCAGGGTCCAACTGCTCTACTCAGGCTCCTGACCACGAAGCCAGAGCTCTCCATCTGCATCCATTCAAAGCCCATCGCTGGGAGGGGGGACCCTATGGGGTAAGACGTAGCAGCACAGCATCTCTGTTCTCCACCTCTAGATGCCTCCCCCCACCACACAGCCCAGTGTCAATAGTGACCAGCTCGAGAGGCCCTGGTATCGGAGCTCCGCAGACACAAGAAAAGCCACAACATTGGAGGAGAAGGGTCCACCCCTTACTCAAACTGGTGAAGTGAGACCTTAGTAGACAGTTACATGTGTGCACCTGGAACAGCCTCTAAAGTGCCGATCACAGAGATGGACTGCAAATCACCACAGATCCAGCAACACACAACTCAAGACTGTTCGAGTAACCCACAGGGAGACCAAAATCACACAAAAGAATCCAGAAAGAACAAACAAAAACAAATACAAAACGGCAAACTTTAATCCTACTACTTCAATTACATTAAAATCCATGGTCTAAATACACCAAGACTGGCAGAATGTATTAGCAAGACACAAAGATTGGCAGAATGAATTTAGAAACAAGATCCAATTGTATGTTGCACATAAGAAACTCACTTCAAATATAACCATATAGGCAGAAAGAAATAGCAGCAGAAAAATTGGAATTCCAAAAAGGAAAGAATATTGGGATGGGTAAAAATAGGTGTAAATGTGGTAAACTAGTTTTCACTTCACAAGTTTCTTAAATCATACAGGGTAGTTGAGTAAAAATGGTAACATCATGTGCCATGATGCTTGGTGCACAAAAACCTAGGCAACTGTATTTTAGAAATGAGAAGGCTCATGGCCTAATAGCAGTAAGGTCTAAAAACCTCCCTCAAACTCAAGTGGACCTTTGAGTTATGACTGGCCTGACATACAAACAACTTGGGTTTCAGCCAGAATTTTAGTTTTAACTTATGACCAAAGTCTTGAGTTACAACCCAAATACTGGCCACTTGTGCTTCCAGATGGTCTCAGATACAGATTTAACCCTTAAAGAGTTCTGGAAGGAACATTACAATATCCTTTCCTATGTGAGGTTAATTGAGAAATCCTGGGCCAAAAGGACACTGAGATCTGCCTGTGTACAGGAGAGAAACTTTGAAGGCTGTGTAGAGGAGCCAGAGCCTTCATTGACCAACTTGAGTTACAACCAGCTCTCACAAATTGAGTTTTTAAGTCAAGGGACCACTGTATTAAAACATTGATAGCTGTGTGCTGTGATAAGTTATGTGCACATGCTCTAATATCTAAGCAGCCACAGAGAAAAATACACAAACTCTAAAACATTTGAAATAAGTACTGTACTCTAAAATATTTTAAATAAGTCAAAATGGAATTCTACAGACATTAAAAAACCCACCAGAAGACAAGAAAAGAAAAACAGAGGAAAAAACTAGAAAATAAATAATAAAATGGCAAATGTATTATAAAATAATAAAATATCCCTAACATATCAATAATTACTTCAAATGTCAATGCCCTAACTATACCAATTAAGAGAGAGAACAGCAGAGTGGATTAAAAATATAAGCTAATTGTATGCTATATAAAAGAAATGCACAGCAAGTATAATAATATAGGTAGGCTTAACATAAAAGAATAGATAAAATTGTGTCTTGTAAACACAGTAAAAGCAGGAATGGTTATGTTAGAATACAATTAGGTAGACTTTAGAGCAAAGAAAATTACTAGGGTCACCAAGAGACATTGCACGGTGAGAAAAATTTCCATCTAGCAAAAAGATGCATGTCTTAAACAGGGGCATACCAGAGATCTTCCAAACACATGAAACAAAAACTGACAGAGCTTGAAGGAGAAACAGATAAATACACAGTTTAAATTGGAGACTTCAACACCACAGATATCAGTATTTGACACTTTCTATCAGTAATTGACTTACCTGGTACACAGATCTAACAGGCAAAAATCAGTAAGGGCACAGTTAGACCACATAGCGCTATAAATCCACAGGATCTAATTGACATTTGTGGACTACTTCATCCAACAACAACAGAATGGACATTTTCCCAAAAATCATTTGGTACGTTTGTGGCCCATAAAGAAAAACTTAACAAATTTAAAAGAATTGAAATCACAAAGAGACTGTTCTTTTTGCCATAAGGAAAGGAAACAAACTAGAAATCAGTGGCAGAATCACAACAGGAAAATCTTGAGCCTTATGAATGTTAAATAGAACAATTCCATAAAGCCCAGGAGTCAATGAGGAAGTCACCAAGGAAATTTTAAAATACACACAAGTGAATGAAAATAAAAATACAACCACAAAGATAAAAAGAGAGAAGAAATTCAAGAAGAAAACAGTGGGTATCACTACTCATTATATAGTCACAAAAAAGAGGACCATAAACAACTTTACACTTATCTATCCTGTACCTTAGAAGAAATGGGTCACTTCTTTGAAAACTACAAACTATTTAACTCAATGGACATGAAATAAATAAACTGAATGGCCCTACAAGCACCTGAAAAAGAAAACTCCAGGCCCAGATGGCTTTACTTTATCACAAAAAAGGACATTAATACTAATTTTACACAATGTACTCCAGAAAATAGGGGAAACACTTTCCAGCTTATTTTATGAGGCCACTGTTTCCCTGACACCAAAACTAGACAAAACCAGAAAATTACAGACCAATATCTCTCATGAATTTAGACACAGAAATCTTTAAATATCTTAGCAAATTGAATCCAGTAATGTGTAAGACTTGTATAAGATGACCAAGTGGGACTTATTCCCGGTATGCAAGGCTGGCTCAATATTCAAAAAGTCAATCAATGCAATCCAACATATCAACAGAAGAAAGAAAAATCATTTTAACTGACACAGAAAAAACCCACCCATTTGTGATTTTTAAAAAATCTTCAGCAAGGGCCAGGGATGTAGCTCAGTGGCACCGAGCCTGCCTGGCAAGCACAAGGTCCTGAGTTCAATTCCTGGTATGGAGGAAAAATGCTCGGCAAACTGGAATTAGAAGGTAACTTCTTCTGTCTCCTAAACAGCATTGACAAAGCCCTACGGCTAATGTTTTGAGTCTGTTAACAGGAAGAAGTCACCCATGTTTTCACTCAGTTTTGCACCGCAGTACAGGAAGTTCTAGACAGTGCTGCAAGGCAAGAAAAAGAAATGAAAGGCATACAGATAGAAAAGACAAGACCCACCTTTATTTGAAAATGACACAATGGCTTGCAGAGAAACACCCAAAGGATCTACCAAAAAGCAAACCAAACCAAAAGCCCAAAAACCTCCTTGAACTAATTAGTGAGTTCCACAAGGTCAGTACATAAAAATCCATGGCATTGCTGCATACTAGCAATGAAGAAATGGAAAGAAATTTAAAATGCAATATAATTTCTTCAAAGAAAATGATATACATAAATGTAGATTTAGCAAAACATGTAGTGAAAACTATAATATGAAAAAGAAAGATTATGCTTATGGGTTGGAAGACTTGATATAGTGAAAATGTCAGTTCTTTCCTAATTGATCTGTATGTAATGCAATTTCTATTGAAAACCCAGGAGGTTTTTTGCAGACACAGACAAGCCAGTGGGCTTTCCACTCCATCTCTGCTGGTGTCACTGTGGGAGAGATACAAACTAAACACCCAAAGGCAGCTGTTTCTGGTACCTTCCACCATAAGGCCATTAAATGATGAAAAATTATTTGATAATCTTCAAAAACTCCCACTCTTGACCATGAAATCAGCAGGTAGATTCCAGGAGCTGTGGCTTATTGGGGTTGGCTTTGCAGCTGCAAATTCTCCAGGTTCTCAGAACAGTGGTTGACTGTGAGTCAGATCCGGGGCAGACAGACACACAGATGTGCACACACATGAACACATACCCAGGACACACGGACACTGTTCTCCAAGCCGGCCCATTCAGTCAAATCATTGCAGTCAATACATTTGGAAACATGTTATAGGATGCAGGAAAAGTTCTAAGTTCAAATAAAATATGTGCACCTACACTCTTCCCTAAACACACCTCAGCCACGGCAGCGACGCCAGTACCCCGCCCTTCCGCACACAAACTTGGGTGGGAAGTCAGAGCCCGCAGGGCGAATGTCCCAACACGCACAGGTGAGCACATACCCAGATTCAAAAGTAAGCCGAATGTAATTACTTGGTTAATTAAATATTGACTTTTAACTCCAAAGTGATTAAAACAAGCTGCAGGAAAGGCTGTCCAGAAAGGGAGTGGATGAATCACAACTCCCGAGAAGGGGGTGGGTCACAAGGAAGGTCTTCCTACCGTGTGCTGCGCCCACTGCGTGCAGGGGTGGTCCTCCGGGTCCCGGAAGGTAGTGAATTGTGAACGCAGCCACTGTGTAAAACTAAGATTTGAGGGTGGATCGCTACATCTGTTCACCCTGAGACACATCTCTCAACCCAGCCGCCCTCTGATAATCTGACTGCTTCGGGCACAAGAAGTGTCTTCCCATAATTTCCAGCAAACTCCAGGGTCCCCCGAGCCAGGGCCTCAGCCTGCTGTGCAGGTCCCCCCCAGGCAGGCGGGGCTGCTCCGCCCACTTGAGCCTTGGCGTCTACCTGGAGGTGGGCGGAGCCTCAGGGCTCAGGCGTCTCCCAGCCTAGGGAGTTGCTCAGCCAGGGCCTGGGGGAGGCTTGAAGAAGCCTTAGGACCCTCACGGCCTCCTGAGTCCCATCCCTGTCCCTGCACTTCCACTCTCTGGGACAGCCTTTCCCCTTTCGTGTCCCTTGAACCCTTGATGATAACTGCCTCCGAGGTCATCCTGGCTGGACAAGCCGACTGGACCCTTCAAGCTCATGTGTCCAGAGTCAGCAGATCCAGGAGAGTGTGCTGAAGCTCGGTGCAGAGTTTGGTAGAAACTTGCTTTTCAAGAGCAAAAGACTGTGGTCAAGGAACCTTGATCCAACTTATCAGCTCCTGAGTACAGACAGTTGTGTCCAGGTTTTAGAACAAATTCCAGAGTTGGCTATAACAAGGCTGAAACTGGCTAATTCTCCTTGGATTAGACGCTAGGTTATCTTGCAGCAGAACTGCAAGTGCATTAGGAGAGAAGTCTGTCCATATTTGCTTTGATACATTAAGGTAATGCCATTTTTTATTTTATTTTTTGGTACCGGGCATCGAACTCGGGACCCTGCAGTTATGAGGCAGGCAGTGGAAACACTGAGCTAAATCCCTAGCCCATATATGCTTTGAGAAACTGAGAAATTATGACAATGCAAAGCAGAAGCAGCAGCTGCCATTAAGTCAGGAGAAAGGTGACTGCCCCTCCACTGCCTCCCCAGGGCCAGCTGGCTGCACGGAGATGGAATTACTTGGGCAAAACAGGGCTCGGCAGGGCAGCAAGGCACCCACTTCCCCCTTAATTACACATAATTATGGAGCCTAATTTATACTAATGTCTGATTCCAAGCTGACCACCTGGATAAGGGAGGGTTAGGGCGGTGGGAGAAAGTGGCTCACCTGTAGTCATTTATGAGATCACCACGGAGAACCACGATGTTTACCCGAAATCCCCACCAGTGGAAGACATGAGGGCCTCGGCCAGTCAACACCCTGCTTGAGAGTGCAGATAAAGGTGGCAATTTGTTTGCTTTCTTACTACCCTTCCTCTTTTCCATAAGGGGCAAGGAAGATTAAGCTGGCCAATGGGGGCAGCAGGCAGAGTGCATGTGCATGTGGCCGGTATGGGAATAAGGGCCTGCGCTTAGCTCTTGGTGGGCAAGGAAGAGCTTGAGGCTTAGGTAAAAGTTTTCTCGAGGGGAAAAGCAGGGTGCATTTGACCACACATGGGAGTCAATTTAGGGCTCCCTGGGACAGCACACCTGCTTTTACAATCTCTTCCAGAGAGTCCCAGAGGAGCTGATTAAATACTTTAATACAAGTAAGCAGAGCAGCCCTCACCTGGGCTCTGTTCCCATTGGCTGGCAACTGCTTCACTGACCTCCAGGGGCCTCAGTTTCTTCATTTTAAGAATGGAGATAGGCCGGGGATATAGCTCAGTGATGCCACGGCCTGCCTTGCAAGTGCAAGGTCCTGAGTTCCATCTCAGGTACCAAAAAGAAAAAAAAGAATGGAGATAACCGCAGGGATGCTACAGCTTGTTCATGGATTGAGATGAAAGAACGCGAATCCACAGCCCAGGCCTACTCAGTCTCACTGGTGTCACTTGGGAGCAGCAAGACAGGTCTCCCCAGGGAGGCCGTGAAGGGAGGGAAGCCACCTGTGAGACCTTGAGGCGGGGGTGTGGATTCTGGGTTACAAAATGCAGCACAGCCTGGGACACCTCTGAGGTGACTCGCTGTGGATTCATTCATTTCACAGATATAAGTGTCAAGTTGTAGCAAGCACAGGTGTTATAATTAGCACATGTCATCTGCTTGGGAGAACTTAGCATCCAGGAGGTGAAACCAACGAGTGACCACAGCAGACTTATGGCAGAGGTTGCCGGTTCTCACCTCATCTTTGCTAAGAGAAAGTGGTTCTGCTTGGGCAGCGGGGTATCCAGCTCAGGGGAGAGATCAGCTGCCAATCATAGTCCCAGGGTGGGCACTGGACCACTGCTGACCAGGGAGCCGAAAGGGCCGACCAGCTGGGGCTTCTGGAAGTAGCTTTTCCCTGATGGAAGATCCCCTTCATGATGCCTCAAGTTCGTGACTTCCTGAGCCCAACAGAATGCTGGGATCCAAGGGCAAAAAACCATCTTCAAACCTAGGGAGGCAGAGGCAGGAGCAGGGAGATGCAGCTAGGAACGGCAAGAAGAGCTCAGCGAGGTGCAGGTCCCAGCTGCCACTGATCACGTCCCCCAGGGGACATCAGACAGTTCGACTGTTAGAGCTGGGTCGGGAGAGCTGCTGGCATCTGGTGGGTGGAGGCCAGGGCTGCTGCTCCACACCCCGCAATGCACAGGATGCCCCCACAGCAGACAACCCCACAGCCCCAAATGACCACAGGGTCAAGGCTGAACAAACTTGGGATAAACCCACATTGCCTCCCACCTGGACAACTGCACTAGGATCCTAACTGCTTTCCTAGACTCTGCCCTTGCTCCTGGCAGTTTTCTCCACATGGCAGCCACATGGCTTCTGATCAGCCAGGCCAGGTCAGGTTGCTTCTCTGCTCAAAAGCCCCAGGGGCTCCCTCCAAGGCTTCACCACATCTACAGGACCCTGTAGGATATGCTCCCCAGTGGCCCTCTGATTTGATATCATCTTGACTGCTGTTCTCACAGTCCAGGCCAATGCTGGTCTCACTGCATCCCTGGAAGATCCCAAGAACATCCTCACGCCAGGGCCTTTGCACTTGCTTTCTGGATGTTCTTCTCCTACCCAAGGCTCATGGCCACATTTCATCCCCAGTTTTGCTCAAATATCTCTTCTTCAGAGAGGAGAAGAGCTCACCCAAGATTGCACAGGGCTTGACAAAAAGTGGGTGCTCAAATAATTATTTGTTGAGGGATTAAATGAATGAAATAAGGCCCTGCTTCTTGAACTTTCAGCTAACTCATCAGTGCTCCCAGTCAAATAAAGTTATTGGGAGACCTGACAGTAGCAGAAAATTTATGTGTCTAGGGCATGAGCCAGGACTGGGTGTCAGTGATCTGGGTTCTAGTCTGCCTGGAACAACAAATTTCAAATGTGCCCTTTTTCAGTCTCAGACTATTTGTAAAATGGACAAAGAAGCCATCCATTCAGCCCTGCATTCATTCAGCAATTTAATGAGCAACTACTATGAGCCACACAGGGTGGGTGATGATAACAGCAGGAAACGAGACCGTTTCTGCTCTGCCCAATGACCACACATTCACTGACTTTCCACCATGCCCACACATTCTCCCTCGGTTTTGCAGGCCAGAAGAGCAGCACAGCGAGGCTGCGTTTTCTGCAGCGTCTTGTGGGTGTTGGTAGCACTGTGGTTCTCAGGCCCCTCTTCCCAGCCCACTGGAATTGGCCGGACTCCTTTCTTTCTCACACTATCCACACTCTGCTCCTTCCATCTCCAGCCCAGCCAAGACATGTTGGATCCCAGAGCTTTGGATTTCTCCACCTTCTTCTGCCTTCCTCTTCTGCTTCTAAAGCCTTGTGCAGTTCCACTTGACTAATCCAGATTAGTCTCCTTATATTCCCGGGGGTCAGGGATTAGGGCGTGGACATCTTGGGGGTCCAGTTTTCTGCATCTTCCCACAAGGATGTGCCTAAAGAGGGCATTCAGACTGAAGAAGAGCAGAGGCAAAAGCCACGAAAAACACATGGGCTTGACTTGTTCAAGGAGCTGCAAGAGCCCCACATGGCCGGGGCAGTGATGGGGCAGAGGGACAGGGCATGAGGTCAGGGGACAGTGGCCTCCAGTAGGGCTGAGTGGACAGCAGGAACATGCTGGAGTTTTGTTCCAAGTGGAACTCACTGGAGCATTTTAAGCAAGGGTATAAAACTATCTAACTTAAACATTTGTTAAAGAAGATGCCTTGGGTTTCTGTATGGGAAAAAGCAAGCCTGGATGCAGGAAGAGCAATTTGAAGGCCAAATGTGATGACCACCGAGCTAACAATGCCTTGGACCAGGATGGTGGTTGGGACAGAAGGTGTGACGGGTGCATGGACTCTGGGAACTTTATTTTAAATGAGAAAAATCTTTGAGAAAAATGGCAGGAGAGCGGTTGGGGTAGAAGATTCTCAGCTCTGGCCACGCCTACGAGGGAGGCTGCGGAGGGCCTTTGGCTCCACCTCCTCCACGTCCCAAAGCCCTCACTTGCGGCCCTCGGTGACACCAAGCAGAATCCACGCATGCGCACAAGCACGGCTGCCAGTCTGGTCTCCTCGCCTTCCCCACCAGGCCTCGCCAGCGAGGTAGACCCGGCTGACAGATGAAAATGTGCTTTTATGAAAGATCGACAGGTGGGAAAAGTGAGGACACTCAGGAAATGTTAAACCATTGCTCTGGGATGTGAAATAAAGAAACAGCGAGGCGGCGGTCACTGCCCTCGCACCAAGTGTGAACCTGCGGCTTGAAGCTGGAGATGGGAGGATGCAGGGGAGATTTACTGTCTGGCGTCCTGGGCAGCACGCAGGGATGGACCGGGCTTCCGAGTTCACGCACAATCTGCAGCATCCTCCTCCTGCTCGTCCCAAGATCAAACCAGGCGGCCTTCAGCGCTGCCTTTGATTAGCTATGGGTGAAACTGGCCCAGTAGGGATGAATGGAAAATGAGGCTCGTAATTGCTTTCCAAAGACGCTCAGTCTGGCCTGAGCCCGTGAAGAGTTACAGGCGCTGGACGGGCTTGGCTTCATGGGCACACAGCCCAAGCAGCCCTGCGGGGCCTCCATTTAGAAGAGCCCGAATTTGGTGTAATGCTCTGCTCTCTTAAAATTCCTAGCAAGTTGTGCCCAAGGGACCCCACATTTCCATTCTCTGCCTGGCCCTGCTTGGAAACTGCTTAGAAACCCTCTTCATTTTCATTTCAATTGCTCTAACCCCCTCCTCAAACCTCTCAGAGGAAAGGGTGACCTGGGGACACCTCCAGGATTGCCATGGGGGGTGTAGGTTCCTTGAAGCCCCTGGCTGGGTGAGGATGGGGTGCTGGGTTCACGAGCTGAGCCTCTGCTGTGTGACTTCAGGATGAAACGCCCTTGGGCTGTCCATCTTCCAAGGAGAGGGCCACTGTTTAATCCAAGTACAGACAACTGCCTGAGCCCCAAATCTATCAACAGAACAACCAGGGCTCAGTTAGACCCTGATCAAACCCATCCTGAAGCAGAAGTCGCAAGGCCAGGAAGTGGGAGAGGAAGAAACTACCCAGGAGCTTCTTAACTACAGTCTCACAATGTTCCACCTCTGGCCAGGTTCATTGCAACTTGACTTTCAGAGTAGGAGCAGAGACTTGTGTTGCCAAAAAGACTTCAGGGTGCTAATGAATCCTCGTGAGTGTGGCCCTCACTCAGTGGGACCTGCGAGTGAGCCCCTCACCACTCAGACACTTAAGGGCTCCTCTTGAGGAAGGAGTCATCTTTTATCACCTTTGTCACCTTGACAACTGCGCGGTGGACGTGGATGGAGGACGGAGATTCCTCCTGGGGACCCCCTGTGGTGACCAAAGCAGATTGGGTGCATATTATATGCCATTTGGTTTGTTCAAATGCTCAGCCTTCTGCGTTCACAGCTCCCTGAGGGCTTGTGGGATGTCAGGGCTGCCCCTGGGGCCAGAACGAAAGACCTGGGGAAGTATGAATGGTGGGAGGAGTGTGTGCAGACATGTGGACAGCGTGCCTCAGTTTCCCTACCTGGAAAGGGTCGTGATAACCGTACCTGACTCCCGTATTGCTGTGAGGGTAACAAGGTGGTAAGTGAATGACAAGGACTGGTATAGAAGCAGAGCTGTCACTACTCTTGCTGTCTTGTCCTCACTCCTGTCGGATGAAGAAAGAGTCTCTGGGAGTGAGCCATGTGCCTGTGACTCTGTCTCCTCCACAACAGCATGGCCCTCCAGGCCCTGGGTCCCCTGTACCCCTCTGCCCAGAGTAGTATTCAGAAGAGCTATCTGGACACTCATGAACTTGGAGTTAAAAATACCTTTGAGGTCACCCGGCCCTGAGCCTTGGCTCATGACGAGGTTCTGGGGACAGAAGCATCCAGGGCAATGTCACGCAGCCTGTTGTGGGTGCAAACATAAGTGGCCCTGGTCTTTGCTTGTTCCCCAGCCCGTGCTGACCGCCTGGGTTCCGGTGAGTGGTGGTTCCGACCATAGCAATGTCAGGCCCATGGGCATTGGACAGGAGGAGCCGTGGTTTCCCCCAGGACAGACAGCAGGCCAGGGTCTTCCCTGCTCATAGGCCATCTAGGACCTCAGCAGAGGACTTTTCCCAAGGAAGCAGTGACATCTATGTAAATCTTTGTAAAGACCCCCAAAAGGGGCCACAGCATGGCGATGGCCCACACAGGACCCTGGTCCCCCTACATTTATCTCCTCTGTTCTGCAGAGTCCCAGCTTGCAGTCCTGTCCAGGTCCAGCATTTTGCTGTCAAGCTGTCCTTACCCACAGAAGTCTTCATGTGCATCTGGTCACATGGCAGCTCCCAGAATACGCAGGGCTTTTTCCTATTTGTTTTTCCCCCAACAAAAGCTGGCTTCCCGAATGAACTGCCCTCCAGGGACAGGACAGACACAGGCCGGCCCTCCTGGGTTTTTTAGTCTAATGCAGCAATAGCATTCCAAGGAATGGGGTGGAGGAGACATCTCCCCCATGGGGAGGGAGACTCATCGCTGAATTTTATTTAATCCACTTATGATTGGTTTTAAACTTTCTACAGGCAATGCACTCCTTACTGCTTATACCTGGAGCAGGCTACTGCCTCAACCATTCATTTATAACACCCCAAACGGGAGATTCCACAAAGTACCTATGCGGTTACTTGCCGTTCCTTCATGTAATACAGTCCTGTCTCAGGACCTTTGCACTTGCTGTGCTTTTGGCCTGGAGCTTGCTTTCCTCCATTAGATGCATGGCTTGCTTCTTCCTTCAGGTCTATGCTCAACTGTCACCTCCCTGCCAACCTTACAAAAAAGGAAACGGAGCCAGGGATTTAGCTCAGTGGTTCCAGCGCCTGCCTCGCAAGTGCAAGTTCCTGAGTTCAATCCCCGATACCAAAAAAAACCCCAGAAACAGGTATAGTGGTGCATGCCTGTAACCCCACTACCCTAGGAAGCTGAGGCAGGAGGATCACAAGTTTGAGCCCAGCCTGGGCAACTTAGTGACTTAGCAAGACCCTGTCTCAAAACAAGAGAAAAAAGGCCAGAGATGTAGCTCAATGTGAAAGCCCTGGCTTCAATCACTAATCACACACACACAGGACTCTTTCTAAGGCTGCCACTTGCTCCGTTTTGCTTTGTTCCACAGCCCTAGTCAGTGCCTGATGGTGACGGAGGTCAGTGCTCCTTGTCCATTCTCCTCCTAACAGCCCAGCAGGGCAGGGCTTTGTTAATTTTGTTCATTGCCATAGCTCAAGCGTCTGCCCCTTCAAAGACACTCAACAAACACTGAGAGG
The DNA here is from genome assembly GCF_053883595.1 of Heterocephalus glaber. Taxonomy (NCBI): domain Eukaryota; kingdom Metazoa; phylum Chordata; class Mammalia; order Rodentia; family Bathyergidae; genus Heterocephalus; species Heterocephalus glaber. The sequence goes on along the minus strand of NW_028258410.1, from coordinate 20,050,609 downwards.
ATGAACAGATGGAAGAAGGTTCTTGCATGCGCATCTGGCTACTGCCCTGTGTCAGTGTTGGAATTACTGCCCTCTCTGAGCCTTGATTTCTTTATCTGAAAACAAAACCCAGCCAATCACAAAGTGGCTGAGTCAGTCAAACCAGGCAAGAGATAGAAACCCCTGACCCCTAGGGGGCGCTGACTAGCACCACCTTCCCCAACAGCCCTGATTTAGCAGCAGCAGGATCTTGTCCCCAAACCTCAACCCCAGCTGGCCTCAGGGTCACCCACCAAGCAGAGCAGAAGAAACGGGCTGGGAAACAGGCTGGGTTTATCTCCCTCCCCGGAACAAGGCCCAGGGCGCATGCACATGTCTCGTCGCTGTCACAAAACCAAGAGATGCCCTGGAGAGATGGAGAGACAGGACACAGTGTGTGTGAAAATCTAACCTCATGCCGAGTAAAGAGTACACAGGAACACCCTCCACCTGGCCGGGTTCAGATGCCAGTGATGTCCCCACTGAGCTGGGGACCGAATCCAAGTCCTCTCTTGCTTCTGATGGCCCTGGGGGAATACAGAGGATAAGAAGGTGAAAGGAGAGAGAGAGAGGGAGAGGGAGACACAGAAGAAGAAGAAAAAGGAAGAAGAAAACCCTGAAAGACACTTTTTTTTTTTTACATAGGTCTCACTATGTAGCCCAGGCTGGCCTTGAACTCACTGTGATCCTCCTGCCTCGGCCTCTGAGTACTGGGATTACAGGTGTGGGCCACCACATCTGGCTTACAAGACACATTTTAAACTAGAACCAGATATTATGTACTTTCTTAAATGATTGAATATGAATCAAATCAGAGCTTTCCAAGGGTCTCTAATGAAACTGCCAGTTCAGTCCATTCCAGGGCGTGAGTTGAAGTCAACCATTCTGTCTGCCTTTCTCCAGGAAGCCTTATTTAAACAGACCGGAATATTCCAGAACATTCTGGAAACCTCAGCCTCGTCATGTGCTGCAGATGTGTTGGTAGGGTAATTCACCATTGCAGAGCTAAAATTGAGAATGTCTTTGCTAAACAAGGGCAAGTTGGTCACTTAACTATATGGGTTGAATGGTGGCCCTAAAAATATGTCCTTGTCCAAATCCCCAGGGCCAGGGATTTAGCTCAGTGGCACCATGCCTGCCTCTCAAGCAGCAAGGTCCTGAGTTCGATCCCCAGTACTGCAAAAAAACAAAACAACAAAAAAAACCTGAGGCAAATGCCCAGAACCTGTGTATGTGACCTTCTTTTATAAAGGACTTTTGTAAGGTTTTATAAGTTGAGGGTTTGTTAGCAACTTCCTGTTGCTGTAACAAAGTTCCTGAGATAAATAACCTAAAAGGAGGGAAGGTTTATTTGACTCACAGTGTTAGAGGTTTCAGTCCACAGTTGCTTGGTCTGCTCTGAGCCTGTGGAGAAGCAGGACATCATGGTGGGCACACGTGGAAGAGCAAAGCTGCTCACCTCACGGCATCCAGGAAACCATGAGAGGAGGAAGGGGCCCAGGTCTTAGTGCGCCCCCCTTCAAGGGGCACACAGCCAGTGACCTCACTTCCATCAGGGCCCTGCTTCCTAATGTTTCCATCATCTCTCAGTAGTGTCCCAGTGTGGGGACCAAACCATGAACTCAGGAGACTTTGGGAGAATTCCAGACTCAAACCATAACAGGCATCCTAGGTTACCCAAGTAACCCTTAAGCCCAATGGCAAATGACCTTACAAGAGACAGAAGAGCAGAAGACATGAGCATTCAGAAGAGAGGCTGCAGAAGACAGAGGCAGAGGCTGGAGTGAAGGGACCCCTGGAGAGAAGCCACCACTAAGAGGAGCACCCCCGCAAGCCACAGGCAGAGCACAGCCCCACTGATGCATTCACTTGGGGCTTTCGGTGTCCAGAACTATAAGAGAGTACATTTCTGTTATTTGAAGTCACCAAGCTGGTGGCAATTTGTTATGGCAGGCCAAGGAAACTGATATAGAAAGTACAGAAATAGAAGGCAAGACAGTTACCAGGGACTCTCAGGATGCTTTCTGACTCACTCTATCTCTCGTAATGTTACTAGAATAAATTTCTGGAGAAGGAGATCTGACACGTATAAATTTCTCAAAGTATCCCCCCAATTTTTGCATCTATTTAACTTTTGTAGGGCAGGCAGCGAGTGTGCCCGCTGTGCCCGCTCACCGGGAGGGCTGCTGGGCAGTGCTGTCTCAGTCTTCAGCTCCCAGCTCTGTGGGGGACGGCGCTGAGGGTGATGTGCTAACCACCCCACCAGGGCAGACTCGGAGTCACCCTGTGAATGGTTCCTGCCTGCTGTCAGTGTGCTGGGTGACAGAGCCAGGTCCCACTTTTCTGAGCCTGTTCAGTTCTTTTCTGAGTCTGGGTTTGGGCTAGATACACATTCCAACTTTTGATGTCATTTTATTTTATGTCATTTCATTTTGTTCATGTATGTGACCAAGTACATTTTCTCCCACCAAAACATTAGCCGAGGCTCATTATGAAACAACTCCAACAGAACCTCTGTGGGTGGGCCTCATTATCCTGCCTCTGGTGCTGGGTCTTCTCATGTCCCCTAAGACAGACATTTGCAGAGCTAAACTCCCCCAGGAGGGCATCCCCCTTGCTCCCTAGCACAAAATCACAGTCATATTGGGTCATTATTTTTAATGAGTGTGTTTTTTAAAATAAGATCATTTCACTTCCCTGCTTAAGCCCTTCCCTATTCACCGCTTGGTCTTAGGATCAGATCCACCCCTGTTACGGTTTAGATCGAGAATGTCTCCCCAAAGCCTCATGTGCTCATGGGGCTGCCGCACTCATCAGTGAATTACATCAGCTGAATGTGCTGTGAGGAGGTGGGGTCTGATGTGAAGATGGGGTCACTGTGGGGGGACCAGGAAGGGTCTGTCTCCCCCAGCTCCTCCCTTTTGCTCTGCTTCCTGGATACCATGACATGAACCACTTTCCTCCGCCATCCCCCTCTGCTATGCAGTTTCTGCCTTGGAGTCATGGATTGAACCATGGACTGAAACCATGAGCCAAATAAACTTTCAAGTATAGGTATGGGGTATTTCATCCCACAGATGAAAAGTGACTAAGATAACCCCATTCCCAGGTCCCACGAGCCCAGTACCAATACAAGAGCAGCCAGGTCCATGAGGAGGTTCCTCCCTTCCTGCCCCATTGCCCTTCTTTCTGTTCTGGACTTAAGTTTTCTGCCTCGTTGCAGGACCTTTGCACTTGCTGCCCCTACTTCCTGAAATGCTCCCTGAGGGCAGTTTCTTTGGCTGTCTTTACCTAAATTTAGTCTCATCTTAAATGTTCTTTCCTCAGGAAGGCCCTTGGTCTCCATTTTGAAAGTGGCCACTCCTACCCTGCCCCAAATTCACTGTCTTGTTTCATTTCAGTCACAGCTCATATCAAAGCTGTGTCTGCGCTTTTGTGTATCCGTTTACTTGTCTGTAGGCAGTCTCGTCCATCGAATTGACCACATCACGTAGCCACGGAGCAAGCTACCCCATTAAATTCCAGATTCCAGTACCTAGAATAGCACCAAACATCTGAGGGATCCAAAAACATGACTGAAATAAGTGAACTAATAAATACATGAACACATGCACTCTGGATTTAGGAAGAATTTCTTAAAAACCTACTGCCCTCATGCCTCACAGAGCACAGTTTGAAAGCTCAGTGAGTTGTTAGTGGCTCCCAGCCAAACTCAGTGGTCAGCGGTAAGCACAGATACTTACACAGGTCCCCAGGGGGCAGGCTCAGGGCAAAGGGACAGCAGGACTGCTCCTCTGGGAAGATCCCTGGGAAGAGGAACAAGTGGACCGAAGAGAGTAGTCCATGCCTTTGCCTTGTGTCTTCTGCTGACATCCAACTGGGTGAAGCCAGTCCAGTGGGGAGACACACTAACTAATGGGGTATGGACGGGAGGGTCTCTATCTGCTGAGCAATAATGCAGACTATTGCAAAACTCACAACCACAAATAGTGATTTAAGAAAGCAAAGTTTAATGCAAGATGTTTATTAACCAATAGGCTCCCTGAAGACAGTGGGGGAGGGGTGGTACTCTTGTATCTGTGTTGCCCTGGAGGAAAAGCCCTACTGGCAGCAGGTGGATCCGGTGTACTTTTTAACTCCAATTTCAACTTTACACGTGGCTGCTATCCTTGCTCGGGGACCCTATCTTTTTACATATTATTGTAGATGGGTTGCCTGCTGCTGCAATAAAGAACTCTCAATGGGTTGTCTGGAATTTCTAGATCCACGCGGCAGAGATCCTGGTGGATAAAGGAATGAGACAGGCTGTGCTTCAAGGGGGATGGGTGCTGGGCTCAAACACACAGCCGTGGGGCCTGGCATCGTGGGATCAGCCCCTTCCCAAACATCAGGTCTGGGGCAGGTATGCTGGCCATCCACTGGCCTCTGAGATGGGAGGCATGGGGACACATGCCATGGCTCCCCCAGCACCCTTTAACCGTGATGGTAAAACACCCGCTGCTTTCTCTAATCACTTGTGGTTCCCAGCATCGGTTTGCAGTTAGGGGGTGCAGGAGAGAGGAGTCCACGGTCAGGTGGCAGATTGATGGTTACCAAATTGTAGTACTCAGCCCCCAGGGACTCAGGACAGCTTCTAAGAGTTCAGCGGCATAAGCACTTTCAAGAGAATCGGCTTTCAGATCCTCAGATGACACATGAACTCTGTGGGCTCCACGTGTCCGCTTCTTCTTTCAGTGATGCCCTTCTCCCGCTTAATGTACAAAGCCAAGGTCAGTCAGGGCTGTGGCGGAGGCAGATGGCTATTTAAAACCTGTGGGCAGGATGGAGGGAAATGACAAAGCAGGGTGCAGCCCCCGGACCAGGGCCAGGGGAAGGGGTTTCTGGAATCTGGAGACAAAAAGGCTCTCTACGGAGTGGGTCACCAGACAGAAGCTGCGACCTCCTGGAGTGGATAAAGTCAGGCTGAGTGACCCAGGGTGGGTCCAGTGTGAGGAAGACCCATGTTTCGCTCCCCTTTCACCTCGCCACCCTCACCTCCTGGTCCCCCTCACGCACTGGGAGACCCAGAGAGTGCATGGAGGGAGGGCATTCACAGGTGGCTCTTCACTCCCAGGTGTTTATTTATGTGAACAAGGATCATGGCGCTTCCTTCATCCAAACCACAAAGCTTAAAAGTGAAGGAAGGGAGATAGCACTGGTGCTGAACCACCTTTATAACACGACAATGTCCATTCATGCCTACAGGAATTAGTTTTAAAAACAGCCCACAACAGTTACAATCACACTATTTACCACTGCAGTGATAACTAAATTCAGAAGCTTTATGGTCACAGACATGAGTGTTCTTTTATACATGTTTTGGTTGCAGTGATGATCAATAAAATATCCTTAATCTAAGGATAAAAATATGATATACTCCCATCAAAATCTATCAAAGAAGCACACATTCCAGGAGGAAAGGGAATAATGTGAATTTCCAATATTAGAGTTGAGTTTTTCATGTGTTTCTTAAAAATTGGTGATGGTAGATATTGATCACTATGCTATCAAGTTTCCACTTGACACACTATGAAAGTGATCTAGATTTTCTTTTAGAATATGAAAAAATTAAAAATACTGCACTAATTTTATACTTATGATTAAAAAACTTACATGTTAAACAAACATGTGATGGGGTACGTGGAATTTTAAATGAAGAAGATGAATGCTGTCATTTGGGTCTTGAATGTTTCCCAAAAGCACATGTGCGGAAGGCTTGGTCCCCAAGGTTGGCACTATCAGGAGGCTGTGGAACATTTGGAAAATGGGGTGCACTGAAAACATTTCCCCAAAGGGACTGCAGGGGCCCAGCCTCTTTCTCTTGATGTTTTGCTCCCAGGCCATGAAGTGGGTGATTTTGCTCCACTGCACACTTCTGCCACATATTGTTGACTTGCTACAGGCCCAAACCAATTGGGCCAGTAGGTCATACACTAGCTCTTCAAAAACTGTGAGCCAAAACAAACCTTTGCTATTCATAAATTAATTATCTTGGCTCACTTGTTACAGTGATGAAACACGAACAATGATTCTGCAGAACTCAGCAGGGCCAGATGTTTATGTGGGCTTCACTTTCTGTGGCTGAGAAAGCAGGAGATGAAATAAGATAAGAATCTAGAAGTTGTCCAGGACAGCCCTTGTCTAGGATCTGATGACAGTAGTAATGTGCTGTTGGGGAGGCAAGAGTTGCTGGATGATCCAAATAGCTCTTCTAGAGGGGAATGGATCCTTACCCAGGGCTGAAGGTGAGATCTGAATACATGAAGGAAAGGCCACCTGGAAATTTGGAAAGTGGAAAGCTGCAAAATCCTGAGAGCCTCTCACCTGTAATGAATGACAATACGTTATGCTTACTGACTTCTGCTGTCTGGCAGGCACCAGGCTGCACAGTAAGTATTCTGGGTCCATATCTACCTCTATGTCTGTCTATCTCGCTCCACATACTCTCTCAAGGAGAGGCAAGGTCATCAACACCACCAACCTCCAGATAAGGCAGTTGGTTAAACACCATGCCCAGATTCCACACAAGCTGCCAGAATTTAGATACTTGAAGCCCAGTCCTCTCCTGCTAGCATTTACCCTTTAGCCAGTGTACTGAGCAACTCACCTCACTTTTGTTTGTTTGCTTCATCACTCGGCCATTCTGTTTTCTGTCATGAGGCCAGTGCTCCTGAGCTCTGGCTAGGTGCTGGGCATGGCAGGAGATTCCTTTGTTTATCTTAACCATATGAGAGGCTCAGGGGGCTGATTTCCTAGTAGAAACTGTGGTGTGGGTCAAGTCTCCCCTTCTGACATGGGAAGGGGTGATGACTCCCCTTTCTGAGCCTTAGAAGGTAACAAGCCTTGTTCATGCTGCTTTTCTCTCCCTCATTCTCCAGTCTGAGGGCCCAGCTCCTCTCCCCAGCCTGTGCCAGCCAGTCCCTGAGTGTTCATCCCCATTCAGAGCCCTAGAACTCTTGTCTTCTGCCCACCCTACCCAGTTCCCAACCCATGGAGATTTTTTACCAGACTTTCTACTGCAACCACAAATCCAACTGCTCAATCCCAAATTCCTCTGCTCCAGGTTTTATCTCAGTGCTGAGTAAAATGGCCTCTGTGTTTACTAAAGGAGGAGCTTATGGCTACTGGGGGGACAATGCACGAGGTCTGCCAGAGCCGCCAGGACCTTCTGTTCACTCTCCCTGACTTGCCTCCTACTCCAGCCACTACCCTGCGGTCCTGCTTCTCCCAGGATTTAAGGACCAGGCCACAGGGTCTCCTGCCTATAAGCAGCCCTTCTCGGGCCAGGAACATCCTGTCTCAGGGTTATCAATATTGATATTGAGTGGCTCCCAGAGACTTCTTGTCCTCCAACTTGTAACATTTAGAATTCGTGCGAACATGCTCACAAATGGGCTCGCCATTGACTCACTCTCCAATTTTCATAGTCTGAAGCAAAAATAACTGTTTCCTGCTCAGTCTGTCAGACTGAGGTGAGGAAAAGCTCTCCCACCCATCAGGCACTGGGCAGCGGCTCAGCAGTGCCCACAGCTGTTCAGACTTGAAGGAAGAGCCACGTGGCCCTGTCACTAGGATCCACCCCAGCTGTTTAAGCAGGATAGAAATTGAGTATACGGTGTTGGGAGCTCAGAGACTCTCCAGGGGAGAAAGAAAATCAGGCTTCTTGGAGTCTGTGCAGTTGGGACTAAAGTCTGAACTACACCGTGGAGCCCACCAGAGGAAACACCACAGCCTACTGTATGGGCCCCAAGTTCTGGACTCCATCACCTCAGTCATGGCTCCCACCAGAAACAATAGGTCAGTATGTTCCATCAGACACCTCGCACAGCCCTCTTCCCCTCAGAAGCTCCTTAAGATGAGATTCCACTTGGGTGCCCATTGGCCAAGTCCAAGTCACATGACTGTTCTATCTACAGGGAAGTCAAGGGAGCAAATTTCTGGCTTCCCTGTTGGAAATGGGATGGCTTCTAATTGAGAAGTTCCCTCAAACACAGGAAGTGTGTTTAGATATGTAAGGAAGCCAAAACCACACCAGGGACTGTGAACAGGTAGATCTTATCCTATTTCACTCACCCAATATTCTGATTTTGATTCTATTTCCAGGTGTTCTGGGGATGGTCTTATTAAGAAAAACTGCTGATTACTTCTCAAGGACTCTCTGTTCCTGTGTCTTCTGGGCTCTTTGGCTTACAAACAGGAGGAATGGACCCAATTTAAGCCCCTAAAGAGCCTGTTAGAGAGATCTGTGTCAGGTCTCAGGCAAAGCTGATGAGCTGTAGGTCTCAGGACAGCAGGGACTAACGGGCACTCTCTCCACACGCTCTGTGGCACATTGTTTGGTCCTATTTGTTTTGTGGCACTTACCACTTCCTAAAATTATTTTGTTTATGGGTTTTCTTGTCCTCTCTTTTTCCCCATCTCTCCACCCTGGCTGGGCAGAGACCATGTCTACTCCATTTACTGTTGTCAGCTCAGAGCCCAGGTCAAGGTCACAGACAGGGGCAGACTCAGGAAAGGCTGGGTGGAATTCAGAGAAGCATGAGCTGAGCACCAGCGTCTCTAATTCTCTTCTATCTCTGCACCCCCAAAGACCAGTGTGTGGAGACCCCTAAGGGATGGATTTGGAAGCTGGTGAGATAACTCATGCCTCTGACTTCCTCTTGTGCTCAGACCCAGAGCAGCTACCCATCCACAGGAGAGGCTCATCAGTCCTTGTCAAAGAATGTGTCTCCTGCTTACAGTCAGATATTTCCCAAGTGCCAACTGAAGATTAGTTGAGGGGGGTCTCAGGTCTTAGGGAATATTAGGCACATCTGTCACTCCACAGGGAACTGTCATTTTCTCTCAGCATCGAAGAGCTATGACCTGGGGCAGAAAGCCCTGAAAATTATGAATTTAAAACACCCACAGGGAGCTTAAGTGGTGGTATATGAACTACAACAAATTTTGCCCCTGGAGTCCAAGTTGGAGGCATTGATGAGCTGCCCAGTTTTCTAACAATATCAAATATTCAATTAAAGAAATAGTACAAATGTCCACATTAAATGCACCTGCTGTTACTATCAGAAATGTCATAAAATTGTTTATTCCTATTGTATGCTCAGAAAACAGCTCATATCCTACAAAGGCCTGGTAAGCTATTTGTAAGAAGGTGCACAGAAATGAACAATATTAAATTAGGTTCCTGTTTATTCCTTCAAGCTACCCACACACCATCTTTTGCCCTGAAATTCTTACCCCACGTTTTCCAACAGTGTCTCCTTCCAAGTAAAACTTATTACACAGATTCCTTGGGGCATTTCTTTTTCCCTTTTCTTTTTCTTTTCTTGACTCTGGTTAAATAAACTATTGATTTGTTTTCAAGGTAATTTAAGGGGGTAATACAGTCGTGATTTGATAAGTGCAGCTGTAATGCATTCAGAGTAAACACACTTTAGGGGTTCAATTAGGACTTCTTATTTTGTTAAAAAATCAAATCGACCAAACAATGACTGGCCACCGTGGGAATTTCTAGGCAGGCTGGATGGGCAATGATGCTGCATGTGACATTAATAATGCATGACAAATTAGCAAAAGAAAATTGATATTAAGTGGCCAGGGAGGCTCTTCCAGGCACTTGCCCTTCCAGGAGGAATTCACATGGGTTTGGAGAAAGAATCAGAGCAAATGGAAATTTTTGAGAAGCCAATAGACTTTGTGCTCAGTGGACTAAGAAAGCCAGTGCCTCTGTTTGCAGGGTGCTCGGTCCTGTGTTTACGCTGGGACAATGTGCATCAGTCTTCAAAGAGGCATATTCTATCCCTCAGGAGATTCTTGTTTCCAAGTGACAAGAACCCCCAGTCCACGTGACTTAAGATAAAGAAAAGAATGTATTGGCTCACGCCAAGGAAAAGTCAGTGATAGGGCTGGACCAGGCATATCCAATTCCAGAAGCTAAAACTTTATTAGGAGAGTTCTGACTCTCCCTTTCTGTCTATCTCAAAACAACTACTTGTACAGAGAAGGTGAGCCGGTCCCAGCACCCAGAAGGGAGCTTCCCCAATGCCATCCCAAGCACCTAGGGCAGAGAAGGTGAGCCTGTCCCAGCACCCGGAAGGAAGCTCCCCCACAGCCATCCCAAGCTCCTAGGGCAGAGAAGGTGAGCCAAGTGGGCGCCAGAAGCACCCCCTCCTGTGGAAATGAGAAGACATGTAAACAAGTCTCAAAAACAGACTTCTGGATCACCTACAGCAACCGCAAAGGGAAATGAGATGGAACAATCTGATACTCGACCACCTGGACTCTCTGAACTGACAACAAAAGAGGATCTGGGAAAAATGAAATCAGAAATAATTACTCAGATAACAGCAAAGATTGTGCTCATGGTGCAAGACATGATTAATAAATCTAGAGAGGACACAGATAAAAAAATAGAGGATCTGAGGAACATGATGGAATCCCAACATAGGAAGCAAATGGAATCCATAAAACAGATACAAACAGATTTCTAGATTAAAAACTCCATCGAAAGTCTGCACAGCAGAATGAACCAATGTGAGGATAGAATTTCAGATATAGAAGAAAAGATTGCAATTAGTGACCAGGAAAAGAAAAATTGCTTTAAAATGGCAAGGGAACATGAGAAATCAATCCAGCAACTGCTAGATGATGCAAAGAATAACATAAAACTGATCGGAGTCAATGAAGAAAAAGTGCAGATGACATAAAAAAACTGTTCACAGAAGTGATGGCAGAAAACTTCCCAAGGAGGGGGAAAGAACTTGACATACAGATAAGTGAGGCATATTAGGACTCCAGGTAGCCTTGATCAAAAAAAAATCTACACATAGACATGTAATAGTTAGGATTTCAGAAATCCAACAGAACAAAATCCTACAAGCAGTGAGAGAAAAGAAACAAATCACATACAAAGGAAAGCCCATCAGAATCGCAGCAGACTTCTCAATGCAAACCCTCAAGGCAAGAAGAGCTTGGAGTGATGTATTTCAAGCCCTAAAGGAAAACAGCCTCCAACCCAGATTGATGTACCCTGCAAAACTATCTTTCAAAATTGATGGAGAAATAAGATACTTTCATGATAAAGAGCACCTCAGGAACTTCATGAATATCAAACCGGCACTCCAAAAAATTTTAGACAATACCCTAGGAAAAGACAATGAGGATCACAACCCCAGGAAACCCAGCAGAATGAATCCACTGGACGTGACAAATGCAAAGGGGGAGAATCCATCAAAAAGAAAAAGTCATGACAAGGCTTTTAAAACTTTTGACTTCATCTCCCTAATGAGTGTATAATTCAATCTTGTTATTGTACTGATTAGTATTTTTCTGATTCTAGAGTTGCACACCTTTCCTTGTGCTGTCCTGGCTATTTAGCATCTTCTTATGTCTACTTTTTAATCAGGTTGTCTATTAATGAGCTCTAAGAATTCTTTATATATTCTGGCCATAGGTCATATGCATTGTAAATATGGTCTGCTTAAGGCCTACTTTTCATTTTAATGATGTCATTTAAAGTTCCAAATTTTGATGGAATCTCATTTATCAATTTTTTTCTTTTATACAGCATGTCTTTTGTATCCTAGGTAGTTCTTGCCTACCCTGAATTCATAAATATTTTCCCTTATAATTTCTTCTTAAAGTTTTATACTTTCAGGCTTTCATATTTAGGTTCATAGATCCCTTCAAGTTATTTTCATGTATGGAAATAAAGGGTAGAGGTTAATTTTTTATATACGGATACCAGATGTTCTAGTGCCATTTGCTGAAAACATTATCTCTTCCTTGGCTCTTGAATTGAGTTTATATTCTATAAAATGCTAATGCTAAATAATCTTTCAAAACTCAGTGGACCATATATGTGTGGTTCTATTTCTAGATTCTCAGTTTTATTCCAATGATCTATATGTCTTTCCTTACACCAACACTGCCTTGATTACTGTAGCTTTAGAAGTCTTAAAATTAGGTACTAAACGTCTTCCAACACTGTTTTTGTTTTTGTTTTTAACTTTTCTAGGTCCTTTGTACTCCTACATAACTTTTAAATTTCAATATCCAATTCTTCATTTATAGAAAGTATACACAGACCTGAATTTTTATATATACTTTGTGTTTTCTAATCCTGCTAGATTCAAATACAAGTTCTAGGGACTCCTAGAGATTTCTTAGTATTTTCTCTGTAGATGATCATTTCATCGACATATAAAGATTTTGCTTCTACCTTGCCAGTCCTATCCTAATTGTGTCATTTTATTGCCAGACTATTTTGGTGGGGCCTAGGTTTCAAAGTTTAATGGACAGATAAAGAGTAAGCATATCTGCCCTTGTTCCCCACCTTAAGGAGAAAGCATTGTATCTTCTCCATTCATATAAGGCGTTCTCACTGGAAGTATGGAGTACACGTCTTTAATCTGTTGAGAAGTTTCTGTTCTACTTCTAGGCTCCTGATAGCTTTTACCATGAACAGCTGTAGAATTTAGTCCAATACTTTTTCTCCAACTAGTGACAGGATCATATGGCTTTTTCCTTTCCTCTGTTAAAATGATGACTTTTGGGGGTGGATCTTCCAATGCTGAACCAACACTGCCATCCCTATAACAAAACCACTTTCTACATCCTGCCAGATCTGACTTCTAATAGTTTGTTTTGTTAAACAAATTTCTATCTATGTTCATAGTTTTTTCTTCTATTATCTTTATCCAGTTTTAGGATTAGCACAATGTTGAGTTCCTAAAATGAGGGGAGAAGTGTTCCTTCTTTTTTCTGCTTTAATTGTTTGGTATAATTTATCAGTTAAAATGTATATGAGCCTGCTGTTGTCATATAGGTAGTTTTTCAAGCTAGGAATATACTTTCTTTAATAGGTGCTATTCAAATTTTATTATTTTCTCCAGAGTTAATTTCATTAATCTGTCTTCCAAGGTACTTCTTAGAAGTTGTCAGATTTATTTCAAAACAGATTTTTGAAATATGCTTTCCATATCCTTCTAAATTCTGTAAAATCTGAGGTAATGTCTCCTAGATCTTGATATTGTAATTGAAAAAATGTATAATTGATATTGTGTAACAGGAAGAAAAGGTCTAAAGGTGCAGGGGAAGTGGGAGAGGTAGGGGAAAGGAAAAAAGGGAAAAGAAAAAATATGAGAAAAGGAAAAAAGTGGAAACAAAGTCTTTGCAAATAGGGAAGGGTGGAGGGGGTGAAGGGAGGGCAAGGGGAGGGGAAAAAAATAAGAACCAAGATACTCATGTAATGGTACAAGATCCCAATGATGAATGTAACTGTATTTTATACCGAAAATGTACCAATAAACTTAAGGGGGAAAAAAACCCCCAACTACTTGTATTTACTTCACATGAGGTCCATCCTATCCCCATGATGGCTCCAGAAGCCTCCATGTTACATCTTCTATCCCAAGTCTCTCTGCAGAGTGCCTCTCCTCAACCCTGTAGCACAGGCCAAAGATTGGCTGTGATTGGTTCCAACTGATACATGTGGCAATCCTGAGCCAATCATGTTATATTACACTTATATATGTGTGTGGATATCACACACACACACACCCTAAAGTTAGAGAATGCAATTGAAAATTCAGCCACTATAGGATATCACTTGTAAACATACAGAATACTTTATGAATAGTAAAACTTCATCCTCACCAACTTAGCTAGCATTTACACAGCACCCTTCTTTTTTATCTAAAGTTTTTTTATTAGTTAATTTTATTGATACATTTCAGATATACATAATGATCACGTTCATCATAGGGAATTTGTACCTTTACATGATATATCTTGCTTATTTTTCCCGTTGCCCTCCCCTCCCTTCAATCCTTTCCCTCCTTATTTACAAAAGCTTTGTTTCCTTTTTCCCTTCTTTTCTTTTTTCTTTTACCTTCCTTCCTCCCCCCTCCACCCTCCCTAGTTCCCCTTCCCATTTGAACATTTTCTTCCTAGATTCAGTAATTAAATTCAATCTTGTCATTGGATACAAAGTCAACACTCAAAAGTCAATAGCATTCCTATACACAAATAACAAACTTATTGAGAGAGAAATGAGGGAAACCACACCTTTCACAATAGTGTTGGGAAAAAAATGAAATACTTAGGAATCAATCTAACAAAGGAAGTAAAAGACCTTCACATTGAAAACTACAACACTCTGAAAAAGGAGATGGAAGAGGATATCAGAAAATGGAAAAATATCACTTGCTTTTGGGTAGGAAGAACTAATGTAGTGAAAATGGCCATACTCTAAAAATTATTATACAGAGTTAAAGCAATCCCAATCAAAATGCCAATAGCTTATGTCACAGAATTAGAAAAAACAATCCTAAAATTTATTTGGAACTAGAAGGGACCTAGAATAGCAAAAACAATTCTGGGCAACAATGGCAAGGCAGGAGGCATCACAATTCCTGACTTGAAATTATACTACAAAGCTACTGTGATAAAGACAGCATGGTACTGGTAAAAAGCAGACCAGAGGATCAATGGAACAGATTAGAAGATGCAAAAACAACTCTAACCATACTTATTTTTGGCAAAGGGTCCAAACACCTTCACTGGAAGAAAGATAACCTCTTTAATAAATGGTTAAGATAACCTCTTTTAATAACTGGTTTTCCACATGCTGAAGATTAAAACTAGACCCATATCTCTCACCATGCACTAAATTAAAATTGAAATGGATCAAAGATCTAAATATTAAAACACTAAGTCTGCTGCAAGATGGAATAGGTAGAACTCTTGAAGACATGGGTGTAGGCAAAGACTTTATGAACAAAACCCTGATTGCGTGGAAAATATTACAAAGAATCAACAAGTGGGATCTCATCTTACTAAAAAGCTTTTGCATAGCAAAGGAAACCACCAACAGAGTAAAGAGACAACCCACGGAGTGGAAAAAAAAAAATTTGTCAGCTGTTCCTCAGACAAAGGACTAATATCTAGAATACATAAAGACTTCAAAAAAAAAATCAGACCCCCAAATTTAAAGACCCAATCCAAAAATGGGCATCTGAAATGATCAGACACTTCTCAGATGACAAAGTACAACTGCCAAGTAAATACACAACACCTTTCTAAGCCCTTTATATCCTTAAAGGTCATCTACTTCTCTTAGCAACCCTCTGAAATAAGTATAATATTTCTGTTCTCATTTTACAAATGAGGAAACTGAGGAACCAAAAAAATTAGTGATTTTATGGAGTTAATATGAGAAAATGAAATGGAAACAAAGTCTTTATAAATAGAGAGGGATGGAGGGGTTGAAGGGAGGGCAGGGGAAGGGGGAAGAATAAGAACCAAGAGAGATTATGTAAAGGTGCAAATTTCCAACCATGAATGTCATTATATTGTATACCTAAAATGTACCAATAAAATTTATTTTTAGAAAAAATTAGTGATTTCTCAAGGTGGCCCATGTGGTAAGTGGCGGGGTCAGGACACAGCAGGATTGGCCTGCTTTGCGCTATGAAGTTGAGGGGCCGTCAGGGGAGCGGCTTGGGCCCTGTGGTATGGCAGGAAGTGGGGACCATTCCAACCCAGTATGCGTGTTGCTTTCTTGCCTTTGTGACACATTCTTGATGGTGGGGGATCTGGGTTGCAGAGGTGTGCATGAGAGCTTTGTGGAGCAGAGATCTCCCTGACCTGAAATGGATGTGAGTTTGAACAATAAATCAGCTACTTTGCATTAAGCTACCAGGTGCTGGGCTTCTCCTTTTATGTTAGTGCAGAATGACACCAGATGTCCAAGCAGATTTTAGCCTCATGCTAATGTTTTCATTATATTTTAATAAGGAAAATGCATTCATGTATCACTTGTATAATTAAAATGGCACTTAATAAAAAAGAAACCTGAGGCCTTACAATGGCAGTAGAGTTAATCCTTACCGTGACCCTAATAAATTATGACATTTCAGAAATCTATGTATTCTCAATGGTTAATGATTAATAATTAAAGCCTCATTTTATATTTAATTTTGGTTGTAAATCTTTTGAAAGGGTTATACTGGCGACTCTTGCTCTATTCTTTTAACTCTTCTGGTATTTTTAGGGTAACATATTCACCTACTTAGCTACGTCTTAAAGTATAATTCAACTTCTCAGTTGCTCAGGTCAGATAAAATGATCTCATATTATCTACAACTTCTATTACAAGTATCCTGTCCCAGGCACATGATAAATATTAGCTCTTTTAAACCTGACAATAGCTCTTTGAGTCAGGTAATATCACTAATTAACTATCCCATAGTAGGTGAGGGAACCAAGATTTGGTCCAAGGGAGTCTGATCCAGGATGCTCAAGGCTAAAGACAACATTACTCTGTCTTTCCATACCCCCAGGACCTGGAACAGACTTGCTCCACAACAACCTGCCATAATTATTTGTTGAGTGAATGAATGAATCACACTTCCCCAAGTCCTTTTATTTCCATTATTTCATTTGAATGTTGCAGCCATCCACTGCCATTGAATGTATGATGAGTATCCCCAAGTTACACATGGGGAAACTGAGTCTTTACTAAGTGGAAAGCAACGTTACCCCACTAGGAGGTGGCAGGGTTTGGTGTCAAATATAAGCTTTTAACTCCTGGTTCTGTTCTTGCTGCTGCCACTGAGTGCCCAGTTCTCAATCCAGACAAGACAAGACGTTTACATAATTTTCAATCATTTTGCCCTCTCCAGATAAAACAGAGATGTTCAATTGTCTTTGAAGAGAAGAGATTTGGAAACACAAGACCTCATTCCTGCAGGTTCCTGTCTCCTATAGTTGGCACTGTGGCCTGCAAGGCCTCAAGGAGAAATTTTCAGCTCTTTACTGATGAGGAAACTGAGGCTTGGGGTCTGATTGCTCCAGACAGTGGTGTCAGTCTGAGGAGTGTGGCTCTGGGGCCAGGCCTAAAGCAGCAACTCTGTCCAGACTGAGCCTCCTGGGGCTGGAGGCACAAAACAGAGGGCAGAATGGAGAATGTGTCCTTTTGCTAGAAATCTCAAGAGTGGAGAGAGATATTCTCCCTCCTAAAGACGACCATGGCTGGGGAGGGCCAGGTCTGTAGCTCAGTGGTGGACAGCATGCCTGGCATGCAGGAATTCCCTGGGTTCCATCCCCAGCACTGCAAAAACAAACATTAAAACTAAATGAATCAAAGAATTTAATAAAGTGCAAAAAAAAAAAACCCAAAAAACTAAATGAATCACCGGGGATTTAGCTCAGTGGTTCTGGGGCTTGCCTTGAAAATGCAAGGTCCTGAGTTTGATCCCCGGTACCAAAAAAAACCCTAAATGAATCAAAGAGACTCCACCTTCACTAAGGCCCCAGTTCCTCAGGGAGGTGGAGCAGCTGCTGTCACATGCCTCAAACCATGAACACATGGTTGTCCTCCCTTCTGGGGAAGGGAGATCCAGCCTCCTGCATCAGAGATGGGTACAAGTGCAGGGCAGAGCCCCTCCCCACACTGCCCTGCTCTGCAAGGAGAATGCTGAGTTCTTTATCCCCCTGCCTGTCCCAGGACCCCATCTGCTGCATGAAAGGGAATTCCTTCCCGAAGAGCATCCTCCGGACCACAGCTACTGGGAGCTGGGGTTCAGACCTCGACCCTCATGCCACGACCCAGGCCACCAACAGAGGATGAGACTTTGCCACCTGCTTCCCTGCCACTTCTGATGTGGAGTTTGTATTGACCTCCACACCCCCAGTGTTCTGCAGTGCTGGGCACCAAGGAGATCAGCCAGGCAGAGCCCTTCCCTCCAGCAGTCCTCCCTCCTTCCCTCTTGCCATCCTTCCTTATCCACCAGAGATGTTGCCCGGTAATTACTCTGTTTGAGACCCAGAGCTGAAAAGCAGAACATAAACAGAGCCTACCCTGCCCCACACTCCCTGGGGTAGGCACTTGAACAAGGAATCCAATAGCATATGACTAGTGAGAGGTATTTTGAAATTAAAGCAGTAAGAATGGCCATGGTAGAAGCTGGTGAGTTGTTTCTGAAAGGCACTGGGAAAGGTTTTTCTGAGCCCCACCTCTATCTAGGGGAAGGACATTCCAGGCACGCAGGGCTGCTCCTACAAAGACCCTGGGGCAGGAGGAAACTCTGCAAGGTCAATGAATGACAGGGATCTTGTGTGCCGGAAGGATAAGAAGAGAAGTGGGAAGGGTGGAGAAGCCTCCTGCTGTTGACACCCCTGCTCTGGTGGCCCCAACTAATCTGAAGGCCCCTGTCCTGCTTCTTTTCCCCTTTCTCCCTCTGAGGCTCCTGTGGGCCTCTTGGCCTTTCTCCATCTCCATGGTTCCCCCTTTTTCATCTCTCAGTCTCTCCTCTGTCTCAGTGGCACACATAAACACACCAATCGGGTGTGTCTGACACCAGCAGGAAGTCCTGCTGTGACAGTCTATCCACTGCACCATTCATTCACTCACAAACACTGCTGAAGTTCCCAGGATGCCTTGTCCCTGGGAATATCAAGCCAGTATCTTCTCAGGAAGCTGACAGCCCATGGGGGAGGTTCATGGGCAATTAAAAGTTACAGTTTCACCAATGCCCTAAGAGAAGAGCAAGAGAGCCCAAGGGACCCCTGGGAGAGTCCTGAACTCTGCTTAGCAAGGTCAAGGGCATCTGCCCAGAGGTCCTGACATTTGACCTAGGATAGAGTGTGGTGGTGACATGGGCTCTGGACTGGAGGTAGCCTCCATCCAAAAGGGGACCCAGGTATATGATAAGTGGGTTCACCTCTCTGTGCCTCAGTTTTCACTTCTGCAAATGGGAACAATTAAGCTCAGAGCATTCACCCAACTGTTGTCAAGGTTATAAGCTAGGACATTATGCCTAGAGTAGCACTGTGCATATTATAAGGGTTCCATAAATATTTGTCACATGAGGAAACCCATGAATGGATGAATTTGAAGTTTCCTTCTATGTTTGTGTAGATAAGACCAGAGCAGGACAAAATTTTTTCCTCCTTGATAATCTCTGTATTAGTCAGCTTTCTCCTTCCTGGGTCACAATAATCAACACCCAGAACCTAAAAAGGAAAGGTTTAATTTGGCTCATTGTTTCAGGGGATTCAGTCCATAGTCCACTAGCTCCAAGACAGAAACATCATGGTGGAAGGTTCTGGCTAAACAAAGATACTTAGTTCATGGGTATCAGGAAGCACAGCAGAACTGTGTCAGAGAGAAAAGAGGAATGAGGTACAGATATAGACAGACCCCCAAAGTAATGCCTTCATGACTCACCCAGACACACCCAGAAATGTGCTCCACAAATCCCAAGGGTGGTTCCCAAGCCAATCAAGTTGACACAGTCAAGCTTAACCACAACTCCCAAATGACAGTCATTTTCCCCAATGAACCCTATCCCGGTAACTGTGAAAAACAGACAGAATTCGAAGTGCTGGCATGTTGGGAAGCAAGCTTCATTTTATCTGAGCCAAAGACAGCCTTGTAACGGAGGTGTGTGGATTCCAGGGCTCCCCATGCACTGTACTGGTGGAAGCCACCACAGAAGGTTGATACCTCTAGACTGAAGTCCTCCAGGTGGCTGAGTCTACTCCAGGTGCATTGCTCACAGGATCCCTGGACCTTCAATGGCTTCACATGAGGAAGAAGCATAAGGAGCACATACATTAGGACATGAGCACACTTGGATCATTTAATCATTTTCCACTGGGTGTGGGACGAGTCCTGTTATGACATAGCCCCAGTTGGATGTGTTTAATAAGGGCTATCGGAGGGCAGCCAATCCTCCAACTGCCTAGAAAAGGGGATGGTGAGGTCTAAAGAAAGAAAGGCAATAGAGACTTGCATAATTTCATAGTACACGGGGGGCTGAGAGGTCAGTGCCTCAGAGCGGGCAAAGACACACTCTGAACTGGTCACAATTTATTGGACACCCAGTAATCGGAGGGAGCATCAGGTGACTTAGAGGGGCCAGTAATCTTATGTTGATAAGGACGTTATATTGATGAGGGCAGTAAGGACAGCATTTCTTACAATAATAGGTGGGACAAGATAGCAGGCTAATAAAGAAGTCATCCTAGGGCCAGGGATTTAGCTCAGTGGTTCCAGCACCTGCCACGAAAGTGCAAGTCCCAAGTTCAATCCCCTGCACCATAAAAATAAAAAAAAAAGAAGTTGTCCTTCTCTCAGGTGAAACCTTTCTCTTTTTAAATTACTACTCAGTTCTCAAAGAACCAGGGTGTCTTCAGCTGATGCACCCTGCTCTTGAGCAAGTATCATGGGACCATTGAGACCTCAACTTGCGACCTGAGGCAAAACAGAGTTATTTTTCCCCATGCCATAGCTGACTCTTGGGCAAAGTGACATTGGGCCTTACATGGCAATAGTCATACTTTAATTATGAAATGATTTTTTTCCCCACAAATTTATGTAGAATGGCTCTCAACAAAGAGCCATGCTGATGGGCATAGGACCTTTGACATGAACCTGCCGAGACACAGTGCTCAGTTTCTACTTGGAGTGTGCATCTCAGATAAATAAAAATGATACCACTAAACGATGATTATTTTATTTTTACTTTACATGTTTTTTTGGTGGGACACTAATATTGATTTGGAGAGAGTCTACTAAACTGCCCACAGCAAGCCACTTCTTGACACCACCACGAGTGAAGAATATTAAGCCAAGAATTCAGGTGTTTGGGGATTTTGTAAGGGCTACCTCTTACTGCAACTTAATTAAGAAACTCAGCAGAGAAGCACGGGCTATTAAACAGAGGGTGACGGTGACAGGCCCCCGCACAATTTAGGACTGCAGAGAGACACTGCCTTTATTAGTTAGTTCTTTCTGTTTCTATGAAAGCAAAGTAGGTTTGCGTTCCACTTGGGGACTGATCCATTAGTCACTGCAAAATCTCTGAGGACAGGCAGGTCCATTTCAAACCTAATTTGCAGTTGGCTTTTCATTTTAGTGGCTTTGGAATGGAATTCATCTCCTAAACCCTAGAGTGTTTGGTTACCTCATGCAAATATTTAATACCCACAACGAAATTTCAATGTAACACTAACAATTTGTTTTCCTTACCAACAGCCTCATTTGTCAAAGCTATTGACCCAGGTCTATAAAGAAATGTCACTCTTGCCCCCTTTGTAATGGTTTTATGCAAATACCTTGCAAGACTTAATTCTGTGGAAATGTTTAGGAAGAAAGAAGATAAGGAGGGAGGCCGGACCAAGACAGGAGATGAACAGAGGATGGCAGCAAGGAAGAGGAAAGAGGAGGAGAGACACAGAGGGGTGACCTGAGAACCTTACGTTAGGCTTTCCCTGAAGCCGGAGGGGCTGGCAGCTCAGGGAGGTGGAGATCAATTCCTATCCTGGGTAAGTGGCAAAAGTATCAAGAGGAGACAGATAAAACAAGGATCTCTGAAAAAGACCACATGCAACTCATATCATTCTCACACTTACTATCTGGGAGGAGGAGGTGGAAGAGGGAGAGAATCTGGAACCACACTTTCATGAGTGGAACAAAGATGGCCAGGTAGAGGAAGCAATACCTGGAGCTCATGCACCTGCCCAGGGCTGTCAGGGTGCAGATGGCTCCTGAATATTCACTATTCCACCCCCTAAACTGATCTGCCTGCCCAAGAGCCTGCTGGTTGTGTGGTCAGCATGCCTATTCTTTTCTTCCCTCCCTTTTTTCCAATTCTCTGTCTTCCATTTTCCAAAGAAAGGCAAGGTTTCCACCTATCCAAAGTCTGTGCATGGCACTCTGCTTTTGTCTGCACACTTCCTCAGCATCAGACCCCCGGTGACTCAGAGCACTGGGGTCTGGGGCCAGAGCTTCTCTAGTCAGGGTTCCACAGTGATCTCCATTCTCCTCTTGGAGAGATGCATTTCCATTATAAATGTTCTTTTCATATTGAAAAAGCACCACATGTCACTCTTTATATTATTTTCATCAACTGGGTACTACTGATAATCCAATGATAATCCAAAATAATAAAATTTTAAGCCTTAAGAGAGCTATGTTTGCAGTAAATTTAAAAATCACACACACACACACTCTGAGAGCACAGGGGCAGAGCATGCCTCAGATCTGCTGTGTCTTTGCTGCTCCAGAGTACCTGGGCTGCGGCTTGTGCAAACCCTTCTTTCACCCACAGCCGGGTACAAACTCCAGGGACCATGGGAACCTCCCATTTTGCAGAGTTCCTTGGTCTAGATTATGTTCCCCATGAAATGCAGCTATTTTACAAGCTGCCTTTCCATCAAAATGGCTTCACATACATTTTTTAAGCTTCTATTCAGCATGGAATGTGGTCACCTGCATTTCAGTTAGTTACATGTGTGTTTCATGGTTTTGTTTTTTCCAAAAGAGGCATTTTCTGGCTTAAAAGCATTGATTTGATGGTGGTTGTTGTTGTTAGACTTCTTCACTTTTTTTCCAGTACTTGGAATTGAACCAAGAGTCTTTGCACTGAACAATAGCCCCAGCCTTTTTTTTATTTCTTGTTTTGAGACAGTGTCTTGCTAAGTCACTAAGCTGCCCAGGCTGGGCTCTAACTTATGATCTTCCTGCCTCAGCCTCCCAGAGTCCTGGGATGACATGTGTGTGTCACCATGCCTACCTGACTTCTGCTCTGCTAATTCTAGATGCTAGATTCTCTGCTCAGAGATCAATATTCCTCTAGAATTTTAATTTTAATTAATTTACTATTTATTTGAACATAACATGGATGAGAGAGAGTTTCAGTCCTTCCTGGGCTCCAAAATCCTGAGTGATGGGACAGCCGCACTCCTAAGAATTCTAACCCCACCCCAGTTCTGCTGCATGAGTGTCAGATTTTCAGGAGCAGAGCTGCACGTGAACAGAGAAGGGAGCATACAGCCATCTGTGTTATTTGCTAATTACGCAAGAGCCCCCTTTCCTACCTTTGGCAGGGCCGCCATTCCTTGCTGCTCTTGAAGTTTGATGCAGTCATGTGACTGGTTTTGCCTGTGACATGTGAGCCGGTGTTCATTAAGCCACATTAGCATCTGCCTGCCTCAGGGATTTTCTAGAAATGTGTGACATGACGAAGCCTGGGACCCCAAGTGACTTCGATATGCCGAAAGCCTGGCATCCTGGAGGCGGATATGCAGAACCTGTGATAATTAACTGTTTCTTATTGTAAGCTGCTGTGATTTGGGGATCTTTATTACTGTGCCTTAAACGAGCCCACCCTGACTAACACAGAGTCCTTTACACCTAGCTAAACTTCAGATGCTAAGTCTGAGTTGAAAAGTACAAACTATATGCAACTGCATTTGGAAACTGTTTTCTCACACAGAGACCTCTGTCCTTTGCTGGATCTGAATTTTACCCCTGCCATTGAAACACATTCCTCACGAACTGCCAAGCTGATATTCTCTGCCTGGTGTCTGACTTCCAGGGGGTACAGCATTCACTTCCACAATGTTTTCTGCTGCCTGCCATTACCCTTTCAGCAGTGTGTCTGTGCTGCTCACTGGGCCAGTCCTGCAGACCATGACCTTTATGGCATTTTCTAGAAATCCTATTTTCTATTGTGACCCAGGGTCAGAAACACTGTTCAATGAGCCAGGCTGATGTCCATCAAAAATTACTTGCAATAAGAGTGTAAACAGAAAGATCTTAACAAGAGAAATACCAGGTGCAGCTAATGAGACTAGAGAAAGACAGTCATTAGCACCGGAAACCCAGAGAAATGGATCAGTGAGGCCAAAGGACATGGCCTAAAATCCAGCTCCCCTGTGACAGACTCCCATGCCGCTCGCCTGTGTGACTCTTTACCCTGCAGATCAGTGCCCCTGAGACTGCTGGAAACGTCCTTTCAGTCAACAACACCAATAACAGCAACACCAAAACTCCAACTTGGGCAACGATCAATTGCAGAGCAGTGAAAAGTCTCCCATAACCAGAAAGATATTCTTCTCTCCATGCATGTAATCGTCTCCTTGTCCAAGGTCTTAGCAGATCAGGGATCCAGCATCATTAAATTGAGTGGAACCAGAACACTGGATCCAGCATCTGCATCCTGAGCAAGTACAGCTCCTCCTGGAAAATTCTCCCGAGTATGCATCATCACATTCCAGTGGTTCTGGCTTCCACTTTTCTATCAGTTTCCTAAACGTAGGTCTAATTGAAACCACCTGAAGCTATGTGGGTGCTCTGTCTTAAAGGTACAGGAGTTCACTTCTGGGAGACAAAAAGGCAGAGACCTGATAACATGATGACTCTTCCTGGAGAACCATCTGAACCTAGAGACTAGTTAGTGACCAGCCCCCTGGTGTGATTTCAAAGACCTTCCCTGGGCCACTGCCTTCCTCCTGGGCTACCCTGTGCCCAAAATCCTGTCACTACCACTCCTTTCAGGATGAGACACTGAACATGCCTTCTAAAGCAAAGCCATATTCAGTTATGTAATGGCCTCATAACGTTTGGGCCAACAATGGATCATATATATGATGATCCTGTAAGATCACATCATCTAACAATGCCATAGACATTTTCTTTGGGATAAGCACACTCTATGATGGTCACACAATGACAAAATTGACTAAGGACACATTTCTCAGAACTTGTACTAAGCATCATTAAGCAATGAATGGGTGAAATTGAAAGATTTTATCAGGACTCTAGATTGTATGCAACAGAAAACCTGAGTTAAATAGCTTTAAATTCAGGGAATTTGTGACATCAGATAACTGGAATGTGTTGGAGTGGCTTGTTGGTTTCAGGCACAGCTTGGCCCAGAGGCTCTTATGATTCATCAGGACCTGACTGGAGTCTGCTGGTCTCTGGCTCCTCTTTCTTCTCTGGGCCATTCCTCAAGAACATCTCCTGTTCGTGTGTCAGGATGGCAACTTAGCCCGTCTTGGCCTTCACCTTCCCACCCTTTGCATTCTGTTCGTTAGAAGCCAGTCTCCATATCCAACCTGCCCTCAAGAGGAGGAGATCACACAAGGACACAGTACCAGGGGGTAGGGATTACGGAGAGCCCTTTTAGAAGCTGCCCACCACGCTATTTCTGCCTAATTTTAGAGAGCTGTTAGGCCAAATTATGAATAATTGACAGACTGCATGTTCTTCTATTTCCCCATTTTAGGAAGCATCTCTCTCCTGAAAACAGTTCTTACTCACACCATAGTTGTGAGTTACTTTGCTGGCCTCAAACTTATAGAAAAGTGTGACATTTCTTGCAAAGCCCCTCATTTTTTGACGGAATCGTGTCTTTTCTTTTTTTTTCATAACTGGTGATTTTATGCTGCTGGGGAGGATGGTAGCATTGAAGTTGAGTTTTCTTTTCTCTTTTTTCCCCTCCATTATGGAGAAAGAACTTGGCTAGAGCTGAGCACTTCCTGATCACCTGTAGGACCCTGACATCGTCCTTCAGCTCTTAAGTCCTCTTGGCTCAGCCTGCGGGTGGGGGGCATTTTTCCCACAGGGGTTACAATCACCCTACCCACGAATAACAGCAGCCTGCCTGTGGGTTTCCAGGGGATTGAAGTGTCCCAAGCCTTCTCTTTCCTCCAGTGAGGCAATTACTCATCAGATTCCAAGTGGCTTCATCCCACAGGGCCCACTGGCCAGGCTGGCTCTGTCAAACATGCAGAAGAGTCTGGATCTCTTTGGCCCACAGCCACTGTTTGGTTCTGGCCCAGACTGGTTACCATGGAGATGGAGTAACAAGCGAGGAAAATGACTCACCTGGTTTAGAGCCTAGAAGATGGATGCTGATATCTTCCTGAAGACGCATATAAGATCATAGAGAGACTGGGTTCAAAAAAGTGTCCTGCCACAAATAATAATTCTCTTTAATCCATCCAGTTAGAAATCCATCCACTAATCATTCGCTGAGATCCAAGTGTGGGAGAGAACCACCACATTCCTTGTTTTTGTAACAAATCCTCACCAGGGTAGACATCAGCAACACTCTCCTCCACTCCGGGTTTCCCTCCTCACCCCCTCAGCAGGGCCTTCCTGCCCTTTGCACTTGTGTATGGACGTATGATCTCGCTTAGCCAAGGAGGTCTAAGAGGACGCCACATGTGGTGTGTTCAGGAAGAACAGTTAAAGAACAGGTATAAGAGGAGCATACACTGAAGTGGTGACATTCAAATATGGCGGGGCCTCTGTCCCTCTAGACCTCTGAGGGAGGAAATGAATAAGGGCCACCGACATTGCATGTTAGATGCACAGAATGCCTTTTGTTGTGCAAGGCCCTGGTGATTTTGGTGTTATTGATTGTTGCAGTATAACCTTACCTGTGCTGACTAGTAAGCTTACTGTCCTGCAGCCCAACCAGCTGTCTGTAGACAGCTTGAAAGCCTGTGACTGCCTTTAAACTTGCCATCCAATGAAGACTGGCTTTCAAGCCCCCCTAATGAAAACACTGGATTTCCTACTGACCAGATAGCAGCTGACTTCGGCAAACAGGAATGAAGCCCCCACACTTACATCTCATGAAAGAGAAGGGAGCACTGAAAAGCTCCAACAGGTGGGACAGACACTTTAATGATTCTGTCAATGGAGATTTAAACTTGAAAACAGCCAAGTGTACCCTTTTCAAGGTCTGTATTTCAAGTGAAATGACAGGAAGAACGACCTGTGAAAAGTAGATGCCCGGTACCATTTGGGAATTATATGAGCTAAATAATTGCTGTCATACATAGTGCAATGTGTATTTTATTTCCATCTTTTTAACAAATAGGAAAGAGAAGGTAAAGGAAAATGTGTTCTACACTGGAACCTGGACAACTGATTGTCGACCACAGCTTCAGGAATCAAAGGAACTCTGATTGCTTTTGTTCCCATAATAAGTGAGTCATTAAGTGATAGGAGACGGTTACAAAATTATAGGTACAGAGCATTAAAATTGTCCGATTGTCCTTATAAAATAAAAGTATACATGTGGTGCAGCTGGTAAGCATTGCTTCAGCATGCATTTACATGACTTTGAATAAAACTATGTCCCCCTTTAGGGTCCTTGGGCTCAATCCCCACCCCACACTCAAAAGCAAGGATTCAACCCTCAGCTGTAGCGTGTCTTAGGCATATGTCAGGCACCTATTCCACTCTGCCCAGCCTCTGTGATTGGTCCTGAGAGAGACACATAGCCAACAAAACTCTGTAACAAACAGCCTCAGAATCCCAGTGGGTTTTTAAAAACAAATATGGCCTGGCATGGTAGCAAATATCTGTGATCCCAGCTACTTAGGAGGCTGAGGAAGGAGAGTCTCAAGTTCAAGGACATCCTAGCCAATTTAACAAGACTTGTCTCAAAATAAAAATAAAAAAGGCTGGGGATGTGGCTCAGTGGTAGAGCACCCCTGGGCTGAATCCCCAATATCTCCTCCAGCCCTCCAAAAATGCCTTTTTCTCTTGGTGAGGCTGCAGGTCAACTCTATGTCTGCTTCAGAACTCAAGTCAAACTCAGCTCCACAGGCCTCCAGCTTGGGCTCAGGGAATGCTCAGAACCAGCCCTTCTCACACCTATGCCACCAGGGCAAGAGCCAGCCAGGCAGTACCATCAGGTCCACAACCTCTTCTCCTATCATAGCCTCTAATATACCATGAGTCCAGGGAAGCCACATGGCCAAGACTGAAGTCATCAGGATGAGGATGTTACTCTCGGGCAAGCTGTGAGAGCAGAGAGAAGGGAATGGGACCAATAAGGGACCCATCTGCTGCCCTGTGTAGCTCTGAGCCACTGTTACCTGAGCCAGCGCCTTCCCTCTAGCTTTCCCTTCTTGGGTTTTTATATCATTTGCAACCTGGGCACTGGCTGAGAAGCTCCATGGGGCTCATTGCTCCCGGGCATTCCTGTACACATTTTCATTGCTCCTTGCAGAGCACCTCAGAAACCCTCTGAATAGATCGGAAAGTTGGCCAGCGATCAATGGCAGGTGGCAACAGAGGTGAGAATAAAATTCCAGGGCTCAAGCTCTTCTTGTAAAATAGTATTTGAGCACTGGCTTCCATCTCTGAGCAGCACCATCAGAAAAATTCTAGCTGGGGCCAAGGCCACCCTGAAATTGAGGGAGACACTGAACCAAAGATGGACAAAATGAAACAAGCTTCTACTCCTTGTACACATTTATGGTCACCAACACACAGTCCTCTGTCCTCCTGTGGGCACTGTTAATTAACATGTGGCTTTAAATCAGACAGCTGAACCATGCCTGTAAGGAGGAAGGACTGGTAGCTGGTATTTCCCCTCTCCTCCCATCCCTCAATGGAGCTGATCTAGTAGATGACCCTCAGCCAAGCTCCCTCAGGGCCAAGTCCTCTGCAGGACAAGGCTTGGGGGCCCCTGCAGAGCTGGTTGGCCAGGGTCCTTCTCTTGAAGGCTATGAGCTTCCAGGCAAATGTCTTCACCTCTCTGAGCCAAAGCAAGCTTCCAGAAACTTTGTTCCTATTTTTCAACCAGCCATAAGCAGCCACCTCCTGATGTGACAGTGTATTACCTCTCTTCTTTCCAGGTGGGATCCTTTTAGAACTGAGATGACAGATATTTCTGCTGCTTTTCTTGTTTGCGTGAAAAATGTCAAATTATAATGTATCATTTTCATTTCACTCTACTAATAAATCTTCCTTTGAAGTCAGTAACTAGAAAGCTCATCCCAAAAGTAATTTCCCAGTCATCAAATTTTTAAAATAAATATATTTTTATTTGCTTCCCCTGCTGGGGGACCTATTAGCATACACAGCAAAGCCTGAAGATTTCATTATTTTTCTACAATTGATACAAGTCAGCCCTCAGATAACTTTCTAGTGCATGCATTTGTTAAAAGGTCATGAAATTGGGGGCGGGGATTTAGCTCAGTGGTTTCGCCGCCTGCTGCGCAAGCGCAATGACCCGAGTTTGATCCCCGGTACCAAAAAAACCAAACAAAAACAAAAAAAGGTCATGAAATCAAGAGATGGAACTTTTAGATTCATTAGAACTGAGATTTGCTTATGTTGTACAGTGAAAGCAGAGAGGAGTTACCAGCTACCAAGATGTATCATGGACTGGTTCTGCCCGAGAACAAAAACCAAAACCTGTACACTCCAGATACTTAGGGGAGGTTGGACTTCATGGCCCTCTACCCAATTCCTTCTGATCCAAGTGTCTCTGAGGTTCTCTTCCCAACTGATCCAGCTTGGACCAGCCTTGGGTCTAACAGAAAGCAGTACAAACGGAATCAATCCCCAGTCTTTTGCGGGAGCCACTGGAAAATAAGCCCCCTCCCCCTTTGAGAATCTCAGCTCACGGGGGCCGTCTCCCTGAGTACATCTCTTGTTTGTCTGGTTGGTTGGTTTTGGTACGGGGGATCGAACTCGGGTCCTTGCACTTGCGCAGCAGTCGTCGAAACCACTGAGATAAATCCCCGGCCCTCCCTGAGTACGTCTCTGAGAGTGAAACCTCTAGCGAGATGTCCCAGTGGTCTCATCTGTGCACCAACTCCTGCTGGATCTGACACCTTATTTCGCTTATTATCTAACCCTAGATGCTTGTGGAGATCAGCAGGAGTGCTGTTCATAATTACCACAATGAGTAATTAACTGACATAAATCTGGATTGTCCAACGCAAACGCCTGACTGCCTTCTCTCCAGGGAACGAGAGAAGATCTCTCTCGATAGAGCTTTTAAAAGGTAAAGTATTCCTGCAATGTATTCCTTCTGCTTCCATGAGCTAGAGGGATCCTGTGACTGACAGGTGCACAAAGCAGTGTGTTGTTCAAGCTGGGTCACTTTGGAGCTTGGAGGGGGCTGCTATGAATCATTAGGAAGGCAGGGGCAGAGCAGAGCCCTGGACTCTGTCCCTAGCACTGAAAAGAAAAATAATAATAATTAGGGGAGCAAACATTCAGGAACCTCCTGGCTCAGATCAGGTGTGTGCTTACCCTGTACCCTAAGCATCTCCTGGCACCGGGGTGGAGGACTGGGAAACGCACAGGCACAGGGCATACCCCAAGAACAGCATCCTCATAAGAGGCACCAACCCCTGAACCCACAACTGCAGCATAAGATGCCGAGGGACCCACACGTGCAGCCCCCTGCTCAGCAGCCCTTTGAACCATGGCCCCGTCTTCAGAGCAATGGACTGGACCTCTTCCCCGCCCAGCACCCATTTATAAACTACCTGCCTAAGTTTTTACCAGACAATACATTCAGAAGGCTCCAAAATCGAGATATATGAATGCATAAATGGGCTCCTCCCACTCTGAGCACTTCCCTTGCTGCCCCTTCAGTAACCACTTCATTAGTTTCCAATGTAGCCTTCATTGCTTCCTTATGCAAATATAAGCAATATAAACATGCATTCATTACCTTACACTCTTTCCCTTCACACACTAAAGCAACATCCTATATATACTGCTATGCACTTTACTTTAAATCACAAACCAGACTTGCATACATGCAACAGTAATTATTCCATGAACACCTATCTATATTTATTTATTTCAGTATTTTTCAATATTCCTTAGTTCTGCTTTGGTTTGGGTTTTATTTTTAACCAGTCTCCTACAGAGGGATCCTTGGATTATTTCCAATTTTTGGTTCTCACAAACAATGTTGTGATATATAACCTCGATCGTGGGTATTTGTACACAAATGCCTGCAACATAAATTCCCAGGAGTGGAATTGCTGGCTGAAAGGCTAAATGCATTTTGGAGGGGTCTCCCAGGTGTCCTTCACAGCGGGAGCACTATTGCCCCCCGCCAGCATGTGTGGGCATACCTGCCTCATCAACACAGAACATTGTCAAACGTTTGAAGTTAAGTGAAAGTGATTACCTTACTATAAGGTAAGTGAAAATGATCCATCAATAAAGTGTGAAGCAATCAAAACCACTCATGGGATTTAGCTGGGGATTTAGCTCAGTGGTGCCGCGCCTGCCTTGCAAGCACAAGGTCATAAGTTTGATTCCCCAGCACCAAAAAAAAACACTGATGTTAAAAAGACATCCAGGAACCTATAAATTAAGCAGCCCCACCAAATGTCAGCAGTCATACTCGGGGAGGGGACAATGTGCCGATGCCACCAAAGGCCAGTAAGGGTAAACTGCCTCATGTGTGACCCGGCCCACTGCCAGCCCATCTGGCTGAGAGGAGGTCCTGGAGTTCAGCATGGTTTTATTGGGATTTATTAGTCATGTAGATATTTTGCAAAGACACAGGATTGAGCTGACGGTCCGCCACTTGCCGAATGCGCTCACTGGGCCAACAATGCCACTTCTGGACTTCACCACATCAGGACAGTGGAGGAGCAATTTTCCGTGCCTTCCTGAGCAGTTCAAGCTATATCAAGCTACCACAGAGACTTGATGAAGTGTCATACACCTTGCCATCTGACAGTTAGTGGCCTTGTTTCCCTTCCTGGGATAATATTGGATTTCATAAGCAGAGCATCAACAAGAGAAAGGCTCATACCTAACAGCTAATATCGGCAGAACATGTGTTTCTGTTCAGGTTCTGCCCTTTTATTGCTCCATCCGAAGCTGTAGTTCTTCCTGGTGCACAACAGCCTGATTTGACTCATCTGTCTTACATCTAATTCAAGTAGAAGTCTACTAGGCCAGGCAATTCCTGCCCTATTTGTGTGCTTTTCCACAAATTGTTGTAGCCAATTCTCTTGTACCACAGACCCCCTACATTGAAACTAAGAGCTGAAAAGGTTCTGATGATGTTCAAGAAAATTTCATATTCTTTTTCATGTTGTATTAAATGGAAGATGACAATTTGGAATGATCCTTACAGAACAACAAATCCTTCAGGAATAAATAATGGACTGTAGTTTTTTTTAAAGAAACTGCAAAGCAGGAGATGGTGTCTATCTTTGCTTCCTCAAACACGAAACTTGCTCTTTAGACATCTTAATAATTTTGGACAAAATCCTGCTAGGCTCTCACAGCTCAAAATTTGAGTTTCTCAGACTAGTGTCTTTGGCTGGATCACCACATGAGACCTCTGTTGTTTTATAAAACACACATAACATGCCAGATCCATTTGAAAAAAATGTATCCAGCTTCACCCACTTCCCCACCCTGATGCTACCATGGTGGTCCCAGCTGCTGTAAAACTCCATCCTGACGTCTTCTAGGGTCTGCACCACTCCCTACCCTCATCCCTGGTCTATTCCTAACAAAATGATTAGAGCGGTCCTTTTAATTAAGTATAAATCAGATCACACCACTCCTTTGCCCCAGGCTTCCACAGCCCTCCTGCCTCATTCAGATAAATCTCAGATCCTCACTGTTATTCACAAGGCCCCACATGGCCTGGCCTCAACTCTCTGGCCTTATCTGGAATTTTGTCTCTCTACTTCACTCTGCTGTGGTCTTTTGCTATTGTTCGAACATGTTCCTGACACAGGGCCTTTGCATTTCCTGTCTCCTCTGCCTTGAGCATTTCCTTTGGTATTCTCTCTTTTTTTTTTTGGTACCAGAGATCGAACTCGGGTCCTTGTGCTTGCGCAGCAGGCGGCGAAAACACTGAGCTAAATCTCCAGCCCCATGCCTTGACCATTTCCTTCGGATACCATCCTGTCTCCCACTCTCATGTTCTTCAGGTCTCAGCTCCATGCAAGTGTCCTTTGAAGAACCCCCCTGGTACTACACCCCCCTGCACCCTAATTACTCCCTGCTTTACTTCCCTACTTTGTACTAGCCACTTTCTGATATACACCAGATACATTTTCTCTGTTTTCTGATTGCCCCTGAGCAAAACACAAGCTCTGTGTGTCTAGTCCTTCATTTTTGATCCTCTGCTTTAGACATCAAGCCTAGGAAAGGACCTGGAACATAACAGATGCTCAATACTTTCTTGAATGAGTGAAGGTTTAGTTGAGAAACCAAACAAGAGACCATGCCTTAGAGTCCCAAATGCCAAATAAAATGCAAGCTACGAACTTCAGTGGGTCCAGATGTAGCAAAAGCCCAAACCACAGAGGTCCATAAAACCTTTTCTTAGCATCTCCCAATCTTTTAAGTCTTTCAAAGAAAGCAATCAAACACAGAGCTCCAACCTCCATGTGTGTTGTTTTTAATTAGTGCTTCTCTACCCACTCAGCAGCCACTGCAGCTCCTGCGCCCCCAGGTCCCCATCTGGTCCTGGAGCCCCAAGTACTTTGGAGAAAGGAGGCCATCCCAAAGAGTCTCTGCCTTGTCACTCACGGCCAGGATGCACAGCACCAAATGCCAGCAGCAGGGGACGGGGTCTGAGTGACAGGAGCTGCTCTGTCAGAATAGCTGCATAATTGGAAAGCAAAGCTAACAGCAATAAAGAAAATTAACACGGACATCCAACGGTTTATGATGTAGACACTGAAAAATAAGCAGAACGCCCAACAGCTCGGCCTATTACTCTTTCGAGAGTGAGGAGGGATGGGTGGGGGGCGCGTGTTGCATTAAACCAGGGCTTTAAAAATCCTGGGTCACCACTCACTGCCCCTCTCCAGCTGTGCACCCTGGCTGGGCTGCTCCCTGGCCTCCCTGGTCTGTAAAGTGGAGCAGCTGTCATAAGAAGCATTTCTGTCCTGGGGCCATTGCGGGTCCCCAACTCACAGGAGATGGAGGACGCGGGCTTCTACTCAGTGGCGCTTTCCCGAGTGGGCTCCACTCAGTGGATGCTCACCTGCTCCACGGAAGCGGCTCATCGAGGCCACAACCCCGGACTGGAGGCAGGACAGTCACTCCTCTGCTTTCCAAGAGTCACTCCTGGTCAGAAGCTCAAGAGCTCAATTTGCCAGGCGTCCTTTGTCCTACCTGGGCTCTCTCTGGGGCAGGAAGAAGGAGTGGCCCTCACTCAGTGTCTCAGATGGGGAAGAGGGGGACAGAGCCCAGGAGACCAGAGAGGGAGTTGAAGAGGAGCCAGACACCAAGTGCCTGGGGTTTTGGTGCTTGTTCCTGCAGCAACATCTTATCTGTCCTGAGGATGCAAAGCCTCCTGCTGTTTCTGTAACACCAAGAATGCTGTGATGGACACGTTAACTTTTCCTTGATGTGGGGATTGCTCAAAGTTAGATTTTTAAACAAAAGTTGTGTCCTACACAATAATATTTCCTTTTTTAGAACAACAAATTTTCTGCTAGACAAAATTGCATTTGAAATTTCTGAAGTGCTTGCGTTTAAATATTTATTAATCCTTAACTCCCCCGTTTACTATAAAGCTCCAGGTAATTGAAATCCATTTTCCCCATCCTATACTTTTATTGAATTAGGCAGAATCATGGTTTGTGGCTGGCCTAGGGCAGTAAGTTTTGAGTTTGTCAGTCTGAAAGAACCCAGAGACCCCTTAGCTGAGACAGAACTCGAGTCCTCTGGCCCCCGCATGTATGTATTTGCTTCAGCCATGAAATGTGCCCTCTGTTGTGTGCTATGGTTATGGGAGATGGCAAGTGTCCTCTGGCCCCAGAACCCCAGTGTCACTTTGCATTTTGCTCCCTTATATTTCACTCAGGAAGGTGTCAGGGAACGTGACAAACAACAAGAGGAATGATCAGTTTTCAGTCTTGCCAGTTGTTCTCCAAGCCTATCTGCAAGTTCCCTGCTTTTATTCCTAAAACCTTTTCCCTTTGCCACATAATAGTCTTTCCCCAGGAGCCCTGAGAAGGAGCAGGCCTATGGAAGACTGTTCTTAACAGCTGGCTTGATTGCTCAGGTCTGAGCTGGTCTCTCAGTGGGTCACAGAGGTTCACTGAGCTCCAGCAGCAGATTAATTAATCACTGACGAAAGTGGGTGAGTTTACATCCCCATTCAGGCCACAAGACACCTTAAAGACAAACTGCCAAGTTGCTTTAAAGCTGCAAACACTTTGAACTGAGTCTGTTGTAGAAGGCAGCAATTTTGAACCTTCATGCAGCTGCGATTCTCCCTGAGCTGGTTAATGGGTATGTGGGGAACATGAACCAAGGTTAGGTGGCCTCTGGTTAGGACCAGCAGCAATGGACATTTGGACAGGAATAGAGGAATCGGTGTTGACCTTCACAATGACCCCTACACCTCCACAGGTGGGAAGCAAGATCTTTAAAATGTCTGTGATGCTATTAGGCATTCAGCTTGGCCAGAGTGACACCAATCAGGTGAGAGTCCCCTGAATTCCCACTTAAATGGCCATCATTTCAAAGTGCGCTATTACAGGCATGGCTGGGTGAGGAGAGGCATGGGCAGTGCAGAAAGGAAGAAAAATAACTCATTTACAAGTCCCTTTTATGGTTCACTGACAGGAGGGATGAGAGAATGGCAAGAAAGATAGCAGTTGTCCAGCATTAGCTAGAAATTTGCTCTCAGAAATTGAAGTGACACCAATAATGATTATTATTCATTCATGTGGCTTTCTGGCACCTGCTTCTGCAGTTTCTGGTAACCATAACTGAGAAGCAATTGCTCTCCCTGTCCATTTATGGGGTCAGAATGGGCTGTGTCTGGGGCTAAGGTAGAGCATGTGACTGGTTTGGCCAATCAGCAGGTAAATCCCCAGACTCAGAGGCAGAATGTAAACAGCAGGTGACAGGAGCTGGTCCCAGCAGGATGAAGGCTGTCTCTGGAACCATGCTCTTGGGGCAGGAGCTGCTGGGCATGCACCCAACCACTCTTTGAGTTCCTCAGTTCAGAGGCTGAGAACTGTTCACTGATTTCCCATCCTCCTTTGCAACAAGGGCAAGTCACATGACCCAGCCCCCAGCCCTAGAACCTGAAGGAGTGTCTGGTGGGGTGCAGAGGTGGGTGTGGGGGTCTCTGGGAAAGATACATCCCATCTGGTGAGATGAGAGGTGCCTGACGAGAGGGCACCTTCCCAACCTTCACTGGATGTCGTTGTGTGCTACTTGCAGCAGTTGTTTTTCACAAGCAAGAGAAGAAAGAAATATGCTCAGAGCTCTGGCACCTAGCTACTTTTAGACAAGAACTTGTTTCTTCTATTCAGTCCTAAAGCAGAGGTGCTGAGAGCCATACTCGCGACTGAGCCCTAGAATGACACCACCCTAGAAAAGAACAGAGCCAAATCAGAGCCCTGGTAACACTGTGTGACCCCTGACACTACCTGCCTCCAAAGCCTTAGCTTGGCTTGTTCATTCACATGATCCAGTGCATTTTCTTTTGCTGCTTTTCTTAGAGTTAGGCATCTCTCAAAATTGAATACATCAAAACTTATACCTTCTGCAGAAAAGGGATGGCATAAACAAAGACAAGGAAGAGCTATCTGGCTCACACACAACAAAGGATTAGATTAATGAGCTATCTGACAATAAGAAAAATACAAATAGCTTGATGGAAAAAGAGGATAAAGGGTATGAATGGATAGTTTATAGAAGAGAGATGCAAATAACCAATAAACGTATGAAAAGATGATTCAGTTTTTAATCAGACAAATGAAAATGGCTATTAAATTCACTTATCAGATTGGCAGAGCAAAGCTTGTGAGCTTTGTTGGTAAACAGATGCCCGTGTGGGTCTCACTAAATAAGCTTTTGACGGACAACTTGGCAATAGCTAGCAAATTAAAATAGGAATGTTCAGGCTTCTGTGTAAACCAGGCCACAGGCAGGAAAATAGAAAACATTCCAATCTTTAAAAACACCAAGTATCAACTCCACAGGTAATGGAAGAAATGGGGGCCAATTGCAGATAATGAGGCAAACCTGAGGACAGGAGGGCACTGACAGGCTAGGGACGAGAAGAAAATGAGTGTAATACCTGGAACCTGAGGCTGAGTCACCCAAGCAAGGTGGATGCCCCAGGTGATCTCCTTCCAGAGCTGAAGCCATGGCAGAGGCGCTTTTCCAGGCAAGGCAAAAGAAGGACCATGACAGTATAGACTTCACCTCTGGAAAGATAGGGTAGACCACTTTTCCCTAATCTTGCTCAATACAGCTAAGCTTCCCAGAAATTAGTTATGAGACAAACATAAGACTCTGGCAAGTGGAAAGAAGAAGGTAGGGACCTCGGGACAGGAGCGATGCCTTGGTAGTGAGCTCCCTGGCCTTTCTCTTTGCCTTCTGTGATCTGGGCTGGGTACTAGGGAAGCCAGTGGCCTGAAAATGCTAATAGGCGCAGACTAAAGAAAACTCACAGAAAAGCCTGCTTCTTTAGCCAAACATCCAGAAACAGGTGGCCTAGAAATGCAGACAACTTTTAGACAATAACCACCTCATTCCAGATAGACACACAGAAAAGCCTGAGGGTCACCCTACTCACACCCACACAGATTAAGAGAGGAACCTGAGCTTCCAACCCTGCCCAGGGGTGGGGGCACCCAAAGCCCCACTGAGGTGGTGACAGAGAAGGCATGGTGAGCAGCCTACACTTCCTCTCTCGCCTGATGTAACAAGGACCCCACTCCCCAACCCCACAGTATCAGGGAAGGCCAGGTGAAGGCTCTGTGAGATACCCCTGTGTCTCCGAGCCATAGTGCTGTCAGCAGAGACTTAGTAGTAAGCTGAAGCCCCAGCAGAACTGAGGGGCCCTCTCACCCTCAGTGGAACCAAATGGGGAACCAAGACTTGCACCTCAACCTGGCGATGACCAGGTGCTATCACCCCAGCCAACCAGCATTAAATGAAAGGAGGCACATTACACCAAAGATTTAGACACAATACAGATCTCATCACAAATACTGAACATGTGTCAAAGTTTCCTTTGAAAATTGCTCATCTTACCAAGAGCCAGGAAAATTTTAACTTGTATTAGAAAAGACAACCTACAGCTGCCAATACGAAGGCAGGACAGATGTAAGAGTTCTCTCAAAATACATCAATGTACAATTACAAACGCACTGGAAAAGCATGGAAACATATAAAGTTTCAGCGAGGAAATGGAAAGTTTCAGCAAAGAAATAGAAAATATAATGGAGAACTGAATGGAAAGTTCAGAAGTGAGAAAAACACAACAATCAAAATCTAGAAATACTAAATAGTTGAGCTCAATAGAAGACTAAAAGGGGCAGAGAAAACCACCTACTGGAAGACCAAACAGTAGAAATGAACCAGAGAGAGGAAACAGAAAAATGCCTGGCCAGAGAGCACTCTACGGCTCACAGTGAGAACTCAGGCCCCGGCACCTCCCATTCCCATCGCTGATTTCTGCTCTCCATAAGCCACCACTTTACTATCTTTGAGCTGTTTTTGTTATCTCTGTATTTCTAATTTTTTTTTTTTTTTTTGGTACCAGGGATCGAACCTGGGTCCTTGCGCTTGCACAGCAGGCAGCAAAACCACTGAGCTAAATCCCCGGCCCACTGTATTTCTAAATAATATGTTTATGTTGCTACTAGTTTATTCTATATTTAAAACCTTACCTATCACCTGCCTTCCATAAAACAAGGACTATCTAGTTCTCTGGCCATACCTCTCATACAGTTTCCCGGCCACAATTCAGGTGGCCTGATCCAAACTTCATGTGGCATTCGCATCATAGGCAGAAAGCATCCACTGTTGACCCATGCGGTGTAGACTGTAACTGCCTTGCCTCTACAGCTTTATTATTTTCCCTAGAGATACCCGATCTTCCCTCTACCTCCTTCATTTTCTACGTAGCCATCACTCACCATTCTGAAATTCTCTGCCCTTCCCATAACCCACCGCTCCCTGTGAGCACATCTTCAGGTTGGGGATGGCTTTGTCTGTCTTGCCAACACCTGGGGGAGGGGCTGCTCCCTAGCTCTGCTTCGGAGACACAATCTGAACATTTCCAGGTGTTCCAGATCCGTGCTGGGTGGGGACTTCCTCCCCCACATCGTGTGTCTGGGTTCCCACAGCAGCCCTCCTCTCTCCATCTCTCACTAAGGGGAGCCTCCTCCTCCCATGACTCTCCGAGAAAGGGCACCGAGGCCATGTCTCTGGGATCCTGCAGGTCTGAAATGGCCTTGCTCTGCCCTCACCCTGTAACCCAGTGTGACCCGCATTCTGTGCCAGAAGCGCATTTCCCACAAAGTTTGGGGTCCTGCCGCCTTCTCCCTTCCAGGGCTGCATTCTCTATCCTGTTCCTCAATTTAACATTAACTCCTGCTCTCTGGAGGCTTCAGAGGTTTTTTAGTCCTCTGGATCTCTGTGAAATTCATCATGGTGTTCCCAGCGCTGAAGCATTTTAAATTAATTCTTCTGGGCACTATGGAGGCCCCGAAAGTGCATCCATCTGTTAGCTGTGCCATAAAAATTAGTTGTAAAATTCCAAAAATGGCAAGAGGAGAAAATCATTTGTAACCTACCACTTTTTATCTCATAGTTAAGCAAAGTTAGCATGGCCAGACTCCTCACCACGCACACTTCCCTGGATGGGACCCAGGACTTTGGACCGCTGTGCTGAGAGCTCCTGCTGCTCCTCCAAACCCCTCAGACTCCCAGGAGAAACCCCAGCCCCAGGATGTCACCTGCTCAGCTGAGCAGGACAGGGACAGGCTAAGCCCTGTCCCTGCCGGGCCCCACGAAGCAGCTCTGAGGATCCAGAGCAGAGCCAGCCCCCCAGGGCTGTCACAAGGACCTTCCAAGCCCCCTCAGGTCGGCACAAGCCCCTCCTGCCTTGGAACAATCCCTGTTTTCCCTTCCACTGCCTAGGACAGGGAGGCTTCGGGCGGATCTGGAGCCAGGACACCAGCCCTGTGTCAGGCTCTGAAGCCACAGCTGTCCCTGGGCAGCCCCCGGCTTCTGTGCTCTGTGTCCAGCAGCCTTGGCCCAGGCGTCCTGGAGGAGCTGGAGCCTCGCTGAGCCATAGACAGCCACAGGCCCCTTCTCCTGCTGGGCTCCAGCCCTGTCTTTAACTCTCCTTGCTTGAGCTGCAGAAATAAATAAACACACAAGTGTGTGCATGGTCCCTGCCCGGCTTGGGATCCCTGAGCCCAGCTGGTCTGCTGCTGGGTTGCCA
Source organism: Heterocephalus glaber (assembly GCF_053883595.1). Lineage (NCBI taxonomy): Eukaryota > Metazoa > Chordata > Mammalia > Rodentia > Bathyergidae > Heterocephalus > Heterocephalus glaber. The sequence continues at coordinate 20,010,731 of NW_028258410.1, read as the reverse complement.
AAATCCACATAAGTAAAATTTGGGAAGAGCACTGATGCCTCCGCCCAGGCTGTTGGGGGAGGGCAAAGGTCCCTCAGTGCACACAGTTATTTCATAATTTCTCACATTCACTTTTTATGTACTTGTATTAGTTCCTTGCTAAGCTCTGAGCACCATAAGAACTAAACAATATGCTTTCAATTTATGGCTCACCCCCTCATTCTGTACAATAGGTTATTGTCTCCCAAAAATAGGTCTGGAGTTTATTAAAAATAGAGATTCTCAGATTTCACCCCAAACCATAGAAGTTGAGCCCAGGGAATCAAACATCTTTTCTAGTTCTTCAGATGATTCATAAACACATTTATCTTTGAAACGCTTTGCTGTGAATGAGAAACAGACCTGTCTGGTAAAAAATCACACTAGCCCTCTCTTTTGGAATTTAATCAGTTTATATTTAATGTAATTATTCCTTTGATTTAAACTTACCTTCCTACAATTGTTTTTATATTTGCATCCTTTTTCTCCCCCTTTCCTGCCTTACATGTATTAACCAAGTGTTTTAAAAATTATCCTATTTTGTAATTTTCCATTAGGTTGTTAATTTTAATTCTATTCTTCTTTAGTTTATATCCTATGGATGACAACATTTACCTATGACTTATTTGAATTTAATCTAAATTATAACTTTATTACTTTAACAATGGATGAGATTTTCAGCTCTTAAAAAATCTTTTAACCTCATTCTGGCTGTTGTGCTATTTTAGACAAATAATTTAAATCTCTCTGTATCTATCTATCTACCTCTCTATCTACTACCAACCTGCAAAGATAACTATTATTACTATTCTGTACATTCAAGATTAATTCAAATTTTCCCAATATTTATCCTTTCTATTGCTCTTCCTTTTTCCTGCATTTTTTCATTTAGAATAACTTTTTGTTCTGCCTGAAAAACTTATTTAGTATTTATTTTAATGCAGATCTACTGACCATGAATTACCTGACTTTGTTTATTTGCAAGCTTTTACATCTTATTTTCTTTCAAAAAGTATTTTTAATAGAATGAAATTTTAGATTGATAGTTGTGTTTTTTCACATATTACTCCATTATCTTCTGGTTCCATTGCTCCCATTGAAAAGTTCACTGTCTCTCTTACTGAGTCTCCTTTAAAGATAACCCCTTCAGTTTTCAGTAGTGTTTACATAGATGACTAGATACACATTTCTTTCTGTTTATCTCATTAGGAGTTCTTGATTCTGATTATGACTTAATGCCTCTATCAACTTTGAAGAATTAATATAACACTTCCAACCCAATTTTCTCTTTCCTCTCTTTGTGTGATTTGTATACTTTTGTTAGACCTTTTTGTCTAATGCTCTTTTGTGTAGATGCAATAGTTTCATATTCAATATGACTAATTAAAAAAAACCGTATTTTCTACTTTACCCAATCTGCTGTTAAATCTGTTCTATTTTCAGTTATAATTATTATACTGTTCAGTTATCAAGTATTCATGGAATTCTCTTTTAGATATTCCATTTCTCTAATAAAATTCCCTATCTTTTTATCTTTTATTGAACATGTTAATAGTAGATATTATATAGCGTATTTCTGACAACCTCATTAATCAATCTTCTGTGAGCTTTTTCTTATTTTCAGTCTTTTGTTCTATCTTTTTATTATTTGGTCTTTCTAATATGCCTCATAATATGTTTTATGAATGCTATTTTTTCCCACAGATACTCTATTGTGTCTCTGGATGCCATTACCTTTCCACAGAGAAAATATTTTTTTTCAGTGACAATCACTATAGTGAGGACAGATTACCCTTGTCATAATAATTTAAGGCTGATTTTTCATCTCTCCAAGGTCTGCTTCCTGTTAGCTTGTTGTTCCTTCCCTAGATCAAGCCTTCAAGGGACTCAGCAGGAACAACTGTGTATTTTCCATAGCTCCACCTGCTCAGTGGCTAGTCCTTGCTCTTCAAGTTTTGCTGTTAGGGCCTCACGACATTGGAAGAGACAGGGCTGAGTCTTTAGCTTCCCAGCTACTTACTTTCTGCATGGGATCAGAGACTGTGCAGCTTAGGAACCACAGAATCCCTCAAGATGGAAACTGCTGCAGAAAATCAGACTCACTTTGAGGAGTTCTAGTTTCTCTCAAATCTTGGGCCCTCAAACCTTGGCTTCTTTGATAGCCCTAAACTTCAAGTTCAAGGTCCCCAGATCTGTGAATTTGATTTTTAAAAAGTCCTCATTTCCCATGAGTCTTGGCTCCTCTCCACTTACAAATCAGCAAATTCCTCAGAGGGACAAGTGGAAAGTGAGGAGCTTGCTTCAGTGCACTTCCCCACCCTGCAGATCTCCGTCCTTCAAGTCCTGGCACTGTACGTGGCTTTTGGATGCTTTCAAGTAGCTATTCCCCAGACATACTGATAATTATTCTGTTGGTCTTTTTGAAAGACAGGATTCTTTCTTTGGAAGATGCCATCTCTCCTAACAGGTAAGTGCTGAATCATGTTAGCTATTCAGCCCTTGTGAAGCACAAAATGGAAATCTTCCTGAGATGCACAAGCCCTGAGACAGTACCCATGCAGAGCTTCCAATTTTTCAATGTGCAAGTTCTATTTTTGCAGAAAAATACAATTTTACATCTTGGTGTCTAATTACTATGGAAACACTGCTTGAAAAGTGTTCAAAAATAAAAAGTTTGAGGAATTGTAGCATAGATGCTAAACACAGATTCTAACTCAGACCAGCTGGATTCAAATCCTGCCTTTGCTCTCATTGGCAGGAGGTCCATCCTAAGTTATTTACCCCTTCTCGGTCAGAGTTTCTCCATCTGTAAAGTGGGAATGATAAGAGTACCTATCTCATGGGACAGTTAGGAGAATTAGATAAGTAAATATACATGAAACAGGAAGAACCTAAATCATGAAAGCTAGGAGACTGTTTATTAAACACAAAAATGTCCCATAAATAGGTACGATTTTATGTATCAGCTAAGAAATAATTTTTTTTAAAAAAGCAAAGAAGCCAGTTTGCAATCAGGGTCCCCTTTAGCTGCCTCTGCCCACAGGCACCATGTTAAGTGTCCACCTAGTCCAGCCCTCCCATGCTGCAGATGGGGCAAGTGGTGGGGGCAGGAGGGATGCTCAGGCACAGACAGCTTGTTAGTTGTAACACGGAGTCGAGGACTGGAATAATTTTTTGATGCACTTCATCAATTAAGTCATGTGCCCTGTGAGCCAAGCAGCTAATTTCCGTTGCAGGCAGAGGGACCAGAGCGCCCTCAATCTATAGATAATTCTCTAATCGGCACGACGGCCCCAGCTTCACTGTGATCATTAGCAGAGCCCCCCCGCACCGTGCTCCAGCCGAGGGAGGAGAGGGAGCCCTGACATATCCCTGCTCATCTAAATGTTTAATAATGCTCCGATGTGTAGATCACTGGGTCATCAGACCCAAATTAGCCTGATCGTCAAAGCCACAGACTAACAAGGGGAGTGAGAGGGATGATGTTTCTTTAATGAAAATTTCATCAGTGTAGATTTCTCACTGAATATTAAGGTCTCTGCTTGAAGATGGCATCAGAGCAGAGCTGCTGTGACATTGACCTTTATCCCTCAGAGACAAGAGCAAAGTTGGGCTGCCTCACTTAGGGACAGCGCAGGAGACATCCCTGCAGCTGAAATGAGGGGAAGTCCTGGCTCTTCTCAGAAGACTCTGGGGCCTTCATTAGACAGTGAGTCTTTTTGGAAGTGCAATAAGGAAAGAAAGAAGGGAGGGAACATAAGAAAAGCCAGAGAGAGGGGATGATAGAAAAATGAGGAAGCACAAAGCAGCTTTCAACACTTATATGAGGCAGGATGTTTCTATTCAATCTTCAAATGTTCTCTTGACAGGACTTTAAAAGCTCAGCCTGTTTTGTTCATTTACAGTTTTGAAATGATGGCGCACCTTAGCATCGGGTGTTGTTTACAAACCCTCGTAAGATGGTCCACATTTCCCTTGGAGGCTTCCGTCACTTTTCTGACCACCCCCCACCTCACTTTGGCCCAATAGTCGCAGAAGTTACACATGGCGCCTCCCCTCTGCCATCTGGAGGGCTTGGCCTTGCACCCAGGCCAGATCCTAGGTCCCCGGCAGGCCACCACCCTCAGCCTGCAGCCCCAGGAAAGGACAGGACAGAGAGGGGACTTTCCAGTTAGAGAAGAACTCTGCAGGGCACACAGGCCCAGCCCCTCCTCTCTGAGCCTCTTCCCCAGTGGCAGCTCAGGAGAGTTACACGTACCAGGCAGATGGCCACTGGTTCCTAGGACCTTCCCTGGATGCCAATAGTGGGTCCACTCTGGATGGGCACCGGCTTCCTTGTGAGTTCCACATCTGGATGGAGCCAGAGCAGGACCTCAGCGAAACAAAGCTCAGCATCACCCTGGAGGGGAGGCCTGGGGACCACATAGTGTCCTCCTGCACCTCCCATAGGGAGAGGAAGGCGAGGACCATGCTATGTCCTGCATGGCAGCCACATCCCTAAGATGCTTCCTGACTGCATATGAGAAGGAAAGTCAGCCTGTGTGGAAGAGTCCAGGCCCCTTGCTATGGGGTACTTGGATATTTTCCTGGCTGAAATAATTAAAAGTGCATTGCATTTTGATCCTGTAGGGCTTATTGTCTTATTACACAGATAAAATTCCACAGGGCAGCAAATCATCATTACTCACTGTAAGCAAAGTCCCAGCTTCAATAAAGAAGTGATCCCCTGCTCTTTTCTAAGTCCCTGCATTATGGTATCTCTCTCCATGGGAAGACTGCCACCCTGGCACTCACGCTTGGGGCTCCTGACAGCCCTGAATGGAAAGATTTTAATGCACATGGGTCTTTTCCTTTCCTGTGACACATTGTGGTACATATTTGTAAGGTCCATTTGATTGCTTCAAGAAAAGAGATTTCATAAACTAATAGTTGATTTGTCATTTATGCATTGAAAGCCCATTGGGAAAGAAGAGCTGAATTATCCATTCTTCAACATATTTTGTTTTCTGGTAGCAATTTATGAGGCAAACAAGAAAGGGCATATACATAAATGTGAAGCAGAAGAAAAACTACTGATTTTTAAGAAAATATGTAAACAATAAGAGAAGGCATAACAGAATGTGTTTATAGATTCCTAATCTTGCCAAAACTCAAGTAGTTTTCAAGAATAATTTTCAAGCGTCATTGTAAACCTCGATGCATTGTGTTCAAATGTGTTAGTAGGCATGTGACCATGAGGAATTAAAGTCGATCTTTAGGACTGACTAAAAGGCTAAAATAGAGTTAAGTTTTGATCTCATAACAGATGAAAAGAGAGCATTTTGGGTGTAAAAACAATATCCATTTTGAAGTTTCAGACAAATTAAAATGTTTATTTTGTGTGTCATTTTGCCAAACCAAAAAACTGTACATGTTACATTTCTTTTTCTTTGTCTTCATATCTAATTAATTTCAGGTGCAGGTCAGCCTGTGAAGTCTCCACAGTCCCAGGAAGCCACTGCTGGATTGGATATACATGGTACCAGGGGTCCCACAGTAGCAGAGCTTATCCAAACCAGAGCCTGCAGAAGTGAGGACAACAGGAAATGAAAGCCTTAATCAGCCAGCCTGAGTAAAAGGCACAATTTTATTTTTGGTGGGGTCATACTATTGAAGTCTCCAACCTGTAAATTAGTGTGCATCAATGCATATTGCTGTCAGATCTTCCCTCAATTGGTCTTTGTTTTAGTCAAACTGTCCTGATTGCCACTGACAGAATCTAAATATTATGTCTACAAAAAGCAAAGGAAGAGTTTCCCATCGGCTTTTTAATGATCTCATGTCATTTAAAAACCTAAGGGTAGCCAGGTGTGGTGGTGCATGCCTGTAATCCCAGCACTCAGGAGCCAGAGGCAGGAGGATCAATGTGAGTTGAGGGCAGCCTGGGCTACATAGTGAGCTCAGGGCCAGCCTGAACTACAAAGTGAGACTCTGTCAAAAAAAAAAAAACCCTAAGAGTAATCACTTCAGGAACAGCTGGATCCAGGTGCTCAAATGATAGTATTAGGAGGTGATGCCCTTCTATCTCCTGGTTCTGCCTTGCTCTCTGTGGCTCCCATGTTTTGGGAAGCTCTCCTGCCCTGGCATCTATTCACACTCCCTGGAGCCCCAGTGGAAAGATTTCTGTCCTACCGTTTCAGCACAAGTCCAGGCTTGAGTCTCACATGTTAGTCCTTCATCCAATCTCTGTGACCAACAGCGTGGACTTTTCTGGTGTGCGGGGTTTACAGCTGTTGCAGAGGAAGACCCCAACTCACACTTTTGAAATAAGGCTTCACTGTCTGGCTGTGCTGCAGGGAAAAAAGAGGAGAAAGAACCATCAGTTCCCACATGGCCTTTTATGACCTAGCCTTGTTGGCGAGACAGCAGTACAATCTCACTCTGATTCAAGGAAGGGGGCATCGACCCACCTTTCATAGGAGCTTCAAGCCATGCAGCCATCTGTTGAACCACCATATCACATGGTCAGCCCCAAACACATGCTGGATTGGCCCTTCTGCTTCCCCCACTTCATTCTTTCCCATCCTCCAAATCCAGGTACTGAGATCACTTCCCCAAATAACCAATCTGCCTACAAGCCCTTGTCTTAAGTTCTATGTTATGGCTTGGTTCAAAACTGCCTCCAAAAGTCTCATGTGTTCAGCAGTGGATCTTTCAGAAAGTGATCAAATCATGAGAGCTCTAACTTTGTCAGTGGATTAATGTATTGATCAGATCATAATTTGATAGCATTATTGGGAAGTAATAGAAACTTAGAAGATAGGGCCTATTTGAAGGCAGTGGGTCATGTGAGCACCTCCTGGCCTTTCCTTTCTGGCTCTTTTCCTCTCTTTTTCTGATTCCTGACTGCCATGAGGTGAGCAGGTGTGCTCCACTATACCCCTCCTCCATCATGTTTCTGCCTCACCTCAAGCCCACAGTAATGGAACCTCCTGACCATGGACTGAAGCCTCTGAAACCATGAGCCCAAATAAAGCTTTCCTCCTTTAAATTGTTTATGTCAGGTATTTTGTCACAGCAACAAAAAACGAATGCCCTCTGCTTTTATGCTGAGTAAAGACACTGTCCAGAGCTTCAACCTCAAGCCACTTAGGACCCTCCATGTTTATGAGAGCTAGTTGGTTTAGATGAAAATACATTCTAAATTGAACCTGCTTCATTCAGAATTTGTGATTATCCTTAGGAGAAAAAGAGGAAACTCACCCAGGGGTAAATTCCAACATAAACACATACTCTATGTTCTTTTGCAAGACTACTTCATCTTCTGCTATTTAGCTCTCTCCCATTAGTGGCCGTCTGCATGATCTGAGTCTTGCATTATTTGGAAAAGCTTTTTAATTGTCTTTTCATCTCTCAATTTTCTGATGCATCAGCATGCATAAAAGAGAGATGAAATATTGCTCCTTTTTTATTTGGCTTATAATCCCTACATTGCAGTGTGGCTGGGTCTGGTTTAATTCAAATCGTACCACATCTGAGTAGCCCCATTAAAAAGAAATCCTCTGGGAGCCAGGATTTGCTTTCTTTCCTGGTGAGTCACTTTATCCCTGTCCGCCCTGAGCATGTACAGTTTGGAACTAGAGGTCAAACACTATGCTGGTTTATTTCTAAATCTTTGCCAATTATGTGGGTCATTTTTAAGCCTTGATTTTTCTCTTTTTTTTCCCTAAAGAACCAATCTGTAACTTTTCTGCCATCAAGAGCAGTGGGCATGCTTAAAATCTTCACTGATTTATAAGTTATTTCAAAGATACCCTCTGGGTGATTTACTTTATCTTACTTAGAGGAAACTATTTTTTAAATTAAAGCTATTTTTCATAAGTTAATGATACTACTAGGGCACCACAGGTCATGAAGACCCCCAGCATTGGCCAAGTTTTCAAGTTCGCCACAAATAGGCTGCAGCCGTGCCACCTGGATTCTCATACAGCAACCAAGTGACACAGTGGGGATCTACCCGGCAGGAAACCTGAACTTTCTCCACAACACTAAGTTGAGCATTTTCTCTGCACTGAGAGGCCCTTTTAAATGCACGCTGGGTCTCAGTCCTCCCTTTCAGTTCTCCCAACCCCCTCTAAAAAGATCCTTTTCCCTTCTACCTCAAACAGGAGAGACTGAGTCCTGGAGACCTAACCTGACAGACTGGTAAGTGTTGCAGCCTCATCTTGAACACAGAACCCCAACTTGAGAGCTCAGTCTAATCAACATCCAGCACCTGGGTGGATACCTTCTGAGAGGGTCTATTAGGTGACCTGGGTTAGCCACTAAAAGCAGGGGACCCTCCCCCAGTTAGTCAATGCATATTTAAATGTCGCTTGGTCTTGGTTTTTATCTGGAATCTTATATTCTTTTAGCAAGAAAAAAGGGTGATGGTTGTTGGAGACAGACATGTGGCTGAATCTCTGGGGCAGAGTATGTGTCTCAGCATGTAGCTGTGCAGAGAGGACTCAACACAAAGGAATAAGCAAGCCCAGGGTCTGAGACGGCCACCAAGAGGCCTGTGAAGAAGATGCCAGGCAAGACTCAGAAGACAGAAGGAACCGTTTGCAACTTGTGGCTGCTTCTGAGAGGAAGATGGTGACCACCATTACTGTGAGGGGTCACTGGCCATCAAATTCATGTTACATTTGGTTAGAGTTCAGGAAAGTGTTTCAAGAATTGCCTCAGATTTTTACTTTATTTATAACTCACATGTACTGTGATTTACTTAACTTTTTCTTTAACTTGACTCTCTTTTTTACATAAAGCTATTCAAACAGAAAACTTGAATCAGCTGTTAAAGCAAAAGCCACTATGTCACAGTGGATGGATAACTTTAGTTCAAATGAACAAAAAGCCCATATTAGGCATAGAAATTGATACTAAATGTTATAAAATATTCACTTCACATTTAAATTTGACTTCTTAGGAAATATGGTTATAATTTTAACTCTGCGAGTTATTCTTAAGTAGTCGCTTAAAATTTTAAAAGAACTTAACCAGCCAAAAGCAACTGAACCCAAATGATCCCTGACAAACCAATATGGCAGTCATATCTTGGATTGGGTTCTCTTTATGGGTGGTTTCCAAAGAGTCTCCAAGAGAACCTACTGTTTCAAATGAAAGAAAATCATCTGGGATATCACCACTGAAGTGGATCTCTTATGAAATTACCTTGGGGAAGGAGTTCCTTGTTGAAGACAAATGAGGGTAAGTTTCTGTGTATATCTGTGGTATATTGATACTAATCGTACGTGCCTGCAATAGGGTTGTACTCTGACACTTATTGCCAAGTACTTCCACAGGGCCTCCCATAGGGTAGAGTAGACATCCCACCCCACTCATTTTGAGGTTGACCATGTAACTTGCTTTGTCCAATGAGGGTAGACTTTGTATTGACCACACCCAAGCTACGGATCTACATAGCAATGACCTCTTGTACTCTGGCTTCTACGCATCCTAGGCAGATGAACCTCTTCAGCCTGAGTTCCACAGCAGACACGTAAAGTCAGCCTGAGACCGTCCCATACCTGTAGGTAAGCACAGCTGGTCCACAGCTGACCAAACAAAGCCAGGCAGAACCAGGTGTAGACCATACTCTATACCACAGACCCTTGAGTGTGAAAATAATTGCTTGTGGTTGTAGGTCCTTCAATGTGGAACTGGTGTGTTACATATTATCACTGGGCCAAAAACTAATCTACATCCCTAGTTGGAAGTGAGCCTTCTCTCATCTGTCCTTATTGAAGGTCGGAAGCAGAGGGGAGGCCCCTCTTGCCATGAATAGTCAGACGCACTGTCAGAACACATGCCAGCAAGGACTTTTGCTCACCATCAAAAGCAGAAAAAGGAGTTTCTTGATTTTCTCTGATGTCCTTCTATATCAAAACATGTCATTCGGGTTCACAAAGCCCCTCCCTGGAACCAGGCAGTGTCCAGTAAGCTGACCCCAGAAAGATGAGGAGAAAGGAGAAAGAGCATGCCCCATGGCCCACTTCTTCCATCCTGCTGCTCTTTGATTTCAAAATGAATAACTCATGAACATTTTCATCTCAATCACCCGAGACAAGACAGACAGAGGATAGAAACATATGTATTGATTGAGCACCATTCACAAATCTGCTCCCTCTTTTGTAAAAAGCTATAATTTGAGTGCTGTGATTTTCAAGTCAGAGAAATACTAAATGGAAGTGTATTAGCCAGTACAAAAGAAAGCCCCAAAATAACATCATGGGGATTGGATCTTTTGATAACATATTCCTAAGGAGTTTTAAGCATTTCCTGCCCCCAAACTGGCAGGTTTTGCCTCCAGTTTCCAGATTTCAATTCCAGAATGGTTTTTGTGTTGCAAAATCTGCTTGCTCCTACCTCTCCCCTTTGCTGAATTATCTGTCCTGCATTTTGCAGTGTGATTTTAAACCTGAAATTGATGACTTTTGTAGTGCTGAGTCACTGGGACGGGAACAGCTTGATTTTTAGCTCTATCTGAACAGAGAAAGGCGACCTGTGACTAGCAGAAAAGCAACGCTCAGCATGTCTCTTAAGAGGCTAAAAACAACAAACTCCACCTGCCAGACGGACCTCCAGTGGTGCAGAATAGCCCTTTCTTTGCAGTTTTTCCTGCTGATAAAGAAAGGGAGTCTTTTTGGCCACCTGTCAAAATCTAGACAAGCCAAGAGATATTTAATCCATGTCATGGAAACGTTTTAGGGTTATGAAAGACACACCAGGAGAGATTTTCACTTCAGGGAACACACAAGACTCGAAAATGTGCAAGGAGGATGTGCATGTGACATTCTTGGGCCAGATGAACAGGATAAACATTGGGATCCCCTCAGTCCCAATCTCCAGAAAAGACTCCCTTATAAATAGGGAGTTTTAATGAAATAAAAGACTTTCCCTTGTAAGTATGAAGTTTTAATGAAATATTTCTTTTTCCCCAGCTAGACCATGGACCATGAATTCAGAGTCTAATTTTTAACAGTCTTAGCATCATCAGCCACCTCTTGAACCAGAAAATGAGAAATCCTCACCCAACTCTGGATGGAGCTTTACAACTCTAAGGGGCCTGAGAAGGAAGAGTGAGAGTTACAAAGGGAGGAAGGGTCTTCAACAGGAGGATCGTGGTGTCTCCCTCATGGGGGCTGCATTTTCTCAGACACTAGCATTGTTCTGGGGCAAGAGGCCCATCAGTGAAATGTGAGGTGAATCTCCTGTCAATGACAACAGTGACCCAAATGTAAACCTGAGCTCTGCCCTTAGTCTGTCCCTGGCCAGATGGAGTTGCTAGGAATGCTTTGCCCCTAGCAGTCTGGAATAACGTGTCCTCTCAGAGGGGAAAGTGCAGGGATCTTTCAGTGCTAATATTTGGAGCCCCCCCCCCCACACACACACAGCAGCTCTTAGACGTATCTCCACACTGAACACATCTGAGTGGAAAGCCCACACCTCAAAGCAAAACGTTCAGGCCAGAACTGCTATTGGCTGATGGACACAAATAAACCAGGCAGTTAAGACTGTACAGACCAGCAGCAAGAAGATGTAGAGTTGACCCAAAACAATTTATTTAAAAAATCAGAATAATAATCTGTGTTTAATTCTGAGTATGGCGCCAGCTCTGTCTTCCTGTCAGAGCGTTCCCCTTTCCGCTTCTCCATCACAAACCCCCAGGATCGCCCACCTCCCTCCTCTCCGCTGTCCTTCGCAGCTCTCCAAAGCCCACTCCTGCCCCTGCCCAGGCTGTGCCTCTCCCTGTGCTCCCAAAGCCCGGGCTGGGCATGGAGGGGCCTGGTCCTCTGGCCACAGGTGGGGAGAAGGCACAGGTGCTGTCCGGGTCACCCTCTTCCCCCTCCCACAGCCCAGGTCCCTTCCCTGCTCTTCTCTGTCCTGGGAACTGGAGCCCGAGGGCTGCATCTCCAGTGCCTGCCCTCTGCCATCCCGTGGGCCTCAGCCAAAGGAGCTTCTGCTGGAGGTCAAGGGCAGGAGGGGGAGGCTCCTCCCCACGCTCCCCTGCTGTGTGCAGTGTGGCCACGCCCTTGGCAGCCCTTCCCTGCACCTTCAGGGGCTCCCCTCTCTGGTCCACTGTCCCATGCTGCATCCTTTGTGGTTCCTTTCATTCTTCTCAAAACCTGTCGCACTCACCTCTGCTTTCCCCAGGGGCTGTGTCTGAGAGAAGCAAGTAGACCAGAGCTTCAGAAAGACCAGGAGCTGAGTCTCTGGCCCAGAGGGGGCTGCACACAGCACAGGGCCTGAGTCTGCAGCTCCAGTGGCTCTGGTTCCTGCTGCTAAGCCAGCCTCGCCCCACATCCCAGCTCCACACACACCATGTCCACCAGGCACCTGAAGCTGCAGTCTGCAGCAGGACTTTACTTACAAAGTTGAACCTGTCCACAGAGCAGTGAGGAGCACAGGTTCTGCTTGGAGTCCTGGCCCAGCACCTCCCAAGCTGTGTGAGTATGAGGCTGTCCCTTGCCCTCTCTGCCTCAGTCTCCTCTGTGACACAGGTATATGCTGGGTCTGGGCTTGAAGGCCCGAGCTGTCTGCAGAAAGAGGCTTGAGCCTCCCTGCTCCTTGTCTACTATCCCCACACTGGCCAGTCTCCTCAGCCTCTCTTGTCATCTTGTCCTGCCCAAGACAGGTCCCTCGGGTGCCACCAAGTCCACCTCCTCACTTCACTCTGCTCATCCTGCTGGGATGGCCAGAGGTGACAGGCGCACGAGGACTCCATAACCACACCCAGCCCAGCCGAGCTGCTCTCCTGGGGTTCTGGCCTGCAGTCCTCATGGGTGTCCATGGGCACCTGAAGTCGGCCCCACGAGTTTACCCCAAAGTAGCCCTCTAGGTGTCCCTGCCTCAGTGCCTGGTGGCTCCATCCGTCCAGATCCATGCGGGAACCCTGGGCATTTCCTGTCCTATCTTCTCCAACACCTCTCTAACCCGAGTCCTGTTGTGATGGTTGCTAAACACCTCTGGTTGCTGCTGGTTCATTTCTTCCTCCTCTGCATTTCAGAGGGCCACCTTGAGCCCACTCACGTGACAGCCTCCTCTATCTCATCAGTCACCTGGCCCTGGTTACCCCAGCCTGTGAACAGAGTGATCCTCCCACTGTACAAGCAAATCTGTGTCACATCCCTACTTGAGCCTCACGGAGGCCTCCTGCGGCTTCTGAAGACACTCCCAGGTCCCTAACCTGATAGTAAGTACTGCTCTGGGGGACATGTGGTGGCTGCAAGCAAGGTTGCATGGACTGGAGGTGTTCTAGAATCCCAAGGGAGGCTGCTGCAAACAAACCAGGCAGGCTGGGCTCCTGGCCCCTGTGGTTGCCATGGTGATGACCATGGTGATACAGTCAGCAGGGAGAAGGCCCTAGCACCTCTGGTCTTTGGGATGTGCTGATGGAAATGAACTGAACCCTACCCCTTCATGGTCAAACCTGAACTCTGTCAGATAGAGGGACTGAAGCACCTGCCCTGATTCCTCTGGCCCTTGGTCAAGTTGTTTCTCTGGCTGGCAGGTGGCAAGGAACCTCCTCGTAGACCACTGGAACCCACCTTGCAGTGAGAAGCCCAGCATCCTCCTTCGAAATTCATGCACTCTAAAGAAACTTCAGTTCACACGATCCTGTCTCTCTTCTCAAAAGCCTGGCAGGTGTTTGAAACCCACACTGTCATTCCTTTTATTTCTTTAAGGGATTCTCTGTAGTCCCACACATTTAGTTTTCCTCTTAAATATGCAGGTCAATATAATTACAGTATCTTTTCTGTGCACCAAAAGGGCGGGTTGGGTTTGAAACACATACACAGATGTGGCAGTGCAGGTACACCTACATTTTGCAGAGCTCAAGCAGATGGTCATGTCCCTAAGTTGGAAGAAACCTTACCAAGCTGGTAGTTTGCCTTCTACCCACGGCGATTATCACGTTCAACATCTCAGGCACCTGCTCAGGCTGCCTGTCCTCAAATACCACAAAGGGAAGACTCCATAACTTAGCATGCTTCAGGTTTCAAATAGCAATACAAAAGTCAAACTGAATTAAACACTGGAGTCAATATATTGGCTTCTGTACTGGGGGACAGGGGTGCTCAGACAGGTTCTGTCAGCTTTGGCTTATATTTATTTACACTTATTTTGCTCATCTTGCAACTCAGGATGCTTCATCCCTGCTGGTTTTTATAATGGACACAAAATGGTTGTTCCTGGCCTAGACTGCTGTCTGCAATCGGCCCTCTCCAAAAAGAATAATGCCTTTATTCCCCAATCTTCCACACATCAGAAGCTCTGTCTTCACTCTGACAACACCAACGTGCTCACTTGCCCAATTCTGAACCAGTCATGGTGGCCCAGGGAAATGCCATAATGCTCACTGGCTTTCAACCTGATCATCCTCAACCAATCACTGTAGAGATAAAATGTGATCCTGCCATGGACCCATCTCCAGATTACTAAATCTGTTTCAGATCAAATATTTGTTCTTTCTCAGCCAGTTTGAAAGCTCCAGAACCCACTAATTCCTCAAGGTGGCCTACAGGACTCACAGGGACCCAGATGCAGGAGCTTGGACTCCAGGGCCCTCATGGTGACAGAGGAGGGAGAATGCACATGCACAAATGATGTGGATTTTCACATACGCGTGCGTGCACACAGGCACCAGCACACATACAGCATTCACCAGCACAACACACATCTCCACACATACCAGCACACATTACACACACCTAATACACATACACACATGCACACAGAGAAAGAACACGTGACTATGTGCACACATTCCCCAGAACACATGCAAAGATTGTTGCAAATCCTTTCTGGGAGATGTGATCAGGGTAAAATCTACCCCTCCCACAGTGCTGCCTCACCACACTGGGTTCGCAGCTCTCAAAGTCGCACGGTTAAATAGCCCAGGACTCCACCTCTGATGGCCTCACAGCTCTTCCTAGCGGCAGGGACAAGAGGACAACTGTGCTGCTCTCTGAGGGCTGCAGACAACCTTCCTCCTGTCCCGTGCACACTTGTGGTTAACAGGCAGAGTTGCCAGTTGTCAGAAAATAGGCGGCCCCTCTGGGACGGCACACAGTGCTTTCGAGAGCTCGGCTCCGATCATCAGGCCGAAGGCTGTCCCTGGGGTAACATCCCAGTCCGCTCTCGGCTTGCTGCCTCTTCAGTCATGTCCCCAAGATGAATTCCCCAAAAGGGACTGCTGAGTCCCCGTCCCGAACTTTCCCTCATTTCTGATGGACATAAATTTCCCTAGGAGGGTTGCAAATCGCCCACCAGCATTATGGCTTTGCAGCATCCACATTACACATTTCACAATTCCCAATCTGTGTATGTCAAAATTGAGAAGACTTGATCTTGAAATCGGAAGAACTGGATCACCGTGCTCTCTGAGGTTTAGAGAAGCATTTAATTGGAGCAATCAATGTACAGCATTAAAAGCACTTTTGTTGTCATTTTACTTTATTCAATTGTAAGGACAATGAAACCGCTCAACTGAAAAGTGACTAATTGGTCGGTCACATAGTCATTCAGCAAGTATTTTCTGAGCTACTATTTTGGGCAAAATACTGTTAGGTGTGATGGGGTGTGTAAGGAAATGAACCACAGTTTGAGGAAATGAAGCAAATAATGTGGAGTCCCTGCCATGCACCAAGGACTCTGCTAGGTTCTGAGGGACCAGAGTGAGATGCAGGGCCCGCTGCCATGGGGAGACTGCGGGAAGTGGGGCACCCACTAAACTCCAACCCTGGGTTAAGGAAGGCTGTGTGCTGAGCGGGAGGTGAGGCGGTGCCGGGTGCTGCAGAGGCGGGCGACGCCCTCTTGGCCCGCCGGTTAGAGACCATGGCTGGGAAGGAGAGGGTGGGCCAGGGAGTCCCCGAGGAGTTCCGGCTGGGCCACTACCAGACCCAGAGCCTCGGGCCAGAGCCAGCCCCGCCCCAGCTCAAGCTGCTTGTGCCCAGGACACTGAGATGATGGGGCCCAGGTCCCAAACTCTGAAAACGGGAGGCCGCTGCCTAATGGTGAGCGGGACAGTGCGTGTGGAGAGCTCCAGGGAGCCGGGTGGGCAGCGCCAGCTGGGAGGGAGGCGGCTCTCACTGCCTGGGAGCGACACAGGCGCTCTGGTTCCCACAGACCCCCTGAGAACTCTGTCCCTCGCGGCAGCCGGCGAGGGCCCTTGGTTCACAAGGACACGAGGACACGAGGACACGAGGAGCGTCCTACCCAGGGACGTGGCTCTGCGTCCAGAGGGGGCCGAGCTGGGCCTCCTGGGGGAGCAGAGGCCCGGAAGGTGTGATGCTCGCCCGCCCTCTGGGCCCCACTGTCCCCAGGCAGTGAGGGAGGAGCCTGTGGGGTGGGGGTCGGGGTGCCTGCGCCCCTCCCTGCTCCCCTCCCTGCTCCCCTCCCTGTCCCCTGTCCGTCTGTAAGGGCAATAAGCAGACATCAAAAGTGAAACGTTGCCGTGTGACTAAGTTGCTACGGCAAAACATCTCAGTGATGCAGGCTCAGAAAAGGAGCAGCCCTTGGCCAGGGGACACTGGCCCCTGTCTAGACCCGGTTTGGGCTGTCCTGCCTGGGAGACAGTGTCCCTGAGGTCTCCTGGGCAGAGACCTGGGATGGTGCAGAGACCCTGCAAAGGTCAGAGGACCGAGTGTAAGCAAGCAGCGCCAGCCTGGGGCACAGCGACAGAGAAACCTGGGGACACCAAGGGCGCCACGGCTGATGCTGGGAGGGGAGGGGCTGGACCCTGAAGGACCCGAAAGGAGAGCGGGGCCTCCAGGAGGGGCAGCAACTCGGGGGGGGGGGGCTCCAGGCTGCAGGCTCTGCTAGCAGCCTCCCACCCTCTGTGGCCAGCAAGGCTCGGGCTTCCGTGAGGCCCCCACCTGCCCGTCCACGTGGACACCCGGGACTGTAGCCAAGCGCAGCTCCTCCCAGTCCAGGTCCACACGCAGCCACCGCGGCCAACCCCGGCCTCCGGGGGACCTGAATCACAGACCCAGGGGCCCCAGGCTGGAGCGCACTCGCCTCGGAGGTGACGCGGGGACCGGGAGCGGCCCAGCTCCTCCCCTCCAACTCTCCTGAGTCCTGTCCCACCGCGGTCCCCCCGTGACTGTCCCCAAACCCTCACTGCCGAGGCTGGGGTGCGGCTCCGCCTTGGAGCACTGTCTGGCCCCAACAAGGCCCGGGCTCAGTGCCCAGCGCAACAAAGGAAAAAGTGAAACGGGAGCCGGAGCTTTTCAGTGGACGCCTTCTCCCCGGCCCGGCCCGGCCCCAGGCTGGGGCTTGGGCCCGCCCCTCCCGCCCGCCCACGGCGCCCGGGGCTTGGGCCTGACCGTGGGGAGGGCTGGGTGCCCCCGACGGCAGATGGCGCGATGCACGGGGCACAGCGAGCGGCTCCACTGTGGCAGTGAGACAGAGACGGCGAGGGAGAGGACGCAGCGCAGCCAGGCCCACGGGGCGCGCGGAGCAGCTGCTCTCCTTCCTTCCTCGGAGACGCACCCCTGCCTTGGTTCTTTCGCCTAGAAAAGAGGAGCTGAGCACACGCGGCCCTGAGCCAGCCCTAGGGGACAAATAGGGCTGGCCAGGGGCTCAAGGGCCAAGGGCAGTCACCCTGCCCTCCCTTGCTTGGTCAAGAGCGGGCGTGTCGTCCAGTTCCAGCCAGGGGAAACCCAGGGACAGCTGCCCCGGGCCTCTGGGAAGACTTTCCAAGACACACAGGAGACCAAGCCCAGCTCTCCACTTCCTCTCTTTTAGACACAGTCTGATGAGGCTGGAGCCACAGCAGCCATGGTGAAGCCCAGAGGTGATGGCCGGAGAATCTCAGGGGCGCACAGATAGAGCCCCGACATCCTTGAGCCACTGAGTACGTGGCAGTGCAGCGGCCCTTTCTGGCCTCCTTGGAGGTGGGTGCATCAGCGCCTCCACCCCGGGAACCCGTTCTCCTCAGACCTCGCGTCACGTGGACCGCCCGGGGCTTCCGTGACGGCTGAGCTGAGGTGGGCCCTGAGCGCCCCGTTTCTGACGGACTCCGTGCTGACGGCCCGGCCCGGCCCGGCCCGGCCCACCGACGCTGTGCTACGGGGACCAGCCCCTCTCGCCGCCGAGCGATGCTCTCCTCCCTGCCCCACCGCACGGCGGCTCCCCTCAGCGTCAGGTCAGCGTATTAACCTGCCCGGGAACCAGGCCCGCGTCACGGCTTCCGCCAATCAGATGCGCCTTCTCCGCCTGGGGGCGGAGCCGGGGGCTGCGCCGTCCTCCTTCCCGGGCTCCGAGCCCGAGTGAGAGGGGAGGCCGGACAGGGCCCGGGCCTGAGCCGGGCTGCTCTGGCTTCTCTGTTGCCTCTCCGTGGCCTGTGTATCCCGCCTGTGGTCCTGAAATTCTCCCGAGCAGGAATCGCTGCGCTCCATCTTGGCGGCCCTTTGGGTCGCCTGAGGGGCGCTGAGGACCCGGATGCCTGGGTGCGGCCCCCAGGGGCGCAGGTTTGCCGGACCTGGGATCCAGCCTGGGCATCCGGAACCTTGAAACCTCCCTGGAGTCTCTCACGTGCAGCCAGGTTGAGGGCCCGGGACCAGGCCTGACTGTACGGAGCGGAGCCCGCCGGCCCCGCTGGTCCATGGGGCAGCCGCCCACGGGGCCCAGGCCTGGGGACTCACGAGCACCCCTGCAGCTGTACCTCCCCGGGACCTGGCTGCCCTGCGCCTCGGGATCTTCTCCCCACACGGGAGCGGAGGCCTCCTCGAGTAGCCCTGCCACAGGGGGCCCACACCTGCCATGTCCTCGCATCAGGGAGGCAGGAGGGCCCCGTGGGCGAGGACAGGAGGAGATCGCGGCCCCAGGAGGCCCTGTCCCACACGCGAAACACCTTCCCCGGGCTGGGCTCACAAGGGGAAGCCTTGTGGCTCGGACAATGACCGTCGAAGAGGAAAGAGGAGGAGAAACAGCGCATCTTTGTTTAACATCACCTGAGCTGTGTGTCTGCGCAGGGGACCTCGCTT
Source organism: Heterocephalus glaber (assembly GCF_053883595.1). Lineage (NCBI taxonomy): Eukaryota > Metazoa > Chordata > Mammalia > Rodentia > Bathyergidae > Heterocephalus > Heterocephalus glaber. The sequence goes on along the minus strand of NW_028258410.1, from coordinate 19,991,703 downwards.
CAACCCAGCGTCACGGCTGGCTGCGTGGGGGCCCTGGTGCTCCGAGCCCAGAGCCAGCACTGGTGGCCTCGCTCACTGCTCCTGTAAGGTCGCACTGAGCGCTCAGCGTCCCTGCCCGGGCTCAGGAGGCCAGTGTTCGGCGGCGCTGCTTCTGCTGGGTGCCGGTCCAGGGCCAGGTGCTCCTGACAGAGGAGGGTGGCCGCGCCCTGCTCCCTGGTGAGGGCCCCAGGCCGAGGCCTCTGGGCAAAGAACCCCTGATGCGAGCAGGCCCCTCCGCCCTGCGCTGGAGCTGTCCCTGGGTCGCCTTCCCGGGCACAGCACCCCATTGTCCCTCTCCATCTCCTCCTGCCCTCCTCCTCCACTCCCCAAGCTCCAGCCCAAGCCCCCAGGCAGCGCTGTCTGCCCCAGGGGGCACTGACTGCCCCAGGCCTCCTCTCCCTGCTCCTCTCAGTCCCCCTGGGGACCCCACCCCAGCTCCATGCCCCTGAGCACCCTGGGGTGCAGGAGGAGGATGCACTGCAGACAACCCCAAGGCTGGGGCACGGCCGCTTGTGCCCCCGTCAGGCTGAGGCTGCTCTGGGCCCTGAGTCCTCAGCAATTGCAGGTCACCCTGCCCGGAGGCAACCTCCCGCTGAGGAGCCTTCTGGAACTTTTCCTGAGCCGCCAGTGCCAGCCCCCAGCTCCGAATCCTTGGGGACCCGGCTGGGGTGCTGAGCCCAGCCCTCCCGGGTTTCTGCCCGAGCTCCTCCTGGCTCACCCCGAGACCACAGGAGCGGGGGTGCACCCCTGTGTTTCTCACACCCTGGCATCAGGATCCCCCGGGGGCTTGGAGAGCTCCTGGCTGGGCTCCACTCACCCTCATAAGTCTGGAGCTGGTGGAGAGAGTCTAATGTGGCCCAGGGGCTGCTGCTGGGCAGGAGCCCTGAGGACCAGCTCCCCACTGCAGCCTGCCCGACTGAGGACAGTGACCTCAGTCCCGTGTCGCCTCCTCACTGCCCCACTCGGCGCCTCTCCCGGCTCCAGAGCCTTGCAGTTTGTGGGTGCCGGGAGGGCTGTGTCTGTGGCCTTGTCTCTCCTCATTTGCCCCTCACTCACTGCGCTCCAGCCACGCTGTCCTTGCTCTTCCTCCCTGAGGACCACCAAGATTTGCCCCAGGGCCTTTGCACGGCTGTCCTTAGACACCCTTCCTCGGCTGGCTCTCCCTCTCAGGGTGGCCCTTCCTGACCCCTGCTGGCCTGCCCTTCACCCTTATTGTCTTCTGTGGTGGCCACAACCCGCCATCACGTCCTGCAGCCCTTGGTCCAGTGCCTACATCTGTCCTCCGGGGAAAGTACCTGTGTGAGAACGGGCATCAGTTCCCTCCTGTCCTGGCTCCCAGGGCAGAGCCTGGTACCGCAGGGCTGGCAAACACCAGCCTGGGAAGGACACAGGAGCAGAGGCCGCTCCCTCTGACCTCAGGTTGCCTTGCTGGGTTGTGGAAATCCTTTCCCTGCGGGTGACCAGGCCCAGGCTCCAAGGGCGCCCTGCGGGGGCCTCCTCCTTCATTTGTTTCCTCTTTTCTGGCTCTCAGCGAGGGACAGATCTCTCATGGCTTTGATTTCCACCATTCAAAATGAAAAAAATTAAAATCCAATAAAGTGCATTTAAGAGACTGCCCCGCTGAGTGAGGGGAACGGACACCTTGTGGGGTCTTTGTTGTCATCAATTATTGATTGAGCCCTGATTGTGTCCTGGCGCCACCGAGGCAGAAAGGACAGGGGTCGGTGCCCTGGGGGCCCCCGGGAGGAAAAAGGCAGAGCCTGTGAAGCCAAGGTATCTAGCTGGGAAGGCAGCCAGAGGTCCCTCCCGGAGACCTCCCTTCCTCTGTCATCTCTTTACTTTTAATGCTGCACGTTTATTGTCTGAATTTAAAAGGTCATAGGAAGTTTAGAAATATTCCTTACAAACAGAGAAAATAACTGCAGCTCCAGTATTCTCAACGCACACACAAAGCCTGTGTGGTTTCTAAGACAGGGTTCAGCCCAGGCACGTGCTCTGCAGGTTCTGCCTTGACCTTTGTCCCACAGGACGGACTCACTTCCTCCTGCCACAGGCTGCAGACACCGGTGTTCCTGGCTATACAATATTCTGTCCCCTAGATACACAAGCACAGTCCTCCAGTGCTGGACAACCCCACTGCCTTCTGTTTTTGTTATATTGATAAACAAATCTGTGCTGGGGCAGGTCTGTGCACCTCTGAGCTCCCAAGAAAGAAGCTCCACTGAGGCATGGGGAGCTATGGATTCTCCATCCCCACCAAGTGGATGAAGGGGACAGGAGGCCTCCTCAACATTGCCAGTTAGGGAGTGCACCTGCTAGGGATGTTTCTCTTACCTTTGTTCTTGCGCCAGACAGACAGAGGAATGGTGGGTAATATTTTAGAGCTAACATGTCACTTGGCTCCTTGCTCTAAGAAACCGAGTGGCACAATTCTAAGCTCATTCTGAAGTGATATCAAAGCTTAGGCTTTCCCTCTAATACTTAATCCTGAACTAGATCCTAGTGGGATTCTCCCCAGAAAGATGGCTTTTCGCATGTGTCTTTTCTATTTGGAAGGAGCTGCTCTGCCCTGCTTGGGCATCTAAGAGGCCAAGTACACTGTGGTCACCATAGTGTCCCCTTCTAGAAGGAAAGATCCACACAGCTTCACAGTATTTAGAACCTTGTCATGCAACCTGGGTAGACAAGACATTCCTACTGAACATGACCCTGTTTTCTTGAATCAGTGGTGATTTCTTCTGGGGTTTTCCCTCTGACTTGGTCTTAGAGTCTCTCTCTGGATGGGAGCTACAAACTCTACCCCTGCTCTGATGGACTCTGGGGTTAGGGTCACAGAGGGTCTCAGTGTGCCTGTCATGGGACACTGTTTTATCCAGGCAGACAATGCAAAGCCTGAGTGTCCAGCCCTGCCCCAGCATCCCTTTCCCCCAAATTTCTTTACGTTGGCAAAAGCCCTCAGGGCTCTTGTCTGGCCAGGGTCCAGTTCCTTCCTACCAAGGCAGCTCTCTGCATCCTTCCCCCATCCTGCAATCAGCTTGTGTGCAAAGAGGTTAGACACATTCCCCAAGGCCACAGCCCACAGGCACCATGTTCAGCTCAGGGATGGGACGCACTTCGGTCCCAGAAGGACTGAGCCTCAGAGGCAAGGCACCCAGGTCTCCCCTCCTCCCCAAGGGCTGCCACTCAGCCTGCGTGCAGTGGGTATTTAAGATGGCTGCACTGCAGGACCCTCTCAGAACCAGCAGGGGCTCTTGTTCCTCTGTAGTCCTTCAGTTCCAGATCCCAGAATCCCACATGTAAAAAGAACCCACGCTTAGTAAACACCACATAAGTTGGTCATACACATCAGTAATATTATAGGCAGCTAAGTTAGGCAGAAATATTGTAGGCAGTCAGATAGGACGAAGCCCTCGACAGAGTCAGGACAAAGGTAAAACACATTACAACCGTGGCTAAAGATGCATCTGTTAGAGACCAGGCCTCAAGATAAAGACAAAATGACCAGGCCACGTACTTTCCCAAAGGACAAGATAAGTGGTGACACCTGGCCTAATGAAGTCTAGATAGACATCATCACCTTGGTGGGTGAGCAAGACCTCTAGACCCATCATCATTTCCTAGAAAAAGTCTTTGTCCTTTCTAGCCACATTCGCTACATGATTTGTTTCCCAATTGGACCACTATTACCTAGACAGCTATACTTGTAAACTTTTTGGTTGATCATAGCTGTAAACTATGTTTTACCTACATGATTTTTGCTCTATAAAACTCCCCTGTAAAGTGGGGTCCTTGGCTACCCATTTGGGACCCCTCCTGTCAGGAGCTATCTTCTCAATAAATATTTCCTATTTTTAACTTCTATTGTTCTTAGAATTCATTCTTCAGTTTTAGAGAACACAAACTGGTTGTACCAGACATTTAACAGGTCGGAAATTATAATATTTCCCTTATATCATATGGAGGTCCTGTTTCTTCTCCTATATCCTCCCTATATCAGTAACACTCCAGCAGAAGACCCAGTATGACCAGTTTAAACTATAAAAAGTATGTGTGGGTCTCAGAGGATGATGGGCTGAAGGCCTCTCCATGGTCCTGGGTCGGAACCAGGAAAGCAGATGTGAGATTCATGCCAGGCCAAGAAGATGTCCCTGTGTTCCTTGTAGGCGGGTGGACAAAGCTTGACCATGGTGTGAACAAGCTCCCCTGATGTGACCTCCATGAACAGAAGGTGACAGACAGTGGGAGAGGTTGGAGCCACCCCACCAGGATCGAGGGCTGGGTCTGGAGCCTGTTTGGCTGCAGAGGTAGAAAGTTACCTTCTCCCAACCTCAGCTCTTCCAAAGGAGAAGCAAAGAAATTCACTGTCATCTCCCAGCCCGCTCTGCCCAGACACCCCTCATCTTGGCACATGGCCTATCTGTCTGCAACGTGCAACCTAATCAGGCAGGTGTGAGTACAACGATGATCTGAAGCAACATGTGTCCCAAAGGCATGGAACTCTAGACAGAAACAGTGCAAAGCGTGAAGTCTACAGCAGACCCTGCAGCACAGCCCTGCCTGCTCAGGGCCACAGGAATAGGAGCTGCATGGATTTTGCTTGCAGAGCAAGAGCTAAACCCAGAATTACCCCAGGGCCAGTGAATGTAATTAGGAGAGCATGACGCACACCTCATGCATGGGCCACATGGAGGTGACCAGAGTTCTAACAGGGCTGCCAAGTGACTCTCCAAAGACAGCAGAGCTGAGATACAGTGGCAATAACATTGCTGGTAACAGTGCAGACAATCCCTCATTCCCTCTGGGCACTGGGTTCATGTCCATGTGTCCAGGGGCAGGAAGAGTCAGGACTGGTCAGGGGGCTGCATCAAGGGTCCCAGGATGGATCCTGCTAGGTCAGTAGCTCCTGAGGGTACTGGCTCCAGAATGAACAGTAGAGAACACAGTTCTAGGGGAGCAAATAGGCTGGTGTGCTCCAGCCCACCTGAAGAGCTTGCTGACTTTCCTAGGTCACTCACTGATGCCATTCATCAGCCCTACACCGGCTCTGTGACGTTCAAATTCTACCACTGCAGCAAGTGCACTGGCTTTTCTGTCCCCCAGGCAGAGTTGGTGGCTCTGTGTGAGGGAGGTGGGCACACAGGGCTTGCTCTGTGACCCACAGGACATCACAGGCAAGAAGAGCCCCGCTCTAGACATGACAGGCAGCTGCCATCTGTGGGATACATTCTTATGTGAATTTCATGGTCTCATTGTGACTCTGGTCTCAATCCAGTGGCAAATCTTGGCCAGTAAATTGTCCCAAGAGCATCTGTGATTTCCATTTCCAGAGACTGCATCTCAGATGTCCATCTGAAAGAGAAATAGCAGCCTGGGCCCAAGCGGCAGCAAATGGCCCATTTAGCAACAGCTTCATGGGCCCCAGATTGTTTTAGTATAATTTGGGGGGTCTATTCAGTGGTTGCAAAGCCAGCCCTGCAGCATCAATGTCTGTAATAACTCAGAGGCGGCAAAGAGGGTCCTCAGCAGTGACACTGAGTGTGCAGGGTTGACCTGGAGCAGCCCTGAGCCTGCTGCTGTGCCTCGCCCTAGTTTCTTCTCTCACGTATTCAAGCTGGCCGATTGCAGGTGTCAGGTTGTCACGACCCAGAGCAGCTGCTTGAGGATGGGATTGGCCAGATGAAGCTCCCTCCATCTGATGCATGCTCAGTCGGCTGTGACTCCATCCAAAGCTGCAGGCACAGGCGGACCAACCCTTGAGAACCCACAAGAATGACTTTGGTCCCCGGGGACGCTTGGTAACGTTTGGAGACAGTTTTGGTTGTGGCAACTCTGAGGGTTCGAAGCTACTGGCATCAAGGTTAGAGGTCAAGGTCACAGCTTAAACCTCCTACCATGCGCAGGACAGTTCCCAAAACAGACTTATCCTGCCCCAAACGTCATTAGAATGAGGGTGAGAAGCTCTGCTTTGGGGCTACAGTGGCCGTTCCCGTCCATCGTCGGAAGAGCGCCCAGGACGTGCACAGCTGGATGTCGCCCTTTCCATCCGGGTATCGCGGGCCTCATGCAGAACCAGATCCACGCGTGAGTCTGAGCTCCAACTGCTGTCCTGCTTCCTTCCTGTTGTCATTTCTTTACACCTTCATATTTCTGTTACTGGAAAAACAATGAAAAAAAATACGGGAGAGTCAGTAAAAATTTTGTTTTCCTCAATAAAAAAGCAATTTGAAAATGACCCACGTAAAGCAGAAAATTAATGAAGAGAGAAGACATGAAATCCATCAAAAGTGATCAACCAGGAGAGGAGCAAAGAAAGAGCCGAGAGCCGGTTGGTCACAGGCAGCGCGGTGAGGGGGAGGGGGGCTGTGGACAGAGGCTGCAGGGGCCCCGGGGGCCAGGACCCTGAGGGTTGAGTCCAGCTTCTCAAACTAAACCAGCTCAGTGCGTGCACCCCGCGTCTTACAGCGTTAAATAATAGCATAGAGTAGAAAACGTCAGAGAGCTTCATTCATACTGAAGAGGAATATTGTTTTGTGAAATTTGAGATTAATATGTATTTATTGTATTTATTGTGGGTGTATGTGCATATGCTGGGCCGCTTGCATATGGCCGCCTTGTAAAATATAGTTCTTATATATTTCCTATGATGGGTTGTGGTTGAACCCACTTGGAAAACACTAGAGTGGATTAAACGATGAAAGGTTTGGAAATAACTAAGTATCTGACAGTAAATTTTGCAAATAAAAAGAACAAGGAAATTACCCTAGAAGAAAGGAAAGATGTATAAGAAAGAAAATGCAACCATAGCACAATACTTGGCTCTGTAGAGAGCAACGTTTACCTGGTTACATGACATACACACTGCTAATGACGTCATTAAAAATAGTGACGGGGAGAGGAGGAGCTCAGAGGTCTAGGAGAGATAACCCTGTCTTACTGGACATTAGATAACCTTCGGTGAAAACTCTGACTGTTTCTTCTTTCAAAATTTCAAAGAAATTTACAAAAACAACTAGAGGATGAATTGTGGCTGTCCCTGGGAAGAGGTGGTCAGGAAACAGGTTCAGTGGCATTTAATTTGGTGACTGGTGTATTGCTTTAACTTGGAAAGGGAAATCAAGTGCAGAAAAACTGTGGATGATGAGGACCTAGTAGGGTTTGCTGGAAAGAGTCTAGGGACAAGGTGGTCTGGGCTCCGTCACTTACATCTTTGTACCTTGATCAGGGCCCTCCTCAGCTTTTGCAGCCAGCTTACATATATCAGAACCGAGGGGCTGTATTATTTTGACCTCTCCTAATCTGTGCATGTGAGTCTCGCTGTGGAATAAGTTGCGGTTCTAGGCATCAGGCACCTCATGTCAGTGTCCAACATTACTCCCAAATTAACATAAGAAAATACAACCATTGTATACACAGTATACGTACAACCATGTACACATATTGTAACTATGCACAGAGAAGGTATCAGGATGGACACACAGGTTTGTACCTGTGTTGAAGGAAGTGATGGGCAGTCTTGTACCCCCACAATGAATGGGATATTGCAGCCACAAGTTACAGAATTGCTCATTCCTACTCCTACTCCTCCCAGATTACTGCCAGAAAGGACAATTTCCCAATAGGCTGACTGTGACAAAACATGGGAGGCTAGGTAGGATCCCTTGGGAGGAAAGGAAGGCCCTTTTAGGAGCATAGTGGGGGGCTGGGGATTTAGCTCAGTGGTTCCGCCGCCTGCCTCATAAGCGCAAGGTCCCGAGTTCGATCCTCGGTACCAAAAAAAGGAGGAGCATATTGGAAGGGCAAAGGCTGCTGCTTTTCCTGTCATAGCTATCATGGCCTTCATGGAATAGCAGAAATGAGGACTTTTTGCTGATCAGACAGCTGCCCAGACTGAAATGAACTTCCTGTCTTCTCCTAAGCTTGCAGGCACCCTCCAGGGTGTAGCTAAAGGGATGCTGTGTTCCCATCCCCTCTTCTCCATCCCTCCTGATGAATGGGGTGGCGACTTGTACCCTTTAAACCGGGTGAACCAGGAAAATGCCCATAGGTGGCAAAGTACAAGGCCAAAGCTGAATCACACCACCCAGAGCCACCCTACCAGCTCAGACCTTCTATGCTGAGACTGTCGCATGGGAGAAAAGACCACTTTGTCCCACTGTACCACGGATACTGTGGGTCTCTGCACAATACATTTATACGCCAATAAGTATGCATAGTACATTTATTATTATTTTAGTACATGTTAGGAAAAAACCCAGCTGAAAACAGGGATGACTCTTCTCCCCTGAGTCCCCGTCCTGATGTGGAGGACCCAGCAGGAAGTCCTCCCCGGCGTCAGCTGGCCCATCCAAGACAGGCTCTGCTCCTACAGCCACTGTGCTGTTGCCTCCTCGAGTGGACGCTTATCCCAGCACCCGCTCTGTTGGCTGTGAGCTGACCTCCACAGGTCACCCACTGAACTTGCTCACTGCAGCCTGTGTCACACACGGACCCAGTAATGAAGTTCCCGGGCTTCCTGCTTCTGCCCCTCAGCATCTGCACAAAGCTTTGATTGTTCCTCAGAGTCTGACCCTGACCTGCCCTCGCCCTTGGTTTCTCCAAATGCCCACTGCCTTCCTTGGGCCAGGGGCCGTCCCTGAGCACCCACAGCCTCTGGAGCAGGCTGGGGCACTCAGAGCATCCTGAACCCCTGTGATCCCAGCACATCACAGGAAACCCCCGCCCAGTGGGACTAGACAGACTGGAAGAGGGCCAGATGCAGCATGGTGACAACAGCATCCCCAACAGTGGGAAAGAGGAAGGAGTCCTCTGACCAAGCCAGTCCTCTCTCCCCAAGGGTAAAGGACCCAGGCTTCACTGTGGGCTGAACGCTTTCCGGACAGTGAAGGGAACAGTCCCAAAGGCACTGACTGGACCTTCGCTTTGGCTGACAGCTGACATCCTCTTCCTGTCCACCGTCAAATCCACATCTGCCCAGGGTTTTCTATTCCCAGCCCTCCGGGTGACCTCAGGCCAGTTCTGAAGATGCAAAGTTGGAATGGTGGCTGGACCAGCCCGATCACTTGTCACAGCCCCTGAGGTGACCATTGGCATAGGCGAGCCACCAGGGACCATGATGAGACCACGGTGGTCGAGAGGGGAGGTCATTTCTAGAAGTGACGTCGATCTGAGCAGAAGAAGGGAATGAGCCACATCCTTGGGCCCAGGAAATGGGCAACAGGGCAGTTATGGAAACCCCACAGGGCAGAGCCTGTCCCTACTGGTGCCTGGACCCTCACGTGCCCGCTCCCTGCCACCATGGGTCATTCAGCCCAGGGCCAGAAGCTGAACGGCTAAAGGCTGTGTGAAGCTGACTCACAGGTGATGGATCCTGGGACATTGTGGGGCTAAACACTGGACAAGGCCTGCAGTGGGCCTGCGGGGGCCAGGGAGCCAGAGCAGTGTGAGGCGGAGGCAGGCCTCGCCAGGAGGCTGGACTTGGTAAAATGCTGGAAAACGGCCTGATTTGGCTCCTTCCTCGGCCGGCTCTGAGTTTTCCCACAGCGGCGGGGTCTCGACAGCCTGTCCTGAGTGGGAACTCCGCGGGGGGAACGTCCGGGGGCCTCCACTGTGACTGCCGTGGCCCGGCTTCCAGCCTGTACAAAGGAATTCGTCTCAGCTGTCTCCACCAGTGAAGAGGAAGCGTCTGAAGCCCATCAGTGCCCAGTCAGAGATGCTGCTGTAGAAGGAGACGTCTCTGACCCCTCTCCCCTGGGTCCCCAGCCTCGAGCTGTCTGCAGCCTGACAGCCTGGACTCAGGCCTGTCTCCCACCCCATCAGACTATTTCTGTCTCTGAGATCTGTTCTGCCATCAGTGAGCGTCGCCTGAGCTGGTTTGTGATGGGGGACCCAGGGGGGACCTTGCTTGTCTCAGTGTCCCCTTGTCACAAGAGCCAAGGACTAGGCAGGACCCGGATATTCCTGGCAGGGTCGGCCAAGGCGAGAATCACTGTCCTGGTGGCACTGAATTCACCTAACGGCACTGGCATTTGGTTGGCGCCAGGCAGTCGGGTGGCCAGGAGCCGCTGGTGAGAGGGAAGGAGATCCGGGCCCAGCGCCCAGGGAGCCCTCCCAGCTTCTGTCCCTCAGGCTGGCGCCACCTGCTGCACAGTCCCCGCTGGGCAGGTCCAGAAGCCTGGGTCAGGCCTACAGCTCGGGCAGCCGGGTGGCCTTCTAGGAAGCCGAGGCCTGGCTCCTGAGGCCACACTCCCACTCAGCACTGCCATCCCCTCGCTCACTGATGGGCAGATGGTTTCCATGGCTCCCGTGGCTTGGAGGAGCCTGGGAAACAGGAGCAGAGAGCTGCAGAGCTCATGGTGACACAGGATGTCCTGAGACCCGTGTGTGATGGCGCAGTGACATTAACGCATTAGCATAGCAGCCTCGGCAACATTAACAAATTCCCTTGTAGAGACTGTGATGTTTGGGAAAAGGGATCATTAGATGTTTGCAAACACTCTGTGCTGAGGAAGGGCCTCGGGCTCTGACAAATGATAAATGAGAAAATCAGAGGCTTCGGGAAAATGTAAATACCATCCTTTGTAAGTCTGTCCCCTGGCAGGATTAAAAAAATGTTTCCTCAAAGCAATGAGGCGTTTGTTCTATTCTTTTCACCACCAGGAAAAATGACTGTGACTATTTTACATACTTCTACATATCTTCATTTGGCTTCCACATTCCTAGCAAGGCCTTGCCAATATGTGGAGGAATAGACTGTAGGTTCACATCCCTATTTCTCAGCCTTTGTTTCAGTATCACCCTGTGAAGACCAGCCAGGCTGCACCCCAGTGCTGTTTTATATCTCGATGACCCCCCAAAGCTCATGTACTCATAGGTGGGGCTTTGGGAGATGATTGGATCATGGGATGTGATGTCTGTCAGTGGATTGGTCTGCTGATGAGTTTATAGCTAATTGTGATGTTCGGAGGTGCAGCCTGGTGGGAGGAGGTGGGTCACTGGGGCCTGGCCTGGCGGTATCTATCTAACTCCCTCTTCCTTGATCGCTTTCTGCTTTACTTCCTGCCTTACCTCCCCTGAGCTGTTTCCCTTCTGCCATGCTGCCCTGCCTTAGAGCCATCTGACTATGGACTGAAACCTCTGCAAACTGTGAGCCAAAATAAACTTTGCCTTCTTTAATTAGTGAGTATCAGGTATTATGTCTCAGTGATGAAAAAGTAACTAAGACACCCAGCTACGCATTTTTAGCTAAGGCAAAGCTGAGCAAACAGTTTCCCCAGAGCATTGCAGTCTCCTTTCTCTGTGGAGGTAACCCCTATCTAAGCAAGGATAACAGCGTTTCTACCCCAGAGGCTTCCTTCTCTGAAGCCATGAAACCGTATCCTTGTGTAGTAGGGGCAGGAAGTTTCCTTCAACACTCAACAGATATGTAGTCTGCAGCCAAATTGCCAGTGCTCAGATCCCAGCTAGGCCCCTAAACAAATGCCTTCACCACCCTGCCTTGGTTTTCCCACTATAGTAGCAGGAGCTTAGGAACAGCAGCTATTTGTGGAGCTGGTATGGGAGTTAAATGAGCCAAGAGGTGCAGAGCATGTGGAATATTCCCCCCCACACACAAGGAGGACTCGACCTACCCCACCAAAGCCTCCTCCCCATAGCTCCACCTGGGAATCCAGAGAGAATCTGCAGCTCTCCTGAGACCTCCGAATGCCTCTCAGGGTCATTCTCATGGTGAATTGGCCTGGTCAAATCCTGACAAAATCCATCCACTGAGGGGATCTGTGGGCCCCATTGTTGAGGACCCCAGAAGCATCAAATGTCCCTTTCTGAGGAGAATTTGGCAGCCACAGGAAGATTCCACTGCCCATCCCCGGGCGCAGCACTACTACGTCCCAGGCTGTGCCCCAGCAGGTCCTCCACTCAAGTCTATGAGGAGAGCCGGACCCCAAGGGTTGCTTCTGTTTGGAACCCACCAAAACACCCATCAACAAGGAGGAAGTCTGTGGGGGAAAAGCACAATGGCTGTAGTCTTAGGCCACTGTCCAACACGTCCTGGTTTCTGCTGAGCTGTTAACAGCAAGAGCTCCCATGATGCCCTGCACTCTCCTCCTTCCAGAGAGACCCTGATTTCCCACCACTCGGTTCAGTCAGGACCTTCAAGGCAAGAGCAATGTTCCCAGCACAGAGTTCCAGGAGGGGATTCATCCTATGACAGTTTTTTTTTTAATCTTATAACCAAATTTTAATTAATGAGAAAATGATGAAAAACAGTTTATGGCAAATTTTTAGAAAATTAACCACATACTTACAAGTACAGCTGGTGTGCCCGTTTAAGACTGTGAGCTTTGGAGTCAGCAAGATCTATGTTCATATCCTGTCTCCACCCCACACCTGCCAAGTGACTCTGGGGAGGGCATGACCTGAGGTCGCCTCATACCTGACAGTGTCACTACCGGAGAGGTCGCTCACCTGAGGTGTCACTCACCTCTGAACCAGTTTCTCCCAGCTCGAGGACTGCAAGGAAGACTCAAGAGGAATGGCACGAAGCATCACTTCTTGAGGAGGTCTGCAGTCCAACAGGGGCCTCAGCACTGGGATCTTTGCTAAAAAGGCAAGTTCAGGACTCATGTGAGTGCTGCTGAGTGGGACTCAGCATCTAGCAAGGACCCAGGTGTTTCAAGAGGTCACCGCGATGTAGAAGCCCCATCTCACAACATGTATCGGTCCTGGACAACAGGGCTCCCCACAGCCCGAGGTTCCATCATTCTCACTGACAAGTTCTGTCCTAGTGTTGGCCTAGCTGTCCCCTGGGTAGCCACACTCGCCTTGTTCTCCTGTTTCCCTACCTCGACTGGGCCCAGAACGTCAATATTGGAAAAGAGCATGTTAGTGAGTCACCTTCCAATAGAGCTTCCTGGGGGTGGAAGAAGTAGAGAGCAGGAAAGAGAAAGAATAGAGGACAGGTGTGCTGGAGCATGACTGTAATCCCAGCACTTCAGGAGGCTGAGGCAGGAGGATCAACAAGTTTGATCTTAGCCTGGGAAACTTAGCAAGAATCTGTTTCCAAAAAATTTAAAAAGGGCTGGGGATATAGCTTAGTGGGTTTAATTCCCAGTACCTCAAAAAGGAAGAAGGAAAGAAGAAAGGAGGGAAGGAAGGAAGGGAGGGAGGGAGAGAAAACTGTGCAAGAAAGAAAGGAAAGAAGAAATTTTTAAAAAAGAAACTGTATGAGGGGAGCTGCTGTGGGGGAAAAAAGGGAAGAAAGCAAGAGGCTGGAGAGGGTTCATGTAGTAGGGAGAAAATTCCTAACTCCCACAATTGGCTTACAGTTTTAGTGGGTTCAGTCCATGGATAGCTGGCTACAAGGCAGAAATGGCATGGTGGGAGGGCCTGGCAGAGGAAAGCTGCTCACATCACGGCAGCCAGAAAGTAGAGAGACAAAGAGGAGGAGCCAGGAACAAGAGACCACCCCTCCAGGCCACATCCCCAGTGACCCACCTCCACCCAAGCCCCACACCCTAACGTTCAGCCATGAGCTCATCAATGGACCAGTCCACTGATGAGTATGCTATACCCCCATGATCCACTTTCCAAAAGCTCCACCTCTGAATAGGAGAACCTTCTGGGGAACTTTTTCAATCTAAACCATAACATGGAGGGGTACGAAAAAGGGGAAAGGAATCATCGTACAAGGAGTGGGGAGGGCGAGGGGGGAGAGAGATGGGCGGAATCCTCGGGCCTCAGCTGGGGAGGATTAGAGTCGAGAGGAAGGAGGACCTGGGGCCTGGTTTCTTTTGTGGATTGACACCAACAGGAACACAGGAGGAAATGAGTCCTGGCTCCTGGTCTCCAGGGAGGAGATACAACGCTGAGGTTGATAAAAACCCAAGGGTGATAAAGGGCTGAAGCTCCTCCACAGGAAATTAGCTCGGAAGTGAAAGAATACAGGGATGAGAGGATGCTTCGAACAAGGGTGGCCTCTCTGAAGTGGGACCATGAGCCAGGACTGAACACTGAGAAGGCTCCAGCTAGCCCAAGGCTATCAGGAGAACATCTCAGAGAGGAGCACAGTCCATGCAAAGGCCCAGAGGCAGGACTGGGCTGAATAAGCTCAGAGGAGAGAGAGAAACTGGGGGGTGTGACCTGGAAGTGTCTGTCTCCCTCCTAGGCACCTCCCTTTGCCTTCTACTCCCCAGCTGCCCTGATGTGAGCAGCTTTCCTCCAAAGCAGGCCTTTCCACCATGCTGTTCTGCCTTAGAGCCAGCTAACTAGGGAATGAAACCTCTAACAACTGTGACCCCAAATAAACCTTTCTTCTTTCAATTTGTTGGTGATGGGTACTGACTCCTGGCAAGGCACCATCTGTGAAAGAGTGAAGCACAAACCGTCTTAAGGTTATTCTGAGGATTAAATCGAACAATATCCACAGTGGAGCCCAGGACACGTGCTCAGTGTCTTTCTGTAACTAAATGACCCATCTTGACCTTCCCAGGCTGACACCCACGACCCAGGAGCTAACTCAGGCCAACAGCAGGCCCTGCGTTGTGTGGACACTGAGGCTTCCCCAGCCCTTCATCCCCTCTGTTTGTACCGCGAGGGTTTCCACACATGCTGACAACACGGCTGGGGTTCTACTGTGGGGTTTAATTTACAGCTCACCTGGACAGGCCGGGCAGCTAATTAAAGTGACACCCTGGAACAGTGCTATTAGGGAGAGAGGCAGCAAGACAGGACAAATGCTGGCTTTGCTAGCTCAGCAACAATCTGGACATCTTGAGATGAACCTTCACTCATTAAAGCAGCAGCATTAAACTGGCTGCCCTGAGTTCAGCAGCCCAAGCTGCTTCAGTGAAAACTGTTGCCCTTCCTGAAGCTGCTCAGTGGCAACCACCTGCCCTCCAGGTCGGGGGATTGAAAGGGGGGCTGGGGGAAGGAGAGGAGCAGTCCCAGAATGTGGGCCCCGCAAGGCAGCTGCTCCTGGGAATTCACCAGCAGTGACCCAGAAAGTAAAATACAGCTGGGGAGGGGGAGTCACTGCCAGCCAAGAGGGTCAGAGATGTCAGTCACCAAATGCCACGTGGCCCTCGTTGAACCATAGCAAAGCAGTCAGAAAAAGACATTTGTGCAACCCAGGGACGTTTGAAGGTTAGAGGTCACCAGGATGTGGCACGTATGCTGGAAAATGTCTGCATGGCCTGGGATTTGTTTTAAAATAAGTTGAAGCCCTGCCAAGTCAGACAATGGTCTATGGCAGTGCATGATACGTGCCTGCTTGAGATTCACATAAGAATTGCTTGACTGGGTTCACTTTACTTTGCAGGATTGTAATTTGTGTGAGGAAGTTGTCTTAGTTACTTTTCTCATTGTTGAGCCAAATACCCAACAGCCAAAGTTAAAGGAGAGGGTTTATTTCAGCTCACAGTTTGTAGAGGTTTCAGCCCTCTCCACTGGCTGCAAGGAAAGGTGGCAAGGCAGGGGGACTGAAGGGCAGACAGGAGGCAGCAGCTCACAGCCAGAGTGAGGCACCCTTAATCCCACCATCGAATCTTTAATCCCAGCATCACACACCCTAGATCCAGCCAACGCCGAAAAGCCCCAGCTATGACTGAGTGAGGCTTTGGCGGGGACATCTAGACACGAGCTATAACAGAAGTGTCACAGGATAGTGCACAGTGCAGCCCAGGGACCGCACCTGTCCCATCGGCTCATCCCTATTCTGAGCAGGGCATTTCCCATGGCCTGGGCTGGGCCTGTAACTGTCACCAATTCTTCTACAGCCAAGGCCTCCCTCATGTGAGGAAGGAATTTTATCTACACTCCATTTGAAGCCACCTGAAGTTACTGGCTGATGTGTTGTATGCAGGTGAGCACAAGTGAGTCCTATCACCCAGCCCTCCAGCAAGGATCCAGGGACATTTTCAAGCAGATATAAAGGCTCCAAAGCAGCTTCTAAACAATGATGATCTATGTCTGGGATCATACCCAAGCTGCTGGAGGATGGTGACTGGCTCTCTGGCCAGCAAGGAGCTGGTACGACTTCAGCTTGTCTGCAGACGGAGGCCACCAGGTCTTACGGGCCAAGGAGCCAGGGCTGGGGTGATCTTCACCAGGAACAAACAAGCACATAGGTTGGGTGCTGCAAGGATCTCTGTACCCTACGGAAGGCGGAGGTCTGGGAGATCTCTGTGGGGTGTGAATCACACGATGGTTGCTTGGAACAGCTCAGAGTCTGGGTGGCATATTTGCAATAAGAAGCCTGAGTCATGGTGGGCTCTGTCACACAAAAGCAGAGCTCTGTCTGAGAAGATGCATACCATGCACCTTGATTAACAACAGCAGCGTACACTCTTCTCTAGCCTGCTGTCTGCCCGACGTGTCCTTGTGCCCTTAAAGGTCTTAAAGACACAATAGACCTGTAAATAGACCTGGGCTCTGGGTCCCTTGCTTTTTGCCTGTAAATTGCACTTCCCCCCACAGACTTCCATCCTCAAGGAAACAGCTATATGAGTGGGCAACAGATCCCAGCTCCAAACACACATAAATGGTTTGTATTCTAACATAGCCCCCAGGCAGGTGACTTTATAGACCGTAAGGACACACATCCTACATCACCCATCTTGAAGACACCAAAGGCCATATAAATACACCCAGTTCCAGATCATAAGGAGTCCATCTCTTTCTCGAGGGCCCACACTCTATTTCCTCTAAGAGTGTACTTTTAAAATTCTGCCTATTGAACCTCTTTACACCTGGCTGTTTATGGCCCAGAAGGAAACTTCACAAGTCCAGCAGGAGACGAAGGGGCCAGGTCTTCAATGGACCCAACACCTGCACATCTGGAAGCATCCCTGACTTTTAGGCACCTTTCTAGGCCAGAGGGGGAGGGCACGGGGGGCAAATCTCCCTTATCCCATTTGGAACCAAGGGCTGGCTAAGCCAGGTCTCAGCCAAGGCTCCTTCTTCATCAGGTCTCTGCCATCTGGTTTCGGCATCTCCAAATGAGGAGCAAGGAGCAAGACTAGTGGCTGTCACAGAGGAACATCTGCTGACAAACTGCTAAACCTAGGGAGCAGCCTGAGCCTGGTTTCCCTCTGCAAGAAGACATGAATGGGAGCTTCCTACCCATCAGTACCCTGCTGGTTCTGCCTATGTGAAACCAGGCTGTTTGCCTGAGCTTCCTTTTCTGTATTTGATTTTCTCACTCTCCAGATAAAAGAGGAAAAGTCAAAACATATGCATAGTGCATAATTAGAATGCTTGGGTTTGTTAAACTTTATTCACACAGTCTCCCAAATATGCGTGCAGTTAAAGAACATGGTTGTATTATAAGACTCACTCCCAGGAAAGTGACAAGACTTCCGCCTGCAGGAACTGAAGGCATCTTCCCCGGGTACTGCCAACTTTGGTCCTGGGTGCCTGTGCCTCTGCGTGTCCCGTTCTGCAGCACACGGAACCACACACAGACAGTCCTCCAGCCCCATGATGTTAGAGGCGCCATGAATCACAGTGACAGCTCCCCTGGTATCCAAGAGACCTGAGCAGGCTGCAAAGTCACCGTCCCCCACTGTGAGAGCCACGCTATATTTCAGCCTCCTGCAGAAGGGACTGAATCGCATCAGAATGACCCACATTATACCGAGGCTAATGACCCAGTTAACCTCCAGCTAGTTTCCTGCTCCTCCTGTCCTGGGAACGGGTGGTGTTTACTCCGGTGGGGACAAACCCTTATGAATGTGCCAGTGGCCGCCTGGCCCAGTGTTTTCATAGGACTGGGCTGAGGGGCCAGGGGCCCCTGGTTCTGCTGCCGAATATGAATGAGGTCTTTTCTTTTCCCTCTCTTCTTGGCCTTGATTTGCATGACTAAGCTTTCTGCTCTTTTTTTCTTTAATGTGTTTGTTTGTTGATTACTGATCTGTTTTCTATGGAGGAACAAATTATTTGCCCACCGGGCAGTGGCCTAAATTTGGCAGCAGCCCCAACTGTGTGTGAAGCTAACTTGAGTTAGACAGATGCACTTACACTGGTAGGGCCAATTCCAGGGGAATTTAGACAGCCCAAGGATGTCAGGATCAAAATTACACTGGCCTCCAGCAGAGCTGTTAAAAGGAATCTTGGCATAGGAGGACTTGACCATAAGAAGGCAAGGAGAGATCCTCTTGGGGTGAAATCTGGCTTGGTTTAAAAAAAGGCTCAAAAGCCTCTTTAAATGAGGCTGCAGGTTCCCTGGGGAAAGAGCTGTAGGTGTGTCTCAGAAATGTGCCTCTCAACCCCATCAGGCCCAATGCCTTCTTTAAATTAATATTTTCTCTTTTCTACTTTAGCTGAAATTTGAAATGAAATGAAATTCATAGACAATATAACCTACCTACATGCCTTTTTAAAAATTCAATTTAGTGCCCTAACTATAATATAGAGGGAAATATAAGAAAAGTAATGTCTGTGAAGTAATTTGCAGTAAGAAAATGCCCATCTCAAGGCGCAAATGCCCCGGCACACTGAATTGAAGAACTCATTCAGCAGTACATGCAGCCTGTAACAAGCTCAAATGGCCTGAGACATGCTGCCACTGGTGATGTCACCATTGGTAAAGTTTTGAAGAAAACTAATATAAGCTGCCCTCAACTTGCGCCATAGTTGCTATTCCAGGAAACTGAGGAATTTATCTAAAGAGTGCAAAAAGCATCATTGATTCCAATCAAATGGATTTTCTGTATGGGGCTCTAACCACTGCAAATAAGCTTTAGTGATAGGAGCATCCAGTGGGACATTTGACACTAATGCAAAATGCAACCATGGGGTGGAACTCTCCTGGGCCCCATGGACATCCAGCTCCCACCCACTGACTGCTGATTGTCACCAGACCAGGTCCAGGTGTTCCTGGCCACTCAGGTCCTATGCTCAGTCAGGTCTGCGCTTACCCCAGACAAAACCAAAAGAGGCCATTTATTTTGGTGAAAAGGAAGAGGTCTTTAGTCAAAGCTACTTCTGAGGAGGTGGTGGGACTTCATTTGCCTCCAATCCAGGTGGGCAAGGGGTGTTTATAGTAATGACACAGGAAATGATACCAGAGATGAAATATGAAATAGTCTATCTCCCAACCTGTTAGATGTCTGATACACTGAGATCATGTTCTCTAAAAATTGAAAAATGAAGGAACAATAGAGGTTAAGAGTAGGAAAATATTGATAGGATAGCCCCTGAGAGGCAGGAGGGGACCCAAATGGGTAGCCAGAGATCCTACTTTATAGAGGAGTTTTATAGAGGAAAACCCATGTGGGTACAATGTGGGTTACAGCTATGATCAACCAATAAGGTTACAGGTATAGTCTCGTAGGTAACAGTGATCCGGTTGGGAAACAAGTCACTTAATAAGTGTGGATGAAAAGAACAAACACTTCTAGGAAATGGTGGGTCCAGAGATCCTGGTCACCCACCAAAGTGACTAATGTCTATCAAGACTTCATCAGGCCCAGCGTTTGTCCTTTGAGGAAGTACACAGGTCCGGTCATCTTGTCTTTATCTTGAGGAGTCCCAGTCTCCAGTAGATGTGTCTCTGGCCGCAGTTGTGGTGTATTTCACCTTTGTCCTGACTATCGAGGACCTAGCCCTATCTGACTGCCTATAATATGTCTACCTAATTCAGCTGTCTATAATAGAAAGGAACAGAGGGGAGGGGATACAATGAGAAAATAGACAACTCCAGGCCTGTTCCTTCTCTCCTGGGTCCTGACCTGGGGTGGGAGGCACATCTGCATGTTATCTAGGCCAGTGATGGCAAACTTTTTAGAGACTGAGTGCCCAAACTGCAACCCAAAACCCCCTTCTTTATTGCAAAATGCCAACACTGCAATTAAACCTGGAGCCTTGGCTGCTGGGAGGATGCTGGGTCACATGGCTCACATGCCAACAGAGAGAGTTCCACATGCCTGCTGCAGCACGTGTGCCATAGGTTCACCGCCACGGATCTAGGCTGAGAGGAGGGGCTGGAGACTATGCCCAAGGCATGAGGAAGTCTGAAGAAGCTACTTGTGCTTAATGGAAAAAAATTCTAATTTCTAAAGTTCCATTTGGCTGCACCAGTTACACGAGGAGGTTCCCCAAAATGGAAATGGGGAGCTGTGACTCACCCCAGCCATGGAGCAGGTTGTGGATCCCCTGACTTCCATCACAGGAAAAGAAAAGAACTTTCAAGGCACATCAGTGAAAGGTGCAAAGAGGCTCATTATGCAGAATTAAAGCAGTGCACACCCAGAGAGAACAGAGTGGGGGAAATCAAGAGAGAAGCTCTCATGGTCAGGGGCTGGGGGTTTTTTGCAGTCTTGGGGTGTCTTTCAAGATGCATGACCTAGGACGTGATTCCTGCTGTCTCTCAGGTTACCCATGTGGTGGGCCATGTTAGGATGCAAACCATTTTCCTGCATTTGAAGCTGAGATAGGGTTTCTGTCGGGGAAGCACAATTTACAGGTAAACAACAGGGTCCAGGCCTAGTGCGTCCTTAAGTCCCCGGGAATTTTTTTTTAAATGAATTTCCCAAAGGAGAAAAAGTCTTGAGTAACTTTTGTGTCCTGAAGCTGCAGTTTTTTGTGGATTTCTTTAAAGTACAATTCTAAATGTACTATTTTCCTTGTCTCCTTTCTACCTGTCTCTTTTTTTCTATCCTACCTCAATAGCACCTGGCCCCATCTTTGCGCTTTGGAAGTCACCTCTAGGGGGCAGCACCACACTGAGGCCCACTGCACTGTAGACAGCCACCTACACCCAGAGGCTGAGGTCCTCTGTCACCTTCTCTGCACTCTTCCTGTCCTGTGCCCCTCCCTGGCCAGCTCGCCACCTGGCCCAAATGAAGCTGGCAACTCCAGTACACTGTGGCTACCTCACGCCTCCTGCCCCAACCTAGCGGAAGAACAGAGTCCTCAGCCCTGTCCTAGAGTGCATCAGCCTCTGGGTGTCTGAAGGGTGCGCACACTGGGGCTCCCAGCTCCCCAGGGGCCACACAAACTTCTGTCGCTCAGAGCCAATCAACCATGCCCTTTCTGTGGGTTGAGGGACTCTACCCAGGGCCGTTTCCTGTTTGTCAGCTTGTTTACTAATTATCTTTACTGCCAAAAATAATCCAATACCGTTGTAACAGGGACCTAGAGGCCAGGCCTGCAGATGCCCAATGGGTAACTAGAAGCAGGATTAAAGATTCACATCTCTGCCTTCATTTTATATGTCTCCCTTATTACCTTAAAATTTGAGGTCAGGTCCCTGCTCGGCTCTGTGCATGTTAATCACTTAAACAGTGTCTATATTACATTACAAGTTCATTCACCCTAAATTTATCTAACCTATCTCACTCACCTTCGAGACTGTGGGACACCAAGGTAAAAGTAACCAAAGGGATTTTCAGGATTTGCAGGGACATCTAATTGCTGGCTTTTATCCTATTCACTTCCAGACCCTCTGCAGCAATGCCTAGCAGTCTCCATTAATTGTCCTCACCCTGTAGCCAACTCGGATTACAAAGAAAGCAGAGTCTCACAGACCACCTGTGATGAACTCACCCCAAGTGCCTCAAGTGTAGGAGGCACTTTAGCTATTTAGCTTATAAATAGGCAGCTAGCAAGGGATAGAGCCTAAGCTGGAGTCAGACTGGTCAGCCTTACAAAGAAAATAGCACAGATACTGAGTTAAGAGTTACCTGAACCCATATAGATAGTTAAGCTCAGAGATACAAAAACAAACACAGGAAAAATGACAAAGGTTAAGATAAAGACAGAGTTGAGAGGAACAGAATGCACCAAGTTAGGTAACAACCCTTCCCTACATCCAGGCTGGAGGCTGATTTCAAGGAATTGGAAAATGCTGAGTAACTGGCTTTTCTTTTAAACTCTGCATTAGAAAAACGGAGTCTCAATCAGTTGATGTGAGCCTGCAAGGACATATGTGATAGGGGAACAGTGGACAGAGTCCTGTGCTTTACTTATTCATAAGACTCTGGACAAAGAGTCCATGTGGCACCCCGACTTTTGGTACCCCACCCAACTTCTGGGAGCTTCCTTTCTTCCTATACTTCAAATAAACACTGCTTTTAACTGCCTCTTTTTTGTCTGTGATTTCATTCTTTTACTTAGTGACACAACAGACAGGGCTGCATAGTATTATAAGCAGGAGGAATTACCCCTTCGGGAGAATCAAGGTCGCCCCCCCTAAGCAGGAGCTTCTCACAGTGGGATCTGAATTGCCCCCTCGAGCGATGATGGCTCTCTCAGAACCTCTCTGAACCAGTCCCAAAATACAGATCAACCAGACTAGGCTTGACCAGGATTATCTACACTGCCAGCTGTGCAAAGCCCTTACCCCTACCTTTTTCCCCTTTTCTGTAAACCCCCAAACTTTCTCTTGGCCCCATGAAAACAGATCTTGAACCTCTTTATTTGTGTTTCCCAGCATGGCCATGGTGGTTAAAGTGCCTTGCCTGCCCTTCACCACCCATAATTGGCATTATAGGACAGGTGGGTCTACCTGGCTTATTGGGACCCCTGGAGCCAACCTTTGCCCTAAAATTCCAGAAACATAACCTCATAAACCGAGATAAAAGCGGCCAGCCCAACCTCCCCTCATCAACTTGGTGCATTTCTACATACAGTCGTGTGCCACACAATGGCATTTCAGGTGGACCACATATGCGCGAACGGTGGTCCCATAAGATAGTATCACTTGGTGATGCTGTAATAAACACACTCTGCATAGTGACAAAATTGCAAAATGACAGTGCACTCCTCAGAATTTTTTCAGATTTTATGATCAACTATAATCAACTGTCATCTGCACTGGAATAAATATCTCTGAATATTTATTACTCAAAGAATATATAATATTTTTGGAGCTTTGGTTTCTATGGGATACATGACTAAAAATAAGATTTACTGATGGGAGGATGCACATATGTTTAAATTAGAGGGAATAGAGTGATGAATTCTGCCCAGGACAGGACAAGTCCAAATTCTCACTGGAGGACATCTGGGGCCATTTCCAAAAGCTTAGGAGAGCAGGAGCTGGGAGGGTGGTCCCGGGTGTAGGCCCAAGGCAGGTGCAGGAGGCCTCCCAGGAGAGGCAACATCGCTACCAGAGAGAATCTGGGAGAGGGGCTACAAGAGAAAGACCCCACAATAGGACCAAGGTTAGCATATTGGCCAATAACCTTCTGCTATTTAATGTAGGGAAAAAGAGATAAAGGTAGAAAGAAAAGGAACAAAGAAAGTCATACTTTTAAAATTGCACTGTTAGGGAAAATAGCTTCAGGACACAATAAAGTTAAGCAAGGTTACAAAGCCTTTTTCTTGTCCAGGAACTCACTAAAAAAAAAAAAAAAAATATATATATATATATATATATATATATATATATATATATATATATAAATAAAACGGGCTAAACAAAACAAACCTGTCAATTGCTTTTCATCTGTCCTCTGAGCCTGAGCTTTTCCTCCCACTGACCTCCATCCTCCAGGAAGTAGCAAATGTTTGCACACAAATGGTTTGCATTCTAACCTTCACACCACGTGTAACCTGGCAGCCTGTAGGAATTCACACCCTAGATGTCCCAAGGACACCCCATAACCACACAAAAATCCCCAAGCCCAGACCATTCTCTCTGAGTGTGTACTTGTGTAATTTTGCCTAATAAACCTTTCTGTGCCTCTCACTGTGCGTCCTGCAATTCTTTCCTGTGTTGCAAGTCGACAAACCTACACCCTACCCCATAGGTGGGGTAAACTGAAGTCTCCATCTCCTCTTTGGAGACTTCCTCAGACTCTGTCCAACGACAGTATGGGTCTAAACAGTTATTGTAACTATGGCAGCTGATGCATTTGCAGCGCTGACTGTGGCCTCCACACTGTCCTAGTAAGCGCTTTTGGAAAAGTATCCCACCAGCCTCATGGGAGAAATGGAAATATTGTCCCCACTTTCCAGAGGAGAAAACCAACCCAAAGGGAGATCATGCACCCACTCAAGGTCACCTAGGCAGTCAGCCATGTGGCCAGGATGCTTCTCCCACACCCATGATGGCAGCTGCCTGGGAGAAGGGGCTCACACCACAGTCACCCCAGTGCCATGCACACAGCTGAGCCTGCAAGAGACTGGGAACCAATAGGTAGCCAGACAGTGACAGGGGTTCATCACCCACCTATGCCTGCTGCCCTTCTGATACCTCCTCCTGGACCAGTTAACCTCCTTTTCAGACCAGCCTCTGAAGTCGTTGGAGCCTGTGACTGACACCTTGGCACAGAGGCCCTGGGAGGGTAAGTCATTGGGCCCAGGTGGCAGCTTACTGAGTAGCTGGCCCGGGATTAAAATCTGGGTCATCTGACTCCAGAGCCCTGCTCTTCTATAACACGTGTGTGTGTGTGTGTGGGTGTGCGTGCGCGCACACGTGTGCAGTGTTGACACACACTTAAGTGCTGTGTTCGTGCATGTGTGGCCAGTATGTGTGCTGTGTGTGCATGCACATGTACTCTAACACTGGCACACACATGTATGTGCAGGCACACAAAGAAGGGAATTTTAGTCCAAGGAATGTTTTGTTACTGGTCACACAGCTTATAGGAGAGAACAAGTAGTTAGTCTCAGTCAGGTTATTGTGGGCCTCCCTCATTTGCAGCAGACCAAAGCAGAGAGTGTTGAAATTATAAAAGCAGGGTCCCACGTCTCTCCAGTTCCTGCTTGATTGTGATCATCAATCAAAGAGCTGAAATCCAGTCTCTCACAATTAGTGCAAAACCACCTCGTGGGGCTTCCTGACCATGTTTTAAATGGGCTGTGGACAGTGCGCTCCTCAAGGTGTCTGCTCAGGGCAGCCTCCCCCTGTGTGAGGCAGGTAAGTGTGACCCTCTGCAGAGCCATCATGAGGATGGAGAGATGATGCCTGGGAAGCCCAGAGACGTGCCAGGTACAGCAAGTGCCCAGGCACACGTGGCTCCCCCGACACCCAGCACAGACAGGCCCTGCGAGCCCTGCACCCCAGTGCCCAGGCTGCTCTCGTTGTTTCTGAGCCTCATTGTCCCAGACGCTCGAGTGAAATGTCACCTGTCAACCAGAAAACCACCCGCCCTTTGTTTCTCGGTGCTGGGCTGATACAATCGAGGCCACGTGATTATTTTCTTTGCTTTGCCCCTTCCTTTTCGGTGTGGATCAACAAAAAAGATGACACTTGCACCTGGGTTTGAGCTTTAATAATTTTAAGAATGCACAGGAAATTGGATGGCTCAGGGACTTGGTGTCAATCTGGACAGGCCACGCAGAAAACAGAGATTTGGGGTCAGAAAGAAGGCTGGGGGAGGGCAGGATAATGCCAAGGGCGCCAGTCTGTGGGAAACTAGTTGTCGTCAGCGCTTTGTTCGTACCAGAAGGTTCCAGTGGAGATGGGACGGGCCCTCCCAGCAGTGAGGTGAAAATGACCAGGGCAGCCCATTCCGTCCCCAGGTAGAACAACCCAGGCCCCCACCAGGGCCCACAGGGCTCAGGACCACCGGCCCCGCCCCCCGCTCCCACCTGACTCCACACCACAGCATGGCCTTGCTGTCCCCAAATACCCACACGGCTGTCCCCTCCGCCCCGACCTTGACCAGCCTGCCTCTCTCTCCACATGCAGGTGTCACCCCTGACAGGGGTCACAGTATCTATCTCAGCTTCTATATCAAGAGGCCCTGGATGGTCTGTATTAGTTCATTTTCTGTTGCTACAACAAAATACCTGAAGCTACATATTCTGTAAAGCAGAAAGGTTTGTTTAGTTCACAGTTTGGGAGACTTCAACAGCATGGCACTGGCACTGGAGATCCCCTACCCACTCCCCTCACATCATGGCAGATGGCATCACAGAGAAAGCACCTGGACAAAGAGAGATCACGTGACAAGACAGGTTTAAGAGATTAGGACAAGGACTTTGGAGGGAAAGTATCCGGCTACCCTAAAAGGGTGATTATAAGGGCCATGCATGGTGGTGCACCCCTTTAATCTCAGCATTCAGGAGGATGAAGCAGGAGGATCGCCACAAGTTCAAGACCAGCCTGGACTGCACAGCGAGACCTTGTCTCAAACAAAAAATTAGTCATTATGAAGATTAAATATGCTGACCATTTATAATTGTACCTGGCACACAGGTAATTAGCTATTAAATTATAATAACTATAACTATCATTACATAGTATTCATAAATCGATTTTTAAATTACCAAATCCATCAGACTAATTGTTACAGTGAGGTGTGCTTTGTAACTGGAGTATACATGGAATCTCCCTTTGAAGATTGCTCCTTTGTGTTCTTTGTCCCATTTGACTTCATCAGAAGTCCTTTTTCCTGCAGTCTGGACAGTGGGTAAATTGGCTGGAGCGAGGACTACCATTTTGTACCATGAGATATCCAGGGAACGAAGGCAATTCATGGCAGAGAAACAAAAATGAAAAATGCAACTCCTAGAGAACCTGCCAGAGCATTGTTGCACACTCAGGCTGCCCGCCCTGAGCCTGTCACAGGAGACAAAGATGAATTTAGGGTGTGTATAAGCTTCAGCTTAGTATCTCTTTTTCCTGAGACCTTTTTGTTTTTTTAATTAATTAAAAGATTTCATTTTGGGGAGCAGTGTTAAATTTAAAGGACCCTGAGCAGAAGGTGCAGCATTCCCACACACCCCTCACCTCTCCTCGGGGGACAAGGACCAGGCTTCTCTCCTGTGACCTGGGTCTTCAGCACAGCGGCCCCAAGGACTGTGCCCACGCCCCTCAAGCCACCTGCATGTGCCTCTGGGCAGGCCCGGTCCCTCTCACAGCCCAGTCCCCACCTGTTCCTTTCCAGGCCCATCTCCCTCCCCACTGGCAGCTCTGCAGATGCAGCACCACCATATCCTTGCAGGGACTCTGCCAGCCCGAGTCCCATGAGGGCCAGGGGTCCAGCCACATGGCCCCTCAGATATAGTACGCAGGCTCTGACTGTGAGAGGGGGCCCGGCCAAGGGCCCGGAGGAAATGTGATTTCTCCTTTTCTTTTTAATCAGGTTTTGTATTTTAGGCAGTTTTAGGTTTAAAGACAAATGGGCAGAAAAGACAGACCCTTTTGCCTCCTCCGGCCCATTTTCCCTCTTCTTAGCATCTGCATTGGTCCACATCAGGAGTCACTCCTAGTGCTGACCACTCTAGGGGTTTTGACAAATGGACTGCAACATGCACCCACCATTAAGAATATTGCAGGACAGATCACTGCCCACAAACCTTCTCTCTTCCACCAGTTTCTCCCTCCCTTCCCAAGCCCCTGACACCACCAGTCTTCCTGTGGTCTCCATAGTCTCACCTTGTATAAGTCTGGCCATAACAAGTGATAAAAGCATGAAGAGGTAAAAGCTGACCACACTTCCTAAGTGATCAATGTCCTGCATGCACAGGGCACGCACATGGGGGCATCTGGAGAGACAGAGAGGCACCTCCAACCTCATCACCTCGCGCATTTTTTAAATCTGTTAAACTCAGACCTGCTGTCAGGTATCAGGATGTAACAGCATCGAGTTGTGCTCGAGTTGTGTTGGTCTTGTGACCCCAGAAGAGAGAGTCCCTTGGGAAGATTTTACTGCATAACATTTTAACCCCGTTTCTGTTTCCTATGGATTTCCCAATATAATTCCCAATGTGATCCATATGGAGCTTTTTCTTTTTAAAGAGAAAATATGACTTTGGTAAGAACACTGGTCTGCACGATGCTCCTCCCATGCGCTCCTCCTGCACAAAGCACTAGATTCAGTACCGGAAGGACAGAGCTGTGCTCCATATAAATGCAAAATGCCGCAGACACTCAGGGTTATCTGTGCTTTGCATGAACGGCGACAGCAGCTTGCAAGTGGGCAGGACTTGGCAGAGCGGCCCGGTTGCAAATCCGCCACTGCCCTAACTCACCGCAGCACAGGGCTGTGAAATCTGCCTTCACTCACTAATTTCACACTCCAGGGGCCGATCTGCGAACAGCTCCGCGCACGTAATTCTCATTTTAATAACAGTTTCCTTAACCTTCAGAAACACTCTCATGGCTTTTTTTTTTTTTTGCCACCTTTTAAAAAATTAAAATGCCCAATTCTTTCAAGGTTAAATTTCAGGTTTGCTTTTAACCATCTCTTTAATTTCATGACTTCATAAATAGAGCGTGTGTGTGTGTGTGTGTGTGTGTGTGTGTGTGTGTATGTGTACAGATATGTTGCAAAGCTTTCTGTGGCTGGGTTGCATTTTTTAAATCAAAATGAATCACTCACATATTCTGCATTCATTATTCCCTCTGTGCAGCTTTCCCAATAGCGATGAGCACGGAATGCATTTGAAATGCCTGTATTCTCTGTGCATCGAAAAATGAGTTTTCTTTTCCGGGTTTCTGCAGACCTGAGACATTTTCTGTTCTGGCATGTACTGCAGGACACCAGGAGGGTCATTTAGGACAGAAGAGGAGGTGAGTGTGAGTGAACTGAACCAATGAATTCGACCGAGGGGCTGGCATGTTCCAAAGAGGGAAATCTGGGGAAATTCTGCTGGGCAGATTTCTACACCCTAGAAGGTTTGTGCTGGGGATAGGGTGCTTGCTCCTGTCACTGGTCAGTTCACATGTGCTTCCCCACCTTTGATTCCACCCAGATGAGACAGCTCTGCAGATCAGTGGCTGTGGTGAGAGCACAGCTCCAGAAATGGAAAAACCTGAATCCATTCATTGTCCTCTTTAAATGGGATCATTAGAACCCAGGGTTCTCATTGCCATACATTTTTAAGTGAGATTTGATATCAAAAAGTCAATACAGTTCACCCTACATTTTAATTTGTGGTACGATTCCTTTCAACCCTCAGAGGCTCTAGGTGGAAATTGTCACTCGCTTCTTCCAGCTTCTGGTGGCTGTGTCACTCCAGTCTCTGCCTGCCTGGGCACATCTCCTATCCCCAGCGATGGGAGCTCCTGATGTCCCTCTGCTTGTCTCCTAGATGCCTGTGACAGTGTTTTGGGCCCTGCAGGGGCCGCTCCTCTTCTCTGCTTCCTCATTGTACACCTTTTGCCATAGAAGATAATGGTCCCTGGGGCCAGGGATTTGGCTCAGTGGTTTCGCCGCCTACTGCGCAAGCGCAAGGACCCGAGTTCAGTCCCTGGTACCAAAAAAACAAAGAAGATAACGGTCCCTATTTTGCCATGTGAGGTCCCCATCACAGGGGGACAGATCCTTTGGGGGAGGGGGTGCTGTTCAGCTCACTTCAGAGTCTTCGACCTTCGGCTCACTGAACATGGGGTGGTCAGGTCTCCGCTGCAGACAGGCCTGGTCCAGGGATGTTTGATCCATTTTCTATTTACTCCCACAACAAATGCCCACACATTTGACAGCCCCACATTTTCTCTGCATATTTGTCTCACCTAGCTTCGGCTCTTTTGCTTATCTAGCCGGTGCTGATAATTCTCCTTTCCTACCCATCTGTGGTTTTGATGCCCATGCAGCCTGGCTCCTTTCTGACGACTGTGACTCCACCCCACCTCACCCTGGTCTCCCCTGCCCAAGCCCCTCAGTCTGCTCTGCTCTGTCATGCACTGAAATAGCAATGCCTTCCAGCTCAGTCCTTCCTCCATCCAACACCTTCCTTGCCCTCCCAACCCCAGCAGCAAGGTCCCCACCAGATCCCCAAGAATGGCCAAAATGATTTCAGGTGACTGCCTCTTTAAAGGCCAATGTTTATTTTATTTATTTAGTTAGTTATTTGTTTGGTACCAGGGATCGAGCTCAGGACCTTGTGCTTGTGAGTCAGGCGGCGGCACCACTGGGCTAAATCCCCAGCCTAGGCTGATGTTTACTTTAATGAATTTCAGGAAAGAAATGCAATCAAAAAATAAAACTCACAGTTTCACAGATATTTATGCTTAGGATGCAGTTGTAGATTAAGTAGAGAAAAAGGAACCCTTCTAGAGAAATATGATAAGTAAATTAGTACACAAACATCACAGGTAGGGAAAAGTAGTGGTGGTAAATAGATTACTGAAGTTTGGAAGAGCCTCATCCACAAGAAAAAAGTCCAAATTTGTTTGGCATAAAGCATATCAACTCTCAGCACCTGGCCCTTCTCACAGCATGACCAGCTGCTGGGATCAGGTGTCTCTTTAGCCAGGTGTTCCCTCAGGATCCCCTTATCTCCTACTCCTATAATTCCTTCAAGCCCCAGCTCAGAGCTCACCTCCTCCAGGAAGCCTTCTGCAGGCAATGGCGGCCTAGCAACCCTGTCCTTTCCCAGCTGCCTCCAGTGCCTGCTTCCTGAACGTCTGCCCCAGTCTTCCTCCACAGCCATCTGGGGCTTCCCTCTCTGACTAATCTCTCCAAAATGCAGGGTTTTGCCTCTTATCATAGGCAATTCAGAGGTAGTTTCTTTAGCTTGGATTTTAATTGCTAAGATATTTGATACCCTCTACCCATCCTAAACAAAAGGCCCTTTGGGAACAATAGGTGAATTCCAACTCAATGAGGCATAAGCAAAAAAAAAATAGATGTATGGGTCACATAATAATAGTTTGAGGTAAAGCAGCTGCAGGTGAAGCTGGATATGACAGCTCTAATCATGTCTTCAAGAATCTATTTTTTGACACTGTTTTCTTCTGTATTCTCTGCTCATATACAGGCAAGTCCTTCTCTACTTGGTGGCCCAGTTTTTCTCTTTCTTTCTTTCTCTCTTTTTCTTTTTCTTTTTCTTTTTTTTTTTTTGTGGTGCTGGGAATTGAACCTAGGGCCTTTGCACTTTACTACAGCCCAGTTCTTCTTTTTATTTTTAATTTTGAGACAAGATCTCACAAAGTTCATAAGTTGAGGCTGAGCTCAAACTTCTGGTCCTTCCACCTCAGTCTATGAGAGTGCGCAGATGACAGCCATGTAGCACCATGCTCAGCTTTTAGACCCTGACAGCAGAAGGCCCCAGTTCTCTTCTTCACTACTTTTTATTGCCTAGTTTGGATCATGTGGCTATCAGTCAATTATTCGGCCAAGGACAATGAGGGGTAGAATACACTGGCTGGATCATGAGCCCACATTTAGAATTAGAGGTAGTGGGTCCAATTTCCCTTGTAAAGAACAAGGGAGAATGGGAGAGGTTGACAGAAACAAAATCAGGACATGGTTCCAGGAAAACAGAGAATAAATATTGGCAGACAAAAGCAACTGTCCCCATGATACACTTGTGAGTGAGGGAGGTGGAAGGAAACCAACATATAGCATTCAAAACACCATGCACAGCGTGAGGAGCAAGGGACGGCCAGGAACGAGAGGGGCAGTGGGGCTGGGTACCTGTGGACGTTTTGCTATTGTTGTCCAGTCAAGAGAAGAATTGTAAAGAAGTGTAACATGTAAATATTTTGACCAAAGGAAAACATTTTGTAAGGCATGATGTATTTGTCCAAACCGAAGACTGAAGCCAGTGTATCTTTATTTCCCAGAGCAACCTTGATTTCTATAGAGAGATTCACTTTTATTCACCTGTTTTTAAACATCAAACTTTCAGTTTGGTGGCTTAGTTCTTTAACCCAAAGAACAAATCTGCATTTTTGTGCCATGTGCATTATCAGCTGCATTTGATCTAAAGCTAAAGCTCTCCCTAAACCTTGCATCTGAGTGAGGCCTGGCTGACAAATGCTGCTGTGTCTTTGCTCAGCTTCTGTTACAGGAAGAGCCTCCCCAGCAGGAACTGTCTAAGGAGGACGGGCTTCAGTGTTGGGAAGCAAGGAGGACGCTGAGGTAGTGGTGGGAAAATTCTCCCCTCCCCTGGTAATAAGAGTGGACTAAAAAAAGAGAAGGATTGGGCTGGGGATTTAGCTCAGTGGTTTTGCCGCCTGCTGCGCAAGCGCAAGGACACGAGTTTGATCCCCAGTACCAAAAAAAAAAAAGAGAGAAGTACTGAGGATATGAGAACCTCATGGCTGCAGGAAGAAATATCTCTCTTCCCTTTTCTTTCTGTGACTTACATTTTCTTCGATGGTCGAGTCCCCCTGTCCCATTTCCCTCCATTCTCCCTACACTCCATGCTTCAGACATACATCTCCAGTCTTTGCAGCCCTGTTTCATCCTCTGAGCCTTTGTTGTTGCCATTCCCTCTGTGTGGTATGCTGTTCTCTCTAGTCCCTCCTTGTGGTTCATTCTCATCCTTCAGGACTCAGCCCCAGGTCACCTCCTCAGAGAGCCTCCGGACTCTGCACTCCATCTACACTGAGGGGTGAGGGAGGACTGCACTGTGGACACCGCAGATGAGCCGACCCACTGCTCCAACAGACTGATCATGTCACATGCAGTCCCCTATTCCCAGGGAACAGTCCCAGGAAGCTCCGTGTCCCGGGCACATGTGTGTGTGGAGGGTGTGTATTGGGAAGTGGTTAGAAGCGTGCTAATGTGATATCAGCCAACTGACCCCACAGGAGGCTGCTAATCTGTCCTTGGTAATCAGAGCCTGACGTGGTTCCACTGACCTAGGACCTGAGGAGCTTCAGTCCACAGTGACTCGCCCCTCCTGGCCTAATCAGGCTGGCATGTCAGGGCCAGGCAGCTCTCCAAAACAGCCACCAGTTGTCCCAGCACCAGCCTCCCCACACATAAACCTGACATTTGCAAAGAAAGTGGGTGAGGGAGGAGAAGAAACAGACTCCCCTCTGACCTTCTCTATTCCAAAGGTAACTTTGACAAGGCCAGTGTCTCAGCAATGGGTGTTACTGGCATTTCATGCAAGCAGTTTTCATTGTGTGGAACTGTCTGAGCTACTGCAGTGAGACACTTACTGTCCTAGGTTCCTGCCCAACAGAAACCAGTTCCTCACCTCTTTCCCTACCACTGTGACAAGCAGGAACACCCTCACTCATTCACACTCACACAGCCTTGCATGCGAATCCAACACTCAAAATTCGTTTAAAACTCAGTGTGGGGCGTGAGGACTCAGCGGCATTGCTGCCTGTGTGAGGCTCTCTACAAGGTGCCAGGCTGTTTAGTTCTGAGCTCTCATAGGCCTGTCAAAGAATCCCATTAAACCTTCACCATCTGCAAAGAAAAGGATGCTATTTGCTGAGCATTTGGCAACCTAAAATTAGATAGTTATAACAAAAGGCGGGAAAAGGAGAGGATTCATTCTATCCAGCCAAGAAGCATTCCTGGAGCATTTACTCTGTGCCAGGAATAGGGCTCGTGTGAGCATCGAAAGAAGGAAAGATGCTGACCAGGACTAAGGGATCTCAGTCCCATCAATCAAGAAAAACCACTCAGTGCAGCAAAAGTCAGGAGAGCACCCTGTGATGAGGTAGCACTGTTAAATCTGCAGGCAGTATCTATGCATGAGTCCTTAACTCTACTTAGGGCATTGGGTACAGCATTTTTGGGGCGGGGGGGGTGGTACCGGGGATTGAACTTGGGTTCTTGCACTTGCACAGCAGGCGTTGAAACCACTGAGCTAAATCCCCAGCCTTGGGTACAGCATTTTTAAGTTGGAATGAATGGAATGGTAAGGAATGGGGTGGACAGAAGCATGCTGGGAAGGGATGGGATGGAATGGGATGGAAAGGGATGGGGTGGAATAGATGGGATGCCATGAGATGATGTTATGGTTTAGACTGAAGATGGCCCCAAAGTTCTCATATACTCATAGGCAAGGCTTGTGGAGGATGATTGAACTGGGGGGGTGATATAGCAGATTTGCTGTTAGGAGCAGGGCCTGGTCAGAAGAGGTGGATCACAGGGGGTATGACCCAGAAGGACACATCTTCTTTCCTGGCTCCTCCCTTTTCTCTCTGCTTTCTGCCATGACATGACATGACATGAGCAGCTTTCCTCTGCTAGACCCTTCTGCTATGCTATTTCTGCCTGAAGCCAGCCAACTATGGACTGAACCCTCTAAACTGTGAGCCAAAAAAATAAAATAAAATACCTCTCCCTCCTTACATTGTGGGTGTTGGGTATTGTGTCCCCATAACAAGAAAGTAACTAAAACAAATGCAATGGATGGGATAGGATGGATGGGATGGACTCTTATCAGATGGTAGGAATAAAGTGTTCGTATTTTATCTCAGATATATAAATAAAGCATTTATTGGCTTTCAATGTGGATCAAAACACAGTAGAAGGGCTCCAGTAGAACAGAGTGCTTTTGCAATAATTGATCTTATAATAGGCATGAAACTGAGTCATAACTCAAAATCTTGACATCAGATTTTTGGAGTAATTTGCAGGCATGGAGCAACTGTACACACAGCCACTGCATTCTTGTCTGTTGGTTTAGAGGACCAAGCACCCTGGGGTGGCAGGATGGGACCATCCTCCTCAGGTGGGGATGAGGACAGCAGGAACAGCAGGGCTGAGAACGCTCAGAGGTGACTGCTGGGAGCTGTCACAGCCTTGCCTGCCACACGGTGTCACCACCTGCACACCTCCAGGCACCTCTGCGTCAAAGCCACAGGCAATGAGAGGGTCCAGTGAGTTTAGAAAAGAAACTCCCCAGCCAGGTTCCGTGGGCACCAACTGCCTAGCTCTTCTCCGGACAAAACCCTCCTGCTATGACCACCCATGTGGTCTTCAGAACTGTCACCTTCCCAGTGGCACAGTAGGACCCATGGGAAATCTTCTCCCATCACAACCCCATAGAGAGGACCTGCAGTTGCAGCTGGGATTCATTTTGGAGCCACGTAGTGTGGCAGTTGAGAGTGTGGATGTAACACCAGTATATCTGGTTCCACCTCAGGCTGTCACCAAGTAATCCACCTCTCTGCCTGTCTCCCGGTGGTCATGGCAGAAGTGCTGTGGGGACCAAACAAGCCTCATCCAGAGTTGCCCTGGGACCTGGCACAGGGCTGGGCTTGGTGTCTGGACACCCAACACCAAATGGCCTCAGAGGGCAGGGCAGGCACTTTAAAACCAGCCCACAATCAAACTGGACCCCTGGGGCATCTTTAATGATAAAATGGCCCCTTTCGGAATGAGCAGGGCAATTACTGCTCAGACTGGCAAACATCTGCATTCGGTCCTGACAACAAATGCTCTTACAGAAATCCAGTGCGTCCTCTCCCCATCAAACAGTGGATGCCAAGTGCCAGGCTTCATTCAAACCCCAAACTTGAGTAACAGGGGATTTGGGTAAGACATTATCAAAATTCAGGGACAGTTCAATGAATCACAGACTCTGGACAGGAAGGAACTTGAGGCTGTTGTCATGGTTATACACCAGTATTCTGAGGCCAACCAATTTCAAATCCCAACCCTACCATTTACCATCTGTGTGACTTTGAGCATATCTCAAAACCTGTCCAAGCCTCAGTTTCCTCACCTGCAGAATGTGGAAAATAGTCATAGGGCAGTTGTAAGAAATAACTTTCCTGCTGGGCATTTAGCTCAGTAGTTCTGCTGCCTGCCTCACAAGTGCAAGGACCTGAGTTCGATCCCTGGTACCAAGAAAAAAAAAGAAATAACTTTCCTAAGTCTGTATGTCCACCCACATATTTATATAATGTATTATCATATAAGGGTCACTTGTCATTCACAGTATTGTCATCTGGACCCAGGACAGATGGAAACCCCCGATGCTGATGAGGTTTGTAGACAGGACCTCAGAGGTTCGGTACAGAGCCCTGCCCACACTAATCACAGTGCTCAGAGGGGTGCAGAGAGGAGCCACTGGGCCAGGGGCCCTTCCTAGCCCCGGCTGAGAGGGAGCCCATGCTTTTGCACGGGACACTCAGGTGGCCAGGGCTTCCCACCTCCTGGCCTCCAAAGACTGCCACTAGCTAGGCTTTCTGCCTTATCAACCTGGACCTGCACTGTGAACTCCTGCCCTCTCTTGGATGCCTCACTCCGAGCCCCCAGGGTAAGATCCTCTGTAAAGCATGAGTTAAGATATGCCACCTGTATCCCTTAGAAAGGACCCCTCACCAGCAGGAGCGTAAGACTTTTGCTGGCATGTGGAGGGTGAGTGCAGTCTGGTCCCACCCACACTCCAGGAGAGGGAGAAACACCCTCAGATCGCAAAGGACTCCTTTGCCAAGCACAATAGCCTGTGATTAAACTGAGCTGTCCAAATCAATATGCAAAGGGAGCGATTAAAAGACAAATGCAATTGGCATCAGAACATCACTGTTAATTGAGCTGGTGCCTACACTTTCACATGCGACAAGGAAATTAATGAGTGTGAGAACCTTCAAGAAAAATTCATTACCTTCTGCCTGTCCCCTTGTTGAACCTGCCTTTTCCACCCCCACCCCATTCACCCTGCAAGGTGCCTGCTGCACACCCCAGATCCTTCCTGACTCAGTGGGTTTGCTCCCTGCCCCATCTGCCCAGATGTGAGCCTGTGATAAAGACCAAATGCACTGGCCCAATACCCCCATGTGTGTCTGGCAGGATGGAAGAACAGAGACAGGGGCGTCTCCCGAGGGCCACATTCATGGGTCTCACACACGGCTCCCCTCTGACAAGCCACGTGCTCCTCAGACACTGGAGGGGAGGGGAGTGTGGATGGGGCTGTGCTGGCCTCAGTGGCCAGACTGAAGGCGGGCTGGGATGTCCCCAGGGGCTCTGACCTGAGACACAGGGAGACTGAGAGCACCTGTCTTGCCAGATTGAGGACATAGATCAGGGGACAGAGACAGCAGCTCCTCAGCCACGGTTCCCCCTCATGAGGTCTCAAAGGACAGCAGTCGGGATGGAAAGCTGTGTCCGACCCCGGCTTCTCAGGAGGTCACATCAGGGTTCATCCTTTCCTGCCGTGGGCAGCAGCCATGCACCTTGGACTCCAGTCATCAGCCCCGCTCAAAGGCTGCCCCGGCCTCTCCTGTCCATCCGATGTCCCGAGCGAGGGCTGCATCTCCTCCACGGGCTTCTGCCCTGACCGACTCATCAAGGCTCTGCTGTCTGACACCTTCGTCCTGCCCGCCCCCCAGCCAGGGGCCAGGTCTCAGGGCCCTGAGCCACCCTCAGACAACGAGCCTGGGGTGGGGACAGGGCCTGTGTCCCATCCTGATGTCACAGGAGAGTCGGGGCTGGAACTGCTCCTGTCACGCTGGACACCCAGGTCCCACGGTGACGCGTGAGATGACACCCGGCAACGTGTCCTCCTTGCAATGGCCACCCCAGAATACGGCCAGGAGGAGGGGAAGAGAGGGCTCCGACAGCACCCGCACTGCCACGAGCAGCTGCCCTCGGGTGTGCCTGGGCGCCACCCCCACCCCCCACCCCCGCCCCCCAGCGCCCGGATCGCAGCCTGAGGAGCACTTTGCACTCCAGGAATAGTTCACCAGATCAGGGACTGCCAAGAGCCCGCTGCCTGGCGATTTCTTTTGCGAGCTGCTCTCCAGCCAGGGAGCCAGGCCGGGGGCGGGGCCCTCCTCGGCCTCTTCGGTGGCCCCTCGCAGGCTGCGCTGAGCTGCAGAGAGCACAGGCGAGTTCACGGTGTTCACGGAACCCGAGGGAGCCCGTGGCTGGGCACGTCCCCTCCTGATTAAAGGGCAGCAGCCAGTTGTTCTCCATCAGCGCTCACAAAAGATGATTGCTTTGGTCCCCAGGGAGCGGCAGATGCAAAAGTCTGGCGCCTCCCCCCTGGCATTCTTCAAGTGACCCTGTAAGGAGGGACAGCGTGGTGAGGCAGCCGGGCACTGTGGGGCCTCCGGCCCGGCCCCTGGAGCGGTCAGCTCTGGCAACCTGGGGACAGGAGGACGATGTCCCGAAATCGCCACCGTCCTTGCCCACATGGGGCTGGGCTGGCTTCAAGTGGGGGCTGGACAGACTCGAAGGCCTCCAGCCCCGGAGTCCAGGACCCGGGCAGGGCCAGGCTGTCTCCTCCTGGTGGCTGTGTGGATGGACGGGCTGGTGTCATGTCACCACCCAGCAGCCGGCACGGGCCCAGGAGACTGGCCAGTCACTGTCCACTCTGGCACTGTGAGCTGCTCTGGACAAGGCCAGGGGCCCCCTCACCCCACCCCGCCTCCCTGGCCGCCCCAGGGAGGGGACCATGCGCCTCCTCTGAGCCCCGCAGGTGGCCCTGACCCTGTCTGCGGAGGCCAGGTCAGGCCTCAGGGAGCCGCGTCCTCGCCCTCGTCTGTCCCCCTCCGCCCAGCCCACGGCCACGCCAGCCCTGTCCCCCACGACGCCCAGAATGAGTGACGTTCTCGCCGTGGCGCAGAGGTCACTGTGGACCCGCGGAGTCTTCTAGAAACTGAACGCAGTGTCCCCACGTAAGCCAGAGCTCTCCCCGGAGGGCGGGACATCTCGGCTTCCTGGGGTCTCAGCTCAGGGACCCTGGGCCACCTCGTCCGGGAGTCGCGAGCAGGGAGCGGAGTCTGGTGCCCCTCGAGCCGCCCGTTCTCTCCAGTTTGCCGCCGGCTCCACTCTCCCCATGGCCCCAACCCGCAGCCCAGGGTCCGTGGCCCGGATGCCCCTGCCATGCTGCCCCCACGCCGCTTGCCAGCTGGGTGACCAAGGGCAAGTCCCTTCCCCTGCCTGGGCTGCTTCCCGGCCGTGAACAGAGTCGGGACCAAGGCCACCGCCCAGGGCTGGGGCCCTGGAGGATGCGGAGCCTGCTCCTCGGTGGCAGGCGGGCGGCGCTGGCTCCCAAGTGCTGGCCGGCCTGGCTGGGCCCGGCCCCCTCACACTGCCGCCTGCAGGGCCCCTCTGGGCAGTGGGCGGACTTCCTGCTGCAGACAGGAGCCGCACCTGACCCTTCTTCTGCCTCCACCTCTCCAGGGCACTGTGCTCCACAGCAGAGGGCAAAGGAGGCAGAGCCCGGACCCTGACCCAGGGCCTGGGTTTCTGTGTCCTGCTCAGGGCCATGGACGGAGCCCCTTGGGGACGGGTTTGGATTCCCTCAAGCACCCCCGCCTGGCCGGAGGCCCCCATTGCACCAGGAAGGAGCTGGGTGGGGCTCCCCAGATTCCCAAGCCTGCGCCTTCTCCTCCCCCACACCCAGGGGCCTCATCTCTGGGACTCAGATTCTGTGTTAAGGACTCGGAAAGCAAGCAGGCTGGAAGCCGGTCACCGCTGGCTGGGTCTGTCACTGGTTCACCCCACCCCTCCTGACTGTGTAATACACACACACACACACACACACACACACACACACACACGGAGATGACAACTGGGCACCGCTACTCCCCATGACAGCACAAAGGTTGAGCAGCCAGCGGCTAAACCGCATGAATTAACATGAGAGAGCGTGGGGCCCTGAGGCTTTTAACCTGACACACAGGTGTCAGGCTGGTTGCCTTGGAGATGAGTGAGGGGGCCACCAGGGTCGCCCCAGAGCTGGAGGCTGCTCTATGCGCCATCCCTGGGGTCTCTACGAGGAGGCACAGGCGTGGACTGGCGTGTCAGTGATGCCCGGCTTGCCCGCCTGTGGGTGGGGTGAGAGTGTGTGAGCTTGCACACACACATCCAGGCCACTCCTTGTGTATGGGATGAAAACCAAATGTGCCCAACAGGTCCTGGACACATCCGTACCCTAGGAGAGCCCTGAGCCTCCAGGTTACCGAACAGATGGCCACCGCTTTTTTGCCTGGCAGCTCTCAGCTCAGCATTGCAGGGGAGCTGCTGGTCTGAGCCCCCCGGTACCACCTCACCGCCTCCCCTGTGTCACCCAGCCCTGTGTCCCCTCCCCTCTCCGTGGCCTCCCCCTGCCCCTCTCATTCTCAGCCTGAGACCTCTGTCCTGCAGGTCAGTTCCCCCGACCCCTCCTATGGACGGTGAGACGAGAGGACCCCGCCCTGCAGGCCTGCTGGGTGATGGGCGCCCCTTTTTAGCTTTGTAAATAAGTCTCAAATCAGGGAAATTTAGGGTTCAGGGGAAAAAACAATTAGATGTGTAAAACTATAAAAACTGACCAAATCCAGCCAAGGTTTTTGGCCTCCACTTTGGTTCCCCTAAAAGTACAGAGACTATGACTCCAATGCCAGTAGCTGATTCCGAAGAAGATGCCTGGAAACCCATGGGGTGGAAGGGACACAGGAGGGAGGAAGGCCGCCAGGCATCCATTGCCCAGCACGTTAGCAGACGGAGTTCAGCCTCCAGGGGCCACAGCGCACAGACCAAGGAGAGGGACTAGGAGTGTACTCCTAGCTCCTCAGACACTGTGAAGCTGCCCTGTCCCCCAGCAGGGAAGTCCCTGGGGGAGCTGTCGGTGCCCACAGCAGGGGCTGGCAGCAGGTACGTGGCAAGGTGAGGCCCAGGGGCCGTGGGGACCTGAGATAGGGTTTGCACAGCGTCTCCCCTCAGTTCAGAGCCCCGACGACCCCCACAGGCAGCTCTGCGCTCACCACCCAAGCTGCAGACCCATCACAGCCGGCCCAGGCCAGCCCGGTACTCAACCTTCATGACCAATGGCCAGGCCACCTCCAGGGTGAGCCGGGCCTCTCAGCCCCAGGTAAGCCTCATCTTTGTGCCTCGCTGTCCTTACTCTGGGGACCAGGGCAGGGACGGAGAGATGAGCTCCTGCCCTCGGGAAGGGGATGTCCCAGCAGCAGGCAGACCAGACACAGAGGACTGAACTTCACAGAGGTCACCTCAGATGGGGACGAGCAATGGAGATGCGAGATAGAGCAAGTGACCATGAGGGGCTGGAGCTGGTGAGCCAGGGAAGGGGACAGGGAGAGGCCAGGGACTCTGCAGTGGGCCGGCCCCAGTGACAGCCACTGGCCCCTGTCAGTTCTCTCTCTTCTTTCTTTACAGCTTTGCAATCTGATCCCCAACCCACGGGTCCCAGACCCTCTGTCCTGGGCGATGCCCTTGTGTCTGAAGTTCAGGCCGGAGAACTCTCTAATGCAACCCACAGGGAGACCCATTTCCCACTGAGCCCAGCCCCACCCCGCACATGCACCACACACACACAGGTTTACACCCCTATTTATGGAGGAACGGAACATGTTTCCCAGCCCGCGCTCATCACCACATGATGCTCTCTGCGATGTCCTCATAGAGTCTATTCTGGTCTGCAGCAGGCTCTAAGTGCCGGCTCAACCTCCACATTGATTTCAGGACCCACTAATGCATCCTAACCTGCCTTCGACCCAACCCACTCTGCACTGAGGTGCATCCATGGTGCCATTTACCCACAGTGAGGGGCACCTTCTCCACCTGTCCAGGGCCAGGTGCAGAGTCTGTGCTCTGAGACCCTCAGCCTCATGGTCACCGGAGTTTGCTGG
Organism: Heterocephalus glaber; assembly: GCF_053883595.1. Classification (NCBI taxonomy): domain Eukaryota; kingdom Metazoa; phylum Chordata; class Mammalia; order Rodentia; family Bathyergidae; genus Heterocephalus; species Heterocephalus glaber. Next base: position 19,950,491 of record NW_028258410.1, on the reverse strand, counting down.
TCAGCAGCCACCTGATGGTGGGGACATCACTCCCGGAACAAGGACAGAGCAGGACCCTGGCCTGAGGCCACTTGGTCCTGGGACCTCCCAAGTCCACAGTGGCGGCCCCAGGACAGCAGTGGGGGGCGGTGGTAGGGGACAGAGTAGGGGCCTAGTGAGCACCACAGGCTGAGAGCTGAGCGCATCTGTTGCTCCCCAAGGACGTCAGACCCAGGTCCTGCCCCACACTCAGGACCAGGTTCTCAGAAGCCCACAGCCAACACCTGGCCCAGAGGAGCAGACGGAGTACACCATGATGTCTCCTGGGAGATTTTATTCCTGCAGTGGTTAGTACCAGTCTACTTACTTTGTCCCATCCAGGACCCTGGCTGTCACTTCACTTCATACCCACATGACATAGCTAAAGGTACCAGCACTGCTACACCAGGTGAGGGCAGCAGGCCAGCCCCCGCTCCTGGCTTCTTCCCATTCCCTCCTCGCCACCGCCTTCACCTTGCCCGGGCCCCTCCCCTACATGTTCCGCTCCCAGGCCTTCTGCCTGCACACAGCCGGTGCTCAGCCCCAGGCCCACTGCCACCCGAGCCCCTGCACCTTTACAGGCTGCCAGGCCATGCCCGAGGTCAGTGGCTGGCTCTGTGTGCACCCTGGGGAGCAGTGGTCTCTGGCCTTCCTCCCCACGGCCCAGAGGCCTCCGTGTCCTGCTCCTCCTCGGAGAGCCCTGCTGGACAGCGGTCAGAGCTCCTTGGCCCCAGTATCGATGCCTCCTCGGATAATGGGATGTTGGTCTTTGGGCCTCCACATAGCGCCAGAGAACATGTCACGTCCGGCAGCCCCTCCAGGCAGGCAGAGTTCCCATCCCTACTTCACTCTTGAGCAGGCACCGGCCCAAATGAGGGGTGGGGAGAGGAACGCAGGGGAAGCAGCCCTTCTGTCCTTCATCCCATCTCCTGCCTGGTGCCTGGAAGCTCGCTCCCACTAATTGGCTGCCGAGGGTCCCTCTGTAGCCTCTTGATCGATGGGCCCCACTGCAAAGGGCCGTTCTTCTCTTTCTGGGAGGATTAATTACTCACCCAGGAGACAAGTGGTCAGTGCTGCGTTTTGTCATTTTTCAAAACTCTGCCCCATCCATTTCTCAGAACACTGCCCCTACTCCTGAGCACATCACCCTTCCCTCCCATTCCAGTCCCCTCCCACTGCGGCTGGGAAGATTTGCTTGGTAATGAGCGATGCAACACACCTCCACCCCTATTTTATTTCTATCTTAACTTCTGATAGTTACTCAACAAATACTTAACAAACCCCTGGTGTGAGTCAGGCAGCGGAATGCAACAGGGGACAGTCTTGTCTTTGTGGAACTACAGTGGAAGACAGCAAAGAAATAAATATGAGAGCTTTTTCTGACTGCGATACATACTATGAAGGAAATTCAAGTAGGACAGCTGGTAAAAAGAGATGGCTATAGGTGGCCACTTGAGTCAGTAAGGAAGATGCAAAGAATGAGACCTGGAGAGAAGGAACAGCTTTGTGAAAAGATGGAAAAGGGGTATTTTAGACAAAAGCAATAGATGCCAAAGCCCTGAGGCAGAACAGAGTTTGGAGGTTTTGAGAAACAGAAAGGAGTCCTGGGAGCCTGGAAAACCCACAGAAGTCCCTTGAGTCACTCTGATTGGCCAGGCTAGGGCCACGTGTCCACCCCTGAGCCAATCACCATGGCAAGGCATTGTAGGGCTCTGATTGGCTTTCTCCTGGACCTGTGCTCCTCCTTTTGGACGTGGGTGTGTGAGGCCACAGGAGAACTGAGGCCTAAGTGGTCTCCTCTGTGAGCACAAAGGAGAAGGGCTGCAATCAAGGGTGATGGTATATTGCAGGTTCTAGGCAAAAGTTGACACCTGAGGTTAAGTTGTTTACCCGAGCACTTACTAATGGCTATTGGAAAGCAGATGAATCTTGTGTTACTTTGATTCCTTGTGCCCGTGTTTGGGTGAATAAAGGTGAGATGAGCCAGACGCTAGAGACTCTGCCTCCTAAGAGACACGTTAAGCTGACTCTGTGTCTCTGTCATTCATCTTCACTCCCCAGGTCAGAGAGAACAAAGCAGCAGCTCTAGGTCCCGGAATAAGGCTGGCCGAGTGGGTCAGCTACAGGTGGTGCCCCAGCATGGGGCTCGGGACCTGGGCTTGCCTACATATAGGTGTTTTCTCCCTCCCCACAGATCCAAGGGGAAGAATGGGGCAGGTCTGGGTCCTGTTTAGGAAGGGTGGTCTGTAGCCAGAAGAAGACAGGAGAGGTGCTGGAGAAGCAACACATGTGGCCCCCTTGGTCCTAGAGAGAGGAGGGGGTGCTGTTTCTCCTCACAGTCACATCTCAGGACAGTGAACCAGGTGGTGCAGTCCTTGCCCCTGCAGAGCTCACCTTCCAGAGAAGATCCTAGACAGATAAATAGGCACACGCAGCAGCGTCACTTAGCATCTGGGTGGGCAGGGGAACAGCCCACCCACCCTGGGGCTGTAAAGGCAAGGGAGGTGCTAATTAGGTGGGGTGGCAGAGAAAGCTGCTAGGAGGGTGCAAAATGTGCAGAAAGTACAGTGCACTCAGGGTTAACCACAGCATTTCTGGAAGAAAAGAATACAAGCAGAGGAAAGAGCAAGTTCAAAGGCCCTGTGGTGAGAATGCTCAGTGTGGCCAGAGTGGAACGACACAGAGGGAGGAGAGGAGATCTGATAGCTATGCAAGGCCCAGATCCTGGGCTCAGGTTGTATCTAGGCCTTGGCAAGGAGTCTAGATTTGCTTTAGAGGGAGAAGAAACTGATGGGGTTTTTCTGAACAGGAGAATGCCATGATCCTATTTGCATTTACAAAGAACACTCCCATGACTCCATAGTGATTTTTTAAATAGATACATCCCATCTGTACTCCAGCCTCATCAGTATGTTTCTTAAATCAGTTAACTTTACTCAAGTAACATTCTTAAGGAAATTTGATGTTCCACCTCTGCAAATGAAAAATCAGTATTGTCTGCCATAAATAGAAGAAAACCCGTAAAAACAAATACAACCAAAACAAAGAAGTGTTATTACTTTTTCACCAAAGACTCCTAACGATGATGAACCTGAGCCTGGAGCCCCCTCTGTCTGAAGGAAAGTTAGTAAGCACTGGAGAACCTAAAGTCAACTAGCACCCACCTGAGACTCTCTCCACGGGGCGCTGGAGTATCTGAAAGAAACTTGGTGTGGAAATACGTCTCCCACAGTAGGATACCCCAGTCCTTCATGCTGGTTCCAGTAGCCACAAATCATCTCATAGCCTTCATGGGCACCCTGACTAGTCTTTGGGGAAAACATCATAAGGGAATATATTTTCAATTTGATATTTCAGGTATACTTGAAATCAAATCAAAAGACTTCCAGGGGCTGGGGACTTAGCTCAGTGGTTCTGGAGCCTGCCTTGCAAGTGCAAGGTCCCTAGTTCGATCTTCGGTACAAAAAAAGAAAAAGGCTTCCATCCTTCCCCTCTGAGACCAGGTGATAAATGTTTCAGAAGTGTCTGCTGTTACTCATTAGCTCCAGAAGCTACAAAGACAGCGTGTGTAGGGTGGTGTTGTGCTTTGGTTTGGGCTGGCTTTGGGTTTTCCTTTTTGCATACTTATTCTCCATGCACTGACTTCAGCTCAGCTGGCTAGGTGACCAGGTGCCATTGCACTGCACCTGCCCCACCTGTTATTGACAGCAGGGCCAACGTAAGGGCATGAGGCCAATCACACTGGCCCTGTACCCAAAGTAAAGTAGGAAACAGGCAGCGTGGGACTGAAGGACAAATTTCCACTCAGGGGCTGCCACCTCACCTGGTAACAGAATGTTACCCCCTTCCCTTTAGGAATTTGCACGATGTACATCATAGAGTCACAGGCATTTGACTCCCAAAGAGTCCTTTGGACACAAGTTTCATTTCAACAGTGGGGAAACTGAGCCCCAGAGAGAAAGCAACCTGCCTGTGTGCTCAGGACAAGGAAGTTTTCCTTGAATATTCCCTTTGATCAGTGTGACTACAATTTGCTTTTTATGTCTGTTGAGATTCAGAAGGGTTTTCACTCACATGCACATCTATTTATCAATTGTTTATCAATTGCTTTCTAAGAAGCCACATATTCACATGAGCATCCATATATAGGGGTAGGGAAAAGTTCTTCATAATCCCCTCTCCCAGGATCAGCCTGGACAAAGCAAAGGCAGCCGCACCAGGGTGAAGCTTCCAGTTTCCAAAGCACAAGGCCTTCTCGGCTTATTGGCAGTCGGATCAGGTGCCTGCAGAGAGGCCTGACTCTGTATTTTCACTTAATTGAAAAACCCACATCATCCAAGAGAGCATCCATGTTCGGTGACCCTTCCCTCCCTCGACGGTGACCATTAACCTTTAAAAAGATGCTTCGTGAGCCAGTTAGGGAGCCGCCGCCTCCATGCCAAGGTGCAGTGAGGCTCAGAGAAGGGACCCCGTTAGGAGGGCCGGACATGAGAAATGCCGCAAATGAAGGCTGGGCAGAGCAGGTACCTGGGCCACCAGAGGTCCCAGCATGGCTGTGTCCGTGGCCTCTCAGGGCACCCAAGCCTCAGCCACAGACCTCTGGGGTGACCCAGTCTTGTTAAAGAAGTGAGTTCAACAGAGCCAACTGTGAATGAAATGGGTAAATCAGATCCTGTTGATCCTCTGGCCAGAACCCTGTGCTGCTCTTACAGACTCAGAGTAGAAGCCATGGCCTCTGCTTGATCCAGCCCTTCCTCACTGGCCTGCTTCCTCTATCTCTGTACCCCTTCTCTCCCCTCTCCAGCCACACTGACATCCTCACTATGCTTCATACACCCCAGGGCCTTTGCACAGCCATTCGTCTGCTGGGAAAGCTTCGTCTCAAGATAGTATCAAGGCTGCTGCCTCTCACTGTGGCTGCCTCCGGGAGGTCTTCCTTACCTTTAAAAATCACCTCTGCACCCCCACACTCACTGTCCCCCTTCCCCCAACCAGGACCTGACATGTGCAGGCACCTTTCACTGCTTGACCTGTCAGCATTTGCGGATCTAGAGAAGGGGGTGCCCTGTCCAAGGGCAAGCGTCCCTCTTTTCAGTCTGTTTGGCTCACAGCTGTGTCCCTAGTGCAGGGCACGGTGCCAGACACTCAGCAGGGCCTCCATAAATATTTGTAGCCTGAGCAAGTGAACAAATGGATGGAATCACATTTGAAAGACAAAGCTCTGGGACTTCAAAGAACTTGTTGATTAAAGGGGTGGAGTTCAGGTATCTGCATCCTTACTTTGGCTGAAGGGAAAGAGTAAGAATACCAATTGTCACCCAGGATGGCTGGGTGCCCAGTACTGAAGAGGGCGGCAGACTGGCTGCCGTAGCAACTCTCCCTCCCACGGTGGAAGGGGCGGTGAGGAGTGGAAAGGAGGAACATCAGGACGTTGTCATTTGCCCTCAAGGGCCGCACTAGGACTTTAGGGTCCTGGGAGCCTCTTGCTGGTCCTTTGGCTCTGCTGGAATCCTCTTCCCAGGGCCAGCTCCTTCCATGACCAGTCTCAGCTCGCATGCCACCTGCTCGGGTAGGGCTCTCCTGATCTCAGGCACTTCCCCCACCTATCTCCTTGATCATGCCACCGCGGTTCATTTGTATCAGTGCCTTTGCCCCTTTCTGAAATGCTCGGGGTCACCCACATCTTTACTGGGCTATTTATTATCTATAAATCTCCAACCAGGATGTCAGCCTTATGACAAGGGGACCGTGCTTGTCTGTGCCTAGCTCAAGGCCTGCCACACAGTACCCAATAAATGTTTGTGAAATCAGTGGTTTTGCAATGTTATGTATCCTGGGGATTTCTTACAAAGTAGTATTTAAATTTTCCAGTTTTTAGAGGCCTGCAAATAGCATTTCCCATTACCCCAGAGGGATTAGATAGTCCTTGACCTGAATCAGGAGTGTGGCTTGTTTCATTTCCCAAAATCCCATATGTCAACAAGAATGTTCCGTTGCTATTTAATGTGTTCACTGATGCACTCTGTTAAATTGAGTGTAATGATCTTTTCCCCCTACTATACATCTTCCAAATCCCTCCCATTTCTTCAAGAATGTGTGCACAATTTCCCAGGAAGCAGCTGCCTGCCCACTCAGCCTAGGAAATTTGGGTGGGTGGATCCTACATTCAGCCCCAGCATGTGACTCAGCCTGAGCCAATCAGCACCCTGGCCCACAGTGAGTGGTCCAGGCAGGATAGTCATGTGACCTCTGAGATAGCCCACTGCTGCTCAGCCCAGGATCAGGGACCTCATTAAGAACTTTTGGGCTCTTGCTGCTCTTCAAACCTGCCTAGAAGGCATCTGTGACTTCTCTTTGCTTTGCTGGGCAATCTCAATTAAGAACCAAGAAAACAGTGGGTGTAGGAAACTCACCTAGATGCAGAGTTTTATACAATGATGGACCCACTTCCGGCTTTGGAGACTGTGGGTCACTCTTGGAGGGAAGCAGCTCCCCTTGGCTTCCTACTCCGTCCTTTCCACTAATGGTTGACAGGTGACAGGAAAACAGGGCATGTGGAGTAGGACTGACCTGTGTGAGTATCTTGTGTGTGCTGCTCATGCGCCACCTAACCCTTGACAGATGACACAGCCCTTGCATGCTGCCGCCAGCTCCTCCCCATGAGGGAGACATGATGTGGTTTGAAAGGCCCCAGCCTGGGAGCTGGAAAGACCTGGCCCCTGATGTCACCTCTGCCACTGACTTGACATTTAAGCTGGGCAGGCTGGGTACCCTCTGCTTCTCTGGGCCTAGCTATGAAAGGAAGGTGAAAGTACCTACAGCAATGGGGTTTCCTAAGGATTGAATGGGGCCACATATGTCGAGCACCCAGCACAGGTCCAGGCTCAGAGAGAAAGCAGAGAATACTCATCCTTCCCCGTCCCCAAGTCCACACCCTGGCTGCCTAGACAGCTCTGTCCAGGTTCTTTCCTTCCAAGAAGGTTTCGGGATCCTTAGTGTGATCTTGTGTGTGTTAGAACCAGTATTTGCCATGAGAGTACTCACCGTATTTTCTTCTCTCCCTCCTTGTCCCCCTTTTGCAGCTGTGCTGTCCTCTACATGGGATTTCTTCTCAGGGAGGCTCAACCCCTGAGCTGGACAGCTCCCAGCTGACTGCCTCCCTGCTCAGTGGCAGCAGCAGAAAGACAGGTGCCCACAACACCAGCCCCAAAGTCCGAGGTTGCTCACCATTGACTGCCTTGAGTCACGTGCCCTTTGCTGGACCAATCACAGTGGCCAGAAATGGAATATGGGGTCATCAAGGCCCAGACACAGAGGTGTGGGGGCTCCCAATATGCCACTCTCAGGAGACATAGGCTGCTAGAAACAACAGATGACCCCTGTACTAGGGAACAGTTAAAAGAAAATACTGGGCTGGGGATTTAGCTCAGTGGTTTTGCCACCTGCTGCTGCATAAGCACAAGGACCCGAGTTCAATCCCTGGTACCAAAAAAAAAAAATACTAATGCTCTTTGACATTCTGAAATCAAAGATTTGAAATCCAAACTCATAAGTGACAGTTCATTTTAAGTCAACTTGGCAAGGCCGTGGTGCCCAGAGATGAGGTCAAATATTATTTAGAAGTTTCTATAAGGGTGTTTGGGGATGAGATTAACATTTAAATCAGTGGACTTTAAGGAAAGCAGATTGCCCTCCATAATGTGGGGGGCCACATCCAATCAGGTGAAGGCGTGTATAGAAGAAAACACTGACCTCCTGCAAGCAAAAAGAATTCTTCAGCAGATGTCTCAGACTTAAACAGCAGCACCAGCTCCTTCCAGGGTCTCCAGCCTGCTGCTCTACCCTGCGGGTGCTGGACTTGCCAGCCCCCATAGCCACAGGAGCCAATTGCTGAAGATAAATTTCTTTCCGTATATGAACCATAGGTGTTGAAAAACTTTCCCTCTACCCTCTGAAGGTTTGATAATTGGGTCTATGAAGTATACTGACAATGGACAGACTAATGGGAGAAAAGTTATACAAATTCCTTACCCACACAGGGACATCACAGGAAAGAGAAGTGACCAGTCCCAGCCCAGGGTGATCTGGAATCATATATACCTGCTTCAGTGGGGAGGGGGAAGGGGAAGGCTAACTGGCCATTGGGTGCCAGCCGGGGGTAAAGTATCTGGGCACAGAGTGACCTTGGGTACACCTGCTGTGATGGAAGTCCACCTTTCTCTGGCTGACCAGGGCCCTGGCAGGGGATTCTTGATAATTGGTTGGTTCCCTTTGTAGGATCCAACTTTAGGCAGATAAGGGAAGCTTGGCCGAGCCCTCTCTGTGCTTGCTGTCCCCAGGTGTCCTCTCTCTGAAATACTCCACACACTCAAGGGCATGTTTTTGGTGGCATCTTTTGAACTCCTCAGCACATGTTCTGTTGAGTGTGTCTTCTGGGAGCCCTGACTCACACCACACACTGTACTTGAATAAAGGTTACTTCCAAAGCCCCTCACCTCTGGACTGTAACCAACTTGGTGACAAACTTAGTCCATCTCCATATGCTGGCATTTCCCACGTGGAAAAGGCCATTTGACAGATGGAAGCTGCGGTCCCACCCCCAACTCCCATTTTCCTCTCTCTTTAATGTTGATTTTATGCTCATTTTAGAGACCCAGTCAAAAAGATGGATACAAGGCCAAATCAGTGACAAATGAAAAAGGGATTTAGACACCTTGAGCTTTTGTGTTGTGTGGTGTGTGTGTGTGAGAGAGAGAGAGATTAGTACTATCCTTTGAAGGGAGGAAGGAGGAAGCTGAATTCCTGACAGGGCTGGGAGGAGATGGTGCCTGAACAGACTCTTGCAGTGGACCTCCACCTAGCCCTGTCTCCTAGGATGAGGGTCCTCCAGTTTTCCTCCAGGGATTGAATTCACCTGACCCCACTGATGGCCCAGTATGAGCTCTTCCTGCTGCCATCTGCTGCCCAGGGCCCAGGATACCCTGTTCCTGCCCCTCCAATGCCTCCTGCTCCCCAGACCTTCTGGTCGTTCTGCATTTCTGTGCTCCAGGGTCTAACGTGGATTCTGTGCCCTGTGACCTCAAAACCCAACATAACTGAAGGTATGTCCTCTTACCCAGGACACATGCTGTAAGTCTGCCACACTGCTGAGTCTTCCACCCCAGGAGGCTCCTCCACAGCATGTGGGATGACACAGCATCTCCAAGGAATGCAGGACTGGGTGGCCCTGGGAGCATCAAGAGTTGCCGGAGGAGAACCCTCAGGGATGGAGACTGACCAAAGTTGGTGTCTTAGGTTCCACCTCCTAAAATTTTCCATGACAGCCAGGCATCCTGTTGTGCTCAGGCCCAAGGGCTGGTCAGGCTGCCCCTGTGGAGAAGCAGCTATGGCAGGTGGGGATGACCTGTATGTCAACCTGGGTGTTGTCAAGGGGCTAACAACTGTTATGATGAATAATGGCACCTTAACACTTGGTTAAACATATATCAGATGCATTTCCATGGGGAGACCTGTTTTGGGGAGATTGGATCCCCATCATCTGTGGATGTCACTGCACACATCAGTTTCCTGAAATGAGGCAGAGATGCCCATGGCCCCCCTTCCTCCCCAGCAGCAATGCAAGTGTCATTGGTGCACCCAGCCCAGACGCTGATGGGCTTGGATGGCTGTAATTGCAAACATAACTGCAAACAATATAGGACCTGGGCTGTGTTAGGGCACTGTGTTGACCAATTCCCTTGGGAATTGAATCATTTCACACAGGAAATGGAAAAGGCCTCCTAATCTTCCCTTTGAATGGGCTGTGAAATAGGCTCTGAACCAACCCCGGGCAGAGTGGAGCAGCTGCAAGGCTTGGCCCTGAGACTGCCCAGCAAGGTGTCAGAAGTGGGGCACCCACAGGACATGGGGCTGGGGTGACCTGGTCGTAACATGCAGTGGTCACAGCCGTGTCCACAGCATCCTACACTCGGGAGGCTGCCAGGGCCAGTCTGGGTGCCTGGGGCACATGCATTCCTCATGTGCCACCTGGTGCCCCACCTCAGAGGCACCCCAGAACTGAGGAACAATTGCTGAGCTCCCCAGAACGAGGGGGACACACTTTGGTTCTGACACTAGCAGCTCCCTGTCCACACCGACCACTGACCACTGATCTAGCAGTGCAGTGCTGCCTGTCACACAGGTCACTGCCTGGGCTCCGGGCAGCTTCCTGTCTGCTCCTGAGAAGGTGGCACCAAGGACGAGCGGGACCCAGCTAGGAATTCCCTGCAAATTAAAAGAACCGCAGAGCATGCCCAAGCAGATTTGCACAAACCCTTTCAACACACACTACCTATGTCTCTGAGGTCACAATGATACAGGCACAGAACGCCCACCAGTGGGGACCACCAGGCCCGTTGCCTCCCCAAACTATGTGGTAGACAGAGAAGAGTTTTATAAAAGCACTCACTCCCTGATGCGATCTTTGTACATATAGATATTATCACAGGGAGATACTCAGAAATGCAGAGCAAGATTATGTGGCAATGTGTTCGTTGCAACATAAATTGGAAACAACACAAATGCCCAGTGATGTAGGAATGGAAGTATCCAGACAAGGGAACTGGAAGGCGTTGACCTCATACACTTACATCAAGTTTTAAATAGCATGAAAAATGTTCATGATCTTGTGTGAAGTGAAACGTAACAGGCTATAACTCTGTGTATGATGCTCTCATCACAAAGGCACCCACAGTTAGAGAAAAATCGTTGGGTAAAAAACAAATCAAGATATCGACAATGGTAACATAGGTGATAACATTATAAATGGTTTTCATTTTTTCCTTTTAGTGATTGGTATGTTTCCAAATTTTCTAGAATGAAAAAATCTTTAAAATCACAAGGAAGGCGGCGGCGGAGGTGATGGCGGCAGCAGCACCACCTGAGAACAGAGCTGGGCCCGGGCATGGTGGCGCGTTCTGCACTGTGAGAGCGCAGCGGCCGCTGGATCGCCATGCGCCAGCGGCTCCAAAGCTCGGGCCTTTGGTCCTTCGCCTCGGCGACGGGAGGCAGCGTCCCGGAGACGAGACTGCGGGCGCTGAGCAAGCCTTGGTGAGGGAGGCCTCGAGGCCGAAGGGTGCCCCCCTTCGTATTCGCGCCGCGGGTAAGGGCGTGGATTCGGCCTGGGGAGGACCGCAGGCGGCCGGCCGGGAACACCGCACCACAGCGAGCTCCCGCCGCTGGACCCCTGTGTTTGAGCCAGGACGAGTCCTGCATTTTGGGGCCCCATCGGAGCGAGGGATGGGGGAAAGCCGGGCAGTCAGCTTCGGGAGGCCTAGCAGAAAGAGTGGGCTCAATTGAGGCTTGACCCCGAGCAGGTACTCCCCTCGCTCCACGTTCTGTGAGGAGGATGGGGATCTGGCTCATGAGTTCTATGAGGAGACAGTCGTCACCATGAACGGCCAGAAGCGGGCCAAGCTGAGGCAGGTGTATAAGGCTCTGATTCCTTAGGGCATCGTGAGGCTGGATCTCCCCCGCAGCCACGTGGATTTCCCTGTGATCCTCTATGAGCTGTGAGCCTGGTGGGTGAAGACACAAGCACCCCCTCTGACCCAGCAAGAAACTTCCTGTCACAAGGTGTAGCTTCCATTGAGCACCCCAGGCTGGGGCCACAGCCCTTCGTGAACTCTGTTGGCCCAGAACCTTCAGCTGTAAGCAGGGCAGCCCTCAGTATAAATCGGGTATTGGTTTGTGTGTGGACAAGAGAGGTTTGGTGTCTGGCAAAGGCTAACGGGAGAGTTACCAGCAGAGCTTTCCCAGCCACAGGGCATCTGCCAGTCAGGAATGTGTGGTTCCTGGTTCCTTGCCTGGCTGGTCTGCTTTCTTCCAAGCTTGCCTAGGGCCCAGCCTCACTAAAAGCTACAGCACTTTCCATGCAAAATCTGCCTTCTTCCAGCCCCTGGACTTTGGGAGCTCTACACAAGTGGGAACTTCCTTTCCCTCACTTCCTTTACCCCCTAGTCAGAGCATTTCAGCCATTTCTACCTCTATACTTCCTGATTGGACAGAGGCTGAGGACAGCACCCACCTGATGCTTCCCACCTACCTGCCATTTGTTCCCACTTTCACATGGACAGTTTGCTGGCTGTTAACTGGAATGAGGACTGGTATGGGTAGCTTCTCCTTTTCCCAGGGCTTGGCTAATTGCTCCCCAGTGCAACTAGTTATTGCCCTCTCCTCAGTTAAGAGGTACAGGCCAGAGTCAGAACAGGCTATGGGCGTCTGTGCCTATGGGAAGTTGCCCCAAGCCTATTCTAACCGCCTCCCCCCTTGCCTTTGCACCAGCCATTCCCCCTACTACCCGGTTGGGAGGGTCCACTACCCTGTGATGAAGAACAACATACTAGGTCTGGTGCCTGTAGCGCTATGAGGAGACCACCACTCTTCTGCCACAATATCTTCACCCCTTCTGGATCAGTCAAGGGAAAGTACTAGGGCCCCTTGAAAAGCACTGAAAGGAGGGCAAAAACATAAAAGGGAATACTGTACTTAAAGTGTGAAGATTTGTAAATAGTCTAGTCCATGCTGATGTTAGGGCAGAGTCTGATTTCTACACAGAAATGACTTTCTTTTTCTTTTAATTTCTTATTGTGCAAGTTCTATGCTTCTAGCATGGGACATGGCTTGGGGATGATGCTCCCCAGCATAGGAAGATTGTTGTGCTATTTGTTCGATTTCAATAAAATTATTTGTAGATCCTGTAAAAAAATAAAATCAGAAGGAAAAAAATTGTTTAAAGTTGCCATGGCTACCAAGTGAAAAGTGCAACATTCTGTAGCAAATTCTGCAAACTGTAAGATTTCATTATTAAATACTTTGTTTTCAATAAAAAATCTGATGTTAATGTTTATAAAATAATTGAAGAAATGTTCAAAGTGCTCATTGTCACTCCTTGTGTTTGAGAAAGAAGTACAGCAGTGAAATTGTTTTGGAAAATATAAAAGTTGTTGGTGATTTGGTTTTAAGTTGTTATCTCTTACATCTTCACGTCACTCAGTAAGCTTTTCTGCTCTCTGTCAACCTTAAAATGCATAAACATCACAAATATGAGAAATATATATCTTATTTTGAATAAAAATTAGTATTGCAAAAATTAGTGTTGGGCATTTTTTATATTATTCTATCACACAGTGGCAGAAGCAGTCTAGTTTGTCTGTGCACATGCAAGTGTCTTACTAACATTCAAACAATGAATTTACTGAGTTTCCTAAGTACACACTCTCCCCACATCTCACCCTCCCCCAGATCCTTTAATATCCTCCCCCTGGCCTAGGCCATCCTGACTTCTGTTTTCCTACCTGGGCCTGGCCCTGATGTCCCCTTTCTGCCACCAAGTTCCTGTGCAATGGCCTTGTCACTCACAGCTTCTCAAACAGAACAAGCTCAGCCTGATTCCACCTCTGCACATGGCTGCAGCCTATGGGATTTTCCTTAGTCCCAAGAAAGCACAGTATCCTCCGCACCTCTGGTCTTTTGCACATACCGTTTCTGTCACCAGGAACACTCTTCCCCTCCTATCACCTGCAGTCACCTGACTAAATTCCTACTCATCCCCAGCCTCTTCCCTCTATTCCAAGCTCTAAGCCCCAAAACCCCTGTTTCCTGGCATCAATCTCTTAACCTTCTCAGAACCAAATTTCCCTTTCCAGCATTTTGCACACTCCCAATTATTGAAGGACCTTTTTTTTTTTTTACTCTTGGAAAGTCTGATTTCCCTTCTACACAGTAATTTCTATGAACATGAGTCTGCATGTGGGCTCTGGCATGTTGCTGCAAACAAATACTAGCTGACAGGACAGTGGTTTGTAAACCACGTGGCCCTGGGCTGGAATCGTCCTCTGAGGTCTGTTTAACCACTTCGCCTGAGCTGACTTTCCTCTGTCATGGTGTCTGCAGGCTTTGCAACATGATACTCTGTGGGGAGGACAGAGGAGGTGCAAGCTCACTCCCTCTGTTGGAGGAACAGGACCAGTCTCATCCACCTGCTGCACACTCATCATTGATGGCACTAAAAACCCTTCTCCAGTGCCGCCCGACTCTGCCTGGGCCACCAAGGGAAGAGAAGGAACATGGAGGGGACCCTGAGCCTCAGTGAGATCTGAGTGGGGAGGAGCGGAGGTCCCATCGAGAGGTAAAATTTAGATTTGGACCTGCCTGGTCATAACGTGCAGTAGTCACAGCCGTGTTCACAGCATCCTATACTTGGGAGGCTGCCAGGGCTGCCTCCTACTTGCCAGAGAGAGGCAATGTTTGATGAGCTTGTCCTTGTACGTAAATGTGAATAAAAACCTAGGGAATCTCTCCAAATGTCATCAGAAAGCAGAGACCAGAGACCTAACACTGGGGCAAGGACTAGGGTGAGGTGGGGCGGGATTACTCACTGGATTAGGGTGAGGCACAAAATTCAACAGGCACCAAAATATTCTGAAATAAAGATGAATAATATGTCAATGCAGGATTGATTCAAAATCAACATCAAAGCAAAAAATCCCTAATGGGTAAGTTTACCAACAGGACCCATTCCTTCCTGCATGTACACAACTGATGTCACCTCCTTACCTATCCCAGCCCAGCTGCAGGAGCTGCAGGGAGACAGTGGCAGGAGAGAAACAAAGCTACTCTCTGCTGTGTCCAGCTAAGATTGAAACAGTGATAACCCACTGTGCAGACAGGGCCACCAGCTAATGCAGGTGTGACAGTAACCTCGTCAGTGTGACTGGTCCCCACTCTGCCTACCTGCTTTGACTTGGAGGCTGGCATCAGGGGCTTCTCGTTGTCATTGACACTCAGCATTCAGTAAGAGTCAGCTGACAAGATTCAGCATTAGGCAAAATACTGCGACAAGCCCAGTCACAGGAACTCAGACTTCCCCCAGGCTGCAATCAAGGAGCTTGGTTACTTAAAACACAGCCCCTTGTGGAGGGTGGAATGGATAATGATTCTTATTTTTGTCTTTATACAGTTCCTCTGCTGCATGAAATCTCTGGCAATGAGCCCGTCATTTCTGTAATCAGAGGACAGCCATCACCAGGTTCTGCTGGGAGGGAAAGTACAGGCTCCTGTCCTTATAGTCGGGCTTTCCCTGGATCAGCTGTGAAGCCAGGAACTGACCCCTGACAGCCTGATTTGTCTCTTTCTAGGGGACAGTTATCTCACTGAGGTTCTCCAGGAAGCAAATCTAAGCTAGTGACTAAAGCACAGGGATGGGGTAGACTGGGGACACTCTAGTGGCTTCCTGGTCTCTTAGAAGAGCGTCTACCCCTTCCACTCCCCACTGCCAGGCCCCACACTGGCTGCTCCAAGGAGCAAGTTGGAAGCTGAAGGCTGAGCTGGGGGACTCCTTGTCAGTAGCTGATGTGGATTCTCAGCCACAAGTAAGGTAAAAATCAGATGAGGGCTGATTCTTGACCCTGCTGACTGACAACCATCAGCATTGTCTGCCCTCTTCAGGAAGGGTCTCTGTACATGCTTGCAAGACAGTACCAATCAGCTGAGGGTTCTTGATCAGCTCATAGAGAAATCATGAATTGGCAAAGGGTAGCAATTTTAGTGTTAACATCAGCCCTAGGTTTCGAATGCCAGTAGCTATCAACTCTTAGTATTAGGGGCCCTCCTTGCTGCTAGAGGCAGCAGCAAGAGCAGTCCTCAGGAGCTCTTACAGCCACCAGAAATGGCAGGTCCCAGCAATTTATTTCTCTTTGTCACTCTCTGGCTGCCAGCTCTCTTCAGTGTTACCCTGCCACTCACCATTCTCAGCACCAGCAGCCCTTGGTGTTACCAGCTCCACACATGGTATGGGGACAGAAATCCTGAATAGCCTGGAGTATGCCATGAGAGGAGACTGTTAGAGCTTACTATGCAGCCCCACAGCACTCAGGGAACAGGGCACGGACTGGCCAGACACCCACACAGGGGTTGCTTATACAAAGTGCTCATGTGGAAGGGAGGAGCCTTTCACAGGCCAGGCTGAGGAGGGCTGTGGGGAGGAGTTAGCTGTGACAGATCTGTGACTGAAGTCTGCTGCAGCCAAAGCATGCATCTCCTGGAGCAGCCATGGGGCACCTGGCCCAGCCACGGCCTAGCTGCAGAATAAAAATCCCTTGGGGGAGCATCCAGCCCTTCTTCTTGGGCTCCTTTCCACCCAGTACCCTTACACCTGTTGAGTGTTGATGTGTGCTTTAAAAATAGCCCTGACTGTTCACATGTCTGTAACACACCTACCACCCATCCCACCAGCCCTCCTGGGACCCTTTTCTCAGGATCACACACCTTCCCCCCAACAGAGGGAACCTTACCTAGTCACAGGTGGAGGGCAGGGGGAAATGGTGGGATCTTAGGCTTCCCCATCACCTACCATCCTCGCCTAGGGTGAGACCCTAAGTGTAGACCTCTCTTTCTCTAAGATCCTGGATCCCAGCATGAGAACCAACACTGTCTTCCTGGGCTCCAGCTGGGTCCCTCCTGCTCTGAGGCCATAAACTTCCCCTCCAGGGCACCGGGGCTATGGGTAAGATGAAGAGCCCCAGGCAGCTCAGGCATTTGAGAATATTTCTGCAGATCTTGCCCATACAGAACCATTGGAGATGGGAGCAACCTCGAGTCTGCACACAGGCAGCTGAGGATAAGGACTCCCAGCTCCTCCCACTGTGCATGTCCAGAGACCAAACGGACAGACTCCGATGTGGGGTGGGGGAAGCAGGCCCTCTGCCTCCTTTCATTTTAGGGCAGCTCGTGTCTGACAGTAACACAGTTAGGACCACTCTCTTTGGCAGGTTCCAGGTCTAACCCCAGCACCAGCTCTCCTTCAGGCATCTAGAGAGGATTCCTGCTCCCAGTTTTACAAAATAAAAGAAATGGGTACCTTAGCATATATTCTTTCAAATGGGCTCCTTAATAAAAATAGGGGCACCAATCAGAGAGGTGGACAAAGGCCTTGGCTTCTCTGCTATTGCTCACTGCTCTGAAGAAGAAACCACTGAGCGTTGCTCCCAGTCCCGCTGCCGCACTCGCTGTGTGACTGTGAGTTACTTAAACCTCCAGACTTAACTTGCTCATCCACAAACGGGCATGACACTGACCACGTGGGCTGGCAGGCAAAGGAGACGGCGCAGGTAGAACACCCTGTGTCACACCTGGCCCGTTAGTTCCTTCTCTGCCAATACTCTGCTGAGGACCCCACCAGATATGGCTTCACTGAACTTCAGGAGGCCACTAACCTGGTGACATGGGAGGGCTTCAAAGGGACGGGAACTCACCTGGATAACCTTTCTTCATTCCTAATGCTGGAGGCTGGGGCAGAGCCTAGGTGGAAGGGTGGTGGTGGTGTTCTTGTTGTTGTTTGCTTTGGAGGTGCTGAACACTCTGACCCCTGAAATGTACACGACTTTGATCTACTTGGGGACACTGAGCTCAGATAGTGCCATTGGCAGGTGACATCCAGTGAGCGCCACCAGGTGTTGTCCCAGGCACGGGTCAGCCCATCCCCTCCCCACAGCCACCCTTGGAGGTGGACTAAGTGATGTGGCTATGACACAGAGCTGCAAGTGGCGCTGAGTCCATGAGTCTCTAAGGCCCAAATATGTTCTTTAGCTTTTCAACAAGTCCAGGCATGTTTCAGCCCAAGAGCTACAGCAGATGGGCACTGAGTCCTCCAGAAGAGAGGGGAGCGACACAGACACAGGAGCAACAGAGACTGAGAGGGCTAGAGATGCCCAAGTGGCCCGCTCAGTGTCGGCTACCCCTGTGTCCTGATCTTCTTTGGAAAAGCCACCCCCCAACTCTGCATCCACAGGAGTGGGTGGACATGGCCCTGACCCACTTCTCAGTCCAGTCCTTCCCACAGCCACGGCCATTGCTTCAGGGAGGACCAATGAGAACTGCCGTTCACATCAGTTCATTCCAGGGCTTATTCTGGTACAAATGCGAAGCCAGGCTCCTTTTCCACTGGGATAGGAAGCTGGGAGAAACACTGGGGCTTCTGGAGGTGCTGACACTGCAAGCAGAGAGTACCTTGCAAATGGGCCAATAGTCTAAGGAAGTGACACTGGAGAGATATAGACACCCTATCCTGGTGATGGCATTTGAGAACCTGGATACAGCCATACCTGAAGCCCACTTGCCCCTCAACTTTTCAGTGATGTGAGCGCCTTATATTCTTCCTTGTCTCTTTAAGTCAATTTAAATTGAAATTCTTCCTCTAACCACCAGAGTTCTGACTAAAGCAAAGTCTCAAAAATCATGGGCCAGCAGCCACAGGGCTCATTCATTCTATTTCTGTATAAATATGAAGTATGAAGTTTTTATCATGGAAATCTTCCCCAGAAATCTTTTTATGGACTCTACAATTCACTGAGAGAAAGTACAAAGACAGAGGAGGGAATAAAATTATTTTTAATTCATACATTATGCAAAGATGGCCAGAGCCCAGCTTTAGAAAACTCTTGCTCACACTGAATATAGTATGACAGGCTGTGAGAGGTGGCCCAGTGCTGCTAGTCCCACAAAAGTGAAGGTGATGGGCTCTGTTGAGTTTTCAGAATCAATTTTGACATGAAAGAAGAAAGTTGACTGTGACAGTGAACACAGGTGCCTCTGTCCCCAGGGCAGACACCTGGATGGGGGCCCACTTCGAGATACTGAACTTTTCTGACTGAGGATTCCAGACTTTCCGGGGGTGGTGTGCTGGTGAACGTTGACACTGAAGGTTCTTGTGTCCTCTGGAAGGAGAAATGTGGGATGTCAAGGCTGTCCTCACCTAGATGGACAGATGGGGGAGCAGAATGGGTTTTATCAGTGGGATCTGCAGCCCACCCTTGGGTGCGAGTGGACACCAGGTGGGAACCTCGGAATCCATGGAGCCAGGATGCAGTGTCTCCTACTGGAACAGGAGGGTCAGGACACTGCCTGGGGACAAGCCACCTCCCTTCCCTCTCCTTCCTTTCCTTCACTGGCTAAAACTCAAAGTTCCAGAAACAAGCAAACCTTAGTCACAGTCCTGTCCAATATCTTTGGAAAAAGTACAAGGAGGAGAGGTGCTGGCCAGGGACGTTCCCCACACAGAGCTGGGTTGCACCACTGCAGGGTGTTTTATCATGTACAGAGAGGCCTGTCGAACCCAGGTTGTCTCCCATGACTTTCATAATAACTGGTCAAGGGCAAATGGTCCTGCGTGTCACACAACTGAGACAAAATTGATTGTATGATGCATTATTGTTTCCTGTACCACTAAGAACAAAAAGCATGGCTAATCAATTGTGATGCATACTAAGACCCTATTGATTATATGACACATAGAGAGTAAAGAGATATTAACCCATGGAAAAGGTGCATCTGAGAATTGGTGAAATTCAGTGTTTTTTCCATTTTACAGGCTCAGAAACTGAGGCTCCAAGAGGTTCCAGTTTGTTTAAACACAGCTGGTGAAGGGTTGAGCCTGGAGAATAACTCTAGTCCCTGGAGGGCAAGGAGATATGCTGACCTTGCCCCCTCAAGGAGGGATTTGCTGCCTGGCTGTTATGGTTCAGATCTAAAATGTTCCCCTACCCGGGGATTTAGCTCAGTGGTTCTGCCACCTGCCTTGAAAGCGTAAGGACCAGAGTTCAATCCCCAGTACCGAAAAAAATAAAATAAATAAAATAAAAATGTCCCCTCAAAGTCTCCTGTGTTTGGAAGGTGATTGGATCATGGGAGCACTACTGAGTTCATAGTTGACATGTTTGTAGGTGTGGCCTGGTCAGAAGAGACAGGTAACTGGAAGTATGATGTACTGGGGATATGATGGTGTATTCTTGTCCCTCGCTGTCCTCCACTGGGCCCTTCCACCATGCTCTTTCTGCTTTGGAGCCAACGAACCATGGGCTGAGCCAACTAAAACTTTGAGTCAAATAAACCTCTCTTCCCTTAAGGTGCAGGTGCCAGGCATTGTTTCTTTGCAAGAGGAAAGCAGCTAATACACCAGCCTTGGGAATTTTGGTTAGCAGACAGCATCCCACTTCTTTAATGTGACCCCAAAGCCTCCAGAGGGGCTTTGTGCATCATTCCTTCCACATGCTGACCTGGATGGGTGGAAGGAATAGGAGGTGCTAAAGTGTCAGCACGAAGGCAGTGAGTGTGAAAGTCTGTCCATGAGACAGAGGGAGGGGCCAGAGGTGAGGTTGGGCAAGGCAAGATGAGAGGGGAAAGATGGTCCCATCCACCCGTCACCCACCTCTGCTTTGGTGCACAGAGGCCTCAAGTTTCCACCTGCATACCGCCTTCCCCAGGGAGGTGAGAAGGAACAAAGTGCTGGCAACTTCTCCACAGGTTAATGCCACGGTCAGTTGCTTGTGTCACCTGACTGGGCTGAAGGATGCCCACGGAGCTGGTAACACACTTTTGGGGGCAAGGGTTAAGAGTATTTCTAGTGGGGCATGGTGGCTCATGCCTGTAATCCCAGCACTTGGAAGACTGAGGCAGGACGATCGCCATGAGTTCAAGGCCAGTCTGGGCTACATAGTGAGTTCAAGGCCAGCCTGAACTATGTAGCAAGACACTGTCTCGAAACAAACAAAAAGATGTTTCTAGAAGAGATGGGCCTTTGATTCTTAGACAGGTAAAGGGAGTCGAGCTTACCAGTGTGAGCTCATCCAATCCACTGAGGCCTCTGATAAAACAACAGAATGAAAAGGCAGAGGGGCCAATTCACTCCCTGCTGGAGCTGAGACATCCATCTTCTGCCTGAAGGCATGGCCCTGGCTCTCAAACCTTAAGACTTGAACTGAATTAACCCACTGGCCTTCCTGGTTCTCCAACTTGCAGGTGGGAAAGCATAAGGGCTTCTCACCCTTCCTAACCCTGTGATCCAATTCCTGGAATAAATAAAATCATTAAATAAGTAAATCAACCCTAGAGGCTCTGTTTCTCTGGAGAACTTGACTATATAGGAGAATCACATCTTCAGTCTTTCCAGTCAAGGTTGTTTTGTGAATGCCATAACCTGCTCCACAGACATTTCCTGGAGTGCTACTACAATACATGCTAGAAATCCCACAAGTGTTCAAGATTCTATAGTAAAAAAAATACATCTTCCCTTAAGTAATTTTGTACTGCAGGGAAGTTGGCAAACAAATAGAGATGAGAAACATAAGGAGTGTGTGCCAGACCCATGTGACATGTGACCTGTGTGATGTGTCCACCCAGAGTTCTCTGCCTCCCAATGCAGTGACTGGCTCAGCACAGCCCCTCAGGATTTCACTGTGCTTTCAGCTCCATTGTTGGAGGAAAGACCCCTCACCCTGACTCTGTGAAATGAATAGACACTAATAGCGGACACTAAATTGAGGAGAGAAACAGCAGTTTTCCAGGCACATATGAGGTATGATCAAAAACATTATCCAAATTTTTACATTTAGGGCCATTTCTGTCCAATAAAAACTTTACATTGTGTGTAAAGTTAGTTACTTTACTTTTCTCATTGCTGGGACAAAATACCTGACCAGTTAAAGGAGGAAGGGTTTATTTTAGCTCACAGTTTGTAGAAGGTTCAGTCCATAGTCTACTAGCTCCAAGGCAAGGAGGCATAGCCGAGAGGTGTGGCAGAAGAAAAACAGTCCTCAGCAGGGTAGGCAGGAGGCAGTGAACCTTGCTTCTCCTCCTTATTTCATTCAAGCTATAAGCCCATTGTTTGGTGCCACTCACACAGGGGGTAGGAATTCTCTCTTCGGTAAATCCATTCAGCCACACCCAGAACCACAATAATTCAATCAGTGGACTAATGAAGTTATCATGTGCATGATCCATATTCATACACCTTAGATCTAGACACCTCCAAAAAGCCCCATCTGTGAGCACACAAGGCTTTTGGGAGACATCTAGTCACAAACCATAAATGTGTCTTCCTGTCATTCACTGGATCTGGCATTGTGCAACTTCTGGCTATTCCTCAAAGTCAAAAGGACCATGAAAAGTAAACATTTTGAATCCATTCAGAACACTGAGGCAGCCACAACAACACAACTAAAGACACTCAGGAAAGAGGATTGCCACAACTGCTTCAAAAAGTGGCAAGAATGATGGGATACATGTGTTTGAAACCCCGGGGGTAATACAGAACTTCCCATAGAGCCTGCAATCCCTACACTGCTCTCCCCTAAGGCCGAGGCTCCATTGTCCCCAGGACACATCTCGGTGCCCTAAGCTCAGGATCCTCTTATGGGAACTCTGGCAGGACCAGCTTCACCTCTCTTGTCCTCTTTCTCTTGCATTAGGCAACATGCAGGAATGGTACAAGGCCAGTTTATCACTAGGGAAACCAAGATCAGGGGAGAGGAGTTGGTGTGCCGCTCTTAGGACTAGACAGACAGGCCGGGCAGGAAGCTGCGCACTTGACTCAAGGACTTTCAGTGACACATCTCTGTGTCCTCTGAGGGTGGGCATGACCTGAGGGTCATTCACAGGAGGCCATGATGGACGGACTGTGGCAGAATCCACAGGCTTGGCCCGGATGACTTTGAACTTCTGACAAAAGTCTTTAGACCCAAATTCTCAGGGATGCTCACCCCACTTCCTCTTCTCAGTCAAGGCTGGTTCCCATGGACACGGGGGCAGGACCCACCCTGGCGTCCAGGCCTCCATTCACTTTCTTCTGCCTGCTGGGGGAGGGTGACCCGGGTCCGCTCTCTGACTCCACGGTGGTGACTGAGGACTCGGGGTTGATGCTTCACCAGCACAAGGGCCCCACTTGGCGCGTGGGCGGCTCAGTGTCACGTGGCAGCAGGAGGAAGGGGCAGGGGCTGCCTTGTTTCCCTGACACCTCTTTGCTGGCCTCTTACTTCACACTGACACAGATCGGGGGGCGGCGGGCCACAGCGATGAGCTCATAAAGCACCTGCTCCTCACCGGCCACACCAAGGTCCTGTTTCCTCCCGGGGTGCTTGATGGTGATCTCGGAGGACGTCTGTGAGCTTGACACTGTTGTTTCCCTGCCAGGGACCTTGAAATCCAGACCGTCCTTCCCTCACGGTGGTCCAGTGGTGCATGTGGGGTCAGGGGCACAAATCAGAGCAGTGAGAGGGACGGAAGGAGAGGAGCGTGGCTAACCGAGTGTCACCACGGGGCCTCTGAGAGCTGCGGGACACAGGGTCAGCAGTGAAACCCAGGAGGGACAGAAAGTGACTGCATTCAACCCAGAGGCCATCACCTCGGGCCATCGCAGGCTCCCGGCTGCACGGGGAGGGGACGCGCCCGACGTGCACCGTGCGGCAAAGGGGGCTCTGATTGTTCCTCAGGGGCCACAAGTTCCAGGTGATGCCTTCGGGATCCTTTAAGGAGGACAACTGCTCCCCTGACAGAGGACTTGTGCCTTCCGTCCTCGCTGGGGAGAGGGAGGCCGGTGGCGATCCGCTCTTCCAAGCAGAAAGGAGCATTTTCATCGCAAAGTTTGTAACAATAGAACCCGAGGAAACACAAACACCTGTCTTCTCGACAAATAAGATTTAATTAAGAGGCTCTGCGTGCTGGAAAGCAGGTCTTCCTCGACAGGCTGAGCAATGAGCCGCCTTGGAAGGCGGCCACGTGGGGGCCCTTAATTATTCACGGACGTCCTTGTCGCTGAATTCCACTGCTTCAGGTGTTTCAGTTAATTCTTTGTTTTTGAGTCTAAGTGCTATTGGGTTACTTAAAGAAATGGTTGGTTCGCCTACAGTAAGTACAGGCAGGCGAAACGGGGAAGCTCATTTGTCCCCTTAAGGAACGTTCGTAATTTCACCCCTTTGCAGGGGCCTCAGCAGTGAGCAGGAAGTCATTGCAGGGAGATGTGTGGGTCTCCCAGTCCCCGCACGACCTGCAGCCCTAGTGGAAGGTGCATCCCCTGTTGGCTGCAGTACTGGCCTGTGCTCCTGGGCCAGGTGCCTTCATCCAAACCTGGTCGTCCTCCCGTCTCCTTTGGCAAATGGCGTCTGGCTCCTGCTGGCCTGCTGTTACCCGAACTCAGGAGATGCCAGACCCAGAAGTGTGGACAGAGGGGAGCAGAGCTGTCCCTGCTGACACCTGGATCAACACCTCCTTGGTCCTGTTTCCAACACCTCACCCTCAGACCTGCCCGGGCCTGACCTGTGCTGGGCCCCAGGCAAATTTCTTCCCCTGTGAGCCAGGGACATTCAGGGCTGGGTGGGGCTGTGACATTTTCTGGCTGTGGAGTAAGAGCCATCTCACATGCCCCCAGGAACGAAGACATTTTTCCTTTTAATTTGTGCATCACATGAGGCTTTTTCTGAGATGTTGATTTGGTTTCTATTTTGGACCCTGTCCATGCGGGAATTGAGTCTCGAGTCACGGGAATGTGGAATGCAGTTGGTGAGCTGCCTTAATTGGCTCATTTGCCTCTGTCTCTCCAGCAGAGCAATCAGGAAGGAACCTCATCAAGTGCCGTTCAGGTGGCAGAGGCGTCCCTTCCTCCCTTCAAGGCAGGTATCCCGGCTGGGTGGGGGTGGGGCTGGGGCAGGGGGATACATTTGCCCTAAATGAAGCATAGGACCCTGCCAAAGCCCGCACCTGTCAGGAGGCACTTCCTCGGCAGAGCTTCAGGCTGAAAACAACCCTCCTCCATTTGTGCCCAGGGAGCTCAGGCACCCAGACCAGCCCCTGGCCCTCAGGCCCACCCAGCATGGCCATCCCCAGGGGCCTCCTGTCCTGGCTATGCAGCAAGGGTGGCTCCCTGAGGGGGAAGAGCCACCTAGGGCCTGTGAATCCAGCAAAGGAGAGGTCCCTGCTTTCCAAGACCTGCCCTCTGGGCCCAGATCTCAGCTCAGGAAGGGGGCCAGGGCTTCCCCGGGGTACCTCAGCCTAAAGATGCAGTGTTCCTCTGCAAAGCTTCCTTCCAGGACAGGGAAACCCTGCTTGAGATTTAAGATCTCTTGGTCCAGGTCACCTTTGCCCATTCTCTCCTGTGGCTCAATGGTTTAATCCCATCTCTTTCCTGGGCATCTGTAGTTGCCCACTGAGAGGCACCATGCTTCTGAGGGACAGTGTGCGACCTCACTCAGCCCTGGCTTTCTTGTCTTAAGGTCATGGTTGGACTTCAAGCAGAGGTGCTGGCTCACACTGTCTGACTGAAGCTGCCTTAGGTCCTGCACCCCTACCTGCCCCGCCTTGGTGCATCTTCCCCTGATAAAAGAGAGATCATCGTTCTTCAACTCTGCCTAGATTTTATTCTTTAGAGCTTAAAAAAAAAGATAAAAGAAAAGAACACTTCCTCATATCGTGGCATTAGCAGCATTCAAACAAGTTTCTCAGACAGGCTGAAATCCTGGCTAGCCCCTATTCCAATCAGGATGCTGTACTGTGTGTTTTTTTAAATTTTGTTTTCATTTTTCTTTTTCCCATGTCCTAGTTCAGAAAAAAAAGTCAGAGGTTCAGAGTGGTACAGTGAACCTCACAAATCTCTTAGGTAGCTTCACCAGCTGGTCACACTATGCCACATGGGGTCATCAGTCTCCATGGTTACTGGGGGGCGTGTGTGTGTGTTTCCTGCTCTGGAAGCCATCTGAAAATGTGTGTAGAGATCATGCTATTTCACCCCTCAAACCTTCAGTGCTTATCTCCTAAAGGATATTTCTTATATAAAAATCTCAATACCATTTTCACACCCAAATCGTATGCTAAAGACACAGTAATATAATCTAACAGCCAAACTTAGAACTTTTACTTTCAATTCAGGATTCAACCAAAAGTCACACAGACACAGAGATGGAACCTTTGCCAACAGACGTAGAGAAGGGAGCTCAGGAGTCCTCGTTCTTCGGGTCTCAGGCATTTGAACAATTTCCAAAATGATGGCACCTTCTCCACTAATGGAAGAAACAAAAATACACTTCAGTTGCTTTCTTCTGATCAAAAAAGGTGGGCCAGTTTCAAAAAAGCCTGTCATAGGCATTGCACTCAGGAGCAATCTCTGGGCTCCTGATCGTCCCATCAAGCTGGATGGCCGGGTAATTGGGACCATTAGTGTCACAGCAGCATCAGGACCCCTGGCTTCTGACAACATCAACGAGCATCTATCTCGGAGGCTCAGCACAGCGCTGGCTGGAACAGGAGCTGTAATTGGAGGGTCCCAGCCCCTCCCCAGCGCTGCTGCTATTGGAAAAACCAACTTGGTCACACCAGCCACAGCCTCCAAAGCCACCCAGAAAGCGGTGGCAGGGTGAGGTCTGCGACTCCCCAACCACGTCACTCTGTCTGGAATTTGGGTTCTTTAAGGTTCCCAGGGTCCAGCACAGTAGCCCAAGTGAGGACCACCAAGACATGGAACATATTCAGAAGGGCCGACCGTGCAGGGTGCCACAGGGAGCTTACAGTCCCCAGGAGAAGTGACAAGTGACAGCCTGAGAAAACAAATGTAGCAGATGCTGTTGGGCCCACCAAGGCCCTTGGTCATCACTACTTTGTCCTGCAGTGGCTTCTCGCTCCCCCCTTTACCTGGGGTCTTCCCCAGGTGCAGGACCTGTGTGACCAGGAACTGGCCTCCCAGGAAGCAGCCCCAGGGCAGGCCCGGCTCCCCACCCTCCAGCACATCCCCTTGAGGTCCCCCAGAGCCCTGCCATGGCCA
Source organism: Heterocephalus glaber (assembly GCF_053883595.1). Lineage (NCBI taxonomy): Eukaryota > Metazoa > Chordata > Mammalia > Rodentia > Bathyergidae > Heterocephalus > Heterocephalus glaber. Next base: position 19,923,856 of record NW_028258410.1, on the reverse strand, counting down.
TCTGCCTATCGTCTTACCAGGACGGGACCTTTTTCTTCCATCTCACTTCCTGCTCTCCCAGAGCCTTCTGGGACCACCTCAGATAACTGAACTCACACCGGGTCTCAGGTTGGCTTTTGGAAGAATCCAACCCAAGGCCCCATGTAAAGCATGCAGGAGGTCAGAGGGCAGGAAGGACTCCGGGGAAGGACAGAGGTAGAAGGTTGGGCTGGTGTAGGTGCTGGGACAGTTCGCAGAAGGGCAGAGCAGCCTCCCCAGAGGCGGGTGTTGGTTGAAGCAAATGCCCAGTTGGCGAGAGGGCAGAGCAGGTATGGAGATCAAGAGACAGAGAGCACCCCACCCACCCTGGGAAGAGCAGGGCCCACATGGCTGAGCCAGAGGGCCTGCTCTCCAGGAGTCGGACAGAACAGGAAAGAAGCAGGAGACAGATTCTGAGGCGAGGTGGAAGGGGCCTGACCCCGGAGTGCCTTCGGACCGGCCAGCAAGAAATGTCAAGGCTCAGTGCAGGGGCGTGGCTGACCTGGTGCCATATAAAAGATGGGCCTGTTGCAGTGGAGGACAGAGCAAGGACACCAGGAGAGCTGTCTCTTAACACCCCTCAGAGAGAGTGGAGCTGAGATGGCAGGGGTGAGGGAGAAAGGAGCCAGCAGGTGTGGGCAGAGCACCTCCGAAGGGGGCCACACCAGTACTTAGGGGATTGCAGAGGGGAGGGAGCAGGAGAACCCCAAGACCTATAGACATGGAGAGATGCAGAACACAGCTGAACATGCAAACCCAGACATCTGAGAAGGGGTCTGGACCTGACATGGAAATTTTTTGTTTTTGTTTTTTTTTTGACTATGTAGTCCAGGCTGGATTTGAACTCATGGCAATCCTCCTGCCTCAGCCTCCTGAGTGCTGGGATTATAGGCATGGAAATATTTTAAAATAAAAATAAAAGGTGATTTTTGATGTCTCGAGTAAATCAGATCAGAATCCCTAAAATGACACTTTCTGTCAACCTTGGGACTCTCAATTTGAGGGGCTTAATGATGAAAATAGGAACAAAAGGAAGCATGGAGCAGCCTGAGCCAGGCGCATGGATTCCCACCATCTCCTCCACACCAGCCGACTTCTCATGCCTCGGGTGGCAGCTCCAGACGCAGGGGAGTTCAAGGTGCTTGTAGGAACCTACACCTGTGAAAGGTGGAAAAGCTGGTCCACAGGGGCCCGACAGCCTCAGCAGAGCCAGGGAAGTGGCGGAACAAGTGGAACCGCACAGGCCAACTCACTGGGGCCCGGAGCCCAGGCCTTTCTGCCTGTCATGGTCACCAGGGGAGGCCTGATGGAAGACAGAGGGCTCCCTGCAGCTTCCACCTTACATTTGCAAGAAAACCAAGAATAATATAACTGTTGTAGAGAGGTAGGGCAAACTTTACTAACCAAGATGCATAATCTCAAAAGGACAAAAAGACAAAAAACGCACAAATGTTGAAACTACTAGATTTTGATGACCTGCACATGCTTATGTGGACAGAATCTTTCAGCACTCTGAGAAGCTGAGGCAGGAGAGTCACAAGTTCAAGCGCTGTGGGGGCAACTTAGTGACTGAGAAAGACCCTGTCTCAAAATAGAAATTACAAGAAGGGCTGGGGATGTAGCTCAGTGCAAGAGTCGTGTGTTCAATTCTCAGTACCACATACACAAAAAAGTGAATCTTTATGGAAACCTGTTAAAATATTTGTAAACTGAATTAGTAATAGAGTTAATTTTTGTAATATAGAAATGCTTCTTTCAAACTGACAAGGAAAAGGTGGTGATGGCTATAAATATACAATTCACAGAAGAGCTCATGTCACCTCTCCTACTGCTGAAAAGTCCATCCCTAGACATAAAAGTACCCAGACCTTGTACTAATATCCACAAAGGTGCTCACTGTAGCTTTATTCCTAGTGGCCTTGGACTGGAGACAAAACAAATTCCTATGACTAAAAGAATGACTGAGCAATTTACAGGTATATTCACCCAAAGATATTTGCACAGCTATTGTAATGAACCACTTTAATTTAGAGCCATACAAGATGACTTTAAGGTGTTCCTACAAAAAAATTGAGTGATAAAAGTCAAAATGTAAAAGGGTGTTGCTTACAGGTTTATTGATTCTGTTGATCTCTTCAAAGAATTAATTTCAGTTTTAATTATTTTTTTCAGTCCTGGGGATCGAACCTAGGGCCTTCACATTGAGCTATATCCCCAGCCCTTTTTTATTTGGAGACAGGGTCTCACTAAGTTGCTGAATGCCCAGGCTGGGTTCTAACTTTTGATCCTCCTGCCTCAGCCTCCCGGAGTGCTGGGATTACATATGCGTAGTGCTACATATGATTTAGCTTTAATTTTATCTCTTGACTTCTCTTTACTATGTCATTGTTTTCAGCTCTTCTCTTTATCTTCCTTAATTCTACTTATTTGGGATTACTTTGTTCTCTTTTTTTAATCTGGTATCTTAAAGTGAAATCTTAGGTCATTGTTTTTCTACCTTTCTTGTTTTAAAATATATAGTCATAGGGCCCAGGATTTAGCTCAGTGGTTTCACTGCCTGCTGCGCAAGTGCAAGGATCCGAGTTCAATCCCCGGTACCACAAAAATAAATAAATAAATAAATAAAATATATACTCATAGGGCCAGGGATTTAGCTCAGTGGTTCTGCCGCCTGCCTCCTAAGTGCAAGGTCCTGAGATCAATCCCTGGTACCAAAAAAATTAATTAATTAAAATATATACTCATTGATGGCTATATATTTCCCTCTCTGCACTGCTTTAGGTGCATCTGCCAATTTTTGATGTTGTATTTTTGTTATCATTCAGCAAAACTTCCTTTTATAAATAGTTTACTTAGAAAAAATACTATCTATAATGACATATAAAGCAAATTATGGGCAAAGCCAGGCACAGTGGCGCACACCTGTGATCCCAGCACTCGAGAGACTGAGGCAGGAGGATCGCTGTGAGTTCAAGGCCAGCCTGGGCTACATAGTGAGTCAAAGGCCAGCCTGAACTACATAGCAAGACCCTGTCTCATAACAACAACAACAGAGTTATAAGCTAATTGGTATGCAAATGTGATAAAAATTGTGAAGGAATATATAGAAGTTACTAAGGTTTGGAAAACAATGTTGTGACATTAATTTGAAAACCTTTCCGCTTCAAAACTGGTTAGAGAGGGGAAACAAAACCTCCCTCTGTGGGGAGTAAACCTGAAAACTCGTTGAGAATCCCTGTGGAGATGTTGGAGTTGTGTTTGTGTTTGACTCTGAATTGGCTGCCTTCTCTGCTCACATTGACTCCCTGTCCCACTTTATCTTCCCTTTCTTTTTATTTTATTTTATTTTTTTGGTACCAGGGATCGAACTCAGGACCTTGCGCTTTCAAGGCAGGCAATGGAACCACTGAGCTAAATCCCTGGCCCATCTTCCCTTTCTAATAGTAGCTCCATTACTTGGCACAGTGGCTCAGAATGAGGACTGCTCTCCACCCCTACTGACAGTGACTAGTGGCCAGGTGTGGAAGTGCTCCCAGTGCCAGGTGAGGACAGGTAAGGCTATCCTTGCCCACCCCTGCCTGCCTTGTGACCTGCTCCTCCTCTTTTTTTCTGTTCCCACTGACCAAAACTGCAGACAGCAACAGGGCCTCTGGACCAAGAGCAAGATCTCCAGGCCAACGGAGTATAAAGCAAAAAGCTAGAGGGAGACTGAGTCCCTCAAAACTTCATTTACCCAAACTGCCACACCAGCTCAGCCATTTACATAAGTAAAAAATAAACTTGATCTTGAATAAGCTATCCTCTCTGTCACAGCAGCCAAGGCTAAATCCTAAGGAATTCAGAGCACAAAGAGCCCGGATGGAAACCAGCAGGATGTTAGGGTGCAGGCTGTGCAGCCCAGGTCTCTGGTTAGTCTCCACACCAGCCAAACTCAGTGGAGGCCCCAGAAGTAGATTTTTAGCCTTTGAACCTAAATTGCAGCAAAAATAGAAGAAGCTGATTTTAGAAACAGAAAAGCTCATGTACCTAACAGAAGGAATGAATCACACCAAAATTAGAAGCATATTTTGCTACCAAGGTGTGCGGATTAATGTTCTGTCCCAAGCCATGGACCCCAGGCGACTTGGGACCAGGCAACAGCATGCCGGTCTAGTTGGCTTTTTGATATTAACAGTGAGATTTCAGATTAAAGATCTAAATTTCCATCTTCTTCTGAAAAAAGCAGACATAGAGCATTAGATGTTCCTTCCATCGGCAAGGTCATTGCCTAACTCACTGGACTGGACAGCAGGCTCCTACCTGTCCCCGGGGGCCCCACTCCCTGGTCCCCACTCAGTGAGGCTGGGCCATCACTGTGGAGCATGGGGCAGGGCTGGAGAGCTGTTCTTTCCTACCCTAAAGCCCTTCTGGTATCTCTGCTGAAAACAGCCAAACAAAAGATAGATCAAGAGAGACATGTGTTTCAAGGAAAATGAGGGCACATATTTCTTTGTGAAAGTGAATTCCCTAAGCCTTTACTATGCAAATAAATATACTTGTGTTTGCTTCCCCCATGCACTCCTGCCTCCTAGCCTCTAGACATCTGAGGGATGACCCTGAGTACCTCTGTCCTCTCCCTCACACCTCCATCACCCTCCCTGGGCCCCTGTGGCTCCTTCAAACACAGGAAGGCCCAGCTTACATTTTCCAGCGACATCACCCCCACCCCTGCCAAGCTGCTGCTCAGAGGTGTTTGCTTCCCTTTTCTTTTCTTTCTTTCTTTTGGTACCTGGGATAGAACTCCAGACCTTGCACTTGCCAGGCAGGCACGGTGCCTCTGAACTAAATCCCCCCCCCCAGGTGTTCGCTTCCATTCTTTGTGGTGTTGTTGTTTCTTTTTCCCTTCTCAGCCCCAGGAACCAATCCAAGCTGTGTTTGCTCCCTGATGTGTTAACACTGTGTAGCCCTCTTTGCAATGAGAGAACCTCAGGCTCCCTTAATTACTCGGCTGCTACTGAAACACTGAGTGAGAGACAAAACCCTTCATTTGGGGGGAAAATTAATTGTATACAAACAAGAACGCATTTCATCTTGAATTAAATTCTCCAACACTCCCTTGGCAGAGAACTCCCTGGCTATGTCTTTTCTATTTGGCATGGAGTCGCCACCCCCACTTCCCTGGGAGATTTTCCTGGCAAACAGGGCCAGGCCTGGAGGTCCCCAAGGGCTGTGCTGGGCACTTCTGCTCACTGCTCCTTCTCTTGCCCGCTGAGGCTGCCATTGCTCCAGCCGCCCTTGAACTGCGACCCACCCCAGCCCTGTCCCTCCCCATGAAGTCCCCTCCCCTCAAACCCTGCCCCATCCACAGTGGCTGCTCTTCTCGCTGCCCATGGCATCTGAGGTAAACAGAAGATTAAACATGATGAATCACAGCGAGCGAGCGGAAGGCGCAGCGTGGAGAAGGAGCTCACGTTCCCGAGACTCCGAGATTTATTGCCAAGTGCCACAAATAATGAAATCATCCATCTTCCATGGACAAAAACAGGAATCCACTGCAGCAGGTTTGAAAGGCAGTGGGGAAAGTCCTGCCTCCTCCTGGGGTGATTCTGTGATCCCTGCTGCCTGGCTAACCTGCCCGGGGCCCCCTGGGCCCTGCACAGAGTGACACCCCTGGCCCTCTGAGATCTGCTCTGAGAAGAGAACAGTTACCAGCACCCGAGCTCCCTGCTGCAGGGACTGGCTTGTCCCTTACTGCAGTCGGCTTAAGAGTTACATCCTCAGCCCTGTCAGCCACTGGCCCCCAGTCATGGTCCCACTTACCTGTCACTGACATAAAATAAGTCAAGTGTATCGCTTCCTTGGGGACATCCCCATCACCCTCTCCCTGGAATCCTGGCATGTGGGATGGAGAGCATTTCAAGGCTGCCAGAATCTAGGACACGCTTCAAAAACATTTGTTCATCCTGACGACCCCAAATTAGCACATGCCTCAGAGCCCCAGCAGCAACACCAGACAGTCCCACTTCACTGCCACCGTTCCGAAGGGCCTGGGAGACTCCAGGGTTGGGTCCGGAGCCTCTGCAGCATGGGCCACATGAAGGCACCCAACCCCAAACTCTTCCACACAGGCTTCTCACACAGGCTCCACACAGCCTCCTCCACGCAGGCAAGACACACACACAAACGCACACACACATGTGCACCCTGGACCAACAGCTGCTACAGTTTGAACCACATGCAGCCCCAACATCTTCAAACTGAAGTCCTTTTCAGTCTTGCCATCTGCTATGATCTGAAGGTCTGCATGTCTCCAAAACGCATTCCACTGAAACCTAACCCGGGGGTGGGTGTTACAAGGCTGGCTTTTGGGAGCTGATTTGGTCATGAGGGCTCTGCCTGCACAGATGTGATTAGGGCTCTTCTAAAATAGGCTGAAAGGAGCCACCTTGCCCCTTCTGCTCCTCCCCTGTGGGAGGACAGAGCAACAAGGTGCCATCTGTGAGGAACAGGTCCTCACCAGACACCAGGTCTGCTGACAGCTTGCTGCTGGACTTCCCAGGCCCCAAAACTGTAGGAAATAAATTACTATTGTTTATCAATTACCCAGCCTAAGGTATTTTGTTATAGCAGCCCAGATAGTCTAAGACTGGATGCAGCCAGGAACCAGATGGCAGGGGGGGAGACAGGCGGACACCCTCTCCTCCTATTTCTGCCCTGAGCCCAGGAGCTCCCTTTTATTAGTTTCACAAATTAGAGCTTAGAATAAGGTTCTTTGTAGGGGAGGGTGCCCAGGAGTGCTCTACCACTGAGCCGCATCCCAGCCCTTTTTATTTTATTCTGAGAGGGCCTTCCTGTGTATCCCAGGCTGGCCTCTAACTTGGGATCCTCCTGTCTCAGCCCCTCAAGTAGCTGGGATTACAGGCATGTGCCACTGTGTCTGGTGAATAAGATTCTCTTTAACAGCAAGAGTTTAGGGCCTAAAAAGAAGCTTAATAAGAACCAACCCCCTTTCAAATTTAAAAGCTCCTTTGTTACAACACAAGTTTTCTGAAATCATAGTAAGGCCCATAGTAAGTGGACTCTTACTAGATAACCATTGTTTTACTTGTCTGAGGCCATTTGAAATGTATCAGAAAACAAAGTAGCACATCAAATACGTGATTTCACTGACACTATCACCTAACATGAGTAGAAAGGGATGTTTTTTATTTGTTTTGAGACAGGGTCTCACTATGTAGTTCAGGCTAGCCTTGAACTCCTTATATAGCCCAGGCTGGCTTCAAACTCACACAATTCTCCTGCCTCGGTCTCCCAAATGCTAGGCTTATAGGTGTTCACCACCATGCCTGGCTCTGGAAAGGGTTTTTGAAGTAAATAAATACCCCAGCATACTGGAGTGATGAGACCTTACATGTGGCCCAGCATCCTCCTGGCTCTCTGACTTTGTCCCCAGTCTTGCATCTCACTGACCACTCTACCCAAGCTCCCTGCCCTGCGACTCCCCCACCCCCAGGTTGGCACCCACTCAGGACCTACACTCGCTGGGACGCTCTCCCCCAAAGCCCCCAAGGCCTGAGTCATGGCTCAGCTGCGACTCTGCGGGGTGGCCTTTCCCCACGCCCCCTCTCACTGTCTGGGACTCTCTTCCTCATCCCCCACTTTCCATGCCCAGCACTTATTATGGGTCAGCTCCTCTCAGCAGACTGCCCTGCCTTCCCTGAGATGCACTCCACTTGCCCAGGACTTTACTCCTCAACATGACAGCCCTTGGTCCCGCATAAACCAGACTGTGAGTCACCACATGGCTGTGCCCCGAGCTGTTTGCCTCTGCAGGTCCACAGTCCACCAGCTCCTGCTCTGTGGCCAAGGCTGATGCCCAGAGGCGGCTCCCAGGCTCCCAGCTCCTGGCCTCCAGTAGGAATCTGGCCAATGGGAAGGAAATGCTGCAGCTCAGGTGAGGGAAAGATGTCCCCTGCCTGTTCTCCTTCGGGGCCTGCAGCTCCCGCCCATACTGACTGCATCATCAAACACTCTCAGCTCCCACTGGCTTCCTGTCCCTTCATCTATGGTCCGTGAGGTTTGAAAAATCAATATTCCCATGACTTAATCGCATGAAAGTTTTTATACAGAGTTTCTAGCTTGATGTGAAGGGATTCAAAAACCTTCCTTCAATTTTATTTACCAGCCTGCTGAGGGGGTGCGTGAATTCTCATCTACCGTCACACTTAATCAGGGTGGGACTAAGGAGCTGGTGTCCCTTGCTTCCACACCCATCTTGGTGAATTAAATGGCTCTGTACCACTTCCCCAAGTGCACTGGAAGCCACAGTCCCCTCTGTTCCCCAAACCCCATCTAAAGCTTCAAGCAATAAGGCATAATGATGGTAAAAAGGTAATACTGGGTACAAAAAGGTTTCTAACAGGACTGGAAAACATGGGAATGTGGTTTGTCAAAGAAGTACATCAAGCCTGGCATGTCTATAATTCCAGCTACCCAGGAGGCTGAGGCAGGAGGATCACACGTTCAAGGCCAGTGGGACAACTTAGCCAAACCCTAAAAAAAATTTTGTAAAGGACAGGAACACAACTCAGGGCTCCCTAGTTTCAATCCCAAGTAATAATAATAATAGTGCAACAGAACCAGGAAATGAGCAAGAAAGGACACTCTGGGTAGACAAGTATAAGGATGGGCAGAGAGTTTGGGGGTGGCAGGCAGTGATAGGAAAACCTAAAGTTGCCAACAGAAGTTAAACTGTCTAAGCCAGAAGGCGTACGAGGCTTGTTTCAAGGAGTGGGAGATCATTAAACTGAGTTACCAGGGCTTCCAAGAGAGGGTAGGAGTAATTTAATGAGAAGCCTGACACTACCAAAATTCAAATTAATTCTTTGCTTGGCTGCTCCCGGGGGAGGACAGAAAAGGAGTTACCAAAATAAAGCTAACCAAAATATTTTTTAACAGAAGCCAGACGTGTATATGCATGAATGTATGCTCGTGTGTGTGTGTGAATACACAGAGATGGAGGAAGTGAGCAAGAGGGATGGGGGTACAGGGGAGCTACAATACAGGGAAACTGAGGTGAGTCACTTCTGGATGCTGTCCTGCAGCTTCTCTGACACAAACATGCTTGAAAAGCCTCCTCTGGCCTGTCCTTGACACCATAGCTGCAGTCCCGGGTGTTGGCAGGAACCAGGCCACCCTCAGAGCTCTCAGGGAGGGGCCTGTCTGGGGGGCCCCATGCCACCCGCCCGAATGCGGCACCCACCTCCCTGCACCTGTTGCTGCTCAGAACCTCACAAATGCCAGCGCTGACATCTGCTCACAAGAGGCTCGCACACAGCATCAAGCACGTTACATCCTCTACTGATTCCTTTTGGTTCTTCCAGTTACCTCAAAGAAAACATCTCGATTTGGTGCTAATGTGCCTTTAGCACCTGTCTCAGCCTAGTTATCACCCTTTTGAGCAAAGAAAGACCTGGTGGGGCTTCATGTGGAGGCAGCACCTCTGTTTAAGATGATTGTCCTTACCCCTTTGGTTCCCTTCCTTCCTGTCCAGAGATGTGGTGGCCCATTTACTCTAAATACAAAGCTCTCCTTTCAAATGAAAATTACTTGATGACAACAAAAGTGGGCTTTTTAAAAGAACTCTATTGAGTAAATCAGGGATCAGCAAACTACAGCCTGCAGACCAACTGCCTGTTTTCGTAAATTGAGTTTTGCTGGGCCACCAGCCTCGGCGCTGTTTATTTATTGTCTCTGGCTACATCTGTCCTCACACTACCACGACATGGGGAGCAGCAGCAGAGACCAGGAACCCAATGAAGCCTAAAATATGCATTCTCTGGCCCTTTACAGAAAATGTTTGTCCATCCCTGGAGTAAAGGATCATCCTGGGGACCCCAGCTCCCCCACTGATCATGGGGTCTGGTCACCTGATTGGTCCTCAGCTGCCCCCTCTGAGGGGAAAACAGTCCCCACACATGAGGCCCCATGTGGCATGATAAGAGCATGCGCGAAAGACTCAGGCCCAAAGCCCCACATAGAGCGTCAGGCCGGGAAGTGACCGCTGGGATTATCACCAGTGTAGACTGAGAAAACCCACTTTGACAACTGGGATGATTGACCCTCAGAGGAGAGGAACGATCACAGTACAGGAGAACGACCCTGAGAAGCCACTTGGGCTTGGAGAGTGCTGGCCCACATTGCAGTACAGCCACAAAGCCACAGCTCCTCGGACCAGAGGTGGGGTGTGGAGGTGAGGTGGAGGGAGCAGGGGGAAGGGAGGGGTTGCTAAGCAACACGTCCTGATGCTGGGCTTGGCAGAAATGGCCAAGGCGTCGGGGTATCCATAAAATCACCCCTGTGACGCTCCAAAGTCACCAGGGGGATGTGCCCTCCACAGCTGCCCTGGGACTCAGAACCTGCCGTGTGTGGGTAGGTGGTGTGAAGAACGTGAATGGGAATAAGAGTGGAGCTGCAGGGGCAAGGGGGCTCTGGGAGCAGCGCAAATCTGCAGGACGGCTTTGGACCCTCAGACTTGGGCCTGGAGCCCCTGGGTCACAGTGAGACCCTTTCCAGCCAGGGTTGTTTGTGACCTGAACAGGCCCAGGGAAGTGGGGCTGGTCCCCGGGCCATGGACAAACAGACAGGGTGTTTCCTGTATCCCTTAGGTTTGCAGGCCAGGAGCTCTGACCACAGCTGTCCATCTTTCCACCATCCTCCTGCTTCCTGTCAGTGTCTCCGTCACTGACTGGACACGCTACAAAAGCAAGAAACTTATGTGGAATCGTGGCATGGAATAAACATGCATCTTGCTTAAAAAAATGAAACCACAACAACAACAAAACTCCTCTCTTTGGTCCCTACTTCTTCCTGAGTCATTCCTGAAGAACCTTTTTCTGGAACCTTCCAGTTACCTAAACCAATAAATCTCTTTTTGCCTTTGGGTTTGCGTTTCTGTCATTTAACAAAAGAAAGCTTCTTAATTTATGGAAACCAGAGAAGGTTAGTACAGTTATCCTCCCAACAGTACCTGAGGGTCCTTTTTTCTAACTCATTATCCTGCCATTCCAACCTGACTTCCTTTAACCTTTCTCAACCAAGGATAAGAGAGATAGTGCCCATACTCCATGGGCCGCAAAGATTTCTGGGAAATGTAGTCTTTATTCTAAGAAGCCACATTTCCTGCTGCTGAGACTTGAGGGGAGACACTGAGGGAACCCAGCACTCCCTTGCCACAGCTCAGTAACCCTGCCCTGTCCCTAGTGAGGCAGCCATGAGTGTGGAACAGATGACCTCAAACCCTGCACCAATATGGTAGGGCATGTTTATCCCTCTGGCCTAGCTAGGAGGACAGCTCTTGGCTCTGGTAAGGATCAAGCTTTCTACAGATTGACAGACCAGCTGGGTATTGTGGCACACGCCTGTGATCCCAGCACTCAGGAGAATGAGGCAGAGGATCACCATGAGTTCAAGGTCAGCCTGGACTACATAGTGAGACCCTACCAAAAACAAAACAATAAAATAAACAGACCAAAAAAAGAAAGGCATTGAGCAATGAGAGGCAGCACCAACAAAGACCTCTGCCCCCTTTCTCTCAGGGACTCCCAGGGAACCTGGGCCTTCCTCGGGGCAGCTGGCCTCTCCTGCCCCAGGGCCCTGAGACAGGGGCTGAGGGAGGGGACCATGGCTCCAGGCTTTGGAGGAAATGCTGATCCCAGGCTGGGAGAGTGCAGTCTGCCACCTGCTAAGGTTACTCCATCTCTGTCTCCGCAGGAGAGGAAGCCCAGGTGGGGACATCTGCCGTTTTTAGCACTGGTGCAAGCAGGAGATGACTGAATCCTGGACTCTGAGGGACCCTGTCTGGCTGCACAGGAACTTGTCTCCCAGGAGTGCCACCAACAGCCTCGGGGCCACCAGAAGAGGTGCCCCAGCCCTTGGGCACCAGGGAGTGGAGCTGATGGTGGAGGAGGTGCTGCCGGGGTCAGGACAGAGCTGCCCAGAGTGGCAGCCTCAGCTCCCAGATGAGAGACGTTCATCACCCGGGCTGTTAAAGCAGGGAGCAGTGCACTGAGGGCCAGGCCCACCCACAAAGGCCAGAAAACAGGGACGGAGGGAGGTGACGTGAGGAGAGACTCTCAAAGACATAGAGGACGCAGGTATGGGGGGATTCTATTCATTCACTTATTCATTCATTCACTCTACAAATATTTATTGAGTCCTACCATATGCCGGGCACTGCTCAGTGCACACCCAGAGCCCAAGCTACAGGAGTCTGGGCAGGGCAGTTCTCACAGCCTGGCTCCACAGGGAAGGTGAGGGGAAGGAGGTAGCCAGGCAGCACCCTTGGGACCCCAACCACGCTGGACACCACCCAAGCCCACCCTTCTCGACCTTCCTGACAGCAATGTCCCCTCCCACATGTGCCTGCATGGTGCCCTGGTGAGCCATGCCAAAGACACTGTCCTCCCAAGGGAAACCGGAGTTGGCCCTCCCTAAGAAATGGGGGAGTGGAGGAATGGTGAGGCCTGAGGACCCTGGTTTCCTTTCCCTGATCCTCAGGTTGGCTGCTGTTGGCTGTGCCCAAGTCCACACCAGGCTCTCCCAGCACCCGGGGAGATGCCCCAGATGAAGGCCCAGCCACCAGCCCTGCCCTGTGTGCAGTGAGCCCAGGGGACCTCCTGGGTGACTGAGCCCAGGAGGGAGGCTCTGCCCGGCCCTCGGCTCCTGAAGGCTCCAACCTAGAGCATAGGACACTGTGAATGGAGTGGGACATAGTCACACCTCCCTCCAACCCAAAGGAGACTGGCCCCTGCTGCTGAGCCTGGGGGCTGCTGCCGGGCTCTGTGGGTCAGAAGCGTTGCCGTGTGGTTTAGACCCTGCATCCACAGCCTAATGTCCACACGGCAGAAGCTCCAAATGTGAAGCTCACCGGGCCAAGCTCTCCCTCGCTTGATCCCTGCTACTTGCACTTCCATCTTTATCACTCGCAGACTGAACCGTTGCCGAGTCCCTTGGTCACCGCCACGGGAGAGGGAATGGAGCAGCTCCAGCAGGCAGACAGTCCCCACAGCACTAGATCATGGTCGTCAGATGACATCTGTCCCCACAAAGGGCTGCTTTGCTGTCACCTCTGGTTTATGATCTCACCTGAGAGGAGCCACCTCTCCACCCTGCAGCCCTGGTTCTCCCTCTGCAGGCCAAGCCAGTGCAATTTCCACAGATGCACTGAGATCCATCAGAGCCCTAAAGCTCCCTTGCTCCCCAGAATTGGAGGCCCAAGTCCCATCCACCCCAGCCCAGCTCACAGGCCTGGGAAATCTGCTGCCTCTGCCCTACCAGGATAGCGCTGGGGCCCAGGTGGAGAGCGGGTCACAGAGATAGCATGGCATCTGGAAGAGAGAACTCAGGGGGGCTGTTTGCATCACTTCTTTCACAGCCAGATGTTGGAAGCAAGAAATCCCACTTCTGGTCCACACTGAGACCAGTGTCACGGTTCTCTGTGGATGTGGACAGCATGGTCAGAGCCCTGAGCTTTCTCAGACTGCAACTCCAGGAGGCAGTTCCCTGGGTTATATAGCATCTCTGTGCCTCAGTGATCATCCCTGTTGTGTAAGATTATTGTTGTGTAGGGTTATTGCAGATTAAGACAGAAATACCAACCAGTAAATGCTCAGTGCAGTGTCTGCCCACAGGACACCAGGATTTAAAATAATGGGTGTCATCATTGTTATTGCATTTCACATATATTGACTATTGATTTTATATGCATTATGATTGATTGATTTTATGTCATCACATCGCATTTGATGACACCCTTGACCTTCATCCGTGGCCCTCTCTGGCCTGTGCTGGGATCAGTTCCATCCTCTGATCCATTCCCTGCAGAAGCACAGGCTGGAAAGGCAGTGTTAAAGTTACCCCTTCTTTTCACCACAATCAATAGCCATGGATGTCACTGAGCCTGTGGCAGACGCTAGCCTGTCAGCCCTCAGGCAGAAGCTACAGTTCACAGATGACATGCTTTCTCATTTCACCTTCCTGCTATCCACTGACAGCACAGGTCCAGCGTCACCTGGGCCTTCCTGCCTCCTTCCTGCTGGGAAGTTCCCCCGGTGGCCCCACAAAGCTCTCCTCTACTCTTGCTTGTAGTTCTCAAGAAAAACTGCAGAATGCGCTGGGAATGCAGCATCCTGAGATAGGCCAGGGCGGTCTGGACCAGGGCTCACTCCTGTCCTGCCCAGGGCTCATATGACAGCCTAAGTTAGGCAGAAGTCCGGAAGTGCCTGGGACAGCTGGGGCTTCTTTTTCTCTTCAGGAAAACAAGCCATCCTTTTAAGCTCTGCACGGTGAGTCCCATTGCCCTGGGATACGTACCCCAGGGTGGGGCTGACTTTCAGGGTCCCACAGCTCTGATGCATTTGGGGTACACATGCTCCAGACTCAGCTGCCCACCGGCTGCCCCTTCCTCACAAAAGCAGTTTTACAGGACCCTGAGTCTGATCACACCACCTCTCTTCATTCCATCCTCCAGTGCCCCTCACGGGCCGGACAGCTCAGGCCCTGTCTCTTCTCGGTCCCTCACCTGCCACCCAGCTCCACTGCTGTTTCCATTTCGCAGAGCTCGTCCTCCTCAGGTCAGGAGCATCCCTTAACATGCCCGCCCATGCCAGCTCCTTCTCCTCAGACAAGGAAAGTCAAGGGCACCTCCTCCGAAGACCTCCCAGTCCAAAGCAGGCTGACCCCTCCCAACTATCGTGTCCCTGCTCGTTCCAGGCTCACTCCTGGCTATTTCATTTGGAATATGTGCTCATATTGCATGATTGCAATAATAAATACAACTGGAATAAGCCTGTTGAGGACAGAGCCCATGGATTTGGGTTCAGTGGGGGCGTTCCAGAGAGAAGCCAGTTGTCCCAAGCTGTAGGCTTCCCTATCCCTCCACCCCACCCCAGCCCACCCTGTCACTGCAGCTCAGGACTGGGGAAGGTGCAGAGTGTGCTTAGTGTGATGGACAGTCCTAACAATCTCACCCACGTTTACAGCCTGCAAGTAGTCAAGCATCTGCTATTCCCGAAAGAGAAAGATAAACACAAATCGAAACATGAAGGGAAGAGAAAAAGGTTTGTAAATGAGAGAGGGATGCATTTGCCAGCACTGAGCGGGAGCATATGTTTCCTCCTGGTCTGGGACCTAAGAGGAAGCCCAGAGGAGGAAACATTCAGAAAAGACGACGCTTCATCCTGACATGAGCCCACAGCCGTGTCGGGAATCTGTAGAAATGGAGCCTTTGGGCTATTATTTAAAAATCAAGAAGCAGAAGAAGAAAAGGCAACCAGCCCTGAGCCTAAAGTCTGGAGCATCCATTGCCCATCTGGCCGCCCAGCAGCAGCTAGCCGGGTGGATGTATCACAGGCCTTCTAGGGGCAGGGGTCCCCCTCGAGGCCCTCCCACACCCAGTTTAGGGGTAACCAGTGTTTTATAGACTGTCTCTCGAGAGTGATTAGAAGCAAAGCTGCAGATTACCCAGCAAGTCCCAAAGCACTTCTATGGAAATCTTACTTCCTAAGCCCCCAGCCCCAAGTCCAGGGTCACTGCTTGACCCAATTCATCTGTAACTCTGCCTAGCACCAGCAGGGAGGCACACACTGGTAACTGCAGAGCTGACTGCCCTGGCACACTAACTCGCTTAATCCTCACCTGGATGCAGGCAGATGGGCTACCGGGTCCCCAGCTCCCAGGTGAGCAGAGTCCGGCTGGGAAGAGCAGATTCTAGGCTGCCAGCCCAGTACTTTGGAAGAACAGGGCCCCCACCACTGACCACTGACCGTGCTCGCTCACGAAATGGGAGAGGCTCTTATCTCACCTAATGTAACGTCTGTGTTCATCATGTTGTAAATGACAGGATTTTCTTATTTTTAAAGGCTGAATAATATTCCATGCTCTTTATCCATTCATCCACTGGGAGACACTCAGGGTAACCCCGTATCTCAGGGATTGTGACACTGCCATGAACAGGGGTGAGCAGACACACAGATTTCCTTTCCTTGGGACATACACACAGTAGTAGGATTGCTAGATCTCCAACCTCATTTTTAACTACTCTTCTTTATTACATGCTCCCAGATCATTCAACTTTGTTTTCTTGAAAGCAACGATTATCTGCGCTATTTAGTTTGGAATGCTTGTTTCTGTTGAACAATTACAATAATAAATACAATTGGAACAAGCATGTTTGGGAACAAATCCCATGGATCCGGGTGAACAAGCAGCTCAGGGAGACATTCCAGAGAGAAGCTGGCTGCCCGAGCCGTGGGTTTACCTACCAACTGAAGGATGGAATAAAGAACACAGTATTGGTTAAGCCACGGAGTCAGCCAAGTGCTTTGGTTAGAAGAGCTTATGCAATGATTGCCAAGTAGGAAATACACAAATTTAGTGACTATTTTTATCTACTTTTTCTATTGTTATCTATGTTTGTTATTATTAATCTCAGTATTACCTATGTAAGTCTAAAATGTACTAATCTACTAATGACCTGCTCAAAAGTCTGGTGGCTCCCTGCCTGGAATCTCTTCCCCAATTCTTCTTTCCTAAGAGAACCTCAGTGTTGTCAAGGGGTTTCCACCGCTCACTCCCCCAGGCACCCTCAGACCCGGTCCTCATCCTGCCAGGGGGCTTCTGTCTGGCCCACACCTATTCGAATTTATTTGTTCAGGGCTGGGCAGGTCTCTTAAAGGAAGCTAAAGAGAAGGACTTGGTGACCATGCTTTGAGAGTTTCTCTCCTGTCATTGACCTGCACGTGGTGACATGTGGTCCCATGGCAGCAATGTTGTGACTAGCAGGTAAACTAGACTTCGACCAAAGCCCAGAGTAAGTAGTAAAGCAGAGAGGCCCCATCACCCCGGGTCCCTGGGGCCATGGTAGAGCTGCTGCATCAGCCCACCCGAAGGCCCCCTGGTGGCCCCTTACCATGCTAAGGGATTCATGGTGGGCGGGGCAGGGGATTCAGTTACTTGCAGCCAAAAGCTACCAGCTTGACACATCACCCCTCCCCAAGCTTCTCAACTCCTAGCAACTGGCAGCCTCCCTTCCCTGAACCCCAGGACCCTCTCACTGTACTAACCCGCTGCACCCTGTATGCTACTTATGTCTGAGCATCTCCCCCACCGGCCACAGGCTCACTGAGAACAGGGCTTCATTTGCTCTTCTCCTTCGCCAGGTTCCTACACTTAGTAGAGGCTTTGTAGATTTCATGGCACAAGTGAATTAATAATTTAGAAGCCTGATATCTCTATGTTCATTTTTGTCTAAGAAGCGGAGCAGAAATGGTCCTTTTGTTTTTCTTTCCTTCCTTCCTTTTTTTTTTTTTTTTTTTTTTTTTGAGACAGGTCTTAATATGTAACCCAGGCTGGCCTCAGACTCAAAATCCTCCTGCCTCAGCCTCCTAAGCAGCTGGATTACAGACGTCCACCACTATGCCTGGCTCCTTTTTTCATTTGAAAGAAGTGCATCAGTATTCTGTAAACTACTTTTTCATATTGACCAGTCAGATGTTGACGGCAGCAGAAATGGATATTAAGGTGTTCTATTATAACAAACTGCATGTCCTCAAAAGGTATTTCCCTCTATTTCCCACTTGCATTTAAAGACTGAGTAACTTCCTTCCAGCAAATGATATTCCTCTTTAGAGTTATTCTTCAACAGATGTAGTACTTCCCAACAAGCACATCTGGACAGGCGGCTGCCAAGATAAATCTCCATAATGGGCTCATAATGGGACTTGGGGCCACCAATGAGACTTCCAACAATTCATTCCCTTGTTAGCTGCAAGAGCTGCCTGTTTCATCAGGATTAAACCTCGAACTGCAGAACACAATGAAGCCTGGGCTTTTTGAAGAGGAAATAAAAGCTCCCCCATGCAGATTCAGAAGATTTCAAGAAGGGGTGTGACACTCACGTTGTAAACCCACAGTGGATGTACCAAGGCCTGCCGTGAAGAGGGAAGAGGTGTCCCAGGGCAGGGATCCCTGAGTCTCAGGACTGGGCACCTGTACTACTCAGCTTTCAGTTGCTGAACACAATAACAAACACCTACAACTTAAAAGAGAAGTTTAATTTGGCTCATATTTTAAGGGAATTCGATCCATAGTCAGCTGCCTGCAAGGCAAACATCATGGTGGAAGGGCATGGTAGAGAAAATCTTAGTCCATAGCGTCCTGGAAGCAGAGCAGAACACTGACAGTGAGGACGGGGCCGGGGACCAACATAGACCCCAATGCCACACCTCCCTGACTCATCTAGACACATCCAGAAGTGGGCTGCACCAACCTCCTAGTCTAATTCCAAAGTCAATCAAGTTGACACTCCTCTCTAACTGCCATATCCCACCCCTTGTCAACTTCATATTCAAACACATCTCCTTAAACCATGCTGAATCTCTAAAGACAAGTTCCCAATTCCACCTACACAATACAACCACCATGCATTCAAACAGAAACAGAATTCCTTTCCCAAAGTCTCAACAGTTTCAGCATTTTTCAAAAGTCCAAGTCCAAATGTCTTCTGAGACTCAAGGCAAACTCCTAGCTATGAACCTTCGTAAAGATAAAAACCAAGTTACCTAATCCCAAGATGTAATGGCACAGGGTAAGCATTCTCAATGCAAAGGGGAGAAATAATAGAATAAAAAAGAATAGGACCAATGCAAGACTGAAACCCACCAGGGAAATATTAAATCCTGTGCTTCGTGACTGGCATTTGGGGTACATGGTGGTGAGATATAAGGATCAGAGAGGGCAGCGCCATCCCTATGGCCTTGCTGATTGCAGTCCACATGGCCTCTCTCATGAGCTTGCTCTGCTCATAGCCTAAATCTTTCCTCAGCAGATGTTCCATGTTTCTGGCATCTCTTACTTCCTGGGGTCTCCACTGTACTTTGGCTTCATTCCCACATCATACACCACCTCAGAAGCTTCTTACCTAGCCTGCCAGGCCTTCCTTTGAAATCTGGGTGGAAGCCTTCCTGATCCCACAACCTTGCATTCTGCATGCCTAAAAAAAGGTACCATGTGAATAATGTCAAGATCTGTTGTAGCTGGGTCCCATGGACCACACTTGCTGTGGCATCTGAGTGCCTAGATGGCTGCATGAAGGGAAACACTTCCCTCTGTGATCATAAATGATCAGGGAGCCCTGAGGCTCTCTTCTCAAAGTAAGAAATCCAAAGGAGTTTGCCCTTTTGCATCATTGAGCCTGCAATGGGTGGGGTCTTGCTGATTTCTGAGATGACCTCAAGGTATCTTTCTTCTTATCTCTGTACGAAGGGCTTGGTTTCTTTTTAATGGCACTAATATCTTCAATGACCACACCTCTTTTGACCTCAAATTTACTTGTGGTTCCTTCTAGATGAAAGTTCAAATTTTTAAATTTTTGTACTTTGCTTTTTGCCACGAATTCTCACTACAAATCTGGCTAAAAGCAGCCAGCAGTCCCCATGCTGCCTCAAAATCTCCTCCATCAGATTAATTAATCCACCAATCTTAATCTCAGTCTCCTACAAAAATCTCAGGACATGGACAAAGTGTAGACAAATTTTCTGTATGTACACTACACATAGCCTCATGTTGCCAATGCAGTCCTTGTTCCTAACTAAAACCTCTTGAGCCTGGCCTTTACTCTCCAAATTCCCATAAGCATTTTGATCTTCTGAGATCTGACCAGAATCTCCCATTAAGTTTGGCTTACAGTGTTCTAGGGCTTCTCTAGCTAGCATCTCCAAATCTTTCCAAACTCGTCACAGAAAACAGTTCCAAAAGCTTCTAAACTACCTGGTCAGATATAGTCACAGCAACCACCCCACTTCTCTGGTACCTGTTTTCTCTATTAGCATCCTGTTGCTGACATGAAATACTCAACAGTCACAATATAAAGGAGGAGAGGTTTAATTTGGTTTACAATTTCAGTTCATGGGGCCGGAGATTTAGCTCAGAGGTTCCGCTGCCTGCCTCGCAAGTACAAGGTCCCGAGTTCGAAATCTGGTACCAAAAAAAAAAATCAAATTTCAGTTCATGGTCAACTGAATCCAAGGCAGGAACTTCATAGCAGATGGGTGTGGCAGAGCAAAGCTGTTTAGTTTGTGGTGTCTGAGAATCAGAGCAGGAGAACAGTAAGGGAAAGGGTAAGGAACCAGACATAGACCCTAAACCCACACCATTATGATCCACCCAGACACATGCAGAAGTCTCCTTCACTAACTCCTCTGGGTGAGTCCCAAAGCCAATCAAGTTGATACTACACCCTAACTGCCCTACCAGCCCTACAGGTTTCTGAGATCTCTGTCTCCCCGAGGCCTGATCCATTTTAAGACAGGGTAACTAACTGTTCCAGTGTCCAGCCCCTCTGCCCACTTCCACCACAAACGCCAGGATCAGGATATCTCTCTCTGGACAGGCAGTTGCCTTCTCACTGGCCCCTTGATTCCACTCTCTCTTTCTACACTTCTTATCTTTCACACAAGGCCAGAAAGACTCATCACCGAATCCTCTGGACAAACCCTCCCCTCTCATTCCAGCTTACGGAATTGGATCCAAATTTCTGTATCATGTAGGGTGAACAACTTGTCCAGACTTACAGAACTCTCCCACTTTTATCACTGCAAGTCCCATATCCAGGAAAACCCCATGGTCTAGGCAAACCAGGATGCTCAATCACCCCAGTATCCTGACTACAGATTCTACATAACTCGGATCACTCGTGCCCTCTTCATGCCACTATGGTAACCACACTTGTTTTGCTGTTCATCCTAGAATATATCAGGCATGCTCCCACTACGGAGACTTTGCACATGCTGTTCTCTCTGTCTGGAACAATCTTAGCCCAGATAGGCAGATGGAAGATACTCTAATTCTTTCAGTCATTTGTTCAAATGACATACACCCAAGAGGTGTTCCATCCCCCCAAACTTAAGTAGCCCCTAGACATTCTCTATAGAAAAAGCAAGCTTGATTTTTTTAATAGTATCTCTTACTACCTAGCATAACACCCACACTTCTATGTGTATATGGATGCAGACTACATATTTGTGGTGAGGTATGTGTACACATGCATATGAATGGCTAACGATTGTAGTCATGTAGAGAACATATCCTCTTGTTCATGTCCCCACCCTGACCTCTGCTGGAATGCCAGGTCTGTGAGCATGGGTCTGCAGTCTGTTTTGCTCACAGCTCCACCACGAACTCTGTCACAATCACTTGTTATATCTGTTTTAGTGCTTTAACCCAGTGCTTCTGAGCCAGGGGCAATTGTATCCCTTAGAAACATGTGGTAACATCTTGGGACATTTGGAGCTGTCACATCTAGGGGGGATGTTCTACTGGCATCCAGTGTATAGAGGCCATGAGTATTACTAAACAACTTACAATGTACAGGACAGCCCCACAGCAAGGAATGACCTGGTCCCAAATGCCAGCAATGCCAAGGGGAAGAGACACTGATCTAATCCTGTGGGAGCAGAGTAGGGTTGCCCGATTTAACAGAGGTCATGTTTGTATTTATACTTAAAAAACTACTTGTTGTGTATCTGAAATTGAAACCTAATGGTGCGCCTTTTGGGTTGTCTGGCAGCCCTAGCACAGTATCTTCATACTCTATGCTGTGGGGGTGTTTTGTTTTTTGTATTTTGTTTTTTTGGTACTGGGGACCAAACTCAGGACCTTGAGCTTGTGAGTCAGGCAGGCAGCAGCACCACTGACCTAAATCCCCGGCTCTATGGCCTGGTTCTTAACAACTTCATGAACATGTGTTCATGTCTCAACAAAGACATTCAGGTTGCACATCTGACCAAAGCCCCTTCCAGGGCTTCTGCAGGCAGGTAGTCTCTGAGGTACAAAGTAGACCCTGCTTTACTGGACGCAGACGCAGGAACAGCAGAAGCCTGGATTTCTGCTCTCAAGTGACAAGGCAAGTTCAGAACTCTGCTGTGAATCACCAGAAAACAATGCCTGGTAAAGATGAGGCAGATACCTTTTGGCCATCAGTCCCAAACAATGTCTGCTCGCAGCCCACAGGGTGTGTGGTCCCTGCTAAAGTCCAAGAAACAAGCCCTCCATTCACTGTCTAAACACAGACAATACCAACCGAGAACCATGAGAGCCCAGCTATGAATCCTCACAAACCTGAGCAACACCGGCTGCCAACTGGCCGTGAGCACTGTTTTATCCACAGGGGACACTTTCAAGGGTCAATGGGGGGTGGGGGGTAGCTCCATGAGGACCTATGGCCCTGGATTTTCAGAGTCCAGTTTTGCCCATGATGGCAGCGGGTCTCAGGGGCCCATGACATCGTATTTCTGGTTCTGAGTCAACAAGTGTGCTCTATGTACCCTCCTTGAGCCAGTACTGACTGTGCTCCTGTCACCTCCATTAATGAGTGGCTCCTCACCCACATGATAATAACCTGCATTGTCCTTGAGATTATTCCCGCTCTTTTGGGGTGGGCTGTCGGGCTGGCCTTGTACGTGCCAGACAAGTCCTCTACCACTGAGTCATGTCCCCAGCCCTTCCTCATTATTTCTTTTTCTTTTTCTTTTTTTTTTTGGTACCTGGGATTGAACTCAGGTCCTTGAGCTTGCGCAGCAGGCAGCGAAACCACTGAGCTAAATCCCCAGCCCTTCCTCATTCTTTTTTTTTTTTTTCCTCCCTCATTATTAAAATGAGGAAACTGAGGCCCCAGGAGGAAGCTAAGGAGTCACCAGCCAGTGGGAACAGAGCCTAGGTGAGAATCTCGGTCTGAAGCTCCGCTCTGCTTTTATCAAATCTCCATACATCAGCTCCTACGGGCTTTTCTGGAAAGGACTGTAAAAGTGGGTGAGCTGTCCCAGAAAGCCCTGACTGACTTGCACTTATGGTCAAATGCATTTGCTTTTCCCCTTGAGGAAACACTCATCCACCAAAGAGCCACGAGCTCACCTTGCCCACAGAGAGCCACAGCTGCACACCCTGGGGCACCTCTCATTTCCACACTCCGTCACATGCATATTCGTCACGCCTGCTTCCTGTGTTACCGGCCCTGATGAGATCCACGCGCTCAATCTCCTTGCCGTTTATCTAAAAGAGGACAGTGGTGGATGGCTGAGGGACTAGACAAATTGCCACTGACATCCGTTCTTAACTAGAAGCAGCCCCCACCCTCACCAATGAAACCTCACAGCTCTCCAAGGTCACAAGCAAGCAGCTCCCAGCAGATGACAGCCACACCTGTTTATAATCTCACCACCCCCAGGCTACCCCTTTATTTCTGAACATGTACTTCCAGGCATCAGGCATTAGTATAAATTTACACTATCTAATTATTTGTAATTAAGGGAGAAAATGTGTACTGTGCTGCAAAGATTAGCTGTATTCTGCTGAAGTAAATCATGTCCACACCAGCATGCTGGCCCTGGGAGGCTACATGAAACACAATTAACTTTCTTCTGCCTTAATGGGAGCTTATGTTGCTGTTTTTCATAATCGTGATATTTCAGGACATACAGTTTTTCCCTACCGTAATTGTATCCTACTGACAAGACAGCTTGGGTCTGAATGAAAACTCAGGCAGAACTACCCGGAAGAGAGTGTTTATATGGACATAAAGATGGCGCTGGGGTCCTGTTATAAGGGCCCATGTAGAACTGTCCCTGCAGGGGAGTTGAGAAGTTGATCCCAAGCCCTCGAAGGTGACTGCAGCATCTTCTGCTCATGTAGATGAGCCAATTTCATGAGATATTAAAGTCACTGTGCCCTGGTTCAGTACCCTGACGTAAGACCGAGGGCCTTACCAAATGCTCCGAGGAGCTGACTGCAGTGAAGAACACCTGGGAAGGAACACACCGGACAAGTTGGAAAGTAAAACAGACCTTAGTCTGGCCAGACGGCACTCCCAAAGCAAAGTAGCTTAGAGAGGCGATAAGCCCAGAGTCCGAGGCTCTTTTATAGGTGGTTGCAGGGGAAGTTAACAGGTGAAATTTACAGAAGAGGAACAAAGGTTACTGGTCAGCTGCCACGTACTGATGGTCAGCAGATGTTTGTAGATTGTTCTATAAACATCAGTTTTCGAACAAACAATGCGTCACTCTGGAAGCAAGAAACCCCGAGACCACTCTATCTCGAATTCTTCATACTCATTGATTTTTTTTTTTGTTAGTTTTCATTTTGTTTTTTGTTTTATGGTATCGGGAATCAAACCCAGGGTCTTTGCACTAAGCTACATCCCCAGATCTTTTTTTATTCTGAGACAGGATCTCACTAAGTCACTAAGTTGCCCAGTCTGGGCTCAAACTTGTGATCCTCCTGCCTCAGCCTCCCAGAGAGCTGGAAATATAGGTGTGCACCACACCCAGCTTCTCTCATCTTTCCTTAGAGAGGAAGGGACAGGTCTGGCGCAGTAGTGTGGTGTGTATTTGCACAAGTGTATGCCCTGCAGGCCAGCTTCTCTCTGTTTTGATACCACTTGGAAACACAAACCCACACTCCCCGGTGCCCTAGCTTCTGGCCCATGGCTTCATCTTAGGCCTGGCCCACACTCGGCTTACCCCCGTCATACTCCATCCCAACTCAAGTCACCCCAGGCAGTTCACTCACGTGTAAACTGGTGGCAGGACCGTCCCCAGGGACCAGGAGCAACACCCCGGAAGTGTGCGGCCAGGTGGACCCCAGAGGTGTCGTGGGCAGAAAGGTGCCAAGAGTCTTTCTCACAAGCTCCCAGTCTGGGTCCCAGGGGTGACTTGAGTGACCCCGTTGGCCAGCAGAGATGGGAGAAAGGACTCGTGGCTGGAAGACTGAGAAAATGATTCATGCATTCAAGTCAAGAGGGGCCTGTGCTCCGAGAAGAACCAGATAAGAACCCAAAGGCTGCATGAGACCTGCCCCAGGATGGGCAGCTCACCCCAGGATGCAGCTTCATCAGGCTGGCTGGGATGCAGGGCTCCGGAGTTTGACCCCTGGAATGTGAACCAGGGTTTGCTTGGAGGTGAGGAGTAAGTAAATCAGTGGCTGAGTCAGGGGTTCTCGAGATTCAACATGCATATGAGCCAGCTGGGTTCCTTTCTAAACAGCAGCCGCTAACCCATTAGTTCTGGACCACAGCTGTATCAAGCTCCAGGTGCAGCCACACCTCTGGCCAGGGACCACCTGTGAGGAGCAAGGGGCTAGACACTGTGATCACCAGAGGACCCTTTAAAAGCCGCCAGTGCCTAAGTCCCGCCCTTAGGAATTCTGATTTAATTGGTAAGGGGTGTGTCTGGGCATTGGCATATTTAAAATCTCTTCAAATTCTTCTCATGTGCAGCCAATACTGGCTTGAGCAGTGAACATTTAATTATCTCACATAACAAGAAGTCCAGAGGAGGGTATCCCTGGCTTCCTTGGTACTGCAATGATGTGATTAAGGAACCAGAATCTTTCTTTCTGCTCTGTGTCTTCACTTCCCCAAACTTTATGCCTCATGGTCTTAAGATGGCTGCATAGTTCCAGACATCACTTCCTCACCCAGGTAGAAAGACAGCAGGATTCTTTGCCATCTCTCTTAAATAGGCAAGAAAGTCCTTCGTGAATCTTAGTCATAATTTCTTCTGTTCTCTCAACAGTAGCAACATTCTTATGTCTTTGGTCTATGGAGGGTTACATATAGGATTGTCATATTAGCAATAAACATGCGGACCATCCCAAATTTAAATTGGGACATGCTTATACTAAATATTATTCATCATTATCTGAAGTTCAGTTTACCTGGGTATCCTGTATTTCATCTGGCCCTGGTTATACATTCATAAACAATCTCTGACAAAAGGAAACACAGATATCACACTTGGTTTAGCCTCCAGTCCTGCCCTCTAACTAACCCACACTTTACCCTTTTCTGAGCCTGAATCCTTCTCTCATTGGACAGACCTGAGTCATGTCAGTCTCGGAGCCAATCACTGAGCTGGAGGAACACAATGCACTGATGAGAGGAACCTTGCAGCTCAAAGCTGCTAGGCCACAACTCAGCCCAGGTCTGAGGGTGACTTTGCAGAACCCCAAGACCTTCATGGCTTCTAACCAAACCATCTGGGACAACCTTTCTCCTCCTATTTATGTTCATGTACATTAGAAAATAAAAACCAAAACCTGAATTCCACGATTACACAGCCATAATTGCCTAGGCCAAGCTGTAACTAAAAGCAGCCCATTTAAAGAAAACCACTAGATAGTAGTGCAGGTGGTACACCAAGACAGCCCAGAACAGCAAGCCTAGGGGACACGTGGGGAATGCTGTGTTCCTGGCAGGTCAGGTGGCCTGAGCTTTAGATTTAAATCGAGTTGATCTGGTGCAGGCCGGGGCCCTTCCCAGCAGTCGGGCAGAGAGGGCAACCTCCCCCACCCCTTTGCAGTGGAAAGGCTGAGTCATGGAAAGAACTTGAGTCTGCAACTTTTCTCCATGCCGGGGAAAACAAGTTTGGCTTGGCTTTGCTTAAAATATTTAACCCTGGCTTCTTTCTCTCTTCAGAGCCATGTCTTCCGGTTCTCACCCCCCACCTAAGCTGTCAACTGCCCAGGGCAGGCGGCAGAAGGGGCTCGGCTCCTGTTTTCAAGTAGAAGATGCTGATTGATGGAGCCTCTTTGTTATGGCTGTTTTAATGAAGCAGGTTACTGCCCCACAGGGAACTTTAACACGGAGTGCTGCATACACATTGATGCTGCTGTCCCTTAAAAGGAATGTTCGACTTGTACTTTAATAGTGAGCTGACCTAAATCTGCATCTGGCTCGTTTGGGCAGGTGAGCGGAAGACAGGTGGGATGCGCAAAGGCCACCAGCTGCCTGTGGAATTGGTGTGAGGAACACAGAGCACGCAAGGCCCTGATCTCCTGCCCAGGAAAGTAAGAAAATTCCGCAGCCTGCCTGCTTTTTGCCAATGCAGCATTCAGGGATGCTGATGGCAGCAGGTGAATTATTCACTAGGTGGCGCGGCCTCGCTTCCTTCAGGGGGAAGAGTCTGACAAGTCAGG
Organism: Heterocephalus glaber; assembly: GCF_053883595.1. NCBI lineage: Eukaryota > Metazoa > Chordata > Mammalia > Rodentia > Bathyergidae > Heterocephalus > Heterocephalus glaber. Next base: position 19,896,832 of record NW_028258410.1, on the reverse strand, counting down.
TAACCCGCAGCGTCTCCGGAGACACTGAGAAGACAGTTCTCATTACCAACTGCTCCATCACGGCTGGGGAAGGGCAGGCAAAGGGCTGACTCTGTGCAGATGCCCTTGGGTTCAGATGCCACAGAGACACACTGAGTCCCAGAATGTGCACTGAGAAATAGCATGCACTGAATGGTCCTCTCCCTACCGCAAAGTGGCCCCTCAGAGATGGAGGGGCAGGAGGGAGACCATGAGGCGGGTCTGCCTGCGGTCATGGCTGACATTTAGCTCATTCTTAACCTCACAAACCGTGTCCCCCTTCCCATTTTATAAACAAGGAAACGGGAGTTGTGCAAGGTTAAGTGTTCAACCCACTGAGTAAATAGCACAGCTAGAGCTTGAACCATGGTAGGAGGAGCTTCATACTCTCGGTTTTAAATGCCCTGCCACCTTGGCTCTTCTCCAAGGAGCTCCCGTGGCTAACACCCACATATGGAGCCTCACGTCCAATAATGAGGACCTTACAGGGCTCTGCCAGTTCTGGACAGTGGCAGGGAGACAGGTGCTGGTTGCCAAGCGACTTATCTGTTGTGGAGGAGTGAGGCCTGGTCCATGGTTAGCACGGGATCAGGTCTGACCAATCAGAGCACCTCATTCCCCAACCTGTGGTGATTGGCCCAGAGTTGCACATGTGACCCAACTCACCCCTGGCCTAGCTGGACCCAGGGAGGACTTTTCATCCATGCTGCGAAAGAGGTGGCCATCATCTGCTGGGGTGGCCAGGCTGGGAGGATGTAAGTCCGGCACTGCTGAGCATCCTCCCTGCTGCCCCAGAGAGGCTGGCATTTGAGTGAAGACACCTTGAAGGCCACAAAGAGTCCAGATAACATTGCCCAGCCTCGGGCTTGAGGTTTTTCTGAGCCAGAAAGTCCCTTTGTGATTCAGCCAGTCTGAGTTGGGGTTCATGACAGTCCAGGGTGATAAACTGAGATGCCAAGCAGAAGACAAAAGGGAAGGAAGCAGCCTCACCCACTACTTGTCACTCAGTAGGCATATTGCTTGGCTCATTTGTCCCTCCGTGAACGCGCACCTCTGCGTGGTAGTCCCCAGGCACATGTGGACTACACATGAAGTGTGGGGAAGTGAGTGTGTGAACACTCCTGCGGGGCCACGCGCGCCTGGTCACGTGTGTTAAGTGCCTACTCTGCCAAGTGATCTTCTAAGCACTCTCCACGACCCCTTCATGGCATCCTCAGGACAGCTGGGTCTGAGCAGGTCCCCTGGTTTAAGGAAACTGAGGCTCAGAGGGTCAAGCTCCTGGCTGCCATCTTGGTCAGTCCATGGGGACAACGTGCATGAGCGTAAAGCCAACACAGAGGAAAGCAGAGCCAGAGGTGGAGACAGAGTCACTGCCCAGCTATCAGAGTCCCCGGATCCAGCCGGGCCACAAGCCTAGGTCACACCTGCCCTTGAATTACATGTCTGAGAAATGTTCTCTTTTCACTCAAGTCCCTTGGAGCTCAGTTTCTGTCACTCGCGACCAGAAGCATCCTGACTGAGAGAGCCAAATCAGTAACCCTCACAGACCCCCAGAGAGGGGCGAGCTGAGAGGCCTTTGGGAAAGAGACACCCAGAGCTCATGACCTCCTTGGAAAGCAGAATTCCTGTCATCTGTCCAGGCGGTTCCCTGCCCCTGCCCCCACCATGTGAGCTCCCTGAGGGCAGAGCCAGCACACCAACACTCACCGCCAGGGACCCCAGGCCTTAGCTGCTAAGTCAGATCCTGTCCCTGCCCAGCTCCCAACTGCCTCCAAACAACGAGCCATGAGCCCTAATCCACAGGCTCCCCTTGTCCTGGGAAAACTGCCACCTTTTTCTCCTTCCAGGAACTCTCTACCCACAGCAGGTGCAGGACCGATCTCTTGGTTTTACCCACTGTGTCAGTGAGGCCCTCCCCAGCCACCCGTGGAACATTGCCCATCCCATCTTCCCGTCCTGCTTTCTCATATACCTCGATGCTATTGTCGTGATCATCAGATAACCCCAGACTCATGCAGGTTTTGTTTATCCTCTAAACTAGGCTCTAAAGGTCGTGAGAGCAGCATTTCCGCCCACTGCCTTCCCTGCACACCATGCACGTTTTCTGAAGAGGTGACAGATGAATGGACTCACCTTGGGCACCGGCATGATTATCCTTTGGGGAACTTCTGCCCTCTACTCCTGGATCCTGCCCAGCCCCATGAAAGGTGCCAGGCCTGACAAGAGCATATCTGGGACTCCTGGGCACACCTGGGCAGGTCATGCCCCAAAAAAGGGGCTGAAACCTTGCCCAACTTCTGTGCCCTGGCATGGGACTGCTTCTCCCAAAGGAAAGGGCATCCTTTCCTAAATCACTCCGGGAACCTCAGGGGGTGGCCCTGGCCATGGGCAAAGCCCACCTTGACCCCAGTGCTTAGGTTAGGGATGGGCACGTGGCCAGGTGTGTCAATCTGTTGAATCCTGAGACGTCCACAGGTGCACCTGGAAGAAAAGGGCTCCCCTTTGGGATTGCTGCTCAGGTGGCATCTCCCCCAAGAGGGGACCAGGGGAAACTGACTGGGCCCCCTGGATCCAGCACTACCTGGGGGTAGATCTACCCTCAGGGATTTTCAGTTCTATGAGTGCATGAATTCCCCTTTTTCCTAACATGGGTTAGGGTTGGGTTTACCATCACTAACAAATGCTGGATGCCTGTCTGACCCCAAAGGTGATGATCCCCAAGGGGGGCCTGGGAGTTAAATTACACCCTGCCTTTGAAGAGCCCTGGGTCATTCTTAAACACCATCTGCACAGGAAGGGCAGCTGGAGATGTGGTCTCTGACTACCATCCTCCCTCTGCCCAGGGCTGTCCCGGGGAGTCCCCACCCCTCCCCAGGGTGGCCTCCACCCCCCTCCCAGGGGGTTCCAGCTTCCACGGCTCCTCTCTCTCTCTCCATAGAGTGATTTTCCCCTTTCCCATTTTGTCATCTTGAAAGATGGCAAATTGAGGCACTTCATTTTCCTCCTCCAGCCCAATTAATATGAACGTGCACAGTGCTGACATTCAGCTGCAAGAGGCAAGTCATTTATACCAATTAGCAAAAATGAGCTTCGTGCAAATTTGCAGTGAAGACAACCTCGGAGCCCAAGGCCCGGCAGGGAAGCTCTGGAACTGAGACACCCAGGAGCCCCGGGTGAGAAGCAAAGGCCTGGGCTCCATGAGGATGCACTTTGCCCCTCCTTCCCATTGGGCCCCCGGGGGACACCTCCAAGGAACAAGTGACTCCCCAGAAAAAGCCATGTAAAAAAGCCGCGAGTCCTTGTTCACAAACACCCGCAGGCTCTGAGGAGAGGCCCTCTCCCAAGTGTCTGAGTCCACCCACGTTCCTCCCCCACCACTGCCCCCGCCTGAGCCCCACCGTACACTGTGCTGTCCCTGGTCATTGTCTCAGGCTCCTCCTTAGTCTCCTGGCTTCTGCTCTGGCCCGCTTTGGTCCACACCCACATTCCTGTCAGTTTGAGCTTTAAAAAAGTAAATCAAGGGCTGGGGATTTAACTCAGTGGTTTCACTGCCTGTTGCACAAGTGCAAGGACCCGAGTTCAATCCCCAGCACCAAAAAAAAAAAAAAAAAAAAAAGTAAATCAACTCTGAAATGCTCAGTGGCTCCCTAGTGCTCTTAGAATAAAATCTAAACCCCTCATCATGCCTTCCAAGGCCCCGCGCAGTCCGGCCCCTGCTGATCTTCCAAACTCACCTCCCCGGCCCTCTATCCCCCCTCACTTATTCAACCACAGCCCCACTTGCCTGCTTCCTCCTCCGTCTCAGTGCACTGGCTCCTGCCTCAGGACCTTTGCACTTGCTGTTTCCCTGTCTTTTCCTGGTGGCTCTTTCATATCTTTCCTGGCACACGTGACTGCCCCCAGCCAGGCTAACCCTGCATTCTTCAGCCGCCATTCCTTCCCTTCACATCTGTTCAATGCACAAACATCTGCTGAGCATTGGCTGTGTGCCAGGCACATTCTAGGCCCTGAGGATCCAGCAACAAACAAGACAGACAAAAACCTTGCTCCACAGAGCAACATTCTAGTGCAGAGCAAACAGGGTAAAGAAAACAAGAGAAAAAGATGCGATAAAGCAGTGCTCCACAGTGACATGAGGAAGGGGAGGGGCTGGGGCTGTAATTAGACACTGGTGGTCAGGGTGGGCCTCAGAGCACAGAAAGACAGAGGGAGAGGAAGGCAGCCAGCAGGTGGCTGGGAGAGGGAGTCCCAGGCAGAGGGTGCAGCAGGTGCAAAGGCCCTGAGACCGGCCCACCTGTCATGTCTGAGAAACAGAGAGGAGACCACTGTGGCTGGGAAGCTTCCCTAATTGTGAGCCTGGCATCTGGGATTATGGTTCCGTCATCCCGGGGAGGGTGAAGCGTTATGTTGCAGCCACCTAAGCAGGAGATACTGAGGCAAAGGATGGAGGACTTTGGGGTTTGAGTCCTAGAGGTGAGGCCACCAGGTAGAGTGACCTTGAAAGACCTCTCTACCCTTTACCTCTCTGAGTCTCACTCAGGTTCCGTCTGTAAAATGGGCACAGTAATGAGCCTCTTTTCCGGGTTGTCATGGGGACTCAGTGAGATATCTATGTGCTTAGCAAAGTGTTCTAGGTCCGTGATCAGTAGGGCCGGGATCTTGGATTTGGGAAATCTGGGAATAAAATTTGCCAGTCATATAGGGTCTGGCAATGAGGTGATCCTGAGGACTCTGCCCTGCGAACTATAAAGAGAGGAGAGGGAAGTGGGATCCGGGGACCAGGGGAGGGAGAGAGGAGGAGCACACGCCGGCACCAGGGTCTCGAAGCCAGGCCATCGTTAGGCGCTGAACAGACAAGAAGTTGGGGCATCTGTGTCAGGTCTGAGCAGCTCTTCGTCCATCTCCCATTCTCTCGGTTGTCCATCGACCCAGGGTCCTCCCCACAGGGCTCCTTCCACTGTGCGGGGCTCTGCTGGGGCTGTCACCTGTCCCCAGTCTGTCCCTGGCCCCTCTGGCTATCCGAGCACCCCCAGACTCAGCTTCTGTTGCTGGCAACCAAATATCCCGAGCGGCCAGCTCAGGCCCGATGCAGCCCGTGACTTTTGGGTGGAGATGAGCCCCACATCTGCACCAGGGTGGGCTTTCAACCCAAGCCCAGTGAGAGCCTGGAACATTCCTGGAGCTCTGGCCAAGGAGGAAGCATCTCTCCTCCGGGCTGGCCGAGCAGGGTCAGGGCGATCACTTACTCTAAAGGAAGAAGCTTCCGGTGAATCAGGCTAACATCCAGGACTCAGAACAGAGAGATACAGACAGGTACTTTACAGTAACAGTAGGGCTCCTGGATCCAGCCCTTCCTGAAACCCCCAAACTTGCCCACTGCTAGACCAATAACTTCCCATTTTGGTTTAAAGTGGGCTTACATCTTTTCCAGTTAAAAAAAAATACAAAGATTACAGTGCTCTAAAACAAACAGCAATTTCTACATTTATTCATGGACAAATGGCTTTACAGACAATGATAAAACTAAACATGAGAACACAGCACACAGCAGGTCCCCGAATTACCCACCTCCTGTCCCCCACAGGGACTCAGGAGCCACAGGCTGCTCTCCAAGGCCAACAGCAGAAATTTCAGATGCCCTTGTCTGCTGAGTGTGCAAGTTCCCCACAGCAGCTTTGCATCCAGTCTCGGGCCACCCAAATGATTCCAAAACAGATACCTTAAATTCTAAAAAGACAAGCAAAGCCAGAGCTAATGAAATGTTTAATGCCTGTTACAGCTCATATGTTAGTTTTATATCAAATTTATGGGCTTAGAGCAGTACAGTTATAATGTACAATTCATACATTTTTATTACATTGGCGGGCCCACATATAATCAACATGAACTGCAGATTTATGGCCATCTTTATAAGACCTGGAGCATAATTTCATTACTGTTAAATATCTGCAGCGGTTCAAAGTTGTATCTCTGTTTTCATGGCACACTGTGACATACCGTGGCCCTATCTGTGAGCCATCTGATGCCACGTCCTCGTGGGAGAGAAAACCCAAGGACAGCCACGGGCCTGTGGGGGCCCTGAGCAGTTCTGACTCCGGGAGGTGGGGTCCAAGGATGGGACTTTCTGGGGAGAAGTAAATCCTCAGGCAGTGGAGGAACAGGGCTGCCATAGGCTCGGAGACCTTCACTGTGACCCAGGAGTCCAGCGGGGACATCTGGGGAGCAGCAGGTGGTCTGGGCCTGGGGTGGGGCTCAGGAGGCAGAGGACTGGGCCCCCCAAGCCACGTGATGTCATCGGCTGTGACAATGGCGCAGACAGTGGCACCTTGAGGGGGCTTCCTCCCCTCCAGAATTGCTCCTGGAGTGGAGACCCACAGAGGCTGTTGTCCCCAAGCTGAGTCTGGGTAACCCAGCGTCTGCTTGCACTGTGAGCACTGTCGGGAGGAATGGGAATGGGTCCTCCCAATGGTTTCCAGTTAGGCAAACAGACTAGAAGCTGTGTATCAGTCAGTAGGAGATTCGGCTGCAAGGGAAAATAAACTCATCCTAAAAGTGCCTCAGGCAAGACACAAGATTATTTCCCTCTTTGATAATCAAAGCCAGAACTAAGCAGCCAGGGCTCCTGGAATAGCCTCACTGTGATTGAGGATTCCAGCTCTTTCTAACATCCTGTCAACAGCACCATGGCTTCCACCTCATAATCCAAGAAGGTTGCTTGAGCTCCAGTGATCACACTCACATTTCAGTTAGCAGTACTGAGAAAGACGCAAAAACATGTGTCCCTCTTCCTTGAAGACATTTTCTAAAAATTATACATAGTCCTTGTGGGCCCTGGTGACAATGACTTCACATAGCCACATCTCACTGCAAAGGAAGCTGAGAAATGGAGTCATTATTTCAGGCAACTGTGTGACAGCTAAATTCTTTCCTCCCTAAGGAGAGAAGGGAGAACTATGTGGAGGGATGCTCCAGAGTCACCTCCATACTGAGCACGAGTGCTGCCCGTCTGTGGTGCCTGGACATGTGGTACAGATGCGTGGGAGTGTGTCCACACCTGGGTTCACAACCCCACTGCCCCTGTGTTATTAAGCACCCACTGGATAGGAACTGCTGAGCGAGTGAATGAACAGATAAATGAATGACTGAGTGAGTGAATGAATGAGTGAATGAGAGGAAGGGTCGTGTATCCCACCTTATCCTATGATCTGTACACACGTGAATGGAAGGGGCTCGAGCGAGCTCATCTCCATCTACAAACCCCTTAGTCTACCAATAACCCAGTAAGATCACCTTGTGATGACACCCGTGTGATGCTTCAGGGATCCCTGGGCAGAGCTGCAGAAGTCGCCCCTGAGGAGACAGCACTGAGGAAAACACAGCCACCCATGACCTCAGACACCTGCCTCCCACTCAGACCCCTCCTCAGAGCTCCAGGTCCACTGAGCTCCATCCTGCCCCAGCACCACTTGGTCAAGAGGAGCCCCTGTTCTCCCTCTCCAGGCTTCCTCAGCTCAACCACAGCAGCACTGCTCAGTGAAACATGGGAGGAGCTGGGGAGGAGCCACCCAGGCAGCAGGAGCAGCAAGCGCAAAGGCCCTGGGACAGGAAACATCTGCCTGTAATGAGGCCAGAAGGGAGGCCAGGGCAGAGGCAGGCCAAGGTGACCCCAAAAGGAGGGACCCAGATGAACTAGCACCTCGACATCACCACCCTAACCCCCTGCTGGGGCTCCCTACTGGGTAGACAGACCCAAAACCAGAGGCGAAGGAGCTCCACTCAGCCTCACAGGTCACAGAGCAAGGCAGGAGGGGAAAGGGGCTGGAGGCCACCATGGAAGATACAGGGCTCCCAGCTTTGCTTTGAGCAACCATGTGACAAGCCTGTCCTTGTACAGCAGTGACCTGGACCCCTAGGTAGAGGGAAGTTCTCGGGCCTTGCAAGATGGTGGGAGGTAGGGTATGACCATGACCAGGGGCCTCTCCGGCCCTGGCCACCCCCAACAAAGCCACTCTGGCCTCTGAGGGAGCAGCCACAGGATGACCAGACCCCCTGGGTGCTCAGGCCGGGACCCCACAGCTTTCCCTTTGTCTCTCCAATCCATTAAAGATAAGTGTGCTGGGCTGGGGCCAGAGCAACTTCCTGCTACAGATCAAGGACTTCCTGGGTCTCGGTCCCCAGCTCTACATGGAACTTCCCACCATAGGGCCTGAGTTCTTCCTGCAAACCAGAGCCTCTGCCTGGCTGCTCTGAGCAGGGACAGGAATGGATTCAAGAGGACCCAGGGCTCTGAGCCTCTGGGAAAACCAGAGACAGATGGCACTGGGGACAGGAGACCCCACAGTCTGTACCCCCATCATCAGGGTCACAGTGGAAGCTCTTCCCCGCCCACATTCAAGTGGTTTAACAATATCCTCTGCATGGGGCTGCCATGTAACCTCGGTCTGAGCAATGCAATTCCATGGATGTCACCCCACAGCTGTCAGGAAGAGGGGACAAAGGATGAGCACATTGCTGTCCTCCACCCAACTTCCAGGGCAGGGGTTATAGCTGCAGATGGCTGAAGGGTGGGCAAGTGACCACCGGCTGCAGGAGAGTGTGTGCCTGTGACTGGGGCCACTCCGCAGCTCCAGCAGGTGGGCTGTGTGGGGAAGCAGGCCCTGCAGAGTTTATTTTTCTGCTGTTGAAAGAAACCAGGGTTTTATGTGAAAAAAAAATAAAGGGCAACAATTACAATTTTTAAAAAGCACCATCTGAAGTCAAGAAAAGAAATAAAAGAGAAAGTCAACGCAGAAAAACCAACTGAAGGAACGAGACTCCCGCCACTGCAGGCCCTTCAGCCCCTTTCTCTTTGAACCTCATGGACTCCAGGTTTCCTTTCCTTGAACAAGAGTCCCAAGCTGTTAAGGCCCAGAGACCACAGCTTTCCTCCCCTCTCATAAACTGCAGGCAGCAGCTGTGACAGCCTAAGGATCACTGTCCTTGAGGGAACTGTGCCCCCCCCATTGAGCAAACACAACTCCCCTTCACCCCTTGCTTTGACAACCTCAGCATAACAAAAATTTCCTTTGTTACAACTCCTCTCCACTGCTCTATGAGAACCCTATCAACGATAAGAGACTTTCTGGTCACTTCAACCAAATTGGTCCCTCTCAGGCCTCTAATAAAGACCCGTTCTCAGCTATGAAGTTTCTTTTTTCTTTTTCTTAACACCAATCATGTTTCTAAATAATAGCAATGTAGTATTAGAAAAAAATTAAAGGCCATATAGAAAAACTCCTGCAAAGGAAATACATAATCTAACAAATATGGACAGGATTTGTACAGTTTAAATTATAAAACACTGATGAAAAACATCAAGGAAGACCTAAATTAATGGAAAGACATACCATGTTCATGGATTGGAAGATTATTTAAAATAGTAACTTTTTTTTTTGGTACCAGGAATCGAACTTGGGACCTTACCCTTGCAAGGCAGGTGGCAGCACGACTGAGCTAAATCCCTGGCTAAAATAGTAAATTTTGCCTGATTTCTCATATGAGGAAACCCAAATTATAAATAAAGAGCCAAATTAAAGAGAGATAATAGGAAGTAGGGAGATAGATCTTTCTCAAGTGGGAAGGGGATCAAGATATGGAGGGGGGGAAGGGAGGGAAGAGAAATGAAATGAAAAACTAATGTAAACATTATGTATTGCAAACATGTACTAAAAAAAGTACAAAAAAATAGAAAATAGTAAGGTGAATTCTTCTCTAGCTGATGTACAGATTTAATGTGATATTAATTAAAAATTCTAGCAAGATTGTTTATACAAATACATAAGCTAATTCTGGAATGCATTGGGCAAAGCAAGAGAACTAGAATAGCTAAAACAATTTCAAAACCAGTAATGTTGGAATAACCACTACTCCTTTTAAGACTATCAAGTTGTAGTCATCAACACAACTTCTGTTCCCTCCAGACAAAGAACCAACAAGCTGAAGAAGTGACAAGACCAAGAGGCGGGGCTGGGGCAGTAACAGCTGTCGGTTCAGGTCACCCTAAGCATCCATCCTACATCCCCATGACAGGGTTTTCCTCCTTCCAGGCTCCATGGGGACACCTTTCCCTGCTGCTCCTCAGGTGCCTTTGGCTCAACCCCTAGGATGTCACAGTGAAAGAATAGGGGATCCTGCAGTGCAGGACTTACATCTTACAGCCATCTCCAGACAGCAGTCACAAAGTACAATACACATTGTCCCTGATGGTAAGCACGGGACAGGAACTGAGGGGTCAGCAGCAGAGCAAGTGGCCAGGATGGGGCTGGGAGCTTCCATGGGGACACCAAGGACCACCTCATTCCAAAGTGACTCTGAGCCAAGACCTGCAGCAGGGTGTTGAGTCTGGAAACAGCCCTCAGAGGGCAGCAGCTCCTCTGTGAGCTCAGTGTGCTCGGCTGCCTTCCCTGGGCCCTGAACACGCTGAACCCACTCTCTGGCCCCTGACCAGTTCCGACTCTATCCTCCCTGGCTCACCCAGGTCCCAGGGTGCTCTGGGTCTGGGGTGTCCTGGGCTGCGCCTGCCACCAGAGCTCTTGGGCCTGTGACGGCTGCCTGGGAAGGGGCCTCAGGCTTCCTCCTGGCTCCTCTTCTCCCACAACCTCCCAATTTTTGATGAGCAGGTGAAGAAATGCTGTACCACAGAGCCAGAGTTCATTTCAATATTAATTCTGGAACCTCGTTTTCAGCAGATAATTAAATTACTCTTCAATGCCAAGTGGAATCTCTCCACCAGGATCTGAACCAGCTCCTCTGGCTCCAAAGTCTGTGCCCATTAGGATGTCCTGGCCCAAGCACTTGGTGATCAGAGTGCCAGTCCTTAGGCCACACTGGACAGGGGCCAGGAGGTGGCACCCTGGGAGCTCCCTCTGGCCCTCACCTTGGGCTGGGCAGCATTGACACCCAGTGAGGGGAGACCAGGAAGAAGGGGGGAGGGGCTCTAAGGAACAAGCAGGGATTCAGGCCACTGTGCCCCCACATAGTCATCACAGTCGCAGTGTCTTTCTGTAGCCACTGTGCTGACGTCTCTGTGGGTACCAGAAGCCCAGGGCTAGGACTCTTCTCACTCCAGACCTCTCTGCAGCCTGGCCCCAAGCTGAGAGCCGCTCCTCTCCAGTGCTGGCCAAAGTGAATCCATTTTCTCGTTTTTGTGGGAACTTGGTCCCTTTCTGAGCATTTTTAGGGGGTCAGGGAGGAGGGAGCTGTCATGAGGGGACATCTCTCCACAGGAAGCAGAACTTCAAGGGACATCTGCCGATGTAACACAGGAGCGCCATTCACTGGGCCCAGCCTGGTGACAGCCCATACTGAGTCTGGTGCTGGGAGCTGAGGGACTCGCCAGGCCTGGGTGGTGCCACACAGCTCCTTCCTGTCTCTGCCCTTACACCCACCCGACCCTGCTCCCAGGGAAGGCACAGACATTGTGCTTGTCATTAAAGAGTAATTTCATTATCTGCTGAAAACGAGGTTCCAGAATTAATATTGAAATGAACTCTGTGTTGTGCAGCATCTTTTCCCCTGCTCATCAGAAATTGGGAGGTTGTGAGAGAAGAGGAGCCAGGAGGAAGCCTGAGGCCCCTTCCCAGGCAGCCGTCACAGGCCCAAGAGCTCTGGTGGCAGGCGCAGCCCAGGACACCCCAGACCCAGAGCACCCGGGGACTGGCTGCCAGCTGAGAAGGTTGAGCACCCGCTGCACATGCCGCCCTGGCCCGGGCTGAGGAGGGGGCTCCCCTGGGCCAGGCTGACCCCAGAACGGCCTCAGAAGGGAGGAGCACAGATGGTGACAGCGGCCCGGCACAGCTCTGCCCTCAGCGTCCCCATCCACATGGCCAGCCTGGAGCCCCTTCTTCCACTTCCTCCTGAGACCTCTGCCTGGAGCCACCCCTCCCCTGCTGGAGCACACGAAGCTCTCGGCACAATGCAGCCCAGAGCAGATGGCGGCCCCAGCCCAGCCATGTCCTGCCTGCCTCTCACATAAAAATGGGGAGATGGCCAGACAGAGGTCCACCATGCTGGCCTGGCCTGGCAGACAGGCCTGAGGCCGCGTCCCCACCAGAGGCCGAGCGACCAGGACAAAGGCGTCTTCGAGGTGTCACTCAGCGCCTCCCAGCCCTGGGTCCTCCAGGGGCAAAATCACATCTGTTTTCCCTCCCTCCCTTCTGCAGCCATCAGAGGGGGACGGCCAGCAGGACCCCCATGTTTGAAAGGGACACCCCTGAGCCATGGGGCAGCAGAGCAGCTCAGTGCTGTGGACTGAGAAGAAACTGCCCCTAAAGGGAGCGGCTGCCACTGAGGACCTTCCAGGCCCCTCCCCTGTGTCCCCACATGTCCCTGGGGCTCTGGGGACACCCCACACTTCACCCAACTCTTCCTTCCTCAGTGCATGCATTGAGCAGATGCTCGTGGGGGTCCCCAGTGAGAAAGGCAGTGATGACATTCATGGGACATCTCCCAGGAGACCCCAGCGCAGCCTGGCTCAGGAGCGTGGTCGCTGGTGTCCTCTCAGGCCTGGGCTCTCTCTGGGTGTGGAGAGGGAGCCATGGGAGGTTCTGAGCAGGGAGGGGTGAGGTCAGATCTGGAACCCGAAGAGCTCCCTGTGGCTGCATGGAGACCAAAGCATGGGCAGCTGGAGCAGGAGCCCCCGAGGCCCCACAGAAGAGAGCCACTGTCCCCTGCCTGGTCGGCCTGAGGTCAGAGCCAGGGCAGCAGAGCTGAGAGCCAGCCCTGCCAGCCTCTGCTCTGCAGCTGGGCCCTGTGCCCACTCCCCTGGTCTGGTGCACCCAGAGCAGGCACAGCCCTGTGCTGCGACATAGCCTCCACCAGCCCTCAGCCCACAGTGACTACATTGGGTGGGAGAGGAGCCCCCAGCTGGGGATTCTCACCCCAAATCCAGTTGCTCCTCCACACTCATCCAGCGCTGAGTCTTGGCCACCCAGCGGGGAGAGGGCAGAGGACGTTGTATTTCTAAGAACCTCCTGGAGTCTCATGCTGACCCCAGGAGAAGGAGAAGGGAATTCATTCTACTTGCCGACATTCCCAGACTCTGTAGAGGGAGAGCAAAAAGCAGAAGCTACAGTCCCTGCCCCCAGGGAGCCGCTGTTGCCCCACTTGCTAAATGGGCTTAGGAGGAAGTTAACAGTCACTTGTAAGAACTCCCCCAGCACCCTGGGCCTGGCAGCCAGTGGTGAATTTCCAGGCCCACCTTCTTGACCGTGTCACTCTCATGTCTCCCCATCACACTCTGAAATTACTTTGCTGGTTTATTTATTCTCTATTTCTCCAGCAGAATACAATCCCACAGGAGCAGGATTCCCAGGTCTACAACTGCAAGTCCTGGCTCACAAGCCGTGAAAGTATTTGTTCAATGAATGAATGAATGAATTAGGTGAATGGATGAATGAATGAACGGGACTCATGCAATCTTGGTGCTGCTCACTGGGACTCATCTCCCTCTCCTCCCCTTCTGCACACCCACCGCCCCGGCCCTGGCCATTATTCCACCAATAACCATAGCACCTGCTCCTCCACGCCCGTGACTATCTCCCAGGACACCCGCATCTGCCAGCCACCCATTGTTCCCTGTGTAAATGTCACCACCCCAGGCCCTCCCTGACCATCCCTAGCTCCTGGCCTTTCCTGTCCTCCCTACAAACTGCCCCTGCCCCATGACTTTCTTCACTCTGTAGCATCCAGCATCTTCTATACATTGACAACGTCTCTTTCTCCACTAGAATGTCAGCTCCAAGAAGCACATCATTGGCTGTTTCACTGGCTACTCTGTCCCATGTGCCTGGTACTGCAAGTGCCTGACACACGGTGGATGGTCAGCCAGTGCGTACTGAATGAGTGAACTTTGATCAGACAAAGGAGGTGTGGATGGGCTGGGGTGAGCTCGGAGGACTTCCTGGAAGAGGGGACTTGAGTTGGACCTGATGAGTTGGGAGAGGATTCCAGGTAGCACAAAAGATTCAAGACCCAAGCCCAGGGCACAACACAGGCATAGCTTTGACTCTTGTTTTCACTGTACACTTAGATCTTATGCCATTTCACAACGGTCCTTTGAAAATTAATTCAATGTTTTATTCATCCTTAAATTCTTTAAAGCTGCAAATCAAACAGTCACAGGGTGCTCTCCTAACTGAGTTCTGGGCTCTTGTGTTGCAAATAACCATGCTCTTTTGCATACCAAGCAGACCTTTCTCTGTCCCAGGAAAATGAATTTCTTGTGGTGCACATTGCACTAATTGCATCCACAGTGAGGCAGCGCCAACATCTTCTCCTGATTTGCATTATGCAAAACCTTAATCTCCCCAAGTTTCCTAAAGCCTTGTGAATGATTCACAGCCTTCTGATGCCAGGAAATGCACTGCCTAATCTCCCCATCCATATAAATTAGATTTACTGGGAGGGGGAATAAAGGAGCCTTGATATTATCAACTACTGGGAAATCATGACCCCTGAGTGTGGATATCCCAGAACTTTGTTTCTTAGGGGGGAAAACAATGGGACCACTGATCACACACATATTGCTGAATTTATATTCTTTGTGCAATTATCAGAATGAAGAGGACAGTGGGCTTCTGGCTGCAGCAACTCCCCACACGCCCGGTGCTCCTTATGGTAAAGGGCAACAACTCTGCAACCACACTGAGGAGTCACTGGAGGCTTCCTGTGGGGCTTTACTGATGACTTCCTATGGGGCTTCGCCCCCAAAGGGCACTAAAGGAAGACTGAGAGCCTGGCAGAGGAAGAAAGTACTTGCTCTTTCCTGACTGCTTCCTCTCCTGGTTTTGCTTCTTCCTATTTTTAATATGTCCTTGTTAATGTCACCATGGTGCCCTTAGATACACCAGCATCCTCAACCAGCCAGTGCCAGACGATTTTCAGCCCCACTGTTTCTGCAAGTCTCAGCTGCTACCTCTCTGACCCCTTAGTGCAGGGCTCAGCACATTTTTTCCTAAAGGGCCACACAGTAAATATTAGAGACTTGCAAGCCACATGATCTCTGTTGTAACTATTCACCTCTATCCTTGTTGACAGCAGCCACAGCAGTAACTAAACAAATGGTCACGGCTGTGCTCCAAAAGAACTTTATTTACAAAAACAGTCAGCCCACCCATGAACAATAGTTTACCAACCCCTGCCTTAGTGTTCTCTCTTTGTATTTTGATTTTTCAATACTTAGTTAACACTGAAGTCTGTACTGTGGCCAAAGCAGGGGCATCAGTGCAGCCTTGGGGCAGGACTATGTGAACATGTACTGCTGGCTCTGCCAAGTAGGTGAAACTGCTTCTCCTCATCCTTAGAAACTCATTTAGATAAAATAACTAACGAATTCTCCAGGTCAAGAGGGGGTTTCTGAGGTGGGGACCAGCTTGATTTGCTCAAGCAAGACATTTCTGGGACAGTGGCTACAATTGGCTTCACCACCTGATGAGGTTTGAAGTCCTGCTACAAAACCCATCCGCTTCCACACAGGGCAAACAGGTGAGTCAGTGGGGATCTGATGGGATTCACCTAGGCATCTTTCAAGTCACTGAGGATGGCACTGATCTCTGCAATTCACCCCAAACTGCAGTCTGATGGGAGGGCTTCCACTCATGGATTTTGCTCCATGAGTTATTCCAGTTGCCAAAGAACTGGTAGAATGAATCTACAAAACTTCTGGGTCCACTGTGATTTGTATCTGTGTCAAAATTCCACTGATCATCTGGCTTCTGTGAGGAGATGAGGCGAGAGGCCATGATGGTCCATTGTGGTGGTTTCTGGCCACTGGATCTGGAGTTTTCTATGACACAGATCAAACAGTGCTTTGGTACACAGCCCATCTACCTCATTTCTAAGGATGCCATGATGAATAGGGAAAGGTTCCTGGAGGGTCATGCTGATTGCTGCTACTTTTTTTTCTGGTACGGGGAATTGAACTCAAGATCTTGTGCCTACAAGGCAGGCACCGTGCCACCGAGCTAAATCCCCAACCCACTACTTCTTTTCCTGTGGAAAACATAGTCAGTATGCCCATCTTGTCTTCAGGGGTGAATTCTGTCACTTGTCCTCATCCCCACCATCCAGTGTCTCCCTGACTTCCCTCTCACACCTGCCCCCTCGGAAGAGCCCACAGAGACCTCTGAGGAGGAAGTTGCTCTGTCAGGTGACTAACACTGCCTTGGTGAACCGAGGTTCTGCCAGGCCCTTGGGGTCAGGGAGTGGGTTGATGGAGGGATTGTGCGTGTCACTGACTACACTTCTATGTCCCTAAGCCATGGGTGTCTTCCTTTACATCATGCAAGGAATGTTCTATAATCCTAAACCGAGTGGCTGCCACTAAGTAAACAGAGACCCTTCAGCTTCCGGAGCTAACCCTTCAATTCAGAATCCCAAGCTCGTGTACCATGTCCCCAGCTTGACTCAAGTCCCTGTTACTCGCCGCCCTCCTCAGTCACGCTTTATTGATTGCACACAGCATCCCCAGGGTTCTGCCACATGAAAACTAGCAAAACCCTACAGCTGTTTTGGTGCATATGCTATGTCCTCCCAGGTCAGACTCTGTGCTTGTCCCCCGGGACATGCTACCGGGTGACTCGTGTAGTAGCCAAGGGTGGTGTGAGGCTTGAGAAAATGAGACAACTTCCTACAAATAAACCTTGAAATACACTTGCACGGAGATGTCGGGAGGCTGTTTCTCCAGGGTTCTTGTGCCTTCCTGTTCTTCTTCTTTTTTGTGTTTTTGTGATTTCTGGCACCCACAATGAAGACAGGCACTTAATAGATGCTCATAAATATTCCTTGGATGAACAGATTAACATAATTTAAGAGTAAAGGATAAACATTTAAGAAACTATTTCATTCCTTAATTCAAAATAAAGCAAGAATCAAAATGCAGCCCTTTCCTCCAGTTAAGCCTCATTTGAACATGACCCCCATTAGCGACATCTCTGGCCAAACAGGAAGCTCCTGAGGGCAGGCTCAGGGCCAATGCCCCCAAACTGCCACACCTGGTACATGACCTCTTGTACTCAACACAAGCTCAGGAAGTGTCAGATGAAAGAGAAGCCTCATTCAGAACTGCCCATGAGCTGGGTACTGGTCATACACCACACCTTCCCCCCATGCTCTCTGGGATGTACTCAGAAATCCAACTTTCATTCCCACCAGCAAATTCTCTCCTGGTCATAAATCAGTGCAATTCTGGTGACCAAGGGCCAACAGGACCTGGGCATGACAGTTCCCAGGGTCCAGTCTCAGGGCTTAATGCAAGCCCAGCCCTGCCTCACTGGCCATCTTGGTGCCTCTGCCCCGCTTCCAGGCAGCTCCTTCCCAGCACCCACCTGGCTCTGTGCAGCACAGGTAACCAACATGGCTGTGGATGGATGACACAATCCATGTGGTTGGTGCCAACCCAGTAGCCACCCTGGACCTCAACCCATCCCCACCCCAATGCAGCCCAGAGCCCAGACTCCCCCTGCTCTGTCCTGGGGCACCAGTTCGATGGATCCAGGCCAGCAGTCTCCACCCTATCCAACCCCACAACCTCATGAAGAATGTGCTTAATGATCTCTTTACTGCCCTGAAATGAAAGTCATAAATAATTAACCTAGAACATCACACACCTACTTAAAAATGCATTACAGCGCCCTAAGTGGATTATAAAAAAGAAATAAAAGAACAATAATTTGTGATGAAATAAATCATATTTAAATATGCAAATGAGCAGACTTAGGCTAGTTAGGGCCTCACAGACACCTGGAAAACACGTTTGGAGGAAAGAGAAGTAAGACGGTGAGAAACAAGGGCGACAATGCCTATTAGTAGGATATTCTATATGTGTTAAAATCCTGCAGAAGTTTCGTTTCCATCTAAAGTTGGTGTCAGCTCTGGGCTAAGACAGGGACACGGCTCCTGCACAAGTGAATGCCCAGAGGGACACTGAGATTTGGGTGGGAAACGCGACAACTTGTCTCATGTGGATTGTCCCACACATGGGGAACGTGATGATGCCAGCCCTGCCACCGGCCACTGAGGCAAGACACATTTCCAGCACATCCCTGGAGCTGTGCCTCTGCTGGGAAACCAATGTTCAATCACAATAACGCCATTTTCTCTGCTGGCACCTGGTCTAGGGGGAAGCACGGGGTGTGGTCTTGGCCAAATAGTGGGAGAACATGTGGCAGAGCCCTCACCCACATGTGAGTTTGCAGACGCTTGTGAAGAGGTGACAGGGAGACACTTCAATTCCTCTTCTTCCTGCTCTGGGCACTGTCGTAGGCACGGCGACTGTGGAGCTGGGAAGCGATCCTGTCAGCTCATGGTCAACAAGAGCCAGCCAGCAAGCAGGCAGCTGGAAGGACCTGGGTCCTGAGCCCCTGAGCCAGAACTGCCTGAATTCCACAGAACTCTTTGTGAGTGATGCCAACAACTGTCCTTAGCTACTTATTTTGGGCTTTTCTCTTTCTCCAAGCCAAAAATAGGGCCACTTTTACTCATTACCATAATCTCATTTATTTCCTGAGCAAAGACTTATAATTCAGGAAATGTCAGGACCCTGATGTTGTATCATCTGAGCCTTGCACCCCTGTGAGGTCAGGACCCCCACTTAGACTGAGTGCTGAAGCCGTGGAGGAGGGAAGAGACTTGCCAGTGTCAGACCCCCGAGGAGGTGACTATCGGGCACTTGTCACTAGTTCTGTGCTGACACCCAGGGCACTACGCCCCCCCCCCCACTGCACCCCAGAGGCCACAAGTTCTATGACCTGATGCTGGTCAGGGCCCTTATGTCCTACACAGCCACGCTACACTCAGCAGCATTTTACCTCCTTGTTATTGGGCTGATGTCCCTCAACTTAAAAATTGTGTCTCTAGACATTCCTTATTAAAATATGCACATCTTATCGTGAAAGACCTAATACATATTCATGAGCACAAATAAATTCTTCATTAGTCCTTGGCTGTAGGAATCTTTGAAAGAAATGGGACAGGAGACAGGTGAGCTTCAAGCTGAATCTACTCAGTGTCAGGATCAGCTTCCATTCATTCGTTCACTCACCCGCTTGTTGAGTATTTCGTAGGTGAATCTTAGGTGCCAGATACACGATGTCCTGGAACCAAGGCCTCACCCATGGAGGACACAGACAACATCATGAGTCAAGTGGTCACAGACTGGGTAACTCCTCAGAGGGAATCAGAATAGACAGAAGAAGGTGCAAGGTGACTGCCCAGGACATGGGGACTGCTTCAGACAGGTGGAGGGGACGTTCCAGCCATGACCCAGGGCATGAGAAGAGGCAAGCAAGAGAGGCTCTAGAGAGAGAGCATTTCAGCAGCAGGCCCAGCAAATGCAAAGATTCTGAGGTGGTGATGAGTTTATTGCAAAGCAAGCAGGGGACGGAGCGATTCAAGGAAGGTTGGCACCAGATGACACGGGCTGGGTCAGGTAAGCCACAGTAGGGAGTTCGCGTTCTAAGGTGAGAGCGCTGGGAAGTCATTGAAGAATTTAGGTGAGAGTGACAATCTTAACGCACATTGTGAGACTCACTCTGCTGCCCCTGGAGCAGCTGCAGAAGCAGGAGACCCCACAGAGGGTCGTCACAGTCACCGGGACAAGAAGGGATTGGGTGGGTGATGGAGTAGGTGCTGACGGTGGATGCAGCTAGGGAGTAGCAGGGTGTCAGGAGCCCAGGACGGAGGACAAACGAGGCCCAGCCTTCCCCGCGTCAGTGGAGCGACCAGAGGGACAGGAATCTTGTGAGCCACACAGAGAGCTGGCAGGAAACGCTGGAGAAGGCAGGAGCTGGGACTGTCAGGGTCAGGACAGTAAGCTGGGGACGGGAATCCAGAACGCGGGGCACCGAGGGGACAGAACTGTCCTACATGCTGCCCAGGTGAGCTGTAGGGTGGCTCTAGTGGCTCACAAAAGCCTCGCTGGACAGGTTGTCTTATGTGTGGACGCCGGGCAGGGACCTCCAGCAAAGGGGAGCAGCCTCTCCCACCACCTGGTTCGGGGAGCCTGGCAGGAAGAAGGGGTGGCGGGACCTGAAGGGGAAGCAGGAGGAAAGGGTAAAACCAGAGGTCAGCGGAAAAGCCCGGGTCTGTGTGCTGCAGGAGCTTGACGTCTGAGGAGCACATGGGACCAGGGGGATCCCCAGGAATCCAGAGCTGGGCACTGGGTCTGTGCCAGGCTGCCATTTCCGGGGGTGCAGAACAGACGCTCAGGAGGTCACTGCCCAAGCCAGCAGGAATGAGGACGCCACACACCAGGACTCTGGGTGTGGCCGAACTAGGTGGACGCAGACCCGTGTCTCTGAGACATTGTGCTCTACGGAGACGCGTGTGAAAGTCACACACACACTACATACATCACACACAAACACACCCACTTACGTATACACAAACGTGCACACTGACACATGCACACACCCACATCCACATCCACATCCACACCACGTCCGCCACGGAGGCCCGTCCTGACTCGCTACTGTGATAAGGCAGGGCCTCTCCGCAGCGAGCCTGCCTTTCTGGAGCCGAAATGTAACCAGAAGCACACTGCGGCCGGAACCCAGGACTCGCCCCTGCCTTCCTCTGAGGGGCTCATTCGGTAGGGAGAGCGGAAGAGAATTAAGGAGCCGAGCTGCTCTCCTCGGAGGCATCCACGGATCGGATCGGAAGGACACAGCGGAGCCCCACGTGTTCGGGGACGGGAGCTTCGTCTGCCCACTGTGACTGACTCAGGGCCGCCCAGCTCCAGTGTGCTGGAAGCTCCGGAGCCCACCCGGAGGGGAGGGGCCTGCGGCCAGGTCTGGTGGGAGTGGGGAGCGCAGTGAGGCCAGGAGTCGCCCCCGCTCCCGGCTGGGCACTCAGCTGCCAGCAAGACCCGCTCCTTCAGCCTCAGTGACCCCGGGAGGGAAGCGCCCATAGCTATTCCCATTTACAGTTGAGAAAACCAGGCGCGGAGTAGTCAATGCCTGAGACCACACAGTCAGCCATGGCAGAACTGGAATTCGAGCCGAGGCCACCTGCGTCACCGAGGGGCAATTCTGATGACATGCTGGGGGCGTGGATGCTCAGGGACTGTGCTTTCTGGTGTCCCCCAGTGGGTACTAGTGTCAGAGCCTCTGAACTGCCACCCTTTGATCCCCCAGGCCCTGCTGCTGAGGCCAAGCCCAGGGGACCCCAGGGCGGAGCTTGTGTGGCCCAGAACCTCCCCACTTTGCACTCAGCCCAGGGCCTCCTCCTCACCCCACTTTTTCTGCAGTGGCAGCTTGGAGGAACCCCCTGGCTCTGCCTAACCCGCTCCTCAGATGAGTGGGGCTACTTTGGCAGCGGCGACCTCCCCAGTGTCTCCCTGGAGCACAGAGGTAGAAAACACAGATAAACACGCCTCTCTGAAAAGCAAATGGATGAACTCTGTCCCTGGCCCGGCCTGGCAGGGTGGCCTCTCTCCTGTCAACAAAGGCCTGGTGGTCACTTTCCAGTTGTCCCAAGGGAGGCGGGGTTTAGACAGAGGGACCCCTGGCTGTGCAGCCAGGGCCAGCACTGGGCGGAGGCCTCACCTTCCCTCGTGTTCCAGCCCCCCAGCAGCCCTGTGAGCCCATGCCACAGGTGGGAAACTGAGGCACACAGAGGTCAAGGGACTTGCCTGGAAATCCTAGCCCAGGAAGGCCAGCCACAAAGCTCGCATGCTTAGGGACTAGGCCCAGGCCTCTGTCTCCACACCCTCACCTCAGCCTCCCTGGCCTCCGGCCTCAGTGCGCGGGGGATGACTACATTCTCCAAGTCAGCAGGCCATTCTCTGCCGAGGGTCCTGTGTACGCTCTTCAGCCTGCCCTCAGCTCCATGACCCTGGTGTGACATCTCTTCACGTCTAATATTGCAGGACATCCCGGGGATAAAGCTTTCTGGGTCTCCCTGTGACTCCTGCAGCCTGAACCCCACCATGTTCCTGTCCCGGGGATGCCTCACCAGCCCTGCTCCGGGATCTGGACAGCCCACAGCTCTAGGAGGGAGCTGTGAAACAGGCACTGGGCTCACGGCAACGTTGATGCAGGTGTTCCTCAGCAAGGAGCAGGGAGCAGGGACAGAGGGGACGGGTGGGCTGGCTCTGACGGAGAGGGGAGTGAGCAGGAAGCTCCTGCGGGCTGAACCCAGGCAGCAGGGCCAAGCCACACAGTGGGAACGAGGGCAGCCCTGTCCTGAGGACATGGGCCTGCTGGGCCTGGAAAATGCTGGAAGGAAACTCAGGGGAGCAGGGGGACTTGGCAGTGGCCCCCACCACAAGCTGGGCAGAGCTGGCTGGGGACCTGCCCCCAGGATGGATGGGCTTGGGGACAGGGCCCCTCCACTGAGGCCCTCAGGAGTCTGGGCAGGAAGGCAGGAGAGCCTGGTGCTGCCACAGTGACCAGGGAGGGGACCCAGGCCCAGCTACCCTGTCCCCGTGCACCTAAGGAGCTGTCACCAGGCCAATGAAGACAGAACCCTGGGCAGAGTCTGGAGCCAGAGGACTGGGCCCAAATCCCAGCCACTGTCCTGGGGGAGGATTTCAACTGCAGTGACGGGGGAGGGGTCTGAGGCCTGCACAGCGGCTCCACCAGTCTCTGGGCCCCAGGTAACGGTCACATCTGTCCTTGCCCCACGTCCACTCACACACTCATCGGTCCCCGCACTTCCCCTGGGCCTGGTGAGAAGCAGAGGGAGGCGGAGCCTGCTGGGGAGAGCCACAGCTCCCAAATGGCTGGGTCATTACTGGTGCCCGGAAGAAACTAACCCGGAAGGGTGGGGCTCGCAGGTCCAGGGAGGTCCACCCTCACTGAGGTGGGGACTCGGGAACAGAGACCGGAAGGGGAGGAGGGCCCCGAGGGTTTGCTGGGAACAGGGTCCCCCTGGGAGCAGCTCACAGAAAGGCCCCCGAGACAGAGCCACCAAGACAGAGCCACAAGAGAGCTCAAGGACCAGGGAGGGGCCCAGGAGGCCAGGCCAGATCGAGAGAGGGGAGGGCAGAGGAGCAGGCAGGGAGGGACACGGGGTCTCCAGGGAGGGGAGGGGAGGGAAGGCCCCGGCGGCCCTGGGCAGAGCGAGCCAAGGGCTGACTCGGGAGGAAGACGGCGAGGGGCTGCCGTGTTCCAGGCAAAGGGTGACGCAGAGCCCGTGCGCCTGGCTCTGCTGGCCCCCGTGCATCAGGCCCAGGGAGTCGTCAGGCAGCTGTGGACCGCACACGCGCAGGCCTCACTTGCTAGCTGGTACCCCGGGAATGAGACCCACCTCCTGTGCAGCCTGGGGGTGTCACAGCTGCAACTACCGGGCGCCGGCAGCGTCTTCTTCCCCTCTCAGCTCCCCTCCAGCCCCGTGCCTGAAGCGGAGCACAGAGCCGTCCCTGCCTGTCATTGCTGCGCCACACATTTCAGAAAACAATAGAGGAAGTGCAGTGATTTATCGTCCAGCTTCCACTGTGCAGTGCTTTTTTTCTGAATTCCTCAAGGGGCAGGCTTGGTGGGCGGGAGCGACAACTGCTCCAATTTACAGGTGAGAAATCTGTGCATTCTTTGCTCAGAATCACCAGTGGCTGTGGGACAGACTCCCAAGTGCACCAGTCACCTGCGTGTCCTGCCCCCACGCCCTCCGTGTTCCCGCTACGTGACCTCTTCACTCCTCCACTCACCAGGAATGGGCTCACCTCGGGGCCTTTGTACATGCTGTATCTTCTGCTTGGAAACAGATGGCTCCACAGATCTCTCCTTAGGTCTCCATTCAAGGTCTGCCTCAGAAAAGCTTTCTGTGACCATTTAAATGGCTCACACACCTGTCCCTGACAGCTCACCCGCCGTAATTACCTTATGGCCCTTGTACCACCTGACCTAATACAGCCCTTTGTGGTTCTTTTCTTTTTTTTTTGGTACCTAGGATTGAACTCGGGACCTTGTGCTTGCAAGGCAGGTGGCGGAACCACTGAGCTAAATCCCCAGCCTGGTTTCAACATTTTTATCTGTCTCCTTCCAACAGGATAAAAACTCCGCAGACCTCATGAACGTGATGTCAGGCCTAGAACAAGGCCTGGCCCATAGTAGGCCCTCGATAAATATTTGTTAAATGACGCCAGCAAGGTCAAGAGGGCCAGACCTAGACTCACCTTCAGATGTCTGCAAACCTCTTGCTGCTGGAAGGAATCCTGGGTGAGGACACATCCGACAGTGTGAGTGTATCAGTCCTCCTGCCATCACTATAACAAGACACCTAAGGCAGGACACTTACAAAGAAAAGAGGTTGGCCAGGCTTAGAGGCACATGCCTGTATCCCAGCATTTGGGAGGCTGAAGCAGGAGGATTGCCATGAGACCCTGTCTCAGAAAAAAAAGGAAGAAAAGAGGCAGGACATGGCATCACATGTGTGCATGAGTGTGTCTGTGAGCTGTTTGCTCAGTCTCTCTCAAAGCCACCAGGACTTGATCATGGGCTCCATCCTAATCATCCTAACTAACCTAATCCCTCTCCAAAGTCCCCACCTTAACACTGGAGTTGGATTGCATTTCCGCCCTCATAATGCCCTTAGTTTATGACACTGGAGATCAACATCCTGCAGGCATTTGGAACAAACCCCAGCAGTGGGTCCCCTCCACTCCAGCAGCTGTGCCTGACACCCCACACCCCGGGGGTCCAAGCTTGATGGAAGAGCGTTCTGGGGGTGCCCACCGCACCCCTGGCCTCCTGCTGGGCATCCAGCCCTGGCAAGAGGGGAGCTCAGCACACAGCCACCTATGAGGGAACAAAAGAGCAGAATGGGCGGGCAGGGAGCAGGATCGGGAGCCACACTGGGGAGCGGGAGATGCACATCAGGGGTGCGGATGGAAAGGGCTGGGGATGTAGCTCAGTGCAAAGGCCTTGGGTTCAATCCCCAATACCCCAAAAAGTTGGCAGCGTGAACTGCAGCATTCAGGACCACAGGCTCTGATCACCAAACCCCACGGCAGAGCACAGAACCAGGTCAGCAAGTGCCCTTTGCTGCTGGCACCGCCAGGCCCAAAGGGAGCTTCCACTCCTGCCACCTGGGCAACAGCCACACGCTTCTGGACATGTGGGGGGAGCCTGGGGCCAGCAGCTCCTAGCAGGGATGTCAGCAGTACCTTCCGGCACCTGTGACCTCCGTGTCCTGAGGGGGAAGAGCAAGGACCCAGGAGACAGCTCTGCCAGGAGAAGCCCTTCCTACTTCCGAAGATCTGGGTCACTGCCAGACAGGTGTCCCCGCTCCTGAGGCAGACGGGGACCGAGGGGCTGATGACAGAGCCTGCCAGGCAGTGGGAAGTGTTCTGCAGGAAAACCAAATAGAGTGACGGAGAGGACAACAGGAGCGGGTGGGGGGCGATGATACGTGGGCAGAGCTGGAAAAGAAAGCGAAAGAAACAGAGGAAGAGCCCAAGTCGGGGAAGAGTACTCCAGGACATGGGAACAACATGTGCAAAGGCCCTGAGGCAGTACCCACAACAACAGCCACAAAGCTCCCTCTTGCCCTCCCACGGATAGCCTTCAGTGCTGTCCTTGGCAAAGCAACCTCCTCTTCAACCCTTCCCCCCTCCTGTCCTCCTTTCTGCCAGGTTCTAGGACCAAAGTCACATTCTCCAGGACCTGCCAAATGAAACACTGCTACCAACACCTGGACCCACATCTGGGGCCGGCAAGTGCTTGAACCACTGGCTGCGTGGCCTCGAGTCACTCACTCCAACTGTCTGCCCCATTTCTTCTTCTGTAGCGCAGGGCCCTGAAGGGCTGGTGACAGGGTTATAGGACATGATGTCCGAAGCCACCTAGCAACGTGCCTGGTAGAGAGGAAGGGCTCAAGACACGGGACAGATTCAAGTGTCACTCCTGGTCCCTCAGAGAAGCTGGGTTGGATGCTGTTTTTTCACACGGGGGCAAATGAGGTGCAGAGGGGACAGGGACACTCCAGGTCACACGGCACATCAGGAGACTGTAACTGGGACCCTGAACGCCCAGCCCAGCCCAGCCCAGCCCAGCCCCGTCCCGTCCCGTCCCCCACAGCGACACTGGGAGCCTCGGCCCTCCCACAGCGCCCCCTGGTGGCCACCGCTTTCTCGTGGTTCCCGAAGGAAAAGGAGCGGGAGAATTGGGGTTGGGGCGCAGCCCTGGGAGCGCCTCTCTTTACAGTTTACCTGGGTCTTCACATCCTTCTCCCAGATCCGACCGGAAGGAGGGGGTGCAGACAAAAGAAGAAAAAACACAAAAGAAAAAACGGAAGAACAGAAGATAGAACCAAGCTCATAGACATCTGCTACGAGACAAAGAAAAACTAGAAAAGCTAAGAAAGAAAATGGAGGGGAAAGACAAAAATCAAGAAAGAGTGAAATAATGAAAAAATAGAGAAAAAGCAACTCAAAAAAAAAGGTCCTGAGTCCAATCCAGGGGAGGCCGGGCCCACTGTCTACACAGTCCCTGCCGCACGGCTGGCTGTCCCCAGTGTGGCAACCGCAACCAGCTCCAGGTCTGAAGCCCAGCGGGCGGATCGGCCGGAATGGAGCCCCGGGGACCTCGGCCCACTGCACGGTCCGTGGCGCCACCTGCTGGACAGGCTGGGCACTGCAGCCTGCCAGGAAGTAACTTCAGGGCCGTGGGGGGGGTGAAGTCTCCACTCCTTGAAGAAGGAAATGAGCCTCTTGTGAGACAGCGACACCTAAGAGAGCCGCTTGGCAAGTACAGAAGCCTGCCAGATCCGAGGGCAGGCAAGGGTGTCTGACGTCAGAAGTCTTAGGCCAAACCCTGCCTGCCCACCAAGCCGGGCAGCAGAGGAGGCGGCTGGACGTGTAAGCTCCAGCTGCAGGTGGGTGTGGCTTGTGTTCCACGCTCTAGTGGGCTCCGACTGGTTCTTGTTTGTTTGGGGTACAGGGGATTGAAGCCAGGAACCACGAGATACACCCCCAGCCCTTCTTAATTTTGAGACTGGGTTGCCCAAGGTAGGCTTGAATTTGCAGTCCTCCTGCCTCAGCCCCCCACGTGGCTGGAATGACACGTGTGTGCCACCACACCTAG
This sequence comes from Heterocephalus glaber, assembly GCF_053883595.1. NCBI lineage: Eukaryota > Metazoa > Chordata > Mammalia > Rodentia > Bathyergidae > Heterocephalus > Heterocephalus glaber. The sequence continues at coordinate 19,869,755 of NW_028258410.1, read as the reverse complement.
CTTTTCAACTTAGCCATGATTCACTGGTGCCTGGCACTGGCTGACATTGGAGACAGGCATGGTCCCTCTTCTCAGGGCACCTTGGGGAGGCTGCTAAGTACATAAATAGGTTTAGATGCAACAATAAAGTAGCCAGCACACCCTGTCCACCTATGGTTTCCAAGTAGTCCCACACAGTCCTCGTGTCTGTGTGGAGGAAACCGAGGCTCGGAGGAATTCAGACACCTGGCCCCTTACTGGTGCCCTGGAGGAGCAGGAGCCATAGCTCGGGAACGCACCTACCATTTGCCTTTGACTGACTCCCGGCCACCGGGCTCTCCCCAAGCTGACGTCAACATGGCTGCTAGCCCGGCAGGCCGGTAATGAGCGTGCGGGCCACACAGGCTGCAGGGCCCTGGAGAGCTACGTCCTGAAGGAAGGTGGCAGTCACTCCTCAGCACCAGCTGCTGTGTGGCCAGGTGGGACCGTGGACCGCTATGACCAGAGCTCCCGATTTTCAGGAGACACTAAAAATCGGAATTCAGAAGTAAAATCGGCCAGTTTTTAAGTCAAGATTGTAATAACACCATCAGGAAGGAGGGAAAGCTCCCATCTATTTCTAAGTTTCCACCAGGGTCCACCGGTCTGAGTTGTCCTGTACCCTGGCTCCAAGTGGCCTATCCTGTCTCATCCACGCTGAGAGAAGTCAACCCGGCTCTCCCTCCCACCAGGCCCTCAAGCACTGAGTCTGAGGGGCTGACTTGCTCCCAGCAGAGACCCCGCTTCTCACCTCTGAACCAAAGCCAGCCTATCACTTCTGGGGCCGTCACTTTTCTCTCCGCAGCCCCCAGGGCAGAAGACGGAGCTTCCTCTGAAAATGTCTGCCCTGCCCAAAGGAAGACATCAGAGCCTCTCTGTTGACCCCCAACACAGGTAGAAGTGACAGCTCTTCTCTTAGGGAGATTTCCCTTGGATGCAGACACTGGCTTCAGATAACTCCAAATCATCAGTCTGTCGTGCATCCCAAATCCCACCAGGATCCTCTAGCGTGTGTTACAGAACAGTCTGGAAAGCAGCTGAAAGACGAGGAAGCCTCTCAGGGAGGAACCCAGTCAGGGCCTCCGAGAACTGGACCCAAAGGAAAATTTCATAGACTTCAGTCTTCTCCAAAGTGTGTGGGAATAGGAATAAAGGAAGGGGAAAGAGGAAGGCAGGAGGGAGGAACAGGGCCAAATAGGTCTGCATGTCAACCCCAGCCCAGGGGATGAGATTTCTCTGGCAAACTCGGGCAGCTTCATAATAATTGCTGGACCCAGGCAGGCAGGTGAAGAGGGCAGCCCCTACATACCCAGGCCCAGGGCTCTTCTGATTGGCCCCTTTACACTAGCCTGGATTCTGATAGGGTGGAACCAAGCCCCTTCTTGTGTATTTTGAACTCCACTCCCCTTCCTATCCAATGAGCCTTTCAGGATGGGGCAGAGGACAACTCAGTGGCAACCCCCGGACCCACCCTGACCCCTTGGCACACTTAGGGCACCCAGAAGGGGTGGAGAACTGGTGGGAAAGTAGCAGCCATGTTTTCTACCATCAAGTGAAACAACTCAGCATGCAAAATCAAGTTGAGCACCACACAGAATCCCTTAGTCTGCAGTTGGAGTCACAGCCCCGCCTGGTGATTTCAGGGAGTCCTCGCCCAGGCCCCTGCAAGGGAAGCTGCACTGTTCCCATTATTAAGGACCAAACTGAGGCACAGAGTGGTGACATCACCGGTTCAGGGGCCACTGGCTCAAGGACCCTGACAGTAGAGACCCAAACCACCAGGACCATCGGAACCATCAGAACCACACACGCCACTCACCAGAGACAAGCAGATCGTAGCCTCCTTCTTTGTATTATAAACTGACTTTAATAATAATAAAAAATCTATCAGGTATTTAACAAGAAGAATCTGTACATTTTAAAGTAAACCAGTGCACGACGCCCTGGCCCTTAGGGCCCTTCTCCATGTCCCTCGGCAGGGCTAAAGCGGGTCCTTGGTTTTCTACCTGCAGTGAGATACAGCGACAAAGCCACCTCTTGGAATCTTTTGCATGGTGGCGAGAGGCGTGGTCCCTGGGGGCCGAGGGGACGAAGATGCCTCAGCAGGAGCCCCACACCCCACGTCCCCAGCCAGGGTGACAAAACATCCCCTCCCTTCCTCCTCTGCCATCTTTCCCTGGAGATGTAGAGGCTGGGGTCCTCGTATGGGTCCCTGTGCCCAGGAGGGCAGGGCCACTTCCTGTCTCTCTGGCCGAGGGGTCCCTGTGCCCAGCTCTGAGAAGTTAACACCAAAAAATAAATTACAGAGTCCACCACCAGGTGGCCCCAGTGCCCCCCAACCTGTGCAGGATGCTTCTCAGGCAGGGGGCTCAGCAGCCCTGGTCCCCAGCCTTAGCCAGGCCGCCTCTCAAATCCTTGCAGCCACCGTCCAGAGCAGAGCCCCCAAACCGAGCAAATGCCGGAGAATCGAGGGTGGGCAGAGAAGGAATCAGTCAATACCTGTGAGCAATACTTATGACCCTAATATTAAGAAAGAGAAAATACTGACATTTTAAAAATTTTCAATAATTTAGTTCTTTTTTTTTTTTTTTAGTAGAACTGGGTAAAGTTGTCAATACTACCTTATGTTGGTCCTGTTAGACAATTTACCTCTCTTTGAAATTTAAAATGTCAAATATATAATCATACAACTTAGAAAAAAATCTTGACAACAAAAAAACCCAAAATATAAACCGCAGAGATGTCACGCCATATAAATAAAGTCAGAGCGAGTCTCGCCCAGGGCTGAGGCCGAGTTCCGGCGGCAGTGAGTGACGTCCTCTGGTTGACTGCGCCCCGTCCCTCGGTCCTTCCTGACAAGGCCCTGGCTTTCCCGTCTCCCGGGCGGGTTAGTACGGGGCTGGTGCTCTGGAAGCTGAGGAGAGCATGTGGCCTCCTGGAATGTGGACCTGGGGTTCAAAAGTGCAGGCTGCGCCATCCCAGGGAGCTGGGGCGCCCTGTGACCTCCCCTCCGTCCCCTGTGGGACCTGCAGGGCTGAAGTCCAGGCCCCCGCTCCAACCCGTGAGCCCTGTGGGTCCCCAGACCCCTCGGGCCTCTGGCAGGAGGGCGGAGATCATGCTGCCCGGGCAGATGAGCCAGACGTGGGGGCGCAGGGGCGCAGGCGTGTCCTGGAAGGAGGCAGTGCAGAGTGCAGGAAGCCGGAGCCGAGCAGAGCGGAGCGGCCAGGGCAGAAGCCGCAGGTGGCTCTGTCGGAGGGGCGCAGCCCACTGTGTCCTCCCGCACCCCGCACGCAACCAGGTCCACGTCAGAGGTCCCCGTCCGCCGGAGGCTGGCACAGGCGGTAGAGCCTGGAGGCGGAAGCAGAGGATGAGGGGGCCCAGGCGGCAGAAGGCACTCAGCATTATTATTTCCACTGTTATTTGAATGGGTAATTCATGCCAGAACCCAAAAGCTCACTAGATATAAAAAGATGGAAAATCCCCCTGCTGCCCAGTCCCCTGCCCGAGGCAGGCTCTTCCCCTCAGAGGCAAGCAGAGCCATGCAGTGACCTAGTAGTTAGGCCGGGGCTGCCTGGGCTCAGAAGCCCGGCTCTGTGGCCTTGGACACTCTTGGACCTGTGTCCCCAGCTGCCGATGGGTTGTTTGGGTCAAATGGGTTCCCATGTGTAGCGACTGGCACAGTGCCTGCAGTGGGGTAAATGTGATGAAAGTAATAAAGAGTCTCGGGCAAATGAGGTCACATGAAAACTGGGGAGACCTAGGCAGGCCGGGAGTCCCCGGCATCACACCAAGGGCAGCGTCCTGGCCTTGACAGTCAGGGCTGGGGAAAGCTGCCTGAGGGCACATGGGACTCTGTCCTGCTTTGCTATTGTTTTTATTTTGTTGTTTGTCTGGGGGGTTTGGAGACAGGATCTCACTGTGTAGCCCAGGCTGGCCTCACACTCGTGATCCTGCTGTCTCGGCCTCCTGAGTGCTAGGATCTTGGGTGTCCACCACCACGCCTGGCTCTCTGTACAGCCCCAACTTATGAACACCATTCCAGGAGAAGTGTTCCTAAGTCAGATTCGTTCATAAACCAACAGAGTGAGTCTCACAGTACAGCACACCTGTAAAGTTTGTAACTTAACTGTATTATTTTTGGAACTTCCTGTGCATTAAACTATTTGAAAATAAAAAAGTTAATTAAAACCTGTAGTTAGATATTGATGGCAAACTCACTGGGCAAAAAGGGACAGAGTGAAAGAAGCTGAGGTACCACAGGACCCTGCCAGGGTGTTGAAACAAAACACAGCGACGGCAGGGGACACCAGTGGGTCCATGTGGCAGGGCATGGTCAGGTGGAGGGGACCCACCGATCAGCCACCCCATGGCTCACACTGGAGATGTTGCTTGGTCCCCCCAGCCAAAGTGGGGGTTCCCTGGGGAGGGTGGGTACTGGCCTGAGCCATATTTGTGGCTCCCCAAAGCCAAGGTCCATAAATCAGAGGTGGGGCCTCATCAGAGCACCAGGGGGCACCTGGGGTAGACCTGGAGTCGGATGCCCAACCCAGGCCTGGTCCTGGCTTCCCAGAGGGAAGGGACAGGGCAGCCACTCACCGAGGTGCACCCTGGGGCATCTGATCCTTCACTCGGAGGTTTTTGCCCAGAATCTCCACTCTGGGGCCCTGGAAAGGAAGAGGCATCAGGCCTGGGGCCTCCAGGACATCAGGGCACCTGGGAAGCGTGGGGACGGAGTTCCAGGACGGCGGCACCCCGCCTGGCACCATTCCTGGGCCACGGTGCCTGGCCGGGCCTCACCTGCTTCCGCATGATGTCCGTGGCCTGCATGATGCACTTGGGCAGCAGCCCGTGGCTCCGCGCCAGGATGGCCGCCTGCTCCAGGGAGACACTCAGGGTGCTTCTGTGGGGGTGAAGGATGGGGCCAGGTGGAGTGGCACAGGGTGGGGCCACCTCCTCCCACCCCTGCCGGGGAAGGGCTGCAGCGGCTCCCCAGTGTCCTCGGTCAGTCAGGGAGGCCACTCTGGCCTGTCCCTCCACATCCCTGCCGCTCTCCTCCCGCCAGCCACTGCCACCCCTAGGTACCAACTTCAAAGCCGTCTGCACCCCGGGAGGCAGCACCAAGTGGCAGGGGCTTTGTGGGGCTCCTGGGGCCCCAGCACCTCGGTCAGGGAGGACCCGGGAAACCTGTGCCAAGTGGCTGTGCAGCGACTTCCTGGAGGCCTGGAGGTGCCTGAGATGGACACGCTGGGCCCTGGCCCACTTCTGTTCTGAGCAGTCCCAGCCCCCAGACCTCCACCTCACTGCTCTGTGAGCTTGGACAGACGAGTCCATCTCTCTGTGCCTTGGTTTCCCTAACTATGAAGCAGGGACCACACTACAGTATGGACAACGTAGGCAGACAGAGCCCCATCGTGGGCTCCGCAGGGAGGGAGGGCTTTAGGCAGGGAGGCCGGGCCTGGGGGAAAGGTGGCCTCTTTCTCCCTAGGACAAGCAGCAGGGCTGAGGACGGAAGGGGGAAGGGAGAAGGGGCCCGGGGCCAGGTGGCCCGCTCTGCACTATGGAGCTGAGCCAGGTATCGTCAGCGCTACACAAAGGGCCACACAGTGACCTGGGCCTGCAGCCTCCTGGGCCGACGACCACTGGCCGCCCATTTCACAGACAGAAAAACTGAGGTCCGGAGGGCCAAGGCCTTGTCTGGGTCCAGCAGACAGGGGCAGGACCTGGATTTGAACACAGCCTTCCTGCCACTTTGTCCTGGGTACCTGCACTTCCCGGAAGCACTCCCAGCCCAGACACACACACCCCTGGCTCACCTCTGCATGCCTGTGCCGCACATGGTGATCTGGCAGGCCCCCAGGCGGTAGCAGAGCTCCGAGGAGACAGGGATGAGGCCGGCACCCAGGCTCCCAGCAGCTCCAGGCTTGGGGTGGATGAAGGACTTCATGAGGCGGCACAGTTCGTCCAGGGCATTGATGGGGCGGATCAGCTGCAAGGTGCACAACCAATGCCCAGAAGGTCAGGGGGACCCCACCAACCCGAGGCCCCCACCAACTTCCTCCCCTTCATCCTTCTCACTCAGCTCTGCTACTGCACCTGTCCTCCCAGCTCCCCTCTCTAAGGCTTACAATCCAATTAACTGCTACAATCTCTGCTCAAGAACCATCTGTGGCTCCCCACTGCCCTACCAGCTGGTGTTCAGGATCCACCACATGTCCAACCTTCTGATTTACCTCTTCATCTGCAGATGTGTTCCCACCAAAGCCTGAACAGGGGACCTCTTGCCTCTCCAAACCTATACCTGACATGATCAGCTCAAGCTGCCCCTCCCCAAGACAAGCCTTCCCTGACCACCATGTGGAGGCTCACGGACTGTCCACAGTGACATTCTGCCAAATATCCCAGAGGCTTGAAGCTGCCACCTCTCTCAAAGCCCCAGCCTCCAAACCCCAAGGCCGGCACACCAAAACCAGTGTCAGAGTCACAGCCCGTGAGAGCCTGGGAAAGCAGGAGGCCCAGGACCACGTGGTGTGGGGTGCCCAGGCGGCTCCACAGGGCAGCAGAGGCAGCTGCAAGGCCTGGGAATGTGGACCCCACAGCCAGATCTGTCCATTTGCCCAGGAAAATGAAGTTTCCATTTTGGGGGGAACCTTTCGATTTCTAAATCTTGGCAACACATCAGAAGCAAACATAAAGAACATGGCATGGACCCCACCTGGCCTGGGGGGGTTGTGACTCTAACCTGAGAAACCCTGACGCCAACGAGGGTTAAGGAGAGAGGCACAGGCGGGAGTGGGGAAACAATCATCTAATAAGGCATTCTCACTTCGGGAGCCATCCCGGGAGACTTCCTGGAGGGGGAGCCTGGGGCTTCTCCCCCGAGAACCCCACCGCCAGCCCAGGCTTCAGGGCACAGGGACGCACCTGGTCTATCTTCACTGCTGTGGTGCTGGCGTCCGTGGGCAGGTTAGACCGTTCCAGGTAAAACGCCCTGAGAGAGAAAGCTGGGGCTGAGAGGGGCCACACCGTGCTCTCTGCCCCTACCCATGTCGCAGCTGCTGCAGCCACAGCCCAAGAAACCATGGAGAGCACCGGGCGGGGCAGCTCCTCCAACCCCACCTCTCCTCCTCTCCAGCCCAGCCTGCCTCCCCTCTGAGCACAGCACCGCCTGGGCAGATACAGCAGTGTGGTGTCAGGGTCAGCAAGCTGTTATCCGGCCAAACAGTGAGCTCTTGGGGCCTGGGAACCAGAGTCTGCATCCCCGCTCAACTCAGCCAGATGATGTCAATGAATGTGCTTGTGTGCTAATAAAACTTTATTTGCAAGACAGGGCATGGGCCAGATAAAACAGGACTTGTTTTGCTGCCTGCTGATTTCCACGCAAGCATCCAGCCAGCATGCGGCCCACAGAAGACCTCTTGAACATATTGAATGAACGAAGGGGTGAACAAATGATCATTCAAGCAGATGGCACAGAACAGATCAACAGTGTTGGTCAAACAGGTGCCAGTTTGAAGTCCTGTGGCTGGGTGCTCTTGCCAGCACTTGGACAGAAGCATCTTTCTCCTGTTTCCAAATGGAGGATAACGCCTTCCTCACACCAATCCATCCCCTAGTCCTCAGCCTCCCTGGGTCCCCGGGGTCACGGAACAGGCTCGGGAGGGGCAGGCTCGGGGGCTGTGGCAGAGGGGCATGGGAGCAGGGGCTGGAGAACTCACAAGCTGCCCCGGGTCTGTGCTCCACGCTGGCAAAATCTGCTGGCTGTTTTCCCACTCCTCCTCGTGGACAAGGCCCAGGAGCCACATCCCTTTCTCAAGACCAGGAGTCCCAGGCCCCGACCCCCCTCCCGGCTCTGACCCCCGCTTGGATTGAGAGAAGCAGCCGGGCTCGGCAGAGAGGACCAGCTCTGAAGCCAAGCAGACTGGGAGCCAAAGCTCAGCCGCTGCCAGGCTGTGTGGCCGGGGGGCTCCCTGGGAATCGGCTTCCCTCCTGTGAGTGGGTTAGCACGGCCTGCTGTGCACACGGCTGTGAGACTCCCATGCAGGCCAAGGGCCCGGCACACAGGAGGTGCTCAGAAAGGGTCTCGGCCCACGCCCCCCACTGCCTGTGGTCCCTGGCGTGCTGTCCTGCACAGGGCACTGGCCTCCCGACTCCCGCGCCCGCCATGACCTGGCGTACCTGAGCTTGCGGTAGTACTGCTGGACCTTCTCCAGGGACTGCGTGTTGATCTCCTGCTGCAGGTCTTCCCCCACCTGGCTGCCTGGAGGCAGAGGCCCCTCCACACTCTCCAGAGCTGAGGGAAGAGGAGCGAGGGCAGGGGGCGGGGTCCCCAGGTGCTCAGCAGCCTTGCCCAGGCCCCCCGGGGTTCCCCCAGACCCGAAGCTCACCTTTTGTGAAGAGCACCGTGTGCAGCCGGAGGCTGGCGCCGCTCTCCAGGCGGGACGGCAGCTTGGAGAAGTGGTGGCTGTCAAGGTAGAAGACCACCTTCAGCGCCTGCCGGCTGCCCTCAATGTGATAGAAGACGCTGGTGTCTGCAGGGCACAAGGGGGAACCGTGCTCAGCCCAAAGGCCCGAGGGGAGGAGCCCTCCCTTCCAGAGGCTTCCTGGGCCTTCCCTGTCACCCCACCCGAGAGGGCAGCCCCAGACCCCTGGTCTTCCCTGCCTCGAGGTGCACTGTGGGATCCGCTTGCTCCCCTACCCTAGAGGGTAGCCTCAGACGTCCCACACCCGGAAGAGCACCCTCTGCCCTCCCTTCGCCTGCTGCCGCAGGTCCTTTCCACGGCCCGCTGCCCAGGAGGACAGACGGCAGCCTGTGTCTGCAGAGCCCAGGGTGCTCCTTCCCTGTCAGGGGCCCACCGGACAAAAGCCACGCTCAGGGGGCCTGCATCTTATCTGCACCCATTCAGATGGGCTTCGGCCAGGGCCAGCAGTCACAGCACTCAGACCCCATCCTGTGTCCTGCCAGGCATTACTAATTGATCAGTGTTTCTCCCTGGACCCAGCTCAGCCCACAGCCAGGCAGTTCCTGCTGTCAGCTCAAACGGGGGCCTAATAAAGGAACCTGCCCCCCCCAGACTGCAGTCTGCACATTCTCAGCTGGGGTGACAAGGCCCCAAGCAGGTGAAAATTGGTTCTTGAGGGAGAGTGTGGGAAAGAAAACTTACTCTTTTTACATAAAAAGCACAGATGCACGGTACATAAAAGACACATAGGATACTGGTAGCATTAAAATTTCAAGGCAGGGCCAGGGCTCTAGCTCAGTGGCACCAAGCCTGCCTCGAAAGCACAAGGTCCTGAGTTTGATCCCGGGTACCAAAAAAAATTCAAGGCAATATGGCAATTAGGAAAAAATGGTTTTGGAGTTTCTGTGTGTGTGTGTGTGTGAGTGTGTAAGTGTAAGCGGTACTGGGGATAGAAGCCAGGGCCATGGCACTGAGCTACACCCCCAGCCCTTTTTTGTTTTTTATTTTGAGAAAGGGTCTTGCTAAGTCACTAAACCCACAATCCTCCTGCCTCAGCCTCCCAGACTGCTGGGACTTCTGCGTGCATCACCACACCCAGCTTCTAACAGTGCTTTTGGCGAAGTGAAATGAAGACGAAAAGCATGTTCTGGAGCAGTGCTCCTCAGACTCTGAGCTTCGGGGTCCCCTGGATGGGGCTGTGGCACACAGATGCCTAGGCTCTGCCCCAGAGGTCTGGGTGGGGGTCTGAGAACCACTCTTTCCAGCCAATTCCCAGCTGCTGCTGGCCCAGGAGCCACACCGGGAACAGCACTGTGTAGGAAGCCAGCCCAGGGTTCTTGCCCATACATGGCCAGGACCCAGGGCCCAGCCCAGCCCCTACACTGAGTCGATATGGCCAGGGATGGGGGCTCAGTATCTTGGAACAGCTCCCCAGATGATTCTGGAGTGTAACCAGAATGAGACCCACTAGGCTAGATTGTTGCTCCAGGAGGCCAGAAGCCTGACGCTGGGGCCAAAACCCAAAACTGCTGGATGCAAATCATGTGCTCCTTGTTCTGGATGCATGCGTAGATGGGTAGTCAGATGGACATGTGGGTGGATGGGTGGATGGACAGATGGATGGGTAGATGGGAGGGTGGATGGATAGATGGATGGGTGGATGGGTGGGTAGAGGGGTGAATGGATGAATGGATATGGAAGAGGAGATGGATGGGTGGGTGGATGTGGAAGGGTGGATGGATGGATGGATGGGTGGATGGACAGATGGATGAATGGATGTGGAAGGGTGGATGGATGGGTGGATGAATGTGGATGGGTGGGTAGATGGGTGGATGAATGGATGTGGAAGGGTGGATGGATGAATAGGTGGGAGTGGGAGGAAATGTGGGAGCGAAGAAAAGACTACAGAATCCTAGCTAATTATGCTATAAGCCCTTAAAAATCCAAACAAGTGTTCACCCCAAAGAAAGACATCTTCTGGGCAAAGTGTTACGAAGAATGGACTGTGCTTCTCTTACGAGCTGTGTGCAATGACTGGGTTTCAATAAGAAGCTTCTTCCACATGGACCCTGAAGGTCAGCTCTGAGACTCCTGTTGGGACCGTGGGGCTGGCGGTGCTGGTCTGGTCAACCCTAAACAGCTGCCCTGGAGGCAGGGCAGGGTCAGGCAGCCTCTCCCCCTTGAGACCCCCAAATGCAGGGGTGAGAGGCATCACTCACTGGCCACATAGTTCTCGTCCAGCTGCTTAAAGGAGAAGGTGACGTTGTCTAGCTCTGACAGGGTCACCCAGATGTCCTCCAGCATGGTCCGTTCCTCCTTCTGCAGGAAGAAGACACAGTGGCTCAGGTGCCAGCCATGCCCTGGGCTTTCGCTTCAACATCCTGTGACCCAGCTCTAGAACCTGGCCGAGGGCCATGAGATGCCAGGCCCTGAGTGTGGTTCTGCACATGCAATCATGGCTGCTCTGTGGCTGTCCTGTACCTCCAAGGGTCCAAACCCACCTCCACTCTGATGTGCTCAGTGGCCCCAGTAAAACCACTTCCTGCTGTACTGGGACCACCACAGCTGGCTATTAATGCATCCACTTCTAACCCAACCCAACCAAATACCAGTCTCTACTTCCTTCCTTACCGCCCACCTTCCATCCTATCTCTCCCAGCTCCAAACATCAAGGGCTTTCCTGTTTCTCTGTTCCCTCACCCTGTGCATGAGCCACGACCTGTGCAACAGGAGGGCCCACAGGGCATTCTCCAGCCCCACACGCCAGCCACCAGCTCCTGGCCAGCACCCAAATCCAGGGATCTCACCAGGCCCACGCTGGAGGGGCCCCTCCCGCCATCCTTTCCCTCCAGCCCTCCCCGTGCCAACTCGAAGCTCTCTTTTAAAAACTCAGCCCTAGTCACATTACTCGCCCGCCTTGGTGCCTCCAAGCCCTCCTCTGGCACAGGATGGAGCCCAGCCCCACAGCTCTGGCCCCACCAACCTCATCTCCCACCCAGTGCCTGAGCCCTCTGGCCCCGCTTCACCTGGCTAGCAAAGGTCGTGGCTGCAAGGCTGGCTCTGCCACTTAAATCCCAGGCCTCCCCAGCCTTCTGATTGCTCTGCCTCACTTCCCTGCCTGCCTCCACCCACCTTTCCTCCTGTCTGCTCCCCCAGCCAGATGGTGAGCCACACACACACACACACTAGTGTCCAGCTCTAAGAAGGGGACTGCAAGAGCTAGGATCCAGCAGCCTTTCTGGGCCCAGGTTGTGCTTCCTCTGAGCTCAGGGAAAACTGATCTCCAGTCAGGCACTCACCTGTCACAGTGGTGGCCAGCAGAGGGCGCTGTGAGGCCGTGCTTCTCTCCAGCCCCCAGCTGGGCCTCCACAGTGGCCCATAACCATAGACACTCGTACTGGGGGCCCTTGCAGGATGCGTAAGGGCCTCCCTGGCCTCTCCACACTGGGCACCGGTTACAGTCCCTCCTCTCCCAGCCCCCAGCTCCGACACAACTGAAACCTCCAGATGTTGCCAAGGTCCCTGGAGGGTAAAGCTGTCCTTGCCTGAGAGTCACTAGTCTACTGATCTGTTCAGTTCTCACTCCCACCAACCAGGACGTAAGGTCCCTGGGTGGAAGGACTCTGCTTTGTTTGCCAACAGGCCCCAATTCCACTAACGGCAGTACACAGTAGGTGCTCAGGAAACAGCTACCACATGAAAGACTCGGCCAGCGGAGCTGAGGCAGGGGTGCCTCTCTGCCCACAGGGACACAGCAGGTGGCCCACGAGGCCCTGCCACTCACTCACTCACCACAGCAGCTGGCGAGAGCAGGGACTGGCAGTGCAGCAGGACCCCCGTGGCCGCCACCTGCTCCAGCCACTTGCGGCTGGCATCGCGGCTGCTCTCCTCATACTCGCCGTTGTTGTTGTAGCGGTAGCTGAGGGCAGCCAGTAGCTGCTCGGAGAAGGTGCACACAGCAGCCACCAGTGCCTGGCAGAAGATGGCGTCCCGGCGCAGCTGCAGCTCGGCATCTGGAGATGCAGGGGGCTCGGTGGGCACGTGCTCCTCAGCATCAGCAGGCCACACCCAGACCCAGGCCCACAGCTCTGCCACCCCCGCAAAGGGCCCCAAATTCAATCTCAGTGGACACCCTGGCTGCCAAGACAGTTCTGCAAAAAGCAACGCTCCACCAGCAGCCAGTGTGCCCAAGCCACACCTCTCTCAGCACAACCATCTCCCACCTCAGGAAACAACGGCCTTTCCCAAGCCGCCCTGAACGCGGGCCACTGGATGCCAGCGAAGCCACGCTAGGAAGGCACCGGGCCACTCTCCATGCCGGAGAACGGCATTCTCTCCCCACCCAGCTTCCTCCCTGCCCTGTCCCTGACTCCCACATGGGCCGCAGAACCAGCCAGTTTCAGCCAGTCCGCCATTCAGAGCCCCGGCCTTTCGGAAGGATTATTGTCCACAAAACAATGGCTTCTGGCCAACTGGTTTTCAGTGACCTACTGTGACCTCGGTCTTACTGTAGCTCCCCTTGGCTGAGAGTTTCTGGGAGGCGAGGGACAGAGGACTCTCCAGGACGCCCAGGCCCCTGCAGCCCCATCCTCCAGTGCCTGCCAGGACCGGGGCTCTGTGACAACGAGCCTTGCCATCCTCAGCCCTCACCCCATGTCCTAGTCCCTTGGGCACCAGGGGAAGGCATGGCTGTGCTCCCCAGTGCAGGGCCTGACAGGCCATGGAAGAGCCAACCATGGCCAGCTCAAGAGGCCTCCTGGGCAGGGGTCCCCAACACCCACTGCCAGGGCCTCTGCGGGGCACACCTGGGTGCATGTGGCACATGTGGCCACAGTTGCCCCTTCGGAGTCTCACCTGTGCACTTGAGCAGGGCCAGAAGCAGCTGGTTCTTCCCATCTGGAAGGAGGAGAATGGAGTGGAGAGGAGATAACTGAACCGGCAGCGACGGACTGGCTCTGCGGCCACACAGGCGCTCTGGCTAAGCTAAAGCTGGGCCTCCCGGAGAGCTTTTACTGAGCATGGGTGAATTCCAGGGAGCCCCGGGCATACAGGGAGTGGAGCCCACCTGCCAGCATTATCTGTCCCCTTGTCCCCACTGAAGAGATTAAAACCAGCACAAGTCACAGCCCCACCCTCAGGCTCTCACTTCCTCCTCAGAGAGCCAAACTCAGCCATCTTCCTTCAGAGATGCTCTACGACCCTGAAAAGTCTTGCAAGAAAGATCTGAAGGACCTTCAAGCATGAGGCCATTTCTAGAAGCCATGTGAGAGGCACCTGGGGCTGGCGTGGTAACAGCAAGAGCAGGTGCAGGACACCCACCCACTGAGGATGAGCCAGTGGTAGGCAGTGTCCAAAGGCCTTGCTTTGTACTGATTCATTTATCCTCAACAACATCAAGGGAGAGTGATGAAAGAAAGGCCCAGAGAGGTCAAGAAACATGGCAGGATCACACAGCCAGCAGTGGGGGAGATGGGATGCAAGCCCTGGCAATCTGGCCCAGAGTCCACACCCTTAACCAATTTCACGTTTGGAAAGCAGGACATTACTAGGTCACACAGACTTCTACCTCAGGGGCAAGACCTCAGCTGAGGATGGACACTTGCTGTTCCTACCCTACCCCTGGCGGTGGATACATGGGGCCTGAGATGGGCCCAACCAGGGTCGGTCACAGTCCACATCCACAGCCACGAACCTTGGCAGGACATCTCCCCACCCACTGACCTTCCACATATCGCTGGATGTTGTCCACGAGGGTCTTGATGGAGTTGGGGAGGTTCCAGGGGTCCTCCTGGATGCTGATCTGTATCAAGCTCCGGCCACGGATGGTACACTCTTCCTTCTGTTTGAACTCTGGGGCAGGAAAGTGGCATGAGGGCCAGGGAAGGGACAGAAGTGGCTTTGGAGAACAGTGGCACAATGGCCTATGCCCTGTCACCAGATTCCAAAGCTCGTTACCCTAGATGAAGGGAGCTGGCAGGACTCTTGGCTGTTACCTGGTCCATGGAGGGCGAACATGGTAAGTGTGTGACTGCTTCCTAGTACTGCACTCATGGCAAACATCACTAATTGATCTCAGTGCTCCTTCCTGCTAGCCGGAGACCACACACAGTATGACTTCTAACAGCTACAACCAATCCAGTGCAGACATTACAAACCAATCACAGCATCCCTTTCTTCTAGACCTGCAGGCCATACCCACAGAAGTCTTCTCAGGTGCTAACTCCTTACTGCCACTGCCAGATGAGCTGGCACCTCATGTAACACCTTCTTTACACAGAAGAGGAATCCCAGGCACAGAATGAGAAAGTGACCTGTCTAAAGTCACACAGATGGGTATGGATCTGGCCCCAGCAGGACCATTCAAAGGCCAGACAGACACAGGTCTTTGTCCTGTGAACCCCTTCACAGATTCCTGAGGTGTCTGTTGTTGGTCCCTCCCTACCATTTCTGGTTTCTGGGGTCCTTCCCTGGGGAAGTGCTCAGAGGGAGCTGCCGAGTGGAGCCCCAACTTCTTGGCACCCCCCGTCCTGCTCAGAGGCAGCTTAAAGGCAGCTGCCTGACCGCATCCTATCTCCTGCACACAGCATTGTTCCATCTCAGTCACCAGTGCCCAGCACAGGCCTGGCACGAGCTCTGGGGCATCACTTGCTGGGCACAGAGATGCATGGGTAGATGGCAGGGGAGCAGATGGAGGAGCAGGCAGTGGATGAGTGGATGGTGGGCAGACGGGGAGTGGAAGTAAATGGGTAAATGGGACAAAGGTGGGTGGGAGGACTTCAGAAATTTCTATTTTTTCCTCCCAATCACTTCAAGAAGAAAGAGTGTAGTGCTACTGAGGCTTTAAGGTTTCTTTCACTTGAGAACCACTCTCTTGAATAGGATCAAAAGGCCCGGGGCAGGCAAAGTGCCTAATCACAGTGTGATAACATTGTTTCCATTGCATTTATTGTAATGGTTTATTAACAATTTATGGAATGTCATACTAGCTTCTCATCAAAGGAGTTTAAGAAGGTGTTTTCAAAATCAAATTTCTAAAAGGGACAAAACTATGTCAAATGAGTGTGGTTAAAAAATGTGAAGATGTGGGCCAGGGATTTAGCTCAGTGGTTCTGCTGCCTGCCTTACAAGTGCAAGGTCCCAAGTTTGATCCCTAGTACCACAAAAAAAAAAAAAAAAAAGTGAAGATGTAAGTAGGTTCTGTGGTCTGGGTGATGGATGATGGGACCTCTGAGGTCAGGAAAACTGCTCCAGGCCTTCCGCTCATGTCACCGATGGGCTGGCCAGGAGGTCCAGGGACCAGCCCAAGGCCACAGACCACCTCCATGAAGAGCCAGGGAGAGTAACTGTGTGAGGCTCTGCAGGGCCTGGGTCTCTGACATATTCTTCCTTGTTCTTTATTTGCTTTGTTTTTGTAATTCTTTAAAAATGAAATAACCATCCTCAGCCCAGAGACAAAAACAGGCAGTGGGCCAGATCTGGTCCACAGGCCGGAACCACTGACTGGACTAGTTCAGAGCCATCCCACAGGCCAAGAGTGTAACCAGTGTCCCGCGCCATCCCTCACCTTGTAAGCTGTGCTCCATGGGGAAATGCTTGGTCTCTTCAAACGCCCGGCTCATGACAGGCCCCTTGAGCAGCATGTTGATGGAGTCCACCTGGGCAGCAAGAAGCACCAGGCTGGGCGCGGTCCCCACAGACCTCTGACTGCTGGGACCTGTGGCCCACAGCCCTTGCTCCAGCTCTGGTGTCCCAGGCTCTGTTAGGGATGACAGGAGGGACCCAGGGCCATGCCAGGTGGGAGAGAGGGCCTACCTGGTTAAAGAGATGCTCCAGGCAGCCGTGAAGTTTGTCCTGCTTGTCCGACGGGATGCGCATGTCACAGGGCAGCTCGTCCCCTGGCAGAAGGCAGGGACTGCAGCCATCAGCCATGGCTACTCCACCTGGCATCTTCCCAACCCCTTTCTCCAGGATGCAACAGGACTACAGAGCCCCAAACCCAGAGGGGTGGGGAGCGTGACAGACCCAGGTCACTGAGCAAATCCCATGATCTCTCTAAGCCTCAGTTTCCTCATCCGCAAAATGGGCAACAGCCAAGCCACTAAGGCACCACAAGACTGTGAGTCACTGCTGTTCTTTCCATCCGGCAAATGAAACAGAACCAGACAGCAGGGACTGGTGCCCAGGGATCCTGACTCACCCACCGCCCAGCAGTTCCAATTCAATCAGATGCAGCACATAGGCCTCTTCCCGAAGCCTCCCCGGGACAGTTTCTCAGATGCCTATCTTATGTGATGAAATATTTATCTAAAGTTCAGCGATATCTTCTGTTTTCCTGGTGCTTTTTTTTCTTCTTTTAAATGGACATATAATTAAAATTAAATTTTTATGCACAGACTCCTCCAGAAGGACGCAAGATGGGTTGACAGGGACAGGAATGACAGCCTGAGAAGCAGGGGGCTGGGGGCCAAGGTGGGGGACTCGTCACTCAGCACCCTCTTGCACCTTTTGAGTAGTGAACCATGTAGATGTATGACCTTGTCACAAAGGGAAGTTTTTAAAGTCTGAAGTAAACAAAACTAAAATAAAAGAAGTAAATAGATGCCAGGCTTTCAGTAAAAGCTGCAAGCACAGTGTGATCTAATTTATAATACATTATTTATTTCTGTCTCTCTATCCAACCATCCACCCATCCACATGTCTGTGTGTATAAATATGTACTCATTAACGACCTCCAAGTAGTAGCAATGGGCACTTCTGGGGGACACGACGAGACTGTAGTTTCTCTTTATGCACTACTTTGAAGTTTCCTATGTCGTTAGGGTTTCTGACTTGAGCATGTGCCATTTTCATGGGAGCCCTCAGGTCACATGATCTGAGTGACATCCACATGTCACGCATGAGCGTACGCAATCACCAGTAATTGCGCCAGGCGTGTTTTTATTTGTTCACTGTCTGTGACTCTCATGAGGACCGGGATCTTTATTCCAACCACTGCTGTGTACCCAGCATCCAGCACATAACAAGTGCTCGACACAGGGTTGTTGGATGAGTGGATGGACAGCAACAATAGAGCAATTTGATGCAATGTAATACAAAACAATACAATGCAGACGAGGTGCAACAAAATACGAATACGACAGAACTTTCCCAAGAGCGCTCACTGCACTCACCAGAGCCCATCTCATCACTGCCCAGATAGGAGCTGTTGCTTCTCACGCTGGTGTAGGACAGGACCGAATCCCGGTTGCTGTTACACTCACTGTAATGGGTGAGAAACAGGCAGTCAGCGTACAGCGCACACCTCTGGTCTCACCCTCTGGTGGCCCCAGGCAGACATGGAGACAACTGGCCCGGGCAGTTTCCTGTGTCTTGGGGTGGGGGACACTAGGAGGCCCTGCATAGACCCACAGGAGGAGGATGGTAGCATTACAATCAGGACGGAGGACAGTGACAGCAACATTTGGGTGTCACTACTGTCCAGTGTCCCCAGTGCTCCCCTGTACCTCACTCCTCAGCTTGGCCCAGGACAGGCCTGCCCATGCCACATTTGATCAAAAGGGACTCAGAAGGTCCAGGGAACCAAAAGCCACAATTCCCAGGTTCTTTCCCTCAGCTTTCTGACAATTAAAGGAAAAAACAGAGGACCCAAAAAGGTAGGAATGAAAACTCAAAGATGAAGAGAAATCTTGGATGGACGCAAGGCTCCAAGACATCCCACTGGGCAGGTGCCAGGAAAGCTGTACAAAGAACCAGTGGGATCCCTCAAAGACTGAAAGAGTATGGAGGTCAGGAGGGCCCAATCTTCATCAAACCCAGTCGGGCCTGGGTTTTGTCCCACTGAGATCTCATCTCACCACAGAACTGTCTGCTGGAGACCAGTGTGCATGTATTCGTGGTAAAAATTCTACTTACCCACCACATGGCTTATCACATAAAACTGAGTTTTACTCTATTTAACCCGCTAACTAAGATCCCCTTGACCTTGTTTTGATTAATTTAACCGGCAGAAATACCATCCAGGTCCTCTCAGAGTTAAGAGAAAAAACAACCTTATTCCTTGGGTCAAGTAAAAATAGTGTTTACCCTATGTCTGAAACTGAGTTTGAAAACACACTGCAGAGCCCTGCCCTTTCCTCTGCCACCCCATCAGCCTGTGGAGTGACGCAGAATGAAGGGTCCCAGGCCCGGGTCCTGAAGTGCTGGCTTTGGAGCAGGGCCTCCTGAGTGATGTTCCCGGGTGTGCTCTGGGGGGCTCAGTTAACCCCAGAACACACTGTGAGCACGATCCCCAGGGACCCCTGCAGCCTGGAGATGGCCCACGATCCTGGCTTTCCCCAGCCCAGTGGCCTCCACAGTCCCGCCGGCCACCACAGGAACTGCCGGCCTCGCGCAGCTCACGCACCTGTAGGAGTCGCGGTAGCTCATGGTGTCGTGGCCCGAGTCCTCTTGGTCCTCCTCCGACACCTTGAAGCACACTTTCTTGATGCCCCCATGGTCGGCCCTGTCCGTCTCGCCCTCCTCACTGACCAGTGGGGGCGGGGAGGCCTCCTCGGGCAACGGTGGGTCACAGGGCCCGGCCGAGGTGGGCTCCGTGATGGTGGACAGCAGCCTGCGGGGGACAAAGGCCTTGAAGGTAAGGACGCAGGCCCACAGCACACCAGGGCCCTAACTCGTGACCCCACATGGAGGGGGCTACCCATGTTTTGTGTCCCTCCCTTGAAAACACCACCAGCACCTCTGTCGCGAGTGAGATGCCCTTGATTCCTGGCCAAGTTATCAGCACTTTCCACACTGCACTCGAGGTGCGACACTGTGTGAGGGGCGGGGAGCAAATGGGCTCCGTGTGTTGTGTTTAGTCCCAACCACTCAACTCTGCCACTGCAGCAGGGTAGCACCATGGACAGGATGTAAGCAGATGGGCATGGCTGTGTTTCAAGAAAAACAAAGCCGGCAGAAATCTGGATTTGGGCCATGGGCCACAGCCACAGAGTGTAACAGTGAAGGATAGAGGTTCTGAAGTCAAAACCCATACTAACACTGCGCTATTGCCATTTCCTAGCTTAGAGGCATAAAGTACATTATTGAATCTGAGATTAGGTTCCTCATCTGTAAAATGAGATAATGTCAGCGTGTGCATCCTAATCTGCTGTGAAGGTGGAGAGAGTTAAAACACAAAGTGTTTAGAACAGTGCCTGGTGTCGTGTAAGTGACCGATAAGCCCTGGCCAACCTAATCCCATCGCATCTCAGTGCGGTCAGTATCATGACTGCTCCCACTCTACAGATGATAAAACGAAGGCTCGGAGAGGTCAGGTGACTTGCCCAACACTGCCCAGCTCATAACTGACAGGCTCAGGGCTGAACTCGGGCCTCCTGGCTCCAGAGCCCATATCCTTTTTTCCTTAATCATGGAAATTTCTACCATATACAAAAGAGGAAGAGTACAAGGAACTTCAGGCACCTTGCAGTCAGCTTCAGTACAGGGCAACACAGTGGCCATCCCACTTCCTCCATCTTTCCCTTCATTTTCTCTTTTTCAAGTATTTAAAACAAGTCTAAGATAGCACATCCTTTCCCCAGTAAACATTTCCATTTGTGTGAGCTGTAAGTATATATGCGTGACTATACTTTTAAACCCATGCTTCTCCACCAGGGACACCGACGAAGTCTAGAAATGGTCCAGGCTGTCATCACTGGGAGTGGGGACGCCATGGTATCCAAGGGGTGGGGGCCAGGGATGCTGCTATCCACCCTGCCATGCCCAGGGCGGCCCCACACACGGAATGACCCACCCTAAATGTCACCAGGACGAAGGCAGAAACACGGAGCACCCGCTCTCACTGTGCCAGACAACATCAGCAACGTCTCCGCACCATCCTGGCACCCAGTCTGTGCTCAGGTGGCCCTGGCTGGGTCGGAAGCATCTCCTCCAGGTGGCCCGTTGGGCACAGGTCCCCACGCCAGACACAGCTTCTGACTGACGTCTCTCGAGCCTCTCAAGTCACTAACAGCCCCTTCTCTTTCTCCCGACTCCTGCTTCCCCACCACCTACTGGTGAGAGGCACGGGGCCATTCGTCCTACAGAACCACCCTCCCTCTGGATGCGGCCAAATGTGTGCCCCAGGTGTCACCTGTTCTCTCGCCCAGACTGTGGCTGAGCAGTGCCACTCAGGGCTGTCACAGGCATTAGCTCAGATCCCTGTTCCTCTCCACGAAGTCTGAGGATGGGGCAGACGCGCAAGGGATCCAAAAGGACCCAGATTGGGGCTGGGGATTTGGCTCAGTGGAGCTGCTGCCTGCCTCACAAACACAAGGACCCGAGTTTGATCCCTGGTACCAAAAAAAAAAAAAAAAAAAGGAACCAGATGCCACATGTATGTGTCTTAGTCCCCAGGATGAGCAGACTGTGTGTCAAAAACACACTCTATGTGCTAATAACAAGCATTTTTTATCAGGTGGTTCTGGCGGAAAGCGCGTGCATGCAGCACGGCTGCGCATGTGTCCTGCTGTATCACAGCAGAGCGGACGCAGGGTCCAGCCGTCTCTCTGGGGTGTCGGGAGTACAAAGGCCCACAGCCCTTCCCCAGCAGCCACAGCATCACTGCCCACATCCACTGTTCTGTCAGAGTGGCCTCTCAGTCGGGTGACTCCGCCCCCAGGGACTTCTGCCGGGACCTGGCAGTGGAGGCCAGGACAGCCCCACGTGGACTGGCCAAGGGGCACCCGCTGCTGGTCCCGGCCAGTGCGGCCTCACCCTCACCTGTTGATCTGGGTGACGTACTGCTTCATCTCCTTCAGGGCCACGTCCAGCTTGGTGAAGAGCTGCAGGTAGGCATCCTGGATCTCTCGGTCCTCCTGCTTGAGCAGGAAGCTCAGGCCTCGGTCTTCCTGGCTCGGGGCCCCACTGGCTGGCCCGCAGCTGCTGTCACTGAGACCCTGGCCTTGGGGGTCCCCATCCTCGGGTAGACACTTCCAGGAGGGAGCGGCCATGGTGGTGATGCAGTGCTGGGTGTAGGACATGGGGTTCAGGGGGCCTACAGGGGAAGAGGGCAGTGCTCACTCAGAAAGAGCCCCCACGGCCTGTGGGCACAAGAGTACAAAGCCACTTCCAGAATTCTAACAAATAAGAAGTTTCCCTTTCCAGTACGCTTAATCCACTAGATTGCCTCAAAAAGAAGATTCCCATTTGGTGCTAACATAGTTTTTTTAAATTTAATTTTATTGGTACATTTAAGGTATACAATATAATGACATTCATCACTGGAATTTACAGAATCTCTTCTTGGTTCTTATTTTTCCCCAATCCCCTGCCCTCCCTTCAACCCCTCCACCCCTCCCTATTTACAAAGACTTTGTTTCCATTTTTTCCTTTTCTCATATTAATTCCATTCCCTTCTATCCTTTCCCCTACCCCTCCCACTTCCTTCCCCTTTGCCCCTTTTCTTCCTATTTCACATCGTCTATTATACCTTTTAGTTCTTATTTACACTTTCAGTTTCTCATACTAGAGAAACTATTCAGTATTTACACACGTGTGTCCCATTTATTTCACTTAAGAGTATCCCCTCAATGTGCATCCATTTAGCTATAAATGTCTCTAATTTTTCATTTTTTATGGCTGAGTGGTACTCCATTTTATTTAAAAACCACATTTTCTTTATCCAGTCTCCAGTCGATGGGTACTTGGGCTGTTTCCAACTTTTAGCTATTACAAACTGTGCCGCTATAAACATGGGTGCACATATATCACTGTGGTATGATTCTTTTAATTCTTTGGGGAAGATACCCAGCAGGGGAATAGCTGGGTCAAATGGGACTTCCAGTCCAAGGTATCTCCATACTGATTTCCACAGTGGTTGAGGTGCTAACATAATTTTAATCATGGGAGTCTTTTTTCCTGCCTGGAATGTAGACATGATGGTTGGTACTTCAGCAATTATGTTCTGCTATGAGGCATTCTGAAAGTTAGAAAGCCCATCTAGAGATGATGATGCAGGAGGACCAAAGCAGCCTGGATCCCTGATGACTATGAAGCCATCACTCCAGCCTTGGACACAGCATCCTAAGTTTTCAGTTTTAGTATCTGTACAGCAAGACACACTAGCAGACACACTCAGGTACCTTGCTCAGGGTCGAGGCCGATGAGGGAGGGCTTGCGGCCGAAGCGGATGCTGAAGGACCTGCCAATGGAGGGCGTGGTCTTGGGGTAGGACACTTCCATGAGGTTGATGTGGCAGTTGGTGGGGCAGAAGTCCAGGCTGCATAGCGGGTGGGGCTCCAGGACGGCCTGCTTGAAGGCTGGGCTGACCCTGCCCCTCAGCTGGGCTGCAAACTGACACGCGAAGGCAGCAGGTCAGGGGACTCTGGCGTCCCTGGTACCCCACATCCTGCCTGGGCCAGGTGTTCCGAAACTGGACACAGTGTCAGCAGCTCCAGTGGAGAAGTGGCCATCCTGCAGGGTCTGCCACTCATGCCCGGCTCAGGGACGGCCTCTGAGGACCCCCTCTTCTCTCTGTAGCTGTTGAGCTCTGGCCGCTCACCTGGCCCCGCCTGGACCCTGAGGGGTGGGCAGCCGGGCCTGTCACCCAGCCCAGCTCTGCCTGCACTCACTTCTGCTTGGGGCAGCTAAGGCTGCAGGTGGCCAGAGCCCTCCCGCCCGGGCACAGGGCCAGCACAGGACAACAGCCAAGAGCCAGAAAGGCCTCCAGCCTGACATTCACTGTCCTGATTACTTCAGGCTGAGACACTGTGCCCAGAATCCCCTGGCAGACACCCGCGGGGAGCAGGCACCTGGCGGTACCGGGCGATCCTCTGGCCAATGCTCTCCAGCTTGGTGTCACAGATGTTTCGGAACTCGTAGTGGGGCATGGTCACCATGGCGCTGCTCATGGCCATGAGGCGCCCGCAGTTCTGCACAAAGGTGTTATCATCAGCGGCAAAGGCATCGAGGATCTGCAGAAACATCAACCACGGCTGAGCCCTCCTCCAGTTCCCAGGCCAGGGTATCATCCCAGGTCACCTCAGGGGGCTCCTGTATGCCTCACAATACCCTCAGAGGCCAGGCCTGTTGTGGGCCCATTTGGTAGATGAGTAAACCAAGGCCAATAACTCACTGTCCTCAGTTCCACAGCTACCAACGGGGGGCAAGGACCACGTTCAGAGTCCCAGGCTGACCCTAGGGAAATGGAAAGCAGCTGTCCCCACCCCTGGCAAGAGGAACCATCCCCATCCTGGGCAGGGCAGAGCAGAGCAGGGCAAGGCAGGGCCTGGAGACCTTGGCAGTGAGGCTGAAGCAGCCGCGGGGCTCCACAATCTTCTCCAGCACGTGACAGCGGACGCCTGCCGTGCTCGCGTACTCGTACACCACGCCATGCTCCAGGTGCACATTGTCCACCGTCAGGCTGACCACGGGGCTGTCCTCACGCAGGCTCAGGTGGGGACCCAAGGACAGCAGCGGCAAGGCTGGGAGCAAAGGCAGGGACGCTGAGGAGGGGCACTGCGTCGCTGCTGACCTGGAAGCCACCTTGGCTCTGTCTGTGCCCCATGCAGGTCTGAGAGGCTCAGGGAGCTGAAGCCCCACGCACATCCGCCCCTGACGCCAAGGTCCAGAGGGGCCAAGAGGGCGGGCTTGGGGCTTCTGCTGGACCTACAGAGGGACGGGCCCTTCCCCACAAGGATTCCAAGCAGCCAGCGCCACCGTGTAAGCAGGAAGCCAACCCAGAGGCAGGAATCAGAGAGACAGGAGGCGACTCCTCAAGATACAATCCGGCCAGGTTGAGCCCACCCAGACTTTTTCGTTTCTTGAGCCAATGTTTCTAGGTATGTTGCAGGGGACAGAAGTGGTCAGATTCCGGGAGGGAGGAAGGTAGCGTCCTGAGGTGGGCTACTGCAATCAAAGTGTCAGGGTGGGGAGGGAAAACGAGTCAGAGACTCCTGAGATGCACAGACGAGACGGGACCTGGGAGGCTCTGAGCTCCACGTGGGCCACGCTGATCTGACCCCGGGGGGACAGCAGCGGGGTGGTGAAGCTGACGGGAGATGGGCGGGAGCTCAGGGCTGAGGGAGGCACAGGGGTAAGCGCGGGCCCTGTGCTGGGCAGAACACGCAAGGCCCAAGAGGACCCAGGTGGCAGAGGACATGAAGGCTGCAGGGCGGCGGCTCTCAGGTCTGGGTTATCAGGGTGCAGGCAATTTCACCACGAGCTCTTTAAGTAGGGATGGTGGTGGCAGAACTGTGCGAGTTCCAAACACATCAGTGCAAAGGGGATGTGGGCCAGCAAGGCCAGGGCCACCAATCAGCAACGGAGCCCCAAGCCAAGGGATGCTGAAAGCTTCTAGAACCTGAGACAGACAAGGAAACGGATTCCCCTACAGCCCCAGGGAGGAACGCAGCCCTCAGACACCTTGATGTCAGCCCCGGGAGACTCATTCCTGGAGGCTGGAGATGATGAGCATGTGCTGGTCAGTCTCCTGGGTTTGGGGACTTTGTCGGAGCAGCCCTAAGAGCACCGCTGATGGCTGGCACGGACCCGACCAGGCCAGGACCCTCCACAACTCTGTCCCTCAGAAGCTCCATGGCACCGCCACCTTCTCCTTACCTGAATCCGGCTGATCTTCCTCCTGGGGCCCGTCTCCTCTGGGGTCCTCGCCAGGCACCTCCTGGTTGGCTCGTGCCTGCTGGGCATCCTCGTGGGAGCGGTAGACCCACTGGAATAGGCCCTGAAGGGAGCCAGCATGAGAGGGACGGCCACCACACCAGGCAAGGCAGGTGCCAACTGCACCCTGACTCCAAAGCTCAGGCTTTGAGCCTCTTGATGACACCACTCTGGGAGAGGCCTGCAAGATGTCGCTCTGGAACCTTCCTGAGGACCCCAGTCACACTCAGCCTTCACCACAGACAGTCTATGCTCCACTCAGAAGCCAAGGGACGGGGAGCCTTTGAAGACATTAGACCTCTAAGAGCAGATGCTTTATCTCTCCTGTGTCTCCAGGGCCAAGAAACATGTCTGGCACATAGTAGATGCTCAGTACGCACTAAGCAAAACAATGATTGGACGGATGGATAGCCATCACCCTCCACCACAACCCTAACCCAATGGCAATGATTTTTATCAGCAACGTGGCTGTTGACACAGCGTGTCCACATGCTAAGAAAAGAGGGTCTCGTGTGCCCATTTCAAAGCAGTGAAAACTGAGGCCATGAGGGATCAAGGCCCAGCTCCTCCAGTTTGGGGAAACACCAGGCACAGGCCCAGCTTACACACAGCACCTCCCAACCAGAGTGCCCCTGGGCTCCTCCTGAGAGGGAGGCAGCTCTCACCCCACTCCAGCCCCACTGTGGGGGCCTCCCTGCCCCCGGGCTGCTCACCAGGGCCTCCTCTCGGTGGCTCCGGAACGCCTGGAAGTGCTCCAGGACCTCGAGGGCACTGTCATTCGTCACATTGTTGCCATTGACCTTCAGGATGCACTGACCGGCACACAGCCCTGCAGCCATGGCCTCCGAGCCTGAGGGCCAGAGAGCCAGAGGTGGGCGCCAGGCAGAGAGCCAGGGCCACAGCGGGCACAGGCAGGGAACCAGCGAACCAGGTGACCACCGTCCCCACCAGCTCCTCAAACATACCCTCCAGGACCGCACCTCCACCCAGCAAGGAGAGCGGGGCCAGTCCAGGCAGGCTGCACCCTGAACCCCGCCACCCCTAAGTCCCGCATGAGCCTGTGGAACTGGGTCAGGGTGGGCCCCGTGTGGCGGACAAGGAAACTGGGGCTCCGAGGGCCAAAGTGACCATCATGGTCACACAGCTAGGAGAAGCCAGGGTTCCAACAAGTTCCCCGAGACTCCAAGTGCATGTGTTTGCAACTTCACTGCAATTCCCAAACTGCGAGTCTTGGACCCCTGGCTCTGTGAGATCTGTAAACAAATGCCAAGCTGTTTCTCCATACGGGAGAAAATCAGGCCTGTGCAATGGTGACAAGGACAGCCCCTGCGCCTCAAAGGCATGAGCTTCAAACCCTGGCTCCACCACACAACCATCAGCACGTTACTCAACCTCTCTGGGTCTCAGCTCCCTCATCTACGAAATGGGGACCCTAATAAAACCCACTTGTAGGGTTCTTGAGATCCAGGGAGTTAATTTAATACTGTGACATTTAGCACCAAGCCTGGCACCAGTAAGTGCCCAGGAAATACCAACCGTTCTGACATTGGCTGGCTGGACAATTGCTACGATATGGATCTAGATGTCTCCCAAAGGCCCACATGTTAATGGCTTGGACCCCAGCCTGGTGCTATTGAGAAGTGGTGGACACTTTCAGAGGTGGAGCCTAGTGGGAGGTCTTTAGTCACTGGGGGTGCTCCCTTGAAGGGGTAATGGGACCCCAGTCCCTTCCTTTTCCACTTCTGCTTCCCAGTCAAGCACTGATTGGCTTTGCTCCACTCCATGCTTCCACCATGATGAGTTGCCCCGCCACAGGCCCAAAGCAACAGGGTCAGTAGACCATGACTAAACCACCCCCAAACCAGAGCCCAAATACATAAACCTTTCCTCTTTATGGGCTGATAGTCTCAGATATGTTGTTACAGTAACAGAGAGAAGATTAACACAACTATGAACATGTGTTCTGACTGATCAGCAGTATCTCTGCAGCTGCTCCAAGGCAGGGACTCTCCCTGGCACTACCTACACCTGGGGCTGCAACAAGAACCCCGCTGCTTCTTGGGGCCTATGACTCACTGGGGGCATCCTGGGCACTACAGGATGTCAGCAGCACCCTGGTCTGCCACCAAATGTCAATGTGCCCCTCCCCAGTGTGACAAGCATAAATGTCTCTGGACATTACCAGATGTCCTCTGGAGAGGGGGCAAGATGACCCCCAGGACAAATAAAATACAAACCTACTCTAAGTGATCAAATTCTCAGTAGCCTTCATATGACAGGTACTTTCTTAAACAACAGGTATTAAAAATACAACTCAAACCACAAAAGTGGGCAATTCCTATGTAAAGCGGAACTCCAGGTGTCAAGAGCTTGGGGGCCCAACACCGCAGACAACACTGGCTTTGCTCCTGAGACAGAGCTGACCCCTCGAACAGCACGCAGGGGAAAGTCATGCACAGAGCAGAGGCTCCAGGCACTGGCCCTCGGTTCCACCTGGCCACAGGACTGTTTTGGGGGCCTCCAAATTCTCATTTCTGGCAAGAGTAGGCGCACACTCCTGCCTGAAGCATGAGCATGAGCTGAAGAGCAGCCCACCCTTTGTAGAGTGAACAGTGCTCTCCCACCTCCCACAGGCCGCACCTCTCCGTCGTCTTCCACTCTGCTCACCCCTCCCCTTCGTAACTTTCTTTTGCAAATCTTGGCTCCAAGTGGAGAAAACAGATGCTAACGGTGCGCTAGCAGGCGGAGGCAGGTAGCAAGGTTTGGTGGCTCCGAACTCCCCACAGGGCCCGCCCCGTCCCCCAAGGACGCTGTAGGTCTTCCAGGTTTGCACTCACCTCTCCCCACAGCATAGACGAAGGGCTGGGCAGCTCCGTGGATCTGGAAGCACAGGGCCTCCGGGTGGTCAGGGACTTTGATTGTCCTGCAGGAGGCAGACGCAACAGGGGAAGGCATAAGGAACAGCACTGCTGCTTGCAATAACTGGACCCCCCTGGGGAGGCCCTGCCTCAGAGGCTTCTGGGAAATCCAGCCCCAAACAGGAGCAGCACCCAGCTTCCAGCTCTCAAACGCAAGCAGAAATGCCAATTAACCAGAGCCCACGCCATGGGACCCTGGATTATCAGGGTGAGTGGAAATTCCATGCCACCCTCCAACGCCTTCTCTGTCTTCTCCTGACCCAAGGACCTGTGGTCACCAGACCAGTTTGGCTGGTCAGAATTTTACTCAACAAACAATGATGAGAGTGAGAAGCGGCCCAGCATGGCGCAGTGCTGACCCCAGAGGTCACACCCACAGGTCCCCTAGAGGGCACAGCCGGCCAGCCACGGTCTCGGCCGCTCTCCAGGCCTCTTCCCATCATGGCCCAGAGAAGCAGTGTTGTCCGGGGGCGGGGAGTCCTCTTTCTTGGGCCTCCACTCAGCTGTCCGACCCCTGCCAACGGTGCATTCCCACCTCCTGCCGCACCAACGTCCCTCCGGTCCCACCCACCACAGCCAGGATGGGAGCCTGTTCACCAACTTAAAACGTCTGCACAACTTTCACCCTGGGGACCTCTCCCACTTCCATGTGCCAGCCAGACTGGCAATCACGTTTTCCCTACCTCTGGGTGCCTTTTTCCTGAAATAACCACCCCTAAAACCTCCCATCGCTCACATCAAGAGAACACTGACCTTCAGTAAAAGGGAGACGTGGGCACCGAATGCACAGTTTCTAACAGCAAATGCGTCCCATCCATCTGTACCTGGTACGGCCCCACCTCACACCCCTCCACACAGGGCAGACTTGCCAGCCTCCTGGCCTTTCCCTGCTCCCACCTCTGGCCCTCACACTGGCCTCCACCTGCAGCCAGAGTGATCAGCTGTCCACAGTCCTTACCGTGGGCACAAGGTCCCACAGGGCTGGCCCTGCTGTCTCCTGACCTCATCCCTCTACTCAGCCTTCGCAGTGCTCCAGCCTCTCACCCTCCTCACTGTTCCTCAGATGTGCCAAGTGGCCTGCCTCAGGGCCTTTGCACTGGCTGCTTCCTCTGCCTAGAACACTCTTCTGCTAGAAGCCCCTTACTCCTTCATCACCTCCTCGAGCTCTTCACCTCAGTTCTCAGTAACACCGCCCTCACCACCTTTCCTCTGCACATCTGGCTCCTCCCAGCTTCACACATCTCTCTGCATCTCACACATCACCCAGCTCAGTGTGTATCCAGATCTCTATCTGCGCATTTCTGTCCCCTGCTCCATCCCTCAACTGAAACTGAGGGCTAGGAGAGGGAGGCGCTGTACCCACCCGACCTGCCCGCATCCCCGGAGCCTGAGACACCCGGATGTAGGGGGCGCCCAGGACGCATCTTCAGAATGAACGGCAGCACTAGCTTCACGTCATGGCCTCCAGCAACAGAGCAGTGCACAGGGAGCCGGGACAGTGGCCCAGCCCCAGGACTCTGCAGCTCCTCAGCTAGGAGGAGGGTCGGCAGGACTGCCTGGGCTGGGGGGGGGGGGGCACAGGATGGGGGGGACCTGGGGACACTCACTCTTTGGCCTTGGTGGCCACCAGGAGGCGCAGCAGGCGGCGGGAACAGAAGGACTGGTTGAGGATGGACTCCACCTCCGAGATGGGCCGCAGGAACACCAGGTCCTCATTGATGGAGTAGATCTTCCTGCCCACCTGCAGGCCAGCCATCTAGGGGACAGCAGGGACACGGTGCATGGCTTATGGCCTCCATCCTACTCTTAAAGGGACCTCAAGTGCTTTTTGAGGCATGGCACCTGCCCCAGTGATCAAACAGAAAGCAGAAAGCCCCTGGGGCGCCACTTCCCGGGTAAGAGGGTGAGGGGTCCACAAAGCTCCAAAGGGGTGGGTGGGAGGCGCTGCTGGCAGACAATTTCCCTGGGGAGAAAGGGCACAGCCCACCCCGCTGGGTGAGGGCACAGGTGTTAAACAGGGGTGGCCTCGCACGACTTCGAGGACTCGGCCACCAAAGCCGAAGGTGCAGCAACCTGAAACAAGGCTCCAGCTCCCTCCTCCCAAGCCCTCATGTTGCATGGACAGCCCTTAATCTTCAGCCCCATGAAGCCAGGTGGTGGCTCCTACAGGCCAAAGCATCCCCACTGCCCCACCAGGCACTGTCCAACACGGCCTGCGTCCCTGCCTCCCCACCCCCAGAGCAGCTGAGAGACGCACGGGGCTGAGTCCTCAGCCTGCCATGGACTCGCCCTCCTACCCTGCCCTCCTCCTCCTCCTCTTCCACCTCCTCCTCAAGACTCTGTGTCTATGAGAGATTAAGCTCCTCCTACTCAAGACAGTGGAATTTGGGTTTCCTGTTATTACAGTTGAGAAACTCAATTCAAAAACCTGATCTCGGAACCTGCTTTTCCTGCATCTCCCCTCAGAGCCCAGGAGGGGGCGTGGGTGGGACACGCCGGGAACAGGGTCCTGAGCAGCTGAGTCCCAGCACAGCTCCACCAGAACTGCTGATGAAGGGTCCTGGACTCAGTTTCCCCATGCAGGTAATGACAGTGAAGGACCCGGCTTATGTGCCAGCACCGGCTCAGCTGGCTTGCCTCGAGACACGGGTGGACGCACCGCTCTCCCACCTGATCACACCCCCTGCCCACCTCGGCCAGTGAGCCCCGCTGCACAGACTTCACCACCACGGCCTTGTTCTTCTCCTCAATGTCGAAGCCGTAGTCCTCCTCCTGCGGCAGGATCTGAGGGCCAAGGCAGAAGGGACCAGTGAGGCAGAAGGGGCCAGAGCAACGCCTCACAGGACTGGGACACTCTGGGCTCCTCTCATCCCAGGTCTACCAGGGAAACAGCCAGGTCCCGGTTGGCAGGACAGAGTGCGACACAGCGCCACCTGGCGCTCAGCAGGTGCCTGATGCACAGCTGTCAGGGAGGCCACACCATCCGCACGCACACCTGGGCTGGTGCCCACCACGCCTCTGTCCCTGCCACTGCCTTCTCCCCTTCCTCCCCGCCCGGGAACAGGCTCCTCTCCACGTCGTCTCCCATCCACTGTCTACTGCAGGTGCTCCACAAACACTGGCTGACCTAATGCAGGGAGTGGGTCCCAACGTGTCCAGCCACCAACAACCTGGGGGCAGGAAGTTTAGGGGTGAGTGTGCTAGAAGAAGGGCTGGGGTTCCCATGGTGGTGGGGATGTGGGCTGTGTATATTCATTCAGCAAGTGTTCACTGAGCTGCTGCCTACCTGAGTGTGGGCCAAGGGCCCCACTGGGTGCTGGAGACTCGCTACTGTGGAAGACACCCTGCCCTCCTCCCGCAGCTGTTAGTGGAGGAGACAGACTATAAACAAACAGGATGTGAGACAGGGAGTGTGTGCAGACTGAATTAAAATACAGCTCTTAACAAGACAGGGCATGCATGGCATGGTACAGGGTTACAAGAGGTGACCCTTGAGCTGAAACCTGAGTGAAGTAGGAAACAGAACTTCACAAAGCGGGAGAAAGTGCTCCAGGCAGCAGGCACAGAACGTGCAAAGGCCCTGAGGCAGACCCCAAGGTGCTGGGGGGTAAGGAAAGAGATCAGGGTGGCCAGGTGGAGTGAGGAAGGGGAGAGCACAGGAGATGAAGCTGGAGAAGCAGCAAGAGTCTTCTAGGCCACGATAAGAGTTTGCATTTAATCCTAAGTGTGGTGGGGAGCATGGGAGGCTCTTAGCATGAGAGAAATGGAATTGGAGAGAGGTTAGTGGGGCCGTCTTCCTGTCCACAGACTCCTGCTCCAAGTTGGCAGTAGCGAGCAATCCCTCTGAGCAGCACTCAAGTTGCCCACTGTGGGCACGTCAGGAGGGGCTGCTGCTCACCAGCAGGCAGACAGGATCCGGGGCGGAGCGAGGGCATCTCTACACGGGCTGTAAACACTCCCCTGAACCCAAGGCTATGGACAGCAGGCCGCCTGGCCCAGAGACCTAAGGCCACATGGGGGACCCAGGGCCAGTAGCCTCAGGGTCTTCCTCCCCACAGTGTGCTCAGCTGTGGGTCAGGGAGGGGTTGGAGAGGGCAGGAGGGGCACCCAGCAGCCCTGAGCCCATCAAGAATGCAGTCAGCTGGCGCAGCCACCTGGCTTCCTGGCCACCTAGAGTCCCCCAGACTCTGGGGCTTAAGCCCGAGTCCTCTGCTCTGGCCGTGGTCTCAAGGTCGCCCAGCTCCCAGGCCTGCAGTAGGGGCTGGGAAGGAAAGGGCAGCAGCTCAGCTCTGCTCCTACCAGTAGCCGCTTGGCCAGAATGTTCTCCACCAGCTTGAAGTCATTGCGCAGCTGTTTGTTCTTGCTGCTGGTCCCCTCCATCTCCTCATCAGCGTGGAAGCGGAAGTACTGGGACTCATCCTTGAACTCACTCTTCTCCAACACTGCAAACCCACAGACACAGTCAGACTCAGGGCAACATTTCAGCAGCATTTGCCAACTGGCTGCCATGGGCTGGAAATGGCCCCTGGACAAGTTTGGTTTGGCCAACATAGTATTTTATTAAAATGGAATCATGCGCCAACACTAACATATTAGGATATCTCATATAATGATCCAGCTTTCTGACTTCTCTTGAAAGAGCTGAACTTGCCCCACCTGCTATAAAAATATATTACAAAGCCACGGTGACATAAATAGTGTAAAATTGGAGCAGAAAGAGATAAATAGCCAATGGAAGAGAACAGGAATCACCAAAGAGGACTAAGTGTGTTCAGGGATTCAGCACATGATGGATGACAGAGGATCAAGTGGACAAGACGATGCTGGGGAAATGACTCGCTTGAGGGAAAACCAAAAATCAGATCCCTAACTCACACCATATGCCACAATAAACTCCTGGTGGTTTAAAGGCCTAAATATGAACAGTAAAACTAAAGCCAGCCACACAACATGTAGAATGTCTTTGTCCCAGGATAGAAAAGGATTGTGTATTAAGACCACCAAAAAAAGACCTGTACAGTCCACTACCTTCTAAAATAAAATCTCACCGGCAGCACTCACATCCATCTGTTTACACATTGTCTGTAGCTGCTCCCAAGCCACAGTGTCACTGCTGGTTGACTGTGACAGAGACTACACGGCCCCCAAAGCCTAAATTGCTGCAATGTGGCCATTTTAAAGAGAAAGTGTGCTAATGCCCCCTGAACCCGAGCTTGTGATCCAGGAAAATGAACAAAAATCACGAATACAGGGCCTGATCCCTGTGGCTTACCAGTAACTATGCACGGATGAGGCTAAGTACACTAGCTGTGTGCTTAGTTCATTTAGTCCTCAAACAAGGATGGATTTGCTCCACCCCCTTTACAGATTCGGAAATGAGGCCCAGAGAGGCTAAACAAACCCCCAAGGTCAGGACCAGCAGGCAGCAGAACAGCCGTCATCCAGGACCCTCTCTCTCCACACCGCCCCGTGCTGGAGGAGCTGGGTGAACAGAAGCAGCAGGTAAAGGGAAATCGAGGCTAGGTAAGACAAGGCAGCCGTCTAAAGTCAGAGGGGCCCTGCAACAAGGGAAACGGGTGCTTTAGCTGGGAGGGGTTTATCGTCCCTGAACACAGAGGCTGTGTCCTGACTTGGTGGCTAAATGGAAGACAGCACGAGGTGTTTCTTCCCCACCGCCTGCTGGGGCCCAGGCCATTTCCTGGGGACTCTACCTGTTTGTGAGACACCCAATTACCTCTTTGGAGAAAACAGACATAAATTGCTACTTTCCCCAGAGCCGGAGCCAGGCTCCAGGGGGCCGGCTGGCTTCGACTCCACTATAAACATTAAGTTAGAAGATTCCAGGGATGGGTGGAAGAATCGAAGTGTTGTGTCTCAGCTGGAATGTCTGGGAAAACAGTGCAGAATCCCGAGCTCAGCCAGGTGAGGCCTGGCCTTCTGTCTCTCCCAGTCAGAGTCACCAGGAGGGTCGGTGAGACGCACACAGGTCTGGGTTCAAGTCCCTGCACAGCCCCTTACTAACCTCATGCCTTACAACCTCTCCAAGCCTGGGTTTCCTCATCCACAGGGGTAAAAAGAGCACTGATTTCCTGGGATGGCTGGGAGGATTGGATGGCGAGCCTCAGTTTCCCTGTACTTGCCTAACAGCTGGACCACCAGCCTCTCAGGTCCCTCTCTGAGACACCTCAGGTCCCAACAGGCTCAGCTCTAGGATGGCCACGGAGAGGCCACGGCAACCCCACCCCACCCCCACTCTGCCCCCTGCCCTGGACCCTGTCACAGCCACAGCCCAGGGCTTGGCCCTCTCCTATTTTAGCCTCATTCTGAGTGCATGGCAGGGAACAGCGGAACAGGGCACACCCTGCAATCTCTCTCCCCAAGGAGCCCTGAGGGCTCAAGACTGTCTGAGAGTCACCCCCACGAAATGTCCTCCACTAGTAGCCTTCCCGGAATAGCTGTGGGACAGACCCCTAATTACCCTCACCCACAAATGAGAGGCTCTGCCCAGCTGGCTGGCAGGAGGGACCTGCCGGGACCAGAGTGGCTTCTGGGAATGAGGGACCTGGATGAGATGGGCCAGATGGGTGGGCTTGGCCTGCCCTCCTCAGCAGGGAAAGCAGACGTGAGGGGAGTCCTCATCCCCCAGAAACACAGCGTGCTGGGCTCAGAAGAAGGGGGACAGCCGGGGATTTAGCTCAATGGTGCTGCCGCCTGCCTTGCAAGCGTAAGATCCCAAGTTCGATCCCCAGTACCAAAAAAGAAGGAGAAGAAGGGGGTCAACCAGGCCTCCAGGCAGAGCTGGGGAAACTGAAGCCAGAAGAGGAGTCCTGGCTTGCGGACTGCCTTGCCTGCTGGTCAAGGTAAGCAGACCTTGGGTCAGAACTCTATGGGCCATTGCCTATTCTTCTAAATAAAGTTTTATTGGCACACAGCCACACACACCTGTTTCCACACAGTCTGTAGCTACTTCTGCACTACAAACACAGACATGAGCAGCTGTGACAGAGACTGTGTCACCAGGAACCTACGATATTTCCTACCGGGCTCTTCATGGAGAAAGTGCACTGACCTCTGAGGTAGAAATAAAAGCAGAGATCACAGAGAAGACGTGACCAAAGGCCCCTCCTGCGACTCACAGCCTCACACCAAGCCAAGCCTCCTCACGTCCCTGGACTGTCCTGCTCACCTCATGGCCCCACTGCTTCCTCCCACCCTGACCGTTCTCCTCCCACAGCCAGAGGGATCTGACAGGAACCAAGAAACCAAATTGGCCACATCTGCCCCCTGCTCACAGCATCCTGAAGTCCTGCCTCGCACCCAGTAGAAGCCGGAGTCCTCACGTGGCACGGCCCTTTCATGTTACACATGCGTACACGCACACACACATGCACGCATGCACACCGGAGACAGAATTCTGGTCCTAGTGCCACGCGCCGTGCCTGGCACACACACATCCACGGGAAAAGAGCAGAACAAGCACAGGAAGGACAAAGGGGACCTTTCCAGGGGCAGGGGATGCCCGGGCTCCCGACTGCGGCCTCCTCCACTGAGGCAGAGACCCACTCTATCTGGGGTGGGGGGCCTCACCGAGCTGTCAACAAGCAGAGGGGATGGCAGAGGGGGAGGCAGAAGGCAACACTGGGAGGGCAAAGGCGGGGCAGGGGTTACCGTGGTGCATGAAGCCGTTGTTGCAGAGACCCACGCCAAGTGCCACCGCCTCCTCCCGTGTCTGGCAGTCTCCCTGGAGTAGAAAAGAGGGCACAGCATTAGGCAGCCGGCGTCCTCAAAGCACTGGAGGACATGGGACCCTTGTCTCTTTTGTTTGCTGTGGTGCCTCCAAAACGTATTAGCGACTGTCCTGAATAAACCCCAAGGGAGAAAAACATTTCTTTGTACAGTGATAAATGCTACTACCACAAAGGCAAAGTGGAGACAGTAACTAGCAGATACTGTTGGTTGCCAGCAACAGCCCTTTCCAGGTCCTTGCCTAGTAACGAAACCCTCACCCATTTCACAGCCTCCCTGGCAGCTACAGGTGGCCACTGAGGTACAAGCAACCCCAGTAGGGTACTCTGGCAAAACGTCCTTTATCCACAACCTATTCTTTTCTCTTCTCCTTGCTCAGAATAAAGGTGTGATATTAGGAGCTCCTGCAATCATGCTGGACCACAGTGACCTTGAGGATGGCACATGTAGGGATGGCGGAGCAGAAAGACAGTGTGCTCCTCCAAGCGATCATGACTTCCTAGTGGCTCTGGACCACCATCCTCTGGGCTGATCTCATGCAAGAGAGACCCTGATTTGTTGTGACCTCTGTAGTTGTGTCCCTGATGCTAGAAATCAGGTCCTACTGCCCAATGACCTGGCTGCAGCCTAGGAGACCCCCAGAAAGCCTGTTGGGAGCTTCTGGAAACAGCTCCCTCCTGAGGAAGAGAAGTAGCACCTCCCCTTCCTGTTGAGGTCAAAACCATGCAGGGGGCCGATGGTGGAGGCCCTGGTGGCCGCAGCATGGCAGAGGTGCAGAGTGAAGAGCGAAGGTCCCAGGGGGTGTGACACCACTGAGCCCACAAACCAGCCCTGCAACCACCCACTGCCACACTTCTTGACACGTGGTGGCCATTCCAGTCATGCTTCCCTGCCGGGTTTTGTAACCACAAACATGCCACGCTGGTACTGGAAGCAGGGGGTCTGCCACTCTCAGGCACCCACCCAAGGCCAGTAGGCAGCATGCCGGGTGCCTCCCAGGTGGGCCAGTGTCCTCGCAGGCCCAGGAACAGCCTGGACGCCTGGGCGGAGGAGCCCAAGGACAGGAGTGGCGGCACGGATTCTCCCTCAGCGCCAGCTTCCTGGTGCCCTGGCACCATACTTGCCACGGCATGGGTCCCGGGGCTCCCCACCTCCCCCAGCGGGTCCCCATCTTCTTGTTCCACCCCAAATCCACCAGAGTCTCCTTCCAGAGGCTTGGAACCTGCACAATCCCAACACAGCCAGGCTAAGGCCGTGCGTGGCAGGGAGGGACGGGCAGACACAAAGGCCCAGGGACGGAAAGAACTCAGGGTGCAGTGGAACCCCAAGGCACAGGGCTAGCAGACAGCTGTGAGCAGGGCAGGAGCCCGGGCTGTGTCCCGCTTAAACCTCAGAGGTGACAAGGGCCTGCCACATGCTTGGAACTCCGTGTCCACGGGCTGAATAAGGGAGTGGAGGCAGGCAGGGCAGCGGCCCGAGTCCCTCCTCAGCACAGCCAGGGTGGCAGATGGTGTTTCCCAGCCGAGGGACAGGACACAACTGCTGTTCCAGAGGCTGCAGCACCCAAGCGCCGGCCGGACCCTGTGCAGAGCAGGAGCGCTCTGGACTCTCCGTGCAGCAGCCCGGGCTGACAGGATAAAGACAGACTGCTCCATGGGGACCCCAGGCCAGGGGCTCCCACCAGGGCCAGCGGAGGCACTGCAGCGAGGCCACATCTGGAGCAGCCGACCCCAGCTGTGAAGCCAGTGGGGAAGGACAGCAGGACCCCTCTGCAGCCAGGGAGGCACTAGCTGGCATCTGGAGCCCACCTGGCTTCTGAGCCGTGCACAACCTGGGCCCCCAGCCCATCACCCGCCTCAGAAAGGGGCCTGGGCAACATGGGGGTGCTCAGGCTAACAGCAACAGGCCGGGGTGCACCACTGAGGAGCAAGCCCAAGCTGCAGCTCCTGCCAGCAGTCCTGACAGTAGCACCGTTGCCTTCCCAGAAGGCATGGGCTCCCACGGCATGCGCACTCCCAGGGCTCCTCTCTGCCTCACCTCCATCTATTCACCCCTCCTCCCGTACTCTGCTGCTCCAGTCCCACTGGGCCCCTGCTGCTCCTTCTGCAGCCCCAGGGCCTTTGCACTTCCTCTTCTCTCCTCCTAGAAGGCCCTGCCCTGGGCTTTGCAGGTGTCAGCACCCAGCTCCTGGGCTCAGAATCCTTCCCCTAACTACCTTTCACCACAGTATGTGTAGGGTCTGCCTCCCACAGGGTGTCAGCTCGAGGGCAGGGTGGCATCTGCCAGGGTCACCCACATCTCCCCATGGGGACACTCAACAGCAGCACTGATGGGGCGCAGAATGTGGAAGGAGGAGGCCGTCAGCACCATCACCTGTGGCCACGGGAGCCAAAGCCTCCCACAGGTGCTCTGGGCTGGCCCTGCTGCCCGCTGCAGCCCCCACACCTGCAGCACAGACCCCAGAGTCTTGGGGGCGAAGGGAGGGCCAGCCCTGCAGCGGCTTCTGGGTTCAAGCCGGCTCTGCCTGGCCGTGCCTGGCTGTGCCTTGGTGGGCAGCCTGTCCCGTGCACCCTCTCTGAGCCCTAACCCTCCCAGGGCTTTTATGCTCAGCGTCTCCCTGGCCTCCTCCCTCCCCCTGCAGTGCCCCTGCAGCATCGGTACTATCCAGGCAGCACAAAAGCCTCCACGGAGCAGAGCGAGCAGCCATGAGCAGGGTACATACCCTGAGCCTCAGTTTCCCCATCTGTTAAGTCAGGGTAGGAAGTGCTTTCCCTCATTGTTCTGAGGTTTAATTGAGATAATGAGATAATGCACACAGCAGCTCAGAACTGAGACAGAGTATGACTTGTCCAAGGGCGCACACAAACCCATCCTCCAAGGTAGAAGACCTGATTCATCCAGGTAGTGACAGCAAACCCTTCCCAGAGCATCAAGGGATGGATCCCAAGGAATCCATGTCACTCTCAGCGACCCTGTTCTCTCCCCAGAGATGGTTTAGGGGAATATGTGTAACCCATATGGCCAATGAAAACAGGAAGAACGCTGGAAGGAGGGAAAGATGTAAGAAGTTTCTTCCCCTAATACATGAAATGAAAAAGTACTCTACCTGAGGTGCAGATGTGATGCCTGGAGCTGTAGTAGCCACCTTGTGACCATGAGGCAACAGGAGCAAGGTAATTACAAAAGGGAGGAAGGTGGCTAGAGTCAAACAGCATTGTTGAGCTCTAGGGTCATGAGCTCTAAACATTTAGTTATGTGAGAGAAAAATGTTTTTACTGTAGAAGTCAGGTTTCCTATTATGTGTAGCCAGTTCAGTGTTCCTAACTGATCCACTAAGCCTTCAATCGACATTTTGTTTCAAGGAGAGTAACCTAGAAGTTAGAAAGGATGATGTGTCCAAAGGGGAAAAGGCCTCCTGAACTATATACGAACTACATAGTGATGGGTTCTCTGACATTCCCGCTAGGTACAAGGTAAGGATGGCCCCAAAATCAAGGCTCGAGGTAACCGGTCTTTATGGTCACACCCTTGTCAACAGAGCGTTGATCCCCAGACGCTTCTGAGACCCACCCTGCCCCGGCTCATGCCTGAGTGCCACTCCTGGAGGCAACCGCGACCTTATGCTGTGGAGCAACACACCTCACAGGACACAGGCGGCCACAGGGAGGGCAGGCAGAGATGCGGCATCTCCGAGCCCGCAAAGCAGGGATGTCTGGGCCGTGACCAGGGCACCCGAACCCCAAAGCTCAAGCCCACGGGCCCCCACCTGCTCACCGCACACCCTCCAGGCAGGGCTCTGCAGACTGGCCCCCAATCCTGTTGTTCCTGGCCCCTCAAATCCCTCTGCAATTTCTTCCCTTTAGCCTTCTATACTGCACTGTAAGTGTGGGCCATTTGAATGCTTGCTAAAAGAGGAAGAACTCTAGTCACATTTACAGAGCTGTGACTATGCCAGGTACCATTCTAAGCACATTCCACAATTACCCACTGAATCTTCAAAGCAATCTAAAAAGGGAAGTATAGTTTCGTGCTTTGTTTCACACGTGGGGAAACTGAGGTACAAAAAAAGTAAGCTGGGCTGGGGATTTAGCTCAGTGGTTTCACCGCTTGCTGCACAAGCACAAAGACCCAAGTTCGATCCCCGGTACCAAAAAAAAAAAAGAAATGACCAAAAAAAGTAAGCAACTTGACCAAGGTCACTCAGCTAGGAAGTAGCAGAGGTAGGATTTGAACTCAGCTCTGCATGGCACTGCTTTGGGCTGTTCACATGATTCTGGGTGGGTACATCTAGCAGAGTGGTCAGAAGCTCTGAGTGTCACAGACATGCAACTGGATTCAAACCTGGAGACTTCAAGACTTCTCAGGTCTTGGGGCCCCACACCATGGCAAACATAAGAAAATTTACAAGCATCTCACTTAAATATTAAAATTTTTTCAAGGACTCTTCTAAACGCACTTATTTGACACCCAGAAATATTTATTTTCTAGATTGGCGGTGACTTCTCTGCAATTGTCAGTCATTTGTGCAACATGAGAAAAGCTAGCCAGCAAATTGTTTCCAAAAGGGACGCAGCTCTTCTGAACTGAGCAGCTGAACAATTAATGAGGCGGACATACTCTCCCTTCTGCAGATATTCACACATTGGTCCATTCTGATTTCGAAGGTGTCTCCTCACCTTTGGGATCCAGACCACTTACAAAGCCCATGCTAGTGGGCTCCCTGAAAAACTCACGGGACCCAGGCAGAGTTCTGGACCGAGAAAGAAGGACCGCCTCAGTCTGGCCTTGCCACCGGGAGGCTGTGTGCGCCAGACACCAGGCACCTGCCACTCTGGGCCCTTGGCCCCATCTGCAAATGGTTTGTACAGGATGCCCGTGGTGGTAATCCCACCTTAATCTCAGCACTCTGGGAGGCTGAAGCAGGAGGACTGCAAGTTCAAACCCAGCCTGGGCAACTTGGTGACTTAGTAAAATCCTGGCTCAGAGTTAAAAATCTTAAAAAGGGCTGGAGATGTAACTTAATGTAAAGGCCCTGGGTTCCATCCTAAGTATTGCCAAGAAAACAAAATAAGATAATGTCCAATTCCCTCCCAGGGGGCCTGCGGTGAACAGGAGCCATGGGATGGACACACGGGCATCTCTGCAGGACTCAACAGAGGGGAAGCAACAGTGAAATGGAAAGACTGTCCATGCCCCCGGCCAGCCCCTCCTCGATGGGGACATTCTGAAAAAAAAATGCTTGGCAAGAGGCTCCAATCTAGTGCTAGGATAAAACCGATGTGTCCCAGTCTGTCCCAGGCGGAAAACTGGAAAGCTCCACCTGAGGCACCAATGGGGTAACAGTGAGGTCTGCCACACTGCTGTGGGTTGAATGCTCGTGTCCCCTCCAAAATCCACACTGAAACCCCATCCCCGAAGCAGCAGAATTAATAGGTGTGCCCTTCGGAGGGGACGGAGTCATGACGGGCCCGCCTCCTGGTGGGATCAGGGACCTCATGAACGAGCCCTTCCCACACAAGGTCAGGGCGCCCCTCCCTCCCCAGGGCACAGCCACAGGCGCCACTGTGCCTCAGCAGACACCAAA
Source organism: Heterocephalus glaber (assembly GCF_053883595.1). Taxonomy (NCBI): domain Eukaryota; kingdom Metazoa; phylum Chordata; class Mammalia; order Rodentia; family Bathyergidae; genus Heterocephalus; species Heterocephalus glaber. The sequence goes on along the minus strand of NW_028258410.1, from coordinate 19,828,377 downwards.
CCTGTTGGCACCTAACTCCCAGCTCTGGAGCCATGAGAAATAAACTTCTGTTCTTTTTTTTGGTACCAGGGGATCGAACTTGGGTCCTTGCACTTGCAAGGCAGGTGGCGAAACCACTGAGCTAAATCCCTGGCCCTAAACTTCTGTTCTTTATAAATGACCCAGCTCTGATACAGTAACACCTCGGTTCACTAACATTTCTGTTCTCGAACAATTCAGTTTACAAAGAACAGAAGTGTTCAGCAAAATTTTGCTTCCATTCATGAACACTCCTCATCAGGTGACGAACAAGAACTTGGCCATCTTCCCCAGAATCCCAGAACAAATTAAGTTCATGAACCGAGGTACCACTGTATTTTGCTCTAATCAGACAAATGGCCTAAGACACATTCCACTGAGTATTTATTATTCAATCTTAAAGTCAGGGGAAACCCTGAAACATGCTACCACATGAATGAACCTGGAAGAAAGCACACTAAGTGAGACGAGGCAGTCACAAAGGGCACTGTCGGATCCTGCTCTGGGGAGGCGCGTGCAGGGCTCGGAGTCAGGGGGACAGGAAGTGGCTGGGCAGGGGGGCCTCCTTGGGCTGCACAGAGTTCCAGATCTGCAGGGGCAGTGACAGCTGCACATTATGAATGTGCCTGACACCACTGGACACATGAAAATGGTTAAGAGCAAACTTTATGTGAATTCTGCTACAATTTAAAATGGTAACAGAAAATGTTGAAAACCCCACACAGTCCCTCTCGGCAGGAAGCCCCTCACCTGGGCCAGCAGCCAGTCCACCAGCTTGCTCCCGGGCAGCACAGACTTGTAGGTCTTCAGGTGGTGGTCACGGTCCCTGCGGGGAGCAGCAGGTGAGTGGGTAGTGGGGGACAAGCACGGGGACCACCGCACCCCCACTCGCTGGGCCCAGGAATCCTCTGTGCTGGGCTCTCTGGGAGTGCTGGGCAGGGGACAGGGGCTTGGGTCCCAGCCCAGACCCAACAGAGAAGCCTGGTGCAGAAGGTGCACAGGCCGTGGTGACGGAGCCCAGAGGCCACAGGGCACCACGGGGACTGCCTCCCCCACCTCAGGGCTGGTACTTGGGCCCCGTCGGAGCAGCCGGGCAGGGAGGTGACAAGGCAGACAATAAAGAGACTCCCAGGGCCTGACCCTGGGAGCCAGCCAATGCCTGCCCTGTTCTGGGGGCAAGGAGAGCTATCAGGACAGGGGCAGGTGCGACAAGAATCGGGTGACCTGCCCCTCCATTCACAACTACAAGCTTCGCAGTAGAGAGAACAACCAGCCAATGGCGTTCATCGTGCCAGGAACCATTCAAATGCATTTGATCTCCTGGCAACCCAAGAGGTGTGAGCTATTCTTATTTCCACTTCACAGGGGCAGAAACAGAGGCAAAAGAGATTAATTACCCTTCAACATTCACTCAACAAACATTTAACAAGTGCTACTTTACCCTAGGCCTGTACTCTCCCATGTGACACTGACACCTTTCATCCCTGCAGCAACCCACAAATTAACTCAACCTGATGACAAAGGGACAAGGGCAGATATGATTTGATGGAGGAGGCTGGGGATGAGAGAGGTTAAGTTGCCAGCCCAAGACCACGTAGCTAGGAACAGGCAGCTAGGAAACCAGAGATGGAGTAAGACTTACAGCGGGAAGGACTTACTTGATGACCGGCGTATACAGGCTGTGGAGACGGCAGTAAAGTCTCACCCCCTGAAAGAGAAGAGGGAAGTGGGATCAGGCCATGTCCTTCCGGGGCTGACGGCTGCACACAGATGCTCCCAGAGCACAGCAGGGCCTGGGTGGGGGCCCTGGAGGAGCAGAACAGGCTGCTGGGCACGGCCTGCTGGGCACCCACCTCCTCCAGCCGGGTCAGAGTCACAGGATCAGGGTTCAGGTCCCTACCTTGGACATGATGTCCTCCAGCTCACTGCGGGCCTTGTAGGTCCCGTCGTCATAGCGGAAGCGGTACATCACCTGCTCGTTCTTGAACTGGTGCTTGTCAGACACTGCGAGGGAAGGTAGGGAGCGCTAGACAAGGCACAGCCCCTGAACTCTCCTGCCCTGCACTGTGACCACCTGGCTGCCCACTTCCTGCCCTTCAGATGAGGATGCCAGGTCCTCCTGCCTGCACAGGATCCTGCTGAGACTTGCAGCTTGGCCAGGCACCTGCAGGGCCAAAAGGCCCCAAAATGCCCCCTAATCTGGCTCAGCCTCTCCTTGGGACACATGGGGACTGAGCTTGCTGGGGCTGAGACTGCACAGCTGGGTCTCTACCAGCTGCCTCCATCATCCTTGATGCTTCAGATCCACTAGGAAATCCCACCTTGGCCTCCCTTCAAAATACCAAGAATCGGTTCCCATACGCGCTCCCTGCTTGGAGCCACCCCTTCTCCACAGGGACTGTCAGGGTAGCTCCCTGCTGGTCCCTTGCTCCCACCTCCACGTGACAGCAAGCTCCACACAGCAGCCAAGGGCACCGATGGGATGGAAGTTTGAGCGGCTTCACACCTCAAGCAGAGCGGCAGCCAACACCCTGCAGTCTCCTCTCAGGTGCTGGATCTCATCTCCTAGACCTGCTCAAGCTCAAACACTCGGACTCCTGCCTGGGGACTTGGCACTGGCTGCTCCCCTGCCCATCTGGCTCCGGCTCACCTCTCAGGCACTGGGGGGCCTTCCTCACTTCCCTACTCAGAACTGACCCCCAAGACACTGTCTGTGTCTGCCCAGTCACTCGCTCTCTCCCTGGCGCAGACAGGTCCCACTCTCATTATATCCCCCAGCTCCAAGGTCACCGGCATGAGGACAGGAGCACCACCTGGCCTGTTTGTGAATGGCGCCCGATACAACAAGCACTCAAAAAATACTTGTTGAATGACAGAAACTGAAAAAAGTGGTTCTTTCCTGTTTGGAAGCAACAAATAGAAAATTCTCCTCCCCTGTCCCCAAGATCTTGAGCTGTCCCTGCTTTGTTTGTGCCCTGGGCAAATGCCGAGTTCTCCAGCCCAGGCAGGAATTTTAGGAGGACATCCATGTTCCCGGGCCACGGTGCACCAGGCAATAGGCCCGCTTGGAAGGGGCTCTGGCTCAGGGGCAGCACAGCCCTGTGGGGTCTGACCTGGCCACACTCACCATGGTGGATGATGCCGTTCTCCAGCAGTGCCTGGCCCAGGTTGACCCCTTCCTCCGTCTTGCTGATTTCGCCAATCTCCAGGAGCCAGGCCACAAACTCACTGCCAGGGACAAAAGGCTCAGTTGAGACGATTTCCCCAATCCTGTGGCCAAAACTCAGGTGGCCTGGCCACATCCACCCTGGAAACAGCAGACAGAACGTCCCAGGGCAAGTGAAGCTTGGGACCCCACAGCGTCTCCTCCTTACACACAGCTCAGAGGTGGGCACCACCAAACCCAGGCCTGCCTCAGCTCAAAGGAGGAAGGAGGAAGGGAGGGAGGGAAGAAAGGAAGAAGGAAAGAAAAGAAAGGGCAGTTGACCGAGGCAGCGGGTGGGTGGACGAGTCAGGAGACAGATGACTAGGTGGAAGGACAGATGGGCAGGTAGGTGGATGAGCACATGCATGACGATGAGTGGACAGAAGGTGAGGGCATGGATGGACAGCTGGATGCATGCCTAGGCAGGCAGCGGGTGGGCTGGGAGCAGGCTGGCTGGTCAGTGGATGGGCGGCTGGCTGGCTGGATCACGGACGGCCAGGTGAGCAGGTTAATGGGTGGGTGAGAGATAATGGATGGGTCCCTGGGAAGGTGGGCGGAGGTGGTGAAGGGCGGTGTTAACTGGACAGACGCCCAGGTGAAGGGTGAGGGGTGCATCACGGTGGCCGAATGGGTGGGTGGATGGATGGGTGAACAGAAGGAATGAATAAACAAACCAGAAGAAGCAGCAGGGAATTCAGAAAGATGCCTGGAGAGTCGTCAGGTCTCGGTACCAAAGTCACCCCTTGGAGAAGTGTTCCCTGACTGCCTCATCCAAAGCAGTGCCCTGGCCCGACACAAGCTATCCCATCTCTCTGCTGTGCTTCTCTGGGGTGCTTGTCCATGTCTAAAGTTACCATGCTTGTGTGTTTACCAGTCACCTCCCCCAACCCGAATGCCGCCTCCATGCGAACAGGGAGTTGACTCATCTCGAGCCCGGCCCTGTCTCCAGCTCCTGGAAGAGAGCGGAGCTCCCGACAGGACTCATAATCATTCACTGAGCAATGAAGAAATGAACAAACCATGGAATCCCAAGGAATACTGTGGGGTCAGGAGGAAGGTTTGGGGGAGACGGTAGTCTCACAGGCCAAGGAAGACAGGGAGCTTTTCTGACTCCAGGCTGACTCTGGGGTAGAGACCCAGCCACAGGCCCCAAGTCCCTGATCCAATGAGCACTTCTCAGGCTCAGCGCAGAACTCAGCCCACACGGTCCGCGGGAAAGGGAGAGCCCGGCCCTCGAGTTCTATGCGCAGCCAAGGGGAGGGCAGCAGGCCAGCAACCCAGCTCTCTGCTTATCGAAACCAGCTGTCCCGCCTCCAACTCCACACCAGGAGGGAGGGCTATTTTTAGCTCCAGTGTTTGGCAGAGCAAAGACCTGGTTTGCATGGAGGTAGCAGTGTGCGCTGAGAAAGCCCGGCTGGACACCAAGATGGGTGGTGGAGGGTGGATCTATTTTCTGGAGTGTGAGCCCTGCGTAGGAAAGCAATTGCTCTGGGTCCTGTCCACCCCCAGCTCCATTCTCCCACTCCCAGAACTGAGGGACATGGAGAGAGCTGCCAGAAGGTACAGGAGGCCAACAGATGTTTGTTGCCCACACTCAGAAGCCAGAGGCCAGCATCCGGCTATCCACCGGGGGCCACCCCTGGTACTGACCAGCAGCCTGTGGCCAGGGTTGGGGGACAAAAGACAGCCAGAGGACAGCAACCAATCTGTGGTTGCCTGGGTAAACTTGGGCAAGTTGTTATCCCTCTCTGGGACTCAACAGGGTCCAGCTGGCAAGTGATTCAATGAAGGGCCCTCTGGATTGAGTGGGAAAACTTCACTCATATGACATCTTAAGCTGGGATCCCAGTAAGCAAAACTAGATAAAATTCATCTCTAGAGGAGGGGCCTCAAATGCTCACAAAGAGATCACACAGGCCAAGCGAGGATGGTGCCAACCTAGCCAGCACCTGTCACATCCAAAGCCAGCAGCCACTGAGTGCAGTGACTCAGCCCCACAGAAAGACTAACGCAAGGTACCACTCTCCAAAGAAGGTGTAAATCTGCCATTTCCCGTGAAATCTCCCAATTGTTCAGTGGTGATATCCAGCAACATTTTTGGAAAAGTCCACATGGACCAAGGAAAACCCAGTTTCCAATGTCCTGGGTCAGCAGGGGGTCAGGGCAGTGCATCTCGGGAGGAATCAGTGTGGGGAGTCCTTGCCCATGGAGCAAGGTTAGGAAGCCAGTGATGGGCCAGCCAATGGGGTGGGGGTGGGGGGCAAAATCAGCCAAGCCAGGGCCTCCAGAAAGATGCAGCCCCGCCGCCCGAGGTTCACTGAGGAGCAGGAGAAGGAAGCCGGCATGAGGGAAAGCCTGAGAGTCGGGGCCCAAGAGAGAGGTGGGATGTGCCAGCTTCCTTTCCCCCTTCCTTCTGCCCCAGGACACTTCGACCCAGCCTGCTGAAGTCAAGGCCGAGGCCAGCACAGGGCACGGGGCTTCTCTGCAGTCTTCCCTAGAAAGCTGTCCAAGCTTAGGCCCCGGGTGCCCCTTGCCACCCAGCCAGCACCCCCCCTCTCTAAGTCCGTACCCATCACCTGTAGCACAAGCACCCAGGACTTGTACCCATCGGGGCCCAAGCTGGCAAGGCCCCTCTACCTCGAAGCTTCACTAACCACTGTCCAGGTGAGACCAAGGCCTTCTCCTCCCAGGAAGCCTTCTCTGGTTGCCCCTATAAGAAACACATGTCCCCACCGGTCCCCTGAGCTCGGACAGCCCCAACAGTGCCCCCGTTCTGGGCCTGTGTGATGAGCTACATCCTCACCTCTCTCCTGCTGAGCCTCCACAGAGCCTTCTTGGCCCTTACCCAGTCCTGCCTGACCTGGCCCCTGCCAACTCTTGGGGCCTCATCTCCCACCCCTCCAGCTACTCACAACCCTTCCCACAATGGCCTCCTCACTGTTCTTCCACTCTTCACAGCTTGCTCCAACCTCAGGACCTTTGCACTTGCTATTCCCTCAGCCAGAAAGGCTGTTTCCTAGAGCTTCTCATGGCTGACTCTTCTCACTTGGGTCCAGTTAAATGTCACCTCCCCTGGCTGAACCAACCCCATTTCCTCTCTGTCTTATATCACCCTACTGCAGCCATCAACTTGCTGCAATGCCCTTCTTCATCTTGTTTGTCTACTTGTCCACTGTCTGAGTCCTCAACGGTCTCCTGAAGATAGGGCCTCCACTGTCCTGCTCCCTGCTGGCACACACTAGGGCTGGATAAACACTGAATGAATGGATGGATGGATGAACCCATTTCACCTCCCCAACTAATCTGAGGATGCTGCAGGCATGTTTCTCCCATGATGTCCTCCATAATAACATACAGATTTTATTGCCTGTTTGTCTGCAACGTGGCATCAATCAGTTGGGCTTTTTTCTGAGTAGTTAGAAACAGACACCTCCACCTAAGACATCCGACACAGAAAAGTACATATTTCTTTTCCATCACTTCAGCCAGCACCACAGCACGTCACGTGTGTCATGTTACCGTGTCCTCCAACAACCCTGTGAAGTACTCTTCGTTCTTTCTCTTTAATTCATCATTCACTGAGATTCAGAGAGGTTAAGAGAATTCCTCAAAGTCACACAGCCAGCAAGTGTGGGAACCAAGACTTGAGCCCAAATCTGACTCAAGCCCAACCCTTGAAGGTTATAAAGACAACCCAGATGCTTTTCGGATTCACAGTTTCTCATCTAGTAGCAGAGACAGACATGGACAATAATTATCAAGGGAAAATGAAGCATGCTGAATGGAAATAAGAATGAACAAACAGCAGAGTGCAGTGAGAGAAAGCACAGGCCTGGATTCAAGTCCCAGCCTCCACAGTTGTGTGACCTTATGCAGAACTCTTCCCTCTCTGTGCCTCAGTTTCCTTGCCCTTAAAGTGGGAATAACAGCAGTGACCTGCCTCAGTGTTGTATGAGATTAAAAGATGTGGCCAAGTGCCAGTGCCATGGAGGAGAGAAAGGAAGGAGTTGGTAAACCTGTCCCTGCAGCCACCAACTCCTTCTACCCACAGGGACCTGGGACTCTTGGATAAGGACACTCAGGAGCTGGGCCCTGGCAGGAAACAGACATCAGGAGGCCGGCAGGTACAGAGCAGAGCCGGGCGGGTGGGGCGGGGACCCTTAGGTCCTTCAGACCCTGGAGTTACAAAACAAGCTGCAATCCTGGCCCGGATTCAAATGGGCAGTGGAAGAAATCTCCCTAATCCTTCCTGAGGACACAGAAAACTCCCCTGGAGCTCTAATCACGGACAGGTTATCCCATCCGGCTAGACTAAGCAGTTTGGCAGGAGGCAGCAGGAAGGCTCTTGGACCCAGCGGGGCTGAAGCAGCCCCCTCCAGGGAGAAAAGCCTCTTTCCGCCAGGATTAGAGATTAGCTGCTGGGGACCAGCCAGGCACCCTCCCCCTCCACAGCGCCTCCAGGGAGCACGGGGTCAGACTGGCTGAGCGCTCAGGGCACTGGGCCACCCGAACAAACGCTGCCCGCCACAGGCCAGACCCTGGGCCCACCAAGCCCACACTCACGCTGACAGCCACCCACCACCCACACCGGTCACCAAACGCCCAGCAGGCACTTCGACCCCAACACGCCCGAACCTGCTCCCTGCTGTCTCCCCACCTTTCTTCCTGGCTTCTGGGGCACCACCCTCCCCAGTGTCTCCACCTCTCTGGGGCTCTGTCCTCTTCCACACGTTCCCTCCCAGGCCCGCGAGGCCTCACAGCGGTCAGAGCAGCTCAGCGCCATCTCCCTCACCTCGGCCTCCACCCCAGGCTTTCTCTCAGGTTGAGATTTTCTCTTCAGCCAACCCCCTCACTCCCTTGGTGGCTCTGGCCAGGAGGAGACATGGGGACACAGTGCTGTGAAAGGTCTGCCCTCCCTGCTTCCGGCCAGGGCCCAGGGTGGCCACTCACTTGCCAAGGAAGCACTTGGGCACTGTGCTCAGCTTTCTCCTGCGGTCCTTGATCAGATTCACCTTCTTGTTCATCATCAGGTGGTAGAGCTTCTCTCCCTTCTCCGCGATCATGACATAGGCATCGCGCTCCATGCCCAGCTTCAGACCTGTGGGGGGCAGGTGGGCACAGTCAGCACCAGGAACAGCACCACCCCAGCCCCACTTGGCCCCCACAAGCACTGCCAGCCCAGCATGGCCTCAGGGTACTTCCCGCCAGTCGGCCTCTGACCTGAACACCTGCCAGGGACTCCCCCGAACAGCCACTTTTCAGGTGGGAGGGGGGAAACCCAGAGAGGTTAAGTCAGGGGTCTTCCCTTCAACCCAGAAGCCAAGCTCCCTGAGGGTGTTTCCAAATGTGGGGTGCACAGAGAACCTGCCAGCACCTCCACTCTGCCCGCCCAGGGCTGGATGTCTGGTTGCTCCTGCGGACAGTCCGCACACGATCCTAACCCTGATCTCGCCCACACTCCTCCCCACGGGCCCCAGCTTATCCTAACAGCAACGGCAAATGCCACGTGCTGCTCAGAGGAAACCTGTGGTAACCGGGTACCATCATTATCCACATTTTACAAATTAAGAAGTTGGGTTTCCTGTCCAAAGCTTCCCAACTAGAAGTGGTGGAACCCAGATTTAGATCCAGGATATTTGACTCCACACCTGGGCCCCTGACCACACAGCAGGCACCAACCCTGCACACCCAGCCGCAGGTCAGGGTTTGGACCACATCCAAGTCTTAGGACACCGAGCCTCAGGCCATACCCTCCTCAAGACCACAGAGGCGAGAGCTGACCTCAGCCCCCAGTTATAACCTCAGATATACCAATCAGCCCCACCCAGGCCTGACCTCCGGACCACCTTGAAAATCAGCTCTAGGGGCCAACTTCTGTAGTTCACTGGGCCTAATAGCATTTGAATGTACTCTGATCCATCTTTTAACATGAGAAAGTACCACCTAGAGACCCAGAAAGCATCCACAGAGGCTGCCACACCAGGCCCATGCTCCCAAGAGGGGACAGTGGCCTGTTCTTTGCTGGGAGGAGGGAAAGGAGAGAGATTAAGGCCCAATTTCCTCCTGGGCACACCTGGGAGGTGGAGCACTCAAACTTCCAAGGCCTCATGCACCAGCATCACAACTCTGAGCAGGACCCTCCATCCCATTTATCAGCTGAGATCACTCAGGCTGGGGAGCTGCACTAACTCAACCCCAGTACACCAAGGTCCCCTCTTCCCAGCCTAGGGTCTCTGCACATCTCAGGGCCTCGTCGTAGTTCAGTGCACCCTCCAACTGTCTACCTATCACATCCAGTCCCTGTGCTCCACTCTGGGAACTGCCTCACAGGGGCCTGTGCCCAGGGGGCCCCAAAGGACCCTTCTCCCAGACTTTGACTCAGAGAATATTAAACAAAGGGAAGCTCTGGTGAGGCACCACCCAGGAGCCTTATACCAGCAAGTTCTAGCACAACCCCCAAGCCCCCACCCCCAGCAAAACCCTGCTTCCTCAGGCTCCCACCTTTTTAGAAAGGACCCTATCCCCTTCCCAATGCACAGTCCTCACCCTGCAAAAGCTGCACACATCCCAGGGACCCCAGGGAGCCCCCCGAGACTGCCACTTTCCAAGGAGCCCACAAAGAGCCCTGCCACTCACTCTCACGCTGCTCCCGCTCACGGATGATGGCATCCAGCCACTTCTGCTTCTCCTCTGCTGTCTTGGCCATGCAAACAAACCACTTATTCTTGGCTGTGTTGTGGATCTTCCAGCCGTTAGTGACGGTGTAGCCATTGCTGTGGTAATCGGCTGGCGAGGGCAGGAGGCAAAGGTGGGTCACATGGCTTGGCCACATGATTCCCAGTGGCCCGGGAATACTCAGGTGAGACAGCAGGACCACCCCTTCCTACTCCAACACAGGGTCTGGACTGGGACACTAAATTTGCAGTCTTCTTCCAGCTGGTCTCCCGTGGACAACAAGGACCTTCTACAGAGACCCCTCCCAACTCCTCAGTGACAGAGCTTCAAGACCTCCCATGGGTCACGAATGCAGGAGTGACACAGGGAGAAACATGCCCAGAGACTAGGAAGGGCTCAAAGCCTCTTCCTCGTCCCATTGGGGCACCAGGGCCACATAAACCCTGATATGATGGCCTGACAATGCCAAGTCAGGTGCATGGCCCTTATACCCTGCTGGCTGGGCAGAGAGTCGGGGAAGTTCTCTGTAAACACAAGGGTACTATCCAGGTACATGGCAGGTAGCCACACCCTGAATGTGAGGAGGGGTCCACAGGTGTCACGGGACTGCCAAAGGGGTGTGTGGCTCAAAATCAAGAACCCCTCCCAGACAAGCCCCAGGACACATGCACTTAGAGAGGCAACAAGAACGTCCCAATGTCACTGTTTCCAATAACGCCCAGGGGAAACAACCCTAAACACTCATCACCCAAAGAACAGACAACTGTGGAAGGTTCACACACTGGAAACCACCCAGCAACGGGACTGCCATATACAAAGAACCACCGTGGACGCGTGGATGAGTCACACCATTTCCATGTAGAGTGGAAGAAGCAAGGTGCCAAAGAATGTAGACGGTATTTTATGCCACCTAAATATCTATATGTAAACACTATATATAACACCATATACAACTAAGGCCGTCTAAACATGTAATCATAACCACCTGTGCGAGGTCCCAACCAGAGAAGCTTTAAATCAAATGTTTAGTAACGAACACTCAAAAGGTAAAAATATTTTTAAACAGCAAGAAAATGATGATTACAAAACTCAGACAGAGGTCACGTCTGTGGGAAGGCAGGCAGTGGACAGGGGAGGATCAGGGTGTACTTTTATTTCTCAGCTCCAACACCGATGACCCAGGCGCGCACCTGGTGCACCTGTGTTCCACGCACTTTTCTGCATGTGTTACATTTCATAATAAAAGAAATGGACAATTAAACAATGAGGACAGAGTGCCAGAGCAGCCAGGGCTGGGCTCAGGCAGGATGGGGCAGGGTGGGGCTTACCTGTCCCATCCTCCACATTCTCCACCTCCATGACTTCAGTGTTGATTCGACCCCTGAAGATGTAGAGGGAGCCATTGATGGATTTGGTCCTCTTGGTGGATTTCTTGCTCCCAGTGACCCTGAAAGACAACCGGAAGTCAGAGTCTCTTGCAAGGGCCAACAACACAGAGGGGCACCCAGGGCCAGAGAAGAGCATTGGGCTGGGTCAGGAAGTGGGACATCAGTTGGATGGCAGGTGACTTGAACAAGTCACTCCTCCCCCAGCCACAGTTTCCTCATTTGGAAAACAGGCTGGTAGCCTTGCTGACCTCACAGAGCCATTCTCAGCTAACAGGAGAGCATGAGAGATCAAGAAGAAGGAAAAGAAACCCGCTCTTCTTGTTTAGCAAGTGGGAAGAGATCCACTGATTTTCTAACAGATCGATACTTCCTAAAATAAGGCAAAAAAGGAGGAAAGTTTGGAATAGGCAACCATCCACCCACCCATCCACCCATCCATCTATCCACCTACTAATCTATCTACTCACCTGCCACTTCATCCATCCACCTATCCACCCACCCATCCACCTACCCACTCATCCACCTACCCATCCATCCACTTACTAATCCATCTACCCACCCACCCATCCATCCATTCACATCCATCCATCCATCCACCTACCCATCCATCCGCTTACCAATCCATCTACCCACCCACCCATCCATCCATCCACCTACCCATCCATCCACTTACTAATCCATCTACCCACCCACCCATCCATTCAACCTTCCATCCATCATCCACACCATTCACCCACTCAGGTGAATTCTACTGCCCATCCATTCAGTCTCTGCCATCGTCTGAACGTTAGTATCTCTCCAGATTCACACGTTGAATCCTAAACCCCAATGTTATTGTATTAGGCAGTGAGGTCTTTGAGATGGGCATAGGTATTGGGGCAGAGCCCTCATGAATGGGATTAGTGCCACTATAAAAGCAGCCCCAGAGAGCTGCCTTGTCCCTTTTACCATGTGAGGACACAACAAGCGGCATCAACAAGCAGCAGAAAGGAAGCCCTTTCCACACACTGAGCTTACTGGTGCCTCTATCCTGGACTTGTCAGTATCCAGAGCGGTGGCTGTCTATAAGATGCCCAGCTAATGCTATTTTGTCTCAGCAGCCCAAATTAAGACAGTCAGTCAACAAACATCTGGCCAGCACTTCCTATGGGGAGAATAACCAGTTAGGGACCAGAGGGAGTCAGTGGGCAATATCTGAGAACACATGCTGTGTGTCGGGCACACCCCTAGGTGCTGCAGCAATGCACACAATCAAGTCCCCGAGAACACATCTCTACTCCAGGGGGCAGGGGGCACAGAGACCTGGTAAAGTGTAGAGACCAGGTGGGCGGTATCATGTGGCAGTGACCAGGTAAGAGCTGGAGATGTTTTGTACAGATGCATAGAAACACATGTACGTATCTGAGCATGCACAAACATTTGCAAACTCTGCACTGGATATAAACTTCACACAGAAAATGCCCAGAGAAAATGCTCAATTAACTTTCAAAGTAAACACACCTGTCTCCACACTTTCAGCACCCAGAAGCCCAGGCCGCTGCCCTTACACAACAGCGAGCACCACACTGATGTCCAATACCACCAATGACTTTGCTTCTTTTTGAACTCCACATAAACGGAATTGCAGTGTGTACTTTCCTGTCTGGCTTCCTTCACTCCTGACTGCGAGTCTTCTACACCGTTGGGTATAGTGACAGTGACGGGTATTTGCTTGTTTCCACGTGGTACTACTATGAGCTCTTGCACGCGTTTCAGCAGGAACACGTGTGCAGTGCACATTTCTTTGGGTGGGATTCCCAGGAGCTGAATTCCTGAGAGATAAGCAGTTCATGTCATCAGCTTCAGCAGACACTGCTGGGCTGTTTTCCTGAGCAGTAGCACCAATGTTCCCAGGCCCTCCAGGATAGGAACATCCTAGTTATTCCACACCTGCTACCGCTGGTGTTTTCTTTCTTGTTTTAGCCATTCTGGTAGGGATACAGTGGCAACTCACCGACTACTTTATGGTCCCCAGATAAGTAGTAAGGTCCAGCATCTCTGGATGTTTATTGGCCTTCTAGTATATGTGCTGCCGAAGCGAGCATGTTTATTGGCCTTCCAATATCTTCATTTTGTGAAACACTTGTCCCTTGCCCATTTTTGTTGGGTTTTCTTTTTCTTAATTGCTTATAGCAGGAGTTAGCACTTAAAGGGTCAAACACTAAGCATTTTCAGTTTTCAGGTCAGGGAGTCTCTGTCAGAATGACTCATCCCTGTCCCTGTGGCACCAAAGCAGCTACTGAATATACATAAATGAATGGAAGTGTCTGTGCTCCAATAAAACTTTACACAAGTAAGCAGAGGGCCGAATTTGCTGATAGGACATCTTCAGACACTCTGGATATGCATCCTCTGGCAATTCTGGGTATTACAAAGATCTTCTCCCAAGCTGTGCTTCCTTTTTCACTTTCTTCCCAGTATCTTTTGGTGAAAAGAAGTTCTTCCTTTAAATGTAATCTAATGATATATTTTTCCTTCATAATTATACTAATTATCATATTAAGGAATCTTTTCTTAGCCTTAATCATGAAGATGGTCTCCTATGCTTTCTTCTGGAAGCTTTACTGTTTTACCTTTTCTATTTAAATCTACAGTCTATCTAACATTGATTTTTGTCTATGGTATGAGGTAGGGGTCAAGAATCACCAGACACACACAGGATATAAAACTGACCAAACACCATTTATGGCACTACATTGGCACTTCTGTTGAAATTCAGATGATTATTTATATGCAGGTCTGTTCTGGAATTGCTATTCTATTCCATTCATCCACGTGTCTGTTTTTATACCAATGCTATCTTGTTACTTCAGCTTTATAGTGGGCCCTGTATTCTGCTAACAAGGCCTTCCACCTTTGACCTTCATATCTGTCTTGCTATTTTCTGTCTCTGCATTTCTGTGTAAATTTTACATCAGCTAATCATTTACACACACACAGATACACACAGAAACAATGTCTTCCTACAATCTTGACAAAATTTGAAGACAAAATAAGAAGTATGTGCTGGTGAAGCAGGGAGGAGGTCGGCTCAGAGTCAAAGGCGACTCAGATTCTGGCTGGAGCTCCTGGGTAAACTTTCTTACCTCTCTTCACACTCAACCTGACATATCAGCTCCTCCTGGGTCACAAGCTGGCCCTCTTCAGACCAGAACTGCACACAGGCTGTCCTAGGTCCTTAGTCTGTGGGCCACAGACCCGGACGCTGGGCAGCCTCCCTAATCTTGTGAGCCAATTCCTTAAGCACTCTCTCTATACCTCTGTGGCTGTGTACACAGACCTATCCACACACCCTGTCCAATCTCTCTGGAATCTTAATACAGGTGTTGGTGGCATTTACTAGGAATGGGAAAGACTAGAGGAGATAGTCTGGGACAGGACTCAGGATGGAAAAGAAGAGCCCTATTTTAGACATAATTTGTGTGAGGTCACGTGAGAACTTCAAGGGAAAATATTTATATTTTCTCCTTTTTTCCCATTAAGTTTATTGGTACATTTTAGGTATACAGTAGTTACATTCATCATTGGGATCTTATACCTTTACGTGATGCATCTTGGTTCTTATTTTTTTCCCATTCCCCTGCCCTCCCTTCACCCCTTCCACCCTTCCCATTTACAAAGACTTTGTTTCCATGTTTTTCCTTTTCTCATATTTTTTCTTTTCCCTTCTTTCCTTTCCCCTTCCCCTCCCACTTCCACTATTCCTTTAGATATTTTCTTCCTATTTCCCAATAGCAATTATACATTTTGATTCTTATTTACACTTTTAGTTTTTCACACCAGAGAAACTATTCAATATTTACATGTGTGTCCTATTTATTTCACTTAAGAATATGGCCTCAATGTGCATCCACTTAGCTACAAATGTCTCTAGTTTCTTGTTCTTTATGGCGGAGTAGTACTCCATTTTTTTAAAAATCACATCTTCTTTATCCAGACTCCAGCTGATGGGCAACTGGGCTGTTTCCAAGTTTTAGCTATTACAAACTGTGCCGCTATAAATATGGGTGTGCATGTATCACTGTGGTATGATTCTTTCAATTCTTTTGGGAAGATACCCAGTAGAGGAACAGCTGGGTCAAATGGGACTTCCAATCCTAGTTGTCTGAGGTATCTCCATATTGATTTCCACAGTGGTTGCACCAGTCTGCACTCCTACCAATAATGAAGAAGGGTTCCTTTCTTCCCACAACCCTGCCAGCATTTGTTATTGGTTGATTTCTTGATAGCAGCCATTCTTTCTGGGGTGAGGTAGAATCTCAGCATTGTTTTCATCCTCATCTCTCAAATGATCAGTGATGTTGAACATTTTCTCATATGTTTATTTGCTGCTTTTACTTCATCTGAGAAATGTCTGTTCACTTCAGATGCCCATTTTTGAATTGGGTCTTTATATTTGGGGGGTCTGATTTTTTTTGAGTTCTTTATATATCCTAGATAGTAGACCTTTGTCTGAGGAACAGCTGGTAAAAATTTTTTCCCACATTGTAGGATGTCTCTTAGCTCTGTTGGTGGTTTCTCTTGCAGTGCAGAAGCTTTTTAATAAGATGAGATCCCAGTTGTTGATTCTTTGTCCTAGTTCCCATGCTACTGAGGATTTGTTCATAAAGTCCTTTCCTATGCCAGTGTCTTCAAGAGATCCACCTAATTTGTCTTCCAGCAAGTTTAGTGTTTCTGTTTTAATGTTTAGATCTTTAATCCATTTTGATTTTAGTTTAGTGCATGGTGAAAGATAGGGGTCTAGTTTTAATCTTTGGCAAGTTGAAATCCAGTTTTTCCAACACCATTTATTAAAGAGGCTATCTTTCCTCCAGTGAGGGTGGTTGGCTCCTCTGTCAAAGATGAGGTGGCTGAGTATGTCTGGAGTTGTTTCTGCATCTTCTAATCTATTCCACTGATCCTCGGGTCTGTTTCTTTGCCAGTACCATGCTGTTTTTATCATAGTGGCTTTGTGGTACAGTTTCAAGTTGGGAATTGTGATACCCCCTCCCATGACTCTGTTACCTAGAACTGCTTTTGCTATTCTAGGTCTCTTCTGGTTCCAGATGAACTTTTGGATTGTTTTCTCTAGTTCTGTGAAACATGCTGTTGGGAACATATTTATATTTTTACCTCTCACACCATGTTTCATGCCTTATTCTAACCTCTTTACATCTTCAACTTTTCCATTATCTTACACATTCTACAAAACTAATGCCTCTGAGACGAGGACCATTTTTACCCCACACCACAGCTAGGAAGACAGAGGCACACAGAGCTGAAGTAACTTGCCCAAGGTCACGAGGCTGGCAAGCAGCAGTGCCTCAGTGCTCTTAGCTGCCACACAAGACTGTGGCTTCTAAGATGCTGAGCAAGCAGCTCAGATACAGGAGACTCAGCTGTTCTGGGCCTCAGCTTCCTCTTCTGTAGCTTGGAAGGTAGACTACCAAAACATGCCCATCCACTCCTGACATCCAAGGAGCCTCTGCTTTTGAATCAGACCAAAGCACTGTGCGCCATGATCCTGAACCATGTCCTGGAGGGCACTGCCCTGCATGACAAAGGCAGAGACTGAGAGAGTCAGGAGACACCCAGCTGTTATGCACTGTGCTACCACACAAGCCAGGAGGGAGTTCCTCCACCACTTTCCAGGCCCCAGGCCTCTCGGCACTCAGCACTCTGGCTTTCAAGAGGCAGGAAGGCTGGCCGCATGCTGGGTTCTCTCAGGGGACAGATGTGCCCTTTCCCTCCAGCCAACCGGTTTCTTTACAAAACTGAGGCCTTGCAGCGGCAGCAGGAAGGGCCCAACAAGCCCCATGTAGAGAACCTGGCTCAAATGGTATCAGTGGCCGGCCACCCTCCAGGATGGATGAGCCTGCCCTAGGAGGAAGGGCCTGTACAAGCGAGCCAGGGGCTGAGCAAACTCAGCACAGTTGGGAGCAGGTCACAGAGGTCTGAAGGGACATTCTGTTTCCTAAACCCCAGGCTCCTTGGAAAAGGGTCTGCTTCCAGGAGCCCCCAGGCCAGGTGGCAAGGAAGGGATGGGTCGACATTGGCTGCAGCCTCACAGTGGCTAAAGGAAAACACTCAGGATGGCGCAGTGAGAACAGGGGAAGAGAGGTTGGGGCAGGGGACATGGGACAGCGGCAGAGAGACCCTAAGGACTGGATGGAAGGAAAGGACAAATGAGGAAGAGACACATGGAGAGGATCAAAGAGAGACATCAAGGCCCCAGTAGAAGGGCACAGGCCTGGGACAGGGAAGGAAGTCCAGGGCAGGGGCCTGAGTGCATGGTGCCACTGAACAAGACCCCAAGGACAATGCAGGGTCAACAGCAGCTACACAGCAGCCAGCCCCCACTCTGTGCACGTGCTATGTGCTGTGCGCCAGATGCTCACTGGCACATTCCATCTCTGAAGCAACCCTGCCAGGTACGCAAGACAAGGCACCCTGTTTTTGTAGATGAAGAATCGGAGGCACAGAGAGCCAATGTGGCAAAGCTAGAGGAGGAGCTGAACAGGGATCCACTGAGGAGCCCTGCCCCATGAGGAGGGGTGCACCGTCCCCAGTTACAGGAGCCCACTGGAGAAGGAAGACATGGAGACATCCACACATGTGCACCAAATAGCCGTCATCTGCCCTGTGACCAGGTTTCCTGAGGAGGTCGACAGAATCAGACAAGGAAACTGAGGCTCAGAGACAACAGGTGACAAGGGCCAGGACAACCAGCAAGATGGTAATAATGTTGCAAGTAGGGCCCAGAGTCTGACCCCAGCCCTCAGCTCCCACCCTGCTAGATAGAGGAAATTAGGAAGCCACTGGAAAGTCTCCATTTCATCCCTAAGACAGAACAGCAGAAAAGAGGACTTGAACAGTCTGCACTGGTCACTGAGACCATTCTCAGCCTGGAAAGGTGGGAATCTCTCTGTCTCCTGTGGTACCCACATCCCACTCAAGCCCTCCAGCCAGCCACCCTCCCCCTGCCCTGGCTTTTCCTCTCCCAGTTCACCCACCTGCGTGTCCACAGTCATCCACTCATCCCAGCAGTCCAACCTTGCACCTCGGGAACCATGAGCCAAGCCCAAGCACACCCGACACTCCCTACCCTCCAGCCTCCCTCCATCAGCCACCCACACTCCCACTGCCCATCCACCTGCCCGTGCACCAACAAGCCCTCCAGTAAGGCCCCCCACCGCTCATCTAAATGCACCTCCAGAGAGCACGGTGAGGTGCGGCATGGGGGGGGGGGGCCTGCCCAGCTGAGACCCAAGCAGAGCTGAGCCAAGCAGGGCCAGGCTCCACCCCCATGAAGGAGCCTGGGTGGAGTCCTGCATGAGGAAGGAAAATGAAATGGGCTGGATGTCCAGGGAGACCAAGTGGACCAGGCCTCTGGGTGGATCAGGACCAAGAGCCAACTGTACCCACAATCGTGGAGGGTGGGCAGGAGATGGGGGACCAGAAGGACCAGAGGCAACCAAGGGGCTCTAGGAGAGATGGCGGAGACACAGGGACTTCGAGAAGGACAAAGAGGAAGGCGTGAGGGTCAGATGGGGAGACCAGGAGGCCCGAGTGAGCCAGATGGGGAGGCACCGGGCCTGCTGCCTGGGCCATAAGTTAGAAGTCCCTCTTGCCTGTAATATGCACATACAAAAGGCCTCTACATAGGGGAGGTTATTTCCCCATGGTGGCACATGCCTGGAATGCCAGTTACTTAGGATGCTGAGGCAGAAGGACTGCAAGTTCAAGGCCAGCCTAGGCAACTTAGCAAGACTCTGTTTCAAAATAAAATTTTAAAAGAAGGTCTGGGGATATAGCTCACTAGTAGAGCACTTGCCAACCATGCACAAGGCCCTGGGTTCAATTCCCAGGATTAAAAAAAAAAAAAAATAGGGGAAGGGACTCTGTTTATATTTACAACTTCCAATGAGATCATAATTATTTGAAATGCAAAGGAGCTGGGGTTGCAGTTTAACAGCAGAGTGCTTACCTAGCATTCATGAGGCCCTGGGTTCAATCCCCAGGACTGCAAAAAAAAAAAAGGACAGAAAAGGAAAGACAGACAAAAGTGACTATTAAACAACAGTTAAACTTTTCACACGGTGCCAGGTGCTCCTCGTGGCTTCATACAGTCCATAAGGCTGGGCTGGGACCATGTGAGAAACTGGGCTGAGAAAGCTTCTTGGCCACTGACTTGGAGAAAAGTTACTGTCTTTCAGAATTAGGAAAAAGCAGAGATGGGAGTGCCATTTGTACATACGTAAACGCCCTTCTGCTGGTTTTCCTATTCATTCTCCACCTGCCCAAACCCATCCCTCTATGCAGCCATCTCCTAAACACCTAAGCACACAATCACTCCCCTATCATCCACTCACGAATCAGTTCAGTTCAACGCCCACCACGTTCTTTCCTCCCTGCCTGCCTTTATCTAACATCCATCCGCCTCCCAAGCCTCCAACCACCTACCTCTCCCTCCTCCCACTTGCCCAGCCCACTCCCAAACTTCCGGTCACAAACACACTGTGTCCACCTACCCGCTCCCACCTGGAGTCTACAGAGCACAAGAAGCAGCAGTGAAGATGCAATGACAATGAAGATGCCTTCTTCCCCTCTCAAAGCTCAGCAGGAAAAGAGCATCCTTCCCCTCAAACCCTCCACCCCTGGATCTCAGAATCCCAGGTGCTGGTGTCACCCCGAACCTCTAAGTTCCCATAACCATCTAGAAGTACATCGTTCAATGCAGTGCATGCAAGCCCCGTGGGGCTACCGAGCACCTACAATGCGTCCTGGACAAGCTGAGCATGCTGTGACAGGAACACAGTCCCAGGCTTTGCAGACTTAGTGTGAAAGCACGTAAGTGTAAAATATAATTACAATATAATAATATTTATGGAGATATTAGTTTACATGAAATACACCGTTTAAATTTATTTCACCTGTTTCTTTTTACCATTTTTAAATGTGGCTACTAGAAAACCTAAAATAGCATATGTGATTTTCGTTATATATTGATTTAGAACAAACTCCTCAATTCACAAAAGTGGAAAGACAGTCAGGACACAAGGTGTCACCTGGAGAAAGCAGTGGGTTTGCCCCAACCCCTGCCTCCCTGCTACCTGGGCAGCTCCACCCTGCTCCCAGCATGTCACCTGGACTTGCGCTTGCAGTAGACTAGGAGGTTGTCGAAGAGGAAGAAGGCCCGCTCCTGGATGTTGCCTGCAGAGATTTTCAGCAAGGTCCCCTGCAGGAGGAGCTGGGTGCAGATGTCCGTGAGGTTGGAGCCCTGGAGAGCAAGGACGGGTGAGGTGAATGCACCGGCCAAGTCGGGGTGGGGCAGGGGCCACTGGGAATATGCTCTCCCTGTCCCACTGTTCCCACCGAGAGAACTGACCACCCCCCCACACAGCCCCCAAAATGCTACTGCACATCTACTGGCAAGAGCCATACAATGTGACTGATGGCTTCCACCTGCTGAGCTTCGAGCACAAGCCCAGGGACAGTGCAGCGATAGGACCCAAGGAGGGAGGTGCAGGCTCCAGGAAGGTGAAATGATTCTCTACCTCACACAGCTAACAGCATGCCCTAGTCGGCACCTGGGTGTGTTTAGGTTTGGTTTTTGTTTGGCATAGTTTTCTGTTATCCATAATTCCTCCTTACTTACATCTTGATTTGTTATATGTCCCCCACAAGAATGCCACTCTGTAAGGATAAGACCATTATCGAGCACATGCCTCTGTATTCCCACACTTACAACACACCCGGGTACATGGTAGGTGCTCAATAAACGCTAGCAGCACAGCTGGTGACTACCATGGAAACACCATCAGGCACAAGATGAGAGCGCTTATCCAGCTAAGGATGTACATGTTGGTGGAAACTGTTCCCTGGACCTACCCACTGCTCCCTGCCGAGTGCCAGAGGGGCTAAAACATTACACATGTGTAGTCGGCTGACCACCACCAAGACACAGAGCAGTGACTGAGAAAGGTACCAGGCTGAAGCAAGCTAGGCCTGGCGAATGATGGCTAAGATGGAGGCTGAGAGCAAAGATGGGGAAGGTCCCGGATGGGCAGGGTTCTCAGAGCCAGGGAGCACAGAGATAAGTCTGCAGGCCTAAGGGACAAAGCTGGGGCAGATCCAAAGGCACTAGGACAGAAAAGACTGGAAAGAGACAGGGAAGGCACAGAATGCCCACTGAGGCAGCCCCAAACCCACACTTCTGCCATTTTGGAGAATGGGACTCCGGTGGGCCCTCAGCTGCCTGGCTACAGACAACATTCTGCAGCCTCCCTTGCAGCAGGCATGGTCACATGACCAGAGTGCTGCCAATGTGCCCACTGCCACGTGGCTGCATTGCAAAAGACTCCTTTCCCTCTGCTTCTTCCCTTTCCCCTTTCCACAGGCAGGAAGACAAAGATAGCTGCCACAGAAGGCACAGAAGGAACTGCAAGGATCCAGGCTCAGAGGAACACAGCACCCACCCCAGCACCACCATCCACACTGCCCACCGCTCCGCTGCCTGGGACAAGTGCAGTTGGCAGTTAGCTCACAGGAGTTCTCATACCTCTGCCTCACTACTACATGAGCAGAAGGACAAGGGCTATGGGGGGGGGGGGTGGAGCAGAGGGAGCCTCAGATACTCGGGTCATGCAAAAGCAGTTATCAGAGAAATTCACAGGACAGACCTGCAAATCACACCGAAGGGAGAAGCAGAGAGACACTATGCTGTCCCTGCCTGGAAATGAACTTGGGGAAGGAAGAGAAAAGGAGAATTATTACAGACCCCCGCATGCCAAACACTTACACCCAGAACAACAAGGAGCTTACATCCCAGCAAGACGTGCTGACACAGTTTTTTCTGACAGCCATAAGTGGAACTGGCTTGGGCAACTCAAACATCAGGCTGTTTGCTAACTGCCCACCAGGGCCTCTCGCTGCTGCTGGAGCTGGGTATAGTAAGCCACTCTGCAGAGCCCTTGGGGGTCCTGTGGATCCCCAACCTCCTGTGGTCCAGAGCTGTGCAGCCTGGAACAGCAATTGCAGCTTGTCGCCCAGCAAGGAGCACAGGGGCACGGGCACACAGGTGCATGCTGTAGGCTATCCTGACTCTCACACTGCGGCCACCAGTGAGGAGCCCCAGGGTCCTCGTGAACAGTGAGCCCCTAGGAGTCAAGGCTCCATCAGTGGCCTGTGGGCAGCACAGGGAAACAGTGCCCACCCACAACCCCTCCAGGCTGCACAGGAATTTTGGCTGCTTGTCTAAGGAGCTTCTCGGTCACCTACCCTAGACCTGACCTTGCAGCCAAGGCCATCTCAGCACCTGGGAGAGGAGTGTGTCAGGGTGGGAAGCTGCCTCTTGGCCTCGACCAGGGACCACTCAGCAGACTGTGTCTGGACCCCAAGCATGTTACAGGGGCAGGAGGGAGAACGTTCCGCGCCAGCCCCATGAAGAAGCCCACAATACTCAGTCTCCCTGGAGATGAACTGAGGTCAGGGTGGTGCTGAGGACCAGAGGCACAGGGCAGAAGCTGAGCACCGAGACACCACTAGTAGGGGTGGAGGCCTCCTTCCAAACACGCAGCCACAACCAAGCAGAAGTAGTCACGTTTAGAGAGCTGACCAAAGTGTAGACAATGTCAAAGGCCAAAGCGAAGGCTGGGGGTGTGGCTCCGTGGTAGAGCACTTGCCTGGCAGGCATGAAGTCCTGGGTTCCATCCCCAGCCCAATAAAATAAAAATACAACCCAGTATGTATGTAGGACTTAGCACATGCCAGGCATTGGTCTAAGTATATTATACAAACTCAGTTATCCTTGCAAGGAGTTTTATTGACAGATGAGGAACTGAGGCACAGAGTGGGGACGTGACTTGCCTGCTGAGTAAGGAGCACGCTGGGACCTGAACCACTCCCTGCCCAGCTCTGTTCCCCGAGGAAGCCTCTGAGAAGAGGACCTGAGATGTCTCCGTGCGATCATTAGTCTACAGCAGGGGTTTCCAAGTGGAGAACGTGCATCTCGCTGAGCCCTTGGCCTCCCCGGAGGGTGGGAGGAAAACACGACAACTTGTATTTCAAGGTCTCTTCCACTGACTTCCCATTCCCTCCCCTGGCTTCCTTCCTTGGCCTCACAGGTGAGGGTCAGAGTCCTCCATCTCCCTTTTTTTTGGTACCGGGGATTGAACTCAGGACCTTGTGCTTGTGAGGCAGGCAGGGGAACCACTGAGCTAAATCCCCGGCCCTTGGTCCTCCATCTCTTAACCCAGGGATTCCAGCCAGCAAGGGGAGGAGGCGCCTGCTCCGCTCTCACTGAGAACGTGCATGGTCCTCCGACTGCTGGGAGCCTCGGGGAAGGCCCTCTGCGGCTCTGCATGCAGAGGTCCTGCTGAAGGACGGCTGGCCCAGGCCTACGGGCCCCGGCAAAGTGGAAGGAAGCTCTGCACCTGGAAGGAGCCCCTGCCTCGAGGCTCACAGCCCCCAGATGCACACCAAGATGTGCACTGCCCCGAGCACTCTGCAGGCATCAGCTCCCCAAGGAGCGGAGTTCTGCCACTCTCCAGACTTCTCAGAGGAAAAAGCTGAGGCAAAGGAATCTGTCTTCGCAAGCAGCCTGGCTTGTTCACTCACTTCCAGGTCTTGCGACACGCTGCCATTTCCTGTGCTCAGTAAAACGGATTTATGGCTTAACGTATCTGGTTTTAATTAAACTAGTCTCACGGTAAAAAAGGGGCAGTGGCTTATGACAGATTAGGCAAAACCACAACCACATGGATAGGAGATCAATGACAAAAGCAAACTGCAAGGAGGGAGCTGAGAGAAGACCCTGCTCCTCCCTGTAGTCCAGATCCAGAGAGAGACAGAGAGAGAGAGAGAGAGAGGTGACAGCCACCTAATCAGAGCAGCGAGAGGCAAATGAAAGAAAGGAAAATGCGACACCCTAAGTCAGATGTCCCCAGGCATGGCTACATGAGCCACTGCAAGTAGTTTCACCATTCCACATTATTCTCCCTGGATAAGAGATGCTACTTTAACAACTCACCTTGATTTAAAATCAAACTGACTTTAAAACCATTCTACTTCGTGGAAAACCTTTTCCCATTTTCCAAAGAACACTCAGGTTCCATTCCTTGCTTCGCCCTCAGAATGAGCCCAGGAGAGAACATCTGAGACCTCGGCACGCAGACGCCACACACGGCGGGATCCAGGCCCAGAGAACAGCCATGCTCACCTGAGGCACAGCCCTCTGTGCCTCCAAACCATGTCCTTGTGCCTCAGTTTACTGTCTGCAGAGCAAGGACAATCACAGCACCTCCCTTGCATGTCAGCAGCAGGTAACTGGAGCTCAATAACTGGAGCAACTCTCGCTATTTCCCAAGCTCCACTTGAGAACAATGATTAAAATAAGGGCCACTGAGTTCCAACTTATAGATTTTCAGGGGCAGAAAGTATTCTATGGATCCTTAGTTCCTATTTTCCTAGGCCCTTACCAGACAGAGGCCTCTGGAAGCCACTCCTGCTCTGGCTGCCAAGGAACTTGCTCAATACTCTTCCCCAGGGGCACCATGTGAGAAATCCGTCTGCCAGCTGAGTACCAAGAAATTCAGTCTTCCAGAAGGACTATTTGTTTTTCCCTCTTTTGAGAATGAGTGTTAGGTCATTTATCTATCTGAGCTGCTCTTTCACCTTGGCTGCCAGGAAGCTCAAAACCCAACCAGACAGATCCTTAAACGAATTAACTCAGTTTGTTCTTGAAAGTGGTCATGTATTCTACTTCTGGCCAATGGGATGAAAGAAGAAGTTGCCCGGGGGCTTCCGGAAAAAACTCTCCTCCAATAGGGAGGAGTACTCCCTCTTGCTGCTCCAGCTGTGCTCCTATCTCCTCCTGTAATACCTTTATGGAATCACAAGGGAAAGGTTAAGATCAGGAGACACCAAATCACAGGTGTGACATCAGAAGGCTGAGATGAAAGTCCTCAGAGAATGCACCCTAACCAGCAAATCTGAGTATTGGGCAACTTTTCAGTTGCACTAAACAAACCAAGCCATCATTTTAAACAGAAAGGAATGACAGGGTCAATCATGAAAGGGGCTATAGGAACCAGAGTCCAGACCAAGGCTCCCAGAAAACTAATGACTCTGCAGATCCGTCCCCACAGGGGAGCCACTGTCCTGCCCTGATGTAAGAGCGAAGCAGGACATGGCCCACTCGAGCTCACACTCCTCGAAACACTGTCCAGGTGCCACCTAGTCATTCAGCAGCTACTCCCTCAGCTGCCAGCCGCAAAGGCAAAGTCATCTTTGCCGTGGGGTGCACATCACGCAGTGCCCACAGCCTCCCTGTGCTTCCCTACACACCCAGGAAGAAAGAGCCTGGGCCCTCTGCTAATGCTGCTGCCACAGAAGCCAGACACAACCATGGCTGTGCTTTCTCCACCAACAGCAGAAGGGTAGCCTCTGTCCCACCTCCCACGCCTCAAGTAGCCAGCTCTGATCTTGGCCAAACTTCAATTCATATTCCAAACCCAAGCTGCAAAGGAGTCTGGGAAACACAGTTCTTCGTCGTCCAGGCTTAGCCAGGGCAGAAGCCCAGCAGAAGGAGGACACAGCACATGGCAAGTGCCAACACAAAACTCCCCTCTTCCCTGGGCATAGGCCCCTCCCCTCTGAAACCAAACCCTCAGCCTCACAGCAACAGGCCAGCACATCTGAGACCCCGAGCACCAGGAAAAGAACACTAAATCCCTAACCCAGCAAGGGCCACCACTACCAGAAAACCCAGAGGGCTCAGGCAGATGAATCAGACAGCAATCTCCATCCGAGAGCTTTTTATCTTGGGTCTTAACCTCCAGTTCCAGCTGTGTTTACTCTGAGATTGATTTATTTACTCATATTTTTCCATTTCCTTCTGTAGACTCATAGGAAACTTTTAATAATCTAAGGAAGGGTGGGAGCTTAAACAAGTAAATTAGAAACAATGGGAAGAACTAAAGAATCCTATTCCCTAATAATCACGATGACAGTAAGACCAACATCTGCCATTTATTGAGTACCTACTACAAGCCCGGTATAGACAAGATCTGAAACACGTGCCTAACATCACCTACCAAGGAAGTATCGATCCAGAAGTCTGTCCTGGAGTAGACACGTGAATGCCACCCTTGACCTTGGCCTCAGAAGCTCTACAAACTTTATATGCCAGGAAAGCAGAGCAAGGCATTGGGAGAATGAGTGGGGAATATCAGGGAGCAGTAGGGACTAAGCAAAAACGGAGGCTCCAGTGGCTGTTGCCCTGTAACACAGGGGCCCCATGTTACCAATTTTTCAAGAGAAACAAACCTGGACTTTAATGTAGATTCAATTGGAAAATAATTAACCAACTTTTTTCAAACACTCTGTAGGTCAAACAAAATACACTGCAGACCAACCCTAGCACCAGGCTGTAGTCTGTCCCCACTGCCCGGCACTCGACTCTCTGCAGCCCTGGGTCCCCCACCTGCCCTGCTGTGCGCACCTCCCAGCCCTCGATGTGGGACTGCAGCTGCTCCAGGGCTTCTAGCTTCTCCATCTGCCGCTTGGTCTCGTTGATGTTGGAGCACACGGTCTTCATGGCCTGCAGCGCGCTCTGGACCGCAGGGTGGTCTGGGTGTTTGCCTGGCGTCCTCTTGGCCAGCTCCTGGGGCAGAGGTGGGGCAGAAGGACAGACATCAGTCCAGAGGGCTCCCAGCTCAGAGTTGACTCCTACCAACAAGTGGTGTACCCTGGGGCTGGGAAACCCCACTCAATCATGCATGCATCATTCTTTCTATAAATGTCATTGATCACCTCCTGGCAGGCAGTGATCCAGGGTTTGGAGATAAAGTTGTCAACAAAACAGACAACAATTCTTCACCTGGTGGATCCGACATTCTAGTAAAGGTCATGGTCCAAAATAAAGACAAATCAAGCATAAAATATAATTGCAAGCCATAATAAATACTGAGAAGACAGGTCAGAAGAACAGACCAGGAAGTGTTATTTCAAACAGGGAGGCCAAAGGAAGTCCCCTGGAGTGACATCTGAGCAGAGACCCTGGCAGAAGCAAGAGAGGGAGCTCAGCCACAATCTAAGGGAAGAGTGTCCCTGACAGTGGGAACGAGTCCAAAGGGCCTGGGGTAGGAGTACATGCGGAACCTAAGAACAGCAAGGAAGGGGCTGGGGATTTAGCTCAGTGGTTTCGCTGCCTGCTGCACAAGCGCAAGGACCAAAGTTCAATCCCCAGTACCAAAAAAAAGAACAGCAACGAGGCAGTGCACATGGAGTGTAGCAGAGAGAGAGAGACAGAGGTGGGCAGGTCACCAGGTAGCCACAGATACAGCCCCTGCCCTCACTTCCTTAGCAGGATGAGTATTCTTTAACTGCCTCTTGGGCTGGGGGGCTGTATTTGTCCTGCATGCATGAGGTCCTGGGTTCGATCCCCAGTGGGGACTGGGTGGGCACCCTCTGCTCCTGGAGCATCAGAAACCTCTCTGTCCCTGCAGACACAGCACTCTTGGGTGCTGGGCAGGGCCTGAGCCCAGTTTCACACCCCACAAACCATGAGGATGAGGATGGGGGCGAGGATCACAGTGGCAGTCCGTGCCCCATCACTAAGCCTTCATCCCAGCCCCTGAGGTAAGCTGCATTACCCCAATTAACAAATGGGGAAACTGAGGCATGGTGAGGCAGTCCATGGCCTCAAAGAAGCAAGAAGAGGGATTAGGACACGAACTCATAGTGAGGGTAAATCGGACGCCCCAGGAAAGGTCCCCAGTACATGCACAATAAGCACTCAGTGTAGCTTCCGCCGTTCCAGGGTGTTACTGCGAGCAGACGCTACCCACAAGGTGGGGTTCTACGGCTCCAGAGGAGGCACACCAGGCAGATGCGGCCTCACGCGGTGAAAACACCACAGGGATCAGAGACTGGAGAGAGCGTGACCCAGGAAGGCTCATGGGGAGCAGAGGCGGCAGACGCCCGGCCACAGCTATGGGCAATGCGGCTCCCTCTGTCTTCACCCAGCAGACGCGTGAGCAGCTGTGTGCGCCTGCGCCCCGGTGGCCGGCAGAGAACGAGACGCTCCTGGGAGACCCTGGTCAAGGGGAGCCGTCAACAAGGAGTCAACAGTAGCATCCGAAATAGCAGCCGATCCCGTCCTCATTCTGACACGGGCACCGTTACACCCTCTGCTGACCCAGGAAGAACAGAGTACAGAGAGTTCAAGTCACCTGCCCGGGTCACCCAGCAGATGTGGGCCCAGACAGTCGGCTCCAGACTTTCGTGCTCTGAATCCCCAGTATGGGTTACAGTCTTCCCAACTGGTACATGGGACACTTTCCACGCAAATGCCTACACCACAGTCATTCTTGATTGGTGCTAGATGAAACACAAGCAGGTGGAAGGACAGAAGGTGAGGGGGTGCCAGGTCTCCCTGAGGACACAGGCTTGTGGTGGAGCCTGAATGAAGTGAGGGTATGGCCCACAAAGCACCAGCGAGACAGCACTCATGGATCAAGAGCACATGCAAAGGCCCTGGGGCAGTGAGAGACAGCAAGGAGGGCAGCAAGGCTTCAGCAAAAACAGTGAGAAACAGGGACAGGTCAGGAGGCTGGGAAGCAGCTGAGGATTACACCCCAAGAACGTGGGGAGTGCTGGGGTTAGGAGCCAAAGCCTGACACCATGTGATTTTCCCTATGAAGGACTCCCCCTCAGGCCTCTGGGAGGAGGCCACACAGAGGGGCGCAGAGTGAACAGGACAGCGAGAGGGCCACTCAGTGGTGACTGCAGGTGTCCAGGCAAGAGGCGATAGTGGCCCAGACCAGGAGGCTCGGAGCCTCACCACAAGCTCCCGGGCTCGCTGTTCCCGAGTGGCCCCTGGGCACCAGGCCCCGTGCTGGCCCCTGCTGGGGACAGAGATGACACTGCTATGGCTGGAGCCTCTGGGGCCGACCACCTGCTCTCAGGCATGGCCCGGATAAGCCACAGTCCTGGTCCCCACCCTGGGTCGGGCCAGCCGAGGCCCAGGCGGCCAGTGTGGCTGGCCGGTGGGAGACAGCACCACCCAACCTACTCATCTCAGAGCCGGGAAGCCGGAAGCTGTGACTCTGCTCTAACAGTTTCCCGTAAGGTCACCACACCCGACAATTGGTAAAAATGAGAAAAAGGTTAGTTCCCTTTTCTGCCTGGCTCCCCCCACCTCTATTCCTGCCTTGGACCAGCACAAAGGTGGGGTGTAGCAACCAAGTGAGACCCGGCCAGGCTCAGAGCTGGGCCCAAACACCAGGCAAGCGCTACCTTTGGTGTCTCGGTCCACAGGGGAGAGTTGGCTCTACTCCACCCAGCTCCAATACCTGGGAGCCTGTTCATGCCCCTGGGCCTTTGCACTTGCTCTTTCCTCTACTGTATGTTCCTTTCTCAAGCTCTTGTGAGGCAGTATAGTACTGCATAAGGTCAGGTGTAGATTCAGGTTGTCCAAAAGGAAATCCTTATGTTTATAATCAATGTTCAACAAGGACACCAAGGCAATTTAACAAGGAAAGAACAGTCTAACACACGGTAGTGGGACAACCAGACATCTGTGTGCAAGAGATGCCCTCACAATGCACATAAAAATTAACTCAAAATGCATGAGAACACTAAATGGAAGAGCTGAACCTATAAATGTGTTAGAAGAAAACACAGGAATAAATCTTAATGACCTTAGGCAAAGCATTCTTAGATATGACACCAAATGTACAAGCAACTAAAAAATACAGATAAACTAGAATTCTTCTGAATTAAAAAACTTCTGTCCTTCCAAGACAATATCAAGAAAAGTAGAATGTAAGACAATGGTGTAAATTATTTTTTGTGATGGGAACTTGTGCCCAGAATACATAAAGAACTCTTACAATTGAACAACAAAAAGACAAATAATCCAACTTAAAAATAGGTAAATGGTTGAACAGACATTTCTTCAAAGAAACTCCCCAAACTGTCAATAAGCAAATGAAAAGATATTCAACATCATTTACCATTGGAGAAATCCAAAACAAAAGCAAAAAGAAATATAATTTCACACCTACAAGAGTGGCTATCATCAAAAGATGAACAATAACAAGTGTTGGTGAAGATATAGAGAAACTGGAACTCTCATACATTGCTGGTAGGACTACAAAATGGTCCAACGGCTTTGGAAAATAGTTTGGTGATTTCCTTGTGTCACACTGATCCAGCCATACCTGAAGTCGTCTACCCATGTACTTTTCAGTTATGTAGACCTATATATTTTTACATATATGTTGGTATAGTATCTATACTGCTTGAGCTAGTTTTTCCATCTATTTTATCTGAAAGAGTCCTTAATGCTTCACAATCTCAGATTTGAAACGCCCAGTTGGTCTAGGATAAGCATAAAATATGAGTATTTTCAAAGCTGATGGGAGCTTAAGCTCTACGAACAAAGGTCAAACATGTAAAAGCAGGGAGGTAAAGCAGCTTGGTTCAGAACTGAACACAGTGAATAAGTGAGAACAGACTTCACTTCTAATGAAAGAGACTGTGGTGCTGAAAATCCTGGAACCCACACCAGTGGAACAGCTACAAGAACTTATAGAGGCTAGTCCAAAGCAGGGTGCTTCGGAAGGAATCCAAGCACTGCTTGCTAAGCCTCCTGGGAGCCCACACGATGAAGAAGCCCCTGGGTCCACAGCCTGAAGAGGGTCCCAGGTGCTGGAGTTCACCCATCCCAGACTCGCGGGAAGCAGTGAGCTCCCCACCCCCATGGCACCAACAGCAGACTCGGGCCCACTAGGTCTGATCTCAGCTCAAACAGCACATCAGAGCCCAAGACTGTAAAGCCTTAGGTCAGGAGGTGAGTTCTGGGGAGAGGGACCTGCAGGCTGAGCAGCCAGGTGACCTTGCACAAGTGACCTCACCTCTCTGAGGTCTTGTTTGCTCCCCTGTGAAATGGACTGATGTCCTTCCTGAGGGCCCACCAAGTGCAATGATGAATGTAGAGGGTAAGAACACACGATTGATCAGCTTCGCCATCACCTCCGCAGTAACAATAGCTCACTTTATTCTCATTTCTACCTGGTGAGAATAATACCAAGCAAAGTCATCGTGGTAGTCATGACAGCCAGCTTTTACTGAGCGCTTGCTATGCACAGACCCCTGCTCCAACTTGAAACTGATTCTCAAATCATCCCAATGAGGGACTAGTATTTCCCCACTCTATTTATGAGGAAACTGGGGCACAGGGCAACAAAGCCTCTTGCCAAAGGCCACAGAGGCAGAGGGGGACTACTGGGAGTGAGCACATCTGTAGCTCTCTGAAGAAATGATGACACCTGGAAATAAACACCCCACAACCTGGCTCTTAAACACACATGTCTGAACAGAGACCCACCCTGGGGAGCCCTTAGAGAAACTGAGGGCAGGCCATATAATCTCAACTCCTCTGGAGGCTGAGGCAAGAGGATCATAGGTTCAAGGACAGCCTGGACAACTTAACGAGACTGTCTTAAAATAAAAAGGCCTGAGGAGGTAGCTCAGTGGTAGAGTGCCTGTGTAACATGTGTGAGGAGGCCCTAGGCTAGTGGCAATGAATCCATAGCATGCAGGCTGCCACGGGCTGTTTGTTATCACTGAAAGCTCTAAAAGGTTTGCCATCGCCGCCCTAGGTTCAATCCCCAGGACTGCCCCCCCCCCCAAAAAAGGAAGGCAAGGAAGGAAGGGGAGGGGAGAAGTGCGGAGGGAAAAAAAAAGAATAAAGGAAGGAAAAGAAAAGATAAGACAAGATTGGGGGGTGCCCGGGGCCACCCTTGGAGCAGGCAGTAGAAGCCCCTCCAGGCACAGGCCCACAGGCCGGTGACCTCCCCAGCATCCGCTCACAGGCCATGTGGCTTAGACAGCTGGCTGAGGCGAGGGCTTCCTGGAAGAGAAGATGTCGGGGCAGAGAAGCCCGGGCTTCCACTAGCCACTTCCTCTCTCTGCGCCCTCCAGCTCATTTGCCAAGAGGGTGCTCACAGGTATGACACTGAGCAGCCCCACTGTGCCCCAAAAGGTGGGGTCCCTGCCACAGCATGGCTGTGAGTAGACAGGCTGGGACCAGAGCTTCCTCCTCCGGACCAGACGCGGGGGCAAACATTCAGGCTGTGGCCACAGTCAGCTCCTCCC
This sequence comes from Heterocephalus glaber, assembly GCF_053883595.1. Taxonomy (NCBI): domain Eukaryota; kingdom Metazoa; phylum Chordata; class Mammalia; order Rodentia; family Bathyergidae; genus Heterocephalus; species Heterocephalus glaber. Next base: position 19,795,908 of record NW_028258410.1, on the reverse strand, counting down.
TGCTGGCTCAGCCTTGCCTGAGGCCCAGGAAAGGATTGTGGGAAGCATGGGGGTGCAGCAGGGAACAGAACACATGGCAAGGCCTAGGCTCTCACCTGCCCCTCTCCTGGCTGTGAATCCCAGAGAGGCCACTCCAGTCCATCTCTCAGAGTTCGTGACCAAAGCCTGAACCAACCTTCCATCCTCCTGCCTCAGCAAGGAGAGTGCGGGACCCACCGAGCCAGGGCGCTTCAGGCTGCAACTCAGATGAGAAGGCTGGAAAGACTCTCTCCTTTCCCCAGGAGACACAGACCTAAGGCTGGTGGGGACCAGGAAGCCACCGTGAGAAACCAGCATCCTGAACAGAAAGCTAGCACAGAGGAAAGTGGAGCCCAGAAAGACCAAGAGACACCTTGGACAACCTCCCCATCACAGGACTGGATGCAGCTGCACCTGAAGCCACACCTGCCCTGAGTCTTTTCTTTTTCCTTCTTTTTTTTGAATAAGTAAGTTTAAATTAGGTTTCAAAGGTTTTTTTAAACATCATAAAAGTAATAAATTGGGTTTTCAGTCACTGGCAAGGAAAAGTTTAAGAAGGTGGACTCAGAAAGCCACAGTGTAAAAACAAAGTTAGATTTGTCACTGTAAGATGCCAACGATACCTGTTATTCCCTGTGACCCCAGACTGATGGAGGCCCAAAAGGAGACATGGGAGTTCCAAGCCATGCTGTCCTCTCCGCAAGAGGAAAAGGAAGCCCACAGGGGTTGGGGCTGTCACCAACGGGGTCTAGATCGAAAAAAGCAGCACAGCTTCCTAGGGGCATGTGGCCAGCACCAAGAACGGGATGTCGCTGGCTCTGCACACAGCTGTCTGAGGCTCCACCATCTGAGCTCAGGGAGCAGGACCCTCTCTTTCCCAACCCTCAGTTCCCGGGTGCCCCCTGCCAGCCCTAAGGTGACAGCAGGATGCAAATGAAGAGGAGCTGAGGAGACCCACTGCGAAACACATGTGGAAGTCCAAGAAAACCCAGAACTGAAAAGCTGCCCAGCACAGCAAAGCAAACCTCCATGTATGCAAATCACATGCACATTCATGCAAACAGACTCCAAAGGCTTTGGCACCTCGAGGGCTGGTGATTAATGGGGAAGGAGCGCCTACTCGGGGTCTGCGACACTCTATCCACTTGCAGAGGCCAGGGACAGTGGGAGGGGGGCATCGCGGGCTGCGCTCTGGCTTCAGTGAGGATGAGCTACGCACCTGGCCCAGCTGCCTGCCCTTGCCGAGCTCTGCCTCCAGGTACGGTGTGTTGTGTGCAAGGCATCAGCCGATGCCAAATGCTGTCACCCTGGGCTTTGTCTCCACCTGACAGGAGCAACCACTAGTGCACAGGCGGTGGCTGTCCCAGGGAGGGGACACTCTGCATGCCCCACCATGCAAGCTGTGTGGGACTCACTCTAATTCCCCAGCTCCCTGCAGGTGCACATGTGTGTCAGTCACCCTTCGTCAGGTCCGTGCTGACCCCTGGCTCCAGCTTTCCTAAGAGCACGGCTCACCCTGAAGGTCTGTCTACACCCACACTTGTGATGGTGGGGGGCAGTGGTGACAGTGGCTATAAATTATAATGCAGTGGTGAGAGAAAAAGGAGAGAGGGAGAGAGAACAAGAACTAAACAACACCCCGAATTAAAGCTATCCAAAAGAAATGGGGGAGGGGAGACAATGATAAAGATGGCAAAAATTTAAAAGATGTTAAAAGTCAGTTTATATATCAGTAACACAATAAATATAAAAGATAGTGTCACGTTAGATTTTTTTTTTTTTTTGGTACCGGGGATCGAACTTGGATCCTTGTGCTTGCACAGCAGGTGGCGAAACCACTGAGCTAAATCCCCAGCCCTAGATTTTAAAATCTGAACTTCACGGTGTTTATAAAAGAAGCACCTAGGGGCCAGGGATTTAGCTCAGTGGTTCTGGCGCCTGCCTCGCAAGCGCAAGGTCCCAAGTTCGATCCCCCGTACCAAAAAAAAAAAAAAAAAAAAGAAGCACCTAAAATCTATGGATACGGAAAAACAAAAGTAAAAGGATGAAACAAGATATATCAAGAAAATACTGGTCACAGGGCCGAGGATTTAGCTCAGGGGCTCCGGCGCCTGCCTCGAAAGAGCAAGGACTCGAGTTCGATCTCCAACACCAAAAACAAAAGGAAATACTGGTCACAAAAGAAAAAACTAATGTAGTTTTGTTGATAATGAATGAAACAGACTGAAACAATAAAAACAGCTCATACTTACTAAACATGTTTAAGTATTTCACAAGTACTTCCTTACTCTCCATAATAGCCCATAACAAAGGCACTATGGACAGAGGAGGAGACTGAGGCACAGCTCTTAAGTACCACCTCACAGAGGCGTGGATGGATACAGATAAAAACCATGATCACAGCAGCATCTCTAACACTCGCCACGTGTGACCATCTACCCAGGAACACGCAAAGTGCTTCTGTTCTGATCACATGCTCTCACGTGATCTCCACAGCAAGCCTGTTCCAGATGGGGAAATGGAGGCACAGACAGGTTTGGCAACTTGCTCAGTCACATGGTTAAGAGGCAGCAGAGCTGGATTTCTGCACTCAGACATAAAGTGGCACAGAGCAGAATGCAGGCAGGACACGGGAGGGGCTGCCAGGAGGCCTCCAGGGAGGTACTCGGGAGCTTGGCTTCAAAAGGAAGGGGGACAGCAGGGCCCACCTGCCGCACAGGACGCAGCCTGAAAGAGGCCGGCGCAGGCTGGGTGCTGTGGGCAAGGTGTCAGCGCCCAGCCCAAGAGACAGGAAGGGGTGGGCGCTGTGACTGGGGAGGAAGCCAGGGCGCCAGGGGTGGTGGCGAAGAAACTGTCACTTCCTGTGCCTTCTCACCAAGCAGGTGACACTGCGGATCCCCAGAAGATGAGGGCTCCTTCCACAACATCAGAGTCAGAGGAAAACCCCAGGGAGAGGGGCGGAAGTCACCAGGGGGAACCCGCCAAGGACAGGAGGCTGCAACACCACAAAGGGATTCACCTGCAGACCCAACCCCAGAGACCCCTCCTTCCAGGTCCCCTGCCGCCACCTCAGCACCCAGCCCACTCCCCACACACAGCCCAGGGACCCGCAGAAGAGCCAGCCCTGTGCCACCTCTGTCCACACTGCCCGAGGCTCCCACCTCCCTTAGAGGGAAGATGAGGTCGGCAAAATGGCCTGCAAGCCCTGCACCATCCAGCCCTGACCTCCCTGACTTACTTTGCCACTCTCCCTCACTGCCCCTCAGACACACCAGGAACATCCTGCCCCAGGACCTTTGTACTGCTGTTACTTCTCCTGGGCCTCCATGCTTGCTGAAGTGTGGCCAGACTACTCAAAGCTACAAGCCCTGAGTTACCTTGGGCCCTTTCTGGCCTTTCCAGCTGGCACATCTTTTTCCACAGGCTGCAACAGGGCGACCAGGACTCAGGGAGGGGCACCATCAACATGCTGAGCGTGTCCTCTCCTCTCACCCCTCCACCATCTCAGGGGCCGGGAGGGGCGCACGTCTCCTGCTCTGGTCCCCTCCACCAAGAACAGGGCCCACTCTGTCCCAACTACAGGCCTCACTCCATCCTCCCAGGGCACTGACCTCACAGCAGCCACACCCTGCCAGCTGAACAGCAAATCCTTGTGCTGAGCCTGGGTGACAGCTGTGTCACCCACAGACACAGAATCCAGAAACTGCGGAGGACTCAAGGCTGCACTCTGCATGGCCACTCTGCAAAGACAGCCCGGCCACACCCCTCAGCCACTGCCCAGATGGACAGCTCCTGGAATGTGCGCATCCCACAGCCTCTGAGGAACTCTGAACCAAGCCGACATCCAGGCACCAGAGCTGCCACATAGCAGGGCCAACGTCTGGTTTCAGAAACAGTGGGGCACACTGGGGTGGCACTTCACACTCATTCAAGTGAGTTACTTAGGGGATTGAGTACAGTGGCACATGCTCGGAATCCCAGCTACTCAGGAGGCTGAGGCAGGATGATCACAAGTTCAAGTCCAGGCTGGGCAACTTAGTGACTCAGCAAGACCCTGTCTCAAATAAAAAATAAAAAGGGCCAGGGGTGTAGCTGTGCTCAACTGCTTATCTAGCATACACGAGGCACCGGGCACCATCCTCAGCCGGGGGGGAGGGGTGTTATAAGGCCACAGAGTGGACGAGCTCATGGCACTAAGTCTAAATAGGGAAAAGACCCAAAGATGGAGTCACAGCCACCTGCACTCAAGAGGTCTGGGAGATGAGGAACCAGCAAAGGAGACCGGAAATGAGCGGCCCAAGAGGCAGAGACGGGATGGGGCGGGGCGGGGGGGGGGGCTGTCCCTCCAGATGGGCTATGGTGTCCTGGTCATCCCTCCCTCACCGTGCCCCACACAGGAACCGCACCCCCACCCTGACCAGAGCTCCAAGAGCAGGAACCAGGTGACCCCGGAGCTGCGCCAGCAGCTGACCCACAGCGAGGCCTCGGCAAGACCAGGCACCAGCAGGAAACGACTCAAAGGGTCAGGACACCGAGGTCCCCGCAGGGGCCGCCAGCTGTGCACAGAGCGTCTCCCCAACCCCAAATCATTTCCCTGGACACACTGATGGAAAACTCAACAAAGCCGGAAAATGCCAACTGTCTATCCAGGGCCTGGGCTGAGGAGCCAAAATCCAACATCCCCCTTTTCTTAGGCAACTCGAGTTCAGCCTTTGGGGGCTGCTCCCAAAGCAGCTTTCACTCTGGCTCCTCCCCTTCCCAGCCCGGGCCTCAACCACCACCACCACCCCGCCGCCGTGTGCTGCACCCTTCGGGGGTTCTGCTGGGACACAGGGTACACAGGGTCCCAGAGCCTGGGGACATCTGCAGGGACACTGGAGTATGGAGGGGCCGAGGGGCAGGCTGGGGTCTGAGCTCAGCTGCCCAGGCTCATGGGATCATCTTTTTAAAAGCGCTGGAAAAAGTGACAGAAAGGAGGAACTCAGCTCAGCGGGTGTGAAGAGTACCCTCAGTCCCAGCTGTGTGATGCAAACGTTCCGCCTGCCATGTCAAAGGCCAGGACACTGAGAGCACTTCTGTAGGCAGGAGCATGGTTTCCTCCGCCCCCAATCTGAGGGCCAGCTGGCTGGGCTGCACTACTCCCCAACTCTCCTCCATAAACACAGCTGGAGACAGGAGAGGGTCCCAGGCCTCTGGGAGGCTGAGGCAGGAGGATCACAAGTCTGAGCTCAGCCTGGACAATTTAGTGACTAAGACCCTGTTTCAAAATACAAAATGTAAAAAGGCTAGGGATGTAGCTTAGTGCGAAGGCCCTGAGTTCAAACTCCAGTACCACAAAAGAGGGAGAGAAGGACAGAGGCACAGAGTGAGAACCCACAGCCCTCTGGCCCTCAGCTGCATTTCCCGTGAGCTGCTTCCTTCCTCCCACTCCCCACCCCACACAGGCTGTCCCTACTGACTCTGTCCTCCTGGGGATACAGAGCCCAGGAATCCTGCTGGATTCCAGCCCCCAGGGAGATCCCAGCCTGGGGAAGGTCGGGGCCTTGCATCAGGCTCCAGGCCCCCCTGTACACACAAGCCCCACCCATGGCTGTTAAAAGCAGAACAAAACATGCTGCTCTAGGAGCCCAAAGGGACCCCAGACTCTGCTAAGATCCAGAAACCAGAGGGTTAACACACCGGCTCAGCTCTGCTTCTTCTCTGAGTCTGATGCTCAAGGTTTTGAACCCAGGAAAGCAGACCAGCGCCTGGCCCCAAAACACAGGGCCACCAGTCAGTCTTCTTAGTCCTCAACTCAGGGAACTGAGAAGGTCCAAGGCCCTGATACCCAGTGCACTGACAGCCTCAAAATGTTTCTTAACAGACGTGCCACTGTGCAGTTCAAGCAATCCCTGCTGCATGGCAGGTGGCCCTGAACAGGGTGCTTCCCTTCTCATCCACCTCATCTCCAAAACAGGAGTGTCTACCCCACAGCATGGTGAGTACATGTTCCCACATCATAACAGCCCTGGAAGGACTCTCAACACAAACCCCGGACTGCAGAAAATAAACTGAGGTGTGGGGCAGGAAGTGACTAGATCAAGGTCACACAGCTAGAAAAAGCCAGAGCTAGAACCTAAACCCAGGCAGCCTCTAGCTGCAGAGCCCAGCTCAAAGCCAGGATCAGCAAATTGTTTCTGTAAGGGCTCAGTAGCAGATACGTGGCTTCTCTGGCCACATTTGGGTTCTACCACATATTCTTCTCTGTGTCATGCTGTGTTGTATCCTGCTTTGCTCTGCTCTGCTCTGCTGTTTACAAACCTTTAAGAAAATAGAAGCTGGGCATGATGGCCCACACCTAGAATCCCAGCATGCAGGAGGCTGAGGCAGCAGGACTGCTGTGAGTTTGAGGCCAGCCTGGGCTACATAGTAAGTTCAAGGCCAGCCTGAACTACACAGAGAGACCATGTCTCAAAAAGCAACAAACAAAAAAATGCAAACCCCATTCTTAGCTCACAGGGTGCATGAGACAGGCCACTGGCTGGATTTGGCCCACGGGCTACAGTGCTGCCACTACATCCTCTAAAACCCCTACAGTGTTCTGCCTCCTAAACACTCAACTAATTTGAGTCAGGAAGAGGCGCCACCAGATCCAGCAAAGCACTCTTCTCAGGGCCACCTTGGCCCACAGGCCACCAAGGCCACCTGGTACAAGCTTTCTGAGCCACAGCACCTGGGCACCAGGACGACGGCACAACACCTGCAGAGGCTCCTTCTGTGAATCCCAAAAGGGTAAAGAGCACAGCCAGAGAAGGCACTGGGAGAACTGTGTCCCACCCTACGGCCACATGTCAGCAGCCTATGTCAGAAACAGTGGTGGCCCCCAGTGTCTTGTCCAGCTTAGAGGCTCAAGCAGATTTCCCTCCTCTCTCTCTTCCAGTTCACAGAGCCAGGACACACACAGCCCCTATGAACAGGTGCATGAATGAGGCACCACAAGCCAAATCAAACCCCAGCAGTCAGCCCAAGGAACAGCTGTCAGACACAGGCCTTCAGGACAGAGCCAGCACAGGATCCAGCCAACAGCCGCCATTTGCAAAGGCGGAAGACCTTGGGCTGGGAGCAGCAGATGATGGCAGAGCATCCACTTGGCTTGGGATCTGCCCAATGGCTGACTCCAGAGCTCAGGATCAAGCGTTCTTGGGTCCACACATAAGCAGCAACTCTGCCCCCTCTGGTGTGCTCAAGACTAGACCAGAGCAGCAGGGCAGGAGATGAAACAGCAGGCATGTGGATGTTTGCAGTTTGCCAACCCAACACCTATGCCTCCCCACTCCCTGCTTTCCAGTAATCACGCAGATTTTGGTGAGAGGACCTATCTGACACCATTCATGGGGCTATGGCCGATAAGCTTCAGTGATTGGCTCAAGGTGGAGCACATGATTCAAGCCTGAGCTCAGAGTAACTGGTTCAGGAGTAGAGCACCTGACCCAGCCAATCAGAACACAACACTCCCCTGCTCAGTCATGGGACCAGAGTGTAGTACAAGACCATGTCTCAGCCAATCAGAACCCAGCACTACCCACTGGTAATGATTGGTTCAGAGGTCAAACAAGCAGATTGGAAGATGTTAAATGGTATGAGCAAAGGCTTTGTGTAATTGCTTCGAGTCACGTGACCCAAGCCTAAAGCATTTGAAATATGATGTTCCATTGGCCACAGATGGTAGGTAACAGCCAGAATGGATCTTAGAACTTTCATCACAACTACCAGAAGACAGGTCTGTTCCTTCCTGCTGACTCTAAATCTGAAAGGGTGTGAGGCCAGAGTGACTACAGCCATCTGCCACCACGTTGGAAATAAAGCTGAGTGGTGGAAGGCAGAGGGAACAGGAGAGGAAGGGGCAGGGGCTTGGTTTAGATCCAGCCTGGCCCAAAGCCAAAAATGCTGCTAGACTTCTCAGCTCCCTGAACAAACACATTTCCTATTTGGCTGACGTCAGTCAGAGCAGATTTTACTCTGTTTCTATTGTGTGGCAAGGAGCTGGGTGTGCGTCTCACCTTGAGGAGGAGAGGGTACTTGCAGATCCGCTGGATGGGAGACAGCAGGTAGCCCTCCAGCGGGATGTCTGTGGTCTTCCGGCCTCCCAGAAGCATGCAGCTCTGCAAAGGGACAGGAGACCACTGTTAAAACTTGACGAGGACAGCACAAGGACATGGCTACCCTCACATCATCACAGGAAACGCTCTCAAACACAGCTGTAGACGGCACTCGGGATGCAATCTAGCAACCCCTAGGACGGGAGAAGGCGCTCATTCCATAGCACAGTGCAAAGCCAGCAGCTGGGCTTGGCAGACCAGCCTGTGCACTCAATCTTGCCCACTCCCTGACCCAGTAAAATCTTCTCGGGTCACAGCCACATCCGTGACATATCATCTATGCAGGCTGTAATAGGAGAGTTGAATAATTGCAACAAGGATCACAGAGTTGCAAAACCTAAAATATTTACTATCTAGCCTTTCACAGAAAAGCTGGCCAACTCCTGGTCTAGTGAAACTTCCCATAGCCACACCAGGAAACAGGGATGTGGATTGTCAAAACTGTCCAGTTTAGAACAGCAAAGAATTAGAAGCAACCTAAAGAGCCATTTACTGGAGAACGAAAAAATACATTTGTATTTTTAAGTCTGTTAGTAACAGATTTATACAATGGTGCACAGAACAGCAGAGAAAATGGTAAATCAAGAGTCATCCATAAACCCTCAAAACTTACTACATCAAAAAAGAAAAACTGAGGGCTGGAGATTTAGCTCAGTGGTTCCGCTGCCTGCCTTCCAAGTGCAAGGTCCCGAGTACCAAAAAAAAAAAGAAAAAGAAAAATTTTTAATTACATATGATACCCATTTATATAAATCATTTTTTTTTTCAGCACTGAAGATTGAGCCCAGGGTTGTGCTAAGTTGTCCGGGCTGGCCTCAAGCTTGTTATCCTCCTGCCTCAGCCTTCCGAGTAGCTGGGGTTACAAGTGTACACCACCATGCCCAGCTATATAAATCTTTTAAAGATGTGGAAAACAAAAGTAGGTATTGTTTATGGACAGCATATAAACAGTCCAACAGACATGTGTGGGGAAACAAAAGTACCAAATTCCAACAGGGGCCACCGCTGTGGAGGGAAGGTCATGGGGTCTGGAAAATGAGCTGGGAAGCTTCAAATGAAGCTGAAATTTTTTTCTTCCTTTACCTGGGAGACAGGCATGTGGGCGTTGTCACATGGATGCCTATACTCTGGCTTGCAGAGCGAAGAAGCGCAGCTCTATGGGGAATCCAATGCAGCTATCAGAACCGCTGAGCCCGCCCCGGCTCCCACCCACACCAATCAACTCTGCTCCTTTCCTCTCAGGGCCCCTCCAGCCCAGCCCTGTTGGCCCTGGGCATTCTAGACCCCCTGCCTAGAATGCTGTCTTCCCTCAATAATAATAAAAGTAATATCACTGCCACCATCATGCCCGCTGCCCTGTCAGGGGCACCAACTCTAATTCTGACCTACAGACTAAAACTTACTATTCTCCCTGCGTCACTGCTCCGACCTCAGGAGTCTGGAAGGTTCAGTCTCTCACCCCAGGCCAGCCCAGAACAAATGTGCCAGAGAGGTGGGACCCAGAGCCAGAGCCAGGCAGGCTGCCAAGGACCCTGGGCTTGGAATCCGCTCCCTGAGGCCAGCACCATTCCCCACCTTGCTCACAGTTCCCAGGACTCCTTCCTCCTGGAGCCTCCAGAGGAGATCAGCATGTAAATTACGCTGCAGGTATCACCCTCTCCTTTGGAAAGGGTCCAATGTTAAGAATCTATTTGTTGGCTGGTAGGAACCATGAGTTGCAAGTCTATGGCCCCAGCCAAGTGAAGTGATGCACACCTGTAATCCCAGTACTTGGGAGGCTGAGGCAGAAGGACTGATGAGAACTCAAGGCCAGCCTGGGCTACACAATGAGTTCAAGGCCAGATTAAACTATACAATAAGACCCTGTCTCAAAAAACCAAAACCACAGGCTGGGGATTTAGCTCAGTGGTTTTGCCACCTGCTGCCCAAGCCCAAGGACCCGAATTCGATCCCCGGCACCAAAAAAAAAAACCAAAACCAAACAAACAAACAAACAACAACAACAAAAACCCCAAGTCTATGGCCCAAGGTCCTTGGCCCCCAGGGCTCATGAGTGGCCAGTGTGGGCACAGAGGATGAATTAACAAACTAATGAATTACCAAATCAGTGATGAAGGTGGGGGTGGATCCTCAGTTTTCCTCCTCCACACCACCCTAGCAGACTGAAATGAATCAGGACTCCTGGGAAAGGGAATTCTCACACTGTCATTCATTCAAATCCACACTGTGTGCTTACCTCAGGCTGGGCACAGTTCCAAGCACTGGGGGACCACCCAACGAAACAGATTCTCTGCTTACATTCAAGTGGAAATAAGACCAGAGAACACTGGCTCCGGGGCCACCCCACGTGAAGCACTGTGCCTTGTGCCTCATTATATGGAGCACCCACACTCACGCCTCAGGTGGTACTGTTCCCTATCACCCAGGGGAAACTGAGGCACAGAGACCTGGCCCAATCTCACACACAGACTCCACTGCCCCTCAGAGGTTTGAATAGGCTCCCTCCTCCCAGAAACAGAATCCCAGGGACCCGAGTCCCTGCTCATAGCTCCCAACCCTGTGCATGCCCCTGGCACAGATGGGGCATCCAGGCTGTGGCAGCTGGGAGATGCCAGGCCCCACGCTGCTCACACTCAGGCCTTTGTCCTCCGAACCAGCACTCGCCACAAGCTGCCCTGGGTGATGTCAGCTCCGGGCAGAGAACAGGAGCTGGGGGTGAGGGGTGCTGTCCAGAAGCCTGGGGCTGGTGGGAAGAGGGCCGGCCTCTTTGTGCAGGACCAAGGGGTCTTCACAGGGCTGTCCCGCCACCAACCGCACTCCCCCACCAGACTCTCTAGATTGCTGTTTCGCTCTATTTTCATTTACAGGGGACAAAAGCAAACACTCACAGAGCTGCATTCATCACTCTCCTATTACCCTCCAGGCCCTGGGGAAGAAGTTCTGAGAGCGATCTCCTTCATCTTCCCACTTCACAGAACTAATTCAGATGAGATGGCAGCCTGGTGGCCTTGCCCACCTTCTCCTGGCATCATGCCCGGGCTGCCCTGTCTCCCTGGCTCCCTTCTCCTGGTGGACGCCACCCTGACCCCAGCTTTAAACACCATCTTTATGCTGAGAGCACTCAGACTGCTTTCTCCAGCCTGGCCCCTTCCCAGACTCGAGCCCCCAACTGCCGGCCCAACACCCCCACCACCTGTCACCCAAGCGTCCTAACCCTCACACACCGCAAGGAGAACTTTTTATTTCCTCTCCATACCTGCTGCCGCCCCAGCCTTCACTGCCTGGGGAGAATGTCCTCCCATTTGTCTAGCTGTTTGGCCCCATATGAACTCCCCTCATTCATTTGTACCCCAAAGTGACTCTCATTGAAACTGTGTCAGCTGGGCCTTCATACTCCATGGGGGCTCAATTGCTGCTCCCACCGCTGCCACCCAGTTCCCAGCCATCCCAGCCTGCTGCCTGGACTGGTGCAGTGGCCTGCAGGGTGTTCCCCCAATCGTCACCACGCCCACCCAGGCCTCAGAATGTGACTTTATTTGGAAAACAGGGTCTTTCCAAATATAAGCAGTTAAGATGAAGTTATACTAGGTGAGGGACCTAAATCCACTGACTCATGTCCTGATGAGAGGAAGAGACAAGGCAGGTAGAGAGGGCAGCAATGCTGCCACAGCCAGGGACACCCGAGGCCACTGGAAGCTTAGGAGAGAGGGCAGAGCTTCCCTGGAGCCCTCAGAGGGACCACGGCCCTGCCGACACCTTGATTTCAGGCTCCTGCCTCCAAAACTGTGCGAGAGTAGGTTCTGTTTAGGCCACCAGTTCGTGGCAATCGTGGGCGGCCCTAGGGAAGGATCTGGCTGCTCCTGCTCCCAGTCTCTACCCTCTCATGCCAGGAGGGTCTTTCCAAACTCCAAGCAGCTCAAGCCACTCCTCTGCTGCAGCACCCTATGGCTCCACCCACTGAGAATAACTTGGACTGTTCTCCAGCCGCACTATATGCTCCACTGCGGACCAAGCTCACAGCCGCTGTCCAGAGCAAAGGGCACCAGACCCGGAGTATCCTGTCTCATTCCATCCATACAGGTTCCCGGAAGAGGCAGAACCAAGCCTCAGTAAGAAAACCACCCTGTGGTTCTCATGGAGGCCGGGGGAACAGCAGGGATGGAGCACAAGGGAACCTTCTGGAGCCATGGAAATGTTCCGACTCTTGATCACCACAGTGGTCCCACAAGTGCAGCAGATTGACAGTCAACATTCTGTGAGCACACTGAGCATGAATGCTACACTTCAATTTAAAGTTTCAGAGTCTTTCCTAGAACTAAACCTTCCGCATTACTGACCTCTTTCAATCTCTCTGACCTCATCTCTCCCTCTTCCTCTCCGGTCTTGACTCTTGGCCTTCTTGCTGCTCCTCACACACACTCCTACCTCAGGGTCTTTGCACTGCAGTTCCTCTGGAATGCTTTTCCTCCAGATACCCCTGTGTCTCCCTCCACTTCACCTACATCTGTTTAAATGTCATCTAAAGCAGTTTCCCCAAACACCAATCTAAATCAGCCACCGTACCCCAGCTCCCTTAAAACATCCTGTCATCCTCTATTCACTTTATTTCCTTAATGCCACATGATGTATCACTTCAGTCTCCCCTACCAGAATGGCCGCTCCATGAGGACAGTGACATTTCTTGCCCTATCCACTGTTGGATCTGCAGGACTTTAGAATGATGACTGCCAGGTGACAGATGCTCCATAAGAAGCTGTTGAATAAATAAATGACTAAATCGACCCCATTTAATAGACAAGAAAATGGAGACGCAGAAAGCTGAAGTCCCTGGCCTGTCACTCAGCTGGTGCACAGCAGAGCATGCGTGGAAAGCCAGACTCTGTTCTCGACGCCTTCACGTCCCTTAACAGACTCACGACAGCTCTTTTGCAGTGGCCAAAAGCTGGGAGATGCAGCAAGGAGGGCGACAGATGGCATGCATGCTGGCACCGCACACACCCTCCCCCGGCCCTGCCAGCCCCACCCAGCTGCTGCTGGGAAACCGGCAGTTTGGCCCACCAGGAAGACTGCACAGAGAGAGGATGGAAGGAAAGGGAAGTCGAGCTCTTCCCATCCCATGCCCCTGTGCTCACCCTCCTGGCAGCTTTCTGCTTCCCAGAATCCAGCTGAGGCCAAAAGGAGGCCAAAGGTGGTGCTGCCCAAAGAGGGCAGGAATCTGGCCATCTCTGTCTGTGTGGAGCCTTCCACTAACAGCTTTTTCTTCGCATTCTGCCCACGTGATTTTATGAACTAAGCGCACAAATGTTAACGTGAAAGTTCAGAACAGGAGGAGTAAAAAGCCTCAGTCAACACAGCTTGGTATGTTCGAGACAAAAGTGGAGACCAGTTGGCCAATGTACCTCCCTCAGATGGTCACTAGAACAGGGCTGAGCAGCATGAACTCACTCCAGAGGGAGACTGCACAACATTCTGAGACAGACTCATGTAAGTCCTGTGCTGGAGACGGCACTAAAGAGAAGTACAGCTGGGAATTTCATTGTATCATCTAGCCCTCTCAGAACCTGCCACCACTCCTTATGCCATGTAATTTTAGCTGGTTTTGTGAGCTGTATTCTGTATGGGTTGATGGAAAAACAAACCCTATTACGGGCATGACAAGATGAGAGATATTTCAAGGTGAAAGACTAGGACTGGGACCTCATTACTTTTCAGGTGTAGATCTACTTAATATTTTGGAATCATCAAAATCCCCTTTGGCAAAGGCTATGAGGGGCCCCTCACTGTATTCATTTTCCATAGCAGTAGAATTTTCAGCTGGGCACAGCATTGACCAGAGTAAAGCCTACATTTCCCAGCCTTCCTTGCAGCTAAGTGTGGCCACGTGACTATGTTCTGGCCAATGAGATGTGAGCAGAAGAGATGTGTGCAGCTTTCTGTTGTGCCCTTAAAAGAAGACAAGTGTGCCCTCCTCACTCTTCCTGCAGCCCACCACCTGGAATTAGGATTAGGACATTGTGGGTTGTCATCTTAGCCTTGGGAGTGAGGACCACATCCTAAGGCCTTGATCCCTGACCCACCCCAGCTGTCTACAACCACACTGTCAACACAAGGGAGAAGTAAATGTTCACCTTGTTTAATAAGCCAATTATTTGTGATTTCTGCAAAGCAAGCAAAGCATAACTTAGCTCATACACACTGACAGTGGTCTGGAAGACTCAAAGTAGGTACCAAATGAGAACTTGGTTTATTCATAAGTGAAGTTCTCTGCAAGTGTGGAAACACCAACAGATAGCTACTGTTTTGTCTGACCATCGTCCATTCCCAGCTAACCTTCTTGCATTCCCACAAATGCAAACCAATTCTCCTTTTAGGGATCCATGCCACCCTCAAACCCCATGGTATGGGTGGATCTGACTCCACCATCCATCTCCAGAAGTGACTGATCAGAACATCATTCAACCCCTCAGCAACTGGTTGAGGGATTATGTTTTGAGCTAAGCTCAACCAATGAACATCAGATATAGGGTCTGCACTGTTACTATGGGGATAGAAAAGCTCTCTTTATCTTGAAGTTGCTCCAGTTGGAGAGGTCAAAGTGTGGAGATTCTGAAGGCCATGTTGCCACCACTTGAGAAGATCCTGCCCAAGAATGGCATCAAGAAAGAAAAAGCAGAGCCCAGAGACACATTCTTGATGACATGATTTAAACACCTAGACTCTGATGTGCCTGAAGTTCTTTAACTCTAAGGTCTTAAACTTACCAGAAAAGTGAACCAGTAAACTTGTTTTTGTTGTGGCTGCTCTGATTAGCTGGTTTAACTGGACTTTCTTTTGCTTATAGTTAAATAATTCTAACACTACTAGTCATCCTAATAATAATGGTAGTAATAATGATTACTACTACAGCTATCACTTTTATTAGCACCTTTACTTTGATGAGGAATTGGCGAAGTCAACCTTAATCCAGCCCTCTGCCTGTTTGGGCAAGTAAAGTTTTACTGGGACACAGGCATGCTTGTTCCTTTACATATTATTTTGGAAGCCAAATATTTATGGCTATAATAGCACGAGATGTGTTGTTGGCCCATATTGTACACAAAGCCAAAAATGTCCATTAGTCAGCCCCTTAAGGAAAAGCTAGCTGATCCCTGTTTTACAAAGGAGATGACCGCAGCTGAGGAAGGGGTGAGGGAGCACAGGCCAGCTGAATTCCTGAGGCTGAAGCCAAGGGCAGGGTGGCAGGGATCAGGGACTCACCAAAAGGAAGGCGCGCACCGTGGGGATCTTGTTGAGCTCCACCAGCAGCCTCAGGGCCTTCTCGTGGTTGCTACAGTATTCCTCGTACACGCAGAACTTGTCCTTCTGCAAGACAAGGAGAGAGCTCATGGGGCACAGCACAGCAGGAAGGCAGGCGCCCTTGAAGGACAAGACACCTAGGACCCTGGAGAAGAGGCCACAGAAGAGGGGAATACAGGAAAAGCAGCCCTGGCTCACTTCAGGCCCCTCAGCGTCCATTTCCCCAGGTCTGCATCTGGCAGCTCAAGAAACATTTAGGGAAGCAGTACAGACCAGGCCAAGCTGCTTGGGCTTCCGTCTGGCTCTGCATTTCCTAGCTGTGAACTTGGGTGAGTCACCTCTCCTCCCTATGCCTCAGTGTCCCCAGTGGTAAGGTAGTATTAAAGTTGTGGAGTTTTTATGGTGAGGGGACAGTTCTGTTGGCCTCCATATGCCCCTGAGCCCAAAGCTGGACTCTTTCCAGTCTAAAGATCACTTGAGGGTCCCCAGGTCCATAGCCATCAGTCATGGTTTCCGGAACTGGAAGGGACAGAAGCCTCCTTAGCAGGAAGCTCTCAGCTGAGTGTTCCTAGTTCCAAAAGGCTTACAGACCGGCCAAACCCCAAACAAGGATGTCCTGGGGGAGGCCCTGGGGAGGAAGGCTGCAGTGCCTGGACCTGGGCTGGGACAGGCAAGAGAGCCCGAAAAGCTAAGGAAGGAAGGGGTGGGTCTGCAAAGCCAGCAGCTTGTCTTGTTCCTAAACAAGCCCCCAGTCAGTCTTCTGATGGGCAGCTTCAGGAAGGAAGAAACCAAAGAGGAGGAGGGAGCCGCATTCCAGAGTCAGTAAGCACCCTAGGCCACCAACACCCAAGCCAGAGCTGATGGCCACACCCTGCTCTCCTAGAATGAAGGTAAAAACATTTACATCTCGCCTTAACCACACATGGTCAATACTGCAGGGGACCCCCTTACACATGGACAGACCAAGGACAAGTCACTTGCCAAAGGTTTTATAGCCACAGGCATAGCAGAATCAGGATTATGGCATGGGTCAGAGAAGTAGGAAGCAAATGCCCAGCATATAAATCTTCAATCACAAATTCCCAGACTAAGCTCCAAGGGGCATTCAGCAGAATGGTGAAGCAAATCCAGCTGCACACACCCTAAGGAGGAGGTGACTGGGGCAAGTTGACTCCCCTCTCTATGCCTCAGTTTCTTCATCCATGAAATGGACATAAGAACAGATTCAACACTTGGGCTGCTAGAGGACAACATATGTGTAAGACGAGTAGAAGAGTCCCTGGCCACAACAAGCACATAGGAAACTTCAAAATACTAGGAACACAGTTGACAAACATGACCCATCAAGGGAAAATGCCAAAACAAACAGCATCACAATAATACAAAGCATAGCCAGGCGTGAGGACACACCCCTGTCATCCTTGCACTCTGGGAGGCTGAGGCAGGAGGATGGGAAGTTTAAACCCAGCCTGAGCAATTGGTGACTTAGGAAGATTCTGTCTCAAAAGGGGGAGAGGAGGCTGGAGATGTAACTCAATGCAAAGGCCCTGGGTTCAATTCCCAGTAGCACAAAAAATAAAACAACCCAAAATGCATGCATACACACAAACACACACACACACACACACACACACACACACACACACACACCCCACAGGACCAACAAACATGACAGGCACTCTAAACCCACCCAACCACCTGAAGCATCGCTGCATATAAGCTACATTTTCCAAACACTACCTCACACACAGAAACACACACAATCATGAAGTACAACTCCCTCACCCAGGCTGTGCAGTCCACCCAGAGGCTGAAATATAAAAGCAAGGACAGGTAAGAAAAACAGTGCACCCTCAGCACCTCCACAAGGTCCAAGCAGATCTTTTCCATTTTTGTGGGTCTCATATAAGCCCTGGGGACCATAATGGCCAAGGGAAAGGGGTGAAGGGACATCAGGACCACAAGGCCTCAACAGTCACACCAAAGATCACAGGTAGCATGGAGGAAGTGGGAGGGACCAAGTGGGAGGAATAGGAACTGGCTGCCTCAGGAGCTGCTCAGCAGAGGACCCCTGCAGAGAGAGGGGGAAGGCTGGACTGAATGCAGGTAGTGAACAGTAGTAAGAGGCCTCGACCCATGGAGAAAGTGACCACAGCCAAGACCCTGGGTGTCCTCTGGGCCTACTGACCCCACTGTTAGTACTGCACTGAGCTGAGACACCAAAAGCCCCCACAGCCACTCTCACCATCTGCCATCAGTGGATTTGACACCAAGCACACATTCTGCGGCCAGACCACCCTCATACCTAGCCTGACTCCCCTGGTCCCCAGCTCTGTGACCTCGGGCTAGATAAGGCAAGTTTCTGAGCCTCTGCACTGTCATCTACAAATCATGGACAGTAATGGCATCCTCATCATAAAGCTGATGAGCGAGCACTGGCAGATGAACTTATATTGAGTGTTTAAAACAGTACATTGTAGAACCCAGCTGGTATTACACTGCACGTTCATGTCGCTGTCACCATCATCCTCACTGTTATTATTTCAGCAAACTCATGGGTGAATTGATCTGTGACAGGGTACGGCACGGGATGGGTAGGTTTCGATGGCAAGAAATGAGGCAGAGTCAGGAGGGAGGTGGGCAGCTGGGAAGTTGGGGTCTGGGAAAGCAGCAGGCCTGGACGGTGGGATCTGTGTCTCATTGCTGTGTGCCCCATCTTTCCCAGGTCCCCAGACGGGGCCTCCATGGGACAAGGTCTAACTCTCTTGAGACTGGCACAGTGGTGCCTGGCAGACATGTGGCGCCATGACTAGTTGGTGAATGAAACCAAAAGAGCAGAGAGCGGAAGGGAGAGGAGCAGAACAACCCAGCCCCATGCTTCGTCCATTGGTCTAACCAATCAGAGAGCTCCCTGCCCTGCCAACAACGGCCACATGGCCCACACTGGGGTAGCAAGAGCCCTCATGATGGAATTATTGGGAAGGGGGCCTCTGGCTGAATTGTTGAGGAGCTGAGAGTGTCAGCCCAGAGCTGCTGAGAGCTATCTTACGCACGTGTGAGGCATGTATCCCATAGACCACCACCACCCTCCAAGAATAATGAAAACCACGGCACGGGAAAACAAAGCCCAGGAATGCGAAAAAATCAGGTCCTGGAGACATCATATGGGCTCTTGGATCCAGCTATGCCTGAAGCTAGCTCATCTCTCTGAACATTTCATTTATACGCACCCCAAAAAGTCCTTTCTTGTTTAAGCCTATCTGAGTTGGCATTTTCATCAATTACAGTGAACATACCTCATTACGGCACATTCTGAAAAGGGGAAGAAGATGAAAAACATTGACCCAAGTTCCACCTGTACTGCAGCGCGACTGGGCTGGGAAGCAGAGACAGACCTGTTTCCTCTCACACACTAACCCCAATTGGTGGGTTGTGCTAGCTGAGACACTTCTGACAAGGAGTCTGGAGCCCTACGGGCCCAGGGTCAGAGGCTGTGACCAGCTAGTGATGTCTGCCTACAATGCGTGAGAAGCGAGTGACAAGATGCCTCATTCCCCGAGATCCTTCTCTGACACGGTTTGCAACGTCATCCTCTTCTTCAGCTTGAGGAAAGGGCCGGGACCCTAGACTTGAGGCCTGGAGACATCAAATTCAGCAAATGGACGCTGCCCCAGCTGTGCCTCAGGCCCGGGGGCCCTGAACAGGTCCACAAATGCTGCTTTGACAGCTACAAGTCCAAGTGTTCCATGTCCTCCCCAGGCCACGTGGGGGTGTGAATGGGCACCAGGAAGAAACGGACACACAGTTGTGCACTCACAGATGTGGTGGGTGGGGACCATGTGGCTGTGGGTTTGGGGTGCAAAAAGCAGCAGTGGACAGTTGCCAGCTGGGGACAGCGGGGAGGAAATCTAGCCCCCCGGGGAGAGGGGGAAGGTGAGAATTGTCAGAGTCGTAGCTGCTATTCACAGTGCCTGGGTGGTGACAATGGCTCTGTGGGGACCACCTGCTTTGACCCACTCATTTCACAGCCAGAAAGACTGAGACCAGAGGCAGGAAGTAGCGGGCAAACAGGCACCCCCTCCAGCAGGGAGGGGACAAGAGGCAGGTGCCGGCCCTGCGAGGTCTCCCCTACCTGTCACTGACCTATCCTCCCAGCACAGGGAGCGGGTGAAACACGGTCAGCCACCCCACTACAGCCCACTTCTGTGCTGAGGCCCCAGTGGCCTCCTGTGACTCTCAGAACAAAACCCACGCTCCTGGCCTCGGCCACAAAGCCCACGACACCCTGACCTCTCTCCACAGCACCTCCCTTCGGCCCTCTGATGTGCCAAGTTTGTTCCCAGCTCAGGGCTAGGGCCCTCTCTTCTCTCCATCTGGACCACCCCTCCCGAGATCATCCGTGTCACCTCCTGGGAGAGGCCATCTCTGTGTGGAGATGACACACACAACACAGGCCACCCAGCTGGATGCTGATTTCAGACGTACAACAAAAACCATGTATGTATGTCCCAAATAGTGTATGAGATGTACTTAGGTTAAAAACTTGTGTGATGTTTACCTGAAATTAAAATTTATTTGCATGTCTTGTGCTTCTATTTGCTAGGTGTAGCAGTCCTGACTTCTCCATTTAAATCAGCCCCAGGCACAGTCACTCTTGTGTTTGTCACAATCCACACAGCCATCTGAAATGACCTCGTCTGCTAACTTACCCTCCATTCCTCAGCCCGTGAGTCTGCCAGCAGCAGAGAGCAAGTCTGTACTACTCTGTGCCTGCCATTTGGCAGATGCTTACTGTGGACTGCAGGAGACTTTATAATGTAAGATGCCAGAGCCTCAGTGTCCAGCCTTCATCCCAGCTCTGACATTACTAGCTATGCAAACGTGTGCTATAATTGAATCTGGCCTCAGTTTCCTCATCTGTAAAACAGGTACAATTACAGTACCCACTGCTAAAGGGTGTTGTGAAGTTTTAATTAATATGTGTAAGCACTTAACATAGTACCTGGCACAAAGGACAGTTTCTTGGTGCTAGTTTGTGATAAACTCTGAGATAGTGGTTAGCTTTGGGGGTAAGGAGGTGAGGGCTTCTCCTCGTCTGCTGGCCAGGGCGGCACCACTGGGCAGGTCTGTGAGCCGAGCCCATCCTCCCTGGACAGGCTGTATACACAGCTGTGCTCCCATCACCTCTCCCCAGCCAGCCCAGCCGCTGCCTCACTGGCCATGGGAAAGCACATCCAGCAGGCAGTTGATGAGGCCTGAGAAAGAGACTGGATTCGGGGCCTCGTTCCTTTGGGCTTGGAGTGGGTGACATGGTGCACAGTGTAGATAGACCCCATCAGTGAGGGCAGAGGCATCCATTCCTCCAAGCGTGGCACCTCCAGCCCTCAGCTGAGTCTCCCCAAGGGACCCACTCCTGGGGGAGTCCACGCCCTGACCTGGGCAACACAGGTGCCAAAGCCCAGCCCCCTTCCTGCACCTGTGTGTACCCCCAGGCCTTCCAGCCCTAGGATCCTTCAGGGCGCCTCAGGGGAGGCAGGTGGAGCCCTGCAACTTCGCCATCAGCTGCTCTACGAGGTCACCACGCTGATCTCCAGCCTTCAGAAAGAGCCTGCCACAAGGGCTGCTGTTCAAACTCCTGAGACAGAATGACTCAGGGACATCCTCCGCGAGCACGGGGGCAGAGGGGCTGATTTTAAATTTTAAATTAAAAATATGATTTCAAATGAAAAACACTGACTCACACGGAGAAAGCTGGCTCCTTTGTCAACTGTCACAATTAGCTCAAGGAGACTCAGAAGGTGTGACATGACAGGTCCATGGCAGTCTAACGCTGGTGGGGCTTCCTCTTAAAGAACCTGAGGGCGGGACTGGCACTCAGAGGCGGGTGGGCAAGAGTTTGGGACAGAACGCAGTGACAGAATTTGGGATCTATGCATTTGTTCTTAGGAGGACTTTCTATTTATAGCGAGAGACATTTTCCATTTCCATTTTCTAATTTCAATAATGAAAATTTGCCTTTTAAGTTTGTTTAAGGTTTCTAAGTGAGTCAATCTTTAAAGGATTAAACAAATAATACAAGGGGTACAGAGACAGCAAAAGTTACACAGGCAGCACACGAATCAATCTGACCTCTGGCTTTGCCTTTAGGTTCCAAGTCCAGCTCTGCCACTTGCACAGCCGTGTCACCGGGCTTAGCCTTCCTCGGTTCCTTGGGTGAAGCCCCACTTCTGATAGAGAGATAGGACAGTGCACATGACAAAGTCCCTCCCCTCTTGCTGCTAATATTCCAGAGGGAGACACGAAAAACAGAGGAGCAAAACATCTACTAAGTGAGATGGGAACAAGGACAATAAAGAACACTATCTAGAGGGGTGCAGGAGGGCAGAGCCCCCCATCTTCCAACAGGTGGACCTGAAAGGGCTCACAGAGAAGGGCATTTGAAAAAGATGTTGAGGCAGAAGGAGAGCGCAGGGAGTGGGGGGAAATGGCACTCCGAGGCCTCTGGGCAGGCTCGCCGCATTCCAGAAGAGCAAGGGGCCTGGCGTGGCCAGGCAGGAATGGAGGTCCCACGTGTGGAGCAGACAGGCCAGCAAGGGTGTGGGGATTACTCAAGCATGGGGAGCCTTTGGAGGGGCACGTGGCCCAGCAAGCCCAGGCAGGGGAGACCGTGCACACAGTCAAGCCCCAGAGGACCAGGCTGTGCCAGAGGGCACTTATGATGTGCCAGCTGCTATCACCTTGATCGATTCTCTCAAGCACCCTAGAAGGTGGGTTCCAATCCGTGTTTTACAGATGAGGCCACTGAGGCACAGAGTGGTCAGGGCCTTCGCCCAGAATCAGAGCCAGGAAGCAGCAGGGTCCAGTGCAAAGCCAGGCAGCCAGGTTCGAACATCCTGAAGCTCAGGGTGCAGACAGGGGATGTCTGGGTCCTCAGGATGCCGGGCGGCTGCTCCACCAAGCACAAAGTCTGCCCGACCCAAATGTTCCCCTGGGATGAGGGCACTGACCGGCTGGAGAACGCGCCAAGAGGGTCCG
This sequence comes from Heterocephalus glaber, assembly GCF_053883595.1. Taxonomy (NCBI): domain Eukaryota; kingdom Metazoa; phylum Chordata; class Mammalia; order Rodentia; family Bathyergidae; genus Heterocephalus; species Heterocephalus glaber. The sequence goes on along the minus strand of NW_028258410.1, from coordinate 19,773,421 downwards.
AATGCACCACTGACATCGCGCCCCAGGCACGGGCCATCGCCTCCCGCCCAGCCTGGTGCTACCTCTGCCCAGATGCCCACAGCACTACTCAAGGGGCATCGGCTCAGGCTGGCCCAAGGGCTTCACTCAAATTAACCCTCTTCATCCTCAAGGCAGCCCACATGGCAGGTGCCACTATGTCTCCATCTCACAGAGCTGAAGACTGAGGCCCCGGAGGCAAGGTGACCTGCCCAAGGCTGCTCAGCTGCTCAGCAGAACCAGGGTTCCTGTTCTGAACAGAAACCCTGAGCTGGCCTCCCTGCTCCCCTGCTCCACAGCCAAAGGGCCCTTCAGACCCGAGCAGACGCCCTTCTCTGTGTCTCTCCAAGGGGGACCTCAAAGCCCCCCATTAGCGCCACTCCGCATCACAGTCTCCTGCGTGTCCCACCTCAGGCACGGAGCTGTGTGCCCGAGCTGTCTGAGCACTCTCCCGGTATTAGCTCCCTTACTCCTCACCACACATGGTGAGTTCATACCATGTTCCCATCCTACAGGCGAGAACACTGAGGCACGGACACACTAACACAGCCAATGAGCAGCTCAGCAGCCAGGAGCAGCACCCCCCCCCCGCCAGGTCACTACCTCCGGGCTGTCACTTCCTGAGGGCAGGGCTACCCAGGCCCCAGCATCCTGGTCTCTGAGCATCAAGAGGAGACCTGGACAGGGAGGCGGCGGTGACGATGGTGGTGACAAGAGCAAACGACAGCCAAGCGCTTTCCGTGTGCGTCCAGGCTCAGCCTCGGCACTGCTGCCACAGAGGCCAGACAGTTCTCTGCTGTGGGGTGTCACGCACACTGAAGGGTACCTGGTGGCAACCCTGGCCTCCACCCACTGGAAGCCTGAGCATCCCCCAGGAGATGTGACCCAAAAAATGGTCTCTAGACACTGTTCAGTGTTCCCCGAGCAGAATCACACACACACACACACACACACACACACACACACACACACGTACGCATACACTCACACGCTGCAGAACCACGCTGTCAGAAAAGCACTCTGGTGTTTTTCCTGAGTCTTCCCATCAACCCGAGGGGGTGGGCGTGAGTCTTCCTGATTCTCAGCCAGAGGACGACACTGAGGCTCAGAGGGGCAGTCCGCCCAGAGTTTCTGGCCTGAAGCTAAGGTGGGCTTCTCCCCCTGTGGAGAGGGTCCCAGAAGCGCAGGACGAGAAGGTATGGAAAGCAGTGGCCCTGGGAGGACTAAGCCCCACCATTCCCAGGGACCTAGGAACCCCACGGGAAGAGTGAGGTGAGGGTGACAAGCACTGAGCGGGCACCGAGCATCAGCCACCTCGTTGGCCAGTGGGTGGCCAAGCTTAACTGAAGCCAGGTCCGTCTGATGCTAAGTCCACCCCCTCACCACTGGCTGCCTCTGTGGTCATTCTGAGGCACAGGGGTCCTCTGGGACCATCATTCAACAAGAAGTCACACTCCACATCACATTGAGAGAAGGGATAAGCAGCTAAAATCTCCCACAGTCTGCAGGGCTAACCCTCTTCCTTTCGTCCCAGGGTGCAAGGCTGGGGTGCTGCCCACATGGCCAGTCCCTCTCCCGACAGCCCCAGGGACTGGGGTGTTATACTTACAAATTTCAAGAAAACATTCCCGAGTTCATGCTGAGACTGAGGCTCCGGGTGTAGACAATATTCCAGGGCAGCCAGGAAATCCTTATGAACTTCCAGGATGTCTTCAATGTTTGAGAACAGGATCTGCGAGCAAACATGAGGCCAAGGACAGTGTCAATCACGGGTTAAGCCACACATATGGCTGGGGCTGCAGATCAGGGGTACAGTGCTTGCTAACATATGAAAGGACCCAGGTTCAAGCCCCAGCCCTGCAAGATAGGAGGAGGAGGAGGAGGAGGAGGAGGAGGAGGAGGAGGAGGGGGAGGGGGAGGGGGAGGGGGAGGGGGAGGGGGAGGGGGAGGGGGAGGGGGAGGGGGAGGGGGAGGAGGAGGGGGAGGAGGAGGGGGAGGAGAAGGGGGAAGAAATAATTCCCAATGCAAGTAACCTTATAGCCAAACAGGCATTCGCAAACACTGCAGCCTGTTTGCCATTCATAAAAATAATTATGGCAGAAATATAACCAACATTAATTTACTAATCAGGATGAATGACTGATCCCACGCTAAGAACGTTATGTTCTGTTATGGCATTTAATCCTCACTAATCCTCCACGAAGAAACTATTCTGGTCCCCAGTTGATCAATGAGGAACTGGGGCCCAGAGAAAAGAAGTAACATTCCCAGATCCACACCACTCAGCAACCGGCAGAGAGGGAAGAGCTTGGTGTGCAGACATCCGTCACACCTGACACCACTGTGTGTCCAACCCCAGGGCTGGTCTGTGCCGATGAGCACCTTGCACACACACGTGGCAATGACACGGTGCAGGGAACACACATAAGGAAGGATTCTGAAATGCACTCTTCAAACCGTCACACAGTATATGAGACTGTCTGGTCCCTTGATTCAATCTAAACATTTTATATGCACAGATTATTTGATCTGGAAACTCTATATTTTATTTGCTTTTTTTGTGTGAGACAGGGTCTCATGATGTCTTGGACACATGATGATCCTCCTGCGTCAGTCTCCTCAATGCTGGGATGGCAGGTGCACACCACCTCGCCCGACTCTACATCTTAGAACTGAACCATTTCCAGCTAGGGGAATTTTTGCCACAGCAGACGTGTGCAGCGTTTGGAAACTTTTCTGGTTGTCACAAATTGGGGGTAAGGGAGGTGAGAGCTACTGGTGTTCACCCAGGCTGAGCACACTGCTGAAGCCCCCAGGGTAGCCAGGACAGCCCGGCCATAGAGAAGTGCCAGGCCCGAGCTCAAGCAGCCCTGAAGGTGAGGACTACACGCAGGCCCTGCAGCCTCCTTGGCAGAAACAAAACATGGCAGACAGCCAAATGCCTGTCTGCAGGGACGGGTTAAGTTGAAGTTAAATGAATTCCACATGCTTGGAAGCTATGCAGGCTGTAAAAAGAATCTGTACGTCTATATTCATGGATATGGAAACCTATAATGATCCTCAGTACATACTGTTAGGTGGAAGAAAAAAAAAAAATCAAGGTTCTGAACAGGGTTCCATTGTGGGCTTATTTGTTTTAAAAGAACACCAGAAAATGCCAGTCCTACCTATGCCGGTGGGAACACAGACTTCTTGGATAACTTAGCAATTATAGGGCCTCTGGGGAGGACTAAGAGATTTTCTTTTTATTTAAGGTGTGTTCAAACTGCATAAATTCCAGTTTCCTTTTGTTTAACAGGTACATTTGAAATTTAAATTGCAAAGTGCTCACGCAGTTCAAAAATCAAACACAGTAACATAAACACAGGGAGACGTCTCTCAACCAGTCAGAATTTACTGAGCACCTACTATGCACCAGGCCCAGTGAGAGCCCAAGTCCTGCCTCCATGCAAGCGACACTCCAGTGGAAGGAGACGGGCAACAAAGAAGTTAAATAAGTTTCTGAGGTGGCAAGAAATAGTGAGAAAACATAAAACCGCAGCCTCAGGACAGGGCAAGTGGCGATACCAACAAATCTAAATAACTGTGTCTGCCAGGGACAGGCACGCCGAGAAGGTGACATGTGGGTCGGGCAGGACCTGAAGGAATGAAGCCCAACCCCAAGGGCCCTTTGGATACACGAGAATGTCTATGGAAGGGGACAACCTGAGGGTGGCCAGGGACAGCCCAGGAGCTGGAGTCCACCCACTGCTGCCAGTCTGAAGGAGTAATGACCAAAAACTAAAAATAACAAATATCCATCTACCAGAGAATGGATATGTAAACCGTGGTCCATTCATACTCTGGAATACTACAGAGTAATGAAAAAGTATGAGCTGGGGCTACACACAGCAAAATGGGCAAATTTCACAGGCGTCCTGGTGGGCAGGGAACACTAGACATGAAGGAGCTCACTTGACATATAGTTCAAAAACACACAAAACAATCAATGGCCCCAGAAGCCCATGTTACCTTTAAGGAGGGAGGGCTGGCCAGGAGGGCACAGAGGGGCCTGATGGGGGCAAGAAACCCTCCCTGCCTTCACTTGGGCCATGGTCACCCAGGTGTGGTCATGTGACCACCACACACCCACACTTAGAATTTGTGCCCCTTACTCTATGGCAATCATTCCTCATGAAAAAGGAAATCTCTTAAAAACTTAGTTGCAATTTAAAAGTATAATAAAGAACTTTTAAGCTATAATAAGATGGAATAAATAGAATAAACAATAGGTGTTCAGTAAATACTTGCTGAATAAATGAGTGAATGCATGAATACATAAAGAGCTTAGACCCTAGAGTGTCCACGTGGGTGTGTGCTAGCGGGCACACACACACACACACACACACACACACACACAGGCGTGCGTCCCCACAGGACCAGCCATGCAATGATACCCTGATGTCTCTGGGCTCAGCTTTCCTACACTAAGAAGTGGGCCTCGAACTAGCCAGAGACAGAGGTATGATGGACTAGGACGTGGGGGGTCCTGCCTGACCAAGTGTGCTGGGCACTCAGACACCCACACCCTCGTTTTTCCATTCCCCCTAAGACCAGGACCTTTGGGGGACCGAGGACGGAAACACAACTTCCCAGGGAGCAAGGTCACTCTGACAGCCAGGCCCAGGCGGGGCCTCCACTGGGCACACAGAAGGCTCATTGATGCCCTCCTCAGACTGCCAGAGGACTACCCAGCCAAGAGAAGCCAAGTCCGATTACTCACCAGCCGGCCTTGACACAGTGCAGGGCAGAGAGTGCATCTGGGGTGCCAGGCTCCCCAAGCGCACGAGGAAGGATTTTCCACTGGCTCTAACCCAGGGGGCTGGACATGAGGAGGTGGGAATGAGGGGAGCCTCGCTAAGCCCAGAGCGGAGGTCTTGCGCTGGGGCAAGACCTGGGGCTGACACCACTACTGTCCACCACCTCTGGGAGAGGGGCCTGGGGGCTGCAGGGGTGGTTGGGGAAGGCAAAGCCAGTGGCCAGGAGTGATGCGCCTCCCTGTCCCACCCATCCCTGAGCATCGCCTGGGAGGGCCCCGGCGCCCCCGGCGGTGATCACTGGCAAGGGGTCAGCCCAAGGGTCCCCACCTTGACGTTCTCCTCCGTGAGGCCCTTCTCCACCAAGTCCGCCACATTCTGCCGGATGCGGTGCAGGAACGCCTAGGAGAGAAGCAGGAGAGGTGAGCACCCACAATGCACAGGAGAGGCACAGATTCGATACCAAGCAGGACCTGAGAGGCGCCCCACCTAGGGAATCAGTGGGGGCTGAAGACTTAGTTTAGTCTTTGGCCTTCCCTCCACCAGGGAGCTCGCCCTCAGGGAGTCTGAGCCCAGAGGAGCACAAGCACCCTCCGTCCCCACCTATAGCCCTTCATGGGCTGCAAGTGATCTTCCCTTTTCCATTTCTTTCTCCTTCTTCTTCAAAATTGAACCTCCAAACTAAAACATTCACATGGCTCAAAAGACAAAAACATGCAAAGTCTCTCTCCTCCGCCTGGCCTGGTCTACTGAGTGCTCCCCGTACCTGTGAGAACCACAGCTGCTCGCTTCAGCTTCTGTCCAGAGACTCTGTATGCAAAATACATGCACATCAGTGTGTTGAGACACAGACACACACAGACACACACACGCACCCCTTCTCATTTTTTCTTTCTTTTTTTGTAGTACTCACCAAGTCACTAAATTCCCCAAGCTGAGCTTGAACCCGCCTCAGTCTCCCAGAGTGCTGGGATGGCAGATGCACCATCCCACTCAGCTTCAGTCTGTCCTCTTTTTATATAACATAAAAAGCCAGTGTGCACAGGAGGCCCTGTTCCTGCTGCGCCCGGCTCACACTGCAGAGGCCCTCCTGTCTTTCCAGGAGCCCCTCCTGCCTTTGGGCAGCTGCCAGGGACCCACCGTAGGGATGGCTCAGGACCTCCTGCTACCTCCCAGAGAGAGCACCCCCCACCCCGTGAGAGGCACAGCATGGCAATAAATGGGCAGAACAGTGGGCATCATCTCGGAGCAGCCATTTGCCCCCTTCCAGCTGGCACCACCTGGAAAGGCGGCAGCCAAGTATCACCTCATGTTCTGATTTAGGGGAGGGAGGCAGAAATTAGGATATTTTTCAGCACAGTCTTCCAGTTCCAAATGTCGATGAAAGAGCCTGGTTATGGGGAAAAGAACGATTTTTAGGGGTTAAGTGTAAGGGGGTGCATTGTAGCAATGAGAGATGGCCATGGCCTGGCCCCGTGAGCGGGCAGGACAGGGTGGGCCAGGGGATGAAATGAAAGATGGGGGGCTGCTGACATCTAAGGGAAACCGAGGCCAGCAGCAACCTCTGCCTGCTTTGCTCCAATAAGTGGGGCCCGGCCCAGGCTGACCTGGCCATACTGGCATAGAGACCCCTGGGAAAAGGGGTCCCTTGACCTGTCACAGCCACAGGGATACATGAACACTACGGTCTGCCAGCCACCAGCCCTGCCAAGACTGCTTAAGCCAGGGGCTGGAGTGAGCCACCCGGTGAGCACATGGTCACGGAGCCGGCTGCAGGAGAATCAGGAACTTGTCCTGTCCCACACGCTTGTCTGGAGAGATCTCTGCATGCTGGGGAGATGGCTAGAGCAGCCCAAGACAGCCAGGAGTGGGGGGCAAGGCAGGTGGCAGAGGAGACCCCCAACAGTCAGCTGTCAGATCCTTTCTGTCCCCCAGAGTGACACCCATGGGGGCACTCCACAGACCCAGCCGCTGGCCAGCCTCAAGCCTGCTAGGACAGGCATGCTGGCACTTCCCAGGGCAGGTCCCGAGCGAGCTGGGACACAGGAAGGCAGTCTTGTCTCTCCACACTCAGCACTGGAGACCACCCCAGTTTACTCCCCCAGCCTGGGCTCCTCCCCTGGAACCCAGGCTCATCTCCAGCTGCTGCCTCAACATCCCCTGGGGGCCCAAGGGGTACCTTCAACTTGACATTTCTATAACCTAATTCCAAATTTCCCCGCCAAGCCCGCACTGCCTGATCCTCCCCACCTGGTTAATGACACCTGTGCCTTCCAGGGCCCCCAGCCCAAACCCCCAGTTGCCCTCAAGCCCTCTCCTGGCCCAATCCTCAGCAAATGCTGTCCCATGTGCCAGTCACTGCTGCTGTCCCTGCAAACAGAAGGCCTCCCATGCACCTCCTGCGGATCAGCAAATGCAATCTGCTTTACCTGAAAAACTCCATCACTTCTGGCCTGCATGGCCACCATCCAACCACCACTCTCTCCAGCCTGGAACAACAGTCACCTCCTTCCTGGTCCCCCACACCCTCCCAAAAGTGTATTCTATGCACCTACAGCCAAAGGAGTCCTTTTAAATATATAAACCAGATCCTGTCAATCGACTGACTAAAACTCTCCACAGCTTCCCTGTATACTTAAAAAAGAAAATCTAAATCCTTCCACAGTCCATAAACTCTCCATTACCTTGTCCTTGCTAAGCTCCCTGGCCTCACCTCGAAACACTCCATCTTTCCACATGTCACCAGTCTTCAGCCAAACCTATTCCCACTTCAGGACCCTTGCACGTCATTCCTGCCGACAGGATGTTGCCCCCCATCTACCCTTACCCAGCTTCCTTCTTATCTATCAGGCCTTGGTTCAAATGTCACCTCTTCCAAGAGACCCTTATTCCCTTCTTGTATTATGGGCTCATTTGACAAAAAGATGAGAAAACTGAATTTAAGCAAATCTATACCTACTATTGGATAGGCCAAGATTAGAAGAAATCCTGGCTGAGATGAAGCCTTAATTCCTAATCCAACCAGTGTGGATGGTAGGTTTGGAAACTTGTGGATTTAGGTTTAAACCACAGACCTTCTTCCTGCCGGCTGTGTGACCTCAGAAAGGTGTACCAACTTCTCTGAATCATAGACTGCCCATCCCAAATATGGGGATCATAGTAATACCGTGCCTACGTTTCAAATATAGTAGGATAAAGAGGAAGGAAGCTCTAGGAAAACAAGGGCCTTGCCTCTCGTTCACAACTCGATCCTCAGGGCCAACAGCAGTGCCTGGCACACAAAAGACACTCAGAAATCACAGGAAGTAAGGACTGCACCTGGTGTAGGACCTGACACATGGCAGGAGTCTGCTGATCTTGCTTTTGAGAGGACGGCAGTGAGAGGGGACAGAGGCCAGGAGTTCTTCATGGATGTCTTAGCAGGGCCTAGGACACTGACGGGAAGTCCAGTCTCCAGGGCCCACCCTCCCCAGACAGCAGAGAGACAAAGGCAGCCTTGCCAGTGCACTCCCACTGGCCTAGATGGGGCTTCCTGTCCTGGTTTTTCCACGGGAGCTCAGCCACCACTATTGTGCTGGGACAATGGGAGGCTCAGGCCACCCAGAGAGGAACTGCAAACAAGCCAGCATGATGGCAGAGAGCAGCTCCTGACCACAGAGAACGGGCCGGCAGGGGCTCTGGGCCCAGCCCTGAACCCAACACCCCAGGCACAACTGGCTTTTCCAGGCCACCAGTGTTGGCAGGCTGTTAAAAGACCCTCTATCGACTCTTTGTCCAAAGCTTGACAGCTCTGGAAAGCTCGGACCCACGCTGCTCTCATTCTAGAAACTGGCCTTAGACCTGAAACCATCCTTGGGTTTCCAGAGCTGCCCAGAAGCTATACTCAGCCTCAGATGCTCGGTCCACGCCTGGATCACTCACCCCCACCTGCCCCTGCCCAAGTCGAAGAAGAAGAAGAAGAAGAGGAGGAGGAGGGGGAGGAGGAGGAGGAGGAGGAGGAGGAGGAGGAAGAAGAGGAAGAAGAAGAAGAAGACGAAGATGACGACGACGACAAAGAAGACGAAGAAGAAGAAGACAACGACGACGAGGACGACGATGACGACGACGACGGAGGAGGAGGAGGAGAAATGCATCCAGGATACAGAAAAAGAAGGAAATAACAACCACCCACAAGCTTGTCACTATTCGATTTTGGCAAATCTTAACATGATGTCAAGTTTTCTTGACACTGGCAAAAGGAAATTCCTCATGTCCAAGACAGGGAGGTACAGACCAGAAAGGGGCATGCAGGGTCCTTCTGGGGGAGCTGGATGAGTCTATCTCCCGGGCAGAGCTGTGTTGCTCTGGTGATTGTGTAAGCAGGCAGCATACACTGGTAAGCTCGCTGTACCCACATCACTATGTGAGTATCGAACCCCAGTGTAGAAAAGAAAGGCGATGCCACTAAGGGTGAGCCACCCATGCAACGTCCACCCTGCCAGCTACCCGCGCCTGGGGACAGGTTCCCACACATACCTGTGCCAGTTACCACACCACTTGCACCTCTAAGCAACACAGAATAGTGCTCTGCATGTTCCAAGATTGCTACAAGTGCCTGCTTCCAGCCACCTGCTTTTCTTGCCCAACATCACTCTCCCCGGTTTATCCACTCAATTCGCACACAGGACAGCCCATTCTGTGCCAGGTCCAACTGCCAGTGGTGTCTCCTGCTGGAGTGCCCTCTCCCGCACACAGACAGATGAGGAAAGGGTGCCAGGAGCACTCTCGGCCTCCCTGTGACTGCTGAGAGCCTACTGGGGTGGGGCAGGGTCCCTGCCTTGCTGCCACTCCCACCACTTTATCCTGCCTGATAGTGCTGCCATGATCCTCAGTCTGGGGAGTGTAGAAGATGCCATTTCCCCAAGTTTCCCCGTGGGGTGAGGTCCAGTGACTCACAGGGCAGCCCACTTGATGACACACCTGCCGTAGCTGCCTTCTCCTCCCTGTCTCCCCACACCCCAAGGATGACTCCTGGGGTGACCCCCAAGCAAACAACTTTGCCTTGTGTTAATCTCAGGACGTGCTTCCTGGGGATCCAACCCTAAGGCAGACCTCAAGTTGCCCACTTCTTGCTTAAGAGTTGAAATTAGTATGGTGTAACCATTATCACAATGCAAACCTTTCAGTTGCTTCTGATGCCCTCGCTGTCAGCAGTGCTACAATGACTCGGTGCCCTGGGACTCGGACATCAGGCACCCACTCAGGCCTCCCCTGGTGCACACCTAGGCCTCCCAGGCTCACATGTGCACACTCCTCTGCTATAGACTAGGAACACACTCAACCAGTTGGTGTCAAATAGCTCTCTATGTGACTGCTCCAAGCTACGCTCCAAACAGCAGTAAATGAGAGTTCCCATCCTCCCCAGCCCAGAACAAGGTGCACAGGCTCTCATTCATTTACAGGACAGACATTTGCTGAGATCTGCAACATGCCATCGTTAATTCTTTCAACACGCACCATCAGATTTCAGGGGAGGCATTTTGGTCCATGATGTAGAAGACAGAAACAGCTGCACAGCTTGAACAACCTGACAGAGGTCACCCAGCCAGAAACCAACAGAGCAGAACTTGAACCCAGGACTGTCTGACTCCTGCTTGCTGCTGGGAGGAGGGGACCAGAGACGCTGCTCACTGGGCTCCTGGCCCAAGTGTGTGTCCCCACAGTCCCCAGAGCCTGGGGCTGAGCAGGAAGGCAGCCCAGATTGATTAGTGATGTCTGCCAAGGCGGAGAAGGGAGAGGGATGGGAGGGAGGGCGAAAAGGCGGCAGGCAGCAGGACTGAGTCTGCCACCTCTAGGCAGCTCTGATCTGACAACATGGGACACTGGTCTGAAGCCAAACAGCTACTTGGTGCGAGGACACAGATGAGAACCAGGTCTCCCGCTGCCAGGTCAGCCCTACCCTGCCCTGCCCTGCCCTGCCCTGCCTCACCTCAGAACAGAAGTTCTCAACCTGGCGGGGGGACAAGACTCTGCCCCAGAAGGCTTTGGGCTCCTGGCACCCTGCGGGGAGAGGCCAGGGCTGCTGCTCCTACACATCCTCCAGGACACTGGACAGTGGTGGCACAGAGGCCTCAGCAGAGGAAGCCTGGCTTAGAGGAGGTGCTTAGCAAGACCAGAAGTCAGGGCCATCGGGGAGTCAGGGCCGCTGCTCCGTCCCTCCACGCGCTCCCTCAGCTCCAGCCTCACCAGCCGCTGGCTGCCTCTGCCTGCCTTGAGCCTGACTGCAGCCGGCCCCCACCCTTGTACTGAGCCCTGAGAGAAGCCTCCCCTTGGCCCCTATAAAGGAGGGTCTCCGTGCCACCCACACAGGGCACAGGTTTCTTCACGGGGGGCATAACGTTCATCCACGGGCTTACACGAGGAGCCGACAGTGGCACCCACAGCACCCTCACTCTCCTAGGGGACAGCCCTGCCCACCAGGAAAGCGTCCTTCACAGCTGTCTCTCAGCACCCACCTAGGGCCCAGCACACACGATCAGGAAATACAGGCTGGCAGAGGAAGGAGGAGGAAGATAGGGGAAGGGTGAGCCAGAGGGCTGGAAACTGATGAAGGGAGCTGGGAGTAGGCACCAGCAGTAACAAGGAACAGCACCAGGGTAGCTACTGGATCTATCACTGTGTTTTTCTGTTTTGCTCCACTCGCTCTAGAATCCAAGGCCTTAAGCATGACAGTCAAGCTATCTACCACTGAGCTACAACGCCAGCTCTTTGTATTTTGAGACACAGTCTAAGTTGCCCAGGCTGACCTTGAACCTGTGATCCTCCTGCCTCAGCCTCCTGAATAGTCGAGAATACAAGCATGCACTGCCACACCCTGCTCCAGTACATTTTTTTTATTACTGGTCATTTTACCCAATATCGTTGGGCTTTTACCATGTGCTAGGTAGTTCTCTAAGAGGGTTGGTTTGGTTTGGTTTTGAGATGAGGTCTTGCTGTGTTGACCGGTCTGGCCTCAAACTCCTGGGCTCAAGCAATCCTCCTGTCTCAGGCTCCTGAGTGCAGGGACTGTCTGCATCACTACTGCACTTTAATCCTCAGTCTCAGGCTGGGGTGCGCTCACTGCTGTGCCCATTTCACAGGGCAGGAAACCAAGGACTACACGGTAAAGAGCTCACTCAAAGGCATGCAGTTGGCAAGCAGCGGAGTGGGGCCTTAGCCCAAGCAGTCTGGCCTAGCAGTGGGTCCCCACCCCCAACACACATCAGCAAGTCGCTGTGGGCCACAGACGGCATCAACCATCAAAACAGGTAGCAGCTGCCCGTGGGGAGGCCCCAGGGAGCTGCCATCTGTCTGGATCCTGTGGCTGTGGCCCTGGTGGAGAAATATCTCCCCGGAGAGAAAAAGGGCAAGAGGTGGTCCTGGAGACTCTCTGAGACCAACACCAGCAACCTGATCTGCCGGGGATGGGGCCTGGCTGCCCCCAAGGACCCCACCTCAGCCGGGGTGACCTCAGCAGACATATGGTGAAACCTGAGAGGGCCGGGGCAGGCAGGGGAGAGTGGATGGGATCCTGGACCATGGCAGGGACAAGGGGAAGGAGGTGCCCTAAGGACCCATCCGCAACGTTCCAGAGGCCAGGGTCCAGGGAAAGTAGAGGGCCATGAAGTGGCCTGTCCTCCAAGTGATAACGAGACAGCCAAAATAACACAGGAGGAGGCTCGCACAGCCTGCTCTGTGCAGTCCACACAGCCGAGGTGGGGAGACCCCCAGTGCCCAAGTGCTCTCTCTACCCATCCAAGCTCTTGGCATTTACCCTATGGAGAAAGTAAATCTTGCGCATGGCATGAAGATTTAACTTCTGTGTGTGACTTATAACTCTATCATTGTGGGTTTCATTAAATAAAGAATCATCCATTTCAACTAAGGATGGTCATGCCAAAATGACTTGCAGAAATCCACCTGGCGACATGGGAAAAGGCCACTAATGCATCCTTACCTAGGAAGAAAACTGAGCTACAGAGCGTACATAAAGCATCATCTCATTTTTGGTTCAATAAATTATCTCTTCTTAACGTGGGGAACAGAGATAGACAGAGACACCCTGAATCGTGTCTGGGTATGACCAAGATGATCTGTTCTCTCCTGTGCATTCAGTGACAGAACGCCAAATCTGAGGCTAAAAAATGTATCTCCCAGCTTCCCTTGCAGCAGAGTGTGGGCATGCAACTAAGCTTAGGCCAATCAAGTGTAAGTAGATACAATGAATGTGACACCTTAGGAGTATCTTAGGGAGTGTGGAGAAGAATGGACAGGGATTCACTTCTGCTATACCTCCTTCCTACTGACTGGATCACTAACGTGATGCCTGAAGGTCAAGCAGCCGTACTGCTACTACCAAGCTGAAGCCGTGTGTTGAAGATGGCAGAGTGGCAATATGGATACGGCAGGAGCCTCTATCCCTCATGCCTGGGGCTGCCTGTAATCGCAGAAGGAAATAAACTTCTGTCTCACTGAAGGTGCTGTTATTTGGGTTTCATCACAAGCCCCGGGACCTAATCCTAACTCATAGTGTAGAATTATAGATTTCAATTTTCTTGTTCTTGTTCTTTTTTCTTTTTTTCATATTGCTACAATGACCATGCTGCTGTTTAACCATAAGTAATCATTTAACATAAACGTTATTTTTTTATTGTTCCTGGAGGGGAGGGCTTACTGAACATACCAGGCTCTCTCTCACCCACCCCTATGACCACCACCTCAGCATCCAAGGGCCCATCTTCATCCTCCTGCTGGGTGTCCCTGCTTGGGGATGTCAGTGCCACCAGGGGGGACCAGGGCAGGGCCAGCCGATATGGACCAAGAGGCTTCCTTCTGCAGTGGCACCTCGAAGCAGACCTCCCCTCCCTCGGGAAGGTGCCCATCCTAGTGGCCCCCACGAGCCAGCCGGCGCTTACCCACCTGGGCAAGACTGTAGCATATCCCTACTCGTGGTGCCCACTGCGCCCCGGGCTGAGTGGGACCTGCCCCACTCTGTCCTGAGCACACAGACCTGGCCCGGGGCCAGAAGCACAGAGCCACTGGCCCAGAATAGCTTCCCAAAAGGCCCAAATTTCCGAGTTAAGACCTCATCTCTAAAGAAGGTGACAGGGCCGGGGATTTAGGTCAGTGGCACTGCGCCTGCCTTGCAAGTGCAAGGACCTCAGTTCAATCCCCAATACCAGAAAAAAAAAAAAAAAGGTTACTTATTCCCTACTCCGAAAGGACCAAGAGAAGGAAACACTCATTTTACAACTTGAAACATGCTCCTTTTCCTTATACAGTACAGCCTATTAGGGAGTACATACGTGTCATTATGTAGTACACAGCACAAATACATCACCTTGTATTATTGCACCTTTTTTTTTTTTTGCAATTGAACCCAGGGCCTTCATACTGAGCTACATCCCAGCCCCTCCCCTTTTTAAAATTTATTTACAGTATTTTTATTTTGAGACAAGGTCTTGCTAAGTTGCCCAGGCTGGGCTTGAACTTGCCAGAGAGCTGGGATGACAGCTGTGTGCCACCCCACCCAAGTTGCATCAGATCTTTAACAGTGACTTCTTCCTGTCAGCACTTACAAATAAGTGCCTCCCTACTGTCGTGAACAATTGGTCACTGTCTCCCTCAGGGCCTTTGCACTTGCTGTTGTTACCTGGAACCCTTTCTTCAGATACCTGCAGGCACCCTCCTCCATTTCATTCCCATCTAGAATCAAATGTCATTTCTGTTGCCACCTCCCCAGTTAAGCAGAAGCCCATCCTTCCCCTGCATCCTCTACCTCACCCCTCTTCGCCTCCCCCTGCTGCATTCCCTGCACCCGCTCCTATCCGCTGCTTCCTACTGTCCATTTGCCATCTGCAGTGCCAGCCCCAGGAGGGCGGTGGCTTGTTCATGGGGCACCCTCTGCAGCCAGGACAGTGCCTGCACAGAGTAGATGCTCAGTAAAAGGGTGCAGTTTGCCTTTCTCCAGCACAGTGAACCATGGTGGTGTGCACACTGCCTATTCATGAGGAGGAAGTCACCACGACAGCTCTGGAGTAGGGCAGCTGGGACAGGCAGCTGCTGAAGCAAGGACTGAGTCCCACAGCCCAGCGTCTCTGGGCTGCCCTGTGCCACACGGTGGGAGCCCTCTGCCCCCAAGGTGGCTAAGGTGGATCTAAGGTGGCTCCAGAGGGGTGCCCTAAACGTCTTCAAGAAGTGACTCACAGGATGGCACTGCTAAGAGTGAGGCCCCTCCCCTGGGCACATGAGGCCCTGTTCCTCGAACCTTGGACAAAAGCACTGGCAGCTTAAAAAATATATGCAAAAAATCTTGACTTCATCATCTGCAAAGCACAACTGATGTCAGCACATCTGGCACCAACCAGTGCTTCTCAGAGCCAGAGAGCAGGGACAGGGGCAGTGGGCAGCCAATGGGTTCCCCAGGATGGAGGCTAGGAGGGTCCCAGAAGCAACCCGAGCAGGAATGTGGCACACAGTACATCCCAGGGAGCGAAGAGAGGCAAGGGGAAAGGGCCAATCATGGCAGGGGTCATGCAGCCAAGGAGGCCCCTGAGACAGTGGGGGTCACACCCCCGGGGTTCCAGGAGGGGAGGCTGGGACTTATACACGATCCTGACAGCAGGCGTCCAGGCGGGGCTGACCCCTGGCACCCTCGGTCCTCCCTGTAAACAACAAAGCAGCTCTGCCAGCCAGACAAAGGCACCAGGCCAAGGAGCACAGGTGCTGGCAGTGGGAAGTACACGGGACCCGCAAAAGCCAACACATGGGACAGGCTCCTTCAGGGGTGCCTGGTACACAGTGAGTTCTCAATAAAACACTGGCTATCACTACCCCACAGCTCCCCCTTGAGTTCACAGAGCCCGGGTATGGACACACACCCTTGGTGTTCTGAGGAGGCCTCTGGCAGCAGGGTGGCCCCAAAGCCACTTGTAGCACCCCCACGCACCCTGGAATCCTGTCCCCTGTCCCATCCTCCTTGCCAACCACTGGCCACATGACCTTGAGGAGGCACCAGCCTCTCTGAGTCAATTTCCTCATCCAAAAAAAGCAAGCAGTTGTTGAGATTTAGCGATAGTATGCAGATGAATGCTCTGTGACAAAAAGGCTTCCTAGAAGGGGCAGAGGCAGGGCCAGGAGGGGCAGGATGATTGAAGAAGACAGGAAGTTGTTTAAGATCCTATTCCAGGGGGAGAAAGCCATCTGCAAAGTGTAGGGCAGGGAGCAACTTCAGAGATATTCAAGGGAAGCCTGTCTGAGAAGCAGGCATTTGTGCACACAGAGACCTGAGTGATGCAGCAACTCTGCAAGTGTCTGAGGAAACAGTGTTATAGGCAGAGGGAATGGCCAGTGCAAAGGCCCTGGGGTTGTCAGTCCTTCCAAGACAATCCTATCTAAGACATCTGTCCCTACCCACTCTCCTTCCTCCGCAGCCATGCTCATGGACATGGCCTCACCGTGGACACTTTGTATACTCATTTGCCAGTCTACTGCCCACCTGTCTCACCAGGGAGTCACCTCTGCGAGGATGTCTATGTCACGGTGGTGTCCAGGGCCTAGAATAAAGCCCTTGGCAGCTATGTTTAAATAACTAATCGACTACCTGACATAGACTTCCTCACCCACCCAGCTCCTGCTCCTGGGCCCTGATAACAGGTACCCAGTTTTCACCTAGCCCTACCCAAATCTGACCAAAGGAAGCTGAAGCAAAAACCCAAGTTGCTACAACCTGTTGTGAACAGGCCTGATGCAACAGTGGAGCCAGGGAGAGACGGGGAAGTGGACACTTCCCCACACAGCCCCCACTGCACTCGCCAACAAGCTGCCAACCCTGGCCAAGACCCAAGCAGTGCCTCCTCCTGTACAGCCCCGAGAGGGGCATGTTCAGTGTGGCCTGCAGAGGGCTCTGAAAAAAGCCCCACCTACATTCCAATATCAGACTTCCCATGAACATCCCACCTCCAAAAGATGACCCACAGGGATCAGGGGCCCACAAGGCTAGAAGGGGCTCAAACAGAGAGGCAGGCTCCACCTTCACCCAGAGTGAGTGATCCTGTTTTCCAACCTGGCACACTGATGACGCACTCATTTCCCTGCCTGGCCAGCGGGCATCTCGCAGACAGGAAGACACCGTGATGGCAGACAGGAAGCCTGTCTTTTCTCCCCACACCCTCACTGGGCAGACATCATCAATGGAGCACAGATCTCTATCCTGCTGGGTCTTCTCTACGTCCAGAATTTCTCTGCTCATTGTTGTCACCTACACCCATAAACTAGTCTCAAATCTTTCCTAGTCAAACCCCAGTTTCTCCCCACTCCTTTGGGCCCCTCAGCATTTTTGTTTCCTGAAGAATGGGCTCATCAGAGTGGGATTATGGCAGGGATTCTCAACTTTGGCACCTTGACATTTGAGTGGATAATTAATTCTCTGGTAGGAGGGCCGTCCCACCACAAGTAAGATGGTAAGCAGCTTCCCCAGCTTCTACCTACAAGATGCCAGGAGCAACCCTCCTCTCTCTAGCTGTGACAAACAAAAATGCCTCCAGATGGGGCCCAGGGTTTTTTTGTGGGGGAGAAGGGCACAGTGTCAGGACACAGAAAACAGACTCGAGACCCTAGGGTTTGGGGTTCGATGCTCACTCAGCTGACTGCTGGCCGTACCCCTCAGCAGACTCACTGCGTCTCAGCTCCTTCCTCTGGAAAATGAGGACATAAAATGCCACAGCTGCTAATGGGTCTGGAGTTTCTTTTGAGGGTGATGGAAATTTCCGAAAGTTGAGTGGCAGTGACGATTATGCAACTCCATGAATGTACTAAGACACACTGAGTTGCATCCTTTAAATGACAGAATCGTGTGGTGGTGTGTAAATTACATCCCAAAAAGCTATCACACAAAAAACAAAACAAAGAGGGCCTCTGCCAGGCAGCCTGGTACAGAAAGAGCAGGATAAAGTCCATCGGGCACCGGAGCCGGAGCCATAGAACTGTTATCAGCCCATAAATGGCCGGGAGGCAAAGCCTGGAGTGACCAGCAGTGACGGTGGGAACAGGCTCCTCTCTGGGTGGCATGTCCCGCCTGAATGTCCCAGACAAAGTATCACAGGGCCCCAGGATGCAGGGAGGGGCGGCTGGCTGTCCTGGGGTCCCTGTGCCGTCTGTGGGGACAATGGGTGGAATTCGGACTCCTCTCCTCGGGGCCTGACACTTGACATCTGAAGACAATGACTTTCAAGAAGCTTTGTTTTTTTCCTCAGTCCAATTTTTTTTTTCCATCTCCCCAAACAATCACTGCTGGGCTGGCGGCTGAACGGTGCTCCCCCTCAGCTTGCAAAGGATTGTGTTTGCAGAGCCAGAAAACAATGCACAAAAGTGAGAGAATGTAAAAATAGTGGCACTTGGGGCACAGGATGGGCAAGGGTGGGGCTCAGCGTGGAGGACCCTCTGGTTTCTTTTTCCCAGCGCCTGCTTGGGCCCGGGGAGGGGATGCAGGGCTGAGAAGCCACAGGACAGGTCTCCGGGCACAGACGACGGTGGTTGCTCAGCTGCAGTCTGGGCTCCTCAGTTGAGAAGTGCTGGCGAGGTTCCTGCTGCTCCCCACTCATGGCCTCATCCAGCCCAGCTCAGTCCCAGGGCACAGAAGAGGAGACGGGTTCCCAGAGGCTGAAGCAGCAGCCCAGCACACACAGCTAAGTGCACAGGGCTGGGATCTGACCCCTGGGCCCAGGGCACAGGCACAGGCTTTCCACCGCATCCACTCTGGTGCAGTCTTGTGTTCTCACTTCCCCGGCTCCCACTTGCTCCTCACTTGTGCTGGGGCCGGGCCATTAAATCGCCCCCGCAAACCCAAGCTCCACATGGGCAGGTCCCTTTGCCCCCAGGTCTAGCACTGGGCAGGAGAATTTCGGGACAGAAGTGACCCAGAGCCTGTGGACATCTGGGGCTCTCAGAGAGGCCTCAAGTGCTGAGGCTGAATGTGGCCCGCCAAAGACGCCCACACCCGAATGCACGAACCTTACAGGACAAAGGAGACTGCACACGCGATTAAGGTGAGAGCCTCCTGGATTATCCAATGGCATCACACGGGCCCCCATAAAGAGAGAGAGGGTCAGAGTCAGAGAAAGTTGCAAGATGGCACTCGGGCCACCGAGCCAAGGACGCAAGCAGCCTAGAACCCGGAAAGGCAAATCACCAGATCCCTCCAGAGATTCCAGAGGAAGCCCAGCCCTGCCAAGGACTTCATTCTAGTCCCATAAAACCCATTTTAGACATCTGACTTCCAGAAGATAAGAAAAACTTTCTGTGATTCTGGGGATGGAACCCCAAGGTCTTCCCACTGAGCTACTTCCCCAGACCTCCTTTTATTTTTTACTTTGAGGCAGTCTTGCTAAGTTGCCCAGGTTGGGCTTGAACTTGAGATCCTCCTGCCTCAGCCTGCCAGAGTGCTGGGACTACAGCATTGCCATGCCTGGTAAATGTGTATTGTTTTAAGCCATCAAGTTGGTGACGATTTATTACAGAAGCCATAGGAAAGCAACACAACCACCGAGCTTGAAACATGCAGTAAAAGTCAACTTCCATCGCATCTCCATGAACATGACCCCGACCCTCTGTCACAGTTAATACAAAATGCATATGATGTGGATCAGCCATGCTTTTCACACAGTGCTCAGCAGATACTCAGCAACCTGGAGATACCTTCTCTCCCCAGTCCAACGGTTTCTATTAACAAACATGCGCTAAGGACAGATGGTCTAGAAACAGCAATTATTATAATGAGCAGAATACATAAACTACCCCTCACTGCCAGATCTGTTCAGTTCCTGGTCTGAAAACAGGAGGCCCCTTGGGAAGAGGGGATGAGGGGCCCTCAGGACACCACCAAGTCACGAGAGCTGCATGGCGCTGGCATGGTCAACAGAGGAAGGGTACAGAACCGGCCCTGACGTGCACCAAGCTCTTATTGCACACCAGCGCCAGGGGCACGGAGAAGGTGGCTGCTGTGTCCCTTTCCCTGGGAGAGCCTGGAGCCTTTGCCCAAGGTCACCTCTGCAGGGAGGAGGACAGAGCTCAGGTCCTGGGGCTCCACAGTCAAGACTCCTCCCATGGGGCACCATGCGCCCTGGGCACCACACAGAATGCTAATGTGGCCCTCAGCTCCCTGCCACTCTGAAGTGACCAAAATGGCCCAAGGGGCAAGACCTGACCCACCACCCACTGACTCTGGCAGCTCTGCCCTCTTGGCTTGCAGCCTCCATGCTCCTCCTCCACCTGCTGCCCAGCTTCTCCCTCCAGCCAGATATCCACAGCCTCCAACCTCCCCACCAAAGCCCACGGACAGGTGGGTGGGCACTGCCATAACCGTAGCCTGGCCTGGACTTCTGTGCTCGGCCACTTAACGGCTGCCTCCCCCGCCACACTGGCACCTCCCTGCAGGCCCCCCTAGGCCCGGGTCAGACTCTCCCACTCACATGCCTACTCAGTTATGGTCCCAGCACTTGGCACTGACAGCGATGCCTTCTGGTGGGCAGATGGGGGGGCTCTTTCTCTGGCGCTCAGTTTCCTCACCCTAAAACAGGTATCACAACAGCGCCGACTTCGAGGACCCTGAGGATGACAAGAAACGCTGCACACGAGCTGGGTGACCTGCAGTGACCGACTCCCCTCTCGGGGCCTCAGTCACCCAGCCACACAGTTCGGGCACACACTGCCCCCACGCAGGACCTTGTGCCCTTGATTTCAAACGTGACCCTGCCACAGATTCTCCATGAGACCCTGTGGAAGCTGCCTCCACTCTGCCCTGTTCCCTCTTCTGCAAGACGGGGAGAGATCAGATGAGGACCCCAAGGGCCCCCTAGCTCTGGGTGAGGAGGCTGGGCCCACACACATCCTAACCACCCCCACCATAGGCTGTGACAGGCCACCAGAGCTTGCGAGGGGGCCTTTCAAAAGCTCCTTCCCAGGGGAGCTCAACCAGGGACCGGAGACCCCAAGCAGAGAGGGCAGAGCTCCCTAGAGGGGCACCAAAAGCCTCCCCAAATAAGTGACACCAAGAGCCAGAAGCGGGTTGTGGTGACAGATCAACTGGCCCAGGTCCCCACCAACCAGCAGGGGAGGGCACTGGAGTCTCTGAACTCCAATTTCCCCTTCTATAAAACAGAGTCATACATCAACTTCAGAAGATAAAACTGCTACTAAGGCTTGACCTCAGGGTCATTCATGCCAGAGTAAATGTCAGTGTTTGTGTTACTGTCACTGACTGACATCATTTTTTTTTTATCTGTCAGAGGAGCATCGTGATAAAAGACCACCCGGTACTTGCCTGACATTTCCCTGAAACTGTATGCCTCGCTCTACTCCAGGCTGCCAGCTGATCTGCCTTTCCCAGGATGGTCCACACTTGCTCCACCTCAGGCCCTTTGCACATGCTGTTTCCCATCACCACAACACAGGACAGCTCAGATGTCCCCTCTTCAGACAGCCCACCCTGACAACCCTGACTGAAGTGCCACCTCAGCCTCTGCCCGCTCCCTCCCTCCCTCCCATGCCACCTGTTAATTTCGCTGGGAAGCAGGGGTCACAGTCTAAGCCTTAGCGTCTGCACCTCACTGGTTAGCAGCCTTCTCTCCCTGGAGCGCCAGCTCCAGAGGGCAGAGGTTTTGATCTGTCTGGCTTGCTGCAGTATCAAAACCATTTAGAAGGAGGCAAGGCACATCTGTAACAGAATCAGCAAGGGCCTCTTTCTGGGCTTTTTGAAGACTGAGGGAAACTCTACATGAAACTTAGTGTTTGGGACAGAAAAGAGAATCCAATGAAAACTCAAATTAGGGCCGGGGACATAGCTCAGTGGTTTCGCCGCCTGCTGCGCAAGCACAAGGACCCGAGTTGGATCGCCAGTACAAACGAAAACAAAAAACCTCAAATTTAAAAAACCTCAAATATCCATCACCAGGAGAATGGATGGAGAAACCAACGAACATGCAAACACGGCTGCCTCTCCTGGATGTCACGCCAGAGGCAGAGGCCGGCTGGGCAGGGCAAGCTACAAGCTGTGGAGCAGCCACGGAGCAGTCCAAAGAGCGCAGGCTCCTTTGGACAGAGGCGGAGGGCGAGGGGGTTCTGGGGAGGAAATCTGAGGGTCCCGTGTGGCCACACGCAGGCGCCCACTCACGGAGCTGCACGCTTGCTGTGCATTTCCCAGGATGTAACGGTACCGCAGGAAGACGTATGTCACAGACTTTCTTCTGATTCGAGGCTAAGACGGAGGGGGCTGTCCCCCTCCTCCTGGGTCACCCACCTGCCCCTGCACGGATGCTCCTTCCGGCTGCAGCCCCCAGGCCTTCCACGTCCCAGCACCCCCTCCCACAGCCCCACACTCATGAGGCCCCCGCTTCTGTTGGGCCTGTTGCCAAGAGACGAGCCGCCCACCACACTCTGAGGAGATGTGGGGACAGGAAGCCTGCGTCTGCGCTCCAGCTCTGAGGCAAACAGGAAAAGGGGTCAGGAAGCAGTGTGGGGGAGGCAGAGGCAGGGGGCTCCCCACTGAACGGGACAAGCCCTGGATACTGCAGGGGATCCTCTGCCGTGTTTGGAGGGAGTCCCCCACTCATCCAGGGGCACAGCGACATCTATTAACATTCACTCTATAGCTGCTGATGGGGCATCTCCAGGAGACACAAAGCACAGCGCATTCGGCATACATCAAAGGCAAAGCCGCCTCCAACAGTGGCTGCCATTGTCAGAACAAAACTCTACTTTTGCTACCACCGTCTTCAAAGCCCGACATGACCTCTTTGCTTCCTACCCCCTCTGAGTTCCATCTCCCTCGCTTCCTCCCACACCGGCCCCCTTGACAGTCCAGGACACAGCCAGCAGGTCCCTGTCACAGGGCCTTTGCGCTGGCTGTCCCCTCTGTATCCATATAACCTGATCAGGTTGTGCTCAGACATCAGCTCCTCAATGAGGCCCACCCTGCAACATGTTCTCAGCACCCTCCCCTCTCAGCTCGCTTCATTTTTTCCACAGCATTTATCCCTTGACAACACTATACATTTTCTTATTTAGTATGTACCTTTACTTCCTATCTTCACTGCCTCCCCTCAAACATGAAGAAATGGGCTTTTTTCTATCTGTGCAGTGCTGTGCCCTGGATACCTGGTAGATAGCAGGTGCTCAGTAAATTACTTGGAGGCACAAGGAGGTAAATCAGAGGTTTATTACAAGATTGACTTTAATGTTCTGAATCAATTTTTGGCCAGGAGTATGTGTTATCTGGATAATTTAAGAAGCACAATGACAGACTGGGTTCTAAAAGAAAGTGGGGGCCACCCCAAGGTCAACAGGTCTGATGTCACAGAGGCAGGCACAGGGACCAGCCGGGGAGTTTTTGAAAAGACACATATGTCCAGGAGGTGCACCGGGAAAATCCAATTGGACTCAAGAGGTTTGGACAAAGGTGTGCAATCTACTGTTTCTCCAGCTAAACATGAAGGGCTCAAGGGAGGTGGTCAGGGAGCAATCCCCAGTGTGACCCTGGCAAACAGGCAAGGTCTGGTGAAGCAGAAATGACATGACAAGGGAAGCAGGACACCAGGACTCCAAACCCTTTGAGTCTCACAGCAACCCGGGGACAGCCTAATCCAAGACCTCGTAGGCGTCAGCAGGCATCGGGATCCCTGGGCACTCAGGGCAAACACTGGTTCCTGGGCCCTGACCCTCACTGGCTCTAATCCATGGGACAGAGTGGGGCTTGGCATCTGCATTCCTAGTGTGCTTCCTCAGGTGCCTGAGTGGGGCACGTTCCGGGAGGTACGGTGGAGCCTGATCTTCCTGTGTGAGTACACAGAGTTGCCCTTCATCACAAAAAGTAGAAAGACCACAACGAGACAGTGAAATCCTACACCAACAGCACCACTGGTAACGGGCTGGTCTGTCACCTTCAACTGCTTCTCCTGTGCAGCGTTCGGGTACAGCTGTCATCACAAGCCCAGAACGTCACCTTCCACTGGCCTGCAGGGGATAAAGACACAGGCGTGGCCCACACACACCTACCACTCCCCCGTTCAGGACCGCTGGCTGGTTTCCAATTAAGGTTGCTTCTTTAGTATTTTTAAGCAGTGCTTCCCAGAGTATCTTAGTACATAAAAGCATCTAGATTTGTTTTTTTTTTCCCCTGTGCTTAGGATTTTTCCTTAGATTCCATTTTCAGAAGCGGGATCCCAGCCATTCCAGATGGGTTTCTCCAAAGGGTCTGCATCCATCTGCCACCTATAATGATGCCAAAGGCAGCGAGTCTGAGTCTCATCGTTTGTGCAGCCCAGCCCGGCACAGAGGAGCCTGTGGTACAGGAGCAAAACCCTTCAGGGCTGCTGCATGCTGAGAAGGATTCCAGGCTGGGCGCTGTCCAAAGTGCTTTAGGAACAATCACACATAACCCACACCACACCCCGACAGCAGTGACGCCACACACCGGCACGCTGCAAGCGAGCACTCAGCAAGTGCCCTTCATCATCATCATCATCTGCGCTCAGTTTTCCTATCAAGATATCATCGGACAGAACTGGTTCCAGGAAGCTGGGCCAAGTCTCTTGGGTGTCATGGGTACGGACCGGAGGCCAGGCACACCCCAAGACAGGAAAGAGGAGTCACCGGCACCCTGTGCAGAGCTCTTCTGGCAATGGACTGGCCCTTGTCTCTGTGACTTTGGATGACAGACACCTGTGGTCTCGCTGGACATTGCCTGCAGCAGCAATGGCCCAGCCTGGGGCCCAGAGTCTGCGGCCAAGGCCTCAGAAATGTGGCAGTGAAGGGTGAGTCTGTAGACGCATCGGTGAGAGAGCTTGCCGGAGGAAGACATGTCCCAACTATCACCCCAGCCACCAACCATGGCACAGACTGGCTCAAAACAAACTCCCCAGTTCCTTTCTTCTCTCTGTAGAACTTCCTACCATATCACGCTGAAAAGGAAATCAGCAACCCAGAGCGGGAATGGTGACAGCAACACACAAATCATGTCGAGTCTGCTGGGGAAAGAGGAAGAGGCCACCTGGGCTGGGTCAGAGCTCCTCCTGCCCACTGCGTCCAGGCAGGATGGCCGCCAGGCAGAGTGCCAAGGCAGATGGAGAAGCTGTCTGGGGAACTCACGTCTACTCATGATCTCCCATCCACCGGCAAGTCACTCTCTTCCCTGGACTCAGTTTTACTCATCTGTAAAATGGGCAAAACACTCCCTGCCTAAGGGGTATTATGAAGATTTAAATAAGATCTAGAAAGTGCTCCCAGCACACAGCAAATGCTCAATGGATGTCCCTAATGATATTAAGCTCAAGCTTTTCATCCTGGCCTGCAGGAGTCAAAGGCTCCTCCGGTGGGCTGGGGCCCTGCCCATCTGCCTTAAGAGCCCCACACGGACCCTTTTCCTGATCACCACTAACCATGTATCACACAGAGAGAGGCAAGCAACTTTCTTGGGACGGAACCTTTGTATATTCTCTCAATTTATTCAACAAGTATCTGATGGGCAATAAGCCATGTGAACAACTCGAGGGATTGTTCCAGACAGAGGGACCAGCGTGTGCAAAGGTATGAACATAGGAGTGAAGCAGCTATGCCCCGAAGACAGTAAGGAAACCACTGAGGCTGTATGCTGGGGAGCGAGGAGGAAATGAGGTCAGACTTCCTTTGCAAGGAGACCAGTGAGCAGTGCCTCCGGCCACTGTGGGATTTTCTGCTTTCCTCTAGGCAAAGTGGGAGACATGGAGGGTTCTGAGCAAGGGAGGGACAGGAACTGACACAGTTCAAACAGACCCATGTGGCTGTGCGAGAATGGACTGCAGCGGGGGCCCCAGGGATGGCGGTGGACTCGGGCAGCCTGCGGTGGTACTAGGAGGCAGTCAGACTAGTGTTTTGAAGGCAGAATCTGTGGGATCTCCTCATGGGACATGGGGAGGAAAGAGAAGTCGAGGCTGACCCCCTGATCTCTGGCCTGCAGCACTGCTAGGACAGAAGTCACTCTTCCTGAGACAGGAAGGACTGTGGCAGAGTGAAAGTGGAACTTGGGACCCCTGAAGTCCCTGTCCTCACCGCCCAGGCTGGGGAGGGGACAGACCGTCTGTTAACAGATCCTCGCACCAGAGGGACTGGAGTACAGCCATGCTCAGCACTACGAAGCAGTCTGGGAGGGGCCTGGGCATCAGGGCAGACTGCCTGGCAGAGGCCGGGGCCTGAGACCAGGAAGCCAAATGAGGAAGTGGTGAGAGCTGCTACTGCTGTGCACTCCTCGCTTTGCTAACACCTCACCCAACTCCACACCCAAGAACAGAGGCCCGTGGCTTCCGAGGTCAGAACTGTGGAATTGGCCAGAGCCAGGTTCAAATCCCAGCCCCACCTCCTTCTTGTTGGGAGGCCCTGAGCTAGAAATCTCACCTCTATCTGCCTCGGTGTCCTCATCCATAAGAGAGGGTGCTTGTGCGCACTTTGCTGGATGACAGAAAGCAACGTCATCTTCCTCCCTAGCCTCAGAGAGAAGCTGCTTTGTCCAAAACATGGAGGGGAAGGGAACAGGAGCAGCTGGCCCCTTGGGGACAAAGCTACAGGCCAGGCCCTCCACTGCCCTGGCTGGGGATTTTCCACCCGTCCAAAAGGGGAACTCATGGAAACCCCAGCCTCGGGGCTGCCACAGGCCAGGGTGTCTTTCCACAGCGAGGCCAGACTGGTCACAGCAACAGAATCCGCTTTCTTCTCAGCCCTCAGTGGCCAGGAGCCTCTGGCTTGCTCTTCTCCAGGCCTGGCTACCCAGACACCATGGTCAGCAGCATCTCTGAGGGCCCTGTGAATTCATTCCTTTGATCACTAAGTGAATCCCAAGTTTAGCACCTACTTAAGGGCCCTGGTCAGAGCTGTGTTCTACTGGACAAGGGTTGTAGGGGCACAAAAATAGACAAAAGTACAGTGGATAAGCAATATGGAGAAAATCAAGCAGGAGAGGGAAAGATGATGTTTAAATGCAGTGGCCAGGAAAGACCGCTCTGATAAGAGGATTCCAGCAGAGACCTGGATGAAGCTAGGGAGTGAACCATGGGATTCTAGGGGGCAAGCCCAGCCAGTGCAAAGGCCCTGTGACAGGGGCCTGCTTGATGTATGCGAGGACTGCCACGGCTGGAACAGAGCAAAGAGTCACAAAGGCCTGGAAAGGGTGACACGGGGCGGTACGGTAGGCGTAAGAGCAGAAGGGAATGCAGAGGCCAGAACATTCTGGAAGGAAAAAGGGACTCTACTCTGAACACACTGGGAAGGCCCTGAGGAAGGAGGACTCTGCATCTACCCACAGCATGAAGGTATGAGTAGCAAGTACTCCCTCCACATGCAGCCCTGTTCCCAAGGGCAGCACGGAGGACTTCAAGGCTGGACCTGTCCCCATCTGCCAGATGGAGATGGGCGTCCTGCCCAGCCTGGGGCAGGGGTGTCTAAGGAGGAACACAGGCGAGGCAGTGAAGTTGGCAGCAGGGTCACCCTGGACCCCAACCTCAGGGCTGGCTGCTGGGGCCCTTCACCCCGGCAGCCACTGTAACACAAGCGCGAGGCCCCAGGGACGAGCCCGCCTCCAAGCCAAAATGGGCACTCAGGAGACAAGGTGTCCAAGGAGGCAGTGCCTGGCAACCAGATGCCTGCTTAGCAACAGTGTGATGGGATGGCAACTGGACTCCATGGCAACCACCAACTGGGGCCCAGAGGCTGGGTACTGCTTTTTTTAGGGGGAGGGGGGATTGTTCTCAGGCTCCTTTCTAAAGCAGCGTGACTCACGGGCCTGAGAAGCCCAGCGGGTTCCGGATTCCAGAGCTCAGCCTGTAGGACTGGAGGCCTGGGCTTCACTCCCTACCTAGAAACTGCCAAGCGCTCGGTCCCTGAGTGCTTCATTTGGCTTCTCTGATATTTAGCCTCCTCTCTGGGAGGGAGATCAAGGCCTACCCAGCAGGGACAAGTGAGGAGGCAGTGCTGATGCCTAAAAATGAGACCAGCAAGCACCGAGGGAGCACTTAAGTCACACAGGCTCTGTGCTCCGTGCTCAGAGAGCCATTATCTCACTTAATTCTTCCAAGGACTTCCTCAGGCAGGTGGTGTCCTTACTCTGAATCCTCTGTACAGGTGAGGAAACCAGGGCGGTGGGAAGTAAAGCCTCACACACAGGCGGGGGACGAGCTGATCCTAACTGCCACCATCTACATGTTCTGCTGCCGAGGCCCACTCCACCTGTGCTACTCCACTGGCTTTATCCCCACAGCCCTGTGAAGCAGACCCCTCAGACAGCCCACTGCACAGAGGAGTGCACTGAGCACAGGGAACGAAGTAACTTGCCTAAGGGGGAAGTGGGAAAACTGCAGCTCAGATGCAAACCTTCTGATGCCAAAATCCACCCCAACATTCCAGGCACTTCATAGATGTTTTAGCAACATGAGCAGGTCTGACTATGGAAGGGCCAGCAAGTCCTCAATGCTCCAAGTCTCCAGCCTCAAGCCTGAGGCCCAATGTTCCCTGGCCCACCCCCTATCCTCCCGAGGGCACGATGGCTGCCACTGGAATCCCACCCCTGACAGTAGCACAGAAGGCTGATAAACCGGGGCCCCTCGAGGTGACCACAGGAGACTTTCACAGAGGACATTCATCCCACACCTACTGCCCAGAACCATCTACAGGTGGGTTCTGCAGGGCAAAAATGCTCCTTAATGTCACATCCAAACATCTCAGACCACAGCTTGACAGCTAGCGTCCAGGGCAGGTGGACAAGTGAGAACCTGAAGGGTAATCTGCCCTCCAGAGGCTAAAAATCTCGGGGAAACCAGAACCACACACGCAGAGTGGATTGTGCAGAAAGACCCTGCACTTTAGGATCACAGCAAGCCACGCTGTGTGGCCTGGAGCTGGCAGCATTACATCTCCAAGACTCAGCTCCCGCACAGGGAAAATGGGCATGATGACAACAGTACTCTATCAGCAAAGACCTGCAGGAAGATCACCTACCAAGGGCCGAGAACAAAGCCCAAAACAGCTCCAACTAGAACTTTTCTTGCTACCATCACCCCATCATCATTAACAATATTTCAGATCCCACAGGCCGAGGTGCCCAAAAAGTCTACACCAGGGGCTGCAAACACCAATGCCTCCAGAAGCCAGGCTAGGAGAGGAAAAATAAAGGTGGCCAGGGGAAGAAGAGAAGGAAGAGGTGGGGACTTCAGCGAGCTGGAAGGCAGAGGCTCAGCCCAAGGGCAGCCACTACTCTGCTCAATGGACTGTCACCAGGCAGGACAGTCAGAACTCTAGGTTTGCCTAGAGAGACTGGAAATCCAGATTTCTGACAACTCTCCAACTTTTAAAGTCCTGTGCTAGTTAATTCTAAAGCATATAACAAAAGGCAAAGGAATTAAAATAGCCAAAACAATTTTGAAAAAGAGCAATGTTAGTGACACACCTTACTCAATTTTAAAAATTACTATGGAGTTACAATAATTCTGATGACGTGGTGCTGGCGAAAGGGCAGACAGAGAGGGAGAAGATGGACCAGAGAATCCAAAACAGAGCCACGTAGACATGGTGATTTGTTGACAAAAATGCAAGAGGACAGACACACATGATGTCCAAATTAATGAACTTCAACCTAAACAACCTAAACCATGCACTTTATGCACAAGTTAACTCAAAATAGATCACAGGGCCAGGGATTTAGCTCAGTGGTTCCGCCGCCTGCCTCACAAGTGCAAGGTCCCAAGTTCAATCCCTGGTATCAAAAAAAAAAAAAATAGATCACAAACCTAAATGCAAAACGTTAAGACTATGAAACATGTAGGACAAAATTTTTGTGACCTGAGGTAAAGCAAGGAATTCTTACAGGTGACAGTAAGATTCATAAAAGAAGAAAGGTGGTAAATTAGAACAAAAATTGAAATTTTGCCTCTACAAAAAATACTGTTAGGCGAACAACAACAACAAATCAAATTACAGGTTGGGAGAAAATATGTACAAATAACACACCTGACAGAGGACTTGTGTCTAGAATATAACCCCACATTCAATAAAGAAAAACAACCCCAAAAGTTGAGCATATACATTGTAAATATGCACATGAAAAGATACTCAATGCCACTAGGGAAATTAAATCAAAACCACAGTGAGATACCTCTACACGTCTATCAGAACTGCTTGAAAGAAAACTGACAATCCTCAGTGCTGACAAGGATATGGAACCACGGGATCTCTGGATATTGCTAGTTGGAAAATAAACTGATAACGCATCTTCAGAAAACAATCTGACACCATCACAGGAAGTTAAACATCTACTCTCCACGTGGCCCCACAACCCCCTACTGGGTATTTACCCTAGAGAAATGAAAACTCACATTGCACAAAAGCTGTACCCAGCACCTCCATTCACAGCCACCCCAAGCTGGAAGCAGTCACTGTGCCCTTCCTTGGGGAAGCAGATAAACTACAGCACATGGAACAGGGAAATGCTGCTACCCAGCACAGAAGGAACTGTCCACTTACAGCACACAGGCATCTCAAAGGCCTTAATGCTGACCCTCCAAAGGCTGCACCTATACAATTCCATTTACATGGAGTGTCCATGTTCTAGAAAAAGAATAACTATGAAGACAGAAAACACATGAGCTCATGAGTCGGGGGCATCTGACAGGGAGGCTGTGCCTGTGAAATGGCAGCACAAAAGTGCTTTTTGGGGAGTGATCGAACTATTCCATATCCAGAGCGTAGTGGGAGGTACATAACCCTACACATATGTTAAAACGCCTAAGGGCCAGGGATTTAGCTTAGTGGTTCCCCCGCCTGCCTTCCAAACGCAAGCTCCCGAGTTCGATCCCCGGTACCAAAAAAGAACCTCATGTAACCCTAACCTCCCCCGCTTACAATTCATCTTTACTGTATGTAAATTTTAAAATTAAAACTTTCTAAAGTCTCACACTGGGTGTCAATATAGATACTGGGGTTTTTAAAAATAAATACACAGATAAAAAGCTACAGAAGTTAACACAGACATGAATGAATGCAGGAATTAGTGTAGATACACAGGTTTCCAAAGCATCCAGTAGTGGTGAGCACATTTGGCATCCAGATTTTGGTTTCTAAATACCATCCTTCAATAGAAAGACTAGGACTCCTTAAAGAATGGATTGATTCCAAGGCTGGGGCAGGGAAAATACAAGATGAGCCTGGGGTATCTTGTGGTACCAAGAAGTGAAGAAACGCTCAGAAGAAAAAGAAAGAAAAAACAAGGGCCGGTGATTTAGCTTAGTGGTTCTGGCACCTGCCTCCCAAGCCCAAGGTCCCTAGTTCGATCCCCGGTACCAAAAAAAAAAAAAGAGTGAACTGAACAGAAAGAAAAAACAATGGTGGTAAGTCAAATGACCACTGGGGTCAGTCAGAGAGTTCTAGTGGCCAAAGTTAGAACCACGTGAACAATGAAATAAATGAGACAGACCGGACACGGCTATGTGAAGATCAAAGGAAACACTACGTGTGGCACGTGTGGAGGAGAGAACACCACGCGGATATGTAGGCAGCGCTGTAAGTATCTGCACAGTCGGCAGCGGCAGGCGAGATGGCAGGGGCTGGAGGTTTTGAAGGCAGAACAGTGGGGTTTGCCACCAAATGGGATGCTGGCAGACACAGCAAGAGTGACACCAAGTTTCTGGCCTGAGCAAGTAGAAAGATAAGGCTGCCACAAGCTGGTATAGGACAGGCAGGAGGGAGTCAGTTTCAGGTAGAAGATGAACAATTCAGTTTGGGACCTGCTCCATTTGAGATATCATTAGATATTAAGGTGTGGAGGCATCCTGGCACACACTACATAATCCTACCTACTGGGAAGCTGAGGCAGGAGGGTCCTAAATTTGAGGACAACCTGGGCAACTTACCAAAACCTTGTCTCAAATTATAATTTGAGACAAGGGTGTGGGTCAGTGGTAGAGCACATACCTAGCATGTATGAGGCCCTGGGTTCCCGCCCCAGCACTACAAAAAGAAAACAAAGATATCCAGATGGTGATGGCAAGCAGGCGGTGGCTACACAAGTGTGACTCTAAGAGAGTGGATGATCCGAGGGATTCACATAGGATCACTTGGAAGAAAAGAAATCCCCAGGCTGAGCCTGGCACCTCCCAATACATAGTCAGAGGCCAGAGGTGGTGGGGAAATCAGCAAAGGAACTGACTAGATGGCTGGAAGAAGAAGGAAAGACAGCCAGGAGCCCGCAGTGTCCAGGGACCAGCTCTTTATAGTCTGTTATTTTCAAAGAGATAACTCCTCACAACTTCCTCCAGAACAGACACTCATCCAGCGTCCACTCCACCACTCCCCTTTATCTAAGTTCCCCAAGTGAGAAAACGCTTCATCTTCAAAATATCCCAAACCAGATGACCACTGGTAAAGTTATCCCCAGACACCTCACCCTGCTCACCTCCCTCCCATCTGTGCCAGTTACCATGCAGAAAGACACACTAAATCTGACGTACAGGAACTCGTGCGCCCTTCACTTTAGCTACTGGCTGGCACTTTCGAAACCATCCATAGTGTTGCTTCTCAAATATAAGCAATTCGTGCCCGTTAAGTTTGAAAATTCTAGAACTTATCAGCTCTTGTATATATTAATGACTAAAGGAAGAGAAGGACATTAAATGTTTATTTGAAGCTTTGGTGGGTTGTGCAAAAGAAAACTGATTTCAATTGAATTCCCAAATCATAATGACGGATTTGGAGTTAAGTGCTATCCAGGCCTCTAAAAGTAAATTTTAAGGTGTTACGGACAAAGTGAGTTTTTTTCCCATCTAGTCAATGCCTTTGATGAAAAAGTCAGGTGAGTGGACTGGCCACAGAGAATGATGATGAAAACTCCAGTTTACAAATGTGCTGTCTATCTGCACTGGCATTCCTTCCAGCTGCTGAAAATCCAGGGCCTTTTAATGAATTAAAACTACATTTGCCTGACGAAGCCAGTGAGGTGACTGGCTCAGAAATGATTACGTGCAGGCAGGATAAGAAGACACCTTCCCAGTGGTGTGTTTGTTGTTTGTTCACCAAGGCCATTTCCACCATATGTGTGACCTGTACACAAATTCACGGGGGTGATACACGCAGAAAACGCAAGGTCTGTGTGCGAGCACATGCAGAATGTGTGCAGTGGCAGAAGTAGTACATGATTAGACACCTGGCAACTATCCTTCCTACAACCGAAAGCACATTAATCCCCTCTCCAGCACTGGGCCTTCTGCCCTTCTAACAGCGGTCTTTCTAAAGGGGGCTTGAGTTTTCAAGATTTCAACATTCAGGATCTTAATCTTTCTGGACTCTGATTTCTGGGGTTTTTGATCTTCGGGGATTCTGAACTTTTGGGACTTCAACACTGAGATTATGATGTTTAGAGCAGTGTTTTCCAGGGTAACGGCCCAAACCTCCACTTCCACGTCCCTGTAGACCCAGCTTTCCTAAAGGTGACACAGTCACAACACAAGGCAAACTGAAAGCAAATCAGTGACAGAGTGCAACTGCAAATCCTGCAAAAGATGCAAGTTTCATGACATCACTGAGAGTGATGCTGGAAAACAACAGCTGGGGACCAGCAAAGATCTTAGCAGAGAAAGACCTGGCAGTCAGGCCAGGTCACAATGAAAGAGAAGACAGCCAAGGAAGAAGACAAGACAGGAAGTTCCCAAAGAGGAGATCTCAGCATCAAAGAGCAGCAGGCAGTAAAGCCGAAAATGGGCTCTTGAGTCTCACGAAATGACTCTTTATCATCACACCGCAAAGGGTAACTTTGCATGAATGACACCATATCACACAGTCATTTAATTTCACCAGAAAAAAAAACTGTGTATCCCCCAATGAAAAATAATCAACACTTGATTCCCTCTCTGTTGATTCTGAGAATTCATGCCATGTTGTTACTACATGGTAAATACAGTTAATGAAAGAATGAAATTCAACCTGATTTTAGGATATGAGCTTTCTTCAAGGTAAAGACTGCATGACCCCCTCCTCCATCCCAATACTGCTGCTGGACCCCACCTCGTATCCTAAAGACCCCCCTCTCTTACTAGGAGAAACCCTTCACTGAGGGCAAGAAGCTGATTTG
Organism: Heterocephalus glaber; assembly: GCF_053883595.1. NCBI lineage: Eukaryota > Metazoa > Chordata > Mammalia > Rodentia > Bathyergidae > Heterocephalus > Heterocephalus glaber. Next base: position 19,739,458 of record NW_028258410.1, on the reverse strand, counting down.
CCCTCAGGAACCAAGAACCCACCAAAAAGTGCACCAATAAGGTAAGAAATGCCCGGTGTCCTCTCCTGGCTCCACCCGACCTCATGACAGCCCCTTTCCGTCCTACTGGTCAGCAGGAATAGCTATCGTGCACATGTGGGAGTGGCCTTGGCATCCAGACAACCACAAGAACTAGCCCCAACTGGCTGGGCTCACTGGGCTTTCATCACTGACCTTCAAGATCTTCCTCTCCCACCCGTACCCTGCTTCTTTTTCTCATGCTGGTGGCCCCAGAGTTTTCAACTCAAGGTATCAACAGGAAAAGAAGTGTGAACATCCCCCCAAATTTGTCCCACAAACATTTATGAGGTCCTCCTGCCCTGGGCCACAAACGGAGATGCAGGAAATGGAAAGCTCAGATCTCCCTTGAAGTAAAGGGATGCAGGTTGCAAACCAGCAGACAGACACCCAGCAGGACGGTGGGGCCATGGAAAGAAGGACAGAGTGGTGCTGGGAAGAACCTGTGAGCAGGGGGACCTGACGTGGAAAGCAGGTGAGGCTGGGCTATGCCTGGGGCCAGAGGCGCCGCAGGGGCCAGGGCAGGGGTAGCTCCAGAGAGAGGACAGGTAGGGGATTCCAGGGAACCCAGAAATGAAGGTTTGTGCACAGCCCCTAGGAAAGGGGCCTGGGGCCACACTGGAGGTGGGAGGGTAAGTGCTTGGATCCTTCTGGAAGATAAACGAGCAACGCAGCTCCCAAACCCTAAAATCTAGGCTCCCTGGAAGCAAACCAGTCCCCCCCTACAGAGACCCATCTGTCACACCCCAAGATGTGACAAAAGGGGGGGAGGTGCTGTGGGAGAAAGGAAGAGAGAGAGAGGAAAGAGAGGAGGGGAAGGGAGAGAGAAGAGAAACAGTGCAGGGTAGAAAGGGGAGGGGAGAGAGGAAGGGGAGGGAAGAGCAAGAGGTCACCAGGAGCCACAGAGCATCTCTGCCCAGTGAGCCCTGACCCTTGCAGTGTCCTCCCCCCCAACACCCTCCAAGAAGCTCTCAGAAGCCCTGGCAGGCATAGGATGCTGGTGACCCTCTGGGGCCCCATGCCCTGGGCCTCACTAGTAGTCAGAGAGGGCCAAGCAAAGGCTGCTGAGGAGCTGGGGGCCATTCCTGACCCCTCCTCCCTCACCATGGAGACAGAGGATAGGCCCTCCCTGAAGAGGGCTGAGAGCATTCTTTCTCTCCTTTTCACCCTGGAAACTGAAGGTGGTATCTGCTCCCCGAGGCCCCAGGCTACACATCACTTGGGGATATCTCAGCCTCATCGAGTAAGAATCATTCTAACTGTCCAGTGATTCTGTTCAAAGACACTACAAAGTTCTTCTATTTAAAAAGAATTTTTTAAAGGCTGACTCCAAAATATCACATATTACAAGTGTTTGAAGGAACAATCTTGCCACTGAGTAGCACATAGCTCCTGGCCAATCAGAGTCCACAAGAGAATTACCCAAAGGGCAGTGAGTACTTTCTAGCCCATTTCCTCTTTCTGCTGCTATCCACATGAGGGGGAGCCTCTTGCAAAAAAAAAAAAAAAAAAATTATACACAGATCCGGAAGATAGGCGATGGACTAAGGAAACCTCTAAAGAAAGCTTGTTGCAAAATGTTTTAAAAAGGAAAAAATAAATTTAACACAGGAATACATAATGGTACATGTTTTTAAGTCTAATTTTGAAAAATGAACAAAACACTTTCCCCCCAAACATCACAAATGACAAGTGGTGACCAGATGTTGGGGTCGGGAAATAGGGCTGAGGTTGGTTTTATTTTCTTTGTTTTCATGAAACCTAAAAATTAGAGATGTCACAAATGCCCAAGCAAAGAAAAAGTAGGAAAGTTGCCAATGTGGTAACTAAACCTAAATTGCAGAGCACTGGAGACTTCGAGATGAACACACCCAGAAACCAAACATCTAACGCCAGCGTGGGGGCCACAGGAGAATGCATGCAACCCCAGACTGAACTTGTAATTCACTTGAGGCATTTAAAAGGCCCATGGGAAGCTCTCTGTAAGCCAAGAACACTTTATGGTCAGGACAGATCCACCACCCCAGAAACAGGCGGGCAGTATCCCGAGAGCCTTCTGCGGGATGCAGCACGAAATGTTTGGGGGTATGATGTAAGTTGGGTGAAGTGAATCCATCCAAAGATGAGTCATGAAAGAGCCCTCAAATGTGCCTCAGAAATCTCAGCTGCAGAGCACAGAACTGAGTCCCAAAGGCCCACCCACCTCTCATACAGGACGCTCCTCTTTCTCAGGAGTCCCGGCCCCAGCAATGACCGAGGGAGGCACCTCACCTTCTGCCACCAGCTTCTATTCTCCTTTCATCATAATGCTGCCACCCGAGCCACCCAGAGCACAGAATAAAGCCAATCCTTCATACCCTGAGCCCCAGATCAAAGTATACCTAAAGCCGGTGTTCTAGCTTCAGGAGTTACTGCATTTCCTTTCTTGTTTAAGCCAATTTGTTTCTGGTCACTTACACAGAAAGCCCATCATCCAAGGTAAACCCCAACTGTAGGCTTAGCCATCCAGCTATGTCCACCCCTTCTCCAATTCAGCAGGGAACAAGTCCTTCCCGTGTCCCAGATGGGGGCACGTGGCAGGCCTATGGCTTCACTCACAATGCAATCCAGCACCTGCTCCACCGACGTCTCCATCCACCCTCCCTGCAGGGACAGCCTGGGGAGCCACAGACCCTTGACTCTGCTCCTCACCACAGAACTTTCCTGGGTGGTGATGGGGATGATGTTGATGATGATGCCAAAAAGCAGCACTTCCTAGGAGCTCAGACCAGGCCTACAGCCTTGCTCTGAGCACTTTTGGGTAGCACTCATTTAACACAACACCTTCAGAGCGAGGGATGTGATGTTACTACCCTCATGCTACAGGTAAGGAAGCCAAGCTGCAAGGAGTAAGCAACGTGCTCAGGTCACACAGCATGTGTGGGACAAGGCCAGGACATCATCTAGACCCCCAAAGCCACCTGCAAAGCTGACCTATCCATTTTCACTGGCCAGATTTGCCCTTTTCTAGACATCTCCAATTCAACCCCCTCCATCCCTTAATGACTCGGGGCTCCTTTCAAAGCATCGTCACCAGCTGCTTCTTTGCCATCTATCAACTCAAGCTTAGCCCCCCTACAGTGTGAATCATATCATGTCCCTCCACTGTTCCAACTGCTCCAATGGCTTCCAACCCACTGAGAGTAAAGCCCAATGTCCCACTTCAGCTCACAAGGCCACCTCCAACCTCACCTCCCAACATCAGTGCTCCAGCACACAGCCTCCATACTGTGCCTCAAACACACCAGCATGAGCCCCTGCCCTAGTGCCTTTGCACTTGCTGTTCCGTGCATTCCTCAACAGATGCCAGCTCGCTCCTCCATGTGCCCCAAAACTTCTTATGAACCTCTGTTCGAACACGACGTTCTCTTTGTAGCCCTCCCTGCTTGACCTACAAAGAGCCACTCACTGCCTCTGACTTGCCTGTCCCCAGCCTTCCCTATTTTTCTCCTTAATGTTCATCACCAACTGGCACTCCAAATATTTAATGGTTTCTTTGTTCACTACCTGTCCTCCCACCCAAATGCCAGCTCCATGAGGGCAGGTACTCTTGGTCTTGTTCACTGTCATTGCTCCTAGAGGCCAAACATAGTGCTCAAAACCTGCCACGAAAGAGTGAGTGAATAAAGAACTCTGCAGTCTCCGTCCAGCCCGGGCTACCCCAAACTTAGCCTCTCTCTTGCATGGAAAGTTCCGTGAGACAACTCTTGGCCACAACAGAAAAAGAGCTGGAAGATCAGTCTGCTCACCTGTGCAAAGGAGGTGGCCCCACCATGACATGGAAGCAGCCTGCCGCCTCCTGGCCAGGGCACCCTCATCTCCCACCTGAACTTCTACAGCGCCTCCTCCCTGCTCCACCTGTCCAGACTTCTCGCCCTGATCCATGCGGTTCCAGAGGGATCTTTTAAAAATAAAGCCCCGCACATTCTGCCTGCTCTCCTCTGCCAGTGACTGGCTTCCCATGCACCTAGAAGAAAATGCCAGGCCCTCATGTGACCACACGTCCCACATGATGTGGCCCTTGCCACAGCCCCACTCGTCTCTGCTCCTCACACCCACCTCGCACCTCAGGTCCTTTGCACTTGTTTATGCCCAAACACCTCTCTGCAAAAACTACACAGCTGCTCCTTGCCATTTCCCAGGAATAGTGCCACCTTCCTCCAGGCCTCCCCTGGCCACCCTGGCAAACAGAGTCCATCCAGACCCACTCCTGATGCCACCAACCACATGCCCTGCTTCATACGTCCCTATCCCTAGCCACCGTCTGAATGACCCATGTCTCATTTTCCAGGGCTTTGAGCCATGTACTTGCCTAAAGATAGGTGTGTCCAGGGCTGGGAATTTAGTTCAGTGGTTCCACCGCCTGCCTCGCAAGCTAAGGACCTGAGTTTAATCCCCGGTACCAAAAAAAAAACAAAAAACAAAAAAACAAGACAGGTGTGTCCAAGTCTGTCCCATAGCACTGCAGTAAGGCCACCCAGGGCAGGGCAGTGCTTGGTAAACATCTTGATTTTGATATTAATAACTAAGGCTATTGTATCAAATTTATAAGCTCATGAACATCATTAAGGGAAGACAAAAGGTTTTACAAAGGAGGTTCAGGTAAGTTCAGTAAAAATACTATATAAATACTGCCAGCAGCTGGTACTGAATATGATAAAAGTCACAGACTGATACCAGAATGAGCACGGTTCAAGAAGCAGTGATTGGGTGGGCAGATGGATGAGAAAGAAGAGAGGAAAAGAATGAAGAAAGGAAGGGAAGAAAGCAGAAAACTGGCCAAGCACATAGCAGGTGCTCATGAGTATGCTAAATGAGCTCATCAGCACCTGGTGGGTGCAGTGCTGGGGTGCAGCATGCAAGTCCCAGAACCAGACTGCCGGTTCACCCTCGCTCAGCCTTTCCTTACTGAGGGACCCTGGGCATGGACACAACCTCTCTGTGCTCAGTCCCCTGGTCTGGAAAATGGGACAATAAGAAGACCTCCTTTGGGGCTGTGGGAAGGAGCAAGTGAGCTGGTGGGTGCAGAAGGCTCAGGACACAGTTCCACGAAGCCTACAGTGCTGGATACCTGCCGCTGATAACCTGATGAGCAAGGGCTGAGTCCACCCTGGAACGTGGATGAGCCTCCCACCTCTCTTTCAAAAGTAGCCTGAAGCTCCATGGGTCTCCCCAGAAAGTCCTGCAGGAAGGGAAGAGAGAAGAGAGGGAAGCAAAAGACACATCATACACACACACAGGTTCACCAGGAAAAGGAGGGCAGTGGACTGCGAGGTAACTGTAAGACATTAAATGGGAGAAAACTGCACTTTGACAGGATTAAAGACAAAAAGAAGATAATTCAGGCCTGGACGCCTCTCCTGACTGTTTGATTCTGATGTACTCATTCTGCATGCTTCAGCTTCTCTTAGACTCTGAGAAGCTTCTGACTCAATCAGTGCCTGCAATACGCTGGAGAGAAAAGCAAAGTGAAGGAAGGCAGAGAGAGCCCCAGGGCCCATGGGGCGCCCCTGAGGATCCTGGGAGCTGACTGTCCAACCCAGCACCAAACACCACAACAGAGAGCGTGGAACCCCATCACCTCTCCCACAGAAGCCATCACTGCAAGCTTAGTGTCACACCCACACCCTGCAGCCCTGCCCTCCATGTACACGACATCCCTCCCACCACTGCCCAGCGCAACCTCTGCTTTCTCCACAGGCCACCAGCCCTGATCCATTCCCAGCAGCCCCAGCTCCTGGTCATCTGACATGCACCCAGTGCTCAGGTGGCTGTATTCACCACCCGAGAACCCCAATGTGCATTTACTTCTGCGAATTCGTGAGAAAGACTGAATGTGGGTGGGAATGAGTGTGTACACACAAATAACGCACACTCTATTTAGACAGGGAGATGTGCATGTGCAGAAAACAGCACCTGGCTCGCCGGCTCGGATCCGTGCAGACTCTTGTACGCACGTACACTTGCATGTTAAGACCACTGCCTGCAGTGTGCACCAAGGGAACACACGTGGAAATAAATAACCACCTTCGAGCTGCTGCTGCCAGATAGCAGAGCCTTGGGAATCACCGTGCGACTGCACGTCTGTGCATCTGTGTGTGATAATAACAATGATATCACCGAGCCACTCCCATGCACCACATGCTGTCCTGAGTGCTGTATCAACCCCAGAGGGAAACACTGTTGCCCCTACTTGGCAGAAGGGGATACTGAGGCACAGAGGCCAAGCCACTTTGCCTCCCGGTGAGAGCTGGTGAGGGCTGTACAGCAAGCATCCATGATTTTGGGACCCCAAAGGGTGACAGGGAGGGATCCCAAAGTGACCTGGCATCACCTGGGCCCGTGACAAGCCCAACTCCGTGAGGGGTGAGATCCGACCACAACCAACACAGACACAGCCGGAACTTCCCAGGGAAGGTGGGAGCCCAAGGCTCAGAAATGCTATGAAAGCAAGGTCCCTGCCTGCAGTGTCCCCTCCCTCACCGGCAAGTCACCCTAGGGGCACAGAGTGCAAACTGACAGCCCACAGTTTGGCCCACGGACATGTTTTGTTTGGCCCATGAATTGTTTGTTAAAAATGTGACTACGGTGCCAGCTTTTAAAAATTGAGTGATTTCATACCCAAACCCCACATTTCCGGTTGTTGGAAAATATCTTTTAAAAGTCAGGAGATCTGGCAACTCTGGGCCCATGCTCCCACTCAGGAACCAGTGCTCGGGGCTTTCTGAGGGACATGCACTCGCTGCTTCTCTGGGGGCCTCTGTGAGAGAGGCCAGGTCATGGGCCCTGGAGCCAGACCGCCAGGGCCCATGTGGGTCTGAGCTCTGGCCCCTCCTCCCACGTGATGTTGAGTGCATTATCTCATGCTTCTGCACCTCAGTTTACTCATCTGTGGCAACCCCATCAGACTGGTGACTGGCACCCAGTAGATACTCAATAAACAATAAAGAACATTGCTGCTTCCCAATACCAAGGTCAAGGGCTCAAGGTACTGCTCTGTAATGATGAGAATTAATACACATACAGCATCTGCTCTATGCCAGGCTCTGTCTAACAGCTGTACTTTCCACACTTATTCAATCTTCCAAGAGACCCCCGAGACCACTCCTAGGTATGTACCCAAGAAAAATGACAACATATCTTTGTGTATAACAGCACACATGACTGTTCAGAGCAGCATTATTCAAACCAGCCGAACAGTGGAAACCCAAACACTCATCAACTGACAAACGAATAGCCAAAATGTGGCTAGATGTGGCACATCTCTATGCTGCAATATGATTTGGCCACAAAAAAGCAATTCTAACACGTCCTGCACTATGAATGAACCTTGAAAACATCATGATCAGTGAAAAAACCCAGGCACAGAAGATCCCACTTACCGGAAATGTCCAAATCCATAGACAGGAAGTAGATTTGTGCTGGGGACTGGGATAGATTTGACTGCAAGTGGGTACAGGGTTTATTTCCGAGGGGTTAAACTGTTCTGGATTAGAAAACAGTGACAGGGGCCGGGGATTTAGCTCAGTGGTTCTGCCACCTGCTTCGCAAGCGCAAGGACCAGAGTTCGATCCCCAGTACCAAAAATAAAGAAAACAGTGACGGTTGCACAACTTTGTGAACACATGAAAACCCACTGGGCACAGACATGCTAACGGTGAATTTCACAGTATGTGAATTACATCTCAATAAAAACAATAAAAAGAGAAGGGGTTCTTGTGAACTGCATGTTAGAGATAAGAAAACCAAGCCAAGGGCTGGGGATTTAGCTCAGTGGTTTCACCACCTGCTGCGCAATCGCAAGGACCAGAGTTCGATCCCTGGTACCAAAGAAAACGAAGGCACAGGTAGATTAAAGAAGGAGGAATGTTTCTCTGTATCCACAGTGGTGATGGACAACAGACAGGTGGGGAAGGCAGTGTGACTCTTCTTGCACCTGGCTGCTTTACCTGTCAGAGCCAAGACATCTGGGCTTGCAATACTGCCCCAGGCAAATCATGTCCTCTTCTGTGCCCCAGTCAAAGGCCAGACTGGAATGACTCTTAACCTAGATGCTTCTAAGGGCCCCCAAGGACCCTCTAAATCTAGAGCATTATATGGAAGCATTACTTATTCATATCTATAGGGACAGCTGTGACATTAATAAATGATGTCTTTAACAACCCACAGTGGGATCTGGCCCGCTCCCAGGTGGAAAGGAAGAAAACACCAGATTTTCTGAGTCAAGCCCCTCATGGCTGGCTCAGGTGTCAGAGCACAAGCTCAGCAGCCCACCTCCTCCCACCAGGTCTTGCCAGGAGGACTGTCCTTTGAGGCAGGAGGAGCCCTCACTTACTGGGACTACCTCACTGGGCTAGAGCATCCTCACACACACAGGACCCCTCCCTCATCAGGAGGAGCCTCCCATTAGGGCCAGCAGGGTCTGAGCTGGTAGTTTATGAACAAGCCCCTAAAGCATGGTCCTGTCTCTGAGCACGGAAGAGACCTCAAGGGCACTTTGCAGCCAGGGCTCAGAGGCTACCCACTCTCAGACACAGCAGCCATCCCACGAATGAAGTCTCGGGAGTCAGGCAGTTAAAGAGATGGAGGCAGAGAGAGGCACAGAGCAGAACAGACCAAAAAGCAGGGATGTGGAAAGGAAGGAGAAGCCCTTAGCTAACAGGGCCCAGAAGAGCTTGGAGGCAAGGCCTGGGAGAAAGCAAACCTGGGGAGTGAGAACAAGAGGCTGACATCCACGGGGACAGAGGCCAGGAGGCAGGAGGAGCTGCAGCGGGGCCTTCCCTTGAGGCCCTTCCCACACCGCAGGGAAGCACTGCCCTGCCCAGGAGCCCCCATCAGTGGGCAGTGGGGGGTGGCTTCCCACAGCCACACTGGAGCCTGCCAGGAGGAGGAGGAGGAGGAGGAGGAAGTGGCCTGAAAGTGCCAAGCGTCCAGCCAGGTTGCCATAGCTACAGAGACAAAGCAAAGGGCCTATGAGAGGCCCAGAACAGAGTTCCCAAAAGAGGCCCCGGCTGCCTGTGGTTCCTGGGGAAGCCCCTCTTCTCCCTAGCACCTAGGAGCTGAGGGGCACCAGGCTGTTGGCCAATGGGCACCTCCACAGGGAGGCCTGTAGGTCAGGGCTTATCCAGCTGCCTGGCAGAAGGGGCCAGTGAAAATCATGGCCCAGGAAGAGCTAGCAACAAGAAGGCACCAGAAGCCCTAAGTTGCCAACCTGCCTGGGCCTCAGTTTCTTCATCTGTTAAGTGAGGAGACTTCTCTGCTTGTCCCAGCTCCCAAGGGAAGAGCTGGCATTACTGAGCACTTACTATGGCGTAGGTCTGCTCCAGGCACATTTCCCGCCCTCCCCCATCCTGTTTTTGGTACAAGGGATCAAACCCAGGGCCTCACCCACACAAGGTACATACTCAACCACTGAGCTACACCGTCAACCCCCACATTCCTCATCTTAACTTGAGCTTCCTCCCGCTGCCTGTAGGGAAGAACATTTTTCTTTAATTTCCAATCCATTTGAGACCAATGCTTCTGTGACATGCAATAAAAGTGAATTACCAGGGGGAAAAAAAACCAAAAAGACAGACTACAAGCCTAATTTCTTAAGAATTAGATTCAATTGGCATAAACTGCTGCGCCAAATGAAGCTTAAACATTTGCTCTCGGTTTTTGACTGTGCCTCACCTCACGCTACACTCAGAACAGCCAGGTCGCTGGTACAAGCAGGCTGGGGGGGGGGGGGGGGCCAAGAGCTCCAGCAGCCCGGGGTCTAGAACTAGTTCTGCCATACTTGCCAAAGGACTTAACATCTCTGTGCCTCAGTTTCCCCACCTGCAATACGAAGATAACATTAACAGTACTGTATCTCATGGGGTGCGAGATGGGGATTCTAGGAGTTAATCATGGGAAAGCCTTAGTGAATCCCTTCTTCCTGTCAGCTTTACTGGACAGTGTCACCAACCATCAGGTATCACTGTCGCTGAGATGCTCTTCTGTCCTTACCCTCGCCCACTAGCCACTGCCTCACACGTCATGTATGTGCTCAGAGACGGGCTTACTGTCTGTCCACCCACACCAGGATGTTGGATCTGTGAGAATGGGGGCTAATATCTGCCCTCTTACCTGATGAACACACAGCCCAGCCTAAAACTGGTCCTGGCACTTGGTGGGTGCCCAACAAATGAAAAGAAGTGTGAGCTGGGATCCTGGTTTGGCCTCATATTTGCTGTGTGACCTCAAGCAAATGACTCAACCTCTCTGAACCCCCATATCCTTGTGTGTGGAAAAAGAATACAATAATGAGAGCTTTGCTTATGTGTACAGAGAGCTCAGAGAAGGATCCTCCCTGTAGCACTGCTCAGTATGAACCAAAGATTTATACTGGCTTCATACATCTAGGGGCAACTGTGCCCCCAGGGGACATTTGGAGACATTCTTGTTGTCTGTCACAACTGGGCAGGGGGTGCTGCTGGCTAGGAGATATCTCAGCACCCTCCCATGCACAGGACAGCCCCCGGAATAGAGAATGGCAGCCCCAAGTGTCAATAATACTGAATGAAAAAGGTAAAGGCAGGAGCCACCAAGAAGAGAGTGAACATTAATATCGTCATCCTACGAAACAGCAGAACTTAGAAGGAATGGCTGGGACCTCGTAAAACTAACAAAAAAGATCACCCAGGCGAGCATGATCCATAAACAGAGCCAGCTGCAGAAGGCCAGGTGACCACAGCAGCTCACCCTCCAGACCTAGACGCCAAGCCCAGGAGCTGCAGACCCAGCCACCGGCTGGGGCCTGGGCTCAGGCAGAAAGAAGCACGCTGCTCCTACACATTAGTGACATGCAGCGAAGGACCTGGAGGGCGGAGCACAGGACTAGCGACAAGAGGCTGGGGCCGGGGCCACCAAGACTGTGACCATGGGCCGTACTTCATTTCCCTGCAGAGAAAGTGCGTCCATACCTGTCAAACCACCAAAGGCTAACGAAAAATTACAAACGCATCACCCTTTAACCCAGAAATTCCATCTCTAGAAGTTTATAAATCTACAAGTAAGGAGCGGCTTGTGTCTGTCGCATCATCATTTAAAGGCTAAGATGGACACAACCAGTAAGGGACTGGTTTAAGCACACACACACACACCACGTTCATGCATTGCAATTCTACACTACCGCTGTATTTTCTATGAGGCAATTCTATACATCATTATGGAACATGATGCTGGACAGGGCAAAGTGCAAAAACGTATGCCTGAGTGTCACTACTGATGTAACAAACAGCATGTCCAGTGTATCTGAGGGGCCACAGGAAACTAGGGAGGCCGACTTCATTCTACATTACTGTAATCTTTTTAATTTGAACCAGGAGAATGATTATGCATTACATATATATCATATATAATATTCAGATACATAATATTGGTTACATATATCATATATACGATATGTGTATTACTAGTTCTATACCATACAGGACATATGGCACATAGAGTAGGTAAATGTGATATTTGGTGTGTGTGTATATAAAACATATGCTGTATAGTTCCATGTATCCACAGTTATAAAATTTTTAACTTCAAAGACACAAAAATCATATACTGTATGATTCCAGTTTAGGTAAAGTCCAAAAACATGCAAAGCTAATTTTCAATGATAGAAATCAAGACAACAGTTCCTTTAGGGGTTACTGCCTAGAAGAGGACACCTGCCGGTGCTGGCAATTTTTACCTTCTGATCTATGTGACAGAGAGGTATAACATGTTATAAATTCACCAAGCCATACACTTTAACATTGTACATTTTGCACGCAGGATATATGTAAAGGAATTAAAATTTAAAATTTTTATAAGAAAACAAGGACTGATCATGATGGGCAGCAGTTCTAGAAAGCCCCCAAACTCTATCACTGCCTGCCCCCATTCCCAGAGGGAGCTCTTTGCTCAGGGCCTGGGAGGGTAGCACCCTGGGGTTGAGTCCCCCTCTTCTCCCCCAGAAAGAGGCCAAACAGGAATCAAGTTGGCCTTTGTGGTTGGGCCCAGCAGAGTAGGACAAAGGGCCAAATGCCAGGCCTGCTCCCCCAGCCCCCCAAGACACTGAAGCTCATTCATGTTGGAGGCCGGCCATTTCCCCAGGGCCCAGCTACCCTCCCCTCTGGAGCTGGGAACAATACCCCCTTTTACCACCCCTCCTGTCTCCCACTTCCGCATTTAATTGCAAGTTCATGGGTATTAAGTGGCCCATACAGCTGACCTAGCTCCCTCCCCCACCCCAGCCCCCCAAAACAGAGGCCACAGCGCTATCTCTGTTCAGGGCCCCTCTGTGTGCCTGCTTCCTTGGCGATCTTCCCAGGGAGAGGAGAGGAGCCCGCCATCGCCATCTCCTTCCCAAATGACTCATCTCACCCAGAGGACTCTGGCTTCAGGACCCTGGCCCACCACAGAGGCCTCTGCTCTGACTCGCAGGCCACAACACGCTGTCTTCACACCTCTAACACCACTCAATGCCTGCGGAAACTGAGGCCCACTGTCCATCCAGGCAGACCCAGTGCTGAGAGGCCGAGAGTCCTCACTAGACTCTGTGACTTCCCCTACGCTGTCTGTCTCCTTGCCTTCCCTTCAAGCAATTGGCCAAAACCTTTGAGTCCTAATCTTTCCTCCAGCTCAGCAACTCCAAGGACACTCTGAACTCATCCAGTGACCTCGAAGGGTTGGGAAAGAGGTCACATAAGCCAGTCCCCTTCTTATGCACTCACTTCTCTCTCTTCCTGGGCTCCTACTGTCCAAATGTTCCCAAGCCTGTTGCATCTGCCCTGAAAGTCTCCACCTCCTCCAGGAAGCTTTCCAAGTTACTCTTCAAGGTCTAAGTCCCCTCCGCTGAACACCCTGCACACCACACTCCTCTACGACACTTCCAGTCTGACCCAGCTCCAACTCCAGCCTCAGTGTCTCCTCCTGTCCAGGTGCTGGACACTGAAGCAGCCACTCAACCAGACTCACTCACTGCTCCCACAGCCAGCCTCCTCACTGCACCTGAGGGTCCGCTCATGAAACACATCACCCTGCTTAGAGCCCTCTCAGCATCCTGGAGCTCCAAGGAAGTCCCTGCTCCTCACCTTCACCCGCCAGGCCCTGTGCCACCTGCACTGACCCCTCCCCGCACCTATGGCAGCACCGTGGTCTCTCTTCTCACACTCACACTCTGCTGAGTTCTTTCCCACCTCCTGGCCTCTGCAGGTATGCACTGAATGTGCCTTCGAGTCACCGGCTGCGAGTCCTGAGCTGGGGCGTGGTGGTGCTCGCCTGTAATCCCAGCACTCTTGAGGCTAAGGCAGGAGCCCAGCCTGGGCAACGTAGTGACTAAGCAAGACTGTCTCAAAATAAGAAAGAGCTGGCTGGGGCTGTAGCTCAGTGCAAAGGCCGTGGGCTCAGTCGTCATCCCCAGTACCACACACACACACACACACACACACACACACACACACACACAAGCAGATACTGATGCAATGGGTCTGGAGGTGAGGCCAGATTCCCACAATGATGCTCTCAGTCCCCAGAAGACACCTGGAGAAGAGACAGTATCTAAAGGGTGTTGGCACATAGCAGGTGTTCAATAAAATTTATCTCCCATTTCTATCCTCTAACCAAATTAGATTACAGGCAACTGTGTGTATCTGATCCTCCTACTGGGACATAAACTGGAATCTCTTCAAATGTGTGTAAGACTCTCACTTAAATTGATAAACTTAAGTAAAACTGAAATTTTAAAAATTAGCAGCTATTGTTTCTTGAGCACCCATATATGTTCCTCCATGTAACTCTCAAGTCCCCCTGCACACAGGGCTGGGGGTGGCAGGAGCTTGCTGTACAGAGACCCCAAACAATCACCAAGGCAGATGCCCCCACCCACAAGGACACAGGGATGGAAAAAGACCAAGGTTCCTCTGAACTGCAGCCATGTGAGCCTCATCTGCAGCATCTGAGGAATGAAAGGCGGCTCCTGTAGGCGCAGCCAGCCTCGAGCAAGCAGCACCTCTGCTCTGTCCCCATCTGGGAACCCAGTTTTATCCTCCGCAGCTAGGATCACAGGAGCTCTGACATCCCCAAGAGCCCCTGGGGGACGCTTCTGAGCCCCACTGCACAGGGGGCTTCTGCCCATCCTCAGGAGGACCTGCCAGGGGAGCCGGCTGGGTGCAGACCGAAAAGCAGCGCCTCAGCCACGTGCGGGCTATGTGCATGTGTGCGGGGCAGGCCCTGGAGCCCAGCCCTGCTTATCAGTGGCTGCCCTGGCCTCTCACCGGATAGATCTCCCTTTAATCTGCCTCTGCACCGGGGGCTGAGGATGGGCCATAAAGGGGGCCTGGGGAGCTTTGATGTGGTGGAGGATGGAGCCAGTCTGACTCACAGGCCCCTGGCCAGTGTTGGGGGAAGCATCGCCTGAGAGGCCCAGGCCTGGACTCCACAACAGTCTCAGCTCCTCCCTCTGGGGCCTGGACAATTTGATTAAAACCATTTCACCCAACTCTTGATACTCATCAACTCATTTAAACCTCATGACAACCCTTGGAGGCAAGCACTGTCATCCCTCCCCATCTTACAGGTGGAGAAACTGAGGCACAGAAGAGTCTTAAGTAGCCTGCTCAAGGTCACACAGCTGGGAGGCGGCAGAACTGGACCCAAGCTTCAGTGACACCAGGGCCTGAACTTATTTATAAGCACTTTTTTAGTAGGGCACCAACTGGTTCCATTCACTGCTTCCTGGGAGACAGGACTTGGAGCTTAAACCAGGAAAGTCCCAAGCAAAGCTGGGCAGCTGGTCACTCAACTTAGCGCTCTACTCATCAGCAAGGACAAAGCTAACAATATGGTGACCGTAAGAGTAACAGCAGCAACAGCCCCTGAGCACACAGGCTCGGACAGAGCAGAAGGAGCTCTCCCTGGATGGAGAAGTGGGTGGGGCTCCCCTTTCACAGAACAGCAAACTGAGGCTCCAAGTGGCTGCTGAAGTTCCTACATGAGGCCACCCTGAGGAAAGGAAGACAGCCTCTCAGGTGGCAAAGTGCAACAGCCTGGGCACCACTGTGTACTTCAAAGGCAGGCCTCTGGGACAGCCACACCTAGCGCACTGACGTGTGACCAGACTCTCGAGGATGCAAGTAATCGCAGGATATCTGAAATGTGTTAGTTTAAAACTCGCCACTTACTAGCCAGGTGGCCTTGATGTGAGCTCCTGCATGTGTCTGGCCCTCAGTTTCCTTACCTGGAAAATGAGGACAGCAAAGCGACTTCCCTCCTTGGGGAGCATTGCCTAGGGTCACACAGCAGAAGGCCATGGCCCAGCCTGTAAAAGGGAAACTTCCATAAGAGCCACCCAGGAGTAGGCTCATCACCCTGTTCTGTCATCACAGGCAGTGCCATCTGTTCCGGACACCTTGCAGCCAGGTGAGGAACATTCCCTTTCAGTGACTCTCTGGACCTTCTATGGCTTCTATGGCTTCTCCATCTTTAGGGTAAGAGCCCAGCCCTTCCCCTTGGTTTCCAGAGCCCTGCACAGTGGATGTGGGCCCTCACAATACTGCTCAGCCTTCCTCTCCAACCCTTTCTCCTCGCTCCTTACTAATCCAGACACTGGCCATGCGCTTCCCTGCCACAGGGCCTTTGTACAGGCTGTTTTCTGAACCTCTCATCAGCCAAGCCTCCCCGATCCAAACCCCAAACAGCCCCCAACACTCTCCAATTCACATCCATGTGTTCATGCCTTCCTAGCACTTGTCACTAGCAGGATTTTTCTTGTTTGCTGCTTGTCACCTTTCCATCTTCCCCACCAAAATGTCAGGTCTGTGAGAGCAGGGACTTTGTTTTGCTCAGTGCTGTTTGCCAGTGCCTGGCACACAGTAGGACCTTCATCAGCATCTGCTGACAGCACAGAGATAGCAAAAGCCAAGAGCCCTGGAGCTTAAAGCACCGGATGTGGTGTGGGACTCAGCCATTCCCTCTGGGACAAGAGCTCCAAGAGAAGACAGGCAGCTCTGAGAGACTGGCATGGGGACATCTCTGGCACAGCTGGTGACAGAGAGAATGAGCGGCGGCTTCCCTGAGAGCATGCCTGCCCCCAACCTTTGCTGCTCAGAACATCCCTGAGCAGCAGCCTCTCTGCTCCACTCCTGGGCTTGTTGGAAATGCAGCAACTCAGGCCCACCTAGCCCTGCTGGCCCAGAATCTGTGCCTTAACTAGCTCCCCAGGTGGCTCCTGTGGGTAGTGGGGGAGTCCTGGTTTAAACCCCAGGATGACGGGGTGAGACAGGGGTATCCTTGGGAACTGAAAGGCTTGTGGCAAGCCCTGAGGCCATGCTCACACAGACCGCCTTCCCACCTCCACCAGCCAGAAAGAGCAGGGACCATCCAGGGAGCCCGGGCATCCTTCTTCCCTCAGGCCCAAAATAGGATCCCAGACGCCCGGAGCCAGCAGATGCAGGTGGGGGAGGGAGAATGGGAATATGAACCCAACAGATTTGCATGGCAGACGCCTTGAGAGCCGAGCCATCTGGACCCTCTTTGTGATACGAGGAAGGGGAACCACAAGAGGCGGGAGCATCCATAAATATGGGCCAAGGGGTTGAAGGAGGTGTGTGTTGGGACAGTCAGGGCCACCTGTCGCCAGAACCTGCACACCCCCATTCCACTCTCAACTGCCTACAACACAGAGCACACACCCCAAAAATGGCTCAGACAAACCCCTTCGGAAGCTTCCAGAGATTGGAACTCCTGAAAGTCAAGCCTTAAGTCCTGCAAATGGTGCCTTTGCTTATGAAGGAGCTGACACCTTACCATCTACAATGATGTGCACGCGACTCACCCCTGCCAATCAGAACTCGGGCCCCCACCCCAGGGAGCAATGCTAGGTTCATGTGCAGATACATGGGTCAGACAAAGGAGCATCTAGATCTGGCTGTGCCTAAAGCCACTGCTCCTGAGTCAAATGAGCCCATAAAACTTTTGGGGTTTGCTTTGCTTTGCTTTGTTTCATTTCCTTAAGCTTTTTGATTTGGAATTTCTGCACATACAAGACAATCCCAAATGATACATCTGTTAAAGCGCTTACCACTCCATGGTGCCATGACTTTGTATGTCCCTTTTCCTCTAGATTGGGGCTCTCTGAGGACACACACCACTGTTTGATCCATCTGTGTCCCTGACACCTGCAATAAACTCTCAGGAGACATATGACCATGATTGGATGGGTCTTCCGTCACTCTACTGATCACCCACTGTGTCCCAGGCACTGTTTGAGGTGTAGGGATGCTGCAGGGAACAGAAGAGACAACACCCTCTGCTCTCTAGAAGTTTAAATTCTACTGAAGGAAGGAACAGACAACAACCAAATGAACAAAAGAGTGATAGAGAAAGGGAGAGGGACAATATTAGACAGGAGGTCAGGGAAGGTTGCCCTGAGACAGCAAGATAGCCTAGCAGAGACCTAAAGAGATAATGAGCAAACAGACACCTTGAAAGTGTTCCAGAACAACAGGAGAGCAAGTGCAAAGGCCCGGAGGCAGGGCTGTGTCCGGCATATTCAGTGATGAGATCAAGGATGGAGAATGGAACACAGATATTGCTGAGCTTGGGGGCTTCAACAGGGCCATGGAATTTACTCCAAGTAAGGTGGCAGCCACAGGTGCTCAGTTCCTCTGAGCAGAGGAACATGGACTGACTTACACAAGGTGCGTGGAAAACCAACTTCCAGGGCCAGAGGTAGGAGCAGGGGACCAAGGAGGGGGCAACTACAATAGTCCCAGTGGGAGACAATGGTGGCTGAGGGGGTGGGAGGGGAAGATGTGGCCAGATTCTGGGTACGGAGCCAAGCTGGAGCCAACAGGATTTGCTGATGGGCTGGAGGCAGGACAGGAGAGCAAGAGCAGAGTGGAAATGGCTCCAAATGTGCTGTAGGGGTGGGAGGGAGGGATGAAGGTCGCCACAGGGTGAGCTAGAGAGGCTGGGGTCTGCAGCGCCAGCTGGACACCCAAGATGAGATGTCCAGTCATCACATAACAGACACCTGGAAGTCATGCAGGGGGTATAAACGTGGGCAACGCCAGCAAAGGGGCAGCTTTTAAAGTGACTGAATGGATGAGTTCAAAGAGAATGACGAAGAGAAGGAAGGAACCATCCCCATCTCCTCATCACTGGCCCTCAGAGTCCCCAGGCTCCCAACCAACTGCATGCCAGAGGCAGGGTGACAGGCAGTAAGAAGGACAGGAGCTCCTTCTAGGATGCCATGCTGGGGGCCAAGGATCTCACACACCATCTCCTAGTCCAGAGAAGTGGAAAGGCAGGAGGTAGCACTCCCCGCCCACCAATGCCCAGATAGGAAACAGGCTCAGAGAAAGACAGGTGACGCACGGAGATCACTGAGTAGCTAATGGAGCTGGGATGCCATGTGCTGTCTGCCCAGGGCAGCTTTGCCCAAGCAGCACTGACCTCCCTCCACCCCACCTTGGAGGCTGCCAAAGACCTCCCATGGGGAAGGGGCTGAGAACGCATCTTGGCCCAAGGCATAACAGTGACTGGCAGACAACAAGTGCTGGCACTATACTGGGGGGCCGAGCTAGGCAGCCAGTGCCAACCGCAGGACGGGGCCTTCTTCGTCCTCCCAGCCTCAGGGCTTTCCCTCCTCCTGGGCTTCCAGGCCAGCTCGAGCCCCAAGCACCACTGTCCTCCCCGCTAGTGCCCCACAGCTGCCTGCTCTGCAGAGAGCTCTCATCCATGCCACAGGGTTCAACCTACAGAGACCGAGCCCTGACACCAAACTCCAGCTCCAGCACTGACAAACAGCAAGGCTTTGGCTGAGTTGTGACACCTCTCCAGGCCGTCTGTGAAATGGGTGGCAAACAGAGAAGCACGTCTGTCACCACTAGCATCACAGCAGCTGATGTTTTCTGAGCTTTTACTCTGTTCCAGGTGCCCAACATGGTTTCTCACACTCTGCACTACTGACATTCGGGGTCCTGTGGGGTGTCCTGGGCACTGCAGAGTGTTCAGCAGCTGCCCTGGCCTCCACCCACGGGATCCCAGTGGCACCTTCCTCCAGGGCTAGGACAACTAAAAATGTCCCCAGACACTGTCATTATGTCCCCTGAGGGGCTAAACTGCCCTTGTTCAAGAACCACTGTCCTGTGTCCATCAGAATATCCACTGCCACTCCACAAGGGCAAAGACCTTGTCCACGTGTCACATCTGAGGCTCACGTTTGACCTAGGCAGTCTGGCTCAGCTACTCCAGGAGCTTCTTGAAGGACCAGGGGTGGGTTTATGTCATCCAAAAATATCATCTACAGGTCTGGTACATTGTTATGGTTTGTATCTAGATATCACCCCAAAGCCTCATATGCTCATAGGTGGAGCTTTTCAGAGCTGGCTAGGTCTAGGGTGTGTGATACTGGGATTATGGATGTGTGGTACTGGATTAGTCTACTGATTGGAATTAGCATAGTTCTGGGTGTGGATAATAAATAGTAGATAATAAATAGTTCTGGGTGTGGTGTGGGTGGAAGCCCCACCCTGAGTGTGGGTAGCACCAATCAATAGGTTTATAGCACGGATGCAATATAAAGGAAGAGAGGGAAGGCAGGTTTGCTGCTTGCTGCTTGCTGGCTTCTGCCTGCCATGCCATGAACTGTTTCTCCCCTGTGATGCCCCTCTGCCATACCACCCTGCCTTGGGGCCAGCCAACTATGGACTGAAACTTCTATAGGCTGTGAGCTGAAATAAACCTCTCCTTTAACTTTGGGTATTGGGTATTTTTGTCTCAGCAATGAGAAAAGAAACTAAGACATACATCGTGGGTCTTCTCCAAAGGGTTATTTTTTGTCTGTTCTAAACTCCAGACTTGGTTTGTTATTATTGACAGCACCTAGCATTAATTATATGCAGAGCACCACACTAAACATCTTTTGTGATTCATGGCTCATTTCAGATGTACAAAGATCCCAGGAAGTAATATTATTAGTCCCACTTTACTAAGGACAAAACTAAAGTTCAAAAATGATAAATGACTTCCCCCAAGTCACATAGCTGATTAAAGGGAGGAGCCAGGGGTAGAAGATGAGTTCTTCAGACTGGGAAGTTCCCTGATGAGGGAGTAGCAAGCATGTATTGAGCACCTACTTTGTGCTTCCAGTGGACTCAGCATCAGGAACACCAAATCAAAGTGAACCCAAGGCAGCATTAAGCATGTCCTGAGCACCTACTGCGTGCCAGCAGTGACTCAGGACCAGCGACACCATGTTCAGGTGGACCAAAGCAGCTCCAACACCAGGCAGAAAGTGGTGAGGGCCCAGGGGTGATGTGGAGGGCTGAGGAAGAAGAAGGTCACAGGAGCTTAGAGTAGTAGGAATGGCTTCTCAGAGGACATATTCAAAGTAAGGGGACAGCTCAAAATAATCCAATATCCATGCATTTACAGGACAGTCAGGGAAGGAGGCAACAACATCTGAACAGAGCGTGGCTGAAGACAGAGCTGAGCCACACTGATGCCTAAGGCAGGCACAGCCACTGCAAAGGCCCAGAGGCAGGGCTGTGTTTGGTGCAGAGAGGAATGGAAACAGAAAGCAATGGCAGGGAAAGGCACCCAGAGATGGCCAGAGCTGCCTCTGCCTTGATACACAGCAGATTATAATGAATTCTCTTTTACGCCTCTGACCCAGCAGAATTGGGAGCTCACAGGGGCTCAGGCAGTGTCCTGCTCATGTCACCATCACCAGCCCAAGCACAGATGTGCACACAATGGCTGAGCAGGAAATCCAGCATTTCCTCCTCCAACCCTCACCAGTTCAAAGGGAGAAAAGCCTGTCTTGCTCTATTATTAGTCAACATTAATGTGAAAAATAATGTTAATTATAATTAATTCACAATGCAAAAAAGTATACAAAAATAAAGTTAAAAAGACTCTTCTACCCTCCTCCCTTTTCTCAGCCTGAGGCCACCAGTGAACACCCTGGTGCACATTCTATAGTATCTTTCTCCACCCTGATCCATACTATCATAACACAGATCTTGAATGTCCCCTAAAAGCTCCTGCGGTCCTCAGCCCATGTGGATACTGGGAAGTAGTGGGACCTTTAGGAGAAGTCAAGTCACTGGGGCATGTCTTTGGAAGGGAATACTGGAACCCCGTTCCTTCTGGTCTGCTTCCTGGCCACCATGATGCAAACAGCCTTTTCTGCCACACATTCCCACTGCCATAATGTGCTGCCTCATCACCAATCCAAAAGCATTCGTGCCAACCATGGACTGAAATTCAGAAGCCATAAGCCAAACTAAGACTTTCCTCCTTTAAGTTGATTTTCTCAGGTATTTTATTACAGTAACAGAGTTGACTTACACACATATCCAACAAAACAACCATTTCTGTGCTATTTTTTCCTAAAAAGTAGGATCACACTCTACATTTGACTTTGCAACCTAGACTTTCTTACTGAACCATCCAGCATGGGCAGCCTTCTTGTCCATCAACAGAAAGGAAGCACATTCTTTTAAATATCTGCCTGGTACCCCAGTGAGTAGACAAATAACAATCCTAGGCTTTTATCTGTTAATGATCATGACTTGTGCTTGCCAAGTTTTGCATCATGAACACAACTGAAATAAACACCTTTATAACTTATAGCTTTTTGTACTTTTTTTTTCTTGTTTCTATATGACAAGAGTCCCAAAGAAACCAAACCAAAGAGTATTGTGAATTTTCATTTTTAAAGATATTGTCAAACTATTTTTCCCAAAAGACACCAGTGCTTACCACTGGCCCCACAGGCTGTTTCTGGGCATCCCTGCCAGCCCTGTGCTGCTGAGCATGTGGAAGAAAAGTAAGGGCTAGAAGGAGACAGTGACTAATGGCTCCTCAGGGGATATGTGCTTGCATGTAGTTCTCATTCCATAAAACACAACCAAGTCAAGAGCATCGGGGCCCAACTGAGGGCTTGGGGGCACAGGCCATCTACCTATGACCTGGGCAGGACAGGGTCCCTTCCTCAGCCCTTCCCACTCTAGCAAGCGCGACTCCTACTGGGCCGGCACCATGCTCCCTTCTGAGATGGATTTCACACCCGGCACAACAAAGATGCCTTTGTCGCTGGGGAAGAGGAGCGAGCGCTGCCAGAACATTCTGGGTTCTGTTCATTCAACCTCCGTGTGTGGGAGGTGGAGGGCAGAGGGGGGAAGAACAGGATGCTCCCCACTGGGCTGACCTCGGGCTGGCTGCGCTGGCAGGACTGAGCTGCCCCAGATGCCCTGTCGCTCACTCATAAGTTTGTGCCACAAACACTTGCTGGGAGCTTACACTGTGCCCAGTGCTCTCAGAGCACTGTACACGTGTCGCAGCACACACTACAGAGGTGACATAACAAAACCACTGTACAGTTGGGAAAGCAACACTAAGTCACACAGGTACTAACACAGAGCCACAAGGCAGGACGTGTAACTCACCTCTAATTACCTGCAGATCACCCAGCTCCAGCTGCCTCCTCATGCACCAGGGTGGCCTCCTCCCTCTGCCTGCACCAGTACCCTACAGTCTGTTCTCTGCAAGCAGCCAGCCTCCCCTCTCTTCCTGTTACCCCTGACTTCTCCCCTGGCTCATTCAGCAACCTAGCCACCCTGGCCACCTTGGCCTTTTCGCTTTTTCTGAAACATGTTTCTGCCTCTGGACCTTAGAACTTGCTGTTTTCCATGCCTGGAACATTCCTCCCCAGAGACAGACTGAGTGATTTTCCTGAGGTGACTCACCTAGAAGACCCAGGGCCTGGATTCAACCCCACACTGTATGGCTTCAGGGAAGACAAAACACACAGTAGGAGAAGGACACTGCATGACTCTGGGCAGGTCTGAACCTCTGTCTCCTTGAGAGAAGAGACCACCCCTCCATATGGAATTGGGCAACTATGGGTTAACTGTGTTATTGGGCAATTATGGCTTAACTAGGTAACTATGCTCTTTGTAGAATGTACCTGAGAGTAGCCATGACAACTTCTGCAATCTGTCACCAAAGGAGTGTAATGGACTAAGACCCGCCAGAACTCTTTGCTTCCCCGCACACACATACTTGCTGCTCTGCTTTGTGTAAATCCTGCTTGCTATATTCCTAGGAAAACTCCAATGAAAGTAAGTCTCACAGATGTAAAAGGAGGTATATAAAAAAGAAAAAACCTCTATTCGGGGCTCTCGAGACGGACAGGAGTCACTCACTGAGCTGCCGGCATTAAAAGCCACTTGTTGCTCCTATCTTCATGTTAAGAGTGGTCTGTCCGGAGTCCTTACAGTTTCCTGCTTCATCCTCATCAGTGGAACAGTGGAAAACCACCCCCCACACCAGGTTCCTGGGAAGCTAGAGCTTGGAAAGTGTCCACTGAGCACAACACCTCAGCCACATGGGCAGTGGTGTTAATTAGCAACACACAAAGAGGCAGGCTAGTCAGGGAAGACCACCTGAGGAGGGAGGATGCCAGCAAGCCCAAGAGGCACAGCACGTAGACCAGGTAACAAGAGGGCTTCTGGGTGACCCATGACTGGGGGCAGGCAAAGGCTGCCACGCTGGATGGGGGTCCCAGAAATGTAAAGCAGAAGCACCCCACCAGCAGCCCTTCCCTCTCTGGTCCCAACACCCTGGGGTCTTCCTTCTGGGAAGCCCCTTTCCCCACTGCCAAGGGTACAAGGAGGGCGCTCACCAAGACCTGGCCTGAGTCTCAGTGATGGGTCAGGGATGAGTGGTGGCCAAGGCAGCCAATCAGAGTCCACCTCAGCATTGGGCAGTCCCTTCATTAACAAGGCCACACCATTCCTGCAACTGCCATTCTTGCTGAAGGCAGCTTGACAGGCTTTCTGTCACCTGAACCAGCAAATCCTGATGACCAGCCAGCCCAGACAGTGTCAGGGTCCAGTTGACCAAGTGGAGGCCCTGGACACCACCTGAGGGCCCTCTTCTACCCACAGGGGACCTCAAGTCTTCCTTACTGAGGTCTGCACTCAGGGTCTCCCAAAGGAGCACAAGAGCAGGAAGTAAGACAGACAGATGTGGGAACATCGTGTGCAACAGCTGATGTTGCAAAAAAGCAAAGGGAGTGACTGCCCAGAGGCCACAGGAAGCGGAAGTTGGGGTAACAGAATCAGCCTAAGAGAGATCCCCTCTCCTCCACTCAGAGAACCAGAAAGACCACCCACAACTGGAAGGCATTGCACACTCAATGCCAGCCGGGCCAGGCAGGTACAGGGAAGGCTGGCTGGCTGGGTCCTCTGTGAATGCACTGGCAGCCGTCTCGTCCAACAGCCCAGTGCTTCTCTGCTCTTACACACAGGACTGCTCTCCTCCTCCAAAGGGAAACTTGCCACCTCCTGCTTCTCTCAAAACACACAGAGCTCTTGGTCGGGCACTCAGTTTCTCACTTGATAAAAACATTTAGAAGAAATATTCCTGGGCCAGGGATGTAGCTCAGTGGCACTGCACCTGCCTTCCAAGCACAAGGTCCTGAGTTTAAGTCCAGGTACAAAAAAAAAAAGAGGAAGAAATATTTCTTTGTTCTCTTAACTACACAATTAAACAGTTAAAAACATCCGGGCAACCAGGCAGTGCTGGTCTCCAAGTCAAGGCCCTGAGGGCTGGCGACTGTGGCAAACTGAAGCCCACAGGCCCCATGCTCAGCGGAGATGCAGCTGCCATCCAGCTCCAGCCAGGCCCTGCATGCTGGAATGTAAGCCTGCAGTGGGTTCATCTCCTGATTACTTAAGAAGCCAGAAATACAGATTTTTGCATGAAATTTCTAGATTTTTCAACATTAGCAGCTTGTAAAAAACATTTTTTTCAATGCTGTGCAGGGCTGTCAAAATCCACTCAGAGGTCTGATCTGGCCTGAGGGCCCCTGGTTGGGACCCGGAGGTTGGACCTCGAATGATAGTGAGAGCTTCTATTTTAATCACATGCACTCTTAGTGGCCAGCACAAGATCTGGCCCACAGCAAGGGCCCTTGGGCCCTTGACATTTCACACACGCAGGCGCGCGCGCGCGCACACACACACACACACACACTCTCACCTCGGCCCCTCAGGGAGTCTCAGCTGCTGGATGAAAGCAGACTATCATGGGATCAGAGTCAGGAAACCTGGGTTTGAGCTCCATTCCAGCCACAGACTCACTCTGTAACCCTGAATCAAGTTACTGAATAGCCCTGTCCTCAGTTTCCCTTCATGGGAAAATGAGATCAATGGATGAGATACTGTGTCAATCTCTTCCCACTCTGACTACCTCGTTCTAGGTTTCCAGCACAAATGACTGGCCGCAGCAGTAAAAGCCAAAAGGTCCTAAGACGAGGTTTCCTCAACCCCCTACCCTGCCACTATACTGAGAACAGAACTCTCAGCACTTGAAAAAAGATACACATAGTCCGTGATTCTAAAAAAAGAACACTACCTAAGCGCCCAATGGGAGGGGACTGGTTAGATAATAACAATTTCACCAGTAACAATACTATATTATATATTAGCATGATTACTATTAAATGAGCCTGATACATATGACCGTTCATTAATGATTACAATTACAGCTAATATATCGGGAGTGCTTACTATGTGCCAGGCATTGTCCTGAAAGTGTCAGGTCCTCATCACCTACCTCCCTCACCAATCTACGAGACTGACACTTCTGAAAATGAGGAGACAGGTACAGCGACATGCTCAGGGATCACCCAACTGGTAAGCAGCCAGGATCCGAAGTGGACAGCAAGGGTCCGAACCCTTCATGAAAGGGCGTGGTGATGGATGAAGAGCATGTAGGAATGACCCGGGAAGTGCACACAAGGGACAAGAGAGGCAAAACATGGCACTGTGTGTGCACAGCGACTGCACTGAGGCAAAAGCAGAGGCAGAGAAGAGAGCGGAAGCACCCAAAGGTGAAAGGCTGTTGAAAGACCGCACTCTTCCCACCTGTCCTTATTTTCCAGATGTTCTGCAAGAGTGCAGCAAGCGAAAATGTGGTGCCTGCCTGGAAGGGCTTCCCAGGTCCAGCTCCAACCCAGCTCTGGGCTACTTTTCTCCCCCAGTCATGCTTCCTGGGGCCAGAGCCTGCCTGCCATGAATATTGGGATAGTCCAGTATCTAAAACAGGGCCAGGAACATTAGATGCTCAATAAAATGTGTGGAAGAAGAGAACAAGCCTATGTGGTAGGAACAGAGATGCCCGTTTTATAGCTGAGGAAAGTGAGGCCCAAGAGTCAACTGCCCAAGGTTACAGACCTGGATGGTGGTGGCACTGGGACAATCATAAACAAATTCATGACACCTGCCTTGCAAGCACAAGGTCCCGATTTCGATCACTGGTACCGGAAAAAAAAAAAAGTCCTTTCTTTGGGCTGGGGATTTAGCTCAGTGGTTCTGCCACCTGCCTCGTAAGCACAAGGACTCGAGTTCGATCCCCGGTACCAAAAAAACCCCACAAAATAAACAGATTCGCTTTCTTAGTGCAGAATTTATATGGACAACAGTCAAAATCATCAAAGAAATGAGATAGGAATGTGGCTAGGGCTAGGGCTCCGGGGTAGAGCACCTAGCACGCACGACATCCCCAGGGCTGCAAAAAATAAATCACCAAAGAAAGGAGGGAGGGGTGAATAAGTACAATGTACTGGTGGGGCTGGGGGAAGAAATGGGTATAAAGGACATTTGAGGGAAATCCGTGTATAAACTGTGAATTGTATATCTAGTATCAATGTGAACTTTCCCAATTTTGCTCACTGCACTGTGGTTGTGTAATACCTGATTCTTAGGAGAAACACACTGATGTATCAGGGCCATCCTGTCTGCACTGACTCTCAAATGGACCAAAAGCAGTAATAACAATGTGTGTGTGCATGAGGGTCGGGTGATAAAAGCTTCCAAAGGGTCAACTCTGACAAAGCGTACTACCTTGCGCATAAACACAACACGCTGGGTTTTGTGTCTAGACCCTGGTAGGTATGCAGAAATGAATACCCCATGCCATCAGGTATCCACAAACACCATTTTACCACACTTGGTTCCCAAGCTGAACAGTCATTGGGGGTGTGATTTTGACACACTCCTCCCTATTTACTACCTTTGGATCAAGGGGAAATAAATCTTAAAAACTACCCAATCAACAGCCTGGCTGGCTGAATTGTCAGCTGGTGGCTGAGACCACACAGAGCTCCCTGACAAGGCAAATAAAATACTGCAATCCTTTTGCCCCCAGGAGTCCAGTCTGTGGCTGGATTCACACTCCCCAGATAAAGTCACAGCCCAGCAATCTGTCACACTGTGTGCCCCATTTAATCCACTTTCCTCACGCATTCATTCCTTCACTGCATACTAACATAAGACCTAGTGTGTGCTAGGCACTGGGACAGGTCCATGAACAGAGCACGCAGGCTCTGACCTCAGGTGACTTATATTCTCCTGGACAACACAGATACCAAGGAGTAAGCAGGCAAGGTGACCTTAGGCAGTGACAGGTACCCAGAAGAAAAGTGATGTAGAGAAGGTGACTGAAAGGCTGTCTGAGGACATGGCCTTGAGCGAGAGCTACAAGAGAAGGAGGGGCCCGGGCAGCTTGGAGGAGGGGACCAGTGACACACAGTCCCGAACAGAAAGGAAGCTGGTGGGCCCAGGACAAAATGAGCAAGAAAGGATGAGGAGGCTGGCACAGCAAGCAGAAGCCAAAAGACAACACCTTCTTGTGTTTTGTTTGATTTTGTGTGGTGCTGGGGATCCACCACTAAGCTATATCTCAGCTCCTTTCTTATTTTGTTTACGACAGGGTCTCACTAAGTTTCCCAGGCTGTGCTCAAGCTTGCAATTCTCCTACCTTAGCTTTCCACCAAGCTGGGATCGCTCCAGATGACAATAACTTCTAAGCTATAATATGGAGTTGGGATTCCATAAGTCTCCCCTTTCTCCTTCCTCCACCTCTAGCACAGTAGGGAGCTGAGAGAGTAGTACCCCTTGTCACTGTTATTATTCCCATCAAACAAACCAAAATGAAGTGACAAGATACTGGATCTAAACCCAACCCTGTCAATAACTACTGTACATTAAGTGTATGCGAGCTAAACTGTCTAACTAGAAGGCACAGACTATTCATATGGATTTTTTTAAATGATGTAAGAGATGTACCTGAAATAGAGACATAAAGAGGCCGAGTGAAAGGAAAACATTAAGAGAAAAAAGGCACAGCCATAGTAATATCAGACAAAACAGACCCAATACAGGGGGCATGATCCAAGGGGAGAGGAGGAGTATTTCATGACAAAAGGGCCAATTCACCAGGAAGACAGAATCATAAATGTCCATCGCACTAAATTTTTTTTTTCTTTTGCTGTGCATGCCAAACTCTGCCACTGAGCTACACTCCCATCCCCCCCCACACACAGAACTTTAAAACACACAGCACTAAAATATACCAAGTAAAAACTAGCAGAACCCAAGGGAAAAACAGACAATGCTCCACCCACAGCTAGAGACTGGTGGAACAGATAGATCAAAACCCAAGGCTACAGGAGGCCTGAACACCACCAATAACCACCCTGATCTAGATAACATCTGTAGAACCTCTTACCTACCAAGGGGAAAATGCATGTTTCTCTCAAATGCTGAAGGAACGATTAGTCAATAAGTTGGACCATATATGATGAGCCATAAACCGAGTCTCAGTCAACTTCAAAGCGCTGAAAACCCATGGGACACATTCTCTGAGCACAAAAGAATTCAACTAGAAATCACAGCACAGTAAGTTAACCGTAAAAGCCCCTGTGTTAGGAAATCAGTACAGCCAGAAAAGCTTCTGCTCCTCAGGAGGAAGAGCAGAGAGCACCTGATACAAAGGTCTCTGGGAGGAGACAGTCGGGCAGCTGCCCAACCCCCCGAGGAGGGGGCACCAATAGGGACAGAGGCTGCAGGCTTATCCCTCACAACCCAACCAGCAAATCATTTCAAGAGATGATGGGGGTCTGCAGATCACATTAGAGAGGTCCAGTCTTGCCAGAGGGGAAACTGCACCCCACCGTATACCTCACATACCCACCACACTCAAAACAAACCTGAATGGCTCCACCAGCCCCCCAGACCCCTCACTCCAGAGACATTCCTGGTGGGGCCAGAGAGGGATCAGATTAAGACACAGTGGTTAGAACTGGGGTTCTGACATCAGACAGTCCTGAGTTCAAATCCACCACCAACCACAGTCCTGAGATGACCCCCAAGATTCCTGCCCTCCTATAAACACAACCTTCAGGATACCTCCCCTTCATGTCAGTGGGACTGCAAATGTGAGTTCAGGCAGGCTTAGCTTATGATATATCACTGACAGATTAGGACATATACACAAGTGTACAGACACTGTAGCTATCATTAAGGTCTGGGTGGGCCTGACTAAATCAGGTGAAGCTTTGATAGTGAATAGACAGGGATAAGGCCTAGGTGGGGGGGTGGGTTTAAGTCCTTCTAAAAGGGAGAGATTTGAAACAAGAATGCTTCACCTGCTAGCTGTGAAGAAGTGACCACACTTGGTCCCAAGGGTGACCTCTAGGAGTGCCAATGACACCAGCCAATAGCCCACAAGTAAAGGCGGACCCCAGTCCTGCGACCACAGGGAACTGAATTCTGCCCACAATGTAAAGCACAGCCTCCCTCCCTCAGCCTCAGATGGGATCACAGGCCCAGCCAATACCTTGACCGCAGCCTCCTGAGACCCGGAGGAGAGCCCAGTCACACTGTGCCCAGACCTCTATCCCATAGACATCTTGAGAAAATAAACAGGTGCTGCTTTAAGCCACTCAGCTTGTGGCCATCTCTTCAGCAGCAGCAGGTAACCAATGCACCGCCTCTGTGCTCAGGCACGTGCCCTCATCCTCCTGGACCTCTGAGTCCTCATCTGCAGCACTGCAAGGCTGCAAATGAAGCAGGATGCATAACTGCCTTGTCCAGCGGTGGGAAGCGGTTGTTCTGTGTCCTTGTGGCCTCATGGAGGAACTCCATGGTGCAGGATGGGAGCAGCTTCAATGTGTTTTTGAGAAGCTTTTTTTCCATCTCTGGGTGGCTTTCTCAGAACAGAGGATGCTCAGCCCCAGTGACAGTCATCCCAGAGACAGCCTTCACCAGGCAGAGTCCAGTGTCCCGGGCACGGGCCACTTGGTCAAGATTAATTTAGTGGCCGATCTCAAGCTCCAAAGAGAACCTGAGACACTCTGCTCTAGATGACACGCTGTGACTGTCCTTGTGTAAAGAGCAGGGAAACATCAAGAGCCGGAAACATCAAGAGCCTAAAACTTCTAAGAGCAGACCACTGCCTATTACTGAGGCCTGAATGTGCCAGGCACTGAGCCAAGTGTCCCAAACCATTTTACAACAAAGCACCCATGGCCCAGCTCCCCGCCCAGGGTCACACAGCCAATGAGGTGCAGGAACAAGCAGCAGACCTGGGGCCTGGCCCAGACCCTGGACACTGGAGGCTGCTGCCACACTGCAAAAATTCTCAGGCGCCGCTTCATCTTTGGTCACGTTAGAGAACACTGGACTATCTTAGTCCCTGGTCCCCCAAAATCTGCACAAAAATACTTAACAGTTACACTATTCAAAATAATCATATTATGTAATTAAACAGAAGCATGCATACAGAGGAAAAGCATTTTTTTTCCACTCAACAAATATTGAATAAGCATCTACTATGTGTCAGGCATTGTTCTTGAGGTTACAGAGTCAAAGTGAATGAAAAAGATAAAAATCCCCATCCTCATGAACTTGACATTCTGGTGAAGGAGACAGACAAGGCACAATAAATAAGAAAAATATCTAGTACGGCCAGCATCGTGATGCACGCCTCTCATCCCAGCTATTCGGGAGGGTGAGGTGGGCGATAGCAAGTTTGAGGCTAGCCTGGGCAACACAACAAGGTCCTGTCTCAAAGTAAAATTTTAAAAAGGGCTAGGAAGCTCAGGGTTCCCTGGGTTCAATACCTGGATCACCCCCCTCCAAAAAACACCCATTGTGTCATCTAGTGGGAAAAAATACACAGGAAAGAAATGAAATGGTTGGTGCTATAGAAGCATTAGAAGAGCTGGCTGAACAGAAGCCTGAAAGGAGGTGAAGGAGTGAGCCAGAGGCATGAGGGCCAGGGGGATTGGAAAAGAGCAGGTGAAAAGGCCCTGGGGCCATGCACACTCGGTACATTTGCAAGGGCAAATGTGGCTGAGGGTGAGTGAACGAAGGCGCAAGAGCAAAGGAGATGGAGACAGTGACTGTACACCTCCACGTACTCAAAACCACTGCCCGGCACACTTTGAGAAAGTAAGGTCTATGGCTGTGGTTCGTGTCTCAATAAGAAAAAGGACGGGAAAGCCCACAGGGGCAGACCCTGCAGGATGTTCCAGGCCTGCGGACCTGGCATGCACTGAGTGGGGCCTAACTGAGGCGGATCCCAACCGGCTCCCTGTGGCTGCGTGTGGAGAAGAGAATGTGGAGGCTCCGGGGAGAGGTGGGTGACCGGGCCGTCCTGGCCTTCGTCTCCTGAGAACCTGTCCACCTCCCGGACTCAGGGTCCCTCACTGGGAAGTGGGTGTGAGCAAGCCCCATCCAGGGCAGAAGCGAGAGCTGAATTAGGATCAGAGCCATTTACTGGCTGTGAGCAGAGGGTGAAGTCGAAGCTCCCAGGAACAGTTTTTAAGCAGGCAAATGAGCTTCCTGAACAGAAAACAAGGGCACCTCCCTCAGTCACAGGATGCGGGCCCATCTCACCGCGAACCACCCGCCTCCAGCTCAGGGGTGGCTTCTCTTGCAATCTCCTCCACACCCGGGCCACAAAGAGGGGCCCAAACTCCTCCCAGGGTGTGGCAGGCTCAGCTGGCCTCCCCCAGGGACTCCACCTTGATCACCTGGTGACACACACCCATGGGAGGCTGAGACCCAGCCAGGGGTCAGACCAGCCCTGGCCACCACGGCAGGCAGGAGATCTGCCTGGGAGGGATAAGGGGCGAGGCGCAGTTGTTTCCCTCCTCGTGGTGTCTTCCAGGCCGGAGGCTGGAGGAGGCTACCGGGACCCTGGGAAGATGAGTGTACAACCTGGGTTTCAGATCATCCACTGGACTAGGCCACACCCCTGCTGCCACCCAGGGCTCCTCATAGCCAAGGAGAAGCTCCACACTGCTCACCACGTGGGTCTCATCTCCCCTCCCCATCTCACCACACCCATCTGATCTCCCCACCAGCAGCCTGGCCTGCTTCTGTTGTACTGCAGAGGGAACCCAGGGGCTCATGCAGGGCAGGGAACCGCTCCGCGGCTAAAGGTACATCCCCAGCCCTTTTTTAATAGTTTTTAAAATTTGAGACAGGGTCTCAAATTTGTAATCTCCCAGAGTACTAGAATTATAGGCATTCCTACAAGGCCCGACCCCACCCTGGCCTCTTTCTGCTCCTCGAACAACCCAAGGACAACCGCTGCCTCAGGGCCTTTGCGTATGTATCTCCCTCAGCTAGGAGAATACTTCTCTTTTTTCCACAGCCACTTCCTGCTCCTCTAGGTCTCAGGTTAGGCATCACCTCCTCGGAGAGACCT
Source organism: Heterocephalus glaber (assembly GCF_053883595.1). Taxonomy (NCBI): domain Eukaryota; kingdom Metazoa; phylum Chordata; class Mammalia; order Rodentia; family Bathyergidae; genus Heterocephalus; species Heterocephalus glaber. The sequence continues at coordinate 19,706,782 of NW_028258410.1, read as the reverse complement.
TCCTCACCACCCCATCTAAAGGAGACGCCACCATCCCTACCACCAATATATCCTCACCGTTTATTTCCTTCTTGGAGTGTCGACTCTACAGCTGCAGGGACTGTGCAGTTTACCAACCTCTCTGAGCCTTAGTTTCCCCAGTGGTGAAATGGGTGTAATAGTGATAGCTACCTCAGAGGGTTGCTGCAAGGGAGCAAAGAGATAATCCACGCAAAGCACACAACAGGATACCAACAGTGGGGCCTCAGCAAAGGTCATTATTATGACAGCTCTTGTCATTTTCAAGTGATCTTTTTTGCTGTCTGAAGATTCCATGAGGGTAAGGACCTTACCCATCCTCTTCCAGCCACATACCAGGACCTGGCACATAGAAGGTGCTTATATCCATTTAGGGAATGAATATGTGAATTAGTTCTCTTTGCAGAAGCTCCTCACGTTGAGGGAATAGGAGGGCCCAGGTCCTGGTGATAGCTACCTGCTTGCACCAGCCTTCCGTGGGTGGCCCCAATCCTGCAGGCCTGAAATAGCCTCACCTCCCTTGGCCCTGAGGCCCAGCATCAAGGGATAGTCTGTCAGTTCCACCCTGGGGAAGGAAACAGGCTGTAAACAGATTGAGTGTCGACTACAAGACAAAAGAACAGGCAGATTCCCTTCTGCTCCTGAAGGAGCCAAGAAAATAAACTTCCAAATCCACCCAGTGCTACAGGACTGAAGGTCTCCCTTCCTCCCTGGGGTTCCCAGCCCAAAGGACAAGTGAGCCTGCGATCCCCTGTAGCTCCTGGGAGAACAACAAGCATCCCCACTTCGAAGGCAGGAAAGTGGGGCTGCCAGAGGCACAGGGTTACATCCCACATCACACAGGGGCACAGCTATGATCTGAGCTCAGCAACAGCCCGAAGCGCCACCACTGGATGAACCTAACCACACACAGCCACACGGATGACAGAGATTGCACCACATGCTTATAAATGCCCCAAATGGTCTGAAAGCAGAGCTGGTAGGTGAAGGATTTGACCCAGTGGCTCTCAGCTAGGAGCTATTTTATATCGGGCACCAGGGATATATGGCAATGTCTACAGACATTTATGATGGTTCCCCTAGGGATAGTTCTAGCCTCCAGCAGGTAGAGGCCAGAGATGCTGCCAAACATCCTACAACAATGCACAGGACAGTCCTCACAGCAAAGAACAAGCCAGCTGCAAATTCCCACAGTGCTGAATGTTGGGAGAGTGACAGGATTTGCCCCTTATTAGCTGCTAGAGCCAGAATGTCCTCAGAGGAACTTTCTGGCTAAAACACACATCCTCAGAGAAGGATGTGGGCCACACAAGCCTTTTCCCTGGTGCTCTGAGGGTGGAACCCTGACAAGCTGTAGAGCTGCTCCCCTTCCCCAGGCCAGGCCACCCCTCCCCTCTGCAGGCCACCACTTGTCTCCCCTGCAAACAAGGAGGTATAGCCCAACTCCAAGCTGGGCCGAAAGCTCTCTGTCCTCTACCCTCCGGGCAACCGTCGGCTCTGACCTCACCCTGTGCCTGGGGAGCAGGCTGGGTGCACATGGCCCATCCTTTTGTGCCCTCCCGCCTGGACAACAGCCAGAGAGCCTTGACTGTTGGGAAAAAGAAGAAATCACGAGAATGGGAGAGGTCAGGTTCTCCTGTAGCCAGGCAGGCCTGCTGCAAAGACTTAACTGCAGGGAGAGGCAGCTGCAAGCAGAGGATGTGGGTTTCTCGATGGAGGGAGGGGCCCGGGCCCAACAGGCCTTCAGCTCACTGGCCTGATAAAGGGGGCACTCTCTAGAAAGGGGTGCCGTGAGGTCTCACAAGCGAGGAACGCCAACGCCATCCATCTCCTCTGAAAGTGGCAGATAAACAGCTAGCACGGTGCACACCAGGATAATGGTGAATGGGCCTGCAGTGTGCCCGTGTGAAGAACCCGCTCATTTACATGCATGAGCTCACATCTCCACTGGGCATCCTTCTTAGAAGGACAAGGACCACATGTGCCCAGCTGACGGCTTCCTTCTCTCAGCCCAGCACACTGCCCAAAAGCCACAACAGATGCCCCAGAAATACCTGCACACTGAGCAAAGCAGTCTGATGTCTTCGTGGTGGTTTTTCCTGCCCACAGCTCTATTTGTCATAAGCAAAACAGTGGGGCCCACCTAACCCTGCTGACACTTAGATTTTTATCATCAAAAGGTTTTTACCAACTCTCTGATCCAGGCTCTCCGGTATCCTAAAGATAAGATGATTTGGACCTTCCGGCTTAATTCTTGCCTGCCTGGGCAGCCTGGCAGTCTCACAAAGGCAGTAACTTTGTTCCTGAAGCACAGCATCCCACTGCAGCAGTTCAAGGTAGCAGGGGTACAGCACGCTGACTATGCAGCCAGGGGTTCAAATGCCAGCTCTCTCAGGCTGTGTCATCTTGGGAAACTGACTTAGCCTCTCTGTGCCTTTGCTTCAACTGTAAACTGGGAAGCAAAAGAACACCTGCAACTTTTGGGTTAGTACACAGAAAGTGGTTTACGTAGAGCTCACCAATATGTGTCAGCAAGCCAGGCACAGTGACTGACTCCTGTAATCCCAGCACTATGACAGGCTGAGGCAGGACAACTGCAAGTTTGAATGCAGCCTGGGCAACATAGTGACTTCGAGACCTCGTCTCAAAATGAAAAATAGAAAGGGCTGGGGGGGTAGCTCAGTGCGAAGGCCCTAGATTCAATCCGCAGTAGAGGAAAAAAGCAAGTGTGTTAGCAAGCTAGCTATTATTATTGTTGTTGTATTAATCTAAAAATCTGCTGAAAATAACATTTCTTCCAGTTGATGTTTTCTTTGAATATATTCATGCACATATGCACAATTTTATATGAAAAAGGTTATTACAAGCAGCATTTCTTAGCACATTTTTCCTTTATTTTTCTGCTTGCCTCTCTCCACAAGATACACATCCTTCCGTCCTTGTCATCAAAATCCTACAGTCTTATACATATATACAGTTGTATGACTATTGCTTATTTTCCAAAAGGAGAACTATGTGACACACACTTCTTCGCATCTTACCAAGTGAAAATCCCCCAAATCAGTAGGGAAATCATTCTGTATCAATGACTCTGGAATCCAAACTATTCCCCCTACCTTCACTGCTCTGGCCTCTCTCCCTAGTGTGAGACTAGAAGCACAGAATCTTTTAACACACACACACACACAAAATAGTGACGACGCAAAACCACAATTTCTTGTTTTGGCAAGAAGAGCTCCAATGAGAAGAAAACCTTTGGTCTCTTCCCCTCAAAAAGCAGAACCACAGAATGCATTCTGGGAGCTTTCTCCCCACAATGGCTGCTCCTCGGGGACCCCGGCCCGGTCAATTTCAAGCAGACCCTCTGGGAGCCTGAGAGTGGCAGGTCCTGTCGCCAGCCAGGGGTCTGCTGATGTACCACCACCCTGAATCTCCACCGACTCATGCTCTCCTTCTCATTCCACCCAACATGCCCATCTTGGGAACTAGAAGCACCTGTTCGAGGACTGGCCCCTTGCAGGCAGGATACCCAACTGATCCACCCAAGAGGCAAGAGGCCCAAGACTCACATGGCCTTTTCCTTAAAGGAGGAGTCTTTGAGACCAAGAGACAACCTCATTTGCCCCTTTCCCATAGCAGCACATTCCCAAAACACACCCCAGCATTCAGAGACACTGCTCTGGGACCGTTAGCACCTTCCTGCCAGCTTGTACTGATGGTACGTGCATGACTGCCCCATTGGGTGGTTTGTTTCACAGGTGGTACAAACAGATCTAATCACTTCCATCTGTCTTTTATTAATAAAAAGCTGCGCAATGGGACAGTCATTCAAGCTGCTGGGCAGCAAGACATACAAATTACGGTCCCTCGTGAGTGTTGACCTCAGGCTAGTCCAAGACTCATGATACCCCATCACACAGGTGCTGTACTGCACCCACTGTACAGATGGGGAAACTGAGGCAGGGATCAGGTTGGCAATCCACCCAAGACGACCTACAGCTGCTGTGGGGGAAAGCCAGCATATAAACACAAGTGGCTTGGTTCTCTGGTCCCACACTCAACTCACAGCACAGACAGACCTGGAGGACAGAGGAAGACTCGGAGCTGCTGTGCCCACTCTGTTGCAGAAGACAGACCAGTTATCAAAGAGGGGACGAGGGTGAGGCAAAAGGGCCACACAGACTGAGATCAAAGCCCACTTCTGTCACCGTGATAAATCACATCCATGTGCCAAGGCCTTCCTTACCTGGTGAGTCAGGCGCAGTCTGCAAAGTGGCTGGGGACCTGGTTAAAGCCTAGCAATGCTGTCTCCATGACCCAGGGCAGCTCACTTAAACAGGCTTTGCCTCAGTTCCCTCGTCTGTCAATGCAGATAACAATGGCACCCCCTCCTTAGGGAAGGTTAAATGCATAGCTGTCAGATGGTAAGTGACAAGCACCAGCTCTTATTCGGGGACAACTGTCGTGTGACCATCCTGATTATCTCAGCCCAGGCGCACACAGGGAGCACCCTAAGGCCAAGTGGGCTTCTAGAAGCTGGGGTCCCAGGTTCCCAGTCACGACCTCTGAGGTCCACCATCTGGGTGAGGTCCTGCCCTGGCCTTTTCATGACTGCCAAATAAACACCCGCAAAACTCCTTGGAAATGGAGATAGGGTGCAGTCCAGTGCTGGAAGGGGATGAGGAAAGATGGGGAGATTTTGGAGGAACCACAAAGCCCTAGGCCCGGAACAGACCAAAACCGCTGATTCCTGTGGCCGGAGTTTAGAGGGTCAAAAGGAAACTCCATCTGAGCCCCTATCCTCCCCGCAGTGCTGACTCAAACCTCACTCCCTCCAGGCAGCCCTCCTTGGTCACCCCTGCTCTCTGGGTACTGAAAGCCCTACCTTACTCATCTATGCTATTAGCTTCATTTTCATATAGCAATAATAACTAATGTGTACAGTCTGCCAAAATCTCCACTAAATGTTTTAAATTGTGTAACTTACTTATCCTCTTCAAAAACCTGTAAAGCAGGCTCTAATATCATCTCCCATTTTACAGGTGAGAAAAGTAAGGATCAAAAATGTTAAGCGGCTTGTCCCAGATCACAAGTCCACGGACTTGGCCCAAGCAGCCTGGCCCTGGGGCCCAGCCTTGAACTTGGATTTCTTAGACACTCATTTTACCTCCATGAGCCAGACTCCTGGAGGACAGGAGCCCTGACCTGGCTTCTTGGCATCTCCCGGGGTACTCAGCCTATACTGGAGGCTTCAGTTCCACTGGTTAGCAGGACCTTCCAACCAGGGACACCAGGGGGGCCAGGGCAGCCCTGTAAGTCCTACCTATGCCACATGGGACTGAGGGAAGACATGCTTCCCAGCCAGCAGCAGGGGGAATCCTTAACAAGCATAAAGACTGCAGGGGGAAGTTTCACCACCCCCAGAGAAAGCCCTGGCCATGAGCAGGGCCAGCAGGGGCAGCCCAGGTTTCCAAGACAGAAACACCTTGGGTTCTTTGGCCCATTCCCTGCAGGCTGGACACTGGAGGGCTCTGGCCTCTCACAAACCAAGTCCAGCCGCTCAGGTTACACAATCAACCTGCTTCTGGCACCAGCTTGGGGACTGCACAAAGGAACAAAGCAGAAAAGAAGCCTGGATTTCCCTCCTTTCATTGTACAGATGGGGAAACTGAGGTTAGCCAGGTGGCACGACTGGTCCAAGACATTCATCAAAGTCAAAACCAGCTCATCTCAGAACAGACCTGTCAACACCAACAACAGAAATGTGACAAACTCAGCAAATCGAATGGCCCAGAGGTGATGTGGAAGGAGGGAAAGCTCTTTTTTCCTCCCAGTTTCTTTAATAAAAAGAATGTTGACGCCAATCAGTTTCCATTATTCCAGCTTCCTCAGACTCTACATGAGGATGCTGTAAAACCACAGTTGACCCAACACAATCTTGATCTGTTCCAAAAGGAACCACACCATCTCAGTCAGGCAAAGGGCTGGGAGGGAGTGGTGTATTTTCTTTCCCATTAATACAAAAATTGGTTTACGTTTTCTGTTTCTCTTCCAGACCGAGGAGCAGGGAGTGGCGTGGGGGGAGAAGTGAGGAGTTCCCTAGAATATGACATTGCTCAGAGATGCCAGGGCTGTCTACATCTTTAATTCAGAAACTGCCAGCTTCAAATACAGCAGATTCTTCTTGAGAGAGAGAGAGAGAGAGAGAGAGAGAGAGAGAGAGAGAGAGAGAGAGAAAGAAAGAAAGAAAGAAAGAAAGAAAGAAAGAAAGAAAGAAAAAACTGAGCGAGAAAGAGGTGGAAAGATGGCCAACCCTGACTTATCCTCACAGGCCTTTGGAGAAGGGTCCTTTGGCCAAATGGCTTTCAATGCCTCTGCACACCACCTCCCCCAGACACACACCTTTCACTGGGAAAGGCAGCAGGTTCCCCTCCCTGAGTGGGAACTGAGGCCTCACACAGCCCTCCCTGCACCTTCAAGCCACCCCTCAAGACAGGAGGGAGGCTGTGAGTCTCCCTCTTTTACCTACAGGGGTGGGGGGCTGCAGAGCCTGGCTCTGGGGTCTCTGAAACAGCCACCACCCCCACACCAGCCCTTCCTGAGCCAGGATTAAGACTTCCTCGAGCAGAGAAGGGGAGTAAATGAGGACCCAGCAGGAGGCTTGGAGATTAAAGCCCCTGGAGTCTCTAACTTCCATCCCGGTCTCTGGCCGGTCCCACCCCCTCCTTCACCACCCCCAACCGCTTTTCTCACTTCCTAGGAGGGTAGGGAAGTGGCCCCTTCCTCCCTCTCACAGAAGAAAACAGAAAGAGAAGCAATTGCAACTTAGAACAGGCGTTTAAAGCACCGGCACGGACTACCATGGTTCAAAGCTCAGAGAGTATCCCTGCTTAACCAGCTAGGTGATCCTACTCAAATCACTCAACCTCTCTGGAGCTGAACTCTCCCAGTCTTAAAAACAGGGGAAACATTTGTTCCTATTTTATGAGCCACTTACGAAGGCTAAACCTGTTTAGGACAGATGTAAGGTGCCTGGCACACCACACTATGAGCGTTCGGTTGTTATTTTACAAAGTCTGAGCCTGTGGCTTTGCAACGCGAGCAGGAGGGAGGGCAGTTAGGAAGCCTAGACTTCCGAATACTGAGTTAGAAACGCGCTCCCCGACCCCAGAAGGTGTTCGGCGGGTTGTCCATCGGCGTCCCTCCTCTGGGCTCGGGTGCTACCCTGTTCTTTGTGGCGCTGGGGGACGCTGGGTCCCGGATTTCCAGGGTCTGCCCACACACGGAGTCGCCGGTGCGGCGAAGTTGTTCCCGGCAAAAAGGAGCAGCAGCTAAGAAAGCTCCCGGCTCCTGAGTCCCAGAGCCCCCGCCCCGCGGATGTAACTAATTTTAAAACTATTTGAAAGGCGAGGAGGGGGGAAGACAAAAGGGCAGCGCGACGGGGGAAACCGAGTACGGGAGACCCCGAGTCGGGCTGGCCGGGGAGGCGGCATCCGGCTCCGGGGGGCCTGGGTCCCCGCTTCTCGCCGCGGCGACGCTCCAGCCCCCTGGGGACCGCGGCCACAGGTTGTGGGAAGCGCGGCAGGGGCTGGAGGCCGGCGCCCAAGGTTGTCCCCACGTCCGGGGCGACACTCACCGACTGTAAAAAGCGCAAGGTGCCCACGTAGTCCCTCTCGGTGCCCAAGATCTCGTTGAGGACGCAGAGCCTGAGGCGCAGCTGGCGCTCGGACTCCCGGGCGGCAGTGCACGGGCCGGGGCCGGCGCTGGGCGCAGCAGCCCCGGGGGTCCGGGAATCGGGGTGGACACCGTCCGCAGCCCCGTCGCCTCTCGGGTCGCCGCCGCCGCCGCTGGGGTCGCCGCCGAGTCCCTCCATCCTAGCGCGGCCGCGCGGCGCCGGCTCCGTCCCTGCGCGAGGTGACTCAGGCGCCCAGGCGCCCCATCCCGGACGGGGCGCGCCGGCGGCCGGTCAGCTGCGGGCCCGCGCTGGAGCGGCGGGCGGGCCGGGGGCGGGCGCTGCGCGGGGCTGGAGGGGGCGGCCCTCGGGACTCGCGGGCCACCGCCACCACCGCCCCCGCCGCCAGGGAGCGTCTGCCAAGTGCCACGCCGCGCTCGCGCCGCACAGGCGCTCCGCGCGCACCGGGCCCTGGAGACGCGCCGCACGCTCGGCGCCGACGTCGGAAGCTCCGCGGGGCGCAGGCGGGAACCTCGGGAACCTCCGGAAGGGCCCGCGAAACAGGGAGGCCGGAGCAGCGCGCGCCGTGGAGAGCGCACCAACTCGGCGCCCGGACGCGTGGCGTCCCCGCCCGCGGGCTACGCCACTCCCACCCCGACACGCGCGACACCCGCCCGGCGCGGGCACAGCACGCAGGTCCGGGCCGCGGATGCCGCCGCTTGGCGGAGGGAGCCCCGGGCTGGAAGAGCAAGACAGCAAGCCCGCCCGCCACGCGCGCCCCCGCCGCCCCAGGAAGAAAGGGGGCGGCCACTGCCGGGTCGGTGACGCCCTCGCCTCGACACCAGGGCCCCGGGTGCCCTCCGGCCTGCTACGACCTTGGAAAGGAATATGCAAGCCCGTGCTGACTGGCTGATTTCTCTTTCCGTTTCTTATTCTTTTCTTCCTTTCTTTTCCTCTTTCTTCCTGAACTTATTTGTTCGCGACCCTGCTCTTTCTACCTTTCCCAGAGGAAATTATTACAAGCGGCCTTGCCCGCGCCCCCTCCTATGCGCCCCGCATAAAACCTTGGGAAACCCAGGTTCCGGTCAGGCTGCTCTGTGTGACCTTGGTGAGCATGGGACCCTTTGACAAAGGTCCTCACCTGCCTTAGAGGAGGTATGGACAGGTGAGGAGACCCAAGGACCCAGAGTTAGCTGCTCACATTTAGCCCAGCTCCTTCACTTGCTAGCGGGGTGACCTTGGCCTCAGGGTCGTCAGTGTTCCCTTCAGTGCAATGGGAATAACAGAGGACTTAGCTCATAGTTCCTGCGCTAATCCATGAGAAGGACTTGGAACAGCTCCCTGCACCTAGAAAGTCATCTGCCAGTGTCACTTCTGAGTGGGCGCTACATGTGTGAACCGTCGTCCTCTTGGCCTGGCTCCTCTCGCTAAACTGCCCCAACAGTTCCTCCCCTGCCCCAGTTGTCTCTGCAGTGGTTTAGCTCATCCACATTGTAGTCCCCTCTACACTGCAATCATCTTTGGGACAGGGACACATTGCTGATTTATTTCTGTTCCATATGCCTAGGATTGTCCTCCAGTGGGCTTGGGATAGATACCTCAGGTGCCTCAGGACACAGTGGGGTGGCTCCTGCCTTCCAGAGCTCAGTTTCTTTGAGATCTTGGGCAGGGTGGCATTTGATCTGGGCCTTGGGTGAGTGAAAGTGTCTCGAACAAAGAGTAGAGGATGAGAGGCACTTAGCCAGCAGGTGCTGGCGGTGGAGTCCCTGGTGTCCAGAAGGTAGCTAGCCTTTTGCTCTCAGGTCTCTCCTAACCTAGGAAAGGTTTCTGCAGAGCTCTGCTGTGTGACCTTATACTTGTCACATCTCTTTGAGCTTCAGTTGCCTCATTTTGAAATTAATGCTTTGTTTTACAAGGGTGTGGTCCTGTACCTTGTAGGACACTTAGAAGCACACTGTGCCCACCAGGTGCCACTATGAGAGCCCCAGACTGCCAGGTATCCCCTGGGGTACAGAATGACCCCTCTTTGAAAGCCACTGGTAAGGTACACAACACAGGCTCATAGATGGAGCCCATCCCGCCCAGTCTTTCCCATCCTCTCCCTCACGTTCTCCTTCCCCACCCCTGGTGACAATGGCATCATTAAATGATACAACCTTTAATAAGCTGCTGCAGCACTCAAGCCTCCTTTTCCTCTCCTGATACCAGAACCTTGCTCACAGGGTTGTTGCAAGATTCCCCTGTGGACGGTGCTCAGAGACTCAGCGAGTGCTCAGAAAGTGAAGGCTTTCGTTGACTCCACTCATGCACTGAGTGCTGGATCCATTAGGATGCATTTGCCTACATGGAGGAGGAGAGTTGGGCTCCTGATGGCTCGGAACATAAGGACATTGTTTATTTTGTAAGAGGCCCAGAGGAAGTTGGTTCCTAAGGCTGGTTCAGAACCTGTTGATGTCATTAAGGCACCTCTGACCCAGCTAGTCCCATCATGGTGGCTTTCTCTCCCAAGGTTTGGGGCCTCAAGGTCACACGATAGCTGCTGAAAGGGCACCATCACCTCCTCATGCAACAACTCTGTGGCCAGAAAGCAAAGGACAAAGGGGATTTCCCTCTGCACCTCTCTTTTTTGGGGGGTGGGGGTGTTAGCCCGGAGCAGGTCAGGATAGGATTATATGGCCACCCTTGAATAATCCCTGACCAAGAGCAAGGATTGCTACCATCGAATTAGAACAGTCCTGCTTTTCCAGGCATATGGCTGCCTGAACAACTTGACACTAATGTGGAACATCTAGCAGTGCTGGCCACAAGAACCAGTTACCATGCTCTGGGCCTCGGGAGAAGCACTGAGACTTCAGTGGTGAACAACCAACAATGTTTAGGCCCTTGTGGAGGAGGGGGCCAGAAGAAGATGAATTAGACAGCAGGGCCCTTCTGTCTTTCAACCAGCGAGTGATGACGGCCTAGTATGCGCAGCTGGGCCACAGCAGTGAGCCCAACCAATAAGCTCCCTGCCTCTGGCACATTCGGTCCAGAGCTGAGGAAGAAGGAAAATAACCAAATGACAAATAAACAAGATCCTTTCAGAGGCCAAGGATTTAGCTCAGGGGTTTCACCGCCTGCTGCGCAAGCGCAAGGACCAGAGTTCGATCCCCAGTACCAAAAAAAAAAAAAAAAAAAGATCCTTTCAGCTTCACTAGGCCTGAATAGGATGAGCCTGGGAAGCCAGAGTTGGTTGGTGGCACCTTCAGCCTCTGCCTCAACACACTGCCTACCCCCAGCCACATGACTCAGACAGGGGTGCCCACCTTCGGCGGGATCAATGGGGACTCCCTGGGTTCAGGGCCTGGCTGCCTCCCAGTTAATCCTGGCACGGCAACTCACTGAATCATACATGACTAGGCAGTGCCAAGCTGGGGGACCTTTTCCTTCCTATCCCCACTTCATTCAGCCTTGACCTCTCCCCACTCCTTCCATCACCCCCATTCATTCCGTATGGGATCTCTGGGTCCCACACATCTCTCAGGGCTGGGCCTGAAAAAGGCTGAAACTGGGAAACCATCACCAAAAGAACAGGGAAGAAGAAGAGGAAGAAAAAAGTCAACTTTCGGTTCAGAGAGAGGGAAAAAAAGTGATGACAGTGACAGGAAAATTCTCTTCTGTGGGGACAATTTTAGTCTCTGTTGCCATGCCCTTCACAAATGCTGGGAAATACCGTTGCATTTGCTGCTAAGTTGCACAATGGTCAGGGAGAAGACTGCGGTGTGAAAACATCAGAAAGATAGTTCCTTATTCCCAGACAAGACCCTGTCAGGTTCTGCCAGCTCAGGATCCCCAAACCCTCTCCCTAATCTCTGTTTAAGAGAAAAAATCATTAAGAGAAAACAAGGAGAAACGAAGGCTGACTTGTTTTCCTATCCCAGCTCCAATGAGTCAGGTGCAAAGTGAGTTACTGCCCTGCCCAGGAGCCCCAGATGCAAATGAATTCTCAGCAAGTCAGGCTTTCCCTACTCTGACCAAGAGCAGCTTTCTGAGGAGAGGAGAGGGGTCCTCCACCCTTGGACCTGGGAAGAACAGATGCCAGTCGGACCCAACACTGGACACAGCCCATACTTCATTGCTTCTGACCAAAATATTCATTTCCATGTAGTCCTAGCTGAGCTGCTTCTCCCAAGGAAGCCCTCCTGTTGGAAGCAGATCTCTCCAGAGGGCTCTGGTTCAAGATCTGATTGGAGCATAACAGATATCAGATTAAGTCAGGCCTCCAGAGCTTTGCCAAATCCCATTGGTGCCAGAAAGTGTTGGAAGCACAGCTTGGAGAAAGTAGGCCCGGGAATGCCTGAGACCCTCTGTTCAAAACCCCCTCTGCCACTGACATTCATGCCTTCTTTCCAGCCTTTGGACATTCTGTGGCTCTAGAGACCAGCTCCCTGGGTTCAAATCCCAAACCAACCACTTCCTAATTGTGTGACTTTTTGCAGATGACTTCACTTCTCTGGGGCCAATAAGAGTTCCTACCTCAAAGGAAGATTAAGGTAGATTAAAATGCCTAAGAGATCTAAAGTGTTCAGAACGCCTCCTAACCCTCCCAGGAGTTTGTATAAGCTGATCTGAGTGAGGCAGGCCATGATGTCTGGAAGTATGGCAGCCATTTTGAGACCCTGAAGGATGACATTGCTGACCAATTGGAGAGGCAAATGCAAACGGCAGATGGAAAGAATTTGGATCTTTTCTGTGACTGACCTCCTGAATTAGCCAACCATGGAACTGCCCTACCTCTGGACCTCTTGTATTATAAGATAATAAAATTTCCTTATTATTTAAGCCAATTGAGTGTAGTTTGCTTAACCTATAACTGATGTGCCTGCCTTGCCCCGGATCACTTCCCACTTCAATGAACTGATTCCTTTATTGATGAAATAATCACACACCCAGTGTACAGGAGATAACTCCAGGTCATGCCTGTTGTCTCAGCATAATTATTAACACCATCCCAACCTGGGCCATATGGTCTCCCTTGCCTTGCAAATAAGTATAGCTCGTTTGCTCTTTTAAAATACAGATGTCCCCAAAAGGTGCTGATCTCTACTATATCATTTTCCCAATGAAGGCTCATAACATGAAGAGTGACTTGAGGTAAAATTAAGAAAACAGTTGAGGAAGAGATCAGTGCATAGAAAGTAAATTCTGTAACTTCATCAAGGCCAGAGACTGACCTGGATGGTATATCTTGAAATTCTGCAGCCAGGAATGCCAGATGGTTTCAACAGACGTACTGGACACACATTTATATGTCTGGGTTTTTTTCTTTTTTCCAGTTTGTTTCCTGGACCGACAGCTCAAAAATAGGGCTGCCCAGTCCAAATCCAGACACCTGGCAATGCCAGCGGTGACTTCCACTGAGTGCCAGCGGTTTCCTCTTCAGCCAGCAGAAGCACAGACAGCCACACCCTTCGCAAATGCCACCTCTTCTGCAGCTGCCTTCCAACTTTCCAAGGCGAACCCAGTCCTGGAGCCTTTGTCTGGGGTGAGGTGGGGTGTCTGACAAGAATCATCCTCGTTCTCGGGTGCTCACTATGGATAGGTACCCCTGAGACACAACATCAGAGCTCACCATTGCCCTGCAGGGTAGTTTTTACTGTGGTCGTGTGTTACAGATGAGAAAGCAGGCTCAGAAAGGAATCTGAGCTCTCAGATGTGAGGTTCAAGCCCAGCCTGGTCAACTTAGCAACTCAGCAAGACCCTGGGTCAAAAAAAAAAAATTAATAAGGGCTGGGAATGTAGTACAGAGCAAAGACACTGGGTTTGATCCACAGTACCACAAAAAAAGAAAGATGAAAGAAGGGGGTAGACAAGGGATGGGAAAGGAAAGGGAAAGGAGAAAGTAACACAAGCGAGGTCACTCTATTGACTAGGATATGGGTTAGCCAGAGCATCAAGTAACAAATAGCACTGGATTCTTTAAAACAAAAGCTTCTCTGTCACATTATGTCTGGACATCAACAACCTAACATAGGTGTGGTGACCCTAAGGTGTGGGACCAGGCTCCCGCCAGCCTGTGGCTCCAGCATCCTCGCTATGGATGCCAAGATGGTGGCTTGAGTGCCACAAATCAACCAGCAGAGGGAGAAAAGGAGAAGAGAAGGGAATGCCTGGTCCTTCCGAGAACAGACCGGAAGCTTCAGGCATCACTTCTGCTCTCGCCTCACTGGCCAAAACTGCCACCCTGGAGTATCTGATCCTAAATCCATGCCAGGCTGCCTCTCGCCTCTTGGGTGCTGCCAGTAGACTGTGGGAATCTTGTTTCTCTGTGGAGAAAATGGGGGCTTTGGTTTTGGCCCTTTGAGAGGCTAATTTAAATATCCAAATACAGATGTGGAGTAAGCAATAAACACACAATCCCGAGGTTGGAGGGAAATGTAAATATAGATGTTGTAAGGACACAAGAGATGGCTAAAGCCTGAGTTGGATATAGATCACCCAGGGCTGGGTATGGATGGAGCAGAGAACAAGGGTGCAGCCTGGACCACAGCAGTGATCAGAGCCAGGCTGCAGTGAGCGATGCCAGGATGGGTGTGAGAGCCATTTCCACTGTCCCCTGAGTCTCCTTGGCTCCTTGAAGAAGACAGCATATAGCGATGGGCCCTCCTTTGACCCTGTTTCCCCTTGTGCAATGAGCAGAGGGCAGTTTCCAGTCCTGGCTCCATTCCTTCAGAGTCTGAACCACAGCTTCCTTCTCTGTTAAATAGGGACATTAAGCACTGTGCTTTCAGCCACCCAGGTGTAGTGGTGAATGCCTGTAATCTCAGCTACTCAGGAGGCTGAGGCAGGAGGATTACAAGTTCAAGTCCTGCCTGGGAAGTTTAGCAAGAATCTGCCTCAAAATAAAAAAATATTAAGGGCAGGGGGTGTGACTCAGTGGTATAGCATCCCTGGGTTTGCTCCTCAGGACCAGAAAAAGAACTCTTCTCTGCCAGGTTTCCAAGGGAGGGTAAGGCTACAACAATGCCTTACAGAACTCAAAATCCTTGAAAAAAATGAAAAGGAGTGGCCTTCCCTGACATGCAAGCTCAGATCCTCCAAATGTGAAACTGATCTGCAGAGGAAATTGGACGTAATTCATAGAACACAAAAGAGAAGTGATGGATGGGCAAGAGCCACACACAGCTCCACGTGACGAGGATGAATTTTGAAAACATCAAGTTGAGCTAAGGAAGCTGGACACAGAAGGCCACATGATGGGCAATTCCACTCGCGGAGCCCAAGATGGGCGAGATGAAATTGTGGCGCCAGGGGTGCACACTTGGGTCAGAGCATCTAGAAACTGCACAAACCAAGGCAATGGTTTCCTCCTGGAGTTGAGGAGTCTGGGATGTGGATGAGCCATTGGCGGGGGGCAGTTCAGGGTTTTTGATGTTCTATTTCTTAACCCACATGGTGTTTCACAGGGCTTTACTTTATAATAACTCTTCAGGCTTTATATTTTTATATTTAGCACTTTTCTCTCTGTTCTGTTTCCCAATTTTAAAATGTACAGAAAGCCTTACAATAAATAAGACCTACCTCTCCTTCATACCCTTTGACCAAGTTATTTTCACCATGGTAATCTAAACTACAAAAATAATCACACAGTCAGGCAAACTCCGATGTGTGAAGATGTTTGTTGGAGCATCGTTTATAGAAGCCTCATGATTGAGCCAGGCATGGTGGTGCACGCCTGTGACCCCAGCACTTGACAGGTTGAAGCAGGAAGATTACCATGAGTTTGAGGCCAGCCTGTCTCAAAAAGGGGGGAGATGGGATAGTGGGAATTTAGCTCAGTGGCGCTGCACCTGTCTTGCAAGCTCAAGGTCCCAATTCGAAAAAAATACACCTCATGGTTGAAAGAAGCTATGTTCTCACTAATAACAAATAGTTAAATACTTTACAGGATAGCTACAATGTGGAAAATTATTTAGCCATTGGAAAGTCTCCTCAAAGAATATTTAGTGGAATAGGAAAAATGCACATGACAAATGGAAAAGCAGGGAGGAAAAAAGCAGAACATAAACTATATGTGTTAAATATGTGATTCTAATACATATATTATAGATTGATTGTGGCCCCAGTATTGTCAATATATGTTGTATATTCATGCAAAAAAAAAGACCAAAATACCTCAAATATATACAAACCATAAATATACACTCCCCAGTTATATCTGGGGAGTGGGAATATGAGTACTTTTCTTCCTTATATATCTTGTACATTTCCCAAATTATCTACAATGGATGTGGATAATGCTTACCACAGGATTGGGCGAGAGCAACCTGAGGGCAGGCAGCTGGAGAAGAGAACGGGCAGACGGCTGCTTCCCCCGCCTCCTTCAGTCCCCCGTCAGATGCACCTCAGCTGCTCTGGGGTGCTCTGGCCACGGTGCACCAGCACAGCCCCAGACTGTGGCCTTGGTTTTGTTTTATTTTCCCTTCTTATTTCTGCCTTCAGCACCCATCTCCAGTGCTCTGACTTCCTCTCCTCCAGAGACACCTACTCGGGTATATTTAAAGTATGTTCTTTCTATCCATCTGCCATACATTTGTTTGGATATATGTGTATCCGAATACACATAGTAAAAAATACATAAAGAGATAAAGATATAGTGTTTTGATGTGTGTTTTTTAATTTTTACATACAAGGTAGAGTCATGCATCTCATGCTAGCTTACTTTTTTCTCCCAACACTGTTTTTGAGAACAATCCTTATTGCTCTTTGTAGCTGTGACTCCATGCTTCCTGTTCCATGTGTATGCACCACCTGGTACAGACTGCTGGCAGCCTCCTTCTCTGACAGGGCACATTGGAGGACTACATTTCCCAGACCCCCTTGGAGGTGGGTGGAGCCACAGAACATCATTTTAGCTCCTGGATGCCTGCAGAGATGTGCCTGACCCTCTAAACCTCTGCTCTGAAATCTCTCCTATGCCTTCTTCTCCTTGCCCCTTTCCCTTCTGGCTAACTGGGACAAGGACCCCCAGCGTGACCTTGAAAACCATGGTTCAAAGGTGGCAGAGCCACCCTCAGCTCTGGGTCTGAATGCCTGCACGGAAGGCAGCCAGACATAGACCAGTGCCACTCACCATGGATTAGTATGTGAGTGGCGAAGCTTCCACTGGGTTTCAGCCTCTCTTGGCTTTAGAGTCCATTATTACAAGGGCCAATATTAACTTTAAGCAAAAAACCACATTCTACTCCTCCATTCCCAAGTGCTGGACACTGTTGCCCTGAGCTCCTGGAAGGAATGCCAAATTCATCTGTGACCAAGATGCTCAAGTTGTCCACCGGAAATGGAATGGCATGGCCACAAGTGTGTATTTATCATGTTCACCTGACCAAAGCAATGGCAGAGATGAGTCCCCTCGGGAGCAGTGAGGATGGTACGGGCTGTGGTGTTCAGTTACCCTGAGTCAGCATTGCTAGTGGGCATGTGCCTGCTCTGGAGGGCTGCAGAGAGGTCAGGGCCAGAGCAGTCCCACACAGGGCTCGGCCACTGCTCTTGATGGCACAGCCTCTAAGCCTGGCTTCCTGGGCATTCTTGAGATTCTGTGAGCTCTCTACAACCATTAATAAAAATACCAGAATGAATCCTTTTGTTTACAATTGCAAATCCTTTCTTATATGCCAAATCAGAGGACAACATATTTCTTCTGCAAAGGCCCAGATGGTAAATAATTTTGACCTTGTGAGTCATATAGTCTCTGTTGCAACAACTCAAGTCGGCTGTACAAGTCCTAAGCCAGCTGAAGACAATATATAAATGAATGGCTATGGCCATGTTCCAATAAAGCTTTATTTATAAAAACACTGGCCCATGGTCTGGAGTTTGCCAATCCCTGAGCTGAAAAACAAAGGGGAGAGGGGGCGAAAATGGATATGAATGAATCTTCTTTGTTGAAATCTCTGTGTAGGCATTTATTTATTTATTTATTTATTTATTTATTGGTACCAGGGATCAAAACTCAGGACCTTGCACTTGTGAGGCAGGCAGGAGCACCACTGAGCAAAATCCCCTATTTATTTATTTTTAGACAGGGCTTCACTATGCAGTTCAGGGTGACCTTGAACTCACTATGCAGCCCAGGCTGAGGCAGTCCTCTTGCCTCAGCCTCCCAAGTGCTGGGATTACATGCCTGCATGACCACGCCCCACCTCTGTGTAGACATGTGTGCCACATTTCCTGGTCTTAGCTCCTTGGTAGTGCTTTGTTCTTGTCCACATGGAGTGGTGCCACACACAGCCTAACATATTACCTTGTCTGCCGTAGAGTGATTGAATGAATACATGAATAAATGAATGGCTTTCATTTAGAGGTGGTTCCAATGAACAACCCAGGTAAAGAGCAATCAGAAGAGGAACCAGCAGCAGACAACCTGTGCCACAGCACCACTTGCACCAGGAGCCCATTCCCAGACAGAGTATTGTTCTTTGCCCTCCCTGTACCTCCTTCACTGAGACCATCCCATCCCTCGTCACCAGCCACTGAACTGGGCTTTATCCCACATCCCTGGTGGGCATTGGTTTCCAAATTTCAAAGCTAATGAAGAACAAGGGCAACTGCAGGAGGCTTGGTTCTCCAAAGTAAACTGTTCCAGTGACTAATCCATCTTTCCCCCTGGGTATTTTTATTTGTCCCAGCAGAAATGTGTATGAGTCACAGCTCTTGCTGGAGAATTTTTTAAATATATCATTGTGTGTATAGCTCCAGTCTGCAGACCTGCAAGGTCTCGGTGCTGTTGGCAGGGGCCTAGTGATGTCAGCAGCAACAACAAATGCTGTCAAGTGAGGCCAACCAGGACTCCTTCCTCCATGCTCATCAGCAGCAAGCAAATAAAAAAGGAGGAGGGGAACAAACGGAGTTACTGTCTGATGATGGATGTGGTACACAGAGTGACTTAGGCCACAGGCATGCAGATATATATATATACGTATATATATATATATATATATATATATATGCTGTCCTGCCCATCATACCTTCCCCTTCCTGTGAGACCCTGCCACAAGCAGCCTTCCTCTCAGGAAGCCTTCTTGGTTAATCTGATCAAAAGGACCAGCTCTGAAATCACCATGATCTGTGACTCTAATCTCCCCATCTGCAAATCACATTTCTATCTTGCACTGTGCTCCTGCAGCCTTTATGTAGAAAATTTCTCTTCTGCTCCTTTCAATCCACGTGGAGCTTCCTCTGTGGAGCGTGAAGTCATTTCCACATGGATGTGCTGTCTCTCCAGCCCAGTGCGGTGGACAGGGCCCGCTTGGAAATTAGGAAGAGATGAAGTCAGAGCTCCGTTGGTCTCTCCCGGGCAGAGTGACCTCACCCCTCATGGACTCTGCTTTTGTGCCTATAAACGGGGACAATGAAAATCATAACAGTACAAATGTAGATCAGATTTCCTGAGCCACTCTCAGTATAGGCAAGGGTTTTAATTTTGCTCCTTCCTGTGTCCCCAAGGCATAGAACAGAGCCTGCCACCATGTCCGTCCTTGCTGTGTTTGAGCATGTCCCCCAGATTCATGTGTTGGAAACTTAATGTCCAAAGCAACTGTGCTGGGAGTGAGAGGTGAAGGGGGTGATTAGCTAATGAGCATTCTGCGCTCATGAATGGATTCAGCTCATTACGTGGGGGTGGATTCTTCATAAAAGCAAGTTCAGCCCTCTCTTCCCGATCTGCCTCTGCCACAGGAGGACACAGTGGAAAGGCCCTCACCAGAGGCCAGCACCATGCTTTTGGACTTCCTAGTGTTTAAATCCACATAAATCTTTGTTCTTTATAAATTTCTCAGTCTCAGGTATTCCGTTATAGCAACAAAAAAGACAAAGACAGTACTCAACAAACATCTGTTGAATAAAGAATGAATGGATTATTTCTTATACTTGCCTGATCTTAAGATGCCTCACCATCTTTCCAGGAAATTACCTCCAAGGTCAATCTTGACTTTTCCATTATCCATATCCAGAACTCTTGTCTCTCAGATGGCTTAGTTTCCATGGTACTCAAGGATGCTTATGATGCAATAGCAGAAGTCCAACACAAGTTCAGGTAAAACAGAGAATGTATTGGTCCGTCTAGGTAAAAATACCTAGGTTCAGGCAAAGCTGGATCCAGGTGCTCAAAGGCACGGGCTCTTTTCTGAGATGCCTGCCGCTGATGGCAGGCTTGGGTCACATGTCAATCACTGTAACTCTAAATGGCAAGCCTGGGCCATGTGTCTCATACTAGAGGAGAAGAGGGTGGATCTCCTCCAAACTCTGTGGACCAAGAATGGAACAGGATGGTCCCCAAGACCAACTGGGACCTAGCACTAGAAACAGAGAATAGATGCTGAAAAGCCAAAACAAAGCCCTCCAGACTCACCAGCCTCCACTCCAACCTGTACCCTCCGTCAGTTTAACCCCTAAAAAAGCAGCTATGACCAAGTTATTCCCTTGCTCAAGAACCTTCAGCGGCTCCCTGGCCCTGACTGACAGAGCTATAACTTGCAACAGGATAACCAGTCTTCTCCAGTTGGAGGGATCAGCGAGGAAGCTGTCCTAACGACCCAGTTGGACCATGGGAGGCGTGGCAGTAGGCAGCAAGAACGGGGAGGCAGGTGCAGATCCCAGAGAGATCTCCCACCGCACTGAGACTGCTCTCACCCAACTCAACAGTGCTGTTCCGCCACCTTATCTATTCAACAGCACTCAGCCTGGTGACATCTCTCTCCTGAAAGTCTGCTTCCTCCAGCAGTGCTGGGTACTCTGCTCTCTCCCCACTCCATTTCCTGGCACGGCCACTTTTTACTGGTCTTACCTGGCAGCTGAGGTGTGCTCAGACTTTACCCTCTACACCCACTGGAGGAACCACTGGTTACAAACCCAACAACAATTCCACCTCCTTATCAAAATCCCAGCTTTGGCCACCATATGCTTCTAAGCAGGATGAATCTCTTCCTACCTGCAATGGGCAACTCTTAATGTCTCCACCAGTCATGGCAAACAGCCATGTGGCACTTTTCTAACCCATAAAACTTAATGGAAGTACCAGAGGCTTCAGAGAAAGTTTTCTCCCATCTTAAAACAGGATACTTAAAATAGGATACAGGAAAGGAAATTGATTTCTTCTGTTCTGATCTGTGGAGGTTGCTGTGATAGCACAATGTCTAGAGCTATGGCAGCCATCTCAGATCCACAAGGGGAGACCATGCCAACATGGTGGATGGAATGATGGAAGGAACCTGGATCCTTGATATTACTGTTGAGTTGTGAATTAACCAACCCTGGGACTCCCCCAACTTAAGACACATTGTTTAAACCACACTGAGTTTGGTCATCACTTACTAGTAAGAAAAATCATATGATGGATGTATCTTGTACATAGTAAACTTCCAGAAACACGACTCCTTCCAGAACCTTCCTGTCTTGTAACGCCAGACGTATGGTAAGTGTGCAAGGTATGTTTAGGGAACAACTTCCCAAGCAGGCCCAGAAACACCTCAAAACCATGTCCCAATTTGAACCGGTTATCTGCTGTCCCCCAAAAGACCTCCCTTAACGTTCCTTCACTACAGGAACAATATCTCCATCCATGAGGAATCCTCCAGCCTTTCTTCATTCCCATGGGCTCATTTCACCGAGCTCCTATTTCCTGAGCAGGTAGTAAGTGCCGGGCATTTTGCTAGATGTAGGAGAATAGACTCGGGGTAATACCAAGTTCCACCCTCTGTGAAAATTATGTTTTGGTCAGCAGCTGAGAAACAAACAGGTTGTTTCACAGAGAGAGAGATATAATCCCAGAGAGGTTGAGGAGGGAAGGTGGGCACAGAGAGGTAGTACTTACGCTGAGACCTGAACGCTGGGCGATGTGTTGAGGCGTGAGAATGGCTCTCCAGGCAGAGGAAATGGTAAGGGCCAAGGCCCCGAGGCTGCCACAGAGTGTGCGATTTGCCAGGAAGGGCAAGGCCAGTGAGATGCATGGCGAAGAAGTCAGAAGGGTCCACCAGAGGCAGATGCCGAGTGACGCGGGATCTCGTGCAGCGCACCGGGCGAGAGAGCTAAACCCTGCTACACGGGTCTGACTTCCGGTTGGGTGGAAGATGGGAGTAATAATAAAAACTAGCACGCAAGCCGTTTTATAGTAGATACCACAGAGCGCACTCTTTACACACTTCCCACACTCGCCCCTCACAACCCCACGAGGTTGGCATAATAATTACTCCCATTTCACAGACGAAGAAACTGAGGCCCAGAGAGGCGAAGTAACTTGCCGGGTCACACAGCAAGTAGATCAGAGCCAGGAGTGTAGGGAAGAGGGGAACTAGCAGAGGCTGTGGGGCAAATCCAGGGCAGGGGAGCTGGGGAGACAGAGAAGCACAAGGAGCCCTGAGGAATGACAAGGAACATCAGTCGGCAAGTGAGCAATGTCCAGTCCCTCCGACCCTCGTGCCAGCGGCGTGGCCCGCGCCCACGTGACCCCTGTCCTCGCCCCCACCCCCACCCCGAACCTGTGCCTGCGCCCGGGGATAAAAGCGTGGGGGAGCCGGGCCCCGCAGGAGAGCACTTTGCAGACGCTCCCTGGGCTTCGCAAACTTCTATTGTGCGGTGGAGCTCGAGCTCGCACACAGGGCGCGCGGCCCGCGGCCCGGGTCACCTGACGGAGCAGGACGGAGCAGGGTGCCGGGCGCCGGGGCCGGAGAAGGCAGGCCGCCCCTGACCTTTCCAGGGGGCGGGAGTTTCTGCGGAGCCCCTGGGACTCCCCTCAGCCTCACCCCCGCATCCGGGCCGGGCCGCCGAGGGCGCCTCTCGGTTCCTCTTCAGCCGGGTGACTTCGCGGGGGGCGAAGGCGCGAAAAGCCCGGGACCTCCCCACGCCTGGGGCCTGCTGGGGACTTTCTGCAAAAGCAGGCGCTGCGAGCACTGCAGGAAGCACAGCAGGCAGCTCAAGCGGAGCGCAGGGCCGAGCCGTCAAGGAAAAGCAAAGCGCCCTGCCTCCAGGTCAGGGGGATGGGGGGGGGGGGGATCAAGGAAGACTTCCCGGAGCAGGCAGCCTTTCTGAGCCATCTAAAAGCACTGAGAGAATTGATTCCTTTTCTACCCTCCCCTCTCTCTGCCTTTTCTTTTTTTTTCTTTTCTAACGAACCAACCCCCTCAAAGGCCAAACAAATTTGAAAAATGCACAACAGAAGTGCACATTCTTTTCCCATAAATGTATAGCGCGTGTGACTTTTTAAACCTTCTCTCTAAAGGAATGTGTGTGCATTGCGGAATCCTTGGAAAACCCAGAGGACCATAGGGAGGAAAATGCAAATCACCTGTAAGCCAGTGAGATTCAAGCCCATCACATGTCAGAGTTTGCTCCTAGGATGGGGGGGGGGTCGTTCCATTGTTATCATGAAGGTAAAATTTACTTACAGTGAAACGCGTAGATCTGAAGGGTAGGATTTGATGAATTTTGACAAATGTCTACCCCAAACGTAGCCCCTCCAATCTCGATCTAGAATATTGCCGTATCGCCCCCGGGAAAGCTCCCTCCGGCCCCCTCGCAGCTGGCCCTGCCCCTGCGGGCAGCCATCCTGCTAACGTCTATCACCGTAAATGAGTTTTGCTTGTCACGTAATTGGAATCATATGGCTCCTATGTGCTCTCCTGAGTCTGGTTTCTTTCACTCAGCACACATGATGTTTTGAGATTCATCCGCGTCCCTGGCTTGCTCCTTTTTGTTGCAGAATAGTGCTCCACTGTGTAAATGTACGGCCACATGTACCCCGTTCACCACGGGGTGATCTTTTAGGGCGTCTCCCCTTTGGGGATGTTACACATGAAGCTACATAGAAACATTCGGGCACAAGTTTGGGTGTAGGGAGCACTGAGCACTACATTCCCCACCCTTTTTGTTTTATTTTGCAGCAGGATCCTAATAAATTACCCAGGCTGGCCTTGAACTAGGGAACCTCCTGCTTCAGCCACCTAAGTAGCTGGGAGTTCAGGCATTCAGGCATGTACCACCATTCCCAGCCTGGACGAAAGTCTTCATTTTTCTTGAGCAAATACTTAAGAGTCACATGATTAATTTCTATTGTTTGGGGGTTTTTTTGCGGGAGAGGCAAGTGCCCAGGCTGACCTCTAACACATAATCCTCCTGCCTCAGCCTCCCCAGTAGCTAGGATTACAAATGTGTTCCACCATGCCTAGTTTGCATGATTCACTTTTTAAAGAAATTACCAACACTTTGCAAAGTGCTTGTAGTGTACCGTTTCATATTTCTACCACCACTGGAGGAGGGTTCCAGTTGCTGACTAGTCTTAATTTGTATGGATCCAATGGGACATGGGCATGTTCTCCTGTAAGGCCAAGGAAACCCACTGTCTCCTCTGTGCATAACCATCATGGGCAGTTGGGTGCTTCCTTGCAGATAGATAGATGTAGATATATCTCAGTATTATTTTGTGGTGATTCTTTTCTTTTTTTTTTCTTAAAATATTAGGAAACTGGGACTGGCGATGGGATATAAGTCAGTAGTAGAGCATTTGCTAGCATTCATGAGGGCTGCGTTTCATCCCCAGTACCCCCCTAAAAAACCTCCCATTATATATTTCTTACCACAAAACATAGTCTTTTTTTCTTTCTTCCTTCTTTCCTTCCTTCCTTCATTTCTTTCTTTCTTTCTTTCTTTGATACTAGGGGTCAAACTCAGGGCCATTCTACCACTCAGCTAATTTGCCCAAGCAGGACTCAAACTTGCAGTCCTCCTCCCTCAGCCTCCCTCAGTGCTGGGATTACAGACATGCACCACCACACCCAGTACATTGTAAGTTTAGTAAAAACCAGCCCAAGGATCAGGATTTCTACCACCAGATACTGTAAGGGGCCAACAACACATCATGTATTTGAGATATATAGGGAAAGAGAATAAAAGTAAATGAGTATGGGGTAAGGAGAAGGTAGCATCAACATTGTCCACAATAAAAGACCCAAGCAAAAAATGGGCGAGTGAAATGAATAGACACTTCTCAGAAGAAGTACAGGTGGCCAATAAATACATGAGAAAATGTTCAGTGTCACCAGTCCTTGAGAAATGCAAATGAAAACAACACTAAGATACCTTATTCCAGAAAGAATGGCCATCATCAAGAAATCAAATACAGCAGGAACAAATGCCAACAAGGCTGTAGGTGGAGGATGGGAGAGGAACTCTTCCACACTGTCAGTGGAAATGTAAACTAGCACAACCACTGTGGAGATTCCTCAAAACACTGAAACTAGAAATTTCATTTGACCCAGCTATTCCTCTTCTAGGCATCTTCTGAAAACAGTTAAAATCATATCGCAGTGATCCATACATACCCGTGTTTATAGCAGCACAATTAATAATAGCTATGCCTTAGAAACAGTCTATATGCCCATCAACAGATGACTGGATAAAGAAAATGTGCTGTTTATATGCCATGGAGTTCTACTCTGCTATAAAGATAAACTTGAGGCATTTGTAGGTAAATGGATGCACCTTGAGACCACAATGTTAAGTGAAATAAATCAGACACACAAGTTTAAATATTGCATGGCTGGGCCAGGGATTTAGCTCAGTGGTTCCGCTGCCTGCCTTGCAAGTGCAAGGACCAGAGTTCTATCCCTGATACCAAAAATAAATAAATATTGCATGGCTTCTCTTATATGAGAAACCCAAACTATAAATAAAGAGCAAAATAAAAGACAGATAATAGGAAGTAGAGAGTTCTTTTCCAAATGGGAAGAGGAACAAGAGTTGGAGGGAGCAGGGAAGGATGGGAAGAGGTGGGGACAAAAAAAGGAATGAAGATGTGTTATGTACATGTACAAACTCCCTGTGATGAATGTGATCATTGTGTACCGCAAACATATACTAATGAAAAATAAAGTAAGCTAGGTGTGGTGGTGCATGCCTATAATCTCAGGACTTGGAAGGCTGAGGCAGGAGGGTTGTTGCAGGTTTGAGGCAGCCTGGGCTATGTAGTGAGTTCAAGGCCACCCTGAAGTACATAGCAGAGAAACTGTCTCAAACTGTCTCCCCACCACCAAATAAATTAAAAATAAAAAAAATAAACACACACACAAAATTATACAGGTGGTTATCAAGCATACGCTGGGGCCCAAGGCTCTGGGTTCAAATCAGGGCTGCCATTATCAAGCTCTGTGATCTCAGGTAAGCTATACAACTTTGTGCCTCTGTTCTAAAAAAACAAAACAGGAATAATAATAATAATAGGCACCCTAGGAGTTTGAGGAAAATGAACACATTTGTAAAGTGTTTAGAGCACTTACTAAGTGCTCTTAAGTGTCATCTATCACTGTAATAGCAACCAAAGAGTCTGTGCCTGATGAAAGCTTTGAGGCTCTGTGGTCATTCTTCTTATTCTGCCGGCCAGCCCCAGGCGTGACTTTGTGTCTGCCTCCTTCAGGCGCTCCCCGGAGAGGAGGACGGAGACCCTGGAGGCACTGGGGTGGGAGGGAGAAGGAAGGCCAGAGGCCAGTCGAGGCGCAGAGTTACTGGAACCAGAAACCAGGCTGGTAAACAGCTTCAAAAGCCGCAGCCAAGCTATGTCCCAAAAGATCTTCTGCAGTTCAGCAGGCAAAGTCACCAGTGAGCTCTGGGAGGGCCTCGGGGGCAGGAGACGGCTCCAGGGGCCAGGGCTTGGGTGGGTGAGCCACCCAGCAGCTGCCAACTGCTCTTCTGAGGACCCAGCCAGACTGGACCATATTCTGAAGGGAGGATTTTTTTAAAGACGGGGCCTCACTAAATTGCCCAGTCTGGCCTCAAACTTGTGATCCTCTTGCCTCAGCCACCCTGGTGCTGGGAGAAAAGGCAGGCACCACCATATCCAGCTAAATGTTTTGCTTTTTAAGGATAAAAATCTCTGCGCAGGTTTAAGGGGGAAAACATATTTCAAGAGCTGTGTGTCTACAGGGTCTGAGAGGTCCAGAGCTGGAGCTGGAATGGGGCCAGGGCCCTTCATCCCAATTTCTGTGCTAAACCTTTTCTTCCTTGCCCCTGGCTGCCAAGCGCCCTGCCCCGAGCTCCCGGCCTCTCTGCCTGGCTCCCTCCTCTTCATCTCCGAGTCAGGGGTCTTCACACTTTGACCTCCAGCCAAATCCTGCCCCACCGCCTGTTTCTGTACAGCTTGTGAGTTAAGAATGGTTTCTACGTTTTTAAATGGTGTTGGGGAGGGGGAACCGAAGATTATTTTGTGACACATGAATGGTATATGAAATTCACATTTCAGCATCCATAAATGAAGTCTCATTGGCACACAGCCCCTCGTTCACCTGGAGTCTGAAGCTGCTGGTGCTTCAAGGGCAAGCCGAGCAGTTGCCCCGACTTCGGCCTGAGGTGTTGTTGGCTATCTGGCCCTTTTCAGGAAACCTTTGCTGACCCCTGAGCTAAGCCCCTGCTTGAAATGAACCAAAATCAAAACCAATGTCTTGCTCAAGCCTACTCCCCTGTGTGACCTTCTCTAGGTCCAACGTACGAATCACTGTTAGCACCAGAAAGCAACTCACACTGTCGCTTGTTTGTTATGTATTTGTTCCCTCCTTCCTTAAGGGTTTGGACCTTGTCCTGCAGGCTTAAATTCTCTCATCATTCAGTATGTTGCCTGGTAGCCAATTGATGTTGATTTAAATATGGGAAAATATAGCTGGGTTCAGTGGTACACTCTGGTAATCCCAGATACTCAGGAGGCTGAGGCAGGATACAGAAAGTTCAAGGCCAGTCTGGGCATCTTAGCAACATCGTGTCTCAAAATTTAAAAATAAAATAAAAGGGCTGGAGGTGTTGCTCAGTGATAGAGCACAAGACCCTGAGTTCTAGGAGAGAGAGAGAGAGAGAGAGAGAGAGGGAGAGAGAGAAGAGGCAGGGAGAGAATAAAAGGAAATATTGTACATATTTAAATCTGGAAGGCCGCCCATTCTATAAAGTGTGTGCCATGGCTCCTAAGATCTGTGACACTGGATGGAGGAAGGATCACTAAGACCTCATCGGACAGTATGGGATTATCAGCCAAAATTTTCAAAACATTAACAGTAGGTCATAAACTTGTGGACCATGTGGGCAATGTCAGCCCAAAGATGTGTTTTGCTGGATTTGCACCTGTTCTAATTTTTTTTTTAAAGTTTTTTGAGACAGTGTCTTGCTATTAGTTCAGGCTGGCCTTGAACTTACTATGTAGCCCAGGCTGGCCTCAGTCTTGCAGCAATCCTCCTGCCTCAGCCTCCTGAGGGATTACAGTTGTACACCACCACGCCCAGCCTAATTTCCTTTTGACTTCAAAGTCAGTGTAAACCTGACCCAGTCCACATCAGTCACAGACACTCTCCACCTGACCCTGTGGGGACTTGAGTTAGCCAGAGAGTCAAAGAGTGTTACAGCCGTGAAACCCAGGAGCTCTCAAGAAGCCAGAGCTGGTAGAATACCAGAACACCCCAGCAAGGAGTAAAATACAAATTCCCAGGCCCACCACAGGCTGCAATGCCACATGTGGCTTTTTAAAAATATTCTCTCCAAATGCTTATGCATTACAGGTGGGAGCATGTATTTAATCAGGCGCTGCAGATGCCAATTTAGCTTCACCTGTCAATATTATAAATGCACCTATCTTGGGCCAGCAGTCCCCAGAAACCTGGTTTCCAGACCAGTGCTTCTTAAACTTTAATGTGCATACAAATGCCCTGGTCATTGTTTTTCAAGTGCAGACTCAGCAGATGTGGGGAAGAGCCCATAGCACTATGGTTCTCACAAGGTCCCCATTGGGTGCCCCGCTGCTAGTCCTGGAACA
This sequence comes from Heterocephalus glaber, assembly GCF_053883595.1. NCBI lineage: Eukaryota > Metazoa > Chordata > Mammalia > Rodentia > Bathyergidae > Heterocephalus > Heterocephalus glaber. Next base: position 19,678,277 of record NW_028258410.1, on the reverse strand, counting down.
TTTCAAGCACAGCTCTAGACTTCCCACTCCCACTCCCACACCCAACGATGCACCTAGGAGACCATTAATTGTTCTATAGTCTGTGCCACCACAGCCAGCCTGACATGATTTTTTTTTTTGGTACTGGGGATCAAACTCGGGACCTTGCACTTGTGAGGCAGGTGGCAGAACCACTGAGCTAAATCCTTGGCCCCTGACATGAATTTTGACCACCACAAGAGCTGAACTGCACATGAGCGTGGGTCACCTCCTACCTCCACGCACCAGGTGCCAGCCCACACTTGATGGAGCTTGGAGGCAAGGTGGGCTGGGGTCGACCAGCACGCCGGGCTTAAACTGCAGCCTCAGCCCTGGAGTGACCTCAAGCAAGACATTCAGCCTCAAAGAGGCCCCTTTCATAGGTGGATGAAAATAGCAGACCTCGGGTGGTAGGGAAACACTTCACAAACTGTTGAGCACGCACACAAGAAGACTCACTATAACCTGAGCCCCGAGTTGAGCAGGGACTGGGCAGCCCCTGGTCTGGTCTCCAAAGGGGCCCATGCGCCTCCCGGGACAAGGGCACAAGGTGAAACCTGATACCTTGACCTTTGCAGTCCGGCAACTGCTCCCGAGCAACCCCTGGCAGCACTAATCTCCAGCTCTCCTCCCACCATCTGGTCCAGCTGCCAGGCTGAGTCACACTCAGGCAGAGGGACGGCACATGACCTAGGCGTGGGGTGGGGGGAGGGCAGTAAAGGCCACAAGCCGAGGTCACTCTTCCCTCAGTGGGAAACTTCCTGCCGGGGAGGAGATCTATGCTTGACACTAGTCTGGGCCACAAACAGGCCAAGGGTGGTGGTGGCAGCTGTCTAAGCTTTCAGTTAAACCCTTCCTCTTCCTCCAGGAAGCCCCTGGGATATGTGCATGCATGTTCATGTGAAAGAGAGAGAGAGAGAGCACAAAAGGATGATACTAAAAATAACTAGCACGTATAAAGCACCTACTATGTGCTAGTGTCTGTCTTAAGCACCTGGAAGATTAAATTTGATGAATCTTCATCGCTACCATTACTGTCATGATCTCTAACATCATCCTCCTCACTTTCCAGATGAGGAGACTGAGGCACAGGACAGCACCAAGTTCACCCAAGGTCATAATCTAGGATGAGGGCTGCATTCAGGGACAGGCAGTCCAGCCCAAGGGTCCCTACTCCGAATCTCCCAGCTACCAGGATTGAGCTCCTTGAAGGGGTGTTCAGGGGTCACCTGGCCCTATGTGGTGACGGTAATGCCGGGAGACTGCCGCTTGAATCTGTGCCTGGCTGTGCGACACTGAGCCCTCCCCAGGCTCTGCCGTCAGACCATCCGTCTCCTCCCCTGCAAAATGGGGCTCATGATGACAGCACTGTCCTTCAGGGCTGTGTTGAGGTCTTAAAGCCGGCACCAAGGGACAGTCCTCCCAGGACCTCATTAATGTAATCATCACAGCCTGTTATTAGCCAGAACCAGGTGTTAGAAGCGGCTAGAAAATACCTAGTCCTGAGCCAGCAGGAATCAAAATCTCTTTTTAGCAATTTGTTCATACCATTCACCTGCTACACGTGCCTAAAAGACCTTGCCTTAAAGACCTTGCCTTTCCCCCCTGTTCTGTCTTCCCCTCTAAGAAAGAGAGGCAGGATGGAAAAGAATGAGCAAAGATCTTGATCACCATTAAAACCACTTTGTCTTGGGCCTGGGCATTTAGCTCAGTGGTTCGGCTGCCTGCCTCGCAAGCGCAAGGTCCTGAGTTTGATCCCCCGTACCAAAAAACCCACTTTGTCTTAAAGAGTCTTGATTTCTGCTGAGAGGCTCCTACAGAAGACAGACCCACCTGAGCGTCATGTGCAGCCCCTCTGACACAGGGACAAATAAAATGTATCTTTCAAGGTCATTTCCACCTCTGCATCCCCAGGAGACTAATTGGATTCAACAATTATTTAGTGAGAGGGGACATTGTTCCATGTACCTGCTGTGGACCAGAGACTCAGCTCTAAACAAGTTAGACAAAAATCTTCATCTCATGGAGCTGACATTCCAGAGAGGAGACAGACAATTTTAAAATCCCAAGACATCATCTAATGTCATTTCAATAAATCTCATGGAAAAAACCAAAATAGAGTAAGAGAATGGACAATGATTAGAGGAGGCCTCGTGGAGACATTTGAGACACTGAAGTGAGAATATGTAGGGAAAGCATACTCTCGGTTGAGCGAGTGGCGTGTGCAAAGGCCCTGAGGTAGGACCAAGGGACAGAATGGTAAGGAATGAGTTTGGAGAGGCAGGTAAGGCCTTGCTTCTCTCCTCCTTCCTTCTCAGCTAATCTAGGATGAGGGCAGAGGCCGGCTGCTCCACCTCTATCCCAGAGCCACAGGAAGCTAATGGATAGGAAAGTGCTTTGGGAGACTGAGCAGGGACTGGTAGCAGTGTTTTAATGGACACGCTGGATGAAGCCCATGCCAGGGGCACTTTGGGACAGTGTGGTTTCCCCCGCCTCCTAGTGAGTCCACCTTACTAACTACCACGTGGGAAGAGCCCGAGTTTCAAGCATTTCCACCCTGTCATTTGAGGGATGAACAAAGCCAAGCCTGCAGAGGGGAGGTCCAGTGCCTTGTGGGAGATTTCTGCCAGAGCCCCAGGTGCTGAGATCTGGCCTGAGACCTGAAGAAAATCAGAGCCATTCCCTGGGGCGGGCGGTGAGTAAATAAACTCAGCATTCTTTCCTCCTTAAGGAGTTGTCACCTGCCCCAGACAAGAAGGGGGGAGAGGCTGTTTGCTGAATGCCTGGGGGAGTAACATGTGGCAAAGCAAATTAAGTGTGTTAAATGAGAAGTTTCTCCCCAGATGGATCTTCTTACTCTCAGCAAGCGACTTCTCATCTTTGTGCTTTTCAAAACACTCCTCTAATTTTGCTAGGTTGTCGTAGCCCATGGTACATAAGAGTCTTTGACTCTTTTCCCCTTCCAACAGATGAGGAAACTGAGGCCCAGAGTAGTGAAATGACTCATCTGAGGCCGGTGGGCCCCGATGCACAGAGCTGACATTTTCTCTAGAACTAACCATAAACAAGTGTAGGATAATGTCGTGAACAAAACAAATGCAGAGGATACAAAGAGCTATGGGTGGATAAAAGAGAGAGATTAGAAAAACTAATTTAGTGGTGGTCATAAAAGGGCCCCAGGAGGGCCAGGGATTTAGCTCAGTGGTTTTGCCACCTGCTGCGCCAGCGCAAGGACTGGAGTTCAATCCCGATACCAAAAAAAAAAAAGGGGGCCTTGGGGGAGGTGATATAGGAACAGGGCCTGTAGCTTGACAAGCAACCAGCCATGCCAGAGGTAGCCAGAAAAGGGTTCCAGGCCAAAAGATGGCAAGTGCAAAGGTACCGTGGCTGAATCAAGCTTGGTATTGGACGAACAGAAAGGCAAGGCCATTGGGCCTGGAGCAGAGCAGATTGGGGGAGAGTAGAGGGATCTGGGATCAGAGAGGTGGGGCAAGGCCAGACTTTGCCTGGTCTTACAGGTCACCATAAGTCGTGTGGATTCAATCACCACAGCAGACACCCAGTCGGGGCTCCATGATCGGGGGCAGAGCCAAGCCCTAAAATCCAGATCTCCCTCTTCAGAGCCAAGCTTGTGCTTCAACAGCTCCCTATGACCTTCTCCACAACCTGGTTCCTCTGCTCTCCTGGCAGTTTGTGGTTCCCTCCATGCATGTGACTCTGTCTTGCCTCTGTGGGCTGTCAGGTGACTCCTGCAGCCCTGATTTCCCACCAACGACTCAGTACCAATGTCATGCTCACATGCAGGCAGATCTCCACCCCAGTCCCTAGAACATTCCCTCTGGGATCATTCACCAGCAGGCAGATAGATTTTTATCTGCCTACCACACCCACAGCAGCAGGAATTGAAGATGAGAGAGATAGAGATAGAAAGACAGAGAGAAAGAGAGACAGACAGACAGAGAGATAGAGAGAGACAGAGACAGAGAAAGTGGGTGACTCTATCTGCAAACTGGGTAGCAAGGCAGAGAGGACACAGGCCGGAGCCGGTGTGTAGAGCTTCTCAGCCTAGTCCCAGGGCACAAGCAGCCAGGGCCTCTCTCCTGGTGTCTGGAGGTAGCAAACAGGATTCCAGAGAGACAGAGAGGCTGGCTGAAAAGAGCCTAGCAACAGGGGCACCCTCTAGGGAACCCTTGGGTCCTGACTCCCCCATCCATTGACATTGGACCTCCTTCCCCCAAAGAAACATGTTATCTTTTTCATGTAGGGAGCTGATGTCCTCCTAATACTGATAATAATAGCTCACATTTATTGAATACCGTGTGCCATGTATGCACTGTACTAAGTACGCAATAATTTTATCTCACTTAAGCTTCTATGTCCAATGGGGATAAAAGGATTCTTAGAAAACTTGGTGGTTTTTATGAATCATCACAGGACAATGAAGTAGCTACCAGTAACAAAACAAAAGGAAAACCAGTGAGCTTCTTCTGCCAGAGGGTTTAGGACAAATCTGGTCACTCACCCCCAAATCCACATGTGCCATCTGGAGGATTCTCCCCTGTGAGCACCCTGGAGTCGCCCTGGAAAAGAACCTCCAGGCACGGGATGGTCCCTCCTCCCCTCCCAGCCATTAGGACAGCTACAGGTGTTGGTGGGAGAGGGGAGAGACCGGAAGCCTTGTGCAGCGCTGGTGGGAATGCAAAATAGTGCGGCGGCTGCGGAAAACAGTCGGGCACTTCCTCAAAAAATTAAAAATAGAACCATATGATCTAGTAATTCCACTTCTGGGTAATGAAATGAAAGCAGGGACTTGAACAGATTTTTGGACACCATATTCACAGCGTGATTAATCATAATAGCTGCAAGGTGGCTGCAACCCAGGGGCCCATGCACAGGTGGACGGCTAAGCAAAATGTGGTACTATCCACACTGTGGAATATTAGTCACCCTTAAAAATGGGGGGAATTGGGCCCAAGATTTCGCTCAGTGGCACCGCACTTGCCTTGAAAGCACAAGGTCCCGAGTTTGATCCCTGGTACCAAAAAAAAAAAAAAAAATAGAGGGACTCCTGCTACCTGCTACGGTTTGGATGAACCCACATTTACTGAGTGAAACAAACCAGTCACAAATAGGCAAATGCTAAGGCAAATGCTACACAGTTTCACTTACATGCAGCTCGGTAAACTCATAGGCACTGACGGTAGTTTAGTGGTTGTATGAGGGGAAGTGGACTTACTGTTTAATGAGTACAGAACGCCATTTTCACACGGTGGAAAGCATCCTGGAGATGAACAGTAGTGACAGCTGCCCAACAGTGTCACTGCACTTACTGCCACTGGACCACACACGTAAAAATGGTTAAGATGGCAAACTTACCGGGGATTTAGCTCAGTGGTTGCACTGCCTGCTGCGCAAGCGCAAGGACCCGAGTTCAATCCCCGGTACCCCCCCAAAAAGAGGCAAATTTTATGTTTATGCATATTTTATCATAATTTGTAAAAGTATTTTATTTTATATTTATTTTTTTGTTTGTTTGTTTTGCTTTGTTTTTTGGTACCGGGGATCGAACTCAGGACTTTGCCCTTGCAAGGCAGGCGCCGGAACCACTGAACTACATCCCCGGCCCTATTTTATATTTATTGATTGATTGATTTCGGTTTTTTGAGACAGGGTCTCACTATGTAGTTGTTGGATGCATTATGTAGCCCAGGCTGGCCCCGAGCTCACAGTGATCCTCCTGCCTCAGCCTCCAGAGTGCTGGGATTATAGGCATGCAGCACCACGCCTGGCTAATTATATATTTTTTAAAACAGAAAGGAAAACCAGTGATGGCCCTGTCTCTTTGCTGAGGCCAGGAAGGCAGGCTTATTCTCCAAGAGAAGGGCAGGCTTGGACCTCACCCTACTCTCACCCCGGGAAGCCACGCCCAGCTCCCCTGCAGACTTTGGAGGCTGAGAGCAGCCGCTGTGAGCCCTACCAGAAGCCAGGGCAGACTTTCAGCCAAGCCCTGCCGGCCCAGAACACATCCCAGTGAATGGAAGTTGGGGGAAATGGAGTTCTAATATGGATCTTGGATAATCCACTCTACTTCCTGGACCTGTTTCTCCCTCTTTCCCAGGGAGCTGGACTTTAGAGGTTGTCTTGTTTGGCCATCCCAAGATTTGAAAATTAGATGGCACACTAGAAGGTCCAGAGGTCCCGATGCTCCTTTCCTCTGAGGTCACTGTCATCTGGAATCCCACAGGCTGGAGGCACCACCTCTGGATGGGGCCCGTGCTCCCCAGTTCCCTGAGATTCCCTCAACCTTTCTTGACAGGCCCCTGGAAGCGGCTGAGTTTGTAAAGCCCTGCCTAAAATGACACCAGCGGGTCTATGACTTCAAGGACAGCTTGGTCATGATCCCATGGGGACAGAGTTCTTCGAAAACATAGCTCAGGGGTTTTTGATCATGGGACTCACTATTTCTGGACCTCTCTGTCCCCTCCCCCAGATTTTACAGACTAATTTCCCAACTAGAGGGGTACTGTGAAGGTCTCAAAACCCCCACTGTCACCCCGTAACTTGACTTCCTGCCTCAGTTTGCTGGAATTCCCAGGGGGAAAAGAAGAAAGTCTACAGTGGACCCTCTGTCTTGCTTGAGGGACTTTCCTACAATAACTCCCCTCACATCCCCATCTCAAAGCATATAGAACATAAAAAAGCAAAACCAAAAAAAGTTCTTACTAAAATCTCAATTCTTCCTGACTACTTAAGCAAGAGAGACCAGATTTGATACCCTCCTTCCCCTCCTCCTCCTCCTCCTCCTCCTCCTCCTCCTCCTCCTCCTCCTCCTCCTCCTCCTCCTCCTTCCCCTCCTCCTCCTCCTTCTCTTCACTATGATTTTTTTTTTTTTGTACCGGGGATCGAACTTGGGTCCTTGCGCTTATGGAGCAGGCGGCAAAACCACTGAGCTAAATCCCCAGCCCCATCTCACTATCATTTGACATTAACCATAGGTAACTTTTATTGGGCATTTACCACACACCAGTTCTTCCAAGCACTTTGTGCATTATATTGATTAATCTTCCAACACCCCACAGAGGTGGATGCTACAATAAGCTCATTTTACAGAGGAGGGAACTGAGGCAGAGCCCACACAGTGGCTGTCAGAAGATCAGGGCAGCCTTCAGCTCTCTCCCCTCTTGTTAGGTCACTTCCTCTCTCCAGCCCTTACTTTCCTTTGAAATCTCTAAGTTGTACAAAGCGATCATTATGGTCTAACCCGTTCATTATTCCTTGAATGCATTTCCTGAAAATCAAGGCACACATGCACACATAAAAAAAAAATGGAAACGGCACGGTGTGTGTATGTTTTAAAAGCCAATTAGTGAAGCTTTTAAATTATATATATGTATGTATACATATACATATGACCAAAAAGCTGTTTTTTGAACAATTTTAGGTTTACGGAAAGTAGAGTCCCCCTATTCCCCCTCCCCTCCCTTGGAGTTTTCTCCATCACTGATATATCCAATCTTATGCCCATTTGTTGCAACGGAGGAGCCAATTTTGATACATTGTTATTAACCGCAGCCCACAGTTTACTTTAGAGTTACCTCTTTGTGTTGGCCCTTGTACTGGGCTTCACAAATGGGTGACAGCATGTGTCCATCAGTATAGCATGCGGCCGAACAGATCCACTACTCCCCAAGCCCCTGGGCTTCACCTGCTCTTTCCACCCTCCCTCCTCACAAAGCCCTGGCAAACGATTCATTCGCCAGTGATATAGTATAGTTAGTGCGATTTGTAGCCTTTTCACATTGGCTTGTTTCACTCAGCAATCCACAGTCACATTTCCTGCATTTAGCAATACGCATGTAACGTTGTTTTCATAGCTTGATGGCTCTGCTTTTTTTAAACCGTGGAATAAAGCTACATTTTCTTGCTTTTTGGTTTTTTTGGTACTGGGGATGGAACTCAGGTCCTTGCATTTGTGAGGCAGGCGGCGGCACCACTGAGCTAAATCCCCAGCCCTGCATTTTCTCGATGCATCACAGTTTGTTAATCTATTCACCTATTGAAGGACATCTCAGTTGCTTCCAATTTTTGACAATTAGGAAGGGCTTATACATTTTTTATATTTTTTTCTTCTAGTGCCAAAAAGCAATAACATCCAATTGCTGTAGATTAAGAAAACACAGGTAAGCCCAGAGAACAAAGTTGAAATCAGGTTTTTTTGCAAAGGAATGAACTGAGGCTGAGGGAGGGGAAATGGCATAGTCTCCTCATTCATTCATTCATCCATTCATTTATTCATTCATTCACTCATTCTTCTGGTGTTCATCTATGTTCAGGCACTAGGAACAGGGAGATGAAGTCTTTCCCCTCCCAGAGTTGATATTCTAGAGGGACAATAACCTGGCAAGTAAATGAATCATATGAGTAATGAAATAACAGCAAATATTTGTTGTGTACTTTCTTTGAGCCAAATATTGTCTTGAATATTCTGAGTACGTGAAGACAGCTAATTCTCACAAACATATCGAGAAGTAAGCCTACCACTATCCATGTCTTATAGCTAGAAAACTGAGGTTCAGAGAAGTAAAATCACTAACCTAAGGTCACTTTGCTCATCAGAGGAGGAAGCAGGATTTGAACCAAGGTCATAGGGTTTATAGCATTTAACAACTGCTCTGCCATCTGAAGGGACAATTTTAGATTGAGGACGGGGGTGGAGCCCAGTGGAACCCTGATCTTCAGCTTCTTATCTCCTTTGTGTTGGGCTTTTGCCTTTCAGGGCTTTGAGAAGCCAAACTTCAGTGTTCTATGGGGTTCTTCCTCGTTTCTCTGCTGTGGTCCCGGGGGGGCGGGAGCACTGGATCTTGTGGCTGCCCATGGTTCTGACATGCAATCGGATCCCCTTTATTTTTAAGCCATTAAATCCCTGATGACAAATGCTGCTCTTTGGAGGAACAGGCTGACCTGCCCAAGAGAACAGAGCAGCTGGGCCCGGAAGAGCCACACCCCTCACTTGATGTCTTTGGCAACCAGGCAGGGAGGCCCGGTGCTGCCTGACTGTTTACACCAGAGAAAGCCCCACTTACAAACCAGTACTGGTGAGGCTTGAGGGAAATAGGTATTTCATGCACTGCTGGGCAGAGGAAACTGCTGTTGCTTCCTTGGTAAATAGCTGATGTCACTTACCAAATATTAAGGGAACCTAGCAATTCCAAGTCTGGGGGTTCATCTCACACACATGAAAATGATGTATGTACAGGCTGTGCATTACAGCTATTTGCAGTGAAAGAACGGAAATGACTCCCTTCTTTTCCTTGCCACCCATACAGATGCCCATTTACAGAAACCAAGTCCTGCCTGGGACAGTGGTGCATGCCTGTATTGCCAGCTACTCAGGAGGCTGAGGCAGGAGGATCACTTGAGCCCAGGGGTTTGAAGCTAGACTGGACAACATAGCAAGACTTCATCTCCAGGGGGAAAAAAAGGGGTAGCTATATAATAATTATTCTTACCATTCTGCACAAACTCTCTCAGAAGGAAAATACAGAAACATGGGACTTGGGTCATAGGCTACGACCTATGGCCACAGGGAGGACAAGGAGCTGACACCAGGGGCACACATGCTTTTTGAGAAGTGCTGGACCTTTAGTTTTTATTTTGTTGTTCTTGTTGTCATGGTGCTGGGGTTTGATCCCAGGGCCTAGGCAAGCACTACCATCTGGACCTTTATTTTTTAAAAACCTGGTGCATGTATCACATGTTTAAAGGACATTACTTAAAAAAGGGAAGCAGGGTAAAATCAAAAAGCAAAGGAGCAGATGAATGGTTTTCAGGTGATTTTCCAGCTGGGTTTGCTGAGCTAACTGTGGCCTAGGGCTGAGGTCCAAGGCCCTGTGCTCTCTGGCATCCCTGGAGGCGAGTGGAAATGCAGCCGGGCACTAGCTGGACCGGTATTAACAAGAGGTGCAAGCTCGAGGGGCTGCGGTGTGGGGGTTGCAGCCCCAGCAGCCGCCAAAGGCCAGAAGACAAGAGCTTTGTAGTTTTGCCCCTTGAATGAATGCAGTGAGCTGCCTCGCCCTCCAGGTACGGCCCGGAGTGAAGAGCCAGAGTGAAGAGCTGCTTGGTCTTTCTCTGCAAGAGGTTGCAGCATGTGAGACCCGAGGCGTGCAGCTTTTAGCAGCTCCCCAGTTTGGGTTTAAAATAACTTTCTGGTTAGCAAAAAAGAAAAAGGAAAGGAAGAAAGAAAGAAAAGAGAACCTCCCACCACAGCCCATACAGCACAACGAGAGAGGAGGTCCCCCGATCCACTTGGGCTCCCTTTGAAGACAGTGACAGAAGGACTGCTCCGGGAGAAATGAACTGGGGGCTCTTCGAGCCAAAGGACCATGGAGACCACCCACTTCAAGCTTCCCATTTATCAGGGGAAAGAGAGGCCCAGGGAGGAGAAGGGTCCATCCAAGGCCCACCCGGCGAGATAGGGCAGAAGCCATTCAGGAAAGTCAGCAGCAGGAGAAACCTGGGCACTGCCCACTCCAGGGTCTCACACTTAGGAGCCACACGGGGAATGGCTGTGGGAGAGGCAGATCCCCACCACCATCCTCTCGGGCCACAGAGCAGGCTCAGACTCGCCGGGCCAGTGAGAATCGTAGGTTGGTCCAGGCAGACATCTTGGGATCCACATACAGGTGTAGAGCTTGACACTTAATAACAACAAAAAATCAAGGTATAATCCACATAGCCGCACTGGGCATGGTGGTACACACCTGTACCCCCACCACTCTGGGAGGCTGAGGCAGGAGAGTGGCAAGTTTGAGCCCAGCCTGGGCAGCTCAGCAACTTAGCGAAACCCTGTTTTAAAGTAAAAAACAAGAAAGGGCTTGGGAGGTAGCTCAGTGCAGAGGCCTTGGGTTTTATCCTCATTACTGTAAAAGATTTTTAAAAGCCCATGCAGTCTAAGACTTCACACTGTAACCAGACCAACACCTGTCGTTAGTAGTGGTGAGTAACTCCCATTGTGGTGCTGTGACACCCCACTTCTGGCCAGGACACACGCACGGAAGGACACTTGGCTCTCAGTTTCACTTCTCTCTTGGCGCTGGTGTAAGAAAAATGATAGTGAGCAAAGTGACAAAGGGAAGCAGACACTAGGTCTGGGGGCAGGGAGTGCTAGGAATGGTAGTGACTGGAGAAAGAGCCAAAGCCCAGCCCAGAAGGACCCAGAGCGTGTCCTGTCACCTTTCCCACACCACCTCCTACATGGGGCTTCTTCAATCCCATGAGATTGCACAGGGCTGGGGGTGCAGCTCAGTGGCACAGCCCCTGCCTGGCAAGCACAAGGCCCTGAGTGCGATTCCCAGTACCAAAAAAAAATAAAACAACCATGAGATTGTACAGTGCGTGTCCCACCTGGCAGTCTTAGTATCTACTCCATTCAGGATGCTGTTTGATCGTACGATCGGGCTTTTGAGTCTCTATGTCGCAAATGAGGAGTCTAGGGATAAGATACTTAACAGAGATCACCCACCTCTTCAGTAGCTGAAGCAGGATTTGAACTCAGGACTTTCCAAATTTTCTTTTAATTTCGGAGTCTGCCTTTATAAAAGGGGAGGAGGGGAAGAGTTGTACTGAACCTGTTTTATTTTGTTTTGTTGGTACCAGGGATAGAACTCGGGTCCTTAAGTTTGTGAGGCAGGCGGCAGAACCACTGAGCTAAATCCCCGGCCTGAACCTGTTGTTACCAGCTCCCTACATGTCCTTTGGGACCGCAGGGAAGGGGAGTGTGTGTCTGTGTGTGTCTGTGTGTGTGTGTGTGTCTGTGTGTGTGTCTGTGTGTGTCTGTGTGTGTGTGTGTGTCTGTGTCTGTGTGTGTGTGTGTGTGTGTGTGAATTTAAAAGGGAGGGAGGTGCACTGTGGCCAGACTTGTATCAGGGCTTTGGGGGACGCGATATAGGGGAGAAAAGAGCCTCACTCTCTGGTCACCTTCAGTGGAGCCAAGAAACCAGGAGCCTCCTGAGCGCCTTACGTGTTGGACACGACTGGACGTTTCATGGTCGTCCATCTCAAAGCTGACCGTCCGGGAGACCTCGGCCAGGGCCTGCTGTCCCACTCAGGCTTTGGGAAAGATGCAGACCTCAGCCAGCTCCCTAGAGAGTGGGTGGATCTGGACACCAAGCAGGACAGCGGCAGCCCAGTGTGAGAATGTGACAGGGGCTTGGTTTGCCTGGGCCCAGGTCTTCCCGAGCGAGGGACAGTCCAGGGGGTGCCAGAGCCGTGTGGGAAGAAGACGAAGAACAGGAAGAGAGATGCAGCCGAGGGAGCAGCTTGGGAGAGGGCCTCAGTCCTGGGAAGGCCTGCGCCGTGGGGAGAGAGGGCCCTGGGATGCTGAGGAGGAGCGAGGGGAAGAGAGAGAAGGCTGGGAAGACTGGGAAGAGGGAACGGTGGGCCCCAAGGACAATGGCGCCCTTAGATGACCAAGTGCAATGACCTTCAAGGGCAAGGTCAGGCTGTGCATGGTGAGCTATGTCTATATGTCCCATCTTCTCAGAAGGCTGAGGCAGGAGAATCTCAAGTTCAAGGCCAGCCCGGGCAACTTAGTGAGACCTTGTCTCAAAATAAAAATAAATGAACCAGCTGGAGATGTAGCTCTGTGGTAGAGCATCCCCGGGTCCCATCCCCAGGACTAGGATTAGGAGGAGACAAGGTCAGGGGAGTCAGTCAGTGGCTCTGAAGCAGGGCCAGGGTGGGTCCTGTGTAAATCCAGCGATGACTCCAGGTGTGCTCACCTCTGTTGAGGTCTGCAGCTAAGAATTCAAGGTGTCCAAAGGGTGCCTTGAACAGCAAAACTTGAGAAGCCCCTTACCTGGAGCTGGAACACAGCCCCAAAGAGAAGGGTGACACACATGTGTGGGCCACAGGGTGAGCGCTGGGGTCCCAGGGGAGAGGGGCCCAGGCGAGGGGCCGTGCACCCGAGGTGCAGAGCTCTGATGCCGGACAAGGGGACGGGGCAGGGGCAGGTCCCGGTACGAAGACGGAGTTACCTCCTGTGCCCTCTTGCCCCAAGGCACAGAGCGAGCCATCGGGCACCTTCCCTCCTCTTAGTCCACACAAAGATGCACCTGGGGGGGCGGGGGGGCAGATGGGGCGACAGATCCTGTAACCCTATCCCCTACCGCGGCCCGCAGGAAGTCCTTTCCTCCTGGGCTGCAGCCCCAGCCTGCTGCTGAGACTGAGGTTGTAGAGCCAAAGCCATTTCTCAAGCACCTGGCCTCAGGTGGGCAGGATACAAGCTGATCAGAGTCCCCTGGAGACGGTTCTGGCCATGGAATCGGCCCTTCAGAGGACAGAATGAAACCCAAAGCCACACAAAGGATGGCAGGAGGTGGCCAAGAGCTTATCTTACCGAGCGAACTCCTCCTTGGAATCAGAGGGAGGGAACAGAGCTGGCCTTGTTTTCTCTCCTTCTCCTGCCTGGTTCATTGCAGCCCTGGCCGTAGGATGTTGGGTGGTTGTGGGTGACTCTTGGAAGTGCAATCTGGCCTGGGAGGCAGGTGATGTTCCCAGCCAGCGTGGACTTTTAACATTTTCTTGTTGGAAATCACATCCTTGAGCCAGCTGTTGAGCACTATTTAGGGAGCAGTCACCAAAGAGCTCTGCAATGGGCTAAATGTTCGTGGGAGAGGCCAAAAGGCAAAAGGCTGTCTTCGCTACAGAAAGTCTACAATTTAGATAGGGGCAGGGAAATAGGCACAGAATTTATTGTGTTTTATGTACATGAGTTCTTTATCTCCCTGCCTCACTCAGCTGTGAATTTCTCGGGAGCCAAAACCCGGTCTGACCCAGCCTGACCTCTGACTCTAGAATTGGGCACAAAATAGGGCTCAGCATACACCCCATCACACCCAGGATTCACTCCACTGCAAGCAACAGAGACACTCTAAATGGCTCAACTGAAACGTAAAGTCTATTGACTCACAGAACTGAGAAATACAGGGCTAGAATGGCTTCAGGTAGGGCTGGATCTAGGGGCCAAGCAAGGCTGACAAGGTCTGCCTTCCCCCTCCCTGTCGCCTGTCTTTGTGTTGGCCTCATACTCACAGATTCTTACTAAGTGGTGGTGATGAACCTCAGCAACTTCTGTTCTCTGAGTAGTTTCATCAGAAGGGCTTGGACTGGGTCTTGCTGGACTGACGTGGTTCACATACCAACCCCAGACAGGAAAGGGATATTTCCAGGTCTGGGCCCCTGTCCATTTCATATTTGTTACAAGAAAGGTGAGAGACAGCAACGTGATATTTTTCCATTTGATCAAAAGGGTGATCTTTTTTAAAACCCACATTAAATCATTTCACTCACTGTTCTAAAACTTCCCTCTCCCTCAAAGCAAAACCCTAAGTCTTTATCACGGCCACCGCAGCCTGGATTCCCTGCTCTCCCCTTCATGCACTCTGTTCTAGCCAGGCTTTTCTCCTTATGGATGCACGAACAGTTTCATTCAGGTGGTACCTTTGGGCCCCTGGATACAGCCATGCCTGAATCCCATGAGACTTTTCAGTCGCTTATCTTAGTAAGGTCTCTTCTGTACTTAAGGCAAGTTGAGTTGGGCTCAGTCACTTGTAACCAAAAGACCACCTTCAAGGGTGGCTATTGTAAAGGTTAAATGAGATGATGAATTATAAAGTGCTTGGCAATAAGTGCTCCTCAAAAAATGAGGGTCACCATTATTAATATTTTAGTATTCTTTCTTCCACGCACATATTTAAAACTGTTTCCACTTTTAAAATTTTTAATTTAAGAAAAAAATGTTTAGACTTATGCATAATTGGGGCTGATATTTACTTGGTAAGTGTGTAGCCACACAGGTTATTGAAATGCTGAAATACTTCTATATCAGTTGGTAAATAGCATAGTTCTAAGTCTTCTACATGCCTCTACCTCTCCAGGATTCAGCCAGCCCCTTCTCAGACCCTCCAGCCCATCCTATAACCTTGCACCTAAAGGGTCAACCTAAAGGGCCCAGCAGGAGTCTCCTGTACCCCCTCTACGACTAGGCCTTGTCCATGCTACAGATTGTTAATATCACCCCTGGGTACATCTATCAACTCTTCAATATGCATACATTAAATGGAAATACTAAATTATCAACAGCTCCATGAACCCCACCCCCTGCCAAATCACCAGTTACGGCTCACTGTGCCACCTCTGCCAACCCTAGGAATACCAGTCGTGACTGAGCAGGTGTGGCCCCAGGCCAGATCCTGCCTTTCTCCCTCCCTGCTACCTGGTAGAGCCCTCACTCCCCTGCTCCTACCTGGTGGGCAGATTGTCATTTCTAGTGGCAATCAGAAAGTCCTTTGTTTCAGTGCACTGTGGCTGGCCTACCCTTCCTCCACATTGGGACATATGGTCCGTTTTTGTTCAGCTCTTCGAATTTTAAAAACTTGCTCTGTTGGAATTGAAATTCCATGTGGTACCCATCTTGCGGGTAATAAGCAACGGATTTCCTTCCTGATTCAAACTTCAGTTTTGTGAATCACGAGACACAGTTTAACTTTGGGCTATGACATCAGATAGGAATTGAGTTTAAACTCTCTTGCTTGACTAATGATGTGTTTTGTTTTGTTTTGGTTTTTGGTACCAAGGATTGAACTCCGGTCCTTGCGCTTGCACAGCAGGCAGTGAAACCACTGAGCTAAATCCCCGGTCCCTCAGTTTAACTTTGTGTCTGCAAGTGTCTTTTGCTGTTGCTCTTTGAAATAAGAATCCATGTACTGCTCGATTGCATAATATTGTCGTTTAATAAATTATTTATTTTAATTTTAAGTCCATAAAGGGTTTTAAGTGGTTTATAAAAATGTATACAAGAAGAAATCTAATGCATGAGGGAACTGGGAAAAAGGAAAAATAAGGAGTAGTAGAGCTGGTTGGAATTGTGTTCAATTGCTGGTAAGAGACCAGAAATAACAGTGGGCTAAGTGCCATAGATGTTTATTTTTTTCTTGCATAAATGAAATCTGGAGAGAAGTCCTGTAGCACCACAAAATCAAGGATATAGGCTCTTTCTAGCAGCCTGTTTCATTATCTTTAGAACATAACTTCCATCCTTAAGGCTACTTCATGCTTTAAGAAACCTGCAGATGCTCCAGCTGTGGCAGCCACATTTCAGGCGGCAAGAAGAAGGAAGGGAGAAAACCCTGCAATCCCAGTTTCCTTTCAAGAGCCTTTAGAAAACTTCAACCCCAAGTTCAATTTATATATTATTATTATTATTATTATTATTATTATTTTGGTACCGGGGATCGAACTCGGGTCCTTGCGCTTGCCCAGCAGGCGGTGAAACCACTGAGCTAAATCCCCAGCCAATTTATATATTATTGACCAGACTGTGGTCCTAGCTGCAAAGGAGGCTGAGAAATGGAACGTGTGAGCTGTTCACAAACCCACCCCAAATGAAATAAGGACTTGGTTAGTAGGAAAGAATGGAGAACAGATAATGAGTACACCACTTGGCAATCTCTGACATAGGGAAGAAAGTGAAAAACAATATGCTAGGAGTTCAGCCGGTTCACAGAATTGCTAACTTTAAGGATCTTTGAGGTGTCTGGCTGCCAACTGGTCTCCAAGCATCGTATTGGTGGTAGCAGAAAGGATGTTCATGTCCAAATGCAGAGTGCTTTTTCGAAGCAGAGAAAATAAGTCCACTGCTCAGGGGAAAAAAACTTAACTCTTCCCCAAATAGAGGTTTAAAAGAAAGTCCACCCACAAGTCTCCAAGAAGGAGCCATGGGACCCAATGGACAACATCCTCGTAACATTTCTCCAGGGATAAAATGACATGATTGTGGGATTTGCTTCAAAACCTCAGTGTAGGGGAGTGGGTGGGAGTATAGCTATAACCAGATGGCTTGGTCGTCACCGGACTGGGTGGTGGAGACATGGGGTTTTATTTTGTTTTCCTTTGCTTTGGTGTATATTTAACATTCTTCTATAATAGAAAAAAGAATTTAAACTCTGCTATCATTCCTTTCCTCCAGTTGCTTTTTTAAATGTTCCTTTTCATAAACTTGCTTTTAAGTTCAATTGACAGGCAATTTGTATCATAATTACTCCTTCTCTCTTTTTTTTGGCCTTTTTAAAATCTGCTTTCCTTATTTGCTAACTTTTTTTATACAGCCTTATGGAGATAAAATTCACATGCCATACAATTCACTCTTTCAAAGTGTACCATTGAATGGTTTCTCACAGAGTTGTGCAATTGTCGCTACGACTAATTTTAGAATTCTTTCATCACCTCCCAAAGAAACCTCATACCCATTAGCAGTCACTCTCTGTCCCCTCTCCCCACCCCCATTCTTGGCTCTAGAAAATCATAAATCTCCTTTCTGCCTTTAGGCATTTGCTATACTGTGTGTTTCACAAGCTAGATTCATACAATATGTTTTTGTGAGTTTCTTCCTTACCCTAACATAGTATCTTCAAGGTTCATCTGCATTACAGCACGTATCAGTACTCGATGCCTTTTCACAAAGAACATTTCATTTTATTGGTACCAATTGTGTTTAGTTAACCATCAATTGATGGACATTTAGGTTGCTTCCAATTTGGGCTATTATGAACAATGCTGTTATAAACCTTCATGAGGAAGTTTCTATGTGGATAGACCATTCTGGTTTGTGACACTATGTTTTGTTTTGTTTTGATACTGGGGATCGAACTCAGGACCTTGCACTTGTGAGGCAGGCAGCAGCACCACTGAGCTAAATCCTCAGCCCTGGTGATACTATGTTTAATGTCTTGAGGAACTGCCAACTGTCAGCAAAAGTGATGACATCGCCCTACCAGCAAAGGAAATGGTTGCATAAGGTTTCGACTTCTCCATAGCTTCACCAACACTTACTATTATCTGCCTTTTATTTTAGCCATACTAGCGGATGTGAAATGGTAGTTTATTGTGGTCTTAATTTGCATTTCCCCAATGATCATGACATTAATCATCTTTTAATGTGCTTCTTGGCCATTCATATACCTTCTTTGGAGAAATGTCTATTCAAAACCTTTTCCCATTCAATGATTGATTTGTCTTTTTATTGTGATTGATTATCAGTGTCCTTCATGTATTCTGCATGTAAGTTCCTTCTCACATATATGATTTGTAATTTGCAATATTTTTCCCATTCTACAGCTGGGCTTTTAATTTTTTTTTTTTTTTAGTTGAACCCAGGGTCCCTTATATGCTATTCAAGAACCACTGAGCTACATGGCC
Source organism: Heterocephalus glaber (assembly GCF_053883595.1). Classification (NCBI taxonomy): domain Eukaryota; kingdom Metazoa; phylum Chordata; class Mammalia; order Rodentia; family Bathyergidae; genus Heterocephalus; species Heterocephalus glaber. The sequence continues at coordinate 19,660,004 of NW_028258410.1, read as the reverse complement.
AATCCTTTCTAAATTTTATTTTGAGGCAGTGCCTTGCTAATTTGCCCAGGTGATCCTCCCAAGTAAGGGGGATCACAGTCATATGCCACCACATCCAGGTCCTTATCTTTTAACTTTCTTGATGGCGTCCTTTGAACACAATTTTTAAAAGATTTTGGTGAAGTCAAATTGGTTTGTTTTTTTCTTTAGCCACCTGTGCTTTTGGTGTTATATCTAAGAAGCTTTGCTTTGCCCAAGGTCACAAATATTGGCTCCAATGTTTTCTCCTAAGAATTTTATGCTTTTAATGCCTACTGTTAGGTCTGTGGTCCATTTTTCATTATTCCTTGTACATAGATGATGAAAGAGTTCAAATCCATTTTTTTGTACGTGAATATCCAGATCCTGAAGCATCACTTATTTGAAAAAAATTATAATTCCACAAGAAATTGTCACTGTATCCTTGTAATAAACCAACTGCCTATAAATGGAAGGGTTTATGGCCACTCTCTTGACCTACCTCATTGACCTATATGTCAATCCTTATGTCACCAGCACACTGTGTTGATTATTGTAGCTTTGAATCAAATGTTGAATCAGGAATTGTTTGTTTGTTCACTTACTATTATCAGTTTATTATAGAGGATACAACTCAGGAATAGCCAAATGGAAAAAGGCTCGCAGGACAAGGCATGTGGAAGGGGGCACAGAGTTTCGATCCTCCCCACATTGATTGATTGCAATATTGGAAATAGAACCCAGGGTCTCCTGCATGCTAGGCAACCTCTCTAACACTGAGCTACTTTACCGATCCTCCTTCACACGTTTTCTAAATTAAGTCTTCCAGAATTGTTATTTTTCGAGGCTGTTTAGGCTATTTTAAGTCCCCTGCATTTCTGTGTAAATTTTAGGATCACTCAAGGGAAAAGAACCCAACCGGGATCTATGCTCATAAGGATATTATCCTGAAAGACTAAATATTATTAATATAGCAATACTTCCCAAATTAGCTACAGATTCAATCAAGCCCATCTGTGGTTTTCTGTTGTAATGCCTTTGTGTAGCTTTTGGTATCAGTGTTATATTGACCTCATAGTATGAACTGAGAAATGTTCACTCTTCTTCTAATTTTTGGAAGAGTTTGTGAAGAATTAGTAACGATTCTTCCTAGAACATTTGGTAGAATTTACCAGTGAAGCCATCTGAGCTTAGACTTTCCTTTGTAGAAAATAAGTTTTATTGCTTTTCAATCTCTTTATTTGTTTTAGGTCTGTTTAGATTTTTTATTTCTTCTCCAGTCAATTTTGTATAGTTTATATTTTTATAGGAATTCTTCCATTTCATCTAAATCATCTCATTTTTTGGCATAGTGTTGTTCATAGCATTCCTTTATAACCAGTTTATTTCTGTTTATTTCCGTTGTGATGTTTTCTTTTCCATTCCTGATTTTAATAATTTGAATCTTTTGTCTTTGTTTCTTGGTCAGTCTAGTGAAGATTTGTCAATTTTGTTGATCTTTTCAAAGAAGCAACTTTTTGCTTCATTGATTTTTCATTATTTTTAATCTCTGTGTCATTCATTTCTCCCATAATATTTATTTCCTTTTCTTTGCCTTAAGTTTATCCATAATATTTTTTTTCTTTCTTTTTTTTCTGGTACTGGGAACTGAACTCAAGACCTTGCACTGGCCAGGCAGGCACAGCACCACTGAGATCCATATTTTTATTTCTTTTTTTGATACCAGGGATCGAACTCGGGACCTTGCTCTTGCAAGGCAGGCAGCGGAACCACTGAGCTAAATCCCCGGCCCTTGAGATCCATATTTTAAAAGTAGTGTTTTCAAAATTATTTTTCACAGGACAAGGGAGATCATTTGGCACATGAAAAAAATGATTCCTCTGATCAAATAGTCATGGAAAACAAATTTAATCACATTAGCTTTATTTTGTTTGCTTTTTAAACTGTGCAGCTTGCCAGAATCTTTGCTATTTTCACAAATATTGTAAATTTATGAGAGAGCTTCAGTGTGCAGAATTTTCAAAAGTTGCTTGAGTAGGAACTCAGTTTCTTTCTTTCTTTTTTCCTTCCTTCCTTCCTTTCTTTCTTTCTTTTTTTTTTCAGTACCGGGGATCGAACTCAGGACCTCATGCTTGGAAGGCAGGCGCTGTGCCACTGAGCTACATCCCCAGATCCAAACTCAGCTTTTTTTTAAAAAAGTAACTTTGGATTGTGGAATTTCATGAAATCCTCCTCTGAAGTTTTACTGTGCACAAAACCTTTATGTGATTGCTATTCCTCAGACAGAGGACTAATATCTAGAATACGGTATACAAGAACTCAAAAAACTTAGACCCCCGCAAAATAAAAGCCCTAATCAAAAATGAACAACTGAAATAAATAGCCACATCATAGAAGTACAAATGGCCGATGAGTACATGAAAAAATGTTCAACATCTCTGGTTTTTAGAGAAATGCAAATTAAAACCACACTGAGGGGCCAGGGATTTAGCTCAGTGGTTCTGCCACCTGCCTCGCAAGCGCAAGGTCCCACATTCGATCCCCGGTACCAAAAAACCAAAAATAAACAAACAAACAAAAAACCACACTGAGATTCCATCTTACCTCAGAAAAATGTCTATCATCAAGAAATCAAATAAAAACAAATGATGACAAAGCTCCAGACAAAAGGAACCCTCTGCAATGTTGGTGGGAATGCAAACTAGTATAACCACTATGGAAATCAGTAAGGAGATTCCTCAAAAAAATGAATCTAGATTCCATTTGAACTGGCTATTCCCCTTCTAGGTATCTTCCTGGAGGAGTTAAGGACATCATATTGCAGTGATCTATGCATACCTATGTTTATAACAGTACAACTCATAATAGCTAAATCTTGGAAGCAGCCTATATATCCATCCATCAATAAATGGATAAAGAGCCAGGGATTTAGCTCAGTGGTTCCGGCGCCTGCCTTGCAGGTGCAAGGTCCTGAGCTTGATCCCTGGTACCAAACAAAACAAAACAAAACAAAAATGGACAAAAAATGGTATTTACACACAACAGGGTACTCTTCTGCCATAAAGAAGAATAAACTTGAGTGATTTGTAGGACACTGGATGACCTTGAGACCATAATGTTAAGTGAAATAAATGAGTCACACAAGCTTAAATAGCACATATTTCCCTTATATGAGAAACCCAAAATACAAATAAAAAGCAAAATAAGAAATAGACAAAGGAAGTAGGGAGATAGATCTTTCTCAAACAGGAAAGGAATGAAGAGATGAAGGAAGGGGGAAGGAGGGGAGGGAAAGGAGATGAAAAGGAATTAAGATGTATTATGCACACATACCAACTTCCCAAAGGCATGTAACTATCATGTACTACAAACAGGTACTAATAAAGAAAATGATCTGGAAAAAAAAACTAATTAAAAAGGGCTGGAGATACAGCCTAGTAGTACAGCACCCTTGGGCTTCCTCCCCAGTACCCTAAAAAAGAAACAAGTAAAATGACCATATAATTTATCACACAAACCAGGGTAATTCTGAGATGGATGGAAGTGGCTGTTATAATAATGATGGAACAACATGTGCAAAACCCAACCACCCTGGGTTTTAAATTTGGACAACTGACCATAGAATAAGGAGCTAACCAACCTGTGTTGGATTCGCAGGTCCCTTATCAACAGCTATGTGTTCTTGGGCAAAGGACTCAATCTCTCTGCTTTGTTATCTCCTCTATAAAATGGGAGTAATTATAGTAGTACTGCCTTTTGGGATGTTTTAAGAGTAAATAAGTTAACACATATGAAGAGCAGAACAGAGACTGGCCGTGCAGCTCAGTGGCAGAGCACTTACCTAACATATATGAGGCCCTGGTTTCCAGCCCCAGCCCTAATGTAAAAACAAAAAGCAAACAGCATAGTAAGGAGCCTAACATTATCCCTGATCATCACCACCACTATATAACACTTGGATCAATGGACACAGCTAGGAACATCGTCATCGTTTGTTGTTGGATCTCTAGCACCTGAAACAGAGCATGTGACACATTGCAGGTGCTTAATACATGTATCACAAATAAACGAATGCAAGGGTGAAGAAAATACAAGTGCAGTAGGGCTTTAACTGAAGAGTGGAAGACACTGGCACCAAATGCTGGCAAGGACGGGGAGGAACAGGCACTCTCAGTCGTTGGTGGTGGAAATGCAGAATGATCAGCTGCCATAGAAAACAGTTTGGTAGCTTCTGACAAAAGAAAACATACTCTCACTGTAGGACCCAGCCATCAAACTCTTCACTATTTATCCAAAGAAATTAAAAACTTATGTCTACATTAAAACCTATACATAGTAATCATTTTATGGCAGCTTTATTCATGATTGCCAAAAATATGGAAGCAACTAACATATCCTTCAGGTGGTGAATGAATAAATCAATTATGGTCCATCCAGACAATGGAATATTTTTCAGCTCTAAAATAGCAACAACAAAAAACAAAACAAAACACTATCAAGCCATGAACAAACATGGAGGAGTTGTAAATGCATGTCACTAAATAAAAGAAGATGTTCAGTTTGGAAAGCTGGATACTATGTGATTCCAACTCTGTGACACCTGAAAAAGAACAAACTATGAGAAAGTGAAAAAAAAAAATTCAGTATCTGCCAGAGGTAGGAGAAGAGAAATTGATGCAGCACGGAGGATTTTGAAGCAGTGAAACGATTCTGACACCATACCTTTGCCAAAACTCAGAATGTACAACACCAAGAGTGAACCTGAAAGTAAACTACAGACTTTGGGTGGCAATGACGTGTCCGTGTAGGTTCATGCACTATAACAATGTGCCCCTCTGGCTCCGGATGTCTGTGGTAGGGATGCTGTGCATGTGTGGGGAAGGAGTCTGTGGGAGCTGCCAGTACTTACTGCTTAATTTTGCTGTAAACCAAAAACAGCGCTTAAAAATAAGTCTGTAAACTCAGAAGACTGAAGCAGGAGGATCAAAAGTTCAAGGCCAGCCTGGGCAATTTAGTGAGACCCTGTCTCAAAATAAAATAGAAAAGGGGCCGGGGATTTAGCTCAGTGGTTCTGCCGCCTGCTGCGCAAGGTTCCGAGTTTGATCCCTGGTACCAAAATAATAATAATAATAATAATAATAATAATAATAATAATAATAATAAAATAAAATAGAAAAGGACTGAGGATGTATCTCAGTGACAAAGTGTGTGCCTAGCATGCATGAGGCCCCCTGTTCCATCCCCAGTACCACCAAAAAAAAAAAGAAAGAATAAGAAAGAAAAGCCATTCATTGTTTGGTATATATTTATTGGATGAAATTCCAGATGCCTCCATGCCCTAGCCAGTTGCATGATAGTCATCTACTGAGCCTCAGACACTGGTCATCTGAAGTCAGGGCCTCTCCCTTCTGCCTGGCAGCAGGCCACTCCTACATCCCAAGGGAAGAACAGCAGCCCGGTCCAACCCTGCCCAGGACCGACCATGCGTGAGCCAAACGCCCAGCCACTGCTCAGCTACACCTGGCCCCAAAAAGCGCTTGTGTAACTCTGACCCTGTGTGATTGGAAGCCTTACCTTCCAGGCCTTGCTGTGGACCCCAGAAGCTGGCCCCACACAAAACCAGTTCACAAAGGGACAGAGGGACTTTTGACCAAGATTACATGGCAGGAACAGGCACTGAGCTAGGCATTGGCTTCAGCTGCCTTGCCACAGACTTAGCTCAGCCTCACGATTATTAGTGAGGATACAAGGAATTAAAAGCGAGGAATAGCAGCAAACACTTATGTGGCACTCACCACACGCCTGGCGCTCTTCAGAGCTTTGACAAACATATATGGGTTTCACTCCCACTGCACTCCCATGAAGTAGGTATTAACATAGTTATCCTCATCTTATAGATGAGGGAACTGAGGTGCAAAGGGCGCCCCGTCAGTAGCCAGAAAGGTTTTCAGCTAATAGAGGCTGGCTTGTGAGCTCCGAGCAAGCTGGCTCCAAGCCATGATCTCGACCATTAAGTCATTCGGCCTCCCAAGTACACGGTACTGTACAGTGTGCAAGATGTCTGTGGCCTATAGTATCTCACTTAAGCCTCACACCAAGCATATGAGGTAGGTAGGGCAGGTATTTCTATCCCTAGGGGAAATGATGATGAGGGAAGAGCATGCCAGAAAGCCAAAGCCCAGAGAGGGAGGTGATTTTTCCAAAGACACACGGCAATCAGTGTGTAACTCTGCAGGCAGATGGCCCTGGGCTCAAATCCCTGCTCTGACTGATTGGCTACAGGACCTTAGACAAGTTAATTCTTCTGGGTCTCAGTTTTTCCATCTTGGAGTTCTTAGGAGAATTAAGCAAGTTAACGCAGGGAAAGCACTTAGGAGTCTTTATTTAAACTGTTGGTATTTTGTTCATTACGAATTTTTTGGTGTTGACTTTGATTTTTTTTTTTTATAAGATCACATAAGGAAGATTATTTATCTTGGAGCTTCTGGGCACCCCTTTAACTTTTGCTGTGCTTGCCTGGCCCTGTTTTGCACAGAGGAAGCACTCAAAGCCTATTGTGATTTCCACCGTTTGTCCAATGCTAAGTGTGTGCCAGGAAAAGTTAAGAGTTTTGTAAACAGGGCTGGGGATGTGGCTCAATGGCAGAGCGCTTACCTAACATGTAGAAAGACCTGGGTTCAATCCCCAGCAGCCTCCCCCCGCAAAAAAAAGAGTTTTGCTGAACAATAGCAATGAGGAAAAACCAGAAACTACATTGAAAAGCAAGTAACAGGATGGAAAAAAAATATATTTGTAAGCTTATACAGACAAAAAGATTAGTGCCCAAAATATATAAAGAACTCCTACAGATCCATTTTTTACAAGACAAACTCCTCAATACACCAGTCTGCAGAGGAGAGAAGCAGGCAGTTCACCAAGGAGGAGGAACAGATGGCAATGAGCGTATAAAGAAACGGCAGCCTTGCTGGTTATAAAATGTACATTTTGAAGTTTGATGTTATCATGCATTGGCAAAGGTGTGAGGAAACAGGATTATAAAGTGATTATAAACTATACTGCCTTTTCGGAGGGATATTTGGCATATCTAGAATTAAAATTACACTCACCCTGGGCTGAGCTCTTTTATGCCTTGTCTACCCAGGGAAATGTGTGGATGAGAATGGTAGTGACTTGTTTGCAGCACCTTTGCATGTGATGGTGATAAATTGGAGACACTGAAAACACCCTTTAAGAAAGGATTTAGCTCAGTGGTTTCGCTGCCTGCCTTGAAAGCGCAAAGACCTGAGTTCGATCCCCAGTATGAAGAAAAAAAGAAACTGATAAGTAAACCATGGTCTAGCCAAGCTACGAAGTGCAAGTGCCAGCTGTGTGTGTGTGTGTGTGTGTGTGTGTGTGTGTGTGTGTGAAGGTAGATCTATGCTACTAATTTGGGTAGGAGAAGGGGGAGGGAAGCTATAGAGCGCTACATAGAATATGTTGCTTGTACTGGCAAAAACAACTAAGGAAACGAAACACTATTGAAGAAGACCCTGTTGGGTGACTATCCAATAACTATTGTTCTGTCCTTTGCTAACAATACCCAGACACACTTTGGGTGGCCCTGCACCAGATGCCAGGGAAGGGGCCATGTTGGGTCTCTGCCAACCATGGCAGTCCCATTCCCATTGGGGAGCCCCGGTCTATAGCAGCTCTCCTGTCACCAGCCCTGGTCTACAGAGGCCAGCTATCCACCCCTGAAACTGTCACCCACGCGTCTCTTCTGGGTTTGGTGGATGCAGTGGTATCGGGGCCCTTTGGCAGGAAGGACTTCCTGGTAGCTTTTTGCTCCCTTCCCTGATCTGCAGGTACATTTTTGCATTGCCACCACTCTCGGCCTGAGCCAGTGCTTTTCCAAGCTGCCTTCCGACGAGGATGCAAGCATCACTTCCTGGGGAAATGCCAAGGTGTTCAATTCTGCCTCCTGGGTACAGTGCTCCCAGATGGTAAACTCCTGTCCAACACCATGCTGCATCCCCACACCCACCCCCGATCCAGACCCTCTGGACCCAGCTCCTCCACACCCTCCCAAGTTCCCCTGGGCACATAGGAAACTGATTTGCAGTGGCTTTGGCACCAAGTCCCCTCCTTCCTGAGCATCCTCAGTTGAGATGTGCTGGGATTTGACTCTTATCATTGTTCTGTGGCCAGCAAGGAAGATGAAACAGTCCCAGTTTGTTGTTCCTACATCTTGTGGCAGTGTCCAGAGGCTGGAAGAGCCTCTGCTGGCAAGGTGGGGTTGACTCCAGCTTCCTGGAATCCCACAGCCCTGGGTTCAAGTCCCTGATCAAGTGCTTCCTAGCTGTGTGACTGTGGGAATCTGCTTAGCGTCTCTGAGCCTCTGTCACCACCTTGCAAACCCTTGCAGTGTTGTTGCAAGGATTAAATGAGAATGTACTTTAAAATCTCCCGGCAGAGGGGCTGGCTGGCTGAGCTGAGCCACTTGGAGAGACACTTCCAAACCTGAGATTCTACAAATAGGAAGAAATGCTTCCCCGAAACCAGTGGGGAATTGAAAGCAGTGTCTGCAGTTGGGTGAGGGGAAGAAGGGACTCGGGAGGGGGGCTGTTTTCAGCTGCAGCTGTGGAAATTCGTGGAGTTCTCTCCAGAGAGGCCACTCACCAGCAGGGACCAAGTGCTTCCATGGAAATCAAGGTGTCAGTGCAAGCAGCAGTGAGGGATCCTGGGAAGAAGATGGTCTGCAACACTGACAGCGTGGTTGGCTTGAGCCCCTTATGGTCCTTGGGTTGGGGTCAGGTCTCGTCTCTAAAGCAGAGCTTCTCAACCGGGTCACTGTTGACATTTAGACCCAGAAAAGTCTGTTTTGGGGGTGTCCTGGGTACTACATGGTGTTTAGCAGCACCCCAATCTCTACCCACCAGATGCCAGTAGCACCCCTTCCTGTTATTGCAAAAACCAAAAATGTCTCCAGACGTCACCAAGTGTCCCCCGAGGGGCAAAATCACCCCCAGTTGAGAGCCACGGCTCTAATCTAATTAAGCCTGCCCAGTCAAACTGGGATAGTAATGGGAGTAATTCTGCCATAACGGCAGCTGTGAGAATTGTCATTCTTTAGAATGCATTTGTAAGCACTCACTGTGTGTGAACGGCTGTGGCCATGTTGCCATGCATCACCCCTTCTTGTCCCACAGGCCATCCTGAGTGGCACTGCCATCCTTATCCTCACAGTGCAGCTGAGAAACTGGAAATGGCCCCTTTTTTCCTGAAATTCAAATTCCACCAGCACCTCCTTAGGGCCTATTATGTGCCAGGACTTGGGGAGGGGTAGTATCTACATAAGCTCGCTACTTTCTGGGCCAGCGGGTGCAGTCAGCAGGAGACAGAGGGAAGGGAGAGCCCAGGGAAGTTTCCTCCTGTCCCTGTGCCTCCCACAGCTCCTGGGTCTGGTCTGTGTCTCCAGATGCCATATGCACCCCTCCCTGGTGGTCCTGGCTCCTGCTGGGCAGGCCATCAAGGTCCCAGCTTCTGCCAGGTAGCCCAGCTTTGCAGCTTGGTAACATCAAGACCTCTTTGCTCTTCCCTTAAGTGGGGGAGCATCTCCCTGCTCTGGTTAATCACCAGGTTGCCTAATGTGCTGGTTGGCTTCTCACTTGTGTTGGCCTGTAATAGTCCCCTGTGTTGTGTTCCTTCAGTGTGGAGACTTACAGGGCTCTCTGCTTCTGTTTGGACTCTGCTTCCCAGCACTTAGCAATCAGCCATGCTTAGCTATCAGAACAATGAGCTTTGGGCAATACATGGAATTTATCTGCAAAATAACAAAATACGTACATTTCATAAATGTATTAGCCAGGACTCCTGATTGCAAGTGACAGAAAACCCAACCCTAAATGGGTTACACAACAAAAAAGGAAGCTACTGGGGTAAGTCTAGGCATGTGCTGGCTTCAGGCACAACTTGATGCAGGGACTCTGTTGCCATTGTCAGGCTATGCGCAAGTCTAACTCTTTTTATTCTGTGTGACCTTAACTCTTAGGTAAACTCTTCCATGGTGGTGGCCAAGATGATTCCAGCAGCAACAGCCTGTTACTTCTTGAGTTTATCAACCTCAGCAGAAAGAGCACCTCTGAGTATTTCCAGCAGAAGTCTCAAGCAGGACTCTTGTTGATCCAGCTCAGATCACATGCCTATTTGTGAGCCAATGACTATGGCCAGCAAGGTTCATTCTCTCCTTTTAAGAATTTGTGGTCAGAGGCCAGGGATTTAGCTCAGTGGTTCCGCTACCTGCCTCGCAAGCGCAAGGTCCCGAGTTCGATCCCCGGTACAAAAAAACCAAAACACATCTTTATCCATTCATTGGTTGATGGGCATTGGGCTGTTTCCAAGATTTAGCCACTACAAACAGGGCCACTATGAACGTGGATGTGCATATATCACTGTGGTATGATGGGGTTTTGGGGGGTTTTTTTTTGGTACCGGGGATCGAACTCAGGACCTTGTGCTTGCAAGGCAGGTGCCAGAAACACTGAGCTAAATCCCTGGCCCCGTGGTATGATGTTTTTAATTATTTCAGGAAGATACCAAGAAGGGGAATAGCTGGATCAAATGGAGCCTCTAGGCCCAGTTTTTTTGAGGAATCTCCACACTGATTTCCACTGTGCTTGCCCCAGTCTACACTCCCACAAACAGTGGAGAAGGGTTCCTTTTTCCTCACAGCCCTGCCAGCATTTGTTATTGGTTGATTTCTTGATAATCGGCTCTACAACTTGTTTCCACTTGGCAAGGGGCAGCAGGGGCGAGGACTAACCAATCAACCTGATCCTCGACAAGGACAATACCTAGGGGAGAGAGCCAGCAGACCTGGGGAGAAAGTGCAGACCTGGCCGGCAACTTCAGAGACTCCAATGTTACCTTCCCAAAGTGACTGAGTGAGAGACAACCACAGGAGACCACCACAGAGAGGGAGTGGACCAGACATAGATCCCGGGGAGAAGTGCAGACTCGGGCTGGGAAGGACATGGGCCCTGGCCTCTGTAGGCAGCAACCAGAACCAGTGCTGACATTAAGTCCAACAGCCTATGTGACCCCCCTGCCTCACAGCTTACACCCAGCAGAGACCAGAGGGCTGATTGTGTTTCCCATCTGCCAACAGGTGTAAGGACACACCTTGGCTGGAATGGTGGAGTGGATTAACTGATGGTCAACTTGGAGCGCCCAGATGAACTAAGTCACCATGGCTCTGGGCATGGAAGACCCACTTGAGGATTGTTGCCAATGGCATAAGAAGAGAACAGGAGGGGAAGATCATTTGCTGTTGATTTTCTTGGAGAAGCTTGCTGTGGCTGGTTTTCCTGATGTAAACTTGGCCGTTCTCGCTGGGCATGGTGGCACATATGTAGCCCTAGCACTCGGGAGGCAGAGGCAGGAGGATCACTGGGAGTTTGAGGCCACCCTAGGCTACATAGTGAATTCAGGGGCAGCCTGAACTACAAAGCAAGACCCTGTCTCAAAAAGGAAAACAACAACAACAACAAACTTGGCCATTCTCGTAGTCAGAGGAGGAGCTTGACTCCTTGATGTTGCCGGGGATGGCTGCTGTTCTCTTCAGGGGAGCCCAGATCTTTGCCTTGGACATCGCTTCTGGCTCCAGTGCGGCTCCCTCAGCCTGGTGGCACAGACCCTTCACTCCACCAGCACAGGCTTTCTGGCTTCCACCACTGGCCTTTGGGTCTTCCCAGTGCAGATCCTCCATACAGACTTGCATGAGACATTGCCGTGGGCTCTAGGCCTTCAGCAACACTCGGACATTGCTGTGGGATTCAGGTGGAAGAATCCTCAGCTGGATTCTTCAGGTCTCTAGTGTGGGAATAGATCTCTTGCACTCCTTTGCATTGACTTTTTGGGCAACTATTATAAAATAATCCTATAAATTATGTGTCCTGTATTAAATCTATTCCCTTGCAAACCCTGACTACAACAAATGGTAACCACAGTCTAGGGTGAATGGACAGAGGGGTCTCTGGAGCAGGGAGGGCATCTCAAGGCACCATAGACCCTAAAGCCAGGCAGAGAAACTCATAACCGGCTGGATTCCAGGTGTGGAGGTCCTGGAAAGAAACCACTCCTTCAAAAACACAGAGGAATTTTTTCTTTAACTCAATCTTTTCTTGGTTTTTAAAATTTTTTATTAATTTTCTCTTTGCTTCATTGGGTTTTTTTTTTGGGGGGGTGAGTTTTTTGTCCTTTTAAAACTTTTTTTCTGTTTTAGTCTTTTTTCTCTCCTTTCCCCTGTCAGTTTTTCTCTCCTCCTTCTTATCTTTCATTTCTTGTATTTTTTTCTTTTCTCTTTTCCTTGTTCATTCTCTCCTGCAAGTGTTTTCTAACACTTTTCATTTCCTTTTACTCTTCAATAAACCTCCTATCTCCCATTTCTCTCCTACTTCTCATTAATTTTTTAAATTTTACTTTTTGCATTCTCCAGTTTCCCACCCTCTCTACCTTTATTAGCATGACTACTAAGCTTTATGAATCTCTAGATAGCTAGTTAACTTTGTGCTATTCCTGTTGAATACTGTTCTATTGTTTAGTAGAGGTAAAGTTGTTCCATTTAGTATAACTTACTCTAGGTCAATAGTGGGTCAATATTTGATTTGTCTTAGTGTTTATACTATAATTATAGATTTCTTTTCTATGATTAAGGGTGGTACATTATTTGTCCTTAGGGTTTATCAATATTTAGTTTGTCTTTGATGCTATATATTCATGCTGATTTTATTACTATATGTAAGGTGACCTAGGATTGTTATCAGTTGCTTTTCTTCAAATGCCAATATCTGGATTGCCTGGGGCTCATAACAATACTGGAGCCTGTTTCTGGAAAACTGGGTACTGGGCCAGATGTACTGCAACCTCTCATCCCAAGCAAATGCAGATGGTTGGATTCTGGGGGGAGAGGCAAAGGTCAATAGCCATGTCCAGAGAATACCACTAAAAAGCAGACATTAGCTAAAGAGGTCTCCATACTAGAAACAAAGCTTCCCACTATAATCAACCCTCAAGCCTCAACACACTCACAAAATACCAAAAAATAGAAACATTAGAAGACAGGGCAACAAAATGCCTCCCAAAGTTCCCAATTACCCCAAAGCTGATACATTTGAGTATCAAATGAGCTGATTTGGAGTATCAAAGGGAAGGAAACCAAAAGCCACATGGCCAAATTACTCAATATGATTTTAGAGAAGATAACAAGTCAGTAAGGCATTTGGCAAGCTCGCACAAGATATAAATAAATAATATGCAGAGTAAGCAAAACAATCAGTCTACAGAAGTCACTAATGAAAAGTTAGCAGAGCTAAAAAAAATGATACACAACATTAATGACCAGCATAGAAAAGAATTGGTCTATAAAAAGGCTCATAGAAATTCAGGAGATTAAAAGTTTTATCAAAAGTATGGGCAGCAGAAGTGACCAATATGAGGACAAAGTATCAGAACTAGAAGACAGGGCTATGGTTGGTGAACATTTAATGAAAGAGACCTTGAAAATAACAAGAAAACATAAAAAGTGGAGCCAACAGCTCCTCTATGACATAAAACTAAGATTAATATGAATTAGTGAAAAATCCAAAGATAGCACAAATGGCATAAAAAAATCTGTTTACTGAAATACTAGCAGAAAGCATTCCAAATAGGGGAAAAGAACTTAACAGATAATTGAGGCACTAAACCCACAAATAGCCATGATCAGAAAAGACCCTCTCCTAGACACATTATAGTCAAAATCCCAGAAATCCAACAAAAGAACACAATCTTAAAGTTCTTGGAGAAAAGCAAAAATCACTTATAAAGGTAAAGCCATTAGAATTACAACAGACTTCTCAACACAAATCTTAAAGGCCAGGAGAGCTTGGAGGGAAGTGTTTCAAGCCCTAAAAGAAAACAATTTCCAACCCAGACTGATATATCTTGCAAAAACTCTTTCAAAATTGGTAGAGAAATAAGATATTTTCATGATGAAGAACATCTAAAGGAAATTCATGATGACTGAACCACTACTACAAAAAATTATCAAGGGTATCCTAGAAAAACACGATGAAGCTAACAAGGATAAAAGATCATATAGATTGAATACACAAGGTAAAGTGAACAGTTAAAAAGAAGAGCAAGTGCATGGGATTTAGCTCAGTGGTTCTGCCACCTGCCTCGCAAGTGGAAAGACCAGAGTTTGATCCCCGGTACCAAAAAAAAGAAGAGCAAGATAGAGAATCAGGAACAGAAAAATAAGGCAAGACAAGAATAAGCCAGTACCTATCTGCAATAACTCTTAATGGAAATGGTCTCAATTCCCCAATCAAAAGACACAGATTGAGAGAATGGATCAAGAAACAATATCCAATATTATGCTGTATACAAAAAATACATTTAACCTGAAAATAAACTCATAGACTACATATCAAAGAATAGAAAGCAACATTCCATGCAACAGGAACCCCCCAAAAAGAAGGTGTATCTATTCTATATTTAGACAAAGTGGACTTCAAGCCAAAACTGATTAGAAGAGGCAAAGAAGGTCACCACATATTGGTTAAGGGAGCAATCTAACAGGAAGAGATAACAATTATTAACATATATGCCCAAACAACAGTGCAGCTAACTTCCTAAAACAAGTACTACTGGACATAAAGATCAGATAAGCATAAGCACAATTATGCTTTTGCCCTACTATCACAAATCAATTAGGTGAAAAAATCAATAAAGAAATATCAGAGTTGAACAAAACCTTCAAACAAATAGATTTAATAGATATCTACAAAGTGTTCCACCCAACAACACAATACACATTCTTCTCAGAAACACATGAAGCTTTCTCCAAAACAGGCCACATTCTAGCCAATAAAGCAAGCTTCAGTGTAAAAGAATTGAAAGTATACGATCCATATTATCAAATCATAGTGCATAGTGAGGTTGATTTTGAAACTAGAAATCAACCACAAAAGAAAACATAGAAATTACTCAAATGCATGGAAACTAAATAACACACTCTTAAATAAACAATGTGTTACAGGAGGAGTCAGGAAGAAATACGACAAACAATAATCCCAGTGTGACATACCAGAATATATGGAACAAAATGAAAGCACTCCTAAGACAGAAGTTTACAGCTGTGAATGCCCACATCACAAAAACAGAGAGAGCCCAGATAAATAATGATACACCTCAAGGTCCTAGAAAAAAAAGAATAATCTAGACCTAAAGCTAGTACAAGGAAGGAAATTGTAAAGATCAGAGCAGAAATTAATGAAATTGAGACCAAAAATACAATACAGAGAATCATTGAATCAAATATTTAGACTTTTGAAAGAATAAGTAAAATAGAAAAACCCTTAGCCAATCTAACCAAAAAAGGAGACAAAAGACCCAAATCAATGCAATTTGAAATGAAAAAGGTAAAATGACAACAGACACTGCTGAAATAAA
The DNA here is from genome assembly GCF_053883595.1 of Heterocephalus glaber. Lineage (NCBI taxonomy): Eukaryota > Metazoa > Chordata > Mammalia > Rodentia > Bathyergidae > Heterocephalus > Heterocephalus glaber. The sequence continues at coordinate 19,644,533 of NW_028258410.1, read as the reverse complement.
AAAGATTATTAGCAACTACTTCACAAACCTGTATACCTATTGGAGAATTCAGAAGAAATGGATTGATTCCTAGACACATATGCATTATCAAATCTGAACCACGAAGATTCCAAAAGTCTGACTAATCCAATAACAGGCAATGAAATTGAAATAGTAATTTAAACACCTACCAACTAAGAAAAGCCAAGGTCTGGATGGATTCACACCTGAATTTTGCAAAATCATCAGGGAAGACCTAATACCAATACTTCTCAAGCTCTTTAAAGGGGAGAAATACTCTCAAAGTCACTCCTGGAAGCCAGCATTTTCCTGATTTGAAAACCAGACAAAGATTCAACCAAAAAAGAGAACTGTAGACCAATCTCTCTAATGAGCATGGATGGAAAAATCCTCAAGAAGATACTGGCAAACAGAATGCAACAAATCACCTAAAAGATCATGACCAAGTAGGCTTCATTCCAGGGATGCAAGAATGGTTCAACATATGCAAACCAAAAATGTAATATATCAGATAAACAGAAACAAGGACAAAAATTACATAATCATCTCAATAGATGCAGAAAGCAATTTGAAAAAATCCAACATTCATTCATGATAAAAATACTGAAGAAAATAGGTATAAAAGTATCTCATCTCAATCTGATAAAAGCCATTTATGGCAAACCTACTGCCAACATCATATTAAATGAGGAAAAACTAAATAGTTTCCCTCTAAAGTCGGTAACAAGACAAGGATGCCCACTAGTACCACATCTGTTCCACATACTGTTCATAACATTAGCAAGAGCAATTGGAAAAAAAAAGGTATAAAAGGGATATGTAGGTCCAGGGATTTAGCTCAGTTGTTCTACCTCCTGCCTTGCAAGCGCAAGTTCCTGAGTTCAATCCCTGGTCCAAAAAAAAAAAAGGGGTATGTATGGAAAGAAAGAAAGAAGCCAAACTATTATTTGCAGATGACATGATCTTCTACATAGAAGACCCCAAAAAGCCACTAAAAGACTCCTAGAATTAATAACCACATTCAGCAACTGTAGCAGAACACAAAATCAATACACACACAAATCAATAGCATTCCTATATACCAATAATGAACCCACTGAAAAAGAAATGAGAAAAAATACCATTTGGAAATACTCAGAAAAAGGAAATTGGAAAAAGGAAAGAGGATATCAGAAAATGGAAAGCCATCCCCTGTTCCCTGATAGGCAGAACCAATATAGTTAAAATGGCCATACTTCCAAAACTGATGTATAGATTTAATGCAATCCCAATTGAAATACCAACAGCATTTTTCACAGAACTGGAGAAAGCAATCCTAAATTTTATATGGAACCACAAGAGACTTTCAATAGTAAAAATAATCCTGCATAATTAGACCAAAGCAAGAGGCATCACAATCTCAGATTTAAAGTTATATTACAAAGCTACAGTGAAAAAAACTGTATAGTACTGGCCTCCAAACATACATGAGGATCAACAGAACAGAATAGAGGATGAAGAAACAACCTGAAGCACATTCAACTATTTCATCTTTGACAAAGGGACCAAATATGTATACTGGAGGAAAGATAGCCTCTTTAATAAATGATGCTATGAATGGCTGCTATCAAGAAATCAACGAATAACAAATGCTGGTGGGGGTGTGGAGAGAAAGGAACCCTTCTCCATTGTTGGTGGGAGTGCAGACTGGTGCAACCACTGTGGAAATCCATATGGAGATACCTCAAAGAACTAGGACTACAGGTCCCATTTGACCCAGCTATTCCCCTACTGGGAATCTTCCCCAAAGAATTAAAAGAATCATACCACAGTGATATATGTGCACCTATGTTTATAGAGGCACAATTTGTAATAGCTAAAGCTTGGAAACAGCCCAAGTGCCCATCGACTGGAAAGTGGATAAAGAAGATGTGGGTTTTTTATAAAATGGAGTACTACTCCTCCATAAAGAATGAGAAACTAGAGGCATTTATAGCTAAATGGATGCATATCGAGGCCATACTCTTAAGTGAAATAAATAGGACACACATGTGTAAATACCGAATAGTTTCTCTAGTGTGAGAAATTGAAAGTGTAAATAAGGATGAAAATGATTAAAATGAATAATTGATCATTTGAAATAAGAAAAGGTCCAAGGGTTTGGGGATGGTGGAAGGGAAAGGGGAAAGGGAAGAAGGGAAAGAAAAAAATTATGAGAAAAAAAATGGAATCAAACTCTGTGTAGATAGGGAAGGGTGGAGGGGGTGAAGGGTCACAGGTAATGGGAGAAAAAATAAAAACTAAGATACATCATGTTCTGGTACAAACACCCAATGATAAATGTAAATGTATTTTATACCTAAAATGTACCAATAAATATATATATATTTTTTAAATGATGCTATGAAAACTGGCTATCCACATGCAGAAGACTGAATCTAGAACTAGATGGCTCACCATATACTAACCTAAAATAAAAATGGAACAAAGAGCTAAATGTTAAAGCAGAAACAGCCTGCTGGAAGTAAAATAAGTAGAACTTTGACGTCATTGGCATAGGTAAGGACTTTCTGAACAGAACCCCGTTGCACAGGAAATAGTATCAAGAATCAACAAATGGGATCATATCAAATTAAAAAGCTTTTGCATGGGCCGGGGATTTAGCTCAGTGGTTCCCGCGCCTGCCGTGCAAGCACAAGGTCCTGAGTTTCATCCCCAGTACCAAAAAAAAAAAAAAAAAAAAAAAAGCTTTTACACAACAAAAGAAACAACTACCAGAGTGAAGAGTTAATGTACAGAATAGGGAAAAATTGTGCCAGCTATTCCTCAGACAGAGGACTACTATCTAGAATATATAAAGAACTCAAAAAAAATTAGACTTCCCCAAAAAGAAGACCCAATCAAAAAATGGGCAAGTGAAGTGAAATGAATAGACATTTCATAGAAAAAGTACAAACAGCCATTAAATACAAGAAATGTTCAACATTACTGGCCATTAGAGAAATGCAAAGTAAAACAACACTGAGATTTTTAAAATTATGTTTATTGGTATATTTTAGACATACACAATGATCACTTTCATCATATGGAATTTGTACCTATACATGATACATCTTGATTCTTCTTTCCCATTCCCCTCCTCTCCCTTCCTCTTCCCCTCCTTATTTACAAAGGTTTTGTTTCATTTTATCTTTTTTTTCTTGTTTTTTTCTTTTCCCTTCCTTCTTTTCCCTCTCTCCCTCCCCAGTGCCCCTTCTCATTTGAACATTTTCTTCCTATTTCACAATGCATATTATACATTTTAGTCTTTATTTACATTTTCAGTTTCTGACACCAGAGAAACAATGCAATATTTTACACATGTGTGTTTGATTTATTTCATTTAAGAGTATGGTCTCAAGGTGCATCCATTTAGCTAGAAATGTCTCAAGCTTATCCTTTTACGGCAGAGTAGCACTCCATTGTATAAAAAAAAAAATCACATCTTCTTTATCCATTTATCGGTTGATGGGCATTGGGTTGTTTCCAAGATTCAGCTATTACAAACTGGGCCACTATAAACATGGATGAGCAAATATCACTGTGGTATGATGTTTTTAATTATTTCAGGAAGATACTGAGAAGAAGGATAGCTGGGTCAAATGGAACCCCTAGTCCTAATTTTTTGAGGACTCTCTACACTGATTTCCACCATGGTTGCACCAGTCTGCACACCCACCAACAGTGAAGAAGGGTTCCTCTTCCCTACAGCCCCTACCCCCAGCATTTGTTATTGGTTGATTTCTTGATAGCAGCCATTCTTTCTGGAGTGAGATGGAATCTCAGCATTGTTTTAATTTGCATCTCTTGAATGACCAGTGATGTTGAACATTTTTTCATATATTTACTTGCCGTTTGTACTTCTTTATCTGAAAAGTGTTGTATTCATCTCAGATGCCCATATTTTGATTGGGACTTTAAATTTTGACTTTTTCAATTCTTTATATATTCTAGATATTATTTCTCTGTCTGAAGAACAACTGGCTAAAATTTTTTCCCACTATGTGGGTTGTCTCTTCACTCTGTTGGTGATTTCTTTTGCTATGCTAAAGCTTTTTAGTAAGACGAAATCTCAGTTGTTGGTTCTTTGTAATATTTCCCATGTGATCAGGGTTTGCTCATGAAGCCTTTTCCTAAACCCACGTCCTTAAGAGTTCTACCAGTTCTCTCTTCCAGCTGATTTAGTGTTGCTGTTTTAATATTTAGATCTTTGACCTTTGAATTTAGCTCAGTGCATGGTGAGAAACACAGAGATTCCGTCTTACCTCAAAGAGGTAATGGCCATTATCAAGAAATCAAGTAATAACAAATGCTGGTGAGGCTGTGAGGGGAAAAAAAACACTACTGATGGGAATGTAAACTAGTAGAGCCACTATGGAAATCAGTATGGAGATTCCTCAAAAAACTGAAACTAGAAATTTCATTTGACCCACCTATTCGGGATGACAGTCACCAACAGCAACAGCAAAGTGAAACCAGCTTGGTTGTGAGGTCTTTTTGAAAACATTTTAAAAATAATTTGGTTATAGGCCTTGGAATCTGTGAGCAGCAGTTCATTTTGTTTTTAAATTGAGATACGATTACATCAGTTATTGTATACATGTATACATGTATACATTTAAAAGTATACATGTTAGGGCTGGGGAGGTAACTCAGTGGGAGAGCACTTGCCTAGCCTGCTTGAGGTCTTGGATTCAATCCCCAGTACTGCAAAAAGTCAATGGTTTCTGGGAAATTTGCAGTTGTGAAACCATCACCACAATCAATTTTGAAACATTTTCTTCACCCTCAAAAGGAACCTATACCCAGAAGGAACACTATCAACTCCCTCCCTTCCCAGCCCTGGTAACCACCATCTGCTTTTTGTCTCTGAAGATTTACCTGCTCTTACATTTTTTATTTGCATTTTATGTAAATGGAATCATACAATGTATAGTCTTTTGTGTCTGGCTTCTTCTATTCAGCAGAATGGTTTCAAGATTTATTCTTTATAGAATGTGTCATGTTTCATTCCTTTTTATGGTCAAATAATATTCCATATATGGATATACCACACTTCATTTATCCCCTCATCTCATGATGGACATTTGAATTGTTTATACTGTTTGGCTACTATGATTAATGCTGCTATGAAATTCTCATATGAAGTTTTGTGTACCTTTCTTTCAGTTCTCTTGGGTATAAAACTAGAAGTGAAACTGCTGTATCACATGGTGGGTGAGGGTTTCCTGATGTCTGGTTTGCTTTGGGGACAGTGATGGATATGGTGGGACAATGGTTCCCAGCCTTTAAACTTCTAATATTTTAGATTTCTTATATTGCCAAGTAAAGACTAAGATACATTTTTTAAAAATTATTCTTTGGCTGGTATTGAGGACTGCACCCAGGGCCTTTGCACTGAGCTACAACTCCAGCCCTATTTTTATTTTTTATTTTGAGAAAGGATCTTTCTAAGTTGCCCAGGCTGGGCTCGAATTTGCTCTCTTCCTGTCTCACTCTTGAGTGCTGAGATTTCAGGTGTGTACCACCACAACCAGCCACAATAAAATAAAAGAAATATTTTCACTATCACTTTGCAAAGAATGTTTTAACTAACACCAAGACCACTCCCTCCTCCAGGGAAGATTAAAATATTAGAATAAATACCAGTTGCTTAAATTTATAAAAATTTAGCTACATTGCTGTGTTTTTCAAAAAAATATCATAAATTGGAAAAACAAACAAACAAATAAAAACAGCCTTCTCCCATTGTCCAGTCTAGCAAGGCTGTGTGTGCATCATGATGTGATAAAAAATATGGTGAATTAACCCTTTAAAATATATTATAGTAGGGCCAGGGATTTAGCTCAGTGGTTCCGCTGCCTGCCTTGAAAGGGCAAGGTCCCAAGTTTGATCCCTGGTACCAAAAACTAAAAATAAATAAATATATATATATATATATAATAGTAAAAACAATTATAGTAAAAGACATTCCCATTACTGTCCCTCCTGAACACATTCGCCTCACCATTCTTGACACTTTCCTAAGCAGTTCCGGAAGTGCTTTTTCATGAGTGTCTTTAGTTGAGCTGTCATGGTCACCTCCATGCCCTGAACTGATTCAAAATGTTTACCTTTCATGATCATTTTTACTTTGGGGAAGAGCTAGAGGTCTCACAGTGTCAGAACTAGTGAATAGAGTGGATGAAGACACAATATGTTTTTATAAACCTGCCTTTCCATGGATGACACTCAGCAGCAACATTCACTATATCTTTGATCATACTTTAGAGAAACACTCACAAAAGAGGACTTCCACAGCTGCTTCAGAAAGTGCCAAGGACAATGGGATTCATGGCTCTGTGTCTTTTACAGTAATACGTATTTTTATATTTTTATTTGTTTATTTTGGATTTTGGAGACAGGGTCTTGCTCTGTAACTCAGGTTGGCCTTGAACTCACTATGTACCCCAGAATGGCCTCAAACTTGTGGCAATCCTCCTGCTTCAGCTTCCCGAGGGCTTGGATTACACTTGTACATCATCACACTGAGCTTTGTAATGTGTGTTCTTAAACATTCACTGTATATTATGATCACACCGTGTATGCATGTTCCCAGGTGTGTAAGGGGGAGATTGGGTACTCCAGCCCTAAGAAATTTAAGATGTATAAAAAGTAGTTCTTGCTGTAAGGAGCTTTTCTGGTTTTGAAAAGAATTTTTTAAAAATAAAGAAAAGAAAGAAAAACTGCTTTAATCAAGGCACAAACAATGAGAGAACCAGACCGTGGGAAAACCAGGTGGCAGCAAAGATCTGAGCAGATGAGATGAATTTGATGCGCCTACAAGTCTGGGAAATAATTTTTTCCAGATCAGAGAGAATCTGCCATTCCTAGAGCCTTGGTGCCCTTAGAAACAGAGAGATTCCATTGCCGGATAATCTCTTCCAGTTGGGGTGCCCATGGAGACTGTGGGAGGCTCCTTCCCCTCTTCCCCGAGACCTCAGACTTTGAGGGGCTTCACATGCAAGTGGGTCCTCGAGTCACCATGAAGGGGTGCAAAGAAGCCATACAAGGGACAGGAGACACCCCTAGCAAGACCCGCCTTCCCCACATTGCTGAACCCCCTTGGAGGATGCCGGAAGGGCAGTCAGTGCAGGCTGGAATCTTGATGGGAAGCCACTTGGCTTTCTAGTGGGACAGTGGAGGAGGAAGTTCCCATGGCAGAATGTGCAGTCATGAGGAAAGGGAGAAGAATAGAGGTCAGTTACACGTGACAGGGGAGTCCTAGGGAAAATAAGGCAGAGGGTGAGTGTATCAGAACCAGACTTTGCCAGGCATGGTGGCACAGGACTGTAATGCCAGTATGCTGGGAGGCTGAGGCAGGAGGATTGCAAGTTCATGACCAGCCTGGGCAATTTAGCCACTTAGTGAGATCCTGTCTCAAAATAAAAAAGGGCTGGGGATGTAGCTCAATGCAAGGGCACTGGCTTCATTTCCCTGTACAGGAAAAAAAAAATCAGACTTGGCTGGCTTGTAAGAGGTAGGCCCAGGGCACGTGGAAAATTGTGGTGAGGATTTTTTTCTAATCAGCAATGAGAGATTGAAGAAGCTAATACCAAACCTTTTCGCACACGTGACGTTGTGATCAGGTTTCATCCTGGTGCCAAGGATGCTCCAGAGAATGAGTCTGAGGCAGGAGGATGAAATCAAATTCATCCTCACCTCTCTTTTCAGAGTAAAGCGGGACCATGTGGTGTCTTTGGGGACTGCTGGAACACTGGCGCTCTCTGGCGGCCAAAATAGTCATGGCACTAAGGTGGAGGAAAGGGGGTCGGTGGGCAATGTCTTGCTTTCCATGGCTTGAGAAGCTGGGAGGTACTGAGGAGAGTTGGAGAGGCTGGCATTGCTTAGGACGCTCATTGGAAGGTGTAATAATATCCTCCCGAAACCACCTTTTCCTGTGTTCCTTGTCTTGGTAAATGGCCCTACCTCCTGTCTGGTTTCCCAAGGAAGAAACTTGGAGTCAACCTAAGCCGACTTCTCTCCCACTTCCTGTCACTCAGGTATTCCCTGAGGCCTGTGTATTTAACCTTCTAAATTTCTCTTGAATCTGCCTGCTTCTCCCCACCTTGCCTGCTGCAGCCTTGGTCCGAGCTCCCGTCCCCTCCTGGCTCAGCAGTGTGGAAGTTTCCTCAGGAGTCACCCTGCTTTCCTTAGCTTCTCTCTCAGATCCATCCCACAGGGTGATCCTTCTTTTTGTTTAATTTAATTTAATTTTTTTTCAGCAGTAGGCATTGAACCCAGGACCTCACACACAGCTAAGCAAAGGCTGTACCACCAAGACAGATGAGAAGCACCTGACTCGCCCTTTTCCTGTGGCGGCCAGAATGGGGCATGGTTAGGGCAATGGCTGTCACACCCATCTGCTTTGGTGTCCTTTGCTCCCCCAGCCCCCCACCCCACCCAAGAGTAGACTTGACAGTTTGCCTTTCACCTTGGTGTCCTCCCACCACACATGAGGTTGCTTTGCTGCCACTCTTCCCACCGTGCAGCCACTCAGCTGTTAGCCCAGTGACCCTTCCCCATGCCTGCCACTCCAGATGCTGTGTCCACCTCTTTGAAGAAGTTGTCCACCCTAACATGACTGCGCTCAGGGGAGGATGGATCTGGGCCTGTTATTAACACCCCAACTTCTCCAAGCCCCAATAGGCTGTAATGAACACACCTGTCCCTTCTGAAGATTTCTGGGTTTCAGCCCCCCATTTTCCAGGAAGACAAAACAGCTGTCAAACAACCCATGGAGCTGCCCTCTCATTGAATCACCAATATGACAGCTGCAGTGGTCCTGAAGCCCTGCACCCACTTGAACCAATCAAAGGCCTGCATGTGGGCCTATCAGCAGGCTCAAATTTGAACTAATCACAGGCCTGCAGCTGCTATATAAGCAGCACTCCACGCACACGTCTTAGGTAGTTTAGGAAGTTTCTTTCTGGTGTACTGATGTCCCTGCGCTGCCACATATGTCTGTTAAGGACTTACTTGGGTACCGTGGGTTCAGAAGGTCCTGGAAATCTACTCAGGATCCTGAGCAGCGTGGACAGAAAAGGCCCTGAAGAGCTCCAGAGACCAGCACCCAGCAGTTTGATGGCATCCAGCCCAAGTGAGTGTTGAACAGTGTTGGCCAGAAGTGGCAGAGACCAGTACCCAGCAGTGTCAACCACTGGAGTTGACCTGTTAACACTGCTGCTAGTAGAGCTGAACTTTGCCAATTAATGATTCCTATCTGAATCAAACAAAAGAACCCCGTGGTAGTCAGAGTTTGCAAGGGAATAGATTTAATATAAGACACATACTTTATAGGATTATTTTCTAATATTCACCCCAAAGGTCAAATGCAGAGGAGTGCAAGATATCTGGCCATACACTAGAGACTCGAAGAATCCAGGTGAGGCTCTGGATTCCTCAGCAATGTCCCGCACAAGTCAGCCAGAGGCCTAGAGTCCACGGCGAGGTCTCATGCAAGTCCATATGGAGGATCTGCACCAAGAAGCCCCAGCGACCAGTGGTGGAAGCTAGAAAGCCTGTGCCGGCAGGGTGAAGGATCTGCACCAGAGCCAGGAAGCGACGGTCAAGGTGACGACCAGAGCTGCCCTGACGAGAACAGCCATCCCCAGTGACAGCGAGGCCCCGAGCTCCTCCCTCTGACTATGAGAACGGCCAAGTTTGCAGCAGGAAAACCAGCCACGGCAACCTTCTCCAAGAAAATCAACAGCAAATGATCTTCCCCTCCCGTTCTCTTTTTATGACATTGGCAACAATCCTCAGGTGGGTCTTCCATGCCCAGAGCCACGGTGACTCAGTTCAGCTGGCGTTCCAAGTTAACCATTAGTTAATCTACCACAATCCTTCAACTGAGTGGGAACACCACTAAGATGAATCCCCAACCTTTTTAAAATTTATTTGATTTTTGTGACAGGGCCTTGCTACTTTGCTAAACTGCCCAGGCTGACAATGGCTGGCTCCTGTTCCTCGCCTGGAATCACCTGGAGGCAGGTCTACACTGGCTCCTGCCTTCCTAGAGGGACAGAGCCCCAGAGCACCATGCCCTCCCAACTTGGCTGTCTTCCTTCCCTGCCTCCAACTCACCTCTCCACAACACTCAAGTTCTTCCTTCAGAATCATCGGGCAGGATAGGGACCAAGACGTGGGACAAAAAACACAAAACAAATGACATCTGCCCCAACTGTGACATTTCACATATTTACACTGGGCATATTCACGTTTTTAGTGCAGCTGGGAACACATGTGCGAATGGGCACAGTACAGCTGAGGCAGATGGAGGGACAAACAGATGGATGAATAGTCAGGGGTCACCTTCTTCCTCCAAGAAAATCTCAAAAGTCCTCATCTGATAAGGCCCCACCAACTGATACTTCCGGCTTAAATCTCCTCTTATCCCTGACTGAGGATCGGCGGTAACATCTGAGTCTTGCTTTAAGGACACTTGGGAAATACGCATTTTAGGGGGTGAAGCTGAAGCCTGAGCAATGCTCCCATAGGCACTCTCGGAGAAGGGTGGGCCAGCCAGCGTGGCCAGGAGAACATGCAGAGTCTGTATATACCGGCCAAAAACCAGACTGGCAGCTGGACAGGCCAACAGGCACATGTCAACCTGTGGAGACGTTACTCAGATGACAACAGAAAGTCAGGGCAGACACCACCAGGGCCCAGCTTTAGGTTCAGTGTGAGGGATAGAAAATCAAAAATAAAAGATGTTTATTTCTCTCAGGTAAAATCCATAGGTAAGAACCCCAGAATTGTCACGGCTGTCCAGAGTATTGGGACCCCAGGTTAAGCCCTGCTGTCTGTTCGAGGACAGCCACTTCCTTGTTTAAGACTGACTCATGGGTCCAACATGGCTGCCGGGCAGAGGGGGTCTGGGAATAAGGATGTCAGGTAAATGCTAGCTCATAACCAGCTATATCCAAATTCCAGGCAAACAATATTTTTTCTGGTATAACTATGTCCCTGTTATTGCCTGAGATATACTAACAAAAATATTTCTGGTGTATCCAAAATTCAAATTTAACTGGCATCCTATGTTTTTATTTTGTAAATCTGGCCACCATAACTGGAGGAAAAAGTGAGGGAGAGAGAGAGAGGAGCCCAAGGGAAGAGACACAAAGATGAGGAAACAAGGAGTGGGAGAGGGAGAGAGAGAGAATCTGAGGAAGAGATCAACAAACAGAGATGGCCACAAGCTACGTCATACAGGAGGTGCAGACAAGAGGCAGAACTGGAGAAGACCCACACGCCTACTGTTGTGTCCTGGCCACAGAGCCGTGATTCTCCACTCGCAAAGAATTCACTCTCTGCCGTGGGAGGAGAGAGCCAAGAAGGTAAGTGAGCAAATACACTGCAGAAACACACCTGTCCTTTTAAAGATGGAACCTAATCATCCTTCCTTGACCGTGGGGTGGACTGAGTCACTGACTTCTAATTCAACTCTATGTACATCTGAAGAAAACTGTCTTTTGTCTATAACTTTATCAAATCTTGGTCACCATCGTAAGACCACATTACCAATATTTTTCTCTACCATGCTGAGTCACCTGGACACTACCCTCAATCTGTCTGCAGGGGGAGCCACTTTGGCAACTAGGTCGGTCGGTTGGTCTGACTTTCCCTGATCACTGACTATGGGACAAGTGAGCTTCCATGTCTTGAGCACACTCAAGTAGCTCCATGGACAGGGAGCAGCTGAGACCTCCCGCCAATGCCACACAACCCAGCCTCTCTGGAAGCCCAACCTCCATGCCCAAGGTGGCCTTCAGGTGACCACACCCCCAGCTGACACACCATTACAATTACCCGAGAGACTCCGTGCCAGAGCCTCCACACTGCCCGAGTTCTCAACCCACAGAAATTGTGGTAACAAATGCCTGATTTTAAACCATAAAGTGTTCATTACACAGCAGTAGCTATCCACAGATAAAGAAACACCACCCTTTCAAGTTGAGTTAAGTGCAGCTAATAAATCAAGATGATGTGGAGGCAGGTGGAAGGGGCAAGAGGGTAAGATGAGGTTCGTGAGGGACTCCCTTGTGGTGACACGGAGCTGAGAACACAGTGAGGGGGTGGCCTGCTGTCCAACACCAGCAGAAACTGCTCAGGGCCAATGGTGACTATTTTTTTTTATTAGTCCATATTTGCCATACATGGTGCTCACATTCATCATAGGGAATTTGTACCTGTACATAATATATCTTAATTCTTTTTTCCCATTTACCTCCCCTCCCTTTAACCCCTTTCCCTCCCCATTTACAGCTTTGTTTTCATTTTTTCCTTGTTTGTAAATCCTTTTCCCCCTCCTTCCCTTCCCTCTGCCCCTCCTTGTTCCCTTTTCCATTTGAACATGTTCTTCCTACTTCCCAACATCTATCCTCCATTTTGTTCCTTGTTTACCCTTAGTTTCTCACACAAGAGAAATAATGTGATATTTAAGCTTGTATGACTTATTTATTTCACTTAAAACTATGGCCTTGAGGTGCATCTGTTTAACGACTCAAGTCTATGCTTCTTTATGGCAGAGTAGTACTCCACTGTATATAAACACCACATGTTTATTCATTCATTTATTGATGGGCAGATGGGCTATTAGATTTAGCTATTATATACATTGTGCTACTATAAACATGGGTGTGCTATATCACTGTGGTATGATGCTTTTAACTCTTTCAGGAAGATACCTAGAAGGGGAATAGCTGGGTCAAATGGAATGTCTACTTTTAGTTTTTTGAGGAATCTCCATACTGATTTCCATATAGGTTGTACCAATTTACACTCCCATCAACAGTAGAGAAGGGTTCCTTTTTCCCCACAGCCCCACCAGCATTCGTTCTTGATTTCTTGATGGTAGCCATTCTTTCTGGAGTCTCAGTGTTGTTTTCATTTGCATTTCTCAAATGATGTTGAACAGTTTTTCGTGTATTTATTTACTTCTTCATCTGAGAAGTGTCTATCCACTTCAGATACCTATTTTTGGATTGAGTCTTTAAATTTGGGAGGTCTGATTTTTTTTTAGTTCTTCATATATTCTAGATGTTAGTCCTTTGAGGAGACTGACAAAAATTTTTCCTACACTGTGGGTTGTCTCTTCACTCTGTTGGTGGTTGATTTTGCTGTGGAAAAGCTTTTTAATTTGATGTGGTCTCAGTTGTTGATTCTTTGTAATATTTTCTGTGTGCTCAGGGTTTTGTTCATAAAGTTTTTGTTTACCCCATGTCTTCAGAGTTTTACCTATTCTATCTTTCAGCAGATTTAGTGTTTTCTGTTTTTATATTTAGATCTTTGATGCATTTTGATTTTAGTTTAGTGCATGGTGAGAGATATGGGTCTCAGTTCAATTTTCAGCATGTGAAAAGACAGTTTTCCCAGCACCACTTTTTAAAGAGGCTATTTTTCTTCCAGTGAAGGTGTTTGCCGCCTTTGTCAAAGATAAGGTAGCTGAGTGTGCTTAGAGTAGTTTCTGCATCTTCTATTCTGTTCCACTGATTCTGAAATAAAATTCATAGATAATAAAATCTTCCTACACACATAGTTTTAATAAAAGATAATGATCTAAAAACTGAAACAAAAGGAAGACAATGTATAATTTACTAATTTTACTTCAATTGCTAAATGCTCAGGGACAATTACACTAGACGACAGAATGAAGCAGTTAGATGCTAGAACCTAAAAGCAGAGGCCCCTGGATTGTGACAGCTACAAATGCAGACTGACCAGAGCTGCCATTGTGGGCAATCAGACATCATGGCTGGGTCATGGCATTTTCAAATGGCGAGGGACATTTAGAGAAGTTCCCGATAAAATATATTTTTCCTTTGAATTATAATGATAATTATAATTACTGAATTATAATTACTGTCACATTTCTGAAAAACTTAGTAACACTAAAACTGTACTAAAAATACTTTGTGCTCTATGAAAAGTGGACTTAGGTTCTAGGCCCGGGTCATTATCCACAGGTTTCTTACCTCTAGGAACATCCACATGGCACTAACATCTTTCTTTGCTGTATGTTTGTATTCATCATCTTTCTGTTGCTGGGACAAAAATACCTGACAAACACAGCTTACAGGAGAAAAGGTTCATTTCTCCTCTCAGTTTCAGAGGTTTCAGTCCAGGGTCAGCTGGCTTCCAGGCTCAAATGGCATGGGGGAAGGGCGTGGCAGAGAAAGCTGTTCAACCCATAGTGGCCATGAAATAGAGCAAAGAGGACCCTGAGAAAAGCTGTACCCTTCAAGGCACACCCTTAGTGACCCACTCCTTCCCACTGGGCCCTGCCTAACACCCCATTCAGCTAGGAACTCATTAAGGGATCAAATCCAATCCATCAATGAGGTGAGTGTTCCACCATTCCCTTATCTCTCTAGGCTCCACCTGTGAACACTGCCGCACTTGGAATCAAACCCTTAACATATAGGTCTTTGGGGGATGCGTCATATTGTAGCTGTAACAATGGGATCATCTAGCCCTATGCAGGATGTTGTCTAACATCACTGCTCCCCCTGTTGTGGAAAAAAAAATATTGTTAGCCCAGTGTGGTGGCTCACACCTATAAACCCAGCACTCTAAAGGCTGAAGCAGGAGGATTGCTGTGAGTTCCAAATCAGCCTGGGCTACACAGTGAGTTCAAAGCCAGCGTGAACTACATAGCAAAACTCTGTTCCAAAAAAACAAAAATAAAAAAATTGTCAAATGTCCTTTGGGGTGGTACAGCCTTCGTTGAGAATTGGCAACCGAGACAAAAAAAGCATGAGTCAAACCCTTGATAGGGCAAGATGGAATCTAGAGAGGCCTTGGAGTCCTGAGAAGGAGGAAAGGAGGGAAAAGATGAGGTCAGAGAAATCAGAGGACTCCTATCCTGCCTCGTCAGCCACAGTGGGAAACTGAGGCTCCATTCCAAGGGTAATGGGAAGGCACTGCTGACTTTTCAGCAGGGGAGTGACATGGTCTGACCTTGTCATGGGTGTGGCTCAAACTTGTCACTCAGCTAAGTGTGGTGGTATGCTCTGGGGGGCTCAGGCAGGAGAAGCCCAGCTTGGGCAACTTAGCAATTCAGTGAGACCCTGTCTCAAAATTTAAAAAGGCTGAGGATACAGCTCAGAGCAAAGGCCCTGGATTCAAATCTGCATAAAAACTTTGTCACTCAGCAGACTGCCCTGTGCTTTTCTGAGAATTTCACACATTCATTCACTCTCTCATTCATTCAACACATGAGCAGCAAGCAGTATCTCAGTGGTTTACTGCTGTGAAACAAGCTACCCCAAAATGTAGGGCTTAAAATAACGAAGTGTTGCTTTCCATATTCTGTGGGTTGTTCGGCAGTTCTGCTGCTGTTCTCACCAGGGTCTCTCACACTGCTATATCCAACCGGTATGTTGACTGAGGACTGGGGTCTCTCCATGTGTTCTTTCTGCCAGGGCTACTTCTGAGCATCGTGCAGCATTCCAAAAGAGCGAAGGTAGGAGTGGGCCAGGCCTCTTAACAGCCAGGCTCTGGTATACAAACAGACTTACCTTCGCCACATTCTGTTGGTCAAGGCAAGTCACAAGGCTAGTCCAGTTTCAAGGGGATGAAGAAACAGACTATATCTCATATGTGTGTGAGTGGTACTGGGAAATGAGCTCAAGGAATGTGGAGCTACATCCCCAGCTTTTATCCTTTGCATTTAAAATTTTTATTTTTAAAAAAATTTGAGACAAGGTCTTTCTAAATTGCCAGGGCTGGCCTCAAACTTTCAGTCCTCCTGCTCCAACTTCCCGAATAGCTGGGACTACAGATGTACCCCACCACTCCCAGACATACTTTACCTCTTGTTGGGAGGTGCTGCAAAGTCACATTATAAGCAACGGAAAGTATGGAACTTATGGCCATGAAACAGTCTACCTGGCTGTGGACCAGGCCCTGGGGAGACACCTGACCCTCAGCAGCCTTCCTCTAGGGAGACCACAAACAAGTTGACAAGTACAAAAGGTCAGCAGGTGCTGTGGAAAACCTCAACTAGAGACAGGGTGGCCTGGGAAGACCAGGGAAATGTCTGAGTTGAGACCTGAGGGTGTGTGGGTGTGTGTATGTGTTGTAGAACTAACTAAAGGCCCTAAACCCAGGGCCCTTGTACTTAGCTGCATCCATGGCTCTTTTTTATTGGCTCAAACTTATGATCCTCCTGCTTCAATCTCCAAGAGTTCTGGGATAACGGAGTGACAAGGTCTCACTGGGTGTGGCGACTCACACCTGTAATCTCAGCACTCTGGGAAGTTGAGGCAGAAGGATAGAAAGTTTGGATAATTTAGTGACTGAGACCCAGCACAACCACATCCAGGCCAGCCTTGAATATTTGAGTGTACCTGTGTGGGAAGTTCCCTAGGCTTCCAAGTGACCTGCAGTACCAAGGGTGCAGCTCGGGAGAAAAGTCAGAGAAAGTCGAGAGGCATCAGTAAGGGCTGCTGAGATGGCATTGCTATTGTAGGATGGAGTGGAAGCAGCCCTGTTAGGATGCCCCCGGAGGGGTGCAGGGGATTGAACCCCAGGTTTTTCCGTGCTCAGCAAGAGCTCTGCCACTGAGCTACAGCCCCAAGCCCCATCTTCTTTACTCATTAGCATACTGTCACATTGGCCATCTTGGTCAAGTTCTTCTGTCAAATGCCCCAAAGCACTGTGTCTTGGCCACTGCACTGTGTGGAACACAGGTTTATGAAAACAGACCAGAAACTCCAGAGGGAGGCAAGTCCTTCCTGGCAGCAAGGTGCACAGACAGCACTCTGAACAGAACCAGACTTTTTCCGTTTCATTCCCTTTCCCTCTTCTCACTTCCTCTTCCCATCTTCTCTACTTCGCCTCCTCCTCCCCCATGCTCACCTCCCTCCGGTTCTTTCCCTGCACCCCCTCTTTCCGCTCATTTCCCCCTCCCCTCTATCTCTCCTCCTCCTGCACCTCCTTGCTTCCTCTACCCCTCTTCTCCCCTCCTGATCACCTTTCATTCATGTAGCAACTCTCTTCCGACCTGCTCTCCCCTTCCTCTTTCCCATGCACAAGCTTTTCCTTGCCTCATTCCTCACCTGTACCCGCCCCCCGCACCTTCCCACCTCTCACTTCTACCGCCGCCTCTCTTCCCTCCTACCCTCCCCTCATTCCACAGGTCCCCTTCCCTCCACCTACTCACCCTCACCTCTCCACCTCTTCTCCCTCCTCCCTCCAGCCCGCCCCCTCATCCCCATCTGGCTCCGCCCCCGACAAG
Source organism: Heterocephalus glaber (assembly GCF_053883595.1). Lineage (NCBI taxonomy): Eukaryota > Metazoa > Chordata > Mammalia > Rodentia > Bathyergidae > Heterocephalus > Heterocephalus glaber. The sequence goes on along the minus strand of NW_028258410.1, from coordinate 19,627,234 downwards.
GCCACGCCCCTCGGGTCACGGGGTCCACGGACGCAGCGGTCCCGCCAGTCACGTGATCATCTGACGCGCTCCAACATGGCGGCGCCGTGGGGCCGGAGTGTCGCTTCCTGACTGGGCGGCGCGCACGGACGCGGCCGGTGCGGGCCGGGAGGCCAGGTTCACGGTCTCTGTCGCCCACTCGCTCGCGCTGCCAGCCCGCGGGGCGGCTAGCCCCTGCCGGGCCGGGGCCATGCAGGAGAGCCAGACCAAGAGCATGTTCGTGTCCCGGGCCCTGGAGAAGATCCTAGCCGACAAGGAGGTGAAGCGGCCTCAGCACTCCCAGCTGCGCAGGGCCTGCCAGGTGGCGCTCGGTGGGTGAGCCGCCCCGGCCCGGCCCCGCGCCGGCATCCCACTCTGGCCGTTACCCCGCCTGGCCTCCTGACTTCCGCTTCTCCCCAACCCCGAATATCCCATCCGACCTCTTCCTCTTTATACCCCGGGGGACCTGATGCCCAGGCACTCTGGACTGGCCCAAGGTCACCGAGCAAGTTGGTGACAGTCAGGGCTGATTCTCCAGTTTCCCTGCGGGGAGCTCTTGCCACGACTCCTGTCCCGTTTCCTGGTTCCTCCCCTAGTCACCTCCAAGTCCTCAGAAGCAGTAGCCCTTACCAAGTTTTTTCTTTACCTGAGCTCAGCTAGTTGAGGTTCCTCCACGTGAGCAGAACAGGTGGGAAGAGCTGCCCAACTGGTGCTGGGAAACCCCTGAGGCTTGCTTTTGGAAGTACTCGATTGGTGAATATTTCTTCTTCATTTTGGAGTTCCCATAGCTCTTTCCCTCAGAGAGGACACGTAGAGGGTGATCTGTATACTCCAGGCCTGTCACTCACAAGACATCAGCTTATTCTGGGAGGTCCCTGAATTATAGTGTCTGTACAGCAGAGATACCCTCATTGTGACTGCTACAGTACCTGGGATACAGTAGGCCCTCAGTAGGTCCCATTTAGTTCTTGAATGGACGGACCTAGAGATAATGGAAAGAGGGAGAGAAGTCTTAACTCATACCGTAGCTAGTTTAAAAGTATGGTCGCTGACAACAGCATCAGTCTTCTCTTAGTTATGTACCAAATACCCACGGTGTACCAGGCACTGCAGCAGGCAGAGAATACAGTGAGGGACAAAACAAACAAGGTCCTATCCCTCTGGGAAATATACTCTAATAGAGCAAACAAAATAAGTAAATAAAATTAACAAGATACTTTTGAATAGTAATAAGTACTGTTGTGAAAGTAAAAGACCAAGAAGTGATAAGAGGGCTTGAGGACTGCTTTATAAAGATAGGAAAGTAATCTTTTCTATGGAGGTGACATTTGAGTGCTGAAAGACAAGCTTAGTGTCTACCATGTGGAGTTTCAGGAGAAAAAGTTCTGGACAGGGAGGTTCAATGTGTTTGATTAGCGCTGTCTTCAAGCCAATCACTACCCCATTCAATGCCTTTAGTTTGCAATCTGTGAAAAGGTCTGGTTTTCCTAACAAATTGTGTAAATGGAACGAACGGTTGATTTTCTGTCCAAGATTGCCGTCACCTTTCTCCTTTCATTTTGTGCACAGTATAGAGCAGGGACTCTCATGAGACTAGGAATCTGCTGTGAACTTTGTACTTTCCTGTGAAGAAGGTCCACAGGTTTCATCAGAAGAATCTGAGACCACTTCAGGGGTCAAAAACTGTTTGATTTAGAGGTGGTTGCCTAGATAATCTGGAAACTTGCTGGTCTTGTGAAATTCAGGATTAGTGCAAGGAATTTACTGAGACTTAAATTTTAAAGCTTTTCTATTCTGATGCCCAAGGCTAACTAACTGTTGGATATTGTTTTATCAGAAATATAGGGTAAACATTAATTACACAGCATTTGTTAGGCAGAAACCTGATATTTATAACTCCACATTGAAATGTACCTGGACACTATCCTCTCAATATTAGTTTAATAGTGTTGTGGAAGTCTCAAAATAGAAGAGTTTCTCATTTCTTCAGAAAATTTCTTAACATAAGAATTTCACCCAACTAGCCAAGCATGGTGTCACATGCCCAAAATTCCAGCACTCGGGAGGCTGAGGGAAGAGGATCACCACAAGTTTGAGCCCAACCTGGGCTACATAGTGAGTTCGAGGCCAGCCTGAACTACATAGTGAGACCCTGTCTCAAAACAAAAAAATTATCAAATTTTAACACTGTTAGAACCTAAGTATAAAATTGTTGTGTAAGCCATAAAGGGCCATAACCGTCAGTTTATTTGATGTTTTTGCATCATATTTTTGTTCAGAAGTCCATATTTTTCCAACTCTAATTGCAGAATGCACGTTTTGAGTGTTTTAGTAGTGAATTTTAAGAAATGGCCTAGATAGAAGCAAATTGCAGTGGTGGCTTGTTGTCTTTAATGATGAGCCACCACTCCAGTGGCAGAATAGGAACTACCATAAGGAACCCATACATTGTTGATTTAAAGTGATTTAAAGTGGCTGTCTTTTAAGAGAGTAATTGCTGTTAAATAGAAATGACCACTTATGACCATTAGAAAATACTGCATAGTACTTAGTGACATTTTACTCGATATCTCAAGGCCCAGCTTGTGTCCAGTAGTCCCATTTGAGAAGAGAAATTTGGAAAAATAGCTGAAACAAGCCCACGTGTAAGAATCATTGTAATACTGTTAGTATTTTAGAGATTACTATGTGTAGACTGTGGCTAGTTCTGATAAGAGGAATTGTAATGACTCTCAGAGTTGAACTGCTTGGGTGATAAGGAGTACTCACAGGAAACAGCTTTTGTGCTAGGGTCCCACCAGTTGTAGTGTATTGGAGGGATCAGGGTTGCTGGGGCTGTACCCTATGTATGTCAGCAGCTGGGAGTGACCTCTGAGACTCCAGACTTCCTGGGTCAGCCAGGCATGGTGGTACACGCCTATAATCCCAGCAGTGGGGAGGCTGAGGCAGGAGGTTTGCCACTAGTTAAAGACCAGCCTTGACTACATAGAGAGTTTAAGGCCACTGTGAACTACAGAGCAAGACCCTGTCTTAAAAAATTTTTTTTAAATGATTTCCTGGGTTCAAATCCCCTGCCTTCCAACTTGCTATATAGTATTTGTGATTTTAGGCAGGTTACTTAATCTTAAATCTTTCTCATAAAATTACTATAAAGATTAAGTTAGTTGATACATACAAAGAACTTGGCACATAGTATATATTCAGTAGATGTGTGCTGCTGTGACTGTTGTTTCAGTTTAAGCTTCAAATGTTCTTTGGGTGATTTTCTTTCATTAGGGAATGACTTATTGTTCTGTTTGATTTGTAGATGGAACAAATAAGAATGTAATCATATGACCAAAAGACTGTGTTTATTGCTGTATTAACTTGCTAAGCTCAATGGAGATAGGGGCTGCCCCTTGTAAAAGCAGTGATAATCAGGATGGAACAGGTTTGGAGTAATCTCGCTGATCCATCTGCTCTAAAGACCAAATGCAGAGATAGGTGGCTGTCCAAGTAGGGATATTATCCTTCTAACCTTTACCTGGAGAAATCGTGAGAGTAGTCATCACGCCATGAATGTTGTTGTTCTTTACCTTATTGATGCAGCTTTGGTATATATTAATAATCTTCAACCTTTTAGTGCTCTGTTGGGGATTATAATTACATTCTTGAAACCTTGTATAGTTGTATTTTTTTTAAGGCCCATCTTTTCCCATGATGCTTCTTTAAGTTGTATTGCTGCTCCTAAACTATATTGTTTGCAGGCTTGACAAAAGAAGTGTGTTTTAAAATTGAGTATGGAAAAATTTGTCTATAGTTTAACTCAGTTGTAAATCTGGACTAATACTCTTTTCGTTTATAGATATGAAAAGAGATGGAATATCTTATTTCATATGCAAAGTGCTAAGTAAGGGCAAAATACTCCTGCTAGCTATCATTCTCAGCCATTATCATGAAAATATAAAAAGAGTAATATGCATGTATTTTTCATATGAAATTGAGTGACTTTTTGTAAATGTGTGTTCTGCAAAATCTATGTGATACCTGCCCTGCTGGGGATTTAGCTCAGTGGTTCCGGTGCCTGCCTTGCAAGCACAAGATCCCGAGTACGATCCCCAGTACCAAAAAAAAAAAAAAAAAAATCCTTTGTATATGATACCTGCCCTATGTTAAACATGTCTGAGTGCCAGGTGTAGCTCTTACTGTTACTATCTGCACTAAAGCCCAGAGAAGTTAAGTTGGCCAGGCTAACTCAGCCAGTAAGTGATAGAGTCAGAGTGTGAACACAGGCAGTCTGACTCCAGAGTTTAAGATCTCTACCCTTTCTATCATGCTTGATTGCACCTCCATGAAAGTTCATATGGAAAACAATGAAGTCTTTGAAAACAGTCATACATTGCAGTGAAGTTTCAATAGAGAGAGACTATATTTTCTATAGCTGAATTTTGAGATATATTTGAAAGCCTCTAGTCAAAAAGGTCACAGCTTTTTTCTGCTGCTTTTTACTGCATTTGTCCTTGGGATTTAGAGATTGAAGAAAGGAATGAGTATGCAAAGCTGGTTTCACGTAAGATTCATTGCAGTTGGGCTGGGGATTTAGCTCAGTGGTTTTGCTGCCTGTTGCGCAAGCGCAAGGACCCGAGTTCGATCCCTTCTACCAAAATAAAAAAAAAGATTCACTGGAGTTGAGTTTCTCCGATTTATTATATCTCAGCAGCAGCAGCAGCACACACTTCCTCTTATCACTTCCAGAGTCCTATCTGTTTTGGGGAGGGTCAACCAACAGGACCCCAAGGCTCAATGAGCAACCTGCAAGCAACCATGCAGCCAGGTAGAGAAACAGCTACAGCATGAGTCTGTCCTACCATGTAGAGCACTAAGTCCATTCTCAGATTTGCTGCTCTGTTTAAATATAGGATTTAGAGACACACAGGTCATTGGTGGCCATTGCATGAACTGTTTGGGTGGCATAATGCAGTGAAGGTAGACTGAAATGGGCTGAGGGAAGAGTGGGAGGTAAGGGAATAGCGCAAACACCTCCCACCCCAGCTTTGGATGCTGTGAAGAGGAGGGGAAGGTGTGGCTCAGGGGATGTGTGTGTTTGTGTAAAGGTGGAAAAGACTTAGCTTGTTTAAATATCATTGGAGGGCTGGAGATTCAGCTCAGTGGTTCTGCCGCCTGCCTTGCAAGCGCGAGGTTCCCAGTTTGATCCCTGGTACAAATAAATAAATATCATTGGAGAGAGAGCCAGTTACTCATAACTCTTAATTTATTAATATGCATAAAAGATTCAATATTTAGGAGTGTAGGTGTAACTCAGTGGTTAGGACATATGTTTAGTGTGCATGAGGTCCTGGGTTCAACCCTTAGCACCAAAAAACCCCCTAAAACCATTAGGAAGAACTTTAAGTGTGAAATTTGAAAAATATCTCTAAATTGATGTTTCAAATAAAGCTTTAAATTAACATAGTGTCCAGAATAAAGTCTTTAATGTTAGCAAATCGTGGGGTTTTGATTAAACATTTTGGGTACAAGTGCTATATTTCATGAAAGTTTTGAGAAGTAAGTAGGCCTCATGACTGTGGCAGACTGCTTTTTGTTGAAAAGCTTTATGATGCTTTTCAGGAGGAGGAGGTCATCTGTCTAGAAGCAGCAGCTAAAAATTGGATTGCAGGGATTGAAAAAGAATTAAGATGTGTCATGTACATGTATCAGCTCCCCCCAATGAATGTAATCATTATGTACTGCAAACATGGACTAATTAAAAAAAGTTTTTTAAACCAAAAAATTGGATTGCCGTTGATTATTGAAAAGTATTTATTGGCTGGTGGAAAATTTATCTAGAGATGAGTTTGAAACATTGCTTATTAGATAGTACTGGGAACTTGGGCTAATTTAGCTTCTTTGAGCCTCAGCTTCCTGAAATGATAAATTTGAGGCTACCTGTGTTGGGCTGTTGTCAAGTTAAGTGAGCTAATGCAGTGAGTGACTGGCACAGACCTGGTACCTACCTAGCAGTGACTTCGTAGAGTTGAGGCCTTTGCATTCCTGTATTGAAAGGAGAAGGAAGGGAATTTGTGCCGTTCTCTGCCTCTTCTCTTAATAGGTTTATGGATCTTTTTGCACGTCTTTGACATTTCCACAGGGATGAAGCGAGTGGTTGGATGAATGGATTTAGAGCTCTGTCCTGTTATTGTAAATCTCAGAGGAGACTCTGAAAGCCGTGCTAGGGAAAACAGGAAGCCTGTTCTTTATGGAAAGGAGCGAACTAGTGAAAATGTGTACTTAATCAGCAAGAACATGGAGTCTTCTATATAAATAGCGCAGAGCTGTGTTAGTTCTCACCATTTTCTCTAGGCTTAGGGGGCCTGCCAGGAAATTACTTGACTTTCTTTCCAGTGAAGTTATCTTAGAAAATAGTATTACATTTGCTGATTCATTACTGGAATCTTCCTGTAAGAGTCTTGTTTTGGTTTACTGCCTGGGTTTTTAGCTTGGTGTTTTGTTAGATTTTGTATTTTTGTGGGGAGAACAGCCTTCTTGTGCTAGGATGTAAACTTTTAAAATTTTCCTTCAGTCTTAGGGAGTGATCAGTGTGTATTTGTTGTTCTGTATATAGTAGTCCTTTTGTCTGTTGACTAAACCAGGCTGACCCTCGTCCAGAAGGTATTTGTTTGAGTGCAACATCTGAAGTCCTGTTGCATGGCCGAAGAAAACCAATAAGATCCTGTTCTGATAGAATTTGCAGTCTAAGGAGGAGATGGGTGTCGTTCAAATGAGTGTACCCTCTGGATCATATCAACAGCCTGAGCTCTCTCGAAGGCAGGAGCCAAGTCCAGAAGTGCATTGAAGGAGTGAAGGAGGACTCCCCGAGGAAGATTTAAGTCTGAACGGTGAATGACAGTAGATAGGTTGGCCCGGCATGAAGGCACATGCCTGTAGACCCAGCACTCTGGGAGGCTGAGGCAGGAGGATTGCAAGTTTGAACTAGGCAACTTAGTGAGACCGTCTCAAAAAAAATTTTTTTTTAAGAGGGCTGGAGATGTAGCTCGGTTCAGAGATCCTACGTTCAATCTCCAGTATCACCAGAAAAGAAAAGGTTAAAAAAAAGGAAAGGTGTTTCTACAGAGAAAACAGCCTTTCAGAGGAAACTGAAGGAAGCCACTGTGAGGTTAGAACATGGTGAGTGAAGGGCAAATGTATTTAGGATGAGTGGAAAAGGCCAGGGCCCCGCCATGCAGAACTCTGGAGGTCATGCTGAGGACCCATCTTTTAGTTGAGAATCAGTGGGATGACAGTGAAGAGTGTTCAGCAGGGAAGAAGGTGATAGGATGGCAGGTTTGTGTCTTGAAAACATCTAGGAAGTCCAGGATCGCTGGGGAGCAGTGAAGAGGCACTTACCATCATGCAGGTGAGAGTTCTTGGTGGCCTGGAACAGAAATAGAACAAAGTGAGTGGATTCTGGATCTGGTTAGGAGGTAAAGGTAGGAAAACTCAGTAAAGATCAGGTGACAGCATGAGAAAGGGAGGGCTGTGGAGGCCAGCTTAGATTCCTGGCTCACACAGTGGGTGGATGGTGCTGCTGCTCTTTAAGATGGGAGGAAGGGAAGAGGACCATATGGGCAGAAAGTGGGAGGAGGTTGATCTGAGTTGGAGCTTGGAGCTGCCCTTGAGCATCCAGTGGGACACATGCAGTAGGAAGCAGCTGCCTATATAAACCTGATCTTTGAAAGAGTGGCCGGGGTAAGACAGAGAAATGTAGGAGTCATCACCTGGGTGGGGACTGAAGGCCCAGTAAGAAAGAGTGCAGAGAGCGAGAGGCCGGGAGGGTGGGGGCACTGGGCCTGAGGACCTCCAGCCTTTCCCAGCCGAGCAGGGGAGGCCGAGGCTGCAGAACAAGAAGAGAGAAGGGCAACAAGCAGGGGATGGAAGAGAAACTGTGTGATGATGAAGCCAGAAGTAGAGAACATTTTGAGAAGCATGAGGCAGGGAGGTCAAGTCAGATGAAGACTGGACAAATGCCAATCAGACTTAGAGACATGCAGGGCATTGTTGGCCCTCACTTGAGCCATTTTGGTGGTTCAGTGCTGGTGAAAGCAGACTGGAGCTGGCTGAGGTAGGAGTGGGAGGTGAGGAAATACGTAGTGAACTCAGTCACCTCTTGCCCCAGCTTTGGCTGTGCTGCGGAGAAGAGGAGGGAGATGTGGCTCATGGAAGATTTTTGTTTTATTTTAAAGGTAGGAAAGACTTGAACTTGTTTAAATGTCACTGGGAAGGGAGCCAAGTGAGAGAGAAGTTAAATAATGCAGGAAAGAGAAAACACAATTTATTCATTCATTGAACGAATTTTGACTGCCTGTTACTCTGCTGAAGAGTTCTGGGGGCTCGGGAATACATCGGTGAACACAGCAGAGGCTCTGTTGTCATAGAGTTGACATTCTGCTGCAGAAGACACAATTAAGTGAGCTAATAATATGTCAAGGGTGATAAATAAGATTTTTTTAAAAAGATTAGAAAAATAAATCAGTAAAATGAAGAAATAAAGGTGTTTCAAAAAGACATACAGGGTGATAAGAGGGGGTGGATGGCAGTTTCCAGTGGCGAGGGAGGCGTGAGCTCTGAACTGAAGGGAATGAGCCAGGGGATACCTGGGGGAGGGAGGGCAGCCATGCAGTAGTTGGTCAGACCTGGAGGGTGGCAGGAGCGGCATAGAGCCTTGGAGGCCAATGTCAAGATTCAGAATTTACTCTGAGTGAGTCAGGAAGACGTCGAGAGTTTTGAACAAAGGAGTAATGTACTCAGATCTGTGCTTTGAGGGAATCCCTCTGGTTGTGGTGTGGAGAAAGGCTGTGGAGCAGGCTGGAGGGAAAGGGCTGATGCTGTGGGACCATGAAGAAGCCTCTGGTGCTGGCAGTGATGAGAGTGGTCAAGTTCTGTGTAGTCTGGAGAGTATGGAGCTCCTTGAGGGGCAGGCAGGGATGGGACCCCCTGGAGGAGGGATTGGAGATCTCCTGCAGAGGCTGGGGCAGAGGGTGGGTACAAAGCAGGTCAGTTTGGAGGTTTGCTAACAGGAAGTCAGGGGAGTCTCCCTGTGGCAGCTTCTAATTGCTGAGTGATGTAGGAGGCCCTCTCCATCGGTTGTGAGGAAAGAGGAAAGGGACATAATGGTGCCGATTAAGAGAGAAGAGATGGGCTATTAGAGGGGAGTAACGTGTAGCATTTGTTATGGAGAACTGGAGATGGGATTAACTGGCAGTAGTTAGGCTCCTTCTGACGTTGGTGATTACAGCTTCACAGACCTTCCAACCTGCCTGTCACCAGAGGCCTGCAAGGATGGTAGTATAATCTTAGTTTGGGATTTTGCCAGAAGTTCAGACCAAAGGTCAGAGGGAGTTGGGGCTATTGATCACCTGTCCTTCTGTTAGGAGTCCTGCTAATGGGATCCCTCCTGGGAAATGTGAAAGAGGAAAGCTGACATGTTGGCTGTGGCAAAGTCTGACAGGCCAACATAAGGTCCTCCTGGGAGAACTTGAGTGGATCAGCTAGGAGGAGAGGAGACGGCGGGCAGAGGACAAGGAGGAGCTAGAAATACTTCGGTTCCACATGGAGACAAGCTTCAGAGTGTGACAGTCACCCAGGGTGGCTTGGGGTGGAGAAGGGGAGTTGAAGGAATCCAGGGTCAGCACTGATGTGCATTGTCGGGAGGCTTTGGCTATTAAATGTTTGAAGGGATACAGTGGGATTTGGGGACATTGACCATGGATGGGATTATTGGGTAGGGTATGAGGGTGGTGTTGCTTACTGTTGGACTTTCTTTGGGAGTAGTGCCAGGATTGATGAATGGGGATATGTGACCCATTCATGTAGGTAAGGACAAAGCCCAGAAATGACTTCTTGGGAAAACTGGCTTTCCAGATGCATCAGCCCTACTCCATGCCGCCACTCTCCCTCCCTGCCTGCCTGCTCATTTATTGCTGCTAATTGCTCCATTGGCAGCTGGGAAGGCAGCCCCTGTTGGGATGTGGAACAGTGAGGAGCAGCAGGTCTGCCCTGCCAGATGCTCCTCTCCTGGAGTGGGTGGGGAGCATAACCCTGGAACAGACAGCCTATGAGTGCATCCTCACTGCAGAGAGCCCTTCCCATGTGACTGGGGCAGATGGCTTAACGTCTCTGTGCTTGGATTCCTCACCTGGGTACTGTTTGTGGGTGACATGGATGATTACCAGGTTCTTGCTACCTTGGGTTGGAGTGAGGACGGACTAAGCACCTGCTGCTGTTGATCAGCCACTGCATGTCCACAGCGGTGGATATTGTTGTTGCACTCATTTTCTTTTTCCCCTTGTCTTGGCTTAGTTCCACAGATGACACTGGAGTTTTGCACTTCTGTTGACTTTTGTTTTAAGATAAGACCAAGAGGGCTGGGAATTTAGCTCAGTGGCACGGCACCTGTCTTGCAACCACAAGGTCCTGAGTTCAATCCCCAGTACCAAAAAAAAGACCATATTGAGAACAGACACATATTGACCACCTATTGTGTGCCAGCCACTGCTCTAGTCAGTAACCGGCCAAGACATCTCATGGAGTTATTGAGAGAGTTATCTTCATCCAAGTGCCTTACAATCACTGGAACATATGGGCTGCTTCTTGTCATCCAAAGTTTTCAGAGTAGGGAATCAAGATTCAGAAAGGTTTAGTAACCCAGCTGGCATCATTAAGCTACTAGATGTCCATACCGGGCCAGAACCCAGCTCTGTCTGAGTCTCATACCTATTTCTCTTTCTATCAGACCAGGCTGTGCCAGGCTGTGGGGCCCCCTGCCCCACACTTTTCCCTACTTCCTTTTTCTCCCCGTTTTTAGTGGAAAAAACAATTGTGTCACCCGTTATACTCAGAACCCAAATGTTAGGTGGGACCGCATGACAGTAGGACTACTCTTTGAACATCTCCAGCCTACAAAAATGTCTTTCTAATCAGCTTCAAACTGATGGCTTCTCTGCCTGAGCCATTATCCCTGGGTTATTAGTAGGTGTCTCCTGTTTCCACCCTAGCCACTCCCCTCTTGACACTCACAGCAGCCCCCAGAATGAACAGCCCACAGGTAAGTGGAACAGTGTGCCCCTCCTGACTACTTCTCAGGCTTCCTCCCTCCTCTATAAAAAAGTGCAGAAAAAAGTTTAGAAAGTGCAACAAGTCCTAATACTTGGGACTATTTAAGGTAAATTTAAAAATCTAGAGGAAATCTGTGAACAGGGGATTTGCAGCCTTGGCTTTCTGGACCCCCTGTAGCAGTAGTTCACAGGGAGGGCTCCCCTCTGTAGTCACTGGGTCCTGCCGCTGCCGCTAGTCATACCAGCTCTCACTCCTGTTCAAAAACCAAGGTGCATTTTGGTGTGGTCATGCTGCAGCAGGACAGAAGAGAGAGACTCAAAGCTGAGGTTGTAAACTAGCTTTCCCAGCTGGAGGGAGGTCACAGAGCGGGAAAAATACCACTGTTTTGAGCTTTGGATAGTTGCAGCACTTGTGGTTTTTATCAGTGTTAGCAAAACCACGTATTTATGTTGTTCTGCAATTATAATTTATAGATTAATACTATGCCTTATTTGAAAGTCAAGGACCCAAGAGGTTAGGAACACAGGCTCTGGAGTCTGATTTTCTGGATTCAGGTCCCAGGTCCATCTGAACTACCCTGGGTCTTATTTCTTCATCTGCAAAATTTATAGCAGAGTTTGTCCTCTTAACTCTGGTTCCCTGGCTCCTTGGTGGTTCTTTGTTCTTTGGCTCTTTTAGCTTGGACAAAACTTGATATTTTGTCCTTATAGCATTGGTCATAGTCTTTAAAAGCCACTTTATCTCCTGCAATTACTTTATTGCAGCAAGTGAAGCACTTTCACTTGGCTCTTCCCTGTCCCTTAAAACAGAGATTGAAAACTAGAAGTTTCAGAGCCAGGGCAGCAAGTAAAACAGACTTATGTGAACCATAATATTTTTTAAAAGCTGAAGGAAGTTGCTTTGAATTGCAGTCTGAGCTGTCACATAAACTCTGGATTTTGATTTCTGGAAAAAATCAGAACAATGGACCCCTCTGGGCTCAGGATCTATAGAGGGACTGGTACCAGTCATCTGAGATGAGGTGCCGCTGTACCTCTTGCCCTGTTGGGGAAGGAGGAAGACCCTTAATACCTTAAACCTGCCCTGGCTTGCACAGGCCTTTGTGTGTAACTTCTGCATTTGGTTTTGTTACTCTTGCTATTTTATGGGGACTGACTCACTGACTAATGTTTGACACCAGTGGAATTCCAAAACAAGTTGTTTTAGAGCTCAGAAGCTAGCATGGATGCTAAAGATGCTGGGCTGGTTGCTTCAGATGCATTTTTAAAAATTATTATTATTTATTTTTGGTACCAGGGATCAAACTCGGGACCTTGGGCTTTCGAGGTAGGCGGCGGAACCACTGAGCTAAATCCCCAGCCTGCTTCAGCATTTTTAACATTTAAACTGAGGGCTGGGGATTTAGCTCAGTGGTTCCGGTGCCTGCCCGGAAAGCGCAAGGACCCGAGTTTGATCCCCAGTAGCAAAAAAATAAATAAATAGAAAATAAATAAACTGAGCTCTAATTAGGTAATAGTGACCAGAAGAAAACCTTACATATGAATTAGGGCAGCAGCGCCCCCATCTTTGTCACAGAGTGGCAGATAATCTTGTCACCCAAACAGAGCTTTGCCATTATTGGTTTAGGTTTCTGAAAGCTGAAAGCTTGGCCACCAGCTTTGTGGTGTAGATGTCCTAGGCCACTCACAACCTTGAGAACCTCTGCTAGGGGAAGTCGGAGGTCCTTTCTTAGTGAATTCTTGTCCATGAAGGGCAGGATCCATGCCATATAACTCTTTTTAACAGACCTGGTATGTCACAGGTCTTACAGTCCATGAGCATAACGCTTATTATTAGTCACCTGGGCATTTCTCTCCGGTTTTGTTTTGTTTTGTTTTGTTTTGTTAATGTGCGTAGTAAAAAGATATTAAAGACCAGCCGGAAGGTTAGAAGGTACTATGTGTAGCAAGTCCAGTTCCTTGGTTTCTGTTTCCTAAAGTTCCATCAAGAATGGCAGTATCCAAAAAAGGGAAACTAATATCCTCCAGGACCCTGTCCTGGGGCTGCTAGGATAATAAAGCCCTGTGCAAACCACTGGCTCTCTAGATATTGTGTAAGAGGTTGGCCCTCCAGAGGTTGGCGGAACACTAGGCACTTGGAACTGTTTTGATAATATGTGGATCCCAGGACCCTAACATGCAGGATTACGTTCTACTGAGTGGATGTGGGGAGGTTCTGTGTACACAGACAGGGTGTTCTATTGTTTCAGTAGCATAAATCTTTGTTCTCCTGGAAAGAAGACTGTCATCTCTGAGATTGTGATTTCTGAATAACGATACTGTTTCCATAACTTCAACTGTGCAGATATTGTAACCTCCATGATAAGTAAAGATTTTTAAATTTATTTAACTCACCAGAAGAACATATGGTTTAGTATAACAGTGTGAATGTATTAAGTGACACTGACCTTAAAAATTGTTAAAATGGTACATTTTAAGTTATTTTAGATTACCATAGTTTTAAAATGTTTACCAAATAAAGTGCATATGTCTATGACAGAAAGAGGGAAAAAGAATGAAAAAAATCACTATCCACTACTTTCAATATTTTGTTATATTTGTTTCAGTATTTTCTTGCATTTATATCCAATGTTCTGTGCATATTTTTGCATAGTTGAGATGTTGCTCTCTTGCCAGGATATTGTGTTAGCTGCCACTAACATAATTTCTGCAGAGTGGGGAAGTAAGTAAAAAGAACATGGACTGCATGTCTTAGTTACTTTTCTCATTGCTGAGATAAAACACCCGACACCCAAAGTTAAAGGAGGAAAGGTTTATGTAACTCACAGTTTGTAGAGGTTTCAGTCCATAATTGGCTGGCTCCAAGTCAGGTTTACGTGGCAGAGGGGAAACAGTCCATGGTGGGCAGAAGGGAGCAAAGTAACAAAGGATAACCACAGCCCTGTCTTTGCCTTATATCTTATCCAGGATACTTAGGGTGGGTAGCACTCACACCCTTAATCCTAGTGCCCTTGATTTTAGCATTGCACCATGAACCAGTCCCAGCATTATACACCCTAGATCCAGCCTCCTCTGAAAAAGCCCCACCTATGATTGCACGAGGCTTTGGGGAAACATCCAGACACAAGCCATAACACAGAAGAACCACAATGCCTGCATTCAAATTCTGGTTCCTCATTTCTTGATGTACACACATCAGGCAAGTTATCTATTCTTTTTCTGCCTTCATTTCCTTATCGAAATCATGGGTTCTCATCAGAGGGAGTTTTGGCCACAGGATACTTGGCAATGTCCAGAGACATTTTTGGTATTTGAGACTGCAGGCAGTGGGGAGGGCTACTGGTATCCAGAGGGTGGTGGCCAGAGATGCTGCTAAATCTACCGTGCAGGGCCTCATACTAAAGAATTATCTGTCCTCAGATGTCAGTAGTGCCTAGGTTGAAAAACCCTGTGCTAAATAATATAGAAGTAATAATAGTACCTACTTCATAGGATTGTTGTGAGCATTAAATGAATTAAAATGTGATTAAAGAATCCCTAGCACATAGTAACTACTATGTAGCTATGTGTTAGCTGTTATTTACTGTTGTTGTCATTGTTTCACTTCATATCAAAATTTTAGTATTTAAAAATCTTATAAACATTCTTTTTAATGGTTTTCAAATGCCTTGTGATAAAGTTTCCTTTTCCATAAATTTTGCATCCTCCTAATAAACTTTTATTTCTTCCCCCAACAGATGAAATTAAAGCAGAAATAGAAAAGCAGAGGTAAGCAATAGAACTTTCTCTTTGCTGAAATACAGCACGAAAGGGCAGGTAGTGGCCACCCTCCCCACCACTGTGTTTCTTTTGCTGAGAGTTATCCTAGGGGTGCTCTACCACTGATTTACATCCCTAAACACCCACCCCCTTGCCATTAATTTCAAGGCAGAGTATTGCTGTGCTGCCCAGATTGGGCTCAAATTTACTATTCTTCCTGCCTCAGCCTCCCAAGTAGCTGGTGTTATAAGTGTGTGCCATCTCTTTCTGTGCACCTGGTCTGGCCATCTCTTTTCTGTGCATGTTTTCTCCAATTTCTAACCCTCAGGAATAGCACACACTCTCCCAGCACAATGTTGGTACACAGCAGAACGCAGTCAATGTGTCTGAACCAGTGCTGGATTAATAGGTTACTGGCTCAGTGTGTGCATAATTGGAGGAAAGATTACAGAAGGTCAAGTTAATGCAGTTGTATCCTTTATTGAAAGAAGAGCCCTTGACTCTTGGTTGGCATGCTTACTGAAGACAGCTGGCTGTGTAAGTGGCTGTTGCTGATCTTTATGGTACTAAAGCCAATTAGTGACATTTTAGAACTATAGCTGTAGCACGGCTGCTACTAGGATGCTGTTCATTCAGGTCACTAATCAGAGAGGCCTTGCTCTCTGCACGTGGCCTTTCGATGGTTTCCTAAAGTTGCATTTGTTCAGCTTTTAACTGGGTAGCCCCAGGATAACAGTTTGTAGGCACTTTTAATTAAATGGTTGCCAGTATAATGGGAAGTTAAAGTGTAAAAAAAGCAAGCTTAAAAAGCAAAACAAAATACCCCTTCTTGGCCCTCTTGCTTTTCCCCATAGGCTGGGCGCTGCAGCACCACCAAAGGCAAACTTCATTGAAGCTGACAAGTATTTCCTTCCATTTGAGCTAGCCTGCCAGTCCAGGTCCCCCCGGGTGGTCAGCACGTCCCTCGACTGCTTACAGGTATCATGTTTAGACTTGACGGTATAAAGGGATTCCCTTCAAGCCACAGGTACTCCTTATATAGAGCCATGCTGGGTAGTCAGCATGCCCTTGGAGGTGGAGAAAGGAACAGTTTAGCTTATGCTTTGTGGAGATCTTGTGGGGGAGGGAAGGAAGAGGACTCTGAGCTCCTTAGCTAAGATGAGAATTTGTTTCCCAGAAACATTTTGTTGTACTCTCTAATGTATGTTTTTCTAGCATTATTTGGAATATTTGATACACATAAGTATATAAAGCACTTTTATGTAGCCTCTTTCTTGGTAGTATTAAGTCATAACATTAAGCGTAGTAATATAGTCACATCCGTTATTTATAGTAATTACGTTTTATAACTAGAACTGTGAACATGAATTAGTAAACATTGAAATGTATACAGGGTTGGATTCCTGTCACAACATTTTCATCAGCTGATCAATATATAACTTTGTACTGTGTGATTCTTTTAAAGATACTTATTTAATATGTATTGTTTATGTATTAACATTGAACTCCTGGCAGCAGGACTATAACACATAGTTGAACAAAGCTTATTTAACACATGCAGTTCCTCAAGAAAGCACATTATTACCTTCTTGCTCTTAAACACTAGAAAGCAGTTCAGCTCACACCTAAGGGCCATTCTGAAAAGCCACATAAGACAAAAATGTGAAAAACATGGCACTAAATATACTGCAGAAAAAGACACTTGTTGACACTGGAAAACTGAAGCAGAAAGCAGAGTGTTTGCAAGCTAGGACACAGGCATCACATGATTCAGGTTTTTCACTGCTCTGCACATGTCCATAAGTGGCTGCAAAAGTTCCATTAAGTGTTGATTTAGGACTTTCAAATACATTTTAATGAGTAGCTGCATTTGAAGTACAGAATCTGCAAATGATGAGGATGGACTATTTAGAGCCACAGGTAACCGCATTATCAGTTATCTTTTACTGATGAAGAAGCAGAAATAGGAAAGTTAGGGTGACTTGTCCAAAACTACACAGGTAGTGAAAGACAGAAACAGGACTGCAACATGGGTTTCTTAATTCCTGGTCCAGGATTCCTGTATTTTCTCAAAATCTACTCCTAAAGTGACTTCAAAGAACACTCATTCATTCGTTCATTCATTTATTTTTTACCTCAATAGGCAACCCCCATCAATGAAAAAATTTAATATGCATTTTAAGTATACTGAAGAGATACATAGTTTACTATTACTTTCTGGAACAGGAAGAGTAAATTGACTGTTATGATTGCTAAGACAGTTGTGTTGAAAAGATATATAAAACTTCATGCAGGTTTCTTGGGAAACAGGGGCGTGATTGATTGGTTATGTCTGCTGGGGCACAAAACTGTAAAGTGGCAGTGGGCATGCCACATTTTGGCATCCCTAGTCTAATATTTACTCTATTAATTTCTCTTCTTCGATATATATACTTGGGAATTGATGACAGTTTTTTCTCAGAAGCAGCTTTTCCAAATGAAAAACAATTTTTCTCATTCAGTATAATTTGTAAGATTGTTCTATGTGAAACATCTAATGAGCCAAGAATCCTTAAATGGCAGGCAAAGTCCTACTTCTGTCCTAAAATATTTGATACTGTGAATGTTTTCTGAGGAAATCTGGTGTGAGTTTAATTTTAGTTGTTTTCTCCCCATGATAAGGTTTAGTTTGGGAAGCTGGTGCTAGTGCTTAACTGATGTGCTGAGAATAACGGCTACTTGCATTGAGCTCTCAGCCTGTGCTGGGCCTGAGTGCTTTGCCCACATTACCATGTTTAATCTTTTCAATAACCCCCAGACACTTGCTTTCATCTTCACTTTAGAATCAAGGAAAATGAAGCTTAGAGAATAAAGTGAACAGCCCAGTCTGAGATCTCCTGGCCAGGAACTGATGAAATTGAGTGGATATCTAGGACTTTCTGACCCCACATTTATGTTCTTAACCAGGGGTTATTAGCTATGGCCTGTGAGTCAGATCTGGCCTGCTGCCTGTTTGGTTTTTTGTTTTTGTACTAAGAATTGAACCCGGGGGTGCTGAACCATTAAGCTACATCCCCAGCCCTTTTTATTTCATTTTGAGACAAGGTCTCACTAAATTGCCCAGACTGGGCTCAAACTTCCAATCCTCCTGCCTCATCCTCCTGAGTAGCAGGAATTAAAGATGTGTGCCACCATACCCAGCTGCTGTCTGCTTTTGAAAATAAAGTTTAATGAAAACATTGATATCTTAGCTTGGTATTCTATAACAAAACACAGTTGACTGGGTGGCTTAAAAAAATCACACATTATTTCTCAAAGTTCTGGGTAGTCCAACAGGAGGTCCTGGATAATTTGCTTCCAAATGAGGATCCTCTCTGGTTTATAGATTGCCAAGCTAGCTAGATCTCCTCTTATGAACCACTATCTCCCAAAGCCCCGAGCTCCTAACACCATCACATTGGCAGTTAGAACATTTATGTATTGTCTATGGCTGCTTTCCTGCTGCTATGGCCAAGGTGAATGGTTGGAAAAGATGACAGGACCCATACAGCCTAAATACTTAGTACATGATCTTTTACAGAAAAAATTTGAGGACTCTTGCTCTTAACTCTTGCTTGTTCTGGGCTCTTTAGTAACAGCAATAGTCTATTTCTAGAATTCCATATATATATGCATGCATGTGGTTTGTTCTGCTTTATTTCAGCCCACTGGGAGCCTTGGGGTTAAGGCGTATGGTCATCTTTCTTTTTAGAATGGAGTTCTCTGGAATTTAATAGGTATTAGGATTTCTTTGTTTAGTATACAAAATGCAAAATGTGTCATCCTTTTTATGACATTAGAAAGTGGCTGGGTGCTCCCTGGATTACTGAATGAAGAACTGTACTTCCCCTTGGTGGCTGTCTTGCTAAGCCTGTTTGATTGGAATTTCCCAGAGTGAGTGAGGAAATTCTGTCTTGAAAATGGAAGGCCAGTGTGTAGGGGTAAAGTTCCCAGGTTTGGGCAGAATGAAGCTAGCCGCAAGATGCGTCCATGCTGTGGCTTGTCGTTTATTTAGCTTGGAGAGGTGATAGGAGCAAAGGTGGTCCAGAGTTTGGTTTGCCATGAGCCCATTTAGCTCACACTCCCTCTCCCCACTGGGAGAAGCCTGGAGACTTCCCCGCTGCTGGCTTGTCAGGCAGTAAGGAGTCCCTGTGTCCCTTTCATTCAGATCTTGGTCCTTACACGTGTCCCCAGTGCCAGGGTTCAGGTAAAGGAGACTGGGGTCAGTCTTGCCTACCTAAAGCTTTGCAGGTCACATATTGATAATAAGATTTTTAAAAAAATTATCCTTCTAGTATATTCACATTTCTTCCATTTAGAATTATATACATATATTACTGTTATTAAAGTTCATATACTATAAGCATACAAAAGTAAAACTTTTTTTTGGTAGGGCCTTATGCATACAAGGCAAGTGCTTTGCCACTGAGCTAAATAAATCCCCAGACGTTTTTATTTTTATTTTTTTGAGATAGAATCTCCCTAAATTAGCCAGGCTTTCCTCAAATGTGTAATCCTCTTGCCTTATCTTCCCCAGTAGATGTGATTACAAACATGCATTACCATAAAAATAGAACTTTTAAAAGGGCAAGTTAAAAATTAGAACTGTTTTCTTCCTACTTCTCAATGAAATTTGTAGGAAACCATTAGTCTGAGCTGTTCAAATACCACAAGCATTATTTATTGGACTTATTTCTAGAAAACTTTGTGTACATTTAAAAGTGAACTTAAATGGTTTGTATTTTGTTCTCTATTTAAAAGTTTTTAGAACTTTCCACATAAGACTGAATCCCTTGGGCCACCATAAAACCAGTTGCCTATTTAGGTTTGTAATTCTTTTTCTTCTGTTTCCTTTTTACCTTTGTTTGTTTGTTTTCTGGTACTCGGGATCGAACTCAGGTCTTTGCGCTTGCGCAGCAGGCAGCGAAACCACTGAGCTAAATCCTCAGCCCATCCTTTTTACCTTTGTCTATAAATATTACCTGTACAAATGTTTCTATAGCTTACTTTTTTTTTTTTTGGTACCAGGGATTGAACTCGGGTCCTTGCACTTGAGAGGCAGGCGGCGGAACCACTGAGCTACATCCCTGGCCCATCTATAGCTTACTTTTTATACTGAACAGTGTTCTTTTGTACAGTGGGTCCAGTGAAGACCTATTACAGTGTTTTATATTTTCCCCACTTTCCCTCCGTGCCAGACCTTACCTATGGCAACTCCCTTAGCCACATCCATCAGGGGCCAGCTGCCGAAAGGCCTCCCTCCTCTGTGCCTTCTTTATCCCCTCAGGTAAAGACTGGGGCAAGAACATCCACAGAGTGGGCAGAGGGGAGGAGAAGGAGATAGAGGATGGGGGTCTGCAAATCATGCAGAGCCCTACAGGTCCCAGTCAGTTTTGGCTTTGATCCCCCCACCCCTGAAAATATAAACTATGAGAAGAAACAAGATCACCTCTGTCGTACTTGCCATGGTATCCACAGTGCCTGGGGTGCCTGGCACAGAGGAGGATGAGAAAGTAGAGCTTGAAAGATCTGCAGGATGCAGGAATTCTGCTTTTTCTTTGGTTCTGTCTCACTGCACAGACAGGAGGGAAAATCATACTGAAAATCCCTTTCAGGTTAAAGGGTAATGTATCCCTTTAAGGAATCAACCAGTTACTCATCTCCATTTTTGCCTTGCAGCCTCAGTACTGGGTTGTATGGACTCTCTCTCTCCCTCCCTCTCCCTCCCTCTCCCTCCCTCCCTCTCCCTCCCTCTCCCTCCCTCTCCCTCCCTCTCCCTCCCTCTCTCTCCCTCTCTCCCTCTCTCCCTCCCTCCCTCCCTCCCTCTCTCCCTCTCTCCCTCTCTCCCTCTCTCTCTCCCTCCCTCCCTCCCTCCCTCTCTCTCTCCCTCCCTCCCTCTCCCTCCCTCTCCCTCCCTCTCCCTCCCTCCCCCTCCCTCCCCCTCCCTCTCTCTCCCTCTCTCCCTCTCTCCCTCTCTCCCTCTCTCTCTCCCTCCCTCCCTCTCTCCCTCTCTCTCTCCCTCCCTCCCTCCCTCGTTCCCTCCCTTTCTCTCTCTCCCTCTCTCCCTCTCCCACTTCCTCTCCTCTTCTCCCTCCCTTTTCTCTCCCCCTCTCCCTCTCTGTGTCTCTCTCTCTTGTTTTTTTTTGTTTGTTTTTCTTTTTTTTTGGTGCATGTGTGTCCTGGGAATCAAACCCAGGGCCTTGTGCCTGCTGAGCATGTGCTCTGCCCCTGTACCACACCTCAGCCCCTGGGAACCTCCGTTCCAGCATTCCCATCTTAGGAGTTAGTAAACCATCCCACTCACATTGCAGCTCATAGACTTGAGCTCCTGAGGAGTAAGAGTAACAGTATCAGAACCAAAGCCTGCCTACCAGGCAGCAGCCCTGCCCTGTAGGAGCCTGTGCATTAGTGGCAGGGAGGGTGCTGAGGTGAAAGGCTTTGGACTTGTCCTTCATACTCTACAGCCTAATCTGGGGGTCCTGGCAGTGGGCCTTGGGCAGCAAAGAGCACAGGCCTCGCTCCTGCTCCTTCAGGCACGTGAGGCAGCAGGTCCCTATTTCTAATCTCAGCCCTTCTCTTCATTTATTTTTCTGGTTTTTTTTAGATGATGGTACTTTGTAGCTAATGATGGGGGAAAGCCATTGAGAATTAAGGTCAGGACACTGAAGAGTGGCCTCTCATTCTGCCAGGGTGGTGGCAGTTCTTTAGGTAACCTCAGGAGCCTCTCGTCTGCTTTGTGCAGGCAGAGGCAAGAATGTGACCAGTTAGAAGCCTGAAAGGATAAAGAACAGAACAGCATTTTTAAGAATCTTCACCAGCTCACTAAAGCAGAGAGTGCCTTAGAAGTTTGGAGTCCTTTAGCTGGTCAGCCATCAGAATAACCTGGATAGTCTGGAGAATAACACAAATTCCGAGGCTCTGCCCCCCAGATTTCTGGTTCAGGAAGTCTGGGTCGAAGTTCAGGAATTGGTATTTTTAGTGATTCTTCCTCAGCTTCCTCAGGTGATTCTGACTTCAGCCAGGTTAAGAAATCATCCTGACCTCTGAGATCAAAGTAATGAGTGAAATGGCCAAACTGATTTGTAACCAGGCAGAAAGGGCATGGCCAAGCAGCCATGTCTGTTCAGCCACAGGTGGCACATTGTTTGATAATATAGATGCAGAATGCAGTTATTGCTTTTACTATAACTTTCAGAATAGAAAATACACGGACATAATTCAGCATTCCAGAAGAATAGAAAGTGGCCTTAGTCCTACTCTTGTTATGGCTGCTTAGTTCTCTTTCTCTCAAGTAGAACATTTTATCCTCTAAATCTTTGGTCCTATGTACTTTAGTTCTATGAGGATTGGTTCTGTGTCACCTGCACCTCTCTCAAAGCCCCCTGAAGTCTCTGTTCCTTTATCCACCCTCTCACTGAGCTCTAGTTAACTACTGATCTTTTTCTGTGTTTAATATGGTTGTTAGTGCCCAAGAAATTGTGTGCTGGGAGTGTTCTGTGCCTTGCTGTTGCCATCAGACACTGTCACCATTGCCTGGATCTTCTACTGCCAGGAGATGGGATGTAGTGCACATAGATTGGTTGTGCTTGTCTGGCTCCTGGGAGCAGAGGCATCTGTTGGAACTGGGAGTTAAAGGCCATGCTCGCTGCCTGTCTTTTGCTGTCATGGGCTGCCTCAGTTCTGGCCAGGCAGAAACTTCTAATCTCTCTCCTTTCTGTGTTTAGAAACTCATAGCATACGGACACATCACCGGCAATGCCCCCGACAGTGGAGCCCCGGGGAAGCGACTAATCGACAGGATTGTGGAAACCATTTGCAATTGTTTTCAGGGCCCACAGACAGATGAAGGGGTTCAGTTACAAATAATTAAGGTATTTCTATTTGTTGACCTGATCTGGGTTTTAAATTAGAAAGCTAGTCCTCTTCGGGAATTTGGGCTTCTAACTTACCTTGTGTTAGTTGTCTCAGGTGGTTCCAAGCTGGTACAGAAACATTTAAGCATCACTTAGCTCTTTCGTTAAGTGTCAGAATTTATTAGCATGGCCTGCGACGAGAAGAGTGGAACCAGGTGTGTTTTCACAGTAAACAGTAATAACATTGTAAATCAACTATGAGTTAAATCGACCTGAAATCCTCTGGTCTTTCCCCTTGGAAATCTGGGTTCCCAGCCTGTCATTTCTCGGTAGGTCTTCGATACTCGTCACCAGCTTGCCCCGTGCCTGTGTCCCCCATTCTGCTTCCCAGTGCCACATCAGCTTCCAGGAACGGGTTGGCATGAGATGGGGCCATCTGCTTGTCAGGGAACAGAAGTAGGATGGGTGTGGCCAATCGTCCAAATCTTCGGTCCTACGTACTTCAGTTCTATGAGGATTGGCCCTGTGTCAGCTGCACCTCTCTCAAAGACCCCCCCTGAAACCCACTGACAGACCGGCTGCCCACTGAAACATGTATTTTGTGTTTCGTGTGGGTGAAATCAAGTGGGAGGATTTTTTTCATCCTGAGAGAAGTATCTATAATTTTCATGCTAGTCAACATTAACATTCAGAAGTTTGGGATTTTTGGGTTTTTTTTTGGTACCGAGGATCGAACTTGGGTCCTTGCGGTTGCGCAGCAGGCGGTGAAACCACTGAGCTAAATCCCCGGCCCCCAGAAGTTTGGGTTTTTAAAAAGTGAGTCAGTAGGGCCGGGAATTTAGCTCAGTGGTTCTGCCGCCTGCCTCGCAAGTGCAAGGTCCTGAGTTCGATCCCTGGTACCAAAAAAGAAAAATGAGAGTCAGTAAAAAGTCTATTTCAACACAACATGATTGCTTCAAGTAATTTGGATATTTGGGAGTTATAATTGCTTTTAAATGCAGAAGTTGGCGCTTAGTACTAATCTGTCCAGTTTAGTTTACAGAGCCATCTTTGAATTTATAAAGAACAAAAACAAAGCCCACTCCTAGAAATGTTTGGCCAGGGAGGAGCAGGAGGAAGGTGAGTGTTCGTGAAGTTGACGGTTTCTGATCCGTGTTTAGGCTCTTCTGACTGCAGTGACTTCCCCACACATTGAAATTCACGAGGGCACTATCCTGCAGACGGTGAGGACATGTTACAATATCTACTTGGCCAGCAAAAACCTCATCAATCAGACTACTGCCAAGGCCACACTCACCCAGATGCTGAACGTCATCTTCACCCGCATGGAAAACCAAGTGGTGAGCGGCACCCCTCCCACCGATGGGGACAGACACTGTCGTCACCTCCAAACTCTTTTACATGGACCTCAGTGCCTGTGGAGGGTCATTTGCACTTTAAAGTTTCTCTTTTTTTTTGATCAAATCTCTGTGCTATGCTTTTCTTCTCATTTTAAAATGGAAGAGAGAATCTTGTGTGTGAGGTTTAAAGTTTGTGTTTAGAATTTGCTTTGAGTTTGTCACATTCGAAGTTTCCTTTAATTTATTTACTCTTAAATTTTTTGTCTGGCTTGCTAGTTGGAAATTTTTTAAGCAATAAGCTGGCATCATTTTTGTTCCATACCAAGATGCTAAGTCTGAATCCTATTTAGATCAAATCTTTTTTTGTTGGTACTGGGTATTGAACTTGGGACCTTGTGCTTGTGAGGCTGGCGGTGGAACCACTGAGCTAAATCCCCGGCCAGATCAAATCTTTTCCTGTTGCCTTTTAGTTGCAGGAGGCCAGAGAATTGGAAAAACCAGTCCAGTCAAAACCTCCTTCCCCAGTGATTCAAGCTGCAGCAGTGTCCCCGAAGTTCAGTCGTTTGAAGCAGAGTCAGACACAAAGCAAACCAACAACTCCGGAAAAAACAGATCTACCCAATGGTGAACATGCCAGGAGTGGCCCTGGGAAAGTGAGCTCAGAAAACGGAGATGTACCCAGAGAAAGAGGCCCATCGCTCTCAGGTATGGCGGAGGCTTCCAGGGCCAAGAGGGCAGTATCTCGTGGCTGAGGGGCACATAAAGGAGGTGCCTGGTAACATCTGAAGGAAACCTCTGAAGGCAGCTGCTCTATTTCTGGGTCTTCCCCTTTGACTTACCCTTTGCTTTTCTCTTATGGAACAAAGCCAGTGAAGCATGATGTGTAATGTCCCATTGCCAGCTGTGCAGTCTTCTCAAAATAGTTCCTGGAATGTATCTAGCTGCTATCCTTCATGTTAGCTCAGTGCCATGGGCTCAGTTTGGGGCACTTATCTCTGTGGCAAGTTAATTGGGTGACTAGCCATTCAGTGCCTGTCTTCTCTGTCCAGAGGAGGGCAAAGGCCTCGTTTCTCCTGTACATGCTGGGTCTCCGTGCCTTGCCCAGGGCCTGGCAGTTAGAAGCCACTCTTAGGCCTCCATGGAAGAGCCAGAGTGCTAGGTGGGAGAATAGACAGATGGCTTTGTTTCCTGCTGCTCACCAGGTGTATCACTTATGTTTGTTTGCTTCTTTAAACAAAACAATATTCAACACCTAGTTATGGTCTTAAAGTAAATGAATATAAAGCATGAAATCTCAAGAGAAGAGGGTTGTCCCAAGACTACTTCTAAATGTTTGCATCTCCTCCTGGATATACTGTATGAACCAGATCCAGAAATTTTCTCTCAGGACTTTCTTTACCTTTCCCAGATAATTCTGTTAAATAATGCCTCACTCAAGCTGGTTGTTCTACCCAAAATATCTGCCCTCTCTGTAACTCATCTCATTCATTCTTCAGTCACATAACTGCTGATAATTTCTGTTGACAGTATCTTCTCTCCTAGAATGCACATATTTGAGCAGCTTTTTATTCCTTTATGATTACCAGAGTGCTTGGCATGCAGTGGCACTGAAATGGAGTAAGTGTAGCTGGAATGTTGTTCTGTGTCCATTCACTCAAGGAAAGCACAGAGGAAGTTGCCACTGAGAATTGCATGTGTTTCATGGTGAGCAGAGTGACCCTGTGCTCACACCTGCTGCTGTGTGTCTTAAGGAAGTTGCTGAGAAGTGTCCTGCTCACCAGCTATCTGTGTTGTTGCCCTTGCCTTCCTAACCCTTAGGACAAGGACCAGGTTTTCACTATAACCCTTATCAAGCTGTGGTCAGTCAATACATATCAATATTTAAACATTGAGGTAAGTATAGCTGTACAGATAGGAAAGCACTTCTCTCTGAGCTTCATGAAAAATGCTTCCTCTGTGGCCCACTTTCTGTATAGAAGCCAAATTGATCTCTTAAAAGCATGATTACAGGGCCGCAGATTTAGCTCAGTGGTTTCGCTGCCTGCTGCGCAAGCACAAGGACCTGTGTTCAATCCCCAGTACCAAAAAAAAAAAAGGCATGAGTACATGGGGCAGGGGATTTAGATCAGTGGTTCCACTGCCTGCCTCGCAAGTGCAAGGTCCCGAGTTCGATCTCCGGTACCAAAAACAAAACAAAACAAAAACCACAAAGCATTCATTTAGAAAATATAATTAGTACATCAAAAGTTACTCTCTGGGGGCCGGGAATTTAGCTCTGTGGTTCCACCGTCAGCCTTGCAAGTGCAAGGATCCAAGTTCGATCCCCAGTATCAAAAAAAAAAAGTTACTCTGTGAATTTTATTACTTAAGATGAGTTAATAAAAAAATTTTAAAAGGGCTGGGATGTAGAGTGTGAAAGACTTGGGATCAGTCCCTAATACCCCCCCACAACACACACAGAAGAGTTAAAGAGTACTATTAGAAGACAGAATTAAATGGTTATTTTGCTTTTGTTTAAGGTGATGGTCTTTTTGGTTAGTGTGATGTTTTATAAATCAGTAATGTTTACTACTAAAAGTCTAGTCAGAGTAGGTGTGGAGGCGCATGCCTGTAATCCCAGCACTCGGGAGGCTGAGGCAAGAGCATTGCCACTAGTTTAAGGCTAGCCTGGGTTACACAGTGAGTTCAAGATCAGCCTGAAGTACATAATGAGACCCTGTCTCAAAAAAAAAAAACGTCTAGTCAAATGTTGCTTACTTCATAAACTTTTCCAGGACTCATTTTCTTTTAAAATAGAGAGCGTTGCAGCAGAGCAGCTCAGTGCTATAGCCAAGTGTTATAGCTCAGTGTCACAGCTAAGTACCGCAGCTCAGTGGGGGAGCTCTAAAACACAGCTCTCATAATCTGATGGTCAGTTGAAGAGGTTGGAAAAAAACCTTTATTATACCGGCTAGCCCTGGGGCGGGCTCAGAGGAATCTGAGGACTCTACCGGAAATGAGAGCCTCCTTAATATAGGGATCTACAGGGTAGGCAAGAATGCTCACTGAAGCAGGGGGGCAGAGTTACAGAACATTCCTGAAGCAGAGGGGTGGAGTTACAGAACATTCCTGAGAGGGGGCAAAGCTTAACCGAACCTTCTTGTGAGGGGACAGAGTTTAGCAGAACATTCCTGAAAGGTCACAGTTTATACAGCCACAAACCATTTTGTTACATTGGGCAGGAGCCCAGCAGAACCAACCTACATTTCCAAAACAAAACATTCTGTGAAAAAAAAATGGAGGCAGTGCAAGGGCCTGTCTCATTGTATAGCACTTCTCCATCAAGAGAAAGCTGTTGAACCTCTTCCGCTGAAGTAGTTACTATTTTGTGGAACAGTTCTGTTTAAAATTTGGTAAATCCTGAACTATCACATTAGAAATCTCTTGCTAAATCCTGAGTTTACAGTTCGGGAAAATGGAACAGCAGGATCTGCAGTGAGGGTCTTGAGGCATCTTTTGTTTTGCCAGGAACCATGACTGGATAAAGTCCAGCTCCATCCTCTAAGTTAGTGTGGAGAGGCACTGGGCTGAGCAGCTGGAACTTAGTAAGGAAGAGAGAACAAGGTGGAGGCATTAGTGTTCTATGAAGCAGAACTTAGAGCAGATGCTGCTTAAAGGTTTCTGAAATCCAAGGAGTTGCTTCCACTGGCGCAGTGGAATTTAGCCTTGGGGAGAACTTACTTGCACCCTTTCCCTTCTGAAATGTGACTTTAGCAGAACACTGATGTAGTTGTCTTCTCCCCCTTCTTTCTTTTCTCTGGAAATGCCACATGTGCGTTTGGATATATGTAGGGACCCATGATGGAGCCCAGGAAGTGGTAAAGGATATTTTAGAAGATGTGGTCGCTTCTGCTGTTAAAGGTAAGAATCAAGGACAGCACAGCTTTCATTGGGCCTCATATCTCCAAAAAGTCCTCAGTCCAGTCATTCAGAAGTGGGGTTCCCTCTTCCCAGCCCAGTGAAGTAAGTCACAGAGCTATGGAAACTGAGTCTGCTACTGCCTGCCCTTCTTTCACAAGGATTTCAGAAGTGACCTGGTATTAGTGGTGGTTTTGTTCATGGAACGTAGTCTGACCCAGGTAGGTTGGGTGCTCCCCCAGGAGACACATTCTTTCTGTCGGAGGCATCCAGGTTTCTTTAGGAGTAGCTTGTAAGCCGTGAGATCCGTCTCTATCCCTGCTGAATTTTCATAGCCATTGATATGTCAAGGGGACATTCCACATGTCTCCAGATGTCGGTTATACATGGAAGCTTTATTCATATTGTTAAACATCATTCAGAGCTCCCTTGGTTTCACGGTTATGGTTTCAGTAGTATTAAACTTGTATAGTCCAGAATGACTATTAGGTGGCTTTTTTCCTTTGTTTTTGCTCCAAGTCTCAGGTCAATGCCTTTGTGTTCAACCCTTGGTTCCAGTGCCTGTAAAGTGATTTACAGTCAACCTTGTTTTTTTACACAAAAGGGAATAAAATGAACCTGGCATTGTGGTGCATACCCACCTGTAATCCCAGCACTTGAGTGGTTGAGGCAGGAGGATCACCATGAGTTCAAGGTCAGCCTGGGCTACATAGTGAGTTTAAGGCCAGGCTGAACTATATAGTGAGACCCTGTCTCAAAAAACAACAGCAAAAAAGAAAGAATAAAATAAAATAGAGCACAAATTATCTGACTGTCACATGCAGTAACGTTAAGAATTATTTCATGCTGGGTGTGCTGACACACACCTATAATTTCAGCACTAAGAGAGGGAGGCAGCAGGAGGATTGCAAGTTTACACTCTGCCTGGGCACCTTAGGGAAGCCCTGTCTCAAAATAAAAACTCAAAAGGACTGGGGATATAGCTCAGTGGTAGAGCGTTTCTGGGCGCAATTTTCATTACCACACTTTGAAAACATGTCTATTTCATGAAACATGTTTCTGTACTGGGACATGATTTTAAGTATTAATTTTTTACTGAGATCCTGATCTTTTTTTTTTCCCAGTGTCAGGTGGAACCCAGAGCTTACCCATGCTAGCCAAGCACTTTACCACTGAGCTACAGCCCCAGCCCTGGGTCATGATATAAAAACCATTTTTTAAAACCCTATTTTTTTCTAAATTAAGGTACCACAAAACTAAAAGTTACATTATTTATCTCACTGTAGAAATGCCTTTAAAATAGCATGCTCGGGAGGCTGAGGCAGGAGTTCAAGGCCATCCTGGCATACATAGTGAGTTCTAGGCCAGCCTGAATTACAGAGCATGACCCTGACTCACAAAACAAATAGACAAAAAATTGGATAATTTTTTTATATGATTAGATTTGTCTTTCGGGTCCTGTACAGGAATTCATCCTATAATCAATGTTTGTCTGCCTTGTTCATTGCTGTATCCTCCAAAATGTGTCACACCCAGTCATATAACAGGCACTTGATAAATATTTGTTGAATGAGTGTCTGCTTTATAAAACTATCATTAAAGATTGTGTTGAGTTGTTTAGTGTCCCTTAATAGATGTAAAGAGCCATATGATAAATTCCCCTTAGAGTTTCATGGTTCTGCTAATCATCAGATATTCTTTCTTTCATTAAATGATGAAATCTTTTTAATTCTTTTTCTCATGGCTGCAAGGAAGCTCAGGTCTGTTTTTCTCTGTAACTAAGGTTTTCTGTCATAACTGACTCTTCTTTAATTCCTATATCAGTGATGGCCAACCTTTTAGAGACTGAGTGCCCAAACTGCAGCCCAAAACCCACCTATTTATCACAAAAGTGCCAACACTGCAGTTAAACCTGAATTCTAAAGTTTTAGTTTAGAAAAAACAACAACTCATACATTAACATCTTTTGTCTTAAAAGAAAAACAAACAAGACGTGGCATAGGTTCACCACCCCTGACCTATATTAACAGTCCTTAAAAAAAATCTTTGCTTTTCATATTTAGCTGCTTGTAATCTTTTCAGAGTGTGGATGGGAGTGGGTGAGTTGCCTCATTATGTAATTCTGGAAGCACCATTGATGTGGATTTTGATATGAACAAACCCTCTGAAGTGAATTGAGCATTGCTGAGTAAAGCTTAAGTATCACCTTGGCCCAGCCTTACATCCTCATGGGCTAGTGAGAGGGAAAGGGGAAAAGCAGTAGCAGGGAGCCTGTGTGAATAACTTCTTCCTGATGTCAGGCAGTGTTTTGGGATACATACTGATTTGGCAATGACTTTTGCACTTGTGTTTTCAGAAGTAGCAGAAAAGCATGGTTTGACAGAACCCAACAGGGTCCTAGGTGGACAAGAGTGCCAGGAATGTGGTGTTCCCCCAGAAGTTGACGAGAACTCACAGACCAATGGCATAGCAGATGACAGGCAGTCCTTGTCATCTGCAGATAATCTGGTATGTTGGTCGTCGTCCTATTTAGATGCATTTCCATTTTTACTTTTTTAGAACATACAGAATTAAATCTCTAGCAAATAAAGTGAGTACCTGGGTGTGGTAAGGCATGCCTGTTATCTGTCTACTTGGAGGCTGAGGCAGGAGAGGACCACAAGCATGTAGCCAGCCTGGGCAGCTTAATGAGACCCTGTCTCCAAGTCAGAAATAAAAAGTGGGCTGGGGATGTAGCTAGTATTTGAACATCCCTGGGTTTAATCCCTGTATCTTATCTTATCTATCTATCTATCTTATCTATCTCTCTGTCTCTATCAGTCTCTCTCTCTCTCTCTCTGTCTCTCTCTCTGTCACACACACACACACACACACACACACACACACACACACAAAGAAAGGTGAGTAAAATAAGCAAGCCCTATTTATTATTCACATGATCTTGGTCTAATATCCTTTGTATTTTTGTATTAGGTTTAGTTCTTGGAGCATGCTAGTATTATTGAATATAAAACTGTTGTTAAACCTTTTTATTTGAACATTTAAAAACTTAAATTTCCTGCCATTTTTTCCTCTCTCAAAATAATATGAATTTGTTATATAAAAATAAGAAAATATAGAGAATTTCTGTATTGGAAAATCAGTATTATGGGCAAGTCATCATTTTATTTATATCCTTCTAGACTTTCCTTCTTCATATTTTTTCCTGCCTAAATGGTATATATAGCAATAAAAATGCCATGTTGTAACCTTTTTTTGTGTTTGTGCTGGGGATTGAGCCTAGGCCTCACTCATGTCAGGCATGTGATCTATCCTGAGCTACACCCCGAGCCTGTACCCTACTAAGAACTTAATATAAGCTGGGTGTGGGGTACAAACCTATAATCTCACCACTTGGGGAGGCTGAGGCAGGAGGATTGCAGTTCAAGCTCAGCTGAGCAACTTAATGACTTAGCAAGACTGTATCAAAATTTTAAAAAAGGACTGAGGATTTAACTCGGTGTGAAAGCCTTGAGTTCAATCCCCCTGCACTGAAAAACAAAATCAAAAACAAGGCCGGGGATTTAGCTCAGTGGTTTCGCCACCTGCTGTGCAAGCGCAAGGACCCAAGTTCGATCCCTGGTACCAAAAAAAAAACCCCACAAAAACAAAAAACTTAATATATATTATGAACATCCTTTCAGATGGGTCTACTACATTATTTTTTAAATAGCTTTATTGTTCCCTTGAAAATTATATATATAAATATTCAAAACAGGAAATAACAAGACCATCCCTCCAAATCCCGGTTTGTATGTCTTTAACCAGTTTTTAGACCCTTTTTCTCCTAAACCCCACCCCCCTCCATGAAATTTCAATATAACTGATAAACTGGATACCTATACACTGTACATGCATCTGTGCATAAGTTTTTTTCATCCTCCAAGAACTAGTTTTTGTCCCCTCGGAGTTATGTCATCGTAAAGGGTGTGCTTAAACCCATGCAAGGAACTCTCATCTAATATACTAGGCTTGACTTGCTTTGTTCATGTAAAACTATATCATGGATTCTTTCTGTATCAGTGCATAAAGATCTAACATTTTTCCCCAAAAGATTGAGAAGCCTTTAAAATTTTTAATGACCACATAAAATTCTACATGTATTACTATAATCTATTTAGCCAGTTCCCTATTAGGTTTTAGGTTATTTCAGTTTTGCCATAGGACAGTTTAAAATGAACATCCTTTAGGTAAATCTTTTGCACATCTTTGCTTCTTTATTAGGGATAGATTTCTGTAAGTGGTAGTCACGGGGTGGGTCAAGAGTTGGAAACCCTGGGGTTGGGGTATAGCTCAAAGGTAGAACACTTGAGTAGCATGCGCAGTGCCCTAGGTGTGATCCCCAGCACCACCCCCCACAAAAAGAGTTGGAAACTTTAATACTTTTGATCCTAACCACCAAATTGATCTTCTGGGAAAGTATTACTCAAATCCCTGCCCACCCTTAGGCTGTCAGTGCCATTTTCCCATTCCTTCATTAACAAATTTGGCTATAGCATTCGTTTACATCCTTGTTAATCTGATGAGAGAAAGCTCTTGCCTTAACAATTAGTCACAGGGTTGTTTAGGTTTATTTGTCTTTTGCATTTCTTGGTGAATTACTTCATTCATGTGTTTTGCCTGTTTTTCATTTGGGAGGAGAATTTCTGTATTTCCTTAAAGAATTCTAAGAACTTGTATATGTAAAAGCTATTGATCCTTATTATATTTTTTGTTTGCTTGTTTTGTTTTTGTTTTTGGTACCGGGGATCGAACTCAGGTCTTGCGCTTGCGCAGCAGGCAGCGAAACCACTGACCTAAATCCCCGGCCCTTCTTATTGTATTTTATAAATATTTTTAATGTAGTTTACTTTTTTTAGATAAAGAAGCTTATTTTAAAATGCATATCATTTTTTCTCCTTTATCCTGCAGCAATATTCTTAGAAATACATTTCTATGCAAGCTAATACAATTGCCTATAGTTGCTTTTTTTTTTACCATCTGTCATTTTAAACCATGCATACTACCTTTTGAAGGACAAGCAAGAAGGTTTAAAATTGCTTTAATGACTCCCCAGTAGCAACTCTTTTGCCAGTCTCCCCTTCTGTACATTCTCTCTACCTCCCTATTGAATAAATACAAGAATTTGAATTTCCATGAGATAATTACATTTTTTATTTTTGAAAAGAATTATCCTTGTTTTGCCCTTTTGGTATTTCTTTTGTTTCTAATCATAGGAATCTGATGGGCAAGGACATCAAGTGGCCGCTAGATTCTCCCATATTCTACAGAAGGATGCCTTCCTGGTGTTTCGCTCTCTGTGCAAGCTGTCCATGAAGCCCCTTGGAGAAGGACCCCCAGATCCAAAGTAAGGACAAAGCCATTCTTGGCTATCTACAACCTAGTGACACAGGAGCACAGAGTTCTGTGTTTATCCTCCACTGGTTCCCGGAAGTCCCAGTCCTTGATCCCCATGTCGACATGGGATGGTTTTGCAACTTTCCAGACTCATGCATTCTCTACTGTCCTTTCATATCAAACTGTCTGTATTCACTAACCAGTTTCATTTTTCTTGCTTTATATGCTAAAAAACAATCAGAGTATAGAACATTACCTTTTTTGTGCCGATTAAGGATTTACTCTCCTAATGGAGGATGTGGAAGGACAAGATACCTGCAATCTCAGTTGCTGGTCCGGCTTGAAAACCTCAGCTTCATGGTTGAAGATGTATGCCAGGGAGGGCAGACATCTTTCTGTAGTGAACAAATCAGCCCAAGGGTGTCAGGACTGTGGAGTAAGGGAAACAGAGAGCTGCATTCAGATCTTTGCTTCTCATTCGAGAGCAGCTCCATGACTGTATGAGTGATTGAAGCTCAGCTGAAAAATGGAAACACGGAAAATCACCCTACAGGATTGATTAAATGATGTGAGATGGTTGTTGTCCTGAGCACAGGGGTGTGTGCACTTTTTAAACCATTGCTATTATTAGTCAATAATAATCCTCAGCTTTTCTGTTGAGATGCTGCTAGTATTGTGACAGCCATTAGGAAAGTGGTTCGTGAAGACATTCCATTTCCTACCATCCCTGAACTCGGATGGGTGGGGAAAGAGAATGTGAGGCTAGAGGATAAAGAGCACCATCCTCATGGTGATGAAGAGTGAAGCAGAGATCTCTGCCTCACACAAAGGATTGGAAGTAATTGTCCACATCAGGTCACCCTCAGGGCTGGGTCTTCAGATTCAGTTGACCCTCGCTTTGCTCTCTGCATTTGTTTGTTTGTTCGTTCATTTTTTAAGGCATGGCCTCGCTATGTAGTTCAGCCTGGCCTTAAACTCACTGTGTACCCTAGGCTTGCCTTGAACTCAAGGTGATCCTCCTGCCTCAGCCTCCTGAGTGCTGGGATTATAGGCATGTGCCACCACACCCAGCTTCCTCTGCATTTTTTGTGAGGAAAGAGGCAAGAGCATAGGACTTGGCTGCTCTTGTTCTCAGAGAGCCTGGAGTCCTGTCCTATTATCCCAGCATTTAGGTACTATTGCAAAATCTTAACTCACTGGCCTCAGAAGAATCTGCTCATAGTAGAGGATCAAGGCCTTCTCAAGAAATGTACTGTTAGCCAGATGTACCAGTGCATGCTTGTAATCCCAGCACTCTGAGAGGCTGAGGCAAGAGGCTCACACATTTGAGCCCAGCCTGGCCAGTTTAGTGACTTAGTAAGACCCCATCTCAAAATAAGAAAGAAGGGCTGGGACTGTGGCTCAATGAAAAAGCCCTGAGTTCAATCCCCAGTACCACAAAGAAAGAAAAGAAACATACTATTGTACATTTTCTCTTCTAGCACTGTCGTGTTTCATTTTCCTTGCCAGATCCCACGAGCTGCGTTCCAAGGTGGTCTCCCTGCAGTTGCTCCTCTCAGTGTTGCAGAATGCTGGCCCAGTCTTCAGGACTCATGAGATGTTCATCAATGCAATCAAGCAATATCTCTGTGTGGCCTTGTCCAAAAATGGCGTCTCTTCAGTGCCTGATGTCTTTGAGCTCTCTCTTGCTATTTTCCTTACTCTTCTTTCAAACTTTAAAATGCACTTGAAAATGCAAATAGAGGTATGGATTCTGAGTTTTTTGGTTTATTTTTATTTCGTGATGTTCCTACCAAATTAGAAACCCCTGATGATATAGTCACCAGAGCTGGGGCCACACAGCCTCCTTATTGGCACCCAGAGAGGAATCTTTCTGTGAGTGAGGAAATTCCGTTTTGTTAATGTTCTGCCTTTGAGTCTCATATGTCTTTCATTTTGACCAAGGGCTTAAAGTGCATGCTCCACAAGCTGAAGTCAGCCTCCAAACATGTCTGTTTGGTCCATAAATTGTTTGAAATAATTTGACTTAGTTGCCAGATGGAGAAATTGTATTTTATGTGAAAATCCAGATTTCTGGTTTTTCACTGAAAAATCACAACACCAAGTCCTGCATTTGCAACCTGGCAGCCCTGCTAACTGTCCCCTGACCAGGCCAGGGTTCCATTGCTCTTCAGAGTGAGCGTACATTACTCTTTCCTTCTATCTAGGCTGACTCCCTTATTGTAGGATCTACACAGCCAGGCGTGGTGGTGCACACCTGTAATCCCAGTACTTGGAAGGCCGAGGCAGGAAGATTGCCTCAAGTTCAAGGCCAGCCTGGGCTACATAGTGAGTTCAAGTCTGGTCTGAACTATATGGCGAGACCCAGTCTCAAAAAAAACCCCAGACTTGGGAGTTTTGTGTCCTAATTGAAACTGCTACTTGATGTCCTCTTTTGTCTTCATGTCTTATAGGTCTTTTTCAAAGAGATTTTCCTGAACATTTTAGAAACATCCACAAGTTCTTTTGAGCACAGGTGGATGGTCATTCAGACACTGACGAGGATCTGTGCAGGTATTTTCACCTGAGGGTGCTTATCCATTGGGCTTACTCCAAACTACTTCCTACATTTCCATCTCCGAAAGCCAGAGAAAAATGAGTTCCTCTTTGTAGAGTGTTAATGAAAGGTTGAGGAAATTGTTCTCTAAAAGACTTGTTCTAACTTGGTGAGAAGTCCTACCTTACCTCTCCTCTTTTAGAGGATGACCAGCAGAGACCAGTTTGCCTGGGGCCTTTCTGCTGTTAGCCCTAAAAGCCCCACATTCCAGAAACCCCTAATCCTGCCAAACTAGGACACTTGGTCACCCTGGCTGCAAGCTGGGCACTGTTGGTTAATCATAGGATCTAAGATACTGGTGCTGCCAGTCCTTTATTGAGTGCTAAAGTAAACTGGACTTGACTTTACACCATATAATTACATGCCTTCACACTAAGCATCCCATTTGTCTGTCATCAAATGTAACATCATAAGAGTGGCACAATTTTAGGAGGGGGATTAGTGCCTCCCTACTCCCATTTGTTTGTTTTTTGTGATGCTGGGGATTAAACCCAGGGCCCTGTGCATGCTAGGTAAGCACTCCACTACCAAGCTACATCCCTAGCCCTATTATCCCCATTTTTGTTGAGGAAATTGAACCTTGGAGAGATGGAATGAACTGCCTGAGATTTGAGTTAGTGTAGAGGCAGGCCTGAAACTGCATGCACGCACACACACACCAATACCTGTGACATGCATTCATGCATTTCCTGAGTAAGGCATGACCACCTGAATCAGAAATTAAATGAGACATTTTTTGGCAGAGAAATCTCGTTTACTAAGAAAACTGCTGTAAGGGCTGGGGATTTAGCTCAGTGGTTTCGCCGCCTGCTGCGCAAGCACAAGGACCCGAGTTCAATCCCCGGTACCAAAAAAAAAAAAAAAAAAAAGAAAACTGCTGTTTGTCTTTGATCTGAATTTCTAATATATGTATGTTATTTTCCCAGATGCCCAGTGTGTTGTGGATATTTATGTCAATTATGACTGTGATTTAAATGCTGCTAACATTTTTGAGCGCCTAGTAAATGATTTATCCAAAATCGCTCAGGGAAGAAGTGGACATGAGCTGGGGATGACACCCCTGCAGGTAAAAGTACACCTATATTTAAAGCTCATTCACTTACTGAGTTCCACCCACATGCCAGGCACTGGCCTCAGTGCTGGGAATGCAGCAGTGAACAAAGCACAAATAATACATGAGTATGCACACAGTTCCTGCCAGGATGAATTGACAATAAAGAAGTAAGTTTGATGGGTGCTGATAAGTGCTGCAGAAAAGAATAAAAGACTGAAGCAGGGTGATAGAGATGAATTGGAAGTGGGGATGTTTCCATCCTTAATGGGGTCATCACAGTGGTGGCTCTGAGAAGGTGACATTGGAGCGGAGGCACATAGGAAGAGAATTCATTTCCAATCACCTTCCAGAGTGGGAAGCAGGACGCCAGACTCCAGGATAGGCAGAGGAGATCACCCATCAATAGACTGCCTGGTTGTCACAGTGCCTGCAAGGACAGAAGGATCCTGAAAATCCCTGAGTTGTCATTAGATTTACTGAGAGATCTATGCTGCCAAAAATGTTGTTGGAGTTTAACATATTTGCATTTTTTAAAGCTTTTGTACTTAGGGAGGGGAGAGGACTTGAGGGGGAGATTGGGATAAAATAAAATTTATTTTTTAAAAAGATATTTGCATTTGTAAGATTATTTGCAAATTGTATTCATTTTTTATTTTTTAAAAAGTTATTTTTAAAAGCTGTATTTTCTTTTTTTAACCTACAGGGTGAACCTCAAAAGGGAATGTATTTATGGGTATTTAGGAGATAATTTCTGTTTAAAATCGTTCATTTGTCATATTCAAGGTCACAATTTAAGACCCTATATTTAAAGTTTTGGGGATTTTGTTTTGTTTTAATGAGAATTTCTTTGTAAAAACCCACACAACATTGTTCATTTTAGGAAAGCGCACATCTCACATTTTTGCTTCTGGGATGTTTGTAATGAAGACCTTTAGCGACGTCCAGGGTTTTTGCTGTGTCCTTAATACTTAGGCCCTTGTTAACTTTTCCTTGAGTTTCAGCCGTAATAGTACTGCATGTCAGGGGTTATCTGACATCCTTGCAGGGTTCCCTAAGCACCCCATATCTGCCCATTCTTAATTCATCTGTGAAGTCTCTGCAGTGTGTCACTTTTGTCCTTTAGGAGCTCAGTTTGAGGAAGAAAGGCCTGGAGTGCCTCGTGTCCATTCTCAAGTGCATGGTGGAATGGAGCAAGGACCTGTATGTGAACCCTAACCACCAGACCGGCCTCGGTGAGAGGGCGCTGCTGCCACCCCTCCTCCACATTTTAGTTTGCTAAATACCACTTTTTTTGCTTGTTTTTTGTTTTTCTTTTTTTGAGACAGGTCTCACTATGTAGCTCAGGCTGGCCTTGAACTCACTGTGTCACCCAGGCTGGCCTCAAACTCGTGCCACTCCTCCTGTCTCGGCCCCTTAAGTGCTGGGATCACACTCAGCCAATACCACAGTATTTTAAAAGTTCTGCTGTTTAATCCCATGTGGAATGTTGGGGAGAATAGTATGAAGTTATTGTTCCAAGCTTTTTTTTTTTTTTGGTACCAGGGATTGAACTCGGGACCTTGTGCTTGCGAAGCAGGCGGTAGAACCACTGAGCTAAATCCCCAGCCCTTTCCAGCCTTTTTATCAGCTGCCTTTTTTTTTTTCTGGTGCTGTGGATTGAACTCAGGACCTTGCACTTGCAAGGCTGGCATGGTGCCATTGAGCTAAATCCCAGCCTTTTTAGTACCCTGTCTCTCCCTCACTGGTTGAAGCATCGGCTTTGTAATACACTAAATTCTCCTATCCATGTAAGTCTGTTGCTAGATTTTTCCATTCTGTTCTATTGATTTGTCTGTTTTTACACAAATGCCACACATGTCAAATTATTAGAAATGTATAATGTTTGGATATCTAATAGGGCAAGTCCTTAAATGTCTTGACTATTTTTGCACTTTTCACTCTTCTGTGTGAACTTTAGAATTAGGCATCAAATTCCATGGGAAAATAAGTTGCTAAATGATGCTAAAGTTTCATGCTTATTGTTACAGTTCAAACTTGTTGCCTTTGTAGGTCTGAGAAAGGGAAGCCTGAAGTCAGAGCTCACATGGGCATGTCTGAGTCCCATCTGCTTATTTGGTTCCCATTGCTTTTGTGTCACTGCAGGTCAGGAGAGGCTCATGGATCAGGAAATGGGGGATGGGAAAGGCCTTGACATGGCAAGACGGAGCAGCGTAACGTCTATGGAGTCAACAGTGTCCTCAGGGACCCAGTCAGCCATTCAGGATGACCCAGAGCAGTTTGAGGTCATCAAACAACAAAAGGAAATCATTGAACATGGCATTGAGCTGTGAGTGTGGCTGCCATTCTGGTGGAATCTTTTGGGGTCTCTGACAGAGCCACATCTCTGAGAGCCCAGGAGTGACTTCTGTAGGGGACACTACCACAGAAGGCTGACTCCAGCATTTGTAACTGATGGTGATTGAACCAGGCAGAGAGGAAGTGTGTGAGCAGGCATGTGAGAAAAAGGAAACCTTCATACCTTTATGTGATTGATAGAGCCTTTTTTTTTTCTTTTCTGATGACAAAAATTAAGCCAATTTAGAAAATACTAAAAATGAAAAAGCAAGTGTGTAAAACTCACTCATAAATTACTACCTTGACAAAATTGCAATTGATGACATTTTTCCCACCTATATATTATGAAAAGTTTCAATGTACAGAAAAAGTAATATTTACCATGTTCATCTTATCTACATAGATATTTTTCTAAACCATTTGTAATTTGTAACCTTCACAATACTTTCGCCCACATCTTTAAAACATAAAGGCATTCCCCCATGTGACCATAGCATCGTCATAATAATCAGTGGTGATCTTTATGTTTCTTCCCAGTCTCTCACACACTTCAGCACACACACACAATCTAATAAGATGTCTAGCTTTAATGATTAGTTAGTAAATTCAGTTGATCTTAAAAGTTGCAGTACTCATTTATTAGGTGAAGTGTTGACCTTGTTTCTACTCCTATCCCCCCCCACCCCGACAGTGTATTCTTTTCTCTCAACAGCAGCTAAAGTAATCTTTTTAAAACATAAATCAGGCCTTATCCCTCCCTGGCCTATGGTCATTCCAGGTGCCGTGCCTCCCTCTGACCTCATCTCCTCCAGTACCCCTAAGTCACACCACCCATTTTTAGTCCCCAGAACACCTCCATATGTTGTTTTTTTTTTTTTGGTACCAAGGATCGAACTCGGGTCATTGCACTTGCACAGCAGGCGGCGAAACCACTGAGCTAAGTCCCCAGCCCCAACACCTCCATATCTTCATCTTGATGCCCACTCCTTGCAATACTTTGGCTCTCTTTCTTCCCTCAGGCATGGTAAATCATCGTTTCTTCAAAGAGGCCTTCTGTACTATACCATCTGAACAAGTCTGAAGTTACTCTCTGCTTCCCTCTGTATCTCATGGCCCTTGCCAGGTTGTGTGTCTACAAGACTATTACTCTCCAGTGCAGGGCCTATTAAAAAGTCCAGTGTACTATATACATTAGTTAACTTGCCCTCCTCTAACAGGACATATAAAATAACAGTACTTACACTATGTATTTCTTTTTTTTTTTTTTTTTCCGGTACTGGGGATCGAACTCGGGTCCTTGCGCTTGCGCAGCAGGCAGCGAAACCACTGAGCTAACTCCCCCGGCCCTACACTGTGTATTTCTGAAATAAATGAAATCCAAAAGTGGACACTCTGACCCTATTAGGGCAAATCTTACAGACATCAGGGACCCAGCCTCCTTTTGACTCTCTGCTTCATCACCCTAACGATGTAATTTTCATCTTCAGGTTGCCAGCTGGTTTAGGATGACTGTTGGAGCACTAGCCATCACACTGTATTCTGGAAAAGACAAAAGGGAGGGCCAAAAAGAGTGTATCTCCTCTCTAAGGAGAGGAGTGCCCTTACCACTTTTGGCCACATCTCACTGACTTGAATTTTATCAAGTGGTTGTATGTTATTTAAAGGAATCAAGGAAATGTAGTTTTTATTCCCGTTGGTGGTGTGTCTCAGAAGAAGGGGAGAGTACAAATGAGTGACAGCCATCAGGGTCTGCCATAGGTGGGTCAGAAATTGAATCAGAAATGCTAGCAGCTCCTTACTTGCTTACATGGGATGGTTTGTTCATGGCATGTCTTCATGACTTACCTCAAATACCAGCTTTTTCTATGCTCCAGATTTTGAAAAAAGCAGCCTGTATCTCATCTCTTCTTAAAACAGCTTCAATAAGAAACCCAAGCGGGGGATCCAGTTTCTCCAAGAGCAGGGCATGCTGGGAACATCTGTTGAAGACATTGCCCAGTTCCTGCATCAGGAGGAACGCCTCGATTCTGTAAGCACTTGCAGTGAGCTCTGTCAGGTGGCTCCGAGGAGCCCTCACAAACTTGCATCTCGAGATTGGCTGATCCTGAGTGCAGTCCCATTCGTGCCCCTGGTTGCAGAGCCCTGTGTATCTGCTGGCTGGTGTTGCAAGCGTTCTTTAATGGGGTAAACCAGAACTGCACAGTGTCAGTCAGAGTTGGCAGTGTCCCTTCCTTGACTGGTAGAAACTGTTCTGACTGCCCCAGCAACTAGGCTCCTCCAGGGTGTGCCCCATTGCCCCCTCCATTTTAAGCCTTTTGAGCTCCTCTTCCTCCTTCCCTGGCAGAACAGCCTGAGTCTGGAATGGGTGCAGGTGGGTGGCTCAAGGCTCTGCCTGGCTTTCCTACCAGCCTGGCTGGTGTGGGAATGTAGAGCTGGGGATTCTGACACCCCTCTCCCCGGGGTGTTTTTCACTGGGTTCATATGGGACAGTTCGTAGATGTGAATGTGTGTGCGTGTTTCAGACCCAGGTAGGTGATTTCCTGGGAGACAGCACGAGGTTCAACAAGGAGGTAATGTATGCCTACGTGGACCAACTGGACTTCTGTGAAAAAGAATTTGTCTCAGCCCTGCGGGCATTCCTGGAAGGTTTCCGCCTCCCTGGGGAAGCCCAGAAGATTGACCGGTTAATGGAGAAGTTCGCTGCAAGATACATAGAGTGCAACCAAGGGTGAGTACTGTACTTAACTCCTTCATCTTGTTGCCTGCCTTAGACCACTAATTGTGATTTGGTTATGGTTTGCATTTAATCTTCAGAATCTTTTCCTCATGGCTACAGTTCCTATTCAGTATGTGCCAGGTTCTGGGCTAAGGGATTACCTCATATAAGACCTGGCAGCATGCTTGTTTGTGTTCCTAGTCCATAAACAAGGAGACTGAGCACCAGGGAGGTTAAATAACTTGCCCAAAATCGCACAGCTAAAACCCATGGTACTAACTGCCTAAAAAAGTAGTTTTGTGGGCCAAGGATTTAGCTTAGCAGTGCTGCCGCCTGCCTCGCAAGCGGAAGGTCTCAAGTTGGATCGCCAGTACCAAAAAAAAAATGTGAAAAGAGTAGTTTTGTGAATTGTGAGGAGGCAGTTGGGTACCTCTTCCCTAATCAAGAACAGCTACCTGATTTAATATATGTACAGAGTAGATCTCGAGGAGTTTGCTTTCTCTTTGATTACATACTGATGAAAGGTTAT
Organism: Heterocephalus glaber; assembly: GCF_053883595.1. Classification (NCBI taxonomy): domain Eukaryota; kingdom Metazoa; phylum Chordata; class Mammalia; order Rodentia; family Bathyergidae; genus Heterocephalus; species Heterocephalus glaber. The sequence continues at coordinate 19,584,654 of NW_028258410.1, read as the reverse complement.
AGAAATGGCTAAGCAGCTTAATAAAAAACACCAAAGTGCATGATTTTATGTTGGGTTCTTTTTTGTTGGATGGTTTGTGTTTTTGTAAGAGTTGAAAATAGAAAATGAGCTGACTGCTGGGTTTTAGCCGTGCCATGGATTCAACATACATTTCATTTAATCAGTGGTGAGCTGGGGAGTGTTTCCCTGCTTTCCATATGAGAAGATTGAGGTTGTGGAAGCCTGAGCGACCTATGTCCAAAATCACTCAGCGAATGTGCGCTTATCTGACACAGAGGCTTGTGCTCATTCCATGCACAGGAAATTATAAGGGTCTGAATATTCGGTCCACATGATTAGAGACTGTTCAGTGCAAACATATTGATAACAGTTTCCCTTCTCAAGTCAATTCCATTTCATATTAATTGGTCCAGTACTCAAGAGTGTGTGGCCAGTGGTCTTCCAGAGATGATATAGTCAGCAAAGGCAGCGTCTGTTCATTTCAGCCAAATGGACCTCAGGCTTTGCTGTGAAGACCTAATTAGATGTTGTAGCCTTTAAACAGACCCTGTATGGGCCCAGAGGCCTTGGTCTGTTTTCCGTAGCAAATATGCACCCCAGTTAAACTTCCTATGAGAATGTAGACCTTTCATTGTATTCCTCAACATTTTTTTCTTTTATATTAGGGCATTTTGGACAGAGGAGTTCTTCAAGCTTTAGCCTCACATGCTGAGGCTATGCATCTGCATGTTTTTGTCTTTCTCTTTTTTTTTTTTTTTTTTTTTTTGTGTGGTACCGGGGATCGAACTCGTGCCTTGCACTTGCGCAGCAGGGGCCAAAACCACTGAGCTAAATCCCCGGCCCTTGTCTTTCTCTTTTTGCTTAAGGCAAAAACCAAAAAGTCAGACTTTACCAATATATTGTTTAGAATAATCAAAACATTTCCCCTTGTAAATATAATGGACAGCATGTACCGTAAATAACTAACAACCAAACAGCAGTTGTGGGCAGCTGTGTCTAGCACAGTGTATGGCACAGAGCAGATGCTCTTGGGTGGAGTCGCGTGAGGGTCTCAGCCAAGTGGCCGGAGGCCTCGCTCCCAGAGTCTGCACAGCACTGAGTGAGGATCTCCTGGGGTCTTATGTTCAGTTGCCTTACCTACTCTTGACCTAGGGTGTTCCTTAAGGGTATTTTAACAAAAATTAACTTGAAACTGCTTTATTCCAAGAAGCTAGAATCTGACATCTTAACTACCGTTTTCTGTATCTGGGTTATTAGTTACTGCTCAGCAGTGAAAGCGTGAAAACTGTTGACTAATTTGGGAATCACTTGGAGCAGTAGGCCTGCTTCTAGGTGAAGTAGGTTTCCATCAGCATTGTGCCTTCTGGACCTTCCTCACCCTGAATATTCTTTCTATGTGCAATCTTTTTTCCAGGCAAACTCTGTTTGCTAGTGCTGACACTGCATATGTTCTGGCGTACTCCATCATTATGCTCACGACAGACTTGCACAGTCCTCAGGTAAAATATTTTACTGATTCATATATTGTATCAGTAGCTTTATTTGGGGAGTTCGATTTTTTTTAATGGTTTCTATTTTTTTTTTAGGTAAAAAATAAAATGACAAAAGAGCAGTATATTAAAATGAATCGGGGAATCAATGATAGTAAAGATCTACCAGAGGAATATCTCTCCAGCATCTACGAAGAGATAGAGGGCAAGAAAATCGCAATGAAAGAAACAAAAGAGCATACTATTGCCACCAAATCTACTAAGCAGAGTAAGCAAATTATCCTAACTTCTTTTAATTCTAACTTTTGACTATATTAGAATTCATGATTAAGTATCCTGGTGATAAATTTAGTTTGCTTTCTCTGTATCTGAATATGAAATGTGATTAATATAATTATTATGATTATGTCGGTGCTTTCATAATATCACTATCTTGCTAGATTTGACCAGGAACAAGAGGCTAATTAAAATAAGTCATCTGAGAGCTAAATTACCTCTTCTAAAAAAACGTTCCTTAAAACTTTGCTTTAATTTCAGTTGTGATTGTAACAACCTTGATTAGAGGTCTATTAATTAGGGGCCCTGTGGAGTCAAAGTTTATTTGTGAGGCAGTGGGATGCAGAGGCTTAGAGCACAGGTTCTAGAGCCACACTACCCTGCATCATATCCCAGCTCTACCACTTATTAGCTGTGCAACCCTGAGCAAGTCACATAACCTCTCTTTCCCCATCTTATAATGGTAATATTTGTAACAGGCTCATGAGATTCTTGGGGGGAGATTTGTGAGCTAATCATTAAAAGCCCTTTGAAGCAGTTCTTAGTATGTGGTGGTCTCTAGGTGAGTGCTGGCTGCTGGTCATACTCTTGCTTCTTTGTAGACGTGGCCAGTGAAAAGCAGCGGCGGCTGCTGTACAATTTGGAGATGGAGCAGATGGCTAAAACAGCCAAGGCTCTGATGGAGGCCGTGAGCCACGCCAAAGCCCCGTTTACGAGTGCCACTCACTTGGACCATGTACGGCCAATGTTCAAAGTGAGTATCCTGCAAAGTTGGCATGTGGCTAGGCCTGATTCTGGAGTTGGCCGGCCACAGGTGAGCGGAGAAGTCCCAGTGGTAAAGAGATTGAGGGGCCGGGGATTTAGCTCAGTGGTTTTGCCGCCTGCTGCGCAAGCGCAAGGACCCGAGTTCAATCCTCGGTACCAAAAAAAAAAAAAAAACACATTTAGAGATTGAGGACAGGCCAGGTCTGGGTGCTTCTGTCTGAAGAGTGACTGGAGCGAGTCCTTTGGTGTTGCTGGGAAGCTCCAGACAGTCTGAGCTTGAATCCTGGCTTTGCCACTTTGTAGTATTGTGGCCTTGGACAGCTTACTCACACTCTCTGTTCATCATCTGTGAAATAAGGACAAGTACAGGGTTGTTGTGAGGCCTGCAGAGTGGGAGTGGGAGGGATTGAACAAATTATTCAGGGAAAAGATAAAAGGACAGTTTGTTGAGATATTCCACCTCAGTGGCCTCAGGGTTACTCTATCAGATGAAATTAGGTAGAAAAAAATAGTGACTGAAGGGCCAGGAATTGAGCTCAGTGGTTTCACCACCTGCTGTGCAGGCGCAAGGACCTGAGTTTGAGCCCTGGTACCAAAACCAAAAAACAAAACAAAAATAGTGACTGAAGACTATTTTTAAATGTCTGGAAAAGATACGTGTTCTCTGCCAGGTGTGGTGGTGCACATCTGTAATCCCAGCACTGGGCTGGGGATGTAGCTCAGTGGCACCGACCTTGCCTGGCAAGTGCAAGGTTCTGAGTTCAATCCCCATAATGGGAAAATAAAATGAGAGAGAGAAAGAAATGTAATCCCAGCACTCAGGAAGCTGAGGCAGGAGGATCATAACCACAAGTTCAAGGCCAGCTTGAACTACATAGGGAAACCCTGTTTCAAAACCCAAAAAAGATGTATGTTCTATATACATAGCACATTATTTTTCTCTAAGATGTTTTTGTAGTAACTCTCAATATTCTATTAGGTAGTCAATTCTAGACTTTCATGACTTTCTATTTTATAAGGAATTCACAAGAAAGTTGGCTAGATGATTTGAAGTAGCCTTTCAATAAATTGAGTCTGTAGATTGTAAGCACTTATACGTTTTATTTTGCATGCTGACTTTTGATTGGTAATGGCTGACTGGTATGGTGTGTAAAGAGGGATTCTCGAGCCCCATAAAGGTTCAGCAGGGAAGGCGGTCATCTTTGATTGGTGATGTCTACCATGAGCACAGGCATATGTAGGGGTGGTGCACCAGCTATGACTGCCCGTCCTTCCTTTTGAATAGCACGTACATCTGTAGTGATAGCTCTTTGTTTGAAAATTTACCACTTCAAATTTATCTACTTCATATCTTCATTTATTGGTCTTTTTCAGATCTACTACCACTTAGGTCTAATTCTTTGGAGATTTTTTTATTTTTATTAGTATGTGTTTGCAGTACATGATGATGACCTTCATCATGGGGAGTTGGTGCACATACATAACTCTTCTTAATGCTTTTTCACTTCCCCTTCCCTTCCCCTCCTTCCCTCCTTGTAGTCCTAGCTTTAGCTGTAATTTTGGAGGAACTGTTTCATGAGTAGAATAAATTAAAATAAAAATAGCAGTGGCCTTGGCATCCTGCCCTTCCCCCTAACCCACAGTGTGTCCTCTGAGTGTTCTTTTCATCCTGAAATTCTGGATGTTACTGAAACCTGGCTTCTTTGGTAGTTGGTGTGGACACCATTGCTGGCAGCCTATAGCATCGGACTGCAGAACTGTGATGACACTGAAGTGGCATCCCTGTGTCTGGAAGGCATCCGATGTGCCATCCGAATCGCCTGCATCTTTGGAATGCAGGTGAGTGTACATGAGCAGGACTCCCGAGGTCTTGGTAGGATGTGTACTCTTAGATTTGGCAAAAGTATCAGCAAACGATTTCCTCATTCCCCCTGGGAAGAAACCCATAGCTATGTGATTTATGAAATATCCATTTTTATTATAATTTATCTTATTTCTCATTCTCTGGGAAAGCACATAGTTGAATCCAATATTAATATATCCCTAACAGGCTGGGGATTTAGCTCAGTGGTTCCGTCGCCTGCCTCACAAGTGCAAGGTCCCGAGTTCGATACACAGTACCAAAAAAAAAAGAAAGTCTTGTTTTTTTGTTTTGTTTTTGGTACCGGGGATCGAACTCGGGTCCTTGCGCTTTCGAGGCAAGCAGCAGAACCACTAAGCTAAACCCCAGGCCAAAAAAAGAAAGTCTTAATATATCCCTAGATAGTTTTGTTGGTTTTTTTTGGTACTGGGGATCGAACTTGGGTCCTTGCGCTTTCGAGGCAGGTGACAGAACCACTGAGCTAAATCCCCAGGCCCCTAGATAGTTTTTGAATCTTGAAAAATTTAACAAGTAAATGAAATATAATTCTCAAACTGTTCTGAAGTCAGAAGTTTTTTGTCTATCCTACACATTACTTTATAAATCAGTGAGAATTTGCACCCATTTATTTTGAAAACCCTAATCTTTTGTTCCTGTTTTCCTTAGAGCATTTAGACATTTTCTTTTGTACCAGAACCACAGGCTTTGAAGTCAAATAATGATGGTTTCTAACCCATCTCTGGTGCTTTTCCAGCCATGTGACATTGCCCCAACTAACTTTCCTCTAAGACACTGTTTATTTCCTCATTTAGAAACTTGAGAAAATAAGCCTTCCTTACAGGATTGTTGCAGGTTTTAGAACTTATGTGGCAGTCTTGGCACTCAACATAGATTGGAACATGGAACAGATAAGAGTGATTAAGATTAAGGTCATTTGGAAGAAGAGATCCAGTTCTCAAATGTGTGGTGGTGTACAGCTAGCTTCATCAGGTGTTCCAGGAGCAGGAGGACCTCAGCATGGAATAACTAGCATGCTGGTATGCAGAAAGCCTGATACACGCGTATAAAAATAACAGATAAGCCAGGCACAGTGGCACATGCCTATAATCCCAGCTGCTTGGGAGGCTGAGACAAAAGGATTGCAAGTTTGAGCCTAGTCTGGGCAACTTAGTGAGACCCTGTCTCAAAATAAAAACAATGAGTTGGGTTCAGTGGTGCAGTGCCCCTAGGTTCAATTCTTAATACTGCACCAAAAACAAAAAACAAAAACAAAAACCCAGTTGAGCCTAGTGTACCAGCCTTTCAGATGTGGAAATGGCCATTTTGTGGGTGGAATCTCAGTATTCCCTTTGGGTTTCTTTTTCAGCTGGAACGAGATGCCTATGTTCAGGCCCTTGCTCGCTTCTCCCTGCTGACAGCCAGCTCCAGTATCACAGAAATGAAGCAGAAAAACATCGACACCATAAAGACACTTATTACTGTGGCTCACACTGATGGCAACTATCTTGGGAACTCCTGGCATGAGGTGTGTGTCTCTGCCTTTCCTCAGTTGTGATGACTTCTGGCCTTTTATTCAGGGTCACTCTCTTGGTCAGTTCCATTTTTCTTGATGTGAAGCCTAACTTTATCTTATGACTCTAAAAGTTGGTCATATTATACAGAGTTCATGCCCTCTTGACACTTAAGGCAGAGAATGCCAAAAAGTGGTAATGATAAGAAAGAAGGACTAGGGGTTGGTGCTGGGAACAGTGATCAGGAGTCAAGGAAGTTCTCTTGGGGAGACACACATGTCTCTGGGGGAGTGAGCCAGGGAAGCAGCTTTCCAGGCATAGGGAACAGCAAGTGCCAAGGCCCCGGGGGCGGGACCAGAGGTGCCAAGTTAAAGGAGCAAGATGGAAGCCAGTGAGGCTGGCGTGTTGTGTTTGCAGGGAGAGTGAACAGGAAGGTGGGGTGGAGAGGGCGGATCAGACTGCACGGATTGAGTAGCACAGTGGGTAGAATCTCTTCCTCCAATTGCATACTTTTTCTCTCTTAAAAATGAGCACTAACTGGGCTGGGGATTTAGGTCAGTGGTTCCGCTGCCTACTTTGTAAGCTCAAGGTCCCGAGTTTGATCCCTGGTAACAAAAACAAAACAAAACAAAACAAAACAAAAACAAATGAGCCTGAAGTTTGCATAAATATCTATATGGTATAACACCTCACTGTGCCAACTTTTCTTTTGTGTATGGCTCTTTCCTTTTTAATGATTATAAAAAGAAAGCAGTGTTCAGTATTCTATCTTTAGGACCCACACTTGAAGGGTTATGTAGCCAGTATTCTTGCAACTGATTGGCCAGTCATTCTCTTCTCTAGAGAAGCCATCCTAAGACCATCAGATTTTATTCTCCCTGTAGAAAGCTCCTTGTTTCAAAGATGATGACTGACTTCAGGTTGCAAGTGTCCTTTTCCGGCTATAAAATGGGAATTCATTTCTTCATGCCTTCTTTTCCTTAGATCTTAAAATGCATCAGCCAGCTGGAACTTGCTCAGCTCATAGGAACCGGGGTGAAGACACGCTACCTGTCTGGGTCTGGCCGTGAAAGGGAAGGGAGCCTGAAGGGCTACACGCTTGCAGGAGAAGAGTTCATGGGCCTGGGCTTCGGTAAGCCCCATGGCTGGCCATCACAAATTCATCAGCTCACTAGGATGAAACCCTCTTGTCCTGTCTGGACTGTCCCATAAACCGTCCCTTCCTTATGTGCCAGTTGACATGGTGTTTATGAATGCAAGTGAATGTGCTGCTTCACCTCTTGTCATTGTGATTAAACTGTTGAGCAAAGCATCTATTTTACCAAAACCAGCAGCCACCTGCTGCGCAAGCGCAAGGACCTGAGTTCGATCCCTGGTACCAAAAAAAAAAAAAGCCCAGCAGGATGCATTACTGTTCCTTTATCCTGTAACCTTCTGTGAGGGACAGAGGCTATTGCTTTAAAAATTCTAGCACTCTAGTACCTGGCAAAATTCATATGTGTCCATGTGTCTCTAGATCTGAAAGGGTAGGTGCCACATCTCTTCTTTGGAGGCTTTTATTAAACAGCATTCTTGGGCCGGGGATTTAGCTCAGTGGTTTCACTGCCTGCTGTGCAAGCGCAAGGACCCGAGTTTGATCCCCGGTACCAAAAAAAAAACCAAACCAGCATTCTTTTGCAAGTAGTTATTTCTGGCTGTATAGCTGGTTGAAAGACTCTTGTCAGTGATATATAGCATAGTCGTAGTCAGGAGGGTGAGAGCAAATGTGCCACGCCGCCTGTGAACGCTCAGTTGATGTGTTTTACTCATTTAGTCTTTGTAACAACCCAGCTGTGCGGGGCAGTGGTGGCATACCTATGGCACGCATATTATTTGTTTTTCTTTTAAGACAAAAAATGCTAATGTATGAGTTGTTATTTTCTAAACTAAAACCTCAATATTCAGATTTAATTGCAGTGTTGGCACTTAGTGATAAATAAGTGGGTTTTGGTACGGGGCAGTGGTGGCAGATATGGCATGCCCGCCGCAGCAGGCTGCGTATATCATTGAAAGCTCCAAAAGGTTTGCCATCCCTGCTGTAGGAACTGTTCTTCTTCCCATTTCGTAATTGAGAAAACTGAAGTACAGGATGCAGTGACTTAAGCAGGGTCACAAAGCAAAAGATTCAAGCCCTGGGCTATCCAAATGCAGGGAGGAGGTTGCTAGGGCCTGCCACAATGGTTGGAATAGCACCGTACCGTGGTTAAAAGCCTGGGCTGTGGGGAAATGAGGGGTTGTTGCAGCACCCATCCCTTCGGATGCTTGGGAGGGTGACTGGCATGAACTCCAGGAAAGTAGTCGGGCATCCAGCACACATGAGCAGCAAGTGTCTAGGAGCTCTGGGTTAGTGTCAGGTGGATCTAATTTGTTTTCCTAAAAAAGGTCTGTAATACTATAAAAATATAAGTAAAAGACTGTAGAATGTGTTGGTGCAAACAAGACAGCCTGTAATAATGATGTATTTTAAATGCCAAAACATAAGTTTAAATTTTATCATCCCTGAGGTTGGTTGGTTTGTTTTTGCCTGAGGAACCTTCTCATTTACGTTCCTTGTCTCTGGATATTGATGCCAAAGATACTTTGTTCCCAATACTGGGCTGTTGTTAAAGTCCACTGCTTCTCTGTATCACATTCCAGGTAATTTGGTGAGTGGTGGAGTGGATAAAAGGCAGATGGCCAGCTTCCAGGAGTCAGTGGGTGAGACCAGCTCCCAGAGTGTGGTCGTTGCAGTGGACAGGTAACGCTTTCCTTCTTTGGCAAGGCTGGGCGACCCTGTGGTTTGGTGTCCTTCATGGAGATACTGTGGCTCTCAGAGTTTATCCTAGTTGAAATTTGTTTAGCTTTTTAGATGTGTAAATTGTTGTTTTTCATCAAATGTGGTGACTCTTAACCATTATTTCTTTGGTGTCCTACATTTCTCTGAGACTGCCTCCCCCCACCCAGTACTAGGGATCAAACCTGGGGTGCTCTGCCACAGAGTTACATCCCCGGCTCTTTTTTATTTCTTATCTTGAGACAAGATCTCACTAAATTACCTGGGCTGGGCTAAAAACTTGTAGTCCTCTTGCCTTAGCCTCCTAAATAGCTGGGATTACAGGTATGTGTCACCATGCCTAGCATCTCATTTTTTGAATTATTTTTTATTTCTATTCATCATATTAGACAATCTCATTTGATTTCTCTTTACTGGCTTACTTTCTTTTGCCTGCTCAAAACTGCAGTTTAGCCCCTACAGTGAATTTTTTATTTTAACTTTATAATTTTCAACTTCAGAATTTCTGTCATTTCTGTTTATTAATTATCTGTTTGGTGAGACATTTTGGTTGTGAGGCTTCTTATGGAGATAGGGAAAGAGTAATGGAAATAGACCAAGTTGAAATTTTTCTTTAGAGAATTAGACATGATTTCCTTTAGTTCTTTGAACATATTTAAGAGAATTAACTTTTAAAACTTTGTCTAAGCCGGGGATTTAGCTCAGTGGTTTTGCCGCCTGTCGCGCAAGCACAAGGTCCCGAGTTCGATTCCCACTACCAAAAAAACCCATAAAACTTTGTCTAGAACATCCAACATCCAAGCCTTCCCTGGGACAGTCTCAACTGGTTCTTTTCCTGTAAATAAACCATCCTGTCTTGTTCTTGGATGACAGAAGTGTCATAAGTTAGATAGTGTTGTTGGTTGCACAGCTCTGAGTATACTAACACTAGAGTGTATATTTTTAATTATAAATGGTACGTTGTGATTATAAGTTGTACATTTATAGCTTTTGTTAATATAATTTGGTGGCTTTGGCTATCAGATTCCCTGCCCCCAGCCCAGAGTTTATTGTTATTGTCCCTGCTACTTTTTCATTTAGTGACTTTTCTAAACTAAGTATGTACAGTGCTTATTCTTTCTCACATGTGGCCACTGAAGTCTCTGCTGGGGTAGCTTCAGAGGGCAGAGATTTCCTTGAATGTTTCGGATCCTTATCAAGTCTCCAGCCTTTGCCTGCCACGGGCTGTGTGTGGCTCTGGGCACCCTTCAAAACTCAGCCAGGACTTTGCAGCTCTCCCTTTGCCTTTGCTTGTTCGTGTGAGCCTCAAAGTCCACCAGAGGCGAGACTGTCCCTCTCATACTTTTCCTGGTTTAAAAGCACAAAGCCCTTCACACGTGAGCTCGTCAAAGCCTCCTGCAGACATCTCACCCCAGCTTTTCCTTCTAAGTTTTTGGCACACGCTTGTTTTTGCTGCCTCCTGTGTCTGCAGTGTTAAACAGTTGCTACTGATTGCTTTTGAGAAAAGCTCCCGGGGAAGCCTAGTTTCCCTGAGTAAGGTCGGAATTAGGTCAGATAATGTCAGCTCCTTAAGAGTAATGTTTTTGGAGAACTTCTTGGCTGTTCTGCCCCCTCTAGTGGTGATTTGGCTGCTTGCTGGCTTCACAGTTAGCTTTATTTTGGTGCTGTTAATTTTTAGGCTTCCTGTGGAGCTGAGGAGAGAGCAGTGGAAACAGGCCAAGTTGAATTTGCTATTCAGATGAAGATTCAGCCATTTTTCTTGAAAAGTACACTCCTTAGGTTTTTGTTAGCTTTTGGTTAGTTTCAAACATTCAATTTTGAAAAAGTTAATTTTGATTTTTTTTTTGCCAGTGTCCTCGTTGCTCTTAAAAAGAAGCAGCTTTTTGGAGGTTCTCGCTCCACCAGTCCCCGTTGACATCGCATCGCATGCTGTTACATTCCGACTTTTCCCCAGCCCCTGCAGATGTGTGCCTTTCTTCTCTCAGTGTAGACTTTCTGCTGTCAGCCCACTGACCAGTTTTATACTTTTGATGCCTTATCATTTATTTTGGTGGAAGCGCCAGATCTGAAGCATTTCTTCTATGCCTGTTTTATGTGAGAAACTTCTTCCAAATCTAATTTTTGTTTTATTATGTCTGTAATTGTCTTCCTAGGATTTTTACTGGCTCTACCAGACTGGATGGAAATGCAATAGGTATGTATTTGACTTGCCTGGGACAACTACAGATGCCTCATGTTGTGACTCCCCGCTGGTAACAAGGCTCCCTGCGTGTTGTTGGCTCTGGTCTGTAGTTGACTTTGTCCGCTGGCTGTGTGCTGTTTCCATGGACGAACTGGCTTCCCCCCACCATCCTCGCATGTTCAGTCTGCAAAAGATCGTGGAAATATCATACTACAACATGAATCGGATCCGACTACAGTGGTCCCGAATATGGCATGTGATTGGAGATCACTTCAATAAGGTAAATTTTCAAACTCGAAACTACTTCATCAGTATAAAAGAAAAGTATATAGCTGAATTCAATAAAGAATTGACCCTTTTCCTTTTTTTTTTTGGTACCAGGGATTGAACTCAGGACCTTGCACTTGCAAGGTAGATGAGCGCCACTGAGCTAAATCCCCAGCCCAACCCTTTTCCTTTATGCTACGAGTTAATCTTAGTTCATTAAAAAGGAAGTTTTGTGCTCAGTGGTCCCAGCACCTGCCTTGAAAGCGCAAGGTCCCGAGTTCGACCCCCGGTACCAAAAAAAGGAAGTTTTGCGTTATCTGTTTGTTTCTTCTTTGTAAGACTCTTGCTGGGCATGGTGGCACACACTGTAATCCCAACACTCAGGAGGCTGAGGCAGGAGGATTGGTGTGAATTTGAGGCCATTCTGGGGTACATAGTTCAAGGCCAGTCTGAACTACATAGTGAGACCCTGTCTCAGAAAAATAAAATCTTTTTGGTCTGTGTCTTGTACTCTGAGTGACTACTTTGAAGATTATGATATACAGTGTATTTAGCTGTTGTTATTCTCTCATTTTGTTAGGAAACTTTGTTTTATTTTTTCATAAAATAAAAAACAGGATTGATCCTGGTTTTTAGGTGCCATTAAGTCATTCTTCATGCAGTATCAAGGGTACCTTGCTTAAGTTTTAAGATACTTTATGTAGAATGAATAAAAAATCCAGGATATCAATAATATCTTATATCCGGGATATAGACTAACAACAAAAAGATCAGTATAGTTAGTGGACAGACATATTCTTGCTTGGTGGCATTCTGAAATCCTAAAATATCCCCTTAATGACCCAAGATGAAGTTACATTCCATAACGTTTCAGGATTAAATGTCACTACTCTATTCTGCATTGTGTTGTCACTATTCTGAAAGTTTTGTTGGAAATTAACATTTGGTTTTGGTTTTGAGTTGGTTTTTTTGGTTTTTGTTTTGCTTTTTTGAGACAAGGTCTCGCTGTATAGTTCAGGCTGGCTCAGCCTCCTGAGTCCTGGGATTACAGGTGTGCACCGCTAACATTTGTTTTTAAATCAGAAACAAGCCAAAGACACTTTGTCTTCTAAAACTGACAACTGCTAGGAATAAGCCATACTGAACTTTTCTGTCTGCTGGAGGTTTCATCATGTACATACTGAAAGACAATGTCAGATACACATTTTACTGTAATAAAATTGGCGGAAAAAAACAATCAGAAGGATGTATGTGTGATGTGATTTGCTTCCTAAGGAAAATACAAGCTTGACCATACTATTTTCTTGCCAAAATACGTTTTATGATCCTAAGGAAATTTTCTTAGGCCTAGAGATGAAGAGTTATAACACAGATACTTGGAAATAGTATTAGTAGAAGAATGACTCGCCGGGTGTGGTGGCACATGCCTATAATCTCAGCACTCCAGAAGCTGAGACAGGAAGATTGCCATGAGTTCGAGCCCAGGCTGGGCTGCATCATGAGTTCAAGGCCAGCCTGAACTACATAGCAAGACTCTGTCTTGCAAAAAAAAAAAAAAAAAAAAAAAAGAATGAGTCTATGTTGAATGGACGAAAACTGTAAAAAGTAGTCTTCCATTGGGAGATAGCGCAGTCAGTGGGGTGCTGGCAAATGACACCTGCCATTTACCTATGGTACTGATACTTCACTGTGGCTGATTCAGAGCTGGCAGTGTGAGGTAGGGAAGAGTTTAGCACCATCTGCTTGCAGAGGCAGGTGATGGCCTGCTCCACCACCCCACTAAAATGAGCATTGTCAGCTGGGCATGGTGGCACAGCTGTCATCCCAACACTTTGAGAGGCTGAGGGAGAAAGATCACAAGTTTGAGCCTAACCTGGACAACTTAGTGAAATGCTGTCTCAAAATTTAAAAAGAGCTTGGGATGTAGTAGCTCAATGCAAAGGCTCTGGGTTCAATCCCCAGTACTGGGGGAAAAAGGGCATTGTCAAGTGTGGCCTGCCTTTCTCTTGATACAGCAGCTAATAGAAGTTCTTTGTTTTCTTATCAACTCAAATTAAGGTCCCTCCCTCTGTTTAACACAGTATCTGAGAGCCTTGTGCAGGAAGCAGGTGGACAGATGGTGCCCCTGCCTGTGTGGAATTCACCCACATCGTGTGATACATTAACTGATAGGAAAGAGTCAAGGAATGCCATATAGTTCTTGAGATGACATGGTCACAGAGGGACCCTGGAGACGGCCTTTCGCCTGAGGCATAGTGAGGAGAGAGCCACAGGAATGATTTGTTGAGTGAAGAATAAGACTTTCATCTAAAGTAACCATCTCCAGTAACTAACTCAGCACCATCTTTCCTGCTGTTCTGGATAAATAAATTCTTAGTAAACCAATTGAAGAAATTGAAGTGAACTTGCTTGAGAAAACCAATGTGACTCATTGCCATTACTCTGCCTTGTGTTCTCATCCACGACTATAATAGCTAAGCTGAAATGAACATTGTTCATTTACTCCACAAGATGTTTTGGCTGGCAGCTGTAGAATCCTTTGTTTTCTCAGAAATGACTATCCAAAAGTGTCTCAGTAAACATTTCCCAACTCTTCAAAGTCTACATTGTACGAGTTACTTTTCCCACTTTAAATTTCTGTTGTCAACAGTCTTTATGGGACAGTCCTAAGTTATCTGTGGGCCACTGATGGGCAGGCTTGGAACATAGAATGGCAGGTAATCATTAGACATTTCATGGTTGTCAACTTCATTACAAATGTCTGTTCCATCTAATCAGTGCTGCTCAACACCTAGTTATGGAAAACTCAGTTGCTCACTGTGGAATTCTTAGTTCTTTCCACAACCTTGGAAAGATGTTCCGTATCCCCTTGTGAGCTGGGGCACGTGGCAGTCCCGTGGGCTGAAAAAATGTGGATGACTGGGTGCAGCTATAACTTAGCTCTCAGAACTTAGCACTTACAGCCACTTATGTATTAGTAGGAAGCAAGTTCTGTGGCCAAGACTGAGCAGAGTATACAGTATACAGTAAGCATGTGTGTATACCCAAAGCATCTGTTTTACCTGGATTTTTAGGAGGGCAATATTCTTTTGCTAAAAATAAAACATTTTCAGTGAGGGTGTCCTGCAGTGATAGAGCTCTTGCCTAGCCTGCATGAGGCCTTGGCTTTGATCCCCAGGACTGCAAAAACAAATCAAACAGAAGACAGCTTTTTGAATCAGACTACATGTCTGCAGAATTTCTCACAGAGCAGGTTGCTGCACGATGCCCCAGCTCCCTTCATGTCAAGGCTGGCGGAAACATTCCCTTACTGTGCTTTTGGGAATTCTTCTTGGGTGGAAAGTCTGAAAAGCACCAACAAAATGTATACCTGTAACTACAGCCCTTCAAAATAGGCAAACTGTAAACAAGGGCAATTTTCAAGGAAATTGAAAAGCCTCAATATTTCTGCAGAATTTTTCAAGGCTGATGGTATTCACTTTTGTGATCATTTTCTTTAAGTGACAGATATTAGGAAAGTATGAAAACGTTTTCTATGAAATCTCTTGACACTTTTTGCATATATATTTGGGTATAATTAACTAACACCTGGGGAATTTTTGTAAAATGGGTACAGAGTTTCAGTTTTATAAGTTTAATTTTTTTATTTTTATTTTTTTTTCCCCATTAACTTTATTGGTACATTTTAGGTATAAAATACAGTTACATTCATCATTGGGATCTTGTACCATTACATGAGTCTCTTGGTTCTTATTTTTCCCCTTCCCTTGCCCTCCCTTCCCTATTTGCAAAGACCTTGTTTCCATTTTTTTCCTCTACTCATATTGTTTCCTTTCCCTTTTTCCCTTCCCCTACCCCTCCCAATTCCCCTGCTCTTTTAGACCTTTTCTTCCTGTTACACAATATCAGTTATACATTTTTTAAATTACAATATTAAGATCTAGGAGACATTACCACAGATTTTACAGAATTTAAAAGGATATAGAAAGCATATTACAAAAATCTTTTTTGAAATAAATTTGACAACTTCTAAGAAGTAACTTAGAAGACAAATTAATGAAACTAACTCTGGAGGAAATATAAAATTTGAATAGCACCTATTAATGAAAGTATATTCCTAGCTTGAAAACCTACCTATATGACAACAGCAGGCTTATAAACATTTTAACTGATAAATTATATCAAACATTTAAAGCAGAAAAAAGAAGGAACACTTCTCCCCTCATTTTAGGAAATCAACATTGTGCTAATCCTAAAACTGGATAAAGATAATAGAAGAAAGAAGTATGAACATAGATAGAAATTTGTTTAACAAAACAAACTCTTAGAAGTCAGATATGGCAGGATGTAGAAAGTGGTTTTGTTATAGGGATGGCAGTGTTGGTTCAGCATTGGAAGATCCACCCCCAAAAGTCGTCATTTTAACAGAGGAAAGGAGAAAGCCATATGATCCTGTCACTAGTTGGAGAAAGCGTATTGGACTAACTTCTACAGCTGATCATGGTAAAAGCTATCAGGGGACTAGAAGTAGAACAGAACCTTCTCAACAGATCAAAGACATGTACTCCACACTTCCAACAAAAACTCCTTCTATGAATGGAGACGATACAATCCCTAAAGTGGGGAACAAGGGCATACATGCCTACTCTTCATCTGTCCATTAGACTTTGAAACATAGGTCTAAACCAAAATAGTCTGGCAATAAAGTGACATGACTAGGATAGGATTGGCACGGCAGAAGCAAAATCTTTATATGTAGATGAAATGATCATCTACAGAGAAAATACTAAGAAATCTCTAGGAGCCCCTAGAACTTGTACTTGAATTTAGCAGGATTAGAAAACACAAGGTATATATAAAAATTCAGGTCTGTGTATACTTGCTGTAAATGAAGAACTGGATATTGAAATTTAAAAGTTATGTAGGAGTACAGAGGACCCAGAAAAGCCAAAAACAAAAAAACAGTGTTGGAAGACGATTAGCACCCAATTTTAAGACTTCTTCTAAAGCTACAGTAATCAAGGCAGTGTTGGTGTAAGGAAAGACATATAGATCATTTGAATAAAACAGAGAATCTAGAAATAGAACCACGCATATATGGTCCACTGAGTTTTGAAAGGTTATTTAACATTAGCATTTTATAGAATATAAACTCGATTCAAGAGCCGAGGAAGAGATAGTGTCTTCAGCAAACGGCACTAGAACACCTGATATCCGTATATAAAAAATTAACCTCAACTCTTTTTTTTCACACATGAAAATAACTTGAAGGGATCTATGAACCTAAATAAGAAAGCCTAAAAGTGTAAAACTTTAAGAAGAAATTATAAGGGAAAATATTTATGAATTCAGGGTAAGCAAGAAGTACCTAGGATACAAAAAACATGATGTATAAAAGAAAAATATTGATAAATGAGATTCCATCAAAATTTAGAACTTTAAATGACGTCATTAAAATGAAAAGTAGTCCTTAAACAGACCATATTTACAATACATATAACCTATGAGCAGAATATATAAAGAATTCTTAGAGCTCATTAATAGACAACCCAATTAAAATGTAGACATAAGAAGATGATAAATAGCCAGTATAGCACAAGGAATGGTGTGCAACTCTAGAATCAGAAAAATACTAATCAGTACAATAACAAGATTGGATTATACACTCATTAGGGAGATGAAGCTCAAAGTTTTAAAAGCCTTGTCATGACTTTTTCTTTTTGTTGGATTCTCCACCTTTGTGTTTAATTTGTCACGCCCAATGGATTCATTCTGCTGGGTTTCCTGGGGTTGTGATCCTCATTGTCTTTTCCTAGGGTATTGTCTAAAATCTTTTGGAGTGCCAGTTTGGTATTCATGAAGTTCCTGAGGTGCCCTTTATCCTGAAAGTATCTTATTTCTCCATTAATTTTGAAAGATAGTTTTGCACGGTACATCAATCTGGGTTGGAGACTGTTTTCCTTTAGGGCTTGAAATACATCACTCCAAGCTCTTCTCGCCTTGAGGGTTTGCATTGAGAAGTCTGCTGTGATTCTGATGGGCTTTCCTTTGTATGTGATTTGTTTCTTTTCTCTCACTGCTTGTAGAACTTTGTTCTTCTGTTGGATTTCTGGAATCCTAACTATTATATGTCTATGTGTAGATTTTTTTTGATTAAGGCTAGCTGGAGTCCTATATGCCTCACTTATCTGTATGTCAAGTTCTTTTCCCCTCCTTGGGAAGTTTTCTGCCATCACTTCTGTGAAGAGTTTTTTTATGTCATCTGCACACTCTCCTCTTTCTTCATTGACTCCGATCAGTCTTATGTTATTCTTCTTTGCATCGTCTAGTAGCTGCTGGATTGATTTCTCATGTTCCCTTACAATTTTAAAGCAGTTTTTCTTTTCCTCCTCACTAATTGCAATCTTATCTTCTATATGTGAAATTCTATCCTCACATTGGTTCATTCTGCTGCACAGACTTTCGATGGAGTTTTTAATCTCTTGGAAATCTGTTTGTATCTTTTATGGATTCCATTTGTTTCCTATATTGGGATTCCATCGTGTTCCTCAGATCCTCTATTTTTTTATCTGTGTCCTCTCTAGATTTATTAATCATGTCTTGCACCATAAGCAAAATCTTTGCTGTTATCTGAGTAATTATTTCTGATTTCATTTTTCCCAGATCCTCTTTTGTTGCCAGTTCAGAGAGTCCAGGTGGTTGAGTATCAGAGTGTTCCATCTCGTTTCCCTTTGGGCTTGCTGTAGGTGATCTGGAAGTCTGTTTTTGAGGCTTGTTTATGTGTCTTCTCATTTTCACGGGACTGGGTGGGGGGTGCTTCTGGTGCCCACGCAGCTCACCTTCTCTGCCCTAGGAGCTTGGGATGGCAGCGGGGGAGCTTCCTTCCGGGTGCTGGGACCGGCTCACTTTCTTGGCCCTAGGAGCCTGGGATGGAGGCAGGGAGCTTCCTTCCGGGTGCTGGGACCTGCTCTATAAATTTAAAAGAGTTCTAGAGATTGTATATGCAGTAGTGTGACTATACTGTTGAACTATATACTTTTTGTGGTGGGGGGTTACTGGGGATCGAACTCGGGACCTTGCGCTTGTGAGGCAGGTGGCAGAACCACTGAGCTAAATCCCCAGCCCTGAACTATATACTTTAAATGGTTAAGATTAGCCAGGCATGGTAATGCACACCTGTAATTCCAGCAATCTGGGATGCTGAGGTAGGAGAATTACGAGTCTGAGCCTGGTTGGGGCAGTTTAGTGGTGAGTGAGACCGTGGTCTCAAACTAAAAAAAAAAAGTGCAAAGGCCCTAGGTTCAATCCCCAGTACTGCAAAAAAAAAAAAGGATAAAGACAAAGATGAAGACATGGGCCAGGGATTTAGCTCAGTGGCACTGTGCCTGCCTCACAAGCACAAGGTCCTGAGTTAGATCCCCAGTACCAAAAAAAAAAAAGGTGAGGACATGAGTATAGTTCAGTGGTGCCCTAGGCTTGAGCCCTAGTTACCCCCCATCAAAAAAAGCTTAAGAGGGTAAGTTTTCTATTATGTATATCATAAAATTTTGAAAAACAAGCTAGCACATTTTGAAAGCCCTTTTTTTAAAAAATTCTTTTATTGGTACATTTTAGGTATACAGTACATTTATCATTGGTGCTTGTACCTGTACATGATGTATCTTGGTTCTTATTTTTTTCCCCCATTACCTGTGCCCCCTTCACCCCCTCCTCCCTTCCCTATTTACATAGATTTTGTTTCCTTTTTTTTTTCTTTTCTCATAATTTTTCCTTTCCCTTCTTTCCTTTTCCCTTCACCTCCCAGCACCCCTATACCTTTGCACCTTTGAAAGCCCTTTTAATTAAATGTACAGCACTGATTTTACATCATTACACTTAAATAAAATGGACAGATCATAGCCAAGAAACAGCATTTTCTTTCTCCTTGGGAGTTCTCCCGGCGAGTGTTTTCAAGTAAGTTGTCCATCTTTACTGTTCGGTGCCTCACACCCACAAATGCTAACACTGCACCTGTTCCTCCTCCCTTCCTGTTTCCACTCAGGTTGGCTGCAACCCCAATGAAGATGTGGCTATCTTTGCTGTGGACTCACTAAGACAACTGTCCATGAAGTTTCTGGAGAAGGGTGAATTAGCCAATTTCCGTTTCCAGAAAGATTTCCTGAGGCCTTTTGAGCATATTATGAAGAAAAACAGGTAATGTACACTGCCATGGAAAACCTTAGGGCAGATTCCCCACTGGGATCTAAACTTCCCCTAGCACTGACTACAATTGATTTTTTTTCTCCCTTTTTGGTGGAAGCAAGTAGAATGTACAGATTGTGATTCACATGGCCTGTCCCGAGGTAAATCACACTAACATCCATGCACACCCCTCCCAGGATAGATGACACCACAGCAACTGATAAAGGTGTGTCCCACATCCATACTGGGGCAGTGCTGAGGGAGTGTAGAGAAGGAGCCACTGCTGAACCAGTCTCAGATAGGGACAACAACTATGTGAGCCAGCATTTTTGCCCCCAGAGGTGATAAAGGAGGTCAGAACACCAGTCCCTCTGGAGTACTTGCTTCTTGGCCTGTGTTTATCTAGGCTTGCCATCTACTAAATACTACTATTAAGTGCAGAGAATCCAGCAATAAAGAAAACACTTATAATTCCCAGGTTTTGTTGGGTCTTGAATTAATTATAGTTGCATCTGAGTGATGGGGACATAAAAACTAAATCCCTGTTTCCAGTGGAGTAGATAAATAAATGAATAGCAGGTCAGTGCTCTGAAGAATGTTGTATGAGTTAGGGAGACAGGGGTGAAAGCCCACCTTTATACAGGGCAATTGGCTAAGCTGTGCTTGGCAAGGTGCCCTTAGACAAGACTTGAAGAAAGTGAGGAGCAAAACAGGAATGGGGAACCAACCAGAGCAAAAGCCCTGCGGCAGGAGTCTGGACATATTTAAGGATCCCAGGGAGGCCAGTGTTCCTGGAACAGCGTGAACAAGGCAGGAAGTCATGAAGATGAAGTCCTTCACAGGGGTAAACAGGACACTTAGGCCATAAAGGAACTGTCAGCCATTGCAAACACTTTGGCTCACTCTGTGAGAGGTGGAAGTTGTGGGAGGATTTTAAGTAGAGAAGTGAAATGGCCTAACATTTTTAAGGCTCAACTTGGATTTATCTATGGAAAATGAAAGCAGCAAGGTAAGTGAGGAGGCCATTGTAGTGGTACAAGTGTGCACCAGGCCTGTAGCAGGGGCAGTGGTTGATTGGACTCTGCTTTCTGTTAGAGGGAAGCCAACATCATACACTGATGAATTAGCCCTGCAGCATAAGAGGAAGAGGTGTCAGGGATGGCTTTGGGGATATAATTCTTTGTGTCTGCCTCCTCCCCTAAAGTGTACAGTGCAGATCTTCAGAACAAGTGAAGCCCACAAGCTAAAAGGCCTTAAGCCAGAGGTAACTGTTGGGGTAGTGAATACCAGAGCAGTAGAAAAGCCTCCTTGATAGGTCTCTTTCTCTTGGTGTCTGTATTCTTGCCTTACTGCGTATTCAGAGAACCAAAATGCAGCCCATCCCAGAGACTGTTATCACCCCCGATTTTAGCAGATGCACAGAAACATACTCCTACCTGGAGGAACAACGCTGAGAGTGTCTGAGGACACCGAGTCCTCCCTTGGCTAAGCACTGTGCTCTTGCCTCTTGGCACCAGAACCCCTTGTGTCCTGACCCCAGGCCTTCCCACCTGTCCTGCAACTGCCCCATGTTTGCACAGCGGCAGTCAGTTTAGAAACACTACTAGCAACTGTTGATTGAATAACTTGCTAAAACATTTTCAAAAGCATGTTGGCAATATTCTTCAAGAATCTTCATATTTTTGCGCCCTTCAACTTAGTAATTCCACACTTCTATAACTGTAAAGGAGTTAAATTGAAATACAATAAAAGCTGGGTGTCATGGTGCACATCTGTAATCCCAGCACTCTGAGAGACTGAGGCAGGCAGATGGCAACTTCCAGCCCAGCCTGGTCAATTTCGCAGCATAGTGAGATCCTGTCTCAAAATTTAAAATGAAAAGGTTTGGGTATATATATAGCTCAGTGTGAAGGCTCCAGGTTCAATCACTAGTACCATATTAAAAGAAAAAATAAAAGGAAAACTGGAGGAAGGGAGGGAGGGAAAGGGGGAGAAAAAAAGAAATATAATAAAACATTATGAGTCACACAAATTCTTTCTTTAAAAAGACAAACCACTTAACTATACAAGTGTTAAAGTAAAATATTTTGTCGGGTGTGGTGCCATACATCTATAATCTCAGTATTTGGGAGGCTGAGGCAGGAGGATCACCTCCAGTTTGAGGCCAGCCTGAGCTACATAGTGAGTTCAAGGCCAGCCTGAACTACATATGAAGACTGTGTCTCATGGGCCTGGAATTTAGCTCAGTGGTTCCACCGCCTACCTCGAAAGTGCAGGGTCCTGAGTTCGATCCCCAGTACAAAGACAAAAACAACAGAAAACATTATGTGGCTGCTAAAAATGTTCCATAATTTATAATGCAGCAAATGCTTAATATTTATATAGTTTTTCTATATTCTTCAAAATGTATTATCATTATATATTACCTTTAACAATTAGGCAAAAGTGCTCTAGTAAATACACAGTTCAAGGGCTGAGGGCATAGATCAGTAATAGAGCACATGGATAGCATATGAGGGGCCTTGGTCCAGTCCCTGCACCACAAAAAAATATATCAATAATTCTTGCCCTAAGTTGTGTCTTTCTGCATGGAGAGACCACCACAAATTCAGTTTTACCATGTACTGAAGTTACCTAGGTGGATAGTCAGTCCTCTAGAATCTACAGGCAGCATATTTACTTTGTGAGCCTTTGGCCCATTTCTGTTTCATCTTTCTCCTTGCCTTTTCTAAATGGCCTTTCCTATGATCAGTTAGCCTGGGTCCAGCACACAGGTATGAATGTTATTCCTAGGGGCTAAATCTACAATCTAAAGTCCACTCTAGTAACTTTGAAAGCTAGTGCAATAAAGGCAATAGGTCTATTTAGTATAGCTTCTTGCTATTTATGAAATAATGGTATTCCCAATAATTGTGTACATTTTAATGGGTTTCAAGAGATATGCTAATCTGTTGAAAGTATTCAGTCAGTACCATGTTTAACCTTCCCGCTGTTTCAGAACATGAGCTGTTTCTCTATCTTTAGTTATTATTTGATAATAATTAAATTTAAAATATTGTGTCAAATTATATATGTATAATCTGATCTATATTAGTGCATCTGTCATGGTCATGTATCCCTGCCCAGAAATCCAACAATGACTTCCATCACATGCTGTGCATTGTTTATTTAAAAGAAATCAGAGACAAGTAGTCTCAACTTTGTTTCCATAGCCCACATTGCCATTGTGGACCCTGGCTCTTTCCATCCTTTTGTTCTGCCAGCCATGGAGTTGGCTTTTCCTCCTTGAGTCTATTATTTTTGTGGTTGTAGGATAGCTGCTCTAACTGTAGACATGCTGAGTTCAGAATGGAAATAGGAGCAGGGACACAGCCTGGATGAATATGGGTCACTGTGTGTTTAAAACATGGGGTGCTAATGTGCTACTTCTGAAGGATGAGCTGTGTTCATGTCTCTCCCCTCTCCCCAGAATATAGCTGACATGGCTGTCCCATTCCTTCCTCAGGTCTCCAACCATCCGGGACATGGTGATCCGCTGCATTGCCCAGATGGTGAATTCCCAGGCAGCCAACATCCGCTCAGGCTGGAAGAACATCTTTGCTGTGTTCCACCAGGCGGCCGCTGATCACGATGGGAACATCGTGGAGCTGGCCTTTCAGACCACAGGCCACATTGTTAGTAAGTACCTCTGTTCCTTCCTGCAAGTGGCCACTTATTTTTTATCTATTTTACTACCTATACGGGCTTCCTTGCCTTACTTCTGCTGAGATATGATGTGACAGGCAGTGTTCTTAGAACTTGGCATATGTTCTTCACAACAACACTGTGAAGGACGTACAGTCAGTCCTCATTACTTGCAGGTTCCATATTTTTTAATCCACCAACTCATCAAAATATATATGTAACCCCAAAGTGACTACTTATGTGCTTTTTATAGTCATTTACCAACATGTGTGTATTAGTCACTTTTTGTCTCTGGAACAAAGTACCTAACACTTTCACCTTAAAGGAGGAGAAGCTTATTTGGCTTACAGTTTCCTTGAGTTCAGTTCATGGTTATCTGGCTCTGAGGTTAAAAAAAAAAAAAGCATGGTGGAAGGGGATGGTAGAGGCCAGCTGCTTACCCCATGGCAGCCAGGAACCAGAGAGAAGGGAAGAGGTCAAACAAGAATGTACCCTTCCAGGTCACCTGCCCAGTGACCTAACTTTTCCAATGAGGCCATACTTCCTTACAGCACATTCAACTATGAATCATTAATGGATTTATCCATTGATGAGTGTTTCACCCCATGATCTAATCACCTTCCAAAAGCCCCACTTCTAAACACATGAGACTTGAGAAACATTTTAGATTTAAACCTAATATCATGCATAAACAGAACAGCAAAAGAAATTAAATCACACATCTTAACTGAGGTGGAACAGGGGGACATTCTGACTTCTTGTTTCAGCTCTCATACCACAGAGAAGGGTCCTTCCTGCAGTCTTTTGAGTGCCACATTTTTTATGCTTTTTGTTGCTGATTTTGCTGTTTAAAATGGCCTCTAAGAATAGTGCTTGAATGTTGGCCAATGCTTCTGAGTACTGAAAGGCTGAGATGTGTCTTGTGGGGAAAGTACATGTGAGATGAGCTTCCTTCAGGCATACAGCCTGGTGCTGTTGCCAGTGAGTTCAGTGTTAATGCATCAGCAATATCCATTACATAAGGTGCCTTTGAAGAGCAGCACACCTACGACAAGGATACACATTGATCAGTTGATGAAAATGTGACCAGAGACTCATGGTAACTTCATAATTTTCCCTAAGACCCAAGGTTTAGTATTCTCTGATTCAGTGTTCACAGCAGCTGTAAAGAACATAACTACTAAAAATCAAAAAAAACCAACCCCATAATTTGTAAGAAAAACAACCTATATCATTTCTATTGTTTACCCCATTTTACCAAAGAGGAAACTGATGCACAGAAAAAGAACAACTTGTCCTAGATCACACAGCTGTAAAGTGGGAAGTCAGGATTGCACTTGGGCAGTACAGCTCAGAGTGTGTGAAGTGTCCTCCACCGTGGACTGACTGGGAGCCCCTGGTCCTGCTTTTGGTCATGTGATAGGCTACTCACTTGGTCTTCAGAAAAATTGCAAGGCACTGGGTCACCTCTGCACGTGGTTGGCACTCAAGAAATGTTGAATGAATGGATATTTGGACCTTGACATCATTGCTTGAACTCAGAAAGTCAGTTTCGCTTAAGGTATGCTCAGTGCATTCATTTCTGAATAACTGTCTTCGAAAATACTGACATGCTTTTCTTAGATTTCCACAAGGTAATTGTGTGTGTGTGTGTGTGTGTGTGTGTGTGTGTATGTGTGTTTCTCTATCTGTGTTTTAATACCCCTTTCTAAATCCTTGTCTTTATGTGCCTTGTGTTTCCCCAGCAAGTATTTTCCAGCACCATTTTCCTGCAGCCATCGATTCCTTTCAGGATGCGGTGAGGTGCTTATCAGAGTTTGCCTGCAATGCCGCTTTCCCGGACACCAGCATGGAGGCCATCCGGCTGATCCGCTTCTGTGGGAAATACGTCTCTGAGAGGCCTCGGGTGCGTTTGCCCCCTTACTCATGGGGTGGAGGGGAAAGGGCCGGCCGTGGGGCAAAAACCTTTGCTCCTAGAAAAGAGCTTCCTAGCCCATCTTTTAGAAATATGTCTTTGGCCTAAACTAGATGTTTATTTCAAATGCTGCCATTTCAGGTTATGCCTTTTTGTTATTTTGTATATATGAATTTATTTATTTTATTTATACTGAAGTTTTATACAGTATTCTAAAAATTGTTCTTGTAGAGGATAATAGTATTTTAGCTTTTGTATTTTGGCAAAGCTCAAGGAGCTAGGCCTTTCTTGTAAGAGAAAACAAACCTCCCTTTTAGGAAATGACATTATGGCTTTGTGACATGCCTAAGAAGCACATTTAAAAATCACCTTTTGGGGGGCCGGGGATTTAGCTCAGTGGTTCTGGTGCCTGCCTCGCAACCACAAGGTCCCAAGCTTGATCCCCAGTACCAAAAAACAAAATCACCTTTTGGGGCTGAATGTGTAGCTCAGTAGTAGAGAATGTGCTTAACATGCACAAGAATTTGGTTCCATCCCCAGCAACAACAGCCACCAAAAATATCACCCTTTGTTTTCTGCTGAAAAATGGGGTTTTCCTGTTTGTCTCATCTTTCTGAATTGCTTAGCTTAAATGACAGTTCCAAAACACTGAAATTAGGCAGAAACAAGTATGCCTAAACTATGATGGCATATACATACTTCTTCAATATTCTTTACAGAACTATAACCCTGTCTGATGCTGTATCTGTCTGGTCCCTACAAGAGCTCATTAAGATGTGATGACAATGAGAACTAACATTGATTAGCACTTAGTCCTTGTCAGGCACCATTCTAGATAGTTCCTGGGTGTTGATTTAGTCCCACGTCTAACCTATGAGATGATCAATTATATCCCATCCACAGGGAAGTCAACTAAAGTACAGAGAGAAATTGCCTAATGTTAGATAACCAGAGTTGGTAAAGAAATTCCAGTTGTATTTCAAGAGCAGTTACAAAACAGAGGGGTCAGAATTCAGAGATAGGGCAGATTGGAGTTTCATATCCAGAATGTGGAAAGTCTGCCAAATCTTACTGCATGACCTTGGGCAGTTTCCTTAAGCTCTTAGTAACCCAGTTAACTCATTTGTAAATGGGACCATTATCTCTACCTTCCTCTTGGGACTACTGTGAGAATTATTAATCCATATAAAGCACTTGTACAGTTCCTGGGCCATCACAAGCAGGTGGTATATAGTCATTGCTGTTACTACTTTTAAGTACTATGTGTTACAGTAACATTCCAGAAAATCTTAAGTATTGAGTCACCTTGGGTGTTTTGCTGACATCCTTTTACCTTCTTAACCTAACGCCTGCCACCCCCGGAACTCTTGTGATCTGCCCCACTAAGCATACTCTAAAACTCACAAAGACTCATGGGTTCATGTGGGGAAGCTTCTCCAGGGTCTTTTGCACAGGGAATTGTCTCGCCCTGTCTCTGTGGGATTTCCTGTTGTACCCGCTGAATGATGAATTGAGGAGAAGAAAACAGGTGGGGCCTCAGTCTTTGCTTAGCTCCTTTGTGGTTCTCTGAGCTGTGACTTTCATCGTAGGTGCTACAAGAATACACCAGTGATGATATGAATGTAGCTCCTGGCGACAGAGTCTGGGTCCGAGGCTGGTTCCCCATCTTATTTGAGCTCTCTCGCATCATTAACAGATGCAAGTTAGATGTGCGGACAAGGTAACCAGATCCCTAGTGTGGTGGCCTCTTAACATCACTGAAATGAGGCTCGTTCTCTTACTCCCTGACTCCATTCCCTCCCCAACCCATTCTCTCTTCTTTGCCTGACTTGTTTCCTCCAGAGGACTCACGGTCATGTTCGAGATCATGAAAAGCTATGGCCACACCTTTGAAAAGCACTGGTGGCAGGACCTGTTCAGAATCGTGTTTCGGATTTTTAACAATATGAAGCTTCCTGAACAACAGTCAGAGGTAGGTGATAATTACAGCACTGCCTCAACATGGACACGAAGGGGCTGGAGCCTGAGGTCTAAAGTATGGAAGTTGTTTTAAAATTACAGACACTCTTCTTGGCCCTCCTGTGCTAGTGTCAGCTGGTCCAGAGATGCTTCACATCTCGTGAAGAGGGAAAAGGAGTAAGTCTGGCCACTTGGCCCTCTGACTACCTGCCAGCTCAGCAGGCTCCTGGCTGGTGATTTTAGCTGTTGCTGGTGTAGACTTCCTGACGATCAGAGAGTGGGATGTCTCTGCCCGCTCAAGGGCTGGACTAAAGTTAGAGACAGAGATGCTGTTGCACCCAGGAGACTTTTTTTGCTACCTGTAGGTGTTTTTGTTATCTGTCCACTAGAGGTAAATGGGTGGGGAGAGAATATTCAATCTTAAGATTTTTAGCTTGGAGAGTAATTTTTTTACCATGCTTTTAGGAACACCCCAATATATACAGAAAAATTCTACTATCCAAAAACTAGAGTTAATATTTTTGGAAATTTCCAACTTTTACGTTGTTTAAATATGGTGAAATTATAGTGCAGAGCTTTCTAATCTTAAAATAGTTTTTCACTGGACATGGTAGTGCACATGTAATTGTAGCACATTGATTAGGAGGCTGAGGCAGGAAAATCATAAGTTTGTGCCCAGCCTGGACAACTTAGCAAGACCCTGTCTTAAAAAATGGGGTAGGGATGTATCCCAGTGCAGAGGCCTTGGATTCAGTGTCCAGTATGGCAATAAATGATTTTTTTGTAAATGAATACACATTCATTGCAGAAAAATCAGAAAATAGGGCTGGGGATTTAGCTCAGTGGTTTCGTGGCCTGCTGCGCAAGCTCAAGGACCCGAGTTCAATCCCCGACGCCAAAAAAAAAAAAAATCAGAAAACAGACAAAAACAAAGGAAAATTTCAAACATCCCTAGCCCCATCTTCCACGGGCAACCACTGTTAACTCCTTCAAGTGCCAATGAGTGACATTTTTTTCCCTTTTTACAAAACTGGAATTGCAGCATCCCTTTGTGTACTGCTTTTTAAACAATACGCAAGTATTTTTCCACACTAACTTTTCTTCTGCAGAGTTTTTAATGACTGCAAATTATTCCTGATTGTGGATGTTCCAGAGTCTACAGACATTTAGGTGATTTCAGTTTTGCTTTCTTGGGGTAGCTCTAAAGTGAACATTTTTTTGTTTTGGTACCAGGGATTGAACTCAGGACCTTGCGCTTGCAGGGCAGGCATTGGTACCACTGAGCTAAATCCTCGACCCTTCTAAAGTGAACATTTTTTGTAGCTACACTTTTCCTTGTGTTCTTCACTTCTTTTTGCTGCCCTGTTGGGTTGGGTTTGCCTGTTCCTGAATCTTTTTATACAGGCTTCTGAGTTGACTTCCAGATAGCTCTAGCCAGTTGCACTTCTGTCAGCAAAGCATGAGAATTCCTGTTTCTGCATACCCACTCCCGCTATTTGTATATTTTAATTGGTTCCATCACTGTTGACTTGATAGGCCAAAAACATCACACTAAAAGGTTTTTCTTGGTTGCTAGTGAGGTTGCAAACTTTCCCTCATTGATCATTTGTGTTTCTTCTCTTAGTAAATTGTTTCATATTCTTATCCTATTAGGTTGTTCACTTTTTTCCATTGATTTTTTTTTTTTTTGGTACCAGTGATCGAACTTAGGTCCTTGCGCTTGCACATTGATTTATTTGTAAATGTGTGAATAACATACATATATAAGTTCCAGTTGATTTTGCCTTGTTATTTTTATTTCTTTTTTAGTTTGGAAATATTTTAGCTTCTAAGTAACTAAATTTACCAGTTTTTTCCTTTCTAGCTTACACATCTGGAATCATGCTTAGCAACCCTTCTCATTCCCTAAATATCTCTGTATATTTCTCTGGTGATTTCATGGGTTTTTGGGGGGTTTTTTTGGTACTGGGGATTGAACTCGGGTCCTTGCAGTTGTGGGGCAGGTGGTGGAATCACTGAGCTAAATCCCCAGCCCTTCGTGGGTTTTTTTTGGTACCGGGGATCAAACTTGGGACCTTGCACTTGCGAGGCAGGTGGCGGAACCACTGAGCTAAATCCCCGGCCCATGGCATTGTTTTTAATATTTAAATTTTTGTTTTGTTTTGTTCCATTTTTTGGTACCAGGGATCGAACTCAGGACCTTGCACTTGCAAGACAGGCAGCAGCACCACTGAGCTAAATCCCTGCCCCTAATATTTAAATTTTTGAAGTGGGTGTTTAGCATAATTTCATGTTAATTCTGAATGACTTAATATTTTATCACATATAAATATGGTTCATTTAATGCCCACACTGTTGGACATTACATTGTATCTATATTTTTACTATACAAATGTCATTGTGGTAAACGTTTTTCTTCATAAACTTTTGCTCACAAATCTTTACTACTTTAGGATGGGTTCCTGGTAGGAGTGTTACTAAGTCGGTGGATGTGGACTATTAACACTTAGTGCCAAATTGTGTTCCTCTTGGCAAGCAGTTTGCCAATGGTGTACAGAAAAAGTTGTTTTTAAGAATTATCATTTTGTTTTTCCAGAAGTCTGAGTGGATGACGACAACCTGTAATCATGCACTTTATGCCATTTGTGATGTGTTTACCCAGTTTTATGAAGCTTTGAATGAAGTGCTTCTTTCTGACGTATTTGCACAGTTGCAGTGGTGTGTTAAGCAAGGTATTCTTTAAATCTTTAGGCATCATTTTTCTTACATAGTCTTAATAAGAGTTTAATTTTTTCTATGAAAGCATGAGTGTAAAACTAAAGAGTACATTATACAGTCTAAGTGGTGAAAATGTGTATTTTTAAATTTAATTAGATAAAACAAAACGAAAAAACAAGCCCAGTGTAGTGGCATGCATCTTTAATTTTAGCACTTGGGAGGCTGAGGCAGGAGGATTGCCATGAGTTCAAAGCCAGCCTGGATTACGCAGCAAAACCTTATCTCAACGAAAAAACAACAACAAAATTGGAACATAAAAACAACATTGCAAGGGCCGGAGATTTAGCTCAATGGTTTCGCCACCTGCTGCGCAAGCGCAAGAACCCAAGTTCCATCCCCAGTACAAAAAAACAACAACAACATTGCTTTTCAGTTTATAAAGTACTTCTTTAAGACAGAATGTATTTGTATTTTAAAAGATGTATTCTTGGGCCAAGGATGTGGTTCAGTGGTACCTCGCCTGCCTAGTATCCACAAGGTCCTGAGTTTGATCCCTGGTACCGCCAAAAAAAACCCCCCAAAATAAAAGATGTACTCTTGTGCATTATACCATCTACTTTTATATGTTTGAAATTTTGTCTAGTAAAATTTTTTTAAGTCTACTTTTGGAGTCAAAGCAATTGGCATTTTTTTATTGCAGTTAAGTGTTTATTTGGGGAGAGGGATAGGTAACTAGTGGAACAGATCTGGATTCCATAGAATTTTAGAATATGTGCTGCCGAAGTGAACACTGGATTCTATAGAATTTTGACTTAGAGCTAGGCTGAATTCAGTTATGTTTTTTAAAAAGTGACTCAGCTTTAAAATAAATGATGAAGGGCCGGAGATTTAGCTCAGTGGTTCTGCTGCCTGCCTCGCAATCCCACGGTCCTGAGTTTGATCCCCGGTACCAAAAATAAAAATTAAAAAATTAAATAAATGATGAAACAGCTAATGCTAGATGACAAAAATTGGAAATGTAGCAGGTGATTAAATTTTTAGAAACACTGGTCTAATATTTTACTTTTTCTGATATATGAGCCAGTTAAAGTAACAAAATGTTGACCCTCTTGTATCCTTAGCAATAAAACTATGATAAATCATTTTACCTCTTACTAACATACTTAAACCATAAAACTCTTACTGCCTTCTGTAGCCTTGCTTCCTTAATTAAAAGCCTATAAGTCCTTCCGCTGCAGTCTCCACCCCACAATAAAAAACATCTGGGCCCTGGTTGGTATCAAAACAATAGTTCAGGTTTAATGACAGTTACTCTTATTAATTCACAGATAATGAACAGTTGGCTCGATCAGGTACAAATTGCTTAGAAAACTTAGTAATATCCAATGGAGAGAAATTCAGTCCTGATGTCTGGGATGAAACGTGCACCTGTATGTTGGATATTTTCAAAACCACCATTCCCCATGTGTAAGTGTTGATGCTATTATGGTTATCGTTTATTTCATGTGCTAAGTAGATGTCTTAAAGTTCCTGGTTGCTTTTCGTGTTGATCATTTTCCTTTTCTTCTGTTCCCTTAAGTTTGCTGACATGGAGACCTGTAGGAATGGAGGAAGATTCATCAGAAAAACATTTGGTAGGGATTTTGTTTGTTTGTCTGGGCTTTTTTGTTACTGTTGTTGTTATTTTTTCTTACTATTCTAATAAAAGATCAGTCATCCTAGACAGCTTGTACTTATTTGGTGAGAAGTCAGTTAGAAGGTGTTGTAAGATCTAAGGAAATCTCTTTCTTCATGCAATAAAAAGTAGTTTGCCTTCTCTTTGTGTGCCTGTGCACACCTAATAGACCCCATACAATTGAAACGAGGGACCACTTGGTGCACAACATATTAACACTGTATTTTTACACACTTAATATTCTTTGTGAAAAGCCTTTTCAATGGCTGCACAATTATTGTAATTTCTTTAACTCTCCCTAGGAGGGAGTCTTAGGCCACTTCTAGTATTTCACTGTTATAAATAGCACCTCATTGCCGGCTGTCCTTCCTGTTGCCCTCCTAGGTTAACAGTATTCTCTCCACCACTGGAAATGCTTCTTTATTTTTTGTGTGAGGCCACATAAAGAAATCTTACATTCAAATCTCACTTTAGAAGACTTTAGTTTACTGGGCAGTGGGGGAGGGAGGGAGGCATAGGGGCTGAATTATGATCTTGTATTCCCAAATAACTCTTAAGACTGGTAGATTTTAAAGGACATTTGGGATTCAACAACTTAAAAGTGAAGCACATTATTTAAATATTTTGTTATTTAAATCTTTAGCTGTCAATTAAAAAGAAAAAACCTAGCTACTCTACTTTTTTGTACTGGCAATTGAACCCAGGATACTATACCCATGGGCTACATCCCCGGCCCTTTTAAAATTTTTATTTTTGAACAGGGTCTCCCTGAGCTGCCCAAGTTGAATTCAAACTTTTCCATCCTTCTGTCTCAGCCTCCTGAGTAGCTAGAATTACAGGCATGCAACACCAGGCCCAGCACTCCTGATTTACTTTTGAACTTAATCCTGTAAAAAATTGTTACACTCATTGTTACATTATAATGTGTAGAGAAATGCCTTGAGTTTTTATAGGAAGATGTGAAATTTTAATGGGGAAGGGCATAATTGAAACCAGCCCCCCACATACACCATGTGTGTAACTTTTGAGAAATCCATTTTACTTAGCTGAACAAGGAACTGAAATTCCAGCTGAGCCAGCTTTGGTAAAAGTCACGTCTCTTCCCAGGCACCCAGTTACAGATGAAGAGCAGTGACCTTTTGTTTCTCTCTGGTCTATACTTAGGATGTGGACCTGGACCGCCAGTCTCTGAGCAGCATAGATAAAAATGCCTCGGAGAGGGGCCAGAGCCAGCTCTCCAACCCCACTGATGACAGCTGGAAGGGTAGACCATATGCAAGTAAGGCTACTTTTATTCTCAGTTTGTTTTCATTTGTTTGCTATTTATTAGGTTACACGTTTTCATGATACAAATGTTCAGAAGGCACCAAAGGGTGAACAGGATGCACCTTTTTACCCCACTGTGCCTCATTCTGCCTGTGCCTTTCCTCTGTGAGCAATGTTGCTGGTTTCTCAAGTGCTTCCCTGGAGCCATCTTATCCCTGTGCCAGCAAATACACATACATGTACTATTTCATTTATGGTATCAACCTTCTGCTATTACAAGCAGTACTGCTCTGTATAACAATACATATGTCATTGGTTGCTTTATTTTATTTTTTTTGGTACCAGGGATCGAACTCAGGTCCTTGCGCTTGCACAGCAGGTGGCAAAACCACTGGGCTAAATTCCCAGCCCTTTGGTTACTTTATTTAGGAAATTTCTAGAAATCAAGTTTTAGGGTCAGGGAATAGGAGGGTTTGCCATTTGACAGATACTTCCAGATTTCCATCCATTAGGTTGTACCTGTTTACATGATCTTTGGCAACACCTAGATGAAATTTTGTGTCTCTGAGGTAATTTTAATTTGCAATTTTTTAATTTTTTTTTTTTTTTTTTTTTTTTGGTAACAGGGATCGAACGTGGGTCCTTGCGCTTTTGAGGCAGGCGCCAGAACCACTGAGCTAAATCCCTGGCCAAATTTTTTTTGAGACAGGATCTCACTATGTTATTCAGACCGTCCTTAAACTCATTATGTAGCCCAGGCTGGCCTCAAATTAAATGGCAGTCCTCTTGCCTCAGCCTCCCGGGTTCTGGGATTACAGGCATGCTGCCACCACACCCAGCTAATTTGCAGATTTCTAATTATGATTGAAATTCTGTTCAAGAACACTTTTATTTTCTATGAACTCTTGTTAATCTTTGCTCATGTGTAGTGATTATTGATCCTTTTCTTATTGGTTTGGAGGAAAGAAATCCTTTTTCTAGATAGAAGTTTCAAATTACTTTCAACAGTTTGCCAGTTTGTCTCAATGCTGCTAGTGGTGTGTTTTATCTTTTTCTTTTTTTTTTTTTTTTTTTAGTTTCTGGGGATCGAACCCAAGGCGTCATACATGCTAGGCAAGCACTCTACCACTGAGCCCTCCTGTCTCTGATTTTTGAAAATAGGCTTAACATGGGCCAGGAATTTAGCTCAGTGGTGCTGTCACCTGCCTCGAAAGTGCAAGGTCCTAAGTTGGATCCCTGGTACCAAAAAAAAACCAGGCTTAACAGTTGTAATATGGCAGCCACTATAGTTTATTTCATGTGTAGGGTCTCTTTTAATCCTTACAGTAGTCTTCAAGAGATTCTGTTTTACCTTTGAGCAAACAGGGCTTAGTCACATGATACAGCGTGCCAGAATGTAATAGAGTTGGGATCTGACAAGCTTTTGGCAGAGTGAGGAGTCAGAACCTGTAAAGTGTTACTCTACTCTTTTTTTTTTTTTTTTTTGTGCCGGGGATTGAAGTCAGGACCTTGTGCTTGCGAAGCAGGCAGTGGAACCACTGAGCTAAATACCCAGCCCTCCTCTGCTCTTTTTAAACTTGCGGGCTGCAGTTTTTTGCCTGGATAGCAGCCCCATACACCATCCTCAACATCCAAGCTGTGGGCATTAACAGCTGAAGCAGCACAATGGAAAAAGCAGTATGTGATCAGCGTTATCTTTTGAAGGAATAGAAGAGTCACCCTTGAAAACCATTTAAAAGGCACCATGTGGGGTCTGGCACACTGTCCTTCAGCAACTGCTGCACAGCCAGTTCTCTCCAGTGGCTGGTGATAGGATCATGTCTGTTTCTCCTTCAGCTCTAGATAAAGTGGTTAGTTAGGGGAGGGGGAGCATGCATTTCCTTCAGTGGATCCACGCTCAGTGCAGCAACATATCTACATGCTAACCGGTGCCTGGACTCAAGCTCATCCCTCTGCCACAGGGAACAATGAATTTTGTTTCTCTCACTCTCCCAGCTCAGCCTCCCTTCTGAGCATGAGCTCAAGCAGGCAAAACTTTGCATTATTAATATGTCATTTTCTTTCTTTTTAACATGTACATCTTCACTGTATTTTTCAAAAGTTAAAGCTCCCTTTTCCTTCTTTTTTTTTTTTTTTCTTTTGTGCTGGGGATTGAACCCAGGGGCTTGTGCATGCTGGATAAACACTGTACTGCTGAGCTACATCTCCAGCCCCTCAAAAGCTAAAACATTTTGCATGAATTGTTATATGTTTATATAATTTCACTACCGTCAAAAACTTAAAGATAATTTGACCTTATAGTCAGTTTGACAACCAAAACTTGTGAGGTGCTTGACATGGCCAACACTTGAGCCCGAAGCTATTGAGAACACAGAGATAGATGGAGTCAGAATCTAGTCACCAGGCAGAA
Source organism: Heterocephalus glaber (assembly GCF_053883595.1). NCBI lineage: Eukaryota > Metazoa > Chordata > Mammalia > Rodentia > Bathyergidae > Heterocephalus > Heterocephalus glaber. The sequence goes on along the minus strand of NW_028258410.1, from coordinate 19,549,682 downwards.
ACTGTATCAGCAGGGCAGATTCAGTATAAAAATTATTAGTGGGACATAGTGGTACATGCCTGTAATCCTAGCTACTGAGGAGGCTGAAGCAGGATTGCCTTGGGTTCAAGGCCAGCCTGAACTACACAGTGAGACCCTCTCTCAGAAAGTGCAGAGAGCAGTTCCTACTTTTGGGTTACACAGAAAATGTTTAATCAGTGATCCAAAAATAAAGAACTTAAAAGAACTATTCCTGCATCCATGCAAAATGGAGATCCTAGCCTCCTCAGGGAGAAACTGAACCCCCCTCCATGATTAGGGAAGTCCAGAGGTAGTCCACAAGAGTGGCCTATGGAGTGACAGAAACTTGCTGGAGGGCCAGGGATATAGCTCAGTGGTACAGCACTTGCTGGAAGCGCAAGGCCTTGAGTTCAATTCCCGATACCAAAAAAAGAAACTTGCTGGAGGCCTCAAGACCTGTAGAGCTAATTATCTCTCCTTCAGGTCTTTGCTCAGATATCAGATCTTTAGAAATACATTTAAATTTGGAATTCAACCTAAGACTTCCTTTCTCTGTCTTACATCATCATCATTTGACATACTGTGTCTTACACTTAAATCTTTCCTACTGTTGGCCAGCTCCATGGGAGCAGGGGTGTATTGCTCAATTTATTCTTTGCTATGCTACCACACCAAGGGTCACGTCAGGCACAGGGTAGGAGCTCAGTGAACATTTACTCAATATTGGCTGAATCATTATTAGGGTTAATCTTTATCATCTAATATAGATCAGAAACTGTTTGCCAGCCTCCTCATCAAGTGTGTGGTCCAGCTGGAATTGATACAGACCATTGACAGCATTGTGTTCTATCCTGCGACCAGCAAAAAGGAGGATGCAGAACACATGGTTGCTGCCCAGGTAATGACAGCAGGCCTGGGGATGGGGGAAGAGGGGACATCCTTGTCCACTGGGATTTGGCCAGGAAGCTGTAGTGTGCTGGAGCCAGCTCCATCTGGGTGCCTAGAACCCAGCATGCTGATCTCTTTCCAGCTCCATATTTTAGAATATCACGTTGGTCACTTGAAATTGGCCACAATGGATGGAACTTTTTATTTCCCAAAAGCTAGCTTTGCAGCATCCCACTACCTAGGAGCTCAGATGCCATCCCCTACCTAGGCACTGAAGAGAAGCTGTTAGCACAGGGATTAGTTTTGTATGTATAGCTGTCTATAAACAAGGGATTCTTGAAACATACAGGATGACCATCTGGAAGGTGAACAGTAACCTTACACTGTAGGTTGAAAACTTCACTGCCACAGGGGCTGACAGACCCTGTGAATGAGTGAGGTAGTGTGGGTGGGAACTGTGGTCAGCCACCTCCCAGACCCTCTATGCTGCCGTCCAAGGGTAATTACTGCTGAAAAGCTACATCTGTACACCCAAGTCTGCCCTTTTGTTTTGTTTTGTTAAAGAGTAGGAAAACTTTATTGAAAGAGAACTCCTCAGAGACAGGAGGGGGCACAAAAGTGGGTTGCCAAAGAGCCCACTTCTCAAAGGAAGTTTTATACAGCAAAATCACAAAGTGGGTGCAACATAGGTCAAAACTATAATCAACCAATAAGATTACAAGTATGGTTGCTTAGCTAATATTGATCCATTGAGGAAGCAGGCCATATATCAAGTGTACATGGAAAGAACAAAGACCTTTCAGAAGGGGTAGATCAGAGGGTCTTGGACACCCACAAGGGTGCTTGTTGTCTAGCTCGACTGTATTGAACCAGGTGGTACCAATTATCTTATCCCCTGGGGCAGTATGTAGCCCTGGTCATACTGTCTTTTTCTTGAGGCCTAGCCTCCAACAGATGTGCCTTGGGCCACAATTGTAATGTGTTCTCATCCTCTGCATTGACTCTCTCGAGGGCCTAGCCCTGTCAGACTGTCTGTAATATTTCTACTTAGCTTTGCTGTCTATAATATTTCCCCCTCTGAAGAAGTACCCCTAACTGCTGTGAGGGGAGAAGGGGTGATGACCATTCTTGGTACTTCTGGCTTCAGGGGTTCATAGTTATAATTAGAATCCAGAGATACTCTCCAGACGGTCTGTCTATAGGCCTTCAATAAACACCAGGCATTCTTGTCTTGGGTAGGCTTATAGTTTTAAGTTTGGAGGAGACAAGGCCAAAGAAACAGTTAAGTATCCATGGGCCAAATAATAAGAGCAACAAGACTATTATTAATACAACCAACAAATGTTTCCACCAGCAAGATCCAGTAATAGCCTCCCACAAAGAGGGTAAGAAGATCCAGGGAATTTCAGAATCCGATGTAGTATTAACCTGTCATTTAATATCTTAAACAACCATCAAGATATTAGCAGAAGGATCATGTACACACAACATTCAGCTTTTCCAGTTGCACAAGTACCCCCTTGTACTGCTGTTAGAATGTCTAATGCCATCCGATTTTGGAGAACAGCTTGCCTCATTAATTTTACTTCATTTAGGAGAGAGGAAGAGTTGCTGGCCTATTGCCTTTTAACTGGCAGTTGGAGTCCGTGATTTATTAATAGTCATGTATAGTTCCTAAATATAAACTAGATTTCAAAAAAGATAAATTCACATTTTTGTTGGTATCAAAGTCCACTAAGGGACACTCTAAACATTACTTTTCCCTAGAGCTGCAGTCTAAGATAAGATAACAAACCACAATAGTTAAAACAAGTCAAACAGGTCAAGCAAGGAACATCAGTAAATTCAACAACTACTAAGTCCAAATTGCAGCATGTACAAAACAGATACACAAGACCTTGCCTGCAAAAGTAAAATGTCCCATCAAAGAAACATCATAATCTTCCCATGTTCTTGAATTAAATTTATCACCATTTTATCAAAAAAAACCCAATGCTCAAAAACGACAAGGCACAAAAATTCAAGGCATAAGCAATTGAAAAAGAAGGATAACAATCTCTGATTACCTAAATAAGTCACAAACAAGAATCCATGAAACAAAAGGAAACTCTTTACCTCCTTCCAATTATCTCACTGGGGCCTCCAAATGATACAGAGGAAATAAATGTAACTCTCAAACTGCTAGATATCAGATATGCCAAGTTCATTTTCCCAAAATCAAAGAATGAATTCTAAGGAACAGCAGAGGTTAAGAGTAGGAAAACTTATTGAGAGAGATAGGGGGCTCCTGACAGACAGGAGGGGACCTGAAAGTAGATTGCCCTGTTTTGTTTTTAAGTATTCAGTTTTGTAGTTTCAGTATATTTACAAAGTACAAACGTTGCAACTGTTTGATTCGAGAATACTTTTGAGTACTGTAAAAGGGAAATTCTGTGATCATTAGCAGTGACTCCCCGTTACCCGCTTCTAGGCCCTAGCAACCACCAATCTACTTCCTGTCTCTGTGGATTTATCTGTTCTGTATATTTCATTTAAACAGAATTAGGCAATATGTGAGCTTTAGTTGTCTGCCTTCTTTAATTTAGCACGTTTTCTGGATTCATCCCTGTTATATCATGTATCAGAACTTCGTTCTTTTCATGTCTGACTGAATAACACTACTGTGTAAAATATCACATTGTGTTTATATACTTATAAGCTGGTGGGCATTTGGGTTTTTTCCTCTTTTTGACTGTTACGAACAATACTGTTAATGAATATTTGTGTACAAGTTTTCTTGTGAACATTTGTGTACATCTTCACAGTGGACTTGCTTGGTCATGTTTTAACTCTTTACCTTTTTGAGAAATTGCCAAACTTTGGAAAACTTTACTTTCCAAGGTAGCTGCACCATTTTACATTCCCACCAAGGGTGCACAGAGATTCTAGTTTTTCCACATCCTCACTAGTGGTTATTGTTGCTCTTTTTATTATAATTCCTACTGTACCATCCTAGTGGTTATGAAATGACTATCTCATTTGGCTTTGATTTCTGTTTCCTAATGATTAATGGTATTGAGCATCCTTTGTGTTTACTAGTCATTTTTTTTTCATTTGTTTTTGTTGTACCAGGGATTGAATCCAGGACTTTCACATTGAGCTACATTCCCAGCCCTTTTGATTTTTTATTTTGAGACAGGGTCTCCCTGAGTTGCTAAATTGTCCATACTGGGCTCAAACTTGTAATCCTTGTTGGATGTGGTAGCACATGGCTATAACCCCAGCCCTTGGGAGGCTGACGCAAGAGGATCTCTGCAAATTCGAGGCCAGTCTAGGCTACATAGTGATTTTAAGGCCAGCCTGGACTACATAGCAAGAGTCTGTCTCAAAAAACAAAAATCTTGGGCTGGGGATTTAGCTCAGTGGCACCGTGACTGCCTGGCAGGCACAAGGTCCTGAGTTCAATTCCCGGTACCAGGAAAAAACTTAGTGGTCCTCCTGCCTCAGTTTCCTAGAGTAGTGGGATTACAGGAATGTACCACTAGGTTCAGCTGGTCATTTCTATGTCTTTGAAAATGTCTACTCAAATCCTTTGCCCATTTTTAAGCTGCCACTCATCTCTTGTTGAATTTTGAGATTTTTATATATGCTACATATCATCAGATACATGATTTGCAGCTGTTTTCTCCCTTTATTTTCAGTTTCTTGATGGTGTCCTTTGAAACACAAAAATCTTCTAATGTTATCTATTTTCCTTGAATCCCTTACGCTTTTGGTGTCAAATCTAAGAAAGCATTACTTAATTTATAGTCATAAAAATTTAGGCTTATGTCATAAGAGTGTTATAATTTGGGGTCTTTTAGGTCTTTCCATCCATTTTTATTTATGATGAGAGGTAGAGGTCCATCATCTTTCTTTATATCCTGTTGTCCCAAACCATTTGTTGCAAAGTCTGTTCTTTCCCTGGCGAATTTTCCTGGCACTTTTGTTGGAAATCGCTGGACCATAAATACAAGGGCTTACTTCTGGACTTTCCATTTTATTCCATTGATAAATGTTTGGTTTTGTACCTGTACCACACTGTTCTGATTATTACAGATTTTAGTTAAGCTTTGGGAATCAGGAAGTGTGAGCCCTCCAATCTTGGGCCTCTTTTTCAAGATTGCTTTGGCACTACTGTATTGGTTCCATGTCCAGTTGAATGTCACATCAGCTTGTCAGTTTCTGTAGTGAAATGAGCCAGGGTCTTGATACGGATAGCATTGAATTTACAGAGCAATTTGGAAAGCAATATGGTCATACCTTCTGTGACCTTTGGCTTATAAGGAGGATAGATCCAGTCCCAGAACTGTCCAGGCATATAGATCTCTAATTGTGTCTCAGATCTTAGGCAACATGTTCAATAAAATTTTCAGTCATTTCATACATGTTTTAAAGGTGTTTAGAGGGAGAAGTCCCTGATTGAAGCTCCAAGATGCCACTTGGGCTCTGCTTATCAATTTCATCCTTTCAGTTATTATACTCATACCTTTTATCGTATTAATTACATATTCCTGATTTTTAATTTCTTTTTAAAATAGAAGAATGCAATTCTATAGTGAAATATTAGGAGGTACACATTGGTTACACAATGAAGGCAGCACTAACAAAACCAAAACTTTGGCCAGCGTAAGCCACCGTCACACAGCAGCTCAGGATATGCCTTCACCCGCCAGTGCAAAGTCTGTGTGGAAATGGGTTCAGGGCACTGGAACATGTTTTATAGAGAGGACAACCTTTGGAGAGTCAGGACTGCCTCTACCACATCTATGGCCAAAACTGTTCTATCACCTTTTAGAGCTCCTGTCTATTCTCTGTCCTCCAGCAAGACACACTGGATGCAGATATCCACATTGAGACAGAGGATCAGGGCATGTACAAGTACATGTCTTCCCAGCACCTCTTCAAGCTGCTGGACTGCCTGCAGGAATCCCATTCATTCTCAAAGGCCTTCAACTCCAATTATGAGCAGCGGACCGTCCTGTGGCGGGCAGGTAAGGCCATAGAGCAGATAGGCTTGCTGGCCACACTGGCTCCTGTCCTAAACATTAAAGTCTTTGGGAAATTCCTATTTCAAACATAATTGAAACAGCTTCCTGTGTATTTTGATACTTGTTGCTGGATTTCATCCTAATGCCAGGAACATTGCCTCGCATACAATAGAGTCTCAGAAAGTATTTGATGAAAATTGGAGAATTGAATTTATCTTGCAAGTCTTGAAATTTTATATTAAATGTTAAATATGATGATACAAGCTGGTCGTGGTGGTAAACGCCTATAATTCCAGCCCTTGGTGTCAGGTAAAAAAAAGCCGAAAACCAAGACCAGACCAGGCCACAACAAGCATTTATTGCAGGGACGATCTGCCAGGCTGTCTCTGAACAAAGAGACAAAAGCAGTATGGCCAGGGCAGGGAGCGCTTCTTATAGGAGCTGGGGTGGGGTTAACTGAGGTAGTGGCTAGGGACTGGAGGAGCCTGTGATATCACTAGTTGCTAGGAGGAGAGCAAGTATTAGGTTACTCTTCTGGGGGGAATTAGGGGCATGTTGGGAAGAAGGAAGCTATTATATACATCAGCCACCCTAAATCGGAGGGAAATCTATCATTTGGGAGGCCAAGGTAGGTGGATCATTGAGAGTTCGAAGCCAGCCTGGGCTCCATAGTGAGCTCAAGGCCAGCATGAACTACATAGGGGAGACCCTGTCTCAAAACAACAGCCAGAAAAAAAAAAAATGGTGATATAAAAAGTGTGATAGTCTTGAGAAACAGAAGTATTCATACATTTTTCTGAGGCTTTACAAATTCTCTCCCATTCCTGCCTCTAAAACAAACACATAACTCCTGGAGTAAATACATATATTTTTTCCAGATGTAGTGGTGAGATTCTTACTATTTTGAACTTTGAATAAAAGTGGTACTTTATATAACTTTTGTATTATCATTATTTTAATCTTCTCCCCAAATGCCTGTTTTAGCAAGGTCCAAGTTCGATCCCTGGTACCAAAAAAAAGGAAAACCAAATGCCTGTTTTAATCTCTAATGAAAAACTATCATTTTTCTCTATGGCTTTAAAATACCCAGATGTTTTACATCTTTACCTATAACAAGATTTTGCTTAGGAAAGTGTTTTGCACATATCTGGCTGGTAAGAACTATTTTGTTTTAAAAACTATTTTTATATGTACTTTTTTTTTTGGTTTTGTTTTGCTTTATTTTTTGGTACCGGGGATTGAACTCGGGTCCTTGTGCTTTCGAGGCAGGCGGTGGAACCACTGAGCTAAATCCCCGGCCCTATATTTACTTTTTGAGGGGGAAAAAAGACCCTTGTGACTTAGAAAAATGCTAAAATTCTTAGGAGCTGTTACATTTGAGAAGAGGCAGTTAATGGCTTTACTGGCCAACAAGCAAGTCTGGATGGAGCAGTCAGGACTTCTGTACAGTGAATGACGTCCAGAGAACCATGACTGCCTCTGTGTAGTATTGCATAGCTTGTTAAAGCTGTGAGGTGGTTCAGTGCTTCCTGAACTAGATGACTCATTACCTTACCGTTTCTCAGCATCCTCCTGACTGTGTTCTACTTATTGACTTTCTGATCTCCAGGTTTTAAGGGCAAGTCTAAACCCAATCTTCTCAAACAAGAAACCAGCAGCCTGGCCTGTTGTTTGAGGATCCTGTTTCGAATGTATGTTGATGAGAATCGCAGGGATTCCTGGGATGAAATACAACAGCGACTTTTAATGTAAGATTGCTTTCCTGTTGAATATACTATCTCTCATACACAAAACATCGCAACAATACTGTGAATTGAAAAGAGTAGGAAAGGGCCGGGGATTTAGCTCCGTGGTTTCACTGCCTGCTGCGCAAGTGCAAGAACCTGAGTTTGATCACCGGTACCAAAAAAAAAAAAGAAAAGAGTAGGAGAAAATTACCTCCGCCAACTGTTTTCCTTTTGTGTGGTGATGCCTCCTCCATTTCACTGTTTTTGTTCTGTGGTGCTGAATTGGGCCCAAGGCCTCCGCAATGAGCTACATCTTCTGCCTTCCCCCCTGTCCTTTTCTTTTGAGGTATGGTTTCACTAAGTAGTCAAGGCTAGGCTCAAACTTATGACCCTCCTGTCTCAGCTTCCTAAATGCTAGGATTACAGCAGGTGCTACCATACCTGACCATCTCACTGTTCTTAGTGCTTTGAAGAAGGAATGCAGGGTCTTGCTCATGTCACTCCTGAGTCCCTCAGGCACAGAAACATGGGTAGTGAAAAGTACTCTGACCCCAGAGTCCTTGGGCTGGAGTGAGATGCTGGAGCCTTGTAGCCCTGGGTAGGTCACCATCCCACTTGGGACCAGGTCCTCTTTAAAACTGCAGTTACCTCTGATGCCCATCATTCTTTCTTTCCCAGAAGAATGAATTGGAATCACATGGATTCCAGGGTATGTCCAAGTCAGGTATGTGGAAATGTGTCAGGCCAGGGATTTAGCTCAGTGTCTCTGGTCCTGAGTTCAATCCCCGGTACCAAAATAAAAAGAAATGTGTTAGTGGGGAGACAGTGGGACACCAGCAAGAAAGTCCCAGATTGAAAAGTAGATCTCTGCCACTTGCTTCCTGGGCATCAGCAAAATGCTGATGTCTGCCTGTATTCCCAGTTACTTGGGAGGCTGAGATAAGAGAATCACAAGTTCAAGCCCAGCCTAGGCAACTTAATGACTTAGTGAGACCATCTCTCAAAATAAAAAAGCACTGGAGGGCTGAGGATTTAGCTCAGTGGTTCTGCCTCCTGCCTCACAAGCGGAAGGTCCTGAGTTCAATACCCAGTACCAAAAAAAAAAGAACTGAAGATTAGTGTGCAGGGCCCAGTTTCAATCTCTAGTAATACACACACACACACACACACACACACGCACACATAGATAATGATATCTGAGCTTTTTTTTTTTTTTTGGTTCCTAATGTTCAGGAAGCTGAGGCAGGAGGGTCACAAGTTTGAACTACAATGCTAGCCACCTCCTTTTACCTCCCTTTACTCCTTTAAGATTTAAAATAGTAACATGCAATACTGGCACCCATGTAGTAAGGCCCACAATTCGCCGTGGCTGGTGGGAGTGTACAGTGACATGATCTTTCTGGAAAGCAGGTAGAATTATATACCAGGAGCCCTAAAATGTTAACTCTCCTTGAGTCAGTAATTCCATTTATGAAATGTAAAGAAAATATCTTAGAGGGCCAGGGATTTAGCTCAGTGGTGCTGCTACCTGCCTCACAAGCGCAAGGACCTGAGTTCAATCCCCGGGACCAAAAAAAAAAAAAAGAAAAGCATTTGAACAGTTTAACTGTAGCTTGGATAACTATGTTACATCTTATGATGGAATATTTACAGACATTAAAAAAGAACTTTTGTTGGGCCGGGGGTTTAGCTCAGGGGTTTCACTGCCTGCTGTGCAAGCGCGAAGACCCGAGTTCAATCCCTGGTACCAAAAAAAAAAAAAAGAACTTTTGTTGTGAGGAATAATGGTATATATTTATAATCTCAGCACTTGGAAAGCTGAGGCAAATTCAGGCCAAATTCAGGGGAAGCCTGGGCTACATAGTGAGGCTCTGTCTCAAAACAGGAAAAAAGCAATTCTATGTGATTGTAAGGAAAGAATAATAACTATAAAAAATAAGTTCTTTTTGTGTTTATTGTGCTATAGATATTGAGCCTAGCCTTAGCCATGTGCCAAGCCTGAGCAAAGCTATATTTATTTCATTGGCTCTTCACATCAACTCTTTGACTTTGGTAGTTATTTATCCCTGTTGTATAGCTGAAGAAACTAGAGCTCAGTGATTTGCTGAAGACTCCACAGCCAGGCTAGGTGCTCAGTGTATAATCATTGTAAGAAACAGTAGTACCAGATCCGGGCATGATGGCACACAGAGTAATCTCAGTACGCTGGAAGACTGAGTCAGGAGGATCACAAGTTCAAGGCCAGTCTGGGCTACATAGTGAATTCAAGGCCAACCTGAGCTGCCTACCAAGATCCTGTCTCAAAAAGCAAGAAAAAAATCATTAGTTCCCCACCAGATATGAAATGCTAATCCATACGGTATTCCCCTCTCTTAATTCTAGTGTGTGCAGTGAAGCTCTTGCCTATTTCATCACAGTGAATTCTGAAAGCCATCGGGAGGCCTGGACGAGTCTCCTGTTGTTACTTCTAACCAAAACCCTCAAAATAGATGATGAAAAGGTATGAACAAGTAACCTGTGATGTCTCCTCTAGGACATGAAGTTTGAGGGCTGTTCACTCAATTTTTGAAGCAACTGTTTTTGGATTTTCTCAAGGATGGTCATATAACTAGCACATTCTAGATGCATTGGAGAGAAGTTAATTCATTGCAAACAACAGGTGACTTGAGATAGTAGGACCTTTTCTCTGGAAGAACACCAGTGGAGGCCGAAGGAGAAGCCACATATGTAGCTGCTGGGAACAGCATGTGATTTTTCAGCATGGGAAGAGAGAGTTGAGATTGTGAAGCACTGGTTTAGACCTAGAACTCACTTTACAAAATGAAAGTACTATTGACTTGGTACCAAGACTATCCTAATATAATTAAAAGAAATTAAATGTAATTGAAATATGTTTTAATGTGGAAGTTTTTTGTAACAAGTTTCTGATAGTAAGAAAAAGTGCCAGCATTATATGAGAAGTTTCAGGGTAAGATGAATACTTTTGAAAAACTGGTGCAGAAAAGTACAGTTCCATGTCTAATTGTACCTTTCTGTTTCTCTCCTACCTCAAGTTCAAAGCACACGCTTCAATGTACTACCCCTACTTGTGTGAAATTATGCAGTTTGACCTGATCCCTGAACTCCGAGCAGTTCTGCGGAAGTTCTTCTTACGGATAGGTGTTGTGTATAAGATATGGATTCCAGAAGAGCCAGCGCAGGTCCCAGCCACACTGTCACCAGTGTAGTGGCCCTGCAGGCCACTGCTGCAGCTCTGCAGAACATTCATCATACCATTTCTGACTGGTCTGTCTCGTGAAGGGTCACACAGAAGCAAGGTGCGGCCATCTTGGATTTCAGAATGTCCTAGATAAGGTCAGCCTCTGTGCTGGCTCCATCAGAGATCCCAACGACAAAGGCTTATGGTATTTCATTAAACTGTTGCATACCCAGTTAATACAGTAGGTGGGGAGTCTGTTTTACCTGTCATTCCATTTTACTGATTAAACTGTCTAATCTGTCATTGCAAATGCCATCTTTTCCTAGCAAAGTCCCGTGATTGGCTGTTTTGTCAGAGGAAGTCACGCTCCTTGAAAATATTGAACATAGCTGTATAGGTTCAGGATTATTAGAGAGTATGTAATAAAATTTCTTGTAATGGCTGCCACCTAAAAAACACTGGGTTTTTGTTGTTGTTTGAGTGTGTTGAAGAAATTTGAGTGTTTCTGTCAGTTATGAGTCAGCCATAGTTAGATTGGTTTGGAGAAAGGTAGGGGAAAAAAAGATTGTTTTTTATGTTTTGTTTTATTAATGTCTGAGTGATTTTTTAAAAGTATTTTACAAAAGATATTGAAGATTTAATTGAAGGCAGAATTTAGTAATTAAGTTAGAATTAAGAGCTTGCAAGGTTAAAAGAAATGTAGTGCCTCATGGCTCTCCCTGTTTTAGTAACTTGGGGAGAAAAAGTCTATAGGAAAAAGTAAACAGTTTCATGAAAACTATTAGCCTTCCTTGAAGTAAGTATTTGTGGATGGGTGTTCAATTAAAATTTCCAGAATACATTATCCATCTCACACTCTGAAATCTAATATATAGAGTAGTAATAAAAATGAAGTAGTAATTACCCAGAGTTCATTTATCTTTGAGTAAACCATTTTATTTTTACCTCAGAAGAATGAGTGTACTGATAGTTAGTGTCGCTGCTTTGCACAGTCCCTGTTAAAGGGACCTCCAGAGAGAGGGACCGTAACTTCCTGAGGAGTGTTCCTTGTGAGATCATCTCACCAAGTATCAGGGATGGGACTAGAGCTGCTGTGGGGCCAGCACAGCTGAACTGTGACAATGGCAGGAGGTGGCAGGTGCTTAGAGCTTCTATTATTTGAACTGAAGAACTCAGTTCTTTGGCAAGATTAGATCCTGGGGTCCTTATGATGTTCCTGATGGTGCAATACTCTGAACTACACTAGAGGCATTCTCTTGCAGCTTGCGTCAACATGGGCCGTATAGGAGTACGGCCCGAAGCCCACAAGCAATATATTTGGAAGCTTAATTTATTCTGAGTCCATGAAAAAGAGAACACACTTCATTCTCGGCCCTTATCCACTGTTCACCTGGGGCAGCGCTAAGTGTTAAAAAAGTGTCACACAGAGTGATAAAAACATTCAGACTTCTACCTACCCTCTAGTCCTGTAAATTGGGTTGTATTGATGTCAACTCTGGTGCCTTAGAAGTTAGAGGTTTGGGAATCTATGTAAAATTAGATATTTTTTCTTTCTGGAGAAGGATTTCTGGTGCTTTTGCTTATTACTAAGAAACTGATTTCTTAAGTTTTTTGTTGTAATTGTTGTTAACAGCCTTGAGAAATGCTTGGTTTTAGCCAGCAGTATTCTTATCTACTTTTTTCTTGCCCAAAAAGTGTTTTAATTTCTCTACCAAAGAAAAAAATTCAGGTTTAGGTTTTTACTTTATTTACATACATTAGATAAGGAGAGCTATGTAATTTAGCAGAAAAGGACCCTGGGAGAATATTTTACCATGAATGGAAAATGTAAGCACATTTGACTTACTTGTCCTAGAACCCATTACATCTTTATGCTGCACCTGAAACCTACACCCTACAAACTGCCCTGGTATTGTCTTCTGTTACAGTCCATGGTCTCCACTGCCACCTTTTTACCGAAGGTGTAGTGGGGAGCAGGCATCTTGGTTCACTGATTGCTTCTTCCATGCAGCTACTCCCTGGGTTGGTGATTTTTCCTTTCCTTCTGAGGTTCTCATGTAGCATTTGCTCATCAAAACTTTCCAGTGTCCTCCTGCCTTCTAATTTTTGCCTAGTGCAGGATAGGAAGTGCTCGGGTGGATTTTATTACTTAACTGAAAGATTCAAGCGTGAATTTTTTTTTTTTGGTACCAGGGATCGAACTCAGGATCTTGAGCTTGCAAGGCAGGTGGTGGAAACCACTGAGCTAAATCCCCAGCCCTTGAATTTCTTTTAATTTTGTCTTTTAAAAGATTTAATTTTTCAGGGCTGGGGATTTAGCTCAGTGGTTCTGGCGCCTGCCTCACAACCGAAATTTCCCGAGTTCAATCCCCGATACCAAAACAAACAAACAAACAAACAAAAAGATTTAATTTTCCAAGTGAGGCATTTAAATTGTACAAGCAATGAATCTTTTAAAAACTGAATGTAAAACCATTCAGGATAATTTTTCTTGTCAGTGGATAGTGGCAAACAGAGGAGATCCCATCTCCAGGAACCAGCCATTCAGGCAAAATCCTTTTTTTGTGAATCAATATTTCTCACAGTAAATGTGGCGTAAGCCGCTCTGACACTAGTGAAAAGGGTATATACAACTCTGCAGCGTTGGGCCAGGATACTATTTCATATTTAACAAAGGGAGGGGAGTGAAGTGTTTTCCAAGGCCTTATTTCTTTCTCAGAATGCTTTCAGTGTTGATTGTATGTGCTGGGTCTCTAGAGAAGTTTTTGTTACAATCCTGCTGCTTTGAGCAATTTTGTTTTTCTTCGTTGTCTGTGAAGGAAATCACCAGCTTTGCCATCTTAACAACAAACATGGGAAAGTTTATTTCTAACATGCACCTTTAGAGTCAAATACACCTTTCCCTTGTACTCCTTATGTACAGCCAAAGAACACACATTATAAAAATCATATATCTGAAAACACAGCCTTTTCCTCTGACAGGTGACTTTTGTACAAAATGCCAAAAAAAAAAACCTAAACATTTTTTGTTGTTCTTTTGTGATTATGGCTATACCATTAGTAGTCTTTACAGTTTCTAACAGGACCTACTGACAAGTGCAAATGTGACCATCTCATTCACATGTTTGTTGTTAGGATGCAGATGGATATTGGTTTCAGTAGAAGCTGGATCCTTACAAATTCTGTTGTAATATTTCTGTTAAGGTAGGCATGGCTTGAACTCACATGAAATCCTAGAGTTTTGCTGCCAGCAGCTTTGCAGTTTGGGAAACAGAGAAACCAAAGCTGAGTATTTTAAAGAATGACTGTATCTGGAAATGACACTCATCAAAGATGTAGTTTTTCTCAGTGTTCTAATTTTAAATTTTTTATCTGAATATTTGCATCAAATATTTCTTTATGTGGAAAATGTATGTTTTACCTCCTTAAAATGCCTAAAAGTTAGTTACTAGCTACTTTGAATTAATCTATACACAATGATTAAGTGCATTTAATATTGGTAATTTAATGAAAAGCATTCCTTGCCCAGTGGATGTATACATTTTTGAAAGAATAAAGCAGAATTATATAATACGAAATGCTATGTAAAGTTTTCTATGTAAAAATAATATGTATAATACTGTTAAAATATCCCATGCTTTGATCAGGTGGTAAATCAATAAAGTTTTCAAAAGTAAAGCTGTTTTTAATGTAATAGTAATTGTACACATCAAGCCAGTTTTCAGTTAGTTCGAATTTGACCTCATGGCAAACATAAACTTGTAATTTTCAAATGACAGCAAAGCCCCTATATTTAACAAAAATAATTATTCATAGAAGAATATTAATTGTATGTCTTAATTTTTTTTATAAGGAATATCCCTGTCCCAAAGATGAAATGGGAAAATCCAGTTGTGAACCGATTCTTTTTGTTGTTGTTGGTTTTTTTTTTGGTACTCGGAATTGAACTCAGGGGCCCACACTTGCCAGCCCGGCACTGCACCACTGAGCTACAGTGATCAGAGTCTTGTTTTTTTGGTACTGGGGGACCGAACTCAGGACCTTGCGCTTGGGAGGCAGGCGCTGGAACCACTGAGCTAAATCCCCAGCCCTGATCCGATTCTTACACATGCCTTGAATCCACTTTACCTTACTAATTAATCTGACCAGTGGTCAGCTCCCAAGAGAGGAGAAACCTACTGTCCCTGACCTACTGCCCCTGACACTGAGGCCTAGATCACAGAGCAGCGGGACCCCGCTGGGCTCTGAGTGTCCCGGGGTGGTTCTAGGCTCACACATGGGGCTCACATGAGCACCATAAAGTCATAGGTTAAAGTTGCAACTCATTGTTTGCCTTAAAGTGTTCCACTTTTGAAACTAATAACATTGTCATCATCATTACTTCCCTGAAGCCAAACCACTTATCTCTGTGGAATTAAATGTCAGGAACTTCCAATGAAGAAAAAAGCAAGTGCATCACCTCCCGGAAAGCTTGCTAGAGAGTCGGTGTCTCTTCAGGGTAGGCCAAACCTGGGCCAGGGCTAGGCCAGTGTTCTTCAACCACTGCCAACCAGTGATTTGAGATTTTTCAAGGGGCACGGGTGCGACACTTTGGCAATGTCTGGGGACATTTCTGGTCATCACAGCTGGGATAGGGGTAGCTACTGGTATCTAGTGGGTAGAGGTCAAAGATGCTGCTACACAGCCCCCAAAGTATTGCATTCCCAGGCCCAAGTGTCAGCTGTGGGTGGGTAAGCTGAGAATTTCAGCACTGGGCAACTGTGACTTCCTAGCTCTACGAAGGGCCCTCCAACCTGGGGGTGGGATGCCCGAAAGTCAGTCTGTGGAAGATACTTCCAGCTTGCTTTGGTCTTTTCAAAACAAAACAACGCTTCTAGCCAGGTGTGGTGGTGCACACTTAATCCCAGCACTCTGAGCCAGGAGGATCACCTCGAGTTTAAGGCCAGCCTGGGCTACATAGCAAGAACCTGTCTCCAAAAAAAGAAAAAATGCTGGAAGAGAACACTGAAGTAGGGACATGCATGGATATAAATGGTTCAGTCTCCATAGTGCTGTTCACACCAGCCAGAAATTTGTTAGCAACAAAATGCACCCAAACTAGAAACAGTCCAGCATAGGTGTGCATATCTGTAATCCCAGCACTAGGGAGGCTGAGGCAGGAGGATTGCTGTGAGTTTAAGGCCAGACAGGGCTACATAGTTCAAGCCAGCCTGGACTAAATAGCAAGACCTTATCTCAAAAAACATGGCAGTTGATAAATCTTAGGTGAAATGATTCTCCAACTGGGGCAAAACACTTTATAGGAACTGAAAGTAACATGTCACAGTAAAAGCCGAGTATAGCACTGTAGTTCAGGCCAGCCCTGAACTCACTATGCAGTCCTGGCTGGCCTCAAACTCAGTGATTCTCCTGCTTCAGCCTCCCAAGTGCTGGGACTAACAGGTGTGCACCACCATCCCCAACCAGCTGCAGTTTATTACCAGGAACACGGGTGACATCTCATGGGGCACCCCTAAAAAGGGCTTTAGTTTGAGCTGTGAGGGGAACATCTGTAGTTCCTACAAGGATAGCAACTGCAATGCCCGTGCCACCTCCTCCTACCAGCACACACACAAGTGCTCTTTGGCCCCATACTGCTGTGTTAGATGACTGCAGACAATGCCATCCATGCCATAATTCACTCAGCACCTGCTCCCAAGGTAGTTGGTAGAAAGCAGGACCATGCTGTGCAGCAAAAGGGTCGGCTCGGTTTCTTTCACTCTCCTAGCCAAGTTTGACGCTTGTCTTCAGCAATATGGGCAGAATTCAGGGCACCAGGATAACAAGTCAATTTCACTGTCTGAGCAGTGAGCTGGCCAATCAGTTCCAGCTTTGCCAAAGCCCTGTCCAGCTGGTGAAACACTGATGTGAGTCTTCATACACCCGTCTCGGCAAGGGAGGAGGCAGGTAAGGTGTGAGAGTTGAAGGCCAGCCTGGGCAGTGTAGCAACTCAGTGAGCCCTAGTCTCAAAATAAAAAATGGGCTGGGAATGTAATGGTGTGAAGGGCCTGGGTTCAATCCCCAGTACTGTAAGAAAAAAAATCAAGATGCAATCTGTGTGAGGCTAGGCGGGTTACTGATAATTTATTGGCTGCCTAATCTCTAAAATAAGGATAATAATAGTAACTTGCCCCTTAGGGTGGCTGTGAGGATTAAAGGGCCAATAATGAAACCCGTAAGAGACCACCTGGGAAACACCACGTGCTGAACAGGCTTGGCTGTAAGAGCCTCTTTTTTCTTTCTTTTCTCCCACCTCTCCCTTCTCCCCTCCTTTCCCTTCTTCTCTCTCCTCTCCCCTTCCTTTCCAACCCCACCTCCATCTTTTTTGTTTGCAGCACTGGGGGTTGAGCCCTGGGCCTTTCACGGAGCTACATCCCAAGACGTTTTCGTGTGTGTGTGTGTGTGTGTGTGTGTGTGGTGTACTAGGGGCAAAACCTTTTTATTTATTTTGAGAAGGGGTCTTGGTAAGTTACTAAGTTGCCCAGGCTGGGCTTGAACTTGTGACCTGTTGTCTCAGCCTCCCAGAGTAGAGTGCTGGGGTTACCACCACACCTGGCTTCTCTCTTTTGGAGATGGAGTCTCACTAAATTGCCCAGTCTGGTGTTAATCCTAGTCCTGCCACCTCAGCCTATAGAGTAGCTAGGATTTAAGACAAGAGCTATGGTGCCCAGCTTTCTTTTTATTTAATGTATTATTTTTATTTACATAATTTATTTTGGGGTACCAGGGATCAAACCCAGGGCCTCATGCACGCTGAACACCTGCTCTACCACTGAGCTACACCTCCCCCAGTTTGTGTTTCTGGCACCCTGCTGTCTCGAAGTCCCCCATTCCCCCAGGGGTGCTGCCTTGGCTTGGGAGTCAGACCCTCGCCATGGCCCCTGCTTCAGAGGGTTCCGCTTCTGCTCCAGCTGCTCCTCTCTACAGGGCAGCAGCACGGACCAAATGTGTGTGCTCATCGAGTGCCTCTGTGGTGCCTTTCAGGCCATGCTGTGGTTGCCCAGGCCCTGAAACTCCCAACCTATGGGGGCAGGTCAGGCGAGACCTCTTTCTGGGCCACTTCTTCAGAGGCTGACTTCACAGCAGGCTGTGAACGCCCTTGAGCTGAAAGGCTGACCTAGGCACCTTTGTTCATGGGAGTGTGGACAGAACTGACTGTACACACACACACACACACACACACACACACACACACACACACACACGAGAGGCTTTCAGCGCAAGCTGAAGCTGAAGGTGGAAAGAGAAGGTGCAGGTCACGGGGCCATTTCTCCCCATGCTGCCATGTTCTGGTGAGGAGCCTGAAGCTGGTCTTTGAACCTGGTCTTCTAGGTTATTCCTAAAGGAAGGAAGAGAGAATATTTTATTTAAATGATTATTCACCTGACATAGAATTTACATTTGCATGTGAGCTGACATTTGTATTTCTGTCCCAGAGCTTGCAGATGTTGGTACTATGCTAAGCGTGTTCTCTGTAACCTCATTTGTCTGCTATCACAGGATCTCAAAGCAGCCCTTCCCTCCCCTTGTGAGACTCCTCCCTGGGGTGAGACTCACCAACGGGGTTGCAGTGAAAGAGAGGGTTGGGAATCAGAAGTAGTGTGGGGCTGAGTTTAAGAGCTAGACTCTAGAGTTAGACATCTTGGCTTCCATCCAGCTAAGTGACCTGGGACCATCTGAGCCCAGGTACCCTCTATAAAAAGCAGGGATGAAGCAGAGCGTGGTGGTGCTCACCCATAATCCCATCACTTGGGAGCCGAGGCCACTGTGAGTTCAAGGCCAGCCTAAACTACATAGTGAGACCCTGTCTCAGAAAACGAAACAAAAAGCAGGGATGGTGATGATCATAGTACCAACTTTATGGGGTTGTCATGAGAATTAGAGGTTGAAGGATGGTTGAACAAAGAATGAGTATAAAAAATGAACAATGAGGGACTAGGGATGTAGCTAAATGTTAAAGTGCTGTCCTAAGCATGAGTAAGACTCTGGCTTCCATCCCCAGCAAGAGGCAGGGCAGTAGACAATCAGGAGCATCTTCGAGGAAGAAGTCATGAAGTTCTTTCTTTCCTCCTTCAGGCCTTTTGGGGGAGGGAGAAGTGAGGCTTCAGTAGGACACCAGGGACAGCAATTTACCTAGACTCTGTCTCAAAATAAAATTTATTTCTTTATCTATTTATTCATTTTGGATTTTTTTTTTTTTTTGGTACCAGGGATTGAACTCTGGACCTTGCACTTTCGAGGCAGGTGGCAGAACCACTGAGCTAAATCCCTGGCCCTCACCTTGGATTTTTGAGACAGGGTCTCTCTAGGTAGTTCAGGCTGGATTTTGACTCACTATGTAGCCCAAGTTGGCTCTGAACTAGAAGCAATCCTCTTGCCTTAGCCTCCCGAGTACTGGGATTACAGGTGTGTGCTACCAGGCCTGGCTCCAAAATAAAATTTTTTAAAGGGCTGAGGGTGTAGCTCAGTGGTAGAGTGCTTGCCTAGCATGAACAAGGGCCTTGGTTCCATTCCCAGTAGTGGGAGAAGAAAAAAATCTGCATTTTTTCCACCAAATATTATTGAGTACTTACTATGCGTCAGGTGCTTTCATAAACTAGCATGGTGCCTGGCCTCACCAGCTTGCATTCTAGCTGAAGAAAGAGAACAGATCCCTGCAGATTTCAGTGAGCTTTGAGGTCACTAAGACGGTAACTATGGTCAAGGACGCATCTGGAAGAATGAACATTTGAGTTGAACCAAGAAGGAACTAGCCATGGAGACATCCAGAAAAAGAACATGTGGCCCTGGGCAGAAACAAGTATGGAACTCTAAAGTCATCAGAAATAGTCGATTTTGAGGTATATTAACAAAGTGGACAAAAAGGAAGAGGGTTTTTGAATTTGTGGGAAAGAGGTGAGACTTCTAGGCACAAAGAGAAAACTAGAAAGGCTTCACAGCTGTGCAGTCCAAAAACACAGAGTCAGGGCCATTGGTGTCAGTTTCCTCATCTAAAAACTTGGAGTAAAAAAGGACAACAACAACAACAACAAAACTCAGAGTGTAGGCCGGGCATGGTGCCACAAGCCTATGATCCCAGCACTCAGGAAACTGAAGCATTCGATTGCTGAGTACGAGGCCACCCTGGGTTACATAATGAGTTCAAGGCCAGCCTGAGCTGCATAGTGAGATCCTATCTCAAAAACAAACAAACAAAAAAACAAACAAAACCCAACCCCCCAAAAACTGTGGTAATAGAAAAAAAAAAAACCGAAACCAAAAACCAAACCAAATCTGACCCTAAAATCATTATTGCCAGAATTCTTCGCATTCCTACCCCGTCTCCTCCTCCTCCTGCCATGGGCATTCCAAGAAAAAATTTAGATTTTTTTCTGGGTATGGAGCTCAGCCTCAGGCACACTAAGCACTCTACCTCTGAGCTTCTAGCTGATTCCTGAAAGCAGAAAACAGGCACATTACACAGGTCTGTAAAAATTCGAGGGAACCACTCTGATCCTCAAAAGAAAATGTATCTTTTTCTGGTAGCGGGGATCAAACTCGGGTCCTTGTGCTTGTGCAGCAGGCAGCGAAACCACTGAGCTAAATCCCGGGCCCTAGAAAATGTATTTTTGCCTCAAGTATATTCCAGTCTGTCAATAGAGTACAATGCAGTATAATCCTGAAATTACCTTTCAAAATGCTTAAATGACCTCTTAAACAAGATTGAGCTGGCCCTTGCTTAACCAGTAATCCCAGCCGCATATTCTCCTTCATAAAATGGGTAAATAGAAGTGTATTTTGTTGTTCTTTTGGGGAGGGGTGTTGAGAGAGGGTCTCAATATATAGTTCAGTGTCTTAATTACCTTCCTCAATGAACTACACCTCTTTATATATGACTTTTTTTTTGGTACCGAGATAGAACTCGGGACCGAACTCAGGACCTTGTGCTTGCGAGGCAGGCGGCGGCACCACTGAGCTAAATTCCTGGCCCTATATATGACATTTTATTCAATACCCAACAAATATTTACTGAGCAGCTATTTTGTGCCCTAGGTGCTAGGGTAACACCGGTAAATAAGATCAATAAGGCCCTTGCTCTAATAGAGTCCAGTGGGGGAAAAAGACAATAAACAGAGAGACAATTAATTTCAGAAAGTGATAAACACTAAGAAGAAAACAATGATCCAGTGGAGCCAAGCTTTCTAGCTAAAAGACAGGCCACCCAATTTAATGTGAAATTTCAGATAATGTATGACTTCTTAGGGTAAGTATGTCCCATGCAATATTTATACCAAGATGTATTTTATTTACTTTATTTCTTGAGAGTCTTCCCATGTAGTTCAGGCTGGCCTTGAACTCATATGTAGCCCAAGCTGGTCTTGAACTTAAAGTGATTCTCCTGCCTCAGCCTCCCAAGTGACGGGATATGAGTATGCACACCTCACCCAGCTTTCTAAAAATGCATTTTTAATAAAATTCATATTAACTAGGCATCCTGTATTTTATTTGCTAAGTGGTGTGCTGTTGGGTGGTGAGGAGTGCACAAATTCAGACAGGGTGAAAGGCCTCTTTGAGGAAGTGACATTTGAGCTGCAACCTGAATGTAAAGAAGGAATAAATCATTCAGGGATCTAGGGGAGCATCCCAGGCAGAGGCTCTGAAGTGGGAAGAACAGCAAGAAGTTGTGTGGTGGGTGAGCTGAGTCACGGAGACGGGAGGAGGGAAAGCAACAAATGCAGGCAGATTGATGGGGCTTGCAAGCCAGGATAAGAGGTGTCATGAAACTGACATCCATCATCCCTTCATTCAAACTAAGCAACATTTTATCTTATTTATTTTTGTGGTTGTTATGGTTTGGGTCTAGATGTTCCCTCAAAGCCTCATGCAGTCATAGGTGGGTGAATCTACAGTGTGTGATGCTGGGATTAAGAGTGTGTGATTACTAAACCACAACATGTGAGTGGTTTGGCACCGCCCTAATCCCGCTAGTCTGAATAAGATAAAAAGCAGCAGAAAGGCACTGTGAAGGTCTCTTGTTGCTTTTGCTGTGTTCTCTTGCCATGAACTGTTGCCCCTCTGCCACCCTGCCTTGGAGCCAGCCGATGATGGACTGAACCCTCTACAAACTGTAAGCCAAATAAACACTTTCCCCTTTAACTTTGGGTGTTGGGTATTTTGTCTCCTGAGAGAAAAGTAACTAACACAGTGGTACTGGGGATTGAACCCACGGCCTTCACATACATACAGAGCTTTTTATTTTTCATTTTGATAAAGGGGCTTACTTAATTGGTAAAGGCTTTAATTTTTTTTTTTCCTTGGTACTGGGGATCGAACTCAGGATCACCAGCCATAAAGGGTTTAACTTGTTATCCTCCTTCGTCAGCCTTCCAGAATGCTGGGACTACAGGCCTGTGCCACGAGAATTGGCTAACATTTTACATTTTATTCACAGGTATTGAATTTTTGCATTTGTAAACAGGCATCTATGTAATTCTGGGCTCTACTTGTTTTATCAAATAATGACCATATGCTGTGCCTTTCAGTTTCTGGAGCAGCAAACTAGCAATTCCAACCATGGGCTCTGAGTGGAAGCAGCAGGGTCTGCTAAGAGAGGCGGAGGTGACCAAAGCCGAGGGCTGGGATTTCAGTAGTCACCACTGGTTCCTCTTTCCCAAAGGCAGTATGTTTATCACAGGATCCTAGGGGCTCTATTTCAAAAACACATCCTGAAGCTATCAATTTCTCTCCACGTGCAGTGCCACCCACAATGGCCTCCTCACTGGCCTCCCTGCTTAAGGCCCTTTTCCTCCAAGATAGTCCATTCCCGCACAGGAATGGATGAGCCTTTAAAACTATAAATTTGGTGGTTATCTTGGAATGGATGCACTTAAGACATGGTCCAGATGCTGGCTAACAAAGGCCTACTTCACCTGGTCCGTGCAGGTTTCTCTAACTCTACTTCATTAAACACAGCCTAGCTAGCTCTTTCTCGCCCCAGACCAGGCTGACCTTCACACAGCCGTTTTCTTGTTGAAAGGTCAATCTCTTCTCGTTAAGGGGACCTCCCTGATCATCCCTTTTACCTTCCAAGTCGCTGTCATGTCGTCCTGTTTTTATTTTGTTCTCATAACACTTTACCAAGGTCTGAAGTTCTTGTTTGTTACGTTTCTCTAAAATAGAAGTTCCTTGAGGGACGGAGAATTCTTGAATTTGCATAGTACGTTCAACAGTTAAGAGCTACTACGTGCCAAGCCCTTTCATCAAAGTAGGTCACAACCCAACCACCTGTCGCAGAATCTGCGTTCTTCTCAGAAAGAGCGAGTTTGCGCAGCCCGTTAGAGTAGAACCGAAGGAAAAGGTCAGTTGTGACGTCACGCAAAACCAGAGCGGGGTTTCGATTGGCCCTTCGAGCCTGGGCGGGGCCGGGGCCTTCGGGGCCCTGCCCCACGCCTTGGCCCTTTACACATGCGCTCTGGCTGCAGCCTCGCTGCCGCGCCATTTTGCCTGGGTTTTGAATGTGAGGCGGAGCAGCGTCAGAAGAAGGTACTGCTGGCTATAGTGTGCGGCTAGGATTCCCTCTATCCCCACAAGGTGAGGCGCGGGGCGTGCACGGCTTAGTAGGGTGGTTCTTGGGTCCCAGCTGAAGGAGGGATGAAACGCTCCCGGGACTTCCGAGCGCCAGGCATCGAAGACCGCACCTCTGGGTTAGAGCTGGAATGTAGGCCTCTGCCACGGGCCATGTGCACCAGCCATGACTTCGCCTCCCCAGCCAGGACCTGCCGCATACCCCAGCGTCAGGGCTCAGCGTCTCACCCAACCGCCGCGGGGCCTGTGAGGGGCGAGGGCGGCTGAGGCGCGGCCTGAGGTGGGCCGCTCGGGCGCCCGCCTCTACCCTCCAGCGCTGCTCTGATTGGTTGTGCGGGCGCCTCGTTGCCCCGACGGCTGTTCCTCATTGGTTCCGTTCGTGCGTCAGTTCTCGGCGCGCCGGGCCCCTCAGCGTGAGCGGGCTGTGAGATGACTGGGCCTGTCGGGTTCTGGGGTCCCTTCGAGAGTAGGCGCCCGTGGTCGCCCTTCCGCTGAAGCTGGAGGGGCCTTGAACTCACCTTCCTGTCTTTTCTGCTTCCTTTTCCCTGACTGTAGAGTGGGCGTTTCCATCTCACTTTGCTGAGTTGTGAAGAATAATTTCTAGTCCGTGCACCTGGGGTATAATAAATGCCCGCTAATACGGGGCTCCACCCTCCGGGGGACTTTGGGCTTTGAAATTACGTGGCCTGGACTCCCCGCTTAGCCTGTTCCTGGGAGTGCTATTTAGGGCTAGTCCATTCATCTCTGCGAACCTTCATTTTCTCTGCGGAATGATAGTATAATGAACATCGTAAAGTGACTTTGAGGATCCGCTGAGTTATTTACTGTTTGTTAACAGAGGTCCTGCCTGAGCCAACCATTGTCTCCTCCCACCTTTCTCTTTCGCCCCTTAACCACGAGCTGTTCTGACCTGACCTTTTTCTTTTTTCTTTTAGTTTTTTGAGACGGGATCTCACTGTGTAGTCCAGACTGGTCTTAAACTCACTATGTAGACCAAGCTGGCCTCGAACTCTTCCTTCCTCAGCCTCCCTAGTGCTGGCATTACAGGTGTACCGCAGCCACCCTAGTTTAATTTACTCTGTAGCATTCACCTCATCTCACAGTTGCTTGTTTACTTGTTCTTGTCTTTCTGGACTGCTAGGATGTGAGCATTTTAAGGCCAAGGACCTTGTATGTCCTGTTTATGGCTGTATCTCACATGTGCTCTCTGGTTTTGTTTTGTTTTTTTGGTACCGGGGATCGAACTTTGAGACTTTGTGCTTGCGAGGCAGGCGCCGGAACCACTGAGCTAAATCCCCGGCCCACACATGTACTTTCTACATGATGGAGATGCAGCAATATTACTTATCCACAGAGGCACAGGAGAGGACCCTTTATGCTTGAATTCCACCTTTCCTTTTTTTCTTTTCACCTTGGGTTCCCATAGTCATTTCATTGGCTTGTTTGTGTGTCTCCATTTTTGCATAATTCCCGAGGCTCATCTTGTACCTAGTTTCTCCCCTCCCACTCTCATTTTTTCTTTTTTCTTTTTTCTTTTGGTACCAGGGATCAAACTCGGGACCTTGCACTTGCCAGGCAGGCGCTGGAACCACTGAGCTAAATCCCCAGCCCTCCCCCCCCCCCCATCAGTTTTCCGTAATGCAAGGAAATTCTTTCTCTTCTGGCCATTCTCATTTTTACTAGTAAGGGTCTGGGACAAAGGGAAATCATACCCTACACAAGATTGCATGAGTGGGAGAGCAGTGCTCTTGTTTTGGAATTAGTTGCTTCATTAAATAACTTTATTGAACAACTACTTAATCTCTGGGGATACAGTGAAGAAACCAAAATGGACAGGGCGTCTTCTCTTGGGGAGCTGGTATTCTAGTGGGTAAGGGAGAAAACAAATGAGTGACCTAGATTATTTCAGATAATGACAAGTGACAGAATGATGTGACAGAAAAAAGCCTTCTCTGAGGAAGTGATTGAACAGAGGTCATCCAGGAAAAGATGAAGGGAACAAAATTCCAGGCAGAAGGAGTGGCTTTCTAGGCAGAACAATGCAAAGGGTCAAGAACAGAGACAGGCTTTGGAATATTGAAATGTTTTAGGATCATTCAGGTTGCTAGAGTGCTGTGTAAAGAAGTGTTCAGGGCCCAGATCCTATAGGGCTTTGTAGCCAATATAAGAAGTTAGGATTTGGTTCTAAGGGGTAGATTCCCATGATTAGAAAGCAAAGGGTAGGTTGACATGTTGGGGTTTGTTTTTGATGTGTACCTGTTCCAGATGGGTTTCATTTATTGGATTTCTTCTCTGCCAAACTATAGGGCTTCAGGAATGGTTCTGGAATGGGGAGAACTTATCTAAGGAAAGAGCATACATCTTGGATTAGCCTATGTCACAGATTTAGGAGATGTCTGTGCAAAACAAAGCTTTAATTCCAGAATTCATCTATAATTACAGGCCTGTAGGAAGTGGCTAGATACAAGTTCAGCCATTCAATAAACAGGAATTTGGAATTAAGATAAGTTTATTATAATTGATTTATCATGGTTAAGATTGTTACTTTAAGCCAGGTGTGGTGGTGCACACCTGTAATCCCAGCACTCAGGAGGCTGAGGCCGGAGGATCACTGAGAGTTCAAGGCCAGCCTGAACTACAAAGGGAGACCCTGCCTCAAAGAAAAAAATAAAAGATTGTTATTTTAAATTGTTGGCAAGGATTTCCAAAGATCTACGGAGAAAACATTGAACTCTCATTTAAAGGTGATAAAGTAAACCACATGCAGTGACACACACTTGTAATACCAGCATTCTGTAGGCTGAAGGAGGAGGATTGTGAGTTTGAAAACAACATAGATTACATAGTGAGACCTTGTCCCCCGGCCCAAAAGAAAGATGGTAACTAAGGCCTTTATTTTTAATTTTTAAATTTTTCAAATTTTTTTTGGCACTGGGGATCGAACTCAGGACCTTGCAGTTGCGAGGCAGGTGGCAGAACCAGAGCTAAATCCCTGGCCCTGTTTTTGTTTTTTTTTGAGACAGGGTCTCACTATGTAGTTCAGGCTGGCTTTGAACTCAGTATGTAGCTCAGGCTGGCCTTGAACTCAGTGATCCTCCTGCCTGAGCCTCCCCAGTGCTGGGCCTGGCTAATGCATTTTAAATTTATTTTGCAGTGCTATGGATTGAACCCAGGGCTTTGTGTATAGACAAGCACTCTACCACTGAATTACATCCCAGGCCCTGTTTGTTTGTGGTAGTAGGGATTGATCCCAGGGCCCTTGCACTGAGCTACATCTCCAGGCGCCTCTGTAAGACCGTGGGCCTCACCAAACACTCCAAGGAGCTGACTACAGTGAAGATCACCTGGGAGGGAACACACCGGACAAGTTGTGAACGTAAAACAGACCTTTATTAGTCTGGCCAGACGGCACCCTCCAAGCACCAAGCTTAGAGAGGCGCCCAGCTCAGAGTCTGAGGCTCTTTTATAGGGGTCACAAGAGGGAACCTGGCAAGCAGCTGTACAGAAGCAAGACTTTGGCGGTTAGGGGAGTGTAGCAACTGGTACAGAAGTGAGGTGTTCTGCTGTTAGAACATTTGTAAAACAACAGTTGACTCTTGTTTCTAAGAGACTGTCTAAGGGGAGGAGGTTTCTGAGCTTCCTCCTTCTGAGTTCATCTAAAGGGCAGGCAGGTGGGTCAAGCAGCAATATGGAGTCTGTCTTGTTAACAAGGGTCCTTCACCTCCACTTCCCCCCTCCAGTGTTTACCAGTTTAGTATACGGGGTATAACTGAGGCACAGCCAGCTGAGAACTGCTTAGGGCAAAGAATGGAGAAAGTGAGTCAATGCTCAGATTCCCTCTCACTGTCTTCCCTAGTACCTACACAAGTTTACCACTATACCTGCCAGGCTTTTTTTAGTTTTTATTTTGAGACAGGGTCTCATCTCAGTAGGTTGATAAGTTGCCGGGGGCTGGGCTCAAACTTGCGATTCTCCCAGCTTGGCCTCCCAAGTGCTGGGATTACAGTTGTGTGCCAGCACTCCTGGGGATGTTTTTGTTGTTGTTGTTGTTAATCCTGGCTATGGTTATTTCCTCATCTAACGTGTAACTTGAATTTCTGTGTCTGTTATGTTGAGGTTGATCTTCACAGGGTACCCTCCAGTCTTGACTGGGAACTGGTATTTTAGCTGAGTGCTGACACGTTGACTCATCCTATGGTTCAGCAAATCCTCAGAGAAGGTCTGCTGTGTTCCAGGCAATGTTAAAGGTCCTGGGTATAAGAAACAAGTCCAGGGGTCAGAGATTTAGCTCAGTGGTTCCACTACCTGCCTCGCAAGCACAAGGGCCCGAGTTCGATCCGCCGTACCAAAAAAAAACCCGAGACAAGTCCAAGATAATTTCAAGTGAGGATAATTGCAATTAAGGTAGTAAAGAGTTGACAGTGAACTGAGAGCTAAATGGCATCCACTCTCAAAATAGAGGAAAATCCTCTTTCCCTCCCTCCTGCCTCTCTTGTCTGTCTCTGTCTCTTTTCTTTTATTTTCTTTCTTTTTTTTTTTGGTACCCAGGGGTCAAACTCAGAACCTTGTACTTGAGAGGCAGGCATGGTGCTACTGAGGTAAATCCTCGGCCCTCTTTGTTTCTATTGCAGTACTAGGGATTGACCCAGGGCCTTTGCACTGAGCTACATCCCCAGCCCCCTTTTTGCTTTTTGTTTGTTTTTTGAGACAATGTCTTGCTGTATAGTTCAGACTGACCTTGAGTTTGCAGTGGTCTCCCTGCCTCCACGTCCTGAGTGTACCGCCATGCCTGCCTCCTTTTTCATATTTTTATTTTGAGAAAGGATCTCACTAAATTGCCCAGACTTGGTTTGAACTTGTGATCCTCCTACATCAGCCTCCCAGAGTGCTGGAATTACAAGCATGCATTGCCATGCCTTGCTGAAGAAGAGCATTATTGCAGTCAGGGAGATCTGTCTTAGATGGTTTGAGAAACAGAGACTTTGTTGCTGGAACACAGTGAGAGCCAGGAGGAAAGGAGGAGATAAGGTCAGTAGGTTCCAGGTTGCATAGATTATGCCAATTGTGGAGTTTGGATTTTTTTTTGGTACCAGGGATTGAATTTGGAACCTTACGCTTTTGAGGCAGGCGGTGGCACCACTGAGCTAAATCCTCAGCCCCTGAGTTTGAATTTTTAATACCAGTAATTATGAGATATCTAAGAAATTTTGGTTGCAAAAAATTTTTTTTGTTGAGATGCAGATATGCTGAGGAATTTTTTTTTTTTTTTTTGGTACAGGGGATGGAACTTGGGACCTTGCGCTTTCGAGGCAGGTGGTGGAACCACTGAGCTAAATCCCTAGCCCTGGAGTGTGTTTTTAAATGCAGCAAAATAGATATTATTACTCCCTCTAACACTCCACCCTCCTGTTTGTAACATACCACCTTGCATGAATCCCCAAAGGTAGAATTAATTTGTGTGTGGCAAAGAAGGGGGCCCCCCTTTTTAAAGCTCAAGATATACTGATGTAAATGCTTGTGCTTGGCAACAGCGAATTCTCATGATTTTGTAACAGTTTCAGTATTTTTTTTTTTGGTACTGGGGATCAAACTCGGGACCTTGTGCTTGTGAGGCAGGTGGTGGAACCACTGAGCTAAATCCGCAGTGAGTATTTCAACACAGAAAAAAGGAATGGGAAAAATGAATGGGCTAAATCACTGCTTTACAAAGTGTATTCATTAGAAAAGGGACTCTGTGGCCAATTAATGGGGAAACTTGATTAAACAGTGTAAACTGGTGACATCTGAGTGAGTTCTTGAAGCCCTTAAAGTACTTTGAATTATGAATCTCCAAAGAGGTCAGGATATAATATGTAGTATTTTCCATGCTTTTGATAGAAAAAACCCCACAAAAAGTAGCTTCTCAGGAAGTTGTATGTGTGCTTGAGCGGGACTTGCTGGTTGGACCTATAGAGTAGATATGCTCTTGGTCAAGGAGAGGGAGTGAACAAATGGGTGGTGGACTCTATTAAATCACTTCCTTTGTGATAAAAGCATTTTTTAATGGGAAGGACTAGAGTAAGGAGAACATAGATAAATTTCAGTAGATCTCCTTAGAAGGTTGTAGTTTCTGGATCCTGGACATCCTGCCTTGTGCATACCTGTGAGCTCATTTCTTATCTTTAGAGAGAGGGAGAGAGAGAGAGAGAGTGTGTGTAAAATGAAGGCTTGTTTTTTTTTCATTCTTTGGAACATCACTGTTCAAAATCTGAGTCATCTTTTTTTTTTTTTTTGGTACCGGGGATTGAACTCGGGTAGGAACCACTGAGCTAAATCCCCGGCCCTGAATCATCTTTAACTATTTCTTCCTTTTCCTGGTTCTCTGGCTACTCTTTCACATGAGCCTTTTGATTGTGTTCTTGGTTCTTCTACTCTAGTTCAGTCAGTCTTCATTCGTTATTTCCACATAAGAAATATCCTTTCGTAGCAGAAAGAAGGTAGGTATTTGGAGCCTTCTGATTTGAATCTGATCTTTATTAATTGTATATAAGTTGAAGCAAGTAAGTTAACCTGAGTGGTCTTCCTTGTTTGCAAAATGATCACTTGAAATAAATGATACACAACAGATAAAATTTAGTACTATGTGCCTGATTCATTCATATGACTTTTCTCCACTGAAGAAAAAGTGAACAGTTCTGTTATTCTCTTTAGCTCCAACTCCCATCTGCAAACCATTACCAGCCCAGAGTTCCTGTACTTCATTAAATTTTTACCTACTTCAGAACATCTTCAGAGGCTTTCTGTTGTATATTAAATCCGGAAGCTCTTCAGCCAAGTACAGGTATTGAGAAACCTATATGGCCTGATCTTAGTTTCCTAGTCCACTATTCTTTCCATTTCTTGTTTGTTTGTTTGTTTGTTTGTTTGAGACAAGGTCTTACTATGGCTGATCTTGAACTTGGGGCAATCCTGCCTCAGCCTCCTGAGTGCTGGCTTTACAGGTATGTGCCACCACGCCTGGCTTTCTTCCCATTTCTTGTTACTTCACTCACACTTGCTTTGGAGAGGGATCCTCTTTGTACTTTGCCTGTTTAAATACAAGTATATATAAACACATGTCTTCAGGGTTCAGCTCAAGACTCACAGCCTCTGAGAAGTCCTAGATGGCTTCCCACTCTAATGACTCCTAACTTCTTAGCATTTAAGTCTGCTCCAGGGGATAAATGTGTTTCAGAATTCAAATTTTTTTGGGGGGGTGGGGCACATACTATGGATTATGACATATCCCTAGTAGGGCTTGGGGTAGCACCCTTTAGTCAGACACATTAAAATTTTAAGTTTTGGGCTGGGAATGTAGCTTAGCAGCACAGCACCTGCCTGGTAAAAGAGAGGCCCTGAATTCAAGTCCTGGTACCAAAAAAAAATTCAAATTTTGCTGCCAAATGAGTTTGCCATATACTTGTGTTTTTATTTATTTTTTAATTTTTTAAATTTTTTTTTTTTTGGTACCAGGGATTGAACTCCGGTCTTTGCGCTTGCAAGGCAGGCGATGGAACCACTGGGCTAAATCCCCAGCCCTAACTTGTTTTTTTAAAAAACATCTTTTCAGCCCGGCACATTGGTGTGCACCTGACATCTCAGAATTTTATTTTCTTCATATTTTGTACATTTGTCCAATGTCCTACTATTACCTATATGTATTAACTTTTACAGTCAGGAACTTTTCAAATTTTATCCTTTTGAAATGTCTGTGACAAAAGGTAGTCACGTTTTTACCCTTAGAGGAGCCTTAGTGCTGGTTCAGAACACTAGGTGCATCTAAAATGCCAAGTACTGATCTGTAATCCCTTTTTGCAGTCTTGACATCCAAAAAGTTTGTGGACCTGGTGTTGTGTGCCTATAATCCCAGCGCTGTGGAGACTGAGGCAGAACAGTTGCTGTGAGTTGAAGGCCAGCCTGAATTGGTCACAGCCTGATTGGTTCTCTGGGCTTAGATAGATCCCAGGCCATAGGACCCTACCCAGGCACCATCTACATGTACATTCCTAGGTGGGCTTTGTTTGATTTTTCTCTCACCTGCTTGTGCTTGTCAGGGCCTTATCTCTGGGATTTATAGGTTGGTTAGGAGGGTTTACATACAAGGTTGAGTTAGTGATCAAAGGGATGCATGTGTATCTAGTAACATAGTGACCCTAGAGTGAGAGTACATACGTGTGTGAGTGCATAGGTGTGAATTTATATTTTATATAAGTACTACTGTTAGGTAATGTCTGTCCCGTGTCTCCCCCCCCCCCCCCCAATCTCCTTTGCATTTTACTGGAGGTAAGGTAAGGAAAAGTGCTAACTTGGTTAGGGCACCTGACTTCCTTGAGCTCTGCTTATCAGCTCTCCTGCTTTTGTCTTGTTGATGGTTCCCTGCAGTAAAGTTTAACTATTCAAAATTTGCCAGAAGACTTAATGAGGCCCTTATTATGTCCTTTCCCTATCTACAGACAAGGACACACACACACACACACACACACACACACACACACACACACACACGCACGCACGCGCACACCCCCCCCCCAACCGGGACCACCGAGCTAAATCCCCAGTCCTCCCCAGCCCTTTTTATCTTATTTTGACACATGGTTTCCTAAGTTGCCAAGTTGGTCTTGTACGCAGTCTTCCTGCTTCAGCTTCCTGAGTAACTGGTGTTTACAGGCATGCACTACCATGCTTGGCAACATTTCCTTTTTTTTAATTGACAAGATTATGTATCTCATGATGTTTTGAAATATGTATATGCCATAAAATGCCTAAATCAAGTTAATTGACATGTATTACCTTGCACCTTTTTATTCTTTCCAGTGTTGGGAATTGAACCTAGGACCTTGTGTGTACTAGGCAAATGCTCTGTTTTGTGTGTGTGTGTGTGTGTGTTTGCATGTGGTAAGAATACTTAAAACCTACTCAGTGATTTTCTAGTATATGGTATTGTATATTGTTATTAATATAGACAGGCTTTATAATAAATTTCTTGAGCTGTATGGATATTTCTTAACGTATTTGTTATATCTATATAGGCCATTTAATTTAAAATTTATAATGTTAGATGTGGATTTTTTTCAGTCAGTATAATCTGTGAATTAGTGCTGTTTAAGCTTAAAGGTTTTTTTGTTTATATTTTGTGCTACTGCAGATTGAATCTAGGGCCTTTGAACTGAGCTACATAACCTGGCCCTTTTATTTTTTATTTTGAGACAGGAACTTGCTAATTCACGGTGTCATGCAGGCTGGGTTTGAATTGATGATCTCCCTGTCTTGGCCTCCTAGAGTGCTGAGATTACAGACATGTACTACTATGCCCTGCTGAAAAAATGTTTTCTAAATCACAATCACAACCATCATTTTCTGAACTCTAGAATTACCTCCCTAAATGCAAAATCTCAGCAGGTAGTTTGTTTGTTTGGTTTTTGGTTTTGGTACTAGGGATTGAACTTGGGTCCTTGTGCTTTCAAGGAAGGCGGTGGAAGCACAGAGCTAAATCCCCAGCCCAGCATGTAGTTTGTAATGAGTACTTATTGTTGCATGTTGTATACAAAAGTGTTCTACTTTAATCTCAGAACTTTCTATGCTTTGCTTTTTATTCATGCTGGGGATTGAACCTAGGGCTTTGGACACGCAAGGCAAGTGCTGTACCATTAAGCTACATTCTTAACTCTATGCATATATTTTGTTGTGTTTTGTTTTGGTTTTTTGTTTTGTTTTGTTGGTACTGGGGATCGAACTTTGGTCCTTGAGCTTGCACAGCAGGCAGCAAAACCACTGAGCTAAATCCCTGGCCCCTTGTTTTGTTTTTTTGAGACAGGGTCTCACTTTGTAGTTTAGGCTGGCCCTGAACTCACTATGTAGCCCAGCCTAGCTTTGAACTTGCAGCAATCCTCCTGCCTCTGCCTCCCAAGTGCTGGGATCACAGGTGTGTGCTACCACACCTGGGTGGTTATGCACGTTTTTTTAACTGCATAAAATTTTAATTTTTCAGATGGGTGTGGTGGCATAGGTCTGTAGTCCCAGCTGCTTAGGAGGTTGAGGTAGGGGGAATCACTTGAGCTCAAGAGTTAAAGGGTAGCCTGAGTAACAATGCCAGACCAAAAATGTTTAATTTCTTGCTGTGGGTTCTGCGCTATATCCCTCCTCCCCCTGCTTTTTTTGAGACAGGGGCTTACTGATTTTACAGGAATGCACCACCACACCCGGCTCTTGCTTTGGGTTTTAAAAGTTACTGTCATAGGTGATTTTTTCACCCTTCATTAGCCCTCCTTTTTTATAGCATTAGATCAGATAAATTTACTGTTTTTTTTTTTTTATTAAAATAATTTTATTGTCACACACACATACAGAAATTAAAACCATTCAAAGAAAAACAGTGCAAGGGGGAAAAAACTACAATAATATTCAAATACAGTAGAACTCAACCAAAACAAAACTGAAAAGCACTTAAACATTTTTCCATATAACTTAAAAAAATATCTCAAGCACCAACAAGACACCAGAGGATGTGATTTGTTTCAGAAAGATCCCCAAAACCAACATTGAACAAATAGTGGTCTGGAAAAAAAACTCCAGTTAGCTAGCAGACTCCACATGAGCCAAACTTCTGCCTAGTTTAAATTTTGATACAGTCATATGACACCCGATGGAAACATCTGAGAAGTATGTTATTAGGCCATTTCATCCCTGTGTATCCTTAATTACACTTTCAGTTTCTCACACTAGAGAAATACTGGTGATTTTGATCAATGCATCAACTGTGTTTTCTATGCCTATCTTGTTGAAATTATGGGATGTTCTCTCAGAATTTTGTTGTGGTTGAGGTGGTACTAGGGGACTGAACTCAGGGTCTTCACACTAAGGTGATCTCCAGTCCTTTATTTTTTATTGCAAGATAGGGTCTTGTTAAGTCACTACATTGTCCAAGCTAGGCTGGAATCTGTGATCCTTCTCCCTCACCCTCCCAGAGTGCTGTGATTATAGCATCTACTACCATTCCTGGCTCTTATCTCAGAATTATATCATGATTTGGTTTGGGTTGGATTGCTATGCTATGCTATGTGGTCTCAGCTGGTCTTGAACTTGCTGTGTATTTCCAGGCTGGCTTCAAATTTGAGATCCTCCTGCCTTAGCCTCCCAAGTTCTGAGATTACAGGCCGTATACCCAGGGGTTTTGGTTTTCATTACTAAGGATTGAACCCAGGAGTACTCTGCAATTGAGATATATCCCTAGTCCTTTTTATTTTTCATTTTGATTTTGTTTTGTTTCTTTGAAATAGGGTCTCACTTTGTAGTTCAGGCTGGCCTTCAACTCACAGAGATCCTTCTGCCTCAGCTTCCCTAGTGCTAGGATTATAGGCATGTCCCATCTGTGCCTGGTACTGTTTTTTTTCTTAAGCTTATTTTCTGGTCCTTTATCTCAGCAAAGAGTGAGGCTTACAGCCCATATCAAAAACATAACAAATACATGACTTTCAGGGAAAGGAAGACCCGTAATGTAAGAGTATTTTTATTTATTTAAATCACTGTGTTCCTGTGACCAGTTACCCAAATTAATATCTCTCTCTCTCTCCCTCTCCCTCCCTCCCTCCCAGGACTTGATAGCAATGGAGCTCAGTGATGCAAATTTACAAACTCTAACAGAATATTTGAAGAAAACCCTTGATCCTGATCCTGCCATCAGACGTCCAGGTAAAGAAAATAAATGTTTTTTGATTTATTCTTTTTTTGGTACCAGGGATCAAACTTGTGACCTTGCGCTTGCAAGGCAGGCAGCGGAACCACTGAGCTAAATCCCTGGCCCTAGTTGATTTATTCTTTAAGCACTGTGAGAGAAATCTCTGCAGTCTGTCTGGTTGTTAATTTGAAAGAAAAAAGATTAGTACTTGGATTCTCAGGCATATTTATACTGTGTGGTTGGCTGCTTACAACTGCTTTAACATGGTGTGTTCTTTATTTGTTTTTTAATAAAAGAGCTTTTATTTGGTATCTTCTACCATAAAAAATACAGTTTAGGTTTAAAAAGCACCAATATATTTAGAATGTTTCTTCCTTGATCTTTCTGAAAAACTACTTAAAACTTGCTATGCCACAACACCTGCCTACTTTAGAGTTAAATATTTAAAGGCAGAGAGATGAATGATGAGTATAATTGCTTAAAAATGATTAAATGAATGAAATAAGTGATCCGATTCTGGTCTCTTCATCTTACTGCTAGTATTGATTTAGTTAACATCTTTTAAGACTAGAGTTTCTTTTTTCCCTCCTGAGTTTGATCAGTTTCCATTAGCAACTTTTAATGTAAGCTTAGAATTTCAACCTCAAATGTGAATTTAAATGAGGGTGGCTGGTAAAATGGGCACTGGTAATAGCATGTGAATACATGCTCTGGTTGAGGGACAGATATTGTTTAGAACCAGCTAACTTTAGGAATTCAAGCCTGTTTGGCAGATTAAATTTCCAACTTTGCTTGAAAAATAAGAATATTTATATGGAGCCTCATTTTTAGATGATAACAACTTTTTCCTAGTAGTGCTTAAACAATTAATATGTTCCTGGATAAGGGGAAGTAGTTAATGACTCTAATCTTCTTAGAATTTCCCAGAAAGCCTTTGCCAACATCATGTATTAAAAATTATTTGTAGGGGCTGCAAATAATATGTATTATAGTTCATATAAAAAAAGGGAAGAGATTTTGATTATAAGTCTTCTAATATGAAAATTCTTTTACAGCTGAAAAATTTCTTGAGTCTGTAGAAGGAAATCAGAATTATCCACTGTTACTTTTAACATTACTAGAGAAGGCCCAGGATAATGTCATCAAAGTGTGTGCTTCAGTAACATTCAAGAACTATATTAAAAGAAACTGGAGAATTGTAAGTATTTAGTGAATATATAATACCCTGTATATTCATAAGATTTATATATACAGTGCTCTCAAAAGATGCAGGTAGAGATGAAAGATAAAATTAAACAGAGTCGTCTTCCAAACCTGTTATTTCATTTGAATTCATACAAATTCTTTCACTTTCATGACTGGTCTTTTTTTTTTTTTCATTTTGGTACCGGGGATCCAA
The DNA here is from genome assembly GCF_053883595.1 of Heterocephalus glaber. Taxonomy (NCBI): domain Eukaryota; kingdom Metazoa; phylum Chordata; class Mammalia; order Rodentia; family Bathyergidae; genus Heterocephalus; species Heterocephalus glaber. The sequence continues at coordinate 19,513,165 of NW_028258410.1, read as the reverse complement.
CTCGGGAGCTCTCGCTTGCAAGGCAGGCGCCAGAACCACTGAGCTAAATCCCTGGCCCTCATAACTGGTTACTAGAGAGTGTGTGACTTAGTTGTAATCTCCATTATAGTTAAAATTAACTCTAGATCACTTCTTTTTTTTTTTTTTTTTTTGGTACTAGGAATCAAATTCAGGGGCTCCTGCTTGCCAGGCAGGTACGGTGCTGCTGAGCTACATCCCCAGCCCTCTAGATCACTTCTTAGTAAGATGTTTTTGGGAAGACAGTCTAAATGAATAATTGAAGTAATTGAAGTTTTGGACTGGGAAAATTAAAGCTAAAAATTTGGATATTAAAAAATTAAGCCTGTCATAGTGGCACATGCTTCCTGTGGTCCCAGTTACTTAGCAGGATCAGGTAGGATGATTACAGGTTTATGGCCCGTCTGAGCAGTACTTGAGATCCCATCTCAAAAAAATAAATTGAAGAATGCAAAATAATTTGAGGGTAGGGGTTTGGGTTTTTGCTGTACTGGGGATTAAACTCAGGGACTTTACTCTGAGCTATATCCCGAGCCCTTTTTATTTTTTATTTTGAGACAGAGTCTCACTAAGTTGGGCAAGGTGACTTGAACTTGGGATCTTCCTTCCTGCTTTAGCCTCCCAAGATGCTGGGATCACAGCATGAACCACCATACTTGGCTGAATGGAAAATAATTTAGAAATGTTATGTTTTGTTTTATGAGATGGGGTTTCGCTTTGTAGTTCAGACTAGCCTCACTCAAAATGTAGCCCTGGCTGGCCTCCAACTTGAGATAAGCCTTCTGCCTTAGCCTCCTGAGTGCTAGGATTATAACCATGTGCCAGCCACCATGCCTGGCTTAAATTTGAACCCCCACCCCCGGTACTGGGAACTGAACTCCTCAGGACTTTGCGCTTGCCAGAAAAGCCTAGCACCACTGAGCTAAATCCCCGGCCCTAGATTTGAAATTTTTGAGAAGGGATTTTGCTTGCCTTCTGTCTTATGAAATATGGAAATGCTGTATATTCTAATTTTATAATGAATCCTCTAGAGCTATAAGTATAATGACTAGTATAAAATTATAAATTAAGAAATAGGCATTTTCCCTACCTTAAGAGAGTTGATTCTCAGTTGAGGACAGTTTTTGCCCAGGAAGGGCACATTTGGCAATATGTGGAAACATCATGCTGGCATCTAGTGAGTGGGTAGAGACCTGAGACTGTGGTCCATTCTGCAGTATACAAGATGGCTCTTCACAACAAAGAGTTATTTGCTCCGGGATGCTGAGGTTGAGAAATGTCGCTTTATAATAAAAGAACACTGAAAATTATTTTATAATGATAACATTGAGGGCCAGGGATTTAGCTCAGGGGCACAGCGCCAGCCTTGCAAGCGAAAGGTCTTGAGTTCAATCCCCAGTACCAAAAAACAAAACAAAACAAAAAAGATTGACAACATTGATCAGTTTTTCTAAAAAGTCAATTTGAAACTTGTTCACATATGTATTTAGAAACTTTTAGCTGGCCTGTAATCCCAGCACTCGGGAGGCAGAGGCGGGAGGAATACCATGAGTTCAGGGCCAGTGTGGCCTAGCTACATAGTGAGTTCAAAGCCAGCCTGAACTACATAGTGAGACTTTGTTTCAAAAAAAAAAAAAAAAGCTGGGCATGGTGGTACATGCCTATAATCCCAGAACTGGGGAGGCTGAGGCAGGAAGATCACAGTGAGTTCAGAACCAGCTTGAATGACATAGCAAGACACTGTCTCCAAAAAAAAAAAAAACCAGACTTTTCTCAATCCCATAAGAGTTTATGAAACAATAAATACTGTTTTTAAGGCTTGTATAATTGGTCAAGTATTACCACATGTGATGAAATTATTTGATAAATGTTAGAAAGGCTAGTTAGGGCCGGGGATGTAGCTCAGTGGTGCCATGCCTGCCTGGCATGCGCAAGGTCCTGAGTTCCATCTTTGGTACAGAAAAAAAAAAGTTAGACTGCTTTAAAACTCCATCCCTCTGCTTCCCTCTTAGACTGCTTAAAAGTCCATCTGTTCTGAGCCGGGGATTTAGCTCAGTGGTTCTGCCACCTGCCCCGCAAGCACAAGGACCCAAGTTTGATCCCTGGTACCAAAAAAAAAAAAAAAAAAAAAAAAAGTCCCATCTGTTCTGTTAGCCTTTTTTTTTTTTTTTGGTAGCGGGCATCAGACTCCAGACTTTGTGCTTGTGAGGCAGGCATGGCGACACTGAGCTGAATCCCTGGCCCCCTTCTATCTTGATTTATCAAACTAGAGAGACTTGTAGAACCTTTTTGAGTGATGTAGTCCAGAATATATTCTGATCAGTAAAGATGAAAAAGTTTTCATAGGCATAATCTTTGCTTTTAGGCAACAGTTAAAATGAAGCTTTCAAAGATGATTATGGATTAAGTAGCATATGTCTAAAGATTTTTAACCACATGTTCCAATTACCTTACATATAGAACTGAATTTTTTTTCTCCAGTGCTGGGGATTGGACCCTAGGGAAGCATTCTGCCACTGAGTACACCGTCAGCCCAGAACTGAAATTCTTATTGGTACCTGGGAGTTAAAGAACCTCATTCATTTTGTGTGTAAATTATTTACATGTGGGAAGGAATGTATATTATTTTGGGGAACGGGTTCACACTTCATCAGATTATTAAGAAAATCAGTGACCCATTCATGTAGAGAGAAATTGGAATGTCTGCCTACCTTCCATTTTTCTTAGAAAACTGAGATATTGAAAAGTATTTTTATCTGTATACCCACATGGAGATGAATATGGATTTGATATTATTGTTATTTTGCTTTTAGGTTGAAGATGAACCAAACAAAATTTGTGAAGCTGATCGAGTAGCCATTAAAGCCAATATAGTGCACTTGATGCTCAGTAGCCCAGAACAAATTCAGAAGCAGGTACTGTATCTCTGCTTTCTAGGTAAGCTCCTTTGTAAGGCTCTTGTCTAATTAAGTTTTTCCTTCTCTAGTTGAGTGATGGTATCAGCATTATTGGCAGAGAAGATTTCCCTCAGAAATGGCCTGACTTGTTGACAGAAATGGTGAATCGCTTTCAGAGTGGGGATTTCCATGTTATTAATGGAGTCCTTCGTACAGCACATTCATTATTTAAAAGGTACTGATGTACAAATTCATTCCTTTAATGTATTTTTTTCTATTATATTTGCTTATATAGTTACATTTGTGACCATTGTTGCTCCTTTGAATATCATTCTAGACTAAAAGCATAAGCCTCTCAGTTGATTGTATTTGTTTCTTCTCAAGTAGGTTATTTCATTGCCCTATTGCCTTTGTAGTGTACCCTTTTTGTTGCGGGGGGAGGCGGGTACTGGGGATTGAACTCAGGAACTTGCACTTTCAAGGCAGGCACAGCTTCACTGAGCTAAATCCCTAGCCCTGCCTTTGTAATAATTAAGTTTTGATCCATTTATAAAGAAAACCAAGAATTCCCTTTGAATTTCAGAAATCCACAAGTTATAGATATCTAGTCATAGATGTTAAATCAGCATCTTTTCTTAAAGACATAGTGAGTGGTAAAACTTCTGAACTTGCCTACTTTACATTAATTTTATAGATACCGTCATGAATTTAAGTCAAATGAGTTATGGACTGAAATTAAACTTGTACTGGATGCCTTTGCATTGCCTTTGACAAATCTATTTAAGGTATGTAATAGTATCTGGGTGATATTTTAAAATTACTTAGTATTTTAAAGTAAATAGTTGGATAAATTTTAAGAGGATACTTTGAAAGCTTACGTGATAGAGCAGGATTTATTTATTTATTTACTTATTTACTTATTTTGGTATCAGGGATTGAACTCGGGACCTTGTGCTAGCAAGGCAGGCGCCAGAACCACTGACCTAAATCCTCGGCCCAGCAGCATTTAGTTTTAAACTTTGAAACCTAAACAGAAATAGAGAGGATGTTGTAAAGAACTCTCTTATACAAGTTTAATAATTACCAACATTTTGTTCTTTTAATCTGCTCCCCTACTTTTCTAGGAATATTTGAAAATAACTCATAGACATCATATTATTTCACTCAAATTACGTGTTTCTAAAGAAATTCACTTTTTTTTTTTTTGGTACCCAGCCCTTTTCTTGCTTTGGTTTTTTGAGGCAAGGTCTCCCTTTGTTTTTCAGGCTGGCCCTGAACTCACTATGTAGACCAGGCTAGCCTCAAAGTCGCAGTGATCCTCCTACCTCAACCTTCTGAGTGCTGGGATTACAGGCATGTGCCAGCATGCCCCGGCTTTACAGGCTACTTTTCTAGACATGTTCTTGGTATTTGCAAGAATTCTGTAAGACTGAAAGAAAACTTTTTCCAAGTAAGGAAAAAGGGGTTCAGGATCACAAAGCTAAAAAAAGAAAGAGAGCCAGACATGGTGGTACACACCTGTACTTCCAGCTTCTCAGGAGGTGAGGCAGGATGATTACAATTTCAAGGACAGCCTGGGCAACTCAGTGAGACATTGTCCCATAATGAAAAGGACTGAGGGTATAGTGCACTGATGAGAGTGCCCCTAAATTCAGTTCGGTGATAGTAATAAAATCCCAAGTGTGTACAAAGCTTTTCATAGTATATCATTTATTTTACATATGTATTTATTTGTGGTACCAGTGATTGAACCCAGAGTCTTTGCACTGAACTACATCCCTATCCCTTGGACAGATGTATTTCAGAATACTAACATTGGATTGTTCAGTAGTGCTCTGTGGACAAATTAAAAATATATCCTTTAACTTATTTTTCAGACTCTCTTAAATAACTATTTACTACTATTTAGAAGCCACATTTTGGAGAAGAAATATGAGTAGCCTCAGCTAGTCCAAGACTGTTGTATTAAGATCAGCATGCTGGGTTTATGACACATTAAAACCTTCTTCTTAAATTCCTTTCCAAGGCCACCATTGAACTGTGTAGTACCCATGCAAATGATGCCTCTGCCCTGAGGATTCTTTTTTCTTCCTTGATTCTGATCTCAAAATTGTTCTATAGTTTAAACTTTCAGGTAAGTTTTTATTTAATTTCTTGTTTTTTGTACTTACTTTCTGATGCAATTTATAGACTACTTGGTAAATACTTGTCAGCTTTGTTTTTCTGAAATAAAAGCTTTTCTGATTATCCGTATTTTATCTTTTTAAACAAGATGGATCCTTCAGTATTGTCCATATTGGCTCTGAAATCCTGCACTTGGGCAATCCTTCTGCTTTAGCCTTTCAAATATCTGGGGATATAGGCATGCACTGCCATGTCCAGCTCCCCCTTTTTTTATGTACCTTGTTCACAGTGTTCTGTTTTATAGTATTTCTAGAGATACTAAGAGATGTTTTATGGAAAAAGTAGCATTGTCTTGTGTCTAGTAAGTGAAGAAAATATCGTAATTTATCCTTTTGGAGAGTCACCTTGTGTATAGTTTTATTCAGTAAAATTGAAAGCACAGAAAAACCAGATTTCTGAGACCTTTCTTATTGGTCCATTTACATGGATATTAACATTGGGGGAACTATATTTGGTTAAGGGTTCCTGGTTAGCTTGTATACAAGTGCTTTTATTGGAAGGTATGAAGAAGACAGAGGCTGAATTACTAGGCTTTGGAAGGGGTTAGTATGAATGGCTCTTCACAGGAAACATGGCCACAGAAGAATTACAGCAAGAAATACCAGGTCACCCTGTGAGTACTGATATGGTGGCCTCCAATGATTCAGTCTATCTTTCTGATTTGGTTTTTTGAGGCAGGATCTGGTGTGTTGTTCAGGATGGTCTTGAACTCACTGTGTATCCCAACTGGCCTTAAACTTGCAGTGATCCTCTTGCCTCAGCCTTCCAGGTGCTGAGATTATAGGCGTGAAACCACTGAGCTAAATCCCCGGCCCAATTCTTTCTGTTCTTGAATCATTGATTTAAGATTCAGGCCTCTAGGACCATGAAAGGAACATTAATGCAGGTTATATACCAAGATATGAAACAAGGATTTGGACAGGTATAGTAGTGGTAGCTACTGTTAGGGAGTCTGAAGCAGGAGGACTGCAAGTTTAAGGCCAGCTTGGGTAACTTAGTAAAACCCAATAAAATTAAATAAAATTTTTTAAAATGATGATGATGGGTGTGGACACTTGTAATCCCAGTACAATGGGAGACTGAGGCAGGAAGAGGATAAGTTTGAGCCTTATTTGGACAAACTTAGCAAGACTCTATATCAAACTTTTAAAAAATTAAAAAGTCTGGGGATGTAGATCAGTACAAAGGGCCTAGTTTGGAAACCTAGTATTACAAAGAAGGGAGGGAGATTGATTGGAGGTATAGATCAGTTGTAGAGTGCTTGCTTAGCATGAGTGAGGCCCTGGGTTCAATTCCCAGCACTGCAAAAATAAAAGAAAAAGATTTGGCGTTTTCATTGTTCATGGTCAGTACTGGACTTATTCTCACAGCATGACTGCATTGACAGTGGTAGAGCATTCCCCAAGAGGGAATTAGATTCTCTTAGGTAAAATAAAAGATGAACAGCCCAACTAATAATGCCTCACATCAGTATTCAGCTGGACAACAGGTTGAGAAATGTATATTTAAATGAAGACCACTGCTTTTGCTTACACTTCATTTTGAATTCTACTGAGAAGACAAGAAAATTGAAGCTCTTGATAATTTGGTAAGGAACCAAAGGAGGCATAATCTTCACTGTCAGGAATCTGTCTCATATTTCTAAGGAGGCAGTACTGTACTATACCATGGGAAATTGGCAACTGTATAAGACAGTTCAAATCTGTCACCTGTTGATGGGACAAAATATTCCATATGCACAATTTAAAGGTGGAGAGATTTATTTTGGCTTACAGTTTCAGTGTGTTCAGTCCATGTTCCACCAGTTGCAGGTAGAAAACTCATGTTACAATAGTAGGGCAGAAGAAAGCTGTTTATGTTATGGTGCCAGGAAGCAGAGGGGGGAGCAGCCAGGGACAAGAACACAACCTTCCAAGTCACACATCAGTGGCCCTCTATTTCTGACCAGGCCATAGCTGAATGTGATACTTTGGGGGCACATTTTAGGTCTAAATCATAACATTTCACCCCTGGCCCTCAAAAGGTTCTTGTTGATCTCAGTATGCATAATGCATGTAGTTCATCTCTCATCTCTAAGATTTGCCAGAGTCTTAACAGTTCCAGCATTTCTGGAGAATGCCACATCCAAAGTCCCCTCTGAGACTCAAGGCAGACTCTTAGCCTTGAGCCCCATAAAATCAAAATGAAGGTTAAATACTCCCAGTATACAGTGGCACAGAGTGAACATTCCATTCCAAAAGGAAGGAGTAATAGAATAGAAATAGGAACAAAGCAAGGCCAAAAACCATCGGGCAACTTTTAGGTTCTTTAGCTGCGTATATAGCAGGCAGGTTGTGGTGAGATGTGAGCTCCAAAGGGTTTGGGCTGGCTCTGCTCACTGCTGTGCTTTACTTGGCACATGTTCCACATTCCTGGTATACTGTCAGGCCTTCCTTTAAAATCTGGGTGGAGGGCTGGGGATTTAGCTCAGTGGTTCTGCCACCTGCCTCCCAAGCACGAGGTCCCGAGTTCAATCCCCGGTATCAAAAATAAATAAAAATAAAGTAAAATCTGGGTGGAAGCCTCCACAACTCTTGCACTTTACATAACTGGAAAACTAGCACACATGGATGATGCCAAGGTCTGCTGCCCACTCAGGCAATAGCCTGGCCCCCTTGGATCATGGCTACAGAAGCCTGTAGTGTTGACCACCAAGAAACAATGGGTAACCAATTCCCTAGATGACTCTTCTGGGGTAGGAGGGCTAAGGGATGGCTTCTTAATGAAAACTTTACAGTTTTACACCCTTAAGCCTGCAGTGGTGTGTGATCTTGCTGACTTTTCAGATGCCCTCAAGACCTCTTTCTTCTTGTCCCTATACAAAGTACTTGGCTTTTTTTTTTTTTTTTTTTCCAGTACTGGGAATCGAACTTGGGTCTTTGTGCTTGCGGGGTGGGCGGCAGAACCTCTGAGCTAAATCCCCGGTCCCCAAAGTACTTGGCTTCTTTTTGATGCTGATGTCTTCAACAGCCATGCTGTCCTTTGTCCCCATTTGCAGATGCTTCCTTTCTTGAAAACTAAAAACTCTTCAAATCATTCAGCTCTACTGTTTGTTCCTGGTACTCACTGAGTTTGGCTAAAACCAGTCACTAGTACCATTGCTGAAAGTACCACAGCCTGAAAGTTGGACTGTCTTGAAATTTTCTCTGCTAGATTAATTTATCTACTGCCCTTAACTTCAATCTCTTGCAAAGTCTGAAGACATGGGCAAAATGTAGACAAATTGTCTGTCTGAGTGTAGCCTACACAGCCTCTAGCCCAACAGTCAATGAAATCCTTGTTCCTAACTGAAATCTAAGCCTGGCATTTACTGTCTGCATTTGTAGCAGCATTCTAGTCTGAGCTCTGACCAGTATTATGCATCAAGATCTGTTCACAACATTCTAGGGCTTATTTAACAGGAAGCCCCAAGCCTTTCCAAACTCTTGCCACACACCAAAGACTTTCAAACAACAGTCAGACACATAGCAACAACAATTTGCTGTACTAAATTTCGGTTTAGTTTTCTGACCCTTGGACAAAATATTGGATAGCCACAATTTAAAGCAAGACAGGTTTGTTTTGGCTCACTTTTCAGTGGGTTCAGTCCATTGTCCACAGGCTCCAAGCAGAAAATGCATGGCAGAATTGTGTGGTGGAGGAGAGCTGTTCACATCTCAGGAAGCAAAAAGGAGCTGGAGCTGAGAATACACCCTTCCAAGTCATGCCCTCACCAGTTCTTTTCTGACTGGGCCCTTCTAGAACATGAGACTTTTAGGGGACATTGTAGACATAAACTGTAAGAGTCTGAATTGATGGTCATACAACAATTGCAATAGTTTAGAAAGGAAAATAGATACAACAATAAGTGCTGAACTTTTTAAGGAAAGCCTTCATACAATCTTAGCTAGACTTTAAAGGAATAACTATATTTTGAATGGGACAGGAAATACTGTAGAGGGAGCATCCGTTGGTGAAAACATGCACTGGAGGCAGAAGTCAGAGTTCTATTCAGCTACCACAAACCTAGGTGGATCAGGAAGTCTTAGCACAATAGATAATGCTTCAGACTAAGAAGATGGGTGTTGAACCTAGAGGCGCATGCAAAACTTTTGGCATGGGTGGGCTGGGTGTGGTACACACCTGTAATCCCAGCACTCTGGAGGCTGAGGCAGGAAGATCGCTGCACATTCCAGGCTAGCCTGGACTACACTGAGACCCTGTCTCCAAAAAGAACAACAACAAAAATGACATGGTGTGCAGATGTATGTACTACATTAGTGTATTTTAATCATGGTCTCAGGTCACCAATTCTTTTTTAGGATCTCCCTGAGTTTTTTGAAGATAATATGGAAACTTGGATGAACAATTTTCATACCCTGTTGACACTGGATAATAAGCTTCTACAAACTGATGTAAGTATTTTAAATGTTGGAGTAACCTCTTTAAGAATTTTTTGGTAGGGGCTGGGGATTTGACTCAGTGGTTTCGACGCCTGCTGTGCAAGCACAAGGACCTGAGTGTGATCCCTGGTACCAAAAAAAAAAAAAGAATTTTTTGGTGTCTTATGAAAACTGTTTACTCTTGGATTGTTAATAGATAAAATTCCACAAGTTCAAGTAATGTTTGCTTCTGTTGGGTGTTCTCTTTTGGTTATGTGCAATACATAAGTTACTCCGAGCATGTCCTCAGTAAAATTTACAGGTACGGGTATTTCATTGCATTACTGAAAGCAAGGCCTTAATCACATTGTGAATATTTTAGGAAATAATTGCTTGTTGTTGAAGATACTTAAAACCTTAGACTTCTGTAATGATAGCCCCCTTTAAAAAAAATATCCGAGCTTGGGAAAATACGTAAAAATTAAAATGTGTAAAAGTTTCTGAAATTTTCTGAATTTATGTGTACTTTTCAACATACAGACCTTACCGTGGGATTTATTTGTACTTTTCAACATGCAGACCTTACCCTGTGCTATGTATTTGCTTGTTTATTAATATATTTAAGATCTTTCCTAAGAAACCATAAAACAAAATATAAAGAATACTTCAACACCAGATAAAATAAATTAGAAATGGTAATTGAAATCAGGTTTTTAAAGTGGGATATAGAGGTCAGGTGTGGTGGTGCATGACTATAATCCTAGTGCTCGGGAGGCTGAGGCAGGAGGATCATTGTGAGTTGAGGCCAGCCTGAACTGCAGTGAGACCCTGTCTCAAAAAACCAAAAAGAGAGAAAGAGAGAGAGGAGAAAAGCTGCCCTTTTTGTGAAATACATTTTTTTCAACAAGGAGCTGTTTGCCTAGGTAAGTACATGCTATCTTGTGTTGTCTCACTGGGTAACAACCCTAATATCTTTCTATTCTAGATTGGAGGACTTTGACACAAATCACTGTCATGGTTTAGATTGGGGTTGGCAAGTTTTTTCTGTAACAGTCCATATAGTAAATGTTTTCAGCTTTATAGGGCTATGTGGTCTTGTGCGCTATAACTGCTCAGCTGTTGTGATATGAAAGCAGCTATAGACAGCACTATACATTGTAAAAAAATGAGCATGGCTTTGTTTAATAAAAGTTTACTTGCAAAAATAGCAGGCAAAAAAAAAAAATAGGAACAGGCAGGAGTTGGCCTACAGACCATAGTTTGCTGACCCCTGGCTTAGATTATTAATATATATGTATTATATGTAGATATATAGATATGTATTATATATATGGATGGGAGGGGTGGTGCTGGGGATCAAACCTAGAGCTTTTTTTGCATGCTAGGCAAATGGCTGTGAGCTACATCCCTAGTCCTGTTTAATACTTTATAACCAGAATATCATTTATGAGAATCCTTATGGTATTAGCTGTTTTAGGGATGAGACATCTACATGTTAATATATTTGAAATGATGAACTGCTTGAGAAACCAAACATGATACTGAAAGTATGATGTGATTTTCTTTTATACAGGTTTCTGTAGAAATATTTTCAATACAGTATGGAAATATTTTGTAATTTAGCAATCAAAAGAAATTTTATTCAACCAGAAAACCTGAGAGCTGCTCTCAGCGATTAATAAACAAGAAATCCCTCATTAGATTATTTGGATGTAAATTTTAAAGGGTCTTGTTCAGGAATTATAAGTTTCCCCTATTTATGGTAGCCTTCAAATTGTATATGTATGTTTGAATTTTCTCTTTTCTTATGTGAGGATGAAGAGGAAGCAGGCTTATTGGAACTCTTAAAATCCCAGATTTGTGATAATGCTGCACTCTATGCTCAGAAGTATGATGAAGAATTTCAGCGGTACCTGCCTCGCTTTGTCACAGCCATCTGGAATTTATTAGTTACAACAGGTCAAGAGGTTAAATATGATTTGGTAAGATGATGGAGAAGAAAAATAAAAGAAACTCTCTCCTTGTTTCTCCCAAGAAATAAAGGTTGATCTTGCTCTTTAATATATTCCTATTTTATGTTTTATTTCAGTTGGTCAGTAATGCAATTCAATTTCTGGCTTCAGTTTGTGAGAGACCTCACTATAAGAATCTGTTTGAGGACCAGAACACGCTGACAAGTATCTGTGAAAAGGTTATTGTGCCTAACATGGAATTTAGAGGTAAGTATGGCAAAGTGAAGGCTTTTTGGGGAGTAAAAGCTGTTTATTAAAAAGTGCATTGGGAGGGCCAGGGATTCAGCTCAGTGGCTCTGCCGCCTGCCTCGTAACTGCAAGGTCCCAAGTTCGATCCCCGGTACCAGGAAAAAAACAAAATACAAAAAAATAAGTGCATCGGGGGGGTGGAGATTTAGCTCAGTTGTTCCGACGCCTGCATCACAAGCGCAAGGTCCCTAGTTCAATCCCCAGTACAAAAAAAAAAAAGTCCATTAATGTAAATTTAATAAGTCATTTAGTTCTTATAACATATTCAGTCTAATTTTTTAAGTTACCAAAAATGATACTTAAAATGTACCAATAAAAGCATTTAAGGAGAAAAAAAATTTGCCAAAAATACTTGGAGGTATTTTGTGTTTACTAAACTAGTACAGAAAGTGTGACAGCATCCTTTGTATTGCTGTAATGAGCTTTGCTGTATACTTGGGGTTTGTTTTGTTTTCATAAAAATACTGGATAAGACTTTATGTATCCTCCTACATTGGGGAAAAATACAGCATTTTACTCATTTTAGGCAAATAGCTTTTTTGGGGGGCGGGGGGGGGTCGGGTACCAGGGATTGAACTCTGGTCTTTCCGCTTGTGCAGCAGGCGGCAAAACCACTGAGCTAAATCCCCAGCCCAGCTATTTTTAAATAATTGACTTTGAGAATAGGAGTGACTGATAACTTCTACATACGAGTTGAGGCCCACTTAGTTTGTGTAAGATTAAATAGTCCAGGGCCGGGGATTTAGCTCAGTGGTTCCAGCGCCGGCCTCAAAAGCACAAGGACCCGAGTTCAATCCCTGGTACCAAAAAAAAAAAAAAGATTAAATAGTCCAGGGCCAGGGATTTAGCTCAGTGTTTTTGCCGCCTGCCCCGCAAGCGCAAGGACCTGAGTTTGATACCCAGTACCAAAACCAAAACAAAACAAAAAAGATTAACTAGTCCTAAGAGCCTGTACTTGTTTCTCTCTTCTTGCTGTTGTGAAGAAGAAGGTGTGAAGGTGTAGGAGATTATGTTTCATATCACAGCAGTTACTAGATCAGTGGTTTTCAAACTATCAGTCTGGAACAGAAGGAGTAAATTAAGGATAATATAGTGGGAGGTTCTATTTCCTTTTGTGCTTTCTTAAAATTAAGGACACAATCTTTATTCTGATATTGTTTGCCTTGCTTTTTTTTGTTATTGAAGTGACTTTTGTCAAGTAATTATTATAGTTGATGTCCTTATCTGACCAGATAGAAAATCAGCATTCCTGGATTAATCCCCAGTACTCAGTTTTTGAAAGTTGGACATGAAAGTCATGGACACTGTCACATGTCACAGCTGTGTGAATTATTTAATACAAGCCTTTTAGGGTGATGCTTACTGCTCTAGTGATGACTAGGAGTATAGAAAGTAGTCATTTGATGGGAAGGAATGCTTTGCTGTGTGTAGTAAGCCAGTTCTGCATACTCAGGTGTGGACTATAGTCACTTGTCTGTGTTTTGGGGGGTTATCTTCAAATATGTACTGTTGTTATAGCTGCTGATGAAGAAGCATTTGAAGATAATTCTGAGGAGTACATAAGAAGAGATTTGGAAGGATCGGGTATGTATTTTGTTTTTTTAGCTATTAGTAAGCCAGTTTTGACTTTCATTACACTGTTTTTTGCCTTCAGCTAGTATATCTTCAAAGAGCAGCTCTTGTTATCACCTGCATAGATGAATCACAAATTGAATCACTTGGGGCTGTGGATGTAGCTCAGTGGCGCCGTGCCTGTCTGGCAAGGACAAGGTCCTGAGTTCAATTCCTGGTACCAGAAAAAAAATTGAATCCCTTATCTTTCCTGTTTGGTATTCTCAGTAATGATTAATTTTATGACCTTTTCAGTTTTATTCTCATGTATATTTCTTATGGGGAAAAGAAATGTTCTTTTCATTGTGTTGCTGACAGTTATTAGGTAGCAATTTCTTTTCTTATAAACTGGATTAGTTGGTTGGTGGTTGGTTCTTTGCCCTAAGATACATTTTCTTTTGACTCTATAGATATTGATACAAGACGCAGGGCTGCCTGTGATCTGGTACGAGGATTATGCAAATTTTTTGAGGGACCCGTGACAGGAATCTTCTCTGGTTATGTTAATTCTATGCTTCAAGAATATGCAAAAAATCCATCTGTCAACTGGAAACACAAAGATGCAGCCATTTACCTCGTGACATCTTTGGCATCAAAAGCTCAAACGCAGAAGGTAAATCTTCTCAATGTGTTGTTTGTAAAACAGAAATCAGAAACCACAGAATTAAAAAAACAAATGATCTCTGAAAATTGGCCTATTCCCCCATGTAACTTGTTCTGATTAGAATTTAGAGTCTCCAAAGACAGTTTTATATTGATGTATTAAGCACTTGAGTTAGCCTTGTTTTCTTTATAAACAATGTATGTTTTGAAGTGTTCACCGCCTTTTCTCATCCTTTTGGGGGATGTGGCCAGTACTGGAGATTGAACCCAGAGCCTTGTGTATGCTAGAGAAGTGCTTTCCTGCTGAGCTATGCCCCTGGCTCATCATCTACATTTTTATTTTCTACAGCTGCTTACATTTCTGATGTGGTTGTACATATAAGTATTTTGTGTCATTCTACCCTGTTACAAATTTGCTTTTTAGCATGGAATTACACAAGCTAATGAACTTGTAAACCTGACAGAGTTCTTTGTGAATCACATCCTTCCTGATTTAAAATCACCTAATGGTGAGTTTTGTGGAATTTTTCTTCTATACAACTACCTGCAGTTTTTATTTATATCATTACTTTGAAGTGATAAGGAAAAAAATTATAAAAGTTCTGAAGTGTTATGATATTCAAAAAACTGGTTCCTCTCCTTAAGTTATTATTTGTGTTGAGCCTAGAGTCTTGGTAAGTCACTAAGGCTTGGCTTGAACTGGTGAGTCTCCTGTCTCAGCTTCCCACAGTGCTTGGGATTACAGAAGTGTACCAAAATGCCTGGCTCTGAAGTTATTTTATATATATATATATATATATATATATATATATATATATATATATATATATATATATATTTTTTTTTTTTTTTTTTTTTTTTTTTTGATACTCAGGATCAAACTTGGGACCTGCAAGGCAGGCGGCGGAACCACTGAGCTAAATCCCTGGCCCTAGTTATTTCTTATATTAAACAAAATGCCAAATGGTGCCCTAGCCCTTGCCCATGTGAAATTAACTTTTGATGGAAAATATATGACTTGGTTAGAAGGATCTTAAAATAAGTGAGACTTAACTGTAACTTGGCTTTGTTATCCTTACATATGAATAGAAATTATGCTTTGGTGGTTTCCTTTACTTTCCCATTTGAAGGGTAAACTGAAAAACTGAAGTACTGCTGAGCACAGTGGCCCATTCCAGTGGTTCTTCCTATTTTAGAAGCTGAGACAGGAGGAAAACAAGTTGGAAGGCAGGCTGGGCAACTTAGCAAAACCCTGTCTCCAAAAAATGATAAGGGGTAGAAATTTAGCTCAGTGCTCTGTGGGTTCAATCCCTGGTGCTGTCAAAAAAAATAAAAAGTTAATAGGTTCCTGTATTTATGAGAGTATGTTGATCTAGATTGAGATAATTCTCCTTTTCAAAAATACTCCATGTGGATTTAGCTCAGTGGTTCCACCGCCTGCCTTGCAAGCGCAAGGACTCGAGTTCGATCCCTGGTACCAAACACAAAAAAAGAATTACTAATAGTTGGCTGGGGATGTAACTCAGTGGCGCTGCACCTGCCTGGCAAGCACAAGGTCCTGAGTTTGATCCCTGGTTCTGCCGAAAAAAAAAAAAAAAAAGAGTTACTAATAGCTGACTGTTTTTTCCATTGATTGTTGATTCTGGAGATTGAACCCAGGCCCCTACACATGCTAAGCAAGCCCTCTACCACTGAGCTACATCTCCAGCCCTGTTTTATCTCTTTCACTTATTTGTTTTCCGACCACTAGAGTAATTTAAGGTGAATCCTAGCTAGAGAAAATTATCTTTAATCAGAATAGCTTTAATTCTGAGAATATATTGATACATGGCCAAATTATTTTTGCTCAGTTATATATATAAGTGGTAAATGTTCATTTATCATGAAACTTCAAGGCAAGAAAAAAGGAAAAATTATTTGTAACCTTACCTAAATTAGTAACGGCATAGTAGATCATTATATAATTAACTGTGCTTTAGCTACTTGATATTTTGGTTATCATTTTTTCAAACTTATAATGTCGCTGATTTTTGAGTACAGTCCTTACCACTTAAGTAACTATGACTTCTTATTTTTTTAATAGTGAATGAATTTCCTGTCCTTAAAGCTGATGGTATCAAATATATTATGATTTTTAGAAATCAAGTAAGTAGATTTTTGTCATATGCCACTTAAGAATTTTATTGTAAATTAGGTTCTCTAATTTTCCATGTGATCATATTTGACATTCATGTCTGACAGAATTAATATTTCTTTACTGACTTTAGAAAATGCTTAATTTTCATTAGCTATCTTGTATTTTTATAATTTCATTAAAAATTGGGTCCCAAACAATGTCCATACATTGCTTATGGCTGATTATGTCCTAAGTCTCTTAATTTACAACAGAAAAGATTCCTCCGCCCTCTTCCTGTGCCTTTATTCAGAGATAAGAGTTATTTATGTTGGAGAGTTCCTCATATTCTACTTTCAGGTGAAAAAAGGCTGCATCCTCGTAGTTCATCTTGTTCCTCTGGTGTCTGTCTTCCTATACTGGTAGAGCTGGAGGCTTGATTACAGTTGGATTTGGGGTGGGGTTGAATGCATCATAAGTGTACTTTTTCAAGACACACATTTACTAGGTCTTCAGGTGAAGACTTTTCTATTATAAACAATTTTTAATAGCACTTTATTGCAATATGCACCATCTGCCTCACAAGTGCAGGGTTCAGAGTTTGATCCCCATTACCAAAAAAAAAATTTTGAGATATGGTTTCCATTATATACAAATCATTTTAAAGTATATATCTCAGTGGTTTTTAGTATATTAATTATGTTGTACATTCCACCGTCTCATACATAGATAATATAATTACCAAAATATATAGGAAACACAGGATAAATGTGAGTTTTCTCCCCTTTATCATGAATTAGTGCCTTAGCAAACTCACTAGACATCAAATGAGGGTTTTTTGATGCTCTAGTTCATTTTGGTCAGTAGGTCCCCTTTATGTAGTTTTCTGTGTCTTCTCCTATCAGGTACTTAGAGTCAACAAGTACATCCTTAAAATAACAAAATTCTTCAAAAGTATGATTCTTAAGATTGATGAAATATTAGTCTGCTTCTCCTTAATAAATACTCTATATTGTACTCATTTGTCTGCAAGATTTTCCCCTCATAGTTTTGTGCTCAGAAAAAAAATTGAAAAAATGAATAGGAATTGAACCATTAAGAGAAGTTTTGATTTTTTAACAGTATCATTTCCCATTATAACCGAGCTGGAAATAAGTTCTTAAAATCAGCAAACCCTTCTCTTCCAGTTGTCTTTTTCTCAATTATAGAATCATTGAATTTACAGCTTGTATATTATTGTATTTTTCAGGTACCAAAAGAGCATCTTTTGGTCTCTGTTCCTCTCTTGATTAATCATCTTCAAGCTGAGAGTATCGTTGTTCATACTTATGCAGCACATGCTCTAGAACGGTTGTTTACTATGAGAGGGCCCAGCAACGCCACTCTGTAAGTATTTGATTTTAGTTTATGTATTTTCAGCTTAAGATGGGGACTATATATAGTATACTGGTCAGAGATATCTCTGAATGTTTTCATAATTTCGTAAGTAGTTAGAAAACTAATGTGTACTTTTTATTCATTAATACTTTCATTCCAGAAGAATTTGGGGCTGCTAACCAGAATACCTTCTAACAGTAAAGTTAATTGGAGCAAAGGAAAATAACAGTAGTAAAGTTAATCAACAGAAACGTGTTTAGAGGATCCTGTGTAGTAAAGAAGCTCTTAATTTTATTTGGAGTCTCCTAGAAGCTGAGGTGAACAGGAAAACTTGGAGAGTTAAAATAGTCACAATGTTCACAAGTTTAATTAAGGGTGAGACAGTTAGAAGGCATCTCTGAAGAGCCTTCATTAAGAGGATGCTGTGGAGTAGCAGTACTCTCAGCAGCATCATGGGACAGTTCTTTTCACATACCTATTTTCATACTCTCACTAAGTTCTGAGATGCAACACAGCCCAGGGAAGGGAGTTCTCTAGGGGCCAAGAAAGTAGCTCTTCTGGCCTGATTGAGAATAAAAGGTAAAAGAGTGGGTAGACTTATGTCTTTCAGGCCATTCTTCAGTGTTATTTCTTGAAACTGAGCTCTGGGTAAGAGATGAAAAATAGTTTAAGGTTCTTTGCTTCACCAAGAACTTTGAAGTACACGTGATCTTAGCCATTGTGAGGATGTCCTTTGAAATGAGTCAAGCCAGTACCTGTCTTCAGGCCCAGAACTGATAGAGAAAACAGCTTCCTCCAACTCCAGGAAAAATAGAAGCTGAGACCCCTGAGCTCCGGAGTGCCGTTCTCAGTGCTGATGCCTGTGACCTGAGGGAGGCCTTTGCAGTTTTAGATGATGTTGACTTTACTTGGGTCTTTGATTTGTTCAATTGCATTTGGTGCTGAGTGTGTATAAGAAGGAGCTTAACATGAGCACATGTAAGCAGTTATTTTTCAAAGCTCTCTGCCAACTAGGAGATGGCTCATTTTATGCCAAGAAGTGTGATTTAGTAGTTGCCAAGGGTGTTCCACAGTGACAGTCTCAAGAGTTGGTAGTGACTGAAAGCTGTTTTTTCATCTATAGTTTTACAGCTGCAGAAATCGCACCGTTTGTTGAGATTCTGCTAACAAACCTTTTCAAAGCTCTCACACTTCCTGGCTCTTCAGAAAATGAATATATTATGAAAGGTAGGCCGTTTCCCTGGTGTACAGATCCTAACTAAGCATCCATCCTCACATGGGTAAACGCTCCTGAGTTACACTCCTGAATCATAAACCGTTTGCTAAGAAATAGGTAGGTTTAGATATTAAATGAAAGGAATGGTTTACTAATAATTGTCTCAGAAACATTTTGCCTTAGCTTGATGTAGAACCTCTCATTACAGAAAACATGGCAAACTCCATTTTTCCTTTCCTGGATTGAATTTCCAGATCGTGCAATAGCCTCTGATGACTGCATGCTCTACTAGGGCTTAGTAAAGATGTGTGCATGTGGTGCACACAGGTGCTGTGTCAGTGTGTCCTGGTGCCAGCTCAGACTTCAGGGACAATCACAATCTCAGTCTTCACTGTGGCATCTCAAAAGCCTTGCAAGTACCTGAGTCTTTGGAAACACTTTGCAAAGAAAACTAACCCTGAGCCTTCCATCTTGAGTCAGGATCCTGACAAAGGTCAGGTCCTTTAGAGAGAGAGAGAGAGAGAGAGAGAGTGGAGTGTGTGTGTCCAGGTGCATATTTGTGTGGGTTTTCAGCAGGGCAGTAACTGGTCTGTGGTCTTCATTATTGTTTCCTAGGGTTCCTGAGAACACGGGGTATGTAATAGCTTCTCAAGTGAGTGAAAGGGTTCTGTGCTCTCACAGATGAGGGGCATTAAGCCATCCTCTGACCCTCTTAACCAAGGCCAGGGAAAGCCTTCCTCTAGGAACTGATGTCCAAGCAGAGGTGTGAGGGAGAGATATCAGTGTGTTGTTGAAAGGTGAGTGAGTCTTTAGCTCAGCTAGAAGAAACATCCTGTGTATGTTTCGGAGGCAGGAGAGGAAAACTCTCTGCCCCTTAGTTCTGGCCTATAGTAGGTACTTTGGTTAGTAAGCATGAATTGGAAATATTTGTGGAAAGAGAACTGTCATACATTTAGCTTACAGATCTATTTCTTTCCCATGCCAAATGTTTTTGGTCATCTGTTAATGAGCAGTATTTTGCAATAAGGACCCTGTGTCTTTGTATGTATTTTCATATTTTGTCTTAGGTTTCTAATCTTGAGGGAGATCCATAGCTAGTTTTCTCTTTGTTTCTTGTAGGGTGATACCATGCTTCTTTAATGCTGGAGCTAGCCTTTTTCACCAGTTATTTCTGAACAAATGACCCGGCATAGTTTTTCTCTCTCTCACTCTGCTCTTCACCCCATGTCAGTCCATTGTTCTTTCCTCCTCCTTGCTGCTTTTGTCCTTTAGTTATTTTTATTGTTCCCTTTTGATTTTGTTAAGCCTTGGGCCTTCTAAAAGTACTCAGAATTTCCCAGGTAAATTTTGTTGCAACCCCTGTCTTAATTTTAAAAGGAAGGGAAATTGTTAAATGAGAGAGCTGTCTGGGGTTGTTTAAGCATCTTAAAATTGTATCTGTAAGTGGTCACCATACATTAGTGTTTTATTCTAAAGGTTAACTAAACTATTTTTTTGCTGTTTTTATATTTTACAGCTATCATGAGAAGTTTCTCCCTCCTTCAAGAAGCCATAATCCCCTATATCCCTACTCTCATCACCCAGCTTACACAGAAGCTATTAGCAGTTAGTAAGGTAATAAAGCCAATTCTGAGTATGAGTTTGGTTTTTAACTTGCTTCTCACTGGGCCTCAGAACTCCTTGGCACTGGGTGAGGTGTTGGAGAAGGTCTCTATGTGTGCTTCTGGCCTGCCATTGAGGCTTTTCCAAAAAGTATGAGGATGCTGACAGTTTGGAGATACAAGAGCGGCCACCTTTAAGTGTGGGCTCAGAAACTTGAATGTGTTTCTGTTCTCATTTCAAAAATAACATGTTCACTGTAGAAAATTAAGAAAATCAGATGACCGAGAATTTCTTTTAGATGCACTAAACAGACATAAAAGAGGCTATTTGGATTTCCATAAAATGGCAAAGTCATTGTATCTCTTCTTTCTTACTCTTTATTTTCCCCAAATGAAGTTTACTCCTCCACTAAACATTGTACAGATATTTTGATTCATATGTACTAATACTAAATTTTAAAAATGAAAAATGTGTCTAAGGTTGACAGAATGCCATTATAGATTCTTAATCCTAATTATGCTATAAATATGAAATAAATTGAGAATAGATTAGTTATATTTCACCTGGTTCTGGGAAAGGGTCTTGAACTACTACTCTGGGCCTTGCGGGATGAAGGGAGAAGGGAAACAGAATCCTTGTGCTTCCCCGCAATGTGCATAGAATTCCTACCTTCTAATTAAACACATTCCTACCAGCTTGACCCACCCACGACTGTCCCATTGGGCTGCGTATGCCAGTGATGGTACAAACGGATCCAACCACTTTTTTTTTTTTTTTTTTTTTGGTACCGGGGACCTTGCGCTTGCAAGGCAGGCAACGGAACCACTGAGCTAAATCCCCGGCCCCTGATCCAATCCCTTTTATTGATCTTTTTACTAATAAAATTAAATCAGAGCTGCCCAGCACCGAGACTTAAGAATTAAGTTAGAGCCACTGGCAGCGAGACATATAAATTACAGCCCCTTTGTGAATGTGTTCAGTTTTATATGCTGTCATTCCAAGAGAGGTTTTATTTGAATAGGGTTTCACTACTTAAAAAGAAAATTGAAAATGCCTCTACAGAAGATCATTAGTCTGTAGCTAACAGATGCTGAGGCCCAAAGAAGTTAAGGCTTGTGGTGCCCAACCTTGGTATCCTGGCTCTCATTTCTGCCAGCACTGTGTTCAGTGATGGGTCTCCAAGAGCACACAGATTTGGGAGCTGAGACTTGTGTAATCACACCCCCGTGACTGAAGTGAATTTATTTTTCTCACAGTGGACTTTTGACCATTAAAAAAAGTCCAAATAGGGCTGTGGGTGTAGCTCAGTGGCAGAGCTCTTGCCTAGCATATGCAAGACTCCAGGTTCATTCCCCAGGGGAAAAAAATATCTGGGTCAGATATTCTGTCTCAGCAGCAAGAAAGGTGACTAATGCATTTGTCAAAAATAAAAAATATTGGGCCAGGGATTTAGCTCAGTGGTGTCACCGCCTGCCTCGAAATTGCAAGGTTCTGAGTTCGATCCCTGGTACCAAAAAAAAAAATTTTAATTCTATAAACAAGAACTAGTTTAGGATGGTGGTAATATTCTTTCTTTTTTCTTTTTAGTGCTGGAGATTGAACTCGGGACCTTGCACTTGTGAGGCAGGCAGCAGAACCACCGAGCTAAATCCCCAGCCCCTGGTGTTAATAGTCTTAATGCTAACTTTTAAAAAAGACAAGATGGCATCTATTTTAAATGTTTTAGAAAAGAGAGGTGTTTTGTTTTTGGTGATATTTAATACAGTTACTTGGATTATAACAGTAATTTTTCCCCCCGATTTTAGAACCCAAGCAAACCTCACTTCAATCACTACATGTTTGAAGCAATATGCTTATCCATAAGAATAACTTGCAAAGCTAACCCTGCTGCTGTTGTAAATTTTGAGGAGGCTTTGTTTCTGGTGTTTACCGAAATTTTACAAAATGATGTACAAGGTAAGTTTATAGGAAGTTAGTTGTTTTCTTTGTAATGGAGTAAAAGTGTTAAGATGGTTATAAAATGGAGCCTTCCTAGGAGATATGTGGCTTTTGTGTTAGAACCATTCATTCTGAAGCTGACAGCTGTTTTTACTTTTATCAACAGAATTTATTCCATACGTCTTTCAAGTGATGTCTTTGCTCCTGGAAACACACAAAAATGATATCCCGTCGTCTTATATGGCGTTATTTCCACACCTCCTTCAGCCAGTGCTTTGGGAAAGAACAGGAAATATTCCTGCTTTAGTGAGGCTTCTCCAAGCATTCTTAGAACGTGGTTCAAACACAATAGCAAGTGCTGCAGCTGACAAAATTGTGAGTCAGGTTTATTTTTAAGTAACTATAATTTTCTAAGGTAGCTTGGAGAAACTAGGGATAGCAGGTTTTAACATTTTCTTTATTTAAAATAAGACAAAGGGCTGGCGATTTAGCTCAGTGGTTCCGCTGCTTGCCTCGCAAGGGCAAGGTCCTGAGTTCAATCCCTGGTACAATCAATCAGTCAATCAATAAATAAGCAAGTAAGACAATAAGAAGCAATTAGTAGACAGGGGCAATGAGGGCTGGGAATGTAGCTCAGTGGCACAGCACCTGCCTGGCAAGTGCAAGGCCCTGAGTTTGATTCCCAGCACTCCCCCCCACAACCAAATGGCAATGAGTGTTTTACTAGAATTAGGTATTCTTTAGTTACTATTCAGTTAAATCCATAGTGAAAAGTAAAAACCAGATAGTGTTCATTTTAAGAATTGCAGTAGCTCATTGTGGTAGGGAACTCCCCTCCGACGTGTTTAAGAAAAATTTGAGAGCAGGCTAATCAGATTATTCAATGTTGAGTCCTTTTTCAAAATATATATCACTTGTTTATGTACTGAAATTCTAATCCATGTCTCTTTTTTAACTATTTATTTTTTTATCTGATTTGTTGTAGCCTGGTTTACTGGGTGTCTTCCAGAAGCTAATTGCATCCAAAGCAAATGACCACCAAGGCTTTTATCTTCTGAACAGTATAATAGAGCACATGCCTCCGTGAGTATGAATGTAACCTATACATTAAACCAAGAATTTTGTTAGGTACTCAGAAAAATGCTGAATTTATATTGTTGCTTTGATTGAATTCTTTAGTGAATCAGTTGACCAGTACAGAAAGCAAATTTTCCTTCTGCTATTCCAAAGGCTTCAGAATTCCAAAACTACAAAGTTTATCAAGAGTAAGTAAATCTTTTGGATGTTTTATAGAAATAAAGAAGGAAAGTAGGTGAAACCTTTAGACTTTATGGTTATAAACTTGGCATATAAAATAACAATATGTTGGTGTTTTCCAAACACTAAATTGGTTTTGTGTGTATTGTGTTCCAAAGGTTGGTTTAAGTTTTGACATCAAAACACCTTTTCAAGCTGGGTGTGGTGGCGCACGCCTATGAGCCTATGATCCCAGCACTCGGGAGGCAGAGGGAGGAGGATCGATGTGAGTTTGAGGCCAGCCTGGACTACATAGTGAGTTCATTGCCAGCCTAAACTACAAAGTGAGACCCTGCCTCGAAAAAAAAACAAACACCTTTTCAGTAGAATTAAAATTATAAAGAAGTATATATCAGATTGTGTGTAAAGGACATTATGTATGTTAAATTGTGTCAGAAGGCAAGTACTGATGCCAGTTGGTTATAGGGTTCTTTTGGGGGTTTTTTCTCAAATTCTTGTATTAGTACATTTTAGGTAAATAATACATTTACATTTTTCATTGGGTTCTTGTACCTGTACATGATGTATCTTCGTTCTTATTTTTTCCCCATTACCTGTGTGCCCTTCACCCCCTCCACTCCTCCCTATTTACATAGACTTTGTTTCCACTGGTTATAGGGTTTTAGTGATACTTACCACTAAGTTTCATGTGGCAGACTTCTAGTCAATTAGTAGTTTAGTGTGGTGCGTCCTATATTGATATTCTCTTTTTTTCAACAGGTTTCTTAGTCTTTATTAATTTGTATTGCATAAAATATGGGGCCCTAGCATTACAGGAAATATTTGATGGTATACAACCCAAGTAAGTTTGTTTTTCATTGTTACATTTTAGTTTTAAAAACAATAATTCACCTCCTTTAACGTAAACCATTATCTCTATCTTACTGATGATTTCATGGTTTTTTGGTTTGAAGATACTATCTTTGTGATTTTTTTTTTTTTTTTTTTTTTTTTGGTACCAGGGATCGAACTCGGGTCCTTGCGCTTGCGCAGCAGACAACGAAACCACTGAGCTAAATCCCTGGCCCATCTTTGTGATTTATATTCTTAGATATAGAGTTGTGAAGAAAAAAATCATGTAATTATTTTCTTAATTCTGCACTGGCAGCATCTTTCTAGAGAGCACATCCTATGTATGCTCTCTTTATCCTGAACAGTAAAATGGCCACATCTTTGATCCACTTTTCCTACATCAGAGCATTGTTAAAGCATAAAGTGTAATGATTTTGCATCATTTAGAATTGTGAAAAACTTTACTTCTAGGATGGCCAGATCATGTTTTAAATTTTTTTTTTTTTGGTACCGGGGATCGAACTCGGGTCCTTGCGCTTACACAGCAGGCAGCGAAACCACTGAGCTAAATCCCCGGCCTGCATGTTTTGAATTTAACACAATTCTATAAGCAAAGAAAGTTGGGAAATGTATAATCCAGAAATATGTAAAAATTAGTACTGCATGGTAAATGGGTTGTTTTCCCTTAAGCTGTGCTAATTTTTCAGAGATCTGAGGAGTTTTTTAAAAGTGCATAAGACAAAAAGTTGAAGTAATATGAGGATGTTTACTTCCAAAAGACAGTTACCGAGCTGGGTACAGGGTGGGGTTTAGTGGGGTTTGAGTTTGCCTTGTCGTCTCCCATTGTTTTCGGCTGACCAGGAACAGCAGTTGTCCAATTTAATATTAAGTAATTTATTTTACTTTGATGAACAGAATGTTTGGAATGGTTTTGGAAAAAATCATTATTCCTGAAATTCAGAAAGTATCTGGAAATGTGGAGAAAAAGATCTGTGCAGTGGGAATAACAAAATTACTAACGGAGTGCCCGCCGCTGATGGACACTGAGTACACCAAGCTGTGGTAAGCACTTCCTCAGACTCCAGGGAGATGGCAGCTTTCGTCGTCCCATCTCACTGCACAATCAGGCCTTTTCCCCTAGGGGCCAAGAGAATTGATTTCTGAGCTCCACTTCTCTGCTAGTAATGTCCAGATCCAGGAACCGACTGGGTCTTCCTAGGTCTAAAAAGATAGTGTTCTTAAGGTTGGTGGTGTGGGTAGATTCATGGACCTCTTTGTGAGTGGTCTAGATGGTGTTCTGAGACTGCTTTGTGACAGTCTTGACCAAGACAGAAACCCAGCCAAGCTGCAAAAAGTAATTTAAGGGAAAAGTGCTGCATAGGCCAGAAATGATCTTCCGTATCCATACTTGGCGTTTTGAGGGTCTTCCTGGTCATTACTGCTCGCCTTGCATTTCCTCCTCTTGGTTTGTCTGAGGCAGCTGTTCCACAGTGACCTGGCAGCTGGACGCTTTCTCCTCTAACAGCTCTTGAGCATTAATAGACCTTGGTTTGGCTTGAGATGGTGTCATTTCTGAAAAACAGGGTGCTGTACTCAAAGGAACAGAACAGTTTCTGGATAGGCACAAGCACTGGTGGCTGTCTTCATTTCAAACACCCCTGTCTACTCTTCCTTTTTCGGGACCTTGTGCTTTCGAGGCAGGCGGTGGAACCACTGAGCTACATTCCCCTCACCCCCACTCCCTGGCCTACTCTTGAGACTGTGGGTCTGTATTTCTGTTTCTGAGGAATTGCTGCTTTTGTTTATTTTTCTTGAGGTTTTGTCTCTTGCTTTCTCCCAATTTAGGACTCCTTTATTACAGTCTCTCATTGGCCTTTTTGAGTTACCTGAAGATGACACCATTCCAGATGAAGAGCATTTTATTGACATAGAAGATACTCCAGGGTATCAGACAGCCTTCTCACAGTTGGCGTTTGCTGGCAAGAAAGAGCACGACCCTGTAGGTCAAATGGTGAACAACCCCAAAATTCACCTGGCACAGTCACTTCACAAATTGTCTACTGCCTGCCCGGGAAGGGTAAGTGTCGTCACAGAGCTATGTGCCTGGTGGAGACTTCACTAGGAAGGAAAGAGGGTAGTTGTTATGGTGCCTGTTTTCATCGGTCACCATAATCATACCACACCCCATTGCGTTTAGGTAAAGCACATTTTTAATTTAAACAAGAAGCCTTTTTTCCCTAGTGTTATGTACTACAAATATATTTTAATAGTTTTAGAAGTAAAGGTAAAGGGAGAAAAATCATTTGAATAGAAATGTATTTCTCAATTTCAAATAATCCTGTTATTAAAATGTGGCACTGAGGGCCGGAGATTTAGCTCAGTGGTTCCGGCGCCTGCCTCACAAGCGCAAGGTCCCAAGTCCAATCCCTGGTACCAAAAAAAAAACCAAAGTGGCATTTAATGGCTACATGCTTGTATTTAGCCATCATCTTTTTACAGTGTTGCTATCTGAATGTCTGACATACATAGAGACAGCATAACAAACCCTTGTATACCCAATTTCAATAATGACAAATATTTTGCCAGTCTTTCTTTGTAGAGAATTAGAGCAAGTCTTAGACATTAATATCATTTCACCCAGAAGTACTTCATTATGCATTACATTAGTAAGGATATTTTTAAAACCTAATCACAATGTAGTATCACACTAATAATTCCTCACTGGATCTACTTTTTTTTTTGGTACTGGGCATCGAATGCGGGTCCTTGCACTTGGGAGGCAGGCGGTGGAACCACTGAGCTAAATCCCCGGCCCACTGGATCTACTTTTTAGGCCTGTCCATTTCTTTTGAGACAGGATCTTGCTAAGTCACCAAGCTGACCAGGCGAGGCTGAAACTTCCAATTTTCCTGCCCTGACCTCCCAGAGTGGTGAGATTACAGGTGTGCACTACCACACCTGGCTAGGCCTTTCCAATTCTGAAGGCATAAAAACAGCCGAGTTGCTTGGAACTCCCTTGGACATGGATCAGGGCCTGGCTGCCCTTCCTGAGCTGTGGCAGCCCCACAGGAGCTGGGCTGTCTGGGTCAACAGCCAGCAGTGGTTTCCATCTTTTGTAGGTTCCATCCATGGTAAGCACCAGCCTCAATGCAGAAGCACTGCAGTATCTCCAGGGATACCTTCAGGCGGCCAGTGTGACACTGCTCTGATCTGCGTTTTCCTGACTGGCTAAACCCACTATGGGTTAAGAATTTATGTAGATTTGTGAGCACAGCTGCGTTCAGACAAAGCAAGTTTTCCTTTTGAACTTGTCCCAGTTTCCATCTTATAAAGGATATAGGGATATTGTTGCTTCAAGCTGAACTTTGAGCAAACTCGATGGTTTGTGTGATCATAAATATAAGTGGATGACTTGTTTGCCACTTCAAGAGACAAATACTAATAGTTGCGTGTACAACCTTGATTTGAGTTGAGCATTTGCACGGTTTGTATCATTTTAAATTTTTGACAGACACTGTGGAGACTTCTTTGTTACTAAATCCTTTTGTTTTGAAACTATTGGCCATTTGTATTTCCTTGTCCTTTGTGTTTAACCTTTTCTTGAAAAGGTCAAAAAGAAATCATTTGTGTAATTTGCCAAGCAATGTACACTTAATAGTTTTAAGTCTGTTTTAAGCAATAAATCCCTGAAATATGTATCTAAGAACATCTTAAGGACAGGTTTCTGGTGCTCCCTGACACTTTTTCATAAAAGAGAATTTAAGTTTCTCCCCTTTCTCCTCTGGACTCCATAAAATCCTAATTTTGAAATTATTTAAGGTTAAGCTGTCTTACACACACACGGGGAAGGGAGCATTAATATAAATCTGGAGCTTATCTACTACAACTGTGTAGAGCAGCTCCTGGTTGGCTGCACAAGAATTTGGGCAGGTGGATCCCCAGTGGGAGAAACACTGCTGGCTTCCGCTGAAAGCACTTGACAGCAGGGATGGATGAACTTTTTCCCAGGAACCCCCTTCCCTGCAGATCAGAGGTCACTTGGGACTTTTCAGGCTGATACCATCTTAGAAGCTTGAGTTCCAGGAGCCACAGAAAATGTGTAGTCACCCTGCTGCCTGCCTTGGCCTGACCTGCAGTGTTGCTACAGCATTTGGGTTTTTTTGCTTTTTTCCCCCCAGTACCAGGATCAAACTCAGGACCTTGCGTTTTCAAGGTAGGCGCAGTGCCACCGAGCTAAATCCCCGGCCCAGGCTATAGCATTTTTTTTTTTAAGGAGTGAAGAAGCAGAATGTCCAAATGTTCGGAAACAGCTTACTTATTTTGGAATTGTTAATGGTAATTTGTCATAAACTGGAACCTCTTTCTGCATGGTGATTTACGTTTTTATAGTGTTAATTTTAAGTTACCTAAGCGTGTTTCTACCATCTGATCTAAGTTTTGTTGCTGTTGGTTTTTGTTGGCTTTTACAAGGTAATGAAAACAGTAAATTTAATTACTATTTTGGCTTGAGTGGTCATTGAAGGATAATGAAATTTTATTGGAATGATTTTTAAGGTAGTTTTGTTAAGCAAACTAACGCCACATAGGGAATTGATAGTAATGGTTCCTTTGTGCATATGGCTTTGCTCTTGCTGAAGCTGCTGGTAAACAGTTAAAGATGTGCCACAGCAGTGATTTACTGGAGGATGCTGGGTTCATTCAGCATCTTAAATCCATCAAGTTCTGAGTGTTTTCCTTCCTTAGTTCAGAACAAAACAGACGCTTCGTCTTTGTAAATGCCAAGCGGCTGTGCTAACGTGGCTTCTATGGAAGACTAGTGCGTTTCTTTTGGCCCAATTAATAGTTAAATTTCAAATATGCTTTCTGTTGAGGACTCTTGTTCCACCATCCAAGACAGTTTTTGTGTATGTCCTTTAAAGATTTTGTTAAGATCTAGCCTGTCCCAGCCCTGGATTCCTCTGCTATGTCACCATAGGATACACTTTTCTGTTCCAGGAATTCTTTGCTGGTGGCCTTTCCTTCCCATATTCTCTTGCCCTTTGCTGTTGTTTAAGGGATGTTTATGGTGGATATACAAATATAGCGTCCTTGATGCATGGTTCCAAACTCCCAACTTTCCACTACTTGAACAACAAAGTTTGAAAAAAATCTTTTCAGTGTTTTTAATTTTGCTCGATTGTCTAACTCAAAATCCAGCTTGAAAAGTCAAGAATACCTGTATGGGCCAAGAGCAAGGCACACAAAGTGGTAACCACGGCTCTAAAGAAAGTTAGTGATACCAGCAGTAAAAACTAAGAGGAAAACTGTGAGAACCAGGATAGAATGAAATCACTGTGAAGTTTGTTAAAACCCTGGAAAAATGAATATTTAAGTGTAATTTTTGGGCCTTAGAACCAATCATTTGGTTTTTCCCTTATGTAAAAAATGTTCAGTTCTCAGACTTTTCAGTGTTTGAACACAAATTTAGAACAAACTGAGTTCAACAACTGAGATATCACTGTACATGTGCTTGGCCTTACAACCAAGAGCACCATCCAATTTTTGCTGTCTTCATTCTTTGCTTTTGCCTCTTAGCCTGCTTTTTGGTTTTGTGGCTTTGTTAACAGGTCCATATCCTTATTTTCTAAGATAACAGAAATTCACCAGGTCACACAGCTGGATGGAGCTGGATTGAAGCCCAGGCAGCCTACCTTAGCCACTATGGCATGGCTTGGCACAAGTTTTAGAAACAGTTACAAGGGCACGATCCTGAGGTGCTCTGCTTAATGAACAATTTTCAAAATAGAAACGCCATCAGTGTTCCCTGGTGATGTGGACGTCACCCTGCTGTCTCCAGGAGCCCCTCTCCATCCCCAGGCACTGTCCTGTAACCAGCCTGATGGGTGTGAGCATTTGTCCCACTTTACCAAAAGCCCAGTGTTTGCTCTGCAACACAGTTCCAGTCCTGCTTGTTCCCTGAGAAATATGGAGGCTTGGTTCTATGACCGCAAGGCAAGACCCATCCTTAGGGTCCACTCTGGGTTGTCTGGAATATTTGGAACACTGCTCTTTGGTAGAGCAGACCCTCCATGGAATCTTTGGAACAAAGAAAGAACCCTTAATAAGGAACATGGCCTGCAAGCTGTGGGCCAGTGCCCTGCCTCCCTCCATTCTCTCAGGTACTGCACATGGCAGGGTGAAAGGCTGTTTTGCACAAGTTCACCTTGCGCCTGGGGAAGGCAGCCGCAGCTATATGAACATACTTACCTAGCTCTAGGTTTCTTCCCTTGCAAACTGGATGATGTGAGAGAAAATTTTGGCAGCACAAAAGCACCATCTGTAAAGACCATGCCACAACAGATGGGGAGTTTCTTAGACTGGATGGGAAAGGTGAATGAGAAGCCAAATGGAGAAGAGGTTTCTCACCATGCACTGGAAAAAAAGGCCCATCTTCCTGCAAGCAGTTCAAGGTACCCCCTTTTAGGGTCTGCAGGGGGAAATGGCTCCTCCACGATCCTGGGTTCTGCAGCAAATGGCAGCTGAGAAGAGGTCCTGACCCTCTCAGAGTGGGTCCAGAAGGGGTCGTGCACCCCCTAGGTCCTGCAACCAGGTGGAGCAGTAGTGCTTGGTGTCCTAGGGATGTCAGGCACCCCCTCAGAGCTGACATCAAGCTGGAGCCAGCCCCATGCAGGAGCAGGAAAGCCACCTGTGTCCTTTCTGAGACTGTTGTCCATGGGCTTCAGACAGATAGCTCTCAAATGGGGCACCCTGGCCAGCCAGCTAGGGAGCAGGCATCGAGTAAAGCCCACTGCATGTCCCATGCACTGCAAATCTCCAGCCATCTGAGATCTGATGCCTGTGCCTGGAGCCCTTTATCTAGTCCACTGTCCCAGCAAAAACACTCAAAAGCCAAACAACATACTGGCTGTGGGCTCAACCAGTGTTGCTCCAGAGGCAGCTGAGGCACGCCATCTGCAATCCAGGTGCCAAGGGATAGGTGGTGCCACCCAAAGGAACCTTGGTCATTGTTATGGCTTAGATCTAATCTAAAATGGCCCCCAGAGTCTTGTGTGTTACAATGGAGACTGGATTGTGGGGGTTGACAGCTGACTTCTGTTAAGAAGTGGGAGTCTGGGCGGAAGAGGTGGGTCACTCTGGGCATGACCTCAAAGGGAGGGCATCTCCCCTGCCGTGAGGTGTGCTTTCCTCTGCCAGTCCCTTCCACCAGGCTGCTTCTGCCTGGATCTGGCTGAACATGCAAGGGGTGAGACTACTGAAACAGGAGCCAGTATAAACCTCTCTTCTTCGCTGCAGTCTTCAACCATGTTCAGTGTTCTTGTCCATAAATCCAAAAGGCCATGAAAGTAACTCATTAGGAAGAACCCAGACAATTTTCAGACGTGTATTCCCACATCGTCATCCATCTACCAGGTGTGCATACACTCAGCATACGGTAGACACCTGCCAAGGGAGTAAGTGCAGAAAAAGAAAGGCCTAAAGCCACCAACCTTAAGCGTCCTCTGGACAAAAACACAGAAATTGGGATCTCCCTGCCCCCCCAGGTTTGAAGCAGATCCTACAGAACAGTCAAAGGGGACACAGAGGTTCTGACAGACCCTTAGTGCAGAGTCCCCAGGACCCAGCACCTGCCAGTCCATGTGAGCTGTGACATCAAGGGTCTGCTGTCCCGGGGGCTGGGGATTTAGCTCAGTGGTTCTGCCGCTTGCTTAGCAAGCGCAAGGACCCAAGTTCGATCCCCAGCACCAAAAAAAAAAAAAGAAAAAAGGTCTGCTGTCCCTGCAGCCTAAGGAATGGAGACCATCACCATGAGCTAAGGGCCACTTCAATCCACACGTGAAGGAAGAAGGCCCTGTCACTGGGCCTGCCTGGGCCCCACCAAGCTCTGAGGCAGCAAGGTTAGAGCTCCAAGCACGCCCCAGGCTCTACATGGCCACAGAGGCCAGCAGGGCGGATGACAATGTCACAGCTGTGTGGGAAGCAGGAATTTAAAAACTACTACCACTGCAGCAGCTTCTAAGGAATGTGAAAGAATGTACAAAGGAAGTAGTTTTAAAATATGAAGCCAGTTAATAGCACATTGAACAAACCAGTAGAAATTTCCTAAATTACTGTTTTTGCTAACAAAAATTAGTAATTACAAAGAGAATGGTATTTTAAAGATGGGTTTCATGTGTACATTGTGTATCTATATACTTCACATCAAACACACCAGTACAAGTACAGAGTAGCAAGGGAATTCCAAGAAAATGGTTGTACTGCTTCATTAACCAAAACTCCCACCCTCTATCTTTGAGTAGGCTATTGCTTCCTTTAAAAGCCTATTTAAGAAAACTGGCAACTTCCCTACCAACCCATCCGTGCTTACATGCTTGACAAATCCATAATTTGTGGATTTTGAAATTCCAAATTTTTTTCTCATTTAATCCCTCAATTGAGATGGTAGTGATATGCTTCTCAGGTTGTGTTTACACACAAACCAAACCCACGCATCTCCAACCTCAGGCTCCCTGGTTGTCCCAGTCTACTGGTTTCCTAGTGGCACCTACGCGGTAAGCAGCAGCAGCCTATTGGGAAGGTTGAGCCCCGGGTCGGCCTCGGCACAGAGTTCACCCTGCTGTCAGCCTGGAGGACCTGGCCTCAAAGATGACATCCATTTCCTTGAGCTGTAGTCCACATTGCCCTGCCTTCAGAGGCCTTTTTAAAAACAACCACACCCTGCTTGGGTGTAAATGCTTATAGGTAAAATTCTGTGTTTAGATCTAGCATTAAAATATTTCAGGGAAAAATGGGGAAGATGAGGTTGAGAAGAGCAAACTGCTGACCTTGTGAGGGGGAGGCTGCAAAGAACCCAAGGTGCTGGAGGTATCAGTATAAAGGGGGGCTTTAAAAAATATATAGAAGGTGGGCCGGGGATTTAGCTCAGTGGTTTCGCCGCGTGCTGCACAAGTGGAAGGACCTGAGTTCGATCCCCGGTACCAAAAAAAAAAAATATATATATATATATATGTATGTATGTATGTATAGAAGGCCAGGGATGGAGCTCAGTGGCACCATGCTTGCCTGGCAAGCGGAAGGTCCTGAGTTCTATAGATAGATGTGTGTACGGCTAACTCCATGTCCTAGCAGTCTGCAGGGGTCCAACACTAATGCTTCAGGGAGAGCTCAGAAATCCCAGACCCTAGTTTCTAAATCTGCCACTGGAAGGAACAAGGGCTCCCTGGAAAAATGGCTGAACCCAGGACTGAAGACAGGAAAAGAGAAAGAGGAATGACCCCCAGATATCTCAATGTGCATAAGATCATTGTAGCGCTAAACAATTGATGGGGCAAGTGATTTTTTTCTGTAGGAACAGAAAAGCCCACCCTAAACTTCATATGGAATGTGAAAGGAACCCGAGTAACAAAATACAATCTTGAAGTACAGAAGCGGACTCACATAGCGACTTTAAAACTTGCTAACGCTGGATGTGATGGTGCACGTCTGTAATCCCAGCACTCAGGTGGCTGAGGCAGGAAGATTGCCATGAGGCCAGCCTGGACTACATAGCAAGACCCTGTCTCAAAAAAATAAACTTGCTAAAAAGCTATAGTTACCAAAACACCATGGTTGGCACTGGCATAAAAACAAGCACACAGAGCAAGGGAACAGACTGGCGAGCCCAGAAAGACCCTCACGTACATACATATATGGTGTCAAATGATGGGAGGGGGACACTGAACCCAGTGCCCTGTGCTACATGCCCAGCTGTTGTTTTGGGGGGGGCGGTGGTACCGGGGATCAAACTTGGGACCTTGTGCTTGCGAGGCAGGCGACTACACCACTGAGCTAAATCCCCGGCAACCCCCCCCTTTAAAGTTCTAAGTCACTAAATTGCCCAGGCTGGGCTCAAACATACAAAACTGCCTGAGCCACCCAGAGTGCTGGGACTACAGACATACCACATGCCTAGTTCGGTACACTGATTTCTGAATCTAGCCATGGTGGCACACACCTGTAATCCCAGCACCTGGGACCCTGAGGCAGGAGCTTGAGGCCAACTTGGACCCCATAGTTCAAGGCCAGCCTGAACTATAGTGAGACCTTGTCTCAAAATCACCGCCCCCCCAAAAAAACAAAGTGGTGCCAAGAAAACAACACTCATGCAATGTAATAGAACTGGACCCTCACCTAAAAACATGTACAAAAATCAAATGAATCTAAGACCTAAAACTACAAAACTCTCAGAAAAAAACATGAAATGCAAAAGTTCCACAAGATGGGGTTTGACAGTGATTTCTTGGATATGACATAAATGGCATAAGCTTCACTGACTTAGCATAAAAATTTTGTGCATGAATCAATACTATAAAAACTAAAAGACAATAAAATGGAAAAATTCACAAATCATATATTTGTTTCTTAAGGCAGGGTCTCGCTATGTAGTCAAGGCTGGCCTTAAACTCACTATATACCCCAGGCTGGCCTCAAACTCATGGCAATCATGCCTCAGCCTCCCAAGTGCTGGGATTACAGGTATGCACCACCATGCCTGGCCAAACAAATCTTGTATTTGAAAAAGGTCTGATACCCATAAAATAAACTAAAACTCAAAAGCAAATAGCCCTGTTCAAAAATGAACAAGAGACCTGAATAGGCATTTCTTCAGAAAAGATACACAAACAACCAAAAAGCACATAAAAGATGTTCAATATCACTAATCTTGTTTTGAGGGTCTCACTTCGTAGTTCAGGCTGGCCTTGAACTTGCTATGTAGACTAGGCTGGCTTCAAACTTAAGGTAATCCTCCTGCTTCAGCCTCCCGAGTGCTGGGATTACAAGTGTATGCCACCATGCTGCCTCAGCATCACTAATCTCAAATGCAAATAAGAACTGTAACAATACCTGCTAGGGATGGCTACTGTTAAAAAATAAGTATTGGTGAGGATGTGGAAAAATTGGAACATTTGAACTGCTGGCAGGAACACAGTGGCGCAGTTGCTATGTAAACAATATGGCAGCTCAAAAAATTATCATTACCATGTAACAATTTGCCTTCTATTCTCAAAAAAATGGAAAAAGTCTCAAAGAGTTATCTCTATGCCCAAATTCATAGTGGCATTCAAGTCCACTGACAGGATGAAGAGGCAGAACGGTGCTATACACAGCAGACAATGAAAAGGCAAGAGACTGACACGTGCTACAACGCAGACACACCATGAGGACACTGTTCTAAGTGAAACAGGCCCGTAAATAAAGACCTCATAGGTACAAGTTCCCAATGAGAAATGTAATTGTGTTGTATACCTAAAATGTACCAATAAAAGAATTTAAGAAAAAAAAAAAAGACCTCATGATCCCACTTATATGAGGTAGTCATTAAAATCAGACAGGGAAACGGTGGCTGCTGGGGAGAGAATGGTGTACTGTTCAATGGGTGCAGAGTTAATGCTACAGGACGTATGGTGGTGATGGACCCAATACCACTGAATTGCACACATTAAAACAGTTAAAAGATGAGAGCTTTTGTTGTAGGTACTGCAAAGAATATTCATAAAAGGATAAGGGTGTGCCAAAAGGACACAAGAACCAACTTCAAGGGTCTTCTGGTGGCCAAATTTGGGACAGTGTGAGCATCAAAATGCAGTTGTAGGGGCTGGGGATTTAGCTCAGTGGTTTCGATGCCTGCTTGCTGTGCAAGTGCAAGGACCCAATTTCGATCCTCGGTACCAAAAAACAAAATACAGTTGTAATGGAACACGACCCAGCCATCAACTAGGGCTCCATACCTGTGTGACCGTGCATCTGCTGACTCCGATGTCCCACTCCTCCCTGGCGGATGGACACCAAGAGCAGGAATGATGAAAATGGAGGCTCTCCTTGGGCTGTGGGACCCGGTACTCGTCCCCTGCTCTGCCAGCACCTCCACAAAGTACTCCGTCACCAAGGGGACTGGTGACCCAGCAATGCAGCACCATGCCTGAGGAGTGGGTGACCGAGGCTAACAGACTGAGTACGTGCCCTTGCTGTGACACACAGAGCATGGCATCAGCTTGATGGCTTTCCTGTAGAGAAAGTACTACCCAAGTCTGGTCATCGTTGGCCAGACCCAGGCTGGGGTTGGTAACAGGCCTGTGCACTATCCCTGTGGGGCCCACGAGACGGGGACCTGCTGGGCTGACCGAGACAGCAGGAGGCAACTAAGGGCACCGTGAGCTTCTCAACAGACCAGGGACGGGCAGGCTACCGAGACAGCTGTGCAGACCTGCCTGGGGCCCGCGGACCGGGTGGCAGCAGTGATTTCCTGATGGGGGCTACCTGAATTTCACGGACAGAGGGATGGGATAGAGGGAGAGCAAGAGAGTACACACTATCAATAAAACCAAACTTTCTTTTGCAAATCATTTCAAAATAATCCTTAAAAGGTACTGCAATTTTTCATAGATGAAGATATCAGTGAAAAGCTTAACATACTCTACTTTTCAACTGTAATTTTTCTGCTGTGACGCTTTTAACAGTGTTCAAGACAACGATGTGAGTCAATTACCCAAGTTGCCCCAGACCACATGCTTCCGTGATACCTGCAATGAGTTTCTACAAAGTCGTACACTCAAAGGAAGATACCAGCTGGGCATGGTGGCGCACGCCTGTGATCCCAGCATTTGGGAAGCTGGGCCAGGAGGACTGTTGTGAGTCTGAGGCCAGCATGAATTATAGAGACCCTGTCTCCAAAAAGACAAAAAGAGCACAAGACTGTGCTTTCTTCCAGATGCCACTACCTACCAAGCACATGTGGTCTGCTTGAATGTACATCAAGTCACCAGAGTCTACACAGCTTCGTGAAGGCCCTGTCCACCTGCAGGAGCACCTCAATGGGAGTCACCAGCCAGGAGCCCTTCTTTTTTTGTTTTTTTTGTTTTTTTGGTACCGAGGATCGATCTCGGGTCCTTGAGCTTGCGCAGCAGGCGGCGAAACCACTGAGCTAAATCCCCGGCCCCCTTTTTTTGAAAGCTATGAATGTCTTTTTCCTTTCACTGCCTTTATCCTCAAAATGTTGAATTCTCTTCTACCCTTAGCATCTTGCATTCTTTGTGATTATTTGATTGATGTATTAGGAAGTCCCTAGGTTGGCTTTAGAGAAACACCTTTATAATCATCCAGTCTGTTTATTTTTTTGAGACAGGTCTCACTATGTAGTTCAGGGTGGCCTTGAGCTCACTGTGCAGTCCAGACTAGCCTCAAATTCATGGCAATCCTCCTGCCTCCCAAGTGCTGGGATTGCAAGCGTGCGTCACCACGCCCAGTTTATATCCAGTTCCTTCAAAATTTAAAAACAAAGGAAAACAAAACAAAAAACCCCCAGATGCCTCCAGCCAAGCCAAAACACATGCCAAGGGGCACCTCCCTCCACCCAGTGCCCCCATGCACCCCTCCTCCGCTGGGAGTGAAGCTAGCTCCCCAAGCTGGCCCTGGCCCTGTACCACACTGCATTCCCTCACATCTTTCCTTAGTTACTGCTCACCAGGACCAAGAACTTCATTAGTAGCTGTTTATTGATCAGAGCTTTGATATAGTTATTTTGATCTTCAGATTTCTGCCCAGATAGAATCACCAAGCATTACAAATTTTTTCTTAAAAATAAAAAAAAAAAGGAGAGGATGAGATGGGAAGGGGACCAACCTACCAGTTGTGGCATTTGAAAATAAATTAACAAAAAAGTTCAGTATTACCATTTATTGGTGACAAACACTAAGTTTTACTTACATTCCATGGGGAGAAAATGTTCCGGCGTAAACAATGAGTGGAAACGGTACTTAACTCGCAAGGCTACTGTGCCTGTCGTCTAGACCAGGAAGGTCCTCCGTGTGCATTGCACATCAAAAGCAACACAGCTGCATACAGAGACGGGCATTCTCCTCAGCCCTCCATGGAAAAGCCATCGACAGTGTCAAGCAGTCAAGGAAAACCAACCTACAGGCCTGGACGCACTACATGGAGATCATATCCTGCAGTGCGGCATGGTGAACGCTATGTCAAGAGCCATAGGTATAGACACAATTCTTTAATAATCTTTAAAACAAGGAGCAAAGTTCATTTAAGTCCTGTTGCATTAACAAAAATAAAAATAAAATAGAAAAGGACCAAATAATCATCTAAAGTTTAAAATTCCTAAATTGTCCAATTTATACAACTGTGGGATTTTCTGAGATGTCCAGGACTGCTTCGGCTAGACCAGAGGGGCACACAATCTGCATCAATGAAATGGTCCTGGGTTAGTCCAATAAAATAAAAATGTATAACCACTTACACATGGATATGATTTCTGCCGGTTAGATTACTGAGAAGGTCAGTCTCAGACAAGTTTCTAAACTGTGCTATATAACTAGATACAATTGAGAAACCCTCAAATGAAAATTTTATATAGTGTCGTATCAATCAAAAGAAAATAATGAAACTGAGAATACGCATCACTGTAGGAAGAGAAAGCAGTGGTTAGAGTGTGGGCACTACATGAGGTGGTGGGGCCAGAGCACACTAGAAAAATTAGGTTACACTAACTAGGAAGCATTTGATTCTCTGGTGCTTTTAGTTCTGGGGCCAATCGAAGGCCTCTTTCCGGCGTGGCTATCCAGGGTTGTCCCAAAGTGTATGAGTGAGCCAGTTTGTTTTGTTTCTTTTTTCACACAGGAGAAAAAATGGCCAAAGCACCAAGGTGCCTGGGCCGGGGCTGCTGGTTTTCTGGAGGAGCCGGCCTGCCGGGCAGGCCCCTCCATCCCAGCAAGGCTGCTCCAGTGCAGGGGTCGCCGGTTCAGAGCAGTGTGGCCGCCAGCAAACCCAGCACGGCCGCCGCGCAGAATGTGTCCATTGTCTTCACTACTGCTGCCCACCTTCTTCCCCACCGTGTCTCTCAGCCCACTGGAGGTATCACAAATTCCAAATTTCCAAAGCAGTTTCAGTATTTTCAGTATGTATGTTGGATTTTATAATGGTTCATGGCCAGGAAAGTTCAGCACCTCCCACACCTTTAAGGAAGAAAAAATGAAGACACCAGATTTGAAATGAAAGGAAATGAAGCAAATATTAAAAATGAAATTGCCAAATAGTGGGAAATCTAATAGTACAGGCCCTGGTTAATAACTGAGTGTTCTCAAGATACACTGTTCAGTAAAACGTGTGGATACTGTTATCTCTGGGGAAAAAACAAAATGAGTTAATTTTATGTTTCTATTTGCATGGAGAAATATCCAGGGAAGATATACAAGGAGCCAACACATGTGATCCCTGGGGGGACGGACAGGGCTCCCGAGGAAAAGGTGAGGATGGACAGTGAGGGGTGGCGTGTCGCTCACACCCTGAAGTCAGCTGTGAACCAGTAATGTGCTACTTCCTCAAAATTAAACCTAAAACAAGCAGAGCCCTGCCTAGAGAACATGGGAGACTTTCCAGGGACATGGCCTGACAGTGACTTGGGGGCCACCAAGGAAGCGAATGCAGATGAGGCGGGCAGGGCCTTCCATGCAAATCAGCTCACTCACACAGACACTGGTCCATTTCCGGTTCTTGGCATCTCTGTACTTTGTTGGTCCAACTCTGACAGCAATTTTAAAATATTCAGCGCAGCCTAGAGGGAATGGAAAGAAAAGTAAAACCAAGCCACTGCTTGGGGCTACAGCAAAACAGGCAGATAGGGAAGGAAGGGTATTTCCAGTTGCCAGCAAACAGAAAACTTGGTAAACTCTGGTCCCACCAAATGTTTGAATTTACAGTACTAATTTTTAAAAAAATTACCCAGTTACTTCTTTGAATAAAACTTGTGAATTTTATCACACTCTTCCTTTTTAGTATTTTTACCCTTATGGTAACTAGACTGTGTAAGTTTTCCATCCTGCTTCCGAACAGAACCTATTGCGTATGTTCCTTGTTACTTTGCTATCTCCAGAGACACTAACCCGATGAATCACTACATTCCATCAAGTGAATATGCCACAGTTGAGATTCGCTAACTTAATTCCTTCTCTCAGTTTTATTGTTGCTTGTAACAGTTTTATCTGAACAGAATACCAAAATGAGGGGCTTTCTACAGCTGCCAGATGCAGGCCTGCCCTGGGCAGAGATGAAGGAGGGTCTCTGAACGACCCTGCACCCGGGTCCATCTCAGCTCAGCACAGGAAGGGCCAGCTAGAGCTGAAGCTCCCATGAGTGCTCGCCACCGATCCAGCAACTGAGGCCACAGAGACAGGATGTCTATCCGTCAAGTGGTCACAAGGTCTGCGGCAGAGTCCTTTTCTATCTTTCTGAGGCCAGTAAGGAGCTGAACAAGGGAAGGCTCCACATAACCGTCTAGCTGAGCTCGCCAAGCCCTCCACCCGAGGGGTGACTGACATACCATATCATGGCAGGACTCCACATCCTTGCCAATACCGTGGCTGATCAGAGGTGGCTGAGAGGAGCAATTTATAAGAGATACAAATTCGTTCTTGTTGTTTTTGGGGAAGTCTTTGTATT
Source organism: Heterocephalus glaber (assembly GCF_053883595.1). Classification (NCBI taxonomy): domain Eukaryota; kingdom Metazoa; phylum Chordata; class Mammalia; order Rodentia; family Bathyergidae; genus Heterocephalus; species Heterocephalus glaber. Next base: position 19,472,375 of record NW_028258410.1, on the reverse strand, counting down.
CAACCTGGAGAGGAGAAAGAGAACTGAGGCCAGGCAGGGCAGCATGAGGGCAGGGATTGCTCCCCGACTGTGGCCACCCACTGCCCTGCCACGCACTCACGGGCCAGCCCTGAGCCTCCAGGAACCAGCCCGTCTACTGAGGATCCCTGGGCTGGAAGGAGCCATGTCAAAGGGTCAGCTCAGACACTCTGTTCTTTTACCACTGCTACTGTGTTACTAGTAGTTAGAGGCTGTGTTTTTAGGGTTGTTTGGATTTGGAAATGTTATGACCAAAGGACAAGGACCTTCTATTCCTCCACCAGCTTGTAATTCTTGTAGCACCTTCTTCCCCTCCCAAGGACACCTTCCACCACCACTTGGCTCCACCAGTTCCCCTGCAAAAAATCTTGATTTTACTGCTTTGTTTTGCTTTCTGTAGTACTAGATATTGAGCCCAAGGCCTTACATGTGCTAGGCAAATGTTCTAACCACTTAGCTACACCCCCACCAAGAACTTGATTTTTAAATAAGGTGCAAAGTTCATTTTCTGAGAGGAGAGCAGAGATGACCACACTGAGCCACAGCCTTCCAGTTCAGGCCCAACAGTTACCTGGAATCCCTGGACAGTGGAGAGATAGTCCAGCTGCTCAGAGGGTCTTGTGAGAGGTCCATGGGGTACGTGGCCTGAAGAGATGTTATTCTTTAAAATGGTCTCCGCTGTGGGCGAAGTGCCCCCATACAACAATTCTCGGGCTATCATGGCAGTTACTGTAGCCTTAGCAGGATTTGGAGCCGCTCTGGAGAAATCTTTGGTATGGTGTCCTTGACTGACTCCTACGGCCTGGGCAACCTCAGGCACCATGGGAAGAATTCCAGCAGGCAGCTGCTGATGACTAAGATAAGGCATCCTAAATTCATCCTCTTTATGACCTGGGGAGGGACACACACAGATAAAACACAAACCTACATTCACTGCCTGGAGAGAAACTGTAACGCTGTGAACCCCATGCTGGCCAGCCCCACCCTCTAACCCCAGCACACTCAGCAGCTCCAGGAAGCCATAGTTACTGACACTGCATGCTGTCATACAGTCTCTCAGGATCATGATGATAGTAAGATCACACTTACTAGTCCCATTTTCATCCCCAGAACCAGGTTCAAAAAAGGTTACTTTTCTTCCATCCCCTGGTTTCTTTACTGGTGTCTTTAAAAAAAAAAGAAAGAAAAAGAAAAGGCCATGAGCACAAATCAAACCACAGAGATCTTTATTCCTGCAGTCTAACACTACAAACTCCAACTAACTCAATCGGCAATAAGGCCTCACACCACCCACAGGGACACCTGTCACAATGCACTGCCCTGTGGCGCTGCACGCACGTGATGGGGAAGCACTGAATCAAAAGATGCTGCATTGGCAGAGCCACCTGATGAGAAAGAAGCTTTAGCCACAGCCAACCAAATGCATCAAGAATATTTCCAGTTAGAAGATGAGAAGACATTTCCAAAGAAAACACATGGGTTGGGGAGTAACGAGTAAGGATCTACTCCAACCCTGGTGACTACCTGGGGTCACAGTTACTAACTGCATGGTCCTGGCTGGTGCCTCTCTCTCCACTGATTCACTGGCAGACCTGAGAGAATCAGTCCTGATTTCAAGTTTATCCCAACAGGATGAGTCAGGAAGGACATCCAAGACTTTCACTGAGTTCTGCTTGTCATCCTTGGGACAGCAATTTTTCAGTGTGGCATTATTTTCATCTAGTGTTCAACTTACCTAAGACAAAGGATTCCCAGTGTGAACTATATACATCTGGCCTAACTCTAAGGTTGCATCACCTCATTACTCCAGAAAAACCAGTGTGCTCCATAATTAACCAAACTATTAGGGATGATGCAGACTTCATTTTCCGAGCACAAATGACAGAATCCCTCATGAATTTCAAGCCCAATTACCCATCATCCTATAAATGCAGAGGACCAAGACGTCCTCCAGCAAAGCATACCCAGAGCACAAAGATCTAAAACAAGAAGGACTTAACCCAGAGGCACGCCTGGGGCCACTGAACCCGGGCCCCTCCTGAGCACATCCTAATGGTCCTGATGGAGGAGGCGCTGTGGAGAGGGCCGATTTACTGACAGGAGGATGAAGCCCTGCCCCAAGGAGTCTCTCCAGTAAGGTGGGAAGATCACCTGGCAGAGAGGCCTAGCACTCACCTTCTCCTCTGACTTGAGTGCTGGTTTGGTGGGCTGAGCTTGAGGAACTTTGAAACCAAGGATCTCCAGCATGTTTTCAGCTGCGTTGCGTTTGGCCACCTTCTTGTTGGTGCCCGTTCCTTCTGCAGTGTGGTTTCCGACCTTCACCTGCATAAAACAATCAAAACACAGGCCAGTGCTTAAATCTGCTCAGTAAAGACTGGGCAGAACTGGTGTGCTGCCAAAAGAGCCCAGCGATGATCAGAAGCTAGACGGCCTAACAGCAGTGCCCTGGAGCACACCCGCCCCAGTCCAAGTCAGTCACTACTCACTCAGCAATTCAGAGCAGGCTGTTCCGCAGGGCCATTAAAATGCAGAAGGGTACAACTGTTTTAACACAGGGGTGGTGAGTACTCATGTTCATCGCTTTCTAACCAGAATCCATTTAAAGCTTATACCTCTGCTCCTGAGGGTCTGCCTATCTATCATCATCCATATGGTGAACATTTTTATGATGGTGGCCCTGGCACATCTATTCCCAATTCTGTAATCAGCCACAGTGGGAGTATCTGTACCAGAGAGCTACAAATACTCCTATCACAGATAAGTTACTTACCATCCAAAATGGTGGAGAAAAGGTTTACGAGATTGAGCTTAAAAGAAAGAAAAAGTCAGCAGTCATTCCACTGTAACTAGTACAAAAAAACCAAACATTTGCCAGTCTTCAAAGACTTCCTATCCAGTTCAGCAGGGATAGCACCCATATTGATTGTTTGCAAATAAGCCAGGTCTTCATTGTTTAACTTTCACTTTACTTGTCAAACCATCAGCTAGTATTAAAGCTAGAACTAAAATCCCAGATCTAAACTATGGTTTTGTCAAAGAGATGAGCAAAAATGGAAGTGATAAAGCATTCTGTGATGTTTGATCCTGTAACACTATTGTTGGTGACCGCCACACTGAAGTTATAGGTGCATGATGTTTACAATAAATAGTACTATACATAAGTTGAATGCTACACATCCTTTGTATCAGTAAGATTTATATGCACATACGGTATGCATGCACGCGTGTGTACATTATGTACACTATATTCTACCTGCTAGGCCATCTCCCTTACGAGCAGGGATTGTTTATTTTGCAGTGCTGGGGATTGAATACAGGGCCTTCTCATGAAGGTATATCTCAGCCCCCCCCCTTTTGGTGACTGGGTCATACTAAGTTGCCCAAGCTGTGCTCAAACTTGCAATCCTCCTGCCTCAGCCTCCTGGAATGTTGGGATTACTAGCATGTGCCATCAATCCTGGCTACAAGCTGGTTTTAAACCTGTTCAGCACACTCACAACCCCGTTCCAAGCTGGTTTGGACCATGGAGACCTGGCTGCTAAGCCAAAATCCCGTCACAAGCCCTTCCCTGGCCTGCAGAGAACTGACCTGAGCCTGATTCCAAAGCAGCTATCTACCAACCACTGCACTTCAGGCAAAATACTCACTCAGCAAACTACACTTCCTCTTGAAGAATGGAAGGATCACTCCTTTTCCTAACTTCTGACCAAGTAAAAGAAACATATTCAGGTTAGGAGATGGTTCTTTATGTCCTGCACACTGCTACACAAAAATGAAGTTTAATACAGCAGTCTGAAGGGGTTCACTCCAAGAATCCCAGTGGAGCCCTGAAACTGGAGTACCGGGCCCTGTGTATTAAGTGAACATGAGCACTGTGCTACCCCAAAAGTCAAACTGATGCCAAGAGAGCTAGCCACTAAGTGATTTAACAAGTAGGTGACACAGACAGCACGTATATGGATTTCACACTCCCTGAGGCGGTGCAGGAGGGCTTGAGATTTCATCAGCCTACTCAGAATGGTGCACAATTAAAAAAAATTTGGGGGGGGGTACCGAGGATTGAACTTGGGTCCTTGTGCTTGTGCAGCAGGTGGTGAAACCACTGAGTTAAATCCCCAGCCCCACAATTTAAAATTTATTAAGTATTTATTTCTGGAATTTTCCCTTTAATATCTTCAGATCTAGGCTAACCATGGGTAACTGAAACCCTAGAAAATAAAACTTCCTAAAAAGGGGAGACTATGGTAGTCTCTTTTCTTTTTGGTTCTAGGGATCAAACTCAGGACCTTGCACTTTCGAGGCAGGTGGCGGAACCATTGAGCTAAATCCCCGGCCCTTCTTTTTTTTTCATTAAACCCCCCCCCCGCAAAAAAACCACAAACACAAATTATTATGGTAGGTGCAGTGGTACACACCTGTAATCTCAACTACTTGGGAGGCTGAGGGAGGAGAATCGCAATTTATGGCCAGCCCGGGCAACTTCACAAGATCCTGTCCTAAAATAAGAGTTAAAAAATAAAAGGGCTGGGCCGGGGATTTAGGTCAGTGGTTCTGCTGCCTGCCTCGCAAGCACAAGGTCCCAAGTTCGATCCCCGGTACCAAAAAAAAAAAAGGGCCTAGGGTATGGCTCAGTGGTATAGCACTACCCTAGATGCACAAGGCCCTGGGTTCCAACCCTAGCCCCCAAATTAAATTCAGATCACACTTAAGCTAAGCTACAACTGCTGATAAACCAAGTACCATGAGAAACATGCCATCCTAACCTGAAGGTCAGGAAGAAACATGCCATCCTAACCTGATCTAAGAAGATTCCAGACCCCACATTACACCTCATGTACCAGATCCTACACAGGGATCAGGAAGGGCAGGAACAGGGTCTTTCATAGTACTTGCAGAGGCCTTAGCCCAGTGGTGCCATGCCTGCCTCGCAAGCGCAAGGTCCTGAGCTTAATCCCCAGTAACAAACAAAAACAAAAACAAAAAAACAGTACTTGTAAAATTTACCTTTAGAAAAGAATTCATGAACCTCAAGGAGGTGCAATGAGGACAGAGACTCAGCCTAACCCCACCAGCCCAGCACTCTTCTCCATCTATGCGTGGCAGGTCCCCACTCCAACTGTTGACAAGAGCAGTGTCGTGCTGTGCAGAGTACATTACGCAAGCAAAGTAGTTGTGTCACAGCAGTGTCTGATGGCACAGTGTGGCCCAATGGACCCGGCCACCTCAGAAAAGACCCAGTCTCTGACCCGAATCAGGGACTGTCATGGTCAGACAAGGGCTGTCCACAGCCCTCACCAACTCACCTGCATCACGAACTCCCTGCGGCGTGGGAGGCCTCGCTCTGTGAGGAGAATGTACTCTGGTTCCTTCTCCTTTTTGGCCTGCTGGATCTGGGCCAGTCTGCTAATCGGATTCATCCCTTGGCCATATTCTGGGCTTGTCTGTAACTGAAGAACAAACAATGTAGAAACTGTTTGCCATGTCACTCACAGAAAAGGCCTGGTCAACTCAGGTCAGCATATGCTGGAGATGATGAGATTTTATATTTATGTAATGGCTCAGAATTATTGGGATCTTTTTTAACCTTTTAAAAATATAAACAATGCTTTATAACTTTCTGTAATTATTCTAAGGTGATTTTAAGGCCTTAGGACATCAGTATTTCATTATAAATAGCCAAGTATTATTGCAATGCTTTTCTTTCTTCTTTTTTTAAGGGTCTCTTGCAATGTTACCCAGACTCTAAAACTCCAAGTAGCTGGGACAACCAGCATGTATGACCACCATGCTGGCTCAATGCCTGTTTTTAATAAATTTCAACATACCTGTGCATATCTTCTCAAATACTTTCATCATCTCTAGATTACTTAATGACACATAACACAATGACTTAAAATCCAGAAACCATTAAAAAATTTTAGAAAGCCGCAAGCTGATGCTCCATGGAAAGGAAAACCTAAGAACACCAATGGCCACCTTCTGTGCAGTGGAATCCTCACCATGCCACTGGGCAGGGATGATTTCCAGGATACAGTAAGTGAAGCACCAGTGTGGTGGTGTAACGTACCAGAGCTTAAGTAAGAAAAATTTGGATTTTTTTTTTTTTTCTAGTACTGGGGATTGAACTCAGGACATTGTACTTACGTGGCAGGTGCAGTGCCACTGAGCTGAAATCCCTGGCCCTGAAAAATCTGGATCTTGATATAGCATGAAACTATCAAAAATTACAATGGGTAGGGCCGGGGATTTAGCTCAGTGGTTTCTCTGCCTGCTGTGCAAGCACAAGGACCCGAGTTCAATCCCCTGTACCAAAAAAAAAAAAAAATTACAATGGGATGGATCCTAGCATTCATAAATATCCCCAAATGGAATCCTGTCCTTTCCCGGTGGTGAGAAAGAAATCTCACCATTGTTCGGCTAAGTCTGTTAGTATGGCTCCAGCGAGGTGGCATTCAGTAGCCACACACACACAACACCCCGCAAGGTTCCCCAAGGGCCCCTTGCTTGCCTGAACCGCCTGCACTTCAGGACCTTGAGCTGCTCACTGAAACAGAAGCTCTTGAGATCCAACTACATGGCTGCAGATGGTGCGTAGGACCCTGTTCCTCGTGGTAACCGGCAGGGCTTCACTGTGGGCCCCTTCATAGAGGGGCATGCACCCTGCAAGTGTGCCGCTGGACTGATCCCATGGCCTCATCTGTATCTAACTGTGGCTCTCATGTGGCATCTGGGAAGGGTCTACCAGGCCTGGCATGTGGCATTTAGTCCCATCCCCTTGTACCTTGGGGAAAGCAACCAGGCTCCTAACCCCCAACCATCTCTGGCAATGAAAACACCTCCTCGTTCAGAAAGGTTCTCACCTTGCCTGTAGGTTTGGTTTTCTTTTTTATTCGTGGCTTCACTCGCTCGACTGCAGGCAAAGGTGGCAGCTTCTTCAACTCCTCAAGAACAGCAATAGCGGCGTTCTTCTTGGAAATCTTTTTGCTCTTCCCTTCCCCTTCCCCTATAAACTCCCCAACCGAAACCCTGGTCACAAAGTTCTTCATGTGGGGTGGGCCGCTCTCCCGGGCCACCTGTGTCAGAGGGAAAGACTGAGTGAAAGCGTGACAGACACTTGTTAAAAGCTGTGGGGCACACTGGTTGGCACACTTTCTTCTCATGAAGCACTAAATGAAGATGTATAAATATGGGCCAAAGGAAGCAGTGAAAACTCTGAATGCTGCTTCTTCCCTTTCTTCTTACTTTTCAAACTGGTTTGTGTTCTTGAGTCTGATGGGTCCAAAACAGTTTAGCCTGAAATAGAGACTTTTCCACATGTATCCCCTATCAAATGGTTCTGGTGACCCTGGGCTCACAGCGGTTCTGGCAAAAAAAGAAGCTGGTCCAGCAAAGCTCAGAAATCATTGCAGCACAAAGAATTCAAGTTTATTTGCTCAGAGCCGCCAGCCAAGACTGGGCTTATTAAATACTGGCTGCTATGCAACTGTTAAGAATGAGAAAAATCTCTAAGCCCCTACAAAGAGTAAATGCCAGGATATTATCAAGTGGAAAAAAAAAAACTATAACAGTTAACCCTAGCTGGGCATAGTGATGCACACCTATTATCCCAGCATTCAGGAGGCTGAGGCAGGAAGATTGCTGAGGGCATTGAGGCTACACAGCTAGTTCAAGGCCAGCCTAGACTACCTAAGTGAGACTCTGCCTCAAAACAAACAAAATACCCCCCAAAATTGTCAAGTGTGGTGGCAAACACCTATAATCCTAGCACTTGGAAAACTGAGACAGGAAAATCACTGTGAGTTCAAGGCCAGCCTAGACTACACAGTGAGTTCATGGCCACCCTGTACTACAAAGCAAGACTCTGTCTCAAGAAAACAAACAGTTAACCCTAACTTAAGAAACAAAGATTTTACAGGTGTATTCCAATATATACAGATAAATGAATATGTGTGATATGTTTATTTATGCAACAACAAATAGGACAGATAAAGGAGAAACCAATGTAATTATTTACCCAGAAGATAGAAGGGACAGGGGCTGGGAGGAGATGGGAATCTTTGGTATAGTTTTGATTTTCAGAACCATTTGGTATTTTACATGTTAAAAAAAATAATAAATTGACAAAGACAGAAAGGAAACCTAAAACTGAAATAAACAGAAACCTGACTTTATATTAAAACGATCACATTACCACGTGGAAGGAAAATAAAAATCAAGTCCAAACTACATTAACAGGGACACTCTTATAATAGACATCAACCTGATTTATAGTACTAGATTTTTAAAATTACTACAAGTTACAGCAGCTTATCCCAATATAGTATTAAAAAAATCAACAGAACAAATTATAGGAATAGACCCACAAATATATAGTCACCCAATTTAAAAAACTCAATGGCGGGCTGGGGATTTAATTCAGTGGTTTCGCCACCTGCTGCGCAAGCACAAGGACTCAAGTTCGATCCCCAGTACCAAAAAAAAATAAAAAATAAAAAACCTAACGGTAGGTACTCTGAGCAGCTAGCTACCCATGTGGGGTGGAGAGTAGGGATCAACTGTAATCCCTAATTCACATCATGAATAAAAACTGGCCCTAATCAGAGTCCTAAATGTGAAAGCCAAAACTCTTTAACGGCTTTTAGAAAACTTCATGGCCACAAGGAGAGCAAAGAATTAAACATGAATGACACCAACCATAAAGAAAAAAACAATTAGAATTCCTCAAAATTAAAAATTCCTCATATAGGGGCTGGGGATTTAGCTCAGTGGTTCCGCCGCCTGTTGTGCAAGCACAGGGACGAGTTCAACCCCCAGTACGAAAAAAAAAATGTGAAAAGAGCCAGGCAGGCTTGGTGGTACACACAACTTTAAGCCCAATCTGGGCAACTTACTGATTTAGTGAGATTCTGTCAAAATACAAAAACAAAGACAAAACAAAAATGGTAATGATCCCGGTACTAGAAAAAAAAAATGGTAATGAAACTCAGTGCAAAGCCCTGGAGTTCAATCCCCAAATTAGGGGTGGGAGGGTGGTGATCCACAGAACAGGAGAAAAAAGTATGTGTACGTGTGTGCCTGACAACTTATGCCCAGAATATTTAAGCAATCCTTACAGGTCAATAATAAAAAGACAAACTACTCAACTAAAAAAAGCAGGCAAAACCCAAAACAAACCAGGTAAATAATAGTTGGAAAGTATTTATAAAATAAAATCTCTAAATGGCCAATAAACATGAAAATCTGCTCTGTGTGTTTGTCAGTCATCAGGGAAATGAAAATCAAAACTACTAGAAGCAATTAACACACATACACATACATGCCCAGAATGATGAAAATTTTAAAAACTGACAAAGTTGTGGCTGAGTGATGAAGTGTCCAATGCTCTGGGCTCCCTCCCCAGTATCACCAAAAACAATAAAACAAAACAAAACTGACAATATCAAGTATCAGCAAAGATCACTTCACCTACCCTATGCTCCAACAATTCTGAGTACACGTAAACACAGGAAGACCAGTGTTAAGAATTTCACAGCAGATACTTATTCATAACAACTTCAAAGTGTAAACAATTCAAGTGCCCATCAAGTGGAGAATATATTAAATGCTTCACAATGAAGCAATGGAATACAGTACTGCTCGGGAATAAACTAATACATATATATGGGTGGACCTCAAAAAGACTGTATCACACATAGGAACTTAAGACACAAAACCATATTCAGTATATTGTATTTAACTAATCCATGGTGACAGAATTCAGAAAGCAGTTTCTTTTGGGTGGGAATTAACAGGAAAAGGGAATGGAACTTTCAGAACTGTATCTTGATCCAGGCTATGAGTCACGGTTTCGCATGCGCTGTATGTCAATATTTATTGAACTGTGCACTCAAAATTTACATATTTGGGCCAGGGATTTAGCTCAGCAGTGCTGCACCTGCCTGGCAAGCACAAGGTCCTGAATTCAATTCCTGGTACTGGGGAAAAAAATGTATATTTGACTGTATGTAAAGCATATTTCAGTAAACTATTAACATGAGGAAGAATGAATTCAAGAGCTCTGGAACACAGTGCCTTTACCATACATCTGTAGTATAAAGAAAATACTGCAAAGATATCTTCAACATTTAACTTAAGTGGTTTGTCACCGACGTCATGGGCAAATGCACTGATGATGTTGGGAGCCTGATTCTTACTATGGGAAAAAGGAGACTGAAATATGAAACAGGGCAGGGATGCGACTCAGTGGGAGATGGGTGCTTAGATGCATGAGGCCCTGGGTTCAAACCCCATTACTAAATAATAACCACTGACGAATGAACAACAAAGAGGAAGCACCTTGTGATGCTGGACTGAAATTAGATGTACAAATTTGAAAACAATGTGCATTTCTTCCTTAATCTAGAAGGAGGGGCTGGGGATTTAGCTCAGTGGTTCTGGCGCCTACCTTGAAAGCGTGAGGTCCCGAGTTCGATCCCTGGCACCAAAAAAAAAAAAAAAAAGAATCTAGAAGGAATGAGTCTCCCAGTAGCAGTCAGCACGTCAGCACACTGGCCCCCATTAAAAGGAACCAGGGCTCCTTGCAGGAGCAGCTGAGGAATTTCTGCCAGTAATTTCCATTTACTCTGGTGCCAAAGCTAGAGCAGGAAAAACTCGAAGTTAAGGCATTTTTTACACCAGAAAGTAAGGAAGTTCTGAAAGTCTGAAGAGGAGGTGTGAAGGTAATTTAATAATAAACTGTGAAAGAACAGTGAAACATTAAAAAAAAAAAATAACAACAACAACAAACTAGGACCCTAACTCACAGTATAAATAAAAATTCACTCACAATGCATCATAACTTTAAATTAGAGCAACTGGGCGTGATGGTGCATGGTGCTGTAATTCCAGCACTCCGGGGGATCACTCTGAGTTCAAGACCCAGGCTACAGAGTGAGTTCAAGGCCAGCCTGAAGTACATAGAGACCCTGACTCAGACAGACAGACAGGACATGACAATGAAACTTCTAAACTAGAACAAAGGAGAATGACCTTAGGCTAGGCAGTGGTACCTTGGAAAATAACAATCATGAACTATAAAAGAAAAATCTGGAAGCTGGGTGTACTCAAGCAAGCTGATAATCTTAGCTACTCAAAAGGCTAAGGCAGAAGAGTCTCAACTTCAAGGCCAGCCCACAACTCAGTGAGACTCTCTCAAAATCACATTAAGAAAAGGAAAAGGAGAACTGGGGGTATATCTGAGTAGTACAGCACTTGAATACCACGTGTGAGGCCCAGGGTTCAATACCTATAATGCTGGAAAGAAGGGAAGGAGGGAGGGACTGGGTAGATCAGTGGTTGAATGCTTGTCTAGACTGCTCAAGACCCTGGGTTCAATCATTAGTATCAGAAGAGAAAGAGAACTTACATTTGGAATATACAAAGAGCCCTCAAAACTTTGCAGTAAAAAAAATACTCAAAAAAATTAGCCAGGTGTGGTGATGCACACCTGTAATCTCAGCACCTGGGAGGATGAGGCAGGAGAATCACCTCGAGTTCAAGGCCAGCCTTAACTACATAGTGAGATCTCATCTCAAAAAACAAAAAACATGGGCCGGGGATTTAGCTCAGTGGTTTCGACGCCTGCTGTGCAAGCGCAAGGACCCGAATTCAATCCCTGTTACCAAAAAAAAAAACAGGGCGGGAATTTAGCTCAGTGGTTCCACCGCCTGCCTCGCAAGCACAAGGTCCCGAGTTCAATCCCCAGTACCATAAAAAAAATCAGGTAAGAGATACACACTGAAATATTAGGATTCAAAGGGCACCATATCTGCCACTTACTCCCAAATGATTCAGCAAAAATTTAAAACAGACACTAAGATGATATGCAGACTTAGAAAGAAAAAGCAATTGAAGAACATACTCACTGTCCTTTTCTTACAACTTTTCCATAGTTTTCAAAACAAAAGGTTGAAAAAATGGTCAGGAAAGAGAAGTAAGCCAAGAAACAGCTGTTAAGGGCTGGGGAGTGAGGGCCCAGGAGGCACCTCAGTACAAAGCAGGCTTCCCAGGTACCTCAGACAGATTACAGTGAGCTTCTGGGCCCACGCCTGCAGCCCTGACTCCCAGAGCAGGGCTTGCCACGACCTCCAATTAGGCTCAAGTGCCAGCATGGCCATGGTGACAGCTGACTTCAGATCTGCATCCCTTCTGGCCCCTCGGCACCACATTCATTGTCCACTCCCATCTAAGATGCTGGACCTAGAGCTGGACCTAGGCCGTACTGATGTGACTGTGACATCACCGCCTCCTCAAGACTGCTGCCAGCACCATCACATTTGCTAACTAAAACTGTATGTTTCATCAAAAGTCAAGCCATATAGATTTAAAACTGCACAAATGGCTATTGTCTTCTTCTATTTAATGCCTAATACAGCTTTCTATGTGAAGCTACTACCAAAAGTTTAGTAAAAAATTAATGACTATGTTCACTTACTCAATTGCTCCTGAGCATTTGACACATGCCGGGCAATCTTCTACATGCAGCAAAAAAGAGAGCCCTTGCTCAATCTAAGAATGAATGTGAACTTCATATATATTACTTATACTGACAAACTCTGCCACCACCACATGACACCTGTTTCAAATTATTACTTTAAAAGGTATTAACCACCAGAAGGTGCTCCTATAATTTCTCTTAGATGAATACTCTCCAATTCCTGGTTTCATGTTACAGATTCCTGGAGGGAGGGATGAAAGTTAAATCCTGAAATCTAAACAAAAGTGGAGATGGGAAGGAAGCAATCTGGTCTCCAGACTCTACTGAGCAAAACTATAAAATGACAATTTCTCACGAAGGTTCGAGTCTCTGTGACTCTGGGAGGGCAGCAACTAGTGAAAATGGATGAGCAGTGAACTCTAGTTGTGAAGTGACTTGAGAAGCCAGGAATCTTTCACTCTTCCTTCCTCCAATCTTTATAAAAATCCATCCTCCTGCCATACTAACCCCTGAGCAGGGGAGAAAAGGGACATCTCTTCCCTGTCCTGCAATGAGTGCCCACGGAGACCTCAGGATTTCCTTGGGGTGCAGCTCCCACCTAGTTCCCACCAAAACAACCAGTCCTGTTTTTCTGCCTGTCCTCACCTTCTCGAGAGGAGAAAGGCTACACAAGATGAGGACCCGGAGGCTCTTAGTCCAAAAGGGAAACAATTTTATAAACCTGCTCTCAACATTTCAGGAACAGGGGTTGGGGGCGGGGGGGGGGGATGATGGAGGGAACAAGAAACATCTTTGCGCACAGGCTGGCCCTTGTGAGCTAAGTGCAGCTCTCTACCCTCCACCAGGATGTGGGTCAGAAATCACCACCACTCTCTGCAGCCAGGACTGAATCTGGGGCAAATACTTGTGTATCATAGGAGACTCTACACATTTAGAAACAGGCCTGAAATTTTGGGGGCCTCCTGTAACTGCAAAATGGAGGCTAAAATTAAAGTATTTTAAGATAGTATTGCTTCAGTTTAAAAAAATAATCCCATAATCAAGCAAAGAATTAAAGAATTTCCCACATGTCAAGCCATAAAAAACTTTTTAAAAATTTTCCTTTTTGCCAGAGATTTAGCTCAGTGGTTCCACTGCCTGCCTCACAAGCACAAGGACCAGAGTTCAATCCCTGGTACCAAAAAAAAAAAAAAAAAATCCTCCTTTTCCTTCCTATCCTATCTGGACTATGTTGTCTGAAAGAAACATATTAAATGTACTCTATCTTCCATTTTGAACAAACAACCCATTAACTGTTATTTCACAAAATTCCCAACAGCAAATGAAAGTATAATGACAAAACCTATGACCTTTTTAAAATTGTCTGACAAGATTTTGGGGACCTCTTAAGAGATCCTTAGTACTTTGGAGATAAAGATGATGAAAGAAACAGGCCCTCTCTCAAGAAGAATACATGTGTGAACAGAAACACAATATTCTGCAGACCACTTCAGGAAATTCATAGACCAACTGGGCCCACACTTGGCCTGGCCAGAGATTCATTCATTCCCCTGAGACAAGGGCCTGCAGAAGAGAATAAACACGGCACAGCTTTGCTAAATCCAAAGGGTGAATCTTAAATTTGGAGGTTCATATTATTTCAACTGGTATATAGGGGGAAAAAATCATTCCTATGATGAATCCTAACAAGGTTTTAAGATAAAAAAATCCGACATGTAAAATATGCTTACCTCGAAATTCACAGGCAAGTTCCGCTTAAGTGCAATTTCAAACACTTGACTTATTTCAGATTTATTGAGATTTTCTTCTTCTGATTCTCTTCCATTCATCTAAAAGAAGAATAATTGTCTAGTAGTTAACTTTTATTAAAACCATCAACATTCCAGTTATGATAGCAACCTTTAAAAGCACCGAATCTTGGCTTTACAGATTTAACAAGAAACTAGACCAAGGCCACATGAGCTCTGTATGGGAAATGTTACTACAACCATGTATCACTAAATTTTTTTTTTGGTACCAGGGATTGAACTCAGGACCTTGTACTTGCGAGGCAGGTGCAATGCCATTGAGCTAAATCCCCGGCACTGTATTACTAAGGTTTTTTTTTTTGGTACTGGGGATCAAACTTAGGACCCTGCACTTGCGAGGCAGGCACCGGAACCACTGAGCTAAATCCCCGGCCCCTGTATCACTGAATTTTAAAGGTTAAAAATGTCCTGTCAGACTGTGGGACAGACTGTGCTTCATAAACAATCCACACACAAAAGTCCTGTGGGTATAAACCAGTCCAGCTGTGGTACAGCAGGATGCCAGCACCGCCTGGAGGAGTGAATTCCAAAGCACTCCTCCAATTCTGTTAAGCTATAGACTGAAAAAGCCAAATACAGACAGGTCTGTGTGGGACTGGGTAAGTTCAGATACAGGTCTTTCCACCTTAAGTATACAAGTTTCTTATTTGGCCATAAAGTCTCTGGAAACCACTTCTGAAAAGAATGCAGTGCAGAAATTACAAAACTTCCACATATCTCATACTTAGTACAGTTGGCAAAAATCCAAGTCCAAACTAATAAAGTCTCCTTGACAAGGGCAGAGATTCTCTTTGTAACAAGGTTCGTTTATAGTTCTCTAGCTGGGATGGGATCAGAGAGGGGCTGGGATCTCCTCTCAGTGTACTAGTAACATACATTTTATGTTGTGCTGTAGTGATGGCATGAGAAAGCAGATAAGGTCCACAACAGTAAAGTCTCCAAATGGGGAAAAAATAAGAACCAAGATGCATTATGTAAAGGTACAATTCCCAATGAGAAATGTAATTGTGTTGTATACTTAAAATGTACCAATAAAAGAATTTAACAAAAAAACAAAACAAAACAAAACAGTAAAGTCTCCAAACACGGTGAAAGAGCTGTTTTTCTTCATATTATTGCTGTTCAATTGTCAGGAAATTTATAAAATCCTATTTCCAAGGTTAGAACTATCTGATAGGAACCCATATCTGAAATTAGTAACAAGACAAAGGACAGGACTGGCCAAGATGTTACAGGTGGTACGTTTCCTTAAGTTTATCAGGTAGGTTTTGTCCACTGGGCTACCATGAGAAAGCTGTTAATGGAAAATAAAATTTTATGTTAGAAAATACAATCTAGGGTGTAATTCTGAACAAATAAATTTATTACACATTCTATTTACAATTCTTCTTTCCTTTCATGATGATGCTTCCTTCCCAACCTGGTCTCACTTTACTCTTAGCCTAGTCAGCAGTATTTACAGATCATTCTGATGGTTTACTAATTAATCTTAAGGAAGAAAAGAGACCTGTTCGGGGTTTTTTGTTGTTGTCGATGCCCACATGGTCTCAATACGCCTGCTTCGACTTCCTGAGCCTGCTACTACAGGCACACACCACTATGCCCTGCTCAGGGGTCTGCTTTTTTATGGGTGAATCCTTAACACTAAATCTAAATTTATTTGAAATTTATTTTTAAATAGATTTTAAAATGTTTTAAAAACACAGTATTTCAAAAAGTTTGTTCAACAAACAGGCCTGGAAAAAAAGATACCCACCTGCAAAATAATAAAGTAGGACTATTACCTCATATTTTAAAAATTAATTCAAACTGGATTAAAGACAGATGTAAAGCTAGAGCTATAAGACCCTTAGAAGAAAACTCATGACAATATTAGATTTGGCAATGATTTCTTAGACATAACACCAAAAGCACAAAAGCAACAAGAGAAAAATTAATTATATTTCATTGAAATTAAAAACTTTTGTGTATCAAAGGACACTGTCGAGAGTGAAGACTGACCACAAAAATGAGATTTTTTTTTTGGCACCAGAAATCGAACTCGGGACCCTGCACCTGGGCAGCCACTGAGCTAAATCCCCAGGCCCACAAAAATGAGATTTGCAAATCAAACTTCTCAGGAGGGATTGACATCCAGAATATACAAGAAACTATAACTCAACAACAATAAAAAACAACTCAAAAAATGGGAATTTCTCCAAAGATACACAAATGGCCAACAAGTACATGAAAAGATATTCAACATCATTAGTCATTGAAAAATGTGAAACAAAACCATGATTAGATAGCACTTCACACCCATAAGGATGGCTGTTTTCAAGAGAACAGAAAACAGCAAGTGCTGGCGAGGATGTGAGAACATGCCAGCCTTACACACTGCCTGCGATGGAAACGTGAAACGGTACAGTTGCTACGGAAAGCAATTTGGTAGCTCATCAAAAGTTAACAAAGAATCACAATATGGTCCATCAATTCCACTCCTAGATATATACCTAAAAGAACGGAAAGTAGAGACTCAAACAGAAAATTTGTACCTCTAACGGTTCATCATAGGATTGTTCACAGCAGACAAAACTCAAAACCCAAACGTCTATCAACAGATGAACAGGTAAAATGCAAAATTTCCCTTAAAAAAGAATGAAATTCTGAAACATGCTACAGAATGAACCATGAAGACATTATAAGTGAATTAAGCCACATGAAAGAATGAATACCCACTTATGTGTGAGATACCTACAACAAGTAAGCAAATGTGCCGAGACAGAGATTACCAGCAACTGGGTATAAGGGAAGTAGTGACTTACTGTTTAATGAGCAGTTTGTATTTCGAATGATGACAAAATTCTGAAAATGGGTACTGATGAAAGTTGCATAACACTAAGAATCTATTTAATGCCACCACATTTTAAAAATGGTTAAAAGGGCTGGGGATTTAGCTCAGTGGTTCTGGTGCCTGCCTCATAAGCGCAAGGTCCCGAGTTCGATCCCTGGTACCAAAAAAAAAAAAAAAAGGTTAAAGCTTTTATATGAGTCAGTCAGGTATGGTGGTACAGCACTCTTAAGAGGCTCACGCAGAAGGGTCACGAGTCCAAGCCCTGCCTGGGCAACTTAATGACTTAGTGAGACTGTATCTAAAGAAAAATACTAAAAAGGCCTGGGGATACAGATCAATGTGAAGGCCCTGAGTTCAAACCCCACTATCACACACCAAAAAAACAAAAACAAACAAAAAAACCTTTATATGTAAATTTCACCTCAATTCATCACATCAAAAATATTTACGTTTCACACTAAAGATCAACACATTAATTTGTGCCAACATTAACTCATTTTCGTGCATAACAAAATAAAGCTTTTTGACAACTTTATTTGAAGAATATTCAGATTTGTTTCAAACAGATGAGTTGTTATTAAAAAAAACAACAAAAAAAACACAGGGCCAGGGATGTAGCTGTGCCTGCCTGGTGAGCGCGAGGCCCTGGGTTCAAGTGCCAGTACCTTCCACCCCCAAAAGACATGAGCTATTCTCAAAATAAGTAATTGTGTCAATAACAATGCTCTCCCTATGTGCAACCAGAACAAAATTTGGAAATAAATGGAGGCTAAGGCTGGTAGACTTCAAAGACATGCATATATCCTAACTTTTAAATGTTTTGTTTATCCTATCAGCACAATTACTTTTAACTAATATCAACATCAAGTACTAGTAACATCAGATTTTTTACAGAAAAACGAAGCCCTTCTCATTTCTCTTCCTGTGGCAGTTGACTAACTCAAAGTGTGACTGTATCTTAACCAGCCTTTATTTTAATGGGTGAAAATAAAATACAGTATAATTTTGTTTTGAAAATTCACATAAATCATTCTCATGACTATCAATATTACAATCTCAAAACTTTTCAGTTTATACTAACAAATGCTACTTCTTTGTTTTATGATAGAAAACAATGGGTCCACCACTAGGTTCTAGGTTCGAACCTCAAGGCCAGTGGTTCTCACCACAGCAGAGCCAGAACCACTCCGGAGCTCCCCAGGGAGACAGGCCAGTCTCCACTTCAGACAGCTCAGAAGTGTACGGGCTGCTCTAAATCATTGCTTCCAGAGGAATTTCAATAGGAAGAAAGCAGCCAGTAAAATAAACATGCAAAACAGGACACACAAAGGTATACACATTTATTGAGGAGGGCTATTATGTTGTTCCTCTGCATAAATAATTTCATGTATCTACTCTGGACAAAATATTGCAAATGAGGAAGCAGCAATGACTCAAAACAAATCCACAGAGCCGGATGTGGTGGCACACGTCTGTATTCCCAGCACTTGGGAGGCTGAGACAGGAGGACCACTGCGAGTTCGAATTCGAGTTCAAGTCTGAGGTGAGTCTGGGGAACAGTGAGCTCAAGGAACTACAAAGCAAGACCTTGCCTCAAAACAAACAAACAAACAAACATCCACAAATACCATTCCCTGTTAGATGAGGAAAGTTTAGTCAGCCCTTAATCTGTCACTAAATGAGAATCACTATTTACATATTAAACTGACTTTAAATCGAGAAAAATAAAAAGGCATGCCTATAATCCTAGTACTCAGGAGGCTGAGGCAAGAGGATCACTGAGTCTGAGGCCAGCCTACACTACACAGTGAGCTCAAGGTCAGCCTAAGTTACACAGCAAGACCCTGTCTCAAAAAACAAAGTAAGCAAGTATGCGTGTTGTTACACGTTTACTCCTTTTTAATCCAAACAAGATGGCCCAGGTTCTCGTCAACTGTTCCATAAGGAAATCCTTCCTGTTGAATGGTGGACTAAATGAGAATTCCACATTCCCTTTTCATCTGCCATAAAAATACATTGCTCACTTGTCAACTTTTGAGTTTGGGAAAACTCATCTAATCTATCAACCAAAAAAACTCAAGTTTGGGATCTCACCTAGCCGCCCAGTCTCACTCCCTTCCCTAGTCTGGAGTGCTGTTCTTGTCTCTGTGCCCATCTGCTGATCTGCCTGATAAATGAAGTGTCTTCCTCTGTCAATGTTCTTTTGCTTGCCATTACAGATGGAAAAAGAAAAGTTTGACTTCACAGCTGCATTGAATGAAAGGTAAAAAAGGGAGACTTAAAGTGTCCCCAGTCCTTTATTGGTACAGGGCCTTTACACTGAGCTACATCCCCAGTCTTTAATTTTATTTTTTATTTTGAGATAGGCTCTCATTAAGTCACTGGGCTTGAATTTCAATTCTCCTTTCTCAGCCTCTCAGATAGGCGTCCGTCTCCACGGCCAGCTCTCCAGTCCTCTTTTTTTTTTTTTTTCTCTCCAGTCCTCTTTTGCTTCTTCTTGCAAAACAGTGGGCAAAGCTGTAAGAAGGTTAAGGGTGATATAACTATGACTATTATTTCATTATGCTATCCTCTACCCAGGGATTTTATGGTCCTTCCATCTTCTGGTGATTTTTGTTTTTAACCTACTTGGAAAAAGATGACTGGTGTTGAAATATGTATTATGACCAATATTTCAGCCAAATCTCTGGCCCATTCCATGTGATAATATTAAGACAGAGTTTCACTCTATTTTTAAAAATCTTATATGTTTTCTCTTAGTTCTTCACAAGCATTCTATAAGAGGAGAAGGGTCATTCAGTGTTATGCCTTAAAGGACTTGAAAAAGAAAGCTCAAAAGTGAAAAATGAACTGGGCGTGGTGGCACACATCTGTGATCCCAGCACTCTAAGAGGCAGAGGCAGGAGGATCACAAATTCAAGCCTGGCCTGGACAACCTAGCAACACCCTGGGAAGAAAAACGGTGTACACTGGAGAGTATGATCCCATTTTGCTAAGACAGATGCATATATTTACCTGTAAAGCCACTGACATCAACTAAGATGCTTATAGTGATCATCTACAAGTGATAAATTATCTATCATTTATTTTTTCCTTTCTCAAATTTAAAAATTGTTATAATTAACATGTACTATTTTTTTTCTTTTTTTTTTGGTACTGGGGATCAAACTCGGGTCCTTGTCTTGCGAGGCAGGCAGCAGAACCACTGAGCTAAATCCCCGGCCCCACATGTACTACTTTTAAGAAAGAAAACTTAGCTAGACATGGTGGGTCGCACCTGTAATTCCAGCTACTTGAGAGGTGGAGGCAGGAGGATCACAAATTTGAGGCCAACCTAGCAACTCAGCAAGAGCAAAGTTAAAAAATGGAAATGCTGGGCTGAGGATGTAGCTCAGTGGTGCCACACCTACCTCACAAGCTCAAGGTCCTGAGTTTGATCCTCAGTACCAGAAAAAAAAAAAAAAAAAGTATAAAAAATGGGAATGCAGCTCAGTTCAGTGGCAGTTTTCCTGAGTTCAATTCTCAGTACCAAGAGCAAAGAGAGAAAGGATGGAAGGATGGAAGGATGGGAGGAGAAAGGGGAAAGGAGGGAAAGGGAGGGCCGGGGATTTGGCTCAGTTGGTTTCACTGCCTGCTGTGCAAGCACAAGGACCCAAGTTCAATCCCCGGTACCAAAAAAAAAAAGGAGGGAAAGGGAAGAAAGCAGGAAAGGAGGGTGACACTCATCAAAATCAAGGGGGCAAAGCATTAGCTAAAGCCAGTCTTTCAGCCTTCTGAAAGACATTGTTTTTTACCCCAAACCACATAAAGCTAGAAAGAGTCAAAGAGGAAGGAAGCCTAGGGGCAGCAGGGGATTTAAACTCCTGCAGAGCTCCTTACAGAATTCAGCCAGAGCAAGGACCCGAGTTTGATCCCTGGTACCAAAAACAAAAAAGAATTCAGCCAGGAAAATGTGTCCATTACTGCCCTGAGACCTGTGCCTTAGACTCAGAGACACCAACAGGCTCTTCCCCTTCATAGCAAGGTGTGATTCCTCTCAAGGAAGACTGGGCAGTGCGGATGACACTGAGGAGCAATGGTTTCTGGCCCATGCCCACGCTTCAGAGTCACTCCAAGAGCATATGAACAATAAGAAAGCAAAAGCCAGATGGCTGGGTTTCACCCTAGCCCTACTTCCTTACAATCACACATAGGCTGGGCCTCAAGCATTCTAATGCAGACAACCCACACACCCGTATTCCCACAACCATCTATCAATTACTGGCTAAAGGAAATGAGAAATACCTACTCCATCTGACTCCAATTACATTGTCACCAAAGTTAAGTAAAACAATGAAAGACCTTCAAAATAACTGAGATTACACCAGGCTTTTGGGTTTTAACAAATATCACCACTGAGGAACACACCCTTTTAACTCCACTAAATCCTTCTAAGTTACAGCCCAATTCTCTTCTATTTGGTCCTCAGTGGACTTAGATCATCTCTAATAGGATATGTGACTAAGCTGGAAAATGGAAATGCAGAATAATAAGAAAAAAGAAAGTACCCCTGTGCAGACAGTCACAAAGCCACAGGGCACCCTCCTGTGCCAGAGCATCTGGATGGCAAATGGACACAATGAGCCTCAGCAAGGCCCTGTTAGGGGTTACCTGGGTCCCTACCTTTCATCACTGTCTTAGCCCCATGTTCTGGGGAACATCATCTTGTTCTTTGTGAATGTGTTACCTGGGGAGGGACAGTCAAGTGCTACCCATGGATATTTTCAGGAGACACTACTGTGATTAAACAGAATCATGGAATCTCAAATGTTCCCTAATTAATTACAAAAAGTGAGAATCTTTCTCCTATCATTGTGGTTTTAAAACATGGCCCCAAATTCTCTGACATTCTTCTCCAGAAGTGAATGCCCTAAAACCCACCGAATTAAACATTTAAGATGGTCAAAATGATAAATTTATGTAGCAAGATTTTACTTTCAGGTAAACAAAAAAAAACAGGCTCCCTATCTGCTTGTTTCAGTCTGGGCTCTGCACTTACTTAACCCATACAATATGGCAGAAGAGATGCTGTGATTTCTGGGCACAGGCCTCAGCACACTAGCAGCTTCTTCCATTTCCTATCTTCCTTGGAGTCTTGCCACCAAGCCATGAGACAGTGTGATCAGTCCTTGCATAGGTCAACTCTGAGGAGTGAGCGCCCTGTACCAACGAGCCAGCTTAGCTCCAACCAACCATGCAAATGAGCATCTGAAGAGTGGATTCTCAGGCCCTGTGAGCCACCACTGCCAAAGCTATGTGGAGCAAAGATGAGCTGCCCCGCCAAGGCCTGCAGATCTGTCAGCAAAATTTAAATCATCACTAAGTTCTGTGAGGGTCTGTCCTGCAGCAATGGAGAACAAACATTTCTACATAATAAAGAAAGGCTGGTAAAGCAGGTAAGAAAACTCTCTAACCTGGATAATAGATTAGTAGGTCCCAGCAAGCATGATTATTAGCACTAAGAACACATCCATACCTGTCCTCACAACTCAACAGTCAGCCCTTCTAATGTGTCTGTACTATTTTCATGTCACTCAAAATTATGCCAAAGAGTAAGAAAGAAGGCATGTGACTATTTTGCTAGCGATTCAAAAAGGTGGGCTGGGGATTTAGCTCAGTGGTGCTGCCGCCTGCCCCACAAGCACAAGGACCCGAGTTCAATCCCCAGTACCAAAAAAATAAAACAAAATAAAAAATAAAAAGGAAAAGAAGGGGCAGACTATAGACTATCTTATAGGCTATCAAATAATAAATATTATGGACAGCCAGACATGGTGCCGCATGCCTATAATCCCAGCACTTGGGAGCCAGAGGCAGGAGGATCACCTCGAGTTTGAGGCCAGCCTGGGCTACATAGTGAGTTCAGGCCCAACCTGAACTACAAAGGAAGACCCTGCCTCAGAAAACAAAAAACGAAACAAAACAAAAAAATTATGGACAGCTGTCAACGTATCTTCTCAGAAAAAGTAACCTGAGGGGGCGGGGATTTAGCTCAGTGGTTTCGCCACCTGCTGCGCAAGCGCAAGGACCCGAGTTCAACCCCAGGTACCAAAAAAAAAAAAGTAACTTGAGGCGCTGTCTTTCAAGCCACCCTCCAACTCTGCCCTCCTTACCTCCAGCCTCTCTGGCGGGGGCTCATTCTGCAGGATCCTCAAGGCTTTAGCAGCAGCATCATGTTTCGCAGCCTGTCTCGTCTTTCCTTTCCCATTAAATTGCTGTCCTCCCACAGAAAGTTCAACTTGATAAAGTAAAGGTGGAACTGGAAATGGGTAAAAATACCTAAAAATAAAAGGGAGTTAGGAAAATTACAGTTTCAGGTTGATGAGTCTCTGGCAAATTCCAAATATTTCCTTCATCAAAGCCTAATTACACTAGTGCTTGCTTGCTAGCAATGACTATTCATCAATATATCCAGAGATTCTGTGAATTAAAACTGCTACACAGTATACAGTATGCTATGTATCTTTTTTTTTTTTTTTTGGTACCCAGGATCAAACTCGGGACCTTGAGCTTGGCTTTTGAGGCCACTGAGCTAAATCCTGGCCCAGAATAGCTGTGTATCTTATACTCCATAAAATACAATGTTTTATAAAATACATGCATTTAATTTATAATACTACCCTATACTAAAAAAAACTCTAAACTCAACTTTGGCTGAGAGAAATTAACTTGTTTTACTTTCTCTAACTTAAGAGTCATACTTGCATGTCTCCAATAGAGGCTCTGAATTTTAAAGCTAAAATTTTTAGAAAGGATAGGAGGTCCTCAGTGGTGGAGATGGTAGAGCATGTTGTGGAACATGTCTTAGGCCGTAGGTTCAATCCTCAATACTGCACCACACACACACAAATATCTAGAAACAAGAGCACACACAGTCCAGTCCCTGGTTTCTTACATTTCAAAAGTTCATATATATGTATATGTGTGTGTATTTGGAGTGCGGAGGGCAGCAGTAGACTAAACACAGGGCCTTCACACTGAACTACAACCCCAGCCATTGATGAGACAGGATCTCACTAAGTTGTCTAGGTTGGGCTCAAACTTGGAATCCTCCTGCCTCAGTCATCTAGATACTTTTTTTTTTGGTACCAGGGCTTGAACTCTGGTCCTTGCGCTTTCAAGGAAGGCGGCGGAACCACTGAGCTAAATCCCCGGCCTGCTTAGTCATCTAGAATTCTGAGATTACAAGTATGTGCCACCACACCTAGCTCAAAATTTACATTTTTAAAAATGTTGGGCAGGGTATTTAGCTCAGTGGTTCCACCACCTGCCTTGCAAGCGCAAGGACCCGAGTTTGATCCCTGGTACCAAAAAAACCTCCCAAAAACATTTTTAAAATGTCTTTGACCAGCCCCTCCCCAAGGAAGGCAGGAAAATGAAGAGTTCTACTTTGATTACTTCCAGCAAAAGATTTAACACATGGCACTTTCAAGTTTCACTTAACATTTCACACCCCAAGGTTATTTACAAAGCACACAAGTTCAAAATTCAAAAATCACCCGATAACAATAATCAGGAAATCTACCAATGCTGAGAATCATGAGGTTGGGGGAATCATGTTCGGATATGATTCAAGTTATACAAAGCAGCTGCAATGGTGCTCTTCCACCAGACTGCTGGGGACCCAAGCCACACTGCTCAGGAGGAATATGCTCAGGCTTCTTCCAAAAGGGAGCTAGAAGAGCACCAAAATACTTCCAAAGGCACAACACAATCAAAGCTTACTTCCCCCCTTGGCAGGCCCAAAGTAAACCAAGTGATTACTCATTCCACAATTTGTAGATACTAGTCTAGGTCAGTGATGGCAAACCTTTTAGAGATTTAAGCCCAAAGTGCAACCCAAAACCTGCTTATTTATCACAGAGTGCCAACACTCCAATTAAACCTGAATGCTGAAGTTTCAGTTTAGAAAAAAACTCATACATTAACATCTTTTGTCTTAAAAGAAAAACAATTAACATGTGCCATAGGTTCCCCACCACTGGTCCAGGTAAAAGATACATTTTCAACTATATTTTACAAAGAACTCAACACATACATACCTCGGTGGGTAAGCACCTCCTCTCATGTTGTAGTTATAGGTGGACTGCATCCGAGAGTAGGGATCAACAGGCTTATACATTGGTTTTTTTCCAAGTTTCACGCACAGTGCATTTAGCTCAATGGTAGGAGTTATGCTTTCTGTAAAATAGAATCAAAACAAGGAACTGGTTGTTGTTTTTTTTCTGACATGGGGATGATCACAAAAATTTTTAAAAATAGTATGGGTTAGCTCAGTGGTTCCCCCTGCCTGCCTCACATGCGCAAGGTCCTAAGTTCAGTTCCCAGTACCAAAAAAAAAAAAAAAAAGTATGCTAATTCATGATGCATTACATAAAGGGACCTGAATACTACATTGTTAAGCTTTATGTCAAGAAATCCAAGAATCTGGTGTGATTTCTTGATATTGTAAGGGATATCAAAGAGAGCAATAATGTAGCCCAACATGTTAACCCAAATGAAAGGTATACAACAGTAGTCAGAAATAAATTGCTTAAAAATTCAATGTGAATTTTAATTTAAAAAATTTTTAATTTGAATTTGAATTCAATAATTCAAATTATTTTGAGAATGCTTAACCAGTATCACATTGGTTGTCCTGAAGTATGTTTGTATACACTATTTATTTGAATGAAGCACTTATTAAGGACCAACTGGATGCAAAGTAATGTACTGTGCTAATCCTGAGGGACGCAATTCCCAATCTGAAGAGTTCAAAGAACATAAAGCATAAAGGCCTAAAATACAGTGGGGTATGTGTCATGGGAAAGGGGTAAAATGACTGAGAAGGAGAAAAGTAAATTCTATTTGGAAAAGATGAGGTCCGGAAAATATTCAGACACCTCCATCTTGGCATAACAGGGTTTACCTGTGGTCATATTTGTTAGGAAAATTAGTTCCATTTTTATATACAAAGGAAGCAAGTCACTACCACAGAATATCAACTTTAGGAAATATACAGTATTTTCTAATTTGTTCTCTCAGTTCATCCAATTAAAAAATCTTTACAAATCATTTAAAAAAATCAGCCTGGAAAGACTAGTGTCAATGCACAATCACACTTAAAAACAACACTTTCAGTAAATAAGGGTTAAAATGATTAAAACGAATAATTGATAATTTGAAATAGGAAGAAAAGGTCCAAAGGGGTAGGGGTGGGGGGAGGGGAAGGGGAAAGGAAAGAAGAAAAAGGAAAAATTATGAGAAAAGAAAAAAAATGGAAATGAAGTCTATGTAAATAGGGAAGGGTGGAGGAGGTGAAGGGCACACAGGTAATGGGAAAAAAATAAGAACCAAGATACATCATGTACAGGTACAAGCACCCAATGATAAATGTAAACATAATGTATACCTAAAATGTACCAATAAAAGAATTTAAGGAAAAAAACCCTTTCATACCAAATACAGAACAACAATAGCAATGGCAAAATTCAAACTTTTTTTTTTTTTCGGGTACCAGGGATCGAACTCAGGTCCTCGCGCTTGTGCAACAGCCGGCGAAACCACTGAGCTAAATCCCCAACCCCTAAAAATTCAATTTAAATGTACACAGAAATCCATTTTAAAATGCCTCTCAAGAATGTATGCTGAGGGCTGAGGATGTAGCTCAGCGACACAGTGCCTGCCTAGCAAGCGTGAGGTCCTGAGTTAGATTCCCAGTACCCAATAAAAAAAAAGTATGCTGAGAAAAATTTTAAAATGACTTGATTTTATAATAAAATTGGTCCAACTAAATTTAATGCATGAATCAAATTTAAACAAGTATCTTGGGGGTTTGCACAATTGGAGGGTCACAGGAGTTATTGGTCTTTCTCACACAAGGATACTTTTGACACAATTTGTACAGTTGCATTTTAAGTATATCCTGAATCATTTTAAGAGCAGCTCTGACAGATAAAATTTACCTGCAATAGAGAGATAATTTGAAGAAAATATCACAGAGAAATCAAAGACAAGAAGAAAGGTCTGACTGAGATCTATGTTCACCCCTCCTACCCAGGTCTGGGATGACTACTGGGAGAGCCCCGGCCACAGCCTTCTGGTCAGTGGCTCCCAACTCTTCATTAGACACACCTCTTGATTAGTGTTTCTCTGCGCTTGAGGCCTGTGTAGTAGAACTGGTTTGTGTGCCAGTAATAAATATTTAAGTTATTTTCCCATTCTTTTTAATTATCAGGAGATATATGTATACTTGAAAATCACTACTTCTGATCAACAGGTTACATCAATATTACCACACTGACTTGATGTGCTTCCACCCTAAAACCTACATGGTATGATCAAAAAACAGGGTGTTTAAATATTTTTTAAAATTCCAATAAAAGACACATTGCCATTAAATCCCCCCTTCAAACACAATTACTCCATCATTATGGGTTTTTTTTCTGTACTGGGGGTTGAACTCAGGACCTTGAGCTTGCCAGGCAGGCACAGCACCACTGAGCTACATCCCAGAACGATGGACTCTTGTTACTTTCTGAAGCAGATCTGGTCCTCTTTTGCATCATTAGTTGCACTGTCATGGCTGCCTGAATGCCTTGACTCTCTTCAAAATATTTACCTTCAGGGCCGGGGATTTGGCTCAGTGGTACCTGCCTCCTGCTTTGCAAGTACAAGGTCCCGAGTTCAGTACCCGGTACCAAAAAAACCAAAAACAACAACAAAATATTTACCTTCCATGGTCATTTTGACTTTGAGGAAGAGCAAGAAGTTGCATGGTGCCAGGTCTGGTGTAAGGACAGGATGAGGACATGCCATAATATTTTTATGAGCCTGCCTTTCTGCTGGATGGCACTCAGCAACAGAACTCACCATGTTTTTTATCACACTTCATAAAGACACTCATGAAAGTTTTCCAGAACTACTTCAGAAAGTGGCAAGAAAAATGGGATGAGTGTTTGAGGTGGGGGGAGTATTCTGAGGGGATTATCAGTAATATGTCTTTTATTGTAATAAATGTTTAAAATTTAAACATACATGCCTCGCAAGCACAAGGACCTGAGTTCGATCCCCAGTACCAAAAAAAAAAAAAATTAAACATACATAATGTATTTTGGTCACACCAAGCATGTCGATAATCTGTACAACCTTCTCAAGAGAAAATGCTTTTCTGAAATTTTAGGCATTATTTAGGGACAGCCCCTTCCCATGAACACATTTGTAGATCATTAGGAATCAGGTAACTGTGGACTAGGAACCCACTGCTTCATAGAGTAAAGGTTAACGACTCCTAACAGAGAAGCATTTGCCACTGGTAGTATAGGATTTGTACTTTCAAAAGCTATAAATCAGCTCAGAAACTACTCATATTCATACTAAATGGGTACCTCCAGACACACTTTTGAAAAGGAACCTGACAGGCTGTCCTATGCATAATACCTGATTCTTTCCTTCCTATAAAAACACCATTGGGCTGGGGATTTAGCTCAGTGGTGCCACAGCCTGCCTCACAAGCTCAAGGTCCTGAGTTCGATCCCCGGTATCCAAAAAAAAAAAAAAAAAAAAAGGGAACCCTGGGGGTTTAGGAAATTTTGTTCCTTCCAAAGCTTTGGCAGCAACTGAATGTTTGGCTTTTAACTACTACTTCCTTCACCTTCCCAGTTCTGATCTCCAAGTGTCAGCTGTACTGTCAACACCCACAAAGGAAATGTTTGAATTTTCAATTCAAGAAACCTGATATTGACTATGGACCTTGAATGCTTTTTATGGTCACGGTTGTGGTTTTAAAAAGCCCGGTCACTATCTTAGTAAGTTATTCCACCAAGCCTTTTTCCTTTTTTAAATCTTCATAAGTAGAAAAAAACCTTCCTCTAGTATCCTCTGATTAGCATTCAATAGCATTCCATGAAAAATTAACTCTGAAATATGGGGCAAGTACATATGTTTGTTACATGTTAAAATAATAAACTCTCATTTATATCCAAACATAAACTGTCTTCCAATTACTTCTCATGGAAGAGATTTCTCAAAGTTGATTTAGAAACATTGTAGGATCTCATGCAAATTAAGACAGGGCATAATGAGAACTCTCCTCTGGAAATACAATCCCATTCGACAAAACTTGAGAAAATCTGGCAATGTAAGTCAAGTTTTCAAATGTTGCCTTCTACTCTCCTAAGACTGTACTGTTTAGACACTGCCTAATTTTCTTCTCAACACATGCTGATGGTCAGTCTTTCTTCTTTTATAAATAAAGGTAACTCAAGTATATATCTCCGTTTAAAAAATTCTACTGCATTAAAATTCCATCAGTATTAAGCTAACATTCTGTCAAAACTTGATGACCTACCACCACACAGTGATTCTTAGCCTGGTTGCATCTGAAGCAGCAGAAGCCTGAGAAAGCAGAAATGCCCAAATGCGAACAAATACTATAAGGGACATCCAGGCTTGTGTATGTTTAGTAAGCTCCCAAAGTGATTCTAATACACTATTTTTTTTGGTACCGGGGATCGAACTTAGGACCTTGAGCTTGTGAGGCAGGCGGCGATAATACACTAAGTTTTGAAATCACTACTTAGGAACTTAGCAAAATCAAACAGAGCTTTCATTTTTCTGATTTTATCACTAGGCACCACTTTATCTCATTTATTAAAAAAAGTTACAGTGGAAACACTGGCTTAGATGTGTCTAGATCACCTAAATCTGGTCCCTAAGGAGACTGGGGAGGGTGCCTACACAGCTGATTTTTCCTGTAGGTCTTAACTTCAGGGTTCTCTCAGTGCACAGCTTCCACTAACAAGGAAACTGAAAGAAGCCTTCATTCCCACTGAAACATTAAGGATCTCCTATATATGTTCTGTAGTTCATGAGGTTACACATTTAAGTACTAAATAATAGGAACTTAAAGCCCAGGCTAGCCTGAGAGGTAAAAAAGCAGCACAGGCAATACAGTGCCAGCCCTGGGTGATTATGGTGATTATTTCACAGAAAGATGCTGAGGCAGAAAGTGATGAAAAGCAAAAGGACTTAATCTCATGAACAGTCTCACCTTTCTCCAGGACCCTCCCCATCTCACGCATTGCCATTCTGCTGGCATTCTACATAGAAGGTAAGTAGCAAAGTTATAATCTTGGTTTTGACAGAATTTAAGATACATTAGACCTCTGATTTTTAAAAAATAAGCCAACAGTCATCCAGAAGAGAAGAGCTTCTCTTTGAACAACTTGTAGTAGGTGTGAAAAGAAAATGCAGTTACAGATGAACACACAGCCAATCTATCGAAAGTGCTTGGTAAAAAGTATGTATTTCAGAAAATACTAAAACAGTTATTAATAAAGGGAATCCCCAAAGTTAAGGTCTGGGGGGGGGGGGAGAACCTGTAGAGGAAAGACAAGTTACAAAAAATTACTGATTGCCCTCCAAATACAAAGAAATATTTCAAATATAATTTTGCTTTGGGATAACTTTTTGAACTAGTCTCATGTGAACGAGAAACTTCTATTTTTCTTAAATATATAACTGCTTAATAATAATAGCTACTATTTCTCAAACATGTACTAAGTGCCAGGTATTGCATTTCACACTTTAACATATATTTTTTCTTTTTTCTTTTTGGTACCAGGGATAGAACTCGGGTCCTTGCGCTTGCACAGCAGGCGGCGGAACCACTGAGCTAAATCCCTGGCCCTTAACATGTATTTTCTAATTCTCACAACAGGCTTATTTTGTAGATATGATCCCCACTTTATTTGCTCTAGGTCACAGAACTAGAAAGATGCCAGGATTCAAACTAAGATCTGGCTGACTGCAAAAGCAACTTACCTAACCATGACATGCAATGGTGCCTATTTATGATAGCACTTGCTATTATACTTAATCAAATGAAAGAGAAATGTGACTACATTCAAGGCTTGGGGCTTCCAAGTGAAGCAAAATGAGGCATAATGAAATAACTCATCCTTAATGTACTATCTTTGCTTCATGGCTCAGATCAGAAACAGATGGCCCAATTCCTTAACTCTCTTACTATGTCCTCTTGTACCAATGCCAAAAAAGATAAAACTAAATATGCAAAAATTAAGATCCAAGGTGTAAATCAGTGCAGATGCCAAACAAGTTTAGAGACTGAACTCAATAACAATCAGCAAAAATGCAAATTACAGTCCATGCTTTATTCTCTAAGGTAAGGAGGATGACAAAAATGGTTGAAATCAAAAAACAAACCAAAATACTCACTTTAAGATCGATTTCTATCTGTATCATCAAACCTTTTACATGGATTGCTAATAAGTAGCAAAACTGACTTCCTATTACCTCCTCCCCCTCCCCAGTTCACATGAAAACAAGCAGGAAAGGAGCCAGAGAGAAAGGCTACAGAGAGAAGGAAGC
Organism: Heterocephalus glaber; assembly: GCF_053883595.1. Classification (NCBI taxonomy): domain Eukaryota; kingdom Metazoa; phylum Chordata; class Mammalia; order Rodentia; family Bathyergidae; genus Heterocephalus; species Heterocephalus glaber. Next base: position 19,440,832 of record NW_028258410.1, on the reverse strand, counting down.
TCAGGGCCTGAAAAAAAGTCATGGAAAATCAACCACAGCACTTGGGAATTGTCTCTATTCAGAATCTTAAACAACCACACGCTGTTTGGAATTTTAAAAGCCAAATATCTAATAAAAAGCACACAGCTTCTTTGACCTGTTTTATAAGGATGAAAAGAGAAGCAACTCTTTATAAACCTGTACTTTTGAATTTCTTGGCTTTAGCAGTCTGAAAATATGTATTCTGAATCACATCAATACTCTCAACAGTATTAACAAACAAACAAACAAACCAGGAAGCCAGGCACAGTGATAAACGCCTCTAATCCCAGCTACTTGGTGAGGCAGGAAGATCCTAAGTTTGAGACCAGCATGAAGAAAAACCTTACTAAGACTTTATCTCCAAAAACAAAACAAAAACAAAACAAATGTTCCTGGTGAGTCACAAATGCACGAGCAAGCTAGACAATATTTACCTTACAGTGAAGTGAACCTTCATACAAAAGTTTACACTCAGGCTGAATCTTGGTGAAACTGATTAACTCATTCACAAGACACACTGGTGTTTGGGATTTTTTGGGGGGGGAGGGGTGTCATGTTAGAAGGAACTGAAAATAATGTAGACCACTGAAATATCCTAGCAGTATGTAAGACTGCAATTCTCCCAAGGGTATAAAAACAGAAAAAACTGAAGGTCTGGGGACTTCAGCAGTAGTGACACAAAACTGCAAAGCATGCTGGGGGCACATGCTAAAGACACAACTAAAATTCTGTATCCTAGACCAGCTGTAGCTGGGTAACCTAGGACAGTGTATCTTCCAAAGAAAGAAAATAGAAGTCAAGATAAACTAAAGATATATACCTTTAATCTTAACACTCTGGGAGACTCAAGCAGGAGGATTCTAAGTTTGAGCCTAGCCTGGGCAACCTAGCAAAACCTGTCTCAAAATACAAAAATAAAAATGGGCTGTGGATGTAACTTAGTATGAAGGCCCTGGCTTTAATTCCCGGGGGGGGGGGGGGGGGGGACGACAAAGATACAGCACTAACCCGCAGCAAATAAGCAAGACTTGGATTCCAATGAAATGCCATTATCGCCAACCAAGGGACCAACAAGGAGGTCTTATGAGCACAGACAAATTGGTTGTCATGACAGCTGTCAAGCTACATCTAACTGTACCTCAAATATGACTCTTATTTTCCACAGGGCTAACTTCTCATTCCTGGAGCATCCCTCATCCTTTCTCCAGGACAGTGTCCTAAGACCTCATCTATTTCTGACAATTACATGAGTCAAATGGCTAAGATGGACAGGAGTTTTATAAAGTTAATAGGATGTGGATGTAAGAGCACATTAGAAGAAAAAGCAATAAATCCAAGAGGATTGATACAGTTATGCATTTTTCTTTTAAGACAGTTGCATATGGCAAATCTAAAGAAAACTGAGTCTCTGGGGAGATAAGTCAAGAATACTATCCAGTGAGGCAGTCATGGGCATTCTGGAGATAGAAGACATCATGTAGCTGAGAGTAGAAGTGACACTCTAAGAACAGATTTACAAAGTAATGAAAATGAAATGACTAAGGAGGAAATGCAAGGGAAGTTGTCAGCCATAAGGCAGGAGGGCTTGCGAAGAATCTGTTATGAGGTGACTCTGGTATGGAGAAATCCAGAGTGACACTTCATTTTATTTACCTGGCCTTGATGGGGTGGGGTGGGGGTGGGGGGTGGGGGGGTCACTTTTTGCCCCTGCCAAGTGTTTCAACTCTTTTCTAGTCAACGAGTATCTTTAGTTCATTTTCAATTTCCTAATAATCATATTAGAATGCTTCTAAATTGATTTCCTTTTAAAAAAATCTCTGCCTTTGTTAATTTTCTTTCTTTCTTTTTATTTTTTTGTTTTGTTTCTGAGACAGGATCTCACTTTGTAGTGCAGGCCAGTCTTGAACTCCTTTTGTACCCCAGGCTGGCCTTGAACTCGCAGTGATCCTCCTAGTCCACCACCACACTTGGCTTTTATTCAATTTGATTGTTCCTCATTATGGTTCCTGAACTGCCTCTAGAACTTCTCAGGCTTAAACTTACTTGTTCAAAATAAAAATTAATGCCAATGTACTCTTTTATATTCTAGTAACTCTGTCCCCTTGTTTAGGACAAAATCTTTTTTTTTTTTTTGGTATCAGGGATCAAACTCCGGACCTTGTGCTTGCCAGGCAGGCAGGAGAACCACTGAGCTAAATACCCTGGGCCCTAGGATAAAATCTTATTAGCACATCAAAAGGGGACCTGAACATACAAGAGTTATCAATTCTGAGAAATAACTTTAAAAGGATAATTTTCTCATTAAACAATGACTATGCAAAACAGTACTCACTGTTTAATTGTCAACTACTATTTTATAACAGACTAAATATTTCCAAGTATAGTCACATGATGAGATATTGGGGGTTAGGACTACAATAGATTTATAAGGGGACATTTGACTGAATTATTCTTTAAGGAAACTATACTAAAGAAATAAAGATAATTCCTCAAATTAAAAAAAAAAAACAAGACTAGGCTTTATCATTTGAATAGTTTTCAATTCTCTTCCTTAAAACTGGTCTGTCAACTGAGGCTTCCACCAAACCCAGATACACCCAGTGTTCTACCTCTGGGATGTAGAAGTGCAGGTGATAATACTTTCTTCTGTTTCTTCAAGATAATGATAGCTCCCTACATCTGTAACCTACTTATCAGATCAGAAAACAAGTTGGGAAAGCATTTGAAACAGAAGACACTTGGATTCACATGGCTTACCTGCAGCTGCACTGGCAGATGTAATAGATGCAGAGGGTAAAGCAGAGTTTTGAATAGGTCTACCTGCATTTTCAGAGGGCAGAGAACTAGCAGTAGAAGGAATACTCATCAAAGGCTGTGAGAGAAGAGATTGGTTCTTGTTCAGTATTTGGCTCCCTGAGAGAGCAGCAGATGGGTTCTGAACTTGCACTTGAACTTGAGACATGGTCACTTTCAACAAAAGTGAACAACTGCAGGTAAACAGCTTTCAGTGCAGGTTAATTCACTGCTATGAAGTCTAAAGTTCTACCTAAAAGTCGTAAGGGAAAGAAAATAAAAAGGTAAATTATAGAGGAGATATGTAATTGCCAATATTTAGCCCAAACTGGTGTTACCTAGTCAGTTATGAAAAGAGCACCATTTAAGCATGTGGCTATGTTGATTTATTAGAATATGTTTCTCCATGATGTACAGAAAGTTTCCTGGCCTTGTGACTTTCCTACAGTATTTTTAGAAAGACTGGCAATACCCACATGTTCTATGTGTTCATTTTACAATATACTTGGTGGAGTATATTTATTAATGAATATTAGGAATTGCTTATATTTAGAAGTACAAATTTTAAAGAAGAGGTTTTCCCTAGTATATAGGATATGGTAAAGGCTTCTGGCTTCAAAATTATGAGAAATTGAAAGTAAAATGGGTAGTAACACCATTAACTGGTGAATATAAACACTGCTTCCCTTTAAGGGCTACAAGCTCAAATTTTAGAGCTTTTTCTTCATTTGGCTGAAGAAGGGAGGAAATTCTCACTTTTGCCATTTCATTTTCCTTATGATAAAAGATGTATCTTTTTTCTTAAGAGATCTCAGATGATTTCATTTAATTACAGACCCTAAACCAGAAAACTGTTGTGCTCACATCAAGGTTTATGATCCTAAAGAACGATTTGAAAAGCAAAGGCCATTCTATTGTACTTGGACTGCTGCAAGCAAGAGTGCAGAGAATAAAGAAAAGAGGGAACGGGTATCAGACTGGCAATCTTCCTGGTGTGCCTGGACGGGGAACACAGGGATTGTTTACTTCATTTTGTAAATCAGGACTACAAAGGCATGATTTCTAAATACATTTCAATTTCTTCACCAAACAAAAATAGGAATGATTCTACTCATTTTTATAGCCATCCTTCAAAAAGCTAAAAATGTTTTTAAAAAATAAAAAATACTTAAAAATAAGCAGTAGCAACAAAGACTAGAAATGACATCTCTCAGGAACTAGCCAAACAAGCAGAATCCAGCATACCAACTAATTACAAGTTCTGTTATATAGTAATTGTTGCTTTAACTTTTTGAAAAGTCTCAAAATTATTTTAAAGTCAGACCTAGAAACAGATAATGGCCAGTGCAAGTTAGTTATATGAGGAGTTACATTCTCTCTTGTTGAAGAGCAAACAACTGCAAAACCTGAAAGAAACACAGCTTACAATATGACTTGGGATAGCAGAGGCATAAACATTACCTCATTGATCAAAATCCCCAACAGTGCAGTGGTTCCTTGTTTACTTTTGAAATCAGAACAAAATAACAGAGGTGGCCCATTGAATATCTAGATAATGCTGGTAGCAAACAATTTGCCAGTGCCAAGAAACAAATCCAGAACAATTCGGAAGTCAGCTGTGACTTTTTCATTTTTTTCCTTCAGCTACCAAAAAGAGAGAGCTCTCTCCTTCGCTTACTGACTTCTTTCTCCCATTTCCACTCTTTCTAAATTCTAACTTGAGTATTATGTATTACCAACAACAAAATCACTTATAATGTACATGTAACTTCATAACACTGACCTCAGATCACAAAGTCAGAAAATAAGCCAAAGCAAAGTATCTGCTCAGTGCCTACTGCCATCCAAGAAGGAGCAGCCCAACTCTGCCCTGGGTGGCTCTCAGTCTAAGACTGAATGAGGGCCTAAATTTAGAAAGGGCAGGGTCCAAAGGGATCCTTTTCGAGTAAGGCTGTCTGAAGCAGGCCCACTGCCAGCATTTCCAGTTACTGACATAAATAAATGAATTTTCTAGAAGTTGAAAATGAAGCTTTTCATTAAGATTGCTCCCACAAGTACACATGAAAGAGTTGTCTATTAACTGGTTAAAACAAGTAGTTAGAAACTGTAAATTTTTAAAAATGTATAACCCTCCAAGTAAAACTATTTTGTAAATTTCAGATTTCTAACACAACCAATACTAAAATTCACCAAGCAGTGGACTAGGGAAATAGCTCAATGGAAGAACGCTTGCCTAGCATACTTGAGGCCCTGGATTCAATCCCTAGCCTAGAAATAAGTAAGTAAATAAATAAATTTTTAAGATTCATGAAGAGTACTCACTTGCCAATAAATTTTTAGTCACTTCCTAGTTGACACTTCTATGTGACTTGTTTAAGCCTGAAAAGACCATTTAAAGCAGTGGTTTTCAAGAGGGGCAATTGGGGGTGGATAAAATCTGCTAATATCAGGAGATACTTTTGGTTGTCACCTGCGAGGATGGGAGAGGGTCCTACCAATATCCAGGACAGACATCATAGGTGTGAATGGGGAAAATATATTGTTTATTCAATATAATTAAAAAACCAGAGCTTTCACTACTTCACTACAGTAGTGCCTGTAACCCTAGTTACTCTGGAAAGTTGAAGCAGAGGGATGGTGAATTCCAGCTCAGCCCCGGCAACTTAAGCAAGATCCTGTCTCAAAATTAAAAGTTTAGGGCTGGGGATTTAGCTCAGTGGTTTCGCTGCCTGCTATGCAAGTGCAAGGACCCGAGTTTGATCCCCGGTACCCCAAAAAAAAAAAAAGTGAAAAGTTAAAAAAAAAAAGTAAGGTGCGAGGGTGGGGGGGTGTTTGCTGGAAATACAGTTCAGTGTAAAGGCCCTGGGTTCAATTTCCAAGACAGGGTAGGGGTAGGGGCCTTTCACTATTGATATAAAGTTCACAGCAGCCATCAGCCAAATCATGGAACTTGGAACTTCTTCTTAACAAATTTAAATCTGCTACACAACAGTTCTTTTCCTTTACCCTTGTCCTGAAGGATTGTTTTCCATCAGGTAAATTAGGGACTAACTTGAGAGATCAAAATGTTTTGTTACAGTCTTCTTGGAGAAGAAGAGTATTTTACACATAGTAAAAGGAGGCTAAAAAGTCTGAAATACAAAGATCCTTCAGTTCTTGCTGGAAACATCTTTGGTTCTGAAGCCTGTGCCATGCTGTCATCTTCCTATTTCCCAGCAAATGGGGGAGCTTTTATTCTCCTGTTTGAAGGGCTAAAGACACTACCTCAGGAAAATATGTTTCTCTTCCTCTTCAGATCTACATTCATGTTGCATATATAAGCACCATAACATTAAAAAGAGGTGAAATGAGGGATTTGTAGGTACTTCTTTTAAGATTCCTTAATTTCAAATCCCCCTGGGTCCTAACACTGGCTTGGTGACACAAAAAAATCTTTTCATAAAAATAAAGCCTGTAGTTTCTCTCTAAAAAGCAAAGTGTGGTCGTGTACACCTGTAATCTCAGCTATTCAGAAGCCCGAGGTAAAAGGATCACAAAACTCAAGCCTAGTCTGGGCAATTTAGTGAGATCCTGTCCTGAATTTTTTTTTTTGAAACTCAGGGCTAGGGGTGCCACTCAGTGGTCAAACGCTCTGGGCTCCATCCCCAGTACTACAAAAGAAAAACAAAACAAAACAAGAAACAAGTAACAGTTTCACCTTGGCAGCAGCATTTTACAAGTGTCAAATATTTATTATGGGTTATGGGGAAGGGAAACATGGGCATATGAGCTCTTACAAAAACTTTGTTTCACTTACATGTGCTAACAGTAGTAAAGCAAAATGTGTGTTCCTCACTAAGCAGTAAAACCAACAGGATTAGACCACATTGAGCACAAAGTCTGAGTGATTTAATACGCAGGAAGAGGGATCCTTCTAGAAATCATTCACAGAACTATTTGCAATAATGCTTAGTCATAGCCACTTTCTTTTATTGTTGTTGTTTGTTTTTTAAGACAGGGTCTCAACTATATAGTTTAGGCTGGCCTTGAACTCACTGTGAGCCCAGGCTGGCCTCCAACTCGAAGTGATCCTCCTGCTTCAGTCTCTCAAGTACCGGGATTACAGGTGTGCACCGCCAAGCCTAGCTTGTATTCACTTTTGACTAACATTCTATAAAATCTTTACGGCATAAAACAACTACTCAAGTTTTTAATCCAAGGCTTCACACTTGCTAGGAAAGCACTCTACCACTGAGATACACCCCACCCCATTTTTAATTTCTGAGTCAGTCTCACTGAGTTGCCCAGTCTAGCCTCCAAGTTGCAATCACCCTGCTTTAGCCTCCTAACCAAATGGGATCACAGGCATCCACCACCATGCCTGGCAGTTATTTATGCACTTTTAATAACCAATTTTTTTTAACTGTAGTAGCACCTGATTCATAATGTAGTATTTATACTTCTGTGAGATCAATACATCATTCTCCTTTGCAAAAAGTGGTATTCCCAAACAAAATTTCTTGAAAACAGAAAGAAAGGAAAAAAACAAAATAAGTGATCTCAATTCTGGACAAACATCCTTTTCAAATCACAACACATTTCACTACATACCTCCCCTTGCAAACGCTCCAATAATATAAAGGAGCACGCTAGTTTCTTGCCATGACAAAGCACTAGCAATGCCAACTGCAATTTTACAATATATTCATTAAATATTCAACAATAATTTATTAAACACCTACAACGTGTGAACCATAAATGGCAAACTATACATTCCCCCAAATTCAGTAATGAATCATTTGTTCAACAAAAAACTGCTTTCTTACCCGAGTTCGATCCCTGGTACCAAAAAAAAAAAAAAAACTGCTTTCTTAATACAAACACAAAAATATACAACACTTCACAAGCTTGTGAAGTGCATGGGCCATGCTAAATCTCTGTGTTACTATTTTAGTATATGTGTTGCTGAAGCGAGCACTATATTTGTTAAACTTTCCATCAAAAATAAGAGGGAAAAAAACGAGAGCTTCAACCAACCAACTGTGAATCTACTGATCTGTTCCTTTTAGTTTTTGAGAGGCTCCACTCCCACAGAGACTCGGTCACTTTTCCTACAACAGAAAGTCCTTTTTACTACCCATGAAATACCCCTGAAATACTGGCACCACTCCTTACATCCAACAGTTACTTAAGGTCCTTTTCTGACACACCTTTCTAGGTACGATGCCCTTATATTTGTTTCTGTAAGCAAACTCATTCCCTACTGTTGTTGCCGTCCCCCTCTGTGGCCTCCCCAAAAATAACTGACTCCAAACATCATCCAAACACCTGTAGCCAGGGCAGCCGTAAGTATAAAAGTACATCAATCAAGGGCCGGGAATTTAGCTCAGTGGTTCCGGTACCTGCCTGGCAAGCACAAGATGCCGAGTTCGATCCTCAGTACCAAAAAAAAAAGAAATTAAAAAAAAGTACATCAAGCACAATCAGCCTAAAAAATGACGACTTTAAGGTCAATGTCAAGTAAATAAAGTTTAGTAGCAGAGCCGTATATACATTAAAGCACACAGTAAGAAAATGTTCTTTAAAAAAAAAAAAAAAGAAGAAAAAACCACTATGTTCTTGGGGCTCAAAAGAAAGACACAGTAGACTCAGCCCTAAGGATGAGAAAATAACATTAGTCAAAAATAATGCCTGGAAACAACACAGACTGAGATTTTTGCATCTAGGCACAAGTGATTGAATGTGGCCCCTGTCTCACACTTTGGCCTGATGCCAAGCAAGGAAGGAGGATTTTCCTTCCACACAAATGTAACCATCGGGTGGTCCATTTAAAGAAACACTTCCTACAAGAAAATTCATTATTAATTGTTCACTCTAGAAAAACCGTTACCTCATATTAAAGTGAAAAAAATTTACCTCTACCCGCTCTCACAAGCCACAAACCTTATTTTTGTCCTAGCCTTAAACCTCAAGCTCCCCCTTCCCTTTTCCTAGGAGTTATTCTTAAAAGATACTAAATTCAAACCCATGCTATTTTTGTAAATATGGTTTTTAAAATCTAAACTTATAACAACAGAGAAAAATGTTTTAAACTAACCAAAATAAACACCTATTCATAAACTGTAGAGATTTTTAAGAGTTGTTCTGTATGACATTCTTGACTAAGAAAGGGCTTGTTTCACCATAATGGTTAACTGACTTTTCCTTTCAGAAAAGGAAATTTGTCTACACCATATGCCATCTAACTAGAAACACGACTCCACTTACCATCATCTTCATGCAAAACAAACCAGACCCAAGACTGAGTTTCTTAGAAACCAGCCTACTGCTAGCAACCAACAATGTTAAATCACAACAAATTTCTAAGCTGTGGCTTTTAGTTCCACTCCCAACTTAAAGACAGTATTACACGTCCAAGTCCTGACAATCTACTTCCCCATGCCTCAGTTTCTCCAAACCACTTTATAGTAAGATACTTGACAAAGCTTCAGTTATAGCAGAGAGCTAACATACAGAAGGAATTCTGAGACTTAGTAATACAACCTTACTAAGCATTATATAATTCCAATGTTTACAGTATCATCAGTTTATTCACCGAGCTTTGTACAATTTCTATAATTACTTTAATTTCCTCATTCCTCAAAAAAGTGGGTTAACTTATCTACTAAATACTATCTGAGAGACATGGTATAGTGATGTTTTCAGTTGTTTTGTCTTGTTTTTTCAAACAGGGTCTCACTACGTAGCCCAGGATGGCCTAGAAGTCCCAGTGATTGTCCAACCTCTGTCTCCTGAGTGCTGGGAGTGTTTTCAATTCTTAGAGACAAAGTGTGAACAAACACAGAGCAATATTGATGGATGCAGTATATTTTCCAGTGCCCTGACAAAGGACTATAAAATCTTGAAGATTCTTCTTTCTTTTATTTTCTTTTTGTTAATTTTAGTCTCTTAGCACATATGTACAGTATATGTTTATGTTCCTTGCAGGAATTTGATACAGGTACATCTTAATTCCTTTTTTCATCTCCTTCCCCTTCCCTCCCTGCACCCCACCACCCAACTCTTCGTCATCTTCTTTTTTAATACACGTTTGCAGTACAGAATGCTTCCATTCCTTGTGTGGACTCGGTACATGTACATATACCAATTTCTTTTTTTCATCCCTTATCTCTTCCCTCTCTCATCCTCTCCTCCTTCAATGTCTTCCATCCCCTTCCCCTTGGAGAATGATCTTTCTTCCTACTTCCTATTCTGTTTTTTATTTTGGTCTTTATTTTTACTCTGGGTTTCTCCTAAGAGAAACCACATGATATTTAATAAAATTTTGAATATTCTTATAACTTTAAAAAAATCTGGGTGATCACAAGCTTCCAGTGGTAAATAGTTTAATTTTTTTTCAGAATGTCATGCTATATGTATTTATTTTTTATTAGTACATATTTGCAATACATGATTACATTCCTTGTGGGGAGTCTGTACACGTACATAACACATCATAATTCTTTTTTGCCCCCTTTCCCTCCCATCCTTTCCTGCTCCCAACTCTTCATCTCCTTCCCATTTAAAAAACTACTTCCGTCGGGTGTGGTGGTGCAGGCCTGTAATCCCAGCACTTGGGAGGCTGAGGCAGGAAGATCTCCATGAGTTCAGGGCCAGCCTGAACTACAAAGGAAGACCCTGCCTCAAAACAAACAAACCAAATAAATAAATAAGCAAGCTTATTTCCATTTTTTCTTTGATTCTTTCTTTTTTAAATCCTTTTTCCCTTCCTTTCCTTCACCTCCACCTCATGTTTCCTTTCCTTTTTGAAAAATACTGGAGCTTGATTTATAATCCTATTTCACAACAGAAAACAATGTTGAATTAGTTCCACAAGTTTGAGAACCGAGTTTAACAAACAAGCCAAGAAATTAAAGGCTTTTTTTTTACAAGAAAGCAACCTACAAAAGCTTCTATGACCAAGATACTTATTGAATGAGTTGTTTAATGACAAGTTCTGTGGTCAGTTTTCGCACTGTACATTTAAAATATATGGCGGTGCTGGTTAGAAGGTTTTATGTTTCTAGACAATTTTTCCTACATTTACTTTTTAATTAAATCAAGAGTAAAAAAGAAATTCAAGCCACATCAAAACATTTCTGTTTCTCTAATAACAGAAGTAAAAATTTTTCTATACAAGTCAATGAAGAATTCAAAAGTATCACCAATTACAGACAGGTCTGGAATTATAAAGCCAAATCATGTGTACCTTAAAGAGAGGGCGTTCCAGAAACAGTGTTGGTTTCACTCAGTTCTGAGAGGTTATGTGGTTAGGAACCTCCTGGAAAATAAGAAACAATAATTTACTAGGGTAGGTCTTTTTTTTTTTTTCTGAAAATGAAAACACATATTGCTCAAGTTTTGGAGAAACCTAAGATTTAAAGGTAGAAAAGTTTCTGAAAGGGTGATGTCATGACTTGATGTGGCACACTGTAGAGCTGACAAGACAAATGCTTGGGAACTGAGTGAAGAGGACTGCACGGCACATGACACAGGAGACCTTTCCTTTTTCCGTCTTGATGATTTCAGGGTAAGAGCTGTGGATATTTTTTTCTTTTCTTTCTTTCTTTCCTTCTTTTTTTAAGAAACTGGACATCATATACTGTCCAATCACACAAACCTGACATTCGAGCTTGTGAGGTTCCTCCCAACTAGCAGCTGAACATTTTATTCATAAATCAAGCCACAAGCTTGATGATGTAAATGCAAATACATGAAAAAATTACCAAAAGGCATTCTAGACATAAAGTGTTTTATGAAATTGGAAAATACAAGAAAATCCACACTATGTCTAGTAAATACAAATCATAACCACCTTTTATAAGTGGATTTAAGACAGAATTTGAGTTAAATTCTCAAACTCTTAAGGTTTGACTAAGCTAGAGGTTTCGCTTCCCTTTAAATGGCAGGAGTCAATAACTAGTAGGAGTCCTTACCTTGAGATGCTTTCTGCATTTTTACTACATAACATGTTTTTGCCCGCTTCAGTTTCTCACTGCTACTATGACTTAAAAGACAAGAAAAAAGCTGCTGTTCTAAATGATTTCAGAAATAAAATCTTGAATTCTCATTTCTCCAGTACTTTAATGGCTTGGTTTCTTCTTTTTATGAGTAGTGTACTATACAGGATGAGCATCCCCAATCAAATTATCCAAAATGTCCTCAAAAAGTTTCAGATTTCAGAGCATTTCAGATTTCTGAATTAGGGATAATCAATCTGTTAATCTATGAAAATATTTCAAAATCTAAAAAAGGGGCTGGGGACATAGCTCAGGGTAGAGTGCTTGGTTAGTATGTGCAAGGTCCCGAGTTCAATCCCCAGTACCAAAAAAAAAAAAAAAAGAAACCAAATATGTCAGATCAGATAATGGATACTCAACCTGTACTAACAAATTTCCAACCTAGAACCCAGCTGTTCCATAACGTTACCTACGCAAAAGACTGGCACGAACAGAAACTGATAAAGACCTCTGAGCAACCCAAAGAAATGAATAAGCCAGTTTATACATGCCTTTTTACTAATGAAGCTTCCCACAATCCAAGCCCTTCTATACTGAACTACTTGGGTATCAGGTTTCTACCTCAAAACAGAAGCATAAAATTAGAATAGAAAACGGGAGTCACACATAATGACAATAATAAGAAACTGCCACCAACAACAGCAGAGAAATACAGTAGATCTGCAATCATTTGGGTCTAGCACGTCTTCACACAAGTGATACTAGAGAGTCATACATACACTCATACATCCAAAAGCAAATCCATTTTTTGAAATCTCCTAATTAACTTCAAAAGATAATCTAAAACAATTATGATTATTTCCAGTACATCTGTATAGCACTTACTCTGAGCAATAGCAAAGATATGAAAGGCTGGGATAAGCCCAATTTATTTTTTTCTTTTTTCCCAACTCATCAAGATATACTAGAATGCAAGAAAATGAATTAAATTCATTGCTTTAATTACTTCAACAACTACTGTTTATATGCACTATGCTATGCCCTGGGGAGAGAGGTGTGCACAAAAAAGTTACAGTCCCTGTCCTCATGGAACTGGTATAGGAATAACCTTGAACCCAACACAAATTTTTAAAATAACTCATAGGGACATTTTAACTAATAGTAACAAATCACTTAAGACACATATCACCTTATAAGTAAGAAAGACACATAACATAAAAGCTCCCTTGACTGTAAACTGTTGGCTTAGAAGAAAGATAAACCAGCTGACACACAACTGTTGGGCTATGGTGGAAAACTCCTCCCTTAGGGATCTGGGTTCAGCTTTTTAATATATGAAACAGGGTTACCACCACACATTTCACCTGTTTAATTAAATAATTATATATTTCCTAAGTAGATTAACTGATAATGTAGGTGAAAAACTTGTAAAGTATAACATTATTTTGTTAGGGCATATCATAACTGACAATACAAAAATGTTACTAATAAAGTGCATTCAGAACACTTTAAGAAAAAAAGAAAATTTTACAAAGGCTCTCACACAAAAATAATTATTATTTTACTTTATTTTTCTGTATGTGTAGTGCTAAAATAAATTCTCAAATAACAGAGAAATTACTATCTAAAAATAGTCAGTAGGCTGTAAAGGTTTACTCTAAACCAAAAGAAAACTTATTTACCTAGGTTTATTGAGTTATCTAGGTAAAGGGTCATGGAACTTCAATGAGCAACTTGGTTAAATTATGCAACAAAGAACATAAGCTTCCAAGCATAATCAGACTTAATGCATACAAATTATCCTCTTTTGGACAGAGGGCTGCATAACATTCTGCATAAAATTACAATGGCATCAGCAGACAATGGTCCTATTTATATCAGGGTGAAATCTGCAAAAGTAAAAAAATTATGCCTCGGTTATTTGATCTATGGAAATCATAGACTTCAAAATAGCAAAGATGTGGGGCTGGGGATTTAGCTCAATGGTTCCAGCGCCTGCCTTGTAAGTGCAAGGCCCCAAAAGTTTGAGTCCCGGTACCCAAAAAAAAGCCAAGATGTGAAAGAACCAGGTAAGCTCTAGTGAGATCATAAAGCTCAGCCCTGAAGGGAGTCAATATACTAACAATTTAAGCAGCAGCATCTGCTCATTTCATCTCCAGGAAAGACAGATTTTCAACACCTTTTCATGATTAATGAGACACACTTGTATCATTACAGACTACACAGTTGCTTCAACTGTGGTTAAACACAGAATGGAATTTCATACACCATCTCACTAAAAGCACAAATCCAAAGGCAGATTTAATTTCATTGATCCAGTCTTTTCAAACTAGCCCTACAAGGGGGCCCAGGATTTAGCTCAGTGGTTCCGCCACCTGCCTCACAAGCGCAAGGTCCAAGTTCGATCCCCTGTACCAAAAAAAAAAAAAAAAAGACTAGCCATAAGGGACAATTCTTTTGGTGGAGAACAAGAGAGGCTTCTGGTTCAAATCATCGATTCAAAGACAGTAAAAGATAAACTGTTCAGGAGGCACTGCAATACTAAACAGAAAGTTGCATTCAGTATGTCCAACACCATGAGCCAGAAACTGAACCTTAGAAACAACTGGAAAAGACAGAATGCGGCAAATACCTACTCTTTTCTCCAATAAAGCAGAGTATGACAATTCAAAAGCAACTCATTTTCCTAGCAACGGTCTTGACTGTAGCTAATAAGTCATTTTTAACAAACTTCAATGACAGATTATAACAATAATTTAATTTATTTTGGTACTGGGGATTGAACTCCGGACCTTGCGCCTGAGAGGCAGGTGATGGAACCACTGAGCTAAATCCCCGGCCCTACAGCAATAACTTAAGAAACTGCTAGAGTCCTTCAACAAAGGTTAACAAACCTTCTCCTCATTCACTTCTAAGACCCTTCCCACTCTCAAACCTGTGAATAAGCTTAAAAGTTTTAGCTTAATTTGACACAACAAAGGAGCCATTTAAAGGACTGAGTATTGTAGCTGGGGATATAGCTAGTTGGTAGAGTGCTTGCCTATAGTATGCACCTGTGGGGCCCTGGGTTCTTTCCCCAGCACCAAAACAAAACAAAAAGACTATTAAAATTTCTTTCAAATTGACCTAATGACCAAATCTCATCTCAGAGGGGAGAATTTTATCCTATCAGCAGTGGGCACCAGAGTGACAAACAGAATCAATTACCCTAAAGAGAAAGCACCTGAGCGTGATCTGAGAGGAAGCATGGTTCCACAGAAGGGGTACTGGTTTTGAAGCCAGACCGGCCTGTGCGCCAGTGCTAATACTTAATGTTACAGGACCACCCCAGTTAAGTTGGCTCAGCATCCTCAGCTATTACTCTGCAAAGACACTTTCGTATATTAGAAATGCAATATACAGCCAGGCACAGTGGCACACATCTATAATTCCAGCATTTGGGAGGTTGAAATACGAGAATCTTGAGTTAAAGGCCAACCTGGATTACACAGCAAGACTCAAAAAACCAAAGAGAGAACATAAAGGGTTTACATATTAATCCTTGGTACAAAAGCTCAATGAAATACAGCTTTTATATTAAATAAATTCAACTTAGCCTGATTCCTTTTCTGCATCAAAAAACTCATTCTGTAATTCTAACCTGGGACATGGTAAGAGCTCAACAAATAGTAGTAAACAGTATTTCCAGCAAATTCACTAATCCTGTCTTCACTTGCATAAACATCTATAAATATAAACTTATAGCTACATACCATTTGTAAAAAATGTTAAATGGGGGCTGGGGATTTAGCTCAGTGGTTCCGGCGCCTGCTTCACAAGCGCAAGGTCCCGAGTTCGATCCCCGGTACCAAAAAAAAAAAGTTAAACGGGAACAAAGAATATGCTGACTAAAATCAACCCCCTCACTACCTCAGACAAAAGGGGCAGCACCATGAGGTGAAGTTCAGCCGTCAGCAGTCATGCTCATTTAGGGGGAAGGATGGCGGCCTGAGACTGTAGTCTGAAGCCTCTGGAGTCTGGCAGACATCATGAGAAACTTCTAGTGTAATAAAATGGCCTGTTTTGCTTCTATTAGTGTTGTAAATCTGCAAATTTATCACACTTCTTTCCCAAATTAGATCACTGATTAACAGAAGCCAGATGGGTTTTAGATTTAATACTTAGAAGACTTAAGTTTTTATTCGAAAGTAAATACTTTCTTGAATAGATTTTTCCATTTTTGTTTTCAGTTAATACACTTTGAGGAAGCCCCATAAATATACACTTTTAACAATCAAGGAACACATGTAACCCAGAAAAACACAAATATCAAGAGATTTAGTTTCTACCTCCACTTACCTGGTGACATATCACTCTTACACCCTTGTTTGCCAGTATGAGAATGTAAATATTTAAAATAAATTGTTATTTGCAATTCCCCATTTTATTATTCTCAATATAACAGCTTTCTTTGCAGTAAGATTTTTAATTGAGCATTAAATTGTCAACAAGATAGATATGGAAGCCATCCATGGGGGAATTTGATAAGATCAACAGAGCTATATATTTATAACCCTATTATCCTCTTAATAGGTGAGAACAAAGGATTTGTCAGCATTAAGTTTCATAATTCTTGATTTATAGATGAGCATCTTGGTGGAAAAGTTCAATAAACAATTTGCTTTAGAAGCAGAATTCTGGAATCAAAGCAAAACTACAAATAAAAATCAAAGCTCTTGGCTTTTAAAGATCTCAAAGTAGGGCCGGGGATTTAGCTCAGTGGTTCCACCGCCTGCCTCAAAAGTGCAAGGTCCCGAGTTCGATCTCCGGTACCAAAAAAAAAAAAAAAAAAAATCTCAAAATAACTTACAGGGTTAACTCGACTTAAAATTAACTATAATAGCTGAAGATGTAGCTCAGTGTAGAGAGCTTGCCTAGCATGCTTAAGGCCCTAAATTTAATCCTCAGCACCTCAAAATAAATAACTGTTATAAATATCCATGCTGAAGTATTCCTGTGCTGATGTAGCAATTTACTTTGAAATGTATCAAAAAATAAATTAATGAATTAAAAGAGAGCTAGACAGATGTAATAGATCTGAATAAGCATAGTAAAATGTTAAAGGGAGAAAGTTGTATTGACAAAGGTGCACAGTAAAATTTCAAAAAGTTTGTTATATGTTTGAGATTTTTCACAATAAAATGTTGAGAGAATAACTATAACAACATGTCTTTTTTTTTTTAACATGTCTTCTTATGGTCAATCTCTACCTTGCAATTTATATTTTTCAGAACAGCATAAATAATACAGCTTTGATCCTGATGTAATTTTTACTTTAAAAACCTCCCAAAGAAAATTATACCAGCAGCATTTCAACCACAGAAGTCTCCACCAGAGGTTCATTTAAAACAACTAGATGTAGGGCCAGGGATTTAGCTCAGTGGCACCCTGCCTGCCTTGTAAGTGCAAAGTCTTGAGTTTGATCCTTGGTACCAAAAAACAAACAAACAAACAAACAAACCCACCAACCAGATGTAGGTCTACTGTGAAATAAATCTCCCATAAAATTCTGTAAACATTTTTGAAGTCTCTAAAATCCCATTCTAGCCTAATAAAAAACAAAACAGCTCTCATCTGAGGAGGAATAATTTACATTTCCCCAAATTGAGCAATTCTGTGTCACTAAGCATGACATAAAATGACTAGTCTGAAGGTTCTTAAAAATAAAGCCTCCAGGGGCCAGAGATTTAGCTCAGTGGCAATATAACTGCCTCGCAAATGCAAGGTCCTGAGTTCGATCCCCAATACTGAAAAAAATAAAATACAAAAAATAAAGTCTCTGGAAGTGACTATGACAGCACTCAAAGATACCTTTTTTCATCTAATTTTCACATTTACACTTTTATGCTGGTGAATTTCACTCTTGCTCCACCCAGTAAAGGGTTTCAAAAGAAAGTTGCCTGGAATTGGATTCAAGTTGTGCCTCCTATATTAAATATCTGCATTTTCTTACTGGTGGTAACAAAGACTGTATGAAAGAAGCAGTTTACATGATTACACCAGAATTAACACTGATGGTTTGGGCTTCAGAACAGAGGGAAAGTTCCATGAGTCATGTTGATTTCTAAAATTAAAGTAATTTGTATATAAAAGGGCTTTCTGACTGAATCTTAAAAGAGTAATTTATTCTGAAGAAACTATTTATGGTACCAATTTTAAATACTTGGAAAGTTTTACTAGAATTAAGATATGTACATGTACCAATTCCCCATAATGAATGTAATCATATCTTATACTGTAAACATGTACTAATAAATTATTTTTAAGTTTTACTTTAAGCCTAATGGGAAGCACTAAGGATTTTTAAAATATATTTTACTTCCTTTTTAGATACTAAAATGGAGTTTTTCCCAAATTAAATTTTAAGAGAACTATCCATCCCTTCCCACCTTCCAGGCTTTAGTAACTAAAATATAATGGTATAACATCTTTACTGCACCTGATCAAGCTCAAAAGTAAACATGCAGGCTTGAAATAATAATGTTACAGGTCTAAAAGCTGGAAGCTATTCAGGACCAAAAATGTTAAGATTAAGTAACAATGCCAAACATTTATAATATTCCTGTCAACTTCTATTCTGAGAAGGATATCTTTCTCTCTCTCTCTCTCTCTCTCTCTCTCTCTCTCTCTCTCTCTGTGTGTGTGTGTGTGTGTGTGTGTGTGTGGTGCTCCGC
Source organism: Heterocephalus glaber (assembly GCF_053883595.1). NCBI lineage: Eukaryota > Metazoa > Chordata > Mammalia > Rodentia > Bathyergidae > Heterocephalus > Heterocephalus glaber. Next base: position 19,422,327 of record NW_028258410.1, on the reverse strand, counting down.
ATCAACTCCAAAGCCTCATATAGGCTAGGCAGGCACTGCATCATGGAGCTACATCACCACCTCTTTTGAGACAAAAAACAAAAATTGAACACTGGGCCAGAATTTAGCTCAGTGGTGCAGCCACTTGCCTTGCATGCACAAGGTCCTGAGTTCGATCCCTGGTACCAAAATAAATATATATATATATATATATATGGACACCTATGCTGTGATTTCATACTGTTTGTAAATAAAACAAATAAGGATCTTTGGAAAACAATTTTAGAACTATTTTTAAATCAGGTATCCTTCACTTAATATTTAACCTAAGGTGATAACAATATATTTACATAACTACTACAAAGAAACTCTGAAAGTTTTCATTATGAATTATTAACTGTAGTTTAACTTTGACACAAAGCTAATCTCTTTCAAAAGTGGCTTAATAGGTAGTCTCCACCAGGACAGGAAATCTGTATTTTTATTGTTTTTCAATTATAGTCATTGATAAGGCAAGAACTGTTACTTTTATGCACAAAGAAACAAGGCTGAATTTTGGGTTTGCTTTTGAGGAATGGAAATCACTGTATCAAGAGCTAATTCTATGCTTGCAAGAGCAAGGTCTGGCGTTCGATCCCCAGTACCAAAAAAATATATATATATATAAATATATATATATATATGTAATAAAATAAAATAAAAAAGAGCTAGGGCCGAGGATTTAGCTCAGTGGTTCCAGCACCTGCCTTGCAAGCGCAAGGTCCCAAGTTTGATCCCTGGTACCACAAAAAAAAAAAAAAGCTAATTCTGATGTTGACTTTTATCCTGCTGTATAATAATCATGTATAAACAGAAATGAAAAGCCCAACAAAAAGAAGAAAACTATGAAAGTAAATTTTGTGACAGGTTAACAGCCTGGGACAATTTGGTGAAAGTCAAAATTACTAATATTGTGATGTGATGTTTAGGATATGTTTCAAAATAATCCAGTCTGGGTGATGGCAGGAGTACAACATGAAGCAAGACTGACCTTGGCTACAAGTTAATAATTATCAAAGTTGAGTGACCAATACATAGGGTTCTCTATACTATTTGACTTTGGTACATTTTTCCATAACAAAATTTTTTATAAAATAGATTATCAGCTGCAATATTTACTACTTCCCTAGCACTACTATAATTTGTGCTATGACAAAAGATAGGCTTTCAACGTTTGTGTAGTTGTTTGTTTTCTGGCAGTTAGGGTTGTTTTGTTTTGCAGTACTGAGGACTGAATCCAGGGCCTTCATACTGGGTTACATCCTCAGGCCTTTTTAAAGACAGAGTCTCTCTAAGAGCTGTATAGTTATTTGAGTATTGTTAAAAAGCCAAAGAGAGATTTTAAACTAGCAACAACTTTCAATTAAAGAGTTTAAACTAGAAACTATTTCCTGGCTTTGTCAGAAAATTATAGGAAAATGTCAAAAACAGGTGACACTTTGCACTACTGAGAGAGGTAGAAGATAAAACATTCTCAGTTCACTAAGGAAATGTGCTGCCTAAAGCAATCCTAAGACACAAGAGAATCACTCGGCAAACGCACAGTGCTTTTCACTCAAGTAAATCTGAACACAGGTGGGGTGCATTTCCTTTAAAGGTAAACCTATGCAACTACTTACCGAATTAAACTCAGTTTCTCTGAAAATCCCACCTGTCACAGGATAACCGAAACTGCTCCCTCTACGCTCCAACTGTATTTTTAGTTTTTACTTCAACAAGAAGCAATGTAATTTTATATTTGCTAAGCACAAATTCCTGAAAGGCTAAAATCAACCAAAAACTTGGTTTAAGTCTCTTTTCACCAGCCTCTCAACAATTAAAGCTCCAAGCAGAAGGGAAAAGTGACCTGAAAAAGCTTCCCAAAACAGTGCCAGAACAGGCTGAAGCATACAACTCTGCCGAACAGAAGAAAACTTCCACACAAGCAATACTGCAACAGGGAGGTGGAGCATGGGCTTAAAAGGAAAGTCGGCCATCGGCGACGGAGGAAATAAAAGCAAAGCGACAGTGGAAAAAAAAGTGAGAAGCTGGAAAGGTACGCATGAAAAGGGCAGAGATTTTTACACTTTCGTACATTCCCCCTCCACGGCCTGACCCACAGCAAGTGCTCCAGAAAGTTCTGCTGAACTCAAGGGACGCTTCTGCCAGCAACTTTCCCAGAAATGGAATGACAACAAGCTGGATGATGGCAGAAAACACGGCCAGGTTGCTCATACTGCAAGATCTGGTGAACACCCGGCAGCTAGCTAGACAGAGAAGATGGAAATAACAGCATTCATGGTTTACAGGATGCCCCAGTTAGGCGCTGGGTCTCTTAACCCAAAACAATGCCCGGGCGCTGGCAGTGGGCACGCCGGACACTTCTGTCTCTAAGGAAATCAAGCAGGTAGGTCGGTCAACTTCTGTCCACTCTGCCCACTAAATTATACCTTCATATCACGCTAATAAATTATGCAGGCGGTTTATTGAGACACGCTGTGGGTCTGGCACTCTGATAAGCGCTTTACACGCCCCATTTCACTGAACCTTAACAGCCTAAGAGGCAGGGAAGGCTTTAGCCCCTTTTTTCAATCCGAGACACCAAAGAGTTTAAGTGACTTGGCTGAGAGGGTAGAGCTGGGATTTGAACCCCTGGAGGACACCTGGGCAGTGCTGGTGACCACCAAGCTACAGACCCGGGCGGGAGAGCTTTGGGGACTCCGGATCCCGGAGACTTGAAGCGAGGACCCCCCTCTTGCCCCGGGAATAACTTCGGCATCTCGGGTGAGACGCGAAAGAAGGGAAAGCGGTCGCGGCACCTGTTTCTGGCCCCAGCCAGGGGCGGAGGGTTCGGCGAGACCGAGGCGGGGGCGCAGAAGGACCCGCCTCCTGCGGGAAGGCCCCGCCAGCCGAGACAGGCCCGGGAAGGAGGCCGGCGCGCGGCCCCGAGGCCTAGTCTGCCGCCGCCCACCTCCCCGCCACCGCGGCGCCCGCGCGAGCCCCGCCAGGCCTGGCCTGGACTGGACCGGCCCGGCCCGGCCCGGCCGCCTCACCTGGCTGCTTCCCCGAGCTCGTCCCCCGGCCGGCGGTCCTGGGCGGCGGCGGCGAGGACGGGAAGGAGGAAGGAAGAAGGGAGAGGAGGAAGGGACGGAGGGAGGGAAGAGGCGGAGTGGCCGCGGAGGAGGCGGGCGCCGCCGGGCCGGGGGGGGGGGGGGGCGGTCAAAGGAAGAGGGAGCCGAGAGAGACGCGGCAGCCGGCGCGAAAGCTGAAGAGCGACTCCGGCGCCCGCAGCCCGGCAGGAAGTGACGGGGGAGGGGCCGGCGCACGCCCCCAGCCCCCGCCCGCCTCCATGCCCGGCCCCACCCTCACCCGCGGCCCGGACCACAAGTCCCGGCGGGCACTGCGCGGACAGGCGCTCGCAAGGCACGCCGGAATCCTGGAGGCGGGGTCTAGTCGTGCCTGAGCCCCAGCGCCTGCTGCGAGTTGTAGTGCCGCTGTGAGTTGCGCGCTGCCTGCTGTACCGGAAGTGGGGCGGGAGAGCGGACCTACGTTCTGTCTCAACCACTTCCTTCTTCCGTGCTTTCTGTCCTCTTTTCCCACGTGTGTCATTCCTTTCTCTCCTTCCCTTAGTCCCTCCCTGCTCCTATCAATGCTTATTAAATGCCCACCATGTTCGAGGCAGTGTTCTGAGCACAGAATGAAGTGAACCAAAATACCTGCCCTCAAAGAGCGTACTCTTTAGTGCTGGAAAACATTAAAATCTGTCCCTGTTACAGTAAAAGTTCTAGGTTAGCGAAGAGATTTTTTTAACAGCTCGCCGGGGATTTATCTCAGTGGTGCTGCCGCCTGCCTCGCAAGCGCAAGGTCCCGAGTTCGATCTCTGGTACCAAAAAAAAAAGAAAGAAAGAAAGAAAAGAGATTTTTAACAGCTCCCTTACAGAAACGGGTCGGGAGAGGGATGCGCCGTGAGTCTTGGAGCTCAAAAATGCGCGCGTTGTGAGAGGTCAGGGAAACAGGAGGAACTGCCGCTCCCAGGACTCTTCTGCCTGACGTGCTCTGGGCCTTTTTCCCCACTCGTTTGGGGACTTTTATTTGTTTTTGTTTTTTCCAGACAGGGTCTCACTGTGTTGTCCAGACTCGTCTCGAACTTGTTCTCCTATCTCAGCCTCTTGAGTGCTGGGATTGAAGGCTAGTGCAACCACAGCCAGCTTTCTCACTGTTTAATGTGAGACCTGAGTGACTCCATTTTAAAGTTTTGGCCCCATTTTAGAGTAAAGGTGGCCTGGACATAAATTCTAGTTCCGAGAAAAACCACAAGATGCACTTTGGCCACCTGCCTGTGATAATGTCCAGCAGTCCCCTAGCAACTAGCCTAGCGACAGCTAATCGGTAGCTGCCTCAATGTCCCAGATGCTCTTCTCGATGGCCTGCAACAGCTAATCAGTAGTTACCCCAATACCCCAGTATCCCAGATGTTCTTTTCGATGACTTAAAAAGCCGTTTGCAGTTCAGCGCACAAAGCCCAGCCAATTAGGTTTAAACTTTCAAAACTTGCTAAATGCTAGCCAACTGTGTGATTTGCGTGTGATTTGAAACCCCGCGCCCTTTTCGAAACCCCGCGCCCTGCTGTAACCTCTATAAAAACCCCTGGTGTTTTAGAGTCAGGGCTCTCAATCTTGACCCGCTGCGTCGGTGACAGTTGAGCGTCCCTGCTCAAGCTTAAATAAACGACTCTCGTGTGTTTACATCGGAATCGGTTCCTTGGTGGTCTTTGGGGACCTCGCGATCTGGGCACAACATTTAATAATAATAAAGAATGGGTGTATAGCTCCGTGGTAGAGTGCATGCCTAGGATGCACAAGCCCCATCATTAGCACCACAATCATCATCATCATCATCATCATCATCATCATCATCATCATCTCCGGTACCGCAAAAATAGTAATACTATGGCGATACTTTCTGCCTTCCCTCCCCTCAGTATCTCAATGTAGCTATCACTCTTTCTTGCCAAGAAAATTGGTTAACTTTGTATAAATTCATAATAAGAGACGCTGCCACTGAAGGGGCTGCTCCAGGTAATGTGTTGGAACTCTTCTTCAAGCTTTTGAGGACTCCTTTCCCTAGACCAGGCCTCCTTAGCTTGCTTCTTATAAAGTGCCCTGAATTCTTGAGCACCAAAAGCAGTCAGAAATCTTTCCCAGTCCCTTTAATGCTCATCCAAGAAAGTGCTAAGCAAGATTCCGATAGTCCAGTCCTCTGCTGAAAACGAGATTTTTTTTTCTTCTAACTCCCACGAAGGATGGACCCCACAGCTCACCTGGGTAAAGGAGCAGATACAGAGGGGCGAAGATTCCCTATACCAAAGCTGGGACCCTGGGCAGAATTGCATAGTCTCTTCAAAGGTGAGTCCATAAATTCAGGGGAATCCTATTTTTTTTAAACATACATTAAATAACAAAAGGGTAATTTTTAGAAAAAAATCAACTTCCCTTGGGGCTTTTAGGAGCTTTGCAGGTTCCATTCCTTATTACAAACATATTGAATTTATCTTGTGAGAAGGAAGACACAATTTGGTGTAATATACTTAGTAGTCATAGTTTCTTATTTCTATCTTATTCCCAAGAAAAAGAAAAACAAATTACTTGGCAAAAGTCAAGAAGCCTATCTACCCTTGGGAGAAAACTTGACTGACAGTTTCTAAGTGCAAATAGAGAAAAACAAACCTAAATGGCCCTTTCTTCAACCGCAGACAACACCATGACTAACAGTTCCCTGGTTATACAAAGTGAAACTTCAGAGTAGTTCTCAAAACTGAAAGTGTTAAATCTTCAGCTATGTGGGGGTTTTTTGGGGGGGAGGTCCCTTTTTTTCTTTTTTGGTTTTAAGTCTTAATTAGTTGCTGCTCTTCTGGGGTTCTTTTTGCCTGTTGTTTTTGTTTGTTTGTTTGTTTTTGGTGGGGGTTTTTTTGGTACCAGGGATCAAACTTGAGACCTGCTTGCAAGGCAGGCAGCGGAACTATTGAGCTAAATCCCTAGCCACTTTTTGCCTGTTTTTGAGACAGGGTCTCACTATGTAGTCTAGGCTGGCCTTGAACTCAGGATCCTCCTGCCTCAGCCTCCCAAGTGCTGGGATTACAGGCATGTCCCATCACCGCTGGCTAAAATTGCTACTATTCTTTTTTTTTTTCAGTACTGGGGATTGAACTCAGGACCTTGTGTTTGCAAGGCAGGTGTGAGCTAAATCCTCCACCCAATTGCTACTATTCTAACACATAATAATCTGGCTTTGTATTATCCCTGTAAGAATCAGGCAAATTTGGCTATATAGAGTCTGGCTGGAGGCAGGTGCACTCACTAGGGATGGCAGGTTCTTTTCATTTCACCACAATTCCTCCCCTGCACGTGTCTCACTCCTACCCTGTTCCCATTGACATTTGAATCTGTAAGTTGTGCCCTGCTGTGTAAATGCATGAACCCAAGGCAGGTGTCTGGAGCTGATGGCTCGCTGGCCCCATCAGATAATCTGCATATGGTATGTGGCATTAGGAAATCCTAGCTTCAGGGTTCAGCACAGCAACACCCTAAAGCGCTGCAGCTTCAGCAAGGCTTGGAAGGAATGTAGGTGGTGACCAGGCAGGGTACAATGAGCGTTCCAAGAAGGGAGAAGCATGCACAAAGGCCTACAAAAGAACACCACGTGGCCTGGGGTTCCAATTATTATTGCTACAACACAAATCACTCCAGAACTTCATGTCTGAAAGGAGCTACAAGCATCTTATTATCTCCATTAGTTCTGTAGGTCCGGAACTTGGGAAAGGCTTGGCTTGTAGGTTCTAACTTGGGGTGTGTAATGTGATGGTAGTCACATGGTGCCCGTAGCTGGGGCATTAAGTGCTGGCTGGGCATCTCTTTCTTGGCAGCCTGAGGGCCTGCTGTGGTCCAAATATGATTTTCTGCTTTGGTTTGGTTTGCTTTTTTTTTCTTTTCTTGTTTGCTCAGGCTGGCCTTGAGTCATGATCTTCCTTCCTCAGCTTCCCAAGTGCTGGGATGGCAGGTGTGTACTGCAACCCCTGGCTTGCTCTGTCCCCTCTGGAACTCTTGCCAAAATGGGATTCCCAATAGGACAGGGCTGGGAGGTGGGTGTGGTGGGGGTTGTTTGGGTCATGGGGGTGGAACCCTCATGAATGAGTTACTGAGTTACTCCCTTTCTCCTGTGGATGACTTTTGTTCTTGAGGGACTGGATTAGCTACTGAGACAGTGGGTTGTTACAAAGCAAATCCACCTCTTGTGTTCTTCCTTTTACTCATCAGCCACCTGTCCTTCTAGTTTTCACCATGAGGAAAAGCAACAAAGTCCTCTCTAGAAAATGAACAGATGCTGGCACCATGCTGTCGAGTTTCCTAGCCTGTGAGTGAAAACAAACTTTTCTTTACAAATTTCCCAGTCTCGGGTGTTCTGTTATAGGGACAGAAAATGAACTAACACAGAGCCATCTTGTGTGTTTTCTGCACGAGTTAATTTGAGTTTCCTTATAATTTTTTAAATTTTTAAATTTTTTTTCATTAGTTTGTTGGTACATTTTAGGAATAAAATATAGTTACATTCATCATTGGGATCTTGTACCTTTACATAATGTATCTTGATTATTATTTTTTCCCATTCCCCTGCCCACCCTTCCCTATTTACAAAGACTTTGTTTCCATTGTTTTCCTTTTCTCATATTTTTTCTTTTCCCTTCTTTCCTTTCCCCTACCCCTCCCTCTTCCCCTACTCCTTTAAACCTTTTCTTCCTATTACATAATATCAATTATACATTTTTTTAAAAATTACAGTATCACCAGGGATTTAGCTCAGTGATTCCACTGCCTGCTTTGCAAGGCCAAGGACCCAAGTTTGATCCCCGGCAGCAAAAAAAAAAAAAAATTAAAACATCAAGATTTAGAGGACATTACCACAGATTTTACAGAATTTAAAAGAATATAGAAAGCATATTACAAAAATCTTTTTTGAAATAAATTTGACAACTTCTAAGAAGTACCTTGGAAGACAAATTAATGAAACTGACTCTGGAAGAAATATAAAATTTGAATAGCACCCATTAAAGAAAGTATGCTCCTAGTTTGAAAACCTACCAATATGACAACAACAGGCTCATATACATCTTAACTGATAAATTATATCAAACATTTAAAGCAGAAAAAAGGAACACTTCTCCCCTCATTTTAGGAAATTAACATTGTGCTAATACTAAAACTGGATAAAGATCATAGAAAAGTATAAACATAAATAAAAATCTGTTTAACAAAACAAACTATTAGAAGTCAGATCTGGCAGTATGTAGTAAGTGGTTTTATTATAGGGATGGCGATGTTGGATCAGCATTGGAAGATCCACTCCCATAAGTCATCATTTTAACAGAGGAAAGGAAAAAGCCATATGATCCTATCAGTAGTTGCAGAAAAAGTATTGGACTAAATTCTACAGCTGTTCATGGTAAAATCTATCAGGAGACTAGAAGAACCTTCTCAACAGATCAAAGACATGTACTCCATACTTCCAGCAAAAACACTTTATATGAATGGAGAAGATACAATGCCTAAGGTGGGGAACAAGGGCAGATATGCTTACTCTTCATCTGTCCATTAAACTTTGAAACATAGGCCCAAACCAAAATAGTCTGGCAATAAAAATAAATAGCATAGGATTGGCAAGGTAGAAGTAAAATCTTTATATGTAGATGAAATGATCATCTACAGAGAAAATACTAAGAAATCTCTAGGAGCCCCTAGAACTTGTATTTGAATTTAGCAAGATTAGAAAACAGAAGGTATATATAAAAACTCAGATCTATGTATACTTGCTATAAATGAAGAATTGGATATTGAAATTTAAAAGTTATGTAGGAGTACAAAAAGAAAAAAGGAAAAGTAAAAAGAAAAAAAATAACAGTGTTGGAAGACATTTATTACCTAATTTTAAGACTTTCTCTAAAGCTACAGTAATCAAGGCAATGTTGGTGCAAGGAAAGACATAGATCAATGGAATAAAACAGACAATCTAGAAATAGAACCACACAGATATGGTCCACTATTTTTGAAAGATTATTTAACATTAACATTTTATGGAACATAAACTCAACTCAAGAGCAGAGGAAAAGATAATGTTTTCAACAAATGGTACTAGAACACCTAGTATCCGTATGTAAAAAATTAACCTCAACCCTTTATTTCCATACATAAAAATAACTTGAAAGGATCTATGAACCTAAATATGAAAGACTAAAACTATAAAACTTTAAGAAGAAATTATAAGGGGAAAATGTTCATGAATTTAGGGTAGGCAAGAATTTCCTAGGATACAAAAAACATGATGTATAAAAGAAAAAAATTGATAAATGAGATCCCATCAAAATTTAGAACTTTAAAAGACATGAAGTTCCTAAGGTGCTCTTTGTCATGAAAGTATCTCATTTCTCCATCAATTTGGAAGATAGTTTTGCAGGGTACATCAATCTGGGTTGGAGGCTGCTTTCCTTTAGGGCTTGAAATACATCACTCCAAGCTCTTCTTGCCTTGAGGGTTTGCGTTGAAAAGTCTGCTGTGATTCTGATGGGCTTTCCTTTGTATATGTGCTGCCGAAGAAAGCACTGGGCTTTCCTTTGTATGTGGCTTGTTTCTTTTCTCTAACTGCTTACAGAATTTTGTTCTTCTCTTGGGTTTCCGGAATCTTAACTATTATATGCCTATGTGTAGATTTTTTTTGATCATGGCTTGTCTGTATGTCAAGTTCTTTTCCCCTGCTTGGGAAGTTTTCTTCCATCACTTCTGTGAACAGTTTTTTTATGTTGTCTGCACTCCCTCCTGTTTCTTCATGGACTCTGATCAGTCTTATGTTATTCTTCTTTGCATCGTCTAGCAGCTGCTGGATTGATTTCTCGTGGTCCCTTACTATTTCAAAGAAATTTTTCTTGTCCTGGTCACTAATTGCAATCTTATCTTCTGTATCTGAAATTTTGTCCTCACATTGGCTCATTCTGCTGCATAAACTTTCAATGGAGTTTTTAATCTCCTGGAAATCTGTTTGCATCATTTATGGATTCCATTTATTTCCTATGTTGGGATTCCATCATATTCCTCAGATCCTCTATTTTTTTTTATCTGTGTCCGCTCTGGATTTATTAATCATATCTTGTACTATGGGCACAATCTCTGCTGTTATCTGAGAAATTATTTCTCATTTCATTTTTTCCAGATCCTCTTTTGTTGCCAGTTCAGGGAGTCCAGGTGGTTGAGTATCAGATTGTCCCATCTCGTTTCCCTTTGGGGTTGCTTTAGGTGATCTGGAAGTCTGGTTTCCAGACTTGTTTACTTGTCTTCTCATTTCAACAGATGCAACCTGCTGTGCCTTTGTTGAGGCAACTTTTTGCTCACCCAGTGGTCTTCAATTCTGAGCAAGCCACAGAGCTGCCTTTTCTCTGCTGCTCACCAGTACACTAATTCCTGGGTTCAGAAAGGTGACCTTCTGGATCCCTGAGCTGACCCGTTGTCTGGGTGGGCTTCTGGCTGGGGCCTGTGCACACTTGGGATGGTATCTAGGTGTGCCACTGGCTAGGGCCCCTATGTGGCTGTTGTCTGAGAGGGCCTCTGGCTGGGGGCTGTGCATCCCAGGTCCTGTTGTGTGAGCAAGCTTCTGGCTAGGGTCTCGTGCACTTACTGATGGTATTGGGGCGAACCTCTGGCTATTGCTTGTGTGCCTGTGCAGCTCTTTTCTAGGCAGGACCTTGGCTTGGGCCATTGTGCCCCAGACTCTGGGGTCAGGGTGGAGCCCTGGCTGGGATCTGCTTGCAGCCTCACTGCTCTGGTCTACACCGCTGCTCCCTCAACTAAGGTGGTCTGGTGTGCCTCTATTGCAGAGATTTTCTTCACTTTTCTGGTGGGCTTTAATTTTCATCAATGGGCCTCAAAGAGGCCCTCTTTCTGTTGTTCACTTCTACTCTATCTTCTCAAGTTCAGAACAATGTTCTTTATGACCCCTGCAACTCTGCAGTGTGGATCCAGGTAATGGCTCTGCATGGCTGGGGCGGGGAGTGTGCTGGCACCCAAGATGCTCACCTCCTTGGTGCTCTGGGGCTGAGTTTCCTTATAGTAATCACAAAAAGCCACATCCACTATACTTTACTGGCTGCACATGAGACACATCTAGGTCCAAAGGTAGAGAGAGGTATTAGCTCTGTCTCCTGACAGGGGAGTGGCAAATATCAAGAATACCCTATAAGGGCCGGGGATTTAGCTCAGTGGTTTTGCTGCCTGCTGCGCAAGTGCAAGGACCCGAGTTCAATCCCCGGTACCAAAAAAAAAAAAAAAAAAAAAAAAAAAATAGCCTATGAGCCAGGCATAGTGGCATATGCTTGTCTTCCCAGCTACATACTTGGGTGGCTAAGGCAGGAGGATTACTTGACTCCAGAATTTGTTTTGTTTTGTTTTTGTGTTTTGAGACGGGTCTTACTATGTAGTTCAGTCTGGCCTTGAACTCACTATGTAACCCACACTGGCCTTGAACTTGTGGGGATCCTCCTGTGATTACAGGAATGTGCCGCCATGCCCAGTAAACCCAGGAATTTGAGGCCAGCCTAGGCAACATAAAATGAGACTTTGTCTCAAAAAAAAAAGGCCAGGCATAATAGCACACATCTGAAATCTCATCTACTGGGAGGCTGAGGCAGAAGGGTTTCAATGTCAAGGCTAGCTTGGAGAATTTAGTGAGATCTCCCTGTTTTAAAATTAAAAATGATCGAACCCCAGTACTAAAAAAAATAAAATTAAAAATGCAATGGGGAGTGGTGTGGTTCAGCACACCCTGGGTTTAGTCCCCAGTACCAAAGAAAAACATGTGGGATAGGAGATGGTGTTGAGTGATCCTTGGAAACTACAATCATAATGGCCCACTTTATAGACCAGCAAAGGCCAGGGTGGCTGCCCTGGGTGATGATGGATGGGTTATTTAAGAGTTATTTAGCAGCATGTATGGACCATGGATGTGGGTAGAGGAGAGGAAAAGGGTAAGAGAAGCATCAAGAATGACCCCTATGCCTGCCCCGCAAGCGCAAGGACCCAAGTTCAATCCCCGGTACCAAAAAAAAAGGAAGAAAGAAAGAAAGAGAATTCACTGGTATATTATAGAAAGTGTTCCTTAGAGGGCCGGGGATTTAGCTCAGTGGTTTTGCCGCCTGCTGCGCAAGCGCAGGGATCTGAGTTTAATCCCCGGTACCAAACAAAAAAGTGTTCCTTAGGTATGTTATAGGCATACCTGAAACCATTTGATTTATGATCCAAAGTAGCTGTAATTTAATATTGGTAGTAAATTATGATGAATAGCTTTTACGGTATGATAAAACTCAGGTTCACGTGCTTAAATATGGATGTCAGAATTTAAACAATTCTCATAATTTATGAATACAGTATCTCCTTTAATACGGTATATTATAAGCCAGCCGTGGTGGTCCCCACTTGTAACCCCAGGACTCAGAAGGCTGAGGTAGGAGGATTGCCACAAGAAAACAAAACGAAACAAAAATATTGATTACAAGGGATTTCAAGAAATTAAAAATAATGCTAGATTTCTGGAAGATAAGGATTTTCTTTTCCAGATACTTCAAGTTTGATATACCTTGTAGACAGTAGTCAGATGGCAATGGAGCTCAAAAGAAAGTCACAGCTACTGACACAAATATATGAGTTGGTCCCATTTGGGAGGTAATTGGAACCTTGAGTGTAGATGTTAATGGAAGTTAGCACCTGACAAATTATTTCTGCTCTCTCCTCATAACCTCTCAGAAGAACTTTACTGCCTTATAATTATTGAGTTATTTGCTGAGTGTCACTGGTTAGGACTAAGCAGTCAGCTACCATGAGAGTAGGGACTCAAGCTCTCTTGGTAACCATGGTGTCCCTGGTCTCTAACATAGTGCTGAGTACAGGGTAGGTGCATAATAAATTTCTACCGACTAATAAAAAACTACAGCTTGATGCCAGGTGTGGTGGTGCACGCCTGTAATCCCAACATTTGGGAAGCTGAGGCAGGAGGATCATCCTGAAGTCAAGGTCAGCCTGAGCTTCATAGTGAGTTCAGGGCCAGACTGAACTACAAAGCCAGATCCTGTCTCAAAAAAATGAAACACAGGGCTGAGGATTTAGCTCAGTGGTTTCGCCGTCTGCTGCACAGGCACAAGGACCTAAATTTGATCCCTGGTACCAAAAAACAAAAACAAAAAACAAACAAAAAAACAAAAAAACTATAGCTTGGCAGATCTGTGTTGGCCTCCCTAAAAAAAAAAAAAAAAAAAAAAAAAGGAACATCTGTAGGATTGTTGGGTGTGTATCAAGATTACCTATAGGATGTGCTATATGTGGGAAACAAGGTTGAGAACTCTTTCCTGGCCTACATAAATAAATCTCAAGCTTATTTGAGGTAGATTGTGTCCCTAGAGCTATCTCAGACTCTTAGGGAGATGATTAGAAAATATAATGGGAAATCCTATTTAGAAAGTAATGAAAAAAAAGAAGTTTCCTAGGAACAAACTCTATAAGAAATGTACACAATCCATGTGAGAAAAATGTTAAATTCTGCATAGAGACACAGAATTAGATTTGAACAAAGAATTATAAGCTATCTTCTTGGATACGTAGGCTCTGAATTATCTTTTTAAAGCAAAAGCATGAAAAAGATATTCCATTTTATTTATTATTATTATTATTTTTACAAAAAATAGATTTGCTGCAACATGCTCTGGCTCATATTGACTTTAAAAATTCAGGGGCTGGGGATTTAGCTCAGTGGTTCTGCTGCCTGCCTCTCAAGCACAAGGACCGGAGTTTGATCCCCGGTACCAAAAAAAAAAAGATATCAGTTAATTGAAACATTTAATGAGATTTCAACAAAAATACAAACCATATTGTAACTAGATGAGTGTCTAGCTAGATGTCTAAAATTCCTTATGGAAAAATTAATGAGAAAACAAAACAAGGAACTTTCTGAAAATTCCTAACCAAATAGCAAACATGGGATAATAATTACTAGTGCCTGATTACTTCCACAAATCAGTGAAAGAGAAATTCCCAGATAGACCCTAACATGTAGGAATTTAATAAAATAAAAGTGATATTTCAAATTGGAAAGGAAGTAGGAAGAAAATGTTCAAATATGAAGGGAGCAAGGGAGGGTGAGGGGGAAGGGAGGGAAGAGAAAAGGAAAAAAGAGAATAGAAGGGAAAAATGGAAACAAAGCTTTTATAAACAAGGAGGGGAAGAAGAGTTGAAGGGAGGGGAGTGGAATAGGGGAAAAAGAATCAAGATATATTATGTACAGATACAAATCCCCTACAATGAATGTGATCATTCTATACATAAAAAATGTACCAATAAAATTAATTTAAAAAACAAATTGGTAAGGGAAAAGTGGATTTCACTTAATAAATACCTTGGGGAAAAAGCCCTCTGGAGAAAAATGTTAAATCCATACTTCATATTATATACCAAAAATGATGAAATACAGAAAGGATTTAAATACAGAAAGGATTTAAATGGAAAAAAGGACACCATAAAAAGTACCAGAAGAATCTTGGAAGAATTATTCTATATCTCTAAAGTGAAGCCAGGCGTGGTAACACACGCCTGTAATCTGAGCACCCTGGGAGGTTGAGGGAGGAGGATCAAAAGTTTGAGGCCAGCCCAGGCAATTTAGGAAGGCCCTGTCTCAAAATAAAAAATTAAAAAATAAAAACAAAAAAAGGCCAGGGAGGTAACTCAGTATAAAAGCCCTGGATTCAGTCTTCAGTACTGCAATAAATAGTGAAGTAGAAAGACACTTGTAACTATAACACAAAATTTAGAACCCTTACAGAAAAAGATCAGTGCATTTGACTTCATGAAATAAAAAATATAGCAGTAAAGCCGGGGATTTAGCTCAGTGGTTTCGCCGCCTGCTGTGCAAGCTCAAGGACCCGAGTTCGATCCCTGGTACCAAAAAAAAAAAAAAAAAAGAAATAAAAAAATATAGCAGTAAAAAGGCAAATAACAATTGGGAAAATTTTGCATTTCAGTCACAGAAAAGCCATATTTTGTAACATATAAAAAGCTTCTATGAATGACAAAAAGATCAACAACTGAACAGAAAAATAGACAAAACATAGAAGCAGTTCATAGGGAAAGGAAAAGCAAGTTTCTTCGAAATAACATGATGGGGCTGGGAATGTAGCTCAGTGGTAGAGTACATGCTTCGCATGTACAAGGCTCTGGGTTCCATCCTCAGCACCACACACACACACACAAAAGATAGTAATGAAAGCATAATTTGTAATAACAAAAGTTTGGAAGCAGTATCAATGTCTACCCACCTAAGGTTGGCTAGGTACATTAAGACTTGTTCATACAATGGACTAATAACCAGTGGTTTAAAAAAAGAAAGAAATGAAAAAGGGCACTGTAAAGAAGATGAAAAAGCAAACCATAGGTTGCAGAGAATATTTCTGAAGCACATATCTGATAAAGAACTTGTATCTGGAACATATTAAAAACTCTCTTAAAACTCCAATAAGAAAACGACCCAAGAAAGGGAGAAAAAAGAGCAAAAGATCTGAACTGAGATACTGTCAAAGAAGTTTATAAGGATGTATATGGTTGGCAAATAAGTATATGAGAAGATGTCGTTAGGGAAATGTAAAACACACCTGTAATCTCAGCATTTAGAAGGCTGAGGCAGGAGGATTGCTGCAAGTTCAAGGCCAGCCTGGGCTACAAAGCCAGCCTGAACTACATAGCGAGACCCTGTCTAAAAAAAAAAAAAAAAGAGGAAGAACTCGGAGCAAAAGGAACTTTTATGTACTGCTGATCAGAATGTAAAATGGTACAACCATTTGGTAAGACAGTTGGGTGATATCTTAAAAAATAAGTTTTTTGAGACACGGTCTCTCTCTGTAGCCCCAGCTGGCCTGGAACTTACAGCGATCCTCCTGCCTCAGCCTCTGGAGTGCTGGGATCACTGACCTGCACCACCATGCCCAGCTATACAGTTAAACATACATTTGCCGTACCACCCAGCAATCCTACTCTTAGGTATTTACATAAGTAAATTAAAAATGTGTTTACAGGGCCAGGGATTTAGCTCAGTGGTGCTGCTGTCTGCCCTGAATGTGCAAGGACCCGAGTTCGATCCCTGGTACCAAAAAAAAATGTGTTTACAAGGAACCCTTACATTAATGTTTTTTAGTAGCCAAAGCCTAGAACAACCAAAATGTCCTTCACCAGGTGAGTAGGTAAACAAACTGTGGTCCCTCCAGAAAATGGATGACTTCTCAGCAATAATAAGGAACAGGAGGGATTTAGCTCAGTGGCACCACACCTGCCTCACAAATGCAAGGTCCTGGGTTCGATCCCCAGTACCAAAAAAAAAAGAAAGAAAGAAAGAATAAGAGATAGGAGCTATGTTCATCGAAACAACAGGGATGAACTTTGTCTCTAAGTGATAAAACTAGACCAAAAGCCTACATATTATTTGCCTCCATTTCTATGACATTTTGAAAAAAGCAAAATTATAGGGATAGAAAACAGATCAGCAGTTGGAGAAAGGAGAGGTAATGGCCTTCAGCGAGACTACACAGAGACATTTCAGGCGTTTAGAAGATTGAACGATGTCCCGTATGCTATTAAAGTGGGAGATATGGACTCTGCATATTTCAAAGTCCTTAGGGAATAAACTTTCTGGTATGTAAGTGTTTAAAAATCAACCAGGCCAGGTATAGTGTGGGATTACAGGTGCATACCTTAATCCCAGCACTTAGGAGACTGAGGCAGGAGGATCACTGTGAGTTTAAGGCCAGCCTGGGCTACATAGTGAGTTCAAGGTCAGCCTGGACTACATGCCCAGACCCTGTCTTAGAATAAGCATATAAACAAACAAACAAATAAATGAAAATAAAATACAAATAAAAATTAATAAGGCTGTACAAAGATTCCAGGATGGAAAGAAGATGCAGTGTAACAAATGAATTCACTGATGAGTAAGGGGAAAAAAGGAACTTACCTAATTAACTTTAGCAAATGATATGTTTTTAGGGCTGGGGATTTAGCTCAGTGGTTCCAGTGCCTGCCTTGTAGGTGCAAGGTCCCGAGTTCAATCCCCAGTACCAAAAAAAAAAAGAAAGAAAATGATGTGTTTTTGTTTTTGGTACCGGGACTGAACTTGGGACTTCGCACTTGCAAGGCAGGCACTATACCACGGAGCTAAATCCCCACCCAGAAAATGATGTTTTGACTGAATACAGTAAGGATACAGGCAAAAAGGACTATATATAAACAGTATACTCTGGTTGATAAATGTCTTTCTCACAGAGTTGAGAAAATTAAAAGTATTGTGAACTGAATTAAAATAAAATTTTGACATACCAAAAATCTGGGGGTGCAACTAAAGCAATACTTTGAGGGAAAGTTATAGCATTAACTGTTTATGTTAGAAACAAGTTTCAAATCAGTATCCTAACTTTCTGTCTTAAGAAATTAGAAAAAGGGGTTGGGGATTTACTTAGTGGTAGAGTGCTTGCTTAGCAAGTGTGAACCCTGGGTTGGGCCTGAGCACAAAAAATTTAAAAAACAGAAACTAGAAAAAGAAGATCAGATTAAATCTAAAGCAAACAGAAGGAAAGGAATAACAAAGGTCAGAATGGATATTAAAAGCAGTAAAGGGGTGGGGATTTAGCTCAGTGGCTTCGCTGCCTGCTGCTCAAGTGCAAGGACCCAAGTTTGATCCCTGGTACCAAAAAAAATAAAATAAATAAAATAAAAGCAGTAAAACAAGTTGAAGTGTCCATTGCTTGTAGTTGCAGTTACCCAGGAGGCTGAGGCAGGAGGATCACTGGAGCCCATGAGTTCAAGGCCAGCCTGGACAATAAAGACAACCAGTCTCAAAACAAAACAAAACAGTAGAATAGTAGAGAAAATCTGTGAAAGTAAAAGCTTTTTCTGGGGGAAGGGGTTCAATAAAATTGATAAGCTTCTAATCAGACTGATGGAGAGGAAAAATCCAAAACAAAATTGTAGCAGCTACAGAACCCATTTGTTAATGAACAGAGAAATGTTAAATCTCAGAGATACGGGATACTACCAAAAAGTGATAATATTTGTCTCTGGAGATGGGGGATGAGGTAGGAAGGAGATTGTGTGTGTGTGTGTGTGTGTGTGTGTGTGTGTGTGTTGCTAGGGATCAAATCCGGGGACTCGTGTATGTGAGGCAAGGGCTCCACTACTGACGTACATCCCATTCCCAGGAACAGAAGTTGAGACACTGTAATCTCTCTTAATTTATTTTCTGCTGCATCTCAAAAAATGCCTGAGGCATGCTAACTTTAGAAGGAAAGAGGTTTACTGGCTTACAGTTTTGGAGGCTCACATCCAAAGAGCAGAGCGCCAGCTCTGGTGAGAACACAAGTATGTGCAAGAGGAAGTGATCGCATCCCGATACAGGGCGCAGGAGCTCCGTGGGACCTGGGCTTGCTTATAACCCTCTCCTGAAGACGAACAAGTCCCCATAGAACTCACTTCATTCCTTCCAAGGGCAGAACCCCCAGAAACCCAAATATCCCCCACTAGGCCACACCTCTTGTAGACTCCACTAGGCCTTCTACTGAGCACTGGGGACAAACTCCCGACACATGAAGCCGTGGGAGACACACGCAAACCACATCCAAATCATGACAAACACCTCTTCATAGTCTTCTAAATGTTCATGCACAACTACCGACTCAAAAGTAAAATGAGCCAGGTATGATGGTGCAGGCCTGCGGCAGGAGGATTGCAAGTTTAGGCCCCCACTGTGCAATTTAGGAACTCAATGAGGCCCTGTCTCAAATTTTTAAAAAATGAAAAAGGGTTAGGGATATAGTTCAGTGTGAAGGTCCTGGCTTTAATCCCCAGTACAATCAATGCTTTATTTTTTTAAGAAAATATCTTCACCTGAAGGGTGGTAGGTTTTTTGTTTATTTGTTTTGAGGTTTCTTTGGTTATTGTTTTTGTTTTTTGTGGTGCTGAGATTGAACTCAGGGCCTTATAGGCAAACAGTATACCACTGAGCTAAATCCCAGGCCATTCTTAAAAATTTTTATTTTGAGGGCTGGGGATTTAGCTCAGTGGCACAGTGCCTGCCTCGAAAGCACAAGGTCCTTTGATCCCTGGCACCAAAAAAAATTTTTTTAAATTTTGAGACAGGGTCTTGCTAAATTGCCCACCCTGGCCTTGAACGTGTGATCTTCCTGCCTTAGCTTCCTGAGTAGCTGGGATTAGAGATGCTCCTACGCCTGCCTGCTGGTAGTTTTAAAAAGCAAAATTAACCCATTCATTTAATATTTGGTGTTTAAACTGGATATGGTAGCACCCACCTGTACTCCCAACTACTCAGGAGGATGGAGCAGGAGGATCATAAGTTCTAGGCCAGCCAGCCTGGGCAACATTTAGTGTTAATTCTTTCCATCATACTTACACCTTTTGTGTGTGTGTGTATGGTACTGGAGATTGAATCTAGGGCCTTTATACTGAGCTACACCTTTAGCCCTTTTTTATTTTTTACTTTTGAGATGGAGTCTTGCCAACTTGCTAAATTGCCCAGTTGGGGTTTGAACTTGAGATCCTCCTGTCTCAGCCTCCTTAGTGGTTGGGATTTCAGGCTTATTTCAGGCTGCTGTGCCATCCTTTTTTTTTTTTTTTTTTTTGGTACCGGGGATCGAACTCGGGACCTTGCACTTTCGAGGCAGGCACAGTGCCACTGAGCTAAATCCCCGGCCCCATACCATCCTATATTTTAATTGACTGCTTCCCAAAACATTCAGTAGGCCTCTCTCTCTCTCTCTCTCTCTCTCGCTCCCTCTCTCTCTCTCTTCCTCTCTGCTATGGATGGAACCCAGGGCCTCATACATACTAAGCATGACTACCACTGAGCTGTACCCCAGCCCTGAGGTATCCTTTCCTATGGACTATTGAACCTGTTGATTTTTCATAGATCTATGAACTATAGGTATAATTTTATTTATTTATTTATTTTTATACCCGGCCCAGGTATAATTTTTTTCTAATGATTTGTTATGGCTGTGTCTAGATGTCCCCCCAAAGCTTCATGCAGTCATAGGTGGGGCTTTTTCAGAGGTGGCTGGATCTAGAGCATGTGACGCTGGGATTAAGGATGTGCAGGACCAGGGATTTAGCTCAGTGATTCTGCCCGCCTGCCTCAAAAGCTCAAGGTCCCGAGTTTGATCCCCAGTACCAAACAAAAAACAAAAACAAGGATGTGTAAGTACTAAATCAGTCTGCTGATTGTTTGGGCACCGCCCTAATCCTCATAGCCTAGATAGAATATAAAAGGGGCAGAAAGAAGCTGCTAAGGTCTCTTGCTTGTTCTCGCCTGCCTGCTTACTGTGGACTGTTTCTCCTCTGCAGGGCCCCTCTGCCATGCCATCCTGCCTTGAAGCCAGCCAACTATGAACTGAAACCTCCACAAACTGTAACCCAAATAAACCTTTCCTCCTGTAACTTTGGGCATTCAGTATTTTGTCTCAGCAACGAGAAATGTAACTAACACATGGTTATAGACTTTGAGAAAGCAGGGAGCTAGTTACTTGTTGATTTTAGTCAACCAAGGCCCAGGATTTAGCTCAGTGGCACTGCACCTGCTTCGCAAGCGCAAGGTCCTGAGTTTGATCCCCAGTACCAAAAAAAAAAATTTTAGTCAACCAATAGATATTTAGAATGGAGGAGCTGGGAATTAAACCCAGGGCCTTTGTACTGAGCTGCATCACCAGCCCTTGTGTGGTTTTGCTTTGTTTTGCTTTAAGACAGAATCTGAACATGAATTGTAGTTATAACTCAATGCAAATTCAACAGTTGTATTTGGAGTTAAATTATTTTATCCAGAATTCTTTTTTTTTTTTCTTTCAAGGCAGGCTTGGTGCCACTGAGCTAAATTCCGGCCCCTGGAGTTAAATTATTTTAACAAATAAATTTATTTAATGAAAAAAAAAGACAAAGACTTGCTAAGTCACTAAATTGTCTAAGCTGAGCTCAAACTTGGAATCTTTCTGCCTCAGCCTCCCAGAGTGCTGGGACCACAGGTGTGGGCACCATGCCTAGCTAGATATTCAGATTTTGAATTAACATTAATTTTGTGTCAGGCACTAAGACTGAGGTGAACAAGACAGAGAGGCTGTAGCTTTCAGGGAGGTTACATGAAGACCATGTCTTTTTTTCTCACCCGCTGGCCCATAAAAGCCGGGTAGGATTTTGTACAGCGATGTCAGGGCTCTCTGGGAAGTGAGGTGAGAAGTGAATATCCTGAGTCCTAGGTCAACCAGGGAGCCCCTGATGGGTTCGCTAACCTGGTTATTTCCCAAATTCAATACCGAGTAACCCAAAGAGAAAAACAACTGCCTCACAATGTAAGTTTAAATGCTGCTGTGGAAGACTACATTGCTTATCTCAAGGCTATTTGGAGACAAGAGGGTGAATTTTGATGATACTAGAGACAGAGGGCTAAAAGGACTCATTTTCACTGTAATCGTAAGGAAGCTGTTTGATCACACAAAACAGCATTTGGCTTTCTGCAGAACCTTTCTCACTATGAACACAAGGGCTTGTGTTATATCCAAATACTGCCTACTCCCTAGATAATGTCTATGTTTTGCCACATAGCCATTTCTTTTTTCTTTTCGGTACCGGGGATCGAACTTCGGTACTTGTGCTTGCACGGCAGGCAGGGAAACCACTGAGCTAAATCTCCGGCCCTGCACATAGCCATTTCTGTGTGTTTGTTTTTGAGGTACTGGAGACTGCACCCAGGGCCTTTGCACTGAGCTACATCCTCAGCTCTTTTTTATTTTTGAGACAGAGTCTCACTAAATTGCCCAGGCTGGGCTTGAACTGGTGATCCTCCTGCTTCAACCTCCCAGAGTGCTGGGATTCCAGGAACGTGCCACCTCAACCAGTTACCACATAGCTTTGTTTTTATTTTATTTATTTATTTATTTATTTATTTATTTATTTATTTATTTATTTATTGCAGAACATGGGATCAAACTCAGGACCTTGCGCTTCCCAGGCAGGCACTGGCACCACTGAGCTAAACCTCTGGCCCTTTATTTTTGTTTTTACCACATATCAGTAATTTAAAAAAAAAATTTTTTTGACACAAGGTCTTGCTAAATTGCCCAATTGGCCTAAAGCTACTCTTCTTCCTGCCGCACCCTCTGTGGTACCTGAGATTACAGTATGCACCACCCCTGTAGTTTAAATTAAATTCTCTCCCTGTGTCTCTGTCTCTGTCTCTCTCTCTCAGAAGGAGAAGAAAGAGAAAGAGAAGAAGAGGAACAGGAAGAGGAAGCAGCAGCAGCCTGTGTTTGAACTCTTTATGTAATCCAGGGTGACCTCAAACTTGCAATCCTCCTGCCTCAGCCTCCCAAGTGCTCTGATTACAGGCGTGTGCCTCTATGCCTGACTTTAAATCAAATTTATTTTTTGAGTGGATAATCTTTTTATCTTTCAAATTTTTATTAGTACATTTTTGCAGTACATACTGATTACATTCATTGTGGGGAGTTTCAACGTGTGCATAACACATCTTAATACTTTTTATATCTCCTGCCCCTCCCCTCCCTCTACCTAAATGCAATTTTTTTTTTTTTTTTTTTTTGGTACCGGGGATCGAACTCGGGTCCTTGCGCTTGCGCAGCAGGCGACAAAACCACTGAGCTAAATCCCCGGCCCTAAATGCAATTTTTAAAAGTATTATGTGTTCATTTTTAAAGAGTCAAATAGTTTTTAATTTAATTTTATTTTTTAAGTGTCATGAAAAACAACATGCACCCACTCATTTTGCACTCTCCCTTCTGGCAGTTTCCTTCCGCGTCTAAATGACATGCGTATATTTCAGACCTTCTCTTTAACTCCTATGCGACAGGAGAATTCCGTCTGGCTGTCTTCTTCCCATCCTCTCCGACACACACACGTCCTTCGCACTGCCAAGCGCAAAGGAAGTGGACGATGGCTGTGCCCTGCTCTGTGAGGGGCACAGCGAAGGGGAAGGTGTGCTCAGGCTGAAGCCAGTGCCCTGAGGCCAGAACGGAGGAACAGCCGGACCTAGGCTAAGGGCCTTGCCCAGTGGTTGGAGGTGATGTCATCGGGAACAAATGCCTGGGGGCCAAGGGCAGGACTGAGAAAGGTGGGAGGCCACTTGGGGCCCGAGGCTGAGTGGCCCAGGGCGAGCAGGGTGGGGTGGGGTGGAGCCAGGCCTCGGAGAGGTCACCAACTCCCAGCAGCTGGGAGAGGGCGTGGCCGTAGTCAGCGCCCGCCAGTCTCAAATAGCGCCGCTCTCCTCTTTTCCCTGCGCCTCAGCCCCTTCTCTCCCAACCCTCCCCTGAGGGGTGGAGGGGCCGCCGACTGCCAACCCAAAGCAGGCCTGAGTGATGGAAAGATGACTTCACTTCAGCAAATTCGGAAGTTTTGACTTTTATTACAGTGAATCAAATGAAAGTGCCAACCATTTATGACTCACAAAAGTGGCAATTTCAGGCAGGCATAGTGGTGCTCGCCTGTGAGGCCAGCACTCTGGGAGGCTGGGGCAGGAGGATTACAAGTTCAAGCCTTGTCTGGGCAACCTAGCAAGACTTTGTCTCAAAATAAAAAAATAGGCGGGGGATTTAGCTCAGTGGTTCCACCGCCTGCCTTCCTGCCTCCCGAGCGCAAGGTCCCGAGTTCGATCCCCGGTACCGAAAAAAAAAAAAAAAAAAAATGACCTGCCTGGAAAGCTCAAGGTCCAGAGTTTGATCCCCAGTACCAATAAATAATAAATAAATAATAAAAGAAGGGTTGGGGAATGTAGGTCAGCAGCCAAGGTCCTGGGTTCAATCCCCAGTAACACCAAAAAATAAAAATAAAAAAGGTAGTTTCATAAGGTTTAGCTTAATGCACAGAAGGGGATTTTTTAATGTCTGAATTAAGACCGTTTGCTAATTTTAAGTGACACAGAGCTTTATTACCTGAGAGTGGCTTGGAATCCATGAGACTTGCCCTAGACTTCAAAAGTGTGGGGAAGAACTGACTTGAAGACAAACTGAACATGCGAAGAACAAAGAATAAACTTTGTATCCAAGAATAAACTTGTTTTCTGCCTACACCCCATGGGGCCATCTGTTCCACAAATTGGCTTAACTTAGTTGCCTATGTGCTTATCACCAGTTGATCCAAAAATCTCTGAAACAAATGGAAATCTTCTCTCACTAGATTAGAAAATCATGTCAATTTCTTTTTCTTTCCTTTTCTCCTGAGGGACATCCTTGGCCCTGCCATTCTGTGTTTGTCTACTGGTTCCAGTCTGGATCCCCTGGGCAGCGAGGCCCTGGCTGATGGTTTTGCTTCTTTCCTCGCCTGGACCCGTGTCCCCTAGATTCTCTGGGTCTTTATGCATGGTTTTCTCCCTCAGGCTCCACTCACTTCCCGAGCAAGGGACATACAGGAGAAATTTTGGGTACCTTGCTCATTTGGGAATGTTTTTATTCTGTCCTCATTCTTCATAATTTGACTGGGTATAGAATGCTGGGTTAGAAATCACTGACCTGAGCCAGGTGTAGTGGTGCACGCCTGTGATCCCAGCACAGGGGAGGCTGAGGCAAGAGGATCTCCTCAACTTTGAGGCCAGCCTGTACTACATAGTGAGTTTGAGGCCAGCCTGAACTACAAAGTAAGACCGTCTCAAAAAAAAAAAAAAAAAGGAAAGAAATTATTGACCTTCAGAAACAGAGTTCTTTCTCATACCAGGGGAAAATGTGTTTCTTAGCTACTTAGAAAGCCAAGTTCTTTCTTTCTCTGTCTCTCCTTCTCTCCCTGCCTCTCTCCTCCTCTTCCTTATTCTTCTTGATGGTGGTGGGGAAAAATTCTACATCACTAGATGTTGAAACTCTAGAGCTGTCAAAAAACACACAACTGTTTTCCTAACACAGACTTTACTAAGCAAAAAAGAGATTTGGCATTTAGACTTTGTGTTGGGTTTGAATTGCTAACAGTGAGTATGTATTGAATAATGAAAATTGTAGAAGTGTGTACTTATACAATCATATATTGCTCCTCTTAGTTAGATTTTTTTTTTTAAATTTAACCTTTTTTTTTGTTTGCTTTGTTACTGTTTTGTGGTCCCGGGATTGAACCTAGGGCCTCACACATACTTGTGGTCTATGCTTTTATTGTTTCCTCACCATGTTGCCCAGGCTAGCCTTGAACTCCCGAACTCAAGCAATCCTCTTTCCTCAGACTGCTGAGAAACTAGGAATATAGCCATGTGCCACCACCACACACAGTTTAAGATGAATCTTTTTTGCGGGGAGCTACTGCTCAGTACTGCCTTTGCACTAAGCTTTTAAAAAATTTATATTTTATTCATTTTTATATTCTATTATATTATTTTGCAGCACTGGGTATGAACACAAGGCATTTTCACTGAGCTATGTCCCCAGCCCTTTTATTTTCTTATTTTGAGACAGAGTCTTGCTACGTTGCTAAGTTGCCCAGACTGGACTTAAACTTGCAATCCTCCTGCCTCAGCTACCCACAGTCCTAGAGTTACAAGCATGCACCACCATGCCTGGCTGTTAAAATGACCTTTTTTGGGGGGCGGGGGGGGGTACCAGGGACCTTGCAGTTGTGAGGCAGGGGCCGGAACCACTGAGCTAAATCCCCGGCCCCAGCCTCAGTCTCTTGAGTACTGGAATTACAGGTGTGTGCCACCACGCCCAGCTTTGGGGACATTTTTGTGGGGGGGGGATCCATAGGGTCCTTGTGCTTGCGCAGCAGGCAAGGAAACCACTGAGCTAAATCCCCGGCCCTTGGGGACACTTTTTAAGCAACAGTCATAACAATCTCTGTTGTCCCTTCTTCACTGTGTTCATCCATTACATTGGGACAACTGGCTCGCGTAATTTCTTTTCGTTCATCACCCTGGTGTCCTCCACATTCATACAACCAACCCAAGACCTGGCCATTCAAGACCTTCTCACTTCCTGAGCTTTCACTTCCACTCTACTTCACTCACTCATGCTTATGGCCACACAGTGGGCCTTAACATCAACAGTAAACATATCCAATGCACCATTCTACACTCTAAACACAACCCTCCCAGATTCGATATTTAATGACTCATAGAGGGCCTGGGGATTTAGCTCAGTGGTTCCGCCACCTGTCTCTAATGCTCAAGGACCCCAGTTCAATCCCTGGTACCAAAAAAAAAAAACAAACAAACTCACAGAGACTCCTCTTCCAGCTCATTAGGACTCTTGTTTATTTTCCTAATTTCTCCGTGCTTCATGCCCTCCCATATTCAGTAAAATTGCATGGTCCATTATTTCAGAAATATTCTCCCCAATATCCTAAACTCTCATGGCCATTTATATTTTGATTACACTTGTTTCTCAAAGTATGTGAGCTGGGGGTGTAGCTCAGTGATAAAGTGCTTGCCTAGCATGTGTGAGGCCCCGGGTTGGATCCCCACCACCACAAAATGAAACAAAACCCAGTTGTTGTGGCTTGTGTCTAGCTGTCCCCCCAAAGCCTCACACAGTCTTTTTCCGAGGTGGTTGAATCTGGAATGTGTGGTGCTGTGATTAAAGCTGTGTGATTGGGCCGGGGATTTAGCTCAGTGGTTCCACCACTTGCCTTGCAAGCACAAGGACCCAAGTTCGATCCCCAGTACCAAAAAAAAAAAAAGCTGTGTGATTATGAAACCACTACATGTGACAGATTGGTTTGGCACTGCCCTAATCCCAGTAGTCTGATGGAAGTGGTTTTTTTTTTTTGGTACTGGGGATCGAACTCGGGTCCTTGTGCTTGCGCAGCAGGTGGCAAAACCACTGAGCTAAATCCCTGGCCCCCCTGTAGTCTGGATTAGATAAAAGGGAGAGAAAGTCTGTGAAGGTCTCTTGTTGCTTTTGCTGTTTTCCACTGGCATGAACTGTTGCCCCTCTGCCACCCTGCCTTAGAACCAGCTGATTATGGACTGAAATCTCTAAGAATGGTAAGACAAATAAACCTTTTCCTTTCTTTTTTTTTTTTTTTTGATACCAGGGATCGAACGCGGGTCCTTGTGCTTGCGCAGCAGGTGGCGAAACCACTGAGCTAAATCCCCCGCCCAACCTTTTCCTTTTTAACTTTGGGTGTTGAGTATTTTGTCTCAGCAATGAGAGGAAGGTAAATAAAACACCACTGGGTTTTTTTTTTCCTTAAATTCTTTTATTGGTACATTTTAGGTATACAATACATTTACATTTATCACTGAGTGCTTGTACCTGTACATGATGTATCTTGGTTCTTATTTTTTTCCCATTACCTGTGTGCCCTTCACCCCCTCCATCCTTCCCTATTTACATAGACTTTGTTTCCGTTTTTTTCTTTTCTAATAATTTTTCCTTTCCCTTCTTTCCTTTCCCCTTCCCCTCCCACCACCCCTACCCCTTTGGACCTTTACTTCCTATTTCAAATTATCAGTTATTCATTTTAATCATTTTAATCCTTATTTACACTTTCAGTTACACTAGAGAAACTATTCGGTATTTACACATATGTGTCCTGTTTATTTCACTTAAGAGTATGGCCTCAATATGCATCCATTTAGCTATAAATGTCTCTAGTTTCTCGCTCTTTATGGCTGAGTAGTATTTCATTTTATAAAAGAACCACATTTTCTTTATCCAGTCTCCAGTTGATGGGCACTTGGGCTGTTTCCAATCTTTAGCTATTACAAACTGTGCTGCTATAAACATGGGTGCACATATATCACTGTGGTATGATTCTTTTAATTCTTTTGGGTAGATACCCTACAGGGGAATAACTGGGTCAAATGGGACCTCCAGCCCTAGTTCTTTGAGGTATCTCCACACGGATTTCCATAGTGGTTACACAAGTTTGCACTCCCACCAACAATGGAGAAGGGTTCCTTTCTCCCCACACCCCCCACACCCCCGCCAGCATTTGTTATTGGTTGATTTCTTGATAGCACTCATTCTTTCTAGGGTGAGGAAGACACCACTGTTTACTTTGTCCATATTCATATTCATTCATTGTCCCAAAACAAAACAATAACCCACCTACATCTGAACTAATTTTCTTCCTGGTACCATAGAAGTGGGTGGTGTCTCTCCTACCTAAACCAACCATATTTCCACGTCTCCTACATACGAATTTACACTATCAATGATTCATTCTCTGTTTTGAGTAGCTAAACATTAGCTCTCAAATAAATCCTTTCAATCTTTGTTTAAACCTGCCCAAGTCTTTGTCATCTAACAAACAAAACAAAACAAAATCCTTAGTCCAGTTCATCCCAGTTTCCTTTTCAGCCAAACTTCTTTGTTTGTTTGTTTGTTTGTTTGTTTGTTGAGACCAGGTTTTGCCATGCAGTTCAGAGTGGCCTTGAATTTACTACATAGCCCAAGCTGGCCTCAAACTCATAGCAATCTTCCTGTCTGAGCTCCTGAGTGCTGGGATTACAAGTGTCCACCACCATGCCCAGGAGGGAGCAGCCAAATTTCTTGAAAGTTTTACTATACTTTACTAAAACATATACCCAAATCCAGTGGGAGTGTCAGATCCCGTGTTGCCTGATCTTCAAGCGGGATTTGATACAGTCCAACACTCCCTTCTAGGAATACTCTCCTCACTAGACTTCTAGACCCTACTTCCTATTCTCTTTAGTTTGAAACTAACTTCTCTGACCGCTCTATTTCCCTTCTCCTTCTGTTCCTCCCCTTCCTCCTTGTTCTTCTTTGTTCCTCTTTTCTTCCTCTTCTTCAGAGGGATGCTGGGGATTGAACTCAGGGCCTCACACATGCCAAGCACATGCTGTACCACTGAGCTATCCATTTGGCCCCTCTGTCTTCTGTTCTTTTTGTTTTTCTTCTCTTCTTCTTTCTCCTCCTCTGCCTCCCCATTCTCCTTCTGTCTTTAAGACAGAGTCTTGCTATGTAGTCCACGCTGACCTTGAACTCACTAGGTAGCCCAGGCTGGCCTCAAATATGTGGCAGTTCTGTTGTGTCAGCCTCCTGAGTGCTGGGATCATAGGCAGGAACCACTACACCTAGCACCTCTCTGTCTTCCTAAGGTCTCAAAGGCGATATATGAAAGTGTGTTTCAAAGTCTGACCGCTGTAATTAGTGGAGGTCACTAATGTTATCTTTGTTAGTCATATAAAGAGAGGAATGAATATTGAACAAAATTAGAAGGAAGACTGGAAAATGAAAGTGACAATTTTATTGAAATGGTAGGTTACAGGAGCTATCTTTGGTCAAAAATTTTCAAAATTTCTTTAATGTCCTATCAGTCTCTTGTACTATAAATTTTATAATAACATATATTAGTAGTGGGTTGGTTTTTTTTGAGACAGGGTCTCACTATATAGCCCAGGCTGACCTTGAACTTGCAGCAATCCTCCTGACTCAGCCTCCTGAGTGCTGGGATTCCAGGTATATGCCACCACACCTGGTAGTAGTGTTTTAACAATAAATATAAATCAAACTTTCTTTAGAAAAAAATATTGACCCACAACACCTGTGCTAAGAGTGTGACATTTGGATATGGCAAATCAGTGCAGCTACAGGAGGAAACAGAACAAGGCTTGGAAGGCAGGTTCTTACACTCACAGGTCCCAGTCACTGCTTGCCATTAGGGCCACAGGGGAAGCACCAGGTTTGGGCCGTGTGGGAGAAGGTGGGAGGGAGGGAAAGCCAGAGCAGTGTCTGCTGGGGTCAACAGGAAAGGCAAGGCAGACAAACATCTAGTATTGGCTAGTTTGCATAATTGCAGGGTGGGTTATGGCCTAGTCTCTAGTTGTCTGGTACCCGACCTGGGATGGTCTGGGGAAGGATAATATTGGCTTGGGGTGTGAGAATTAGATAAAGGGATGAATAGGGTTATAAACTTGGAATCAGTTGGTTTGCACATGAAATTCGTAAGAATTGACTCATGAGGTGGGGTGAGGGAGTAGACTCTCCCAGGTCAAGGAGATTTTTTTTTTTTATCCTCTTTGAGACAGGGACTGAGATAGTATTACCCAAACTGATATCTAAATCAGGATCCTCCTGCCTCAGCCTTCTGAGAAGCTAGGATTACAGATCCACACTTCTAGCAACCTTTTTAAAATATCAAAACCTGAAATTCAGAAAACGCCGGGCATGGTGGCACATATCTGTAATTCCAGCCCCCAGGAGGCTGAGATAGGATTGCCATGAGTTCAAGGTTATCTCAGGCTACATACTGAGTTCCGGGAGAGTCCGGAGTACCTAGTGAGACTGTCTCAAAAAAAAAGAAAAAAGAAAAAGGAAAAAATTCAAAAAATTAAAAGTCAAAGCCAAAAGTGATAGACACATTTTTCAGAGAATGGCATTCTTTGAGATGTTGACCTAATCCTTTCCTTTCCTTTTGTTTCTTTCTTTTATTTATTGGGGGGGGGGGGCAGGTACCGGGGATTGAACTCAGGTCCTTGTGCTTGCAAGACTGGCTGTGGAACCACTGAGCTAAGTCCCTGGCCCTTTTGTTTCTTTCTTAAAGACGATCAGGATTGTATTCTACCTACTAGGCTACATCTCAGACCCTTAACCTAAATTTTCCATCAACTGTCAGAAGAAAGGCCAGTGCTTAGAGAGAAGCCAGACAGACATTGCATGAGCAATGTCACATGATAGCTTCAGCAGCTACATGCCAGGGCAAAGCCTAGGGACCGTAGTACTTGGATTAAATGTCCTCTACACTTAGAAGTATAACCTCACCCAAGGAAAACACAGCAAAACAGTGAAGAAAAAGTTTTTGGAGGCTGTAGGCATGGACTGAACTTCTGAAAGGGACCAACTGGCTTGACAAGTTTTTGTTTACAAGTGTTAAGAAAAGACAACAGGAAGTCACTGCTGAGAAGCTGGGTGAAGGGACCGTCTTTGGTTTTCATCAGCACTCAGGGGAAAAGGGGAAGAATTGTGGCTCAGTAGAGCGATAACTGGTTGCCATGGTGAGGAGCTCAGGTTCTGGATTCAGATGGACTTGGATTCAAATCCTAAACTAGCCACCTATTACCTTCTTTGGGTAATTTCAAGTGATAATAAGGAATCTTGCTGGGGATTTAGCTCAGTGTTCTCACCACCTGCTTTGCAAGCGCAAGGTCCCGAGTTCGATCCCTGGTACAAAAAAAAAACAAAACCCATAAATTGAGAAAGATTAATGTTTTTAAAGATTTTTTGTTTCTCTTTTTTTTTTTTTTTTGGTACTGGGGATCGAACTTGGGTCCTTGCACTTGTGCAGCAGGCAGTGAAACCACTGAGCTAAATCCCCAGCCCTGTTTCTCTTTTTCATTAGTACATTTTTGCAGTAAGTAATGATTACATTCCTTGTGAGGAGTTGGTACACGTTCATGACATATCTCAATTCTTTTTTCATCTTCTTTCTTCTCCTTTCCTTTCCTTTCTTTCCTCTCCATTTCTTCATCCTCTTCCCATGTGAGAAAGATCTACTTCCCATTACTGGTATCTGTCTTTTATTTTACTTTTTACTCATATTTTAGGTTTTTCATATAAGAGAAACCACGCAATATTTAAGCTTGTGTGTCTGATTTATTTTACTTAACATTATGGTCTCAAGGTGCATCCAGTTTCCCACAAATGGTTTGTTTATCCTTCTTGATAAGACAGTAGTAGTCAATTGTGTGTAAATTCCACATTTTCTTTATCCAAACATCTGTTGATGGATATATAGACTGCTTCCCAGATTTAACTATTATGAATTGGGGTCCTATAAACATGAGTATGATGTATCATTGTAATATCATGTCTTTTACTCTTTGGGGAAGATACCTAGAAGGGGAATAGCTGAGTCAAATGGAATTTCTAGTTTTAGTTTTTTCGAGGAATCTTCATACTGATTTCCATAGTGGTTGTATTAGTTTCCATTCTTATCAACAATGTATAAGGGTTCCTTTTTCCCCTGCAGTCTTACCAGCATTTGTTGTTCTTTGATTTCTCTATGATAGCTATTCTTTCTGGAGTAAGATGGAATCTCAGTGTTGTTTCTAGTGGCCAGGGATGTTGAACATCTCTTCATGTATTTATTGGCCATTTGTACTTCTGAGAAGTGAGCTCATTATGTAGCCCAACTCATGGAGACACTCCTGCCTCAGCCTCCCAAGTGCTGGGACTACAGGAAATGTGCCACCACACTTGGCTAGTTGTCCATTTTTTTATTGTGTCTTTTATTTTTGAAGGGGTCAAAATTTTTTTTGAGTGCTTTATATATTCTAGATATTAGTCCTCTGTCTCAGGAATAGCTGGCAATTTTTTCCCCACTCTGAAGGTTGTCTCTTCACTTGGTTGGTTGTTTCTTTTGCTGTTCAGAAGCTTTATTTATTTATTTTTTTGGTACCGGGGATTGAACTCAGGTCCTTGCACTTGCGAGGCAGGCGGCGGAACCACTGAGCTAAATCCCTGGCCCTATTCAGAAGCTTTTAAATTTGATATGATCTCATTTATTGTTTCTTTGTACTAATTCTGGTGCAACTGGGGCTCTGTTCAGAAAGTCCTTGCCTACACCTATGATTTCAAGAGTTTTATTTATTTTATCTTCCAGCAAATGAAGAGTTTCTGTTTTAATATTTAGATCTTTGATTAATTTTTATTTTAGTTCAGTAAATGATGAAATATATGGGTTTAGACTCAGTCTTTTGCATGTAGATATCCAGTTTTCGCAGCACCATTTATTAAAGAGGTTTTCTTTCTTCCAGTATATATTTTTGGTCTCATTATCAAAAATCAAATACTGTAATTGAATGTGCTTAGGGTTGTTTCTGCATCCTCTATTCTGTTCCGTTGATCCTCATATCTGTTTTGGGGGCAGTACTATGCTGTAGCTTTACCCTTGTAATGTAACTTCAAATGTAGGATTGTGATGCTGCTTGCGCAGCAGTTGGCAGAACCACTGAGCTAAAACCCCGGCCTCATGCTATTGGTATTTTGATTGGGATTGCATTAAATCTATATATCAGTTTTGGAAGTAGGGTCATTTTGACTATACTGGCTCTGCCTATTCAGGAGCAGGGGACATCTTTCCATTTTCTGATGTCCTCTTCAATCTTCTTTTTCAGAGTACCGTAGATATTGTTGTAGAGGTCTTTTACTTTGTTAGGTTAATTCCTAAGTAATTAATTTCTCTTGGTGCTATTTTTTTTTTTTTTTTTTTTTGTACTGGGGATCTAACTCATGACCTTGCACAAGGCAGGCACAGTGCCACTGAGCTAAATCCCCAGCCCTCTCTTGGTGCTATTTTAAATGATATTTTTTTCTATCTCTTTCTCAATGAGTTCATTATTGGTGTACAGGAATGTTACTGATTTTTTGTGTGTTGATTTTTTTATCCTGCTACATTTCTCAATTTGATTATTCTAGGAATCTTTTGGTGGAATTTTTGTAACTTCTATGTCATCTGCAAATAATGATAATTTGACTTCTTCCTTTCCTGTATGTATCCCTTTCATTCCTTTTTCTTGCCTAACTGCTCAGCTAAAGTTTCCAGTACTATGTTTACAGGAGTGGTGACAGTGGACACCCTTGTCTTGTTCCTGATTTTAGAGGGAACAAGTTTTTCAGTTTTTCCCCACTTAATGTTGGGAGAAGGTTTGTCATAGTTTTCATCAGATTGAGATAAGGTCCTTCTATATTTATTTTCCTCAGTGTTTTTATCATAAATGGATGTTGGATTTTGTCAAAGGCATTTTCTGTGTCTATTGAGATGATCATGATTTTTGCCCTGGCTTCTGTTTATATGATATACTACACTTATTGATTTGTGTATCTTGAACCATCCTTGCATCCCTGGGAGGAAGCCTACTTGGTCATGATGTTTGATCTTTGTGATGATTTATTGCATTCTGTTGAGTATTTTGTTGAGGATTTTTGCATCTATGTTCATTAAAGAGATTGGCTGATAGTTTCCTTCTTTGGTTGGATCATCTGGTTTTAGACTCAGAATAATCTAGTTTCCAGGAATGACTTCAGAAGTACTCCTTCCCTTTCAGTTTCATTAAAGACTTTGAGGAGTATTGGTGTTAGATCTTCCCTGAAGTTCTTATAGAATTCAGCAGTGAATCCATCAAGACCTTGGCTTTTTTTTAACTGGTAGGTTTTTTATTACTACTTCAATGTCATTGCCTGTTATTGGATTATTCAGAGTTTTTATATCTTCTTAGTTTCGTTTTGCTAATTCGTATGTATCTAGAAATCTATCCATTCCTTCGGAATTCTCCAATTTATTGGGATATATGTTTGTGAAGTAGATACTACTAATCTTCCGGATTTCAGGAGTGTCTGTTGTGATTTCAACTTTTTAATTTCTAATTGCATTTTGGCCATTATGAATTACACTGCTATGAACATTCATGTACAAGATTTTGTGTTGATAGATGTTTTAATTCTTTTGACTATATACCTAGATACAGAATCTCTAGGCCATAAGATAACTCTATGTTTAACTCTTTGAAGAACTGCCAAACTGTTTTCCAAAAGGGCTGCACAATTTTACATTTCCATGAGTAATGTATAAGGGTATCAATTTCTCCACACTCTTGCCAACAGTTACTCTTTCATTTTTTTTTTTAACTACAGCCTTCTTGGTGGATGTGGAGTGATAGGTAATTCCTTGTGGTTTTATTTATATTTCCCTAATGATTTGTAAGGTTCTGCATCTTTTCATGAAATTAGGGAGTGTGAGACTTCCAAAGCTCTCTCTCTCTCCCTCCTCTCTCTCTCTCCAAGGTCTTGGTAAATTACCCAGACTGTGCTCAGATTGGCAGTCTTCATGCCTCACCCTTCCAGAGTGCTGGGATTACGGGCACGCACCACCAGGCCTTGCTATCTTTGAGCCATTTTAAGTTAATTTTATTTGTGATGTAAGGTAAGGGTCCAACTTCTTTTCTTCCATTTCTCCTCCTTCTCCTCCTTCTTTGCATGTATTCAGTTTTCCTAACACCATTTGTTGAAAAGACTGCTGTTGAACAGTGTTATTATCCTTGTCAAAAATCAGCTTGCACTATATAGGGTGGTACAAGCCATAATCCCAGCATTCAGGAGGCTGAGACAGGAGGATTGTGAGTTTGAGGCCAAAACATAACAAAATAATTTTAACTATATGCAAGGGTTTATTTCTCTGCTGGTCTGTATGTCTGTCTTTATGCCAGTGCCACATTATTTTGATAATTTTAGCTTTCAGTAAGTTGTGAAATTAGGAAGTGTGAGACTTCCAATTCTGTTTCTCTTTTTTTGGGTGGGGGGTACCGGAGATTGAACTCGGGTCCTTGCGCTTGCGCAGCAGGTGGTGAAACCACTAAGCTAAATCCCCGGGCCTGTTTCTCTTTTTTTTAAAGATAGGGTCTTCCTATGCAGCCCAAACTGGCCTTGATCTTGTGATCCTCCTGCCTTATCCTCCCAAATGCTGGGTTTACAGGCACATTGCACACCACGCCTGGCTTTTGTGTCTTTATTTTTTCTTTGTACCTGGGATTGAACTCAGGACCTTGCATTTTTGAGGCAGGTGTGTTGCCACTGAGCTAAACCCCTGGCCTTTTGTGTCTCTCTTTCAAGATAACTTGGGGTCCCACTCAATTTTAAGAAGGATTTTTCTATATTTGCAAAGAATGTCATTGGGATTTTGATAGGGATTGAATTCAATCTGTGGATCTTTGAGTAGTATGGACATTTAAATAATATTAAGTGTTCTAATCCATGAATAGGGAATGCTTTTTTCATTTATGTTGTTTTTAAAAATTGTTTTCAGGAACAATTTGTACTTTTTTTTGGTACTAGGGATCCAACTCAGGACCTCGCACTCGTGAGGCAGGCGTGGCAACACTGAGCTAAATCCCCGGTGACAATTTGTACTTTTTAGTGTGCTAGTCTTTTGCTCATTTGGTTACATTTATTCCTAAATTTTTTGTTCTTGTGTTATTGTAATGAAATTGTTTTCTTAATTCTTTTTAGGTTGTTCATTATTAGTGTATAGAAATACAACTGACTTTCATATGTTGATTTTATATCCTGCAACTTTGCTGAATTCATTTTTTTTTTTTTTTTTGAGACAGGGTCTTGCTGTGTAGTTTAAGTTGGCCTTGAATTCACTGTGTAGCCCAGGTTGGCCTTGAACTTGCGGCAATCCTCCTGCCTCAGCTTCTGGGAGTGCTGGGGTTATAGACATGTGTCACCACATCCAGCTCATTTATATTAGTTCTAAATTTTTTGAGAAGTTTTAGAGCTTTCTTACATAAGATCATGTCATCTGAGAACAGATAATTTTACTTCATTTCCAATCTGAATGTCTCTTATTCCTTATTTCTTTTTCTTGCCTAATTTTTTCTAGCTAGGATATCAGTACCATGTTGGAAATGGAAGTGTAGGGGAGGGGGAATATGTAGTGTTGCTCAGTGTTTGCTGATTTCCATCATTTAAATATCTCCACCATGGCATATTCAGGCTACCAACATGGCAGCACTGAACACAACATTGAGGGAGATGCCCAGGATGATGCTTCTGAGTCAATTTGATCTGGCTCTAGCATACCATTAACTTTATATCACACACACACCACTTGTTATTTCTATATGTATTAAAAACCATGAGTCTGGGGCTGGGGATTTAGCTCAGTGGTTCCGGTGCCTGCCTTGCAAGCACAAGGTCCTGAGTTCGATCCCTGGTACCAAAAACCCCCCCAAAAACCGTAAGTCTGCCTCAATACTTCTGATTTTAATCTAACACCACAAAGTTTGTTTGATGTTTTTCCCTTTTTGCATCTGACAGGGACAAGATTTCTGTTATTCTTAGAATATATTCACATGTGACCAGTTCTCTACATGAAACCAACCTCTCCGGACAGGGCTGCCCATCTGCCCCGCACAGACGCCCCTCACCCACCTCGGGTTCCAGTAGTTTGCGTGGTCACCCAGCACATAGATATCCTGCCTCCTCACCCTCTGCTCCCTCTTTGCACCCTTTGGTCCCCAACACCACTTACCAGACACTCTCCAACCCCCCATGCGGACATCTTGGTCACCCTGTTAATGCTCCGCCACTTGTGTGGATGTCCTTGTCCCCTGATTAGTCTCTCACGTTCCTGGCACAGCCCCTTCCCCATGGCACCCCCTCTTCACCTTGCTGGCGCCCCAGTGTCCCCGCCTGACCTTCACACCAGCTGGCCCATGCCTGGTCTCAACTCCTACCTCTTGCTGCTCCACCTAGTGTCGCAGAGGTGGTACTGCAGAAGGGGAACCTAGCCGGACCAGGGAAAGGAAAGGAATTAATTAGACTTTCTTTAAATTTTTTTAAAAAAGCACTTTTCTTAAAAGAATCCCTGTGTGGGCCGGGGATTTAGCTCAGTGGTGCTGGCTCCTGCCTCTCAAGCGCAAGGTCCCGAGTTCGATCCTTGGTACCCC
The DNA here is from genome assembly GCF_053883595.1 of Heterocephalus glaber. Classification (NCBI taxonomy): domain Eukaryota; kingdom Metazoa; phylum Chordata; class Mammalia; order Rodentia; family Bathyergidae; genus Heterocephalus; species Heterocephalus glaber. The sequence goes on along the minus strand of NW_028258410.1, from coordinate 19,384,809 downwards.
CCCCCAAAAAAAACCCCTCTGTGTCTTGTACAAAAATATAGAAAGTATACAAATATAAAAGAGGAAATAAAACTTCCTTTAATTTGAAATTTTTTACTACAAAGTAATACATATTTATTAGAACAAAATTGGAAAATATGGAGTAGCACAAAGAAGAAAAACAATTACCTTTAATGACACACCCAGAGCTAAGTTCTGCCAACATCTAGAGGCGTATTACTTTCTTTTTTTTTTTTTGTACCGGGGATCTAACTCGGCCGGGAAACCACTGAGCTAAATCCCTGGCCCTAGAGGCGTATTACTTTCATATGACTATTTTATCCCCGGGAAATGGGGCTGCTGCACATACTGTTCTATATTTCCAGCTAACAATGTGGTGCAAACACATTTACAAGTCAATAACACTTTTACAATCCCTCTTTCTTGGGATCAGAAGATATGTATTTATTGTATCCAGTCTTCTCCCACTGGATGTTTCATTTGTTTTTAATTTGGGGTAATTATAACCAATGCTGCAAATAACACTCATATTTTAAAGCTTGCCTAGTTATCCAGTTAATTAATTTTCCCTGGAAAAATTTCAGGATAGTTAAGATGAGCCACAGTTCAAATTCAAAACGCAGGTAAATGACTTTGAGGAAATAAATCCAGGTTCACCTATGACATCATATTTACTCTTCCCAATAGCTATACAATTAGATAAAAACATCACCTCTGTCTATTTCAAAGTCTTTTTTTTTTTTTGGTACCAGGGATCGAACTCAGGATCTTGCACTTTCGAGGCAGGTTCTGGAACCTCTGAGCTAGATCCCTGGCCCTCAAACTCTGGTTTTTGTTTCTTGGTTTTTTTTGGTACCAGGAATTGAACTTGAGTCCTTGAGCTTGCAGGGCAGGCAGCGGAACCACGGTCAAACTCTGTTTTAAAAGGTGAAAGAAAGCCTATAATCCCAGCACTCGGGAGCCTGAGGCAGGAATATTTCTGTGAGTTTGAGGCCAGCCTGGGCTATGCAGTGAGTTCAGGGTGAGCCAGAACTATGTAGCAAGACTCTGTCTCAAAGGAAAAAAAGAGAGAGAGAGAGATGAAGTAAAATAAAATGGAGTTGGGACCAAGCATGGAGCACACGTGCAACCCAGCTAACTCAGAAGGCTGAGGCAGGAGGATGGCAAGTTAGAGGGGCCACTCTGGGCAATCTAGTGAGATCCTGTCTAAAAATAAAATTTTACAAAAGGGCTAGGGCTCAGCACTCCCTACGTTCAACACTCCCATACTGCCAAAAGGAGTGGGGTGCATGGAAAACTAAAAACCAAGACACAATAAAGCTTGCCCAAGGAGCACAGAAAATATCTCATTGATAATGAGGTCGTTGTTATATACTTGGATCAGATCTGGGGTCATGTAGGGAAGACAGTTCTTAGAGTCAGACACCTAGAGCCAAATGTCAACTGCCTCCTGATTGTGTGCTTCATCTGTAAAATGGAGTTGTGCTGGTTGAATAAAATCATGTCTATGAAGCCCCGAGCATACACTCAATCCTCCCTCTCTTTTTTCCCTCTAATTCCACATTTACTAATCAAGTCCAGGACTCTACTCCTTTCTCCCTTGTCCATGACAGATATTGCTAGTCAATCACTACATTCTTTTTCACTGAACCCTTGCTTGGCCTCAAAGCTTTTTGTTTTTTAATTGACAAAAGAACTGTACGTATTTGAGGGGTATGGTATGACACTTCAGCATGTGTATACAATGTCTAATGATCAGATCAGGATAACTGGAGCATCCATCACCTCAAATAGTTATCATTTTTGTGTGTTAGAGGTACATGCAAAATCCTCCCTACTGGTTTTATTTTGGTGCTGAGGGTTGAACTCAGGGCCTTGTGCATGTGAAGCAAGCACTCTACTGCCAAGCTACATCCCCAGCCTCCACTGCTTTGAAATATACACTAATTATTGTAAACTCATCACCCCTGAGCCCCTTAACCATTCTTTCTCCATGCCCTGCCCCATACCCTCTCTTTCTTGCTGAACTCTTGGTTGCCTACAAAGCTTTCTGTTTTTAGATACATCTTCGTCTTTCTAAGCAGTCACACTAATGAGCTTTGCTAAAGAGATAAAAATCACCTTGTTCTCCCAGCCTTAGTTCATACTTGAAATCTATCCAGATTTTTAATACATTTATAAGGCATCCCTGAGTGGTTTAACCATGGCCATATCACTTTTCTACTGCATCAGTAAGGGTCCACGGCTGTTGGAGAATGAAGCTCTGGGAGCCTGGGACCATAAGAGACTTCAGCAAACAGAGCTTTTTACCAATGCAGGATGGATGTGGAGCTTAAGTTGAAAATACTTATTTTAATAAGACAGGGAGATTTAGCCAGGTGTGTGGTGTACATCTATAATCCCAAGTACTAAGGCAGGGCTAAGGCAGGAGGATTTCAAGTTCAAGGCCAGCCTAGGCAATTTAGTAAGCCTCTGTTTCAAAATAAAAAATAAAAAAAGTCTAGGGATATAGTTCAGTGGTACAGCATCCCTGGGTTCAATCCCCAGCACCAAAAAAAAAAAAAAAAAAAAAAAAGATGTTTTGATTTTTTTTGGCAGTTACTCAAAAACTTTAATATAGAATAACATATGACCCCCAATTCCACTCCTAGAATCCAACATAATTGAAAATATATGTCCACATAAAATCTTGTATATGTGTGCTTATAGCAGCATTACTCATAAAAGCCAAAAAGTGGGAACAACTCAAATATCCATCAACTGATGGACAGATAAATAAATGTGTATTAGGGCCAGGGAATTAGCTCAGTGGTTCTGACGCCTGCCTTACAAGCAAAAGGTCCTGAGTTTGATCCCTGGTACCAAAAAAAAAGTGTATGTTGGGAGCTGAGCTGTGGCCCAGGAGTAAAGTGCTTGCCTACTATGCACAAGGTCCTTGGTTCAATCCTCAGCACTGCAAGAAAAAAAAGAGGGGGGGGGTATATCCATATAATTCCCTTTGTTACACAAAAAGTGAATGAAATTCTTTTTTTTTTTTTTTTTTTTGGTACTGGGGATCAAACTCAGAACCTTGTGCTTGAGAAGTAGGCGGCCGAACCACTGAGCTAAATCCCTGGCCCTAGTGAATGAAATTCTAATACATGTTACATGGTGAACCTTGAAAACATTACACCAAATAAAAGACACCAGTCACAGATTGTACAACTCCCCTTATAGGCATTGTCCAGAATAGGCAAATAACATAAAAACAAAAAGTAGGTTGGTGGTGGCCTAAGGCTGGGTGGATCGCGAAAGATTAGAGGTGATGACTAAAGAGTATAGAGTTTCTCCTTCAGGTGTTTTTTTTTTTTTGTACTGGGGATGGAACTTGGCTCCTTGTGCTTGCGCAGCAAGTGGCGAAACCACTGAGCTAAATCCCGGCCCTCCTTCAGTTTTTATTTAAAGAAAATGTTCTAAAATTGATTTTGGTGATGTGATGTTGCTGTAAGTGGGTAAATTATGTATTAGGTGAATTACATAAAAATAAAGCTTTTATCAAAAAATTAGGGTATTGAAAATACTCCATAAGGCTATTATGAGAAATGACTGAGTTACTATGTATGGGTCATAGACTAATGCTTGATAAACTACTCAATAAAATTTAGATTATTATTATTTCCATGAGACTTCTGAAATGTTGTTCTTTCCCTTTCTTTCTTTTCTTTCTTTTTTTTTTTTTGATACTGGGGATTGAACTTGGGACCTTGTGTTGCGAGGCAGGCATTGGAACCATTGAGCTAAATCCCTGGCCCTCTTTTTCTTTTTTGAGATATGGCCTTGCTAAGTAACTCAAGCTGGCCTCTAACTTGTGACCTTTCTGCCTCAGCCTCCTGAGTGCTGGGGTTACCAGTATGCATGGCCACACTAACTTTCTTAAAAAAAAAAAAGGTGTAATCAAGAGATAGAAGCCAAAATGAGACAGGTAATAAGATCAATACAATGGACTTTCTATATATTAATGTTTTCCATCTTAGTTTGAGCTGCTATGACAAACATCGTAGACTGGGTGGCTTAAGCAACGAACATTTATTTTACAGTTCTGGAAGTTGAAAAGTTCAGGATAGAGGTGTCTGCAGATTAATGTCTGAAGGCGGCTCCTTCCTGGTTCATAGACCATCTTCTTATTGTGTCCTTGGAAGGCATCAGGCAGGAAAGAGCTCTCTGGGCCTCTTTTGTGAGCTCTGCCTTCATGACCTAATTATCTCTTAACATACCAAATGGGGGACAGGGTAGGATTTCAACACATGAATTTTGGGAAACTCATTCAGTCCATCATAGAAGGGACAATGGACAATTAAGATTAGATTCAGTTGCATGTGACAAAACATTTGTGGCTTTTACAACAAAGAAAATAATTTGGCTCCACATAAAAGAAGTCTGAGGACAGCAGTCCAAGGCTTACATGGCTCTCCAAAGCCCCTCACAATGCAGCCTCCTTCTAGTTCTCTTACCATCCTCATCTTCTTGGTCCAAAATGGCAGCTGGAGTGCCAGCCATTCCATCCAAGTTCATTCCCATGTTAGAGCCTTACACTTGCTCCTCTCCCAGGAAATCATCTGGTGCCTCTTAGTTTTGGAATGCAGTTGGCCGCCTTCTCCAAAGGGGCTGCCCTGACCACAGGCTCCTGTCTCCTCTTGTCAACCTGCCTTCCTTTCCTTTTCTCATTTGGTTTCTGTCTGTACTGGTTCTGTGACCTTTGTGGCCTTGAGCAAGTTCCTTAGCCTCCTTCTTCCTCAATTTCTTCATGTGTCAAATAGCTCCAATAGCAGCCACAGGAAGGTCACACTTCTAATTCCTAGGAATGATTGGCTCTGGGGAGGGGGGAAGCAGTATCACTAGTGCCTAGAGCAGGGTTTAGAACAGAGTGGGATCTCAATAAGCATTTGTGGAGTTAATAAAATTACTGTGTAAATAAGTTGATCTTGAGCTGGTGTCTCTATTTGATAGTAGGGCATTGCTCAACATTAATCACCAAGTAACATCCATTCGAGAATCAAATCAATTGGAAAATCCCTGCTTTGAATGGGGGGCGGATCTCATTTCTAAACACAGCTAAATTTTAGTCTCTCAAAAGGAAAAAAAAAGCTTTCCCCATTTTCCCAGTCAGTCCTTTCGAACCTCTGGTTTGGAAGGGAGATAAATAGAAGCAGGTGGGAGTGGTAAGGAAGCCACTGGGGATGAAAGCTGAGGTGGATTTTATGGGCAGGTGAAGTAAACCTCTGAAACTTCCAATACTTTGGCCTCCAAGCATCTCAGCAGCCTTGTTAGTTCTTGGGCAAGACTTTTAAGAGTTTTACATGTACTTGGGTCTTATCCACTGTCAATCACTTCAAGGACTTAAGAATGTGAAGGTCCTGCGTTTGGCTCCAGCTATTAAATATGTAGGGCCGGGGATTTAGCTCAGTGGTTCTGCTGCTTGCCTTGCAAGCACAAGGCCCTGAGTTTGATCCCTGGTATCAAAAAAAAAGAATTAAATATGTAATTAATGCTCCACATAAGGGGCCCCTGGGTGGTGCAGGGAGTTTCTGGTGCTGCAGGGACAGTCTTGAGGACCCAGGGTTGCATCAGTAGAAAACCTGCCTCCTGCATGACAACTGTGGACAGGTCAGACTTGGCAACTGCCGGAGGGAGATCTTACCTGTAGGTAGAGATAGTCAGGACAGAATTGCTAAAGAAGCCAGGGGTTTCTGGTAATTTTACTCCCTTAGGAAGCTGCAGATGTATTTCTTTAAGAACTCCCTTAGCTCCTGGTACCTCTATTGTTTTTAAAACCATATCTTTTATTCGTTTGTGTTTTCCCCTCCAAGTAGATAAAGCGACAATGCTTTTGTAGTGTGAAGAATTATTAGTCAGATCAATGAGCCTTTCTTTCTTTCTTTCTTTCTTTCTTTCTTTCTTTTTTTGGTAGCGGGGATCGAACTCAGGACCTTGCGATTGTGAGGCAGGCGGCAGAACCACTGAGCTAAATCCCCGGCCCCTTTCTCTCTCTTTTTTTGTAGTACTGAAGATTGAATTCAGGGCCTTTGTACTGAGCTACACCCCAACCCTTAAAATTTGTCTTTATTTTTATTAGCATGTATTTGCAGTCCACAATGATTAGATTCATTGTGGGAGGTCGGCACACGTACATAATAACACATCTTAACCCTTTTGTGTGCCCTTCCCCTCTCTTTCCCCTCTCCACCTCTTTTTTTTTCCCCCCTCTCCACCTCTTGGTCCCTTTCCCATTTGCAAAAGATCTGTTTCCCTCTGTTCTCTTATCTATCTTTTATTTTGTTCTGAGTTATTAAACTTTGGGTTTCTCATATAAGAGAAATCATGTGATATTTAAACTTGGGTGTCTGATTAATTTCACTTAACATTAAGGTTTTCAGGTGTGTCCATTTTCCTACAAATGATTCAAATTTATCCCTCTGTATAGCAGAGTAATACTCCACTGTGCATACATACCACATTTTCTTTATCCACTCACCTGTTGATGAACATACAGGCTTCTTCCAAGATTTAGCTAGTATGAATTGTGCTGCTATAAACATGAATATGCACGTATCACTGGAATATGTTTTTCTGTTCTGTGAAGTTACCTAGAGGGAGAATTGTTTTAGCTTTTTTTTGGAATCACCATACTGATTTCCGTAGTTATTGTTCTTGTTTACATTCCCACCAATAATATAGGAGGGTTCCTCCCCCACAACTGCCTACAGCCTTACCAGCATTTGTTATTATTTGATTTCTTGATGATGGTCATTCTTTATGGAGTAAGATGGAATCTCAGCATTTTTCAATTTGCATTTCTCTAGTGGTTGGAGATGTTGAACATTTTTTCATGTATTTATTGGCCATTTGTGCTTCTTTGCTTTTTAATTTGATATAATCCCACATGTGATTCCCCTAGCCATTTCTCAGCTTTTTATTTTGAGATAAGGTCTTCCCAAAAAGCTAAATTGCCCAGGCTGGGCTCGGACACATGATCTTCCTGCCTCAGCCTCAAAGTGCTGCGATTATAGGCTTATACCACCACATCTAGCTAGCCTTTCACTGTATTTCTACATAGCAAATCACCTCAAGCATAGTGACTTAAAATACACATTGATTATCTCCCAGTTGCTGTGGGTGAGGAATTCAGAAGGGCAGGGCTACAGGCTCCCGGGCAGGGTCTCCCCGGGCTGCAGCTGGGTATCTGCAGGGCTCCATCATCTGAAGAGCCACAGGACCCGGGGGCCCACTTTCAAGACAGAGCGTGCACAGGGTTGTTGCCAAGAGCCACCATTTTTGACTGGCCCTTGGCAGGAGTCCAATTCCTCATTCCAGGGGCTTTCCCATATGTAGCTTGATTCCTAGGAATGTGGAGCTCACTTCATCCAGAGTGTGCGATTCCAGAAAGAGAGCACGTGATAGACAATTTTTTAATGATGGAGCCTCAGAATTCAAAGTCCATCATAATGTGTAGTGGAAAGATACTAAGTACAGCCTACACAGGGAGGTAAGTAAGCTTACCCTCCTGAGCGGAGGACATGAAAGAATCTGTGAACATATGTGAAAACCACTGTACTGTACTACATGTTGTACACTTAACACGCAAAAAGGAATACCAGATATTTGGAGGTAGCAACTGCATTACACCTGCAGTTAGTGTCATATAGGGGAGAGGCTACAATTATTAAAATTGAAGTTTACAGAAGAGGGAGCTGAGGGTGTAACTTAGTGCCTGTCCTGCAGGAGGCGCTGGCCTTGATCCCTGTCTCCCCCCAAAGAGTACAGGAGAGTCCCATGCAGCTCAGATCTGCCAGGAGGCACCAATGTCTCTGAGCAGAGGAGGTTCCCATGGCCTGGCGCCCAAGCTTCTGAGAGGAGGCTGGGCACACTGTTGCTGCTGCTCTGATTGGGTGGAGAAGCCGGTCCCGTGAGTGCTACCAAGAGACAGAGAACCCTGCAAATGGGACTGAATTGCATTTCCAGGGAGAAGTGCTGCTGAGTGACACTCAGCCAGTGAAGCAGCACAGGAGCAATTCCCTTCTTCCTCCAGGTCTCCAGCCTCTCACATGCACAGCCCGCAGGTAGATGCCAGCAAGGAGGCTGATGGCAAAGGGCAAAGGTGGTTTGCAGGACCCTGTCCAGCCTGGGAGGTCAGATATGGCCTGGCTGGTTTGAAGATGAGACTGGCTTAAGTGATACACTTTACTTATTTACTTATTTGTTTGTTTGTTTACTTGTATATGCAATGCTGGGGATCAAGCCCAGGGCCTCACATATGCTAGGCGAGTACTCTATCACTGAGCCACACCTCCAGCCCCTGGCATATTTTATTAATTTGAAAATTATTGGATAAGCCACACAAAAAGTCAAAGGATAAAAATGCCTGTACCCCAACACCATTTTCTATCCTCCCTACCCAGAGGCTACCACTCTGATTAATAAACTGTTGTACATCCTTCCTGTGTCCTGGTTTTATAAATGGTAAAGTTGACACAGAGAAGCTAGAAGTTACCCAAGGCCATATGGTGAGGGACAGATGCAGGATTTAATCTAAGGCTGCACAGTTCCAAAATCTGTGCTTGCTGGGGGTGGTGGCACAAACACTTGTAATCCTACCACTCAGGAGGCTGAGGCAGGAGGATCGCCATGAGTTCTAGGCCAGCCTGGGCTACATAGTGAGACCCTGTCTCAAAACAACAACAACCACCACTATGCACAATACCTACATATGTGATTCATAGTCATGTTTTATGTACCCATCTTTCTATAACTTCTTTTTTTTCCACAATCATATTTTTTGAGATCTTCTCATGTTGATACCAATAGCTTTACTTTTATAATTTAACCATTATTAACATTCTGATTAGGACTTACCACATCTTATTAACCCACTCTCCTATCATGGACATTTAGGTTTATTTATTTCACAACGTTTTCTTATTTTATAGTTCTTAAGATATCCCAGGAACTGTTCTAAATGTGCCGTCATTTTTCATTGTTTCAAACAGCATTACTGCATTGCTGGTATAGTGGTTAGCATACCTGTCTTCCAAACAGCGTTGCTATAAAATATGTCCTCAATGGTTCAGTGTGATAAGTTCTCTAGAAATAAAAATTTTAAATTTCATCTGATTTTTTTCTGGGTTTGAACCTAGAGTTTGAACCCAGGGCTTTTTCACAGGGATACATCCTCAGCCCACCTACTTCCACGTTTTAAAACTTTTGAGACCAAGTCTTGGTTTTTTTTGGTACCGGGGATTGAACTCAGGTCCTTGCGCTTGCACAGCAGGTGGCGAAACCACTGAGCCAAATCCCCAGACCTGAGACAGAGTCTTGTTAAGTTCCTAAGTTGCTCAGGCTGGGCTTGAACTTGTGACCCTCCTGCCTCAGCCTCTAAGAAGACTTCAATTACAGGCATCCACCACCACACTCAGCTCCCTATTTATTTTTTATTTTGAGCCAGGGTCTTGATAAACTGCCTGGGCTGGGCTTGAACTTGCAATTCTCCTGCCTCAGTCTTCCAAGTAGTAAAGTAATACACAAACTGAACTTTCCTAGGGCTAGCAGGCAGCCTACGTGTGTGTGTGTGTGTGTGTGTGTGCGAGGCACGTGGCAATCCTCAGGGTGTGGGGGACCTAGGGTAGCTGGAGTGAGCAGGCCCCACTGCAGCAGGTTGTAGACCGTGGGCGATGCCAGGACACTTTTGGTTGTCACAGCAGGTGAGGAGGATGGCACTGATGCGTAGTGGGTACAGGCAGGGATGCTGCCAAACATCCTACAGCACAGAGGAGAGGCCCCAGCAGCCAAAATGCCAGCAGTGCCAAGCCTGAGAAATGCTTGACTTAAAGGAATTAAATACATGTACCAACACCCCTCCAGGAGTGCAATCACTATGTATTGCAAACTTGTACTAATAAAAACATTTTTTTTTTTTGGTACTGGGCCTGGAACTCAGGTCCTTGTGCTCGCACAGCAGGTGGCAAAACCACTGAGCTAAATCCCCAGCCCTGATTTACATTGGATCTGATTTACATTTTAAAAGTTTGCACCTGTGGCTGCCAGAAGAAGGCGGTGATGGGACAGGAGTGGAAGACCCTTAATCAGTCATGGCCATGTAGAGGGAGAAAGGGCAGCGAGGACAGTGCTAAGCTAATAGCTGACATTACTAAGTGCTCAGTATATGCTAAGTGCTCTTTTAAATTATGTAGTCTCTGGGCCGGGGATTTAGCTCAGTGGTTTTGCCGCTTGCTGTGCAAGCACAGGGACCTGAGTTCGATCCCCGGTACCAAAAAAACCCCCAAACAAACAAATAAATTTTGTAGTCTCTGCCGAGCACATGCAGTAAATAATCTTAGCACTTGAGAGGCTGAGGCAGGAGGACCACTAATTTGAGGCCAGTTTAGGCTATATAGCTAGTTCAAGGCCAGGCTCGACTACATAGTGAGACCCTGTCTCAAAAAACACAATAGAAAAAATTGCTGAGTATAGTGGCTGCACCTATAATCCTGGAAAGTTGAGACAGCAGGATTGCCATGAGTTTGAGGCTAGCCTGGGATACATAGTGAGTTCAAGGCCAGCCTGGGCTACATAGTGAGACCCAGTCTTGAAAAACAAAACATAAAACAAGCCAAACAAACAAAAATTATGCAGTCTGCTGTGTTCCGTGCTCAGGCACGTAGGTCTACCTATTTGGGGAGCTGAGGCAGGATATTGCTTCAACAAAAGAGTTCAAGACCAGCCAGGGCAACATGTGAGATGTCATCTCAAAACAAAACAAAACAAACAAACAAAAAACAAATTCTATACTCCTTTAACAACTCTAAAACATGGGTGTTATTGTGTTGCCATTTTATAGGTGAGAAAACAGAAGTCCAGAGAGACTTAATTTACCCAGGGTCACAACTAGTAAGAGGTGGAGCCAGGATTCGAATCTAGGGAGCTGATTCTAGGAACTTTGAGGTCAGCTGCTGTGCTAAATTGTCTTGGTAACACATTTTTATTAACCACTACCACTGTGCCAGGGAGTGAAATAAAATGCTAAGCGAAACTAGACCTGGTCCTGGTTCTCAAATTGCTGATAATCTGGTGAGGAAGAGCATTAGTTAACTCACCACAAATGAAAATCAAATTGCAACTGTGTCTGGTGCTTCAAAGGAGAATTGCATCCACTGTGATCATAAGAGCCTTTTACCAAAAAAGAAGAAGGGTAAGGAAATGGGGAAGGGGAAGGGGAAGAAGGAGGAGGGAGGAGGGAGAGGAAGAGGAAGAAAAGAAGGAGAAGGAGGAGTTGTTTCCACTGTGCCAGGCATTGTGGGACATGCCTACAATCCTAGGTACTTGGAAAGCTAAGGCAGGAGAATTGCAAGTTCAAGGCCAGCATGGGCGATTTAGTGAGACCCTGTTTCATATTAAAGCTGGATTTCCTGTAATCCCAGCAACTGGCCAGCCTGGCTGGAGGATTGTGAGATTTTTTTTTTTTTTTTTTTTTTAAGATAGGGTCTCGTTATGTAGTTCAGGCTGGCCTTGAACTCACTATGTAGCCCAGGTAAGCTTCAAACTCATGATGATCCTCCTGCCTCACCCTCCCAAACCTGCCTGGCTAGAAGATTGTGAATTTGAGGCCAGTTTGGGCTACATAGTGAATTCAAGGCTGACCTGGATTATATAGTGAGACCCTGTCTCAAAAAAAAAAAAAAAAAAAATCAATCTGCCATGGCTTGGACATTTAAAATGCTGATCCTGGCCTGGCGTCATGGTACACACCTGTAATCCCAGCACTCTGGGGGCCTGAGGCAGGAGAATCGTGATTTCGAGGCCAGCTTTGTGTTCCATAGAAAGTATGAGGCTGGTCTGGACTGCATAGCAAGACCATGCCTCAAGAAACAAACAAAAATGCTTGTCCTTCACTACAGTGGTTTGGGAAGCACTGTTCCCAGGCTTGGGGTGGTCAGGGTGGAGGGAGTGGAAATGATCCGTAATCTATTAGAGCCAAGGAGAAATTGACATGCAGACTTGACATACACCCTAAAACACATAAGGACCTTCATTCCTTCATTCATTCATCTCATGCTGACCGAACACCTGCACCAAGCACTGGACCGGACCGGGGGGTGCAGTGGTAAATAAGAGAGCTGAGGCCCTTCATAGCTCATAGCTAAGACAGACTAAGCAGTTCATCAAACAAATACACGAGATGATTTCAAAAGGTGCTGAGAACCCTGAAGCGAATCAGAGGGGCATGGGACAGAGAGGATCTGCAGGGTGGCTCTGTTGGTTTGTGAGGTAATCAAAACAGGACTCTCCAGGAGGTGTCTTTTGAGCAGAATCTGGAGGATGAGAAAGAGTCACTCATGCATGAGGCAGAAGGAAAAGCATTCCAGGCAGAGGGAGCAGTCAGTGCAAAGGCCGGGGGCTGGGGATAGGCGTGAGACTGGCTTGTTTGAGTGATGGTGAGAAGGGCAATGTGGCTGGAGCAGAGGGTACAAGGGGGAGGACCAAGAGGAAGTAGAGCTGGAGAAGTCGGCTGGGACTAAACCACATGCCTACATCAGGGTTTTGTTCTAAGTATACTGCAATATTGAAGCAAGGCCCATAGCAGTACCATCTGAGTTCCTAAAAGGTCTCTGTCCCGAGGAGAACGAATGGAAGGGGAGGCAAGAGTGAAATCAGAGAGACCAGTGGGAATGTCACCTGATGGGGCCTGAGGAGGTACTCCAAAGAGGAGGTGGGAATCTCAACTTGGCCTGCCAAGTAGGTTCTTGACTCACATCACAAAAAACGAATTTCAGGATGTATCAGTGTGAGACATAGAAATGTTTATCAGGCAGAGTTAGAGAGTAAGGGAGGCTAGGAGAAGCCTCTGCCTGGAGTAATTGGAGGGCCTGGCTCTGTTGCAGGGGTTCAGCGGCCGCTCACGAAAGAGGCTAGCTTTTGTGGATTAGCTTTGTGGGTTTTGTGAGGTGGGCCAGGGGCTGGTGGGTCATTGTCCTCAGTTCTGGTTACCAGAGCTCTGGAGGAATCCTCATAGCCTGAGGGGCATTTGTTTCCCGGGAGGTGACTGTCTTCAGCAGGTGATTGCTCCTGTTTGGGGGATGGGGACCTCAGGGGTGCTCTGCAAGGCTCTGCCTTTCCCGGAACCCAGGTGACTGGGGGTGTGGAGACTTCTAGGCCTCCCTCCAGGGTGTCTGAAACTGGATGTTGTGAACGCTGCCAAGTGAGTGTCCCTGCAAGTCCTGAAAATGACTTTAGCTGCTCTTATCCTGGTGTCCTCCGTCTTGAAGGGGGATGAGATAGGCTGAGTAAATTTTGAGCAAATAAACCTTGTTTTGGCAGCTTTTCCTAAAGTATTAACATTCCTATGTGCAGGACTGAGTAGGATCTGATCCAGAGTTTTAAGGTAATAAGGGAGACAAAAAATTGAGTTTCTTTATCTCCTTTCTACTTATGTTTTTTTCTTCTATCCTACCTCAACATGAAAGAAGATGGTGACTTGAACTTGAACTTGGTGGAGTGGAGGCAGAGAAGTGGACAGAAGATGAATCACATCAACCCTCTGCTGCCCATTGTCTGGAAGAAGGGATTTCATTGGAGTAACTGGATGGATTTTGGGAGGCTGATGCAAATTTTTGTTTATGTGTCTGTCACATTCTCATGAGAACAGTTTTTGCACTAAGGAGAGGCGCATCTTCCTTCAGGATCTGTGGGTAAAGACACACTGGGCTAGGAAATAACATCCAGTAAAGTGTCAGCTGTTCTTCATTCACAAGCCTCTGTATCTGAAGCCAGAGTACAAAACTCAGCACCGTTGCAACCACCACTTAAAGTCATCCAGGCTGTCATCCAAAAAATAAGCATTGGTGAGGATGTGGAGAAATTAGAACCCTCATACATTATTGGTAGAAATGGAAAATGGTGTAGCTTTTGTAGAAAACAGTTTTGTGGTTCCTCAGAACGGTAAATATAAAATTATATTATGGGACCAGGGATTTAGCTCAGTGGTTCTGCTGCCTGCCTCGAAAGGGCAAGGTGCTGAGTTCGATCTCCGGTACCAAACAAAACAAAACAAACAAACAAACAGACAAAAATAAATAAATAAAAAACAGGGACTCAGATCTTTGAACCACAATGTTTATTCCACATTGTTCTCAAAGGGTAGAAACAACCGAAGTGTCTATCAACAGATACATAAATAAGCAAAATGTGCTTTATACAAGCAATACACCATTATTCAGCCATAATTTTTCAATTTTTATTTTTTTATTAGTCCATGTTTGCAGGACATAATGATTGCATTCCTTATGGGGAATTGGTAAATGTACATAACAGCTTAATTCTTTTTTCATTTCCTTCCCCTCTTCTCTCTCCTCCCTTAATTTCTTGCTGCAGTACGGATGAAAACACTATGGTAGGTGCACAAGCTAGACACAAAAGGACAGATATTGTGTAGTGTCATTTACATGAACCATCTAGGAATGGTCAAATCATAGACGAAGAAAGTGGGGGAGGGCCGGGGATTTAGCTCAGTGGTTCTGCCGCCTGCCTCGCAAGCACAAGGACCCGAGTTCGATCCCTGGTACCAAAAAAAAAAAAAAAAGGAAAGTGGGGGAAATAGAATGGGACAGTAATTGCTTAATGGTTACAGTGTTTCTGTTTAGGGTGATGAAATGGTTTTGGAAACAGTGGTGATGGCTGTAAAATATCATGAGTGAATTAATGCCATCAAATTGTACACTTAAAAATGGAAAAAAATTGCAATAAAAAAGCCAGTGGAACTTAGTTGTGTGATACACTATGACTCTGGTGTAGGTAGAACATGATGATTAGGAAGGGAAGATAGATGCTGTGGGGTGACTTCATATAGGAGGTGATGTTTAAAGGAAAGTTACCTACAGGAGACACAAGAGCAGACTTTAAGATTTCACAAGTGAATGAGAGGAAGCCCAGCAAGGTAGTGCATGCCTGTAATTCCAGCACTCAGGAGGCTGAGGCAGGAAGATGGCTGTGAGTTCAAGACTAGCCTGGGCTACATAGTGAATTCAACACCAACTGGACGAAACCTTGTCACAAACAAAACAAGTGGATGAGAGGAAAAATTATCAGTAAGCTCTGAGTCCTTTTCCCTAAGGACCCTGATGCCACTGCCTAGTTTACAATCTTGACTCTGTTAGTAATTGGCTCTGTGACCTTGGGACCTCTCTGAGCCTCCATTCTCATCTGTAAAATGGCAATAGCAATGGATACCTGCAGGCTGTGGTTGTTCTAAGGATTCAATTAGTGAATACGTGTAAAAGTACTTAGATCAGTTCTAGCACTTAGTAAACATGTTTGCAATCCTTACGTTCATTTTCATGAAAGTGAATACTGTGGAAAATAAAAGTCACGTATTTAAAAGTGCTAACCGTTTATTGTATTTTCCGCCACAAGCTTTGGTTTATGAATGTACAGATATAGAGCTCAGCAAAGCAGCAGTTCGGGCTTCCTCCTTGCACACTTGCACACTCCTCAGATCTCTACTGCTTTCTGAGCCTCATCCTAGACAACGGAATGTTAAATCAAAGCCACGCCCCCTTGATTTCATCACAGGAAACCACGCCCCAGACTGCCGCATGCGCACTCTAGGTGTTCGGTGGGGGTGGGGCGCGAGGGAGGTAAATGGAAGTGATGCCAGCAGTGACCAAGCGGAAGTCAAGGAGGAGGGCGGGCCTGACGGCGTGGGGAGCTCGCTTCCGGAAGTGGCTTCTGTTTTACCATGCTCGCGGAGCTCGGTTTAATCGGGACGATAGGTGAAGATGACGAGGTGCCAGGGGATCCCGAGTCTGACTCCGGAGATGAGGAGGAAGAGGTATGAGCCGGGCAGTGGTTATGAAAGATAGCTGCGGGCAGGGTCCCGGCCCCATGGAATACCTTGACTGCGCCCCTTCGTGATTCCTCAGGCCCTTGTCCTCGAATCCTCAGCGTCCCCCAGGATGGGTCTCACCAGGATCCCGAGATGTTCCTCAGTTTAGCTACCGTTAGCTTTCTTACTCCTCTGCTCTGTTGGCCGTGCTATTACGTGTCGCCTTGCTGGATACATTATCCGTTCACTGACCTGTTAATCCAGGCCCTGCCTAATAGAGGTTCAGAGGTGAAGTCAGTCATGGTTCCTGTTCAGAGAGCCAATGGTACTCAGCGTTGCTAGACATAGTGTTAACTGTTGCGACTTAGCAGTGGACAACATAAGCGCCACCCTCCAGAAGCCCACATTGGAGTGGGAGGTATCGTCTGATATACACCATGGCATGAAAAAGGCGCTTGCAGTTCAGAGATTCGACCCAGGTGTTTTCCCTCTGTTCTTCTCCATGGCCTCTGCAAATTCACTCCTGCTCTCCCTCACCCTCCCATCTTTCCATCCTATTCCATCTCAAGCCAGAAGCCTTGGCGTGATTCTTGGCAGCTTTTTTCTCTTCCCATTTTCCCGACATCCCAGCCCCTGGCAATCACTCCTCTACTCTCAGTTTCTATGAGTTGGACTTTTTAGATCCTGCATACATTCTGTAGGGGTAGGAGCTGTGTTGGAATTGTTTCAGTGAAGTTTTCTACACGCTTACTCATTTTTGGCTTGCCTCATTTATCAGTTACTGAGAGAGGTGTGTTAAAAATCTCTCAATGTGTATGTAAATCAGTCATTTTCTCCTAGTTACCTGTTTGGCCTTGTGTAATTCTGTCCTCTTATGGGCCACTTTCCTTTCTCCCTTCATCTCGGCCCCATAGTCACCCTGTCTCTTCTCTTCCCAGGGGCCCATTGTGCTGGGCCGAAAGCAGAAAGCCTTGCAAAAGAACCGCAGTGCTGATTTCAATCCTGACTTCGTTTTTACCGAGAAGGGGGGGATGTATGATGACAGCTGGGCCCTGGCTGATGTTATGAGCCAGCTCAAGAAGAAGGTAAGACTGACATTGATGAATAGTTCCAGACAGTGGGCTGTAAAGGTTGAACACCGGGTCATGGGGAGGGTTAACCCTGGCCTCAGTGCTTCTTACCATTCAGTGGATTCTGAAACTCCTTTGAAAACGTGTGATACAGTTTTGATGGGGTAAGGAAAGGAGGTCACAAGTAACCCACAGTCTTGATTAACACCAAGGTATAAAATGTTGCAAAATGGATTTATTGCAAACTATAGTTACAGTCATATTCATCTATCTACAGATGACATGTAGAAGTATTACCCCATGATGATAGCTTTCCCTGGAGGTGGAGCTGGTAAGCTCTGACTTACTTCAGTGCATCTATTAAGACAGACCTTGATTTTATAGTGCATGCCTATAGTACCAGCAACTCAGGCCTTTAAGTCCAGCTCAGGCCACATGGTGAGATCCTGTTTCCTTAAAAGAAAAAAAAAGTTTTGGAGGAAATTTGCAGATGGCCCAATAGTTGAGTTAAAAAATGTACGTAGCTATGTTAAAGAGTTCTCATGTTTACATGTTCACTCCTTGTTTTTTTTTTTTATTCTTTTGGTACCGGGTATCAAACTTGGGACCTTGTGCTCTTGAGGCAGGCGACGGAACCACTGAGCTAAATCCCTGGCCCCCTTGTTTTGAGTATTAGAAAGATAACCTAGATCAGTTTGTAAGGAAGGACAATCTTCCAGACAGCCTTTGTTCTCTCTCTCTCTCTGCCTGTCTGTCTGTCTGTCTTTCTTTCTTTTTTGAGACAGGGTCTCACTGTGTAGTCCAGGCTGGCCTTGAATTTGTGCGATCCTCCTGCCTCAGCCTCCTAAGTGCTGGGATTACAGGCATGTGCCACCATGCCTGGCTCTTCTCTTTGTTTGTTTCTTTGTTTTGGCAGCACTGGGGCTTGAACTCCGGGTGTTCTGCCGCTGAACTACATCGCTTGTCCATTTTTAAAGAAATGTCTTATGTTGAGACAGGGTCTTGTAAAATTGCTCAGGTGGGACTTGAATTTGTCCTCCTACCTCAGTCTCCCAAAGTGCTAGTTTTACAGGCATGTGCCACCATGCCTTGCTAGCCTTGGTGTTTTTGATAGTTGAACTCTGCCTCTGGCCCACAGATAACTGCCATTTCTCTGTCACTTGCTAGGTGTTTTCATGCAGTATCACTTTCAGGGTCCTTGATTCCTACACAGTACAGCCAAAGCTGCCACCAATGTGATTGTTTTCTTGTTTGCCAAGATCCCATGCATTTCTGTAAATCTGGTTAACAGGCTAGAAGTTGCAGCATTTTTTTTCCATTCACGTGCTTCAAAGAGAAACAAATATTGCCTGCTCAGAACAGTTTAACCCAAATTCTTCTGGTCCTTGTTCTGACTGAAGTAAATCAGCATTGCCTTTTCAAGATCATCTTGAGGGGAATTTATATAAGTATATATGGTATATATATTTTTTCAGAGAATAGCATTTTTCAAGCTAATGATGAAGTATTTGTTTTCCTGTCCATCTTTTTTTTTTTGGTACCAGGGATCGAACTCGGGTCCTTGTGCCTGCAGGGCAGGTGGTGGAACCACTGAGCTAAATCCTTGGCCCTCCTGTCCATCTTTTAAAATTCATTTCAGGT
This sequence comes from Heterocephalus glaber, assembly GCF_053883595.1. Taxonomy (NCBI): domain Eukaryota; kingdom Metazoa; phylum Chordata; class Mammalia; order Rodentia; family Bathyergidae; genus Heterocephalus; species Heterocephalus glaber. Next base: position 19,366,248 of record NW_028258410.1, on the reverse strand, counting down.
TTATTTAACAAATATTCCATTTGAGGGGCTGGGGATTTAGCTCAGTGGTGCTGGCACTTGCCTTGCAAGCGCAAGGTCCTGAGTTTGATTCCCAGTACCAAAAAAAAATTCCATTTGTTTCCAGGTTCTTTTTTTGTATCAGGGATCGAACTCAGGACCTGGCAGTTTTGAGGCAGGCATGGTGCCATGTACAGGCCCCATGCAGTTTGTCTTAGCAGCTTATCGTTTACCAGGGTACAAAATAATTAGACAAATAATTATACAGTGAATTGCATTTGCGGCAAGTGCCACAGTGGTGCAGGGTGCTCTGAGCATACATAAGGGGGGCCCACCATTAATTACCCTTTTCTGAAGTTTCAGCAGTACCAGCACTATCTGAATTTACTCAGATTTCAACGTTTTAATTAGTAGGCTGTTATGCTGGGCACTGTGGTGCACATCTGTAATCCCAGCACTCGGGAGGCTGAGGCAGGAGGAGCACCACAAGTTTGAGGCCAGCCTAGACTACACAGTGAGTGCAAGCCAGGTTGGACTACATAGCAAAACCCAGTCTCAACCAGACGAATAAATAGCTGGACTGGGTTGTCGCTCAGTGGTAGAGTTCCCTCCGGGTTCAGTCCTCCGTTATAAAAACACAAAACAGCCCCACAAACACACGCACCAAAAGAACAAAAAACCAAAACAAACCAAACTGCATGTTTGTATTGCTTTCTGTTGGTCAAAAGGTTTTACTTTTTACAAATGTACTATTTCGGTAATACTTTTTTCTCCCTTTTGAGGGTGAACAATCTGCAGATTGACTAATTTACCTAAAGCCTGAGAGGCCCTCTCTGCGTCACTGTTTGAGGCCCGGCATGCCAAGAACCCTTGCACAGGCTTCTTCTTTCGTGACCGTTTCTTTTTCCTCTGTTCTCGTCTGCAGAGGGCAGCCACTACATTGGATGAGAAGATCGAGAAAGTGCGAAAGAGAAGGGGGACGGAGGTGAGGGAGAAGCACAGCGACTCCTCATTGTTGTGCCTTGAGCTGTACCCGCAGCACCATCCTCTCTGAGCCTAAGCTGCACGCTGAATAAGAAGCACGCAGCAGCCCATCTAGGCTGCAGAGCTCTGAATTCCCTGAAATTTGCAGTCGCTTTGCTTTATTTTGACTTTTGTTTCCAGGGTAAAGAAGCCAAATCAGGAAAGTTGGAGGAGAAAGGAGCTGAGGCAGGCTCTGGCCTGGAGGAACAGGAGGGCCTTGAAAGGAAAGAGGAAGCAGGCTCTGCAAGAGATGAAGAATCAGAGACCGACTACTCATCCACTGAGGAGAACATCCTCACCAAAGCAGGTGGACATGGTGGTGGGGTGTGAGAAATGGGACTGGAGCCGGGAACGGTGGCACCTGCCTGCAACCCAAGTGCTCTGTTGCAACTTCGTGAGACTCTATCTCAAAATTTAAAAAAAAAAAAATTTTTTTTTTGGTACTAAGGATCGAACTCAGGACCTCGCACTTGCGAGGCAGGCAGCGGAACCACTGAGCTAAATCCCTGGCCCTAAAAAAAAATTTTTTTTAAAGGGCTGGGGGTGTTGCTCAGTCCGAAGACCCTTGGTTCAATCCCTAGTACCACTCCACACACAAAAAGAATGGGACGGGAAGTTGGGAAGCCTCTACTTCCACTTGGTCGGAATTCCTGTTCTCGTATATGCAGTAGTGTTGAGGATCTCCCCGTTGTGAGGTTTGCTCTTCCCTTGGCATCTTGTTCAGGTTGTTGTACTTTGCAGGCAGCCTCCTTTTATCCATCTCTAGCCGCACAGAGCTGCCAGATGGCTGTGTAACTCGAACTTATTTGAAGTTACCTACATCCAGTGGGCTCCCCCATGTAGCTCAGTGGTAGAAATGTATATAAAGCACCATAATGTAGTGTAGTGTTGAGACCCTGGTCTCTGGACAGCGGTTGGCCACTCTGCTTTCCTGCCTGACCTTAGGCAAGTCACTTAGCCGCGCTGCCACTCACTGTCCTCATCTGGGAAGCGAGGCTGCTGTGTGGGCTCAGGGCTGGCCCACACAAAACATCAGGACAGCGTGGAAACAGATGCAGGTGCTCAGTGTGTGAGCTGTAAGCACCAGCTGGGTTTTTCTCCCTAGATACGCTCAAAGTAAAGGAGCGGAAGAAGAAGAAGAAGAAAGGACAGGTGAGCTTGGGAAACAGAGCAGCTCATTTGGGCAATCTGAAAAGATTTTAAGGTTTTGGTCTTCTTGGGCCCTTTGGCTGAATTTTCATCCTCGTTCTTTTGGTCTGGTGTAGGAAGCAGGAGGATTCTTTGAAGATGCATCTCAGTATGATGACAGTCTCTCCTTCCAGGACATGAACCTCTCCCGGCCTCTTCTGAAGGTAAGGCTTCTTGGGGAGCCTGGGTTGATTCTTACAGGGCCCCCTTACTAGAATCCTGGCTCTCTCAACTCTGCTATCCACACAGCTGCTAGAGAGCCCTTTTAAGTAGTAAATTCCATCCTGTCCCTCCTCTTCTCTGAGCCCTTTATGGCTCCCACTTTCACTTGGGATGAAAGTCAGTTTCCTTACATTGATCTAAAACACTGTGTCCCTTCTGGTCCCTTTGACAACATCACTCTGTGCTCATTCTGCTCTGGCCACATGGCCCTGCTGGCCCTCAGCTAGGTCAGGCAGTCTTCCTCAGGGCCTTTGTACTTGCTTCCCTCTGCCTGGAAGACTCTTCTTGCAGGAGTCCATTGGGTGCTCTCTCACCCCTTCAGGGTTCAGCGAGACCTTCCCTGACAGCCCTGTTGTGAATTGCATTCCTTTCCCTCCATGGCCCCTTGACTGCTCGTTTTTGTCCATAGCATATATCTCCATATGACATAACATTTGTCTCTTGGTTTGTCTCTGCCAGATTGTCAGCCTCCTGAGAGCAGGGCTTTTGTTTTTTGTTCTGTTCGTTTTATTTACTGCTATACGCTCAGTGCATAGAACAGTACCTTGCACATGATGGGTACCCCATCTGTGTGTGGACCGAATGCCTGAGAGAACTGAGATATACACTTTTCTGGAAGCTCACTCTGTTCATTCTGTGCTGAGACTCTGCCAGACTCTGCCCACCTGTCCCTGTCTATTCTCTTCAGGCCATTACAGCCATGGGCTTCAAGCAGCCCACGCCAATCCAGAAGGCGTGCATCCCTGTAGGTCTGCTAGGGAAGGACATCTGTGCCTGTGCAGCCACTGGGACAGGTGAGGAGCTGGGGTCGTGGGTGGAAGCAAGAACAGGGCTCCAGGTTGGCTTGACAGTGCTGGTTTGTGAAACATGCTTGGATTTTTGGATTATATACAAAGTTTACAGCAGTTCATACTCAGTTGGTGGTTTTAATGGCTTTTGAAACTGGGGAGGAACTCTGAGGTGACCAGTTTCCATTTTAGCTTCACAGGAGCATTTTAAAGCATATCGACATTGATTCTTGGGCACCCTGCTTACCCTCACCCCAAGGCTGTAGCTGGATGGAAATTGGGGAGACAGAAAGGGTCCTTTGTTGTGAAGGAGACCAAGAAGTGAGCCAGCAGCCTGCACATCCTGGACTTCCAGTCCCTGCCAGAGCTAGAGTGGGCACGGAAACTAGGGCAGACTAGGTCTTGCCACTTTGGCCCCTGCGGGTCACTTCACTGACCCAGCTCCCTGCGGCTGCTGGGGCAGAGATAGACTGAACAGTCTAGTCTTTAAAATTCTTTGATGAAGACGAAATGTAAATCCAGTCTACCACACATACACAGCTTGAAGGACCAGGACAGTTGGGCCAGTCAGTCTGTAGAGCCCAAGAATCAACATCCTGTGAACCTGAATGGGATGGGGCAGTGATTCTGAGCCTCTCTTCAGGTCACAAGTGACACCTGACAGGAGTGTGTATGGTCATTATTTCCCTTGTCACTCTTGACAGTGCTTGGTCCTTTCCAAACCACATAGCAAGCGATGGGGCCCAGTGGGTGTCACATCTGCCTCTTTTTGTAAAAGATTGAGAATTGCTACATTTACTTTGTTCACACATTCTTTTTGGAGTCACTTTGGCAATCCATGGCCCAATTCTGAAATCTTTATTAAGAATTGTTCAGTTATGGGCCGGGGATTTAGCTCAGTGGTTTCGCTGCCTGCTGAGCAAGTGCAAGGACCCGAGTTCAATCCTCAGTATCAAAAAAAAAAAGAAAAAGAAAAAAAAGAATTGTTCAGTTAGCCTATTTATACTCACTTGTACTAAAGAAATGATGCTGTTTCGCCTTGTGCTGCGCAAGTGCAAGGATCTGAGTTCGATCCCTGGTACCAAAAACAAAGAAAGAAAGATGCTGGTAAGCAGGGCTTTTTGGAGGTTGACAAGGTCTGACTTATTCAAAAATCAAATACATTAGAAAAAGTTCCGGCCGGGGTTTTAGCTCAGTGGTTTTGCCACCTGCTGCACAAGCACAAGGACCTGAGTTCCATCCCTGGTACCAAAAAACCCCCAAAAAACCACATTAGAAAAAATACAGTAACAAGTGCCCTCAGCTCCCCAGTTTGCCCCCTTTCTCCCCAGCCCACTGCTATGTCAGTATCACTGGACACTTGAGAATATTTACAAATGCATATATAATTGAAATATATTTCAATGCAAATGCATAGATATCCCCCTCTTTTATTTTGAAATGATTATAGAGCAATGAGAAGTAATAAAAATAGTGACTAGAGTCCCTTTAATCCTTCACTTGGTGGTAATATACCACATAACTGTGGGACAGCAATGTTTATCTCAGGGCTGAGGTGTTCAGCGGCAGACCGCTTGCCTAGCATGTGTGAGGCCCTGGGTTCCATCCTTAGCGCTGCAAAACAAACAAAATTTTATCTCTGCTTGGCTGCCTTCTGGCTGATTTTTATTACTTTCATGCTTCTTTGTATTTCCAAGGTATATTTGCATTGACTATATAGTTTGAAAGCAGCAGAGAGTTCCATGAAAAATGTTTTTCATGTCCTGACTAGACAGGCTTACTGTGCTCAAGTGAAAGCCAGAAGCCAGAAGGAACTGAACCTTTCCTTGCTTTCCTGCTGCTCTCTCCAGGTAAAACTGCAGCTTTTGCTCTGCCGGTCCTCGAGCGTTTGATCTACAAGCCCCGCCAGGCCCCAGTGACCCGTGTGCTGGTGCTGGTTCCCACCCGAGAGCTGGGGATCCAGGTGCACTCTGTCACCAGGCAGCTCGCGCAGTTCTGTAGCATCACCACCTGCCTGGCTGTGGGTGAGTCTGTGGGCTGAGGGCTGCCAGCCCGCACCAGTCTGCACTGTGGGGGAGGACGGTTGTGCTCTGCTCTCCCGGGCATGGGGGCTGCCAGGACCTTGTGCTTGCAAGGCAAGCGCAGCTCTACTGAGCTAAATCCCTGGTCCCATGAATCAAAGTATTTGGGGCAAACTTTCCTTATATGAAGTTATATGATAATGTTATCTACCCTGCATTTTGCCCTCCTTATTAAATAATTGGAATTTATTAAATTTTTTTCTTCTATTTTCACTTTTTTTCTTGTCCCTTCCTTTTCCCCTTCCTCCTCCCCTGTTAAATAATTGGAATTTAAAGGTGATTTTTGTAGCTAGGCATGGTGGCAAACACCTGTAATTCCAGCACACAGAAAGCCGAGGCAGGAGGACTGCTGCAAGTTCAAGACTACCCTTGGCTACAAAGCGAGTTCAAGGCCAGCCTGAACTACACAGTGAGACTGTTTCAAAAAAAAACCCAAAAGTGATTTTTGTGCGCGTGTACAGACATCAGCAGTTTTCACAGATGCCCCTCTCAATCCTTGGAAGGTTTAATCATTCTATTCTGAAGTGTTTTGGGGCCATTATCATGGTTTGTTTTTGCACTTAGTCCAATTATAATTAAATCAGCTGTCTCTCCCAGCGTATTGCAAAATCCATGTGGGCCTCAGTCAGTCTTGTTCTTGGTTTACCGTGCATCTGGCTGAGGCAGAGGAAGTGGCAGGTGTTCATTTGACATTGATGAATGACCCACTGACCTGGCCAGCTGGTGGGCTCTCTGCTTCACAGGTGGCTTAGACGTGAAGTCTCAGGAAGCAGCTCTTCGGGCAGCACCTGACATCCTCATTGCCACCCCGGGTCGGCTCATTGATCACCTCCACAACTGCCCTTCCTTCCACCTGAGCAGCATTGAGGTGCTTATCCTGGATGAGGCTGACAGGTATGCCTGCAGTGTGGGGGTGGAGGGGGCCAGTGACTGAGGTCCTGAGGGCCACACCCCTGGACATAGCAGCTGCCACCTTGGATGATGCTACAGAGCTGTCAGCCATGGGTGTGCCATACCTCTTTACCCGTCCTCACTTGACCTCTCTCCAGGCTTAGCCTAGATTTTTCTGCTTTCTTTTCTCTCTTTCTGTAATAAGATGATTAAGAGATAAGGTAGGTCAAATATGGGCTCTGCCATGTTCTCTCTGAGATTTGGGATGTTAATAAGATTCTCAAAACAAAGCCTTTCCTTGTTTGTACTTGGAGACAGGAATAGTACCCAGCTGACAGTGAGGAGGCACCAAGTGGTAGTACAGGGAAAGTGCCGTGCGTAGTGAGGCTTCCACCGGCTGTCTGATGGGGACAACCTCTCTTCTCCCCTACCCCCATTCTGCTGCTTCTGTGTCTCACTTCCTTTTTCCCATCTGCTCGCCTCATCCTTCAGCTGAGCCAAGGGAACGGAACTGATGATAGAATTGGGGCAGGGAAATCACAGATAAGTCAGAACATGGGAAGGTTGACTTGCAAATCGAGGCATCTTAGAACTAAGCAAGTTCTTGGGCAAGATTCTGACCCTGTGTGGCTGGCCCTGTCTTTTCCCTGGCTTAGCCAGTATCAGCTCCATCCTTCCAGTTGTTCTGGCTGAAACTCTTAGTGTTGTCCTTGTCTCTTCCTGGTGAATCCTGTCAGTGCACCCCCACTGTAGGGGTCTGCAGTACTCTTTCCTCCTGCTTGGAATGACCTCCTTGGTCATTGACCTCCTTGGAATTTGCCTCCGTGGAATGACTTCTCTTTCAGCAAGAGTGAAGGGCCCTTGCTCAGTAGCCTCCCAATGATGATTTTTCTGAATCCATTCAATGGGAGACAACTAGACAATCCAAAGTGTGAGCAAGGCTGAGGGCACTTTCTAGGTGACGGGAGACTAAAGAGACAAGAAATACAGCCACTTGTCACACAGCAACTTTGGTTCTTGGATTCAAATAAAAGACAGCTATAAAATCACATTCTGGGACAGTTGGGGAGATTTGAATATACCCTGTACTTCAGATTTGTTCAGATTCTTAAATGTCTTGGGTGTGATTGTGACATTGTGGTTATGTAGAAGGTCATTTTTCTTAGAAGATAGTGCTGCAGTAGTTGGGATAAGATGTCATGACATCTGTGACTTGGAAAGAGGTTAACAAAAAAAGTAAATGTGGCGTTATGATAATTCTTGATGAATCTTGGAGAAAGGGTAAATAGCAATCATAAAGTAGATGAGCTGTAAATATAACCAGTGACAGCAGAACTGCGGCCTGTGTGGTTTTCTCTGTCCCTCACTGAGCAGCCCCCCGCCCCGCCAGCTTGTTGTGTCCTTCCTCTGTGCCTCTCCAGGATGCTGGATGAGTACTTTGAGGAGCAGATGAAAGAGATCATCCGAATGTGCTCCCACCACCGCCAGACCATGCTCTTCTCAGCCACCATGACAGATGAGGTGGGTGTCAGAGGGTGGCTCAGATGACCTCAGCTGGGCTTGAGAGGGGTTGCCTGGGTGAGCCCTTCACCTCCTCTCAGAGAGCTGAGTGTCCCTGGCTTTGTGCTTGGCAGGTGAAAGATCTGGCTTCAGTTTCCCTGAAGAATCCTGTCCGGATATTTGTTAACAGCAACACAGACGTGGCTCCTTTCCTGCGGCAGGAGTTCATACGGATCCGGCCTAATCGGGAAGGGGACCGGGAAGCCATTGTTGCAGGTGAATGTCAAGGGCAGGACTGCATTATGGGGGTTTACACTAAAACACATGGTTTTTGCCTGCTTGTCTTCTCCATCCATCTGCCCTAGCTCAGTGAGCCACACTGCTGTTCATTCACCCCAGTCCTTGCTCTTATCACCTTGCCTCCCTCCGCCCATCCAGTCTGCTTTATGTCCTCCTGAACTCTGCTGCTCCAGCCCTTTGGTGCAGACGCTGATGCCTGGTACCTGGATTGTTGCTGCAGCTTCTTATTTTCTTTTCCTGTTTCCACTTGGCCCTTTGTAATTCATCCTTCACATTGCACAGCAGGTCTTTACAAAAGAACATTGGCTCTTATTACTTTGTTATTTAACACCCTTTGGTGGCTTCCACTGCTCTTAGACAGAAATTCGAACTCCCTAGAGTGTCCTTCAGAACCCTCCAATACCTGCCTCCGTGCAATCTCCAGCTGGGGAGGCTTGGTGGCTCCTGCCACATCTGCCTGCTTGATGCTTCTCATGCCACCACTCTTGTTCTTCACTCCCTGACATTTATCGCTCTCCACATGGCAGGGTCTGGGCCTCTCTGTCCCAGTCCAGGCACAGTAGCTGGCCTTCTCAGGTGAGGAAAGGGTGTGTGTTGTGTAGGAACCTGAAAACAGCTGCTGGCTTACTCTTTTTCGCCCCCGCTAGCTCTGTTGACGAGAACCTTCACTGACCACGTGATGCTGTTCACTCAGACCAAGAAGCAGGCCCACCGCATGCACATCCTCCTGGGGCTCCTGGGGCTGCAGGTGGGTGAGCTCCATGGCAACTTGTCACAGACCCAGCGGCTGGAGGCCCTCCGGTAATGTTCTGGGCAAGGGCTGACACTCCCTAACCCTCCTTGGGCAGGTCAGAGAGGGTATCCTCATTCGACAGAAAAGTAGGACCCAGAAGGGTATGGTAGAGCAGTAGCAGACACAGCATGATGCTGTGCTTTAAAAAAAATTTTTTTTTTGGTATCGGGGTCAAACTTGGGACCTTGCTCTTGTGAGGTAGGTGGAAGCAGCACTGAGCTAAATCCCCAGCCTTTAAAAATTTTTAAGCTGAGGTGGTGGGTAGTGCCTATAGTCTCAGCTACCTAGCAGACTAAAGCAGGAGGATCCCTTGAGCCCAGGAGTTTGAGGCCATCCTGGGAAACATAGCAATATGTCATTTTTTTCAAAAACAACTTTTTAAAAAAAATCTGAGCACAGTAATGTCATGTCTTCCATGCATTTAGAACTCTGCCTTTGTCTTCATGGATAATAACCCTCATGCCCAGGACCTCATCCTATATGGAAGCTGTTAAATGGGGTACAGCAGGAAACTGGGAAATACAACACATAGTCTATTCTGCAGCTTTCCCAGAGCAGTGACATACTTGGGTCCAGTTGAACAGGATTTAGACTTGAAGTCAGCAGCCATTACTTGAGCATCTGCTTTGGCAGGCACCATGATTTCTGTGTGATTTTTTTCATTTAATTCTCACAGAACCCTCCCTCCATCCCTGTTCATCATAGGTGCTCAGAGGTGTGTGTTAAAGCAAGGCCAATGTGAACACTGAGATATTTGGCTGTTTTTTTCTGTGGTCTAGCTCAGAGGTTTCCAAATACGAGTGTGTATGGGATTTCCTGCCTGAGGTAGTACATACAGATGTATCTTTGCCCTACACAATGGGCTAAGTGTGAGTGTGTAAGTTGGATGGGTTGACGTTTAGACTCTGTCCCCACTCTGATGGTCTGTACCCTGCTTCTTGACTCACATGATTTGTGGTGACTAATGTCCTGCTCTGTTCTCTGATAGCTGAGGCTCTGGGGGAGCATCTTGGGGTAGGATATCTGAAGAAGTATCTCTATGGCTATTTCTAGGCGCTTTAAGGATGAGCAGATTGATATCCTTGTGGCCACCGATGTGGCAGCCCGTGGACTTGACATCGAAGGGGTCAAAACGGTGAGTGGGTCCTGTCTTCCTTGTACTTGGTGGGATCTTTGTGCCTCCTTGCAGTACCCCTTTCCCCATCTAACTGATGCTCGATTCCAACCCTCCAGGTAATCAACTTTACCATGCCCAACACAATCAAGCACTACGTGCACCGGGTGGGACGAACGGCTCGTGCTGGCAGAGCTGGGCGCTCTGTGTCTCTGGTGGGAGAAGAGGAACGGAAGATGCTGAAGGAGATTGTGAAGGCTGCCAAGGCCCCCGTTAAGGCCCGGATTCTTCCCCAGGGTGAGGAGGTACAGTTGTCATTAGCATAAGGTGCCTGTTGCAGGGCAGGGGCACAGGGTGACACCTGAGAGCAGCACTTGGCAGTCAGGACCAGCTTGAGTCTCAGCTGCCAACCCCCCTGGGCAGGTGTCGCCTCATTTCTCTGGGCTTCAGGCTTCCGTGTGTGAAAGACATTGATGATAGAAACATAAATGAGGAGCCTCCTCGCAGGTACTTTGCTAGGGGAAATTGAGAGGAAAAGATCTCTTCTTTTGGTTAGTGGCAAAGTTCCCACTAACCTCTCTGTTGGTGGGGGAGAAGGTAGGGAGGAAAAGCACTCATAATTTTTTGGTAGCTTTCATTCTCTTTGTTCCTCTGATCCATAGAATCATGTAAAGGACAAACATCTTTTAAGTTACTTTCTTTGTGTATTTGATATTGAGGTTTGAACCTAGGGTCTTTCCACTGAGCTATATTTCCAACCCGTTTTTTTTGGTACTACGGATCAAACTCAGGACCTTGAGCTTTCGAGGCAGGCGGTGGAACCACTGAGCTAAATCCCTGGCCCCTAGCTACTTTTTTAAATGTTACAAAAATAATATGTTTATTATATATTACTATACATGAAAAATAATAAAAGTCTAATTCTGCATGAAAGATCTCACCTCTGTTAGCACAGGCTCCGTGGCTATCCTCCTGCCTCAACCTCCTGAGTGCTGGGATCACAGGTGTGCGCCACCAGACCCGACTTACAGATATACTTTTGTCTCATTTCTGTTGCATTCTGCCCATCAGCAAGTAGTTGTAGGGCCCCTTCCCGTCTTGTCCAGGAGATGAGTCTAGAGCAGCTGATGTTCTCGGGGAGAAAGAGACAGTGAATAAGCTAATGGTCCCTGCACTCGAGGATGACAACTGTAGGAGCAAGAAGGGCCCTGCTCTAGAAAAGCTGTTCAGGAAAGGCCTCTAAGCAGCTGGCATGGAACTCAGTCCTGGATCCTAAGAAGGAGGCTGCCCTGAGGGATCAGAGTGTACCCAGTGAGAGGACACAGGCAAAGGCTCTGAGGTGAGAATGAACTTGGTGTGTGTGAGTAAAAGAGAAGGAATGTTAGGAGGCCCCGGGCCTGGTGAGCTAGGGAACAGAGAAATCTAGAGAGGTAGACAGGGATACTCCTAGGAATTCAGGATTGATTCAAAGAGCAACAAGAAGCTTTCTGGGGTAGTGCGGAAGTCAGATTTGGTTTTTTCTTTTCAGTAGGGTCTCGTTACGTTGTCCAGGGTGACTTAGGACTCCTAGGCTCAAGTTACCCTCCTGTATCAGCCTCCTAAGAAGCTGGGACTATAGGCACCAGTCCAGCTCTTAGTGGGGGAATATTAAATTGAAAAGTCACACATTAAGAACCACACTTTTCTCTTTTGGGACCAGGGATTGAATTCTGGACCTTTTGCTTGCAAGGCAGGCGCTGGAACCGCTGAGCTAAATCCCAGGCCTGAACCACACTTTGCTATATCAGAAAATATTTACATTATTTTCATTAGCCACATAGTATTTACCCTCATGAACGTCCTTTTTATTCTCTTTCCTTAGATGTTATCCTCAGATTCCGGGACAGGATTGAGAAGATGGAGAAAGATGTGTATGCAGTGCTGCAGCTGGAAGCGGAGGAAAGAGAGATGCAGCAGTCAGAAGCCCAGGTGAGGGTGTGGACGAGGCCTCATGGCTGCCCAGTGAGCCCGCCACGGGGGTCCCTGTGGCCCCACCTTTGAAAGGCCAGCAAGCCATCAGAGCTCTCAGCGTTTGCAGGCAGTGGCTGTCTGCACTTGCCATGTTGTGTGGATTAGCAGGTACAGTCTTCATGGCACTTGTCCCTTTACTGCCCCCACAGATCAACACAGCCAAGCGCCTCTTGGAGAAGGGGAAGGAGGCACCAGACCAAGAACCTGAGAGGAGCTGGTTCCAGACCAAAGAGGAGAGGAAGAAGGAAAAAAGTAAGTCAGGGAGCTTCCTCAGAAAGCTAATCCTAGCCAGGCATGGTGGCACACACTTATAATCCCAGCACTCAGGAGGCTGAGGCAGAAGATTGCTGTGAGTTTGAGGCCAGCCTGGACTACATAGTGAGACCCTGTCTCAAAAAAACCAAAAGAAAGAAAGCTAAGCTTAGAATTACCATAGGATTCAGCAATTTACTCCTAAGCGTATACTCCTAAGAGCTGAGAACAGGAGCTCCTACAGTCACTTGTATGCCAGTGTTCTTTGAGGCACTGGTCGTAGTGGCCAGAAGGTGGAAACAGAGATGTCCATCAAAAGTTGAGGGGTAGCTGGGGATTTAGCTCAGTGGTTCCACTGCCTGCCCCAAAAGCACAAGGACCTGAGTTTGATCCCCGGTACCCCCCCCGCCAAAGTTAAGGGGTAAATGAAGTGATATATATGTTTCACACGTGCTCACTGAAATATTATTCATCTGTAGTGAAGTCCTGAAACATGCCACAAGGTGAGCCTTGAAACATGTGCCCTTTTACAATTGGGCAAGTGTATTTGACATGCAGAATAAGTTCCTAAAAGTAGAATTGTAGGGCACAGGGTACATATATTATTAATTTTGCAGAAATTACAAAATTACTTTTTGTGTATGTTGTGCTGGGAATTTCAGATATACTGCCTATATTTGATGGGACAAGAATGGTGTATGTATGTTAAATTTCCATGTCAAAACTACAGTTACAAGTATACTGGTAGGAAGGAATGGACTATTTATTGTAAGTCAGATCTTCATCCTCCACAACAGGAGGTCAGTAGATAATGAATGCCTTAAATGGATTAATGAGGAATAGTAAGACAGGCATGTTACTTAGTGAGATGAAGGTAACCACTGGAAGAGTGATTGCTACTTTTCATTTTAAGTTGTTATGTACCAGTTTAAAGTAGTTGTCCTGTTTGTAAATTTACAAAATTTGAAGCGGTCCCTGAAATCTCATTCTGTCTTCTTATTGCAGTTGGTAAGGCTCTGCAGGAGTTTGACTTGGCCTTAAGAGGCAAAAAGAAAAGGAGGAAGTTTATGAAGGATGCCAAGAAAAAGGGAGAGATGACGGTGAGTGGCCTCCCCTTTGGAGTTTGGTTACAGAGTGAATGGGTCAGAGCCATCTGGTCACCCCTCGCCTTTTCCCCCAGGCAGAGGAAAGGTCCCAGTTTGAAATCCTCAAGGCTCAGATGTTTGCTGAGCGGTTGGCCAAGAGGAGTCGCAGAGCCAAGCGGGCCAGGGCAATGCCTGAGGAGGAACCAGCGAAAGCCCCTGGTAGGTGGTTGGGGAGCCCTGCCTGAAGCCAAGCTTACAGTCAGGGAGAACGTTTGAGGGATAACAACAATCGTTCACATATTTTGAGTAATTGGTATGTACCAGTGTATACAACTGTCCCTTTATTGCCTTTAAGGGGTGGAGTGACCCTGTCATTGGTGGGAAAAGCTAGGATTGAACCTGGACCTTTCTGACTTTGGAGCCTAACTGCTTCCTGGCTATGACTTAGAGGAGCCTGTGAGGGTAGAATGAAGGGAACAGTCTTCGGGTGCCAGACTTTCCAGACTTGGAATCATTACCTAGGGCTTTAACTGGTTTAGCAGCTTAGGCCAGAGAGGACCATATCTAACCCATTCTCTGTTCACAGCCAAGAAGCAAAATCCAAGGAAGAAATCTGTATTTGATGAAGAACTCACCAATACAAGCAAGAAGGCCCTGAAACAGTATCGAGCTGGGTAGGGTTTTAAGTTGTCATGGAGCCTCTGGTATTTGTATGGAAACTATAAATTTTTTTTTTTTTTTTTTTTTTTTTTTTTTTGGTCTGGGGGATCAAATTCAGGACCTTGTGTTTGCAAGGCAGGCGGCAGCACCACTGAGCTGAATCCCCAGCCCGGAAACTATAAATCTTTTACTTCCTTCCCCACTCCCATTTCTCAAATACTGGCCCATTTTCAAGTACAGAAATAGAGCTTTCTTCTCTCAGGGGAGGAGTAACAACTCTTACCTCAGGATCAGACCTAAAGAACCCCAAAGAGTCTTGGCTTGCCCTTGGTAATTGCCCTTGTCACATTCCTCCATCCCAGGGTGGGATGGGGAGACACACAGTGTGTCCCAGATAATCTTAGTATGTACAGGTGAAGGAAGGGCTTCTTCCAAGTTTGTATTAAGTTGGGGCCTGACTTCCAGAAATGCATGTTGTCAGGTAGAAATATGACTTAGAACCCAGACCCTGAACACCATGTACGCAGTGGTGCTGCTCTTAAGGAGCTGGGGTTGAGGGGGGTGACACATCCCTCATGTGTCCAACAGCTGGCCTGTTTCAGCACCTCCTCTTCTCTCACTCAGCCCTTCCTTTGAAGAAAAGAAACAGTTTGGTTTGCCCCACCAGAGAAAAGGAGGAAACTTCAAATCCAAGTCCAGGTGACGTATACAGCTTTGGAGGGCCAGATTCTGACTGTGGGGTTGGAGAAGAAACCTTTCATACAAAAAGGAGCTGCTCCTTCCTCTTTCTCATCTGTCCTGATTTTTTTTTTTAACAGATACAAGAGGAGGAAGTAGCTATTATGATAGCCTGAAGAAGTTCGTGATGCAGCCTTAAATCCCTTTCCTGTGGGAAGTCATCCTGGTTTGGTTTATATTATCTCCCATTTATTTAAAAAAAAAAAAAAAAAGTTTAAAAAACCTGTCATTTGCACATTAAAATTAAAAGTTGGGGTGGTGGTGTGCAGCTGTTTCCTGAGCATAATTAGCCAAGACTCCCGTCTTGTTGGTTAGCTTTCATATAACAGATATACCAAACAAGAAATCTAGTTGGTTGGGGAGAGTAAGTCAAACATCTCTTCCTTCAGTGGCAGTCTACTCTGGCTCTGTCATGAACACTTGGAATGCATGCTGTTTGTTCTTCTACAGGGGTTGGGTGTAGAGTGAGGGAATTCTTGCTAGGGAAACTCTTCTGTTCACAGTTCAGAACTAAAGGTATCACTTATGAGCAACAGCCATGTTCTGGACATTCAACATGCTGTGGTGTGTCTGAGTCGATTCACTGCATGCCTGTGAGACAGGAATTGTTATTATGTTCCCAATGAAGAAGCTTGGACTAACTTCTCAGGTTGCACAGCTGGTAATTCAGAGGTGGTTGTTTTTGGTTTTTTTTGGTACCGGGCATTGAACTCGGGTCCTTGTGTTTGCGCAGCAGGTGGCGAAACCACTGAGCTAAATCCCCGGCCCTATTCAGAGGTTTTTGAAACCAGTGTAACTCTAACCCATACTAGTATGCTATGAAAGTGCTGGTGGAGATGGAAGCTGAAAGGGGGCAGAAGGAACTCTGACCCCATCTATTAGCTCCTCATAGAAACCACCTTTTATGTTACAGGATGGTTCTCATCCTTTTTTGAATCACCTTTGAGAATTAGATGAAAACTGTGGAGCATCTTTTGGGATAACTGTGGTTCATGTCCTGTATAATTTTAGGGAGTGTATTAGACCCCCATCTTAAAAAATTATAGTTCTGCAGTAGCACATACCCTAGATACTGATGTCTGTTCAAAGCTATTAATTTAGGCTGCACTTAGCAATCACCAACACAGGTTCCAATTCAAAAGGTGATGACACACTTGAAGGAATGTGGGTCAGATTCAGATCTGAATGTGCTTTACAGAAAGATCCTTAGAATATCATTAGGCTAAAAAAGCCGTAATCCCAGCACTCGGGAGGTTGAGGCAGGAAGACTGCTGAGTTTGAGGCCAACCTGAACTACATAGCAAGATCCTGTCTCAAAACAAAAAAAAGCCAGGGCCGGGGATTTAGCTCAGTGGTGCCACCGCTAGCTTCGCAAGCGCAAGGTCCTGAGTTCAATCCCCAGTACCAAAAAATAAAAGCCAATTGTAGAACCCCTCTTTTTTTTTTTTTTGTACCATGGATCAAACTTGGGTTCTTGTGCTTGCGCAGCAGGCAGCGAAACCAGAGCTAAATCCCTGGCCCCTGCAGAACCCTTCTAAAGGGAAAGGTGCTTATGTATAGACTGTCTCTGGGAGGACTTATGAAGCAAACTGGGTTACCTTTTGTAGGGGGTGAAAACTCCTTTCACCACGGGTAGAAAGGACTCATCTCCTAATAAATACAAGAACCCCATACCATAAAAGCATTGTAGGTGGCACTCACCCTGTCCCCTCATTGGCTCAGGCTGCTTCTAGAAGAAAGACATGGACCACTGATTTTCTCAATGTTTTTATTAACTGGCTTTATAGGCTAAAGTGCATAGTAAAGACAAAAAAGGAAATGCTTACATAGGAAAGGACCAGTGTTAGAAAGGACCTGAGATGCCTAAGTGTTCTAAGGGACACTGGACAGAAGGAATGCAGATGCAAGGTGTAGGCCTACAGCTGGCTTCTGGCCTGTGGCCTAGAGAAGCTACTGGCATGCTAACCCTGCCTAGGCAAACAAGCTGTGAGAGGGTGCTGGGATGAAAGCTCACACTTGGGAGAGGTGTTGCTGGCACTGAATGAGAGTTTAGCTCCATTCAAGGCCCAGGGGAACCAGCCCTGCTACCCACCTCTCCAGGGGTAAGGAAAAACCCTGTCCAAGTGCAAGTCACAGAAAGGCTCCAGGGGTCACTCCTTAACCTAGGCCTACCGCCTAAGCCCCTTACCAGGGGAGGATACTTTTCCATTCTCAGTGAATATGTAGCTGGGTTAGGGTAGTAGTAGCAAAATCTTTGTCTATCACATGCCTCCATCTCCTGGGGGCTGGGTGCCTGAGGAGCAGGGCAGCAGGGATTCTTGTGCTCCTTAAAGGGATAAGCAGTTCATAAACTCTGGGCCTCTGTTATTAGAAAATTGGCCTGCAAGTTAGAGCCTGGAAGTTACAGTGAGTCAGCTTCACTGGATTCATACGTTCTGCCTTGGAAACACTGCTGAAGAAACAACTGACTGTTAGGACCTGGAGTTACCATTATGTAGCCCCAGGTGGAAGCCCCAGATGTGCTCCAGGGAGTCTGTCCCCTAACTTGCAGAGAAGGAAAAGAAGTGAGATGTTAATTCTGCTTTCGGTTCTGGAGGTAAAGTGCTTACTCTAGCGCAGGGATAAATCTAAAATTAAATGTGGGCAAGCCCTAAAAGTAGATTCTTAAATAGATGGTAAGACTGTCCTTCAGGGTAGAAATAAAAAAGCTTCCTTCATGAGGGAGCCAACCCCAGCTGGTGGCTGGGGCAAAAGGCAGCAGTGTGCCATCTCCTACATCATCCTCCGGATCTCCTCAAAGTTCATCATGTTGTTGGCTGTGTCAGACCAGGCAGGATGCTGGGCTCCGTCCATCTCAGAAGCCAGTTGGTTGCTCCTTTCCAGAGTATGATGCTCACCGCCAATCACCTCCTGACATTCAGGACAGGTGCCCCTCTGCATAGCTCCCCCGCATTCGCTAATCACATAGATGTGACCATTGGGGCATTTGAACCAGTGGCCGCGAGGAAAACCCATGGCCTTGACAATCTGTACTCGTTCTTCCTCTGAGATGCCCAGGCCAGAGCAGGGAAGGGTGGCTTTCAGCGCATCCATCTTTTTCTGCACAAACTGTTCATCTTCCTGGGTGAACTTACATGTTCTCTCAAGGATGCTCCGAATACTGGAGACCTCTTCTGCTATGCTACCTTTCATCTTCCCCTCTGCCATCTTGCAGCGCGTCAGGAGGTTTACCAGGTACATAAGCCTCTGGATTTCACTTTGGAGGTCACTTAGTTCCTGGCTGGTAAAGCTCAAGGGTTTCTTGGCCAGCCAGTCATGAACCTGGTCTAGTCGAGTCCTCACTCTATTCTGTTCTAAGACATGTACTTTTTTCAGGGAATTTTGCAGGCTGGCCAAGTGGTCATAAAAGCTTATGTAATTTTCAATAAGGCCTAGCTCCTTCACTGACAGATTTTCCTGGGCCAGTTTTTCCTTTAGCATTATGAAGTCTTCAGGAAGCAGCTGGTGGAGGAGGCTCTTACTCTCCAGCAGGACCTTAAGTCGTTCCTGGCTGACTGCAATTTCCCCTGCTGAGCCTTGTATCTTTTCCTTGACAATTTCAATCTCTTCTAGCCGCTGTTTGATGCTGGTTCCATATCTCAGGTTTTTGCGAATGGGTACCTGGCAGATGGGGCAGACCTTCAACCTGATGGCAATTTCATCATTTTTCTGCTCATTCATGTAGCGGTCTAGTGCTTGTACCTCAAAGAAGTGGCTGCAGTCTTCTAGCTGTACAAAGCGGGCATCATGCTCATCCTCAAAGCCAAAGAAGATCTGGGTGACCTCATCCTGGTGGCAAACACGGCACTTTTTGGGGCATGGCTCCCCACACAAACCAATGCAGGGGTGGCCACAACCCAGCAGCTTAGTACAAGGCACGTAGCACGGGGGTCGGTCGCAGGGCTCAGAGCATAGTTTAGTGCACTGGTAGTGGTGGCAGCGCCAGACACAGGGCTCCACACAGGGGCTGCACAGTTCCCCACACTTCTTCTTGCACTGGCTGTGGACACAGCGGTTCTGACATGTTCTCTGGCAGGGTGGACATTCACCAATGCATGGCTCCTGGCACTTGTGTGAGCAGATGAGCAGGCGCTTGCAGGGCTGCTGACAGCGCACATGGAAGCGCCCTTCAAAGCAGCTGTGGCAGGAACCAGGGCAAGGATGTCCACAATCCAAAATAATTCCACATTTGGTGGTACATTCGACTGGCATATCATACTTGAGATCTGCCACATTACCACATTTCACCTGTTGGTTATGCCCACACTTGAGTTTTACAGTGACCATTTCTGGACACAACTGCACACAGCCCTCACCACATGCATGGCTGCATCTGTGACCACATCTCAGGACCTTGGGACAAGGCTCCTGGCAGCAAAAATCTGACTCGGGCATTGAACAAGGAACCATCTGCTTGTGGCCACACTGAGGAATGGTTTTGGGTACCTTCACCTGACAGGGCTTACACTCCTCGAAGCAAACAAGGGGGCACCGGTGTCCATCTGGGCAAATGACCTTCTGACATGGCTTCATGCACTGGAACTCTTTATGTGAGGAGTCATAGGGGTGGCAGGCACGGGTGCAGACGTGCCCACAGGCCAGTCGGAACTCACAGGGCAAGCTGCAGCCTCCTTCGGGCACTTTTTGGAAGTCTGAAGCTTTGGATACTAAGGTGTAGGTATCAGGGTGGTTCTGGCAGCAGAGCTGGAGCATCTGGCCTATCTGGTTGTTCTCTCGAAGGGTATGGATGATCTTGCTCCACAAGGGCACCTTGGCCAACATCTGCATGTTTCCAATGCAGTACATCCCCTTCTTGGCTCGGGATAAGGCCACACATATACGGTTGGATATCTGAAGAAAACCCACCTTGCCTTCCTGGTTGCTCCGCACAAGTGAGAGGAGGATGATGTCATTCTCTTCCCCTTGGTATTTGTCCACAACATGGACCTTGATGCCAGCAAACGTCTTGGCAGGCATGAGTTTGCGCAGGCAGAAGAGCTGTCCAGTGTAGGTGGTGAGGATGGTGATCTGGGAGGGCAGGTACTCCTGGTTCAGGAAGTAATTGCATAGCTCCACCACAAAGTGAGCTTCATGCTGGTTCTGATGGCTTTTGCCTTCTTGGATCTCCTGTTCAGGAAAGTTATGTTCTATAAAGAAAAGGTTGGAAGAGACCCCCTGAAAAGGAAAAGAAGTGACATATTAGAAGGGTCACACATGACACTTGGTTTTGCTTCCTGTTTTCACCTGCACTGGTCACTGACCCTGCTCCAGACAGACTGTGAAGAATTTTGTACTCAATCTTTAATTACGAAGTTAGTTACCCTCTACTTTGTTTTGAGGCTATGGCAAATTATGAGTTGGACAAAGAATTTGTCTATTTTAGTTTTCAAGATACTCATTTGGTATTAATGTTTAAAATAGCCATCCACAATACAACTGTTACAACCAAGAGAACAAGCAGCAGCTCTGATGATGATATTTATTGGGTACTCAACTGTGGTGACTGCGTTACAGATTATCTCCTGTACAGCAAAGAGCAGAGGCAGGAGCCATTATTCTCACTGTACAGAAGACCCTGATGCTCAGAATAGTAACTTGTTCAAGGTTACACGGCTATTAAGTGGCATAGCTAGGATTCAAAAACTCAGGTCTGTACTCAGTTACTATACTGTTCTTTCTCCCAAAACCGAGCTTTTGCTTTGTTTTAAAAGCTGGCTCTTGTCTCACTTTTTTCTTTTTTTTGGCGGCGGGGGGGGGGGGCACGAAAGCTTTTTTCATGCTGAGGAAAAGATAACCTAGGTTGCTTACACCATCCAAGATCAAGGAGGACAAACTCACCTTAATATTCTCATACTTGAGAACAGAAGGATGATTCTCTAGATCTTGATAAATGTGAGGAGTCAAAAGGTGAGCAATTTCAGGACGCATGCGATGCTGAAAAAGACATGTATGGCATTAGAAACCTGGACAGAGGAAAAAGGAATAATTTCTCTAAGACTAGACTGCTGGTAGAAAAATCTTAAGGCAACATTTGAAATAATGGGGACAAAGAGGATAATGTAAACGGCTCCTTTATTCAACAAAACAACACAATGTGATCTTGTGTTAAAACAGAAAACAAGTTTGAGAGTCTTTTCATTACTAAACCAATTCCACTTTTATGACATCTTTCTTGTTGGCAGCCTCCCCAAAGCCTTTTCCACGATATCTAGTAATAACAGAAGCTCAACTTCTCACCTGGTAATTCAGACGCACAAAGGGAATGTTCACTTTCACTAGTCGTTCAAAAAGGGACACCTCAAGGTTGAAGTTCTTGGCCAGATCATACACGTTAGCACTGGGGCACAGCTGAGAAGAAAAACATGACTAAGGATTCGGTATTAGAAACAGTTTAACACCCATTCACCACGCTATTCCACCAGTCAGCCAGTTTCACCAAGTACCTCCCATGTACTTGGCACTATGCTAGGTGCTGACAGATTAAGGATTAATAGTGACAAGAGCTATAAAGACAAGAACCAAGGATGATGTGACAAAGTGCTCAAGGACAGGAATTTTTTAGGTAGGCCTTTCTGACCAGTGACACCAACGTGGAGCACCAGCATTCAGTTATTTGAAAAGCAAGCCACCAGAGGGAGAAGGAAGGACAGGTGGTGGGATCACTGTAAAAATGAGATGAAGTCAGAGAAGCTGAAACCTGACCTTACTGGTCATTTAAAAAAATTTTTTTAATGGTTTTTCTAGAGTTTTGTAGGACATTTTAATTTAAGAAAGATTTTTAACATTAAGTGCAATAGGAAACCACTAGAGGTTTTTTTTTTTAACTAATAAATTTTATTTTATCTCAGTCCCCCCCTCATGCCCCCTCCCCTCCCCATGTACAAAAGCTTTGTTTCTATTTTTTCTATTTTCACTTTTTTTCTTGTCCCTTCCTTGCTTTCTCCCTCCCTCCTCCCCATTCCCCTTCCCTTTTGAACACTTTCTTCCCATTTCCCAACATCCATTATACATCTCAGTCCTTATTTCCACTTTTGGCTCCTCACACCAGAGAAACAATGCAGTATTTAAACGTGTGTGTCCAATTTATTTCACTTAACAGTAACCATGTAGGGGCCAGGGATTTAGCTCAGTGGGTTCTGCTGCCTGCCTCGAAAGCATAAGGTCCCAAGTTTGATCCCCTGTACCCCCACCAAAAAAACAAAACAGTAACCATCTAGAGGGTTGAGGATTTTGAAGGTGCAAAGTCCTGAGTTCGATTTCCAGGACCAGAAAGAAAAAAAGAGTAACCACTAGAGGTTTTTAAACTGGTTTGATTTACAAATTTTTACAGGTAGCAACAATGGAAGCAGAAAGACTAGGGAATCCGCTGTTGTCATATTTCATTTGAAAGACATGGATGGAGGAGAAGGGAAGGGAAAGGGGATTTTAAAAAGTAATTAAGATATGTACATGTACCAACTCCCCACAAGGAATGTAAATGTTTTGTTCTACAAACACGTAACTGTTTTTTAAAAATGTAAGAAAAAATACATTAAAAAAAGAAAAAAAAAGACTATGGTAGCCAGACTTGGTGGCTCACATCTGTAATTCCAGCTACTCAGAGGTTGAGGCAAAAGCACTGCAAGTTTGAGTCTAGGCTGGGCAATGTAGCAAGGTCCTGTCTTGAAATATAAAGGGCTGAAGGTATAGTTTGGTGTTCCCTAGGTTCAACACTTGGTACCACATAAAACCCAAAATGAGCAAATAAACAACCAAATCCCCAAGAAAATCATGGTGGACTAAAAAGAGTAGCAGAGAACGGATGAAGTGAATGATGCTATCTCTAAGCAGCATCTGTTCTTAAACTGAATGTGGGGGGTGGGGATGTAGCTTAGTGACTGAGCAATTGCTCAGCCTGTGTGAGGGCTCTAGGTTCCATCCTCAGCACAAGAAAAAGATAAAACTGATTGTGGGAAATAAGGAATCACAAAAGCTCGAGCACTACTGAAACAGGCCAGGGTCTTCCTGTTTGATCCCCTAACCCTCCCACCCTGACAAAAGCAAGCCCATCTTCCAGGACTCTTGCTTTACCTGCTGATGGTCACCAATCAGAATGAGATGCTGGCAAGCTTTGCTCAATGTAGCAATGGTATGGGCCTCAAGGACTTCAGCAGCCTCTTCCACAATGACAATCCGAGGCTCTACCTTCTGCAGGATCTGGCGATATTTAGCAGCACCTTGAATCAGGAAAGATGAGAGAGGGTCCTCTGAGCTAAGACATAGGACCCACAGGACCACTGGGACTCTAGGAATCTCCTTTTTTACCTACTTTGAACCTGAGTTGGTGTAATTAAACCCTTATGCTTATCTAGAGCTGTGGTGACCACTGAATGAGAGAATGAGTGCTGGAGAGTCTCTCCATGTTGGTCATTGCTGGAGTTTCAAACTCAGTAGTGGCAAGTGGGAAAATTTCACCAAGAGTTCCCAAAATATGAGCTGCTTTTAATAGCTCTTCGTGGTATTTTTCCTCTAGCCTGTTGAAGAAGCTCTCTTTACCAGTCCTAGATAATCTACAATAGTGAATAGGGAACAACAGTGAATTTGGCTGTAACAGATAAAGTTCCCCATACTTTCTCACCTGTGGTAGTCATTCCTACAACCTGGGCATCTTTAAGGATGTGCAGGTCTTCCTGGAGTCTCAGCTCAGCCATTCTCTCTGCTGATGTGCGGTACTGTCTTTCATAGTTGAGGATCTTCCGGCGAGTATCAGCCTGGTACATCTGCAACCACAGCCTGGAGAATGGAAGAACCATGAAAGGAAGACATGTGCTCTTTGAGAAGATAGAGGAACCTCCTTCAGTGTGCAAATGTGAGGTGAACCCCAGACCCTTGAGGAGTTTATAGGGGAGGGGGGTGAGTGTGAGTGCTCCAGATGTACAGAACCTGAGCCCAAAATTCCCAACAGAAAGATGTGCAGGGTGGTTAGGAGCTAAGGAAGGAAGCCAGATAAAGAACAAAGAGAAATAGGACATGTCAAAGGTTTCAGAAGAATTTCTCATAAATTCTCTCAACCTTATTCCTGTCCCTTACCTAATTCTTCACAGGGTACTTGTTTTTTTTGTTATTTTTTTTTTTCAGGGTACTTGTTTTACAGCTAAAACAGATGACATCACTACTTTGCTATAAAACTTCCAAATGGCTTTCTGCTATCTTCTGATAAAATCCACACTCCTTATATGAGCTGTATGAGGCCCTGCCCACCCTTCCAACTTCCCTGGTCCTCTCTTTGTACCACAGCAGTGCTGGCTATGTGCTTTCCATTCTCATAAAGTCATGTTCCCTCCTATCCCAGGGAGTTTACCTACGTAGTCCCCTCAACCTCACCTGCTCCCCCTTTGTCACTGGCCTTGATTGCACCTACTCATCTTTCAGAGCTCACCTCCAAAGTCACTTTCTTGGATACCTTAGAACAGCTCAGATCCCATGTTTGTTCATTCATTCATTCATTCATTCATGTACCAGAGATCAAACTCAGGACCTTGCACTTGCCAGGCAGATGTGGCACCACTGAGCTATAGCCCTGGCCCCCATATAATATTTTTAGTATTATTCTTAGTATGCTGTTCTTTTCTTTGTGTTTATGCTACATATATACATATATATATAAATTTTTTTTTGAGATGGACTCATTTTGTAGTCCAGAGTGTTCTTGAACTTGAGATTGTACTGATTTGGCCTTCAGCCTCCACAGTGCTAGGATTACAGGCATGTGCCATCATGACTGGCCACTTGTAATATTTTCTTTTTGTAATTATGTGAAAAACTGTTTTTCTAGGTAGACTCTAACGGCCATGAAGGTAGAGCAAGTATTTATTCTATCTCATGACTGCAACCCCATCCCTCAGCTCAGTGATGGTACTCAAATCATTAGTTTACATTGTTGAAGGGCTGAGAGAGTTTTGAGAAGAGAAAAGGAATCCCCTGAGGAAATGACATGAGTTGGCCAGAGGTGGGCAATGTACCTATAAAGCTGCCAACGAGAATTCATGTCCAGCTGCCAGACATCCTGGATCTCATTGGCTTCAGCTTCAGTCATGGTGTTCAGTTTGCGAAGCTCATCCTTCACTCTCTTCTTCATTTTCTTTTTCTGGGTACGCTGCATCTGTAGACATCAATACCAGACAAGGTACCACTTGAACAGAGGTTGATTATAAGCCCAAAGTGGGGGCCCTTCACATATAAGAAAATGGGCTGCTATCTCTGAGAACTTCAAGTATATCAGACCCACACTCTCAACAGCTATTCTACTGTGGCATGGCTAAACAAGGACTTTGGAGCTGGGATACCTAGGCTCAAAGCCCACTCTATCCCTTATTAAGCTGTGGGCCCTGTGGCAAGTTACTTAACTTCTTTGTGTCTTAGCAGCTCCTTTTATAAATTGGGAGAAGTAATAGTACCTCTTCAGAGGGTTGGTAGCTTGAAAAGTGAGTAAATACAGGGAAAACATAAAAGTACTGGCACTGATTACCACTGAACTTTTTTTGACCAGAGCTTGTATCTTTACCCTAAAATGTATGTGTCATGAAAGCAGTAGGGGCAAGGTTCTCTTCTTGAATGCCATACTATCAGTGCCTTACATCTGGTGCTTAGTGAAAGGCTTGGCCCAGGGTCTGCTAAAATGGTCTTCATGCCATCACAGTACCTTTAACAAATGGATGAAAGGCACTGTTTTGGAAGTCAAAGGTCTTTTGACAGGGTCCTGTCTGGTTCTGTCACTGAGTGAGGCCATGGCCTTTAGGATTGGTACATAAAACAGATGTCACCACATTAAAGCACTACCCCTCTCCCACATGCTACATGACAGAGAGATGCTCAGTCTATACTTCTAATAATTAGAATCATGATTTCACCCACCACATATAGTAATGCTGAGCTAAACTAGGAGATCAGATGCAAAGTCAGCAATCAGGTGAAAACTGCATCCAAAAGTGCCCTTAACAGACCCTTAAATTATCAGGAGAATTTACAAATTGGTATTTTGAGCATCTTTCATAATAGTAATACAGAGTAAACTCCAAGGACCACTGGACTTGACGAAAAGCAGCAGAGGGACAGTCTACACAGAGATGACTGGGCAATTTGCACCATTCTCTCTTTGAGAGAATTGTCAAATTTCGGGGTGAATGAAGGATGAGTACTCCATTCACCCTGGAGGCCTTGCTTCACTGTTTAGTCTTTTAAAAATGTAATGCATGTTCATAGATTTTATGGTTGAGAACGTAACCCTAAAGGCCTGAAGCACTGAGACTGTGTTTGATTTGATGCATATGTGCTTCATTGTTCTAAAAGTTCTAGAGAAGCATTTGGCTACTTGCTTTTTGTCTAAGTTGGTACTTGTCAGGGTCCCTTTGAAGTCATAATTTTTATATCATTGGGATTTGGATCAATATTATATGAGGGTTAGGTTGCAAAATGGGTACATTAGCTCATTGTAAGGATGAAGTGAATATATTACAACAGAAGTAAGTGAAGAGAGAGAGGTCAGATACTTTTAAGTCTGTTTCACAGAGTCTAACAAATATCCATTTTCTAGTAATAACTGAACTCCTGTTTCTCATTCTGTTGGGGTTTTAAGAAAAGGAAGTGAGTTTACCTCCCATTCTCCTGTAGCTTGTTCCTGTCCAGCTGTGGTCCCAGGGCCATAATGGTCAAGCCTCATGGCCAAAAGCATTTTAGCCAATTCCTGGTCTGCTCCATTCTCTTCCTTCTTCCGCCGCCGAGACCTCACCACCTCTTCCTCCTCAATTACCCTGTCTGCTTGAATCAGGTCAGCCTCCTCTGCAATCTCAATCAGTGAACCCTCTTCCTCTCCTTCTTCTTCTTCTTCCCCTTCTGCCTGGGCTAAGACAAAAAGGCAGGTATGACAGGGATGGAGACTTGAAGCCAAGGGATGCAAAGGACACCTACAAGAACTCAAATGTATGAAGACATTCTCAAGGGGTTAAAGTGTAAACTCAGGGAAGGGAAACTGGGAAGAATGACAGGGCAAGGAGACCTAGATTTCTTTATGTACTTTTTTGGTACATGTTCCACATTTTAAAGACCACATGAAAACACACCCACACACCCAGTGCTTTGTTCTTGCTAAGCATGTACTCTACCACTGAACTATATACCCTTATATTTTTATTTTGAGACAGGGTCTCAGTAGTTGCCCAAGCAGGACTCAAACTTGTAATCCTCCTGCTTTAGCCTCTAGTACCAGGATTAGCATGCCTGCCAAATGTATGTATGCTTTTTTTGTTTGAGACAAAGTCTTGTTATGTAGCCCAAGCTAGCCTTGAACTTGTGATCCTATCTCAGCCTCCTGATTGCTGGGATTACAGGCATACATAATTGACTATAAATATGCTTTTTAAAGAAATGTTTCACTTGTATTGAATACATGAAAGAGGGTAAACACAAATACAGTGTAAGTATGCAATTTAAAAGATAATAAAAGTGTATAAAAATGAAGGTACCTTCCACTCAATTTAAGTAGGAAACTATCAATTTCTTTTTTGGTACCGGGGATTGAACTCAGGACCTCACGCTTGCCAGGCAGGTGCTGGGCCACTGAGCTACATCCCCGGCCCTCAAACTATAACATTTTTTGAAGACCCCTTGTGACCCCTTCTATCCTGATTTTTTACTCATTCTTTCCTTTAAAAAAAAGACCAAACGTTATCATGTATACGTTGTATTATTCTCTAAATACCACATTCTCTATTATGTTTTTCTGTAACTTGCCTTCTCCATTCAGCATATTTTTGAGATTTGTCTATGCTGTACACACCATGACTCACTCTTCTTCACTGTTGCACAGTATTTCATTATCTGAGTAGCCTGTGATGGATCTATCCATTGTACAAATGTTATTGGAAATTTGAGTTGTTTCTTGCTGTCAAAAAGTGGTGGACGGGCCGGAGATTTAGCTCGGTGGTTCCGCCGCCTGCCTTGCAAGCACAAGGTCCCAAGTTTGATCCCCGGTGCAAAAAAAAAAAAAAAGTGGTGGAGCCAATTTGTGTACTCATTAGAAGTGTACCAGAGTTCCACTGTTCCACATTCTCATTGAGGAACCACATCAAACTAATTTTTGCCAATCTGCTGGGTGTATAATAGGGATTTAACTGTAGTTTTAACTCTAGCTTCTTCTTCTTTTTTTTTTTGTTTGTGGTACCAGGCATCAAACTCAAGACCTTGCACTTCCCAGACAGGCACAGCGCCACTGAGCTATATCCCCGCCATCTGTAGCTTCTAATAAGCACTTTTCACATGTCTACCAACCTATAAGATTTCCTACTTTATGATGTATCTGCTAAAAGTCTTTCACCTATTTTTTCATTAAGCTATTTATCTTTCATTAGTTGATTCACACCTCTATGTTTATTCTGAGAATTACTGTTAAGTCCTGCTGTTCTGATCGGTACTGTATTCCAATTTAAGATGGAATTATAGGCAGACATGAACTTCTTACCTGTATTCTCAGTTCCTGCTGAAACAACATTCTGAGTGAAAGAACCGACAACTAAACCTAGCCACTCGAGCATCATGGAATGTTTTCTGTGCTGGAAGTAGACCCACTCACTATCCTGAAGAAGGAAAAATGATCAATTATGAGAATTCTGAATCAAGCAGTATGAAAGCAAGGTTTCCTCAAAGGATCAAAAAAATAATTCCCTTGGAGACTGGGAGTGTAGTTCAGTGGTAAGCATTTGCCTGCTGATAAAAAAATGAATGAATCAATAAAATAAAATTCAGATGTTACAAACAACTCTTGAGCAACTGGAATGTTCACTATGATTTACACAGAATTCTGAAAAACAATTTCCCAGCCTTGAAAAAATCAGGAACTGTGGCAACAAATAATCTTTAGTACTAAACAGCAATAAAAGGCTTGAGTTGGGATTCTGCCACTCCTTTTAAACAGCCCTGCCTACTTCCTAAAGTTTCATATCCTCATTTCTTCATTTATTTACATAACTACATTAACTCCTTCAAGGAGTTTGTAGCCCTGAAAACCACCAACTCAATAACAGAACATCCATTTCACTGGGATCCCGACCAGTCACTTTACAGAGATCATCTCAGTTACGTCTTACAACAGTCTCTGAAGGCCGGCATTATTATCATCCCCTTTTGACTGCTGAAATCACACTGGGCCACATCACAGTCTGCATGATCCAGATGTGTCAACTCCTAAAGTTCTTTAGACATGTTAGGGGTCTGGGGAAGTAGCTCAGTGGTAGAGCACTTGCCTAGTATGTATGAGGTCTGGGGGGTCAATCCCTAGTACTACCAAAAATTTTAAAAAATCTGGACATGCTAGGCTGCCTTTGGTTATGATTTTATTTCATTTAACAAACACTTGTAGTATACTTATTAAGTTCACAGGTTTACAAATACTAACTTATTTATCCAAATAATAATCTAAGAACTGAACTGATTTGTAAAATATCACCATTCTTATTAAGTCAAATTTACAAATCCTGGCAATTTCATATGGCTCAAATGCTACTATTATCCCCATGTTATAATAGAAGGAACATGAACAGAAAAAAAGCAACTTCCCCAGAGCAAAGCCAGAATTCAAACTGAGCAGGCTGGCTCCTGAGTCTTGCTCTTTCAGTCATGAAACTGAACTTTCCACCTATGGCAGCATCAGATTACCAAATAGTTAAATCTCTGGACTGCTGCTTTTTCTGGAGGCTGCCTCCAAGTGCTCAGGCAGAGAAATTCAGGCAGAGATTCAGAGAATGCTTGCAGCCCGCTTTGCTTTTTTTGCTGTGTGCATGTGTGCACAGTACTGGGGATCAAACCCAGGGCCTCACTAGGCAACTGCTCTTCAACTGAGGTGCACGTGCAGCCCTGTTTGTGTTCTCTAGGATGACTCTACCTGCATAGGTCCATTCATCAGGCTTTCCCAATGGTTGGGGGAGATGTACTTCTCTAGGTACTGTTCTCGAAGGACACCACGCATAGTGCATTCCAGGGTCTGAGCACCTTCATGCAGCTCTTGTTCAGACTCTTTCATCTCTGTCACAATCTGCAAAGAACAGAGCAAAAGAAATGATGAAGTATCATCCTCTCCCTAACTCAGTCCTTGCCCCAAGGGAAAAGAAAGCTAAGAAAAGAAATGTAAGAAAGAATAAACACACCAGTCAACTAAGTGGTTTCCAAGGCACATTATTGTATTCTTTTTTTTTTTTTACTGGGGATCTTACACTCATGTAAGCTCTTCGAAGGTGCATGGGAAGGTTGCGGCGGAATTCTCGTTTGTTTCTCAGCTCCCTAAGGGTGAACTGCTTCAGGATTTCACTGTTGCTCCTTCCACCCACCCGCACGATGCTGGTATTCTGACACTTGTAGATACCTATGGAGGAAAGTGGAGAATCACAGGGCTAAGAAGAACAATCCTGAGCTTTGTCAGATGAGAGTTGTATGTTTGGGATCTTGTCTCAACCAATCCCTCAGGGAACAAACTTCTGATTATAGGAAATTTTACCCTATTAAAGAGCAAGAATGCCCCAGAGAAGATGTGAACAGCAGAACAGCAACATGTAGTGCTTAAGAGCATAGGCTCTAGACTCAGACAAGAGGGGACACAAATCTTGGCTCTAACACTTACTACTGTAAAACCTGGGCAAGTTACTTAACTTGTATTTAGTTCCTTTATGATTTGGAGGCAGTAAAAACTTTCTTATAGGGCCATAGCCTAGATAAATGAAATAATTATTTTTATAATTTCTAGCTAGGACTTGGCACTAAGCAAGCACTCAGTAAGTGTTATCTATTATGCAGATTTAATGACTGCTTATATGTTCCAGATATATGCCATGTGCTGAATATACAGTGATCAAAACACAAACTCAGTTTTTGATCTGTTCTCCTGTCTTCTATTCTAGCAGAGAACATACTCATTAAACAAGTTACTATAATGGCAATAAATAAAGTACTGTAAGTACATGATGTTGTAAGTGCATACCAGAGGATCTTACCTAATCTGGGTGGGGTACAGATTTATCCTTAAGGGTCTAATATTTAAAATTAAGATTTTAGGGGCCAGGGATTTAGCTCAGTGGTTCTGGCGCCTGCCATGCAAGCGCAAGGTCCCGTGTTTGATCCCCAGTACCAAAAAATAATAATAATAAAATAAAATAAAATTAAGATTTTAATAAAGAAGATTTATCTAGGTGAAAGGAAGGCATAGAAGAATGAAAAATCTAAGCAAAAGGAAGAACATGTACTTAACTTATTCATTAATGCAATTAGTATTTACTGAGTGTGTGATGGGCCAGGATCTGTGAATACAGTAAGAAACTTGACCTGCCCTTAGAGTTTATGGTCAAGGGCAGACAGATTACAAAAGAAAAAATATAAAAGGAGACTTAGCTTTATCTGGGGGCAACGGGTAAAGTCCACCTGAGAGATTTAAGGTAGAACCTGAAGAATGAGTTGGAGCCAACTCGGGTGGATGGTTCAAGTTGGAGAGAGGGAGAGAAAAGAAGTACATTCTAGGCAGGGGAACATCAGAGCCAAGGGAAAAGCTAGAAGTCAAGGAACTGAAAGTAATCAGTGCTGCTGGAATTCAGGGGAATAAATGAGAAGAAATACAGTTAGGCTGGGACAGATCCATGCAATCTTGCAGGTCTGGGTAAGAACTCTTTAATCAAAGAGCAATAGAAAGCTCCCAAAGTTGCTAATGATTCACCTATAAATGTCTTGATAGAGAGTAATTTTGCCTATAGACAGTACCTTCCAGAAACTGGTCCAAAGCATGATTAGTATAACACACAACCAAGATGGGGAAATTCTGGGTGGTTATCTGCCAAACAGACTTGTTGGTCAGAAGGGCCTGAACAATTTTTAGACCCACATAGGTTTTGCCTAGAAAACAAAGAGAAAAAAAGTTAAAAAATGTAGACTTTATAAAGGAGTAATTATTTAGAGCAATTCTATGTTTGTTTATTTGGAGGCAGGGTCTCTCTCTGTTGCCCAGTCTGGCCTCAAACTAACTTCTGAGCTCAAGCCATTCTCCTTTCTCAGCATCCCAATAAGATGGGACTATAGGTGTACACCACTGTACCTGACTTTTTAAAAAAATTTTGAGGTAATACATTAAGATGGTTTAAAATCTAAAGTCTTGGGGCTGGGGATTTAGCTCAGTGGTTTCGCCACCTGCTGCGCAAGCGGCAAGGACCCGAGTTTGATCCCCGGTACCCCCGCCCCCCCAAAAATCTAAAGTCTCCGCTCCACATGGTTTGCCTCAGTGGAAGCAACCAATGCTACCAGTTTCTTGTGAAACTTTCCAGAGATAGTCTTTCTATGCATATACAAATTATGAATATGTATTCTTTTTCTAGCCTTTCTTTTTCTTAAAAGATACAAATAATAGCAGATTCTCTTTACTGTTCTACAACTTGCTTTTTCATGTAATATACCTTGGAGGTTGTTATCAGTATATAAACCACTCCCCCCTTAACAGCCAGTTCCCTAATGATGGAAATATATGCTGTTCCCAATTTCACATAATTAATTCTTTAGAAATGCTCTCTTTATATACCATGGTAAACTTGCCTTTGTGACAAGAGGGGAAAACTCACAGAAATCAACATTATTTAAGTCAGAGTTATAGACTCATAAGTAATTTGCCATTAATTGATTAAATCTACAAACCGCTGAATTCTTACACTGTGTCAGGTTAAAGTAGCCACTGTCCTAAAAAATACAAAGTTGAGTGATCTAGGAAAAATCAAAGATTTCAGTATAGCACAATAAGTCATTTCTTCCTTTTTTTTTTTCTTTTTTTTTGAGATAGGTTCTCATTATGTAGTCCAGGCTAACCTTGAACTCACTATGTAGCACAGGCTTGCCTTCAACTAGCAATCCTTCTGCCTCAGCCTCACAAGTGTTAGAATTACAGGTGTGAGTCACCATGCCTAGTTCTTTCTTCAAATAATATTTATTGAGTGCCTACTAGATGTCAGGCACTAGGCAGGAGGAAGAAATACAAAAACAAGCAAAGTAAACATGCTTATTATTCTCCTGACTTATAGAAGAAAAAGATAATAATCACACAAATATAAAACCATAAATATAATAAATGAGAAACACATAGTATCCAATTCTCCACAATGAATACAATCAGTATGTACTGCAAAGATACACTAAAAAGAAAGAAATACATGGTATCCAGAAAACACATAAGTAAGATTCTGGCCTAGTCAATGAGACTGGGAGAGGTTTCCCTGGTGAAGTAAGAACAGGCAAGAGGGATTAGGGATGGACTGGTTGGGAGGCTCCTGACATCTTCTAGATGAGTGAAGGCCCAGGCCTACCTTTAACAGTGGAGATCAGATAAATAGGTAGACAGGAGAAAAGTTTCAGGATTGCCTCAGATTGGGGCTGGTGAGTAAGCAGAAAAAGGTAATTCCTACCTTGGAGTTGTAGAGGACAAGATGGATAGGGATAACTCAATAGGACAGAATCTTTTTAATTCAACATTTACTTGACCCCCCTCCCAGTGCTTCTTTTTCCTTATGGTAAATACTTTTTGTAATTTCCATCTCCAAATAACCCCTTTTACTACTTTCTCCCATACTCAAAAGTAGATCCTTTACCACTGTGTCTTACACTAGCCTGAAATGATTACTAAAGTGTAAATGAAGAGTCTTAATTTAAGTGATAACATTAGAATAAATTATTTGTAATATGCACATTTCAAGTAAACAACTCCGACATATCAATAAAAAAAATTCAACACAAATATGGGAAAGAGGGCCAGGAATTTAGCTCAGTGGTCCTGCCACCTCCCTTCCAAGTGCAAGGTCCACAGTTCAATCTCCGGCACCAAAAAAAAAAAAGAAATATGGGCAAAGAATATGAAAAGGCAATCCACAGGTCCATAAATATAATTAGCTAATAAACATAAGAAAGAATATTAAATTTCATTCTTAACTGAAAATATAATTAACCACTGTGCTATACATTGGCAGAGAACAATCTGGCAATAATGCATCTATTAAAATTACAAATACATACTTTTCTTGATCCAGTCAGGAATTTCTCTTCTGGATATAATCTGTTTGTGTGTAAAGTGATAAACAAACAAGGCTATTCAATATACTATTTTAATAGTACATCCTTCCACAGTGAACTGGTTATAATTATTATCTACCTATACAATGGATTATGTACAGTGGAGTATTATGTAATCACAAACAGTAAAACACTCTTTATATGTAATAATATGAAAAGATCTCCAAGGTATAAAGAACCAAGTAACTAGAGAACAGTGTTTATAGCAGAGTGGGTTTAAAGAAAGTGAGAGGTAATAAATGCAAAATGCATCTATTTGAATATTCACAGTATACTGTATCTCTGGAATGATAATCAGGAAAATAATAACAATTCTTTGGTTTAAGAAAAGGAATGGATTGGGATTGTGGGAACAAGGAGACCGACTCTTTTAAAAATGTGAGCCATGGGGCCAGGGATTGAGCTCAGAAGTGACAAGGTCCCAAGTTGGATCCCTGGTACCCAAAACAAACAAACAAACAAATAAAAATATGAGCCATTAGGGCCAGGGATTGAACTTAGTGGCACACTGCATGCCTTGCAAGTGCAAGGTCCTGAGTTTGTTCCTCGGTACCGAAGGAGGGGAAAAAAAAGTGAGCAATTATTTGTTAAAATATAATACTAAAAATACTGAGCCAGGTGTGGGGGCGCACACCTATAATCCCGGCTACTGGAGAGCCTGAGGTAGAAGCATCAAGTTTGAGGCCAGTCTTGGCAACTCAGCAAGACTCAATATCAAAATAGAAAAAGGGCTGAAGATGTAGCTCAGTGCAAAGGCCTTGGGTTTAATCCCCAGTACTATTAAAAAAAAAAAAAAAAAAAAAAGCCCAGAATTTTAACCTCAGATGAGCAAAAACTAAAAAGACTAATAATATACAACTATGCTGAAAAGGATATTAAGAAATGGGAATGTTAAAAAAAAAAAAAAAGAAATGGGAATGTTAATTCATTCTTGGTGGAATATAAACTGGTGTATTTTCCTTCTTTTTTAAAAGGCTCTCAAAATACCACTTTAAATTATGCATATTTTCCATCTGATAGGTGTTTCTTTTTTTTTTTGTACCGGGGACTGAACTCGGGTCCTTGCACTTGCGCAGCAGGTGGCGAAACCACTGAGCTAAATCCCCGGCCCTGATAGGTGTTTCTTATCAGAAAGAATTTTCCATTCTGTTAACCTATTTTTAAAACCTTGAGTTGCCCTTACCTTTTCAGTATTTTAAAAAATTAAAAAAAAAATTTTTTGACACAGGGTCTCAATATGTAGCCCAGGCTGGCCTCAAACTTGAGGCAAGCCTCCTGCCTCAGCCTCCCAAGTGCTGGGATTACAAGCATGCACCACCACTCCTGGCTTTTTTCAGTGTTTTTAAAAGAACTCTTTCTGTTTTGCTTTTGTTGTTTCATATATCCTCTTGGGAGGGCAATATAGCAGTACCTATTATAACTACTGTGATGGTTAATCTTTTTTTTTTTTCTTTTAAACACAGTCTCACTATGTAGCCCAGGCTGGCCTCAAACTAATGGTGATTCTCCTGCCTCATCCTCCCGAGTGCTCGGCAGGCCAGCCCCACCACACCGGGCTGTGATGGTTAATCTTGTCAATGTTTTTTTTTGGTACTGGGAATCAAACTCAGGACCTTGCTCTTTTGAGGCAGGCACAGTACCACTGAGCTAAATCCTGGGCCCCTATTGTCAATCTGACTGGATTGAGAAATACCTAAGAAATTACTAGAGTACAGTTTTGGGTATGTCTTTGGGTTTTTCCAGAGATGACCCAATCATAAGGGCTCTAATTTCAACAGTAAGTCCATTCATGAGTTCATCATATGATAGCATCATAAGGAATCGATGGAAACAGGAGCTGGGGACAGGGTGGAGGAAGTGGATCATGGAGGGACGATCCTAGGAACTATACCTGGTTCCTGGCCCCTTTCTCTCTGACTCCTTCACTGTTCTCTGCTTCCAGACTGGCATAAGGTGAATAGTTTTGCTTCACCATGCCCTACCATCATGACTTGAGGTCTACAGGAATGGAACAAGTCAACCATAGACTGAGACCTCTGAAACAAAGAGCCAAAATAAACCTTTCCTCATTTAAGCTTTTCCCCCTAGATATTTTGTCACAGTGATGGAAAGCTGACCAATCCACCTATTAATTTGAAAAAGTTCATAACATGTCATTATATATAAAAAACTGTAGACCAATACCTACAAGTATGATCCTATTTTTGTTATCAAAAATAAAGGCAAACATACCTACATATACATATCTAAACACATAAAAACACATAGATGCCGGTGTTAACTATGAAGAACGTCTGAAAAGATACACATCAAAGTGCTAGTAGTAGTTACCACTCTAGAGTAGGGTTACAGAATGGTGAATGGGGAAGTAGGGAGAGGGAGGTTTTCTTCTACGAGAAGCAAGTTCAGTGAGGAAGACACATAGGAGCCAGGACTCTACAGCCAGACTGCCAGAGTTCAAGTCCTAGGTCTGGCACTTTCCACATGTGTGAGCTTAAACACACACCTAACACCTTTTAAGTAAGGGATTATTTAATCTTTTTTCTGCCTTAGGTTTTTCATCAGTAAAAAGATTTGAATACTAGTTTCTACCTCACAGGGTTTTTGTGAAAGCAGAATGAGTTCACATATAGTGCTAAAATGCTGTATTTGATATTAATTTAAAATAATACAAAAGGAAAAAAAATAATACAAAAGGGCTGGGGATGTAGCTCTCTGGTAGAATGCTTGTCTACCATGCATAAAGCCTTGGGTTCTAGTCTCAGCACTGTAAAAAAAAGTGAAGACATTAATACATCCTTTGGTGAAAGAGATAATGGATAATCTATCTCCCTGAATTTAATCTCTAGCAAAGTTTTTTCTGATCTTGTAATGCTGATCTGTTACTATGCATGCCCATGGTCCCCACTGGGAAATCACTATTTGTAGTTACTTTAAAAACAACATTTATGCCTATTTCAAGGAAATGTTTCTAAATGAGACATTCTAGATACCTAGGGTAAAGCCTTCTTTGTTTATCTTATAGGGCACAGTACTATGCTCTGAAAAATTGTCTTACCTGTTCCCGGAGGTCCTTGAATAATAGCTAGTTCCCTTGTGAGAGCAAACTGCAAGGCTTCCATCTGGGAGTCATCCAGCTTCAAGGCTTCTTTTGAGGGCCACTGGTTAAGGTCTAAGACATTAACTTTAGGATGTCGCAAGCCCTCAGGAGTCCTCCAAGATTCCCCAATAGTGGAGGGATTCTCTATTAAGGGGGTGAAATCATACCTGCCCCCCATTAGCAAGTATCTTGGCTCTTTCACATGGGAGTCACACTCCACGATATTCCTCTGGAAGGGGACATCTTCCTCTTGGACCTCCTGGAGTCCTTCCAGGACATGTCTGTATGCCTCAAAGTATGCTGTTGTTTCCACCATGAGGAAAGAGTCTGAGGGCTGGACTTCTGCAAGCAACTGCTGGCTCTGCTCATTGAAGCAGAGCTGGACAATTCCTCGGTAGAGATCTTCTTGTTCCCGGTTAGAAACTGTGGCAAAAAGAAATGTCTCAAAATTGTCCTTGGACATGCATACCAAGGACCCATACAGCAATCGCTTAGAATTCTGCCAGCGTACAAACTTCAGTGGTTTTGTGTCAAACTGCACCTTGTAGACAATACCTGATGATGAACACATGGGAGTGATAATCCTGGTATCAAAGTAGATTCGGATGTCATCAAACTTTCTCTTCCTCAGGCACTGGTCCTCAAAGCTTTGGAGAAGTTCCAAAATGCCTTCCCGTAGGGGTCTGACAAAATCTTCTCGCAAGAGGCGGAAGTGGGTATCCAGATAGACAGCAGTGCTATCATATTTTCCAGAAATGATGTTAGGGCGAAGGAAGGGCCTCTCATCCAAGTGTACTTCATTGTAGGTGGGGTAAATGGGCATGGTTCGGTAGCTCTCAACATGGCCTTCTGCCTCAGGCTGCACTAGAGTGTAGGTGTCCACTCTCAAAGTGCCTTCTCGTCTCTTTTCCTGTAGATGTTCAATGATGGTCTGCACCTTTTCCAGGTTCTTCTCTATCTCCTCTTCTATGTCAACACCAGAGGCTCTCAAGGCATTAAGAGAAGCTGGCAGGAGAGAAATGAGCATGGAAGTTTCCTGCACAGAACTGGCAGGAAAGACACTTACGAGGTCCTGGAGAAGGGAGATGATATTGCTTATGTGTTCTGGATACTGGTTTCGAATGTCAGGGATAGGTTCAGTAATCATCCTTACCACATAATTAGGCAGGCATACTTTGAGAAATTTGGAGTTCTTCAATATACCTAGTACATGAAGAATGCTCTGGCGGTCCATTTTGGAGCTGCAAGCCTTCCGAAGAACCTGGCAGATGAGCTCAAGGAAGCTGGGTTTCATGGAAGAATGAGACAGGAGCTCCATCAGCCCTAAACTTGTGGCAAGTGTGATGACCACTTCAGAGGGGTCTTTCTGCAGAAGACTTTCTAGGAACTTATAGCCCAGTTTCTTTACCTGCTGCGGCTGATCTGCAGGCTTTTGGTGGGAGGTCCTCCACTGCTGGAAATTTTCACTGGACCATGGTGGTCTGTGGTTCCTACCCTCTTGGTTGTCATTTCTTCGCCTGGCATCATTCTCCTGACCATGTCTTTGGCCTCTAGCTTCATTACCAGTATGCCCCTCCTGGTTCCTTCTTCCTTGATGTGGGTTCCTACCCATGGCCCTAAATCTTTCTTCCCTTTGCTGGTGAGGAACAGGATGATTATTGGCTCTAGGATGCCCTTCAGGATGACTGGCTTCTCCTCTAAGAGCATTAGCTGGTGGATTATTGGCCTGATTTCTAGTTCTTGGTAATTCTCCATCCATAGGCCCTAAACACAATGAAATATTGGGTAAGAACAAATTCAAGGGGCAAGAAAACCTAATGGGACAATAATGAGCATGTTTTTATTTTCTTTTTTTTTGTTTTGTTTTCATTTTCTAAAACAACTAAGGAGTTTAGTTTTTACTTGGGAGAGAAAAAAAGGTTTCCTACCAAGTTGTGTAATAAATAATAGAT
Source organism: Heterocephalus glaber (assembly GCF_053883595.1). Lineage (NCBI taxonomy): Eukaryota > Metazoa > Chordata > Mammalia > Rodentia > Bathyergidae > Heterocephalus > Heterocephalus glaber. Next base: position 19,327,399 of record NW_028258410.1, on the reverse strand, counting down.
AGGGCTCAGTTGTAGAGTATATGCCTTGTTTGTGTGAAGCCCTGGGTTCAATACTTAACCCCTTAAAATAAAAAAAGCTTATTATCGCTGTGTAGATTATGAAAATGTTATTTCTCCGAAGGAGACAAAAGGAATAAACATTTGTTCAGTGCCTAATATATACCAGAGAACACATATGTGCAGTATCTCATTTAATTCTCACAAACCAGGACATAAGTTTCAGAAGGTTAAAAAGATTAGCTCATTGGTTCTAGTTTCTGGCCAATATCAAACAATAGTCAGAACATGAATTTCGAGGCCAAAAAGATCCTGTTCAAATCTCAGCTTGGCCATTTCCTCATTGTGTAACCTCTGAATCTCAGTGTCTGGTTTGGTATAGATTAAATGTTTATACAAAATGCACAGAATAGTACCTGACACATGAGAAGCTCTCAGTAAATCTTAGCTATTGCTAGTAGTAGTAGCAATAATTTTTTTTATTGGGGATACCCTATTAATTCCTGTAGGTGCTAGTTCTGCTAAACAGTTATCATAGGTAACAGAGACCTCAAGTGTAATAAAACTATGAAGGGAAATACTACCTGAAGTTTGTCCAGCAGCAGCAAATGTAGTTTGAAAGGGGAAGACAGAGCTTTCTCTAACAGGATGCTTTTTCAGCTAATTAGCAGGTGGTGAAGTGAAACATGGATTATCAAGTTTTGTTTCGGGAAAGTGAAATATGAACCTGAACCTTTAAGGAAACTGAAAACAAAACTCAAGTTTTCCTCTTTCTGTAACATGGGTGCACCTACATGGCACTTTTGATTAACAACACACACACAGGAAGGCAGGGGGAGGGGAGGGGTGAGAACAGACTCAGTACATGCAGGAATGCTAGTATCACTCTGGGTGAAGCCAAACTCCTCCTCTTGTTCTGCCACACATTTCATAAGCCACTTTGCTCAACACATCGGAAGTCCAGTTTTTTTCACTTTCTATTCTTTTTTTTTTTGGTACCATGGATCGAACTCGGGATCTTGCATTTGCCAGGCAGGTGGTGGAACCAATGAGCTAAATCCCCAGCCCACTTTCCTGTCTTTTAAAACCGACTCTGGAGCTGACTCAACTTAGCAGAATAATATGGAGATATTTAGCAAAATATAAATGATATACAACTAGACTACAATGTTTTTATAATTGTTATCTTAATATTTACTTTTCAAACTCCCAAAATATTAGAAGAAAATCCTACTTTTAATATTTTGATCTGATTAATGACTGTATCTTGAAGGAATGGAAAACTGTATCATTTCTCTTTCCTTGAACATCCACATATCCTTTAAGATAAAATCCCACAGTTCTTCTTAATTTGTTCCACAGTTAAAACTTGAAAGACAGGGGCCAGGGATTTAGCTCAGTGGTTTCGACGCCTGCTGCACAAGCGCAAGGACTGGAGTTTGATCCCCGGTACCAGAAAAAAAACAACTTGAAAGACATGTTGCAAACTTATGAAAAAACAGGACACTAATTATACAGTGTATTAAATATTGGTATTCTTATCATTTTGTGGTAAAATTTTTGTTTCATAAATAAAGAAAAACAACAAAAAAAAGAAAAACAAATTTTACAATGAAAGTTTTGAGCAAACAGAGTAATTCCTTTAGTAGAGTAATGTTTTTGGAACTTTGATTTGATAACTAGAACTTTAGATTTGCTCTATTCAATATATAGTCACTTACCACTTGTGGCTAATATTTAAAAATTTGAGGGGAAAGAAAAATATTAAATGATTAATGTACTATGATATAATGTATATTCAATTACAATATAATGATAGTATTTTGGATATATTAGATAAGACATCAGATTAAGTTTTATTTTTATTTATTTATTTTTGGTACTGGGGATTGAACTTGGGACTTTGTGCTTCTGAGGCAGGCGGTGGGACCACTGAGCTAAACCCCTGGCCCTAGATTAAGTTTTATTAATACTAAATTTTTAAGATGTTTCATTTGTCTCTTTTTACTTTTTAAAATGCCACTAAAAAATTAAAAATTACATTTTTGGCTTGCATTATGTTCCTACTAGATAGCACTGTTCCAAACCAAGAGTTATTTTCATTTCTGATACTCCATCACTGTTTTTGTTCAAGTGAACTGTACTCATTCATCACTTCTCTCAGGCAAAGGAGAGAGAAGGCTCTGTTTTTCAGTCATTCAAACCACAGCTAAGGAATAAGTCTTTTCTCCCTGCCATGGAAAAAAAATCCCAGGATGCTCTACCACTGAGCTACATTTCCAGCCCTTTCTTAATTTTTTATTTTGGTTTTTGTTTTGTTTGGTTGAGACAGGGTCTAGCTATACGTGAGATGGCCTCGAACTCAATTACTATCCTCCTGTCTCAGCCTCTCATGCTAGGATTACAAGTGTGCACCACTATGCCCAGCTTAATTTTATGAGACAAGGTCTCACTATGTTGCCCAGGCTGGTCTTGAAGTTGCAATCCACCCACCTCAAATTCCTGAGGAGCTAATTTATAGATGTGTGCCACCATACCTGGTAATGCATTCTTAATTGAAAGTTATTTAATCAGGTGGGTCTGTTCACTCACAGGGAACCCAATTTCCTTCTCTGATTAGTCAGAATATCCTTTTTACTAGGTGGGATACCTTACTTACCTCTGTGGTTAGTATGGGGATTCCTGGGCCTGGCCTCCAGATGAGGTCTTCTGTCCTCCATGTCTAAGTCACTTGAATTCTGGTACATTCACGTTACTTTCATTACCTGAACTGCACAGGTTAAGAATTATCAGTGCTCTTAAAACACAACATCTTGCAGAAAAACCCAAAGGCCATCAAACCAGTCCTTCTGCCTGTACATTTTAATGACTTATTAGCCAAGAGTTAAATGTTTTAATCATGAGCACAAGTGCTCAACTCTGTTAACACTCAGAATACAAAACATTAAATTCACAATTTAGATGATTTCAAAGGATCAAATTCTCTTGTTCATTTACTCTTGCATTTTCTTCAGGTATAGGGAATGTCATTAATTCACATCTCAAACAGAACTGGTTTATGCCTTCGCCAAGTTACTTCATCAGTTGTTAGGTTTCATTTTCCTTTTCTACAAGGCAAACAGTGGACCCTTGAGTTACTACCAGCCTGACATGCGAACAATTTCTGTTACAACTGGAATTTTAGTTTTGACTTAAAATCAAAGTCTTGAGTCACAACCCAAATGCTAGCTGCTTGTGCTTCCAGATGGTCTCAGACAGATTTAACCCTTAAAGAGTTCTGGAAGGAACATTACATCTTTTCCCGTGTGGGTTAAGTGAGAAAGCCGGGTCCAACTGAGAAATCTCAGTGTTTCAGGACACTGAGATCTCCCTGTATACAGGAGAGAGACTTTGAAGGCTGTGTAGAGGAGCCTGAGCCTTCAATTGACCAACTTGAGTTACAACTAGCCCTTGTGAACATACTGAGTTTGTAAGTCAAGGATCCACTGAATATTGTTCCCAGGACAAAAGGAATACATTTCTATTACTCTAAAACTGTGTATTTATCACCCTATTTGACATTTCTATTTATAGTACTCTACAGCTTGCAGTCCCCTATAGTTTGAAAATAATTATTGAGTAGTTATCCTTTATCTTACTCTTTGGAACACAGCCAAATGATTAAATCCTCTGCTCTTCTGAATCAAGAGAAAGAAATTACATGTTTCAATAACTAGGAGGCTACAGGGTGCTGTTTCCTTGAGACTAGCTAGAAATCTACAATCTTTCCTGTTTCTTCCATCTTGATGACTTTTTTGACACTGGCTCTGTAAGAAGCCCCTTTAAGGGAACTTTTCAATCTAACTCATGCATATCATGTGGCTGGGGCTAGGGAAAAAGTAGGTGACTCAGAGTCCTCAGCAAAGGGATTTTTGAGGCTGTCCTCATGCTGTCTTAAAATATTCATAGTCAGAAACTGTGAATAGATTTAGCATGATATGAGAGTCAGTTTTTATCTTCACTGGAAAAAGGAGTCCCTTTTGGCCCCCTCTGGGGATGTTATAGGCGAGTCTTTTCTCTCAATTTATCAAACCCTGTTCTCATGGTGCAAGTCCAATATTTAGAGTTGTTTTGTTTTGTCTTTTTAAATTTCCTGAGGGGAAATTCCTTCTTCTTCTGTTTGGAAAATACTAAAATAGAAACCCAGGGGCCGGGGACTTAGCTCAGTGGTTCTGCTGCCTGCCTCACAAGTGCAAGGACCCGAGTTCGATCTCTGGTACAAAACAACAACAACAACAACAACAAAAAACTTAAATAAAATAGAAACCCAGAAATAGAAGAAAGGAAAAGGAAGTATTAGAAAAGGAAAGGAAGGGAAGAGTGCTTTGGGATAGGAAATGCTGTGAAAAAAGAAGACAAAAGTGGGTTTCTTGGGAAACCAAGACTGAAATGCCAGGAAGAAGAAAATCAGTAATGGTCAAGTGGGTTTAGGGATGAGAATTAGAAGAAAATAATAATTACCAGGGTAAGATGAAAGAGGCTGAAGCTGGATGCAGCACCTAGATTGCAGGGAGAAATCACCAGTCTTGAGAGGGGTCACTAGCACCCGGGAACCACTAGTTCTTGCATGAAACATTAGGGTTCAGGGACAGCCAGGGCTGGGTGGCAGTTTTGTGAAGGGAGGTGCCATTCCCTGAACGAGGCAGAATTGGAGAGGCATGGGGGCTTCAACAAGATGATGAGGCAGGGTGCAGGTGGGGAGTGCTTGGTGAAATGACAGGGAACTTAAGGAAGGATGAGAATGCTGAAGATGGGGCAAGAATGAGCCCAGAGGAATATGAAAGGGGTGGCTGAGGTAGAATGTGAGGGCAGAGATGGGGGTGAGGGACAGAGATGGTGTTGGTGAGGCCAGAAGCAGAGGTGGGTGACAGGTGCTGAGTGACGGTGCAAGATGCGCGGCACAGGTGCTGGCACTGAGGAGGTGAGGGGGCACTGAAAAGAGCCACGGAGAAGAGGGGGGTGACAGGGGTGTTCGGCAATGAGGTGCTAGAGGCACTGGGGAGACAGGAACTCTTGAGGGGGATGTGGAGGTTGAAGGTGCCAGGAGTGCTGAGGGGGGTGAGGGGGTGCTGAAGGATGAGTGGGTGACAGGACACCAAGGACAGGAGACAGGAACTCGGGGTAATGCTAGGGGCTGAGGGGGCGCTGAGGACAAAGGGACAGGGACTCTGACGGAGATGACGCGGACTGAGGAGGTGGCAGGAGGTGGGAAGAGGGGGCAAGGACTCAGGGTGGTCATGGAGTTGAGGGGGCGACAGGGCACTGAGGACAGGACAGGGACTCTGGAGGAGGTGATGGCGGCTGGGGACAACAGGGGCACTGAGGAAAGAGGACAGGGATTGAGGGTGATGACGGGAGCTGAGGGGGCAAGAGGCAGCAAGACCCTCGGACTCAAGGTGGTGACGGAGCTGAGGGGGACAGGGGCGCTGTGGACAAGGGGGCAGGGACTCGGGGGAGGTGATGGAGGCCGAGGTGACAGGGTCTCTGAGGGTGACGACGGGAGCTGAGGAGGGGACAGGCTGTTGAGACCGAGACGCAGGGTGGTGACGGGGCGCTACGAAGAGGAGCTAGGGAGCCTGAGGGTGGCGGGGGCGCCGGGGGCCGCGGCGGGCAGGTGCGGGGACCGGAGGGGGCCACTCACCGCGCTCCAGCGCGTCCTTGCACCCCGTCGCCGCCGGCCAGTGCTCAGCTCCGACCCGGGGAGGTCGGCGGCCCCACCCGCCGCCGCGCACTTTCGCTTTTCTTTCCCCGCAGACCCTGGGCGGAGGGAGGAGCCGGGCGGACGGCCCGGAGGAGGAGGAGGAAGTGGAGGAGGAGGAGGAGGAGGAGGCAGCGGGGATCTGGGGCGCGAGGGGCCGGGCCCTGGCACGGCCGGCGTCCCCGCCCTCGGGGAGAGCGAAAGAGCTACAGATGCCTCGGCTCCCCCCGCGCGGCGGGGCCGGAGGGTTCGGGCGGGCGCGGCTGAGGGGAGGGGACTGTGGGGGGCGGATGAGCAGCACCCAAGGCCGTAGCAGGCCTCAACCAGCCCCAGAGGCGAGGGCACGCGGCGAGCGGCTTAGTACGTGTGAAGCGCGACATGGCGGCGAGGCCGAGGAGACCAAGTGGCCCAGAGTGTACGGGGAAGAGGGCGGGGCCAGGCGCGGCTCCGACAACCATTGGAGTGCTTCGGCCTGGGCGGGATGGAGACTACATTTCCCAGGGATCAACGCGGGCCGGAAAGGGAGCGCCTCAGGCCCAGTGCGCACGCGCATCAGCAGCCTGTGGCTATAAAAGGGAGGTTCCAGGGTGTTCTCGTTCTTTTTCTTCGGTCCCTTCTTGGGTGAGTGTCTTTTGTTTTGCTTGTAGAGCTTCTTCCCGCCTCTCGAGCCACGTGTTGTGCGCGGTAGGTGTAGGTTTCTGCTGTTTTCCGCTCGCGAGCCCTGGTCCTCCTTTCAACTATTTGTGCCCTCACCCTTACGAGGTTTTTCGTGCTGGTTGGGGCCTCTGTAGCTGACTCCAAAATCGGCCTTCAGAGTTCGCTGGAAAAATTTTCACACCTTCTGCGTGGGCCTGAAGAGCCCTTGGCTGGTGTAAATGATGACTCCACTTTTTTCCCCATCAGATCGACAATGGTGATCTTTAAGAATATTTGCCAGTTAATTCCTGATACACCAGCTTCAAAAGACAGTTATGTTATTTTGGCCGTGGGAAGATGGCAATTGCTGACCTTTTTTGTTTGTAGGTTATCGCAGTCGGGGAGTACAAAATGGATGTGGGAGTACGGAGTCACCTCTGGGCCTGGCAGAGAGGCCCATTTAAACATCTACAGCCTTGGGTCTCCTGAATTACAAGGTAAGCATTTTGTCTTCTGGCCTGTTTTAAGAAAGGTGCCTTGAAGAAACCCTCTTAGTTGGCTGTGCAAACTTGGAAAAATAAGATTTAATGTCAGTAAATAATTTCCGAGGAAGGGTGAAACAGCCTCCTGTATGCTAAGTATCTGCCCTACTGATAGGTTAGATTCCCCCAGGCCATTGCAAAGGAATTCTGTTAACCTAATAGATATGGGTTCCTAGTAAAAAAACAGGTTTAGAATAAATAGCCCCAAATGAATGGTGTTTTGTGTCATTCTAATGTTACTTTCAAAAAGCACATTTTTTTAATCCTATTTCATTTGTATTTGGGGCTGTAAATTTTCAAATTGGAATGGATAATGGGTTAGCATTTTTCTCAAGCCAATTGTTTTTCAGTTGACCTAACCAGATAACCCAGCCAGTGGGATCTTTGACTCTTGACATAGAATCAGTAAGAGTGTGACACTGGAAGTTTGTACAAGCAAAACTATTAGTGGGATCCTCAGCTGAGGGAAATCAACATTAGTTGAGAAAAGGACTGAGCTGCGTGCAGAACAATAAATGACAAGTTCTTAAATTGCTGGATTGAGCCGACGTTGGGTAATATGTATGTACCAGGCACGGTTCCAGATGATTTGTCTTAAACTACTCTAATGTCCCAGCCTTGTCTGAGCCCTAGGATGGGGACAAAAGATTTTACCTACTTGAGTTGCGGTAGCTGTAGGAACACATGCTAGCACCAATGAGAAGTTAGCCGTTAATTAGTCTTTTGAATACATCCATATATAGAACTGAGAATCTGACCTGAGGTTTAGGCCTGTAAAGGAGAAAGATATAATATGAACACATGTCAGGCCTTGTAACTCATTTTAGTCATCAGATAGCTGTGGCCTCAAATGAGTCGGTATCTCAGCAAAAGTATACTGTGGCCCCACACACGCAGCAAATCTAGTGGGAAGCTAATGTGTTGCCTCGTGTTAAGATTGGTGATTTTTGTAAAAGTTATGCAAAAATAAAAGCAACTGAAGCTGGAAGTTTTTGTTATGAAAGTCTTGATAAGTCATTAGGTTGTCCAGTCTGGCTTGAATTTACCTTCCTGCTTCAGCCTTCCAGAATGCTAGGATTACAGGTGTGTGCCATTATGCCTGGCTCCAGGTTATTTTATGGCAGGTTTCAGTGGAAATGGAACCACTGCGACTGTCTAGAACTGAACTCAATGCCAACTATTTCCTGACAACCCTGGCTACTAGAAATATTAGGTGTAGACTTTGAAAGGCAGGGGTGTTTGACATTGCAGCAATATTGCCAGCAGTGGGACACCAGACACAGATTGACTGCACTTGCAGATGTGGCAGCATACCAAGCAAATCTTACTCCTTTTAATGGGGCTCTCAAGAGTTTCCTGCTAGCATATATGATGACATGAACTTTTTTCCCCAACTGATCGACCATGTTGATCTAATCTATTTAAGCCAGTTTCTGTCTGATATGCCAGCTTGAACAACTGTCCCCCACTTCTGTGGCCATGTAGCTGGTCAGGGCTCATCTTCCTGTGTTTTCACCTCAGGTTTGCTGATGGCATAAACCAGCCTTTGAATGGACCAGGATGAGTTCTGTGAATGGGAAAGGATTGGTAAGTCATGCCCACAAGTCTCCCTTAGACATAGGGCCTGTAAGGAGATGGTAGCTGCTTTTTTCATCCCTAACAGTAATGCAAATTGAGCCGGTGCAGCTGATGACATAACTTTTCCCCGTCAGATCGACCTTGTTGATCCAACTAAACCATTAGCCAGTTTGGTCTGATGCATTGGCCCCAGAGATAATTTGTTTTCTGTTTACTCTGGGTTTTTTTGTTTTTTGGTACCGAGGATCGAACTCAGGCTTTTATGCGCGGGCAGCAAAACCACTGAGCTAAATCCCTGCCCGACCCCCCCCCCCCCCCACCACCCTTTTTTTGTTGTTGTTGTGGTACGGGGGATTGAATTCTGGACCTTGTGCTTACAAGGCAAGCGCCAGATGTTTTCTGTTTACTCTTGACAAGTCTTCTGTGTGCTTTTTAGTGAGTCAGGCTTGCTCTGTTTTATCCAGAATTCAGATTGTTTATTTTGCCCCTATCTGTTAACTTTCTACAGGTCACATCAGGAGCCCTTGGGGCTCAAATTTGTTGTCAATCAGACCTTTGGCTTGATTGAATCTGTCCTGCAACAGGTAAGATTTCAGTTCTCAAACCCATGGAAGTGATTTGACCATAAAAACCCAGGTCTAAGTTGGGTTTAAAACAATTAATGGGGCGGGTGCTGTTCTCCCACATAACTATTTATGACTGAGAATATCTTTTAGTGTGCATTGCAATTAATTATATTTAGGTTTTGATCCTTGAATATCAGCATGAATGCTTCCCACCCTTTTTTAAAGACAAGTGTGTGTCCTCAATCTGGGTTTATTTTTAGCCATGTTCTTACCTGAAAAGGCTTATTTCTAGTTTGACGTTGAAACATTTTCACAGCATGGATAACAATCTTAAGTGTCTGAGGTCCGGAAGAGACAGGTCATCTTAGTGGAAGTTTCCCAGCTTCTTCCTGGTACCAGCCTAGTGCATTGACAGTGAACCTTTTGGAGACATACCCAAACCACAACCCAAAACCCACTTAGGGCAAAGTGCCAACACTGCAATTAAATCTGAAGACTAAGGCTTTAGTTCTAAAGAAAAAAATCTCATATATGTGTGCCATAGTTTTGGCCTGGTGGATTGACTGAAGAATGTGTAGAGTAGACCACATCTTCATTAGACATTGCTGTTCCCAAAAGGTAGCACTTTATTTAGACCACTGATATAATCTTTTTGTTTTCTGTTTAGAAGTTTCTCAGCTATGGAGTGGGAGTAGAAGACCTTGAAAAGTCAGCCCAATGTTTCCTGAGCCAGTCCCACAAGACTTTGTGTATAACAGCCTTCCTATCTGGGAGAAGAAAATAAGATTCTTGAATTCAAGACATTCCTATCTGGGAGAAGAAAATAAAATTCTTGAAATCAAGACATTGTGTGTGGTTGTTGGATGTAAACATTGAATAGGGATAACAAGCAGCATGCAGGTGTCAGTTTAATTAGGGTTATTCACTGGGCCCAGATTTGTGTGAGGGGGAAGAATTGGTCTCTGGGGTGAGGGGTGGTTGGGTTCTGTGTCAAGGTCTTAAAGATGAGCAATGGTGTCAGTAGGTTATTAATGGTTCTGATTTGCTTGTCCTTGATTTTGAGTGGATTTAGAATTTCACCTTTGTGAAAAAGATGGCTTTGATGTGTACAGTGGCTCTTGTTCATTCCTTCATTGGTTCTCCTTGAGGTTTAGGAATTAGGTGTAATAAGGTCTGATTTGCTACCTTTCTGAGACCTACCATAGCAAGGCCGATCCTGTGGCACTTTTCAAACCTCAGTGAATGCCAAGATCTGAGGATGTAGAAGTCCCTTTCAAGTGAATCTGCATAGAACCTGTGTGTGTCCTAATGTATGTTAAACCATCTCTAGAGTAATACAGTGTAAATTTGATGTTTGGGGAATCATGACCAAGGGAATTCTGGGATAAAAAGGCTGGGATGTAGCTGTGTGGTAAAAGCTCATCATCCCTGAAGCCCTGGTTTCAATTGCCAGTGCTACAAATAGCTCCGAAAAGACAGGAAAACAAAGGCCTTGACATGTTCAGATGCAATTTATTTGGGGTATCCTAGCCAGGCATAAAAAGAGCACACTTAAAAAAAATAAAAGAAAGCACTTAAGTGATCCCAGCACTGGGAGGTTGAGGCAGGAAGTTAAGAGGCCAGGAAAGACTACACAGCCAGATGCTATCTCAAATCTAAGCATGAGTAACAAAAAGGGCTGGATGTAGTGGACCTGTTTTCCTGCTGGGTTAATAATTGGTTGTCAGTAGCGTCTGCCCCTGTAGGGAGATCAGGTGCTTTTCAGTTCAACAGCCATCAGTCTACAGCAAGGAGCCCACTTGCCTTGCCTTTTTTGTTTCTTGTGGCACTGGAGATAAAACCCAGGATGCTGGCAAGTGCTCTACCACTGAGCTACAACCCTACTTCCCTTTTTAATGTAACAGCCTCTAGTTATACTAATAATAGCTAACCTTTATTGAACCCTTATGTGTTCTTTGATACAGCAAAGTTTTTCTATTACAACAACCCTCTGAAGCAGATAGTAGGTTCACATTTGAGTTGAAGGAACAGGCTCAGTAAAGTAAAATAACTTGCTAGGTTACACAGCCAGAATATGGCAGAGCCAGTACTCTGACCCTTAGTTTAATTGCAACATATTGCTTAAATGAAGTCTAATGGGTACAGGAAGGAGCCTTTTTCCAGCTTTTTAAGGTTTACATCCTTTTGTGGTTGTGTGCATGTGGCCTGGAGATTGAACCCAGGATCTTTACACTGAACTAAGCTAAGTCCCTTATTTTTTAAATTTTAAAACATGGTCTTGATAAATTGTTAAGTTGCCTAGGCTGGGCTCAAACTTGGGAACCTCCTCCCTCAGCTTCCCAGAGTGGTGCAACTACAGATGAGTAGTATATCTGGCTGGTTCATATACTCCGCTCGACTTCACTGTCCCTGACAGCAGAACCGTGTTTGCCAACCAGAAGCACAGGAGCCCCCGGGGAGCTCCGAGCCACCAGAGTCTCTCGGCTTGGCCAAGTTGGCCTCCTTGAGCTCTGGGACAAGGTAAGGCCCTAGGTCTCACATCCCTTGCAGCCTGTCCCCCCAGCTTCAGCTCATATCACAATTCCACTGAACATTTGATGCTTTGGTCTCATCCCATCTTTTTCCTCTTAGCTGAGGGATCTTGGGCAAATTCCTGCACCTCCATAACCCTGGGTTTCCTTGTCTGTCAAATGAGTTCATAACAATGCCTACATCAGGTGTGAGATTCAATAAAATTATGTCTGTGATAAAATGTCTTAGCCTGGGACCTGACATGTAGTGGGGACACAATTCATCTAGTGAATAACATCTTCCTGGCAGTCAGACAGGAGAAGGTCTGTGTTGGGGAAATAGAAGAAGGATGAATGTGTTCATTGAATGCTTGCCATGTGCCAATGCTGTTAACTATTATCTCAATGAATGTACACCTAACACTGTTTCATTAGTTTTCTGTTCTGACAAAACATCCAAAAAAGATAAAGGAGGAAAGATTTATCTTGGCTCATGGTTTCAGAGAGAGAGAGAGAGAGAGAGAGAGAGACAGACAACCCAAGCCCGACATGAAGGGACCAGGAGCAAGATATACTTTATTCATATTTTGAAGCTAGGCATGGTGGCACATGCCTGTAATCCCAGCACTCGGAAGGCTGAGCCAGGGGGATTGCCATGAGTTCAAGACCAGCCTGAACTACATAGTTTAAGACCAGAACTACATATCGAGACCCTGTCTCAAAACAAAACCTATTTTGGGCCGGGGATTTAGCTCAGTGGTTTCGCTGCCTGCTACGCAAGCGTAAGGACCAGAGTTCGATCCCCGGTACCAAAAAAACCCCCAAAACAAAAAACATATTTTGTCGTTTGAACCTAGGGCCTTCACATTATCAAATGGGTTCAAATGAGTGACATCCCCACACCTTTTTAAATTCTGAGCTAAATTGCCAAAGATGGGTTTACACTTGCAATCTTTCTGCATCAGCCTCCCAGAGTACTGGGATTACAAGCATGTGCCACCATATTAAGCTAAGCTGTGTGCCCAGTGACCTACTTCCTCCAGCTTGGCTCTACCTCCTAAGTTTTCAACATCTTCCAATAATGCCATCCAGCTGTGAACCCATCCATGGAGTAATCCACTGAGGAAGTTAGAACTGTCGTGATCCAACGACCTCCCCGAAGCTGTACCTCTAACAGTTGCATCGAAGACCAAGCCTCTAATATTGTACGTCAGCCTTATGGGGGACATTTTAGATCCAAACCATAAGTGTTCACTATTGTTAAAGTTTATACATTGGACTACTGCTGCTCAGGGAAGTCTAGTGACTTACTTGAGGTCACACACTTTGGAAATAATATTGAGTTCGAATCCTGGCTCTGCCACTTATTGGCCATCTGACTTTGGGTAAATAATTCATGGCTCCCTGGGTCTCATTTCTTTATCTGAAAAGTAGGGCTCAGTGGCTCACTTCATAAACGAGGCTCACAACATTTTAAAGGTTCACCCGTGCTGTGGCATGTGTTAGAACTTCACATGACTGAATGTTATATTGTATATACGTACCACATCATTTTGTTTATCCATCTGTTGATGGACATTTGGTTGGTTCTACTTCTTGGCTATTATGAGTAATGCAGCAATGAACATTGTCAGACAAGAATCCAAGACCCTATTTTCAATTCTTTTGGGTACTGTAATGCGCCACCTTATGGGGATAGTTTAAGGACTAAATCAACACGTAGAACTCTTGTCTGGAAAAGACTCGTAGGAACAAGCCTAGGAGCTTGAACCTGACCAAGGGGTGACAAGGTTGAAAAGTAAAGAGACACAGAATTACGTTAAAATATGGAGGGCAGGGGGCTCTTGTCTCCCTTCGACATAGAGCCCCAAGTGACTGGCGCACCTCGGCTTTATTCACTCAGACACGGGCACAAGCAATACACAGGACTCATCTGTCTCCCTCCCTCCATGGTACCTGTCTGGGTACACTTGCATGCCCTCTTTCTTCTGAGTGTTCACTGAGGAGGACAATTAGACCTCAATCGTCTTATGTGATCTCCCACATCAAATGTTTAGTATTTCCAGTTTCTTTCAACCTTCTTTTTCTCCTACATTTTGCCTGCTTCTTTCCTAACTGTGGCCACATAGTTGCGGGGGAAGATGGAGCAGGGCCTTTCCCAGAACCTGCAGCTCCAGCCTTTGTCTGCAGGAGGCACTGTGGACACATTTCTCCAGCGTGTGATTAGAAGCTTCCATCCTGGCCCTGGAAAGAGGGAAGCCCTTCTGGCAAGGGCCTGGCAGATGGGTGAGTTTTCAGACTCTGCAGCCTGCATTACTAGGATGGACTGCAACAGTGAAGCCTTGGGCGGGGCAATGGAGTGATGATGGGGTGTGCCAAAGCCCGACGCATGGGCAGCTGACTGTGCAAACTCCAGACTCACCCTGCAACAAACATTCTCAAATGAATTTACCCACAATCCCCCTGTCCTAACAAGTCAGTAATCAGTGTTCACTTTTTCAAGTTCTTTTCTGTCCTGTTAGGTCTTATTACACGGCAGGTACTACCAGCATGGCTGAAGCTTCTCATGTTTAAAGGAAGCCAGAAATCCTCAAAGTGTTGCCAATTGACTCCACTTTATAAAGAATAAAACCTCAGGGCTAGGAAGCCACCAATTTGAGGTGGCTAACTTGAGCTGTGTTCCTTTCACCTCTGTCCTTGTCATTTTTTTTTTTTCGTACCAGGGATCGAACTCAGGACCTTGCACTTGTGAGGCAGGCAGCAGCGCCACTGAGGTAAATCCTTGCCCCTGCCCTTGTCATTCTTGTAATAAGATGCCAGATAAAACAGGATACACAAGGCTGGGGATTTAGCTCAGTGGTTCTTGCATCTGCCTCGCAAGCCCAAGGTCCTGAGTTTGATCCCTGGTACCAAAAAAAAAAAAAAGGATATACAATGAAATATGAATGTTAGATAAACCACCAAGAATTTTTTAGTGTAAATACATCCCATTCAATATTGAGGACATAGTTAAAAAATTGTTTGGTATTTATGTGACATTCTAATTTAATTAGCCACTGTGTATCTTTACTTGCTAAATCTGGCAACTCTAGTCCTGGAGTACTTGGCTTGGAATAATGACATCTATTCTTTAAGATCCAGCCTCCAAGGACCTTGCACCTTCTGAGTAACTTTTATGTTCTTTGTTGATTTTTCCTCGAAGGTTGGCGACAAGGTGTCTTACTCCACTTCATATTGCTATAACACAATCCCTGGGACTGAATAACTTCTAAGTAAAGAAGTTTATTTTGGCTCATAGTTTGGGACGCCAGGAATCCCGATAGTGTGGCCCTGGGAAGGGCCTTGTGCTGCTTCAATTAAAAGCAGAAAATAGGGCCGGAATTTAGCTCAGTGGTGCCATGCCTGCCTCAGAAGCACAAGGTCCTGAGTTCAATCCCTGGTACTGCAAAATAAATAAAAGCAGAAAATACAAGGGCAACAGGATTCATGCACTAGAGACAAAATCTGAGGGGGCAGCTCCACATGATAACAACCTGCTCTGTAATCCAGCTCTGTGAGAATTAACCCTTAATTTCTCTCAGTGACCCTGTCACCTCCCCACATCCCCATAATGGCATTCAGATTTTGACTTGAATTTTGGAAGGGACAAACCATTTTCAAACCATGGCAGAAGGCTACTGTTTTTTTATCAGCCATGGCAGAAACAGTCCATCGTGGGCTTATTTTTATCTATGGATTAAAAAGAGAGAAAAGGAGAACTCTGGATCCTCTCAATTGTCAGGCTCCTTTAAACAAATGGTCTTTTGCTAAAATAAACCAGCACCATGGTTTGTTGGTGGGAAGGACTGGAATAAGGGTAGGCCAAGTGGGCAAGATATTTAAAACAATTTTTTTGCACAGATGTTAAAATGGCTGCGTATATAGTCTGGGACTTTGGAGTCACTTTGGCTCTGCTTGGGTAGACCTGGTTTTCTTTTTTGGGGTGCTGGGAATTGAAACCAAGACCTTGCACATGTGAGGCAAGTGCTCTATCCCTGGGCTATACCTCCAACTGACACTCTTACAGGTAGAGGCGGCACCTGTCAAGGGAGGTGGCATTTATCACAGAGCAGTGTGCCAGGCTGACTCAAACATCTCTCATTGCCCTTGGTTCAGTCAACCATACCTCACTAAGGCCAGTCCCTCCTCCCCGAGTCATAGCAACAACAATAACTACCACTACATGGCCTTTTAAAACATTTTCTAAGGGCTCTGTGCTAGGTACTTTACATATTTTACATAGTTTATTCCTCACCTCAACTCTCAGTGGAAGGTCCCATTAACTATCCAATTTTAGTTTAGTTTATTTATTACTTTTTTTTTTTTTTGAGAGAGGGTCTCCCTGTGTAGTTCAGGCTGAACTTGAACTCACTATGTAGCCCAGGCTGGCCTCAAACTCATGGTGATCTTTCTGCCTCACCCTCCTGAGTGCTGGCATGACAGGCCAATTTATCTGTATGGAAAGAAAAGTGATTGGTCAGCCATATAATAAATGGCTCAGCTGATGCCCTCTTTTGTCCCTTCAGCCCTTCCTCTCCTTGTTCACTCTGCCTGGTGCTCCCAGCTTGGTTGCTCGCCTTGTGGCTCCGGTGGGATTTTCAGCAGGACCGGGCAGGGGGCTGGGGGTGAGGCTGAGAGATACAATGCCCTGGTTGCACCTTTGGGGACACCTCAGGCTGGCTGTGTTTCTCCACAAAGGCTATAGTCCCTCTCCGGGCCTCCTCCACCTGATTCTCCTTGGGAGTTGCAGTCACTGTTCCTTCCCCGACCCCTTCAGGAGAAGGCAATCCCCCTCTCTTTTCAGCTCCAGGGGGCCACACTCACCTTTGTCATTCTCTAATTAGACTGTTAGACCTCTTCTGTGTCCTGTGGGCCATGACTGGTACCTAGGCACAGCTAGTATTTGAACCCCAGCACTCCAAAGTAACCTCTGGAATGGCCTCCCAGAGCCGTTGATCCTGTCTGGCACGACATCTCCATTCTGGCTTGGACCACGATCTGCTCTCAATTCTGTCATTTTTCCAGTACAATTGTAGGAAACTATCTGTGCCTGCCAGGTCACTGACCCTACTACAACAAAATCGTGTTGGGTATTACATGACTAGGTCTCAGAAACGAGCTCCTAGCTAACACTGCTGTCCCACCTGACCCAAAGTGCTTAATTAGAACTATTTTGAGACAACTTTCCTGAACATTCCATGAGGGCCAAAGCACTGAGCTGAGCCAAAGAAATGATAAGATGGATAATTACTCCCCAGCCTGTGCCCTAAAGTAGTTCACAGCCATGTCACCAACTACCTGATTAATTTTTCAGGCTGGGATTTCATGGGAGGTGAGACCAACATTATCTACCTGTGGCTCCTAAACTCATGTTTTTTTTTGTTTTGTTTTGTTTAGGAGATTGAAGGCAAGGCCTTGAGCACTGTAAACACACATTCTGCTACTGAGCTACACATCCCCAGTCCCTGAATTCATCTTTTTATTGAGGTATAACATATAGAAATAGACACAGTTCATTCAGCTCGGTGAATTCCCAAGGTGAACAGATCTACACTACAACTGTGTGGCTCATGATTCTGAGCATGGCCAGAGCCCCAAAACCTTGCCCCTAGGGCCCCCTCAGGGCACAGCCCAACTCTTCTCCTCAAGATAACCATGGCCTTGACTTCTAACACCATAGACTAGTTTATAATTATCTTTGTTTGTGTGCTTCCCTTGATAATTGAGCTGGTAGAGTTATTGTAGAATATAATTATCTTTTTTGGTGCTTAAACTGCCACAACTTTGGCCAGTGGAGACCCTTTCAAGCTGGCCTCTCTTGTGATGCTATTAATTTTGTTGTTGTCGTTGTCTTTTTGATACAGGGTTTCATATGCAGTTAAGGCTGAACTCACTTTGTAGCCCAGGCTGGCCTCAAACTCATGATGATCCTTCTGCCTCAGCCTTCTGAGTGCTAGGATTACAGGTGTGTGCCACCATACCTGGCTCAGCTAGGAAAATTTTTCAAATAAAATCAAACAAAATGTTTACTTTTCAGCTAGGAAAAGTCACAGGAGATGCCATGGCATCCATGGAAACCAGAGTGTTTGGGAAAAAGTGTGTATATATATATATATATATATATATATATATATATGCACACACATATGTAGGGGAAAAGTGTATATATATATATATATATATATATATGCATGTTGGAGTCATAAATCGCATGTGGGTTGACACTTCAGGATGTATCACTTTCCACCTGTGTAAGCGCTGAAAATTACATAATCTCTCCACATCTCAGTTTCCTCACTTGAGAAATGAGACTCCTCCTAATAATTGAACTATTGCAAAAATTAAGTATGGGGCTGGGGATTTAGCTCAGTGGTTTCGCTGCCTGCTGCACAAGCACAAGGTCCTGAGTTCGATCCCCAGTACCAAAAAAAAAGAAAAAAAATAATAAAGTATGAAAAATGTCTAGTAGGAATGCTCAGTAAAGATGACCAGTAAAAAAAAATCTATCAAATGGAAAAAAAATTTTTGGCTGTACTGAAGATTGAACCCAAGGCCTCCACACTGAGTACATCTCCAGTCCCGTTTTATTTTTTATTTTGAGGCAGGGTTTCACTAAATTGCTAAGCTGCCTTAACCTTGTGATACTCCTGCCTCTGTCTCCCAGAGAACTGGGATTACAGCCCTCTGGATGGCATGCCTGGCTTTCAAACGGACAAATTCTTAAGGCACATCAGAAATATTAGCAAAATAGATCGTGAGCAGAGTTGGCAACTTAATGATGTGCTGATCTCATTTAGCCATGGGCTTGTG
Organism: Heterocephalus glaber; assembly: GCF_053883595.1. Classification (NCBI taxonomy): domain Eukaryota; kingdom Metazoa; phylum Chordata; class Mammalia; order Rodentia; family Bathyergidae; genus Heterocephalus; species Heterocephalus glaber. Next base: position 19,308,984 of record NW_028258410.1, on the reverse strand, counting down.
CCCCTGGGATATTGCTTTTCGATCTGGAAAAAGTAAAAAAAATTAAATTCTCTCCCTTTCTCTTTTTTAGAACCACTTAAAACAATTGGTTTTTCTTCTTTCTTCTTCCCTCCTTCCAGTTATCTTCTCCCATAAGCTGACTCCCCAGTTACACAAGGGCAGTCCCAGGTTTAGAAGATGCCCTGCTGAGATCTCCTAATGGGCTGATGATTACTGGGAAAGCTGGCTGATGGTGCACTTCAGATGAGGCAGCGAAAAGTACTCCCCTGACACCATTTTTCCAAGCAATCCATTTAACCTGTTGTCAAATTCCTACAATGCTAATATCTTAAAAGCTTTCTTCCCACCCCCCCCACCCCCCCTGCTTTGGGAGCTAGGGTTTCATTATGTAGACCAGGCTAGCCTCAAACTTGCAATCCTCCTGGCTCAGCCTTCTCAGTGCTGGGTTAAAAGCTTTTTTTTTTTCCTTTGTACCGGGGATTGAACTCAGGTCCTTGTGCTTTCGAGGCAGGCGGCAGAACCACTGAGCTAAATCCCCGGTCCAAAATGTTTACTTAGTTTTCGTTTGTTTGTTTGTTTTGTTTTTTTGGTACCCGATATTGAACTCAGGTCCTTGTTAAAAGCTTTTTTTCCCTCTCTGTCTCTCTGTCTCTGTCTCTCTTTCTCTCTGTTTATTGGGGATTGAACCCAGGACCTTCACACTGAACTTCATTCCCAGCCCTTTTTAAAATGTTTTATTTTGTGACAGGGTCCTGCTAAATTGCCCAGGCTGGGCTTGAACTTGCAATCCTCTTACTTCAGAGTCCCAGGGTGCTGGAGTTATAGGCATGCACCACCATACCTGGCATAAAAGCTTTCTTGATGCATAAGAAAACAGACCCAGGGTGAGATGCACTGTTTTAATCACTTTCTTGTCACTGAGACACAGCACCCGACCAACATCCACAACTTAAAGGAGGAGAGTTTTATTTTGGTTCAAGTTTAAGTTCATGGTCAGCCAGTTCCCAAGAAGAAAAAGTTTGGCAGGGGCCATGGTAGAGGAGAGCTGCGCATGGCACAGGGCAGGGGGGAGGAAGATAACCCCCCCAGGCCACGCCCCCAATGCCCACCTCTGGACCAGATAGATTCCTCCTCCTAATAGCAAGTCAGCTAGAGCGCCCTTGTGATTCAGTTACCTTCCAGAGCACCACCTATAAACACGAGGCTTTGGGGGTACATCTAGATATAAACCCTAACATGCCCCAGACCAAAAAAATGCTAAGGAAAATGCCCCTCCAGCGGCAATGGATTATTTAATGATGTTTGTTATATTTCAAATAGCAGTGTATGGTGATCAAGACAGGACAGAGCTGCTGGAAATGGAAAGTTGGGGTGGCTGCGAATCACTAGAATTTCTGGAAGCCTAGTATGTGCTGCAAAATCATTCCTATCATTTTTATTTTTATTTTTTATTTATTTTTTCGGTAACGGGGATCAAACTCAGGACCTTGTGCTTGCAAGGCAGGTGCGGTGCCACTGAGCTAAATCCCCGGCCCTTCATTTTTATTTCTAAACTTTATTTTTCTTATGGGTAAAAATGTAATTTGTGATTCCTAACTCACAGCGTTGTGAGTTGTGAGGATAAAAGGAAATGCTTTGTAATGCTCATGTTTTGTGCAAATACTAGTGGCCCTGACTCTGCCAATTACTAGAGGAGTGAATTTGTGAAAGTGAATTAACCTTTCTGTGCCTATTTTCTCATATGCAAAATGGTCTGATGATGTTGGGAAAGGTGGTGCACACCTGCAATTCCCGCACTTGGGAGGCTGAGCCAGGAGGATCGCTGTGAGTTTGAGGCCAGCTTGGTCTGCTATTTACCTTCCTCCCTATAGTAACATTTCCACCAATGGTACAAAAGCAATAGGGGGTACAACTGCTGACTCCAAGGTAGTGAGTGAAACCCAACCCTACTAGTGATCATTGTAGACACATATCCAAGCATAAGGCATACACTCATCATGATAGCCTTAGAAGAGAGATCCCATTATTAGATCAGGTTGAGTTTGGGAGGAGTTTGTTTGTGCATGTGTTTGATTCTGGACTGAAACCTCTATAAACTGTGAGCTAAATAAAGGTTTTCTGCTTTTCCCCCTTTAACTTTGAGTGTTGGATATTTTGTCTCAACAATGAGAGAAAACTAACAGAAGGCAGGGCCGGGGATTTAGCTCAGTGGTTCCAGCGCCTGCCTCCAAAGCTCAAGGTCCCGAGTTTGATCCCCGGTACCAAAAAAAAAAAAACTAACAGAAGGCAGGAAGAGCCTGAGTGCAAGGCCAGTCCTCTGTCCTGGGAAGTCCTCACAGTCCTGGGCAAATCAGGGTGTCATGCTACCTTGGTGGGGAAAGAGAGAACTTTCTAGGGTTTGGAAATGTTCAACACCATTATCTGGGTGATGGTTACCTGGGTGTGTGCACAAAAAATAATCAAACTTTCCAATTGAAGTTTGTGCACTTTACATGCTCTACTAAATGTATGTTGTACCTGAAAAAGTACTGATGTCCACGTGTATTCTAGATCAATTAAAACAAAATCTCTGGTGGAGGATCCAAGGCATTGATATCATGGAAAACTCTTCTCCAGAGGTTTCTCATACTCAGCCAGGTTTGAGAATGAACTTGCTCACATCTCCAGGGATCTTGGTAAAGTGAGGATTCAGCAGATCTAGGCTGGGGCTGAGGTTCTGCATTTCCAACAGCTCCCAGGGCTGCTGCTGCTGGACCATGCCCCACGTAGCAAGGGCAAGTTTGCTCTAGGTTTATCCTCTGGGGTGGGCGAGGGGCTTCTCTGAAGCTTGTTGGTGCTGTTAGTGACCAAGGACAGAAGTGGAGGGGGTGCCAGGGTACTAGCTGTGGGGAGGCAACATTCAAAGAACTAAGATTTAGGGTGAAGTTAGAAAAAAAAACAACAAGTGGGCTCATGGGCAATCACATCAGTGCAGAAGCTCTCCCCACCCCCCAGCATGCCAGGCTGGCCTGAGCCTTGGATGCCCTTCCTAGCCACTCAGGATCGAGGAGCCCAGAGAGGTCCTCTTGCTAATCTGAAGTCACCCAGGAGCCCATCTGTCTGAGGCAGCCTTGTGTGGCATCCAGAGGTGCTCTGTTCCTCTGTTCACAGACACTGTGGAGACTGATATGGGGCTGTGGCTGCTTTAATCACCCAGATGGGAAGCTGGCAGAGGGAGCCCTGCCTGGACAGAGATTAATGACTCCATTATCCTCCTGGGCAATCATCCTGTGCGGCACCAGCCGGGAATGTAGATAAAGGTGTAAATAAAGTCCTTGTTCTGAGTGAGCACATTTTCCTTTGTCTCCAGATGGGAATTTGCTCCCAGAGACCCTTGGCTCAAATCCAGCAGATGTCTTTGTTTGGCAGAATGACCTGGTTGGTTGCAGGGCATGTGCCTCTTGGGCACAGGGCAGAGGGTTGGGGGCAAAACTGTGTCACTTAGGGCGGGGGATTTAGCTCAGTGGTTCCAGCACCTGCCTCACAAGAGCAAGGACCTGAGTTCGATCCCTGGTACCCAAAACCAAACAAACAAAAAACCCCAAAACAACAACAAAAACCAAACTCATAACTAATACATGCTTGCTGTGAACAACTTAACTAGAAAGTCACGTACAGGGTAACAAGTGACAGCGCTTGGTCTCCTTTTCTTCTCTCTGAAGTAACTATCGTCAAGTGTTTGGTGTGGTGTGCATCCTTTCAAATGTGCGTCCTTTGGTGTTTTTGGATTTTCCTTTTCTTTTGTTCTTTTCGGTGCTGGGGATGGAACCCAGGGCTTCATGCGCACTAGATAAGCGCTGTACCACTGAGCAACACCTCCACCTCTGTTGTTTTTTCCTTTTGATTCAGTTTCCATCCAACTTTGCTGATGTATCTTTGAAATAACACAGGGCATGTGTTGTAAGGAGGTGTGTAATTTGATTACTTTCGACATACATGCACCCAGGGAATGTCATCACAATCAGTATAGAGAATGTATTGATACCCATCCACCCCTGTTTCCTTGTGTCCCTTTGAATCCTCCCACATCTCCACCACCAAACCACTTCTGTCACTATTTATCTGCATATCTAGATTTTATATCTAGCCATATCTATCTCAAGATATATATAATTTTTTGGCCTGGTGTCTTTCACTGAGCAGGATGATTTTTAGTTTCTTTCATGTTGTAGACATGGACAATCTATTCCTTTTCTTTGCTAAGTAGTATCCTATGACAACGGGATAATTGAAAATTTGTCTATTCATTCATCTGTTGATGAATATTTTAAATTTTCTAGTTTTTGGTGATTACAAATCTTTATTTGAAGACTTGTATAGAAATCTTTTGTGGACACAAATGTTTTAGTTTCTCTCAGGTAAATGCCTAGAAGTGGAATAGTTGGGTTGTACCACAAGGTAAGTACATGTTTAACATTTTTGTTTGTTGGTTTGAGACAAGGTCTTGCTATCTATCCCAGGCTGGCCTCAAATTCGTGGTCCTTCTGCCTCAGCCTCCCCAGCGTTGGTATTAAAGGGATGCACCACCTTGCCTGGCCATGTTTAACTTTTTAAGAAATTACCAGACTCTTTTCCAAAATGGTTTGCTACTTTTTGTATTCCCACCAGCAGTGAGAGTTCCATGGGTTCTACATCCTGGCCAGCAGGGTTTTGATCAGTCTAATTGTAGCCTTCCTAGTGGGTGCAAAGTGCTATCTCAGTGCAATTTGAATTTGCATTTGCCTAATGGCTAATGCTATCAAGCATTTTCTTTTGTTCTTATTGGCCACTTACAAATATTTTCCTTAAAGGGTTTGTTCCAAGTTTGTTGTCCTTCCTGTTATAGAGCCTGACTTTCTCTCTCTCTCTCTCTCTCTCTCTCTCTCTCTCTCTTTGGTTCCCTTCTTTTTTCTTTCTTTCCTTCCTTCCTTCTTTTCCTCCCTCCCTCTTTCCTTCCCTTTTCCTTCCCTTTCTTTTTCTTCTTTTTGAGACAGGGTTTCATTGTTTAGGCCAGGCTGGCCTTGAGTTCACTATGTAGCTCAGGCTGGCCTCAAACTGGTAATCCACCTGCTTCAGCCTCCTAAATACACCACCATTTCTTGCTCTGTTTTCTTATTATTGAGTAGAAGAGTTCTTTATAGATATGCCAAGTCCCACCTTTTATGCCACTTATGTTGCAGCAGTGGATATGAAGAATGGTATTTAAAGTCTCATGTAAATTAGATTTTTGTTATATTTCCATTCAAATTTTGAACACTACATCCTCTTTTATACTGAGAAAGGGCTGGATGTGTGGTGCATGCCTGTCATCTCAGCTACTTGGGAGGATGAGACAGGAGGACTGCAAGTTCAGGGCCAGTCTCAGCAACTTGGTGAGATCTTGTCTCAAAAAAATTAAAAGTGGCCCAGGGATTTAGCTCAGTGGTTATGCAGCCTGCCTTGCAAGCGCAAGGTCCCAAGTTTGATCCCTGGTACCAAAATAAAATAAAATAAAATAAAATAAAATAAAATAAAATAAAATAAAATAAAATAAAATAAAAGAGATGGGGCTATAGGTCAGTGGTAGAGCACTTGGCTAGCCTGCAGAAGGCCCTGGGTTTAATCCCTGGTGTCAAAAAAGCAAAAACAAAACAATGAGAAAGGGATGGTTTCTTTCCAAGACACTTCCAGCTTCTGATTTCCCGGCAGCCCTTCCCTGTGCTAGCTCCAGCAGAGTTCTGTTTAGCCAAGACACAGAAGGCCCTGAAGACACAATGGATTTCTTACCCACAATGGTTCAGTGTCCATCTCATTTCTTCTACTGGCTTCTAGAACATTTGATGTGCTGCTCTGGATGCTCCTGCCATCCCCGCTGTGCTCCTTGTACAGAAGAGACATTGGCACTTGGGGAGGGGCCGAGTTTTGCTGCTGTCTGTGGGACACTCCCATTGTCAGCCTCCCTTCCTTTGGAGGAAAAAGGTGCCCAACCAACCCCTGGCTGTCCCAGTCATCCTGGCTGAAGCACCAGGCGTATGAATGCAGAGGTCATTTCTGACACCCTATCAAGCCTTGCCATACCTTCAGCTGCAGCTACGTTCTGACTGCAGTGAGTGTGAGACCTCAAGCAATGACCACCGTGCTGAACCCTGTCCACTCCCAGGACCATGAGAGATGATAATAATTCTTACATTTCTCTTTGTGCCTGGAGACGTGGCATCTGCCAAGTGCCCCCTAGCCCCCAGGACCCTTACAAAAGGACAGCAAGGAAAGTTTCCTGGGAACTGGGTCACCAGTCACTTGGATGCTTCAGTCCTGGCAGAAGGGAGAAGAATCGGATAAAGAAGGCTGGGGACTTTACAGGAAGCCACTGGCCCTCGTTATGGGGACACATTATGGCTAGGAAGGGCTGCCTGGCCTTACATAACCCACTTATGTCATTGGGACCACCCCTCCCTGCTGTAAACATTTTAAAATCTGTCTTTGTAAATATCTTGTAAATTACACACTGATAAGATACAAATACACAGATGTATCAATAATCCCTCCGTTTCTACTCCCTTTTTAATTCTCCAGAGGCAATGATCTAACATTTTCCATATTTATTTGAATAAATAATACAAGACATCTGGCAAAAATGACAAAAAGCAGAAAAGGGTAAAGAGAAAAAAGCAAGTGCCCCTCTTCACCATGGCTCTCCCCAAAGGCAACCTCTTGTACCAGTCTGTTCCATCTCCTTCCAGAGACATGCTAGCATGTGTCAGCACATAATACAAACGGCCAGAAAAATGAAACAGGAATGGTAACATGTGGCAAACATGGCTCCATTCCTTGTTTTGTCACCTAACAATGTATCTCAGGGGTCTTCTCTATCAGCCCTGCTTCCCCCTGCCAGAAGGCTGCACAATATTCCACTGTGAGGAGGGACCCACCTCACGTAACCAGCCCCTATTAAAGGACCTTGAGGTGGATGCCAACATTTTGATATTACAGTAAGCAGAAAATAAGCTCGGACTCACGTGTTCTTACACACGCATCCCTCTATCTGTAAGATTCTTGAGTCAGAGGCACAGCTTTTGTAATTTTGGTAGGAACTGACAAAGTGTCTTTCAAAAAGTCTGCACTGATGCACTTGCTGGCCAACTCTGAGCTCAAGGGCTCTCTGTCATAGCCGTCCCAATTCTACTCAAATAAAAAAATCAACCTTTTTGGTATTGAATTGTGTGCTCTGTATCTCTGCATTTTATACCTGAAATGTTTTATTAGGAAGTTGTGCCTCTGTGTGTGCTTAATTGTCATGGCAAACACTTTTGGCCTTTTTTTTTTTGGTACCGGGGATCAAACTCGGGTTCTTGAGCTTGCAAGGCAGGCAGCGGAGCCACTGAGCTAAATCCCCAGCCCACTTCTGGCCCCTTGTAGCTATTTTTTGGAGTTTGATAGTGTGTTCATGCATTCATTCGTTGATTTATCAGATTTAAATATTATTTATTGATTTTTGCTCCAACACAAGAAGATCTAGCTCACTTACAGCATTATCCTTGTGCCTCATTTATCTGCCTTTCTGCTCTTCTTTTCTCTTTGCTTATGAAAAACATTACTGGCTTTCCATTCATGATAGTGATATATTTTTCCTTTTCTTTTAAAAGCAATGTTTTGCTGGGTGTGGTGGCACGTGCCTGTAATCCCAGCACTCAGGAGGCTGAGTCAGGAGGATCACTGCAAGTTCAAGGCCAGCCTGGGCTGCATAGTGAGTTCAAAGCCAGCCTGAACTACATAGTGAGTTGCAAAATTGACTAGAAAGTGTGGAAATTTCCCGTATACCACCTGACTCCCGGTTCCCTTGATCAACCTCCCTCACTAGAACGGCACCTTTGTCACCATCCATGAACCTACACTGATACATCATGATCACTCCAAGTGCATAGTGTAATCTTGGTGTTGTACATTGTGTGAGCTTTGACCATGTACAGTGACAAGCATCTATCTTTTTTCTTCTTTTTTGGCACAGGGTTTGAACCCAGGGGCTTCATACTGAAATACATTCCTAGTCTTTTGTTTTTCTTTCTTTTTTTAAGCCAGGGATTCATTAAGTGACTAAATTACCCAGGTTGGACTCGAACTTTGTATCCTCCTGCCTCAGCCTTCCAGAGTGCTTGGGATTATAGGCCTGCACCACCAGGCCTGGGTAGGTCTGTACCATTATAGTACCATACAGAACAATTTCACCACCTCTGTGTTCCACCTGTTTATCTCCCTTCCCAATACCTGGCAACCACTGATCTTTTTAGTATCACTATGGTTTGCTTTCTTCAGGAATGTCATTCAGTTGCATCCATGTCACTCTGGCTTCTTTTTTTTGTTTGTTTTTTGGTACCGGGGATCGAACTCGGGTCCTTGTGCTTTTGAGGCAGGCGACAGAACCACTGAGCTAAATCCCTGGCCCAAGGCTTCTTACATTTAGTAATATACACTATGTTTTCTCCATGTGTTTCCGTGGTTTGATAGCTCATTCCTTTTTAGTGCTGAATAATGTCCCATTGTTTGGATGTGTCACCATTTATTTATTCATTCACCTACTGAAGAAAACCCTGATTGCTTCCACATTTTGGCCATCATGAATAAAGCTGTTATAAACCTCTGTGTGCAAGTTTTTGTATAGACATGAGTTTTCAGCTCCTGTGGGTAAATACCAAGGAACACATGTGCTGGGTTGTACAATAAGAGTGTTTTTAGTTTTGTAAGAAGCTGCCAAACTGTCTTCTTCTGCTCAGTAGCATTTGCCTCCCTACCAACAAAGAGTGAGAGCTCCTGCTGTTCCCCATCCTCATGGGCGTTTGGTGTTGTGTTTTGGATGTTACTGTTGTAATATGTTGTGTAACGGCATCTCATTTCAGTTTGCTGACCTCTAAGGACATATGATGTTAAGCATGTTTATTTCCTGTCTGTATATCTTTTTTACAGGTGAGGTGTCTTTTTAGCTCTTTCGCCCATTTTTATTTCTTTTTTCTTTTTTTTGGTACCGGGGATCAAACTCTGGACCTTGTGCTTGCGGGGCAGGTGGCGGAACCACTGAGCTAAATCCCCAGCCCTTGCCCATTTTTATAAACAAGCAATCAAACAAACAATTTCGCGGTGCTGGAGATTGAACCCAGGGCCTCATGTATGGTAAGCAATACCCTTAACACTGTGCTACAGCCCCAGTTTTGCATATTTTAAAATCAGGTGTTTATTTTCTTGTTGAGCTCTAGGAGTTCTTTGCGTTTTGTTGTTGTTATTGTTGTTTTTGAGACAGAATCTTGCTATGTAGTTCAGGCTGGTCTTGAACTCGCTAGGTAGCCCAAACTGGCCTCAAATTTACAGCCATCCTCCTGCCTCAGCCTCCCCAGTGATAATCCTGGGCTGGATAGCAGTCCTTTATCAGATATGTTTTTGCAAATATTTTCTCCTTGTCTGCGGCTTGTTTTCTCATTCTCTTGAGTAATATGCAAAAAACAAAAATAAAACACCACCACCACCAAAACCCTATTTTTTTTTTTTTGGTACCAGGATCGAACTCTGGACCTTGCACTTGCGCAGCGGGCGGCGAAACCACTGAGATAAATCCCCAGCCCCAACCCTATGTTGTTTTAAGTGTGAAAGAGCAATATCTAGGAAATAATAGACAAGATGGTAGGAACATGGCAAAAAATGGAAGTGACTCAGCTTTGAACGACACCGATGACAGACGGAATCCGGTACACACCTGGCTCTTTCCCTGGCCATCATCATGCCTGTCATTACTACTTTGACAGTAACGGGTGGCTGCTATTACCGTTACAGTGCAGTGGCTCTAAGGTTGCTGCTGTAACAGTACACGGTTGTTACATCGTAACACGATCGCTCGGATGCTTGTCTCTATCTCTCTCGACCCGGGGAGCTCGGGAGAGTCGCCTGAGGTTTTCTTACCCCGTAGCCTTGCTATTTTACCGTCACAAAGAGCAGCGCAAAGTTTGGAAGGCAGAACAGGGGTGGATTTCAGTCTCGGACAGGTAGGAGGATGTGGGTCCGAGGAGGGGCGGCCCGGCGTCTCTGCCCCAGCTCAGGACGGGGCGGGCAGGCTCTGTCCGGGTCGGGCGTCCCGGTGGCAGCCGAAGCTTGGCAATGGTCCCGCGGGACCCGGCACGACCAGGGCTTGGCGGGTGAGCAGCTGAGCGCAGGTGCCGGACGCGGGGCCAGAAGCGACGAGGACTTGGGGGCCTGGAGGGGACCTGGGCCAGGGCGAGCACGGGTAGGAGCCAGGAGGGACGCTGGAGTCAGGGGATCTCCTGAGGTTGGGAGAGATTGGGGGAGGGAGGTGCTTGGGTTGAAGTTGAGTTCGAGATTTAGCAAATAAAAATATGGGCCTTCCAGTTAAATTGGAATTTCCAATAAACAACTAATGTTTTGATAGAATAAATATGGCATAAAATACTGCATAGGACGTGCCTGTGTGTTACTGGTTGGGGCGCTGTGGTGCACGCTTGCAGTTCCAGCTACTTGGAAGGCTGAGGTGGGAGGATGGTTTGATCCCCAGTGTTCCAGGCCACCCTAGGCAGCACAGCTGGCCTGGTCTCCGGGGCGAGGGGTGTGGAGGCCTAAGAGGAAGGAGGCGGAAGAGCAGGTTAAAATGCAGGCAGGCAGAGGCCACAGTAAAGTCCCCCTGGGCTCCTTCCTGGTGGCTGGCAGGCTCAGACGAAGGTGGGTCCATAGCCCCCAAACTTAGTGGTGATCTTAGCTGAGTCATTCGTAGGGAGGAGTTGGTCCTTTTGAAGTTCCAGAAGTAAAATATTCACCTTCCCTGGAGTAAAAAACAATCTGAATTCTGTCACCTTGTAAAGTGAAAATGATCCAACTTTCCTGCATCAGGGAGGAGAGTGATGATTATGGGGCCCGTGCTCTCTGGCCTGGCTGTCCCACTGAACCCCATGGGGCCATCACAGCCTGCGGGGTGCCTGGGGATAGCAATGCCCCTGATTAGCAGGGTCTGGCCAGAGAGGTGGCCAGTGGTGGGTGGTGAGATCTCTTCCTCTGGTCTCTAGCTCCTTGCTGCTCCCATGAGTTTGGGTGGTGAATGTTTTTTTTTTTTTGGTACCAGGGATTGAACTCGGGGCCTTGCGCTTGTGAGGCAGGTGGAGGCACCACGGAGCTAAATCCCTGGCCCTGGGTGGTGAATGGGAACTCAGGATGTTACGGCAAATTGGGAGTTGAAATGACCTTTCAGAGACCAGGAGAGTTGGGGAAAATAAGAAAAGTTTATTGCCAGGCAATGGCCAGTCTCAGGAAACAGGTCCTTATAGACTGACCATGAGTTATGAAAGCTTCTCCTTTGTATAGCATTTATAGAGTAAGAAGTTCAAATTGCAGTTACACAGCTGGGTGGCAAAACAGCAAGGGACCTTTCCATAGCTTCAAGGTTGGGGGGGTTACATAAATAATTTCAAGGCTGTTCTCTTATCTTTTCGGGAACAGGCTGCCCCATCTGAGGGGAAAGGGTAACCCAGCATGTTTTCAAACAGGGACAAGTTGACGCAGGTGGGGTTTTGCAATAGCTCACACAAAGCACAAAGACAACATATTTCTGCTATATTGTTATTTTAAGCTGACATACAGTTCATGGACAGATGTGCTACAGTCATTATTCATTCCAAGTTATGTTTGGCAGCTCCTTCCACTTCAAGGAAGCAGAGAGGGAAGAAGTAATTTGGGGTATAGCGGTCCCCTAAATCACAGCAAGTGACACCTCCTCCAGACGGGTTGGGGCAGGACTGTCTTGGGAGGACTTCTGCCTGCTTTCCTGGGGTGGTGAGCCAGCAAGAGGGAGCTGGAGTCCCTGACTCAGCCCAGATGGGGCCCAGGGGGACCTGGCAGAGTGATCACCAGGATCCATCTTCAGCAGGGATCCTTCCCCATATCTGCTCTGCAGAATCACTCGATGCTATCAGCAGCCCCAGCTCTCCTAGAGGAAACTGCTGGGCCCTGAAGGCTTTGTTTTCCCCTTTGTTCTGCTCCTTTGGAACCTGCCCTCCTGTCTGGGTTGGGCTAAACCAAGGTCATGTGAATAGACCCCAGGGAAAGGTTAATTTTCTATTTCCCAGGGGAGCAGGCAGGAGGGGATGTGGGGACCAACTAGGGGGTGACGGAGCCCGCCGTCACTTGTCGAACAGCACCTGAATGGGGGAGGACGAAAAGAAAGACGCAGAGATGGAGTCGGGAGCCCCCCAGAGAGACTGCCGCCGCCACTTTTTTATTCTCCTCCCCTTTTTATCACAGGTGAGTTTGGTTATTAATCATGACCCTTACCCAAAGACACCTGCTTCCTTGTTCTCTAATTCTTTGGAAATTCCCCACCCTCATGGGCTTTCTTGTTTCTCGGGTTTACAAAACGTCCATCATGTTCCAGGACAATTTCTGAAGGTAAACATCTAATTTGACAAGGACGCGGTTCCTCATCACAGAGTCTCCTTGCTCTATACAATGGAGGGTAAGATTTAACATGGAGCCTCTATGGCTAACACCGCTCTCCACATCTCCCCCTGTTTTATATATTATGATCAAGGTCCCTTGATCACGCAGATAGGCTGTGCCTGTCTCAGGTGAGGAATATAAAGAAATCCCTTACCCGTCATGGAGTCAAGAGCGTCACAGTACTCTTGCTCTGTCTTGGGTTGGTGATTTCCTGTATTCCTCTTACCCGTCATTGACTACCAGCCTCTGCAGGGAATTACACCATGGGTTTAGGTGGTGTAGCATGTAATTGTAGACCATGAATACTTCCAGCCATCCTCATTAAACAATGCATAAACATCTGTAGTAGCGCCGGAAGGAGCATGCATCTAAGAGGCATCCCTCCTCCAATAATTACTATGGAAATGAGTTACCGTGTAAATGCAGATGTAGATGGCAGGACTTTTCTAATTTGTTCGATAAAATCCTGTGCAGCCTGGGCTGCATCAAATTTTAGGGGTTCTGCATTTTGGAGATCTATAATATCCAAATCTAAGAACACATTCGCAAAACCCTTATCTGATTTTCTGTTCGGGTGACACAATTGCTTATTTGACAATTGAAGTAAATTACATTATAATAATCATAATCTTTCTGAACACTAATATTTCCTACAAGCAATACCTAAGAGCGCATGACATGTGCAGTGACATTTCTTTTGGGATGACAAGAATTTTCAGACCAGTCCAAAACATAAGTATCAAATCCAGTAATATTATATCTCACAGGGGCATCTGCCACACATCTCTTCTATGGAACAGTCCCACTGGAGCATTAAAAGTTGGAGGCACTACACCAGTGGCCTCTATACCCACAGGTAGATGTAGATGGACTCCAGTGATCCCGCCTTTGCATTGATCTACCTGCCTTCCTGCCAGGATGCGAGCACTCAGTCTTATACGATCAGTTCTGTTGATTTTGAAGAAACATATGGGGGTTCCGGTTTCTGATCCCGTATAGTTGAACAATCGGACCTCGTTCTTGTCAGGTGCCGCCGGCTCATCCAACAGCCTGGTATTGTTCACCCATACCATTACTTCTCCATTTTTTCAGCTCGTTGGATGTACAACAGGTGGATCAGGTACATAAGTCCAATAAACCTTCTCATTAAGCGTCATCATTAGATTTACCAGCAGGACAGTTGTCGGGATCATCCTAAGGGGCAGGAGAATTTCCCGCAAAACGGACCCATCTTTCAGGCAGCCACCTGGCACCTTCAGCGTCCTGCGGGAAAACACAAACGTGCCCTCGTCCCCATATCAATACCGGGCCAGGGCCACTCCATACACCTGTGAGGGGATCTTTCCACCTCACTTGAGCATATGATGATTTAGTTTTAGGATGCCACAGCCATTCTGCTGCAGTCAATCCACAAGCATCCACAATCAAAAAGTTCAGGATGAAGAGAGCATGATGTAAATAATTCTGTGGGGATAAAGGGTATAACTCCTTTTTTATTTTTTGCAATTGATTTTTTAGAGCACCATGGGCTCTTTCCACAATCCCTTGGCCTTGTGGGTTATAAGGAATACCTGTCTTATGGGCGATACCCATCTGTTTACAAAAGATTTGAAAAGCTTTACTAGTATATCCTGTGCCATTATCAGTTTTAAGAACGATAGGGACCCCAGGTGTGGCAAAGCATGTTAAACCATGGGCTATCACATGCTTCGTAGCTTCTCCAGTTTGTGCGGTGGCCATAATAAATCCTGAAAAGGTATCAATACTTACATGTATATATTTCTGTTTTCCATATTTGGCAATATGGGTAACATCCATTTCCCATAACTGATTAGGTTTAAGACCGCGGGGATTTACCCCATAATGAGGGACAGAATGATGTATAGGACAGGCAGAACATTGCTTAACTATTTGTCGAGCGGCTTCTCGAGTTATATGGAATTGCTTCCTTAAGCTGTGGCTATTTTGATGATGTAGAGCGTGAGACTGCTGAGCTAATTCCAATTGACTGAAAGCTACTAGCCATGTAGCCTGATCCGCAAGATCATTTCCCTTTGCCAGGGGTCCGGGAAGCCCAGAATGAGCCCTAATGTGACCCACTTAACAAGGACAGGTCCGGGCAGGTATGCACCGTTGTATCTGAGCAAAGAGCTCCTGTATTTGATTATTGGCAGCATCAATATAAGCAACTGTTTCAAGCACCTATAAAGATTTAACAATATAATGACTATCTGTATACAAATTAAAAGAATAATGGGCCAAAAGTTCAAATACCGCAGCGATGGCGCGAAGCTCAACAGTCTGAGCAGAGGCGGGGGCTGTATGAACAATCTGTGGCTTTCCCTGAATAACATGCCACAATACCACTGGAAGACCCATCAGTGAAAACCACTTGATGTCATAATCAATATCATTTCTATTAGCCCGATTTAATTCAGCTGTTCTTTGACATTGCTCGGAAAATTCTGTTTTCCAAAGGAGGTAATCTCCCCCAGACAGGCATGCCTTAGCAAGCTGTCTCCAATCTCCAGGAGGCAGCGCCTCCGTGCTCAACGATTCTAACATAGCCTGAGTAAAAGGTGCGGTAGGGCCATATTGCGCACATGCCATTTTTAACTCTTTGAGTTCCTTAAAAGATATCGGCCGATGGATTCTGACCATATTCCCTTGAGCGTCAGCTTCCTCAAATACTGGACAAGCTAAATGAAAGCCCTGGGTATCTTCCCCTCTGTCAACCTCCTGTTGCAGGGTAGCTTGTAATGGCGACAGAGACCGAGAATTGACAGACAAAGGCCTGGGTCCTGGGGGATGTTTGATTATGGCTATAAGAGGGTCCGTTTTTTTCATTAATCTTGGAGCTGCAACGGGCGGGGGATCAAGACCAGCAATTATACTAGGAACTATTCCTCCCTCACCCTGAGTCTTCTGGTCTTCCTCTTCCACCGTTAAGCCTGTCTGCCACTGCTGACAAAGAGACTCCAATCTCTTTCCCAATCTAGTAATCCTTTCGGTCACGTCCTCATTCGCTGGCTGTCTGGATTTTTCGGTTTTCCTGGCCACGGCTACGATCGGGGGGGGGGGGGGGCAGTCCTCATTGTTATACCTAGCAGCCTCTTCTTCCAAAGCATCAGCATCTCCCGGGTTTAGGGGTCCCTCATCCGGAAAAAAACCCTTCCTTAGTGCAGGCTCTGCCTCAGCATACACTGGCGGAGCAGATGGCTTAGTTTCACTTTCTATAGGAGGCGGAGGGACAACCTCGGGAACACCAGCCTTGTCAGGCTCCTCCGAGGAAGGACTTGAGGAGGGTCCTTCAACCCTCTCTCCCTCATACCGAGGATCCAAACTATCTCTAATTAAAGCCCATAAACTAAAAGCATCTATAGGGATTTTAGTAGGTCCATGACCATCGTAATAGTCCTGAAGTCGCCTTCCCACCTTATTCCATACTTCTAAATCTACTGTGCCTTCTTCAGGGAACCAAAGACAAACTTTCTCTACAAATTCTAAAAAATTACATAACTGTTCATGCCCTACCTTTGCTCCACGAGCGCGAAGCATATTTTAAGCATATGCTCAAAAAGCATTCGGCTGTTACCAGTACCCATCTTGTTACTCCCGAGTGCATTCACCGCCCTTAATTTACTTATCTGAGCTCACAATCCGTGGTGTCCTTCACTATGGTCCCCCGTATTCAGGTCCCTGTTCGGGCGCCACCCGTGATGGAGCCAGGCGTCACTTGTCGAACAGCACCTGAATGGGGGAGTGAGGATGAAGAAAAAGAAAGACGCAGAGATGGAGTCGGGAGCCCCCCAGAGAGACTGCCGCCGCCGCTTTTTTATTCTCCTCCCCTTTTTCTCACAGGTGAGTTTGGTTATTAATCATGACCCTTACCCAAAGACACCTGCTTCCTTGTTCTCTAATTCTTTGGAAATTCCCCACCCTCATGGGCTTTCTTGTTTCTCAGGTTTACAAAACGTCCATCATGTTCCAGGACAATTTCTGAAGGTAAACATCTAATTTGGCAAGGACGCGGTTCCTTGTCACAGAGTCTCCTTGCTCTATACAATGGAGGGTAAGATTTAACATGGAGCCTCTATGGCTAACACCACTCTCCACAAGGGGGCAAGAGTTGGGGGTGAAGTACCTGCTTTTTTATGATTTGTGTAGCAGTTTGTAGACTGATTTAAGTAATATGGTAGAGGGAGATGTTCAGGGCGACTTAAAAACAAAACAAGCGTAACTTTACTGAATGCTTATTGAGTTCCAGAAAGGTACTATTTTAAGTGCTTTAAAGTAAATCAGCTCCTTTAAGTCTTGTAATAACTCTATAGAATAGACAATGTTATGCCCATTTTATTGTTTTTTTGAGACAGGGTTTTTCTATGTAGTTCAGGCTGGTCTTGAACTCACTATGTAGCCCAGGCTGTCCTTGAGCTCATGGTGATCCTCCTGCCTCAGCCTCCCTAGTGCTGGGATTACAGGCATGCAACACCAATGCCTAGCTTTATGCCCATTTTATAGATGAGGAACTGAGGCACAGAGAGCTTGTGTGACCAGCTCTGGGTTGCACAGCTTGCAGAGCTGTTAGCAGATCTGGGATTTGAACCCCAGGCATCTGGCTCTGGAACTCAATATGTATGGGAGAGATTCAGGTGTGGTAGGAGGGAAGAGCCTTGAGCCCACAAGCAAAAGGAGCCCTGGACACCTGCCACATTTAGTTTGATTACAGTTGTTGGTCTCCTGCTTTGTGCCCAGCTCAGCTAGGAGCTGGAAACAAGGGTGAGGTTCTGGTGCCCCTCAAGTTTACAGCCCCCTTTTGGGAGTAAGGTAGTTGTGAAAGAAAGAAATACTTTTAGTCTGAGCAGGAGGAAGCTTGGAAATGACTGGTGAGAATGGGGTAGAGGCATGGAGAGGCCGCAGTGACTGTACAGCCCAGGTAGGACAGCAGGTGATTGTTCAAGCTCTTTACTGAAAGCTTTCATGTATTTTATACTCTTGAAGTCTCACCTCAGCCAGGAACAGTGGCACATGTCTGTAATCCCAGGACTCTCGGGAGGCTGAGGCAGGAGGATTGGTGTGAGTTCAAGGCCAGCCTGGACTACATAGTAAGTTTGAGGCCAGCCTCACTACATAGTGAGACCCTGTCTCAAAACACCAAAAGAAAAAAAACTCACCTCAACCCTATAAGGATCGATGTTCTCATTCACTCACTTGGGTGTTCATTGTACTTGTTAAGACTCAGTTGTGACGACTCATGCTGACTTAAGCCAATAAGGGAATTTTTTTGGTTCAGGTAACAAAAATAACCCCAGGATTCCAGCTTCAGATATGGCTGGATGCAGGCTTCCAAGGATGTCATCAGGACCCTCTTTCCACCTTTCTGCTTTGCTTGTGTCAGCTTCTTTCTCAGGTGTGCTGTCACCAGGGGTAGCAGAGGGAGCACCCCATAATGGAAGGAGGCCCTGGAGCCCTAGGGCTGCTTCTCACAGGGGCAGCTGGGGCCAAGGGCTCATCCCTGCCCCAGTCATCACTGAGCAGGGGAGAAGGGCTGTGTCACCTGCTGAGTCTGGGTCACACCCCACCTCAGGCGTGAGAAGGTGAGGTCAGCCTCACGCCAGTTCGACGGCCGGAGAACTGGGAGGGCTGATTTCTCAAAAGGAATCCTAGGGGCCGGGGATTTAGCTCAGTGGTTTCGCCGCCTGCTGCACAAGCACAAGGAGCTGAGTTCAATCCCCGGTACCAAAAAAAAAAAAAGGAATCTGGGGTGGTCTTACCAGGAGATGGGTAGGGAGGCCAGGAAGCCAGAGAGGAGGGCAGCTGCGCACTTCTGAGCTGGGAAGCTTGGGGTGCGCAGAGGAGGGTTGGAGAGAAACCAGTGCAGGTGAATTTCGGGAAAATCCAGATTTTTAGCCAATAGGCCTGGACTCAGTCTCTAGTCCGCTGTCAAAAGAGACCTCCTGTGAACACCGCTGTGGGTTGGCACCACCAAGGGGCATTGGGTGACGGGTTGGAAGTGCGTTCTAGAAAAGTCCTTTCGCAGGCGAGGAGGAAGATGGACCTCAGTCACGCAGCGGGGGAAATGCAATCTGCCAGCGCGATGTCATCTGGGGCTCCAGGGCCCCGTGAGCCCCCTGAAAGCTGCCCTCACTCCTCTTAATGCCCCCTCACCCTCTTTTCCGTTGCAGCGAAAGCTGGCATTTTCCCGCATTTACTCAGAGAAAGGGGGCCCAGCTTGGTTCTGAGAAACACTGCCATCTGGTGGTGGATTTTTGCCATGTCAACCTGCGGTCCTATTTCCTTTGTTACAAGGCAAGATTTGCTCCTTGAGAATTCACTGACTCATCACTGAGTCCCTGTGTGACAGGAAAGGTGCTGGGCGACGGGACACAGCGGCGAACAGGATAGACGGGAGCCTGCCTGTGGGGAGCTGACGTCCCAGTGGAGGAGGCTGGCCTGGCAGGGACGCTGCAGACCGCACTCACGCACTGGCCAGACAGCTGGGCCAAAGGACATCACGGATGATGCCCGGCCCTGCCCACTGGGCAAGTGAGACGACAATTTGCAGAAAAATAGGCAGATCGGGATGGGGATTTAGCTCAGTGGTTCCAGCGCCTGCCTTGCAAGCTCAAGGTCCCTAGTTTGATCTCCAGTACCAAAAAAAAAAAAAAAAAAAGGAAAAAGAAAGATAGGCAGGTGTCACCCTACACTTCCTGTACCCGTGTAAGGAAGCACCATGTACCTGTGCCGGGGACTGGCCCCTGTGTGATTATCCATGCCATGCTAGCTCTTGACCTGCTGTGTTTTTTTCTCAAACACAGATCACTAGTGGAAATCGTATCAGTATACACAATTGCTTACTGTCTATTTTCTCCACCAAATGTCAGCTCTCTGAGAGCAGGGACTTCATCTGCTTTGCTCCTCTGTGTTCACAGTGCCTCTCACAGTACTCTGCACACAGTAGGGCCTAAATAGTTGTCACATGAATACACACAGACAGACCCTGTAGTACCCAGCACTTAGGGTACACTTGCCTGGTGCTCTGCACTTGTTATGCAACAACCTTGTGAGTCAGTTGTTTGAATCCAGGTTTGTCTAACTCCAATCCTGGGCCTGACATCTGTATGGGCCCTCTCAAGCCTCAGTTAGAGGAGGGGCTCATCTATGAATTTAGGAAAGACAATGACAGGTTGGAGCAGAAGTTCGGGAGGAAATGATGAGCCAGGCCCTGGGGGCCGGAAGCACGATGGCCACACCTCCGCCTGCCTTTGATTTGGGCAGAAGCAAGTAGCAGCCCAGCTCCTGGACTGAACAGAATGATGTGTGTGAGCCTCTTGGTCCAGCACCAAAGACATAATAGGTGGCCTTGCGAGGCAGTGATGAAAGCACTCGATGACCCTTGGGTGTGAGAGGTTGTTTCTGCCCTGCCTGCCTGCTTCCTGCCCTTGTTCCCTCTCTCCTCCCTTTCCTGTCTAGTTTTCCCTTCCTTCCTCTGGATGTTTCAGTTCTGCCAAGATGGTCAGGTTGAAGGACGATCTGCTCTGAGAAAAAACATGTTAAACCTTTGAGCTTTATGCGAAGAAGAAATGACTCCCCGAGATGCCAGAAGCAGGGCTGTTCTGTAACACAGTAGCCCCCAGTTTGAGATGCAGCCCCCGTTCCCATATTGCTGAACCAGTCTATGTCTACAGCTGGCCAGCACGATCCCCGGGGGCAGACCTCCTCTTTCCTGTTCCTGACGTGTCTCCAGCACCCAGGATGGTGCCCAGCGTGCAGCAGATGCTTGGTAAATATTTGTGGTCTGAGTGAAGGAATTCTGACCATGATGTCTGTGGGTGTGTACCCCTCTGTCAAGACTCAAGGGGGCACCTGTACAAACTGTCTCTCTGGGGAGCCCAGATTCTGTAGTTCGGCCAGATGGCCTTTCCCTGTCTTGGTCCCTCAGTCCTGAGGGAAAGATCCCAGGGGCCACATCATCCGAAAGTCCCTACTGTGGAAGGCACACGGAACATCTCAAGAACCGGGCTTCCCAGACCCTTCCCTCTTTTCTGATGAAACATTTCCGAATGTGCCAGTGTAGAGAGAATGATACAGCAAACCCTCATGAGATGCTCAGAAACAAACTGTGGCGTCACCGGACTGTCTGCTTCCCTCCCACAGTCCCCTGCCTTGTCACTCTCCCCAGGGGTTGTTACTTTGCTGAATGGGCCTTTGGGATTCCTATGCAATTGTGTGCACTTGCATATGTAAACGTAGCGTGCAGTACATTCTGTGATTTGCTGGTGTTCTATAAAATAGCCACAGACATTGAATGAATAAATACTGAAACTTTGCTCCCAGGGGAAATATGCACGCATGTCTTATCTAGATTATAATCTTAAACCTCGAAGCAACTCATCCTGGTAGATTCTATTTTTTGTATTTTACAGAAGAGTGTTAAGAGGTGTCTCCGGGCATGGTGGCACATGCGTGTGATCCCAGCACTCGGGAGGCCACAGGGAACAGGGAACTTCCGCATAACCAAGGGATGACCTCCCTTTGTTGGTGACTCTCTGCCTAGTTAAGGTCTTTCTGCCCCACCGGTTTCATGGTCAGATGTTCCAGTCAGACAGGGGCTTCCCGAAAGCGGTGACTCCATCCCCCCTGACCGAAACCTGTTGCTACATACCCCAGCCCCAATCCCCCACCCCCACCAATGGACCAGTGCTCTCCCACCTGCAAGATCCCTATATAAGCTTCCGGCTCAGCCCATGCAGTTGCTGGTCTCCATTCTGTGAGTCAGCCCGGCAGGCTGCAGACTGCCGCCCCAATAAAGCTTGCTTGAACGTCTGTGTGTGCTCCCCTTCTTCAGAGACCCTTTCAGTTTATATGTCACATCTAATTGAAAGCTTAAGGCCATGCAATCAGGAGGATACTGTCCGGCTCCTCCTCCTCACCCACTCCTCTTATTCTTGTTCTGGACACTGAATCCAGGGCCTTGCATATGCTAGGCAAGTGCTCTATCAGCCTTGGGATACTGTTGGTAGTCCCACTGACGGAGGAAGAAACTGAGGCATAGAAAGGTGAAATCCACTGCCCTAACTCCTTTGGGAATGTTTAGTGAAGAGAGGAACAAGAGAAGCAACCTAAACTATCATCAACAGAATCATAGATAGAGAAAATATGGCATTTAATTCTCAGTTTGGGTGGATCTACCAACAGTCGGAGGGCAACTCTCAGGGAAGAGGTAGGCTCAGGTCTTTGAGGGTCCTCGTGCTCAGCATGGTGGCGAGGATGAGGCTGCTGGCCTGCCAAACCCACAGAAGTTGTCCTTGGAAATGTCACCTTCTCTTCCAGTGATCTCCTGCACTGTGGCAGGATGGAGTGGCTTGAGTCGCTGCATCAAGCCCTGCCAGGTCTCCTACCGTGTTTGCCAGAGGGACGTCCTGCAGCAGCTGAGGAACGGAGGTGCCCCCTGTCCTCCACTGGAAGAGCAGGGCTGGCTTAGTGGAGTATGGGAGCCACCAGGGTGTGGAGCACCAGCTCTCCTAGAGTGAGTCGCAGCAGGTGCAGGGGAATAGTGCGGCTGGGCTGCAGGGCCCCTAGGAGCTCCTGGGTGCGGTCTGGGAGAGGAGACTTAGCTTTCCTTCCCTAGTCCCCCTCTTCACCATGAGGAGAATGAGGTAAGAAGCTCTGACTTTCTTTGGGAATCTGTGTCTACTTTCGACTCCTCTCCCTGTGTAAATCAATCAAGACTGCTTGAATGCAGGTGATAAGAAAACTAACTTGGGCTAGGGATTTAGCTCAGCAGTGCCACACCTGCCTGGCAAGTGCAAGGTCCTGAGTTCAATTCCCGGTACAAGAAAAAGAAAAAAGAAAACCAACTTAAACTGACCTGAGTAAAAATGTGTGGCTTGTGTAACTAAAATTCCAAGATCTTCATTCAGTCATGGCTGGATCCAGGGGCCCAGGGAATATTACCTAGAACTTCTCTCCATCTCTCTTCTTTCCTCTGGCTTGGCCTCATTCTCCACAGACAGATTCTCCCCTGTGATGGTCTTGGACAGCTCCAAGATTCCCTCCAACCAGCCCAGTTGCTGGAAGAAGAAGCCTTTTCCTCCTAGCTTCCATCAGTTCCCTACAACAAAGCCTCATGTGTTTGATCAGGGTCATGTGCCCTCTGCTGACCAATCAAAATGTCTGGGGAAGTGGCTACTCTGATTGGCCAAGCCTGGGCACTTGCTCCCTGTGAAGCTGGAGGGGGTGGCCCAGCCCCACCCAAAGAAGAGCAGGGGAGGGGTGCTTTCCAAAGGAAAGTTGGGGAGAATGGATGAAAGGCAGGAAAAATGACAGATGCTCCCTACATTGCCCCCTCCGACAAAGTGGTTTTGTACCAATACAAGAAATGGTAATGGCCATTTTACAGAATGAAGAGCGAAAGCAATCTTCCTAAGGGGTCAGAAGAGCAAGCAATAGGGCTGAACTGTCCCCTGCCGAACTCTCCCCATGCTATAGCGATCACTCCGAACACAGATCTCACTGTGGCATTGCACTCCTGCTTTAAACCCTTTGGAGCTGCCCCCTGCCCTCAAGTGGAGCCCAGTTCCTCCTGGGACAGCTGAGCTCCAGGTGCTCTGGCTCTTGGCTCCTGCAAGCTCTCTAAGACCATTCTGACTACTGTGGGAGTGGCGGACTGAAAGGGGTCAGTGGGCAGCAGGGTACCAGAGAGAGATGACTGCCACAGTACAGGCAAGAGACGATGGTGGCTGGAGAGGTGTGGCAATGGGGAGATGCCCAGGGCGCTGTCACTCTCTCGGCCTGAGAGCTTCCTCTCTGCCTCACCCCCTCGCCTTGTCTGCATCATCATTTCCTGCATAGACGTCCGTCGGTCACAGGAAGATTGTCCTGACTGCCAGCCCCTGCCATGCTCCAGGCAAGTCCATGTGCCATGACTCGACTCTGAGAGGTCGATGTCATTACTCTCATTTTACAGACAGGGAAACAGGGTCAGGGAGGCTACAAAACTTGTCCAAGACACATGGCTAATGAACAGCAGAACCAGGACCCTCGGTCCCAGCTGAGATCACCCAGCTTGGATCCCTTGTCCAGATAGGGCCAGGCAGGCATAGGGTAGAGTCCAGTCCCCCAGGACGAGGGTGGAGCCACTGGGCTCCCACAGCTTTCCTGCCACTATCCTCACGGTGTTGCTCATTACCTTGTGTTCCAGTGCCTTGTTTCCTGGCCTGCAGCATGGGAGGTCTTAGCAAGCAGGGCTCAGTCTATATCCTACACTTGTCCTTTCTCCCACCAGGGAGTACCCACTGGGTGCCACCATATCTGCAGCACACAGCTCCGCACTTCCTCATAGGCCCGTCTGGGATGGGCGCCCGGGGACTGTGGGGATGAATAGTGGAGACAAGAAGACATTGCTGCAGCGGGAGCTGGCTCGGCTACTTCCCAGCCAAGTGATCCCGGCCAAGTTTCCGCTCCTGTGGGAAGGGAATGGGCAGGCTGACCTCGAAGGGGCAGGTGGGCAAGGGTCAAGCTCTGGGCTGATGCTGGTAGCAGGTCTGGAACCAGATCATACTTGGTGTTTCTTCCCTTCGTAAGCTGCTGGGATGCAGTTGTTGCCCTGAGTCAGGAGGGAAAGACAGGCACTGATTGGTGCAGGTGGGGTCGTTTTGCAGGCTCAGGCACTAAGTTGTAAAGGTCAGGGGCTCAGTGACTGCAACCAGGAGCAAAGAAAGGAAGGGGGCTGCAGTCTGTTGGGTGCTTATCTACATTCCAGGGGCTCAGTGTAGCTGTCCTGATTTAACTCTGAAAAGTGACTCCGTGATGCAGGGACTAACACTGTCCCTACTCCGCTTGTGAAGAGAAGGGGCTCAGAGAGCATGAGGTCTGTCCAGATCTCTCAGCTGTGAGAGGGGTCTGGAGTGAGAGCTTGGGCTGCACTGGGGCTTTCCTTACTGCTTGAGGCTGCACCAAAAGAAGCACCATGTGTTGGAAGGGAAGCAGGAGGGGAGGGTGAGGATTGGCTGGGTTATAGCAAAGCTTTGGTCTGGTTCCTGTGGCAGAAGCAGGGAGGCAGGCTGCACGTGGTAGCACCTGCCTGTTATCCTAGCACTATGGAGGCTGAAGCAGGAGGACTGCTGTGAGCTCAAGGCCAGCCTGAGCTACATAGTGAGATACAGAATATATTCATTCTTAGCCTTCTTAGTTCCCTTTTCCCCTTCCCTCCCTCCCATGTCCGGATCCCTTTCCCATACCCACAGAGCCTATCTCCCTGTTTCCTACATCTCATCTTTTGGTTTGCTCCTAAATTATTTATGCTTTAGGTTTCTCATAGAGGAGAAACCATATGATATTTAACCTTCTGGTCTGATTTATTTCACTTAGCATTTGGTCACAAAGTGCATCCATTTTTCTACAAATGGCCCAAACGAATCCTTCTTTATGGCTGAGTAGTGCTTCATTGTGTATAACACCACATTTTCTTTATCCATTCATCTGTTGATGGGCATGTAGGCTTCTTTCAAGATTTAGCTATTGTGAATTGTGCTGCTGTAAACATGGGTATCATGGATTACTGTGATTTGGTGACTTTAACTCTTTTGGAAAGATACCCAAAAGAGGTATATCTGGGTCAAATGGAATCTCTATTTTTAGTTTTCTGAGGAATCTCCATAAAGTTTTCATAGTGGTTTAACTAGTATGCAAAGTTCTCATCAATTGCTCTATTCCACTTCATTCCCTTACATATTCATTCAACATTTATTGAGTGCCTACTATGTGACAGGCACTGTGTTAGGCTTGAGGCTACGGAAAGGAATAAAGAAAGACAGAAATACTTTTCCTCAATGAGTGGACATTCCAGTAGGAGGAGAGAGACAATAAATGAATAAATAGCATGTCTGATGCTGTCAGGAACTCTGTAAGCACCTTAGATACTGCTAAGTACTGCAGAGAAAAATAAAGCAGGGAAGGGATAGGGAGGCCACGGATATCTTTACCAAGAAGGTGATATTTGAATTAATATCTAGAAGAAGAGCATGTCTAAAAGAGAGATCAGTAAGTGCAAAGGTCCTGAGGCAGGGCAGGCCTGGTGTGTTCAAGGACCACAGGAAGACTAGGACTGGAATGCTGGGCCAGTGGGAGAAATGAGATCAGCAAGATAAGGGAAGTGTTTGGGCTGTGGTACAGAGTTGGGCATTTTCTCTCATGCAATGGGAGCCACGGCGGAGTTTTGAGCAGAGGAGGGACATGATTTAACTTGGGCTTTCAAGGATGCTGTTTGGAGAATGGATTGTAGAGAGGCAAGGGGGCAGTCAGGGAGATCAGCGAAGGTCATTTGGAGCAGAGTGGTGGTGGCCCTGTGACCCCATGTAGGGTGGGCTGCAGGGCTGGACACAGACCAGCCTGTTATGGGACAACGGCGATGAGATCAGCATGACACTGGGCCCACAGTGCTCCCAACAATAGCAGTGGGGAAGATCCAGGTCTAAAAGGCCACCAGCAGTGGCGATGCCCTCAGAACCACGGCCGGATTCTTTTGATGACCAGATACAGAATCTCAGCTGAGATGGCCCAAGGAGTGAAGGACCCTAGTTAGCAAGACAAACTCCATATTGCTGCTTGACCCACCCGCCTGTCCTTTAGATGAACTCAGAAGGAGGAAGCTTAGAAACCTCCTCCCCTTAAAAGGTCCCTTTAGAAATAACAATTAATCAACTATTGTTTTACAAATGTTCTAACAGCAGGACTTTCTGCTTCTGTACTTTTTGCTTGCTTTACTCGTTCTATCCCATAGGGGAGCCTCAAAACCGTTGGCCTCAAAGGTGTATAAAACATGTTTGTCTTCCCCCAGTCGGGGCTTGAGTCCGATGCTCAGCTCGGGTCCTGGCCGGTAATAAACTTCTGTGAGGATTTAATATCGGTCTCTGGTTGGTTCTCTCTCGCTGGGTCTAACAAGGAGAATTATTGGTTCATACCACGGGAAGAACGTTTTGAAATAAAGTATACGCTCGGTGCCTATAACGTTGTTGGAACTGCTCTTATTCCCGTATTCTTTCTCTCTCACTGTCTCTTCGGGTTGGCTTCATTCTCAAGCAGGCTCTCTCCCTGAATTGACCAAGATGGTCCTCTTGGGGACAATGCGGAGATGACCAGCCCACAGTCTCAGCGTGTTATTTCCAGGGCAGGCTCTGATTGGTCCTGCTTGGATCCCCGGGTCCATTCTTGAACCAATCAACATGGCCAGGAAGACGGGGAGCTCTGATTGGTCAATTGTAATCTCCTACCTTTGGGTGGTGTGGGAGCCACGACCAGGCACCTGAGTGACTGCTGGGCCAAGACCTCCTTAGGTCCCAGGACCTAGGATTAGGGCCAGCGTTCCTCTGATAAGCCACCGCAGCAGGGAGAGAGAGTGTGCTGCAAAGACAGATTCAGGCGTCACAGCTTCTGGGAGGGGACAGGCTCCTGAGCAGTTATGGGGGGTAGCTTAGGCGACCCAGGACGTCTGGGCTGTCTGGAGACCGACAGAGGCTGCCAGAGGCTGCAGCCACCAGGGGGCGACAGTCCCACACAGTCACCCGCCTTCGTGGCAAGCGTCACCTCCAGCCGGGGGTGCTGTTCACCGCCTCTGTACTTGGAAAGTTGGGAGCAAATAAAATTTTGGCAGATTGGGTCTTAGTTCAGACACGAGTGGGGAACGTGCCTTTTAAATATTTGGCACGGTAAATCTTTTCTATAAAATAGGATCTTTTGTAGGATGTACAGGAGTGCTTTTAAGAGGATCGAGTGGCCGGTGTTGGTTTGGGGATCCCGTGGGCAGCGCCCTCACAAGTTGCGTGACTTTGGGCAAGCGCCCTCAGTTCCTCCATTTTCTACTGTACATTGGGGGCGACCCTGTCTTGCAAGGGTTCCTTGTTCCGCTGGACCAAATTATTTATTCAACAGGTTTGATTGAGTGAGGTATTTCAGGAATCCCATAAGAGTAGAGAAGCAAAAGTGTCTGCCTTTATGGAGCTGATGTAGTAAAGGCAGAGACAAATGGGAGACCGGATGTCTAGTCTTTGGGATAAAGTGCTTGGAACAGGGCCTGCCTGGTGCACGGTAACACCTGTGAATTGAGTTGCCCAACTTCTGTAACGGGGGATTGTATCAGTCTGGGCCGGCGTGGGGCTGCGTGCACAGTAGGTGCTCCACAAAAGCTCACGGCTGTCTCCCTGTGTGGCTGCAGGTACTGTGTCCACTTCTGGCTGGGGTCCATACCTGGGGGCTGTGGGCAGGTGAGAGCTTCCCATGCTCAGTGGACAAGATATCTGAGCCAGGGCCACATGGCCTGTGTGTGGTGTGAGTGGCCTGCCCAGGAGCCCCAGAGCCGGCACTGTTCTGGGGATGGTGGTGGGGTCAAAGGGTGAGTATTCAACTCTGGCCAAGGCAGTGTGACTGTAGGGCATGGGGCTTCCCTGCTGCTGGACAGAGCATTTGGGAGGAGGAGGAGGCTGTTCCCTGACCAGGGTGGGTCCAGCAGGGTCCTGGTGCCTGGGTCTGAAGAGATCAGCCAGTTAGGAGTCAATTCCAGCCATGTGAACTTGGGTACCTCTCAGAACACCTCTGAACCCAAGTCCTGATATGAAAATACAGATCATGGGGGGAGGTGAGATTGTGCAGGTTGAGGACTGAGCAGAGGGCCTGGCCTTCAGAAAACACTCCAGAAAAGGGAGCTGGCATTACTGCTTGATCTCAGGAATCTCTTAAAAGCCAAATTTGGTTAACCTCAGTTTATAGATGGGGAAACAAACTCAGAGAGACAGTGTGTCTTAATCAAGGCCATACAGCAGGAGTTGACCCAGATTTGGCTTACGTCAGCCCCTCTCGACGCCTCCCACAGGGCGGGGTGTCATGGAAAGTACTTCGCATATTAATGATAAAAGCTGACATTTATTGAGTGCTTCCTTTGAGCCAGGAATTGTCCTGAGCTCTTTAGATTCATCATCCATGCATCCATGCATCCATGCATCCATCCATCCGTCCATCCATGCATCCAACCAACCATCCAGTAAGTGTTTGCTGAGCACTTCCTCATGAGCATGTGCCAGGCAGTGTTCAGGCCACTGGGGAGAGGACAGTGAATAAAGCAGCTGTGACCATTTCTCTTTTGAGGCCACACTCTGCTGGGAGGAGACAGGCCTTAGGCAAATCAATCTATCACCTATTACATGGAAGAGAAGTGTTTAGGAAAGAAGGCAGAGTGAGGGGGAAAGTCTTGGGGGTTGTTAGTTTTTAAAGTCAGATCAGGAGAGTGACCCAGAGGAAGTGACATTTGAACAGAGACCCAAGGGAAAGGAGGGAGGGAGTCATGTGGCTAAGGAAAGGGCATTCCAGGCACGGGAACCGAACAGCACGTGCAAAGGCCTGAGGTGGAGGCCTGCTGTATTTGAGGAACAGAGAGGCCCTCACCGTGGGAGCAGGAGGGAGAGGGTACTTGATGCATAGCAGCTGTGGAAAAGTGGTGAGAACTTTGAGTACTTGGATGCCTGCTTTCCAGCTGAGGTGACTGAGATGCAGAGAGGTGCCCAGGGTCACATACCTGGCAGGTGGCAGAAATAGGATTTGAATCTAAGCCCCCAGACCCTGAGCCAAGCTCCACAGTTCCACTGAGACTGTCTCCCATTCCAAGTGTGTTTCTGGCAGGAATTTGCATACAGCCCGAAGGTGTCTCTCTGGGGTCTATTAGGGAGCCCGCTACCATTTGTGCTCACTGTGAACCCTGTGTAAAGGTGGGGTATGAGGGGCAGATGTGTCCAGGTGAGAGGCGTCCGGACTGTACAGGCCTGGGTTCAGATTCTACCTCTGGCCCTGACTAGCTGCATGACTCTGGGCAAGTCGACACCCAGCCCTGACAGTCCCCACTACTCAGGGTGGTGGGAAGGGTCTGGAGCCCTTTGCATAGCACCTGACTCCTGTGGGTGCTCAGTAGCAGGAACTGCTATTGTCACATCTCTTCTGTCCAGTAGGTATACTGATACCTCTTTTCTGAAAATCAGACATAATGGTTGGGAGGAACCTGGCACACAGTGGATGCCAGTAAGTAAATATCGGAGAATATTATACTGCAAGAGGTCTTCATGGCTGGTCTCCCTCCAACCTCTCTCCCACTTACCTGCCCTAGACCTGAGATTCCACTATTAGAGATTCATTCTTTGGGACAGATGCCCACTTCTTAGAGCCTTTGTTTATCCATACATCTTTGGACAAGCCTTTTTAGCTCTAAACCTCTGATTAATCCCAAGTCTCTCTTTCTGGATGCGTATACCCCAGGATCCAGAACTGGGTGCCTTGGGCACTGGAACCTTTGTCTCCACCGGAGATGGGAAGGAGCAGAAAGGGGGGCGGGGGCTGTGGCAGGGAGGGGCCTCTCTGTATGCTCTCTGCCTAGGCCAGGCTCAAGGAACAGGTGGCAGTGGGTCGGACTGGGGCATGAGCTCACCAGGAAGGACCAGGCAACGCAGGCAGATCAGAGAGGAGTGATGAGCTGATGGCCACATTCCTTCTGTGGGCAGCTGGTGGAGCTGGCGGGTGGAAGGCACAGCCCCAGGGGGGGATTTGGGGAGGGTTTACCGAGCCTGAGGCATGTCTCCGAGTTCGAGACAAACAGGAGAACCTGACACAAATCTTTCACCTAATCTGTGCTCGGGCCCAGGTAGGTTCTTTACCTTCTTCCTCTGGCCTGGCAGGCCCTGTGGAGACGAGGGCCACCAACTCCGGTGTACAAAACAACAATGGCAATAAGAAATGTTTCCTCGAATGCTGTCATGTGAGAAGCACCTACGGTGTGCCAGGCTCTGTGCTTAGAAGCTTGCAAGAGTATTTGGTGCATACTGGGCACTCATGCTGTGTTTATTATTATTGTTATTATTGTGCATATTTATCATTATTACTATTTGGTGCTGAGGATTGCACCCAGGACCTTGTGCATACTAAGCACACACTCTACCTCCAAGCTACTCCCTTAGCCTTATTTTGATTTTTTTTTTTTTTTTGAGACAGGGTCTCACTGTGTAGTTCAGGCTGGCCTTGAATTCACTATGTAGCCCAGGCTGGCCTTGAACTTGCGGTGGCTCTGTGGCCACCTGGGGCTGATTTCTCCATCATTCCCAGTCCCCACACTTCAAGGCCACCCAGAGATGTTTTGATTTCTTTTAAAACCAGAAGAAAATCACAATCAGTATCATAATAATAATCAGTAATAAAATGAACATCTAACGTAGATCATAATAATGAGTATCGAATAATGGATCCAGTCTGGATGATGCTCTTCCTGATAGGGTGTAGTCCCAGCCCTGGAGGGAGGAGCTCGATGGAGCTCAGGGATGCCCAGTGCCCCCGAGCCAGCCCGGTCCCCATCTCTGGCAGGAACCAGTGGTTACTGTGGTGA
Source organism: Heterocephalus glaber (assembly GCF_053883595.1). Lineage (NCBI taxonomy): Eukaryota > Metazoa > Chordata > Mammalia > Rodentia > Bathyergidae > Heterocephalus > Heterocephalus glaber. Next base: position 19,278,092 of record NW_028258410.1, on the reverse strand, counting down.
GCGGCCGGCCAGCCTCAGTGCCAAAGGACCTGGGAGAGGCTGGCCAGTTCCAGGACTGTGCTTGGCCTGCGTGCACAGCCTGGTCTTCCTCTGGCACCTTTGTCCTCCTGACTGTCCAGAGCCTCTCCCCAGAGCCTCCTAGACGGGTGGTGGGAGAGCCCAGGGCTGGGATCCTGCACAGCGATCCGGTAGAGAGAAGTCTATGCCTCCTGTCCTGCGCTCCCCAAACTCCGCCTCCTGACCTGTTCGCTCTTTGTCCTTACTGTAGCTTAATTTTTTGGTACTGGGGATTGAACTCGGGTTCTTGCGCTTGCGCAGCAGGCGGCGAAACCACTGAGCTAAATCTCTGGGCCCATGTAACTTAATTTTTAAAATTCTTTCCATCCTTCCCTTCCCTTTTTTTTTACTACGATAAATTTATTTTAAGAGAAAATTTATACTTAAATGCGTGTTTAAAGAGGAAGTATTGGTTACAATTGTGACAGTAAGTAATAATAGCTCATGTTATTAAGCACCGATGCTGCAGCAAGCACTCTGTTGCCCCTTTACACATATTGACTCAGTGGACCCTGAATTAGGTGCAGTTGTGAGGAAATTGAGGCTCAGAGAGGTTAAGGCTCTTCCTTGAGGTCACACAGCTTGTGAATGGCAGAGCAGGGATTTGAACCCACAAGTCACAGTGATGGCTTAGGTTCCCTGCACCAGTATGTCAGCTCTACGAGGGCAGAGATTTTGATTTGTGCATGCTTGGGCCTAAATCAGTGCTTGGCACACAATAATGTTCAATAAATATTTGTTGAATATTTGTTGAATAGATGATCAATCAGTTGCCATAATTAGAAAAACATCAGAAAAATAGGGCCAAGGATTTAGTTCAGTGGTGCCGCACCTGCCTTACAAGTGCAAGGTCCTGAGTTGGATCCCCGGTACCAAAAAAAAAAAGAAAGAAAGAAAGAAAAAGAAATACAGTGGAAATGAATCTGGCCCCTAAGATGCTGAGAGTGAAGGCTCTGTCCTTTATTCAAAGATGGAATTCATGCTAGAGAGATGGTAATGATGTTTTCCTCATGTCCAGTGGAGACTTGCTCCTTGACAACTTAGAAAAAATTCCAAGGGAGTCAAAACCAGTTAATTTTCTCCTCCTGCAGTCTGTATATGTATAGTGGTTTTGAGGGTTAAACCCTGGACCTCTACACTGAGCTACACCCCCAGCCCTTTTTATTTTGAGACAGTTTTGCTAAGTCTCAAAGTTGCTCAGGATGGGCTCAAGCTTATGATCTTCCTGCCGCAGCTTTCTAGAATGCTGGAAATGCAGGTGTGCACCACCACACGAGGGTCAATGATGTTTTTTTAACAGTGTTATTGCGACACATTCATATACCACACTGTTCACCCTTTGAAAGTACACCGGTCAGTCCTTCTTAGCATACCCTATGAATCACACAGTCTTTGCCAGAGTCTAATTTGAGAACATCTGTGTGCCCCTTCAAGGAAACCTTGTTCCCATTAGCAGGCACTCCTCATTCCTCTGGCCCCTCCAGCCCTAGGCAATGACTACTCTTTTTCTGTTTTTATGGATTTGCCTGTTTGGGCCATTTCATATAAACAGAGTCACCCAGTACATGGTCTGCAACGGGCTCTTTTCACTCAGCAGAATGGTGGCCTCCACTGTGTGACATGGTCTGTACCGGCTCAGTATTTAGTGTCCCCACCTGGGCCCCTGTGGAGCCACCTCGCAGGGCACCCCCAGTGCAGGAGCACCACTGTAAGGAAGCCAGGACTTGGGGGAAACTGAGGCTCAATCCCTGGGTGAGGGGACATCCATCTCTCCTTGGAGCTGGGGCAGGAATGGCTCAAATGTTGCAGCTACTCAGCCCTCCTTCCCTAATCAGGGCTCTGGGTGTGGTCCGAATGTCATCAGCACCTGTGTGTGTTGGTCAGGGGGAGGAGCGGGCCAAGGCGGGACAGAGTAGCCGGGGGGCCAGCACGGGGCTGCTGGCCTCACCTCCAGGACGTGTCCGCTAGCCCGGCATCCCCTGCTCCAGCCCTGCACTTGTGTGGTACATGTACCTGTGTGTGGTGTGTATGTCTGGTTTACAAAGTGGACTCTAAGTCCCAGACCATTTCCCAGGCTCTGTAGCAGATATTGTCTGGAGTCTCTTGTAGCTACCATTTTTGCGGCCCCTAAAGAGTCTCTGTTTTACTTTTTATTTATTTTACTCTTTGCAGTGCTAGGGATTAAACACAGGATCTGGCACACGCTGAGCAAGTGCTCCACCACGGAGCTCTACTCCCAGCCCCACTGCCCCTCTGCTTTAATCCCCTCAAGGACCTTAGAAGGTAGGTCATCTTTCCCCCCAGTTACAGATAGGGAAACTGAGGCTCAGAAAAGGCAAGTGATGTGCCTCACCTCTCTGGGAATGTTGGCGTGGGCATTTGAAGCGGACTCTGAAGCTGGTGCTTGTAACCAAACGGGAAGGAGGACATTGTGATGGGAACAGCTTGGTTGCAGCCAGCTGTTGGGCACCATGAAAATGGACGTTTACCTCGGGTGTCCCCTGGGGTGTGTTGCTGGAGCTTGGGACAGGAGCCAGGGGATCTGCTGGGGTGGGGGTAGAGAAGTGTCTACACCCAGCTAATAATTAAAAAAAGGGAAAAGATGAGAAATGTGTTGCGGTTGGCGGCAGAGCCCTGTCCCACACCTGAGGACCCCAAGTCTTTGCATTAGTCAAGGCCTTTTGAGCTCTGAGTGACAAAACACAAGCAATTTTAATACAAAGGGACATTTACTGATTTACATAATTAAAATCTCCAGGAAAGGGCAGCCTTCAGGTACAGCTGGGTCCAGGGAGTGGAAAGAGGAAGTGGCTGTGTCTCTTTCTCCGGCTATGCTCTCCCCTAAGCTGGCTTTGTTCTCAGGCAGGCCTGTGTGGTGGCTGCCCGAGGCCCTGGGCCTTCTTCTCCCAGCTCGGCACGACTGGCGGGAAGACCGTATCCTCCAGTGGGCCCGGCCTCTGTGAAAGTCTTGGGGTTTCTGTTTCTCACCTGGCTCATCTCATATGCCTCCTTCAGATTCCCGAGCCAGCGGAGGGTGGGCCAAAGGCTGCTCAGACTGCCTGGGATGGGGTCGGGTGTGCATCCTAGGACCGGGAGGAGGGGTCTGTCCTCCTTCAACCACATGGAGCAAGAGTCGGGAAGCGATGACTTACTACGGAAAAGTCAGGGTCCTGTGAATGGGGCGGGGCAGGTTCCAGACAGCAGTTAGCCTCCTCATGGGGGGTTGAAGGGCCACGATCCGTGCATCTGGTTTTGCTGTCAACTTGCTGTGTGATTTTTTTTCTTTTGAGACACGGTCTTGATATGTATGCAGTTCAGGATGGCCTTGAACTTGCAACGATCCTCCTGCTTCAGCCTCCCGAGTGCTAGGATTATAGGCGCGAGCCACCATGCCCAGCTGTTGTGTGATTTTTTAATAGTAATACAGGGGGTTGAATTCAGGGTATTTGCACTGAGCTACATTGCCAGCCCCCCATGTTAGTGTTTATTTTGAGACAGAGTCTTGCTATATTGCCCAGGCTGGGCTTGAACTTGCAATCTTTCTGCCTCAGCCTCCCAGAGTGCTGGGATTACAGGCATATGCCAAGATGCCCGGTTTGCTGTGTGGTCTTGAGTAGGCCACTTCCCTTCTCTAAGCCTCAGTTTCCCCATCTGAACAGTGATGATCTTTAAGGCCACATCCAGCTCTGAGCTCCCATGGTCAATGGACTGCATCCAGCTAAGAGCCCAGTGCCCTCATGTGACAGATCTTGGGGCTTGGGAATATGTGGCCTTCACATGCCCTGGGACTGAACCAGGGACTGCACATCCAGACCCCTGTTCCAGCCCATCCCGGCAGGGCACAGCCTATGACGGTGGGAGGGGAGGCTCCTCAGAGGATTCTTCGCACGTCCCGGGCATTCTCCATCTATAATTGGCTTCAAATGAAATGATCTCATCCCTGAACACTGAGGAAGAAAGACTAGGGGGTGAAATAGCTCACTGGTGGCAGCTGACACAGTTTGTGACTAACCTGCCTCCCTCGAGGCAGAGAGGGACAGTCCATTCTCTTGAAGACAATGTAAAGAATTGGAAAAAATGTCTGGCCAAGTGGATTGAGGAGGCTGCATTTCTTGGGCCTTCGGGAGAGGCCCCCAGCATTCTCCACTGGGTCCGAACCAGGTATCTTCTGACCACTGCTCACAAGTCAGCCTGACCTGTGCTGTTAACATGCCCCAAGCTTTCTGGCAGAGGCTGGCTGGGAAGCCAGTGAGCCGGCCAACCCCTCCAGCGCTTTGGCCCATCTGAATTCGTGGTTGGATTTGGGGCCCGCTGAAGCTCGTTTAAATGCCCATACATTAATTTTGAAAGATGAGCTCCTAATCAACTTTTATAAAGCTTGTCATAGCACCATCTGTTTGGCGTTTGTCACTATTGCATTACATAAGAGGAAAGACATTTTTAAAGAATGCGGCTACATTTAGTAATTGGATTCCCAGAGAGGAGCCAAGCTGGGGCGGATGGCACTGTGATTCAGAAATGCCACGGGCCCTTCCTCCAGGGTGTGGTGGCCTCCCCAAATCCCACATGGTCCTGGCAGACACCTGAGTGCAGCCCAGCTGGGGAAATAGGCCCAGGGAGGCCTCTCTTGCTCACGTTGTCTCCGTTTCCCTCCCTCTCCTGGGTACCTCAGGCCAACGTTCTCCAGTAACAACAATAACCTAAACACCGCACCTCCCTAAACCCAAGTTTGCCGGCTGCAAAGACCATGTCCCCAACCAGCCTGCTGGATGGATGGTCCAAAGGGAAACTGAGCCTCTGTTTCCCCACCTGAGCAGTGATGATCTCTAAGGGCTCACCCGGCTTCTGGAAGGCCAGGATCTTAATAGCAGTGGTTCAAGGGCATCCATGCATGTAGCACCTGTCAGTATTAGCCATTTTCCAAAGCTACGTCTGATGCGACTGGGTGCCAAGTTCATGTTCATCTTCCCTCCATTCCTCTCCCTCCTATTGGATTCAACAAGTACTGAGGCAGTGCCCATGTTAGATGCAGAGCTGGCCTCATGAATGTGCCACCTGTGTGGCTGCCAAGGGCCTCAGGCTCAGAAGAGCCCTGCACTTGGTTGGGCGTGAAGGTTGAAATTCTTAGTTTTGGAACAAGGGGCCCTGGATCTTTGTTTTGCCCTGCAAATCTTGCAGCTCGTCCCTCCTAAGGGTCTGGAAGGACGCTGTGTTTTAAGTGACTGCCAGACAGTGAAAAGAACAAGTCCACATTTTAAACCAGGAGAGTTCACATAAAAGCTGGCTTGTTTTGGAAAATGAGGGCATCTTGCCATTGTGAGTCTGTGTGCTATTGCCAGTGCCTGCTGTCCCCACCGGTCCCAGAGGCTCTGCTCTGGGGCCCTCTGCTCGTCTGCAGAGCACCCAGCATGGTGGCTGGGGCCATGGGCTTTGCAGCCAGGGGTGTGCTCAGCTTGCCTATCAGTAGTCACTGGACCTCAGGCCAGCAGCCGTTTGCCATCATTTCCCATCTGTGAAATGGAAACGGTGATAATAGTAACCTCTTGGTGCTGTAAAGATTAAACTAGCTCCCATATGTAAAGCATCTAGAACATGTGGCATTGTTCCTGTTATTCTCTCTCTCTTTTTTTTTTTGGTACCAGGGATCAAACTTGGGACCTTGTGCTTGCGTGGCAGGCACCGGAACCACTGAGCTAAATCCCCAGCCCCTATATTTACTTTTTTAAAAAATTTTATTTTAGCACCGGGGATTTAGCTCAGTGGTTCTGCCACCTGCCTTGCAAGCACAAGGACCTGAGTTCGATCCCTGGTACCAAAAAAAAAAATTTATTTTATTTTATTTTTTTTGTTCCTGTTATTCTTTTGCTCACTTCCAGTGTAGAAGCTCGAACACCAAGTCTGAGGGCGGACCCTCCAGGAGCTGCAAGCTGGGCCTCCAGCAGGAACCTGTGAGGCCATCTCCTGCCATCTTGAGCAACATCTCTGGTCATTGTTTATGTTCTCTGCCTTTACCTGTCCCACCAGAGTTCACACCTTAGGACCTCCTGGAATTATAAGGGAAAGGCCTTTTGTTCTTTTGAATAGACCAAGTTGTTCCTGCCTCAGGGCCTTTGCACATGCTGTAGTTGCTTTCTAGGCTACTTTCCCTTTAACTTTGCTTATCTGCGCATTCTGGTCCAGCTCTCAGAGAGACTTTCCCTACCCACTTTTAAAAAAGTAGCCTATGACTTGTTCATATACATTCACATATATTATTTTCTTCCTAGAATTTGTCGTTTGTCTCCCAGAGGACCTGGTCTGTCATCTTGGTCATTGCTATATCCCCAGCACCTAGACTATTGACTGACACATGGTAGCTGCCTCTTAATTATTTGTTAAATGAAGAAGGAGAAGGAGGGAAGGAAGGAAGGAAGGAGCACATTAACGCCTCAGGACCACCCTGTAAAGCAGGGACAAGAGCCCTGAGCATGGAGAAGGGGAGGCCTTATAGCCAAGAGGGAAGGGAGGTAGGGACCCAGGTTTTGGGCTTCTATGCCTTCCTTTTTTTTTTTTTTTTTTGGTACCGGGGATAGAACTCAGGACCTTGCGCCTGCAAGGCAGGCAGCGGCACCACTGAGCTAAATCCCTGGCCCTCCCCGAGGTGGGAAGCAGGGCAGACCATCAGCTTGCAGCCACCCAGAAGGGGTCAAGGGCAGAGTGAGGCCGGTAACAGTTACTGAGAGCGGTAGGAGTCAACCAGCCAGGCAGCGGAAGGAGAATGTTTACAGGGGCTGGCGGCCGTCGCCATGACAACCGGACAGCCTACAGCTTCCTGCGTCAGTAGGGACGCTGTTTTGTGCCTGAGGACAATGGCAGGGGATAGGGCACTGGCAGAAGGGAGGGGACTGCATAACCCATGCCAGGGAAAGAGAATTCTCTTTTTTTTTTCTTTTTCTTTTTTAATGCAGGCGCTGGGAATTGAATCCAGGGCCTTCACACTGGCATCCCCCAACCCTTCATTATTTTTATTATTCTTTTTAATTTTGAGACAGGATCTCACTAAGTTGCCCAAGCTGGGCTTGAGCTTGTGATCCTCCTGCCTCAGCCCGGCAGAGTGCTGGGATTACAGGCATATGTCACCCTGCTGGGCTGGGAATTCTTACTCATTTGAGTTGCCGGAGGGCCGAAAGGGCCTGGTGACGCTACTTACAAATATGTGTAAGCATGCGTGTGTGTGTGTGTGTGTGTGTGAGGTGGTCTGGGCTGTGTGGAGCCAGGGTGCCTGAGTTTGAATCTCAGCTTTGCCACTTGTGTGCCGTGTCATCTTGAGCAAGTGAGTTGACCTCTTAGTACCTTCGGTCCCTCCCAGGTAAAATGAAGATGAATAATAGTACCTCCAAGTGTTGTTGGATTAAATGAGGTAATACTTTCACAGCACTCAGAATACACCTTGCATTTTTTTCTTAGTTTTTAAAAATTTTTTTCTTAATTCTTGAAATTAACTTACATTCGACCCTAGGGTGCCTTCCTGCTGGGGTAGGAGCCGATTTCATTCTCAGGAATCCTCACTTCCTGGCTTCTTTCATTCATTCAACAAATGTTTATTGAACAGCTACTATGTGTTAGGCACTGTCCTAGAGGCTAGGAACACAGCAGTAAACAAAGCAGACAAAATCCCTGCTCATGGAGTGCTGACGCTCTACTGGGATAAACACTACAGAAGGTGGAAAGGAACATAGGTGAGATGGTACACACTGCAATGAGAAAAATGAAGCAGGATGGAAGATATGGACTGTGAGTATGTGTGGCAGTATATTGCCATTTTAGAATGTGGTGGGGACACCAGGGTGTCAGGGAAGGCCTCACTGAGAAAGTGACTTTTGAGCTCAGTTTGAAGAAGGTGAAAGAAGGGATTACATAGTTTTTTGGGGGGCGGGGGCAAGAACATTCCAGGGAGAGGGAGGGGCAAGTGCAAAGGCTCTGAGGCAGGAGTACAGCATGATATGACTGTATCCTGCAATTATGTCTCTTGTGTGCCTACCTGGGTGATGTTACGTGACACACATTTGCTGGCGTATGGGTGGTGATGCATTGACAGGCGGGTGGTGAAGTGGGTCCATGTGTGTCCATGTCCTGGACCCACTGTGTTCAGCCACTTAGGGAGTGCTGTTCATGCAGCTTAATGCAATGGGACCTCCTGGAGTTGCACAGTGCAGTGATCTGTGCATTCACATAAGCGAGTCTGGACATTTGGACATAGCGATACGCAACTAGGAGTTATATGCGTGCCTTTAAAATGTTGATGTTCTGTTTGCCAAGGATTTTTCCATTAAGTTTTTACAATATTGCATTAAAATATTACTGGTCTTGATTACTTGATTTTTGGTGCCATTTCACATCTTGCATCTGAGGCAAGTGCCTCTCCCTCCTACTGTGGCCCTGCCTGGGAGGGAGAAGGAGCATGTGGAGGCCTGGCTGTGGCACGGGGCGTCTCTCCTCTGACTTCAGCTGAGCCTGTGCTCATCAGCCCATGAGCAGAAACCAAACCCAATCTGAGCACATTTTGTTCCATTCAGACAAGATTCACTCAGTGCTGACTAAGTGCCAGGGACTGTGCATACATTATTTCCTTTGATCCTCACAATCATCGCTGGGGTAGACATTAGCGCATTCAAATGAACATATGTTTTTGTAGGGCCTAGTGTGAGCCAGGAGCATCATCTGGCATTCACACTGGCCTGGCAAAGTGTCCCTATTTTTCTGATAACAGCACCAGTTTTCCTTGAGGGACCTGACCCCCCTCCCCTCCCAGTCCAACTGGCTAGGCCTAGACTTTCTGAGCCCCTCCCCCAGGCTCCCAGGGTGCTCTTGTGACTCAGGTGGCCCAATCAGCAGAGTTTATCCCTTGGCTGTAAAGATTGGTCATGGGATGAACATGTGACCCATGTTGATCCAATCAGAGTAAATCCTGGGATTTTTGCTGCCCTGTTGGGAAATAGAGATTTCTTTTCACTAATATTTCTGACTAGAAGAATGATGTAGCACTAATGAGGGTCCACTTCAGGGAGAGAGGAAAAAACTGAGCCCTTATGATTTCTTCAGGGAACCTTGGATCCAGCCAAGCCTGAAATCAGAAGACTTTGGAGCTCAGTGAACACACACACACACACACACACACACACACACACACACACACGCCAGCTGATCCTGTGCTTGGCATTTTTGTACAATGTCTCCTTTAACTCTGAGATAAATCCTGTGGTGAAGGGGCTGTGGTTATAAGGGAATTGACCTCAGGGAGGCGAGAGGCTCCCCCAAGATCACAGCAGGTCAGTAGCTGTGCTTGAGTCTGATCCGGGTGTGCCTAACCCTGGGCCTTTGTGCTTTCAGTCTCCACTGTGCGAGATCTGGACCATAGGCTGTGTGAGAGGGGTGGGAGGTGGGCCCGTGTCCATGGAAGGCACGGGCTTGCCGCGTGATTGGTCAGGACATGTCTCCTGTACGGGCCACAGTTTCACCCTCTGGGAATGATGGGCAGAGCAGGGCCTGCCCTGTTGCATGGGCACAGGGGTTAAATGAGATCGTCCCTGCAGGGAAGGGCTTGGCACAGGGGAGGCAGGTGGCAGTGAACACAAGCGACGGAATCACGGCTCTTCCTTTGAGGGAAGGAAGGCGATCTGGGGTTTCCCTGACTCCCTGCTGGGCATGGACTCCCACAGCCTTTGGTGGCACCTCCATCTGTCTTCTGCCAGACGCACAGGCCTGGCCCACTTAGCCAGGAAACTGGCACTTAAGCAGCCACTTCCCCAGTTTCTCTTTTAATGTTCATTATATAAATTTCACATTTCTTGGAATAGAGATTTTGACTGGACTCATCTGGAAATCAAGTCAGCAAAGGACCTCATTTATATTAATGGGGCCTCGAGTCTGACTAGAGAAGAGGTCATGACAGGGATGGATGACAGCGACTCCCGGCTGAGCCACTTGCCAGGGAACCTGGTGCTGGGCAGATGCTTCGTGGTTTGGGCTGGGACTCGGGATGTGGGGGCACGGGGATGCAAGACTGTGGGCTCCCTGCAATCAGCCTAAACTCCAGGCTGTGAGGTGCTGAGGGGTGGGTCCCTGTGGCCCCTGCTACCTCTGCCACCTCTCCTTCCCTCTCCTCACTCGTCCCCCGCAGCCGCGCTGGCCTCCCCAGGAGCCTGTGCTGTGTCCTCTGCCTGAAAGGCTGCTCTCCAGCTCCTCCAGTACTGAGCTCCTTCCTGTCACCTGAGTTGTCCCACAGCCGCCTCCTCAGTGGCCTTCCCTGCCTGTCTCCCTGCAGCGCTGCTCCCAGTTACTCTGTCACAACACCTGTTTCATTTTCCTAGCACTGAGCAGGCACTGGTTCTCTCATTTACTTATTTCCCTATTTATTTCTTGGCCATCTTCACCAAGAGAATATAAACCCCATATGAGCACAGACTGCACCCTTTGTGTTGCTAGGATCTGGCACAAAGAAGGCGTTAGATAAATATTTGTGGAACAAATGCCTGGATCCACTCAGCAAACCCTTACAGAGTGCCTTCCCCTTGGGAGGCCATGTGTGGAGCTCACTCTGGTGCAGAGGAGGTCAAGCTGAAGCAAGCAGCGTTTATTGAGCATGACAAGAATTTTATAAAAGACAGCCCATTTAATCCTAACGCCAGCCCCATTCTTCATACTGGTTCACAAAGCACAGAGAGGTGAAGTAACTTGCCCCAGATCACACAGCTAGGAAATAGTGAAGCCAGGATCTGAGCCCAAGTCATCTGGCCCCAACTTCTACTGGGTTAACCAATTCATGAAAGCCACAGGAAGTTAGAGCTTGTGGTACATAAAACGTACCTTATTGGTATGTTTTAGATACACATAATACCACTCATCATAGGGAATTTCACCTGTACATGATCTATCTTGCTGCTTCTTTTTTTCCCTTCCCCACCCCTCCCTTCAACCTTCTTTCCCTCCTTATTTACAAAAGCTTTGTTTCCATTTTTCCCTTCTATTCTCTTTTTTCCTTATCCCTTCTTTCCTTTCCCTCTCCCCCCTCCTTTGTTCCCCTTCTCATTTTCTTCCCACTTCCCAATATCTGTTATACATTTCGGTTCTTATTTACACTTTCTGTTTCTCACACCAAATAAACAATTTGGTATTCATGTGTGTCCGATTTTTCTCACTTAAGAGTATGGTCTCAAGGTGCATCCATTTAGCTGGAAATGTCTCAAGCTTATTCTTCTCTATGGCAGAGTAGTACTCCACTGCATAAAAACCACATCTTTATCCATTCATCGTTTGATGGGCATCTGGGCTGTTTCCAAGATTTAGCTATTACAAACTGTGCTGATGCACAGTGTGGATAGATCACTGTGGTATGATGGTTTTAATTTTTCTAGGAAGATACCAAGAAGGGGAATAGCTGGGTCGAATGAAACCTCTAGTTTTAGCTTTTTGAGTCATCTCCACACTGATTTCCACAGTGGTTGTACCAGTCTGCACTCCCACCAATGATGGAGAAGGGTTCCTTTCTCCCCACAGCCCCACCAGCATTTGTCATTGGTTAATTTCTTGATGACAGCCATTCTTTCTGGAGTGAGATGGAATCTCAGCATTGTTTTCATTTGCATCTCTCCAATGACCAGTGATGTATTTTTTCATGTATTTATTTGCCAGTCCTTCTTCCTCATCTGAGAAGTGTCTATTCATTTCAGGTGCCCATGCTTGCAATTTTGAGGGTGGCGTCCTGCCTGAGGGCACACAGTGAATTAGTGTCAGGACAGAAACCCCAGCCCAGGCCTCCTGACCTATGGTCCAGAATCTCCACCCCACAAAGTGCCTCCTTCTCACCAATGAAAGCTGTTCCCCGTTATACACTGCTCCTGAGTCATGAGATCTGGGCTCAAGCTCTGGGTCTGTCACTTACCTGCTGTGTGACCTTAGGTGAGTTACTAAGCCTCGCAGGCTCAATTGGGTGGTGGCCTGTCTCCAGGATAGTCCCTGGTGAGTCTCATCAACTAATGTTCACTCATGCTTGTGGTTCCCTTCCATGGGGAACAGGGCTCACCTGGGTGACGGATGGGATATTTTGAAAATGACAGTTTGTGTGACCTCCAAATGACATTGAGACCATGGAATATAATTCAGCCTTTAAAAAGAAGAAAATTCAGACACTTGTTCCAACACGGATGAACCTGGAAGACCCTGTGCTCAGTGTGGAATAAGCCAGTCAGAAAACAGCAAATCCTGCTGGAACCATCCAGCTAAGACACTCCCAAATCCCGGAGCGGTAGAAACCGTGTGAGATAATAAATGTTTGTTATTATTTCAAGCTGCCGAGTGGCGAGGTAATTTGTTATGCAGGGATAGATAACTAATCAAGGTCCCCATCTGTAAACGAAAGGCGAGGGTGATTTCATGGGACTGCTGCTGTTGATAGCTCATGATGATGACTTCCTAGGTTGTATTTCATAGGGTTGTTGCTATGAATTAATTAGCAAACATATCAGAAGGGCTGGGAGTGGTGGCTGGCACACAGTCCATGCTCAGTAAATGTTAACAAGCATGACTTTATGTTCTCTGTGATCGCAGGCGCTGTGAAGCGCTCAGGCAGGATAAGAACCCCCTGAAGACTGCGCTGTGCTCCTGGCTGCAGTGGGAACAGTAATGATGCTAATGACGAGAGCCACCACTGTGTGCCCATTCTTGGGCTAAACACTTCCCATCTTTGCAGCTCCCTAGAAGTGCCTTGAGATAGATGCTATTGTTTTCCCCTTTTATGAAGAGGAAAAACCAAGATTCAGAGAGGGAAAACAACTCTCTTAGGTCACATGGCAAGGAAGTGATGTAGTCCGATTTTGAACTCAGATGTTTGAGATTTCAAATTTCCTGTCCCAAGCCACGCAGCTGAGCTGCAAGTTCAGATTCCCCCTGAAGCCCATCTTCTCCTCTTAGCAATGTCTTGTGTATTAGCGGGGGGTTAATTGCCCACACAGCTGACAAGGGAATCGTTGGCTCTTCACCTTGCACCTGCAGCACCAAAGTCTTTTCCATCTGGGAGACCTTTTGGTTTTTGTCTCTCCAATCTTGTCTCACAACGATCCACTCCAAGAGCTTGCGATGGAATCAGAGCACACTTGCAGACAGAAAAAGCTCAGAATAGAGCTGCCTGGCCTTAGAGCCCTTCAGTGGCTCACGAGAGGTGGTTTCATTAGCCCAAACCTTTGCAGCCTGGCACCTCCAGACATTCTGTCAGTTGGCTGTGCACGAACAGCTCTCCTAATATTTGCTGTAGGGCCATGTGGTCAGCAGTAGAGGCAGATCCCCAAACAGGCCATGAGCTCAGGCCACCGGCATCGCCACACCTGCTCTTCTCCCAAGTGGGGAGGACAGGGCCGGCTGGGCAGACACTGACAACATAGCCTTTTTTAAGCCTTCGTCTTATGTGAGACTTGTGTTAGGGCGAGAGGGTGGGCTGATGGCAGTCAGAGGGGAACAGAGATGTTCGCAGATGTCTGTGATGTGTTGGGGGCTGAGCTGGGCTCAGCTATTGTTTCTCAGATATTTTTTTTCTCTTGTTTTTGGTACCTCAGATTGAACTCAGGACCTTGTGCTTGTGAGTCAGGCACGGTGCCACTGAGCTATATCCCTGGCCCTGTTTCTCAGATATTTTTGACCATGAGTTTCAGGAATAAGTGTATTTTGCATCATGATGTACAATACACAAGTGTGTGCATGCACCAACACACAGTTGTAATGACAGTTTTGTGAATCTCTTTGTACCTTATTACGAGCCATGCATGCTGATTTCTATTCTGTTCCACTCATTTTCTTCTTTCATTCAAAAAGTGCTAGTCAGAGCTGGGCATGGTGGTGCATGCCTGTAATCCTAGCATGCTAGGAGGCTGAAGCAGGAGGATGGAAAATTCAAGCCCAGCCTGGGCAACTTAGTGACTTATCAAGACTCTATCTCAAAGTGAAAAATAAAAAGGGATGGGGATGTAGCTCAGTGCAAAGATTCTGTATTCAAGCCCCAGTAATGAAAAAAAAAAGTGCTAGTTACGACTCATGAAATAGATTTTAAAGGGCTCTCTAATGCAGAAGCTCATAATCTGGTTTGATGAACTTGGATACAGTAGGACAAAACTATATTTTCATTGATCTGTAGCTGCAATATAGCACTTCTTTTAGTTATTAATAATAGACAACAAATCATAGTAATATTAGCAGTTCCAGTGACATTATCACACACACACACACAAATCACAGATCATGTGGTATTTCCTTATGGCTGTTACAGATGTCTGGAAATAGCATTTATGCTCTTAATTACCTTAAAATTGTTGTAGTTATTAGACCCACTGCTAGATTGTTACTTAATTTATTAAAAAGAGGCATATATGTTACTGCATCACACATTTAAAATATTTTGATAACGGCATTTCAACAGAGTAGGTTTCCTTTGCAAATGTATGTATTTTATTTTACCTAAAAGTATTAGTCTGAGGAGCCTGGGGGTTTCATCAGACTTTTCTGGTGTCCATGGCTCACAGAGTTTGGAGAACTCCGCCTCCTCTGGGTCCCAGCACAGTTCAGGAAGCTCTGTTCCATGCTGGGAGCTCTTGGGGGAGCAGAATCCCTGCCCCTGTGCCAGCCCCACATGGAAATCTCGCTCATGGCCAATATTTCTGGAGCATTTACAGTGGCAGCCTCTGTACCAGCTCCTTGGCATGGGTCATTTTGTTTCATCTTTACACCAACTTATGAGAGATGCGGACTGTTTTTAGTCCCATATCTCTTGTCTCTCTCAGTCTCTTTACCATCTTTATTTTTTCTTCTTAGCAGCAGAAGTACTGTATCTTTTAATCTGTGTATTGGCAGCTCCTTCCACGAGGAGGTGTCTCTTGAAGGAAGGCAAGGGTTGGTTTTCCTCAGGATGGCAACCCCCAGATATCGAAATATGCAAGATTCCAGGGGGTGCCAAAATCTTTACATTATGATGAAGAATATTTTACTGCACTATTAAAAAACTGAAAAGTGATGCCAAAACCCCATGGTGAACAAAATGTCAATGTTATGCTTTATATGTAGATGTCCAGCCAAAGCCTCATGCGATCGATCATAAGTAGGACCTTTGGAAGGTGATTGGAAGGCAGGCTCCCAAACCACTGAGCCAAATCCCCAGCCCAAAACCTAGCTGATGCTTTTTCTTTTGGTACCGGGGATCGAACTCGGGTCCTTGCACTTGTGAGGCAGGCGATGGAAACAATGAGCTAAATCCCCGGCCCTTTGGAAGGTGATTGGATTATAGGAGTTTAGAGCTGACTTCCTGTTAGGAGGAGGGGACTGGTCAGAAGAGGCGGGTCACTGGTGAGACCCAGAGGGTTCTATCTCCCTTCCCTTTCCCCTGCTCCTCCCTTGACTCTCTGCTTCCTGTCTGCCATTGATGAGGAGCTTTCCTCTGCCCAGGCCTTTCCACCATGCTTCCCACCATGCAAGGACTGAAACATCTAAAATGGGAGCCAAAATAAACTTCTGCATTAAGTTGTGGTGTCTGGTATTTTGTCCTGGTGATGAAGAACAGGACTAAGGCAATCAAAATTTCAAATAAAGACAGTATCTAGCCTTGCACTGTACACCTTTCCTGGCCCTTTCAGAGCTGTTGCTTAAGGGCATTCTCAGCACTCTGCAGATGAGGCCCTGAGGCATCGAGGAGAGGCCTTCTGGCTGCTAACTGGCAAGTAGAGGACTCGGCATCTTGACTGCAGGTGTGCTAGCTCCTGACCAGTCCTCTTAAACTCCATGCTTTCCAGCCTGATGAATAAATAACCATGCTTGATCCTTTTGGCAGAGTGTCATCTCGCGAAATCAGACAGATTTGGGTTAAAATACATGTAAAATAAGACATGAGGCTGGCTTATGAAAAAAGAGCATGAGGATCTTGGACAAGTCATCGCAGTGCTCTGTTTTGGTTCCCTCAGTCTCAGAATATAGATGCAACATCTTCCTGGCAGTGTTTTGTGAGGAGGGGGGAAAAGAACACATAGTGAGGGTCCAGCAAAGCATCTGGGACACATCTGGGATACAATCTGTGTATGTGGGTAGGGCCTCTCTGAAACCCCTGCCTGAATCTGAGTGAGTATGGTATCCTCCCAGACCAGTGGTGGCAAACCTATGGCACTCTTGCCGCAGCAGGCTGTTTGCATCATTGAAAGCTCCACAAGGTTCGCCGTCACTACCCTAGACATGACTGTTTCAACGGTTAACCCCAGCACCAAGCAGAGGGCCTGATACACAGTAAATGCTCAATAAATGTACAGGGAAGGCAAAGAGACGAGAAGGAGGGAGGTAAATGAAGGAGGGAAGGAAGAGGAAGCAAGAAAAGTGTCCTAATTGATCACAGAATCACATACTTATACACGGCTGAGAAGCAGAAGGTGCCAGGACCAGTTTGCTTAGTGACCTACAGATGGATGGAGGGTGTTGCTAGGAGACCTGGAATTCTCCCAAGCCTGAAGATTCCCAGATGGCCTCTGGTGCCCTGGAGTTGCTGGCATGATGAGAGACCAGGGATGTGGTTCTGGCTCCTGCTGAGCTGCCAATGTGTGGTAGGGCCTTTAGCAAGTTGCACAAACCTGGATCTCAGTGTGCTGATCTGTGTAATGGCACCACACTGCTTTCTGGGTGTTGTGAGAATCAGGTATGTGCCCTGGAGACTCTGAGGCGCTGGCCCAAGTCATCTGTTATCCTCTGATGAAGGTTTCTCCAGTTCATGTTGGAGAAAGAGAAAAATAAGGGCAAGGCAAGCAGGTTTTCATGGAAGAAAATAAATCTGGCTGTAAGGACTGATCTGTGACAAGTAACATTGGTGTGACTGCACTCAGAACTGCAGTCCTATAAGTCCAGTGCTCTGGAGGCTGAGGTGGGAGGATTGGCAAGGTCAAGTCTTGGCTGGGCAGCTTAGCAAGACCCTGTCTCAAAATTAAAGAACAAAAAAAGCAGCTGGAAGTGGTGGTGCGTGCCTGTGATACCTGGACTTGGGAGGCTGAGACAGAGGATCACTGTGAGTTTGAGGCCAGCCTGGAATACATAGTGAATTCACGGACAACTTGAATTATATCATGAGACCTTATCTGAAGAACAACAACAACAAAAAGATAGAAAAGGGGCGGGGCCTAGCTAAGTGGGAAGGCCCTGCATTCGATCCCCAGTACTGAAGGGGAAAAAAAAAAAGACTTGCAGGAAGCTTGCAAACCCTTTGACCAACAGCTTGACTTTCAAGGATATTAAGAAAAATCTACACACAATATGAAACGAGTCCCATTTAAACAGACATTTGGAGTTTTTGGCTCAATAGTCAACAAATTATTTATTGAGCACGTGCTATATGCCAGGCACATTTCTATTCCCTGGAAGCACAACAGCGAACAAAACTAACAAAAATCCTTGTGCTTGTGGAATTATATTCTATTGGAGGGAGAGAAACAATAAACAAAATGAATAAACCTCTGTGTGTGTGTGTGATTGCTATTTTAAATAGGGTCACAGATAAAAGGGTTGTTGGAATGACCAAAGAAGTGAGGCTGAGAGTCATGTGACTGGCCCGGGAAAGATGTTCTGACTAGAAGGAACAGCTATGTGCTTTGTATATTAGAAAACTGACAAGGAGGTAGTGTGTCTGCTGGTCGGGGGGGGAGAAGATGAGTTGTAAGACAGGCAATCCAGGACCACAGAGGTGCTGGGGGAGGTGGGAAGTGGGCAGCATCATTAGGGCCCAGGGCGAGCATGTTTGAAGACCAGGGAGGAGGTGATGACGTTGGGCCAGAATGGTAACAGCAGGGCCCAGGGGACGGTGGCCTTGCAGACCCCCAAGGACTTCAGATTTTACTCATCATGTGATGGGCAGGCTTGGGAAAGGTTGACGATGAGGTGACATGATGAGACCGACAGTTTGACAGGTCCCCTCTGGCTGCTGCATCGAGAAGAGCCTGAAAGAGACCAAGGAGAGAAAGAAACAAGGAGCCCAGTCTGGTGGCTGCTGCTATGCTCAGGGAATGGACAGTGGTGGCTGTGGCAGAGCGGGGTGAGAATGCAGATTCCTGGTCTGTTTTGCAGCAGAGCCCAGGGGAGCTTCCAACAGGCCACTCATTTCAGCACTGAGGGCAAGCACCAAAGTTTAGAAGCTGCCTGAACACTCAGCAGTAGGAGGCCAGCAATTACCATGTAAAATAGGACACAAGGCTGGCTCACAAAAGAATGAGGAAGCTCTTGGGGTGTGAATGCAGCCTGATTTCCAAGATATATTAAGCAGAAAAAACAAGGTGCAGAGCAGTGTCTATAGTATGTTACTATTTATGTGTGGAAAAATAAAACAAAGCACTACGAAACACACACACATACACACACACATACACACATGCCTCTGTGTGTTTGCAAAAATCACCTCTGGAAGGAAAAGGGAGAAGCTGGTAGCAGGAATTGCCTCTGGGGATGGGAGGACTGCGGTCCAGTGGTACCAGGGAAATTGTGCATTTCATTGGACCTTTGGATTGTGGACACCGGTGGTTCTCAACTGCAGGTCCCCGAGGGACAGCTGAGGACGTCTGGAAGCATTTTTGGTTGTTGCAACTGAGGTGGATGCTTGCATCCCATGGGTGAAGGCCAGAGGTGCTGCTGAACACCCCACAGAATGAGCTGGCCCCTAGGTGCTGAGATCTACAAAAAATCAAATATGATTTTGTGTTTAAATGATGGCCTTCCTTCCTCTCTGTCTTTTCAGTGCTGGGGGATTAAAGCCAGTGCCTCACACTTGGTAAGTAAGTACTCTATCACTCAGCTACAGCCCCAGCCCCAACCCTCCCCCTTTAAAAATTCTGAGACAGGGTCTTGTTAAATTGCCCAGGGTGGCCTTGAACTTGCAGTTCTGTCTCAGCCTCCTAAATAGTAAAAGATGGTCTTTTATTCTGAGATGATATGCTTTGGGGGCTCAAATTAGCCTTTATTTCACTAGGTGATGGTGAATGTACATAATATATTCTAAAGTTCGAAAACTGCTCTTTCCACTACATGGGCTTTGGGATATAGTGGTTTTAAAATACAGTACCAGGGTCGGGGATGCAGCTCAGCAGTGGAGCACTTGGCTAGCATGCATGAGGCCCTGGGTTCCATCTCCAGCACTCCCAAAAATAAAATAAAAATAAAACATGTCCCCAGATCTTTGATCCTTTCTTTAAGGATACAGAATTCCCATCTTCTGGAGTGTGAGCTGGATTTACTGACTCACATAGGCTGGTGGAAGTGGTGGAGTCTGGCTTCTGACACTAGGTCATTGTGGTTCCCTCCTGGCTTTCTTGCTTGAACTGTGCACTCCAGGGAAGCCAGCACCATGCCATAGGGACATTCAAGAGCCCTGTGCAGAGCCACAGTGTGAGTGACAGAGGCCTCCTGCACGGAGCAGAAGCTCCTAGGTCACCTGAGCAGGAGCAGCAGCTCTTCCAGCCCAGTAGAGCAAATGATGGGAACTAGTATCTAGATTGAGACCACTGGGAAAATCCTCATCCAGAGCCACTTTTCTAGGGTCGTCCTGAACTCTTTGCCCCATGAAAGCCATGAGACCACAAATACTTCAAGCTAGCTAGGCATTGGGGGTATTTATTACACAGGAAAAGAAAGTGAATACCAGGATCTTCAAGCCTTCTTGGTCATGGCAGGGATCACAAAAACCTTGGCTATAGTCTGCCCCTGGGCACGCTTCATCTGGCCAGCACAGGACCAGAGAAATTGGAATTCATTGTTGGTATTTATTTCCCATAAAATTCTGATTTTGGATTTATGTTTTAAAAGATCTGGCCTTGCTAGGTCACAGCCCCATGTGGCAACAGCCAGGCAGAGACGAACACTGACTGTTCCTTTAGACAGGTGCATGTCCTTTAGTTTGCTGCACACACCACCATCCCCTTATGCCTCATAGCCAGGTTGCTTTACTTCTTATGTTACCTGCCTCATCCCTGCAGGCATCAGAGCGTCTGCATTCTTTTGTGAGACATTCTTATGAGTGGGGTACCCAGGGACAGTTGACAAATGACCTGAGTTGGGGTTTTGATCCATTAATGCTGTATGGGATGTGTTACTTGGCTTTCACATCTGGGCCAAGAAGCCATCATTTTCATGCTCTCATTGTTTAGGGGGAAGAGAAAAAGTCCATGTTACCCCTTTAGTCCCCTAGGCTTCTAGATGCAGCCCTTCTTATAGATATTCCCACCTGTACTTTCCTGCATCTCCCAGAAAATAAAACAAACACCAGGACGCTTGTTTTCTCCATACCTTTTATTGAACTCTGCAGACTTCATTAAGGGACCATTTTCTTGCAAATTCTTAAACATTTGGACATATTTTACAAGACAGGACGGAGCTGGAGGTCACACAAGGATCACAATTTCATCTCACTACATGCATAAAAAGACGCCGGGATTTTTGTTGTTTCGTTTCCATGTGTGTGTGTGTGTGTGAGCATGAGCATGCTCAATGCTTATTTTCACCATTACAGGAAGGACTAGAGAAGTCAACTGCTGAAAAATGAACAGGACCCACAAACGCAACCCGAGAAGAGTGGTTGAGGACATTGGTTGTTTATGGCTAATGTAATTGGCTTGGTCCCCATCATGGGTGGGGTGATCAGAATGGCTTTGCTGGCAGAAAAGCCCCAACCTCACACTGCAGGTTCCTGGGAGGGACAGAGGATATTAGCTGATGTCATTGGGGCATATGCTGTCATGGAGGGCTTCAGGGCTCAGATAAAAGGAGAGCATTGGCTCTAACAGCAGGAGGACAGGCAAGCCCTCTCATGCAGCTGGACTCCGAGGCTCAGGGAATGTGCTCCAGTTCTAGATGTTTGTGCCCATTCCTGCACCAGCAAATCCCAGACCAAGGGAAACCCCTACTCTTGACCCTTGGCTCAGCCCACTAGAAATCCACTCTGTGATCTCCCATGGGCTGCATGAGCTAACTGCCAGGCAGGAAAGGAGGGACAGGGCTGGCTGCCCCTGCAGCCCCCTGGAGGTGAGGCTTGGAGAGAGGGCTGTAACCCTTTTCTGGCTGGGGCCTACAAAGGTCAAATTTGGACGTCGCTATGGTGCCAGATCGTGTCCAAGAACAGATGCCATTGGTGGGGCATCATCTATGGTCTTCAGTGGCGGGGGGGGGCTCCCATTTTTCCTTTCTCCCCAATTAGCAACACAAACAGCCAGAAAAGAACTCAACTAACTCCCCTCTTCCCCACACACTCATCCATCAATCGTTCCCACATCCACTCACGAAACGCAACACAACACAGGTGGGATGACCACTGTGTGCCAAGTGGACATGTTGGCAGGAAATCCTGAGTTCCTGATAGAAAAAGTGGGGCTCCCAGCCCTCAACCTTAGACTGACGTCAAGGTAAACCTGGAGAGAAAGAAGCCAGTTTCCAGCTCACTTACTGCCACACCCAGCTCGTGGCTGTTGAGCCCCAAGCCCCAGACAGGGCTATGCAGAGGACGGATTCAAACCTTTGGCCCACTCATCCCAGCCCCGCTTAGCTCAGGGGGCAGGAAGTGACAGGCGATCCCTAGGCGGCTGGAGTGCATGCAAATGGGACGGAATTGGGAGTTTCCTACATCTTCACAAATTGTCCTGATACAGTAGTCTTACATCTTGAGCAATTTCTGCAGGGCACAGCCTCCATGACATGAGACCTTAGAAACTGGGTTTTGTTTGGTTTGGTTTTGGAGGAAGGCAGATGCTCATTCTGCCCATCCAAACGCATTGGCCCGTCTCACCTTATATAAACCTAAGACCACCTGGACCCGGGCTCAACCTGGTGTTGAAGTCCCACCTCCTCCAAAGCTACTGTAGGCAACTGAGGCCCCAGGCCAAAGGCTCTGGGCAGATTAAGCAGGAGCCAGGCCTGGAGGGAAGGGATATGGGGTTGGGGGTACAGGCACTCTTCTTACAGACAGCCCAAGCTTTGTTTTGTTGTAAGGCTGATTATGGCTGCCTGTCTTTTTGCCTTTTTAAATCATATCATGGGTGGAGATTTCTGAAGGTCTTGCATGGGATATCCTGTTTTATTTAGGGTAGTGGTAAGGAAGCCCTTTGGAAGGTGCCATTTGTGATTGCCTGGGCAGTGGCTGGCTGCTAGTGCTAAAAGACCACTGCATCATCTCTTTGAGGGCACAGGATCTGGGCAGAAGGGCTGAAGCACCATGAGGCAGTTGGCCAGAGATGGGGACTTTGTGGATTGCTCCTTGGCTGGCCGGGGGAAGGGTCGCATGTGTCCCATCCCAGTGTGGTCCCTATTAGGTCCCTGGGGTTGGGCTGGCAGGGTGTTGACAGAGTGCGAGGCAGGGAGTGGGATGGAACCAGGGTGCCCTGCTACCTTCCTGCTTTGGCATCCCCCGTGAGGGCTCCAAGTCCTAGAACCTGAGCTCCTGCTAACTATGCTCCATCCTTGCCTTAAGGCTGTGCCCAGAATGTACAACACACACACACACACACACACACACACACACAACCAGGAAGCAGAGAGAATTTCCCTCATTTTTCAGTCCAGTTTCCATGCAAGGCTAAGAATACTTTGCAATACCACTTTGTACACGAAGCAGGCTCCCTTTAAATACTTGTGGGGAAGGGATGAAAGCTCATTACCCGCCATGCAATGGGCTTCATGGGTAGACACCCCAACCTGTTAGACGGACTTCCTTAATTTGAGCTGAAATTGACTTCCCTGTCCCTCTCATGCAAGAGAAAATGACAGGGACCTGCGTGGGTGCAGCCATCTGGAAGATGGGGGGCTTCTTCTTCAGCTCAACTGCTCTACTCTACCCCATCCTGGCCAGGCTTTAGGGGATCTTTTCAGCACCCTTGCTGGGAAAAATAAAGTTAGGGTTAGAAGTGAAGAGCTAGATGAGTTTGCTCTAATAATAGCCCCTTCCAAAATGGATTCTTCAGGAGCTCAGTTTCTTGGAAAGTTCAGCAGAAAACCCAGGTTAAGATAGCATCAGGGACTGTGGATGGAAACCCAGGCTATACAACCAACCTTTTTCGTAATGAGGACAACCACAGGCAGGCGTGTTTGCTTATCTGGGCACTGAACCTGGGAAACTATTGGGAGGTAATTTTTTGGTTTTGTTCTTCTTATGCAAAAGTTTTTTGTTTTTGTTTTTAATCTTGTCTGTTCTATTTGTCTCTGGTTTGAATCAGATCAGCAGGACTTTTGGGGGTGGGAAACTGCTTAGGGTCATGGTCCAGAATAATAACAATGAACTTGGGTTGGCTTCCTCTTGGGATTGAGCTGGTGAGGATGGTTCACTGCTTTCTGGGGGTCCTGGTTTGGGTCAAATCTCTGCTACTGGGCAGAGCCCAGAGCCCCACGGCTGATAGGGAGGCAAGTGGTAGATCAAAGCCGGGATGAATGCAGACTGGAGATTCCCTGGCCCTTCTTTATCATCCTGCAAGAGTGGATGGATGGAGATCACTTTCCCTTAAAGATCCTGCTCAGTGAGATGTCGTCTGCCTATCTGACAAGGAATTAATTATCAGGATGATCCAAGAACTCTCCAAGCCTTGGAGAGGTGGAAACTGGAAAAGTACCATGATCTTTGCAAGGACTCTCATGGAGCCAGCAGCTGGAAAGGGAAGGGGGATGAGACAGCCGATTCTGGGAGCATCCCTTCTGTGTAGGCTATGGGGTGTCTGGCCACTCTTTCAGTGAGGTGGTTAGAAATGGACTGAAATGAGGAACTGAAAAAAGTTGAGATCTGAGGTCCAGCATGTTCTTCTGAGGTATGCAAGAACCTGAACATGCTCTGGCCTTCAGGTCCAACTGGTGGGAGAGGAGCGTAGGGCAGGGGATGTGAGAACATTTGGGCCAGTGAGGACTTGGAAGGGGTCTGGGGGATGAGAAAACTCAGTCCCTTCAGATCTCTGGAAGGTGTGGGGCAGGAGCTCAAGCAGCCTGTGTGCCATCCTGATTCTGAGGCCAGTTCTAGCCAGCTTTCCTGTCTCACTCCTGTGCTTGTGCCCTAGACTCTTAAGAACAATGAGGAAGGGCTGGGGATTTAGCTCAGTGGTTCCACCGCTTGCCCCAGAAGCGCGAGGACCCGAGTTCGATCCCTGGTACAAAAAAAAGGAACTATGGGGAAGAGGAATATAGACCAGATGAGGAAAGAGCAGACATTTCCTAGTGCCAGGGAATCCCTACATCAGAAGTCAAGCCCCAAAGTCCACCCTACCTCCCGAGAATCAGATTTCAAAGGAAGAAATGAAAAAACAGCCAAAGGACACAGGAAGAAATGAAAAAGACCAGAAAATATCAGCTACGATACTGACCAACAATAAAACTCTTAAGATATTACTCTGTATCATAAAAGAAGAAATTAGACTCAATTGCCCTATTACAAATTTGCTAAAAATACATATATATATATATATATATTTTTTTTTACCTGAACAGAAAAATAGACTACTCTGAGATATGTGCACATTCTAGGATGTAGCCACACATCAGATACTTTTAGAGCCAGGAAAATGACAACAAAAAATGCAGAGGTAACACTTATTTCTGTGTGCAGCCAGGGCTGGTTTGGGTGGCCTTGGTTGGGTGACATGAAAGCATTTGGGTGCTGTCACAGAAATAGCAGTAGGCGAGGAAAAGCCCTCTCGGGGCTGGAAGCTTTCCATCGTCCTGTCTTCTCCTGCCAACTTTGAGGCTACAGAAAAAAATGTCCCCAAAGGCCCATGTCCTGGAGGCTTTTTATTGTGTCCTTCTTTGATTCGAATTTACTTGATGCTGAAATGCCTGGGATTATCTTATCTGAGACAAGTTGGCAGAGAAATAAAGAAAAGAGAGAGAGAGAGAGAGAGAGAGAGGAGACACCTGGCTTTAGTGACCCTTGTCCATGGTGAATTTCAATATCCTTTTGCTCATGGACTAGATATTCCAGCCATGACTGGAGCAAGACAGAAATATACAATAGTTACAAATATCAACAACACATTACAGTTTAACAGAAGAGAATACTGTTTTTTCCCCCCTTAGAAACACGGTCTTAATTTGGATAAAGGGCAGAGATGAGGCTACAATTACCAAGACTTGTAGAGAGGTTCAGGAATCAGTTTGAAAAGTTTGTATCCTCAGCAATTATCCGGGCAAACTGAGTGGGTGGAAAGGAAACAGCCACCTAGGATTTTGTTGTTTTCTCTTCTTCTTCTTGATTCCTGATCTTTTTAGAGAAAGGAGCCTCACAGGAACAAATGTTCTCTCCTTTTTTCTTGCCCTTAAAGTGTGCTTAAGATAGAATTCCTAAAGAAGGCACCGAGAAATCTACTGCACTGAAGACCAGTTGTTTTCTTTTAGCCAAAGATAAGATGGTGAATGAACCAGCTCCTCCGCACGGTGGCCACTTCTCGTCCCGCTGGCCAGATGCTCCCGTGTGATCGAGACACGTAGCCATCTGGTCCCTAGCCTTTTCTGAAAGCGGTGGAAGTTGGAACTCAAGTTCTTGATGAGTCTCAGTGAATTTGCCAAAGGGACCAGGCATCCACCCACCCCAACCCCTCATTTTGTTTACGTGGATCGACCTGTTTCTTTTTGCTCTGGCCGGTCCGGCAACGTATGGAAATGATGGAGCTAAAGCAGTCTTTGCCTCCAAACCACAGCTTTCTTCTTCTCTACCAAGATCGGCTATGAAGTTCAGCTTCTCAGTTGAGACCTTAGGTAGATTTCCCAGTGCATTACAGACCTGTACTAGGTACAGGTTGGGCTATGCACATTACAAATCTGGGTATGTTCCTTTTTGGTGGGTATGGGGGCTGCTGGGAAAATGTACAATATGCTATTTTGAGTTGAGTGCAGGGCAAAAAGCTGTATTCCTGCAATACGTACACATAAAAGTAAAAGAAAAAAAAAGAAAAAACCAAACCCAAACGGAATACTTTCTAAGCATAGTATATGCTGATTTTCAATGATTCTGTTTCTATAAGAACTCTATAGGACTCTGGCTATTAAGCCTGAAAAGGTAGGTTCTTAATGATACTTCTGAATTCATCCTTCAAAAGTGACTCAATAAAATGCTACTTCAAGGTCAGACAAAACACACAAGGAAGGAAGGGCTGGGTCCTAAATGACACAAGGCATAAAAGGCCTTTGGTTACCAGGAGAGTTGCACCAATTGGTTTTTAAAAAAAGATAGAAAGAAAGAAAGAAGAAATCATTTCCAATCTGTATACTTCTCATCTGCTTTGACTAACAACGAAATGCCTTGATTTGAAGAAGGGGTGGTAAGTTCCTTCTCACTATATATGGCTATATTTAAACATGTTCACTTTCCTGATATGTAAAATAGACTATATTATTATTATTATTAATTTTTTACAGATAGCATCAGCTCTAAAAATATCTGAATCGGAAATCACAACTATTTACTTTTATCAAAAAGCATTTGTTTTCCCTGAATTTTCACATTTGTGCTGATGGACAGCAATGGTAATGAAAACAAAGAGACACAGAAGATGGCCAGCGGAGGACTGTCTCAGTCATTCCCCGGAGGCCCAGCCCGACTGCGCACCCAGCGAAGGGGATTGGAAGCGCTGTGCTTCCTCTCTGGGGTGCTACCCTGTGCCACACTCACTGCCCCTGCCCCTCAGTCCCTTTGTGTCTCCTTGCAAGTACTCTGAAGACACCTAGGAAGAGTCAGGTTTGCATTTTCTTTTTTTACACGGCAAATAACAGTACCGCACCCTTTTGAGAGGATCCACAATCCCTGGAGAGGCTGAGAAGTGCCATAAACTGGGTCCATATGTAGCAGAGAGTGCACATTTTTAAGGGTAATGCCACAACAATGTGACATTTGTGTATGGACAGGTGGATCGGGCCATTGTACTAATGGCCAGGCCAGCAATGATTACACGAAGGATAAGCGACCCAGCACAATATCTTTGTTCCACCAGGAAGACAGATGCCTGTCACTGTATTGAAGCCAGGCAGAACTACACTATTATACTTGGGACATCATCCATCAACAGTATACCAAAAGAACAACAGTGCTCCATTGTACTATAGACAGGCAGACCAAAAAAATAAGTTATCTTTACTGACACCTGAACGGATACAATAACATTGTATTAACCAGTGGCTCAACCCAATGTCACCATAGGAGGAATGGCCACCAATACCATGCTGTTGGAGTAAAAGCAGGCGGGATGATAGCAGGTCATCAAACTAGAACAGGAAGACCAACACCAAGAAATACACCAGAACTGCTCAGGATGCGCACAAATACTTATTGCTTTTGTCTGTACTGTCTGCATTGATGGCTGCAGGAAGGAGAGCTGAGCTTGTAGGTCAGACTAACACTGAAAACACACCAATGGCTGGTTGACAAGAAAGAACAAATACCCAATGCCCAACCGTCGCTGGGACCTTCTGAGATGTGCATGTCTCCTGTGCAGGTGACTTTAGGAGAGGCCCTAACCAAGGGCCAAAACCCCCTCCTGGCCCATGAGGGTGAGGGGAAGCTCCAGAGGGGCAGGGAAGGAGCCAACGACTTGGATGACGCCCACCGTGGCTGGAAATGGGCCTGTAGCAACAACCCAACTACAGCGCCAAGAGGTGGCCCACAGGAAATAGTGCTTGTTTTAAAGTGCAAGATGGTGACACTGTCCCTGGTAGAACCTATATTTGAAAAACATAAAGTGCTTTTTATTAAATTTCTTTTAGCTTGAATGCCACAGGAAACAAAAAAGAATTTCTAGTATAGTAGGTGCTTTCCCTGCCGCAGCAGGAAGTATTCAAAAGTCTGGATGGGGCATTTAAGGAGGGGTGGGGTTTTTTTTTCCTTTCATTTTTGCAGGTAAAAAAGGAAATCAGATTTTTATGCTGTTCTTCAGTAACACAGAGTCTCTTTGAATAAGCTATTTCTTTTGCATATTTGACACTTGGATATCTTTTGAGTCTACACTAGTGGAGTACAAAAATCATTTTCTTTCTATAACCCTAAAGCAATGCAGAGTTCATCTCGCTGGCAGCATGCCTGCCTTCTGAACCCTTCCCAGATTGCCAGGGGGCAATTAGAATTGAGTACAAATGGTGCAACTCACCCTGATGGTATCTGAAAATAAAATCTCAGGTACTATGGAATACTGAAGTTAATGAAGTCATTTGGGTAAGGGTTTTGCTCTGGGATCGTGGCTTATGGCGCGATTTCCCCAAGACACAAATGTTCCCTGGGGCCTTCCAACAGTGGGATCCAGGAGGTGATGGACAGATTTTCCTAGGTGACAATACCAACGTGGTCAATGTACTCTTTCAACACCAGCCACTTGTTCCAGCATCCTTCTCCAGCTGAAGCCAGGGGGGATGGAAAGGCTGCCCTCAGAGGCCGTGACAGAGCCACCAGAGAAGGATGGGGGGTAGGTGGCTTCAGTTAGGTCTAGAATGGTGGTAGTGGTGGCTGTGAGCTCTGCTCGTGTCATCTCCCAAAGAGGGCAGTAGAATTATAACAAGGAGGCACTGTCCCCGTGGCTTGGCCAATTTCATGCTGATGGACCTGTCATGGCTCTCCAGGTCTTAGGGGACTTCCGTGAGTCTCTCTTCTCCCTGGGAGTTTTGCAGAGCTTTTCTGTTTCTGAGTTCATGAAGAAAAGCTCTGTGGCAGGTAAGCCGAACAGCCACCCTCCTTGGACCTTGCCCACAAGTCTCCCCTTCGAGGTGGGGAGTTCAGATGCTCTGATCCCGAGTGCTCCCATGGGCTCCTCTCCCGGGCAACACGCGGACATCGGGAGAGATGTGATTCTCGAGTTTGCACTTTTCCTGACCACTGGGGCCTTTTCCAGTCAATGCCTCGGTGGAGTAAATACAGTTCTGCTTTAAGTACTTAGGGGAGGTGGGTAAGGGGGAGCTTTCGAAGTGGTTCTTCTCTGATCTAGTACCAAGGCTGTACTTGGGGCTGGTGCTCCCTCGGATGCTCTTGGGAGGGCTGGAGTCCACACTGTAGAGCAGCTGGCCCTCGTCGTCCGTGTCAGCATCGATGTACTGGTGGACACCCGCCTCGAAGTTGAATGCTATTGCTGTGTGTTTCTCGGGCGAGCGAGGCGGTGTCCTAGCACTTGCTGTGGTGTAGATGGAGGACTCTGGGCTCAGCACAGGCTTGTCCAAGAGCGTGGCACACTCCAGTCCAGTGACAGCAGTTGCAGCGCTCCCTCTGTTCCTAAGAGGGTCATGATACATTCCCAGAACGGGGAGGAGCGGACTAGGATCGCCCTCCATGAAGTTGACTTTGAGTGCTCGGAGCTTCAAAGGGTTGTTGGTCTTCATGGAGCTCTTTGGGCTCTCAATGAAGAAACTGGAGTGATGGCTGGCATCAGGGGTGGGGTTGGCCTCCACAAGCCTACCACCACTGGCACCCAGAGCCCCCCGCCAGCCCACCTCTGGAGCAGTGCTGCCCCCAGTCTTGCTGGGGAGTGATGCCAAAGGGCTGTGGGAAAATTTGGTGGCTTCGGGGAAGTCTGTGGCACAGCTAATGAAGCTATCGATGCTCGACATACTTCGCATGTCAATGACCCCTTCTGTACGAGTCGGCAGAGGGGCTATGGGGCTGGGGATGCTTTCCATTTCAAGTTCTTCCTTTGGTTTGCTCTGTGGTGCTGAATCCTTGGTAGTGAGGATGGGCTGGGACTGGGTCTTGGCCATTTTATTGTACATGTCTTCCAACTGCTGGACATTCAGGTGCTGAGGACTAGAAGATGATCTGGCCTTTTCAGGAGATCCCTGCTCCTTGGTTTCAAAGGACTTACTCGAGCTGGTTTCAGACAGTGTCCTCTTTGTCCATTTCCATTTGTTGGGAGATAAATGGTTATCTTGTACTTTATCCTTCTTACCCATATTCTCCCCATTTTTTTCAACCACGACGTCCATCATCTCAATGCTCCGGGCAAAAGCATCCTTCATGTTCATGGAGACAATGCTGCCATTCCTCTTGGCTCTCTCTAGAGCTTCTCTTCGCTTAATTGCTTTCTCCTGCCTCTTCTGCTCCTTATAGAACTCAGAGAAGTTATTGACGATGATGGGGATGGGAAGAGCAATCACCAGGACTCCCGCAATGCAGCAGAGACCACCAACAATTTTCCCCAGAAGAGTTTTGGGGTAGATGTCTCCATACCCAACAGTTGTCATGGTGATGGTGGCCCACCAGAAAGAGGCTGGGATGCTTTTGAACTTGGTGTCATCCTCATCCTTCTCCGCAAAAAAGACAAGGCTAGAGAAGATCATGATGCCCATGGCAAGGAAAAGGATGAGCAAGCCCAGCTCATTGTAGCTTCTGCGCAGAGTGAAGCCCAAGGACTGAAGACCAGTGGAGTGGCGTGCAAGCTTGAGGATGCGCAGGATGCGCATGATGCGGAAGATCTGGACCACGCGACGGACATTTTGGAACTGCAGCACGCTCTTGTTGGATTCGGTGAGGAAGATGGTGACGTAGTACGGCAAGATGGCCAGCAAGTCAATAGCGTTGAGCGGGCCCTTGAAGAACTTCCATTTCTTGGGCGAGGAGAGGAATCGCAGCAGGTACTCCATGGTGAACCACGCGATGCACACGGCCTCCACGTGGGCCAGCTGAGGGTTGTCTGTGTTCTGGCCAAACTCATCAAGGCTCTGCAGCTCGGGCAACGTATTGAGTGACAGGGCGATGGTGGAGAGGACGATGAACATAATGGAAATTATGGCCAGGATCTGTGATAAGAGAGGAAGATTTAGTTAGCAACCTCCAACAATGATCATCATACTACTTCCACATTCAAGACCATTTTCTTTTTTAAAAAAAATTAATTTTATTGGTACATTTTAGGTATACAATATAACGACATTCATTATTGGAAATTTGCACCTTTACATAATCTCTCTTTGTTCTTATTTTTCCCCATTCCCCTGCCCTCCCTTCAACCCCTCCATCCCTCCCTATTTACAAAGACTTTGTTTCCATTTTTTCTTTTTCTCATATTAATTCCATTCCCTTCTTTCTTTTCCCCTACCCCTCCCACTTCCCCTTCCCCTTTGCCCCTTTTCTTCCTATTTCACATTATCTAGTATACCCTTTAGTCCTTAGTTACACTTTCAGTTTCTCACACTAGAGAAACTGTTTGGTATTTACACGTGTGTCCTATTTATTTCATGTAAGAGTAGCACCTTGATGTGCATCCATTTAGCTATAAATGTCTCTAATTTATCATTTTTTATGGCTGAGTAGTACTCCATTTTATTTAAAAACACACATTTTCTTTATCCAGTCTCCAGTTGATGGGCAATTGGGCTGCTTCCAAGTTTTAGCTATTACAAGGCCATTTTCACACTTCACTAGTCACTTAATGACCATTTGAGGTACAAATCATTTATTCAAATCCATTTATTGCACAAATGTGAAAACTAAGGCCCAGGGAATTGAAATGATTCACAGCTAATCAGCAAGCCCAGGGGTGGGCAAACTCTTCCTATAAAGGGCCACAGGCTTTGAAGCCTATACATTCTCTGTTGCAGTGCCTCAACTCCGCATTTGCAGCATAGAAGCAGCTTGGATATCACATGAATGAATGGGGATAACTATGTTTCAATAAAACTTTATTTACAAAAATAGGCAGCAGGCTGAATTTCACTTGCAGCCCATAATTGGTGACTCCTGAGCTGACCATGGTTCACATGATTACAGGGTTGGGCATTGCTTTCACAACAATTATGCCAGATGCCTGTGATAATAATAAGCACTACCATTTGCTGAGTGTGTGTGCTAAACACTCTCCATGCAATACCTTATCTTGTTCTTACAGCTACCCTGTTAAGTATTATTAGCCCCATCGACCAGAGGAGGAAACTTGGACTTGTGCAGCTAGCAAGAGGTGGAGCCAGGATTTTAACCCAGGTCAATCTGACCCCAGAGCATGAGCTTTGAAGTCTGTGTTAAAAATTAGATGACGCCGGGTGTGGTAGTGCATGCCTGTGATCCCAGCTACACAAGCTGAGATGGGAAGATTGCGAGTTCAAGGCCAGGTTGGCCAAAAAGGCTGTCTTAAAAAACCAAAACCCAAAACCAAACAAAAACAGATGAAATCTAAGGACCCCTTCACTAGAAAAATGCTCAGACCCGCAAGATTTTGCAGCTAATTTCCAGGGAGGCAGAGATGTTTTGGACTCACACCAAGTCCTGGTTGGAACTACCGACTTTTGGGTATAAAGACCTTGGCTCCATTACCTTCGAGTCCCTGGTATCCAGAAGAGTGCTTGGCCAGAGAAAGGACTGTGTTTTTTGAAGTTAATGAAATCTAGATGTAATAAATTGCTTGCAGGGTCTTTTCCCCCCCAAATATAAACCCAGTCATGTAACTTCTCTGTCAGTAAGTCTTCAGGACTAACGAGGGAAATACCTAAACCCCTGGTCACCACATTTGCACCATTTAACGTTGGCTGTTGCTGATTGGTCCAAGGTGCACAGAAGGGGATCCGGGCTGAGCCAATCGGTACACTGGGCTCAGCCACCCAGCCTCGGAGAGTTTGTGCTCCGGGGTCCAGGAGGTGAGTGAGTTATGGAGGTCCCGTGACAAGCCCAAAGCCCAGGCAAGCATCTCCCAAGCTGTAGGGGATAGACAGACCATACCAAAAAACTAGAAAAAGCCAAACTTCTTAGAGAAGCCAGAGAAGGAAGGCAAGAGGCAGAGGGTAGGGTCAGTGAGGACCCAGGAGCATCCTAAGCGGACGTGGAAGGCAGGAGCTAAGAAGTTGGGCTCAGGTCAGCTCATTTTGGATTCCCAAGCCCCAGCCCTGCTACTTCTTTACTCTGAGCAAGTTATTTGAACTCTCTAAACCTGTTTCCCCCTCTGCAAAACAGGATGATAACAGCAGTACTGACAGTGGAGAGCCGCCAGGTGGTTAGGCGTGTTCACAGTGTGCCACGCTCGGGTGGCCTCCTGTGGCTCTGACAGACCATGGCTCAGCCCAGGGGCAACGGTTCAGCCCACAGCTCACCAGCAGCCTAGACCACCCTGCCTCTGAGCTGCCCTCAGGTCTTCGCTTCCTGACCACGTCCTGACCCGCCTGCTATATCCCGTAAGTGAACCCAGCTGCTGCTTGGGTGTGAGGGTGGCTTCTGGCTCCTGTGAGGAATCCCCAGTAAGGACATGTGGCTGTCAAGTCCCTTCCACTCGCCTCTGACCATCTCTCTCGTCCCCAAAATGTCACACTTTTCTGGACACACAGTATTGTAGGTCAGTTTTGCACACCTGAGCTTCTTGCTCTCTCTGGTGAATTCCAGCCCAACTTTCAAAAGCACCCTCAGGCTCCTCCCCTCTGAAGTGGTCCTGCTTTTCCCCAGCAAGGTGGCCGCTCCACCCTCGGGTCCCCATATCATTTTGCCATAACATGCACATGCCTCTGTGGTGTGTGCGTGCACGTGCACACCTCACTGCTGCCCAGAATGAGTGAGTGAGGGACCAGTTCTGAGCTGTATTTCTGCACCCCCAGCACCCAGATCGGAAGTGACACCGGCAGATGCTCCAAAGTATTTGCTGGCGGTTGCTCAAGTTTGCAGAGCTGTGAGCGGAAGGGCCCAGCTCAGAACTCAGTTGTCAACTTGGCAAGCATTTACAGATCATTTACTGCATGTGTGAGGCTCCTTGCTCGCCCCTGGGGGTGACAGGTGTCCAGAGAGCTCTGGTGCCTGTAAGGGGCAGCTCAGAAGGTGAGAGAACCTTGCCCGATGCTGCCTCCTCAGCCTCAGTTGTACCAACTTCTTTATACTTTTGCTCCACTTCTGCTCAACATATCCTGTGCTTTAAAAACAATTAGCTTTTGAGTCTCAGCGTCTTGATTTGCACTCACTGCAAGAGAAACATTCTATAGTCATGTTATAAAGTGAGATATTTGATAAATAGGAAAGCAGACCTAATTTACATGTACTTTATGAACCATAATTGAACAGACACCTGTGAACCCACAGGGCAGGGAGCAGTAACACCGATACTTTCTGGGGTCCTCCTCCACCCTAGAGAAGACCTCTGAGCACATTTTCCTTCTCATCCCTTATCTTTTCTGCATAGTTCTCATACAAATGTGCATCCCTAAACAAACTGTCTCCGTTTTGATGTCTTACTGTACGTATTCTTTTGTTACTTGTACTACTTTTTTGGTTAATAGTAAAAGAGAGAGAAAATTTACTTTCTTCATTTTATTTTAGCCTTATCCTAAAATATAATAGGCAACATTGACTTTTTTTGCACTACCGACGTACGCATTAATATCCATCAAAATAAATCTGTGATTACTGCAGTGGCACAGCTGAACATGCCCGCAGCACCCTCCTCGGGACCCCTGTCTTGAGGTCAGGGTCATGGGCTCTAGTCCTTGAATCTGAGCTCCACAGTTTCTTGGTAGAGTGGCCTTGAGCATTGGCACTCGCCTGGCCTGAGTTTCCTTATCTGTGAAAGGAGGATATATACTGGTCGTTCTCATCTAGGGATGATTTTGACGCCCAGGAAGGCTTAGCAATTTGGTTGTCACAACTGGAGGAAGGGGAGGGTGCTGGTTACATCTTGTGGGTGGAGGTCAGGGTTGCTTGGCACCCTACAATGCACAGGACACCTTGAAAGTGCAGAATTACCCAACCTGGAATGCCAACAGTGCTGAGGCTGAGGAACTCCCAGATATGACGATAGTCAGCCCCTCACAAGCTGTGATGCAGCAGGGCACGTGCAGCTGTCAGCACAGTGCTGGGCAAAGAGTGGGTCTGATTTTATGGGGCAGCCAGTGGGCCTCAGGCTGACTCCTGCAGGAAGCTGCTCCCATCTCTGCATCCTGATAGAAGGACGCCTGCACAGAGAGAATAGATTCCTGGGGAGCCTGTACCTTTAAGAGCTGCTAGGTCCTGCTTCCCCCAGAGGCTGGCAGGGGAAGCCTGCTCCAGTTTCTAACCCCCAGACAACTCCAGGGAAGGCCCACATATTGATGTTCTGCTGACAACACATGAATTATGCACCCAGCTATTATACAATCCTTGAGCCTAAGGCACCACTTTGTACCTTACCCTTCTCTCAGCCCAAGGATACCTAGAAGAGAAGGGGACCCTGCTGGGTCCTGGGGGGCTGCCTGCTGCTCAGGGTGGGGTTGGGAGGGTGGGTGCGCATCAAGCCTCCGTCTCTGTGTGCATTGCATCAAACAGCTGTACCTGAGAACATGCATTCCCAGCTCTCCTGGGTGCATACCAAGATTTTTATTTTCTCCTCTTTGAGACTCACTGAAACCCTTAGTGTCAGGCCCACTCTTCCTGCCAGAGGAACTTCCAAATTTGAGTTAAGTACCCTGTGCCTCAGTTTCCCCATCTGCAAGGCAGAAGATCACTGAAAGATTGCAATGAGAATCCAATGAGTTTATGAGGCTTTTAAATCAGCTGGTGCCACAGTAACTTTTAACTTTCTTGTTTTTATTACTCCACAGCTTTACATTTATTTGTAAGCTGGTTTGGGCCCCGTGCTTTTATTTCACAGCTGTGTGGCCTTGGACAAGTCACTTCCCGTCTCTGAGCTTTCATTTCTTACCTCTTAATTTAAGTGTAGGCGAAAGTTACTGAGCACTTACTACATAACTGCCTCTTAAGATATATCATTATTAAATCATTATTTGGGAGCTGGGGATTTAGCTCAGTGGTTTCGCTGCCTGC
Organism: Heterocephalus glaber; assembly: GCF_053883595.1. Classification (NCBI taxonomy): domain Eukaryota; kingdom Metazoa; phylum Chordata; class Mammalia; order Rodentia; family Bathyergidae; genus Heterocephalus; species Heterocephalus glaber. The sequence goes on along the minus strand of NW_028258410.1, from coordinate 19,242,313 downwards.
TGTGCAAGCACAAGGATCTGAGTTCGATCCCTGGTACCCCCCCCAATCATTATTTCGATAAATTATTACTGACCCCCTACCTCCACCCCCTGGACTGGCTGCTCCTGGAAGGCCAGCCCTAGGTTTGTGGACCCTCAGATCTTGGCTAAGGTGGCAGGTGTCTTCTATACAGCTCTTAAAACCAGAAGGACATTATGAATCTGCTCTCTGGATGGGTCCCTGGCTGGGGGACCAGCCGCCACCTGGGAGTCCTCCTGCCTCGGCTCAGGCCTTGACAGGGCCTCTTCTTTCCTGGGACCTGAGCCCAGTCTGGTTTGGGCAGGACTCCAAGCACCCGGGAAAGAGAGGCAGGAGCCAGCACCAGGGACTGGGAGGTTGTCCCCAAATTCTCTCCCTGTAAGGAGGTTCTGGATCCTGGAGCCCACCTGTCTGCACAAAAAGGAGAGGGGACTTTGGTCCCCTGCGAGGGGAGCTGGGAAGGTGGAGGTCCTGTGTGTGGGATGCAGGCTGCTGGAGTGAGGCCATCCTAGTCCCAGCTGTCAGCTCTGGTGTTGAGACAGGAACGCCCACAGACTGTTCATCATTGGCCCCGTGCACGCCTCCCTGCGATTCCAGGAATGTGGAGCAGGCAGCAACTGTCCAAGCGAAAGAGGGCTCAAGCTCCTCCTGGAGAGATGAAGAAACTCCAGCTGAGAAGGGAGTGGACGTGCCCATGGTCACAAGCCCACCATAGGTCACAGGAGCTTTGGCAAGCTGTGAGCTGCCACAGTGTTTTGGACTTGCAAGTTGTTTTTATGCACATGTTCATAGCATCTGCATCCCTAACAGCCACAAAGTGGAAACAATGCAAATGGACGAACAAGATGTGGTCTATTCATACAATGGAATAGTCTTCATCCTAAAAAAAGGAACTATGTCCTGATGGTTCATGTGACATCAGGGATGAGCCATAAAAATATTAACTAAGTGAAGGAAGCCAGTCACAAGATGCCACACATAATCTGATGGCATTTACATGAAATGTCCAGATAGGGCAAGTCTATGGAGACAGAAGGTAGGTTAGTGGTTGCCAGGATGGGGATAGGGATTAGCAGTTAATGGGCATGGGGATCTCACTGGGATAACGAAAATGTCCTCAAACTGATTTAGGGTTATGGTTGCACAACTTGGTAAATTTACTAAAAATTATTGAACTATAGAGTGGAAATGGATGATTAGATGCTATGTAAAATAAGCCTCAATAAAATTATATAGAAAGTCACTTTCCATAAAGGGCACACCATTGCTTTTAATCCCCACAGCCACAGTGATAGGTCACAGGGCCGAAGCAGAGTAGGGCAAGGCACGGCCCTGCTGCAAACCCTGCCATGGCTTCTGGCTCTTGGGCAAAGTTCCAGTTCCTTCGCATTTAGTTGGCATATATTTACTGAGCACTTCCTATGTGCTATGCTGCTTGCTGGGGATGCAGCATTAATAATAAAAATAAAAAGACAGTTTCCTCAACCTCATGGAGCTGATAGGGAGAGGCAGACAGAACAGTTCGTAAACTAGTGAAGGAGCAAAGTGATGTCAGCCAGTGTTCCATGCTCCGTGCCACTGAGAAAACACACGGGGGACTGGGAGAAAAGCACTGGGAATGTCACATGAGGTACGACAGTTGAGCAGGACTGTTTCAGGAGGTGCCTGGTTGCTCACACTTAGGGCTGAGGATGGTGTGCAGCTGAAGATTGGAACACTCCAGGAGGCTGTGCACAGGTCCAGATCCTCTGCCATGCTGTTCCTTCTGCCTGGAGTGCCCTTCCCTCCGGCCCACAGCCCCTTCCTCCTGTCTGATTTCTGCTGCCCATCAGAGGCCCAGCTCAGAGCTCTTTCTACCCCCAGGGCTAGATGGGGTTTTCTGTCCTCAGGCTCCCATAGTCCCAAGCATCTCCTGTCACCATGCTAGTCATGCTGGGCTGAATTGCTTTCTCCTCTCTGTCCCCAGAAGGACCCAGGGGGTCTGCCTTATTTATTACTGTGTCCCCACTCCTGAAAGAGTGTCAGGCACAGTGTGTGCTTCTTAAACACTTGATAAATGAACAAGGCAACATGGTTGCATATGCCTGTAATCCCAGCACTCAGGAGGCTGAGGCAGGAGGATTGCCATGAGTTCAAGGCCAGGTTGGGATATGTAGTAAGTTCAGGGCTAGTTTGAACTACAAAGTAAGAAAAAAGAAAATCATCCTGATAAATGAATGAACAAGCAGATGAATGAAATCGAAGCTGAGAGAGTGAAGTCACTTTTCCAGGGCCATTCAACTTGCAAGCAGTGAATCTGGGACAAGATTTCAGGTCCCCAAGACATTTTCAAGGACGTAGGAAGAGGCGGCTCCTGGACCATCAGACCTTTCACTCCTTTTATGGTACATCCGCTTCCGCTAGCTTTATGGGGGGATTACAGCAGAGAGTTTTAATTAGAAGGGTCACTGGCACAGATCCGATTAAGGGGATTGGGGGCAGGCTGAGGGTTTTGCCCTCTTCATAGGTGGGGTGACTACTGGGGGTTGGTGAGAAACACTGGAGTCAGTAGCCTGCAGGGGGCGCTGGTGAGCACACAGGGACAGAAATCTGGGGCTCCTAGGTTTGGATAGCGAACACTGAAGGCTGAGGCCTTCAACTGGAAAAGCAGTCACAAAGAGGGAAAGGGGTGCAGGGTCACTATGATCTACAGGCCTTGGGGCTGAGACATTTAATTTTTCTTAGTTGCCTAAATTTCAAAATTGGGAGATTTCGCCTAAAAATCCAGATGTTCAGATTTCTTTGGAGAGTCACTCTCTACCTGGCCTGCGTTCCCAGGAGCCACCACTGGCTGGGGCAAAGGAACACAGGCTCCCTGTGCCCCAGACCCCGTGCCTTTGCTTATCTGTAGGTCTCAGCAATATCTGTCCTTCCCTTCTCCCATTGTTGTAGTTTCAGCTGGACACAGGACTCCCCAGAGTAAAGACTACATTTCCCAGCTCCCCTCATGTTAGATGTGACTGTGTAATCAAGTTTTGCCAGGGAAAGGTGGGCAGAATTCATTCAAATCCTTTTCTCTTTCTCATTGGCTGGGAGACCAATGTGGTGGGCAGAGCTGGAGCAGCTCTCTTGGGTCTGAGATGGAGCCAATCCCAGCTCTAGACTCACCCACTCTTCACAGAAAAGACCAGTTCCTGGCCTCCCTGGGATTTCATTTTACTGCAGCTTGGTCTATACCCTGCCTGGCTCTCCAGTCCCATTTGTTCCGCATCCCCTCTGTTCTCTCGCCTTTGGCACTTTAGCTTTCCTTTGGCCGCTCTGATCTCCACCGTCCTTCCTGCCACAGGACCTTTGCCCATGTTCCTTCTGCCCGGAATGCATTTTCCTTTACTTTGCCTGGTGGGCTCCCACTCTTCTTCCCTCATCTCCCCAGGGAAGCCAGCCCTGACCTTCCTGACGAGTTAAATCCCCAGTCCCAGAATGTCACAGTGTCACTCTCTCCCCTTCACAGCACTGTCCAAGTCACCTTGCAGTGATGTCCACCTCTGTAGACTGAGCAACTTGAGAGCGAGGGCTGGTCTGAGATTTCTAAATCTTGACATTATTTTATTTTTATTTTTTTGGTACCGGGGATCAAACTTGGGTCCTTGTGCTTGCACAGCAGGTGGTGAAACTGCTGAGCTAAATCCCCGGCCCCTGAGATTTCTAAATCTTGAACCCTCAGACTTTACGGTAGATGCTCAGAAATGAAGGATCTCATTTCCTCTTGGTAAGAATCCAGCAGGTTGTGCTGTGCCTCCCCCCATTATAACCGGGTAAACTGAGGCTGGGAGAACAAATGTCCAAGGTGACCGATGAGAAAGTGGGAGAGGCAGAGTTTAAACCTGTGTCCACTAGGCTTCAAGTTTTCGCTTTTGCCTTTTAAACCCCTGGGATCTTTCTCCTCCCAGCGACCTGGGGTCAGGAGATGGTTTCCCCTTCTGCCTTCACTTGAGCCATCTTCCGGAGGTGACCTCGCTCTTCCCAACAAGCCTGGCTGGGGAATCTCTTTCCACCAGGCCTTGCCCCAGGCAGGAGTTTGGAGAGCTGGTGACATCATAGCCTCCTGCCCACTGAGGACAGTGACCTCCAGGGGGGATGAGGAGGAACTGACCCTGGTCCCTGCAGAGGGAGGAGGTGATGAGGGGCTGGTTCCTGAAGGGACAATGTCCTTCCTGCCTGGGTGAGCGCCACTCCCTGCATTTGCTGAGGCCTGGAGCAGCTGAGCAAGTACCGCCAGGCTTAACAGTGATGAATGGCACTGGCCTACACCTGCCGCACATGGAGCCGGGGTGCATCGGGGTGCAATGGGGAGCCACAGTGCATCGGGAAAGGTCAGTGCCCACAGGGTCCGCTGAGCTACAGTCCCCTTCCCTGAGTCTGCAGGACGGGGAGTGCGGTGGGTGGCTTCTATGGGTGGTCCCCATGCCTGCAGTGGACGATGGCTCTGAGAGTGGGCATTCCTGACAGGAGCCGGATTTGCTGGTCCGTGTCCAGCAAATGGTGAGGGGCACATAAGTGGTGGCTTCACAAGGGTAGTGACAGGCAGGTGCATCATTGGGAGATCCGCTGCCTGCTTCTGCCCCAGCACCCTCAAGCAAGTGGCTTCCCATCACTGGCCTTCCCCAGGCACCAAACACTAAGAGTGTGGTGGTCTCCTGCACACGTCCTTTCCCAGGGGTGACTCAGGATCTGGTGACTGCTCTCTTAACACACGGGCTCCTATTTTCTGTTTTTCTTTTTTTGGGGGGAGTACTGGGAACTGAACCGGGAAACTGCACTGAGTTACAACCCCAGTCATTTAAAACTCTTTTCTTTAAATTTTGAGACAGAACGTCACTAGATCACTACGTTGCCCAGGTTGGGCTCAAACTTGCAGTCCTCCTGCCTCAGCCTCCCAGAGTGCTGCGATTACAGGTGTGGCGGCCTCCACGGCAGGGGAAGGCCTGAGCCCAGAAGTGATGCATATTAACCCCTCCCTTGACAGTCAGGCTTGTGAGCCACAGTACGGGCGCTGGGGTGCGGGAGAAATTGCTGGGGTTTCAGCACTGGAGTTCTGGGTTACTTTACATTAGTGCCAGAGCCTTCGGGAGAAAGCTGAGGGAAGAGGGGACGTCTCCGCTCAGTGGGACTGGCAAGGGGCGCCCCATCTTCAATAGCAGCGGGTGGCCGGGCGGAAGAGGCTTCCAGTGCGCACCCGTGGTACGTTCCTGTCACCTTCTGCCTGCGCGCTGGGGACTCGATTTTCTGCACCTATCAGACGGCGCTGTACTACTCCCGGGGCCCGGGGATGTGCACAGTACCGCTTGGCTGAGGCCCCACCCACCCCGACTTGGCGGGTAGAGTCGGGGTAGCACACGGGCTTTGCTCCTCACTGTAGCACGGTCGGGGGCAGTCAGACCAGGGCCGCCGTTCGCCGGGGTCAGCCCGAGTGGGCCTCAGGGACAGGGTTGGGCTTAGAGATTCATAGGGCGCAGCAGTAGCGCAAGGGCAAGGGCAGGCGAGCGGTGAGGCCTGGGCCCGCAGCTGCTTCTCCTCAGGCCCAACCCTCGGGCAGCGAGAGCTTGACGTTAAAAACTGGGATGATCTCTGTGAAATGTGAATGTTCCTTCACTCTCCTTACAATCAACGGTCTTCATTCATTCATCAAACAAGGAAATAATGCACGATAAGCGAGATTTAAAAGTAAATGAATGAGCTGGATCTAGTGGAAGGGAGGTGGGAAAACATGCTGGTCAAGAACCTAACTTGCATTTTACTTTTCTTATTTCGCTTTTATCTGCATTGCAGTCCCAGTTCCCCACTTTTCCAGCTGAGAGACCACAGACAAGTTGTTTTTGGTACCAGGGATCGAACTCAGGTCCTTGCGCTTGCGCAGCAGGCGGCGAAACCACTGAGCTAAATCCCTGGCCCAACAGACAAGTTTCTTAATCTCTCTGAGCTTCAGCTGCTCATCTGTGCAGCGGGGTCACCGGGGCTCCCTGTACCGAGCTGAGCATGTGAGGCTGGGTGAGGCTGCCTGCAGTGTCTGGCACAGTAAGCGCGCTGAGACTGCTAGGTGTTCCTTTAAAGCCAAGAAGCTATACCTGGGTCCAAGGAAGACCTTAGAATGGCAGTGGGAGCTGTCTGGATGAGCTCCTTTTATGCACTGGAGGGAGGTCAAGTAGAAAACAAGGGAATCAGCCAGACCTGAGTTCAAATCTTGCCCTGAGATTTACTGGCTGTTTATTTTACACCAAGAGCTCCATCTCTCTGAGCCTCTGTTTCCTCATCTGTAAAAATGACCATGTGTAACAATGTCAGGCTTTTATGAAGGCTTCATTCAGTGATGTGCCGGGGTGGGAGGGGTATGGTAGGGAACAACCCAGGCAAAAGCATCAGATTTGGGGAAGCTCATGTTCTTGCAGAGGGGAGCGACCCAGTGAACAGTAACAAGTCAACAGGATAATTTTGAGTTATGATCATTTCTATGGAAAAATGAAATAAGCCGGGGGGAAAGAGAATGAACAGGAGATGGTTTACTCTAGCTGGGTGGTCCAGGGGGCCTCTCTGTGGAGGTGAGCTGTGGGCTGAGATCTGAATGATGAGGGGGAGCTGGCCCTGTGAACATCAGTGGGGAAAGCATTCCAGCCAGAGAGAGCAGCAAGTGCAAAGGTCCTGCAACAGGACCCTGTTGACAAGCATGAATGAACTTGGGCGAGAGAAGAAGCAAGGAAGAGGAAAGGTGAGGGGCAGATGTTAGAGGGGCTCCAGCCACACACACTAAGCGCAGAGCGCACTGGGATTAGCATTAATCTTAGCAGTAACAGTCTCCGTCCATTGCCCTTCTCCCTGCCCCCCCTAAGGACCTGCTTTGGAAAACAGCCAATTCCCCACAGGCCTGGGGCCACTTTGAGGAAAGCCATGCATGACAGACAGCAAGTGCCCAATTCCTACTCTTTCACACTTACAGATTCCTGACTTTCGACTAGCTAACATGGCTCATCAGCTTAAAGATCACATTTTCCAGCCTTCTCTGCAGGTAGATGCAGGTCGAGTGATGGATATGGTCATAAGATGAAGTGGAAGGGTTGCATGAACTTCCAGAAATGTCTTTAAAGCAGGAAAGGCTACATCCTCTTTCTAGATCTTTCTCCTGTTTCATTCCTGTTGTCAGGGATGAAACTGTGATGGCTGGAACTATAGCAGCCATTTGGAGCCATGACGCTGAAAGTCACATTCTGAGAAAGGCAGAAAAGAAAGGTGGGATGAGACTAGCTGATGACGACTTTGCAGAGCCACCATACCTGTCCTAGACTGTTTACACCTGGACCCATGAAAGAAATGCACCTCTCTCAAGATCTCTCTCTGCCATATAGCCAGCCACAGGTCTCCTGGAGAGACCTTTGCCTGCCACATCTCCCCCTGCCCAGCACAGATCGCTTTCCTACTTCAGGACCCAGCAGAAATGTTACCTCCTCAGAAAAGCCTGACCCACTTTTGACACACCGAATGAAATGCTCTTCCCATGCGTTACTCAGTCCATTTATTGCCCCGTCATAGCGGCCTTTTAAAGACAGAAACTCGGTCTTGTTGCTCTCTTTCTTAAGCCCACCCATGGCTTCCTGCCTCTCTCAGAATAAAGTCCGGATGCACATGGAGGCCCATGTAACCCCACCTGACATAGCCTTGGCCGACCTCGAAGACCTCTTTCCTCTGCTCCCCTCCACATGTCACCCCCAGCCACACTGGCTATCCATCTGCTCCTCCTCAGGCCATACTCATTTCCACTTCAGGACCTTTGCATGTGTTTCCCTGCCTCCAATGTCTTCTTCCCAGCTTTTCTATGACTGGTTCCTTCTTATCCCTTTCATTCTCTCTGTAGGGAGGATATCTGACCACCTGATTCAAAATAATCTCCTTCCTACACCATTTTTCCTCCTAGGTGATCTATCCTAATCTGCAGTCATCTTGTTTACTCATGCATTTCTTTTCTGCCCCACCCCCACCCCCAGTTAGCATTATGAGGGCAGGGACTGTGGATCCCCAGAGCTCAGCACAGAGACTGGTGAGGGGCTGGCACTCAACAGATACTGGTGCATTTAAAAAATGAACAAATGCTTGGTTCATTTTCTGGAGGGATGGATGAGTGGCTGGCTGGATGGGTGCGCAGGTGGGTGAATGGGTGGATGGATGGATGAGTGGGTGGGTGGATGGGTGAGCAGGTGGATAGGTGGATGGGTGGGTGAGTGGATGGGTGGATGTGTGGGTGGGTGGACAGGTGGTGAGTGGATGGGTGGATGGATGGGCAGGTGGGTAGATGGGTAGGTGGATGGGCGGGTGAGTGGATGGATGGACGGATGGGTGGATGTGTGGGTGGGTGGACAGGTAGTGAGTGAATGGGTGGAATGGATGGTGGGTGGGTGGATAGATGGGTTTAGAAGCTATGCCCTCAAGTGGACAACCCAAATGCAATGTTTATCAAGTACCTCTCCTATACAAGGCACCATGGGGAAATGCAGGCTTGGGTTAACAGCTGCATGCCTGGTAATCATGATATAATCAACAGCTAATATATATCGATTTCTCACTATGTGGGCACTGTGCCAACTGCATTGCACGACCAATCTCCTTTACTCCTTACATGAATCCAAAAGATAGATTCATAATTCCTGTTTGGCAGCTGGGAAAACCAAGCACAGAGGGTGAGGCTTCAGGGGAAAGAGGAGGGTTCTAGGGGCCATGGAGGCTGGAGGTGGATTCTAGAGGGGAGAGCTGTGAGGTGGGGGCTCTCAGCGGAAGTCACTGAGTGTGCTCAGGCATGGAGTGGGGGTGACAGCCTCCTCAGTCAGTGGGTGTAGGTCCTAGAGCGCTTATTCAGCACCACAGGCAGGGAGCTTCTCTATGACCTCCATCCAGCCCAGGATGAGTCTGGCGCTTTTGGCAGTTAAATACCTTGCCCTGATTCACCCAGCTGAGTTAGGACTTGAGCTTGGGCCAGCCAGCTGTGGGGTGGGTGTGCTAGGTCAATGTGATTGGTTCAGCAAGGTGGGAGTGACTCAAAATGGCCAATCAGGATTCATCCTGGGACTTTCCTGAAATTACTGGGAAAGGGGCACCAGCTTTTATCGGAGGCTGTGGAGCTGACAGGATATTAATCTGCAGGGACTTGCGGTCACCTCTGGCTCTCTGGAAATAATCTACCCAAGAGTGTAGTTGGTGCAGAGGCTCTGTGCTGAGAGTTAATGGCAGGTTTCTGACGACACTATTTGAGCGTCTGAATCCAGCCATTCCTGAATGGGAACTTTCCAATATCAAGAACTAACGAATGTCTTGTTTTGATTAGGCCAACATGGTTTGGGTTTCTGATGCAAATAAAACGTGAGGCTGGCTAACCAAACTGCACCTTAGGGCTGGGGATTTATCTCAGTGGTTCTGTCACTTGCCTCGAAAGTGCAAGAACCCGAGTTCAATCCCTGGCACCAAAAATAAATAAATAAATAAATAAAAAATAAAAAATAAAAAATAAAAAAACCCTGCACCTTAATTTTACAGGGGAGATGGCTAAAGTTCGTAGAGGTAAAGTGACTTGCTAAGGATCACACAGTCAGGAAGTGACCAAATCACACAAAGATACCACACAGAAGGAACCTGACACGTAGTAGGTCCTTGACAAATGCCATGCCCTTTATCCACAGACCTAGGAATGGGGGCATGGAGGGCCAGAAGAGACCCACCAGTTGGTGGAATCTCCCTGAGCTCCACGCTGCTGATCAGAGTCTGGATTCCATCCGGAGTTGTCCAAACTTTCCATCTCTCAGGAAGTACTGCGTCTGGAGGGAGCAGGATTGAGGCTCAGGGATTGTAAATAAACAAACCAGCTGCCAGGATGTCAGCGTTTGAACAAAATTCCTGAAGATTCCATTCCATAAAATGTCATCCGAGGGTCCTGGCTGCAGCCCGAGGGCTTCTCAGACACTGACCCTTAGTAGGATCTTGGACAGGGATCCGTGCCACCAAGGATTGTGCAGCCACGTGAACGCCTCCAAGTGCCTGCCTCTTGGTGCCAAGGAAGGGCGAGTGGGGTGACAGTGTGAACTGAGGCCACCCCTCACCCCATGGGCAGCAAGGTTTGGTCCACACAGTGAATTAGCAGCCAGCATTTCTTTTCCCTATGAATTCAGACTCCAGCTTGTCCAGAAAGATCTGATGCTATGGCTCCTCTAGGTCCATGTTCCTCCATGGTGGCCCCAAATGACAAGGAGTCCAGGCTGTGCTGGGACAGTCGTATGAGTGGCCCCTGCACATGTTGTGAGGCCCATGGGGGCCTCTGCAGGGAGCTGGGGTGTGGGCCTGGGAATAAATCATCAGAGGCATGGCCAGCGATGAGGAAGAACATAAAACAGTGCCAAGGAAGCAGTCACGGGCTCCTAGGAACGCTGGGCCCTGCAGGGCTCCAAGTCAGGGGCCAGGGATGCAGGGCCAGAGTCCCTGCCTGCCCAGCCCCTCACCTGTCCATGTGGCTGGCCCTGCCTGCTCTGCAGGGAAATGTGTTCTCTTTCTTAGAGCCCCAGCAACATTCTTTACCCTTCCTTGACTGGTGCTCCTTTTAGAGGGCTTTGAGGACCACTCCCATTTCTGCCACCCATCCTACCACACCTCAGCCAAACAGAATAGGGGGGGCGGGACAGGGAGGGAAGAAGAGAGGTGAGTACTTGAGCTCACACAGCCTGGAAAGGCCTTTCTGAGGAGATGATGTGTGAGGAGAGTCTGAGAAATGCAAAGGGCCCAGGAATGCAAAGATCTAGGGAAAGGTGCTCCAGCAGAGGTAACAGCAAGTGCAAAGGCCCTGAGGCAGAGAAGAGGTTGATGTGCAAGAGAAAGAGAGAGGTGAATGGTGGTCCTGGAGCTAGGGAGGAAGTGTGGAGAGATGGACCCAATTCTGCTCTCCCATGACGCTTTTCCCCACAAGCCATGTACAGGCACAAGCCTCCTTGCTGGGACCAGGAAGGGAACCAAGGGATTCTGCCTGCCCATCCATGCTCTCTCTTCTCCTTCTTCATCCCTTTTTTAGGAGCTGAAATGCATTTTAAAAATATTTATTCATGGGCCAGGGGATTTAGCTCAGTGGCACCACGCCTGCCTCACCAGTGCAAGAACCTGAGTTTGATCCCTGGTGCCATAAAAAAAAAAAAATTCGTTTATTGCCTGTCTTCCCTCCTAAAAGTTCCAAGAAAGGAGGGACCATCTTCATACTTCTGTATCCCCCAAGCCTCTGCCTATGTCCGGCACATAGTGTTTGCTCAATAACTACAGAGGAACTGAATTTTAATGATAAATACATGAAAATAGAAAAGACAGTCCCTCTGTCGCAGCCCCAGGCCCAGTCTCTGGTGGGTCCTGAGGCCTCCCCAGGGCAGGAAGGGTCTGAGAGGTTCTGGGACTGGGCTGCTGGGCATGGTGCCTGCACTAATCCTGGCTAAGCAGCCAGATGTGGGAGGATGTGAGATCCGAGGCCTGAGCATCCTGTCCTGCTGGCTTTAGCCTGACCTTGGCTGGATGACCCAAGGCAAGATGGATGCCTTGCTCCCCAAGGCCACCCAGAGCTGAGGTCCTCCACATAGCTAGGGCCAGAGACCAAAAGGAGCCCTTCTTCGAGGCAGGGGGTGCAGGTTCCCTGAGGTCTCTCCCATGGCAACTGGGGCAGCACACTGGCAGGCCTCCCCTTCCCTGTGCCTCTGGCCCAGCATCCTCTTGATGGGGTGAGGGCATACAAAAACCTGCCAGGAGAGAAGAAGGTCAGGACATTCACTCATTTACTCATTCATTCATGCAGGAACCATCAGTGGAACCCAAACCATGTGCCAGGCACTGTTCCAGATCCAAGGACACAGCAATGATCAAGACAAGACCAGACATCTGGCCGGGGAAGCAGACATGCAATGAAGAAAGAAGGAAATGAGAAAAGCCACTTTGAGGTCAAAGACAAGACAGGCTGCTGCAGGGGTGACCAGGTGTAGAGGGCAGGGTCAACTACGGTGATCAGGGAGGGCTTCCCAAGGAGGTGCCACAGTGTGGACATAGTTTGTCATATGCTGGAAGCTTGGTGCTCAATGTGTTGAGGCAGTGGGGCATATAAGAGGTGGGGCACTGCCCTTGGAAGGGATTAAGGTGGTTCTGTTCTTGTGGGGTCTGTTAGTTCCCTGGGGTTGTTACAGAGGACCAGCCTGGCCACTCTCTAGCCTCTCTGTGAGCTCTTGTGCTGGCTTCTGTCGTTGTGATGTCATCTACCAGGTGATGCAGACAAGGAGGCCCACGCCAGAGCTGGTGCCTCCAAAACAGTGAGCTACATAAACCTCTTTTCTCTATAAGTACTCAGCCTCAGGAATTTTGTTATAGTTACAAAAAAAGCTGACAATGCAGGAGGTGACATCTGAGCTGTGACCCAAAGGATGGACCGGTATGAAGATCTGGAAGAGGAGCATCCAGGCAGAGGAAAGAAACTTTAATCCTCATGACTCATATGAGTTGGCACAATTGCTTCCATTTTATAGGTAATAAAAGTAGTAAGATTTATTGACTACCCACTATGTGCCAGGCCCTGTTCTAAGCATTTTATATGTAACAACCACTTAATATGCAAAATAATCCATTTCATCATCTCATTTCATAGCTAGGGATATTGAGCCACAGGGATTCTAAGGACCTTGTCCAAGGCCATAAACCTAACAAGTAGCACAGCTAGGATTTGAACCTAGCTACTCTATCCTTCCATTGATGGGTTGTTCCTTATTCTCAGAGCGCAAGGAGGAAAAAAAATAATTGTTGAGAATCTATCAAGCACCTTTACCTGGTGCTTTATCTTTATCTGGATGTATCCTGAAGGCTACCCAAAGGTCTTCTGTCCTTACCTATCATTCCTCCTCTGCTGATAACCCCACCCTTCAGCCCCAAGAGTGGTCATGTGACCATCCTGGTCCAATTAGCATAGGTCAACCTTCTTATTCATGGTGATTGGCTGAGGAATGGGCATGTGACCCAAGATGAGCCAATGAGAGTGAGTCCTGGGACTCTGGCTGCAACTACTGGAGAAAAGTGCTTTTTTGAAGGGATCATCTATTTGGGAGGTCAGAAGCCTAAGAGCTGGGACCAGTTATCAGAGGAAGCCCACCCAGGGGAAGGCAGAGACAAAAGACAGTGGACCGTGTCGGAGTGACAAATCCTGATGATGTTTTTGAGGGCCTATGTGTCTGGGCCAGAAGCCAGAGTTACTTGTGGACCTGCCAGTGAATGAGCCCTTAAATCACCTCTTCATTGTTCATCGAGCTTAAACCAATTGGAATTGAATTTCTGTCACTTATAACTAAGATGAGAACATTGTTCCTTCCCTTCGCTCTCCTGCTCCCAAGAATATTAGTCTTACTACCACACTGATGTGACCATCACTGCCATGGCCAGCAGTCACGGCTTTCATTAATCCTTCTACTCCCACTGTCAGGAATGATGCTGTCATTGATGCAATTAATACAGTGATCATGGGGCCATTATTGCTACTGTCACTGATGCCATTATGAAGAGTCACTGCTATTAATGTCACGCTTTCCATTTGTGCACCGTGCCCTACTTTACAAAGCGCTTTCACCATCCGATCTTGTTTCCTAAGGAGGGAGACAAGGTGGGTGTTGTCAGGAACCTGAGGCTTGCAAAGGTGAGGCCACCACCCACCGCCACAGCCAGCACTGCTCACACTTAGTCCCCCACTCCTGCATGTGCCAAAGAGACAGCACCGAGCACCTTCTATATGATGACTGCTGGGGTACAGCAGTAAATGTAGACATGGCTCCTGCCTCACTGAGCTGCCGGCTGGGCGGGCTGGAACACTCCAAGGAGAATTCCTCATAGGCCTACTGGAAGCCTGGCCAGGGTCATCCTTTCCAGGCTCTTTTTTTACCTCTTCCTTGAGCACCTTGGGCAACAGACTCAGCCTCTGAGCCTTGCAACCATCCATTTACTTCCTTTCTTTCTTCTTTCCATCTGTCTGTCTTCCTTCCTTCCATCCATCCATTCATCTGTTCACTCACCTTTCCACCCATCCATATCCTCCCTCCCTCCCTTCTTTCCTTCTCTCCTCCCCGGCCATCCTTCCTCCTTTTATTCATCCTCCATTCTTCTATTTGTCCATCTTCCATCCGCTTATCCACCATCCACTGTCCCTGTGTCTTTCATCATCCATCTGTCCATCCACTCCTCCCTCCCTCCCTTTCTTGTATTTATTTTTTCCCATCAATTATTTATTGACCCCGCTAGCACACGAGGCCTCTTGTCAGCTGCTGTGGATACAGTGACCACAACTTGATCCTTACATCAGAGAGAGCACGTTTGAACCAATCCTGTGGCTGCTCAGGCCCAGGACCCCCTTTCCTGTCCTCTAATCTGTCATGAAGCCCTCAAGGGGTCCCGGCTCTCGTCCCAGAAGATGGAGCTCTTCAGCCATGTTTTTTTCTGGCCTGTGTTTGTATGTCCCCCAGGCAGTGACAGACTATCAGCACCACTGCTTTCTCCTGGGCTCTTGGAGCTGCCTGACATCCAGGGACACAGTCCTGGCCTTGGCCGAAGTGCCACAGAGCTCCAGGATGACACACCCATCCTGCTTGAGCGTCTACTGTGTACTGGAGGCTGGGGGACATAGCGAAAAAGAGAACTTCAACTTTCTGAGCCTCAGAGCTACTTCCTGGTTCAACTTGCTCCTTTTCCTCATACTGGGGAAGAGGCTGGGACATGGCCCAGGAGAGGAAGGACCAACAAGTGGCCCAGCTAGTCTGTGGTGGAGCAAGGACTGGACTTGGGGCCCCTGGACCTGATGCCCTGTCTCTGACTGGACTGTCTCAGGGCCCAGCCCTGGGTCCTTGGACAAAGAAGCTTCCAGCCTCCAGGTTTTTGCTCCTGCTGGGCTTCAGAGCAGCCTCTTTCTCTAGGATGCTAACATTTGAGGTTTATGACAGTTTGCAAGGAGCTTGCAAGACTAAACAGACAGAAAGCCTGAATCTCTCTGCCACTCTTCCTGGCCCTTATTTCCCGCCAAGGATTTCTTCTCTTCCCGGACAACTCAGTCCCAGGTGGCTTCCAGGAGAACTCTTCCTTCCGGTGTTCTGAATAGTGGGCACCACCCTCTCTTGCTTCTGCCAGCCAAGGGTGGAAACTTCAGCAGTCTCCAGTGCCGACAGGAAATGCAAAGGCTGAGTGGGCTGCTGTCAAACTCCAGGAAGGTGCATCGGCCACCTCTCAGTGGGTACCTCTGCCAGGTCCTGAAGGGTACAGCACTGGCCTCAGGGTGACAAGATTTCCTAACTTCTCAATAGGAACAAACCCATTTAGGGCAGTGGTGGTAGCAAACTTATGGCCCACACGCTGCACTGTGTTGTTGAAAGCTCTAAGAGGTTTGCTGTCACTGATCTAGGATTTTGCGCGCGCGTGTATGTGTGTGTGTTATACACTCAATTTTTTAACATTGGCAACTAATTAAAATATGTTAATACAGTTCAATTAAAGAAAACATTCATAGGGTAGAGCCACCTCTCCCCTCTTCACAATCTCTTCCAGTGGATAGCTGGTTCCCTCCTCTCCCCAAACTGCCACAAGACAGCTTGGCTCCAAGAAGAGATTGTTGCTCTTGAATACCAACAACATAATCATAACAGTAGCTGATACCACAAACTGAACATCCAAATACTGAAATCACCCCATGGGACATTACTGTCCTTTTCCAACTGAAGAAAGCATGGGGCTCAGAGAGGTTAAGGGAGTTGCCCAAGGTCACAAAGCTAAGTGACAACTTGGATTTGAGCCCAGGCTTGCATGACTCAAAAGACTGTAATCCAGCCCGGTGGTGATGGCACTGTCCCTTGGGAGGCATTCTGGAAATGTGGGGGAGGGCAGGCATTTCTGGTTGTCATGGTGATGACGTCTGGATCACACTGGTTTCCAGTGGGTGTGAGCCAGGAATACGAGATGCCCTGTTGTGCACAAATAGACCTGCGTCATGAAATCTCGTCCTGTCCCTGGTACCAGTGGTGCCCCGGTGTTTTCTCTTCCCCCACGGTGGGCAGCCATTGTTGAGTCCCAGCTGTATGCCAGGGGCTTTAGATCCAGCAGGCTGATGAGGTGGGTACTATTACTATCCCCAGTTTAACAGATGGGAAAACTGCACTCAAAGAGGGGAGTGATGTGTCCATCACAATGGCAGCAAGGCTGGGACTAGAGTGAAAAAAAATTCCAGGGTGCAAAATTTTTCTTTTCTTTTCTTTTCTTTTTTTTTTAGAACCAGGGATCAAACTGAGGTCCTTGCACTTTCGAGTCAGGCGGCAGAACCACTGAGCTAAATCCCCAATCCCCAGGGTGCAAAATTTAAGGAGCTCTAAAAAGCTTGGTGATCAAGATAAGATACAGGTCCTCTTCGATTTACAATGAACTTGTGTCCTGATAAACTGACAGTATCCTAGGTCCAAAATGGATGGAATCCCCTAACCTGCTGAGCACCCTAGTTTAGCAGCACAGTACACTGCAGAGCATCACATGTCTCCCCTGTGGTTGCTGCCCCCGCCCAGGCATGTGACAGGATCCAACCATGCCACATAGCTCGAGCCCAGAAAAAATCAGAAGTCAAAATTCGAAGGATGGTTTACTCTGAATAGAGATCACTTTCACATTATCATAAATGTAAGAAATAGTAAGTTAAATCATCCTAAGAACTGTGTATGATATCTTAATGCGAGTTTTTTAAAAAATCAAACTTAATGCAAAAAAAAAAATCCTTAATGGGGCAAGGATTTCTCCTACTGCACCTCAGAGGTAGAGTGCTCACCTAGCGTGTGTGAGTCCATGGGTTTGACCCCCAGCACCATTATGTACAGATAATATCTCTATATAAAAAGTAGATGCAGGTATATCCATGATGAACAAAATACCTAAATTTTAAGAAAACAGAGACACGCTGTACCATATCGGAGTCTGAGTGAAGAGAAAATTAATACTGATCTTGGATTTTTGTGCCTTGCTTGCTTCCCCTGGCTGTGCAAGCCCGGAGCAGCAGAGTCAGTGTTCGAACTCAAAGCTGTACTAATGGTACCCTGCGTCTATCTCGCCAGCCTCAATAAAATGTGGGGTGTCTGTCTGCCACCCCTGGCTCACCAGGGCTTGAACACAACTGGTTAAAGTACAGGTCCCAGAGAACCAGGATTTGTAAAGCAGATGACAGACAGCCTCTCATTAGCGCCAGGCGGGTGGGTGGCTGGCTAATACTAAGTTCCACCATACCGAGCTCTGTAATAAGCACTGTAATTTCCAATTCACTGGCATGATCACACTCTTTCTGGAAACCTATTCACAGAAAATAGGCAAAACAGCTATTTCTACCCAGAGAGAAGGACAACTTCGCATCAGGGTGACCGTAGCAGGGTGTGCTCTGGGGGCAGCCGACCTAGGCCAAGTCCCAGCCCTGACCTCAGTGGCCCTTTGGGCAAGTCAGCCCCCGCCCCAACTGCAGCCTCAGTTTCCTTGTCTGCGGTGGGGATGAGAACACCTCCCCGGCAGGGGCAGAGAAGGTTAGGAATCATGTATAGTGGAGGCACATCCTCATGGCTTTGATTCTGCGCATAACCACATAAGAGAAATATTTGCCATTTACTTTGAGAAGCCCCTCGCTTTAAGTTGTGAGGACCTGAACCTGAAAGTCATGTACTTCCTCTCAGATGCAGCCCCCTCTTTGAGGCCGGAAGGTAATGGCTACTGCAGGAGGTGGGTGTGGGTGTGGCCAAGGAAAAGGAAAGGATGAAGGAGAAAGTGAAGACATTTTACTCCCACTGTCTTCCTTCTCAGGCAAGAGGAGTGCAGTTCTCATAAAGCAGATGCTTGGATAAGAAACTGTCTCATGGACGTGCTCAGCAGGGCTCGGGGTCTCAGAAACGAATAGCAGGGGCTCCAGACCTCACTGGTCGCCTCTTCCCAGCTGTCATCGAGCACGGCAGCCACAGGTCTCTGCTAGCCAGCTGACACCCTCAGAGTGCCCAGCAGACCGCCGGGGCCTGCGGGCTTCCTGGGCAAGTGGTGCTTCCAGGGTCTCCTCGACTTCAAAGGCTAATTGCCAAGGATGTGCACGGATTGGAGAAGGAGACACAGCCCTCTTGGTGGGGAGGGACCCTGCTACTGGCCATGTAAATAAACAAACCCTGAGGTTGGGCGGAAAGGACTGCCAGCAGTGAGCAGCCGAGTCATCTGAGCAAGGCTGGAGGCCACTGGGGTTGGACTCAGGGATCCCAGTGGGGTGGGGCTGCTCTTGGGGACCTGTTCTGGAAATTTCTGAGGGAGTCATAAGGATGGGAGAGGTGTCAGAGGCAATGGGGAGCCGAGGCTGGGATACAGGTAGTCTGTGAAGCCTGAGACAGCCTTAGTCCTAGGAGACTCATCCTGCTCAGGGCTGGACCACCTCAGTGGATATTCAGGCAGGCGAACACCTGTTTACGTCTTCCCACCCCAGATTCTAGCCGCACTTGACATGCAAACACACCAACTGCTTTTTTAGATGTGGTCTTGCTAGGTAGTCCAGAATAGCTTTGAACTCAACTATAGAGCGCAGGCTGACCTTGAACTCAGCACCCTCCTGCCTCACCCCCTGCCCCCAGTGCTGGGATTATAGGTGTGAGCCACCATGCCAGCCTTCACACCGAATATCTCTCTTTTTTTTTTTTGGTACTGGTGACTGAGCCCAGGCCTTTTGCCCTAGAATATATCCCAGTCCTTTCTGGAGCAAGTTCTTGCTAAGTTACTAAGTTGCCCAGGTCAGGTTCAAATTTGTGACCCTCCCGGTTTAGCCTTTCGGGCAGCTGGGATTATCGGTGTGTACCATTATGCCCAGGGTTATACCAAATACCTTGTGCCAAGTTTTTAATCTAGCCTAAATTTCCCAGAAAAGCAACCGGTGGAGAAGTCCAGAGCAGAACTGTACTTTCTTTTGTTCAGAACTTGTCCGAGAGCAACTCACCATGTCGGAGAAATCACAGAGCAGATGGCAACGCCACTCGCTGTTTTGGTGTTGCCAACACACCTGTACCTCTCTGTTTTTGTCGCTGTCACATTCACGTTGCTTCTATGTATAGTGCAAGCACCTGACAACTTGATGGCGTTTTCTGGTGTCATTGTCGTGACCAGGAATTTGCACATGGAAATATATATGAATTTCACATATATTTGCTTGTAATTCTCTGCTCCACTAAAGTTAGGGGATTATATGAATTATCTGGAAGTTATGCATGTACATAGGGATGGGGGTAGGAGCAGAGTGCGGGGCTGAGCGGGGAGTGCGTCTTGCTGCGTTGTGGACTCTGGCACCTCCTTGGCCCTCGAAGCCCTCTGAGGGGCTTTGACTCCTATGCCTGGTCTTGAACACCTGACTTAGTTATTCGTAGCATTTGCTTTAACCCCATCTCCAGATGATGGGACCATGCCTGCTGACATCTTTTGGGGCACACTAGCTCCTGTGAAGGCACTCAGGACCCTGTCTCCTGATGTCCGGGATTGTTCTCTATTTTGTTGCTGTCCTTTCTCTGCCCCAGGCCTTGGCTCTCTGGTGGTTTGCAGCTGCCCAGCTCACACTCTGACCTCCATAGTATAAACCTCAAGGCTTCCAGACCTCTGTTCCTCTCTGCTAAGACCCCTGGTTTCCACAAGGGCACACAGAAGTGCAGAGTGTCACCAGCTTGACTGAAGTCACACAGCTAGGGCTGGGATTTGAATCCAGATCCCCTAATCCCTGTCCATTGTCCATGGAGTCACTGCTGAGAACAGCCTTCCTTCTCACCCACCAGTGTCTCTCTGGTTAAAACCAAACCCCAGAGTTCTGTGGAAGTAGAAACAACCTGTCTCTGAGAGCCTCTGCCTTGGTGAGCTGCTGAGTCTTTGCACGAGATCCCAGGAGACTTCCTGACCACGGCATGTTGCGTGGGGTGGAAGAGTGGCATGAATGGGAGGGACCAAGGAGGCCAAAAACAGGCTCTGGAGTCAGAATTGATTTTCTCTCACTATACCTAGGACCAATTCCTTCACTCTGCCGAGCCTCGCCTTTCTTGTCTGTGAAATTGGGGCAGTGATCCTTCCTTAATCTGAGTTGCGAGGAGTGATGAGAACAAGTAACAGGAGGGCTGGCCCAGGCCTGTTCTGTGAGAGGTACTGGAGCAGCCATTAGCTTCCAGGCTGCAGAAGCAGGGGGATGCTCTGGAAGATTTTAGAAGGAAGATTCTAGAAGATTCTAGATTCTGACAGTGTGTTCTTCTCTCCAGAGGGCACAGTCCCTCTGACTGCCTTGTTTTCTTTTTGTAGAATCCTCCCCAGTGCACCTCTACCCACCTTCATCCCACAGAGTTTCATGCCATCCTGATCTACCCAGCAGTCCCAGGCACTGGGTGTTAACCAGGACAGAGCCAGAGTCTCTGTTCAGCCCTCCTCTGGCTTGGACCCCTTCCACTGTTCATGTCCATTCAGTTGCCATGGCTGGAATGTTTTCTGTTTGTCAAGCACTGTGCTGGGCTCTGGGGGCAGAACTGTAGATAAGGTAGGAAGTCACTGTCCCCAGGATAGAGGAGCCAAACTACAGATCAAAATGCCCAGGAGGGTATTACAGGGCGCTGGGGACAGAGTGCTTTGAGAGTGAGGCAACTGTCCAAAAAAGGCCCCTTTGAAGACATCTGCCAAGCCGAGGTCTGAGGATGAAAAGAACAGGGCAAAGGAAGCAGCAAGCGCAAAGGCTCTGTGGTAGCAACGAGGTATCTTGAGGGTCAGAAAGAAGGCCAGTCAGACTTCCAAAACTGATATATATACAGATTTAATGCAATCCCAATCAAAGGACCAGCAATGTTCCCACAGAACAAGAGAAAACAACCCTAAAATCCATAGGGAACCAGAAGAGACCCAGAATAGCAAAAGCAGTCCTGGGTAATAAGAGCAAAGGAGGCGGCATCACTATCTTGATTTGAAGTCAAAAATGACAAAACAATAGTGAAAAAACAGCATGGTAATAGCATAAAAACAGACAAAAAACAGCAGAAAGCCAGGTGTATCAATGGAACGGAATAGAGGATGCAGAAACAACCCCAAGCACATTCATATGCTCTTTGACCAAAAGGCCAAAAATGCACACTGGAGGAGAGATGGCCTTTTTAACAAATGGTTCTGGGAAGACTGGCTATCCACATGCAGAAGATTGACTCTGGACTCATGTCTCTCACCACGCACTAAACTAAAATCAAAATGGATCAAAGATCTAAACGTTAAAACAGAAGCAATCGGCGGGAAGGTAAAATAGGTAAAACTCTAGAAGTCACAGGTGTAGGCAGAGACTTTCTGAACAGAGCCCCAGTGTGCAAGAAATAGTACCACAAATCAACAAATGAGATCACATTGAATTAAAAAGCTTTTGCATAGCAAAAGAAACAACCAACAAAGTGAAGAAACAACCTGCACAATGGGAAAAAATTCTGCCAGCTATTCCTCAGAAAGAGAACCAATATCTAGAACATAAAGAAAATTAGACTCACCAAAATAAAAGACCCAATTGAAAAAAAAAAGACAACTAAAACAAATAGACACTTCTCAGAAGAAGTACAAACGACAAATAAACACGTGAAAAAAATATTCATCATTTCTGGCCATTAGAGAAATACAAATTAAAACCACATTGAGATTCTATCTTACTCCAGAAAGAATGGCCATGATCAAGAAATCAAATAATTATCAAATGCTGACGAGTCTGTGGGGGGAAAAGGGAACCCTTCTACATTGTTGGTGGGAATGTAAACTAGTACAACCGCTATAGAAATCAGTATGGAAATCCTCAAAATACTAAAATTAGAAATTCCATTTGATCCAGCTATTTCCCTTCTAGGTATCTTCCCGAAAGAATCAGGATCACAGTATTACAGTGGCACACGTTTATAACAGCACTATTCATAATAGTTCAACCTTGGAACCAGCCTATATGGCCATCAACAGATGAATGGAGTAAGAAGATGTGGTAGTTACACACAATGGAGTACTAGCCTGCCATAAGGAAGGATAAACTTAGGTCATTTGTGAGAAAATGGAAGCACCTTGATACCCCAATGTTAAGTGAAATCCACAAGACACACAAGCTTAAATATCGCATGGTTTCTCTTGCATGAGATACCCAAAATATAAAGAGCAAAACAAAGGATGGATAAGAAGTAGGGAGAGAGTTCTTTTTTATATGTGAAGGGGAACGAGAGATGAAGGAAGGTGGTTGGGGGAGGGGAAGGCGTGGAAAGGCGGAACAAAGATGTGTCATGTGCCTGTACCAGTTCCCCATGAGGAATGTAATCATCATGCATGAGAAACAATTACTAACTTAAGAAACTGAGTGAAAAAGAAAGGAGGCCAGTGTGACTGGTATGGAAGAAGTGAGGGAGGAGTGCAGAGCGGGTGACAGACGCGGATGGGAGGCAGTGTAGGTAGGGCTTTGAGGCCAGGGTGAGAGACTTCCCATTTGTTTTAGGCACCCAAGAAAGAGAAGGCTCTGGGCCCCAGTAAGAAGAATCGCTTCATCTCTGGAGCGCCAGGGTGTGCAGGAGAGTTTGATGGTCACCCCAGCCTGCTCCGAGGCAAGAGAGGCCCTGAGTGGCTCCAGCCTGAACACCTTCTCTCCCTCCCCTACCTGTGTGGCCTCTCCTGCGCCCCCTTCCCTAGACAGCCGTCCTATCCCGGACACTTTGGCCCAGGGGTTCCCCACCCCCAAATCCACTGGGCCAGTTTCCTGGGAGCATCCACTCCTGAGCCTCCCCAGAAAGAACGATTCGGAGAACCGGCAGTAGGACCTGAGAACGCATATTTGCAGCAATTCTTCCAAGCCATCCCTCTGCCCGGCCTTGGGGAGACACAGCCCTCCCTCTGAGTGTGACAGGGAGAGAGGCTGTCTGTGGCCCACGGCCCAGAAGGCCCAGGGTCCCAATATCAGCTCTTCCCCAGCTGTGGGATCTTGGGCAAGTCGAACACCTTTCAGAGCCTCAATTTCCTCATCTATAAAATGCACAGAGTCACACTTACCTCAGAGTGTTGCGATGGAGACCACAAACACAATGCTTCCAGCCTGGGGGAGACCCCCACATCGGTGCTTAATAAATGCAGCTGCCTCCCCAGGGCTGAGGGAGGAGAACTGCTACACTCCAGGCGATGCCCACTGGGCCGGGAGTCAGCAAATGACTCTTGTAAAAAGCCACACAGTAACTATTTCAGACTTCGTGCGCCATACAGTCTCTGTCAAAACCAGAGGTGGAGGGTCAGCCTCAGACAACGAGAATTGAACAGGCCTGGCTGTGCTCCAAAAAGCCTTTATGGGACCCAGAATTCAAATTTCATGCCCTTTTCACTGGTCGTGAAATAATATTTCCTTCTGATGTTCTCAAACACTCAAAAATATAAAAACCACTCTTAGCTGGTGGGAAGTACAAACACAGGTAGGGGCTAGATTTGGCCTGGGTTTGCTTTAGATGCTTTGCATATAGAACTCTAGGGGATGTCTTCTCCCTGAAGAAATGGGCCTGTAATTACAGCCCCACTTTCGGGTGAGGAGATGGAGCCGCAGAAACTAAATCCTTGTACAAGGTCCCACTACAGTGACAGTAAATGTCCAATCTTTGGGGACCATGCAAAGTTCTGTTGCAAGAGGCAGCCTCAAGAGCAGAACTCAGGCAGAGCCTGCGTTAAGCCAGAAGTGACACGTACCCCAGATGTACGAAGTTATTCCTCAGTATCCACAGGGGCTTGGTGCCAGGACCCCCGTAGATACCAAAATGCATGGATGTTTAAGTCCCTTAAATAAGATGAGGTAGCATTTGCATAGAATCCACACATAGCCTCCTATGTGCTTTAAATCATCTCTAAATGACTTAATTCCTGATATGACGGAACTGCTATGTCATGATTGCGTACTGTATTGGGTTGTGAACAATGACAAGAAAGAAAAGTCTGTACATGGTCAGTACAGACACGATTTTTTTCAAGTATCTCTGATCCATGGTTGACTAAATCTGGGAATTCAGAACTCACAGGTACAAAGGGCTGACTCTCACCACATTTCAAGAACCAGTAGCCTCATCTCCTAAAGCTTGAATTCTTTTGCCTCCACATGGGAAAGGCAGGTTGGGCACGTGGGAGATGGGTTCTGAGCCCAGGGAGCGAGGGGCCTCTGGGGCCCATCAGCTACCTAGGCTGCAGCCTGGACCCACCTAGCCCACGTGAGCACGGCTGAGTACTCAGGCCTGACTGCCAGGTCGCTGAGGACTCCACTCCCTTAGAACCCCAGAGCTCTTCTCTGTCTCGTTCATGTTTGGGATTTTTGCAACATATTCATAACATTAGGATCGTGACCTTTCCTAAATGACATTCAGCTAACCTGTATTTTCCTAGAATAGGGACTTTTGACCTTCTCACTGCATCCTCTATACCAGACACATGCTTGTCATTTCCTCAAAGGTATGCTCAGATGTGGACAAAAAATCCTTAAAAATATTTGGTGTGGAAGGGAAAAATGCTCAGGTTGCTTTCATGTATGCATTTGCTCATTTTCATTCATTTGTTCTGCTGAGATACAGTGTGAACACACCAGCCAAGATTTCTTCCCTCACAGAGCTTACTTTCTAGTGCAGGAGACAGACTACAAACAAATGAGATACTATCAGATTGTGATCGGTGCTGTGAGGGAAAAAATGCTAAGATGGGATAGCAGCGGGATGGAGCGTGGTTCTTGTCATCCATTCGATCCTCTTCTGATAGTTACAGATTTGCTGGTGCTTAGTGGCAATATGGCTGCCCAGAGTGAAGACTGTTTCCCAGCCTCCCTTGCAGCTAGGAACAGCCATGTGACTATGTCCTGGCCAATGGGATGTGGGTAGAAGAGAACAGGCAGATTGGTCTCTCCTTAAAGAGAAGGACATAGTCCTTGCCCTTTCCCTCTTTTTCCCCAGCTGGAAATTTGTTCTTTTGAACCTCTCACATTTCTTTTCCTTCCAGAAGACTGAAAAGGACAGGGATCAGTCATGAGGGTGGGAGATGATGGGCTCAGAGGGGTGGGGACCTAACATCCACAGACAAATAGAAGTGGGCCACAGGGATGAATCCCTGCCACAGACCCCCACCGCTCACCCCCTGCACTCACAGTGTGGGTGCTCTGGGTGGGAGAAGGCTCAAGGCTTGACCAACACTTGGGTATGTCATGGGCTTCTTGACCTATCAAGGCCAAATGGAGCTCCAAGCCTCCTGCTCCCTGCTCCTGCCTGGGTTTTTCCTGTTTTGGCAAATGGTACCTCCATTCTCTAGGGTCTTCACCCCAGATTCCTGTTTGACTCCTCTCAGTGCATCCTGTGGGCCCCACCATTCAAGCTGGACTCAGAATTTGACCACTTCTCCCCACTCCACCACTGTCTAGCCCAGGACACCCGAATGTCCCCCAAGGACTACTGCAGTGGTCCCCCTGGTGTCCTGGTGCCCCCGCCACCTCTACAGCCCACTCTCTCTACTCAAGGATCTTTTAAAAATATACCTGGTCCTTGTTGCTTCCCAAGGTGGTGCAGTAAGAGCTGGAGGCCTCACCACGACCTTCAAGGCCCTGCCCAATCTGTTCCCGCGACCTCTCCCGCCTCCCCTCCACTCTGGCTCATGCTGTTTCCATCACACTGGCTCCTTGCAGCTCCTCCCACACCTGTGTGGGTGCCAGCCTCAGGGCCTTTGCACTTGCAGTTCTCTCTGCCAGAAGGCTCCTCGCCTTCCTTCCCATCCTCAGGTTTCAGCCCAGATGTCACCCCCAGGAGACCTCCTGGACACCCTGGTAAAATCACCACTTTACTTTCACTTATGACCTTCTTTTAGTGTTTTCAAAGCACTCAGTCATTTCTTTCTTGACATGTTCATTGCCTTTTCTACTTGAATGTAGGTTTCCTGAGGGGGTGGCAGGGACCATCTGTCCTGATCCATTAGCATCTCCAGTGACCTGGTACATAGTAGGTGCTCAATACATGTTTGCTGAGTGAATGAATACTCAAGGCCTTCCCAGCGGAGACGGTGAAGAGGAATGGGAGGAGCAGAAACAGACTCATGGGAGCCTCTTCAAGCCACCTGAGTGGTGTGGACCCTAAAGGTGCTCAGAGCCACCACACCTATTGCACAGACGTGGCAGCTGAGGACGGGAGAGGGGAAGGAACTGGCCCAGCCACACACACAGCCCTGCCAAGCAAAGCGAAGACTGGGACCCAGGCCCCTGTCTCTCAGCCAGGCACTCGCTCTTGGCCACAGCCTTACAGAGTCCTCTGCGGCCCCACAGACTGCAGACACCTTCTCAGGGACCTGCTCCTGCCATCCCTGGGGACATCTCTAAACCCCTCGGCTCTCAGCAGCTAGAAGAAGCAGAAAAGACCCAGCCTCCGAGGTTTCCTCCGTAAGTGCAGGGGCGCGAGGCAGGGTCACCTGGCTGGGGTTTGTGCTGCTTTGGCCCTGCACCCTGCCTGACCTGGCAGCTTGGACCTGTGTCACAGCCCTGGCAGCCAGGTGACACAGTCCTTAGGCAGGTTAGGGACCTAGTACTGTCCCTTGGCCTGGGGATGGCCTCTTCGCTCTCTGAGCCTCTGACTCCCAAAGCGTAAAATGGGGTGAAAACCACTGCAATTGCCAGAACATAAACAGGAAATCTTTTCTTGCTACAGCAGGAAACTACCAGCAGTCACAGTCTGAGCATCTCCTGTGCATGTTTTCCTAAGTGCTTTTAAGCCTGCTGGACCAGGGACCAGGGTGAGAAACACATTTCCGAACAGCCGGGCAAGCAAAGGCGCATTGTTCACTGGTGGCTGTGACCCACTAAATTGATTTTATGACCCTCAGTCTGAAAAGCACTGTGTCGATTCATTCAATCCTCATAAAAACCTCCCAAGAACTCTTCCACGCCCACCGCACAAGGGCGGAGTCACTTCCGGGTGGGTGTGGACCCCTCCCCCCTTGTCCCCTGGGCAGGGCCCCTTCCGGGCCAGATGGGACCTTTCCACCACCCTTCCTTGGCCCAGGCTATTCCTCCTTTGGCTTCCCAAAGCAAGATGTCAGGTTAGTCAAACAGATCCGGAGTTTAATTAAAATAACGAGCTGTGCCAGAGGAAGGGCGCCAGGGCCAGCAGAGCGAGGCGGGAGACGAATTCCAAGGTTGGGGAACAGAGGCGGGAGGGAGGGAGCCAGGGGGTGAGAGAGGATGTGACAGGGAAGGGAGGAGGAGGAGGGGAGAGAAAGAAAGGAAGGACGGGAAAGGGGATGATGAGAAAGAGGAGATGGAGTCTGACTTCAGAAAGGCGATACCGGTTGTTTTTGTGGTACTGGGATAAAACCCACGGCCTTCACACTGAGCTACTTCTTGCCTTGCTCTTTTTGAGGCAGGGTGTCACTAAGTTAAATTGTCCAGGCTGGGCTCCAACTTGCAGTCCTCCTGCTTCAGCCTCCCAGAGTGCTGGGATTGCAGGCATGCACCAACCACGCCCAGCTGGCAGGACTGCTCAGTTTGGCTTTGCTCTCACTCTTGCCTCCTATAACCTCTCCTGCCAGAGAATCTCAGGGATCTTTGTACAGGTCTAATTTCACCACTCCTCTGTTATAGAGCCTCCTAAGGCTCCCCAGTGCCTTCAGGATAGGTACAAACTCCTCACTGAAACCTGAAGGCCCTGAAGGATCTGCCTCCTGCTATCACCACCTCTCTATAACCTCCTCCTCACCTGCACCCTGGTTAAATATGATTTGGGGGCCCAGGGCTGAACCCAACTGGCAGTACCCTCCCTGGGCTCATAGTTGGGGAAGGCAAAGACTCCCAAATAAATGCATAAAAGAAAGGGCAGTTCATTAAAGACAGAGCTGGGGCCAAGTGGAAAGCCGCCCCAAGGTTTTGGACCCTCTGTGCCAGGCGCTGTCCCGATGGTGCCACCCAACCGCTCACGCAACTTGCTTGGGCTGAGCGTGGGGGCTGCTCTCCCCTTCGCCTGCCAGGCTGGCTCCGGAATGCAGGCTGTTGACCACCAGGCTGGATGTGGCCCCAGAGGGTGAGGAGACGGGGCGGGGCAGGAGCTGCGGCCAGGCTACTTGCTCTGTGGGGGCCTGAGAAGGTGACCTTTGAGTTGGCCCAGAGGGCCGGCCCCGCAGAGGTGGAGACCAGGAGGGAGCACCAGGTACCCCTGGCAGGAAAGCGCGGCGAGGAGGCCAGGCCGGGCAGGCAGGGCGGAAGCAGATTCCGGCTGCCCTGTGAGTTCCGCCTTCATGGCTGTGATTGGGCGGGGGCGGCGACAAGCACACTAAGGGGCGGGGCGGGTGAGCCCCAGCTCTGACGGGGGGGGGCGGGGGGGAGGCCCTCCTCTCTGTGGTGGCCCTGGGGAAAGGTCAGTCCTCCCAGCAACCAGAAATGAGGGGAAGGCCGTGCGCATCTCTCGGAACACATCCTGGCACTTGCCACACGAGTGGCTTCATTCGTTCCCTCCTCCCCCTGAGGCCCACCTGTCCCGCCCAGGCCTCTCCAACCTCATCCCCCACTACGTTTTCAGGTTTCACTGTAGCCGCCAGAGGTCTTCTTGCTGTTCTCCCAATACACCGAACTCGAGTCTACCCCTAGGACCTTTGCACTGTGGGCCCTGTGCCTCGAATTTCCTCCCCAGGGCCATCCAGATCAAGCCTCAGCTTCCAGGAAGGGCCTGATAGTGGACAAAGAGGGCCATGATGCTGTCTAAACCTCAGAAACCTCTAAGGACCTTAAGCAAGTTTTCATAGGAATAAGATTGTTCACTGTGGTATTATTCATTAGCTCAAAAAGTTTAGAAATCCCCTTAGCATTCACCACCAGGGGAAAAATTAAATCAAAAGTGACTATCTGTGCAATGGAGTACTATGCAGCTATAAAAAAGAAGGGATATGGCTGAATATGCATTAACGGACAGGCCTGAGGTGTACTGTCAGCAAACAAAGCAAGGAAGGACAGTATGTGTGACAAGCTCCCATTTTCCTAAAATAAAGAAAAAAGAATATGCACGTGTGTGGATCTCCTTACCTGTGGACATACTATTCTAGAAGGGGGTCACAATAGGTTGGTGACAGGGTCTGCCCCTGGGGATGCAGGTCAGGTGGCTGGGGTGCAGGGTGAGAGAGGACTTTTCACTGCCTGCCTTTTGGAACACTTTGGTTCTCATACTAGGAAGATATATTACCTATTCAAAAACCTGACATTCTGGTATTTTTAGAATTTTGACCTTATCTCTAAATGGGTTACGTACACAAACAGGGACAGAGTGACAGTGATGGAGAAAGATCCGTTCATCCCAGGGGGCTGCGGCAGTGTCCCTGCCGGATGCCCTCCCGCCACCTCGGCCGTGGGCTGCAGACACAAACACGCAGATAAACAGAGTCGACCCCAGCCCCTCCTCGGAGCCTCATGCCTGTCACCCTCTGATTCTGCACTGCTCATTCCATTTGGCATTTTAAATGTGACACAACCTTGGGGATGTCTTCCTTCTGTTTTTGTTGTTGTTTCTGAATTGATTAATATTCCAGGGCTGTCAGGAAGTAGAAGTTTCCCAGGCTTCTCTGGCCTGAGCGGCTTTGTCCTCAGTGGGGTGGAGGTTGGGGAGCTTGGAGAACAGGGACAGCAAAGCCGAGTTCTCAGGAGGGTGGCAGCCTGCAATCCCACATTTAGCAGCTCCCAGGGGACGGTGACAAGTTCAGCAGGGCACAGAGGCAGGACTAGGCCTGGCTCCCGCTGATCAGCCCATACGCTGGTCCGCTGTCCAGCTGCCTCTTTGGCAAAGGCCACCTCCAGGGCCCAGCAGGGAGCTCGCCCCAGTCCTGTCTGACTCCAGAGCCCAGGCTTTTTAGCCATAATCTCACGGTGAGAGCTGTTGACCAGGCCATGGACGTGCTCTAACCTGAATCAAGATCAAAATTTCCCCACAGCCTGAATGATGGGAGAGAAGACAGAATGGAATTATTAATAACACATCCGCATTTAACCCATTCGTGAGCATCACCTCCTCTGTCCCCAAAGCTCCTGCCAGCCTGCATCTCATGGGATTCTCATGGCCACACGAAGAGGTAGCAGGGCTGGCTTCCTAATTTCCTTTCCCATTTTGCAGACAGGAAAGCTGGTATTCTGGGTAGGAAGGGACTTGAAGTTCACAAAGCCGGGAATGTCCTTAGTCACTAGCCGGGGATAAAGTTTCCAATCCAGAGCATTCCTTGAGATGCCCCCTGGGGAAGCTTCGTGGCCTTGCTGGGCCCAGACAGGAGAGGCTCCTTCTCCCAGAAGTGGGGTGGACAGAGCACTGAGCAGAGGGCTGACAAGTGTCCTTCGGGTCTGCTGATGGGGAACTCAGAATACTGAATGAGTCAGCAAGACCAGCAGATTGGGCTTTGAGAGGTCTCTGGAACATGCCGCCTCTCACCGCCACACAGATACGCGCTGGCCCCAGCTGCAGACCATTGCTGCCTGGGCTGTCTCAGCTGCCTCTTCACTGTCTTCCTGCTTCTGTCCTGGCCCCTACTGTAACATGCCACCTACTTTGTCCTTTCTTGTGGTTGCTGTATCCTCAAAGCCGCACAAGGGTCTGGTGAACAGCAGATACTAAAAGATTTGTTGAACGAACAAACAGATTATTCCATGGCTCAGCCAGGCTCCTCAGGACTCTGGGGTCTAAAATGTCTGATGGATCTGTCTCAAAACAATACAAAGCCAACACCCCACTTCGAGGGGACAGTTTATCCACTGGCTGTGGGTCCAGATGACTGCAGTGACAATGCCCATTTGTCAGTATATTTTTTTGTGGTTGGAGGCAAAGTACACTTTGTTTCATCAAGGAAATCAAACAAACAGAGTAAGAACTTCTGGAGCTCCAAAGGGAAATTTGTAGAGTAAAATCTTGCTCCAAATGCATGGTATAGAGGGAAGCAGAAGAAAACAAGATATTACTTCACTGTAAAAAGCAAATAACATCACATGTCAAGTTGGCTTTCTCTGGAGTTGGCTCTCATTTCAAAAAAGTATGCAGAAAAAAATCGTTAATAATAATGACAGTTACTGTTAACTGGGCAGCTACGATGTGCCAGGTACTATGCTGAGTACATCGTGTGCATTGTCTTATTTAATCCTCATGGTATCTCTGAATAATTTCCCAGGTGCCAGAAAAGGACACTGAAGCTCAGAGAAGTGAAGCGCCTTGCCTGATGTCCAATAGCCACTCAGCGGTGAGGTCAGTCCTCTCTCTGGCCTTCTCAGCCCAAATCTAGGAGCAGATCCTCAGAGGACACTGGCAGACTGCTGCTCAAACAGCCCTGCGGATACACACAGCCCCCTGGCCAGGGCCTAGACAGCAGGGTTCCAGGCACCCAGACAACCCAGATTCCAGTGGGGCCAGGCCTCCTATTGTGTGTTTCTGGAAGACATCCACGGAGTGCTGGCCATCTGCTGCTAAGAGCACCTGAGAGGAAGGGAGAGGAGTTTGGAAACCTTCGCCAGCTTCCGTTAAAGCAGGAGTCCAGGGCCCCGGAGCAGCCCATGCATTGTCCTGCTGTTGCCTTGGTCTGAGAAGGCTGCTATGATGGCTGGGTTTCCGTGTACTCAGCCCCTCATCAGGCAGGGCGGGGACACTGGCCCAAGGCAGGGGACAGCTTAACGTGGCCCAAACCAAGCCTGTCTGCCATGAAGTTCTAGGGAATGTCATGTTCTGGGACAGTCCCTGAGTTGTTCTCCTGACCCTTTGAGTCCTGTCACACTGGGGACTTGCCTACAACAGTGGCTACAACGTCATTCCCACATCCTCTGAGGCGAGGTTTGTGTCTTTCCCTTGACTTTGGGCTCTGTGATTGCTTGTTCTTTGAGACATGGCAGAAATGACACAGTGCCAGCTTAGGGGCCCAGATCTAGAAGAAATGGCACCTGGCACTTCCTGCTTCTCGTCCTGATCATGCTCGGAACCCAGGTACCATGTTGAGAGGAAGCTCACACCACCGCAGAGAGAAAGTGATGGACAGCAGCCACTTTCTAGCCTTTGTGAGCCCCAGGGGAGACACTTGGGTGACGTCAAGTACAGAGTGAGAACAAGGCAGCCCCAAATCCTGCCCTGCCCACCCTGCAGATTCCTGAGTGAATGATAGATAAATCACTAGATTGGGGGGTGATCAGGTTATATAGCAATAGATAACGAATACTTGCCCAACTTGGAAGGGATTTTCCGGGCCTTACAGGACCCCACAATCCAGATGAAGGCCTTTCACACTAATAGAGAGGCCCGGGGGTGACAGAAGGGGGCTAGGACATCAAGTCAGAAAGCTTCCTCTGCTCACATCCTCGGGTCTCCCCATCCCTTTCCCTACAGTACTGAGAACAGGCTTGGTCTCCACAAAATTCATCAGAAGTACCTTGGGCTCCTGCAGGGTCAAGGCGGAGAGACAAAGGCAGAGGACACACGTTTCCTCTTCATTCAGGGTCTTCTGTGCTTTTCACAGAACACGGAATGGTCCAGTGGCCGTGGTTGGGACTATTAAAGCAGACAGGCCGCTGCGTGGGAAAGCTTCAGATGCCCTGCCCCAGGGCGTCTCCTTGCTGTGGCCATCAGGGGGAAAGAGGTGGGAAGTTCACCCTCGAACATCTTTGCTGTGTGATTTTAAGTCTCTAAAACTGCCTGCCACTATCCCACTCTTATTGTGAGTCAGCAGGGACTCCTCAAAGGGCCGTGCCTGACAACAGCAACAGTCGATGCCCCCTCTGCACCTGACTGTGTGCAAGGCTTTCGGCACACAGACCGGAGAAGGCGGCTGGATAAATCCCACCAGGGAATAAGTGTGCTCTCCCCACTCAAATGCACTCCAGGTCTGATGCGTGCTACGCTACGGATAACTCTGTGACATCCTGCAGTGGTGCATGCCTGTGGATCCCAGCTAGGCTGGTGCAGAAGAATCACAAGTTTAAGCCCAGCCTGGGCCACTTAGTGAGACCCTATCTTACAGAAGGGCTAGGGATGTAGTTCAGTGCCAGAGCGCTTGCTTGGTGAGCAGGAACCTCTGGGTTCAATTCCCAGTACCAAAAACAAACACATGAGCTCATCAAAAGCAGCCAGACACAAAAGGGCACATAACCTATGATTTCACTTACACGAAATGTCCAGAAGGGGCAAAGCTGTAGACAGAACACAGATGACGGGGGCCTGGGCCTGGGGACACAGGATGGGGATGAAGGTGTGCTGATGTGAGGTTACTTGGGGAAATGTCCTGAAACTGGGTTGTTGTGATAGCTAAAATGAATTAACTTTGTGGCACATAAACTATACCCCATAAGAGGTTTAAAAAGGAATTGTGGGACATCAAGGGAGCCAGGGGTCAAGGCTGGGCTGTGAAACACTGTGAGGCATGAGGGGTGAGTGGGTACAAAGCTGTCGGACCCAGTGATGTTCTCAGTCACCTAACTGGGTAAATCCCAGAGCAGGAGGCCTCTGACCTCTTCCTAGTCACAAAGAGATAAAAGCCGAGAGTAACAATGGCAACCACGAGCACTGGTGGAGTGCAGATTCCACACCAGGCTCTGTGCAGAGCATCTCGTGTCTAAGAACCCACCTGCTCCTCCCAGAGCCCACGACAGCGGGACTGGGCGATGGTTCCACATGGCTCCCTCAGCGTCTGCGCATCTTTGAGGCTACTGCGGCGGGAAGTCTGGTTAGCAAACAGCCCGAGAGGCAGAGAAAGCGTCTCCCATTGGGGCCGAGGGCAGAGGGCAGAGTCCCTTCCCAGCCAGGATTATAAAGATAGTGTCTCCCTTAGTCCCAAAGGCCAGGCAGATTGCTGTAGCCTCTGTATAAAACTGGGGCTTCCTAAACTCTGGGATCCTCAGCTGTGACACAAGTCCAGTGTAGTGTCCCCTTGGGTCACTTTGCATTGCTCTCATGGAACCTGGAGGCAGAGAGACTGGATGCGAACATGAAGTTCATGCTGCCTGCTGGGCTGTTTACCAAGTCCTCTGCCTGCCAGCATGAGGAGACCAAAGCAGGCTCATGCATTAGCTTCGAGCAACGCAAAATCTCAGCCCGATCCCTGTTCTTGACAGTCGGCACACAGATTATCCCCGTCTTACAGATGAGGATACTGATCTAGAGAATGGAAGCTTCCTGTCCAGGATCACATACTGGGAAATGACGAGTTAGGGTCGAAACCCAGATGGATTGGGGAAGGGAGGCGATGTAAGCAGGGATGGCTGCAGGAAACAGCTAAGAATGGCAGGAGCTAAAGGCCCCAGCAGTACACAGAAGGTCATGCCTCTCAGCCTCCCAGGCCTACGCACCCTCAGAGGCTGCCTGTCCCCACATCCGGCTGCTGGGGCTGAGCAGCCAATTTGGGACGACTGCGATATATTTAACGGTGAGTCACGCTCTCCCCAGCAATCAAGGATGCAGGGAGCATCTCTGGGAATCCATGCCCGAGGGTCGCCATGGCAACCCCACCCAAGTCGCCTGCCAGCAGCTAGGATGTCAGTGCCTAAACCAAGGCAGAAATAGTCTCCTAGGCTGAGTCTGGCCATGGACAGGAGCAGCCTGCAGCCTGGGTTGCTGCTGAGTAAAGAGGAGCTGAGAGACGGCTGTGAGGACTTGGGAAGAAGGAATTCTCCTGGGCCACCATCCAGGCCAGAGGCCTGGGGTCCCTGGTTGGTTGGGCTGAGCACCCTTGGCATGATGCATATTTGACAAGCACCATTTCTTTCCACCTTTGATCCCCTTGGCATGTCCTCTCGTCCACACTCACTCTCACAAAGCCTCTTCCCATCTGACAGCTGGAGCCAAACACCATTACATTACAGCACCTGAAACTACAGCCCCCTGGGAATGTTGACCCTGGATCACCTTCCAGAATAATTTAGAAGAGTCTAGAACCTAGGACAAGGCGGCCATGCCCACACATTCACATCAAATATGAATACACCAATGAAGACCGTTTGGAGTTCATTCATTCATTCACTCATACATTCATTCATTCATTCACCAATGATCCTCTCAGTTGTTCATTTTGCATAAAAATCAGGGTCTTAGTGAGCCCTATATAGAACTAGACTTGGTCATTTCTCTATCCTCATCTCTTTCCCCTTCTCTTACTGTACTCCAGCCCATTAGCCCTGTTGCTCTTTCTCAAACACACAGACACTGTTCTGCCATGGGACCTTTGCATTTGCCCTTCTAGCTGGCTGGAAAACTCTTGCCTCGGGTAGACACAGCCTGACTCTCTTACTCCCTTTTTAGGTCACTGCTCAAGTGTCACCTTCTCAGAGAGATACTATCAAGACCATTGTAGGAGGAAGCACACAACCAGTCTCAGAGATAAGGCCAAATACATGCATTACCTATAATGTATACCTGTGACTTAGTCTCCTCTATCTGCAGCAAGGAGAGGCAATTGCCTGGAAGTTGAGTCAAGCCTACAGATATCTCTTGTCTGGTGTAAGCAATGTTTCAAAAACTTGAATTATCTGCTGATATTTATGAAATTGGAAGAAGGAAGAGTTCAATTCCTGGTACTGGGGAAAATAAATAAATATTGGAGATTTCATTTTGAAATCTTAATTTTCAACTCATCTTAAAAATCTGGAAGAGCAAGGTAAACATTCCCACATATGCAACAGTACCTGGCCAGGATGCCAACATCCTGTCTTCTACAGGCCCCAGGCGCCCTCACCATGTATTTCTGTGGCCACAGCCAGGCTCTGGGGGGGTCTCAGTGCTTTCGACCCAGGGCCCCACCTGAGGTCTCTGAGGGTCTTGGGCTTGAGATGGAGGGAAGAGGGAAGGTGATGAGTCGAGCAGATGGGGTTGCAGTCCTTGCTCGCTTCCCTGCTCACAGCATCCGTTTCCCACACGTGCTGTGGAATCTGAGAGTCGATGTGCAAATTGAACAAAATTATGTCCCGGTCAAGTGCTGCACACAGCCTCCCAAATAGGACACAGTAAAGGAGAACCAAGGAAGAAACGCGTTCTCGGGGCTTTCGGTCCACCGGAAGACTCTTCGCTCGGAAACCGGAAGAAGACAAGAAGCGCCAGTTTGTGGAACCCGGCTCATGTCAGGCAGGAAGCCCTCTGACCAGGCTCTGAGCACAGTTTCCGTTTCTCACGGGAGCCAGCGAAGCCCAGAGAACGGTCCCTGTCGAGACGAGTTTGCAACCATCCTTCCTCTGCATTCCAGGGGCACTGGCTTAGCGTGAGCATCGGCTGAGTGCTGGCATGGCCTGTGGGCATCTTACGCTGTCTCTAACTTCCCGCTCCCTGTCTCTAACTTCCCACTCGGCTCAGCCCTTGTCCCGGCTGCCCCCTGGCTTTCCCCCATGAGGAGTCTTAGGAAGTGGCCCGGGCCTGCCCGGTCACAGCCCCCACTCCTGACCACCCCGGCTGCCGCAGGGCCGGTCGCAGGGCACAACCCAGGCCATGCATGGCAACCTCGGGCTCCTACAGAACCACTGGGACCCTCTGAGGCTGTGTGTGTCAGATGCCAGCTGGGGCTGCTGAGAGCCACCTTTGCCATCACCGAGAGAAAGCCACACAAAGGAGAAAAGGGGCAGAAGATGAGGAATGAATGGAAACCTCGGAACACAGTGTGAGCCCCTGGACTCAGCCATGCCTGGATAGTTTCGGTTACATGAGCCAATCAGTGGCTTACCCCTCTCTTTTTTGCTTCAATCAGTTACAACTGAGTTTCTGAATTAAGCTAGGCATTCTAGGCCCAGAGGCATGAACATGTAGGTCAAGTCCTGGGACTGCTAATAAGCAGACTGAACTGAGAAGGCACCAGAACAGTCTTCGGGGGCTGGAAGCCTTGAATGCCTTGCTAGGTCACTTCAACTTTATCCTGGGTACTAGGGAGCCACAGAAGACTCTAGAGGAAGGAAAGGGACGTGATCAGAGTTGGCGGTAGTGCGGGGGAATTGGGAGAGAAAATCATGTTTGCTATTAAGTCTGGCTAGGGTTCTGTTGGGTGCATTCAGGAGTGAGAGGGGTAGTGTGTTCCCCCATACTCTCGGCTCTCTCCTCTGGTTGTCTGATAATAACAGTGTCCTCAATACAGACATTCTGGGTCCCCTCGGGTGGATCACTCAGCCATCCTTCCAGGGAGAAAACAAAAAGCAGTGTTTTTCCATGTCTATTTTAGACTCTGCCTACATCTTTGTTCTTCAGGAGGAACACACACTCCCCAGGGGGCCTTTCCCTGCTGTGGCCCAGCAGCCAAGTCTGGACCAGCAGGCCAGGATCCACAGTGGGAAGGAACCAGGAGCTGCCATGATTCCTGTCGATCCGGCCAGGAGCTGCACGGGGACGAGGTTATCAAAACATTCTGGATGACGAGGAGGTAGGGGAGTCCAAGTGTCCATCCCAGACTGACCGCCCCCTAGATTTGTCCTTTGCACTATTTTGAGCAAGTAGGAAGAGCCCACCCTCTGGGTCCCCCCAGGGGCCTGCCTGGAATTTAGAAATCTGAATTGTATTTGACGCTTGTGCCCATTTTTCTCACAGGCTAAGGAGAAGTAGGGACTTTCTGCTCCTAGCTGGATCCTACCCACCCATTCTACAGGTGGTAAAACAGAGGCCCAAAGAGAAAGCGAGGTTTGCTCAGTTACAGGGAACTTCCCACAGTCTACTTAAAAGCCCAGAATATAAAATCTCAGAGGGCATTTACCTTGCCTGCTTTAGTCACTGTCATGCCCTATCACATAACACAGTACCTGGCAAATAACACGCCCTTGAGGAACATAAGTGAGAGGTACAAATAACATCCTACAGCCATTTTTAGCTTTTTCAAAGAATTCATGTTTTAATTGTCAAGATTGTCTTTCTAGCCAGGAATTGCTCTTGCCCTCTTTTTGCAGATGAGGAAGTGGCAACTCAGAGAAGTTTAATTTCCTGCCTGGAATCACACAGCCTGGAAGTGGCAGAAGCAGGACGTGAACCCATGACATCCTGCTGCAGGCTGGGGCATCCTTTAGAATCTTCAGGTAGAGGAAGAGACCCTGGAGATGCCCATTTGAGGGGTGGAAGTCTTGACTCACAAGGCCAACTTTGGATTTAATTAGACTACAAAATTGGGGGGCTGGGAGAGACCAAAAAAATGTAGATCCTCACAATGTTAAACAGCCCAGCAATCCACTTCTAAGTCTGTCCCCAAGAGAACCAAAGACGATGTCCACCCAAACATTTGTGGACCGAGACTCACAGCAGCCTTATTTATTAATGACCAAAGAGTGGAAATGATTCAATATTCATCAGCCCACGAAGAGTAAATAAAATGGGGTACCGTCACACTATCAAATGCTACTTTTCCGGAAAAAGGAACCATGAACTGATACGTGCTCTGTCTGGGTGAATCTTGAAAACATTAAGCCAAGCAAAAGAATCAGACAACTAAGGTGCCCCACTGTATGACTCCACTTATGAAAAATGTCCAGAATGGCAAAATCCAGAGAAGTAAAGTAGAATAGTGGTGGCCCGGGGCTGAGGGAAGGGGAGAGTGGACAGCAACTGTCATGGGTAGGGGGTCTCTTTTTGGGCTGATGAACATGATTAAAAACTAGATTGTGCCTATCATCCCAGCACTCTGGGAGGCTGAGGCTGGAGGATCTTAAGTTTGAGCCCAGCCTTAGTGACTTAGTGACTTAGAGAGATCCTGTCTCCAAATAAAAAGTAAAAAGGGGTGGAGATGTAGCTCATTGCAAAGGCACTGGGTTCAACTCCCAGTACTGAAAAGAATTAAATTATGAGGATGGCTGCTACCTTATGCATATATGCTAACTATTGCATTATACATTTTAAATGTGTGAATTTTATTCCAATCAAACCATTTTTTTAAAAAGACCAAGTGAAGCATTTCCATGGCAATGGAATTTTAGAAGGGAGAACACAGAAACAAGGAAGGGTCCCCAGCGGATAGCCCCCAACTGTTTTCCTGGTTGTCTCAGAAGGATTTCAAGAAAAGATTTCAAACCCCAGGCTCGAAGATCCGCCAGAGGGCCAGCTCCTCCATGCTGAGCACCTGCAGCAGACCTTCCCGGCCAGCTCCCCCCTCACATCCAGGAGCCCGCATGTTGACCGGGTCCCAGCCAGGGCCCAGGTGCTCTGCTGTGTCATCCAAGAAGCCAGGCAGCCGTCTTGCTCAATGTTAGGCAGCAGCGTCACTCTATTGGCCAGGAAGTGGAGCCTCAGAGAGGTCAAATGACTTTTGTCTGAGACCCACAGCTCTTGGCTGTGTTCGCTACACTACAATACATGGGAATTCCCCAGACCGGTGCATGGGGCCACTCTCTGAGGGACCCTAGGCAAGTTCCTTGGCCTCTGCGAGCCTTGGTTTCCTCATGTGTACCGTGAAATCCCAGCTTATCCCTTTACTGTCCTGGTGGGGGCTTCCGCCAGAGCATCCCCACCAGCCTCTGATAAAATCATGCTCCTCATCTTATCAGA
This sequence comes from Heterocephalus glaber, assembly GCF_053883595.1. Taxonomy (NCBI): domain Eukaryota; kingdom Metazoa; phylum Chordata; class Mammalia; order Rodentia; family Bathyergidae; genus Heterocephalus; species Heterocephalus glaber. The sequence goes on along the minus strand of NW_028258410.1, from coordinate 19,202,762 downwards.
TTTCTTTGGAACAAAGCCAAACATGTTTTCTTTGGGCATCACCTGCTCAGGGACCCCAGTCCAGATGTGTGCTGCTTTTCTCAACTCCGTCCTTCCAGTGCCTGATATGCAGCACTTCTCAAATAACCTGTGTTGCCTGCAATGGGATGGAGGAGGCAGATGATGTGATTTTGCAGGCTTTCTTCCTCAGCACTAAATGAGACGCTCCCTTTAATTCTGAAGCCTTAAATTCAGCCTGCAAAGAATTTCCCATCAGAGTGTACCAGCAGAGTGGCAAACACACTTTATGTCTCCATCCATCCATCCACCCCCCATCACCCATCCATCCACCTATTCATTCATTACCTATCCACCCACCCATTATCCTTCATCTTTACATCCCTCCATTCAACTATATCACTCAATCTTCCATCCATTCATTCATTTCCCCATTTATTTCCTTCATTTGTTAATGCAACAAATATGTGTTGAAAGCCTACTCAGTGCCAATGTGAATTAACCACCACAGAAGAAAAGATAAAACAAAGTCTTTGTCGTCATGGAACTCACAGTCTAGGAGATGAAAATGGGCCTTAGAAGACATGGAGTATATCAGAAAAGTTCAGAATAATAAGAGGGAGATAATTCCCATTGTGGAGGAGGGCAGAGCTCTCTGAGGAACTTGACATTTAAGATAAAAATCTTAAGTATGATTTATGACTTATCAATTAGGAAGGTTCTTGGTTCAAGAAGTAGAAAATGCTGACTAAAAGAGGCTCAGACAATCAGGGAATTTATTATCTCACATAACAGAAAGTCCTGTCTCCCAGCTCTCTAGCACCCACTCTGTCATCCGTAGACACCTGGCTCTGTTCCCAAGCTGGCTCACCTCATGGACCCAAGATGGCTGCCTCTGCCATCGTGTGAAAACATGGCCACATTCAAGGGAAGGAAAAAAAAAGATCCCCTCCTCCTACTACCATCTTCTAAGAGGCAGGAAACCTCTCCAGAAACTCCCCACAGACTTGATGGTGGCATCACGTGTCTTTGCCTACGTCTTCCCTGGCCAAAGAAATGGAGCCGCCATGATTGTCTCAGACCAGCAGACATCAAGCGGGGGTGATTTTTCCCTCCAGAGGACATCTGGAAACGTTCTTGGGTGGTTATAATTGCATGTTAGTGTGGGGAAGGTGCTTTGCCTGCAGTGGGAAGAGGCTGGGATAGTGCTTCACATCCTACAATGCACACAGCAGCCCTCTGTAGCACAGAACTACACAGATGTCAAGAGCACCAAGGTTGAGAAACTGCCTTGACTGATCATGAGCAAATCCTGTGTCATGAGGTGCCAGGTGGAAGGCTGGGGACATGCTCGGCACCTGTGCTGGTCACGAGTCACGCCTACCCCCTGGCCACGTGGAGGAGCAGAAGTGTGGACAACCCCCCTTATCTCTCCTGCTCTTCCAGTGGAGGTGAGCCCTCCAGGGCAAGGACTTCGCCTGTCCTGTTTGCTTCTTTATCCCCTTTCCCACTCACTGCCCATCACCGAAGTTGCTCAACACATTATTGTTAAAGAAGTGACTGGAATGGGAAAGGAAACTCTCTCTTGGCAGTGAAACCCTGACTCTGAAAATTCTGAGGAGTCACACGGAGTGCATGTTGGGGATAATGATTCTGGAATAAGCACAGGAGGGTGGCAGACAAGAGAAAGCCCCCAGAAAAATACCTGGCTCAGTCCTACCGTTGAATGAACAGGGAGACTGAGGCACAGAAAGGAGGAGAGATGAGTCCTTGGCCACTCAACAAGGTACGGGCAGATGCAGGATAGAATCCCCCTGCCCCTTTCCGAACTCTATCAACACTGACAAGGAGATGCGGGATCCAGCTGAACACAGCTTCTAGTTCCTGAATCCAGGTCTGTTGGGAAAGTGAGCCCTTTCCACTTGCATCTCCTTTCAGAGATGTCTTCCTGGAGCCACTTACCTCTAGACCCCAGGAGGATGCAGAGGTGGGCTGCCGCTCTGTGAGTGACACACTCTCCACAGACTCCGCAACGTCCACAGGACAGACCCGGATGGCTGGCCCACGGACATGTTTTGTTTGGCTCATTCCCTTCTTTAAAAAAGTATTATTTGCATTCTTTGCCAACAATCAAAATAATCTGCACAATCGTGCCCATCATCCACGGTTCCCACTTCTCTCAGATAAACAGGTTTGGCAACTCTGTGCCCCCTTCTCTGCATGGCGTTTACTGGCGCTGGGCAGTGGCTGCCGCTTTCGTCCGGTCACAAGGACCCATTTACTCTAGGGCCTTCCTGGCCCCATCCCTCACTCTGCCTGGCCCCAAGAGACAGCTGAGATCGCAACCCAGGCAGGCGTGGCCGAGGCTCCTCGGGGACAGGGATGGTAGGCAGGGCCCCTCTCTTCTCCGGGAAGGAAGCACCTTGGTTGCCATGGCAACACACCGGGCGGCGTTTGTAACACATCTTCCACCTGCACTGGAGAGGAGATGACAAGTACGTCGTTTTTTCTCAGCCTGGGCGACATCAGCTGCTGGCACCCCCAAACCCTAGGAGCGAGAAGGGGGAGTGTGATCTGTCTTCTCCAATTTGGGCCTGAATACAGATGCCCCAAACACCCCCATTTATTCAACCAACCCAGAGCTGGGGTGTTGGGAGGGGTTGATGTAGATTCTATCTTACATAAAAAGACCAGAACATTTTTGACTAGAGACGGAGGAAGGCGTGGGTGTCTGAGACAGGGCTCTCATTTTTTGGGCAAACATACACATCTCCTGATGCCTTCCTTCCCTTTCTTCCTCAGGCAGAAACCCAGACAAACCCTCCTGTGACTCCGCACCTCCTGACTCCCCTCAGCTAGGACCCCAGCCTTTTCCCAAACCCTGCAGCCCCCAATGCATCCAGTGTCTTTCCAGGCTGCTTTCAGACTCTGAAGGAAAGAAAAGAATGAAATCAGCCAGAAATGAGGGAAGACCTGGTGCGACATTTCCCTTTGAAACTAAGCGGCTGAAACCAGGACCGGCAACAGAGATCAGAAGCCTCATTGAGAAAAGAGGCACAGAGAGGAATGCCAATTAGCACCCCATCCCCTCCTGGGAGTGTCAACCCATAAATATTAATGACTGCAATCATCTAGTATTAGTTATAATGCCTTGTAAATTAAGGTCATTTTCCTTGGAGTAAATAGCCACGTTAATGGCAGCAAAAGGTAACAGGGCCGCTGGCTGCACGCCAGGTGTGGCCTGCCAAGGAGGAATGGCATCAATCAGAAAGGACAGGCCCAGTGTGGGAAGCGGGGCAGTGGATCCAGGAGGTTGGGGGAGAGGGAGCGGGGAGAGGGCGGGGGTGAGGCCCAAGAGCAGATCTGACAGTGACTCGCTTTAGCCGGGGAGGTCATCTGGGGACAGGGAAGCTGCCAAGGTCCTCAGGCACAGGGAGGAGTGGAGGGGTGGGGCTGGGCGGGCAGGGAGAGGGCGTCTCGGGGAGGTGGCACCAGGAGTTGGAGCCCTCGGGTTAAGGGCACAGGAGGGGTGGGGTTGGAGCTGCTTTCTGGGGCATGTCTAATGGCAGACCTTGATGCCTCATTTCTCTATTTGATTGTCTTGAGACAGGGTCTTGCTAAGTTGCCTGTGATGGGTTTGAACCCATAGTCTTTCTCCCCTTGCCTTCCCACGTGATGGGATTACAGGTGTATGCCACCAAGCCTCTCCTGATGCCTTCGGTGCGGTGCGGGACACTGCCCTGCCCTGCTATTTTTCCTCTCCTCGGTCCCTCCCTCCTCCTGCCAGGGAAACTTCTCCATTCCTTACAGTAGACACAAGGTCTGGGAGCTCATAACACTTGCAGGGGCGGCTTCCTGATTTTGTTTTTTTTTGAGACAGGGTCTCATTATTTGGTTCAGGTTGGCCTTAAATTCACTAGGTAGCCCAGGCGGGCCTTGAACTTGTAGTGATGCTCTTGCCTCAGCTTCTGGAGTGCTGGCTTTACAGGCATGCACCACCATGCCCAGCCCTGGTGTTTTAATTTTTCTTTTTTTCCCCTTTCCTTCTTCCTTCCTTTTCTTCCTTTCCTTCCTTCCTTCTTTCTTTTTTGCAGTAGTGGAGACTGAACCCAAGACCTTTGCACAGAACTACATGCCCAGCTCCTTTCTTTTTCACATTGTTAAATTTTGAGGTGGTTGTTAAGTTGCTAAATTGTTAAGTTGTTCAGGCTGGGCTTGAACTTGTGATCCTTCTGCTTCAGCCTCCCGGAGGACTGGGGACTACAGGCATGTGCCACCACACCTGGCTTTAATTTTTTCTCTATATTAGAACTTTTAGGCTCACAAAAATGTTTTAATATGTAATATTGCTGTATTCATCTTTATATAATGCAGCCATAAAATATCATGTTTAATATTTTTAATGGAGGAAGACAACAGGGCCCAAGGCCCACACAATCCATCCACTGCCCTGTTTCTGGCCCACATCTCCTTTTTTATTTTCTCCCTTCCCCCTGCCAACTAGGGCACCATTAGTAATTAGCACTGCCTGACAAAAGCTACATTTCTCTGCAAAACAGCTAATAATAATGGCGATCGCTCCCCAATCAGGACTAAGTGAAATAACATCAGGGAACGCTTCCACCACAGTAGTGTTCAATTAGTTACTTCCTTTCCTTTCCAGGAGGCTCTGGGATCCTGGGAGACAGAGCTGTGGTTTACGTGAAAATCTCCTTGGGCAGAGTCCTGGATGATGTGTCCCCTGCCTCCCCAGCTAAATAAACCATTCTGAACCTCTTATCTCCCTACCTCCGACGCTCCTGTTCCTCAAAGGGGTAAACATTCTTCTTGACCCTCTGGGAAAACTTAAGAGGAGCTTGATTAAGCTGCATAGATCAAACAATGCCTCTAAATTCCAACAGGAAGGAAGCAGCCATTGTGACCGGCTCTACCAAGTGGGACCTCCTCACTCCTTGCCAGCCCGGACTGGACACACAGTTTGCAGATCTCGGTCACAGTAAGAGTGCGGGCCCCTTGTTAAGTCATCACAGATTTCAAGACAGTGACAGAAGCAACTCAGACAGAACTCGGGCCTCCCCGAGTGTGGGGACTGGTGAAACTGCATAGGTCACACCCGGTGACCAGGCCTGCTGTTGGCAGGCAGATGGAAGGTGGCATCATCCCCAGGGTAGGCTCTGCTCTAGGCCTCTCCCTCCTCCAGTTTTCCTCAGACACAATGATCCCTCCCTCCAAGTTATGCTGTAACTTGGCATATTTCAAAAAATCATTGGCCAGGAGGCAAAAGAAAATGGATTAAGCACTAATGCTGTTCTAAGCACTGTATCTGTCTTGGGCCACAACAGCTTCTGAGGTGAATCCTATTATTAGCTCTACTGCAGACAAGGAAATTGAGGCACAGAGTAGTAAAATCATTTGCCCAGGGCCACACAACAGGAAGTGGGCAGAATTGGGACTCAGTGCAGCTGGTGTTGGATCAGAGCAGGGAAAGGGGGCTGGGGGGATCCCTGGCTCAGCTTCTGAGCAAGAAGCCCACAGACCCTAAAGGGTCCCTGAGACTGGGCCAGAGGGAACAGAAGAGAGCATGTAGGCCCTGAGATTACACGCTGGGCTGGAGACCCAAGACCTGTGTTAGAATCTAGGCTCTACACTGCCTATGCCAACCGGGAGAGGGCATTTGCCCTGCCCCCACCCCATCAGTGCAGACACTTCACACTTCCTAGATGCTACCAATGGGGTTCTACCCCAGGACCTTTGCACTTGCTGCTCTCACTTCTGGGACACAATCCCTGCCACTACTTACATGGCTTCTTATTTTTCTGGTTTAAATCCAAAGATCAAACAATGTGTGATTCACCTTTCTGAGAGAGAGCAGCCTTCTTAGATTGCCCCACCTGCTGATGCTCATAAAGTGCTTCAAGTGGCACATGATACTCAGGAAACACTATAGAAGTGTCTAGGGCTGTGACTATTATCACCGCTCGGCTGGCTTCCTAAGACTCTGTTTCTTTTGCCATGGAGGGCGAGCTCCAAGCGGGCAGCCTTGATTCAGTCATGATGACCCCAGAGTTACCCAGGGCTCTCCACAGTATATGCAGGAGGAGCACCCGGGTCTCGTGCCGCTGCATCCTGGGGCCAGTGAGTCACCTCTCTGAGCCCTGAGTGTGCAAGGGAGAGAACAGCAGCCCCTACAAAGGCCAAGGAGTGCACAGAAGGAGGGGACACCTGACCTGCGGAGGCAATGCAAGGCTGGCAAGCAGGGGCAGGAGGCGGTGGCCTCTAGAGCTGGGGTCAGCAGCCTGGGCTGGGCTGAAGGCACGCGGAGTCGGCACCCATCAGCAGCCTGAGTCAGCTGAAAGAGCTGGCCTGGCCATCTGGCTGCCCAGGAGCTTCCTAGCCTTGCAGAGTATCTGGAGCCTTATCCTGGCCTGGAGCCGGCTGAGGGGGCTCAGCTATGAAGACCCCAGCACCCTTGGCCTACAGCACACCACTCAACTCACCCTTTCCAGAAAGAGTCACAACAAGCCGTCAGGGAAACATCACAGGAACACTGCTTCACACCACTGGGATGGCCAGAACCCGAGCAGCAGACAGTAGCAAGTGCTGGCCAGGAGGCCGAGGACGGTGGAAGTCGGTGAGGTCACTCTGGAGCACAGGCCGGCAGTTCCTCTAAAGCAGTGATGGCGAACCTTTTAGAGCTGCCAATGATAGACACAGCCCGCTGCAGTACAGGTGCCACAGGTTCGCCGCCACTGCTGTAGAGGTCAAACACAGAGTTACCACGTGACCAGCAGCTCCACTCCCAGGTGTCCACCGAGAGGAATGAAAATATAGGTGCACACACAGCTTTGTACACAAAGCTGCATTATTCACAAGAAGCAAAAGCGAAAATAACCCACCTCCCCATTGGACAGATGGATAACAAAATGCGATGTGTCTGCACTGTGGAATATTATTTAACCATAAAAGGAGACAAGCACTGACATGCTACAGCACGGATGCACCTCGAGAACAACAGTGAAAAAAGCCAGACACCAAAGACCACATATCATTTGATTCTATTTACACAAGTGTCCAGACAGGCGAGTTCATAAAGACAGAAGGGAGGTCAGTGTTGCCAGGGACTATGAGGGGGTCGCTGTGATGGGATGACTGTTGGGGGAATGAGTCTCTTTCAGGGGTGGTGGAAATGTTCTTTAATCAAATATGGTGGTGGACCGGGGATTTAGCTGAGTGGTTCCGCCACCTGCCTTGCAGGCAAAAGGACCTGAGTTCGATCCCCAGTACCAAAACAAAATAAAACAAAACAAAAAAAATCAAATATGGTGACAATTGCATATTTACTAAAAACCACTAAATTGCACACTTTAAATGGCTGAGTATACACCTCAAAAAAACTCCACAAAGCCCTTCTATAAATGTATATTTTACATAAAAATATAAATAAAATCTATTTATAGAGCAACTGCTCTGAGATGGCTGAGCAACACAAAATCTCTGTTGTCTAAAGAAACTAATAAGGAAGATACAAAGGAACAAATGAAAGTGTAATTTGATTTGTGGTGACAAGAAAAATAAAGCAGGCAGGGAAGAGTAATGGATAGGGATGGAGCTGCTTTTGATGTCCTGACAGAGGCCTTGTGGCCCAGGAAGGTCACTCTAAGGACATGACATTTGAAGAGAGACCGGAGGAGAGAGAGAGCCATAGATACCTGGAGGAACAGTAGGAAAAAGAGCAAGTGCAAAGGCCCTGGGGCAGGAGCAGTAAGCCGGGGAGCTGAAATCAAAGGAGCCAGAGGGAGTGTGACAGAAGGTCTGGGAACTGATGGGACTGGACCACAGAGAGCCAGGCAGGACCTGGTGAGAACTGTGGCTTTCTTCTGAGTGAAGTGAGAGCCGTGGGAGGGCTCTGAGCAGAGGAGGAATATGCTCTGCCTTAGGTTTTCACAGGATCCCCGCGGCTGCAAGTGGAGAATGCCTAGAGGGTGGAGGTGGGCAGGATGGCAGCCTGGAGACCAAGGACGAGGTTACGGAAATAGGCCAGGCGAGAGACGAGGAGGGCCCGATCTGGGGGGGGAGGCATTGGTGAGAGATGTGGTCAGACGCTGCTGTGTGCTGAACAACCCGTCCACCATCTCACTGCAACTTCCCACAGCCCTGAGGTGTGCAGGGTCTTTATGCCACTGACCCAGATGCCAGCCGAAACTGGGCACTTTCCACCCCCAACCTTCGAACCCTCACAATCTACAGGATCAATGCCAGATCCACAGCCCTTCGCCAGAACCCAGCAAAGCCCCATGGATCCACAGACTCAGGGTCCTCGCCGTCTCTGTCTGCGCCTAGCCGTCCTGGCCCATCTGGCCTCCACCACCAACTGCCGTGAGAAACTCAGCCCCACCCGATGAGTGGTTCTGGCTGTGCTTTCTTCATCTGCAAAATGGGGATGACGCTGGTGGACGATCTTTCAGGGCCTCCCTGGGGCTCATGAACTGATGTTTGCAGAAGCCCTGGAACAGGGCTGGCTCTTATCGAGAGGCTGCCACAGCGTCCTTAGCGGTCAGGGACCTCCAATGGAGCTCATTCCCTTCCTGGAAAGCATTGGCCCCACCCACCCACCCCACTTGTTTCAAGAGCTCTCATTTCAAGAGCCCTTGAGAAGCCATCTGTTTATCAACCCAGGGGGCTTGGGAGAAACTCTGCCGGCAGCTGCTGAGAGACATGCCTTACTGCGCCCCATCACCCTCAGGAGAAAAGGAAACATGGAAAGACCAAGAAACGTGCTTGAGGTGATGGGACTCAGATGGCAGAGGAAAGCTCAATCCTCATGTGACAAAGGAAGGAAAACCTGCTTTATGAGTGCCTGTTAGGTTCCGAGCACTTTGCATGCATTGCTCCTTTAAAAATTGCGTATTTTTGTAAGTTGTGTTATTTGTAATATATCCATATAATTTGAAAAATCAAAAAGCACAAAAGGGCACACAGTTAAAACAGGGATTCCTTTCCTGCTTCCACCACCCTAGCCAAGGGATAACCATGGCTTCAAGTGTCTTGTGGACCCTCCCAGCAATGGGCTATGAATGGCAGACTCAGCTAGGGGGCAGCCTAACATCCACCCTCAGTTTTGTGCAGGTGGCAAAGTGCCCAGATAAAAACATTCATGTTCTCAGACTCTCTTGCAGCTAAGAATGGCCATGTGACTTGGTTCTGTCCAACAAGATGCATCTGGAAGTCCTGGGGAGGGCATTCCTTTCTGCTCTCCTGAAGAGTCAAAGTGCTCCAAAGAGAAGATCTTTGTCTTTGTATTTTCCTTTTACCCTTTGTCCTCTTTTTTATTCCTTCCTTCATGGACTGTGGACTTGGTACCTGGAGGTGAAGCAGTCATCTTGAGACCATGAGGATCAAAGGCATATACTCAGAATGGGAGAGCAGGAAGAGGGATGCTGCCCAAGCTCCTGACCAGCCGTGTTGGTGCTGGGCTGCCCAGCTCTGGACTTGTGATCATTTGAGCCATTTGTTTGGCTCCCTGGTCCTTGCAGCTGCGTGCCTCCTTAACAGATGTGTATGAGTATCTATGCATTTATATTTATCCATATTCTTTATTTCCCACAGAAATGGTGGCATCTCCCACACCCACCCTCAGGATCTTACACGTTCACTTAATGATGTATCTTGGAGGTTGCTGGAAAGCAGCTCACACAGAGCTACTGAAAACTCAACCATGCATCAGAGGCCTTGTCTGTATCTACAGAAGGAGGTTTGCTGAGCGAAGGACAGATGCCTTCTATGTGTTCTTAGATGTTGTCAAGTTTCTTCACAAAGGATCTGGGTGACCTGCATCCTGCAGCAATGTGTGGACAAACCCACACCTTCTCTCTGACCATGATGCACCTGTCCGCTTCACTGACACTCTGGGAATCAGGGCACTGGACGCGGCCTGCCTGAGTTACTGCCAGGGGAACGGGGGTGTGAACCAGGGCCTGGCTGTCTGCTGTCGGAGCTATGCCTGTGAACACAGCCTGGGCACTGCCTGCCTAGCGGGCTGCCTTCCAGCGCCCTCAGCAAGGGGGGAAGAGTGAGCGTAAGCCGATGCTGGGCTGAGCCCGAGAAAGGCCTGGCTCGGTCCCAGGCTGTTTCCCTGCTCAGATCTGCCCCTGACTTGCCGGGTGAGTGAGTCCTGCCCCTTGCCTCATCGCAGGGCCTCAGTTTCCCCATCTGTTAAACAAAGGGCTTGGAGTTGCTGGTCTCTAAGATCCTTCAATGCTCAACTTCTTGGAAATCCCCATATCTGAGGGGCTCCTGGAAGCTGCTTTTCAGACCCCAGAATGGAAACAATCTCCTGAGAGAATTTTCCTCCATTTCTGACCAATCAGAGGCCACCGTGTGTGGGGGTTCTATTTTTATCTGTGGACCGAGGTCACACTCCCTGGGGAAGGCAGCTATGGGAGCCTGGACGGCCACGGTTCTGCTTTCTCTGCAGAGCTCGTCTCCCAGGCAAAGACTCCAGCACAGCTTCCCCTACTGAGCACTTTCCAAGGGGCTCCGTAGAGCAGAAAGGCATGATTCCTTCCCCATTTCCCAGATATGGAAACAGAAACACAGAGAGGTTAAACAACTTGCCCAAGGTCACTCAGCTACTAGTTGGCCACAGAAAGCCCAGGGCCAGTATCTGTGCCCCTTATGCAGTGTCCCAGACCCAGTGCTCTAGACAGCCAGGGCCCTGTGCTCAGGGATGGACTGTCCTGCATACTGCAGGATGCTCAGCAGCTTCCCTGGCCTCCACCAGCTAGACACTGCTTGGGGGTGACAACTAAGTGTCTCCAAGGTTGCCAAGGTCCCAGCCGAGAATCAGTGTTTCAACACAGCTCTGGAGAAATGGATTCTGGGTCCCTCTGGAGATGCTCCCGAACCTGGCTCAGGCTGCTGAAGACTCTGACCAATGTCTAGAACCCTGCCAGAGGGCCCTGACCGGGGCGGGTAACAGAAATATCACAGGGCAGCCTTCCCTGAGACTGGCAATAGGATAACTCAGCAAGGGGCACCAGCTGACAGCTAAGGAAAGGCTTGGGTGGGAGAGTGGGAAGGGAGGCTGGCTGTGTGACCTTGGGCAAGTGCCTTACCCTCTCTAAGGTGCAGCCTCCTCAGCCGTGAAGAGAGATGACCCTGGCAGAATTGAGATGTGAAGCTTAAGTAAGGTATTATCAGCAGGGTTGAAGGAAAACACAACTGGAAACTACCTTGATGGAGAGTTAAGTTAGTTACTGTGGTCCATCCACGGCATGGAAGATGATGTAGCCATTAAAATGACATGGAAGGATCTCTAAGAGTTATCGACTCATTAATAGTTGACAAGGCACAGAACAGTATGCAGGACATAAGCCCTACATAGTGGCTATGACTTTCTAGGCACTGTCCAAGCAGTGGGAACAAAGCAATGGATCAAACAAACAAAAATACCTATTTCCATGGAGCTGCTGGGACATGAATATGGATATACAAATACACGAAGGTTCTGCAAAGATGAGCAAAAAGATGATTTCTCCTGAGCCTGCAGATGTGGGAGAGGTGTCTAGCTTCCCTTTGTCTCCCCTTCGGTGCTGCTTGAATCAGTCTTACTGTGCATGCACATTTATCATAAGCATCAGTCTTCCAAAGGCCTGATCAAAAAATAAGAGGGAAACCAGTGAAAGCTTTATTATTACTATCCTGTGTTGTTAACTGTTTATTGAGCACCTATTACATTCCAGGGTGCTGAGGACACAGTGGTGATGGAGAAAGATAAAAGGGACACATGGACAATGGAGAGGTAACTACAAGCATCATTAGATGCCCAGAGCCTAACAGAGGGGCAGCCTGCAGGTCTGGGGATTGGCCTGGGGCCAGGAGTGAGGCTCCAGCCTTCTCTCCCTCATCTGACTGCCAGCGTGGGCTGTTCACAAGGTGTGACCTCTCTGGAATGCACAAGAACAGCTGAAGTGGACTGGGCCAGGCTCACTGCAAGCATTTACACTTACTCACTTCTTTAGTCTCTACCATTTTCATTCCTGCTCCATAGATAAGAAAGTCGAGGCACAGAGAAGATGAGTAACTTGTCCCAGGTCACACAGCAAGTAAGTAGCAGAGCCTGAATTCCCACCCAGGTACTCTGCGTCCATCCCACACTGTGACCACCGCCTTTTATGACTGTCTTCTCCTCCTCCTCTTCTCCCTCATCAGGGACAGCCCTCGGCCTCCATCCGCCCCATGGCCCTCTGGCCCCACCTCCAGCAGAGCATGCACATCTTCACTCTTCCAGGGCTCACCGGGGCTCTGGCTTTGTCCACGTCCTCAGAGCGAAGGGGAGCAGGTGAGCAGGAGCCAGCCAGGTATGCAGTGGCCCCTCAGTCTGGTCTACCTCCAGCCTCGAGTCTGGTCTGCCTACACAAACTGAGTCTTCTCCCTGGTTTCTTTGAACTTGACCCTGGCCACAGATTCCTCAGCCTTGGTCTTAGGCTAAGCCCTGACCCTGGTCACACACTGATGCCTGATGCTGGTTGCAAACCAAGTCACAGTCTTGGGTCACTGACCCTTGATCCTCGTCAACAATAGGCCCTGACCCTGGATGCACTCCAGCCCCTGACCCTGGGCCTAGGTGAGCCCTGACTCTAAGCTTAGACTGAGCCGTGATCCTGGGCACACCCTGAATCCAGATCAGCATCACTGATTGATCCCTGATCCTGGCCAAAGAATCAACCATAACCTGGGTCTTAGAGGGAGCTGTGACCTTGGTCAATAATGGCCTGTGACTGGTGACTAACTGAGTCCTGACCCCGAGCACACACTGGGCTTCCCCTTGGCCTCAGATGCTGCTCTGCCATCTCTGAGTGCTGCTGTCCACTGTAGGCTGCAGAGAGCCCCCAGATGTCCCCTGCCCGCCTCACCCCAGAGCCTGGCTCAGTCACTCCGCTGGCCTGTGCAGGGCATGCCAGTCTGCCACCCTTCGGGGCCAGTGGAGAGGCTGGGCACCCTAAGAAAGACGGGGAGGGCATGGCTTGGACAGAGCTGAGCTCTTGGGAGGCCCCTTTCCACCCAGAGGCTTCTAAACACCTCCTATCTTTCTGCCCATCGCTTCTTCTCTGCTGGTTGCACATATTTCTCCTGAAATAAGATTCATCTGCAAAGTTGTGTCTTTAAGGAAGGGAGGTCAGAGGAGGCATGAAGCAGCTGGGCAGAATTCTATTACCAGGAGGAAGTGCCGCCGGCAGGCGAGGACTGTACCTCCCCCGCTCCAGAAAGCATTACTCACTATCCCTCAGCTGGCTCCCTTGGAGGGGCTGTGGAGGCTGCTGCTGATGACAAAGGGGGCCTGTCCTCTGGCAACAGCTGGCTGCCCCCAGACCTGCCCCTGACCTGGGAATTTGCCCCAGTGTCCTGTGGAAATTTTGAAACAGTTCTCCACGGCACTTCCAAGGATGGATAGCTGAGCAGGGCCTGCCACATGCAGAGACCATCCTGTGGCCTCCCTGAGGACTGATGTTTCTCTTTAGGGCCCCAGAAGACAGAGGTGGGGGATAAGACAGGGAACACACAGCTTCCCCCAACCCTCATGAGGGGCAAATGTGTGAAACCACAGAGAACAGCAGGTGAAGGTTCCACCCAGCACACTCCCTGCCCTAAAGAGAAAGGCGAGCTGCTCTGGACCAGGGGACTCTGGGGAGGAGAGGCTAGGTGGTTGCTTCAGGTGCATATCACCCAGGCCCTACCGACCCCCTGACAGCCTGTGTCCCAGTTCAGGGAGTCAAAGGCCTAATATCTATTGAGTTAGTCAGCCAGACAGGTGGAACGCAACCGGCCAGCCTGTCAGCCATCTTGTCATTCAGACACAGAGCAGGCAAATGGTTGAAGGTCACCCAGCATTTGATCAGGCACATGGTCAGACAACGAGGCAGACAGACAGAAGGTTGGTCAGTTAGTCCAAGGAGATATGAGAGACGCTCACAGGCAAACAGGCAGTCAGTCATCTTGTCAGTCAGCTATAGAGACAGTGAGAGTCAGTCAGGGGGAGAGTGAAAAATAGGCTTCACCACTAATCTAATTACAAGCAGCCAAACACGCCAAAGACAAAAAGATCGACAGACTGTCAGCCAGACAGACAGACAGGGAGACAGGCAAACATCACTCATCCATTTAGTCAGACACACAGAGAGACAGCCCGTCAGACAGACACCAAGAAAGGCATTTGAACAGGAGATGGGCAGAAAGGCAATGTGTTATGCGTCCACTGGGCAGATGGCCAGTACTCAGACGTGGAGACAGACAGCTACCCAGTCAGTCAGACACTGAGCCTTGTGGTGGACGAGCCACACAGCCAGTGTCAGTCAGGCCCTATCTGCCCCCTGGCCCAGGCAGGACAGAACTGGGAACTGGAGGCCGAGAGGGGTGTTAGGAAATGAGACACATGGAGCTGAGCTCAGAGAAAACCTGGGGTTCTCAACACCACTTTCTAGACCCCGACTCCGTCCCTAAGCAGTCAGGGAATACTTCCTGGAAGAAGAGGAGGAGATGCTGCCTTGACAGAGAAAGCAGTTAGGGTGGCAGCTGCCTGGCCCCAGGCAGGAGCAGTCTCTTCTTCCCTTCTCAGCCAGGGGTGGTGTCCACACAGGCGCCCAACCTCTTTATCCTCACCAGCACCCCCACCCAGGAGTCACCCCCTTCTCCTGCAGTGCCCACCCTCCCTGTGCAGGCTGCAGGGCCAGAGAAGAGGCCGTGGGGTGACTGTGTGCCCGCAAGTGTGGGTGCCCGCCCGTCTTGGGGGCGGCATCATTTTCTGGGCCCCTCCTTCCTCCCAGCTGTGCAGACGTCTGCCTTCCTCCCTCTACCGGAGTGGGGGCTGGGAGGTCCGCCCAGGCCTATTTCCCATTTTGGGAATTAGGCTAAGAACTATGCAGGAGACAGAAATAATTCCTTTTTCGAGCCTGGCCAGGCCTGCAGCAGCCCGAACATTGGCACAAAACCAGTGCTGGGGAGGGACCTAAGAAGGGGCAGCTGGGGCTGGGACAGAGCCCTGGGCCCAGAGAGACAAAGCCCTGGCATCTGCAGCAAAACCTCCTCATCCAGTTCTAGGAGGCTGAAAGATTCAAGGCCCCCAGTGTGGGGCTGCCAGGCCAGAAAAAGTTCAAGGTAAAGGAGAAGGGGTAGGTTACCAAAGAAAGAACAAGGGAAAAAAATTCAGAGGCTCTGCCAGCAGAGACAACCTTAAAAACAGACCATTTCTGATGGTCTGCCTGCCCCCACCAGCCCTGCTTCTGGCGTCTCCGTCCCCTCTGAGGATGGTTGCCTCGTGAGCTGGGGACAACATGGAGATTCAGAGAGGGTCAACACTTTGTCCAGGCTCGCACAGCCCGTCACCCACCAAGTCAGGCACTGGGCTTGGGTTTCTGACCTGCAGGCCTTGCACATACCCCAGCTCACATGCAGCTTTCATGATTTGTTTCACCAAGGGTAGGTACTATTGTCTTCCTGGTATTTTTCCCTTCAGTGACTCTTTTTTAACGTAAATGTTAATTTTATAAGGAACCTACCATTATGAAAGCCAGTGTCTGATACTCATGAACTGAAGGAGGGTGACCAACCATCCCTGCTGCTGTTTGCAGGGGAGTCAGGCGGTTCTTGAATGTGGAACTTCTCCGAGAATCCACTCCCCATGCCACGGGCAGATCCACAGACCACACAAGTAGGAGATAGGGCCAGGAATCACCTAAGCGCACAGTAGCTGCATACTCCGTGCCAGTGTCCTGACAAGAATCCAGTCTTACACTCCTGATGTGCTCCTTCCTAGCATGTGACCCTGGACAGGTCGCCTCAACTCTCTTGGCCCCACATTTGTATCTGTAAAAACGGGAACAACAACACAACCTGCTTCCCAGGGTGGCTGTGGGATTAGACAATGCACAGGCAAAACAGAATCCAGTGTGCAGTAGTGTGCAACGCATTTTAGTGCTTCCCCTTTTCCTTTCTTCCTTCTCAAAGCATCACCCTCCTCACTGGGGCCATACAGCAACCTAGCCAAACACAGCTCTCAGTCTTGATTTTCTGGGTGACACGCCCTGAAATCAGACTCTGTCTCTGAGCTTCAGTGTCCCTGGTATAAAATGACAGTTCCGAAGAGGAGAGATGTCTGAGAGCGACAGTGCAAGTCCCAGTGATCTTAAACATCTGGTTACCTCCCTCCCAACCTCCCTGCTCTCCTGGGCTCCTGGGGGCTCTGAGGAAGGTGACCTCACCCCTGCCCCGGGCACAAGCGATCCACACATGGCACACCCCAGCCACAAAGCTGCTCAGAGTGGGCATGTGACTAAGCTAGGCGACGTCTCCCCTCTGAGAGTCTGGCTGGGATGCAGATAGCACCCCTGCTTCTGGATGGTGTGCAAGTGTGAACCCTGGACGTGCTGCAGCCTTTGGGGTTCCACCCGGGGAGCTAGTCGTGGAGGACAAAGCACAGTAAGTCATTAATGCTGTGATGACATCTCCCCAACCCTACCCCCAGCTCTGGACCAAACTCCGCCTGGACTTTTCAATTACACCACCCCAGAAGTATGGCAGCCTGGCTGGCCTCTCTGTCTTGTGCACTCCCAATACACCCCAACAGCCCTACCTCCATTACCAAAGACTTCCCCAGTTCTAATCCTCGTCATGACCCTTGTAAATAGGTAATGCTTTTCTTCCCATTCAGAGATGAGAAAATTGTGGCTCAGAGAAGTGAGACGACTTGTCCAAAATCAGAAAGTATCAGCACTGGAATTTCAACCTGGAAATGTCTTACACCCTTTCCATCATGCTATATGACATCCATCTCTGGGCAAGTGAGAGGGAGAAAACCAGTCACCACCAACATCAAACTCCAGTAACCATCGTCCCAGGGAAGACCACACCCAAAATGTCAAAGCCTAGGAGATGCTTAGAGAGCATTCAGCGCAACCCAGCATTGCATGGGTGGGGAAACTGAGGGGAGAAGAGAAAGGGACCCAGAGAGCAGGAGGCATGGGAGCCCTGCCTGCCTGGGCGAGACGAAATGGCGCCAGAAGGTGAAGGAGTTGTCTGCTGCCCTGTCGTGCCCGAGGGGCCTCCTCCTGGCAACAGACCTCACAACCTTGTGGGAAACGGCGCCTTCTCCATTCTCAGGTGAGGCACGGATGAGGCCATCTCCAGGCCTGAGCAATCAGGATTGTGCAGCCCCCTGGCAATAATGATTGGCTCACTGGATAAAGAAGATGTGGTTTTTTTTAATAAAATGGAGTACTACTCAGCCATAAAGAACGAGAAGCTAGAGACATTTATAGCTAAATGGATGCACATTGAGGCCATACTCTTCAGTGAAATAAATAGGACACACATGTGTAAATACCGAATAGTTTCTCTAGTGTGAGAAACTGAAAGTGTAAATAAGGACTAAAAGGATTAATAACGAATAACTGATACTTTGAAATAGGAAAAGATCCAAAGGGGTAGGGGTGGTGGGAGGGTAAGAGGAAAGGAAAGAAGGGAAAGGGAAAATTATGAGAAAAGAAAAAAAACAGAAATGAAGTCTATGTAAATAGGGAAGGGTGGAGGGGGTGAAGGGTGCACAGGTAATGGGGAAAAAAAATAAAAACCGAGATACATCATGTACGGGTCCAAGCACCCAATGATAAATGTAAACGAAGTGTATACCTAAAATGTACCAATAAAAGAACTTAAGGAGAAAAAAAAATAACAATTGGCTTGGTTTGGGCACGTGACCCAGATCAAGTCAATCAGAGTGAACCCGGGAGGGATGCTCCAACCTTAACCGAGCTTTGTGTTTATGTACTGTGGTCAAAATATACAGTCAATGTTGGAATTCAAAATGTGCATCATAGTAAAAGATACACTGACATTCATCCCCCTCAAAATACTGCTCCTTGTGTCAAACACACTTATCCCATCTTTCTTGCCACTTTCTGCAGCAATTCTAGAAGTCCTCTTTCATAAGTGTCTTTTGTTGCACTTTCATGGGTACCTTGATGTCCTTTATCAATTCAAAATATTTACAGCAATTTCTATCAAATAAAAACATTATGCTGTGTCCTCATGCATCTTATTCACGGGATCCGGCACCATGAAAATTCTGGCTCTTCCCCAATGTCAAAATGGCCATGAAAAGTAAACATTTTGAATCAACTCAGGCCACTGAAGCAGCCACAATGGAGCAACAAAAGACACTTACAAAAGAGGTCATTCAGAACTGATTCAGGAAGCAGCAAGAATGAGCTAGGTGTGTTCTAAGTGTGGGGGAGCATGTCAGGGCGATTAACGGCAGTGTCTTTTACTGTGGTGTTTTGTTGTTGTTTAAACACACATCGTAGTTTTTGATCGCATCTTATAATCCAAGTGAAGAACAGGCTGCAGTTTCAGAGCCCTTGCCAGCCACTTCAGACAGCTATTATTCAGCTTTAAACTTGTCTTCAAGGTGGCCATCTCAACCTGGTCTTTCAAGATCATCCTAATTGTAAATGGATGTTCCACATCAAGAACTGCCTGAGTCCCCTGCAAATGGGTTGGTTGGTCACCCTCCTTCAGTTCATGAGTATCAGACACTGGCTTTCATAATGGTAGATTCCTTATAAAATAAACATTTACATTAAAAAAGAGTCACTGAAGGGAAAAATACCAGGAAGACAATAGTATCTACCCTTGGTGAAATAAACCATGAAAGCTGCGTGTGAGTTGGGGTATACACAAAGCCTGTGGGTCAGGAAACCCAAGCCCAGTGCCTGACTTGTGGATGACTGGCTGTGTGAGCCTGAATCTCCATGTCATCCCCAGCTCACGAGGCAACCATCCTCAGAGGGGACAGAGACGCCAGAAGCAGGGCTGGTGGGGGCAGGCCGACTCAGTTCAGGCCCTCAGGGAGAGCAACCTCTCTTGAAAGTGTGGGCTCCTCATAGGGCAAAGCCTGGAGCCAACAGCAGCACTGATGTACAAATCCTTGGGGAGGCCTGTCATTCCCCTCTTTGCATCTGCTGTGCTTGGCTGACGGGGCCACGTCTGCACAGTAGCTGCCATTCAGCCAAGACACCCTTTAGAGATGCTAACTGCCCGGTGCCCAGGGATCCCCAGCCCTCCCTGGCACAGGCAGCAGCTGGCTGCTGGTCCCCTGCCATTATTTCCTGATAACAGTGCTTGATCGGTCTACATAAACCAGGGCCCTCACATGCATGCTGTTAGCATCTAACTGCCAGCCAGCACAGTGCGGGCGGGGCGGGTGATTAGTGCTCCCTGGCAGAGCCCAGAGGTGCTGGTGCACATCTGTCCAGTGTCTGTGGACATGTGTACTCCCTGACATCTGCCTGCCTCAGTTCCCAGGCGCAAGATCGAATCTGAGTACATGACAGCACGTGCTCTCTAAGCCTGCTTGGAGCAGCCCCAGATAATATGCACAGGCATACTGGTGCACTGCATGGGGTTGCTGCGGGGATTAAATGACAGGGATCTGGAAGGCACCTGGAGCAGTACCTCCCACATGCCTCATTAGCCCTCAATAAGTGAGATCTCATATGGATGATTTCCCCCATGCTTTTTTATTTACAGCGGTATGATTTACACATAACAAAATGCAGGAGTTTCAAGTGCATTAAGTGCAATGCCTTTTAATAAATGAATACACCTGTGTAACCACCATCCCAATTAAGGTACAGAGCATGTCTATCACTCAGAAAGTCCCCTCAGGTCTTCCCCCAGGCACTATCTCCAAAGGCCACCACTGTTCTGATTCCTGCCACTATCGTGGGATCTGGCCTCTCCTTGAACCCCTTGGGTGTGGAGGTGCACAGTATGTCCTCGACAGGACTCGCTGCATCTCACATGCGTGCACAGCACATCCAGCCACACCTGCACGGGGCACACAGGGCTTTTCTGAGCTGTAAGTTCCTCAGCTTGGCCATCCAGGGCCAGGTGGCTAAGAGAGGTTGGGGAGCCCCGGCACTGGAGGCTCCTTCACCCTCGCTTGGCTCCTCTCACTGGGTGACCTCAGGCAAGTGCTTAAGTCTCCACTTTCTGCAAAACCTGATGAACCAACGGCCTTCTCAGAAGCCCCTCACACCACGCACTTACCATGAGGTAGGTGCTGTTTTAAGAGCTGTATGGATCCTCCCAGCAGCCGTGCAATCCAGGTACAGTTAACACCCTGTTCTGGGTAAGGATCCAAGGCACAGAAGTCTAGCTATGTGTCCAAGGTCACAAAGAAAGTAGCAGAGCTAGGATTTGAACCCAGTGTGGCTTATGGGTAGGTGCTTGATTTCATAAGTGTTAGAAGCGGCTACCTCCAAGAGCATTTATATCTACAACCTCAGGATAACCCCATTTTACAGATGAAGAGACTAAAGCTCAGTAAAGTCAGCAAGCACCTCACTCTGGTTACAACATTGATTATTAAATAGACAAAGGATGACCAGTGCAGGCAAGGGTGTGCAGAAAAGGGATCCTTGCACACTGTTGGGGGAATGTAAATTAGCACAGCCTTTATGGGAAAGAGCATGGAGGGTCCTCAAAAAATGAGAAATAGATCTAACATATCCAGCAAGCCCACTGCTGGGTATATACCCACAGGAAATGAAATCAATATGACCAAGAGACTTTGTGTGTGCATGTTTACTGCAACACTATTCATAATAGCTAGGACAAGGAATCAACCTATGTGCCCATCGGCAAAGGAATAAAGAAAATGTGGTGTAGATACATGAATGGATGGAATATTACACGGCCATAAAAAGGAAGGGACTCCTGTCACATGTAACAAAGGGGATGTACCTGGAAGACATATTAAATGAAATAAGCCAGGCACAGAAAGAAAAATACTGAATAACCTCATTCATATGTGGAATATAAAAAAGTTGTTCTCATGGAAGTAGAGAACAGAACAGTTTCCAGAGACTGGGGGTGGGGTGGGGGGACTGTGATGGGAGAACCTGGTCCACAGATGCAGATACAGTCAGGGGAAGAACTTCTGGTTCTATCGCACAGCAGGGTGACTATAGTTAACAACAGTGTTTTATATATTTCAAAACTGCAAGAAGGGAGGATTTTGAATGTTTTCATCAGAGAAGTGATGAGTTTTGCGGTGATGGATATGCTCGTTGCTGCAATGTGATTATTACACGTCGGCGTGTATCAGAACATCACACTCTACCCTATACCTATGGCAACAATCCAGATGTCTGATTCCTAACCCCACCCTCTTTCCATCCCCTCACTAGGGGCATTCTATTCCAGAGACCGCAACTTTGTCTCTTGTGATTGTCCTGTCCCCAGAACCTAGAAGAGTGCCTGGCATGCCCTTGGTACTCAGTAAATGCCTTTCCAATGAAAGGCACAGCAAGGAGCGTGGAGGACTCACCCAGCCCAATGCCC
The DNA here is from genome assembly GCF_053883595.1 of Heterocephalus glaber. Taxonomy (NCBI): domain Eukaryota; kingdom Metazoa; phylum Chordata; class Mammalia; order Rodentia; family Bathyergidae; genus Heterocephalus; species Heterocephalus glaber. Next base: position 19,181,366 of record NW_028258410.1, on the reverse strand, counting down.
GCCCTTTACCACCGGGGGATCTTTCACCTGTCTGCCTTGTCCAAGGTCACAGCATTTGCCACCACTGACTCTCATTTCCTTCCCTGCCTGACTCACCTTCTCTACTTCCTGACCTGAGCAGGCCAAAAGATTCAGCAGCCCATGAGACATTCTCAGTGCCATGTTAGTGGGAGGTGGCCTGGAGCCTCCCCCAACTTCATTAAGCTACGCAAGGTCGGCGCAGAAGGCTGCCAAGCTAAACCTCTGAAAATGCTGGCCAAAGGGAAACAAGGCCCGACTTGCCAGAGCTTTCTTGCTGGGGCTGGGGAGGGAGGTTCCCGGCAGACAAGGCTGGCAGGGAGGCCCGGCCAGCCTTTAAGAGCCCTTGGACTGCAGCCCTATCTGGCCAGTGTCCCCGCCACGTCAGCAGAAGAAGCAAAGTCTTTCAGCTGAGCAGGGACAACGGGGAGAGGCCCAGGATCGGTGTCGTGCAGACCAGTCCAGCACCCACCCTGAGGATGGAGGGAGGTGGAGATGGCGGGGCAGGGTGGAGGGGGCAGCAGCCTGTCCCAGCCCAGACTTACCCGCGTCCAGCCTCAGCACTGGACACAGATTATCAGTTTCAAACACACAGGACTGTCAGGGTGGATTGGGCAGGGAGGGGCTCAGATGCGGGCAACTCACTGAGGAAGGGCCTGTAGGAGACAGGCAGAGGCAAGCAGGATGGGTGGCACAGGATCCCTGGGGAGGTCTGGGTGGGCAGCGGAGCAGAGTGGACCCCACCTGGAATGGGGGCTGAGCTTCCGAACACTGGCTCGGGAGAGGACGGCTTCGGAGGGCTACAACCCCCTGGCAGCTCCCACTGGTCATGAGCACTTGTGAGCGGGCAGCCGTGAGAGGCAGTTGTGAGAAGGTGGCTGCGAGGGGCAGTTGTGTGTCGCCTCCACACTGGCTGCCCTCTGGTGCCACGAATTCCTCACGACCTCCTAGGCGTGGGGCCACCCTCATGAGAAGGGGAAGGTTGAACCGAGCTGAGGTGGAGGTTCCACTGGCCCCCACTGCAGCCCAGCGAATCCACGTCCAGAGGCAAATGGCACTCCTCACAGCTCTGTGCACATTGAGCCTGTCAGATCCACAGGACTCGAAAATCTGCAAGACCCTGAGGGTAGAACCTCAGGATCACCGCTTTCAGGCTCTCAGAGCTGACAAGCCTGCTGGGGGACAGGATGAGGCCCAGCTCACGGACCAGGCTGGGTGGATAAAGTTACAAGGTGAAGAAAGACAAGGCGGCCTGGCCAGGCCTCATGGGAGCCAGGCCCGGAGGATGATGGGATTGCATCTCAGCAGAAGGTGGTGTGACAGACAGGGACTAGACACAGCCAGAGGGTCCTTGGGGGAGGCCAGGCCCTGGCCTGCAGCCCCCACACCACCTGCAAAAGGCACTGCACTCTGAGCCCTGGGCAGTGCCAAGGGAAGGCCACACTTTGGCTTCACCCTGGTCTCCCACCTCTGCCCCAGGCACAGCACTCTGCAGCGAGCAAACGACTAATTAGTTCAGCATTTAGGCTGGGTGAGCTGGGGCCTAATCCCTACACCTAGGGACACAGGAGCTTGGTGAGGTGCACTGACCTTCTTTGTTAGCAAATGAGGACTCAGCACCGACTGTGCTAGGGATCAATGCCAAGCTAGGGTACTTCAGTAAAACAAATCAGAAACCTTGATCCTTGGGCCAGGAGTGAATGTGGGAGGCGTCGTAACCTGCGTGGGCAGTGGGTAGAGAACAGGAAGGAGGATAAAATGGATGTTTCCATTTGAAAACAGATGGTCGGGGAAAGTGTCACTGTCCAAAAAGGAGACACCTGATGAAAACTTGGAGGTGAGAGAGGAAGCTACACAGATAATGGCAAGAACAGCCTGTGCCAAGGCCCTGGGGGGGTTCCCGTGTTAGGTGGGGGGTGATACAGAGGGGGCCAGGGCTGGGAGGCCCATCCTGCGGGGCTTTGTGGGCAACATAAGAGTCTGCTTTCACACTGAGTGGATGGGAGCCAGGGGAGGGCCATGAGCAAGGGGCACATGATGTGCGCTCTCCTAGGACCCCCGCTGCTGTGAGGAGAATGTCCGACATGGAGCAGGTGAGTGTGAAAGCAGTGCCCAGTGGAAAGTGACTGACAGTGCAGGTGACAGATGACGGTGGCCTAGTCTAAAGTCATTTCTCAACCTCAGCACTATGGACACAGAGGCCAGGACATTCTCAGGGATGCAGCTGCCCCTGTGCTGCTGGACACTGTGGTGCCTCCCTGCCTCTACCCACTAAAGGCCAGGACTCTTCACCGCTGGGCAATAACTCCAGCTGTCTCCAGGCCCACTAGCTCTGCTCTGGGGGCAAATAACCCCCAACTGAGAATTTCTGGCCTGGAGCAGGGTTCAGCCAACCAGGGCTCTCAGGCCAAGGCAGCCTTCCTCCTGTTTGCAAAAATTCAAAGCCCAGAACAGATGTTACTTTTTTTTTGGTTTTTGGTATCAGGAATTGAACTCAGGTCTTTGAGCTTGTGGGGCAGGTGGTGGAACCACTGAGCTAAATCCCCTGCCCTGATTTTACAGTTTTGAAGGGTCCAATTTAAGCACTTATGTAAGTAGGGATGCAATAGCCTTGATTCTGCCTCTTGGCCTGCCCCCAGGCCTGAACTGTTTACTCTCTGGCCTGTTAAGAAAAGGCTGGTGACTCCTGGTTGGAAGTGTTAACCGAGTAGAGAAAGAGGTCACAGCCTGGATAGCCCCGGAAATCGGGCCCAGAGTGGCAGGAGGGAGGAGGCACCCAGGTTTTGGCCTCTGCTCCAGGCAGGAGGTACTGACATAGGAAATCGCAGGTTCCAGGGGGACCGGGGCTGGGCTTTGGGCACCCTGAACTGGAGTGTCGCACAGGTAGATGGAGGAGCACGGCTGAGTTCACTGGCGCCTCATCGGAGCTTCGCCAGGACTCACTGCAGAGTCTGGGGTGAAGGCCTTGCTCCGGGGCCTCAGTTTCCACCCCTGTGCAATGGCAGTTGCTTGGAGGGGTGAGGGCCCTGCAGCTGGATCTCTGGACCAGCTTTTTGGTGAACCCCAGGTGTCAGAATGGACCTGGTCCTTGTGAGGAACGTAGATCCAGGCCTGCTCCCAGAGACTTGTCCCTGTGGTCCTGGGGAGGGACCTGGGCACCCGAGCTGCCTGAGGTTTGAGCAGCCCTGACCTAGGACTGGGGTGGTATATTAAGGAGCCTGTGGCTGCCTCCCTGAATGAAAACTCGTTGGTCCCCAGAGTGGAGATCGCCTTAAAGATCATACAACCCAGCAACGTGCCTGAAGACCAGAGAAGCCAAGTGACTTGCCTGAGGCCACACAGCTGCCAAGCTGCTGAAGTGGCTGCTGGACAGATGGGGAGTCAACAGCTGCCTCAGGTAACAAGCAGTTAGATCCAGATGAGGAAGGCAGGACTGGGGTAAGAGTTGAATTTCATCCCAGGATTCTAATCTTTCTGGGCTTTGGACACAGACCCGTGCTTCCTTCCCATTCGAGACTGTTAAATGACTCTCCCCAGAACCTGCTCAGTTAATTCCTTGGAGAAACAGACACCTGCTCTCTGTGACATTGCTGACCAACCAGGGCACCCAGCCCCCTACAAGGCCCTTCCTGCAGCCCAGTGGACTTCATGGGCCCCTGTGTGTGCCGGTGTGGGACACGCACCTCCGGTGTCAGATGCACCGAAAGCTGCACTTCTCAACTTCCGCTGCACAATGGAGTCACCTTCAGGAGCTCTGAAAAATACCAAACTCGGCTCTAAGCTGGACCAGCTAGGTGAGACAAGCAGCTTGAAGCTCTGCGGCCGTCCCCGGCTCCGCCCATGCCACAGTCGCTGAGCTGCGTGGGCGCCTCCAAGGTCCAGTGCCGCCTGGCCCTCCTTACGCCTCTGGCCTTCTGGCTTTTCTGCTACCTGTTCCCACACTACAGAGGCACAGGAGATTATGAAGACCCTTGTCCTGAGCGCCACAAGATAGAGCAGAAGTTAGTAACAGAAAGAGGGCTTCTCAGGCTCCTCAATGAAAACTGAAGCTCAGTGGAAAACTAAAGAGAATCTCTACAATAAAGGCACATCAGACAAGCTGCTGGCTTGCTGAGACTCACTGATTCGTATATGCACAAGGATTCCTACGTTGCCTACTGTGACAGCAGAGACACACCCTGAAGGAGGCCCATAATTTCTATTGCTATTTGCAAAAAAGAAAAAAAAATTTTTTTCTCTTATTTTTAATTATCAATTTTTACTTTATTTCTACTCTTCAAAGTTTTACTTTTCTTTCTTTTATCTTTTCTCTCTCTCACACACTCATTCTCTCGCTGTCCCACATTGCTCCTCATCTCCCCATTTGTTCCTTTCTGCACCGAATTTGGATTTCTCCCTTATTTTTCTTTTCTTCTCTTTTTCCTTCTCTTGATTATCATTAGGTTTAAAGGAAAGTAAACTCAGTATCTAGCCTCCCTGTTGCTGTTAGGTGATTCTATTCACATCTTTGTTCTTTCATTCTGCCTTTTTCTCTTGCCTTTAACAACTTCTTAGAGTTTGTGTGATCTTTCTGTGTCTTCTGGACTCACTGCTAATCTTACCTGTTCTTTCTACCTGTCCCTCCCTCCTCAACTCCTTGTAACTCCCCACCCCAAAAGGGAAAGATCCTATATTGAAGAGTTTATTCATTATAAACTTATGTTGGGTTGGTCCTCGGTTTTAATTTAACTCACATAGTTAAAAGTGATAGATTAATAACTACCACAAACTGTCATTTTCTAAGCTGTGCTTGATGCTATGGTATTGCTGACTATGTCATTTGGGCTAACATGTTGTGATTGATCTAATTAGTTTTCCTTCTTGGTAAAAGGAAAATAAAATAGCCTCAGAGTCATTAGAGTCTCAAAACCCAAACACAAGCTATATCTGGAAGACACCTCTGAAAAGCAGTCATTCCACAAGGGTTTTAAACACAAGCAACAAAGATACCTACATTAAGCAATTCTGAAATATCAACCCAGGAATTAAACCGAGGACAGAACCAAAAACAAAAATGAGAAGACACTTAAGCAAGGCACAAATGCAGGCTTCCAAGCCACAAAAAGGAAATTCTGGGGGAAATGAGGGGGAAAAGTCTGATAAGCAACCACTTGGACACCTTGAACTGATAGCACAGGAAGTAACAAAGCAGATGCATGAGGCTCTAGAAAAATTCAAAACAGAAATAATCTCCCAGATAAAGACAGGCATGGTGAGCAGGGTGAAAGACATGATTAGAAGCTCTAGAGCAGAAACAGATAAGAAAATAGATGAGATCATAAACATGCTGGAAGCCATGAATGCCCAGCATAAGAAAGAAATGGAAAACATGATCGCCCAATATAAGAAAGAAATGGAATCCATGAAACAGATTCAAACAGATATTCAGGAGATTAAAAACTCCATTGAAAGCATGCAGAGCAGACTAAGAGAATCTGAAGACAGAATATCAGATACAGAAGACAGGATTGTGGTTAAGGACCATGAAAACAGAGATTTCTTAAACATAGTAAAGGACCATGAGAAATCAATCCAACAGCTGCTAGATGATGCAAAGAAGAATAACATAAGACTCATAGAAGTCCACGAAAAAACAGGAGAAAGTACAACTGACATAAAAAAAATTGTTCACAGAAGTAATAGTAGAAAACTTCCCAGACAGAGGTAGAGAATTGGACGTACAGATAAGTGAGGCATATAGAACTCCAACTAGCCATGACCAAAAAAAAATTTACACCTAGACATATAATAGTCAAGATCTCAGAAACCCAACAGAAGAACAAAATTCTATAGGCAGTTAGAGAAAAGAAACAAATCACCTTCAAAGGAAAGCCCATCAGAATCATGGCAGATTTCTCAACACAAACCCTCAAATCAAGGAGAGCTTGGAGTGAAGTATTTCAAGCCCCAAAAGAAAATAATTTCCAACCTAGACTGTTGTATCCGGCAAAATTATCTTTCAAAATCGATGGGGAAATTAGATACTTTCACGACAAAGAACACCTGAGAAATTTCGTGAACACCAAACCAGCTCTCCAAACAATTTTAAACTATATCCTAGAAAAAGACATTGAAGGTCACAACTCCATGAGGCCCAGCAGAGAGAAGGCACCATGCAAGGTAAGACACTAAAGCGAAAGGGGGGAAAATAAGAAATAAAAGAGCCAACAACAATAAAACATCATGACAAGGATGAGTCAATATCTCTCAGTTATAACTATCAATGTTAATGGCCTCAATTCACCAATCAAAAGAAATAGACTGACAGAATGGATTAAGAAGCAAAACCCAGCAACATGCTGTATACAAGAAACACACCTAACTCAAAAGGAAATCCATAGACTGAAAGTAAAAGGATAGAAAACAGTTCTCCACGTGACAGGAACCCAGAAAAAAGCAGGCGTAGCAATCTTATTGGCAGACAAAGTAGATTTCAAACCAAAACTAATTAAAAGAGACAAAGATGGTCACTACATCCTTGTGAAGGGAACAATCCAAGAGGAAGAGATGACAATCCTAAATATATATGTACCAAATACAAATGCCACCAACTATACAAAACAAATATTAACGGACATGAAAAACCAAATAAGCACTAATACAATTGTAGTGGGGGACCTCAACACCCCTCTATCACAAATAGACAGATCAACTAGAAAAAAATTAACAATGAAATTCTAGAACTGCACCAAGATATTGAATAAATGGACTTAATAGATGTTTACAGAGTGTTCGACACCACAAAATCAGAATACACATTCTTTTCAGCTGCCCACGGGTCATTCTCCAAAATAGATCACATGCTAGCTCATAGGACATAGCTAAGTAATTGTAAAAGAATCGAAGTTATCCCCTGTATATTATCAGACCATAGTGCAATACAATTGGGGATCAATAACATAAGAACCTGCAAAACTCCCACAAACACATGGAAATTGAAAAAAACCCTCCTGAACAACTAATGGGTCACAGAGGAAATTAAAAAAGAAATTAGAGAGTTTCTACAAGTAAATGATAATGCCAGTACAACATACAGGAATCTGTGGAATATAATCAAAGCAGTTCTACGTGGGAAATTCATAGCAGTGAATGCCCATATTAGGACAGCAGAGAGAACTCAGTTAAATAACCTAATGCAGAACCTCAAGCTCCTAGAAAAAGAAGAGCATAATAAACCCAAAGCTCGTACAAGAAAGGAAATTACAAAGATCTGAGCAGAAACCAATGCAATGGAGACTAAGAGCACAATACAAAAAATCAATGAGTCAAAGAGTTGGTTTTTTGAAAGAATAAATAAAATCTATAAACCTTTAGCCAACTTTATCAAAAAAAGGAACGCAAAGGCTCAAATTCATGCAATTAAGAATGAAAAAGTTGAAGCCACAACAAATCCAGCAGAAATCCAGAGAATCATCAATACCTACTTTGAGAACCTGTACTCTAATAAAATGGAAAACACAGAAGAAATGGACAGATTCCTAGATACATATGAATTGCCAAAATTAAATGAAGATATAGAAATTCTAAATACCCCAATAACAAAGAGTGAAATTGAAAATGTAATAAAAAACTTACCAACAAAGAAAAGCCCAGGTCCTGATGGTTTCACTGCTGAATTCTACAAGACATTTAAAGAAGAACTACTACCATTACTCTTTAAACTCATCAAGGAAATTGAAAAGGAAGCAAGGCTTCCAAATTCATTCCTGTAAGCAAGTGTTACTTTGATCCCAAAACCAGGGAAAGACCCAACCCAAAAAGAGAACTACAGACCAATCTCCCTAATGACCATAGATGCAAAAATCCTCAACAAGATATTGGCAAACAGAATATAGAGTGTCATCAAGAAGATCATACACCCTGACCAAGTCGGATTTATCCCAGGGATGCAAGGATGGTTCAATATCTGTAAATCAATAAATGTAATACACTATATTAACAGGGTCAAGGACAAAAACCACAAGTTCATCTCAATAGATGCAGAAAAAGCATTTGACAAAATCCAACACCCATTCGTGATAAAAATGCTACAGAAAATTGGAATAGAAGGTCTTTATCTCAACCTGATTAAGGCTATCTATGAAAAACCAACAGCCAACATCATACTAAATGGTCAAAAACTGAAAACTTTCGTGCTAAAATCAGGAACAAGACAAGAATGCCCACTATCACCACTTCTGTTCAATATTGTTCTGGAAACATTAGCCATAGCAATTAGAAAAGAGAAAGAAATAAAAGGAATAAAGATAGGAAAGGAAGAAGTGAAACTGTCATTATTTGCTGATGATATGATACTTTACATAGAAGATCCAAAGAACTCAGTCAAAAGTCTTCTAGACCTAATTGACAGATTCAGTAGAGTAGCTGGATACAAGGTCAACACTCAAAAAACAATGGCCTTCTTATACACAAATAGCAGACCCATTGAGAGAGAAATTCAGGAAATAATTCCTTTTACAATAGCATCTAAAAAAATGAAATATCTAGGAATCAACCTAACAAAGGAAGCAAAAGACCTCTACACTGAAAACTACAGCTCTCTGAAAAAGGAGATCAAAGAGGATATAAGAAAATGGAAAGATTTCCCTTGTTCCTGGGTAGGAAGAACCAATATAGTGAAAATGGCCATACTTCCAAAACTACTATATAGATTCAATGCAATGCTGAATGAAATTCCAACAATGTATTTCACAGAACTAGAGAAAACAATCCAAAAATTCATTTGGAAGCAGAAGAAACCTAGAATAACAAAAGCAATTCTAGACAACAGAGACATGGCTGGGGGTATCACAATCCCCAACTTGAAACTCTACTACAAAGCTACTGTGATAAAAACAGCATGGTACTGGCAAAAAAAAAAAAAACCCCAAAGATCAGTGGAATAGATTAGAAGATGCAGAAACAACTCCAGACATACTCAGCCACCTCATCTTTGACAAAGGAGTCAACCACCCTCATTGGAGGAAAGATAGCCTTTTTAATAAATGGTGTTGGAAAAACTGGATTTCAACCTGCCAAAGATTAAAACTAGACCCATACCTATCACTGCGCACTAAACTAAGATCAAAGTGGATTAAAGATCTAAATATTAAGTCAGAAACACTAAACTTGCTTGAAGATAAATTAGGTAGAACTCTCAATGACATTGGCATAGGAAAAGACTTTATGAACAAATCTTCAGTAGCCCGAGAGCTAGCACAAAGAATCAACAACTGGGATCTCACCTTATTAAAAAGCTTCTGCACTGCAAGAGAAACCACCAACAGAGCTAAGAGACAACCTACAATGTGGGAAGAAATATTTAGCAGCTGTACCTCAAAGGTCTACTATCAAGAATATATAAAGAACTGAAAAAAATCAGACCTCCCAAATTCAAAGACCCAATTCAAAAATGGGCATCTGAAGTGAACAGACATTTCTCAGACAAAGAAGTGAAAACAGCAAATAAGCATATGAAAAAATGTTCAACATCACTGGTCATTCGAGAGATGCAGATGAAAACAACACTGAGATTCCATCTCACCTCACAAAGAATGGCTGCTATCAAGAAATCAACCAATAACAAATGCTGGTGGGGGTGTGGAGAGAAAGGAACCCTTCTCCATTGTTGGTGGGAGTGCAGACTGGTGCAACCACTGTGGAAATCCATATGGAGATACCTCAAAGAACTAGGACTACAGGTCCCATTTGACCCAGCTATTCCCCTACTGGGAATCTTCCCCAAAGAATTAAAAGAATCATACCACAGTGATATATGTGCACCCATGTTTATAGCGGCACAGTTTGTAATAGCTAAATCTGGGAAACAGCCCAAGTACCCATCGACTGGAAATTGGATAAAGAAGATGTGGCTTTTTTATAAAATGGAGTACTACTCAGCCATAAAGAATGAGAAACTAGAGAAATTTATAGCTAAATGGATGCATGCTGAGGCCATACTCTTGAGGGAAATAAATAGGACACACGTGTGTAAATACAGAATAGTTTCTCTAGTGTGAGAAATTGAAAGTGTAAATAAGGATGAAAATGATTAAAATGAATAATTGATAATTTGAAATAAGAAAAGGTCCAATGGTTTGGGGATGGTGGGAGGGGAAGGGGAAAGGGAAGAAGGGAAAAGAAAAATTATGAAAAAGAAAAAGAAATGGAATCAAACTCTGTGTAAATAGGGAAGGGTGGAGGGGGTGAAGGGTGCACAGGTAATGGGAGAAAAAATAAGAACTAAGATACATCATGTTCTGGTACAAACACCTAACGAAAATGTAAATGTATTTTATACCTAAAATGTACCAATAACTATATATATTTTTAAAAATAAAATAAAATAAAATAAAAAAATACCAAACCCGCCTCCCCCCAAACCCCCAAGATTCTGACTCAATGAGCATCGGGATTTTCCAGGGAGCCCCAGGTGATTCTCGTGTGCAGCCAGGACTGGGTTAATTGTCTAGGGACAAGACATCCTCTTCACATTGACTCACAGAGCAGGAAGGTGTCGTCCTTTCCAATTCTCTTCAAACCTTCCGACTCCCTCCAGGGAAAAGACCCAGTGTGAGACTCACGGGACTTTAACACTTCTCTAACACACATGGGTGCCTCTGGCAACCCAAAGACAGTAGGTGTCAGGCTCCGGCTTCTGGCTGGAATTTCGTACCATGACTTATGGCAAATGGTACCAATTCTTCATGATATCAACTTCCCTTGTAAAACAGCCTGACTTCATTAAGATGAGTGACCATTAAACAAGTTCTGTATTAGTTACTTCCTGGACCTCCAGGTGGACTGTGACTCCAGCTGGTCCTCTCCTCTTGGCCTCCCCTGGCCACAGGGATAGCAGAGAAGCGATCACATGACCTGACCATGCTGACAACTTGGCTTTGGCTAAAGAGCTGAGAAACATGGCCTCCATCTGCTGGCCTTCATGCAGGAGGGTGCAGTTTGAGGAAAGGTCTCAGAGGGGAAAATGTCCCGTCACAGGCCACATACACTAAAACCTCCCATTTAGAGTCCTCATCGGTGGGATTTGCTTAAGTCAAATTCAACAGCACCCCACCAAATATCACCCAAGTGGGACCTTTACAAAGCTACTAGGAGGGTCTGTACTTACCACTCAACTCGGTCTGAGTCTGGAGAAGATATTTGGTTGCACATAAAGAATCTAATGCTGGGCCGGGGATTTAGCTCAGTGGTTTCGCCGCCTACTGTGCAAGCGCAAGGACCCAAGTTCGATCCCCGGTACCACACACACACAAAAAAGAATCTAATGCCCTGGTCCTTTCAGAGGACACTAAGAACCTTCAGGATGGGGTCTCAGCTGGGCATTTTGGATCAACTCCCATACCTGCCACTCACAGGAGTGTGACGTTCACTTTCAACGCTGACTACACTTTGAATGCATCCGTCCATCCATTCGACCGTCTTCAAGGGACGATTGCCATGGAGCTGGCAGAGTGCGCGGAGCAGGAAAGACAGGCAGCCACAGCAGACCAATTCCTACTGAACACTCACAGGCCAGACCAGGAGCCAGGTGGGAATCAGGGGGTCCCTCGAATGGATGTGAAATGACAAGGGAAACAACAGCCCTCTGAGAGAGGCACACAGAGCTTGGAAGACCCATAAACGGGGGCTGACCTCTTCAGAGACTGAGGAAGGCTGCCGGAGAAGGTGGCATTTGACCTGGAAATTTCAGGATGAGGAGGCAAATATCTGGGCGAAGAGGAGATGAAAAGTACTCCAGGAAGACAGAACAGCATGTGCAGGGGCTAGGGATGTAGCTCAGTGGTGCCAGTGCCTGCCTTGCAAGCACAAGGTCCTAAATTCAATCCCTGATACCAAAAAAACGTCCCCCAAAACCCCAGCATGTCCACAAGCCCAGGGCAGGAAGGTATTTAGTAAGAATGAGACCAATGTGGCTGGGCCCAGGGGGCCAGGAGATGGTGGTGGGAGATGGAGTCAGAGAGGTGGAGAGCCTGGCCTCAGGGTGTTTTTCATGCCACTTTGATCACTGTCCAATCAAATGGAAAACTGCCACCTTCCCCTCCCTTATACCACCGTCCTTAAGAATTCTGCAGTTTCAAGAATATAAACCATCCATCCGATTGGGTTGCTTATAACTGGGAGTTTGAGTTACAGAGGCCTCCTCCTCCTCCTCCCTTCAGAAGGACCCTCCAGGTCAGGGAAGATTATCCCACAGTGATAGACCTAGGAATGCTCACGTGGTGACCAATGGGATCGAGTGATAGAATTCTGGGAGAAACGCCAGGGCCCATCATGGAGGGAAATGGCATCAAGTTGGGAAGTCAGGGAAGAGGTGGTTAGGCAGAGCCCCAAAGGAGGAGTTAGAGAGGTCAAAGGGGCCAAGGTGGAAGCTGCAAGATGTTCTCGTCAGACAGGTCAGCATTTCCAAAGGCCCTGAGGTGCACCCTAGCACAGTAGCCAAGGATCTGAGAAAAAATTGTAGTGTGAATATGAAATGTCCCACAAAGACCCATCCACTGAGGGCTTGATTCCCAATACAGCAAAATTCAGAGGTGGGGCCTAGAGAGATGAGTGGAGCCTAGGGACAGCAGCCTCACTGATGAGCTCATAACTCAGGCTGTTAGGTGGTAGGCCCAACTGGAGGAGGTAGGTTAGCAGGGGCGTGCCTTTGAAGGGGATGGCTCCTCTCAGGCCTCCCCTGGCCCCAGCTCCCTGGCTGAGGTGAGCAGCTTCACTCTGTCATGCCCTTCTGCCATGATGCTTCTGCCTTGGAGCCACCCAACCATGGACGGAAACCTTTGAAACTGTGAGCCAAAATAACCCTTTCTCCTTTAATTTGTATATGTCAAGTATTTTGTCTCAGCAGCAAAAAGCTGACTGACACAGACGGGATGCCCAGGGTGGCTGAGAGGACAAGAGAGAGTGATGCAGTGTGTGTGTAAATAAAGGTGAGGTGGTAGCTCTGCTAGGGCCTTTGTGGCCATAGAAGGTCTTGAAGTTATCCTGAGAGGAAGAAGGAACCATGCAGTAGGCTGGGTGTGGCTCAGTGGTAGAGCACTTGCCTAGCATGCGCCAGGATTTGGGTTCCATCCCCAGCACCACAAGGAGGAAGAAAGGGGGGACTGGAAGAGAAGGAGCCGTTACTACCTCTCCGTACTGCCTCCTCCCCCTCCCCCCACCCGAAACATCAGTGCAGAGAGGAGGACGGGAGGTGGGCTTGGTGCCGAATGGCTGAGGCCATCTCTGAAGGGGAACCAGTCACTAATCCATTCTTTCAACCAACATTTACTTTGTCCCTACTGTACGCGGGGCACACCTGACCACATCCCTCTGTCGTGGAGCTGGTGACACAGTGGGATGATACAGACAAGATATCATGTGCCAGGTGATGGAAGGGCTATGAGAAAAACAGGAAGGTAAAGAGTGGCAATGTGAAGAGGAAGTAAGTGGACTGAAGGGCAGGGACGGGCAGGTTCAGACCCTGTACCAGGGGACTGCCCCTGCTGGCTGTTCCTGCCAACCCATTTTCCGTCGAGTTTCTATTATTTGAACCATTGTAAATAGAGTTTAGAGATGAGTTTCAGCCCACAATCAATGGCACTCCCCTCCAGTTGGCACTGATAGTGCATCTGTTGTAACCGCAGTGACCAGAAAACTTCCACTGCCCTGTGAGCCTCTCACAGCCACACAACCCCAAGGTGGGGTAGCCGCAAGCCCTTGGCACTGTCTGACCCTGGCCCCACACTGCTTTCCCTTCTCTGGATGATAGGGAAGTGTGATCATCCGGGGCCCCAAGCAGGAGCGGGGCTGCTTCCGTGGCCCATTCCAGGGAGCCCAGCAAGTGGACAGTAGGATCAATATGGAGGCTTAAGGATCTGTGGAGAGGCTGGGGCAGGGAGCCACACTTCCCCATCTTACGGAGGACCCCGTCACCTCTGTTGGCATGGCCCTCGTGGTTGGGAATCAGAAATAGTAAGGCAAAGAGGCAGCAATAACAGCCCTGGTGGCTGGATGGAAGCTTGAGGACCTTCCACAGTTTGCAACTGCTTCAGAACTGCTGCCAAGAGGGGGCGGGAGGCAGTCTGATCACACGAGGAAAGGACAAGACTCACAATTGAAGGAGCAGAGAACAAGAGCTCCAATGCCCAGCCAGTGCTCTGAATCTGCCTGGCGGAATTCTGAGCATGAGCAACACCAAAACATTCTGACCTTGGACCTCCAAATTCCTACTCTGAACCTGAGTTCCAACCTGGAACATCAGCATTCTGACCTTGCCTGCTACCGTTTCTGTCCTGAATAATGACACCTTGGTCACACATTCCTTGGGTCCCATTACAGATTTGAGGATTCTGTCTGAAGATGGCAATCTTAACCTTGAACCCCAGAATTGTGACCACAAATGGCCACATTTAAATGCGGAACATCACGGCCATGGTCTGGAGTTTCAGAATTCTAACCATGAATACCAGGATTCCAATCCTGAAAAACAGAATCCTAGGCACCCTAATCTCTCCTGAGCATCTCTGAAGATCCAAGCTTTCCAGCTGGAGATAGTAGAGCTGACATTCCTCCATCAGGAGGAGGAGGAGGAGGAGGAGGAGGAGGAGGAGGAGGAGGAGGAGGAGGAGGAGGAGAACGACGACAATGACGGAAGAACAACACAATTAATCCTGGCTTATATTTGTGCACATCAGGCATTTTGCTTGGCATTTCACATGCTTGATCCTCTGGACCACCCCAGGGTGGTTATTATTCCCATTTTATACATGAGGACTCCAAAGCTCAGACACAGTCTGATTTGCTGACTCCACATCTAGTGCTTCTTCTGGCCCCCACAGCAGCTCCCTCTTCTTGCTCAGGTTGGAGTTGGGCAGGGACCAGCGGTGGAACTCTGAGCTAATCCATTCAGGAGCTACCTGTGGACTTGCCTGATGTGTGTTGGCATCCCGAAGGCTCGAGCTGCCTTGTGGGGCAGTCACACATTGCACAAGTACTTGTCACCCTGGGCTGTGCTCCATGTCAGGAGAAAGCGGAGGGGTATGATGGTTAATTTGACGGTGCCACAGGCGGTCAGAGCCAACACTCCTGGTGTGTCTGTGGGGGCATTTGTGGGCGAGGTTCCCATGTGGACTCAGTAAAGCAGACAGCCCTGCCCCAAGTGGGTGGATGTCTTCCAATCCACTGAGGGCCTGAACAGAACAAAAAGTAGAGGAAGGAGCTTGGCACAGTAACATGTGCCTGCAGTTCCAGCACTCTGGGAGGCTCAAGCTGGAGGATCATGAGTTCGAGCTCAGCCTGGGGAACTCAGCCTCAATGAGACCCTGTCTCAAAATAAAAAACAAAACAAAATAAGGGCTGGGGATGATGCTCAGTGTGAGGGCCCTAGGTTCAATCACTAGCAATGAAAAAGGGGAAAAAAGTGAAAGAAGAAGGAATTTGTCTCTTTCCCTTCCCATCTGCTTACTTGAGCTGGGACATGGCTTTTCTGCCCTTGGATTGGGATTTACACCAAAGACTCCTCTGGGTTCCATCTTAGGATGCAGACTGAATTACACCACCAGCTTTCATGGGCCTTCAGATTAGGCCTTCTCAGCCTCCGTAGCTCCTCACAATAAATCTCTCCATATATATCTTACTGGCTGTGTTTCCCTGGAAAGCCTTAATACAGGGGACCTGCTGCTTCTGTCACCCATACTCTCTGCTCCCCTTCCAGGAAATGGTCTCCTTCTCATTTCTAGCCATCCAAAGTCCCTATGCAGGGCCAGGGATTTAGCTCAGTGGTTTTGCCACCTGCTGTGAAAGCATAAGGTCCTGAGTTTGATCCCTGGTACCAAAAAAAAAAAAAAAGAAAGAAACAAAGTCCCTATGCTACTGGGGTCTAAAACCAGTGCCAAAGACTGCATGTGGTACCCAGACAGGCTCCGGCTGGCCCACCCAAGTGTTTCTAAGAGTTAAAAATGACTTCCCAACATTGGGAAATTGGGATATCTCACACAAAAACATAAGTGTCTGGCTGGCTCAGGCCCAGCCTGGAGGTGAAGGGCAGCTCCCCTCCCCTGACATGAGCAGCTTGTGCGCTCCCGTTTACCACTGATGCCCCTCCCCGTGCTCAGGCTGCAGTGGGGTCCTCCCTGGCCTGGCCCTGCAGCTCTTCCACCCACCTGTTTCACTGTTCACTCTGCCTCTGGGCCTGGCTCTGGCCTCCAGGTCACCAGGCAGAGTTGGAGGAGATGACTTTCCTGTGACAGACTCTCTAGGACCTTCTGTCCAGGGCTGGCTTCAGAGTGGGTGGCCTGCACAGCTGCGCAGGGCCCAATGTCCAGAAGGGTTCTGCCCTTGGTTTTGCACACTGCTGGCATCATCTTTACAAAGTTCTGAACAAGAACCCTATTCTGATCGTACACCGCTCCCCACGAATTCTGTAGCTGGCCCTGCTAATGAGTCACTCAATAACAGGGGGCCACTCAGCCTCCACACAGCCTACCCGGCACTGATGGAGTCTGTCTGGGAAACCTGCCCCTTGGATTGGCCAATTCTCCTAGCCAAGGTGCCAGCAGGGATCCCAAATGACCAAACAGGAAGGACTTGGGGCAGGAACCTGGAGGGACCAGGTTCGGGACCAAGGGCTTTTCTTGGGTAGCATCTGCACAGAGGGAACTTTAGGGAATACAGAGGCTGTGCCACGCGCCCGTCAGAAAGTCAGAGAGCATCATGCAGATGGGGTGAGGGGGTGCATTCGCTCCAGGCCCACCACGCCTTGGCACCGTGGGGAATTGTTCCCTACCCTCAGGGATCATCGAGGTTCCTGTACTGACTTGGGAAAGGAAGGGGGAAGGAGAAAAACTCCACAGGAACGAAGAACCTTCCATGCTCAGCCTGGCACGATGCCAGTCCTCCAGCACAGGCAGCTTGGTAAAGTTACAACACCCACTTCCCACCTGGGGAAACTGAGGCCCAGAGAAACAAAGGTCTTCCCACAGGGTCTCACTGTGGCAGCTTGGGGACTGTGAACCCGAAGCCAGACCTCCTCCCAAGCAGCCCACTAGGGTGATGGCATGAGAGGCAAGACAGCGTCAGGGAAGAGGGAAAGGTACATGCATGCATAGCAGAGGGGCATTTTATTACAGGAAAGCCTCAACACTACTTTGCCCAAACCGGTCATTCAAGGTCAGGGAGGGCCTCTCCAAAGAGGTGGTATGTGAGCTGAGATCTGAAGGATCGGAAGGGACCAGCTGGCACTGCAAGATATGGAGCCAGAGGCCCAGAGAGGTGAAGTGGTTCGCACAAGGTCACACAGCTGGCTGCTGCGCTCTCTCCTCCCTCCCACAAACACCCACCGAGCTCCTCCTCTGTAGCAGGCCCCGAGGTGACTGGAGAACACAGTTTGGCAAAGTGTCCAGTTGGGTAGATAATACACCTGGCTTTGTGGCCACTCCTCTGAAAGCGGATGTGCACTGCAGGTGCATGAGCGGGCTTGGCTGTGGGCCCACCGAACTTCACTTACAGATTGGGCAGCCCACTCACTCACCGTGCTTGAGAACACGGAAATGGGTGACAAGACGGTCCTGGACTTTGAGCACATCCTGTTTTACTCAGGGAGGTGGCCCGAGTTGAGGAGAAAACAGAATGCAAGCAGAAGCTCACAAAACAGAGGAGAGGAGGAGCAGAGACCACGAAGGAGAGCTCCTGTCTGCAGCTTGGAGGTCAGAGGTCAGGCTCGGGCTCCCAGGGAAGGCCAGGCCTCTGACCACACCTTGTCATTCTCCATCACAACACTGCCTTCCTATTACACTTTGTGTGATTATTCTTCTATTTCATTTTTATTTGTTTAATGCCTGTCTCCCTCCAAGAGCTTATAAACTCTGTGATGGCTGTGGACCACTTTTACCAACTCACACTTGTTCTCCCTGCTCTCGGTCGCTGAGCCTCTGTTTTCCTCTGGAAAATCACCTCTCCCCTTCTAGGTCCCATCCCAGCTGTGGGATCTGGCCAAGTGACCGGCTCAGGGAGTGATCAATGAAAAACAGCCCCGGGATTTGCTGGGACAACAGAAAGAACCTTGCCCTTTTCCCAGAAAGGAAGCCTGGAGGTCATCTTTCCAGGCCCGTTGGTGCTGGGAAGCCAACAAAGAAGAACAGAGCTTAGAAACACAGGAGACCGTGCCCTGGTGACTTATTTAAGCCCCTGGATCCAACCATGCCTGAACCCTTACCTAACTCAGGACTTTCCAATCACCTTCTTCCTTAAGTGCATTTGAGCTGCATTTCTGTAACCTGTAACCAGACCAATCCCAACTAATAAATACACAAGTACTATGAGTTTTGCTTTTTTTTTTGAAAAAGGGTCTTGTTACATAGTACAGGCTGGCCTTGAACTCACAATCCTCCTGTCAGAATTACAGGTGTTTGCCACCAAGCCTCGCTATCCAAGTGCTTCTCGAGCATCCAGTTCGGTGTGTGGGAGATAGTAACATGCACTATGTGACTGTCACACAAACAATGGTGTCACTGGAACAGGTTCTCAAAGCAGTATGGATACCCACATTAAGTCAGAAGTGGCAGAGAAGCCAGAAAGGGAGCCACGTTGGAAACGGAAAGGATTTTCCTGACGATAGGGAGAGGGCTGAATCAAATTACAGTCACTATTTCAGGAATAATACAGGATGTGCAAACCTAACCACAGGGAGAAGAGTAAACCGATCCACTCAAAGTGACAGTGGGGATTCCAGACAGGTGACAAGCAAAGAGGAGGGAGCTCGATATCACCTCACCTTGACTTCTGCTCCTCATGTGCTCTGCAGGGCACCACCAGGCCGCCTCTTTGGTCCAACACAGTCCACAAAGGCTCTGAGGGCCAGGGCTGCCCAAGGTCGAGGGCCTCAAGGATCACACCAGCCTTGGAACACCTCAGGGCTGGGCCCTACGTAGCAATGAGTGGACTATGGCGGTGTATTTTTAGAAGCTGTTTGGCTCCAGGTCCGTTACCTGGAAGATGCAAGTGACGGTGTGGAACTGACAAATGCAACGTCATGCTCTCAGACAGCGTCTGCCTGCCAGGCTGCAGTGCGCAGTGACGGTAGAGACCAGTCTCAATGCAGGGCAAAAGTGGGGCACTGAAGGTGTGGGGAACACTTCAGCCCTCTAATTTAACTGTGAGTGAGGGGGAAAGCGACTTCTCCCTGCCCAGGAAGTATGGGCACAGGGAACCGGTTGCTAGAGACAAGGAAGGAAAGATTATACCTGGGAGACCCTTGCTTTGTAAGAGACCCTTCCAATCACTCATCACAAGATCACACACATTTCCTCCTCTATTCACGCAGTGAACGTCTGCCAGCATTTAATTGCACCAGCAATAACAGTTATTGCGGACTTTTGCTGAGTGCCAGGCTTGCTCTGAGTGCTTCATGAAGAACTGGCACAACAACCCTGGTTGCTGTGAGGCTCCCTAAATTATGGATCACGAAATTGAAGCCCAGAGAAAGTAAGTCATTTCCCAAAGGCCACACAGTTTAAACGTGGCTGAGCCAGGCCCAGTGTGGGGACAGCCTCGGTTAACTCTGCCACTCTGGGTGGCCGAAGCAGGAAGATCTCAAGTTCTGAGCCCAGCCTGGGAAACTTAGCAAGACTCTTTTCCGGGATAAAAAGTAAAAAGGGCTGCAGATGGAGATCAATGCAAAGGCCCTGGATTCAATCCCAGGGTACCACCAAAGTGGGGGCGGGGGGGTGAGCTGGGATTTGAACCCAGGCAGTCAGGCTGCAGAGCCTGTCTTTTAAGCCTTCCTGTCCATCTGTGGTCCAGGCCAGGCATCCACAGAACAGCCCACAAGCCAATCTTCCCAGAGTTCTGTTCCAGGAAAACAGGAATGCCAGGTTTCCAGAGCACCCGGAGGGGTGTGGGATGGCGGGGGCGGTACAAGAAGGGACCGCAGAGGAAGTGCTGGAGAACCAGGCCTCGAGGTTGAGAGAGAGGGGCCACAGGCAGAGAAGAAGCAGAAAGGGGTGCAAGGCCAAAGTAGGGTGCAGGACTGGGGAGAACGGAGTGGAAAATGTAGGGGATGCAGACAAGTGGGTGTGGTGGTAGCCAAGAGGATGTGGAAGAGAGAAAGGTAGTGGGGCGGCTGAGCCCGAAGCCCAGGCTGAGTTTGAACTTGGTCCTGGGGCAGGGGGAGGCATGGAGGTTTTGGCTGGCACTGTTCTAGTCACTCAAGATGCAGCTGGGAATGAACTGGACAAAACCCTGCCCTGTGAAACTTCTATCCAAGGGGAGGGCACAAACAAGAAAGAAACGGAACAGTTAAGTAATCTTGTGCTGGGTCAGGGGTAGAGAGACATGCAGCCACTGAGGGGAAGGGACAGCGCCACGGGCACCCACCCAGGTGGCGTGGACCCCGAGCACGGCCTCCCTGAGATGGCATTAGGGCTGAGTCCTGCACAGCATGGCTAGGGAGGAAAGGCCCTGCGGTGGAAGGTGCAGGTGAGGAACAGCAAGGCCTGCAGAGGAGGGAAGGCGTGAAGGAGGGCAGACTGGGCAGGAAGGAGGAGGGAGGCTGCGGGGAGAGAGGGGAGATGCCAGGTTGTGGGCCTGCAGGTGGGGTTGATGACTTCGGCTTTTCTACCCAATGAGATGGGGCCATGAGGGTTCTGACCGGGGAGGATGAGCTGCCGGGAGTGGAGGAAGCCATGGAGGGAGGAGGATCTTGAGGGCCCAGGCTGAGGGTGGGAATGGCCACAGTCTGCGTGCTGCTCACCCCACATTCCATCCCCTCAGCTGCATCCCCTCGCTCCGGCACTGGCCAGCTCCATCCGTGCCACACCCAGCTGCCCTCCGAGGCTGGCTTTCACTGCATTCCTATGCCTGGGACTAGCATGGGGTCACAGCTGGTATGGGAAAACAGGACAGCCATATGCAAGAATGAACCAGGTGCCCTAACCCACATGCAGAGGCCAAACATCAGAAGGAAAACTCTAGAACTCATAGGAGGAACCCTGTGGGGAAAGGTGTGCAACACGGAATCTGGCAATGATTTCTTGGCAACGTCACCAAAAACACAGGAAACAAAAGGAAAAAATAAAACAAACTGGACATCATCTAAACTTAAAACAGCTGCACATCAAAGGCCACAATCCACAGAGTGAAAAAACGACCTACAAATAAGAGAATAAACTGGGTGCGGTGGTGCACACCTGTAATCCCAGCACTCAGGAGGCTGAGGCAGGAGGATCTCAAATTTGAGACCACTGTGAGCTATGCAGTAAATCCAAGGCTAGTCTGGATTATACAGCAAAACCATGTATCAAAAAAACAAAAACAGGGGCTGGGGACGTAGCTCAGTGGCACTGCATCTGCCTGGCAAGAGCAAGGTTCTGAGTTCAATTCTTGGTACCGGAAAACAAAAACAAAAAACCAGAGAGAGAATATTTGTATATCATATATCTGATAAAGAAATAATATTCTGACTATAAAGAACATTAACAATGACTTGAGTAGACATTTCTCCAAAGAAGGTACAGTACGCAAATGGCACATGAAAAGATGTTCAACATCACTATTATATGCAAATCAAAACCACAATGAAAAGAGACCTCACATCCTTTTGGATGGCTATTACTAAAACAAAACAAAACAGAAAATAGCAAATATTGCCAAGGATGTGGAACTCTTGTGCAGGGCTGGTAGGAATGGAAAATGGTACAGCTGCTATGGAAAGCAGCACAGCAGGCCCTCAAAAGATTAACGCTGGAGTCCCCACAAACCCTCCCCCACGGCAGCGCCCCTCACAACAGCCATCAAAGCAAGCAAGAGTGCATTGATGTAAACAAAATGTAGCACAGACATACAATGGAATATTAGCCAGTCTTAAAAAGTAACAAGTTCTTGGGCTGGGGATTTAGCTCAGTGGTGCCTGCCTGTCTGGAAAGCTCAAGCTCCCGAGTTCGATCCCTGGTACCAAAAAAAAAGTAACAAGTTCTGACACACACTACAGCATTGATAAACCTTAAGGACATCGTGCTACGTAAAAGAAGCCAATCACAGACAAATAATACATGAGTCCACTTACATGAGCTTCCTGAAGTAGTCAAGTTCATAGAGACAGAAAGTAGGAGGGGGCATGTTAGGGGCTGAGGGGCTGACAGGACTTGTTCAATGGGTACAGAGTTTCAGTCTAGCAAGAAGAGAAGGCCTGGAGACTGCCCACACGCAGTGTGAATGTACTCAGCACAGTGGAAGTCTACACTTAGAGTTAAGATGGCGAACTCACATTACGTGTATTTTACCAGTTTTTTAAAAAATCACCTAGGGATGTGTTTCACTCACAGGCCTGGGGTGTGGCTGATTTCAAGGCCCAAGGGACCCCCAATGTGCAGGCAGCATGAGGAGTGCCATTCTGTGGTGTCCCCGCTGCCCACTCCCACAGAGGTGACGTGCCTTGGGCCTCACACAGCCATGGGTTCCAGGGAGTTTTACCCCAGCTCTTAAGATCGTGCCTCACACGACAATACTGTGTCTTCTTTGTTATCTACACCACCAGTTGAAAAATTTAAGAATTGGCGTCCTGCACATTAACAAGTGAATTCTGGCTCTCCCCACACCCCCCCTGTAACCCCAGTATGGCAGCTGGGGTGCTCCTCCAGTCCCCCCCCCCTCCACGTATCACACCTACTCCTATTAGAGGCACCAAAATCATGAGTATTCCATCGTACTATTATTTAGATCATTGATTAAATAATGCTCAGTGCCAAACCTCTGTCTCCAATAGTGATATCCAGTGACCTCTGGGGACAAGGTCCTTCCAGATCAGGACCTGGGAACACTCCCAAGTCAGTGGGAGACGCTGGACAAATGTCCCAAATCTCAGCATTTCCCAGCATGGAAAGGGAGCACAGGGATGCATCCCTAGAGCTTGCTTCTCACTTGCTGAAGGTCACCGACATTCACTGTCTGACCGGGTCCTGCCTCCTAACCTCTTCTCCTCGGTTTGCACAGCTGTAAGACGAGAACCCCGAGCCTTCTCTAACAGAGTGAGTGTGGGACTCAGGTCCAACTGCCTTCAGTGCTTGGCGTGTGGCGAGCCCTGAGTAGAGCTGTCTCTGCTGTCACCGCTATTGTTTCTATTTTATCCAAGAGCTGGAGATGAGCTTGACCGCACCCAGCCAGCCCAAGAATTCCCACTTTGAAGATGATCCCGGAGGGAGCAGAGGTTGGAGGCCTCCCTGCCAGAGCAGCCGGGAACCCTGGGCACCAGCGTGGAGGCCCAGATCTGTGACACTCGTCCCAGGCTGTCCCCAACAGTGCTGGCTTCCTGCCCTTACTGGACCCCAGCGGCCTGACAAAGCCACGGGGCTTGCAACAAGCATGCACATTTTATAAGAAGAATAATTTTTTGAAAAGGAACTTATTTATCCATCAGGAATGTTAAATAAATTCTAACTAAAACCAAAGACCTAATAGTCATGGAAGGCTTTCTATATGCCAGGCCCTGGTCTAAGGACTTTACACACATCAATGCATTTAATTCTGGTGTGAGTCAGTGAGGCAGGTGGCAGGTGCTGCTACTGCCCTGCAGGCTGTCGTCACCTGGAGGAAGCAGGGCACCGTTTGCCCCACCTCACCTGGTTGGTGAAGCGAGGAGCCAGTCCCTGGGCCTGGGTGATCTGGCTCTAAAATCAAGCTCCCTTCCATGACACTATCCAGTACGAGAAGTACACAAAGTGCTGGGTATAGAGTTGGTGCCTAATGCATGTTTGTTCCCCCAGTTAATTAAGCTTTGGCCAAACTGCTTATTTGGCCAGCGCTTTTCCTTCCTAAGCATTTTCACTTTGCCATCCCATCACAGCTTTTCAAAACCCCCGAGAGACGGTTGCCAATACATGAGGCTGGCCAGGCATCCTGGAGGGGCAGAAAGATCCCCGGCCCAGACGGGATGGCGGTGGTGGGGCAGAAAGGCCGCAAATGGCTGTGACCTTTCCCTGACCACCGCGTGCCTCAGGCAGTCACAGAAGCACCCTGTGCTTCCCCATTTCCCTATGTCAAATAGAGACAATGGATTTACCATGCTTCAGTGTTTTTCATGCACTATCATATTAATCCTTTGAACAATCCTGTGAGGCAGGTTTGATTCACACTCTCTTCAAAGACCGGAAATGAAAGCTCTGGCGTGGCTTTTCCAAAGTCCACAGCTTGGAGAAGGCAGGGCTGGGCCTCCAACCCAGGTCTTGGTTTTCCTGGTTCACAGCCAAGACTCAATCCCTGGCACTTTGTCCCTGACCTAAGACGGGGACCTGAGATGCCTGCCCTGGGGCCGGGCAGATGCTCAGCCAGACCCCTGAGAGCACAGAGGGGCCCAGGGCTTCCGAATTGGTCCCCTATTTTGCTTGGTGATAACACACAAACGAAAAGCCTTGGGCTGGGATTTAGCTCAGTGGTTCCACCGCCTGCCTTGCAAGCACAAGGACCCGAGTTCAATCCCTGGTACCAAAAAAAAAAAAGAAAAAAGAAAGGCCTCGATGACGCACAGAAATCCCAAAGAACCATAGGTGGTGACCCTGCAGTCAGCACTGTGATGGCGATGACACAATCACTGTGGTCACTCACCAGGTGCTCCCAGCATGCCCGGCGCCAGGGCAGGGTTATCCAGGTTACCTGCACCGGGGCCTCCGACCTAACTCCCACTTCTAGATGGGGAGCCAAGACTCAGAAGAGGACAGGACTGTGCCCAAATCATGTTCCTGGGAAACAACGAGGAGAGGGATGAACCCATATGAGTCGTACCCTAGAGCTGAATATCAGTCAAATATGTGGTGGGCAAGATCTCGACCAGGGTCCCCGACCAAGGTCCCCGACCAAATACCACTCCTATTCTGGGATAGAGTACATAATAATAAAATTATGAAGCACCCCGTATCTGCAAATTGCACTCACATCTAAATCTCACCAAACCATCCATACAGCCCTGAGAGCTGGCCACAGCTATTACCACCATTCGGTAGGTCAGCTGCTGGAGGTCACAGCTCGAGGGACCTGCCTGGGTCTCCGGGACTCAGAAACTCAGGCTGGGAACTAGGTGAACCAGGGTCCAAACCTTGGCTCTGTCACTTTCTTTCTTTTTTCTTTTTTTTTTTTGGTACCGGGGATCCAACTCAGGTCCTTGCACTTGCGCAACAGGCGGCGAAACCACTGAGCTAAATCCCCGGCCCGGCTCTGCCACTTTCACCCCTTTGGCAAATAGTTACTGATAATTTAGCTGTGTGAGCTCAGGCAAGGGATGTCACCCCTCAGGGCTTCCATTTCCTCTTCCATGTACAAGCCTTAGTGTCACTCGGAAAATCCATTCCCTCTCTCATCTGAAAATGCTAGATACTTGCTTCCCCAGTTTTCCCCATGGCTAGGGCATGTGTATGACCTGATCCTGGGCAATGGGACTGTCAAAAAGTCTGCTAAGATGTTCCTGGGAAAGTTTTTCCCTGAAGGAAAAAAAAAAATAGACCATAGAAAGAATGCTTCTCTTCAGGTGTAGGGTGGACATCACAGGGCTGGAACGGGGCATCCATGTTGTGATATGAGGCATCAAGCGTGAGGACCAAGTCACTTGCAGAGGTTGGAGGAGTAGAGAGATGGGAAGAATCTGAAATCCTGATGGCATCACTGAGCTTTAAACTCAACTGGAAACCAGCTATCTTGGAACTTCAGGATATGTGAGATGACGCATCTTCTACCTTTTTGAAGCTGCTTTGAGTTTTCTATTCTGTTACTTACAGCCCAAAGCAGGCCTACCAGGCTCACTACCTAATTGGATTGTTGGAAGGATTTCAATGAGATAGCACCTATGAAATACCACTAATCAGTGCTTGGCACAATAAACAGCAGCTACTCTGGAAATGAGAATTATCTCTGGGCTTTAATCCTGAGGAAGGCCTGGCAAGCCAGATCTGTCCACTCCTACTGAGAAATGCCTGTTGGGTTTTCCCAGAAAGCAGAAGCCTGCAGTGTCCCCAGAACTGAGACACCATCAGCCCAACAGGGCCCACCCCATCTTCCAAAGAAGAATCACTCTTGCTGTCTTCTGCCTAATGGATTTTGATTTTCGCTCCCTGGTGGAGAAGCCCAGGGCCTGTGCTGTGGTTTGTCTCTGAGCTGCCAGCACGGCCCATCAATTATTAACAGCGTCGCTCAGCCTCCACAGGAGAGAAGGGCTTGCTGCAGCTCAGCCCACCCCACCCGGAAAGGACTCTGCCCTTCATCCTGGAGGACAGCAATGCCCACTGACTATGTGTAAGGCTCCAAACCACTTCATGAAAAACGCGATTTCATGACTACCTGGCAAGACAGGGCCTTGGTCTCCATGTCTCAGTGTGAGGCTGGGCTTGGAGAGGTGAAGAAATTGCCTGGGACCAGGGAGATGGAGGAGCTGAGCCTGAACCCTGATCTCTCCTTGTTCTTAGGCAAATGGGACATGGCCATGTTTGTACCTCACCAGCCCCTGTCGTGCTCTACTCGTGCTCTCTCATCCGTGGGCTTGGAGAAATTCCCATGGGGCCTGCTGTTCTGCCCAGCAAGGTGTCTGGGCTGGGGAACTGGGATGGCCGAGAGCAGACGCCTGAAAGAAGGCTGAGCTTGGGGGGCTGAGGTACCTGCCGACGGTGAGGAAAAAGTGACAGCTGGCTGACGGCTTTCTTCGCTCATTCCCTCATTCACTCCTTCCCCATGTGGTTATCAGAGCTCCTCTGTGTCAGGTACCCAGATGGGGGGGGGGGCACAGACCAGTGAATACAATTTAAGGAGTTCATATTCTTGTGGGTGTGATGCAAAGAAACACAAGGCAAATACAATATGAAATGGGGCTTCAGGCCTACGTGGGAAGGACATTGTGGGATGCAACAGAGTGGGGGATACAGAGCTGCTTGAATGGGGAATGAGGATAAAGGGCTGGCAGCAGAACAATTGGGAAGAGCATGGCAGGCAGCAGGAGCAGCAAGTGCAAAGGTCCTGGGGTAGAGTATATCCTGGCCTTCTGGAGATGGCAAGGAGGCCAGTAGGGCAGAACCCAGTGAGCCGGAGAGCAGAAGAGATGAGCTCAAGAGTCTAGGCACCAGATCCTGTAGGCCTCATATGCCACAATGGAGTCTGGATTTTATTCTGAGTGTGATAGGAAATCTCCAGAGGATTTTAAGCAGATGAATAATGTGATCCAATTTACATTTTGAAAAGCTCACTTTGGCTGCTGTGTGGGGAATGGATTGTAAGGGGCAAAAGTGGAAGCAGGGAGACAGGAGGAAGCTGTGGCACTTAATCATTACGGAAGGAACAGAGTGTTCACAATCACACTTGGGTTTGAATTATGGCCACTCCTGTCTGCCTGCTGTGTGACCTGGGATAGGTGCTTCACCTCTCTGAGCAGCACTATTTGTTAGGTATTTGTTCAATGGCAGTCAGGATTTCCAATGGGCCCGCCTGCCTGCCTGTTTCAGCTCCAGCTGCAGAAAAATCCTAGATGGTCCATCTGCCAGGAATGCAAACTGACAGCCCAGCCTGGGATCACAGAGAGGTCAGGAAGCTCCAAAGCTCTGGCCTGTGGGCGGATTAACCCGTGGGAGAGGAGAGGCTGTTTATACCCACAGAGCACCTCCTGCACACCCGAGCACCTTCGTCTTGCCGCCAGCTCCAACTCACACACAGCCCTCTGCTTCTTGGCAGAGAAGGCAGAGCCCCCACGTCCTGCCCTGTGATCTCCTCCTCAGGGACAGGACAGGAAGGAGGAAGAGGCAGTTTGAGCCTAAACGGGATGGGCAGTGGGGGAACCCGTCTCAGACCTGGAAATAGCGAAGTAAGTCTGTTGATCCTAAGCTGGTTAAGGGTGAGCAACTCAGTCTTAAGGTGGGGCCTCTCTGGACAGGAAATCGGGCAGGATTATGGCCCGGGGCAGCCCACAGCCTCCCGGGAGGAGACTGGGCCCAGGACCTCCATGTCCTCCTTAGCATCCACAGGCCAGAAAAGTATGTGGCCTCCTTCCACCTCCACCAGCTGCCCCTCCTGTGCCTCTACTCTGGGGGCTTCTCTCTGAGCAGCCAAAGCCGGGGAGAGGATGCCAGAGTCCCCTTCCAGCTGGACAGCAGTGAGGGGTCGACTGAGCCACCAAGCTCCCATTGAGAGGCCTCTGCTTCCCCCTGGCACCCACCCTGGCTGGGGGTCACACTTGGTCCTGTCTCTGCTCCCTTACTTGTCAAATTGCGTCATTATTCTCTCCGGTTTTAAGATGTACATCCTCCTTCAATAGCCAAAGCTCCTTTAGAAGCTGCATCAAACCACTCTTGGGAGAAACTCATCAAATAGGTAAATAAATAGCCAGGTGACCCCCTCCTCGCAGGCATTCACAGCCCATGCCACGTGTTGGACCCTTTCATGCCACCCTCTGTATCTCTTCCCTTCGTTTTTTCTTATTTCTTTAAAAACTACCTGACAGCATCTCAGTGGCCTCCAGGCATGTCTAGGCCGATCTTATTCTTTCCTGGGGCAAAGTGGGGTTATAAGCACAGGGATCAGAACCAAAGTTGAAAGCCACCCACTCTAGCCTGGGCCTGGGGCTTCCCAGGGAGCCAGACCCAACTTCACCCCATCCCAGCCATGCTCTATTTCTGGGTTCTCTCTTGCCAGGGCGGTAGCTTTTCATGAGGATCTGTAAATCGTTTTCTCCAACCAAGTTGGGGTACACAGTATCGAATCAGAGGAGGGGTGACGGATGGCCGGTGGGAAGTCTAAGGTTATGGATCCCGAGATCCCCAGCAGCAGCCCTCGATCTGGGGACGCAGGCTCAGCCCTGCACCCCACAGCGCCGGCCCCCACTCACCTTGGCGGCCACGGAGGAATTGGGCTTCTCCAGCAGGTCCCAGAGCTTCTTCCTCTTCTCCGCGCAGCACGTGTTGTCGAACTCCTCACCCTCGCGCTCCCGCAGCGTCTCGGCCTCGCGCTTGAGCTCCTCGTTCATCTGCTCCTTCTTCTGGTGGTAACGGGCCTGGCAGCAGGACTCCAGGTAGATCTCGTCGATGCCCCAGTAGTCGAGCTCTTGGCTAAAGCTGAGCGCGCACATCTCCTCCATCATGTGCAGCCGCCCCGTGCGGTAGAAGTTGAGGATGGAGGTGAAGGCGCCCGGGTGGCGGTCGAAGAAGTACTCATTGTCGTCGAGGCTGTAGTCATCGCACACTTCCAGCAGGGAGTCGTGCGTGTTGCAGTCGCGGAGCTTGCCCAGCCGCGTGCGGGGCAGGCGGTCCAGGGTGCGCCACAGCACCTCGTGCGCCAGGCCCCCAACGTTGAGGCGCACGCGCCTTGAGCACGCCTTGCTGCGGACGATCTCCATGGGCTCGGGCGGCAGCGAGCTGGTGGAGCGGGAGCCATGCTTCGTCATGCCCGCCGGCATCGCTGGTCCGGCCG
The DNA here is from genome assembly GCF_053883595.1 of Heterocephalus glaber. Taxonomy (NCBI): domain Eukaryota; kingdom Metazoa; phylum Chordata; class Mammalia; order Rodentia; family Bathyergidae; genus Heterocephalus; species Heterocephalus glaber. Next base: position 19,151,909 of record NW_028258410.1, on the reverse strand, counting down.
CCCTCGCCCCCCCTGCCCCCCCAGGCCGCTCTCACTCGATGGCGAGGCCGGCTGCCGCCCGGGGAGGGGGGCAGGGAGCGCCGTGGGCCGCTGGGGTGCAGGGGTTCGCGCGGACGTGCGTCACGGCCCCCTTCTCACCTCCATCCCGAAGGCTGCGAGGCAGAAAGCGAAAGCAGACGCGGGTCAGCAGGCCGGGAGCTGGGCACGGCCCCTCCTCGGCTCCCTACCCGGGTCCCCGCCGCCTTGACCTTCCGCGCGCGCGCTTAAGCGGGCTCAAGGGGCCGGGACGGACAGGCGCTGTCCTCCCACCGGTGCTGAAGCCGGCCCCACCCAGCGGGGGGAGGGAGGGGGCCGCCTGGGGAGGGGAGAGGCCCCGAGGAGCCCGGCCCGGGCAGCCCCACCCGGGCTTCTGCGGCCCAGGCGCGACCCAGCTGCCCGGGCGCTGTCCGCCTCTTCGAGTGCTGAAACTCCCTACTCTGTGGGTCTCCCCGCTGTCCCGAAGCTGGCCCCGCCACGGGGAGAGAGGGCAGCGGCGAGAAAAACTTTTTCTTTCTTTTTAAAATGAGTTCTCATCTTCCACCACCACCCCCACTCGAGATAATCAGGGTGGAGGGGCAGGGGGATGGCAGTGGGTGTGCTTTTCCTAGATCTTAAAAGCCGGGTGGGGTTCTGGGACTTCAGATGCCCACCTGTCACCGGCCACCACGGACGGGGTGCCCAAGGCAGTCCCTCTGACCTGGGGCGACCCCCTCTCCCCAAACCTCCGGAGCCCCTGCCGCGGCGGCGGCGGCGCCGGCCGAGCCACGAAGGCGCAGAGCCGAGCCGGGCGCGGGTCCCGGGTCCCGGGTCCCGGGTCCCGGGTCCCGCCCCTCCCTCCCTCCCTCCCTCCCCCGCGCCCCTATCCTGCCGCCGGAGGGGCGCGGAGACCCCGGTCCTCGGGGGCCGTCCTCCCCCGCCCCCCTCGCTCCTCTCCAGCGCTGGCTTTTTATAACTCCGGGTTCTGCGCCTTCCCCGGGTTTGGAAGGGAAGGGGTGGGGGAGGTGGGAGGCGGGGAAACGAGCTGAATTTTCTGGCCTTTCAAAACGTGCCCTCCTTCTGCCGCGCACTGGCGATTTCGAGGGTCCCCTGAGCCCACAGGATGGGGGCGCGCGCCCCCGCCCCTCGCCCCCTAATGAGCACCGCGCGCCTCCGCGGGCCACAGTCCCTGCCCCCAGCTCGGAGCCGCGGAGCTCGGGCAGACCGACAGGCCGAGCGGGCGGCGACCCCCGCCCGCCCCCGCGCCCCGGGCTGCGCGCCCACACTCACCCCCGGGGCGGCCACCTCCTGGGGCTGGGGACCGCGCATCGCTGCGGCCGCCCGCCCGGGCGCCCCCGCCCGCGGGCAGCGGCGCTCCCGGGGCCGGGCTGGGCCGGGCCTACACCGGCCGGGCGGGCGACGCGCCGGGCTGCAGGCGCCGCGGGGCCGGGGCGCGCTCTCCGAGCGGGGGGCGCGGGGGCGCGAGGGGCAGGACCGCGGGCGGGGCGCCTCCTCCTCTTCCTCCTCCTGCTCGGCGGCGGCTGCCTGGGCGAGATCAACAAGTCGGGGCTGAGCTTCGGCTCCGCGCTCCTGCGATTCTGTCCCGCACTTCGGAGCGCTGGGAGTCGGCACCGAGGCGGGACGGCGCCACCTGCCGGTCGGAAGCGCGCGAGCCGCTTAACTCCTCCCTGCCCCGGCGGGCCCGCCGGGAGCGGGGGGGGGGGCGGCTCGGGCGGGGGGGCGGGGGGGGCGGCTCGGGCGGGCAGGGCGGGCAGAGCGGGCAGCGGCACCCACCAACCCGCCTCCCGCCTGCGCCGCTGCCTCCGCAGCCCGCCGCCCGGCCCGCCGCTCCGTGCGTGAGCGAGCGACTGCTGTGTGTGTAAGGCGCTACGACAGGCGCCTGAGATACAGCTGCGGATCAAACACATCCGGCCCTCGTGCAGCTGCCTGGAGACAGGGACAGTCAGCAGAAGTGAAAGGATGTGTCAGACAGGGCTATGGCCGGGGCGCGGGGGGGATTGGGAGGACTGGAGAGCCGAGGGGGATTTGAGTGGCCCGGGTGTTCTTGAGCTCCGCATTCTAGACTCTCAAATCTAAGTCTAGAAAGGAATTCTAGACCCTAGGGATCTAGGAGGGAAAAGGACAGTAAAAATCAATATGCAATTGGTGGCTGTTGGTGAGAACCGCTAGGAGGAGACGCAGAAAGGTGAGGGGAGGAGGAGGACGAGGAGGATGCGGAGGAAGAGGAAGCAGTTCACGGCCTGGTGATTCACCGGCTCATTCATGTCAAGTTGGACAGCTGGGTCTTGAGAGCTCCCAAGTACCAGGCTCCTGAACGCGCTGATTTCCTCCCTGTGCAGGGTGGGGGAGAGAAGCCATCCAATAACCGCTGCAATTAATACCCCCGAGGCTTCCTCTGGGAGGTGGGCAAGGCCTCCGTAAGCCGCCACCCTGTTTCCCCTCTCTGGCTCCTTTCTTCATTTCTAAAATGAAGTGCTTTGTTTCCATCACGGTTCATATAGCCAGCTTATTGCACCTTTCTAACCTGCCCATGTCCCGTCGCTGCCGTGCTGTGGTCCCCCACCATCACTTCCCTCCCTACCACCTCCTCCCTGTTCTCTCTGCTCCCACCTTTGCCTCCTACAGTTCCTGCATGGTCCCCGCCACCACAACTATCACAACTATTCATACGCTGAATCGCTGAATCGCTTCAAACCTTCCCAGGACTTCCCCTCGCTTCAGGCTGACTCCTAAACTCCTGACCCGAGGCTCTGATTTGACCCTGTTCTCCTCTCTGTTTGTAGACCAGTGGAGGAAAACAAGCAACTAAAAGCAAATTTTTCAGAGAGAATCTCAAACTACATTGAGTGTGATAAAGGAAAGGAGCAGTATGGTGTGGTGGAGAGAGACCGGCTGATCACCCCCCCAGGGGGTCGGGGAGGAGAAAAGGAAAGATTGAAAAGGACCACAAGGGAGAGGGAACAGTGGTGTGGATGACCGGGGAGGAGCGGCATGGGCTGAGTTTAGGGAGCAGCAAGACAACCAGAGTGGCTCGGACAGAGGAACCAGGTGCTGTAATGGGGACCAGGCCAGCTCATGTGGACTCTGACTTGGCTTTCACCCTGAGTAAAGTAGATGGGAGCAAGGCAGAGGGTAGTGCTGGGAGGGAGGAGGCCAGAGAAGTGGCTGGACTCAGAGTCTTTTTTCCCAGGTCATGCAGTCAGCAGCGTCCGATGGTTTGTACCTGGCAGGTGACAGACAGGGCAGGGTCAGTTTCCCTCCCGCTTCATGATGGCATTCCCTGTGTCCGACGTGGCTCCCAGCTGATCCCTCCACTGAGCTAGATGGCTGAAGGCGACTTCTTCCTAGAGATCTGGGTTTGTCCACAGGAGGTTGCAGAAAGCAATAAAGCATTCCTGACTAGAGGAAAGAATGACTCTATAATGGTGAAACTTCCAGGCATCACTGCAGAACACAGTCATCCTGGTATATCTAAAATGATAGCCAGAGGTGCCTTCCTTCTCCACTCTGCCCAGCCAAGTTTACAGAGCACCTACTACAAAGAGCCCCAGAGGTTCCCAGCTGTCAGGATTACAGATATGGACACCGAGGCTCAGAAAGGGGGAGTGGTGACAGTGTCGTGCTGGAAAATGTCCCCTACAACAGGATAGAAACCTCTCTGTCCAACTCCCAAACCAATGGGCTGTGCAAACGCTTGTCTGAGCTCGGTGTGTCTCATATTTTCTGTGCATGTTCCAACCCACATACATGGCTTGTGTTATAGATCTCATGGTGTTTCTTCTTTTTCTCTAAGTTCCATCTGTGTCACCATGAGAACACCAGTCTGCAGCTCCTGGCAGCTGCACCATTGTCTGTAAGGATGTGTGTCCCCTCTTCACATTCCGCCCCCCCCACCGCCCCGTGTCACTCAGATGGCCTCCAGCTCCCCCACCATAATGAGGCGAATGCACCCAACAGCAACTTCCCACACAGTGACTCCCGGACTAGGGTGGGCGATATTCCTGCAGGCTTGGGCTTGATGGGACATTGGGTGGGTAAGGATGGATGTAACTAAGGCACCCAGGCCTCTTTCACAGGTCTGCCTGGGCTACATCTCACCCCACTGCTTGGGAGTCCCTGCAGCTCAAGGTGCAGAAGTCTAGGTTCTGATATCTAACAGGCACACAGCGACAGCTCAGTGGATTTACTCTGCGCTCCTCTGATTACTACTGAGGCTGAGTTTGTCTTCCTAGGCTCCTCTTGCACAAAACAAGTCTATAAATTGCCTGTGCATGTCATGGTCCACTTTTCTATCGGGGCTCCTGTTTTTATTTTTAGATGGCTTGCAGGACTTCTATGTATAATCTAGATTTTAAGATCCTGTTGACTTCATATATTGCAAAAGTCTTCTTCCATTCTATCACCTGTCTATTAACTTTGTTCTTGGTGTCCTTTGTTAAAGCAAAACTCTTTGAGTGTGTCCAGAACAATTTGTTTTGGCTGTGTGGTTTGTGCTTTGACAGTTTTGTTTCAGTAGTGCTCCCTTATTAATTAATTTTATCTTTTTATCTTTTTACTTTAGGCTCTTAGTCAATTGCACATTTACTTTAAATTCTTAGTCATATGCACATATAACTCACATATGTTATTGGTGGAGGCTCAGCACTGTTTTTTTTCTCTAAAATTATCTAGGTTTCTGAAAATTGTCCATGAAATAACTGGTCCGGCCAGGCATGGTGGCCCATGCCTGTAATCCCAGCACTTGAGAGGCTGAGGCAGGAGGATCACCATGAGTTCGAGTCCAGCCTGGGCTGTGTATTGAGTTCAAGGCCAGCCTGAACTACGTGGCGAGACCCTATCTCAAAAAACAAAAAATTAAAAAATGAAGAAGAAGGAGAAGGAGAAGAAGAAATAATCAGTCCCTTCCCCCACTAATCTGTGGGACCACCTCTGCCTTGTGAAGCTCCCTCCCCACCTCTCCACCTGCATCTTGGTCTGTTTGCACCATACCCACGTGACTCTGTTTTATCCCTGGTGTGCCTGAGGATGTGGAAAGCCTGGTTCCTTTTTGCAAACTTACCTTTATCCCTTCTAAAGTTTTTTTTTGTTTTTCTTTTTGTTTGTTTTTGTTTTGATACCAGGGATTGAACTTGGGTCCTTCCACTTTCGAGGTAGGCAGTGGAACCACTGAGCTAAGTCCCCGGCCCCCTTCTAGAGTTTTTCATTCATTTAAGGGACAGTGACTTTTCTCTTCTCTCACCAGCTCCCACCAGGGCCTTGCTACCCAAGGAAACCCCTGAGGTTTGCTGTTCTTCCCCTTAGGCCAGCCTGAAAGCCAGTGAAATTCACTTTCCCGCCAACATGAGGGAGGCAGAGATTTTGTTTGCTTGCTTGACCTAGAGAATGTGTAGCAAGGTCTACAGATATTGTTTTGTTTGTCAAAACTCTGGGGAGAGAGGAGCCAACCTCCTGGCATCTAGTGGGTAGAGGGCAGGGATGCTGTTCACTGTCTTCTGATGCCTGACAGCCCCCCCACAGCAAATGTCCCTCCAGCTGGAATGTCAACAGTGCCAAGGCTGGGGAACCCTCAGTTAACTGAATAGGTTGCCAAGGTGTTCTCCAGTGTGGGAATGCTATTCTCTCAATCAATAGTTACTGCACATCTACCATGTGCCATGCATCACCCCAGACACTGGAGATACAGTGTGAGTAAAATGTCCCTGCACTCAGGGACTTCTATTCTGATAATGAACAAGTTCATGATCCAGGTAATGAACAAGTGAGGAAAATTAAATAGATCAGAGCATTGCCACTCTAATCGAAGCAGTGAGGAAAAGTAACTGGAGGGAGGTGACAAAGCATGACCAAGCGAGACACCAGCAATGTCAGACAGGTGGTCAGAGAAGTTTTCCCAAAGGGGGTGATACATTGAGGGTAAGCCAGGCAGGGAAACCAGAAGAGTTTTAGGGGGGAAATGAGCTCGGGGTATTCTAGGAAACCCAGGTGCCAGGACCCAGCCACCCAGAGCTTCCCAGGGACTTTGATTGCAGGCAGGCAGGCAGGCTTCTGAGTCTTCTCACCCTGGGAAACTGTGGCAGAGCATGCGGCAGAGAAGGCCTGCAAGGGAGCTTGCGTTTCCTCTCAACTCTATGTGCATCAAGGAGTGTTGCAGACTGGAGACAGTGCAGGGGACCCATGCTGAGGTTTCTGTGGTTGTCCAGGCCAAAGATGATGGGGTTTAGGCCAGGATCATGAGGGTGCGGATAGCCAGGGGTCCACAAGCCCAAGGCCGGTGCCTGATAGTCCACATCCTGCAGTTTGTCCCTCCCAGGGCCCAGTACCTGCAAAGTCACCTCCAGAGTCAGAGAAGGAACATCTGGATCAGCCTGGATTATGGAAATGCAGACGGCGGGAACAGCTCTGTCACCTGACAGCCAGTGGCCCATTCGTTCACTCAGGACCGAAGTGTGGCACAGAGAGGGTTCCAGGGTCAGAAAGACTGGTCCTTTACTTGCTTTGACCTTGGACCCTCTCTGAGCCTCAATTTTCTCATCTGGAAAATGGGGCGGTGACACAGTATCTGCTTCACAGGGTTATTTTGAGAAATTTGTAAAAAGTATTTTATCATGTTAGCCCTTATTATCCGATAGGCTGTAGGTTGCCCAAGGGCAGTCTGTCTTGCTCATTTCAAGTAAGAATGCTCGGGGCCGGGAATTTAGCTCAGTGGCACTGCACCTGCCTCGAAAGTACAGGGTCCTGAGTTTGATCCCGGTACCGAAAAAACAAACAAACAGGGCCAGGGTTTTAGCTCAGTGGTCCCACTGCCTGCCTCGCAAGTGCAAGGTCCTGAGTTTGATCCCCGGTACCAAAAAACAAAAAACAAAAAAACAAAAAAAACCCAAGCGAACAAATAATCAAGTAAGAATGCTTAACTAACTCATGGATATAGGAGAAGGGTGGGAGGAGAGCACATTTAGGCACTCAATTATGTTGCTAAGGAGTCAGATTGTTTCCAGCCTTTTGTTCTGCCTTTCTCAACATATGGGCTTTTTGTTCCAAGCATGGTGCTTCACCGTCACAAAATAGCTGCTATCACGCCAGGCATCAGTGTTTATGGACCCATGTTCAAAGGCAGGAAGACAAAAGTGACCAGGATAGCCAAAAATAACTCTTCTGTCCCCCAAGCTTTACATGAGGAGACCCCCTGAGGTCATTTCCAGGCCTAGTGTGAGATAAACTGACATTTGTATGTATCTTTTTAAAGAAATGGCTAGTATGTGAGCTCATGGGGGAACAGTGGCTAGCCAGCAAGTGGGCAGCCGAGTTCCAACCTCAGGTCACCTGACTGGGCAGCCGTGGTCTCTCCGCAGGCCTCTGGACAGACCCCTGCTGAGGGGGGCCGAGATTTTTTTAATTTGAGGCTGAGTGAGGTGTCAGGCCAGTTCACGCATGTAAATACAAGTGAAATTCCCTCTATATGGTGCTGGCAAGGGACACACCCATTGGAAGTCAGATCTCCCTTTCTCTTGGACTCCGTGATGCCAGCCATCATTATTTATACTCCCACGGTGCAGCCCACTCGGGTTTCCCGGCACGTCTGGGCGAGGAAAGAGGCTGATTGCCCCGCCCCTGCCATCCGGGTAGGAAAACTTCGGAAGAGGGCGGCTGTGGGCTGTGGGGCGCTCAGGGGCCCCGCGGACCTCGCTGCACCCCTGAGGCGAGTCGCTCTGACGCCTGCTCTCCGCTGTGGCCGTGCTCAGAAGAAGCTCCAGCAGCCCAGGAACTGTCCCCTCCCACTCAGACTCCAGTCTCTCCCCAGTTCCGCTTTTGCCACACCTGGTGATCATAATCGAAGTCACGAACAAAAGGGGGACACTGACAGGCCGAGTCGCAGGGCGAGCCAAGGAGATACCGCTGGACGGTGCTGCCGCGCCTCCTGCCCGGCGCCCACTCGGAGGCCCACCCCGGTCAGAGCCGCCCACAAGTGCCTGCTACCCACCACGCCCCGAACTAAGCGCTCTGTGGATGTCCAGCCCTGTTCAGGGGCTTTCTAGCTCCTTCACCCTGGGGCTGAGCGTTCAGATATAAATAAGATTGTGTCACGGGAGCATCCTAGCAGAAAGTGTCAGATGATCCTGAGTGACCAGATTCTGACTCTCCACCTGCTCTTTTGTCTGCTGGCCTGATTGTCTCTACCAATCCCGAGCTTCCTAGTAAATGAATGAGCCCGGTTTTCTGACTAACCTGAATGCTTATTCGTCTCCCTATCCATTCTTTTGCCTTTCACTTACCTGTCAACCTCACCATGCCCCCATCCATCCATGGACTCGTCACTAACCTGCCCACTAACCCCTGCGCCCACCTGCCCCCTCACTCCTGTATATGCACCCCCCACCTATCTGCCGTCGTCCTTCCCACACATTCCCACATCCCATGCTCCATCCACTCTCCACCCACTCATCCACCTGCCAACCCTTCAGCCATCCACCTACAATCTATAGTCTGTCTTTCCACCATCCATCTGCCCATCCACAGACCCCCAACGCTTCCCCCTCCTCACTTATCCATCCACCCATCCATCCATCCATCCATCTCTTTAGTGTATTTGTCCACCTACTCATCCAGTCACCCACTCACCCATCCCAAGTATTCAAGCACACATCCCCCACTTCCTTGCTAGGGTTCACATTCACCCATCCACCCATCCATCCACCCACTCATCCTTCCATCCATCCATCCATCCATCCACCCATCCATCCATCCATCCATCCACCCATCCACCCATCCTTCCATCCACCCATCCATCCATCCATCCACCCACCCACCCATCCACCCATCCATCCATCCACCCACCCACCCATCCACCCATCCATCCATCCATCCACCCATCCACCCATCCACCCATCCTGCCATCCACCCATCCATCCACCCATCCATCCACCCATCCATCCATCCATCCACCCATCCACCCATCCACCCATCCTTCCATCCACCCGTCCATCCACCCATCCATCCATCCATCCATCCATCCACCCACCCACCCATCCATCCACCCACCCATCCACCCATCCATCCACCCACCCACCCATCCATCCACCCACCCATCCATCCATCCATCCATCCACCCATCCACCCATCCATCCATTCTCAAAACTTCCTACCCATCCAGCTCTCCCCACTCACCCACCATGTGGTGCAATGCTTTGTGGGAAGCTAATGCAGTGCTCAGAGGCGAGCCTAGCTTGGTCTCACTGGCCCCTTCCCTGGTTGGGGGAATGGGTGCCACCAGAGGGTCCCCACAGAGGGGGCATGATGAGCCTGCATGCCTCCCAGAGAACCTCTTTGTGGCCAGGACTTTCAAAGCCCTCGACTTCCAGGGTGTGTGGCCAAACAGTGATGAAATGCAGGGCAGGGACAGGGTGGTGCCCACTTCCAGCAGAGCAACTAGAAGGAAACTAATATCCTTCCCCACAGAGGGACTGGGAGCTCCAAGATGCATGGGAAAGGAGCGAGTCAGCAAAAGCAAGAAAGCAAAGCCAGAGAGACCAGGAGCTAATTAACTGATTCTCCTCAGATAATATTTCATTAAAATCCAGCTCTGCTGCCCTTTGGGGACGATGTTTCTCCACCTCCTTGCTGTCGCCCTTGTCCACCCCCTCTCATCAGCCTCCTTGGATTCTCCCCCCTCCTCTAACCAACCCTCCCAGCTTCCAGGGGAGACTGAAAGGCAACGTCCAGCTGTGTCTCTGCCCTGTTTCAAATCCTCCCTCACTCCTTGCTGCCCACACTAAAGGGCAGGCTCGCCAGCTGAGGAAAAGCCATTTGCCCATTTAGCACGCATTTCCTGAGCACCTACTGAGTGCCAGGCTGCACTGCATGCTGGGGAAGCGGCAGCACCGGCCAGCCTGACCCCCTGGGGTTCACATTTCAAAGGGACACATACACAGGGACATTCAAGAATAAGCTAATAGCGACAGCTGCTGTGAAGGAAATAAGCAAACATCTGAAAGTAATAACAATAATGGGGGAGGGGTTCAGACCAAGAACTGCTGAGACAGGGCCGATCACAGAGTGGAATCACAAGACAGAAAGCATCATCCGGGAAGGACATTCCTGGATAAGGGTGGGAGAGGAAGGGTGAAGGCCCTGGGCCGGGAGGAGGGGAGAAGGAAACAGAAGATGCAAGGCTGGGGGTGTGGGAAAGTTAGATGAATCGATCCGTTATTTCCCATGTGGTGAACTCCTACTCACCTCTCAAAGCCCACAGCCTGTGTCACCAGGCCTGCCTCTCAGGGTCTGAGTGACACTATGATGAGGTTAACTCAGGACATTCACATTTCTGTCTCTTCCACTGACTGTAGTGACAGGGTTCCCTCATCATGCTCCCAAGAGCCCTATCAGGGCAGCGTTCTACCTGTTACCCTCATTTTGCAGGTGGAGGAGGTGGGGAACAGGGAAATGCTCCAATCACCTCAGTACTCAGTGGCTCAGCAGAGACCAGGCAGAGCCCAGGCTGTTACCACTACGGAATACGACCTCTAAGTGGAGGATGCATAGTAATAGCTTTTATTCTCTTGTTTACACAAAATCCAGAAACAGGAGATGCCAGAGTCTGTCACTGCAGCAGCTTGGAGGCTTCAGTATGCTTGATTGATTTCTGTAGGTCTCTTGACCTCATGATCACAAGATGGCTGCCATGGACAGGTTCTCACAGGGCAACTCCAACAGAAGGAGAAGGAGGATCTTCTCCCACATTCTGAAAATTCCCTCAGCTTTTCTGATTGTCTCATTGGCCAGTACTGGATCACATGACCTTCACTAGCTCAATCAGTGGCAAGCAGTGCCTGCCAGCTGTGTTTCACTTGGCCTTGTTTCCATTTGGAGGCTGGGCCAGTTGTCTCTGAGCGCACAGCTGTCTAAAATCGGAAGAAACCTGGGTTGCTGTTAGTGAGGAGGCTGGGGCATGGTGTTTGCCCAGGCGACCAGAGTTCCCTCCGCAGCGGTCGGCTCTCAGAATATCGTCCTGGCCCACTGAGGCCCCTGCCCCTCTGTTGCGGTCTCTGCCGCCCTCCCTCTCGGCATCACGGTCCCCATCTGATGCACTTTGTGTTTTTTAAATTTGTTTGCCCAGTTTACTGAGGTCTCCCCGGGAGGACGCCTGCACCTGAAGCTGGGGTTTGTTACTCACCGCTGGTCCTTACGCTGCCTAAAACATTCTCAGGGCCCGGCATCCACAAGGTGCTCAGAACACCTAGTGTCCCAAACACAGAAGGCTCTACTCAGACGCAATCACACGGCATACAACTGCCCACTGGGCCTCCTGCGTGCCAGGCGCGGGCTCTGGCACTCACCTATGGCTCTGGCCCTTTTTATTTTGAGACAAGGTTTTTCTAAATTGCCTGGGCTGGGCTCGGCCTTGAGATCCTCCTCCCTCAGCCTCCCGAGTAGCTAGGATTGCAGGTGTGTGCCGCTGTGTCTGGCGTCTGTGGTTTTTATACAGACACAGCACCATCATCAGTGTTGGCTTTGAGTGAGGGGTAGTGTTGATTCTGACATCGGCTTTAGGAGCATGAAAACGTCCTTTCATGGTCCCAGAATGGAAGTGATGGAGCTGCAGACCCTTGGGGCCCAGGACATAAGGTCCCTGACTCGGACAAGCCAAGCCCTGGCCCTGCCATGTAATTCAGACCTTGACTGATAAAACAGGGGAAGGCCGAGGATTTAGCTCAGTGGTTCTGGTGCCAGCCTGACAAGCACAAGGTCCCAAGTTTGATCCCTGGTACCAAAAAACCCCCCCAAAACAGGCAAGCATAATACAGTGGGGAATGGTGCACGGACTGAAAACCTGGAGTGAAGACTCCATTTCCTAACCTCTCAAGCAGCAAGATGGGTCACATGATTAAATTCTGGCCCCATAGGAAGGAAGCAGAGATTTTTCTTTGCTCTTCCCTCCCGGCTGGCTGGGATGTGGACAAAACAGCTGGAGCTCAAGCAGCCATGTTGGTCCCTGAGGTTGGAAATTACTCATTACAGTGAAGAAGGGAACAGAAAAAGATGGGCCTGGTGATTGTGAAGATGTCATCCCACCTCTGGTCTTGTCTTTCTGTGCGAAAAGAACATGTGCTGTTTTAAATGTAAATACTTTAACATGTGAAATGAAAAGTGTTGCTTGCAGCCCGATCCGTGCTCACCAGCGTCAGCCTCACTGCTGAGGAGACTGAGGTGAGGGACGTGTGTCCTGGGAACTTTTACTCAAAGATTTGAGACAACAACCAATTTTCCCTTTTCTATATTTCTGAAAGCAAATGTAACCAATTTCCCCCCTTCTCATATTAAAACAGATGCATGCAGTCTGGTGAGAGATTTAGACGGTCCCATGAATATTTGTTTGAGACGAGGTCCTGCTGTGTTACAAAGGCTGGTCTGGAGCTTGTGGGTTCATGCAACCCTCCTGCCTCAGCTTCCTGAGTAGCTGGGACTCCAGGCCTGCACTAACACACCTGCCTGCTGGGCCAGTAAAATTTTAAGAGATCCTTTTTGTTTGCTTGGGACCCTATGCCCTAGCCCCTCTGCAGGTACCCATCCCTTCTGCTGTCCCCAGGAGGATCATGGACAGAGAGCTCCCCAGGGGGTTGCCGTGCAGTAGAGAGGCCTGCATTTGAACCCTGAGCCTCTACTTCTTAGCTGTAGGACCTTGGGCACAGCAAGCCCTTCCCGGATCTGCAGTTCCCCCTCTGTGCGAATGGAGGTGGTCACGTCTACCTTGTGGGCAGCCACTGCTGTGACCTGTGCCCTGCGCCCCCTCCCAGGCGCTGACCTTGCCTTCCAGACGTAGGACTCACACAGAGGCTCTTGCGAAAGTGGGTGCCTTAATAGATTCCAGCGTGTTTCTGCTCGACAGGGCTGTGTGAAAATAGCAAGGCGCAACCGGCATGCTACTCAGGGGATGCTGTGTTGACTCAGAACAACATCAAAGTTGTGGCTTCAGGCAGGACTCGGGCTTGGAGGCCTGCTCTGTGGAGTCGGGGCAGGCAGCACACTCCAGCTCCCGGGTGCGACCCTTGCTGCCAGCATCTGGCTCCTGTCCCCCGTCCTCCTCACCCTCTTGGGTCCGAGAGAAACAGCAGGGCCTTCAGGCAAGTCTGACCTTGCGGGGTTCATTCTGTACCCGAGACGAGAGGGTGCTCGGGCCCCGAGTCTGAGCCCGCCATCGCGGAGACCCCTCCCCAGCCAATTTATTTTTCACATTCACTTTCTATTCTGAGCAATCATGTGGCTCATTACTGGCAGCAAAGGGGAAAAAATTTAAATTTAAAAAGTGAGTCTGGTTTTTTGTTTTGTTTTGTTTTTTGAGATAGGGCCTTGGTATGTAGTTCAGGCTGGCTGTGAACTTGCAACAACCCTCCTGCCTCAGCCTCCTGAGTACTGGGATTACAGGTGTGTGTAACCAAAAAAAAGAGTGAGGTGAGTCTGTTTACAGGAGAATATTTGGTAAACAAGAATTTACACAGATAGCAAAACTAATAATAAGGACAATGCTCAGGAAACCCTTGTCAGGTCGCTGTAAGGGTTCTAGCTAATGTCCTGCAATTTTGCGATTCTTATGCATGGCAGGAAGAATCCCAATGACGCCCAGCTCCTTCTCAACAACCTGCAGCAAGCAGCTAACTCACTCATCTCCCCCTCTTTCCTTGGAAGCTTATTTTTAAGAAAGAAAAAAAAGGAAAAATGACAAAAGAAAAGAAAGATTAAAACAAGGACAGGTTTCAATCACTGCCTCTGAGCTCCACTTCAATCTCAGATCCCAGCAGGAGCAGCCTGGCCGGGAGAATGCCTTTTCCAAGCAATTCCCTCATAACTGGTCATGGCTCCAAGGAGGTGCCCCCTTTAACGCGAACCAGCCCTCCTTTGAACGCAGGTGAGAATCGAGCTGCGGTGCCAACCCAGCTGGGTTTGGCAGGGGGAAGCCAGAAGGGTTTCCCCTGCACACCAGGGTTGCAGACCTCTCACAGCTATTTCTGCTGGCTTTCTTCCTTCCCTTCCAGCCGGGAGGAGGCAGCTGAGGTTGCTATGGAAACTGGCTCATCCTCCCACAGGAGGCTGCCAGCTCCGATTTCCTGCAGAGTTAAGAAGCAGACGGCAGTGGGGTCACCCAGGCGTGAAGACGGGTTTCCCTGGGGATATCCAGCCTCCTGCCAATCACGCTGTCTGTCTGGGAATCCTGGGGGCGCCTGGAGCTTAGGGCCAGGGAAGCCCCCGCGACCTGGGGCTGCTCCAAGAATGACTTGCCCCTGGGACACTAGGAGGACTCAGGGCCTCTCTGCGCCTCCAGCTAAAGCTTAGGGACCTCGTTAGGGATGCGTCTGTGCCTGCTGCTCACAACTGCACCCACACTCGGGCTGTCTGCTCCCCAGGGCCAAACACAACTGCTTCACCACAACCCCAAAGAATGAAGAGCTGCCCTCCCAACATTTCCTCCTAGCAGAAGATGGGTGCAGGCGGAGCTCTACCAGCTAAGAGTGGTGTGACCCCATGCAAGTCCCTTCCCCTCTCTGAGCCTGCTGGCACACTGCCCTTTCTTCACAGACTTGCTCTGAGGACAGAACTAGAGAGTCTGCTGTCCCTGTCATGGGCATTGAAAGGGGGCTTGATAACCAGGACCTAATAGACACATTTGCCATCAGAATAAAGGTTTGCAAACAATATTTCTCCTTAAGCTGTTTTTTTCCCAAAGCTGAGGTAAGGGCACATTTTCATCACGGACCTGTTTGTTTCAAGGCTGGAGCACACAGGCTCCATGAACAACTGGTCAGGACCCTCGTTAGCTGGTTTCCAGTATCACTTCTAAGAGGGTGCACAGGGTCTCAAACTCCACTGCCTCCAGGCCAGGTGCAATGAATCCAGAAGCAGTCCGAGCCCAAACCCGGGGGAGCCCAGCACATGTCCTGTACACAGGGGATGCTGCCACTCAGCTTGGCCACTGATGCCCTTGGCAATGTGACCCATTGTGGCCGGGGCTTCAGAGTTTCCAGCAGAAGCTGGGCATCTGTCTTCACTCGAAGAATAGTGATGTGGTAACAACTCAGGTTTGGGTTTGAGACAGGGTCTTGCTAAGTTGCCCAGTCTGGCCTTGAACTCGCGATTCCTCCTGCTTTGGCCCCCCAAGTAGCTGGGATCACAGGCATGTGCCACCGCATGCAGCTCTAGGTAGACTTTTTTTTTGGTGCTGGGGTTCGAACTCGGTTCCTTGAGCTTGTGAGGCTGTGGAACCACTGAGCTAAATCCCCAGCCCCTCTAGGTTGACTTTTCTTTTTTGGACTGGGGATCAAACTCCAGTCCTTGCACTTGCGCAGCAGGCGGTGAAACCACTGAGCTAAATCCCCGGCCCCTAGGTTGACTTTTTAAAGTGCAGGCCTTGGCCGGGGATTTAGCTCAGTGATTCCGTTGCCTGCCTTGCAAGCACAAAGTCCCAAGTTCGATCCCCAGTACCAAAAAATAATAATAATAAAATTAAAATAAATAAATAAATAAATAAATAAAGTGCAGGCTGAGCAAAACCAGTCTGCAGCCTGGACTGTGCAGCACAGGGAGATCTACACCAGAACAAGGCTCTTCAGCTCTCTTACTTGCCTTGCCCCGTCTTCGGGGCCCTGGCTGGGTCCTTCCTGCCACCCTACAGGGCTGTCCTCCTTGGGGCCCTGCATGAGTCCTGCCATGGGGAAGCCCAGTCCACCGGGTGCCTGCGACTCTAGAGCAGAGCCCTCTGTTCCATGGATCCAGTGTGGGCTGGGCGGTGCCTGCACCTGGGTGCAACTAGCCTTGGGGCCCTCATATATCCACCTGAATGCAGAGGAGCGCAGCATCAGTGCATGGGGCACCCAGACCAGGAGACAGCCTGAGGGGCCCTGTGGCCTTAGCTACGTGAATAACTGGGGAACAGAACTTGTGCCAGTGGACACACTGCCAGGACCAGAAGGGCCTTTCCATGGCCGGTATCTTTGACCAGCGAAGACCCAAGCCGTTGCAATTGTGAAGAGCCGGGACAGTGAACCCTCTGGGAGGAGGGGCACAGCAATAAGGACTCCTGGCTCTGCCCTGTCTGGATTAGCTTTTGTAGATGTCACAAGGTAAGAAGAGCTAGGTGGCGGGGCAGCAGAAAGCGCCTGATTTGGAGCTAAAACTTTGCATCAATAAGCCACAGAACTTTTATTTATTTATTTTTATTTTTATTTTTTTGAGACAAGGTTTTGCTTTGTAGCCCAGGCTGGCCTCGAACTCACAGTGATCCTCCCACCTCAGCCCTCCCAAGTGCTGGACTTTCAGGCATATGCCACTGTGCCCAGCTGAACTTTTGAAATCTTTTCTTGACTCTGATGTCTTTGGTGGCTTCCACCCTGTCTCCACCCCTAGGCACAGGCATCTAGGACAGCAGGGATGTGGCAACGCTGGCACAGAAAGGAAGCTGAAGCAGGCCAGCTAGGAGCTCCTGCAGGTCACAGCTGGGCACGGTACCGGACAAGCACATCATTCTTCGGCTGCATCAGCCCGAAGCCATACCTGCTGAGGTCAAATTCAGGGATCTCCTCATCCGCTCGGACCAGCTTCAGGTCAAAGTGCATCAATGCGAGGAACACAAATCTGCAGAGATGGGATCGGAGACCATGAGCAGCTGTGGTCTGCCAGCCCCTGGTAAGTCAGGCAGGCTGGGGATCGGAACCCACACAGGCCCGTGAGCCCCAGCAGAAGAGGAGGTACGCCACCCACACCCACACTTGAAGCCGGTGCAGCAGGCTCCAGCTTTCCTCTGCCTGGCAGCTGTGCAGCTTCCTGTGGAGAGGGTGGCACACCCAAGGGAAGGTGCCTGGCCCTCCAGACCTGTGTGCTTCTCAGCCCCCACGCTACTTGTTCCAGCACTGAGGCTGGGCTCTTCCTCTCCTCCTGTCCCTCATCCCCCTTTCTCCCAGGCCTAGAACCTTTGCTGTCTGTTCCAGCTGGGGTGCTGCTTACCCATCAGTACCTCAGAGAGATTAAAACAAGACCATTCTCACAAGTCATTTTGTGGCCACGTGTGAGAAAACTGTCATCATAGCCAGCCCTGCAAAACAAGCGCTCGCTACTGCCACCTTCTGGAAATCTGCCCGACAAATTTCGAGGTTGCCAAATCCATGACGTAACCAGTGGCCCCAGTGATGTGGGACAGGCCTCTGACCACCTGCTTTATTATTTGTCACCAACTGTGTTCCCAAGAATTGGGAGTGTATCTTTTACTTCTCTATGTGCCAGCACTGCCCTGCCACTTGGACCTGGGGACCTGGTGCAGCACCGAGCACAGAGCAGGGACTTTCCTCTCATGCGAAGGGAAGCAGATGAGGACAGCAGGGCATGTGGCCCTGACCAGGGTCCAGTCCAGCTCCACGGCTCAGTTCCTCCATCTGCTCAGAAGGGAGAGGTAAGACCGGTCCTCTCCAGCTCTGGGCTGTAGGACACTACAAGGTGAGTTTATTGGGGATGGAAATTTGGACCCGCACCTGGATTTGAACTCTGGCACCTATACTCACCAGGTACACGGATGCAGCCAGTGATCTGACCCATCTAGACTCGGCTTTACACTGAAACCTACCTGGCAGGGTGGTGCAGACAATTGAGATAAAAATGACAACAAATCCCACTAATGTCCTGAAACGTGATGTTTACTTCCCATTTCTTCTTGTCTGTCCCCAAGCCCAAGAAACCCAGGTCTGCTGTGGCCTTTGTTTTAAACACGTGACTTTGATCCACCGTGATCGATGGAGCAATCATGACTGCACCGTTTGAGTGCAATGCGCACCTTCACTTGGTCATGTGCAGATTCAAGTGAGAAACCAGGGTGATTGTAAAAACTGCTGTGCAGAAGTCCGTAAAACGTGCACATGCATACAATGACACACCCACTGGGGGCCATGTCAACTAGCACTTATACATTTCTCAAGCACTTAACATGGGTGATACTGTACTACTTTTTATTGGCTTCTCATCTTTTTTATTTTAATGCATCACTGATGAAGCTTTTGAGTGCTGGGCCCCAGTTCCCTTTTCCCCATAACCTCTGTGGTTCTTCCTGTGTGATTTCCCACAACGAGGTGATTTTTAGGAATGTATTTGAAGTGTTGGAGCAGAAATGACTGCACAGTATTATGATTTCCATCTTGCTATTAAGAAAACTGAAGCCAAAATGTTGGTGTGATGTATCCATTCCCTTAGCTTACTGCCTGCACATTGATAAATGTAATAATTATGATAATAAGTAACATTTAGCAAAACCTATGATGAGCCAGGCAGTGGGTCCAATCCGTGTATCCTGACACCCCTGGGCTATAGTCAGCCTCCCCCCTTGACAGATGAGGAAACAGGCTTGGAAGGTCATTGAGCTTATGATGACACAGGAGCTAGACAGAAAGCTGGGAGGTGCCCTAACCCCTGGTACAGTGGGTTTGTGACCCTGGAGAGCTAAGGCTCTCAGTGCCTCAGGAGGAGGATCTAGGAGCCTTGCAGGCCCCAGAGGCATCAACACAGACAGGTGGGGACACTGACATCCGGCCAGCTTTGGCTGCGGAGCGCTGAACATGCCATGGCAGCAGCAGACGGTCAGCTATGGTCAACTGGGACAGCATGTCCGTGTTTGGTATGTGGGCACCAGTTGGAGGGAAGAACCCAATACCAGATGAGATTATTTCACAAGAAATCAGAAACCTGGCTTTTTATATTAGCTCTTCTGGTTTTAAAAAGTTAGCACACATTTTTAAAAACACAAATAAATAGACTTGTGGGCAAGAGACAGCCCTGCCAGTTGAATCTCTGGCCTAAACTATTCGCCTGGCTGAGCACCCCAGTAGCAGAAGTGTGTGAGCCAACCAGATGGGATGGGTGCCACTATGCCCCGCCCAGGTCCCAGCCCCACCCACTCTCTCAAGCCCCGCCCCAGCCTGCTGGCCCCACCCCACCTCACTCACTGTTTAAGGCTGTAGATGGCAAAATTCTTCCCCAGGCACTGATTGTGCCCCGCCCCCCAAGGCAGGTTGTAATTCTTCAACTGTTTTCCACCCTTGTAAAAGTCTTTCTTCTCTGTTCCCTCTGGGTTCAGGAATCGGTTGTATTTAAACGCCTGAAATAGAAAGTTCATTTTCTGATCCCACCCCAAAACAAACCTGTACCAACAAAAAGGTTTAAAGGATTTCATTACAGACTTGCTTACAGAAGGAGGAAAAGGGGGCCATGGTGTAAAAGTCAACTGATGGGACTGGCTAAAAACTATGGCAAGAGATTTGTGTACTATATGGAAAACATTTCTACTATTGGTTGTTGAGTAAAAAACCCACGAGTTTCAGAAGAATAGGATCCTATACAAACACTCATTTGTGTGTGTGTGTGTGTGTGTGTGTGTGTGTGCGTGCGTGAGGGCGTTGGTAAAGGCACAAAAATAATTTAAACGACACACTCCAAAAACAAAAGGAAAAAAAGAGACTCCAAACCATGACTAGGGAACTTTGTGGAACTGGAGAGGACAGCATGACCTTTTAAAATATATATTTCTCTATAATTCTGTTTTATTTTTTTTTGTTGTTTTTTGTTTTTTGGTACCGGGGATCGAACTCGGGTCCTTGCGCTTGCGCAGCAGGCGGAGAAACCATTGAGCTAAATCCCTGGCCCCTATAATTCTATTTTATGATAAATATGTATTACTTTTGTAATGTATAATAAAAATGAATTTTAAAAAAGAGAGAGAAGGTCGATTTCCATTGGTTACACCTGACAGTGAGAAGGCAAGGCTTGTGTCTGAGCGAGAGGTGTGGTGTGGAGTAAGTGTGGAGTGAAAGATGGGTCTAAGGACAAGTGGATGATCCAGTGGACAGGTGGGCAGATGGAAGGATGGGTGAGTGATGGGTAGGTGGGTGAGTGGGTGGATGAGTGATGATGGACGGATGGTGGGTGGAGGGATGAGTCAATGGATGGTGGGAGGAGGAACGAATGGATGGATGGTCAACACAGGAATGGATGGTAGATGGAGGAATGGATGGATGGATGGATGGTGGATGGAGGACTGGAGGAATAAATGGATGGATGGATAAATTGATGGACGAGTGAATGGATGGGTGAGATTGTAGCATGGGCCCTGGCACACAGTATGTAGGAAATTTGTTAGCAATTATGAAAGTTTTCTCCATCTCAAAGTATAGGGGAGGGAAAAGTGTTGAGAAATAGATATAACACTCTAAATTAAAATCGTTCGAGCTGGGCATGGTGGTGCACGCCTGTAATCCCAGCACTCGAGAGGCAGAGGCAGGAAGATCATCGCAAGTTCAAGGCCAGCAGGGGCTACCTTGTGAGTTCAAGACCAGCCCGAACTACTTAGTAAGACCCTGTCTCAACAAATAAAATCGCTCAGCTCTCACTTAGGAAACAGTGTCCCAGGCACTGCCAAAGCCTTTTCTTACGTGACTGAATTTACTCTGAATAGCCTTGAGAGGCAGGTGCTACAACGAGGACCCTGTCACAGTTGAGGAAGCAGACGCAGAGAGCTGAAGCCACCTGGGCGAAGCCACACAACAAGCAGAGCACAGCCAGGCCGCTGCTTAGAAGCGGCTGATCCCGAAGGCACTGATTTCCCCATTATCCCAGGATGACCAGCTGACTGTCACCTACCTCCGGGTCTGTGTAGATTTCCGGATCCCTCTGGGGACTTAGGAAGGGGAAGAGGAGAAGCCGGTCACCGCGTCGTAGCGAGAACTCCCGTCCATCCGCCAGAGGCAAGGCCATGTCCACCACCACCTCGCGGGTGATGAAGGGTGCGGCTGTGAGCCTGAGGCTCTCACTCAGCACACTGTCTGCATGGGTGACACGAGGGGTGAGCAGGCTGCCCTCCACGTGCTCAGGGCCCCCATCTCACTGTACAGAGGGTGAGGCAGCCCCATCACACGGCAAGGTGGAAAAGGCCAGCAGGTGATCAGCTGTGACCCCTGTGGCCTCTCAGAGGTCCCTGAGTATGAGAGGATCCAGTTCTGACTCCAAGAGAAGCCATGAGGGAAGGTGGGAGCCAGAGAGATATCGGAAGGCTGGGAAAGTGGGGGCATCTATATCTGCTTCTGCCTGCTCAGCGTAATCCCCCTTTGGAAACAGCCCCAATTTTTCTCTGGGGACCACCCCTCTCCTATTTTCAGGGGTGGGGCTGCTGCTTCTATTCCTAACTGCTGGAATTGGGCTTTGATTGCCCAGCAGAGCATCCCTCTGAGCACTGGATGGGCATGTGATCCAAAGAGCCTGTGGGGCACATTCTTGGGAGTTTAGCTGGCAATGCTGAAAGAAAGGCAGCTGTCTCATAGCCAAGGACGGTCAGCCTTGAGCCGATGCCAGCCTGAGACTGAGCCAGCCAGGAAAGAGGGGCCTGGAAGACAGACGGACCAGTCCTGATAACCATTCAAGTCCCTGGATCCACCCAAACCTGAAGCCAGACATCTCTGCATTTTCTACTTGCATGCCCCAAATGAAGACCCTTTTCCACTTCAGCCAGTGTATTTAGGTTTTCCGTCACTTGCAACCAAGTCTCCTTCTTAGCCCATGAGCCTCAGACAGCTGAGACCGGGGGACGGGCGTGCCAGGCTCAGGAGGGAGACTCAGGGAGACTTTAGGTCAGAGGACGTTGATGGGCCCTGGAGCCCTGCTGGAGAAGGCTTTGGGGGCCCATGACATCCAATCACAGAGGTGCTCTTGGCGGGTCTGTCATCTCACCAAGCACAGGGGTGCTGTCTAAGGCCTTCGGTGGGAGGGCACTCATCTGTGAGACAGGCTGCCCCGGCTGGCACAGGATGCACTGCAGCTCCCTACGAACAGCAGCCAGAGCCTCCGGATTCTTGAGAAGGAAGAGCAGGAGCCAGAAGGCGGCAGGGCCCATGTTTCCCTGCAATGAGAAGGAGCCCGTTACACCAAGGGGGCACGGCCAACAGGTCTGAGCTTGGCCACAGTCCTGGCCAAGGCATGGGGCTCAGCAGGCCTGGTTCCCACCTATGCCAAGAATCTGGGCGCAATCAGTGTCTGTATTCAGCCTCAGGCTATGGTCAAAACCTGCTTGGGGCACTGGCCAAGCCTAGTACCTATTTCAAAGCCTCTCCTGGGTAATCCTCATAGCCAATTGGCAATGCAAGCATCAGTGACAGGAACAAGGCATATCGCTGAGGACCACTGTTAACGTCTGAGGGTGACTGCATTAATTGATCACAATTTTTTGCCACCCCTTATATCCACACTCCTTACTATGTGACTCTGTGGTTCCTATGGAAAAAGCAGAGTATATTTCCCTCACCCTTGAATTTGGATTCAGCCATGCCCTTGCTTTGCCAACAGAATGAGCTAGAATAGACAGAATAGCTTTCTAAGCCGAGGTCTTAGGAGACTTCATGTGTTTCCATTTGCCCACTGAGCCGGGGACTAGGAAGATGAGAGACACTAGGGCAGAGCTGAATGGCCCAGCAGGACCCCACTCAGTTCAGCCAGACCACAGGCCTGTGAGTTAAATGAAGGTGAATGGATGGAGGCCACTGATCTTTAGTGCATGTTTGTTACACAGAAATAGCTAAGTGATACAATGTTTAAATGCAACAATTCTCAATCACTTGAAGAATGGGTATGTGTGAATGTATGTACATATAAAGCAAAATAGTAGTAATTACTGATGACTGTGAGTGCTGTTTTTAAACAATACTTACTCGAAACTTCCCAATTGATAAATAATAAGGCAAATCAATGAAATATCTTGCTCTGAGGCTCACTGCTCATTTTCATAGACATTTTGGCTTCAGCAATTTGGCACACTTAGCCATTCAGACATGGATGAACACAACTAATCTCAACTGGGGGAAGGTTTTTGTCTATCATAAATGACTACCCTATCCAATTATAATAATAGGACATTAAATCATCATTAACTATCATATTTACCTGGTAATTTCATTACAGGCATGACCGCACATGGGCAGAAGACTCAGGCATGAGGATATTTATTCCAATGCTAATGGAACAGCAAAAAAACACTGGAAGCAAGCTCCGTGTCTATCAACAGGCTAACAGTGAAATGAACGATGACCCAGCCATAGGAGGAGGATGGTGCGGGAAGTTGTTAGAAGAAGCCAGCTCTGAAGCGCCTGGTGTGGACCGAGCCCCACACACTGAGTGTGCAAAGCACAAGATGCATGTGTGTGAAGAGGGACAGTCTGAAGAAGCAGGCATCACCTCCAGGAGACACAAGGAACTGGTCCTGAGGTTGCCTCTAGGACAGATGCAGGGAGGACAGGGAGGGAGACTGACTCTCCTTGAATATATATATACACCCTTTTAAATTCTTCAAACTTTTAATAGATGTCCTATTTTTAAATAAAACAGAAGGGCACTGAATAATTCTTACAGTGATCTGCAGTGGCATGAGAAATGCACATGGTACAGTGCTGAATCAAATAGAAATCTGAACTAAAACCATCTTAACCACAGAAGACAAGCACAGAAAAGGGCTGGAAAGAAACACTGCAATCTGGAGTGGTGGCACACGCCTGCAGTCCTAGCTACTTGGGAGGCTGAGGCAGGAGGACTGCAAGTTTGAGTTCAACCTGGGCAACTTAACAAGATACTGTCTCAAAATAAAAAGGGCTGGATATAGCTCACTATTCCCTCAGTTCAATCCTTACTAACACACGAAGGCACGCGCCCATACATGTACAAGAGCATCAGTGATGCTAAGATGAATTCTTCACCTTTATCTCACGAATCCAGCACCAAGCAGGTACCACTTACTTCCAGCAAGCACACATCATTATAGGGGCTTTCACTAAAAAGGAACGAGGTCCTTCCTAGTCACTACCCATTGCCAGCATATAGCAGGGGCTCACTGATATGATCCACCAAACACGTGTGTCCTGCTGGTCCTGGGAGGTGGGCTGGAGGCCCAGAGGGAGCCCAGGCAGAGTGGGGTTCAGATCGCAGCGCCCCCCTCTGTGACTCTGCACAAGTCACTCTCCTCTGGGCCTCCGAATCCTCAGGACAACAAGGATGACAACAAAGCTACCCCCGGGTGGCCACAGGCTCTGCCGAGGCCAGTACAAGCACAGAGTGCTCCAAGGTGGCCCTACGGCCGGCCCACTCTGGGGTCAGGGGCAAGGGTGGCCTCGGAGCCCTTCCCACACCACGGTCTGCCTGGGGCAGCAAGGTCACTGCTGTCCATCTCTTAGCTAACCAGGGAATGTGCCTTGTCTCAGTTTACCAGGAAGACACTTCCTTCCCACCGATTCCCTCCTGCCGCAGCCCAAGGCCGTGACCAGCAGCAACTTCCTCAATCCCACCTCCGGTGTGGCTGGCCTGCAGGGGGCGCTCGCCCCACTACACCACACCACACACGTGGGGGTCCACGCGCCCACCTGGTTACCCTCGTCTGTCCTGCGTGCACTCACTCATCTTAGGGTGACAGCACCCCACTTTCCTCCAGAGAACAACCTCTACTTCACTTGAATCCACATGCATGGTCCTGGGCTGACCCTTTGCTGACGTCAGCGGTGGTCACGGACTGGGGTGGGGCTGCAGCACGGTCCACTCAGAGGGGATGTGTGGCCCCGGGTGGCCTGAGTATCAGATGTGGGATTCTCGCTGACCTCCTGGGAAAGACTGGCCTCCTCCGCTGGCAATGCTGAACAGCCTGAAACAGCTGGGGCCACGAAGGCCACCACACTGGGAAGCCATGTGAAGCCAGGATCAACACAGAAGGGACAACCGAGGTTCAGGCAGGTGCAGACTGTGTTTCCTTAGAGTTTGTGATTTAAAAATATTTTAAGGGTATAGAAAAATGCCCCAAGTGTAACAATGACATGTTAAGTAGGTCTATAACCTGTAACTAATGTACCACCCTGGGGGATGCTGTAATGTCACTGGGGCTATAGGGGAAATCCCTGTACTTCCATTAAAATTTGATGTGAATTTAAAATTGCTCTAAAAATAAACCGCACCCAAAATGCACACTGGTGTCTTAGATTGGTTCCTGGAAGAGAAAAACTTGGGAAATCTGAATAAAGTAAGGATTTTAGTTAATAGCAATGTTCGTTATTGTGGCTACATAATATCAGCAATCTGGGAATTCCCTGTACTATATCTGCCACCCTCCTACAATCTAAAATTATTTCAAGGGGCTGGGGATTTAGCTCAGTGCTTCCGCTGCCGGCCTCCCAAGCGCAAGGTCCCAAGTTCGATCCCCAGTAACCCCCCAAAATTATTGCAAAATAAAATCTCAAAGTGCAAAAAACAATGCCCGCACGCTCTCCTGGCCCCACCCAGGCTGCTCCCCAGACTCTGCAACTCCAGCACCGCCCCCAGTGTTGGGTTCTGGGGACACAGGGGCTCTGGGGACAGCCATGAAGGCGATTACCAGGACCATGGGCAAAACTGCAATCTGGGAGGCACTGGTGCTACGGAGCCTGGATTTGGGCTCCTGGACTTGGCAGGGTGGAGAGGTCGTGGGAGAGGGTGCTCCTCTTCCTGGAGATGCACCCCAAAGTGAGTAGTGGTAAAAAAGCCATGGCTGCAACATATGTGGGAAGCATCCAATCAAATAATCACAGCAGGAAAGGGAGAGAGAGGCATATAAAATCATCAGAGGGGGAGCAGAGGAAGATGGGGAGGGAACTGTGTGGAAGGGAACAGGAGGGGCTGGTGCATTAAAAATCCAGGAAGCACAGTACCATCTATATAGGAGTTCATGAAATAATAAAACTTTTCTATGCATTTGACATTTTCCCAAATTAAAAAAGAAAGGATGTGAACGGTCCTGTCCACGGTGCTGTTGGACAATAAAGGTGGGAACCAGACAGACACATGTCTGTCCATGCCTGCACACGCACACATGCTCACATATGCACACATAGTCACCTGCATGCTTGCCTGCGTGTATACTGGTCTGCACACTCACATGCGTGTGCATAGGCACGACACATCCACAGCTCCCCATGCCCCTCCCACACCTCGCCCACCTGTGTGGCCCAGAGCTGCAGCACCAGGGCCCGGCCCTGCATCTCCACCGACGCCCCCATCTCCTCCAGGTGCAGCAGGTAACTCTCCAGCCAGCTGCTCCGGAGTGCGCGGGTGGCCACCCTGGCCGGAGACAGCAGCTTCCACAAGTGACCTCTCACGCTTCGCACCTGGTCCTTCTCCCCTGTGGGAACAGGGAACAGAAAGTGGAGTTTCCAGGTCCCCCTCCAGCCCAAGGCTGCCCAGCCCTGGCCTCTCAGGTCATGGGCCTTTGGGATGTCACTTGGTGGAGGTGGAGGACAAGGCTCCAAGCAGTGCTGGCTGGAAAGCCCGAGGGAAGCCCTTTAAGGTCGCCTTGCTTATTATGTCTCAGCCCTGGCAGAAAGCAGCAAGGGCCTTCTTGTCTCCTGCAGATAGGAGCCTGCCAGTTTCATTCATTTCTGTGTCCCCAGCACCTGGCTCACAGCAGGTATTCAACAAACACGCATTACATGCAGGTGGCTTCTTTATAGAGCCATTCGGGAGGAATTAACTCCCAGCTGCATTCTCCCTTCCCAGAACCAGAGCCAGAGCCAGAGCAAGGCCAGCGCAAGGCCAACCATGCGCCTGAGACCATGAGCAGCCTGAGCACAGTCACACACAGAAAGCCCCGCCAGCCCTCCAGGGAGGGGACACTGTCCCCACTCAGTCCCCACCCAGCTCCTCCAGCACTGACAGAGAAGCTGACCCCACATAGCCAGAGGGCCAGAGTTTGCAAAAGAAGCTGAAAATCCAGATGTTTGTGTGGAATCTTCTGGTGTTTTTATTTTTATTTTTCCCGAGTGCTGAGAATCAAACCCAGGGCCTCACCATGCTAGGCAAGTGCTCTACCCCTGAGCCAGCCTCCCAGCACCCCTTCTGATTGGCTTTAGATTTGGCATCTAAGAGGCTTTAGTCACTGTTCAGGCCACAAAAGCATCTCTAAAGGTCAACTTTGCCCCAAGGACACCAGCTAGCAACTCAACATTAAATAAACAAGGGTGTGTTTATGTTCTGGAAAAGCCAGGAAAGAGCAAAAACAAATGGGAATTTCTATAAAAGGTACCAAGATGGGCCTTTCAGGGGAAGCTGTTAGGGGAATAAAGCCAGGCCTGGAGGACCCCATGCAGGATGATCCCTTACAGGAGGGCTTCAGGCTACACACACAGCCTCGCACCACATTTCAGTCAGTGACAGACACACACAGGACAGCACACTCATCGGGTCACATCGCAAGTGTCATCGGTTCACATCGCAAGTGACATCGCGTGGTCTCAGTGTGCAGATTTCTACTCTATGTTTATACAAGAAGGAAATCATCTAATGACACACTTCATTTCTCAAAATATATCCTGTCATTAAGCCACGGGTGACTAAATGCCCACAAATAAACGATCTGGTTTTCTCCAACATCACCCCTAGGGAAAGTGGGAGTCATCTTGGTTGCTTCCCAATTTCAAAGTGGTAGAAACTCTCTCCTGCTCCCAGGGTGTTGTTCATTTGTCATTGTTTGGTTTTTTGTTTTGTTTTTTGAGATGAAAACATATAGTTCGCTATATAGCTCAGGCTAGCCTTGAACTCACTATGTAGCCCAGGCTAGCCTCGAATTCCAGGCGATCCTCCTGCCTCAGCCTTCCAGATTCTGGTGTGCCACCACACCCAGCTTCTCCCAGAGTGCTTTGAACCACAAAGCTGTGTTTCAGGAGGACTTGGTTCTACCAGCTGCATATCACAGGGAGGTTCTGAGGATGAACATGTAAGTCCAGGCCAGGCATGGTGGCGCATGCCTGTTATCCCAGCACTTGGGAGACTGAGGCAGGAAGATCACCATGAGCTCGAGGCCAGCATGGGCTCCATAGTGAGTTCAAAGCCAGTCTGAACTACAAAGTGAGATCCTGTCTCAAAAAAAGAAAATGTAAGTTCATTTTTTAAAAAAAGCAGGTTGGCTACATTTTTAAATCATAGTATTATAGAAAGCTGAGTTAGGTAGAAATATTATAGGCAATCTGACAGGGCTAGGCCCTGGAGAGAGTCAGTGCAGAAGATGAGAACATCAAAACTGTGGCAAAGGTGCATCTGAAGAAGATTAAAATCACAGTGGCTAGATTTATAATCTTCCCTAAGGGATAAACAAAAGCTTGAGGTTATTGGTACCACCCTTTTGAGATTTCTCATATAAATAAACCATTATCTCATTAGGGGTCAGCCACTAAGACCAAGACTATTAAGATGAAAACCAAAGACAAGACAGAAACTATAGATTATCGACCAAGGTTAATGATGTCATCCGTATGTCCTTGCTACTACTGGATCAATATTAGCTAAGTGAGGGCCAGGCAGGTAGCTCAGTGCCACTGAGCCTGCCTTGCAAGCACAATGTCCTGAGTTCCATCCCTGGTACCAAAAAAAAAAAAGGAATATTAGCAAAGTGCTATGCTTGTAATCTTATTGGTTAATTTCACTTTGACGGATGCTGTACCCACCTTGTGATTTTGCTCTATAAAACTCTCAGAAAAGTGGGCTCTGTGGCAACCCACTTTCTGCTCCCCTCCTGTCTCTCAGGAGCTCTCTGTCTCAGTAAATTTTCCTACTCTTAACCTCTGTTGTTCCTCAGAATTCTCTCTTCGATTTCAGGGAACACAAACTCTGTATATCTGACATCTAGCAGGTTGGGAGTTATGTTTATTTTCCCTGTATCAATAGGCCCAATAGAGTTGTCTTTAATTTCTTTACTTTTTTTGGTACCAGGGATCAAACTCGGGACTTTGTGCTTTCGAGGCAGGCGCCGGAACCACTGAGCTAAATCCCCGGCCCTATCTTTAATTTCTTGATACCATCCCAAGTGATGTGCATTTCCATTTAAAGCAAGGAGCCCAGATTGCATCTGAGGCACATTATTTTTGGTCACTTTAGATAATCACCAGGGAGATCTAAGTTCCCAATGGCCTGGTCCCACCCCAGGCCAATGGTGTCACAATCCCAAGATCTAAACAAGTGACTGGGGCACAGGAAGTGCTGACTGCCCTGGGTGGTGATAGTTCTGGATGCTCCTGGCTACAGCTAAAACTGGAAGCAGAGAAATTTAATCCAGCTTTGTAACAGCTGGGGCATTCCTAGAGGTCCAAGCTCGATCTTGCATATCACTGTAATCACAGCTTTTAAGAATGCAAAGCGGGGCTGTTCACCACTCTCCCCTGAGCCTGCAGTTCTGAGTACTTTGGAGGTGACCACTCTCACCTCGCTGTGTGGGCTAGAACGACACCTGGCCCCTCTGGGCTTCAGGCCCCTGACCATACAGTGAGGGCCCAAGCTGTGTACTCAAGTTTTCCCTCGGACATCTGCCCCAGGCCCCGAGATCTAGGGGCACTGTCCAGAGAGCCCTCTCCAGTGGAGACAAGTCTTTCAAGTCTTACGCTTCATTTTAAAATTTTTTTCTCAGTACCGGAAATCGAACTAGGGACCTTGGGCTTGCAAGGCAGGTGGAGGTGCCACTGAGCTACATCCCCAGCCCATTTATATTAAAATTTTACTTAATTTATTAGTGTACTTATTTTTGTGGTGCTGGTGATTGAAACTAGGGCCTTTGCTCTGAGCTATATCCTCAGCCCTTTTTATTTTTTATTTTGAGGCAGGATCTTGCTAAGCCACTAAGTTTCCCGGGCTGGGCTTGAACTTGAGATCCTCCTACCTCAGCCTCCCTGAGTGCTGGGATTCCAGGCGTGTTCCACCACTCTGGGTTTGTTTTACCTTTAAAATGCAGTAGAGTTGTGCATCAGACATCCCCTGTTCTACAGTTGCATAGTCTGCTTTTATATGAATGCATGATTTATTTATTTAGGCCCTGCTCGTGCACATTTAAGTGCTTTCTAGCTTTGCTTTCACAAGCAATGTGACGATGAGTATCTTTGTGTAGCTGTACACATATGCAAGTATTTCTGTGGGATTAATTCCTAGAAATGAAAGCGCAGGATCAAAGGATGTACACGTTAAGTCCTCGTGGGTCCTGCTCACTTGTCTTCCACAGAGAGAGTACAGCTGCCCACGCCCCACATTAAGATCTGAGAGCCAGTTTGCCCACACGGCTCTGGCTCCTACTAAGAAAACCGTCTGCCAACACTGCCACCTGCTGCTCACACTGGGAAATGCAGCCTCCCTATGCCCCGCACAGTGCTGCTTCCAGAGTGCTGGAGGGACCCTCCGCATTTACCCAGGCTTCCCTGCAGAAAAGGACAACGACAAAACCCAACCTTTCCTGAGGAAGCAACTGCTGCTGGGACAGGGCAGGTGTCAATGCACAGGATTTTGCAACCAGACAAAGTTTCGATTTTGCTGTCTCTGCCACCCACCAGCTGTGTCTGAGATTTCACCTTATCTGCACCTTTAGCAATGATGGTAGGATTTGATGCAACAATGTATTGTTTCTAGAAAGATGCAAGGTGAACAGACCGCTCCCAGGGAGGTAACGCCCGCGGCAAGTGAAATATAGAAAGACCCTTCATCCTGGGAGTCAGGGAAACACTCAGGAAGCCGGATACCCCCTTCTGCCCATCAGATTTGCATGACATGCACCTGCATGTCAGTCAGGGTTGTGACAAAATGCAAATTAAAATGTGCTTTCCCACATCTTCCCATCAGATTAGCAAACAAGTGGAAAGATGGACAACATCTGGTGGAGATCAGTGGACTCCCTTTCTTTTGGGTAGATGTATGAATTGCTCCATGGCTTTGGAAATGACACAGCAATAGCTAATAAAACTTTTATGTGCCTGGCCTTTGACCTGGCAATCCCACTTCTGGGAAACAGTCAGAGAAAAGTAAAATCTCCAGACAATAGCTGAAGTACTCTGATAGCAAAAACAAAACAATCTAAATATCCACCAGAGGAAGATAGCTAATTAAATACTGCCACAGTCATGCCAGGGCCAGAAGGATGTCAGAGTTTTTATGTTAATTTCATAGCCTTCTAATTTCCTGGATTCTTTTTATTGCTTGAGTAAGTTTTATCATTGATTTCCTGGGATTTTTCAGGTACCATATCAAATCATCTGCATATGATGTAGAGAGCGATTTTACTTCTCTACCCAATCTTATATCTGTAATTGATTTCTCTTGTCTAACTGCACTGGTTGATACCTCTAAAAGATGTTTATTTGACAGCAGAGAATATACAGCTATAGTGTTAAGCGACAAAAAACCCCAACTTGTAAATAGTAAATACTGTACAATCCCTTATTCTAAGCATACACTGAGACATTCTAGATACATACATATATATGTATGACATACACACACACACACACACACACACATATACATACATACATATGTGTCTATTTGTGTGAGCATGCAATTTCTGCATAGGGATATGTCCCAGACACTAGGCCTGGAAGGAGCAGTATACTAGTTCATACTGTCTGTACCTCTGAATTGTTAGCTACAAGATTATGTCTCTTTCATAATGTAAGCAAAATGGTTAATGTGTAAAACTTGGTTTTTAAAAAAGGAAATGGTGACGAGATGTTTTGTGCACAGGATGTGACAAACTTGATGCGGCGGATTCGCAGCACAAAGTAAGTGCTCAGCAAACAGTGCTTTTTTCTCATTTCCCCACACCCTCCTAACAGTTTTAGGATGGCCCTACAGGAAAGGTCACAGAGAAACAAAGAAAGCACAGAGGTATGGGTGTGGGGCTGAAAACCACCTACGGCCATCTGAGCCCAGAGTCTGTCTCCACCACACTCCCAACTATACCTCTGGAGGAGGAACTGGGCAAGAAGTCACTTGTTGAAAGTCCCAAGCAGCAAAGGGAAGAGCAGGGATTCGAACCCAGGCCTCCGATGTGAGTGCCTGAGACTCAAACACACCGCTCTTCTCAGCCTTGTCGGACATTCACACATGGTCTTCTAGGCTCTCCCAGGAGATCTGGAATCAAATGCACTCAAGGGGACCCAGGGACCTGTGTTATTAGCAAGCACAGAAGATCCCAGAGGATGCTGCTTGTCAGGGAAGTTTGAGATATGGGGACCCCGGGGGTGGTGCACCCCAGTGGTTCCCATGGCCCCCAGCCATGCATCAGCCAGGAAACTCTTTCCTAACACTGATGTCCTCTGTAGCCAAAAAAAAGAGAATGAGGTGGATTTTTCCAAACCGATGTGGAAATGCTATCAACATGGGGCTCACTGACAGCTCAAAACGGCAGAACGATTCTTCCAGTATGATAGACCTACATTACAAAAGCACACGGCTCATAACTAAGAAAAACGAGGGCACATGTTCACTGAAAGACACACACAAAAATGTTCATACCTGCCCCCGAGTGGAAACCACTCCAATGTCTACCAGCCAGAAACTGGATGAACAGTCTACTCAAGTGAAGTATGATACAGCAATGAAAAAGAACAAACTATTAATACATACAGCAACCTGGATGACTCTCAAAGACATTAAATTGGGTGAAAGAAGTCAGACACACAAAGGCATATTTGGCATGGCTCCACATAAGAGGAAATTCAAGAATAGGCAAAACTGACTGGTAGTGAAAGAAACCAGGACAGTGGTTCCCTCAGGGATGATTAGTGGCTGGGAAAGGGTATGAAATGTTTAATCCACTCTCCTCTGTATGTATAGAAGGTGTGTGCTTTCCCATATGTAAGTTATACCCCAATAAAAAGTGAAAATAGAAAACAATAAAATACACAATCGTGTGTGTGTGTGTGTGTGTAGGAACCTGTTTAGAGAAAGCACTATCAGGATATACTCCAGATAATAACAATGTTTATGGAGGGTTGGGTTGGGAATGGGAAAATGTGGAGAACTCTCTTATTAATCCCTCTAAATTGTTCCGTATAGCTTGAATTTTTTACAAGAAGCGTGAGGTACTTGTAAAAATTTTTAAAGCAACATAAAACAAGAAAAGATGTGCATGCACTCCACACACACACAGATCACAGGTCCACTTCAGATGTGCTGAACCAGAGCTTCCACCAGGAAGCCCAGGTCTGGTCCAAGCCCTGCATTCCCAGCACTGTGCTCCTGTACAGCCCCCATGGTGGGGATGTCCTTCCTCTTTCAGTAAAGACCCCATGGTGCTTACCCGCTGACAAGGAGCCTCGGGCCAGCTTGGGCAGCAGCAGGTCGAGCTGCCGGAAGGTGTGGAAGATGTTGGCTGAGTGGGTACGGTCCTGGGCCTGGCTCTCCAGGGTGCCTGGCGACGCCTCCACACCAAACAGGGTCAGGTAGCCGGCTCTGCAGACAACAGCAGCAGGTCAGGGCTTCTCCTTGGAAACTTCCAGCCAACACTCCACAGTGGCCAAGAAGTTTCTCTACTCATTCACCAGTGGAGCATCTACTACTCTTACTGTGTGCTGGGACTCTGCTGGGCACGGGCAGTCAAGACAGACAGGAACTCCTGACTGGTGGTGTTGAAACTGCAGCACAGGGAGGCGCACAACAGGCCAGAGAAATGAGTTACACGAGCTCCACATCAGCAGTGCTCATGGAGCAGGAAAGCAGTTCAGGGACATTGGGGTGGTGACACTAATGCCTGTGGAACAGGGCTCATAGGTAAGCCAGAGGGTGAGAAGAAACATGTGTGGGAGGAGCAAGAGAGGGGTTCAAGAAAGAGCAAACAGCAAGTGCAAATGTCCTGTGGCAGGAAGGAGCTGGAAGTGTTGAAAGGCCCTGAGGAGGGTGGTGAGGTGGAGCAAAGTGGGCAAGGGGAAAGGGTGTGAGATGAGGGGCAGAGATGAGGAGAGGAGATGCCTGGAAAGGGTCAGGGCAGGCTTCCTGGAGGAGGCAGGGGTTGTGCTGAGACCCGCAGAACGAGTAGGGGAAGGACGGTGGGCTGCAGGCAGAGGGCAATCTATGCAAAGACCCGGAGCCCAGGCGGCAGCCCAGCCTGGTCAGAGAGCTGCCAAGTGATGTCAGGGCTGCAGTGTGAGGGGAGAGGGCCGTGTCAGGGATTTGCCAGGGATTTCCCTTCCCTTCCAGGGAAGGACTGTCCCATGGTGACAAGGGTGCGTATACTCCTGCCAACTTGCACGATGAATATAAAAACAACAATTAACTCAGGGGACCCGAGGTTTCACAGTGCGATGCAGGGATCTTCCTGGACTCCTCGGCATCAAAGCATCCGGCTGCAGGCATCGCCTGTACAAATACACACACGACCCCTAGGTGGCGCTAAGCGCTACAAAAAAAAAACTAAGCTGGCCCCAACCAGGTAATGAGAGCCCACGTTAGGAAAAGGGTCAAGAAAGGCCTGAGGGGTCCTTGAGATGAAAGCTGAATGAGGGGAGGCGGGAGCCATGCAGACGGGGCAGGGAACACAAACTGCAAGGGCTGCCAGGGACCCTGCCCAGCCTGTTCACCGGGCAGCCAGGAGGCTGGGGTGAGGCAAGAAGACAGAACTCTGGGTGTGAGTGCGGCAGGGACTGACAGGACAGGCTGAGTCTGCACCTCCATCTCCGTCCCTCCCATCCAGCCGCCCTTTCCCTCCCTGCGTCTCTTTTCCAGGGCTGGGGATCGAACGCAGTGCCTCACGCATGCTGGGCAAGCCCTCTACCACTGAGCTACACCTACCTTACAGCTCTTTTTATTTATTTTGTTTTGAAATGCTCTAAATTGCCCAGGATGGCCTCGAACTTGCGATCCTCCTGCCTCAGCAGGGATTACAGGCTTGTGTCACTACGCCCAGCAATTACCCATTCCCTTTCTGTTTCCAGGGCTGCAGGTGGCCACAAAGGCCCACAGGTGCAGAGGCAGGAGGTGGGAGCTCCAGGCCAGGCCCGGATTTACATCGGACTCCCCCGGCCCTGAGCCTGCTCCATGGCTCGGGAAATAAACTGCCCAGCTTTCCCGCCCCTGCCCAGGGACAGGATGGCAGGATCACTGGGGAGTTTAAAGCCCGGGACAACTGGGAGTCACCCTACATGAACTTGCTGGGAGGTTTTCACTGCCCCTCAGTCCCCACTCTACAATGACAGGGTGACCCAAACCCACCCCATTTCCACCCCGTGCTGCGTCTGCCCCACTCTGGCAGCGGAGGAGGAAGGGGTCACTCACACATGAAGGTCACGGCTAGGAGCGCAGCTCTGGAGCCAGCCCCTACGGTCCCACAGAGGACTTGCCAAATGACTTAGAGTCTCAGTTTCCTCCTCTGTCAAACAGGGTGTGTAAACGGGGTGAGGTCGAGGTGGTTGTGAGCACTGAGTGGCCACGTAGAGTCTACACAGATGCACACAGGGGCCACACATGCACATGTGTGTTGAGTGGCTGCGCTTTATCCTGAGACTGCTCTTCTGGTCTGCAGGGCTGAAGAGCCCTCTCTGATGAGAATCTGGTCAGTCATGGCAGCACCAGAAGTCAGGGCACTGTCCTTAACCTGCTCCTCTCCTGCTCCCACACTGAGCCCCAGCCCCAGCCCTGCCACCACCCTGAGAGTAAAGTCCAAAGCCTCCTGTGGAGTCTTGGCTCAGTGAGACCTGGTTCTGCCAACTTCTCTGAGCTTATCTCCTCCTTTGTCCCTGGGGTCACTCTGCTCCATCCACACTGGCCCTCCTGCCAAGTTTCTGCCTACCCCCGGGCCTTTGCACTTGCCATTTTCTCTGCCAGGACTGTGGCACCAAGGGCACCTTGGAGTTAAGTCTCGGCTCTGAGGTTGGATCTTTGAGGGTCACTTCCTCATCAGGCTGGCGGAAAGCATCCAGATGCTGTCACCCCTCTGTGGATCTGCCTCATGTTCACTACTCTCGGTGTAAGGACTTCATCTGCCTGTTCCCCTGCAATACCCTAGAGCCCAGAGGGCACCCAGCACTGCTGAAGGAAGGAACACAGGCTTGTGCCACTTTTACAACAAGTTTACAGGGTCTGATCGCAGCTCCAGGCCTCCCAAACATCTTGATTTGCTGTGGTCTGAAATCAGAGTCGGGAGCCACAGGACAATATGGCCCCTTGTCTTGCTTGCTGCTCCCTCTCTGGTGCCCACAGGGTCCTTTCCCAGCTCACGGGCCAGGCCGGGTGAACCTGGGCCTCCGATGTAGCACCCTCCTTGTCTCACTACTTGGGTATCATTCCAAACTTGTCTCCCGTCCACAAAGTGCTCTTGGTCTCCTTGGCCACTGCCTGTGGCTGACGGAGTCCAGTGTGGGGGTCTGTCTGGGACAGCGACAGTCCTGAGCTCACCTGAGCAGGCCACTGTAGCAGAACTCGAAGAGACCAGACTCGTGCCAGTCACCAGCCGCCTCTGCGGGGTCCCCTCGCAGCACGGTGTGGAGGTTGGCATACATCGCGTCTGTGAGAGCCTGCAGGTTGCTGTGCTCTAGGGTCCTGAGGCGGGTGACAAAAGGGTGCAAGTACAGTCCCAGAAGGAAACATAACTCTCAGCCACCTCCCTCCCCAAACCTTGGGTCCCAGAGGCCATGGTCCCCACCGAAAATGGGTGTCTGTGGAAGACTGGCTCCAACAAGAAGGCATTATTATCTCTGTCACTATCAACAACAATGATGGTTACTCTCTACTGTGCTAAGCATACAGATCGCATTTCAGAGGAATAACAGTTACAGATGGAGAAACAGCAGCACGGGGGAAAGGGCCTGGCCCGAGGCCACACAGCCAGTGAGAGGCACAGCTGGGACAGAAGTCTGGTCCGCCCAACTCCAAACTAAACTCCTGACTGGGATAGTCTGTCTCTGCCTGGGGCACATTTCCTAGAAGAGGAGGAACTAAAAAGTCAACACTTCCCAGAATTCCAGGGAGGTCCTGTTTAGATCCTTAATCCCCTGATTAAGGACTCTAATGAAACACAACGCCAGGTGAATGAACATGACAGGAGGGAAAGGAATCTGGGCTGGTGACGTGGTCCCTCAGGTTGGAGAGACCCTGTCTGGGGACTGGGAGAAGAGAGAGGCTCTTCTGCTGAGCCTCCATGATGCACAGTCCATGCTGAGCCAAACTGAGGGTGCGATTGGAGGCCAAGAAATGTGGACCTCTCTCTAAGGGCCAGATGGCCAGATGGCTAGACCGGCAGCGCACAGCCAACAGTGACTCCTGCTGGCAGCAGAAAGAACAGCCGGCATGCACCCACTAGGGACTTCAGTTGCTTTGGTTTTGTTTTCTCCAAACAGTTTTTACTGTACACCTGCTGTGGAGCCAGGCACACCCCACCCAGGCCTTGGACCACCCACAGGGACCACCTCCAGCCACTCACGGTTTCATCTTGGCCTTCTCGTTACTGGGGTCGTAATGTGGGAGCTGCACACTGAAAATCCGCTCCATGAGTAAGACGGCGTAGGCGTGGAAGTCCAGCCTGGTGCGTGGCTCCCACATCACCTTGTCATAGGAGTGCGGGTCCAGGAGGACAGTGACATACCTGCCCCCCAACAGCACCTGCGGGGAGGAGTGCCCATGAATCACTGCTATCGTTTACATAGAAAATGTCCCCTGAAGTCTCAAGCGCTCCCAGGTGGGACTTTGGGGAGTGACTGGATCGTGGATGTGTGATACCAGATCACTGATGTAATAAGTGGATCGGTTCACTGATTGGGTTAATGAGGTTCTGGATGTGGCTGGATGGATTGGCTAAAGGCAGAAAGACCCACCCTGGGTGTGTGTGGCACCAACCAATAGGCTTGTAGCCTGAATGGAACAAAACGGAAGAGAGGAGGAGCTGGCTCTTGCTGCCTCCTGCCTGCCACACAGTCGACTCTTTCTCCTTTGCCAGGCCGCCCTGCCTTGGAGCCAGGAGACTATGAACTGAAACCTCTACA
The DNA here is from genome assembly GCF_053883595.1 of Heterocephalus glaber. NCBI lineage: Eukaryota > Metazoa > Chordata > Mammalia > Rodentia > Bathyergidae > Heterocephalus > Heterocephalus glaber. The sequence continues at coordinate 19,114,080 of NW_028258410.1, read as the reverse complement.
AACTGTGAACTAAAATAAACCTTCCTCCATTAACCTGTGTGTGTCAAGTATTTTGTCGCAGCGACAAGAAAGTAACCAAGACAACCACACAGTGCTCAGTGGTGGAGTCATCCCACACGCCAGGCACTGTCCTACAAGGGATGTAACAGTGTTCTTATCTACCCTCATCAGCACCAGCCAGGTAGGGACCCTCACTCCCCCGTGCATCTCACTGACAAAGGTGAGCAAGGCACCCCGGATTTCGTACTGAGAAGTGGCAGAACCAGGGCTGGAATTCAGTACTTTTTTAGTGTTCTTTACCATCTCACATGTAAGCACCCACCATGGCTATCTTGGTTACAGTCACATCTCCAGCAGCCAAGACAGTTTGCCTACAGAGGGCAACAAGAGGGTGCCATGGATTTGTGTATCATGGATGGATGGGGTGGGGGGTAAGGATGGGTGGAGGGGTAGGTGAATAAATAGGAAGGATAAGTGAATGGATAGAAGGAAGGAAGGGAGAGGGAGGGAAGGAAGAAGAAAAGAAGGGAGGGAGAAAGAGAAGGAAGGAAGATACAAGGGCAAGTGTTGGGTAAATGCTAGTGGATAGAATGTTAGATGACTAAATGGAAGAGCAGATCAAGGAATCTAATGCTGGATGAAGAGAAGGATAAATGGGCAGCTAGAGGTTGGCTGGAAACTAAATGTGTGCGTGAGTATTGGGTACAAAGATGGCAAGATGCTAAGGAGATACTGAGTAAACAGAATGGAGGGTGAATGTGAGATGGATGAATTTAGAAGTACTGGGGACCCCTGAAATGTTACTGGAAACCTCTGTAGTAGGTTTTAGTCTCTTGTTTAGTGTATGATGCAGGCCTGAGAAATCAAGCTAAAAGACAGAACTAAGAGAGACAGAAAGCAAGATGTCAGGATGACCAATGCTGGTGAAACCGACAAAGGTCCTGGCCAGCCTAAGCCGCTGATTTTTATTGGTAATCAATTAGGATAAAGGGTAGCTATGTGTAAGGGCAGAACTATGTGTGAGGATGCACAATCATGTGGTTTTTATGGAAATTAATGTAAGCAAGCCTCATAAAGGACAAGATAAAGCATTCTCAAATTAGGAACAGAATAGACAAAATATATGGTTGTAATTAGAACATTGTCTTTTTAGTAAAAAGGTTTTAGCTTTCGGAATGGAATTTGGGTGTGAGTTATTCTGACCTTGGCACATAGGCTTTGGCCAGACTCGTTTTTTTAAAACAAGCCAAATGTGGGGTTAACTCTTCACAGCTTATACTGTTTATAACCTGTTTTAGACATAATCAATATTGTAGTCTTCCACAAGAAGGATACATGGAGGGGCCGGGGATATAGCTCAGTGGTTTCCTCACCTGCTGCGCAAGCGCAAGGACCCGAGTTCGATCCCTGGTACCAAAAAAAAAAAAAAAAAGAAGGATACATGGAAGGTGGGTCTATGGATGGTAGCTGTGGAGTGGATGCTGGGAGAAGGGATGGATGGAGATATAAATAGATAGAGGTTGACACCAGATACTGCATGGATGGACAGCTGAGTGTTGGGTGGACAGTGGTAGGTGGATGGAAAGACGGGTAAATAAATCAAAGAATGGAAGGTAGTGGGACTTGAATCTAGGGATGAAAGTTTGATGGATGCTGGGTACATAAGAATTCTGGGTAAATTTCAGTAGGCAGAGGGACAGAGGTGGATAAAGGGCTGAATAGACACGGGAAACATGCGGAAAGAGAGATGAGTGAGTGGTGGGTGGGAGAGTGCTGGGAAATGCTGAGTAGGAAGGCGGAAGAGTAGTGTGAGGCGGAAAGTGACTGCATGGCTAGGGGTCAGCTGGATGGATGGCAAGGACCGAGAGACGGTGAATAACTGCATAGCTCAACACTGGAGGAGCTGAAAGGACGCTGAAAAGAGGCGGGTCAGGAAGCACTGGAGGGACAGATGGACAGAAAGTGGGTGGGCCCTGGGTGTGCACAGATGGGCGGCTGGCGTATGGACAGATGCTGGAGCACAGTGCACGCTAGGTATGAGGCCAGCTGCTCATCCCCTTCCCTCCAGGAGGCACTTACGGTAAAGATGTCACCATGCTTGTCCTTCATTCTAGTGAGGAAGCTGGCGACATCTCTTCCAAACTCCAGGGCGTGGCCCAACCAGGGGATGCTGCCCAGGTCCAGCGGAGGCTCACCAGGTCGCCTGCAGAAGACATGGCACTTAGCACAGGAAAGCAAGGAAGGGGACAGAGTGCCACCATGGGGAGGTCACTGGAGAGGTCAGGGCAGGCTCCACGGAGGAGGCACTGGGCAGAGACTGGAGTGGTGAGGGGGAGGCACATGGGCATCCAGGAGAAGGGCTTTCTAGGGAAACAGTAAGTGCAAAGGCCCTGGGGTTGAGCTGTGTGTTCAGTAGGGAGGCGAGTGAGGCCGGACTAAGGCCAGCAAGGAGAAGCCATGGGCCCTGAAGCCAGAGGAGTGATAGGGCAGAACAGAGTCTCGCAGGCAGCTCTGAGGACGTCGGCTTCTTCTTGAGTGATGCAGAGCCAGGGAGAGTGTCAAGCAGTGGAGGGACAGGAGGTGGAGCAGGTGTTTGCAGGATGCTTTTGGCTGCTGTGTCCAGAATGGGCTGTCTGGGGCCCCGTGGGGCAGCCATGCCCGCGGAGGAGGAGCGCCTCCCAGCGCCCAGTGTTCTCGGGTTTTGGTCATCGCGCACACCCTGGCCTGCCCACGGAGACAGAAGAGAGCACAGCCGGCTCTACCAGCTTCACTCCGGCCCTGACTGCCCCCTGCAGCTCCAGACCTCAGGTGCCGCAGTGGCGAGATCCAGGCCAGCTCCCGAGTGCCAGCCTGTGCAGCCTGGGGCGAGGAGGTCAGCATGGGCTGAGGGAGGAGCAGCGGTAACAACGGTCCTCTCTCAGGGGGAGGCAGGGCTCTACGGTGGCCCACAGAGACCACATCTGTGCGCGACCCCTCGGCCAGTGCCGCTGGGGCAGGTGGCCTTAGGAAAAATCATTCTTAACAGACCGGGGAGCCAGGGCTAACAAGGGACAGGGCTCTTCCCAGCAAAGAGGTTTGCTCACTGGTCACCGACGACAGCCCTGTCTCCTGGTTCCGGCACACTGTCCTCAAGGTGGTCACCTCCGCTACCCATGTTTTCAGCAGAAATTCTCATCTTCTGAATTTCTATTCAGAACCTTTTTTATTTTTTTTATTTTTACTTTTTGCTACCGGGGATCGAACTTGGCTCCTTGGGCTTGGGCAGCAGGCAGCAAAACCACTGAGCTAAATCCCTAGCCCCAGAACCTTTTTTTAGACTCTAATTCTTTTCTATGCTGGTTTTTCATGTTTTGGATTTTTTTTTTTTTTTTTTTGGTACCGGGGATCAAACTTGGGACTTTCCCCTTGTGAGGCTGGTGGTGGAACCACTGAGCTAAATCCCTGGCCTGGTTTTTCATGTTTTGCATCATTTTGTTTAGCTCTGCTGGCTTTTCATAGGTGTCTTGTGTAGATTTGCAGATTTGTTTTATTTGGCCCATTATCTGTTTACTTCTATCTTCTGTGAGCTTACAAAATGCCTTATTGGCCTGTTTTGTTATCTCTTGTTATCCTCTCAAAGATTCGGGTGTGTGGCTTTTGCCTTTCTCCCCTTCTATGCCCTATGGATCAGCTTTCCAAGTGCTGGGAGTTCTGCTAGGCACTGTTTCCTTGTCCTCCCATGTTTCTGTTTGTTGTGGTGAGGCTTGTGGGCTGTGGCAAGCTTTGTTGCTAGTACTGAGACCATTTAGTTAATGTCTACTTTTCAGTGGTGCCCTCTGCATGTAGGTAAGTATTGGTCTTTGCCTCTGTCCCAACATCCAACCACCTCCATTTACTTGAGTGAGAAGGCTGCAGTTATGTGGCTCAGTACCCAGTTCTCCAGGAATGGGCCACCGCTGTATTGTTAATGACCCCAAGCCAAGCCAGATATGGGCATCTAGAGAAAACTAATTGATACCAACAACTATGTCACCTTGGCTATAGTAAGAAAATCAGCAACAATAATAGCATCAAAGACAAACTGGATAGTGACAAACTCTAAGGACCAATAATGTACCACCCTTAACCATAGAAAAGAGATCTATAATTATAGTATGAACACTAAGACAAACCAAATACTGACTTAATACTGACCTACAGCAAATATCTACTACTAAATGGAACAACTTTACTCCAGTAACAATAGAATAGTATTGAACAATAATAGCATACCAGTAACTAGCTACCTAGAGATTCATACTAGTTGTACTAGTAAAGGTAGAGAGAACCAGAGAATGAAAAAAGTAAAATTTGAAAAATTGATCAATGGGATATGAGAAAGAGGAGAGAAAAGAGAGACAGGGAATCCTACTGAGGAGTAAAAGGAAATTAACAGTGTTAGAAAACAGTCACAGGAAAGAATGAACAAGAAAAAGGAAAGCAGAGCATAAGGCAGGAAATGAAAGATAAGAGGCAGAAGAAAAATGAAAGGGGAGAGCCAGGGATTTAGCTCAGTGGTTTTGATGCCTGGTGTGCAAGCGCAAGGACCTGAGTTCGATCCCCGGTTCCCCCCCCCAAAAGAAATGAAAGGGGAAAGAAAAAATGAAAAGAAACTAAAAAGAACAACAAAGACCAAAAGAAGAAAAAGAGGGCATCAGTAGAGCCTGGCAGCCGGAGTGGGCCTGCTCGCTTCCCAGCAGGGAATCAGCGCAGGAGAGGGGCCCGAGCCATGGGAGAATCCTTCTTGCCTGCTTTGAGGACAGAAAGGGCCCCAAGGCAAGGAACGTAGGTGACAGCAGTCTCAGGGCAGGCGGGAGACAGGGACCTTGGTCCTCCACCTTCGAGCTGGGTTCTGCCCCAAGCTTCCGGGGGAAAGGCGGCTGTGACCACCTTGATCTCAGCCTTGTGAGCCAGGGGCACCGTGCCCAGCCGCCCCCCAGACTTCTGCCAAGGCTGTGAGCGACTGACCAGCTGCTGCTGAAGCTGTTAACTCCGGCGGTTTGTAAATAACCACTACACACAGACTCACAGGGCACTGGAGGCAGGGACCATGAGCTAAGAGAGCCTCCCTCCGTGAAGATCACAGAATGAGGCTCACAATGCTGTAGGACCCACAGTGGATCCCTGGAAGCCCCTGAAAACCAGTCAGGGGTGTAGAAAGCCCCAGAAACTCACCTGCTGCAGGAGTGAATGAGGGGAACCTCACTCTGGCTCATTCACCCTCTGGCCAGAAACTCACTGAGATACACAGGGGGCAGGGCTGCTGGGGCCCTCCAGCCCTCCCTACTTTATCCCCACTAGGATGGCTGCAACATTTAAAAGGAACATAAATGTTAGCAAGGATGTGGATAAACTGGAACCTGCACTGGAATGGAAAAGGGTGTGGCTGCTTTAATAGCCAATCTGGTTTTCTCAAAAAGTTGGACACAGACTTATTCCATGATCCGGCAGTGCAGCCCTGGCACTGCAGATGCATGGTGACACAAGGGCTGGCACACAATTCCTGACAGCAGCATTATTCATAACACTAGTCACAAAGCAGAAGCAACTCAAACACCCCTTGACTGATGAACAAATGAACCAAATAAAAGTGGTATATCCATGCCACGGAACATTACTCAGTCATAAAAAGGAAAGAAGGTCTGATTCATGCCACAGCGTGGGTGAACCTTGAAACCATTAGGCTACATGAACGAAGCCAGTCACGAAAAGGCCACACACTGTATGATTCCACTTAGGAGAAATACCCCCCAAACAGGGAAATCCAGAGACAAAAAGTTGATCAGTGGTTGCCAGGGGAGTTGGGAGTGACAAGTACAAGGCTTTCTTTGAGGTGTGATGAAAATACTCTGGGATTTCATAGTAGGGGTAGTTGCTCAATCCTGTGAACATACTATGAGCCACTGAATTGTGCACTTTAAATGGGTGAATTTTATGGTATGTGAATTATATTTTGTTAAAGAAAAAATAGGGAAGAAGTGTGATTGAGACAGTGGGGGGATAGGTCAGAGAAGGTGGTCAAGGAAGGCCTCCCCAGGGAGGTTCCATGTGAGCAAAGACTGGAAGGATGACGAGGGGCGCTTTGGAAGGGCAGGGAAAGCGCAACACAGGCAGCAGCAACAGCATGTGCAAAGGCCCTGCGGTGGAGCATGCTGGATGAGGCTTCCAAGACATAAGAGCTGATGTGACTGGAGTGGAGAACATCCAGATGCGACATGACCAATGAGACTGGAGGTGACCTGGAGGATGGTGAGGGCCTGAATGTCAAGGTGAGAGTCTGAGTTCTGTGCCAACTGTGAGGAGACCCAGTGGAGGATTTGAAATGGGAGTCAGGAAGTGATGTTATTATAGACAGCTAAGTTAGGTAGCAATTTTATAGGCAGTCAGCTAGGGAGGCCCTCAAGGGAGGCAGGGCAGAAAATGAAACAGAACACACTACAACTGTGACTGGAGGCAGATTCGTCAAAGGCCAGGCCTCAAGATAAAGATGGAGCCGGGCATGGTGGTGCATGCCTGTAATCCTAGCACTCAGGAGGCTACGGCAGGCGGATCTCCACAAGTTCAAAACCAGCACGGGCTACATAGTGGGGTCAAAGCCAGCTTGAACTACAGATCGAGACCCTGTCTGGAAAAAGAAAGAAAGAAAGAAAGAAAGAAAGAAAGAAAGAAAGAAAGAAAGAAAGAAAGAAAGCAAGAAAGCAAGAAAGCAAGAAAGCAAGAAAGCAAGAAAGCAAGAAAGCAAGAAAGCAAGAAAGCAAGAAAGCAAGAAAGAAAGAAAGAAAGAAAGAAAGAAATGGAATGAGCAGGCCTACATGTCTCCTTAAGGGATAAGCAATAAGTTGAAGATTATACTATATTGGTATCACCTGGCCCAATAAAGTCTGGATAGACAGCAGCCACCCAGGTTGGTAACCAGAACTTCCCAACTCATCCCTTCCTAAACACGTCTTTATTCTTTCCATGTACCCTTGCTACGTGACCTGCGTCCTTCCCCATCGGATCAATATTACCTAAGTGGCGATACTTATAATCTTATCAGTTGATCATAATTTTGACCCACGTTGTACCTTTGTACCTACCTCGTGATTCTTTTAAAAGAGACAATAAAAGGAGGCTTTTTCTATTCAAAGGTATAATTGAATAAGTAGATTTGTTTACAACCATTCTTGTGAAATACTTTGTTTAAAAAAACACGACCATTGGGGCCGGGGATTTAGCTCAGTGGTTTCGCTGCCTGCCTCACAAGCGCAAGGACCCGAGTTCGATCCCCAGTACAAAAAAAAAAAACCACAACCAGGCCGGGGCATGGTGGTGCACGCCTATAATCCCAGCACTTGGGAGGTTGAGGCAGAGGGATTGCTTCAAGTTTGAGGCCAGCCTGGGCTACATAGTGAGTTCAAAGCCAGCCTGAACAAAGGGAGACCCTGCCTCAAAAAACCAAAAAAAAAAAAAAAGAAGAAGATAACCAACTTCTTTGAAAACAGCAGACACATACCTCACCTATGACCACCTCATGATTTTGCTCTATAAAACATCCCCTGAGAAGTGGGGTCTGTGGCAACCCACTTTGGGGTCCCCTCCTGTCTCTCAAGAGCTATCTCTCTCTCAATACATTTTTCCTACTCTTAACCTCCGTTGTTCCTTAGAATTCATTCTTCGATTTTGGGGACCCTGAACTCGGCGTATCTGACATCTAGCAGGTTGGGAGTTTTGTTTTTTCTCCTATAGTAACATGACTATGCTTTTAAAGGGTAGCAACAGAGAGACACAAGAGGAAGGAGGGAGATGACAGGAGACTACTGTGACCACCAGGAAGAGCAGGCCTGGCATCTGGGTCCCCCACTTCCAGAGCAGGAGGCATCTGTCCATGCCCACAGTAGTTCAGGAGAGCATCCGTCCTCTCTACCTCTTCCCCCTCCACTCCTGTCCCCCAGCATAACCCAAGGGGTCCAACAGGAACAGGAGGTGGCCAGAAAAGAACAGCCAGGCTTGAGGACTAGGGTTGGGGGAAGATGGAGCAGGCCCAGAGAAGACAGAGGGACAGAAAGTGCCTTCCCCATCCAGCCCCTGGGCCCTCCTGAGCCCCAGCCAACGTCTGAGCCCAGAGCCCAGTGTTCCAAGCTCAGTCTCCCCAGACCAAGAGGAAACTCAACACCAGGAAAGGCCAGGGACCTTCCTTTCCCTGGTCTCCAGGGAGCCCCTGGGCTGGGGCAGCTTCTCTAAGACTCTACGGGTCATGAGGGCAGCGCCTGCATGGGACCCACCTACCAGCCAGGGTATGCCAGGCCCTACCCGCCTGGGTCAGAGCCCACAGAGACAGGACCTTGGGCAGGGAGGAAGGAGGGCCTGGTGGCTGTGAGCCCACACTAGCACCGCACTTCTTGGCTTCAAATCCCAGCCAAGCGTTTTGCTGGCTGTGTGACAGCCTCTCTGGCCTCAGTCGCCTGGTCTATAAAATGGGAAGTGAAAACACGGCTGGTCATGTCAGGCTGCAAAAGGGGTGAAGGGCACCACAGAGCACATAGGAGAGTACCTGGCCCTTGTAGCCTGAATGCAGCTAGGAAACAGGACCACAAAGACTCCCAGGTCCATAGCCTAAGTGCCAACTACACCTCAGGCACTAGGTTTGGCATTTTCCAAATGACTCCCTGCTTGGTAAGACTGGCCAAGTTGCGGAGCCCTGGCCATGGGAACGCCCCCCCCAACACAATGCATCCCCCAAACGCATGAGGAAGAAAGGAGCACTGTGAGGCCCATTTTACAGAGAAGGAAACTGAGGCAGAGTGACCATGGAGGAGCTGGGTTTCCAGCCAGGCAAGTCAGGCTGCAGGGCCCAAGCTCTTGATACCTGCAGACCCCAGGCCACCCCAAGGGGACACTGACTCCCACTTTGCTGATGAAGAAACCTGACAGAGTTCTGGGATTTTCTACACCCAGGCCTGAGGGCTTCCCCTGAGACATCTTGGGGTGAGGCTTCCTCGCCTGCCCTTTCTCCAGTCAGCTCGCTGCCCAGCGAGCCTGGTGTTATTCCTGGCAGCTGGCTTCTCCCCAGAAAAGTCCCAAGATGGTACAGACAAAGGCAAGAAGCAGGAGACCAGGCACGGGTCTGGACCCCAGGCCACTGAGGCCCAGCTGCATTCCAGGGTGACTCAGCCTGAGGCCAGCCGAGGGGAGAGAGGCTCTATTTCAGAGCCTGTGGTCTCCAGCCTTGCCCACTAACACTCTTGCTTCTGGGGACTGCCAAGTCCAGAGTGGGAGCAGAGTGAGGTCTGATCCCATCGCCGCTCTGGCCCACACAGCGACTGTCACCTGCTCATGGCAGTTCTGATGTCGGATGCCCCTTCCGATTCCCCCCGCTGAGTTCTGATTCCCAGCAGGAGTCCAGAAACTGTCCTTGCTCACTCCAAGACCCCCTTGGCCTCCTGCCTGGGTTTCTCCCCAACCAGAACCTTGCAGGCCAGGCCAGGGCTGTCACCACCTCTGGGCCCTGACGGATGGCATCCTCCCTGCAGGGACACTCCGGGGGAGCAGAGACCTGCTGTGCACTCCGGTACTTAGAGCCATGCCTGGCACAGAGTAGGTGCCTGGCACACAGGGACTCGGGCTCTGGGAGGATGTAATGGGAGCCACAGGGCTGCTTTCTGCTCCACTGGGCAGGAGCCACCTAAGTTCCCGTATACTTAGCCTGCTCTTCCCCAGGGCCGACCCACAGGCCTCTAGGGGCTTCTATCGGCCATAAACAGGGGTCTCTTTTAGCTTTTCCACACCTCCCCTCACTGCCTCTGCCTGTGTAGAAAAAGCAGGTGGGCTTCTCACTTTGGTTTTTGATTTTTCTGCTTTTGAGACAGCACAGATTCAGATCATAATAAACAGAAGAAAAGAACAGCGGGGGAAGCACAGTGATAAGCAGAACAGCTGCAAGTTGGAGAGCCACCGGGGAGCGGCAGGAACTGTGGCAAGGTTTGGAGAAGGCTCTGCTGCCGAGTCCCAGGAAAGTGCGGCTAGATCTTCCAGCTCTGCACAAGGAGCTGGAGACTGGAATTCCTGCGTATAGAACCTCCCACTTTTCTCGCCTCGTACTATGTGGTACAAACCCCTGGTATGACTAAGCTGAGGCCCACTGTTTACCGACCTCTGCTACTGCAAGCTAGAATGAAGCAGATTTATTTATAACCTAGGAATTCTGCACCCTATAGGGCAGCAAACCAGCCCTCAAGCCACAGGAACCCTTTCCTGGATGCCATGTGGCCTCTGGTACCCCAGCCGATGGGTCTCCCACCCAAGAGACCTCTGTCCATGCTTCCTGCAGCAGCCACACCAGCCCAAAGAGGAAGAGTTGTACTCAGCTTGGTAAAGTGGCTAGAGACTGAGAGAACACCTCTGTGAGCAACCTCAGAGTGCAGATGGGGAAACAGGCCCAGAAAACAAAAAATGTTTATAGTACCCACATGGCAAACATTAACTTCAGTGGGCCCAGAAAGCAGAATCTGAACTTCCATATCTCCAGAATGCCAGGCATCCAGTTCCCAGTGATAAAGGGGGAAGAGATGCAACTCCTAAACCTGCTAGATATCCAAAGTGCGAGTTCCTGTTCTCCAAAATCAAAGAATGAATTCTAGGAACAACGGAGGTTAAGAGTAGGAAAACCTTATTGAGAGAAAGATAGCTTCTGTCTAAGAGAGACAGAAGAGGGACCAGAAAATGGGTTGCCCACTCACCCAACTTCTCAAAGGCGTTTTACGGGGCAAAGCCATGAGGTGAGGCTCAACCAGTAAGATTACAAGTACAGTCGCTTAGGTAATACTGATCCAATGAGAAATCACAAGGTGGACAAAACTATGAATAATCAATAAGATTATGACAACTATAGTTGCTTAGGTAATATTGATTAAATGGGGATCCAATGGGGAAATGAGTCACGTAGCAAGGGGTGGGTCAGGGATCTTTCCTGGAAGATCTTGGTCCCCCACCCAGGTGATTGATACCTATTTAGAATATCAATCACTGCTATTCATCTACATGGGCGTAGTAGTTTCTCTCCTACTACTCTGGCCTTCAGAGAATGTATCTTGATTGTCCTCCCTGTTGGAGCCTCCTGGGCTGGCCCTAGCTGCCTACAAGATAGCTACTTAACTTAGCTATCTGCAATACCAGAGCCCATGAACTATTTGGCTGCCTCTACCTACCCCAGAAAACGTGCAGCCCACAGTGCCCCACAGGAGAGACCACAGCACAGCATGTGAAACATCAAAAGCACTGGAAACAACCAAAAAGCCCATCAACAGGGACATGAATATACAGAGGAAAAAAACCCCTGAAACTTCATTCCATCAAATGATGAAATACATAAGACCCAAAGAACAGACTACATCTCTATGCAGCAAGATGAATGAATGTCAGGGCCGGGGATTTAGCTCAGTGGTTCCAGTGCCTGCCTTGCAAGTGCAAGGTCCCAAGTTCGATCCCTGGTACCAAAAAAAAAAACCAACAAAAAAACCATGAATGAATGTCAAATCTGAAATTTGGAGTGAAAAAGAAACAAACGTTATGTCCTAAAAACATTTCCACACAGAGCGTGAGAAAACCTGAAGAGTTTAGAAAAATAACTCATTGCTCCACAGGGAAACTTATTCTTTTTCCTTCCTTTTGTTCAGGTGAATATTTGAATGCATAATTTTAAATTTCAGCTGGAAAAGTGTCTGGAGAGGGAAGAAAATTAGAGAGCTTATTGTTTGAAAAATCAACCAAGGCATTGTTTAAACATTAAGGTTTTCTGGCCGGGGATTTAGCTCAGTGGTGCCACCACCTGCCTCCCAACTGCAAGGTCGGGAGTTCGATCCCAGGTAACAACAACAACAACAAAAAAGTAAAGTTCTCAATGTTTCTGGAATTTCAGACTCCAATGTAAACATACACACAAACACTACACTGACAAGTTCACACCTATGCACATAAGAGTAATTATTAAAACATCTGGGAAAGTGGAGAAGAGATGACAACTAAAGGCAAAGTGCTGGCCTGGGCTGGATGGGGACATTAATGAGAAGTTGATTAAATACCAGTAACGTCCAAAGTTTAGTCAATAGTAATGATCAGCGACTCTATAGCAAGAAAAAAAGCTACTGCAAGCACCCTTTTGAGTCACCGATTCTCCAGGCCGAAGGAAAGCCTTCGGGGCCAGGAGGCCAGGGTTCTGCCCTGTCCCTGTGAAACCTCAGGGGTGGGGACTCCTTTCGGGCCTCAGTTTCCCCCCTGGCAGATGTCAATAACACCGAGCCTGTGGGCCCCACGCAGGGACTCCAGGACCGGGATCCCGCAAGAGGTGGCTCCGGGCTGCCCTGCGCCCCCAGGGCCTCTACTTAGGGGAAGGGGGCGCAGGTGGGGGCGGCCCGGCCGAGGCTGCGGCTTCTTCCACCGGGGGCCACGCGAGGCTGCCTGCACCCACCCGGTAGATCCGAGCACCTTCCTCGGGAGACCCCGGTGCTCAGCCCGGGCGGGAAGGGCGCCCCGCCGGGACCCGCCGCCCGCACACCTGGAACCCGCTCGGAGCGCAGCGGCTCCTAGGCGAGTGGGGACCGGGCGGGCGGACACTCACCGCGCGCGCCGGCGGCTCAGCAGCAGCAGCAGCAGTAGCAGCAGCGCGGCCAGGAGGCCGAGGAGCGCAGCCCCGGACATGGCCGGCGGCGGAGGGCGCGGGCTCGGCTGGTCCCACTCACTGCTGGCGCCGAGGCACCGACCCTGGCTCCCGCCCGGGCCTCGAGACCCCTCCCCGGGCCCCAGCAGGACAGGCCCCGCCCCCGGGAGGGAGGGTGTGGGCCGGGGCGGAGGACCTAGGGTGGACAAGAGGATGGAGGAGACGGAGGAGGAGGAGGAGATGGAGGCGGGGGCTGCGGGGCGCCGGGGAGGGAGGAGGGGAGGGAGGAAACGGGGAGGGGAGGGGAGAGAAAGTGGAGATGTGGGACTGCATAACCTTCGTTCCTTTTCTCCAGCCCCATTGTGATTAAATGTGAGTTAATGGATAAAGATGCTTGTTAGTTTTGGGACACTAGATAAAAATCTGTAACAGACCTAGAGTCCCAAAGTAAACTACTCAACTCCTTGTTTGCCCAGAACTGATGTTCCGGGCACCACAATTTTTAAAACAAGCTGCAAATGTCTGCTGACCATCAATACGTGACAGTCGGCCACTAACCTTTGTCCCTTTTCTTTAATTCTATATGTTAACTTCCCCCTCAACCTCTATAAGAACAGCCTCGGATTCTGAGCCAGTGGCCTCTTCTAAGCTATTTTGCTTTGGGAGTGCCGTCTGGCCAGACTAATAAAGGTCTGTTTTATTTTCCAACTTGTCTGGTGTGTTCCTTCCCGGGTGTTCTTCGCTACAGTCAGCTCCTCGGAGCGTTTGGTAAGGCCCTCGGTCTTACAGAGAGACCGCGGGGTGCTGGGAGGGGACGAGGAGAAAGAGAGGGGCTTCCCCCGCTGTCCGCTGGACCGGACTCGGACACCCCGGCCCCGCCCGGGCTGTTGGAGACTTTGGGTCCCCTGGGCGGGCCAGGCTCGGTGCGGCCCCTGGCTTTTCCACAGCGCAGTTGGTCACAGTTCAGGGACCAGGACAGCACTCAGGGCAGCCTGGGGCCCACGGTGTGAAGCAGGCCTCCCACGAGCTCCTCAGGCCATGGTGGCCCGGCTGTGCTTAGAGTGCCAGGCCCTGTGCCCGCAGCTCTGTGAGGACCTCCCTGCGGGATGGAGACAGCCCTGGTTGCCACCCTGCCCTTCCCCGTTCACACCTGGGAAGCCTTGGGGAGGTGGCTTGACCAACCCTCTGAGTCCAGCTCCTTACTGGAAACGGGAGGCTCAGAGCTGTGCTTGCTTCAGGGAGCTGTCCTCAGGCACTGGTGAGCTTGTCCACAGAAGGGAACAGCAAACTGTGGCGGCCTTGGCACAGGTAAGTTTTATGAAACAAAGGGCCTGAACAGGACCTGGGATCCAGGAAGTCTGGCACTCAGTGGTCCTGCACCTCGCCCTCCCTGACCGGCAGACTTCCTGTCATCTTCCTGTGGTGGCCTGTGGTGCCCTGGTCTCTGGGTGTCTGTCCTCATCTCCCTAGAGTCCAGTCTCCCCTCGGAAGTCAGAAGGCTCCACCCGGAACCTTGTCAGAACCCATCCCGGAACTTGCTCCGAGCCTGCCATGGCTCCTCACTCAAAGCATAGCTGGACCAGCATGACCTGCCAACCACTTCCCCTCCCTGACTTGGCTCCCGCTGCACCCACTCTGCCCCAGCCCCCCGACCCCGGCCCCTCCCCAGAGGTGCCCCTCTGCCCAGATGGTCCTCCCTAGGGGATATCCACCCAGCTTCCTCCTGTTTGTTGGGGGCAGGTGACAGAGTGTTGGCACTTCACACCTCCTGCCATCATATTAGAGATTCAGTTTGTAAACTGCTCACTTAGTCTCCGGTCTCAGTGATACAGGAAAAATATATCTCCCAACCTGTCAGATGTCAAATGTTCTGAGTTCCTGGTCTCACAACAAGGAACGAAGTCACAAACCAAAGGAGGGAGTGAGGTGAGTTTTATTGGAAATAGGAAGGAGAATAGCTCCTGGATTTCCAGGAGGGCCCCACGTGTGTGGCCACTGAGGTGCTTTGTCAGGAATGATTTTCACAGCAAAGTCACAGCGTGAGTGGAATGTGGATCAAACTACAATCAACCTGAAGGGTCACAAATATAGCCCCTTAGCTAACATTGATTAATAGGGAGAGGAGTCACATAGCACATGTTTATCCTTTAAGGAGGCATGCGGGTCTGCCATTTGGTCTCCATCTTGTGCCTGCAGCCGCGATCTTAATGTCTTCATTTTGTGCTGACTTCCTTGAGGTCCCAGTTCCTGTCTGACTGTATATTAATTTCTCTCTAACTTAGCTTTAGTACTTTACACTGCCTGCTATCATTTTAGAGATTGAATTTATAAATTGCCTACTTAATCTCAGTGGTCAAGGCAGTGGGATGAACCTCATGTGGGCTCTTCACGCGGCCTCAGGGATTTGGAACAACAAGTGAGGAAACGAGACTCCTGAACCTCTTTTTTATTTACCCAGCAACTGTCTGCCCATGAGGCCAGCAATCCCCAGCAGCCTTCGTGATGGGCATGGATGGTTCTCTCCAACTTTGAGGAGCTCAGGCTGTCTTCTGGCAGTGGGGTTCACAGCCAAGACCCAGCTGTTGGCCTGGGGCAGTCCACCTCAGCCGTGCAGGTGGCAGTCCCACCTCAGTGGAGAAGGGAAGACAACCTCGGAGTCTCAGAGCAGGAGCAATGGCCTAACCCAGGTGACACCACATCTCAGTGCCTGACAGCATTCAGGGAAATTAGGCACTGTTGGTGCATACTCCAGTTCAACCTCTCCCAATATCTGTGATCAGGACTCCATTTTAGTTTTCTCATCTGTAAAATGGGAAGAACAGGTCCTTCCTCACAGGGCTCAGTTAAATGAGAGAATGGATCATTCAGCACAGGGCCTGGCATGACACAGCTGCTCAATAGGTGTCAGCTCTTCCACCCACAACCGCTGGCTTCAGACTATAGCAGCATGGCCTCAGCCTGAATCCCTGCTGATACCCTGTTCCCACCTCTCCCCATGGAAAAACCCTTCTTGAGAGGGTGCTCCTGGCTCCTCCCTCTCCAGCAGCACCTGATTTATTCAGAAATCTGTGCAGAGCAGGTGTCTGGGGATGTGGCCCTGCCCCTTGGCCAGGAATGAATCCGCACTGGTCTGAGCACCCGCAGGGAACTGCTGGAAATTGTTTCCCTCCCTCTTTGCCTCATCTTCTTCATTGGGGGCCATCATATGGGGGGTTAGCAGGTCATGTCCTAAGGCAGGGAAACTGCAGAACCCCAGACAGAGCCACTAAAGCACCAGCCCTGGAAACCCAACCTCTAGACTTCTTGTTCAATGAGTTAAGACATCGTGAGTCAGTTTTTCTCCTACTTCAAGCCAAAACCACTCCTGAGATGGCCTTCTTCTGCCTATGGCTATGGGGAGACTCAGTGAGATAATGTCTTCCGGCCATAGCGCGGTCCTCGCCCGACAATATGGCCTCATCTTGTTGCTGGAACTTTGTACAGGCTCTGTAAGCATCGGGCTGAGGGACTCCTGACCCCCTGCTCTGGCATCTCACAAGAACATCTAGGCTGAAAGGTTGCCGAAATCCCCAACTCCCTGGGCTAGGACCGAGGGGCCCTGCTGAGGGCAGAGCTGGGGAGGCCTCCAGGGAGAGGAGCGAAGGTGCCTCGAGGATGACCCACCTGAGAGCCAAGTTTGCATCCTGGGGAACCCCTCACTTCACCCGTGACCCTGGGCAAGTCCTCTGCCCTCTCTGAGCCTCGAGGCCTGATGTGCGGCAGGGCTTGTCGCTGGCAGTAGAGAGGGCAGGAAGTCACCCACGAGGCTCTGACCCGGGAATCTGACCTGGGACGTGAGGCCCACAGGTCAGGTACAGGAGACGTCAGGAAAATTCCCCCACCCCCAGTGACAAGCCCTGGATGAGCCACTGGAGGAGTCTCGCGTGTCCAGATGTTCACTGTCTGGCAGAAAATGGACAGCTGGCCAGGGTCCCATGCCGCCAGCCTCTGCTCTCTTATCTGGCTTCTGTGGGGTCACAAGATGATGTCAGGACCCCCTGTCCCCCCCTGCACGGGGTTCTGCCTGGGAAAGGGCAGCTCTTCCCACCCCACGTCCTGCTTCCTGCCTCCCGGGGATCAGGTCTGGTTCGGGTCTTTGTCTGCATTCTAAAGACTACAAACAAATTGCATTAGGAGAGGAAAATAATGTGTGGGTGTTGCCTTCTTCCAAGCTGAAAACCACCCCATCAGCCAAGGGCAGTTTTCAATATTAACTTTAGTTGATAACTTACACATTTGAAAGTCTTTTCCATAATAAGTCACTTAATCCCTACGCAGACCCTATAAAAAGGACACTATCATTACTCCCAACCTGCAGCTGGTGGAACCAAGCCCCAGAGAGGCTCAGCAACTCAACCAAGGTCACACAGTACTTCCTTTGATAGGCTGGACCATGGCACTGTGATGTCCTCTTGGGTCTGACTCCTTTACTCCCTTATGCTGTGCACACACCTGCACCCTTCCCACTTCCTCTCATGGCCGCCACTACTTACTCACCTGGAAGCCCTGCCTTTCTCTACCTTTCTGTTCATGCTAATCTGTTATGGGAAGGAGTGTTAGTTAGTCCAGGTCGCCCCAGTCAGCCAAGAAGCATGAGATGTGGCTTTTATTGGAGGAAATGCTAGGGAGGTAAATGAGGAGGGAGCCAGGACACTGAGGGGAAAGGGTGGAAGAAATGGAAAGGAGGGAGGTTGGTGGGCTGCAGGCAGCTCTGGGAGCTCAGCAAGGCTGACAGCAAGTCCTGGAGGCTCCAGAGGAACCCCGGGTAACTGGGTACAGGCCTGGCTTTGAATCCCTGCCTCCCTGGATGAGTAGCTGAGTGGTCCCTGGGCAGCTGGACCAGTGCCCCACTGTGCAGATGCTGCGTGGCCCAGTCAATGGGCCTCCCTCCCAGGGGCTCTGGGAGGCGCCTTTTTATGGTCGCTGCAGGAGGAGCACAACTGCTACCTAAAACAGCAACAAAAGCTGACTATCCCTGCTTCTGCAGGCACAGCCACAGCAGTGCCAGGATCCCTGCTTTCACTAGCAGGAGTGGGACCAGGTGGAGGGAAGGGGGGAGAAGAAGGCGAGACTCAAGCTGAAAAGTTCCTTTTCTTTTGTGCCACTAAAGAGAGGGTGGCAAGTTCAAGTCTCCCTGCAAGTATTGTCAACATACAGAGCGAACCAGCCGCCTCAGGGAGGAAATGGGGAAGGGTAGGATGGTAGAACATGGCAAGGTGCTACCTCATCCGAAAAGAAGCTGCCTCTACTCTGTTCCAGCCAACTATAACCATGTAGAAATGTCGGGGGCTGATCAGATGCCTGAATACCTGTAGGAAGGATGATAGGGCATAAAAAAAAGAGACAGAGACAATATTCAAGGTACAAGAGGGACCAACAGAAGCCTGCCTGTAGTGGACAGACTCAACGAACTCCACAGTGGACCCATTTTAGTTATTCAACAAGAAGCGCAGGGGAGGAAGTAGTGTACTTTTCCAGCCACTTCGGTAAGATTAGGGTAGTAAAATAGGAAGCAAATTTAACATCTCCAAGGCAACAAGCTAAGGTCCTTCCCCATACATGGATGCCTGCATTTTGTATTGTCCTCACCAAATGCTATCTTGTCTCAGGAGCTCTGTGATTACAGCTTTCCCACACAGCCAGGACTTCTGTAACCTTGCATGTACTTCTCTATTCCTGAGGCAAGTCAACACCAGCCCAGGACTGTGGGGCCTGTGGCCTGGCCCCTACCAATCTTTACATATCATGGCTAGTCCTCAACATAAAGATAGGTGCCCCTTGTGGCCAAGTCTTCCGATTCAAAAGAAACCAGAATAAGGGCTTTGAGTACTTTAAAATTGTGTGATAGAGTTGGTCCCCTATCGATACACATTTGCAATGGGTCAGAGGATGGGGCTGGCCAGAGGTTGGATCAGAGCTATGGTGACCAACTGGTGGCCAGAGGAGTCATTGCTGAGTTACACAGTAATAAACATGACCATCCTAGAATAGAGTAGATTGTGGTCTCCCATTCTTACAAGATCCCCATACCTGATTTTGAGGTTCATGTCCTTTGCCATGTGATGACAGCGTCCCCCACCACAGGCAGAGGACATCTCCTGACCCAGTGATGCTGGACTTGGGCCTGTGACTCAGTTTGACCCATGGGAGGTGAAGAGGACCATGCGCCCTTCTGAGTAGAAGCTTCCAGAGGAATCCTTTGTTTTCCCCGACCTTGGTTTTGGCCATCAGCCATGACAGAGCACAAACCTGAACCACCCTGCACCTGTCAGTTTCAGGCCAGCAAACCCTGTTAGAGAGAAGCATGCAGACATGAGAGGCAGAGAATACCTTTGTCAGGGGTCTTTACCGGAATGGAGTGAAGCACAGAACTGACTTAAACCCCTAGATTTATTGAGGAACAACAAAGGCAATAGGGTTTTGCTGAGCACAGATGTTTGTTTTAGATAGTACGGAAGGCAAGCAAAGTATGGGGCAGTCTGGCTGAAAAATTAACTTTTCTCTGATTGTCTCTTAGGGAGCTTTTTTGTCTTCTCTCACAAGATCTATCTCTGCTCAAACTGGCAAAACATCTTTAAGACGTTTTGGCCCTTCGAGGTCAGCAGTTTTTTACCTCCCGAGTTAACTCAAATAGACACTGACAGGAGCTCCACAGCAGCCTAACATGGAGACCCCTCTGAGCGGCAGAACTTTGAGTGAGGAAAAAGTAGACTGCTGCTATAATTCCGCACATTTTGAGACTTGTGTTATGTGCCCAACACCGACAAATGTGTGCTTTCTCTCAGAGCTTTTCTGAGTCCTTTTTGGCTGAATGTTCTTCATTAGATACTGAAGAGATTGTTTTCTATTCTCAGAGCCTTGGACTTCTCATCTGTGCAAGGGGGTAATCAAGGACCTTCCCTTGGGGGCTAAGAGTTTCCAGCTTGTGTGTCCTGTGCACGCAGTAAACACTGAATAAGAGATGAAGATAATTCTTCCAGCACACACACACCAAGTACTTATTCACCAGCCCTGTGCCAGCATCTGCAGTGGGAACTTTACAGGTGAAAGAAGACAAACCTCGCCTCATCTTTTTCACACAGAAGTAGACAGAAGCACTTCTGTCTCAAAGGCAGAGGGATAGGACAGGTGACCACCTGTCTGACATGCAGCCCTTGCTGCTGGTGGCCTCTCTGGACAGGGCTGTATGTGTGGTGAGAAGTTTGAAAGATTGCAGCCACATGAAGCCAACTCTGGCATCCTGCCTCAGGAGAGCCAGGGTTATGTGGGGAAGGCAGTAGGCCAACAGTGAGGAGCCTGGGGCAGCTACCCAGATAAAGGCAGAGCTGCCAGGTGGCCTTTGCTTCACTTTTCTTGACCAATTCCACCTGGGCTTCATCTGGGGCTGGGAGATGCTCAGGAGTGACTGCCCCCTCCCAGGTTACCTGCCAGCTCTCTGGTGCTGGAGGAGAAGGGCTCCAGCCACCTCCCATCCTTCCATTTCCCCAGGACTGGAGCACAGGCCGCCCTGTGACTCCTGACCAGCTGCCTTGGGACTTTTAGTGGAAAAAGTGATGTGGTCAGACCTCAACCTCCTGAACTGCCCACCGTCCTGCTGAGAGCCAGCCTGGCTTGGAGGACAAGGAGACTGGGGACCAGTGCCCCACCATCACCCAGATAGGCCCAAGTGCTGGCCCTCCTGCCACCCCACAGAGCCCCCAAGAGCCTCAGAACCTCTTAGTCACAGCTGGTTTGCCTGCATCCCAGACTCCAGAAAAGGACCCAGAAAGATGACAGGAAAAGGTAGAAAAATGGCTGCCTGTGCCACACTTCCCCCTTCTCCTGCTAAGATTTATGGCAAAAGATCAAGGAGAATGGGAAAGCAAACCTGACAAGCTCCATTTTTAGTGAAACCAGGAGAGATGGAATCCACAGATTTCAGAGTTCAGATTTCAGAGTTCAGATAAAGCCAAGCAGGAGGTCTGAGTAGGCTGCATGAGGACAACTCCAGAAAGCATCAGCACACACGGGCTTGCTGGGGCAGCGGCTGGGCCTGAGAGGACAGCTTCAATCCTCCCTGATGAAAATGGGTGTGGGGCTTCGGGGGAGGAGAGCACAGCCCACGTTTCCCTGGAGCTGACCCTGGCCAGAGGACAGGATGAATGACAAAGACTTCGGAGAAGACACAGTGGCATACAGCAGTGAGTCTCTGTGGCAGTGAGGAGAGAATTTTCCCACTAGGCCCCCCAGGAACCTGCCTTCATTCTTCCCGCTCACTGGACAACCAACCAGTAGCTGATCCAGGAAAACCAACCCCTACCAGTTATAAGTTTGAAAAAATAAGTATAAAAGCCTGAATACAATGATAGTATAATAAAATATGCAGTAAAGAGCAGAAAAATCTGCCTATACTGAAAAAATGATAACACAGAGTAGATGAAAACTATCCAAACCAGATTGGCATGAAATATTTTTTATTTCTGCTTTATTTAGTTTAATTTTTTGTGTGTGTACCGGGGATCAAACTCGGGACCTTGCGCTTGGGAGGCAGGTGCCGGAACCACTGAGCTAAATCCCCAGCTTGCTTTATTTAATTTGTTTGTTTGTTTTTGTGATACTTAGGATTGAACCCAGGACCTTGGCACTGAGCTACATCCCTGGCTCTTTTAATTTTTTATTTTGATACCTCTCCTCACTAAGTCACTAAGTTGCCTAGGCTGGCCTGGAACGTGCAATTCTCTTGCCTCAGACTCCCAGAGCTCTGGGATTACAGGTATGAGCCACCATACCAAACTATAAATTCTTTCTTAAAAGTTGAATGACATTTGCCTTTATGAAGGAAACAGTAAAGTAAAAGTTGAAGAACTGGGAAAGAATTAGGTAGTCAAAAGCAGCTAATTATTATGAGGTGGCTGCACACAGGAAAGAAGTGGAAGGGGGGAATCATAGGAACTAGGACAGAACAGGCAATAACATGAAGGAAGTAGGAACTGCAGAAAATACAGTGAGGGAAATACGTATAGAGAAAAGAGGGCTGGGGATTTAGTCCAGTGGTTCTACTGCCTGCCTCACAAGCACAAGGTCCCAAGTTCAATCCCTGGTACTGAAAAAAAAGAAGAGAAAAAATTAGAAGTAAAGGAAGCATTGGAACAACTAGAAAGAAAATGATAAAGGAAACAAGCAAAGATGAACCAACATATGCATAACTGGAGTTCTCAAAAAACATAAGTAGAAAATAAGTGAAGTGATTTATTTCATTTAAAGATATCATGACGTGGACTGAACTCTGTCATTCCCTGCCTCCTAAATTCATATGTTGATATCTCAACCCCCATTGTGACTGAATTTGGATATAGGGATTTTAGTACATAAAACTAAATAAAGCCCTAAAGGTGGGATCCTAATCCAATAGAATAAGGTTATTGGTGCCTTTGCTTCACAAAGCAAAACCTGATTTTGTATTGCATAAAAAGACTATTCTAGGGCCAGGGATATAGTTCAGTGGTGCCACTGCCTGCCTGGAAAGCACAAGGTCCTGAGTTCAATCTCCAGTACCAAAACAACAACAAAAAAAGATTACTCTATGGCTGGGGGTGTAGCTCAGTGGTAGAGCACTTGCCTATTTCTTTCTTTTTTTTTTTTTTTGGTACTGGGGATTGAACTCGGGTCCTTGCACTTGCAAAGCAGGTGGTGGAACCACTGAGCTAAATCCCCGGCCTACACTTGCCTACTTCTATCCTCAATGCTGCAAAAAAGACTCCCCTAAAACAATGTGGCCAGGAAAGATTAAATATGAAAGGGGTGGGGGCCAGAATTTTTCAGAGAAATGCAAGCGCAAGGACCCCAGTTCGATCCCCGGTACCAAAAAAAAAAAAAAGAAAGCATCACAAGACAATGAAGAGTTCTTCATGATGGCAAGAGTTCAGCTGTCACTGAGGACACAGAGGTGTCCTGCTCCAGACAACCTACAACAGCTCCTTCCAGGACTGGAGGCTCCAGCTCACTTCTCTCAGCCCTTGAAAGGGGACAAGGACAAAAAAATTAAGGATATAAAGGTCAGAATCACATAATGAACAGTTACTGGCCATCAGTAGGGTGCAAAGAACACTTCAATAGTTTTTTACTTTATTGGTTTATTTGAAGTACTGGGAATTGAACCCAGAGCTTCACAAATACTAGACAAGCACTCTACCACTGAACTACACTACACACTCAGACTCTCCCCAATAATTTTTTAAAATTTAAAATAAAAGTACAAATAATAGTCTCAGAGCACAATTCATTAAAGTAGAAATTTTTAAATGATAGGGCTGGGGATTTAGCTCAGTGATTCCATTGCTTGCCTCGTAAGTGCAAGGTCCAAGTTTGATCCCTGGTACCAAAAAAAAAAGAAAATTTAGAAGAT
This sequence comes from Heterocephalus glaber, assembly GCF_053883595.1. NCBI lineage: Eukaryota > Metazoa > Chordata > Mammalia > Rodentia > Bathyergidae > Heterocephalus > Heterocephalus glaber. Next base: position 19,091,005 of record NW_028258410.1, on the reverse strand, counting down.
AATATAAAAGGTCCCATTCACCTAGAAAATTTTAAGACTCTTATATGAATCACTTAAACAGGAAATAAAAGCAATATTAAAGAAGTATTAAAACCATAATGGTGACAGCAATTCTATTCATCAAAACTTAGGGGTTTTAACTAAAGCAATAAATATTTCTATTAGTCTTTAACATCACTAAAAGAAGAAAAAAACAAATTAAAAACTATTTTAAAGAAGCAGTACTGAGGAAAATAAACTGAAGGAGAGCAAAAGTAACTGAATAAAGCAGAAATCAATGAGTTACAAAACAGAAAAAAACAATATTTTAAATAAATCTTTTGGTTCTTTTGATGATGGCAGCGGTAGAGGAACAACAATAAAATACAACCACCCAAGGAACACAATCCATAAAAAATGGAGAAAGTACAAGGGTAGAAAATAAGAAATAATAAAGGGGAAAGGGAAAGAAAATTAAAAGAATCATTAAGGTATACTTTGTTCATTTCTATATAAGTAGATACCCTTGCTACTTTTCTCATTGCTGAGACATAATACCCAACTCCCACAAGTTAAAGGAGGAAAGTTTTATTTCAGTTCACAGTTTGTAGAGGTTTCAATCCAGAGTAGGCTGTCTCCAAGACAAGGTGGCAAGGCAGAGGGGGATCATAGAGGAGAAACAGTTCACGGCAGGGCAGGCAGAAAGTAGCAAGCAGCCTCAGCAAGCCTCCCTTTCCCTTTTATCCCATCCAGGCTACAAGGCTTTTGAATGGTGCCACCCACACCCAGGGTGGGGCTTCCCATTATCCACACCCATAACTATGCTAAACCAATTCATGGACTAATACAGTAACATCCTTAACCCCAGTATCACATCCCCTAGATCCAACTCTCTCTGAAAAGCCCCGCCTATGGACACTTGAGACTTTGGAGGGACATCTAGACACAAGCTATAACATAATTAAAATTGAAAATGTGAGGCTGAGGCAGGAGAATCACCATGAGTTTGAGCCAGCCTGGGTTACATAGTGAGTTCAGCCTGGACTATATGGCAAGACTCAAATAAATAAATAAATAAATAAATAAAATTGAAAGTGTGAATGAAAAGGATAATTTTACAGGAAAATGTAATTTACCATAATTTATTTCAGATTAATTTCCCTCAGAACTATTTCTCAAACTTTACAAATCACCTATAGATCTCATTAAACATTCATATTCTTCAATTCTGAGATCTAGACCAGGACCTTCAATTTTTAAAAAAACTCTCAAATGGTGCTGCTGGTGGTCTCTGAATGATACCTTGAATGTTCAGGCCTTAGCAGAAGTAAAGATTATCAAAAGTCTATCCACCAAAACAACAACAGCAATAACAAAAATTTTTAAAAACTAACCTATTTTTTTTTTGGTACTGGGGTTCAAACTTGGGATCTTACGCTTGCAAGGCAGGCAGCAGAACCACTGAGCTAAATCCCTGGCCCAAAACTAACCTATTTTTCATGGGAAAATTTTATGAAATCTTTAAAAAGTAGCTTAGATATTTGAGTTGTTTCAAAACATTAGCAAAGGGAAACTTTGAGAGTAGTTTTATGAAGCAAGTCGAATGTTAATGTCGAAGTCGAAGAAAGATTGCACAAAGAAAGCAACAAATTTCAATTGTGATTGTTGATGTAAAACTTCAAGTAAAACACTGGTAAACAGAATCCAGAAGCACAATAAAAGAATTACACATCATGACCAAAAGAGTTTTATTCCAGAAATGCAAAGATGATTCAGTATTGTGAATTTTCCACCTATTAATTTATCATATTAATAAATCAAGGAAACCAGGCATGGTGGTACCTGCTTGTAATCCCAGCACTCAGGAGGCTGAGGCAGGAGGACTGCTGTGAGTTTAGGGCCATCCTGGGCTACATAGAAAGACCCTGTCTCAAAAAAAAAAAATCTGAGAAGTCATATAATTATATCTAAAGCCAAAAGCCATTTGAGAATGTTCAACATCCATTCTTGGTGAAAATTCACACATATATGCATTCAATAAATAAGAACACATAGATAATATTCAATAAAAGAGAGATGTTTAACTCCTTAATGTGAAAAAATATATGAGTACGTTGTGGTTACTAGGAAAACCTAAAGGCATCCTCATCAAAGGATCAAGATGAAAATGTTGTCATTACTATTATAATTTAACATAGAAGTACCTATTTAAAATAGTACTGGAAGTCTTACCCAATACAACTGTAAGCTATTGTTTTTTTTTTCGTACCAGGGATCGAACTCGGGTCCTTGCACTTGCAGGGCAGGTGGCGGCACCACTGAGCTAAATCCTCAGCCTTATGCTATTTTTTTTTTTAAATACAGACATTATAATTGAATAGGTGAAGATAAAGTGACCAGTATCATACACAGGAATTTATTCTTTTTTTTGTTTTTTTGCCACACTAGAGCTCAAACCCAGGAATGCTCTTCACATTGAGCTACAACCCTAGCCATTTTTTATTTTGAGACAGAGCCTTGCTAAGTCATTAAGTAGCTCAGGCCAGCCTCGAACTTGAGATGGAAAGAAATCCCCCCCATACTGGGGATCGAACTCAGGACTTTGCACTTGAGAGGCAGGTGCAGTGCCACTGAGCTAAATCCCCGGCCCACACTTGGGATTCTCCTGCCTCAGCCTCCTTCAGTACTGGGATTACAGGTATGTGCTGGACTAATAGGAAATTAGTCTATGTCTAGAAAACTTATGATAATTGAGTAAGGTTCCTGTGCAAGCACAAGGACCCGAGTTCGATCCCCGGTACCAAAAAAAAAAAAAAATTGAGTAAGGTTCAAATTAGCGTGCATTAAAATCAATAACTTTCTTATCTTCAAACAACTACTGATCGCCATAAAATATAACAAAAGAAAAGTTCTCATATGCAATGTTAAAATTAAAATTAATTATTTAGGAATAAACTTGACAAAAGACGTGCAAGACCTGCATCAGAAGCCCTTGAACCTACCCCTGAAGGACACAAAAAGCGCTTGAACAAGTGGAAAGGTATATCCTGCTGGTGGAGAGGAAGGTTCATTGTTCTAACAATGTCTATTATCCCTGGATTGGTTAACAAATTCAATGCTATCACAATAAAAGTATCAAAGGTGTTATGGCTTGTGTTTAGATTATCCCCACAAAGCTTATCCTTTTTCAGAGGTGGCTGAATCTGCAACTGTGATACTGGGATTAAGGGTGTGTGATTACTAAACCACTACAGTGAGTGATTGGTTTGGCACCGCCCTAATCCCCACTGGATGGGATAAAAGGGGCAGAAAGATGCTGTTAAGATTCCTTTGTTGCTTTTGCTACTGTGTGAGCACCATGAATTCTTTCTCTTCTGTGACACCCCTCCCATGGGCCACTCTGCCTTGGAGCCAGCCAATTATGGACTGAAACCTCTACAGACGGTGAGCTAAATAAACCCTTTCCCCTTTAACTTTGGGTGTCAGGTATTTTGTCTTAACAATGAGAGATGGCTTTTTAGCTCAAATTTTAAATTGATAATATAAAAGATTAAATGAGCTGGGTGTGGTAGCACACGCCTGTAGTCCCAGTACTTGGGAGGTGGAAGCAGCAGGATTTCTGTGAGTTCAAGACCAGCCTGGGCTACATAGTGAGTTCAAAGCCAGCTTGAACTACATAGCAAGACCCTGTCTCAAAAGAAAAATGGGGGGGGGGGGGTACCAGGGATCCAACTTGGGACCTTGCACTTGCAAGGCAGGCGCCGGAACTCCTGAGCTAAATCCCCGGCCCCCCCCAAAATTTTTTTAATGAGGAAAAATATCCAGAAAACTCTCTGGAAAAGAGAAGCAATGAGGTAGGAATTAGCTCTATGAGTTAGTAAACTCCATTACAAAGTTTTGATAATTAAAACTCTGTGGCACTGGTGCATTAACAGGTGCATTGGGCCAGGGGTTTAGCTCAGTGGTTTCGCCACCTGCTGCACAAGCACAAGAACCTGAGTTCGATCCCCAGTACCAAAAAAAAAAAAAAAAAAATTTAAAAGAAAACCAAAAAAAAAGCAGGTGCATTGATGGAACAAATTAGAAAGTCCTGAAATGAATCTAAACCATTCAGAAACTCATTACGTGGTAGGATTAATCACAGATCCTACTCTCTAAGTCTAGCTGCAGGGCTAGATCGGAGAGACAATACAGCTTTGAGCTGGCTTTTTCTCTCAGTGGGACACTTGCCCCCCAGAAGTGAGCCATGCTGTGGAGAACCTCAGGGGGCATGAAAATGAGTCAGGGTCCCCAAATCTTAACCTCCCCTGAGCTCTTAGCTGACAGCCAGGCTGGGAGCACCTCCTGCAGCCTCCAGGAGACGCCTCTCCACACCATCACCGACACTTGCCTTTTTTCTTTTTTTTTCAGTCCAGAAGGGTCTCAAATTCATAATCCTCCTGCCTCAGCCTCTTGAGTGCTGGGATTACAGGCGTGCACCACCACACCCACCTCTTTAAGCTTTTTTTTTTGGTACTGGGAATCGAACTCAGGACCTTGCACTTGTGAGGCGGGTGCAGTGCCACTGAGCTAAATCCCCAGCCCTTCTCTAAGCTTTTTGATAACACCAGGCCCAACTGATATGAGGTGAAATTCTTAATACGTTTTGAACAAGGAGCCTCAAAATTTCACTTCGAACCGAGCCACACAAGTAACACAGCTGGTCCTGACAGCATTAGCGTCTCCATTTTCCAGGTGTGTAAACTAAGGCTGAGTTCAGGGGTCTCACATCGCAGATCAGGAAAGGGGTGGAGCAGGGAATTCCAAGCCTAAATTGATAGCATCTGTGTGCCAGGGCCTGGTCAGCTCGTCATGTGGAGGCGGCACTGTACAGTGTCTAGTCCTGCCTCCTATGCCAGTACTTGTCATTGGACCCTGACACCAAGCAACCCTAGAAGCAGATTGTCAGTGGACAGAGAACCCGGGTTTGTGCATTGGCAGAAAACCAACGCTTGACCAATTTCAGAAGGAAAGGAAGGTGGAGTTGGAAAGAACAGTTGACCAGCCAGGACTTGGAAAGGCCAGGAACAGGCCTGCTCCAGCGGTGTGGGGAGCAGGAAGGGAAGGGCCCGGTCTTAGGGGTCCAACTGCTTCCCTTCTCAGCATTGTTTCCTCTAAGTGCCTGGGGTCTCCTAAGAGAGATTCTGATTGGCTGAGCTCTAGCCAATGTGCCCGCCCACTGCTCTTGATGGACAACCAAGCGAAGAAGGATAGGAAGTGGGGAGCGAGGGCGGAAAGCTGGGCCAGGATAGCCACTTGCCCACTTTACGGATGAGGACAGGGAAGGCCAGAGAGGGACAGGGATTGGCAAGGCCACAGAGCTCAGGACAGTGAGTCTGGGCTCCAAGCGGAGGCCCAGGGTGCCTGTCCCTTCCCAGGACCGAATGCTGGCAGGGGACAGAGGGCTGGGCTCGCTAACCACGAGGAATGGCCGCTCACAGAGGCAGCCCAGGACTTCCCAGGGGCCGGAAGCGGCCTGGACTGAGCTGCACGGGCGTCCAGCTCTCCTCTCCCTCCCCACGCAGTGAACACACCCGGCTTCAAATCCGCCCTCACCGCACCCCCCAGCCCTCCACTTTTTAAAGAAAAACTACTTAGGGAGAGGGGGTCTAGGTATTTTTCTGACGTGGATTTTTCCAGTATGTAAAACACACTGTGGACCAAATGAAATATGTGCAGGTCTGGAGACAGCCCAAGCTTGGCTGGTTTGCTAAGCCTTGGAATGTTCCTTTCTGCACACAAAAATGAATTCCCTGTTTACATGGATATGCTGCTGTGCTGAACCCACATTTCCCTTCCTCTGAATTCAGATCTGCAATGCAAACTGAGCCCATCTGTGCAGTGGTTAGCACAATATTCTAGACCTGGAGGGCCCGAGTTCAAATCTCAGCTCTGCCACTGTGTGGCCTTAGGCAAGTCACCTGACCTCTTTGGGCCTCAGTTTCCTGGGGATGAGGGCATGGGCAGACAAGTGTCTGGCATATAGTAAATACTACAAAAGGCACTCCTGTGATTCTCAGTCCCGGGCCAGATCTTGGCTACCAGCCCTCACATGGGAAGAAATGCAAAATCTTAAACCGGGCTAATAATTTAACTGTCTACTCCCCTAAAACAGGCTTCCCTGGGTGGCTCAAGGTCAAGCTGATTATCCCATTTCCTTCCCTCCTCTGCTTCTCTCACAGGTGGAGAGGAGTGGTTCCTGAAACTGAGCCCCAAGGAGAAAGGTCAAGGGTTAGGAAGCTTCATTTACCGAGTGACCCCTCTGCCCTGACTGCTGAGAGCCCACAGGAACCTGGGAGCCTCTTGGCCATCCTGGGTGGGACAAATCTCCACACCCTGGACCAGTGATGTGGAGCCTGTGTGCCATGGAGGCAGCGTTAGGCTCTGGGTGTCTGGCTGGAAATCCTGAATTTTCTCTGCTCCTCTCAACTGTGTTCCCACTCCTGGTAATGAGACAAGATTCCGAGGCTTCTGTGCTCCAACTGACTCATGTCACTTGACCCCTAAAGGAGAATCTCTACATCATTGGCCAAAAGAAATAGGGATTTATTCGCTCAAATAGGGAAAGTTTGGGGATGGGATCTTTGCTTCAGGGACCTGGAGGAGCAGCAAAAACAGCTTCAGGTACAGCAGGATCCTGGGGCTTCCCGGATATTGTCAAGACTCTCAGCAATACTTTCCTGTGAGCTGACTTCCCCTTCGGAGTCTCTCCCTATGCTACGTCAGGTTGGCCCTTAGCAGCCCTTACACTCTGCCAACTCGACAACACAAGTCTCTTTGTCTATGACCTTTGTGAAAGTCTTGGACTGGCTCAGGATGAACTTATTTAAATCAGGTTCAAATCCCTTTACTGGGCTGGGGATTTACCTCAGTGGTTCCAGCGCCTACCTGAAAGCACAAGAACCCGTTCAATCCCCGGTACCAAAAAACAAAACAAATCCCTTTACTAATTGCTGTAGCCATACAAGATGCTTATAATGATGAGGGCCTGGGCCCAGCCTATGCCTCAGGGATCTTTGTAGTTTCTTCTCTTTCTCTAGGAACTGTGGGAAGCCATGAGGAGACTAGCCTGAACTAGTCTGCTGCAGGAGAAAACCACATGAAAGGGAGTCCAGGCCCCAGCAGAGGCCATCCCAGACCAGTCAGCCAGCTGACTGCCAAAAGCTGCCTCTCCAACCCACAGCTGGTCACAGCTGCATGAAACCTGCCTAGCAGCTCCATTGACTTGTGAGCAGTAATAAACCCCCATTTATTTGAAGCTGTTGAATTTTGGGGGCATTTGTTATGTAGCAACAGCTGACAGATACAGGATCAGGGCACAGAACCAGATGACCTGGTGGGGGAGGGGTGCTTTGTAAACAAAGAAATGGATTCCATTACAAGAGAGGAGAAGGAATCTGCAGGATCTCTTGCTGTATGATTATCATCCCCATTTTGCAAGTCAGGGAAAAATGTTCAAGAGAGCTTTTTGGTACATGAGAGAGAAATAAATCTGAATCCTGGTCTATTCTATAAAAGTAGCCCAGGACAACTCAGAATATTAAGTGGTCAACTTCAACTCAATGAAGCACAGACACCTGAGTTACCATGATCCTAAGATGAACTGGTCCTGATGGTTGAATAATAACTCTAGCTGAGTTTCCTGGAAGCTAAGGTCCATTGGGTTGATCAGCCTGTTGACCTCAGGCTTTGAAAAAAACAAAAAAAAATAGGATTTGTACAAGTTTGTCTGGAGACACAAACATTGGCCTTGACCTTACGGGGGCCTGTGAGGGCTCTTGATGTAAAGACCATAACAGGAGAAGGGTTGTTGGGATGAATGCAGCTTGTCTCACTCTCAAAGAGGGTGAAGCCAGCCTTTGCACCCATTGGCATTTCTGGGAGGCACTCAGTCTATAAGGACTTCTGTCTTTCTTTTTAAGGACATAAAGTTTATTTTTGCCTCTAGTGTTATGATCTAGAGTGAGGCCATTCCCAACATGAAGCCTCAGTCTGGGTGCGGTGCAGCTCCACCAGCTCCTGCCTTCCCTCCTGCCTCCCGGCCAGCCAAAAACAATCAAACAAATGGGAAAAGGCAAGCATTCCAGAAGGCCAACATCAGTTTCCCCAGCACAAATCAGGATGTCAGCAGGAACACACACCCTCAGGAGCCTCAGGAGATTGTGCTCGCCTCTTCTTGCCGCCCGGCAGCCACCATTCCTTTGCCGTGGTCACAGCAGGCCATGCCTGTCTTGGACTCTACCGTGCCATCCTCTTCTGCGTGTCCATCCGCTCTCCCTCTGCCTTCTTCTCATCATGCATACAATGCCCTTCAGACCGCCCTCAAAATCCAGGGAAATCCCCCATCTCAAGAGCCCCCATTTAATCACTTCTGCAAAGACTTTACCAAGTAAAGTGACACACCCGTGTTCCAGGATCAGTGAGGGCCTGATATCTGAGAGGTCAATCCTGCAGCCCGCTACATTAGCCACATGGCCTTGAGCAAGTGTCTTAACCTCGCTGGCCTCAGCTTGTAAAACGATAGTAGCTATGCCTTTGAGTTATCATGCAGATTAAATAAGCAAATGACACAAAGCACTGGAAAGGGTGGCGCCACGTGGAAGGCTGACTACATGTAATATGATCGTGAGTCTGGACCGGGACTAAAATCCCGGCAAGCACAGATCCTGTCTGCCTACGCAGCACCTGCCATGGCAACTGGCACACAGTAGGTGTCAGTCAATGTTTAATGCCTGCAAGCCATGGTGTGGCTGTGGCTCTGGGCAGGTTGTTTCTCCTCTCTGACCCTCAAATTCCTTCTCCTTCCACAAAGAGCTGCTGGTAGGGAAGGGTGAGTCCCTGTGGTGGGAGATGGAGTAGAGCAGAGGACTCAGGGGTCAGGATCCGGCCACAGCTGCTCTGTCTCTGAGTCACCAGATTTCCCCACTGCAGGACAAGGGCCTGAATGTTTTGAGTGCACTCCTTGGAGATAAGGTGGGAAGCACAGACTGGGCCAAGGCAGGGGGAGCCAAGGCTCCACGGCAGTCTCCCCGGGACTGCTTGGCAAGGCGAGCTATTGCTGAGCACCTGCCAGGGAGCCAGGCTGCTGACCCACGACTGAGTGGGCGGCCTGACACCCAGCTTGGGCAGCCACAGCCAGCTGTTGCTCTCAGGGTTCACAGAGCCACATCTGGCCTCCAATGGAGAAACCAAGTCCCAGACGGATGGAAGAGCGTGTCCAAGGTTATACTGTGAGGCTGCTATCTGGAGAGACCAGCAACCAGGCTACAGGAGCGGGTGGTTTGTAGGGAGTACAGTGTGTGCAAAGGTTCAGGGGCCACCGGACACCCTCAAAAACTGAGTGAGAGAAAGGGATACATGCCCAGGATCTGGGACTCATTCTAAGGGAAAGGAGCCATTGATGATTATAGGAAGAAGCAACAGGATCTGAGAATCTCTTTCCAAATGTGGTCCATAGGCCATCAGCATTGGAATCACTCACAGTGAGTGTCAGGGCTGACTTAAGCGAGTCCTTCACAAACTAACGAGACAAAGTAAACAGGCTGCTTTCAGCAAACAACGCAGCTTCTCAGTAAATAGGGCAAATGCACTCAAAGTAAAGTATATAAGCCCCCTGCTGTAGAGAAGTTGAGTAACTGTGTACACACCTGAGCAGACCATCCTTGGGCATCCAAGTCATAAATATTTCACCCCAGATTCCTTGGCCCCTGCAAAACCTATGTAAACCTAATTCCTTTCCCAGTTAGCTGCTGCTAGAATCTCCTGATTTTACTCCCTGTCCACTAGGATAAACTTTCCTTTTTCTCACGACAAAAAGCCTGTTTTTTGACAAGTGGATTGTTTATGACAGTGAGGACAGGGGAGAGGGTCGATGTGCAGGTTCCGGGGGCCTCCCCAGAGGACTCTGAAGCACACCCAGTTTTCAGTGAGGACAGACCTGATGCTCTCATTCCAATGAGAAGGTCTGGTCTCAGATAAACCGGCTCTGCTGTGCACTCACTGTGTGACTTTCGGCCAATTACTGCACCTCTCCTGAGCTTCCGTGTCCACACCACCACCTCCCCCAGTGGAGATAACCCTAGTGTTTGCCTCTAGGGTTGCTTAAGGATGAAGATATTTCGTGTAAAGCATGGAGCGTCAACAAAGGCCCCTCTTCCTGTGGTGCATCAAGCTTGGGGACAGGGAGGTAGAAGAGGCCTATGGTCAGGCGTGGATGTGGCCACAGCAGGGTGGCATCTTTTCACAAGGCCATCATGGACTGTGTGCCCGGCGTGGTCACTGCATGTCCGTCACACTCTAGCAACCCTGCAGCGCGGGTGTCACTTGACCCCCAGGGTTCTCAGTCTGCACCTTTTGGAATTTTTCCTGGATGACTCCATGTTTGGGGGCCACGTGGGCACAGTAGGGTACTCAGTGGCACCCTCAGACTCTCCCCACCAGCACCCTCCTCCAAGCTGAGACAACCAAAAGCATCCCCAGACATTGCCAGGGGTTACCGGGGCAGGATCATCCCAGAGCCAAGCTCCTTGCCCATGGTCAGCCAACTAAAAAGCGAAGAGATTCCAACTTGGGGTCCGGCTCAGTGACAGAGCCTTGCCTAGCACATATGAGGACCTGGGTTCCACCTCTAGCACCAAAAAAAGAAAAGAAAAGAAAAATTTGGAGTCTGGCTCAGAGCCCTGGATTTTAACCTCTGTCTTGAAGAAGACTGTATCCGCACCGTGGCCAGGCCTACCTGGAGGGGCCTGGGAACAGCAGTCTGACCTGAAGGGCCAGCTGGACACACCTGCTAAGCAGGTGGGCAGCATTAACTTAGACTGTTTGTTTAGTGGGTGATGAAGGTCAGAGGAGCCAAATTCACCACCACAACCCTCCTTGAGAGTCCATCACTGACTGCCCCAGATGGTGGGGTTGAGGGACACGAGACATGGAGGGCAGGCAGGAAGGCGCCCGTAGCACAAGCTGTGTGAGGCCAGCCGCTTCCAGGAGCCTCCCAGAGACACCTTCCAGAACCTTCAGGCTAAATATTTATGCTGTGTACTCTCTTTTCCTTCCTGTGTGGGCAGATGGAGGCTTAGAGATAGGTCCAAAAAATTTGGGGAGACAGAATCCAGGGGAAGGGGAAAAGCCAAAGCTCAGAGGTCAGGAGAAAATAGGTTCTGGAAATAAAGTAAAATGTCCACCTCCTCAGTGGGTGTCCAAAGCCTCCCAGAGTGGGATCCATTGCCACCACAGCCAGCTCCCTCAGGGAGACATGGAACCCAAAATGTGTTTTTGCTTTCCTAAGAAACATTCAGGAATAAAATTATATGTTTCTTTTGCCCGGTCTTAATCTTTTTAAAGAAGAGAGTTTGAGGTGAGGGACAATTAAATCCAAAAATCTTGCCTCAAGAAGAAACTATTTTTCTAGACCCAAAAATACCCTGTTTATACAGATGGCAGCTGTAGAAGGCCTGACTGAGAGCCAGCGAAGAAGGTAGATTTACAATGGTGGCAGCCCGAGGGGAGCTGTAATCACAGCTGAGTCCTGACAGCTTAAGCCGCACTGGGCTGTGCTCTGTCAGAAGGGACAGGCTCCCTGTGAGGGACGCTGCCCCCAGCTGACTGGAAATGAGGATCTGCTGTCGACTGTTTCACTGCCCAGATGACCGCATCATCCCTGTCACCTCTACCCTCTGGGTCGCAATGACCCAGGAGCCTGCAGATCTTGGTGGGAGGATGATAGGGAGCATTTTTGTGTGTTTTCATTAGGAAGTGGTGTTCATTTTTTAAAAATGTGCCTGTTAGCCATCACATGAATTGCAAGTGACACTGCCGAGGCTGTGCATGTGCATGGGTGCACACACAAGCACACACTCACTTGTGTTTGCACTTTCCCCCCTTCCTGGAAAGTGTTGGAAGGTGTTTGAGAGAGATGTGAGAATGGCAGTTCAGGCCACTCTGCTGCCTTGTGGGATGAAAATGTCTGTGGTGTTTAAGCCTAAACTGGTTCTTCTCCATCTTTAACACCCTGGGTCTTGCTAGGAAGTGGGTTGTGACTCAGTAGGTCTGGGGGATACTGAGAGTCTCCTTTTCTGATGTGCTCCCAGCAAGGATGATGCTGCTGGCTAGGGGATGCCCTCAGGGGGTGAGGCCTTAGCAGAGAAGGTGACCCTGGAGGTCACTGAGAGTGCCCAGCCAAGCATGCTGAGCATGCACTGCCTCAGGGCCTGGGCTCCTGCTGTTCCTGCCTGACATGGGCTGCCATCTCTGCCAGGTCTCGCCTTGCACTCTCTTGCCCCCAGAGAGGGCACCTCCTGCCCCTGGTATGAGCCCCTGTGAGGATGCAGGGAATGTCCTGACTGGAAAGACCTTGGGCGTAATCTTGTTTAACTCTTGTGTTTCAGGTGCTTTTGCATCAAGAGGTAAAATCCCAACTCCACCCCGCTGAGGGTAAAAATATATATATTGCTGGAGATTTAGCTCAGTGGTTTCACCACCTGCTGCGCAAGCGTAAGGACCAAAGTTTGATCCCTGGTACCAAAAAATATATATATATGTATATATATCTCGATATAGATGATATATAGATATATAGATATATATTGTCCCCCACTTACGAATGAGTTCTGTTCTGGGAGAACATTCGTTAAGTCAGATTGGCTCATAAGTCCAACAAACTGAGTCTCACACACCTTTGACACAAATATGCAATGTGTATTTCTTTGCATTTCCTAGCAGTCCTGTCAGTCCTAACTTAATTGAGTCCTTCACAAAGAAAACAGGCTGCTTTCAGCAAACAACACAGCTTCTCAGTAAACAGGGCAAATGCACTCAAAGTAAAGTATATAAGCCCCCTGCTGTAGAGAAGTTGAGTAACTGTGTACACACCTGAGCAGACCGTCCTTGGGCATCCAAGTCATAAATATTTCACCCCAGATTCCTTGGCCCCTGCAAAACCTATGTAAGCCTAATTCCTTTCCCAGTTAGCTGCTGATATCTCTCTCCTGGTGTTAGCCCATCCACTCACAGATGAATCTCTCTCAGCTAGCTGCCACTACCTCTCCCAGTGTCAGCCCATCCACACATGGATATGATAAACTCAGCCTTTCCCAGGTAGAGGCTAGAATCTCCTGATTTTAGTCCCTGTCCACTGCAATAAACTTTCCCTTCAAAAGCCTTTTTTTTTTTTTCTTTTGGTACCAGGGATCAAACTCAGGACCTTGTGCTTGCAAGGCAGGCACTGGAACCACTGAGCTAAATCCCCAGCCCCTCAAAAGCCTATTTTTGACAAGTGGATTCTTTGTAACACCCTCCATGTTGCCACTGCTCATCCTCTTGATTCCAGACATCCTGGGCTCTGCATGCTGTACTACTGCACACTGTTGCACTGTACAGTGAGCACACAGCAGCCCAGGGCTGACAACATCCGGCAGACATGTGAGCTACTTCCGCAATCTGCAACCATAAATGTTTGTAATGCCAGGACTGCTCTTTTCTGTCAAGGTTTGCAGCTCAAATATTCCAAAGTCAGGGACTATACATATATATTAGGGTCTCACTAAACTGCCCAGGCTGGCCTTGAACTTGTGATCCTCCTGCCTCAGCCTACCAAGTAGTTGGGAGTATAAGCCTACACTGCCATGTCCAGCTCTATTTTTGTTTTTAATTGACACCTAACAATTGTACATAGTTAGAGGGTACAGTGTGACATTTCTTTTCTTTTCTTGACATTTCAATACATGCATATAATGTACAATGATCAAATCAGGGTAATTGGAACATTTATCACCTCGGACACTTATGCCTTTGTCTTGGGTGTATTCAAAATCCTCTCTATTTGCTATTATGAAAGACTCCATTAATTGTTGTTAACCATAGTTAACTCTCTTGTGCTATGGAATATTGCAAATTACTCCTCCTGCCCAGCTGCACCCTGTACCCTCTGTCCATTTCTCTGTGTTCCTTCCTCTCCCACACACTATTCTTATTTTTCAGAGTCAATAATTTTTTAAAAATTTATATAGCACTGTTCACATTTGCCAAGATATGGAATCAACCTAGGAATCTATCTAGATCCATGGATAAGGAAAATGTGATCTCTATACACAGCGGAATACTCTTCAGTCATAAAAATAATGCATTTGACTCCTGTAAGTGAAAGTCCAAAAATATTTACTGACACAATGTTCATGACAGTTAAAAACCGAAAACAGTGTATGTACCAATCAGGAGAAACTGGCTAAGAAAACTGTATTAGTTTATACTGTGGGATGCTGTGCTGCTGTTGAAAAGAATGGGGAGGTTTTCCTATGCCAAGCAGAAGAGCTCCAGGATTTATTATGAAGAGAAAAAAGCAGCCAGGTGTCGTGGTACATACCTGTAATCCCACATTTGGGAGGCTGAGGCAGGAGGATTGCTGCAAATTTGAGGCCAACCTGGGCTACATAGTGAGACCCTGTCTTACAGAGAGAGAGAGAGAGAGAGAGAGAGAGAGAACTAGGGATTTAGCTCAGTGATGCCACTGCCTGCCTTGCAAGCTCAAGGTCCTGAGTTTGATCCCCGTATCAAAAAAAAAGGAGCGAGAGAGAGAACAGCAAGTCTGGTACGATGCATATAATATGGTTACATTTATAAACATACCCAACCTTGTATTTTCTACAAGTTCATATAAATGTGTGTGGTTGCAAAGAATAAGGCAGGGCTCCTAGACCTCAGCGTGTTGACATTTGGAGCTGGATAATTCTTTGCTATGGGGCCATCCTGGGCATTGTGGGATATTTAGCAACATCCCTGGCCTCCACCCACTAAATGCCAATAGAACCACCAGTCCCAGCTGTGACAGCCAAAATATCAACAGACATTTTTAAGTGTGCCTTGAGAGCAAAACTGTCCCAGGCAAGAACCACTGGAATAGGAAGAAAGAGTTTCAATGAACAGAGATCAGCTGCATCCAGCAGAAGGGGCATGGTTTGCTGGATTTTGAGTTGTTAGTGTTTCCCACTGAACCATCAGCACCATAAGAAAAGAATCTGGCCTGGTTCTCTGTGTACAAGCACATAGTAAAAAACAAACCCAAAGGAGAAATTTTTAAAAAGATTTTTAAAAAGTACAAATTTTTTTTTTTTTTTTTGGTTCTGGAGATTGAACTTGGGTCCTTGCGCTTGCAAGGTAGGTGGTGAAACCACTGAGTTAAATCCCCGGCCCAGTAAGAAATTTTTTTTTTTTTGGTACTGGAGATCGAACTTGGGGCCTTGTGCTTTCGCACCAGGCAGCGAAACCACAGAGCTAAATCTCTGGCCCTAGGTAAGAAATTTTTTAAAAGCACATAGTAGGTGCTCAGTAAATACTTGCTGAATGAGTGAATGAATGAATGCGGGTCACTGTGTGATGACTACCTATGCATTATAAGTAGACTTTTCTGTTATCTCTGGGATTTTTTGTTTAGTTGGGTGATAATCGTACCTGTGTACTTTCTGTGCTATTACTTAGCATTTTTAATTGATTATTTTATTTTTTTATTTTTTATTTTTTTTGGTACTGGGGATCAAACTCAGGTCCTTGCGCTTGCACAGCAGGCGACAAAACCACTGAGCTAAAAGCCTGGCCCAAATTGATTATTTTAATTTAAAGAGGGCCGGAGATTTAGCTCAGTGGTTCTGGCGCCTACCTCGCAAGTACAAGGTCCCGAGTTCGATCCCCAGTACCAAAAAAATTTAAAAAGCAATATTTTAATTTAAAGAAATTTTTTGTTCGTTTCTGTTTGAGACAGAGTTTCACTATGTCATTCAGGTTGGCCTTGAACTCACTCTGTAGCCCAGGCTGGCCTTGAATTCACAGCAATCTTCCGGCCTCAGCCTCCCAAGTGCTGGAATTACAAGTGTGGGCTCTAAAGAAACTAATTTAAAGGAATCTTGATAAAATAGAAAACCAGTATCATCATATACTTGCCATAAACAGCAGGAAAACTAGCTGGAGTGGCGGACACACCTGTAATCCCAGCACTCAGGAGGCTGAGGCAGCCTGAACTACACAGTCTGACCTTGTCTCACAAATAAAAGAAAATTAAAGAAAAGAAAGCAGGAAGTCTGTACAAATGAATTCCACAAAGCAGGAACGCTATCACAATCTCCCTGGACACTACTGCTAACGCAGATTCAGGGCCAGGCTGCTCTGTCTTTGAGGTGAAGGAGATCAGCAGGTGCCCCGAGCTCGGGCTCAAGAGCCCCAATCCACTTCGAGGCTTCCCCATGCCTCCCTGGGTCCCTCAAACCGACTCTTGCTACAAGACAGCGACCTCCCCACTGCTCTTGCTGACACCCCCGGGGGCAGCTCCTCCCTTCCTGCCTGACAGCACCCTGGGGCAACTTCTTTTCTGCTCAGCAGCCTAAGGGCCCCCTCCAGCCCTCATCTGTAAGATGGAAAAAATAGGGGCCCACACCTCAAAGAGAATCAAACGAGCTCATTTGGGCTGGGAATTTAGCTCAGTGGTTCCACTGCCTGTCAAAGGTCCTGAGTTCGATCCCTGGTACCAAAAAAGAAAAAAAGAGCTCATTTACACAGAGCAATGGCACAGTCACAGCCCATGGGGCCCAGGGAAAGGGGCCTTCCACACCTCACGGACCCTAACCCTGGATGTGAGGAAGGAACTCTTGGCACCTGTTTGGCAAATAAGACAGCGGAAGTGCTGACAGATGAAGAACTTGCATTGAGGGAGCAAACTGGGACCCAAACCCTCCTTCAGAAAGGCGGGGTCTCTCTCCCACACCCTTCCCTCCCATTCTCCTGCCTTGCTGAGATCCCTGGACTGGAGGGGTCATCAGGAGGGGAAAAGGAGTAGGAATGGATGATCCTAAGGTCAAGGTCACGAGAACCAGTCATTCTCCTCCAAGATCAGTGTCCTAAAGATTAAGCCCTAACCATCCACCTCTCCCATCCATTTTCTCACCCACCAGTCTGTTATCTATCCATCCACTCACCTGCCTACCTATTCACTCACACGTTCGTGTCTCCTTCCACCTATCCACCCCCCACACCCATCTCTCCACCCACCCATCTACCTTCTCCCCACAGTCCTCCTCCAGCCCTCCTCCCCACCCAGCACTAGACATTACCTGAGCGCCTCCACCTGCCTGCACCATGGAAGGGCATCGGGACCTGACAGGTCTCCCCCACCCCTTCCTGCTTCCCCCTGGACCCCTCTCCTGGAAGACTGGAAGGTGCTCTCGGCAGGGTTTGGGTGGGAAGCCTGGGTCCATGTGCAGAAGTGAAAGCTGGGTCCCCTCCAGCTTGGGAGATTGGGGCCTGGGACTGGGACTGCCCTGCCCTGACTGAGGGCTGTGTGTCTATGGGCCTCCATCAGCAATCCACTGGGGCATCCATGGCCCTTTGCCCAGGGCCCTTTCCTCCTGCCAGGATACTCGCTCTGTGCTCCAGGCACCGCCGTCTCCCTTGCCTCCTCCCTCTGAACCCCTCCTCCTCCCACAGATGCTCCATGTACCCTAGGCTGCAGGGTTCAGCCAGGGGACAGGTGACCACACACCTGTCCCAAGCTCCTGTCTGGCCCAGAGCAGCACAAGTTGCTCCACAGCAGCCAGGACTCCCGGAGGCGTGGACCCCACTGTGGTCACGGGGACCCTGCCACCAGTGCACTCCGTACCTCACTCACCTGCAGCCACCACCCCAACCTCCAGGGAGGGGGCGACCTGCAGCCTATGCAGCAGCCCCAGCTGGCATAATGGCAGCAGCTGAGTCCCATGCAGCTCACTCACTGGAGTTCAGAACTCATTTCGTCCTGCAACCAACGCCTCTGTGTGGCAGATAGTCCTATTGTCTACATTTTACAGATTTGGAAACTGAGGCACAGAGATTAAGTGCTCTGTCCAAGATCGCATGGAGAGTGAGCAGCAGGCACCCTAGCAGGCAATCTGGCCCCAGATCCAAGTATGACCTTCAGCTTAGTGAAAACTCAGCTGCCAGGACTGGGACCCCCTGCCTTGGCCCTCACCCAAATGCCACAGTGGGCGAAGGAGGTGGAAGGGAAGCCACACTGCCTGGGTCCTGTCTCCCTCACCACCTGGCTCCGCCCATGCCCAGGTCTCATGTTACTGGTCGCCGGGCTCCAGGGACCTCATCCGCCCATGAAGCAGGACCTTTCTGTCAGGTCTGGGTTGTGCACTGGGCACTCATCAGGACTTGGGAAATCAGAGCAGACATCACTGGACAGTGGTCAGTGTGGCTCACCCTGACCCTGAGACCCTCGCTGAGCCTCCCCTCCCTACCCAGAGATGGCTGTCATCCCGCCCTCATTTAGAGCCATGTGTGTCACACACTCAGGGACTCGGCCTTCGGGAATGAATGCGGTGGGAGCTGGGAGGGCCTTGGAGCCAGGCTGCAAAACCACACACCCAGGACCCAGGCGGGAGGAAGCTGGGCGGGGACCAAGGTCACCACACTGCCAGATCTCTGGATTTCTCAAGAAAAGCCAGAAATCTCCAGTTTTACAAGAAGTTTCTCAACTTTTAAGTGTTGGCAAGTAATCTCAAACATTAAACACTCACTGTAGGCAGGGTGTGGCTGAGGGTGGTCCGTTTGAGGGCCCTGATTAACCTAATCACTCAGGCACTGATGGGGAGATGGAGGCCCAGAGAGGGTGAGTCACCAGCCCCTGGTCACAAAGCACAGAAACGGTGGCCTTTCTCTTCTGACCATGGCCAGAGCCCAGGCTGGCTCTGATTCCGAGGGAGGCAGCACATCCAGCTCCTCCAGGCCTGGCAATCCTGGGGTGCCAGAGAGGGCACGGTGTCTCTGCCCCTGCACGGCAGCCTCTCTCTCCTGCCCCAGGCCAGACCAGGCACTGAGGTGGGGCTTTTCCAAGCAGGGCCTGCCTGGGTGCTAAGAACTGGGGGGAGAGAGGGGAACCACTTTCCTCACCTCAGAGACTTGGAAACCAGTCAGCAGCCCCAGGGAGAGCATTCCCACCCCAGTAGGTAGGATGAGCGGAGCTGATAAGGAACTCTCCCTCCCCGGCTGAAACCTTCCTCTTTTGTATTACTACTTGGTTCTCCAGGAACCAGGAGGCTTTCAGCTGATGCTATCTTGCTATTGAGCACCACAGCTTCATAGACCACTGAGGCCTCAGCTGTGACCAGAGGCAAAAGAGAGTTGTTTCCGAATGCCATAGCTGCCTCTCAGGCAAGGTGACATTGGGCCTTAGACAGTTATAGTCAGACTTTAATTATGAAATGATTTTTCCCAAAAATTTATGTAGAAATGCTCCCAACAATAATATTTCATATTTCATCTCCGGTATTATTTCCTGTATCTTTAGGACCTTAGAATGTGTTTGTTGAGTGGCCCACCCATCCGGCCAGCACTCACTGACACCCACCCCCCTGGCCACCTCCCCCCCAACCTCCTTGTTCCCTCTGTCCAGCTTCGATGGACACGCTACCTTAGGATCTTTGCACTTGCTCCTGTCCCCTGCTTCACTTTCTTCATGAAGCTCGAACCTCATACCCTCCATTCTTTCTTCTTTCTTTTTCTTTCTTCCTTTCTTTCTTTCTTTTTCTTTCTTTCTTTCCTTCTTTCTTTCTTCTCTCTCTTTCTCTCTCTCTTTCTTTCTTTCTTTCTTTCCTTCTTTTTGGTTTTTTGAGACAGGGTCTTGCTATGTCATTCTGCCTGGTCTTGAACTCACTATGTACCCTCGAACTGATGGCAATCCTCCTGCCTCAGCCTCCCAAGTTCTGGGATTACAGGCATGAGCCCCCATCCCCAGTTCCCTCCCCTCTTTTACACCTCTGCTAAATGTCACTTTCTGAGAGAGGCTCTCCTACCCATTCACCCTGTTTAAAACTTCAAAGCATTCCCAACATTCCCTGTCCTCCCTCTGACTCTTTTCCTCCACAGCACATATCACCTCCTGAGGAGCTGCTTGTTACACTCATTTAACTGTCTGCTTCCTGTTGGTGCTGTAACAAATCCTCACACACTTGGTAGCTGAAAATAACACAAGTTTATTACCTTAACAATTTAGTGGTCAGAGAGGGGATTTAGCGCAGTGGCTCTGCTGCCTGCCTCGCAAGTGCAAGGTCCTGAGTTCAATCCCTGGTACAAAAATAAATACATAAAATAACAATTTAGAGGTCAGAAGTCCAAGATGGTGTGACTAGCCTCAAACCCAGCTGTGGGCAGGGCTGGTTCCTTTATGGAACCAAGGGGAGATTCTGTCTCCTTGCCATGTCCTGCCCTGGAGGCCTTGCCAGTGCTGTGTCCCCACTGCTCTGCTCCTGCCCCTCCTGCTGACAGGGCCCCTGTGAGCACCTGGACCCACCTGGGTGGTCCAGAACACCTCACCTGCAACCTCAATTCCCCTGGCCCTGTAACCCACCATACTCTCAGGTCCCAGGAACTGGGACACCAGGGGAGGGGATGTCATTCTTCAAAACGCACAAAAGCACACGCGTGCACACACACACACACACACACACACACTAATACCAGTTCCAGGAGCCCATGGGGTTTTCTGCTTCACACCCAGTGATTGGCCGGCGGGGGGGGGGGGGCGTGCTTAGTCCAGGCATCCCCGGCCCCCAGCCCCCAGCCCAGTACTCATCTGTGTCCTGTTAGGAAAGGGGTCACGCAGCAGGAGGTGAGAGGCCAGCAGCAAAGGCTGCTCTACCTGGGCTCACAGCCGC
This sequence comes from Heterocephalus glaber, assembly GCF_053883595.1. NCBI lineage: Eukaryota > Metazoa > Chordata > Mammalia > Rodentia > Bathyergidae > Heterocephalus > Heterocephalus glaber. The sequence continues at coordinate 19,070,312 of NW_028258410.1, read as the reverse complement.
TCCCCACAGCTACCATCACCGCTGTGCTCCACCTCCTGTCAGGCAGTGGTATTAGATTCCTGTAGCAATGTGAACCCTGCTGAGAGCTGTGCATGCCAAGGGTCTAGGATGTGCGCTCTCCCTGAGAATCTGATGTAATGATAAAGAACTAAAGGGCTCGGGCCAGGGATTTAGCTCAGTGGTTCTGCCGCCTGCCTCACAAGCACAAGGACCCAAGTTTGATCCCCAGTACCAAAATAAATAAATAAATAAATAAAGTGCTCAACAAATGTAATGTGTTTGAATCATCCCAAAACTGTCTCCTGCCTCTGTCCATGGAAAAATTTTCTTCCATGAAACCAGATTCTGGTGCCAAAGAGGTCAGGAACCACTGGCTTAGTGGGTGCTCCGTGAATATTTGGTGACTGCATGGTTGATGGAAAAGAATGTGGTGACTGAAGGAAAAGGAGGCAGGAAGGTGACTCAGATGTGCTGGGTCCTTTCCTTTCTCTAAAGAGCAGATAGTGCCTCAGAGCTGTGACTTAGTCCCTGGCCTTCCACACACGTGTCTGGGCTCCCTCGTGGCATCCTGTGCCACACAGAGAGGCTGACAGAAGTGGCTCCACTCCCCTCACTTGGCTCCTGTACTCCTGGAAGGAGGGAGCTTCCTGCTTCTCCAACAGCCCCCTGGGCTGTGCGGACAGCCCAGAGAGAAGGCCTGAGGCTGGGCAGCCCTGAAGGGGCCAGTCGGGCCCTGACCAACTCTCTGGGCCCAAACACACCCTGAGGAACCGCGCCCTGAGGCCAGGCAGGCCAGGCAGTGCGATACTCCAGCCCCAGTGCTGACAGGATAAGGATTCATCACAGGGCAGAGGGAGCCCCCTCCTTCCCAGGCCTGTGTGTCTTCCTGGCCTCAAAGACCAGGTTTCCTCAGGACTGAAATCCTGGGCCTTGGCCCAGGTTTCCTCAGGACTGAAAAATGTTCTTTGCTGAAGGGCAGGAGCATATAGCTTACCAAGAGGGGACAGAAAGGAGTGGATTTTCGGCTTGGGGAAAGGTGCTGGGCCACACGTGGGGACCTTGGCAGGATCTCTGAGGAAAGAAGTGAGAACTTTCTCACATAACGGCAGCACTGTCTGCTTTTTATTTATCTATCTATTTATTGTTTGTTTGTTTGCTTTTGGAACCGGGGATCAAACTCGGGACCTTGCCCTTGTGCGACAGGCGCCGGAACCACTGAGCTAAATCCCTGGCCCACTGTCTGCTTTTTAAATGACGCGTGGCTGCCCAGGGTATCAAAGATAAAGGGAAAATAAAACAGAAGACAGTAAAACAAAACAACAAAGCCTCCTGACTTACCAATGATTCTGTTTAGCTCGACAAGAGGACCATTTTACTTAGTTGAAAACAGCAGTTAAACTATGCTGGGACACCTGCTTCCATCTATTTGCATTACAAAAAAATCAAAAAGTTCAGCCCCTGTGTTCTCTCTTGCACACAGCCCACCCTCACGTGTAGAGTGTACTTCTTTTCCTATTTTTACTTGGCCCAAATGAGCTCTCCTGTGGAGCCTGTTTCTTTTCCTACCTTTACTAAAACTTTGCTACCATTTAAAAAAAAAAAACACCCAGGGCTGGGGATTTAGCTCAGTGGCACCTCACCTGCCTTGCAAGTGCAAAGTTCTGAGTTTGATCCCTGGTACCGGAAAAAAAAACAACACGTTAAAAAAAAGTCCATAATACATGATGTGGGCTGAGTTGTGGGGAAACAGAACAGGCACCCTCACACACTGTCAGGGGGAGAATAAATTGGTACAATTTCTACAAATCATGGCTGAGCCATATGAGACAAAATGTAGAGAGCACAAATCTGTCATAAAATCTGGCTCTCGGCAATTTCTCCCACAGCCATATTCACACACACACAGAGACATTAAGCGCAGACATCATCAGCACAGCATTGCTTTGTAAGGTAAAACACTGGAGCCAACCTACAGGTCCTCCCGCAAAGGAGGGAGCCAGGTACTGTGGGACAGCGTCCTGTGGGTTGCAGCCCAGCTGGGACAAGGAGGACACTGAAAGTGCCACCACGAATCCGGAACAGCGACAAGACAGGGCGAGTGGGAAAAAGCCACGAGATGTGGGAGTATCAGGCCTCTGCCAGTGGGAGGCAGAATGAGCTTCGTCATGCGTGTCGCCTGCACGGGGGCAGACTTTCTGAAGAAGAGCCCTGGGGGACCGGAAAGGAGAATGGAGAAACCTGGATTTCAGGGCAGAAAAAGAGTCAGTTCTCACCGCAGACTTTTTTCCACTTGAATTTCTTTACTTTTTTTTTTTTGGTACTGAGGGTGGAACCCAGGGCCTCAAACATGCTAGGCAAGCGCTCTGCCACTGAGCTACATTCCCAGCCCCAATTTACGTGTCTCACCTGCATGTCACGTGTATTTTTCAAAGAAGGACAGCAATGCTGATTCGTTGCTTCAATTTAAGCAGTGAAATGCAAATGACATGAAACTTGTCCCTTCCCTCTTCTCCGAACCCTCTGCAGTCACAGCTTCTGGTGTCACCAAGGTTCCGAGCGCTGAGGGGCGTCAGCACGGTTTGAGCTTGTGCACCAGGCTGCGGGACTTGAAACCAAACACAATACCTTTGTCTTCTGTCAGACAGGGGTGAGGAGGGTGTTGCCATTGCAGGGGGCCCCAGGTGGGGTCGTGGCCCTGGAGAAATAATTGTCACAGGTGACGTAATGGGACAAGTCTCACGGACAGGTGGCCGTGGAGGTAGGAGCCGGAGGACGTGCCAGGAGCCCCCTCACCCAAGTCCACCTGGCGACATGGGCCCAGTACAGGAGAGAGAGGAAAAACTGGAGCCAAGGTCAGGAACTCAGCAATGGGGTCCTGGGCACCAGGAGGGCGTCCAGAGGTCTGATGTTCTGGTCCGGGTCCCGAGAGGTCAGAGCTGGGTTAATGGTGACACACTTAATTTCCGTTTATTTTTTTGGTACCAGGGATTGAACTCGGGACCTTGCATTGCGAGTTAGGTGGTGGAACCACTGAGCTAAATCCCTGGACTTCAGTTTTAAGAGTTAAACCACATGCGTCTTGGTGTCTGGGTTCCCTGCCTTGAAGTTCGGAAGGAGGTGATGACTATGATAGCAGTCACAATGACAGTGACCAGCGCTTTGTAGCACCCACTAGACCCCAATTGTCTTCCACACGTTGACTCATTTGAGCCCCACCACCACCCTGTAAGTGGGTGCTGTCAACCCCATTTCACAGAGGAGAAAATAAAGGCACACAGAGCCGAACCGACTCCCCCAAGGTCGCATAGCTGTGCCGCCTCCCCGCCTCCGCCTGCTGCCCAGCGCTTTCTTTCAGGCAGCCAGAGATGGTCCTTACGTCCAGCTCCCCTCACCTCTGCCTGGCTTGGAGGGCAGAGGGCACGCAGGGCATAGGGTCTGGGGACGCATCTGGTGGCTCCTCCCACTGGCCGACCCCGCAGTGAGGCCCCTGATGCTCTGTACGTCCAGCCAGGCCTGGCCTGCGGTTGCGCCTCGGCCTCCCCGGAGCCCCATCCAAGCCTCCAACTCCTTCCCCCTCACCACCCGCTCCATCCATCCGCCCAGCACTGCTCCCAGTCTCCTTACCCTGCCCGACTCTGCGCCTCTGCGCCTCCGCTCAGCCCCAACACACACAGCAAGCCCCGCCCCCTCCTCCCCAAAGAACAGAGCCCTCACTTTTCACTACGTGTTGTGTGGCCCATTTTTAATAAGCTTGGTGACTTTTACATCTCCTTTAATTCCCTCTCCCTCCCTCCCTTGCTTTTCCTGACGATTTGTGGCCAGGTCCAGCCATCAGGCCTTTGGAAGTCCACACTGAAGGGAGTGCTGTGGGGTCTCTCACGGTCCACTTTCAGGACTTCCTGCGAGGTGGCCACTGGACCCAGAGGCCACAGGGACAGTTCTGAGCTCATGGGTGACAGGCAGAAGGAACATGGGCGGGTGAGGGTGTCCGGCCCTCTACCACAGTTTGCGCCGAGGGAGAGGGAGGCGCCCCAGCCCCAGACTCAGACCACCCGCCGGCCTCAGGAAGTTCCAGGGCGCCGCCCTCTCTTCTCAGCGGTTGCTGGCAACAGCCTGGCCTATAATTTTAGCCGTTCTTCTCCCCTAAAATTATTTCCCATCTGTACATAGTTTCCAAACCCTGCCCAGGAAGGAGTTGGTGGCACAGGGTACATTTTGCTATTACACTAAACAGAAATAAATAAAGCCACCCATCAAACAGCGTCTCTGTGCCCGACTCTGAAGGCCTGGCTGGGGACCCGTGAGGCACCCACTGCCCACTCCGCCTGGAAGGGCTGGGAGTGGAGGGGAGCTCTAGTTGGGCTCTGTTCCCAGGGTCCCCATCCTAGGTCCCCGCGCATGAGGCTCTGGATGCGGGGCTCAGGGGACTGGGGTGAGTGAGGCAGGAATTGCTGGGGCCGCCAGCCCTGGGGAACCCGGGAGGGTGGCGGGCCTGGGCCACATGGACCTAGTACAGAGGCACTGCTCTCTCGTCTCCCCTAGAAGGACGCTCCAGCAGACACAGGACACCAGACTGGACACGCAGTGGCATGTAGTGAGAGTATTATATTCTTTAGCTCTGCGTTTTTTTAATAATCATCTTCATGATAAAGACTGCAAGTTTCCCACATTTGCTAGGGATGTTAGGTTTCCTTTGTACAGAACAAGTCTAGTTTTTTCTTTCAAGTGGGTGGGGACTCCATTTAAAGCACATATTATGGAGAAAGAACACAGATGACACAAACTTGGAGCTGGCTGGATCTGGGAGCCTCAGGCATAGGCTCCAGAGCTGAATCCAAGGTTGAATTCCAATTCTGACACAGGTGAGCTGTGTGATCTTGGGCAAGTCACTTGCTCTCTCGGAACCTCTGTTCTTTTTTTTTTTTTTTTTTTTTTTGGTTTTTACAATTTGTCAATCAATCATTCATTGTTTATTGGTTTTTGAGACAGGATCTTGCTTTGTAGAGCTGGCTAGCCTTGAACTCACAGAAATCCTCCTGCCTCAGTCTCCTGAGTACTGGAATTACAGGTGTGCGCCACCACATCCAGCTCTTTACCACAGTTTTAAAACTAAAAATTATTTTAAGCCACTATACATCTTTTAGAATGGAGATCAAGAACAGTGACATCACAAAATCCTGGTGACGATGTGGAGCACCAGGATCTCTTACTCATTGCTGGTGGGGATGCAAATTGAACCTCTGTTCTTGATCTGTAAAAGAAAGGTAAATAATGACCTCCCCCTCCTATGGTTATTTCTTTTTTTTTTCTCTCCTATGGTTGTTTCTGAGGGTTCAGTATGACAGGGCTGAGGAAACACTGAGCATAGAGCTGGGCCATGAAGAGCTCCATGAATCTATTGCAGATAGGTAAATTAATTAGCTATCTTGTAGGCAGTTAGACAGAGCTGGCCCTGGAGGCGCCAACATGGAGGACAATCAAGATACATTCTCCTGGAACCTGGGATTTAGCTCAGTGGTTCCGCTGACTATCTTGCAAGCCCAAGGTCCTGAGTTCAATCCCCAGTACCAAAAAAAAAAAAAGACACATTCTCTACAGTGATTGATATTCTAAATAGGTATCAATCACCTGGGTGAGGGACCAAGATCTTCCAGGAAAGATCCCTGACCCACCCCTTGCTACTTGACTCATTTCCCCATTGGATCCCCATTTAATCAATATTACCTAAGCAACTATACTTGTCATAATCCTATTGGTTGTTCATAGTTTTGTCCACCTTGTGATTTCTCATTGGATCAATATTACCTAAGGGACTGTACTTGTAGTCTTACTGGTTGAATACAGTTTTGTCCCACCTTGTACCCGCCTCACCTCTTGGCTTTGTCCCATAAAACACCTTTGAGAAGTTGGATGAGCAGGCAACCTGCTTTCTGGTCCCTCTTCTGTCTCTCTTAGACAGAAGCTATCTTTCTCTCAATAAGTGAACTAGCACAAACAATCAACAAGTGGGATGTCTTCTTATTAAAAAGCTTCTGCACAGCAAGAAAAACCACCAACAGTGTGAAAAGACAGCCCACAATGTGGGAACAAGTTTCCACCTGCTGTTCCTCAGACAAAGGTCTACTATCTCGAATCTATAAAGAACTTTAAAAAAAATCAGACCTCCCAAATATAAAGACCCAATCCAAAAATGGGCATCTGAAATGAACAGACATTTCTCAGACAAAGAAGTAGAAATAGCAAATAAACATATGAAAAAATGTTCAACATCACTGGTCATTCGAGAGATGCAAATGAAAACAACGCTGAGATTCCACTTCACTCCAGAAAGAATGGCTGCTATCATGAAATCAACCAATAACAAATGCTGGCGGGGCTGTGGGGAAAGGGGAACCCTGCTCCACTGCTGGTGGGAGGGTAGACTGGTGCAAGCACTGTGGAAATCAGTATGGAGATACCTCAAAGAACTAGGACTGGAAGTCCCATTTGACCCCACTATTCCACTGCTGGGGTCTTCCCCAAAGAATTTAAAGAATCGTACCACAGTGATATATGTGCACCCATGTTCATAGCAGCACAATTTGTAATAGCTAAAACTTGGAAGCAGCCCAAATGCCCGTCAACTGGACACTGGATAAAGAAAATGTGGGTTTTTAAAATAAAATGGAGTACTACTCAGCCATAAAAATGAGAAATTAGAGACATATATAGCTAAATGGATGCACATTGAGGCGATGCTAATAAGTTTTTCCTACTCTTAAGCTCCGTTGTTCCTAGAATTCATTCTTTGATTTTAGAGAACACAAACTTGCACTCTGGATATCTAGCAGGTTTGGGAGTTGCATCTTTTCCCTCTGTATCAGATCCATTCATTTGGTCAGAATTTAGGCAAGCTGTCCTGAATTCACAGTGTTTTGTGCAGGGCAGTTGAGCACACAAGTTCCCTGATCCGGTGCTGATCCCAGCCCATCATCAACCCCCCCCCCCCCGCCCTGGCCTCAACTTCCCCATCCGCAGCAGGAGAACAGTGACAGCCCTTTGATGTTCACACAGGAGGTAGAAGGCCAGCTGTGGGAACAGCTCAGCACCCTACGCATCCCATGCCTGCCCCTGATGATTCCACCCTGACTCCAGGTCTCAGTGGAGTGAGCCCTTATCGGAGGGCAATCAATCCCCCGACCCCCCAGAAAGGGGAACAGTGGAGGGCTAAAGAGAAAAAAGACAAGAGAGACTTGCGTAGGCGGTCAGGGCCTCAGAGTGGGCAAAGACAAAGACTCTCTTGGAGCTGGCCACTATTTATTGCCTGCACACAATAATTAGGGAGTATCAGGTGCGGGGTGCCGGGTGGGGAGCAATCCTAGGACAATGAGGAGCTGATAAAGGTCTTAAATCACAGAAGTTCTGGCATTCTAACAATAGTGGGTGAGATGACTTAAATTTGACAAGGAATTAACCCCTCCCCAGGTGAACCTTTCTCTTTTGTTTTACTACTGGTTTCTCAAAGAACCAGGATGTCTTCAGCTGATGTAATCTTGCCCTTGAGAGTCACAGTATCACGGGACCATTGAGGCCTCAGCTGTGACCCAGAGGCAAAACGGAGTTATGTTTCCCCTTGCTATTGCTGGCTCAGGGGCAAGGTACATTGAGCCTCAGACAGCTATAGTCATACTTTAATTATGAAATGATTTTCCCTAAAAATTAATGTAGAAATGCTCCCGACAAGCCCTGCTGCCTCTCTGCCTTCTCGCCCCTTTCACAACTCCTCAGCCAGACTCAGTACTGGGGTTCCTCCAGCCACCACAGGGCCTTTGCACACACTGTTCCATTCCTTCAGCCTCATTGTACCCCTGCCTCCCCCTGCTGTTATTCCTCAAGAAAGGTCAGGTGGTTTCCTCCCTTCCCAAGGCCAGATCAGCGCTGGCCTTGTGGGTTCCCCTGGCTCCCCATTCCCTGAATTTCTGATCCTCTGATGTGAAGAGGCCATGAGTGCAATAGTTAAGCAAATGGCTCCGCTCTGCACCAGCGCCCCCTCTTGGTCATGCTCACCCCTCCTTTCCTTGGAGTCTTAATCACGCAGCTGCTTCAGAGTCCTGCAGGGAAACAGCACTGCCTCCTAGTGACGCCTGGTCCAACTGCAGGCAGCCCTGCTCAGGAGGCAATGTGTGTATTATGCGTGGTGTGATCGAAAAATACCGTGAACACGGAACTTTTTCTAAATTTATTACAGTAAAAGACACGCTGCCATTAATGCCCCTCCAGATACTCCCCCTCACTTGAACACGCTCATCCCGTTGTCCTTGCCGCTCTCTGAAGCAGTTCTGGAAGTCTTCTTCCATGAGAGCTTTATTTGCACTATTTCCTCGATGTCCCTAATTGACTCGAAAACGCTTACCTCTCCTGGTCATTCTGACTTTGGGGAAGAGCTGGAAGTCACACGGTGCCAGATCTGCTGAACAAGGTGGATGGGGACGCTGCACTCTTTTTAGGAGTGTGCCTTTCCCCTGGATGGCACTCGGCAGCAGCATTCACCTTAGGGTTTTTTAAAAATCGCACTTCATAAAGGCACGAAGGAGGACTTCCGGAACTGCTTCAGAAAGTGCAGAGAGCAATGGGACGAGTGTGTGCCAAGCGGAGTGTTTTGAGGGGACTCATGGCGGTTTGTTTTTGACTGTGCTATATTTTCAAAAATGTAAACACGTACCGTAGCTTTTGACGAGTCTTTGTACACACACAACGGGGGAAGGGGCACATGCATTCACGTCCAGGCTCTGGAGCCCGGGATCGCCTGCAGCACCCACCCCACCAGGTCCCAGGAGCTGCAGAGCATCCCGTCCTCAGCTCGCCCCCTGCTGGCCACTCTTCAGAATGCCCCCCCCCACACACCCAGAGTAGGAACCGCTCATCTGGGGGACAAGGGCTGCCTGTGCCCCTCTGGGAGCCTCGGATCCTGCACGTAAAGGGGTAGGGGAGGTTTCTGCCCCTCTGCGTGGCAGTAGGAGTCTGTCCACCCCGGGTCCTTCCCTCACACCTGCACTTCCTGAGCACCTCCTGAAGGCGGCTGTGGTGCCAGCCTGCTCTGAGGGGCTGGGTGGGTGGCAGGAGGAAGCAGCCCAGGAGTGGGGCTGAGTAACACACTGCATGCCTGACCCCGCGCTCGGGTACCGTGTATGTGGACGAACGCACTTGACGCTGTCAGAACACGAGATCGCCGCTCTTTTCATTTCTGTTAGGAAGCTGAGGCCCAGGGCGGTGACCTAGCCTGTCCAAGGTCGCACAGCTTATAGGTGGAGGACGTGGGGTTAGAAGCCACCAAGTTCTAGTGTGAGGCTGGGATTCGTCCTCTTACACCATGGTGCAGCACTTCTGTAGATCCATCCTTCCACCGTTCCATAAATATCTGTTGAGCACCTCTGTGCCCAGGTACAGTGCTGGGTACTGGCCGAGGAGGCAGCGGGGACCACAGCCCTTCCCTGTCCCCAGAAACTGCTCACATGGAAGAGAAGGAAGAGAGAGACACACAGAGAGACAGAGAAAGGGAGGGGAGAGGGAGGAGAAGGAGAGAGGGAGGGAGGAAGGGAGAGAGAAGAGAGAAGAGAGACAGGAATAAGAATAAAGTGGGGACCCGGAGGATTCTGAGCTGTAAGCAGAGGGACCCGACCTGACTGGGTTCTCAGTGGAGCCCAGACCTAGGGACGAGGGTGGAGGTGGAACCAAGGGGGCCAGTGGCCGTGCCCATCCGGAAGATCGGGGCTTGGGGCTGCATCTCCATGGGCCGTGAGGGGACGGGGAGGGCAGCCGCCTGTGAGCTCGGCACGCTGCGGGCAGGTCACTTTCTGGGGAGATGTGGAGCTGGGTTTCCACCGCAACCACTGTGGATGTGGAGTTTGGAGTCAACCCAACAAAACACTTGGTGTTGGCTGCTAACACCGGGAGCCTTGGGGGCAGCCTGACGGCGGCGCCTCTGCGCATGCGTATAATGCCCTGGGAGCCGCTCCCCGGCTGTGGTACTGACTCGCCCGGCCACCAGGTGGCGCCAGCCCCTGCGGCGGGACAGCCAGCCCGGCCCCCGCAATAACCGAGCGCGGGCCAGGGCCTTGCAGGGCAGCCAGCGGCCCCCTTGGCCTTCGCGGCCCTCCTACCCAGGTGACAACCGACTTGTGTCAGACATTGCCAAGTATGCCCCGGAGGGCAAAGTTGCCCCCAGAGCAGTCAGAGCCATTGCTGGCCCCGCTCAGCCCCCCTGTGCCCCCGGAGGGGACAAGTGGGGCGCATCCCGGGGCTGGGCCCATAGCAGAGGACCCTGCCGGCAGGGTCGCTCGTTCGCGCACAGCTCCCCGCGTGGCCGCCAGCAGGTCCGGGACGGTGAGGCGCGGGACTCAGGGCCCCCACTCGGGGAGGGGTGGGAGGCCTGGGCTCCACCCAGGCTTCACCGGGGGCTCTGAGCCTGGGTTTCCCCACGTGGGGCCCTGGTGCTGGGCTCGGGATCCAGCTAAGTCAAGGCCACTGTCCCCCTCCAGGAGCTCCAGGCGGGACCCCGCCGCTCACCGCTGTGCCAGTTGTTTTACTCCTCTCCACGCTTCATCATCAGCTCCCAGCCAAGAGATCTTTATCCGAGTTGTTCCCAGCCAGATCTCTGTTCTCAGCGCCAGGGGCGTGCCCAGGCACGCGGAAAGGGCTCTGCACCATTTTGTCCCCATACAGTGCCTTCTCTACAAGGCAGCCAAGGGTCCCACAGATCATGCCCCTGGGAACCCTCCCCACACAGAGTAAGAGCCAGAGTTCCCCCCCACACCAGCCAGGCCCTGCGGGCTCTGCCCCATCTCCCCTTCCTGACCTCATCTACCCCAGCTTCCTGCAGGCCTGTCACACATGTGGGCACGTTCCTGCCTCAGGGCCTTTGCACTGGCTGTTCCTGTTGGAACCCCCCCATATCAGTTTGTGTCCCCCTTTCATCCAAACCTCTACTCAAATATCACCACCTCAGAGAGCCCCCCAAAGGTCAAGCCAGACACCTAATGGGTTTTACAACATTGCCCCTAGAGGGTAGGGTCTTGTTGAAAAGCTAATGTCCTTATTGTTGGTCTTCCCCATACCAGACAGACCCTGCCTGCCCTCTCACAGCACCCTCTCTAGTGAGTCAGGTGGGGAGGCTGTGGTCCTTCACTGTGGAGGGGCCAGGGAGGCCTTAGGGAGGGCCTGGCCGAGAGCTACCGTGGTGCTCAGGAAGCCCGTGGCTGGCCAGGGCTCGGTGAGAGCTGGCCTTGCAAAACCCCGTAGCCAGATGGGAAGAGCCCGGGCAACAGCTCCCGGGAAGCTCTGGGCGGGGGCACAGGTACCCGGTCACCTGGCCACGCTGGCAGCTGGGTAAGGTGTGAGAGGCCCCGTGCCGGCTTCTGAATCCAGCCCTGTGCTCTGCAGGCTGAGTGACCATGGCCATGTCACGCCCCACCCTCTGGAACTCAGTTCCCTCATCTCTGTGAGGTGAGCAGCAGGCCAGGCCTGGGGGTGGTGACACCGAGGGCCAGAGCATGTGTGGCCCACAGGTGTTTCACAACAGGCGCTCGCCTTGGTGGTGGTGGCTGTGGTGACCATTTGTGGGAGTCGCCTGTGGCTCTGGTGGTTGGCAATGGTGGTCAGTTGTAGTGGCCACCCCTGTTGGTCATCAGTGGCGGTCATCCGTGGCGGCAGGCTGTCGTGGTACTAGAATGAACACCGCAGATGGGCATGGCTGGGGGTTCTGGTCCACAGCGACCTGGGTTTGACTCACCTCTCCTGCTTCCTAGCACAGGGAAGCTGTGATCTCCCCTTTCCATGCCTCAGTTTCCCCAACTGCAGGTCGGAACGATGCAAGTTGTATGCAGGGCAACGACTGTAAGACACGGGACCAGGAAGTGGCACTGGGTTACAGGCTCTGGGCTCAGGGACCGGGCTGCAGGGACTCCGGAGCCGGGCCGGGGGTGGGGGGTCAGCTGTGCACAGCACGACCACTGCAAGGAGCTGGGCCTCCTCCCAGGGCAGGCGGCAGGCTGAGGCTGATGACAGCGCACGCTTCCCTGCCGAGTAGCAGAGTAGCTGAGATAACAGGCACACGAGGCACGCAGGCCGGGCCGGTCTCCTCCCCTCAAGGGCCCTGTGCCAGCTCTGCGTCCCTGGGCAAGTTCCTCACTGTCTCTGCCTTGGCCTCTACGTCGGAGAACCTCCACTGAGATCAGTGTCCTAGGCCACGGGACTGGGGGGTGAGGCCCTGAGGGGAGACGCTGTCCACAGAGAAGGCCCCCTACGCTGAGGGCCCAAAGGGTGACTCCACACTCACTGGGCCAGGGAGGGGCGGGGGCCTGAGCAGGGCCTGGAGGGGCCCTTTGCAAGCCCCACACAGGACCACAGGCTCGGCAGCACAACAGCAGCGGTCCTGAGGACGGAAGACAACTTGGGAGCAGCGGCAATGGCTGTGGACACAGAGCTGCCATGGCAAGAGCCACTGGACCCAGGCAGGGACAGCGGAGGTTCTGAGGCCTAAGGTGTAAACTCTGGGCTGGGACAGCAGGGAGCCACTGAGGGAGGGTTCAGGGTTGAGGGTGGAGCCACACTTGTCCTGCAAGTGGGTACAGCTCTGCTGGGGATGCCCAGCTGCACAGCTCCATGCTGGCACCAGCTCGGGCACCAGCTCAGGCTGCCATGCAGCAGGTGCAGAGGGAAATGGCGTTGAATGAATAAGTGATTGATGGGTGGATGAGAAACGACCCTTTGGTGCCCTGCCAGGCTCTGGGCACCTGCAAAGGCTGTCTCCAAGGGCACCGCAGCCTGAGGAGTGTTTAGGGCAGGGAGTGGCTGATCTCATCTGCATTTTAAACCAGATCAGAGTTTAGCTGTTTTTATCCCATTTCACAGAGGCAAAAACCAGGACCGGGCTGAACGATGCCCCTGGGGCCACACAGCTGCAGGGAAGCAGAGCAGGATTTGACCCAGCGCATCTGACCCTGGGGCCCCACAGGGCTGGAGGGGACTGAAAGATGCCAGCTGGCCCAGCACAGGTCCCATCCAGGCATCGATGAGTGCTGGCAGATACAAGGACCCATGCCCTGTCTGAGATCCTGAGTCCCCAGGTTGGGCCCTGTCCCTGGCACCCTGCCCCAGCAGATGTCAGGTGTGTCTGCCGCCTGTCCGATCCCCAGACAGCTTGGGCCGCTGGTACCTGGGCCAAATGCCCTGCGGAGCCCAGGCGAGGACAAGCTGCACCCGTGCTGTCTTCCTCCTTGTGCTGTGTGGCTGCAGGCAAACCTCTGCCCTCTCTGGGCCTGCAGTGTGCCTGCTTCAGGCCGAGCCCCAGGCTGAAGTGCTGCTCCCTTCCGACCCGGCGACTGTAGATGCCAGGTCCAGCCCAGAGGGCAGAGGGTGGCACAGATAAGGTCCCCAGGCATGGGCTCCCGTGGCTGTGGCCAAGGCCCAGGCTGCCCCAGCAGATAACAGAAAGAGAGAAACTCCTGTGGCAGGACTCGGCTTCTTCCAAGCAAGCCAGACAGCGCGACCACGAGTTGTTGAGTGCTTGGTGTGTGCTGGGCACTCTGCAGCCACCGTGTCAGCTTTCTTAACAAGTGATGATGACCATGACGGTGACGATGATGATGATTCCCGTTTTGCAGATGAGGAAACTAAAACCTAGAGAGGTCAAGCCTCATCCAAGGTCCCCAAGCCAAGAAGCAGCAGAAACAGGATCAAATCCAGATCCGGCTCATTAAGGGCCCCTAGCCCTGGGTCCGGAAGCCCCGCAGACTCGGAAGCCCCCCCCCCCCCACAAAAGCGCAGCGTCCTGGGCCAATCAGCGAGCAGCAGCTCTGGAAGCTCAGCGCGCTGCACCTGCCGCCCTCCCTCTCCTTCCCGAAGGCTCGATTTCCCCCAAACCCTGCTCCTCCCCAGCCTCGCCGCACCCTCCAGGCTCGGCTCCAATTCCTGTCTCCCTCGCCAGCACCTCCAAGTCTTTGTTGCATCGTCTGCTTCTGGAACGTCACCACCACCACCCTCATCCAAGTCAACACTGCTCTCACCCAGCCCCCTTGCGGGCCACCCGGAGCCAGGGCGGGCATGCGCCTCGGGCTGGCCGGCCGTAGAGCCCGAGCGGCTGGTGGGACCGTTCGGACCGTTGCTGTGGGCTGAGCCGTGGCTTCACCGCAGTAACCACTGCGCTGCTGTCGCCCCGACAGTGGTCAGTGGTCGCTTTGGGTGAGGGTGCTAGGGCCTCGTCCCGGAAGAAACCCTCGGGCCTTCAGCCCTGCCGCTGCCGCCACGCAAGGGAAGGGCGCGCAGTACTTCAGCAGGAAAATCAAAGGAGGGGACATCGTGTGCATCCATGGGATGCACTTCCTGTTCAGTGTGAAGTGGGAGCTGCCATTCTTGGTGGAGCACCCCATGTTGGCAGAAGGAAAGGAATGATGATTCAGAAGGAAAGGTGATTCGGCTGATGTGACTTCCCTGGCACGGAAGGTGGCTGAGGAGTGTAAACTTATCCCTCAAAACGAAATGAAGTAGAACAGCGTTTTTACTCTCTACAGAATCGCCACGATTCATTGGCAGGAAAAGAAAAAAATAAAAGCAAACCTAAAGATCCACCTCCTTTTGAAGGGACGGAGGTTGATAAAGTTGTTAGCATTAATGACATGGGTGAACACCTTAGGCTATTGTATGAAGATATTCCTGACAGGGTTCGGGGCTCTGCTCTGATCCCAGGCTTGCTGGAAATCCTGATGACTAGCAAGAACCAAGACGCCATGAAACTGCCCTGGGGCACTAGGAAGAGTCCTGACAGAAGACAGGAAGCAAAGCATTGTATTAGCTACAAACGTAATTTACATCTTGTTTTTCCAACTTTTTTTAGCTTCATGGAGGAATCATTGTAACATTGGGGCTATGTGTGAATATCATTCATTGATCATTAAAAAGATACAAGTTTTGGCAAGAACTTTCTAAGAAGGCTGTTGATGAAGAGCTTGGAAGACAAACCTCAGAAATGGATTATGAAAAAACCTTTAGAAAATACCAGTGCCTTGTAGTAAAACAAGCTCTTGGGTGTTGCTCTTTATTTGCTTCTGAAGTGGCTGAGGACGCTGGTACAGAACTGAAGATGAGGAATACGAATATAGTCCACATGTGGTGAAGGCTTTTGATGGGGATAATTTTGAGCTGCTTATTCTCATTATAACGTTGTTAAACTCAGTTTGGTTTTTTTTGTTTTTTTGGTACCAGGGATCAAACTCGGGACCTTGCACTTGCAAGGCAGGCAGTGGCACCACTGAGCTAAATCCCCGGCCAAAACTCAGCATTTTTATGGTGAATAAAAATATGGTGGAGGGTGGGGGATTTAGTATATGTGCTGCCGAAGCAAGCAATAGGGTGGGGGATTTAGCTCAGTGGTTCCTCTGCCTGCCTGTAAGCACAAGGACCCGAGTTCGATCCCTGGTGCCAAAAAAAAAAAAAAAAAAGATATGGTGGAAATGGATATTGTTGAAAAACTGGTAAAACCGATACCGTATGCACGTGAAGATTTACTGAATATCACTCTCCGGCTTTTACTAAACCTGGCCTTTGACACAGGACTGAGGAATAAAATGGTACAAGTTGGACTTCTTCCAAAACTCACTGCACTCCTAGGCAATGAAGACTACAAATAGCAGTATGTGTAAGCATGGATGATTGCTTTAAATCAGTGTTTCCATACTCTGACTGTATACCCAGTTAATGAAGATGTTCTTTGAATATTCAGATGAATTGATTTGAAATTCATTTCTCTCTGCATTAACCTTCCAAAGAGACAAATGTTCTGTGAAGGAAATGGGCGGAAGGTGCTCATGAAAAGGAAATTCAAGGATCCATTGCTCTGATGAAAATGATCAGAAACATTTCCCAGAATGATGGACTAAAAATCTGTTTATTGATTATGCTGGGGACCTTACAGCCCAGCTCTCTTAATGATGAAGAGGAGGATTTTGTGATTGAATTTGCTCTGGCAGGGGCTGGGGATTTAGTTCAGTGGTTTTGCTGCCTGCTGTGCAAGCGCAAGGACCAGAGTTCAATTCCCGGTACCTAAAAAAAAAAGGAAAAGAATTTGCTCTGGCAAATCTGACCTTTCTAGACTTGGACTGAGAACTGGTTCTTAAGGAGTACAAGTTGGTTCCATACCTCAAGAATAAAATAAAACCAGGTGCAGAAGATGACCTTGTCTTAGAAGTGGTTGAAACAACTGGAACTGTATCTGTGGATGACTCTGGTGCTACAATGCTAGCTATATCTGGGGCAGTCTGCCCTTACTGAATTGCTGAGTGCTCAATAAGAAGATGATGAATTTGTGTGTCAGATAATTTTTCTTCTACCATATGGTTTTCCACCAAGCCATGAGAGACATCATCATCAAGGAAACAGGCTCCAGCATATCTCATAGATCTGATGCGTGATAAAAATAATGAAATCTGAGTCTGTGAAAAAACCCTAGGTATTAGAATATGATGACGAATGAGCTAAGAAAATTCAGAGGGAAGAGTTTTGCTGGCATAACTCTCAGCAAAGAGGTGGAGATCGATGGTAGGGTCGTCAGATGGGTGAGAGTGAGCGGTACTTGTATGGCAGTGCTTAAACGGAGCCGTCTATCCAGGAAGGAGGTATTCTCAAAGGGCCTGACCATGGGCCGGGGATTTAGCTCAGTGGTTTCGCCGCCTGCTGCGCAAGCACGAGGACCCAAGTTCAATCCCCGGTACAAAAAATAAAAGGCCTGACCTTTTCCACAGCTCAGAGTAATTGCTGCTGTCACCCTCAGAATGCAGATGTAGTTGGACAGCATTCACTTCCTGGCAGCCTTAGAATGGCTGGCTTTGGCCAGCCAGTTGGTATTCTCGGATGCCCTGCCACAGTTTACGGATTCTGCCCTGAGGAACCTTACTACTATGGCTATGAGTCTGGATAAAATTGTCCCTTTCTGTATGTACCCTCAGAAGAAATCTTCATGGCTTGGGTTAATTTTGACCTTGCCCTAATAATGCCTCTTGATACTATTGTGGCTCAGGGTTTCTTATTTTTCCCTGTTGTTTCCTGCAGATTAACTCCAGCTCCTCCTGTCTTCTGTTGAGTACAGTTGATGCCAACACTGTTCATTCATCCGGCCGCATCTTGATGCTGAATAACACTTCCCATGAGACTCAAAAGTGAATATTGAAAAGCTATTATACTGGAAAAAAAAAAACCCACTATGTATATCAAGTGGCAGTTCTGACCTAGGGAAATGGGGGTGGAGGTGGGGCTTCCATGTGGGAAATTTGAGCCCAGGATTCTGTCTTTTTTCAGAAGCACCCGAGGCATGTAGTACATCTGAAATGATTATGAATAACTCAGTATTTGTCCTTAAAAAACTTCACTCTTAGTTTTTAATGAACTTGGGACCAATTTAAGATAGAAAATTATAAAAGGCTAATTTTTCCTTCTGTTCCTCTAAATGTAAGTTAAAAGAAACAAGACCTCAAAGTTGGCTTTACAATAAGGAGGGAAATGAACAAAGATCCCATCTAGCAATCCACAGCCCTTCTCTCTTTCCCCCTTCTGACTGTATATAAGTCTATAGTGTTAACTAACAGGAAAAAGGGTTCGCAGACTATCTTTAAAGTATTAAAGGAAAGAATAGTTATGATTTATATAATAAAAAAGGAGTGCTGATAACCCCTAGGGAAAATTCTGACTAGTCTATTTATAGTTATAAAACTAAAACTAAGAAAATGATTATTATAATTCAGCATGGCCAAGGCATCAAAGAGTACATTCTGATTTCATGTAATTGGGTTTTTTTTTTTGGTACCGGGAATCAAACTTGGGACCTTGCACTTGCGAGGTAGGTGGCAAAACCACTGAGCTAAATCCCCAGCCCTCGTGTAATTGTTTTATATATTGTACATGTTTTCTTATCTCGTCATCTGCTTGTTAATCTGTTTTTAATAACTGGCTAAAGTACTTGCAGTTGCTTCAATTAAAAAATTACAACTCAGGGCCGGGGATTTAGCTCAGTGGTTCCGGCACCTGCCTCAGAACCACAAGGTCCCGAGTGTGATCCCCGGTACCAAAAAAAAAAAATTCCAACTCAAAAAAGTCAAAATATATCACCTGCCTGCTGAAAAATGTCCAGTGGCCTCTACCTTCCCTTCCAAAAACCGCAAAGCTCCACGGTGGCCTACACGGCCCCATCCACCTCTTCAACTACCCTTCTCCTTTCCCCTCAGCCACCATGGCTTCCTTTCGCTTTCTCCAACTAGCAGAGTTCTCTCCTGCCTCAGGGCCTTTGCACTTGCCTTTTCTCATGTCTGTAACTCCCGTCCCCATGTGCTTCTCATAACTCCCCTGTCTCTTTTTATAAACCGAGCAGCATAACCATTGGGCCCTCAGTCATTTCCCTGACCATCCCCTTGGAGGAGCCCTGCCTTCATGATCTCCCTTAACACCACTGTCCGGTTCATTTCCCTCATGACTCTCAGCACTGACCTGTTTCTTGCCTGTCCACTCCTCCTCTCCAGAACGTTGCTTTCATGAATGCAAGAACTTACATCTGTCTTGTTCACTGCTATAGATGGAAACCAGGTATACAGCACCATGGCCAATAAATGTTTGATGGATGGATGGATGGATGGATGGATATGCAACCAGATACATGAGCCTAAATTACAGCTTTAATCATGCTACTCTCAAGAGTCTATGTTGGCTCCCTGGTACCATAAAATAGACAGTGAACTCTTTGGGACATCAAAGTTTCCCTAATTAGTTCAAATGGGGTCCTCACTGCATCCCCAGAAGATATACTGAGGCATTAGGGAGTGGACCAGTTCGCCCTCTGCCTCCTGGACCTGGCCATGCGCCATTTAGGGGCAGGGTGTTCTTCATCTTTCTGTCCTGGCATTTGGTGCCTGCTCAGCAACACTGACTTGGGGTGGGGAGAAGCAGCAGTGAGAAGCTCAGCGGTCTGAGGCTTTAGGCCCAGTGTGTGGCACTTTCCAGATTTAGAATGCTGAGCACTTTCTCTGTTTCAATCACTCTTCCTGGGTGGGGTTTCGAGTGTATGCGACTCCGGGGCTCTGTTGTGCTGCAGCAACTTCGGAAACCACCAGAAAGCAGTGAGCAGCTCTGGCAAGAAGGCAGCTTTGAATGATGGCTGACACCACACGGGTGGACACTCTGCCTGGCGATCTCCACCCCAGCCACAGTAGCCAGGCCCTGGTTTGCAGATGGGACAGGGGCATAGCTGTCACAGGACAGGCGGGGATCACAGCAGTTCTGCAGGCAGCTTTGTGACCCCTGGTGGCCTCTCTCTGAGTCATCATTTCAGGAAAACGAACTTGTGATCCGGTGGCTCTTCAAGCCCATCGCTGGCTTGGTGGGGTGCACTGGCTGACAGACAGATGGCCAGCTCAGCACGGAGGAAGTCATTGCGGAACCACTGGCAGCGGGTGGTGGCCCTAGGGCCAGGACACAGCGCAGGAGCATAGGTGCCAGCCACCCTTTGGCAGTGTCCTCCAAGGTGTCTCAAGGCCTCAGGTCAGAGCAGACGTTAAGTCCACTGCCTTCATCTCCACTGCCCAGCAGACCCATCGCCTCACCAGGACTGTGGCTTAGGTTCCTGCAGTGTCTTGGCCTCCATGCTGGGCCATTCACCCAGAGTCTGACCTCCACTCACAGAGCTAGAGGGCTCCTCCAGCATTCAAACTGGACTCCTTCCCTCTGTTATGTAAAGCTCTCCCATGGCCTCCCAAAGCAAGATATGTTCAGAATAAAATCCCAGATCTTCACCATGGCCCACTAGGCCTTGCAGGAATTGGTACACGCACACATCACACCTTGATCCTGTTCCCCTTCCTCTCCCTCCCTCCCGTCTCCCCTATCCTTTTTTTCCTGTCTTTTTGTTTTGTCCCATCCTTTCAAAGAACCAACTCTTGATTCATTGATCCTTTGTATTGTTAGTTCCGATTTCATTAATTTACATTTCGACCTCTTTTCTTTCCTTCCATTCATTTCAGATTTATATTGTTCTGTTTTTCTAGGTCCTTGAAAAGCATCATTACGTTATTTGGGATCATGCTCTCTTTTTTATGGGTGCATTTACAGCTGTAACCTTCCCTCTTAGAACTGCTTTCACTTTGTCTCATAGATCTTGGGATGCTGTGTTTCTACTGTCATTTGAGTCTAGGAATTTTAAATTCTGTGATCCATTGATTATTCAATAATGTATTATTTAATCTCCATGTGTTAGTGTAGATTCTGTGGCTTCTTTTGGTGTTGATTGTTAGCTTCATTCCACTATGATCCATTAGTATGCAATGGATTATTTCATTTCTTTTATATTTATTTATGCACGCTTTATGGCCTAAGATAGGGTCCAGTTTGCGGTTGAGAAAAGCGTATCTTCTTGTTGTTTGAAGCACTCTGTAGATACATTAAGTCCATTTGTTCAATGGTGTGGTTTAACCCTGAGGTTTCTTGGTTGATTTTTTTGTCTAGTTGACCTGTCTAATTGTGAGAGTGGGGTATTGAAGTCCCACACTGTGATTTTTTTGGTATCTCTATGTCCTTTTAACTACTTCTTTTTTTTTTTTTCCAGTACCAGGGATCAAACTCAGGACCTTGCACTTGAGAGGCAGGTGCAGTGCCACAGAGCTAAATCCCTGCCCCTCCTCTGTTCTTTTGAGTTCAGCAGTTTTTGTTTTTGGAAACTGGGTGTGCCAACATTCAGTGCATAGATTGTTACGATTGTTATCTCTTCCTGTTCAGTTGTTCCCTTTACCATTATGCATTGGCCATCCTTACTTGCTGTCTTGTAGTTCCAGCTGGCCTTGAACTCACTGTGTAGCCCAGGCTGGCCTTGAACTCACGGTGATCCTCCTGGCTCAGTCTCCCAAATGCTGGGATTACAGGTGTGTCCCACCATGCCTGGCTACTATTCTCTCCTCTTGTTGAATTTCTGGAATTTTGATTGTGATGTGTCATGGAGAGTTCTTTTCTGGTCATGGGTATTTGGGGTTCTATAAGTCTCTTGTATTTGAATATTGAATCTTTTCCCTAGATTTTGAAATTTTTTGGCCGATTGGAGTGAATAAATTTTTGAGTGATCTTTTAATTCTTTCTATAATTCTGAGTTTATTCATTTGTTGTTTTTGAGTCATCTAGCAGCTGGTCCAGCTTGCATGGTGTCTTGTCATTTTTTAGGGTATCACTGAGTTTATGATCTTCTACTTCTATCCTGTCTTCTATTTCTTTTTTTTGGGGGGGGGGGGTTACCGGGGATCGAACTCCAGTCCTTGCACTTGCGCAGCTGGCAGCGAAACCACTGAGCTAAACCCCCGGCCCCTCCTGTCTTCTATTCCTGACAGTCCATTCTCACACTGGTCAAATCTGCTATCCATATTTTGTTTTGTTTTGTTTTGTTGGTACTGGGGATTGAACTTGGACCTTGTGCTTGCAAGGCAGGCAGCAGCACCACTGAGCTAAATCCCTGGGCCTGCTACCCATGTTTTCCATTACATTTTTCATATCATCTATTTGTTTGCTTTCTTTTCATAATTTCTAATTCTTTTCTGAAGTGGTTATGATAGAGAAATACTATACAATAAGTCAGGCCCTTGCCTTGCCTACATTTTTCCCCCTCCAGAATGTTTTGTTTTGTGACAATTCATGCTGCTGGGCAGTGCTCCTGCCCAAGGTGTCAAAATGTTTTGTGACTTGGGCCAAGGATTTGGCTCAATGGTACCACTGCCTGCCTTGAAAATGCAAGGTCCTGAGTTCGATCCCCGGTACCAAAAAAAAAAAAGTCTTGTGACTGAACTGTGTGCCCTTTCAAGAATGTTCTGTTAAACTCTGTGCCATCACAAGAATGTTGTTAAGCTCTGCCCCTCACAAGAATGATGTCAAGCTCCACCCCTCTGCTTTAGGAATGTTCTGTAACTCTGCTCCCCCTGCTTCAGTGAGCATGCTCCCCTACCCTGTAGATCCCTATATAAGGAGGCTCTTTCTTTTTTTTTTTGGTACCGGGGATCGAACTCAGGATCTTGTGCTTGGGAGGCAAGCGGAACCACTGAGCTAAATCCTCAGGCCTCTCATTTCTGGTAGAGTGTTCAGACGTTGAGTTCAAACTCCTCTGAGCCTGCCCACGTGATAAAGGTTTTTCTCCACCTCTTCAAGTGACAGTTGGATTCTTGAGTCTCCACATTGTAATACTGTAACACTTGACTGTGCCTCAGAGCTGTAGCACTTGGCTATAGCCCCCTTCTGTTCCACTCTGCTGCAACAGTTATTCCTGTCCTCCATTGTCTCATTCATGTCCTGCATTGTCTTGCTTAATTCAGTTAATTTTTATTTCTTCTTTAAGCTCATTGAACATTCTATTGTTAAAATTCTTTACCTGTTTAGTTAAATCCTCTTTGAGCTCATTAAACATCTTATGCATTTGCTTATGTGTTTTTTCTTTTATCTCTTCAAACATTTTGACCATTTGGTTTTTGAGTTCTTTGCCTGTAGCTTCCCCTACTTCAGTGTCTGTGACATCAGCTTTTGGGGAGTTAGGGCAGTGGGGGAGGGGCATCATTTTTGATGGTGCTAGGAATTGAACCCAGGTCCTTGCACATGCTAGGCCTGCGCTTTACCACTGAGCCACACCCCCAGCCCATTAGGAGATGTCTTGTTGCCTTGTTTCCTCCTGTCTCTATTGTTTTTGGCTGGTAGGCTGAAGATCACTTAGGGGAGAGAAACTCTGCACTACTGTGGAGATCCCTGGAGCTAGGCCCTGTCTCCCTGTGATGTGTCCTTGGCTTTGGTTGTGTTTTGATATACATTCCCTCTTTAACCTATTCAGCATAATATGTGCGGATCTCTTTAGTATCCAACCTTTTGGGGACTTGATCCACCACTCAGAGGAGAAAACAAACTGCAGTGATGTTGATCGTACAAAGCCAAACCAGATATTGGCATACAGTAAAAACCAATTAAAAGCAATAACTATGCCACCATTAACAGTAGAAATCAGTTAGTTATTGACATACCATTAGAACGAATAATAGTTACAACTATACCATCCTTAACAATAAGAGATCTGCAATAATAATGTAGACACAAATACAAACCAAATATTGACATTCAGTAAATACCTACTAAAGCAACAACTATGCCCCCACTCTAACAACAGAAAAGAATGCAGCAATAATAGCACAGTCTCAACTAAATAGCCAAGAATAAGGCTTATGTTTGCAGAAAGAGGATTTCCTCCTAGGAGCTGGAGTTAGTGCTCCAGGCTACTTTGTTCTTTTCTCTGCATTGTCTTAGGGGAAGGGGGTCTGTAAACAGGGAAAGAATAGAACAGAGTATGGGCCTCATTAGGTTTGCTGGCTAGTCCCGACTAGAAAGAGTTAAAACTTTGGTGGAGGGAGCAATTAAGAGGACAAGGAGGCTGGGGATTTGGCTCAGTGGCACCACACCGCCTGCCTGTTTCAGAAGGGCAAGGTCCTGAGTTTGATCCCCAGAACCAAAAAACCAAAAAGAACCCCCCACCCCAAAAAAAGAGTACAAGGAAGAGAGCTGATAAACAGAGCATGGAGTAAGTCAGGAGCCTTAACTAAGTTAGCTGCCCCTTCCTACCCATAAAATGCAAAAGAAACAAGGGGTGGCCTTGCCACCAACTTAGAACTTTGGGTCTGGGTGGCTTCTCACATGCATTGTTCCCAGGACGAGCACTCCAGTGACAGCTTGGAGACCCGCACAAGACCCCACGACCAGCCCCCTGGCGGGCCAGCCTGTGCTCCCAAGCTCACGGGTGACCTTGTGCTTACTCTCACAGTGATCGTCCCTGGGGGTGAGGTCACTGTCCTTCTCCAAAGGAGGAAACAGGTCCAGCTCCTAAGTGGGACTCAGCCTGGGCTGTCTGTACCTTTCTACAACCTTGATCTCATCTCAGTGGTTCTTGGCCTAGCAAAATGCAACAGCCGCTCTTCATGCACGCCGTGCCTTAGGTCCTAGAGGATGGGCAGTCCTGGACAAGGTGCTAGGGACCAAACAGTTAGCAAAACGGGCTCCTTGTCCCTGTTCTACTTGGGAAGAAAGACCGCTAAAAGAGGGAACAAATAAAAATTGTACTTCATAGTACACACCAGTGTTGGGCACGGGCTAGTTTCCCTACAGTTCCTTCCCTTTATTATTTTTATCATTATTTTTGGTGTGGTGCTGGGGATGGAACCCTGATCCTCACATGTGCCAGGCAATTGCTCTACCAGTGAGCTATACTCCAGCCTTTCCTTTTGGTTCTAAACTATTTTGCTTCTATTGTTTTTGACCATCTGTTCCGACAGTCAGAGTAACAGACCCAGCGCAGGGGCCTCCAGTTGTCTCTTTTCTGACCCAAGAATGTAGTTGCAAAACTGTAAATGGCACATTTGTCCTGTGGTTTCTCCTTCCCTGGCCTGCTCTTCTGTGTTTCTGTCACTGCATGGTCATTTCCATTTCATGTGGGTTGACAGAGCCTCGCTTGTGTGGCTATTTTCCTCCTGGCAGGCAATGTGATGTCTTCCTATGTCATTGCTCTCATCTGTGTTTGATCACCTGTCTCACCAAGTTGCCCAAGCCGGCCTCGAACTTGGATCCTCCTGCCTCAGTCTCCAGAGTAGCTGGAATTACAGATGTGTGCTACACATCCAGCTCTAAATAATTTTTTTTTCTGGTACAGGGGATCGAACTCAGGACCTTGGGCTTGCAAGGCAGGCGTGGTGCCACTGAACTAAATCCCCAGCTCTTAAATAGATTTTTTTTGGTACCAGGGATTGAACTCAAGACCTTGTGCTTTTGGGGCAGGTGGTGGCACCATTGAGCTAAATCCCCAGCCCCTTTAAATAGATTTTTGGTAGAAGTTGACAAAATATACTTAAGTTTCATTGAATTGAGAAACTACATAAAAATGGCCAAGAAAATTTTGATAATATGCAGTGGAGTTACACGAACATGTTCACATATGATGCGTGGATTCTATGTAAACCATATTCTTATAAGAGCCAAAAAGTTTAGAGAATGTGTATTATGGTTTGTTTGTTCGAATCCCCCAAAGTTCATGTTGGAAACAGGGGCCTGATAACAGCTCTGCCCTCACGAGTAGATTAATGTCACCATAGGAAAGGGCTAGGTATTTTGAGTAGGTGCTGGTGGTTGTGTGTTTTTGTTTTTTTTGGTACCGGGGATCGAACTTGGGACGTTGCACTTTGGAGGCAGGCAGGGGCCCCACTGAGCTAAGTCCCCAGCCCTGCTGGTGGTTATTTTTTGAGACAGGGTCTTGCAGTGTTGCCCAGGCTGGACTCATACAATCCTCCTGCCTCAGCCTCTTGAGTAGTTGGAATGACAGTAGAGGTCACCATGCTTGGCAATGAGCTGTTATAAAACCAAGCTCAGTCTGCTTTCTTTGTGTGTGGTATGGGGGATGGAACTCAGGACCTTGCACTTGCAAGGCAGGTGAGGCACCACTGAGCTAAATCTCCTTCACCCTGGTCACCCTTAGTCAGCTCATTCTCACCTTCTCTTGGCCTTCCGCATTCCACCATGATGACTCAGCTGGAGGGGTCCACTGGATGTCAGTGCCGTGTGTTTACTGTAAACTTCCCAAGCCATATGTCTGTCACCGCAGCAGAAAGCATACAGCGAATTCGTATTCTCTAAAATGGAAGAATGAATTCTAGGAACAGAGGTTAAGAGCAGAAAAATATTTATTGAGGGAATAGCTGCTGTCTCCTGAGAGGTAGAAAGGGACCCAGATGGGTAACCAGGGACCACAATTTACAAAGAAGTTTTTATAGAGCAAAACCCACGTGGGTACAATGTGGGTTAAAGATATGGTCAACCAATAAGGTTACCAGTACAGTTGCTTAGGTAACAGTGATCCAACAGGGAAGGAAGTCACATAACAAGGGTACATGGAGAGAACAAAGAACTTCTCAGGGGGTGATGGATCTGGGGGTCTTGGTCACTCACCTAGGCAACTGATGCCTGTCTAGACTTCACCAGACCAGGTGTTATCACTTATCTTATCCCTTGGGGGAGCATGGAGACCTGGCCTCCAGCTGATATATCTCTGGCCACGGTTGCAGTGTTTTTACCTTTTGTCTTGACTCTCTCGAGGGCTCAGCCCTGTCTGCTTGCCTATTATATTTCTAACTCATCTGTCTGTAATCTTACCATGGGTGATAGGGTCCCAGACTGGTTTCTTGTTTTTTTGAGACAGCGTCTCACTGGGTAGTTCAGCCCAGCCTTGAGTTCACTGTGTAACCTAGGCTGGCCTCCAACTCTTGGCAATCCTCCTTCCTAAGCCTCCGGAGACCTGGGATCACCAGCACCACCACACCCAGCTTGGTATCTAGGTTCTTGAGTGGGACAAAGAATTGGATGTGGCACACAGTGGAAAGGAAAAAGCAGCAGTTTAATGAAGTTTAATTAGGTGATGGTATGCTTGGGGCGAATGGGCTTGTGCTAGGAGAAAGAAAAATTGTCCCAGCTTGAGGGTGCTGGTGTAAGAATTTAAAATGTTGAGCCAAGTCTAGGGCACCATCCATTGGGTCTTCCAGAGCATGACTGATAATGTGATTGAGAGGGTGCTGAGTCATGTCCACGTCCACGTCCTCTATTGCGCATTGTCCTTTCCCATAATTCACTGTTGCAACTGGATGTGTGAGATGCAGTCCATATGCCCGAACCTTCAGTGAGCTCCAAGTGAAGAAAGGTTACTGCAGGTCCTGCAGGACGATCTGGCTCCAGGAGTCTTATCTCTGCCTCAGGAAAAGGTCAGGGAGTTGGCCCTGGGGCATCGCCCAGATGCAGGTGAGTGGAGGGGAGAGGTCCAGCAGCCCCAGTTGTGCTGTCTGTCTTAGCCAGTTGAACTCTTGGAAGGGGGGATGGAATAAGGAACAAAGTCTTCTTTCTTAAGGGTGACACTTTAGTGGGGCTGACAGTCAAGGAATGAATAATGTAAAGCCAATATGAAGCCGAGTGAGATGTACTGGGAAGCAAAACAAAGCAGTCTTCCCCCTCCTCGCCCAAGCCATGCCACTTCTCTCCTGTCCCTGCAGCTGGGTACCTCCCTGGGATCTCCCACGCCCACCTCAAGGACCCTGCCCCCTGCTGTCACACCACAGGTCTCCCAGAGCTCGGTGCGGCTCCACTCTCTCCTCACACCTGCACTGGCAGTGGGCCAGGAGGCCACCGAACCGGTGTTATTCTGCATCTCATCAAGTCCCAAGCACCTGCACACAGACCTGAACTCTGTGAATAAATACCATTTTGTGTGGTAAACATTCAATGAATAGAAGCTGTGATTATCATCTCTGGGCAGAACAGGGCAGAGAGCCGACTCTGGACTGACCTCAGGACCTTCAGGAACCAAACTCCACTGCCCCTCGACTTGGCTGGTACCTGGGGGAGGGGGATGTGTGGTTCCTTACTGCAGGAAGCTCAGGGGGTTCGGGGCTGCCATCTCCCTGAAGAGCTCTCCCTGCTGCTGGTCACTGGAGCTCTGGATGCTGAACCTCTCAAAGGAAGGAAAGGCCCCCATGAAGCCAAACTGCCAAGGATAAAGAGAGACAACCACCAAGGTTTGGTTCTTGAATATGTATTTTTTACTGAAAAAATCATTCATAAATTAACATACAAAAATGTACAAACACATGAGTAAATTATGTAATGACAAAGGACTATTTTTGTGAAAAGTGTTTTTAAAACATCTTTAGATTTCAGTGCAAAAATGTACCCCTGGCACCTCTTAAAACATAAGAGCAAGCTCAAAAAAAGTAGTGATGGAAATAAGCTAGCTTCGTCCAATCCCATTATCAATGGTGGGCAGATACAATCACTACATGTGGCTGTTGCTCAGCTACTAATGTCTGTGGTGGAGGAGCTCTGACAAAAAGAGTCCCTATTATGTCACCATGAGTATTATTGGAAATATCACCTCCCCCAAAAAACCAGTATGAAAGGGGAACCTTTCTTGCACATAGCAATCAAAGACTAGGTTGATTTAAGGGGTCACCACCTGTCAGTAGCCTCGAAGAATTTCAGCTGCCAAACTAAGCCCAAGGTCACATTTGGTGGTTCTTTCTCTTTTTCAACATGAGAGTTTCATGCTATTAACAACACACGTGCCTGGCCGTATGCCTATAACTTTTACACTTCCCCTATAATATTCAAATAGGTGGGGACATGATTAACAGTGTGTACTAAGAGATTCTATACTACTAAACTTAGGCATCATTGCAAGGGGATGTAAGTGACCCTACTTTAGGCAGTGAAAAGAAACCTTTCCTTTTGTCCTCAAAGCAACATTTTTGTGATTAAATCATGTGTCAGCCTTCAGCAAATAGCAGCACTTGGTGGCACTGACACTAATACAAGGCTTCCAACAAGATCACCAACTCGTGCCACTGCTGCACATGCGACATCACTAACCCAGAACTCGTCTGTCCTGGAAAGTCCTTCCCAGTGACATCACAGCTCTATCACATGGAAAGCAGCTCACAGCCTTCAGTGACGAGAGAGAAGGGCGAGGGTGGAAGAGCCGGGGTGGCAGGGAGTGAGGGTGAGGGAGTCTGTATTGCTATATGCACTGTGAGACAAAGGAAACCAAACAAACTTCTGTGTGATGTTCTCTCGTGAAGGTGTTTTAAAGCATGAAATGCTTACAATTTGTTGAAAATGCATGATACAACTTACCAGCACTGTCAAGGGCAGGCAGCTGCTCTCTCATATGCGCTGGTAAGAGCGTTATGTTGCAATGTATCTCCTAAATACCACTCTGTTCTTCAAAAGAACAAACACACAAACAAAAAACAAGGCCTGGCCAATCACTCCCACGGTGTGTGGGGATCATATGTCCACGGAACCAACACATGCAGCAGAAAAAACCCAACCCACACATAGATACACACGCCCTACACACACCCATGTAAACCATGAAAATTAAGAAGTTGAAGGCAAACAAGGCAATTAAAAAAACTATGAAGTACTCTTCAGAAAGTACTCCGGATCACAATATATAAATATGTTTTATGGAAAGGGGGTGGGGGGATCTGGCATTTTCCAGAATCCTGCAGAAGTGGCCAGAAATATAAACTGAGGGCTTTGGCTCAGGGAAAAATAAAGAGGCACAAATTCAAATGCAATTTAGAATCTGACTTCAGAAACACGTGGAGCTTTGCCAGTCTAAATTTCAAAGCTCTGATTTGGTCTCACCTGGGGCCCAGCTGACCCACAGCACGCAAGTGTCACCTGCCCCCTGGCTGAACTCTTCCCACTGCAGTTGTTCCTTACTTCCATGTAGCACAGACAGAATAACTGTGGACTAATCACCTTTCCAGAAACCAAAAGGGAAAACGGAATCCCTGAAGCCAGCTGGCCGTTTAGGCACAGCTCTCAGACACTGGACCAAGTTCCACAGGAGAAAGGACAAAAAACTGCAGTCCAGAGATCTGGCTGGCACATAGGAACCCCAGGGGTCAGCTGTGAGCAGGCACAGCAGTGTGCCGCGCAGCGGCCTCCTGTCCAGCAAAGGCCTGGGGGGCAGGTGTGCCTGGCCACAGCAGGAGGCAGGAGCAAGACTCCTGGAAGAGGGGAGGGAGGGAGGAGAGGTCAGCTTCTGGGGAAGAAGGGGTTTCACCTGTTGTGGGATATGCTCTGCATCCACTCCCTTTCAAAGTGACAGCAATTTGGGAGATAATACTCTTCAATTACATTTTTTTTTTTTTGGTACCGGGAATCAAACTCGGGACCTTGCGATTGCAAAGCAGGCAGTGGAACCACTGAGCTAAATCCCCAGCCCTCTTCAATTACATTTAACTGAGTTCCTGTGTTTGCCAACCAAATAAGCGATCTAATGTATAAATCCTCACTTTGAATTGGAGCCAGCTATAAAATTAAATTTAAAAAAGGCATTTTACATGGCTTATTTACAATTATACTTCTTCAAGAAGTGATTGTTATATATTTACTATTTATCGTCCCCAAATCCCTCCCTTCCACCCTCAATCCCCACCCAAAGCAGGTAATTTTTTAAAAAAACAAAACCAAAGAGAACACCAGAGATGCAAAGGATGGTGCGGAGTTCCATCGGCTTCCTGGCGCGCAGTTGCCTTGGGCAGGGCCTGCCCTGGGCTCCAAAGGCGCTCACAGTGGCGGCCGATGACAGGCCCAGGGCGGCTCACGGCCTGTGGGGTTCTGGAGAGTGTGGTGAAGATGGGATGCTGGGGTGGGGAGATGGGGAGAGAGCAGCAGGACAGACGTCTGTCTTGTGGAAACAAAAAGCCAGTGCTGATGAGGGGTGTCCAGAGATGACCCCTCGGTCCCAGCGGGTCCTACAGTGAAGGCGTTTGTGCGTGTGCTGTGTCACAGTTTTCCCTGAACCCTGTGGTCCTTCATTAGACTCTGTTGCTAGTCCCTTCCTGTGGGACCAGACTACTTCTGTGGTGCTGATGGCAAAGCCCACGTGCTTCTCTTCCTCTCAGTACTCGTTCACCTGAGCCAGCTCGGGTGTCAAGTTGACAGTGATGTTCTTATACAAGGCGTCATATGTGATGTTTGCAAAGTAGTTCAGGTTGTTGAGGCCGTCCAGCCCCTGCCGCTCCTTGGACTTCCTCAGCAGGGCGTACCTGTAAGGCCAAGCAGAGAGAGGGCGCCAAGTGAGGACCCAACCTCTTCCCGGAAGAGGGCAGGATGGGCCAAGCCCTGAGAGGATGGGGCCAGGCTGGCAGGCCCAACCAGGACTTACGATTGCTTGCTTAGAAAAACCTCCTGCTGCCGGCCAGGGTCCTCACTTACTACTTTACCACCTCTAACCCCCCCACCCGGCCCCGACAAATGAGGAGGCCCAGGCTCAGTGGTGTGAAGGGACTCGGCCAAGGTCACCAAGTGGGTAAGGAGGTGAGACTACAACAGGGCAGGAGACAGAGCAGTGTGTGCTCGGTGCCTTCCCATTCTCAGAGGCGGGGTTTAGCAATTAGAATTGCTTGTCTGAAGGACAACTCTTCCCACACTTTGCAAAAGACACCCCCCCCCCCAAGTCACTTGTGAAGAGAGACATTTTTCTGTCCCATCTGAGGTTTGTTTATGAAAGAATAGGAGGAACACGACAGCTGCAGCCCCATGGATGAAGCTCAGGACACCGCCTGTAACGGGAGAGGGTGGCAGGCAGAGCAAACGCTCGCAGCACCTTCAGATGCAAACGCGACCATGTGCTTGGGATGGGCACAGGGAGCAGGGGACTTCCAAGACCTCACTATCCAAGTTCTTGCCAAAGACCTGATGTCACCCCTAGTGTCACAGCTCAAGCAGACACAGGCGGTGTGGGTTACTCCCTGTCAGATCAGGACTGGAATCATTCTAACGTGAGCTAAGACACCGGGACCCGCAGCAAGCGTACAGAGGACATCTGTAAGGGGAACATGTGAACTGTACCAACCTTCCAAGAAACTGGACCTCTCCTCTGTGGTGATGAGGAATGGACTTGTACTTCCCTGTGTCGCCTTCGGGCCTGCTCACAGAATAGCCTGCATTCTGTACTCTGTGCAAGACCAAACGAACCGGCTTTTAGATAAACAGTCCTCCCCCACCTTTCCCGAGTGACCAAAGCCTAAGAGTCGTGCTACAGCCTTTACCTGGCATGAAGCAGAGCAGAAGCTTCCTCACCCACCTCCATCTTACTAACGCAGTGGGGCCATTTATTTACCCCACAGTGGAAGCTCCCACCGGAGTCTCTCCACGTCCCACGGCTCTGGACATGCTGCAGTCCAACGTGCCACTCTCTCACCACGGTGGCAGGTGCCATGCAAGTCAGCAGTAGCTGATCCCAAACTTGTATGCTCCCTGTACTTGCTACTACAGTTTTGCAACTCAATTAAATTAGATATAAGAAAATATAACAAGGAAAATAGAGCTGACTGCTTTCAAAACACCTGACAGGGCCCCGGGGATTTAGCTCAGTGGTTTTGCTGCCTGACGCGCAAGGGCAAGGGCCTGAATTCGATCCCTGGTACCAAAAAAAAAAACACCTGACAGAGGCAAATTCATTTAAAAAAACCCTTTTTTTTGGTGAAGGAGTTAGCTATGTGCCTTAAAGGATTGAAAGGAAAACCCACAAACACTTAGAAAGATTTGAATCGAGGTTTCTTAACGCCAGCCTCACTCTACTTTAAAGAGCCCTAACTGGAAATTATGTTGGGAAGTTTTCTGTACTGGGGATCGAACTGAGGACCTTGCACTTATAAGGCAGGCGCGGTGCCACTGAGATAAATCCCCAACCCTAAGGGACATCTGAATTGTAGAAATGAGCAGAAGTGAGGACAAAGTCCAACCAGCAGAGCTGGGATCAAAGGAACGGCCACAGCCCAGATGGAACAACTGGCAAATGGAGGTAAAAATTTGAATGTGGAGTGGAAATAAAACATCTACCTTTTAAAAAATTACTGTATTATAGTTAGCCAGCTGGTTAATTTGAACCTGGATGAGGGGCTAAGACAATATGTGGAGGCATTTTTGGTTGCAGCAATGTGTGTGTATGTGTGCGTATGCGTCTCTATTGGCATCTGGTGGTCAGAGGCCAGGGATGCTGCTGGGACAGTCTCAACAGAATATTGTGGTCCAAAACACCGATTGTGCTAAGGCCAAGGGATCCCCAGGTGAAACAGGAGAACTTCTCCTGCATCTAAATATTCAAATTGTTTATCCTCCCAGTAAGTTCACAAGTTTAGAAAAGAAATCTACAATATATCAGATTATGAAAGAGGAAAAACAAAACCAAACCCCTGGCAATGAGGCTTGCTGTGGGGTGTCTGTGGCAGGGAGCAAGGGAGCCCCAGCTGCACACAGCCCTGTGCACCTGCACGCCTCTGGCTACACTTCCCTCGCTGGTTCATAGCACCTGCCCTTCCACAACCTTCAACAAAGCAATTCAGCAAGGTCACGATGCCACTTTCTTGACTTGAGGCCTCTACCCGACTCCCCACACAGATGAATCACTTTATGGGATGTGACTCTGATCTTCATGTACAACCGCACAAATCATGAAAAGTCACTACTGGGAAGTAGAATTCAGAGGTGGCGTGCAGGCTATTTATCTTCAATGCTGTTAGTAAAAGATTTCCCAAGCTGTGTTTAAATGCAACTTGATCTGGGTCTAAGATACAGCTAATACAGAAAGGCAGATGCTATTGATGGGACATTCACGGCACAGTACTGTTTGTTGCAAGATCTTCCTTCCTTGGGAGATTGGCTCCCAATTATACTCTAATTTGACATACCCAACTGCTCTTGCTCAAATCTAACAAATATGGAATGCCTACTGTGTGCGTGGAATTGTGCAGGGTGCTGGAGAAAAGCAGCCACAGCCCCCCGCACCCAGGGCCCTCTGGTGGGCTGGGAGCTGCCTGGGAGCGTAGAGAGCCAAGCCTCAAGGACCAGTCACCCAGATGAGTACACGGAAAACAACGCTATCTTCATCCATCAGATTGGGAAAGGGCACAAAGTAGTAGTTTATATGCTGTGTCAGGGGTGGTGTAAGAAAATGGACCTGCTGGGCACAGTGCAGCAGTGCAGCAGTGCAGCGCTTGCCTAGCATGGGTGAGGCCCCACGTTAAACCTCAGGGCCAAGGGTTTTGTTTTGTGTTTTCCTCTTTTAAAACGTGACATGGGCCGGGGATTTAGCTCAGTGGTTCCGCCGCCTGGTGCGCAAGTACAAGGACCTAAGCTCTATCCCAGGTACCAAAAAAAAAAAAAAGTGATATATTGATCCCTAACACTCACCCCACCCCCCACACACCCCCCAAAAAAAAGAGAAAAGAGAGAAGGCATAGTAACGCAACATCAGTCAGAATTGGGGGGGAGGATTTTGGCAAAAAAATCCAGGTTTGAAAGTGCATATGTTGCCTATGTAGCTCACAACTAGGAATTTAATCTAAAGAAATATTTGTTCATGTGAACAAAGGATATTAAAAAACCTAAACATCTGATGTCCATCCAAAGGAGAGGAGTAAAAACGTCTTTTTTTTTGGTACCAGGGATCGAACTCGGGTCCTTGCGCTTGTGCAGCAGGGGGCAAAACCACTGAGCTAAATCCCCGGCCCGAGAGGAGTAAAATGAATCACTGTGTATCTATGTAAGGGAATACCATGTAATTGTTATCAAAAACACAGATACTGCTGGAGGAGGGCAGATGAGGCCTGTCTCAAGTTGTCTGGATAGGAACAGAAAGACACAGCTTGTTAAAGGGCTACTTCCAAGGGATAAAACAGATGGCACTGGGGATGAGACTCAGACCCTTTGGTTTATATGCCTTTGTATCTTCTGAATGTTGACCAGCAAATTATTAATTTGTGACCAATAACCAACATATACTTTTTTTTTTTGGTACCGGGGATCAAACTCTGGACTGTGTGCTTGCAAGGAGGCGGCGGAACCACTGAGCTAAATCCCCAGCCCGTATACTTTCTTTTTAAAATCCAGGCCAGAAAACAAATAGATATATGGTGGGAATTAAATTCTTTGACATTTGTTCCTTATAAGTTACCATTTATTTTTCCCATTCTTTTTTTTTCGGTACCGGGGATCGAACTCTGGACCTTAGACTTGAGAGGGAGGCGTCGGAACCACTGAGCTAAATTCTTGGCCCTACCATTTATTTCTCTGTGAAAACATGACACCATGAACACCCAGACTGTTCACACAGACTGTGTAACACAAGCCTCAGGCAATGCCATGGTCAAATCGTGTGCACTGTCACTAACAGTCCACTATGCAGTTTGGGGAGGGTTTAGTGACACTGTACACACAATGCCAGTGAAGTATAAATTTTAGGTATCACTGATGGCAGGAGGGGGACCACTCTGTTATAATACAGCTTAAGAGTCTTAAAAATGGGAGCTGGGAATTTTGCTCAGTGGTTCCACCGCCTGCCTCCTGAGTTTGATCCCCAGTAACAACAAAAAAAGTCTTAACAATGATTATATTCTGACCATATTTCATTTCTAGGGATTTTTCCTACACATGAGTAAGAAACAGGCAAAAGAACATCCACTACATTACAATCTATACTAGTGGGAAAATGGAAAGACAATAGGGAATTGTTAATGTAAATTACAGTAATCCCTTAACAATTAAATGGGGCCATTGTACACCCTGTTTGCAAAGAGTATTTAACACTGACATACACAGCAGTAACATCTCCTGAGCACTTTTCACATACCATACCCTAGGAAGATGTTGCATAGATGTCATCTCTCTTGGTTTTCACAACCCTGAGATTTAGGCTACTACTATTTTATAGTGTTAAAAAACTAACATTAGATTATTGTTTGCTTACCACTTTTTAAAGACAAACTCATTGAAATGGTAATTAATGCTATTTCTCAGTATTCATATTGTAGGCAATGCATTTTATTTTAATGGTCATGTGTATTTTACAATGAGCATTATTCCTGATAAAATGACAATTTAACAATATTTCTTAAGTTTTTATTTTTCCATGTCAAATGAGAATAAAAAGAAAATACATGCTTTGGTTGGATGTAGAGCGTTTTTTTTTCTTGGTACCGGGGATCGAACTCAGGACCTTGTGCTTGCGAGGCAGGCGATGGCACCACTGAGCTAAATCCCCAGCCCCATGGGTTTTTTTTGGTACTGGGGATTGAACTCGGGTCCTTGTGCTTGCACAGCAGGCAGTGAAACCACTGAGCTAAATCCCCGGCCCGATGTAGAGGGTTTTTGAAAAAATAAATTTTATTTTATCCCATTCCCCCCACTCAAGCGCCCTCCCTTCCATATGTACAAAAGCTTTGTTTTCATTTTTTCCTTCTATTTTCACTTGAAAGTTTTTTTGAGAATGGTAACAGGTGTTTTTTAATGTTATCATGGTATAATTTTTTAAATATATAAAAATCATTTCTGACTCCAAATATTATATGTGCTGCCGAAGTCAGCACTCTGACTCCAAATATTCCTATCTCTATCACAAAAGAAAACTACCCAGGTGCTTCTAAAATCCACTCAAAGAATGGTGGGAAGCTGCTCTGTCCAGGGTGGCTGCCACAAATCATGGCTGGCTACAAACCACTAAAATGCGACTACTGAGAAGGGACAGGTGCTGCCATATAAAGTACACACCAGATTTCAAACACTTAGTAAAAAAGAAATGAATGTGAAATATCTCAATGTTTTATACTGATCATACATAGATATATTACAGGTGTGGGTAGTGCACACTAATCCCACCCAGCCATTCAGGGGGTTGATGTAGGACTGCACCTTCAAAGCAGCCTGGGCACCTTAGTGAGAGCCAGTCTCAAAGAGAGCAGGGGATAGAGCTAAGTGGCAGAGTACTTGCCTAGCATGTGCAAGGCCCTGGATTCAATCCCAGTACCACACACACACGGAACTGACATAAAACGTGGCTCAGGACACGGCTCACACACCCTACTGGATAGCCGCTCGCACAGCCTCAGGCAGCATCTCTGGGGGTGAGGTTTGGCAGTACCTGTTCCAGAGGTCGTCATCTTCTCCACCCCAGCCCCAGAAAGCATTGGGAAAGCCATTGATCTTCCGGAACTGTTCCACTGTCAAGCCACTCACTCCCCCAAAGAACTCAGCATAGGGAAGCCTGAAAGGAGAGAGAGCATTAGGCCCCTGTGCTGCGCATGGGCAATTCCTTCTATAACACAGGCCCCCTAGAGTACCTAACGATACTCCCTATGGTCTACTCGACTGGCCCCTCGTGCTGACCTGTACCCACCAAGGAGCGAAGGGAATTTTTCCTAGCTGATTTTTTTAATAACAGCTTAATTAGATATACCTGGCATACCATACAATTCACTCATTTAAAGCGTGTCATTCAATGGTTTTTAGTATACCCACTGAGTTGTACAACCATGACCACAATCATTATTATTACATTTCATCACCCCCAAAAGCCCTGTATCCACTGACAAGTTACTGTGGCAGCCCCCTCCCCACCAGCTCTAGGCAGCCACTAGTCTACTTTCTGTCTCCATAGATCTGCCTATACTGGACATTTCCTATACAATTAAATAGGATCACATTATGTGACCTTTGTGTCCAGCTTCTTAGCCAATGTTTTCAAGGTTCGTTCATTCATGTTGTAGCACTCATAAGCACTTTTGTCCGTTGTATTGCCAAATAGTATTCCCTTGTACAGATATCCTACATTTTGGTTTTTTTTGTTGTTGTTGTTATTGTTTTGGTACCGGGGATCAAACTCGGGACCCTGCGCTTGCCAGGCAGGCGGCGGAACCACTGAGCTAAATCCCTGGCCCTTGTTTTGTTTTTTTTCTTTTGGTACCGGGAATCAAATTCAGGACCCTGAGTCTGTAAGCCAGGCGGAGGAATCACTGAGCCAAACCCCCGGCCCAGCCCACATTTTGGTTATTCATTTATCAGTTGATAGACATTTGGGCTGCAGCTAATTTGCATTTCATCTTTGTATCTCTCACCTTTGTAGATTTAACCTCTTAAGCAAAAACAATACTCACAGATACATATACTTATCCAATTTAGTTGCAAAGTGCCTGGGCATCTGTCCACATCCATAATAGTTGCGATCACTTTCTGGTATGTGATCCACGTCATGAAAAATCAGACAGTCCCAATCCAAGTCCTTCATTGCTTCTTGAAAACCAACATTGAAAAGCATGGCTCGATTAAAGGGTTGAGTGCCAACCTAAAAGAAGCAAAACTGTCTTTTTAAAAGGATTTCTAAACTGGATGTGGTGGTGTACGCCAATAATCTCAATACTTGAGCCTCAGAGGCAAGAGGATTGCCTGGGCTACATAGTGAGACTGTGTCTCAAAAATCTATAGACAGACAGATTCTTGAAGCAAAATTTCTGTTGGTTTCACATCAAAAGAAGAGCTTATTAGAACCATGTGAAAAAAAAAATTGCTGGGCACATGTGAATAGGTCTAGCATTACTCATTAACACACTCTGTGACTCAGAGATCAATGATCACCCAGCCTTGATTTCTTTAGAAATCAAAGTAGTAACAAACTCAAGCTCTTCTTTCCCAAGGCCACTGAGCATAGAAATTCCACCATGAACAGGATATAGAGGAAAATGTGGCTAAGAGGAAACATTACTATTTATTTCGATTTCTTAACACCACATTACCAATACTTGGCAGTCACTGTCTGTTTTTCTTTTTTCCGGTACCAGGGATGGGACTTAGGACCTTGTGCTTGCCAGGCAGGCGGGGTGCCACTGAGCTACATCTCTGGCCCATGCCAGTCACTGTCTTCAGGATATCAACCAATCTGGCAATATTTCATAAACCAAATCTAGTAGGAAGGGAGGTTTTTGCTGTTTGCTTTGGCTCTTTTTATTCTGAAGGACCAATGAAGACAAGCGTCACTTAGCACAGCAGGGACTCCTGCCTACTGACAAAGAATCTGGCACCTCATGAGGAGACCTGGTCCCATGGGTTACAGCAAATCTGATCTAAATGTCAACATTTACTCACCCTTGCCAGTAGCAAGTGTCCCCCAGCTTGGGACAGACATAAGGAATATGATATTTAATCACATAGAAATATCTGATATTTAATTAACAGGAGACTTTTTTTTTGGTACTGGGGATCGAACTTGGGACTTTGCGCTTTCGAGGCAGGCAGCAGAACCACTGAGCTAAATACATGGCCCCAGTAGGAGACTTTTTATAACATGACTTCAAGAAGCTAAGGTAAAGCAGAACAAAAACAAAAGTTACTTTCCAGAGAGCTTTGGACTACTTCATCCCATTTCCAGATGCCTTCCCTTTTTAGGACAGCAAGCTGGGCTCTTTTTCTTCATTCCGGTACGAGGCAGCCACACCACAACCACTTACAGCAGCACAGGCAATGAGCCTTAGAAGTGGCTTGCAGGGAAGACTGCAAATGGGTCCTCGGAATTCAGAGTAATTTGCAGACCCTTCATTTGTCAACAAAATCGCAAGCTCAAGGATCACAGACTTGAAAGATGCCAAGCCAGCAACATAAACATGTGAACTAGAGCTAGGCCACACAAGAATACCACACAGGGCTGGGGAGAGGGGGAGGACAGAATCTGTCTTGTGGAACTTCAACCCCCAAACTTGTAAGACTAAAGCTAATCCAGGCCGGGGAGTTAGCTCAGTAGGCTCCATGCCTACCTTGCAAGTACAAGGTCCTGAGTTTGATCCTCGGTATCCAGAGAAAAAAAAAAAAAAACAACGACGAAAGCTAAACCAAATCCTGAGGCTTAGGGAAGTTGAGTGCCCCAGGCCACAAGGCTAATTAACAAGCATAGGAGGCCCCCGTGTGTTGCTCTGGTGCAGAACTGGATGCACCTCCTTACCTCAGGGGGAATTTCCCGAGTGGGAGCCTAAAGACATCACCCAGAGCGGGCACAAGCAAAACCCCCACACAGAGGCCCTTTTTTCAAACAAAGTTCCATCCTGCACTCAAAATTGCCGGGCAACATCTCACACCCACGGCAGAAAGCCATCTCTGCTCCCCTCCCACCCCAGAGCAACTCAGCTCTAAGATTTCTTCTGCCTTACGTGCTCTTCACAAGGAAGATGGATTAGCTTACAGCACTCTATAAACTGCTGCCTCAGAACAGAAACAAGAGCCAGGGATTTGGCTCAGTGGTTCTGCCGCCTGCCTTGCAAGTGCAATGATCCGAGTTCGATCCCCAGTACCCGCCCCCCCAAAGGAACAGAAACAAGAAAAAAAGAAACACTCACTTGCTCAACCACATAAAATGCAAACTGCAGGCGCTGGCGCTGAAGCATGGGGATCAGGTGTCTGAGCAGGACCGGGAGGTGCTCGTGCCGGTTCCGGAAGGGGATAAGGATGGCCACCTAGAGTGGGTCACAGCCAAAGAAGCCACCCAGTTAGTCCTCTGAACTTCTGCTCCAGAGCTGGACACCCCTGCAAAATGGCTGAGCAACCCGATGGCTGGCTTGTCCTCCGTGTCCTCTGACGCAGACCTATGCTGGCAACTTCACCCTGGAACTAAGTGTATCTTACTCTTATGTATGCTATGCCTTGCACACTGCAGGCTTGAATGAAGCCATTCTAGACCACAACCCTAAGAAGACACCTTCCACACTGTGATCCAATGCTCAAAGACAACTGTAGATAAGTGAACATACAATTAAGTTGAAACAAGCTTTTAATTGTGTGCAGATTGCACATTATACACTTATATACATAATACTGTGAAAGCATCTATACAGTGTAAATCTACAGAGTGTGTACTGCACATGCTCCTAGGGGCTCACTGTCAAACAGTGATGGGCTAGAAACACTGCTCTGTTCCAGGCACTGTTGTACCGCCAGCATCCAACAGGGCCAGCACAGAACAAGCATTCTGATAAATATTTGTTGAAAGAATGGACTTCAGCTAATGCTGTAAGCTTGATCCACACTATCGCTCCTCTCCTGACACTAACCCTCATTGTCAAGCTAGATAACTGCTTTTATCCCCTACCCTCATAGTAACCAATGAAGACCAGTGGGAAGTACTGACTTCGTGGAGCTGACTTGTGCACTTGTCACTAGAGAACAACCAATCCCTGGCTTTGCTAATATTTCTGCTGGGAAGTTAATAAGGTCTTGCTCCATCATCACAATGAAGCAAATTTCTGTGGCTCCAGATGAGACCTTGGGGAACCTACTTCTCCAAAACATTTCTATCAAATGAGTGGTAGAGCTTAAACTACAAAACATTCCAGCTTGCAAATCTGGGTGGTTCAGAAGGATGGCAAACCCTAGACAGGCTTTCCAGGACTTGGGGGCTGACCCACACCCTACCTTCCATCGAGGCACACAATCAGAAGGCTTCCAGTGACCTCCAAGCTTGATGGCAGGGTCTCTGGAGAACAGTTCATGAATGTCATCCATTCCGATTTCACTCATATTTATGTCTATTGGGCCCTCTGGAAAAGGAGGTGATTAAGAGGTCAGAAAAACAATCAATTTCCCCCCATGTCCAGGGTTTTACTCTCAGGAAAAGCTCAATCCTTCATCTCTTTAACAGGAATGGGAGCCCCTCCCTCTGCATTTCAATACATCATTATCATCTGGTAAAGAAGACATCAAGGAATTAAGACTTCAAAGTTGTTTCTACCAAGAGTATAGAAAGAAATTAAGACTAAGTAAAGGAGGAGTTAAACTTTTCAAAGGAGGAGAAAAGCAGCCAGCTTGGGCTGTGTCAACTTCTGCTTGAAGCTAGGCCAGAGGTGCTGTATCTCTTAACTCACCGACCAGAAAGTCAGGTGCCCATGGATCATCACCTCCGACACTAGTCTTTGACTTTGGCTAAGTGGAACCATGACAGTACATGCTAGGGAAAGGATAACCTGAGAACATTACCTTTAGGGCCATCAAAAGACTTTCTAATCCCAAATCCGAGCCTTCCTTAAATAAATACAGGTCCAGGCTGATTTTAAAGGGAAGATCTGTGTGTGTGTGGAACACTCAAATGAAAAAAAGGCTTCTAAGCCAAGTTGCATGGCCATATCATCAGTTATTCTCTCAGGGATGAGAACATGTGCAAACACCATGCATGGCTGCTTCCAACACTTCCATTTTCACTACATTTGAACATAAAAGTAAATTCTGAGCTGGTGTGGTGGTGCACACCTATAATCCCAGCCCTCCTGCTGAGACAGGACTACTGTTAGAGGTAATAGTTGAGCTCAAGGCCAGCTTGAACTACATATACATAGCAAGATCCTGTCTCAAAAAAACAAACGAAGCAAAACAAAAAACACTGCAAATTTAGGATTTTCTATTTGCATTAAAAAAGGGGAGGGGCTGGGGATTTAGCTCAGCGGCCCCCCACCCCAGCAAGCTCAAGGACCCAAGTTCATCCCCGGTACCAAACGGCGGGGTGGGGGGTGGGGGGATAAAAAGGAGTAGAACGAATAAGCCCAAAAATACAGAAAATGTATAAAAATTTACTATCAGTGTTTTAAATTCTATACAGGATTCCAAAAAGAAAAAGTAAAACAAGAAGAAGATCCAAAAGTTTTTTATTTATTTATTTTTGAGACAGGGTCTTCCTCTAGTTAGTGCAGGTTGGCCGTGAATTCACTACATAGCCCAGGTTGGCTTCAAACTCATGGTGATCCTCCTGCCTCATGAGTGCTGGGATTACAGGCATGCGCCATCACACTCAGCTCCCCCCTAATTTTTTTTTTGGTACCGGGGATTGCACTCTGGACTTTGGGCTTGAGAGGCAGGTGAAGCACCACTAAGCTAAATCCCCGGCCCCTCCCTCAAAGTTTTTTTTTTTTTGGTACCAGGGATCGAACTCTGGATGTTGTGCTTGTGAGGAAGGCAGTGGAATCACTGAGCTAAATCCCGGACCTCCGCCCCAAAAGGTTTTTTTTTTTTTTTTTTTGTACTGGGGATCGAACTTGGGTCCTTGCGCTTTCGGGGCAGGTGGTGGAACCACTGAGCTAAATCCTCGGCCCTAAAAAATTTTTTGATACCGGGACTTGAACTCGGGTCCTTGCACTTTCAGGGCAGGAGCCGGAACCACTGAGCTAAATTCCCGGCCCTCCAAAAGTTTTAAAACCAGCATCTTGTTTAGAAAATAACTTCTATCATATCCAATCAGTTATAACCAATGGGAGATTTGTACTAAAAAGACAAAGCTGGCTGCCTGACCTCCTACCAGCCCCAGGTTATAATTGAGGTCAAGAGCAAAAAGGCAGGCATCAGAGCCAAAGGAACAGGCAGCAAGCTGGTGGAAGAGGAGCCAGGACACAAGTGATTCTTGCAGGCTCTGCTTCCAGTGGCAGAAAGCTGTTTCTATTCTCCCTAGAAGGTAGACCGAGATGGAGAGTACGCTGTCCTGTATTTCAATCAGCAAAAAGACAAACACATTTCCAGGCACAGGAGGGTGAGCTGGAGCTCTACTCACTCATGGAAGGGAGCCTCTCCGGGCAGGGGTGGTTTGCGAAGTAGGTAAAGTCTTCAGGAAGGAACGTCGTGGTCTGGAGGAAGGACTCACTATGGTTCAAGTCAAGAGGATAATCTAGGGAGGGAAGGGGAGAGGCAACTCAGACTTGCAGTCTCTAACTCCTACGCCTCCCATGAAGAACTTTTCCCATGTGCCATCTTGCAGGCAGCAGGCACTGGAGGCCTCTGCACCAGCCCTGAAAACCTGTACTCAACAGGAAACACAGTACTGGAGGACACTGCTGTAACCAGGGCTCCCTTCCCATTCTTACCATTTTAGGCTTCTAGGCACTCAGTTTAGAGTCAACTGTGTATAATTAAAGTAAATGTCAACAGCAGCATTCCCTCTCCCTCACTTCTTTTTCACTAAAGCAAGACTCCTCACCACTTCCGGCCAACTGTTAGCACGGATACTGAGTACCCACCTCCATTCGCCTGCGAAGCTGGTCACACAGCTGCTGTCACCTTCCCTCTACAGGAGATGAAGGCATCACTCCCCTTCCTCTCACTGCCCCTTTTCCATCCCCCTGTCTTACAAGAATCACATTAAAATTCGGTGTTTACAGAAGTAGTCTGCTATAAATACTAGTCATAACACAAAAGCAGAGAGGAAAGTTAGCATAATTTCTTCCCAAAGCAGCTACCTCGTCTTTCTGTTTAACAACACCATCCCCTTCCCCACTACGCTTCCTCTGAAGACGTCTTTGCGCACCTGTGCTCTCTCATCCTCATCCTCCCATACCCCTTCCCTTCCTGAATGCCTGTGGGCAGATGCCACCTGGGACCTCTCACCACTGTCCTAGAAACTGCTTCTGCCTCTCTAGAATGAGACTGAACAGGAATTGGATAAGGCTGGCCAGCAGACTCAGGTAAAACCACCTCACCTTCCTCTCCATTTGAATAAACACCAAACACTTGCCTTTCTATCTGAAAAAACGGATATTTAAACATACTTGAAAGATGTTATTAGAGCAAATATCTGTGAATTATGAAGAATTAGCACATTTAGAGGTAACTATCTCCTGGGAGAGCAGCCACAAAGCCTCATGTGGTCATAGGTTGGGCTTTTCGGAGGTGGCTGG
Source organism: Heterocephalus glaber (assembly GCF_053883595.1). Classification (NCBI taxonomy): domain Eukaryota; kingdom Metazoa; phylum Chordata; class Mammalia; order Rodentia; family Bathyergidae; genus Heterocephalus; species Heterocephalus glaber. The sequence goes on along the minus strand of NW_028258410.1, from coordinate 19,026,222 downwards.
ATTTAAGGTGTGGGCGTATGGATTAAGGGTGTGATACTGGGAATAAGGTGTGGATAATGGAAGTCCAACCCTGAGTGTGGATGACACCAAGAAATAGGCTTGTTATAAAGGGAGAGAAAGAAGGTAGTCTCCTGCTGCTTTCTGCCTTCTGCCTGCCATGCCATGAACTGTTTCTCCTCTGCAATGCCCTTCTGCCATGCTGCCTTCCCTTGGAACCAGCTGACTATGGACTGAAACCTTTACAAACTGTGAGCTGAAATAAACTCTTCCTCCTTTAACATGTAGGTGTTAAATATTTTGTAGCAATGAAAAAGTAAGTAAGACAATCACTAATTAGAGAAAAGTTTGGATCAGGGGTTAGTCAAACAACCAAGCCACTCCATTTCTGCTCCCCCCCCCGGCCAATATTTATTTCTACTACATGTGAAAAATGGAAGGGTTGGGAATATAGCTCAGTGGTATAGTGCATGCTTACCATGCACAGGCAGAAGGAAGGGAGGGAGAGAGGGAGGGATATAACTGAAATTCAGCCAGACCTGAATCCAGCAAACAATGTGCGTGGGGAATGTGTGTAGACCTAACACCACACACAAGGAATTAGGATGGCAAAAATGTGCTCAGACTTCACTTCACAACTGCAAGTATTCCTTTATCCTAGGTATGGTTTACAGCTCAGGCAATTTATTCCAGCAGTGACCACAATTTGTCTAAAGAGCTCAGGAGAAAGAAAGTATGAAAAGCTCATCAGTTTGCTAACTACAGTCCTTTGTTGCCGATAAACCGGCCAGCAGAAGAGACTGATAAATTACGTTGTGGTCAATTCTAGGCTCTAACTTCCCTTTATGAGGCAATGCTTTCCCTGCATTTTTCAAGCACCACTGACTAAATCTCATTTACAAAGTCTGCAAAGAAATTTCCTATTTTGGGCCGGGGATTTAGCTTAGTGGTTCCACCGCCTGCCTTGCAAGTACAAGGAGCCAAGTTCGATCCCCGGTATCAAAAAAAAAGCTAAAGAAATTTCCTATTTTACAGTAAACTTCAGTCTTAAAGCTTAATAGAAGAGAGGGCTGCTACAAAAGAAAGACTATTTTAAAATATGTACTTTTTAAAAATAAGGGCCTTGGAAGCCACAGAAAAGTACATTATCCCCAGCTAAACAAAGAGTAAATCTCAGGTGTTAAATAAAATGAAATCTCAGAAACTATGTTTTCTTTAAACCATCCCTGAATCAGGCATGGTGGCATACTCATGTCTATAATTCCAGCATTCTGGGACAATGAGGCAGAAAGATCACAAGTTTGAGGCCAGTCTTGGGCCAGGCAAGACCCTGTCTCAAAATGAAAAAAAAGGGGGGCTGGGGATGTCTTTCAGTGTGAAAACCCTGGGTTCAATCCTAGTAAAGCAAAGGGCATGGTGTTGGCTTATAGTGATTGTTTGCAAAGCGCGTGCACATATGCATGCACACACACACCAGACAGGGAGTATCTCTGGACAGTGGAAATACTTATATTCAGTTTCTAGAAGAAATAAAAAAGCTTTATCTTACAGTTGAAGAACTTGCAATGCAGTCTATATAAATATACCTAGTTAAGGGTTTGGGATAGCTCAGTGGTAGGGCACAGGCCCAGCACACATGCATTCAATCCCCAATACCCAAAAAACAAAAGCAAGTCAGAACCATGGTCAGCAGTAAGTTCTTGTACAACACTGAGCACACACACCATCTACCACCTTGCCTCTGAGTTCTTTTCTCTCTATATCATTAATGCTCATATGATAAGGGCCACAGTTAAAAGTGCAATTGAGGGCCGGGGATTTAGCTCAATGGTTCCGCTGCCTGCCTTCCAAGCGCAAGGTCCCGAGTTTGATCCCTGGTACCAAAAAAAAGTGTGACTGAGGCAGAAATGTCTACTTTTGGATTCGTTGTTGCAATGACTGGCCAAACGGTTTGCTATTGTTTAGATCTGATGGATACCCCAAAGGCCCGGGTGTTGAAGGTCTGGCCCCCAACTTGGCACTCTTGGGAAGTGGTGGAAACTTGAGAAGGTGAGGTTTGGTGAGAGGACTTCAGGTTGTTACCAGACGTAGGTCCATTAGCTTAGGTTTGTTTGCTCACTGCTGACCAAATCATGGAGGCCGTGTATTTTGGTGAGAAGAAAAAAGCTTTTATTCAAAGCCAGCTCTGAGGAGATGGAGGGGCCTTTTTGCCTGAAATGGCCATCTCTCTCTGTGCAGGTGTGTAGTGGTCCTCTACAGCATGGAACAGAGCAGAGGGAATACTATGAGACAATACACATCTCTGGGCTTGTTTATCCCCTCTGGCCATCTCTAGCTGGATCCCTCTCTTTCCTGTGCAAAAGAAACTGGTCTGTGACCTCCTGGAGCCATCACCTGCATATTCTGTCACTTCATTTGGGTGGAGAAGAGGAGGGTATTATTTATGCACTCAGCAGGAGAAAGACTGGAGAAGCCTCTTCTCTCTCAGAAAAAAAAATCTAGCTGTCAAGTGTAGTTCTACCATGTAGGTTGGAAGGACATTGGGCCATGCCCTCCGAGGGAACAGAGGAACCAGGCCATTTCCTCTTTTAGAGTTATGGCCAAAAAGTGAGCAGTTTTGCTCCACCATGATGTGCTACCCAGTCACAGCACCAAAAGCAACCGGTGGACTCATCATGCACTGAAACCTCTGAAAGCCTGAGCTTTTTCTAAACTGATTATCTCAGGCATTTGTAATGCAAACTCAACTATGTAGCTGAGATTAAGCCAGAGGATGAACATCGTATCTGGCTGGGAGGGAAGGCCAGGTGATCGTCTAAACTTCCCTTCCAGAAGTTGCTTTTTAATAACTGTAACTTGTGAAAACTGTTGCCAGATTACATGATAATTATGAAATGGAGATTTGCTGTTTCAACAAAAGCATTTATGAACAATGGGGTGCATAAGTCCTCCTGGGTTGAACAAATGTAAGTGGGTCCAACAGGAGCAGCAGAGTTGGGCTGTAACCACACCACAGGCTGTAACTCTGCCCATCACACACCATGTGTGTCTCCAAAAACTATATCAAACAAACAGACCCACAATATTAAGCCATGCCACAAGTGAGTATATAGAGAGGTCCCACCAAATTCTGCACACCCCTTATGTAAATACACTTTCTGAGATTAAAAGCCAAATTATTCCCCCCAAACAATTTCTGGTGCTCTTGTTCTATTGGAGCCCTAAGCATATGCTCCCTCTACCCACTAGAGCAAGATATTGGTGGCCATGACATTGAAAGGGGGTATCTGTAAGAGTACTGTGAAAAACACCCTTTACCTCCCTGAGAAGGACGAGGTGTGAAAATGCAATCCAGTCAGTCACCCTCAACATACTGTTAGCAGAGGTGAGCAAGGACTCACTAGGCAGGAGCTTTAGTAGTAGTAAAGTCAGACACAGCCAAACCTTCCTTTCCCACAATACACTTTTTTTTTTTGGTACTGGGGATCGAACTCGCATCCTTGCACTTGCAAGACAGAGGCAGCTGAACCACTGAGCTAAATCCCTGGCCCTATACTTTCTTCTTATAATTATTCAAGGCAAATTTACCTCTCTTGGGAAGAGCCATTTCACCCCCTCTTTACTAAGAACATACCTGAGTCATTTAGGCTGCTGTTCCTCTTTGCATAAGCACTGCGAACCACCTGCTCATACACCTGAGCACCTATGGTCCTCACGTTGTCCCGCAGCAGGATGCCTTGAGCCTGCATCATGAAGAGGTAGGTGTTCACTGTGGAAAACAGAAGACAGCAGAAGAAGAGGTGAACTCAATACCAACCTCAACAAAATCTACCACAAAACTTTGGGCTCCTTTTCTCCCTTTGGAACTGTAAAACCTCTTTCAGCTCTAAAACCTTATGATGCCATATATCCATTTTTCATTCTGGAGTCAGTGTTTTCAGGACACTAATATTTTGGGTAGCTAATAGGGCTAGCAGGAAATTCTGTCAGTATCTAGTAGATGCAGAAAAGTTATAAACTTCAAAAATTACATTCCACCCGGTCCGCAGACACCCAATCTTTATTCTAGCACTATGAGAATAGGACTTTAATGAGTCAATTAAAACATTTTTAAAGAGGTTTCTGCTCTATGTCTACCTTCTCCAACAAAAAACCACAGACCACTCTATTCCTTTTTTTTTTTTTCCCGGGTGAGACAGGGTCTCATTATGTACTTCAGCCTGGCCTTGAACTCACGCCAATCTTCCTGCCTCAGCCTCCAAAGTGCTGGGATTATAGATGTGTGCCACCATGGGTGGCAAGACCACACTGTTTCTGGAGACACTGAAATCGAGTCTGGTCTGAGCAATCTTTTTAAAGTGGTGGACTAAGGCTTCAACCACTCTGAGGGATCTGGAGAGAAAAGGTAAATAATACAAGAGTATCAGAGTCCTCGGTCTCCACCCAACCAGCCCAAATATCTACAGCAGCAGGAAAGCACAAGCAGCATGGTGTGAGTGTCAATTAAACATCCTTGGAACAAATACATATTCAGATTAATGAGACAATCACTGTCATCTATGGAGGGTGATCTCACTTGGCTGTCTCTTAAATCTCTAGCACACAAGACTGGAAGCTTACAAACACATCACAACAGAACTGCCTTTCCTTTACAATCTCGAACAGTATGCCAGCTATTTTCAAGAAATTCTAAGGTTTGACAATACATTCTTCTAGCCAGTCATTTTAACTGACTCACTTTCCCCTGTGAAAGGGGGATGTTGTGCAGGAATGGCACATTTACAAATCCAAGCTCTGTGTGTGTTTGAAGGTAGAATCCTCTAAGCACCTGGCTGACCTCCAACCTGGCTAGTACAAACCCATGCTCTAACAGGCCACTCCTCCACACTCATTAAACATGGCCTTGGGCTATCAATTCTGGCTCTTCAGCAACATATAACTTGTTGATTTCTACTATTAACATAGTGCTGTATACATAACGGGCAGTAAATGATGACTGAATTTGGATGAATGATGACACTCAAAGGCAATTTCCTTTATTCCAAGCTCTGGAATTTGGGTAACGGTGATTCGGGGCTGGGAGGAAAAACCAACTACTAGCATAACTCCTCAGTATTGAAAACCCTAGGTGACCAACCTGAAACAGAGACACAAACTCTGTGAAATACATCAGTGTTCAGGACACTTCCAGAAATGAGGCAGAGATGGGCTGGGGGCTAGGGCTCAGTGGCAGAGCACCTGCCTGGAATGTGGGAGGCCCTGGGTTCCATCCCCAGCACCACAAGAAAAAGAAAAGAGGTAGCAGTTTCAAATTAGGCTTTACACTGACTGGAAGACAGCCACATTCCTATCTCCTGACACAGAAAACAGATCAGATACTACTATCTAGTGGCTAGAAAAAGCTAAGGAAAACAGCAAAATCCTCTTTTAAAAATATAATTCTGCAGAAGCCTATGAAATAAGAATAACATCTCATTTTCTATTTCCAGCACATAGCACAGTGCCAGGTCACAGAAGGTGGGACGTCCATAAAAATCTGTTAAACATAAGATTTAACCCTAATATCAGATTTCTCATTTGATGGCATTATCATTTGGGCTATGTGTGTTCCCACAGCCCTAAAATCTTCATCTCCAACATAGCACTAAAGCAGGTGTCATCAATAATATAAAAAAAGTATTTCTTGAACATTATGTGTAAAACTTTTAGTTTGGTACTGCAAAGAATTCCCTACTCCCTTCCTTCTGCACTCTCAGCTTTTAGTGCCATGCTTGCCACGTTGTTGCCACAACCTCTCCTTCCAAAGTTCCCAGTGCTCAAATGGCTTAAATGATTACTCTCAAGGAGCTGGCTCTTAAGTCTTTATCTCCTGCACAAAGCTGCCAGATGTGGCCTCGGCTCTGCTCCAAAGCCTCTGTCTCCTGCCTCCACCCCAACTTGCTACAGACCTGTGGTGCGACTTGCAGTCTTCAAACCCAAGCCCACATAGTCCGGAAGAAACTTCTACACCACGCCAGTCTTTCTTGAACAGATCATCAAAGTCTGGCTTTCATTACATTGTGTCTCAGTTTGCTAACAGTATCTCATGTGTTAGTCTTGTCATTCAACTAATAAATTCACACAGACCACATATTAATAATTGTTCTAATTACCCACAGGAAATAACACAACGGCTTGGGGAAAAAAAGATTGAGGAAGTAAATATTGCCAAACAAAAGGAAATAATCACACTTTCACAGACTTGGGACTGGACTGAATTTTAAAGAACGCTCTTCAATACCATCTAATACTTTCACGTTACCAGGAACTGACTTCCAAGAACACAGGGACAATCTGCAAAACACAGCCCATCTGCAAAGAAAATTCTACTTTGGGCTGGATCCAGAATGTTTCCCAGTCACTTTTTCTGCTTCTCATTCAACCTTTGCCAGCCACCCCCACCCACCCTCGACAGCCCCCTTCTATGTGTGCCCCTGCCTCGGCACCACAGTTTCTCTCCTGGTCCTGGCCATTCGCTCTGAATCCCTGCTGACTGCACTTGACAAAGCGGGGTGCCCACGCTGACAGTGATCCAGGTGCAGGCAGGCAGATGAGCCCAGAAGCAAGCAAGCCACCAGCAGCCTCTTATTCCATCTGTTACCAAAGAACTGTCAGCTTGAGCCCCTTTTAGAGATTCACAATGCACATAATTCAAGGCCAGAAATCCCCAGAATAGAGATGCTCAGTTACTTAACCCACCACTTCCCGAACCAGAACCTCCCCCTGCATAACAACCAGTAACATCAAGTGATTCTCCGCAGAGCTCCTTTCAGGAAATTGTTTGGGATATTTCCATTAGTAGACTTTAAAACTTCCCTCACTTGGTTAGGTATTCAAATGATATTTGCTGAATGTTACTGTAAATAGCAGTCACACTGTATTATTGATTCTTATTAGGGTTGCTTAAGGCGAAATCCCCTTAAGCTTATTAGAGATGCTGCTGCTAAGCTGCCTTCTCTTCTCCTCTTGTGCGCTCATGTGACTGGTCATAGATTTCAAGCAGTAGGACTGTACAAGCTATTAAAAGTCTTGGTGCAGGCTGGAGATTTAGCTCAGTGGCACCATGCCTGCCTCAAAAGTGCAAGGTCCTGAGTTCGATCCCTGGTACTGGGAGAAAAAAAAAGTCTTGGTGCTAAGTTCAGCCCATAACTCTGGCCTAAAGGAGGAACCACCTATGCATGCACAGGTTGCTTTCAATTTAAATCAGCTCAACTACAATTTATGTTCTGTGGAGCTGTCTTGTCACCAGTGCAGACTGGGGAAGTTTACTTGAGATTCCAGCAGCCCCAGGGGACAGCCATCCTCAGACCCCTAGCCACCTCTTTTTGGCCTCGGGATATCAGTTATCTCCACTGAGACAGACAAGGTATGCCTGCGCTGAAATCTTGCAGACTTGGACTTAATGTCCATGGGAAACCTCCCCTCAGCCCCCCATGTGTAACCATCTTAGGCTTCATTTTTCCTTACAGAAGTAGCTATCATCTCGACTTGTATCTCAGATAAGAAGTCAAGTCCTCCAGAGGTAATCTGTCCACAGTTACATGGTTAAGTGAAAACCCTAGAGGTAAAGAAGCTAGGTATTCTAGGTTTAATGTAACATTTCAATGAACTTTGAAAGCAGTACTTTCCAATAATGTGGTCCCATTAACAGCAGCTGAATTGCTGTTAAAACCCCAATTTTAAATTAGTACACAGGCCAGGGATTTAGCTTAGTGGTGCTGCCGCCTGCCTTGCAACCGCAAGGTCCTGAGTTCAATCCCTGGTACAAAAAAAAACCACCCAAAACAAATTAGTTCACAGTGGTTAGATCCTGTATTGTCTAAAGAAGTTCCTGTCGAGCACCTCCCGTTTGGTGTATAGGACTAGGTCTGGAGGGCAGGGGTGGGCGAGACAACCCAGAATATGTAACATACGGACACAACTGAACAAGAAACTGTAACGCACCGTGAGAACTGATAAAAGAATATTTAACACAAATTCACGCTTACTAAAAACCTATTTTACACTTTCATTATTATCCAGCCCCAGTGTCTAGACTGGAGAATCTCCTGACCATAATTCAGTTGAGAAAAATAAGCCTCATTCATGTTTACACAATTGGAAATTTCCATCCAGAGGCCAGTGTAAGCCTCCTGGGGGCTCAGCTCTACCTGGAGCGCTCCAGGAATAGAGCTACATCTTTAGCTCTGGCCACAGGACACAGTCTTTCTTCCTCCCACCTCGGGTGCTAACAGGAAGACAGCCTCTCCCCTCTCCACTAGAATTCCAGTCAGCCTCACCTCCCTGGGAAGCAGGTAACATGATTTTCTCTCAAACACACACATTAAGAATGATTGTGTTCCACCACCTGCCTCGCAAACACAAGGTCCCAAGTTCGATCCCCGGTACCAAAAAAAAAAAAAGAATGATTGTGACTGAGAAAAGTTCCTCACAAAATAATGAAATCTGACTTTCTAGATTAGAAACAAAATACTGTGACACAATGAATGCAGAGGTAAAGAAAGAAGCAAGGGTCTGCCTACCTACAAGTAGTTCACAGTTTTTAATCCTAAAGATGCACAACCTTAATGTTTGCCACAGTCAGCTTGCTAAGTTAAAAGAGGGGTAAGAAGCAGAAAAGAAAGCCAGCCCCTTTGACCACACCTTACAATCCGTGCCTCATCCCAGCACATGCCACAGCTGTGCAAACACACCACACACCAACTGGCCTTTCTGCCTCACTTTTCTATCTAAAGGTACTACATATTTTAAAGCACCCCCCTGCCGTGTCACTGCACAGGGCTAGGGGTGCCGTTCGCTTCCTTCAGTGCTTAGACCCAGTGGTCAGCAGGACACCTAGGACACAGAGGATGCACAATGACCATATGGGCAAATGAGTAAGATTTTTTTCATACAAGAAAATAAATAAGAATTGCAGCAGGTCACAACGGAGTCTTCTGAGCTCTGCCATACTTGGGGAGTATAGATATGAGATTTCAAACCTTTTTCTTTACTTTGCATTAGTCCTTTCTGAGAGGAACCCCAAACACTGTATGTTAATCAGTTTTAGCGCATAAACCTACTTCTAAGAAAAGCTCACCAACTCTCAACTGCAGCTTTTCCCCAAAACATGTTCCACTACTCTCACTCCTCACTGAGGTGTACGTACTGCAATTCACCTACAATCTCTTCCCCATGGGCGGTGAGTTGGGGTCTTCATCTTCTCCTTGGGTACGTGCTTGGACCCGATCAGGTAACAAGGCTACCCCAATCCTCAATGACAGTAGAGCAACAGAAATTAATGGAACTATGTGCAACCTCATGAACGCTCTTCTCTATTATCACTTGAGCAAAAAAGCCAGACACAAAGAGCACATGTGGTAGGATGCCATGTATGTAAGCCCCAAGGGCAGGCAGGCACCACTAATTTACAGTGCTGGAGACAAGAAAAAGGCTTCCCTTGGGGGTGGAGGGATAGAGGGGAAAAAAGGGGGAAATTGTATATGCATTCACATGGTTTTTCGTTTTTGGTACTGGGGATCGAACTTGGGTCCTTGCGCTTGCAAGGCAGGCTTCGGAACAACTGAGCTAGATCCCCAGCCCTGTATTCACATGTTTTTACAAAAAGAAACAGAGGTAGGGTAAACCAGAAGCTACGTATTATCTATAGGTAGACACAGTGAAGAGAATAAGGATAGGATTAAGACTTAAGTACATCCTTTTATATTTCACACATTTAAAAAGCTGTATGTAACAAAGGGAAAAAGAAATCCTAAAATTCTAATTTTGTATATCAGTCTGAAAATACAACCCACAAAAAATTCAAAATAACTTTTGAACATAGTACTCTGACTGCAGTCTTTGTGGGATATACTCTAAGGACAGAAGAACAGTGAAGGAACTATTTAGGTCTGTTGTCTTAGTCACCTTCCTCATCGCTGAGACACAATACCCAACACATGCAACTTAAAGGAGGAGAGGTTCACTTGGGCTCAGGTATTCAGCTTTCTGTCCAGAGTCAGCTGGCTCCAAGGCAGAAACAGCATGGTGGGAGGGCCTGGCAGTCAGGAAACGAGAGAGAAGCAAGGAGCCAGGGAGGGTCACACCCCAGCTGTAGTACCCCCATAATTACCTTCACAAGCCCTGCCGCATGAGGCTTTGGGGGGACATTCCAGATTTAAACCACAACAGCTGTCTTTTACTGTACTGAGTCATTGTCATAGCATGAATATCAAGTCACAGTAAATCCCCCAGCCAAAGGGGCTGTTGTAAAAGAAGATCTTGCAACACAGTCTTGGGGCCTCACCCCACATATCACACGTTGGTCACTCAGCAAAAGGATAACTTTTGCAAAGGAGAGAGCTCTAGCAAGGAAGGACCTCCTTCACCAAATGTTCCAACATTAGAGCAACCTACAGCTTGAGCCTCCTACTATGAGGCAAATAAAGAGGAACCAACACCGCCTACATAATAGTCTTGCCAACCTACTTAGGAGGAAACAAGAAGATAATGCCAGAATGTAGGGTATTTTACAAAACAATTGGTCTGGATTTTAAAAAAAAGCAGGAACTATGCCACATTTAAGAGACAAACCAAATGCAACGCATGAGCTTAAATTCTGACTAGAAAACAGGAGGGGACTAAAATAAAAATTTTTGAGACATAAAACTAAATGTGGAATGTGTATCAGATGATGATATTACTGAATAAATGTTAAGTTCTTAAGCGTAACCATAGTGCTGTGATTATACAGAATGCCATTACTCTTTGGAGATGAATATTTATCAAATATCTACAAGCTTTATTTTCAAGTGGTTCAGAAAAGGTGTATGTGCATGTATGGGTATATGTATGTATCTATAAAGCAAATGTGGTAAAATGCTAGGAACTCGTGAATAGAGGCTGAAGTCTCTGTATAATCACTGTAGTAATCTTTCAAAATCTCTCTAGATTTGCAATTTTTTCCCCAAACAAAAAGAGGTGATGTTAAATTTTTGACAAGTGCAAGGTTAAACAGGTTATTTACTTTTCTGCTGGACTTAGAATCTCCAAGAGGGGAGGATGAGAAAAGCAAAGTCCTCAAACTTAATAAAGAGCCTTCAAGTCCTAAAGACCTCTTAAAAGTAAGACAGACACAAAGCACCAGTCACAGAGACACGAACTCCTATAAATATCTCAAACTGTAACTGAGGCACACACGCACTCATTCAACACTCATTACATATGTGTCATGTGCCAAGACTGCCCTCCTCTCTGGGGATGCAGCCATGTAAATAAGACACAGTCCCTGCAGTCACCCTGAGTGGAAGGCTCACAGGAAGTCTGAATACTTTCCTGGTCCCTTCCCCTCCTCCCAGAATAGCCTAGTAGCCAGTCTCGAGTTGCAAGTGTCAGGAACACAGGAAAGTGGCTACCAGACGACGCTGAGAGGAGGCCTGGAAATACTCTCAGAAAAGGGGACTCTAGACTATGGCCTTGGAGGAAGACCCCTGAGATAGGAATGGGAATGTCATAAGTGAAGACGAAGAGCTACAAAGGGGGAAATACATCTGAGGAACTAAAAGTTGTTTGATATGGCCAAAATGGAGGTTATGCATGGCAAAAAAGTGAGAGGGGAGGCCAGAGAGGCAGAGAGAGAGAGAAATGGTTTTATGTGCTACACTTGGGGTTTGGACTTCATTGTGAAAGCCATGACACTGAAGAAATGCTCCAGGACTGGACTTCAAGTGGGCCAACACGTAGGAACCAATCAAATCAAATAAATCCACCCTCATCAAAATTCAGAGCTCCAGATTAAGAAGTGAACTTTTCAGAATATGTGAAACCTATACTTCCTTTTATGATCAATACCTTCTGCAAAAAGTCAAAACCTGAAAAATAATTGAACTCCATCCACACTCAGATACCAGTGGTCCTTGCTCTGCACAACAGGTGTTCCATAAAGAATAAATCCACTTGGCTGGGGATTTAGCTCAGTGGTTCCGCCGCCTGCTGCACAAGCCAAGGACCTGAGTGCGATCCCCGGTACCAAAAAAAAAAAGAATAAATCCACTTATTCCTCCCAGCAGCTGTCAGGCAGGTTGTTACCCTGGTGTTACACAAAAGGGAAATGAAGTCTGAGTAAGTAATCTGACCATGCAGAGCCGTGATTCTGCAGGAGGACTCTGTCCCCACGGCCCAAGTTTTTAGCAGAAAGGGTCTGTTCTCTTGGGCGCTCAATGCCTTGGACCACAACTACTATTCCCACCATGTCTCAATGGCCCCTTGGATCTGGATGCTTATTGTCATTAACTGGCTTCAGAGTGGATGTCAATCCCACACTGTAATGGCTCCCAGACTTGAGATTGATGGGCCGGGGATTGAGCTCAGGGGTTCCACCACCTGTCTCTCAAGCGCAAGGTCCCAAGTTCCATCCCCATTAAAAAAAAAAGAACAAAAACAAAACTTAAGATTGATAACATTTTGAGGGCTGGGGATTTAGCTCAGTGGTTCCGCCACCTGCCTCGAAAGCGCAAGGACCCAAGTTCGATCCTCGGTACCAAAAAGAAAAAAGATTTATAACATTTCGTAAGCTTGAAGCTCTAATGCAAAGCATGAATGTGTGCATTTCAAATCTACCTTAAATGTTGGATGCTCATAGTATATACTGGGAGATATTAAGATCCAAGGTTTTACAACATTCATTTTTTTTTTGTACTAGGGATCGAACTTGGGTCCTTCCACTTGCGAGGCAGGCGGCGGAACCACTGAGCTAAATCCCCCGCCCAAGATCCAAGGTTTTAAGCACACAATAACATGCATTTAAGGAAGAAAATACAGCTTTTGGAAGGATGACAATTACAGCTAAATGGGTGGATCCTGACACCATGCCCTTAAGTGAAATAAATCGGACCCAGCGTTTAAATACCGCACTGTTTCTCTGGTGTGAGAAACTGAATGTGGAAATAAGGACTGAGATGTATAATGGATGTTGAGAAATGGGAAGAAAGTGTTCAAAAGGGAAGGAGGGGGCCGGGGATTTAGCTCAGTGGTTCCAGCACCTGCTATGCAAGTGCAAGGTCCCGAGTTCGATCCCCGGTACCAAAAAAAAAAAAAAGGGAAGGGAACAAGAAACGAGGGAGAAAGGAAGGAAGGGACAAGAAAAAAAAGTGAAAAGAGAAGGAAAAATGGAAACAAAGCCTTTGTACATGGGGAGGGGAGGGGACTTGAGGGGGGAATGGGATAAAATAAAATTTACTAATGAAAAAGGAAGAAAATATAGCGGCAACAAAATTAACACCCACTGTCATATCTATTTAAATGTTTTAGAGAAACTATGTGACAATTTTCACACAAAAAGTGTTTTAAAGAAAACTGAGGGTGAGGTAACATTATATGTGTGTGTGTGTGTGTGTGTGTGTGTGTGTATATAACAGAGTAAAAAGAATCTACAATTTTATTTTGGGGAAGAAATGATTTGATGAATCGTCTACTCTCCTAGACCTTCACATTGAGTCAGAAAAATCACCACCAAATCAAAGCTTTTATATATTTTCCACTCTGTAATTATCATTCTCAGCTATTTTAAAGTGTTAAAAATTAACCACTATGAAAGACCTTATAAACATTTCCACAGACCTGTTAGTCTCTTCGCAGTATATTATTAAACTGTGTATGAGACTAGACATGAAAATGCTGTCTAAACAAAAATGAACTGGCTGAGTAGCCTATAGTAATCACTCAATACAAGCTTCAGCTTTTTTTATAAATAAGAATGTATGTTCTTATTTGCATCTTGCCACCTTTATATGTAAGAATATCAAATTCTTTTTTTTTGTATTAAATTCTTTTATTGGTACATTGTAGGTATACAACACAATTACATTTCTCATTGGGAATTGTAGCTTTACATAATGCATCTTGGTTCTTATTTTTTCCCCATTCCTAGCCCTCCCTTCACGCCCTCCACCCTTCCCTATTTACAAAGACTTTATTTCCATTTTTTCCATTTCTTATCATTTTTCCTTTCCCTTCTTTCCTTTCCCCTGCCCCTCCCATTACCCCTACCCCTTTGGACCTTTTCTAAGAATATCAAATTCTAATTACAGCTAAGCATTTAAAAATTCCAAGTAGCATGATGCAGAACAATGCCCATATCCATAAGAAGCACCTATGTCCAGGCACAACCCCCACACAAGAGGGCTCCACAAAGACGCCCAAACTTTACACCTTACGTGGCGTGAATGGAGCCCTGGGCTGAGAATACTACAAAGTAGCCTTTTGGTACTGTTTTCACTGGATGCCTGCATGTACAAAACCTCCTCTGTCCTGCCTGGCTTGGGGCACCATCACAGCAAGAGGAGACACCTTGCATGGGGAAGGTGCTACAGGCACAGATCACGGCTATCCACCTCATCAGCCAGATTTTTTCCCGCCTGGAACTGTGTCCCCTCCCCAGTGTGTCTTGTGGTTTCAGGCTCCTGCTGCTCTGCTGCTGACAGCTCTCTTGTGTATGCTGGCAACACCTGCTCATACTAAGCTATAATGGCACTTTTCTTAGCTCTTCCGGATGTCATCCCACCCTCAAGACTACAACTGTCTGCTCCCATCTTTGGGCTTTCCCCCAACTGACACACAACCTTCTATCCACAACCCTCATGAAGTGGAGTATGTCTCTCTCTTCTAACAGGCTGGGGCTCCTTTACAATACAGACTGTCAAATTCTTTTCAACTATAGTGTCAGACGAATAACGGGCATTTAGCTATGTATTACATTCAGGAATTACAGCTCAGCGCGCAGCATGCTGTAATGGCCATGTGCAGCTGCCATACTTGAGTTACCTCCACATCAACATTCCATTCAGGAAAGCTCGAAGCAAGAAGGGCCACATTTTCCTCACGTTCTTCCTATCCAGAAGAGAATCTCAGAAGCTAAATTAGCTTCAAATTTGTCAGATGAAGCTAAAGGTTGCTTGTCTAAAAGATTCAAAAGGCCAATAATAATGAATATTAGAGCTATGCTAAACTAAGTTGTAACTTGTTCGTGGGAACATAAATTGATGTAAATTGGTAACTGTCTCCACAGGCAACTTGGCAATATAGATCAAAGCAAAATGCTCATACTCTAATCCAACAGCTCTTACTTTCAAATATGCATCCTAAACATGTAACTGCACAAATAAATGTATTCAAAGCTTTGAGAGGGCTATGGAGTGTGAAGTTTTTTTTATGGCAGCAAGAAACTGAACTTTTAAAGATTTGATAACAAGCTATCCTCCTCCTAGGTATCTTCCCAAAAGAGTTAAAGACATCATACCACACTGATACATGTACACCCATGTCTACAGCAGCACAACTCAATTGCTGCATCTTGGAAGCAGCCTATATATCCATCAACAAATGAATGGATACAGAAAATGTGGTGCTTATACAAAATGGAGTACTACTCGGCCATAAAGAAGGGCAAGCTTGAGTGATTTGTAGGACCACAATGTTAAGTGAAATAAATCAGATACACAAGCTTAAATATCACATAACTTCTCTTACACTAGAAACTCAAAATATAAGTTAATTTAAAAAACAAAACAGGGCTGGGATTTAGCTCAGTGGTTCCGCTGTCTGCCCTGCAAGAGCAAGGACCCAAGTTCAACCCCCGGTACCCCCCCCCAAAAAAAGTTAGTAGAACTTCTAAGTAATCATTTTTTGTTGTTGTTGTTGTTTTTGGTACCGGGGATCCAACTTGTGACCTTGAGCTTTCGAGGCAGAGTAAGTAATCATTTTTTAAGTTAGTACAACTTCTAAATGTATATAGTATATAACACTTGATAAAGACACAGAAGGAAACATATGCATTAAACAGTTTTTGCAATTACACATAAATGTGTAGCATTTACTATGCTCCTGTGCTGTACAGTGAGTTCAAGGCTAGCCTGAACTACAGAGCGAGCCCTTGTTCCAAAGAACTAAAAATAGGGCCAGGGATTTAGCTCAGTGGCACCGTACCTGCCTTGCAAGCACAAGGTCCTGAGTTTGATCCCCGCCACTCACCTCCAAAAAACAAAACACAAAAAAACTAAAAATAAACTGGGTGTGGTGGTACACATTTGTAATCCCAGCACTTGGGAAGCTGAGGCAGGAGGACTGCTGTAAGTTCAAGGGCAGACTGAATTTATAGTGAGCTCACCTGTCTCAAAAAAAACAAAAAACAAAACAAGAAAAACAACAACAAAGAGGTATTCTCTGTTCTGACAGTGAAAATTCTTGTTTTTGGATGACTGCTTTTATTGGCATTAACTCTTACAGTCCTGCAATGTAAAACAACATAAATCTACAGTACTGTACAATATAATCAGCAAAAATTAGGGGTTTTTTGTTTTTAAGTGTCTTGCTCTGTAATTCAGGCTGGCCTTCAAGTCAATACGTAGCCCAGGCTGGCCTGGAACTGGCAGCAATCCTTCTCCCAAGTGCTGGGATTGCAGGTGAGCACCATCACACCCGCTCCAACGGTGAAAATTCTTGCAGTAACCAAATCTGTTTGAATTGACTGGCCCAAAATTTCAGTTTCCTGAACGAGTAAGAAGCCCTTCTTCACACAGCACCTATTTAATATCTATGAATACACTTTAGGAATGCTGCCTTAGGACATGGTCTTTTCTTTTAAACAGTGATTGTATATTTTGTATCCGGGTGTTGGGGTACCAAAAACATGAACAAACTTTTGCTTTGGTAAGGGTTTCCCTGTCTTCACTGCTCCAGATTCAAGTAATTCCCCTAACCTGAGAGCATCACGCCACCTTCATCTACCCTAATGATTCGTAATTATCCCAAAACTTACAATCTGCCCAGCCCGCCACCAAGCAAATAGGCTCCATCTGGCCTACAGCCCAAATGTATTCTTTTTGTTTGTTTGTTTGGTACTAGGGATCAAACTTGGGACCTTACACTTTACAGGCAGGTGAGGTGCCACTGAGCAAAATCCCCGGCCCCCAAATGTATTCTTCCATACTGATCCTCTTTTGGAAAGGAGATTATTCTTGGTGTCCGGTGCAGATAATATATTATAATCACATTATTGTTATCCTGGAAGAATGCAACAGAGTAACAGGGTTATCTACTCTTTGGGATTTTAAGTGTTTCCAAGAAGGCATCATTCCAGCTGATTCTGACACCCAGACTGTCAAGCCCTGGAGCCCAGGGATCCTCTGTAAACAGTCCATATCAGGATATCCCCAGGGCGTTCTAAATGTTACTTATAGCCACCCCTCCCAGGTCCAGCATTCTACAATTTTTGGTGTCAGATGTGTTCCTTTATCACTTGTATTGTTTTTTTGGGGGCGGGCTACCAGGGATCGAACTTAGGACCTTGCCCTTTCAAGGCAGGTGGCAGAACCACTGAGCTAAATCCCCAGCCCACTTGTATTGTTTTAAACCAGAAGGAAATTCTGCCAGGTGTGGTGGGACATGCCTGTAATTCCAGCACTTGGGAGAATGAGGCAGGAGGATTGCTGTGAGTTCAAGGCCAGCCTGGGCTACATAGTGAGACCCTGTCTCAAAAACAAAACAAAACAATTCTAAGAGCTTGATTAGATTTATCTTAGAAGTTTTTGGCAAGACTAGTTAAGAATCCTATAGATGGGAGCCAGGGATTTCACTCAGTGGCACCAAACCTGCCTCGCAAGGTCCTGAGTTCAACCACCAGTATCCCCCCCTCCAAAAAAAGAACAGATGGGTCAAGACGGGTATAGATGGGTCAAGAACTGTAATTCAGGGATGAAGACCCTAATAATGCTCATGTATGAATTAAAAGCATTCCAATATCTATCCTAACCCCTTTCAATCATTATTTGGTTTCCGGAATAAGGAATTACCTTTATTCTTTACCTGCAGTTTCACAGAAGAGCTAAAAAAATAATTACTTTCCAATTGCACCCTTACTCCAAGCCTTGGAATGGTTTTCTACTATCTTCAGGATCAAATCTAAATTTCTCAAGATTGGTGTGATTTAGAAAAGCCCTGGGTAACCCACTGGGGATCCCTCCTGTCTCTCAGGAGCTATTCCTATTCCCCAATAAATCTTCCTACTCTTTAAAAAAAAAAAATAGAAAAGCCCAAAAACCTGTCTCTCCCTGACTCTGCCATTTCGGTTCTTGCCACTCAACCTGAGCCAAGCTGGATACGACAGCACCTGGAGCCAGCCAAGCTCTCAGCCAATGCTGCTCCTACAGTCTGAACTTAAGACAGAAAACCTAAAATTTCAAGAAGGAAAAATCCTCTACCTTCACTAAAGCATTGAGGCCAGGAAGAAAACAGAGGGGAAGAGATAGAGAAGAGGATAGGGGAACAAGTCTAATGAAGACTAGAGCCAGCTGCACCCCAACGCCCCCTGCATTAGCATTCTTCAGGCTGGCCAGCCCAGGGGGCTCTTCAACGACATGAGTAGGCTCCTGAGGTTCATGTTACTGTCAGACAAAAATCAGTGCCTGGGCCTGAACATGCAAGTTAAAAAAAACAAAACTGAAGGTTAATTAACAGTTAAAACAGCCCAAAGACCGTGGGCTTATGGATTCTGTGCTGGCAACTATATTCCTCTGAAATGCAACAAAAATTAAATTACAGTGCTGTATAATAGATTTAGCACTTTATCTTGAAATATTAACAAGACTGCCAGAGGGAGTAAGTTTATCAAGGGATAAAATCCTAATAGTACCTCCTCGTTCACTCAGGGGCCAATTAACATTTCCCTCCACGCCCAACATCCAGACTCTGCGTTCAAAATTGCTCATGACCCTATGGATTTCCAGCACAGGCCTCTGCCCCAGAGCCTATTATGATCAATGCACCAAGGGCTTGGTGTGCGCGCGAGGCAACGCTTGCGCTGTCAGAACAACCCGAGCACATCAAGGACCTTTGTGTTTAGTTTTGTTTCTTCATTTCTTCTTTCTTTTTTTCTTTTTTGGTACCGGGGATCGAACTCGGGACCTTGTGCTTGAGAAGCAGGAAGAGGAACTACTGAGCTAAATCCCCGGCCCTTAGTTTTGTTTCTTTTGCTGTCTGAAGATCTAAAATCCAACATGGCTATTAGCCTCTCCTCTTACCCTAGCTTTTCCGTCTCAGAGTTCTTTTTATAATCAGCAAATGTCTAACATTCAGAAACTGCCAGTAGCCATCTGTGCTTTTCACAATTAGATCACTGTCAGAAAGAAGCACATTTTTCAGTTCTAGGCTCTACTTTTACAATCTGGCAATTCGCTAAAGGGGTGGCTGTACTCTGAGGCTGTCCTAAAACATATCTCCTGCTAAATTCAAAAGACTGCGGGCCTTTCCAGTGTCTTCAGGTTAGAACATTTACTGTGCCTTGTCCCACCTAAGCAAAGCCCCCAAAGCCCTGCATTTTCTGGACCTTGATCTATAAAAGTGACTCCAATAAGTCTGTAAAGGATTAAAAATATTCTCAGGTAAAACACATATATTGAATCTGTTAACTATGTTGAGAATAAATAAAAAAATAAACCAAATGGTACCTCACTAAAGGAATCCACAAGGCAGACTTTTTCTTGAAGTGTCTTGCTAATTTGTGGTTAGAGTGCAACACACTCAAGAAAATGAAGCTCACAGCAGGACACTGATACTAAGTAATTTTATGAGATTATGCCTGCATTTGAACTAAATAACTGATGCTGGGAGCAGAAATAAAAACAGAGATGAAGTTAAGCTATTGACTGAAGACTGTACTAACCCTGTCCAAAAAAGGGGGGTGTGAACGAGCGCCTTCAAGACCCAACTCTTCCTAGGAACTGTCAGTAGTCTTCCTTAGAAAGCCCCGTGGCGCCTGGTTTTTGTAGGGGTGGTAAAGGCCCATACCAGTGACCAGGAAGCTGGCCGAGGAGGGGGGAGACCCTCCTGTTGAGAAGATGGTGGCCCAATGGGGGTGGGGGTAATGCAAGAAGAGCTTTCCCTACTTCAAAGGCCAAGCTTAAAAGGCTCTCGCCCTCCTGTTCCCGACAACTACCAGGAGCACCTGCTGCCTTCTGGGACGTCTAAGGAGAGCCATCCTGAATACAGAGAATGACTTCCAGATTCCTCTACCTACAAAGTCATTCCGAAGTCTGGGGTGTGGACACTCTAACACCACCCTCCAATGGGTGCTTGTGCTTATCACTTAACCAGTGCTAGGGGCCGGGGATTTAGCTCAGTGGTTTCGCACCCTGCTGTGCAAGCGAAAGGACCCGAGTTCTGAGTTCGATCCCCGGTACCAAAAAGAAAAAAAACCACATCAAACAAACTTAACCAGTGCTGTATTTTTGCTACTTCTTTGTTTCCTGGGGTTCTCCTGCAGCCTTTTCAGAAGAATCTGCATACTAGAGAGTGCTACAACTTTCTAATGAGCATGGGCTGAAGAGAACCACACAGCATTGGCACTGTCAGTACCACACCTCACGTGCTGTGAAGACAACCCACAAAGTGAAGTGTGGGTGCATCCTCAGTATGCAAAGTGTAGAAGTAAACGTCCCAGTCCAGCCCTAAGACAACACCACAGACACTGAGGCTGACAAAATGACTGCAACCTTCTACCTCCCTGCCCACTTTCCTTCCTCACCCCACTTCCCAAAGCAGCATTTCCTGGCCAGCCCCTTCCTTAATCCCCTGACAACATCAGCACTGGCCAAGGTGTGCTGTTTTTATTTTTTATGTCCTTTCGCACCACTTAGATTGTAAACATCAATCTCTGAGCCCAAATGCTAGGTGTAAACATTTGCTGGTAATTATGTTAAAGTAAAGAGACTTTTTAGAATAACTGGTAAAATGAATAGATGAAAACTTTAATTCTATTTGGTATGTTTCTGATTTGTGAAGTATAACTGCACATGGAAAGAGGAAACTGCTTTTTTTCTTGGGCAGCTAAATGGATAAAACAAAAATTACATATAATGAGAAGGCAATATAAAACAAAGGTCACACCCGCCAAAATAACATCTGAATTTGGATGTAACAGGAAAAATACCTTTTAAATCACGTGTTAGCACGTGCTTTAAAAGACATTTTCTACCTTAAGACTTAAACATTTTGTTTTTCTTCAGAGCAGAGAAGAAAAAACAAGGTAAAGAATTACATGACTCTGGAAGTGGGCCTGGATCTCACCCCTCCTCATATGCTAGTCAGATACAGGACAGAGGTCCTGGGCTAAAGTAAAAGATGAAGGTCAGGGCTGGGCATGAAGCTCAGTGGTAGAGCCCTTGCCTAACCTCTAACACCCTGGGTTACTTGGGTCCTGGTCCTGGTACCTCAAAAAGGGGGTAGGAGGTAGGTATAAAGGTCAACTTGGTTTCTACTTTCCCAGAGACAGCCCAAGAAAATCAAAACAGGTAAGCAAAAGCAACCCTGGAACTCATACCAGAACTGAAAATACATGACGTAGTGTTACTCACAGCCCAGAACAGAGGAACAATATAGACATGAGTGCAGGGCCTTCCCTGCTTACTGACCTGCTGTCTAAGAACACAGATGCTGTCCTATGGCATCTCAGACACTGGCTGAGAATCCTTAAGATTCTGAGAATCCCACTGACATCAATGTCGTCACAAAGGTCAAGCCCAGTAACCAGCTGGCCAAGAGATCTACAAAAAGCCTACTGACGCATGCCTGGTAAAATACAGCATCATTGAGCCCTGGGAGCGATCCAGGAACATGCTAGTCTTAAAATTCCTCCCTGCACACCCCTCAATCAAAATGGAAATTAAAAGCTAAGAGGTTTCATTTAATTTTGAGGAAGAAGGTATTATTATTCCCATTTTCCATAAAAACAAACTGAGAATCACTGCTTTGATCTGGCTCAAGAGACCATTAGTAACTGGGCTACTAAGACCATGGGACCCTGGGCCTCCAGATCCACTTCAGCACAAACACTGTGGGTGCTGTTACTGCTAATGAGCAAAAATAAAAGTCCTCAGAGCTCTTGGAACCCAAAGCAAAGTTCTCCACGAGCTCCTAGAAATATTAATTCTTTACTCACCAGATGATTACGTTATGGGGTGATAAGGCTAAGACCCAAAGCTAACCATAAAGCAAAAGGAGAGAACGGCAGATACTTTCACTTCCTTTTCAACTTTCACTACAGCTGACTGTTTTCAGAGCTGCTAGGATACCTCAATGGAGTGTGAGAAATGACCAGAAAGGTCTACTGGACCCTCAACTACACCTGGCTCTATCTTAAAAATAACCTCTTAGCCAGACATGGTAGCACATGCCTGTAATCCCACAGCACTTGGGAGGCTGAGGCAGGAGGATTGAAGTGAGTTCCAGGCCAGCCTGGGCTACACAGCAAGACCCTGTCTCAAAATAAACAAAACAAAACTCCAATTTCCTCCCAACTTTTAAAAGAAACTAAATAACGTGTTTTTTTTAAACTGCCAGTCCTGGTGTTAAAAATTAATTTTCATTTATTCTTGGTTATTCTTTGCCACCACAGTCAAGAACATTATGAGACTTGCATCTGACACTGAATGTTGCCTAAACAAGCAGCACCCTGTTCCTATCAGCTGAGCTTGCAGCAGACTTGACTCCTGAGTCCCAAAGGTGAGCCACATTTCCCTGAACACATATCGTTGCCATAAATACTGCTATTATCGGGCAAAGAGTGAATAGGTTGTTTAGGAGATGTAGCAAAGAACTCATTTTTTTACTACACCTGCCTTAAAGTAACAGGTAAGATTACAGAATTCCTAAGCTCAGCAATCTGTCAAACAAATAAGCCATAAAATTATGTTCTCCAAAATATCTCTTGTTAAATACAATTTATTCTATTTCCAAAAGAAGAAATTTATTCTGACTTTGCTGCTACCTTTCAGCTGTCACTTTCTCATGTTTTCAACTTCAAATGAGCCAACTTACTCCTTGATTTAAAATGCCATATACATAATATTAAATCATGTTAGCCTGAGAATAAAGCATCCAGATACATAATACCACTGTCACTATTTTTTTTTTCCGCTACCAGGTATCAGACTCAGGACCTTGTGCCTGCAAGGCAAGCGCACTGCCACTAAGCTAAATCCTCGGCCCACCACTGTCAATATTTTACTAGTAAGACAAATAAGTAAGACGTCTGTATGGACGGAAGAGTCATTTCCACAAACTCTTAAAGCATCACAGACACACAGACCATGAGTGTTTTGGAAAATAAGGCTGAGTTTTGGAGACCTCTCTGCAGCAAAGAAGTCTTAGAAATAAGACTCAACACAGCCAGGCAGGGTGGCACACACCTGTAACCCCAGCTCTTGGGTGGCTGAAGCAGGAGGATCGCCATGAGTTCAAGGACAGCCTGGGCTACACAATGAGTTCAAGGCCAGCCTGAACTACATAGTGAGACCTTGTCTTTAAGGGAAGGGTGGGGGGGGTATGTCAAATCATCTCACTCCTCTATTCAAACACCTTCTGTAAATTCTCATCTCACAGTTACATCAAAGTCTGGACAATGGCTTACAGAGCCCTAAATCAGGGGTCAGGAACTCTGGGGGACAAACCCTGCCCACTGTCTTTTTCCGTAAAAAACCACACCAATGTCCCTTGGTAGCACCAGAGCAGATGCTTAAGTCCCTTATAAACCATGGCGGTGTAGTATTTCATATAACCTATGCAATGCTGCCTTACAGTTTAAATCATTTTAGCAATTTAAGAGCTCTATGTAAAACCAGAGTCATAATTTAAGATTATACATGGCAAATAATAAACCTCCCAAGCAACATTAAGGTTCTGAACCTAAAATCCATGTAAGAGTTTAAAGTGCTACATGCATTGTATAATAGGTATTACAAGGTAAGTGTATATAAATAGTTATATTCTGTTGTTAAGGGAGTAAGTCTACACATGTTCAGTATGGAAACAATTTATTTCGTGTGTGTCTGTGTGTTTGTGTGTGTGTGTGTGTGTGTGTAGGCTGGGTGTCAAACCCATAGCCTCATGCAAGCCAGCAAGTACTCTATCACTGAGCTATAACCCCAGCCTCCTGAGTATTTTTTGATCCTCGGTTGGCCAAGTGCATGGATGTGGAATGGAGGATGCAGCTGCTGCACAGTGCTCTGTTCGAGTATTGTCTGCCTTGCCCTGGCACCCCAAGGCAGAATTGATAGCTGTGCAGACACTGCAAAGCACATTTCCAACCGGCTCCTTTCAGAACAAATTTGTCTACACCAGCTCCTCAATGATTTGCTTCCCGCCTGCGACCTCAGCTCTCTTAGCCTCACTTGCTCTGCTACAGCCACAGTGGCCTCCCTGCTCCCCACAGACCCCTCCATGCAAGCGCCCACCCAGAGCCACTGCCCATGAGGCTCCCTCCCAATAGCCACAGCCCCTGAAGTCTTTCCTCAGCTGTCACTTCAGTGCAACCTTCCCTAACCACACTGTTTAAAATTACAAACCCTCCCCGGCTCCCCAGAAACCCACATTTCCCCTTCTCTACTTATCTTTCTCCATAGTATCATCTCACTGTGATGCAATCATCAGGTGCTGAGGGGCTAGGAGCTGTCTCCTTTCAATAGAATACAATCTTTAGTCAACTCTTGGCCTTACAGGGGTTACCATTTGAATTTATACCCTCTGATCTAAGTGAAAATGGAAAATACTGTTCATCTATCACCATTTGAGTGTCTATAATCCACTGTCTAGTGTCTACTGCGGGGGGGCCCCAAACATTAAAATAGGAATACAGCTTCATGGCAAAGAGCCCAACCTCCAGAAGAATAGCTGGACTGGGCCACTGGTTTTGTCACGAACTAACTGTGCAACCTTGTTAAGCCACCCAGACTCAACTGTGCAATTTCCTCATGTACACAACGAGCAATGTCACTGTACCTAGCTCACTGGGTTAGAAGAGAAGCAAGCTTTGCAGGGCTCTAAAAACAGCCTTATATATGGTTAGCAGTCACACAGATTCTGTTAGTTCCTGTTCACTGAGCAGTCTTGAGCTCATGACTGAACTTAAGTCTTGACAGAGAAATGATGCACATGAGACCCAGAGCACAGTGACTAGAAGAGAGTGGGCCTCCAGTAGGTCATAGCTATGGTTCTTTCCATAAGCCTTTATTTTTATTTTTATTTTTTGGTACCGGGGATTGAACTAGGGACTTTGAGCTTGTGAGGCAGACAGAGAACCACTGAACTAAATCCCCAGCCCTATTTTTGAATAATTTATAGAAGTTATGAATATAGTACAGAGTCCCCATGCTATTACTATTTTTATCCACATGTGTATTCTCATTATGAAGTGAGGTATACAGTTTCTAAGCTTCTCTTAAAATTATGACCACAATAAATACTGTCACTCCTGGAAACTCTCACTTTGAGCACTGAAACACACCAGCCCACAGCAGGTGAACTGATTTATCAAGTCTGCTGCATCACAGTTCAAAGGCAGACGTGAGAGTAAGACGCTAACATACCACAGACCTAGGAGCACGTTCTCCTTGTCACCATCTCTACAAAGAGCTTCAGCAGATGCAGGGGGCACCTCTCAACTCATACCACCCATTTTTCGTTCCAGGGTCCCTCAAACACAGTATTTTCCAACCAAGTGAAAACGGAAACGGAAACAGGCCTTAGCTGAAGGGAGCTAGGAACGCAGCTGCTGAGCTCTGGAAGGTCAGCCTGCCAAGCGGCCACCTAGAAAGCTGTGGGCTGTTGGGCAGGGGAGGAAAAGGCTGGATCCATGCCTGGATTCCAGTGCTCACGGAACAATTAATTATTTGTCCCACTCCTACGTATCTGTTCACCTCCTACAGCTATCACAAAGGCGGTATAAAAATATTTTTAATTTTACAAAACAGATAAAGGACTCCAGAGATATCCAGATCATAGCTTTTCAAGCTCACAGAGCCTTCTCGTCACTAGCCATTTTGCTAATTTTTAAAGCCTTATTCTTTTTTTTGGTACCGGGGATTGAACTCGGGTCCTTGGGCTTGCAAGGCAGGCAGTGGAACTACTGAGCTAAATCCCCGGCCCTTAAAGCCTTATTCTTAAGGAGTAAGAGAAAAAGCATCTTCCAGGTTGAAGCTTTTAAGTATTTACGGTGAAAAGCTTGCTACAGGATAATCTTGCACCAAAAAATGGCAATCTCTGAGCACTGCAGAAGGGTTCTCCTCTTCCTGGGTCCTGCCCCACTGTTCCAGCTGTCACCTCTGACTCAGCACCTGGAAGGCCCAAAGGGAGGCAAGCAGTACTGAAAAATCATCCATTATTAACAAGGCCACTGGCATCAGAGCATAAGGATTTGGAAAACCAGAAAAGGTCCGCAGGATAACAGGAAGAGCAGCTGAGGCCTAAATCACTTTTGGCAGGGTCACACCATTCAGAAAGGTCTACTCTAAGTCACCTTTCTTCTAGACTGCCTTTTTCCCTAGTTTAATTCTTAGTTTTCATCCTAATTCTGGTCTCTACATCCTTCCTATCTTAAATGGCTATTTACACTCACCGAGTGGATTTCTCTGTTTTCACATGTCCTGTCAGGTTTTTTTTGTTTTGTTTTGGTACCGGGGATCGAATTCGGGTCCTTGTGCTTGTGCAGCAGGCGGCGAAACCACTGAGCTAAATCCATGGTAACATACTGTTTTAAGGTTCTGTTTTTGATTTTCTTTTTTTTTTGGTACCAGGGATCGAACTCGGGACCTTGAGCTTCCAAGGCAGGCGGAGGCACCAGTGAGCTAAATCCCTGGACTTGTCCTGTCAGTTTTAAGGAAACACCCAGGCAAGAGGTAGCAATGGAGACAGATTGCAGCCATACTTGCTGCTCTGCAGAAACCCGAGGAAATATCCCTGGCTGCACCCTTGCCATCACCTAGAAACCAACAGAGACTGGCCATTCTGTTTCAGAATAAGCAAAAAGCGACCCAAGCTCACAATACACAAAAGGGGACCTAATGGTACACTCTTCCAGCCACTGTAATGGCTTAGGATCTACCATTGAATTGTATCCAGGAGGAAGCTGGTATATGATGCCAAGGTCAAAGACAATGGCTTGAGTAACTCAAAATTCAATTCCGCCTCTCTGGAGAGATTAAGAAACTAGAAATAGTAATCCTTCCCTTTTAGAGCAGGAGTTCTAACTGAGGATGATTTTGCCCTCCGGGCCATCTGGGAAGGTTTCTGGTTGTCACAACTGAGGGAAAGGTGCCACTGGTATCTAGTGGCGAACAGCCAATGAGGCTGCTGGCCATCTACAGTGCCCAGGAGCCCCCTTACGGAGAATCATGCAGTACACAAAGTGCCAATGAGTGGAGACCGAGAAACTCTGCTTCAGGCAAGTCCTCTTTGGCTTTTTTTGGGCAGTAATGGGAGTTGAACCTACAACTTCACATTGAGCTACATTACCAGCCCTTTTTAAATTTTCTTTCTTTTTTTTTCTGGTACTGGGGATTGAACTCTGGGCCTTGCACTTGCACAGCAGATGACGAAACCACTGAGCTAAATCCCCAGGCCAAAATTTTTTTATTTTTATTTTATATCACCAGATTATCCAGACTGGGCTCAAACTATCAGTCTTCCTGCCTCCACCCCACAGAGCTCTGGGATTATGGGAGTATAGCATCATATCCAGCAATTTATCTTCTTTGTGCTTTGACTTAACCATTGAGCCAGGCATGGTGGCGCAAGCCTATATTCCCAGTTGCTGTGAGTTTGAAGCCAGCCTGAACTACATAGCGAGACATTGTCTCAAAAACCCAAGAAATAAATAAGTAAATAACCCATTGATACTGTTAAGATAAATTGTAGTAAGCATAAATGTTGTTTATATTGGCTGGTTCAGATTAGCAAACATGTTTCAATTCCCTATATATCAATTCTTCCTCAATGGGTCATAGGCTAAGAAACATCATCTTTTCTGCAATATAATGAATAATACTTGCAAGATATGTATAAGGATTTGCAAGCAGAAGCTTCTGCTACTGCTACTAAGAACTGTCAAGTTCTGCATCTTTACAATATTAAGGATCTCTGGGTTTCTTTCTCATTGAGTCTAAAGATTTTCATAAACTAGCTTCTGCTTCTGGTTATGATTAGGTAGCTGTGGTGGACCAGTTCCTTCAGAGAACTACTAGAAAAGCCAAAGAAGACCTTGGGGAGCTGCCAAGGCAACCACGACTTGAAAAGACAAAATCATAGAGAAGGGGGAGCCAACCTCCTGCAGCTGCTTTGCCCCTTGGGGCCTAGGTCAATTCTGGGTGTCAGGAAGAAGCCTGAGGAAGCAGGCACACAGCCTGAGCACAGGAATGGAGGCACAACAAGGAGCCAGAGAACCCAGGGGACTGTGCGGCAGCCTCTCAGGTCTGGAGAAAGGAAAACAAAGGGCCAGGATCCTGGGGAAAAGAACTAATTTTTCCTGAACATATACAACAGACTCGCAAAGCTGCACAGGCTGGGAGGGTCAGCAGAAAGCCTCTGAGGAACACAGCAGAGTTTTCCTCTATCCCTTGTACCAGGGAGACAAAGACTGAAGTTGGGAACATACTGTGGCAGAAGGGCCCAGGTGACACCTCGCTCCTAGTTGATAATCCTTAAGGGCACGGGCAAGTAGGACCAGAAGCAGCCCACCCGAAATCACATTCCTGGTGCAGTCAGCTGCTATGGTAGTCAGCTGTACATTCCTACAACAAAATGCCTGAGATAATCAACTTATAAAGTTTATTTTGGCTCTCAATTCTGGAGGTTTTATTCCATGACCAGTTGGCTCTGTTGCTTTGGCCTGTGGGTGAGTCAGTACCTCTTGGTGGGAGTGAATGGCAGAGCAAAACCACTCACCTCATGGTCAGGGAGCAAAAAAGAGCCAGGGAAGGCCGAGATTCCACAGTTCCCTTCAAAGACTGGCCCTAGCACCCTACAGACCTCTCACAAGGCCCAACTCAAAAGTTTCCACCACCGAGCAACAGCACCCCCTGGTGGAAATCAGATCCAAACCACAGCAGTCACCTGGAGTCAGGAGCCCCCATTCTATTGGCCTAGCAAACACAGTGAGGAGGATAAAATCATTTAGGGTCATTGCAGACTTTTTAGGCACAATGTACAGCTTTTAATCAAAATTACCACCTAAGAGGATATGAAACATCACCATCATCCCTGAACACTTCATGCTCCTTCCAGCCAAAGTCCCATCCTCATTACCCACTTCCAGAAAAAGCAGTATTTTCAACCCACTATCTTCTGAACAATCTTCCAGTCTCTGGTATGAAGGATCAATCTCAGAAAAGTATTGTTTAAAAGAGGTAATCAGGGCCAGGGATTTAGCTCAGGGGTTCCAATGCCTGCCTTGCAAGCGCAAGGTCCCGAGTTTGATCTTCAGTACCAAAAAACAAACAAACTAACTAAAAGAGGTAATCATTTTAATCATGTAAGTTGCCCAGGATGGGCCCAAATTCACAATCTTTTGCCTCAGCCTCCCTGAGATTGTAGGTGTGCACCACCACACCCATCTTAATCATAATACACTCTTATGAAAGCTAAATGTAATACATACAAAGTAGCAAACACAACCTTAAATTCCTATAAGCCATTTAATTGATTACCAATCAAATAGCTAATTTACTGCCAGGATCTTTCACGGAATAATACAGTATTTAGCCCTAACAAAGGTACACTGAGGGCTAGGGGTTTAGCTCAGTGGTTCCAGCGCCTGCCTCGAAAGCACAAGGTCCCGAGTTTAATCCCAGGTACCAAAAAAAAAAGAAGAGAAGGTGCACTGATTGCTACGTCCATCATAGAAAAACTACACTTGTTTACTGAAATGCTTTATGAATTCTTCAAGGCACAAAATAGTCTAGAAAAGAACCACTCCCCTCAGATTTCAATGCATCTATAGTTTATATTCCTTGAATACTTGGGTTTCTCTTTAGCACATAGCCAAAATCAAACCCTTGCTTGGGGAGAATGAAATGCTGCCTGCTGCCTCTGCTATGAACCAAAGTTACCTGGTAATCAGTTAATTTAACATAAATTAGCAGATTATGCCTGGACTCTGGTCCTAGAACACTATTTAACAGAGACCAGGTAAGAGCTGTAAATTTTCAAAATGGCTTATTGCACCAGGCAAAACTTCCTTGAAGATTAAGTAATTCATCACTTTGAATTCCTGAGACAATCTACAGATGGGAAAATATGAGTCATTCTGATTACAACAAAGGTACACACAGAAAGGCAAATACTGCAAGTTCTCATGTATATGTGGATGCTAAAGTTGATCTCAAAAGTGCAGAGAACAGAAGGGCTTCCAGAGCCTAGAAGGGGTGTAGGGGAGGGAGGAAGGATGATGATCAGGTACAGGGTGCAGCTGGACAGGAGGAATAACTCCTAATGTTCTATGACACAGAAGGGGAACTAAGATTGACAACAATTAACTGGGTATTTCAAAAAAGGATTTTAAATATCCCCAACACAAAGAAATGATACATGGCTGAGGTGACAGAGGTGCCAGTCTCCTTGATCTGATCACTACACACTGGGTACATGTACTGAAACACTGTACCATACCCCATAAATATGTGCCATTACTGTATCAATTAAAAACACATTAATTTAAAAAATAAAAAAAAAAACGCAAACCTGCAGGACAATTGACCAGTTTCAGATGGTATTCCTTTCCTATACAGAGCATACCTCAAAGCAGGTCCTCTATGGGATATGGTAGAGTCTACATTTTCTCGGACTGAAAACATGGCTATCATTTTGCCTATAGACTACACTTTAACACTTTCAGTCAGTACATAAAACTGTACATATAATGTAAGCTCAGTTGTTTTGAAAAATCATAAAACCTAGAAAGAAAGAGCATCAAAAATGTTAAGAATGAATTATCTTTGGATTAGGAGATTTTAGGCTGTCTTTATTTTCTTTTGTTTTGCCATACTTCTCAAATTTTATACACTGAATATATTATTTTTTTAACCCAAACTAAGTAAAAATTACTAGGAAAAAACCCCAAAACCCTACCCAGTATCTGACCTGTAATGAACCCTACATGACTGATCCTATCACACTCTGATTATGCAGCTACCATGCCCTTTGTACCACTCGTCCTTGCTGCCACTCCTCAGACAAATAACCTCTCTCCTTGCAGGAAAACATTGGGAATCCCACCTGTCCCATGTTATAAAGATGCATCACACACAGTTATTCATCCACTTATTCTTTATTTTTCGGTATGGGAATCGAACTTGGGTCCTTGTGCTTGTGAGGCAGCTGGTGGAATCACTGAGCTAAGTCCCCAGCTCCACCCACTTATTCTAAATCTATGTCCCCTGCAATTATGCTTTCTCACTATTAACTGTAGTCTGTATTAGAAAAACAATAAGATGTTGAATGTGCCTTTTCTATTTATACACAAGTCTCTCTCTGCCTTGCCCCCCAATCAAACAAAGCAAACAAAACCAAAACAACAATAACCCTGGTATCATCACACCATCATCATCACCATCTCCAGCACCCCTGACGCAGCTGGTGCAAATCCTCAGTACAACAACTAGACTGGGACTGCAACTGCTATTACTGCCTGGGAGGCTGAGTCAGTATCTTCAGGATCCCATTTCTCCATCTGTAAAACACAGAGGGAGGCTCCATAATCTTGAACATTCTCTCCATTTAAAAATACTGTGACTGGCTGGGGATTTAGCTCAGTGGTTCCGGTGCCAGCCTCAAAAGCTCAAGGTCCCGAGTTTGATCCCCGACCCCACCATAAATAAATAAATAAATAAATAAATAAATAAATAAATAAATAAATAAAATACTGTGATTGCCGGGGATTTAGCTCGGGATTTAGCTCAGAGGTTTCGCTGCCTGCTGCACAAGCGCAAGGACCAGAGTTCGATCCCCGGTACAAAAAAAAAAAAAAAATACTGTGATTCTTAAGATCCTGTTCTATACGTGAATTCATTAGGAGACCACATCTAAGATTATAATCTCCCAACAGGCAGAATATCAATTCTAGAAACAGCTCGTGTTTATTGGGAATGCTCACCACTGCAGGGACCTTGCTAAGCACTTCACTATTAGGCAGAGACTATTATCAGTCCCCATGAGAAAACTGAAGTAGAAATAGGATCCCTCAGTAACTTGCCCCAAGTCACAAAACCAGCCAACTGCAGAGCTGGGACAGGAGCCCTGGAGACAGGGCTGGCTCCAAAGCTCACTGCAGTGTGTTCCTCCCTCATGCAGGTAAATGCCCTTTGTCCTACACAGCAAAACAGAGGTGCCTGTGTTGATAAGTGTTTCTAAGGGCCTGTGAGCCAGATGATTAAGATTTCTACACTTCTTATTTTAGAAGTCCAGGAATTCTGAATATAAACACCCTTCCTATTCTCATGGTTATACATCATCAAGAAACCAGCTTCCCAGACTCCCCACTCTTAAGACCCTTCAAAAAGCCAAGTTTGGTGGTACAACCTGTAACCCTAGAACTATATTCTTTTTTTTTTTTTTTTTTTGGTATCAGGGATCGAACTCGGGACCTTGTGCTTGCGAGGCAGGAGGCAGAACCACTGAGCTAAATCCCTGGCCCAACCTAATCATTTCTAACAACTCACAAGCAAAGAAACACCCTGAGTTTTCATGTCAAATGCACCCAAGTGGGCCCTCCCAAGGGCCAGGGAAGCCCTGTTGGCCTAGAGATGGCCACATGAATTAATGCTAAGTGCATATTTGATTCCAGATGAAAAGGACAAGGTATGTCTCATGGATATAGGAGAAGAACAAAGGAAGTAATGGCAATAAAGTGTGTGTTTACTGTGGCCACGGCAGCTCTAGCCTTTGGTTTCTGCTCCAAAGGAACCCATTTCTGAACAGATTCTTAATCATTCACATCCTCTTAACAAATCAGAGAAACACAATTACTAAGGTCAAACAGGTCCCTGAGAAAGGCTGATGTCTACTTTGTGAAATCTAATCAGAGAAGGAACAATCTATCATGCTTTCATGTTAAATTAACCGGTATTGTAACATTTAGTGAAATTTTAAATTCTTCTATTTAATTTTATCAATAGTATTTAGGAACAAGATTAGAAGCAGCCTTGACACCAAAGCCAGAATTTCCTATTAGGTTTTTCACCTATGAGTAGACAGCAAGTGTGTTTTCTTCACAGCTTTTGTATCAAGAATCCCTGGCCAGAAATAATCTTTCATTCAGATACTGCATTTAGTTATAGTGGGGAAAACAGAAGTATCTTGGAAAATTTTTTTGTAGCAAAGAGACTGTAAAAGGTTATTCTACTACAAATCCAGCATTTACTAAATTGCTTCCTTTCTTTTTTCTCTCATCTAGCAATTCATGAGGTGCAAAATTTTCAAGTATCTGTATAAATATAACAATGAGAAGGAAACAAAGAAATGAAAACACTGACGAAAAGATAATTATGAATAAATCAGTATAATTTCCTTTTGTCACTCCTAAAGTTGATTTAATAGTTTAAAAAATTGTTCAACAGAACAAAGATGGTAACATTTGTTAGATCCTAATTAAACATGACTCATCGTGGAGTATCTCTGATGACACAGCTTACATAAACAATCTACTGGTAAGTCTCAATATTCACAATAAAGAGTATTTTTCACACATACAACACAACCTGCAACTAAGCTTCAATCTATGCAGACTGTTTTACCACTTTAATTATAGTTAATAAATAAATACAACAGTAGTACTGAAATTACTCAGTGGTATTCTTTAATTTGTGGCTAATGGGGAACCATATTAAGCACAAACCACAAAATCTGTGCCAAAACAAATCCTACAAGGAGTATCTTTTTTTTTTTTTTGGTACCGAGGATGGAACTCAGGTCCTTGCGCTTGCGAGGCAGGCGGCGGAACCACTGAGCTAAATCTCCAGCCCCTTAAGGGGTATCTTTTACCATTCCTTCCCCTGCAAGCATTATTTGGCCTAGGTCGAAGCTGATATAAACAGCTACAGAAATTAGCAATAGATTCTCAGGGGAAAAAAAGGCCATGGGAGTCAAAAGGACACAGGTGGTCACACACGTGCGCGCACGCGCGCGCGCGCAGGACTCCCAGCATGCTGCCCGAGCACCTCAGACCGTGATGGTGGCAGCAGCACCCTCTAAACCCAGCACTCAGGAGGCAGTGACAGGAGGACTTTGAGTTCAAGGGCAGCCTGGACTACAATGAGATTCTATCTCAAAATACAACAGAGCCAGGGATTTAGCTCAGTAGTGCTGCCACCTGCCTCGCAAGTACAAGGTCCCGAGTTTGGTCCCCGGTACGAAAAAAAAAAGTCTATATCTATATATCTACTATATTATGCTTAGCAAGTAAGAAATGTTAACTCAAACTGAACAACTGAAATGACTCATTAAACACATTCATCCAGATGTTTAAAAATCACATAAAACTCTGAAAATGTACTAAAGTGAAGTCATGCACAAAGACTTTAAAAATAAGAGATCTGGTGTATCTGTTTCTTACTGCATCCCTAAACCTAGCATACTGTAGGGCTATAACCCACAGTGACTAAATTAATGAATTTACCTGTAAGAAGATAGCCAAATCAGACAAATGTAAAGCCATTTGCAATTTTTTTCTTTTATCCTAAGCCCCAAAATATAAGTTTTCCAAGTACCCACCTGCCATGATTTCTATTATTATATTCACACATATAAATACACGTGCAATTCAGCTGATACTAAGGGGCAAAAAAGGCCAAATTGACAAATTTTACCATATGGAGTTCTAAGAGTCCAGCAGGTTTTCACATGTTAAGATTTTTCTGCTTCCTTATTCTTTAGCACTCACTCTCTTTTATTTTGACGATGTTATGAAGGGAAGAGAAGAAGAAAGAATCCCTGTCACTCCATACCCTCCCCCTAGTCATCAGGGGACCTTCCTGGTGATGCATTTTCTGTCACTACCTGCTACCCTGTGCCTGTGTCACAGACCAGGGAAGTCAGGAGAGACAGTGCTCTGCTCTGGTAAAGAAATTACCAATTTTCAGAGAATCAGAAGACCCCTCCCCACAAAATCAACCACATCAGACTCAAAGTCATATCTTAAGGTCTTTATCATAACCATTACTTATGTAAAATAAAAGACAGCTTATTAGAAACAGGGAGGCAGACCTTTGACAGATGGGAAGGAAATCTAGGGATGGAGGGAGAGGAGAGGAGAGGGGAAGGGAAGTAGAAAGGACTAACACGTGGTAGGTATATCACCAATTCCACCTGATGAATATAGCCAAATGTACCACAAACATATACTAATATCAAATTTTTTTAACCACCACTTATTACATAGTAAAATATAACAGGTGTTATTAAAGGAAATTTGGGGTCCAATAAGTGCCAAGTACAATTTACTTTTCTTTATATTCAAAATGGGCCTAGCATTTCATTAACCATGTTCATCAACCTTTTTTCCCCTAAATCTCTTTTGCATTTAGTGAAACTATAAACCGCACTGTCCCCATACACCAAGAAGTTGGCATCCCAACATCTACCCTGTCTTATATGCACTTTTATTGCAATCAGAAACAGGAAAAGATGCTAAAACTTGAGTTACATTTCAGGCCTATAAACAAAGGAATCAACAAACAAGATATGTCAAAGAAGACAGGGAGGCCCAGGGGATTTAGCTCAGCACTTCCACTGCCTGCCTCCCAAGCGCGAGGACCTGAGTTCAATCCCTGGTACCAAAAAAAAAAAAAAAAAAAGGGATAGGCCTGCTTTCATCAGGAGGTCATAAAATTCTTTAAACACGAAGCACTTAACACAATCTGTAAGACATTTCAGGTTTGGCAAACAATAATCATTTTAAAGAAAGAATGTTGCTCTAATTTCTTTGTTTCTAAGAGAAAAAAAACTTGATTTCAATTTTCTCAAAAAATCAGATCAGAAGTTTAACACCATCATGGCAAAATACTAGGGAACAAAAGTTAAATATATCCATACAGGACAGTGCATTAAAGTGTACAAACGGCCAGACACCCTAGTACATGACTGCAATTCCAGCTATTAGAGGTCAGAGAAGAGACAGGAAGAGCCCAAGTTCAGGGCCACCCTGAGCAACTTAGAAAGACCCTATCTCAAGAAATAAAAAAGGGCAGTGGAAGCAGCTCAGCAGAAGGCCCCTAAGTTCTATCTCCAGTACTGCACCCCACCCCAACCCCCATAAAAGAAACTATACAAACAAAAAGTAAATTAGATAAACGGGACCTTGTTAAATTTTAAAACTTTTGAGGCCAGGGATTTAGCTCAGTGGTTCCGCCACCTGCCTCGCAAGCCAAAGGACCTGAGTTCAATCTCCAGTACCAAAAAAAAAAAACAAAACAAATTTTAAAACTTTTGAGCTGGAGATTAAAAACTTCTGGGTATCATGGTGCACGTCTGTAATTCCAGTGCTCTCATAGGCTGAAGCAGAAGACTACAAGTTTGGACCAGCCTGGGCAATTTGATGACTTAGTGAGACCTTCCTTCAAAATAAAAAATAAAGAAAGGACTGGGAATGTTCAGGGTCAAAGCCCTGGATTCAATTTCCAGTGCCAAAAACAGCACAAAACAATAACACTTCTGTGGAACAAAGGACACTATTCGGAAGAGTGAAAAGACAGGCCACACTGTGAGAGAAAATATTTGTGTACTATATATCTGATAATAGTTTAATACTATTCAAACTATATAAAGAACTCCTAACAACTCAGTAACAAAATGACACAACCAAATATTAAAATTGGCAAAGGACCTGAATAAACATTTCTTCAAAAGATATACAAGGGCCAGGGATTTAGCTCAGTGGTTCTGCCGCCTGCCTCGAAAGCCCAAGGTCCTGAGTTTGATCCCCAGCACACACACACACACAGAAAAAAGATATACAAATGGCCAACCAACACTTGCAAAGCTGATCAGCTTCATTAATCAAGAGGGAAATGCAAATTGAAATGTAATGAAATACTACTTCACACTTACTTGGATGTCTATAATTAATTTTAAAAAGGAAAAAAAAGTACAAGTGTCAAGGAGTTATTGCTATTTGAGATGAAAAATTGTGGAAACAAACAATGAAAATGCACCAAGCAAGGTGGCACACACCTGTGATCCTAGCACTCGGAAGGCTGAGGCAGGAAGGATTGCTGCAAGTTTGAGGCCAGCCTGGGCTATGTAGTTATAGTGAGACCTTGTCTCAAAAAAAAAACCCCTCAATTTTGTCATTTTTTAAATGGGAATAAAGGATATTGCCTTTTCAAATTATACAAGCATGACCATGGGGCTGGGGATCTAGCTCAGTGGCTCTGCCGCCTGCCTGGCAAGCGCAAGGTCCCAAGTTCGATACCCCGTACCAAAAAAACCAAAAAACAAAAACAAAAACAACCCACATAATTTGGGGCTGGGGATTTAACTCAGTGGTTCTGGTGCCTGCCTTGCGAGCACAAGGTCCCAAGTTCAATCCCCAGTACAAAAAAAAAAAACAGGCATAACCACAAGCCAGTGTGTAGAAAAATTATTACTTTCTGGCCTTCACAAGCTAATAATTCAACTGACTAGAAAATAGATATATATCCTATCATGAACATACTTTAGGGTCAGTATCTAAAAGTAGAATTCTTGTGCCTGGCATAGTGGCACACACCTGGGATCCTAGCTAGCACTTGGGAGGCTGAGACAGGGAGATCACTGTGAACTTAAGCTAGCCTGGGCTACAAAATGAATTCAAGGCCAGCCTAAACTATATCACAAGACCCTGTCTCAATAAAGAATGAGAGAGGAGTAGAGAAAAGAAGAGAAAAACTGAACACAGGACAATTGCAGTTTTTTAAGGAAAGACAACACAGGTTTTGGCAGTATTTTCCCCCATCTTTTCAAGCTTATGGCTGTTTACCACACAGCAAGCAACAGTTTAAATGTCCATACTTTTAGGACCACCTGGAGGTGAAAAAAAAGGTTCTCTCTGTACTGATATTTATTTAAATGGCTTACCGCTTTTTAATAAAAATAACTAAAAGTTGTGCTTCCCAGCATACCCTAGGTGAGTCCCCGTTTATTTTTTTAATTTTTACTTATTTATTTTTGGTACCGGGGATCAAACTCGGGACTTTGCACTTGCGAGGCAGGCAGCGGAACCACTGAGCTAAATCCCCGGCCCCAAGTCACCGTTTTTTGGGGATTTTTGGTACTGGGGATCGAACTTGGGTCATTGAGCCTGTGCAGCAAGCGGCGAAACCACTGAGCTAAATCCCCGGCTCCCGCCCCGTTTTAAACTGTGCTTTCCCACACTCCTCTCTCTCCTGCACCCCATACTCCATGACATTGTTCATGATCATAATTAGGCCACAGTCAGGGCAGAGGATTTAACTCAGTAGTTCTTCTGCCTGCCTCGAAAGTGCAAGGTCCAGAGTTCAATCCCCGGTACCAATACATACATACATACATACATACATACATACATACATACATACATACATAAATAATAATTAGGCCACCGTTGCCTCAGAGAACTGTTCATAATTGATGTGGTAACTAAGGCACCAGGGAAACAATGACCAGGCTCCCTTCTGTCAGCAGAGTGGTACCTGGGCATCTCTGTCACCTGGAAAGGAGGAGGAACAATACCAGGGGCAAATAAGTGCTCACTCAAACTAACAAAAGGGGGACAGAGAGGGAGGAATTAGAGAGGAGACAGCACTGTAAATTATTCAATGTGATTCCCATACTCGGGGAAAGCACCAAGTACAAGGGATGCACAGCATTCTGAATGCTCCTTCATCGAAACCACCAGAGAGAATGACTGGGTCAAAGGTAATACTTATTTGCATTTAACATCCAGCTACCCTGAGGGAATGAGTCCAAGGCTCTATTTCATGCCTAAAAGCTGAAGTGTGAAGCTGGAGGAAAGGGCTAATTTCTCAGATTAACACTGAAAAGAATTACCCAGAGGACAAAAAGCAGGAAGAAGGGGAAAATGCCCCCAACATCCCAGCTCCCCCCCAAATTCTTTAGTTTCTTCCATTTGACCAAGACAGCACACATTCCTTTTCCCTCCTTTCTCTGCCACAATGATTTCCAAGATTGATTTCAGAGCAGAAATCCAAGTCTTGTGCTCCCCAGGCAGATGTCCTAACCAATAGCTGCACGGTGAGCACTCACTCCCCATTCACCCCAAGAGAAGCTGTGCGTCTGAGACCGTGCACAGACACCTCTGCACACCCCCAGCAACAGTCAGGGGCTCAGGACTTCACTAAGGGAAGGGACCACATCAACGGGAACCTGACTTCTGAAACAAGGGACTCCTGGGGCTGAGGGTATGGCTCAGTGGTGGTGCGCCTGCCTGCCCAGCAAGGGAAAGGCCCTGGGTTCCAAGGCCAGTGCCACAAAAAAAGTAGTGGTTGGTCTTTATGTCACAAAAATAAAATCACTGTTCATCCTTTTACTTCAACGTTCACCTCCCACTTGGGAATCATGTTAACTTCAGATCAGAAAGGGACCCTGCAATCTGTACCAGTTTCCTTAGTTCAGGCTGGCCCTGAACTCACGGCAATCCCGCCTCAGCCTCCTGAGTGCTGGGATTACAGGCATGCCCCCACTACACCCAGTCAGTTTCCTTAGTTCAAAGATGAGAAAACTGAAGCAAGTTTCCTATCTAGCTATCAGTAAGTCACACCGGACTCCATCCTAACTCAATTTACCAGCATCAGAGCAAGAGGACAGACCTTTGGCAAGAAATGACGAGGGCCAGGGATTTAGCTCAATGGTTCCAACGCCTGCCTCGCAAGCACAAGGTCCAGAGTTCAATCCCCACTCCCCGTACCAAAAAAAAAAAGAAGTAATGATGAGAGGAGTTTGTGCCCTCCCGCGCTCTGTGCCAAGCTCTTAGACCTGCGTACTCCCCTTAACTCCCACAAC
Organism: Heterocephalus glaber; assembly: GCF_053883595.1. Classification (NCBI taxonomy): domain Eukaryota; kingdom Metazoa; phylum Chordata; class Mammalia; order Rodentia; family Bathyergidae; genus Heterocephalus; species Heterocephalus glaber. Next base: position 18,986,358 of record NW_028258410.1, on the reverse strand, counting down.
TACCTGGGAAAGCCAGTGCTCTGACAAGTTGAAAGTGGAAAACAATCTGTCCACTCAGGGCTGACTGGAAGCTAGGTTTGGCTGATTTCTCCTGAGGTTCTCTTCCATATCCCTTAGCATGGCCTACAGGGATCTACCTGGCCCCACTCACAAAACACAGCCAAACTTCCTCCACCCAAGCTCTTCCCTGCCTCAGGGCCTTTACCTGTGCTAGAAGCCTCACAGCAACCAGCACCCCCAGGCCTGTGAGTGACTGGCTCCACCCCTTACAGTCAAATACAGCCTCTTCAGAAAGGCTCTCCTGTCACTCCTACCACCATTCAAAATTATCCTGTACACAGCTGTCTCCCCATCAGAATAAAAGCCCCACAAAAAAAAACCCCTCCCACCAGAATGAGCATCATGACGGCAGAAACTCTGCCTTAGTGGCTTTTAGATAACCCAGTACTCAAAAGGCTATCTGACAATAGGAGGTATCAAAATATTATTTATTGAATAAATGAACGAATACCTCTCTCCCGAGTCTGAACCCTATCTCAAGGGACAGCACCACAATTTAGTAATTGATTACATACTGTTCTGTCCCTCTCTACTTGTTTCTTGTAACTAATCTTGTTTTTTCAACCACAATGTATTGCCTCAGGGATATCCTAATAATTCTCAACTTTGAGCAAGTTAATCACTCAACTTGGGCTTATTAACCATCCAGGAAATGAAAAATTTAAAGATCTCCCATAGCTGGGGATATGAGACAAAAAAGCCAGATTACTGATCCACAGATCTTAAAATTCCTTTAATTTTCTCACAACACAAAAACAGTGCAAAGGCAGACGTGGCTTTATGTGGTGAGTACCAGCACCTGCAGAGTGACCGTGCTTTGGCTGATAGTCCCTACGCCCACCATTTCTCTTCTCCCAAGCCCACACCCAGTCTGCTAGCTGCTGATTACCCTTTATCTTGACCACTATTAACCTCCACTTCTATGTTCCTTTCATGGGCCTCGCCTGGGGGCATCTCAGCTCTCACAGCTTGCCTGCTACAAGTCTGCATTTACTTTATATGACTGGATGCACCCAACCTATCTTACATGTTTGAAAAGCACTAAATTTAGGGAAGCAGCTAAGTCAGCCGAATTCTGACCTCCTACTGCAAAGACCTCTAGAGAAGCCTGGCACACACCTAGCTCGCTGGGAGGCTGAGGCAGGAGGATGCTAAATTCAAACCCAGCTCAGGCAACTTTACTGGGACCCTGTCTGAAAATAAAAAGGGAATGTTGTTCATTGATCAGAGTGCCCCGGGTCTGATTCCCACTATTGGCTAGAGCTCAGAGAGCAAAGAAAACAAACTTCTACTCTGAACGCAAGGCCTTGCCTCCAATGTAGCAAAAACTCTGCAGAGAAGATAGAGAACATTAGTAAAGTCCTGGTCGTCACTGGAGCTGTTCAGTTCATAATTTCGACCTGTTCTCCAAACGTGGATTCCTTCTAAGAAGAAATGTACAACACAGTTCTCAATATGTGAGCCAGAGGTGATGGGGGCTGAGCGGGAAAAGAAGAAGTCTCTATCAGGAGGAGGCTTTTTAATTTTCCAAAATGGAGCAATCCACCTTTCCCCACATATACTGCACTGTAGACACTAAGAGTCCCAGGCATCTAGAGGGCATTTCCATGAGGGACAGCAACAAAAAGGCTATTTTCATGCTATGCTTGACAAGGGGAAACCTGAAATCTTCCAGTGGTTATTAGAAAAAACTGTGTTTGACTTTATAAAACAGGTACCTGTCTGATAATTACATAAAATGTAAATGAATTATCAACCTTTTATATACTAAAACATTTCCCTAGCTTTTTTTTTTTTTTTTCTTGGTACCAGGGATAGAACTCGGGACCTTGCACTTGCGAGAAGGCGGCGGCACCACTGAGCTAAATCCCCAGCCCCCTAGCTTTTTTTGTTTTTTTTTTTTTAAATCTCACAAGTTTAAGACGCAGGTCTAGTTTTTCAAACAGTTTTGGTGGTTTTGAAAGTTTCAGATCAGAGAAGTCAAGTGACTGGCCCGAGTTCATTTGGTGGAGTCAGGTGGAAATAGAATTCCTGCTTCCAGTCTTCTAAAAGCTAGCCCTAAGTTAATTAATGCGCAAACATCATCCTTACCCAGAGGTGTCACTCTCAAATGGGTTACTGCTTTAACAATTCACAAAGGTCAGTAACCATACAACCCTGGTGTATGACGGCACCATAAACTTACTCAGATGTTTTAAAATCAGCACTTTATATGTATATTTTAGCTCTTTATATATAGTTATAAATAACTCACTTCTGTTATCTGTTAAAGGACCTAGTCAGCCTGGAATACTGGAAGTACTCTGAGCTCTTACATCTTTTTAAGTTAAAAAGATAACAAATAAGTTCAAAGTTCTCTTCAGTGCCCTGAAAAGAAGAGGGATATCTCGACATCACAGGTAAGACAAATGATTAAAGTAAGAACCACAGGCAGGCTGGAAGGGGAGAGGCAGAAAAGAAGAAATAAATATCTATACATTCCATGAATCCCACCCTTTTTTTGAGACAAGGACTCATTATGTAGTCCAGGCTGGCTTTGAATTCACCATGTAGCTCAAGCTGGCCTCAAATTCAAGGTTCTCCTGCCTTAGCCTACCAAGTACTGGAATTACAGGTGTGGGCCACCAGGCCTTATTCCTCTTCCTTTTTCAAATCCACCACTTCTCTTACACTTTCTGCCCCTATTCCTTCTAATTTCTACTTTTAAATTGCTGATATAAAACATCACTTGTGAATTAATAAAAAATGTAACATCCGGGGCCAGGGATTTAGCTCAGTGGTTCCGCTGCCTGCCTCACAAGTAAGCACAAGGTAGGCGCGTGCCATTGAGCTAAACCCCTGGCCCTCTTGCTAGGTTAATACTATACATTTATAATTACTCTTATTTTAAATTCAAGTTACCTATTACTCTCCCTTTTTTTTTCCTGGTTTTTTGAGACAGGGTCTTGCTATGTAGTTTAAGCTGGCTTTGAACTCACTATGTAGCTCATACTGGCCTTGAACTAGCAGTGATCCTTCTGCCTCAGCCTCCTCAGTGCTGGGATTGCAGGTTTGTACCACCACACCCAGCTATACCTATTTCTGAATATAGCTGCAATATATTCTTGGAGTAACAATTACTCTTTAGCCCTTGAGCACATGCAGCCACCAAGGGTACAGAACAAAAGCAAGGACTACAAAAAAAATTAAACCTGAAAAGAAATACAAATTGCCACTTTCTGTTGTCAGAAGGCAGACGAATCATTATCTGGAAATGTATTAGATTGAACTACAGGAAACACTTGATATACCACTGCTTTTGACCTAAAGAAATGGAATTTCATGTAGTTCAACTTAATATTATCTTCTAAGCTCATTTTAGTAACTGTCTCAAATAAAGTCTTCATATCCCAACACCCCCAAAAAACTTTTATTCTTCTAGACTGCCTTAACCTTTTGAAAAGATTTGTCAGCTTTGAGTCCAAAGCTAGATAATTGAAAAATTAAGCTCATTAACAAGAAAGGCAGAAGTAAAACTGCCAAACAATTAAATGCAACTGTGGTTGTGTGAACCCTAAGACTCTTTCATATCTTTTACTTTTCTGGTGCTGGGGATAGAATTCAGGGCCCACATGTGGCCTTGCACAACCTGGCCAAGTGTTTAAGCACCAAGCTACAGCCCCAGCCTTCCATATCCTTTCTATTCTTCCTCTTTCTCCTTACAGAACTTGAGTCCTCAACAGATCTGCTCTTTCAAACCTTGCAGCTGAGGAGAAACTGATGAAAACTAAAGTATTTTACATCTTCAGTGACACAGGATTCTAAACATGGTAGCAGCACATCATTTGACACAGGCATTCCACTAACCTAAAATCTACCACTGAGGAATCTTTTTTTTTGAGTCAGGGTCTCACTTTAGTTTAGGCTGAGGCTGATCTCACTATATAGCCCAGGCTGGCCTCAAACTCAGTGATCCTCAACTTCTCGGAGTGTGCCACCATGCCCAGCCCATTGAGGAATCTTAAACTGGTAAGTTTCATCTGTGTTGGAGAATTGGGCTTCTAATCGTCCCAGTGGTATATATTTTTCCACTTAAGAACCCAGACCAGAAATACCTGTCAATTTCACAAAAGGAGAAAAAAGAGGGTTATGGCTTTAAGCTTGCCTCTAGGTACAAACCCATCATTCACATCCATTGTTAAGAGAATCTAATACTCAATATGTTAATGAACTCTTTTCTCAATTACTTCCGCTAATTCGTTATCTATTCTTGTTCTGCCAAAATCCTCATCCTTTTACCACCTACTCATCAAGTCCAATGATTGTGCTTCTCTAGAGATTTCCCTAAAACACTTAGCAAATGGTTAGGGCAATCTGATGTCTCCAGATCCATCATCTTTCTAGATCCAGTTTATGGCACCAAACATCAATATTACCATCAAGTGAAATAAGCTTTTAAAAATGATCAGGAGAAACAAAAATAATCAGGAGACCCAAGAGTGGTGGCACACACCTCTAATTCCAGCACTTGGGAGGCTGAGGCAGGAGGATTGCTTCAAGTACAAGGCCAGCCTGGGCTACACAGTGAGTTCAAGGCCAGCCTGAACTACATAGAGAGACCTTGTTTCATAAAACAACACACATACACACACACAAAATTATCAGGAGAGATTCTCCTGCTCTATATGGAAATTTCTGTTCTGCCAGTTCAGTGTTGGCAGGTCAACAGAGAATGGCACTAGTGACTACTACAATCCTAAAAGGTCCTGTATTTCTCTACAGCTGAACCATCATCCCTTTCCTAACATTCTAAGAACCCAGAATTTTTATAGAATGTACTCCTTACCTCCCCCGCATAGCATCTTCTCATTTTTCACCCTAAACTGGGGGTTTCTCCAAATCTCCACGGTGCGGTCAAGTCAGGCAAATACATATTTTAAATCTTCCACCTACTCTCTTTTTTTCCTGAGAGCCACATACAATAGCTAATTCTATTTATTGTGAAAACTGCATCAGGTACAGTGTAACGTGCTTAAAAGGGCATTTACCTACTTTCATCCTTTAAAATCTTCTGAGGGAGGATTCATACCCCCATTTTGCTGGGAGAAAAGCTGAGGCTTAGTAACCTACCCAAGGTCACAGAGGTCAAAAATTGGAATCCAAGTTTGACCTCAATGCCTTGTACCCTTAACCCTCACCGAAACTGTTCCTTATCTCTTCACGTCATCCTAAATGTTTTCTCTGTACTCTTATAAAGTCTGTGCCCGGGGAGCGTCCGGTTTCTCGGAGTCTGTTTTCCCTTTAAAGGATAAGCCTTTGAGAAGGACCGGTATCCATTCCATCTTTTCTCTCCACCCACCGCCCCCCAACCTGGCACTGTTTCCCAAAGACCCTTGTCATGGCCCCTCCTTTAGGACCAATTCAAACTTCCCCTCTGTCCCCTGAGCAGGCACCACCCGATCCCGGAAAGCCGCCTTCTTTCCACCCGCAGAGCGAAGAGAGGGAAGGAGAACACGACCGACGAGCGCAGATCGTACCCCATCCCCAGGCCCGCGATTCCGGAGGAAATCTGGGGATGGGGAGGGAAGGGGCCGGAGGTGACCAGGGTGTGCCCTTGGGTGAGAATGGGGAGGAGGGCGCCCAGGAGGACAGGGCGCCTCGGAGGAGCGCGAGCGCGGGAGGCGGAGGAGAGGGGACGTAGCGGGGGAGCGGAGCGGAGAGGCAGCCGGGCCCGGGAGCAGGAAGCGCGGAGCGACGGAGGAGGAAGGATGGATGGGGACGCGAGGGCGCCCAGACCTGCACGGCGGGGGCGGGCGGCGGGGGCGCGGGGTGCGCGGAATGCCGGGAACGGGTGCTCGGGGGGCCCGGGGGAGGCGGAGCCCGGGCCCGAGGGGCGGGAAGCGGGGCGCCGGCGCGGCCGGCTCGCGAGGGCAACGGCTGGGCCGGACGGCGGGGCGCGGAGGGCGGGAAGCGGCGGGGTCCCCACAGCGGCGCGCCAGGTCCCCGCCGCTCCGCTCCGCGGGCCGGGCTGGGGTCGCCGCCGCTCCGGGCCTCAGGCGGGCGGGGACCGCGGGGGTCCCCTGCGGCCCGCAGCGGCGGCCCCGGACCCCGGGCCCCTTTCTTACCTATGCCGGGCGCCACATAGACGAAGTAGAGCAGCGAGGACGAGAGCGAGAAGAAGAAGAGCGCAGCGAGCAGAGAACGGCGCGGCAGCCGCAGCAGACCCCGGCGGGCGCGCATGCTGCAGCCGGGCGGCCGCTCGAGGGCCGGGCCGGGCCTGCTCCCGCCGCTCCCGTCCGCCACCGCCCCCTGGGCCTCGGTCGCCGCCTCCCGGGCCTCGCGTGCCGCCCCTAGCCGCCGCCTCGCTGCTCGCCGCCGCCGCCGCCGCCGGCCGCCGCGGGCCGGGCCACATGAAGCAGGAGGGGGCCGGGCGGCCCGAAGAGCGCCGCGGCGGGGCGGGGGCGGGGCGGGGCGGCCGCGGGGGCGGGGCCAGCGCCGCCGGGCACCGTCTCAAAAGACCCGCGCGCGTGCTCGCCGCTGGACCCCCCCCGCGCGGTTTCCGCGGCGGCCCTCAGGGAACGTCGCCAAATTGCGACAGCCCCTCTTGGGCGCGGCCACCGCCCAGCCTTGGGGGAAGTATCTCTCCTGGGCCAGTAGGTTTGGCGCTCGGGCACCCCAACACCAGGGCCAGCGGCCACCTCCGAGGTCTGACCAGTCTCTGTCTCACTGCGGCAGAAGACCGGGGTCCGTAAGGCTTGGAGGCTGAGCCTGACGGAAACCCTCATTCATTCTCATTCATTTGTACGCATCACCATTTAGTTACCGTTGTTGGCGCTCAGGATGCTACAGTGAACAAAAAAGGAAATCTCTGCCTCCTTGGAACTTATATTCATATGGAGGAGAAAGAAACAAGTCAGTTATGATACCGGGAGCTGATGACAGATGTGAACACAATAAAACAAGAAAATGTATTGGAGGCAGCCCGGAGGGCTCAAGGAAGGCCTTCTGGAGCAGGTAGCACTGGTTGAGACACAAAGGGATGAGAAAGAACCCCATGTAGAATAAGCTGGGGAAAGAGCAAACCCACCAGACAAGGAAACAGCAGGTGCAAAGGCCTTGATGTTAGAAAAGGCCAAGAGCCTGCGATTTAGCTCAGTGGCGCCGCACCTGCTTCACATGCGCAAGGTCCTGAGTTCGATCCCCAGTACCGGAAAAAAAAAAAGGCCTGATCTGTTCCCCAGGTTGAATCCGAGGCCAGTATAGATAAAATCCAATGAAGCAGAGAGAGCTGTAGGCAGATCCACATCCCAGAGAACAGAAGGAGCAGAGATAATAGTTGTGAATGAGAACACTCGTCCTGAGGGATACTGGGCTTGACTTATCACATTAAATCCCCCCAGCAATGCTGAGATGGCTATTATTGTACAAATGAGGAAACTGAGGTTTCCTGAAGGAAAAGCAAGTCCCGGGGCTCTAATCAAATCCAGCCTCTCTCCCAAGACAGGCCCTTGACCCTAAATTGTAACTGCCTCAGCATTCCACCTGGCCCCATTCTGCAGGAATTGGTGTCCTACCCCCTTTAATGAGGGACCATATTCAGAACAACACCTTAAGATGAGCCTTAGTCTAGAAGACCTGAGAGGGCAGTGAACAGTAACCAGAGATCCACAGTGAGGGGTAGTAGCACCTACCACAGCTTCCTGGAGCTGCCAGATGAATAGAAGAGGTAAGCACACCCCATGCATCCAGATCTGAAACTTAAGTACTGTCTGGAATGCCAGAAGCCAAGGGTGGGGGACTTTTCCAGAATTCTATAAGAGCCAGCAATAATCCTGCTTTATATTCTTAAAGTGATTTACACTATTTTACTCTGTTTCCAGACCCGCTAAGTGGAGGTTTTATTTTTTTTATTGGTGTATGTTTGCGATACCTAGTGATTACATTCAGCAAAGGCTTTGATAGATACACAGATAGCACCTTGATCATTTACCCCACCTCATCCCTCCTGGGGAGTTTCAGAGCCAGATTGCCCAGCTTCTTTGAATCCCAGCTCTTCCATTCTTAGTTGTAGGACCTTAGGCAAATTACTTGAGCTTATCCCAGTAGAGTCAGAATGTCTTTACAACAACCACATCAGGTTGTCTCAGAGGATTTGAATTACACATGCAAAGTGTGGCGCTTAGTAAATGCACTGTGGCTATCCAACACCCTCAGGCAATGGGATGGAAAAGGAAATTTAAAGAACTAAAGAGGAAAGCAGAGAATTTTGATTTAGATAAATGCAGGTTCAGATCTTGACCTGGACTCAGCTGGCTATGTGATCTTGTGCCAATCACTAACTTATCTGAAGCCCTGTCCATTTCATCACTTGTGAAATAGACCCAGTGCTGCCCACCCCACAGGGTGTGATTCGAATTAGGTGAGAGAGTGGACAGGTAATACCTTGCACCAGAATTCCACACCAGCTGGAATAATCTGACTGTGAATGTTTTTTGTTTGGCCAGCACAGTGATCTCTTCTGACCCCAGAGTCTGGGGTCATTTTCAAACAACAGAAAATTGAAAAGAACAATACAAGGAACATCTTTGTATGTTCTACCTGAATTAAACAATTGTCCTTTTTCCAGATTATCTATATTCATGCATTAAAATTATTCTTCTAAATTGTTTAAAAATAAGTTGGTACCTTACTGTTATTTCATGCCTCGAAACTTCAGCCACAGGGCCAGGGATTTAGCTCAGTGGTTCCAGTACCTGCCTCGAAACCTCAAGGTCCCAAATTCAATCTCCAGTACCAAAAAAAACAAAAAACAAAACTTCACCGCAAATCCTAAAAAACAAAGACATTCTCTTCCATAACCACAAAAATACCAAGAAAATTACCAATCAGTCTGGGTGTGGTGGCACATGCCTGTAATCCCAGTACTCGGGAGGCGAGGCAGGAGGATTGCTGCGAATTTAAGGCCCGCTTGGGCTACAAAGTGAGTTCAACGCCAAGTTAAACTGCATAGTGAAACCCTATCTCAAAAAGACAAAAAGAAAAGAAAAGAAATTAACCAGTCATACCATAAGAGCTATAATGTCCAGTCTATTCTAGATGGACAGACAGGGAGGCCTTCTCATATCTAGACTGACAACCAATCTCTGCTGCATCTCCATCTGAAGTAACAAGGCCAAAAAATAATTTTTTAATGGAAGAAAAACAAAAGATACTAGAGGGCTGGATATTTAGCTCAGTGCTGCCGATCCTGCCTGGCAAGTTCAAGGTCTTGAGTTTGATTCCTGATACTCAAAAAAGAAACAAGATGCTAGTGTCTCTACCTGAAAAACCTCCCTCCACACTTCCTTTTTATCTTCTAGTTATTTCATCTCCCTCTCAGGCATTCATTCAGTTCCTGAATCAAACAAACTTAATTATGTTCTGGTACCTGATTTAATGTTACCTCCTTCAAAAGACTTTTCCTCCAAAATAGCTCCCCTCTCCCTACCCTTCTCTGCCCTTACCCAGCTATGTGGTTCTCCATAACATTTTTCATCTCTGACACTCAATGTTTACTTGTTCATTTTTGTCTCCCCGATCAGAACATGAGGACTGGATTTTGTTTCATTCTGTACCTTGTCCTGCATATAGCACAATGCCTGGTGGCCAGTGGGTGCTCAATAATTGCTGAACCAATGCTGCAAGAATAGTAGATGTGCATTGAGTACCTGCTGGGCATTGGTGGATGCAGAGATGACTAAGTGGAGTTTCCTGCAATCTAGCAGCAGGACAGACAGGAAACCCAGGACAATGAGGTGAGGGCAGGACTCACCATGGCCAGCAGTGGGAAAGGCATCTTGTGAAACTCTAACTGGGCTTGGAAAGGATGATGAGACAGGTTGGCTGGAGGGGACGTGAGAGGAGGACTGCCTGGCTGGAGCAGCTGGTCTCTGCTTGGCAAAGGAAAAAATGAAGGCTAAGCCTGGAGTGGCTGGACCCTGTGGCTCAGCAGGGTTCCTGGAGCCTGACAGATGGGCTTCCAACCAGCTCTGCCTCTGGCTCCCTAGCCCTCACTCTTTCATCTTGATAAGTCCCCTCTCTGGACCTCAAATGTAAGGTGAAGGTCGTACAGTTCATTTGTCCATAAGGATTCGGGATTGAATCTGTATTATGTCTAGCATGAGGCAGATTCTCAATCAGTGGGACCCATTGCTATTCTCACACTTTTTCCTGTGAGTCACAGGAGCCTTTGGATGTTCTAGAACAGGGAAGTAGCTGATGCAAGAGGAGCTCCCTAGAAAAATCTCAGGAGAGCACAAATTGGGTGTCCTGTGCTTGTCAACATCCGGTTGTAGGCTTCCCCAAGCCAAACAGAAATAAAAGGAGGGGCCGGGGATTTAGCTCAGTAGTTCCACCACCTGCCTCACAAGCGCAAGTTCTCAAGTTTGATCCTTGGTACAACAACAACAACAAAAATCATCAAAAGAAATAAAAAGATTCACCCCCTAAAGGTAAAAGTCTCAAATAACGCGATGCCCTTGTTTGCTGCTTCAGACTCTCAGGGAGAAGGTTCCAGGCTCCCTCTGTTCTAGCTAAATAAACCTTTTCCCCTTTAACTTTGAGTGTCAGGTATTTTGTCTCAGCAACCAGAGAAAAGTAACTAAGACACCGAGTGTGTGGACATAAGAGAGTGGTTACCACTGGACATCACTCAGCTGAGATGATTTGTTAGGGCGCAGCAATGGACGATGCAACGACAGCCTTCTGAGTCTCCTGTGCAGCGACCAGGGTTTCTCCTGAGCTCACGTGTACAAGAGTGGGTTTGCAGAGGGGGAGAGGAATGGGAATCCTCTGCTTCACTGTCTCCAAATGGTTCTCCAAAACAGCTCTACCAAGTCATACTCCCTCCAGCAGCGAATGGGGCCTTCATTACTTCCTGTTTCACCTATTGTTGCTGTGATCAAACTTTTCCAGGACACTGGTTCTCTGTCACAGAGCCCCTTTGAAGAGAGAGAGAGAGAGAATCGGAGATGTGTGACTGCTATAGAAGAGTTTGCAAAGGTTCTCTGAGAGTTGCAGTTCCATAGAGGATCGTGTCTTTACCATCAAAAAACTGATTTACATCCCTTTTCAAAATTCTGCCATCTGCCTTTCCTATCATGGGCAGGAAGGCCCTGCGGGTGACAAGATTACTCCTAGGGAGTAATGCCTGATTAAATGGATTATTTCATGCAATATTTATCAAAGTCCAAATTAGGTACTAGGCAAATGATGATGATGATGATAGTGGTGCTGGTGGTGGTGATGGTCGTGATGTCCTTGGGTACCAAACATTCACTGAAGTTTTTGGGCCACCCGAACTCCATTCATCTGACTTTTTCAACAGCCCCAGGTCCTTCCTCCACTCCCTTTCAGCCCACATGGTCCTATGAGCTTGCTGATGCATTGCCACCTACAGTTTTGTCATGGGAGCCAGCCCCATTGGTTGACACTATTCAACAGGCAACTGTGACTGACTGGCTCGGGGATATGCAGACCAGTCAGGGAGAATGAGAGTCAACATCCAGACTTCCTTTGCACTTTTGGAGAAGATAACTTTCTCTTCCATGCTTGACATAGACAGTAAAAGTTGTGAAACCAGAGCAATGGCAGTCATAAACCTGAGGCTGAAGCCAGCGGGTGGGGAGATGTATGCCAACAGCCAAGAGAAATTGAATCCTGGTGACTTACTTTAATAACATACAGAAGGGCCGGGGATTTAATTTGGTGGTTTTGCCACCTGCTGCACAAGCACAAGGACCCAAGTTCAATCCCTGGTACCAAAAAAAAAAACCCAGAAAAAATACATCTTGCAAGTGTAGAGTTCACTAAGTTTTACAAACTAAATATAGCCAGCTAACCAAGACTCAGTTCAAGAAACAGGACATCATCACTGGTACTTGTGTATACAAATGGCATCATAGGGTGTATTTAGCAGATATGTCTGGTTTCTTTTGCTCATCAGTGTGCTTGTGAGATTCATCGTATCAATGCCTGAGGCTCTAAGCTATTTTATTGTCACTGCTGAATAGTATTCCACTGCATGAATACAGCTCAGTTCATTATCCAGTCAACTGGTGTCAGGCATTCGGATGGTTTCTAGGTAGAAGCTGCGTTCAACGATGCTGCTGTGAATTTTCTTAGTACAGTGGTGAGGCAGGAGATCAGGCATGGTGAAGACTGGCTGGGAAAGTAGGCGTGACCTATTAATTACAAAATCTCCGGAGGGCAGGGCGACTGCCTAGGGAAGTAGGCATGACCAAATCCCAGGACACATGTGCAGAACAGTCCCTGCATGTGGCCTGCTTTCCAGAGCCCGGACCTGATGTCAACCGGAGGAGTGGGTGACACAAAAGGGACAGTGGACACTGAGATCTTTGCTACTGTGTTCTCTCACTGCAGCCTGCTGTCTCCTGTAGAGAGTACTTCTTTTTCTACTTTTACTTAGCCCAAATTCGCTCTGCAGAGCCTATTTCTTTTCCTACCTTTAATAAATGTAAAACCTTATTATCATTTGTACTTGTCTTGAGCAATTCTTTCTTCAGGACAGAAAGAACCTAGAAATCACCTCTAGAAAGAGACTCCAACACCCCAAAACCTGGTAACAAAGGCCCTCGTCCTAGTAAACTACTCCCTTAACAATGTATGTCATGGGGGTTTTTTTGTTGTTTTTTTTTTAAAGGTTTATTTATTTATTTATTTATTTTCGTACCAGGGATTGAACTCAGGTCCTTGCACTTGCGCAGCAGGTGGTGAAACCACTGAGCTAAATCCCCAGCTTATATGTCATGGTTTTTAACTGAAACTACTTAAGCAGAAAGAATTTGTGACTCATAGCCTGAAGCAGAGCTATTGCCTTCAGGGATAGGCGGATCTAGGAGCTACTGTGATATGGTCACCACTGGTTTCTCTTCAAATCTTTGTTCTACTTTCATCTAGGTTGGTTTCATCAGATTCACCTGGAGGTCATTCTCAGCTGCTGAAGGCTTCTGTTCTACTCCTAAATTACTTATCCAAGAAAGAGATTTTATAACAAATTGACCTGGCTTTGGTCCCTTGTCCTCCTTAGTCACCGTGACTAAGAAAATGAAGTGTATCAATTGGTCAGACCTGGTCGTATGCCCACAATGGTGACCAAAGGCCAGATAAGCTGCTCATGAAGTGCCTGGCTGACAGTGGGGACCATGGCTCCCTAAAGGGAGATGTGGGTGTCAGGCAGAGAAGAGCAGCAGACATTCATGGACTGTAGCAAGCTTTTTGTATCCCTGTGTGCCTTTACTTGCTCCATTTCTTCTCCCTGAAAGCCCTCTGCTCTTTTCCTCCTTGGCCCTGGAGATCCAGCTCAAATATTTGTACTGTTATGAAATCTCCCAGAATCTGGGGGCTGGATTCTTGGATGCATGTTCTCAACCTCCATTCGCTCTCTTCCATTAAGGCAGACTAAGACGCTGCTGATGGCATCCCCACCTCACTTGCAGGGAGGCCAGGGGTGAAGTCCTGCTGGGTAGATGGATTCACGTGGGATTTGCAGGGTGGGAGAAGCAGAGGTCACCTTCCCGGAGCTGTGTCCACTGGCAAGTACAGTTTGGCAGATGGGAGGACTGTCCACCCCACCCCCACCCCCGTTTGAAGAGGTGAGGCAGGAGGGCAGTGACTGGATGCAGCAGCAGGAGCTCAATGGCCCTGTAGCACTGTCCTGACTGATTTCTGCTCTTCCAGCCCTCCTGGAGATCCTGTAAGCACCTATGTCCTTGCATTAATCTTTTTCTTTTTTCTTTTTTCTTTTTTGGCCTAATATTACCACTTCCCGAACTAAATCCTAATGAATTCTCTTACGTAGGGGCTAGGGATGTAGCTCAATGGTAAAGTGCTTGTCTAGCATGGGTGAGGCCCTGGGTTCCATGCTTAGGCACTACACACACCAAAATACCTGTATAATTATAGACACCTTGGTTAGAGCACTTGTCACATTTTTGTTTGTTTGTTTTTTGGTACCGGGGATAGAACTCCGGGACCTTACGCACAAGGCAGGTGGGGTAGATGACAGAACCACTGAGTTAAATCCCCGGCCCTGTTTGTTTGTTTTTTGAGACAGAGTCTCACTATGCAGTTCAAACTAGCCTTGAACTCACTATGTAGTCCCCAGGCTGGCCTCGAACTCACAGCAACCCTCCTGCCTCAGCCTCCCAGGTGCTGGGGTTACAGACGTGTGCTGCCATGCCCAGCAAGAGCTGGTTCTTATAACTTACAGGAGATTATGGCTAGATTCCACATGTCCTTAAAGGCAGGGACTGTCTCGTCTTTATCCTTACACCCTTAATGCCTAAACTAGCACTGGTGCATGCTAGGTGTTCAATAAATATTGGTTGAATAAATGAATGAATGAGTAAACTACTTATGGATTCAACTAATCTGCTGTAAGGGAAAAAAATGCAAAGATTGAAAAAAATTTTCAGGCTATTTTTCTCACTAGAACACTGGTAAGCAGACTTCTTTTGTAAAGGGCAATTAGTAAATAGCTTGGGTTTCACAAGCCATACACTTTCTGTCACAACCTTCAACACTGCATGAACAAATGTATGTGAATATGTTCCAATAAAACTTTATACACAGCGGGCCAGGGATTTAGCGCAGTGGTTCTGCCACCTGCCTCACAAGCGCAAGGTCCCGACTTTGATCCCTGGTGCCAAAGAAAAAAAAACCCAAACTTTATACACAGAGCCAAGGTAAATTTGTCCCAGAAGTGGTTCCTTATTCATATCCCTTCACTAGAGAAGGAGTCTTTACTGCCTCAAAGGATTTACTATAGATGATGACACTTATTAAAATCACTTTTTTGCTTTGTTTTGGTGAGCAGGGTGTGGTGGTGCACGCCTGTAATCCCAGCACTTGGGAGGCTGAGGCAGGAGGATTGCCATAAGTTCAAGCCAAGCTTGAGCTACACAGTGAGTTCAAGATCAACCTGAACTACATAGGGAGACCCTGTCTCAAAAAACAAACAACAACAAAAATGCTCTTCAGGGGCTGGGGATTTAGCTCAGTGGTGCTGCAACCTGTCTCACAAGTACAAGGTCCTGAGTTGGATCCCCAGTACCAAGAAAAAAAAAAAGCTCTTCAATTTATTCTACTTCTCTTGCCAGATTAAACTTCTCCAAATATAATTTACCTTATGTCATTTTTTTATCTTCAAAATGTTGGTAGCTGACCAGGCATAGTGGTGCACCCCTGTAATCCCAGCACTCAGGAGGCTAAGGCAGGAGAATCACAAATTCAAGAGGAGTCTGGGTAACTTAGCAACTTACAAGATCTTGAATTCAATCACCAGTACAAAGGGAAAAAAATCACTTTGGTAGTTCTCTATGGCCAATAGAACCAGCCCTAACCATCCCGCGGCCTTTAAGATACTCCATGCTCTGGCCATAACCCTTTTCATCTTCTGCTTTTCATCTCCACCATGTAATGGACATAGAGAGTAAACATTTGAAGATTTTATACTGAAGAATGTGCTTAGTAACATCCCATGATTCTCTAACATAGGGGCTCCAGTCAACATTCTATGAGTTTATACATGTAGGGGGCTCAGTCAGGATTCCATACAGAAGGTTTGGCTGACATTCCAGGTCCACACAGGCAAGGAGCTCTGTAGCTATTCTACAATAATAAGCAAAGAGCTTCTGCAGACGTTCAATGATTTTTTACACAAGCAGGTGTTCTGCGAACAGTACAAAATTTAAGTCCCAGAAGGGGCTCTGTGAACATTGCGTTATTAGCTGGTTCTCAACAGCAGTTCATGAGTCTATATACAAGAAAGGACCCGAGGATCTAGCTCAGTGGTTCTGGCACCTGCCTCGAAAGCGCAAGGTCCCAAGTTCGATCCCCAGTACCAAAAAAAAAAGAAAGGGCTGCATGTGGTGGTGATACCCATAATCCTAGCACTCAGGAGGCTGAGGCAGGAGGACGGCTTTGAGTTAGAGGACAGCCTGGGCTACATAGTGGTTTCAAGGCCAGCCTGAACTGTACAGCAAGACCCTGTCTCAAAAAAAACAAGAAAGAAATGTTTATCTATTTTCCCCAGCTTCTATACACAAGAAGTGCTCTGCAAATAGTTTATGATTTTGTACCTGTGAAAAGGCTTTAGAAATAATGCATGGTTCTATAGACAGAAATGGGGTGTGTAGACTTCTTTTTTTTTTGTACCGGGTATCAAACTCAGGGCCTCAAGTTTGCCAGGCAGGTGCTGCACTGTGCTGGGAGCTACATCCCAGGCCCTGTGTGACTTTTTTAAAAAGTGGATTTTATGATGTGCTTTGCATGCAGTTGGCAGTTCTATAACTGGAGAGGGTTCTTCAATGAGTGATTCTACATGGGCGTTCTCCCAGAACGGTGTTCCATGCATGCAGTTAATGCTGCCACAGACAGGAGGTGAATCTGTAATGCTCCTGGACTTCATGCAAGCCACCTTGTACACATACTTGGACATGCTGCAAATACCCCAGTTGTATACGTAGGAGGAAGTTCAGGCACCTTCCAAAACCTCTACAAAGATGAAAGAGTCCAGCAAATATTGCTTGATTCTGCCAAGAAGAGAAAAAAGTCTCTGCAAATATCCACTGATGGTACGTAAAGAAAGGAGATTTGGAAGCAGCTGGGGATTTTAGACACTGGAAGGTGCTTGGCAAGTGCTTGGGGATTCAGTGGACAACAGTGGGCTTGGCAAATCTGAAGGACAGCTAGTAACTGGGCAGTTTTCCCAATGGACGCCATAACCAGAGCCAGAGTTTATGAACATTTCAAGTGTACAGGACGCTATTTGAGACCTGAAAACAATATTAACTCCAACATAAAAAAGGCAACTGCAAAGCTGAAATTAATCAGTTTTTTAAAAATCAGCATTTAATTATCTATAAAATATCTATAAAATGTAGTTTTACCAGTCCACTGCTTCTGAACTCAGATGGTGACATCTAATTCTATGTGGTGAACCACAGGGGGTGATCTTTTTATGCATAACAGGATGCGGAAGGAACCTCAAAAGTAATGCTGGGAGCACAGGAGGACCCTAAAATGGCCTACCTGGTAAAGTTGCCTAATAGTTTCTGTGGAGCTGGGCCTGGTGGCACATGCCTTTGATCCCAGAACAAAGGGGGCTGAGGCAGGAGGCTCACCAAGAGTTTGAGGCCAACCTGGTCTACATAGTGAGTTCAAGGCCAGCCCGAACTACAGAGCAAGCCCTTGTCTCACACACCCAACCCCACCTGACAAAAAAGAGATGGACAGGGCTCCACGCATCACCTACAAGTTGAAGGAGGGGCCATCCATGTCAGCAACAGTGGAAGCCGGTTAGCCAAGGATGTGAGGTTGTGGGAGGTGTTGGATGGGATCAGATGCTGTCATGGGCTCAGGAAGGAGTCACAGCTGTTTCCACCTCTTTCCCCTCCCCACCAAGCATCCCACGAGCCCCAGTGCAGGGCTTTGGGATAGCGAAGCACAGAAGTTATAGCCAGACAGGGCAGCTGTGGCCACAACTAAGCCCATGGCCAAAGGTAGGATTGAGGGATGCTGATCCAAAACAAGGACAGAAGGTCGGGGATTTAGCTCAGTGGTTTCATCACCTGCTGTGCAAGCACAAGGACCTGAGTTCGATCCCTGGTACCAAAAAAAAAAAAAAACAGGGAGAGAAAATCTGGGCCTAAGTACCTAATCAACTCCACATGTCAGCAAATACAGTGGACCCTCGAGTTACAACTGGCCTGATATATGAACAACTTGTGTTAATTAGGTTAATGGAAGATTCATCTGGCTCTTGTTATCTATAGCGTGTACCCAGGTAAACATCCAGATCTCAGCTGTATGACTTACAACCAACTTGAGTTACAACCAGCCCTCGGGAACTGATGGAGTTCATAAGCCAAGGATCCACTGTGTAATGCTGGCCTCACTAGAGGTCTGTAGTAGAAGGGAAAATCTTGTCCTCTACTCATTTATTTTATTTTTTTTTGGTAACCGGGTTCAAACTCAGGATCTTGTGCTTGTGAGGCAGGCAGTGGAACCACTGAGCTAAATCCCCAGCCCTCTGCACATCTTATGTTCCTGGGCTGGGGCCAACGACAGATGAACAAGAAAAACAAGTCAAAATTCATTAACGGGTGCATCACACATGTATGCCCATCGATGCCACCCAGAGGGAGCGCCCAGTGCTGAGTAACTCAGCTGATGAGTAGAACTTTGGCTTAAATAGCATCGCGGGCTAAACAGAGGAAAAGGGAACTGAGTGGGGGAGGCAAATCACAGAAATGTGACCAGGAAAAGTGTGGCAAACAAGAGTTGTTTAAGCTGAGTGTGGTAGTGCATGCCCAGCACTCAGGAGGGTGAGGCAGGAGGACTGCCATAAGTTCAAGGCCAGCCTGAACTACATAGGGAGACTCTGTCTCACTGAATCAAAAAAAAAGTTAACAAGCTTTGCTGTGCAGAGTGTTATGGTTTATGTCTAGAGGTCCCCTAGAGTCTCCTGCGATCATAGGGCCTGCACTTTAGGGGCAGCATAGCTGACCTACTGTTAGGAGGCAGGGCTTGGGCCGAAGAGGTCACTGTGGGTGTGAGCCGAAGGTCGCTTCTCCTTTCCTGGCTCCTCTCTTTTTTTGGTACCAGGGATCGAACTCAGGACCTAGCGCTTATGAGGCAGGTGCAGTGCCACTGAGCTAAATCCCTGGCCCCTCCCGGCTCCTCTTTTGACTCTCTGCTTCCTGTCTGCCATGTCCTCTGCCTTGCCATTCAGCCTCGGAGCCAGCTGACTATGGACTGAAATCTCTACAACTGTGAGCCAAAATAAACCTCTCCTCCAGTAAGTTGCAGGTGTCAGGTGTTGTGTCTCAGCAACAAGGAAAGTGACTAAGACACAGAGCAAATGTAAGTTTCCTCTAAAAAGGAAACCTGTGCCCTAATTTTAGAACTTTTCTACTGGTCCTCAATGCCTGTAACTCAAAATAATCTATATACTTTTTGGGGGTGTTGTTTGAGACAGGGTCTTGCTACGTAGTTCAGGCTTGTTTTAAATTTACTATGTAGCCCAGGGTGGCCTTGAACTCACTCCAAACCTCCTGCCTCAGCCTCCTAAAGCCTGGGATTACAGGCCTGTGCCACCATACCCAGCAAATAAGATAATTTTTAAAATAAAGTAAATATAAGTATTCTTTTCCCTCAGCCTTGTATACAATAACATATAGTAACACCGTTTTCCCTTGTATTCGTGTAATGTATCAATCCATTATAGCCACATAGTAATTAATTTTATGACTAAAACATAATTAGCTTCACTACTCTTCTGGTAGAAATTCAGGTTGTTTCTCATCTTATTTTCATGCATTTGTATCTACCACTAACTCCATCTTCCTACCCTACCGCATGTTTACAATGTGTCTGCCTTATTTTGCACGGGAGCAGATAGCCAAGTCAGGAGGATTTAAACAACCAAAAAACGAACTTTCTGGGGCAACAGGTGTCTGTGTAAAGAGGGTGGAGGCAGCCCAGGTGCACCCCAGTGTGCTGTACGGGTGGACGAATTATAACAAAGCTAGGACGCATCCTTCCCCTCAGCCTGCCCAGAGCTCATCCTGTCCAGCTCCTGGATCCCCCAGTGCCTCTGTATTCAAGACCCCATTCTTCAGTGCAGCTTAGAAAGTTATTTAAGCCTCAACCACCTGGCTGTTTGGGAAGCTCATAGTTTGAATATAACTCCTGTGCTGTGATTTTCCCCACGTGTGTTAATAAATGTGTGAATCTTGTCTCCTATTTAATCTTATTGTCAATCATTACAGCAAAACTTCAGAGGACAGCCAGGCATGGTGGCACATGCCTGTAATTCCAGCACTGGGAGGCAGAGATAGGAGGATCACCGAAAGTTTGAGGCCAGCCTGGGCTACACAGTGAGCTCAAGGCCAGACTGAACTACATAGTGAGTCTCAAAGAAAACTTCAGACAATTAAAAGGAAATTTTCCCTTCACTCCTACAGTTTCAACATAGGAATCTTAGAGGGACACAAACATTCAAACAATAGCATTGTTTCTCTGTCTCCTACCTTAAATTTCTTCTCTTATTCAAAACATATCCATCCCATCTCCATAACCTCAACAGTCTTAACTCATTCCAGCATGCACTTTAGTCTTAAGTCTGAAGTCTCATCTGAATATTAGCTAATTGAGCTGCAAGTGAGACTCAAGGTGTGATTCATCCCGGGGCAAATTGCTTTCAAACGGTGAATCTATGAAATCAAACAGTGTATGCTTCCAAAATGTGATGGTGGAACAAGTCCAGGGCAAACAATCCCATGCCTAAGGGTGAAGACAGGGAAAAAGAAAGGAAGTAACAGGTCCCCAGCAAGACTGGAACCTCAGACTTTGACTGGATAACGGGGGCTTCAGCCTCTCCCTCTGGGCCTAGTGGGACTGCTGTCTTGCCTTCCAGACCCACTGCTCACCAGGGGCTTGTCTGGCCTGTGTGGGCTGTGGGCCAGTGACTTGGCCCGAGGCCCTGGCGACTCTCTCCCTGTGGCCTTGCGCCGACAGCCTGTGCACAACTCTCCCGCCTTGGGGTCAGGAGCTGGTGGCTGTCGCAGGCTACAGTCATGCTGCGGTGGATCTACCAGGCTGGGACACCCACTGCCCCTCCTCTGAAATTGTTCTGACCCCCTTTGCCTCCCGGCCCTGGCCCTCCTGGCCTATGATGGGAGAGGCAGCCCCAGTGATCCCTAAACTGCCTTCTCCTTTCTCTGGGCAAGTGGGACAAGAGATCCTGGCTTCTGTTGAGGTAGATGGTGGATCCATACTGATCTCCCAATCACCTGTCCCTCGCTCACACCTTCGTTTTCTCCTGAGCAGCTTTCTCATTTTTCCTCAATGTAGATAGACTCAGAATTTTCCTAATTTTCACAATCTGCTTAGTTTTCAATTCAAATTCTTTTAAAGTCATTTCCGACTTCTTCCCTTTTTACTAGAAGCCCTCGGGAGAGAACAAGCCACACCTTCAGCATGCTGCTCAGAAATAGCTTCTGCTAAATATGTCATTTATTGCTTACAAGTTTTGCCAGCCATAAAGCACTGTGACACGAAGACAATACAGCCAAGTACTTCACCACTTAATAACAAGGACGGCCCTTCCTCTGGTTTCCGAGAACATTTTTATCAGAATGACGTTTACTGTTCATATTTCCATCAACATTCCATTCACAATCACGTAGGTAATTCTCCAAGACCACGGGAGAGGTAAGCTCTCTCCACAGTCCTCCTCCTGTCTTTCTGAGCCCCTACAGAATGCCCTTAATTATTCATGGCAATGTGGACTTGTTCTAGCGTGAACCTCAAAACTCTTCCAGTCTCTATCCCTCTTCCTCAGTTCCAAAGCTGCTTCTGATTTTTGAATATTTGGTACAACAACCCCACCTTCCCCTTCCGGATGCCAATTTCGTGCCTTAGTCCCATTGGGTTGCTAGGGGGGCTCATAGACAAAAGAAACATACACAGCTTCCTGCCAGAGGCCGCAAGCCCTGGTGAAAAGGATTTCCATTGCTGGAGACTGGACGCCCTTGAGGTAGGAGACTGGGGCTGGAGCAGACGAACACCAACTGGGCAGAACATGTCAAAGGTCATCAAGACCCATGGCTAACAGGCTCACCGAGAAGTTTCCCCAAAAGAGATGACATGCACATAACACTGAGGCCAAAGTGACTCCACTTGTTACTCACTGAGCACATATTCTGTGCCAGACACACCACCAACTACATCACGCACATCGATTTAGTTAAGCCCCTCAACAATCCTATTAGTAACATTTTTTGGTCCCATTTCACAGAAATAGAAACCGGGCACAGATTCTCCCAACTCACACAGCTGGTAAGGGGGACAATGGAACTGAAACCCCATAACCCTGGTTCACAAAGCAGAAGGCTGACCAGCCACTCGGGGGTGGGGGTTGGGGGGGTGGCCGGGTGAGGAAGTGACAGAGCGAAGTCCAGAGAGCAGGCTGGGGCTGGGCTTGGAGACCACGCTCCCGGTGAGCTAGGGTAAGAAACAGAGCGATCCATGGGCCATTTTCAAAGATCCATGGAAATGTACTGATCAATCCTGACCCAGACCCAGGCAGTTAAGGCAATTATTTTGAGCTTAACCTCAAAGAATGACCCCCCACCCAGAAAGTCCCCCAACAAGATGTTAGTGTTGCAGGAAATAGGAAACATGAAATATTGTATCTCCCAAGCTAGTAACTATATGATATGTTGAATTTTTGTTTTTAGAAATCTAAGAATTATTCCTAGGAATGACAGAGGTTAAAAGTAGGAAGATAGGGCCGGGGATTTAGCTCAGTGGTTAGGCCACCTCCCTCACAAGCACAAGGTCCCAAATTTGATCCCCAGTACCAAAAAAAAAGTAGGAAGATATTTATTGATAGGAAAGCTCCTGAGGGGCAGGAGGGGTCCCGAGCCCAAGGACCCCACTTTACAAAGAAGTTTTACAGGGTGAAACCCACGTGGGTACAACGTGGGCCACAGCCATGAACATCCAATAAGGTTATAAGTACAGTCACCTAGGTAACAGTGGTCCAATTGGGAAGCGAGTCACGTACCAAGCGTGGATGAAAAGAACAAGGATTCTCCTAGGAGGCCGTGGGTCCAGAGGTCTCTGGTCACCCCCAGGGTGGTCGATGTCTATCTATACTTCACTAAGCCCAGTTCTTTGAAGAAGTATGTGGGTATGGTCATCTTGTCTCCATCTTGAGGCCTGGTTTTCAGCCGATGTGCAGCTGTGCTGTGTTTCACCTTTGTCCTGGTCCTCTCGAGGACTTAACCCTATCTGACTGCCTATAGTATTTTTTACCTAGCTCATCTATCTGTAATATTAGAACTAGGTAATCGATAAGCAGGCCACTTACCACCATCCAAGGAAAGCACAGAGCAAGGTGGGTTTCCCCAAAATCTGAGGGGGCTTAGATGGCAATCGAGAAGATTGTAAGCCCTGACCTCAGCCACTCAGGAGCTAGGGACCTTGCGAGCTAGTGGGTAAAAGCCGCTGCTTGTTGGAATCAGAGGTGCGGGCCTACAGACAGCCAGTTCTGCAGAATCACCATTAAAGTTTCACTTCTGCTGTACTTCATCTCTCTGAGTCCATACTTTTGGGGTTTGGACTGTGGGCTTCTCCCACAATAGTGAGGTGGGAAAGAGGAAAGATAAGTAGCAAGGAGCTAAGAAAAATCATAATTTACCACGACTGCCTGGCAAGTGCAAGGTTGTGAGTTTTTGGGGGTTTTTTTGGTACCGGGGATCGAACTCGGGTCCTTGCGCTTGCGCAGCAGGCGGCGAAACCACTGAGCTAAATCCCCAGCCCATGGTTGTGAGTTTGATCCCCGGTACTGGCAAAAAAATCAAAATTTACAAATTGGCTCAGGCCCACTATCCTGACTTTCCTCAAGGTAGCCTTCTCCTGGGTGTCCTTTTATATTGCTTTTTACAAATTATTGCTTTTTTTCCCCCTTTTACTCAGACCAAGCTTGCTCTGCAGAGCTAATTTCTCCCTCACTCTTCATTTTTACTTTCTTGAATAAGTTTGGCCGCTGCTTTGCTCAAAAAATAAATAAATAAATAAATAAATAAATAAAATAAAAATTGGCTCAGTGTCACTGCCTGCTGCGCAAGTGCAATGACCCAAGTTTGATCCTAGGTACCAAAAAAAAAAAAATTTGGCTGAGTGGGGCGCACGCCTGAAATCCCAGCACTCAGGAGGCTGAAGCAAGAGGATCACCTCGAGTTAGTTCAAGGCCAGCCTGGGCTACAAGGAAGACTGTCAAAAACAAAAAACCTAACAAAAACAAAAAATTCTGCAACAGGACTCAGTAAGCTTATTCTGTAGGTCAGGTAAATTAAGGTTCTTCTGGAAACTGAGTTAGGATAGAAGAAATAAAGATAGGCAGAAAGGAGACAAGGGAAATCATAATTTTAAAATAAAAACCACAACTTCAGGACACAAACCCAGTTTAAAATATTCTTCCCCCAGACACAATAAGCCCAGAGAATTACCTTTTATCTAGTTGCAAATGGGTTTGGCCATCACTTTTTACTTGCAAATGGAACTCAGCCTTTTTTTTGCCTATGTAAAATGGGTTTCCCCATGCCCTGCGAGTGGGCCTTTATCTTTCGATGGGCAGTGGTCCTTTCCCCTAAACCAAGACTGTAGGTTTCCATCCTCTCAGAGAAACAGGACTGTTCCCAGCTCCAGAAACAACACACCTCTCTCACTTGAGGCCCTACACACTACTTCTTTGAGAATGTGCCTTTAAACTTCTGCCTTATCAGTCCCTTTATGCTCTTCCTGACACACTCTGAAAAATTCCTTTTCCATCACAAGACTCAGCAGAACCTGGCAGCTTACTTGGGTAGACTGGGTTTAGGCTTCCTGTCTCCCCCTCAGGTGACAAGAACCTCTTTGGATCCTGTCCAGATCAGGAGTCTGCGCTGGAGTGCAGGTGGGGGCAGGTGGAGGGACCCCCGCCTCCCAACAAAGCTCCCTTGGGGAGAGCCTGGGAGCTGCCCTGTGGCCCAGATCTCTTCATTCCTCATCCTCTCCAAATCATTTCCATCTTTATTCAGAGTAAAACCCAGGAGAGTCCTGTGGCCTTCAAGTCCCCCAGTAGTGGCTCTGCAGGCCTCGCTTCTCTTACCATCCGCCTCCTTTACTCAGTTTGTTCTGGCTCCACTGGCCTGTTTCTTGTTGCTCAAACACCCCAAACTCTCTCGCAGTGCTGGGCCTTTGTACATGCTCTCTGCTCAAAGGCCGCCCCCTCCTCCTGAGGCAGTGTTACCGTGGGTTAGGAGGCTGGGGACAGGTTTCTAGGTTCTTGTGTGTGACAAAGAACTGGACACAGCACACAGCCGCAAGGAAACAGTGGCAAAGATTAAGGTGAAAGTATGCTTGGAGTGAGCAGGGTTGCGCCAGCGAAAGGAAATGCACGAGCACCGAGGATGTGGGGCATAGGGGCCTCTTCAGCACCATATCTCTTGGGCCTCTGCAGAGGGATGGTTTCTGAAAAGAGTCACAGAAGCCTGAATGTAAGGGATTTCAGACCACTTTCTGTGCCTCCTTCAGAAAAGGTCTAACTGAAGAATAAAATTATAATTTAGACTGCCATTCTGTACCCATTTCTTGCCATTTCCCAGTTTATACTGGGGCCTAGTGATGAGGTTGGTGGGAAGGGCAGGGTGTTTCCAATTGTGCTTTGTGCCACCTATGAAGAGAAAGAGACTAGGTCTGGGATCCTTCCAAGGGGGTCCGCAGAGAAGGAAGGAGATCTGTTGAGCTCTGGGGTGTCATGCCTGGCCTAAGTGAGTCCTTCACAGGCAAACAAGCCAAGCAAACAGGCCGCTTTCAGCAAACAACAGGCTATTTCTCAGTAAACAAAAGACAATCTCCCTAGTGCTGAAAAGTCCAGTGACTGTCTACATACCTCTGCAGACCATCCTTGGACTAATCATAAACCTTTCACCCCAGATTCCTTGGCCCCTGCAAAACCTATGTAAGCCTAATTCCTTTCCCAGTTAGCTGCTCATATCTCTCTCTTGGTGTTAACTCATCCACTCATGGATGAAACCTCTCCGAGCTAGCTGCTGCTATTTCTCTCTCCCAATGTCAGCCCATCCACACATGATGTAATAAACTTGGCTTCTCCCAGCGAGCTGCTAGAATCTCCCTGATTTTAGTCCCTGATTTTAGTCGCTGTTCACTGGAATAAACATTCTTTCAAAAGCCTATTTTATTTTAATTTTTGGTACCAGGGACCGAATTCAGAACCTTGCGCTTGCCAGGTAAGCACAGTGCTGCTGAGCCACATCAAAAGCTGGCCCTCAAAAGCCCATTTTAAACCAGTGGTTTCACATGCACTGTGTATAACATGGGGCACACCCCGGTGAAACTCAGATTGTGCTGTCAGAAGCCTCCACTGAGTTCTCTGAAAGTGAAGGCCAGATCTCTTATCTCAGATTTCCTGGAGTCCCAGCCAACAGCTGAGAAATATGGTGGAGAGGTGAATTGGGATGGCTCCCTGAGGTGTTAGGCAATGGGGCCCTGAGAATGCGACTGGCTGGACAGCTGGAGATAAAAGGCCATGTAGGGGAAAAGCACAAATGAGACTTTGATCATAGCACAAAAAAGGGGCAGCTGGACTGGGTGGCTACTCAGGCGGGAGACCAAGTTACTGACAGCTATTCTTCCAAACAAGAATGAGAAACTGAATAAAGTATTAGGGAAATGTGGGAGTAAAAGAGACATATTAAACTTTAGGTCTCACACACATGGGACCTGCAGGGTGTGTAGATCGTTTCTTGCACTGGCAGAACCTAAAATTGTCCGTTCCATGACTGGGTTAGTGGCAGGCACCCTGCCAGCTGTTAACTATCTGACTCATTCATGAGTGACCAAAAGGAAAAAGAAAAAAAATAAAATAAAAACAGGAAAGAAAAGAGAGACAAAGAAAAAAAAATTAACTTTCCTCCAAAAGGGGACCTAACTCCTGCTGACTTGCCAAGAAATGTTACCAGCATTTGGTAACATTTCTTGCCATTTCCCAGTTAATACTGGGGCCTAGTGATGAGGTTGGTGGGATGGGCAGGGTGTTTCCGATTGTGCTTTGTACCACCTATGAAGAGAAAGAGACTAGGTCTGGGATCCTTCCAAGGGGGTCCCCAGAGAAGGAAGGAGACCTGTTGAGCCCTGGGGTATCGTGCCTGGCCTAA
The DNA here is from genome assembly GCF_053883595.1 of Heterocephalus glaber. NCBI lineage: Eukaryota > Metazoa > Chordata > Mammalia > Rodentia > Bathyergidae > Heterocephalus > Heterocephalus glaber. The sequence continues at coordinate 18,959,530 of NW_028258410.1, read as the reverse complement.
GTGAGTCCTTCACAGGCAAACAAGCCAAGGTTCCTGGTGCCCTGAGCAAAGAATTGGACAAGACACACAGAAAAGGTGGTGGGGATGTACATCTATAAAAAGGTAGAAAAGGGGTATACTCTGTAGAGTAGAACAGGCTGGTGATAGTTCAATCCCCAGTACTAAAGCAAAACAAAACAAAACAATCCCAGGCTGGCAAACAGACTGACAGCGATGTAAAGAAGATGAGGGAGTCTTTCGGACCTGGAGTTCCTATCTTGGTTTCTCCTGCCTACGATCAAGGTATTTGGGACGGTTTTCCTATCAAAAACTCACGGGCCAGGGATTTAGCTCAGTGGCACTGTGCCTGCCTTGCCGCAAGGTCCTGAGTGCGATCCCTGGTACCCTTCCAAAAAAACGCCCCCCAAAACTATTCTATCAAAGACTCTCTTGATTGTTTTTTTTTTGGTACTGGGGTTTGAAGTTGGGTCCTTGCACTTTCGAGGCAGGCGTCAGAACCACTGAGCTAAATCCCCAGCCCTGTTTTTTTTTTTTTTTTTTAAATAAATTAAGTTTACTGGTATATTGTAGATATACACGATGATCACATTCATCATAGGGAATTTGAACCTGTACATGATATATCTTGATTCTTATTTTTTCCTAATCCCCTCTCCTCCCTTCAACCCCTCTTCCCCTCCTTATTTACAAAAGTTTTGTTTCCATTTTTTGCTTCTTTTTCTCATTTTTCCTTTCCCTTCCTTCCATTCCCCTGCCTCCCTCTCTAGTTCCCCTACCCATTCTTCCTATTTCACAGTATCTATTATACATTTGGGTCCTCATTTACACTTTCAGTTTCTCACACCAGAGAAAATGCAGTATTTACACAGTTGTGTCTGCTTTATTTCACTTAAGAGTATGATCTCAAGGTGCATCCATTTACCCAAAAATGTCTCAAGTTTATCTTTTTTTTTTGTACCAGGGATCAAACTCAAGACCTTGTGCTTTCGAGGCAGGCGCGGTGTCATTGAGCTAAATCCCCAGTCCATCCAAGTTTATCTTTCTTTTTTGTGGTACCAGGGATCAAACTCGGGACCTTGTGCTTTCGTGGCAGGCACCGGAACCACTGAGCTAAATCCCCGGCTCCCCAAGTTTATCTTTCTTTACGGCTGAGTAGTACTTCATTGTATTAAAAACCCACATGTTCTGTATCCATTTATCAGTTGATGGGCATTTGGGTAGGTTCCAAGATTTAGCTATCATAAACTGTTCTGCTATTAACATGGGTGTGCATATATCACTGTAGTATGAAGCTTTAAATTCTTTTAGGAAAATACCAAAAAGGGGAATAGCTGGGTCAAATGGAACCTCTAGTTTTAGTGTTTTGGGGAATCTCCACACTGGTTTCCACAGTGGTTGTACACTCCTACCAGCAGTGGAGAAGGGTTCCTTTTTCCCCACAGCCCCTCCAGTATTTGTTATTGGTTGATTTATTGATGACAGCCATTCTTTCTGGAGTGAGGTGGAATCTCAGCATTGTTTTAATTTGCATCTCATGAATAACCAGTGATGTTGAACATTTTTTCATAATTTGTTTGCCATTTCTACTTCATCTGAGAAGTGTCTATTCATTTCAGATGCCCCCTTTTGGGTTGGATCTTTAAATTTGGGGGAGTCTGATTTTTTTTGAGTTCTTTATATATTCTAGGTACAAGTTCTTTGAGGAACAGCTGGTAAAGGTTTTTTTTCCCACACTGTGGGTTGTCTCTTCACTCTGTTGGTGGTTTAATCTTTGGCAAGTTGAAACCCAGTTTTTCTAGCACCATTTATTAAAGTGACTGTCTTGGGGCTGGTGACGTAGATCAGTGGCACTGCACCTGCCTGGTAAGTGCAAGGTCCTGAGTTTGATCCCGCGTACCGCCAAAAAAAAAAAAAAAAAAAAAAGAGGCTATCTTTCTTCCAGTGAAGGTGTCTGGCTCCTTTGTCAAAAACAAAGTGGCTAGGGCTGGGGATTTAGCTCAGTGGTTCTGCCCACCTGGCTCGCAACTGTAAGGACCTGAGTTCAATCCCCGGTACCAAAATAAAATAAAATAAAGTGGCTGAGTAGGTCTGGAGTTGCTTCTTCATCTTCTAATCTGTTCCATTGATCCTTGGGTCTGTTTTTTGGTTTTTGCCAGTAGCATGTTGTTTTTGTCACAGTAGCTTTGTAGTATAATTTCAAGTCAGGGATTGTGATGCCCCCTGCCTTGCCTTTGTTGCCTACAATTGACTTTGCTATTCTAGGTCTCTTCTGGTTCCAAATGAATTTTTCCCTTGGTTTTGTGAGAGATGTAAATGAAGAATTGAAAATAACACTTTTCTGATTGGTCCCTCGTACAGTACTCAGGAACTGCAGTCATCTGAGATTCTGTGGCCTGGTGAGCAAAGGAAGGGGTGTGGTCTCAAAGCAAGTGGAGAGGAGCAGTCTCGGACTGAGTGGAGGAGAACCAGCTATAGCCCCCAGCTGTGTTTTTATTAGTAGGACACTGGGGCTGGGGCAAACCAGACAACCAACTGGGTAGAATGTGTCAAAGGTCTTGAAAAGCCAGGGCTAAAAGGCTGAGTGAGGTAGGCGTTTCCTAAAAAGAGCATAGCACAGAACATGGAACCTAAAATGACACCAAGTTTAAGGCTCTTGAGCACTGTAGACCAATCAGAAAAGTGCTATTTTCAATCCCTTGTTTGAATCTGATCACACTGTTTACAGGACCAATCAGAAGAGACTGTTCTTGATTCTTTATTTATATATGACCATGACCAATCAAAAAACATTATCCTACTCTGTGGGTTGAAAATTTTTGTCAGCTGTCCCTCAGACAAAGGACTAATACCTAGAATATATAAAGAACTCAAAAAATCAGACTGCCCCCCCATATTTAAAGACCCAGACCAAAAGTGGGCATCTGAAATGAATAGACACTTCTCAGATAAAGAAGTGCAAATGGCAAATAAATATATGAAAAAATATTCAACATCACTGATCATTCGTGAGATGCAAATTAATGCTGAGATTCCATCTCACTCCAGAAAGAATGGCTGCTATCAAGAAATAAACCAATAATAAATGCTGGCAGGGCTGTGGGGAAAAGGAACCCTCCTTCACTGCTGGTGGGAGTGTAGACTGCTACAACCACTGTGGAAATTAGTGTGGAGATTTCTCAAAAAACTAAAAGTAGAGGTTGCATTTGTCCCAGGTCTTCCCCTTCTTGGTATCTTCCCAAAATAATTAAAGGCGTCATACCATAGCAATATAAGTACACCAATGTTTATAGCTGCACAGTTTATGATAGCTAAATCTTGGAACCCACCCAAAGGCCCATCAACTGATAAATGGATAAAGAAGAAGATGTGAGTTTTTTAAATACAATGGAGTGCTACTCTGCCATAAAAAGGATAAGTGTGAGACATTTCTAGCTAAATGGATGATCTTAAGTGAAATAAATCAGACACACCTGTGTAAATACTGCATTGTTTCTCTGGTGAGAAACTGAAAATGTAAATGAGGACCAAAATGTATAATAGATATTGTGAAATAGGAACAAAATGCTCCCGTGGGAAGGAGAACTAGGGAGGGGGTAGGGGAAAGGAAGGAAGGGAAAAGAAAAAATAACCAGAAAGGAAGGAACAAAGGGAAACAAAGCTTTTGTAAATAAGACGGGGAAGTGCAGTTGAAGGGAGGGGAGGGAAATGGGGGGAAAAAGAAGCAAGATATATCATGTACAGGAACAAATTCCCTGTGATGAATGTTATCATTATATATATCTAAAATGTATCACCAAACTTAATCAAAATAATGTTAGGGAGAAGTAGGATTAAAACTTGGCTAATATTTCAATAAAATAATAAAATAACCCATGGAAAGGCACAAGCAGGTGGAGACTGTATTCCTTTGGAAGGGGCACCAAGTAATAAAATCATCAAATTTTCCTTTTTTTTGAGACAGGGTCTTGCTCGGTAGCTCAGGCTATCCTTGAGCTCACTATGTAGCCCAAGCTAGCCTTGAACTCACAGTGATCCTCCTGCCTCAGCCTCCCAAGTGCTGGGATTACAGGCATGAGCCACCACACCCAGCAAATTTTCTTTTAATATTGAGGGAATGGATGGATTTATGTTTGTTTGTTTTTTTGGTACCAGGGATTGAACTTGGGACCTTGCACTTGTGAGGCAGGCTGCGGAACCACTGAATTAAATCCCCAGCCCTGGATGGGCTTGAATCAGATCAGAATGCTCTAGTAAAGTTTAATTGTAAAATATGAAAGAAAATTATTCCTCACCTACATCTGGTACGAGGTCTAGCAAATCTTCCTATAGAAGAGGCTATATCATGGTGTGGCTGAGGGAGTTTTTCACAGGACAATGTCCCAATGCCTTATTTAAATGGGGGGAGGACAATCCAGGTATTTTAGATACAAAAGACTCCTCTTGCTTTATCCTCAGGGCCACCATGTGGAACACAGTTCTTTCCTGCCCTCAACCCACCGCTGCTGCCTTTTCTGTGTGTCTTGTCGAATTCTGTGTTCAGAACACCAAGGACCAGGAAGGAAGCCCTGCCAGACCCCATTTGGCAGACCACATGTGACTTCTTCAGCCCCAGGAAGACCTTCAGGCAGATTTGGGGCCTCTCTGCCTCCTCACTCCTCCCATACACCTCGTACCCCTCAAGGGCTTTCTACAGAAGTTAATGAATGGCCACTGAAGAAGGCATGGTTTCAGCTCTGGGAAACCATGCATTTCATGGGGTTCTTGGGGCATACCTCCACCTGCAGGTGTGTGCTTTCATAGCTACTGAAAGAGCAAGTGACAGAGGAGAGAGCGACAGTCCCTCATAGGCAGACCAGAGGATGAGTTGTGTCAGGCAGAGCAGCCTCTGGAAAGACTGAATACAGTGGGAAAAGCAAGGCCAAATGTGCTTGCCTTACCTCCAAGGCTTTCTGTAGCTCCCCACTGCCCTCAAGAGAAAATCCGAACACCTTTACAGACTTTGCATGAGCTGGCCCCTGCCCACCTCTCACTCCTCCTCTGCTATTTCTACTTTCTTTTTCCTTTTTTTTTTTTTAGACAGGGTCTTGCTATGTAGTTGAAGCTGGCCTTGAGCTCACTATGTAGTAGGTCCAGGCTTGCCTGAAACTCATGGTGATCCTCCTGCCTCAGCCTCCGGAGTGCTGGGATAACAAGTGTGTGCCACCACACCCAGCTTCTAGTGTTTCTTTGCTCAATAACATGACCTCAAAAAAAAACCACAAAAAAAACCATGACAACACTGGTCTATTAGTCCTTGAACAAGGCATGTTCCTGGAGCTCTTTTCTCTCTCCCCCCCCCTTCCCCCTCTGTTCTGGGGATAGAATCCAGGGTCTTCATACTGACCTACATCCCTCTCCCTTCTTAAACTTTATTTTGAAGTCGGTCATCATGACGCATGCCTACAATCCCAGCACTCTCAGAGCTGAGACAAGTTCAAGCCCAGCCTGGGCAATTCAGCAAGATACTGTCTCAAAATAAAAAGGACTGGGGACATAGTTCAGTGCAAAGGTCCTGGATTCGAGCCTCAGAACCAGGAAAAAGGAGAAGGAAAGAGAGAGAGAGAGAGAGAGAGAGAGAGAGAGAGAGAGAGAAAGAAAGGAAGAAAGGAAGGAAGGAAGGAAGGAAGGAAGAAAGAGAAAGAAAGAAAGAAAGAAAGAAAGAAAGAAAGAAAGAAAGAAAGAAAGAAAGAAAGAAAGAAAGAAAGAAAGAAAGAAAGAAAAGCAAGCAAGCCAGGGATTTAGCTCAGTGGTTTCATTGCTTGCTATGCAAGCCCAAGGATGCGAGTTCGTTCCCCGGTACCAAAAAAAAAAAAAAAAAGAAAGAAAGAAAGAGAAAGGAAGGAAAAAGAAAAGAAGGCAGTCAGAAGACTCAGGTAGAAGTCCAGGCCTGGGTTACTTGTGTTTCCTTTTATAAAGTTGAAATTACCCAAGCAAGGTGCTCTCCTCACCTGAAATAAAATGCAAGTAAGTGAAAAAAAAAGTCTTTAATTGTTACCCTGTCACCTCATCCAGGAGGATGGGAAGTCCTGCAGGCATGGAGTTGGTTCCGTCATCTGGGTGCTGAGGAGAGGGCCTGGTACACAGTAAGTGCTCCACAAATGCATGTTAGAGAGGAAAAAATCCTGCAATCCTTGTCCTCCCCAATCCCCCAGGCCAAAGTAACTGCTGCTATCACTTTTGTTTTGTTTTGTGGAATCTCTCTAGATCAGTGCCATCCACTAGAATGTTCCACATCCACAGAAACATCCTGAGTCTGCAGTAGCCCATACACCAGCCACTAGCTGCGCTTGAGGTATGGCTGATGGTGGTGAAGAAGTGAATTTAAGATTTTATTTAATTTTAATTAATTTGCATTTAAATGTAAATAGCCACATGTGGGCTAGTGACAGCCATATCAGTCAGACCTGCCCTAGACTCTCTCTGCATTTGCTTACCTGTGTACACTCATGGACTAATTTGCACTATCGTGCTTTACATAAGTTTTCATGCTCTATGTATCCTGTTCCTGGCTTTTTTTTTTCCCTTGCTTTTTTTCACTGGACACTACATTATGGAAGTCTTTTTATATTGGGCCATATAAATCTTTCTCATTCTTTTTAACTGCTGCTCAGAATTTCATAGGATGGACATGCTATAGTTAGCTTAGCTGTTCCCTAGTGACAGATGCTTATTTAGATGCCTTTCTATTTGCCTGCTTTAAAAATAGAGCTACAACGGATATTTCTATTCAAGCCTCAATGGCACATGTCTGACCTTTTCTCTCTGGTTAACAAAGGTCGAATATCCTTTATTGAAATGCTTGGGACCACAAGTGTTTCTGATTTTGGATTTTTTGGTTTTTGGAATCTGGAATTTACCAGTTGAACACCCCTAATCTGAAGTGACAAGTGTATGCTCAAAAAGTTTTGGATTTTAGAGCATTTCAGATTTCACATTTTGGGATTAGGGATGCTCAACCTGCACTACAACTAATAGTTGCTATTTTAATAGCAGCAATAATTGCTCACATTTATTGAGCCTGTATTATATGCCAAACATTGTTCTAGTCTAGGCCCTTTATCTACAGTAAGTGATTTAACTTTTTTTTTGGTACAAAGGACTGAATCCAGGGAGCACTGAACTCAATGCCAGCCATTTTTATCTTTTATTTTTATATGTCTGTTCACTTTTAAATTTTGTGATACTAGAGATTGAACCAGGGCCTTCACACCGGACTCCATCCTTGGCCCTTTTTTTTTTTAATTATTGATTTATTTTTTAAAGAAAAAGTCTTGTTGAATCACTAAATGGTACAGGCTAGGTTCAAACTTGTGATCTCCCTGCGTCAGCCTCCTACAATGCTATTAGGGCAGGCACCACCAGACCCAGTTTAAATGATTCAATTCTTATTACAGTTGAATCTCAAGAGAGGCCTTATTATTCCCTCCATAGTATAGTTGCAGAAACTGAGGCTCAGTTTTAGAAATTTGTCTAACATTACCCAGCCAGTAGATGACAGAGGCAGGATCTGAACCCAGCATTCTGCTCCAAAGTCCACGTGTCCATTTCCTGCTTTCCTAGTTCATGTCAAACTAGCCTGCACAGGGGCTGTCCTTGTGTCTCACACATGGGCTTTTGCCGGCAGAGCTGCACTGACACTTCAGGGGTCTCTTTTCAGGGCTGAGGCCCTGGGATCCTCTGTCTAGGGTCAGACACGTTTCCCTGGAGCCTTTGCAGGTGGTCTGTCTTGGAAGCACTAAACTCCTGGATGTTCCCCCTTCACACCTAAGTCCCCTGTCTTCCTCCCTGGCCACTGATATACTTAGAGTGCTGCAGAGATGGAGGTGGGCAGAGAGAGAAAGGGAGAGAGGCTGCGTTATATAACCTGGTAGAAAGTGATACCAGCCAACTTGCTGATTGGAAGCAAACAGGAAAGGAGTCAGGCAGGGCTTCCTGGAATCCAGGGTCCTGGAGCTGCCAAAAACAGGCCTCCTCTCTCAGGAACAATTGAATGTCACTGGAGTAACCCAATACTGCTGGCCAGAGAGAGCTTCTGCCCATGCCACACAGAGCAGCCTGTGTGAGTCAGGCTGGGCCTGTAGGAAAAGAGGGCCTGGCAGGGCGCCCTGGAAGGCCATCTGAGGAGACACTGAGCACCGCCTGGCTCTGCTCGGGGCTCCACTGTAACAGGAAGCCAGGTCACAGGATCAGGGCTGGATGGGCAGAGAGAACAAGGGAGGGGTGCGACCCCAGGGCTTAATCCCTGAACCCAGAGCTGCAATGGTCCAGTTCTAATCCTAGATTTTCCTGTGTGACCCTAGGTATGGCGTGACCTCTCTGAGACTCAGTTTTCTCAGTGGTAGAAAGGGAATAAAAACAGCATAGTAGATAAGAATGGATTAGTGGAAAGAGGATGAAAATATTTCAAGAGCCAAATGAAATAGGGGTTGGCAAACCTTTTAGGTAAAGAGCTGCATAGTAACTATTTTAGACTTTATACAGACATATGCTACATCTATTCAACTTTGCTGGTATAGAGCAAAGAAAACAAATAAGCACAAATCCAGGTTAGGGTCCACATACCTGTAATCTCAGCAGCTCCACAGGCTAAGGTAGGAGAGTCACAAGTTCAAGACCAGCCTGGGCATTTTAGCTACATCCTGTCTCAAAATAAAGGATTAAAAAGAAGGGGGCCTGAACTACATTTTATCATACCATTTTTGTTGTTGTTGTTTTAGAAACATGGTCTCACTTTGCAGTGCAGGCTGGCCTTGAACTCACTATATAGTCCAGGCTGGCCTCAAACTCGGGGTAATTATCCTGCCTCAGCCTGCTGAGTGTTGGGATTACTGGTATTTGCCACCACACATGGGTTATCATATTTTACCTAAATTTCCATTCAAGGATATGTAAATTGTCTCCAGCTTTTCACTCTCCGTGTTGTGAAGCACTGAAACTCAGACCTGGAATTTGCAGGTCAAAGAGTAAGCTGGGTGTGGTGGCACAAGTCTGAAATCAATAGCACTGGGGAGGCTGAGGCAGGAGGATTGCTGTGAATTCAAGGCCAGCCTGGGAGCTACATAGCAAGATCCTATCTCCAAAAGTCAAAAAAACACAAACATGGGGACTTATGATCATATCAGGAAGGCAGATGGCTAGGCATGGAGGTGCCGGTTAAGGGCAGCCCGTGAGGTCCTATGGAGCAGGTTCCAGCCCTAGCTCAGTGCCTGGTGGCTGGGTAATGCTGGGGATGTCACTTCACCAGTTTGGGCATCCATTCCTCATCTGTCAAGCTCCACCTTCATTGATCCCGACCTTGCTGCTGACCTTGAACTGTATCCCACCACAGCCTGATTAGAATTCCTTCCTCAGGACAGTTGTGATAATGAAAACCATAAACACTGCATGAGCTGGAATTTCCACTTCTCTTTCCCCAGGGAGCTCTCAAAAGAGCCAGGAAAAGGAACTGAGGCCAAAACCTGGGAACCTACGGAACATAGGAATGTAGTGAAAGAGTCCTCCACGTCCTCCTCAAACTCGCTCAAATGAAAGGAGAGGGCGCTGTGAGGCGCATCAGTCAGGAGCGCTTCCATGGTGATGGAAACCTGCTAAATTCGATTTAAGCCAAAGAGAAGGCAATTGGCTCACTTAATTAAAAACACTGCGATGAATGCCACCCCCAAGCAAAGGCTGTACCCAAGGGCTAAAATGCCACCCAGGGACATTCTCTTTCTCCTGCTCTGCTCTCCAACAGTGAGTCCTCCCTGCTGGGGACAAGATAACCACCCTAGCCTCCAGCAACTGTCGGGGTGAGAGATTCTGTCTTCTCACTGATTTCATCAAGGACTCCCAGAATGAAGTCTCTTTGGTTCTAATGGGGTTGTATGCCCATCTCTGAACCAATCACTGGTCTTGGGGATAAAGACTGTGATTGGGCAGCCTAGAGCCAGGCAGAGATGGACTCAGTTTTGCCTGAACACCAGGAACGAAAGTAGGAGAGGAGGCCGGATGTGGTGGTGGCAGACAACTCTCATGCCAGCATTGTCAGGGGTGCTGAGGCTGGAGGATTGCCTCAAGTTCAAGGCCAGCCTGGGCTTACATTGTGAGTTCAAGTCAGCCTGAACTACAAAGCAAGACCCTGTCTCAAAAAAAAAGAGAGAGAGAGGAGAATAAAGGTTCCCTTTGCAGAAGTTGGGATTCAGACCTCTTTGGAATCCTAAGCAACTCTAGGCCTAAGCAAAGGAAGGCAGGTGTGTGGTCTGGGGACCAGCAGGACTATTTTCATTTGAAGCTACAGCCAGAGAGCGGTTTCCATAGCAGAGGGCATGAAGAGTCTCCACAGTCAGGAATCTTGCTGGGTATTGATCAGGGCCACACCGAGGGGCTGGTCAGGCAGAAGCAGGTGAGAACAGTGTTGATCCTGAAGGGACTTCTTTACCTTATAGCTCCTTTAGTAGCAAGAGTCTGCTAGAAGGAGCTTGGACTCTGGGCTCAGGCTACCCTCCGGTCAGATGGCAGCTCTGCCACCCATCTGGGGTGTGGCCTTTCAAGCACTCTAGAATCTGAGGCAGGAGGAGTTCTCTGAGTTCAAGACTAGCATGGACTACACAGCAAGATCCTGTCTCCAAAAACTAAAAAAAAAAAAAAAGTAAAAAATAAATGCCTGGCTTGTATGTACAACTACTTGTCACTGTCTAATAAGAATCCCGAATTTGGGCCGGGGATTTAGCTCAGTGGTTTCGCCGCCTGCTGTGCAAGCGCAAGAACCCAAGTTCGATCCCCGGTACCAAAAAATAAAAAAATAAAAAACAAGAATCCCGAATTCAACACGGTCATAATCAAACTTTTGATTCCTGACTCTCAAATCTATTTATCCCTGACTAAATACCTAGTTGCTGAAGACAAAAATATTTGAATCGCTTCAGGTCTCTCTCTTTCACCCACTTTTCCCACTCGGCCCATCAGCCAGGCCTGTCCCACTATCCTGCAAGTCAAAATACTCTGGCTGCCTGCCATACCGGCGCACCCAATAACAAGACACAAAAGCATACTGCTAAGGGCAGTGAGCAGAGCAGAGAGAGGCAAAGAATCTGGATTTGCTGTTATCTTGCTCCTCTAAAGGAACCCACTTTGAAGTTGTTCTACATCCAGACTTTCTAGGAAATCACGTGCCCACAGGTCACCTGTAGCTTTGTACTTGCCTCCCAAGCATCCCCATGGTGCAGTGGCACAGCGCATTGTTGACAATACCCAGAGTTTCCCACAAGGGTATCTACAGCCTGGGGACAATGCCCATGGGGAGGCAGGCTTATTTTTCTTGGTTAATGCACTTACATTTTGATTTTCTCAGGTTGGCTTTCACCATTTCAAAAACTAGGTAATAGGGGCCAGGGATTTAGCTCAGTGGTTCCGGTGCCTGCCTCACAAGTGCAAGGACCCAAGTTCAATCTCCGTTACCAAAAAAAAAAAAAAGTCAGTGGAACAATTGGGCTTTTACCTTTCTTTCTTTCTTTTTTTTTTTTTTTTTGGTACTTGGGATTGAACTCAGGTCTTTGCGCTTTACCTTTCTTTCTTTTAAGTGAATGAAATAAATAATTATTGCTGTGTAGTTCAGGCTGGCCTTAAACTCACTATATAGCCCAGGATGGCCTCCAACTCATGGTGATCCTTCTGCCTCAGCCTCCCAAGTGCTGGGATTACAGACATGCACCACTGTGCCCAGTGGAATAAATAGATTAATCTGCCAAGTATGGCCCCTGCTGAAACAGTCCCCGAGAAGTTGTTGGGAAAGTGAAGAAGGAAATGTCATTGAGGAGTTCAGTCACTAAAGGGTGGGAAGTGACCTGGCACTTGGATCCAGAGCTCGAGGGACATTCAGATTCTTCCTGCCTGCTCTGCCAGTGCCGATCAGCTCACCCAGCCCAGCCTGATGTTTCAAAGGATTTCCAGGAAGGCCACCCTGGCGCCAGCTGTATCGCCTTGAAGCCCTTTACATGTCCACTTCAATGCATCAGCCTGCCCCCTCCTCTTCAAAGACAGTGGAGGAAATGTGGCTGGCAGCTAAGGACCTCAAAGATGGTCTTCTCCTTTGTTTTATAGAAGACTGAGGTTCCGGGAGGAGGAAGGATTTTCTCAAGGTCGCACACAGTCGCTTTGCGGCAGGGTAGGAGTCACGAGGGATCCCCCCCCCCCCCCGTCTGGGTGGTGTTCACTGTCTGCTTCTTTGTGCTCTTGTCCTGCCCTCAACCCTCAATCTTGCCACTCTCCTGCCCAAAGGGAGGTCCCTGGCTTTCAAGCTGTTAGCGCTGGGAGAGCCCCTAAGAAAAACAACCCTGATATCCACAGTGCCTACGTCTGGGGAACACCATATCCTACAGCCCCCTCCTGCATATCAGATGCATAACAGAGCATATTGCAGATCAAAGGCTTGGGAGAGTCTCATGGTAAAGAAAACTACTTTTAAAAAGTTTCCCGGATGGGCCAGGAATTTAGCTCAGTGGTTCCACCGCCTGCTGCGCAAGCTCAAGGACCTGAGTTCGATCCCCGGTACCAAAAAAAAAATAATAATAAAATAAACAAATAAAAAGCTTCTCAAGCCGGGGATTTAGCTCAGTGGTTCTCCCACCTGCCTTGCAAGCGCAAGGACCCAAGTTCGATCCCCAGTAACTAACTAACTAACTAAATAAATAATAAAAAAGTTTCCCTGCATGGGCTGGGGATTTAGCTCAGTGGTTCTACCACCTGCCTCACAAGCACAAGATTCCAAGTTCAATCCCCCATACAAAAGAAAAAAGAAAAAAAAAGTTTCCCTCCAGGCCAGTCATGTTGGTGATGCCTGCCTGTAATCCCAGGACTTTGGGAGGCTGAGGCAGGACAATCACTAGTTCTAGGCCATCCTTCGCTCTATAGTGACTTTGAGGTAAGCATGAAGTATATAGTGAAACCAAGTCTCAAAAAAACCAAAACAAACAAAAATCCCCTTCAAGCAAGCTCTGGAACCAGCTTGTCTCAGTTCAAATTCTCAGTCTTTGGCCTGCTCAGTCTTCGTGTCTATAAAATGAGACTATTGTGGTGCTGTGAGGAGTGCTGACAAGTCTGCAATCTCTTCTCCAAAATCATTGTTTCCAAATTTAGAAATTTTTAGATTTTAGAAAAGTAATGTGGTTTATATGACATATATTCTATAGCATCCCATAATCAAAAACATTGTTATGAGCTGAATGTGGTGGCACATGCCTATGATCCTAGCACTTAGGAAGCTGAGGCAGGAGAATTGCCATGAGTTTGAGGTCAGCATGGACTACATAGTGAGTTAAAGGGCTGCCTGGAACACATAGCAAGACCTTGTCTCAAAAATCAAAAAAAGGGCCAGGGATTTAGTTCAGTGGTTCCAGCACCTGCCTTGCAAGCACAAGGTCCTGAGTTCAATCCCCAGTACAAAAAAAAATCAAAACAAACAAACCAAAAAAAAATTGCTATGAAACATGTGAGTATTTATACTATGTGGGATCACAGCGATGGCTTTCAGTGATACAAACAGCCCGCTGCAGCATGCATGCCACAGATTTGCCACCCTTGGACTAGAGTATAAATAACCAGAGGGTCAGGTCAGAATTTGCTCCTAAATGAGTTTTGGTGCCAGACTTCTGGAAAATTTGGTTTTCGTAGCCTTTTTGATTTCAGAATTGTATGGTGCTTTTTTTTTATTTGTTTGTTTCTTTGACAAAGTCTTGCTATGTACTTCAGGCTGGTCTTGAACTCACTGTGTAGTCCAGGCTGGCCTCAAACTCATGGTGATCTTCCTGCCACAGCCTCCCAATTGCTGTGACCATAAAGTGTGTGCCACCATGTCTAGCTAAACATGACTTCTTATATTAAATTTATTTTATTTTTACAGTACTAGGCATTGCAGTGGTTCTGCCACCTGCCTTGCAAGTGCAAGGTCCCAAGTTCGATCACCGGTACCCCCCCCCCAAAAAGTTATGAAAGTACTGGGGATTGAACCCACTGAGCTATATTCCCATCCCTTTTAAAATTTTTTGTTTTCAGACAAGTTATCACTGAGTTACTAAATTTCCCAGGCTGGCCTTGAACTTGTGATTCTCCTGCCTCAGCCTCCCTGAGTGCTGGGATTACAGATGTGTGCCACCATACTTGGCTTGATTTCAGAATTACAGACAAAGGAATGAAGACTTATAATGACACTAATGGCTAATATTTATTGAGCATTTCCTCAGAGCCAGGCAATGTGCCAAGCACTTCACATGGAGTAATTTGTTGAATCTCCAGAACCTCATGTGGCAGCTGCTACTGTAATCCCATTAGGCAGATAAACAATCAAAGCCATGGAGCAGCCAAGCCATCGCCCAAGAGGCAGAGCTAGGATTAAATGAGATCATAGGTATGAATTGTTTAGCACAGTGCCTGTTATAATCACCACCATATAAATGTTAGCTATTATTATCTTCATTAATGCCATCCTCATCAATGTAAGAGAGTTAGGATGAATTTTCATCTTCTTTGTGCATATACATAATTTATAATTTTGCTACAATGAAAATATTCTATATGTTGGGGAATGATGAAGAGTCAAATGTTTTGGGTTTTTTTTTGGTACTGGGGATCGAACTCAGGACCTTACGCTTGCAAGGCAGGTGGCAGAACCACTGAGCTAAATCCCCGGCCTGAAGAATCAAATTTTTAACTGAAGCTGGATGTGGTGGGTCATGCCTGTAATCCCAGCACTCGGGAGGCTGAAGCAGGAGGATCGTTGTGAGTTCAAGGCCGGCCTTAGCCACATAGCAAGATGCTGTCTTTTTTTTTTTTTTTTTTGGTACCAGGGATCGAACTCGGGTCCTCGCACTTGCACAGCAGGCGGTGAAACCACTGAGCTAAATCCCCAGCCCAAGATGCTGTCTCAGAAAAGAAAAAGAAAAAATCTGCACTGAGCCAGATTGTTCAATTCAATTGAGTCAGTTGTTTTTCTGAATCTATGTCAGGCCTGTTGCTGGTCTAGGTAGAAATAGATTAGTCACCTCTAAATTCACGTTTGGCCACCGCCAGGCCAGACACTGGGCACCTTGAGGCAGCCCTGGAGGGGCAGTTTATTAGCGCAAAGCTTGCGGTTTCCCTGTGGAAGGCAGTTTGCTGACACCCGAGGACGAAGCACCTCTGGGACCCACCCGACTCACCAGACCAGTTGCTTGGTAGACGCCTAGGGCAATGATCAAGCCTGCTGGGGGGCAAGGCCAGCTCTGCCGAGCACAGGACTCCACCCTACACAGTCTTCTCCCCAAGGATCCCCCATGAGGTGGCAAACACTTTGTCAGCTCTGGATGGCAACCTGAGGCCCCCGCCTCAAATCTGCTTTGTCCTATTTTTATCTTTCACAGGCATAACCATCCTCCCACCTCCTGGAAACTTCCTCTCCTTCCTACTCCATCTTGGCCTCAGCTTCCCAAGGACCTGGACTGAGCTGGAACTGCCCTTTGTTACCTACAGCGGTTATACTCAATTGCAAGAGATTATAGAGAATCACTACACTCTGAGTCAAATTTGAGTCCTTTATTGCCTACAGTCGAGAGCAGCTTGCATGTGAAAAACTCTCGAGGATGAAAAGCAGCTTGTAGGTTTCTTTTACGTGGCTCTTCTAGTTGGGGAGGGCTTAGGGAGAGGGGGAGCACAAGCACTAACTTTTGCTAAGTTAGTGAGGGTCGGGGAAGTTTCCTGTCGTTTAGTTGAAATAAAATATCATACAGGTGCAGAGTATTCTGTTTACAAGGTTGTAAAGATAACATATAGTTGTAGACTGCTCTACCAAATTGGAAGGTCACAAAGATAACATATAGTTGTAGACTATTCTACCAAACAGGATGCAGCAGTCTGTTAGGCATTAACTGAGGGCACTCCCAAGGGGGGAAGAGGGAGATGCCCACCCAGAATCACTTGACTTTACCCAGATGGACTGGGGTCGGCTATCACATAGCCACTCTCTGCCATCCTTATTGGGTGTGCCAAAACCCTGGGTGTGGGGCTTAGCTGTGAGGCAGGAATCACTGTATATCTGGCTTGCTGTCCAGCCCTGCTGCTAACTCAGGATCCGTAGTCACCAGGGGCAGTGCTTTCCTTCCTTCCCGTCAGCAGTGCTGGTCCAGGGTGAGCACAAGATCCAGCTATTAGCCAAGGAGAGATCTGGGGCTTCACTCTATCAGTAAGATGGAGCCTACTGAAGTGGAAGACTTCCATCTCACCCCTTTCTTCCTGCTCTGATAAGCTCCCTGTGGCCATATGATGTGTGGCTACTGCAACAGCTGTTCGGGCAGTGAGTCGAAAGACAGAAGCCAACTGCAGAAGATGCCAGAGCAGAAAGAGCCTGTGTCTTTCACCATGGAGCCATCACAATAACTTTGCAGCTGCCGGCCCCCAGATGTTTTGCTATAAAAGATGATTGCATTGCTTCTTTGCTTAAACCACTGTAACTCATGCAAGCTGCTACTTGCAGTTGAAAATGTTATAACCAATGAAGCCACATTCCCAATGCTTTGTTCACTAGATTGCCTTCCAGAAAGAATGGAAGGGAAGCACTAGGAAAATCCTCCCATCTCCAGTTTGCCATCACCTACGATTACCTCTCCCTTGCTTCAAATCCTTCCATGGCTCCCCATTGCTCTTAGGTCAGAGTTCAAACTCTTCATGAGTAAAGACCTCCAAAGAGTTGGCCCCTGCTGGTCAGATATCCTCCCCAACCCATCCTACTACCTACCTAGACCCTGGACAAACTGAACTTTTAGTTTTCAAATATCCTACATCACGTCTAGGCCTTGGATTGTACACATCTCTCTCTCCTCCCACTTTATCGGGCTCCTTTCTCATCCTTCAGGTCTCAGTCCAATGTTGTTCCTTGTGAGGGCTCCCTAGATTTCTTGCCTGAGTTTTTCAGCCCCTTAGGACTTCCCTTGCACCCCAGGCTTTCTTCAGTGAAAAACACTTATCATGCTGGGTTGTAGTCACCTGTTTCCATGACTGGTGGATTTTAATTGTCTGTTCTCCACTGTGCTGCTTCCAGCTCTTTTTCCTGACTGCTGGCCTGCTGACCAAAAGCTGGCTCAGGCCCAAGCCCAGACAAATGCTTGGCTGCAGACTCACAGAGCAACTGCTTCCCAGAGCCCTCTGCATGAACTCCCCTTGGCAGCTTTACTTCTGTGGCATCCTCTTAAATCCTCTTCTTAGCCTTCACTTCCCTCCTCCTCCCATAGCTGTGAGAAGTCTGGTTGCTGTAACAAATCCCTGATGCTAAACATTCACAGTGACTCTGCATGACACACATGGCAGAGGAAGACACCTTCTCCTGCCTTTGGGGATAGAGACACCATCTAGGATACCATCCAAGTCATTTTTACATCCACCCACAGTGATTGGTTCAGTCATGAGCACGTGACCTGGTCCTAGCCAATGAGAACCTGTCCCAGGATTTTTGCTGGAATAATTGGAAAGCAGGAGCTATCTTTCCACTATGGCTGTTGAGCTGATTGTTTGAAATCCTACAGGTACTGGCACTTATCTTGTATAATATAGAAAGGCAGAAAGATAGAAAGAAAGAGAGAGAGAAAAAGAAAGAAGGAAAGAAAGAAAGAAAGAAAGAAAGAAAGAAAGAAAGAAAGAGGGAGGGAGGAAAGGAAGGAAAAGGGCTGGGGATTTAGCTCAGTGGCTCCGGCACCTGTCTTGAAAGCACAAGGTCCTGAGTTTGATCCCCAGTACCAAAAAAGAAGAAAGAAGAAAGAAAGAGCAAGCCTGATGGAGCTGGGGATGTATCAGTGGTGCTGTGCACCCGCCTGGCAAGCACAAGGTCTTGAGTTCAATTCCCCAGTACTAAAAAAAAAAGAAGAAGAAAGAAAGAGTCTGCTGAAGAATAAAGCCAATAGAGAGGAAAGCAGGACAAAGAAATGGACTCACAGCCTCCAGGTGACAGTGACTGAGCACCTGCATTTGGTTTTGCTTGAAGCTAAACCTACTTCTGGATATTTTATTTATTTTATATTATTTTATTGCAGTGGTGGGGATGGAACCCAGGCCTCATGTGTATTAAGCAAGTGAGACTTTTTCTTTTTGTAGCTCAAGTCAGTATTAGCTGGATTTCTGTACCATCCAACCAAAAGAGTCCTGGCCGATACAGGTGAATAATAAATATCTGTTAAATGAATGAACCCCAAACTGATAGTGGCTATTTACTTCTATTTTTAATTTATTCAATTCATTATATTTCTTCTTTTTTTTAGAAGAAGAAAAAAGAAAGAATTTAGAGGGTAGGTAGCATATGAAAAATGGCAACAGAGTTCTAGGAAGGGGTTTAACCATCACTTTAACAACTCTTGCTTTGTTACAGATAAGGAGGTTGAGATTCAAAGAAGGTTTTGTTAAGGGTCTCATGATATGGTTCAGGTTGACCTTAAACTCTGTTGCCCAGGCTTGCCTTGAGCCGACTATAATCTTCCTGCTTCAGCCTCCCCAGTGCTGGGATCACAGGCCCATACCACCACACTGGGTTTAAAAAGGGAGTTCAATTTACTCAGGATCGCATGGCCAGGGTCTAACAGAATCAAAATGAGAGGACTTGGAGATGGCTCAATGGCTAAGCGTTCATCTACTATGAGTTAGGCCCTGGGTTCAATTCCCAGCACAGAAGAAAAAAAAAGACTAAAGGCGAAGTGGAGAATAGAGACTCTGAATCTGACACAAGGAAGCATCAGACAAACCCAAAATGAAGAATACTCTTTAAAAGGCTGGAGAGGGGAGAGAATATTCTTCAAAGTGTTGGCGTTTTGTCTAGCATGCATGAGGTCCAGGGTTTGATCCCTAGCACCGGGGGTGGGGGGAATCAGTGTCATAGACAACAGTGAGAGATTGTGAAGTAGTTCAGATTAAAAGAAGCTGAAGAAATATGAGACATGACAACTAAATGCAATGCCTGGCCCTAAAATGGATCCTCTACTGGAGGAGAAAAAAACCTTTAGGACATTATTGGATTGATTAACAAAATTGGAATGATAGATTAGATAAGAGAACACTGTTAATGTTAAATGCACTGTGTTGATGATAACTTTACTGGGGTTATGTACAAACATCCCTATTTTTAGCAACTATACATTGAAGTGTTTAGTGGAGATATATAAACCTTGAAAACCTTCAAAGAAACTATCTAATTATAAATACACACAGACATATGCGTGGGGGGTAATAAAGAACATACATATTCAGATAAAAGTTTATTTATATTCTTTATTCTGTTTGCAAAACTTTCCTGTAAGTTTGAAATTATTAGCAAATGATTTTTTTTGTTTTGGTACCGGGGATCGAACTTGGGATCTTGTGCTTACAAGGCAGGCAGCATGGGCCAGGGATTTAGCTCAGTGGTTCCGCCGGTTGCCTTGCAAGCGCAAGGACCAGAGTTCGATCCCTGGTACCAAAAAAAAAAAAAACCCAGAAAACAAGGCAGGTGGCAGAACCACTGAGCTAAATTCCTGGCCTATTAGCAAATGATTTTAAAAATGAAAATGTCTCAGGCCAGCCTACTCTTTTTTTTTTTTTTTTTTTGAGACAAGTTCTCCCTATGGAGTTCAGGCTGGCCTTGAACTCACTATATATCCCAGGATGGCCTCAAACTCCCTGCATTCCTCCTGCCTCAGCTTCCTGAATGTTGAGATTACAGGCACTACTGGCAGCCACTTTTGCTCTGTCCCTGTTGTCTGGCAGTGGATACCTTAGGGTGCTTTGGGCTGCAGGTCAGTGGACACCCTATCAAGTGGACCTAACAAGGTCAGTAATAATTTCAGGTAACAACAAACCTGCCGATCAGCTGTCTCATCATGGGCTGTTTCAGCACCCAGTGATGGTGGCCATAGTTCCAGGGCCATACCCCAGCTAACAGTAATCCCAAGGCTGGAAGTCAGATTTACTGGTGAGGGTGACGGGAGAAGGAGCAGCACAGTGGAAGCTCTCACAGTGCAGGCCCTGCCCCATCCAGGGAGACATCTGAGCCTACAGCCATCAAGAATGGCTGCCCACCACCTTGTCTTCAGATTCATCCACATTAAACTTGCTGAAGACCCGCTTCTTTGAGATGCAGATATTCTGGCAGCCAGGAAACCTGAAGGTGCCCCACGTAGGCTTCCCTCACCTGCTTCTTTTTCTGCAGCTTGGTCGGGATGGCCACAGTGATTTAGCTGCCATGCCCTGGGGCTTCCCAGAAGTACCCTGCATACCTGTCCAGAGCCTGCATGGGGACTGCATGAGATCAGAGACAGGAATGTCCCCTGGACAGCACTGTGCCCAGGGGGCCTTAGGGTAACCCCACCAGCAACAGGGAGCACACACTACCCAGGAGGCTGCTGTCCATACCCATTGCTCACAAGGCCCCAAGAGAATGCATTTTAGTTTTAGGCAATCCACATGACATTTCCCTCCTGAACAACAATTTTTCTGTCTGCACTTTGGGAGACTGAGGGAGGAAGATTGCAAATTCAGCCCAACCCTGGGCAATTTAGCCACATCCTGTCTCAAAATTTTGAAAAAGGGCTGAGGATTAACTTAATGGAAAGGTTCAAACCTAGTACCATACCAAAACCAAAACCAACCAACCAAACAAACAATAAAACGCTTTACTGTGAAAATTTCATGGTCAAAGTAAAGAGTTCAAGATACCATCCATCCCATTTGTGTTAAATCCTGGTGTGAAGATGATAGCAGCCAGCTCTAGCTGCTGACAGGTGGTACTAAAGTGATTGCTAAATTTGTCACCATAAAAAACGACCACATTAACATTTTTTCCTGATTACTCAATATTTGTAGGCTACGGATGAGTTCCCCAATTCAGTGTGGGTCTCCATGATTCTGCTCTGTGTGTCATGGAGGGAAATCTTTCCCGAAACCCTCAACAGTCTTGGAGGGTTAAGACCAAGGACATGGCATTGCCATACTGGGTTAGAGCAATCAGAATTGATTTCCTGGGCCTGGCATGCCCCCTTTTACCCTCCATGAAGTCCTGTTGACAAGGGAAAGGAAATAGAGCAATGGGCAGAGTTGCTTCATGGCTTTGGTGGTTTTCTTCTCTTTTTTGGTACCAGGGATCGAATTTGGGACCCTGTGCTTGTGAGGCAGGTGGCGGCACCACTGAGCTAAATCCCTGACCCCCCTTTGGTGGTTTTCTTAAGTGAACATCTTGGCTTTTCTTTTGTGATCTGGACCAGAGAGCAACTTGAATGCCAAAAGGTGTCCAGAGCCCAGAGCCCCCAAATGTGAAGGAGAGACTTTTTTGCTTTCTTTCTCTCTCTGGTTTGGTTTTTGTCTGTTTGGTTTTTGAGACAGATCTTAGTTTGCAGTTCAGGCTGGACTTGAGCTCCTTATGTAGCCCAGGGGGAGAGATTTTGGCCTGTTACTAGTTAACATGGGTCCTCGTTTTAGTGATAATGGAAATTAAAATTAAAGTGACAGTATGAATTTATAAGTATAATTTGTAATCAGAAAGTACAGAGCGGTAAGGAGAAGACTCCAGCTTGTAAAGTACCAGCTCGTGTGCTCTCTGATGAAAAGGATCAGATTGGCCCAATAGTGAAGCCGAGGGAGCAGTTTTATGGGGTGCTCATAGTGGGCGTGGGTCTGATTGATCATTACTGTATCTCAGTCCTGGTTTCCTAGGGCAGGTTGAATCCTTGCAACTTTTAAAAAAACTTATTTTATTTTTATTAGTCCATGTTTGCAGTACAAAATAATTACATTCATTGTGGGGAGTCGATGCATGTCCATAAAGCATCTCAATTCTTTTTCATTCCTTTCCCCTCCCAAGTTCTTGTGACTTGAAGGTCAATTCAGTTCCCATGGGAGGGATCTTCCTTGCTTGGGGGACAGCCTCAGACCCAAGGTGACTGTGGGTTCTGGGCATGGGTGTTCTCCGATTTGATGGGCAATGAGATAGGCTGGGTAAAATTGGTGCTGACGGACACTCCCTGAAAGACAAACAGACGTACGTGGAGAACTAAGTATTTGACCCAGAGTTTTACAAAATGAAGGTCAAGCTTTGTTCTGCTCTTAGTTACCTAATGAACATTTGTAGGCCCGAGTGAGGAATCATAGTTTTTACTGAAAACCACTTTTGAGTCTGTGACTGCCTCAGAATAGAACACAAATCGTACCTTTGATGAGTTATGAGTGAAGGGCCCAGGAGTGTATTTGTCCTTTGATCACTCGATCTCAGGGAATTCCCCTCCTGTCTTCCTGTCCCCTAGTTTAGGTGGAGTATCCCCATCCCTGGGCCTGGACAATCAGAACACTGACTTCCTCAAGTGACAGTGCTTAGTGCAGGGATGGGCCAAGGCCTGCAGAAGTCTGCTCAGAGTGAATGCTGGGATTCAGTGGCATTTCCAAGCAATGACCCCCTTCCCACCAGATTTGAACCTGGCAGGATGTGGCCCGGAGCCACACTTGCTCTGTGGCTGGTAAGTGGAGACTGAAGGGTGACATCAAATAACAGCAAGAGGCTGTGGCATGTCCCATGACCTCCTTAAGCCGGCCTGGATGAGCCAGGACTCTTTACTTACAAACCGAGCCAACGAATTGGCTTTTTGTATCGACCAGTTATGAATGGATTATCACTTACAAGATTTAAAGGAATTCTAAGGTTGTCAGCTTTTACAGATGCATGTTTGAAAGGCAGATTCTTTGGGTCCCGTCCCCAAAGACAGTGCCTGAGTTGCTTGGAAAGAGGCCAGTGAACAGCTTCCTCCGGTGCCCTTGACATAGGTGGTCCTGCCCATTAGAATCTGAGCTTCTCTGGGGTGGGGACTTAGCTCAGTGGTTCCACCACCTGCCTCGCAAGCACAAGGACCTGAGTTCGATCCCCAGTACCAAAAAAACAAAAACAAAACAAACAAACAAAAAAACAAGAATCTGAGCTTCTCTGGCCTGTTAATCCTGCCTAGGGATAAAAGAAACCCAGACCTCCCTTCACAAAGCCCTGGATACCTTCTTGGCAGAGTAGGAAAATACCTTTCATTCTTTCCCAATGACTTCCGTTGAGAAAATGGAAGGCAGTTGATTTCTCAATCAGGTTATTGTCCATGTTACCCTGGCCATAACTCTCCTTGCTGCCCTGGTTGCTAAAGCAACTGGAACTCAGGCGTGAACTGCTGTGCTGCCAAACCCAGAGACTGCAAAGCCCAATGGCTTCAAGGGCCAGGCAGGAAAGGCAGAGCTGGGAAGTGGCAGTGAGGAGCAGGGACACTCAGGCCCCAGCCTCTGAACTGAAGCCACACACTCTGTGTGCTTCTTCTCGGAGCCAGAGGTCCACACCAAGCCCCAGGAAAAGCTCCTCTCCCTCATTTCTGCCAGGCCTTCCTCTGACGAGGCTGTGCTCTCCTCTGATGAGACCTGTGGTCCCAGCCAACACCCTGACAGGAGAGGGACCCTCAGGAAAAGCTCCGCCTCCTCAGTTGTTGCAGGAGGAATCTTGGAAGAGCTGTCACTGGCTGGCCTGGGACTACGTGGACCTCCCGGCACCATCACTGTGGCTGAAGAGGACTGGTGGTGGCCGGGGAGTCTGAATCGAGGGACCAGAGGTGCAGGTGGGGTCAGGGTCTCCATTTCCACCATGGAAACTGAAGCTGTGGGGTGAGGTACAGAGAGGTTTATTCGCCTGAGACAAGGGTTAGAGGGGCATGGAGATTCTGTGGGGGGATCCCAGAAAGCACTGTGAGGTGAGGGAATGAGACAGCTGACCCAGGATGTGTTATTGAGCTCAGCCCACCAGGGACAACTGGACCAAATCCCTAGGAGATGCAGGCAGGCAGGGCAGAGCTCAAACTCAGGGCCTTCCCATTTTAGGGCCTGGGAGCTGAGGAACTGTCCTGCTAGTCGCTGAGAGCCGCTATGCAGAGTGTCAACTGGCCAGAATTTCCAGCACGTAAGAGGAAAGTAAGGAGCCGGGCGTGGGGCTCAATGGCAGAGGGTTGGCTTAGCACATGCAGACCCTGGGTCCATCTCCAGCACTGAAAAGAAAAAAGGAAATAACAAAAGAGAAAAAAAATAAATAGCCAAAACCAAAACTAAAACCAAAAAACAAAAGAGCAAAGTGGTCCCGCTGGTTTCAGACAGGAAGATGCAGGGTGGGGCGCCAGCCAGGGCACTGTCAGCCCTGGCTCCATTCTCCAAAGGGAAACGGGGCGCTGGCATCAGAGGGCACTGATGTTGAGCAGACCAAGCGAACAGGTGTCACCTCGGCCAGCTGGCTGCCTGCCCAGTCTCTGAGGCCATAGCCGAGCAGCTGTGGCGGCAGCAGCAGGGTCACACCCTGAATTGGGACCTTGCTTGGCCAGTTCCTGCTCTGTAACCAGTCCCTTGCCTTTTCTAAACTTTGGTTTCCTCGTTTGTAAAACAGGGATAATAACTCCCACCTGCACCGGTAATGTGGGATTAAAGATTAAGAACCTGGTACACAGCAAGGGCTCAATACATAAATAGTAGCTTATTGCAGTCTTTTGTTTTGTTTTTTATTTATTTATTTATTTATTTATTTTATTTTTATTTTTTTGTTTTTGTTTTTGGTACCGGGGATCAAACTCGGGACCTTGTGCTTGCGAGGCAAGTGGCACAACCACTGAGCTAAATCCCCAGCCCATTTTTGATTTTTTTAAAATACAAAGTCTTGCTGTGTAGTCCAGGCTGGCCTCAGACTCACTGCAATCCTCCTGCCTCAGCCTCCCCAGTGCTGGGATCACAGGCCTGTGCCACCACGCCCTGCTGATTGTAGTCTATTCTCTCTGTCACTCTTTACTAAAAACTCATTTTTCTCCACACCTCCTTTTGTCATACTGGAGGACTGAACCTAAGGCCTTCACTACTGAGCTACATTTCCAGCCCCCTTTTTATTTTTTATTTTGAGACAAGGTCTTACAAAATCACTAAGTTCTTAGGCTGGGCTTGAACTTGTGATCCTCTGGCCTGTTTCCCAGGTGTGCAGCACCACTCCAGGCTTCTTTTTCATTAGTAATAGAAACCTCAAGTTTAGCTGGGCACATGGCCACCTGGACTAAAGATTATCTTTCCCAGCCTTCCTTGACATTAGGTGTGACCATGTGACTTTGATGTGGCCAATGGGATGACAGTGAGATAACTTTTAGGCTGTGTCCTTAGAGATGGTGGTGAGTCTTCCAGCTGTCAGCAGGAATGTAAGCATGATGGCAGGAAGTAAGGCAGGCATTTTGGGCCATGAGGTAAACATTTTATGCTGAGAATTAGAAAGGAGGGGGACCTATCATGTTTTAAATAGTAATAATGTTTCCATTGGGGCCAGTGTGGTTGGACAGAGATGGAAGACATGGATCTGATAGTTCCTCAATCGTTCTCAGTTAACTGAGCCTCTCATGGTGTGAGCCCCATGTTCAAATTCAGCATTGCCCCAGTAGAAGCCACGTTCATCTGGAGCTTAACAAGGTCTGCTGTGTTCTAGCATTGACAGTGGGCACAGGGAGACTGGCAGTGTTAGCTTCACTGAGACTCTGTGTAAACTCCTTCACAGCATACCCCATTCCATGGCATTGGTCTTTTGTTTCCCCCAGTGCTAGAGACTGAACCCAGGGCCTTGTGCATGCAAGGCGACTAGGTGAATGCCCTACCACTGTGATGGCCCAGCCCACGGTTTCAGTTTTTAAGGAATATTTGGGATCATTTTCAACTATGTCCCACAGTAGACAGTATAATGGTTAAGATATAGGCTTGACGGTGGTATTAAAGATCCAAAGTAACTACAGTTTTGAAAGATAAAGGTTTCTTTCTCTCTGGCATCATAGTCTGAGTTGAGCAATCCAGGGCTAAGGGGGCACCTTATAGCCAGTTGCTCTGCTATCTTTAATACATGGCTTCTACCTTTGATTCAAAATTTCTGCTCTAGCTCCTATCATGACATCCATATTCCAGGCTATAGAGAGAACAAGGAAGATGGCCCACAGTGCCGGGGCTGTGAAATGCTGGGCTATAGTTCAATGTTGGGGTCCAAAACCTCCGCCTCCCCAGCTACTGGGGAGCAACTTCAAGGAAGCAAATCCAAACTCTGTGGCAAATCCGCTGATCTCAGAGGCCACGTGACCCAAGTTTGAATTTGCCTGGCACTGCTGACATTTTGGGCCACATGATTCTTGGGTGGGCTGAGGGTGGAGCCACCCTGGGCACTGTAGGGTGCTTAGCCACTTCCCTGACCTCTGCCTACAAGATGCCAGCAGCAACAGCCCCTAGTTGTGAAAACCTGAAATGCCACCTGTCCCCCCAGGGGACAGAATTACCTGCTTCCAGGAACATCGAGTCTGTACAGTTAGGAATATAATCATCACTTTGCAGATAAGGAAACTGAGGCTCAGAGGCAAGGACAACTCATCCAGGCATTAGGGGGTATAATTTACCTCTGAAATTGATGAATATCAAATTCACCAGCTGATAAAACCCACCAAGGGTGCATGTCAGACCTTGTATCAGAACCTTCCCGGAAAACAAGTTCTAGCATGATTTAATTAAATTAATTAATTTATTTGGGTTTTTCAGACAGGGTCTCACTATGTAGCCCAGGCTGGCCTCAAACTCACAGTGATCCTCCTGCCTCAGCCTCCCAACTGCTGGGATTACAGGTTAGTACCACCACACTGGGTGCTAGCATGATTTTAGTAGTCTATATCACACTAGAACTTGTTTTCTGGGAAGGTCTTATTTTTGGGGAAATGGGGCACTAGGAAAGGGGCCAGGGCCCTGTGTGGCCTCCAGGATCTTTCCAAAGTACCGTTCCAGGAAGTCTCAGTAGTTCGTGACCAGCCCTCTCTGTCCTTCACATGCACCCTATTATTTTGAAATTATTTTGCTTATCTAACATAATCTGCTTTTACCATAATCGTTCTTGTGTTTGCCTAATAAGATCAGCTAGATTAATAAAGAAAATTAGTGAGATGATTGCCATTCACTGAAAATATCCTCAAAGAGAATTGAGCAAACTGTGCTTATCTACAAGTTGTTGCTCCACCCCTGCTGTTCTCTGGGCCTTCAGGTGTGTTGGTTTTAAGCCCTACCACAAACACTGGAATGTAAGAACCCCCTCCACTTTATATAAGTACCATGTGTTAACCGATTGAGCTACTGGAACTCCGCCACCCCCATTTTAGAGAAGAAAGTGAAACATAAAGATTCTGACCTGTCCAAAGCCACCTAGAAAGATGAAAAGAAAGAAGAAAGAAAGAAAGAAGAAAGAAAGAAAGAAGAAAGAAAGAAAGAAAGAAAGAAAGAAAGAAAGAAAGAAAGAAAGAAAGAAAGAAAGAAAGAAAGAAAGAAAGAAAGAAAGAAAGAAAGAAAGAAAGAAAGAAAGAAAGAAAGAAAGAAAGAAAGAAGGGAGGGAGGGAGGGAGGGAAGGAAGGAAGGAAGGAAGAAAGGAGACAGACAGGAAGATAGTCAAGTGCAGTGACACACACTTATAACCTAAGGAGGCTGAAGCAGGAGGACTCCCAGTTCCAAGGGCAGCCTGGGCTATATGAGGAGACCCTGTCTCATACAAAACAAAATAAAACAAAAAAAAATAAACAAGATTTCCACATGTTCACATGTATGCATGGACTTCGACACACAAACACTGGGGCTGGTGAGGGGCCCGAGCTTCCCATAGACACATGGCTGAGCCGTGCCTGCCCCCGCTGGGGTTCTGTAGACAGAAAGAAGGAGCAGGACCATATTTGACTGGCAGCCCCTGGGTCCACCACGTCCCTCCCCTCACCTTAGAGACAGGAAAGGCTCTGCAGGAAGGCAGGACCAGACCTGGAACCCACTCTCTGGGCCAGCAGGCTGTCCACACCTCCTGTCATGGCTGGGGATGGTGTCTGCCGGGGCTGGCTCTGGGGTGCAGCCACAGTCCCCAGGCCACATAGGGCCCCACATCTCCTGCCAGCCATCTCCTCATAAGTCTACACAGCAAGGACTTGCTTGAGTAAAGGGAAGTGACCTCCGGTCACCAGAGGACTTCACAAAAATCCCCATGAGTCATTCTCCAAGCTTCCTACAAAAAGGACTTCCAAATAAGGGGCCCATCCCCAGAGTAATAAAACCTTGGCCCAAGGCCTAGACTTTCAGGGAAACCATCTGGCCTGCTGGGGCAAGGGTGGCCGGGAGTCACCTTCAGCTAAGTCTATTTTCTTATTCAGTCATTTATTCATCAACTATTAATAAGTGTGACATCCATTCATTCAACAAATGTTTAGTAGGAGAGGCAAGGTAACTCTCACTTTTAACTACAGTACTTTGGCCTTATCTGTGGATTTGTTTTCCAATTACCGTTACCTGTGGTCACCCTCGGTCCAAAATTATTAAATGGAAAATTCCAGAAAGAAATAGTGCCGGGGATTTGGCTCAGTGGTGCTGGCACCTGCCTGGAAAGCACAAAGTCCCGAGTTCAGTCCCCAGTACCACACACACAAAAAAGAAACAATTCATAAGCTTGAAATTGTGCACCATTCCAAGCAGCTGGCTGAAGGCTCCAGCGTCCCACTCCCTCTGACTCAGGGGAATCATTTGTCGCACACTGAACCTTCTCCCTGTCATGCAATTATTTGGGAACAGTCTAGTTAGCAGATTGGCTGTTGTAGCATTAGTATATTGTTAGCATTATTTCCTTTCATTCTAGTTATTGTTGATCTCTTACTGTGTTTACTGTATAAAATAAACTTTACCATAAGTCTGTATGCACAGGAAAATACACAGTATCCATAGGGTTTGGTAGTATCCGTGGTTGCAGGCATCTGCAGGGGGCTTTGGAATGAGTGCCCCTTGGGCAAGGGGACACTGCATATGCTTTTGAATTGTTTGCATTCATTATTACAATAAACTTGAGCTTGTTTTTTTTAGTAAGTTTTGGTATGTATGTGTGTATTTATTCTTTTTGGTGTTGAGGGTAAAACCAGGGCCTTGGACATGCTAGGGAAGTGCCACTGTACCACTAGGATGTGCCTACAGTTTCTAATTAATCAATTTATCTTTTTTTGGCCTTCACACTGAGCTACATTCCCAGGCCTCATTTTGCGGGGGAGGGGTTAGATAGGGTCTCACTCTGCAATTCAGGCTGCCTTGGAATCACTACATAGCCCAGGCTGGCCTGGAACTCGAGGCAATCCTGCCTCAGCAAGTGCTGGGCGTGCACCACCATGCCTGGACCCTTTTTATTTCTGTTTTTTAAATTATGAGGGCCGGAGATTTAGCTCAGTGGCACCATGCCTGCCTTGAAAGCACAAGGTCCTAAGTTCAACCCCTGGTACCACACACACACACACACACACACACACAAAAAAAAAATTATGAGACAGGGTCTTGCTAAGTTGCTAAGTTGCCCAGGTTGGGGTTCAACTCACAATCCTCTTGCCTCAGCCTCCCAGAGTGCTAAGATTATATAGGCTTTGCCACCATGCCAAGCTAATTTTTAACAAGTGATGAGGACATTCTCCTTATAACCACCATTGGGCAAGGTAATTTGCACCAGGGCACATGAATAATGTCTTCCTTCGGGTTTGTCTCTGGATTTCCATGTAGAGCCATAAAAATTTATAGAATTCCTTTGTGTTTGCATAAACGCTATCACAAATCAATTCGTAATTTTGAAACAGGAATTTACATTTACTGAGGTGCTCTTATGTGTCATTCTAGGGACTGGAGATACAGCAGTAAACTAGTACAGCTGCTTAAGTCCTGTGGGAGATATGACTCAATAAAGAAGTCATTGTAGGCCCTGGGGATTTAGCTCAGTGGTTCTGGCACCTGCCTCAAAAGCACAAGGACCGGAGTTCGATCCCCGGTAGCCCCCCCCCCCAAAGAAGTCATTGTAATACAGTCTAAGTGCAATGGAGAGAGGCAAGGGCTGTTCGAGAGCCCCAAACCTACTCACCCCAGTGCAGAGGCTGCATGGTCAGCTAAGCTCACTGGGAGCCGGTGGCTCCCACTCAGACCCTGTGACTAAGAGTAGGAGTGGGAATGATTTCCAAGGGAAACCTGAGGTGTTGTTTCCTGATCCAGAGGACATAAATGTCTCACAGAGAAGGCCAGATCCCAGCTGCACAAAGCTTCCTGGAGAGGTTGACCTTTAAGCCCAAAACCCCAGGGTGACCTGGACTTAGCCAGGAGATAGGAAGTAACCAGAAAGGTTATCAGGGCAGAGGCAAGAGCACAGATCAAGGTCTGGAGAGGATGTCTCGCTCCCCAAAGCTCAAGTGCTGTCAACCGACACTATGGGAGGAGACAGAGGAAGGGACAAGGTCACACAGGGTCCTGGCAGTTTCCTGGAACTCCTCCCGCCCTCCCCTGCCACCCGCCCTTCCCCTTCCGTCACTGTGAGTCAGTCATGGGGTTTTCACACTCTCTGCTTCACGTCAGGCAGTTTCAGTTTCTCACCCAATGTGTCATCTTTCATCAGCAGATCATGTCACCCAGTGATCCACACCACAGTTCAGGAATGTCAGCTGATCCCCACACATTCAACCTCAAATCGTCCAGAGTTTCCTAGGTATATCAGTGAGCGTTGAGCTGCTGGGTGTCTAGGGGAGATATCCAGGCAACTTTAAGTGGAAGAAGGGACCTGCAGCCACCATCTATCAGGTGTGTCCTGTCTCCAGCAGCTGAGCCCTAACATCAAAAGAACAAACCAGGTGGGGTGGTACACACATAATCCCAACACTCTGGGAAGCCGAGGCAGGAGGATTACAAGTTTGACTTTTTTTTTTTGGTACCGGGGATTGAACTCAGGAACTTGTGCTTGCAAGGTAGGCATGTGGTGCCACTGAGCTAAATCCCTGGCCCTAAGATCACAAGTTTGAGCCCAGCCAGGGGAACTTAGCAAGACTTTGTCTCAAAATAAAAAATTAAAATGGCTGGGCTTGTAGCTCAGTGTAAAGGTCTTGGGGTCAATGTCCAGGACTGGAAAAGAAAGAAAAAAGAACAGGTGGACATACATGGTGGTGCACAGCTGTAATCCCAGCACTGAGGCTAGGGCAGTGGACTCGACACAGGTCAGCCTCCACTACATGGCGAAACCCTCTCTGAAAAACAAAGAGTCCAGGGGTGTCCCCCACATGGCTGGGCCCAGGAGTGTGAATAATGTCACTGGTGCTTCATCTGGCTTCCTCAGGTGGCTCAGATCTGTCCTGCCCAGCCTTCCTTTTCAAGTAGGTGACAAAGTTGGCCTACACGCTCCAGGCTAATGAGCTCCAGCCACCCTAGGGGCGCATCTGTGTCCTCCTGTGCCCTGGCTGAGGTCACCTTCGTGCTGATCACCATGGCCGGGAAGCTTTGCTGCTCCAGTGGGCCGGGACCAGGTGATGTCACCACGCACGCAGCGTTAGGTCAGTGGGCGGCTCCGCCCAAGCCACACGGTTGCAGGGCCTGGGTGATTTCCCCAAGGATGGCTGGGGCTCTGGGCAGGTGTAAGTCGCAGATGCGCCCGTGTACTAGGGGGCCGACCTACTGCCCAGGCTCGACCCCGCCTCTTTCATGTGGCTTTTTGACCTTGGCAGAGGGCTTGGTCTCCTGGTGCCAGCGTGGTCATCTGTAAAACGGAGCGATAACTGAGAGTGTTAGGAGAGTGGACCGCAGGGGCTGAGGGCTGAGGGGTGCGTGGTTCCTTCTGCCGGCTGCTGCCCTCACTGGCTGGCTGCAGGCTTCAGCCATTCCCGAGTCACTTTGGGGGGCAGCCGAGGGGAGAAGGGAAAGGTGGCGCTGGACGCCGTGAGTGAGGAGGCCTACTTTTCTCCACCCGGTCACAAGTCACTAACTTGTGACCACTCAGCCCGCCGAGCTCCCTGTTACTCAGGGCACCTGACAGTGTCCTGGGGCGGGGGGGTTATGGGTCCTGAAGTTCATGCAATTTTAGAAAAAGAATACAAAACTAAAAGCATGGGAAATGGTGAAGCTATTTATTAACAAACAAAAAATTCATTCATTGCAAATTGTTGCGTACTTAGAGTGGAGACTCTGTTCTGGGATCTCTTTAGGCAATTTACCAGAGACGCTGGCACAGGGGCTGCTCCTCCCTAACTCTAGAACACTCAAGAACTCCTAGCACCACTCAGCATTGTAAATTATGGGAAGGCTGGCTTTGAGCTCAATAAAGATCCTGGATAAGTGTCTGTTGTATGACTCACGACACACTACACCGAGCTTATTCTTTATACCAAACAATCCACACCCACAGGGCTATGCACCAAGTGCTTGATTTTTCTTGAAACAATAAAGAAGGTTTTGGGCTGGGGATTTAGCTCAGTGGTTTTGCCTCCTGCTTTGCAAGTGCAAGGACCCGAGTTCTATCCCCGGTACCAAAAAAAATTAAAAAAATAAATAAATAAATAAAGAAGGCTTTTAAAAACCTCCTCCCAAGGAAAAATTATGAGAAAAGAAAAAAAAATGGAAACGAAGTATGTAAATAGGGAAGGGTGGAAGGGTGAAGGGTGCATAGGTAATGAGGAAAAAATAAGAACCAAGATACATCATGTACAGGTACAAGCACCCAATGATAAATGTAAACATATTATATATCTAAAATGTACCAATAAAAGAATTTAAGCAAAAAATAAATAAATAAATAAAAAAACCCTCCTCCCATGCTCAGCCAATGCAGCCATGAGCACAGGGTTCAAAACCATTTCCAATTTATGGAAATGTTGCAGAATAATCCAGAGAATTCCAAAGTATCCTTTGCCCAGAACCACCTATTTTAAATATTTTGCATGTTTGTTTTATTATCCTTTCTTCGTTTGTGTGAATATATTTATTATTAATAATTTTATTTTTCTGAACTATTTGAGATAAGTTACATATATCACTTGTCCCTTAATATTTCCACAATTTTATTTATTTATTTATTTATTTGGTACCAGGGATTGAACTTGGGACCTTGCACTTGTGAGGCAGGCGCCGGAACCACTGAGCTAAATCCCTGGCCTCATCCACAAATATTTTCTAAGAAAGTCTAAGGATATTATTCTCTGTTACCAAATTCAGAAAACTGACCTTGATACAAGACAGGTATGTGTTGCCTAATGCTGAGGATGTGAGTTTAAGGCCAGCTTGAACTATATTGCAAGACCTTGTCTCAAAAAATGAAACAAAAAAGAAAAGAAAGAAAATTCATCGAAGCATCTTTGTGAGTTCAATCTGAGGTGGTTCTCAAGGTCACTCACTGATGTTTCCCTGCCCTGAAGAATCTTTCCCACTTTCCGGGGCTGACACCACGTGCAGTCAGGTGGGCTGGCACCAGACTGGACCCGATGTGGTGACCTGGCCACATTACAGGGGCAGCAGGAACCTCGTGGCCAGAGGCTCTGGTGTGGGTGCTAAGTTGAGCATTTGGAGAGAAGCTGACACTTGTATCTGGAGCCCAAACAGAAGGATGCCCCTACCAGTCTCTCTGCCCCTCTGCCACTGCCGGCTTCCAGAAGGACCACAGTCACTTTGGGGGGAAATGTTTTTATTGAAGTATAAAGTACATTCAGAAAAGTACACACATAAATGACAGCACAATAAATTTTCACAAACGTAATATACATTTTCATAAACACATTAGAGTAACCGATTTCAGATCAAGAACAGAGAACATGCTTGGTGTAGTGGTGCAAACCTGTAATCCCAGCACTTGGGAGGTTGAGGCAGGAGGATCTCGAGAAGTTTGAGGCCAGCCTGGGCTACATAGTGATATAGTGGTTATAGTGATATAGCCAGACTGAACTACCTAGCAAGATCTTGTTCCCCCGCCAAAAAAAACCCCCTAAATTAAGTTTAAAAAGAGACTGGGCCGTGGATTTAGCTCAGTGGTGCTGCACCTGCTTTCCAAGCGCAAGGTCCTGAGTTTGATCTCTGTGTACAAAATAAAAATAAAAAAGAGATCACCCCTCCAGTACCACAATTTCCTTCCAGTCTTTCTCATCCTCAGTGATAAGCAACATTCTGATTCCACCACCCAGGACTCCTTTTGCCTGTCTTTGAACTTTATGCAAGGCATCACGTCACTCTAATTCTCCTGTGTGCCACTTCCTTTGACCTTGTGTCTTCCTCCCTGAGGTCAAAGAGGGAAAGGAGCTGAGATTTAGCTCAGTGGTTCCGCCGCCTGCCCTGAAAACCTCAAGGACCCGAGTTCGATCTCCGGTACCAAAAAATGAAAAATTTTAAAAAAGAGGGAAAGGAACCTATAACTCACTTTGGATGACTGGTTTCAAGGTGCCAGCTGTCCCTTCAAGCTGCCACCAGCCAGTGAGCTGGGAGTCAGAAGCACAGAGAGGGGAGCAATCTGCCCAGCCAGGG
Source organism: Heterocephalus glaber (assembly GCF_053883595.1). Lineage (NCBI taxonomy): Eukaryota > Metazoa > Chordata > Mammalia > Rodentia > Bathyergidae > Heterocephalus > Heterocephalus glaber. Next base: position 18,925,168 of record NW_028258410.1, on the reverse strand, counting down.
AGTGGGAGGCCTGGATGTGAACCCAGCTCCCTGTGATCTCTGAGCTTGCCACACTCTCTCCTCTATGCAGTGGTCATCTGCAGAGCACCCTCTTGGGCTGGACCCTGCTCAAGCTTCACGTCCATTGTCTTTTGTCCTCTGCCGCTGCTTGAATAATATCCCTCCTTGGCAAATGGTGAAACAGAATTCAGGGAAATTAAGTCATTTATCAAAGTCATGAAATAAAGATTTAAGTCCTATTGTATTGATTCAACCATAGAGGATGGTATTCATACCTAACATTTATGTGTGCCGTTCAAATACAACTACTTTTGGTAGAGTTTCTCCGAGTGAGATGTTTTGTGAAATGATCCCCTAGCATCTCTTATTTATTTATTTATTTTCCTGGGGTGAGGTGGAATCTCAGTGTTGTTTTCTTTTTTAAATTTTTTTAAAAATTCTTTTATTGGTACATTTTAGGTACACAACACAATTACATTTCTCATTGGGAATTGTAGCTTTACATAATGCATCTTGGTTCTTATTTTTCCCCATTCCTACCCCTCTCTTCACCCTCTCCACCCTTCCCTATTTACAAAGACTTTATTTCCATTTTTTCCATTTCTCATCATTTTTCCTTTCCCTTCTTTCCTTTCCCCTCCCCCTCCCACTACCCCTACCCCTTTGGACCTTTCCTTCCTATTTTGCAGTATCGATTATTCATTCTAATCATTGGTACATTTTAGGTATACAATATAATGACATTCATCATTGGAAATTTGCACCTTTACATAATCTCTCTTGGTTCTTATTTTTCACCCTTGCCCAGCCCTCCCTTCAACCACTCCAGTCCTCCCTATTTACAAAGATTTTGTTCCTATTTTTCCATTTTCTCATATTAATCCCATTCCCTTCTATCCTTTCCCCTAGCCCTCCCACTTCCTTCCCCTTTGCCCCTTTTCTTCCTATTTCACATTATCTATTATACCTTTTAGTCCTTTTTCACACTTTCAGTTTCTCACACCAGAGAAACTATTTGGTATTTATACATGTGTGTCCTATTTATTTCATTTAAGAGTATCGCTTCAATGTGCATCCACTTAGCTATAAATGTCTCTAATTTCTCATTTTTTATGGCTGAGTAGTACTCCATTTTATAAAAAAACCACATTTTCTTGATCCAGTCTCCAGTTGATGGGCATTCGGGCTGTTTCCAAGTTTTAGCTATCACAAACTGTGCTGCTATGAACACAGGCACACATATATCACTGTGGTATGATTCTTTTAATTCTTTGGGGAAGATCCCCAGCAGTGGAATAGCAGTGTCAAATGGGATTTCCAGTCCTAGTTCTTTGAGGTATCTCCATACTGATTTCCACAGTGCTTGCACCAGTCTACACTCCCACCAGCAGTGGAGCAGGGTTCCTCTTTCCCCACAGCCCCACCAGGATTTGTTATTGGTTGATTTCATGAGAGCAGCCATTCCTTCTGGAGTGAGGTGGAATCTCAGCATTGTTTTCATTTGCATCTCTCGAATGACCAGTGATGTTGAACATTTTTTCATGTATTTATTTGCTATTTCTACTTCTTTGTCTGAGAAATGTCTGTTCATTTCAGATGCCCATTTTCGGATTGGGTCTTTAAAATTGGGAGATCTGATCTTTTTAAGTTCTTTATAGATTCGAGATAGTAGACCTTTGTCTGAGGAAGAGCAGGTGAAGATTTTTTCCCACATTGTAGGTTGTCCCTTCACACTGCTGGTGGTTTCTCTTGCTGTGCAGAAGCTTTTTAATAAGAAGAGATCCCACTTGTTGATTGTTTGTGCTAGTTCACAGGCAACTGAGGTTTTGTTCATAAAATCTTTTCTTACACCGATGTCTTCAAGAGTCCTACCTAACCTCTGTTCCAACTGGTTCAGAGTTTCTACTTTAATATTTAGATCTTTAATCCATTTTGATTTTAGTTCAGTGCATGGAGAGAGATATAGGTCTAGTTTTAATCTTTGGCAAGTTGAAACCCAATTTTTCCAGCACCATTTATTAAAGAGGCTATCTTTCCTCCAGTGAGGGTGTTTGGCTCCTTTATCGAAGATGAGATGGCTGAGTGTGTCTGGTGTTGTTTCTGCATCTTCTAATCTGTTCCACTGGTCCTCAGGTCTGTTTCATTGCCAGTACCATGCTGGGGTTTTTTTGTTTTGTTTTGTTTTGTTTTGGTACAGGGGATCAAACTCAGGACCTTGAGCTTGTGAGGCAGGCATTGGAATCACTAAGCTAAATCCCTGGCCCACCATGCTGTTTTTTATCACAGTAGCTTTGTAGTATAGTTGCAGGTTGGGGATTGTGATACCCCCTGCCATGTCTCTGTTACCTAGAATTGCTTTTGCTATTCTGGGTCTCTTCTTGCTCCAAATGAATTTTTGGATTTTTTTCTAGAGGTCTATGAAGTATGCTGCTGGGATCTCAATTGGAATTGCATTAAATCTATATAGCAGTTTTGGAAGTATGGCCATTTTCACTATATTAATCCTTCCTACCCAGGAGCAGGGGATGTCTGTCCATTTTCTGATATCGTCTTCGATCTCTCTTTTCAGAGTGCCATAGTTTTCAGAGAAGAGGTCTTTGATTTCTTTCGTTAGGATGATTCCTAGGTATTTCAGTTTTTTGGATGCTGTTGTGAAAGGAATTATTTGCCCTATTTCTCTCTCAATGAGTCTGTCATTTGTGTAGAGGAAAGCTATTGATTTTTGTGTGTTGACCTTGTCACCAGCTACTTGACTGAATTTGGTTATTAAGTCTAGAAGACTTTTGGTGGAATTCTTGGGGTCTTCTATATAGAGGGTCATGTCATCTGCAAATAATGACAATTTGACTTCTTCATTTCCTATCTTTATTCCTTTTATTTCTTTCTCTTGTCTAATTGCCATGGCTAATGTTTCCAGAACTATATTGAACAAGAGTGGTGATAGTGGACATCCTTGTCTTGTTCCTGATTTTAGTGTGAAGGATTTCAGGTTTTGACCATTTAGTATGATATTGGCTGTTGGTTTTTCCTAGATGGCTTCTATCAGTTTGAGGTAGAGACCTTCTATTCCAATTTTTTGTAGGGTTTTTATCATAAATGCATGTTGGATTTTGTCAAATGCTTTTTCTGCGTCTATGGAGATAATCATATGGTTTTTGTCCTTGGCTCTATTGATATAGTGTATTACATTGATTGATTTTCGTATATTGAACCATCCCTGCATCCCTGGGATGAATCCCACTTGATCAGGGTGTATGATCTTCTTGATGATCTTCTGCATTCTGTTTGCCATTATCTTATTAAGGATTTTTGCATCTATGTTCATTAGTGAGATTGGCCTATAGTTCTCCTTTTCGGTTGGGTCTTTCTCTCTAGCATCTCTTCTTGTCTGTCCCTCTGACTTAGCTTGGTGCATGGCTTTCCCATGGCTTTGATCCCAGCCTTCCTTGCAGCAGTGCGCAGCCGTGTGACTCACCTACAAGAAACAGAATGCGCTCCGTCCTCGGACTCCCATGGACCCCACTTCTAGGTCCTGCCCTACTAAAGGGATGAGCAATGCTCTTCCCCTCACTGCCCCCCTTTCTGGTACTGGGGGTCGAACTCAGGACCTTGCGCTTGCTGGGAGCCACCACAGATCATGTGGAAAAGGGGCCTCTCAGGATGCCCAAGTGACAATGCAGAAGGTGCCTGGGTGCCCACCTGGGAAGCTCTTCTATGCTGGTCCCAGAGCTCTGGCACTCGGACAGTTCCAAGATTAAAAGAAGAAATGAAAAGCCAGGTGTGGTGGCATGCGCTGTATCCTGGCACTCAGGAGGCTGAGGCAGGAGGATTGATGTGAGTTCAAGGCCAGCCTGGACTACACAGTGAGACCCTGTCTCAAAAACACAAAACAAAGCAAAACTGTGAGCCTAAGTAAACCTCTTCTCTTTATGAGTAAGTAATCTTAGGTGTTTCCTCACAGAGATGAAAAGCTGATTAATACATACCTCATGTTTGTAATTGTCTTTATGTTTAAGATCCACCTCATGAAAAAGGAATATAGCCCCCCCCGCCAAGGTCTCACTACATAGCGCAGCCTGGCCTCACACTCCAGTGATCCTCCTGCCTCAGCCTCCCGAGTGCTGGGATTATAGGTGTGTGTCACCATGGCAGGTGCATATGGTCTCTTAAATGCAGGAACTGAAGCCCAAAGACAAAGAGATTTCCCTCAGGTCACACCGCAAAGAAACACCAAATCCCACCTTCTGGAACTCCAAGTCTTACACTCTTCCACTATACAAAGGAAGGGTTGGCAAACGGTGGCCTGGTGACCAATGAGCTGAGAATCGTTTTACATTTTTTAAGAGTTGGAGAATGAAGAAGAGAAGAATATGCAACAGAGACTTTGTGTGTTTTGCAAAGCATAAAATATTTATCATTTGACCTTTTCCAGAAAAGCTTTCACAATTCCTGGGTTACACCATTTTTTAACTTCTCAGATTCTCTGCCTAGGAAATAAGGGGCTCAAGATTTATGTAACAAACTCAAGACCGTATGAGTCAGGGTCACATGGCCTGGACTGAGAGAAGCAGCCAGGATGAAAGGGACACTAGCGGGGTGTTTTGATCGATCGAAAGACCCCTGGACCCTAGGAGAAGACAGGTGCTTGTCCCTTATCTGCGCCTGGCGGGGGATGGACTCTTATCTGCCCTTTGGGTTTTGGTTACTCGGTATTGATTGCCCTGTCTCCCTGAGCAGCACCCTGGTTTCCCCGGGAGCCACCTTCTTTACTCCCTGTTCAGATGAAGCCTGAGGGGTTCACTCCATCCTTGCTCCAGGGAAGTCCAAATGCTCCAAGCTGGACCGTGAGCAGGCCTCACCCCTCTACCCATGGGGATTGGCTCACAGATGGGCAGGTGTCCCAAGTGGGCCGATGAGTCAGCCCCTGGCTGATTGCTGGGATTCTTGGGAAAACATTGTTTTCTTTCTGCTGTGTTAGGCTAGGACCATGAGGGTCATCACATACGGGCCCCTGAATCAGGCTGGACCTGGAGCCAGCAAGGTAACCCTGAACACGTGAGCCTACGTGGTTCCTTTTTCAGCTTACCTCCCTGTGGCAGACAATGCCGGTTCTCTGTCCATCCCTCTTGGCGCTCATCTATTCTCAGGCACAATGACCTGATGACTTCCAGCTCCCAGGCCCTGGGCTCCATGCCTAAGAACTTTGTCCTCCTGTGCACTCAGCACAGACATGCTCTGGGGGCGGGGGGGGCAGGCTGACCTCCTGCCTTACCAGTGATGGACAGGAGCTGGTGGATGATACGCCCCTCTCTTGGTGGAGTGGACATCCACGTGTGTTCCACTCTGTGTCCCAGAGTCTGGTGGAAATTGCACACAATCCAGTCTCAGATCTGTTTCTTCAGGAACCTGCTGCTAAGCTTCCTAAGATCAGGGTTCTATCATGCACAGCTAAAACTGCTCTGGCTGACACACACTTCAAGAATTCTTTTAAAATATTTGCCTCATAACTATTTTTCCAACCTGCTTTTCAGCTACAAAGCTGCACATGTGCTCTGTGGAGTGACTTGGTGCGTGCAGCAGAAAGGAAGGCAGTAAGAGAAACCCCAGGATGTCCAGGGTGGGAGCCACCTTGGTCACTTCCTCTCTCTCACCACCACCTCTCTCCTCCCTGACCCATTTATTGAGAGCTCCCCCCCGCCCACCCCAGAGATGGTCCCAGTTCCTTCCTCCTCTTTCATCTGCAAGGCCACCATCTGTCTCCAGACCTGCCAGCGATAAGAACATTTCACATCATCTCCCCGTCCCTGGCCTTTGAAAGAACCCTGCGTGCCCTGGGGGTGTGATGAAGACAGATGGAGATGTTCCCCATAGAGGCTCAAAACAGTGGGAATGGGGAAGTTCCTAAGAAGGCTCCATTTTTTCCATCCCTCTTGCCTTCCTTCCTTTCAGAAATAGTTACTGACACACAAGCAAATTACTCAGCAACAGTAATGTACATTGAAAATAAGTTCTCTCTATATCCTCTTTCTTCACAAAAGTATGTTTTTTTTGTTTATTTGTTTTGTTTTGTCTGGTTTGTTTTATTGAGACAGCGTCTTGTTATATAGTTCTGGCTAGCCTTGAACTTGGTATGTAGCCCAGGCTGGCCTGGAACTTCCTGCAATCCTCCTGTCTCAGCCTCCCAAATGCTGGGATAGCAGGCATGCACCACCACACCTAGCCACAAAAGTATATTTCAAATGTAGAATAGCATAAAATATTTTGTAAAAAAAAAGAAATAGCTACTGAGCACTTGGGGAAAGCATTTGAAATTGCAGACAACAAATCACCTGGAGTCACCTTAGCAGAAGGCTGGCTTAGCCTTATTACATCTGGTAGAACCCTAGATGTTAACTGATCCCAACAGTGTGTGTCACCAGGAGCACCACAGCCAGGAGAAATACCACTTTCACTGTTCAGCTGTTCTAGCAGAAAAGTCACTGTGGCCTCTGCCATCTCTGCTCAGGGCTAGGAATCTAGGGCCTGGCTGCTGAAACCCCCTTCTGTTTCCAGAGGGACTGCAGCACTGTGCTTGCCAGATCCCCTGCTTGGCATCCACCGTTGGCTTCTGTCTCCCAAGCTCACCTGGGGAACCTGGGTTGCATATGGTGCTCCTGCTGCAAGGTAGTCTGGGAAATGTAGTTTTTCTCCTTCTAGGCATTATGGTACAAGTGTCATATAGGGGACAGGAAGGGTACAGGGGATTGGGATGGGTGTTGAATGAGCTCCATCGATGAGAGAGAGTGAGGAAAGTCCTCCATTTTCCAAGAGCTCACAGTGGAGGGGTAGACCAATATCGGACAACTAATCCAGGAGGAATAAGCATCATGTAAGAGAAATTATCAAAAGTAGTGAGAATGTATTCCCTCTAACAGGACCTCAGGACAGAGGCATCATTTTCCACAACTGTGAAGATATTTAGAAGATAACCAGACAAAGAAGAGCTGGTGGGAACAGCCCTCCAGGGAAGGGGAAACATCATGGGCAAAGGCCCAGTGGTAGGGAAGGTGAGGGAGTAGGAGCAATTGAGAGTCGGGTAGTTGGAGAACAGAGAACAAAGGAAAATGGGGAGGAAATAGAGAGGTGGGAAGGGAACTTCTCATGACCTTGTAGTCCATGTTGAGGAGTTTGAACTCTCTCCTAAGGGCACTAGTGAGCCACTGAAGGTTTATGAGCAGGGCAATAACATAACACTCCTAATATTTTTTGAGCACTTACTCAGTGCCAGACTTTTTGCTAAACTATTAACAAACATCATTTAGGGGCTGGGGATTTAGCTCAGTAGTTTCGATGCCTGCTACACAAGTGCAAGGATCCGATTTCGATCCCTGGTACCAAAAAAATAAAAAAATAATAACAATGAACACACACACACACACACACACACAAGAAGACTTGTTTAAAATAAAAAACAAAAAAAATCATTTAGTATTTATTTGCAGTAATACTACATAATCCTTTGACCAGGGGCAAATTTCTCAGCCGATCCATGCCTCAGTTTCCCCATATGCACACAGTTAGAGGTTCTAGTAATAGAACCTTCAACAAAAGGTCATTATGAGGATGAAACCAGTGCTTGACGTGTGGTAGATTTCTTTCTATTTTCTGTGCCAAGTTTTGCTACTCTTATTAACATTATACCAATGAAAAACTTGAATTCCAGAGAGAAGAATCAACTTGCCTGGGGTCACCCAGCTACTGAGGTGTAGACTGGACAGGACAGGGGTGGTGAGGGGAAAGAGCTGCCGAGAACAGAGAAGCCACATCTTCATCTTCATCCTAGAAGCAACAGGAACGCGGAGCACCCCTGGGACTCGCATAGCCACCTCTGCTCTGATGCGTCGGTGCTCAGTCACGCCAGTCGTGAAATGTTTCAGTGTTGTTCCCCCAGTACTACTACATCCATGGCATTATTCTGCGGCTTTAATATTTTCGTTTTGTTTTGTTTTTTGGTACTGGGGATCCAACTCAGGACCTTGTGCTTGCAAGGCAGGCACCAGAACCACTGAGCTAAATCCCCAGCCCCATCTTTAATATTTTCATAAGTGGGCCGGGGATTTAGCTCAGTGGTTTCACCACCTGCTGCGCCAGCACAAGGACTTGAGTTTGATCCCCGGTACCAAAAAAAAAAAGAAAAGAAATATTTTCATAAATGGCATCACACTAATTGTTTATTTCTGCAAGTTCCTTTTCTTGCTCAATGTTATGTATTTAAGATCTAGTTTGTTCACTGGCCCTGAATTAAGGCCGGCAGTTTTCTGAAGCTGTTGGTTTCAAGCAGGAGCCTAAAGAGATGTCTTTCTATGGTCTGTTGGCCATTTCAGAACTTGGTAAATGGAATGGTCAATTCATTAGAAAGAAACAGTACTAAACAAATTATACCCAGGCATGGTGGTGCATAGCTGTAATACCAGCACTTGGAAGGCTGAGGCAGGAGGATCGCTGCAGTTCGAGGCCAGCCTGGACTGCATTGTGAGACCCTGTCTCAAAAAGCAAACAAACAAAATCTTTATCTCTCTTTATAGTTTTACATTTATTTAAAAATATGTATCAGCATCAAAAGTACAGACTTAAATTTTCCTTGTTTTATTTCATTTTAGAGTGAGATAAACACTTTTCAGCTGAAAAAAAAAAAAAAGATCTAGTTTGTTCATTTTAGCTACTTCCTGGTGATCCATCATGGGAACGTGTCACTGAGTATTCATGCATTCTCCCTCGGGCGCCTTTCACCTGGCTGTTTCTGGCCTATTATGGACAAAACATCACACGCATCTGTGCTGACAAACAGCTTCTCTCGGAATCAGAATCCGGGTTGCTTGACCATGGGGTTCATTCATTTCAGTTGCCAAATAGTAATCCAAGAGAGTTCTCATTTCCCCACTTCCTCACCAATGAGAACAACCCCATCGCTCCATGCAGCACTTACTCCACACCAGGACCTCCTAAACATTCATCGTGAAATGACTTGTTTAATCCTCTCAAGAAATGTATTTGTTTACTTATTTATTTATTTGAAACAAGGTCTTGCTATGTAATTATGCTGGCCTTGAACTCACTATGTAGCCCAGGCTGGACATGAACTTGCAACAATCCTCCTGCCTCAGCTTCCCAAATTTTGGGATTATCGGTGCCTGCTGTCATGCCCAGCAAATTTTTTTCTTTTTGAGATGGGTGTCTCACTATGTGCTCCAGGCCAGCCTTGAATCTCCTATGCAGCCCAGGAAGCCTCAAACTTTCAACTTCTGCCTCAGTCTCCTGAGTTCTGGGATTACAGGCAATCACCACTGCACCTGACCCAAGAAACTTTATGGTCATTATCCATATTAGGCAGATGGAGAAGTAGAGGCACAGGGCGATGAAGTAGATGTCCCAAGGTTGGCCAGCCAGGAATGGCACAGTATGGCTGTTCCAGAGACTGGGCTGTTAACCTTTCTTCTAGACTTTGGTGTTTTCTGTTTTTCAAATTTCTGCCAGTTTATGGCTGTTTCTTAATGTTTTAGCTTGCATTGGCCAGTGAGGAGAGACTGTGAAGATCTTTCCATGCATTTATTGGCCAGGCAGCTGTCTGCTTTGGAAAAATGCCCTTTGCAGCCTTGGCTGCCCTTGAGTTTCTGATCTTCAAAGCCAGTGCTCCCAGAGGCCTTGGGGCAGGCCTGGCACAGAGTGGGCCCTCGATCAAACTACCGGATGGGGACTGAGGATGTGGCTCCATGGCAGAGTGCAGACCGGGCTTAGTTGAGGCCCTGGGTTGGATCCACAGCAACAACACACACACACACACACACACACACACATGTTCCTGCCTGACAGTGTCTCTTATTCCCCTTCCTCCCAGGAGCCTGATGCTGATTAATTAACCATCTGCTTAAATCACCAGCTCGAGTCTGTGCAAGGCCATCAGCAGTGCCTGGCTCCATTTGTCCCCTCCTGTCCCTGTGGTTGGCCAAGTGCATTCCCACCCCAGGGCTTGTATGGCGCTGCACCATCTGCCCCAGCACCCTTCCCGTGGTGGTGCCATCCTACACTTCGAGCCTCAGCTCCAAAGCCACCACCCCAGAGCAGCTTCCGGGGCATCTGTTCAGAGGGGACAGAGGCACAAGGAGACTGAGTGTAAGGCCCTGGAGCATTGGTGAGAGTTTGAACTACGTACGAGAACTTACTAAGTGCTGGGATTTCCAATGTTTCTAAAATGATGATTATTCTGTGTGTGATTTGTTTACTTCTTTCCTTTTTTTATTTTGTGAGACAGGGTCTCGATATGTAGTTCAGGCTGGTCTTGGATGCACAGTAGTCCTTCTGCCTCAGCCTCCAGAGTGCTGGGATTAAGGTGTCTTCTTTCCTTCTTTCTTTTTCTATTGCCATATTGAGAATTGAACCCAGGACCTTTGCTCTGAACTACATTCCCATACTTATTTCACTTTTTATTTTGAGAGAGGGACTCACTAAGTCACCAAGTCGCTCAGGTTGGGCTCAAATCTGTGATTCTCCTGCTTCAGCCTCCCAGAGTGCTGGGATCACTAGCATGCCTAGCTGTCTGTGTGATTTTGTATTTTTCAGAGGGGGTTTGTGAGATGGGATCTCACTATATATTTCTGGCTGGCCTGGACCTCATGGCGACCCTTCTGTCTCAGCCTTTGGAGTGCTGGGATTACAGGTGTGCACAACTGTGTCTGGCTATGTGTAGTTTTTTAAAAACTCAAATTTGAATTTATTTATTTTTGGTTTTTTGAGACAGGGTCTCAGTTTATAGTTCAGGCTGGCCTTGAACTCATTATGTAGCCTTTAATTTGCTTAAATCCTCCTGCCTCAGCCTCCCAAGTGCTGGGATTACAGGGAAGCGCCACCACACCCAGCTCAACTTTAAGAGCCAATCCAAAGAGAGGACAAATAAGTTTCTAGGGGCTCTGTTTCCCAATCCTCTTGGGTCAGAATCAGTTGCTGGCATTTTGTAACTTCCAGATTTCCTCACTCCCCAGCCCACTTTGTCCCTTTTGTCTGCTGGATTTTTCCTCTTGGCTCCAAATCACCAGTTGGAGAGCAAAGCCTCAGATCCAGAAGCCTCTCTGCTGACAGCCTCCTCCACGGATGTTTCTTATCTGCAAAATAGGGATAATAAAGGTCTTATCTTACTTCAGGGATTCAGGCTCCTGGAGCTTACCAAAGCATTGAGCAGAGGGAAGGCTCTGACTGTGGGAACCGCTGGGTGAATCTGCAGCCAGAGAAATGCTGGCTCAGAGTCAGCTCCCCATGTGACCCCAGGCTTCTCACTTGATCTCGCTGCACCTACACTCTCCTGTCTGTGAAATAAGGATAATACAAATACCCACCGAGCCCATGAGATTAGATACCATTTCTCACTACCTCAATTAACTCTTTTCTTCTTTTGGTTGCACATTTTTGCTTTTACCAGAAAGTCAGTCGTATCAGGGCAATGATTTTCCCTGACTGTCACTGCTGGGTCCCCAGGGCCTTGAAGAGAGTGGGTAAGTATTGAATACCCATCTGTTGACTAAATTGGGTAGTGTGTCACAGAACTGTGTGGTCACAGCTTCCTTCCAGGGCAAGAGGTATGGCTCTGCCTCCCTCTTTAAAATGAATACAGGGCAGCAGCTGATTAAATGAGACATATTTGCTTCTCAAACCACACTGGATGACTGCGGGTGAAATAAATGGTCAAACAAAACAGGACGTGGGTGGATCAGGTCTTCCTCCCCCAAAACACAGAGCAGGGTGGGGGGCCAACCCAGCCTTTAACAGTCTCCTCATGATTCATGCGGAAAAGACTTGGGCAAACAAGGGTGACTTCGTGTCCAAGCAAGAACTGCCCAGGTCAAAACCCTCCTTAAATACACAAGGAAGACAGGAAAATAATTCACTGATCATCTCAACACTGGAGGGTGGAGTTGTTGATTAAACCTTCATCCTCAAATGGAATTAATTTTTTGTAATTATGAAAGTAACACTGGGGGGCTGGGGATTTAGCTCAACGGTGCTGCAGTTGCCTGGAAAGTGCCAGGTCCTGAGTTGGATTCTTGGTACCCCCTCAAAAAAAACCAAAACAGAAACTAATACTGGCTCATAACTATAAAAATGTTTTTCAGGCAATATGAAACAATGTGAAGAAGAGAGTGAAAAACAGTGACAAATTTAGAGCATTTAGTAAATTACCACAGATTTTTTTCAATGCATAGATGTATGTTTAAACTCTAAAATGTATAGCTGGGTGTTCCGCTATTTGGGGCATATATATTGATTTTTTTTTTTTTTTTGGTACCGGGGATCAAACTCGGGTCCTTGTGCTTGCGAAGCAGGTGGTGGAACCACTGAGCTAAATCCCCGGCCTGGGGCATATATATTTAGGATTGCTATTTCTTCCTCTTGGGTTGTTCCCTTTACAAGGATGTAGTGACCTTCTTTGTCTCTCTTAATCAGCCTTGGGTTGAAATCCACTTTGTCTGCAAATAGAATAGCTACCCCTGCTTTTTTCCAGGTTCCTGTCCTGTGGAGTATTGATTTCCATCTTTTGTCTTTCAGTCTATGAATTTCTTTTTGAATTAAGTGTGTTTCATATATGTAGCATATTGTTGGATTTTACTTCTTGACCCATTCCGCCAGTCTGTTTCTTTCTTTTTTTTTTTTGGAACTGGGGATCAAACTTGGGACCTTGCACTTTCGAGGCAGGCGCCGGAACCACTGAGCTAAATCCTGGGCCCTAAGTCTTTTTCTTTTGATTAGTAAATTGAGACCATTAACATTGATGGTTATAACTGATATGTATTGACTTATCCTTGTTATGTTATTTTCCTGTTGTTGGCTCCCTTCTTTCCTCTTCTGTTTAATTTTTTGCCTTGCCTGTTGGACTCATTCTGTTGGGGTTCATGGAGTCATAATCCTTGTTATCTCTAGGATATCCTTCAGAACACTTTGGAGTTCTGGTTTGGTGGTCATGAATTTCTTCAGGTGTTCTTTGTCATAGAAGTATCTTGTTTCTCCATCAGTTTTGAAAGATAGTTTTGTAGGGTACATCAATCTGGGTTGGAGGTTGTTTTCCTTTAGGGCTTAAAATACTTCACTTCAAGCTCTCCTTGACTTGAGAGTTTGTGTTGAGAAGTCTGCTGTGATTCTGATGGGCTTTCCTTTACAGGTGATTTGTTTTCTCTAATAGCTTTTAATATTCTGTTCTTGTGTTGAATTTCTGGAATTTTGATTATTATATGCCTTAGGGAAGACTTTTTTTATCATGGCTAATTGGAGTTCTATATGGCTCACTTATCTGTATGTCAAATTATTTTTCCCTATTTGGGTAGTTTTCTGCCATTTTGTGAACAGGTTTTTTATGTCATTTGCACTATCTCCTGCTTTTTCAGTGACTCCGATCAATCTCATGTTATTCTTCCTTGCATCATCTAGCAGCTGCTGGATTGATTTCTCCTGGTCCCTTGTTATTTTTAAGAAATCTTTCTCTTTTTTTGATACTGGGGATCGAACTTGGGTCCTTGTGCTTTCGAGGCAGGTGGCAGAACCACTGAGCTAAATCCCCAGCCCCCAAGAAATCTTTCTTTTCATGATTGCTAACCACAATCTTATCTTCTAGATCTGATATTCTGTCCTCATATTGGCTCTGCTGTGTATACTTTCAATGGAGTTTTTTTTTTTGGTACCAGGGATCAAACTCGGGACCTTGCGCTTGTGAGGCAGGCAGCGGAACCACTGAGCTAAATCCCCGGCCCCTCAATGGAGTTTTTAATCTCCTGGATATCTGTTTCATGGATCCCATTGAATCTGTTTCATGGATCCCATTTCTTTCCTATGGTGGACATTCATGGTTCCATCATTTTCCTGAGCGCCTCTATTTTTTTTATCTGTATCTGCCCTAGAGTCACTAAGCATGTCTTTCATTCTGGTCACCATCTCTGTAGTTATCTGAGAAATTATTTTTGCTTCGATTTTTTCTAAAGCCTCGTTCATTTGCTTTGTTACTTCTGCTATTACCATTTAAGAGAGTCTAGGTGGGTGGCTTTTGGATTGTTCCACCTCATTGCCCCCTGGGTTTGCCTTTGGTGAGTTGAAAGTCTGGGGTGGTTGCATCTTGTTTGAGTGTCGTCTCATTTTCCATTTTTTGAAAGTTTAATTCCTGGGTTGACGCTTGTAAATTGCTTATGGTGAGTGGCTTAATTGCTAGTATTCAGAACCCTTAGGAAATGACTACTCAGAGATGTCTTCCAGGTGTAGCTGGCTTTTGAGTCTATTGCAAGATCCTACCTCTTCTGTTTATTAGAGATGAGAAGTTTATGCCTCTGTGGCCAGCCAGCAGTTCTTTGGCACTGGCCTATAGTTTTGGGGGTTTTTAAAAAAGACTTTCAGGCAATCTCAGTCTTGGTATTCCAGGAAGGACAACTGATCAGCACAATCATGTCATCTTGGCTAAAGTAGTACACAATCAGCAAAAACCACAGTATCAAATACAGCCTAGAAAATGACAAACTGTGGTAACTATGAATTTGCCACCTTTAACTGTATGAACTAGATTTGTGGTTTATAACAAAATCTAGGGCTGGGGGTTTAGCTTAGTGGTGCTGTCACCTGCCTCGAAAACACAAGGTCCTGAGTTCGATCCCTGATACCAAGAAAAAAAGTATATAGATACAAAAAATCTAAAATGAACCAGAAAATTGTATGCAATAAATAAGCCCTTAATATGGTGATTTTACCCTTAAAGGAGATTAAAAAGAGGTTGGGGGGGGGATAGAGAAATAGAAGAGGAAGAGATTAGAAGCAAGGCTAGAGAACAAAGGAAGATCATACAAATTTTGGGAAACTGGTGAAGAAGATAGGAGGAAATGAGAAAGGAAAAAATAAAAACAAGAACAGAACAACAACAAAAAAACTAGAAACTGTGTTCAAACAATCAAGAAAAAACAAAATAAGAACAAGAACCAGAAAAGAGGAAAAAAGAAAGAAAAGAAGAGAATAAAGAAGTCCAATTCAAGGTGCGTCTCTACTGTCACTGGTAGACAACATGGGTAGACAGAGTCCAGAGCCAAACTGATTAATCCCAGCAAAAGAGTCATAGCTTTGTGGTGGAGTAATGGGTAATCCCAGTGGGTGTTCCCCTTTAGTTCCACTGAAGTTCAGGCTGGTTTCTGGCTATGAGGCTGGAACCAGATTTGTTGAGCCTGAAACAGTCCATGTGCCTCCTGCCGGCTTGAATTCTGCCCCCCACTGACTTAAACTCTGCTCCCTGACCTCGTGCTGACTTGAACTTGGCACCCTTGCTGAGACACTGGGATCCTCTAGATGAAACAGGCTGGCAGCTGCTCTGAGTTCCGAGCTCAGTTGGCCCCACTCCAAGATGGCTACTGGTCATTCACCCTCTCCTGGGTGACATTTGAGCCCAAATAACTTACCAGCCACTGCAGTCCACTGTGTCCACTGCTCTCTTCCACTGGTGCATTCTCCATGGAGGACTCAGGGGTCACCAGTAGTCTGCAGGTTCGACCTGTCATTCCCATGCCATGAGTCCAGGCTCTGGGAGAAAGTGCTGCTTGCTATCTCCCTCCTCTTCCATTAAAGCTCTCTCTTCACTCTCCCCATGGACTTCAATTCTCACCTCAGAGCCTTCCTGGGCTCCAGGGACCCACTTCCCTCCTTCTTCTCCTCATGCTGCTATATTCCAGTGTGAGGGCACCAAATCTCAGAAAGGCTCTTTCTCTGCTGCTCCCCATTCCACCATCTTCCTAAACTCTAAAGTAAACTTGTACTTTTTATTAAACAGTAATATCTAACATCTGTTGAGCACTAGTTGCACTCTGTGTATTAATTCACTTTATATTCACAATAGTCCTATATGATGAGCACTATTTTTAATCTCACTTTGCTTGGTGCAGTAGCACATGCCTATAATTCCGACTACCTGCGAGTCTGAGGCCTGGGAAATTTAGTAAGATCCTGCCTCAAAATAAACTTTTAAAAGGCTGGGTCTATAGCTTCATGTTGGAGCACTTGCCTAACATATGCAAGACACTGGATTCAAGCCCTAATACCACGCCTTAACAAAAAAAAGGTTTATTAACCCCATCTTATAGATGGGGAAACTGAGGCATAGGGAGGTTGTCATTTGCCTGAGGTCACAGGTGTAGGCCACAACACTGGGATTCACACATAGGTAGTCTGGCTTCAAGGCTACATAGTGTTGTCAAGTTGGAGTAGAGGTCCCTTCCCAAGTTAATATCCACCAATATTAGTCATCATTTGGGGTGTCTGCACTTATTCTCAGGGAAACCAATACAAGGCTTAGCCCCCCCGCCGCAGTTACCCCATTTGCAACATATATTGGCCAGTGTGTATGTGGAGGGATTTTTATTTGGTAAACACCCATAAAGTACATATGTGCCAAACATGGCTCTAAACACTGCACTTAATCCAAAAACAATGCTCTAAAATGCAAACTGGGAAAACTAAGGCACAAAGCAGTTAACTGGGACTCAAACCCTGGAAAAGTGGTGGTATAGCTGGGCATGATCTCAATAGCCATATAACAGCACCATTTGATCAGAGTGGGCCGGGAGTGCCAGAATCAGCCTAGGCAGCAGTGCCTCAGGGCTGACCCTTGAACCGGAACTTGAGGGGCTCAGGGACACCAAAGCAGCCAGTGATTCTGTTCCCACAGGGCCAGGGTTTCATCTGGGTGCCAGTAGGCAAATTTTTACAAGAAACATAATCTTATGTTAAGTGGAAAAGCCAGACACAAAATGCCACCATTTTTATTCATTTATAGGAAATGTTCAGAATAGACAAACTATAGAGAAAATAGATTGATGGTTGCCAGGGTGGGTGGAGGGATGAACTACTAACAAGCACAGAGTTTCTGGTTGGGGTGATATACATGGTAATTAGAGAGTGGTGATGGTTGTGCAATAGACCAAATATATGAAAAAGACACCAAACTGCACCTGGAGCTGTGGCAAAGCTTAGGCGGCCATGATGGTGCATGGCTCTATAATCCCAGCTACTCAGGTGGCTGAGGCACAAGGATTGAGAGTCTGGCTAATTTAGAGAGACCATGTCTCAAAATAATTTTTTTCCCTTTTGGTTTTTTGAGACAGGGTCTCGGTATGTAGCCCGGGCTGGCCTTGAACTCATGGTGATCCTCTTGCCTCGGCTTCCCAAGTGCTTGGATTACAGGCCTGTGCCTCCACACCTGGCTCAAAATAAATTTTAAAAAAGGGTTGGAGTTGTAACTCAGTGCTAGAGCACTTGCCTACCATGTATAAGGACTTGGGTTCAATACTCAGTACCGAAAAAAAAGAGGGGAGCTGGGCATGGCGGCACAAGCCTCTAATCCCAGCGTGCCAGGACACTAAAGCAGAGGATCACAAGTTCAAGCCCAGCCTGGGCAATTTATTGATTTAGTGAGTTCCTGTCTCAAAATCAAAAAGGGCTGGAAAAGGGGGGCGGGGGGCTGGGGATGTAGCTCAGTACCAAGGCACTGAATTTAATCCCTAGTAACACACACACACACACACACACACACACACACACACACACACACACAGAGTGATAGGGGAAGTTTGTGGTCTATGAATATTTCAAAAATTATTTTAAAAACATTTAAAAATGAAACAAAATAATTTCATATGATGCTATGTGCCATGAAAGCAAGAAAATGAAATTCTGGAAGAGATGGTGCCTAGCTGGGGCAGGTAGATTACAGCCTCAGGCAGGATGGTCCCCTCTCTGGGCTGAGAGGCAGCTACATAGTAACAGATGAAGGTGGACAAAGGAACAGCAAGTGCAAAGGTCCTGAGGGACACAAGATTGGCAGGTTCAAAGCAGACAAGAGTGGCACTTGAGCTCGGTGAACTGGGGTGCAGGGAAGGTTAGAGACCCCTGCAGGGTAGGACATAGGCCCCAACAGGGCCTTGCACACCACTAAGTGGTGTTTGGGTTTTGTTCACAGTCAAAGAGGAGCCAAGGGCTGATTCTGAGCAGGAGCAATGTGACCTGGTGCGTGCTTCAGATGACATGCCGTGGGAACACAATAGGAGGGGGCCAGGGGTTTAGCTCAGTGGTTTCGCCACCTGGTACACAAGCCCAAGGACCAGAGTTCGATCCCTGGTACCAAAAAAAAAAAAAAAATATATATATATATATATATATATATATATATACACACATATATACATATATATATATGTATATATATATATATATATACCTGCCTTAAAGTTTGTTCCTTGACAGGAGGAGGTGAGAGAAGCAGAGGACAAAGCCTCTGGCCCTGTGCACCAGTGGCGCTCAGACTAGGAAGATGCCAGCCTGAAACGCTTGTCTAAATGCAGGAAGCCATGGCCATGGCACGCTGATGTTTTTGTCTTGTCACGGCCTCACCTTCCTGTTCTGTGCTGCATCAAGCCCTACCAATTCTTTCCCTGCCACCTCCCAGGTCACCTTTGTATCCTAAGATCTGGCGACAGATGGAAACGCCAGCTTCCAGGCTGGCTTGGGCTCACCTTTCCTCCTTCCCTTATAAAAATATTTTTTTCATATTTCAAATCATACATCATTGGCATAAAAGTGAATAAAAATACAATTTAGCAAAAGAAAGACAAAAGGATATGATCCACAATTCAGAGTTACTCATTTTCAAGATATAAATATAAATTATTCCTGTCCCTTTACATTTATTTGTGATTTTTTTGTGATACTAAAACAACTTTATTTTGCATAACAAGTTTATTTTTTAAAGGCATATAGACAAAATAAACATTTAAACAGATTTTAACTTCTGTCCTAGAATTGTTCCTTTAAGTGTCAGTCTCTAAGCATTTTTAGCTCAGTAATCATCTTCATCAGAGTCCATTACTTTTCTTCTGTTGAACTTAATGGTTTTCTTTTCTGTTTGTTGGCTTCCTTTTTTGAGGACTTCGATTAAACCTTGTTCTGAGACCTTCCCACTTAGCTGTCCATACTTTGCCATCTGTATAAGGTAATGCTCTACTGTTCGTTTTCTCAGGCTTTACAAGTGCTAAGTTACTTAACCCGGCCAGGGCTGATTGATGCAGAACTTGCGTTAAGACACTGTTTCTCATTTCTGCCTCCCTGTGCTTGGCTTCCTGCTGTGCTGCATCAATAGGATCCCCGTGTTTCGCCTGAAGCTCAGCCAGCCTCTGCTTCCTCAGCACCTTCAGCTCCTCGTCCGCCATGGCGCGACCGTCGCGGGGTAGCAGCAGTAGCCACTGTCTGGCCTGCTCTGAATGATCTCACGTAGCCCTCATGGTGCGGGTCACCACATTTATTTGTTTTTGATACTGGGGATTGAACCCAGAATCTTCACACTAAGCTGTATCTCCAGCCCTGTTTATTTTTATTTTGAGACAAGATCTTGCTAAGGCACTAAATGGCTAAGGCTGGGCAAATAAACTTGAAATCCTCCTGCCTCAGCCTCCCAGAGTGCTGAGATTACAGGTGCACAGCACCACGCTAGACTGTTTTTATTTTATTTATTTTGTGGTACGGGGGATTGAACCCAGGGCCTTGCACATACTATGCAAAAGCTCTATCACTGAACTACATCCCTAGCCCATTTTTTATTTTACTTTGAGACAGATGTCTTACTAAATTTCCCACACTGGCCTTATTGAGATTCTCCTGCCTCAGCCTCTGGAGCAGCTGGGATTACAGGAGTGTGCCACCATGCCTGGTTCCTTTCTTTTCTTTTTTTGGTACTGGGGATTGAACTCAGGTCCTTGTGCTTTTGAGGCAGGCGGCGGAACCACTGAGCTAAAACCCTGGCCTGCCCAGTTCCTTTCTTAATTTTTTGGTTTTTGCTTTTATTTGGATTGAGGTAACACATGCACATAATTTGAAGTCAAATTTTCTAAGGATAGAAAATAATTTCCAAGAACAGAATTTCCCTCTTCAGTCTCTCCTTCCCATTGTCCTTCCCCTAAAACAATCACTCTAAGCTGATTTTATTTTGAAATTAACTCCTGTCATTAAATAATATTCCTGTATTACCCCCCTGCTTCTGTACTGAGGGTTGAACCCAGGGCCTTCACATTGAGCTACACCCCAGCTCTGTTTTTATTTTTTGATTTTGAGTCAGGGTCTTGATAAATTGCCCAGACTGGGCTCAAACTTGCAGTCCTCCTGCCTCAGCCTCCTAGATTCCTGGGATTACAGCTATGTGCTGCTGTGCCCAGCCACTTCTTTTTTTTTGTTGCAGGAATTATATTTTTATTAATATCAATATAAAGGGATACTCCTTTTTCAGATAGGAACATTTATAGATAATCTGAAGGTTATCAAGAATTAAACTTTTATTTTACTATATTGAAGACATAGTCTTAAGAATTTTAGTACATACTACCTGGAAAAATTTTTTTTTTTTGGTACCGGGGATCGAACTCGGGTCCTTGCGCTTGCGCAGCAGGTGGTGAAACCACTCAGCTAAATCCCCGGCAGGAAAATTTTCTAATAAGAACGTAGTATTTTTTAAAAGCTTAGAATCAGGCAAAATATCATGCAAGATTCATAAAGAATCTATAACTTGCTACGTAAATCCAGTAATTTACTACTTTTTAAAAGATCAAATATTTAATTTTAACAAGATTAATTACACATGCAAATGAGATAGTTGACCTATATGAGATCCGTTTCGGTAATGTAGGATGAAAATCCAGAAGTTTTTTTTTCCAGCCACTTTTGTTCTTTGGTACCGGGATAAAACTCAGGTCCTTGTGCTTTCGAGGCATGCTTTGGAACCACTGAGCTAAATCAATGGCCCCCCAAAAATTATCTTTGATGAGGTCCATTTTTATTATTTGCCTTACTGCAACTCAGTGAATGGATTCACTTCTGAGCTCCCTGGTTAACTATGATGACCTTGGTTTTGTGTACAGCTTTTGATTATTTTGTTCCCCTCTGTCCCAACTTGGCCTCATTTTCTCAGTATTTTTTGTCAGTTCCACTCCACTCTGCCAAGCGGTCCAGACCTCCTCAAGTTCTTCCACCGCATCTGACAACCTACCCATTCACTTCCTAGGGTCTCAGACCTGTACTGCTCGCCCCTCGCTACCAGGCAGGGAGGGATCCAACCTCCTGCTGTCTGCCTGCTGGCTCACGTGCCCCATTCTTCCCTGCTTTGGCCCCTGCTTTTCGTGGGGCACAGGTTCCAGCTCCTGTAGGGATGGCATGTGGGAAGTAGAAAACTTGAGACTTTCCATATCCAAAACTGTTTTTATTTTAGTGAGATCATCAATAATGGGCTGAGGATTTAGCTCAGTGGCACTGTGCCTGCCTGGCAAGCACAGAGTCCTGAGTTCGATTCCCAGTACTCCTCCCCCCCCAAAAAAATCCTGAATAATGAACAGTGATTTATTCGGGTGTAGAGCTCTAGGTTGGGAATCATTTTCCTTTGAAATTTTGAAGGTGCAACATCATCACCTTCTTGCT
Organism: Heterocephalus glaber; assembly: GCF_053883595.1. Lineage (NCBI taxonomy): Eukaryota > Metazoa > Chordata > Mammalia > Rodentia > Bathyergidae > Heterocephalus > Heterocephalus glaber. Next base: position 18,903,673 of record NW_028258410.1, on the reverse strand, counting down.
TCTGCATTTCGATTGAGGACAAAGTTATTCCAATGCTTTGAATGTAACCTACGTTCTTCCCTCTTCTAAATTTTCCCCCACTTTGGTGTTTTGAGACAGGCTCTTGCTATAAGTCTAGGCTGATGTAGAACTTACTCTGTAGCCCAGCCTGGCCTCTGACTCAGTTCTTCCTCCTGCAGCCTTCCAAGGGTTAGGATCACAGGCGTTCACCTCCCGAGGGCTAAGACCACAGGGGTTCGCCACCACTCCCGGCTCTTCTGGAACTTTAAAGGATCTTTGTTCTCAACATGTTAAAGTTTCACAGTGATGTTCCTTGGCAGCATCTGGAAGTCTGGGACTCAAAAGGACTTTTAGTCCATCTGTTTTACATCCTCTTCTCCACAGATCTCCACTCATTTCGATTTTACTTTCAAAAGCACCTGGTGCACCAATTCCTGAGCTTTTTGGAGTTTTGAAGAGAAAATCAGGTTGGCCTAGTCCTTCCCCAATACAGGTTAAAGATTCAGTTTTCCTGATTTGCCCAGTTGTTTACCATCTGTTCGCTATTCTCCAAAATGTTCTTACTATTTATTGTCTCCTCTCCTATTCTCCAGCCCTTGGGGGTTTTATGCCTTTAAAAAAAAAATTCCTGTATTGTCTACTTAGTGGTGCTTAGGGGATAACAAAAGTAAAATCACAGGTTTGTTTTGCCACCTTTTCCCCAAAGTCTCACAGGCTGATCTTAAAACGGCACTTCCAGCATCCACTGAAATCCTACTCATTCCCCGCTGGGCCTGCCTGACCTCCGCATTCCTCACTGGAAGGCCACACAGCAAGCAAAGCACGGGACTTTCATTTAACAGGAGCCTCCCCAGTGGTGGTTCCCAGTGTGATTACCCTCAGAAATGCTTTTTTTTTGAGACAGGGTCTCACTGTGCAGCCCAGGCTGGCCTCAAACTGACGGCAATCCTCCTGCCTCAGCCTCTCAGGTGCTAGGATTACAAGCTGCACCACCAAGCTATCCCAGCATTTGGGAGGCTGAGGGAGGAAGATCACTGTGAGTTCAAGGCCAGCGTAGACTACACAGTGAGACTCTGTCTCAAAACAAAACAAAACAACCCAAAAAAATTCTCAAGGGGGAATATTGTAGTTTGCTTTGCCCAGATGGAGGAATGGAGACTGAAGACAGGGAAGAGGAAGAAGACCATACAGCACATTGTCAAGGAGGTCACACAGTGGGTAGCCGGAGCTTGATCTCACTGGAGAACTCCAAGAAATGGTTTCCAGGCTCATAGACATTGGGAACTTCGCCCATCCGGAGCACCTGTAGCACTCATGCCACAGCAGGCTGTTTCTATCATTGAGAGCGCCAAAAGGTTTGCCATCACTGGAGTGGGGCACTGAGCCTGCGACTCCCACGGGTCCTCAGTTGAGGAGCACTGCTAGCTTGTGCTGTGCTGACAGGAAGTCCTGTCTTAGTCGTTTCTGTTGCTATAACTGAACACCCGAGAATGGATAATTGATAGAGAAGAAATATATTTCTCACAATTTTGGAGGCCTAGACTGAGAGCCCAGCACAAGGCAGGGGCCTTCTTCACTGGCAGAAGGGCAAAGAAAGGGTGAGAGAGGCCAAGGGGGTCAAACTGGTCCTTTTCTAAGGGACCCACTCCTACATTAGCAAAGGTACTCCTCAATAATGGCATTAATCCTTTAATTACCTCTTAAAGGTCCCACTTCTTAATACTTCTGCATTGGGGATTAAATTTTCAACACATGCTTTTACTGAGACTCATTCAAAACTATAGAAATCAGGGCTGGGCACGTGGACAGAGCGCTTGCCTTAAATGTGTATGGGCCTGAGTTCCACCCCCAGCACTGCAAAATAAAAAATAAAATTGTCAGGTAAAAGAGCTGAAAACATGGGCCAGGAATTTAGCCCAGTGGTTCCACCACCTGCCTTGCAAGCTCAAGGTCCTGAGTTCGATCCCCAGTACCAAAAAAAAAAAAAAAAAGCTGAAAACCAAGACCAGACCAATACCACAACAAGCCTTTATTAAGGAAAAGGAACGATCTGATGGGCTACCTCCTGAACAAAGAGTGCAGCAATGTGGCAGGGGCTGGAACGCCTTTATAGAGGTTGGGTGCGGATTGGGAGGTATGACAGTGAGGGATTGGAGGGTCTACAAGGCATGTCACCAAGGGATCGGAGGAACTTGTGACATCACTAGTTGCCAGGAAGGGAGCGAGTATCAGGTTACTCTTTTGTCGGGAAGAGGGGCATGTTGGGAAGAAGAAGGTTGTCTTTTGGCAGGAGAAGCCATTTTGAGGGCTAGCTTTAGGCAAGAAACACTGTATCATGGGAAGAAGAAAACCAGTTTGGGTGGGAAAGGAAGCCATCTTGGGGTTGGGTTTTAGGTGGGGACGCAGTGGGTTGTAGGAAGAAGGAGAGCTTGTGGTGGGAAATGGGGCATTATGGGAAGGAGAAGGTGGCCATTATATGTAGCAGCTATTTTAAGGAGAAAGAAATCTATCAAAAATCATAACAATACTTAGGCAGAGAGTCACAGGTACTTGCAAAAGAACCAGGACCAAGAGTTTGCTATGGGTGGGGGTGTGGAAAGATGGGTAGAAATTCAGATTCCCAGGCCTGCACTTGAGATCCAGTAGGTCTGTTATCTGTATTTTTTTTAATCTGTTTTTTCTTTCTTTTTTTTTTTTTGTACTGGGGATTGAACTCGGGTCCTTGTGCTTGCACTGCAGGTGGCGAAACCACTGAGCTAAATCCCCGGCCCCTAATCTGTACTTTTTTTAAAAAATAAATTCTCAGCTGTATTCATTGCACTTGACTCCGCTGAATTGTACAGCCCAACTTTTTCATTTTTGTCTAGTAATTCTAGCGTCTTTTACCTGCTAAGCAGACAGGGCCAGATGAAAAATCATGAGTTCATAAGCACTAAAAAATTGTATGGGCTGGGAATACAGCTCAGTGGTAGAGCATTTGCCTGGCACATGCGAGGCCCTGGGACTGTTCCCAGCACCACAAAAGAAAAGAAATTATGCCCATTCTCCCCCCTGTGTAAATGAATGTGAACCGAGGATAAATGATAGAAGTGAATGAATGGATGCCCCACGTGGATCTCATTTTTTCCTATGGTGCAGTGGGTGAGAAGTGGCCTATGTGCTAATCGCTGGTCCCTATGAATTGTGTTGTTACAAGGCAAGGGGAACTGGAGGTTGTAGAGGGAAGCAGAGCTACTAACCAACTGACCTCAGGATGGGGGAATCGCTTTGACTGTCTGGGTCCGTGTAATCTCAAAGGTCCCGATAAAGGAAGGAGGAGGCAGGAGAGTCAGAGTCAGAGAGATGGGAAGGAAGCTAAGGCCAGAATGATGAGGTCCTGGCCTTGAAGACATACAATGGGCCACAAACCATGGAATTTGGCTAACTAGAAGATGGAAAAGGTTGGAAAATGAATTATCTCCTAGACCCTTTAGCAGGAATGCAGCCTTGCTGATACCTTGATTTTAGCCCCTTGATGATTCTAACCAATAAAAACATGAGATAATAAATCTGTGTTACTTTAAAACAATTCTATGCCATAAATACACACACACACACACACACACACACGCACACGCACACACACAAGCATGCACGCACGAGCGCACACACTTGGAATTGAACCCAGACCCTTGAGTATGCTAGGCAAGAGCCCGCCCTACACCCCAAGCCCAATTTTCTTTTTTAATAAACTATCAACGTTCTTTTTGTTGGTGTCCCTGTTTTGTTGTCTTTTTCTAAGCTCTAGGAAAAGAGTGATGAACAAGACTTCATTTCCACACCTTTAAAACTGGGCTAAGAGAGCCGGGGATTTAGCTCAGTGGTTCTGGCGCCTGCCTCCCAAGAGCAAGGTCCTGAGTTCGATCCCCAGTACCAAAAAAAAAAAAAAAAAACTGGACTAATAAGAATACTTACCTTGGGCCAGGGATTTAGCTCAGTGGTTCTGATGCTTGCCTTGCAGGCACAAGGTCCCAAGTTTGATCCCCAGTACCAAAAAAAAAAGAATACTTACCTCTAGAGTTTTTATAAGGATTAAATAAATGAGCAGAACACACTTGGAAAAATGCCTGGTATAAAATAAATGTTCAAGAGTTAGAAGCAACCAGGTGTGGCGGGACACACATGAAATCCTAACACCCTGGGAGGCTGAGGCAGGAGGATCATTGAGTTTGAGCCTAGCCTGGGCAGCCAGACCCTGTCTCAAAAATAAATAAATAAATAAATAAAAAGGGCTGGGGATGTAGCTCAAAGAGAAGGCCCTGGATCCAATTCACAATACTGGGGTGGGGGTGGGGGTGAGATAAAAGGTGGAAGAAAGGAAGAAGAGAGACCAGATCTTTGCTTTTGGGAAGCTTACATCCTAGGATGCGAAATGGAAAAATAAAGTCAGGAAGGAACGGGAGAACGAAGGAAAGGAGGGAAGGAAAAAAGCAGGAAAAAAATCTGATATCAACAAGTACCTCAGAGACACTTTTTTTTTTTTTTGGTACCGGGGATTGAACTCAGGTCCTTGCGCTTGCAAGGCAGGCGATGGAACCACTGGGCTAACTCTCCGGCCCCAACAATTTCTTGTGTTTAAGACTAGTTTAGATGGCAGCAGCTGAGGGTCAAACCCAGCCTCCTGCCTACTTTCCTGTGGTCCACCTGCTAAGAATGACTTCACATTTTTAAATGGTTGAAAAAAAATTCAACCAGGAATAGTATTTCACACCAGGTGAAAATGACAAATTTCAGCATCCATAAAGTTTTATTGGAACACAGCCATGCCTGTCTGCATCTCCCACAGCTGCTTTCACACTGGAGCCGAGTTGGCACCACATGGTCACAAGCCCCACAAAGCCCACAGAATTTATGTCAGTTCTTTAGAGCAAAAGTTCGCTGAACCACCCTGGTCTTCACTGAGTGGCCAGGGAGGGCCTCCAGGAACAGGTGACATTTAAATGGAGGGGATGTGAAGCTGAAACAAGGAGGAAGAGTGGGCAGATGGGCAGAACAGCTCAGGCAGAGAGAACAAAGGCAGGAGTGGTCTCTAATCCTCTAACAGCCCTCTGAGGAGAAGTGCTGTTAAAAATGTGCTGGGGCACTGGGGCTCTGTGGCCTCCCTGGCTTGGGAGCAGCAATGCCTGGCGCTGAAGCTGACTGTGCCCTGTGTCAGTGACTTGTCCACTGGGCACGGCACTGCAGCCCAGGAACTGTGTGTCTGGTGGTTTTATTTACCTTCCTGAGGCAATGACCCAGGATTTTAGATTCATTCACAGGAAGAGGTATGAAGTGCAGGTGCTGTGCAGCTTCAGGGTTGGCAGCAGGCCCAGAGGAAGCCAAGGCCAGGGTCGCACCATCGGCACAGTGCCCTGACTGGGCCGTGACTGCAGGTGCTGTGGAGGGGGCAGTGGGTCAGAGAGTGGCGAGAGGGGCCGCCCTCGGCATCTTCCAGCCAGGTGTTTTTGTTCTTACATTTTGTATTTTTGCTGTACTGAGATGTGGGGACTGAGTCAGGGGCCTCCATCATGCCAGTAAAAGTTCTACTGAGCTCTGTCGCCAGCCCTCCCTGAGGTTTTGTATGGCTGGAAAAGGAGTAACAGCCTCAAAACTCAGTTTAATTGCCAGAGAGCTCCCAACTCTCCATCCTGTGTGGCCTAGTTCCCTTCCCCGCGGGCTCTGTGCTAAATGATGGAAGCGGGCTATTTGGCCCATTTTAGAGCCAGGAAAACAGATAGTTCCAACCCACTGGGCCACTGGTTAAAGTCAGACTCTGCTCCTGAACTCCAAGCTTCACCATTTGCTAGCTGTGTGACTGCAAGATGGGTTGGCTCCCCTGTGCTTCCATTTGGCGATTATGATTGTATCTGCTGCAAAATTATGTTAGGAATTAAGGAAACAATAGCTCAGCATCACACCTGCAGGCCGGCCTTGGTCAATCCTGGAGGAGCGTAACCACAGTCACTCAGTTAGTTTTGACAACAGTCTTAAGAGGTCAAGAACTCAGTTTCAGTCCAACAGGTCTCTTCTCAGGCCAGTTCCTCAGGGCCAAAACCCTGACTTCATCCTCTTTTATCTGTCACAGTCCATCAGCAAACCCCGCCCTTAGCCAGAGTCCAGCCATCCTAGCACCGGCATGCATCACCTTCATCCAAACCACCATCTGCCTGCATGTAGATTATCTCAAGGCCTCCTGGGTAGTTTTAGGGCTTTTGTCCTAGAATCCCACCCCCTACCCCACTTAACTCTCCCCAAGCAACCAAGATCATGTTCTTTCCCAGAATGATACCCTTCTGTGGCTTTCTGACACACCTAGAATGAACTAAATCACTTATTTTTCAATGGGTGAGTGTCTACTCTGTGCCTGGTACTGTTTTAGGCACTGAAGATAAAACAGAAAACAAAACAGACAAAAATTCCTCTATTCATAAAGGTTCCACCCTCACTGAGGGAGATAAGCGACAAATATGTGAGTAAAACAAACGGTATCTTAGGAGACCTGTGGAAAAATAGTTAAGGTGTGAGGGGTTGGATTTTATACAGAGTGGTCAGGGAAGGCCTAATGCACAAGGGAAGGGTTAAAAGCTGGCAAGTGTGAGAGGAGAGTCCAAGGGGGTACCTTGGAGCCTTCTAGACAAGGGGCGTGGTAAGTGCAAAGGCACAAGTGTTCTTGGTGTTGGGAGCACGCGGAGGAAGCCACTGGGACAACAGTAAAAAGCCTGATGTTGAGTGCGCTGTCACTGAGGCAAAATACCAGAGAGAAACAACTCAAAGGATATTTTGGCTCATAGTGAGAGAGACAGAGACAGACAGAAGGAGACAGGAACCAGGACAAGATATGGTCCCCAAGGTCATGCCCCATGACCCACTCACTCCTACTAGGCCTCACCTCCTGGGTTTCCATCACTTCCCAGGTACACCATTCAAATTATGAATCTATCAATGAGTTAATCCACTTATGAAGTTACAGCCCTCCTGATCCAATCCCCCTCCAAAAACCCTATTTCTGAACACATGAGCCCTCTGGGGGACATCTTAGATCCAAACTATGAGTGTTAGTGTGTGTGTGTGTACAGCTTCATGGGGTCAAGGGGGCAGGGCTGATTCCTATAGGTTGTGCAAGATTTTATTTTTTTTGATTGGAAGCCATTACAGGTTTTGAGCACAGGTATGACTAGAATTTTAAGGGATCACTTTGGCCCATGTGTGGAAGACCAAAAAGAGCCACATCAGAGTCAGACCATTCAGAGAGCTGCTGTGATTATGCAGATGAGATACAGTAGCCTGGACATGAAGGAAGAGGCAGGGGTCAAAGCCAAAGGCCTTAGGACAAGGTATCAGCCTTCCTGATGGGGTCCCACCTACCCTCAAAACCTCACCTTGTACCTTCCTGTAGCCCTAATCCCATAAAGCACTGCTGTATGAAGAGCAGAGGTCAATTAACAATTTGTTGATGCCAAGTGATGGGCACACCTGTAATCCCAGCACTCTGAGAGGTTGAGGCAGAAGGATCAAAAATTCGAGCCCAGCCTAGGCAATCTAGCAACTCAGGATGACCCTTCCTCAAAATAAAAAATTAAAAAAGGGTTGGGGATGTAGCTTAGTGCTAGGCATGGGTTCAATTCCTCCAGAACCCCCCACCCCCACCCCAGACAAGCACTTGTTGAATCAGACAGAACCTGAGGACGTAGCTCAGGCCTTGGGTTCAATCCCCAGCATTGCAAATAAAAACGTTTTGTTGAATCAATGAACATATGAATGAATGATCTGTTCCTTCATCTTCAGCACCTGTTTATTTTGAATCTTGCTATGTATTTAGCCCAGGCTGGCCTTGAACTCTCAGTGATCTTCCTGCTTCAGTCTTCCCAGTGCTGGGATTACAGGTATGTACTACCACACCCGGCCCTCCGCACCTATTTTGTTTGTTTTTAAAGTACCGAGGGTCAAACTCAGGACCTTGCGCTTGAGGCGCCACTGAGCTACATACCCGGCCCAGTTTTGGTTTTTTGAGGCAGGTTCTCAATATGTGGTTCGGACTGGCCTTGAACTCACTATGTAGCCCAGGCTGGCCTCACAGGGATCCTCCTGTCTCGCCTCCCGAGTGCTTGGATCACAGGCATGCGCCACCACGCCCGGCCTTCAGCACCTATTTTAAATGCCATATAGTCATAAATGATTACAGATGGAATGCTGAACAATCATTCAAGTCCACGTGGTTATTCCTCTCAACAGGTGAGGAAAACTGAGGCTAGGATTGCAAAGTGCACCGCCGGGATCCCTAGAACAGTCGAGACTTCAAATTGAGCCCATCCCCTTCCCTCCATTTAGCAGAGGAAATTCCAGAGCACTGGGTGGAGGGTACTATCCCTCAGGGTGAGTCACAGGGACCTCACAGGAGTTCACCCGAAATCGCACTCGGCCAGCGACGGAGAAGACCGGACCCTCTTGCGAGGAGGCTTACTCTGCACGGCGCCCAGAAAGTCCCACAGCTGTCCTCCCACGCACCTCCTCCTACCCTTGGGCCATTGAGACGACAGGACAGAGGGTCGTCCCGTCGTGGCCGAGGCCCCGCCTTCACTCGCCGGCCCGCTCGCGCCTCCAGCGGAAGCCGGAAGCGACGTGGGCCGTGCTATCCCTAGGGCTCAGAACTCGGTGGTCTTGGAGGCGTCGCAGGATTGGGGAGAAGATGGCGGAAGAGGAGTGAGTGGGTTTTTCCGGGCTGCGGAGGCGGCAGGGCTGGGCCCCCTGCGGGTGACGGCTAGTCTCTGGCTTTGGAAGGCGGAGCTCCTTGTGGCAGTTGGCTCGCAGTCTGTGCCGGCGCCTGCGAGAAGGGCGGGATGGGTCTGGGCGTACTTGGGCCCTACAGCCTCTTTTAGGCTGGGGATCTGGCACTCAGCGCAGGCCTTGAGATCACTTTTGCCGAAACCGCTAGCCGTATTTCACTTTCCCAGGTTCCAATTAGCTGAAGATTACTAAACGCTCTGCCTCCTCCAGGAAGTCCTCCCCATCCCCCACAACACCTCCTACTCAGCCAGTCCCCTGTGTAATGATTAGTTGTCGCGTCTGTGTAATCCACTAAATTTCATTCATTCATTAACCTGTCTACGTAATTGGAGGCCCTGCCTGGGCACCTAGTAGCAAAGGAGACAGATCAGGAGCTGCCTTCAAGGACCTTCCGCTGTAGTGGGAGAAGAGCATAAATAGACAAGCAAAATGGTTTCAAGTTCTGTTAAGCACGACGAAGGAAATGCTGTAGAGTGGTGTGAGGTTAGGGGAATCTGTGTAAGAAGCAACGTTTGAGTTGAATGAACAGAAGGAGGGATAGGAAGGGGGTGATATTACGTCCAAAGGGCCCGAATCAAGAAATGATTTAGTACTTTGGAGTGAAGGAAAAGCAGAATGGTTGGAGTGTAGACACCAGGGGGGCTAGTTGTATATGGTGAGGTGTGGGGAGGGTCTGTTTTCTCCAGACCACCGTTAGTCCATCCCCATACCTGGAGATGGTTACCATCCCCCCTTGTCACATAGATGTCCTGTCTGGAGTGTGTGAAGATTTAACAGGAACTCCTCGATTAATACTGGTCTCCACCACCTGGCATGTTTCAGATGCCTCTGGTCAAATGGGTGGCAAGTCATTTAGTTGACTTATTTATTGATCCCTCTCCTAGACACTAAACTAGGCCTCAGCAGCACAAAACAGACGTGGTATTGCTCAGTGATTTGAGTTTGAAAGCTTGATTCTGCCATTGACTGAGATGTTGGCCAAGTTACAGAACCTTAAGAAGTGTTGTATTACCTATTTCCTGGAATGAGCTGGGCTGAATAAATAACAATTTTCATAATTACTATGATCATTATATCAGTTTGCACTAGTTCACAGCCACAACACAATGGAAGAAGAGTGTGGGCACATAGCTGTGGGGTGGGGAAATTGGGGTGGAGTGGGGTATTACAGAACCGGTAACCTGAGCCTTAGGAAATCTGAGAAGCATTTTGTAAGATGGGGTAGAACATTCTGGCCAGATCAACAACTAGGCAAGTTCAAGTGGCTTTTTCAACTTGCAAAAATAATCCGAGGAAAAGAACGTAAAGTGGGGAAATAAAGTGTTGGGCCTCGGGATGTGATGAGATTCCAGTCGGGGTCCCCCGTCAAGTATTGAAGAGCAGGCAAAGTTTCTGTGTGGGCCCTGCCTCCCTCATTCCTGTCCTTTAGGTGGCTCTGTTGAAAAGGACCTGAGGGCCCAGGGATTTAGCTCAGTGGTTTCTCCGCCTGCTGTGCAAGTGCAAGGACCTGAGTTCAATTCCCAGTACCAAAAAAAAAAAATGCAGCTTTAAGAAAAAAAAGAAAAGAAAAGCAGCTGAGACCACTCCTACCTGCTGTGCATCCTGCTGTGCAGGCAGGGGTTTCCTTCCTTCCTCTCTTGCAAAACCTGCCACTCCCATAAAACACTTTGCCCAGTTTGAGGTGTGCATATTAATAGTTTAGAGCCTTTTTTCCTTTGTCTAATTCTGCTGCTTGTTATGTCTTCCAACAGGTTCTCCAATACAACTCTGGAGAGTTTCAATGTCACCCTCCACACTACCTTGGGTGTCACGACAAAACTGGTGCTCCCAACCCCTGCCAAGCCCATCCTCCCTGTGCAGACGGGGCAGCAGGCTCAGCAGGAGGAGCAGTCCAGCGGCATGACCATTTTCTTCAGCCTCCTTGTCCTAGGTGAATGTGCGCCATGTGGAGTGTCTGTGTATCAGCCCTGTGGCTACTGTTGACTTTATGGAGTCTCCCTCCCACTTGGCTCTTGCTTTAAACACCCTGGGCAAACCTTCAGTTTATAACCACCCTGGGGCACTCCCTTCGCCTTAGGGAATCACAGAAAAGCCCTTAATACATTATTTTAGATGGTCTTTGGAAGAAAAAAACTAAAGAATTTTTAATCAAGAATCTTGAACATTTAATTTAGTGGACTTCAAATTCTGTTCATAGAAGTCTGCGCACTTGTGTATGTATGTGTGTATCGGGTGGCGAGAGGCAGCAGAGTCAAATGTGAAGGTATCAATAGAAGCAGTATTTTTTCCCTTATGTTTATTAGGCTTCAATGTACATTTTTGTTTTAAATTTATTTATTTTAGTTTGGGTTTTGTTCGTTGTTTTGTTTTGTTTTTTTTGTTTTTGGTACCGGGGATCGAACTCAGGTCCTTGCGCTTTCGAGGCAGGTGACAGAACCACTGAACTAAATCCCTGGCCCTGTTAATTTTTTGAGAAAGGTCTCACTACATACTCCAGGCAGGCCTTGAACTCAGTATGTAGCCCAGGCTGGCCTTGAACTGGTGGCAGTCTTCCTGTCTCAGCCTCCCAAGTGCTGGGATTACATGTGTGAGCCACTATGCCTGGCCTTGTTTTGTTTTTTGACACAGGATCTCTATTTATTTGGATTTTTGTTGTTGTTTTTGTTTTTTTGAGACAAGGTCTCATTGTGTAGTTCAGGCTGGCCTTGAAACTCACTATGTAGCCCAGGCTGGCCTCCAACTTGCAGTGATCCTCCTACTTCAGCCTCCTGAGTGCTGGGATTACAGGTGTGCACCACCATGCCCTGCTCAATGTAAATTTTTTTTTTTTTTTTGGTACCGGGGGCTCGAACTCCGGTCCTTGTGCTTGCGCAGCAGGTGGTGAAACCACTGAGCTAAATCCCTGGGCCTCAATGTAAATTTTTATTAAAGGTTTCTTTTAAAAAATTTTATTAGTGTATGTTTATGATATATAATAAACAGTCATTATGAGGTAATGGCATACACTCATATTGCATCTTGATCCTTTTTTTAAGGTTTTCCTGCTGAGTGAAGATCAGAACTCTTGTCCCAGCACACCATTTATCTCTTAGCGTGCCCATTAACCATGGTCATGACCTTTGCTGTACCCATGGGCCACTTATACTCTTACTTTCTTATGTAATAATTTAGTTTAAGTGGATTCATTCAAACTTAAATGTTATTTAATTCACCTTCCTCCTTTAGTAGGTGAGCAAATTTAAGCTCAGAGATGTCAAATAATTGGCACATCTGGTTAATAGGAGACTAGAGGCTGATGTCTAGGGTGCCAGACCTCAGTCAAGAGATTTAGATAACAGGCAAAAACTAGCTAGGTTGAGGCAGGAGGATCACAAGTTTGAGCCCAGCCTGGGAAATTTAGGAACATAGTTCAACTTTATCTCAGAATTTAAAGGGGGGGAGATATAGCTCAGTGCAAAGGCCCTCCAGTAACACACACACACGCACGCACGCACGCACGCACGCACGCACGCACGCACACGCCAGAGGCAGAAACTCCCATAGTCAGTAGATAATTGTTTTGGACAGAAGAACTCAGGCTGAAACTACACAACCACTTTGGATTAGCTGACTAAGGAAGAAAGAGTTTAAGAGTTTGACCCAACTCCAGACTCTTGTTTGAAAGTGAACTTGATATGTTTACATTTGCTGCTTTCTAAAAAAATAATACCAAAGTCATCTTTCTAATTAGATTAGATTGTTTCAAAAGATTCAGAGGTGGAACTGGGTTTTCATTGCATATTTCTCTGATGTCTCTTAGGATTGGATTTTGAAGAGTATAATATCTTTCACATTTTTATTCAGAGTGATGAGTGATCATATAATTACAAAAATAGAGTAATTTTATTTGAAACCTAGGATTCATCCTTGTCTGTCATAGAGTTTTAAAAACTTTAAAATTGAATACCAAGGGTGGGGATTTATCTCAGTGGCACCGCACCTGCCTCTCAAGTATAAGTTCCTGAGTTCGATCCCCAGTACCAACAAAAAACAAAACAAAAGAAACAAAAAATTGAATACCGAGAAAGTACACAGACCAGAAGTGTACAATATCCCACGTAGATTTAACACACCCTGGAAATTTTTTTACCCTGTAAATCAAGGACTCCTTTTTGTTTTGGTTTGGTTTCGTTTAGTAGTTGAATACAAAGAAGAAAAGCAGTTCTTTTCTCAATTAAAAAAATCTCCTGAAGTCTCCTTTCAGGATTATGTATTATTAGTCTGTTTACATTGGCTTCAGCTTGCTGTGCTAGAGCATATAAAAGGCAGGCCTAGAAGAAACTTTCATAATCTCCTTTTTAAAGGGAGAGTGAAAAGCGTGAATAAGACTTCCAAAGTAGCTTTCAGGGTGTGGAGCATTTAAGATTGCTTATGCACTGGGGCTTTTTTCATGCTTTTAGTATTTAAAGTGGGATTTTCTAACTGGTTAAATTTTTTCAGAATTAAATATTTATATTAAAATAACATCACAGAGCTGGGCATGGTGGTGCACACCTCTAATCCCAGCACTGGGGAGGCTGAGGCAGGGGGATCAACTGGATTTTGAGGCCACCCTGGGCTACATAGCAAGTTCAAGGGTAGCCTGAACTGCATAGTGAGACCCTGTCTCAAAATTAACATCGCAGATTGATAGTTAAAATCACAAAGTGGAAAGAGGACAAAATTTCTTTTCTCTGGCCTCCTGGTACTTTTTGGTGGGATTGAAAAAATCTGATTTGTCAGTATGGGCTCTAAGGGTGGCCAGTTAATAGCCATTTAGATTGTTTAAAAAGCAGAGCTATGTTTAGAACTGTTAAATTAATACTGTGATTAGTGAGATGGTATACCACCCAGGTGCCAAATAAAGGAAAGAGACGCATATGCTAACATTTGGAGCATAGAATTGCATTGGGAGTATTCGTGTGAAAGGACACTATTTTTCTTATTTTTATTTTTTGATTCAGAAATACTATTTTCTAATAGAGTTACATCTTTTTATCCCCTTTCTTTCTTCCTTCTTTTTCTTTTTTTCTCTTTTTTGGCATCCTAAGGATCCAAGCCAGGGGCACTCTGCCACTGAACTCTGTCCCCAGCCCTTTTTATTTTTTGAGATAGAGTCTTGCTAAGTTACTAAGTTGCCAGAGCTTGAACTTGAGATCCTCCTGCCATGGCCTCTTGGTGCTGGGATTACATGCGTGTGCCATTATGTCTGGGCATCTTCTCTTTTCTTTTGTGGTAGCACCCCTGTGAAGAAAGTCAGGCATTACTCTTGTTTGGGAGGTTGAGGAATGAAGGCCTCCAGCCAGGTGGGAGGTGGTAGAGCTCACAGTGGTTAAGTGCACAAAGTCAGAATGAGACTCCCTGCTTCAGTAACATCCCTGGACTTCGACATCCTGACATCCCAACACCCTGAAGCTGCTTTTCTCATGACAGCTGGTGAGGAAGTTTGGAGGATTGAATGAGGCAGCATTGGGAAGTGCTGTACCCAGCTGGAGTAGCCAGCTGGGGGCAGGAGTCACTGTCTTCAAATTTCTTTAATGTTCTTGTCATCAAACTGAAATTTTTACTTTTTCCTGTTTGTAAAGTACCCTCACTTCTGGGCCGGGGATTTAGCTCAGTGGCACTGCGCCTGCCTCGAAAACACAAGATCCTGAGTTCGATCCCCAGTACCAAAAAAAAAAAAGAGAACCAGTTATATGGTGCAAAATATTTCATATCCACATGATCAGTTACAGTTGCATTTATGTAAAAGTAATTTCACCAACTTCCTATTTCAAAAAAGTAGGACCATTTCTAATAATCAGGAAAATTTGAGTAATTGTAAATGGTTGTATTAGGTTTTACAGTTTATTACAAAGTTAACCACTGGAGAACAGTTCAGGCATAAAAAGAAATATAAAGAAAATATAATAAATACTATCAGTCTGCCTCTAGGTTAAGAATCAATAAAAATACAACAGACGTTCACTGTGTCGTTGCCAGTTGTCCATTATCTTGATGGCCCTGCAGAAGTAACACTGCCTTCAATGGGGTGTTTACTGTTCAGAATTGGGCTTTTAAAACAATGTCTTATTTTTTCCCCACAGCTATCTGCATCATATTGGTGCATTTGCTTATCCGATACCGACTGCATTTCTTGCCAGAGAGCGTTGCTGTTGTTTCTCTAGGTAAGTGCGTCTCAGTGACCTCACAATAAAAGCAGTAACAAAAACTACATTTTCGACGTGCCTTCCTCCTTAGCACCAGCAACCACAAGAGGCGCATCACATACCTGATTCCATTTCCACTGCTCTATATCCTGCTCTAGTGTTTCGAGTCCACTTTCCAGAGAAGGATGCTGGGGCTCAGAGAAGGGTGGCAGGTTCCTGAAGGTCATGCAGAGTCCATCTGTGCCCCCATCGGCCCTTTCCTTGGGCTTCTTTTTGTCCTTTGAGCACATTGACCTTACAGTTTAGGGTGGCGAAATGGCTCCCTAATATTAGTTAGAGGCAGCCAACCACTTAGTATCTCTCTTGTTTCCTGTGGCATTTGTTAAGATAGTTAGCTTCTAGGCGGAGTGGAGTGGATGAATCTGTGTAACAACAGATGCGAACACAGGCACATTCATTGAATAGTTAATGAAGGATGAAGCAGAGACTTTAATTAGTGTCAAATTCAAGACTAAAATGGGGGGAAGGATGCTTAAGGCACAGTGAATGGTTATACTAAGGCTCCCTATAGCTTAGCAGTTGACAAAATTGTAGTTACTTTTGTTAGTCTCCACTTGCCTGCTGATAAATATTTTTTCCTTATCACCTCTGATTCGTTGTAAGTTGTCTTTGCTTTATAGGTCTTGTTTAATGGGGTAGTGATGCTTTCCCAATCTGCGTGTGATGTAAGTTTGCTTTGGAAATGGACATTCAGATTCTGTTCAGCAGCCTTGTCTTTTCCCATCGTCACCTGCCTTCCTGCTACCCTAGTACAGACCCCCCTATGTTTGCCTTGGACCACACTGCTGCTCAGGGGCAGACTCAGGCTGTGAGCCTCCACACTGCCGTCTTATAACGTCTGGGTTCAATTTTAAGGACAGTCACCACTCTGTAGTACTGATCTTGAGTCCAGAGTAGGAAACCAGTTTTAGTCAGAGTTCCTGTTCCCTGTTTAGCAGATTCTAACAACCTAACAAGATACTTCTGTAGCTCTGAGAGTGCAGAGCTTACTCATTAACATTCCTTTCCTGCTATTAGGCACTCAGAAAATAACCTTCATAGCTAATATCCAGTACTCTGGGGCATTTGATAAAGACTTAAAAAAAACACTTCAAGAAATTTACAAAAAAAAAGAAAGAAAAAAATTTTCAGTTTTGTGGTCAGTTTCATAGTTCTTTTGGTTTTTCAGACAGGGTTTCACTTTATAGTTCAGGCTGGCCTTGAACTCACTGTGTAGCCCAGGCTGGCCTTGAACTGGGGGGAGGGGGATCCTCCTGCCTCAGCCTCCCCAGTGCTGGGATTATGGGCTTCTGCCACCATGCCCAGCTTGCGGTTTCTTAAATGGTAAGAATTATAGTTGGTGTTATTTAGTTATGGTGCATATAAAAAAATGATAATTATTATTATTTTTTTTTGGTACCAGGGATTGAACTCAGGTCCTTGCGCTTGTGAGGCAGGCAGCAGAACCACTGAGCTAAATCCCTGGCCAAAAATGATAATTCTTTATAGAGCAATTTGGTTTGCAATGTCATGTTCTCTCTTTTTTCTTTTCTTGTGGTACTGGGGATTGAGTGCAGGGGTGTTCTCTACCACTGAGTTACATCTTCAGGCCCTTTTATTTTTATTTTGAGATAGGGGCTCACTAAATTGCGCAGGCTGAGCTTAAACTTTGGATCCTCCCGCTTTAGCTTCCCAAAGCGCTGCAATTACAGGTGTGCATCACTGTGCCCAGCTTTCGTTGTCTCTCGAGTGTGTGGGTTAACTGTGGCTCGCTGAACACCAGTGCTTGTATTGGAGCTTACAGCAGACATTCTCAGTTCCCTACCCAAAAGCCATTTCCCTCTTCTTTCTGATCAGAGAAGACACTTGATCAAAATTAGGTATCTGTTTTAAAGGAACAAGAAGACATGGCTTGTGGGTAGGCAGCCAACAGTGTCAATTTGGTCTTTGCAGCCGGACATGTGGTGCATACCTATGATCCCAGTACTTTGGGAGGCTGAGGCAGGAAGATCATAAGTTTGAGTCCAGCCCCGGGAACTTAGTGACTTAGTGAGACCCTGTCTCAAAATAAAAAACAGGCTGGGTGTGTAGCTCAGCGAGAATGCCGTGGGTTCAACCTGCAGTGAAGAAAAAACCAAAAACAGCTTGGTCTTTGCCCTCATGGTAATTACACTCTCCTTTTCCCTTGGTTGAGAGGGCGGAGCCCAGTCTGGCCAGCAACAGTGAAGGGAGCCGTGCTGTGTGATGGGTCCCGGGAAATGTTTTCTTCCTTCCTTTAATTCTGCTGATTGAGGAAGTGACGCCTGGATGGTTGCCATCTTGCAACCACTGTGGCTCAAAGGCAAAAGCCAGAGCTGGGCATTGTGGCTCATATCTGTAATTCCAGGACTCAGGGAGGCTGAGGCAGGAAGATCACGAGTTTGAACCCAGCCTGAGCAATTTAGTGACTTAGCAAGACCCTGTCTCAGAATCTTGTAAAAATATATTTTTTTAAAGACTGGGGATGAGCTCAGTATGAAGGCCCTGAGTTCAGACCCTAGTACCATCAAAGGAAAAAAATAAAAGACAAAAGCTGGAATGGCAGGAATTGCCAAGGTGAGCGATGAGAAGCCCAGATGCTTGATCTCATTGCTGCTTTGTTGACTCATACCCTGGAGCTGCCTGTCTCAGTGCCGCCTGCTCCATCAGATAATGAAATCTGCCCTTTAAGCCATTTTTAGTCAGGTGTTCTTTTACTTGCAGCTAAAAGTGTCTTAACCAATACTGAACTTTTTCCATTTCAAGAGGCCAAACCCAATTGAAATTGATTGAAAGAGAACAGATTGGTATGGGTAGGGCAGCACACCTCTTCGCTTCTGTGAAGAAAAACTGCAGGTAGTGTGAGCTTCAGACAGCTGGTCCGACAGCTGGGTTAGGCCTTCTGACTCAGTTCTCCACTTCTCAGCAGTGCTTCCTGTGCCCTGCCCACCCTGTGTGTCCTGGCTTCCTCTCAGCCCCACTGGCCGCAGTTGCCCGGGGAAAGCTGGCCTGCTCTTCTCTCTGGTAACTAGGTTACCTTGTGACCACCTCAGAACCCGAGGTGATGGTGTTAGAGGTCAGCTGAAGCTCTCCATCTGCAGGGCTCCTTGCTCCATAGACTTCACAGAACTGCAGCCCATAGAGCCAGCCCTGGGATTGGTGATGGACAGTAAGGCCTGCTTTCAATATGGCTTTGCTAACGCGGGCAATTGGAAAACAGCAAGTACATCCAGAGAGTGCTGGGGTACAGGGAGTATTTTTATTGCATTAGAAGACACTTACTTAGAATCTGGAAATGCTGACAAAGCATTGAGACTAGTTTTGCATTTCATAAAGCTATAGAAGTTGGAGCAAAACTTTTTTCCTGCTGGAGCACCGTGTAACAAAATACTGAGATCACTACCATTTCAAAAATGTCCAACTTTTGTGCCAAGAAATAATCCAGATGAAGCAGCCAGAGCAAGTGAGGTTTGTTCTTTCAGGATAAATTCTTCTAGCCAGAGGTTACAAATAGCCAGCCATAGCTTAGAGCCATCACTGGCCGCCTGTGTTTTGGCTCAACCCTCTGTGTTCCCGGGTAAGACTTGGTGTAGAAAAGTGCAGTGTGCCCACCCGCACCTCAAAGCACTTCGCCCCGCTACTTCATTGTATTTTCCAATGAGGGTCCAGCCATTTTTTCATTCTTTATAGAAAAAGACCATCAACATGAAGTTTGCTTTTTGCAGTATTGGGGTTGCACCCAGGGTCTTGTATGTAATAGACAAGCACTCTGCCACTGGCTATACCCCTAGCCCTTTTTTTTGGTACCGGGGATTGAACTCGGGTCCTTGCGCATGCGCAGCAGGCTGCGAAACCACTGAGCTAAATCCCCGGCCCCTAGCCCTTTTTATTTTAGCCTTCCAAGTAACTGGGTCAACATGAAAACCTGAAGAGATTTCTGTGTCCCTTATTCAAAGCTTTTAGAATACGTCCTGTATTTTATAGAATTCTGTAGTTTTGACTTTAAACAATGTTTTTCCTCACAAACCACTGTACAAAAAAAAAGAAAAATCTTGTCCATTGATGTCTTCAGCTATTTTTAGTATGCTTTATTCTCTTCCAAGCCAAGTATAGGCGTGTGTGTGTGTGTGTGTGTGTGTGTGTATGTATGTGTTCGTGTTCTTTCCACATGTTAGTCAAGTTCACACTTCGTTTTATTGGCCATGTAATATTTACTCACTTTATGTATTGTGGCTAAAATCTATAAGGAATGAAAGTAAAATAATTTTATTGCCCATATCTTCTGTTGTAAATAGCAAATACAGGATCCCCTCTCCCTCATCATGGTTTATTGTAGAGTGAATAAAGGCCAGAGTAGGGTTAAAGGGCTGGAAATTTGACTTTAAATGCTGAGGGTTAGCCTCAATTGTGGGGATAGTTAGAAAAAACATATTTTGTGAACTTGAGTAAATAGGATTCCCACCAGCACCCCCCTTTAACCTTCTTAACCATGCTTATGCTTTTAATTATATTAATTCCTCCCTACTTTTTAAGAGTAGTACTTTTTTTTTTTTTTTTTTTTTTTGGTGCCAGGGATCCATCTTGGGTCCTTGCACTTGCGCAGCAGGCAGTGAAACCACTGAGCTAAATCCCCGACCCTAACAATAGTACTCTTTTTGTCAATGAGGGTTTTGAGAAGATGATGATGACAAAAAGCAGTTCCTAAGTTATCAACTAATGTTAATTCAGAAAAAAGCAGATACAATAATTATATTTCAGTGAACTTAAGTTCTAAAAAGTTCTTTAAAAACATATCAAAAGAGAACTCTAAATGTAAGGGTAGCCTTTTTAATTACTGTTTAGACTCCTGACTAATGTTGATGCTGCTTACAAGTGTCCCCTGGTGACTGCCTGCTTTGATTTCTTTTTTTTTTTTTTTTTTTTTTAGACAGGGTCTCACTATGTAGCTCAGGCTGTGGTCCAGGCTGTCCTCAAACTCATGGCCATCCTCCTACCTCAGCCTCCTGAGTGCTAGGACTATAGGCATCCCCACCACGCCTGGCTTGATTTCTGTTAGAGAAGCAGGTATTCATTTGTTGGTGTTTAGGATAGCTGACTCAGAAGCAGAGGGCAAAACTGGTTGTCACTTTGACAAGATGACCAAATTAGACTGTGAGGATTTTCCAGGCTGTTGTGTTCCAAGAGTTATCAGTATTGTCTTTTCCCTCTGTGTTTCTGAAAACATGGATCAGAAGTGTTCGTGTCAGTAGTAGATGACATAGAGTCTGGGTCACCTGCTTATGCAGTGTATCTGTGGCCTGCGGAGCTGCACAAAGCTTGTCTCTAATGTGATACCTTCTTACAATTAGATTGCTGCTGGGCCCACCTGGCCTTGTAACCTCATGGGTCTGACAGCTTAGCTTCTGAAGGGCATTTCCAGCCATATGCTGACTTGATGTCCCTTGCTCAGGTGCTCTGTCCTTGCAAGACAGGATGCTGGGACAGCATTTGTGAAAGGCATGTAGTTCTCTGCTGCAAGTAGTGACCTTGCTTCAGAACCCAGAGACCTGTGCTGAGCCATCCTCTTAGGGCTTGCTGGAGATAGCATTTCTTCAGTGGGCAATGTGTTACCTCCAAAATCTGGAAGAGGCCTCCTGTGCAGCATGCTCCTTTTTTAGTGCTAGGAGGTAGAAGTCTCTGCATGCCTCAGACCCCGAGCACTAAAACTTTCACCGATGGCAAGCTAAAGCCTTTTTGTCTTCTGAGGTCTATGTGTCTTACCAAGGTGTCTGCTCAGCACTTCTTGCTCATCCTACCAGAGTAGCAGGATGTTATTGGTATAGCAGGCCAGTGTGTTGCTCTGTGGGATACCCAGGTATCTGGGGCCTTTCAGACTGTTGTGACAGAAAGGAGGCATTGATACTGTTCTGAAAGAAGACCAGGGGTGCATCCCATATCTGTCCCACGGGACTGTGGGCTGCCTCTGATTCTTCTTCCTGATGGGGTGGAGAAGAACACAATTTTCAGGTCAGGAGCCTAACACCGGCCCTGAGACTGCTACTTTCCTGTCCTCAGATCCCTTCTCTGAGGTTCGCCCACCCCCTAGCCCAGTTATTACAGTTTGGAGTAACTACTTGGTTACGTTAGCCATTGCCATCTACCAAGATCCATTCAGTTTTTGCAGGGGCCAGACCACTGGCCTTGTGTTGTTTTAGTATTTGAGGGTGGCTGTACTCTGCTCTTCTGTCCAGGGTGCTAATTTGTTTGGGCAGAGGTGTTAGGGGGCAGATTAGGCATGTCTACTTGTCCTTTCCAACTTCAATAGCTTTTACTTGAAAGGTCAAGAACTAATGTGAGAGTTCTGCCAACTGCTCAGAATGTCGCTGGAAGAGAGGAAAGGTCCACTGAGTAGCTGATTCAACAAGTGGACCAGAATTCAGTGGACCTGGGCCAGGTCTTACCTGACCTCATCTGCATTTACCCTAAGAGGGGAACCATGGTGGTGCTTGGTATCAGTGTCGGGCCAGGCCCTGTCTGCTGACAGCCTTGAAAGATCCGAGTGCTCCTCTCCACCCACGTGGCTGCAGGTCTCTTTGGGGAAGGAGTGGCCCATCATCACTTTATGGGCTTGCTGTGGGATTTCAGGGCCTTCCTCATGGACCTGACATTTCTGGATCTGTGAGCTCTGGATCTAAGAACTGGCTCAGCTCTGGAAACTGGGCCACAGACTGCAGCTTTCCATTGAGGTGACTGACCCAACATTCTGCTCCTCCTTTCTTGGTCCCTTTCAATGGTACACATTAAGCAAGGACCTTCATGGGTCCCTGCAGGTTAGGCCTCACTGGGTCCTACACAGCATTGTCAGGAGGATTTTATGGCCTGCTGACAGAGGGAAAAAAAAAACCCAAGCTTGCTTCATGGATGATTCAGCCACCCTCTGACCTTGACTGCTTCAGTGTTTGTGCAACACATGCACAACAGTGGCTGGGATCAAATGGATGCCAGCATGGTCACAGAGACCAACTCATTACCAGACGTGGCACCACTCCCTGAGAAACCAGCCAGCTGTGTGCCCACCCTGGGAAGGGCTGCAGTTCATCCTGACTGGCACTGAAATGTGCCAGCCATTATGTCTTTCCACTGGTGCTGCCATTGAAGGGCCCACAGTGTTTGATCCATGTGGGGTTCTGCGTAACTGTCTCAAAGTGAGTCACTATATGCTAATGGAGGTGGGCACGTGACTATGGACGCCACATGGTTCTACATAATGTACCACATCAACCAGAAAATGCCAACCAGCCAGAGTGGTAAAGGAACTCAGTACCTTGGGCTTGAGAGGCAGGCATGGTGCCACTGAGCTAAATCCCCGGCCCCATTGTTGCCATTTTGCCTCTGCAGTTCCAAAATTTGGTCATCCCCAGTGTTACTGGGAAGCCTTGTGCCATAACAGCACATCCTGTTAACCAGGCCCTCGGGGCTCTTCAGTATGGTGCTGTCCCTTTTTATCTGCACAGCCTGGCTGCTTTATCCTACAGGCCCTCCCAAGGGCCATGGTCACTGAGTGGGTCTGCCAGTCCTGTAGAGGAGAGCCTTCCTTGCATGCCTGCTGTTCTGAACCTTTTAATCCCTTCTTGTGTCTGCTTCCTGTCATGTGGACATTACTTTCTCCAGCCTTCAGAGCGCCTCCCAGCACTGCATCAGAGCCACCTCCCAGAGCCCTTGCTAGGTACTGCTTCCTGTGTCACAGGTGCCAGATGAGCACACTCTTTTCTCCTGCTTTTTGTATTGTCCCTTGTCATTGATTCAGTCCCTCAGCATCCACGTCCAGGCTATTATGGGGGGGGGTCCTCTGGTATATAACCTCCCCTACTGCTCTAGCAGGCCTAGCACTACTAAGATTTGACCCTGGTTATTGGTCTGAGGGTCAAGGGAAGGCGAGAGAGTCGAGCCTGTCTGGTACAGAACTTGCCTCATTTGAGGCTTCTTTGTAATTTTTTTTTTTTTTTTGGTACTGGGGATCGAACTCGGGACCTTGGGCTTTCGAGGCAGGCATCGGAACTTCTTTGTAATCTTAAGAATCCATGGGGAGTTTCATTTTCCAAAATATGAGGTGTAGCCATGGCAGGCCAGGGAGGCTCATGGGAACCAAAGGATAAAGTCCTGTGCCCAGCTTTAGCTCCCTAAGCTCTCTAGCTTCGGCAGATGAGGGTCTCTAAATGCAGCCAGGAGACCCTTGCTTCAAGGTAGTGATTGTCTAAGCCTGTCATTTCCTCTTTTCAAAGCATCAGTGGCATTTAGCAACAACCACACAATTCCCTGGCTTTCCAATTATGATTTCCCTACTACCTCTCCCTCACCAGAGAGCTGGCCCCAGCTGGTGGTCTCCTCCACACTGTCCTGCCCAGCTCAGGTGCAAGTCTTCGCACCTGCACTTCTACCCGGAGGGAGGAACCACCAGTACTCACCTGCCACCAGCGATGGGTGCTCACAGCCCTCAGCTGCTGAGTGACCCAGCTCCCAGTCTGAGTCCTTCAAGTATACTCCCTATGAGCGCTCCACTCCTGGTGCCAGCTGTCTGAGAAGCAGAGTCAGAGGCGGGTTTCGGGACAGGTAACTGTAGGGAGCCGTGAAAGCACAAGTCGACAGTGCTTTGGTTCAGGCTGTGAAGGGAAGAGGATCTGAGAGCTGTTGGGTTCTGTGTCAGCAGAGCTCCAGGGCAGGTGCGTCTCCTGATACCCAGTGTAAATAACTTCTGTAGCCAAGGTCGGTGCTGGCCAGTGTAAATAACTTTAGAACCAAGGTTGTTCCTGGGCCATGGCTGTGGCTGTGTGTTGTATATTTTGGCAGTGACACCAGAAGCCTGGAAACATGTCATGCCCGGTACTTGGGACATATTGGTGCCTGGCGTGTGAATATGGTGGAACACTCTGCAGCTACTAGCAGAACAAAAAGTAGTGGGTAGCCCTTATGTATTGCTATGGAATGGTTTCTTTTTTGTTTTTTGAGATTTGAGACAGGGTCTCGCTATGTAGTTCAGGCTGTCCTTGTACTCACTATGTAGCCCAGGCTGGCTTCGAACTCATGGCAATCCTCTTGGCTCAGCCTGTGAGTGCTGGGATTGCAGGTGTGCGTCACTACACCTGGTTCGGAATGGTTTCTGAGATTAAGAAAGATGTAGCCATGTGTGGTGATGCATGCCTGTAATCCTAACACTCAGGAAGCTGAGGCAAGAGGATTGGTGTGAGTTTGAGGCCATCCTGGGCTACAGAGTGAGTTCAAGGCCAGCCTGAACTAATAGCAAGACCCCATCTCCAAAAAACAACAAAAAAAATTTCTTTAAAGGAAGATATGAGTACTGTACTGTCATTTATCTTAGAAATTTTGATATGTACATGCAGGTGCACATATATAATTATAAATGCACAGGCACTCTCAAAAGAAATGTGCAGAATTACCAAGCTATGGTAATGTTGGAAAGGAGAAAAGGAAACAGGGATGGGAAACTTGAATCTTCTCTGTGTGCCTTTTTATACTTTGTGTGTGTGGTGGGGGGTACTGGGGATGGAAGCAGGGGCCTCATAGCACTGAGCTCACCCCAGCCTGTTTTGTTTTGTTTTTTTGGTACCAGGGATTGAACTCAGGGCCTCATGCTTGCCAGGCAGGCACTGTGCTACTGAGCTACATCCCTGGCTGTTTTTTGTTCTGTTTTGAGATAAGATCTTTTAAGTTGCCCAGGCTGTCCTTGAACTTGCTATCCTTCTACCTCAGCCTCCTAAGTGGCTGGAACTACAAGCACATCCATAACACCCAGCTTTTTTGTACCCTTAAAATATCATACCATATGCATCTGTTACATAACCAAATAAAAACAATTGATTTTCAGAACAATTCTGGACCTGCTCATTACGAGCTAAAAGAGGCTGGGCCTCAGCCTCAATTTTTTAATCTGTAAAATGCAGACAACAGTATAGATATTAACCAAGATGACTCATGGAAATCACTTAGTAGAATGCCTAACTTTTAAGGAACCAGTATCTGTTGGCATCTGTTAATATTATCGTCTATGCTATGTGGTTTTATTACCTTGTAACATAAGTTTTAAACATTAGCACAGCGCCTGGTGCTAGTATCATGTTGCACATATTGTCCTGTAATCTGATCATTAATGTACCTTCAGCGTTTTCTGTGACTTCAAGGACCGGGGACAATGCTCTTTTACAGTGATAGTGCAGCCAGCTCTGCTCTTGGGGAGAGCTGAACATTCGAAGTTAGAGGGGCTGTCCTAGCTTCTCCTTGAGTCTTGGCCAGGGAGGAGAATGCACCTGGAGCCTGCAGGCCAGCATTACTTTCCAGGCCCTAAGCTCTCAAACAAGCTACTTAAACTCTCTGAGCCTTCTTCCCCGGGTGTCCTCTTGAAGATTAGAAATTATTTGAAGTGACAAAGCCTAGGAGAAGGAGTGCGACACGCCCCGCATGAGGCTGGTAGTGTCTGTAGGAGCTGTCTGTTTGAAGGTCCCCTGGGGGCAAAAGAAAATATTGGAGTCTGTTTCTGTTAATTCTTTAATCTCACTCTTTATAATTTTTAATTTTTTGAATGTTTTAAAGTATATTAATATAGAGCCAGGCACAGTGGTGTGTGCCTGTAGTCCTTCTACCCAGGAGGCTGAGACAGGAGGGTTGCTTGAGCCCAGGAATTGGAGACCAGCTTTGACAACATAGCAAGACCTCCTCTCAAGGACAAAACCAGTAAATGTTAGTATGGTAGCACTTTTGTTTGTTTGCTTTTTTGAGACAGGGTCTCACTTTATAGTCCATGCTGGTCTTGAACTCACTGTGTAGCCCAGGCTGGCCTTGAACTCGAGGTGATCCTCCTGCTTCAGCCTTCTAAATGCTGGGATTACAGGCATGTACCAACATGCCCAATGGTAGCACTTTCATAAAATGAATAATAAATAAAAATTTATAGTTTGAGGGTATACCCTTAAATTATTTTTACTGACAGGAAACTGTATCTGGTGGCCAGGGGTGTGATTATAAATTAATTTCCTGTGTAGCTGGACATGGTGGTACACACCTATAATCTAAGCACTGTTTAAGGCTGAGGCAGGAGGATCACAGTTTGAGTCCAGCCTGGCCAACTTAACAAAACTGTTTCTTAAAATTTCAAAAAAGAAGGGGGAGCTGGGCTTGGTGGTACATGCCTGTAATCCCAGCAGTAGGGAGGCTGAGGCAGGAGGATTGCTGCAAGTTTGAGGCCAGCCTGGGCTACATAGTGAGTTCAGAGCCACCCTGAACTACAAAGCAAGACCTTGTCTCAAAAATAAGTAAATAAATAAATAAATAAGGGGAAAAGGGTGGAGCTGGAGATGTGTCTCAGTGCACAGGCCCTAGGTTTACAATATGACAAAAAAACGGAAACAGTAAACTTGTTAGCCAGTTTAAATGTTGCACCAGACTTTAATTCTAGAACCAGTCTCAAAATGATTTCTCAAGTAATAATACCACATCATACTTTACAAAGTTTCCTAGCACCTCATAAACAGTAGTATAATCACTGATTTTTGGATGTAACTGTTGCATGTGTAATTATGAAGCATTTTCTTGGTGTTAAAGTTTAGTGTGCTTCCATAAGGAGAAAGGAAAGTTGAGGTTTTGGCAAAGCAGAAAAACACTAGCTTTAAAAATGAAATCAGAGGGAAAAAAAATGAAATCAGAAAGCATTTCAGCTTCTGTGGTAATCAGCAATGATAACTAATGCAAACACAAATTGAAACGTTAAAGTACAATTTCTTGTCATCAAATTGGCAGAATCGTTAACATCTGCTGATTCTCCACGTCCAGCCCTGGTGAAGATGTGCCGTTGTAGAGATGTAGATTGATTCCATCCCTCTGGAGGATAATCCAGCAACATGTTTTCGGATAAAAGGGCTCATGCTCTATAAACGCAGCCATTCACAGCCTCTGGCTCTGCCCTAGCACAGGTAACACTGCTGTCCACAGGAAGCAGTCGGAGACAACCATCCACAGGGAGATGGTGAAAAAAGTTGTTGAACAATTGAAATATAATTCACATAGCATAAACTTCACCATTTGAAAGTGTACAGTGGGGTTTTTATAAGCAGTTTTTAGTATATTCACAGGGTTTTGCAGCTGTCACCTCTAGTTCCAGAACACTTTCATCATCCCCAAAATGAAACCGTATACCCAGTAACAGGCCCTCCCTGTTTTCCTCTCCTCGTATCTCCTGGAAACCACTAATCTGCTTTCTGTCTCTGTGAATTTGTCTATTCTGGATATTTCATATAAATGAAATCATAGAGTGTGTCTTTGTATATGTAACGGCTTTGTTGAGTTATAGTCCGAATAATACATGACCCACCTGTTTTAAAGGTACAGTTCAGTGGTTTTAATATATTCACGGAATTGTGCATCCATTACCACAGTTGATTTCAGGACATGTCATCACCCCAAAAAGGAACCACCACGGTCTTTAGCTGTCATCAGCAAACCTCTTTTCCCAAGCCTAGGAAACCTTTTCTACCTGTAAATTTGCCTGTTCTGGACATTTCATATAGAGGGACTGGTAAAATCTGTGATCTTTTTGTTTCTGGCTTCTCTCACTTAGGATATTTTCAAGATTAATCCATATTGTAGCATTCATCAATACTTCATCCCTTTTTATTGCTGAATATATGCCATCCATGATATGGATATGATGCATTTTGTTTATCCGTTCATTAGTTGGGTATTTGGGATTTTGCCTTCTTTTGGCTGCTATGAATAATGCTATTATGAACATCTGCACATAAGTTTGTTGTTTTGTTTTAAGGTGTTTTTGGTTTTTCTTTTTCTTTTCTGGTACCAGTGCACAGCTGAGCTACATCCCTGGCCCCCCCGCCCCCCTTTTTTTTTGAGACAGGGTCTCACTATGTAGTTCAGGCTGGCCTTGAACTCACTATGTAGCCCAGGTTGGCCTCAAGCTCATGGCAATCCTCCTGCCTCAGCCTCCTGAGTGCTGGGATTATAGGCATGCACCACCATGCCTGGCTACATATAAGTTTTTGTATAAACCTGTGTTTTCAGTTCTCCTGGTTAGAATTTCTGAGTCATTTGGTAATCACTTTTAACTTTTTGAGGAATTGTCAAACTACAGTATTTTAGATTCCTATTGGCCATATATGCAGGTACTAATTTCTCTATATCCTTGCCAACTCTTATGTGGGTCTGGGGTTTTTTTCCTCTATTTGTTTTGTTTTGTTCTGTAGTCCTGGGGATTGAACTCAAGGCCTTTGCACTTCAGCGGGCCTCAAACTTGATTCTCCTATATCAGCCTCCCAAAGCGTACACCACCATCCCCAGCTTCTTCTTTTTTTTTTTTTTTGGTACTGGAGATTGAACTAAGGACCTTGCAGATGGCAGAACCACTGAGGTAAATTCCTGGCCCACAGCTTCCCTTTTTTAAAAGAATATTATTGTAGCCATCCTAGTGGTGTGAAATATATCTCATTGTGGTTTTGATTTATACTTCCCTAATGATTTATGATATTGAGCATCTTTTCCTGTGATTTTTAGCTATCTTTGTGTCTTTGTAGAAATAGGTATTTATATTATGATATTTTCATGTAAATCTGTTAAAAGGAATGAGACAGTTCTCTACATAATCACGATTAAACTTCTGGGATTTAACACTCAGTAAACTAACAAGTAGAAGAATGGTGTACAGTAGTACGGTGAGTTTTATATAAATAGACTCAAATCATTCACATACCTGCAAATACACACACACACACGCTGGTAGTGTGCAGATAAGTGTCTGGTTGTGAAAAGGTAGAGAAGGGAGCTAGAATAGTCTCCGGACACAGTAAGACTGGGGTGCAGAGAGTATGTGATCAGAAAGGACTTTTCTTACAAGATTTTACGTAGCATTCATAACTATTAGACCAATAAAACATTTTAAAACTCCTTAAAATAAAATATACAGTTTGAAAAAAATAAGAAAAAGGAGCTGTTGGGGAACTTCAGCAGGAGAGGGCTGGGAATCAGTGCTGCATGCCGCCTGGCAGGTGAGTGGAAAAACACCACCACCCAGCACACCTTCATTGACTCCCTTCAGAGCTTGGCTCTATTTTGTCTGGTCTTTTTCTTTTTTTCCCCCCAAAATACTTTTATTATTAATTTACTAATCTATAATAACTCAATTAGTGTAAAAATTATAAAGCTAAAATAGATTTATCTCCCCTGTTCACCTCACACACACACCACCACATATACACACATCAGTTAGTGTTATTGAAGTCCTTTTCCTGATAAACCTCTGGGATCCCAGATTGTCTCTCCCACCGGAAGAGACCTGCTGCTTCCAGGCTGAGCTCCCTGTGGGAGGGGCAGCTTCCTCTCTGAGCTTAGTGGCCGTGGCCTGGTGCGCAGGCCTCCTTGGTCACCCCACCCCACCCCAGCCCAGAGAGAGTGACTTCGTAAGCCTGGAGTTCTGCCTGGCATTTTTATTTATAAAAAGCTCCTATAGTGATTCTGATGGACCAGCAGGGATAAGAGTGATTTATCCAACAAGTAACCAAGCAGTCACGACTTACATCTGTGGTGCTTCGTGGAGAATTATTTTTGGTGAGTACTTTAGGAGAGAGTGATGAGCCTGTCAGCTTTATGGAAACATGCTGCACTCATATAATCTGCTTTCTTCCAGGAATTTCACAGAACTTTTACTTTGGATTATTTTCAGCATTTGGGTTTTATCTCCAACCCTAAATATTCAACATAGAGCTGCCATCTGAATCTGAGAAAGTGATCTTGGGTTTTTTTTTTTTTAGTGATAAGAATAAACAGTATAGGACAAACTTAGCTTTTAAGCTTTTGCCTTTTTTTTTCTCCTTTCCTTTCCTTTTTTGGAGATAGGGTCTCACTATATAGCCCAGGCTGGCCTCAGCCTTCTGGCAATCCTCCTGCTGCAGCCTCTTTCATGCTGAGATTATAGGTGTTTGCCACCATGCCTGCCTGCTTCTGTGGTTTTACACTGAAAATAGGTGTATATATGAAAAACAACAGGCTGCCACATCTTCAGGCCAGGCAGAGTATCTTGGATCTTGTTTTGTAAAGCCTTTTCTTCCCCCTAAATCTCTGTAAATTTCTTCATAGTGTGTCTGCCTGAGATGCAAGTGACAAACTTGTGTGACTTAAAAAACTTCACACTAATTCCCATTCTTATGTTTTTAGACAGAAACTTGCAGAATTCCATCAAAACCTTTTGGAGACACAATGGATAATGTTCAGTTTGTCTAGAATAATAAGCCTGAGTAATCTTTCTCACATCTTACATTTATGTTAAACTTTATATTTTCTCTTCCAGGTATTCTCATGGGAGCTGTTATAAAAATTATAGAGTTTAAAAAACTGGCAAATTGGAAGGTGGGTTTGTCCGACTGTTCATTTTATAACATAGTTTTTGGTGGTTGTTCATTTTAGTGACATTGATCCTTATACTGGCTTTCTTATCATTGCATTACTCACATTGTCCCTTTAATTTTTTTCCCCATTACAGGGGATTGAACCCAGGGCCTTCACACTGAGCTACATTCCCAGCCCTATTTTATTTTTTATTTTGAGACAGAGACTCACTATGTTGCTAAATTTCACAGGCTGGTTTCAAACTTGTGATCCTCCTGCCTCAGGCTTCCAGAGTGCTGGGATTATTTAAGTGTGTACCCAGCCTGTCCCATTACTTTTTAACATTCTGTTAAATGCTTAGATTCATTACCTTTACATGTAATAAATACCTTTACACAGTAATCTCATACTGTTTCAAATGAGTATGGCAGGTCTCAGTGTCATATTTTGTTGTTGGCTGCATTTTTACAATCCTGGACTAACTTTATGGGGGGCTCTAGTTAGCATTAAATGTTAAACAGTGTCTATTGCTCCAATTCCACTCTGACAGCTGAGGGTAATAAAATGCGTTCATCCAGCACTGTTGACCTTAGAGTACTTTCCATAACTTGAGCTTGTGTTGTCCTCATGACAGCCATTTGAGGTGGACTAACCAGGTTTATCGTTGCTTCATTTTTGCAGAGAAGAAAGAGCCAGAGAGCTTGGGACACGTCCAGTGTCGCTAAGTTGAGTCTTGTGTTCAGCACCTCCTCCCGGTGTAGTCAGTATTTTTTGCACCACGCCACACTATCCTCAGTTTGCCACTGGAGCTGCCCTCGGGTTCACGTGGTAGTTTTTAATGTGTGAGCATCGCCTTGTGGTCCCAGGGCTACTTGGACTCGAGCCTCCATACTGAGTGGAGAGAGATGAATGAGTGTGTTACAAAATTCACTTTGTGGAGGAAAATAAGGTTCATTTCAACATCACAATTGTGTGATTAAAACTTATCATATTGGAGCCCTTCCTACTTGGGTGGAGCTCCTGGGTGCTTAGATTAATTTACCTGTGAAATTATACTATAAAATTTGCAAAACAAGCCTTATTGTCTGACCTGAAACACAACTTGAAACTTACAAGTAATATTCAAGGAAGGAAAAGAACATTCAGGAAATATTTTATGGATCAAATGAATTCTCAAGAGAGTGTACTGAAGGCCTGATATATATAGATCGCTCCTCACTGCAGGGGGCAGGGGAGGGGCAAGAGGCCCCCAGAGCCCATTCTCTCTATTTTACTGCACCTTGGTTAAAGTTAACCACCCCGAGAGTGGCTCATGCTAGGGGAAGGTCACAAACCAGAAGCCCTCTCCCCACTCCTAGACTACTAACCCATTTTAAAATTTTGATTTAAAATCAATTGATCGGGCTGGGGATTTAACTCAGTGGTTTCACCGCGTGCTGCACAAGCGCAAGGACCCAGGCTCAATCCCCGGTATCAATCAGTCAATAAAATCAATTGATCAAGGTGGTGCATCCCTTAACTAAGGATGCTGTGGCAGTTAGGGACTAAAGACTAGGGGGCTGAAAACCACAGATTTGATCAGGTCTCAGTGACACATGCCTATAATCCCAGCACTAGAGAGGCTGAGACAGGAGGATTATCATGACTTGGAGGCCAGTCTGAACTACAAAGTGAGACCCTGTCTCAAAAAACAAAACGACAACAAGAAGTGGATTTGTCCCCTTACAGTCTGGAGGCCCGGAGTTGAAAGGTGTGGGAAGGGCCATAGAGAAGAATTCTTCATTGGCTCTTGTAGCTTCTCGTAGCCCTGGAGTTCCTAGCTTATGACAGCACAGCATTTTATAACCCTAGACTAACTTACTGGTGTATGGGGGGGGGGGGCTCTAGCATTAAACAATGTCTATTGCTCCAACTCCACTCTGACAGCTGAGGATAATAAAATGCATCTGTCCCATCTCTAGCTCCCATCTCTGCCCCTGCCCTCATGTAGCCTTCTCCATGCCCCTGTGCCCTTTTCTGTTTCTTACAAGTCCACTTCCTTGGGTTTAGGGCCCCAGTCTGCTGCGCTCTCATCTCCGTCCTTGCCTTACCTGGATCCTGACCTCACCCTTTGAGGACCCTGTTTCCACCTTAGGGCACTGTGGGGAGAGACCTCCCAGAGGACAGGAGGGGTGTGCACCCCCCACTGCAGGTGGCTTCTCCTCCAGGGGTTTAGTTTCTGAATCTCCAGAAGGACCTGCCTGGTGGTCAGACTGCACAGACCTGAGAGGAGACCACCCCGTAAAGTGCAGCGTTCAGCCCACCCCTTTTCATATATGCCCAGTCTGAGTCATGAGCATGTTGTAATGCCGTTATTTTGAGGCTTAATAGGGCATTTCAGAAGTCATCATTTGCTTCTATTTTGAGTCTTTTTTGAATGTTATTTTAGACTTTAGGGTAACAGCTGTACATTTGTAAGAATACATGTAGTCATTGTTTTGAATAGGGATTTTGACAAGAAATCAGACTCAAGTTTGCGATGGGGTGGGGGGGTTGCTGCCAGGGATGTAGCTCAGTAGTACAGCGCCTGCCTGGTAAGTGCAGGGCTCTGAGTTTGAATACTGGTACACAAAACAAAAAGATTGTGACAGGGGACATTCATAAGAAAGGAGGCGTAATTTTTTTTTTTTGAGACAGGGTCTTGCTCTATGGTTCAAGGTGGCCTTGAACTCATTGTGTAGCCCAGCTGGGCTTGAACTTGTGGCAGTCCTCCTGCCTCAGCCTCCAGAGTGTTGGGATTGCAGCTGTGCACCACCATGCCTGGCTAAAAGAAGCCTAATTTTATAATATAAAATAGCTTGTGTATTATATGTAGCCATTTTTGACTCAAGTATCTTGCCCTGATTCTACCAACAATTAAGGAGTTATATTAATATAGAACATAAAATTTGCATTATTTCATCCCCCCAGAGATGGCCATCATCTACAGCACTTTTCATAGTGGCATTTAAAGTCAAGTCGGAAAGCCTGGGAGGGGGCTTGCTCTGTAGCCACCTCCCGTGGCGTCCGGTGGGAACTGTGTCAATGCAGCCTGAGGCAGGAAGATGGCAGAGGTGCCCGTGATGGGCACAGAGCAGGCAGAGCTGTTGTGACCGTGTAGTGCACCCTGCTGGGCCTACCACTCCCTTTTTCCTGGAGGGTTCCAGTTTGTGGAATTGTTTTTGTATGTGTTGTATCTGAATTAAGGAGTAAAAAGCACACCCTTTATGCTTGGAAGTAATTCATTGTTACTGTTTCTTTTGCTGGTTACCCTTTAAAAAAATCTCTGGTTTCAACATCTTAGAATGCAGTTTAACTTCTGGCCTCTCTTTTTGCTTGGTTTTATTATCAGGTGGTCATTTACACATTCATTTCTACTCTGAATTATTTCAACTGATTGATTTCTTTGTAGCATGAACTCCATGTCTCTGAAAATACCCACTTTATATTTATAGGAAGAAGAAATGTTTCGTCCAAATATGTTTTTCCTCCTCTTGCTTCCACCTATTATCTTTGAGTCCGGATATTCTTTGCACAAGGTAAGACTTGGGCGTGTGTCAGTGCTTTTGGGCTGCATGGCTCTTCATGTCTGTAGGGCAAGTTTCCTAAGAGCTCAGGCGTTAATTTAATTAATTTCCGTTCCTTCCTGGGGGCACATGGTGGAAACAATGCAGGGCCCGACATCCGGAGAGGAACAGACAAGATCATTAGCTGCTCTGATGGCTTCAGGTGGTATGGCTTGTTGAGCCA
The DNA here is from genome assembly GCF_053883595.1 of Heterocephalus glaber. Taxonomy (NCBI): domain Eukaryota; kingdom Metazoa; phylum Chordata; class Mammalia; order Rodentia; family Bathyergidae; genus Heterocephalus; species Heterocephalus glaber. The sequence continues at coordinate 18,869,501 of NW_028258410.1, read as the reverse complement.
GCACTTGCACAGAACGGTAATTTGCCAGGGAAGATGGCCAGTGTGATTTTACTTGGCACACAGATGACACACTGACTCCTCTTGTTGGACATGGACTCACACTTGTTAAGAGGACAGACTTTGTCCTGAGAGAACAAGAACATGTGCCCCAGGCCATTTGCTTCTTTCAGCTACCCCCTTGAGGCTCCTGTCGTCTCTCCTTAGGCGTTTCCTTCTTGTCTTCTCTCTGGGTGCCCTGTCCTGGGCTTTACCTCCCAGTTGATATTCATCACTGCCCCTCAGCCTCCATCTCTCCCCGTTCTCACTGACCCACCTTTGCCGTCATGTTCAGGTCCCGGGCCTGGTAACCTGTCCCATTGCTCCTCTGCCCATCTGCCTCCCAGCTCCCAGCCGGCAGCATCGCTGATGCTGTCCTCGAACTCCCATTGTGGGCCTTTCCTTTCACACCTGTTGATGTCTGTACTGGGGATTCTTTTTTTCCCTATGGTAATCTTCTTTAACTATCAATGGGTTTGAGTTTTTAAATAAATTGATTCAATTTAAAGTAATAACAGCAGGTATTTTGTGAATGTCATAAAAAATGGTGAGGGTTGGAAGAACCAAGGCTAGACCAACTCTTGCGTGGAGGAAAGCGCCTGAGAGGACTTTGGACCTCAGACTTGCAGGTCTGATCATGCGCTGCCCCCTGCAGGCTGCATGATAGGTAAAAATTAAAAACAAAACCTCAAAAAACTGCTCCAAACCCTGCTTCCGCATTGCTTTGAGATCTACGCTAGATAAAAGAATGGAAGCAAAGGATTGCTTATCACACTAAATAAATGGAGTGCTGCTTCTTCTTCTTCTTCTTACGGACAGCAGTGATGTTATTATCTAGTATTGGTAATAATATTACTGCAGGGAGTCATGGTGACAACCTATTCCTGGGCGTGGTGGTGCACTTGGGATTAGCTGTGCACCACCACGCCTGGCCTAATTGTTTTAGTTTTAGCTTTTTTTTTTTTTTTTTTTTTTTTTTCGGTACCAGGGATCGAGCTCAGGACCTTGCGCTTGTGAGGCAGGTGTCGGCTCCACTGAGCTAAATCCCCAGCCTGGCCTAATTTTTTGAAAGGAAGATAAATTTGTTCAAAACTTGGAGGAAAATAGTATTTTTTTAAAAAAATATTTCTTTGAAGTTGGCTTTTCAGCAGAAAAATGTGATATTTGATGTGAAAGGGACTGGTAGGAGTTGGAAATCCCAATTCAGAGGCTTTTGACTACTCTTTCCCTTCCCCCAAAGAAGACAGGAAGTTGACTTTGAGCATTTAATTTTTTTTTTTTTTTTTTTTGGTACCAGGGATCGAACTTGGGTCCTTGCGCTTGCTAGGCAAGTGACGGAACCACTGAGCTAAATCCCCGGCCCTGAGCATTTAATTTTACTATTACTGTATTGGCTAATGTAAATTTGGACTTAGAATACACAGTTCAGTGAGATGATCATCAGTTGGTATATACTAAGTAGACAGCTACTGGTTTTTTAAATTATAAATGTTATGTGAAAAATAGGATGTTAGTTATGTTAGAGAAACATAAATTTACTCTAGGTAGCAGAAGTTCTTTTAGCAGAGTAACTTGAATATGGATAAATTTTCTGTATCTAGATTAATATTAACCAACTACATAAATCATATCAGAATTAGAGCCCTGTAAATAGATCAAGACCAGTTAGTCTAATCTTTTCTTTTTCTTCAGACAGGGTTTGGCTATGTAGTTCAGCCTGGCCTTGAACTCACAGTGATCCTCCTTAGCCTCCCAGTGCTGGGACTACAGGGGTGGGCCACTAGGCCTGGCCTAATCTATTTTTAAATTAAAAGAAGAAAGTAGCTGTTTGTAAAGAAAAGCTCATAGATGAAAACCCTTTGTAGAAACAAAGCAAAACAGTGATTTTAAAATTCTTTGTGTGCTAGAGATTGATATGCTAAACACAGGAATCAAGTGTGAGATTATCAGATGATGGGCAGCCAAATCAAAACTGCAAAGCCACTTCCTGCAGAGGAGGTTTAGTGGGTTGTCAGTGTGGAGCTGAGGACTCTCTTGAATTGAGCTTGGATGAAGCAGTTCTCAGTGTACGTGGCTTGATGGTTCTGGGCAAAAGATGGGATTCTTGTCCACACCAGCCATCAGGGGTTGTCAGAATCCCTTGGTGGTTCTCAGTAGAGTGCAGGATTCTTGTTGTGGGGTTTTTTTGTTTGTTTTTTTGGTACTGGGGATCATCAAACTCGGGTCCTTGCCCTTGTGGAGCAGGCGGCAGAACCACTGAGCTAAATCCCCAGCCCGAGTGCAGGATTCTAACAGCTGCATTTCCTTAATCTTATGGGGTTTTTTTTTTGAAGCAGTACTAAGGAATAAACTGAGGGCCTTCATACTGAGTTATATCCCCAGCCCTTTTAAAAAATTAATTAATTAATTAATTAATTTGGGTACCAGGGATCGAATTCAGGGCCGCAAGCTTGCCAGGCAGGTATTGTGCCACTGAGCTAAATCCCCAGTCTCAGCCTGTTTTTGAGACAGGTTCTGCTTAAGTCACTAAGTTGCCCAAACTGGGTTTGAATTTGGGACCCTCCTGCCTTAGCCTCCCAGAGTGTTAGGATTATATGCCCAGCTAATCCTGTAGAAGGAAGTTTGGAAGATGTTACTATGCTATTTGGACTTGGAATATTTTCTCTTAAATATTGTGAAGGATAGATGGACACACATTTTATCTGTCAAATTTGGTGATGAGCCAGGCATCGTGGCCCACACCTGTAATCCTAGTGCTCGGGAGGGCAAGGCAGGAGGATCACCGTGAATTCTAGGCCAGTTTGGGCTACATAATGAATTCAAGACCAGCCTGAACTATGCAGCAAGAACCTGTGTCAAAAAAAAAATTGATGATGATACTAATAGAGTGAGATGCAATGTTTAAAAGACATGGATGGGACCGTGGGTTTGGCTCAGTGGTTCTGCCACCTGCCTCGCAAGCACAAGGTCCCAAGTTCAATCTCTGGTACCAAAAAAAGGAGACATGGATGGCAAAAAAAGTTTCTGATGGTATAACCTGTTATCTTGATATTCTTTATAATCAGCTTTTCTTAATTAAATGAAAAACTGTAATTGTATAGATTTTAGGCCTTGATCAGATTTGAAACCCAATCGATTCCTTCTGTACCTGTGTACCAGGCATTTTCCACCTGACAGGCAATGTGTCAGTGACTATGTTGTATAAAAGCTGATTTCATTGCCCCATTGAGCCTGCAGCCTTATGAGAAAGACAGATGTGAGTCAGGCCGGTGCTGTAGTTCAGTGGTGCTGTGCCTGCCTGGCAGGCACAAGGTCCCGAGTTCGATCCCTGGTACCAAAAAAAACCCCCCAAGAAACAAAAAAAACTTACAAGACAGATGTTAGTCAGATAGTTACATAGGTAACTGAGCCATATCTGGTGCCACTGGGAGCAGGCCACCAGGAGAGAATGGGACCCCAGCTGGGTGCCAGCTAAGGGACAAGGGATGGCTTCCCTCAGGAAGCATGGAAGTGTCTTGGGGTCACAGCATGCTGAAAGTTCTCCTCGAAAAGAGGAAAAATGATAATGCTTCCAGAACACAATGAACAAAGGCCAGCATGCTGCCAAAACAGCACAGAGGCCTTCCAGGGTTCGAGCCATGCAGGTTCACGTTTAGCTGCATTTCAAGTGGAAGTGGGGGTTGGAGTGAAGGCAGCATCTTCAGATTTATCTTTTGCAAGAATCATTCTGGTAGCATTGGAGAGTGGCAGAGAAGGGCCAGGAGTGTGTCGGGATTTGTGAGACACCGTTGCAGTGGTCTGGTGAGAGCTGATGTGGGGGCAGGGGCAGGGAGATGTGCCTGACTCTGGGACCCTGCAGGAGGTGTGGGGTGGAGGAAGCCTTAGGTTCCTAGCTTGCCATGCAGGCAGGCCATGGTGCGCTTGCTGAGAGTCAGGCCAGCTAGGAGGGCCAGGTGCTGGTCACTACTCCACTGGCAGGCTGGCGTTTGATCATGTCTCTGTCTGCTCTTTTAAACAGGGTAACTTCTTTCAGAATATTGGTTCTATCACGTTGTTTGCCGTGTTTGGTACTGCAATCTCCGCTTTTGTAGTAGGTGGTGGAATTTATTTTCTGGGCCAGGTAAGAAAAACATCTTTGAAAGACTTTGATGATCTCACATTCTGAGAGCTGTTGCAGGGAGTGGGGTGGCCTCCTGGGCCTGAGTTTGCAGTTTCCCAGTGCCTTCCTGGGAGGGGTCCCCAATGCAGGAAGCACAGCAGAAGCATGTGAGGGTGTTCCTCAGCCCCCCATGTGGTGTCTGGAATTGAGTGAATCTTTTCCATAATCCCCCAAAGCATTCAATTTTATATCCAGATCAATGCTGCCCTAAATTGAAATGCCTAAAAATACACCAGATTATATACTATCATGGTTTTCAGATGGAATCAGGGTTAAATGTTGTTTTTAAATAAAAATTTGCATTTTGAATCAAAGATGATTTTGAGTCTGTTCACTCAACTCTAAGCCCTCCACCTATAGAATTATATACTCTGGATTTTCCACCATTACCAACCACTTTGCAGTGGCATGTATTGGTTGAGTGCTCAGCACTTTGAGCTTCAGATTAAATTCGAATTAATCTAGGTCAGATGTACCTAGGAAGCAGTACTTGCAGATCTGTGCCATGCATGTCCATGCATGTGCCACTTCCTAGTTTTGCAATTTGCCACCCCCAGTGCTGAAAGCTAGAGGTTCAGGCACCTGAGTGGCCAGCAGATTGCTCTTAGTGTGGGCCGTTTTCTTTTCCTGATAGCTGAAGCCCATTCTGTCTGAGTTTCACTTTTATTGCTGCCTTGATGGCACCGGAACAAATCTGTTTCTACAAAATTTTCTTCGTTGCTCAGCTTCTCATATCAGAGGAATAACCTTTAGAGAAGAAAACTGCAGTTAATTGGGGTTGGAAAGTGTTCCCTACTTTTGTTGTACGATGATTGAATGCATGCTTAAACCAGAGCTTAGGCGTTTTATTTTTAAAGTGATTTGGGGACTGAAGGTTAATGTCCTTATTGGTAGTAACGCACTGATGGACATTTTAATCTTCTTGACTGCTCTCCAGGGGTTTTTTTGTGTCTCTGTGTTTGTGTGTTTTATTTTACAGGCTGATGTAATCTCTAAACTCAACATGACAGACAGGTAAATCCTTTACACTGCAACACCCATGCATCTGCTGTACAGGCTGGGGAAATTTCTTCATATTGCTTCCTGGGTGTGGTACTTCTTTGTTTACTCCCCCTCCCCCTTGCCAATGATTTCCGGTGTAGTATCTGTTCTGAATTAATTTTTATCTCTAAAATGAATCAAAATTATTTTGAGGGCTTTTGAAGACTCCTCGTCTAAGCATTGCTGATTGAAATGATTTAATTTAAGCTTTAGAGAGAATAGCTCTGTCCAATTAACTGGCCCACCCATATACACATATACAGTGCATCACTGTCCTTTTATTATTATTAAGAATTACCCTTGGGGCAGGGATTTAGCTCAGTGGTTTCGACACCTGCTGCGCAAGCGTAAGGACCCAAGTTTGATCCCTGGTACCAAAAAAAAATTTTTATCCTGGCCATAGTGGTGCACACCTGTACTCCCAGAACTTGGGAGGCTGAGGCAGGAGGATCATCTCAAGTTCGAGGCCAACCTGGGCTACACAGTGAGTTCAAGTGTCTGAATTACAGAGTGAGACCCTGTCTCAAATAAAAAAGAAAAAAGAAAGAAAAAGAAATATGTTTCTGATAACAAAGTCCCATTGCATTCCCACCCCCTTCCCTCAGCCCTGCCCGAGAACTTGAGTTTGGAACTCTTGTAAGAAAAAGTTTTTATATATAAACAAATAGCCAAGATCTCATTCCTGTTCCACGGGAGCTGGAAATAAAGCAGAATTGATGCTCTGTGTTTCATAGGTATTTTGCAAGTGAAAGGAAATGCCCGAACCCCACTGATATAAAGGAAGGTATCACAGCACTCAGACCTTCACCCTCTTTGGGGTGGAGCACCGGGCCAGAGACATAGGTGGTACTGCACACGTATTTGTGAGGTTGAATTTAAGCAGTGGTTGGGGTGTTGGGGTGGAGGGAGTGAAGACTCCTATGGATGAGCTGGATGAGGGCCGGGCCTTGGGCAGGCGCTCCGTGCTGATAGAAACAGACTGTCCCAGCTCACACATCCACGCCATGCAGAGCGTAGAGCCCCTCACAGAGGGAACCTGCCAGGAGTGGTGGAGGTAGGATAGTGGCCCCAGGAGAGCACAGCTGCCCAAAGGGAACAGCGCTCCTCAGCCCTTCCTCATGATAGACATGTGACAGTATGCATAGACAGCCTACAGTTGATTGTTTTTTAAAGATTGTGGTGTGTGTGTGTGTGTGTGTGTGTGTGATTCTGAGAATGGGACCCAGGGCCTTGTGCAAACACTCCATCACTGAGCCACACCCCCGTCTTGTTTAAACAAAAGATTTTTTTTAAGAGGCCAGGTTTCTGGATGTTGCCAGGGAATCTATTCCCGTTTTCAAATGTCAATGACTTAGGTCACTGCTCAGAAACACCACACAGGCTGATGATGAGGCACACAGAGCACCTGTTGCAGCCTCTGCATTGTGGAAAACACAAAAATGACCTTGTGGCAGTTTTGATTTTAGTGATACTTCTGCTGGAGACAGATTTCATCCTAAACACCTGGATTATTTCACCAGTGCAGTCTGTATCCTTCTCATTTTGTTGATGTTGTTAATTTTTGAAGTGACAATAAAGTATGTTTTAAATTTGCGTTTTTCACTTCAAGCTTTGGTCGCAGAGGCCTGACCTGGAAGCACTTCTTCCCAGGCCAGGGGACCCTGAGACACAGGCTTCTGGGAGACTGGGGCTTCCTGTTTCAGGCTTTGCCAGTTTACTCTCACAGTCCCTCTACCTGGTTTAGATGCCCAGCCAGGGCTGAATGTGTTGTATGATTTACACAAAGCATTTTCCCCAGCTTTTATTATGGAAAGTTTAGAAGACAGAAAAGTAAGGCTGAACAGGGAGCACCCACCCAGCCACCTCCTGAACATCACCGTCACCATTTGCAGTGTTCGCTTTGGTGCCTGCTTTCCCTCTGTCCGTTCCTCAGTTTTCTTGTGGCTCCCACAGTGACACTGATACAGTACATCAGCCAGGCCGCTTGCAGTGCAGCTCAGACCTGACACAGACGAGCTTAAGTGCAGAAAGGAAATTTGTTGGCTTGTAGGACTGGAGTGTCCCCAGGGTGATGGCTTCTGGCATGACACTCTCCAAGCGCCCACAATATTGGGAATCTCCTCTTAGTGGTCTCAGTGCAGTCTCCCTGACTGGCCTCCTCCTCACACATGGTCACCCTATGGCAGAGCTGCTGGCCCAGGCTCACAGCCTCCCCTCAGCCTCCCCTCAGCCTCCCCTCAGCCTCCCCTCCAGAGGGCCAGCCTCTTCCTGCTGACCTGGTAAAGTGCTGGTGATGCCCTTAGTGCCCAAGCTTGGGCCCCAGCCCTGCACCCAGAGCCCCACATGACTGCAAGGTCAGAGAGTAAAAGGTGTGGCTCCCCAAAGGAAGATGGGGTGCTCTTACCAAGACCAAGGGGGTGTGGGTGCTGAGCATGGAGAACCGTGGCTCTCCACCCTGCTGCGTGCACTCTCCTGTGAATGGAGGGAAAGGCCAGCTAAGCCATACTCAGTCAGCTCAACACGCCCACCATGGCTTTGGCTCCTTCCGGCTGTTGGCTGTCCTCCTTCCTCACCCTCATGTGTTGCTGTGAGAGATGGGGTGGAGAGTGAAGAAGAGGACAAGTTGCGTCTACGTTGCAGTGAGGCCCTAGACCAGCGGCCCTGTTGGAAGGAGCTGCCTCTCCTGTGTGTCTCTCCTTCCTCTCCACCCTCCCTCTTCCCGTCCAAAAGTATCTGTGGGCTGTGCTCAGCACTGGTCCTGGGACACCAGTGATGAGGCCACATGCATGTGGTCGTCACCCCTGTGAGGACGGCGAGGTATGGGGACGAGGTCTGAGCAGAGGCCACTGTGTGTTTCTGGCCCTCATCTGGGATCCAGAGGCCCTCCTGGGTGGGTTTTCACTCGTCACACTCACAGGCAGCTGTCATGGAACTCTCAAGCTCAAGGGAGCAGTTTATGAAGGGACATGTAATCAGCGAGGCAGCCGGGCGTTTCCTCTCATCAGCACCCTCTGCCAAGGCTGCTCGGTGCCCCATGCCCAGTGTCACTCTGCGCTTGCAGACTGCACACTTGCTTATGGCCTGTGGATGGTGACTGATGTAGCATTGCACCCTCGGGCTGTGTATTTTGTTCCACATCAAGAAAGGGGCATTGTCCCTCACCCAGCAACGGGCCGTCACAGCAGGTGAGGACTAGAAGGCCTGCGGGTGCACTAGGGGGAGTCGACAAGCACCAGAAAAGAAATTATCCAGACTTCCTGTGGCCCGTGAGGTATCATGGGGGACCTAGGCCTGCCTCCCTCACGGGCCTCCGTGGTCTCCTGCCACTCCACCACCACCACCACCAGCACCAGTGCACCTTCACTTTGTTTCATAGGCAGCCAAGCTTGCTCCCAGATTCAGGGGCACTTGTTCTTACCTCTGTCCCCAGATATCTTTTTTTTTTTTTTGTCCCCAGATATCTTGACCACTGTTTTTTGTCATGGAGCTCTTTGTTCAGATAATTCATCTCTTCAGAGGCCTTCCCTGACCTCTCATCAAATGGGCTCCCACACATCTCCCTCTGCTGGGACATTCTTTTACATGTCGCCCTGTTTACTTCCTGGGCCACACTTGCTGTTTTCTAAATTTGGCTTTCTTTCTGTGTTGCTGCACCCACCTTAGTGACTAACTGGCCCCGAGTGTTTGAGCTTGCTCTGCACCATTCTGCCTCTTGCCCGTCAGTCCTCTGTCAGCAGCAGTGCTGGCTTGGTGCCCGCAGTATGGAAGGCTGGGGCCCTGGAAGAGGTTAGGACAGGGCCTGGGGTGCAGTGAGGGCCACAGAAGTGTCTGCTGTTGAGATGAAGCAGAGGAGGCAGTTGGTGAATATTTGTTGGAGGTGACACCATTGTGCTGGGTACCGCCTGTGAGACCTAAAGGCCTGGGTGGGAGCCACCACGGGGTCTGTCGCCCAGACTGTGCATCTGGAGTTGGGGTGGCTGTTGCCACTTTCTCAGATGTTGCAAGTCAGAGTAGAAGTGGGGGCTGGTCCTGATGGCACTCAGCCTGGCGGTGGGAGGCAGAACACGTCAGACCCAGCAGCTCATGGGCTGAGTGCTGAACATGGAGAACCATGGTTACTCTGACCAGCAGGGCTGGGCAGTGTGCTGTGTATTTGAGCAGAAGCCTCCTGCTTATCCACTTACCTTGGGAAGGATAAGTGTCAGTGCTGGCAGGTGGAAACCGGCCACTCCTAACCCTTCAGGTTGGCCTCTTCTGTCCATCAGCAGCTACCTGGGAAAAAATGCCTGTCTTCTGCAGCCTGTGCCCTTGTGTTGTGTGACTCATGGTTGCAGGCTGATGCTTTGCTGTGTGGACCAAGTGATACGCCCTACAGGACCTGCCCTTCCTTCTCTCTTCTTCTTCCAGTTTCGCCTTTGGCTCCCTAATATCTGCTGTTGACCCAGTGGCCACTATCGCTATTTTCAATGCGCTGCACGTGGACCCTGTGCTCAACATGCTGGTCTTTGGAGAAAGTATTCTCAACGATGCAGTCTCCATTGTCCTGACCAAGTAAGTGGGGGGCGTGACAGAACAGAAGGGCCCTGTAACAAAAGGTCAGATGTTCCACGAAGCACAGCTTCCTGTACAGCGGCTTGTCCCCTGGGTGATTGGCTCACCTGCTATCTTTCCAACAGCCCTGACAAGCCATCATGAGCCACAGGGATGTCAGATGTCAGGGTCCTGGGTGATTAGGAGACCAGAGCCCACCTCCTCTGACCTGCCACTCAGTGTGGCTTCTGAGCCCATCTTCTCATCAGCATCAGCATCACTGAGAGACCTTAATAGATGTGGTATTCGCAGGCCTCGCCCTCAGAGCCTCTCATTCAGTCAGCCTGGGTGAGTCCAAGATCTCCAGTCTTAGTGCATTCCCCAGGTGGTGATAAGCAGCCAGGCCTCGCCCTCAGAGCCTCTCATTCAGTCAGCCTGGGTGAGTCCAAGATCTTCAGTCTTAGTGCATTCCCCAGGTGGTGATAAGCAGCCGGCCTAGCAATCAGCATTGGACAGCATTGTTGGAGACAAAAGCAAGAAACGTGGGGCTGGGCCGGGGATTTAACTTAGTGGTTCCACCGTCTGCCTCAGAGTGCAAAGACCCAAGTTGGATCCCTGGTACCAAAAAAAAAAAGAAAAGAAAAGAAACATAGGGCTGGGGATGTAGCTCAGTGCTAAAGTGCTTGCCGTGCATGTGCAAGGCCCTAGGTTCCATCCACAGAGCAAACAGAAAGCCAACCGACAGAGGCCCTACTCCCACTCCCTAGCTGTTGCACGGAGTCTTCACCTTCACAGCTGTACAATAGGAGTCCTGGCAGAAGATGCTATTGTGTAAAAGCTGTTTTGGAAATGGCAGATCTTTTTCAGATGTTCACTGGTATTACTGCTTTATCTGATGGGATCTAAGAAATTAAAGCCAAATTCTAAAATGTCAGAAATCTTATGTTGGAATAAAATGATGTTCTGTAGTGGGAAGAGGCCATGGTTTTTTGGTGTTTTGTTTTGTTTTGTTTTGTTTGAGACAGGGTCTTGCTGTGTAGTTCAGGCTGGCCTTGAACTCAGCAATCCTCCTGCCTCAGCCTCCCAAGTACTGGGTTTACAGGCATGTGCCACCACACCCAGAAAGCCCAGGGGTTTTTGCTTGTTTTTGTTGGTACTGAGGCACAAAGATAGGGTCTTACACATGCTAGGGAAATGCTTTCCCACTGAGCTGCTTCCCCAGCCCAAGCCTGGGTTTTGCAGTCGGGCTACCCAGGATTCAGGTGCTACTGATGCCATCTGGCCATGTTGTTCTAGATCAGCCCCTGTGCCTCTGGGAGCTCTTGGTTCCTCAGCTCTGAAGCGAGGGTAAGAAAGCCTCAGCCTAGGCTTGGGCTGAAGAATTCATGGATAAAGATGACACTATTTGAAAGACACCTGGCACAGTTCCTATGAAACCCTACCCTCCAGCCCCACCTCCAGTAATTTTTACCATTTTGGCCAGGTTTTGCCCTACATTTGCAGGTAGAGCTTACCAAGTCTTGCTTAATTGCAAGAAGTACTCACTAGTCTTTTAAAAAGAAGCTGAATTTTAGAGTGTTTTTGTTATTCTAAAGCTGTGTGTTGTTCACACAAAATTCAGAAGACCACAAACAAAAAAGAAAAAAACAGGCACATTAATCTTTACTACCTGGAGATAATTATGATTAACAGCTTGATGTAAGTGTATGTATATTTTATTTAAATGGGCTTATATCTCAAATAATACATTATAATTTTCCCATTGAACAATGTTGATAAAATAATCTTCAGCTGGACTTGGTGGCACACACCTGTTACCCCAGTACTTGGGAGGCTGTAGCAGAAGGATTCTAAGGCTAGTCAGGGTCACATACAGAGCTTGAAGCCATCCTGAGCTACATAGCGAGAGCCTGGCTCAAAAAACGAAACAAAATAATAATAACCTTCTATAACGTTATCTTACTGGGTACAGAGTGTTGCTTCCTTTAGATTACTATGAGTGATATATTCAGCCAAGTCCCTCTCACTGGCTTTTCCACATTTGTCTTGGCAGAAATTTCTATAGCTTTGTTAAGAAATTACCATACATCGTGCTCCAAGACCTTTAAAAAATCTGATGGCAATATTTTTTCTTATCTACGATCTGTTCTGAAAGCTGCTTAGTTCTCTGGTTTTTACTTTTATCTCCTCTTCTGGTAGATGTAGTGAACATTTGTGATAAGGAATTTTGCCCAACTTGGAGGTGGCATCATGAGTATACTCTAATGTATAAAAATAACTCATGATGCCACCTCCAAGTTGGGCAAAATTCCTTGTCTCTGATTTATTTAAAGAAAAAACTGTCAGGGCTGGGGCCTTTTCTGAACTTTTCCAGATCTTGCTGTTGCAAAAAGGCCAAAGAATAGGAAATATTTTGAAAAAGTGGGAAACGATGGCATCGTTGTGTGGAGACAAAGGTTCTCACTGGAAAGGGGCTCTTGAAGGCCAGGGTCACCTGCGCTGACTATTCCTGCAGCTGGCTTTGTGGACAGCCTGTGCCTGGCTTTTCCACCGCTGTCTCCTCCCTTGTCACAGCCCCGAGGAGGCACAGACCGGTTCAGAGGTTGCCTCCCTCACTGGCTGCAGTGTGCGAGCAGCTGCTCACCTGCCTCTGTCTTTGATGGGCCCCTCCATGAGAGTGGCTGCTCAGAGACCAGGTGGACTCAGGAACTTCGTCCATGGTAGGTGAAAGCTGATTGTAGAGTGTAAACAAGAGGCAGTTGTGGCGGTGCAGGACTCCAGGAAGGCATTCAGTTCAGCGGGCTGTGCACTGGGCCTGGCAGACCAGAGGATACTTTGAGGCAGAAGCAGGGGGAAGGGGTGCAGCAGACATAGCCTCTTCTCTGAACTACCAGAAATCCAGTTGCTGGGAGCTGTTGTCCTTGGTCCTTGGCTAGGAGGTGGACTCACATCTTACAGTAAAGAGGAATCTAGTTTAGAAAGTAATCTGACACTTTCATCTTTGCAACTCAGAGAACAAACGATGCATTTTAGGTGCTGTTACCTTCCTTAGTACCAGAAAGCACAGTATTGTCTATTTCCTTATTAACTTTAAATTCTTTTGAGCTGTGATCTGTTACAATGACAATTTATTCCCATATGGACTGCAGTAGAGGAAACCTTACATTTTTTCCACCTACCGCTTAAGAGTGAGGAATGGGTCCTGATGTAGCATTGTCCTGTGGGCCTTAAGGCAGGAGATGCATAACTGTAAGAAGTAACATGTGGAGGGCCAGGGATTTAGCTCAGTGGTTCTGCCACCTGCCTCACAAGCGCAAGGACCCGAGTTTGATCCCCGGTACCAAAAACAAACCAAAAAGAAGTAACATGTGGAAAAGAAAAAATAACAAAACAGGCCAGGGATTTAGCTCAGTGGTGCCTCCACCTGCCTCGCAAGCGCAACTACCTGAGTTCGATCCCTGTACCATAAAAAAAAAAACAACAGAAAAGAAACAAGATTGCCAGGTTGGGAGGAGCCCAAATTTTCTTTCATGATCTGGAGTTCAGAACCTATAGGCCAGCCCTGGATCTGCTGTTAGGCTGAGTTACAGTCTCTCTGGGCTTTAGCTCCCTCAGTATAAAAAGGAAGCTGCAGGGGCCAGGTATTTAGCTCAGTGGTACCGTGCCTGCCTTGAAAGCACAAGGTCCTGAGTTCGATCCCTGGTAACAAAAACAAAGGAAGCTGCAAAAGCAGCCTGAGTTCAGCTGGTAGTGGTAAGGGGTAGGGGCTACACACGACATGCATCTGCTCCGCAGTTCCCTGTGGTGACCTGTAGGTGACAGTGGCCTTCCAGAGCACTTCAAGGAGAGCCTTGTGACCCCCCACGGTCCCCAGGATGAGCTCTTAACCTGTGATCTGCAGAGAAAGAAAGGGGAAGGGGAAGATGCTGTGTTCAGGAGAGTCTAGAAACTTGTGTGAAGAGAGGCAGATTTCTTTTTCGTAAGACTTCTCAGAACCTATATTATGTTATTCTGAGCTATGCATCTCCGTAAAAGACTTCCTCGGGTCTTTGCCCAAGCTCCCCTTTTGTCAGAGATTATTCTGCTTGAAAATGAAATGAGGAGAACTGAGTGCAGTTCCACACACCTATAATCTCAGCACTCAGAAGACTGAGGCAGGAGCATCACCATGATTTGATGCCAGCCTGGGCTACAGAGTTAATTCAGCGCCAACCTCGACTGCATAATGAGCTCCTGTCTCATAAAAGAAACAACAAAAATGGTAACAATTCTTGGTTTTATTTACTGCTTCAGTAGAAACACATTGAGTGCCTGAAGCATGCTGCACTGTGCTGTCAGCCCCAGACAGAAGGACAGAGGCTTGGTCCTCGTGGAATGATTTGCTGTAGTTTTCACATGCAGTGGAGAAGGCAGGCCTGTGAGGACCTGGAAATGGGCTGCTTTTGTGAGACAGGACAGGTGTCTCCGGGAGTGTCACTGACCCTTGCTCTGAATCAAAAGATGGATAGGAGAGTTAGCTGGGGCCAGGGATGACCCAAAGGGAGGTGCCAGGACCACGGCCCCACCCTGAGTGGGGAGTCAGAGAGGTGAGGGATCCAGTTCATGCTAAGACTGGGCTTCCTCCCAGAGCCATAGAAAACTGCTGTGGAGTGTGGAGCAGGCCGGTAACAGCCCAGGTGTGACTTTAAAGGGGTCACTCGGGCTGCTAAGTGCAGATCCTGTGTGACAGCAAGACAGGGGTGACCATAGCAAGGTCAGCAGCCCCTGCCTGGCATGGGGGATCGTGGGAGAGGGAGAGACGTGGACACAGTTGAGAGTTGAGGACTGGTGGGGGTGATGCACAAACCGGAGAGGACAGAGTTGAGAATCCGGAGGACTGAGTAGGAGGAGGATGTTTATGGCAGCTTCGTGTGGATGCCGTGATGCTTCTCTCTGGGGATAAAACAGGCAATTATATTTAATGGCTTCTGACATTTTATTTTGTTCAATTACAGTGAAAGGAAAGTTCCTTCAGTTCTTCCTCCTTAATACCCAACTCCTTCCTCTTAGCCAAAAACCCCTGATGCTGCTTCCCCTGGACTTGTAGCCAGGGCTTCAGCCTCAGGTTTTACTGTAGGCTCCCCCTACTGAAACCACTTCCCATTGGCTCCCGGCCTTCAGGGTGAAGCACCAGCACCAGCCTTGGGCCTCCCACTGTCGCTCCATCCCGCTCCCTGTGTTTCAGCCACACTAACCGTGTGTGCACACAAATGTTTCATGACATGGGCGTCTGTCTTGGGCTCCCTGTCTCCCTGCTTTTGCATATGCACCTCCCCCAGGGAGGGGTGTCTTCCCTCATTTCTTTGAAACCTGGTGAACTCTTCCCCCAGATTGGCATGGGCTCTCATCTTGCTTTTCTCCCTCACTAGTCTTAGGGGAGCTCTTTCAGGGCACAGACTTTGCTCTTATCTCTGAGCCCCAGGAAACTAACATCGTACCTGGGACAAAGTAAGTGAGCAAATATATGTTTGACTGACTGAATGATGGAATGAACAAAAGAGTGAATAAAAAAGAAATAAGGGCCGGGGATTTAGCTCAGTGGTTCCACCACCTGCCTTGCAAGTGCAAGGTCCCAAGTTCAATCCCAGTACCAAAAAACAAACAAACAAACAAAAAACCCCAAGAAATAAGCTTTTCATAAATTAATGCCTGAGAATTTTGTCTATAACATTTTAATTTCTTTCTGTATTCTGTTTCCTAGCACAGCTGAAGGTTTAACAAGAAAAAATATGTCGGATGTCAGTGGGTGGCAAACATTTTTACAAGCCCTTGGCTACTTCCTCAAAATGTTCTTTGGCTCCTCAGCACTTGGCACTCTGACTGGCTTAATTTCTGCATTAATATCCTTTTAATGTGATGAACACGTGGTGCGGAGGAGATTCCTCTTGATTACATCCTTCTCCAGCTATTTTCTCCTGTTCCTTGGGGGGCCAATTTTAATCTAAGGTTTTGTTTAAAGGAAGATTTTTATGCCAAGTTCTGGTTTGAGAAACACCGTAGTTTAAACTCAAGGATTTTTAAATTGAGCATACGAAGGGCTGGGGATTTAGTTCAGTGGTTCCGCCATCTGCCTCGAAAGCTCAAGGACCCGAGTTTGATCGCCGGTACCAAAAGTAAATAAATAGACCATAAGAAATATATCGTGTCACTTTTCAAAGTTGAAAAGCACATAAACTGCTGGATATGAGGTGTGACTTGGGGGACTTCTTAGTTACCAGAGGGCAGTCACCATACTCACATGCATTCCTTTTCTGCTGTCTCTGTTTACACATTCAGAAAACTGGAAATTAATTTTCTTTCAAAATGAAATTTTAAAAAGTCTTTACCTTACTGAACATGATTATCTGGAAGGATTGGAAAAGGGGCTTTCCAGAGTGAGCTCCATCGAAGTTATTTGCAGGTTTTGTTGCTTAACCCATGAGCTTTTTGAGCCAAAGAAGGAAGGGCTTGTTAAGGCAATGACACCTTTACTGCTGTTGAAAATTCATCCTGTTTAAAATAGGGCCAGGCACCAGACCACTTCAGTACACGCCTGGGCTGTGTCCCCGGGACACAGCAGTTTGTCTCACAGATGGCCGGAAAAGGCTTTGCTGGCTACAGGCGTGTTTTTCTGCCATTCTGTTGAGTTTTTGCATCAGCTCCTTTGTCCAGAAGTTAAAAGCTCTGTGGAGTTGGCTGACAGCTTCTCATATTGTACCAATAAACAGAACAAAAATGAAGAGGAAACTTTTTCCAGTTCAGTATTTTCCTCCATATTTATCTCTTTCAGAAAGCCTGTATTGTCATGAAGCCAAGTAAATGGGGACTCTGAGCTCCAGAACAGGCTTTGTGAGCACTATCTGAGTATACACAGGCTGCTTCCACAGGGCCCTGAGTGTGTAAATGGCCAGTAACAGGGGCAGCGGTCTTTCAGCAGGACATTGGATCCCCGCAAGGCAAGGTGGCGGCTGCCCCTGGGTGATCTCTTCTGGTGTCCTGCAAGGTAGTGGGAGGGGACCTAGCAGTGCAGGCCATTCCCAGCGTGTCTGCAGCCCTGGCATGGCCAGCACACCCCTGCCCTCTTTGCTGGCTTTTGTTTCTCCTTCGGTACTGGCCATGGAACCCTGGGCCTTGCAAGTGCTAGGCAAGTGTTGTAGCACTGAGCTCATCCTCAGCCCATAGGACTTGACTTAGGCTGATTTTCATCCCCCCCCCCACCATTTGTCTCAGGAATTCCTTAGTATTTTGTCAGATTCCTTTTATATATATATATGTCTCTTTACAAAGGAAAAATTCTATAATAATAAATTTTCAGTTGTAACTTTGAAATATTCAAAGTGTGTTGTATTTGTTTATGTATTTGGAAGCAGCACTTTGGTGACATCTTTGCATCTCCCCCTCAAGTGGCCCGGAGCATTTTTCCTTGACAGTTACCATTTACGTGTTAAAGCACATTGACTTGAGGAAAACCCCTTCCTTGGAGTTTGGCATGATGATCATTTTTGCCTATCTGCCATATGGGCTTGCAGAAGGAATCTCTCTCTCAGGTAAGCGACAGAGGCCTAGATCTGCTGTGGCAATGGCTGGTTGTCCCCCCTGGTGAAAGAGCTTTTGTCAGTCGGTCACTTTGTGTCCCGAGAGATGAGTCACTTCTCAGAAGAACCTAGGTTATAGTAGGATTTGTTGGTCCCCAGGGGTAATACTCTGGATTCAGGCCTGGCTGGATCTAGGCGCTCAAAGAGTCACACTGGTGTCATAGCCACAGTTCTTTTCTTTCCATCATTGATCCTCAACTGCGGTATGATCCTCCTTTCCAAGTAGGTAGCCTGTGGGAAGGAAATACTCTAAAGATTTCTGTTTTACTGACGAGAAAACCCAAGGTTGAGGAAGATTAAATACATTGGCCCAGGGTCCTAGCTGGAACTGGTGGAAAAACTACTCATAGATGGTTGTCTTGACTCAAGAACTGATGCTTAGGCCGGGTGTGGTGGCACATGACTATAATCCCAGCAGAGGCAGGATTACCATGAGTTCGAGGCCAGCCTGAACTACATAGTGAGACCCTGTCTCAAAAACAACAACACATAAAAAGAACTGATGCTTACCTCAGGGGAGGTGGCACACGCCTGTAATTCCAGCACCGGAAGGCGAGGCAGGATAGAGTTTAAGGCCAGGCTGGGCTACACAGCAAGTTCAAGGCTGGCCTGGACTACATAGCCAGCAGACCTAGCTCAAAAAAAAAAAAAAAAATCTGACACTCAAGCCAGGTGCAGTGTGGCACACCTGTGGTCCCAGCCACTTGGAAGGACAAGATAGGATTACAAGTTCGAAGCCAGCTTGGGCAACTTCGTGAGACTCCACCTCAAAAAAACAGAACAGAAGAATGCATGCTCTTCATGCTCCTCCGACAGTTCCCTCCTCTTGGCTCATTTTGAAACCACATAGACCGGCTGGCTGGGGGACAGGCAGTGTGTCCGTGCAGTGGTGATGCCTCACTGGGATGCATTGTCACAGTAAACCCGTATTAAGGCTTTATTTTGTTCTGCCTTGTTTTTCAAGACAGAGTAGTATGTGCTGCTGTGTCCAGTTTGCACTCAGTTTTAACGGTTCCACCACCCATAGAGCAGGCAGGAGGAGCCAAGACAGGTCACCAGCTCAAGGCTGTACAGATAGATAGTAAGAGGTGGCCGTGAGATTCACATGATGACAATCTCAACCCCATGCCATCTCCCTGGACCCCAAGGGAGGAGGATGTGCAGTTCCCACAACCAGGGGGCCCTAGAACATGGTGCTCACAGCTACAGGATGGGACTCACTGGAGGTCCTGGAGCCCTCCCTGTCCTGGGCCTGTCAGCGGCCCCCGCCCATAGGCTTGCCCCAAGTGAGGTTGAGCCTGTGTCCACAGTTAGATTGTAAAGGTGCTGACCCAGAAATGGGCGGCAGGAGCATGGCCCCTGCCTTCCTTGTATGTGTGTGGGGTGCCCCCAAGTAGAGAGGGCTCTGCCGGGGACATCCAGATATCTTCCAGTGAAAGCCCTGCACAGGCCAAGTTCTGGAAAATGGCACCATTGAGCAGCTGGTTTGATCTCTGCCACAGGAAGCTTTTTTCTTTGTCTTTATTTTCATCTTTGTTGAAATATAATTTGCCTATAGTAAACGACACCCATTCTAATTATGCAGTTCTGCAGGCTGTGACAAATACAGGCAGTCGTGTAGCCACCACGGTCAAGATGTGGAATGCTCCCTCACCCAAACCCCACGTGTTCCCTGCTGACCTCACTGCGTTCTCTCACTGTGGTTTCCCTAGGGTACATAGTCTTTCATGTCTCATTCCTTTAATTATGTTTTTGAGAAATGTTTATGTTTCTGCACATACCATAGTTTATACATTCCTTCTGCCCCTCGTCTCCCTGTCCTTCTGAAGGACCTTTGGACTGTGAACATTTATATGTTTTCATTTATCTTGGGTAAATGCCTCAACGTTAGGTTGCTGGGTCATTTGGTAAATACATAACTTCATTAGGAACTGCCAAGTATGTTTCAAAGTGACTATCGTTTTTCTGTTCCACCAGAATGTGAGAGCAATCCAGTTGCTTTGCACCACTTGTTTTAATTTTTTAAAAGTTTAGCCATCCTGTCAGGTGTATAGCAGTTCTATTTAAAAGTACTCTGGTATGAGCCTCTTTATATTCTGCTTGGAAGCCCATTGCACTTTTTGTTTTATATTTATCTGAGTATATATCTTTCATCAAATTTAGTAAATTTTACCCATTTATTTACACATTTTTTTCAGTTCTCCCTCTGCTTCCCTGTTGGGCCCCCAGCCACAATACATTGCATGCTACTGGCTCACAGTCATTTTATTTTCTTCTTTGTTTTCTGTATGCCTTATTTTTGTTAGCTTCTATGAGGGTGTCTTCAAGTTCACTCTTCCCCATGTGGAATCTCCTGTATTTCTCATTTTGGATACTGTATTGCATCATCTACAGATGTTCCCTTTGTTTCTCCCTTCGTCCTGTCCCTGTCCCATTCTTTTCTAGGTTCCTGAGCATACGAAGCACAGTTAGAAGAGCTGTTTGAAGCTCCTTACTGGCTAACGCCTTCACCTCTGTCCAGCCTAGGTCCTGCTGATAGGTCATGTTTTCCTGCCCTTTGCTGTTAATTTTTGATTGGATGCCAGTCACTATGAACTTATGTCTTCCTATATATAGTTCTGGGCTTTTCTCCTGGGACATAGCTAAGTCTCTTGGGATCCATTTAGTCTTCTTGGCGATGAGTTTCATATTTTGCTGGGTGGGTCCCCAGTAGACTGCTGAGAGCCCTACCCCATGTCCTGTGAGGTCACTAATGGGGCTTGGGGCTGCCCCATGTCAGCTTCCGGAATTGGTGGACCTATTTCTTAGCGGTTCTTTCCCTAGCCGCTTGGAATTTCCTCACTTGCACAGATCACGATGCACCCAAGCTTTCAGAGGACTTCGTGGTGGATCCAGAGCTCTTTTTGCACAGCTGCCCGGCTCTGCTTCCCTCCTGGTCTCCTCACCACAGCCTGACAGACTGCTGGGCTTTGTGGATTTGCCTCCCCCAGCCTCTCAGCTGGGGCTCACTTCCAGGCAGGAAGCATGGGCAGGGGCCTGGGGACAGGAAACCACCCAGCGTCCTTCTGCTAGGAATCGAAGTCCTACCCTGCCTTTTGTCCAGGATCAGAAGACAGTTTGGTTGAATACCTTGTTTCAGGTTCTCTGCTTATGCTGGGCAGCAGTGGTACTGCAGTCATTCTTCGTGGGCAAAGTGGAACCCAGAGGTTTCTGCTGACTGGTGAAGGGAGGTCCCCTTCCCGAGCCCATTCTCTGGAGCCAGCTGCCTTGCTCCCCGGGCACATCTTGCGAAGCAGGAAGCAGGGAGGCCTGTGCCATTTTCCCTGGAGACCTCGTAAACCTCAGGCTTTTGTTCTTAATCCTGAGCCAGCTCACAAGGATAATTTCATCCTGGTATCTGCCATCGGGTTTCCTCTCTTACCTTTACTCAGTTTTGGTGCTTACAGAGAGTCATTGGGCTCTAGCTTGGCTATTTTTACCTCTGTTTTTCTAAATTTCTCCTCTATCCCCTCGAGATTAGCATTGAGCACCTGTTGGCAAAGAGAGATTCATGCATCCGTTTAGAATTTATAATTAAAACAAAGGAGTGGTTTTCCTTTTTTTTGGCACTGGGGATTGAACTCGGGACTTTGTGCTTGCGAGGCTGGCGACGGAACCACTGAGCTAAATCCCCAGCCCTGTTTTTCTTTTTTTTTGGTACCAGGGATGGAACTTGGGACCTTGAGCTTTCGAGGCAGACACCGGAACCACTGAGCTAAATCCCCGGCCCCAGGAGTGTTTTTCTGTCTTTTCTCCTAAGCGGCAGTGTTTTCTATGTGGAGGGGTTTGCTGCTCAAGCTGATGGGGCCAGAGAGCTATGCTGGCCCCGAACATGCACCTTAGTCGGGGAAGGGCACCAGCTCTGCCGACTCGCTACCTAGGGATACTGGTCATTCGGGGTTTTTAGAGGAGTTACATGGCCCTCTCATGTAGTGGGGAGCCTCCAAATTGTTCAGCAGGAGCACACACAGGAAGGGGCGGCAGTCTTTCTGTCTTCCCCTTCCTGTTTGTGCGTCTTTGTTCCTGATTGTCACAAAGGACCGGCAGTGGGTGGTCTTCAAGACCATGGAGCAAGGCCGGGGATTTAGCTCAGTGGTTCTGGCGCCTGCCTTATAAGTGCAAGTTCCCGAGTTCGATCACCGGTACCCAAAAAAACCAAAAAAAAACAAGACTGTGGAGCAGGCCCTCTCTTCCTAGGAATTGCAAACAGTTTACCGAAGCCCACGCGTTCAGAGCGCGGTGGATAAGGCTTAGGGCTCTGGCTGACTTCAGCCCCAGCTCTGCCTCCCAGTCACTATGTGACCTCAGCCTGCAGACTGGCCCCTCTGAGCTTTCCGCTTCCTCATCATGAAGAAGATGTAATGTCAGGGTCAGCCCAAGGCACGTCTGGACAGAAGGGGTATTATTGCTAGTCTTACTACCTGCCTTGCCCCGTTGTGCCAACATGATGAATTAGTAACAACCCCTTCCAAAAATTTTGTGGTTTTTGGGCCAGGGATTTAGCTCAGAGGTGCCACCGCCTTTCTCGAAAGTGCAAGGTCCCGAGTTCAATCTCCAGTACCAAAAAAAAAAAATTTTGTGGTTTCAATAGCAAATTAGCCTTCCATCACTTGGTGTTATCTGTTCTCAGCATCTTTGTTCTAATCGTGTCAGCGTGAACTTTTTTTTCTAGCACTGAGGGTTGGGCCCAGGGCCTTCACACTGATAGACTGAGCTACATCATCAACCCCTCTTCATGTTTTGAGACGGGGTCTCACTAAGTAAGTTGCAGAGGCTGGACTCAAACTTGTGATCTTCTTGCCTCAGCCTGAGTGCTGCAATTATAGGTGTGTGCCACCAAACCGGCTTGTTAACTAGTTTTATTGTTCATCCAAGCTAGTTTTTAGGGCCTCTGTACCCTCTGGTTGTGAAGATTCAAAGGTGAATAGGCTATAGCTTTCCCTTTAGACAGCCTAGCAAAAGCTGGACTGGTGTGAGAGACAGTGTCAAGATGAGTCACAAAGGAGGGCACATTGTGGGTGGGAGGATGACATGATGGATTGATCGGGGTGTAACACTTTCTGGAAAGTGTTGGCACTGTGTTGGCCAAAGATGGACTGAATTGTACAGCCTTGGTCTGCACCGTGTGTATCCAGGGAATGCCATTGCTGCACTGCATGTAAGAGATGAATTGGAAGCACCTGAATGTTCTCCAGTAATGAAAAAGATCAAGCTCCAGTCTGTTGTCACTATGGCGACTATGCAGCCACATAAAAGGTGAACTTTAGGCCTGAGAGTGTAGCACAGTGGTGGAGGGCTTGCCTAGCTTCTGTGAGGCCCTGCCATGGGAAGAATCCCAAGACATACTGTTAAATTTTAAGAAAGTAAGCTAAACTGTTCTTCCACCCATTCAACAAGTGCTTTTTAAATGTCTACCCTGTGCTGGGAACTGTCCTTGCTGTTGGGGCTACAGTAATAACCAAGACCAGATCAGGTTCCTGCCTGCAGAAGAAAGACAGTAAGTATGTAAGAAACAGGCAGTGACCGTGCACAGTGAGAAATGACTCAAAGAGACAAAATCAGTCATGTGACAGGCTAGGAGGGTGGAGAAAACACCCAGACCTGGGCAGGCAGGAAGGTACCCTCGAAGGTGGTGGCACCAGAGCCCAGACCTGTGCAGTGCGAGGCATTGTCAGGGGAGGTGGTGTGGGTAGCAGGTGTCCAGGGCCCTGGGGAGGAGAGTGAAGCTGGGCGGGCCCCACGAAGCAGGGAGACAGCCTGGCTGGGACAGTGGACCTCGACCTGCAGGGCTCTCTAGGCCTGGGGAGGAGTTAGGATTTTCTTCTAGAGCAAAGATAAGAGTCAAAGGCCTTTGAAAAAAATCACTCTGCTGCTGTGTACTATGACCCCATTTTAAAGACAGGTAGACTTTATCATTGCGTATTAAAAGTACTGGGAATCTGCACATGGAGGTGTTGATAATAGTTACCTCCAGGAATTCAGTTTCACTCTATGCCTTGATGGATCTGAATGTTTTATAGCAAAATATATTTTTTATTGGGCAGTTAACAAAGAAGACCAAATATGGTTTGACTCGGCCCTCAAGAAGTATGGCAGACTTCATTCATGGTGGAAACTGTACCAGGATGCCTTTTTACTGCCGTTTAGACTTGGATTCCCTTGTTACATCCATTAAAAATGACAGGCAGGGCTGGGGATTTGGCTCAGTGGTTCTGCTGCCTGCCCCGCAAGCACAAGGACCCAAGTTCGATCCCCAGTACCAAAAATAAATAAATAATGGAAAATAAATAAATAAATGACATAAAAAGGGCTGGGGGTGCAGCTCAGTGCAGATGCCTTGGGTTCAATCCCCAGTACCACCGGGAAAAAGAAAAAAGGAAAATCCATTAAAAGCTGCCCATTCTCCATGCCCAGATTCCTAGGCACGCTCCCCAGTGCTTCACTGCCCCTTACACCCGAGGATGGCAGTGATGGGGACACTGCTCAGCCCTGGTCCTGTGACAGCCACTTCACGTGGCCTGTCCTTGGCGACATTCCCAACATGAGAAAACGGGCTTAGAGAAGGGACAAAGGTTGCCCACGGTCACCCAGCTGGTACCGAAGCAAGACGGGGCCCTTGTTACCTTTCTGTAGCCTCTGGGAAGCCTCAGGTTTTGTTTCCTTCTTCCTAATCCTCCAGGCTCCAGGCTCCAGGCTGCAGGGCCGTGGAGGAGTGTGCGTCCAGTGTGGGTGTGGCAAGCAAGTGCTCTTCTGTGTGCTCAGGCCTGTGCGCTCTGCTCCTCTGTCCCCCTGCAGGCATCATGGCCATCCTTTTCTCAGGCATCGTGATGTCGCACTACACGCACCACAACCTCTCCCCAGTCACCCAGATCCTCATGCAGCAAACCCTCCGGACCGTGGCCTTCTTGTGCGGTGAGTCGAGCCTCAGTGTCCCCAAGAGTTCACCCACCCAGAGCAAATCAGCTTCCTGCCCTGCTGCAGGGGTCTGCTGAGGTGTCCCCTGCCAGCAGGACAACCGGCCCCTTATCCTGTGCTTGTCCCTGCAGCTTTGCAGTTCCATAAAGTAAGCCTACCACCTGATAAATGGAACATTTGATGCCAACAATTTTAAGACCAAAAATAATGCAAACTACTAATGATGCACATTTGAGACATGTGTTTCTAATGTAGGAAAGTGACATTTCCAAAAATGTACTCCTTGGAAATGATATTGATGATGGCTAGATGACAAAGGCTCCCGAGTGAAAAAAGAATGGAGGGAATCCTGGGTTAACATTTAGTAGATTCTGGACTGCAAGACTTTTCATCGTTGTGAGTGTCAAAGGGGGACAGTTGTCCACATTTCCCAGGTGTGTCTTCAGAGCCCTGATAAGAGCATCCAAGGGCAAGCCTGGGGATTTCGCAGCGGGAGGACCCTGGCTGCACTGAGATAGACCCCAGGAGCCTTCTGTTAGGCGGGGGCAGTTTAAGCTCTTGTCCCCTCCCCGGCCTCCCACAGAGGCTCCTCCCCATTCCGACCTGGAGTAAAGAAGCCACTCTCACACTGTCCCTTTAAGCTCCCATCGCCAGCAGCCCCTCTTTCTGGGCCTTATCCCCTTTTGAAGCCCTAGTAGCACTGTGCCACCTGCCAGAAGGGAGGTGCTGGCTTTGCAGAGAAAGGAGACTCAGGTGAGGAAGGTCAGATGGCTCAGCACCACCAGGGGCTAGAAGCCAGGCCTCTATTCCTGTGTGTTTACTGTGTGTTTACTCCACAGCACCCTCCTCGAAAGCCAAGCCAAAAGATTCTGACCCTGGCCTTCACAATTAAGAGAACTAAAAGCAATATATCCATCAAATTCTGTTTTGTAAACTAGGTATGGTGGCACACACCTATAATCCCAGCACCCAGGAGGCTGAGGCAAGAGGATCCCTGCAAGATCAAAGCCAACCTGGGCTACATACCAAGTTCCAGGCCAGCTTGAACTATAGAGCAAGACCCTGTCTCAAAACAAAAATGAAAAAACAAAAATTCTGTTTTGTACCCATCAGTCAAATTGGGAAATTGATAGGTTGGCAGATTTAGTTCTGTCGTGGGTACTAGAAACCAGGCCCAGGGAGCAAGTGTGTACACTGGGCAGTCTCTTTTGGAGACTCATTTGTAGCATTGGTCTGGATAGTCGAGATATCGCTCCACAGAGAATGGGTTAAATTAACCATGATCCCAGCACCCTGGGAAGCTGAAGCAGGAGGATTGCAAGTTAGAGCCCAGCCTGGGCAACATAATGACTTAGTGAGACTGTGTCTCAAAAATAATAATTAATAGGTCCGGGGATTTAGCTCAGTGGTTCTGCCACCTTGCAAGCGCAAGGACTGGAGTTCTATCCCCAGTACCAAAATAATAATAATAATAATAATAATAATTAATGGGGCCAGGGATTTAGCTCAGTGGTTCTGGTGCCTGTCTCGCAACTGCAAGGTCCTGAGTTTGATCCCTGGTACCCCCCCAAAATAATAATTAACCACAATATATCCATGTTCTAGAATTTATGCTGTCAGGGAAAAGCACAAATTAGATATGAATGTGTTCTACATGCACTGGAATTGATCACAAAAATATTTAAAATAAAAAATTTTCAAGGAGGGGAAAGGGAAGTATACTGTCAGTTGTTTTTAAAAAGATACACATTTTAAGAAAAAAAATTGCTGAAATGTTTTAAACAACCCCACTTGTTTTATGATGTTCAACTATTTTAAAATACACAGTCTATGTCTTTTTAATTATTGGGCTGTTCTGGGGGATGTTATAGTTTAGGCAGGGAGCCTAGACATTTATAGGGCACTTTTTCTTAAAATATGCATGGAAGCCCAGAGCCAGCATCCGCTCCTTTGGTTTGCAGAGCAGAGAGCTGGAAACCGGTCTCCTGTGGTCCAGGCTTGAACTGCACTCTGAACTCAACCGTGTGGCTGACTGAGTTAGCTATGTCAAGGCAATCATTTGGCTTTCTCTGCACTGGCTGGCAAGGAAGTTAACAAAAGGCCCTTTCATACTTGTCATGTGGCGCCTGCCTCATTTGCTTGAATTTTTGCCACTTTGTCCCTGTCCGGATCCTGGCTAATCACAGTGTTCAGCAAATGGGGAGATTCTTATGTTTATCATCTTCCCAGGGTGGACTAGTGTTTATTTGAAGAAGTAATTGACAGTTGACTCATTACATTGGGGAATTCTGAATAGCTGACAACAGGGGAGAAGGGGGGTAGAGAAGAGAGAGGGAAAAAGGGAGAGAGAGAGAGAGAATGAGAGAATCTAAGTATAACATTTGCCCGAGGTATTGGTTACAGATTTTTCAGAAAATAGTGTTATATTGGATTGGGACATCTGAATGTTTGCTTGCTTAACAATTTAGCAGTGTATTGTAAGAAAATAGTTAGGGCTGAATAATCCATTCTTTGGTTTGTTTCAGAAACATGTGTGTTTGCATTTCTTGGCCTGTCTATTTTTAGTTTCCCTCACAAGCTTGAAATTTCCTTTGTCATCTGGTGCATAGTAAGTATTTTCCTTGTTATTTTATTTATTGCTTATTCGTAGATCAATAACCACGTTTTGAATTTATTTATGTAACTGTTAACTGGTCAAAGTCAACAGCTACATAGACACTCTTCTGTTTAAAGTCTCTTGTTAAAAAAAAAAATCACAAACATATAATAAGGAGGTAAGGGGTAGAATTAAATGAATGAATATCCCTGGAAAAGGACTCTTGTTTTTTTCAATTTTCAGTGGTCTTGAATGTGATAGTATAAGTTTATATGGTTTGTTTGGTTGGTTGGTTGGTTGGTTTGATGGTAAAAGCATATTTCAAAATTGATTAACGATTATAATCATGTAAAAATATTGTGTATAGAAAAAAATACTGCCAAATGTTCACAGTGGTTGTAAAACTGGACATTTTTTTTTCTTTCCTACTTTTTCTGGATAATTTATAATGAATATACTTACTTCACTCAGTTTTACTTCAGTGTGTCTATAAGCATGACCTCGGATGCTTCATCCAAGAGTCCTAGGCCCTTCTCTCCCCGGGCATCAGCCAGGAGAAGCAGCTCCGATGATCAGGATTTGGGAAACTGTTCCCACTAGACTGGCAGTAGCAGCAGGAAACCAATCCAAATGTAATCATCTGCAGTAGAATCAAATCCTTTTTGGGAATGAAGTGGGAGAAATAAGTGTCTAGCATTTAAAGAGAGGTCAGCTCCCTGGAGTGTCTAATCCGAGTTACATTAATGACATCTGGCCCAGGCGCCTCATCTGCTCTCCTCCTCTGTCTCTTCCCTTCTTGTGAGCTCTGGCCCCGCAGGCCCTGCTGTTGACTCACACTCCAGGCTAATCCGTAACCTGATCCCTAGCTCCTGTTCCTGCAAGGTGCAGATGAGGCACACCTTACTGTTGAGTAGGCGGAACTCATCTCCAGTTAGCCTGCATTGCCACTTGGCAGAACCCAGCTATTAGGAAGCAAACTTTCTTTTTAAGCACTGTCACCCTGCCGTGTGCCAGACAAGTGTACCATGTGCAGACTGTGAGGCCGACCTGTCGGGCACATGGAAAAACTGAGACACAGAAGATAAGGGGCACTAAAGACACTCACTTTGCTGTCCGGGTGCTTCTGCTTCCCGCCGGCAACAGTTCACTGCCATGTGTTGCAGCCATCTGTCCCCACACTCTGGTTTCAGGACAGGAGAGCAGCAGGAGAAGTCTTTACAGAGCTCCTAACGGTCCTTAGTGTGGTCACTGCGTGGAGGGGGCGCATTTGGTGGGAGCCAAAACCCAAATGTAGGAATGGAGACTGGATTTCGGTGGGCAAAATAGAAGTGACTGTCTCAGCCACAGGCAGTCACTCAGCTTCCTTGAGCCACCAAGTGCAGCTGGCTCCTAGGCAAGGAGGCGCCTGTGGGGTGTGGGTTAGGGTTCCAGCCTCAAACTCTGCTCGGTGGCCTAGGGCACTTTCTGATCTGAGCACATTTTGCATCCACCTCTCCTGTCTAGTCATCTTGGACCAGTTGCTTAACCTCTCTGTGCCTCCATTTCCTATCTGTAAAGTGGGAGACAATAAAACTATTGCGAGGATTTAAATTTAGCCCCATAGAGAGGATGTCAGATGCTTAGCACATTGTCTGGCATAGAAGAGTTGGCTAATTGGGAGCAGCTGTTAACCTGACCATTGAAGGCACGCTCTTTCACCCTTGAGGAAAGAATGTGTGTGTGTCTGTCCTCTTCAAGTTAGCCATGGGGGAGCCGGGGATATTTAGCTCAATGGTGCTGCCGCCTGCCTCGAAAGTGCAAGGTCCCGAGTTCAATCCCTGGTACCAAAAAAAAAAAAAGTTAGCTATGGGAGAACCAAGATGAAAATGAAAGTAAATTAATAAGTAGTTCAAAGCCATCACTTGGGTGAGATTTAAACTTTGTACATAAAGCTGTAATTTGTTTGGGTTTCTTTGGCGATGCTGAGGATGGGACTAGGTATTCTAGGCAAGTGGTCTGCCACTGAGCTGCACCCCTGGCCCCAGAAGGCTATTTTTTGCTACAGCTGACTTGCCTGCGGAGATGGTAGGAACCAGAAAGCATGGCGGCAACTGGCTAGGCCAGGGTGTGTGGCCTTCTCTTGGAACACACTTATGAGTTCCTTTAGCTCAGAGGTCATTTCCATCCTGCCTCCTTGGCCCTTGGGATACTCTCTCCTTGTCAGAGGAGCAGGCCCCACAGGAGAAGCAGAAACACCTTGTCTGTCATCCAGGTGTAGTGGCACACAACTGTAATCCCAGGACTTTGGAGGCTGAGGCAGGAGGTTCACAAGTTGAAGCCCAGCCTGGGCAACTTAGGGACTTAGTGAGACTGTCTCATAATAAAAGTAAGAAACGACTGGAGAAGTACTTCAGTGCAAAGAATTTGGGTTCAATTCCCAGTACCTGTTCCTGCAGCGCCCACCTGGTGGGAGGTTAGTGCAGCTGCCCGCCAGGAGGCCCTGAAATCCACTGTGGCCCTTTCTGCACGGCCTTGGGCATCCCTCAGTGTTCTGTGTCATTACTGCATTGGGCTTTCCTTCTGGAACAACGCCCAAAGCTTCATACAGGCACATAAACCAGTGTCTCGCGCAGCACACAAGGCCAGGTCTCGCCTGCCACCGTGTTCCTCTTGCCTTTCATGTTGTAATGGGCCATTCACCCGGTCTGCGTCAGCCTTGACAGGCTTCAGCTGGAGAAGCCGGAAGGACGTTTTCTTTTTTTTTCAGTACTGGGGATTGAACTCAGGATCTTGCACTTTTCAGGTAGGTGCAGTGGCACTGAGCTAAATCCCCAGCCCAGCAGGACATTTTTCAACTAACAGTCTGTTGCTCTTAACAGGTGCTCGTGCTGTTTGGCCGAGCAGTCAACATTTTCCCTCTTTCCTACCTCCTGAATTTCTTCCGGGATCATAAGATCACACCAAAGATGATGTTCATCATGTGGTTCAGTGGTAAGTGGAGCAGTGGTCAGGCAGGTGGAGGGAGGGGACCTGGGAGAAGCAAGTGTGCAGAGGGGGCCTGAGTGACCTGCCGGAGCCCTCGGGAACCCGTTTGCCTCCCGTGCCAAAAACAATAAAGGTCCCCATGAACAGGTGCTACTTATCCAGGCTCCCGCCGGTGCGGTGAACAGGGCGGCCCACACCTGCCACACTCGAGGAAGCTCAGGCGCCCACGCTTGGCTCCCGTGGCCCTTGGAGGCAGAGCTGGGACTTGCTGTTTCTCCCCCCATCCTTTTCCTTGGCAGTTGGTGCAGCCCTCACTTCCAGGTTTTTTAGACTGAAGTAATAAGTGGCTCAAAATTCTAAAAGGTGAAAGTTGAAACTTTTCTACAGTGCTGGGGATGGAACACAGGACCTCACAAATGCTAGGCAAGCACTCTACCCCTGAGCCACACTCCAACCCCTGTGCTACTGTGGGATATTTTTTCCTTTGTCACAAAAGTCTGATAGTTTGTGTTTCAGCTGCTGTTCAAGCATATTTCTCTACTTTTTCAAATTTGAAAATGATTTTATAAATCTTTGGGTCCTAAAGAACTGGATCTTTAGTCATCCTTTTTTTTTTTTTTTTTGGTGTCAGGAATTGAACTCAAAGCCTCATGCTTGCCAGGCAGGCGCTGTACCACTGAGCTGCATCCCCAGTGCTTTAAATTTGTTTTTGAGGAATCCATGGAGTTCTTTATAGCTTAAATATTATAATTGGAATATTTCATGTGGATTTGAACATAGCAACATGCTTTATAATGTTCTTTCTCCAAAGTGTATCTGTAAATTTGTCTCATATTTCTCTTTTCAAAAAGCTTTGTTTCACTGCGCAAGCGCAAGGACCCGAGTTCGATCCCCGGTACCAAGAAAAAGCTTTGTTTCAAAAATATGTGTGTTTGGGCCGGGGATTTAGCTCAGTGGTTTTGCCACCTGCTGCGCAAGCACAAGGACCCAAGTTCGATCCCCAGTACCAAAAAAATATATATATATGTGTGTGTTTGAAGGCCGGGGATTTAGCTCAGTGGGGCCGCAAGGTCCCAAGTTCAATCCCCAGTACTGTAAATAAAAAAAAAAAAAAGTGTGTTTGATATATTTGTATGTGAATATATATATATATTCATATATAGTGAGAGAAACTCATTTTTTTCCTCATTTTTGCTAATGAGGAAAAAAATGTATTGTGAAGTAGTTAATCCAAGGTCTTGACAATCTCCAAGAAAATCGAAGCAAGGTGTCCGATCCTTGGGAGCGAGGGGCGTGATGGAAGAGCCCTCAGGGCCAGATGTTAGATGGGGAGGCTCCTGGTCTCCCCCAGGTGGGGCAGGTCCCCCCCAGGTGGGGCAGGTCCCCCTCCAGGGGTTCCCACCTCTCCCAGCTCCTCTCATTATCACGCTCTGCTTTCCCAGCAGAAAACCAGCAACTTCAACCTAGTCCTGTCCCTGTCCCCTCCAGCAGCTCCTGCTCTCCTGTCCCTTGGTCACATACACACCTCTTGGGTGGACCTCACTGTTTTCTCCACATTGTCACCTCCCATCTGCTGCACTAGAACTGGCCTCACCTAAGTCCCCAGCAACCTCCTGCTGCCAGACCTGCTGGGCACCAGTCGGCCCCTTCCTGGCCTCTGGTCTGGGCTTGCCCTCCTCTCCCACCGCCCCGCCACAGGTCCTCCCCTCTCCCCTTGGGGTGGGTCTCCCCAGGTTCTGCCTGGCTCCTCCCACACTGACCCACAGGTGGTAGCTTCCTGCTGCTGGACCCATGGTCTGTGCTTTGCTGAAGGGACTCACCTCTTCTCTGGCCTTGGGCTCCATCGAGGTCCCACTGACCAGGCCTTCCTCTGGGACCATCAATGACACTGAGCATGAAGAGCACATAGCACAGGGCCTGGGGTGCCCGCGCACACGCGCGCGCGCACACACACACACACACAGGACTGCGAGGCCCACAGCAGCTGTCACTCGAGTCATAGGCTCAGTGGCTACCCGCACAAGTGCCAGGTGCACTGTAGCTGCACCAGGTTACCTCACCGGATGTCTCGGCCAGGCTGGGCCATGGATGCGGGCCACTCAGGCTGTCCCTACTCTGCAGCTGGCCCTCTGCACCCTCCCAGCCTCCCCACAGGCCTGTCCCAGTGTCCCAGCGTCCATGATCCCAGGCTGAACCTAGCCAGGGAAGCTGCCACCTCCCACGTTCCCTCCCCTGACGCCTGTGCTGTCCCCTCAGGCCTGCGGGGTGCCATTCCCTATGCCCTGAGCCTGCACCTGGACCTGGAGCCCATGGAGAAGCGACAGCTCATTGGCACCACCACGATCGTCATTGTGCTCTTCACCATCCTGCTGCTGGGTGGCAGCACCATGCCCCTCATCCGCCTCATGGACATTGAGGATGCCAAGGCCCGCCGCAGGAGCAAGAAGGACGTGAACCTCAGCAAGACCGAGAAGATGGTCAGTGCAGCAGGGCCCGGGGCAGTTCATACAGCTGCCCGCCTGGGCTGGGGAGTGGGTGGGCCTGGAGGGCACCCGGCACCTCCACATGCTCACTCGAACACTCGAGGGTATCCCTCACACAACAGCTCAGTCACTGGGACTGAGAAGCAGCTGGAGGAGTCTGTGTTCTGAGTTGGGGCTCTGGGATCGCCTGTGACCTGCTGGGCCACCCATGACCTGCCGAAGCCACAGAGGTCACCAGCAGGCCCCTTCTGCATCCCAGCACGGCCTGGGGGCACCTTGTTAGACCCCTTGCCGCCTCCCTCCCCTGCCAGGGCCCCATCTTCCATCAGCCACATTCCACACTGAAGTGTTTCAAAATCCCTAGCATTTGCTGCAGACCTGTTATGTACTGGAGGAGGGGAGTGTGGCTTGCAGTGGCTGCAGGGCCATGAGAGGTGGCCTCCCCCAGGACAGGATGGCTGGAGGTGCGTGGGGGGGCTCCTCCACCCCTGCCCCCCCTGCTTCTTGCCCCCACCCTCCTGGCCCCGCCTCTGCTGGGACCTCCCCTCCCACCTTCCTGCATTCTACCCCACTCGCCTTCTGGAAACATCTTTTTTCATTTCCCTCATTCGAGATCACCAGTGACCGTGGCCAGTCATCAAAGGCCCCGCAACCCTCACGTGGCTGTTCTAGGTAGTGGGGTCAGGCTGGGGGGACCTGGGCCTCACCCCAGCCCCTCAGCCAATGCTGCTGCCTGGACCTCAGCTGACCTGCTGGGCTCGGCAGGCCTGTGCCCTCCCTGACCCCACCAAACCTGTGTGTGTGTGTGTGTGTGTGTGTGTGTGTGTGCGTGCGCGCGCGCACACACACGCACACACATGTTTAAAAACAGGATCTCGCTATGTAGTTCAGTCTGGCTTTGAACTCACTACGTAGCCCAGGCTGCCCTTGAACTTGCAGTGATCTTCCTGCTTCAGCCTCCTGAGTGCTGGGATTATAGGTGTGTCCACCATCCTCAGCTTCTTGTGTGCTTTTAACAAAACCTCTTGGATAGGTTCCCAAACCTTTTCATGGGTGTCAGAATGGGTGCCAGGCTTGTCACACAAGCTTTTGGGTGCTGCAGCTGCTGCAGCCCCCTTTCCTGAGGAAAGAGTGCCCTTCTGCTGTTGTGTCTTCTGGCAGCACTGAGAAGCAGCAGGAAGCAGATGCTGCCCTGGGCCCCATTTCACAGGTGCAGAGAGGATCCAGTCCCACAGCAGATTCTAGAGCCTGTGTTGTTACCCACACCTCAGACCAGTGTCCCCAGTGGGGTCCTGGGATCTTGTTAGGCAAATTCTCAGGCCCCACCACACACCTAGGAAGGCAGACACTGCAGTGGGAATGAAGAGCCCAGTATCTTTTGGAGTTTAACAAACCCTCAGGTGATGCACACGTGGCCCCTGTCTGAGAACCCTGCCCCCTGCAGCACACTGCCCCACATCCACGCACCTGCTGCACTCGGGCACAGGCCAGGAGGGGACGGGAAGGCGACTGTGGCAGGAGGCCCCATGGCCTCAGCACTGTCCTGCCTCAGATCCTGCTGGCCTTTGGGCCCCCCTGCCAAGCATGGGGCTGCCCTGGCCTAGGGCAGCAGGAGACCGGCTGAGACCTGAGACCTACGCCCGCCCCTCTACCTGGGTCCTTGTCTGCAGCCCTCGCTTTGAGACTGGCTCCCTCTCCGCTCCCTGCACCTCTGAAGAGCCAGGGCTTTTGCTGTAGCTACCAGGCATGGCCTGGGCATCGGGAGTCCTCACAGACCTACCCAGCTCCCTGGGAACGGTGCCCACTCTCACCTGGCACAGTTAGGGTTGGGGACACTGGTGGCCAGGACAGAGGGTTTCCAGGGAGGCTGGGGTGGTGTGGGGGCTGCCAAAGAGATACCAGGTGACAACCATCGGCTGCCTTGTCCCCCAGGGCAACACCATCGAGTCTGAGCACTTGTCGGAGCTCACTGAGGAGGAGTACGAAGCCCACTACATCCGGAGGCAGGACCTCAAGGGCTTCATGTGGCTGGATGCCAAGTACCTGAACCCCTTCTTCACTCGGAGGCTCACGCAGGAGGTG
The DNA here is from genome assembly GCF_053883595.1 of Heterocephalus glaber. Lineage (NCBI taxonomy): Eukaryota > Metazoa > Chordata > Mammalia > Rodentia > Bathyergidae > Heterocephalus > Heterocephalus glaber. Next base: position 18,835,043 of record NW_028258410.1, on the reverse strand, counting down.
GGACCCAGGCTGGTGCCACACATCCCTTCCCTTGGGACGTGCAGTGGCCAAGGGTGGGGAGCGGTGGGGGCCAGAGGCTTCCTGGACCTGGGGGTGCCTCCTCCCGATCCTCCTGGGGCTGGGTAGCTCGTGGGGCTCAACCGCTGCCGTTCCTTGGCTCCCGCACTTGGTGCTTGTGGAATAATAGACTGGCTAATGGTTTGGGTTTGGGGTGGTGGTCTTGGGCTGTTCTGACCGCTGTCAGAGGACTTTCATGTGCCAGGTCTGCCCTCCTGTTTCTCTGCCCCACACAGAAAAGCCCTGCTGCAGTTGGCCGGCCAGCGCTGACACTGCTTGTGCTGTTCCCATACACGTGCACGTGTGGACAAACACAAACACACGAGCAGCTTCCCCTCTTCCTCCGCCCTGACCCTGACGCTGACCACTGGCGGGGCTCTCTGTCTCTTGCCCCAGGACCTCCACCATGGCCGAATCCAGATGAAAAGCCTGACCAACAAGTGGTACGAGGAGGTGCGCCAGGGCCCGTCGGGCTCGGAGGACGACGAGCAGGAGCTGTTCTGACGGAGGAGCAGGCGCCGTGGCTTCGGGGAGTGAAGGCCGCAGTGTTCCAGCCTTTGGTGCCAGCTGGCTTTGGAAATGCACGTCGCCCCCTCCTCCCTGCCAGACCTCTGCTCTGCTGTTACTTCCTGGCCCCTGGAGTGAGCGACTGTCCCAGCCACACGCTCCGCTCCCCGCTGCTTCTGCAGCCAGGCAGAGCCACCTGCTGGAGGAGGCTGATGGGGAGCCCGAGGGAGTGAGGTGTGCCACTCCCAGGCCCTGCTGGCATCGTGACCCAAGGAGCAGCTGCCATCTGCCTGAGTCACCAGGTGCCTCCGGTCACCGCTGTACTTCTGACCCTCGTGGCTCACGCTCCTGGTGTTTGCTCCCCTCCTTGAGAAAGAAACTGACTATTTTTCTTTACCTCTCAGTGGCCCTGCATAGCCTGTCTCCACGGCGGGCAGCTGCTGCCCTGGGCTACTGTGAATGTTTACACTCGTGCCCATCTCCAGGCACCCTGCTCTGAGCCGGTTGGAAGCTGCGCTCTGCAGCAGGCTTCCCTTGGGCTCGGAGCACCCTCTAGAGGGAGAAGGAAGAAATGCAGGGAGTTTGCGGTCGGCGCTGCTGTCTGGACAGCTCTGGTTCATGCACTTTCCAAGTGTGAGAGCCTGGCAGCTGCTGCTGCACCCCCGTCTCCCTCAACGTGCCCAGCTCCCTGCACTGCTGTTCCCATCGTTCAGTCGGAGCCTCTTCTCCCAGGCTCTGCAGCATCTGCCTGCCCTTTACCAGCGCCCACCTTTACTGCTCTTTGTTCATCCATCCTTTCCCTTCTCCCAGTTCCCTACCATCTTGGGTCCCAGCTCCCCTCCAGTAGCCGTGAGTCAGTGCGGGGACTCCCGTGGGTGCATGCGACCGCACATGCGCGCCCTGGCTCACCTGCCCTTTCCATAACTTCTTGCCTTTGTCCGGACGAGGGCTGTTGACAGCCTCTTCACACGGCTCTGGGTGGGGACCTGCAAGGCCCAGGGCTGGTAGCAGGGCTGTTGGAAGCACTGACCTCCCACGGGCTAGGATTCACACCCCGCCTGGCCCTTCATCTTGCCCGGCACCAGAAGTTATCAGTGAGGGCCACCAAGCAGGAGCACTTGAGACAGCTGAAATGTCATTGTCTCACCGTATCTCTCACCTTAATCCCAGAGTTTGAGTCATCCCATTGCCTTGCATAAATTTGGCCTTCACCACTTTCTTTCCATGGAAAAAGGAAGTCAGAAGGAACAAGGGGACTTTTGCCCATACCTGGGGTGCAGCAGGATTCTGAGAGCAAGCATATTGTTCTCTGACCCCAGCTCAAATAATTTATTTCTCTCTTGAAATGAATCTGCCAGGTGTGCTGGCGCATACCTGTAATCCCAGCACTGGGGAAGCTGAGGCAGGGAGATTGCCATGAATTCGAGACCAGCCTGCCTGAACTACACATTGAGCCCCTGTCTCAAAAAAAAAAAACAAAAGAAACTTGAGGTCTGATCTCAGGTGATACAGGTTGCTTTGCAAGCTCAATAGCTTGCCAAGATTTCTGTTTTTTCTTTTAAATGGTAAATTCAATCTGGGCATTGTGGTGCACTTGTCTAATACCTGGGAGGCCGATGCAGGAGGATTGCAAGTTCAAAATCAGCCAGGCCACTTCAGGAACTTAGTAAGACCCTGCTGAAAAAAAAAAAAAATTTTAAGGCCAGGGATATAGCTTAGTGCAAAGCCTCTGGGTTCAATCCCCAATACCTTTTGTTAAAAAAAAAAAGTTTGTGGCTTAAGCAACAAAAAGTCAGGGTCTCAGTTCAGACTATAGCAGGTCTCCAGGTCCAAAAACCTAGGCCACATCACACCTGGCCCCCAGTTTTGCTGAGACGTGAAAGCAACACAGGGCTGTGGGGAGGGGCAGGGACCTTTCCCTGAAGGACCCCGGGGACCCCTTGCAGCCCGGCTCTCCCTTGAGCCCCCCATGCCCCCTGCTGGCCAAGTGGGCCTCTGGAAACAACCCCATGAGGGTGAGCTCTCGCCTCACTTTCACAGCAAGCAGAGGCCCTGGAGGTGGATTTTTTCACAAATCTGGATGGGAACGGCAGACAGTGCTGCTGTCTCCCTTTACTGCGCCTCCAGGATCCAGGCGTGCCTTGCCCCCCTGGTGGTCAGGTTGGGGCATGGGAACCAAATCATAACCTGCTGTTCCTGACACTGCAGTCAGAACCGTGAAGTTCTGCCAGGGCCCCACTCCCCAGAGCCCCAGGCAGGGTTTTAAATGAAAGCTCCAGCCGAGTGTGGTGGTGAGCACCTGTGATCCCAGCACTCTAGGAGGCCGAGGCAGGAGGATTGCCATGAGTTCGAGGCCAGATTGAGCTGCAGTGAAACTGTGAAGGGCCAGGGATTTAGCTCAGTGGTTTCACCGCCTGCTGCGCAAGCGCAAGGATCCGAATTCGATCCTCGGTACCAAAAATAAATAAATGAAAATTCCAGGCGGAACTGCAAGCTCTCAGAAAATAAGGACTCAACTCCCCTGCCCTTTCATCTGTCATTTCTCAAACAAATGCAGTGAGTGGTTCGTGGGCTGGAAAGCAAGGAGGAGCCCCTGTCCGTCCGTCCCACCCCCCCGCCAGCTTCCCTCCTTCCCCAGAACCCCAGGAGGAGCTGGGCCCTTCCTTGCCCTCCGTCCTCGGCCTGCCCTCTGGGAGCTCGGCCGGCAGAGGGCCCGGGGCTGCTGCTGGCCGAGAGGGTGCAGCGGTGGCCCGAAGACCAGAGCAGTGGCGCAGGAAGGGACGGTCGGGAGGCCCAGCTTGTATTCCCTCGCTTAAGTGCGGGGTTTTGTCCTTAGGACCTTTGGGAGGCCAGGCTCTGGCAGAGCCCCCGCTTGTCTCAGTTGGACTTCAAAATGGATGGAAGTCCTGTCACTGGATAATTGTTTTGGAAATAAAAACCCGGGAAATCCGAGCTAGCTTCCGTGCTAGTGCGCGCGTGTCATCTCAGGCGCCCCCAGCTTCTCCGGCCCAGGCTCCGGCGGGAGGCACAGCAGCTGGGAGCGGGTTGCCTCCCGCCTGGGACCCTCGTGGGAACACGCGAGACCCAGGCCAGAGCCCACCCTGCCCAGGCTCAGGCTTCTGTGCCTCCAGGCCGCCATCAGGGCCACCCCAAGAATCGCAGATCAGTCCTGCGGGGACTTCGCCTGCTGTGCCCGCTGCTCCCTCGGGTGCACGGAGACTGGGTTCAGAGCAGTATTCCTCTACCGTAGTAGAAACTGCAAGCGTGATGGCAATGAAGGACATTTGGCATCAGTGTTGGGGAGACACTGAAATGAGGGGATCTTGCTGAGCGAGTGTCAGCCTGACCCTGACAGGGTTGTGGCAGTGAAGGGGAGGGTCCTGAGCAGGCCAAGGGGCACCTGCACTTCGCTCTCCTTTTCTACTTCTAGAGAAAGCTCTCAGGGTAAAAGGGAATGATCAAGAGAAGAAAAATCTCAGCACTTGGGAGGCTGAGGCAGGAGGATTGCTGCAAGTCTGGGCTAACTGAACTGCATAGCGAGACCCTGTCTCAAAGAAAAGAAAAGAAATAATTTCCTTTGAGGCAATAAAGCAGGGGAAAGGACTGGGGAAAGGCTGTAAAGTTTTGAGCACCCTATAACCCCTATTCCTTCCAAGGGGAGCTCAAAATGAATTATGTGGGGTTTTTTTTTTTGTTTTCTTTTTTTGGTACCATTGATCAAACTCAGGTCATGAGGCAGGCGCTGGAACCACTGAGCTAAATCCCCAGCCCTGAATTATGTGTTTTTAAAAATATACATACAGTGCAGGCCTGTAATCCCAGCAATCGAGAAGCTGAGGCAGGAGGATCACCTTGAATTTGAAGCCACCTTGGGCTACATAGGTGTTCAATGCCAGCCTATACTACAGAGAGACCCTGTCTCAAAAGAAACCCACACACACACACACACACACACACACACACACACACAGCTGGGTGTGGTGGCAAATGCTTGTAATCAAATCTACTTCAGAGGGTTGCAAATTTGAGGCCTGCCTCTCAAAATAAAAAGAGTTAGTGGAGGGCTGGGGATTTAGCTCAGTGGTTCTGGCACCTGCCTCACAAGCACAAGGTCCCGAGTTCGATCTCTGGTACCAAAAAAAAAAAGGTAAAAAGGGTTAGTGGGCTGGGGGGTTAGCTCAGAGGTGCTGCTACCTGCCTTGCAAGTGCAAGGTCCCTCATTTGATCCCTGGTACCAAAAAAGGGGGGGGGGTGTTAGTGATAGAGCATTTTCCTGTCCTAGCATGTGAAAGCCCCTGGGTTCAAATCCTAGTATTGCAAATTTTATGGTACCGGGGATCAAACTTGGATCCTTGTGCTTTCCAGGCAGGCGGCGGAACCACTGAGCTAAATCCCCGGCCCAGTATTGCAAATTTTAAAAGGACAGGAAAATTATATGAAATTCAAATTTCAATCTCCATGAAATGTTGAGTTTTGTCAAAAAATGTATGGAAATTTGTCTTCTTTGTGCAGTCTAAAATATTTGCTACCGGGCTGGGGCAAGAGCAAGGACCCGAGTTCAATCCCTGGTACCAGTCAATCAATCAATCAATAAAATTTGAGTATTGTGTGGTGGTGCACACCTATAATCCCAGCACTTGGGAGGCTGAGGTAGGAGAATTGCCAAGAGTTCAAGGCCAATCTGAACTACATAGCAAAACCTTGTTAGGGCCAGGGATTTAGCTCAGTGGTGCCACACCTGCCTCAAAAGCACAAGGTCCTGGGTTTGATCTCCAGTACTAAAGAAAAAAAAAAAGACCCTGCCACAAAACCAACCAGCCTCAACAAGTTTTGACCTGTTCTGACCCATTCTGACAGGTCCCAACCGGTTCAAACAGGTTCCAATCAGCCCCCAACTGGACCGGACTGTACCAAACACCCCTGCCCAGTCCCAACTGGCCTTGACAGGCGCCAGTGGGTTCCTCCCAGATCCATACAGACTTGACCGTATCTGACCAGACTGGACTCAGCCAGTTCTAGCCCCCAACCAGTTCCAACTGGCCCTGATTGCTTTCAACTGAACTGAAGTGGTCTTGACTGGGCTGGACCAGCTCTGACTGGTTCCAACTGGTTCTGGCCAGTTCCAACTGGCCAAGATTGGACTGGTTCTGATCAGTCCCCACTGGTTCCAAACCAGGTCAAAAGACCCTGACAGGATCAGACCTGCCTCAACTGAATCAGACTGGCCTAGACTGGGCCAGCACCAACCAGCCCAGACAGACTGATCCCTACCTGACCAGACCTGATCAGACCATTTTGAGACAGGGTCTTGCTAAATTGCTAAATTGTAGGTTGGGATTGACTTGCCTAGGCTGGGCTCCAACTTGCGATCCTCTTACCTCTGTCCCTCTTACCTGTCGCTCAAAGTGCTGGGATTATAGGTGTGTGCCATCACACTTGCCTTTATTCCATCTTTAAACTATGCCACTGGTAGTCAAGTTGTAGATGAATGGAATTTTTTTTTTTGGATAGGGTCTCAGTAGGTAGTCACGCTGCCCTTGACCTCACTATGTAGTCCAGGCTGGCCTCAAACTCATGGTGAGCCTCCTGCCTCAGCCTCCTGAGTGCTGGGATTATAGGCAGGTGGCACCATGTCCGGCCCCCATAATTTTTTTAATATAAAAACAAATCAAACTCACTATTGTGGCTTTCCTTCCAGTACCCCGCCCTGTGTCCTCTGCAGAGGACTGTAATACTGATTATGCCCAAGGCAGGCTGTGAACAGCTAATCCCACACTTGGCTTGTTTATAGAAACCAGTCGGCTGAAGCCTACGTGCCGAGGTCAGAGTAACTCGCACCCAAATTCTGTTCCCACAACTAAAACCTTCTGACTAGGACAATGTTCTAATTACAACCATATATTTTTTCTATTCTGTTCCTAATTTAAGAATGCTTTGTCTTGTCCTTTTTGAGCCTTGTTTACATTAATTTCCATAGAAACCACAGGTCATGGCCTTTACCCCAGTTGATTGCCAATAAAAGTCAGTGCCTGGGCCAGGGATTTAGCTCAGTGGTTCCCACACCTGCCTCAAAAGCGCAAGGTCCTGAGTTCAATCCCCGGTAACAAAAAAAAACAAAGAAAGACCAAAAAGTCAGTGCCTGGGGCTGTCCAGCGCCTTTCTGGGTTGCACCAGCGTTGGTCGTCCTGGCACCCCGCTTTCTCTCTTAGTTGTGTCTCAAGTGTGTTTTTTTCTCAGGCCTGCATCGTGTACTGGCCAGGTGGGTACTGGAATTTGAACCCAGGACTTCGAGCTTGCCAGGCCGGCACTGTGCGGCTGAGCTAAATCCCCTGCCCTGCTTTTTCCTCTTTTACTCAGCCCAAGCTTGCTCTGTAGAGCCAGTCTCTCTCTCACTCCTCACTTTTATTTTTCAAATAAACTTTGCTCCCATTAAAAAAAAAGCATACAGCAAATTGCTTAAAAAAAAAAAAAGTACAGAAAGGTGCCGATAGCTGCGCATGGCAGTGCACACCTGTAATCCTAAGCCCTTGGGAGGCTGAGGCAAGATTGCTCCGAGTTCAAGGCCAGCCTGGCATATATAGTGAGTTCAAGATCAGCCTGAGCTACATAGCACGACTCTGTCTCAAAAAAACAAAACAAAACAACAAAAAAGAAAGGTGCTGTTATGTCTTGTGAGGGTGCATTTTTATCTAGGGTTCATAAAAAAAACCTACATCATTGAAAGAAGTAGAGCTATAAGCTCAGGAGAAACAAATCACTTTATTGGACAGGGAAGAGAAATGGGGAACCAAAATCATTTTATTGGGCAAAGGAGAGAATAATTAGACAGCTACCTTGTTGGAGTAAGGTCAGGAGCCCAGAGCTGGGACTCGGAGCGGCCTTTGTTCTCAGCCCCTTTTACTGCATGTGGGGAAAGGGACTACACCCCTTGAGAGTTGTTCTAACCTGGCTGTTCTGGGCTCCGAGACCCGCTTTGCCCATTGCCCCTCCCACTGCCGAGGCGCACCACCTTGGAGGAGGGCGTCTGCAGTCCCTGTGCGCTCCAGGTGCTTCTCTTGAAGGATTCACAGCAGAGTTACATTCAGGGCTGAATCAGTAAAAAGGATACACGTGCATTTGAGTGTATTAATATGGTGAGAGAAGAATAAAATATATGCACTTATCTGCATGTGTGTATCTAGGTGCCAGTGTGTATTTTATATACTGAGTTGTTATAGTATAGCGCCCTCCCCACTTTGTTTCTTTCTGTGCCTCACTGGAGGTGCGGGGAGGAGGGAACTGAGGCCTTGGTGGGCGGAGTGAGCCAGGCTGCTGTTTGTTCACCTCTTCCACACGGGCTCGAAATGAGCCGCTGGTGGAGAGTGCCCCTGGGACAGCAGGGACCCAGCCTGGCCAGTGGCGGGGGAATCCTCTGCGTGCACTGAGCCTGGCCGGACTCAGCTCCTCTCTCCCCTGTGTGGAGCTGAAGCCCCAAAAGATGCCCATAAGGAATGTTTTTCTACTTTTGTACATGTGCAAATAAGCAGTAAGGAATTGGGAAAAATAAAAGCAACTACCAATTTTTAGGATATTGAGAGAAGAGAGGAATATGCTAAACAAACTGGGACTGAAATAAGCAACATTTATACACTGGCAAACTCTACGTGAAAATTCAGTTTCCTCGACAAATGCATTTTGAGGAAAACCAAGAAGATGGGGCCCTGTGATCTGCAAGTAAAGGTGACTTGAAGATTAGTTGCAATGTGGGGGACTCATTTGTGGGTCTCAGGAAAACAAAATCCAAATCCATATTCATATACAAGACAACTGCACATGCAGACACTGGCTGGAAATTTGTCAGCATTAAGGAAGTGTTTTAAACTTACTTGGTTAATGAATGATATTGTCTATGGTTTGTTCAGGCTATAAGATACCATAGGCTGATGGCTCACGTGCAATACTAACTGACTTCTCACAGTTCTGGAGGCCAGGAAGTCCAGCAAGGAGGCCGCAGCATTGGTGTCTGGTAAGGCCACTTCCGAGCTCACTGATGGTCTGAACAGGAGAGAAATGCTCTGTTTGCCCTGAAGGGCACTAATCCCATCGCTGAGGGCCCCACCCCATCCCGTCACTGCCCAAAGGTCAACCTAATGCCAGCCCACTGGGCATTCATTCCCAACATATGAACCTGGGGGAAGGGACACAAATATTAGGTCTTTAGAGGTACCCTATCTTAAATGCCCTTGTCTTCTGGATGTACACACTGAAAGTCACAAAGGAAACAGATGTCTGGACTTTGCTTCAAAGGAGTAGGGAGATGGACAGACAGGACCCAGCTCAGCCACGGTCTGGTAACTGCTGAGTTGTTGATGCTGGCTCAGTGTATGTGAGAGTTCATTACACTAGTTGCACTTCTTTTGTATTTGTGGGTGTGTATGTGTATGTATTATCAGGGAACGAACTCAGGACCTTGCACTTGCCAGGTAGGTATGGTGCCACTGAGCTAAATCCCCAGCCCTGTACTTCTATTGTAAATAAAAAAGTTCTTAAAATAGGCAAACAGGGGGAAATGTAGTTTAAGAAAGATAAATTTCTCATCTAAGAAACCCGGAGTGGCACATGCCTGTAATCTCAGCACTGTAGGAAGCTGAGGCAGGAGGATCACTAAGTTTGAGCCCAGCCTAGGCAACTTAGTGAGACCTTGTATCAAAATAAAGAATAAAAAAGGGGCAGGGATGTAGCTCAGTACAATCTCCAATACTGGCCTGCCCCAAAGAAACTTGTAGGTAGACAGTACAGACAGGGTATCATGGCAGCTTCCTAAGTACCAAAGTACCAGCCCTCAAGGCTGTGGTCCATCCCCTTCATCTGGCATTATCCTCAGGAGCTGTTGGGGCTGCTTTAGCTCCAGCCCTCATGGCCACACCAGCCAGCCAGGAAGGATCCAGCTGGAAAAGGGAAGCTCCTTTCTGTTTTTTTGCTATGCTGTCTAGGCTGATCTCAAACTTCTGGGCTCAAGTGACCCTCCCACCTGGCTGGGAAATGTGCCCCTGCACCTGGCCCACCTCCATTTTGAAGACCATGTCCTAGAAGCCACCACACAAAGCACCTTTCCATGCAGGCACCAGACATAAGGCACCGGGCCGTATCTGGCTGCAGGAGAGCCAAGGAACAGTCTATTCTGGGTGGGCGTAGATCTAAAAATCAGGGCTCTGTTACCAAGGGAGAGGTAGTGACTGAAGATCAGGGTATGGTTTGCAGCGCCCGACATAACCCACAGAGAAGGGTATTCAGGTCCCCGGGATGCCACAAACTGGCACCCGAAGCTGGCAGTGGAGCTCGTGCTGTGTGGCTGAAATGCGCCTGCCCTTCACTTCCACAGATGCAGATCCGCTCTGAAGTCACTGCCCCCAGACGCTGATGCTGATGCTGAGCACTCATCTGCTCCCTGTGCACCCGGAGCTGGGTTCGCCTCTAGGCTGCTACTGTTCCACACGCCCCAGGGTGGCCTTGCCCTCTCCTTGGCTACAACAGCTCCAACTCCTGGACACTGCCTTGCTCAGTCAGGAAGAAACTGAGACGCCACCTCTCCCGAGGCTGAGCTGCCCTGAGTCAGCCTCAGAGCAGTGAGCATCGGAGGCAGAGGCCCTGCTGGTGCTTGACCCCACATTGACTGCACAGCTACACCTTAGCTTTGTATTTTGCTGTTTTCTATGTAGTTTAGGCTAGATTTGAAATCATGCTGTAGCCTAGCCGGCCCTTGAACTCAGAATGATCCTCCTGCCTCCATTTAGGATTACAGGTGTATGCCACCATGCCCAGCAATGCTCATTTTTAAAAACACCTTCAGGCACGGTGACACACCCCTGTAATCCTAGCACTCAGGAGGCTGAGGCAGGAGGATCGTTTCCAGTTCAGGGCCAGCCTGTGCTACAGAGTTCAAAACCAGCCTGAACTACATAGCAAGACCCTGTCTCAAAAAAATAACACCTGGGGCGGGGATTTAGCTCAGTGGTTCTGCTGCCTACTGAAGGTCCTGAGTTTGAAACCTAGTAACAAACCAAAAAAAAAAATCTTTTTATTTTTTTTTGCAACAAGGTCTCACTATGCAGTTCAGGCTGGGAATGGACTATGTAGCCCAGGCTGGCCTTGAATTCTCAGTAACCCTCCCACCTCAGCCTCCCAAGTGTAGGATTATGGTTGTGCCCTACCATGCCCAGCTTAAATTGATTTCTGAAAGAAATCTATCATTGCTGCAGATGAAAACATGGTATGGCCTGTTGTTTGTTTTTGTTTTTTTTTTGGTCCCGGGGATCGAACTAGGGACCTTGTGCTTATGAGGCAGGCGCCGGAACCACTGAGCTAAATCCCCGGCCCTGGTATGGCCTGTTTTGACAGAAAGTAAATGAAAACTCAGCTAAGATTCTGCCCGACTCTGAGCATGATGCACTTTCTCTTTGTTGAAGACAAGGCAGCTGGGCCAGGGTATAGCTCAGCATGGCCAAGCCCCAGGTTCCGTCCCTAGCACCAAGGAAGAAAAAGACAAGGGCCGGGGATTTAGCCAGTGGTTTTGCCGCCTGCTGTGCAAGCGCAAGAACCCGAATTAGATGCCTGGTACCAAAAAAAAAAAAAAGAAGAAGAAAAAGACAAACTGAGCCCCTCCCTAAGGGAGTTACATGGGTGGAAAATTGTTTTGGATTTTGGATTTTTTTTTTTTTTATTTGAGACAGGGGCTCACTATGTAATTCAGGCTGGTCTTGAACTCACTATGTGTAGCATAGGCTGGCCCTGAACTGGAGACAATCCTCCTGCCTCAGCTTCCCAAGTGCTGGGATTACAAGCAAGTGCCACCATGCCTGCCTAATTTTTAATAATGTCCTCCAGTGCTATGTAATGCCTCTCAGCCACCACCAATATTTACTTCTGGTGTCTGTACTCCCACCTTGGGAAACATGGCCGAACTGTTCCCCTTCTTCTTCTGTAGGATGGAGACCCTAACAACATACCTCACAGGACGATCAGGACTATTACACAAGAAGATCATGCACCAAGTTTAAGTACATAAGGGCCTCATGGTCCAGCACTCAAGGGCTGGCTATCACTTGTCAGTTTGGGGGAGGACCCGGAGTCCTGTCCTAAAGGACTAAATATGGCTTCCAAGGCAGGCGTGGTGGTGCACATCTGTCATCCCATGGATGCACTCGGGAGGCTGAGACAGGAGGATCACCAGTTCAAGGTCAGCCTGGGCTACATAGTGAGTTCAATGCCAGCCTAAACTACATAGTGAGACCTTGACAAAAAAACAAAACAAAACTAAAACACCCACAAGGCTTCCACAACAGAGCAACCCAAACTTCAAAGAAGTGGAGAAGACAGGGGACATAAAACCCCAAACACTTCATTTAACAATGGAAGACACTTTATTATTTTTTAAAATCATCTCTCAACATTTCAACTCTTGGTAGAAATCAAATGCAAAACATCTGCGTTGTTAAATTAGCATATATTTAACTATCTTAATCACAGCAACTTCATACAGTAAGATACACAGCAAGGAGGAGTGCGGTCGTATTTCCTATTCCAGTCTATGAAGACAGTATTTCCACGATGCTAGGTACATTGGACTTTGTCTTCTTAGGACAACTTGGCCATTCCTGCTTTTGCCCACTGTAAATCACGTGGCATCACAGTTGGTTAGGAGCTAAGTTACTGTGATGCTGGAGCAATCTGGAAGTGGAAAACTAGAAAACTAGAGCTCTTGGGAATGGGCCAGGCATTGCCAGTTCTGAAATGTGAAAATGAAGAACATCAAAGATGAATGCCCCGGACAGCCTGGTCTTAGTAATAAAATTGGTTGAAATTCAACTTTATATACACATTGTATATCTACATGTGAGCTACTAGATATATATATATTATAAAAAGAGCCATATAAGATTTGGAAAACCTTAAAACCACTCAACTGAGTTGGAAGGACATTGGCAAATTCACAGTGGCCTCAGGATTCAGCCAGATTCAAACCTGCTCCAGAGCCGAACACCTTTTCCTCCCAGAAAACCTGCTGCGCATAAATCCCTAACAGTGTGTACATCACAAACACTTACAGCTAAAACAGTAGTTTACAAGGAAGCAACTTAGTTTCAAATTCTTGCCCCACTCCTGTTCTGCAACCCCAGAAGAGGAAAATCCAGACCTCGGTGATTCCCACGGGGAGTCCAGGCCTTCAGTCCGGAAGCGCCGAGGCCCAGCCAAGCATCTGGGGGACACGTGCCGACTCCTGCCCAGTTAGTGCAAAAAGCTCCCGGATGTTGCTGCAGATGAGTGCTGGGAACTGGTGAAGAGATGGAGAGCTGTGGGAAACCCAAATGATTTTCCTTCTGAAACGAGATTCAAGAAGTCTGGAGTGCAAGGCGAACGACCAGCAGGCTCCAAAGACCAGGGCTGTCGATGCGAAGGGCGAGCTCCCTGAATCGTCACTGGGTCATCGCAGTCTGCAGGGCAGACTCAGCACCCGTGCTAACCCCCTAAGTGCACGCTGGAGGTAGGTGTAAGTAGTTATCCTGGGAAGACAGTGGCTCACCACCAGCTCGAGAAAAGGGGACATGGTCTCTGCTCCTGCCCTGCCCCAAACGCCACTCCACCCTGGCAAGGGGAAGACACAAGAGCAAAGGGCAGGAGGCCTCCCTTGGAAGACTAAGAACCCAGGGCCTTTTTATAAATAGCTACATAATTAATTTTTAACCACTTTGAAACACATAGCAAGTTGAATATTTATTTAAAAATAAATCTCAAAAATATCTATTTACAGTACAGTAAGAGGGGCATGTGCAAACAACAGAAAGGGAAAGGTCAGTCCTGCTATGGGAAGTCCACACGTCAGTGTGCCGGCGCGAAGTTCACAAACACCATGGGCTGACAGAGCTGTGGCGGCAACACGATGACATTCAGCTAATACTGGACTCACTTCACCTCTGACATCTGGGAAGGCAGGAAAGGCAGGGTGCAGGGGGTCTGGCTGGGGATCCTTGCGTTTGGGAACAGGATGGCCAAAGGGTGAGCCGTCAGGAGAGGCCCAGTGTGGCAGGAGGGCTCATTTCACAAGCCAACAGGCCTCTAGCTCGCCGCTGCAGGTGGACATCTGGAGGTGACCTGAAGGGCCTTCCCCATCCATGTTGGCTTCACAGTGGGAGGGGTGGGCGCGGCATGAATCCCAGACACAAATCCTCCTTAGAAGAAACAAGAAAACCAAACCAAACCAAACCAAAAACCAACTGAACAGGGAGTGATTAGCCAAACTGAATCTGAGCGCAAGCGCCACCCTCTCCTTGTCAGATGACGGAGCAGCCATCGGAGCAGCCATCGGTTGCAATATGAGTTGCTAAGTGAACTCCCACCTGGGTGCAGCAAGCCAGATCCCCGCCACCTACATGGTCAAGTTCAGGCCCCTGCTTCCACCGGATGCCTTAACACTTCCTCACCAGGGAACCAGGAGGTCAGTGGGGTAGCCCTTGTAGCAAGAAGGTGCCAGGTGGGGTCTATCTGTACACGAGGTGGGAGAACTGGGTGGACTTGTAGTTCAGCTGGTTGTTGGGCATGAACTTGTGCAGCTCGCTCTTCTTGCAGCAGGGGTCGTAGTGGTAGGCGCTGAGGCAGGCGTCGCAGGAAACTTTCGAACACTGGGTGCAGGTGTTGGCGGCGCCTGGGCGGTTGCAGAAGCCGCAGCGGGAGGTGGCTGCGGTGGAGGGCTTGGACTTAGAGTGGAGGGGCGGCAGGCGGTCAAGGGCCTGAGCCTGGCTCGAGTGCTTTTCCCGCAGAGGGGGCCCGTGGGCCAGGCTGTCAAGAGCAGCAGCCTTGATGGGGAAGTTGCTGGACTTGGGCGCCGAGGGACAGGCGAGCAGGCTGTCGCAGCGCTGGCAGAGGGCAGCGCTGCAGGCCAGACCACAGTTTGGGCACTTGGAGAGAGCAGACTCTTTGGCCGGGGGCAAACGCTTATGATAGAGGGGGTGGGCGTCGTTTCTGACCAGCCACACATCCGGCCGAAGAGCGTCCTGCCTGCGGTATGCGGCCCTGGCGTCCGAGTCGGTGTATAGGTCCACGTCATCCTGAGCAGAGAAGTACGCGCTGCGCAGCAGGCCAAGCCCATTGTTTGGCGAGGAGGGAGGAAGGTCATCGGGGCTGCCGTGGGGGGAGCTGGACATGGTCAGGAGGGAGGGGGACGGGCGGATGATCTCGTCCTTCAGGTCCTCCCCCAAGTCTGTGGCCACGGGCTCCTTCCGCAGGCTCAACGAGGCCTTCAGGGGGGGCTTCCTGCTCTCCCAGTAGCTGTCGTACGTGTCCACTGACCTGGAGGGCTTGGTCACACGGGGCTTGTAGTAGTCCTTGGCCGCCCGCTCACTGGCCGACTTCTGGAGTGCCACTCGGGCCATGGAAGTGATCAGGTGCTCCCTGCCCTCAGCCCGCCGCCGCAGGGCATCGGAGCAGCCACGTACGTCCTCTGAGCTGCTCTTGCGCTCGCTCACGACGTCCAGCTCGGAGTAGCCCTTGTCCTTCACCTGCGAGTAGATCTCCAGCATCTGCTCACACTCTACCTTGGCCAAAAAGAGCTCAAAGGAGACCATCTTCACCTGGAGGCTCTCCACGAGCTCCTTGAGCTTGTACACAGTCCCCAGCTCAGGTGTGTAGCCCATGTAGCTCAGGATAGCACGGATGTCCTCCTCCAGTAATGTCGACTTGACATAGTAAACGAAAGGGCCTGTGTAGGTCTGGGGAAGGAAGGGCAGAAGAGAGGCGGGGCTGTCTCTCAGAGACACACAACAGACACCGGGCCAAAGCAAAGGCCACTCAGTGGGCCCAGGAGGGAGAGAGGGCAGCAGAGGGTCTCACAGCTTCTCTGCAGGCCTGGAGGCTCCTACACAGGAGCACCCTGGGAGGACATTATACTTCAGCCCCTCTCTGACGCCAGGGGAGGAAACCACTAGCTTTCTGTGTGGGCACCAAGGCTCCACTCCACAAGCAGAGAAACCCAAGGCAAACACGGCTGAATAACTGGGATTGGATTGAAGGCGGAACTCCCCATAAGCACTCAAGACTATTCCTCTCTTGCCCTTCCGTGAAGATCTGAAGAACATGCCAGACTTACAGCCTGACTGGCAGCTAACGCCCTGTGCCTTCCCTGCCTGGAAGGCTGCGGATCCCCTCTCAAACTCCCCAGCCCGCCCCTCGGGGACCAGGTCAGCTTGCTCTGACAGCAGGGGAGGGAGGCGGTCAGAGGGGCAGAACCCCTCTTAGGATGGACTGGAAGGGACAGGAGAGGAGAGGGAACACCAGTGTGGCCAGCCATGCCATGGACTCACCTTGATGCTTCGGAATTCCTTCTTCCATGGGTAGAGGAAGAGGTTGATGCCCACAGTCTCGAGCACGCTGAAGGCGCAGTGCAAAGCCCGCAGGCTTGAGGAACGCAGTGAGCGTAGGGAGCTCTCCACCACCTCATAGAACTGGATCAGCCGGAATCGATAAAAGGGATCCACCTTGTGCAGGCTGAGCAGGGTCGAGGCTGCCACCCGGAGGTACTCATCATTGCCACGCTGCTGCTTGCTGGGGGTGGTGTCCACTTTGCCCTCATGGAACTGCACGTACTTCCGAAATAAGTCATCCTTATATTTTGTATCCATTGAACTGGGCTTCCCCATCTGATCCGGGAGGCTACCTTATCTCCTCCATGGCTTCTGGACTGCAGGCAGGGACATCTCTAAAAGCCCTGACATGCCACCTGCTGGACCAACGGAGCGCTCTGCAAGGGGAGAAACAAGCAGCACATCATTCCTCCAATCATCCACATGCATCACACGCAAGAGCGGCTCTGCAGAGAGGAGGGAACTCCGGCTCCAGAGTGCTTCCTGCTGTACTGGCTCACGGATTCTCGAGGCCCTTGAAGACAGAAGCTGCTGCCGGGCCTGGGGAAAATCCAACACAGAAGCACAGGACTCACAGGCGGAGCTGAGACCGGCACCCAGGCCATGTGGCCCCACAGTCCACGCCTTTCCCAGCCACACCCTGCCCTTCTGAGGCCGGAAGGAGCTTGGCACAGGGGCAGAAAGGAGGTGGCCGAGGGCGGGACAACAGAGGGAGCGGCAAGAGCTGCCACCAGGCCTGACTTAGGGCCTCCAAGAGCACATTAAGGGTTTCATGTTTTTTGTTGGGGCTGGGGGTGTAGCTCAGGGATCGAGTACCTGCTGTGCGTGTGTGAGGCCTTAAGTTAGATCCTCAGCACAAAGGAAAAAAAGAGAAGAATTTCATGTTTTACTTATTCAGAGCCATGTGAAGCCACTGAAGAGCTTAAAGCAAGGGACATGATCACATTTACAATTCTGAAAAGTGCCCGCCCGGCTGCTGTCCCCTCAGTGGTGCTTTGCTGCCTGCATTCCCTCTACCTTGAGAGCATTTTACAGCCCGGCGGGACAGGAGAGCCTGCTCCGAGCCGGGACACAGGATTTTTGCCATCTTGTTCTCTCCTCAGCCACCTGTTTGCTAGTAGAACCTGCACAGATCTACCAATGTTCTTGCTGCCACAACACTGGGGGCAAATCTGGATTCATCAAGGACCGGGGCAGGGGGAGGCAACACAGAACAGAGTCCAAGCAGGGGGTGGTGGCGCATGCCTGTAATCCTACCACTTGAGAGGCTGAGGCAGGAGGATCACTTCGAGTTCAAGGCCAGCCTGAACTACACAGCGAGACCCTGTCTCAAAACACCAAAAAAAAAAAAGAGACAGGGTTCAGAGCCAGAATGCCTGGGTGTGAAACCTTGGGCTGCTCCTCCAGGTCACTTGGGCTCATGACTCAGCCTCTCCGGGGGTTTTCTCGTCTGAATCGAAGTCAGTGTGAGCGTCCGCACAATCCGTACATAAGCGCTGTACAGCAGGCCAGCTCCAAGTAAGCCCTGACAGCCATGCCCGGACCAGAAGCTCCTCCTACCATGACCATCTTGCTCTGCATAAGGTACCTTTGGCACAGGGCTGGGGCAGAGTCCGAGCTCGCAAAGTATCTCTGAGCGACAGACCATGGGAGATGGCAAGGGACTGGGAGAAGCTGCTGCACGCTGGGGCTGGCCTATGGGGTCCTCTAAATCTGGCTCGGTGGGGGAGTCCAAAAGGGATAGGGCCTGGTAGCTATCATGAGGTCAAGAAAATCACCTTCAGGTCCCGGGGATTTAGCTCAGTGGTTCCGCCACCTGCCTTGCAAGCTCAAGGTTCCGAGTTCAATCCCCGGTCCCCAAAAAACAAAAAAATAAAATAAAGAAAATCACCCTCACCAGGCATGCTGGTACATGCCTATAATGCCAGCACTCGGGAGGCTGAGGCAGGAGGACTGCGCAGAGTTCAAGACCAGCCCGGGCTACATGGCATGCCCCATCTCAAAAAAACAAGAAGCTGGGGAGAAATGTAGCTCAGAGGTAGAGCACTTGCCTGGGATGCACAAGGCCCTTGGTTTCATCCCCAGGGCAAAACCAAAAATCCTAGGTACGTAAAAAGACTACCTTCTCCCACCTACTACCCTGTCAAAGAACCCCAGTGCAACAGTGACAGATAACCCTGAGGAGAAAGGAGGCAAAGATTAGGCCACTCAGGATGAAACTCTGCCTCCTGAGCACAGCGCACCTCTCCCAGCAGCCTTCCCCTACACAGATCCTGGTTCCTCACATATGCCAGGCTTATTTCGATCTCAGGCCTTTGCACATGGATGCATGTTTTTCTTTTCTGATTTCTCCCATAGTTAGCTCACCTCATCATTAAGGCCTCAGTTCAAATGTCACTGCTCAAAAGGCCCTCCCTGATCCTTCAACTTCTGTGTGTCTGTGTGTGTGTGTGTGTGTGTGTGTGTGTGTGTGTGTGTGGCACTACTGGGGATGAACCCAGAGCCTCACGAGTGCTACGCAAATGCTCTACCACTAACCTACATCTTCCAGCCAATTTTATTTTGAGACAAGGTCTCACTATGTTGTACTACCTACCCTCAAATTTGTGACCTTCCTGCCTCAGCCTTTCAACTAGCTGGAATTACAGGCATGTGCCACCAGGTCCTCTGACCCTTCATCTCAAATAACTCCCACCTTCCCGGTCCCTCCCTGTCATGTCATCCAGGTGTAGCCAGAACCTAAAGTTACTAACATTATGTGTTCATTTACTAGCCTTCTCTCTTCACTGCCGTGCCTGATAACCAGTGAACCCCAAAAGACAAGGACTGTATCTGTTTTGTTTACCACAATGCCTAACACAGACCCTGATACACACTGAGGGTTTGAGAAAATAAGTAAAATGAATGATGTAAAGTATGTGGGCATATATGATGCTAATCTTGTATCTTCTCATGGTTCCCTCCGACGAATCCTGGAGGATCGGCTGGAGAGAGAAGAAATGAGCTCCATAAGATGCCATGATATCCTACAAGCAGCTCAAGGTCAGCAGAAGGTGGATCCAAGACTCTAAGGCTGGCCTTCTGATTTGACACCTGTGCAGTATTCCTCTGACCACCCTATGATTTCCAAGTCCAAAAGATATTTGTGGAGCATCCACCTCCTACCCGGAGGAGTGGGTAGAGAAGAGGCCTATAGTGAAGAAGACAGAGCCTCCTTCAGCTAGAGAGCTCAGCACCCAGTATCAAAGATACGCATTCTCTTCCAACATAACAATGGTGCATTCCACAAGATGCCAGCTGCAGTTCTTGTTGATAACTCTATGCATTTGCTGGGTTTTATTTAAGCAAGAGAAGCTTCCATCCTGCCTCTGGTCCCAGGGCTACTTTCTGGTATGTCTGAGACCATTTAAAAACAACATCAAGGGGCTGGGGGCATAGCTCAGTGGTAAAGCACTTGCCCAGCAAGCCTGAGACCCTGAGTTCCCAGCACTGAAGGAAAAAAAAAAAAGACATCAAGCACTGCTGTGATTTTTTTTCTCAAAGGAAGTCAGCCACAAGCTCAAAGAGGCTTTTTTTCCTTTTGCAATGCTGGAGATCGAACCCATGGCCTTGTGCATGTTAGACAAGCACTCTACCACTCAGCTATATCCCCAGCCCATTCAAGAGGCTGATTTTTTTTTTTTTTTCAGACAGGGTCTTACTATGTAGTCCAGGCTGGCCTTGAAGTCACTATGTAGACCAGACTGGCCTCAAACTTACAGTGACTTCCTGCCTCAGCCTCTCAAGTGCTGGGATTACAGGTGTGCGGCACCACACCCAGCTAGTACTGGAATTTGAACTCAGTCTGGCAGGCCCTGAAGACTGGGTCTCTCCCATTTTCCTCCTCGTTTATTGTTATAGTTGGTACCATTCCAAGGGGATTCAGTATGTGAAGGCCCTGTGCAAACTGTTCTTCAAAAACCAATGAGATCCGCATGACAACCCCAACATTAAAGAAGAAACTGAGGCTAAGGGGGCCAACTCACTTGCTGTAAGCCTGAAAGGTAGGAAGACGTAGATCTGAGATGTGAACCTAAGTCAAATGCCAAAAGTCTGACACTGCACCAATGTGTCCAGCAAAGCTACATCTGATGGGCAGCTCTACTTGGAAAGGCTCAACTCAGGTAGAATGACCTATGGCAGAGCTGGCAGAGCTGAGTTCTAAAAATTCCTCTAGTAGCAAAATTCCCAGCTTCCCACACAGAACGGGGCTGGGAGAACCACAAATCTCTCTATGATGTAAGCTCAAGGGCCAAGGGATGAGGCTGGCCAGTGGTGAAGCAGTTACATCATCCTTGCTGAATACATTTTCGGAGGATATAGCCTGCCTTGTGGCTGGTCATAGCTGGTGTCTTTTCTGAGCACAGAGCCAGCAATTTATTCCCAGCACACTGCAAGAACAACAAAAAACGTACTCTGCAAAAACAGCCTGGTTTCACGAGACTCAGCCCAGTGACAGAAGCTGTTAATTTCTCCAAGCAACCCAAAGACTGGAATGTCAAGCCTTGCCAAGCTGGCAGGGGAAAAAAAAAATACAACACAGCTCTGTGAATATCCTAAACACAGAGACAGGCAGCCCTGGTCTGCACCTCCCGCACCCACAATCTGGCCCCTTAGTAAAGCAAGTCCATGGACAGACGGATCTGCACAAGTCAAGGAGCCAGTGGCTTTTCTAATGATTGTTTTTTTGTTTTGTTTTGTTTTTTTTGGTACCAGGGATGGAACTTGGGACCTTGCGCTTGCGAGGCAGGCACCAGAACCACTGAGCTAAATCCCCGGCCTCTAATGATTGGTTTTTAAAACATCTAAAGGGAAACCTGTAACGGTTTAAATTTCCGCTAAAGGGAACTGGAATGATTCCGGATGGCAAAGCACCGGCTTGGCTTTACCTCAGCTCGCCCATTCAAGCAGAAACATTCCCGAGCAGCATCTGAAGGCGCCCCCTCCCTGCACAGGCAGGAGCTATTTTGGTTCCAGCACTGCCTCAATCCACAGGTTTACACGTCCCTGGTCTAGCTTCAGCTCCCAACAGGAGCAGGGGAAGGGGGTTCCTCTCCCCACTTCACCTCTGTGGACCCATTCCAAGCAGGAGGCTCCACACTCACATCCAGGAGTGGATGGCCACTGGCCGTGAAACCCTGGATGGTCCCCACACCCACACTAGCCTCCAAAAACCTCTAAAATAAACTGAGTGGTGGTGCTGAAAGTGGATTTCCCTCCAGGCAGCTGCCTCTGAGGGACTGTGAAGGAAGCTGTGTCCCTGTAGTGGACAGGAGCTGGTGACTGCTATTGCCGGCTGGGTAATTCCCCCCACCTCTGAGTGCCACATCAGTTGGGAAAAACAACAGTGTCAAACTCGGGCTTCCTCCCATGGGGTTTGCTTTTGCAGTGCTGAGGCCCGACCCCAGGGCCTCTGGTACGTTAAGCAAGCGCTGTACAGAGCTACACCCTCAGCCACCACACGGGTTTCTGAATGAAGTTAACAGCAGCTATCATTTACTGTATGCCCACCGAATGGCAGGCACAGTGCTTCATCGCTTCATCGGCATCGTCTCACTTCATCCTCACTCCGGCCCTAGCAACCAGATTCGTCCCACCTAACAAACGAGACAACTGAGGCTCACAAGACAAGTGACTTATCCAAGGTCACATAGTGTGTACAAGCCCAGGTCTGCCACCACAGCCTGATCACTGCGAAGTCACGGCCTCACGGTGGGCTCGGGGTGTCCTCCAGCTCGGCTAGTCGTTGAAGAGGGGGATGTTCCTCCTGAGCTGCCGCAAGCCACCCTCGGCCGGCTCCGGGAGCCTGCGAGGCAGCTTCAGGGCAATGGGGATCCTGAGGGCAGGCTGGGGGTCCCGCGGGGGCCGAAAAAGCGGGCCCTCCGGTCGCCTGGGGACCCGCGAGAGGACCTCGTTCCCTGGCCCTCCGAGCCCTGCAGCGTCGGGGGCCCCCTCTGCCCGGGAGCAGTTTCCGTTCGCGGCCGCCCCTCACTCACCCCTGACTGACGCCGAGGGCGACCCGACGAGAGACGCAAACGGGAGGCGCGGCCGCTGCCCAAGCCGGGCCCTGCTGGGCTCTCAGCTCTCCGGCCGGCAGCGGGGTACAGAGACCAGTACCCGGGGGTCCAAGGCAACCCGGAAACACTCGCGCCGGAAGTGACTTCCTGGAGCCGGGCCCGAAAGAAGGTTGGGCCGCGGCTGCGCGCTGACCCTGGGAAGGGGTAGATGACTGCGGGCTGCAGTGACTACAGATGGGTGGCAGAAAAAGCAAGGAACAGAAGAGCGAGCACAGAGCTCGCAGACCCTGCTTTGAGCCATAAAGGGCCGTTGCCGCAGCTTGTGCTGGGACCCGGAAATAAACGAACCGGAAATGACGCATGGCATTCAGCTGCGAGAATGTGGCTGGCTGGGTTGTCATGGAAACCAGCTGGGAGCCGGGAGGTCCGCTCCCACCTCCCAGACTTGGCTCCAGCTTCTGTCCAGATGATCCCCGAGCTGGGCTCCCAACTTACTGTGCCTGACCGAGCAGCGTGATGGGCGGATCCTTCGGCCCCATTTTACAGACGGAAATACCGAGGCTCAAAAAGAGCAAGTGAGATGTCAAGATCACATGAGACAAAACCAGCTTTGAGGGGCTTGTGGACTTGTTCTGTGGGATGTGGTTTAAGAACGAGGGTCCCAGTTTTGGCTTTATTGCTTATTAGCTGTTTGACCTTGGGCAAGTTACTTAACCTCTTTGAGCCTCATCTTTCTCACCTGAAAAATGCAATAATAATAATACCTGGATTGCCACAATTAATACATGGAGACCACTTAGTACAACAGGTGGCATATACTAGAGATCTAAATACGTTGTTTTTTAAATTTGGTTAAATCAAAGGAAATGACCAGTCGACCCTCAGTCTTCCTGAATACGGAAACCAGAAGTGGGGAAGAACAAGCCCTTGCTTTGGAGCTTGGCACCAGGCACCTGCAGTACTTGCATGGTCTGCAATGGCCTCTGTTTACGGGCTTCTCTGTACTCCTACTCACCTTGTTGACCATAAGCTCCACGAGGGCTGCACTACTGTTGGTCACCACTGAATCCCTGGTGCTTGCAAGGTGCCTAGTACACACTCAAGGCTCTGTTAGCTGGGCGAAGGAGGTAGAAGGAGAAGGTTCAAAAGTTTCCTGCCAGCCTGGGCAAAATAAAGGGGGTAGGGATGTAGCTCAGTTTCAGAGTGCTTGCCTAGCATGCGCAAGGCTGTGGGTTTAACAATTTCACCACAGGGCTGTAACTCATATGTCTCACTGCCAGGAGGCTTGAACCACCAGTGTTATAAGCATGACTGTGGGATCCATGACGGTAACACTTACATCACCAGTGGTACAAGCTGCTCGAAGGGACAGTGGTTTGAGCTGGCGGGACTGTGTAAATACCAGTATGGGGTGAGGGTGGGGAAGGTTTTGTTGAACATTATTTGTGACTGAACGATTCATTCTGCCTCTGACTTACCCCAGACATGTATTGGAGGCTCACAGGCTATTCCGCGCCAGCTGCTTCTCCTCCAACATGTGCAGAGCTCCCTTCACCTCCAATGCTCTTTCACCTCGGCCTCTGTGTCTCCACATGCTTTTGCCTCTGTGTGGTGACTTTCTCCTCACTCTTTCCCTCCATTGCCTTCCTGGCCTCCAGCCCCAGCTCAGTTCTCACTTCCTTTCTGAAGTCTTTCCTGACTTCTCCAGGCAAGGACCTCAGCACAATGGGTTATACGTTTATTTAACCTGACACCCCACTAGGCCCCAAGTTCTTTATCCCTATTTCCCCTGCGCTCTGTGGCTGTCTGATCAACTGGTGGCCAACAGATGTTCCTTGACTGCAGGAGTCCTTATCATCCATGACCCCAGATAAAGCCAGTGGGACTTGTCTCAGGACAATGACATAATTCTGGGGAAACATTTGGAGAACCAGGAAGCAGTAATTCAAACAGCGGCGATTACTCTAGGTACTGTGTGGCTGCCTGAGCACACTTCAAGGTCTCTGTGTACTTTATGAGCTCACATTTAATCAGATGCAAAGTGATCCTGTTCACAGGAATTCCGGCTGAGAAAAACTGTCCCAGCTGAACACTTCTGCCTTTACAACAACCCAGAACTCCCCTTTTGGCAAGTGTTACAAGACAGCATTTTTGCACGAGGCTGCTAAAAAAGTCCCTTCCAGCTCCATGGTTCTGTGACAGCCAACAGGGAAACAGGTTTTTAAGAAAGGGTTTCCTGGTAGGAAACCCTGGTCACAGAGACTCGGTAACATTTCCCCTCAGAAAAGACCCAAAGTCTCTTAAGAGAGTCCCATTTCTCATCTTTTAAACACAGATGAAGGCTTGTGAGGTCTCTGCTTGCTGAGGAGGAAGTCAGAGGAGCATCTTTTTCAGATTTTATTACATAATGATTAGCAGATTACATAACATCATGTGACAGTGATCAGGCACCTCTACTTCCTAAACGCCAACAACATGAACCATCTACCTACCTCTTTCTATTTTTTAGTTTTTTTAAATCACAAAAGTAGCACATGATTCCAACAATACAGAACGTGTGTAGAACAAAAAGTGACAGGGAAAACCTACTCCTTGACCTAGCAGTTGGATTTCTTGACATCTGTCAGAGAAACACACACAAGTGTGCAAAGCCACCTGTTGCATCCTTGTCTGTAGCACCAGAAAAATTCTAAAGGGGTACTGATTCTAAACATTAATAGGAGATTGCACGTTGACAAACACTTATCACTTACAAAAGACAATGCAAATCTATGTAACTATGCAAGACACACTATGGAGTGAAAAAAGACTTGCAATAGAAAAACAAAACACCTGGCACCATGCCTATTTTGATCCCTGGTACCGCAAAAAAACCACCATTTTTTTTCCAGTACCAGGGATCAAACTCATGACCCTGTACTTACCAGGTAGGCATGATGCCACTGAGCTACATCCCCGGCCCTAACACCATGTATTTTCCAAAAGAAATGTGTCTATATAAAGTCAGCTGGGGACAGTAATACAGGTACATATATGTTTTCAATCAATCCACAAATACATATTTATATGATTTTTATATCTTTCTCCTCAAGAGTCAGTGAACTCCATGAGGACAGAACTGGATCTATTTTTATCATAATTACATCACTACTAGCTTGGCCTGGTGCACACCTATAATCCTAGAACTGGGGAGGCTGAGGCAGAAGGATTATCTCAAGTTTGGGGGCAGCTTGAGCTATGTAGTGAGTTCAAGACCAGCCTGAACTGCACAGCAAGACCTTGTTTCAAAACAAAGCAAAAAACAAAACACACCCCA
The DNA here is from genome assembly GCF_053883595.1 of Heterocephalus glaber. NCBI lineage: Eukaryota > Metazoa > Chordata > Mammalia > Rodentia > Bathyergidae > Heterocephalus > Heterocephalus glaber. The sequence continues at coordinate 18,809,715 of NW_028258410.1, read as the reverse complement.
CAAACCAACAAGCAAACTGAGGACAGCCTTGAGGAGGAGGTACATGAGAGCTGGGCGTTGAGTGTCTTGAACACAAAAGCAGGTCCAGCTTTCCTTCCAGCTGGGGGGAAGAAAGCATTCAAAGGTAAGACTGGAAGCTGAAAACTCAGCTGTCTGCAAGCATATACTGTGGGCATATAGTAAGTGCTAGAGTACTAGCGCCTGGTGCCGCACAGCACTGGAAATTACCGGGAATGTAGTCTGGCATAGTACCTGACTCAGTGAGTGTTAAATTAGTGCTTCAGTGAGAAAATATGGAAGCGTGTGTGTCTATTTCTTCATTTGTGAGGGGGGCAAGACACCAAAATGGAGGCTACAAGAGTCTAGGGCAGCCCTCGACTAAGTACTCAGCTAGCATTAGCTGTCACCATCAGCCTTTTTTATACTCCCACCTCTGCAAAGAGCCTGCAGAGGCCCTTTAGAGGTATGCATAGTGGTAGTGGCTGCTTGTTACATTTCTCTCGATTAAACAAAATGTTCCTGATGCCAATTTCTTAGCAGGATGCTCATTCCGGTCTATGAATAAAATTTCAACTACATTCTCAGGCCTGCATCATCACGGTTATGAGGATGCACTCACATCAGACTGCATGTGGCACAGTTTCCCCACCTGTAAAATGGGGCTCATCACAGGCCCTTCCTCATAAGGTTATTTTACACATTGAACAAGATAATACTGGAAAGAAACTTCACCCAGTGCCTAGCAGGGAATAAGCCCACAGAAAACTTTATCCATGATTATGATCACGGTTGCATTGCTGGAGGCTAAAGATTCCACCTGGCTCCCACAGCAACACATTCTTCCTAAATTCGAACAAGTAGCAGGTGCAGGGAGGCTTATAACCCCAAAAAAGGCAACGTTGGACTGAAAGCTGGTGACATCAGCCTTCTTCACAATGAAGAAGAAAGGCAATTTTTTCTTTTTCCCTAAATATAAACCCAGCTGCCAACAGATTCAGTCTTCATACTACCCATAAATCAAAGGTAACTGGGCTTGAGGGCTGTAATTAGAGGGATCCACCCAGCCCAGCCCATCTCCAAGGAGACACAGCTGGCGGGAGTGGATGCTGATAAGGACAGCTCAGGATCTTGTGCTGGTGACTCTTTGACTGCACAGAAACCAGAGGTGATAAATTCCCATGTGCACAAGTACAGTTCTGGGTTTTGAAGGACTGTTCGCAGGAATCAAACATTTTTGTCCTTCCCACTCTCTTGAAGTGAGCAAGGGAGAACCACACCCCCGTTATCTTTGTTACAACATCACCCCCCAGCAGGAAAGTGTGAGGACTCGGGAGCCAAAGGGCCTCAGCTCTGGCATCTTCCATCTGTGTGACCTTGGACAAGCAATCTGACCCACCTGGTGCTGCATTTCCTTATCAGTAGAATAGGATTTATGGTATCGGAAGGATGACTGAGATATCCGATGAGCTCATACACGCTGCCATGCACAGAGTGAGCACTGACTCGGGTTAGCTAGGATGATTCTTTTTCTTTTTTTTGGTACCAGGGATCAAACTCGGGTCCTTGTGCTTGCAGGGCAGGCGGCAGAACCACTGAGCTAAATCCCTGGCCTCCTCTTTTTTTTTTTTTTTTTTGAGACAAGGTCTCACTATATAGTTCAGGCTGGCCCTGAACTCACTATGTATCCCAGGCTGGCCTTGAACTCACAGTAATCCTCCTGCCTCAACCTCCAGAGTGCTGGGATTACAGGGGTGTACCACCATGCCCAGCAAGGATGATTGTTTTTCTTGCTTTCCTTTTCTCTTGTGGTGCTGGAGGTGGAACCCAGGGCTCTGTGCATGCTACCCGAGTGCTCTGCTACTGAGCCCCAGACCCATGGTTCTTTTTCGTTGTGAGTAGTATTCCCGTGTGACTACATCACAATTTGTTATCTATTCACATTGATATACCTTGGGGTTGTTTTCAGTCTGGATCTATTTGACCATTCTGTACAAATTACTATCAATATTCTTGTACATAACTTTTTTGAGACAGGGTCTCGCTATGTAGTTCAGTCTAGCCTTAAACTATGTAGCCCAGGCTGTGCTCAAACTTGTGGAGATCCTCCTGCCTCAGCTTCCAGAGTGCTGGGACTACAGGCCTGCAGCACCACACCCAGCTTCTTGTACAAAATGTTTTATGGACAAATGTTTACATTTCTCTGGTAAAAACACTTTTTTCCTTGACTGAAATCTGATACAACAGAGTGGACTTTTTTTTCTGATACCAGGGATTGAACTCAGAGCCTTTACAATGAACTATATCGTCAGCCCTGTTCATTTATTTATTTATGAGACAGGAACTTGCTACTTCACTAAATTGCCCAGGCTGGGCTTGAACTTGAAATCCTCTTGCCTCACCCTCTGCACAAAACAAAAACTACTGATTAAAGTTGCTTTACAATAGAGGGAAGGGCTGGGGATGTAGCTCAGTGAAACAGTGCCTGCCTTGCAAGCGCGAGGTCCTGAGTTTGACACCCCCAATACTAAAAAGTAAATAAAATAGAGGGAAGAATTGATGATGGCATAATCATGATTTCTTTTTCCTGTACTGGGGTTTGAATCTAGTGTTTTTTTCACTGAGCTATAACCCCAGCCCTCCTTTATTTTGTTTTGTTTTGTTTTTCTGAAATGGGCTCATAAAATTGCCCAGGAACTTGAACTTGTAATCCTCCTGCCTCTGCCTCTCAAATGCCGGAATTACAGGCATGTGCCACTGCGTCCAGCTAGAAGCAGCATTTTAATGGGCTCATTCCCCTATGTTTTTCTCATTTGTGCTGAAATCATTCACTATCATATCCCTTAGCAGGATGTCCGGCACCTAGAAGGTGAGTGGCTGTTTATACACCAGCGTCTCCCTGGCAAAGCCCAGATGAGGCTCTGTCCTTTTTATTTTTATTTCCAGGGTAAGTACAGTCATCTAATGGCCAGGGAGAGCAAACACAGAATTCTAAGAAACAAGGGAGGCGACGTCCACCTGCAGGCCAGGTGATTCTGTGAGGCACTCGTGTGCCCCCTAGTGGTACAAATAGGAATCCCTCCGGGCTCTCTCCACTTTGACAATCTTGAAGAACTTGCTGAAATCAAGTTGAAATTATCTGCCCTCAGCTTACAAATGTAGTGATATATGATGATATATATAATATACTGATGATATATATATATTACTCTACCAAGTGCAGGTAAGTGCAGTGATAAATTTTACACACTTCCTGAGGCGAAGAGATAGGCTCCGAGGTCTGCGGGTTACATAATTTGAGGGTTGAGTTCATATCTAACTCATCTCAACTGTTCCTAATGAACTACTGCTTAATTTTTACTGAAAAAGTGATGTATGGAGCTGGATGTGGTGGCAGACACCTATAATCCCAACACTCTGGGAGGCTGAGGCAGGAGGACTGCAAAGTCCAAACCTAGCCTGGGCAATTTAGCAACTTAGGGTGTCCCTGTTTCAAAATAATTTTTTTCTTTTGGTACCAGGCAGTGGAACCACTAAGCTAAATCCCCGGCCCCTCAAAATAAATTTTTTAATGGGGTGGACTGGGAATGTAGCTCAGTGGAAAGGTGCTGGGTTCAATCCTCAGTACTGGAAAGAAAGAAACCAGGCAGACATGGTGATGCACACCTGGAATCCCAGGAAGGGGTTGGCTGAGGCAAAAGGATTGCTATGAGTTCAAGGCCAGCCTAGGCTACATAGTGAGTTCAAGGCCAGCCTGAGTTACACAGAGAGACCTTGTCTCAAAGGAGAAAAAAGCTAGGGAGGGAGAGAGGGAGAGAGGGAGAGAGGGAGAGAGGGGGAGGGAGGGAGAGAGAGAGAGAGGAGAGAGAGAGAGAGAGAGAGAGAGAGAGAGAGAGAGAGAGAGAGAGAGAGAGAGAGAGAGAGAGAGAGAGAGAGAGAGAAAGGAAAGGAAAGGAAAGGAAAGGAAAGGAAAGGAAAGGAAACTAGTAAAATAGTTCAGGTAACACAAGAGGAGATAGAAGGACAAGCAAGTCTTCCTGCAGGCCCAGAACCCAAGCCCCAGGTCCCAGTCTTCCTTCCTAAGGAAAGTCACCAGTGCCAGATTCTCAGGAACCCTCCCAGCAGGGTGCTCAGGTCAGTTCGCCCTGGTTTGTTCGGGATGTTGTCAGCTTTATCCTTGAAAGTCTTGTATCCTGGGAACCTCAGTTTAAGGCAAACCTGGGCAGCTGATCCCTCTACCTTCACAAAGCATCTACTCATCTTATGCAAACACATACTATGCATATTACTCAGCACTGTAATGTTTTGTAGGTCATTCCATATCAGATCTATACATATATATATTTTTTTTTTTCTCGACAGTCTTGGTATATACAGTAGTTCAGGCTGGCCTTGAACCCATTGTGCAGCCCAGGGTGGCCTTGAACAGCAACAATCTTCCTGCCTCAACCTCCATGCTTAGCTTCAGATCTATATCAATTTAACAAATCCTCTGGGGTTTTTTGTTTGTTTTCTGTTTTTGTTTTTGGAGGTTTAAAAAAATTTTTAGACAAGGTCTCACTTTGTAGATCAGGGTGTCCTTGAACTTACTACATACTCCAGCTGGCCTCAAACTCATGGAGATCCTCCTGCCTCAGCTTTCTGAGTGCTGGAATCACAGGCATGCACCACCACTCCTGCCAAATCCTGTTTTAGAAGCTGAAGAAGATACAGCTGTAAACAAACATGGACAAAAGCCCTTGTCCTCCTGGAGGTGATGAATCAGCAGTTGTATCTACTGCATTTATTTACCCCACCCCCTGGTCATTACGTAGGCTGCCTCTCTGAACAGTGTTGTCCTGGACCTCCCCGTAGGTGTCTGTCCAACATGAGTGAGGTGTTCACAGCAGCACCATCCAACAGAGCTTTCTGCGATTATGGAACATTTGGGATCTGCTCTGTCCACTACACGTGGCTACTGCAACTAATGAATGTGGCTGGTGAGACTGAAGAATTCAAATTTTAAATTTCTTTTGCACTATTTCTTTTGAACCCAGAGCCTTCACCCTGAGTTACATCCCAACACTTTTCATTTTTTATTTGAGACAGGGTCTCATTAAGTTGCTCAGGCTGGGCTGGAACTTGCAGTCTCCTTGTTTGTTTGTTTTGGTACTGGGGATCAAACTTGGGACCTTGAGCTTTCGAGGCAGACGGCAGGACCACTGAGCTAAATCCCTGGCCCCACTTGCAATCTTCTTGACTCAGTCTCCCAGAGTGCTGAGATGATAGGCATTCACCACCACATCCAGCTGTTTAATTTAAATGTATTTAAATTAACATAGCCACAAGTATTGCACAGCATAACCCTAGAGTCTTGAAAATAGAAAAGGTAAATCAAAGGGTATACACTCTTGTAATCTAACAATTATAGGCAAACTGTCCAATAAGATTGTATTAGTTATGTTACATAACAAATGCCCCCCAAACCTTTCCTTTTTTGAGACAGGGTCTCACTATGTAGTTCAGGTTGGCCTTGGGCTCAGTATGCAGCCCAGACTGGTCTCGCAGCAAACCTCCTGCCTCAGCCTCCCACGTGCTGGGACTACAGGTGTGGCCCACTATGCCCATGGCTTCTTACACAATACAAATTATTGTCTCAGTTCCTCTAAGTGAAGAGTGTGGCTAGGCCCTCTTTTTAGGTTCTCACCAGGCTGTAATCCACATGCCGGCTGGGCTGCACTCTCATCTGGTGGCTCAAACGGAGAGGAACCCATTTGAAGCGAAGGCTGCGGGCCGAATTCATATCCTTAGGGCTCTATAGAGACCGGAAGTCCCACCCACTCAGCCCCGCCCGACACAAACCACGCCCCTCACGCGGCCCCGCCCCGCCCCCGAGCTCCTCATCCTGGGCCGACGTTGCGCGGCGCTCGGCGGCAGCAAGATGGCGGCCCAACAGCAGTCTTTGGAGGGCGTTACGCAGCTGGCGGGGCCTGCGGCGGAGGCCGATCCCCTAGCCCGCTTCACGTGTCCCGTGTGCCTAGAGGTGTACGAGAAGCCGGTGCAGGTGCCCTGCGGACACGTGTAAGCGGCGAGCCCGGTGGTGGGGGCGCCTGCCCGGGAGGGAAGTGGAGCGGAGTAGCGGCGCCGGACCGGGCGGGTCTGAGGAGGGGGCGAGACGACCGGCGGCCGTGGGGGCCTCCACTCCTGGTCTCCCGACGCCGAGCAAGCCGGCAGCTCTCCCGGCCCGCGCGGTGGGACAGCTCCGGGCCGCGAGCGCCCGCTGTGTCGGGCCGGCCGTCGGGCTCCTCCGACAGCGACCGCGGAGTCGCAGCGTCCGGAACGCGCCCTGGCGGAGCCAAGGTTCCCCTGGAATAGTCCGTACGTCGGTCCATAAGTGTGGTCGGTCCATCGGCGCTCTGTATCTGCTCAGCTGAGTATTTCTAATGCACTGAAGTTGGAGGACGCAGAACTAGACCGAAGAACAAAAGGGAAGTCCTTATGCAGATAGGCCTTAAGGCGAAAGGGCGTGGGGGTGCTGATAGGAATTAGCATTTCTGCTTACTTGCATACTAGGGTTGTTTCGTTCTCTTTTTAATGGCCTGTTACGCCGTAGACTGGTTGTGACGATGAAAGATGTGTGAAACCATGGCCAGTACAGGCGCTGGGCTGCGTAGGTGCTTTGAGGTTGGGATTTGAATCAAAAACCTTGCGTCGTCACACACACACACCCACCCACCCACCTGAGCCGAACATTTCATGGGAAATGTGGCCTCCTGCTTTTTATCTCAGAGTTGGCATTTCCTCCGTGGCTTCCATGTTTATCTTGGGCATCACTTTGTTATAGGTCTTGCAGTTCCCTTTACTCATCAACAGACGTAGTGGGCACCTGTTGGGACCCAGGGCATTGTTCCCACAGCTGTCCTCTTGCAAGAGCGGGGGAGGGGTGCTGGCACCTGTTTTCCAGGTGGATTAAGTCAGGGGACAAGCTCACCAAATGCCTAACTACCCCCAGGTGCATTGGAGGTGCCTGTTTTGCTAACCCACTACTCTCCACTCGGCAAGGGCTCCGCAGCCACACTGGCTGCAAGTGGTTGCTTCTCGCTGCTTTGGGTACAGGAAGCAATTGGGCTGTACCATTCTGCAGGCCTGTTAACGTAGAACTCTACCTGCTCTGTCCGCACCTCTCACCGCTACCCCTGAGTCCCTCTCAAGCTTCAAGACCCAGTTTAAATTACTACCCTCCCTTCTTTCCCAGAGCTTCTTACCTTTTTCTTGCACCGAGCAATGCTTAGGGGTCAAAAGGGCAGCGACTGTATCTGTTTCCCTCTCTCACTGTATCTCAGTGCCCAGCACAGTGTCCGAGGATCCATATTCCAGTTGTCCACTCAACTGTATGCCTTCTCGGTAGCACATTGTTGGGTAGAGTCGGGTGAAGATGCTGCTCTCAGAGTTTGCAGTCCAGCGAATTGATTATAAACAAGTAGTAATGAATGTTCAAACTGTGCACATGGCACTGGCAGTGGGAGCGTATTAACAGATCAGGCAAGGCTCTGTGTGTGGGTATTAACATCTTTGAAAGAGACTTGGCCCAGCACGGTGTACCAACTGACAAACAGCATTATGTGAGGTCTCCTTTCCTGTTAGAGGGCAGGGACCCTTACTGGGATTCAAGTCTTGTCTCTCTGCTTGCCACACCAGCTCCATGTGTTCAGTTCTGATTGAAGATCGATGGAGAGGCCTTGGTGAGGGCGGCAGAAGTCTCCCTGACCTTCCGCCAAGTGCTTTTTTCTCTGCCTACCTGATTTTTAACTCTTGCACTTGGAAACTTGAGAATCACTGCAGATGTGGCTGAGACACTGGAATGGGGAGGGGGGTTACCGGGAATCTTACTCGGGACCTTGCGCTTGCAAGGCAGACGGCAGCACCACTGAGCTAAATCCCCCGCCCAATACTGGATTTTTATAAAACTTTATTTCAAGCCCTGAGTGTCTGGATCCTCTTCAGCCTAGTGAAATACAGCTGGAAAAGGCAGGTTGCTAGGTGCCCAAGAGAGGGAATTTGTCCATAGTACTGTGACAGTGTCAGACATCTAGAAGGCTAAAGTAGGAGAATCATTAGGAGGAAACAGAAACAGAAAGCCAGCCCCAAAGCAGCTTAAAGGCGGAGTTGCTAAAGCAGGACATAGTGGCACATGTCTGTAATTCCACACTTGGGTAGGCTGAGGCAGAAGAGTCCCAGCCTGAGGACTTAGTGAGACCCTGTCTCAAAATAAAAAATAAATTTTTAATGGATATAATATAAAGGAATGTATAAACTAAAAAGAAAAATAGATAAAAAGGGCTGGGATATAGTCAGTACAAATGCCCTGGGTTCAGTCCTTAGTCCCACTTGGGAGGGGAGACTTATTTGGGTGTAACTCAGAAATAAAGGGTCTTGTGAACATTTGATAGATGAGCTGCACTGTATTGTAATCTTAGACTGAGCTGACCTGGTTTCACTGTGCTCTCTGGCTACCCTCATGATCTGCCTTTGCAAAGACAGCACAGTAATGGCCGTGAGACTCTGCTTGCTGCCCCACCTCATCACCTTTCCTCTCTAGAGTCTACCACACCCATCACAGCCCCGATGGTTTTCCTTTCTGCCCTTCAGACACTCCTGTGTAATTGGTGTCACATCTTTGTGGAACATTTTGCTTTCAGATCTGTGTCTGCCTTCATAATAAGGTCTCAGTATTCAAATGTCACCTCTTCCTAGAAGCTTCATGTGATCACCCCAGCCAATCTCTGTCTTGTTTCATATTTTTACTCACCATATGAGATTGACGTGTTTTACTGTACTCTAGAATGTAGCATTATGAGCACAGTGACTTTGTCTCCTTTCTGTTTTCAGAGGTGAATGATAGGGTCACCTCCCAGTCTAGTGTGGAATTTGCCTAGCACCATTGACATCTAGTTAGACAGTAAAGCAATCAAGCAGAAGATTGCCTTTGATTATATATCCTGGGTTGTTCTGGCAGATTTTGTTAATCCTGCCTTAAAATTTTAGCAGATTGGAGCCAGGTGTGGTGGTGCAGGCCTATAGTTCCAGCTACTTAAGAGCCTGAGTTGGAAGAATCACCTGAGACACAGGTTTGAGACAAGCTTGGGCTTGTGAGACCCCCATCTCAAAAAAGAAGTTGCAGCTAGGTGTGGTCCTACATGTCTATAATCCCAGCACTGAGAAGGCTGAGGCAGGAGGATCCCTTAGTTCAAGGCCAGCCTCAACTATATAATGTGAGTTGAAAGCCAGCCTGAACTACATGGTGAGACCCTATCTCAAAAAGCTAAAAAAAATGAAAAATTGTCAGATTAAGTAGCCTAGAGTTTTTCATTCCTTATGACCCATTCTTTCTGTATACTCTGTCTCAGTATCACCACCTGCCTAGGCTTCAGGGTAGAAACTCATCTTTGGCTTCTCCAAATTCAGTAAGTCACCAAATCATAGTGACTCCACCTCTGAATCATCTCCTAAATTCATTCTCATTTGCCTCAATCAGGCCTTCACATCTCTTGCCTTTAGTCATCTATCATTTACTTGTTTTCTTATTGTTTCATCTAAAAAAACAAAACAAAATAAAATAGCCATTTTGACCATGGTGCACTAGGGTTATTTTTCTGAAAGTTGGATTTGGTCTTCTTGGTACCCTGTTGTAAACATGTTAAATCTCTGCCTCAGCCTGGGGTTGTAGCTCCTTAGCAGAACTTTTGCCTAGCCTGTGATAGGCAGCGGGTTCAACCATCAGTAATAAAATTTTTAAAAATCTTGCCTCCCTACTGTTTAGAAGAAAATGTTAGCTTTTTATTCTCTCAAATGCACCATAAATTTTAAGACTTAAGGATGTGAAATAACCCTTCGTCTCCAGGTGCTCTTTCCAGGCTAATGGTAGAGGTGGCCTCTGAGGTCTCACCAGCCCTGTTCTTGGGTTGTAACTAGCTGCTCTCAGCCTCGTTTTCCCATAGTGCTTTCTTTCACCTCTCCTGGTTGCAGTTTCCATTTATTTTGCATTTCATATGTGCTACTCATTGTAGGAAGAGTCTGCTGTATATATTTCATCCTCCCAACAATCCTAGAGGTAGCTACTGCTATCATCATTTCACAGAGGAGAAAACTGAGCTTCAGGAAACCCTACCAAGATCAGGAGCTAAAATTTGGGCCCTCAACCATAATGGCTTTCTCATTATATCACTGAGAAATGTAGTTTTCATTTATTTCTGATGTTGGGTCTGTGTGTTCTTTTCAGTCCCTCTCTACTCCAGGTCGCAATTTTTTCTATCCTCGAAGGGCTTAGTGTTTGAATTAGAAGTAGAGAATAAGTTGTTTTAATCCATTATTCATTGATGTCTTTTTAAAAGTTGATCCTCATTTGTTGTCTTGTCTCCACGATGCATGACAGAGGTTCTCTGTATGTCTTGTTCTAGCTTTTGCTCTGCATGCCTGCAGGAATGTCTGAAGCCGAAGAAACCTGTCTGTGGGGTGTGTCGCAGCGCTCTGGCACCTGGCGTCCGAGCTGTGGAGCTCGAGCGGCAGATCGAGAGCACAGAGACTTCTTGCCATGGCTGCCGTAAGAACGTATGTGGGAGTAACCTAAAGAGTCCATGTCTGTGCGAGGAGAGGGGTAAAGTGTAACGCTGGTGCCACATCGTTTCTCAAGTTAGAGCATGACTAGGTGACTAACAGCACTTGTGCATGCCAGGTATCTGTGGTGATGGCCGTGCTGTTTTCATTTTTGTAAACTTACTCGTTTTTTTTTTTTATGAGTTGGTTTAGGTTATTGTATATTTTGACTTTGAAAGCTATGCAAATCACTTGTCCCAGTTTTTTCCTATAATAGACCCATTTTCCAAAATACCATGATTTTTTAGAAGTGCAAAGTCAGTAACTCAAAAGTTTTTATTTGCTGCAATAAGTATGAAGGGAAACTTCATAATCTACATCATTAGAGATATAAAATTTAATGATTCAAGCCAGGTATGCATGATGGTGCATGCCTGTAATCCCAGCACTGAGGATGACAGGAGGATTACTTTGAGTTGGAGGCCAACCTGGCCTACATAGTTAAGACCAGCCTGGATTCATTGAGACCCTGTCTCAAAAAACCACACAAAAGAATTTTTTTGTTGCTTTGTTTTTTTGTGGGGTTTTTTGGTACCAGGGATCAAACTCGGGACCTTGGATTTGTGAGGCAGGCAGCGGAACCACTGAGCTAAATCCTGACCCAAAAGAATTTTTTTAAATGGTTCAACTTTTTAGCACTCGACAGGGAGGAACTGTGATATAAGGTTAATGTTAAATAAGAGCAGTAGCTAATATTTGAAAAGCATCCATTATGTAACCATATTAGAGTCAAGTACAACTGCTGCTAGAAAGGAAAATTATTACTGCCTTATTTTTTAAGAAATGTACATAGCCTTATTGATTTTTCAATCATGACAGTTTTATTGTAGGCAGTACATAAATATACTGTAGGCTCGTTCTGCAGGGATGAGTACTTCAAAGTGGTTCCATTTAGAAGGCTGCCTGAAATTTTCTAGTCTTTAGCAAACACAGATGTAAAGGTATTACAAACACAGATACAATTTTTTTTTTAACCACATGGTATGTTTTGTTTTGTTTTGTTGTTTGTTTGAGACAGGGTTGTGCTATGTAGTTCATGCTGGCCTTGAAATCACTGTGTAGCCGAGGCTGGTGTGGAATTTGCAGCAATCCTCCTACCTCAGCCTCCCAAGAGCTGGGATTGTAGGCCGCCATGCTCAACCTAATGGGATCACATTATAATACATCTTCAACTTTTTCCACTTTTGAAGATTTTGTCTCACTGATTTATTGGACAGCCTTATGTGTCAGTCAGTTCTATCTTTTTTTTTTTTTGTACTGGGGATGGAACTTAGGACCTTGTGCTTGCGAGGCAGGTGTGGTACCACTGAGCTACTACATCCCCAGCCCCAGTTTCTTTTTTTTTTTGGTACCGAGGATCAAACTTGGGTCCTTGTGCTTGTGCAGCAGGCAGAGAAACTACTGAGCTAAATCCCTGGCCCATTTTCATTATTTTTAATACTGCCATGTGGATGGCCATAGTACAGATATACTTTACCATCTCCTTCCCTTCACAGCGATTGAGTGTTAGGGGTGCACAACAGAACTACTACAGTGCTGTATAAGGTAGCTCCAACCCTTTTTAATTGGAGACACCTTGCTTAGCAGCTTAAGGTCAACAGGTTCTTGAACTGGAGGTAAGATGCACTATCAAGGTAAGCCAGAGCTGAGATATTGGATTTTTTTTTGGTGATACTGGGGATTGAACTCAGGACCTTGTGCTTGCCACACAGGCACGGCACCACTGAGTTACATCCCCGGCTCGGATTTTTTTTTTTTTTTCTTATAGTTTCCTTTAACTTAGAAATTTAAGATGGTGAAATAAAATGTCCTATTACCTCATCCTTCATGCATGCATAGTGTTCTTTTTTTTTCCCCTGTATGTTTGTTTTCTCCATTTTAAAGATTAGTGATTGTACTGTGGGCACACCTCCAAAAATTACTTTCTTCCCCCGTCTTTATTCCTTACACTTTTTTTCTTTAAGAAAACCTAAGATGTGAAAAGAACACAGCATATCTGGGACTGGGAGTGTAGCCTAGCAGTAGAGCTTGCCTAGTATGTCTGACCTGAGTTCTGTGTCCAGCACAGCAAAAAACAGTGTCAGAGCATGTGCTTTGCATGTGTGAGGCCCTGAATTCAGTCCCCAGCTTTGCAGAGAGAGACAGACAGACCAACCAGCCAGGCAAGATATTGCACACTGCACACTTGTAATCCCAGAATTTTGGGAGGCTGAGGCAGAGAGATCACAAGTTTGAGCCCAGCTTGGACAACTTAGCAAAACCCTGTCTCAAAAAAAAAAAGGAGAGTGGTGATAAGGGTTGTAGCTCGGTATGAAAGCCCTGGGCTCAGACCCCAACACTGCACAACAAAAAAGAGAGGGAGATTACCTGTGGTGAAGCTCTCCTGTTTTTTCTCTCCATCTTACTGTTGTACATCCTAGATTTTATGTGAACTAATTCAGATTTCCATTTTTTCAAGATCATTTCTCAGACCCTGCAAGGTGTAGTATACACCTGTAATCCCAGTTACTCGGAAGGCTGAGACAGGTTGCGAATTCAAGGTCAGCTTGGGTAGCTTAGTAGGACTCTGTCTCAAGATAAAATTTTTGAAAGGCTGGGGGCATAGCTCAGTGGTAAAATACTTGACTGGCATGTTTGGGGCCCTGGGTTCAATCTCCAGCACCACCACCCCCCTTCATTTATCATAACCTGATTAGTACTTCAGTAGTCAGGGTTACTAACTGGGTCCCTTTTACCTCACTGATCAGTTTTCAGTGCTGGGTGTAGTGGAATGTGGCTTTTGGCTTGCTGGAAGACCAGTCTAAACGTGAGATAGCAAGCTTAAAACAGCACTGGATTTGGAGCAAGTCTGTAAACAGAGCAGATCATGAGGAAAACAGCCTTCTAGGAGAGTTATAGTGACAATAGATGCTGTGATTTGGCCAAGGAAAGTGTCAGCCTTGCTATTAATGAAAAATGTACAGTAATCAGGGTCTTGCCCCATTGGTGTAGCTAGGAATATGGTGATTATTCACTAAGGTGATGTAGATTGCTCTTGCTCTAGGACACTGCCTGGTAAAAGATTTTCACTAACTTATGGGTTCTGATTCTTCTTTTAAGTTCTTACTGTCTAAGATCCGGGCCCATGTGGGTACCTGCTCCAAATACCAGAATTATATCATGGAAGGTGTGAAGGCCACCACAAAGGATGCATCTCTTCAGCCAAGGTAAATGACTCAGTCACTCCCTTTGCTGGAGTTCATTTTCTGCTACAAAGATGTTGAGCACCGTGTGCTCCTCAAGAGTTTGGGTGTATGGATTTGGAAAGGTGGAGGTATAGATGTTAATGCTGGTCAAAGTCGGTACAGGTATTTTGGCAGGAGGGGCCCTGTGATGTTTACTTTGGATGTTGGCAGGGCTGTTCTTTTCCAAAACAGTACCTGATTCTATCGCAGTAATGAGAATCCTCATCATGCTCCAGGTGGAGTGTACTATTGAGATGGCTTGGGAAGGTGTCACAGAGGGGGCTTGTCTCTTCTCCTGCCTTTCATCTTCCAGGAATGTCCCAAACCGTTACACCTTTCCTTGTCCTTACTGTCCTGAGAAGAACTTCGATCAGGAAGGACTTGTGGAACACTGCAAATTATCTCATAGCACGGACACCAAATCTGTGGTAAGAGTAACCTTTTTTTAATAGGAAAAAAATCAGATTTACAGAAAAATTACAGGATCAGTACAGTGAACTCCTGTGTACTCTTCATCTAGATTCACAAATTAACAGTTTGGCATAAGTTAGAGACCTTGGCCCTTTGTCCTCTAAATTCTTCGGTGTATAGCTTAGGAATATTTTCTTCTTTTTATATAGCAAAATATTGGGTTGGGAATTTAGCTCAGTGGGTCCGCTGCCTGCCTCGCAAGTACAGGGTCCCGAGTTTGATCCCCCGTACAAAAAAAAAAAAACCCAAAACATTTATTGGTACATTTTAGGCATACATAATGGTAACAGTTGTCGTAGGGCATTTACACCTGTCCATGATACATCTACCTTTATTCTGTTCCCCTCCTCCCTATGTACAGAAGCTTTGTTTCCATTTTTCCATCCTCTTTTCACTTTTACTTCTTGTCCCTTCCTTCCTTTTCCCCACCCCCATTTCTTGTTCCTCTTCCTATTTGAACACTTTCTTATTTCCCAATATAGATTATGCATTTTATTTTTATTTTTTATATTACACATTTCAGTCCTTAATTCCACTTTTGGTTTCTCACACTGGAGAAACAATGCAGTATTTAAATATGTGTGTCCGATTTATCTCGCTCAAAAATATGGTCGCACAGTCATCCATTTAGCTAGAAGTGTCTGAAGCTCATCCTTCTTTGCGGCAGAGTAGTACTTTGTATTTTTTAAAAATCCACATCTTTAACCGTTTATTGGTTGATGGGCATTTCAGCTGTTTCCAAGATTTAGCTATTACAAACTGTGCTGCTATAAACATGGGTGTGCACATATCACTGGCATGATGCTTTTAATTCTTTTGGGAAGATACCAAAAAGGAATAGCTGGGTCGAATGGAACCTCTATGGTTTTTTGAGGAATTTCCACACTGATTTCCACAGTGCTTGCAGCAGTTTACACTCCCATCAACAGTGGAAAAGGGTTCCTTTTTCCCACAGCCCCTCCAGCATTTACTGATGATTTATTGATGACAGCTCCTCTTTCTGCAGTGAGATGGAATCTCAGCATTTTTTTTTTTTTTTTTTTTTTTTTTAGGATTTTTGAGACAGGGTCTTGCTTTGTAGTTCAAGCTGGCCCTGAATTTACTATGTAGCCCACGCTGGCCTCGAGCTCCTGGTAATCCTTCTGCCTCAGCCTCCCAAGTGCTGGGATTATAGGCATGTGCCACCATGCCTAGCTTTAGCATTTTTTTTCCCATTAAGTTTATTGGTACATTTTAGGCATACATTACAGTTACATTCATCATTGGGGACTTGTACCCTCTTGGTTCTTATTTTTTCCCCATTCCCCTGCCCTCCCTTCAACCCCTCCACCTCTCCCTATTTACAGAGACTTTATTTCCATTTTTTCCTTTTCTCATATTTTTTCCTTTCCCTTATTTCCTTTCCCCTACCCCTCCTACTTCCCCTACCCCTTTAGACCTTTTCTTCCTGTTTCATATTTTCAATTATACAATTTTGATCCTTTTTTTTTTGGTACCAGGGATCGAACTCGGGGACCTTGCGCTTGCAAGGTAGGCGCCAGAACCACTGAGCTAAACCCCTGGCCCCATTTTGATCCTTATTTACACTTTTAGTTTCTCACATCAGAGAACTATTTGGTATTTACACGTGTGTCCTCACTTAAGAGTATGACTTCAATATGCATCCATTTAGCTATAAATGTCTCTAGTTTCTTATTCTTTATGGCTGAGTAGTACTCCATTTTATTAAACCACATCTTCATCCAGTCTCCAGTTGATGGGCAATTGGGCTGTTTCCAAGCTTTAGGTATTACAGATTGTGCCGCTATAAACATGGGTGTGCATATGTTGCTGTGGTAAGTGATTGATATTCTAAATAGGTATCACCTGGATGGGGGACCAAACTCTTACCCCCCCTCTTCCAGGAAAGATCCCTCATTAACTTACCTACTCTACAATATTCTCCCCTCTGAAGAAGTATCCCTAACTGTGGTGAGCTGGCAAGGGGCAAAGACCGTTCTGGCTATTTCTGGTGGAAGATGGTCATAGTTGTGATCAGCAGTCAGCATTACTCTACAGAGGGTCTATCTAAGGCCCTTCATAGGTACCAGGCATTGTTATCTTGGGTAGGTGTATAGCTTTGAGTCTGAAGGAGAAAAAGCCAAAGAAACAGTTAAGAATACATGGGCCAAATAATAAGGTCACCAGGATTGCTATGAATATAGGCAACAGTAGCCTCCCACAAAGAGGATAAGGAGAAGGTCCAGGGGACTTCAGAATCCGACATAGAATTCGTTTTGTAGTTTTGCAGTTAAGAGCTCTTTACTAGGTTGATCTGGTGGATCCTGGTAAAAGTGTAGCACATTTGTCATTGGTTCCATTTATATGACCACTTGGAGTTTGGCAGCCTCTTTCTAGTTTTGGTCTCCAAACTTTAGTTGTTGAACACGCAGAAGAGAAGATCAGGGTCATAAGTAGTGCAGTAGGAGCAGTGAGCTTGACTTTTATAATTTTGTCTGGACATGAAGCACTTTTGAAATTAAAGCACAGGTAGAGGGCTGTTATTTCTTAGCAACCATGATTGTTTTAGTAGTTGAATCCCACCTAACACATCATGTGTCCTTTCCTCCACTGGAGTGGAACTTCCCTCTCAGGTCTCCTTGCTCCCATGTCGAGCACCAAATATCGGAGGTGGATCAGTCCTCTGATTGCCTCTGACCGGTAATCTAGGTGGGACCTCCAAAATGATACAGGGGGAATACATGTAACGCCCAAACTTGCTAGATATTCCCAATTTGAATTTGTGTTCTCTAAAATTGAATTCTAGGAACAACGGAGGTTAAGAGTAGGAAAAATTTGAAAGATAGATTTTTTTCCTAAGGGAGAGAGAAAGGGGACCAGAAAATGGGTTGTCCCAGCTCTAGCATTTTTAATTTGCATCTCTCAAATGGCCAGTGATGTTGAACATCTTTTCATACGTTTATTTGCTATTTCTGTTTCTTCATCTGAGAAGTGTCTATTCATTTCAGATGCTCACTTTTGGATTGAGTCTTTAAATTTGGGGAGTCTGATTTTTTTGAGTTCTTTATATATTCTAGATATTAGTCCTTTGAGGAGCAGCTGGTAAAATTTTTTTCCCACACTATGGGTTGTCTCTTCACTCTGTTGGTGCTTACTCTTGCTGTGCAAAAGCTTTTTTAAGGACTGAGGATTTAGCTCAGTGGCGCTGCACCTGCCTCAAAAGCCAAGGTCCTGAGTTTGATTCCAGTACAAGCTTTTTAATAAGATGAGATTCCCAAGAACATTTTCTTTAAAAATCTAATATGAAATCCGTGTTAAAATTTTAACATTTATAGTGTCCTTCCTAGCAATTTTCCCCTCCTGCAAAGGAGGGGCCAGGGTGGTAGGGAAGTGCTGTCCTGAGTGCCACTTAGGGGTCGTGTGACATCTTTTGGTCCTTTGTTGGATTGTTAACTTGAATCCCGTGGTGTCTACCAAGAAGCTTTCTTAGTTTCGATACTCTAGATTTTGAAAATTAATGCTCTAGATTTAAAAATTAGTTCTGGCGAGAGTTGGTTGGCTGTGAGTAGTTACTGTCCCCTCGAAGGGCTGGGCTTACGTCAAGCCTGCCTCTCTGATTTGCCTTCCTAGCCTGGTTCCCATAAGCACTGGAGTTGGCAACTTTTGTTCCTTAGCCTTGTCCTTCCACCTTGTGTTGAGGAAGAAGGCTCCTTTCCAAGTCTAAATCTTCTCTACCTGTGTTCTCAGGTGTAGTTAGAGGTCTAAGGTTAGGGCCTGGCACCATACGTGTTACATGTTCTCTGTCTTACTTTCAGCTGTGCTGTTTGCTCTTTATCTTTTTTTCTCATCAAATATACCCAGATCTTTTCTACTACTTGGTAGAAAAAAAAAATTTTTTTTGTTTTGTTTTTTGAGACAGGGTCTTGCTTTTCTTTTTTTTTTTTTAAACCGGGGATCGAACTTGGGTCCTTGCACTTGTGCAGCAGGCAGTGAAACCACTGAGCTAAATCCCCGGCCCAGGTCTTGCTTTTTTAGTTCAGGCCAGTTTTGAACTCACTATATAGCCCAGGCTGGCCTTGAACTCAGAGATCCTCCTGCCTCAGCCTCCTGAGTACTAGGGTTACAGGCTTGCATCACCATGCCCCACTAAAAAGAATATTTGATCTAATATTTTCTCTGGATAACATTCAGTTCTCTTTGCCCCTGTGTCTTTCAGTTGCTACTGTGTTTTCCATAGTGTCTGGCTTCTTCCATCTCCATCCTCCTCCAGATACAACATTTCCAGTGATACCAGCTTATTTTGTTGGAATCTTTGTTTTCCATCATCTCTGAAATTTTAAAAATTTGTTGCTTTGTCTCTAGTAAGTTCATTAAAAAAACTGTAGCCAGGCATAATGATACACACTTAGCTAATCCTAGCTACTCAGGAAACTGAGGCAGGAGGATCAAAAGTTTGAGACTAGCTGAGGCAACTTAATGAGACCTGTCTGTCTGTGTGTCTGTTTGTTGAAACAGGGTCTCACTATGTAGTTCAGGGTGGCCTTGAACTCACTATGTAGTGCAGGCTGGCCTCCATCTCGTGATCCTCCTGCCTCAGCCTCCCAGGTGCTGGGATTACAGGCATGCAGTACCATGCCTAGCTATTTTAGTGAGATCTTACTTCAAAATTTAAAAAGGGCTTGGAATGTAGCTCACTGACAAAGCACCTGGTGTGCCACCAGGTCTGGATTACAGAGGTCACTGGGTGTGGTGGCACACACGCCTGTAGTCCCACCACTCCAAGCCTGAGGCAAGAGGATGGTCCAAGTTTGAGGCCAGACTGGGCTACATAGTGAGTTAAGGCCAGGCTGAACTACAGAGCGCGACCTCTCTCTCTCTCTCAAAAAAAACTTGTTGAGCCTGGAATTTAGTTCAGTGGTTCCGGAGCCTGCCGCGCAAGATCTCGAGTTCGATCCCCAGTACCAAAAAAAAAAAAAAAATTTGTTAAAGAGTTAATGTTGCCTGTTAGATAGAATAGTAAAATTGCATTTATATAGGGAAATACTCTTTCACTCTGAAATAGTTAAGGTGAAATGTGTCATATTTTAAAATACACTCTTGGCCAGGGATTTAGCTCAGTGGTTTTGCACCCTGCTGCGCGAGCACAAGGACCCAAGTTCGATCCCTGGTACCAAAAAAATAAATAAATAAAAATAAAATAAGATACACTCTTGGGGAGTTGTTGAGATAAATATGCCATGCTGGGTGTGGTGGTGCATCTGTAATCCCAACATTCTGGAAGGCTGAAGCAGGACGACTGCAAGTTCAAGCCAAGCCTTGGCAGTTTAGGGACTTAACGAGATCCTGTTTCAAAAAATAAAGACTGAGGATATAGTTCAGTGCAAAAGCTCTGGGTTCAGTACTGAATTTTAAAAAAGGGAGAGCTGGGGATTTAGCTCAGTGGCACTACACCTGCCTCGCAAGTGCAAGATCCTGAGTTCGCTCCCACATACCACAAAAATAAATAAATAAAAATGGGGGGGTAATTAAAAGAAGTATGCCAAATTCAGTTCTAGATGTTGGAGTATAAGGGAAGGTTTGTCAAACTATTTTCTGCTTTTCTGTAGGTTTGAAATTTTTCCTAAAAAATTTAAATTGCTGTCACAAATTTTAACAATCTTCGCCTGTGTGTTTATTTAACTTTTTGTGCATGCTGGGTGTGGTGGTGCACACCTAGAATCCCAGCAGTTAGGAGGTTGAGTCGGGAGGATCACTGTGAGTTCGAGGCCAGCCTGAACTGCATAGCAAGACCCTGTCTCAAAAAAAATTTAATTTTTTGTGCTTGCTTATATGTCTACATATGTTTAATTTCCAGTGCTGAAGACCAAACCCAGGGTCTTGCATATACCAGGCAGGGCTGTACCACTGAGCTGTATCCTCGGCCCTGTGTTTATAAGAGAAAGTCTTAGGTATGGGTTAATTTGGTCAAAGATTACTTGCACTCATAATTTTGATAGCCATTATTCTGCAGCCTGTTTTTTCCCCTCTCCTCGCCCTCCTTCCCCTGTGGCTTTCTGAGATCCCTGTGATGATTTTGTCTCTGTGGAGCCCTTTGGCCTCCAGCTCGTGGCCCCCCTCTCTAGCTCCTCTCCCCTGGCAGCTCCTTGGCTCCCAAGCCCGCAGCCCTCTCGTTTGGAAGCTGTCTCCTCAATCTCCGGTCTTCACCCGCCTTCGCACTCCACAGCTGCCTGCTTCCTCTTCCAGTCTACACCTTCTGCCACCCCGGATTGATATCTCACTGACCCCACTTGGCACGGTGTCTCCCTTGCAGCTGGTGAGGGTCCCATGCCCAACCTGGGGCACTGCGCCCTCTTCCTCCCTGTGTGAATCTTCCATCCTAGCTGCTCTGGCCATTTACTTGATGCCGCCACCTCCCAGCTGCCTCTTCATGCTGCTGCCTGTGGGTTCATAACTTGAGCCTCTACATCCCGCATGGCGTTTGACTGGAGTAGGAGACTTCTGTGTTTTCTGGAATGCTGATGTACACAGGAAGGAGTGACCAGTACCTTGACTAGGGTGTCAGGAAAAGGGGCCAGACACAGGCCACAGAAGGCAGGAGTCAGCTCAGACATCAGATGCCTGAGACCTTGCTTCTTTGTTGAAAGGTTTGTCCGATCTGTGCCTCAATGCCCTGGGGAGACCCCAACTATCGCAGCGCCAACTTCATAGAGCACATCCAACGCCGCCACCAGTTTTCCTACGACACTTTTGTGGTGAGTCTGATCCCTCCCCTGGGGAACACAACCTATTCATTTTCTGAAAAGGGGAATTAGAGGCCCAAGCATTCAGCTTCATCACTGATGCAGAGGCTTCTGGTCTCTGGAACAGCATCCCTGCATTGTCTGCTCTTGGGCAGCTGGATAGCCAGAGTGCTGTAAGATGATTTGGAGCTGGTGGTGGTGCACGCCTGCAATTCCCTCACCCTGTGAGGCCGGAGGATTGAAGGGTTGACCTCAGCCTGGAAACTTAGCAAGACCCTGTCTCCTAAAAATAAGGGCTGGGGATATATGTATAGCTCAGGGAGAAAGCCCTGAGTTCAATCCCCAGTACTTGGTGCCAAAAAATAAAATTTGGTCAGTTATCTAGTCAGAGACACAGTGAAACTTGCTCATTGCTCTCTCTGACTCCCAGTTTTGCCCACATTCTTTTTGTATAATTTTTGCTTGTTACAGAATTTAGTTTGGGCACCTCAGGCTCAGATGCCCATTGGGGCTAGGCAAGGATTTACACGTTTAGGATTTACACGCTGGTATAACTCGGGTGGTAGTTGTCATGTGGAAATACAGGCCTGGGCCTAGGGGTGTGGCTCAGTGGTAGAGCACTTGCCCAGCATGCACCAGGCCATTGACAGTAGCCCCCCTCCCCGCCCCCGCAGGAAATGCAGAACATTGCATGAAGTCTCACAAATACTCCAGGTCAGGCGGCACACATCCAGCCAACATGGCTGTGAGTTTAGTATTCTTTTCCTAGAGTGGATGGATTTGAAGGGGCCTTGTTATTCTGCCATTACAGTGCTAAATTTAACCAACTGCCTTTTTTTTTTCCCTCAGTACTGGGTATTGAACTCAGGACCTTGTGCTTGCAAGGCTGGCGCTAAATCCCGGCCCTTGACCAACTGGTTAAAATAAACTTTTTATTTACATATGTAGGTGTTGAGTTAGTATTTTAGAGTAGTGTTTGTTCCTAATAGCTGTTTTTCAGGCTCTAAGAAGAGAGGAGCTTTTTCCTAAGTTGTCATAAAGTGTATTCTCAGTCTGACACAGGCTGAGACTCAGAATCAGGATAACTTTTCATATCATTAATGCTATAAAAATAAATTAATTCCTAAAAATGCCAAAGTAAATAATTTTGCCTCCTTAAGACTGCTCTAGGGCCGGGGATTTAGCTCAGTGGTTCTGTCACCTGCGTCGCAAGCACAAGGACGCAAGTTCGATCCCCGGTACCAAAAACAAACAAAGAAGACTGTTCTCTACTGAGCACTGCAGCCATGCTTAAGACACTTGGGCGCTTCTACAGGGTGCGTCTGTGCCTCTGTTTGCCTTGTGCATCCACAGCTCGCTGAGCACTTGGTCTGTGCCAGACACCGGATGCTGTCTGGGCCCATGAGCCCCAGCTGAGGGAGTCATTGTTATTTTCAGTTAAGATGAGGTGGCAGAGACACAGAGATGAAGTAATTTGCCCAGGTACATAGTTAGCATCACAGAGGGTGGGCTGGGCTGGAGTCCTTGGCCTCATCCAGCCCTCATTGCTAGGCTCTTCGCCCCCTACTGAGTGAGTCCTTGCCGCTGTGAACCTTGCTGAGGCTGTGTCCATTTTTCCCTCAGGATTACGACGTCGATGAAGAGGACATGATGAACCAGGTGTTGCAGCGCTCCATCATCGACCAGTGAGCAGCGTCCTTCTGTCCGTCTCGTGCTGTAGAGCTTCCATTATATGTTAAAGTGTGAAACCTTTGACTCCTGCACCTTTACTGTACAACAGACCTGGAATTGAGCCATGGCATTGGGACAGAGTCACTTCTGACAGGGGCAGTGGGTCTCCAGGTTGGAGCCCTCTTGTCCATTGGGCTCTTGCCAAAGCTGTCTTTCCCACAATTTACCTTGTTTGTCACACGATCCAGTCTTATTGGCCCTCAGCTACTTCCAGGACCTCTACTTCCTGTTCTGGAAGGGAATCCAGCTTCTCCACATCCCCATGTTCTTGTTTCACAGCCTTTCTCCCATGCAGAGTTCATCTCTCAGGTCGTCTGAGCCAGCCGGGACCTTTTCCACATCACGAATAGCACAATGAAGCAAGCGGCGCCTTTCCCTGTCCCGGGCTATGCAAACTCTGCCACAGCACATCTGTGCTGCCAAGCTGCTTGTCAGGTCCTTACCAGCAGCTGCACCCTGGGGAGCATTTTAAGCGCCCTCTTGGGGTGAACGTTCTAGCTTTCACATGATCTGATACTGGAGATTTTATTAGTGGGGATATTTTCCTATACTCCTGCATATCCTTAGAATGAACTGGTGGTTCATCTTAAATGCCTGCATGGTGCCTTTTTAGAGGAAGGTATAACCGTATGTTTTTAGTGAAGTGTTTCTAGGTTAGGAAAGTTAAGATGCATTTGTTCATAAGTGGAAAGAAGGTCAGCTGAGAGAGGTAGGGGAGTCATGGCTTTTCATTCTGATTTTCAACTAAAGATGCATTTGCAGTTGGCTGAGTCTTGTTTACCTGTGTTTGGGAGCTTGCATACATCCTTGTCCTAGAGCATGAGAAGAAGTCTTCAGATGAGTAAGGAGGTTTTGAGGGTTTATCTTCTACTTAATAACTTAGGTGAGCATTATTTTCCTATCACACATGCTTTCCTTATAACACTGGTTTCCACGTGTAAATCTGTTTTAAACCCTGCTTTTCAGCGCCAAGAGAGGCTGTTCACTATGTCTTTTCTGACAAGCCCCACTGTGGAAGGTAGCATCTCCGATGAGCAGTTAATAATAAAAGCTGTCTACTAAAAACTTGCTTTGGTAGCAGCTTAAGAGGCTTGAACATATTTCACAAATGTTAGTAAATAGAAGGTTGAGAGCTGTCAGCCTGAAGGCGCATGGGATTGAAGTTCGGTCTCATGTCACATTTCTAGCCTGAATGTGGCGGTGTTTTCTGACCCACGGTTGGGGCCTGTGCAGCAGTTCTGGGCCCTCCCTGGCCACGGGAACGGAACTGGCCGCAGATGCCTGTAACCAGCAAAGACGGGGCCATTTGGGGCAGTCCAGTTTGTCTGACATGTTTACTACTTGAGAGCGTTGTAAGGTCAGCTTCTCACTGTCATTTCTGGGGAAGTTGGCTCTGCCCTCCCTGAGTTGAGATCACCTCAGTAGAAGTGCGGAGGGAAGTTTGACAAGATGAGTTGGAGGGAGGTGAGAAGAGCACATCCATCTTCCTGGCAGAACCAAGAGACTGACTTGCTTGTTTTAAGTGCACTTCACGTATTTCTAAAATGATGACTTTCCAGAAAGCGAAATTTGTTATGTTCTGGCTTTTGAGAGGTGAAATACAAATAAATTTCATAATGTATCCAACTGGTGAACTGTAGCACCTGTTTTCATTAAACAGCATTTCCTGAGGTCTGAGCCTGGACGCCTCCAGAAGAACGACTTTTGAGTCCCTGCCTGTCCATGTCCACTGGCTGCTGTCACAGCTCTGACTTCCCAGCTGCCTTGTGGCCCTGTGCCCTGGAAAGTGCACCCAGGACCCACCCACCTGTCACACTCGGGAGGCTCTGGGGACGAGAGAAGTGACTGCTGCGTCAGGTACCAGAGCCGAAGCAAGGAGGCATCACAGGATGAGGGTTGTGCACAGGTTAGCTCCAGGCCCAGGGTAGGTTTGTGCTCTGCATTTTGCCACAGGCTGACATCTGGCACGCGCTTCGCCACTGCAGTTCAGGAGGGGTGCGTGCAGAGCCCTGGCCCTGTGCCGTGGGTGCTCCTGGGGTACCTTGCTGCTGGGCTTCTCCATCCTCTGGTCCATAGGGGGTGTTTTTGGTTGGTACTGGGGATCGAACTTGGGTCCTTGCGCTTGCACAGCAGGGGGCAAAACCACTCAGCTAAGTCCCCGGCCCTCCATAGGAGTTTTGATGCGACAAAACTGAGTGCAGCATCTTGTTTCCACAGTGCCCCTCCCTCTTCTGTTTTCTTCCATCTTGGGGTAGACAGCAGTGCCTGCTCGAGCCACATGGAGTCCTTCCTGCATCCATGCAAGGCCATCTTTGCATAAGAATCAGTTGCATCTTAGCTGGGTGTGATGGTGCACACCTGTGATCCAGCACTTGGGAAGCTAAGGCAGGACTGCTGTGAGTTTGAGGCCACCCTGGGCCAAAGAGCAAGATCCTGTGTCAAAAAACAAATCAGTTGAATCCTAGACTGTACAAGTTGGGAAGTTGCGATTTGTGCCCATTATCTGTGCCCATTATCTCGAGGTCTGTTGTATACTGGAAAGGAAATCCCTTGTCATAATCAGCTGTAGATCTGGGTGAGGTGGCCAAGCCTGTAATCCCAGCACTCAGGAGGCTGAGGCAGGAGGACTGCCACAAGTTCAAGGCCAGCCTCAACTACATAGACCCTGTCAAAAATGAGCTGTCATTAGAAGGGGACAAGTGCCTGTCTCCCTTTTTACCTGTGACAGCCCGAGGGGGACATGGTTTGGCAGACAGCTGCCACGCCCCTCCCCCTCCTTTCCCTTCACTCCCCTCGGAGCCCTGAGGATGGATCCCCACACCTTGCTGCCATCTCCGAGTTATTCCTGGCTGTACACCACCCTGCTCTGTGCCAAAGTTTGTTCCTGCTGCTACAGGTGCTGCTGCTGCTGAAGGGGCAGCAAAACCCCCCTCAGGTGGCAGAGGTCAGGGAGGGACCCAGGCCCATCAATATCCCTGGTATCCCAACCCCAGTAAGCTGTGATTGATACAACCAGCCCTCCTGAAGAGTCCCCAGTTCTAGCTCTGCCATTTTCCTGGAGACAACTGCCAGCCATCCAGCAGCAGTCTCAATGCTCCGTGGAACTGCTGCCCTGACAGCTGCAACCGCCCAGAGTGTCCTGTGCCGCCCCAGGAGGTATCTGCTCTGACCACTGGCAACTTGACTTGAACTAAGCAGGAGAACAAAATCTGGATCAGTCGTGGGTTCAAATCAGAAGGCTTTGCTGGGCATGGTGGTAAACGCCCGCAGTCCCAGCACTTGGGAGGTGGAGGGAGGAGCAATGTTGTAAGTTCTCATCCCAAGCTTCAACAACAGCACTTGCTTTAGAACAGCTATTAACCCTTTTGCTGTTGGCCCTGAAGAGCTGCAGAGACCCACAGCTGACAGAAATCGCCAACAGAGACCAGCAATCAACTGGCAGCGCCCAGCACTCACCAGTGCCCAGCAGCATTGGGCCCAGAGCTGTAAATACCAGGGCCGGGGCCACCACTTACAGCCCAGAGCCACAAGCAGAGCAAGAGAACCCTCAGGTAACTGGTGACAAAAGGAGGCAACTCCAGGGAACATAAGGGAAGGGGCTTCCGTGAAGGTCAGAGCCCCCGGGTGCACATATTCCACACCCGAGGCCGTGAGGCTGTGGTGGAGGAACACAGGAGAGAAGGCAGTGCAGTGCAGTGGGGTTTGAGGAGGCTCCTGACTGAGCAGGGAAAGTCACAGCACAGACCAAGAGAAGGCTGGTGCAGGGTTCACAAGTGCTGCCTGGACGCATTCAGCAGAGGGGTGCTGCATGGTCGATGGATCAGGTATTCTTTGAAAGCGAGTGGAGAACTTTTTGTTTTTGTTTTGTTTTTGAGACAGGGTCTCTGTTTCCCCTACCTCCCTATTTACTCATCCTACTCCCCTGCCCTTTGCCCTGCCCCCAGCACTGAAATGCAAAGCCATCAGTCCCCACCCAGCTCCACTTGAAGTACAGGCCCTGCCCCCTCAGTCACCTCTGTTGGCTCTTCCTTCGGTGGCAGCCACCATCCTGGTTTCTCTTGCCTAGCCCCTGCCGCCACCCATGCACCTTTTCCGCGTCTAGAACCTCAGCCACCTGCTCCTCCCACTTCCCATCTCTCACCTGTGGGCCCCACCCTGCCCTCTGCCTGGGCAGACTCGACCGTCACCACTCTGCGCTCTGTCCCCTTCCACTGGCGTGGCAGTGTGCCACTTCTGCGCCCTCCAGCCAGCCCCTCAGACCCATTCTGCTGCATGACCTGAAGGCATCCAAAACTGCCTGGTTCACCTGAACTCCACCCTCTTAACCACAAACACTGCAAGTTCCATCCCTGCATGTGATTGCTCAAAAATTAATAAAAATATCACCTTTAACTCCTTTGCCTCAACTCCCATCATTACCAACTGAAACTGATCTTAGCGCCTGAGGAGCATGCTTGTTTTCTCACCATCCACTGCCACTTGCAAGGTGCTGCTGTGATTCCTCTGAGGTATTGGCCTAGCTTCCCACTTGCCCTCCCTCCATTGGTCCTCACATCTCTCTGTTCTCTACCAAGCCTTCAGAAGGACTGGATTTTGGATTCCAAAACTGCAAATGTGATCATATCCTTTAAAATCCTTCCATCCCTCTCACAAAAAAACCTTCAGTGCTGCAGTTACCCTCAAATAAAGCTCTAGTGCTTCAGCATGGTCCTCAAGGCCCTGCATGTTACCTGTGTCCCCAGCCTCAGCTCCTCATACTCTCTGCACTCTGCTCTTTCTGTACTTTGAGGCAGGGTCTCGCTGTGTAGTTCAGGCTGGCCTTGAACTTGTGGCAATCCTTCTGCCTCAGCTTCCTGAGTGCTGGATGACAGGTGTATGACACCACTCCTGGCTCTGAAGGCAGGATTCTTGGCTGTCTTATTTACCTCTGGACCTCTGTTGCTCAGCATGCAAGTAGACAAAACAGCAGGGCTTCCAGTTGAATGTGTATGTCAAGCAAGGCTTGCCTGTTGCCTGGTGTTAATCTGAGAGTCAACAGTCCACTGAGCATCCTGTGATATTGGGGACCAAATCAAGGGCCACCTGATAGAACATCCTGGATTTGTATTGGTTAAGTCTGGCAACATTACTCAATATATTAGCAAGTGGGGGGAACGGGATAAAATTTCATTATATGTTGGCAGAATAAATGTTCTGAACACAAGCTATAGCACCTCTTCATTAAATGATTTGTGCAAATACCTATGCATGTTGACACATATCTGTAATCCCAGCACTCTGGGAGGCTGAAGCAGGAGGATCTCAAGTTCAAGCAGCCTGGGCAAATTGCAACTTAGAGTCTGTCTCCAAAAAAAAAAGAGAAAGAAAAAAGTGCAATTCCTTGTTTCAGTGTCAGTCTCCCGCACAAGGAGGTAAGCTCTTGAGGGCAAAGACTGCTGTCTTGTGCACCAGTGGCTCTGAGTAGACTCAAATATTTCCTGAGTTGAAATGAAAGTAAATGGGAGGTTCCACTGGTCATTTCCCTTCCTTGGCGTCGGCTCCATCCCAGAACAAAGCAAGCACCTCAGAAGAGAGCCGGAAGCGGGAAGCGGGAAGGCCTGGGCACCAGTGCAGGGGCACAGCCATGCTGGATGCTGCTAGGTGGGAGCCCAACCCCTCGGCACCACAGGGCCCTTGGGTGCCATCTCGCCTCCCCAAGTCTGCTGTGTGCTGGGTGGGCTCCCATGGGTACCGTGCACACAGAATAAAGCAATAAGGGTCATTTTCGTCCCTGGTTCCTGACACTAATCCTCCCTGAAGACCAAAAGCAGGCTGAATTACTTCAGAAAAGTCAGCCTGGTGAATCCTCTCGGCCGGTCCTGCCCAGGGGACCTGGTCACATTCCCAGTGCACAGTCAGGGGAGCGGACAGAGGCTGAGCTGTTCCCCAGCCAGGCAGAGAGGCCCTGGTGCTGTGGTGCAGGGCAAGGCGTCTCCAGCACCTCCAGCCAGAAGCCCTTCCTGAGGACCCTGCACGAGTTCCTCTAATCTCCTTCAGCTTCCTCAGTGGAAAATGGGACAAAAATGTCTCGCTTGAGAGCTGTGGGATCTAGTGGAACCCACATAAAGCATTAGGACCCGGCACAAAACAAATGCTGAAGGAGTGTGAGCTACTGAGCAGGGAGTGCGGCTCCTCAGGAGCCCTTGCCCAGTGTACTCAGGGCCCAGGGTTCCACCCCCAGCTCCAAGAAACACAGACGAGCTGCCCGTGCCACTGCTGTTTGTCTGATCTGCTGCTGAGACCTCCCGGGGCCCGACCCCAGCCAGCAGGCCGGCCCAAAACGCTTGAGGACTAAACTGCTGCTGAACGAGGTGCCAGCTAAGCGTAGGGGATGAGCTGGACTGCCTGGGGGACACTTACTGTAGTGAGGATTCTCAGCACCCACTGTGGAGACAGGCCTGTGGGAGGCTGCCTCATTGGGAGGCTGAGGCAAGCCCAGCCTGAGCAATTTACTTAGTGAGACTGTCTCAAAAAAAGCCAGGCAGGCAGCGCAACTGTAATCCCACACTCTGGGAGGCTGAAGCAGGAACATCGAAAGTTTGAGCCCAGCATGGGCAACTTAGTGAATTAGCAATACCTTGGCTTAAAATGAAAAAAAAAGGGGGGCTATAGACCCATGTGAAGGTGCTGGGTCCTGGGTTCAATACCCAGTGTCTCTCTCCCTCTCTCTCTCTCTCACACACACACACACAGGACTGAAGATGCAGTTTATCATAAAGGCCCTAAATTCAATCCCCAGTACTGAAAAAAAAAAAGCCTCAGTGACGCACACCTGTGATCCCAGCACGTGGGAGGCTGAGGCAGGAGGATCGCCATGAGTTCAAGGCCAGCCTGGACTACATAGTGAGTTCAAGGCCAGCCTGAACTATGTAGTGAGACCCCGTCACAAAACAAAACCAAAATCCAAAAAAAAAAAAAAAAATCACCTCACCTCTAGACTATTTACATGGTTTCAGATTATCTCCTCAAAAATTATTTTCAAAGGGAAATTAGTGACTTTTGCAATAGAAAAACCTAACAGATTCCATCTTAACCAAGCGATCAAAGTTCGTATATTGCATCCCTAATGGACAGACTAGGGGCTACCTGATGGGTGGCACTGCAGCAGCCAGTGCGGTGTGCTCACCTGTCATCCCAGGGCTCTGGAAGACTGAGGCAGGAAGATAGCAAATTCGAGCCTAGCCCGGGCAATTTTTAGCAAACTTCCAAGATTCTGTCTCAAAAAAAATTTACCAAAAAAAAGCTGAGATGTAGCTCAGTATGAAGGCCCCCAGTCAATCCCCAGTACCACAAAAAGGAAAGAAAAGGACAGAATAGGACAGACAGGACAGGAAAGAAAGCCAGAGAGAGACTGAGTCAGCCAGAGTCCAAGAGAGACAGGGACACACCCAAGAAGGCACAGTGGGAGACACAGGCAGAGAAAGGCCAGGGGAAGGGACAGAAATGGAGCCACAGGAGGAGGGAGCAAGGGAGAAAGAGTGAGGCTGGGAGAGAGAAGCAGAGCTGCTCTTTGGGGGGCTGAGAAGGAGCAGTCGGGTTACGGGGTCCCCACAGCCTGGCCACAGGAATCCAGGCAGGAAAGTGACTAAACCACTTTTAAGAACTTTAGGAAAGCCCCCGCAGATAGATTTGTAGATGAGGTCAGAAAGGATTTTCATGGAGAATTGTTCCTGAAGAGCACAAGATGGGAAACAACCTAATTGCCCATCAACAGGGCCCAGGTTATAGATTGTGCAGCCCACGCTGATAGGAGCTGCTTTCTAGCAGGGCCACCAGAGCAGCGAGTGAAACCCCAGCAATCTGAATATCAGATAAAGTTCTGGAGGCTGCTCTGTGCGGTATTCTGCCGCAAAGTCCTTGCTGTTTGTCTCAAATTCAAATTTAATTGGGCATTTGTATTTTATCAGGAAGGCTTATCTCCAAGATAAGTAAGACAAGAAAGGTGAAGAGAGGGTAGGAGTTTCTCTTCCTGAGGGCACCTGTGTTACCAGGGAGAGGAGGGGTCACTCGGCCAGGGTCGTAGGGCTGGGCTCCACCCGGGGTTTATGCTCTGCAGTACACACAGATACTTGTATGTGTTGAAAGTATTAATATATTTTCAAAAGTATGAAAAACGGACCACGATTTCCTAGCCCCTTTTGAACATTCCTGACTTGAACAATATTACCAGTCTCTGGAAGGAGGGCCTGGCATCCCCTGCCCCCCATGCCTTCTCTCCCTGGAACACCCATGCCCCGGGCTTCTAGGCACTATCGCTGTCCAGAGTGGCAGGAGTCCGCAACTGTGGCCGCTCCTGCTCCTTCACCGCTGAGCACTGTGGGCACAGGGATCTCATCTGTCCTGGCCAGCGAGGCCGGAGTGGATGAAAAAGGGGGTACCTGATGGAGGCGACCTTCAGGGTGGGGGACAGCTGTGGGCATGGCACGATTTAGGTTCTGAGGCCAAAATTAAGAGCTAATTTTGATCTAAGAAAATCATTTGTTTTTCGGGTTTTTTTTGGTACCAGAGACTGAACTCGGGTCCTTGTGCTTGCGCAGCAGGCAGCGAAACCACTGAGCTAAATCCCCGCCCCCAATCATTAGCTTTTGATTGGGCATGGTATCGTGCACCTGTAATCCCAGCACCTGAGAAGCTGAGGCAGTAGCATTGCTGCAGATTCAAGGCCAGCCTGGGCTACATTCAAGGGCAGGTTGGACCACATAGTGAGACCTTGTCTCAAAAAAAAAAAAAAAAAAGGAAACTCACGTGCTCATGGGTTTTACTTTCCCTTGCAGTGCTGGGGATGGATCTAGGGGCTTGCAAAAGCCAGCAGGGCTCTGTCACTGAGCTCCACCCCAGCCCCTTCCTGGCCATCAAGCTCTCACCCTGTGGTCCAGAGGTGGGGAAGGTCGAGAGGTAGCAAAGGCGGCTATCTGGTGGGGGCTGAGTCAGCTTTCTGCCAGGAGGGTGGAGGTGAGGTGAGGCTAGAGGGGAGCTGATCTCAGAGGCTCTGAGAGCTGGAGAAGCATGAGCGCCTCCAGCACAGCCCCCCACACAGTCACCCTCCTGGACTTGCTGGGAAAGTGGCTCTGATCCAGGGCCAAGGGCAGGCCGGGGCGGTGAGGGGTAGGTGTGGTCTGTCAGGCCCCACCCTGCCACACATCCACCAGCAGGTTTGGATAGCTTCCACTTCCCAGGTGCCCACCTGCTTCTCTCTCGAACTCCTGCAGTATGCGGCAGCCAGGGTAGCTGGCTGCCCTCTTAGTGTGTCATTGGACTGGGGAAGAAACCAAATGTCAGAAGCAGCTGACGTCTGCTTTGTTTTGTGGTTGGGTTTTTGTTTTGTTGTGTTGTTGTTGCTATTGGTTTCTGAAACAAGGTCTGGCTATGTAGTCCCAGCTGGCTTTGAACTCACTGTACAGCCCAGGCTGGCCTCGGACTTGAGATCTTCATGCCTCAGCCTCCCAAGTGCTGGGATTACAGGTGTGTGTCATCACATCTGGCTGGGTTTATTTTGGTTTGGGAGTTTTTAAAGACTGGGTCTCCATATGTAATTCAGGCTGGCCTCGAACTTGCAGCGATCTTCCTGCCTCAGCCTCCCTAGTGCTGGGATTACAGATGTGCAACACCACACCTGACTTTTAAGTTTTTTTTTTTTGGTACTGGGAAGCAAACTGGGGACCTTGCACTTTTAAGGCAGGCAGCGGCACCATTGAGCTAAATCCCCAGCCTATTTAATTTTTTTTTAATGAAAATGTATTTAACTTGGAATGGTGACACAGTAATATCCTTCCAAAAAGGTTTGTAGGACAAGAAAGCCTCCTTTTCTCCTCAATCCCACAACCCTCCTCAGAAGCAACCAGATTCTTGGGTCTTGTTCAAAGATAACCTCAAAGACTGAGCATGGTGGTGCACACCTGTTATCCCAGCACTTGGGAGGCTGAGGCAGGAGGATAGCTGTGAGTTCAATACAACCTGGGCTACATAGTGAGTTCAAGTCCAGCCTGGAATACAAGGCAAGACCCTGTCTCCAAAAACCAAAAAAGGAAAACAAAAACAAAAACACAGATAGCCTCAGCCTGCCCAGAAGTTATGTGACTTCTGCACAAGACAGCCTGTTAGACGCTTCTCACTCGATTATTATGATAGCCGCTCACTCAGTCTTTTTATCCAGCTGATCTTCCTGAGCACCCGAGAGGGAGCAGGTCCTGCTCTGGCGCTCACTCCCAGCTGAGGAGATAGGCTCCGCTGAGCCCACGTGGTGCTGTCATGTTCAGGCGCCGTGGACCTACATCGCAAGGAGATGGGACACAGAGCAAGCAAAGACTGATTTCCACACAATTGTTATTGGCCAGACTCAAAATACAGTATTTGAGTACAATTCAGTAACTCAGATCTACTCATGAGTAGCATGAAATTCTCTTTTGGAAGTTAACATTCATTGGGTTACTAAGGTTAATTTTGTAATTGGGGTTCCCAGTTAAGGTTATCTTGAAAGCCACCCCCTCGCCCATCCTGGGGCTGGAACCCTGTGTGTCCGAGGCAAGTGCTCTACCACTGTGCCACCCCACCCTTTTTTATTTTTTATTTTGAAACAGGGTCTTGCTAAGTTGTCCATGCTGGCCTAGAATTTTCCATCCTCCTGCATCAGCTTCCCAAGCCTTTTAGCCCTTAATGTGTTGGTGCAATTCTGTAGGTTCTGTTCCTTTATTCCTGGGGCTTTCTCTTTGGCCAATGATAATCTGATCACCCTGTCCTGTGCCGTGGTCCCCGTGGGCGTGGGTGGCGTCAGGGACACCTGAGAGTCAGCCTCTGACACAGCAGGTGGTTCGAAAGACCAACAGACTTGGACCCTGACCCAGCAACTTTCCTTGGAGGCAGTTTGTGTCCTGGGATGGTGACTTACCTGGCCAGGCCCAAGCTGACTCACTGTTTGTCTGCAGGCCAGTGTGAGACACTGGAAGAGGGTTTGTTTTTTCAATCAAGGATGAAGGTGGAAGTTGAGCCCTGACTCATTCCCTGAACTTTCCCTGGGCCGTGTCTTCCTCTGGGTCAAGATTAACACCCACACTGGATGGCTTCCTTCGCTGATCAATGGTCTAATTAAAGAGGGAAATTAGAAATACAGCTGGGTGTGGTAGCACACGTCTGTAATCCCAGCACTCAGGAGGCTGAGGCAGGAGGATTGCCAGGAGTTGGAGGCCAGCCTGGGCTACATAGTGAGTTCAAGGTCAGTCTGAACTCAAGGTCAATCTGAGACCCTGTCTGGAAAGAAAAAAAAAAAAATAGGAAGGAAGAAAGAAAAATTAGAAGTGGGTCAGCTGGGTGACCAAAAGTACTTGGCACATAGTTTAGCATGCTGAGAAAAGGAAATGGCTTTGGAGTGGGTAAAACTGCTCAGCAGGGGAATGAGGGTGTAGCTCAGTAGCACAGCGCTGGCCCAGCAGGTGCCGGGTCCTCGGTTCAGTCCCCAGCGTATGCGTGTGCACACACACAAACTCAGGACAAATCAGGCCAAAAACCCCACATTCTGTCCATTCACACAAAATGCAAATTGCAGCAGGGAAAATCCTATTTCCCTTATCAGATGAGTGAAGATAAACAAGTTCCGGCAATGACCTGGACTGGCCAGGTTTGGAAAAGGAACCCTTAGCTCCCTGCTGGAGGGCTGTATTTTAGTTTGATCTTTTGGAGGGCATTTGGACAAATGTCTCGTCTCCCTGGGACCTATCATTTGAGCTGGACTGCCGAGATGTGTGCATAAGGAACCCCCTGAGATTGTCATGGTGTTTGTAGGAGCAAAAATTTGTAATCTAACCTAACTGCTTGTCATCTGCTCATCATCGGGCCCCTGGTGGGATAAATCATGTGATCATGGTACAATACACCAAAGAAGTCTGCCACTGGGTAAGGTGGACCACGCCTGTAATCTCAGTACTCTGGGAGTCTGAGGCAGGAGGATCAAAGTTCAAGCCCAGCCTGGGCAATTTACTGACTTAGTGACACTTTCTCGAAAGAGAAAAAGAAAAAAGAAAAACCCCAGAAGAAGAAAGAAAGAAAAGAAAAAGGGCTGGCAACATAGCCCAGTGCAAAGTTCCCGGGGTTCCAACCCCAGTGAGCAGAGGGGGCAATGGGGTGGGGCCTTGCAGCCTTGTAAAAGTTTAAGGGGGGACGGAGAAGGCAGCTCAGTGGCACCGGGCAGGCTAAGTGACAAAAATAATCTGAAAGATTAAGGTAGATTCATGCAGGGATACGGAATGATTTTCAAAACATGGTGTGGAAAGGAATACAGTACATCCTTTTCTACATAAAGGCATCTCTGGAAGGTCACACAAGACATGGGGAAAATATTTGTTCTGGGGGAGGGAAATGAAGATCTGGGATGGAGACTTTCTTCTTTGGTTGGCTACTTGTAAATCAGATTTTCATTTTTTATTTATTCATTTTTTTGTTTGTTTTTTGGTACCAGGGATCGAACTCAGATCCTTGCACTTGAAAGGCAGGCGGTGGAACCACTGAGCTAAATCCCCAGCCCTATCTTCATTTTTTGGATACAGGGTCTAGCTATGTAGTTCAGGCTGGCCTTGAACTCAGTATGCACCCAAAGCTGAACTAGAACTTGCAGTGATCCTCCTGCCTCAGCCTCCTGAGTGCTGGGATTACAAGAGTGTGCCACCAGAAACCACATTTTTAGTTACTGGCTTTGCTTTAAGTGATGAATAGACACCTGTAGAAATACAGGAGCTTATTTAAATTTATCTTCCTGCCAGGGCCAGGCATGGTGGTGCATGCCTGTAATCCCAGCATTCTGGAGGCTGAGGCAGGAGGATCACTGGGAGTTTGAGGTCAGCCTAGGCTAGTGAGTTCAAGGCCAGCCTGGACTACATATCGAGATCCTGTATCAATTTTTTTTGTACCGAGAATTGAACTCAGGACCTCGTGCTTGCCAGGCAGGCGCTGTGCCGCTAAGCTACATCCCCGGCCGCTCACTAGTTTTTTTGTTTTTTGAGACAGGGTCTCTCAATGTAGCCCAGGCTGGCCTCGAACTTGCGGCGATCCTTCTGCCTCAGCCTTCCGAGAGACACTGTCACTAAACAAACTAAACTAAACTTGAACTAAACAACACAACTTATCTTCCTTCCAGATGCTTTTCCTGGTCACATTAAACAGCCCCAGCTTGGGGCTGGGGATGCAGCTCAGTGGCACCGCGCTTGCCTGGCAAGCGCAAGGTCCTGAGTTCAATCCCCGGTACCGCCAAAAAAAAGAAAAAAGAATCCCAGCTTGCTCTCAAAGTTTTCACCTCCCGAAACCAGCACTCCGCAACAGTCGCAGGGAGGCGTCCTGGCCAGCAGAGGGCGCCAGAGGACCGCTCCCCGAGGCGTGGGGCGGCCCTAAAGCCGGAGCCCTCGGGCTGGCGGCGCAGAGCGGAGCGCCAGTTGCGTCGGGTCGCGCCAGCCCGGCCGCGGAGGTCGTGCGCTTGTGGGAGGACCTGAGGCCGTGGTTCCAAGGGTCAGCGCGGCTTTCCCGGCCTCGCCAGCCCCGTCCCACCTGGGGCCTGGGCGGTGTCCGCCCGCCTACCGCAGGTGCAGGAGCAGGAAATTTCGCGAGGCCCGGGCGGGGCCAGTGGGTGCCTCGAAAAGTAGAGGCCGCTGGGCTCATTTTCCCTCCGGCATCACCAGGAGACAGGAGCCGTCTACTCTCCACGGTCGAGGAAACGGAGGCCCAGAGAGACTGGGTAACTCGCCCCGGTGACCCAGCCGGAAGAGGTGGAGCCGGAGGTGGAGTCACTCGGCCGGTACTCTCCTGAGCCCCCGCTACTTGCTTTGCAGACAACCGAGTAGGGTCCTGGAATGGAAGACGGGTCCCGAGGGCAATTTAGCCGTTTAATGAGGCCCCGAGTTCAATTCAGTGCTCCCTGGGTTCAATCCTGAGTACCAAAACAAAAAATTTAAAATTGTAGTAAACATTTACCTGCGTTTCTTTATAGTTTTATCACCTCCATGTACATATCTGGGGGTGTGTGTGTGTGTGTGTGTGTGTGTGTGTGTGTGTGTCCCAAAACAAAATAGTGTTTGATTGACCTGCTTTGGAAGCATGTGGAAATCCAACTATACATTTGTTTCTGACTTGTTTGAGACAAAGTCTCACTGTGTAGCCTAGACTGGTCTCAAACTCAAGATCCTTCTGCCTCAGCCTCCTAAGTGTTGAGATGACAGATATGCACCCCAGGCAGCTTGCTTTCTTCTTTCTTTCAACAGGATCTCATTATAGTTCAGGCTGGCCTTGAACTTTTTTTTTTTTTTGGTACCCGGGATCCAACTGGGGTCCTTGCGCTTGCGCAGCAGGCAGCGAAACCACTGAGCTAAATCCTCGGCCCTTGGCCTTGAATTTAATCCTCCTGCCTCAGCCTCCTGGTGCTGGCATGCACCACCACACCTGGCAGGTAGGCAGGCTCATTTGTGACTTCTTTTGCTCAACATTGTCTTTTTTCTTTTCTTTTTCTTTTTTTAGTAGTGAGATTGAACACAGGATCTTTGCACTGAGCTACATCCACAGCCCTTTTTTATTTTTTGAGACAGGGGCTTACTAAATTGCTATATTGCCTAGGCTGGGCTAGAACGTGTGATCATCCTGCCTCACCCTCGCAAAGTGCTGGCGTTATAGGTATGTGCCTTCAGCCGCCATGGCTAGCTCATTTTTATTTGAGACAGAGTCTTGGTAAGTTGCCCATGCTGACCTAAAACTTGTGGTCCTCCTGCCTCAGCCTCCCAAGCAGCTGGTGTTACAGGCGTTGCCCACCTCACCCGGCCTGTTCTCTTTTGTTTGCTCTTCCAAGCGTGACAGTGTGATCCCTGTTTTCTTTTGTTAGCTCTGGGTTTGGAGCTGGGCCTCAACTCCTAACTCCGATGCTCTTCAGGAGAACCGGGAGAGGTTTTCAAAGTGTGAACACATAAGCCCCATCCCTGGTAATTAAATCAGGATATGAACGGCAGGGCTGGGCTGCTTCGGAGAGTTCTCTGGGGAACCCTAATGTGCCCCGGGCTGAGAGCCCCTGGGCAGCGAGAAGGCTTGCCCCGCACACCCTCATCGACGCTTGACATCGACCAAAGTTTTACTTGTCCTCCGGGGGTGTGAAATGGTATCTCACGGAGGTTTTAATTTGCATTTCTCTCCTTACTAAGGAAGCTGGGAGGTTGGTGGGATGCTGCCTAAACAAACTAAAAGAAGCTAGCCAAGGGGAAGCCTAAAGAGAGACCTGGGGGGAGGAGGCCGAGTGGCAGGTGCCAAGGTCCTGTGGTGGGAACCCGCTGGGATGCAGGAGGGACAGAAAGGGGGGCCAGGAGTGAGCTCAAATTGAGGTCCACTGGAGTCGGATGAGAGTTGCAGACCTGGGCTTTTCCTCTGAGCGAGTGGGAAGCCTGGGAGGGTTTGGCTGAGGGGCGTCGTCTCCCCCTTCTGCTTCGTGTGGAGTCCACGATTGAACCACACTGGCCCGGGGGACAGTGCGGCCCGCTGTGCTGCCTGCGCACCTCTGCACCCCGAGAATGAGGGGAGACGGAGCTGTAGTGACCCGGACAACAGCCCCTGGTGTGGGGGACTTCGGGCTTCGCAAAGAAAGCCAGTGTGGGGGGCTTGTTCCGGACCCTGCAGATGCTCGGAGGTGAGTCCGCCTCGGCCCGCAGCGGCCGTTCCTGGCGAGGGAGACTCCAGCCCGTCCGTCCTCAGCTGGAACCCCCCCCCCCGCGGCTCCCCGCGCCCTCCAGGCAAAGTCCAAGCTCCTCTGGCGACTGGAGGCACTGAGCCCGAGCCCGCCGGGCTGCTCTGGGCTCCTCAGTGGCTCCGGGTCCGACTCGGGCCTCCCCGGCTGCTCCTGCACGTCCTCGGGGAGTCGCACCTGCGCCGTCAGGGGACCGCCTCTGCCTGCCGGCGCCCGGGGTCTGCGCCCCATCAGAGCGCGTCTCACGGCGTCAGAAGCGGCTGTTACCGTCTGCCTCCCCCACCGCCGGAGTCCCGCGCGGGGGACCCGACTGTGCCGTCCGGGCTGCACCCGCCGCCCCCGGCCAGCGCCTGGCTCCCAGTCCTGGCGGGCGCTCGCCAGACCCTGGCCAAGCGCGGGAACCGGTGCGTTTTGCTACATGGGGCCAGGTAGCTTTGCCAAAAGGCTGTGGCATTTCACACTGCCAGCAGCCAGGGGAGGACGGCCATTCCCTCGCGTCGCCCCAGCACTGTATATTGTCCACCCCCCGCCCCCGCGTCAAAACCACGCTCTCGGCGAGGCGCCAGCCGACCAGGAAATTTCCGCCCCATCCCAGGCCCCAGGCGGAGGCGGATTTAGCGAAGGTCAGGTGTCCCGGAGGGCGGCGTGGAGCGCCAGGGGGCGCCAGAGGCGCTCAAACCCGGGCCTGGGCGGGCAGCGCGGCGTCCAGCTGGGCCCCTGCCTCCCGGAGGCCACTGCGCCCGGCGTGGCGCCCCGACCGACAGCCGGTCGCGGGGGCGAGCGGCGCAGCCTCACGCCGAGGAGCGGGAGATGCCCGCCGCAAGCTTCCAGCGCCACGCGGCGCCAGCCACGCCTGCGACCGGCGCACCTGCTTGGGGCGTGGCCTCCGGCGGAGGCGCTCCTGTGATTGGTGCAGCCTTGACAAAGGGGCGTGACTTCCTTGATTACGCCCTACCGGCAGGCTACTTAAGGGAGGTGGCGGCGCGTTTCCACTTACAGCGCCGCTGCACGGCCTCGCGAGTAGTGTGACCCGCGGCCCTGTAGCGACCCGGCAGCCCCTGTGCCTCGGCAACCATGCCGCGCTCTTTCCTAGTAAGGAAGCCCTCTGACCCCAACCGCAAGCCAAACTACAGCGAGCTGCAAGATTCCTCTCCGGGTGAGTGGAGGGTGTCGGGCGCTAGGGAGGGGTCCGGAGACACGGGTCAAGGCTGTGTGTTGGGGGACCGGGCTAGAGGAGTTCTACAGGGAGAGAGGAGGCGAGGACCCCGGAGACGCGGAGCAGGTGGATCACAGTCCCACATCTCGAGGGTTGGGGGAGGGCTGTGTAGCTGCAGTGGGGCCCTGGCCGTAGGGAGGCGAAGAAGCTCCGCGAGTGTAGGCAGGAGGGGAGGCTGTGCCAGGAGAGCCCGCGGCCAGTGGCTGTTAGAGTCCGGAGTCCAGAGGGCTGGGGGAGGGGGAGGCTCGGCTGAGGACCCTGGGGCCCCGGGTGACCGCCCAGCTGGGCTGGGGCCTGAAGCGTCCTCCTTGGGGGAGACAGGTCGGTGGCCTGGGTGTGGAGGAACCCCGTCTGTCCTGCTCAGAAGTCGTCCCACTCACCTGTCAAGGCTTCCATGCCAGCCCCTTAGCCTTAGCCCCCAACCCGAAGAGGACTAGTGTTGGTTGACTGACTGTGGGATTTAATGAACGCCTGACCCCCTCCTTCCTTTCTCCGCAGAGTTTACCTTCCAGCAGCCCTACGACCAGGCCCACCTGCTGGCAGCCATCCCGCCCCCGGAGGTCCTCAACCCCACGGCCTCTCTGCCTACACTCATCTGGGATTCTGTCCTGGCGCCTCTGGCCCAACCCCTCGGCTGGGCCTCGCTTCAGCCCCAGGAGAGCCCCAGGGCGGCTGAGCTGACCTCCCTGTCTGACGAGGACAGTGGGAAGGGCTCCCAGCCCCCCAGCCCACCCTCGCCAGCTCCTTCGTCCTTCTCCTCCACCTCCACCTCTTCCCTGGAGGCGGAGGCCTACGCTGCTTTCCCAGGCTTGGGCCAACTGCCCAAGCAGCTGGCTCGGCTCTCTGTGGCCAAGGACCTCCAGTCTCGAAAGGCTTTCAACTGCAAATACTGCAACAAGGAATACCTCAGCCTGGGCGCCCTTAAGATGCACATCCGGAGCCACACGCTGCCCTGCGTCTGCGCCACCTGTGGGAAGGCCTTCTCCCGGCCCTGGCTGCTACAGGGCCACGTCCGGACCCACACCGGTGAGTGGCCCCTCCTCCCTGTACCTGCTGCCTCCTCCACCAGCATTTGGGATTCTGGGCTTAGTGTTCTCTTCAGCATTGTGGACACGGAGGCTCTGAGTCCCCTTGTAGTTCAAGTTCAGGTCCTGGTCCTTTGGGAATGTGTGGCCGAACATTCCTTCATCTGCTAAACAGATGGCCAGATACCTTTGCCGGCTCCACAGTTCCTCAGCCAAATGCCTTGGAGCCGGGCTGGGAAAGGTGCAACCAGCACCTTGCTGTTCCGGCCAGGTGTGAGGCGCCCCAGCCAGCTCCACCTCCCCCAGCCCTCCATCCCAGCCACACGGGGTGTCAGACTCCCCCACCCGAAGGCTGCTTTGAGGGTTTCATCAGACCTCAAGGTGGTGTTTCATCTCAGCCTGTTTTCCTATCTCTACCAAGGGCGTGAGAAACCCCCCTCCTGGGCAGGTTAAAAGCA
This sequence comes from Heterocephalus glaber, assembly GCF_053883595.1. Taxonomy (NCBI): domain Eukaryota; kingdom Metazoa; phylum Chordata; class Mammalia; order Rodentia; family Bathyergidae; genus Heterocephalus; species Heterocephalus glaber. The sequence goes on along the minus strand of NW_028258410.1, from coordinate 18,768,485 downwards.
AGATTGCAGGAAGGAAGCGCCAGGCGAGGTACTGAGTGTAGCGGGCATGGTGGCCCACACCTGTAGTCCCAGCACTCAGGAGGCCGAGGCAGGAGGATTGCTGTAAATTTGAAGCCATCTTGAACTACATAACCAGAATTTGTTGCAAAAACCCAAACCAAATCAAAATCAAACAAAAAACAAAGTACTTGGTACATGGTAAACTCTCAGGAAAATGGTAGGAGGTAGTTGCTATGCTTCTATGCTGTGTGACCTTGAGCAGGCAATTTAACTTCTCTGAGCCTCCAATCGGATTATGGTAGCACATGCTTTGTAGGGTGGGTGTGAAAAGTCTTAATCCCTTTATGACAATTTCTTGTAGCGAGTGCTTCTGAGCTGCTTTCCCCACCCCCACCCAATTCTGCCGTGCAGACCCGGGAACAACTTTGCTGGCAGGAAACAGCCTTGTCTGGGGGTTTCAAAAACAATGTGAAATGTGCAGAGGGTTTTGTGGACCCGAGGAAAGAGCGTGGCGGGGGCTGTGGTGTGTGAGGGAGATCTCTGAAGAGTGACTGGAGGGAGAAGGCTCAAGGGTCGCCACTGTCGGCCGGGGTCGGGCTGGCCAGTTGGCCTTTCCGTCCCCGTGGCTGGCCTCGGGGCAGTGAGGGTCAGTGAGGTGGCTGGGGGCCTGGCATTTTGCAGGCCTGGGGCATCCTCACTCTTGACTAAGGCTGCCCACTTCTCCTTGTCCACGGTGGGCCTGCGTTAAAGTGTAAGGCCCACCTGCCTGGCTTTCTCCCCTCTCCCCCCAGCTCCCGAAGCTCCATTTTGAGGGAGCTGAAACCTCAGGATCCTCTCCGGGTGGCCCCCAGCCTCTGCCCGCCCCTCCGGACGTCATTTTAATGTAAAGGCTCGGCTCAGACACAAAACCCTGTTGAAATGCACCGTCGCTGTCCCCATTGACTCCCATTGTGCGCCTTAATGGTGGCCCAGGGTGTGGGGGCGGGGAGGGGCGGAGCAGGTGCACGGGGCAGGGGTGCCCAGCACCTGTTCCAGCCGCAGCTGCTGGGCCACAGTGTGGCGGGCCCCTTTAATCCCGGGGGTATCACATGTACAGTGCTCCCCTCAGCGGCCTTTGTCCCCGCCGGCCTGGTGCCGATTTCACACTTGCCAGGAGTACCATAAAGGCGTCTGGGGCTCTAGGGATGGGTGAGGGTGGGGGCAGACACCCCCGCCCCATGGCAGTGGCCTCGAAGGTCCCCTTCCCTTTTGTCCACCTTTCTGCCCAGTCACACCGTGAATGCCGGCTGGGAGGGTGCCGCTGCCACCCCGCCTCACAGATGGCTCCATCCTCTTCCCTGTCTGGGTGTCCGACGCAGCCCTTAGCTCTTGGTAGTGGGGGTGAGGAGGAGCCCGGGGCCCTGGGGGAGCCCCACAGGCTAGTGCTCAGGTGTCCTTGCCTCAGGGCCCTGGCAGGGCTGCCCCACAGCACAGTGGTTTCCTCCTTTGTGCACCCCCAGGCCAGCTTTGGGGGGTCTCAGTACATTCCTGGGAGTGGGAGGCTCGGGCTCTTTCCCACCCCGGCAGCGCAGCACAGCACCCACAGGTGAAGGAGTTTGTTTCCAGTTCTTGATTCCTGAACTGGGCTTTAACAGATGGGTCGAGCGTAGCAGGCTGAGGTTGGAGGACACTTGCTGTTTGAAGAAGAATATACAATATTATAGACCTTGGCACATCATAGGACCTCCAATAGATGTTTAATGGATTACTATTATGACTAAGTTTTGGAAAATGCGTACCTCTAAGAAAAAAGCAAAACACAACATTGTCACCGTTTTGGGGAACTATATTCTCTTGATTGGGGCAGATACTATGAAAAGGTGTCTGACTGAGGAGTTAGGCTTCTCAGAGGCTTTAACTTCTTTGATTTTTAGTTTTTTGAGATAGGGTCCTCGAACTCGCAGTGATCCTCCTGCCTCAGCCTCCCGAGTGCTGGGATTGCAGGCATGCACCATCATGCCCAGCTTTTTTGTTTGTTTTTGTCTTGTTTCTTGAGACAGTCTGGCTATACAGCCCAGCCTGGCCTCAAGCTCCTGATCCTCCTGCCTCAGCCTCCCAAGTGCAGAGACTACAGGCATGTACCACTGCTCCTGATTGAATCCTTTTTTTAAAAAAGCAGATTTGTTTATTCTGTGAGCCCTTATTGAGTGCTTACTGTATACTCCCCCCCACAAGACATCCTATAATGTAGCACTGACCAGGCAGATGTGTCAGGGCTACAAGTTTCAGTGGCCTCTTGGGGCTCCCAGGCCTGGGGCTGGGGCTTGGAGTGAGCTCAGGGAGGCTCCTGGCGCTGTGCGAGGTGGTCTGATATGGACAGACAGATGTGGGATTGCAGTGCTGCAGGCCTTTGGCTGGGCTTGGAGGAGTGGCCTAACCAGCTCTGAGGTGGGGGCAGGGAGGCCTTAACTTAAGACAGCCTCTTACGCTTTGTCCCCAGACAAAGTAAATCTGGGAATGACTCCAGGGCTGATAATGAGGAAGGCCAGCCACAGCCTCACTTGACCAGGAGGCCCCTGTCTAGTGGTTAAAATCAAGGGCTTGGGAGTCCTGCCGCGTGACCCTGAACATGCCACTTCCTTTCTGTGCCTCCCTTTGCTGTCTTGAATATGGAGACCACAGAGCCAAATGACAGGAGGCTTGCTCAGGGAACACCTTCCGTGTCCACATGCCCGGGGAGGGATGGCCCCAGGTCACCAGTGAGAAGCTCCATGGCTCTGCTGTGGGAAGCGGCCAGCTCCAGAGGCCAGCCTTGGCTTGGGTCTGTTTAATGTAACCCAGGCCTTCAGGTTGGGGTGAGCTGGGCTCTAAAGCCTGGGAGGTGTGGGTTGGCACCGCAGGAAGTGCCGCTGTCATCCAAGCTCATGTCCTCTGTCTTTCTGTCCCCAGGTGAGAAGCCCTTCTCCTGCTCCCACTGTAGCCGTGCCTTCGCCGATCGCTCCAACCTACGTGCTCACCTGCAGACCCACTCAGACGTGAAGAAGTACCAGTGCAAGATGTGCTCCCGCACCTTCTCCCGCATGTCCCTGCTCCACAAACACCAAGAGTCCGGCTGCTTGGGGGGGCCCCGCTGACCTCCCACCTCTCCGGCCCTCCCTGCAGCCCCCAACTCCAGGAGGAAGGAGCCCATCCTTCCCACCACCCAGAGTTCCCTTCCAAGCACCCATCGGCTGCATCTGTCCCTTAGGACTTTGGTGAAGCCACTTTCTAGTTCTGTTCTGTTCGCTCTAGGGTCTGGGGGATACTGAGAGAGGCCTTCCGGTGCCCTTTGCCTGGAGCCCTTCCTGGCAGCATGTAGGGTGCATTCCTGAGCCGGGCCCTGTGTGGTTTGTGTATCCAGAGCTGTTTGGATACAGCTGCTTTTTGCTACAGGACAAAAGCAACTGACTGGCTGGGAAGCTCCCAACCCAGTCAGGGGACCCGACACCCCTACCTCCACCCTCCCCAAGGAACCCTCAGGCCACCTTCCTCAAGGTGCGACTAACTATGCAATAATCCACTCCGGGATGCGTCCATGGCCACTGGGGCGCTTTCGGGACACAAGGACGGACTGGAGGACGAGTGTAGACCTCCAGATGCCCCTGGGCCCGGGCAGCTATTTCAGCCTCCTGTTTGTCACGGCAACACCTGTTTCATGGGCAGTTTAACAATGTCTCAAAAGGGACTGTGAGTAATGGCCATCACTTGTCAGGGGCCAAGCGGGGTGCTTCGGCCTGACCCATGTGTCTCCCAGGACTATTTTGGGGGCCCGACAGGTGGGCCTGGGAGGAAGATGTTTACATTTTTAAAGGTACACTGGTATTTATATTTCAAACAACATTTTGTATAAGGGAACATTTTTGTATAGCTATATGTACAGTTTATTGATATTCAATAAAGTGTTAATTTATATATTATGAAGTCTAGTTGGTCTTGTAGTGGGGTAGTTTTTATTGTTTCTGCAGTACTGGGGATTGAACTTAGGTCTTCACACTGGGCTACACACCCAGCCCTTTTTAAAAAATTTTTTGTTTTGAGACAGAGTCTCACTAAGTCCAAGTTGCACAGGTTGGGCTCTAGTCAGCAATCTTCCTGGCATCAGAGGCATGTGCCACGGAGGGGGACTTCGGTAGGTATTTTAGAAGGTATCTGGGAAGGGAGGAGGAGTCAGGATTCTTGGAGCTTAGATATTTCTGACACAGCCTTAAATCTTGTCCTTGGAAACATCTTGTGGGTCTGGAGTCCTGGTTTAACTGAAGGGCTCTTGTGCCAATGAGATTTCCCTGGACCTCTCTGGTGGTGTGGAGATGACTGGCCAGCAAGCAGTGGGGCCCTGTGCACAACCCCTGCTCCCGGCAAGCTGGCTGTTACTCGAGTTCTGCAGCTGGGTTCCTGGGTCTCATCAACTAGATAGGCCTGCCGGTGGCTTTGGCCCAGTGCTGCAGCTCTCAGGGTGGAGTTGGCCGCCCCCCAGTCGAAGCAGAGGATGTCCTTCCCGTTCCCAAGGGCTCGGGCTGGCCTCCCTGTCAGGCAGGCCCACACCTCTGTCTGGCTGCTGGGTACCAAATGGCCTTTGATGCAAGGAAATTGGCTGGCTGGAGCCAGGAGGGTGAGAAGCCAGGCCAAAGGGTAGGGGTCATTCAGCTTCCTGCTCGAGGATGGGGGGACCTCCAGCTAGTGCCTGGGCAGTGGCAATTCACCCCCACCTGGTGGCCAGTGCGGTGGTGAGCTCACCTCTGGGGCCCTCCTGGGGTCAGCAGAAAAAGAGTGTCCTTTCTAAGCACAAAAGGTGCCGAAGGTGCCAGTTTCCTGCGGGTGGCTTAGCCGGCACGGCAGCCGGCAAGCTAGGGTCGCAGCCCGGAGTCAGGCTGGGGGGAGTCCATGTTCCAAAGGAGAGATGATTCTTTCTTCTAAACAGGAAATGGTGACCCGCAGGCCGGGAGCAGCCCTTAATGACTTGCAGCTTTCCTCCCAAAAGGAAAAAAAAGTTCTCTAACAATCGCCAAATTGTGGCTGGCCTCCCTGAAGGGAAGTTTGGGAGCAGTGTGGGGGCTGGGCAGCGGTTGGCTGAGCCCGCCCTGTCCCAGTCCCTGTGGCTCTCTGTGGGTCATGACATCAACCACAGTAGGTGCTGACAGTGGCAAGCCAGTGACTTCATGTCCCTGAGGCTTGGGCCTCTGGGCAAGGAGGCTTGGAGCCGAGGGGCTCGCCTGAGGTCATCGAGCTTGAACTTGGGTCTACCTGGATGAGGTCGTGCTGGGACTCAGGCAATCCGGGCTCCTGCTCCCTGGAGCCACAGCCCCCTTCTCCCGGCCCCAGTTTCTGCCTGCCAAGTAGGTGGCAGTAGCGCCTCCCTCCTGGGACACTGAGAAGGGGACACCGGCTCTGCGGGGTTTGGTGAAGTCTCCGCCAGGCCCTGTTCTAGGCCCTGCAGTGAGGGCTGTGGACAAGACACCCAGGCCACATGCTCATGGAACTTGTGTTCTAAGGGCAGACAGGAAACAAACAAGTGATTAAATAAACAAGCCGCTTCCCTGGGTCGCAGTGCCAGGAGAGAATGAAAGGCTGAGGGTGGAGGGCAGCGAGCGTGGGGCTAGGCGGGCAGACATTCCAGCTTCGACCCCAGAGGAGATGCCGGCCAGGCCTGGGAGGGCCAGGAGCTGGGCTTTCAAGAGGGCGATGTAAGCCGGCTTCACCCTGGGCTCAAAGGGTCCCTGGTCACTGGGAGAGGGGAGTTTGGAGTCAGGAGGAGGGAGACAGGCGGGCACAAGAAGGCGTGGCTGAGGCCCGACAGGGGACAGGGCCTAGCGCAGGGCTGCGGTGGCTCTGGGATGGAGATCGGATTGGTGCCCACCTGGAGGCTGGCTCCCCTGGGGAGAGTCCTCTGGAGTGAGGTCGGACACAGCTGACCTGGCCCAGAGCACAGGGCTGGGTGGGAGCGGGTGGGACAGGCGTGTTGGCCTCTGCTTCCTCCCACCTGGAGCACAGAAACTGGAGGTTTGTTTTGGACGATGGAGGAAGTACAGGTTCCCTGTGGGGCGAGGTTTCCAAGAGCGGGAGGCAGGATGGAGACAGCAGAGGAAGGAGGGAGAATTTATTTTCACAATTCTTAAAAATGTTGCCCCCCATCACTCTCTGTCTTTCATTTCAAGACAGATTCTCACTAAGTGGCTGAGGCCGGCCTCAAATACAATCGTCTTGCCTCAGCCCCAAGTAGCTGAGATTACAGGTGTGTAGCATCACACTTGGCTTTTAAGATTTGTTTTGTTATTTATTTTTATTATTTTATTTTATTATTTATTTCAAAATAAAACTGTTTATTTTGAAATAATTTCCACCTGACAAGAGTTGTACTAGCTGGGCGTGGTGGCACACACCTGTAATCTCAGCACTGCAGAGGCTGAGGCAGGAGGTTTGCTACATAGCGAGTTCAAGGCCAACCTGAACTCTATCAAAATCCTGTCTCAAGAAACCAAACACAAAAAGTTTGTAGTATAAATACAATCAACTAGGATTCTTCATTCTTCATTCAGATTTTTCCACGTATTAACATTTTATTACTGGTATGTTTGCATCTCTTCTCTTCTTACACACAGTGTTCACTGTTTCTGAAACATTTGAGAGTATCCTTTATTGCTAAACAAACTTTTCTCTTTCATGGTTTTTTTTCCCCTCAGTGCTAGGGATGAACCCAGGGCCTTGCACATGCTAGGCAGGTGCTCTACCCCTGAGTTCACTCCCAGTCCTTACTGCTAATTATTTTTGCATGTATTTTCTTTCTTCTTTGTTTTGTTGTTGTTGTTGTTGTTGTATGAGACAGGGTCTTGCTGTGTAGTTCAGGCTGGCATTGAACTAACTATACAGCCCAGGCTGGCTTCAAACTTGTGGTGATCCTTCTGCCTCAGCCTCCTGAGTGCCAGAATTACAGGTGTGTCCCACTACACCTGGCTTTGCACGTATTTTCTGCTGTTTTGGGGTGTGTTTTGAGACAGGGTCTCACTATGTAGTTCAGGCTGGCCTTGAACTTGCAGGGATCCTCCCGCCTCAGCCTCCCAAATGGTGGGATTACAGGTGTGCGCCACCACACCCAGCTTTGCGTGTCTTTTCTAAGGCAAGAATATTTTCTTCCATAGCCAGGGTCCATGCTCTACATCAGGAGCTGGACACTGATGCAGAGCTCTTCTCTAGTCCAAAGTCGGAACCAGACTTTCCTGACAGCCCAGTGCTGGCCCTGGCAGCATTTCAGGGGAGGGCGCAGAAAGCCATGGGGGATCTACGAAGGATCACACATTGGATTTTCTTGTCCTGGCTCTTTAGTTCCTTATTCCAAGGCAGCCCTTCAGCCTGTCTCTCTCTTTCCTGACTGATTTTCTTTTCTCTCCCCCCACCCCCCACCCCAGTAACTAGGGCCTTTGAGCCTTCGCACTGAGCTGTATGCAATCCTCCTGCTTCGGCCTCCCAGAGAGCTGGGTCGGAGGCCTGGACACCACACCCAGCTGACTGACGTTTCTGCGAGTGCGCACAGCTGTTCCGCGGAATGTCCCTCCGCTGGAGTTTCCTGATGTTTGGCTGTAACTGAGTTCAGTTGCCCGCTCTTGGTGGAAGCGGAGGCAGCTGCGTTTTTCCCAGAATGCGGCACCTCAGGCGCGTGAGGTCAGCGCCCGTCCCTGGCGTCAGCCCTGACCCCTGTGCAAGGCGCTGTCGCCGGGTTCTACTGCGAAGCTCCCCCTTTCTCTGCTGTGCTTACTCCGCGCCTCCTGGGAGGTACTCGGGGACCTAACGAATCCCCTGCCAGTCCTCAGAGGTCCATCGCTGTCAGGTGTGGTGGCGCACGCCTGTGATCGCAGCACTTGGGGAGGCTGAGGCAGGAGGATGGCAGTTTAGCGACTTAGTAAGACCCTGTCTTGTAATAAAAATTTACAAAAGGGCTGGGAACATAGTTTTAGTATGAAGGCCCCATGGGGTCCCATTCCCAAGGCCTCTCTACCCCCCCGCCCCCCAATTCAGGCCTTGATTTTTTACCTGAACTTCTAACCCCTGCCTCCTCTGTCTGCTGGTTGGCTTTCAGCTGAGGGATATCCCCTCGGTCTGCAGCAGCTCAGAGGACTGGGGTAGCCGCAGGATCTGGCCCTGCCCTTAGCTCCCCCCGGGAGTTTTTTTTTCAAATCGTCCAGGAAGGAAACGGCTGTAACGCCGATCTTGGACCAAGTGCCCAGGCCACCGGCAAGTCTGAGGCCCGGCCATGCTGGGCACATCTGGGGCCCATTAGCGACCCAGCAGCTCCTCACAAAGCCCCCTGGGCTGCGCTGAGCTGGGGGTGTCCCGGCAGGCAGGAACCTGGGGGCCCTTGTTCCTCTTTGCTCCCAAAATGTGAGCTTTATAAATGTTATGCAAATTTATTTCGTTATAAATAAAAAATGAAAAGATGAGGTGTGAGCCCCAGGTGGCACCAGAACAACTCCTGCTCTCCCGATGCCGGCCCAGTCCCCGTGTACATTTTTCCCAGTTAAAAGAAGCCGGTATGGGCGGGGCGCCGAGCTTGGCGCGCCTGCGCAGATCCAAGCCCGGGCCGATCCGCAGCCCGGCAGAAATAAGTGGACAAACCACTGCGGGTGCGTGGCGGCTGCTGTGCTCCCCTCCTGCCAGGGCCTGCGTAGCTCGGCTCTTTGCCTCTCTCCCTCCAGCCGTGCTAGCTTGTGGCCGCCCCAGGACCTTTGCACTTGTGCCCCCTCTCCCAGGAGGGCTCTTTACTGAGATCCACACGGCCACCCCTGCCGTCCTCCCCTCTGTTAGCAGCTCCTGGTGCTGTTGGTCTTCTCCTCAGCGCTCTTACAGAGCACTGACTGTGCCAGGCCCTGTCCCAGCACCTCACATTGATCATTAACCTTTCACTACCAATCTAAGGAGGAAACCTAGGTCCAGAGAGGTTAAGTGACTCACCAGAGTCATACAGCGAGTGGCGGATCTAGGAATCCAATCCTGGGTTCTTTATTACTGCTGTCACTTACTTCTTTCCACCTGTGAGGTGGCAGTGTAATGAAAACTCCTTAAATGAAGCTGGGTGTGGTATTAGATACCTATAGTCCTAGCTGCTTAGGAGGCTGAGGCAGGAGGATCCAGACTTCAAGTGCAGGCTGGATAATTTAGCAATTTAGTGAGACTTTGTCTCAAAATAAGAAGTAGGCTGGGGATCAGTGGTAGCGCACTTGCCTAACATGTGCAAGGCCCTCGCTTCCGTCCCCAGCAGAACAGGGGCTGGGACATCTTTTTTGTTTTTTTGAGACAGGGTCTCACTGTGTAGCCCAGGCTGGCCTTGAACTCCTAGTGATCTCCCTGCCTCAGTCTCCTGAGTGCTGAGATTACAGGCGTGCTCCACCACGCCCAGCTTCCTAACATTTGTATTTATTTTTTATTTTTATTAGTCCATGTTTGCAGTACATAATGTTGCATTCCTCATAGGGACTTACTTGGTATATGTCCATAACACATTTTAATTCAGTTTACTTCCCCTTGCCTCCCCTCCCCCCTTCCTCCTTTTTTTTTGGTTTTTTGAGACAGGGTCTTGCTATGTAGTTCAGACTGATCTTGAACTCACTATGTAGGCTCAGGCTGAGCTTGAATCCACAATGATCCTCCTGATTTGGCCTCCCAAGTGCTGGGATTACAGGTGTGAGCCAACATACCCTTTCCTCCACTTCTTAGTACCCTTCCCAATTGCAAAAGATCTAGCTGCCTGTTTCCTATTATCTATCTTTTATTTTGCACTTTATTTATATTTTTAAAAATTATGCTTAGAGGAAGGAGGGCAGGAGGGAAGGAGAAGGGGAAGTAAAAAGAATTAAGAAGTCCTATGTACATGTACCAATTCCCCACAGTGAATGTAATCATTATGTACCACAAACATGTACTAATAAAATTTTTAAAAATTAAAAAAATAGGCAGGCATGGTGGTACACGCCTGTAATCCCAGCACTCAAGAGGCTGAGGCAGGATTGCTACAAATTCAGCCTGGGCAACATAGTGATACCCTGCTTCAAAATAAATAAATAAATACACAAATGAATAGTAAATTATTTATACTTTGGGTTTCTCATATAAGAAAAACCATTTGATATTTAAACTAAGTGATTTATTTCACTTAACATTATGGTCTCAAGGTGCATCTATTTTCCTACAGATGACTCAACTTTATCCTTCTTTATGGCTAAGTAGTGCTCCCTTATTTTTTTTTGTTTTGTTTTGTTTTTGGTACGGGGGATCGAACTCTGGTCCTTGCACTTGTGAAGCAGGTGGCGAAACCACTGTGCGAAATCCCTGGCCCTCCCTTGTGTATTAATGCCATTTTGTTTATCCAGTCATCTGCTGATGGATGCATAAAGGACACTTCCGGTCAGCCAGGCTTCTGAAAACCCTGCTAAGGGCATGTCCTGGTCTAGCCGGACAGGTGTGTGGGTGGGGCCGGGGACAGGAAGAGGCTCAGCCCTGGGCCCTGGGTGGTCAGCCCTGGGCCCTGGGTGGGGCGGGGCTTCCCTGTGGCTCCTTGGAGACTGGAGAGGCCTCCAGGCCAGGCCCAGCCCTTGGCCCGACTTCCCTCTACCACAGCCCCACGCCCCTGGGCCTGGCACCCACCTGGGCAGGCGATAGATTTGCTCCCTAGCCTGCTCTGAAAACCCCATGGCTTCAAGGGCCGGGGATTTAGCTCAGTGTTTCTGGCGCCTGCCTCCCAAGCGCAAGGTCCCGAGTCCGATCCCCCGTACCAAAACAAAAAAAACAACAAAAAAAACCCCCGTGGCTTTAAACAGAGGGCAATGGAGGGGTGGGAAGGGGGAGAGGGGCGGACGGAAAGCATTTAGAGGCGCTGTGGACGAGGACCAGCTCCCTGCGGAATGCGATGGTTACGAATTGCAGACATGTGTAGACTACTACAAATGTTTAAAAAGAAGAAAACAAAACAAAATGAGCAGTTTATTCTTGCAGTTCTGGAGGCCAGAGCCACATGGAGGCATCCCCAGCCTGTGGGGCCCTTGGGAGGCTTCGGGGCCCTTCCCAGGCCTCCCTGCCTTTGTTCCTGTCTCCTCTTCGGGTGTCCCTGCTCTTTCTGACACCAGTCACTGGGCCGCCTGAATCCCTCTTTTCTCATCTCAACTGGATGGCATCAAGTAGGATTCCTATTCCAAATTCACACATTCCTGAGACTGGAGCTTGAATGGATTTTTTTCTGGTGCTGAGCAAGTGCTCCATCACTGAGCTGCAGTCCCAGCTGACCATGTTTTTGCGGGATGCAATTCCACTGTTACCACTGGGCTTGGTGGTGCAAGCCTGGGATCCCAGCATTGAGAGGCCGAGGCAGGAGGATTGCTGTGAGTTCAAAGCCAGCCTGAACTACTGAGACCTTATCTAAAAAAAAGGTAAGAAACAAAACACACACAAAACCCCAACAATTCAGTAATTGCAGGTAGCAACAGCCAAGGGTTTACTATTGTCTTTATCAGGGCCTGGGACAGATCTAAGAGCTTTCTATTTTATTTTATTCTGTGCTATGTTATTTTTAAATTTTTTTTTACGACACTGGGAAGGAATCCCAGGATCTTGCCCATGTTAGGCAAGCACTCTACCGCTGAACTACATCCCTAAGTCCTTTTTATTTTTTATTTTGATATAGTGTTTCACAAAATTCCTAAGTTACCCAGACTGGGCTCAAATTTGCTATCCACACGCCTCAGACTCCTGAGTAGCTGAGATTAAGGCGTGCACCACCAAGCCTAGCAGAATTTTTATCATTCACCCACCAAACCCTTCAAAGCAGGGAAATGTCAGGAGGCTGGCTTGGGGATGGGGAGGCTGGGAGGAGGCACAGGAGTGGGTCCGCTCCCCTGCACAGCTCTGGGGAAAGGGCCTTAGGCAGAGCTCCACCCACCCATCCAAGGAGTGGCGGGGTGGAACAGCAGGGCCACAAGGGCCTCGGACCACTATGGCTTGATCCTGAGGGCTCTGAAGGCCAGGGCCGGTCTAAGCAGGGAGGGCCGAGGGCTTTGCTCTCTGGGCTGACCCGTAGGCAGCTGTGTGGAGCAGGCCTGGGAGAGGGCGGGCAGTTGAGGAGGAGGCTGCAGCCCTGGGCAGACCATGAGGCAGAGAGGGGTTGAGGAAAATGGGATGACATGGAGGAGGCCTGGCGTGGACTAGTGAGGGAGCAGGTGAGGGAGATAAGAGCCCAGCTAGGTAAATAATAGCCGCAGTAAATGTCTCCTGACAGTTTGCTACCTGTCTTGAGTGGATTACTTGATTTAATCCTCACAGCAAGCGGGACATAATGGCTTGTACCTATAATCCCAGTGCTCTGGGAGGCTGTCAGGAGGCTCTTGAATTTGAGCCCAGCCTGGGAAATTTATCCATTTATCAAGTCCCTGTCTCACAGTGGTAGGTGAAAAATGGGAGAGGCAGCTCAGTGCAAGGGCTTTGGGTTTAACCACTAATGCCAAAAACAAAACAAAACAAAATACCCCTCGGCCCCAGATGTGTGGGTTAGGGCTCTGCCTGGCACATCTGTGCTGTGTATGCCCAAGCCGGCCCCTCAGCCTCCTGTGTCCACTCCCTCATCCGAGTCCAGCCCTTTCTCCCGAGGTGGCTGGACTGCACGGTCTCGGCTGGCTCTGTGAGCAGCAGCTGTGGCGATGCCCGTGTGGTGGGCAGGAAGGATGCTGTGGGTCGGGAACGCCCCAAGCCGCCCAGAGGACAGCTCTGCAGTCTCCGGCTTGGGGTACCTTTCCCCAGCCCGGGCCAGGTCCTCCGTCACCCCAGGAACCCAGAGCGCCAGGGCTGGGCGCGCAGGCCTTGCTGTTGTGGCTTCGCTGTTCTCCACCCTCTCTGGGCCTTACCTGTTCTACTTAGCTGGTGCCTTGGCCTGAAATAAAACAGAAGTGAAACCCCATCGCTCAGGGGAGCACTCGAGTGGGGATCCCCCAAGGAAACCTGTCTTCACCCCAGGAAGCAGCCTGGGCTAGCAGGGGCTTTCCTTGGGCTTTCATCCCTTCCTTTCTGGTTCATGAGCTGTCACCATCTCGGTCTGTGACCAGAATCCCTGCTGTCTCCAGGCCTTGCCACAGGTCAGTGAAATGCTCTCCAGCTGAAAATGCCAGCGGCAGACACAGATGGTGCCCTGGACTTTCCCAGGGAGCACAGCACCCGGAGACATAACTGCCCGGTGCCAGGACCCGGAGACATTGGCTGGGGATGCCTGAGATTCCCACACCGAGACATTGAGCATGTTTCTTGTTCTAAACACAAACACAGCACACATACATGCACACTGAGGTGCAGTGTCCGGAGCGGCAACATCTCAGATACAGAGGAAGCAGGGACAGCCACCTCCACATGGGCGTGTGTGTGTGTGTGTGTGTGTGTGTGTGTGTGTGTGTGTGGAACCCAGGCCCTTGCTCATGCTAGGTTAATTCTATACCACTGAGCTACACCACAGCCATTTTTATTTATAATTTTATATTTTTTGAGACAGGGTCTCACTAAGTTGTTAAGTTGCCTGGGCTGGGCTTGAATAGTGATCCTCCTGACTCAGCCTCCCAGAGAACTAGGATCACAGATGAGTGGCACCACACCTGGCTTCAGTTCATCCATCTACAGAGCACAGTCCTGCCGGTCTGTATACTCAGCAGGTTGGCCCCACCACGCTCCTCCCAGAATGTTTCACTACCTAAAAAGAAACCCAGACCATCAGCAGCTGCTCTCCTCCCTGTGTCTTCCTCCTCTCAGGCCCTGACCACTGGCATCTGCTTTCTGTCCTGGACATTTCACATTGGCAGAGTCCCAGCAATAGACCCTACAAGTCCTCAGGTGGCCTGGTGTCTTCTAGGCTCATGTAAGTTGCTGTAGGGGCAGGGGCATCTTCCCTTTTATGGCCAAGTAATATTCCTGGTGTGGCCACACCACATTTTACCTGTCCATCCAGCAGTGACCAGTGATCTTTGGGCTGTGCCCACCCTGGCTCTTGGGAACAGTGCTGCTGCGAGCTCCCTGGCAGGTTTGTGTGGACCACAAGCAGCATAGTGAGAGATCAGTTGTTCTGGGCCTTGCCAGCCCTGGTAACTCTAGTTTTTATTTTTATTTTATTTTTTTGTTTTTGGGGGGTTTTTTGGTACCGGGGATCGAACTCGGGTCCTTGCGCTTGCGCAGCAGGCGTCGAAACCACTGAGCTAAATCCCTGGCCCTCTAGTTTTTATTTTTACGTGAAATGGATTTTTTTTTGATACCAGGGATCAAACTCAGGACCTTGCGCTTGGGAGGCAGGTGGTGGAACCACTGAGCTAGATCCCCAGTTCTAGTTTTTATTTTTCATGTTAGCCACTTTATTGTTCTACTTTATTTTGCAGTGCTGGGGGTGGAACCCAGAACCTGGGGCTTGGCAGGCGAGCTCTCTACCCCAGCCCATTTCAGCCATTTCAGAAGGGAAGAATGTGTGTTTGCAACTGACATACAACGCACTGCCTGGCATAAACTCTGAACTCTGATGAGTTTTCATTTCTCTTGGCCCCTACAGCCTGAGTACACTCCGTGTAAACGCTACAAGCTTCTTCTCAACCTGTAGGTAGGACTGGAACAGGGCCGGCCCCGCCCTAGGCCAAAGGGATTTCTGAAGGTGGGACTGGAAGCCTCAGAAGCAGAGGCTGGAGCAGTCACGGGGCTCTACTTTGGGCGAGGGTAGGTCCTGGGCTCCAGTTCCGAGGCTTTCTGTGTCGCAGGGGTTCTTGGCTGGAGGAAGCCACAGTGGGCAGGGAGGGCAGGTCGCCCTGGCTCAGGGAGTCGGAAGATTGGACCAGGGAGGCTGAGTGGAGCAGCTGGTCCTAGGGCCCAGGAACGGAGCTTATCACAAGAGCCCTGGGGAGGAGCATGGCCTGGTGGCGGTGGTTATCACAGTCCCATGTGACGGGTGAGAACACCCAAGTCCCAGGGAAGAGAGACCTGCCCAAGGTCTCTCCGCAAGGGACAATGCGGAGCAAGGATTTGAACCCGTCTTTCTACCGGAAAGGTGTAGGGTGTGGGGAGAGCCGCAGGGGGCGCTGCTCAGTCGGGGGTGCCGGGGAGCCTTCTTGGAACAGAGGAGGAAGTTGCAGGCAGAGAGGACACAAGTGCAAAGGCCCTGGGGTGCAAGCGCTCATTATGTCTGATATGGCGGGAGAGCCGAGGTGGGCAGGGGCCGGGCCACGGACGACCGAGGCAGGTGTTTGACTTTTATTCTGAGCTACAGGAAGCCACCAGGGGATTTTACAGTCTGACTTCCCTCTGGCTGCGTGTGGGAAATAGGTTGAGGGGACTGAAAGGAAGTGGGAGATGACAGGAGGCACCTGCAGGCCACTGCTTCCCTGGCCAGTAGCTGGGAGGATGAAAGTTCTGGGCGAGGCTGGAGAGGGATGGGGCGGGGCGTGGAGGGCATGGAGTGGGCGGGGATGTGGGCGGGGAGTGGAGGGTGGGGCATGATGTGGGCGGGGCGTGGAGAGGGGCTGGCGGAGCCAGTAGACAGAACTGGGCCTTGAGAGAGGAGGTGATGAATCTCGTTTTTAAAATTTTTCTTCTCAAGGAACCCCTGATGGACCTTTTCTTTCTTTCTTTTTTGGTTGTGGGGGTTTGAATTTTATTCATATATTTGTTACAATTTTTATTTTCATTAGTACAGGTTTCCAGTACACAATGATTACATTCATCATGGGGAGTTGGTACATGGACATAATACATTTTAGTTCTCTTTATGTTCCCTCTTTTGGTTTTTTGAGACAGGGTCTTGCTCCATACAGGGTGGCCTTGAACTCACCGTGATCCTCCTGCCTCAGCCTCCTGAGTGCTGGGACTACAGGTGTGCGCCACCGTGCTTGGGTTTGAATTTTGAAGTTTCTTTGTAAATTCTCAATACAGTACGGTGCTTAATCAACGATCAACTATTTTGCCAATAGTTTCCAGACTGGGGATTTTTTTTCTGATCACATTTTTTGTCTAATTTTCTACTGGACTTTTTTTAGCAGCTTTGCTGGTGTTTAAGATGGCTTTTGCTGGGCATGGTGGTGCATGCCTGGACACGCAGCTACTTGGGAGGTTGAGGCAGCCAGATCTCAAATTCAAGGCCAGCCTGGGCAACTTAGTGAGATCCTGTCTAAAAATAAATAGGGCTCTGGGAAAGGTTCAGTGTTCCCAGGATCCAGTGTGTGTGGGGTCCTCCCGATTGTCCATTTCCAGCTGCAGATTCTGCCTACCTGGCTCAGGAGGTGAGCTCTGGGCGTAGGAATAGAAACACTCCTTATCTAGGAGCCAGTATGGCTGACTTTCTAAGGGGACATTTCTAACCTCTTAATCTCTCTGATCCTCAATTTGCTCAGCTGGAAAAGGGGAATTATCCAGATTCCTGGACTAGCAGAGTATCTAAAAGAATGGAAAGAAACAATGCATGGGGGTGAAAGATTGCTCCTGCCTCAGGGCCTTTGCATGTGCTGTCTCTGCTTCCTGCAACATTCCTTCCTTCTCAGAGACCTACCTGATCATCCAGAGAACCACTTCAAGCCTTCCCCAGGCCCCTCCCCAGCACCTTGATTCCCTACCCCTCCCCTGCTCTGGCCCCCACCCCCTGTCACCACTATGGGACACTTTATTTGGGGTGTTGTCAATGTCTGGCTCCCCACCCCAAGGTCGGCAGGGGGTTTTCTGCTCAGTTTGCCGCAATATCCCTGGGGCTGTGCCTGGCACACAGTAGGTGCCCCAAGGAGAAGCTGAGCTGGGGTCAGACCCGGTACCTGTCCCGCCTCCTCCTGGTGACCTTGGACAGTTTGGTTCCCCCTGGGCTTCCGCTTCTCCCGGGCCTGCCTGGCGCCCCAGCTCCCCCGCCGGCCCAGCGGCCCAGCGAGACGAATGCGCGCACGGCAGCCTGGATGGCCGCAGACAGCGCGTCGCCAGCCTAACCCTGCGTGGAGAATTCGGAGGGGAGCGGAGGGCGGCGCCGCGGGGAGGCCCGGGCGGGTGGCGGGAACTGAGCCGGGACCGCCCCGTGCCGGGGTGCGGAGGCGGGGCCTGGTGGCCTGGTGGCCGCGTCCTGCACTCCTGGCAGGGCTGGGATTGGGGTGTCCGGGAGACGGAGCCCCGCATGGGGTGGCGCACTCGGCTTTCAGGGCGGGTCCCCACCCCCTGGGTGCGACTCGAGCCACCTTGACGTCGGGACAGTGGCTGATGTGGGAGGCCCAGGACCGAAGTCCGGCAGAGCCGAGTGTCCAGCCCCCCCGAGTCCTGAGCCACCCACGGTGCCCCCGAACCTGTTTTCTCTTCTGTCCCCCGAGATGGGCCAGATGCAGAGGGGAGAGCAGACAGCAGGGCCGGGCTCCGCGCCCCTCCCTTCCTGGGGGCCGACAGACCCTTCCCTTTGGCCCCTCTGTGCACCCTTGCGGGTCGCCCGAGGCTGGGCGGGGCACAGGGAACAGAGCTGGGAGCACTGGGCCGTGGGCATCTCGGGGTGACAGGCAGGGGGCAAGAGAAAGCAAGGGCAGGCCGGGCTGGCTGTCCACTCACGGTGACGGCAACCCAGGCGGGCCAGAGCTCAGGACCTGCCTGCTCTGAGGCACTGTGTGTCGTGTTGGGGACTTTAGGGGACACTGTCAGACCGCAGCGCCTTCACTGAGCGAGCCAAGTCTGACGGGCATAGGGCATCGGGGGTTTACTCCCTGCACCCTTGAGGGGAATGATGCGGGTGGGGCACGCGGCGGCTGAGGAAGGGCGCCGGGCTGAGGAAGGGCACCGGGCGACAGGCAACCGGCAGCCGCCCGTGGGGAAGGACCCGGCTCCGCACCCAGCTCGACTCAGATTGAGGAGGGCAGAGTGCTCCGGGCAGGCCGGCAGCCTCTTCGAGTTTGCTGTTCCCACTGTCTGGAACACCATTCCTTATCCAGACCAACGTCCCCACAGCTGTCCCTCGCCTCCTCTACTCACAAGCGTCCTTCTTGACAGGCTTCTCAGACCGCGTTTGTAGTACTTAATGGTTACATTCATCTGAGCTGTACGAGTGCTTCGCCTTCTCCTCCCCTCCCAGCTCTTTTTTTTTTTTTGAGACCGGGTCTCACTAAGTCGATAACTTGTCCAGACTAGGCTTGAACTTGGGATCCTCCTGCCTCAGCCTCCCAGAGTGCTAGGATGAGAGGCACACATCCCTATACCCTGCCTCTCTTCTCTTTTTAGTGACTTGGTTTCTGGCTAGCATAGGACGAACTTCCTGAGCTGCTGACAGGGACTCAGAGTCAGGTGAATAGAGGCACCAGGGAGGGAGGCTCCTGGGCCGGCAGGCTGTTCCCACCTCCCAGGGCCCTGCAAAGGAAGCTCATTTTCAGCTCCATGTAGCAGCCCCAGCCAGGCAGGGAGCCTGGAGCCTGCTCTGCCAGCCACAGCCCCGGTGAGAATTCTCACACATTGTAAACAGGGGCAACTGCTGGGTCCGCCCTGGGCTGGCGTGGAGGTTCCCAGCTCCTCAGGCTGGGTGTGTGTGTGCTGGGGCCCCCCAGACCTGGCATGCTCTTCTTGGGGACAGGGCACAGGCCCTGGGTTTCCACAGGCAGGATGGCCTATAGCTCACAGTGAGCCCACTGCGTGGGTTCAAATCCCAGCTCTGCCATTTACAGCTGCAGGGATGGCGAGCTGCCATCCTCACTGGAAACAGATGTGACAATAGTAACAGTGTCTGGGAGCCTAGCAGCTCGGCCTGCCGGGTGGGGTGGGGCTCTTACCTGCTTTTGTGCCATGGACTTATTTAGTATTTTGAAATTTAGATTTCAATTTATAAATGCAAGAGTATAGGACTAAGAGGAAACACTCTATTGGGCTGGAGTTATTCAAATATTTAATGGCCAAGTGTTGGCTCTGGCTGACAGCTGTGCTTTTATTTTTTCAGGGCTGAGGATGGAGCCTAGGGCCTCTCTCCTGCTAGGCCAGCACTCGAGCCTCAGCTTCAGCCCAAGTCCCAGAGGTAGCAGCGGGCTGGGAGCCCTGGTCATTTTGTCTCTTGCTGCTGGAACCCAGGGCCTTGAGCACACTCAGCACACGCACGGCCCTGGGCGCACCAGTGGGACTGAAGTCGGGAGGAGGACATGTGGAGACATGGAGCAGGCTGGGCTTCCTCGGTGACAGAGCTGGAGTCCAGTGACCGTGCTGCGGTTCCCTCCCCACATCTGCCAGAAAGGGAAGGAAATGACAGGTTCTAGCTGGAGGCTGGTGAAAATCCTGGGGTGCCTTTTTCCCCAGTCCAAGTTCATGGGTCCCTAAATTCCCCCTGGGTACTGGATTCATCCCTGGTCGGGATGGGTGTGGAGGTCTGAATGGAGGGAAACCTTGGAGGGTTTAGGGAGAGTACTGGATGCAGAGTCCTGCAGGCTTGGGTTCAAATCCTCCTCTTGAGTGACCCTGCAAGTGGCTGCTGACTCCAGGTCTCTTCTGAGGAAGGAGCATCCACCGCCTGTGGATTTCAGCCAATAGGAGGGGCGAGGAGGAGGCCCAACATTGCGTGTCCAGTGCAGGCACAGCATTCTAGACTCCCAGGGCAGCACCAGGTTTGGAGGATGCAGGAGATACAGGGGTGGTGTGAATGGTGAGTAGATGGAGGAGGGGGAGCAGCGCTTCTGTGCCAAGGAGGCCCAGGTCCCTTTCCTACCTGGTGATCTCTCTGAGTCCTGGGCCTCTGTGTAAGTCACCGTTTGTGTTGGTGCCAGGAGCTTGTGTTTGTGTGTTGGGCAGAGACATGAATGCAGATGCGAGCAGGGGCACACGGTGGGCATCAGTGGGTGTGATTCTGTGTATTTGTGTGAGGGAGTTGGGGAGTGGACTGCTGTGTGTGTGTGAGTGTGTATCTGAGCTGGGGCTCTCTGGTTGCAGCAGGCCTCTGCTATTAGTTGGTGGAGAGTGAGAATGAGCAAGGCCCAGGACGGTGAGCTGCTGTGTGCGTGTGTGCCCATGTGCACGTGCTCAGGGCGGCGGGGGTGTCCCGTGTGTGTCTCTGTGAGCGTGTGTGGCCCTGTCACTGGAGGCTCCAGGCCTGGCCACATAAACTTCACACCCCTGCAGGCGGGCCCCGGCAGCCCCGCAGTGGCCGTGTCGGGCAATGGGAAGCAGATGGGCCCGGATGGAGGCCATATGGGGCTGGGGGCGGGGGCGCATTCCTCCTTCCCAGCGCCGCCAGGAAGCCCCCTGCCTGCCAGCCCCCCATCAAGGGGAGCTGGAACTGACACGGTAACAAATGTCCCGCAGCCAGCGTGGAGCCAGTGAGGAGCGGCAGGGAGGCGGCCTCGGCCTCAAGGGGGAGTGTGGCTGTGTGGGAGCCGCTGTGTGTGCACCGGTATGTGGGAACGTCCAGGAGATGCTGCCTGGTGGCGTGCTGCCCTGAGAAGCCACAGCCATCCCCAGGGCTGTGCAGCCTTGGGCACCGCACCCACCCACTCGGCCTCAGTTTCCCCAGCTGAGTCAGAATAGGGTGGCTGTTCGGGATACAATACTGAGTTACCCCGTTTCCAAACTCAGGGTAGAGCCCTAGTTCAGAAAGTGGGGCAGATAACCAAGCGCGGTGGCACACACCTGGAGTCCCAGCTCCTGGAGAAGCTGAGGCAGGAGAATTGCAAGTTGCAGCCAGCTTGGGTGACTTAATAAGACTGTTTCAGAATAAAAATAAAAAGGGCTGGGTATAGAGCACTTGCTTGGCATATCTGAGGCCCCCTGGTTTCCATCCTCAGGAACACACACACACACACACACACACACACACACACACACAGCCTGGGTTCAGAACGCTGCCCTGTCACCTTCTGACTGTGACAACTCCCAAGTCACTTGTCTCTGTGCCTCAGTTTCTTCTCTGGAGGGTGGAGAGCCTGAGCAGGAGGCCCTGGTGCAGAGGAGCGCATCAGGAGGCCCCGGGTGGCGGCCTGAGGCCCAGCAGCTGTGAGCGCACAGCTGCCAGTGTGAGCCGCTGCCCAGGTTCAGAGGGGCTGTGCACAGCCTGGGAGGGAGCAGCTGGCTCCGGGTGGGTGACACCAGACAGGCAGGGCACCGACCAGCTCACCCAGGAGGAAGGGGCAGAGCCGGGCTGAGCTTTCACCTCCTGCCAAGAGTCCACCCTCCTCGCCTGGGAGGGGGGCACAGCCACCCTGCATGACCGGGTGAGCTGCTGGCTGCTTTCCATCACACTCTGATGACAGCAGGGCCGGGCTCCCTTCCAGGGCCCTGCAGGTCGCTGACAGGTGAGGGGCCCGGCCCCCTCCACTCTGCCCGGCCCCTTTGGTCAGGAAGTGCCAGGACCAGACCTAGGTCCTCTCTCCCTGCTGGGTGGCCGTGGGCAAGTGCCTGGACCTTCCAGAGCCTCGGGTGGCCACCCCTCCTCCCAGAGGGGTCAGGGGGCAGGGTCGGTGATGAGGAACGGAGTCCACTGTTCTTGCAGTGAGGGTCCCCTAACCCATCTCCATCATTTTCCCTCTCCTGGAGGTTGGGACGAGAGAGGAGTGGGAGTAGAGGAGCAGGGCTGTGGTAACCTTGGTGTAGTCAGCTGTTTTATCAGCCTTTTTCTGTTCTCCGAGGAACCTCATCACCATGTAGCTTTATCAGGAGGCCTAACAGGGTCATGTCAATAAACTGGCACATAGCTGGTGCTCAGTAAAAGCTAAGTAAGTCTTCTCTCCTAGTCTTGTCCCTTGGGGGCTCCTGCAGGCACCCACTCTCCTTTTCTTGTGCCTCAGTTCAAGGGTTTTAGGTGGGGCCAACACCATCCTTAGGGGTGGGGCATGTGACCCAGGACTGACCAATCAGAACAGTGCATCCTAGAAACCGAGTTGGGATTTTTCCCAGCTGAGTACAATCAAGAACCAGCGTTGGGATTTTTCACTGGACCCATGAGGAAGGAGGCTGTTTCCTTAAGGAGGGGGTTGCTAAGTTGGTGCCTGGGTGTGGGGCTCACCCTTGATGAGGGAGAAGCCTGATAGGGGCAGCCGGCAAAGATGGAGAGAAAGCCAGTCCTGTGATGAGATGCGGCCATGCCTGGTCTGTCACGGTTCCTGCTGTGTGGGTGAGAGACTGAGCCAGTCAGGGCCCCAGAGGCAGGGAGAGAGCTGGGATTTGAACCCGGGCTGACTGGCGCCAGCGGCCTCAGCCTCCAGGCCCTCAAGAGCCCTTTGGTGTAAATCCCTCCAGTCTGGAATCCTCCTCACCCAGCCTGGCTTTTGAGCTCAGCTATTTCTGAGCTTCCCAGGGGAGAGCATTTCCTGCCTCTGGCGGAAAAATCAGGGGAGAAAATGAGAGCCCTGCGGTCTGGCGCTGAGCGCAGTTTGGGCAAGCTTCGGACAGATGAGAATTCCTTCCTTCTTTCGTTCTCTTCCTCCTCCCCCCTCTTTTCTGTCTCCTTTCCTCTCTCCCTTCTCTTCTTTCCCCTTCCCGTTCCTCCCCTGCTTTCCTCCTAAGCTCCTTCGGCGCTCCTTACCGCCTGAGATAAAGCAGAGCTCCATCCAGTCCCCTGGGCCTGGATCCTGCCCTCACCCCTGCCTGGATGACCTGCATCTTAGCTCTGCTCCAGGCTGCCATGGTGGTCACCAGCGCCACCTATGAACATGCAGAAAGGGCAAGGTGGCCATGCCAGGACTCACAGTTATGCTGGAGCCTGAGGCAGGAGGGTCACGAGTTCAAAGCCAACCTGGGCAATTTAGAGATACACGGTCTCATGGTGGCACATGCCTGTAATCCTGGCATTTGAGAGGCTGAAGCAGGAGGATTGCTGTGAGTTCAAGGCCAGCCTGGGCCACATAATGAGTTCAAGGTCAGCCTGAGCTATATAGTGAGAAAAACAAAACAAAAAAATCCCCTGTCTCAAAAAATAAAGAGAAGGGCTGGGGATTTAGCTCAGTGGTTCTGCTGCCTTCCTCGAAAGCGCAAGGTACCGGGGATCGAACTCTGGTCCTTGCGCTTGCGCAGCAGGGGGCGAAACCACTGAGCTAAATCCCCGGCCCATAAATAAATAAATAATAAAGAGAATTCACTGACCAGGCCCTGCACCAATGTCTGTGCATCTGAGGTGGGGGCAGAGCAGACCCCCAGTGGACAGTCAGACCCTGCATGAGGGTCTTGGGAGTCCCGAAGTCATCTGCCTATTTTCTGTCCCTGTCCCTGAAAACCACACGCAGCAAATGTATACAAAATAGAGGTTGACTCAGCTTGTGGTTTTGGAGGCTGGGAGGCCCAAGGTTGAGGGGAGGTGTCTGGCCTGGCCTCTGTGCCATGGGGACGTGGCACAGGGCATTGCATGGCACAGGGGCACGGTCCAAGGGACAGGAACACTGGCTTTTTGACAGACCCCCACTCAGGGTGACCTGTTAATGCACCAAATGGGCAGATAACTGGACAGAGAGGTTCATCCACTCGCAAGGGCAAAGCCCTCATTGCTTAATCACCTCTTTTTCCATCCTGGGGTTGGAACCCACAGCCTCACACACACTAAGCAAGTGCTCCACCACTCAGCCACATCCTTCAGCACTTTTTTACATTTTCTGAGACAGGATCTCACGAAGTTCCCCAGACTAGCCTCAAATTTGCAATGCTCCTGCTTCAGCTTCCCAGGAAGCTGGGATTACAGGTGTGCACCATCATGCCCAGCTCTGATCAGTCACCTCTTCAAGGTCCCACCTGGTCCTTCCTCTTAAGTACCTCATCATGGGGATTCAGTGTCAACACAGGTTCTGTGGGGACACTGAAGCCATAGCCAAGCTCGATGTGCCTACGTGGGGTTGGAGGAGCTGCACCTCCTGAGCTGGGAGGGACTGGGGTCCCTCAGGGCTCCTCTCATCACAGACACTTAGGTGCAACTGCAACTCAGATGCCTTTTCACCCTGAGCAGGCCCGCTGAGCCCAGGTCACTCATCCAGGAAATGGAGAGAGAAAGAAAGATGTACAGCCTACACACGCCTGTGATCCCAGCTACCAGGATGCTGAGGCAGGAGGATCAAAAGTTCAGGCCAGTCTGGGCAAGGTAGGGAGATCATGTCTCAAAATTATAAAGGGGCGGGTGTGGTGGGACACAGCTATAATCCAAGCACTTGGGAGGCTGAGCCAGGAGGATTGCTTCGAGTTCAAGGCCAGCCTTGGCTACATAGTGAGTTCAAGGCCAGCCTGAACTACACAGGGAGACCCTGTCTCATAAACAGCAACAAAAACATAAAATTAAAAATAAAAAGGGAGGGGCCGGGGATTTAGCTCAGTGGTTCCAGCGCCTGCCTCGAAAGCCCAAGGTCCTGAGTTTGATCCCTGGTACCAAAAAAATAAAAAATAAAAATAAAAAGGGAGGTTAGGGATGTAGCTCAGTTGTAGAGCACTTGCCTAGCTTGCATAAGACCCTGGGTTCCATCTCCAGTACCACAAAAAAGAAAAGAGAAAGAAAAACCTACACACGGATGTCTGACAGGCTCCGTGCTCAGTCCTCTCCTTGGAGAAATGCACTGGGTCCTCTTTGGCCCCTGAGATGAGTACAGTTATTGTTGTTGATTTTTCAAAAGATAATACTGAGGTTCAGGGAGGTCAGGGCACTTGCCAGTGTCACACAGCTGGTAGGCAGCGCCTGACTCCAGGCCTGTGCTTTCACTAGTACTGCATGCTGCGTATTGGTTTGTTTCATTCACTGCTGTGCCCCAGGTGGCCGGCACAGGCAGGTTGTGTTTGTTTGAGACAAGATCTTGCTGTATAGTTCAGGCTGCCCTTGAATTCATGATGATCCTCCTGGCTCAGCCTCATGAGTGCTGGGATTACAGGCGTGTACCACCACACCTGGTTGGGCAGGGTTTAATACTTATATTGGATGGATGGATGGATGGATGGATAGATGGATGGATTGCCTGGTGAAGCAAGCTGCCGCCATTCTTAGGTGTCCCACCAATGGAAGCAGTGCTAACTCTGGGTGGAGCCCCGCCTTCCTCCATCCCCTGGCAGGATAGAGAGCACACAAGGTCCCATCAGAACTGTTCGCCACCCTATACCAGCACCCACTGAGGGGAGGCTGCTGGCATCAGCTTCAGTTGCATCTTCTCTCTGGTTTGCTGGCGGGATCAGGTCTCCCACAGGCCAAAGGGCCATGAGGGGTGCCAGGCACACAGTAGGTGCTCAGGGTAGAAAGCTTGCTGTGTGCTGGGATCTTTTTAAACGCTCCCTGTCTGATCTCCCAACAGCCAGTTACAAGGAAGAGGCCCAGGGGTCAGGCCCTACAGATCCTCCATAAATGTTTGTTGAATGACTGAATGAAATGCAGCACTCAGTTCATACACTCCGTCAGCATTGTGTGTCTGGCAGAAGGCCCGTCTGGCACCCACTGGCTGCTGGCTCAGAACTATGGGTTTCCACATCTGGCACTGCCAGGAGCAGGCCTGGGGGGAGGCAGTTCCTGTCTTCGAAGCCAGGGACAGGCCGGGGGCTGCCAGGCAGCAACTTTCTTCTGAGTAATTCCTCTCCGGCTCTGGTCCCGTGCTGCTGGCTGAGCTGGAA
The DNA here is from genome assembly GCF_053883595.1 of Heterocephalus glaber. NCBI lineage: Eukaryota > Metazoa > Chordata > Mammalia > Rodentia > Bathyergidae > Heterocephalus > Heterocephalus glaber. The sequence continues at coordinate 18,742,940 of NW_028258410.1, read as the reverse complement.
CTTGGCCAGCTGGGCTCTCAGCCTGGCACAAGCAGCAGCCTCCATGGGGTACCATTGCAGCCCAAGTGGCCTTGTTTCTCCCTCTCGGGGCCTCAGTTTTTTAGCCTGTGGCTCCAGCTTCCTGCAGCTGTTAAAGGGCCCTCGTGTGCAGGGCGAGCCGGGTGTCACTACTGCGTGGAGGGCGAAGCTGCCCGGAAGTGCAGGCCGTGGCCCAGCAGCAGATGCAGCAGGGCCTTGAGTGAGTCACTTCCCTCTGCAGGTGGCAGGCCCTGTGTGCTCAGAGTGAGGAAGGTCTTGAAGCAGGGACCTTGCAGCAGAACTGAGGAAACAATGGCTGCTGTAATAGGCTTTTCAGTCACTCTTTTGCTTATCATTCGTTCTTTTTCATTAATATGTTTGCCCTGCATAATACATGCATTCTATCTATCTATCTATCTATCTATCTATCTATCTATCTATCTATCTATCTATCTTTATTTTATTTATTTTGCAGTACTAGAGATTGAACTCAGGGCCTTTGCATTAAGCTATATGCCCAGCCCCTAAAAAATTAAAAAAAAATTTTTTTTTTATTCTTGAAACCAGGTGTTACTAAGTTGCTAGGTTGTCAGGCTGGGCCCAAAATTGTGATCCTCCTGCCTTGGCCTCCCAGAGTACTGGGACTACAGGTGTGACCACCACGCCCGGCTCAGCTACTACTTTTTAACTCCATTTCTTCATCATTTGGTGAACAGTGTTGAACATTATTTAGTACTAGACTGGGACTGCCAGGTTTAGCAAAAACAGGGTCAATAACAAAAACCCCAGTTAAATTTGAATTTCAGATAAACAACAGATACTCTTTAGCATAAGTCTATCCCAAGTCCTATTAGCATAAGTCTATCCCATGCTACCCTGTGGCAGCTCCCATTCGCTTCTCTCTGGGCCCTGGGAAGCTTGGAGAAGCAATAGCCCGCCCACCGCCCCTTGGCTGGGGGTCCCAGCTGAGGGCTGGGGGCCTTGGCCACCAGGAGGGGACCTTGGGCAGAGCCCCGGGGACTTGAGCTGGCTGGCATCTCTACCTATTTCCTGCAGGGGAGGTTCAGGAACACAGGGCCATCCCAGCCACAGCTGCCTGGCTTTTCTCTCTGCCCAGGCACTCACCTGCTGGGGAAAGTCCCCCTGGTCACCAGGTTAGAGGCTGGCATAGCCAAGATGTGGTGAGGGCGAGGGGCAAGGCAGAATCCCCAGCTGCGTGGGTAGAGGGGATGCAAAGCAGAGGGAGACAGTTGGAGCAGCCACATGGCTTCCTGCCTGCCCTGAGCTCCTGTCAAGCAGACAGCCAGGCGTGGTGACACCTGTAATCCAGCACTGGGAGGGCCGAGGCAGGAGGATCACCGTGAATTCAAGAGCTTGTCTCTCCCGAGCGCCACCTTTCTGCAGAGAGCATTTGCTCCATCACTTGCTCACACACCTGTGCTTCCACTTCTGTTCTCAACTCCCAGACATCTCTCAAGCATCTGCCGTGTGCTGGGACTGCTCTAGGCGTGGGCTTGAGGGACACAGGCAGACGAACAGCCTGGCTCCTGTGGAGCTAATGTCTGCTGGGAGTGACACACAACAGACATGCAGGAAAATAATTTGGGGTGGGAAAAGCACTGAGATGGAAATAAAGCAGGGGAAGGTGACAGAGGACTGTGGGGTGGAGGCTGGGGCAGGGCCATCTTGCTGGGGCTCTCTGAGATGTCTGAGCAGAGACCCAAGGGGTGAGAAGGAACTGGTCCTAGGAACTGGTGGGGAAAGTGCTCCTGGCAATAAGTGCAAAGGTCCTGGGGTGGAGCGAGCAGGCACCTGCTGGTGAAGGAGACACTAGGACAAGGGCTGGGGAGTGAGGTGGATGCATCACACAGGGCCACGCAGGGCCCGAGGAGAGGGCTCGCCCTGCTCCGCCCTGGCTTCCCTTGGAGCCTACATCACTTCCTCTCAGAAGCCTTCCCTGGTGACCCTGCTAAGTGGTGGGCTTCACCTCTCAGCTCTCTGGCTGCGCCACCCTCTCCTCCCCAAAAGTACAGCCAGCGGCCGAGCTCTCAAATCACGGTCCACTCCCACAAGAACAGAAAGGTGGCCTCGAGGAGCGGAGGCAGGCAGCAGAGAGCTGGGTTTGGGGACCATAGCTCTGAGGCCGAAGCCGCTCGCTGGCCTGGGACCTGAGCCCTGAGGCTGCAGGGCTCCTGGAGAGGAGGCCATGGTCATAGTTCCAGCGGCTGCTCCCTGTTGGCTGGGCACTGCGCTGGGCACTTTCCGATGTGGGAAAACACATTTAGCCGCCCACATCAGCCAGTTCAGTGTGTGCCACTCGGTATGTTCACAGCACTGTGCAACCAACACTACTGTCTAGTTCCAAATGTTTCCTTCCCTCCGTGAGGATCCGGTCCCCATACTCCACCCCCTAACCCAGCAGCCACTCCCACTTCCCCTCGCTGTGCATCTGTCTCTCCACTTGTTTTGTGCCTATGGACTCTTGCAGTGAGTGGCCCTGGGGCCTGGCTTCCTTCTTGTGGCAGAACGTATGCAGCATTTTGGTGCCTGGCTTTTGTTTGTTTCTTGAGTCAGGGTCTAAGTTGCCACTGGCCTCAAACTCAAAATCCTTCTGCCTCAGCCTCCTGAGTAGCTGGGATTACAGGCATGTACCATCATGCCTGGCTGCTTGTATTTTTGTTTTGTTTTGTTTTTTAATTGCTGGAAAATATACCATTTCAGCTGGGCATGGCCTTGCATACTCGTAATCCCAGAATTCTGGGAGTCTGAGACAGGAGGATCACAAATTCAAGTCCAGCCTGGGCAACTAAGCAACTTAGCAAGACCCTGTCTCAAGAAAAAAAATAAATAAATAAAGAGCTGGGAATGTAGCTCAGTGTGAAGGCCCATTTGGGTGTTTTCTACTTTCTGACTATTTTGAAAAGTGCTATTATAAACATGTGTGTACGAGTTTTTGTTTGAACATCTGTTTTCAGTTCTTTGGGATGGATACCTCAGGCTGGAATTGCTGGGTAGGAGGATAATTCTGTGTTTGATTTATGAGGGACTGTCCTCTGAACACTTCTAAAGCAGCCACGGTCCTGTGGGACTTCTTACCATAAGCTAATGAGGGACAGTCTCTGTTGTCCCATTTTGCAGATGAGGAAACTGAGGCTCATAAAATGGAAGTTTTTTGTTTTGGTTTGGTTTGGTTTTTGAGACAGTCTCACAGTTCAGGCTGGCCTTGAACTCTCTATGTAGTCTAGGCTGGCCTCAAATTCATGGCCAAAGCTCCTGCCTTGGCCACTTGAGTGCTGTGATTACAGGCGTGCACAGAATAGGGTTCATGAACCATGGTCCCGCTTCTGAGAAGTGATGACTTTGGGTCTATTAGGTTCCAAAGCACTGAGATCCAAGTCAAAAAGAGACAAGGAAAGAGAAGAGAGAGAAGGAGAAGAGACAGGAAGAGTGAGGGTGTCAGAGTCTAAGCTCAGCCTCTCAAGTGCTATCTACAGAGGAAGTGAGGACCCACCTGCGGTCGGATCCCAGCCCCTCTTCTGCCCCTTCCGGGCTGTGTGACACTGGGCAGGCAGGTTTGCCTCTCTGGGCCTTCACTGGTGGTTGTGAGGATGAAGCAAGCAGGCTGCCCTGCACCATCATTTCGATGTGATTTCCTTCTGACACCAGGGGAAGAGATCCCCCAACCCTGAAATTCTGTGCTCTTGGTCTGGCGGGGGTGGGGCGGGGGAGAAGGGAGACAGGGATCCCCAGAGCCTCCTTTCTAGCAATGTTTGGGGACCCTGGACCAGCAGGCAGGGGGAGGGGCTTCCACCACACAAATTCCACATCCATGTGCAGCTGAATGTTCAGATCAGAGAACAGTGCAATTTTCTAAAACTGCCTGGCCACCACCTCTCAGAAGAGAAGGCAGCTGGGGCTGGCAACTCCCCAGAGTCGAGTTGAACTGCCCTCCTGTAATCCCAGCCCTCGGAGGCTGAGGCAGAGGGACCACAAGTTCAAGCCCAGCCTGGGCAGTTTAGTAACTTATCATAACCCTGTCTCAAAATTTTTTTTAAAAAGGGAGTGCTGGGGCTGTAGTTCAGCCTTGGGTTCATTTGCCAGTACCTACAAAAACAAAAACAAAAGCTAAGATTTGCTGTACCGTGTTACACGGACAGTAGAGAATAAAGTCTCCCCTGGGTATGTAACTCTGGCAGGGGACAGGGTGAGCAGGAGTTGCACAGGTTAGCTGTCAGCAGTCGAGGGCCAGGGTCCCCAGGCCTCTCTGTCTAGGCTTGGTACACACTGGGCAGGGACTCTGTGTCCCCTTGCCAGGTGCCAGGCAGCAAGCTGAGGCACACATGTGCCGCAAAACCACGTGGAGGCTGCACAGTGTGAAAACCGAGGCACGGGGTATGGGCTTGCTGCAGGAGGGACGGCTGAGAGGTGGCTGAGCTGGGGCTGGGACCACATGGCCAAGTCCAGAGGGATCCCACGCGCTAAGCAAGAACGTCCAGTGTTGGCAGGGTTCACGACCTTGTCTGGCCAATGACGCAGGCTGGCTCGGGTGGGCAGGGCCTCACGTGCCCGGAAGTGCGCTGTGCCTGGACTCGAGCTTGGCAGGCTCTTCCCAGGAGTGCGTGGGGCCAGGGGCTGCAGGGGTGTTAAGATCCTGGGCGGATCTGTGGCTTGGCCTCCTTCTGCCTGGGGTACCTGGGAGGCGTATGGTCTGTTTACACCGGCGAGGACTCAGCCCCAGCCTGGCGCGGCCACGGCCAGCACCCAGGGTGTCAGCTCTGCTGGGTGACAAACGTCCGCCTCCCTGAGCCTCTGTCGGCCCCCTGGAAAATGGGGCTGCTCCCGCCCACGGTGGGGAGGCCGCGTGGGAGCTGTGCTGTGTGAGCGAGAGTCCGGCCGGAGGTCAGGCTCGAGGCCAAGGCTGGCCCAGCCCGGCTGCCAGGACACAGTGGGGAGGGAGCCCGAGGCAGCTCCTGAGTCACGGTTTCCCGGTGCTGCCAGGCCAGGCGGGAAAGAGGCGGTGGGCAGAGCCGGAAGTCGGGAGCTGGGGAGTCCCGGAAAACAGAGACCACGGTTGTAGATTTCTCGGACAGAATGGACAGAAAACCACCTGTCAGAGGAGAAGGGTCCCTACGGTGTCAGGGTGTGGCCACTGTGGCCTCTGAGTCATGGGCAGCGGACTCAATCTCTGCGAACTCTCCTCTTTCTTTCTTTCTTTCTTTCTTTCTCTCTCTCTCTCTCTCTCTCTTTCCTTCCTTCCTTCCTTCTTTCTTTCCTTCTCTCTCTTACCCCTCCATCCCTCCGTCCCTCCCTCCCTCCCTCCTTTCTTTCTTTCTTTCTTTTTTTCTTTCCTTCTTTCTGCCTTGGAGACAGGGTCTTGCTATGTAGCCCAGGGCTGGCCTTGAATTTGTGCTGATCCTCCTGCCTCAGCCTCCTGAGTGCTGGGATTTCAGGCGTGTGGCACCACACCCTGAAGCTCTCCTGAGCTGTTGTCACCCAGGGAGACAGCATGGTGAGTTTATAGCATGACCCTGTGAGGAGGTCAACAGGGAAGAGTTGGGATGGAGGAAGCAGCTTCCATTGTGTTGCAAGGGTGAGGGGTGAGGAAAGGGTTCTTAGGAATTAATGCCAGGGGAAGAGCTGAAGGAAGTAAAGGAGGGAGCTAGTCAAGCATCTGCAGAGCACCACAGGCAGAGGGCAGGGCAAGTGCAAAGGCCCTGAGGCAGGGATAGGACTGGCATATGGAGAGCAGCCAGGAGGCTGGTGTGGCTGGAACAGAGTGGACATGGCAGGAGCTGAGATCAGCATGGGGTGGGTAGGCAGAGGGTACAGGCACGAGGAGGATTTGGTTTTTTCTCTGACACACGTGCGAGCCCCTGGAAGGCCGTGAGCAGAGGGGAGTAGTGAGGCACAGTCAGATCTCAGGGAGATTTGGGGAGAATCGACCTGTGGCAGCGTGGGGCTAAGGTGGGGGCTAAAGACAGAGAGGCACCAGGGTCTGGATTGGGACCAGGACCCCCAGACCTCTGGCTTCTGCCTCGTAGGTGCCCGGGTGCCCAAGGCCAGGCCAGTGCCACCCCTCACCGGCCAGCCTTCCCCAAGAGTGCTCTGTGGGTTTCTTGTTTGCTTGTCGTTTTGCTACCCTGGAGATTAACCCAGGGCCTTCACCCTGAGCTACATCCCCAGCCCTTTTTAAGTATTTTATTTTGAGATAAGATCTCACTAAGCTGCCCAGGCTGGACTCAAACTTTTGATCCTCCTGCCTCAGCCTCACAGGTGCTGGGATTCCAAGCCTGGGCCACCACGCCTGGTCAGGAGGGCTTCCGGGTGAGGCGTCCCCCAGGCCCCTGACTTCCCTCGCTCCCTCCTCACCCTTAGCCCAGCCAGCACGGTGCTCAGGCCCAGGAGGTGCGGGTCACCAGGTGATGGTGAGACAGGAACAGCCGGAGCCTCCGGCAGGGAGCACAGCCTGCCCAGGGTGCCCAGCACACCCCCAGGCTGCGTGGCTCAGCCCTGATGGCCACGTCTCCCACCCCCGACGTGCCAGGTCGTGGGATCCTGGTGGAGCCTGGCGGTGACTCAGAGGAATCGCCCCAGACAGGACCCGGCTGGGTGTTCAGACCAGAAACCACCACTTGACGGCTCCGTGGAGCTCAGGCCGGACAGCTTGGCTGTGTTGTTCAGGTTGTCGTGGTGAATCAGCCTCTCTGTTTTATTGTTTCCATTCTGTCATGTGTTCCAGTGTGTTCTGGTGCCTTCCCCTCCTTTCGGTTCTATTGTGTCTCTGTATCCGCTCATCGAATGTTTACTGAGCATCTACTCTGTGACAGGCAGTGTTCTCGATGCTGGTGTCACAACTTTGGATAAAGCACCAAAAGGTGATGAGAGCCCCGGACAGCAGCTGCAAAAAGCTGGTAGCACAGAGCTGAATGGGGAGGGGGCAGATTCTTTTCACAGAGGGAAGAGAAGGCTCAGGAAGGGCCTCACCAGAAGGTGACATTCAAGCAGGAGCCTGAAGGGGTGCCGGAGGAGGCTTGGAGGTGCCTGGGTCTCAGGAAGGGTGGTCCTGGCAGAGGTACAGCAAGTGCAAAGGCCCTGAGGCTGGAATTGCCTGGTAGGTTCAGGGAATGGCAGGGAGGCCAGTGTGGCTGGAGCAGGTAACCAGGAGGGAGCGGGGCTCATGAGGTGGGAAAATACTTCACCTGTGCATTTTGGGCAGTTTAAGGATTTGCAAGAATATTGTGTCTTTCCAGCAGCTAACTCGCCACTGAGATGTGTCTCTTGCCCACTGGACTTCGGGCCCCCTTCCAGAGCTGGGCCACAGCAACAGGGCCTGGGCTGCTCCATTCACTCCTCCATTGTTTTATTCCAGCATTCATCTGCCTCGCCCACATTTACAGAGCTGGGGCCGTGGGGAAGAGCAGACGCTGTCGCTGCCTGAGTGAGCCGCCGAAGCCCAAAGGGGAGGCTGGACGAGACCCTGGGTGAACATCCCGAAAGGCTGGCCACTCTGCGCCACAGGGTACGGGGGCCTGGCAGGGTCGATCCTGTTTGTCAGCTTCATGGGCGGGAGCGGGGCCCAGGAGATTAGTAAAGCACACTTGGGGTGTGTCTGGGTGGGGTATGGGGGGTGAGCTTGGGGACTGTATCAGGTCCCTGGCCCTTCCTCTCAGACTCTTCCCCTGCTTCCCAGATGGTATGGGGTGAGCAGCTGACCTTGGCCAGGCCCTTCCTCCATGATGTTCCCGCCTGGAGCCGGACGGCATGGTTGGAGACCTCTGAATCTGTGCACCGAAATGAGCCTTTTCCTCTTGAAGCTGTGGATGTCAGATTCTTTGTCCTAGTAATAGACAACCCGGGCCCACCCCTTTTCTGAACCTTTTCAGGAATTAGTTTCTTCACTCTCCCTGTGCCCATTTCACAGGGGGACACTGAGGCACAGGGAAGTAAACAGCAGCTGGCAGAGCCAGCTTCACTCCTGGGTGGTTGGTTCTGGCCCCCCTTCTCTGTGTGCTGCCTGCGGTGCCTGTCAAGTGTGGAGAGGGGTTTATTGCTCAGTTTTTCCTGCTGTTGAATGTAAAATGTTGTCGCGATGAATCATTGCAGGCACGGTGTGTCACTGATTTGGGCCATTTGTGCCTCTGGGTTGGTGGGTGCCTGTGTGTGCCGCGTGTTGTGTCTGGGGCCTGCCCTGTTGTGGGTGTGGCCTTGCTGTCAGGCCCCGGATGTATGCGTGCCTTGAGTGCTGGGTCTGCTACATGTCTAGGGGATGATGTCTGGGTCCACAGGGGTGCAGTGAGTGTCTGTGCTCCTGCGATGTGACAAGGTGACAAGTTTGGGGTTCCTGTAGGTGGATGGCATGGGCAGGATCCACCCTGCAGACACCCCCAGCATCCCCAGAGACCCCAGCGGACCTGCACCCTCTTCTGATGCCAGGGCTGGGAGTGAGGTTGAGCCTGCCTCAAGAGGAGGCTGAGCCTGGGGCTACGTGTCCCCTCCACGTCCTCCCAGCAGCTGGGGCAGCAGGAGGCATCAGGGCAGGGAGTGGGACTATGCTCACTACCTTCTTGCCGCTGAGTGTGCCCAGAACACACACATAAAAAAAAAAGTAGAACACACACGTGGGGAGAGATGTGTGTGTTTAAGGGTGGACACACGTGGACAAGATGGACTCAGGCCCGTAGGGACAGACACACGTGTGCAGAGACACGTGCGTGTGCACAGGCAGACTGAGCAGAGATGGATGACAACGTGACATCCTCTGTGGCCCCAGCATCGGCCACACACCCATGCGCACACACACTGATGCACACGAGTGTGCAGAGCCTGCTCCATGCACACAGGAAGTCCCAAGCAGAGTGCGTCAGCAATCACACGGGGGCTGGCTCAGCGCTTGCCCAGCAGTGAAAGGCTCTGGGTTCGATCCCCAGCACCCCTACAAGTGATGCTAGTGCTAACACAAACACTGTGTGTGCAGGGAGCCAGGGCAGGGTCGTAGGAGCCTCACACCTCTGTGCCTCAGTTCCACATCCCTTCTAGGGATGGTGGGGAGCAGCACCCAAGCACTGGCGTTGAGTCCCACAGGAAAGAGACTTTCTCACTGTGTGGCCAGCCTAGGCCTGTTTTATGAATGAGAAAACTGGGCCCGAGAAGGTAAGGCCCTTGGCCATGTCCATGTAGCCAGGCAATGGCAGCTCCAAGATTCAAGTCCCTGAAATGTTTTGGGCACCCACAGACACACATGTGCATGTGAAATATGTTGTTCAGCCTGCGGGGCAGCCCAGGAGGGGCTGGGGTTGTGGGTGCACTGCAGGCAGCACCTGGGGGACAAAGGCCAGGGCTGTCAGCAGGGCCTGGAGAGGCCAGAGGGGATGTCCCCTCCAGGCAGGGGCAGAGCTCGGCCTCAGGACCCTCTCTACTCTGAGGCCTTCCTGAAATTCCTCCCTAAAATTCCACTGCTCCTTGTGGCTTCCTTTTTCCCCCTCAGCACTGGGCCTTGTGCATGTGAGCAAGTGCTCTACACTGAGCTGCATCCCTGCCTGATTGATTGATTGATTGATTGATTGATTGACTGGCTGTCTCGCTAAGTTGCCCAGCCTGGCCTCGAACTCAGACTCTCCTGCCTCAGCCTCCTGCGTAGCTGGGATCACAGTTGTGCTCCACCACGCCCAGCCCATTTGCTATTCTTTCTCTTCCTTTAAGTAAGGGCAGGCGGCTCCACGCCTGGCAGGCACCTGGGTCCATGGAGGGTGTGGACTGTGGCGGAGTGGCAGCAGGCTGTGGCTGCGGGGAGTCTGCACTTGGCTGGAAAGCTCATGGCAAGGATGCCGTGTCAGGCCCAGGGGGGTCAGCGTGGCTCCTGTGTCCTCCGTGGGTCTCTGCTTGTCGGCGGAGGTCCAAGGCTGGGCGCCCAGGAGAAGTCCTCAGGCCTCTCTGTTCCAGGGAGGACTCACATAGCACAGAGCTGCCCAGAGACCGCCCAGGGGACAGCAGGGGAGGAAGTCCCGGCCCCAAGCTGTTCCCCACCCTGCCCAGCTCCTGCCTACAGCGTACCCAGCCTGAGATGGCGCCTGCTCCAGCCTGCAGCTCTGGGCACCAAGAATGGAGCGGTGCAGGGCAGAGCCTTCCTGAGTCCCAGAAGGAGGCCACTCACTCCCCGGATGGGGTCGCCGTGGGGGCTCCCTGAGGATCAGGGCCCCCGGACTCAAGTCAGATCCCGGAGGGCAGTGGCCAGGTCATCTCGGTCACTTCTGTGTCCCCGGCTGCCAGAGCAGAGCCTGGTGTACAGTAGGTGCTCAATGAAGACTTGTGACCTGAAAGAACAGGAGCAGTTTTGGAGAGCTCCTGTCCTCTGCTCAGAATGGGAATACCCTGTGAGGTGGGAGCTGTGACCAGCTCCCATTTTACATTTGAGGGAACCCAGAGAGGTTGAGTGCTTTGCTCAAGGCCACACAGCCAGCCAGGGACAACTGCCTTTCAACCCAAGCCAGCCTGCCAAGCATGGTGCATGTCACTTCTTGAGGGATTCAACGTCGGTCTCTCCCACAGGTGGCTGGGCTGGTTTTGGTCCCTGTTCATGTATTTTGACCTGGCACATCATAGGTGCTGAGTAATAATTTGTTAAGTGAATTATAAAAGCCCCGATGAGTTACTTTTCTGGGAGCCATTTCTTCATCAGCACATTGGACGTACTGTAAACACAGATCTCCCAGGGTTTTCAACAATGAAAAGAAAGCAGGGGGAGAGGTTGTGGCTGGGCAGAAAGAGCTGGAGTCCCCCAGGGCTTGTTCAACCTGCCTTTCCAGCTGTGTGACCACAGACAGGTGTCTTGCCCTCTCTGAACCTGTTTCTTCATCTGTGCGGTGTGGTAGTTTGGATGCTGGGAATCTAGGTTCTGCAGGCCTCTAGGTGGGCAGTGGAGGCCCCAGAGCTCCCCACCCCGGAGGGAACAGGTGCCCCTGGACCACCTGCCTAGCAGGCAGGCGGAGGGCCAGGCTCTCTGGGCTCCGAGTTTCCTCGCTGGGGCTGCACAGGTCTTTGCTCACAGGCGTCAGCTATGGGCTGGGCAGTGCCCTGGGGAGACCAGAACTATGAATCTTGAGTGCAGATGGAGAGGAGGGGAGCGGGCCCAGCCCATTTCAGCAAAGGCTGAAGTGACAGCAGCTCCCCAAGAAGAGGCAAGTTGGAGCAGCAGGAAAAACACACAAACGGGTTTGACTTCTGCTTGCTGTGTGACCTTGAGCAAGTGCCCTGCCCTCTCTGTTTCTGGACCTCTATTGTCTCAGCGAGAAAGCGGGATGAGCATGGCGGCTGCCTCCAGAGCCGCCCCAGCAGGTGCTGGTTTGTGGACCCCCAGGTGCTGCCTCCGAGTCACAGAGATCACAGCAGGCAGCTGGGTGGGAAGAGGGCCCCCCTTGAGTCTGAGGACAGAAACTCCTCAGGAGAAAATGCATGAGAGAATCCCAGACAGCAACGCAGTGCGGAGGAATTACAGTTATCTTGGAGCAGTGATGGCGAAGCTTTTAGGGCTTTCAGTGATACAAACAGCCTGCTGCCACACACAAGTCAAGTTCCCCACCACTGCCCTGGAGGGTGACAGGCTGGGGGTCGGGGTGTGCTGTGTGTGGAGGGGACTCCGGGCTTCCCCACAGCAAGGGCAAAGGCCCTGGGGTGGGACCAAGCTTTTGTTTGCGTTGGGAGGCCTGGCTGAGCCTCTACCTGCCCCAGGAGGGGTCTGGCCTGAGGGGACCAGGCCCTGGGGCAGGCCCTCCAGGGACCGCTAATATCCTGAGTGCGGGTGACAAGACACAGTCCCGGGTGGTGGGGTGGGGCGAGCTCTCCATAAGCAGTCACAGCTCGTAAAGCATCAAAGCCGAAGGCCTGGCCCAGACCCGGCACTTCCTGCAGAGCTGGGAGGTGTCAGCAGGCCTCTCAGCACAGCCTGCCCTGGAGGTCTCAGTGCTGCAAGGGGTAAGTCCTTGAGCCTGGCTGGGCCTCAGTTTCCCCACCTGTCTTGCAAGTGGGCACCCTGGATGCCTGCTTCATGCCACGTCTCCTGCAAGAGCTCGGCCTGACCGCAGGTCTGGGGGCTCCAGCGCACTCCGGCGTCTGTGTGACTCCGGTGGTGGCACCCGCCTGGCCCCATGTCCGAGTCTGGATCCGGGAACCCACTTGAGCAGCTTCAGGCTGTGAATTCTACCCCTGATTTAGAGTCACTGTGAGTGAGCTGGTCAGGCGTCAGGGGAGACTTGCTGCTGAGCTTTGGCTTCTGGGACCAAGACAAGCAGGGAGAGGCCCAGAGGTGTGAGACTTGCAGGTGGGAAATCTGTGTCCTGCTCCGCCCAAGGCCAGGTGAGGCCACTTTCCCTGAACTCTGGGGCCTGGGGGTCCCACCAGCTCTCTCGGAAGCTCTTCCCTCAGCTGCTGCTTGGGGAGATTTGGGGGCCCAGAATTCACCTCAGTCTGCCCCCTGCCCAACTCTACCCTCCTTGTCCACCTGGGCATGGGGCTCCTCCTCCCGGATCTGTTCCCAGCCCCCCATGGCTTCTCCTCATCTGGAAAACCCAAGCCCCCCACCCAAGACCCCAGGCCTGGCGGGGGGCCAAGACGTCCCCTCACTCAGACTGTCTCACGGCTTTCTGTTTTGTTTCCAGCCAAATTCCCAGTTCCTGAGACAGTGGGTGCTTATGGAGGGCGTGAAGGGGCCCTGGCAGCTCTCCCCTGGGAGGCCGGTGCAATTGCCTGCCCCTGTATGAAGGGGAAATCAAGGCTGAGCTGGGGAGGAGGGGCAGCACTTTGCCCCAGATCTCAGGCAGCTGAGGCAGGAGAGTCTCGGCCTTGAAATAATGTCCGCGGCAGCTGAGACAGCTTGTGTGCACCTATTATGTGCTGAGCACCGTTCTGGGTGCTGGAATAGTTGGTGAAGCCAAGCAGCCAGGCACCTAGCCTAGGGGGTGCTGTACAGAAGACAAAATCCTCTGAGGGGCCCCTGTGGAGGGGACTCATGCTCTCCATGGTGCACCTGAGGAAACTGAGGTCAGGGAATTAGGCCACTGGTCTTCAGCATTAGCAGCACCACAGAGGCCCCAAATTACAGGCTCTGGCTTTACACCACGTGTTCTCATGGTTAGGGCAGAGGTCGCTTCCCAGTCTTCCCAGAGTGTACCCAGCACTGGGTATGGCCTGGAACATCACACCTTTGCCACCTCAAAGGGACCTGCCCTGTGCCTCCAGCATGGACAACTGGCTTCCTTCCCATTCACACCTGGGACTTCTGCTGCTACCCTAGTGGTAGCCACTCTGCTGTGTGACCTTAGGCAAGTTGCTATGCCTCTCTGATCTCCCAGGCTCCATGGGGTTGGGGCTCCAGCATCCACACTTCTTGCCACGCCTTCACTGCTGTTGGCCAATCCCTGCAGGCAGTAACCTCGATGCAGCCAGGGCTTGGCCCCTCCTCTTTCACAGAGAGAGACTGAGGCACAGTGGCTTTTCTGGAGCCTGGCCTTCCCTGCTGTCCCTGTGGCCTGTGCTGGGAGCCCAGCAACCATGGTGCTTTCCCATGACCTCGGGTGGGGGACCGCCTGCCATTTCCTGTTTGTTCAGGCAGGACGGGGGCAGGCCTGAGGGATGCAGGACTTCCCACGGCTCCGCCCCTGCAGAGCAGCAGTGAAGGCGACACCGGGAGCCCCTGGCAGCCAGGGGCCATCCTCTTGGTCACCTCGGTGTCCCTGCCCTGTCCCCACCCCACCACCCACCCTTAGATTCCCTGGCTGGGCGTTCACCGTTCAGTGAACAGACTTAGTCCTGACCCTCAGGAGGCCCCAAGGCCATGACCTTGGGCCACGAATCCCCCTCTCTGTTCCTCAGTTTCCCCTCTGTCAAACAAGGTCATTATGAGGAAGAATGAGAGGTCGCCTGCTCAGCCCTTCAGAGCCACTGCCCCAAAGGAGGGGTCACCCAGTCCTGACACTGGCTTCCCCTATTATTTCCCAGCCAGAGACTCAAGGCCCTGGCAGGGAGGGGACCCTTGTGAGAACACAGCCATGCAGTGCTGGATGGTGAGCCCGAGGCCTTGCACATGCCAGGCAAGTCAGGGTTACCTTTTCTTTTCTTTTCTTTTTTTTTGGTACCGGGGATCGAACTCAGGTCCTTGCGCTTGCACAGCAGGCGGCGAAACCACTGAGCTAAATCCCCGGCCCTTCTTTTCTTTTCTTTATTCTTTTTTTGTTTGTTTTTTGAGACAGGGTCTCATTATGTAGCCCAGGCTGACCTGGAACTCACAGCAGTCTTCCTGCCTCAGCCTCCTGAGTGCTGGGATTACAGGTGTCCACGCCTGGCATGTTTTCCTCTTATTGCTGACATCGTGCCCATTTCCTTCTGTTGTAAACGAGGCCCATTGTCATTTCCTTCCAAGCCCATCAGGATCCTCAGCCTCAAAGTCTGGAGCTGAGGCGTCTGTGTCACCCACCCCATCATCCCAGTCCTCAGAGAGGGTGATGTGGGGCTCAGGGTGGAGCAGCGAGTGGAGGGCACTTTCGGGGTCCCCGGGTGGATCAGCATGGTCCCGCCTCACAGAAGAGGCAAGGAAGTGGCCGGCGGCCCTTCACCCTCCGGGAACACCTGGCGGGCGTGCTGGGCCGGAGCAGCCTCAGGGCCGAGAACTCCCGAGCCCCTTCCCACGAGAAGAAGCCAAGCCAAGAGGGCGCCTGGGCCTGTCACCAGCTTCCAAGGGGCGAGGGGCCTGACAGGCTCCCAGCCCGTGGCCCCGAGGTGCCCTTGCCGGAATGCTCATCCCCCCCTCCCCCAGCCGGAGGCTCCGCTGGGGCTGGGCCCGGCCGGCATCACTTCCTCAGGAACCTTCCTGGCTGGGAGGCCGAGGTCACAGCTTGACACTTGCCCTGGGGCTTCCTCTTTCTTAACGCGTGTCTTGAGCACTCCCACTCCACTCGCACTCGGAAGGGCCCTGGCCCTCGAGACTCAGCGTCAGCTTTGCCGTCGTCATACCTGGTGCGTCACCTGCCCCACTGGGGCGTGAGTGAGCCGCTGCAGGGTCCCCTCCTGAGGAGACAGCAGCCACTGCCCTGAGCAACAGCATTTGGCCTCTCCCGGCCTTCCGGCTGCATCCGCACCTGCTCTGCCCCCTCGGCTCCTCCGCAGCGCAGCTCAGCTCTAGGCACACAAGGGTCTGGTCTGTTTGGTCCACTGCCGAGTCCCTGCCACTTAGCGCAGTGCTGGCGCACTGCAGGCGCTTCGCTGTCTGTGGGAGAAGGGAAGGAGGGATGAACAACAAATTTCAACAAAGTGGGGTGTGGGGCTGCGCACCTGCAATCCCCGATCTCTGGGAGGCCGAGCAGGAGGACAGCAAGTTCAACCCCAGCCTGGGCACCTTAGAGACTTAGTGAAACTGCCTCAAAACAAGAAATAACAACGCAGTCACTGCAGTTTGCTTGTTCAGGTTTTCATTGGCTCATTCGGCACACACAGTACTGTCTGGGGAGCAGACCCCGCCCGGGCTCTGGGAGAACCGGCACTCGGTGTCAGGCAGGCGGGTGGGGTGTGGGGCGCCTTGGCCAGGCTGCTGGGAGGGGTCCCGGTGGCAGAGGCAGGGCAGCCCCGCCCAGCTGGCAGAGTCACAGGGCTGCCGTCACTGTGGGAGGCCCAGGTCACTAAGTGCTACCACAGCCGCGTCACAGGGAGCCAGGAGAGCTGGAGGCCAGGCTGGCTTCCCCACAGAGTTGCTCACTGTCATCACTGTGATGTGGCAACCCGGCCACTCGCTGTTCAGACTGTTTTCAGCTTGCAAAAGGGTCCCAGTGGTGCTTCATCACCTATGTTCCCACCTCCCAGGGGGCCCTTGGGGACCCTGAGCCTTCCCCTGGCCTGTGCAGCCCTTCGAGTCCCTGTGTGATTTCCTGGTGTCCCTTCCTGGGTGTATGCTGCTGTGCTCCAGGGCAGGTTGCATGGCAACTCTGAGCCTCAGTTCTGCATCTGTAAAATGGGGAAGCAGCCCCCTCCTTGGAGGTTGTGGTGGGGCTCAGATGTGGGCACCCATGGAGAGCACATGCCACAGAAAGTGCCACCTGTCAGCCACCATCGTTGTCCTTGTTGGACACCCAGAGTGGCGGCACGACTTCAGGTGCATTGAGAATGAATCTTTTGATTTCTTTTTCTTTTTTTTTTAGGGGACTGGGATTGGACCCAGGTCCTCGTCCATGCCAGGAAAGTGCTCTACCAATGAGCTGCACCCCCAGTCCCTCTTCATTTACAGAGTCCCACTAAGTTGTCCAGACTGGCCTCAAGATTGCCACCCTCCCGCCTTAGCCTCCTGGGTAGATGGGTTACAGATGTGTGCCACCACACACAGCTTGCACGTAGGTGTTACAGGGTTCGCTCTGGCTGTAGCTGGAGTGTGATCTGCAAGGAGGACACTGGGCGTGGGGAGGCTGAAGGGACAGAGTCCTGTCCTCCTGTTGGAGAAGGGGTGGACTTAGGGCTGAGGGAGCCGCACACTCTGACCCGCTGGGCCTCTGAGTTTCTTGGAAATAAGCTCAGGATGTGATAGCTGGCAGGGATGGGGTCAGCAGCACCTCCACTCGGAGTACAGTTGGGCAGCAGCCCTCGGCCCAAGGGCTGCTCACCGCTGTGACTGACCAGGCCCCTTCTGGGAATGGAGCTCCTCTGCCACCGTGGGTGGCATCCCACCAGGCCGCTCCCAGCATTGTTCCCGCCAGCCCCAGATGGAAGCCAGCCAGCAGCATGTCACGAGGCCTCTCCAACTGTCCATAGGCTTCAGAATGTTCTGGAGCCCGGGGAGAGACAGGATGCTGGGGGCCACACAGCCGGGGCCTGGGTCTCAGCTCAGCCATCACTGCTCGAGGAGGGAAGGTGCCCTACCTCATCGTTTCGTTTCCTCCTCTGTCAAACGCGGTGGTGACAGGGCCTCCAGATGGGGTCACCTCACGTGTGTCAACTCCGTGGAGAGCCCTCTGGAGGGGTGGTGTCCCGCATTGTCCCTCTTGGTGTGGGTTAACCCACGAGAGAACAGCCAAGGGCAGGGTGTGCTATGTGGGCATCACTTGGAGGAAAAGGCAGAGCCACCGCACAGTGTGCTGTGCGTGCACGAGCAAGAGCCACGACCGGGCCACGGGACTCTGTGTGGCTGAACAGGGACCCCACGCTCATGGTAGACCAGTTAGCCCTGCTCCACTGTGGAGCTACTGCACTTCCTTTTCCAACCTACTCCATGCACACTGACCAGAAAGAAATTCTTCGAGAGGCTTCCTTCCTCAGGGAAAGCCCTCGATTGTCCGGGCCCCACCCTGGAGTCCCGGCCTGTGTGTGGCCCAGTCTCCCCTCACCGCCACCACAGCTGCTGACGTTCCTAGCTCCCGGCCTTGGAGCAGGTCCGAGCTGCAGCCCCACAGGAGCTGGGCTCTGCAGAGACCCCCCAGAGCTGCCACGGCTCCAGGCAGTGTGGGGTGTGGGGGATAGCCGGGCAGGGTGGGGGGGTCCCGGCTGACTGATGAGGACTCCAAATGCTCCGCAGCCCGGCTGCTAATCACTTCCAGATTGGCCGGGTCAGGGCCAGGGCCGCCGCCGCCTGGCTCCATAAACAGCCCGTCGCTCCAGATGGCGGCTGGCTCCAGCCTGGCGAGCAGGTTCATGAGAGACTGGGGGCGGCAGCAGGTGGAGGACCCCTGGCCGCCAGCCGGCCTCGGCTGCCTTGCACACACTCTGCCTGCATCAGGGATCCTGGGCTGGAAGGCTCTGCAGGGGGTGAGCCCATTGCTCAGAGGAGGGCAACTGAGGTCCAGAAGGGCCAGGGGATGGAGTGGGGACAAGAGGGCTCCTGGTGGGTTGGCTCTGGGTTTGCTCCGGTTCTGGGGATCCTGCACAGGGGTGCAGTGCTGCCCGGAGGAAGGAGGACAGGCAGGGGAGGGAGGCATCATGGCTGCTGGGCAGGGTTCTGGTTCTGGCTTGAACTCTGAGCGAGTGCAGTCTTTCCACTCTCTGGGTCTCAGTACAATGGAGCTGTCACGAATACAGACCTGGAAGGATCGCTGGAGGTCAAGCCGTGGTACGGCAAAGGGCTCATGCTGCTCTTCCTGGTGCTTCTCCATCCCGGCTTCTCCTCCCACCTGACTGGCTTCCTGCCACCAGTCTCTTGCTTTGTGCCAGGCACTGTGCCCTCCCTGTGCCAATTCTCACAGAGCGTCCCTGCCACCCAACCCGACAGGTGCCTGGTGCTTTTTGAGACAGGGTCACACTGTGTGGTCGAGGCTGGCCTTGAACTCATCACAGTCCTCCTACATCTGCCTCCCAAGTGCTGGGCTCACAGCCTCTCCCGGCTACCTGAGGTTGATGCTGTTGCCTCCTATACAGATGAGGACACAGAGGGTCAGGGATGCAGCAGGACGAGTAGATGGGGCACCGCTGGAAGAGACACAGCCGGAAGTGCACCCGGAGCCCCGAGCTCACACAAACCCCGAGCTCCTAGCACAGGAAATAAGGGCCTCAGCCCAGGGTCCCCCGACTAAGGGACACGGAGCCCCGGCCTGACCGCCTGCCTGTCTCCAAATGGAACTGAACCCCGAGGGCCCTGGCTGTCACATGGGTGCCAGGGGGAGGCCTCATTCTTGGGGAGCTGGCTGCAGCTCAGGTGGGGTTTCTGCCCTCTGGGTCCCCCCTTCCTGAGCAAGGACACAGCCCCTCATCGCCTGTGCCCTGGTTCTCACCACCTTACCTGTGCCAGCACAGGGCAGCCTCAGCAGGGCCTTTGGGGGCAGAGGCCGTGGAGGGGAGGCTTCCTTCCCCGAACTGCACTTCCGGCAGGTTCCTAATTTATCAATGCCCCTGAGTGGGTGACTACTGCTACCCCATCTTACAGGGGGCAAGGGACCAGGAAGGTTGAGTGATTTGTCTGAGGTCACACAGCTGAGGCTGGATTTGAACCAAGGCTTCTGGCTCCTGAGCACTCATCCTTAACCACATGTCCCTCTCCCACTGAGTCTGACTCACGCCATTGCCTAGCACATAGTAGGTACTTTTATGAGGCCCCTCCACCTCCACCGGCGCGTGGATTTGGATTTCGATCCAGCCTTGAGGTCAGCGGCCTGTTCTGCCCTGTGCCCGGGAGGAATGTCCTTGGTGGCCTCGGCCCGGGTCCGAGAAGAAAGGCAGCCTTGTGGGCGAAAGGTGAGCCGCTGGGTGGGCGCGGGCATGTTTACCCAGGGCCGGCCGTGTGGCTCGGGGTGGCGCCGCTGTCAGCGCGCCGGCTGCCCCGGGCCTGTGCTGGGCTCCAGATGTGCGGCGGCTCCAGCCGGCCGGGCCCCGCCCCCGCGCACAGAGGGGCTTTATCAAAAGCGGCTGTGGGGAGGCCCCAGAGGCCGCCTGGCTCCAGCCTGCTGCTGGCTCCGAGCCCCGGGTAGGCGAGCGCGGGGCCTGCAGAGTCCATTCCTCTCCGCCTGGCTCCGGGCAGGCGAGGGCCGCGGCTCGGGGCCGCGGGTCTGCCAGGAAACCAAAGGCCCAGCAGCCAGGAGAGGTGGCAGGGGAGGAACGCCCTTCACCGCTCTGCAGTGCACCCACGCGGGGGAGCCCCCGGGAGAGGCTGCAGAACTCGGGATGGCATGAGCCACCAGAGGGGGACACCAGGGAGGAGCAGCCCAGGGCCAGCGCGGTGGCTCCTTCAAGCAGGGGAAGTCGAGACAGCATTTCAGGGCCCGATCTATCCAGAATATTCCTTTACCTCTGTTCTTTTGGTGCTGGGGCTTACAAGGGCTTGCACATGCTGGGCAAGTGCTCACCCAATGAGCTGCACCTCTAGCAGTTTTTATTTTGAGACAGGGTCTTGCTAAGTCGCTGGCCTTGAACTTGTGATCCTCCTGCCTCAGCCTCCCGTGTAGCTGGGTTTACTCGTACTCTCTTGTGCCACCACACTAGGCTGCTCCAGAATATTTTCTTTCTTAGGGAAGGGGGTGGGGAATGCTATGTTATATTCTCTTTGTTAGCCCGAGCTACTTTGTAATGATAACAGCTGGGATGAGAGAGAAAAAAAATAAAGAGAATAAACGGACTCCTCCCATGCTCAGCCCTCCTCCTGTTAACATGGCTTATGGTGCTTTCTAGAGATTGTATGAGAACCCACATCTTCTCTTTCCAATTTTGTTTTGTTTTGTTTTTACAAATAGTATCCAAATACACACACACATACACACACTGCTCTGACCTTGGCTCTTTCCACTTAACAACACACCCCAGCCCTCTCTGTAGCTTCATCCTCTTCATAGTTGTGTAATATTCCACAGTGCCTTGGTTTCCAGATCCTTTGTGACATCCAGGTAGCTGCCCGTGGCTGCTCACTACTGCAGGCCACCCTGAGGCGGGGATCTTGTGTCTTTGAGGGCTCAGGCATATTTATTTTGGTTTTGTTGGTACTGGAGATCTAACCAAGGGCCTGGCACATGCTCGGTAGCTCTGATGGAGTCACACCTCCAACCTCTTCAAGGCCTGTCTTTTCTTTTTAGCAGTACTAAGGATTGAAACCAGGGCTTTCTTCTGAGGACATTGCCAACCTTTTTTTTTTTAGTTTTGAGGGTCTTGCTAAGTTGCCCAGGCTGGGCTTGAAGTTGTATCCTCCTGCCTCTGCCTCCCAGAGTGTGGTATCAAAGGTGCCTCCCTCTCCAGAGCCTCACTAACTTGCCCTCCCCAGAGTCTGTGCTGCCCATCCTGCCTCTGGGGTTAGGGACAGATGCCAGCGAGGGAGCAGTTCTCAAGGGGTCCCTTGTACCACCAGCCAGCGGAGCCCTGTCTTGCTTCCATTTCTTTCTGATTGCAAAGAGAAACACATTCATTGAGAAACTTTTTTTTTGGATTTTGAGACAGGGTCTCCCTGTGTAGTTCTGGCTGGCCTTGAACTCACTATGTAGCCCAGGCTGGCCTCACTGAGAAACTTTATAAAACAAAGAAATTGCCAAGTTAGAAAGCGATGCTTCCTCCCAACCCACAGGACCCATCCAGCCCACCCCTGGGGCTGGCCAGAGACTAATGTCCGGGTCCCAGGGGAAGCTGCCCAGCATCCTGTGTCCCCAAGCCTGACAGTCTGGAAAGGCTGCTGTGAGAAGCACATGAGGTGAGGCTAGTACAGGGGTAGCCTCCAGAAATCTCCCAAAGTGGGGGTTGCAGCCAGCACCCCTGACCTGTGCCGACCCTGCGCCTCCAGCACAGCCCTGGGGTCTTCTTCCTGCCCCATGCCCACACCTCCCACCACGCCTGACAGCCATGCAGGTCACACAGCTGACAGGCAGGTCCCCTCCTCTCACCTCTCAGCGCCTCCTCCTCCTCCTCTGCTCTGCCCTGGAGCCCGAGCCCAGCTTCCCTGCGGCCCGCTGGCCACCTCGTCCTTGCTGACTGGACAGAGCTGCTCCCTCAGGTCCCCAGCTTCCTTCTGGCCTTACCCCACAGTCAGTTGGCCAGAGGGATCCTGTTAGGCTGAAGAGTCCAGTGCATCCCTCAGGGCAAGGTGCCGAGGACCCAGGCTGGGTGCTACCTGACACCCTTGGGGAACCACCTGGCCCAGCACAGCCAGGCTGAGGCCAAGCAGAGCGAGTCAGGGACCATCTGGGACACAGGCGAAGGCAGCACCAAGCCCACAAACCTGCAGAATGTGGCATCTCCCCTCGGCTCGCCTCCTCCCACAGCCTCTGTCTCTCCCAGTCATGGTTCCTCCCCATCTTCGGTCCTGTTTCAGGGGGACCAGCCCCCAGGGACCTTCCCTGCCCCTGCCAACCCTGCCTCAGCACAGGCCCCTCTGCCACACTGCCTCCTCCAGGAAGCCCCCCTGATGTGTCCCCACTGAGCGCCCACACCCCACATCCCCCTCTCCACACACCTACCCTGAGTCCCACTGACCTGTCTGTCGGTGTCGCCAGCCACACCCAGCTCCCCGAGGGCCAGACGGGCCACAGGGCTCACTGGCAACCTGGTAAATGCCAGCAGGGTGACAAGTGACCCCTCGCTAGGGCCCTGATGTCTGGGACAGAGAGCCAGATGCTGAAGGCTGACTGCAGAGTCTCGGCCCTGAGGGACCCGCAGGTCCCTGACCAGGCCCGGCAGGAAATGCCCGTGTCCTGGAGGCCTCACAGGGCCCAGCCCCGACTGCACCAGGGATGGCTGAGAAGGTGGGGGAGCCCAGGCCTCCCCAACCCCCCAGCACGTGGGGACCCCTGACTGTGTACCCACTAGGACTGGGCAGCCTAGAAAGTGTGCCCCAGGGAGCTCACAGCTTACAGGGGTGACGGCGACAATGGTGCAGTGATGCTGGGAACATTGGCCCCTCTGAGAGTCACCTGGACAGCGGGCTTAAGGAGGGGGAAAACCGGGCGCTTTCCTGTCAACACTCCTGATTTCTTTTAATAGGAAGCAGTCTGTTTTTTTTGGTACCGGGGATTGAACTCGGGCCCTGTGCTTGCAAGGCAGGTGGCGAAACCACTGAGCTAAATCCCCAGCCCCTGGAAGCAGTCTTTTTAATAAGTAAACATTACAAATTCCTGAGTAGGGCTGGGATGGAGCTCAGTGGTAGAGCACTTGCTTAGCACATGTAAGGCCCTGGGTTCCATCCTCAGCACTGCAAAAAAACCAGCCCAATTAAGATAAAATACCACCATGCTGCCCAGGGACCTGGGAGCCTCAAGGGGGCCCCTGACATGGCTTGTGGATCTGGGAGGCTCCCAGGGGGGAGGGGGTCTCTGACTGAAGCCCTGGATGCATGAGAGGGGACTTGGAGGCCACCGCACAGGCCCAGGCAAGGCAGGCCTCTTCTTGGTGCCCAGAGCCTGGCCCTGGGTGTTCCTGGGTCCAGGGTTTCGTGGCGGAGCCTGCTGGGCCTGTAATGAAAGCCACATCTCTATAACTGTTCCCGTCTCCCCCGGCCCTGGATGGGAACTCTGCAGGGATAGAGCCTGTCCTCTTTGCTTTGGTCACTGCTCTGTCCCCGGGACCTGGAGCACATAGTTGGTGCTTGTTTGGGCTTGAACTTTGTCCCTTCCAAAATTCCTGTCCACCTGGAACTCAGGGCATGACTGCATTTGGAAACAGGCTTGGCAGACTCCTTAGTTAACAAGGAAATCATAGTGGCGTTGAGGTGATGTTCTAGAGGGTGGCTGGAGGATGTGGGAACATCAAGAGAGGGCTATGAGGGGACACAGACTGACCAGGGGGATGGCGCCACCAGTGAGGAATGCCAGGCGCCCCCAGGTCCCAGAAGATGCAGGGAGGATGGGAGCCTCGGGTAAACAGCCCTGCTGGGGAACCTCTATGGCAGACTTCCGGCCTCCAGAACTTGGGAGGACATACTTCTGTGTGTGTGTGTGTGTGTGTGTGTGTGTGTGTGTGTGTGTGTGTGTGTTTCTTTTTTCTTTACTTTTCTTTTTTTTTTTTTTGGTCTTTAAAATTCAGGCTGGGGGCCAAGGATTTAGCTCGGTGGTTTCGATGCCTGCTGCTCAAATCCAAGGACCCAAGTTCGATCCCCAGTACCAAAAAAATTTTTTTAAATAAAAAAATAAAAAAATAAAATTCAGGCTGGCCTTGAACTTACTCTGTAGTGCAGGATGAATTTGAGCTCAAAATGATCGTCCTGCCTCAGCCTTCCTGGGGTTACAGGCATGTGCCATCACGCCCAGCCATGTTTCCTTGGTTTTAAATTTCTGTGTCTGAGACCAAGTTTGCCCTAAGAAGCTCACACAGGTTTTGCTGTAGGGATTAAGATACTGGGTGGTGAGCAAAGCATGAACCAAGGACATCTGTGGGCAGGCAGGGCGAGTGGATGAAGGGCTGGGTCTGTATGTGGGGCTCCTGCTGCCTTGGTGGGGAGCCGGACGAAGTGTACCAGGGATGGTGGATGTGAGGAGCCGCAGACCCCAGCCCGGCCCCAGGACTCTCTCCCTCCCTCGCTATGGCCTCACAGTGCCCACTCTGGGAGTCCACCCCGTGCAGGCCAAGCCAAGCAGGGCGAGGAAATTCCATACCTGTCCGCCCTCATTCTCTCGGGCTCCAGAGGTTGGGAGCAGCAGGATGCGTAACACTGAGCTAGATCTGGGCTCTGTGCTGAGTGCTGTTTCTTGTCGAGCCTCGGTTTCCCCATCAGCGAGGTGAGGGAAGGTCTCCCCACTTTGCAGCAGCTGTTGTGGAGACTGGCAGCCAACGTGATCTGGTGGAGGACCAGTGCACTGCAGGCTAAGAGAAGGGACTAACAGCTGGGCATGGTTGTGCACCCCTGTAGTCCCAGCACTTGGGAGGCTGAGGCAGGAAGATCTTGAGTTTGAGGGCAGCCTGGGCTACATAGTGTCTCAAAAAAAAAAGTAAGAAGAAGAAGAAAGAAAAGATAAACTTCCAGAGAGAGAGAGAGAGAGAGAGCACGCTATGAATCCCACTGGACTTGCCAGGCTCAGAGCTTTCCAATGCCCTGACTCCTGCCCTGTGCGGGGGTCCCCACAAGGCCAACCCATCCCCCATGGAGCTGGACACCGTTGGAGGGGCCCAAGCTTAGATTTCATGCCCATAAAATGACTGGACTCAAAGCATGGCTCAGACTGGGAGGGTTTTGGAGTTGGCTCAGGGCAGGAGCGGGTGTGAAATTCCGGCTGTCTCTGGCTCTCTCTGGGGAGCCCACCCTAAACAGGGGCCCCCCACATGGTGTCCAGGGCTGGCAGGACAGTGGTGGTGCAGAGGTCACTTGTCATTCTAGCAACAATCTGGATTCTCTAGTGAGAGGGGCAGAGGGTGGGGCCTTGGGCCCCGAACCTGGCAGCCCCCTCTCTGCTCTGCCACATGACCTGCTGTGTGACCTCAGCCAAGCTGCCCAATATCTCTGAGGCTTCGTCTGCCAAATGGTAAACAATATGCTTGGATCACAGGGCTGCGGTAAAGGGACCTGAAGACTTTAGTGACACTGGCCCAGACTCTGGACTTTGCTGGTGCTGTCACCAGCTCTGTCCCTGTGATTTTTCCTAGCGTCACAACCTTGACTTTCTCTCTCACGGCACCACTGGCTGGCCCTGCCGCCCACCGCTGAGGTGGGCCTTGCCCCCATGCTGCCGTCGCAGAGCCTGATGACAGAGCGGGACACATGCAGGGGCACACAGCAACTGAGAGGCAGGAGCCTGAGGATCTGGGGAGAGACAGGAGCCCAGGGCCATGCTGCTCCTGCCAGGCAGGGGGAGCAGCTGAGCCCACGCAGGTCCACCAGCATCCTTGGTCAGAAGCTGCCCCACGGTTGTGACACCAAAGATGTCCCCGCGTGTCCCGTGAGCACCGGGAGCTGTCCCTGGCTGCTGGCTTCTCCTGGGTGTCTCCTGTGCTGACATTGGTGTCCACACCCTGCTGTCACAGAGGGAGCCCCATCATGGGTCAGAAGAAGCCACTCCCAGCGGCCATCACTCCTGCGTCACAGATGGGGACAGGTGGTAAGTCAGGGGCCTGGACTTGAACCTCAGGCGCACGTCCTACCCACATATGCAGTCTCAGCTGGTCCCCCAGACTCAAGGACCCCGTGCTGTCAGGAGGGCCCTCTGAGAGCAGGCGCAGCAGCTGCATCTGGCTCTCGGCCCCATGGACTTGGTCACTCACCAGCAGCAGCGTCCCTGGCTGGGCCTCGCTCCCTGGCAGCAGACCCGAGGCTGTACTGGGTCTGTGAACTTGGGCCAGGAAGGCCTGGTCAGCTGGGCCTGACTTGGGACACATCTGGGCAAGCTGGGGGGACAGAGGTCACCACGCACACTGGTGTCACGCAGCCCCACTGGCCTGTGCTTGGTGCCCCCCTGGGGTCCTTGCCCGGCCAAGTGTGGGGTCACGTGTTGATGGTTTCTTGGGAAGAGCTGTCCTTGGTACAACGTCACAGGCAAGGCGGAAGAACAGGCCTGGCCAGGGGGCAGGTGGCTCATCCCTGAGGGGCAGGCCAGGCAGGCTCCCTGGGTCTAGGCCTGCAGTTGGGTGAGGCGACAGACACCAGCACCCTGCTCACTGTCACTTGGGGTCATTGGGCTCCTCTCAGTACCTCCAGGGTCCCCGGAAGGATAGGCAGGGGCCAGCCAGCTTCCTCTTCTGCAGCTTGGGCCTGACCGAGTCGCTGCCCCAGGCTGGTGGTCAGTGAGTCACCGGATAAGGTGCTTGCACCAGGAAGCACAGGGAGCCTTGACCGCTGCTCTCAGTCCCTGCTTCACCCACATCTGCCCTGGGCCCCAGGCCCCAGGCCCCAGCCCAGCCAGAAGGACAGCTCCAGACCAGACAGTGCTGGGGGCTGGGCCGAGGTCCTGGCTTCGGATACCAGCTCTGCTCAGCCACCTGGAGCCCATTCTTCACCTCACTGAGCCCCTGTGTCTTAATCTGTAAAATTCAGGCCAGGCTGAAGGCCAGCTGGGGAGGCCAGAGAGGCTTCTGGCACCCTCAGGGCTTGGGGTGCAAACTGGGGGCCCACCCTGGCCGTGGGTTGAGGCGTGGGCAGCAGAGGGCCCTGGCTCCAGGTGGTGCTGACCAGAGTTGAATTCTGCTTTGTGGCCCAGAGCTGTGTGGTCTTGGGCAGGTTGCTCAGCCTCTCTGGCCTGGATTTCATCCTGCTAATATCAGAAGCCTGCAGGGCTGTGTCGGGGAGCACTTGCCCTGGCCTGGCCTGGTGCCCCGGTGGGCTGTGCCTGCAGCAGGGGCCCCTTCCTGATGGGGAAGCCACGCTGTCCCGCGGAGCTCACACGTGGTCTTAGGCTCTGTGTCCACAACAGCCTCCCTGGAGCCTGTCCCCGGTCACTCTGGACTGGCTGGTCCATCTGGGGGTCCACGGGCTCCACCTAGCACCCCACCTTACCTCCGTGCTCTTGGGCTACAGCCTGGGGACCAGGGTCCTCTGCTGCCCGACTGCCGGGGTACTGCAGGCCCCTCGGTGGGGCCTCCGAGTCCCAACAACCCAGGAGGTGTCCTGTGGGAAGCATTTCCCCGGGACTGGCCCCTGGCTTTCTCACCTCCTTCAAAGGAACGCAGGGCCCGAAGGCCTCTGGCCCCTGGTCTACTCAGCCATATCCCTGGCCCCAGGCACCCCCAGCCCCTCACACTGGCCTCCTGGGAGTGGCTCTCAGCCCAGAACACGCCTGCTTCAGGGCTGTTTCCGCTGCCCCCAACGCTGGCATGACGCACCCCCTTATCCACTTCAGGCCCTTCCTCAGGTGCCACTTCTGTGTGCTTCCATTTCCAACACATCCCCAGCCCGTCCTGGCACCCCAGCCCCTCCCTGGGTTATTTTCCTCTCTGAGAGTATTCGTCACCACCTGATCTTCTACATCCAGTTTTTGTTTGTTTTGTTTAACACAGGGTCTCCCTCCCTGTACAGTACAAGCTGGCCTTAAACTTGTGGGGATCCTCCTGCCTTAGCCTCCTGGGGGCTGGGATTACAGGGGTGTGCCACCAAGCGCTGCTCTCCATTGGTTTTTGGTTTCTTGTCTCTCCCTACACCTCCAGTGGCCATCAGCACCCCCAGAATGTCCCCTTCACGAGGACAGGATTTCTGCATGCTGTTCCCTGCTATGTGCCCTGCTTGGCACACATCTGTGGAATGGCTGGGTCTGGGAGTGTGGGCCTGGCATGTCCCGGGGCTGGGGAAGGCTCTGTGGTTTGGAATCGCTGTGTAGACTGTGGCATGTGGGGCCCTTTGGATGCCATAGCTGGCTCAGCAAAGGGTCATGGCGGCAGTGAGGGCAGCATGGCCGGAAGTGGCTGGTCCAGCTTTCTGGCCTGCATTATGTGGGAAGAAAAAGAATCACATTCCCGGAACCCCTGGGTGGGTGCCAGAGCTTGAGGGAGGGACGTGGGGGGCCCTGCCTGCGGGTGGGGTGCCAGGGTCACTAGGTCAGTGTGATCAGGAGCTGGGGTTTGGGACCAGGCCTGAGGAGATGTCCTTAGGGCCCCAACACCTGCTACGGGGTGGGGTAGGGGAGGCCACTACCTGGGCTGAGCCACCGGTCCTGCCAGGCAGGGGATGCTTTCCCCCAGGGGCCTGAGCCAGTGGCAGGGCTGCCAGGGCCACCAGCTCACCTGATGTCCATCTGTTCATCTGCTCCCAGTGCTCACAGTCCACGTGCCCATGGGACATGTGTCCTTCTGCTGGGGTTTTTCTCCTGCTGTGCTGTACGCAGAGGGTGGGTTCAGCCCTTTGTGCCTCTGTGTCTCCTGCGTGGGCCTTGGCACACAGTGAGCACTCTAAAGGCTGGCTGGCTGGGTGGCTGGACATGAAAGCCCCATTGGGGAAGCACCAGGTGGTGAAGGCAGCTCGAGGAGGGGCTTGGGTGGGCCAGGAGGAGGCCGGGAAGGTTTGCTCCAGAACCCCTCCTCCGAGGGGGCAAGGGGCTCAGAGGGGCTGGGCTGGACACTGGAAATAAAAAAGCCAGCTGGGCCAGGCATGGTGTTGAACGCTTTAATTCTAGTACTTGGGAGGCTGAGGCAGGAGGATCGCTGTGAGTTCAAGGCCAGCCTGGGCTACATAGCGAGACCTTGTCTCAAAAAACAAAGCCAGCTGGTGGGCGCTGTGGCACACACTTATAAGCCCCTCACTCTGGGAGGCTGAGGCAGGAAGATCACAATTTTCAGTCCAGTTTGGGCAACAGAGAGACCCTAAAAAAAGGGGCGAGTGTGTAGCTCTGTGCAAAGGTGTTGGATTCAATCCCCAGAACAGCAATGAATAAATAAATTAAATAATTAAAAAATAAAAAGCTTTCACTCCCTGTACCACAGGAATGGAGAGTCCTCACTGGATCCCGGTGTCCCGCGCCTCTCCGGAGCAGTCCACGAGCCAGCCCCGTCCGGCCCCGGACTCCCGCAGCCCGCACCGCGCACGCGGGCTGGTGACCGGGCGGCTCGCGGCGACCTCGGCCAAGCGCAAGTATGCGAGTTGGCGCGCCCCCTCCCGCCTCAGGCGGGCTGGGGCCAACGGGTGGCCGTGTCTGCCCGCAGCGCGCAAGCGCCCTCTGGTGGGGCCCGTGGCCCGGTTCTGCTCTTCCCTACGACGGGGCAGGAACAGTGCAGCTAACTGGGAGGACCAGGAGTGGAAGGGCTGGGCACCGACGAACACTGAGGGTGTGGAACCCGCCCGGGGCCACACAGCTGGTGGGCAGAGGCCCCTGGCCTGGAGACCGCACTGGGAGCCGGTGATGAGGAGGTGATGAGAAGCCCGCCCCTCACTGGCGCGCTCCCGACTTTCCAGCCCTCACTCACACCTGAGTTTTTATTGAGCACCCACTGCATGCCAGACTCTGGGAGATCGCAGAGACACAGCAGCGAACACAATAGGGCCTGGCCCTGCCTTCTTGCAGCTGACGTTCCAGTGGGGTGGGGAGAGTGCAGACAATGTCCGTAAATACCATTATCAGCTGCACAGAGGCCTCTCGATAAGCGCGGCAGTCCCCGTCCCAGCCACACGCCCACCTCAACGTGATTTTTAGCCACGTCCAAGCCTTACGTGGCGTTTGCTTCTAGACACTTGGCTTTGGCCTCGATGCCTCAGGGGAGGGAGCTTCCCATCCCACCTCCTGTCCCCAGTATCTGTGGTCAGCATCCCGAGGGTGGGGCGTCATCGTCACTCTTGAATTAGTCGCTGCCCCTGCGTGGCATCTCCGGCCCCACTGCAGGGCTCCGTAGGTCAGAGGACACTGTCAGCGCCCTTCGGAGGACGGGGCAGCTGCTTCGTGCCATGTGCAGAGGCCTCAGTGCCAGCCAGCTGGCCATGGCCATAGGTGCGGTTTGTCCTGAGGTCTGGCACCTAAAACTCTGCCTACAGGGCGGGCACCGAATCTAGGCCCGAGGGATGGCTAACATCCACCTGTCCGGGGTCCTTCTTGGGGACAGGGTGACAGCAGGAAGCAGCTGAGCTCCCCAGGTGACTGACCGCAAAGCAGCACGAACCCCTCCCAGCCCACCGGCATCTTTTCTCCCACACCAGGGAGAGTAAAGCTTCGCCAGCTGACTCTTAACTTCTGGCTGAGCAAGGGGAAGGCCCTGAGGCTGAGCCAACTTCCTCTGTGGCTCGGTGCGGTGCTCGGGGGACAGGGACACAGGCCAGAAGGAACATGACTATCCTCTCACTCCTGAGGGGAAGGGCAAGAGGCCACACGGATCTGCTGCAGACAGGCAGGTCAGGTGGCCACACACCACCAGAGCAGCCAGGCAGTGAGAGAGCCAGCCGCGTCTCCACCCTGAGGGACCCAGCCTGTGGAGACCCCTGTCTGCTTTCCTGCTCGCCAGCCTGAGGGGGCACTTTCTGCACCTGTGGCTTTGCCATCTCAGGACACTGAGGAGCCCTCCCTACCCCTAAATTCCTAGGTGAAAACACGGACAGCGCAGGAGGACCTGGTGACAGGAACAGGGGCTTGGAGCCCACTAAGCAAAACCTTCTCTCTATAAAAAGAACTTTCACCCCAGGCAGTGGCACATACTTGTAACCCCAGCACTCTGGGAGGTGGAGGCAGGACCCCAACTCCCAGCCAGCCTGAGCAACTTTTGGAGACTGTCTCAACATTTAAAAAGGCCAGGATGTGGCTGGATGAGAGGCCCTGGGTCCAGTCCCCAGTACCGGCACTTGGCCAGGGAGGGGCATTCCATGAAATGACAAATACTGTACTCTGTTTTGAGTTTTACCAATACAAATTTTGGCAGAAATTTTGTTTTCTCATTATAGAAGCACTTATGTAAAGAGCCCCAACTTTGCCTGTTAGTCTGAAAATCCTAAATATTCTTCCACAAAGGGCTGAACCCCACAGCATCTGAAACATTAAATTCTGTCCCTAATTAATATGCCGAGAGGAAGAAGGGCACAGCCTATTAAATATTAACGCACACTTTATTATATTAAAATCAGGCAATGGTCTGACAATAAAAAGGCTGCTTATGGAATACTGTTAAGTGAAACTTTACTTAGAGGATGTTAAATCCTTAGAACTAAGGTTTCCCCCAGAAAAAGATGAATGGAAACATCTTTGCTTTTCAGACTTGACAGTTACTGTTTCAAAAGGTGGTTTTACACAGTTTAAAAAAAAAAAAACCCTCCGGAACACCATGAATTGCCTTTATTTCAGTACGCATCCACATCTCAGCATTTAGTGGTCCTGAACAGAAAGTGGGAAGCACAGCAGGTGCCAGAGACCAGGCCTGCCAGTCCCAGGTCCGCTGCACACCGAGCCGCTCCTTAGTCTCTGCTGAGCATCTGAGAAGCAGCAGCACCAAAGCCAAAGTCCGCACCCGGCCAGGTTCCTTGTTCCAGCTGTCAGATTCTGAACTAGACCCAAATGGAGGCAAGGGTGACCGCACAATGCCCGTGTAGGCCTTCTTCAGCATCTTGAAGTGAAGTGCGTATGAGGAAAGGGAACCATCCAGAGGGACTGCGTGTGCTCAGTGTCCTCGTGTGGCCTTGCTCCGGGCCTGCCCAACAGGGATGGGGCACTGGCAGGTCTCTGCTCTTGGCTGACGGTGACAGCAGGTGGCAGAGCCCAGGATTCATTTCCCAGCTGGTGGAGAACAAATAAATGTGGTTCCAAAACTACATGAGGGCGGTCAGACTCTTTCCAACCTTACCTGATGGCTTCTGGCCAAAGGAAGGGTTGTGGACAGGTGGAAGGAAGGGTAGTGACAGTGACCAGGGAGAGGAGGAGGAGGGAAAAGCAGCACCCCTCAGTCAAGGTGGGGGAGAGAAGGAGGAAAGCCCTGAATTCCTCACCGAAGGCCAATTTCAGAGGGGAACAGAGGGTTACAATCTATGGTTTGGCCAAGGGTGGGAGTGGAAGAGAGCGGGACGGGTTGATGGCTTGGAAGGGGCGTCATTTAAGACTTAAGAAAGAAAGCAGGGTGCAGGCAAAGCACCCGCACACCCAGCAGTAGTCCCACAGGCTGCGACCTGAAACCTTCACATCTCCTCAACCAGCCAGCCCAGGCCAGGGCTCCAGGGGCGGAGGCGGCAGGGAGGGGAGCAGGCGGAGCCCCGGGCCGTGTCATCAGCAGCAGGGTGATTGTGTGATGTGTCCTTTCACAGTCGAGCTGGACGTGCCCCACCAGTCATAGTGGGAATCAATTTAAACATACTTTCTTGATCCCAGAAGTTCAACTACCTGGACAGTGGTTACACTTGACAGGATGATTTGTTATAGCACAACTTATGTATTTCAAATGGACAAAAAATTAGTATCATTTACAGTATCTTAGGGTAAACTGCCTTTCAATGGGAGCTTCCTTTCCAGTACTTTGAGGTCTATAAGATGTAACTAGAAAATTTACTACTGTGGAAAATGAAGACCGATGAAGTGGAATTGGGGGTGGGGGTGGGGGAAAGGGCCTGTGGGTTTTTGATTAATTGCTGTAACACTGTCCTTCAGGCGGCTGAGGAAGTTTCATATTTTCTTTAGACATCATTAAGCGCCGAAGCTCTTGTAGCACAACTTTGATGCTATATGAATTCTGCCATTTTGCTAGCACTGATATGGCTCTTGGGTCCACCTACAAAAAAAGGAAACAAAACAAATGACTCTCAGCTCCAGAACACAACAGTGGCCTGCTGGGGCCGAGCTGTGGGTACAGCGAGAGCACAGTGTGCTTGCCAAGCTGAACGTGGTCACAAAACGACTTGTGAGGTGCTGAACACCCACCTGCAGGATTCCCTTCCTTTGGGCAGTCTGCTGTTCCTTTCTGTGTCCCAAGTTGAGAGAAGGAAAGGGTGACACTGGTTCTTGGTGAGACTCAACCCAAACCAAAGTGGCTCACAAAAGAAAAACTGCTTCCAGCTGGGTGGGGCCATACCCAGGACAGGAAGGACAGGAAGGCCCTGGAGGCCCAGACCGAGCCCATCTCTCAGTCAGAGCAGCATTTCCCAAAGCAGGGCGGGGCCGGGACATGAGGGGCGAAGATGCCACACTGTGCACAGACAGCAGTGGCAGGGATGTCTCCTCAGTCTCCTGGCAACCATTCTGCGCTGCCCAAGGCCAGGGGCTGGGCACAGCCCTCCAACACTGCAGACCCCTCCTCTGCAAGCTGTGTATGCAGTAGGGATGTACCGAGGATGGGACACTTGCCCAGCACACACAAGGCCCTGGGTTCCATCACTAGCATCATGAAAAACAAAACAAATATAAAATCTGCAATCTTCTGACAGTCATGTTGCTGTTCAAAAAGCTTTTAGAGCCGGGTGTGGTGGTGCACAGCTGTGTCCCAGCACTCGGGAGGCTGGGGCAGGAGGACTGCTACAGCCAGCCTGGGCTACACAATGAGTTCAAGACTAGCCTGGACTACACAGTGAGACCCTGTCTCAGAAGCACAAAACAGATGGGAGTGGTGGTGCACACCTGTAATCCCGGCACTTGGGAGGCAGAGGCAGGAGGATCGCCATGAGTTTGAGGCCAGCCTGAACACAAAGCGAGACCTTGTCTCACAAGAAAAAAACAAAACCAAAACGTTTTTAGATTTTGGAGCATTTTGGATTTCAGACTTTGGGATTCGAGATGTTCACCTTATAAAAATGAGTTTAACAGGCTGGGGATTTAGCTCAGTGGTTCTGCTGCCTGCTTCACAAGCGCAAGGACCCGAGTTCGATCCCCCGTACCAAAAAAAAAAAAAAAAAAGAAAAAATGAATTTAACAAACAAGTCCAATAAAACAAATAGTTAAGGCCCAGGAGGTAAAGGTGTGGGCAAGACCTTTCACTTCTGCGCCTTAGTTTCCTCAAGTCTACCTCAGGGGGCTGTTGTGGGGACTGGAAGTGCTCCTCAAGCGGCCAGCAGAGAGCTGGGCAGTGAGCGCAGACACACATGGTATAACCGGCCACAGCAACCCCCAGCCCGATGCTAAGCACAAAGCAACTCTCAACCCACAGGAATGAATGAGCAGGAGCAGAAAAAACCACTTACCACTCCATTAGAACTATTAACTCCATTCATATTAATTTTTGTTACAAATCTTACAAAGGGGGGTGCTTCTGGGTATTTAGGTCCACATTCTATTTTAAGGCTGTATATTCGGTTTTCATAAATTGTCTGGAAAAAAAGGGTACAGAGATAACAGGTAATTACAAACAAAGAACAAAAGAGATGCACTTACGAAGCCCCATTTACTGCTGACAAACTCGGGGTGCCCTGCTTCCAGCACAGTCCACTGTCATGTGCAAGTCAGCAGGACCCTGCTCCTACCCCGGCTTACATGGATTCTGGGCACTGGGGGAATAAACGGCAGCAGAACAGGGCCAGGGATTTAGCTCAGTGGTGCTGCACCTGCTTCGCAAGCGCAAGGTCCTGAATCCAATCCCTGGAACGGGGTGGAGGGGAGCAGTAGAACATTTAAGTGCCATGAGGTTTTGAGTTGGGATCAATGAGTCCAACCGGAGGGACCACTGTGAGGAGACATTGGTCACTGCAGGGAGCCACACCAAGTGTCCATTCACACAGAGTCCATGGCCGTGCATGAAACACCACTGTGTGAGAGGCAGGACACTCGGGCTGGCTGCTGCCTAAGGGAGCCCCGCTGTGTGCCACCCTCCCTGCGGCCTCTTTCCTTGGCAGTTAGGATGATGCGAGAGCTCATTGGCTTTTAGTGGGGGAAGGGGGAGGCTGAAGATCCCAGGCCCACATAAGAAAAGCCAGTCCTTAAAATGCCAACTATGCCTTTGTTGAGGAACAGAGAAAGCCCAATCTCCACACCAGGGACCTTTTCACTGTAATGCCCACCCAATGGCCTGAAGACCCAATCCAAGCATCACCTGGTCCTGAAGCTTCGGTCCTATCTGAAGACCACACTGCAGGGCACCCTCCCCATGACAGCTGACCCCTGGAGGACAGGGCTGCCCTCCTGTGAGTCCCTTTAAGGCAGTGGTGCCCCTTTCTCAGTAGGAGTCTTGTGCTGCACAAGCAACTGCTGCTGCATCAGCAACGACATCTAGTGGTTCTCGGGCTGGGGGCACAACCTACCAAGGAGGTCATTACACTCTAGAGAACGTGACAAAAGTGACCCCCGGATGAAAAGCTGAAACATATTTTAAGGCTCATAAATCGTTAGCATCTTAGTCATTTTCCAAGCGAGGAAAACCGAAACTCAAATCTCCACTCACCCTCACCCCATAGCCCTTTCTTCCTAGAAGTGGCATCACCACCCATCCGGTGAGTTCCTGCAGAAGCTTAGCAGCCTCCGTTCCTTTTCCCTCCGGACCTCCAAGATACCCCACATCTCCCACCAAACCTTGCTGTCACCACATGTGACCACCCCACACCTGCTTCTCCTCAGTCCCTGCCTCCTCTCTGCAGCCCCTCTGGCCTCCTTATTCCTCTTCCAATGCACCAAGTTCTCCACCTTGAGGCCGCAACGGGCCCATGGACCCCTGGGGACTGGAGCTCCCTGAACATAGGGCCACCTGCAGGGCTCCACGGGGCTCTCCAGGCTCACTTGGTGTGTGCTGAGTGAGTGAATGCCGCTCTTCACACTTATAAAATGACCACAATTAAGGTGTTTCCTCAAAGGAAGAAAAACCCCTCAGAAAAGAGAACAAGTAGGAAGCAAACAAGGGCTCAGCTGACATAGCAATCTATGGAAATGCTAACAAAAGACCCACCCTCAGCACCCAGTACCGGCCCCACCAGCACCACCTACTCAAGGAACTGCTAACTGACTGCATCCAGGGCCAGCTCTCATGTCACTGGGTTTTAACCACACAACCAAAAGACAGTTCCTTATAAGAGGTTTTTTTTGGGGTTTTTTTTTGGTACCAGGGATCAAACTCAGGACCTTGCGCTTTCAAGGTAGGTGCTGAAACCACTGAGCTAAATCCCCGGCCCAATACAAGAGTTTCTTTTGGCGGGTATGAGCTTGTGTGTGGTAATTACCAAAATCAGAATCTTTAAAATTCCTTTTTTTTCAGTGCGGAGGCTGGAACTCAGCCTCACGCACTAGGGTAAGTGCTCCCCCTGTACCCTGCACCCCTCCTAAAATCCTGCTATGTATCCTAGAGCCATCGGTCTGCATGCTGGGGTTATCAGTGCTGGTCAGACCTCACTCCTCCTCCTGTCTACAGCTCAATAACAGGTTCTGACTACTGCACAGATCAGACCTCAACACTACTGTTCACACTGTGAAGTTAAGGGGTCATCAAAAGGCCCAAGAAAGATTTTCTTTGTAGAAAACATGGTTTCTGGTTTTCTTGTTTTATTTTATTCACAAGTGCTCTAGGTACCTGCTGAAAGGTATCAGCCAAGGAAGAAAATGTGCCTAAAGGAGAAGTGCAGGAACGTCCTGTTCAGGTGAGGAAAACTGCTCCTGATTCATCATCTGGCTTAAGGAGATGGAAATGCTAATTATTGCCACTGGGTCATGACATTATGGCACCCAACACCATAAATATGTACAACTACCGCACTTCAACAGAAACAGGGTATAGCTCACTGGCAGAGCACTTGCCTAGCACGTGTGAAGCAATGGGTTCCATTCCCAGTACTGGGGAGGGGGTATGTGTCAATGAAAAATACCTAAAGAAAGAGATTCGTTATTTGATCATGAAACAAACACTTTCCACTTGATGACATGGCTTAAGTGTCATGGGGCAATATGGCAGTGTCCATCAAAATGTGACACAATACACTCAGATCAAGTCCATTTCTGTCATTTCCCACAGATAGATTCCTACCATCTGCTACAGCTAAAATAACAATAAACCACTAACCGTGACCCGCAGAGGACCGACCACATATACACAGCTCACACGCACACAGGTGAAGACTGCAGGACACAGCAGACAGCACCTGCCTCCGACAGGGTGGACTTGTGCACTCGGGCTCTTTCACCCACTGGGATCTACAGGCCCGGAGCTTGGGGATTATAAGGTTTTCCTGGGCCTAAAATATATATTTTGAGATAACCCAGTCTAACCACAAAAAAACAGCCGCAAATTCCAAGAGACGAAATACCTGACCAGTACTCCTCCAAACTGTTAAGGGCATCAACACAAGAAAAACCTGAGAAACTTTCATGGCCACGGGGAGCTTGAGATACGATGGCTAAATGTAATGTGGGATCTTGCATAGGATTCTAGAAGAAAAACAAACATGAGGTAAAAACTAAGAACATGTAAATAAAGCATGGCCTTTAGCTAATGATAACGTATCGCAACTGGTTCACAACAGGAAATCCGCATTAGGGAATGGTACACACAGAACTTTCTGTATCAGCTTTGCAACTTTTCTGTAAATCTACAAGTATTATAAAACAAAATTTATATTAAAAAGGTGTGAGATGAGATTAAGGGAAGAAAGTATTTTCTACAAAAATATATAAAGAAAATTAAATACATAAAAAGGCTATACAGGTCAACCAGTCAACTGTTAACTCAATTCTTAACAAATTAATTTTTTTTTCTTGATTTTTTTCCGGTACTGGGGATCGAACTTAGGACCCTGTGCTTTTGAGGCAGACTGCAGCGCCACCGAGCTACATCCTGGGCCCCTTTCTTTTGATTTTTTGAGACAGGGTCTTGCTCTGTGGGCCAGACTGGCTGAGAACTCACCACAACCTTCCTGCCTCAGCCTGAAAGTGCTGGAATTACAGGTATGCACCACCATACCCAGCAACAAATCAATCTTATCAAATTCAAATCTTATGTAGTAATATATAAATTATCTTTTTGGGGGGTTCTGGGGCTCAAACCCAGGGCTTTTATATGTCAAGCATGTACTCTACCACCGAGCCATATCTCCAGCCCTGTAAATTACAATCTCCACTTATAGGCTATGCTAGAGCAAAGTATGGGCCTTCTAAGAAATGACTGCAGAACCTAAGAAAACTGAATGGCTCAGAAAGCAGGTGGACCCAGAAGGAGCTGTGACAGGAGATGGCATACCACATTCAGTCCTGGCGGGAAGGGGTGGGGTTAGAAGGTCAGGTAGGGATAAGACACCACAATAGGTATTGTAAAACAGAATTTAGCCTAGGGAACTGATAAAACAGGTCTCAGTGGACTGAAAAATTACAAAAGGGAACCTGTGCTTACCCAAGGGGTGAGTGCAGGAGCACGTGGGGAAGCTGAAGTTGATCAGACTGGGCTGAGGAAGAGATCTCAGAGCTGCACTCACGAAGCCAGAACCCCACTGCCAATGCCAGGATGCGGGCTGTTACCAGAGCAGCCCAGGCAGAGTGACAGGCACAGGTGCACACAGCACTCCTCCCCTTAGCCAGAGCCCCAGCCGCCGTCTCCACACAGAAAGGCGGGCTGAGAGCTGACGGAATGCACACACCTCCCGCACAGTGACAAGGCACAACTGTCTCCACAGAGGGCAGAGGCCACCTTCCTGCCACTGCAGTTCCCTTCTGGGCCCTACAGGCCCCTCTTAGGCAATGACGCAGTTCTCTGAGCCAGTCCTAGTGCCAACTAAACCGAAAGCTAAATTGTCAAATTAATCATGATTGTAATTAAAAAATTAAAAGGAGAACACGGGCCCTTATTTTTTCCTGTTTGCTTGCTGCTCCTGTTGGGGTACCTCAGGAGGAGCCTCTCATCTTGGCGGCCAGAGCCAACTCCTACAACCAGCCTGGAGGCCCACAGCACCTGGAAGCCTAGCTTCCTCCCTGGCTTCCCGCTTGGGGGTGGTTACTGTTTTCTACAGTATCATCGTGTTCCTACACTGTGCCTTTTTTTGGTTTTTCAGTCCAACATCCATTTGATTAACTTCCATATTACATATCTTAGTTGAGATACCTAGTATGGGGCACATATCCAAAGGAAATGAAACTGCTTTTTTTCTTTTTGAGACAGGGTCTCACTATGTAGCTCGAACTTCCGGTGATCCTCCTGCCTCAACATCCCGAGTGCTGGGATTACAGGTGTGGACACCATGGCCGGTGAAATCGGTATCTTGAAGGGATAGGTTCCTTTTTTTCTCACTGTAGCACTACTTATAAGAGCCAAGATACAGAAACCTAAATGTCACTCACTGATGGACGAACGGATAAACACACACACACACACACACACACACACACACACACACACACACACACACACACAGTGGAACATTCAGTCATAGACAGAAATCCCACCATTCAAAATAGCACAGATGGAGGACATTATACCAGTGAAATCAACCAGACCCAGAAAATTACTATATGATGTTGCTTATAAGCAGTATCTAAAAGCTGAACTCAGAGGCAGACAGCAGTTTGTTGGTTGCTTGGGGCTGAAGTATGAGGGAAATGGGTCAAAGGGCACAAACTTTCTGTTACAAGATGAGTCATTGGGTTATTTACTTGAAATTTACTAGAAGAGTACATTTTAAATGTCTTTGCTACAGAAGACAGACACAGTAACAAGATGGGTATGTTAATTTGATTATGGTATTTATTATACAATGTACACACCTATATCAAATCATCACATTGTACACCCTGAGTATATATAATTTTTTTTTTTGGTACCGGAGATCGAATTCGGGACCTTGTGCCTGCAAGGCAGGCGGCAGAACCACTGAGCTAAATCCCTGGCCCTAGTATATATAATTTTTATCCAGTCAGTTCCAACTCAAACCTGGAGGGAAAAAAACATCTGAAATGCTTTCTGTTTTCCTAACGCAAAAAATTAAGGACAACTAAGTTAGCCTCTTACTCTATACACTCAGCACTGTAGAATTTCTTTTTTTTAAACAAAAACAAACTCATGTATCAGTCATATAACCGAAGGCTATTTCCTTCCTTTTTCTTTTTTCTTATTTTATTTATTTATTTATTTTTATTTTTTGTACTGGGGATCAAACTTGGGTCCTTGAGCTTGCGCAGCAGGCAGCAAAACCACTGAGATAAATCCCCGCCCCCCCCCTTTTTGGGGGGGGGGACAGGGTCCTGTCATGTAGTCCAGGCTGGCCTTAAACTTGCAGCAATCCTCCTACCCCAGTCTCTGAGCACTGGGATTAGAGGTGTGCACCACCATGCCTGGTATTAAATTTTATTTTGTATTTTTTTTTTTGGTACTGGGATCGAACTCAGGACCTTGAGCTTTCAAGGCAGGCACTGGAAGCACTGAGCTAAATCCCTGGCCCTTAAATTTTATTTTGAGAAAGGGTCTCATCAAGTTGCCCAGACTGGCCTCAAACTCATGATGCTCCTGCCTCAGGCTCCCGAGTCACTGGGATTAAACACGTGCACCACTGTGCCTCTCTCTGAAACCTTCTTAAGAGAGATAGAAATAGGTCATGGATACAAAAAGATACCCACTACTGTAAGTGAAGATAACAAAGTTGCAAAACATGCATTGCAACATTGCATTTTTCTTAAAAAGAATGTTACAAGGGCCGCGGATTTAGCTCAGTGGTTTAGTCGCCTGCTGCACAAGTGCAAGGACCCGAGTTCAATCCCCAGTACCAAAAAAAAAAAAAGAATGTTACCTATCTTTGTGTACCCTTAGCAAAAGTAGACAGAAACAATAGGGCACTAGGATTTAGCAGTTTCCATGCTGAAAGAAGCTCCTGGAGAGGGGAGCGCTTTCCTCTCCCTCCACAAACTGGGAATCACGTGCTGCTCTACTGAAGCCCGGCCCTGCACTCTGGGAAAGCAGGTGCAGCAACACACATCTAGACTCTCATCCGTGCACAGAAACTGCCCCAGAGAACTCCACAGGCAGAGCAGCACTTTCCAACTAGAACGATTTTTGCTTCCCTGTCTGGAAAGGGGAATTCAGCATTTTCTGCAGGTATTATGGTTGTCACAACTGGGTCAGGGGTGCTACTGCCATCTAGTGAGTGGAGGCCAGAACACTACAAAATTTTAATCTATTGCACAGGAAGGTCCAACACAGAAGGCCATCCATTAGGGCTGGGGGGTGTGGCTCATGGTAGAGGGTTGCCTAGCATGTGCAGGGCTGCGGGTTTAATCCCTGGCATCAGAAAAACAAAAAACAAAAACAGAAATCCCCAGCAAAACACACACACACACACACACACACACACACACACACACACACACTATTGGCACTTCCATAGTTGCAGGAGAACGACTCCTCATCCAACTGCTGTGCAGGCAGATGCTCGTCAGGATGTGCCAAGGAGTACTGGAGTAGGGAGATTTGCTCTAAGGTTCAGAGGACCTGCTTTTCCTAAAGGGGGGGTAGGGGTGGCATCCAAATGGACACACATGTCCAGTATTTTGCTATCATTGACAATGCTGCAAGAAATAATTTTGTACACTGTCCTTGGTGATACATTCAGGAAAACTGGAGAGTAAATTCCTAGCAGAATTCCTAGGTTACATGGTATATGCTTTTTAAATTTTGGTATAGAATTTCTTCTTGAGAAAAACAATGTAAAAAATAAGATCAGTTAGGTGCTTTATTTAGATGCTTTAATAACTATGCCAATATTCCAACATGTATCTTGTATATTGATATCAAATAGGTTGGCCACAGGAAGCACCTAGAAGCAGGAGTTTGTTTTATGACTGTTTTTTTCTTTTGTGGTACCGGGTACTGAACTCAGGACCTTGCACTTGCAAGGCAGGCAGCGACGCCACTGAGCTAAATCCCTGGCATTATTACTGTTTTTAATCTTGGAGAAATAAGTTTTGCACCGTGGCAGTATTTTAGCCAATGAGTTTTATCCAAAGTGCAATTATTGCTAATTGAAAACTAATCTTGGAGAACCAGGCTAACCAAAACTATAGGAGCAAAGGGAATAAGATTTAGCTCAGTGGTTTCGCTGTCTGCCTTGCAGGCGCAAGGTCCCGAGTTCAATCCCTGGTACCAAAAAACAACAACAATAACAAAAAAAACCCCCAAAAAAGCCACAGAAGCAAAAGACAGTAAGATAAACAGTGTTCCCGAGGATGTGGAGAAACTAGAACCCCAATGCATTACTACTGGAAATGCAAAATGGTGCAATTGCTTTGGAAACTAGTTTGGCAGTTCCCCAAAACATTAAACAGTTAACAAATGATCTAGCAACACCACTGGATATATATTCAAGAGGCCAAAAATACACGGACACATAAAAACCTGTACACAAATGTTCCTAGCAGCATTAGTCACAGTTGCCAAAAGGCAGAACCAAAAATGTACACCAACTAGCCAGGTTTGTGGCACATGCCTGTTATTCTGCACTCAGAAGGCTGAGGCAGGAGGATCACTATATGAGTTTGGAGGACTTTGGCATATGATTTCACTCCCGTGAGTCTGTTTCTGCATCTGTAAAATGCAACACAGCTACACAGCAGAGCATATACAATAGGAACTTGCAAGACGGAAAATCAGATTTCTTGAGGGTTTACTACATACCCTCAAAAACAACTGGCTGGCAATACGAAGACCGGGAACTCACAAATCCAAAGCTCTGAAGAGGCCACTCCCCATCCCCTTTGCCTTGGTCTCCCTTGGAAGCGCCTCTAGGCCTCGCAGTGGCCAGAGCAGACCAGAGCTGACAGGCAGGCAATAAACCGTCACCAAAGGAGCAATGAATATGGATACAGGTGCACAGTAGACCGAAGCCGTGCATAAAAACCACAGCTGTGAAGGTTTCCCAGTTCATGTGGAGACTGGTTTCAGGAAGGCTGGCTCCCCCCACAGAGTCTGGTGATCTGATAAGCGCAAGAGTTTGTTGTAAACTACATCTGAAGGTAGAATGACCTTAAACCTCAGTCTGTGTTGTCATGTGAATTTACACTTGAGTCTAATAGGCTTTTGCTTACCATTTAGAGAGACGAAATGGCATCAGAGGAGGTTCAAATAAATAAACTGAAACTGGTCAAAAAAGAATAGCCACATTTCAGGAAATATACCATTGGTGACCTTTTTTCTTTTTTTTCTGGTACCGGGGATTGAACTCAGGACCTTGCGCTTGCGAGGCAGGCGCGTTGCCACTGAGCTACATCCCTGGCCCTTGGTGAGCTTTTTTCTGTGACAAGGCTAGTATGTTTTGAAAGGAGGTGCAGTGAATTAAGACAGTGACATTTATAGCCGCAGCGCGACGCTTACTCTTGGAGGCCCAATTACCATCCCTGTCCATCTTGTAAGTGTCATGTCTTCGTCATCTTCTAGACCCCAGCTAACTGTGCCATCTCCTACTCCTTTCTGGCCTTCTTCGAGTTCTTCCAACAGTCGGAAATTGCGAGGGACTTTTACTCCTAAAATAAATGGAAAGAAATTCAAGATACTAGCAACTCCAGGGGAACTTGTAAAATCTAGAGCTAGCTGCTCAGTACTGCTACCTGGGAATACAGATGCCAACATGCAG
Source organism: Heterocephalus glaber (assembly GCF_053883595.1). Lineage (NCBI taxonomy): Eukaryota > Metazoa > Chordata > Mammalia > Rodentia > Bathyergidae > Heterocephalus > Heterocephalus glaber. Next base: position 18,699,676 of record NW_028258410.1, on the reverse strand, counting down.
ACAATTCCTGACAGCTGCCATACCTCAAGTGTGCCACTTACAAAGCTATCAGTGTCCACCAGCACAATGAGAGGGAAGTGGCACACGGTCTGTGAGTGGTGACGTGATCAGAGCTAGGTGACCAACCTGAGTCAACCCCACCAACCCTCTACTGACTCCATGACATGTTGACATGTTCAAAAGATCACTGTGGGTCCACTAATTCGAGATGAAACCACCAATACCAAGTGCCAACCAAAGCGTCCTGGAAGCAGAGGGCTATTTCTTTTGTTCTGTTATTACACACTTCTGAGCCTAAGGTTATGCTCATTTGTTGGTATGATTCTCAACCTTGGAAGGAATAGCTGGAATAGCCACCATGGGTATGTTTTATAAAGATGGTGTCCTTTTAATCAACTAAGATACCAAAGATAAAATTTTCAATTCTTTTTCAATTCTGGAAGCTACAGTTTCTAACTTCTGAAAGAACTAGAAGAAGAGAGCTAGCTGTCATTTCCAAAAATCCCAAAGCCCAGCAAGTAGCTCATGAAAGCAACACAAACACATCTCACAGATATGTGAGCTCAGTACCTGAGCTCAGCCTGAGGCTTGGGCCATGTCTAGGTATCTTCCAGAAAAGAGTCTAGGAGCTGAGGCCTTTGGGGCCAAGGCATGGGAGGGCAGGGAGATGGACTTTCTGAGCATGGCCATGGAGCCCCTCTCCCAGGACTGTTCTCCACCCAAAGCTGCTGGTCTTTGCTTCCTCCTCCCAGTCGCCCTGGCACTTGTATTTGTTCCCTGGAAGAAACCTGGGATCCAGACAAGCTACAAGCTCTCCTGCCTTGAATGCTGAGCCCACACCTGGCCAGACTCTCAGAGAAAGCAGGGCTTGCCACGTGCCAGTGAACAGAGGCCCATTGGAGGGACCCAAGACCGGGGGGAAGTTTCCCCAGGACACCAGACTTTCCCAAAGCACAGGACACTCATCACATCAACACAACTGGAACAAATATTGACCCCCACTAGCTAGCTATCTCTAACTATATCTATATATCTATATATTCCTGTCAGGTACTTTTCTAAGCACTGGGAACCAAGCAGTGAACAAAAGTGCCTGCCCTCAAGGGCTACATTCTAGTGGCAGGCATATAACTTACAAAATAAATACATGAACTACCTATAGGACAGTTTGTGGTGTTCAGAACAAGTAATGAGGGAGGGGCTACAATATTAATTGATGACCAAGGAAAGAGCTCTGGTGGTCATGTGCTATGACCACTTTGAGGGAAGGGAAGTGTCTTTGAGGCAGAGGGCCTAGCAAGTGAAAAGGCTCCGAAGGAGGACCTTGCTTAGTGTCAAATAATAGAAAGGGTCCCAACTTAGCTAAAAGCTATGAGGAAGAGCGCCAGGGATGCAGCTCAGTGGTGCCGCACCTGCCTGGCAAGCACAAGGTCCTGAGTTCAATCCTGACTACCAAGGGAAAAAAAAGCTTTGAGGAAGATCAAAGACACCAACAGTTCCTGAGTGACATGAGATGCTACTGGGGTCTGGAACTGAGCTAATGGGATTACTCCAACTGCTTGCAGAATGTAGTCAAGGGAGCAAAGGCAGCTGGGAGGCAGCAGGGAAGGGAGTGAGAAGTGGTATTTTAGAGGCTGAGCTGTCAGGTGGCCTTTGAAGTTGAGAGAAAGAAGTCAACTACAGTGCCCAGGGTTTTGGTCTAAGCAAAAAGGACAGAGGCATTAATGGTACATTATATGACTTTATTTTTATTTTTTTTGAGACAGGGTCTCACTATGTAGTAGTTCAGATTGGGGTTGACCTCACTATGTAGCCCAGGCTGGGCTCAACTCACAGCAATCCTCCTATTTCAGTCTCCCAAGTGTTGGGATCACAGGTGTGCGCCACTGTGTCTGGGATTATATGACTTTAGGTAGTATGTGATCAAATGTTTCATTTTACAAGCAATATATTTATTTTTAAGAATAATTTGCTGAGCATGGTGGCACACTTAGAAGTGGAAGAGGATTATAAATTTGAGGCCACCAGGGCTACACAGCAAGTTCCTGGCCAGCCTAACCTACATAGCATGGCCCTATCTCAAAACAAACAAAAAATACTGAATTAGGGACTAGGGTTTTAGCTCAGTGGTAGGACACTTTGTCTAGCATGCATGACGCTCTAGTTTTGAACCTCAGGACCACCCAAAACAAGTAAATAAATTCATACATGCAGACACACATATCTTAAGGCAAGTGATATTCTGATTTACCATTTACAATAATGGTCAATATTTCCTTTTAAAGTAAATGTAAGCAAAATAGTTGACTGAAAACTATTAAATAATAGTATAATATGGTGCTTCAAAGGAATCAATAAAAACTTAAAAGCATACTTGAATCACTGATTTGGAAAACACTGTCATTTTTCATTTAAAGAACAGCTAGCTGGACTATTCAGCTATGCTGGATTAGTTTCTTCGAGCAAAAACAAAAACAAAACAAAAAAATCCCCTGAAATTTAGGGCCAGGGATTTAGCTCAGTGGTTCCGGCCATCTGCCTTGCAAGTGCAAGGTCCCGAGTTCAATCTCCAGTACCAAAAACCCCCCCAAAACCTGAAATTTAAATCTTTAATAGTCCTAATTTGGATAGGAAAAAAAAATCATTGTGCATTAAGACTGCTTTAACTATTGGTTAATTTATAAGCTTGCACTAATGAAAACGAATGCCAAAGGAGCAGTCTCGCTGGCAGGAAAGCTGATGAGCGGCTGAGGTATTTGTTCCTGGAAACTGGAATGCAGGGCCGGGGCGTGGCTCAGTGATGGAGCACTGGCCTCCAGTGGCCCAGACCCTGGGTTGGATCCCAACACCAAAAACACACAAAGACAGTTATGATACATGTTGGAATTATTATATTATTATTATTTTGGTACCGGGGATCAAACTTGGAACTTTGCGCTTGCAAGGCAGGCGCCAGAACCACTGAGCTAAATCCCTGGCCCTATGTTGGAATTATGTTCCCTCTAATCCACATGTTGAAGCTCTAACTCCCAGTTCCTCAGAATGTGACTGAATATGGGCTTTAAAGAGATGCTCAAGTTAAAACGTGGGTCTTTTTCTGTGAGCGGGTAGGGTTCCCAATCCAATCTGACTGGTGCCCTTAAAGAAAGAATTAAAATGCACAAAAAAACACAAGGACCTTGATGTGGTGGAACACACCTATAATCCCAGCTACTTGGGAGGCTGAGGCAGGAGGATTCCAAGTTTGAGTCCAGCCTTGGCAATTTAGTGAGACTCTGGTTCAAAATAAAAAGGGCTGGGTATGTAGCTTGGTGGTAAAGTGCCCCTGGGTTCAATCCCAGCACCAAAAAAAAAAGAATAAAGGAAGTCACTTCAAGGTACTGTAGGTTAGAAACCGTACTGAGAATCAGAGGACAACCTTTGTTGTTGCTACAATATTGGCATTACAGGACATTTCTCTTTTTCTTTTCTGTAGTGCTAGGAATCAAACCTAGAACCTCATGCATGCTAGGCAAGTGTTCTACCACTGAGCTACAGCCCCAGCCCGGAAGATCTCAAAAAGCCTTTATTTATATGGGTTATATCTACTGAGTTTGCCAAATTAGAAATTAAAACTGAGAACTTAAAAAAATGTTTATTCACTTAAAACAAAACATTATATGTTAAATAATTTCTTATGAAGTAACTATATTTCCCAAAGAACAAAAGAGAGTTAGTGAGAAGAATGGCATTGCTTTGCAACTTTACTGACTCCAAACGACGGGGAGCGAGAAGAACTGAGGTGAGCAGGTGTGCGTGTCCTGTCCAAAGCAGACAGTCCCTCTGCTTCAGGCCACTGTCTGTGCCCAGACTCTGGTCGTGGGCCATCACTCTGCAACATCCAGGGTCAACTAATTGTCCTCAAACATCCTGTGAGCATGGATAGGGATGCAGCTTCATGGTAGACCACTTGCCTAGTAAAATTGAGGCCCTGGGTTCATTCCTAGCACCAAGGAATTCTTTTGAACTCAGGCATCCCATATTTAGCTCAGACTGCGTTTTGTGGTACTGGGAATTGAACCCAGAGCCTTCATAAGAAGTTACATACCAAGTCTTTTATTAATTTTGGGGGCAGGGCCTTACTAAATTGTCAAACTGCCTAGGCTGGGCTCAAACTTTTGATCTTCCTGCCTCAGCTTCCCACAGTGCTGGGATTACAGGTGTGCACCTCCTCCCATAATAGTATTTTATTTAAAAAAATTTTTTTTGGTACCGGAGATCAAACTCAGGTCCTTGCCCTTGCGCAGCAGGCGGGGAAACCATTGAGCTAAATCCCCGGCCCATCCGATAGTATTTTAAATCCTTGTTTGTAAGAATGATAAGTAAAGATTGTTAAATGTTGTCAGTGGGCAATTTAGTTCTCTGGTTAACCTTCACTGCTAAATTTTGAAGAATTTAAGTCTACAAACAAGAACACTCTTAAAGTAGATTTAATTTAATTAAATTATTTATTTATTTATTTATTGGTACCCGAGATCGAACTCGGGTCCTTGGGCTTGCGCAGCAGGCAGTGAAACCACTGAGCTAAATCCCCAGCCCTAGATTTAATTTTAAATTCATTTTTTCTAAGCCATTAACTTTAATTTTCAGTCAAAAATTGATTAAAGGCAAAGTTTGAAGAATAGTGGGTGCTAGCAGGAATCAAAAATCACAGAAATTTACAAATTTTGGTGTGGTTCATTTAGCGCTCCTGAGGTTTACTAGAAGCAACGAATCCCCATCTGGTGGGCAGCACACTGAACATCCTGCACTGAGAACACCATGTTCCTGGTAAGAGACCACAGACGCTCTTCATGTTTAGGGTACCTCAAACTGGACTCAACCCACATTTACAAGGCAAAAAATCTACTTCTTTCTGGACTGCAGACTTTTCACCTCCTTGGCACAATTTCCCTATAGAAAGCCACCATCTGTACACATATTCTGCTTTTAGTGGGATTATTACACCACACTTAGCCAGTATTATGCCGAGCTACTTAGGGGCCATCAAAGAATAAAAATGGGGGGCAGGGTGGGGATTTAGCTGAGTGGTTTCACTGCCTGCTGTGAAAGCTCAAGGACCCGAGTTCGATCCCTGGTACCAAAAAAAAAAGCAAAACAAAAAAAACCGGGGACCTCCTGTCAGAATATCAAGTCTCTGTGTAGAAACAAGATACACATAGCCAAAGTTAAAAGTTCAGTGAAGTCACATGACAGAAATACAACCTATCCCAGAGCAGTGCTTCGGGACTTCTAAGGGCCACATGGCTAAACTACCAGACTCTGAGGATGATCAGTGGGGAGCTGCACACAGCCCTGAGTGGGATCAGGGGAAAGGCAACCCTCCCCCCACAATGTGTGTGGTGGGCTGGAACCCCAGGAGTCAGCCTCAGGCCATTGCTAATTCGGAGGACAAAAGGCAGAACTCTTCCCTTGCAGCAAATTCTATGGCAAAACACCTGCTATCAGAATTCTTACAGCCTGGCAGATAGGAAGAAGGAATGTTAAAAACTTTATGATAGGGCCGGTGCCCGCAAGCACAAGGTCCTGAGTTCGATCCCTGGTACCAAAAAAAAAAAAAAAGAGAAAAAACTTTATGATAGCCTTCCCTCTGTCCCTTCTACTGGGAATTAAACTCAGGGCCTCCCACATTTGTAAACTTTTATTTTGAGACAAAGTCTTGCTAAGTTGCCTTGGCCAGGATTGAACTTGTGATCATCCTGCTTCAGCCTCTTTAGTAGCTGGGAATGCAGGTGTGTGCCACTCTGCTCAGCCAACAGCTCATGTTAATGTGCCTGACTGAGATGGACTATTTTACAATACGGGGGGGAAAAGCCAAAAACCAAAACACCAAGACCCAAACTGGCCTCAGATAAATATCTGCTGGAAAAAAAGCAAAAAAAGGACAAAACGGGCTGCAAACTACATTTTATTAAAGGTAAACAGTCGACTCATGCTTCCCTGTATGTGTAGATTGACATCTACAATCTTTGAATGCCACAGATGTGGAGTCACTAACACAGGACAGCTGGTCTACCTTTAAAAGGTGAGCACAGAATGTTGGCTATGGTCTCTGCCACAAATAAGAACCAGAAGCTGGGCATGGTAGAGTGTGCCAGCAATGCCAGCTGAGCTGAAGGACCTCGGTTGGGTTCAAGGCTAGCTGGACCGCACAGAGACCTTGTCTTTTGTTTTGTTTTTTGAGACAGGGTCTCACTTTGTAGTTCAGGCTTTGTAGTCCTGAACTCACTATGTAGTCCAGGCTTGCCTCAACCTCGAGGTGATCCTCCTACTTGAGCCTCCAGAGTGCTGTGATTACTGGCCTATGCCACCATGCCCGGCAAGGGATCAAGTTGTGACTCTACAGTTTTTTTTTCTAGGCGAGGAGCGGCGCTGCCAGCAATCGATCCCAGGGACTCATGAGTATTAGGCAAGCACCCCACAGCTTCTAGCAATCTAGCTATGAGCCTGAGCACATTACCTTGAGCCCCACTAAAGCAGGGATTACAAAACCACCTCTATAGGTGGCACAGACAGTATTGTACACGAGGCTAAGCTGGGAAGCACTCTGGATAATACCTGCCTGGCAATCGTTAAGCTTGCCGTACTGGTCATGCCCATCAGCACACTGCATTGTCCTCTACAAGAAACCCAAACCAAAACCCAAAAAAACCTTCATTTAGTCCTCTGTCCCCTTCCAGCTACCATCTGTTGTTCTTTATCAACAAAAAACCTTCAAATGATGTCCAGACTCCTCAAATTCCTTACTCATCATCACCATCTTCACCTTCCTGCACCTTTTCCAGTCAGGCTTTCCCACTCTGTCGCTCACAGCATGGCCACCAAGCCCCTAAACCTCAGGGTGAAATCTCAGTTCTTACTCCAAGTTATGGTGCCCTAGGTGACACCTGCTGACTTCCTCTTAACCCCTGCCTCTCTCAGCCCCACTGTCCAGGCCTCCAGAAATTGGCTGTGGGGCCTCAAGGCATGGCCCCCAACCTCTGCTGCTCCATCCCTCAACTCATTTTATACAGACCAAGGTTCCAAAGCAGCAGATGTGTCTCCAGTTTATACTTCCAATTAACTGCCTCTTAAGTATCACTATTTATGTTTTGTGGTACTAGGGATTGAACCCAGGCCCTTCCCACTAAAGCAGGGTCTTCCTCAGTTACCAGGTGTGGACTAAACTTAGAATCCTCCTGCTTCAACCCTCGGAGGGCTGCGATTACATGTGCCACTACTCCCACTTGACATCACACGTTTATGCCTAATAGACCTTCTGAACCTGAAACACTTCCACTACAGAGTCTTTGTAATCCTTCTCCAAAAATAACTGCGCACTCCTCAATCTCAGTATGTGGCTTAAAGATTTCTCCTGGCCCCAAATCTCGGGAGTAATGGTGAACAATCCTTTCCTTATACCCTATACCCAACCTACTGCCAAATCTGATCATTTTTATCCTCTCCATCTGGCCCACACCACCTCAGCTCCCTAACTGGCCTCTTGGTCCACTTGGCTCTGCCTTGTCTGTTCTCCACAACGATTGTTATGATTTTTGTTTTTTGAGACAGGGTCTCACTACGTTTAGCTGACCTTAACTCACTATGTAGCCCAGGCTGGCCTAGAAATCACAGCAATCTTCCTGCCTCGCCCTCCTGAATACTGGGATTACAAGAGTGCACCACCAGGCCTAGCCAACACAATGATCCTTTTAAAGGTAAAACAGGTGCAGTCACTTCCCTCCTTTAGGCCACTACAACTAGAATACACCAGACTCTGGAACTGACCTATAGAGCCCCACTTGCTCTGCCAACCTCATTTCCTGCCACTCTTCCCCTTGCTTCCCCCTTCCCCTTTCACCACACCATGCTTCTAAAGAGCAACTTTTCCTTCTGCCTCTGCACCTGCTGTTCCTCACCCTGGGATTCTGCCCAGAGATGTGAATGGCTAATTACTTCCCTCATTCCTCAACCTAAGGTCTTACTTCCCAGTCTCTCCTCTTGCTTCATTTTTCTTCAGAGCACTCACTAAAATATCATTTGACATTTTGTGGGGTTTTTTTTTGTTTTTTTTGGTATCGGAGATCGAACTCGGGTCCTTGTGTTTTCGAGGCAGGCAGTGGAGACATTTTGTATTTATTTATTTAGGTACTGGGGATCGAACTTGGGACCTTGCGCTTTCGAGGCAGGCAGCAGAACCACTGAGCTAAATCCCCAGCCCTCATTTGACATTTTAAATACACCCATTTCCACTTTATACACTATTTGCCTCTCCCATGTACACACAAACTCCATTCAAGTAGAATTCTGCTTCATTCCCTGTGGAATCTCCAACTCTGCAGAAAGTGCTGTGCTCTCTAGAGCAGGCATTAAGACGCTTGCTGAATGAATGAATGAATGAATAGCTGAGTGTTAGGGACAGGATTTCAGAATGAATAATCCTTAATGATTCAAAATTCTAAGTGCTTTATTTCTGAAGATACAACTGGGAAACATTCACACCACCATTAAAAGAGAGTCTAATAATATACAGATTGTCAAAGGGGCTTAGTATGGATTCTAAAGCCCAAGGAAAATCATCAATATAATAATCTCAAAAACTATAAATCTTACCTTACTAAAACCCAGGCAGACTGCAGAGGCCTCTGGGGGCCCCTGGCTTCACACACCTTCACCTCCACACCAGGCCTGTGCTGTACCTTTTACTTTCTCTTTTCTTTCTTTCTTTTTTGCTTTTTGTCAACTATTTCACTCACTCTCTGAGCTCAAGGCAGAGCTGTGACTCCCTCCATCCCGCCTCCCCAGAATGTGGTTTGCTGTGGCACATAGCAGCACTCAGTGTTTCCTGGTTGAAGAAACAGCAGATTCTTCCTCTCCTACTGCACATTCTAACAGTCTAATAGCCCCAAAATACGGGGTGCTGGTGCCATACAACTGAGATACCTAAGGTTTTTTTATTGTGAAATAAGTAAAATTTGACAACTACTGTTACTTTTTTTTTTCAACTACTGTTACTTTTTAATGACTGAGAATTTTAGGGAACATTCTTGTTTTTAATTCAAATGAAGGAAGGGGCTGAGGATTTAGCTCAGTGGTTCCGCCACCTGCCTCGAAAGCACAAGGTCCCAAGTTTGAGTCCTGGTACTAAAAAAAAAACAAAACAAACAAACCAGAATCAAATGAAGGAAAACTGATTCCTTACCCAAGTGAAAGATTCTTCACTATAAAATGAATTTTTTTCATAAACTATATATGAAAACATGTTACTCATATCCCATACCACTTAGAAATGTCATACAAAGCCGGGGATTTAGCTCAGTGGTTTCACCGCCTGCTGCACAAGCACAAGGACCCAAGTTTGATCCCTGGTACCGAAAAAAAAAAAAAAAAAAAAAGTCATACAAAGCTAATACATCTGGGCCAGGGATTTAGCTCAGTGGTTCTGCTGCCTGCCTCGCAAGCACAAGAACCCGAGTTCAATTCTTGGTACCAAAAAACCAAAACAAAACAAAGCTAATACATCAATATTTTCTACAAAGCAAAACAGCGTTTCATTCCAAATGGCTTAACCACATCCTAGTTGAGGCACTTCAGAGGCTACTTCTGGGATATAAATCCAAGTATCAGTGTTCAAAAGATCCCACAGACTTAAGGATTTATCAGTCAGTGAACACTTCATCCTATCCCAAATAATGTGTATCTGCAAAATCATGATAAATTTAAACAAAACAGCCAGGCACGGTGGCTCACGCCTGTAATCCCAACATTTGGGGGGCCGGGGATTCGGCTCAGTGGTTCCATCACCTGCACTGAAAGCGCAAGGTCCCGAGTTCAATTCCCGGTACCACACACACACACACACACACACAAAATAATAATCGCTTCTTGGCCTTTTGGCTAAGATCAAGTGTAAGCCCAGCATTCGGGAGGCTGAGGCAGGAGGATTACGAGTTTGAGGCCAGCCTGGGCTACACAGTGAGACCCTGTTTCAGAAAATAAATAAACAGGGCTAGGAATTGAGCTCAGTGGTGCCATCGCCTGCCTCGAAAGTGCAAGGTCCTGAGTTTGATCCCCAGTACCAAAAGAAATAAATTAACTAAACAACACATTTTAGTGAAAAAAAATCTTATTCCTGTAGCACTTTAATCAACTAAATCAATCTAAATTTTAAGATTACAAGTATTTGTCAAGAGCAGCTGGAAAAACAGCAGCAAGTAATACAGAGACTATAAAAATGGTCTTGTGCTAGTTCATCTTGCAAAACCAAGACAACCACAGGCTCTATAGGAGGTAGAAGTGTACTAGGAAAATCTATATCCAAAGATGAGTATAATTAAATAGACTGCAACTGTTAAAAATTCACTATGAATTGTGAACTTGAAAATGTTACAGTAACTTCACCAAAGTACTGAAATATAACAGTAATCCAAAACTTTTAAAAAGAAAATACTCCTTCCTATTACTTCAGAATTCCTTCCAGAGGATTTTTCCTGGATCTGTGTCAGTACCAAAAGCCAGCCAGTTATTCTCATGGCTAAATATAAATTTAAAAGGCAGCAACTGCAGGATTTTACAAAGAAAATTTGACAACTAGGTTGGAAAAGTATGAATATTTGATAGAGTTTGACACCACGTCATAGTAAAACACAGAATGCAGTAATCTGAGGCATAGCAACATATTAAAATATTTGTGGTACAAAAAGGATTTTGAAGTCCTTTAAAACACCTTTGTGGCAATCATGGTCACAAAGCAGCAGCTATGGCACCATGGGAACCTTAGAAAGCCCTGGCCTGGCAGGGGTCCTGATCTGCAATGAAAAGCAAGCTGCTGGTTAAGTGGGTTGGGTGCTCATCCTGGGAAGTCAGTGAGCCCAGCTAGGTGGGGGGTGCCACTCCCACTTTGGGAGAGAAGCGTGTGGGGGGGGATGCACTGGAATTCAGGGTGCCGGAAAGCTAAACATAAAGTTGAGGGTCTGTAACTTTTATTCCTGAGCAATCAGCTAATCTGGCTGCCTCCTTGATGCCTGACCAGAGTAGATTTCTCACCTCTAGAGCAATGGTTCACCTGCAGGGCCTCATCTGGGACCTTGCTCCACTCAGATCTCTAGAATCTGAAACTGGCCTCCAGCTGGCTCTCATGCTCCCTGGTATGAGGCTCACTGCTCTAGGGGAAAAACCCGGAGCAACCTGCCATTCTTTGCAGTCCAATGTGACATGGAACAAGTGGGGACAGGATGCATGATCCTGAACTCCTCTGCTGTTAGCGTCAGTGAGTGACTGAGGCCCAGGATCAGATTTTCCCTGACAGGTGGAGACAAAGGGTAAGCTTCGGGGAGTGAGTCAGACGCAGGGAAGGGGAAGACACAGCACACTCTGTGAGAAAGCACCTTATTAATTACCACAGGCCAGGGAAAGAGCTTCCTTCTGTGAAGGCCTGAGGCCACTTTGCTGCTGCCCACCAGACACACTCCTTTTCCACACATCAAATTTATACCTGGCTACATCAAAATGAGACCCTGGGTTAATTCACGGCAACAGTCAACAAGTACTTTCTGAGCACCTGCTATTATGTCAGGTTGCTGAGGACATAGGAGAGAAAGAGACAGAAGCTCGCCTAACAAAAAGACATAGGTGGGGCCGGGGATTTAGCTCAGTGGTTTCGTTGCCTGCTGCGCAAGAGCAAGGACCCAAGTTTGATTCCCGGTACCAAAAAAAAAAAAAAAAAAGACATAGGAAATATGTAAAAAAAACCAAGGCTTCAGGTAAGGCTGTGCTTTAGAAGAGAACAAAGAGGACAGTGGGCCAGTGACTAAGAAGACTGCACAGGGTGCTGTGGTCTGGGATGGCCTTATGGGGAGCTGTAACCTGAAGAATGAAAAGGCAGGAAGATCTGGGAAGAGCACCCTGGCAGGGGAAGAGCGACAAGAGAGGTGTGTGGGCTACCATGTGAGGGCAGGGCCTGGCAGGGCCTGCCTTGTGGGCCATGGGAAAACCCTGATTTTATTCTAAGTGCAGTGGGAAGGGCTTTTTGGAGTTTTGGCTGTTTTGACATTCTGCCTTCTGCACAGAAGGTACTGTAAAGGGCAAGACAAAGCAGAAGGCTTTTTCCTGGCTTCCAGGCAAGAGAAAGACAGACTAGAACAACAACAGAGATGGCGAGGAGGATGTGGCATGTATTCTGAGGTTACACCTGCCAGACTCATGACAGCGTGGACGTGAAGGTGAGCAAAGACTCCTTCCCAAGCGTCATTACCGTCTACCCAGAGGGAACGACCTGGCCAAAGCTGAGAGGTCAACAGGCAGACGGAAGGCTGGAGGTGGCTGCAGTGGAGTCTGGAGGAATGAAGAGACGGCCCAGAGCACTTGTCCTGGAGAAAACCTGTCCCAGTTCTGGAACCTGACCTTGCAAGTCACCAGCTATGCCTCAAGCCAGTCACGTCTCCTCCCTAGGCCTCAGTTTCTTCACTTGCAGCAAATAGCAAACGATGAGCGCTCAAAATGCAAATTAAAAAGAAGTCTAAGGGCCACATACCCACAAGGATGCAGACCTACTTTGCCTGTGACATCTGGGGGGCCCTAAGCCCTGCAGGCGTGAGCTACTCAGTAGAACACAAGAGCACTTTCTTAAAAAAATGAGCCTCACTCTTGTTGGACAGCACACTGCCCAGAAGGGGGTAAACTGTAGCCAGGGATGCTATGGAAGGGGTTCCTGAAACAGAGGGCAGACACTCTCCCCAAGATTAAACACTCCTAGACTCGAGAAGAGCATATGCTGAAATCCTCAGGCAGGAGCAGGTGTCCGAGGGAGCAGGGAACTGGAGTCCAAAGGCCTGGGCTCTGGTCTGATCACCAGCAGCCTCGGCCAGGCACCAATCTCCCTCAGCAATACCTCAGGGCTGACATTTCTCCTGTTACCGGGCTATGGGGAGGCAGAGGAGATGACAGAAGGGGGAAGGCAAAGTACTGGAAGCCTCCAGAGCACTATCCGTGATGCAATGGCAACAGCATCACCAAATGTGTGGCCCAATACTTCAGAGTTTGTATTCCACTTTTATCAAATTACTATACAGTTACAAATCAGGAAGAGGAAATGGAGAATGAATGAGTATGAATGGGAATGAAGAGAAAGAGGAAGACCAAGGCAAAGAATGTGGAGAGGGAAATAGGGTGGCCCTAATGTGAAGGGGTAAAAATCACCATCAAAATTAAAATTAACTGGGCCGGGGATTTAGCTCAGTGGCACCGAGCCGGCCTTCCAAGCGCAAGGTCCTGAGTTAGATCTCTGGTACCAAAAAATAAATAAATAAAATAAAATTAACCTTGGCAATTCCTTATCAGGACAATAGCTTGTGGCTTTGCCCTCCATCACTGGGGCAGACTCCCGTTTCTTCAGGTGAGCGCATCCGAAGCAGTTCTCTTGAATGTAAGACCCAGGCTGCACAAAAGGCACTGAACTACAACTGACAAGAGGTGGCTCAGAGTGAGACAAATGCGGACTGAGACTCACTGAGGGACCATAGGTTCTCATTTCCCATCCTCAGCTTTCTTGGAAATGCCCCGGAATGGAAGAGAAGATTATTTTATCTTATTGCCTATTCGGTTAAATTTTCACGACTACTGTGGCTTTCCTCCCGATAGCCCGCCCTGCTTTCTCCAGGGTGTTCTTTTATCTTGCTTTTTACTTTTGCTCGGCCCAAGATCTGCAAAGCCAGTCTCCCTTCACTTTTACTTTTTCAAATAAACAATGCCACTGCTTTTTGCTTGTTTCATTCACTTCTTTGTTCAAGAACAAAATAAAATAAATTTTCACAAGCTGGTTGTGTGCATCAGGCCCCTCCTATGCATGCAAATGTAAAATCACACCCAGCCAGGGCTTTCCCTCTGGTACAAGGTTTCTGATTGGCAGTCGGGGAAGCTGTGGGCCGCTGGGTGAGAGGAAAGAGTTGCCCGTCATAACACAGCTGTCCTGAGGGACTGTGGTGGACTTTTCATAGTTCCACTCTCTAGGGTCTGTGCAGAAATCTTACACAGCAGAACCAAGGGAAATGGGGAGGTGCAGCGAACAAGTGGTGAAAGCAGTGACCATGAAAAACTAAGTTGAGCCCTTACAGGAACTTGAAGGCCTGGCAGCTGTTTCCTGGCAACTGGTGTACAGATTACTCAAAAAGCACACACTCTGAGTACTGGCACGGGAACATACCTCACAGCCTTCTCAGGGTTCGGAAGCAGAGAGGCGGCCTGTGAAGCCTTTCTGCTTCCTCTCTTACCACTCTGCCTTCCTTCCACTGGCTGGGGGCACAGGTCAGATTTCATCATTCTTCTTTTTAGCATTTGTTCATTCATTTGACAAGTATTTACTGAATGCCTACTTTATATCAGACATTCATTCAATGGCTTCCCCTTGCACTGGCTAAAAATCCAAAACCTCATCTCTCCAACTCATTGCCTAAACAAATCTCCCTTAAGCACTAAGGACTTTTTATTCTGCTTTTTCAACACACCAAGCTCAGCTCCACCCCAGGGCCTTTGCACTGACAACCTTCTCCCACTTTGGGCCTATAACACAGGCTGCATGGTTGGCTCTTTCCATCATTTCTCTCCATTCAAATGCCATCTTCTCAGAGAAACCTTCCCTGACCACCTCTCCAGACACTCTATCATATCAGTCTCCTCAGAGTGCATCCTGCTGAGATCATCTTATTTACTCCCTTAACGGCCTTCTCCCTGATTTGAATGCAAACTCTTCAAGGACAGGGATTATGCCATCTTCTTTGCTACTTACAACAGACCTTCACGAGGTATCTGCTGAATAAACAGACAACTGTTCAGGAAGCCCATTTTGGGGCACCTCAAAGTTGGTTCTGTGTTATCTAAACCATACCAAGTGCTCTTGTATGGCACTAGACAGAAACTGCTAACGTTTTACCTGACTGCCATGGCGTTTATGAAGCACTCTTCAACTGTCAGGGCCTCAGAGGTCAGGATGAAGCAGCTGTTAAGCTGGACTGTAGGGAGCCAATTTCAAAGGCCTGCAGACAAGGCTGAGCCGTGACGCCACCAAAACCCTGGCTGCCGTGGGTGTCACGCGCTCCCCAGTTCACAGCACCCTGGGAGGGAGGTTACTCTGGTGAGGTTTCCCCCAGCAATCTGTCCTGACTCAGCCTGTCTCCTGGGAGTGCCCACGGCAATGTCCTGATAAATAAACTGACTCAGCACTCTACTAGCTGAAACCAAAACTTAAAGGATGCAAGGGCTTCTGGATGCTCCACAGAGACCCTACTGCTTTAAATGTATGGCAGTTTGTGGTGAGTTGCCCTAACACACAACTATGGCTCCTTGGATAGCAGAAGAGAAATATCCTGGCAAGGTGGAGTCCACTAACCATGTCCCCTTAGATCACCAACCCTCTCCCAGCAGTGATGCTGCTGTGGCCTTAAACAGCCTGGGGACTTCGGTACCCAGGCTGGTGTCCCTGGAAGCCTACAGTGGAGAGACCTGTGGGCCCGTCTGCCTCCTCTAGAGGTCACCCAACCTCACCCCACTGGGGAGAACTTCCTGGGCCAGCTTCATAGCCAGGGATCTGTGGGTGCAGCCTCATCAAAATGGGGACATTTAAAAAAAGGGGGGGGGGGCTGGGGATTTAGCTCAGTGGTTCTGCTGCCTGCCTCACAATCACAAGGTCCCAAGTTCGATCCCCGGTACCAAAAAAAAGTCTTTATAAACTCAAAATGGGGACATTTAATCTCTCCCCAGTCCTGCACTTCCAGAACCTGACCTTCCGAGGGACCTGCCCCACCAGCGCCCACCCTGCTCAAGACTATCCTCTGGTAACCCGTGGGAAAGCTAATCCTGAAACAGACCCTCAGGTTTCATCCTTCCCCCAGTGGCTTTCCTTGATCTACCAGGAATTGGAAGGAGCTGTCCCCTGGGAGAACCCTTCATTTCCCCTTTGCCTGTCCTTCCCCAAACAGTCACCCAAGAGTTCTCATTTCATCTGTTCTTCTCCTCACTCCTGCCCAGCCAACAGGGAACGTTTGAGTTGAGTCCACATATTTGTTTTAGGTCTCCAAAGGAGTGGAAGGGAGTGTTCGGTCTCACCAAACAGACATTTCCCTACCCAATACACGAAGAAGAGATTTTTCTCCTAAAAAAACCCCAAACAAACACCTGTCTGGAAATGGATCCTTTCGTGCTCTCCCCACTGCAGGAGCCTTCTTTCGGTTGGCACCCGTCCCAACACAAACCCCAAGTCTCCCAATTCACCTGTTCTTCCCCACCTAATATTCTGTTCCACTCCCAGCTTGTCTCCTGAAACCTAATTTTAAGGAATCCATCTGTCTCCTCAAACAGGGTAATGGTGGGTGGTTTCACTATCGGTCACCTCAATAAATAGGACCCTCTGGTAACTGACTGTCTCCCCCTGTCGCTCATCCTGTGCAGATGCCCTTAATTCCTCTGAAAGCAGCCACTCTTCCTGTAATCAACAGACTTGCTGAGCTAACCATTCCCAAAACTAAGGCTGGAACGGGTCCCGCAGACCGTGAGAGATCCCTACAGCCACCCCTCCGGATCTTGTCCCCTCCTCCCATTCGGCCCCAGAGGCTTCCCCGAGGTGCCCTCCGACCGACATCCGAAGGCTCCCCCCTCGTCCATCACCCAGCAAGGGACTTCTGTCCGCAGAAGTGTCTGGGGGACCTGGATCTAGGGGACCCCTCGATCCCCCGACTTCTCCCGAGAGCCCCGGGCTAGGCCCTCGCCCACTCCGGTCCCCAGGAGCACAGTGGGCCGGGCTCTTCCTCTCCGCCGGGCCTCACACCGCCTGGGGAGCCTCTGGGCCTGGCCGCGCCGCCCACAGTCCCTCAGGCCCCCACCCGTGCTTCCGGCCGCCGCCTGCTCCTCCTCCCCCGTCGGGCCGCGCGGGTCGCCGCCGCAGAGCCCCGCGGACGGGGAACCGCAGAGACAGGCGCCCCACTGCAAGGGCTTTCGCAGGTCCTCACGTTCCGGCTCAGGCCCGCACCCCCTCGGCCGGCTGGGCCCGGCGCCCCCGCTCACCCGAGCCCGTGGTGGCTGCCATCTTGCGTCGCTGTAGCTCGAAGGCCGGCCCCTTCTTCACCCCCCACCCGGGCCCGGGCCGTGACGCGCAGGCGCGCGCCCACACGCACGCGCAGACGACACCGCCCGCTGGCGGACCCGCGCGCCCCTGACCAAGAAAGGAGGTCGCTTGTTTGCACGAGCGGAGGCTTCCGGTGCGCGAGGGCCCAGCAACCTGCAAGTCTCCCGGGCTCCGGCGCGAGGGAGGTGTGGGCTACTGCTTGAGAGGGGTAAGGGTGTTAGGTCTGGGCGGGCTGCGGTTGTGAGTAAAAGGAGGAAGGGAGGTGCAAAACAGCGCGTTTCGTCTCGGGCACTTTGCTACCTAGTTGACTGCTCATATCCTTCCTACAAGCTCAGGATTAATGTGAAAATTGAAGCTGAGAGAGATGAAGGGATTTCTCTGAACTTAACTGTTAAGTGGCTGAGTCAGTTTGAAGCCAGGCCTGATGGTCTTACTTCCAGGGCCATTGTTGCCCGGCCAAAGGAGACTTGGGACGGGGCACAGTTAAGGGGTAGGGAGCATGCAGGCCACAGGAAAAGCGTTCACTCATCCAGCCACCGGTTCATTCATTCCTTCACTCATCAATCCATTCATTCGCTCATCCGAACCAATATTTATTAAGCACCTACTGTGTGCCAGGCACTGTGCTAGTTGCTGGAGATGGAAATACATCCTCGAAGAAGCAAGTTCCTACGCTCAGAGGCTTAGAGTCCGTGGCAGATGGAGAGCAAGGAAACCAATAAATAGGACACTGTAATCATTATAGGTTCGAGAATAAGCCTGTGATGGGGCAGCAGGGAATGGCCAGGCAGGACCTCCTGAGCTGGTCACATTTCAACAAAGACCTGAATGATGCAAAGGAAGTAGAAGGAACACCATGTGCAAAGGCCCTGGGGACTTATTATTTAAATAAATAATAAATCCAACACGAAACTCTTCCTTTGTCATAAATGGCCTGAGAAGCCCTTACATGGATGTGGAAAGGAAAGCTGAGAAAGATGCAAGGTCACATGGCTAACCCCTAGCGCAGTAAGGGTCATTGTTCATCGGACAGCAGCGCTTACTAAGCTGTTCTCCACCCCATCCGCTGCTTCCACTCAGGTGGGCGGCTGTTGTCTCCCACGTGGATGTCCTCGGCAACCTCCATTCTCCATATGGCAGTCAGTCTACTCAAAACACCCTCCTGCTGAAGCCTTTAAATGCTCCCCATTCCCTCTACAAAACAGTAGGAGTTGAGTAGCCACAGAATTACCCAATGAAACTGGGCAATTTAGTAACTTATACAGATCCTGTCTCAAAAAATAAAAAGGGCTGGGGATGTAGCTCAGTGTGAAGCCCCTGGGTTCCACCCACAGTACTTTGCCAAAAAAGGGCCAGAGATTTAGCTCAGTGGCACGGCGCCTGCCATGCAAGCGCAAGGTCCTGAATTCATTCCCCGGTACCGAAAAAAAATTATCCAATGAAGACACACATCAGACCACAGAGAGCTTTTACAATCTCTCCAGGCCATGGGCGCTGTACTCACAAAGCTCTGCACAGAGGCTGGGACTAGGATGGGGCTAGTGAGGTCCAGGACATCAAATTTCAGGAGGGTTCAGCCTGGTCCAACTCAGCTTGCGACCCTGTGGGTGCCTCGCTTGCCCCTGCCTGGCCTTGGCACTACTAGTGCCTGAGACGTGCTGCACCTCCAGTACCTACTGGCACTTTGCAAAGCCTCTGGAGCACACCATGCCCTGTCCCTCCCCTGCCCAAACTGTCCCCAGATCCATCACCCTCTCAGGGAAGCCCTCTCTGATTTCTCCAACCAGCTCAACTTCAGCTCTACTTGGCTCTCAGCGTGCCAGGTGTTCCCCCTTTCCAGGCACAGGCAGTTCAACTTCATGTCATTTTATATATCACATGGTACAAAATTTGCCTTGGGGAGCACACAAAATACCTGCCCCGGACATTGGGTCATTGTAAAGCATGAGCACGGGCAGAAACATTTGTTCCCCAAAGGTAGACTCACTTGAGAAGTGAAAATTTCTAGGTTCAAGACTTTCTTTGCCACTTTGCTGTGTGACTTCAAGAACGAGACATGAAACGTTCCAGGCATCAGTTTCCCTTCTGAAAAGGGAGAGGATAGCATAGACCTGAGACTTGCTATGGAGACAAAATATTTTGATAAAATCCCTTGGCCCACGGAAGAGGGACACCAGAAAAGCTGACATGTGCCAAGCCATTATATCCCACTCCCAACTTGATGCAGCACTTCCTAGGAATATACCTTTTATTTCCTTTAAAAAAAAATTTTTTTTTAGACAAGGTCTCACTACATCCTCCAGGTTGGCCTTGAACGAGCAATCGTCCTGCCTCAGCCTCCAGAGTGGTCGGATTACAGGTGTGTACCACCGCAGTAGGTTCCGGAATATCTCCGTTTTAAAGATAAGAAAACATACTCAGAGCCAACAAGTGGAGCGAAGACGAAAACATGAGCCTCTTATCCACGATACTCAAAGTTTCTACTCGCATAGATTCTCTGGTTCTCGTAGGGAATATCTTGCAGGCAAAATTGATAATAACGCAAATTCCCGTGCAAGGTATAGCGCAGGAGGACGAGGTTAAACCGCATGTTTCAGAGCATACTGGTAGCTGTAGTTCAGCGGTCTCGGCGCATGCTGGGAGTTGTAGTACTCACACTCCGTACGAGAGGCTCCGCCCTTTTTGGACGTCACATCCAGGCCCCAGTTCTGCACCTCTTGGCTCTGGGCTTGAGCTGATAAACTCAGCTGACGGGATAAGAGAATCTTGTTTTATCGGATTGTTGGGAAGCTTAAAATGGTTAAAAGAACTAGAGAATTTAGAGGAGGGCTTGACACTAAGTGCTGTATAAATAAATATTAATTGCTATTATTTAATTCTCAATGACCCTTACAAATTAACTGTTTCCATCTCCATTTGTCAAATGAGGAAACTGAGGCTCATAGGAGTTATTGATTGATTGATTGATTTTTGAGACAAGGTCTCGCTATGTAGTCCAGGCTGGCCTCGAATTTGCAGCGAGAGTCCTGCCTCAGCCTCCTGAGTGCTGGGATTACAGGTGTGTGCCACCAGGCTCGGTTTCAGAGAAGTTAAATAAATGAGTTAGAATTAGATGTTAAGGTCACACAACAAAGAAGGAGTAAAACCAGTTTTGGAATCAGCTGCTTTTAACCTTGGGGCGCCTGCTGGCTCCCTGAAGTGAGGGAGGTGGAGCCCAGGAGATTTTAAACAAAATATACAAAGTAGATCTGTGTTTTCATAAGGTGCAGGGTGGCTGCTGCCTCAAGGCGACTGAATTGGGCAGCAGCAAGATTGGAGGTGGAGGAGTGCAGAGAGGAGGTGCATTGCATTCTACTGACTGCCAGAGTTGCCATGTTCCCACATGGGGAAAGGGATGTTTGAATCATTTCCCTCACCTGGTAAAAGCTGGGGAAGAAAGCCTGTTCTGTCTTGTTTCCTTCTTTGTATAATATGAGGTTGTGATAGTTCGAGCTGTGGCAACCACAATGAGACCATGAGGCACAAGTCTCACCAAAAAGCTAATACTCTGAATGTGCCAGCACAGAAAAATCGCAAGAGCTAGGTTCTGGAAGATATGATTGAGCTACTGAAGGAATCTGGGGCTGCCTACCTACAGACATCTTAAGGCATGAGAGTGTAAATGTCCCTTAATCTGTTCTCAAAGGCAGGTTTTTGTACAGTCCGAAAACATGTAATAAATATAGGAAACTGGCCCAGTCAGAGGTCCGGTCCAGAGGCTATAGATTTGACTGTCCCAAGTATTCATTCAAAAGCTGTGTTCAGGCTGGCCGTGGTGACGCACACCTATGATCTCGGCACTCAGGAGGCTGAGGCAGGAGCATCATTGCAAATTCAAGGCCAGCCTGAACTACATAGTGAGACTGTCTCACCCCCCCCCCCCAAAAAACTATGTTCAAACAAGGTGGGCTGTTTCAGAATTTCTGGATGTTAAAGACATGGGTGATTTGAAAAGAAGTATATTAAAAAAAGTAAAAACATAAAATTATATAATGTTTTCCATAGCTAGGTGTGGTGGCACACACATGTAATCCCAGCACTGGGGAGGCTGAAGTGGGAGGATAGCCAAGAGTTCAAGACTAGCCTGTGCTACACATAGTGGGTTCAAGGCTATCATGGACTGCATAGTGAGACCCTGTCTCAAAAAACAAAAACATATAATGTTTTCCATAATATGTTTATATTCCCAGTTCATAATTGAGGAAAAGAAAACCCTAACCCCATGCTATAGTGTTTATTTATTTATTTGGGTTTTTTGAGACAGGGTCTCATTATGTAGCCAGGGCTGGCCTCAACATGCAGCAATCCTTCTGCCTCAGCCTCCAGAGTGCTGAGATCATAGGCATGTGCCATCATGCCCCGCTCATATTGAGACATTATAATGTGTGATTAAAATAAAATATACAATCACAAAGGTGTGGGAGTGGGTGAAGAAGGGCACAGTACATTTCACTCACTCCTCTGTTGATGGACATCTGGGTTATTTCTTTCTTTTTTTATTTTGCTAAGCATATGTTCTACCCCTGAGCCCCAGCCCAGCTTCTGCCTTACACAATTTATTTCTTCAATGTCTGAATTTCATATCATTTGTTAATCTGTGGTCAGGGAAAAAGGAACAAAGGGCAAAGGTCTGGGTGGGGGTGAGGGGAATGATAGATTTGGAGTTAATTCATAGAGTTCTTGCAATTCTTAAAAGGCTGGGTGCGGTGGCATACACCTGTAATCCCAGCACTTGGAAGGCTGAGGCAGGAGGATTGCTACAAGTTCGAGGCCACTCTGAGCTACATAGTGAGTACAAGACCACCCTGAACTGCATAGCAAGACCCTGTCTCAAAAAAACAAGAAAAGAAAATAGGGCTGGCATGTGGCTCAGTGGTACAGCGCTTGCCTAGCACACACAAGGCCCTGGGCTCAAACCCTAACACCATAAAAAGGAAAAAAAGAAAACCAAAAACCTCCCAAAAGATAATAATTATAGCAAACATATATCAAGCATTTACTGTGTTCCAGGAACATGGTGCTTTGCATTTTCACAACTAGCCTGTGATGTAAGCACAGTACCCTAACATCCCCTATTTTACTCATAAGGCAGATGAGACAGAATAGTTGAATAACTTGCCCAAAGTCACAAGCTTATAAGTGGCAGAGCTGGGATTTGAACCCCAAGCCCTTAACCACTACTACCCTATCTTCCAGGAAAACTGGAAAAGAACACGAAGATATAAAAGAAATGCAAATGACTTTTCAACTCACAGTAAGATATTCAATCTCACTCAACATGTTGTATTTCAGTGATTCTAAGATAGAACTTTTACATTCAAACATCTGAAATCAGGATGCCCCTTAAGACCTCTTAGATTCAGTGAAATATGGTAAAAGAAATGCAAATGAAAACCACCTATCAGATGGGCAGAGGACTCAACATCTGAGGACACCCTTTGTTGGCAAGGGTGTGGGAATTGGGCTCCCTCAGAGCTGTGAGTAGAAACGGCATAGCTGCAGTGGAAGGCTGGAGTGAGGTTGCGCAACTTAAATCACAAGCAGCCTTTGGCCCTGATGCAGTTTCCAGGAAATGGGCCTTTGGATCCACAGGCCCTACAGAGCAAAGACTAAGAGCTCTGTTGCCGGTAAGCTCAGTTTGTAAGACCCCAGTGTGAAAATAATCTCTACACCCAGTGAGATGAGTTCTAAAAATGCAGAGAAAGCCTGGTGCCTGGCGCACACCTGCGAGCCCAACTTTGAAGGAGGCCAGACTGGGGAATTTAGTGAGGTCCTATCTCAAAAATAAAAAGTGAGGTTCAATCCCCACTTCAGAAAAACAACAACAAAAGATCGAGTCCACTCAGACATTAGAAAGTTACACAGCTGAAAAAGGAATAAGGAAATTATCTGATTATAGATAATAATACTATCTCAAAGTTGGGCGTGGTAGTGCACACCTGTAATCCTAGCACTTGGGGGGCTGAGGCAGGAGGATTCCTGCAAGTTGGAGGCCAGCCTGGGGTACATAGTGAGCTCAAGGCCAGCCTCAACTACAAAGGGAGACCCCCCCCTCCAAAAAAGCAAAAAAAGAGCACTACCTCCAAAGTATATTAAATGAAAAAAAGGAAAGGAAAGGGAGAGCTGTATGCATCATGTCCGCATTGGGTGTGAAAGGGGTGTGTGCTTCCCTAAGGGGCTTGCAAGGGTCTTGTCAAAATGATGGCCTTAGAAGGGGACTGAGGGCTGGGGGACACAACAGAGGAGCAGCCTACTCTTTTCAGGGGTGGTAACCTTTTCCTGTAAAAGGGCCAGAGAATAAATATTTTAGCTTTGTGCTCGGTTGCTCTATGTTGCAACCATTTGTTTACCTCAGTTGCTACAGAGCCAGAGCCACAGACAGTAGGTAAATGAATGGGCGTGGTTGTGCCAATTCAGCTTTACAATGGACACTGAAATTGGCAGGGCAAGCGTTGTAAAATACCCACCCCACACAAACATGTGTGAAATGCTTGTTAGCCAACCATGGTGGCGCATGCCTGTAATTCCAGCATCCTGGGAGGCTAAGGCAAGAGGATGGCAAGTTTTTTTATTTTTAGATTTTAAAAATAAATTTTATTTTATTTTATTTCATTTTATTCCATTCCCTCCTCAAGCCCTCCCCCCTCCCTATGTACAAAAGCTTTGTTTCCATTTTTTCCTTCTATTTTCACTTTTTTTCTTGTCCCTTCCTTCCTTTCTCCCTCCCTCCTCCATTTCCCTTCCCCTTTGAACACTTTCTTCCCATTTCCCAACATCCATTATACATCTCAGTCCTTATTTCCACATTCAGTTTCTCCAGGATGGCAAGTTTAAGCCCATACTGGGCAATTTAGTAACTTGTTGAGACCCTGCCTCAAAATACACAATGGAAAAGGAGGCTGATGTGCTTGCTTCGGCAGCACATATACTAAAATTGGAACGAAAAGGAGGCTGAGGGTGTAGCTTAGTGGAAGGTCCTGGGTTCAGCCCTCAGTACCACCACTACCACACACCCACACACACACACACACACACACAAAAACAAGTTTGTGGGCCATAGAACAGCCACTGACCACAGTCAGCTGACCGTTCCTCTTCCCCCTTTTTATGGTTTGGTTCATATTCCTTACATTATGCAAGTAAGACTTCTTACAAAACAATATGTCAAAGGGTGGGCTGAATATTCCGAGTTTATCCATGGGGCTGGGTTAACGTTGGGGGCAGGCAGCCTGAGGCGAGCACCTACATCCCCTGTAAGAGAGACAGGCCCAGGGCCTGGGGGGGGGGGGGCTACCCATTTGCTCTGCATGTTTCCTACCTTGCTCTGCCACCAGAGAGCAGCACAAGCCTACCTGAAACCGGGCCCTCCCACCACAGCCACAGGGTTGGCCTAAGCAACTGTTTTATTTTGGCCACAGTGGTTTGTTTGTTTGTTTGTTTGGTATCTGGGATCGAACTCGGGTCCTTGCACTTGCGAGGCGGCCACAGTATGTTTTAAACATATAGCCATCATTGTAAAAATCTGCATTACTGCCATTTCTTTTTTTTTTTTTTGCCAGTACTGGGGATTGAACCCAGGGACTTTGCACTGAGCTAAACTTCCAGCCCTTTTTCAAAATTTTGAGACAAGGTTTCTAAATTGCCCAGGCTGAGCTCAGACTTGCTGTCCTCCTGCCTCAGCCTCCCAGGGAGTGCTGGGATGATAGGCTTGCACCATAATCCTCTTTTATGGCTCCTCTTTTGTTAGCTGATATGAGTAGCACTGAACTCTGGGGCCTGGTGTCTCCAGGTCATCTTGTCTCCAAGTCAGCAGCCACTTCTCACATGGAAGATGTTTTTGCCAAAGGACACATTTCTCACTTGTCACCTGCCTTGCCTTCTCCTTCCACTGGGATGCCTGCTGGATGTTAGAAGCCAAGGGTTCTGCTTGTACCTTCAGCCACCTAGCAGCTGTGTGACCTTGGGGATGATATAGGACCCTGTGCCTCAGATTCCCCATCTGCAAATGGGGCTAATAGCAATCACTGCTTAGAGCTGCAGAGACTGCATTTGTTTGTATTTTTAAGCCAGGGCCTCACTATGTAGCCCAGGCTGGCCTTGACCTCACAGCGAGCCTCCTGCCTCAGTCTCCTGAGTGCTGGGATGACAGGCGTGTGCCACCATGCCTGGGTTGCAGGGCCTGCTTTTGGGGCCTGTGCAGAGCTCTCTGTAGTTTGGAGTGTGGTCATTATTCGGTAGAATCTGAGTAGCATTTTCCCATCTGGCTGTCATGCACGCTGTTTGCAAGCCCCACCTCACAAGTGACCCCAACTCTCTCTAATCAGAGCAGAACATTTCTTCTTGTTTGTGAAAGTATTCAGGAGATGCAAGATAAAGAGTTTCAGGCCCAGCTCTCTCATTAGTAGCTGTGGGACCTTGTGCTTTACCGCTCTGGGCTCAAGCTGAGATTTTTTGCCGGCTCCGGGAACTGGCACAGGTTGGCAGGACCTGGGATCAGGAAGCCAATCCCTGAAGCTGCTCATCTGGCCCCTCTGGAGTGTGGCTGCCTGTCCCACCCTAGACTCTCTTGTAGTTAACACCTTTTGTTCCTGGCAGCTCCCGCCCTTCTGTTGTTTGGCAACCACAGAGGACCTGTTTCAGCCCTGGCCAATCAGAACAGTTCATCCCCCTTGGGCCAAGATGATTGATTCAGGGGCAGACAACGTGACCAATGAGAGCTTGCCCTGGGACTTTCACTGTAACCACTGGGAGGAAGACTACTGAGATTGGTGAGTTGAAGCAATGTCAAGTCTCAACTCAGAAAAACTGGGCAGAGGCAGAGACCACGTTCTGATCCTGCCAAACCCTAAGTCAAAACCACCTGTGGACTTTTCTGTTTTATGAGCTGATTCAGCTATTTTTTAAAACAGAGTCTTGCTGTGTAGTCCAGGCTGGCCTTGAACTATGTAGACTAAGCTGGGCTCAAACTGATAGCAATCTTCCTGACTCAGCTTCCCAAGTGCTGAGATTACTTGGTGGTGTGCACTACCACATGTGGGTGATTCAGTTACTTTAGGTATCAATTTCTGCCTTAGTTTTCTGTCACTTAGAGTTGACAAATCCTAATACCCCTTTCCTCAGTAACAAGTCTACTGGTGGGCAAACTTGAAGGAAAATGAAGTTATGGGTCACATTTTAAAAAAATAAATGCTATATCTGTGACTGCTCTGGAGTTTTAAAATCTCCCTGTTCCCAACACACCAGGCTTGCTTTTCTTCTCAGTAATGTTGCAGACACTAGCTCAGAGTTTGTGAGCTCAAACTTGGGGGTCCCATACATTAGG
The DNA here is from genome assembly GCF_053883595.1 of Heterocephalus glaber. Classification (NCBI taxonomy): domain Eukaryota; kingdom Metazoa; phylum Chordata; class Mammalia; order Rodentia; family Bathyergidae; genus Heterocephalus; species Heterocephalus glaber. Next base: position 18,673,184 of record NW_028258410.1, on the reverse strand, counting down.
TAAGTGCTCCACCTCTGCCCTATACCTCCAGCCTAGATTGTGTGCATAGTGTTCACTATTGAATCCTAGTGCCTGGCCCATAGGAGGTGTCTTACAATTACTTAGTCAAAGAATAAACAAGTTACTTCTTTATCTATCTAATAGGTCCAGCAGCTGGACCTCAGCCTGTGAGGCTCTGTAAGAACTGTCTGGTTTTCTTTTTTTTTTTTTTTTTTTGGTACCGGGAATTGAACTTGGATCCTTGTGCTTGGGAGACAGGCACCAGAACCAGAGCTAAATCCCCGGCCCGAACTCCCGTTTTTCTACCTGCATCTTTCCTCTTAGTTTAGTCTCAGCCTCACTGTCGTTCAGCCTCAAGCATGTTCCTACCTCAGGGCCTTTGTACTTCCTGACCCATCAAGAGGCTCCTCCCCCAGTTCTTACCTTGCTGGCCCTGCCTCCTCCAGGTCTCACATCTCCTCAGAAACGCCTCTGCCCGGAACAGTCCCATCCTGCTTTTCCAGTGTGGTTCTATCCTGCTTGACTTTCTTCACAAATCACCATCTGAATCTCCATGTGCATTTATTATATTTATTGTCTCTTTCCCCCGTTGGCCATTTCCACCCGGGCACTTCCTGGTACCCCAGTATCCAGGCCAGAGCCTGGCACATCTTAGGTGCTAATAAACCCACGTGCAAGGGATTCTCCAACCTGAGTCAGCCTTCGTTACTCTGTCCCGATGTACTTGAGGACCCAGTCCCACAAAATTGGGGTCTTCTCCCAAAGTGCCGGAAGCACATATCACTACTGATTCAGTCTCAGGTGACAAGGCGACCATCCCGAGGCTGCAGTTGGAGGACCTGGGAATGGGGTTGGGGGCCTCACCCCGGCTCCTCACACCTCCCCTCTGGCAGGAAACACCAGGCAGCCAAGGTTAAGGAGACTCTTGGTGCTTTGTTATAAATATATTACGTACATCCAAAACATGACATTAAAATATTACTCCATGTTACAGAAAAGATATTAAGGCTTTCTATTATTTACATTAAACAAGCAAGCACCTTTAAAAAAAAAACAAAAAAATAAAAAAGCCCCGCTCTTCCTCCTCTGACACACCTGGGCCAGAAGGGACAGTGTCCTTCCTCTTCCCAAATGACCAAGACCTCTTGCAAATGCCATACCTGGTGAAGAGGTCCCCTGTTGGAAATGTCAGATCTGCTGGAATAGGGGGGCAGATGGAGGCGGGCGAGAAGGGGGTGTCGGAACTTGGGTCGGGACTCCAGCTGCTTCTGGCTGGCTGCCCTCAGACCCCTGCCCCTGTGATCAGTTTGCAGGGCTGTGGTGGGACAATGATCTGGGGATACTTGTGTGTCCCAGGGACTCCCCAGACCTCTGGGGCGGGAGAAGGAAGGGCAGATAGAGGTGACGTGGTGGTCTCAAAGCCAGCCACGCTGAAGGGCTACCTGGGGCAGGGCAAGGCAGGGCAGGGCAGGGTGTACAGAGGTGGGTGGCTGCCTCTGCCCGAGGGATGGCCGGCAGGGCAGGCTCCCTCTTGTGCAGTCAGGCTTGGCAGGCAGAGCAGCTCAGGAGGCCAAGGAAAGAAAATGAGAAGAGGAAATGAAAAACCAGTGGCTCAAGTATTCTGTGTCCCAGGGGGTGGGCTGGGGTGCCCAGGCCCAGCCCAGGAGGTGTCCCCTCCACTCAGAGAGGCCAGCTCGAGCAGGCTGGGGTTTGGCAGATGGCTTTGTACTGGGGCTAAGGGAAGGTTGGCAACCAAGTGGCAGGCTGGAGAAGCTACTTGATCTTCTGGGCCCATTTCATGTCATCTGCCCGAGGCTTCTCGCCCGTCAGGCCCTGGATGAGGTCCTCCAGACGCCGCCAAAAGCCCATCTTCTCCAGGGGCCAGTTGAGCCAGCCTGTGGCAGAAACAGCACAGGGTGGGGTGAGCGGGAGCCACCGTCCGTGGGGCACGGGCCCATGGGAAAGGCTCTGCAGAGGGAGGGGACAGCACCACCCATGACACCTGGGGTGGGGGCTCCCACCAAAGGCCTCGGGCTGCTCCCCCAGGCAGCTCCCCCACCCCTCTGCTAGGAAGCCTTCCCGACTGCCCACGGAAGCTGCCCTCCAGGTCTGTCCCCACTGCTCTTCATTTGTATATGGCCACTGTGACAATCTGTGAGTGCTGCCCTTAAACTCAGCTAAGGTCAGCACTGACAGGGAGAGCACCAGGCTCTTTCCACAGTGCCTGGGAGGGCTCTGGCTCCCAGGAAGTGCTCCCTGAAGAGCACTCCAAAGCTCCAAGCCGTAGCCATATGATGGCCTCCCATTTGCCTGCAAGGCAGACAGGAACACGGGTCCTGTCTTGCACATGAGACCGAGCTCGGGGAGGAGCTTCTGGTTAGTAGGTAGTTAATGTGCTTCCTAAATGACCTCAGTTCTACCCCCAAACCTGCCCTCCAAGGAGTGGGGTTTTAGGATGTGCAAAGAGTATTTTGTGGCTCTCAATGCCATCTCCAGAGATGGGGAAACCCAGCAGCGGCAGCAGTAGCGTATCAAGCACCTACTGTGCACCAAGCACTACACTCAGCCATCTCCCCACGCCCACCACGGCCCTGAGAAAGTGGGCTGTGAGGAGGGGTGCTGAGACCCCGACTTGTGGTGACGAAAGTGACTAGCACCAGGAGTCTCCCGAGGGCACATATGGGACAGCTGGAGGCAACTCTGGGGTGGCCTGACTTGTTTTTTAGTATTGGGGATGGAACCCAGGGGTGCTCTGCTACCAAACTACAGCCAGCCCTTTTTATTTTTATTTTTTGTGTCTCTGAGACAGGGTTTCGCTCTATACCCCAGGCTGGCCTCAAATTCAGAGATCCTCCTGCTTCGGCCTCCCACGTAGGTGGGACTCAGCCTGGTTGCATGTTCTGAGAACATCCTGGAGGGCCGGAACTGCAGGCCCTCCCTCTGTGACCTCTGACCCCGCGGATGGCGCTGCAGCTGGAGCTGTGGGAGCTCGGTCCTCGCCGCCAGTGCCACACCTGTGGTGATGCAGAAGTAGGTCTCGTGGGGTGAGACGTGGTGGATGCGGTGGTGTTTTCGCGGCAGGATGATGTGCCAGTCCTGCAGGAGGGTGACCCAGCGTGGCAGCCCAAAGTATGTGTGTGACCACTTGTGGATCTGGTTGGTGAAGGTGCCGAAGATGGTCAGGCAGAAGACAAAGCACTCCCAGGGGTACAGCTGCTCCAGGGCTTCTGCAGGAGGCAGGAGAGGACCCGCAGAGCTGTCACACGGGCAGCAGATGATGGAGGGGCAAGGGCTCAGAATGGAGCACTGCGGTCAGCATGGGCCCACCCCAGGTCCCTGCCCTCACTTCCTGGTGGTATCGGCTTAGGGTGAGGACTCTGCTCTTTGAGTTTCAGTTTCTTTAGGTTTTTTGGCGGGGGGGGGGGGGGCAAGGTCTCGCTGGCTGGCTTTGAACTCACTATGTAGCCTAGGCTGGCCTCAAGCCTATCCTGCCTCAGCCTCACAAGTTCTGGGATTACAGCCATGTGCCACCATTCCTGGCCATGGGTCTCAGTTTTTTTCACTGTAAAGTGGGAATAAGGCTTTCACCCAGAAAGCAGAGCCTGGGCAGCTTACGTGCATGTGATTTATCTAGGGGGTCTCCACCTGATTTCATGAGGTGCTCTGGGGCACTACTATCTCTAGAGCTGGCCCACCCAGACTTATCCAGAGGGGTGAGGCAGGACCTCCCCACCAGGTCAGTGCAGGAGGGGTGGCAGGGAGGGTACCACCCGCCCACAGATCCTCATAGCCTCCCCTGAGAGGTGCCCACAGCACCAGTGAAGTGCAGGGCTGTTAGAGAAGGACAAGGGCCCCCGAGCGACTGCCTCTGCGCCCGCTGGCTGGATTGGCTTGCCTGGGGACAGACCCTCCCCAAACAGGCAGCACTGAGGCCTGAATTAGCGGCACTTTTTCTGGGCAATGCTAGGGATGGAAACTTTGGCCTCGTGCATGCTGGGCAAGTGCTCTACACCGAGCCACAGCCTGTGCCCCTTCTGCCCAAAGCCTCAGGGCAGGCAGGTACTGCAAATGAACATGTGGGTCAGGGGCAGAAGAACAGGGATTAGCGAGGACTTAGGTCAACTGGGGCACATGTGTGCTGTCATAGGAGGTGGATACACTTTGGCTCCAGCTTAATGAAGCCCGGAAGGGACAAGGACCCAGGTGGCCCCGGTCCCTGACGGATGGGATTGCCAGAGAAAAGTCAGGAACCCAGGTCTTTATGTCAAACATCCCCCATCCCCACCCCGGCTTTGAGGCACTGGGGACTGAACTAGGACCTTTGCACTAAGCTACACCCCCAGCCCTTTTATTTTGAGACAGGGTGTCACTAAGTTGCTCATGCCGGCCTCGAACTTGAGATCCTCCTGCCTCAATCTTCTAGAGTGAAATACCCCACTTTTATGTGACGATGACTGGAGAGAATATTTTAAATAACTATGAGCAGGGCTGGGTGAGGACTGCTGCAAGTTCAAGGCCAGCCTGCTCTTCACAGTGAGACTGTCTCAAAAATCAAAAAACAAACAAAAAAATCACTGTGAGCAGCCCTGCACATACCTGCAAGCCCCAGAAACCTCCTGGGGAGTTTGTCCCTGATGCCCCTATGGGTGCTCCACCGACTGGCTGGCCTTACCTGTCCTCTGGGTGCAGAACTTGTAGGCCATGTTTAGCAGTGGCAGCAGTGTCACCAGGCAGTTGTCGCCATTGGTCTCGATGAAGTCGTGCCTTGTGATGGCCGTGGGGTCAATGTGGTGCTCCCGGAACGGGCGGATGAATGCCTGCAGTGGGTTGAGCACCGCCAACCGGTCAGCTATGGTGCCCAGTGCTCTCTGGCCCAAAACGCGCCTGCCTTGGGCTCGCCACCCTGCCTTTGCTGCTCCCGCCGCTCCTTTTGGGCCACCCCACTGACATCGAGGTCTAGCAACTGCAGTGGAGATGGGTTGAAATGTCCCCAGCAGAGACCTTCTGTGCCTCTGGCCTCAGTTGTGCTACGAGGGCTTGGAGACACTTCCACCCTGCTTCTCCACCCTGAGATATTTGAAGGCCTATGAGGTAAAAGATGGGACCATCTTGGTGTCCCCAGCATCTAAGTCCCTCCTTTGGGGAGCGGACTCCCCTCCTCACAGTACAAGCTGTCCTGACAGGGCGGACTCCATGAAGGGGCTGGCCATTAATGAGAGGAAAACTGAGGCAGAGACGGAGACATGGGGAGGAATACTGACAGGCTGGCCTCTGGGCCCCACCATGCCTCAATTTGGCTTCCCTTGAGTTTCAGTTATGTGAATCAGAAACCTTGTTTGAGTAGAATAGAACAGTTTGGATTAGATTTTCTTTCACAAACAAAAAAGTTTCACTGGTACAAGATAAAATCCAATTAAAAGCCAGGTATGGTGGAACACGCCTGTAATCCCAGCACCCTGGGAGGCTGGGGCAGGAAGATCACAAGTGTGAGTCCAGCCTGCGTAATGAAGCAAGATTATTTCGAAAGTGGAAAAAAAAAAAAGCTGGGGATATAATTCTGTGTAAAGGCCCTTGGTTCAGGCCACATCACTGGAAAAAATCCAATGAACATACAGACGTAGTAGGGAAGGAGAGGAAGAGCAAGACATGGTGGCTAAGCAGCAGGTGGGCGCCTGTCGGAGCTCTCTGGCTCTCCCAGGCCTGCTGCTTCTGCTTCCACTCGCCCTGCTCTTGGAGGAGAGACGCCAAGGACTGGCTAGCATGACGGCTCCATCTTTCAGACAGGGCAACTGGGGCTTAGCAAAGAAAGGGGACTCACCCAAGGCCGCGGAGCCCGACATACGCACCTTCCCCACGATGGGCAGCTCCACGGAGCCCCACGTGTCGGCCCCCCAGTGCACCAGGCCGGACAAGAAGTCAGCGATGAGCGCCCCTGCGACTGAGGACAGGAAGGGGGTGAGCTGGTCAGGGGCCGGCGGAGGCCCGGCCCTGCGCCCTCCCTCCACCAGGGGGCACTCGTCCACTCACTCGGTGGCCTGCACTCCTTGCTTCGGACGCTCCCTCCCCGCGGAGGAAGCCTCAGCAGAACAACCCCCCGCCCCGGGACGCACGCCCCCCCCCCCCCCCCCCGGAGCTGGCTGTCCCTCCCCTCCGCCCCATACAGGAAGCTCTGCTCGGGTGCCGCTGGGATTGGAGAAATGTCCAGCTGGACCTGGTGTGAACCCCACAGCTCGTGTAGCCACCCGCAACCTTTTCCTTGTCTTTGTTCTCAATGGGCTCAGAATGGAGTGGGGTCTCCCGCCAGACTCCAACGCCATTCACACACTTGAGGGGTCCACGTGACACATCTGGACTCCAAAGCGGGCTCCACTCACTTGCTGTGTGACACTGAACATGTTACTTGACATCTCTGTGCCCTGTGTTCCTCTTGGAGACAGGAACGATGACGATTATACAAAACAGGGGAAGGTATAAAATCAACATTAAGGGGATTTAGCTCAGTGGTGCCGCTGCCTGCCTCGGAAGCGGAAGGACCTGAGTTCCATCCCCGGTACCAAAAAAAAAAAAAATCAACATTAAGATATCCATAACTTTTTTATACTCCAATAGTGGACTTGCCCAGGCGTGGTGGCTCATGCCTGTAATCCCAGAACTTGGGAGGCTGAGGCAGGAGGATCACTGCGAGTTTGAGGCCAGCCTGGGCTACACCGTGAGCTCAAGGCCAGCCTGAGCTACAGAGCGAGACCCTGTCTAAAAAAAAAAAAAAAAGTGAACCAGCTGAGAAACAGTTCAGGAAATCAATTTAACTCATAATCATTTTTTTAAAAAATGCCTAGGGGGCTGGGGATTTAGCTCAGTGGTTCCGGCACCTGTTGTGCAAGCGCAAGGTCCACAGTTTGATCCTCGGTGCAAAAAAAAAAAAAAAAAAAAAAAAGCCTAGGGATCAACCTAAAGAAAGAGGTAAAAGCTCTACAATGAAAATTACAGAACACTGAAGAAACTGCAGAAGACAGAGATGGAAAGACCTCAGCTGGACATGTGGCACACACCTGTAACCCTAGTACTGTGGAGGGTGAGGCAGGAGGATCACAAGTTTGAGGCCAGCCTGGGCCATTTAGCAAAACCTTATCTAAAAAAAAAAAAAAAGGAGCCGGAGATTTAGCTTGCTGGCACTGTACCTGCCTTGCAAGTACAAGGTCCTGAGTTCCATCCCCAGTACCAAAATATCAAAAAGTAAAAAATAAATAAAAATTAAAAGGAAAGAACTTCCTTGTTCATGGATCAACAGAATTATTTTGCTTTGCTTTTTGGAACAGGGTTTCACTATGTAGTTCAGGGTGGCCTCAAACTCATGGTGACCCTCCTGCCTCAGCCTCCAGAGTGTTGGGAATACAGGTGTGTGCCAGCATGCCCAACTGAAACGAATACTGTTAAAATGGCCATAGTATCAAAAACGATCTACAGGTTCACTGTAATCCCAATGACATTCTTCACAGAACTAGAAAACACGATCCTAAATTTCATATGAAAAGACCAAAGACCCAGAATAGCCAAGGCAATCCTAGGCAAAAAGAGCAAGGCTGGTGGCATCACAATACTCAATTGCAAATTATACTGCAAAGCATAGTAACAAAAACAGCATCGTACTGGCGCAAAAATAGACACGTAGACCAATAGAATAGAATAGAGGACACAGAAACAAACCCATACAACTACAGCCATCTGATTCTTGACAGAGGAGCCCAAAATATGTTGCAGAAAAAACAGCCTTGTTAACAAATGGTGCTGGGAAAACTGGATATCCACTTATAGAAGACTAAAACTAGACCCCTAGCTCTCGTCCAAAAAAAAAAAAAAAATCGATTCAAAGTGGATCAAAGGCGTTGGTATAAGACTTGAAACCTTAACACTACATACGATAATATAGGGAACCACCGGAAGCCATAGGCACAGGTAGACTCCAACAGCACTGGAAGGAACAGCAGCACTCAAGTAATGGGACTAAATAGAAAGTTCCTGCACAGCAAGGAGAACAACAGACAGAGTGAAGAGAACGGGAGAAAATCTTTTCCAGATACTCTTCTGACTGAGAATTAATACCCAGAATATACAAAGAACTCAAAATCCCTAACACCAGCCCCACACACCTGTAATCCCAGCACTCTGGGAGGCTGAGGCAGGATGATCATTAGGTAGAGCCCCTCCTGATCAATTTACAAGACCCTGTCTTAAAATAAAAAATGTGTTGAGGATGTAGTTCAGTGTGAAGGCTCTGGGTTCAATCCCTAGTATCAAAAACAAAACAAGGACCAGGGATTTAGCTCAGTCGTTCTGGCGCCTGCCTTGCAAGCACAAGGTCCCGAGTTTGATCTCTGGTACCAAAAAAAAAAAAAAAAAAAAAATCAACAAATACCTTTAACACCAAAAATCAAACAGGCCAATCAATAAATGAGCAAATGAATTGAATGAATGCTTCTTGAAAGAAGCAAAAATAGCCAGTAAGTATTTGAAAAAATGTTCAATATCTCTAACCATTAGTGAAATGCAAATCAAAAACTACACCGAGGGCCAGGGATTTAGCTCAGTGGTTCCGCCACCTGCCTCGAAAGCGCAAGGACCCAAGTTCGATCTGGGTACCAAAAACAAACAAACAAAAAACTACACTGAGCTGGGGGTGGTGGCACACATCTGTAATCCTAGAACTTGGGAGGCTGAGGCAGGAGGATCACCACAAGTTTGAGGACAGCCTAGGCTACACCGTGAGTTCAAGGCCAGCCTGAACTACTGAGATTCCACCTCACCCCAGTCAGAATGGCTGTCATCAGGAATACGAAAACAATAAATGCTGGTGAGGATGCAGAGGGAAAAGGAATCTTTTACACTGCTAGCGGGAATGTAAATTAGTACACGTCCTATGGAAGTTAGTATGGAGACTCCTCAAAAGGCTAAAACTAGGACTACCATGTGAGCCAGCTAGAGCCCTCCATGATACACATGCAAAGGAGTTAAGAGTCGGCACATGGGAGGGTGCCTTTATACCATGTTTATTTCAGCCCAATTCTCACTACTAGTCAAGCTATAAAGCCAGCTTAGGTGCTCATCTGGGTGAACAGATAAAGCAAACGTGGTATCATGCAGTATGGACCATCACTTAGCCATAAAGGAGGAGGAAATTATGTCATCTGCAGGGAAATGGATGAAACAGGAGGTCGTCAAGTTAAGTGAAATAAGCCAGACTCAGGAAGATAAATACTGCTCATTCTTCCTCATACGTGGAATTGAAAAAAGATGACATGAAAGTAGAAGGGAGACTATGATTAGACAGGAGGAGAGGACTAAGGGAAGGAGGGGATAACGGGGAATGGATATGATCCAATCTATCATACATGCCAAAACCCAATATTTAGCAAAATTAGTAAATACTAATGAAAATACATTTTTATAAAAGGAGCTTTGGGGCTACCAGCTGTAGAGCACTTTCTCAGTGCCGGGAACCTCAGCGACCCCTCTTCACCCATGAGAGAAGCCGAGTGGCTCTTAGTCCCACTTTGTCACACACCTGGCATGTGGCATAACTGGGCTCCCAATCTGCCTGGAGACCCGAATCTAACTCAGCAGGATGTCCCAGCACCACACACGGGGAAGCTGAGGCTGGGTGGCTGACAACCCCAGAGCCGCCGCTCACTCTGTCCTTCCTCCCCCATCCCCTGCCCACTCCCCCTCCCATGTTGCTTGGTCCGCTCTTGGTTGCATTTGCTGTTCCCTCTGCCCGCAATGCTGTTCCAAGAGGCTGCCCAGCCCACAGCCTCCAGGACTTCACACTTCCCCCCAGCATCTTGTCAAACAGAACCATGGCTTTTTTGTTTGTTTTGCTTGTTTATTATCTCCCACACCACAAGAATGTCAGTTCAGTTCCTCGGGGGCCAGGATTTGTTTATGGCTGTCCCCTGGTTGCCAGCATATATCTGAGTTCAATAAAGTACTAAGAACAGTTGGGTGTGGTGGCTCACGCCTATGATCCCAGCACTCTAGGAGGATGAGGCAGGAGGATCACAAGATTGAGCCCAGCCTGGGCAACTTAGATACTGTGTCAAAACAAAACATAAAAGAAGGGCTAGGGAATGTAGTTTGCTACAAAGACCCCGGTTTCAATTCAAATCAATACATCTTTTTAAATGCAGCAAAAAACACAAAACACTTGGCTGAGCTGGGTCTGGTGGTGACACCTGTAATCTTAGCACTTGGGAGGCTGAGGCAGGAGGATCACTGTAGTTCCAGACCAGGACCTAATGTGCGCTGCACTCAAGCCCAAAGACGCACCAACACCACACTCACCACCTAGGGCGGGCGGAGGCAGAAGACACCGGCAGTCTGGTGGCCAGGCCAGCTCTTCCCTGGGCTCAGCTGCCCGTGGACTGGCTGCCTGAGGCTCAGGCTCCCTGTGCTGCTGGGGCCCTTGGCTGCTTGGAGACACAGGACAGGGGCCTCGGGGCACTTCGGGGGCTGCGTGAAGCAGGTGCACAGCCCCTGACAGCCTGAGAACCGAGCCAGAGCAGGCTGGGGCACCTTGGGAGCTCCCACTGCACACGGCCTGCTGCGGACACACGGCTTCTGCCTGCCAGGAAGGACAAGATGCCATGTGGCAAAAGCCACACTTAGACCAGACAACAGCTGTGGGCCACATATGTCCACACCTGGCCCTGGGCCTTGGCACCTTCACCTGGATATGGAGGGTAGCAGAGGTATCTTGAGGAGCCTGCTTCCCATGAACATGGACTATGTGGTGCATGCTCCATGGGTCCAGCATCCTTTACTACTATGATTCACTGGGGGTCCTTCATATGCTCACCCTTTTCAGGGCTGAGTAGTACTCCACCCATTGTTTGGTAGAATGTAACAGACTACCCCTCTGGTTCTCATTAGACATTTGGGTTGTCCTGCTTTGAACATTTGGGTCCATCACTAAGTATGAACAGACACTCTCGTTCCTTTGGGTGAAGGAGTCAGATGCTTTGTGTTTAACCTGATGGTATTGATCACTTAAGGCTCCCAGGCCCCGTGCCAGCCCCTCAGATGTTTCATCTCCTTTAATCTCTAAACTGTGCAGGCCAGGAGGTAACACATGTCTCATCTCCTTCATCAGCCTAAGCATTTAATCCTCACAAATAATAAGGACGATGATAAGAAGAACAATTTGTGTGACAATGGCCCACACATGTCGGGCGCTTCTTGTGCATGGTGCTGGCTGAGCATGTGAGACAGCTAGGCTGGGGCTTAGCTCCCACTCCTTAAGTGCAGCTGGGCAGAGACCTCCTTCTGAGGACACAGGGAGGGGACAGAGTGACTTTATGGTGGAGACACCTGCCAGGGCTGCCCGGGCCAGTGATCATGGTCACATCACAGCAGCGAGCCCTGCGGACCACAGCCCCATGCACGATGACACCCAGTGCCTGCCACCTGAACTGATCGCTCTGGGGCCTAGCTACTCATGACAAGTGCCATCCAATGCAGGCCGTCCTGCAAGACACCTGACCAACCACTTCTCAAGAGCGTCAAGGTCCCAATACAGCAAGAAGGGCCCGAGACTGTCACAGTCCGAAGAGCCTGAGTTGGTGGAATTCTAGCTGGGATCCTGGATCAGGAAAAGGACACTGGGGTCAGCTAAGATGACCCAGTTCACAGTGTATCCCACCGGGCGGACTCACTGTGACAACGAGGGATATGTTGTAAGATGTTAAAACAGAGGCCAGGAGCCCAGGGTGTAGCTTTGCTGGGCTAGCATGCTCCAGGCCTTGGGTTCAATCCTCAGCACTGCAGAAAGCATGTGTGCGCACAAAAAGGGTAAAAATGGGACAGTGGGAGCATGGGGTTTATGGGGACTGTGTACCTCCTGCTCAACTTTTCTGTAAACCTAAAACCGTTCAAAAGCAAAATCTATTAAGAAAGCACAACCTCTCTCCCCACGTCCTCAGTCAGAGGCCCCCCGGAGACTCAGCGGCAGGGGCGGCCAGGCCCACTCACTGCCACACAGCTGAGGTGCCGGGCCTTCCTGTCCAGGTCTGGGAAATGGGGCCACCTCCCCCAGCAGCAGAAGCTACACAGTGGATGCAGGGGTTGCGCTCTGCCCGTCACTCCCCTCGCAGATCCCCAGCCTCGTCATCTGTGGAGTGGCCGGCCGTCAGGGTTGGCCGGGCAGGAGGGGCGGGCAGCAAGCACACAGAGCCTCTTTGTCCCGGCTCTCCCTGAAGGCTGGCTCACCCCAGGGTGGCTTCAGCCTGCTCAGCACCCTTCCCTGCAGAAACAGAGATAGGAAAGGGGACAGTGACTTGGGACAGCACCTGGGCCTCCTGAGCCCCACACGCTGCCCCCAGACCTTCTCTGGGCCTGCTCAGGACCCACAGGCCTGGTGTGGAGCCGGAGTGTGTGGCTAGGGACCCAATGGACACCGCTGAGGGTGGGCCAGGCCCAAAGCCTTCTTCACGGCTTTCAACTCAGAATCAAACCCAGCCCTGAGCCGTGTGACCTCCCTTCCGACCTTTGAGCTCACTGGGTCCTGTGCCCGGAAGTCACACCCGGCCCTGGGGCAACCCCAGGGGACACCGACCCCTTCAGGGGTTGCCCTCAGCCCCCCAGTCTTTCTGCCTTCCTCAGGGGAGCATGGGCCCACTCCATCCTGTGACACTGTCCTCGGCAAGGTCACTGGCGACCTTCACGTGGCTAAGTCTGGCAGTCCCTTCGCTGCCCCCCTTGCGGGTGCTTCTAGCTGATCCTGGAGACTGCAAGGACTCTGGCCCTGGCGCCTCCCCAGCAGCCTGCCTCGGCCTTTCTTCCCCAGCCTCAGGCATCTCGCACTCAGCCCGGGCACCCCGCAGTCTCTGGGCTTCAGCCCCATTTCTTCTCCAGGCTTCCCAGTCCCGCTCCCCACAGGTGCCTCCCCTCTCCTACACAGCACATCCAGCACCTGCAACCCGTCTCCACCTCGGATGCCCTACCTGCCTCGGCGGACAGCCCGCTGTCTCCTCCCACCCTGGCTATCCCTTCCATCCTCCAATGTCACCTCCTGGCACTTATAGCTTCTCATGGTCCCTAGAATAAAACCTGCAGCTCTGATCATGGCCCTTACAGTCCTACATCTTCTGTCCCCACTACCTCTGAGCTGTCACCAACCTCCTTACCTCTGATCAATTCTTTCTAGCCACACAGGCCTCTTCTGTATTCACCTGCCAGCCTCAGGGCCTTTGCACTTGCTGTTTCCGCTGCCTGGAAAGCCCCTCCCCAAGATATCTGCATGGGCTCCTCTCTCCCCTTCTCAGGACTCCATACAAATTCCACCTTTCCAGAGGGCTTCCCTGACTACTCCCTTATCTTGACTCTGCTTGCCAGTTTTGCCACCTATTCTGCCTGGCTTTATCGATTGACACCTTTCATGCTTCTGTTTTCCCTGGCTTCCAGGGCCACTTGGGCACAGGAACCTCTGGAGACAGGTGACAGGGAGGGGCAGGCTGGCGGCTGGCATGGTGCCCTAACCACCTGCGTGTTAACACTCAAATCAGGCCGGCTATTGAAATGGATTGGGACCTGTGCAAACAGTGCTATCAGGGGATCATCGGCCCTTTATCAGCCGCTAGGCAGAGGTTCAGAGCGGGGAGCCGGTGCCACGTGGGGCAGCTGGACATTCAGGTCCCAACCAGGGAGGGAGGTGGGGACCTGCCCAGGACACCCCCCTCCACGCCTCTGATCCCGTAGCTCTACCCCAGCTGGCCCACGGCCCAGACCAGCCTCTGCCCCAAGCAGGAAGTCTGTGGTATGAGCTGAAGGTCTGGATTTGTGATCCCAGACTCTGCCGCTGCCCGCGTTGAGGGGCGACGGGAGGAGGTGTCACGTGCCCTCACAGAGGATGGTGACTTGGAACCTGCCTCTGCAGGCTGCCACAAAGAATAGGAAGTGCCCAGACCGGTGCTCTCATCCAGCAGAAGCTCGAAAAATACCCACTGTCGGTGCTGCCCTGGGCAGTGGCCTGGCGGGGGGGCGTCCCCTCCCCTCGCGTCAGGCACAAACTGTCTCAGCACTGATGCGCACCTGCATTTTGGCAGCACTAACTTTGTATGGATGGAAAATGAGGCTCAGAGGCAGTGACACCTGCCAGGCGGTGGGGAGGCCGGGGAGAACCCATCGCCCCAGCTGAGGCCCCGAGGCGCAGTGTCTGTTCAGCTCTGAGTGTGGTGCCCCATCCCAGAGGCAGGCAGCAGCCCGGTCCGGTTGCATTGGCCGGCTTACCCTCCCTCAGCTGCCCAGTGCCCCCATATGCGCCCTGTCCCACCCGGACCCAGATGCCTCCATTAGTCGGCCCGGGCTCTCTCGGCTTAGGTGGCCAGAATGTGGGAGCTGGACTCTTAGGGAGGACAGGCAGGACAAGTGTACAGCTGCCCCTCAGCTTGGGAGCCAGGACAGGGAGGGAGTGAGTGCCCGAGTGAGACGGGAGGGAAGCTGTGTGGGCAGGAAGGAAACTGAGTCACCCTGGGGTCTGGGACGGAGCTGGCACACTAAGACTGATGTTGTGCTTCTGGCTGGTGCCTTCTCTGAGCCTCAGTTTCCTCACCTGGAGAAGGGGGACAACTTTAGCATCCTCCTGCAGGTGGGGACCGGGCAGGACGGAACAGTGGGAACCAGAGGCATTAGGGGCACTCATGAATGGAAGCACACTTGTTCACTCATTCACTGATCAGTAAGCTCTGGGCACCTGCTGTGTGCCAGGCCTTGTGCTCGGGTCTAGGGACAGAACAGTGAACGAAACAAACACAGATCTCTGCCCTCAGTGAGCTGACATCTGAGTTCGAGGGAGACACGGGGCAGGACGGCGACACAGCCTAAGATGGGGATGCCACTTTTGAGAGACAACCAGGGAGGGCCTCCTGAGGTGACCTCAGGGGAGAGAAGGCTGGAGGTGTCCTGGAAAGAGTTCAGGCATATGCAAAGGCCCCGAGGTAGGAATGTGTCTGACAGAACAGTGGAGGCTGGGTGAGGAAGCAATGTGGTCCTGCCTGAGGTTCAGTGGGGTCTCGAGGGGGGCAGCTGAGGAGGAGCAGAGTCTGCACAACCTCTTCCTTGGGCCACATGTGGGGTCTGGATGCCGGGCGCGGCTGGGGCTGGGAGGGCGGGAGGCAGGCGGGGTCAGGGCTGCACTCGGAGCCAGCAGTGTGGGCCGATGGTTTGAATGAGGAATGGGGTGGGGTGGATGTCACAGTGCGACAGGAGGCCTGTGCGCATGCGCACACGCACAGGCCGGGCCGTGGGCACTCACCTACGCCCAGGACCACGAGCGGCGTGTGCTCCCAGCGGGCCAGCAGCAGGAGGTGGACCAGGTTGTGGGCGATGAGGCTGAAGCACAGCACCACGGAACACCACTCCTGGAGGCGCTTGCCTGTGGGGAGAGGGGCGGAGCTCACAGTGCCGACCCCGCCGTGGGCCACACGGAGGAGCTGGCCCCGCGCACCGGGCTCTGACCGACAGAGCCTGAACCCCCCCCCCCCCAGCCCTCTCTGGAGAATCTGGGGAGCGCAAAGAGCTTCCAGGCCCCACCTGTCCCCTTGAACGAGCGGACTCAGAGGCTCCAAATCTGCCCAAGCCTCCACGGAGCAGGAGAAACAGGGCCTGGGGGCACGGGGGCTTCTAGGCTGGGCCACTACCTGGCACGGCCAGTCAGGGTGGGGTGGGAGGCAGAGCTGTGGGTTCTCAAGAGAAGTCAGGGCTCTGGGCTTAGGTGGAAAATCTCTTCAATGGTGCTGTTTTGTGTGTGCCTGAATCTACGCCTTTGCACTGAGCTACTCTCTAGCCTGAAGCCCTTTTCAATTTTTCTACAATTTTGAGACAGGGTCTTGCTAAGTTGCCCAGGCTGGGCTCAAACTTGGTGATCCTCCTGCCTCAGCCTCCCAGAGTGCTGGGATGACAGGTGTGTACTACCAAGCCTGACAGCCATGGATTTTTTTTTTTGGTATTGGGGATTGAACTCTGGAGCTTGCACTTTGGAGGCAGGCAGCAGCAGCATGAGTTAAATCCCCGGCTAGCCATGTGTTTTTAACACGCCTGTCAAGCTGATTCACTCACTGTAGTTTGTGTGAGATGCCGAAACTGTGGGACTAATCCAAGTGCTTATCACCTGGGGCTTGGCCAAAGTAACTCAGTTCACAGCATCTGTGCAGTCAGGAGGAACCCAGCCGCCGTTTGTGTGTGGACCAGGGGGCTGTCTGCGATAATCCAGTAGCAGCAAACAGCAAAGCGCTGAACTGCAGCCATTTACCCAGGAAGAAAAACATCTTATGTGGTCAAGGGTGGCTTTATATTTATTCCTCTTTGAATGTACCAAATCCACATTTTCCTTTTAATTATAAATCTAAACATTTAAAATAAAATGAAATAAAAACACCACTGGATGACACAAAACCTGTGAATTGGTCCCTGGGAATGCATTTCCCAGGCAGCTGGTCCCAAAGGCACAGGACCCTTGATGATAGTAATAATGCTATTGTTGTTAGTGGTTAACATTCACTGGGCAGTTACTAAGCGCCAGGCAACTTTGAGATGGGAAAACAGGGTCAGAGTGGCGGAGGCGGTGCCCACAGCTGCCCAGCAGCAGACTTCAATGCCATGGCCACGGCTCTGGCTCGTGAGTCTCTGCTCTCCCTGACCCTGCCCTGATGCCCTGGCCCTCCCTCCTTCCCTGCCACCTGATCACCCTGTGGAGAGTCCAGAGCAGGAGCCCAGGCTCACCTCAAACAGCAGGGCTGGAGGGCCGGGGATTTAGCTCGGTGGTTTAGCAGCCTGCCTTGTAAGCACAAAGTCCTGAGTTCAATCCCCGGTACCAAAAAAAAAAAAAAAAAAAGCCATGTGACTGGGGTGGGGCTGGGGCCAGGGCATGCTGCTCCCCAAACCTCCACCTCCAGGAAGCCGGAAGCCATCCAGGATGCCTCCCCCACCTCTGTGCTCCCCCAACCCAGCGCCTACTGCTCAGGGCTACAGCCCTATGGGAATGTGAACTCAGGCTGCCCAGGACCATGTCTGGTGCACTCACCAGGCAGGGCCCTGGTGCTGGGCGCAGGCATCAGACCAGCCTGTGGAATCAACAAACTCCCAACCACAGTCCTAGAGGAAAACTCCCGGGCTACATTCACCAACATACCTTGGAAGGAAGTATTAGGTTGCCCATTTGTTCAGACAGGGAAACTGAGTCTCAGAGAGAGAGAGAGAGAGAGTGAGCGAGCACGTGCATAGGTCTGGTCCAAGTCAAATAACAGCACACTGCTCCTGCCTCATCCTGAACCAGAACCAGGACAGCCAGATACCTACCTCCTATCCCACGGGAAGATCAAAGCTCAGAGGACAGTACACCATAGTGTATAGCAGAGGACACTAAGGACCAGAAAGGGCAAGGACCTCAACAGAGGCTGCACAGCAGCAGAAGCGGGCCTAGAGCTCCTCATTCCTTGCTCAGTTGGACTGTTTCCCTTGGGCCTTCCTGGCCCAGCAGCCCCAACCTGGCGTCACCCGATTAGGCCCAGTAGGGCCTTCCACTTTCCGTTTCCTGTTTGTGGCCAGGGCTGAGAAGCAGGAAACCCTGGGAGTAGAGACAAAGAGCAAGAACAGGGGGATGCAGCCTGTGATACAGGACAGGTAGACCCTCCCTGACAGCCCGCTCTGCAGCCTGCAGGGACAGAGTGGCAGAGCCCACGCGGCAGGACCAGGTAACAGTAACCATCACCTGGCTCACACCTGTTGCCCAGCACACAGGGAACTGGGTGTGGCCCGCATCTGAGATGCTGTGAACTGGTCCCGCTGGCAGGTTTTACGTAGTTTTTTAAAAAGTGAGCTCAACAGCCGGTTTGTGGTGCACAACTGTGATCCCAGCACTTGGGAGGTTGAGGCAAGAGGATCAGGAAGATTGTGAGTTCAAGGACTATGGAGTAAGGCCCCAGCTCAGAAACAAACAGACCAAATCTCAAAACCCCACAAGACACAAAACAAAAGAGAGATAAATTTAAAAATCACATAAACTCCTGCATCCTCAAAGGGCTCAGGATCCTGGGTGCCCCATCAGATGTTGGCTCCAGGCTCACAGGTCCCCTCCCTTCCCTGTGTCCTTGCACTTTGGTGGCAGCCCTGGTCAGGCTCCTGTGGTCATCAGAGTGTCCCCCCGAGGCATGGGCTCTCACTCAAGTCGTAGCTGTCAAGGAAGGGACTGTGTGATCTGCTCATCCAGACGAGGAACCTGCAGCTCAGAGTTGGGTGTGGATGCTAGACTCCTACACGGGACACAGTGGCCTGCATGTTCAGGCCTCAGAGGTGGCCGGCTCTCTCCCCGCGCCATGAAGGTCCCTGCAGTCTGAGTATCTGGCCACTGAGACTCCACCTCTGCAGACTGAGTACTTCAGTCCTGGCCCCTGAGAAATACACAGGTGATGACAAACAGCTTCATGGGGCACCTTGGCCCGGCTGCATTCAGGGCTGCGAATGTCTGTCACGCCAAACCCTGGGGACCGTCCTCCCCATCCTTCAGAGGGATGAAATAGCCTGGACCTGGCCCAAGTTGCTCAAGGGCTACCAGAGTCATGGCAGGGGCCGTCAGCCCTGCAGGCTGGTGGGGTCAGGTGGTCACTGGACAGACAGATGTGCAGGCTGAGGCCAGGCTGTGCTCGGAGGACAGGGAGGCCCGCCTGCCCCCCAGCTGGAGTGCTGGAGCCCATTTCCCACCAGCCCTGGCTGGGGAGGACATAAGCCAAGTTACAGCAGTGACCCCTTGCTGGCCTGGGGTGGGGGGAGTGGGGGTTGTGCCAGTCCTCTGCCATCTTGCTTGGTCGGGGGCAGGCCACAGCCAAGGGGTTGGCATCGGGCTTGCCTCTTCTCACTTAGGTCAAGACGAGCCCTGAACAACCCATGCTTCCACCAGCCCTGGACACCAGGGGTCCCCTGAGCTCATGGCGGACAGAGGAGGTACAGAGAGGGCAGGGACCAGAGACAAAGGGGGACCACAGATGGCAGCAGGAAGCAGAGACCAACAGAACAAAGAGCAGGGACAGGAGATGGGGAGAGAAAAAGCATCACCAGGGACAGGAGACAAAGCAAGCTTGGCTGGCATGTGGCAGGGACCAGGCCTGGCTGGACACAGGGCCCCCAGGCGGCTTTGGGCCTTACCCTCGGGCTTGGGTGAGGCCACATGGTGAACCCCAGGCTCCTGAGACCCTGCTCTTGTCCCACCCTGTCCTGCAGTGGATGCCCGCTCCATTCCGCACCACCCACCCTGTGTTCCTGACACCCTGAACCCCTCAAAATGCTCCTGTGCCCTCTGGGGCAGAAGCGGCCACAGCTGGCCAGGGAGACAGACAGCTGGACCCACACCTCTCCAGGCTGCATCCACCCGTGGAGCCCAGGCCCTGAGAAGTGGCACAGCCAGGTTCCGGCTGGCACCTCTGGAAGAGACACCCACCTCAGGCCCTTCACAAGCCTGGTACTTAGCAGGGGGTGGCTCCTTATTAGGAAGCTCAAACCCTGAGTCGGGGGCTGTGCAGGACCCTCTGTGGCTCCCGGGTCCCGCAGGACCAGGCCCCAACTCCTTGGCCAGACACTTGGGGCCCACAGGACCAGGCATTGTAACCCCTCTGCCCCATGCAGCCTCCTGGCACGGGCCCTGCACGTCTACCCTGCACGCCCAGCCCCGAGCGGCTTGCTTCCACAGGGCAGGTAGAGTCTGGAACCCAGAATGTCCCCACCGAGTTCCAGGCCTGGGCTGCAGGAACTGTGGTGTGACCTCGGGCGGACCCCTCTGCCGAGCCTCGTGATATTCCTACAGAGGTGGACGGAGCGCTCAAGCCCCAGGCACCCAGGCAAACCCAACAGACGGCCCCAACCCAAGGGTCTTCCCAGCCGCTGGGGCAGGTGCCACCTGACCCCAATCAGGATGAATGCATGGAAGAACGCATGCGCAGGTGCGGCTGAGGCGGGGCCAATAGGGTCTCAGCTTCCTCCTCTGGAAAATGGAGTCCATACCAGGGCATTTCGCACCACTGCAGTGACAGTGAGATGAGAGCATGTGCGGAAAGTGCCCTACACACAGTCAGTGCTCAATAAAGGCTGCTAGTTCGCTGCCCTCAGGACTGCTGTCAGCTGTCAAGGGCCAGACCACTCCCGGCACCAGGAATCTCAAGAGCTCAGTCCCAGAGCCCAGGAATCTCTCCCACTCTTCTCTGCCCACTCTGCTCCAGTCTGCCCTTCTCAGTGCTCTGCAATTGTGCCAGGAGTGTGGCCACCTCAGGGCCTTTGCACTTGCTGCTTCCCTGGTTTGGATCAACTCTTCCTCAAATATTCTCGAGGCTCCTTCCTTTCTTCTCCCTTCAGGTCTCTGTTCAAATGTTACCTGCTCAGCAGGGCCTGAACTGGCTGCTGTCTACATCACCCACCTCCTGACTACTCTCCCTTCCTCCTTTCTTGCTATGCATTTGCTTCTTAGCACTTGTCACCACTAAGCAGGTCAGACATTTCCCTTATTTGGGGGTTTACTGCTTGTCTTACTAAAATGCCAGCTCCAGTTTTTCTGTTTTGTTTGATGCTCTGCCCTCAGGGACTCGCATGTACGTGCTCAATATATGTTGGCCCTGGCCTCTCCTTTTCCTGCCCAAGTCCGGAGAGGTCAAGTTATTTATTTCTCCAAGGCCACACAGCACCATGCCAGAGACAGAGCAAGGGAAGCCTATGGAAAGGAATTGCGAGGAACCTGTTTGGTTAGTCTCCCTTCCCCTTCCGGGTCAGGGGAGAGAAGGCACTGATTGCTGGTTTGGAGCACCCAGGGGACACTGCAGCCTCAGGTTCCTGTGTGGTTACTCTTCAGAAAGAAAGGCACTCCGGGAACCCAGAACTGGACAGCGGTGACCGGGGTGAGATGGCAGTCCCTGGGGAAGCCCACTGCCTGGGAGCTGTTCTGTTGAAAGCAGGCAGGGGGCAGATGTGGCCCCCAAAGGGGGGCTTTGACTCCTTACACTTCCTGGGTGGGGAGCCTGACGGCCAGAGAGGTGAGAAAGCCAGCTCACTCCAGCTCACACACAGCACTGCTCGGGCTCCTGGGCTCCTGGCTGACTGTAGGAGGGTGTGTCCCGCACCCCGGCACTGCACATTCGGAGACCCTGTTTCTTTTCCTAACACAAAGGGGCAGGCAAACTTTCTTTTGCACTTGGTTAGAAGGGACAAAAGGAAAGCTGGGAAGGGAAGTGGCTTGGCCCAGGTTCACATAGCTCAGTAGTCTGGATGCCCGGCCCCCCCATATATCCAGGGGCTGGGTGATTTGGGTGTGGCTGGAAGAAACCATGGCAGCATGGACCAAGTGCCCAAGTGAGGTTCGCAAGACTGTACACACAACCTGGAACTGCAAGGCAGGAACAGTCTCCGGTGATCTAGGACCAGTGAGAGAAAGGAAATGGCCCAAGGTCATGCAGCCACTTACGGCAGACGCTGGCAGACGTTGCATCAAACCTACATGAACAAGGTGGGGGTGGGGTATGGCAGCCCCAGGCCCACCCAGCCCAGGGCAGTGCAGTCCCAGTGACAGATGTCAGACAACCAGGATGTGACAGCGACACCCTGGCAGAGGGACCTGGCGGCTCCCAGTCACCAGATGAGTTCTCAAAGGCACTTCCTGAACCCCTGGGGTCACTGGGCCCTCCCAGAGAGTGCAGGGCATGGAGGAGCCCTCAGTGAGATTCCTGGGGCGCACTGGGGAGTCAGAAACAGGATGGGGGTTACTGCTTGCTACAGCAAGACGGTGGGCAAAGCCAGAAGCAGCCAGGGACCTCGGCCTGTGGGGAAGGGCAGAGCTGCAGCCAGAGTCTCTATGTTGTGATCCGGTCTGGGGACCATGCCTTCGCGGGCTCCGCACCCGAAATCCTAACGGAGGAGATCCATACATGGACGTGGGGGAGGGGCAAAGCTGGACTTGGGGCTTGTGTATGAAGGGAGCCTCAGCTGGGGGCTTTGCATCCCCCCACCGCCTGGAATCCAGGAATGTGGTGGGGAGGGCCGATGCTCCCCACCCCGAGGGTCCGCCCCCAAAGGGTAAGGAAAGACGATCGAAGGCGGCAGTCACTGAAGCAAGAACTAGGACGGGGCTCTGGGGTGTGCCAGTGTCTGGCACACTCTGCAGCCCAGGAGCTCCCAAGTTAGTGTTCCCTGAGAAAGGAGCTGACATTCCCAGGTTTGGAGGCGGGGAGGGGATGAGGTCACTGAAGCTGGGGTCCTGGCGAGGACGCAGATGCCACGCTTGGCTGTAGATTCTCGATCTGGGAAACCCAGGAGGGGATGCGACTTTAGGGAGCCGGGGACAGTGCTTGTAGCTGAGGGGCTGCACTGGGCTGGGCCCCGGAGTGAAGGTTCCTAAGTCTGGGGCCGCTCGCAGCAGCCCAAGTTGCCCTGGGGCCGGGGTTCTAATTTGCGGAGGGCTGTGCGTGGCCTGGGAGCGGATAGAGTAGCTCCCCGATCCGGGGAGTGTCTCCGCAGCCAGAAAGCCCCAGGGCTGGGATTCCGACACGAGGCTGGAAGGAGACGCCAGGGTGGGTTCCCTGGACCTAGGGCCACTATCTGCAAGTTAGAAACCAAAGCTGGAGCTCCCCATCTGCACCCGAGGCTGGGATTCTCCACCTGGGGAGCCAGGGTCCGGGCTGGTGATTGCAGGCCCAGGGGGGCCGAGGTCCTACCTGGCGAGTAGAGCGCGGCCAGCTCGCGAGCCCCGGCGTGCTGCGCGCCCCAGCGCCGGCAATACGCCGCCTCGTCCTCATCGAGCTCCGGCTGCGGGCCCGGGCCGTCCTCGGCGCCCGCCATGGCCACTCTCCCAGCCCTCTCGATGCGATCTGCTGGCGGCTGCACGGCCGCGGAACCGAGGCAAGATCACGCCGCCCAATGACCGCCCAGCGCCGGGAGCGGCGGCGGCAGCGGCGGCCTGGGAGGGGGCTTCTCCAGGCGCGCGTCACAGCCAATCGGGGCCCGCGCCGGAACTGTGCGGGCCAATCGGCGGCTGCCGAGCCGTAGCCAACCGCTCCGCCGGGGGCGGGGCCGCAGCTGGGCGCAGCTGGGCGCGGAAGCATGGGGCGGCAGCGTGTCCCCGCCCGTCCCGCTCCGCCCGCAGCCGGCGAGGCTGCGGCCTCTCGAGAGCCCAGGAGCGTCACTGCCCACCTCGGTCTGGGCCGACAGGTCGAAGCAGTGGGCGGAGACCCGGCCCGGAGACTGGCATTTCTACAGCAAGCACCGTTAAGCGCCGATCGTGTGGGAGGATCCTGAGAGAAAGGCCGGAGCTGGAACTCGGAGCGCTCATCGAGCCTACTGTGTGCGCCAGCTGTGTGCCAGCTCGGTGCTGTGCACCCCGCGGGGAGAAGCCTCCAGCTTGGTCCCCATCCGGCCTCAGGAGCTCATGTTCTTCCGAGAGAGGGGACAGGATGAAAATGACTATAGGTATCTCCAAGATTTGTTGAGTGTTTAATAACTGCCGGTCCAGAGCCAGAGAGCAACATTCCATTTAATGATAGGCCCTCTTCAGAGGTGCTCTGCGGAGGGCCTGCTCCGTTGCCCTCTCCTCCAGTCACTGTGGCATCAACCTGTGTTGTCTTCGCAGGCTTGACACGGGCAGGGAACTTGCAGTTCCCGTTTCCTGGGCCACAAACAAGCTCCTGAGGGCATAAAACTTGCTTTGTTTCTGAGAACATCCCCAACCCAACCCCTTACCTGCATCACCATTTGGCAGGTAGCAGCTCAAAAAATGCTTGTTGAAAGAATTAAGGTAAAGCCAAATGCCTTTAATATTTCAACAGGTAAATGACAGCAACAGGCTTTTAGCCTAGGTCTAGCTGGCTCAGAAGTACACAGTGACTGCCAGGATAACTTCCGTACAGTGGGATCAGAAGCTGCCCTAGAGGCTCTAAGGGACCCAGGAGATGCCTGGCCAGGAGATCAGGGAGAGGAGGTAAAATCTCCTTCCAGGTTTCTCTTAGAGTCTCCATCTTCATTTTTCTCTGAGTGTTTAAGCCCCAGATTCCTCAGCTGCCAGTCAGCCCAGGGCTGTTTCTCCCCTGGGGGGCCAATGTCCCAGTCAGCCTAGTGCCCCCTCCCCATCTTCCCACACCTCTCAGGAATCAAAAGCCGCCTTCAGATGGCAGGGATCAGCTGCCGCCCAAGTCCCTGCAGATGCTGGTGAAGTTGACTGGCCTTGTATCATTTACTAACTGCAAGGTTGTATTTTTAACCCAGGAGGTTACCGTGCCTTGCTTTGTGGTGGCTGGATCTTGGATTTCAGGGAAGCACCGTCCAAAGCCCACCTTGTGTCTTAGAGCCTTCCAAGCAGGCTGGGGTGGCTAGTTACTTCGGGCATCTGGAGACTGTCAGTGGCCAGCACCAGGGATGCCAGTGGCTGCTACACAGGCAGCCAGCCTGAGGTGACACATTACTTCACTCACTCGTGCTTGCTTGCAAAGCACCAACCTGACCCAGGCGCTCTTCTGAGAAGACAGGGAGAACAGAGGCAGGGACGGGCTCAGGGAAGGTCTGGTCACAAAGGTGACATTCGAGCCGAGACCTGAAGGAGAGGAAGCACCACCTGTGCAAATGTCTGGGGACATCACTCCCAGCTGAGGGAGCACCAGGGAAAGGTCGAGAGCCAGGAATGTGCTGGCCGCAATTCAGAAACATCAAGGGGGCCTGTGCAGTGAGGACCAGGGCCTTGAGGGGGTCGGAGAGAAGGGGAGAGAGGCACGTGGGGTGAGGCTTCGAACAGGATCACTGGTCTTTGGTTTTTTTCTCAAGCTGGTCTGGGAAGTCCCTTCCCTGCAGGGTTTGAGCAGAGGGTTCATATGATCTGACTTATTTATTTATTGACTTGCAGTCTTGCTATGTTGCCCAGGCTGACCTCAAACTCAAGATCCTCCAGCCTCAGCCTCCCGGTAGTTGGGATTACAGGCACACACCACCACCTCTGCTTCTTTTATTTTTAAGAAACTTTTACTGTTACTAGGTAAGACACTCCCAAGCTTGAAGCTGAAGATGAGATAGAGGGGTACTCATTAAGAAGATGTGCCATGGGCTCCTACCCTGGCTTCCTTCTTCAGCCCCCCTGCTGGGCCTGGAGTACGTTTTGCTGGGGCAAAATGAGTACATAGTGTTGTCCTTCCATTTTCACAGCAAAGATATGTGTATTCTGCTCTTGGATTGTTGTTGTTGTTGCTTCTTGTACCAGGGATCGAACTCAGGACCTTTCGCTTGCCAGGCAGGCGAGGTGCCGCTGAGCCATGTCCCCGGTCCTGTTATTTTTTATCCTTCCCTGACAGTACAGTTACAGAGTTTCCTCATCCGTTTTATTTTATGATATAAATTACATACCTATACAATTCAGTGATTTTTAGTTTATTTACAAAGGTGTGTAATCACTGTTGTCTAAGTAGAGAACATTTTCATCGCCCCTGAAAGAAAGTCCATGTCCATTAGCTGCCACTCCCTATTTCCCTCTTCCCTCAGGCCCTGGCAACCACGGATCTGCTTTCTGCCTCTGTGGATTTGCTTGCAGTGGACATTTCCTGTATGGAATCAGGTAACGTGTAGCCTTTTGTGTCTGGCTTCTTTCTCTTAGCATAATGTTTCCAAGGTTTATTCACACTGAAGCACGTGCTGGGCCCCATCCCCTTCCAAGGCCGAATACCACCCCACTGTATGGATGTGGTGCATTTTGTTTATTCATCTGGTTGATGCACATTTGGTTTGTTTCCATGCTTTGGATGCCGTGAATAATGCTGCAGTGGACACTGGTGCATGTGTTTTTGTGTGACATGCATTTTTGTTTCCTGTAGGGATATACCTAAGAGTCAAGTTACCGAGTCAAATGTCTGCTGTTCGAGAATCAGCATGCCAGTTAATCTTTATCGTCAGCTTCACTGGATTAAGAGACTCTCGGAGAGGCAATTGGATTGTGAGGGTACTGACCTCATCAGTGGGTTAAACCATTGATGAGTTTGTAGCTGAATGGATATTAGGAAGTGGGGCCCGCTTGCAGGAAGTGGGTCATGGGCGAGTGACCTTGGGGACTATACCTGACTCCCTAGGCCTTTCCTTACTGGGGTTCCTTCCCTGCTCTCTGCTTCCTGCATACCTCGAGCTGAGTTACCTTGCTTTTCCATGCATTTCCATCATGATGTTTCTGCCTTGGAGCCAGATAGATGACCATGGACTGAAACCTCTGAAACTGTGAGCCCAAATAAACTTCTTTAAGCTGCAGGTGCCAGGCATTTGGTTCCAGCAGTGGAAAGCTGACCAATACAACCATCAAACTATTTTCTACAGCAGCTGCACCATTTTACATTCCCACCAACAATGTATGATTGTTCTAGTTGCTCCACCTCCTCAGCAACATTTGTTATTTCCCATTTTGGGGTTACAGCCATCCTAAGAGATGTGACCTGGTATCTCATTGTGTTTTTTTTTTTGGCACTGGGGATCGAACTCGGGTCCTTGTGCTTGCACAGCAGGCAGTAAAACCACTGAGCTAAATCTCCGGCAATTTCATTGTGTTTTTGACTTACATTTCCATAGTGGTTAATGATGGAGAGTATGTTTTTTATGTGGTAATTGCCATTAACATATCTTTTTCATATCCTTTTTTAGAAATATCTATTTAACCATTGAGTTTTTTTCTTTTTACTGTTGAACTGTAAGAGTTCTTTATATATTTATGGACATGAATTCCTCATCAGATTTGAAAATGTTTCCTCTCATCTTGGTTGTTTTTTAACTTTCTTGTTAATGTCCTTTGACTAACAGTTTTTTGGTTTTTTTTTTACTTTTGATGAAATTCAATTTAGCTATTTTTTTTTGTTTAGTTGTCTGTGTTTTAAGTGTCCTGTCATCTTACTTTTTAAACAGCTGCATCATATTCCACTGTGTGGCCAGACCATAATTTACTGGGCCGGGTGCCTGTGGATGGACACTTAAGTAGCTTCCTCCCCGCTTCCTTTTTGTAGCTTCCCCTTTGCAAGTGATGTCCAGGTCTGCATGCCCAGGGAGATCAGTGTGTTAAATGCCTTTATCATGTTGATGGAAACTGACAAGCCCACTGGTAGGTAAGTAGCTGCTGGAATCAATTACTAATGTATATTCTCACTGGCTCTGTTACAGCTTTACCAACACAGTGGCTATTACATAAGGTAATTGCAGAAAATTTAAAATTTAATCATTTTGCTATGCGAGGCATATTTCAGATGCTCAGTAGTCCCTTGTGGTGGGGCTCATGAACTGGACTTGGAGGACATTTCCACCACTGCAGGGCGTTCTGTAGGGCAGTGCTGGTGAAGAAGGGTGCATGGCCCTGACTTCGAGTTTGAGGAGGCTCCTTCTGGCTGCCTGCAGAGAATGGGCTCCAGAGCCTCAGAGGCAGGAGACCAAGAAGGTGGCTGTACTAGCTCAGGAGGGAGGTCAGAAAGGTCAGAGCAGAGTGGTGGGCGTGGAGGTGACCGAGTGGGTGATTCTGGATCTGTTTGGAAGGTGGAGTGGCCAGGGTTTGCTGGCTGATAGGAAGTGCCAGTGAGCCGAAAGAAATCAAGATGCACCCCAGAGTTTTGGCTTGAGGCACTGGAAGAGTGGAAGGGCAATTGCTTGAATGGGGAAGACGGGAGTGGGAGCAGGTTTGGGGAGGGGGACCCTGAGTTCTGTTGGGCGAATCCTGTGTGCAAGATGGATGTCAGATTTCCTGAGTGGTCAGGTGGCCTAGAAAATGACACATGACTTTCCCAACTACATTAGAGCAGAGCCAGAAAAAGAGGGAAGGTGAAACCATACCCAGGGTGGGTGCCAGGGTCGAGTGGTGACCAGT
Source organism: Heterocephalus glaber (assembly GCF_053883595.1). Classification (NCBI taxonomy): domain Eukaryota; kingdom Metazoa; phylum Chordata; class Mammalia; order Rodentia; family Bathyergidae; genus Heterocephalus; species Heterocephalus glaber. The sequence goes on along the minus strand of NW_028258410.1, from coordinate 18,645,307 downwards.
GGTGGAAGGAACAACCTCTAGAGCTTGGGCTCTTCCAGCTGTGTGGCCATGAACAGCTACCGGGCTGGGCTAGGTCTCTTTCCATCCGAGAAGTGAGGAAGGCAGCTCTGCAGGCTGTGGAAAGAGAGACAGTCGTCTGACTGCGACGCTGCACAGGCGCTGGGCACCGTCTGCCTGGGACACTTGGCCATGGAGGGATGGGGGTTGGCCCTGCCCCGACACCTGGCAGCCTCGTCTCCTGTCCTCCTCTGTCACCGCTGTGTCAGGGCCTCTGCTGTCACTGCAGCTCCAGACTCAGGCTGCCCCAAGTCCCGCTGATGCAGATCCTCTGTTCATTTCTTCACCAGATCCTTACTGCGGGCTGGACTCCATGCAAAATGCTGGCAGACAGCTGAGAACAAGGTAGCGATGTCCCTGCCCTCAAAAACAGGTACAAATATAATGTCAGGTGGGGACAAGTGCTGTGAAATGAAGCTTCCTCAGATGGGGGCAGGATGATGGCAGGGAAGGCCTCTCTGAGGAGATGACATTTGAGCAGACGCCTGAAGGAAGGAAATGAGACTTCATGCAGATCCCAGGTGAGGAAGTGCAAAGGCCCTGAGGCAGGAGCATGTTTGGTGTCTTTAAGGACCAAGAAAAAAGGTGTATCAGTCCATTTTCTTTCCTTTTTAGCGGGGAGAGGGTTGAGACAGGGTCTTACTGTGTAGCCCAGGCTGACTTCAAACTTAAGCAATCCTCCTGCCTCAGCTTCTCTGGTGCTGAGATTACAGGTGAGGGCCACCACACCTGGCCTGTATTAGTCCATCTTCTGTTACTATAATGAAGTGTCTGTGCCTTTATTTAAAAAAGGGCTAAGTTCTGCATAATGAAAGAGTATTTAGCTCGTGGTTATGGAGATTCAAGGGCATGGCACTGTCATTAGCTCAGCTCTGGTGAGCACCTGGTGATTGATGGACATCATCACAATGGCAGGAGCCACGCAAAAGGGAGACAGGAAGCCAGAGAGAGAGGGAGAGGGGCCAGGCTTGCTGTCTTCTAACAGCCCTCTGGTGAGAGCTAACAGCACCGGGAAAGCTAAGCAGTCCCTTTAAGGACATGCCCTCTGTGACATAAGGACTGCCCACTATAACATAAGGACCGCCCACTGAGGCCACCTCTTAAAGGTCCCTCCACCTAACAAGGCCCACTGAGAGCCAAGCTCCCATCACCTGAATCCTTGGGGGACGTGTATGACCATGGCAGAGGCCACAGGGCTGGAGCAGAGACCAAAGGGAACAGGTCGGGGGAGATGGGGTCAAGCAGCGTTAAGGGCCCAGAACATATGGCACCATTTAGGCCACACGTGTGTTGAATGAATAAATGAAGGAAGAGGCAGCTGGGTGGCTGTGGGAGTCTACATCGTTGGATGACCTGCCGCAGGGTGAGGCATCAGGGCGGGCTTCCTGGGGGAGGGGTCACAGCTGAGACAGGGTTAGGTAGGAGCTGGCTGGGGAGGGGCAAGTGCAAGAGTCTGAGTTTTCCAGGCACAGGGCACTGCACAGAGGTTCAGACCCAGGGGCATGAACAATTAATTTCATTTGTGAGCAGTTTGGTTTACAAACAGAAGCATTTAGCAATTTTGCTTGTGTTTGTAAACTCTGTATCAGGTGGTGAACACGGTCACCATCTTTCCTGCACTAACATGAACATGGCCATCTTGTCCAGGATTGTGGAATAAATTAAGTTTGTGAACCGAGACACCACTGTTATTTATTTATTTAAAATTTTGGAGCAGGGTCTTGCTGTGTAGTTCAGGCTGGCCTGAAACTCACTATGAAGCCCACACTGTTCTTAAATTTTCTATGTAGCCTTGGCTGCCCTTGAACTCATGGTGATCCTCTTGCCTCAGCCTCCTGAGGGCTGGGATTACAGGCGTGTGTCACCATGCTTCGTTTTATTTTATTTTGAGACTGGGTGTTGCCAGGTTGCCCAGGCTTGGCTCAACCACAAGATCCTCCTGCCTCAGCCTCCTGAGTAGCTGGGGTTACTGGCATGCCCTGTGGTGCCTGGCTGAAAGATTGGGTTTATACTCTCAACTGGGGACAAAAATCATCGAGGCTGGAGTGGGGCTCGAGAACAGAGTCAGAGAAATGAAAGTTGGGTGGGGCCTTGGATGTTTGGTGCCCCTTGTGGGCACCTACAACCCCAGGGGCAAGCAGCCTTTGGGGTGGAAGACTTGGTTTGTGCTTTGAGAAGGTCCCATCAGCCTCTCAGTGGGGTGAGGTGACCTGGCGGGGTGCAGGTAGGCCCTGGTGTGTGACAGATGGATTGTGGTTTGAGGGAGCAGTCAGGATGGAGGTGCCAGAGGTCAGGGGAGGTGGTGAGGGCTCCCTCAGAGGACTTCTTCCAGCAAACAGCTCTGCCCGCTCCGTGCTGGCCCTGTGTGGTGCTGGAGCCTCGTTCCTGAAGGCCACTCCTTCGGGACGCAGTGTCTCCTGTCTCAGAGGGTATTTGAGAGTGCCCTGCTGTGCAGCACAAAAACTGGGTGCAAAAGGGACGCTCCCTAAGATTTCAGATCCTTTCCCATTCATTCATTCATCCACTCAGCAGGTGCTTATTGAGCACATACTATATGCTAGGACCCATTTCAGTACTAGAAACAGCCGTGGGGAAAAAAAGAAAATCCCGGCCTTGTGGAGCTGGTCCTCAAGGGCAGGGACAGGAGGGGGACAATGAAGAGGGGAATCAGCTGCTGTTGTGCACTGGGAGGAGGAGGCTGCTTTGGGAAAGACATCAAGCAGGGAAGAGGGTTGGGAGGATGGGAGGCAGAGGGAGGGGTTAACAGGTGTGGCCAGGAAATCCTCTGTCCATGAGGTGTGAGCAAGGACCTAAGGGATGGGAAGAAGGAAGCCACGCAGGATTGTAGGAGAAGAGCATTCCAGACAGGGCAGCCCAAAGGGAAGGCACCTGGTGGCTGCAGACTTTGTTCTTTAGTGAAGTTTTAGGTTCACAGCCAAACCAGGGGAAGGCACAGAGGTTTCCTACGTCTTTTCTGTGGTCTTGTGGGACCGGCTCCCTGCCCCGAGAGGAAGCCCCGCCCTGGGACAGGCGTCACGGTGGGCTTCAGGATCTGGGGTGTGAGTGAGGAGGGACGCAGGGCCGTGTCCCATCAGAGTCCCCTGGCAGCCGGGGAAGGTTGTCCTTGGGTTGGTTCAACCTTGGAGGAGACAAAGGAGAGAAACTAGGCCGGTGGGGATGTGTGGAGCGCACCGTGTAGGGAAAGCAGTCTGGAGCCCAGGACAGCAGTGGGAGGAAAAGCAGAGCCGGAGGAGCGGGGCCGGGCTCTGCCTCGGTAGCTGTGGTCCTTGCGTTAGGGGCACAACTGCTCTGTCCTTGGATCAACTTTCTCATCTAGGCGAGGGGCCCGTGGAGTGCATTTGGGTTAGAGTGGACGGTAATAATAAATACCCCAAAGGCACAGCCATTTCTTTCTCAGGCAAATGTAGATAAGGGATATTTATTTATTTATTTATTTATTTTTTAGATAAGGGATATTGTGGCAGCTGTACGGTCACTGGGGATCGGGCAGGCTGTGGAACCACTGAGCTAAATCCCCGGCCCATTGTTTTTTTTTTGGTATCCGAGATCAAACTCGGGACCTTGTGCTTGCGAGGCAGATGGCAGAACCTGTTTTTGTTTTTGTGAGACAGGGTCTCACTATGTAGTTCAGCCGGGCCTTGAACTTGCTATGTAGCCTAGGTTGGCCTTGAACTCACTGGGATCCTCCTGTCTCAGCCTCTGGAGGCTGGGATTACAGGTGTGTGCCACTTCACCCAGCTAACTTCACCATCCTTAACAGGTGGCTTCCACCTCATGGTCCAAGAAGATTGCTTATGCTCCAGCCATTTTGTTGTATTACAGGTAGCAAGAAGGAGTAAAGAAGGCAGCAACACTTCCTTGCTTCTCTCCCACTGGTTAGAACTAGTCTCAGTTACGTGGCACTCTTTGCTGAACAGCTGTGAAGTATAGTTTTTCTCTCAAGAGACCAATGAAAAAGCTAGAGTTCTATTAATAATAAGTAAATGAATGCTAGCATTTGATAGCTGGAGTCTCAGCCACATGGCAGGCAGCAGTCCTCATCCCTGCTATTGGAACTGCCTTCTTGGGTTCCCGAGTCCCCCAGGCCCCTTCTAGCAAGTTCCTTGTGTGTCTGCCTTCCCGAGCCCTCCCACCCTTCTCCAGCAGAGGCAGAGAGCGTGGGAGGATGCGGGGGTCCTGCAGTGGACGTGGGGTGTCCATCCAGGCTCTGACCGGGCCACTCGACCTCCAGCACTGGCCTGGCCAGGGACATGTGGTTCTCAGGCAGCACCCAGCCCCGTCACATGTCTCAGAAACTCCCTTACTCCTGGGTTAGTGACCCCAGCAAGTCTACCCCCAGCTAGGCTTCCAATACAGGGCTCCTGGATCCTCCTGGCCACTGGCCCCCGTGTGCCTGGGCGTAGAGCCGAGGCAGCCCCTTGATGGAAAGGCCCCAGCCCCACCCACGGCTCCTGGCCCTTCCCTGGAATCTCTCACAGGCCGCTTCAGCCTCAGATAAACGCAAAGGCTCTCCTGCTGCTGCCTCCTCACTGAGAGCGATTCCCCGGAAGACGGACCTTAAGGGTGGATTGTGTCCTCTCAACACAATCATGTCATGAATTTTCCTTTTTCTGGGACCAGGCGGCTCTAACAGGTTAAAAGCTGGAATAAGAAGACAAAGATGATTTTCTAAAAGGCTTCTCTTGCGTGGTCATTTAACAATGAATTACAGATTTACAGAAAAAAATTGCAAGAATATCGAAGCCTTCATCTTCCCTCTCTTGGGTCCTCCGGTTGTCAGCGTTCCACTCGCCAGCTCTGTGATTGTGGCCGGCATCTTCCTGAAACCTCTGTGAATCATCCACAGACGAGGGGCCCTCTCAGCCCTGGACCCCTGACGCCTACCACCCGTGAACAGGGCTTCTACCCGGCCACTGTCTCCTTTGCAAAATCAGGGGATGCAACATAGATAGCTGATACAGGGTTCTAATTCCATCTCTCTTGTTCCTGTTCAAACCCCTTGGCGTCCCAGAAATGACTGGAACCCTCATTAAGGTGGCGACTGCCAACATCTGGGTAGAGTGCAGCCCGGGCAACTTAGTGAGACCCTGTGTCACACACACACACACACACACACACACACACCCACACACACCCCGGGCTGGGGATGTAGCTCAGAGGTATAGTGCTCCTGGGTTCAACCCATTACCAGAAAAAAACCAAACAAACTGGATCAGAAGCCTCCTCCTGTTGCACCCGGAACACTTGTGATCTGCAGTCTCCCAGCAATTCCATTTCTCCAGAAAACATTCACTGGAGAATTATCAGACGCTGTAGCAATTCTGCTTCTGCCAGAGGAAAGGAAAGCAGCCTGTGAGGAAGTCTGTCCACCCAGCTCCGCAGCAGCTGGAGAAGCCACCCCTGAGCTTGGGCTGACCAGGTCTGTTCCTCTTGCTCCAAACTGGAACCAGCCTGTGTGTCCAGCAGGAGGGGACGGAGAAGGTGGGGGTGTCATTGCGTCCTCAGCTTCCTTGGCTCTGAATGGGGCTGGGGTGGAGCTGGCTCGCTGCCTGGGCGTCCTGGCCCAGCTGCTGCTTTATGACATCTGAGCAAAGGCTTCTTACTCAGGCGCCGCCATCCAGTCCTCAGAGGCTGCCTGGGAATGTCACCCTGGGGATGGAGGGGGAGGCTGCTGCTGAGTCACCCCAGGCTCCTGGTGACCTGGGCAGAGGCTGGCCCAGTTAAAAAGCAGCTTTCATTTCTAACCTCACCACACCCCCAATTTAAAAGAACTGGTGAAATATGCCTCTTCTTCATCTGTCGGTGCACAGCTCAGGGTGCCAAGACATGTGCGATGTGCAGCCGTCTCCGCGTGCAGACCTCTTCACCTTGCAAAACCAAAACTGTGTGTGTTGAACAGCCTGCTGTGTCGCTCTGTGGCCTCGAGTGCCGTGGCCCTATGTGGGCTCCTGTGAGGCTCGGCTTTCACTGCAGCAGACCTGCAGGTGGGTCTGCCCTTCCACTGGGAGCCCGCTCTCCCCACCATGGCCCACCATGGGTGCGTGCTTGGGTGGCTTCCACGCTCTGCTGTTGTACAAATACCTCTTTGAGAGCCTGTTTTCAGTTTTCTTGGCTATGTACCCAGGAGTGGAACTGCTGAGTCATGCGGTACTTCTCTATATTTATTCTGTACTGGGGAGTGAGCCCAAGGGTGCTGAACTCCACCCCCACCCCTTCCTTATTTCTTATTTTGAGACAGGATTGCACTGAGTTGCTCAGGTTGGGCTCAAACTCACGAGCCCCCTGCCTCAGCCTCCTGAGCACTGATATCAGAGGTGTGCAGTATTGTGGGCATGGCTTTATGGTTAATTGTTTGAGGATCCCCGTACTGCTCTCCACACTCATTCTACCATTTTACATTCCCAAGAGAGTACAGGGTTCTACTTCCTCACATCTTCAACAATGCTTTTCATTTTCCTTTTTTTTTTTTTTTTTAACTTTTGAGACAGGGTCTCAGTGTGTAGCCAAGGTTGGCCTCAGACTTGTAGCAATCCTCCTGCTTTGGCCTCCCGAGTCCTGGGATCACAGGCATGCGCCACCTGGCCCAGCATATTTTCTTGACTAGGAGGCAGTTGATAGTTGAGGCTTCCTGACAGTCTCGAGCCTGTATGCCCCGAGTGCATTTTGTCTGGTGAATGTGAATGGATGACTGAGGAACGGAAGGAGCTGTCAGATCCCTGCCCCATGCACAAGGTTATTCCTCAGCCTGCTGACGGCGACCTCCAAGCTCGGAGAGCTGTTCACGGCCAGAGAAACGTAATTCTAAACCTGGCCTGCTCATGAGCTGGCTGTATGCCCCTGGCTGACCCATTTGCCTTCTCTGGGCCCGACATTCCTCAGCTGTAAACCAGGCTTAGTGAGTTAGTGCAATCTATGCACTTTATTTTTGCAGCACCAGGCACTGAACCCATGGCCTTGGCACTGAGCTACACACCCAGCCCTGTAATTAAAAAAAAAAAAGCCTGTTGAGACAGAGTCTCCCTGAATTGCTAAACTGCCCAGGCTGGATTTATAATTCTCCTGCCTCAGCCTCCCAGAGTGCTGGGATTACGGGCATGCACCACCATGCCTGACTCTATCTGTGCAATTTAAAATGTGTGGGGTTTTTTGCCCTTTGCGATTCGGTTTCTAGGAATCCATTCTCATAGGCCATGAACACAGGCTCAAGGATGCAGCTGCAGCTTGGTTTCCTTCAAGGCTGATTAAACCAACTCTGGTACAATCCTGCCCTGGGGCACTGGGCGGCATCTGGGAATTCTCTGGTGACACCTGCTGGTGCCAAGTGGTATTGCAGCGCAGTTTAGCTAGTCGTGGGGAGTTTCCCAGTGTCTATCAGGCAGCTGTGGGTGGCTTACAGAGGAGAGCTTTGAAAAGGTGTGGCAGGGGGCCTGGGATTTAGCTCAGTGGTTTCACCGTCTGCTGCGCAAGCCGAAGGACCCGAGTTCTATCCCCGTACCAAAAAAGAAAAGGTGTGGCAAAGAGGAGGTGGTCTGGGCGAGGAGGTTATAGGCACAGGCCTGGAATTGAATTCCAGACACCTCTTCCTGTCTGGGTGAACGTCTGGGTTCTGCCCTCCTGGAGCTTCCGGCTCAGCGATGCTAAATCAAAAGCATGCATGCTAAATCAAAAGCATGCGCAGGAGATCACTACAGGTGTGGGAGACACTGAAAAGGGAAGGAGAGCAGGCGTGGAGGTTTGCAGGTGCAGGTCCTGTTAGAAATAGGGTTCTGAGCCAGGCGAGATGCAGCACACCTATAGTCCCAGCATTCTGGGAGGCTAAGGATCCCGAGTTCAAGCCCAGCCTAGGCAATTTAGACAGATCTTGTTTCAAAAATTAAAAAACAAAAACAAAAACAAACAACAACAATAAATGGCTGGGGATGTATATCACTGCAAAGGCCCTGGGTTCAGTCCCTAGTACTGCAAAAAGAAAATAAAAAACCATCCTTCTCCCCTAAACAAAAAAATAAGACTCAGCTTGCCATGGTGGTACATACCTGTAATCCCAGCATCCTGAGAGGCTGAGGCAGGAGGAGCTAAAGTTTTCAGCCCAGCCTGGGCAACATTGATTTAGTGAAATCTAGGTGGGGTGGGCTGTAACTCAGTGTGAAGACCCTAGGTTCAATCCTCAGTGCAGCCATAAATAAGTAAATAAAAGACGACTGAGAAGGTGTCTCAGGAGGTGTTTGCAGAGGCTTCAGGGGTGGTGTCTCATGCGTAGGTAAGAAGGTGTAAAAGACGCTATGATAAACAGCAGACCATAAAGCTGGGCATGGTGGCACATGCCTGTAATTCCTGCTATTCAGGAAGCTGAGGCAGGAGGATAACAAGTTTGAGGCCAGCCTGGGCAAGTTAGCAAGACCTTGCCTCAAAATAAATTTTAAAAAGGGCTGGATGTAGCTCTGTGTAGAGCACCTGCCTAGTATGTGTGAATTCAATCCCCAGTATGGTTAAAAAACTCCCCCCAAACAAAGCATTAGTGGACCCTGAACTTTACATGCTGCATTCCTTACCCTCAGGACCTCAGAATGTGACTGTTTAGAGCTTGGGAATTTACGGAGCTAATGAGCAGAATGAGGGCATCAGGGTGGACCTTAATCCACTATGACATGTCCTCGAAGGAAGAGAAATGGGGACAGAGGCACGCACAGGACGACCAAAGACACAGGAAGGGGTGGCCACCTCCAGCCTGGGAAGCAGCCCCGCTGCCACCTCCTCCACGTCCAACTTGCAGCCCAGAATTGGGGGAAGATCCGTTTGTGGTGTTTTACCCCCCTGCCCTGCCCGTGGTACTTTGTCACGGCAGCCGGAGCTGCGGGTGGTGTGTGTGCTCGGATGCGTGAACAGTCGGGCTCCGGACAGAGCTGCCTGTGCCATCACTGGGCCCCAGGAGCCAGGGCTGGAACCTCTGCCGGGCTGGCCAGTGGGAAGCAGGCCTGGAAGGTGGGCTGCCCTCCTGCCCTGCTCAGACCCCAGGCCTCCGCCCTCGGCTGACCACCTGCCCAGGGGTCTGGGGAGCTGAGGTGGGAGGAGGCCTGGAGCCTCTCCCTCCTGCACCCAGGCTGCACCTCTGTCCCCGGCTCCAGCAGGTGAGGCCCTGAGGACACATGCGGGGCCTGGGCGGGGGTGTGTGTATGTGTGTGTGTGTGTGTGTGTGGGTTGCTCCTCCCTCCTTGTCTCTCTGGCTGTGAGGCTGCAGGGCCTTTGACTGCTGTGTATTTCTTTCTCTGAGCTTCTTTCCATAGCCCCCATCCCTGCACTTCTGGGCTCCTCCCGTGTCCCTGTGGTGGTGTCACTGTGGGATCATCTGTCCCTCTGTGTTGAAGCTCAGTGATTTGTTTCCTGGTTAAAGAGTGATGGGTAAGTGGGCTCCAACTCCTGGGCTCAAGCAGTCCTCCTGCCACAGCCTCCTGAATAGCTGAGATTACAGGGGTGGGCCTCACTGTGTCCTACGTAGGAATGACATTCTGATACCTGTGCTGTGGCAGGGATGGAGCTGGGACACATGGCAGGTGGAAGAGCCAGACAAAGGCCACAGCGACAGAAGGGAGACGGGGTGGGGGGCAGGGCTGGGTCTGCTGTTTAATGTGCTGTTTGATGTGTTTAATGCTGTTTAATGTGCAGTTTCTGTTGGGGATGATGGAAGGGTCACACGACTTTGTGAATGTAACCAGTGCCACTGAGTCACACATTGAAAAGGTGAAAGTGATAAATGTCACTGGAAAAAAGTTAACCCTCTGCCTACAAATGAGTAGAAGAAAAGTCAGAAAATATCTTCCTGACTAGAAGTGAGAAGCAACTTTGGTTTTCTTCAGTAGTATGGGTGGAGCCCAGAGCCTTTGCACTGAGCTACACCCTAGTCGTTCCTATTTTTTATTTTGGGACAGGGTCTCACTAAGTTGCCCAGGCTGGGCTGAAACTTGGGATTCTCCCGCCTCAGCCTCCTGGAGTGCTGGGATGACATTTTGTTTTTTTTTTCTTGGTACCGGGGATCAAACTTGGGACCTTGTGCTTTCGCACGGCAGGTGCCGGAACCACTGAGCTAAATCCCCGGCCCCAGGCACAGAATTCTTTTTTTTTTTTTTTTGGAACCGGGGATCGAACTCAGATCCTTGTGCTTTCAAGGCAGGTGCCGGAACCACTGAGCTAAATCCCTGGCCCAGAATTCTTGAATTAGAATCAGAACAGACAAAATATAGGGCTGTAGTTAGAAATGACTTTGTCCTTCTAGGTAAGAAGGTTTTAGTCGTGGGAGTGGAATTTGGGTGTGAGTCACCCTGGCCTCAGCCACTGTATTGCCTCATACTGAGCTCCACAGCTTCCTAGGCCGCTTCTCTGGTCTCTGCTGTGGCCGCTGCGGGGAAGGCCAGGCCGTGCTCAGCTGCGCTGCGCGCCACCCGGTGCTTATGAGGTGCTTCCGGGAGTCCCGCAAGCTTCAGTCAGACTCGCTTCTCGAAACAGCCAATTGCGGTGTTAGCTCTTTACAGCCTGCTTTGGGCAGTCAGCAGGGAGAACACAGCAGAGACCTCTGGCAGATCCACGGGGACAGACCAGGGCGCAGCGCCCGTGAGGTGGGACACCCCCAGCCCCAGCAAGGGGCGCAACGCGCAGGCGCTGCGGTGCCTGGGAGCCCGCGAAGCGCGGCAGACCCTAAGGGCTGGCGGTGCCCGTTTCCTCCCACGGGAGAAGACCAGAGGCTGCCGGGGGCTGGGTGGCGACAGGGGCATCGCCCCATCGCAGCAGTAGCCAGGGAGCTGGAAGGTTCGGGTGGATGGTCCCACACCACTGCCACCGAACTAATACACTTCCGGATGGCAAATTTTGTTATCTGAATTTTATCACAATACAAAACACAAACATATGGAAGGCAAAAAAAGTTGTTTTGACAATAAAATGAAGACATTGTGGTTGGTGAAGGACACTGGACAAACTTAACAGACGGATGTCAGAGTGAGGCAGCACCGCAGTGTCTAGGATGCATATGAGAAACTCCTGCCAGAACATACAAAAAACTGTGACAAGAAACAAAGAAGGCTGGGCATGGCGGCACATGCCTGTAATCCCAGCACTTGGGAGGCTGAGGCAGGAGGATCACTGTGAGTTCAAGGCCAGCCTGGGCTACATAGCAAGATCCTGTCTCAAACAAACAGAGAAACACCAACAGAAAAGACACCAGTGGCAGTGGGAGGGAGGCTGTGAATGAGAAAAGCTGTTTGCAGAGGAGGAAAACCACACAGGGAGGAAGGGGGTGCAGATGGCTTAGTAGTAACAGGAAACGCAGGCTTCGCCCCATGAGCTGCCGCTTTACACCTACTGGAGGGGTAAAGATTAGAGAGTTAGACAGCCCCAGATTTTGGTTTCAAAATGCTGTTCTCCAAGAAGGAGCCGGAGCCAGGGGAGGAAAAGTCAAAATCAAGCTGAGAACATTTTGTTGTGCAGGAAGAGCTCAGGAAGGACAGGACCAGCAGCCAGGCCAGAGGAGCTCACTGGCCAGGTCTGGGCTGATGGGATCCAACAGATGGGGAACAATGGGCTCATCCCCCAGGAAACACAGAAAGTCCCCCTCCATATGGTATAAAAGCATGAACAAAATTTAAAATAGGTCCACAGATTCTTTAACATTCTTCTATTCCAATAGTGGAGTCTAATTCCTGTCCCTCGGGTAGGGGTGGCCTTAGTGAAAAAGGTGAAGTGGTGCTGTGACTAACACTGTCGTAACCAATCTTGTGCCTCCCCCTGCTGCCCCTTGGACTGTGCTCGGTGAGACCATGTCCTGGCCAGGGGAACACTTGAGCAGCCCCCATAGTGAGGGGTGGAGCCCTGAGGAGCAGCATTCAGCGGGCCCTCCCATCTGAGTGACACGGCCACACCTGGGTCCCCAGCAGAGCAGCTAGTCTGAGCGGGCATGGCTGTGTAGAGGACACCAGATTTAAGCGACAGCTCAACAATAAGGAGAAATCTCATGAATATTGCCATATGTTGATTGCAAGAAAAGACTTTAGATATACTATATCAGGCTAATAAAATACATATATTACTCACCTGCCTGTACATTTTTGTTTGTTTTCAGTACTGGAGATTGAACCCAGGGCCTTTGTATTAAGCTGTATCTCAAGCCTGCTTTTTATTTCAGTCTTGCTGAATTTTTAGACTGGGCTTGAATTTTTTTTTTTTTTGGCACCAGGGATCAAACTGGGGACCTTGTGCTTTTGAGGTAGATGGTGGCACCACTAAGCTAAATCCCCAGTCTTGGGCTTGAATTTTTGATCCTCCTCCTCCAGCCTCTGAGGGCTGGGACCACACCTCACTTTTTATTTTATTTGAGACACAGTCTTGCTATGTAATTCAGTCTGGCCTCAAACTCATGATTCTCCTGCCTTAGCCTCCCAAATGCTGGAGTTATAGGTGTATGCCACCATGCCTGGCTTTACTTGCATCTTTTTTTAGCTACTGGAAAATTTAAAATTAAATGTATGATTTGCATTTACAGCTCACATTATATTTGTATGAGACTGTACTACTCTAGGCCTGGCTCAGCTTTCACAAAACTGTGGGCCCACATCTCTAAGCCAAGTCGTTCCCAAATTCCTAGCCAGTGAGAAAATCGATCATTACTGTTTTATGCTGCTAAGTTTTATTACACAGCAATGGGCTGATTAAGGTGAAGATCACAGATGGGTTAGTTAGTGGGTGAATCTGAGGTAAAACAGGTGAAATGGTTTAAAATCTCTCTCCACAAGGTACTTATTTATTACAAAAAGAACAGTCACTTGTTGCTGGTGGAGCTGGGCAGACAGCACCTCCACCAAGCCTCACAGCAGGGGACACAGGGAGGACAACATCACTTCTGTGGCTCCCACAAAGGCGTGGAGCCTGGGTCTAGGCACAGGAATCTTCAGGCAGATCTGCACCAAGGAGAGGGTGCAAAAGAATGGGCCCATCCTTTCCCAAAGTGTCAAGCTGATGAAGGACAAAGAATGATTAACTGTCCCCAATTTAGGGCACTAAGGGACGTGGCATTAGAGGACGTGGCTGGGGACACGGTGACATCTGAATGTGAATTTGAGACACTGAAAGGAGAGAGGTTAAATGTACAGAATGATAGCGTTTGGGATTGTGGAAAATATTTGGACTATCTCTAACTTTTCTGTAAGCAAAATTATTTCAAGATTAAAATAACATTTAAAAGGCATGGGCTGGGGATTTAACTCAGTGGTTCTGCCACCTTCCTCGCAAGTGCAGGGTCCCAAGTTTGATCCTCCGTGCCAAAAGAAAAAAAGGGCAGATTGTACCAGGGCTGCACGGATCACAAGGACATAAAAATCCCTGGACGCAGCTGGTGAGTGGCAGAGGGACCGGCTCCCTAAAATTAAGTACCCCGGATTGCAGGGTTCATTCCCAGGTCAGAGTTGGGCAGGTCGTCGGACGCCCCTGACGGTGCCGCGGGTACAGCAGGCGGATGGGGTGTGTGTCAGCTGCTCCGGCGGGGACCCCGGGTCTCAAAATCCTGCCGCTGAGCAGAGGGTTTGCACCCACGCACAAACCCCTTCCGCGAGTTCCGCGTTCTGCTGCAAAAAACCCTCAGCGTTTTTCAGGGACACAAAAAGACAACATCCAGAGGCGGATGCCAGTGCCCAGGAGCCGTGGTCCAGCTGCCCTCGGGGCCCCCGCGCCTCGCGGGGAGCAGCAGCACCTGGTAGGCACCTGGGGCCCGCCGGGCAAGGGTGCGCATGCGCGGGGGCGGGCAGGGGGCGGGATAACGGCTCGAGCCGGGCTGCTCCCTTGGACGGCCCTGAGAGTGGGTCCTGACCCGGTGCTAGCGCCACCCCGTGGCGATTCTGGGAAGTGCAACGGCAGGTGCGGGTGGGAGCGGCTGTGTGGGCCCAGCTGAGGGGCTGCCCACGGGCGTGAAGCAGTCACGGTGGACGTGGGAGCAGCCACCGAGCAGGGAAGATCAGACTCCCTGTGCCCGCCAAGTTCCTGACCCACAGCACCAGGAGGCTGTTCAGGTGGCTGTTCGGCCCCTGAGTTTGGGGTACATGTTCCACAGCACCAGGGCCCAGGCCTGGTTGTTTTCCTGTCTCCGCCTCCAGGGTCCTCAGTCAGTCACAGCCCCGCAGGTTCCCACCGCCCCTGCCTTGCGGGGTTCGCACACCACACGTCCCCCCTGCGCTTGGCTTTTCTGCGTCTGCTGACAGGTCCTGGAGCCCCTCCTAGATGTGTGCTGGTCACCAGCCACAGGAGGCGCGTTACATTGAATCACACTTCAGGAAACCATTTAGCTCTTCCACCACACCAGCCGGGTTTCCAGGGCTCCTGGCCCGGAGCAGCGGGTGGAGACAGGACTCTGCCTTCGTTCTGGGAGGGTCGGCAGCGTCCCCCGTCTTGCTCTTCTGTCCCCAGAGCCACGGACGTGACCCTGGCACTGGTGGGCGTCCCCGCGACTCTGGGGTGTGGGTGTCCTTGCTGATGAACGCCCGGCCTTTTGAGGTCCGGCCACGGCTCCCATCTTGATGGCTGTGGCTGAATACAGTGGAGGCTCCCGTGGCCGTGACCAGCGTCGGACGCCTGATCCCCACCCCTGTCCGCAGCCCGTATGAAGAGCCACCACGCCCCTTTTCACAGACTGGTAAAACCATAGAACATAAAATTCACCACACGACCCATGTACATGCAGAGCTCAGTGGCGTGAAGGACATCCACACTGGACAGCTGTCACCACTGGCCACCTGCGACTCTTCATCTTCCCACATGGAACCTGTCCCCATTAAACAATAACACCCCATTCCCTGCCCCCAGCCCTGGCAGCCACCACTCTCCTTCCTGTGTCTGTGAGTCTGATCACTCTAGGGCTTCATGTGAGGGCTCCTGACAGTATTCATTAGCCTTTTGTGTCTGGTTTAGTTCACTTAGCATACTATTTTCAAGGTTCATCCATGAATTTCCTTCCTTTTCAAGGCTGAATACTATTCCATTGCATGTAAGTACATTCTGCTTACCCCTGGATCCAAGGACACTTGGGCTGTTTCCACCTTTGTACTGCTGTGAATGATGGTATGACCACAGGTGTATAAATACATCTTTTGAGTCTTTGCTTGGAGTTCTTTTTGAGCATTTCCTCTGAAATGGAACTTCTACTTAGTGGCCTCATGGGGCTGATCTCTAATCAGATCCAGCAGCAGATCTGAAAGGCCCCACCATCAATACAGACTCAGAACCGGACCACTTCTTACCAGGTCAGAGCCCAGCGCCCTGGCCATGCCACTCTCGCCTCTCACTTGCTCGGTGTTTCCCTCTGCTCCCTGGCCTCCCCTCCACTACATTCCTGCATGCAGCCCTCTGGTCACCCAGAGGAAGAGCCAACCTTTACAATGGTCTATGAAGACTGGTGTGACAGTCTGCCCCTCTACTCCACCACAGCCACACGGGGCTGAGCTCACTGCTACCCCAGGGCCTTTGCACATACTGCCCCGTGCCCAGTGCTGTGTCCTTGCAGATACCCATGCAGCCCACAACTCTCTGCACTCAGGTTTCTGAGCAAATGTCACCTCATTGAGGACTTCCTTGGCTGCTGGAATCCATTAAAGTCAACCCCCCAGCTGCCTCAGTTTCCCTTCCCTCCAGACCTTTCCCAATTGTGTTTACCAGAACCTAACACAGTACAGATCTCATTCACTTATCTCGTTTATTTTTGGTCTTTCCCAGGAGAATTTCAGCTCCACAAGAACAAGGATCACTCCGCTTGTTCATGCACGTGTCTCTGGCGTCTGAGCCCCAGCCAAAAAATTATTTGGTGTTTGAATGAATATGTGAAGGTCGGGCATCTTTTGCCTCCTCGGACATCTCTGCTCCGCTCAGCGCTGCTCGGACCCGATGAGCAGCTGTCTGTCATCCACTGTGCTGGCTTCCCGAGTCCGGGGCAAGGCACCCAGTCAGTCCTCAGCCAAAAGGTTTATTTAAATCACTCCTGCAGTCCCACATCCTGCCACGCGGGGGCAGCAAACACACAGGCACGTTTCACGGCCTGGCCTGCGGCCTGAGGACGCCTTCTGGCATCTGATCCGCCTTCAGCGGCAGGGGCAGGTGGGGAACAGGAGGCCTTAGAGAGGAGGCGCGGTGGGGAACATCTCAGCCTTTGGAATCAGGGATCGGGCTTTTGAGACTGGCCTTTTCACCAATTCGCTGTGAGCTTGGGGGAGTCCTGGCCTGTGAAGGCCTCAGTTTCCCTGTCTGCCTGTCGTGTGAAGTTTCTCTGGCCACAGCCAAGCCCTTGCAGGGCCGGTGGGGCCCCAAGACACAGCAGAGAGGCCCTGCAGGCCCAGAACCCCGAGGGGGTATTAGCACCCCGTTCTGGAGATCAGGGACAGCTGGTGACACGGGGTGGGGGGCACAGCAGGAGCAGCCCCCAGGCTGGGATTGTCGGTGGCCTTTCAGCGCCCCTGCCCATGGCTGGCCTTCTGTGTTCCTCTCAAATCCTCCCATCATCTCTGTCACAGAGGCAGCCGAAGGTCTCCCAGGGGGGCAAGCCGCCTCAGTTTCCCCCTCCTGCAGGTGGGGCTGAGGACAAGCTGCTGTGGGGAGAAGGAACCTGGAGAGAGTTTGGAAAATGCCTGTCCCCTCTGCAGCCCCTGCCTGGCTCCTGCCACTGCCATGTGGCCACATGGGCTCAGCCCACGGCTTTGGTTTTATTTATTTGCTCCAGGGTCTTACTCTGTAGTTCAGGCTGGCTTTGAACTCACTATGGACCCGAAGCTGGCCTTGACCTGCCAGCGATCTACCTGCCTCAGCCTCCAGAGTGCTGGGATTATAGGTGTGTGCCACTGCTCCCGGCTCAGTAGTTTTGGTTTTAAAGAGAAGCTGGAAATTTGAATTTTGAAGTGAAGCTTCCTGGTTTGTAAATTTTAGCAATAGTCACTTAAAAAAAAAAAACCTAGAAAAACAAGCAAACCACCGTGGGATCAAACTGGGATCAAATCTGAGGGCTGGAGTTGGCCACTGAGACCGTCCCAGCACCCACGAGGACAGGCAGCTGCTCCCTTCCTGGAGCCAAGCAGGTCTGGTGGGCCGGGCCTGCTGAGCAAGGAGCTTCCCCAAAGGACACCTGGCTGGCACCAGGCCTTCGGGCCAAGCGGGAGCCCAGCAGGGCCAGCGTGGGGAAAGCAAGTGCTTCCGGCTCCAGATGGGGCTGAATCTGGTGCTTGGGGACCCAGGTGTCGCCTGACTCGCTGTGGGGCCCTGAGCCACCTCCTCTGGGCCTCAGTTTTCATCTAGAAAGTGAGATGGTGCCAGACCTGTTGCAATTTATCACAAACCCCAAGGGGAAGGCCAGGCAGGAAGGCCTTATTCCTTTCTATCCCTTTAATGTGACCATGAGCAGATCTCTGATGGGCCTCCGTTTCCTCATCTGTGCAGTGGAATAATAACAGCACCTACTGCCTATAAATTACCAGAAGGATTAACTGAGCGAATACACACCGAGCTAACATGGAAGGCAGGCATGGTGTGCACCTGTAATCCCAGCACTCTGGGAGGCCAAGGCATGAGGACTGCAAGTGTAAGCCCAGTCTGGGCAACTCAGTGAGAACTGTAGCTCAGCATGAAGACCCTGGATTCATTCCTTGGCGCACGCGTGCACGCACACACACGCGCACACACACGCACGCGCACACACACACACTCACACTCACAAGTGGTTCAGAGAGGGTAGAAGATTGGCTGAGGACACACAGCAGATCCTCCAATTAGCTTTAGACTCCACCAGCCTCAATGCACACCTGAAATGAAATGAAATCCTGAAATGCTGGGGTGGGGGACTGAGGCTCAGGGGAACCATTTTGCTAGAGGTCACAAAGCCCAGTTCACAGGGGACTCCGCCTTCTTGGTCTCTTCCATTCATCCATTTGCCATTGTTTGTGTGCCAGGCCCTGCCCCTGGGGAACTGGCATGGGAGAGGGCCTCAGGCACAGACAGTGAGAGGGGCTGGTGACACTGTTTTGTCATCAGGAGAATGGTGAAGGAGGAACAGTGATAGGAAGTCAGGGAGGGCCTCCCAGAGAAAAGGGACTGGCCCTGACCGGGGGCAGAGCTGGGGACAGAGGGGACAGCAGATGCACTTGTTCAACTGGTCAGCTTCGGACCCCCGGGCTCAGGACTCCAGGACCGGGCCTCATGGGCTCAGAGTATGGGGACACACGACCATTAGGGTCATGGCGGCTGCACTTTGGGGTAGGAGAAGGTCACCACTGGGTGGGAGAGGGAGGCTCTTGAAGGCTGAGATCCTGCAGCTTAGCCCCTCTGCAGCAAGGCCTGGGTGGGTCCCTTGGGGATGTCCCCACACCCCCTGGGCCTTGCTCCCTCCCCAGCCCAGGGGCTGCTGGGAAGGCCCAGAGAGCCGCAGGCGGGCGGCCGGCAGGCAGGCGGGCCGGCGGGATGGCTGGCCTGTGTTTGGTCCCGTCCCTCCCTGCCCCCCACCCCCCAAGGGCAGCTGAGATGTCATTTCTCCAGCTCTTGGGGGCGGAGGTCACCCCAGCTCGGCAGATAACACTGAAGGTTGAGAAATGCCCGCCAGCCCTCTGGGGCCATGGCTGGGGTCAGTGGGCCGGGGGTCAGCGCGGCCTGGGCGGGGAGCTGCAGGACCCAGGGCTCTGATGGGCCCCAGCCCGGGAGGGCAGGTGGCCGGCGCCTCGGGCCTGCTGGCCGGGCGAGGTGGGCGGTGGCATCTTCCCGGCAGGCCGCACAAGAACCCTGGGTCCAGACCCACCTTGCGGCCGGGCAGGGGCTTGCTGAAGTGGGGAGTCCCTCCTCTCTCCTGCGCGGCCCCTTCCCCGCAGCCTCACACAGCGGCTCTGGCCTCGGGTGCGGGCAGACAGGTCCTAGGGAGCCCGCTTCTCTGGGACACCTGGGGTCGGCCGGGGCGCAGCCTCTCTGGGGGTGCCTTGCTGTCACAGTCGGTAGGCCAGAGGGTCCTCACACTTACGCCTGGCGCTCGGGAGCCTGTGGGGGGACAACACGGCTAGAGACAGCAGCAAGGTTCAGAGATGCGCAGGGGTTCGGCACAGTCACCAGCGCGGCAGAGCTGGGCTGCTTTCTCCGCCGCCGCCGCCGCCGCCGCCGCCGCCGCCGCAGCCGCCGAGGCCGGCCAGGCCAGGCGGAGTGGGCGGGAGAGGACCGGGCGGGCCAAGCGCTCGCAGGTGCGGTGGGCGGGGTCGGGAGGGCTCCCCCTGCCTTGCGTCCCCGCCCGGCAGGGTCCTCACACTGAGGCGGCTTTGGGGTCTCCTGGGGGGAACCGCTCCTTCCAGGAGCTGGGTGCTGGACGGGGGCCGTTAGGGGCGGAGCTGGGGCCGGGCCGGGGTCCCGGGGTCTGGCCGGGGAGCGCCCTTCTCGGGGCAGCAGAGCCTCGGCCTCCTCCAGTAGGGGGCGGGCCGCGGCCGCGTTTGGGGCGGGGGAGGCGCTCGGTCGCCCCCTCCCTGCCTCCCTCTCCTCCCAGCGCAGCCTCCAGCCCGGAGGGGGCGGGCCGGGGGCGGGGTCGCACCTCCCCCTCTCCTTCCCAATCCCAGGGCGGAGGGGCGGGGGGCGCCAGGCGGCCCCCCGCGGTTGGGCGACCCCCGGAGGGCGCGCCCCGGAACCCGCGCAGGGCCGCCGCGCCCCGCTGCCACCCTCCCGGGGGTCCCGGGTGGCCGCGGCCGTCGCGTTCCGGCGGCGGCGGCGGGAGGGGCCCGGGGCGGCGTGACGCATGGTTGCCAAGGGCCGCCTTATAAATAACCGGGCTCGGGAGAAACTTTAGCGAGTCAGAGCCGCACACCGGACCGGGAAGGGGCCCCATCCGAGGGTCCAGGCGCCTCAGCCCCCGCACTCCTAGCGGACACCCCGGCATCGCCGGCCACTGCAGCGGCGGGGACACAGCGGCGACAGCCCGGAGCCGGGAGGCCGCGCCACCTGCGGGCCGGCCGGAGCGGGCAGCCCCAGGCCCCCTCCCCGGGCACCCGCGTTCATGCAACGCCTGGTGGCCTGGGACCCAGCATGTCTCCCCCTGCCGCCGCCGCCGCCCGCCTTTAAATCCATGGAAGTGGCCAACTTCTACTACGAGGCGGACTGCTTGGCTGCTGCGTACGGCGGCAAGGCGGCCCCCGCGGCGCCCCCCGCGGCCAGACCTGGGCCGCGCGCCCCCGCCGGCGAGCTGGGCAGCATCGGCGACCACGAGCGCGCCATCGACTTCAGCCCGTACCTGGAGCCGCTGGGCGCGCCGCAGGCCCCGGCGCCGGCCACGGCCACGGACACCTTCGAGGCGGCTCCGCCCGTGCCCGCCCCCGCGCCCGCCTCCTCCGGGCAGCACCACGACTTCCTCTCCGATCTCTTCTCCGACGACTACGGGGGCAAGAACTGCAAGAAGGCGGCCGAGTACGGCTACGTGAGCCTGGGGCGCCTGGGGACCGCCAAGGGCCCGCTGCACCCCGGCTGCTTCGCGCCTCTGCACCCGCCGCCCCCGCCGCCCGCCGAGCTCAAGGCGGAGCCGGGCTTCGAGCCCGCGGACTGCAAGCGGAAGGAGGAGGCCGGGGCGCCGGGCGGCGGCGCAGGCATGGCGGCGGGCTTCCCGTACGCGCTGCGCGCCTACCTCGGCTACCAGTCGGTGCCGAGCGGCAGCAGCGGGAGCCTCTCCACGTCCTCGTCGTCCAGCCCGCCCGGCACGCCGAGCCCGGCCGACGCCAAGGCGCCCACTGCCGCCTGCTACCCTGGGGCCGCGCCGGCGCCCGCGCAGGTCAAGAGCAAGGCCAAGAAGACGGTGGACAAGCACAGCGACGAGTACAAGATCCGGCGCGAGCGCAACAACATCGCCGTGCGCAAGAGCCGCGACAAGGCCAAGATGCGCAACCTGGAGACGCAGCACAAAGTCCTGGAGCTCACGGCCGAGAACGAGCGGCTCCAGAAGAAGGTGGAGCAGCTGTCGCGCGAGCTCAGCACCCTGCGGAACTTGTTCAAGCAGCTGCCCGAGCCCCTGCTCGCCTCCTCCGGCCACTGCTAGCGCGGCCCCCGCGCGCGCCCCCCTGCCGGCTGGCCTCCGCGCTGCTGGCGGAACTTGGCACCGGGGCGCCTGGCAGCGCGGGGAGCCCGTCGGTAATCTTAATATTTTATTATATATATTTCTATATTTTTGTCCAGACCAGCCGCACGTGCAGATGGCGCGCCCGCCCGTGGTGTTATTTAAAGCAGCAGCGCCTGTGTGTACGGATGACTCTGAACTCGGCCTCCCCCTGCCCCTCTCCGGGTGCCGGCGGGCGGGCCGGTTTCGAAGTTGATGCAATCGGTTTAAACATGGCTGAACGCGTGTGTAGACGGGACTGACGCAACCCACGTGTAACTGTCAGCCGGGCCCTGAGTAATCGCTTAAAGATGTTCCTACGGGGTTGCTGTTGTTGTTGTTATTATTTTTTTGGATCTTTTTTGTATTATAAAAAAAATCTATTTCTATGAGAAAAGAGGCGTCTGTATATTTTGGGAATCTCCGTTTCAAGCATTAAGTAAGAACACTTTTAATAAACTTTTTTTGAGGACAGTTAAAAAGCCTTTTGGATGGATAGGGTTTTGTTTTGCGTTTCTGGAGTGTGTAGGGGTTATGTGTGAGGGGGCTGCTGTTATTTTTGGACTTTTTGGTGGTTGGGTGGGGGTGTTGCAGCTGGCTTCCCTCCTCTGCTGCTCCCCTCAGGTCTGCTGGCAGATGGCGACCCAAGCTTCTTGGGGAAGAGGTGCAGAGCTCGGGTCAGGCTTTCAGGGTGACTCAGCACCCCTGGGTGCTGTGGGCTGGGAACTCTGCTTGGGGACAGAGGTTGGTGTCAGGCTTGGGTTTGCAGACACCGTGAAGTCTGTGACCTCTGCATCGTTTAGGGACAGGCAGGCAGGCAGGCCTGTGGCTGTAGGAGGAGGGGACGCAGGTCTTGGTCCTGTTTGGCCCAAGTCAGGGCAGATTGTTTGGTAAGTAGAGTGGGGCGGGCTGTTTAAGAAGTACTCTGTGTGTGTACTTTGAGTGTGTATTTTGTACTTTGTGTGTGTGCATGTGTGTGTTAAGAGGGGAGCCTGGCTGTGCTATGGGCGAGTCTGTTTGTGTGTAGTGGGAGGAGAGACTGGGCCAGGTGGAGGAATGTGGTGGAAGGGTCCTGCACTCATAGCCCTGTCCCTTGGCTTGGGACACTGCCACTTGCCCTCTTTGTCAGATGTAGACACTGAAGCCCAGCCTCACCTGCATATTCAGGGTGGCTGAGCTTGGCCTTGAACCTGGGGCTGGCCGCCCTTTATCCCTGATTCCTGGGCCCTGATCCCTCTCCCCCCTCCTGCCCCTCCCTGCTGCCCCCCCAGTCCTGGCCGGCATTCCTGAGAGCTGAGGATGTCCATGGAGGGGTGTCGGCATCCTCTGGTGCCTGGCACGCCAGAGGTGTTATATAAGCGTTTGCTCTTGTTATTATTTTTTGCTGGGAGGCTGCTGGCATTTGGCACCCGGGTCTTCAGCGCAGTGTGAGTGTGTCAGGTGCTTGCCAGAGATCTGCCCTGCCTCATTTCATGACAACCTCCAGAAAGGTGGGTGCTCTAGGACCCCTGCTTTGAGAGCCCAGCTGTCAGATGCCTGTGATCTGGGGCACTGGTTCGGGGTCTCCTTGCCCTGAGGAGTTGGGGAGTGGCGGGCCACACAGATCCACTGGCCTGGGGCCTGGGCCACCTGAAGTCTTGGAGCAGCTGCTGATCTGTGGCTTGAAAATGGGGAGTGCTTCTCTCCCTCTCCCTCTGGGGTCTACAGTTGCTGTCTCCGAGGGAGCCTGGAGTGTGAGGGACAGAAGGTGACCCTTGGACCCCACTGTGAGGACTGGGGCAAACTCCCTGTCTCTGATGCCCGTGTTGCATCAGCACGAGGGCCCTGCAGACTGCTGGACACTGACAACCCCGCTTCAGCTCAGACCTGCCCAGCCGCCCTGACCAAGTCTCGGCCCTGGGCGGAGGACACCTGGCTTCAAGGTCCCCGGAGGCCTGGCCGGTCAGTCTCTGCCCCAGTGGTCTCCTTCAGCACCAGCGACAGCACTGGGGTCTGCTGCCTCCGGACTCACCTTGGGCTTGGGGCTGGGCCTGCTGAGGAGGTGGCTCAGTTTTGCCATGGCCAGTGAGGGAGGGTCTCCCTGTTGCTGCTATCCCCTTTTGTCGCAGAGTTGCCTGGTGGCTGCAGCTACCTGCTTTGCAGAGGACACAGCAGGTGAATGGGAGCGGCCTGGCCAGTGAGCCTGGCAGTGCTCTCTGGAGCTGTGCACACACTCCGTCTTGCTCTAATCCGCATGGGCATGCAGTGGAGACATCCCCATCTCCCAGATGGTAACATGAGGATCGAGTGAGGTGCAGTGATACACAGCTGTGATCCCTGTTACTCAGGAGGCTGAAGCAGGAGGATTGCAAGTCCCCAGCCTGGGCAACTTAGGAAGACACTGTCGAAAGATAAAAGGCTGGGGATGTAATTTAAGGTTCGTGTTCAGGGTGGAATGGGGGCTCCATCTGATTCCCAGGTTTCTGGGGAGAGTTTGGGCTGGACACTTCACCCCATCCCAATCCTGGGCCCTCCTGAAGGGCTCCTTGCCTGGCCTCAAGTTTAGGCCCCTAAGCCTCACAGGGAAGTGACTTCATGTGGGATCATAGTTTAGAGGGAACAGAAAGGGAACCTGAGCAGGAGCCCATCTGACCACCTGAGAGAGCGGGGCACACGACCATACCAGAGGCCTTGGAGACGTCAGATCGGATGGGGTGACACTGTCCCATGGGTCACCAGACCGAGAGGGTATGGGCTTTCAGGGAGGAGGGAGCAGCTGCTCAAAAGTCCTGGAACAAGAAAGAGCAGGGCGGGGGAGAGTGCAGGAGGCTCCCTGGGTGGGAGCCCAGCGCCCTGGGGGCAAAGCAGCACCCCAGGCCCCAGGCTGATGAGCTCGCTGGCGGAGGGCTGTCCTGTGAGGCCATGTTGGCCGATGAGGCTGGCAGGAAGGGCGCAGCCTGGGACCCCAACCCCTGTCTGCTCAGGACAGGGGACCTGACAAAGCCCTTCCCACCTTAGAGTCTGCAGGAGAAGATGGGTCAGTGAGGCTGCAACCCTGCCCGTGCTGGGCCCAGTGCGGAGGCCACCCCAGGGCTGCAGCTCCTGTGCGCAGCTTTTTCCTGGAAGCAGATGGGCTGGGGGTGGGGGTGGTGACCAGCTAAGGTCACAAGGCTAAGAGCAGCAGGGGTTGGCACTGGGGCGGGCGGGGAGCGGCTACCTGCAGACACCTGGGAGGCTTCCTCCCCGGCTCCCGCTCAGACTTGCTGGGGTGGTTTTGTCTTCATCTCCTGGACATTTATTTGCCTCATTATTTTTCATTTATTTGACAAGCTTTTATTGAGCACCTGCTGGGTGCCAGCTTCTTTATTAGGTGCTAGGGACAAGTGACCAAGATGAAGGTGACAGTTTATAGGGGGAGATGGACACTGAATATTCAGCAACCGGAACAAGATAGTGACAGGTGGGGACAAGGGCTCCGCAGGAAGAAAAGTGGGGCAGGGAGGGTTGGGGAGGTCCCCGAAGGCCGCCCTGGGTGGTGACGCCCATACCTGTGCCAGGTGAGGCCACCACACCACTCGCTGCGCCGTGTGGGGATGCACCTTTTATCCTTGTGAGCACCCAGCGTCATGGGGGCTCTCTGTCTCCAGATGGGGAAAATAAGGCACAGGTGCAGTTACCACCCGAGGAGCTGGTCAGCGGTCAGGAGAGCTTTGAGTTCCCAGTTCCCTGGCACCTGAGACCCCTCCTTCACCTGCTCCACCACGGCCCCAGCCTCTTGGCTGTTTTCCGGTTCTTCTGTCCTCAGCCCAGTTGTTTCTGGGCCTGGCTGTCCTGGATGACCCCTAGTGGTGTCCCAAGGCCACCAGCTGGTCTGCTGCCCCTCCTATGGGGTTTTTGAGGGTGTCCTTGGCCGTGGCTGCGTGCAGGGTGGTGCCAGAGGCCAGGGCTGGCGAACTGAAGGAGGGGCCAGGTGTCCTCTGAGGCAGAGAGGCGGGGTTCCTTGTTACCATAGTGGGGAAACTGAGGCCCTGTGTGGGACGTGCCTTGCTCAGAGAGCGGCAAAGCTGGGATCTCAATCTAGGCCCATGCATGCCCAGTTCACACGCTATGGGCAGACAGATTAGCACCCTCTGGGGTGAGATGCCCGGGCAAAAAGAGTAAAACTCTCAGTTCTGTTCCTTGCATGTGAGAGGCCTTGCCAAAGCCTGTGGCTGCTCTGGGCTGGGCCTCCTCGCCTGCAAACAGTGCGCACAGTCACCTGGTGTCCAGTGGGCACCTCAGCGGGCCCAGGACATCGCTGGCCCACAGCTGCTGTTCTCGAAGGTAGGAGAGGGAGCTGGCACCATGGCCATGCAGATTGTGATGTGGCCTCTAGGATGAAGCAGAGAAGGAAGCGCTTGAAGGTACCCAAGGAGGAGCAGAGGGACAGCACGTGCAAAGGCCCCGAGGCAGGCCAAGCTCAGTGTGTGAGGGGAGGAGCCGAGGCAGCGAGGGGTAGAGGGGACACAGAGGACAGAGGGGTGGCAGGGCCTCCACACAGGGCCTGTGGGGCCAGGCCAAGGCTGACAGAGGTTGTTTTGAGGATGAGCGAGTGGATGGCCCTGCCAGGCCTGGCACTCAGAAAGTGCTCGGTAAGTCTGCTGATGGTGTCATGCAGGCCCCTCGCCCCGGGGAGGAGGCACAGGACAGTGGGTGAGGGTGCAGTGAGACTGCCTGCCCGGGCCTGGGACAGCACTGAGAGCCTATGACCCAAGGCCGGGAGCCATGTGAGGTGCGCCAGGCTGGAAGAGGGGCGGGTGCTGGGTGCGGGCGGGTGGCGCCGGGTGCCAAGAGGGGCAGAGTTCTTCGGAAAGCTGGGGAGAGGCCGCCAGCCTGGGCGGGCAGGAGCGGGCTGCATGGGAGGGACTCCTTGTGGTGTGGGGGGATCGGGTGGGAGCCGGACCCCAGAGGGTGTTTTCCTTTTGCCTGATTTCCCAAGCAGTGCCCGGTCACGGTGGCAGGGCCAGGGCATGCAGAGTATCAGTAGGGGGAGGAAATCAGAAGTGCCCCCCATTCCAGGACTGAGACGAACCCGCTAACGCTTGCTGTGCGGCCTCAGCTCCCAGACCTCACCTCTGCACCTCCCTTTGCTCAAGTGGGACAGTCATGGTGCCGCCCCGCAGGCTATGGAGAGCAGCGCCGGCAGTGCCACTTCGCCTGGCACTGTCAGCCTGGTCACTGCCACGTGGTGGGGAGGCCCCGTCCGCCCCTTCCTGGCTGTGCAATGTGGGCAAGAGAACGCGGCTCGCTGGGCCTCACTTTCCCTGCCTGTGAAAGGAAGGTGACGAAATTCCTCCGTGTTTCCTGCAGATCGGACAGTTTAATTCACAGAGCCATGGTGGAGATCCCTGTCTACAGCAGTTCTTATCTTCCAGAGTTTTCATGTTTACTGCCCTCCTTCTCCCTGGGCAAGGGGTCCCCCCTCTCCGTTGGCAGGGGCAGGTGGTCTAGGAAGAAACTACTTTCCCGCTTCGTTTGCAGCTAGGAGTGACTAATGAGATAGACAGAAGTTGTAGGTGGGGCTTTCAGGGAAGTTCTTTAAAGGGGCTGACTCAACTGTGAGGCACATCCCCTTTGCCTGCTTCCTGCCTGGAACTCAGATGTGATGGCCAGATCTGCAAGGGCCATCTTGAACCATGAGGCAAATACTGTAACACAGGAACTATGTACTTCTTGCATGGTAGAAAAAGACAAAAGGCACTTGACGGCAGCAGAACAGCCACATCAGTCCTTGCCTGCCTTACACTGGGCTTATTTACACAAGAGAAAATAAATCTGCTTGTGGGGGCTGGGGATTGAGCTCAGTGGTTCTGGCACTTGCCTTGCAAGCGCAAGGTCCCGAGTTCAATCCCCAGTACCAAAAAAAAAAAAAAAAAAAAATCTGCTTGTTGCGGTCCCTGTCATTTTGAATTAAGTTTTTTTTGGTACCGGGAATTGAACTCGGATCCTTGCACTTGTGCAGCAGGCAGTGAAACCACTGAGCTAAATCCACAGCCCTAGGTCCCTGTCATTTTGGCTTCCTGATCTTGGCAGTTGAATCTAATTGATACGTTGGGCAGAACCAAATCAACTTGTATGAGCTGTTTCAGTGATTTGCATTTCTCAGGGATGCCCAGTGCTTCCTTATCAGAGAAGGTGCTACCGAGACTATTGTCTGTGAGCTCAAAAACCACCTTTTTGCTTAGGAAGAATTTATATCAGGTGGAAGGGTTTCTGTAGAGAATTTTTAGAATAGAAGTAACATCTGAAGGGCAGGGGATTTAGCTCAGTGGTTCCAGCGCCTGCCTCGCAAGCACAGGGTCCCGAGTTTGATCCCTGGTACCAAAAAAAAAAAAAAAAAAAAAAAAGAAGTAACATCTGAAGACTGCTGTAAACATATCCTTCCTGTCCCTGTGACTCCGATAGGCTTGTACCAGATCCTTGGAAGCAATGGAAACTTCTCTGCTAACCTCAAAGTCCTGCCCTCCTGGCCCCTGTGACCCACTAAGGGGTCCCTAGATTTGGAACTGGGGATTGAACTCAGGACCTTCCGCTTGCAAGGCAGGCAGCAGAACCACTGAGCTAAATCCCTGTCTCAGGGTCCCTGGATTTGGAAACAGAGTGTCAGATGCTGCTGCAGCTCACAGCGCATGTTGGCTGCCTTGCTGGAACCAGATGCCCCACACCACCCTGAATAACCCCTCTGGCCCATGGCACCACCACCAGCTACCACCTGCTCCACCAAGACCTCGGCGTGCCAGGCCTGGAGGTACCTTTGCCAGGCTGCCTGGGGCCATCCGGGCCGAGGTCTCTGTGAGGTGAGTCGGGGCTGGGAGTGGCTGGGGGAGCTTTTATTTTTATCGCTGTCACCAGATCCCTGCCCCAGCTCTGGAGCCCTGGCAGGGACACAGGTGGCCCGGGAAGAGGAAGGCTCCGCAGGGAGCCTAGTGTGCAGGGTCAGTGGCTGTGGAGGAGAGGGCATGGGGCTGAGGTCACAGCCGCCAGGCTGACCTGTCCCTCACGCCATTGGCTCAGCTTGCTGACTCCGGGAGCAGGGGGGCCCTCCAGGTGCAGGATGACTGTGCTGTCCAGCTGTTGGAGGAGCTGTCATCGGTCCTTGCATCTCACTGCTTTCTGTCCTCTCCTTAGTGTGACGAGCACAGGGAGTCACGCACACAGGGGTCAGCTCTGTGGACGCCTGTGCTCTAGTCACGGGACACATCCTGCCAGCTGACCTCAGGGGCTCACTCTCCTGACTTCTAACAGCAAGCATCGGTACTGCCTGCTTCTGTGCTGCCAATAAAAGGACTCACACAGCAGATACCCTGTGTCCTGCTTCTCCATTCTCTAATCTCTCCCTCTCTCTGTGATGCTGGGGATTGAACCAGGGCCTCCATACTGAGCTACACCCAGCCCTTATTTTTTTTTTATAGTTTGGTACTAGGGATTGAACTCGAGACCTTGCGCTTTCGAGGCAGGTGGTGAAACCACTGAGCTAAAGCCCCAGCCCCAAGTCCTTATTTTTTGATTGAATGATTGATTGATTGAGACAGAGTCTCACTAATTCATGAAGTTGCCCAGGCTAGGGCTCAATTTGTGATCCTCCTGCCTCAACCTCCTGAGCGCTGGCATCACAGGTGTGCAGCACCACAACCTGCACGTGTCTGGCTTCTTTGATTCCATATTGTGACTGTAACATTGGCCCGAGTTGTTGTGTGTACCACATCTGTTCGTTTTCCTGCCCAGCAGAGGCCCACTGCTCGGATGCCCTGTCACTCACTTGTCCCTTGCGTGGTCACACACACCGAGATTGTTTCTTGTGCTCAGCGTTGCAGAACCAGGCCAAGATGATGTTGCCGGGCTGTCTTGACAGACACATACTGTACTTCACTCGGGGTGCTCCAGGAGAGCCTGCTGAGTCACAGCCCAGGCTCTGAGCATCTGTTTTCATTCCTGTTAATGATATTCAAACCTCTGTCTCATTCTGTTTCTTACCCCCACCCCCGTGTTTAAAAAAACAACTCTTCAGCCTGGTGTGGAGGTGCACGCCTGTAATCCCAGCACTTAAGAGGCTGAGGCGGGAGGATTCCTGTGAGTTCGAGGCCAGCCTAGGCTGTATGAGTTCAAGGTCAGCCTGAGCTACACAATGAGATCCTGTCCCAAGTAACCCAAACAACAAACCTTTTCAAGAAAGATCTCAAAGGGATAGAAAAATTACCAATACTACACAGATATTTTTTTTCTGAGTAATTTGAGAATAAATCACTGATCTGTTGTCTTATCATCCCTTACTTGGATATATAGTTCTGACAAAAGAGGGTGTTGCTGGGCCGGGGATTTAGCTCAGTGGTTCCACCACCTGCTGCACAAGCTCAAGGACCTGAGTTCAATCCCCGGTACCAAAAAAAAAAAAAGAGGGTGTTGCCTGCAGAATTTCAATACAAGCATCAACATCAGGAAATGAACCCAGTAGGTTACTGCCATCTGCCCAGACCCTTTGGGCTTGCCAGCCACCTTCCCGCACGGCAGTAGAATCCGGTTGAACTCACACATTGCATTTAGCAGCCGCATCTCCTCCATCTCCTTGAAGCTGGACCAGTTCCTTGGATTGTTCTTGACTTTCACGACCTTGCCCCTTTTCCCCCCAGGACTGAGGATGGAACCCAGGGCCTCGCATGTGCTACCCAAGAGCCCTGCCCCTGAGCCAAACCCCAGGCCACCTCGGGCTTCAGGGGATGCAGGGCAGCTGCTTTGTAATGTGCTCCTCTAGGCTTCACCGAGTATTTCCTGTGGTTTGACTCAGGCCCTGCGTCTCTGCAGGAAAATCACGGCAGGGAGGCTGTGTTCTCCCGGTCATCTGCTGGATGGTTACACCTGGACCACTCGGAGAGGAGCTGCCTGCCAGCTTCCCATTTGTTTGTGTTTTTGGTACTGGGGATCAAACTCAGGACCTTGCACTTGCGAGGCAGGCAGCGGAACCACTGGGCTAAATCCCTGGCCCCCAGCTTCCCATTTGTAATGCTCTTTCTCCTCCTTTGCAATTAGTGCTTGAGGACTTTGCAACTGTGTAAATATCTGAGGTATTATCAAACTTTCAATTATTCATTTATTTTTATCAGTAGCATGGGTGCATGGCTTTCAGTTTTATCCATTGTGCTGTAATATGTCATCATCATCACCGTTAATTTATATATATGCCAAAATCATCCCAGATTTCCCGATGATGAGTGTGATCATTATGTGTATCTAAAATGTACCAATAAATGTTTAGCTGAAAAAAAACCCCACAAAATCATCCCAGATTTGGCCACTGGGAGCCTGTGCACCTGTATTTTGAGGACAGGACTCCTGCCACACCTGGGGGTCCCTCACCCCAGGTCCCCAGAGGTTGTGACATCCTTAAACCTCCTTCAGTGGTGCAGATTTGAACCCTTGTGAACTCAGGAAAATGAACAACAAACAAAACCTCCAGACTTGGGGGGCAGAGCCCCCTTTGTACAATGCAAACCCTGTCCTTCAGTCCCAGATGTTGCTGGAGGGTCCTGCTATGCCTTTTCTTTGCAGCCAGCTGGGCCCTGGTAGGAAGCGGGTGGCAGAAGAGAGCCGAGGTCCTCTCCACCGCTGCTTTGCCTGGCGAGGACTCTGTGGACTGGGATTTGATGTGGGACTGCTCTTCATCCTCGTGCTGAGCTGGGCACTACAGGCCCTTGGCCCGCATCTCTGGCCCCCACCCACTGGATGCCAGTTATAGCACCCTGTCCCCCACACGTGGCAAGCACAGATGTCTCCAGACATTGTCCAGTGTCCGCTGGGGACAAAACTGCTCCTGGCTGAGAATCCCAGGTGTGGAGAGTACGCAGCCTGGCTGAGGCCTGTGAGCTAAGGGGCTCCCCATGTGGGCTCAGAGAAGGCCCCGGCTCAGCTAGGGGATCCGGCTGAGCCGGCATCCGCAGGCCCAGGGCCTGGTCTGACTAGAATTCCCGGCTCCTCTTCGTCCATGTCTCTCCCTGGGTGTAAGTTCTGGGACACAGGGCAGGAACTGGCCATGGGACAGGTCTGGGCTGGGCAGCCCTGAGTGTCTTCAGCCCCATGCTGGGCACTCCCTCCGAGAATGGGGAGATCATAATCGCAGCCAGCCTCGGGCTGGCTTGTTAATCCTGTGTTAGCTCCATGAGGGCGGGGTCCTTCCTGGTCCCCATTTTCCAACAATGGGGCAGCTCATGGCTGTGTCACTGCCTCGGCCCTGTCCCTGCAGAGATGCAGAAGCTGAAGCTCATTGTGAGGAAGCATCAGACAAACCCAGAGCGAGGGACACACTGTAGGACACGGGCCTGTCACCCTCCAAGTGGCCAGGTCTTGAGCACTGAGGAAGGACCTGGCTTGGGTGGAAAGAACCTGGTAGCAGCAGAAGGGCTGGAGAGAGAGTCCCAAAGACTCGGGGTTCCAGGCAGTCAGGGGAGGCTGGCTATGCACCTGGATTTGACAATAGTACTGTAATAGTACATCTGTGATTGAAGTCCCAAACTGATATTAGCACTGTGCATGTGTGAATGCATGTGCATGTGTGTGTATGTGTGTGTGTGTGTATCTGATGGAGGGAAGGGTTAAGGGCAAAGTGATGTCATGTCTACAATTGACCCTCAATTCAGGCAATAGAAAAAGGATAAATAGAGGGGACAAACTGTACCCCAGGTGGCTGAAGTCCACCTGCAGCTCCTTGTAGCTGTTGGCATTGTTCTGCAAGTTCAAAAGTACACCAAAATAAACAGCCAGCCTTCAGCAACCCACGAGAGATGAAAACACATCTACAAAAAGCAAGCCCGGAGATGGGTCTCATGCCATTCTTCTAACAGTTCTATGCCAGCTATGGGACAAGTCAGAGCTTCGAGTCACCTGAGAGGATACACAGGAATACAGCATCTCTGTAAGCGCACTTGTAGCAGTTTTAGACGTAATAGTTGCAAGCAGGAAACTAACAAAATGTCTCAAAGCTGAGGAGATAAATAAATCTTGGTTCGGCCACACAATGGACTAGTGCACAGCAGCCACATGGAGTGTGCTCTTCACTGCTGCAGATCACAGATGAACCTTGAAAGGATTATGGTAGCCTGGGGGTGGTGGCCCAAACCTGTAATCCCAGTTCTCTGGGAGGCTGAGGCAGGAGGATCACAGGTTCGAGCCCTACCAACCTTAGATTAAAAATAGGTACGGGGATATAGCTCAGTCCTAGGTTCAATCCCCAGTACTGAAAAAAAAAATTAGTATGCTGAGTGAAGGAAGCCAGGCCACTCTATGTGAGCCTTCTGTCATGAAGTTCCAAAGCAGGCTGAGGAGCTCAAAGTCACAATCGTGGTTCCTTCTGCAGGGAGAGGAGTTCTTGCCTGGAAAAGGGCCTGAGGATTCCTTCTGGGGCGCTGCAGACCAATCCTTGGGCGGTCCCATGGGCATATAAAAACCGTACATACAGTGTGCATGAGTATACATATAAGGACTCGCTAGGCTGTGTGTCTTTGTGTAGTCTTACTGTTCATATGTTGAACTTCAGTACTAAAGTGAAAACCCCACTGAAGATATGCATCAAGCATCGGCAGATGACGGGCAGGGGAGGAGGGCATGGGGTTAGAGGGAATAAATAGACGCAGGGATCTTTGTGCAGGCAATCATAATAACATGTTGTACAGTGAGGAACTGAACAATTCTGCCTTTGCCACTGGAGTTTCAAAAGGAAAAAACAAAAGGGCCCAGAGTTCAGAGTGGGGTGTGCCTTGCCTGAGGTCACACAGCAGGTGGGTGGCAGAGGCAGGATTTGAACCTGGGTCGGAGGAGTCCTGGTGTGTGCTCCTTACCTGGTGCTCTGTCCTGGCCACACCAGCCTGACCAGCTCTGTCATGCTCTGGGAGGCTTCCCAGGGCCCGGCCTGCCGAGGATGGCGAAACCCGCACTTGGCAAAGACTGTGCAGCCCGGAGTGGCAGCTCCAAGTATGAGGGGAGTCAGTGGAGCAGAGGGCAGCCCAGCCAAGCCAACCTCTGCCCGCCTCCCACCACCTTTGCCTTCCTTCCTGGGCCAGTGCAAGGGATTCGGAGCTGCTGTCATGAGGCTGTGCAACCTGGGGTGAGCCTCCCCCTCTGCCTCAGTTTTCCTCCTGAACCTGCCCCTCGCGGCCTTGACCTTTAACCCTTGACCTGGAAGAGTCAAAAGTCAGATGTGCGCAAAAGTCAGCCCAGCACCCCACACACTGAGTGCTCCTTCTGGAGGAGGCTGTGACAGGGTCATCAGCGCAGCTGCTTGTGTTGGGGGAGCCCCCACCACCCTGCAAACATGGACCCACAGAACAGCAGGCTTGGGATGGAAAGTTCTGGAAAAGGAGCTTTCTGGCTGCCTGAGGGTCATCAGACAGTCCTTACTTGCCACCCTGGTGCTGGCGAAAGTTCTTGGTAAACCGAGGGGCACAGGCTGGGCCTCATGGGGATCCTCCTGTGCTAGAAGGGCCCCCCATTTAAGGCCTGCTGTTCTCGTCTTGACGTTCTTGGTGATTCTGGAAGGAGGGGCCCTGAGTTTTCATGCGCCCAGTCCTGTGCCCCGGGAAGTCACCTGGCACTGGTGACAACCTGGGTCCCCCCCTCCCCGTGAACACCCTCAGCGCAAGTGTCTCCACACCCTCCTCGCTGACCTGTTCCCTCCCCTGGGGAGGAGGCAGCAGGTTTTGCAGAAGGCCACGGAGGAGCAAGGTGACCCTGGGCTTCTGGCTCTCAGATTCCACCTGTGGCTGAACGAAGGTGAACACGGGGGTACAAGGAGTGGGCACCCTGAGTGTGTGCCCCAAACGCATGGGAGTTGCCCAGCACATACAGGGTGCTCTTTGATCCCTGCCTTGCTTGCTTCTGCTTTTTTTTTTTCTTTTTCTTCTGTGCTGTGGATGGAAGCTGGGGCCTTGTGTATGGGACTGAACTGTACTTCCAGCCCTATGAAATTTTGGTTTTTAAAATTTTGAGATAGATTCTTGCTGGGCCACTAAGTTGCTCAGGCTGGAACTTGTGACATTGCCTTGCATTTTTATATGAAATGTTGACTTAAAATGATTGTAGTAACACATGCATCTATTCTCTCAAAACATGCAAAAGTTTAGGATCAAACTGAGGTCTACCTTGGACCCCCTAATCCAGGACTCATCCTTCCTCAGCTTCCTAGTGAGTTCAAACTCCCAGGCCTTTGTTTATGCCTTTCTTCCATCTCTTTGCTAAAGTGGGTTTCCTTCCCTTTTCTTCGTTAGGCCTTTGAAAATGTGAACTTTCCTGGATGTGGAGCTGGGTGCAGGAGAGTTCGACGTGTGTACACACAGGACACAGCCCCGTGCCCGCACTGCATGCACAGACAGAGCGTTTCTGATCTTGCAGGGATCCCTCTGCCCAGGCCCTGCCGCAGCTGCTCTCCTGGCTTCTGGCAGACTGGACGGTCCTGCGAATTCCCGGGCTTTGGTCAGGGCAGTCACTCAGGACTCCTGCCTTTGGGTCAGCTTCTTCTGCCCTGTGGAGCTTTCGCGGTCCGTCAGAGGTGCCCTGTGCGACCCCCTCCCTTGCCACAGGCTGGCCGGGGCTTGGTTGTTGGAAGCGGAGCTACCGGGGCCGTTCTTGCTCTGTGTTTTGTGGACACCAGCTCTCATCTCAGCTGGGTTCTCACCTGGGACCTGAGTGCAGACCTCTGTCACCACAGCCTGAGATTCTGAAGCGTTTGTCCCCCAAGTGGCCCAATTCTTTAACTGGAGAAAGCAGGCATGTGTGTGGCCATCTCCTCCTGGTTTCATTTGCATTTCCGGCTGTGCCTGCTGTTTATCACCTCTGTGCCCTGGAGCCGGCCAAGTCTTGGAACTTGTTTCTGGGTCCCCGAACATCAGTCCCGCCTGTTGGTGGGGGCTCTGTGATGTCTACATGCCTACTGCCGGGTAAATAAACAGCTGGTAAACGAACTGATGGAAGCCAGAGGGACAAAAACGAAAACCAATTCATCCCCTCCAAAAAGCCCCCCGGTTCTGGTTCACACGGGCCCCTGAGCAGACTGAGCAGATCAACTGGAGCTGTGTTCAGATGCTGTAAAAGCAGGGACCAGTGGCCACGCGGTCTCAGCAGTCATGGAGCCCAGCACTTGCTGGCGAGGAGTACTGTGAGGTCACAGTGCAAGCATCAGCCGGATGGCGGGGACAGTGTGGGTCTGCAGGGGCAGCCACCCAGGCCCTGGTGTCTTCTTGGGGTCCGCACGTGGGAAGGGACTCTGCGCCCCACCTGACCATTTCAGTTCCTTCTCTGTTGGGTCTGTAGCCAGAGCTGAGCACCTACTATGTGCCAGGCACCACCCTCAGCTGGGGCACGTAGCAGAAAGCCACACAGCCTAGACTTCTGTCTTCATGGAGAAAGAGAAGGAGAGAGATAGGTTACCTGCTTTTAACTGCAGAGGTCAGGGATAAGAAAAAACCCGAGCAAGGGAAGGGAGGGGCCCTGAAGTGTCTGGTGAAAGAAGGAACAGCTAGTGCAAAGGCCCTGAGGCAAGAACAATGAGGAAGGAGGAGGGGAGTGGGGGACTGAAGTAGGAAAGGAAGCCTGGAAGGCGGTGTTTGTGTGTGCGGTGGGGTTCTGAGCGGAGGAGGGATACAATCTGAATGCTTCCCATCCCACCTCTCCCATGGAGGGCTCAGTGCCCCTGGATGGCTTGGGAGGGAGAGGACCCCTATGCCATGGGGCAGGAAGGGAGGGGAGTGGAGGTGGAGCTGGCAGGGCCTGGGGAGAGAGGCTCCCTGGGGTTTCCTCGAAGGGCAGGAGGTGCACGCCTCTCAGAACCCAGCTTCCGTCTGGTCCTTGTCTGGTGGTTCCTTTGCTCTGGGGCTTCTTACCATGGCCTCTCTTTGCCTCAGTTTCCCCATCCTGTGGTTTTTAAAAAGCATTATTTCTTTTATTTTATAGGACAGATTCTTTGTATTTTCCCCAACTTTCAAAGTCTCCCTACAGGGGCAGAGGGTCGGGGGGCTGTGGAGGTGGGAGAGGGCCAGTCATGGGCTCCCAGCCCCAGCCAGCCCCTGCCCATTTCTGCCACAGCTCCCAGGGTGCTTCTGCCTGGCATGGTTCGGAGCAGGCCCAGAAGGCCGCAGGGCTAGCACGGCCACCCACGCATCTGAGCCCAACCCTGGGAGACTCAGCGCCACCGCCCAGGGCTCTCAGCTGACAGCTTGCAGCTGCAGGTGTGTGTGTGTGTGTGTGTGTGTGTGTGTGTGTGTGTGTGTGTGCGTGTGCATGTGTGTGCATTCGTGTCCATGTGTGCTGAGGGGTCAGGGCAGCTGGCACATCCACAGAGACCGGAAACAACTGGGCTGCGTGAGCAGAGCCGATTAGGCACATGGAGGCTGCTCTCCTCCCTGAGGACGACTGGGAAATAGGAATACAGGAGAAGGTCCTGATAAGACAAGATCACCCGACCTACCCGCACTAGGGGAAAAAGCAGGTGCACAAAGTACCCATTGTTCCTCTGCTTGTGTTAAAAAACGCAGAAAAGAGAAATGAGCCGGGCATGGTGGTGCATGCCTGTAATCCCAGCACTCTGGGAGGCCGAGGCAAGAGGGTTTTGAGCTGGAGCCCAGCTTGGACCACCTAGTGACTTAGTGAGACCCTATCTCAAAATAAAAAATAGAAAGGGCTGGGGATGTAGCCCAGTGGGGAAGCCCTGTATTGAATCCCCAGTACAGAGAAAACAAAAAGCTCGAGAAACGGGGGACACGTGGACATCTCTGGAACTCCCCAGAAATTGAGGCCAGGTGGCCTCTGCAGAAGGGCATTGTGGGGCCGGAGTGGAAGGAGAGGCCCACACTGACTGGTCTGAGCTCCTGCCTGAGTCCTGGGCTCCTGTTCGGACTTCGACCATCTGAGCCTCAGTCTCCCAGTGAGCAGATGGGCCCATGGAGTCCCCAGCCTGGCGCTGGGCGTTGAGGAGGTCCTGGCCCGCTGCTCCTGCTTGTGCTTCTGATTCCCAGGAGGCTCCTGGTCAGGTCACCTTCCAAGAAGTCCCAGCTGGCCCAGGCTGCGGGTCCTGGGTAGGGGGCAGTTGGTCCAGGGCGGGGTTGCACTGCAAGGACTGGCAGGTTTAGGGCGGCCTGTGCAGGCCTGGTCCTCACCCCAGGTCCCTCAGGGGCTGGCCCAGGAGAACACCCTGCCTGGACTTCAGGTGGCTGGGGACCAGGGGGAGGGGAGAGTGGCTGGGGCGGAGACAGAGATGGGGGTGGGGGACGGTGGACAGGAAGGGAGGGTCTGGTGCCGCTGGGAGCAAGGGGTGGAGGGGCTAGGGTGGGGCTGGCAAGCCTGGGCTGCTCTGGGGGTCTCCAGCAGGGGAAGGGGGTGTGGGTACCGGTGCCCCAGGGACGGAGTGGGACTTGGGGTGCCGGAGAATCTGCTCAGCGGCCCCCTCCGTTCTCACTGGGTCTGAAGGTTCTGGAACCAGTGCAGGCTCCACTTCTTGCCCCTCTGGGCCTCCCTGGGGTGGGAACCTGGCAGGGCTCCCCAGGGGCCCCTCTCCAAGCGGAGCTGGGAAGAGTGCAGTGAAACCCAGCTAATTAGTGCTCAGCACTGAGATAATCGCAGCCTGGAATGTTCCCTGGGAGGTCCAGGTGGGGGCGGGCAGCGTAGCCACGAGGGAGCCTGGGATTGGCCTGGCAGGCCTGGGACTCCCAGAACTCTGCGGATTGGAGGCAGGAAGGCCTGGGAGGCCAGACCTTCAGGTCTCAGAACCTGCAGTCATTCAGGCCCCTCCAGGCCATGCAGCAAAGCAGCCAAGGTGAGCCGCTGGGCTCCATTCTGATTATGTCCACCCCGATCCCTGTCTAAAGCCTTTTATGGCTCCCCAAGGCCCTTAACTAAAATCCAGGCTCCTTACCTCAGCCTAGAGGGCCTGGTGATCTGCTTTGGCTCCAGCCTCATGGCTCTCCCTTCCCTTTCTGCCCTCTTCCATGGCGGATTTCTATTTTGTGAACATTCTACCCATGGCCCACCTCAGGACCTTTGCCTATGCTGTGCCCCTTCCACAGGTTCTTTTTCCACCCCCTCCTTGTGTATTCTTCAACCTTAGCTGAAAAGCACCTCATAGGGAGGCCCTACTCCTCCCAGCTCTGCACTTGGTTCCCCGAATAGCCTTCCTCACCGATGCTGGCCTCCTACTCTCTCCTGGGGACCTGCACAGGGACGGCACCGCACCAGTGCACCACTGGCCATCCAGGAGGTGGCCTGTGCTTTTCCCTGATGGATCCCCTCCTCCCTCTCTCCCTGCCCTGCAAGACCCTGCCTGTGCATCTGCAGCCCCCGAGGGCTTCCTTGGCCGTGGTGTTGTAACGAATCCGGAATCTGCTGCGATTATCTCCTGGCTGGGCAGCCACGCTACCGGGTCCCAGGTGACCCTGTGCCTCGCTCCAGAGACCAGCACAGGCCTGAGGTGGCTTCGCCTCATCCAAAGGTGCCCGTGTAAGGCCATACTGGGTGGCCTTGTGCAAGCCCCTGTCCCTCCGGGTCTCTGGTTGCACAGGGTGGGGCGTCTACCCTGCAGGAAAGAGCTGAGAACAAGGTGGAAGCAAAGTCTGTGGCTGGGGACCTCGGAGCAATAATAACACTGACTTCTCCAGGAGGATGAAAGGAGACAGTGGCTGGGGACACAGGACAGGATTCCCATGTGTTCCCAACTGGGGCTGGGTAGGGGTCCACAGAGACATCCAGGGTACATCCTGGGTACCATGCCCAGGTCCCTGAACACCTGAGGTTTACAAGCACCTGGGCCCACTGAGACAGTTAGCAGGTAATGGCTTGGGCCATTTCTAGGGCACTGATCCCACCATACCTCAGTTTCCTTGTTGCGAAGCAAGGACAATAAACATTTCTGCTCCCCGGATGTGCTCACGGGGCAGCCATCGCTAACTGCCACGATCCCTTCCTAGGCTTCCGCCTTGCCCACTCCCCACCCTCTGGTTTCTACCCCACACTGCTCAGGCCTGAGTGACTCACCCCAGTGAGCTACAGCCTCCACTGGGCACCTGCCCACAGGATCCGAGCCCTAACTACTCTCCATGTGCTGCCAGACAGCCTCGGGTCACAGCCTGCCCTGCTCCATAGCCTCCTACGACTCCCGCTGCCTCCAGAGTAAAGATTAACCTTCTTGTGACCTGCTGGTGCTACCTTGTGGCTAACCCCCCTCTCCCTCCCTCTCCCCTCCTCTCCTGTCCCCTCTTTTTCTCCTCCTCCTCCTCTTCCTCCTCCTCTCCTGCCTGCTCCCACCCCAGGGGCTTTGCACCTGCTGTTTCCTCTACTGGAATGCTTTCCTCTTGATCAGAGAGGACGTCCAGGTCTCAGATCAGAGGAAGCTCCTGGGAGAGTTCTTTAGGGACCCCCCAATCCTCTTCCCTGGACCCTGTGCCCACCTCCCAGCTGCCCCACTGGCTCTTCCATGCTCCCAGCCAGAGCCCCTTTTGGGAGAACAGGAGCCTCTGCCTGGAAGGCCCGGCCTGTCTTGCCTGCAGAGGGCACACAGTGGGGATGTCGGAGCAGAAGATCGGTCTTGGACTCCAGGCAGCTCGGCCTGCACTGCGATCTGCCCCCGATGCCTTGCAGACCCTCCGTAGCTGGGTCATGTCCCTGAGGTGTGGGGCTGAGCCCGGCCTGCTCTCCTCTTCCCTGCTCCCAAGCATGTTCTCGGGGTTGGGAAACCCCAGTCCCTCGGGAGGCTCTGCTGCAGGGCACCCAGAGCTAAGATGGCCCTGGGACCCCCACCAGCCTCCCTGTCCCCTTTCCGGTCTTGTCTGCGTGGACCTCTCCTCGGCCCTCTCTGTGGCCATGTTTTCACAATGGCTGGCTGCGATGGCCATTTGGCTGACATCTGTCCCTCACTCTAGAACATGTGGACCTTGCTGTGTTCCACAGGGCGTGGCACAAAGGGATCTGATAAATACTGGTAGTTGGAGGTGGGGGCCTGGGCGCCTGCCTGGGTACCACAGAGGGCCCTGGTTTTCCTGTCTCGGGTTCTGTCATCTGCTTCCAGCCAGCTCCTCCGATCCCTGCTTTGAGGCTGCTCAAACCCTTGTCATCTCTCCTCACAGTTGAGGCCAAGGCAGGAAAAGTCCTCATGTGTCCCCGATGAAGGAAGCAGGGGACCCCAGGGCCCTTGGGAAGACCTCTCCACCTCACAGACCGCACGTGCACTCCAGGTGGGCCTTCTGCCAACTTCCCCGGGGACAGAGGGCCGGGTGTGGCTTGGGGGCAAGCAGCATCTGTCACTGAAAGCCAAGGGCAGAGTCTACCTTTGCTGCTGAGGGGGCCCCAGGATGGGGGCACTTTGCCGGTCCCTGGGGTTGTGGATGCCCCCACTGTCCTCCTTTTCTGGTAACCCCAAGTGATGGGTGTGAGTGGGAGGTGGGGCAGGGCCAGGGCTTCAAGCAAATTAGGCTCTCAGACAGCTCCTCCTCAATCAATATTTAGAGCCAGGAATGGAGAGGCGGCGGGCCCAGGGGCCAAGAAGGGAAAAGAGGCAGCCAGAGACACATGGAGAGATGGAGGTCAGGCAGAGGCACACACGAGAGACACAGGGAGAGGGGGACACAGGGCCCAGAGGGACAGAGACAGAGACAGAGAGACCTGAGGGAGAGGCAAGTCAAGAGAGACAGAGAAGGGCACACAGGGCCCAGAGGGACAGAGACAGAGACAGAGAGACCTGAGGGAGAGGCAAGTCAAGAGAGACAGAGAAGGGCTTTGCCAGGAAGGCCTTTGCCTCCAGGCCTCTGGCCGTTGGGCGCCCTCTAGGTGAGTCTCTGTGTCTCAAAGTCCTGCCTGAGCCTCTTTTCTGGCCTGCGCCTTGTTCTCCGCATCTGTCAGGTGGGGTTAATAACTTGCTCTCTCAAGACTGCTGAGGGGCCCTCACACTGGTCACCATGGGCCCAGGGCCTTCTGTGACCTGTAAATGGCTTATGGGGTGTGGGAATCGGCCCTGGGGCAGGAGGGAGGCACACACCCGGGGCCACAGCAGGCAGCAGTGGGGCTGATTCTAAAGCCCTGTCCTGTGTGCCCCTCGGGCTGGGCAGCCGGCTGGGTGCTGAGCACGACCCTGAGTGCCAACGGTGCCTTCTGCTCACAGTCATGGCCGCCAGGGTCTGCGGGCTCTTCAGCTTGTCATTTTCACCTCTAGATGAGGAAGCTGCCTCAGAGCCTGGGCCTTCCTGCCAGCAGGGTATAGGGCTCAGTGGGACAGGCCTGGGTCCAAGGCCCTTCTCCATCCCTGACAGGCTGGGGGACTGTTCTTCTTTCTAAGTCTCAGTTTGCCATTTGCAAAATGAGAAAATGACAGAATGGGAAAATGAGAAAAGGACAAGGTAAGGGCTGAAGTGTCGATTAACTGAGATGAGGCATGGAAGATGTGTGGCCTAGGCCAGGTATATAGCAAGTGCTCGAGAAATGCTAACTGAGATGTTGGGTATCAGTTTGTAAATAGTTTTTAAATGATTTCTTTAATTGCTCTCCTTTTTGGGGAGAACAGGCCGAGGTCCAGAGAGGGGCAGTGACTTTCCCAAGGTCACCAGCCAAGTGGAGGAGCTGAGATTCGAATGCCACTGTGCCACCTTAGAGGCCTGCTTGGGACTCAATCTTCATGGGTAGGAAGATGCCCAGGGCCGGGCCTGGCATGGCATTAGCCATGATCACCCGCTGGAGCAATTGCAAAATCCTTCTCCCTTTGCCTGTCGATAAAGGGAATCCATTGCAAAACACAGCAGAGGAGAAATTATTAAGTGTTGTGTCATCCTGTGGCCAGGCCCTGGGCGCCCCTTTCCTGCCCGGAGGCCTGGGTGGGGCTGAATCTTCATTCCCCCTTGCTCAGCCCCGACCAGGAGAGGCCGGCGGGGGTCGGCAGGGACTTCTGGGGCGGCAGGGGACATCCCCTGGTGCTGAGTCCTCCAGAGCCCTTGGCTCTCAGGAAGTGGTGGCCACATCCTGACAGGCATCCGGTCAATCTCAGGTTGTCCCTCGACTCATCTGCTGCCCTCCATCCAGTCATGGGCAGGAGATCGGCCAGGGCTCCCTGTAGAATGAATCCTGCCCTCCATGTCCACATCCGGGTTCCCGGCCAGCAGCCTCTCTCCCACTTGGAGC
This sequence comes from Heterocephalus glaber, assembly GCF_053883595.1. Taxonomy (NCBI): domain Eukaryota; kingdom Metazoa; phylum Chordata; class Mammalia; order Rodentia; family Bathyergidae; genus Heterocephalus; species Heterocephalus glaber. Next base: position 18,602,964 of record NW_028258410.1, on the reverse strand, counting down.
ATTGCAGGAGCCTCCCCGCTGGTCTCATGGCTTCTACCATCCCCCTCCACTGTCCACACGCAGCCACGGGGACTGTTAGCACCCGAGTCAGATTCTCTCCCTCTTCTGTCTAGAATCTTCCCTGGCTTCTGCCTTAGAGGGAACTCAAAGCCTTTTTAAGGCCACAAGGCCCTTCCTGACTGGGTCTCATGGCCCTTCTGGCCTCCTCTGCCATTCTGTCTCCCCTGCTCCCTTCGCTCCATCCGCCCTGGGCTCTGTGCTATTGCCAAACACACCCAGCATGATGGATCCCCAGGGCCTTTGCACTTGCTGTTCCTGCTGCCTGGATGAGCTCTTTCCCCAGCCCATTCACACAGCTGGGTTTGCCACCATTCAATCTCATGTCAGTGTCACCCCTTCTGGGAAGTGTCTGATGTCTCCTGCTAAAGTGTCACTTCCACCCTCATCCCAGCCATTGCATACAGTGCTTTTAAAATTTACTTAATGTCCCGCTCCCTCCTTGGAATGTCATCTTCCTCAGTATGGGGACTGCGGTCTGTTCTGTTTGTGACACTCCCTGGACATCCCGCAGCGGCCTTCCACAAGGGTCTGTGGAATCTGTATCTGGGGAGACAGGAGTGGCGGCCTTCGGTTGCCTTCCCCCTCAGCAGACATCACAAGTCCCCGGTCCGGCCGGTGCTTGAGGATGAAACCCTGAGCAGACTCCGCCCTCCTCCAGGGGCGGGTGGACACGGCCTCCCTGGTGTCCCTGTGGTGTAGCCTGGCTGCCAGCCCCACCCAGGCCCTCTGCTCTGCTCTCTCCTCACTCCCCCAACCTCACTTGTTTTGTTTGTTTCCGGATGCAGGGACCCTCCCCCCACCCCGTCCCCGGACCTCGAGCTTGGCGGGACAGGACCTCGCCTGCCCTGGCCTCCCTGCTGTCCCCGAGTGGCCACCCAGGGCCTGGGCCCCTGCAGGATGCACTCGGTGACAGCCTGAGCAAGGTGTGGGGCCAGTGCTGGTCAGGAGCGGGTGAAGCTGAGGCACTGTGCCTGGACTTGCACAGCCAAGGAGGGAAGGGGGCCCGCTCGGCCTTAATGACCACACGCCCCATAATGACACGGTGTGATCGTAGGCACACAAAGTGTACTAATCTGATATTATATCTGGGCTTTTGACAATAGATACAATCAGCCAGCCACAGTTTGCTAACTCATTCTCCACCTATCTCCACTCTCCGCCTAGATTCTTATCGGGTTCCTTAATTAAGTGGAAAGCAAAGCTCCACCGGCGAGGCCCACAGTCCCGCAACAACGAGGCCTACCCGGCCCTCCCTAAGCTGGGATAATAGCTACTCCCACACGGGATGAGGGATGAGGCAGGCGCTGCCTGCACCATCCCAGGATCCTGTCCCAGGCCTCCACAGCCTGGGGAGCTACGAACCCACCAAGGGCTCCCTGGGGTGGTCCCTGGGCCAGGGCGGGCTCAAGATACCTTGGGTTTGGTGCATAGGGTGCTTTGGCTGAAAGTTAAAATGCATTGCCAACACCGGAAATCAGGATGTTGTAAACAAACATCCAGGTTTCTGGCTTCTCTTGAGGAATGGGAAGATGCAGGAACTTTGGGCTCCCTGCCCTGAGTGCTGGGGCTGAGGGGTGACTGTCCCCACTAGATTGGACATGAGCACAGCTGCCTGACACTGTTTTACTTTAATAACCCTGCCTGGTGCCTGCTGAGTTCAGCCAGCCATTTGTAAGATGGGAGAGTGAAGGCTCAGAGCAGGCGTGTGAACTTACTGGTGCTGCACAGCAAGCCTGGATCTCGGGTCCCAGTCATTCAACAAGTCTTTACCAAGCACCCTGGATGCCGGGCACCGGGGACAGAGAGAGGCCATGGCAGACAGAGTCCCTGCCCTCTGGGGCTGATAGCCTCTGGCTCCATAGCCATACTGTCACCCTCATAGCTGGGCAAGTGCCTGCGAGAGACAGCTCCTTTCTGATGCTGCCGAGGTGGCCAGAGGCAGATTCCCATAGCTGTTGGGCCCCATCTGGATGGAAATGGGTTCCCAAAGGTTCAAGGGCTTGGAAGCAGCTGTGTTGGAAGAAGACAAGAGTTCCCACGTCAAAGGTGTCCCTGCCCCCAGTCTGGGTCCCAGGGAGGCCTGACAGGGCAGGGTGGGAGTGAGATGTGGGGGCAGAGGTGAGCAGAGAAGGCTTCATGGCTTCAGCGGGACAGAGCATGAGGCCTCTCCCATTCTGACTGAAAGCGTCTCCCCAGGCCTCCTCTTCTAAGAGAAGCCACACTGGGTAGAGATGCTGAAATACTCACACTGCCCATTTGCTATCTAGGAAGGAGGACTCTGCTCAGCCCACCTGGGAGAAATGGCTTCACCTTTTGCCTCTGCACTCCACAGCACTGCCCCTGGTCTGGAGGAAAAACTGCACCCTGGAAGGATCTCTTGCCACCATTGGCCCTGGCTTGGGTCACACTGACCCCAAGGGCCATGGCTGAGCAGCTGAAGAGCATGGAGCAGCCTGCACACTTGGCCACTGGCTCCCCACTGACGCGGGAGAGAAGTGAATAACAGTCTCAGCCATCATGTGCGTTTGCTAAAAATAAACCTGACATACTTTTGTGTTGGGAAACAATGTGGATTCCAAACATTCTCAAAGGGCAGAGAGGGGAAAAAAGGAAGACTGGAAATCAAGTTTTTGAGCTTAGTAATTAATTAGGGCCTGTAAACAAATGATTCATGTTCTTTCTTAGCTATTTTTCTTTTCATTTTGTGTAGATTTTTGCAGGGACTGAAGGAAGGAGGCCAGGAGAGTGAAGTTGATAGCTGCAGGGGCCTGGATGGGACAGGACTGTTTTGAGGAGGATGAGAGGGGACCTTCAGGTGGGTTTCAGCATGTGGGGTGGCCCTGAGAGCTGGGGTCTGAGCACATCTGAGGGGCAGCGAGGAGGCCATCAGGTAGTGCCAGACAGGTGCACAGGACCCAACCACACAGCATTGGTGGCTGCGTTAAAGCATTTTCCAGGGATCCCGAAGACAGCGGCAGGCTGGAAGGGTTTTGAGCAGGGAAGGAAAATCATCCGACTTATACAATGGTGTCATTTAAAGACTGGATAATCAGGAAAATCTATTCTGGGTGTTCTCTGTTATTTGGATGCATCTGGGATGGAGATTTCTCAAACAAATGATTATCCAGTGGTTGCATTTCTTAGGGGTTAGCATTTTCAGTGTCGATCTCCTCCCTGCAGAACATCAGCCCTGTGACAGGAGGGACCTCGGGAGTTTTGTTTACTTCTGTGTCCCAGGGCCTAGGCCATAGCTAGGTACACAGTAGGACCTCAGCACGTTTACCGAGTGACTGAGCACTCTTCACAAGGGCATGGCTTTGTTCCATTTTACAGGGCAGAGAGATCTCCCAAGGCCAGCCTGGCACGGTCCCATGGAGAGGCAGGTTTTGTTTCGCTCAGAATAAAGAGAAGTTTCACAGCTGGAAAGCCTGTTCTCTCAGGCAGTAAGCACCCCAGCCACGACAGCATACAAGCAGGGCCAGCACTACTAGCCCCATGATAGCCCTTTCTGGGCTGAGATGGCATCTGTGCTGGCTGTAGATTCCACGCCTCGATCTGTGGAGTTTGTGTATTGCTGTGCCTGTCATACGCAGAGAAATAAGGCCTGGGGATAGTGACGTGCTCAAGGCCACATGGTCCAAGTTGGGGAGCCTGGATTGGAAGCCAGGTCTGACCGTGAGGACTGCACTTTTAACCCTTTCTCTGAGCCATAGACATTGGTTTGAATGCCAGCTCTACCACTTAGATGCTGTGTGACCTGGGATAAGATGCCTTGCCTTTCTGGGCCTCAGTGTCTGCTTCTTTAAATGGGGATGTGGACTCCTGCCTTTCAGGGCTGCAGGGTGCAGCTGAGGAGATCTGAGCTGGCACCAGGTAATTGCCATGTTCACAGCCTCCTCCCAGCTGAAGTCCTTCCTGACGTTCCCCATCAGCGCCTCCCAGGTGTTGACCCGGCTCAGATGGTAACTCCTCAGCGTCCCCTCTAGTGGCTTCTGTCACCCACTTAGTGTTGATTCACCCATGCCCCATGAGTCTTGCCCTCTGACTGTGTTTTCTTCCTCCTTTTCTTGGTAAAACCGCTGCCTCCTCTGATTGCCAAAGCTGCCTTCTGGGAGCAGGGGCAGAGAGGGACCCCATCATCCCACGGAACTGTCGCCACTGCTTCCCCATCCCTGGCACCCTGACACGAGGCAGGGCTGGGGACGTGGTCATGGCCGAGGGTCTAATGAATCATCGAGGGGCAGACAGGCTCTGTCCAGGGTCCCCTTGGGGAACACACTGACGGGTGACAGGGTAGGTCACCCAAAATCTCCTGGCCAGGCTGATGCTCGCAGCTGGTGGTAAGCAAACACGTAGGAAGGCCCTTGGGTGCTGAGGAGCTGTGCATGGGGCCAGGGGCAGAGGTGGGGATTTGGGGTCATCCTGGAGGAGGTGGCATGGAGCTGGTAAGCAGGAAGGTGGCTTCTCGCTGGACTGGCTTACCTGGGCACACCCTGGCTCTGCCCCTTTCCTGCCGTGTGCATAGACTCCAGTTCACACCCTCCTCTGAGCCTCAGTTTCCTCATTTGGAAAACGAGGCTTATTAAATCCCCTCACAGGCCGTGGTGACACTAAGGGAGATGATGCAGATAAAGGGAGCAAAGCAGAGCCAGGCGTGTGGCCTCTGAGAAGGGTGTGACAGCCACTGTGCATTCTGACCATCAGCGGAGTGGAAAGCACGGCAATGTGACCTTTCAGTAGACACAGGGCAATCTTGGCTTCCTGCCTCCTGTGGCCTCCAGCAGCTCCCACTGTTCTGAGCCTCAGTCTCCTCTCCTGGATGTCAAGCTGTTTATTTCTGGAGGTCAGCAGTGAGGACGAAGCATGTGAATCAGCATCAAGTGCCCAGCACGGTGCTCGGCACACAGTAGGCACTAAGTGGTCCCTGTGGCCTGGTGGTTAAGAGCTGAGCTCAGATGTCAGCCCGACTTGGGTCTGAGTCCCAGCTCTGCTGTAAGCCACCATGGGATTGGGTAGGGCCGTGGGGTGGAAGTGCCCAGTTTGGTGCCCGGCACATAGCTGGTGCTTGGTCACTGGGATCTTTGTGTCCCTGATCACCGAAGTAAGGTGACCTCAACATCCCAGGTGGGAAGGAAGTGAGGTGGGATGTTTAACCTTTACATCGTGAGGAGACAGGCTCAGTGAGGGGAAGTCACTAACCAGACTGGACACCTGGGGCTGCTTAGCTCTGGGACCTGTCCCCCCAAAAGGGGGATCCTGAGTGCCCCAGAACAGCCTTTAGTGACTGAAGGCAGCAGGCAGCATATGCAGGGAAAACAGCGACTCTTGCCCTGAGGTTCTGGGTCGCAGCTATGTGTTCAGGGCCCCATTCCAGGCTGGGAACCTGGGAGTGGCTTTGCATGTGTGGAGCTGGTGTGGGTGTTTGGGCAGGGGCAGCCCCACCAGGCCCAGGCTAGGTCTTTCTGCCTTCACCCGGCCAACCCTGAAGCATTCTGCCTAATATTTTGTTGCTACTATGGCACTTGAGGATATTTTTCCAACTTTCCAGCCTCTGAACTTCCTTCCTGTGTAAGGCAGATATTCTACCTCTCACAAAGGTGACTGAGAACCTCTATCCTGCCTCCCTTGCAGCTAGAGTAGACATGTGACTTGACTTGGCCAGTCAGGTGCACCATCCTAGACCTTCAGGGCATCCCTTCTGGTATGTCCCGCCCTTGCTCAGAATCCTCCAATAGCTCTCCATTGCTCTCACAATGACACCTAAACTCTTCTCCAAGTCCCCAAAGGTTCAACATGATGGAGCCTGACTGACCTTACCTCCTCTGTCCTCACCTCCTCTGTCCTCCTCTCCTGGCTCCTCCAGCCCCACGGTCCTCCACTGGTTAAACTTATCCCACTGACACGTTCATACCTGCCTGGGGCTGTGTGCTCGCTGGCCCTTCTTTCATGTCCCTGTGTCACAGGGGAAGAGAAGGGGCTGGGAGAAAAGAACAGAATTGGAACCAAGGTTGGCCTGGCCTTGCCGCAGTCCTTGGCAGAGACCTCTTCCTCCAGGAAGGTAGACTAGAGGAGCCCAAATCCTGGCTCAGGTCAGCCTTACTTAGTGCCTCGAGGGCAAGGGGGTAGAAACCAACTCTCTCGATCTCTTTCTGTATAAAGCAAAGGCATTCATAGAAAACAATCAGATAAACCACTTGTCTGTGGCTCTAATAATATTTCACAGGGGGCAATTAGGAAAAAATGTTTAAAAATCCTCTGGAGGGGGCAATAAAAACGTTGAGAAATACTGGCTTTTTCTGTTTTTGTGGGTTCTGGGTTGAACTCAGGGCCTGGCTCCTGCTACCACAGGGCTACACCCCATCCCTAGGAATATTGGGTTAACTCAATTTGATTCCATATAAAACTCATCTTAACTCAACTCCTCAACTCAACCCAGCAAGACTCAGTCACCACCTGGCTCACTTTACTTTAACACACAGGACTTTGGCTCTGTGACCACAGCCCCACGCAGCTCTCTGCTCCGTTCAGTGTGAAACGCATCTCAGCTTGGTGGAGCTCTGCTCCCCACTCACCTCCCTTCAGCTTCCTTCACCTCGATTCAACTGCAGTGAATTCACCTCACCTCACCTCGCCTTGATTCCACCCACTTCCACTCAGCTCCAGTCAGTCCTGCCCTGTCTGCCACTCCGATCAGCGGCTCCACCCAATCTCCTCAGTTCACCCTGTGGTCTAAACTCAGCCTAACTCGACGTGCCCGCCCTGGTACCCCAACCTGACCCCATCTCCCACCCTAGCTTGCCTCCGATGCTCTCTTCCCTGATGCCCTCCAGGCCTGCCAAAGAGGCCTCCAGGCCTTCCAGCCTGGCCCCAGTGTCCTGTGTGGGTGGGGCCCCGAGGTCCTTCCAGTGGTGACTCCCCATGAGGGAAGGGCACTCAGGCTCAGGGGCAGTGTGGTGGGAATGCAGAGGCCTGGAGGTTGATCGAGAGGGAACACAGAGCACAGGATGAAGGAGGCTCCCAGGAGGCTGAGGACGCTCACCCTTGGTTGCACTGTGGCCTGGGCAGCTGAGCCCCTGAGGGGTTTCGCAGGGGGGACACATGCTGGGAACTCAGCACTAAACGTGATCAGGAACCGAGCTCTGGACCAGGCCTCGTTTTCCTGCCTTTTATGTCTTCACTAATTTAATACTGACAACAACTTCACGATGGAGGTATTGTTATTGATGGATCAGATTTTGTAGATGAGGAAACTGAGGCCCAGAAAGGCAGAGATTTTGCCCAAGGCACACAGGTCTTCAAGGCACAGCTGGGGCCCAGACTCAGGCACAGACCTCAGAGGCCTCAGGAACAGCCACGTCCTCTTCCAGTCCCCAGGCAGGGGTTCCCACGGGCCGGCAGGGGCTCAGAAAGTCCCCCCTCTTCAAAGGCAGAGATGCTATCGATGCCTTTCCCAGGAGAGGGCACCAAGCTCTGAGGAGGACAGTGCCCTCCACATGGCCCGGGAGGGCATTGCCAGGGTCTTCTGCCTCTGCCGCTGCTGCTTCTTCCTCATCTTTGCCTTCCCTTCTTCTCTGCAGTGCTGGGGATGGAACCTGGGCCCTTGCTGTCCTGGCAGGGGCTCCCCACTGAGCCACACCACCACCCTGGAATTTCAGTTCAGCTGTGTGCTGTGCAGACCTTGGGCGGATGGTGGGAGAGGTTCTCGCCTTCATTCCTCCCCTGTGCACAATTCTCCCCTGCTGCCCTTGGTCCTGGGGAGGCAGTGCAGGCTCCTGGCTGCAGCCCAGAGGCTTTGCCTGATTGGTAGCCCCACTTGCCCATGGCTCTCCCCTTCTTGCCCTCTGAGCAGCCTCCTCCTCCAACATTCTGGTTTCCTACCCCAGGCCCTCTGCAGGCCTGTTGCCTCTTTCCGGAACACTCTTCCAGTGGCAGCTGCCCCTCACCCTCTGGCTCTCAGAGTGAACGTCACCTCACCTCCTCTGAATGGCTTTCTCTGAGCACCTGAGGAAAAGTTCCCCCAATTCCTCCCTTTCACATCACCTAGTGTTGTTTGTCTGTTTTTAACATTTCGCTTTCTTGCTGGACATTTTCCCATTTACTATCTACCTCTCCCAGGGGACTGGACTCCTGCAGGCAGGAACTGCAGGTCTTGATCTCTGCTGTATCTGGTTGCCTGGCACACAATAGGTGCTCAGTGAACACTTGTGGAATGAATAAATAAACACAAGAATGAGCCTAGAAGTGGATGGAAATAGCTTGAGAATTCAGGAGGCAGGAGGAGGTGTAGAAGGCCGAGGGCCAGGCCGGGTCCCAGCTCCTCTCTCAGGATCCTGTGCCCAGAAGAGGGCCCTGCTGGGCAGGAGGGAGGCAGGCTCGGGCTGGGGGCAGGGCTGGGTGAGGCCTCTTCCTCCCTCGCTGTTTTCATCCTCAGTAATTATGGGCTCAGACACTCCTCCATGCCTTCCCAGAATAATAGCTGGGCCTGTTATCAGCAGCATCTCTGGGACCTTCTCACAAACAGTCATTAATCAGGTCTCACTGCCACCCTGCCGGCCCTCCCTTCCTGGAAACTGAGGCACAGAGAGGTGAGGCCACTTTCTCGGGGTCACACAGCCCCTGTTAGAGGATGGGCTCATTTTGCCCCTAGCTTCTGGTGCAGGATGGAGACCCCTTTCCCGCTGCATAAGGGGTAGGCTCAGCCTGCCGGGGCTGAGGGGCCCTGCCCCAAAGTCCGCTCCCCAGCCCTCCCTGAAGCCCCAGGGGCCCTCCAAGGTGGCCTCTTAATCATTGCCGGTTAATTAAGGAGGTTAAACAACTCCTCGGGGCCCATGCAGGCCGGGGCTGTGCCCAGAGCGAGGCCCCGGTGCCCAGTGCAGCGCGGCCTGCCCAGGCCTCTCTGTGCCCACCTGGGGCCCCCGGGGTCTCTGGGGAAGGGGCGGCCAGGCGGGCGGGGAGGTTGCTGTGGGGCGGTGCCCCTTCCGTTCCCTGGGCTGTGTGTAGGAGGCGCTGGCATCACTTAATGAGGCTCGGAGCCTGCCAAGCAGCACTGGAGGAGTTGAAACAGGTTCTGGGTGAGGTGAGTTTCGTGGGCCGGGCAGAATGTGGCTCAGTGCCATGTGGGTGCTCCCCGGGGTGCCGGGGCGGGCGGGGACCCTGCCTGCCCTGCGTCCGGCCCTCTGCCCCAACGGACAGGGTGGGGGGCGAGGAAGCCCGGGAGGGGACAGCGCGATGACAGGGACCCTGGCGCGGAGCAGAGGCTTGGCCCCTCCCACGCCCCTCCCCGCCTGTGGGAGTCGCGCAGAGTCGGGGTCCAGAGCCCCTGCTGACCTGCGCTCAGACACAACTGGGGCCTCCGTCTTCTGACCTGGGCCGTGGAGGTGGCAGGATGGGATGGTTTGGGGCTGGAAGTTAAGCTTCCGAATGGCCTCTTCCATCCCACACTGGGCTGCCCTACTTGCTGTGCAGCCTCAGGCAAGTGCCTGGGCTCCTCTGGGCTCCCACAGCTGGCTGGGACCTGCTAGTCACAGGGTGGCCTGACAGGGTGAATGGTCCCTGCAGAGTCCCTCTCTGCAAACATCTCATGTGGGGTACCCCGTCCTGCTTCTGCAGGATCCAGGGAAGGCATTCAGTCTTCTCTCCTGGCCCTGAGCAAGCTTGGAGGCCCTGGACCCAGAGCTCGGGAGGAGCCTCCATAAAGCAGGCTGAGGGTCCCAGGACCGGAAGGCCGGGTGTGACTGAGTCCTGGGAACCACGGTGGGGCAGGCCGGGTGAGCCTGGTTCAGGGCAGGGCCCCGTGTTCCCAGAGCCCGAGTGTGCCTGTGTGTGCAACCCGTGTGTGCGTGCGTGCTCCCGTGTGGGTGGCCTGCTGGCTCTTCGTCTCTCCCGACTTTTGTTTTGAAAGTCACTTTTATAGACCTGCAATTTGCATACAGTAGGTCTCACCGGCCTGGTGTCCAGATCTGACTTGTGACATTCTCAGCATTGTGCCACTGCCACCCAGACCTGAGCTGGAACAGTCGCGACCCTGGGGGCCCTGTGTGCCTGGGTTGTGAATCCCCTTCGCCACCCCCAGCCCCTGGTGACCACCAAGTTCCCTTTTTATTTTGAAAAATTTCAAACTTGCACAAAAGTGCAAAACCCTCGCCATGCTCCACTGTGTTATCCCTTCACCCCGATCGTCCCCCGACGACACTGCCCACTTGTGCCCTCGCTCTCTCCGTCTCTGTCCCTCTGGTCAGCTGGCACAAAGCGTCCGGGTGCAGATGCCCACCCCCCTTTGCCCTGCCACACCACCGTGTGTCCCTTGTGCTGATCACACCTGGGACACTCGGCACTGCTCCAAAGTGTCCTTCATAAGTGCCTTTGTTATTTTATTTTATTATTGGTTTATTTTTCCTATCCAGAGTCTGACCTGGGCTGGGCCCTGCATGGGCCCATCGGTGGCAAGTCTCTTTGGTGTCCTTTTCTCTGGGACATTCTCCCTGCTTCTGTCTGATGACAGACACTGTTTGCCAACCACCCTCGTGGATTCCCCAGCCAGGAGCTACAGGGGCTGTCAGGGTGACACAGTGGGGCAGCTGGTCGGAGAGAGTGGGGAAGGAGGCTTCATTGTTTTGACTTCTGATAGTGCCCCAAACTTCAGAACACAAAGTAGAAACCACCCGGTGCGCTAGCCCTGAAGGTGGGGTTCTAATCCCAGCTCTGCCTCCCTTGGCTGTGAGACCTGGGACAGTTGACTTCACCTCTAGGGCCTCAGTTTCCCCTTCTGTGAAAGGAGGGTCAGCCGGGTCCTTCTGCCACACCCTGCTGTCTTGAGGATTAGCAGCATTAGCGCATAGGTGCATGAAGAGGAGCAGCTTCGGTTTTTTCAGTTTGGTGACAGTCGCTGCAGATGTCCCTTACACACACTGAATTATGAACTGGGTCACCTCCTCTTCCCTCAGTAACTTCTCCCCAGCATTTCCCCGAGTCCATCCGAGTGGCAGGTGCTGGTCTTATGAAAGTTTAACTTTCATTCATTCCTGGCCACACAGAGGGCCAAACAGTAGGGCAGTAGGGCAGTTGCTCCTTTCCTGTTCCTTGTTCTCTTCTGCTTCCGTTCCCCTCTTTCCTTTCCTTTCTCCTTCCTTCCTCTGTGGTGCTGGGCTCTACCCTGAGCCGAGTCCCGACTGCTTCCCCTCAGACCCTGGAGGACTGTGTGCTTCTGCACCCGTCCTTCAGACTGAGTCAGAGCCCCGGTGAGGTGACTGTGGCTCGGAACCAGAAGGCTCCTCCTTTCTGCAGGCCGTGGTCTTCCTTCGGGGAAACGGCCCCAAATCCCCACGCTGGCTCCCTGCGGATGGACTCTTAGGTGACCCTCGGGCTTTCACCACTACCAATTGCAACAGAGCCTTGTGTAACCGTCCCTGCCACACACAAGTGTGTCCTCAGGATGTGTTCCTAGAAGTGGACTCACTGGGTCAAAAGTTGTGTGTATTTTGAATTTCGCTCTGTCGTTTGGAATGGCTCATGGATTCCAGGGTATCGCACAGTTCCCGATTGGTGGACATTTAGGTGGCTCCAATTTGTACAAACAATGCCACAATGAACATCTTTGTGCGGCTGTCTCTGGGTGCAGGACAGTCCGCCTACGGGGAATTCCCAGGACCAACAGGAAGTAGTGTGAAGAGAAAACGGAGCTGGAGGGGCCAGGGTTGCCCCAGGCTGTGGGTGCAGAGGTGGGAGGGGGCTGCTGGTTCCCGGGCCCCCTCTTCCCGTTGTGAGGCCATGGGGTCTCCAGAGTGGCAGATGCTTTCAGACCCTCAGCTTGGACTCTGCCTGGGAGTTTATTGGAAACACAGTCTTACCTTCCACAGACCTCCCAAATCATTATCTTCTTTTTCTCCTTTTTTTTTGCTATATACCCAGCTCCTCATTTATTGTTGTAAATTTTGAAACAGAGTCTCTAGTCACTAGTTTGCTGAGCCTGGGCTCAAATTTGGGATCTTCCCACCTTAGCCTCCCAGGGTGCTGGGAGTATAGGGATGCACCGCCACACCTGCCTTCAAGACCTGCATTTCAAACAAGATCCCAGGAAATTTGAAAAAGTTTCAGTGAAACAAACCCTGGTCCTGGTGCCCTAAGACCTAGAGTACAATGACAGCCCCGTTTTGCTTGGGGGGCAGACTTGAGGTCCAAGCTGGCCACCGTCTGGCTGTGGGGTAGGCTGAGTGGGGTGACAGCTCTGTGGCAGCAAGGAATGAGGGGCGCACACCCCACAGGTGGAGCTGAGAACCAAGCCCGACCATTCCCTGTCTGGATGCGCTCAGTGTCATTGTCCCGACTGACTGTCACCCAGGCCCACATGGCAGGGAACGCACTGGTCTCTGTCACGGTCACCTCCCAGGCCCACCTGCTCCTCTCTGCGGTGACCGACACCCCTCCTTCTGTCCTGATCCCTTCTCCCTGTGTCTCTGCGTCTCTCCCCAGTCTGTGGTGGGGCTGTGGGTGTGAGGTCCTGCGCTGCTGTCCCCGCTTTCTGTCCCCGGGAGCCCAGTGCAGCCTTACACCTGGACAGCTAGGCCATGAGCCTGGGGGTTCAGAGCAAAGCTCCGGCCTGGGTAGTCACGGATCCCCTCTCTGTGTTTCCTTGCTGTGTGGCCCTGGGTGGGGCACTTGGCGCTTTATTGAGCACCTACTATGCCGGCTCTGAGACATGGCCTTGCAGGTGGGGTGCGCACGTCATAGTGAAGGAGCGTATATGCAGAACACGTTTAGGTAGCACTGAGCTCTGAATAGAATAAAATAGGCGCTAGAGAAAGATGGGGTGGGAGTGGGGGTCTGAGACTATGCTGAGATGAATTTAGAGGCCAGAATGAGGAGAAAGAGTGGGGCATGGGAATGCTTGGGAGAAGGGCATTCCAGACATTGGGAACAACAAGTGCAAAGGCCCTGAGGCAGGAGCACACCAGGGGCCATTCATGCTATGAAACTGTCAGATGAGGAAAGGATCGTGGGAGCAGGTCAGTGTTTGGTGAATGTCTCCAGCAAGTCACTCACGCTCTCTGAGCCTTATTTTCCTTATGTAAAATGGGAATGATGAAGACCCATTTGCTAGGAATGATGAAGATGAAGTCAACCAGAAGTTTTATTCTGAAGGGGCTCATGGATGGCCAGGCATGAGGAGGTTGTCTTGAAAATGGGTACAGTAGCACTATTTTGTGTGTGGGGGGTACTGAGGAGTGAACCCAGGGCCTCGGCACTGAGCTATATCCCCATAGCCTTTTATTTTTTATTGTGAGACACAGACGTACTAAGTCTCTAAACTGTCCAGGCTGAGCTTGAACTTGCAGTCCTCCTGCCTCAGGCTCCCGGAATGCTGGGATCATAGATGTGCATTGCTACACCCAGCTACAGCACTTCTCTGTGCTTGTTTGTTTGTTTGGGTGGCTTTGGGAGCTAATGATAGACGTTATTTGGGGCTGAAAGCAATGCCCCAGTTTCCCCACGACTGGGCCCCAGATCTCAGGAGTTAATGGCCCTGAGCACTGGGCACAGTGCCTGCACAGAGCAAGGAGACAGGCATGGGAGGACATTCCAGGTGGGAGGACAGGCGTGGAGACGGGAATGTTTGAGGCGTGTTAGGGGAAGAGAGAGGAGACTAGCCTGGCGGGTGGGGAGGGATGAGCCCATGGGCTGGAAAGACAGGCTGAGGCCCGGGATGAGACCTTGGCTGGCGAGCCGAGGAGGGTGGGCCTCAGCCAGGAGGCAGTAGGGAGCCATTGTGTGTTCCGGAGCAAGACAGGCAGGCTGTGGAAGTGGCTTTTGTTTGTGGTTTGGTTTTCAGATATCCACAAAGTTGAAAGGATAATAAAACTAGCTTCAATGCAGCCATTACTTAGGTTAAGAAAGAAAACTCCTCAGTGCAGGCGACCCCTATTTCCTGAGTGCCCCTGCCCACCTCTGCCTCTCTTCGAGGTTACTGGATAAGGCATTTGTGATTCCCATGCACATCTTTGTCTTTCTGCTGTTTGCTTGGTGGAGGTTTAAATTGCACATGGAAAAATGCACAAATCGTAAGTGTACAAGTGAGTAGCTGTAGGCTCCCCAGCGGGGCAGGACACAGGACGCGTCAGCCCCCAGGGTGCTCTTCTGTACTGCTGGAGGTTTTGTCCCAGTTTGTGTCTCCCTGTGGCTGTGTGCGTCCTGGGGTGGATGATGTAGTGTCCAGCTCCCTCTACTCTGGATGGCACTGCTATGGACATTCCCATGCTTGACTTCTGGGGCACGCAGGCACCTCGGCCTCTGCTGTGTCTGGGAATGGGGTCACTACATGGGAATGCACACGTTTCCTTGTGCAGTGATGGTGGTTAGGCCACATCTTTCTATTTCTGATACACACACACACACACACACACACACACACACACACACACACGTGCATGTGCCTGCCCCTGGGAGTTTGGGTGCCACTTTGGTTGTGGGCTGGTGTGCACATATGGTGTCAAGTCTTGGACGTTTGTCCCTGCAGTTTGCTTCCCACTGTCCCTTCCCCATGTGGCCTCAATGGCCTGGTGCCTCAGTGCACCTGTCCCTTCTCACTGTAGCCTCTGTCACTTGAGCAGGCCACCCCATGGTGCTCTTCCTAAGGTCCACCGTGCTGGGGTTCTCTCTATATCCTATGTTGGGTGAGGCCACCAGGACAGTGGGGTCTCTGGGGTCCATCGGGATGGAAGACAAGGATGAGAATCAGGTGGTGCAGATGGATTTGAGTGACATTTGGGAACCTGGCTGTTGTGAGGGAGGAAGGAAACAAGGTTGGGACTCAGGGCTGGATGCTTGGTTGAATCCCTGCTCCTACCTCCTGGCTGTGTGACCTTGGCCATGTAACTTTGCTATCCAGGGCCTCGGTCCCCACCTGTAATTTGGGGATGTAAGTGGGCATGGTGGCACACACCTGTAATTCCAGCACTTGGGAGGCTGAGGCAGGAGGATTGCATGAGTTTGAGGCCAGCCAGGGCTCCACAGTGAGTTCAAGGCCAGCCTGAATTACATAGTGAGACCTTGTCTCAAAAAAAGAAACCCCAAATTGGGGGACATTTACCCTTCCTGGCATAGGAGTTGTGAGGGCTGGGCAAGCAGAGACCTTCAGTGAACTCCGGCAGTGTTGGGATCCATTTACTGGCTGGTAGACCTTGGCAAGTTGCCTCTTTGAGCCTCGGTTCCCTCATCTGTAAAATGGAGATCCTGTTTCCAATGATTTGGTGATGATGGATAAAGTTCTGACCGCACAGCACTGGGTTGATGCTCAGTACCTGGCAGCCGCTGGTCTCAGTCACTGTCACTGCTGGCTGAAGGGAGGAGGCCGGAGGGCAGGGCTTGGTCTTTCTCTCCCATCCTCCTCCTGTGGCCCCCAAACAGGACAGAACCGGGCGTCTCCAGGCATCTCTGGCCTCCAACCACACAGGAGGCCACTGCAGCCCGGGGTTGGAGGGGGGGGGGGTTGGCGCTGGGTGAGCTCTGCCCCCCTTGCCTTTCTCTCCGGGAACCCAGGGCGTGTGGTGGAGCCCACCTGGCCAGGTGACTTTCCGCAGGGCTCACCATCCTGTGGGGGCTCTAGAGCTGGTGGGGCCCTGTGAGGGGGCGACATTTTCCTAGCGATATTGCAACTGATGCAATCTGGGGGCCTCCCAGAGGTGGGGGCTTTGGGTTGGGGCCTTGAGGAAGGGCTGGCAGGTGTGACAGGGTGGGGAGGGAAGAGGATTCTGTCGAGCTCCTGGGGCGAGCTCAGCTGCAGGGGCTCCCGGGCGACATGGAGGGGCCTAGCCTCCCGGCTTCCCACCAGGCCTCCGGTGCCCAGGCACTGTGTGGCCCGGCACCTCAGCACCTTCTCTGTGCTTCCCTTCCATTCCTTGTGCTGGGGTCCCAGCCCCCGCGGACCCCCTGCCTGGCCCCCTGCCCTGGTGGAGGCCGAGGCCAGGGCCCCGGGCCAGGGCTGCGCACCTTGACAACCTGCCCACGCAGGGCACAAAGGCCTATTGTTCGGGCCCACGTTGGCGGGGAAGCGGGCGGGGAGCAGCCGCCTTTCACCCAACAGGCTTGTGGTCTGTGGGGATTGAGGGGCGATTCACAGAGCCTCCGCCCCTGCCCAGGCACTGGGCCAGGCCGCCTCCCAGGCAGGCACCTTGGCCAAGCTGGGCCAGCTCCTACCTTGAGCCGTGCCTCAGTTTCCCCAGCTGGGAAAAGGGCCCGGAGCAGCTCTGATGGGGAGGGCAGTTCTTGCTGCCCTGCCAGCTCCTGTTCTGGGTCTGAGTTCCTGATGGGTGGCTCTGGGGGAGTCCGGTCACCTCCTGAGCTTCCGGGTCTCCATCCAAAGGGGAGCCAGAGAGGGTGGCAGTCATCTAAGGCTTCCTTCACCCACAGATGCCTCCCGGCAGCTGATGGCTCAGAACCAGCCGCAGAGTTCCCAAGGCCTGAGCAGTTGGATGTGAGGCTGCTTTGTCCAAGCTGAGGATCTCAGGAAGGTGACAGCTAAACCCAGTGTGGCCGCCTGAGCCTGGGACTGGGGGAGAAGGCCTGGAGCTCATGCCTGGGAAGCCCACCTGGTGGGTGGTGCTGGCCACGAGGCTTGGCACGGAGACCAGGCACTGGGGACACATTGAGGATCAGAAAGACCACTGCCCTTGGGCAGCTGGTGGCTAGCAGGGACCTGGACTCTCTGTGAGCTGCAGGGTGATCTTCCCAGGCCTCTGACCGGCCCTGCAGATGACCAGAGGCCCCCAGGACCCCCTGACGCACCGAGGTGGGGGCCTCACATCTGGCTGGGCACCTGTGACCGTAATGGTGACAGTGCTGAGGGGCCCCTGAGCCAGGGGCTCATGTGGGTGGTCTGCCCAGATGAGTCCGAGCATCTCCGGAAGCGCCCTATGAGGGAGGTGGGGCAGTGCAGCTGCTGCCTCACACAGGGAGAAACTGAGGCTCAAACTCAGTGAATGGCAGAGGCAGGGTCTGAACCCGGACTGCCTGGCACAGGGCCTCCATCTCCCACTGTGCCCCTGCCCAGGGGACAGCAGAGAGCGCTTGTGCCTGCAATAGAGGCCCTGCCGGGGTTCAAGGCTGGGAAGGGTGCGGGTGTGCTGGTAGCCCGCCAGCTGCCACCAGGGTTGGCCTCTCTGCATGGCCCTGAGCCACAGCCCTGTGTCCTGGGAATCTGGTTGTGGCCCGGGCACCCATGGGACCTGAGTCACAGCAGAGCACACCTTGCTGCTCTGCCCACCTTCTGCCTGGCCCCTGGGACAGGCAGGTCCTCAGAGGAGGTCCCGAGACAGCAGCTTGAATCTCTGCTGCTTCTGGGAGCACCCGTGTGCGTGCCCTAAGCACACTTCTGTGTCTCCTCGCTGAGCCCAAACACAGCCTTCCACACTGCCTCGGGGGAACTAACTGTGTGCTAAAGTACTGAGCTCTCCGTCACTGGGAGCATTCGAGGCAGGAGAGCCTGTTGGGTGGGTGCTGCGGAGTGTTCTTGCATGGGGCATGGGTATGGTGCTGGGATATGTGACTTCCAGCATTCTAAGCCTTTTGCTCAGTGAGTGAACGCTAAGAAATCCGAAAGCAGCCAAGGGTCCAGAGCAAACAGCAGGTCCTCACCTTGGCCTGGCCCCCTCCAAGCCCCAGCCCCACAGGCAGTCATGGTGTGGCTGAGCTCCTGGATGGACACACAAGCAGATACGCATATCGTTCCAGGCTTGCTCTCTCCTCCCGCCCTCCTCTCCCATCCTGAGAATGCTGGCCGTTTGCTTCATACCCTCCTGCTCTGTCTTTCACTTGACAACTTACCTCAAGGCTGTTCCAGGCCGGCCAGTCCTCCTGACCTTGCACCCCCCAACTAATTTATCACTCATTTGACTAAATGGATTCTCAGCTCTGAAGTCTGTATTTTGGGATCTGCACTGTCCTTCAGCTCTGGTGGCAGCCTGAGAACATTTTCAAAATTTGGCTGGAGACTCTAAGTTCTTTCCACATATGTGGGGATTTTTGTGGTCTGTTTTTGGTTAAAATTATAAAAGAAGAAAGAAAGGGAAGAAGACCTGGAAATCTGGTAGTGAGCCCCCGGGCCTCAGCTCACTTAACTGTAGCGTGGCCAGGCTCCGGGAGGAGACCACCATATGTGGTGTCAGGGAGCCCAGAAGAGGCGACTTTCTGTGTGTGTGTAAGTAGGGGTCAGGAATGGCTTCTCAAAGCAAAGACTATTTGAGTAAGGCCTTAAGGGATGCATACGAGTTCATATGAGATGAAGTACAGAGTGGGGCCTGTCAGACAGAGCAAACAGCATGCAGTGTAAAACCGTTTGGTGGATACAGAAATGGGGACCAGCATCCATTTACTGTACACCTCCTGTGAATCAGGCACCGTGCAGCCTGTTGTGTCTAAACCCCAGGCAATGTTTAAATTCCAGACACTCAGCTGGGTGTGGGGGCTCATGCCTGAAATCCTAGCACTCAGGAAGGTGAAGCAGGAGTATGAGGCCAGCCTGTGCTATATAGTGAGTTCAAGGCCAGCCTGAACTATATAGCGCGACTATCTCCAGGAAAAAAAAATTATGATTAAGATTATTATTATTATTATTATTTTGTGGTACTGGGGCTCGAACTCAGGTCCTTGCGCCTGCAAGGCAGGCGGCGGAACCACTGAGCTAAATCCCCGGCCCCCCAAAATTATTATTATTATTATTATTATTACTTGGTACCGGGGATCGAACTCAGGTCCTTGTGCTTGTGCAGCAGGCATTGAAACCACTGAGCTAAATCCCTGGCCCAAAAATTATTATTATTATTATTATTTTTGTATGGGAGATAGAACTCGGGTCCTTGAGCACGCATAGCAGGCGGCGAAACCACTGAGCTAAATTTCCGGCCCCCAAAAATTATTTTTAAAGTCACTTTCATGCTGTCCCATTGTACAGATAGGTAAACCAAGGGGCAGAAAGGCACAGCCACTCACACACATCACACAGCTACCAGGGTTGCAGCACGGACCCGGGCCGTGGAATATTCAGGTGTCCCACAGGGGGGGGGCACAAGGAGGTCCAGGATGTGAGACTGCGGCCTTTCACCTTCCGGGCCCAGGCCCAGGGCTGGTGCTGGCCTGAGCGCCCTCTGTTCCTGGGCACCCTCAGGCCTCACAGGCTCTGGCAGGTGCGCTAGGTGCCTCGGGCTCCCTGACTTGCAGGGTGGAGCCAGGGACAGCAAGAGGGCAGTGGACGAGGTCAGAGATGGGACTGCACCAGTGGCCCTGCCCCTCAAGGCCTCCAGGTTCCTCCTCAGAGTGGCTCTGGCTGGCGCCTTCGCCCTCCCCTCGGGGTCCCCGTGCACCCTCGCTGGGCCTGCACCTGGGGCTTTTTGATCCTCCTCAATCTTCCATGTGGCAATGTATTGCTCCATTTGGCAGAGGTCTAGAGAGGCAAAGTGACTTATTCAGGGCCATAAAGAAAGTAAAAGGGCAGAGCTAGGACATGAATCCAGACCCCAAGTTCTGTCTGTCTGTCTGTCTGTCTCTCTCTCTCCCCCTCTTCCTTTCTCTCTCGGAAAAGAGCAATGAGTCCTTTGCCTGGGAGCCTGACCGCTGTGCCCTGACCTAGGAATCAAAGTGGGCCATGCAGGGCCCGTTCCTCCCCACCCGCATGCAGACGAAGCAGAGAGTAATAGTGGGTTTGAGTGTCAGCCTGCCACGGTGGTGAGGACTGGTTGAGCAGGTCTGGGGGAGGGACGAGGGAGGAGGAAATTATTAATAATTGGGAAGCTCCCGGCCCCCTGCAGGCCCTGAGCTATGCCCGCCTTCATCGCTCAGTGTGGGGCTGGGCTGCTGATCCTAGGACCTTGCCTGAGGTGGGGAGCAGCTATGTGGGTGTAGGAGGTGGGGGACAGAGTCACCCTCCACCCCAGGAAAGAGAATCTGCCAAGAGCCCTCTTGGTGCCTCTGGGAAGGGTCTCACTGGCTGCTGGGCTTCATCCACATGACAAGTTGCGGTTGGTACTGCCCATCTCCAGCTGACAGCTGGGGAAAACGAGGCACAGAGCAGTTAGGCCTGAGTGTGTCTGGGCTGCCCTGCCCCCCTGGCCATGCTGTCTGGCCCTGGTGTCCCACCTTGGCAGAGGGAGCCCTGCTCTCCCCCGGCAGTGCACCCTATGGCCAGACCTGGAGGATGGGGGTTGCTCTGGAGCATCTCTGAGCCTCAGTTTCCCCATCTGTAGAATGGGCACCAGAACTCCTTCCTTGGGCCAGAGGCAGCTGGCGAAGGGAAGAGGTAAGCAGGTGAAGAGTTTGCCATCACCGGCCCCTCTGCCTCCCCACTGGAGCCGCTGGGGGGACGGGTCTCCCTCCATCCTGTCTCAGTGCTGTGCCTGATCCGTATACTCATTCCAGACTGTGGCCTGAACGGTGGGTCCCCAGGCAGGGCCTTGGGGATACAGAGTGGGGGTGCCGGGGGCCCAAGCCTACCCCAGGGTCCGGACTAGCCGCCACCTGTGGCCCGGCCACGCCTGCATCGCGTGCCAGGGAGCCAGGAGCAGTGCGTCTGTGGGGACTCCAAGCACCCTCCTCGCCTGCCCCATGGGTGATAAGGCCGGCCTGGGAGGAGGAGGCAGCCATAATTACAGGCCTCAGTGTGGCAGGCGGGCGAGTCAGGAGGTGGAGGTGACTCAGCCGATTGCTCCACGGCAGGCGGGGGTGGGGGCCGCCCATCCGCCCCTTGCCAGCTGGACTGAGGTGGGCACGAGCATCCCAGACTGGCTGGAGGGTGTCACCCTGAGCCTCGTGCCCCAGGCCTCAGTGCCACTTGACACCTTTGGGGCTTGGCATCGGTTGGACTGGCTGGGTTTTTCCCTTTCCCAGTCCCGGACTCCGGCTTCTGGGAATCAGGAGTCAGAGGCGCCCACAGGGGAATCTCGATGCCCAGGCCATGAGGGAGCCGCAGACCCCAGGCTGTGCAGATTACTGAGCCGGGGCAGAGTGCCAGGAACCCCAGGTCACCCAAAGGCAGAAGTGAGGCAGCTGCCGACTTGGGGGACCATCGCATGAGATGGTCTCTAGGACCGAATGTTCTCAGGCTCAAGGATTTGGGGATTAGTACATCTGTAGAATTACAGATTTATAAGATCACAGAACCAGTTGCAATTGGTCTAGAGAATTCATACCTCTGTTGAGTCAGAGGTTTTAAAAAAGAATCTCAACAGCTGAGAAATTTAGAAGTAAATTTTCTTGGTATCTTCAACTGGCTCCTACCGGGATCAGGGAAAGAAAAGACAGGAAAGTAAAAGTAAAACAACTCATCCTTCTTGTTCTAGCTAGAGAGAAAGCGCACGGGGTAAAAAGGTAACCATTGGGTCAAGGTGTTCATTATATTATTCTGTTGATTTACTATGAGTTTAAAATTTACCAGAATAAAATGTTGGGGAAAAGTAAAAGAGGACATGAAATATGGGCCTCAAACACCAGCATTTAAACTTATGCAACTTGGTGATCTGTACTACGTCCTTCTGAATATGTTTACCCATAACTCTCTATTCTTTCATTGTATTTTTTTATTTACATGTTCACAAGATAGGAAACTATTCTGGGGCTTTACGAATGCTAGTTCATCTGATTCTTAGAACATTTTTAGGGCTTTTACCAGTTGTAACTCATTGAATCCTCGAAAGGACTCAGCAGTGTGGGTGCTGTTATGGTGTTCATTTCACAGATGGGGAAACTGAGGCACAGGAGGGCAGGGTACTGTGTTCCAAGGTTGCACTGGTGTTATTAAGCCAGGTATTGTGCTCGACTCTGGGGACAGAGCAGGGAACAGTGAGGGCCTCGCCCCTGCCCCGGGGGAGCTTGGCAGGGGAGGCGAACAATAAACAGAGGCCCAAGCTTGAGCTAAGTGGAGGGCAGAGCCACGTGCCTATCATTGCCAGCCTGTGCCCTCTGCCCGAGCGCCCTCCCCCTGCAGCTCTGTGCTAGGCTCCAACCCTTGGCCCAGCCTGGCGGGGCAGCAGCTCCTCTGGAGGTGGATGGGGCATGGGGGCTTCCCCAGCCCCAGGGCATCTGTCCTTCCCCTGTTTTCTCTCTCCTCCCCATTCCCAGAGCAAACCTTGGACAGGGGAAGTGTTCATTTGAATCAGCTGTGCTGCTTGTGTGCCAGGCCATATGCTGAGTTCTCCCTGACTGGGAGAGGGAAGCACAGTTATCCTCTGGGAACGTGAGAGAGGCCAGAGAGGTTAAGAAACTTTCCCAAGGACACACAGCTGGCAAGTGTTCAAGGAGGGATCCACACTCCGCTCCAGGGTGCCTCTGAGGTTTGGGTTTCCCTGACTGTGTTCCTGCCCATCAGCAGCCTCTTGCATAGGCACTGGGCACTGGTGTCAGGTCTGTGCTGCAGTGTAGGCCAGGGCAGCCTGGGAGGCCTGAAGGAGGCTTGGGGTGGGAGTGGGGGCTAGAGCGGGGTTAGCACCACCCAGGGGAGGGAAACGTGCACCTGAGCCCCCGGACTCCCGGAAGACCCTGCCAGCTCCCACCCCCTGTCCTCTGGACCACTGAGCAGATGGGGAAACTGAGTCTGAGCTGAATTTAGCGTGCTTACCTGGGACAAGGGGTCTGTGTCCCCCACACAGCACCTGTCCAGACTCTGCCCCCCACACCAGTTCTGGAGCACAAAGGCACGGGGGCAGGCTGCCAGCAGGCTCCACTCCTGTGCCAGCCCCAGGGGCTCCACCAGGCGGTGGGACAGGGAGGTGCCCAGGGGTAGGGCTTGCCCCCATCCTGGGTCTCACTGGGGAGCCTTATGGCGTGGGAGGAGCACACGCACTGGAGTCCCAGCCTGGGTTAGGGCCAGCTCTGCCCTTTGAGGCTGGGAGCCCCGGAGCCCTGGTCTTCTCATGTGTGGAACAGAGACTGCAACACCAGGGATGGAGCAGCAGGGCAGCCTGGCACATAGTAGGTGCTCAGTAAATGCAGACAGGGACCACGGATAGGATTTCTGATTCCAGCATCATCCATTCATTCACTCCTTCATTTAACCAGCCTCTGTTGAGACCCTGCTGTGTGTCAGGCCCTGGGCAGAGTTTGAGATCACATCACAGAAAAAGTGACAAGACCCCATCCTTTGTGGAGCGGGTGGTCTGGTGTGTTACTGATCACAGAAGCATCGAAGGTGGAGGGGTCAGCAGAGGCCAAGGCCCTGTGGCAGAAACAGCAGGTGCAAAGGAGAGCAGGTGGCCTTTGGCAGGAAGACATGAGAGGGAGAGGTTGGGATGGAGGCAGGGAGTGGATGCTGCGGGACTTCGGAGGCTGGGCGAGGATTAGGGTTTCATTCCAAGGATAATTATTATAAACAAAGACCAAAGTTAGGAGTGACTACCATACAGAGTGCAAACTCATTGTGATTCACGTCCAGCGTGGAACCGGGCACTTTGGAGCAGGAACCCGGGCAGTAGCACCTGCCTTTGAGTCCCAGCAGCTTGCTTCTCATGGAAGGCGGAGAGGGGATCGCTTCTCCAGCTGTTAGGGGTCAGCTCGGTGTTGTTACTTGCAAATGTGTGTTTGTTAGTTGCAAATGCAGCCGTAGTCCCTGATTTCAACAGCACAGTGTCAGTTGGGGAACTCTGGAGAGATCAGCTGGTCTCACCCCTGACTCCAGATGAGGAACCTGAGGTCCAGACGAGGGGAAGTGAGTGGCCAAAGGTGACACTGTGAGTCAGGCAGACGCAGGACTTGAATCCAGGCCCCCTGACTCCTCACCCAGACTTTCTGAGAAATGGGTGTCTTGCCACGTGCCTCCTCCTTCCTCCCAGACCAAGTGTGCTGTCTTTGGGGCCCTGAGATCTGTGGTCCGCTCCTCACTGCCTCTAGGTTCTCACCGCTGTGGCGGGGTGAGCACCCCCGGCCCCTGTTCTGGGGGCCTCTGACCACCAATGGAGTGTGAAAACATGGAGGAAGGAAGGAGCCAGAAGTGAGATTTAGTCATGGTTGCTGAGCATGTGGGCCCACAGTGACGGCCGCTGGGGTGGAGGGGAGCGACATGCTTCCATGAGCAGGTTTAACCACAGGCCCCCAGGGCAGGAGGCCGGGTCCTGGGGCTCCAGACTCAGTCCTCCCACAGAAGGGGCTTCTGGAAGGGCCCCACTGTCAGCAGTGAGGGGACCCCACCGTGGCCTGTAGGCCTGAGGTTGGGGTCTCGGAACAGCAGCGGAGCTGCGGAAACCCTCGTGTTGGAGCAGTGCTAGCCGGTTTCCAGAAAGCTGTTCCATAAGCTACGAGCATGTGCAGGACAGAACCTGGGCTGGAAGAACAGACTTTATGTTTTACATCAGTTTTAGAAGTCAGATGTGGTGTGTGATAGTGCACACGTGTAATCCCAGGACTCTGGGAATCACGGTTGAACCCAGCCTAGGCAACTGAGTGAGAACCTGTCTCAAAATAAGATAAAAAAGGGCTGGGGGTGTAGCTCAGTGTGAAGCCTCTGGGTTCAATCCCCACTAGCGAAAGAAAACAAATCAATTTTAGATTTACAGAAAAATTGAAAAGCTGAAACCTTATATCTACTTTCCGTCTAGTTAATACTTTACATTAATCAGCTATTTTTGTGACAATTACTGAACCAATGCTGATGCATTAACCAAAGCCATTGTTTATTCAGATGTCCTTAGTTTTAACCTGTTTCTCCGCTCCAGGGTCCCATCCAGGATGCACCCTATAATTACGAGTCCTGACCCTGCAGGCTCCTCTTGTCCCGGACAGTCTCTCCAACTCCCCTTGTTCTCGATGACCTTGGCAGTCCCGAGGAGTCCGTCAGGAGCCACACTCTGTGTGGTGCTTTGAGGGACCAGGAGGCTGGGCCCTGGGTCTGGGAGGAGTGGCCCCGCAGTGAAGTGCAGCAATGGTCGTGGTATATGCAGGGGATGCGCCGTCAGCTGCTGCGTGGCTGTGGATGAGGACCTTGGGCGCTTCGCCAAGGTGCAGTTTGTCACCTGGCTCCTCTGTGAAGTCCCCTTTCTGTCCTCTGCAGATGCTGCAAAAGGCGTCACTGGGGGCTGTCGGCACCTCACCTTGGGGTTGATCCTTCCCGTCCTCTGCTGAGACTGGGAAGTCTCCACGAACTGTTTAGAATCCTTCTGTTCTTCCCCGTCCGCCCGCCCACCCACCCGCCCACCCACACATCCATCCATCCATCCCTTTATCTATATCAGCAAGGACTGACAGTGTTTTTTATACTTTAGGTTACAGTCTGATATTATTTCATTTTGTTTTGATTTTGCAGTGCTGGGGCTGGAACCCAGGGCCTCGTGCATCCTGGGCAAGCGCTCTACCCCTGAGCTCCACTTCCAGTCCCTGCGCTATTTGTAAAATTTTGCTGTTCAGGTCATCCCTGCTCTGGCTGTAGGCTTCTCCCAGTTGGCTTGGCCTCTCGGACAGACCCTATCGCTATGGTTGGCTTTGAGTCCCGCCTTACTTTCCAGCACAGTGAGAGGCTGAAGGTTGATGCTATGGATTTCTGGCTGCTGTGCTGGAACCAGCAGCTGTCCTAGGGATCTGGGTCCTTTCATGGGAGACGGTATTAGACACCAAATCCGAGGGCCAAGTGTGCACATTGCTACTGGGCTGACATTTCTCTTAGGCCTTTTCAGCTAACAAAGCAAAGAAATGTATGTACCTGTTGGCTTCCATGTCATCACTTAGCTAGCAGTATTTCTGCACTCTACTGTCTTATCTATTTTTTTTTTTTGAGGCAGGGTCTTCCTTTGTAGTTCAGGCTGAGCCTGAACTCACTATGCAGACTAGGCTGGCCTTGAACTCTCGAGATCCTCCTGCTTCAGCCTCCCAAGTGCTGGAACTACAGGCGTGTGTCACCTCGCCTGGTTCCAGTCTTAATCTATGTTTAAGTAAACACGCGGTCATGCTGGTGTCTCCAGGGTCCCCTGTGCCTTGCACTGTGACTTGAAATGGAGTGTGTCACTTAGTTGATAACCCTAATTATCATGGCCATTTCTCTAGGCTCATGCTGTGCCGCCTTCTTTCTAAGAGCTTGCCGCCCAGTGACCGTTTAGGCCCTGGGACAGCCCTCCACACCGTCACTCTCTGCCCTACCCCTGCTCCGAGTCCTCACCAGGAAGTAGTGAGAGAAGACTCAGACCCAGCGCTGCTGCGTCCCAGAAAATAGAATTCACACACAGCCAAGGAGAAAATAGGGGCTGTCCGCTTGACTGGCTGGTAGAATATTGTATTTCAAGGCCATTCAGCTCAAGTGTTGTGATTCCCCTTGAAACTAGTGCTTTTAGGGTTTGATTTTCAGCTGAGTTCTGCTTGAGGCTGAGCTGTCTCCAGCAACCAGCTCAGGAAGGCGCTCAGCAGGCGTCTCGGGCCTCCTCAGCACCTCCCTCCAGTTGGTGGGTGGGAAGTTCGCAGTGACACAGGGGCTTGAGGGAAAGTGTCCCAGGCAGCTCAGCTCCCCCAGGCCCTGGGGAGAAGGAGCAGAAGCTGGGGGGAGGGCGGGTGTCTGCAGCGCCTGCCCCAGGCCTGCTGGTGGGAATCTCCTCCCACCTGCTGGGCCTCTTCTCTGGACTGGGCTGCCAGAAGCCCCTAGAGTGGCCCGAGGGTGACCCAAGCCAAGGCCTTTCTCGGGGCTCCTCACCCAAAGCCTCCCCCGCAGCAGGAGCGAGGCCCAGCCTCCCCAGCCTCCCCCGCCTCCTCCCGGAAGTCTGCTTCCCCCATGATGTCTCGCTCCTCCAATCCCAAACTTAGGCTGAGGGTTTCAGGTGTGCTCCATTTGTTCTCTGTTTCCTAAAATTTTCATCTGCTTGCCAACAGTGACTAGCAAGAGATTTCACATAAAAACGTGGACACTAGCTTCTCTCACGAGTGTTGGAAGGCTGACGGCTCTGGGCCCGGATCCCCTCCCGTCTGCTCAGCGTGGCACCTGCTGCACACGGTGGGTGCTTGGCAGGCAGGGCCTGCCTCACCCCCTCCTGACCAGGGGACCCGAGGAGGAGCCTCAGTTTCCTCATCTGGAAAATGGGCTTAAAATAAAACCATCTTCATGGGGCCACTGGGAGGATTAAAGGAGCTCAGATTTGAGGTGGACATTAGGAAAGGACAGGAGCTCGGGAGCCCAGGCCAGTGCTGTTTCCTTCTCTTGTTTCTCTGCTGTTGTATCTGTCATTTTCCTAATGGCCCTGACCCTCCCCACATCTCTGTCCCTCTGTCCACCTGTCCCTCTCTTCATGCCACAAACACCTACTGTATGCAGGGCATGTGAGAGCCAGCGCTGCCTGCGGAGGACTCCATTCCTGAGGAGGCACATTTCAATCCAATGTGCATTTATTCACTCACTTGGAAGCACACACCGTGTGGCAGGAGCGTCCAGCAGGGGACACAACAGGCAGGATTCCTACAGCTACCGGGCTGATTCCACTGGTGGCGGGGAGACAGTGAACTCCTACAATGTCAGGCAGCACTAAGGGCGGGGAGAAGGCCGTGGGTGTGGCTGACGGAGGGGCTGCTGCTGGGTCGGGAGGCCCCTGGAGAGTAGGCAGGAGGGAGCTATGGGAATGACTCTCGGGGGCAAGAACATCCATGAATGGGAAACACCAAGGAAGGGCAAAGGCCCTGGGGCAGGCAGGCCTGGAGTGCTTGGGGACAGCGAGCCAGCCTGCATGACCAGAGACCAGTGAGTTATGTATTTCCGTAAAGCTAGAAGTCCTCTCCTCCCCCTCCTCTTCTCTAATTATTTTTTTAAAAATGAGTCTCTTAGTTTTGTAAGCCACACAATGACAATTCATAAAAATAGAAATAATAGCTGCAAGCCCTTGTCCCGGTGTTGGCACCCAGGAGAGGCAGGTGATCGCTTATCTCCATCTCTGCCGCTCTTGCTCAGTTCTGGCGGATCGGCTCGCTTGCGTCCGATGTTTCCTAAAGAGGCGGTGGCCTTTTGCTTCCTCCAGGCAGGCGTTGTGTTCAGGACTTCGGGGAATGTGAGTGTGGGGCGAGGGCGCCCTTCTCCCTCCCCTTCTCCCCTCTTCTTTTCCATCTGCCTGCCTTTCAGGGAAGAACAGCCAGCTCGGGGAGTCTGGCTCCAGGTCCCTGAGAACGTGGGCGTCCTCGGGGTGTGGGCCAGCAGCCAGGGTCGCCGTCAGAAGAGGGGCGTGTGGACCTCTGTGAGGGGGCAGGAGTCTGGGCAGCCGCGCCTCGGCCGGAAGTCCCCTGCCCCTTGCAGAGCTGCCAGCCCCTTCCCCACTGCCCCCCTCCTAGCTGCTGCCTGGCCCGCTGCTTCACCTCCTCCCCGGCTGCTTCTGCCTGCCGCTCCGCACCAGCAGCCAGGGATCCACCTTGTCCCTTCCCCTCTCAGGGGCCTCCCAGGGGTCCCCCTTGCTCAGAGGCCCCCTTGGTGGCCCTTCCCCTAGCTCTGGGCTGCCCAAGCGCTCTGGCTGGGCCCTGGCCTCTCTGTGCCGCTCATGCTGGCTTGCTGCCTCCTTTACGGGCCTGGGGGCCCCAGTAGCGTGCCCTGCTCACCCTCCTGTGGGGGTTCCTATTTGCTTGGCTGGCCGTGTCCCTCAAGGGTCAACCCTGGGGCAGGGGCCAGGTCTGGGGTCACCAGTGAGTCAGGGCCCTGGAACGGTGCTGGTGCGCAGTATGCAGTAGGCACTCAGTTCATGCTTGGGGAGAGAGTGAGCATTGGCATTTACAGTCAGACCTGGGGCCTGAGACTGGCGGCGCTGAGCCCACCCTGCTGCAGCCGGCTCTGCACAGGTCCCTTTCCCGCCTCCGGTTCCCTTTCCCTCTGTGGTGAAGTCTCTGTCCCACCCTTGTCTCCTCCTTGCCTGTCCTTTCTTCTGTTTCTCCCTCTGTCTTGTTTCTGTCCCTTGTGGTCTCTCCTGCGTCTGTCTCTGTCCCCACCTGTCTCTGCTCTCTTCCCAAGGCTGATGGTTTCTCTGCTCTCAGTGCCTGACTTCTTCACCTCTCCAAAGAGAAGAACAGTTTCCCGCCTTGGGGATGAAGCCCAGAGTCTCTCGCCTGCTAGGCAAGCGCTCCACTGCAGATCTGCCCTGGCCTGGGCATTTCCTTTATTTTTACCTCAGATGTGCTTATTATTTTGTTGCTTGCGGCGAGCATGGAGAAGTTTAGGGTGGTGGTGGTGAGCAGGGGACCTCACCGACAAATCCTGCGTGGTGGCAGAAGCCGTCCTTGGCAGCAGCTCACCTAGTGCAGGGCCGGCGTGTCCCCTGGCTGGGGACAGTGTTTCTGCCTGGGCTCGGCACACAGTGGGTCCTGTCCACCAGGACTCCTTTAATGAACGTGAGCTTCATCTGCTGCTCCCAGGGCCTGCGCAGGTGCTGTTCCCTCTACCTGCGACTCTCTTCCTCCCATCTTTAGCCAACTTAAGCGTCCCTCCCTGATGCCCTGCCACGCCGCAGGTCACCCTGTTAACCACTTTCCATCCCTGGCCACCCTTGTGATTGCTCTCTCTGTCTTCCCTCGCCCCGAGGGGCTCCCTGCCCTGTCGTCGGAGTTCAGGGCTCTGGGAGGGAAGTTGGTGGGCGCAGACCTGTGAGTCAGCAGAGTCCGCTTCCCCTGCTGGCCTTTCTCAGGCTTCCTCCAAGGCAGACTGAACTGGGGATGTCCACATGGCGAGGAGGCGGGCAAGTCCTCTTCCTGCCCCAACCCAGCCACCCAGCTTCTGATGGTTCTTTCCTTTTCCAGCCCCTCCCGGGGCTCCCGGCCCACTCTGTCTCACAGCACATCTGACTCCAGCCTGCCTCGCCTCAGCCCTGCCATGGCTCCCTCTTTCTCTCAGGAAAAAGTCCAGCTGCCTCTTTGCCTTCATGGCCCAGCACCACCCGGCTTCTCAGAGCTCCCTGCCCCTAGGTCTTTGCACTTGCTGTTCCCTCTGCTCCGAATGCTGTTCCCCCAGGGATGAAGCCGCAGGCTCTCCCTCCTCTCCTCAGGCCTTTGGTCTTTCCAGCAGGGCCTCCCTGGCTGCCCTGAGTGGTGAACTCCCCGCCAGCGCTCCCTCCTGGCCTCCTCCATCTCTCCCTGCATCCTCAACACTGGGAACACACCACACAGCCTATGATTCATCTTGTTTCTCAGCTGCTGCCCTCACGGGGAGGTCAGGCCTGTGTGGGCCTTGTTTACTCCTGCGTGCTCAGCAAGCAGTGAGCCCAGGCCTGGCTCTGGCTCAGGCGTTTCTTGGCTCCCTCCTCCGTGAACCTTCATTTTCTCATCTGAAAAATGGGGGAAAACATTTGGTTTGGATAAGGGCTGAACAAAATCTTGTTCGCAAAGTTCTTTGTGTCTTTGTGTGTGGGGGCGGGGGCAGTGGAAAGAGCCCGGATGAAAACTCATGACCTCATTTTAGGGAAACGGATGACTCCATTCTGCTCTAGCCACAGCATGGAATATTACACAGCAGCTAAAAAAAGGGTTTAGTGGCACATACCTGTTACCTCAGCACTCTGGGAGGCTGAGGCAGGGCAATTCCAAGTTTGAGCACAGCCTGAGTAAACCTAGTGACTTAGTGAGACCTTGTTTCAAAATAAAAAATAAAGGAAGGTCTGGGAATATAGCTCAGTGAAAAGGCCTCATTACAGGAAGCAGAGAGGGGCTGCTGGACGTGGCCCCAAGACAGCAATGACAATATAAGTGACAATCCCTAGACCACAAATAGGAAAATGAAAACAAAACACAACAACCAAAAATCAAATGCAAAAACACAAAAAAAGAAGAAGAAAAAAAGAGAGAGAGGAGTTCGCAGTTCTCTGCCCACTAATGGTTCTTTTTTGTTGTCTTGTTTTAAAGTACCTGTTTATAGAAGTATTTTTCCTCTAGCATTTATTTTTAATTGGAAAAAATTTAAAGAAAATTATGGTGTATATAGTATTTAGTATTCTAGCTTGGTTTTAAGAAGGAGGAGGAATATATATATATATATTTGTATGTTTCATGCTTTTAAATTGGGATAAATTCATGTAACATAAAAGTAATGCTTTACATTAACCTTTAAGGAATTAACCATTATAAGTGAACAACTCAAAGCTGGGCGTGGTGGAACATACCTATAATCCCAGCACTCAGGAGGCTGAGGCAGGAGGATTGCCCCAAGTTCAAGGCCAGCCTGGGCTACACAGCAAGACCCTGTCTCAAAAAAACCCCCAAACCAAACCAAAACAAAAAAACCCCGAACAACTCAGTGGCATTAGTTCATTCACAGTGTTATACAACCATCTCTACCTAGTTCCAAACACTGTCCTCGCCCCAGAGAAAACCCAGTCCCCAACCATCACCCTTCACCCCACTTCCCCTGGCCCTGGCAACCCGGATCTGCTTCTGCCTCTGTGGGTTAATTGTAGTGGACATCTCAAACACACACGTTGTCACCACACGACCTTGTGTGTCTGGGTCTCTGAATTAGCATCACAGTTTGGAGGATTTCCGCATGTAGCATGGCAGCATGGCTGCATTCCTGTGCACAAACATGGCTTCTCCTGGGGGGCCCCCGGGTCGGTTCTCCTTTCAGCTGTGGTGCACAACATCATCCCCGCCATTTGGGCCCCAGCGCGGGTTTTGTTGGGGGTTGTCGAAGGGGAAACACAAGACACAGAAAAGGGTGCATATGATATGATCCGGATTTTGTAAAGGAAATACTGATAAAGAGGTCCTCTGTGCTGGCGGACACAGTTGTACAGGATTTGCCTGCTCACAGGTAATGATGTAAGGAGTCGTTTGCAGCTGTCAGCCGGGGAGAACGGTGGCAAGCCCCGAGCAGGACCAAACACGCATGCACAGTGCTGCGGGGAGCATGTGACGAGTCACAGAGTGAGCGTGTGTAGATGTCGAACAAGCAAACAAACAGAGGACAAAATCAAGCCCCAACTTTTCTCTGCAGGAGGCGCTGGACAGGGCTCTGGTCAGATGGAGAAGCTGAGGTTTGGGACAGAGAAGGGAATTCCCAGGACTGGTGTTCACCAAAGATGTCCCCCCATCCTCACCCCACGTACGAGGTCTTGCTGGGGCCAAATTTCCTCTGTGTTGCAGTGTCTCAGGCTTAGACCTGCAGGCAGGACCCGGCTCCTTTCTGGTGCAGGGGGTGTGGTGGTCCCGGTACCCCCACCCCTGCAATGACCTCACTCTCACCCAGCCCCGTGCTTCCCATTTTCTGAGGGGAGGTGCTAAGCCACGGGGAAAGGAGAGAAGGGGCCCAGATGGCCGAGGGAAGCCAGGGGCAGAAGAGCAGGTGCCTGTGGCCCAAGGCTGGGCTGGACCCCAGGGCCTCCTGAGACAGCAGTGTGCCCTCCCTGCCTGCTGAACTTTCTGTCTTTGCTGTCTTGTTCTTTCTACAGGAAAAGTTTTAACCACACAGACCCTCACTGGAGAAGGTGTAATGCGTCCCTGTCCCCACTGCCTGTCCATGTCAACATTTTACTCTGTTTATTCAGATTGCAGCAGTCAGTCAGGGGCAGTGGGAGAGTGTAAGGAAAGGGCCGTGTGCAGAGGGGTCCGGAAGCCATCGGGACACAGTGCAGAGCCAATGTGTGCGGCATGGGAGGCAGGGAGGCCACCAGGCAGCAGCCGAGACCTGAGGAAGGACCATTCCAGGAAAGGGGCTGGAAAGGGGACACTTTCCCTCGTCCCCTCTCCTCCCACCTACCCATCCCAGGATCCCTCAGGAGCAGGTGGTGGCCTCTGCATGGACACAGGGTGGGGAGGAATCTGGAGGGAGCAGGAGGGGACCCAGCAGCGCCTTGCTTGTGTCCAGCTGTTTTCTAAGTGGTGGAACCAATTCGCAGCCCCCTGCAGAGGGGATGAGCTGCCACACAGCTCCTGCTGCTGCTCTGGTTTCCGTCCTGGCCTCTGGGATGGGGCGGTGTGGGCACGGCCTGTCTCGGCCCCTGTCTCAGCTGCGTGCGACCTGTGCCTTCAAGGTTTGGGTTTTAAGCTCCCATGGACTGAGCACTCACTACCTGTAAAGGGCTTCACAGCCACGTGGTCTGAGTCCTAGCCCAGAGCTGGCTGAGGGCTAAGGGCTCCCAGGCCCCCTCCTGGAGAAGAGCCCTGATCTAGCCTCACCTGAGCCCCACACTTCCAGCTGCATGAACTCAGACGATGATCTGACTCTCCTAGCCTCAGCCTTTCCACCTGGAAAATGGGCAGTGTGTCTTTCCAATCAGGGAGGTTGGGAAGGTTTGATGTCGACAGGCAGGAGGACGGTTTCCGATTTCCCCTGGACGCCTCCTGGGGCGGGATCCCCAGCTGGAGGAAGGCTGGGGTGGGGGCGGCTAGCTGGGGACAATGTGCAGCATTGAGCTCCTGCCAGCCCTGGTTTGGGGTTGGACAAACAGAGCAATCTGTGCAGGGCCAGAGGACCCGGGCCCAGGCGGGCAGGGAGTCAGGTTACCTTGGCTGCTGCAGCCACACAGGGGCTTCCTGGGGCTGTAGTATAATTAAATGAGCCCTCAGAGCCCCTGGTGAGGCCTTGGCAGGATGGTTTCACTACAGGAGGCATGGGGGGCTGCTGGGTGCGGCCCCAAGACAGCACTGACAATAGAAGTGACAATGACAGGCAGCCTGACAGGTGCCCCCACCCCCCACTCCGGCCCAGAGCAAGAGGACTGCATAGTGCCCATTTCACAGATGGCAATCGGAGGCCTGGAGAAGCTGCACCCACCAAGCCATCCTCCCTTCCAGAGTGGGGGAGGCAAGCGGGGTCCTGGCCCACCCAGCCCAGCTTCTTCTCCAGGAAGCTGTGCAGGCCCTGTGGAGCGGTGAGGACCCAGCGAGGTGAGCTGGGCTCCCTGCAGAGTGAGTAGGGGCCACGCCAGGGCCGAGGCCGGAGGGAAGGCCTCACAGGAGGCATGCTGGGCCAGTTTCTCCGGGTGACAGAAGCTGTGGGCAGAGCAGAGGCCTGCGGGCGGCGGGCACTGTCCAGTAAGAAGCAAACTGAGGACAGGAATCGCCTCTGCTCTCTCCTGTGTACTAGGCTCCAGCTGCCGTTGGTTTCCAACTTCCTGAAGGGGAAACCAAGGCACAGAGAGGGGTTATGGCTGAGCCCGAGTCACACAGCCGGTGAGTGGCAGGGCCAGGGCCACACCCGAGCTGTGGGAGGGAGAGCCCCGTCCCGAGGCTGCCCTGCACCAGTTTTGCAGGTAGGACTGGGGCTCAGAGGGGCCAAGTGAGCTGCCCGCCTGCACCCAGAGGCCCAAGCTAGGTTGACCTCCCCACCCCCAGCTGCCCCCTGCCTGTCAGTTTCTCTGGCCGGCACTGCAGCCTCTGTTTACCCAGCCCAACACCCGGACGCTGCTCTTCCGCCTGCCTGGGAGTCTTAAGCGCCTTCACAATAGGATCCTCTGTGTGCGTTGGTTTTCATTCAAGCCCTTTGTGCTGAAAATAAAAAAAATGAAAAGAAAACTTGACTCCACCCCTCTCCTTTGCTTCCTGGTGAGGGGGAGGACCCAGCTGCTCCTTCCCTTCATTCTGGGCTCAGAGACACCCACAGCCTACCCGAGGTCACACAGCAGATTGGGGCCTGAGACTCCCGTCCAGTGCTTCGTCCCAGCCCAGCTCTGCATCTGCTGCTCCTGGCCGGGTCTTCTAGGCCCAGAGGGGACAGAGGATGTGGGACGAGGTCTCCCTGAGCTTGACTACATGCTGGGGACCCTGCCATCCCCAAACTCACAGGGTCTTGTCACCCCGTTTAGCCCGTGAGGACCTCCAGGTGGCAGAGGGAAAGCGCCCAGGCAGCAGGACTGGGAAGAGGCGGAGCCGGGGTTGGCGCTGCTGTTGGCCTGGGCTTGTGGGATGGAGGGAAAGGAGCCCGGGCAGGGACAGGCCTGGAGCTGAGCCAGGCAGGAACAATGGGGCCTCAGAGATGGCAGTGGCCCGGGTGGGGCGCCGGGGTGCGGTGCCGGCGGCCTGGGGCAGCCTGTGTTCTCTGCTTCCCCCAGCTCCGGCCTGGGAGCTCTGGGCACCTCAGCTGCTGCACCTGGGTGGACACAGGGCTCCAGCAGGGCAGGGCCAGCCCCGCGTGAAGGACAGCTGTGATGGCCAACGGCCGCGTCGCTCTCATCTGGCACTGGCGAAGGCCCCCTCTGGCCAAGGGCTTTCCTGGTCCCCACGCACAGCGCAGGGCGCAGTTAGTGCCCTTCACCTCTTGGGAAGTGAGGCCAGAGGGGCCCAGGCACTTGGCACACAGGGACAAGGAGCTGCAGAAAGCGGGTCTTGGAGTGAGCTCCCTGTCCCCAGAGGCTGGAGGGACAGGTGGGACTCGGGGTCACCGGAAGTGGGGAGGTGGGAGCGGCTGGGGGTGACATGGCGTGGGGGATGCCCAGGGCTTGGACACGTGCTTGGTGCACACCGGTGCTCAGTAGCAGCAGCGCTTGTGCACTGAGCACCTGCTGTTTGCAGGTCAGCAACTCCTGCTTTGGAGCCAGCTGTGCATGCAGCCCTGGGGCCTGGATGCTTTTGACCCCTTCTTGTCCCTCCGCTTCTCCACTTTTGCCCATTTCAGCTTCATTCCTACTTTCCTCTTGTCTCAGTTGGGCCATCTTCTACCACTGGAGCAGGAAAAACATTTAACTACACCTAATAGCAGGAAGTCTGATCTGGGGCTGTTCCTCGGCCCTAGGTTGGCACGTCTTCACTGCTTTTCTCCTCGTGGGCCCCTCATAGCTGCTGTGGCACCGGATATCATCTCCCATATCATATTCTAACCAGGAAGGGAAGTGGGGGATAGAAAAAGGGATTTTGTTCCTCCAGGATCTCACATTTTTATGAGGAAGGACAACATTTCTTGGATGTTCAAGCAGACAGACATCCTTCCCCTGGTAGATGGGAAGGATGGAATCACATGCCCAGAAAGGAATTCCTATGGCTGACTTAGACTAGTTGGGGTCCAGCCTCTCTGACTGTCCCAAAGAAATGTGGCCTTGGAAGACAATGGGCATGGTGGGTCTGCCACCAGTGGGAGTCTCACTGATAGCTGGCCCCTAAGCTGCCCAGGCTCACTCCATCCTCCCTAGGCCTCTGCAGTGGCCCCTCTCCTGCTCTCATCTGGGTTCGTGTCCAGTGAGCACAGCCATGGGTCCCTGTGCTGCGGTAAGGGCTCCCACGCGTGTCAGGCTGTGCCTCTGGTCCCACTGGCTCTGCTCTTCCAGGGAGTCCCCTGGCATCACTGGTCTGCACCCTCCTGGCCCTCGGCCGGCGCCCCCCGCCTCACCCTTTGTCTTCCCCCAGGGGACGCAGGAGCTGAGTAGCCTTTGAGCTGGGGAGCTGTGTGGACTCAGCGGGCCCCTGGCTGGGCGTGGAGGGTGGAGGGG
This sequence comes from Heterocephalus glaber, assembly GCF_053883595.1. Lineage (NCBI taxonomy): Eukaryota > Metazoa > Chordata > Mammalia > Rodentia > Bathyergidae > Heterocephalus > Heterocephalus glaber. The sequence goes on along the minus strand of NW_028258410.1, from coordinate 18,566,587 downwards.
AGTGGGAAGGCTGCGGCCCCAAATATGCCAAGCCCGTGCCCCTTACCTCTCCCCTGTTGCTGCCTTTGCTGAGAGCACTTTCTCCCGACTGCCCCCGCCTGCCCAACTCCTGGCTCAGACCAGGCTTTGGTGCCCCAGGCCACCCCTGAGAGTAGCCCTATCACTGTCCCGCACCCCGTTTACTTTTCTGCCGAGCACTTGCCTCCTGCTCGGTCAGCCCTCGGTACCCACGGGTTCTGCATCCTCGGATCCGACCCACTGCGGGGAGCAAAGTTTCCGGAGTGAGGCTGCCTCTGTGTACAGCCTTTCATCCTCCACCGGTTCCCTAACCGTCTACACAGCAGTCACTGCAGATGGCAGACCTCTGTAAGGTTTTCTTAGGGGACGGCGCCCACGGAGGCTGGAACCTGACACAGCAGTAGTTTATAGAAGGGGACTTCACGCCCACGGAGCTCGGTGTCTCCAGGGCCTGGAGTTGCCCCTGCCACCACAGAGTGACAAGATGACTGCGTATTTACCAGTTTGGGGTTCAGCCGAGTGCCCCACTTCCCCAGCAGCCAGCTCTGTCTTGCTCAGAACAGGTGGGCAACACTGGCTCCTCCTTTGGGTGCATCTGGGAGGATGCTGTCTGGGTTCCAGGTGACTCCTGCCTGTGGGCGACCGGGGTGGGGCTGCATGGAGGATGCTGGGGTGCCCTAGGCCACAGGGGGACCCTCTGAGACCACGCAATGCAGAGGCAGGGCAATGCACTGCCTGCCGGTGACAGCAGCTTCAGGCACCTGAAAGGGCCATGTGGAGGGGTGAATTTAGGAAATTCAGTCTGTTATAGGAGTTCCCTTCAGGAAAATCTCCTCCAGCGTTTGTGCATTGTTTTATCTGGATCTGTTGCTTGGACAGAAAACCCTGGGGGGTGCTGCAGCGCGGGAGCGCCAGGCTCACGCTCCTGTAAGGTGGCAGTCATGTGGCCGAGTTCCCCTTGGGGATTCCACAGGAAGGATGTGGGCCTCCCCTCCAAGCCACGGTGGCTCCATAAATTCCTCCCGCCCATGTGGACCCCAGCACGGAGCAGACCCCAGCTGCCTCAGGTGGGCTCCTGGGCTGCTGCCAAAGCAGGCTTGCATTTCAGCCTGACTCACTGCTGAGGCCCAGGCCCCAGGGACCCCAGGCTCAGGCTCCCCTCCCCATACCAGGGCTGTATTTTTATTTTTGCTGATGTGGACTTGGGTTCCTGTCAGAGTGCCTGAGTCTTGACTCCCTAAACCTAGGTGTGACAGAGCAGGTAGGACTGTGCTGGTTGATGCGGGGGGCCCTGCCCTCTTCCCGGGGTCACCCCCCGCCCATCCTCCGAGAGCCAGGCCCAAGGGAACCCGGCTGAGAGCCCCCGACTGGAGTCCGTGCCTTCCACCTGCCCTGGGGAAGTCAGGCTCTGAGTGTGTGGGGGGCCGTGAGGGGCAGCAGTGGGGCGGGCAGAGCCCTGAGCAGGGTGGAGGGGTGTCTGGGTGCCCGACTTCCTTGCCCATTTATTCTGCATTCATCATTCATCCGCCCAGCAACGTGAGTGAAGAGCTGGACCTGAGGAGGGGACAGTGTCCCTGCCCACAGGAAGCTCCCAGCCCACAGAGGTGACAGACGGTAACCAGACCATCCTTGGAAGTCTGGGTTTGTGCCTGTGATGAGACCAGGGCTTTGTGGTCTCTCCTGAGGGCTAGGAGGTTGGTGTGAACAAGAAGGTGTGGAAGGCTTCCTTGAAGAAGCTGGGCTGAGAACGGAGGATGAGCAGAGACCAGGTGGCCGAGAAAGGGAGGGACTGATGTTCCAGACAAGGGCTCAGCATGTGCAAGGCCCCTGGGGTGGAATGGGGCAGAAGAGGAGAGCCTGGGGCTTTGAGGTGAGGGCAAGTGAGGAGTGGAGGAAAGGCTGCACTGACTCCCAGGGTGGGTAACCGACCTGGTCCTCATGCTGAGGGGTGAGTTGTGGGCATCTTGGTGGGGGGTGAGCACCTCTGCCCACCTCTGCCTTCCTGGCCTGGCTCTAACAATTGTCACCTCAGCTTTTTGAGTGTTGGCTGCTTTTCACACCCTGGCTTAGCCTTCTTTGTGAATTATCTCACTGAGCCTCGGCTGCAGACCAACCCCTAAGGGGCCAGGGTCGAGCCTACAGCCTACGTGTGAGACGAGGAAACTGAGTTTCTGCCATCTTCCCCTGGTGCCCTGCTCCCTCCCACTGGGAGAAGAGAGGAAGCGGGAGCCGATGGCCCGGGTCAGCTAGGAAGAGTCTGGGCTGGGACAGGGAGGGTGGGGCCCTGGGTCTGCACCGGGGATGGGCTTCCGTTTAACCACAGCCCTGTGACATGCCCCAAAGGGGAAGCAGAGGCCGCCTGTCCTCATCCCCTGTACCCAGGGAGAGGGCTGGGGATGCCCGGACGAGGGCGGGGGGCAGGGGCAGGGGACACTGCACCCTGGCCCCGGGCTGTGAGGCGGGCACCTGGAGGACTTTGGGGCCAGCTGAGCCCGGCTGGTGACTTCCACTGAGCCACACCAGGACCCTGACTTCCTCCTTTCCAAGCAGAGGACCAGAACCTCTCCCCGAGTGTTTGCAGGGTTAGCACACAGTGGGTCTTCCCAGAGGGGCTAACCGGCTGCCATGGGTGGTTGAATAGTTAAGCTAAAGATGCTTTTCTTCTGAAAGGAGTAGACAATTTGAACTCACACATGGACATTTAACAAGTTATTAAGCACCTGCCAGGCTCCTGGGTGCTGCAGAGATAGCAATGAAGAAGCTGCCCTGCCACTGTGCCTGGGCTGGGGTAGACGTCACCAGTCGATCACCTTTTCCACTGAAATCAGAGTTCTCCACACGGCCGGGCACTGGTCGGGGGTTGGCATGTGAAAAAGAACGTATTTTTCCCGGGAGGGACAGCAAATGGGGACGTGAAGTTCCCAGGGAGAGCTTTCTAGGTGACTTAAGTTGCTTCCTTTCAATTTTTTTCAACAAATACCTACTGAACACCTACTGTGTGCCAGGTGGGGGGGACGCAGCAGTGACCAGGGTAAAGCTGACATTGTGTTGAGGTTGACAACCAAACAAGTAAAAATCATGGTGTGCCTTCTGAGTCTTCAAGTTCCGGATCCATGGGTCCAACCAAATTCGGAAGGAGTATATTTTTAAAACCTTGCACCCATACTGGTCACATACAGCCTTTTTTCTTCTCATCATTCTGTATATAATCCAGTGTGACAGCTATGTCCGCAGCATCTCCATGTGTCCAGTATGGTCTTCACCTAGAGATGGTTTAGAGCAGTGACGACAAACCTATGGCATGCGTGCCGCAGCCGGCCGTTTGTTACTGAAAGCACTAAAAGGTTCGCTATCACTGATTAGAGTGCACAGGAGGGTGACGCAGATTCTGTGCAGATTCAGTGACATCTGGGCGTCTGCAGATTCTGGTGCCTGAGGCCGGCCTGGGTCCAGTGTCCGATGGATGACAGGAAGAAGCCACTTCAGACAGGGCTCTGCTCCACAGAGCGCCCTGAGGGTCGCTGGGCCTGGCAGGTGAGGGGTCTGGGAGGAGGTGGCAGGTGTGGAGTCTCTGATGGAGTCACCAAGGGAAAACATGGGGGGAATGGCCAGGGAAGGGCCTGGAGGGGAACTCGAGGCCACATTAGAGGGACAGACAGAAGCCGGGCCCCTGGAGGCCTGAGTGATGGGAGAGACGGCAGGGCCAGCGCAGGCGGTGGTGGTGCAGATGAGCAGGGCCAGGCCCCTGGATCTAAATCCTCAGTGGCCTGGGGACTCGTGGAGCTTTAGCGCAGGAGGGTCACACTCAGGCTGTGTAAGGAACCAGGGAGAAAGAAGGGGGCGACCATGCTGGAGAGGACCACAGATACCCAGGCTTGGCCCAGGGTGAGGCAGTGACACGGGGGGGGGCCGGGGCTGGCAGGGGGCCAAGGCTCCAAATTCACTTTCATTTTTCCTTTCACCCCGCCCTTCCAGGGGCTCTGGGTCGCTGGACTTTCCCTGGCACTGCTGGTCTCTCCTCCCCAGGCAGCCCATCTCCTATTCCTCTGCTGCCCCCACCCTGCATCCACTGTGGCCCTGTGCCAGCGCTCCCCGCTCCTGCCCTCAGCTGTCCATGAGACACTTTGCAACCCATGGCCCAGGGCCCATCTGGAGCTTCCTTCCTCAGGCCAGGTTTGTCTGTAGGTGTCCTGGCCTCGGTAGATTATGTTGGAAGAGAGACCCTGGTCATAGACAAGGAGCCAGTGAGCCCGCCAGGGGCTAGCTGCTCTCCTGGGGAATGTCCTCTGACCTAGTTGTTGCTGGATGGACTTGGCAGGTGCCTCTTCTTCCCCTACCAAGGCCCTGGGCACGTGGCTGGATCTGGTGCGGAGCAGGGCTTGGGGCTGCATCTGGGCTCTTGGGAAGGGGCACCTGCATCGATTAGTAATGCCTGCTGCAGGCCAGGAGGGAGGGCAGGGTGCAGGGCTCCTTGTTTTGTCTCCAGCACCCAGTAGGTCTGAGCCCTGTCCCCTCCCAGAATGCCCCGTCCTCAGGTATAGTAGGTGCAGTATGAGAACACCCCATGCCTTTGCTTCCCTCTCTGTGAAATGAAGATTATGACAGTGTCCTCAAGGGGCTGGGAGCTTAGGGGGGCTTTCCTGCTCCCCAACAACGGCAGGGCTCAGAGGCCTGAGCTGTGCTGCCCAATGTCACCCAGCTGGTGGATGGCAGGGCTGACTTGTACTGGGGTGCCTGAGCCCGGGGCAGGGGCGCAGTTGAGCCGGGAGGGGAGGTGCTTAGCGGCTGTCCCTGTGACCTCGGACCCCACTTCTCCTTTTGCCCAGCACACAGGAAGCCTGGCTGGGCCTCCCTTGCCCATCCTGTCTGCAGCCGGGTGGACATGGGGTCCAGGCCACCCCCTTCCTGTATTGTGCAAGACGAGGCGTCCCCTTGCGGAATGGGCAGGCGGAGGAGTGGACAGGTCACTGCCCGCAGTTACCGCTCACAGGCCTGCCGGGCCCCTGCCCCTTCCTCCTCCTCTGTTTCCCCAAAGTGCAGGAGGCCTTGAGCAAGAACCTGGGGGACCTGGGACATGGGAGAGGCTCTCTAACCACTATCTTGTCCCAACAGAACAGGCATGGGTGTGGGTGGTCACGGAGACCACATGATAATAGTGCCTGCCGTTTATTGCAGGGAACTCTCTCATGTTACCACAGTGCTCACTAAATTGCCTATGTTGGCCTCCAGCTGGAGATCCTCCTGCCTCAGCTTCCTGAGTGTTAGGATCACAGGTGTGTGCTACCATGCCAGCCTTCTAATGAGGAGACTGAAGCTCTGAGGGGTGGAAGGACCTGCTCAAGAGCATGCAGTTCAGCTATGTCCCATTGAAGGTCACTGTTTGTCCCCCTGGCAAGGGCTGCTCTGGGATCAGGAGGCGTGGGAGGGAGGTGCATCTAGCTGCCTCTGCTGGGCAGTCAGGGCATGTGGTGCCCCTGGGGCCTCAGTTTCCCCATCTGTTCTAGCCCTGGCTTCTAGGCTCTTATTTCTGGGTCAGACGGTCCAAGAAAGTGCTGGGGCAGGCAGTGTAGAGCAGAGAGGGACAGAAGGCCAGGGACTGTGGGTGCCCATGGGGGGTTGCCCTGGGGGCCACTGGCTGGAACCTGTCTGCGGGGCCTTGCTCTCCTGACTGGGGACAGAGCTCTGGCTGCCCTCCCAGGGCGACCTGCTCACCCCTTGCTTGGCTCAGCTCCTCTCCCCTGCTGGTGTGTCGGGATCGCTCCTAGGCACTCCTGCCTCAGTCCAGGTTCCAGGGGGCTTTGAATCTGGCACTGCCGCTGACCTTGCACGTGACCTTGGGACTCCCCTCATCTCTTGGAATTGGGGTTCCTCCGCCTATGGAAAGGGGGTTTACAACAGGGAAACAAGTGAGCAGAGAGGGCGGGGAGCAAGCGGCAACAGTGGGGCCCACAAGGGACAAGGGGTGTGGGGGCCAGCACGGAAGGCTTTGGGGTGCCGAGGAGCCCCTGGGAGGGGTGATAGGGTGGGGTGGAGGGCGAAGCAGGGACAGAGGCCAAGAGGAACTGGCTGGGAGGGGCGGGAAGACAGTGTGCCCGGGTCCCCAGCCCCACCCAGGGTTCCTGCCGAGCCCAAGGCGGGGCGTGTGGGGTGCGGGGTACCAGGGCAGAGGGCAGATGCTGCTGGCCCCAGGGAGCCTTGCGCTAACTCTGGGCTCAAGGCGGGGCGGGGATCTGGCGCCCCTCTTTTGCCTTGTGTGAGGCCCTGCAGCCCGACAGAGCGCTCCCTGCCCCACAGCCAGCCCAGACCCCACACCCCGTCTCCCCTCTGACCCCGAAGCCTGAGCTACCAGGGAGCTCCGCCGGCGTTCTGGGGGGCACTCCACACCTGCACCATCCACCCCCGCTGGAACTCTCAGTCTTCCTCACGGATCCTCCTACCTCTGCCCTGCTAAGTCAGAGGGATCCCGTCCCTCCTCCGGTCTGAGCCCTCCATGACTCCCACTTTTCTCAGAGCAGAAATAAGTTTCCACAGTGGAATCTGAGGCTCCCAGGATCTGCACCCTGGTCTCAGTCTGCCTGGATCTCTCTGGCTCCACCAGTGTCTCCCTTCTCCACTCATCTGGAGCCACAGTGACCTCACCCCTGTGCCACAATGCACCAACTGTGCTGGGGCCCCAGGGCCTTTGCACGTGCCCTTCCCCTGGCTCTCCTGGCGGCTCTCCTTGTCACACTCCTTGTTTGTTCCCTGGCCAGCCCTGCACTCATCTTACCTCATGCTGTTTTACTTTCTTCCTAGGACTTATCACTCACTCTAGAAATCACCCTGCTTGTTTATCCTCTTTTTTTTTTTGGTACTGGGGATCGATCTTGGGGCCTTGAGCTTGCAAGGCAGGCGACCGAACCGCTGAGCTAAATCCCCAGGCCATGAGCTAAGTCCCCAGCCCCATCCTGTTTCTTGTCTGCCTCCTTCCCCTGGAATGTCACCATCACCAGGTGGGGGTTTTGTCTGCTTTGTTCACTGTTGCACACCCAGCCCCCAGCACAGGCCCTGCCTGGAGTAGGCGCCCAGGAAACACTCACGAATGAGGAAGGAATGAACATTTTTTGCAGATGAGGGGACTCAGGGCCCTGGACTCGCAGTCCAGTGCTCTTGCTGCTGACTCGCTTCAGCTCTGGAGCGGCAGCTGCCTTTGCCCAGCCTGTGCCCCCCGTGCGGCGGGGCTGGAGGTGAGTAGGGCATGGTGGCTGCCATGGCCGGGAGATCGGGTGGGCTGGGTGGTCCTCGGCTGCAGGAGGCATTCGCACACACAGCCGGTGGGCAGGCGGGGGTCCTTGCTTCTGGCCCGGGGCTGTAACGGCCACTTACCCTGCTCAGCGGGCCGCGTGTGGGCAGGGCAGTGGCCAGGCTGCACCCGCCTCGCCGGGGCCAAGGGCGCCGTCCAGCTGGGCCTGGAGGCTGACATTCCAGGCGCCGTCCCTGCCCACGGTGGGGGAACCTGCATGGGGCGGGGTGGGGCCACAGGCTCAGGCCTGACAGACGGCTCAGCCTTCCAGGCTGGGTCGCTGACCGCCACTTCCTGCCAGCTCCTTGGGGCACGAGGTTGGAGGGCGCCTCTGCCCACGCCGAGCGGCCTCGCCTCCCACCTCTGCCTCTACGGGTGCTGGCAGCGACCCCTGCCTCAGACCCTGGCTCCCAGCCTTTCCTTGGGCCCCTGCCGCCACACCGCTCATCCTGTTGGTGCTGAAGCCCCCGCCTGCTGCAAAATTCCCCTCCACAGACAGCCAAAGGGACTCCTTAAAACTGTAGGTCAGCCTGCTCCGTTCCCCCAGCGAGCCCTTCCCAGAGATCCCACTGCGCTGAGAAAAAGCAGTCAAGTCCTCCCCTGGCTCCCCAGGGCTCCCTTCTGACTCCATCTGTGTTCTCCCCATGACTTCCCCACACACCCTTCCCACCACTCTGGCTTCTTTGTTCCTGAAGCAGCTCATGCTTGTGCTGCCCCAGGGCCTTTGCACTGGTGTTCCCGCTGCCTGGAACATTCTTCCTCCAGGTGCTCTCTCCCTACGGAGCCCCCTTTGAAGTTTTTACTTCTCCCCCATCCCCAGCCAGGTGCACAATGTTCCCTTGCCTGCTTGATTTCCCCCTGGGTGCTCATCTCTGGATGTGCTATGGTTTTTGTTCTGTTCTCTGATTCATCCTCAGGGGTTTTTGTCTGTGGTTCTCTGATGTGTCCCCAGTGTCTGGCACAGAGTACCCAAAAAACGTTTGTCGAATGACTGAATGACTAACTCTGAGTTGATGGCAGATAAGGACACTTATGTGACTGGCCACACATCCAGTCTGAGATGAAACTGAGAGAGGAGCCCAAGCTGGTCAGATGCTGGAGCCGAGGTGTTGGCTGTCACAAGCAGACCTGGGGCACTGAGCCTCGCCAGGCCCGGGCCAGGGCCTCCTGGAGGCTGATGCCTCCTCTGCATTCCAGGCTCCCACCCAGGTCCCGAGATTGCTATTTTGAGCCTCCCTGCTCTGAGGACTGAGTGTTCCCAGCAGGCGGCGTGGGCTAGCCCTGCGCCTGGGTGTGGCTGTCACCCTATTTGGAGCCCAGGGACCTTAACCTGCTGGCTGCTGAGGCCATGGCACAGCCTGCTCCCTGCCTGATGTCCCCTTCCAGAGCCCTGCCAGGGTCTCCCGGAACAGCAGGGGCTCACCCTCCCCTGGCTTGTGTCCCCCTTCCTGTGTGTCCCACCCCTGCCCCTCCCGCTGTGTGACCTTGGGCAGGTGGCTCACCTCTCTGGTCCTTCCCCATTCCGCCTGTTTACTCTCCGTGGGTCTATCCACCTGTCTTCCCCCCCCCAGAACCCAGCTGCCCCAGGGCAGGGACTTTTGTCTTCCCTGTCTGCGCTGTATCCCTGGCTCAGTGTCTGGCACACAGTAGGTGGTCACTAAGCGTCTGTGAAAAGAACAGATAGGGAATAGCGACTCCTCGGTGGCCCAGGGAGGGGCCAGGCTCCGCCTCATCCCTGGAAGCTGTCCTTTGGGTCACAGACGGGGAGACTGAGGAGTTCCCCTGTAATGTCACATGGCGTCAGCTCCCGAGCTGGATTCTAACCCGGGACTGAGGGATGGGGTGGCGCTTCTGAGACCGGCGGTCCAGGTGAGGAGGCGCCGGCCCCAGAGCCAACGGGAGGTGGCTGAGCCCCTTTGGGATCCGACTCTCAGTTCCTGCTTCCGGCTCCCTCTGCCCAGTCTGTCCATCTCTGTCCCTCTGCAGCCTTCCCCTGTCGGCGTTGGGCTCCAGTTCCCTCTCAGCCCTCTCCCAGTGGCCCCCAACCCCCAAGAGACTACGCCCTGCCACCCTGCTGCCTGGAGGAGGTGCCTCGAGCTCCACCTTCTCCTCTGTGCCTGCGCCTGATTCCCGGATTGGCCCCCAGTGGCCTGCACCAGGGAGTGGAGCAGTGGCCACTGCCCTCAGGGTGTGGTGGGAAGGGACAGCCCGAGGGCCACGCATGCTCTCGGGCTCACTCCAGGGCCCCCGATGCCCTGGGGCTCCCCCAAGGCTCTCCTGGTGCTGGGCTGGCTCCCACCGCCTCTGAACTCCAGGGACTTCTAAATGCACCCCTCGCCCCAACCCCGGACTTGGGTCTGCACCACAGGGGCCACCGAGAGGAGTCTCCTACTCAGAGACTCCTAAGCCCCACATCTTCCCGCCCAGCCCCCCAGGCCTCCCCAGGCTAGGAGTCGCCCTGAGTCTGTTCTAGTCGCTCCCATGCCTGATGGCTCCCCAGCTGCACCTTCCCGCTGACCCCAGCATCCCGCGCCTTGGCCATGGCGATGCCTCCCTCCAGCATCTCAGCATGACTGTCTAGACGGTGGCAGCCACCTCCTCCCTCTGCCGCCTTGAAACCTGTTCTCCACAGAGAGATACTACCCTCAGAGCCCAAGTCCAGTCCTGACCCTGCTGCTCATACCCTTCTCAGGGTGCCCAGGCCTTTCAGTAAAAGTCCAAGTCCTCCTTGGCCATAGGCCCCTTGGGGTCCACCCCCCAGCAAAACCTCCACCTCTCTGATGACCACGATTCCTCCCACTCTCTGACTTCCAGCCTTGACTGCTCCTTGCTAGCCCTCCATAGGCTGGGTCTTCCCACCTCAGGGCCTTTGTGTGTGCTGTGCCCTTTGCCTGACCCTCATCTACTGTGCATCACCCAGGGCCTCCCTCACCTTCTCAGGTCTCTGCTCCATGTCAGCCCTTACAGCCTCCTCTGACTTGGGCCTTTCCCTCTGTCCCTGTCCATCATCTCTCACGATGCCACTGGCCTTCTATTTTTCCTTCCTAGATGGAGAAGATGGCAGAGGTAAAGGCTTCCAGGAGTGTGGGCAGCACGTGTGACCCCAGGAAGCCATGCTTCTCACTGGACCTAGGCGGACCCATTATTTGGCAGGTGGGCAAACTAAGGCTGCAAAACTGCTCCCATGTCCTGGCTTAGTGGTCTGGGGACAGGGGTCAGCCCAGACTCCTCGCAGCCATCCCACCTGACTGAGCAAGGTCCCCAGTGCTGGTTCCCTTGGTGACCTCCAGGCCTGGAGGCTGGGTGAGGGCAGGGCTCAGCCTGGGTGGGCCAGGGTCGGGTTGGGTCCCAGCCTAGCCTCTGCTGGGCCTGGCTCCCTGCAGGGCACTGGGTTGCACAATCATACCACCCACTGCTGTGAGCGAGGTGGTGACACACTCTGGGAGCCACCCTTTGACCATGCAGCCTGGTCACACCACGGGGCCTCAGTCAGCAGGAACGCGGCCCTACTCAGCCTGACTTGTGTTCTGCTCCCTGTGCTGCCATTTCTGGGCTGTGTGACTCTGGACAAGTCATTTCCCCCTCTGAGCCTCAATTTCTTCTTCAGAAAGAGGAAATAATAATAGTTCTCGGCTTCCTGGTTGTTGGGAGGATATGCTCTATCCCTGCAACACTAGCCCTCTGGCTCTCGCTCAGAATGGCCAGGTGCTTCCCACCCCAGGGCCTTTGCATGTGCCATTCCCTCTGCCCAGAGCACTTTGCTAAGGCCAGCTTGCTCCTGTACCTCCTCTGGGCCTCTGCTCAACGTCATGGCCAGGGAGGCCCTGGTCGCCATACCCCTCCTTGCTGAACTGGTCTCTATAGCTCTTGCCACTGCCTGATACACCATGATTTTCCCTATTTACCTGTTGACCCTTCCAGGACAGAAGCTCCAGTTTTGTCTCTCTTTGTCATGACTGTGTCACCTGCCTGCAACAAAGCACCTGGCACAAGGAGATGCTCCATAAAGAGCCATACAGTGAAGGGCCTGAGATTTAGCTCAGTGGTGCCATGCCTGCCTTGAAAGTGCAAGGCCCTGAGTTCGATCCCCGGTACTGCAAAAAACAAAACAAAACAAAACACCAGACAAGAGCCATAGGGTGAGTGAATGGATGAATGAATGAACAAGAAGTGCTTAGCTCCAGGTTCTGCACTTAGTAAGTACTTGAACCCAACCAGTGTATTAGTGTTATTTATTTTATTTTATTTGGTGCTGGGAATTGAATCTAGGGCCTTGCACCTAGCTACATCCTCAGACCCCTTTTCATTCTTTTTTAACATTTTGAGACAGGGTCTCATAAGTCACAAAGTTGCCCAGGCTGGGCTCAAACTTGTGATCCTCCTGCCTCTGCCTCCTGAGTGGTGGGATTAGGGGCATGCACCGTCTCACCCGGCACTGGTGTTATTTTTGGTTGCCGCTTTCTAGTGCCCCTTTACCCCGGCCCCCTCAAATCCAACCCTCACCAGCTGGTGCCCTTGCCTTCTCTGCTGCCAGCCCTGGCCCAGCTCCCAGCTCCTGCACAGCCTCGCCCTGGGGTCAGGATGACCTCTTTCCATCCCGGGCCTGCAGACCGGCTCTCCTGGGCCTGGCCTCGGGCTCCTCTTCCATCTTGGGCAGAGGCTTCTGGTTTAGAGCAGTGCTTGCTTGGCAGCTCCCTTGAGCCCGGCCCACAGAGCACCCGTGGCCTTCCTCAGATGTTGCCTGATGTGACCTGGTTTCCACACAGACGGGGGCTGTGGGACCCAGAGGGGCAGCCATATCTGATTTCTGGCCTTTGGGGCTCCTAGAAAGTTTGGAGCAGAGTTCAGGACTCTGAGCCCATTGCTTTTGGAAAAGGGCTAGGGCTTGGATCGAACCTTAATATGGGCTTTGGAGCCAGGTTTGAATCTCAGTCGCCCACTTGCTGGCTGTGTGACCTGAGGCCTGTCCCTTGGTCCCTTTAAGCCTCAGTTTCCTTATCTGTAGAATGGCCTGCTGATGCTCTCGGCTGTGGGGATGTTAGGGAGGACAAGCACTCCAGCGCTGCTGGCCCCTGGTGTCCCTGGCCCTGCCCGGGGCCCAGCCCTGTGGCTCTGGGACCTGGGTTCCTGGCCTCTGCAGGGCCGCCTGGCCGCCTCCCTGCCATGACGCTCCGCCATCCCTGGAGACCGCCCGCTGCTCTCGTTTTTCCCTTCGTGACGTCTCTCTCTCCTCTTCCTGGCCTCACTTCTCCAAAACCAGCTTGTTTTTGTTTTCTGTTTTTACGGCTCCATAAATGAGTCACGGGCCTGATTTGATTTAATTTCATTGTAATTGTTATCTTTTCGAGCTTGTTTTTTTCCACTCGGTTACTCACAAGACCGCAAAACCTAAACAGGACGGGGCCTTCCCTGACCTGGCCTCCCGCTCCTCAGGGATGGGGCCAGGGTCCTTGGCTCCTGGAGACAAGGTGGCCTTCCTGGGGGAGAGGCCAGGGCCGAGTCCCCGCTGTCCTTGCTGCTGGAGAACTGGGAGCGCCTGGGCCTGTTCCCCAGCGTCCTCAAGAGCTCAGACACCTCGAGCCAGGAGGCGACGTGGCGGGCGAGGTGGCTGGAGGGGACTTGGGTAGCCGGAGAGAACAAGCCTATCTCTGGGGATGGTCGCTTCTTAGCCCGCACGCGGCCCAGATCTTCCCACTTCTTTAGAGAAGCCAGAATCAGGTCGTATGCAAAAAGTCCTGATTTATAAATGTTGGCCAAGAAATTAAATTAAACACAAATAAACAAAACCCAAATCCGTGGCTTGGTGTGGCCCCTTTGGCCCCTTCTGGTTTAGAAGGTTCTAGAAGAGCCGGCCTTGTCCACACTTCAGCTGTTGAGTTCCTCCCACACCGGGGCCCAAGCCTTTCCTCTGCCTGGAACTCTCTTCCCCTCCACCTCGGTGGTGCTTGGTGTTCCCGGGCACCAGCTTCTCCTGTCTTCCTGTAGCCGCCTGGTTACCGTGTTAGGCGATCAATATTTTAGTCATTTCTCCCACTGGACTCTGAGCATGGGGGTTGGCACCAGCTTTGTCCCTTGTATTTCTAGTACCTGTGTCTGGTAGGTACCTGCTTGGCTTTTGTATCCACGTTGTCTTTCATGGAGTGATTGTCTTGTTTATATGCAATCAATTTTAGTATAGGCAAATTAGCCTCTTCATGGTTAAAAATCATAACAAATATTTTGTCTGCTTTGTTATTTGTTTCTAAAATGGGACAGGATAACTCTTCAGCCTTTTAAAAACCGAAGATGTGGAGCTGAGCCCTCTCTGGCCTTGGAATGGGCTCAGGACCCACGTGGCCTTGAGTGGTCAGTGCTGTGGCAGGACCCCAGCCAGGACTCAGGGCTGCTCCTGGAAGCCTGAGTGGGGCCATGTGACCAGCGCCCACCAATCACAGGTCTCCATGCCAGATTTATGAATCAGAAGTTGGAAGTGTCGGGAGGGGATTGCTCTGGAGTCTGTCCTGGGTGGGGCCGCAGCTGGGCTACTTTTCCTGAGGCTGCAGTGGGCCAGCTCTAGGGGCAGAGACCAGTGTCCGGCAGTGGTCACACTGCTGACTGAATCATTTGCTGAAATGACTCTCTCCATAATTATGCCAGGGAGGTCAAACACAACTTAAAGGATGTTGCATTGTGCTGTCACGCAATTCCGTTTGAATATATTTAAATATATCCACACTTGCTTCACTGTGTCCATTCTAAGAGTTTGTGTGCACCACAGCGATTATGCGATAATCATGTCAGGTCAAAGAGAAAATCAGTTTATTTTCACCATTTTTGTCCCTACTTCTCAAGACGGAGTCCCAGTCAAGTCCCTAAGGCCAGTCTTTATCCTGGTTTTGCACCCAGTCCTCATTGAATAATTCACTTTATGTGGCTTTTTCCTGGGGCAAGTTGTCCACCTTTATTTATTTTCTGAGCTGCAGCCTGAGGCTCCCAGCGCCGCCCCACAGCCCCACTCTCAGGGCCTCAGAGGCTCCCCTCCCTCTGTGAGGACATGGGGACGAATGAGGTGCTGTCCTCCAGGGGCGGAGGGGCCGACTCCAGGGCCACAGTGCTGAGACTGGAGCCCACGGAGAGCCAAGGTCGCCACAGTCCTGACCTCAGCCTTTGCTGCTTCCTGGTCCAACCCAGCCTCGCCGGCTCTCTTGCCTTCCTGGTCTTTCTCTCCTGGTCAGGCTTCAGTGGCACTGATGTCCTAATGGGAGAGACAATGAGGGAAAAACCAGCGAAGACACTGTCAAGGGTGTCAGACACGGGCCAGAGTGGGCCAGGCTCCTGGGGGCTCTGTGGAGCCCTGAGCCGGAGGGAAGCAAAATGCTCGGCCCAGACTGTTCCAGGTGCTGGGAGCAGTGGGAGCATGGGCCCTGAGGTAGGGAAAGCTCCACGGCTGGGGACAGATAAAGAGAGAGGTTTGTTTGGCTGAGGGAGCCAGGGAGACAGTTGAGGCAGATGAGGTCAGACAAGCCAGCTGGGTCTCCACAGCCCGGCGGGGGCAGCAGGAGGAGGGTGACTTCCTCTGGGGAGGGGGACCTTTGCCAGTGTGCACCCAGGGAAATGTGTCGGACAGCGTCCACTGCAGGCTCTCAGCCTCGGCACTGGTGACTTTGGGCCCAATGGCTCTGCTGTGGGCTGTCCCCTGCAGTGTGGGGTGCTGGCTTCCACCTTCTAGATGCCAGCAGCACCCCACCCCTGTCCAACCAAATACTGCAGACAGTGCCAAAGGTGGTGTTGCCCGCACCTAGAGCCCCGGGTCTCACTGGAGCCCTTGGGCTGGGAAGTCACTACAGGGGCTGAGGATTCTGTGTTGGGGCAGGGACGGCAGCAGGCAGGACAGGGTGGCAGGGAGGTGGGAGCAGTGGTGGGCTTTGGACCTCAGTGAGGAGAGGTGGTCAGGATGTGTTGGGCTGGGGGCGGGAGGCCCTGGAGGGGGGTGCGGGATAGCACTGTCTTAGCTCACTGAGATGAGGGGAGGGCTTGGGGCACCTTGGGGGCTCCCGGTCCAGGTGCAGGTGCGGTGGGTCTGGGGCAGAGCTCTGAAACCAAGCTTCAGAGAATTTAAATGTCTAGAAGCCGTACTTCGGGTGGGGGTCTCCTGGGGGTGGGCAGCGCCCCTCACTCTGGCTGGGTGAGGAGGTCAGGCTAAGATGCTGTTTCGGGAAGAAATTCTGAGGCTGAAAGCAGCATCCCGGATGGAGCAGGCCTGCAGTCGGAGGCATGAGCCGGGCTGGGCAGGGCAGGGCAGGCACTCAGCTGTTTTGGGAGTAACCACGCGTAGGGTCAGATGGCCAGTTCTCCAGGAGAGGCTGCAAATCTGGATTGTTATCTGAAGCTGACTTTTGTTTTTTGGTACTAGGGATTGAACCCAGGGCCTTTGCACTGAGCTACATCCCCAAGCCTTTTTTTTTTTTTTCTTCAAATTTTGTTTCTGAGGCAGGGCCATACTGGGTCTCCAGGTTGCCCAGGCTGGCCTCAAACCTGCGATCCTCCTACCTCAGTCTCCCATCCTAAGTGCCGCCTGGTGTGAAACCTAGTGATCTTTCAGCGTTGCGGCAAATGCACAAATACACAGGTCAGCTGTGGCTCGAGGGCCTGTATGTGCCAGAGCAGCTCCAGGCCGGTTCTGCTGCAAGGTGAAGGTTCTAGACAGTGTGCTCACTGAGGAGCTGGGAGCACCAGGGACTGTCCAGGGAGGCACAAGCAGAGGGACTGGGACAGGATGCTCAGGTGAGGTGCTGATGGCCATGGGTGGAGGAGGAGGTCAGACCTGGGCTGGAAAGATCACAAAAGCACTTAAAAATATCAGTAATTTTGCTCCCGAGACTGTTTGGCAGCACGCAGCTCATTTATTTTATTGCCAACTTGGGGCTCTTGGCAAGCCCGGGGTGCACCAGGGGACGTTTGCCCAGCAAGAAACATTCTCGCCGGCAGGTTGTTTTCCACCAACACAAAAGTTTTTTTAAATACTGAGAAATGCCATGCCGGACTGTGAGCATGGAGTGGGTGCATTGAAGATGTATTAATTTTAACCTACTAGGTTTTGTGAAGTATTTAGAGACAAGAAAATACAAAAACAAATCCCCCTGGTGTGGATTTTCCACCTCACAGCCGCCAAAATTTGTGACCAAGACAGGACTCAGTGCTGGTCGTCCCCGTGGCTCCGTCCTGGTGAGACCCAGGAACAATCACTGTATCCAGGGCCCACACAACACCCAGCCCTGCTCTGCCAGCTCCTTGACCTTGCCCGCTGCATGAGGAGGTGCTAACTCGTGGGCCGTGTTTCAGAGGACAGAGAGGTTAAGCAACATGTCCGAAGCCACACAACCAGCAAGCCACACAGTGGAACTCGAACTCAGAGCCCACACTCGAATCTCTGCTATATAATAATGGCCTGTATACCCACCTATGCTGGCTGCCTGTGATACATCAGAACCCCCATTTATCAGATGGGGAAACTGAGGCTCATAGAGGTGGAGTCACTTTGGGGTCCTATGGTGGGAAGGGATGAAGTCAGATTTGCATTCCCTGCTCCAGCTGTCTCCTCTGCTGACGGTGATGACCTGCCCACCCTACAGGGTCCGAGGGAGGCTCACGAGTGGCACATTGCTCATCTGGCTCAGTGCCTGGCTTTTAGTAGGTGCCTTAAAAATGACAGCCGAAACTATCTGTGTGAAGGTGGCCACACATCACATGTGTAAATTCACGAAAGGCACTTAGGGCAGTGCCCTGCACATAGTAGGTGCTCAAGAAATGCTACAGGCTAAGACTCACCTTTGGGGACGGACAGTATCCTTCCGATCCTGCCTCCTTCCAAACTGCCTTCCAGTCAGAGAAAACTGGCCCTAGGGTCTAAGTCATGAACGGGGTGGGATGGGAATGATTCAAGGCTTCCTGCCCTCAGTCAGTGCACTGGACGAGGAGACCAGAATTGGAGATTTGAACCCTGGAACTGCTGTGTGACCTCTCGCAAACACCTTGCCCTCTCTGAGCCTTGGTTTCCCTTTCTGTCGACCAAGACTGGGCCATGCTGCCCTGGGAGATGCCAGCCCCAAATGGGGCTAGGGGCAGCTCCTCTGTCCCTGTGGATGCCAGTCCCCCTCCTGCCTCCCGAGCAGCGAGCCCGCCTGCCTGGCTCAGCTGTGATGACGAACCAGCCAATCTGTTTACTGAACTGGCTGACCCCTTCCGGGAACTCAGCCTGCGCTTCCCAGAACTCCCGTATTAATGACCCGGAGCCACATGACAGAGCATGACACAGCACTTTTGGGCACAAGGCCGGGCCCAGAGGGGCGCGTGGGGGGCTCAGCCCGGCCCCCAGCCCGGCCAGCTGGTGAGTCACCCTGGCCTCCCACAGCTCTTGTCCCCGCCCTCTGCCGCCCGCCCCAGCACCTCCCCAACCTGCCAGGACTACCCAGGACCTTGGACCTCTGCCCCGTGACCTTAGGGTGATCGGGCTGCCCTCTGCGACGACACAGGGTGTCATGAGGCCCTGCGGGCTCACTGTGTGTCCCCTGAGCTCTGCTCTGGGCAAGAGCACATCTCAGTCTGCACCAATTTGGTGGGGGATGCGGTGGGGTGGGAAACTGAGGCCCAGAGGGGGGAACACGTCCTCCTGAGGGTGGATGCAAGCACGAGGCAGAGGGAGCCCAAGCAGGGCACGGACCCCATGTGGTTCCCCTCTCACGGCAAGGGTGGCATCCTGCTCAGGCTGCTTCTTGGCAGGACAAACTGAGGCACAGAGGCTGTGCTGCCCACCCAAGGAACTGGTCAGCTCTGGACAGCACTCAGCACCACACCTTTGCTCACAGCTGTCGCTGGCACCAGGGTGTCAGGGGTTCAAATCCTGATTCTGCCCTCCTAGGCTGCAGAGCCTGGGCCTGTGGCCGCTGCACTGTGCCTCAGTTTTCTCACCTGTCTGCCCCGTACCTGGACCCTGATGGGCTCCAAGATTGGTGACTCCCTGATGGTGCCTTCTCAGGCCCAGCTCTCCTGAGCCACACTGGGGTCAGTGCAGGCCCTACTCCCGCCCAGAGCCCCGCACCTGCTGCTGCCTCAGGGCAAGGTTTGGGTGGGGGTTTTATGAGGCTGGGAACCAGACAGGCTCCAGGGCTCTGAGGGGCACTGAGTTGGCAGGAGCTGTGGTCTGGCAGCTGGGACTGGGCAGCAGTCTTCATCCCACAACCATTGCTTGAGCACCTGCTGTATACCAGACCCAGGGAAATGGCAACCAAGGTCTCTGCCCTCATTCTGCTGGAGGAGACGGTTGTGGGCAAGCAAATACACAGATAGATGTGGTGATTCCACCAAGGACAAGGGCAACAGGGACAAGCAGAGGGTGTGGGAGCTGGGCAGGTGAGGGAGGGCTTCTCTGAAGGTGTAATGTGGAGCATGGACCCAAGGAGGAGAGGAATTGGCCCCTGGGAGAAGAGACGTCCAGTTCCTACTTTAGACAGCAGGTGCAAAGGCCCCGGGGTGGGAACAGGCTTTGGGGGATTCTGGGAAAAGCAAAGAGGCCAGTGACGGAGGGCAGGAAAGAGACGAGCTGATGCTGGGGCAGCCTGAGGGCTCTGGTCCAGGTCGGCAGCACCTGAGGGTCGTGAGCAGGGAGGGAACCCACGTGATCTGACTTGGGCAACAGAAGAGCTTCACCCACTATTGCATTCAGATTTTGTACCCAGTCCATGGAGGAGCTGAGGCTCAGGCTGAGCTCATGAGAAGGTTGGTGGCAGCGTGGGGATGAGAAAGACATGCTGAGTCCCAGTTCAAGCCGACACCCCCGAGAGTAAGGAAGCAGGAGACAGCTGAGGATCGGCAGAGTGGGGCCCAGAACTGCGAGCTGGGTTAGGGGCGCGGGGAAGCCTGGCAGCCCAGGCTGGGCCAGGCCAGCTCGAGGGACCCACAGTCCAGGGCAGGAGAGGGGGCAGGGATGTGGGCAGAAGGGCAGAGGGGCAGAGGTGCGCGCGCTCCTGCCCTGCTCCTGTCCCGGCTCTGGGACATCCTCGCTGTGACTTAGCCCAGCTGCCTCAGTGAGGGGAGGTGGCTGCCCTCACCTGGGAACAGCCCTGGAAAGACCCCGCCCCAGCTAAGCGGGAGCCTTTGCGTTTTCATTCATCCACACAGTCATTCGTTCTGTGTGCTTTGAGCTCCTACTATGTGCTGGGCCCTGGACCGAATGCTGGGGACATAGCAGGGACAAATGTCAGGCCTTGGCGAGGCTGACAAGGAGGCAGTGGGGAGCCAGAGGCCTGGGCCGGCTTCTGGCTCCTCCTTTGGCTGTGCGACTCCGGGTGAGTTGCTGTACCTTTCTAAGCCTTGTCTGTGAAATGGGCTAATTAGTTCCCTTGGGGTCGTCGTCCCGAGGACAGATCTGTTCCTAGATGGAATATGCTTAGCACAGAGCTCAGCACACAGGAGGCACTCGGTGATGGAGGGAGATGCACAGTGAGTGAGTGTGGGTGGGGTCAGCGACTGCAGTGAGAAGTGCAGTCGCTGCTCTTCGCACCAAGTGGGAGCCCAGTAGGTGCTCAGGAAGTGCTTCTCCTCTGTCTCCTGCCCAGCCAGCTCTGGAGGCGAGAGGGGCCTGAGGTTTGGAGCCTGCGTAGAAGACAGGAAGTTGGGTCTCCTGAGCTTTGGGGTTGTCCCTGGACCCCCTGCCCCCATCCCTGCACCCCATCCCCGCATGCTCTGCAGCCTGGGTGGCTAGGGCGAGCCGGGGCCTGCCCAGCAGGTCCCCAGTAATGACACTCATTACACAGGTGTCTGGCAGTGCCATGAGGGGAGTGAGGGCCCCAGGGGCCGCGTTCCCATGGCACCCGGCCAGCCCACCCCAGGCCCTTCCTCATCCTTTGTGAGCCTGTGCCCAGGGCGGCGGGTGGGGGGAGACAGACGGGCACTCGGCCAGCTGGCACCCAGTGAAGGGAGGGAAGCCAGGGGCGGGGCAGGGGCGGAAGGGCGCTGGGGGGTGCACAGGTGTGCGGGACGGGTGGTGGGAAGGAGAGCGGTCCCTGCAGACGATGCGCTGCGTGCTGCTGGCCTGGCCTGGCCTGTGAGCATTCATTGGGTGGTTTCATCCACCCTGAGGGCGAGTCTGGGCTGTGCACAGGCCAGGTGACATTGTCGTGGAGCCCCACAGCCAGAACTCCGTGAACAACGCTGAATTGCGTAGTTCAAAATAGCTACGGGAGGGTTTTGTGTGTTCCCCGCACAAAAAATGATAAATGTTTGAGGCGATGGTATGCCGATGACCCTGATCTTCTCCTTGCTCATTGCCTGTGCATATTGAAATAGCACACGCACTCCGTAAATGTGCACAGTGCTGTCAGTTAAGCATAAAATGTAAAAATATATAGAGTTCCTAATCCTGAGAGAGATAAACAGCAAATTAGGGAACCAAGACATCCCAATATCCCAGTGAAGTTTTGATAAAGAAAAATAAGGCAGGGGAGAGAGAGAGACAAAGACAGAAATAAGGTGGGATCAGGAGGGCCCTACTGAGAGCGTGGCCCTGGTATAGAGGCTGGAGGGTGACCCACCAGACCCAGATCTGGAGAAAGAGTTCTGGGAAGGAAGAAAGGCAGGTGTAAAGGCCCTGAGGCAGGGCCCAGCTTGGGAAGTTTGAGACTGAGGCCCTGGTGGAGGAGGGAGTGGAGAGTGGGAATGGGAGGCCAGGGCAGGGCCTGGCTGCGTGACTCAGGTCAGCACTGTGGAGCTAGTCCTGAGGACTGTGACACAGACGGGGCTCTGCCAGGGCAGAGGGGTCCGGGAGCGCCAGGGCCAGGCCATGCGCTGTGGGAACAATTGGCTGTCAGAGGTGCAGACGGGAACGTGGGCTGCTCAATTTGTGTTTAAACCCATTTGCCTGAGTTCAAACCCCCTGGATCTTGGAGCCTGTTATTAAGCCGGCTGCACCCTGGGGCGCCTGCCTTTATCCCCAGACAGGGCCTGGCCCGCCTGCCCCGGGGTCGACCTTGGCCCCCAGGTGGAAGTGGAGGGCGGTGCTGCTGCACCCCACACCTGGCCTGCTCCAGCCCCAGGCACCCCGAGGGGCCCAGCCAGCTGCCCGGAGCTGGGAGAGTGGAACAGTCACCCTGCCCCTCCATGATGCCCACAGAGAGAATAGTGAGTCCCTGGCCTCATGGCAGGGAGCTGATGGCAGTGCCCAAAGTCAGTGTTCGGACCTCTTCCACTTCCTCCTTTGTCCAAAGCTGGCTTTTCCCAGCGTGACTCTGGCCAGGCTAGAGTGTAGTTTCTGGGCTGGCCAGAGAGCAGAGGAGGGTCCGGCTGGGAGGCCGCTCTTCCTGGCGTTGGACAGGAAGAACTGCCCAACAGCCAGAGAGTGAGTTCCCCATCGCTGGAGGTGTACAAGGAAATTCTGATAACAGCCCTCATGAGCTTACAGGAGGAGGTGCAGAGGGGTTTGTGTGAGTGAGAAACCGCTCCCTTCTAGCCCTGTGATTTCACAGGACCTCTGTCCAATCCTCGGTTCAGACCTCACTTTCCCCAGCAGTAATTTTTAAGAAAGAAATAATAAACAGAGTGGGTTTGTTAAAAAGACAGCCTTGATCATGAAGCCCCTGGTGCCAGCCTTCCTGGGCTCCCCAGTCCTTGGGAGGCTGCTGCAGGCCTGCCCTGAGGCCCCAGCCACCCAGTGCTGCCCTCCACCCTCCGCTGTGACCTGAGACCCCTCCCCGTGGTCCTCCTGCCTCAGGCGTGTGCAGAGCTGTGACCATTGGATGGCAGGTCTGGCTCACGTTTTTCATGGGTCACATCTCCCGCCAGCTCTGCGGGCAAACACTATGATGGGACCCATTTTACCGATGAGGAAACTGAGTTTCAGAGAGGGAGAGTCCCTTATCCAGAGCCACACAGTGTGTGAATGCAGAGGAGTCAGGATTCAATCTCAGGCCATGTGGCCTTTAGCATCACTCTCTTCTTTCCCGGTGCAACTCGTTTTCATCTTCCAAACCTTGCTCAGCAGCCGCCTCCTCCTGGCAGCCCTCCTGACTCCCTCCCTCCCTCCCGGCCCTTCTCCCTGCCTCCCCGCACTGCACTGCGCTGCTCACAGCTCTTTCTCTCCCGAAGCCCAGGGATGACAGAGGCAGTGACCTGCACCCTCACTCATGTGCCCTCGGGAGAGACCTGGCACCACCAAGATCACAAACACAGGGCGGCCCAAAGGTGTGCTGGGTCCTTCCGATCCCACCCCTCCCACTCCCGTCTCTAGGCAGCCGGAGGATTTCATCTCCAGAATGGAGTCTGAGTGGAATCGTCCAGTGTATGCTTGCTTGGCCTTCTTTACCTCCGCATCATGAGTCTGAGAGTCATCGTGTCCGAGCCGTCCCGGCCTTTTATGCATCCCCTCCCCTCATGAGCCCTGAGGAGCAGGGGCGCTGTCTTACGCATCTCTCTGGCCGGCACCCAGCTCGAGGCGGGCGTACAGGAAGTGCCTAATAAATGCCGACTGCCTGCCTGGAAGGAGGCAGTGTGGGGAGGAGCAGGGGGAGGGTCAGAGACTGGCTCAGAGGCGGCCGGCGGGGAGGACCGGGTGGCCTATGGCCGTCTCTGAGGGACTTGGGTCCAGATCCGCCTAGGCGGTGCTCAGGGTGCCTTTGTCTGGCCTGGGCCCCGGGCTGGCCCTGTTCCCAGCTGCTCGGTGCCCCGCTCTGGCGGGGGGCAGGTGGGCGGCTGGAGGAGAAGTGGCTGCCCAGCCCTCCCCAAACCAGTCCAACTCCTTTGAGCAGTTTCTGGAGGTGCTGGAGCTGAGTAAGGGAGAGGGGGAGGCAGCGGCAGCAGCCCAGCCAAGGAGGAGGAGGAGGAGGAGGAGGAGGAGGAGGAGCAGGAGGAGGAGGAGGAGGGAGGAATCGTTTAATTAGTGAATATTATAGGGAATTTCCAGTTCATGCCCCACCAAGCTGGGCAGAAGGGCCCACAATTACTCAGATACCAGCCTTGGCCTCCAAGGCTCAGCACACCCAGAGGCCTCCAGGTCCCCATCCCAGGCTGGGGTCCCACCCAGTGGGGACTAAGGAGCTGCATTCGAGACACAGCCTGCACCCTAAGCGCATGCTGCCTCCTGCGCCCGGCTTTGCTGATGTGATCGTGGCCCATTTCCAGGCTGAAAAACTGAGGCTGGGAGCTGTGCACTGGCTGAGGTCACACAGGGGCACTGGGGAGTAGGGAGGGCTTAGAGGCAGGAGTCCTTTGGAGGGACTCGAGTAACAATAAGTCTTTTGATTTTTATTTATTTATGTATTTTTTGGGTACCGGGGATTGAACTTGGAACCTTGTGCTTGCAAGGCAGGCAATGGAACCACTGAGCTAAATCCCTGGCCCTTTTGATTTTTATTGAGTGCCTACTGTGTGCCATGCGGAGTGCTCCATTCTGGGGACAAAGAACTCGGTCCCGGACATAAGTGGTGTATCCCATCTTACTTTACAACGGAAAAGTTAGGGGAGAGCAGAGACCATTTTGGGGGACTTTGTTTTCTTGTTCGTGGAGATAAGGAGTTTGGGCCAGACCAGTATTCCTCGAGTGGGCATCGGAAGGACAGGGACAGAGATTCTTAGGGACGTTAATAGGGGAGATGTGGAGAGAAAGTTCCCCATTCCGAGGAGCCTGGGAACTACGAATTTAATGACCTTTATGTTTGCTGCAGGCCTCCTCGGCCTTTAACACCTGTAACACCCCAGCCGGGGATGGGGTCTGTGAGTCATCCTCTGGGATGCACACTCTCCCTGTCCCTGTGAGTCCGGTTTGGGCGCCGCCTCCCCCAGGGAGCCTTCTCTAAGTTGCCAGCTGCACCCGAGCCTCTTTCTGGGAAGGTACTGCCCGCAACTCCCTTTGACCTTGTCATGTTTTCCACACTGGGTTGTAACTACCTGTTCCCATCACTTGCCTGTGAGCTTCTCCAGGGTGGGGCCAGTGTGATTCACCTGTGGTTCTGGTATAGGGACCAGAATGGGTGGGGGAGGATTTGGCACGGAAGGATCAGCGACGGTTTGCCGGATGGTCAAACGGGTGAGTTAATGATGGGGTACATGGGCGGATGGGAACTCTCCGTGGATGGGTGAAAAGAAGAGAGAGGAATGAAAGCATAGATGAATCAGTGAATGAAATGAACAGTTGAATTAATGAATGGGTGAATAAAATAGTGGATAAATGGGTAGATAGCTAGATGGGAGATGGATGGTTGAATAAGCAAATGAATGATAGATGATGAATTGTGAATGGGTGGTGTGGATGATTTCCACATGGTTCAGCACTGTGAATTATTGATGGTGAGTATATAAGCATATAACCAACTAAGTCAATTAATAAAGGAAATGATGGATGAATTAACATATAGCTAGATGAATAGTCACATAGAGGGGTAAATTAATGGATGAACTGCTGATATCAGGAGTGAAGAGATGAGAGGATGGATGGGTGGATGGATAGATGGGTGAGTGGATGGGTAGGTAGGTGAGTGAGAAGATGGATAGATGAGTGTATAGTAGATGAGGGGATGGATGTACGAGTGAATGCATCTCCTGAATTGAGGTCATCATGGCAGGTGGATCTCTGTACCCCTTCTTGATGCAGCAGTTTATCCAGATTTTGGATTTTGGAAGTTTGGTGAAAGCAGTAAATCATTTCTTAAGAAACTGCGCATAGACACAAAATGTTGTCACCAGTTTTATGGGAGCAGTGGTCATTGAGCCTAGGAGCCAGCTACAGATCTAGATGAGGAGTCCTTGTCAGTGTGATGAGTTTCTTTTCAGTCCTGGAGCCCCAACCTTGGGGAGGAGCCCAGGCCCAGTGGGTGAAGGTGGCTGAAGGGGCACCAGGGCTTCCCGAGAGTGCACTCACAGCGTTTCCGCAGCTCCTGTGCCTGCTGGGGAGAAGACTCTGTGAAAAGAAAGCTGCCTTTCAGCACTAAGTGTGCAGCACTTGGAGTGAGACAGATTTCATTTTTAGTCTCGTTTCTAATATGTAATGGCTGGGGAGGGGCTTAGGACCTCAGGGTGTGCCTAGAGCAGATGTAGGGGCTCAGGAGGGTTTAGGAAACCCATGGTCCCCAGGTGGAGTCCTGAGGGACACAGATAGGGTAACAGGCAGCACTGGGCAGAAGTAGCAGTCTGCAGAGGCTCAGAGGTGAGAAAGAGCATCCTGCCCTGGAGAGGGGAGGTGTGAGGTGGCTGTGGGTTTTGAACTTCCCTGGGAAGGCGAGGGGAAGATCCTAACAGCTGCAAGAAATAGTCAGTGTCACTAGGTGGCTGTGCCAAAGCAGGGACCCCTGGGGTCACCCAGGGGAAGGTGGGGCGCCAGAGGCAGCGGGACCTGGTGAGACTCCCAGGCCTTGGTGACCGAGGGGGGTGGAGGTCTGGAGGGGAGGCAGGGAGGACAGTGTACTGGCTTTTGGCTGTGGCTTGTGGGCAGTGACGGATCTGCCATGAGAGGGGAAATCGAGGCAAAGGAGTGGTCTGGGGGAAGGAGCTGAGTTCCTGTGGGAAGCACATGGACCCGTGGCCAGAGGCTGAGACAGCCAACCGGGTGGGGGCCATCTCAGAGAAGGGATCGCAGGGAGCACGAGAAATATTCACTCAGCAAACCCTGCAAGGGAACTTGTCTGCTGCTGAGACCAGTTGCCTGGCCCTGGCCTGCAGGAGGCCTTGGAGCTGGGAGGAGGGGTCGGTGCGCAAAGCAGGATAGCTGAGAGTTAAACCAACATTCCTTGGTGGACTCTGCAGGCTCTGGTCAGGCACCCGCCCCAGACTGTGGTTTCTCATCTGAAAATGCATCCCAGGGGACGCTGTGAAGCAGGGGCTCAGCACAGAGCACCCCACAGGCCCTGGGGACTACCTGGCAGGGCTCACCTGGCCCAGGAGCTGGAGCGAGGACGCAGGGTCTCCAGGCAGCACCTCCACAGCTGTGTCCCTCGTGGGACCTGAGGCCGCAGTCCCCCTCCAGGACCCTTCTCTCCTCTGTCCAGCTGGAGCCGCATGCGGGAGGCTCATCCCATGGGGTGGAGGAGGGGACCAGATAGCGGCCACCTCCCCACTGTCCCTCAGAGCACTGGCCACCGTCCCAGCCTTCAGCCCCGACTCAGGACGGGGTGGCTTTGCTCCCCGCTGGCTAAGTGAGTGGCCACTGCCGGCCCCTGGGGTCTTTGCTTGGCTGCACCTGAGCACTATGAATGAATGGAGTAAACACTTAAACGTGAAGGTGCCCAGCGAGAGCGGTGCCCGTGTTCATGGCTCCCTGGGGTAACAGGTGGCCAAGGGCCCTGTTCCTGAAAGGCCACCCTCGCAGGAGCCCTTTCCATGAGGCGAGGGTTCCGGTCCCCGCCTCCCCCTCTTGTCCCTGCAGCTGCCCTCTGCAGCTCCCTGCCCACACCCCTTTCCCCTGAGCCAGCCTCTCCCCGTGACCTGCCTTGGCCTGGCTGCAGCCCTGAGACAGTCCCCCCTTGTGTCTCTGGGACACCAGCAGCCTCTCTGTCCTAAGGTCCAGCACAGTGAGCGCCAGATGCACATCTGCTCAGGACGAGTCACCTGGGCCCGGC
Source organism: Heterocephalus glaber (assembly GCF_053883595.1). Lineage (NCBI taxonomy): Eukaryota > Metazoa > Chordata > Mammalia > Rodentia > Bathyergidae > Heterocephalus > Heterocephalus glaber. Next base: position 18,539,710 of record NW_028258410.1, on the reverse strand, counting down.
CACACCCCAGGCTCACCCCAAGGCACAAGGGGCCAGGCTGAGGTGTGGCCCGGCTGGTGGGGGTGGGGCCGGCCGGACGTGGGGAACAGCAAGGCCGAAAGCAGCAGGCCCAGTGTCCCGACTGCACTGGTATTGGCTGAGGGGTGGGGGAAGTTCAGGGGCAGAGGAGTATGGGCAGAACAACCCGAAAAACAGAGGTGGGAAGACATGAGTTCTCACCAGGAGAGGCTGTGTGACCAGGGCCGGTTTCCTTGCCTCTCTGAGCTCTGGCTTATGGAGAGACCCCAGGGGCAGCCTTCTGTGCAGATCCCTGGTAGGTGGCTGATGTGATGCCTAAACCCCAGCAGGTCAGCCTGGAGCAGAGGCAAAAATCACAGACTCTGGGGCCAGACTGACCTCTTGTTTGGGTGCTGGTGACCCCGGGCAAGTCACTTCTCTATTTGGATCCCAGAGGAAAAGTCATGACAAGCCCGGTTCCAGACAAGCCTTCACCAAATTTTCTGAGAAAAAAGAAATCCACTTACTGAACAGATATTTATTGAACACTTCCTGTGAGTCAGAGCTGGGGACACAGTAGGTGTTAGATGGTCAGAGGTCTCTGCCCCATGGAGTTCACACTTTCATAGAGCAAGCTGTCAATAAACAAGATAAGTAAGTTGTATATTACATGTGTTGGTGCTATGCAGAGAAAGAAGGCAGAAAAGGGAGAGGGGGTTGAAACAGGCTGGTGGGGGCCAGCCTTAGTGAGCAGGTGACATCTGAGCCATGATCTGCAGGAGGTGAGGGATGGTCCTGGAATGAACGGCAAGTGCAAAGACCCTGCAGCAGATGTGCAAAAGGCTTGTCTGGGGTGCATCTGGAAATGCCGGTGTGGTGGGGCCAGAGTGAGTGAGGGAGAGGGAGGCAGGGTTGTGGAGATGACGGTGCCCGGAACTTGCGTGCTGTTACAAGGATTTTGGCTTTTGTTTTGTAGGATGTGGGAGCCATGGAGGGTTCTGAGCAGAAGAGGGATGTGGCCTGACTAGGTTTTCTTGGGACCCCTCTGGCTGAGTACCCCTAGGCCAGGAGATGCCATAGCAGGAGCACCGAGCCTGCAGGGGAGGCGGCTGTGACAGTTGGCTTTTGGTGATCTTGTTCCTCCCTTGCTGTAAAGCCTTCATGGCTCTCTGTCACCACCAGACAATCCCAAGTTCCTTAGCACGCCGTTCAGGGCCCCAGTTATTACCCTCAGGCCCTGAGCTGAGCTAGAGTTGGAAAAGTGAGGGCGAGAAGGAGACCCCCGGCACCCCCGCCCCCATCTCTACCTGATGACAGGTCCAGGGGCCTCCACAGGCCTGCTGTGTGACCTTGGGTAGGTCACATGCCACCTCTGGGCTTTGCAAAGTCAGCAGATGAGGACCTCCATGCAGTGCCTTGTGCATTTGGGGGCCATGCATCTGGGGGCTGTGGCTGCACAGCTTTGCCCACATATGCCAGGCCAGCATGGAGCAGCCCTGAGCAGATGCCAGTGATATCTTGGGAAAAGGACGTCCTCAGCTGGGCACTGCCATTTGGTCACCCTGGCGTTACCTGAGTACCCACTGCATCTCTCCATCTGGCTCTGAGCAAAGACCAGACAGCCTGGTTCAAATCAGACTCTGCCATTCCCCAGCTGCACGATCAGGACAAGTTACTTGACCTCTCTGGGCCTGTTTCATTGGCTGTGAAAGGGGAGAGTAGCAGTGCTGCCTCCGGGGTGTGAGGGAATCAGCGGTTCGTGAGGCCAGCTGTTATCATCACCGTTAGTGGCCTGCCTTGTGGCCCCGGGTGTCCCTTCCCAGCCTGGGCCTGGGTTTCCTCCTCTGTGAGATGGGCCAATCATACACCATCTTGGGAAAGTGGCTGTCAGGATGACACGTGTCTGATGCATGTCAACAGCCCGGAGCAGGACACCAGCTCTGTGATTTTGTTTTCAAGATTTCAGATGCAGAATTTACTTCATTCAAAACCAACCACTCATCAGTGATCTATGAACAGTCCAAAGAAATCTTTGTGATTCTTCTAGTCAAACAAACGCCCTTTAGGTTTAATCTAACACAGTAAATTAATGAGATGAGGGAGAAAATGCCAGGCCTCCGGACAGTCGCTGCAACCAGAGCGCCTGTCTATTGTTTTGTTTTTTGAGATAGGGTTTTGCTCTGTAGCCCAGACTGGCCTTGAACTCACTGTGGAGCCCAGACGGGCTTCAAACTTGCAGCAATCCTCCTGCCTCAACCTCCCGAGGGCTGGGATGACAGGCGTGTGCCACCACGCCAGGCTGGAGCATGTGTCCTTCTAATGAAGAGTGGAGGATGAGCAACATGAGCGTTCTTGGGAGGTTGTGACAGCGTCTGGGGTAACTTCCCTTCCCTCTTCAGAGCTTGGACTCTTCTCTAACTGCAACAGCTCCCTGTCTGCCTGGCTCGCCCAGGGATTATGTTTTGGCTCAAACCCATCACGGCTACTATTTATTAAATGCCTCCTGTATGCAAAGTAATGTTTGTATCTCCCCTCCCTGTCCACCTCCTTCCCTCCCAGCTAGGAAACCGGTGCTGCCGTTTCTGCTTCCCGGGAGAGGACAGCGGGCAGGGCTGGGACGCTGCCCGGGGGACAAGGAAGTGGGGGCTGGGCGGGCCGGGCGGCTGTGATGTCAGAGCCCGGCCACAGGCGGCCGCCAGCCCACGGCTAGTGGTGCCCTCCCAGCGGCTGGCCTGGCCCAATTCCTCCCCAAGCCCCTCCCCTCATGCCCCCTTAACCCCTTCCCGGCCTCTCTTTCCCAGACAGCCATCCCTCGGGCCTGGCCTTGCCCACAAGATTCCCAGATTTCACAACTGGGGCTGGCGCTGAATCACGTACAGTAAGTCCAGGGAGAGAAACTCCCGGCTGCCTGGCGTCCCCACACAGGATGCCTGCCAAGCCCGCCCTCCCTCGATGGGCCCAGGGGCAGCCAGGGATTGTCCCTCTGGGCTGCTGACCGGCTGGGAGGCGCGGGGCAGGATGCACGGCCTCTCTGGGCTGTGCCAGGAGTTTGAGGGAGGCTGGTTTCTAGAAGCCCTGAGGCTCTGGTGTGCTGGGTGCAGGTCAGGGATGGAGGTGGTCCCGTGTCAGTCATGGCTGCCATCAAATGCTGGTGACCTGGAAGAGTGCCTAACTGTAACTCTAAGCCTTGGTGTCCTGGTCTGGAAAGTGGGGTAGTCCTGGGGCTGAGCTCCTGGAGTCACGGCAAGAACAAAGCAAAGGCCTGAGCGGAGCTCAGCACAGGGAGTGGCTGGTGCGTGACATCGGTCTGATGTCACTCTGAGGACCCTGGAGAGATCGGCCAGGCCTCCAATGCTGTCTCTCCTGGGACACCCGGCCCTGTGATGAGGATGACTCTTATCTTTGAAAAACGACTTCATTACATCAGCAAACATTTATCGAGCACCACTGTGTTCCAGCCGTGCTACTGGGTCCCGGAGACACAGCAGTGAACAAAACATTTTGCATGGAGCTTGCATTCTATTTGAGGGAATTGGGAATTTAAGGTCATTTTCCTGGGTGGTCAGGGATCTGCAGGACACACCTTGTGGGGCTGGGGTGATTGAGGGAGCCGGGTGCCACTCCCAGGACTCCTGGACAAACAGGGGAGGCCCCTGGGCACCTGAGTCAGGATGGGGCTCTGAGTGGAGGAGCTTCCTGCAGAGAGCCTTCAAGGGAGGGGCTGGATGTGGCCTCACAGCTGTGCTGAGGCCACCTGGGGAAGGCTGTCTCTTCCCACATGCGAGCCCAGGCCTGGGAGCTGCGGCTCACAGAGGACACCTTGTTCCCCAGGGCCCCGGAGGGCCAGGGGCCTTGTGCCCAGGCTGCAGCAGGGACTCTGGGCTCTGACTCACTCCCCAAGGTGGGGGGACCCAGAGGGCTGTGGGTGAGGTGGGATGGGGAAGCCCAGGGCGTCTGGGTAAGGTCTCCCTGCCTCTCACAGCTATGGACTTCCATGTGTGCGCCCCTGGTCTATCAGATGGGCACGTGCCGCCTACTGGAGGGACTGGAAGGGGAGGGGGCTCTGGGCTCAAGGTCCACCCTCAGCCCTGGAGGAGACCTCTGGGGAGCAGGCCTTGTGTTCCCAGCTGGACTGAGAGGTCAGGGGTGCATGTATGTGCACGTGCACAAGTGTGTGGGGAGCAGTGGGAGTCAAGGCTCAGGAGCTGCAGGTCCGGGCCACAGGCCATGGTGGCTCCCAAGGGCAGTTGGAGCCCTTGGCTTAAGCAGTGGCCCCCAAGGATGACCTAAAAATCATTTATTTTTTTCTATAGAAAAAGCCCTCTTCACCATTTTCCTTCAGGCTGTGGAGGCCAGGACAGCTGACAGTGAGGGTGGCTGTGTCACTCATGGCTTCACAGGGGCGCAGTCCGCGAGATGAGGCGGCCAGACCAGTGTCTACAGCACAGGTGAGTGAGAACCAGCCACAGCGTCTGGGACAGGCCAGGTCCTGAGCCCCATCCTACAGCGAAGCAGTGGAGGCCGGAGGGTGGGGCATGCTGCCCAGGCCCATCAGCAAGGAGTGGCAGAGCCAGGATTTGTAATTTAATTTGAGACAGGGTTTGGATAAATTGCCCAAGCTGGCCTTGAACTTGTGATCCTCCTGTCTCAGCGTCCTAAGAAGCTGGGATTGCAGATGTGCACTGCCATGCTTGGCTCAGAATGGGGATTTGAACCTGGGCCTGTGTGGTTTCTGCATACTCACACCTTGCCAGCTCTCACATAGTGCTGGGGGTCTTGAGGCCGGTTTGGGGGTCAAAGAGAGATATTCAAGCCATGTTAGACCCCACCTCCACTCTCAGTCTGGGGAAGGACTGGCCTAAGGTTGAACCGGACGCAGAGGTATCTCCAGCTGGGACCCCTGCCCCCTGGCCCGAAGGGGTAATTACCTGCCTGGTTAATGGCACCCACTTCCGGTACCTTTCATCAGGGTCTGCAGCTGCCAGGCAGTAATTAACCCTCACAGCACCCTCTGAAGTCTACACTCGAGGGAGACATATCATTAAATCCATTTTAAGGTAGGTAAACTGAGGCAGAGCCCACTGTGGCCTGGGAGCCTGTTGTTCCCTGTGACTCAGCAGCTAACTAACCTCTGCTTTCTTCCCACAGGAAGCAGCGGCTGGCTGGTGCCCTTCACCCTAGTCGGAGCTCGGGTCAGATCTTGGAAGGCCCTGGGGCCCCGCTCCCCACCTCCTGCTTCCCAGAGGCACGGGGCAGGATTCCAAGCCAATGGAAGGGCTAGAGTCCTGGGACAAGTCCCTGCCCTCCTCTGGGCCTCAGTTTCCTCCTTGATAATGTGAGGCCGCTATGCCCACCTTGTGATTTTGTCCCCAGCATAAAGCACAGCACCTGCCTATGACCTGCCTCCTCTCCCTCTCCTCGCTTAGCATCACTGGGCTCCTTACTGTTCCTTGAACTCACCAAGCCCCTTCATATCTCGGGCCTCTGTACGTGCAGTGCCATCTGCCTGGAATGTCCTGCCTTCCTGTCTCCCCAGGGCTGGTACCTTCTCATCTTTCTGGGCTTAAACATCACCCCCTCAGCCTAGAGAGCACCCCACCACCCCTCACTCTGCTTTCCTCTTCCTAATGAAGGGATGGAGGCATCTCACTCTTTTTCTTCTTTGTGCCGTTCTTAGCTCCACAGGCAGAGACTTCATCTGTCTGATTCATAGTGTGTTCCAGAGCTCAGCACAGTGTCCAGTATACAGTAGGTGCTTAAGAAACAACGGCTTCCCCTGCTTCCTTCTTTGCTAGCTCCAAGTCAGCTGGGAGCTGTTTTCCACCTCTCTTGTCCCTCCTTCCCCCTTGAGGACAAAGCAGGTACTGGACATGGGTTACTTGAAGGACTCAGGTAGTTTGAAATCTGAGGACGTGAGGCTCACAGTGTCCCCAGGCAGTGGGTAGGCGGGGACTCCAGAGGCCTCCAGTGCAGACGCCCTGTCCTTGCTGCCCTGCCCTCCTTCTCCTCGGGTCTGTGGGCTTGCTCTAGGCAGGTCTCCAGAGCCATCCCCACGCCCACACATCTGTCAGCACCCTTGGGGGAAAGAATCTGGAAAGGGGAGGGAGAAGAAGAAAAGAAAGCAGGGTGCAAGGGGGTGGGTTCAACACCTGTGTAAATAATTTGTCATCTTAAGAGGCATCGAGTACACTCACCTTTAGTGCCCGGTCCTTGGGCTTGTTTTCCTTGGCAAGGCCCCCACAGGAGTGGAATTTCGGCCAAAGGGACCCAATTGTCATCTTCTAAGCATGTTCCCAGGCCAGGGGCTGGGAAAGGCTCTGGCTGATTCTTCACTTCCGTCCCCAGAAGTACCGGAAGGTTCCTGGGATTTAGGACCAGCCTCCAGCTTTGGAAGCCGTCCCAGAATTCTGGAATGCTGGAATTTAAACAGCCTCCAGCCCATTTTGCAGAGGAGGAGCATGAGGCCCAGAGGGGGAAGGGGTTGGCCTGTGGTCACATGACATGTGAGGTCAGCTAGTTTGCTGGTGTAAGGGGACATTGTGGACCCCTCCATTTCCTACTGGCGAACCTCCTCTTCCACATTCCAGTCCTTGAGGTTTGGGGGGATGCCCCAGGCCTCCTGTCTCATAGGGTGCACTTGTTCTGCTGTAGTGACTGGTCCAGGGATGGTCATGTGACTAAGCTTGCCCAATGAGATTCTACCCTGGGACTTTGGTGCTGGGATGTGTTTGAGAAGGAGATGCAATTTCTCATCAGATTGACAGTGAGCAAGGGAAAAGCTACCTGAGAGACCAGCTCAGAGCTGGAGACGGTCTGAACTCCTGGATCCAGCCATACCTGAGATCACACATTCTTGGCCTCCCTAGTTTCATAAGCCACTATATTTCCTGTTTTTGGTGGGAAAGAGTTTGGCTGGTTTTCTGTCACTTGCACACAGAAGTTTCTGACTGATACATAGGGGAGGGAAAGGGGAGAGTTTGCAGGGAGAGGAACTAGGCTGACAGGGAACACAAAGCAACCATTTCCAGGGAGGCGTTATGAAGCAGGGAGAAGAGGAAGAATTTAAGAGTTTGTCAGGTGGCCGAGGTGGGAGAAAGGACATGGAACCACAGCGTGAAGGCTTGGAAGGGTGACTGGGCGGCAGGCTGTGTCCCAGACTTGTGCAGGGTGACAGAGGACACTGGGGAGAAGGGCACTGACTCCACCACTCCCCGACAGCTGCAGCTCAGTGAGGCTCCTCTGCATCTGGAGCTGAGCCTGTCCTAACCCCCACCCTGGCCAAGGCCTCAGCGTGCCATCCTGGACCCCTAGATGTGCTCCTGATTCGGTCCTGGGCACCATGAGTACCACACAGAATCACTTCAGGGTCCCCCAACACCGTGAGATCAGACTGGGTCCTGCAGCAGGAGTCATTCCTGCGGCAAATCTACAGCCTTCGGAACACTGCTAAACCCCGCTGTGTAAAGAGCAGACCCAGGCTTGGTCCCCTTGGGTGTGCCCGGCTGATTTCCAGCACCCCGCACGGATCTGCAGGAGGAGTGCAGAGCTGGAATCCACAGGCAAAGGACAGAGCCGCCTCCCCCAGCCCCCAATCTCTGGGCCCCGCCTCCGGAACCCCCTCACACCCATGGGTTGCACGCTTTCAGTCTTTCTCTCTGATCTGTTTTCTGTTGCTATAAATGTGCTTTTCCAGAGTGACACCTGTGGGAATCCCAGGGTGTCAAGCCTGGTTTCTCCTCCATGTGAGGCTTTTGAGAGGGGTGCACACAGCTGTGTGTGTCACTAGATGGTTCTTTTTTCATTGCCACATAGTACTCCATTGTATGGATGGGCCACAGGGTGTGTATCCAGTTCCTGGCTAAAGGATATTTGGGGTGTTTTCAGTTTTGTTTTGGTTTTTTTTGCAATTATGAATGAAGGCATCAGAAACATTTGTAAACTGTTTCACTGCAGAACTGTTTCTCCTAGCTGCCTCTATAATGCTTTCAACCCCTTAGGCAGTGTGTATAAATTTCCTCCCTGACACTGGCGTTCCTAGGCTTTTGCTTTTTTTCTTTTTAATTTCATCCATTCAAATAGGTGTGCAAAGCTGGGTGTGGTGGTGCACACTTGTAATCCCAGCACTGGGAAGGCTGAGGCTGAAGAATTGGGAGTTCAAGTCCAGACTGGGCTACATAGGGAGACCCTGGCTCAAGAAACAAATCACATAGGTAGATAGTGGTATCTCACTGTGGTTTTCATTTATACTTTCCTAAGGACTAATGATATTGATCATCTTTTTATGTGATGATGATGATGATGATGATTATTGTTATTATTTTAATGTGGTGGCTGTTCAATCTTCTTCCTGTTAAAGAAACTGGCTTCAGCTGGTGTGGTGGCACGTACTTGTGATCCCAACACATTTGGAAGCTGAGGCAGAAAGATTCTAAGTTCAAGCCCAGCTTAGGCCATTTAGTGATTTAAGGAGACAATGTCTCACAATAAAAATTTTTTTTTTTTTTTACAATAAAAAATTTTTTAAAAAGGCTGGGAGTGTAACTCACTGTGAAAGCCCTGGTTTCAATCTTTAGAACCGCAAACCAAACAAACAAAAAATCAAAAATGGATTATTATTAATAGATTTGGACAGTTCTTTATATATTCTGGATATTAGTCAGCCCTTTGTAAAAAATGTGATTTGCGAATATTTTCTCCCAGTCTGTGGCTTATCATTTTATTCTTGTAACAGGTAGGCTTTAATAACATGGTTTTGTTTTCATTGTAATTATTTTTTCTGGTTCACAGTGATTGGTGGCATGTGTTCTTTGTTTTTTTAGTTCTAGTGATAACACCAAGTGTTTCCTTTTAAAATAAATTGATTTAAGTAAAAAGTAAGACAATTTGAAGAAAAATATTGGGTAAGTAATAGTAGAAGCAGGAAGCAGGCAGCACAAAAATCATGAAGGGAGTTACTAGAATAGCCACGATGCGGAGAGCTCCAATTTGTTCTGTCAAAGAACGGACCAGCCAGTGTGCTAGGCACCAGGGACATTGCAACAGGCAAGACATGTTCTGCCATTTTGGTTGCAATTTCTCTCCATTGAGCTCCTCTTCATACTTCAGAAGCCAATTCAAATGACTTTTTCCCTGTCCAGAATTCCCTGGTATACTTGTCACACCCTCTTTTCTATCTCTGTGCTATCTTCCTGGGGAGGGGCTGTGTCTGGCAGCCTCTAGTAGGTGTGGCAGAGAGCCTGGTGCACAGGCTCTTGATGAGTGGAAGTCATTAGACAATGCTGAAGGTGAGCGTACCAGTCTGATTGGTTGAAATTGGCAAGGCCCACCTCAATGAAGGCCCAAGGCCCCTTCTGGTTGCCGGCTGGGCTGACCCCATGCAACCCAAGATCCATCCCCCTTGGCCTCTGCCCCCACTGACAAAGACACGAAGAACAAAGCTCTCCCGTAGGCCCCTTTGCTGCTCCTACCCAGTCCTCATGGCCGCCTTCCCCGAGTGGCTCTTTCTCCTCACAAACTCCAGGCGCCTCTTCGCTCCGGCTTCCCCACCTGTGCCTGGCTCTTCCACTTCTCTCCCTCACACCTGCTGCTCCGGTACCCCCAACCCCGTTCCCACCCCTGGCCTTTGCACTTGCTCTTCCCTCCTTCCAGAGCTTTCTTCCCCAGCTCTTCAGGACTGGCTCTTTCCTCCACTCAGCTCCCTCCCCAGCCCTCCTGTCCAAACTCCCCCCCTTCATCTGCCTTTTGTCTCAGCATTTTGTTGATTTCCTCCGCAGCACGGAGCGCCTTCATTTTGCAGCTCCTGTGTGTGTTCACTTATTTTTGTCTGTGTCCCCAGCTAATGTCGCCTCCATGAGGGACTTTGCTCTCTCCCTCTCTAGGTCCCCCACTGCCTGGCACAGTACCCAGCACAGTACCCAGTACTCAGTCAACATTTATTGAGTGAAGGGATGGATAGATGGGCACACGAGCTCTCCTTTCTTGCATGCACGGAGGACAAGGTCAAGTCCATCCGCCCACGGTCAGGCTGGTGGCCCCAGGGCTTGTCCTGCCCAGGATCACATGTTGTCCGTTTCCTGCTCTGGCTCCCGTGCCCAGTCTGGTGCTGAGTGCTGCCCAGGGGTCCCGCCAGGCCTGTATCTTGCCAGCTGCCCTGCTGGAAGTTGTTCCCAGGACCCTGAGCAGCCCTTGGCTGCAGGCTCTCTCTTGGTTCCCCCCGAGTGGACGGGGGAGGTGTCTTGAGGTTTGGTTGTCCTCATACCTTCCTCCCGCCGGCCCCGTCTTTGGAAGAAACACAGAACAGACAGTACCTGGGAACAGTATCTAGCTTGCTTGGTGTCACTCGTGTGACTCTTTCATGAGCAATGGGACCTCCAGAAGCATAGCCCGAGGGGACTCGTCAGAAGGCAAGCGGCCTGGGAGGTGACCCCAGAGCACACAGCAGAGGTGGGGAAGTGAGATCAGCCGGTCCTGAGAAGTAACCTCTGTGTGGTACCAGGGCTCAGTCCTGCTGCAAGCCAGTGGGGGCCCCGCAGCCCAGGGAGCCCAGCACCGCACACGCCAGCTGCCGTCACCGGCACGACGCCCCTGACCCAAGGGTGCCGCACTTCTGGCCGGCACAGGTGTGCGGAGCACTCAGGTGAAGAAGGGCAGAGCAGGCAGCGGAGTCACAGCTGTGTTCACCGGAATGAGGGGCTGCGGCAGGGCCCCACAAGTGCTGCCGATATTGAACTTTCGGGTAAAACTAGGTTCATGTGAATATTTGAAAAGTGAGTTGATTTAAAGAAAGCAGAGGTTACGGTGTACAGGTGGAAGGTGAAGGCGGCAAATGGTGCTAGGTAAGGAGGTCCAAAGCCTTCAACAAGCGAACAGTCCTGCGCCCCTCGCCCTCAGCCTGCAGGGCCTGTACCCCCTGCCGCTGCCTGGCTCCCGGTCCTGGGATGGCCCTGCGGCCAGAGCCCTGCGTGACCTGGTGTCCGCCCTTGACATCTCTGGCCTGTCTGCTCAAAGGTGATGTTACCAAGTCACACTGAAGTGCAAATGCAGGAAAATGGCCAGGGCAATGCTGAAAAAGACCGAAGAGAGAGGATTGGTTTATCCAGGTGCTAAAATATGTAACAAAGGTACAGGAAATAAAACAGTCGCATTGGTGTGGAGAGGGAAACGTACATCAGCGAATCCGAGTCCAGAAAGCATCCTGGGTGTCATGGTTCCCATGGATGCTACAAATGGGAAGGGGTCTGGGCGTGCGGGGGCGGGGTGGACATCACTCAGCAGGGGTTTGCTCCATCACATGGGAGTGGGGTGAAAATTCCAACTGTCTCACTGTTTGCAACTCCCCCTAAATCCACCTGCCACGCCCTGGGAGATAAACTCTCCTGGGCCATGCTCAGCCTGTGTCTGCCCTGGAAGATCGCACGCCTCTGGTGTGAGTTAGACAACGTCACCTCCATCCCCCTTCAGGCCTCCTTGGGCTCTTCTGCTTAACCCCAAGGAATGTCTCCCATGGGGGCCGCCTGGGCTCTGACCCTCTCCTGTCCCTCTCCCGTGGTGAGGCAGGGCAGGCCTCAAGCTCAGGGCCTTCAGCACACAACAGAACCCAGCTCGAATTTCATACAATTCTTCTGTGACCATTGTTTTTAAGGCTACTTTCCATTATAGAAATGAATATATGATGCATATCGAGGCCATACTCTTAAGTGAAATAAATAGGACACACATGTGTAAATACCGAATAGTTTCACTAGTGTGAGAAACTGATAGTGTAAACAAGGGTTAAAGTGATTAAAATGAATGATTGATAATTTGAAATAGGAAAAAATGTCTAAAGACGAAGAAGTGAAGGGAGGGGAAGGGGAAATGAAAAGAGGGAAAGGAAAAACTATGAGAAAAGCAAAAAAAAAAAAATGGAAATGAAATCTATGTAAATAGGTAAGGGCGGAGCGGGTGAAGGGTGCACAGGTAATTGGGAAAAAAAATAAGAACCAAGATATATCATGTACAGGTACAAACACCAAGTGATAAATGTAAAAAAATTATATACTGAAAATGTACCAATAAAATTAATTTTTTAAAAAAGAAATGAATATATGTTTTTCTGGCAGTAATACAAATTCCTTTATAAATCAACGGATCAGTCAGGTGTGGTGGCACAGGCCTGTAATCCCAGCCCTCAGAAGGCTGAGGTGGGAGGATCACCCTGCATTTGAGGTCAGCCTGGACTACATAGTGACACCCTATCTCAAACAAACACAAAATGAATGTGTTAACCCATGCTACCATGGGGAGGAACCTTCAAAATGTCATGCTAAGTGAGAGAAGCCAGATCCAGAGGGTCCGGAGGAGTCTGCAGAGGGGATGCGTCCACAGACGGACAGGATGGAGCTTGGTGGTGACCAAGGGCTGGGCACTGGGGTCGGGGGGACTGCTCAGTGGGTGCAGTCTCCTTTTGGGGTCACGAAGATGTTTTGCAACTAGTTTCAGGTGGCAGTTACCCAGGAAGTACTAAAAGGCCGCTGACTTGCTCCCTTTGACACGATTATTGGACGCCATGTGAATTTCACCTCAGTAAGTGTTTAAAAACCAAACATCAAAAAGTCAGCTTGCTTAAGAACAAGCACGAGTGGCTTTAAAGATGACAAAGATGGCTGCTCAGGGAGCTCGGGAGGCACTGGCTGAGCGGCTGGGGCCACTCCAGGCCGGCGCCCTCTGCTCCCTGGAACATCAGCACAGCCCAGGAGCCCAGCCTGCCTTGCCCTCCATGGAGCCCTCCTGGAGGAGCGGGTCCTCAGCCCGCACCTCGAGCCAGCGGGGAGGCGTTTCCCCACTTGGCCTGCATTGCTTAACTCCCTAAGGAGCCTCAGTTTCCTCCTCTGTACAATGGGGTGGGCACAGCTCTTGCCTCCTGTTTGAGGAACCAGCTAAGAAGGTGTGGCGCAGGGCCTGCAGGGAAGCAGGCTCCCTTGGGCCGCACTTCTGGCCTGGCACTGATCCGGGCGGAGCTGATACATTTTGCTCCTGTCCTAGGCTGTGGCCCGGCCTCCATGGTCTCCATGCAGGGGTTGCACACAGTAGGCCCCCAGGAAGGGTGAGCTGCCTGGCATCCAGAGGAGCTCCTAGAGCTCCCCTCTTCTTTCCACCCCCAGCCCCCACCCCCATGGCTCATGGGGCTATGGCAGGCACCTCCTTCCTGGTCTCTGGGCTTCCATCTTGTAACCCCACCCCCAAGCTGTGCCCCCCACCCCGCCCGCCCCGATGTGCAGCCAGAGGGATCCCGAGAATGTGAGTCAGATTCCACTCCTCCTCTGCTCAGAAGCCTTCCGTGGCTCCCGCCTTGCTCAGAGTAGAAGCCAAAATCTTCCCCATGGCCACAAGACCCAGCACAATCTGCCCTAATCCTCTTTGTCCTCCTGTCTCCCATTCTCCCTCTCTCCTACTCGCCAGACTTCTTGCTGTTGCTCGTACAATCGGGCCTCCACCCCCAGGGCCTTTGCACTTGCTGTTCTCTCTCCTTAGAAGTCATCCCTCAGTACCACCCATGGCCTCCTTCCTCCCCTCCTTTGGGCCTCTGTTTAAATATGGACTGCTCAGGGGAGCTTTCCCTGGCCTGCCAGATTCTGCTAAATTTCTATGCTCTTTTCCTCCTATAGGCAAGACCCTCACCAGGGTCATGGCCCAGCTTCAAGACTCAGGAAGGAGAGACACTTCCAGGCCTCCTCTGGATTTAGGGCTGGGGTCTGCTACCATGGGGGCAGGCGGTGCTGGGGCTGTACCTGGCACAGAGGCCTCTGCCCACCCCTGCAGTGGGAGGCATCCAGGCTGCAGGTGGAAAGGCCCATGTCCTCCGAAGCCACTTACCTGACTTGCTGACTCAGATCCTTTCTCCGGCCGTGGGAGCTGCCCTGCCCCACCCTGCCCAGCCCCTTGGTGGGAAGCAGCCCCAAGGCTTCAAGTGTCTGGCCCTGCCACCAAGACCACCTCGCTCTGGCCAGTGGAATGAAGCCCTCTGCTCCCAGGCCACTTGGCCTAGGCTCTGGCTTCTTTTCCCTCTGGAAGCCTCTGTTCCATCTCCTGCCGGGGGTCAGGGTGGGAGAGGCGACAGGAACAGGAATGACAATAACAACAGCTCTCATACAGTCATAGAAGGGAGCAGCTAGCCAAGGACAGCACTGGCACCTGGCTGTATTATCTCCTTCAGTCCCTGCAGGGGTCCCCTTATGACAGGACTTTGGACCCCAAGGCCTTGTTCCAGGGAATTAGCCCAAGGCCAAGGCTGGTCAGAGGGAGCAGAGATTTGGACCTGCATGGTTGGAATACCAGCTGTCACGCTCAGCTCCAGAGCTGAGGACTCACAGAGGCCTCTGAGGATGGGGTTCAGGGACTGTGGCAGCACCCTGCCCCGTGGCTGGATATGGGGCTCTCTGGGCAGAGCCAGCCCCTCTCTCAGGGACAAACCTCTGGGGAGGGCCTAGCCAGTTCCCTGCATGGAGGCAGCACTCAGAACTCTCAGAATCAGGGGTCTGGGTGAAGTCTACTATCTCATGGCCAGTGGTGCTGGTCCTGGGCCCAGGCAGTGGCTGCGGTGGTGGTGGGGTGTTGACACAGAGCCACACTGTGGCTGGACACTTAGCTGTTAGCCCTCCCAGCACCCTGTGAGCCAGAGCCTGGCTGACACCCTTTTTATACAGGAGGAGGACTCAGAGAGTCAGAGGATGTGATCCAGGCCATCGAGCTGGAATGTGGCAGGGGTTGGATTCAAACCCAGGTTCGTACTGACACCACAAGGCCAGAGTCCCTTCTGCTGGATGGTTACCTAGCATCTCAGGGAGGAGCAGGGAGCCCAGATGCCAGGAAGAGCCCTGAGCTTCAGTTCACATCCTCCTCCCGCCTTGGCCATTCACCAGCCCAGACCCTTTTGTCCATTCATTCGCTCACCTACCTAACTACTCATCTCGCATCCGTCCTCTAGCCCGTCACCCTCCCACTGTCCTGTCTACTCCCTCCACGCACGCCCTCCAGCCACCCCAGCTTCTGCCCACTCATCCCTTGTCTCACTCGCCCTGCCTCCTGTCGTGTCATCCATTCTTCCACTCGTGCATTCAAATGTCATCTGTCCAGCCATCCACCCACCCTTCCTTCCATCCTCCAATGCATCCCCACCCCTCCCTTCCATCCACCCACCCACACATCCATCTGTCCATCCTTGCGCCCATCAGTCTGTCCAGCCAGCCAGTATCTGCTGCCCTGATGGCTGCCGTGTGGCGCCCTGGGATTGCTGTGCCTTGAGCCAGGAGGAACACGCCTAATTAAGTTTCTGTTTATTTGTTGTTCTGAGAAGGCTAATTGTGGGGTTTGTAAATAGCCCTTTGATGGCTGGGGAGTTACTTAAGAAGACAGTTAAATAAACAGCCGCTGGGTGGAAGTAGCCCTTGTCACGCACAGGGGCCTTGCAGGGGAGGGGACTGAGTATCAGGCAGTGCTGGGAGTTCCCGTCAGAAGAGAAGTCAGGATGGCGGGGACAATGGCAGTGACAGAGACGTGTGCTGGGTGCCTCTTGTGTGCCAGACGCTAAGATCCCCACTACGGGCAGGGGGGACTGAACCCCAGGGACAGGAAGTTGTGGCTCAAGATCACATGCCTGGGAAGTAGCACAGCCACGACACTGGTGGAAACCTGCCCGTGCAGTAATGACGGTAACAAGAGCAAACAATCATGTGGCCCTGTACGTGCCAGGCACTACGAGCCTTCTTTACCCAGGTCCAGTAAGTTCAGCACCATCAGCAGCCCCATTTCACAAGTAAGAAAACTGAGAGTGAGAGGCACACTAGGATTTCCAGCTCAGCAGCAGCAGACAAAAATTTTTTAAAATTATAATGTCTCGACACAAAGTCCCACTCTTGATCACATTAACCAGCAGAATGCAGCTTTTATGTGTTTAACTTATAACTACTTACGTGGTTGGCCAAACATTTTAAAAAATCATCTTCTCATCTCTCTATTCTATATCTCTAAAAAGACTGTAAACTTACAACTTGATTATCATCCTTTTTATTACTTAGTTCAGGGATTGGAAAACTTTTTGTGTAGTAAATGTTTTAAAGAGAAAAACAGCCACAGACTAGTAAGTGATTCCTGATGCTGTGTGCCAATAAAACTTTATTTACAAAAATGGATGGGGGGCCACACTTGGCTTAAGGGGTGTAGTTTGTTGATGGATGATTTTATGCAGCACACACATATCTACCAAACCATGTTCTCTGCTCTTTAATGATGACAAAGTAATTTTCAAGGCTGACTCACCAGGTCATTTCACCTCTGGGCCATTGGCTTGTCACATGCCCTACATGCTATTTACCTATTTGCTCATTATTGGCAATTTCTGAAGAAATTGGCAAATACCTTGAATTAACCTGATCCCTTCATGCCCACCAGCGGCACCGAGGGTGTTAAGGGCTTAAGAAATTCCTCTTCCTGGCATCAAATTCTGTAAATTTTGGGCCTGAAAAAAAATATTGTAAAGTGAAAGCTGAGAAGTTCTGTGCCTGGGGCTCTGTTAATGTCTTCTCATAGTGACAGGAACAAGGAAATGAGAGGATGACATGGCAGGGGTATTTCAAAATGTACTCAAGCCTTGTGGGAACCAAAGAAGGGAGGCCAGAAAGATCCCTTTTCCCCCATCGTCCCCACCCTCTTCCCCGCAGCATCTGCTTCCCAGCTGCGGGGAAGGTGAGAGGCTCGGGCAGCAGCCAGGGCCATGCCCAGGTTGAGAGACAAATGGCAACCCGGGTAAAATATCGCCCACATAAACGTAGCTGAGGGACTCCTCTCCACAGTGTATAAGGAGTTCCTGTAGAACAGTAAGATATAAACCTGCTAGAACAACGCACAGGGGATTTACAGAAAACGAAATACAGAGGGCAAATAAACATGCAAGATGTTCAGCCTGGTGAACGAATTGAAACAACAATGAGATAACATTTCCACTCCTCAGGTGGATTCGAACGAGACTGATGATATAAAGTGTAAAGGGAGCAGCGAGGAAATGGGCATGGATACTACCAAACTGTTGCAGGGGAGACTGGAACAGACCTTCAGGAAGACAAATTTACAGTGCTCGGGAAAACTGAAAGCGCACATTTTCTACAACTCAGCAATTCCATTATCTGTTGTTTCCCTTAGAGAAACAGCCATACACAGGCGCAAGGAATTTGGCCCAAGATAGTCTTGGAAGCAACCTTAATATCCACCAGCTGGGGAAGGGTTAGACACCCTGCAGTGGCCCGAGACTACCCATCCTCTGACCCCCTTCCCATGTCACTGCCATTGAGCCTGCTAAGGTGCCAGCTACCAGATGCAGAAGCAGGGCTGGCCTAGTGGGAGCAGGGCCGGCCTACTGACCCCCTGTTCCTGCGGACTCTAAACCTGGCTCTCCAGGCCTCTTGGGCTCTCCAGTGCCCGACTGTATTTGGAACTTTTCACTCAAGTCTAGAAAGGTGCACAGGTCCTGGGCGACACCTCGAGGGAGCCTCACGAGGGAGCACCCCCGGGTGACAGGAGCCACATCAGGGAACAGAATGTTCCAATCCCCTGGAAGCTTCCCTCCGGTGCCTTGCGGTCATGCCCTTCCTGAGGGCTACCGGGAGGGTCCAGTCTATTTCTAGTACTTCCCTGGGTGGATTCAGACGGAATGTGCGAGTGAGAGTCTGGCCCCTTTCCCTTGTGCTGATGTCATAGAGAGTCACTCCTGCTGGCGCATAGCTGCAAATCACCGACTCGCCATCTTCAGGCTGGATTGTGGTCCATGAGCTGGGTTCACCTGTTCATTCTGCAATGGGCCCCAGGTCCTTCTGAGCGAGGGGCTGTTTGTGAAGGGTGCTGTGCACATTCGCACAGTGTCTTCTGGTGAACATCTGTCTGCATTGCAGCTGGTTCATGGGGCAGGTTCACGCTTCCCTTTACTAGAAATCACCGAGCTCCCAGAGTGTTTGTGCCATCTGTACCCTTCCTGGCCACCAGTGAGAGCTCTCTTTGGATGCTCCGCATCTTTACCAACTCTGGGTATTTTCCATGTTTTCACGTTGGCTATTCTGGCAGGTGTCAGGGTTCTCTCTTTTCGGCTTAATTTGCATTCCTGGATGATGAAGGATGTTAAGTGCCTGTCCCTGGTAGCTGGTCCTGGGGGCACCCTCTTCTATGAAATGCCTCTCAAGTCTGCTTTTTTTTTTGGTACTGGGGATTGAACTTGGGACCTTGCGCTTGCGAGGCAGGCACCAGATCCACTGAGCTAAATCCCCAGCCCTCAAGTCTGCCGTTTGTTTACTGGCTTGAAGTGATTTTAATGATTGCTTTATGTTAAACTGCTCTATCAGCAAGGATTCCCCAGAAAAACAAACCGACAGGATGTGTATGTGTGTGTGTATTTTAAATTTAATTTTTAAAGGAACTGGCTTATGCAATTATAGAGCTGGCAAACCTGAGGTATAGGGTAGGCTGGAAACTCAGGCAAGGTTTCTATGCTACAGTCTACACTAGAGGCAGAATTCCTTCTTCTACAGGAAACTTCAGTTTTTACACTGTAGGCGTTCAACTGATTGGATGAGGCCCATCTACATTATGGAGAGTAATTACTTTCACTTAAAGTCAACTCACTGGAGATGAGATATTAATCATGCCACAGAATACCTTCACACAGTGTCTGGTCCAGTGTTTGCCCAAATGATGGCACCATTACATTACCTGGCCAGGGTGGCATGAGGTGTTTATGTTGCTTACAACTCTGATCCCTGTTTACACACGCACACACACAGATGTTCAGTATGTGCTCGTGGAATGGATGGGTGGGTGGGTGGTGGCTGGGCAGGCCAGCGGATGGGCTGTGGGCCCCATTTTGTCTGTCCTGACTCACCCCATCCGCCAAGCCTGAGCAGAGGCCTCTGCGGGCTTCCCTGCACCAGGCAGAGTCCCTGTTCCTCCTCCCCGAGGATGAGAAGCAAAGGCCTTTCCCTCTCCCTGCCAGCTCCATTGCAGCTGGGTGAGTAGCTGCCAGCAACTTTGCTTTGAGGCTTCACCTGTCAAGCTGGGCCCTGGGGGCTCCCGTGGCCCCCCGGGGGCTGTGATGGGAGTAGGATGGGAGACACTGTGGCCGGGAACAAGGGTGATCCCTCCCCAGTGGAGCTCCAATCTCCTAGAGCAGACTGTGTTTGTGAAGCAAAAAGTGGGAGGCACAAGGTGATGCTGGCTCTGGGCTCTTCACAGACACTTGAGACCACAGTTCCTCTTGTCCTCCAGGGTCACCCACAGGTGAGGGATGAGAGAAGGGTCCTCGGGGTGGCTCGGGGAGACCGAGGAGGACCCCAGCCTCACCTGGGGGGGGGAGGCAGGAAGAAATGTCCCATGCCCGTCTGTCTCCCTGTCCTCCTCAGCCCCGGATCTACTGGCACTTTATGCTGAGCAAACCCAGGCAAGCCTCTTTCCCACTCTCGGTCCTGTCTCTCCTCTGTGAAGTGAGGCTGGGGGGCTCAGATTTAGCTCTCGCACCTCTCGGCTCTCCAGGAACCCTAGGTCCATTAGACACAGGCAGGCTCCCTCATTGCCTACAGACGCCCAGAGAGCCGTGGCGTCCTGCAGAGCTAGCTCCCACTCTGAGCCCTGCCGCCTTCCAGATGTCATGAGCCACCCAAGGCCGTGCTCTGCGGGAGATGGGCAGATGGATGCCCCAGCGCCAAGGCTGCAGGGCTGGCCACCTCTTCTTGGGTCAAAGATGAAGTGGACGGGCAGCCATTACCCAGCTGGGCTGTTTCTGCTAATAAAAGGCGGTGGCCATTTGCCAGTCTCCTGCCTTTGTCCAGGTCAGAATTGGATCTTGTTCAAATAAACTCAAAGGCCAGGTGGATAATTAAAGCAATGACTAGAGATTTTGGTGTCGGCAAACTGCACCAAAACACCCTTAGGTGTTGGGATAATCGGCTCATCTCCAGCCTGCTCTGAAGTTGATTCCCCCCATAGAGTCCGAGCAAGGGAGAGGAAATCCAGCCCTTGGAGTGGCTATTCCTGGCCTGTGTGTCCAGCTCCTTGGACTCCCAGGGCCACTGGTAACTTTCCTGCATGTGCTGCCTGGTTTCCTGCCCCAATACCTTTGCATGTGCCATCTCCTTGGAAACAGAGCCAGCTGAGGACCCAAGTGCAAGGAGCATATTTGAGAGGCGATTTCAGGAAGCATCCAAGATAGGGGAGGAAGCAAATAAATTCATGTATCAAACCAGTCATGGCTGGGGCCAACTGGACCTCAGTCCTATTGGGGAACTCTTTGAGACTTGGGAAGAAGTTATTCTAGCTTTTAGGAACTTCTGGGTAGGTCTGCACCCAGAGACAGACCAAAGCTCTCTGGGCATCTTTAGTGGACAAGAGTGATCACATCTAAGGGCACTGGCAGCAGCTGCTACAGATGTTTGCTAGTTCCTCACCTTTTTCAAGCAGATTCCTATGTGCTCTTGTGAACCCAGTGTAGGTCACCTCTGCAGGGAACCCTCTTCTGACCCTCCTAAGTCAGCCCAGCACTTCGTGCTGCCCCACTCCTCACAAGAACTTCTAATATTTTCATCAGTCTCCAGGATGACAAGTGCCATTTTAATCACTTCCCATCCTGCTGGGGAGTGAACTCAAAGAGCAGACAGGTTGGTGTCATAAAGTCCAACTTCCACTCTAGCAGACTCTCTGAACTAATTCTGCTCATTTTGTCTGTATTATATTCTGGGTATGGATGGGCAAAGGAATTGGTAAGGCATTCTGGCTCATTGAGATCTCTTCTTTCCCCTGAAGTTTCCTGGCATTTCTGTTATGGACATTTAGCCACTGGCTCTCAGTCCTCCTTAGTTCTTCTCAGAGACATCTAGAGAGTGATGTGTGTGTGTGTGTGTGTGTGTGTGTGTGTGTGTGTATGTGGGTGTGGTACTGGGGATTGAACCCAGACCCTTTGCACTGAGCTACCTCCCCACCCCGTTTTCTAAAAATATCTGTTTTTAAAATTTTGAGACAGGGCCTCACTAAGTCACTAAGTTGGTCATGCTGGGCTTGGACTGTGATTCTCCTGCCTCAGCCTCCCAGAGTTCTGGGATCACAGGTGTGCGGCACAACACCCAGGAGGAGAGCATTTAAAAAAACTTCAGGGGCTGAAGCTCTAGAGATCCCTAGAAATCCACATTCAGTGGCTGGAGCTGCTGTGTTAAGGGTTAGTCTCAGATAACGTCATGCCCAGCAAGGCAGGGCGAGAGTGGGTGGTGCCCTGGATTTAAGAGGCCAGAACAGGTACCTCAGGGTTGGAGAAGCGTGGACAATGTACTCATTAGGAAAGAAAAGCGGTGAAACTGGCCCACCACAGCCGCAAGGTGAGCACTTAGAGCAAGCACAGTGCCGCATGGGAAAGGAGCAAGCAGACTTTGTCGTCTTTCAACTCGCTCTCAGCGCACACAGATCTGTGAGAGGCTGTGCTGGGCCCTGGGGTTCTCAAGCCCCCATAGCTGGGACCTTTAGGAAGCCTCAGCCCAGGGCCACCCTGGGGCCTTGGTGGGAGAACCCCTGGGCTGGGGCCCAGGAGCAGTGTGGAAGGAACGGGATGCCCGGCCTGAGACCCTCGGGGCTCAGGAGTCTGACAATCTCAGTTCTTTCTCCCCAGAGGCTAATTTATCCTGTAGTGATGTCACAAATATGAGCTGAGGACCTACAGTGTGCCAGGCACTGTGCTAAGAGCTTCACACACATCATGCACACAGCCTTATGGAGCAGGTGGGGAAACTGAGGTCTGGTGTGGTGAGGTCGAGGACTCATGGCTCTTCAGAGGGAGGACCAGCCTCTGCCCGGCGCTCTGGTGTGCAAGTCTGACCCAGAGTTCGGGGCCACCTTCCCTCCTGTCTTCTCCAAAGCAGCTCTGCTGATGCCCTTTGACCCAGTCAGTTCCGCAGCTGCAGGATGGTTATGGTTATTTCCCATAAGTCCCCTGTGGTCTTTTTTTCCCCTCAAACCTCAACACACAGACCAATCCCACATCATAAAGGCTGAGTGGGTTTCAGAGGTAAGAGCTTCATTCCAAAGGTCACGGCTTCATGAGTTATGTTTATTAAAGCTTATTTTAAATTGTTCCCCAAACCCCATGAAAGGTGGGAAGTCTTAAAATTACTTCTCCCCAAACTGGTGCCGCCTTGCCTGGAAACTCTCTGACCTGCCTCATAAGAAATTATTAATTATGATTTGTTTTTGTAATTGTCCACTTGGAGTCTGGGATGACACATGCTTTAACTTGTCTGTCCTTCAGAGAAGGAATCAAAGGTTCAAGACAATCAGTTATATTTAACTAGTGGAATTTCCTGGGCTCAGCCCTGGATTTGCTGTGTGACCTTGGCAAACTCTGTTCACACTCTAGGCCTCTGGTTTTCTAGTTGCAGAAGGATAAATGTGCTTTAACAGATATCATATGATTTAGAATATTTATTTCCCAAAGCATGAATATGTCACAGGTACAAAAATGTTTTAAGATGTACATGCATGGGCATTTTATTAATTGCATTTTTATTTGAATTTTTAAAATTTAAAAATATTAATAACATTTCATTTGTAGATGGAGACATTTCTGGTTGTGGGGATGGTCAACAGGGAGGAGTTCTGCTTCACATAACTATTCATGCATCCTGACTAGTGGCACTTATACTATGTAATTCCAAGGTTACCTTGGGGATTAACATCCATCCAGCAGCCAAGAGATGTGAGATGGAGGAGGAGGAGGAGGCACCATGTCCTAGAATGATAAACACATCACTGCCCTTACAATTCGATTGGCCAGAGCTGGTCACATGGTTCCACCCAGATGCAAAGGCAGTTGGGAAATGTAGTACCAACTGGGCAACTACTTACCTACAGTAAACCTACACTTTACTTCAGAGGAAGAACATGAATCTTTGGTGGATCCTTGACCATCTTAGCCTCAGTATTCTCTTTTTATTTTTTTATTTTTTATTTTTTTATTTTTTTGGTACCAGGGATTGAACTCTGGTCCTTGCGCTTGTGCACCAGGCTGCAAAACCACTGAGCTAAATCCCCGGCCCCCAGTATTCTCTTTTTAAATGAATAACTTTGAGGAATAGTTTGTCACCTTATTTATCAATGAATTTAAATATACAATTTTCTGTAAGGAGGAGGAGTCATTCGATGCAATATTAAGATTTGCTATACAGCTACAGGAATGAAGATAGTCTGATATTGGCAGAGGGATAGATACAGATCAGTGGACTATAACAGAGAACCCAGAAACAGACCCCAACAGATATGCCCACCTGACTTTTGGCAAAGATGCCAAAGCAACTCAATTCATAGTGCTGGAGCCATTGAACATCCCTATGTAAGAAAGTCACTCAAAAGGAATTGTTCACACAGGACTATAAAATAATTAGCTTAAAAAAAAAACAGGAGAAAAATTGACTTCAGGATCTAAGGCCAGGCAAGGAATTATTAGGCTTGTACACTAAAAGTATGATCCATCAGAGGCAAAAATTGATGACTTGGACCCTTCAAAATAAAAAATGTTTACTCTATGAAAGGCCCTGTTAAGAATATGAAAAGGCAAGCTACAAACTGGGGAAGATATTTGGAAACACATATCTGACAAAGAAGTATCTACAATGTTCCAGGAATGCTTAAAACTCAGCAGTTTAGGGCCAGGGATTTAGCTCAGTGGCACCGTACCTGCCTTGCAAGTGCAAGGTCCTGAATTCGATCTCCAGTACCAAAAAGAAAGCAAAACAAAAACAATAAAACAATTCAGCAGTTAAAAAAAACTTCCGACAGAAAATGAGCAAATGACAAGAAAACACATTTCACTGAAGAGGACACAGATGCAAATGAACCTGCCCCATATCCTCAGCCACTGGGAAATGCAAACTAAAGCCATGGTGAGCTTTTATCTCCCCTATCAGAATGACTAAAATAAAAACATGATGGGAGCACCAAAACCTGGTGAGAACTGGAGAGACATCCCCCGTGCGTTCCTAAAGGGAATATACAAGGGTAGGGTGTTCTGGAACGAGAATGGCTTACAACTACGATGGGATGTAGCATTTGCACTCCTGGGCCTAGAAACAGTTATTTTCACAGTAAAACCTGGGCACGAGCTAGGAGTGGTGGTGCATGCCTGTAATCCCAGCACTTTGGGAGGCTGCGGCAGGAGGATTGCAAGTTCAAACCCAGCCCCGTCAACTTAATGACTGAGTGAGACTCTATCTAAAAATAAAAAAGGGCTGGGGATGTAGCTTAGTGCAAAGGCTCTGGGTTCAATCCCCAGTGCCACAAACAACGACAAACAACAACCATCAGCTCCCAAAGCCTGTGCACAAATGTTCAGAGAAGCTTACTTCAAAAAAGGGAAAAAACTGGAAATAACTCAGATGCCCTTATAGGGTGAATAATTAAAGAAATGGGGTACATCCAGGGGATGCTGCTCGGCAATGAAAAGGAACACAATATTGACACACACAACAATTTAAGTGACGCCTCAGGGAATTGTGCTGAGTGAGAAAGCCCAACCCAAAGGTTACATACCATGTGATTCCATTTATAGAACATTCTTGAAACCACACAATTATAGAAATGGAGAAGAGATTAGTGGTTGCCCTGGGTCAGGGCAGGGTCGGGGTGGGAAATGGGTTTGCCTGTGACAGAGGGACGTGAGGGCTCTTTGAAGGCTGGCAATGTTCTGCATCTCGGCGATGTCAGTGTCAGTACCCTGGCCGAGATGTTGCACTGCAATGTCACCGGGTGTCATCTTTGAGGGAAGCTGGGACAGGGTACCTGGGTCTCTGTTTACTTCAACTGTCTGTGAATTTACAATAGCCTCAGAAGAACTGTCAAATTTCATAATGACACAATATACTGAGGAGTGAAGGCACTGTGGGAACCAGACATCATATGTAGCATAGAAACGGCAGTGGGTATGCAGATGAGCTTGCCCATTCCCTCCCAGCCTAGCCTCAGTTTCCCCACCTGTGAAGATCTGTTTGTGGGTTGCCATGGAGACACAGTGAAACCATCCATGAAACACTGGGAGACCATGCTTGCCCAAGGTCACTGCTCAGTGAATGCAGTCATGATTTTGCGGTGCTGCAGAAAAGCCTGTGGCAAGTGGAGGCCTGGACCTCAGGACTTCCTCTCCTGGCCTCAGGAGGGGTTCAGGGCCCAGAGCGGGGTGTGGGTTGGGCTCTTTGCTCCAGGTGCAGGGTCTACAGAGTGGCGGTCCCCTCCTCCGAGGCTGGCTGGCTGGGTGTCACCTGCCCTCTGGACTTGGTGCACTCTGTGGAAGAGCACCCTGGTGCGGTGGGCGGGGCTGTTTGCCTCCCCTCTAGGCGATGCAGAGCAGGACTGGAGCAAGTGTTCATGCCCCTTGCTGTGGGCCTGGGAGGCCTGTGTGCCCCCTCCCCCAACTCCTCAAACATCTTGAGCGACAGGCATCTTAACTGTCCCTCCCCAGGACAAAAGTGAGCCAGTCAGACCAGGGATTTAGCTCAGTGGTTCCGCCGCCTGCCTTGCAAGCACAAGGTCCCGAGTTTGATCCCCGGTACCAAAAAAAAAAAAGAAAAGAAAGAAAACCAAGGCCCAGAGAGGTACACGGACTCGACCGAGGTCACAGGAGTAGTTGCAGTAGCTGAGAACCGGGTCCTGGTTTGCCTGATTGAGACCCAAGGTCCCTGTCAGCGTGAGTGGCAACCTTGCCGGAGGTGGACAACACATTGATTAGCCAGAGGATGGACAGCCCTGGCCTCCTGCAGCTTACTCTGCCTAGCTGGTCTTGGGCCTTTTAAACCCAGGTCAGCGCTGCTGCTCGAGGGGTGCTGCCTGGGTGGCTGTGGGGATTTGGACTTCAGGGTCAGCTGCCCAGGGTCCACTGAAAGTGACCCCTTGCCCACCCTGCCTGGCAGACAGTGGAGGTTGGGAGAGGCGCGAGGTGGCCGTGGTAGAGACAACTTCCTTTTGAGTAACAGCATTTACTGAAAAGCAATTCTGCTTTTAACACCAGAAGTTCACCACCCTTGTGGGCAGGCGCCTAAAATACCTTCCTGTGCCAACCACAGCGACCTCCATGCTGCCTGCCTCCGCCCTGGACAGTTTCAATTGGTGTGGAGGGAAAACCAAATACCACAGCCAAGGGAGGTAAGGCAAGGGGCCGGGCGGCAGCCACCGCAGCCCCCAGCCCCCAAGGGTGGCGCCTTCCCCGGCTGTTACTGGAAGGACAGCGGACTTGTTCAGAGCGAAACCGGCTGCCTGACAACTTCTCTTCCTTTTACAAGAAAAAGAAAGTGATCGTGCTGCATCGAGCCTGACTTCACAGGCCAGGGCCGTACGCCGGCCACCCTGCTGTCACCCCTCTGCTAGCACGGAGTCCTTTGAATGGCTTGATGTATTCCATTGCCAAAAATCCACCGTGCAAGTGGAAGGGGGTGCCCCACCCCGGGCTGGGCAGCCCCAGGATGGCGGAGCTGGGAAGGCTGCGGGAAGGGATGGGCGTCAGGCAGGGCCAGGGGACCCCAAAGAGCAGCCCGCACCCCCAGTCTGGCCTCCTGACTCATGCCAGACCAGAGGCGGTCAATGGGGATGTTCTGGCTTTGGGAAACTCAGGAACCTCAAGTCCCACCTCTGTCCTATGCTGCCTGCATGCACTTGGGAACGTGACTTCACCTCTCGGAGCCTCACTCCTTCGCCTTTCAGATGGGGGTAATGATGAAAGGCAAGTCATGACCTTTCTTTGCTCAAAACCTTCCCATGGCTCCCAGCTCACTTGGTAGAAAAGCCAAAGCTCCCTCCATGGCCTGCCAGACCCTCCACGATCTGTACCGAGCTTCCCTTCCACCTCACCACCTCCCAGTCTGCCTCGGTCCCTCTCCTCCAGCCACATGGGGCCTCTGTTCCTCTAACATGCCCCAGGGCCTTTGCACTGCCCACATTGCCCTTCCTCCAGAAGCCCTGGGGCGTGCTCTGATCTCTCTCCCTTGCTCCCCAGGGCCCCTTATCTCTTTACCCCGAGTTAATGTCTTTCTACTGCCCTTGACCCTACAAGGGGTAATATAACTTGGGGGGCCCTGCCCTCCAGACTGTGAGCTCCAGGGGGGCAGAGCGCCCTCCTGCCCTCTTCTTCATTAAGTCTTCAGACCTTGGCACAAGTCCAAGGTTTGTTGAATGAATAAGTGTGGGACAGGAAGGGTGTCAATACTTCTGCAGGGAGGGAGCAGAGGACTTTTGCACAGAATGAATTGTCCCTCCCTCCCTGACTGGTACCAACCATGTGCCCTGTGCCTGCTGATCTCCTTCCATGGAACTCTGCATTTTTTGGGGGTGGGATACCCAGGGGATTGAACCCAGGGCCTCCACACTGAGCTACATCCCCAATCTGGTTTTTATGTTTATGTTTTATTTTTTATTTTTTTATTTTTGGTACCGGGGATCAAACTTGGGTCCTTGTGCCTGCGCAGCAGGCGATAAAACCACTGAGCTAAATCCCCGGCCCTGTTTGTTTTATGTTGAGACAAAATCTTATTAAGTTGCTAAGGGCAGATGCAAACTTGAGATCCTCCTGCCACAGCCTCCCAGAGTGCTGGGATGACAGTCGTGTGCCCCCACACCCTGCTGGAAGGCTGCTTGTGACAGTTGCAGACATAGGCTGAGAGCCCTTGTGGGCCTCAGCTTTGCACCAGTCTGTGGGCTCCCGGCCTCTGGGGTGGGGGTGCCGGTGACCTGTGATCTGGCTGAGACACAGCTGGTGGAACCTCAGCCTGAGAGAAGGGCTGTGGCTTTGAGGGCTGTGGACCCAGGTCTCTGCCCACGGCCCTGTGGCCTCCCCAGAACAGGAAAGGCCTGGTCTCTGGAGAGAGGCTTTCTCGATGCTTTGCTTCTGGAAAGTTCTGTCCCAGAAAGGGCAGATGCTCGAGCAGGTGCTGGAGGTGGGCAGACTCTGAGACCAGGACACCCAGCCAGGTCCTGCAGAAGACGGACTTTCAGAGAAGTCAAGCCGGGTCTCTGGGTGGCCCAGCCCTGCCTGCCTCAGTTTTCCTGATTTTACTTCTCAGGGAGGCCCAGGAGGCCTAGAGAGCCCTGACTCCTCCCCAAGCCTCCTCTGTCCCAGGATGAGACCCCTGATCTCCAGGCCCGGGATGGACCTCTTTCCTGTGCCTCTGCCCTGCGCCAGGGGTGCTACTCTGCCCGTCACCCCCATCAGAGCTGCCTTGGAACAGACTGCAAAGCGAGGTGCAGGCACAGGTGAGACACTGGTGACCGCACCCGTGAGACCCCAGAGCAGACCTGGAGGAGCTGCCCCAGGCTGAGTGTAGTGTGGAGATGTGTTTGCTGCAGCCCTTGAAGTATTTTTAAAAACAGAATCAGTGACCAGTATTTCAAATACCAGGCTGTTCTTTGTAAGATCCATTTTTCTGGCTTCTCTTGGCAAACAGGAAGATCTGGCCCACTGTAGGGGGTCCCTGGTGGAAAGCATCTCACAGCAGTCACTGTCCTGCTTACCCAGTCCCTGCTTGGGTCACTTTCTTCATATAAGTTGCCTGCCAGGGTCCTGAAGTATGACTAGGAGTTTGCAAGACAAAGAAGGGTGAAAAAGAATTCCAGGAAAGAGGAGCAGGACATGTTAGTGAGACTCATCTATTCAACATTCACTCAACAAGTCACATATTGGTGCCTACTGTATGCAGGGGGACAGACAGCAGGAACCCAGAGGATATAAGTCCCTGTGCTCAGCCTAGGGGTTCTCAGTAGGGAGCAGTCATTAGTCCTCCTCGAGACACTGTGGGGGGTCTCACAGAAAAAGCACCTCTGGAAGAAGGGACAGGAACCACCCCAGTCCAAAGCCTGGCAGGCAGTTGCTGTCATGATCCACACTATGGACAAGGACACCAAGGCTCAGAGAGGGAAAGTCACTTGCCCAAACCCACACAGCGGGAGCGTTTACATCTGAACTCCACACTTCTGAACCACAACACCGTTCCCTGTGAACCCTGGCTGCCCCTTGCAGTCCCAAGGAGTTGGGGAGGGAAGGTGGCCAGGGAGTTAGGCCTCTGGGGTCTGCAGGACTAGGCAGGAGGCTCACAGGAGCGGGGTCCCTGGGTGGGCAGACAGGGCTGCCAGCTTCCACCCCCACGAGTGGCATGCCTGCCAGCAGAGCCTGTCAAGAGGTGCCCCGTGCAGCATCAGCTGACAATGGACCCTTGGGTGGCACCCAGGGAGAGCAGGTAGCACTGTTCCCCACGATAGCTTTTGCCAAGGCTGCTGTAGCAGGGCCTGTGCCCCGACATGCACTGGCTCGGCCCGGGCGCTCTGGCTCCCCAGGGTGTGTGTGTGCATGTGTGCTTGCACGTGTGTCTCAGCCCAGGTCGGCTCCCTGCTGGTGTGCCCACGCACGCACACACCTGTGGCTGCAGTCGAGCAGGGCCCAGGCTTGGCATCTCCCGAAAGGCCCCGGGTGTGTCTGGCGGCCTCTCACCGCCCTCTGTCTATCTGGGGGGCATCTTGTCCTTGGGGGGCAGGTGGAGTCCTCCCGGCTGAGTCCTCCCGCATGGGTGTGACACGGCTGGCAGTGGTTTGTGGCTGGGCCCCCGGGTACAGGTGCAGGACAGACTGGAGGGCGAGCCAGAAGCTGCCACAGTCAGATGCCCGGGGCAGAGCCACAGAGGGGTGGCAGGGAGCCCCTCACAGGGCCGCAGCCTCCACTGCCCATGCAGGGGAGGACCTGAGGCAGGCGGGAGGGAAGCCTCTGAGGCGGGGAGGCGGGACAGAGCCAGGGTGAGGGCTGGCTCTCCTCCTCTGCCTTGGCTGCCTGCCCCTCCCCAAGTCCCTTCTTGTCCTGAGGTTCTGTGCTAAACTCAGGGAACTTGGAGTCCTGACAGGAGCCAGGACTCTAGAGGCTGAGGGCTTGGGTTCAAATCCTGCCTCTGCTGCTGAACAGTTGTGTAGCCCTGGGCAAGCTGCTTAGCCTCTCTGTGCCCGTTTCCTCATCTGCCAAGTGGGAGTAAGATCGCATGTTTCCCAGTGCTGCGGCACCAACAGGCCACACGACAGCAGCCCCCGCATCTAACACACCATGAAGGCGGGACCTTGGAGAGCTGTGTTGTTGAGGACAGGGTCCTGCAGGTGGAGTGTGCCATGTGTCCTCGTGTGTGTGAATATCAGGGGACGCATGTGACCAGGGGAGAGCTGAGCATTGAAAGCATGGACACCTGGGCTCCCAGAGGGAATGGGGTCCGAATTTCTGCAATTCTGCCTCCCTTCCTGGTCTGGTCAGCCCTCTGACTGGACACCTCCCAGGCTCAGCCTCTGTGGCTTGGGCAGGAGCTGGGGCCCCCGTGAGGGACCAGTGACTCGGTTTTCCTGCCGGACTGTGGCTGACCCACAGGCGTCTCTGCTCTCTCTGGATATTCCTCCATACTGGGGCCTGCACCCCGCAGCAGGGATGGCAGACGGACCCTCTGGGTGGGGCAGGTCCTCTCGGCATCCGTGGCAGAACATCCCGCAGGTCACCCGGGGTCAGTGGAGGCAGCTCGTCTGCGGGAGGAGGCAGCTCCCGGAGCACTGATCTTCCCAGGAAAAAGCGAGGGACGGGCTGGGCCACGGAGACCACCTGGGCGCTGTGGTGACCTCACAGGGCCGTCACGTCAGCCCCTGAGCCTAGTTCTGGTTGGGGGCTCCCCTGTGCCCGGAGTCACTGTTTCCTGAGCAGAGCCTGGATGCGGCCTGCTCTGCCCCCTCCCTTCCTCCTGGGTCCCCCAGCCTGGCCCTGGCTGCGTCACATGCGGGCACCCAGGCAGCTTGGGGAGGCAGAGGCAGCTGGCCTGGGTCCTCCCGAAAGCACCAACTGGGCGAGGGGGGTCTGCTCAGCACAACAGGAGCCCAGGGGTCACCCTGGGGCCCCCAGCCTCTCTCTCTGCCACCAGAGCTCAGGTTTCTCCCCTCTGCTCTCTCCACACACATTTATTGAGTGCCTACTATGTGCCCAGCGAAAGGCCTCCAGCGGGGCTCTGCTTGGCCTGTTTTGCATAACAGCAATGGACTGAGTGACCCAGTGAGGAGGGCAGACAGGAGGTGAGGTCAAGAGGTCCAGGGTCAGAGTGTCCAGGTCTTGGGCCGAGGAGCTTCGAGCCTCTTTCTCTAAGTGCTCCAGAGACCCGGGCAGGGACCTGCCTTTCAGTTCCTGTCCCAAAAGGGACTTTGCCTTGTGAAGGGGCCTCAGCGCTCTGAGAACGCACCACTGGGGAGAGCAGGGCGAGATGGGACCCTGGACGTGAGTCGTGGGGTTTGGGTATGTTCTGAGGTTGGGGCAGACAGGTCCTGAGGGGATGCGGGTGGGGGCCCTGGTGAGACAGAGGGCACAAAGCTCCCGAGGGCCTGGGAGGCAGCTGGGCCCTCGGCCGCAAGGATGGAGGCCTGGGGTGGGCCGGGCGGCTGCTGCCCAGGTCTGGGCGCCCCACGGTGGGCTGTTCTGGAAGGAAAGCTGCAAGCCACTGTCTCCCACTGTCTCCCGGGCTCTGACACCAGGTCTCTTCTCGGGACAATGCTGACAGCTGCCTCACAGTCCTCCTAGCCTCTCCTGTGCCAGCCCTGTCCTCTTCCACAACTTCCACAACGGAGCTCATCTTCAGAAAGCGCAACTCTAGAGCTTGCCTCTGCTGTGCGCTAAATGCATAGGTCCCCAGTGCCATGCCAAGAAAGTCCAAACTCCTTGGCTGGGTTGGCCCGGCCTTGCGAGCTCTGCCTCAGCTGTCCCCTGCAGCTTCCTGGCCTTTGGTCCCTCAGACATGTCCCATCCCTTCCAAAGGCTGCGCCTGCCCTCACTGCCTTTCCCACGGCCAGGGAGTACGAAGGCCCTGCGTCTCTGCCTTTGTCTTGCTCTCTCGGGTGCATCTCTCCCGTACACATACACCTTTTTATATGTCACTCCTTCCGACAGAGGGCACAGAGCTGCCTGATCTCTTCTAGTTCCCGTGCCAGGCTCAAAGCAGCCCTAGTTCTAAGCTTTTCCATAAGATAAGCCGGCCATTTACTCTGTCATTCTCTCTTCTGAAAACCTGCCTTGGCCTGGGTCTCTACTGTTTAATAGCTACGAGAATCCCTACAAACCCTGGAGCTACATACACCGCTTGTCCCTCATTCGCCCTGCCATGCCTGTATGAGATGCCCCAGAGGAAGGCTGAGTGTCCAGTGCCGAGGGGCAGCGCTCCCTCCACCACACCCATGCACACTGGCTCCCTCGGCTCCAGGTGTCAAGACTCCTGGAGCAACAGTGGGAAGAGAGCCACCTAAGGACACAGCGCGGCTGCTGCTCGCAGGGCTCCTCATAGGCTGCTGCCCAGCCTCTGTCCTCCAGGCACCACGGATGGGGGACCAGAGACTCCCTGTGCACTCCCAAAGCAGGGGCCTCCTTCCTGAGTTTCTCCACCTCTGGGCCCCTGGGGTTTGGGGCCGGATATCTCTTGATTCAGAGCCGCCCTTGTTGATCCGCTGGTCTGGAGCACTCCTTGCCCCAAGCTGTGACAGCCTCAGGTCTCCAGGCTTCACCCAGGGTCCCCTGCGGGGCAGAATCAGCCCCAGCTGAGCAGCACACTTGTGGACATTTTCCAGCCTGCACTAACCGCCATCCACCCACTTCCCCTCACGTTCATTGGCCAGCAGGTGACTTGTCTCTCAGGGGACACCGTGATCCTTTTGTGACCTCTCTGTGATGCGCTGTAGTCCTGAGTCACCCTGAGATAGCATCTCAGTCACTGTTGTCCCCAAAAACCCTGCCCTGCTTCTCAGAAGGAAACAAATGATAACCACGATGACAGCTGCCAACTCCAACTGCATCGCACATGCTGCAAAGGTGGTAACTTTCAGGAAGGTCCCACGCAGTTGCCACCTGCCACACGAGGACATCAAGGCCCAGATGGGATGAGGAACTCACTAGTAGGAGAAGGAGCCCCATTGTGAACCTCAGCAACTGGGGGTAGAAATGCTGTCATGTTTAGACATTCAGCCAAGAGCCTTTGTAGGAAAAAAGTTACAAAGAAGTTAGAAGTATTTTAAATGAATCTCCAGGTCGTTTCTTCATCAGCAAATATTCCTGCTGTAGACACACCCTGGTAGGCGCTTTTTACAAGCAAAGTAGAAGTGAACAAACAGGAAACCCCACCCCCAGGACTCATGGTTTAGTGGAAGCAGTCAATCAATACCAACCAATAATCAATCATTCGATCAATCAATCAACCAATCAATCAAGGATTTGAATGTTAGAAATGGAGACCACCTCGTCCCAATAATTATCAGAACCACGTAAGGCTCTGGGGTAGAGAGATCATGGCCATTCTGGGCTTTTTGGATCACACACAATTTGTGAAGAAAGACCTTCTTCACCTGGGCCCCACCTCAGAGGGTGGACAGGGGACAAAGCCGGAAAGGGCCTCGATGGACCATGTGACCTCAGGGCCCCCCGAGTGACCGCTGACCCCAAATCCCGGCCCTGAGCCCAGCCCTAGCCCTTGGCAGTGTGTGACTCAGAGCAGGGCCTGTCCTCTCTCTCCTCCGTTTCCTCATCTGGACCCAGGGATAATGAACCTGTCCCAGGGTCACAGGGAGGAGACAAGGAGATGACACCTGGGCATGAAAAGGGATTCATGGTTCAACTCCTTGTCCTCTAATAGACGTTGCTTCCGGAGAGGCCGAATGACAGATTCCTGTCTTCACAGACTTCAGCAGAGCTGCAGACCTCGAGGTCCCTTTGAGAAGGGAGGCCCTGAATGGGGCCTGTGTGACAGCACAGCAGCCGGGACTTGCCTGCCCCAGGGAATGGCCCCCATCACGCTGGAGGTCCTGACCGCAATATAAACTCCAATTTTTAATTAAGGAGAAGCACTGGCCTTCCTATCCTCCACCTTCTGCTTTTTGTTTTTGTTTTTTGGTCCCGGAGATCGAAATCAGGACCTTGTGCTTGCCAGGCAGGCGGCACCACAGAGCTACATCCCCGCCCTGTCCCCTACCTCCTGGATTGCTGAGATCACAACAGGGGCACTGACCAGTGAGAGTGGGGACAGAGCCATGGGAACCCTAACACCCCGCCTGTGGATGTGCAGAACAGTCTGGCTGTTCCCAAAGGGCCAGACCCAAGGCACTGTTACCTCCATCCCGGCCCCAGGTCTACACCCCAGAGAACTGAAAGCCTGTGCCCGCGCAAAGTCTCATACTTGGGTGCTAATGGCAGCACTGTCCAGGCTGGCCGAACAGGGACACAACCCAGATGTCCCTCAGCTAGTGGCAACATAGGTGAAATGTGGTCTGTCTCGGTCTGTCCCAGGCTGTCCCCGTCTCTCCCGGTCTCTTTCTATCTCTCCCAGTCTGTCCCTGTCTGTCCACACAGCGGGGCATCAGTCATCCACACACAGGAGTGAAGCGCGAAGCTGCCACGGTGCGGACAGACCCTGAAGACATCGTGCAGAGTGCACAGGGTAGATGCAAAGGACGTGTCCAGCATGGCTCTATTTCTGCATCAGGACAGAAGCGACAAAGCCACAGAGCTGGCAGGTGGAGCAGGGCCGGGAGTGGGGTGAAACTGGCCGCTCATGTGGCTGAGGACAGTGATTTCACATCACCAGGGCATGTGGTGCATGCCTTCGACACCAAACTAAAACCCACAGAGCCGAACACTTGAACAGGTGGCTTATGGTATGTGACTTATGTCCGGTCAAGCTCTGGCCCCTTCCAGAGGCCCTGGTCAGTCAACCTCAGGCCCCTGTGCTGCTCCCTGCTGAGGACATGCCCTCTGCTCTGGGGACACCACTCCGGTGGACACTGTAGGTTCCTGGAGGCAGTATCCCTCCCCCCGGGGTCTGCAGCAACAAAACCTCCAGGAAGAGGGTGGGGCAGAGGGCATCACCAGATACTTCCCCTCTGGGTCTTTTAAAAATAAATGATGAGCACAGAAGGGCTCTGTTGGTAACTTCCAGCCACAAAGGAGAAGGAAATGAGCGGATGAGCTGCCCTGGTCACAGCAGTGTCCACTGCCAGGAAGGTTCCAGAATCCTGTGTGGGTGAGGGGCTGGGGTGGTGCCCAGGGCCCTGGTCACGCCGAGACAGAGGTATGGCCATGAAGAGGGGCAGCTGGCCTGTCCCCAGTCACTCTGCCTCACGGGACCTGAGCAATAAAAGGCCTGTAAGGGGACCTGGAGAGAAGACAGGGCCCTCAGAGCCAGGCAGGGCCCTGCGCAGGCAGTGTCAGGCAGTGACCCTGGGGGGCTGAGCAGAGACTGGTGGCCCAAGGTCAGCCTGAGTTCTGGCCGGGAGGGCCCTGCACATGTCAGCTGTTGCCTGAGCACCTACTATGTGCTGGCACCATGTGGTGCTGGGCAGTGACACTGTGCTCCTGGAGTTGCGGCTGTGGGCGGGCCAGGCCTCCACTGTCAAATGTCACAAGGGAGGATCTTGGGGACGTCAGAGTGGAGTAGGAAGCTGAGGCAAACAGGTTTACACAGGGTGGTCTGGAAGGGCTCTCTGGGCAGGCGAAGTTTTAGCTGAGATCTGAGTAGATTCCTGGGGCAGAGGAGCTACATGGAGAGCAGAGGCTGCACATGCAAAGGCCCTGAGGTATAGTGTGCCTGGCCCGAGTGATGAGGACTGGGCATGGAAGCCGGGGGAGGAGGGAAGGAGGGAAGGAGGATGAGGAGGCCCCGAGGAGGAGGCTGCCCGCAGGATCTCATGGGCTACTGTGCGGACTTCGGCTTTATCTGAGCTGGAAGCTACAGGCCCAGAGCCAGCCCAGCTTCTAACAGACACCTGTGGCCTCGGGGAGAGGGGACAGAACCAGGAAGCCGGGACCAGCCACCTACAGGGGCCAGAGGGCAGGTGACAGCGGCCCAGGTGGGAAAACAGAGCCACAACACCAAGGACTTCCACACAGGTTAGGCACATGCGCTCTCTGCACATTTGCATGTATGTTCTGCATGCAGGAAGACCCTACACACACGGCAGGCACACACACAGAGTCTGCATCCTGCACACACAGATTTACACACATATAGGTTAGAAACCCACATTGCACACACATCCCATGTGCACACAGGCTCCACGCTCGTAGAGCCCCTGCATACACTTGCTAGGACCATGCAGCGTCGCACATCTACAAACCTCACATGTGTCTATGTGTGGAACAAGTATTATAACCCGAGGGGACCCCGGGTCTCATGCTGGGGTCGGGGGCGTTGGCCTGGAGGGTACCACTCTGGGCTCCAGGGTCTGCTGGGGAGCCGCGCATCTCTCTGAACCCCATTCCCCTTGCCTTTCAAATGGGGACAGACCCAGCCCCTGCCTTGCTTGGTGTGTGAGGTCACGGCATGTGCAGAGCTGCAGCTGGGTGCTTTGCTGCCTGTTACAGCTGTTGCTCTCATCCGCTCTGGGGCTCTGCAAACCCACAGGCACCTGCCTGGCACACCCCTCGTTCACTGTCACACCGGGGGCACTGGAGAACAGGGCAGGCCCGAGGCCTCCGTATGGGAAGAATGGACCAAGGATTGCAATGAGTCAGTGACAGCACAAAACATTTAATGGGTATGTCACCCAACTATAGTAATGATAGAGAGATAGAAGCTTAGACAATGTCCGGAAGGCAGGTGGATTAGTCAGGGCTCTCTCTCAGTTGCAAGAGATAAAAACCTGACTCAAACCAGTTTAAGAAAAAGAGAATTTATTGGGTCACATGTTAGAAAAGAAAAAAAAAATTTCCAGGCATGATCTTGCTTCAGGCACAGCAGGATCCAGGTGCTTAGATGGTAATCAAGTTTTTCATGTCCTTCTGGAAGATTGAGTTAATTGACATGCAAGAGGCAGAAACCAGCACCTAGCACCCACAATGCTCTGGAAGCAGCAGCTCTTGTCTTATGACAACAGCAGCTGCCACCACTGCTGAGACCACGATGCCCACCCTTTCAGTGCAGCAACCGGAGGAAGGGGGTGCCTTGTCTACTGCTCCAGTAGGAGTCCCAGGACAGGCTCTCAGGGGAGCAGATGGGACTGCGTGCCCACATCTGTCTCAGGTTCCCCTGAGCTTCCTTGTTTCAGGCAGGAGCAGCTCCCCTGAGCCTCCGCGGCCTGACAGTGGTGGGGATGGTTCCTGACAGCCACAGTACACACATTAAACAGAAAGGTCAGGCGCAGTAGCCCTGTGGGGCCGGGCTGGTGTCTGCACACCCTGCCTCTCCCCAGGGAGGGGTCTGAGGCATGGCAGACCCAAGGCCTGGGTCACCTTCATGGCACCAAGGGGGCCTCTGACTCTGGACAGCCTTGGGCTTGATCCTCAGGTCCACTGTCTAATTCCCTTCATCGTTTCCCATTTGTGAACTGAGGGCAATTACCGTCGCCTTCTAATTTACCACGGCACACTGTGTCCAATCCTTAGCAGACACGTGGGACTTGACCCCTGCGAGGGACTAACCCATGTGACCCTGGAGATGAGCACAACTGCCCGTTTCTGCAGCACGGAACGCTGAGGCTGGAAATTTGTTGCCAGGAAGCGCAGGTTCCCCTAGCCAGGGAGAGATGGAGCTGGGATTCGAACCCAGGCTGCCTGCTGCAGAGCCAGTGCTTCGGGCCAGGGGATCACTCCCGGCTGCTCATGTAGTAAGCGCCTTAACACCCAGGCTGTCCCTGCAAGGTGCGTCCCTTTCACCTGCCTCAGTTTTTCTACCTGTACAATGGCCTCACCGCTGCGGAACAGAGATAAATAAACTGAGACAGAAAGAGACAAAGCACCACCGAGACTTTATTGAGTAAATGCTCATTGAGGACCTATTGTGTGTGGGGTCCCCAGGGGGATTTGGGAACACTGCCACGGACAGGACAAACTCCCTTTCTCCTGGGAGCTGAACTTCCAGTGCCACAACAGGCAACAGGTGGGTCTCTTGTGAGTGAAGAAGATAATTTCGGGTAGTGAGAGCTGTGGAGAAGCCAGAACCGGTGACAGGACAAGGACAGGGAAGAAGAGACATCTGGGTAGTGACCAAAGCACGCAAGGGACTGTATGGGGAGATTTGGGCCCAGGAAGCACTTTCCAGGCAGGGAGAGCAGCAAGTGCAAAGGCCCTGTGCTGGGAGAGGAAGAACTACACGGAGCCTGCTGTGGCTGTTGTACAGGAAACAAGACTCAAGGAGGAAGAGACAAGTGCAAGGCCACGTGGCTGGCAGAGGGGAAGCCGGGCTGTGCGGAGGGCTTCCCGCCCTCGCCAGGCCCGTCCTCCCAAGGGCCAGCCTCCCTTCCTGAGCCTCGCAGGTGCTGTCCTGCTCCCTTGTTTAATTCCAGTGTTTTTCGCCCTCACTTAATTATGCAACAGATGCTGTCTATCTGCCACCACCTGAGCCCCTTTCTGCTGGAGGTGCCGGGCCCTGTGACTGTCCTCGAGGGCTGACAGTGCTGCCGCCGCCTGTCCCAGCCTCTGCAGCGGGGCTGGGGTGAGGGTCTGTGACACAGAGTGGCCTTCGCCAGCTCGAGTCGAGCTCAGGGCCAGGGTGCTGTCCTCGGGGGAACTTGGGGGAGCCGAACGACTGTCCCATCGAGTGGCTTTGCAAGTCCCCCTTTCCACCCCAGCACCCCCAAACCGCGGAGTGCCTCAGTCCGTTAAAGCGGGGACCTCCACCCCCCAGCCCCCGCAGCTGGCCTTGAGAGCCGCCCCTGGCTCCGGGACGTCCCGGGTGGCTGTTCTGGCGGAGCAGGGCGCAGACCTGGATGTCTGTCTGCAGCGCAAGCGCGATCCTGTTCACCAGTGACTGCTGCACGCTAACTCGGCTCCAGATGTTTTCCACGGAAGACCGCCGCTGCCGTGGGAGGCGGCCCTGCTACCCACTCCATGGACACACAGCAGCCCGAGGCAGGATTCGCACCAGCTCCAGACCACAGCCCCCCACTGCCACTGCCGAGAGCCATCTGTGGGGCCCAGGCTCACATTTGCGGAGAGGTCTGTGCCTACCGGGGCAGCGCTGGCGTGCGGCTCCGGGAAAATCCAGCAGTGCCCATCCTGGCTGCCTCCAGCAGGTGCAGAGCCAAGAAGAGGTGGGCGGTGCAGGCTGCAGTGCCTTGGCCTTCAGCCTCCGAGCCGGGATGGGGAAGCAAGGCCGCTGAGAAGCCCCCAGCAGCTCTCCGGCGCCCTGTCCCCTGGGCCCATCCAACCAGCGAGGGCAGGGCCACGCCTCTGAAATGCCTGGCTGCAGCCCCCTTCACTCAGCGACCTCTGCTCCTGCCGTGCCACACGTGGTCAGAGAGATCCACTGGGACCCGAGGCAGTGATTTCCTCCCTGGTGAAACCCACAGGGATCCCCACTGCCCTTGGAACAGCCCCCAAGTCCTGGTGGCTGCCGAAGCCCTGGGTGGTATTTCCCACAGTCTCTACTCTCCCGCCCTGCTGGCTCTCAAGGGTTCCCAGGACCTGCTCTGTCTGTTCCTGCTTCAGGACCTTTGCACTTGTGCCTGGATTTCAACTCCAGATCACACAGCAACCTCATTCTTGGCTCAAATGCCACCTCCTGCCAGAGACCCTCTCGAACTCCTTGTCTGCTGAGCTAGAGTTCAGCCTGTCTCTGTATGCCCTACCCCAGCTCCCGAGAGCACAGTCCTGCCAGCCAGGGGAGCTTCCTGAGTCCCATCCAGGCCCTCCCTGCCATGTTCCTCTCTTCGGCTGGACCATCTCTCTTGTCCAAAGCCCTGAGGCTGAGCTCAGCCCTCTTCCCCAGCCATGACACTGCCTTCGGTGGTCCTGAGGCCCTGCCTCCAGCTGTGTTTCTCTTCGGGGGTGCCATCTGGACACAGCAGGGTGTTCACAATGTCAGGTGCCCCCAAGGAGAGCTCCCTACCAGCCCTCGGCCCCACCTTGCTGCCCCTCTGTCTTCTAGTCCCATTGATGTCCCTATGAGGAGCTGTGCTGGCCCTGGGGTGGCCAGGAGTCTTCCCATCATGGGCTCCCATCATGCTTTGTGCCCTGTTGTGGGAGACCTGACAATGCATCTTCAGGGACATCAGCTCCTCAAGAGCAGGTTCTGTGTTCACTCTGGTCACTGCTGTCCTTGGCACCAAGCACAGGGCCTGGTACAGAGAAGGAGCCCAGTCCGCATTTCACAGTCTCTTACCCCTTCTCTGCCTCTGTCCCCATTCATCCCCATGGTTGGTCAGTCATTCAACAGACACACCCCAAGTTACACACTGCCATTGCCAGAGATACTGCAAAGAACCAGACATGGCTCCTGCCTCCTGCTGTACTCTGGTAGGTGACACAAACACAGGGAGAAGCACAAGGGAATTGGCCACTCCAAAAGATATTTAACCCAAAGTATGGGAGCAGAAGGGTCCAGGTGGGCTTCCCAGGGGAGGTGACAACTAGAAGGTGATATCTAGATGCCTGAAAGTTGCAAGGAGGATCAGTAAAAACTGCCAGAATGCTGGTCACCCAAGGGAGTGGCTGTCCCAAATGCCACTGAACTGTTCACTTCAAAATGCTTAATTTTATATGATGCAGATTTCACCTCGATTTTTTTTTTTTAAGAAGAAAAAGAAAAAACTAAGGGAACAGAGTTCCAGGGTTCTAAGGAGAGAGAAAAGATTGGGTAAAAAGGCCTGGAGGCCAGACAGAAACTGTAAGTCTGGCACAGGTCAGAGGGGCAGGTGCTGGACAGTAGGCAGCGAGACAGGGCTGCCAGCCAGGTCTGGGCCACAGGAGGAGTTCACTGCTTTTCCCAAGTTGGGAGCCATGGAGGGTTGTAGGCAGAGGGAGGACACTGTGATAGCTTTTATCAGAATGCCTCAGGCTGTGTGTGGGAAGGAGACTGTGGGTAAGGTGGGTAACAGGAGGGCAGAAAGGTGCTGGGCAGGGTATGGGGGTGGTGAGGGTGGGGGGCTAGATTGGAGGGGCATTTAAGGCATGGCACTGACAATGCTGATGGCTTGGATGTGGGGCTGAGGTGGCCCAGGTGCCCCTAGAGCCCTCCATGGGGCCAGCTCTGTGCCTACCCAGGACCTCTCCTTCCTCCTTGATGCTCCCAGGACACCCTGAGTGACCTCTGGCCATTTCCTGGCCTCTCTGAGCCTGGTTCTGTGCCTCACCAAGAGCATGAGAGGTCAGACCGGGAGACGCCGCCCGCCAGCTTGCTGCCCTCCACCCGGCAAGATCCAGGCAAGTCCTGTTCCCCCCATGCTGACCGAAGCCTCTGCCCAACAGAGGGGCCTTGGGCTCTGAAGCTCCTCTCCCAGGGGTCTGACACCCAGGCTCAGCCTTGGATTCTGAGCCCCCCAACTCTGGCTGGGGCTACCCAGGCCTTGAGAAAGAACAGCCTCTCTCAGCAGAACAGTGTGATGGTCAAGAGCGTTGGAGCTGGGGCAGGGCTGTGTGCGAATCCCAGCTCTGCACCTTCCTGCTGTGCAGCCTGGGGCAAGTGGCTCCGTCTCTCTGAGGCCCAGAGAAAGAGACCTGGCCAGGAAGTCCCAGCCCATTCGTGCCTTTGATGGGACATCATCAATGGTTAGGTCCCCTCCAGACCCTCCCCCATTGCTCCTAGAAAGGCCCTGGGCGCCTGGCTTGTGTGAGGCTGAGGGAGTGTCAGGAATGAGGACGAGAGACATTGTACTTCCTGTCACCTGCTCCCCAGGTATTGCTTGAGGCAGACTAGCTGCCCCTGGACGGCCATCACCACCTGTGGGTGCTGTGTCCTGGCTGCTCCTGGGTGTGGCTGGGGCTGCTTTGCAAGACTCTAGGAGAAGCTACTCCTGGCCAGGCTTCTGGGCCTCTTTGAAGGGGGTGATACCCAGCCACCCTACCCCACCCTGTCCCAGTTCTGCTCTTTGTGAGTCCCCGAAGCCTCTGGGACCCAGGACTTGCTGCCCCACCCCCATGGAGGAAGGAGGTAGACAGGTGGGCTGGGAGGGAGGGGACAGTTCATGCCATTAAGTGTTCATACTGCACATTAAACTAAGAAATTCACATACATTTCATCATAAATCCATTACGTGTTATTATAATAAATAAAATACAGTCGACAGAATGTATTTATTTATATAATATCTGACATAATCATACGTAATGCTATACAATAATATTTATAGAAGAGCCAAATAATACTGCAAAGCTGAAGAGGGTAGTGAGCAGAGTGGCCTTGGTAACGTTGTTCAGTGTCCCCTCTGGGCAGGGACAGGCCTCACACAGGCAGCCAGGCCCGCACCTGCTTCTGCAGCCATCGCTGTGGGGCATTTGGGAGGCGGCAGTGGCAGCGGGTGGTGTCACAGGGCCACACAGCTGGGTCGGGCCAGGGGAGCTTGGTGTCCTGCTGGCAAATGTCCCCCTCAGTGCTGCGGCTCTGGCCAATGGCCCTTCCTCCTGGTGTGGTCAAGGTGTGGGACCTGCACAGCCACCAGCACGCTTTCCACATGCTACATCCCAGGGGGACAGCAGCAAAATGGCGAATCTGGTGCCAAGCCTTGAAAGGGTCTGGGGAACCCTTAGGGATCCTTGGGCACACTTTGAGAATGGCTGTGTCCTCACAGAAAAGAAATGCCTCATCCCACAGGAAGCTGCCGCCGACTCCCAGGACCAGTGGACCAGGGTACGATACATGTCCCAGGCTGGAGTTCTATCTCTGCTACTTCCTGCCTGTGTGTCCTTGGGCGGGTCACTTAGCTTCTCCATGCCTCAATTTCCCCATATTTAAAATGGTGATGGCAAGGGCGACCCACAGGCTGGGTAGAAACTGGGTTTAGAATGACTTAAAAGTATAAACAGGATTTATTGGCTCTCATAAATAGAAATCTAGCAGAAGGGTGAGCTTCAGGCATGGCTTGATCGAAGCTCTCACACCTTCCCTCTCTTCTAT
This sequence comes from Heterocephalus glaber, assembly GCF_053883595.1. NCBI lineage: Eukaryota > Metazoa > Chordata > Mammalia > Rodentia > Bathyergidae > Heterocephalus > Heterocephalus glaber. The sequence continues at coordinate 18,496,820 of NW_028258410.1, read as the reverse complement.
TTACCCAACTCTGAGGGCTTCTAGGTATTGAACTTTTTGCCTCTGGCTGGTTTTCTTCACAGTGTTAAAACAAGCAGAGCGATTCTGGCCACGTTCTGTTCCCATGAGGAAAATCTCTTAGAATGTCCACACACTGCATCAGAACCTTTTATCAAAGGCAAGAAGGTGACCAATCTCTACTCTCTGCTTAGATTCTGCTGACCAAGTTCATGCCAGTTCTCAGGGCCATGAATGCATATACTAAAATTTTTAAGTGTTTGTTTTTCTGATTATGACAACAATACATGCTTGTTGTAAAACTAAGTAATGCAAGGAAGCATTGAAAACAGTGGTTCTCAAGCGAGGGTGGTTTTGTCCCCAAGAGACCTGTGGTGATGACTGGAGACATTTTTGGTTGTTGTGAGTGGGGGTGGGTTCTCCTGGTATCTGGTGGGCAGAGGCGGGATGCTGCTGACTACCCGACACGTGCCCAGAACAATCCCCACAATAGAAAAGCGTCTGACCCCAAACACAGCAGGGCCAGGGAGGGTTGAGAAACCTGGATGAGTAGAAAGGTCAGCGCCTCAAGCTCCTCCCACCTAGAAATAATGCCCTTGGTGCTTCTGGAAGGAAGGCCCTCTGGATGCGCATGCGCCCACCACTGCTCACGTTTCTAGTGCACTCTCTGCACTAGGTCACAGTCACGGTCATCTCTTGCTATTTTTAATCATTTTTAATACAGTTTAATACCATGTTTTGTATTTCGTATTTAATTAGTGCATTTTAACACTAGGTTTCATTATATGGGTTTACTTAACAAAACCTCTGTAGTCTGGCATTTTGGACATTTCTTCTAACTTTTTACTTCTATAAATGATTCCGCAATGGATTCCCGTGCGCATAGCGAATATCTGGCCTGTGAGATATTGGCATAAATGCCCCAAAGTTACATTTCCAGGTTGCTTTAAAACTCTCAGCTGTTGAACATAATGGTGCCCTCTGCCCTGCCACTGTGAGGGTGAAGGCAGACTCCTGCTGGGGCACAGCAGAGGTCCCTGTCTCCAACACCCCTCAACAGCCAAGGTGGTAGGTAGGAAGTGACGTCACCGCAGCTGTCACTTGCATTTCCTGCCTGACTGGCAGAGTGGAACCTGAGGCACAGGTTCACTGGCCTTCTGCAGGCCTTCCTCTGTGAATGGATGATTTTACCTTTTCCTATTGTTTTGTAAAAACTCTTTGTATATTGAGGATATCAGCTCTAAGATTTCCACAAATGACTAAGAAGTTTTTCTTCTTTCCCCTTTTCCCTCCCTCCCTTCTTCCCTCCTTTCCTTCCTTCTTTCCTCCCTCCCTCCCTCTTTTCCCTCCTTCCTTCCCACCTTCCTTCCCTCCTCTTGTGCTTTCGAAGGATGTGCCTGATGTTCTGGTGAGCAGTTCATGAATTACATCAGGAAGCAGCTTTTGAAACAAACCCATTTAGCAACCTTTGTTTCTGCCTCCTGATACTGCTGAGCCCCAGCACCCTTGCCCTGTGCAGGGTTATTAACCCTCGACCTTTTCCTGCTGCAGAGCAGATTGCTTTCCGGGGCTGGAGCAGTTTCATTTTCACCTTCCCTCCATGGGACGGAGCTGACTCGGTGCCAGACAGTTGTTTACATAAGCAATGACTTGATTACACTGCACAGCCAATGGCTGGCTTTCTCAGAATAAAGAAGTCAGCAACATATAATCAAAGCCATTAACTGTGTGCAAAGCAACACAGCCCACCCTAAATTTCCCACCAACCATAATAACAGTTTTCCAGGGAAAAAACTGGAGAACGGGGTTATGGTTTCCTACTAGAATGTGTTAATGGGAAGACTTTTAAAAAGAGATTGTGGCTTTAGCCCAGTTGCCCTCCCAAATCAGAACAGCCTTGACTCCAGTCATCTAACGGTCCCACCCCTGTTTCTCCACTTGTGAAATGGCAATGTCCCCTGCAGAGGACTGTTGAGAGGATTAAGTGAGATAATACACATCAAACACTAGTTAGGCTGGCTCTCGGGAGGACAGAGCTGTCTCAGCTCATCACACAGCCCGCTGTGAACCAGAGCCTCAAGGCCTGCGCCTCCCAGATGGAGCTTGTGACCTGGGAGGGCCCGCTCCTGCCAGCCAGTGAGCAGAGGGAGGGACGCTGCTGAGTGCCACAGAGGAGACCTATCTGACCCCAAATGTCACGGCCTTAGCTTGTTGTATGTAAATTGTACCTCAATCTATGTCAATTTAAAATTTATTTGTATCTCAAGTAGAAAGAGGCTAGTAATAAGAAAAAGAAGAATATAACTCAGTAGAAAACAATGGCAAATAACAGATCTGAAAATATAAACAGCCAACACATAGTGATAAGAGACCCCAGGTCAACATAATGAGAAAAATGCAAATTACTACCAAAATAACATGATGGAGGGAGGACGTTTAGGTAACAGTATGGGCTGGGGGTGGGGAGCGGGCCCGAGGGAGGGGATCTGGGGACATTTCCCAACTTTTCAAACGCATGTGACCGTCTCCCCGGCGGCCCTGTGCTGCGGAGATGCACGCGGACACAGGTTAGGCACAGAAACCCTGGTGGCTGGTGCCTTGGACACCGCCCAGCGCATCTCATCCAGACAAGTTCCATGGCTCACACGTGTTCCCGGGTGGGGCCAAGAGGTCAGATGTACCAGGGCCGGCTGGCAGCCTGTGCCTGTTCATGTGACCTGGGACAAATCCAGGGCAGATGACACCAGTGCTTCAGCATCCTCCCTCCTGCCCCCACTGCTGCTCTGTTCCTCCCCACGGAACCCCTCTGTAGATGGCTGCAATGTTCCCCGACAAAGCACTCACCTCTAGGCCTCCTGCATGACACCAGGGCTGGAATGGGGCTGCTGCATGGCTCGGAGGGAGTCACTGCATCTTGGTCAAAGGGGCAAGGGACTCGGCTGGCACACACTTCGCCTGCCCTGCTGCCTGGCTTTGTGCCAACACCAGGCCCAGACGAAGCCCCCTTGAGCCACGAGTTTGAAAGTCACATGGCAAAGTGGGGCACCAGGAAGCTGGTCTCTGGTGACACCCTTGAGCAGGTCCAACGCTGGACTTGCCACAGGACAGGGGGCTCCCCTCACACAGACTTCGGGAGGCTCTGCTACACTTTACTTGCAGGTCAGTGCTGTTCCCGAGACGAAGCCCACACTTGTGCAGCACCACCGTGTCATTGACAGAGCTGGACCATTTTTTTTCCAGCCCTAGGATAGAACCCAGGGCTTTCACACCAAGGCACATCCCCAGCCCCTTTTATCTTGAAACAGGGTCTTGCTAAGTCACTAAATTGCCCAGGCTGAGCTTGTACTTGCAACCCTCCTGCCTCAGCCTCCCAGAGTGCTGGGATGACGAGTCTGTACCACCACACCTGACCATCTTCTTAAAAAGCAAAATATAAATTAGATCACACACAGCCTTGTCCAACTGGAGTCTTCGGGGTTCCTCGATGTTCCTTTCTGAGTCATGTTTGCTGACTGACCGAGGGAAAAAGGACCAGCCCCCTGCCCGGCTGCAGGCAGGCAGGAGTGCTGGCCCTTAGGGGAGGCTCCATTTTGCAGTGTAGGGCTCGATGCCTGGATGTCTCACTGGAAGGCAGTCTGGGGTCACCTGTCCGGCCCCTTCACAGCCTTGGAGCCCAGACATGTGCACCCCAGGGCAGGAAGGAGCCTGGCCCCCTCTCCCACCTGTGTGTCCTTGACTTCCCAGAACCAAAGCCAGCTGCCTTTATCTCTGGCCAAAGTCCCCCTGGGGAAGAGGGGGAATGTCCCCTGTCACCACGGGTGATGAGTCATTTCTCCTGGAGTTCAAGGCCCACCTCTCCTTCCTTTTGCCCCCCACTGTCTCCTGTGAAGAGAGGCAAAGAACAGTAACATGGCCCTGAACCCAGTGACAGCAGCAGCTGTCATGGAGGGCAGCTGGCCTGGAACCAGCACATGGGGGTTGAGGATGCAGCCCTGGGTTCAAAGCCTGGCTCTCCATGTCCTAACCTGGGGAGCTGGGGAGTCACCTGGCCCTTCCTGATCCTTGACCACACACTGGACAAACATGTACTATGCCAGCACCTGACCAGGCAAGGTGCTGCGTACAGCCCCGGGGACACCTGGACAGCCCTGAGGTAGGGTATTAGGAGCAGCAGCTCAAAACTAGTGACACAAGTGATGTTCATTCATTTAAAAGTCCTGGGCGTTAATGGATTGGGGTGACATATAGAGAAGGTGGAGGGCAGGAGTGCTGATGAAGAGGGGCTTGTTAATTCGAAGGAGGTTGCTGGACACAGCCTCAAGTGGCCAAAGACCCTCCAGAGAGGTAAGAGATGCAGTCATCTCTGGGCAGAGAGTGGCATGTACAAAGGCCCTGAGGCCGCAGTATGTCCGCTGTGGACTTAGAGGCAGTGACCAGTCGGGGGGCGGGCAGGACCAGTGGACACTATCAGGACTTTGTCTTTTACTCATGATGTGGGAGCCTCTGGAGGGAGCTGAGCAGAGGAGGGACGTGATCTGACTGACTGCCTTCAGGTAACAAGGTGATGGCAGAAGGGGGTGACAGTGCAAAGGCCACAGTGGCCATCCTAGCCAATGTGGCGGTGTCGTAGGCGGGTGCAGCTGTGAGAGTGGTGGAGGCGATGGAAGGGACTCAGGGACTCAGGGCTGGAGGAAGAGAGAGTCAGCAAGCGTGCTGAAGCTTCATCCCGAACCCGGGGAAGACAGAGGCACCGTTTTCAAGGGGAAGGGCCCGAAGGAGAGTGGGACCTAGAGCAGGATGAGGAGTCCCTGTCCCTCCCAGCGCCTGAGCTGTCCCTAGGTATGTGGCTGCACAGCCGGAAGCTCTTCTGCAGAGCTGGCATCTGGAGACCCTGCTCCTCTGTCTTCGGAGTGGGTTAAACGCATCTGCTCTGCAGTTGCTACGAGGCTGGTCCCAGCGTTCCTGGGAGGTCCAGGCCTGTAGCGAAGTGCAGAAAGAAGCGGGTGTTGGCAACTCCAAGTCCGCTCAGCCAGTCCTCCTGCAGTCGCCATCATCGGCATGGTGTTCAGGGTGGTCATGTGATTGATCTGAATCGCATGGCATGGAAGCAGCACAGCCAGGACCTGGAAGCTGAGTCTAGAGCCCTGCCCTGGGCCTCCCGCCCCGGCGCCCACACCAGGCCCTTGGCTCCTGCCCTGGCCAGGCTGGGGGCGACACAGAGCCCCAGTGCCTGCAACCAGGCGAGCCTGGAGCCTGCCCTGCTGGGAACAAGAGCCGAACAGAAGGGGCTGCTGGCACAGCAACGTCCAGTTTGGAGAGAGTGCAGTCATGCTGGGCTTCCTGCGTCAAATTTGGCTTTGTCCCTCGCCAGCTGTGTGACTCTGGAGATGTGACTCAGCCTCCATGTGCCTCAATTTCCCCAGCACTGACATGAGAGGACACAGGCTTTTGGGAGGATTGGATGGGTTGATTCATTCAGAGTGCTTAGAACCGGGCCAGGAACTTAGGAGGCACCCGATACATGCAAGCTGCTGTGCTAGCTGTTGTCGCTCACCTTGGCCTCCCAAGGGCAGGGCCATGGGCCAGGCCTCAGGGTCCTTACCCCTTCTCAAGACCCTGTCTCACCTGGCGCTGTGTGTCTGAGCTCTGGCACGCCTCCCCGAGCCTGCTTCCTCCGGCCCCAAGGCAGGGACAGTGGTGTGTGAGCGGTGCCTGCAAAGGACAGTGGCAGTGACAGGAGCAACGGTGACCATGCTCGAGTCCTGCAGGCCTCATGGGAGACTCAAAAGCATGGTCCCAGAGCCAAACCCAGCCTGTGGTGACAGCAGGGGGCTCAACAGTTGCTGGGCTGGGTGGGCTGGGTGGGGGTGCCCTGCCGAGGCCAGGGGGACCGTGCTCTTAGAAATACTTTGTATCTTCCTTGGGTGCTCAAAAATATTTGTTATTGTCCCGCATATTCTGTGGCCAGCAAGTTCCTCCTAGGACCAGCCCTGACCACTCTGTGCCTCAGTTTCCCCACTTGTAAAACAAAGAGGATAACACAAGGAGTGTGGTGCTGATTGAACGAATCCATGGGACATTTAGAAGCAGGCTTGCCACAGACTCCTGTTCCGTGGACCCTGAGCTGTCATCCTCAGGGAAGCCGGGAAGGTGTCAGCCACCTCAGGGCTCCTTCCCAGAGTCCCATCCCTCCTGAATGGCTTCCCAGCCCAGGCCAGCATGCCCCAGGAGAAGGGACAGGCAGCCGAGTCCCAGTAGAGCCAGCTGCAGGGGACCTGGGTCAGGGAGCCACCAGGCATGTCCCAGGCTCCTCCGGTTGGCTCCCCATGGTAGGGACAGATTGCCTCCTTCCTTCCTTCTGAGTGCCAGGCAGGCCTGAAACCGCCTGATGTCAGCAGGGCTGCCCGCCCACAGATGGGGAGGAAGTGGGCGGGTGCCCAGGAAAGACAGCCGGCCAGACATGCCCTGAGGCAGCGCCGTCAGGGCTGACATGGGCATCACGAAGCCACTGCTTTCAGGGCTGTCTGGACCGAGCAGAGCAGAGCAGGGAGGCCGGGGTGCACGGGGTCAGGGCTGGCACCACCGAGGCCATCTGTCCCCATGCTTCAGTGCAGCCAAGGACCCGTCCCTGGGCTGTGCCCTGCAGGTGGCAGCGGGGGTATGTGCTGGAGATGAGGCTGGGGTGTGCACGGGGCAGCTGCATGCCTGGCATGTGCGTGTGCAATGTGGAGAAGGCATGTGAGCATGTATCTGAGTGTGCAGGAGTGTGTGACTGTGTGAGGGTGAGCAGCGTCTATGTGTGCACAGAAGGGCACGTTCTCTGAACTGTGTGAATGTGTGCCCCACGTCTAGATGTCAAGGTGGGTGTGAGTGTGTGTGGGGAGGGCGGGTGTGTGCCCATGTGAGTGTGCACGTGCCTGCTCCTGTGAACACTTCTGCAAGGAGTCCCTTTGCACACAGGCTTTGCTTCACGTGGCAGAGGTCAGGGGCCTCCCAGCTCGGCTGTCATGGCCCAGAGCAATCTGGAAGGCAGTGGCACGGCGTGGTGGCGGCCACGAGGTCTACACTGAGTGCTGACTGAGCCAACTGGTGCTGGGTGCAAATACCTGGTCCAGCCCAGCCAGCCCCAGTTCCCCTAATTCTGCTCCCCTGACGGCATCCAAGGCCCTTGGCTGGGAGGCACCCTCAGGCAGTCCCGAACCACACCAGCAAGAGGTCAGCTTTCCAGTCGGTTGATAATAATAGCAAACATTCATTCATTCACCAGTATTAACTGAGCACCACTATGCACCAGACACAGTCCCAGTACTGGGGCTGCAGCCCAGAACCAGTGCAAAATGAGAGCATGAGGGAAGTTGGATGGGTGATTATGCTATAAATAAAAATAAAGCAGAAGAGGTGGATTGAGAACATCAGGTGTGTTTGCTGTTTTCCAAACAGTTGGTCAGCCAAGACTTTAAGGGAAAACTGAGGCTTGAATGATGACCTAAAGGAGCAAGGGGTGAGCCATGTGGCTATCCAGGGAAGAGCACTCCAGGCAGAGGGCTCAGTGAGTACAAAGGTCCTGGAGTGAGTGCATGCCTGGCTTGCTCAAGGAAGAGAAAATGGGCCATTGAGGATATAATAGTTGTTGTTTTGTAACTGATTATAAAAGCAAACGGTGCTTGTGGAAAGACCAAACAAGAGACAAAAGAATAAAGGAGAAACAGCAAACTGGAGGGCGGGAAGAGGCAAAATGTAAGAAGGCTCAGGGATGTTTTCTGTACTCTTCACTTGATAATCAAAGTGGCCTTCTGCTTTGACAAGGCAGCACCAAAATAATGCAGCTGCAGCCATATCCCAGCCACAGCCAAATGCCCAGGCCTGCACCCAACCAGGCGCACAGTGGGTGCCTGCTCTGCCTCCAGCATCCTCTGATCCCCTGCATCCTGGGGTGGAGACAGGGGCACAACTCCCCAGGGAAGAGACGCACTTCTTCCAAACCCCCGCGGGCCGCCTGCCCGCCCTCAGTGGCCCCGAGTAACAGCGTCGCCTCTTCCTCCTCCCGCTTTTATGAGCTGTGAAGGAGGCTTGTCCCGAGTTGCACAATTGCTCCTTAATTGCTGTTTCCTCTCAGTTATGAATTATGTCATGGATACGGCGCTCACGTTATTAAACTTCCACCGAGGCCTTATCGTCTGGCGCACGGCCAGCTGCCGGCTGACCTACTTTCCCACCAGATTTCAAAACCACCTCCCTTGTCCTCCTGGCTGTTCCTAAGGGGAGTGTGCTGTGCCCAAAAACTCCACGCTAAAAATAAAAACCAGAATGGGGGGAGGCACAGCTGGCCCCTCGGAAGGCCTGGGGCTCCCAGCAGCCCCGGGAGTGTGGCTGACCCCTCCCTGCCCAGAGGTTTCCTCAAGAAGCCATCCCTGGGGTGCAGGGCTCCGGGTGGGGTGGGCTGTGGCAGGGGCCCCAGTGGACTCCCTGGCCCTGGTCCCATCCCTCGGCTTCAGGGTCAGGCAAAACTGAGTTTGTATCCGGCTTCTGCCACCGAACGGCTCCTTCATTCTTTTGCCCCGCAGAGAGGCGCCAGCCCCTGGCCCAGGTGCTGGGGGGGGGGGCGCCGAGAAGGAGGCAGATGCAGTCCAGGCCCTCAGACTGCCCATAATGTGCTGGGCAGAGCTGGGGGGGACACAATTTTGTAATAAGGCAGTGTAGAAAATAAGACAATGTGGCCAGGACTCCATCAGCTAAGACAGTCAGCAAGACCTCCTTGGGAAGAGGGGCTCTGGGAAGAGCTTGACCCAGGAATCAGGGCTGGGCACATGAGGCAGCCAGTCTATGAGGTGGGCACCTGCTCTCGGGCCTGGCCAAGGCAAGGGCAGCTGGACACTGGGGAGTGGGGCCTCCCACACATCTCATCCCGAGCACCACACTTGCCTCAGCCTAGTCCTGGGCCTGCTAGGAAGGAAAACAATCCAAGTGTTGGGCACAGCAAGTGCAAAGGCCCTGGGGTACCAGAGATGGGAAGGCAGGTCATAGGGGCTTCATAGGCAGGAGTGAGGATTTGGTGAGGGCCAGGGATGTACAGTGCAGAGGGAGCCCTTGGCACTTGTGGGCAAAATGATATTTGCAAGGGAGGCAGGGAGGGCTCAGGACTGGTCCTGGGCTGGAGGGGTAAGGTCCCTCTGTTGACATACAGGAGACAGGCAAGGGCTTCCTCCTCAGGGTCTCTTTTCTTCTTCTGGGAAGTGGGGATAAACACACCCCAGGTGGTGTGGGCACTGTTCTGAGCAGAGCCTGGTCCAGCCCGGGTGGTGCAGGTGTTCATGACACAGCCATGCTGAGACCCCGGACCCTGTGCTCCAGGACATGTTGGCACAGGCAGGGGCGGGGTCTTGGCATTCGAGTCTCAGAAATGCAGCCTCCCTGCCAAATAGACCTTGGCCACAGAGGCTGCAGCTTTTCTCTCCGAATTCTGCTTACGTGTGTGTATGCGTGGGGCTGTTTATCTAACTTGGCTCAAGTCTGGATGTTGGGGCTGTAAACACATCCTTCTAATTATCACCCAAATGGAACATGTTCATGGAATAAAATCTGAAAATGCAAATAAGCGAAAAAGACAGAAAGAAAGAGGAGGGAGAGAAGAGGGAGGAGCGAGGCGGGAGGGAGCGAGGAAGGGGAATCTCAAGTGATAAATGGACAGCAAGATGCAGGACCTAAGGGCAGCCATCTGCACTCTCTGACCCTGCAATGCTGGAAACGGTCCGGGAGCCAAGAACGGAGGCCTCTGTCGCCTTCTAAATTAAGTACTATTTCAATACGGTGCGCCCACCGAAGTAAAGCCAGCATCTCTGTGTACTGATTTGGAACAACTGCCAAGATGCAATGTTAACTGAGGAAAACAAGAAACAAAGCCGCGATTATAGAGTGCTACACTCTGTGTGTGTGTGTGAGTGTGTGAAAGGGAGAGAGACGACAGACAGAGAGAGAGAGAGAGAGAGAGAGAGAGATTTAAGGAGGGAGGGTGCTCCTTGCTGGGGGACAGCCGGGCCATCTCTGGGGGAGACACAGGCCAGGCCATTGGGCTGCTTGGGGATGCAGGGCAGGGTGGAGGCTGGCAGAGGAGAAGAGTTTTGGGCCCCTGCTTTGCCGCTTCACTTTGGCTTTCTGTCCCTCTTGCCCTGGGCCGGCTGTCTTCCACACACCGTCTCAGCGATGTTTCTGACTCCCCACTAAGATGCAGACACTTTCCCAAGGGCCTTGACACTGTCTGGGCTGGGTTTTCCCCAAAGGCCCACCAGCCCCAGGATTCCAGGGAGGAACCTGGGGCCGCTGACCCTCGTCTCTGAACTGTCTCTTTCATCTTGGTTTATAGGTTGGGCACCAAGTGAAAGTTCAGCTGTAAAAGAGGCCTTTGCCTGCTTTGAAAGGAAATGTTGGAAAAGCTTTGATCTTGAATAATCTCTTCATTTAGCAGTGAGGAGATGGGGCCCAGAACGGTTCCAGAACCCAGCAGATCTGGGTTCAAATCCAACCAGGGCCCTGTGCCTTGGGTGGTACTACTTCCCTCACAAACCTTAGCTTCCTCCTCCAGGGGAACAAAAACACTCCAAGACTCAGACTCCGGACTCTCCCTGGATGTCAAAAGTAGACATGGACCCTACTCCTTAGCTGGGGGCCACTGGCTGCGGCTGGAGGACACACAGGAAATCAGCCCGCCTCTCTGCCATCTTCTGGAGTGGCAGGAAAGCACACCTGCCCTTTCACTCGTGTCCAGACCCAGCCCATCTCAGCTCCTGGAACTTAGGTCTTGCTCAGCACCAGACATCACTGTGCCCTGGGCACGTCCAAGAGCCAGGAGCTGCAAACCCAACTCAAAATGCCTCATCGTGAAGCGGGCGTGGAGATGGTGTGGCGGCTCGATCAGGTCGCCTGCAGCTTTGAGGAACACCAATCCAGCCTGCTCGCTGGCTGGGCTGCCCTTGACCTTCACCCCTAGCTCCTAAGGATCCAGGGGCTCACAGGGCTGATGGGGCGGCTCTGATCCACCAGGAGCGAGGGGTCTTTCCTCGTTTTTGCTCAGCCATCCTGAATAGGCGACTTTTGTCCTCGTGGCTGGTCCTGCGGACACAGTGGCCATCCCACATTTAGCCCACATTCCCCCTTCAGTCAAGGGGAGCGGCCACCCACCAGGTCTGTCTCTTGTCAAAAAGCTTCCCAGAAGTCCCCTTGGGAAATGTGCAGTAACTGTTCTGGTCCTACCCAGATCCCAGGGCCACTCCTGACCACCAGGGAGCCTAGGACTGAGTCCCTCTAGCTGGCCCTGGCCATCCCAAGTAGGATGGAATCCACAAACCAGGAGAAAGGAGGGGGCAGGGTGGGCAGGCCTCACAAGTGCAACAGCTCAGGAACATCATGGAAGATGCGAGTTTGCTTCCTGCATCCCCTCTGCCATCATCCTGCATGGTCTTCTGTCCTAGGACAGCACTTGGAGGGGTCCCTTCCTTTAATCCAGGTGCTGATGTCCCCTCAAACCGAAGAGGGGCCTCCTTCCAGGAGAAGAGTGGACCAGGGTGGCAGCAGGGCTTGATGCCCCTCTGACACCAGGGTTTGTTCACTGTCCCTTCTCTCAGCTCACTGCCACCTCACTCCCACCTTGGCCAGGGGTCCGAGCGCCTGGCTGGGCCTCCCTGTGTGGCTCTGTGGTTTGGGGACCCTTTGACCTACTTCCTGCTCAGGTGGAAGCCACAGTGGGCCGGGCTCATCACTGTCCCTCATGCCCTCGTCCTTCTCCTGGGGCCAGTGGGCCATGCCGGGCACATCTATCCATCATGGTGGCAGGGACCGAGAGGCATGTGGAATCACACAGGTCTCTGGCAACTTCATCTCAGATTGATGATTTGTCACTTCATCTCATCCTACCGGCAAGAGCAAAGGACATGGCTGAGGTGAGTCACAATGTGGAACAGATCTCTGCCCCAGGCAGGAGGGACTGCATGAGACAGGGTGCCGCTCTCCAGCCCCTGCATCCTCTGTGGTCCTATCCATGGGTTCCCCTTCCTGCTCCTTCCTTCCATCTTCCTTCTGGGCTCCTCAAGGGTCTGTCCAGATTTTCTTTCTCAGTGTGGGTCTCTGGGGTCTTGAGGGTCCACCCACCACCACAGCACCAGTGGCCCCTGGGTCTGTAGCTGAGCCTTGACCTCTCCTGCCTCCGGCTGCCAACTGGCTGTGCTCACTCGGGCACCTCACTGAGCCCCAAACACCCTGGGCCCCAGCCCCGCCCTAGCTGCCCTCTTTCCTACCTCAGCATTAGTGCCCTTGTCATCAATACTGATGATGACCCCGGCTGGGCACTTCCTAGGTGCCAAGCAGGTGCCAATCCCTGTACAAATACTCCCTGATTTCCCCCTGAAGCGCCCCCTCGGAAGGAGGCCTTCATCCAGGGGCCCCTGTGCCATGTGACACTCCTGGGTCTTGCCTACCCCGCGCAGCTCCCCCGAGCTACACCGGTGCGATAAACCCCAGCCCAAGATCCTTCCAGATTCTCACTGCCCTACAAACCTGAGCCTTGGTCTGAGTAGCTGACGCCAGGATGCTTCATTTATCCTGCACAGGAAGAAATTATTGCACTCATTCCATGTGCCACGCACGCGAGAAAGAGCAAGTCTGTGGGTATTTAGGTCTAGCAGCAATAAACAAAATAATAAATTTCCAACATGTCAGGGAGTGACAAAGAGCTAGGAAGAAAAATCAAACAGGGTAAAAGGATAATTGTTTTTGCAAATTGGGACCAAGGTCAGGCTCTCCATTAGGAAGGCATTAGAATAAAGTTTGAGAGCAGCAAAGACCCTGAGAAGGAAAGGGGCTTTGGGGAGACTGATACCATTCATGCAAGATGGAGGAGGCCCCAGGAAGTGCTTGGCTTCCCCGCTGAGTGAAGTGGGACCCACAGGAGGGTTTTGAGTGGTGGACAGACGTACCCTGACAGGTTTCCACAGGATCCTTGTGACTGGGTGTGGATAACAGTTTGCGTAGGGGCCAAGGTGGAAGCAGGAAGCTGAGTATTGCAGGTCTCATGATGCTTAGGTCACAGAAAGGATTCACTGGGTTGAGTGACATTCTCAAGAAGCGCAGGAAAACCAAACAGGATTTTCAGGTTAACGAGAATCAGGCAGAAGACACAGGTACCCGACATGCCCGCTCCTCCACTGGCCTCTCTGAGGCATCCTCGGGTGCTGCGCTGGGGTGCTGTGTTGCCGGCAGATTCCCCACCCTGCACTTTGGGGATGCACTACAGAGGGTGTGAACCTCTCTGCACCCCCAGCGTGGTCCAGGCCACTGTGGTCTGGGTCACACCAAAGATCCTGAGGACTTTGGACCTGAGCACAAACCCTGACTCTCTTAGTTCCTCAGAAACAAGCCCTGGGTCCACGAACGCCATAATCCCCAGTGTCACACTCCCTTATCTCGCCAAGGGACTCCAAAGAACACAGCATATTTATGTCTGTGGTTTGGGTTCCCAAAACCTGTGACATCAGATAAGTGCGACATGCACAAAACCAAACAGCATCACAGAGAAGAAAAAAATAACCACCGGAAGAGAACCCCGTGGTTGCAGCCTCCGCTTCCGCTCCTTGGGGTGGGGCTCTGGAGGATGATGCCCTATCATCTCTGAGCAGCTAGAGCTCAGCCCTGGGGTCTGACTCTCTGTGCCTTAGACTTTCACCTGCAAAATGGAAATGCTAATCCCTACCCTGGGGACTAATTAAAAACTACAATAAAAATGATAATTAAAATATGCTGATACTGGCTAATCTTTGGGCCTTGGAGTTCCACAGGTCATTTTCTTGTTAAGTCTTCACATCTGGCTAAGTCTGCACTGTCACAGGGGTGGCTACTGAGACCATTTGCATTTTCCAGGTGGGGAAAGTGAGGCTTCGTCTAGGCAGAGCAGGCGGTTCACAAAATACTACGTGGCTATGTTTCTTAGGAAATGGAAACATATAAAATACAAATTAAATAAAACAAAACACATAAGTGTAAGACAGAATTAGGTGAACAGTTCTGGCAGGCTGTGTGCCTCAATATCACAGTGGTTTTCCGGCTGTCAGGGTCACAGAGAAAAAGGGGTCCTCTGGCTGTGTTGCTCTCATTGTTCCCCTCCCAGCAAACATCCCCTACCCTGCAGGCTCCTCCCAGGGCCCCAACTCACCCACCTGGTCACCTGACTTCTCTTCTAGTGCTGGCCTCACCTGAAGGCACCCTACTTTCTGGACTCTCGGCTTGCAGCTCAGAGCTGAGGGCCCCTGATGCAGGGGCTCGGTGGCTACTCTTTGACTCATTACTTTAAAATTTTGCTTTGCTTCATGAAAAGCAATTGGCCTGGGTTTTTTTTTTCTTTTTGCCTTTTGAGAGCTCTTCAGAAATGAGCTGGTGGAGCCCTGTGGGATGGGGCTGGCTGCTCATCTGGGGAGTGGAGGAAGTGGGCAGAGGGTCAGGCACCAACAGCCAGGCTCCCCCGCCAGGCTGGGCGGAGCTCTCTGTCCTGAGATCTCCCTGCCTGGGACGGGTTATCTCTGAGTAACAGAGCACACAGCCGCTCCACGGGGTGAGGGTACCCAGGGGACACCAGGGAGCCCTGGGGCAAACACAGCCCAGCATGGGTGGGGTACGTGGCCCACACAGTTCTAACAGCTTGAAATTTTGCCATCACTTTAAAAGTCGAGAGATTTCAGAAGAAAACAACAACAACAATATTGTCCCAAAATGCATAAAATAAGATGAGGAAAAATGGACAGGTAGATTTTTTTTTTTTGTACCTGGGATTGAACTCAGAACCTTGTGCTTGCAAGGCAGGCAACGGAACCACTGAGCTAAATCCCTGGCCTGTGGACAGGTAGATTTCACATCCATTTAATTTTAATTTTATTTATTTATTTAGTTGTTGTTGTACTGGTGGATGAACCCAAGGCCTTCACACTGAGCTATATGCCCAGACTTAAAAAAAAAAATTTTTTTTTAAATTTTGAGACAAGATCTTACTAAATTGCTATGTTGCCCAGGTTGGGTTCAAACTTGAGATCTTCCTTTCTTAGCCTCTCAGAATGGATTTCACATCCTTAAAATGACAATTCTTCCTATAGAGATCAACTTAATTCAATTTCAAGTAGTGGCTCACAGGATTTTTTTTTTTAAATTAGATAAAATAATCTTCAAGTTCACAAAGAAAAGTATGCAGTAGGAGACCGGAAGGAAGAATTAGGACAAAGGCAGTATTGCAACCCACTGGGAAAACAGAATATTTAATTCAAGATGTCAGCATAGCACAGCATCAGCAAAGAATAAAAACAGACTCTCATCTCCTAGCCTGTATATATCACCAGGGATTCCACATGAAACATCTGGCATTCCAGCTTGTCCCCAAAGCCTGGCCACACTGGGCCCTCATTTTTCGCAAGGCAGCAGGGTGATTCTGGGGGTCTCCAGTGCTGCAGTCCCCACCGCTCCCTATGGTCTCCTGCCCGGCTGCCTGTGAGCCTCTGCGTCTGTCTGTCCACTGCGCTCACTGCACCCCCTGAACTCTACAGCCCAGCAAACTACTGGACATGGCAGAGACTCGGGACGTCAGAGGTTCGATTTCTGCTGTCACCTTGGCTGGGGACAAAAACACTCCCCCTCAAACTTAAGCCTTTTAGTGCTCAGGCTTCCAAAAGGAAAGGAAAAGAAAGGAAGAAGGGAGGAGGTGTGCAGAACAGTGGCCTTGATTTCACCTTTGATCTCTCTCTGTCCAAAAGGTAGGAAAGCCAATAAACAGCCAGGGCTGGCTTTGATTCCACCACAGTGCTGATAAGGACGGGTGAATCTGACTGGGCGGCTCCCGGTCCTGGCCAGGCCTCCCTTGGCCTTTGCAATTTGGAACCCTAAGGCCTCCTCTGAGCCTGGCCACCAGTGCCCACCACTGACCTCCTTCTCACCTTTCCAACAATAAGTGCCCACAGCAGAGGAAGATAACACTTCCACAGCTCCCTGGGTTTGGAGGTGGGAAGAGCGTCTTGGAAAGGGTCTCTGAATGCATTTGGAACTCAGCCGCCAGATCCCCAAAAGAAGCCACCAAACTGGGGACTTCTGGGAAAACGGAGGCCTCTGGGCTTTGGCCAGGCACCAGCTGGGCAGCAGGAGTGAGAAGCTCTTGGAGGAGCCTGAACCGTCTCCTTGCCAGCAGTGGGGACAGAGGTGGCACATGGCTCTGGCTGTGTGACGCCGGGCAGGAGACAGCTCTGTCCAGCCTCGGTTTCCTCATCTGCCCTAGCACCTGCCTCACAGGGTTGTTAAGGGTTAAATGAGGCTGTGCCTGGCACACAGTGGGTGCTCAAGATGGACACTAGCCTTGGATAACCACCCAGGAGTGAGGGGACATCAAGGAAAGCCAGACCTTGAGTGCAGAAAGACGAGGGGGAACCCATGTGACATCTCTCCTCGGGCCACACAACCCACAAGATCAGGAGCCAGGAAAGCAAGCTCAGGCCTAGTCCCACAGGGCAGGGAACGCTTCCTCCGAGCCACTCCGGGCGCCTTGCTGGCTACCGATCCGCTCAAGGCCAAGGCAGAGGGGCCGAGAGAAGAGTCCTGGGCCAGCGGTTCCCCCAGCTCTGCACTTCCCAACTGTGTTAGCCCTGTGTCCTGGCCTCCGGCCATAACAGCACCAAGCAAGAGGCTTTCGGTCAGCGCTCAGTAAGTGAGCAAAAGTCACGAGCCACAGCTCCTTCACGACAAGGCGCAGGCAGCAGAGGGACAGACAGCTCCAGACCTCCACGGACTGTCCCTGTGCCCTTGGGGTGGGGGTCTTGCTTTGCTTTGGGACCTCTGAGCCCCCAGGACCAGGGCAGTGCCATAATGAGCACGGAAGCTCTGCGGAGCCCCCTCCTCTGTGAGAAAAGGTACAGGGAGGCCAGGAACTCATCCAAGGCCGCACGGCCTCCCTGCACCCGTGGAAGTCTGCTATTCCCTTCTTAAGCACACCCTGCCCGGGCGTCTTCCACCTGGCACAGTGGGCACAGGGTTCCCCTCCCTGTCACCCTTCCTTGGGCCCGGGGAAGGTTCAGTGAGCTCTCTCCTCGCTCCCTGGTGAGTGACAAACACAGACCTGCAGCCCATGGGCCTCACCTGACTGTAAGTGTGTGTGTGTATTTATGTCCTTCTCTTAATTTTGCATTATTTGCTAGCATTAAAAAAATCGGAGATGTCACATGAAAACCAGAATGTCGAGGCCCCCAGCTCTCCTGGCCCCACACTGGCCTCCTCCATCCAGCCCCAACCCGGTGCTCTCAGGGAAGGCCAGGAGCTGGCTCTGCTCCTGTGATGGGGAGAGTTATTGCCCCCAAATGTGTCAGCACCCTAACCCGTGGAGTTTGTGAATATGTCACTTGGCATGGCAAAGGGGCCTTACAGATGTGACTAAATGAAGGACCTTGGAACAGGAAGATGAACTGGATTATCTGGTGGGCCCAGTCTCTTCCAAGGACTTTATAAGACGAAGGCCAAGGGGTCAGAGCTGGAGAAGGAGCTGGGACAACAGAGCAGGGCTCAGGGGAGGCTCAAGGAGGAGCCCAGTGAAAGGGCAGGCAGAGGGCTTCCCTGGGACATCCAGGGACCCTGGTGAGAGGGGACGAGTTCTCACAGAACTGATGTGGCTCCATGTGGCCCACACTGGGAGGAGGGGAGAGTTGGGCATCTCGGACTCGGCCACTCACTGTCTCTGTGACCTTGGGTGACCTACACTGGCGATCAGGGCTTCAGTGCCTCATCTGTAAGACGGGAGAAATGACAGCGCCCGTCTCCGAAGGTTCTGAGGACTCGGTGCGTCAGAGCAGGTGCGGGACGGGGCTGGCCTCAGGAGGGTGTGTGAGTGTGAGCCATGTCACTGCTGTTTCCGTGGGAAACCCAGCCCTGAGTCCCAGGGTCCTCCCCACTTCTCAGTGGCCACATCAAGCTGGGACTGCTGAGGGTCCAGGGAGGAGCCCCTGGCTCCTAGGAGGTCGGGCTGGCCAGCAGCTCCCCTGCCACCTTCAGCCAGGAGCTCCAGTGCTCGGCCCTGGCTCCCGTGCTCCCCGGGGGAACCTGCACAGCCCTGCCATCCTCTGGGGTCTAATTCTGTCCTTCCTGATGCACTTGAACTGCCTCCTCATCGGGATAATTCGAAAATCACATTCCTGCTCAAGCCTTTCTAGAATGCACAGGGTAGTGCTGTAAGAGTTGCTGAGAGGTTTGGAGCACTTGCCTGGGGGGCCGAAGGTTTTCATTCCATTAATTAATTCATTCATTCAACACGGATCATTGAGTCCCTCTCCTGCCACATGGTCCTGGAATCTTGCTGTAAACAATGGGCAAAGATCTCTCTGGTGGAGCTCAGATTTCAAGGTGGGGAGGGGAGGGGCAGATAATAAATAAAGCTGCAGAGTGTACAAACTGTCCCTTGTATACGTAAACTTTCATCTATACCACAACCGCAATATAAAATATTTATCCCCGTTTTCCAGGTGAGAATCCCAAAGTGCAGAGAGGAAACGTGTCTTTTCCACAGTCACACAGGTAGGAAATGCTGGAGTTGGGATTTGACCCCGCCTCTGTCAGACTCCAGAGCCAATGCTCTTGGCCTCCCTGGAGATTGCTAGGACACTGGCCCAGCCCGTGGGCAGCCCTCTGCCTCACCAGCTGCGAATTCCGGAAGCTGCTTGGTGCCCGAGGCTGGGGTGCTGGTGCCTGGGAGCCTGGCGCGTTCCCACAGATGAACCTCGGGCGGGGTGAGCTCGGCCCTCCCCTCCAGCAGCCTCAGACTGGGAAGGCCAAGTGCACGGTCACTCTGGCCAGAGCCCACGGGAACAGGACGTCCCGGCTCTCCACCCTGGCTGGCCCAGTGAACTATTTTTGGGCGCGATTATTGATGACATGGGTACCAGGCTGGGCTCCGAATTTAAGAGGAAGGCCGGGGCTGGCACAGGATGGCCCTGCTTCTCTGGGCCCCTGGCTTTCTGAGCAACCCATCTGTGTCCTGTCTACACCCAGGCCGAGGCTACAGCCCGAGCTGTCGGCTCCAGGAGGGACCTGAGGTCCACGCAGAGCACTATTGTCCCAGTTTCTGGAGCCAGACTCATCTGTAGGCAGGCGGGACACAGTGAGGAGCAGGTTTCAAGGAGACGTGGGTTCTAACCACAGCTGTGTCCCTCTGAGCAGTATTCCCTCTGCCAAGCCAGGTCACCCTTACAGGCTCAGTTTCCCTGCCTGTAAAATGGAGTTGACAATAGTCCTCGCTTGAGCCAGGCATGATAGTGCACACCTGTGTATCCTGCTCCTCAAGAGCCTGAGGTGGGAGGATCGAAAGTTCAAGACCAGCCCAGGCTACTTAGAAGACCCTGTCGGACTATGAAATGAGCTGGGGACATAGCTCAGGGCGCCCTGGGTTCAATCTCCAGTGTGGCAAAATAAAAGAACAACAGTAATAGTCCTTACACAGAGGGGATGGAGCCTAAAGGAACACATGTGGCCCAAAGCCTGGCTGGCTCACAGCAAGTGCACAATAATTAACCATGACTTTGCGGGTGACCACTGACAGCTGACACTTACTGGGAGTTTGGCCGGTGCCAGGCCCTGGGTGTGTTACTGCTGTGTTTTATCTCTCTTCATTTCCTGGCAATTCCAAAGGCCAAATGATGGAGGGTCTTTCTTTGAGGTGCCATCACTGTCTCTCTGTACAGATAGGAAAATTGAGGTTGAGAGAGACAAATGGCTCACCCAAGGCCACACAGCAGGTCCGTAGTAGAAAAGCCCAAAGGGGAAAGGTCAGCTTTTTATCCCAGGGCCAGGCCAGAGAGCTGCCCTCCATCTCCCCTCCCAAGAGAACAGGGTACTGGCCCAGTAAACACTCAAGCCCATGCCATGCGTGGTCACTTCAGTTACCCTCCCATCCCTGGAGTGACCTTGAGGCCAGTCCTGATGCTGGGAATCCAGAAACAAACAAAGCTTGCGGAATATTCCCTTGACCCTCTTCCCTCCCCTTTTGTTTTCCTGGTTCATTTGCAAAAAAAAAAAAATCTCCAAGAAACTAGCTGGCTTGGCACAGGCTGCGGGCTGGCTCAGAGGGTGTTTTGGGGTACGAGTAAGGGCTTGTCCACCGGGCAGCCGAAGACTGGAAGTCGTCAAAGCCTTTCCTTGCTAAAGTGACCCTCGAGGCCTGCACCTGCTGACAACTCACCCACTGCCCTGAGGGTCCACCTCAGCCTCCTCGGGCTGGCGGAAGCAGCCTTCTGTGATCCGCCTTCTGCTTGCTTAGCTTTCTGCTCGGTCCCTGGACCCTGCCTGTCCTCCTGGCTGGTGAGTGTCTCAGTGGTAGGATGTGTGCTTAGCATGCACGAGGCCCTGGGTTCCATTCCTAGCCCCACAAAAGAAGAGGTGGAGGAGGCTCGGGGAGAGACAGCACGTTTTCCCTGTCCCCAGGCCTTGCCCTGCTGTTCCAGCCACGCCGACCCCTCCCTTTCCTCCCTTCTCCACCTGCGTTCACCGTGGACACAGAGGCCTCCACACGGCACTGCCCCCACGTTGCTGTGATGGGAGGGACGTGGTGTCCACATGCACCTTGTGCCCGACTGCACAGCGGCCTGGTGAGCGCCTCCGCCAGGTGTCACCGCGATCTCACACTCCTCGGAGTAGAGCCCCAGTTCATTTCTTCCTGAAGCTCCAGTTGGGCCCGTGGGTCCTGCCTGCACAGGAAGTGGCACGGCACCCCCCAGGGTGCTCAGGGCACACTGTGGGTGGCACTTTTCTGTCGCTCCACACCCCCTTCCATCGCGAGTCCTGCTGCTTGGACAGCCACCCGTGGGTTCCACATCCGTGGATTCAACCAACCTCAGGTCAGAAGTGGTTTTAAATATTTGTGTTTGCATTGAATGTCCACCGATTTTTCTCTGGTCACCATTCCCTGAACAACCACGACAGCTACTCACACAGTGCTCACACCGGGGCAGGAGTGCAGTGCACGGGACAATGTGAGCAACTTCTTTGCAAACACGACATCATTTTACCTGAGGGACTCGCGCATCCTTGGGTGTTGGCATCCAAGGGGGACCCTGCGCCAACCCACCACGGATACCAAGGGACCACTGCTCATCCCAAGTCCATGTCCTTGCTGCCACTTTCATAGCTTCCGACACCCTGCAGGTGCCGTTGTCCTCACCTACTCAGACTGTGACAGTCAGCTTCTCCCCCCTGGTGCTCAGCCTTCCAGCATTGCTCCACTGTACCCACACAGTCAGAGCTAATATTTCAAAAGACCTATGAAGTCTTCTCATGCCCCTCCACAGAATCCCCAGGACTCCCCACCTCTTCTAAAATAAAAATCCTCCTCCTCACTATACCTTGTAAGACCTTGTATGATCTGACCCTTTCCCACTTCCCCAGCCTCATCTCTCCTCACTCCACTGTGTTCCTGCCACACTTGTCTCCTGATTCCTGAACCAGTGAGCTAGTTCCTGCCTCCATGCAGAAACTCCATGTTTTTGGCTGAAGTTTCTCCTGCCAGCTATCTGTCCCTCCCTCACTTCCTCAAGTCTTCGAGACTCTCATACCTCACCTCCTGGGAGAAGCCTTCCCTGACCTGTCCATCTTGGCACTCTGCTCCTTCATGGCTGCCCCCTTTATTTTCCCTCATGGTAGTGGTCACCCTCTGGCAGGTTAAACGTTTATCAATGCGTTTGTTTTTACCTGGTTCGCCCCTTGCCAATAGAGATCCCAGTCACCAGGCCTGTGATGGAGACATTCCCGCCTCAGTGGCTCCCCTGAATATCCGGACAGGGCCAAGTGCGCCATTTCCGCTGAGCACGATGCAGGCTACAACAAGACACAACACCCGTGAGTCCCTGAGGGCACAGACAGCAGTAAATTACAGTGATGAGTTTGGAGCAGTGTTACCTTTGTTTTTATTATAATTTATTTAATTTCAAGTTCAAATAATGGAATGTTTAATGGAGGCTGCACATAGCAATTAGCCTGCAGACTGAGGCCAGGAGGAGCCGGCCCAGCCAAGACAGGACACTGGGACATGGCCTCCATCCTCGCTCCGCCCCTCCCTGCAGCCCAGAGTGGCAGAGGGGCACACAGTAGGTGTGCTGTGCACTTGCAACTCCTGCTCTGCGTGTGCCTGCAGCCAGAGCATGGCGGCTTATGTCAGGCCCTCAACTCTGAGGGCCGAGTCCAGTCCCCAGGCGGCTTCCTTTGGCTCCCAGAATGTTTTTAACATTGTAAAAATTTCATTGCCAATATTTAAAAGTCAGGACTTTTTTTTTTTTTTTTCACAAAATCTCCCATAAACCTAGATGTGCAGCTTCCCTGGGCACTGGGCCGATTCCTGCGTGGCCACAGACGCCTCCCGGCAGACAGGACTTGAGCTTGTGAGAACCCCGGTCCCCAGCCATCCCAAGTCTCCCTGGCTGCTTCCCGGGCTCCCAGGTCCCGGGCCCCGCCATGTGTGAGCTGCAGTTGCCATCTTAGGGTTCGAGGTCAGGTGTGAGCACTCTGAGGACAGGTACTAGGAGGCTGCCCTGGGGACCTCTCCTACATCAGGGCCTGGCACACAGTAGGTGCGCCGGTCCTGGAATTTGATGAAATGTTTGTTGTTCAATGAACCTCAAAGCTCCCGTTTACCCTCACTGGGACATACACTAAATCCAAGCCTGCCTGGAATGTGCCAGAGGTTGGCCAAGGCCAGGGTTTAAAAATACCCTGGGCTGCTCG
The DNA here is from genome assembly GCF_053883595.1 of Heterocephalus glaber. NCBI lineage: Eukaryota > Metazoa > Chordata > Mammalia > Rodentia > Bathyergidae > Heterocephalus > Heterocephalus glaber. The sequence continues at coordinate 18,474,056 of NW_028258410.1, read as the reverse complement.
GTGTCGAGGTGCTCAGAGGTGTTGAAACTGACAGGCCGGGGCTGGTGGGTCCGGCACCTGGCTCTGTCCCCCAGCTGGCCGGGGTCCCCGCAGTTCCTGGGTGGGGGTGGGCACCTGGCACAGCTCCCCCCGGCCTGCTCAGGAAAGGTCAGCACTGTTTACAAACAGCATCGGTGGTACCACATGGTTTTGTACACAGGGTTACCGGGCAGAGCCTCCCTGAAGTTGATCTCCAGGTGGCAAGGGAGCTGGGCCCTTGCTCGAGCTGTGGTCTTCCTGTGGAGGCCTTCAGAGCCTGGCCAGGGGCCAGAGAGCCACAGTTAAAAATAATACTCACGACATGGTGCCCTGGGGGGCAGATGGGGCCAGGCCAGCTCTGACCAAGCACCCACTGGACGCCAGGCGTTTCAACGGCATGAGCTCACCAGTCGCCAGAGGTGCTGTCATCCCACATAGGGAAACTGAGGCTTGGGGAGTGATGTGCTGCTCAGAGCTCCCTAAGTCAGTGGCAGTGCTGATGACAGGAAAGGGGTCCTGTGGTCACTCTGCAGTGCTATCCCTGCAGCAGTGCCAGGAAGCAGTGCCCCCAAGCTATGCCACACTGAGCTGCCCTCGAGGGCTCCTGTCCTGCAGGGAGCCCAGGCTTGCGGGTGCTCAGGCCGGAAACCAGGACAGCAGGATGTTCTAGGCTCTCTCTGTCACACCTTGCCACCTGCTGCTCCCCCCAGAAACACTGTCACCCTGCTCTCCTCTTGTGCCATCCACTGCCTGCAGGAGTCTCCTTTGTCTCTGGCTCCCATGCTGGCCTGCTAGTCTGCCATACTACTGGGCTGGTCACCTACTTCCCAGCTTGGTGGTGGGGGTTTGCCAGGGGCTCAATGGCCACATGGCATTTTCTTACCTGGGACAAAACAAGGAGCGGGTGGAGGACGGGAGAGGCAATGGGGAAGGCACCCCTGGGTGGGCCCAGCTCTGCAGGCTTAGGGTTCTGTCTGGCACAGCCAGAGCCCCTGAGTGAGCCCAGTGCCAGGCAGGCCCTGGGGACACCGAGGGAGAAGTGGGTGGTGGCGGGGCTGTGAGAGCAGGTCAGATCCAGGCCAGAGACGCTTGTGCCCGGCAGCACCTTCCCCTTGCTGGCCTCAGCTACCACCTCGGAGAGAGGGGCTGATGAGTCTGGCTCCACAGGCCATTGTCAGGACTGGGGTGACACACTCTTTCCCCTGGCTCCTCCCAGGCCAGGAAGAGCCCAGTGACCCCTGAGGTCACCTTCACTAAGGCCCAGAGAGGTGTCGAGGCCTGGCCGAGGTCACAGAGCCAGGAAGAGGTGGGGCGAGGGTCTGAACCCAACTCCTGTGCCTGCTCGGCCCAGTGTTTCTATTGCACAGCGGAAGTAGCAATAATTTGTACTTTGTTGAGCACCTACTATGCACCAGGCCTCATTCTAGCACTTTACGCATCTTAACCAATACTGATCTCTCTCACCCAAAGGGATGAGGTGCTGTTCTCCTTCCGTTTCCCACAGAGAGGAAAAGGCTAAGGATCTTGTGCAAGGTCACAGGGCCCAGGCATTCTGGCTCCAGTGTCCACCATCTTAAATCACAGCGCCCAGCGTGAGAGAGCAGCAGGGACCTCAGTTCGTGCTTACAACCCGTGGAACCCTTGAAAAGCACACGGAGATAAACAGGGCCTTCTGTTTTAAGCCCACAAAGGCCTCCCTTGAGAGCTCGCTCACTTGCATCCCATCCTGTTGGTCCCCAGGCCCCTCGACATTCCCCTCACCTCCCTCGGGAAACTCTGCCCAGCCCCCGCCAACTGTGGGCTGCTGGCCAGAGGTCCCTCGGGGCAGAGTCTGGCCAGGTTATCAGGTTTCGTGGTCAGCCACCTTTGGCCCTGACCAAGCTGTCTTTCCAAAACAGAACATTCAGTCACCCCCTGTCCCTGTGCTCAGCTGTCCCTGTGTCCCCTGACTTTGCTTTCTGCCCACCCGCCAGGCATTTCTCCTGGTACCCTTGTCTCTTACCGACCTCTCAGCAAATGACCAGGGCAAGGGCGAATCAGACCATGAGGAAGCGAGGGGCTGAGAGTGGCCCAGAGGGGACCAGAGGGACGATGGGGCCCTGACAGACACACACATGGAGACACGGAGAGAGGAGGCAGGACAAGGACGCACCGAGAGGGACAAAGAGACAGAAACAGAGAGACAGGGACTTCCTGTGACCTCACATCCCCTCCCAGTGGGTCTTGACCTTCTTCAAGCCAGGGCCCTTTCTCCCGCAGCCCCGCTGCTGTCCTCCTGCCACGCACCGTCCCGCTTCCACCTGGCTCCTGCTCATCCCTCCGTGGGAAGCCCCTCTGTCCACGGCTACACTCCCCCTCAGAGCTGTGATTCCCTGGTGCTCTTATGTCCCCCATGGGAGCCTCAGCTCCTGAGGGGCAGGGCTGACTGCCTGGCTCACCCTGGAACCCTGCACCCAGCTCAGCTCCTGACATTTAGTAGGTGCTCAGTAAATATTGGCTGAATGGAGGATGAGGCTGGCTGCTGCTGGGTCCCTTCCTTGGAGAAGCCCTCCCTCATGTTGCTTGCCACTGTTTGCATTGCAATGTGTGAATCTTTGAGTTAGTACTTGCATCCCTTCTGACCCAGGAAGGCAGGATCTGTGTCTATGACATTTACCCCGCTCCCTCAGATCCATCTGAGTGCGGTTCACGCCCTCCACATGGCCCTTCAGTCAAACCCCTGTCCTTGCAGGGCCTGCAAGATTCTGGGGGACCTGGCCCTGACTTGACCCCATCTTCAGCTACAGACCTCCAAGGCCACCACCACCATAAGTCATGTCAGCTGGGCTGTTTTCTTCTGTGCATGGCGCTGCCCAGGAAAACGGAACACATTGGCACAAACAACTTCAATGTCACTGATGAACCTTGGTGCCTAAGGGACAGTCCCCAAGACTCGAGGTTCATTTTGCTTCTGGCTGGGGAGTTATTGATTTAGGAGGGGTGGTTTGAATCCTGGCTGCCCCCCTGCTGCCCCCAAGGAGAACTGCTGGGTTGGGAGGTGTTGGTGAGGCCTTCACCGGAGCGCAGCCTGCTGCATCTGCAGCCCAGCCAGCCAGGGAGGGAAGGGGAGCCAGCGCTCCCTGAGCACGCTCTACACTTTCTCAGGCTCAGGCCAAGACCTGCCCCCTTCAGGAATGGCCCCCCATCTTCCCTGCTGCCGGGAACCCTAGTTATCACTCTCTTTGCACCCCGGCCATTCTTAGCTGTGATGCTCCATACCCCACAGTCCCTCTGCTAGGGGGCGTCAGCTTGAGAGGATCAGAGGCTCTGGGGCCCTTCTTTCTCATATTTTTTTTCTCCCAAATATCTCGCTAATAAAAACTCTATCTGAGTTATTTTCTGGCCTTGTTTCTTGTTGTTCTCAAATGATTTTAACTTTCTAAAATGATGACTATGTGTGTGTAATGAAAAGCAGTATTTCCCAGATTCACATCCTGTGATAGTTTTTCTATCCAGCCACCCATACTTCCTTCTATCTGTCCTATTTATTCACTGTATCCAACCTTCCTTCATTCCTCCATTGGTCCATCAATACAGACATTCTCCATCCATCCATCCTCCCACCTGCCCATCCATCCATCATCCATCTACCCTTCCTCTCATCCTGCCATCCATACAACCATACATCTGTCCTCCCATCCTCCAACCCTCCCATCTATCCATCCTTCCATCCACCCATCCTTCCATCCATCCAAGCATCCTCCTATCCATCCAATAAACAACTACAAAGCTTTCTTAATCCCAAACTCTGTGCTGGCATCAGAGGAACTAGAAGCAAGTAAGACTTGGTTCTGGACCGCAGACTTCCAGTCCATTGGGAGACACAGGTAAGATGGGTGGGAAGAAAGGCCCATTTATCAATTCCATGTGTTTCATGGTGCGTCCCATATGCCTGGCAGTATCAGAGCTGGAGAGCAAAGATAAAGGAGACAAAGTCCTTCTCTACTGTGCTGGTGAGAGGGACAGAAGTCAACACGGACCGAGGCAGGCAGTGCACATTCAGTAATCATCTGGCTCATTGGTACATGTCAGCCCGTACCTCTGACGGGCCAGACCTGGGCTCTGAGGACACCGAGACACAAAAGACTTGGCCTTAGCTACCTGGAGCACTCAACTGTCATGCCAGACATGGCTAAAGAGGTGAGTCTTCTGGCACCTGCTCTGGGGAGAAGGTCGGGCTGGCAGGAGATGGGAAGGAGAGGGGGAGGGACAGAGGAATCACCTGAAGGAGGAGCCTCATCCCATGCCATCCCATGCCATCCCATGAGCTATTTGTGTCTCCAGGAGTTTCTACCCATGGCTTTCTAGTCTTTCCTCTGGGTTAATATGTCAGTTCCATGAGATGAGAGTCTCTGTGTCTTCACTACATCCGCGACTTCAGAGCCTCAAGCCCAGCTGGACTCATAGTGTCTGTTAAGTAAATGGGCTGCATGCATAGATGGATGATGGTTGGCTGGGTGGGTGGATAGTGGGGCTTATCAGAGTCAGTTAAGGAGCTTTAACACACACATACGTACAAACATACACAAAGGTGCACAAACCCTGTGCCAAAAAATAAAAATAACAGACAACATTTAATGAGTGCTTACTGAACAAACACTAGGCCCCATGCTCAGTCTGTGACACAGGGCACTTCACTGAATCCTCACGGCCATCCTGTGAGACAGGAACTAATGCTACCCTTCTTCAGAAGACAAAATTCTGAGAGGTAAAGTCACTGATTCCAGGTCATGCAGTCAAGAGATAGAGGTGCTGAGATTCAAGCCAAGCTTTGTTTGATTCTAGAACCAATCTTGATCTGACTGGGTCCCTGAGGTCCCTCAGAAGCTGGGGTTTCACTGCTCCCCACGGGTTTGGACTGCAGAACCAAACAAGAACGTTTGGGCTAGTACAGAGAGCCATGGGTTCGTGGCTGATCTGGCTCCTCATCTCTGACACAGGTGATGGCAGTGCTGGCCTCGGGGATTTCAAGAGGACGGAATGAAGGATCCCTGCTGTGTGCTGAACATAGTGCCTAGTCATTATCAGCCCTTGTCACAGCTTCCCTGGGTACAGACACTTCTGGTTTAGCCCTTGCTTTGTGTAGAGGATGGATGGGTGGGTGTATGGATGGATGGAATGGATGGTGGATGGATAATATATGGGTGGATGGGTGGATGGATGGATGGGTGGATGGGTGGATGGGTGGGTGAATGTATGGACACCACTTAAGTGAACCAACTCCCCCGAGTCCTCATTCTGAAGAGGTGGATGCTGCCAGGCATCCCATTGTGTAGATACAGAAAGGTAGAGTTTTGTGGTTTGCAAAACTGTGACTTGGACCTGATATAAGTTCCCAGTTCTACTTTCCTGGATCATTTTTTGTCATTTCCTTAGATTTTTCTCTATTCACAATTATGACTAGAGATGATTTCATTTCTTCTTTCCCTATCTAGCACACTGAAGGACAGGCTTACAGGACACAAACTACAGCTCAAGGGGACTGTGTTGTCTTCACAGTGCTTTTTCCTTTGGGAAGTTAAGTTTGCTCAATGATGGAAAATTTTAAATAAAGAATAGAAAAAAATAAAATTTCTTATTGAATCACTTGCAAAAGCTAATTTTCTAACAGTTTTGCCCTGAGTAGCTTTCTCTGCTTTGAAATTTTATTAAAAGTTATAATTTTGCTGTGTGTACAATTTCAAATCCCATTGTTCCCAAACTGTACAAAAATCATAGTTTTCATGTTACTACAAAATTTTCCTGTACATTATTTTAAACTGTTGCTTGCTGTGTTAGAGAACCCTGATTCTCTTCAATTCTTAGATTTCTCTCTCTCTTTCTTAATATAAGAAATTTGAAGCTCTTGCTGGGCATGTGCACACGTGGGATGGGGAGGGACTATACTTCCTAGCCTCTCTTGCAGCTAGATAAGTCCACTGACTTAAGTTGTGGCCAATAGGATATGAGTAACTTCCAACTGTTGTCCTTGGGGAGTGATACCTTTTTTCCCATCCTCCTTCCTGCTGCCTGGAATGCACATATGATAGTCAGAATCTGAGTAGCCATCTTGGGCCAAAGTGGAGCAATAAGAAAAAAAGAACCCAAGTCTCTGGTTTTGCAAACCTACTCTCCTAGCCCCAGATAGTCACTTCCACAATTCCCTAACCCTAACCCTAATCCTGATGAGAGCCAACCTGATCAGCAAGATGGGTCCACCTTTGACCCAGTGACCCCTCCATGGCACTCTCTGGGAGCAAGTCTTATACCTGGGCCCCATACCTAGGGCTTCTCTATACCTGGATTCCAAAACTGGGTCCTCTCCACACCTCTGCTGTCCTGTTGTGCTCTTCCAGTTGGAGGCCCGGAGCAGGGACATCTGTTTAGCCAAGCCTAGGTCACATGCCTGCACTCAAGCTGCAGGGAGGCTGGGAAAGCGAGTTCCAGGTGGCTCCCTTGGGGTGCCAAGGCCAGAAAGGCAGGAGAGTCCCTTAGGCTGTGGGAGAGGTGCCAGGCAGCCGGAGAGAAGGTCAGAGGCCAGCTCCCCAGCAAAGGTCCAGCTGGGACCACAAGGAAGCAGAAAGGCTTCCACTCTGCTCTGCCACCTCCACACAGGGAAGAGGACAGAGAGGAGCAGTAATGATGACAACAGTCACACTCCCTCAAGTGTCCCTTTAGGTTCACCCAGCTCGGCAAGGGTGAGGTCAGACTCTGTCCGCAGGCCCCATGGTCCCTTCTTGCTGCCTCTCCAAGGCCAGGGGCCAACATGGAGTGGTGACTCGCGGTGGCTGTGCCTCCCTGACCCGGGGAAGAGACACGCCTGCCTTAGTGCCCAGCAGGTCAGGCCATGCAGTAATGAATCTTGGGTGAGCCTATGATGGCATCAGGCTCTAGGCTGTGAAGGAGATGTTGATTCCACCCAACACCTGGGCTCCTGTGCAGCTCCCCGCCCTATCTGAGGTGCTGGGCCACTGCGGAAAAGAAAATAGGTCCCTGCCCTCACAGTGGGGGAGATGGACGATAAAGACAGCTCCCAAAATCTTATATATAATAGCATCACATATCAAGATCTGACTCAATGTCTTATGAAGAAATGAAAACTGGGTGAGTGATCAGAGATGTTCGTTAGGAAAAATGGTTGAGAGGTGGCATTTGAGCAGGGCCCTAAAGTAGGTGAGGAAGCAAGGCAGCAAGTCTCCAAGGGCAGCTATTCCAGGCAGCCAGTGCAAAGGGCCTGGGGTAGAAAGGACTGGAGCCATCCGTGGTGACACAGCCAGGGAGATAAGGGTTACACTGAGCTTCCCAACTGCAGGGAATCTACAGCCCTTTAACTGGTGGAAATGGGCAGGGAGGGCTGAGTTCTTCAGTTTTAAACTACTCTGGAAAAACATGATGTCAAGGACAGACAGTAAATCTTGACTTGTCTCGGAAAACAATGGGCTCGTGTAACCAGTGAAGTGTCAGGCTAATTGTAAACGGCCAGAGGGCTCTGTGCAGGGGACCACATGGCATTTATTAACAGATCTGCATCTGAAAAGGAGCTTCCCAGTTGGGGGCAGGAGCAGCTTCTGGTCAACATCAGAAAGATGTTTACTGCGAAGCCTCCGTGCAGACATGAGAATCAGAGGCCAGGGCTTGCTGCCTGTGTCGAGAAGTGGACAGATGTACCCGGTACATTGAGTGAAAAAATAGGCCAGAGGATACTATGGTGTATCGGATAGTTCCTGTGAAAACCCACCGTTCATTCATTCATTCATTCATTCATTCAGTGTGGACCTACTGTGTGCATGCGGGCTGCTGGGAGTGGGGACAGATGTGGCCATCTCTGCCCCCGGGAACTCGCTGCACACTGGGGAAGGCGGGTGAAGATGGCACCAGACACAGACGCTATCACAGGCTGCCATCAGCACCAAGGAGGACTCCCGGAGCTGCAAGGGTGAGCAGCGGTGCTGAGAGCCACGAGATGCACTCCAAATCGGTCACGGGGAGCGAGATCCTGTTGATTCTGCATTCTTACATTCTCCTTCCTCTTGGTTGTGGGTTCTAAGTTTTCACTCGGTCACTCTACATAACTGAGTGACTGAAAAACAATGACAGATGAAGAGAGGCAGGACAGGATGCTGGAAATCATGTGTCCAAAGAGAGGAGGAACAAATGATGAATAACCCTTGGCTTGCAAGAAGGGGAAGCAGATGCAGGGCAGGAGGGATGCCCTGGGCCTTCCCAATGTGCATGTACATAACACATATAATAATAAGCAAAGGTACTGTAAATACAAATACAAGTCAGGCTTCTTTTTTTTTTTTTTTTTCACAAAAAAGCAGGCAACAGTAGGATCTCAATATGATTATGTTAGCTGAGCTGGATTTCCATGAAAACCAGAATGTTCTCTGGGTGACTTTTCTTGTCTTCTTTTTTGTCCTTTGATTGAATCTCTTAAAATGAGACCAAAACAAACAAGAAGAAAAGTCCACTGCATGGGCTGGGGATTTAGCTCAGTGGTTCCGCTGCCTGCCTCACAAATGCAAGGTCCTGAGTTCAATTCCCAGTACCAAAAAAAAAAAAAAAGAAAAGAAAGATGGAAAAGAAAAGTCCACTGCACAGAGACCACTTTCCAAGGTAAGGCCCTGCCTGTGCTTTATGGACCAGGCTTCGCTCTCTTCCCACAGAACGCTCTCATTTATGAGCCCACTTGACAGATGAGGAAACTGACGCTCAGGGAGTAAAGCTATGGCCCAAAGTCCCACAGCTGGTTTGACCCAGATGTGTCTGATCCTATTTTTAAATCAGGAAGTTCAGGGGCTGGGGATTTAGCTCAGTGGTTTCACCACCTGCTGCGCAAGCGCAAGGACCCAAGTTCGATCCCTGGTACCAAAAAAAAAATCAGGAAGTTCAGGGAGGTGTCCTTCAGGGAAACTGCCTTGCTTTGAAATTCAAGGGGTAAAATCCCAAACAAACCAAACAAGAAATATTACATTTTTTAAAAACCACTTATCTAAGCTCAGATAGCCCTGGGACCATGAGCTTGGGAAGGGTTTCTCAGCAGGGGCCTGTTTGGGTTGGGGGTGGGGCCTTCTTTCTGCCTGGCATCCCCAGAGGCACACATGTCCCTGCCCGCTAATCCCCAGCCACGTTCCCGTCACTGTGACACCCCAGCGTGCCCAGCTCTGCTGCCCCTCCTTGAGCGGCGCTGCCTTTGATGCTGGGTGACACTGGGCTTGGTGGGTTGGCTCACCCTGAAGACCTGAGAGGCAGGTGCCTGGGTGGTGCATTTTACAGGGAGGCTGGCTGACTTGGTCAGGGCCACAGGGGCAGGGCTCCGCACTGTCCCACACACTCTTGGGGACAAGCAGAGGCAGGGGCTCTCTCTTGTGGCCGTGAGTTAGCGGAAGAGGAGGCAAAAGGCAGGCAGCCTGCAGCCCCAGTTCCTAGGAGGCCAGCGAAGGCAAGGGCAGGAGACCTGCAGCTCACACTGTGCCCAGGCTGGGCAGGTGGCCACACTGCCACGGGGACTGGGAAGTGTGCGCTCCGTCCGCCTGCCTGCCCGGCAGAGTCCCATGGCCGCCTGCCAGGCCCCGCCTGACGTCAGGGTCTGACCAGGGACATAATGTGCTGGCGTGGGGACAGGGCTGGCTGCAGAGAGACAGAGGTGGGGCAGTCCAGGGAGATGGGGGCAGGGGGTAGAAAAGGAAATGCAGGAACAGATGGAGGGAGACGTAAACAGAGAGGGAGGAGGGAAGGGGGTGGAGAGACAGAAAGAGAAACAGAAAAAGCAAATAGGAAGATGGCCTGAGAGAGCCAGGGAGAGAGCACCCTGGAGAGCAAGGAGAGAGAATGGAAATGAGTTAAAAATAGAGACAGAGAGAGACAGAGACAGAGATGGGGAGGAGGAGGAACAACAGGAGAGGGGCCTGGGAGTCAAGAGCCAGAGCTCAGAGCCTCTGCCTGAGCCCAGGGCCTGGGGACTCAACTTTAGGAGCTTCCGGCTCCTCACCTGGGCTTCGGGCATCACGGTGACAGGGCCTGGCTCGCAGGGGAGGACGGAGCCTCTCCCATGATGGAGGGGATCTGTTGTGCTCTGCAGAGCCTGTGTGTAGTAAATGCCCAGTAAACCAGGGGGGACTTCAGAGCGGGTGGGAGAGGGAAGGAAGAAGCCCGGATGCCCCCAGTTTTGGTGGAGGCAGGAGCTTTCCTCCTCACTCCTCTCTCACTCCACAGCACCCCCTCCAGCAGGGAGCATCCCACCCCTGCGTGACCGTAGCAGGAGGCCAGCAGCACAGACCTTGGCCTAGCCTTCCCTTGCCTGTCTTGGGGCCCAACCCCTTGTTTATAGGCTCGAGAAGGCCATGATCCCAGGGCCATCGCGTCACCAGAGCCAAGCAAGGCCAGGCCTGGTCGCTGCTGGCCTTTCAGCCCTTGTCACCCCTACTCTGGCTTAATTATTAAATGGCCCAGTGGGGCCGAGGGACCGATCCAGCTCCCTCTCGGGTGGGGGCGCCTGTGCTTGTGGGTCCCCTTGGGTGCGGGCAGGGTCCAGGCCCCCTGGGGCCACTGCCAAAGGTGAGGACACCCAGCCCCTCCCCCACACTCCCACTGTCCCTAACCTCAGAATTCTGGTTGTAGAGCTCTTGTGGTGTCCTGAGCACTGTACGGCAATTCCCAGGAACCCCAGGGCTGTGCCCACCCCATCTGGCCAGAGAAGATGCCGAGGCCCAGGAACAAGGAGCAGCAGCCAAGGCACAGCCTCGCAGTGGCCAGACGGCAGCCACCATCTCCTGGGCAGGCCCAGTGCCAGCCTGTGCCCAGGAATGTGTCTCGAAACACCTACTCAACCCCCAGGATTGCCCTACAAGGCCATGTTTCTCCTCTGGGGATGATTTTGTCCTCCAGGAAACATTGGCTCTGTCTGGGGACATTCTATGTTGTCACAACTGGGAGACGCTCTGGCTTTCAGTGAGTGGAGGCCAAGGACGCAGCTCCACACCCCACAATGCACAGAATGCTCCACTGCAGAGAAGGATCTGGCCCCTGTCCATGCGCCGAGGTTGAGCAGCCTGTTAGGAGGTAAAATGGGTTGTGAGGCCCATTTCACAGATGTGGCAACAGAGGCACAGGAGGGTGGCACTTGCCAGTCTGCACCATAAGTCCCTCTCCCAGTCCTTTCAGCAAGACCATCGCCTCCACAGCAGGTCCTTCTGAATGAGTCTGATTTACATGTCACATGGGCCACAGAAAACGTTCAAGCCAAGCCACCGTGGGAGCAGGGACACCATTACATTAATCCATAATGTGATGAGGGACATTTGAAATCAGCTACATGAACTCAAGGAGCAAGTATTTTCTGAGCACCTACTATGTACTGGGCCTCTTGGTCCAGAGGTGAAAGGGGACAATGGACAAGAATGCAAAGGCATGGAGATTTTTTCCTCCTGGGATGAACTTAATTCAACTTCTGGAGAGGGCAGCAGGGGATGGCTCTGACAGGCTCAGATTTCAGGATCCAGAGAGACAGCCCTGGCAGGGGACATGAGTGACAAGTTCCAGGCAGGGCGGACAGTGTGTCCACGTGTCTTTCTGTTGCTGGCTGCAGGAGAGGAAGGCCCTCATCCACGCTGTCATCGTGAGCCCCCAGCACCCATGGCTGCTCAGGCATGTGCCTTGACAATGTGCAGGCAGGACAGTGACTAGAGGAGACACGATGACAGTGACTAGCTCAGGGCCACATGGTGGCCACTGTGGGTCCTGGATTTGAACCCAGAACTGATCTGGAAGTTCACACCAAGTAGCCACCTCCCAACACTGATGACACAGCAGTGACACAGAAGCCTTTGCTCTGTGGGGACAGAGCTGTGTCCCCCAGGGGGGTCAGGGAGTTGAGACATAGCGACTTAGGGAACCCACAGCACCAGTGACAGGGACTGTTGCTCCATGGGGAAACTGAGGCCCAGAGAGGTGAGGTCTTCCTCCAGCTGCACAGCCGGCTGGGATTCTGCCCAGGCAGATCCTGCAGTAGGCTCTTCTCTTGTGTTCCCAGCATGCTCTGAGCCTGAGGGCAGAGTGGGCGGAGATCTCACTGCCCAGAGTCCTGACTGAGCCTGGACTAGGCCGAGTAGCATCTCAAGCAGAGTTTTGAGAAATGTGGGTTAGGGGTTAGGATCTTGGTCCCTCCCTGCTGGCTAGCCGCAAGAAAGTGTCTTTCCCTTTCTGGCCTGGGGCTCTTCTGATTATTCCAACTAAAATTCTGCCCAGAGTAAATAAAGTCCTATAGACTATATCTTAAAATACAAAGACCTAGGGGCCAGGGATTTAGCTCAGTGGTTTCACCACCTGCTGCGCAAGTGCAAGGACCTGAGTTCGATCCCCAGTATCAAAAAAAAAAAAAAAAATACAAAGACCCAGCCTCTACGCTAGCTGACATTTATATCAGATTGGAATGCTTGAGGTATAGAAATGTAGTCAAAATATAATAAACTTAATTTTAAAAAATCAACAATTATCAAAAAGAGGTTTGTTTTTCTCTTGTATGAATAAAGTCCAGATGTAGATAGGGAAGGAGGCAAGTGGCAACTCTACAAATCCCTCAGTGTCTCAGGCTCCTTCCTGAAGACACTCTGCCATTCCTAGTGCATGACCCTCCTGCTTCTGACCCAAGATGGAGGTCACTGCACCAGCCTTCCCATCTGTCTTCCAGGTAGCAGAATGGAAAAGAAAGGATGATATGTAAAGGGCAGGCACCAACTAAATCTTCTGGAAGGATTCTAGGATCTACCACACAACTCCCAGTTTCGACCTACGGGCCAGCACTCAAGCATGTGGCTGCACCTAGCTGCAAGGGAAGCTGGGAAAAGCTGTGGTTTCTCTGACACAGTCGTGAACTCACCTAAAAGGCAGTCAAATATCTATAAATAAACAAGATGACTTCAGACAGTGATACATCCTGTGAAGGAACAAAGTGGGATGGGGAAGGTGACATGGCTGAGGCGTGACTGAGGAGATGGCTTGGGACATGGATTCCAGGCATGTGCTGCCCAGAAGCAGGACCAAGCCTGGAGTGGAGGAGAAACAGGAAGGAGGCCAGTGTGGCTGCAGCTGGGAGGGAATGGGCCCCAGGTGGTAGGAAAAGGGCCAAAGAGGTCGGCCTCCTTGACCACTTAGGCTGCTCATGGGCTCAGTAGCCACGCTGGGTTGTAGCAGCAGACATGGTCTCTGCAGTCAGGAAAAGGGAGGCAGTCAAGCAACCCAGAGACCCATGGCACAGCTCACAGTGCCCTGAGTGACTAAGGGCAGGTAAAGGGCTGACGGGACACACAGCACCACCAGGGAGCTGAGGAGCTTCCCACCGGGGTGACATTTGAGCTGAAATGTGAAGGACAAGGAAGCCTGGCCTTGTGAGGTCTGAGAAGAGGGAACAGCGCATGCGGAGTCAGCAGGCGGGAGGAGGACGGCCGAGGACAGGGTGAGGTGGTATCCGCAGATGTCCCTGGAGAGCAAGCCAAGGGCCTGGAGGAGGGACCAGCAATCCCAGGTTCAGGGGGAGGATGATTTACTCAGAGCTTTGACCCCAAATCCCTAGGAGGGGCCAGCAGCAGATCCGAGATAAGCAGGGACCCAGCTCCCCTCCCCGGCTGTTTATAGTTGGTGGTGACGCCAGGCTTCTGCCTTCCGTGGCTTGCAAGTCCCCGTGGGCAGCTCTGTGCAGGGTGTTCGTGCCTTCAGCCCAGGACTGCACTCTGACTCAGCAGCCGCCGGGGCCCTGCTGCCAAGGCCGCCTGTCCCACCCTCTTCTCCCATCCAAGGCTACAGAATCCCAAGCCCCTGGCGCAGGAGATCCAGGTCTCTGGGCAGCTCTGCTCCTCATCCTGGGATGAGAACCTTCCCCAGGTCTCCCCCGCCAGCTGGAGTGGAGCCAGGGCCGCCTGACTTCGAGTCCTAAGTCTTTATGCTGTTTAATTACAGAAGAAAAACAAGGAAAAAAGGAAGAAGAGGGAGGAAGGAGAGAAAGCAGGGAAGGGATAGAGCTGGAAAAACAATACTCAAATCAACAAGATCTAAGCCAGAGCTCTTCGTAGGGGAGGAGAGGGAACTGGTATTTGTGGAACACTCCCACCCAACACCTCCCACCCCCAGCGCCCCATCCTCCCACCCTGCTCTGTGCCAGGTGCCTTCTCTGTTCGGCATTCCCTGGAATCCTACAGTCAGACGGAGGCCTTGCACTGCTCAATGGTTTGGAAACAGTGAGGCTATGCAACCCAGCTACCATCGCACAGCAGAGGGGATTTGAACCAAGGTCTTATTGGAGCCAAGCAGGCTCCAATCCCTGAAGCCAAGGCCTCTCCCTGCAGCCCACCTAGTGCCAGGTGCAGCTTCCTCTTCCACAGCTGAGCAGCAGAGCTTCTTCCCCAGCTGCTGCCCTGCAATGGGGATTCCTCTGACCCCCAGGGCATTTTCATTAAATTTATACCACATTCCCGTATTAAGAGATGTTATGTAAAAACTCCTACTTCTACCACCCTTGGAGGCTGTAAGATCTGACTGCGCTGGGTCTGTAATCCCAACCCCCACAGGCTGACTGGTGGGGCGGAGGGAATTCTCCTGTCCCCAAACTCCCCGCTGCCTACTTGGACCCAGGGCCAGACGGAAGGTGCCGTTCACCACAATGCGCACTCAGGTGTTTTCATGACACATTTCCCCGTACCGATCTCTCTATCAAAAGGAGGAAAGCACAGGCCAATCCCCGAGGGGTCAGGTTTCACAGAGCTGAGGGATATTCCTTACTTCTTATCTTGGAGACAAATTGTACCTGAGGCCCACACTGTGGCTTACGCCTCCTGCTTGATGACAAAGAGGATCAGCACGTTTAACAGACAAGAATACAGGATGCCTGGTTTGATTTGAATTTCAGATCAACAACTAATGACTTTGGGGGGCTAGGTGTGTCCTGAAACATTGTTTTTGTTTCTGTGGAATTCGAATTGAATGGCCGTCCTGTCTTTTACCTGGCAGCCCTGCCTGGGAGTCTACAGCATGACTCTAAGCGGCCAGGTCCCCACCCCTGGCGAGGTGGGCAAGTCACTGAGCTCTCTGGGTTTCAGAGTGTAGCCCTAGTAATGACAACAGCCAGACAACAACGGTACTGATTTGAGGTAATGTGTGAAGAGCTTAGGACTAAGCCTGGTGCACTGCAGTTGCTCAGAAAACATTGGCTGGGGGCACAGATGCCACCAGCAACCTGCCCCTCATTGTCCCCTCCTTCTTTGCCCACTAAACTCTGATTTGTGCCACCTGGAGCCCAGCCCCAGAGCATGCATGGATTGGGGTAGCCAATCAAGACACACCTATTCCAGTCTGCCTAGGATTGGCCTAAGGCAAGCATGTGACCTGGCTCTAGCCAATAAGACACAACTGGAAATCAGCAGGGATGAGTGGACCAGAGAGACAGCTCCCCGTAAGGAGTTGACAGTGCTGACCCCATTCCTTCTCTTCCCTAGACCACATCTGCAGTAAAAGGGATACCCAACCCCGGCCACTCTCATAAGAAAGAGGTAACAAAGACCCAGCATGCTGAGCATGTCAAAGGTCAAGATTGGAGGACTGCAGGGCTAAGTCTATTAGTCACTTTTCTGTCACTGGGACTAAATACCTGACACTTGCAACTTAAAAGGGAAGAGATTTACAGTCTTTTGGTTCATGGTTTTAGTCCATGGTCAGCTGGCCCCAAGGCAGTAACAGCGGTGGGAAAGCAGGAAAGGATACTCAACCCATGGCAGCCAGAAACGGAGAGCGGGGGGAGCCAGGGACAAGAACACAGCCTCCCAGTCGTACCCAGTGACCCACCTCCAGCAGGGCCCCTCCTCCGGCAGCACCTGCAGCTACTGAGCTCATCAGTGGAGGAACCCGCTGGTGATGACAGCGCCCCCAGGCTCCAGCCGCCTTCCACATGCATGAGACTTTAGGAGGACATTTTAGATTTAAACCTTAGCACCGCACAAACTCCTCTCAAAGTAAATGACAGGCGAGCTTATGACTGAAGCTGCTGCTCATTGGCTCTACGGTGTGTCAGCACAGCACATGGACTCTGGAGTCAGGTACCTGGTGTCGCATCCTACTTAAGCCACCGACTAGCTCTGTACCTCACTTTCTCTTCCTGGAGAGTGGATTGAATGATACATTCTGCTTCATAGGGCTGCTGTAAAGATGAAATGAGTTGGCATAAGGGAAGTGCTTGTCACAGAACCTGGTGAGTTACACTCACCATGGAACTCGATCTTGGTAGTTTTCTGTGACCACCCCAAGCTCTGAGTCCACGGAGGGGTCCAAGCCTCCAATCAGAAGCCAATATTGCGCCTGTTGAAGTTGTGTCATGCCCAAGTTTCCCCCAGAAGTTTGTTTCTTTCCATCTCCTTCCTCCTGTGTAGGGTACGAGGACAGTCACATCCCCCAAGGGAGGGAGGCAGGGTATCAGCCACTCCTAGAAACAGGGGTGGTCCTGCTGTTTGGAATTTGGGAGGGGAAACTTGAGGACCAGAGTGAAGGGTATGGAGCACAGGGTCTTGTTGGGAAATGCTCCAGTACGAGCTTCAGACCCCCACCGAGAGGGTTTAACGCTCAGCCATTTCAGCATCTCACAGTCAAAATAACTGGAGGAGCGAGGCTTCGGGATCAAGGAAGGGACTCAACCATGTCATCCTGTATCCAGCCACTTTCAACCTTCCCCTTTGTGGGTTTGCTTTCTGTTATTAGCCTTATTGCCTCACAGTCACAAGACATTGCCATAGTCCCAAGGATCACTTTATTAATGAAGTTCACAAAGAAAGTATTGCGTGTGGGTTTTAAAAAATCTCCTTGAGCTCTTTTAATCTAGGAAGAAGATCTTTTTCCCATCTCCCTGGAAAGACACCCTTTCACCTCTCATTGCCCAGGACCGGTCATTTGTCTGCTCCACATGGTAGAGGAGGCGGAGAAAGCAGTTACGCCAAGATGAGTGGGAGTTTGGCTGTTCTACCTCCGTCTCAGTCCCTCCCCTGGGGCTGGCCTATCACCGCCCACCTCCAATCAAGGACTCCAGGGTCCAGCTACTGGGTAGCCAGGAAGTAGAAGCATCCCCGTCCAGGTCTACTGGCAGGGTGGTGAGGGATTAACACAGGCTGGGCACAGATGCAGGACAGAGAATAGGCAACTGGAAGCCAGAGAGGAGCCCTGTGCCAGGATTAAAGGCTGGAGGCTGAGGGGTTGGGACCCCCTCTGAGCACCCAGAGGAAGGACAGCCGGAGCTTACAGAGAGGGGAGGGGGAGACAGAGGCGGGCTGGAGCCCTGCAGAGCCCTCAGGGGAAATGTGAGGGCTGCTCATCTGGGCTTCTAGTTTTGGCTCAGCCAGGAGCTGGCTTCGTGGCTCTGGCAAAGTCTCCTCCTCTCTCCTGACCAGTTTCCTTGAAGTGCAGGAGATGCTTTCTGGCCAGGAACTTGTTATCTTCCACCTGGGCATGGAGGAACCTGGGGAACCACAGGGTCCTTTGCTCTTCCTGATAAATTATCCCAAAAATTTTTGGGTTATTTTGTGGCTCTCAGCTGGGTGTGTTTTAGGGACTGAAGGAAATTCATCAGCCCTGAAGATGCAGACATTCCGGCATTCTCCTCTAAATGATACATCACTATGGATGATACTAAAAGGACACACAGGGAGCAGGGCCAGTGGCTTTGAGCATTTACGAGATGCCTGGCACTGGACACACATTGCCTTGTTTTATTTACTTATTCTCCTTGCAGAAACCACTTGACCATTCTGTGCCTCAGTTTCCCCATCTGTGAAGTGGGAGGTGGCCAAAACTGCTAATTGTCCCTCTGTATCTTCCACTACTTCCTCTGGACAGTACTATGGACTTGCAGCTGAACACAGGGATATCTGGTTAAAAACTACATTTCCCAGCTTTCCTTGCAGTTAGATGCTGCTACGTGATCAAGTTATGGTCCATGGGATGCCACCCTAAACTATGTGACCAATCATATCTTAGAGGGAAGAAATATGCCTTCTGCCTTTCCTTTTCACACTGGCTGGATAAGGATGTGAGGCCGAGGCATCTTGCACCTTGAGACAGGGCAACATCTCAGGGAGGGGCAGGAACAGGTCCACGACCTGATCACTGGTGATACAGAGCTGCCTGCCCATCAGCCCTAGCCTTAGTTTGTTGTGAAACCCAATGTGTTAAGACATGTAAATTGCTTAACACGGGGCTTGGGACAGAGTTAGCATTCTGAGGTCATGAGCTATTATGTTATTATTATCAATGTTATGATTGCAACTATCCCTATTCACGTCTCCAAATGAGCCTCTGCAGGAAGAAATCACAAGCCCCTTTTTTGGATGAGAAGACTGAGGTTCATGAAGCTAAATTCCTGGCCAAGTGTCCAGATGGGGAACAGCAGAACCAGATCTGTCCACCTGGGGGAGGGGCAAAGAGAGCAATGGCTGGGAACAGGAGTGAGGCGTGGGGGCCCGTGGTCCTGCTGCCCCATGCCAGCACTCAGCGGGCCAGCTCAAACCCAGCCTGGACATGTCCCTCAGTCTACGTGAGTCTAGTGTGGTGCCTCCTAACCAGGGCAACACTGCACTCCAGTTGGCAGTGTGGGAGGCATGCCTGGCTGTCCTGTCCTGAAGAAGCGTGCTGGAGGCCAGTGATGCTGGTAAGTGATGCTACACATGCTGGAGGCCAGTGATGTTGCTAAGCACTCACCATGCCACCAGGTGCCGGGTGCCCAGGGACAGTGGTGTGCTTCCCTGGAGTGAGCAGATGTGTCAGCCTCCTCCGCCGGCTGGCATTTGTCTGCCACACGTCCGTCTGCCTCTCCATCTGCACAGACCCACTCTCAGGCCACGGCAGTCATCAAGGGGAGCCTGCAGTTCCCCTCTGAAGCCCCCTCTACCCAGTGGGGTAGAAGATGTGCTCCAAAGTCAGCAAGGCCAATGTCCAGGCTGGAGCCATCTGCAGGAATCCTGCTTCCCCAGCCGGGAGGAGAACAGGGCCCACTCAGCAGGGCTGCCTAGCCTTCAGAAAGGGGCTGGCCTCTGATAAAGGATTGCTGATTCTTCCAGATGCTTCCTAGAGAAAACTGTATTTCTCCTCCCCAAATTCCTAGGATGTGGGGAGCCCCAGCTTCTTGGGATGGCAGGGCAAGCTTCCAGAACTTTCCATCCCAGCCACCCAAAAACCAAGAGTCAGGGGCAAAGCTAACCCACTGAGGAACTTTGGGAACTTGCAAAACTTCAAGAGGAGATGGCACCCATTTTGCTCTGGTTGTTCTGTTTGTGAGTGGTCATTCAACTACTTAAATGTGGCCCACACCAGGCTTTCTCTGGCCACTGCAGCCCACCGGACCACTCAGGACAAGCCGGAAGTACCTGAGAGCTCATGTCCCTGTCAGCAGAGGGAATGTCCCTGACTGATGGAGCTGGTGGGTCAAAACTACAATGTCCTTGCCCTTTGGTGGGGATAATGTAGATGGGATATTAACTGAGCCAAGGGACAGGAAGAGTTACCCAGACCAAGGGAACAGCACATGCACATGTCCAGGGGATTCCTGAGAGGCACCAGAACAGTGCAGGGGAATGAGTCACCTGAATATTTCTGAGCCCAATGTGCTTTGGGCTCACAGGTACGAGGGGCAAACCTGGCAGCTTGTTGTCCCCTGTGGCTGCCAGGCTGAAGCTGAGGACAGATGCCAACTGAAGAGAGGGGTGGATGTCAGCTCCCTCCTGTCATTCACACTGTCAATGCTATTTTCCAAAATACCCCAGCTGGATGCTGCATAGAAGCACACATGGTGTGTGTCATACACACACACACACACACACACACACACACAGCAAGCAAGGAGTTTCCTGAATTGTCCATTCTTGGTGGTGTGACTCACTGCTCCCAAGGTGAACAGAGAGTTGCAGGTCCCAAGTATGAGGAAGGGTGACCAGCCTGTGCCCTTGATGTTACCAGGGCTCCCTAAGCGCCACCCTGAACTGGTGCCAGTGGGCTGTGTGTACAGTGCTGGGGAGCAGCTGGCTCTTATCACCTCCTGGGTCAGAGCCTGAGCCCTGCCTCACCCCTGGCAGTCAGAACAAGGACCCAGCTGGCTGCCCAGCCCTCTGCTGCTCAGCATGGCCCCACAGTCGGTCCCACTGGGCCCATCTCATCAATGTCTATCACTGCACCTCTGGGAGGTGCCCCTCTTCCTTCCCCAAAGGCCTCCTTAGAGCCCCTGAGTGGCGACCAGCAGAGGCCACAGAGATCAAGCTCAGTGCTGAGGCAGCGACCAGAGGACTTTGAGGCCACAGAGCCCTAAAGTCCTCTTTGTCCACTGGGGAGAAACCAGTTGTCTTCCCCACATGCCCAGGGCCTTTGCATGGAGGGAGAGGACCTGAGCCTTCCTACAAGGCATCTGCCTACAGTTCCTGGGGCTGGAGGGACACAGCAGCTGACAGGGAAGCTAGGACCAGGGAGGGGCTGGACAGAACAGGGCAAGGGGGCTGTCAATGGCGATGATGTGCCCTTTGGGTCTCTAACTGGAATCTGACTGCTAGGATATCCTGGGGGCAAAAACTCAAAAGCTCTCAGGAGCCTGGTAGAAAATGCAAAGGAGTGAAGGGGGTCAAGTGTCAGGGAACCAGGGGCTGAGCAGCATGGACACAGTAGGGAGGGGTGAGCCTGGCTGGTGCTCGTCCCCTCTGAGGGCAGCTGGTGCTCAGCTGTGAATGGTTCTTGAGAGAGGCAGGCCTAGGCCAGCCAAAGTTCTCCCATTCCCTCTAGGGTGACTGGAGTTCAGGTTCTGATTGGGCATGGTGGCCCATTAATCCCAGCTACTCAGAGGCTGAGGCAGGAGGATCACAAGTTTGAGGCCCACCTGGTCAATGTAGTAAGATCCTGTCTCCAGGTAAAAAATAAAAGTGTCTGGAAGTATAGTTCAGTAGTACAGCGCTTGCCTAGCATGCACAAGCCCTGGCCTCAATCCCTAGGACCACCAAAACCAGAAAAATTCTGATTCTAAATGTTGGTGATCAGTTTAAAAGCTTTTCACATCATAAAGACCAACCCAAACGTAGGTCCATGGCTGGGACTTCTAGCTCAGGCGTTCACATCCGAGAGTCCTGTGAATGATGGTGACCAACTCTGGCCTGAAGGTCCAGATCACAAATAAGTATTTGTTGACCAAATAGCTGGCACCAGGCACACTGAAAATCTCCAAAACACCAGTCTCAAACCAACAATCCCAGTCTCTGTTCCAAACCAATTTTATTTTTCCCTATGGCTCCCACCTCCGAGGCTACTCATATTTACAGCTGGCTAAACTCTCCTACTACGCGCTGGCCTCTGGGAAACAATTCGCTTTCAGAGTTGAGGTAGCCAGGCTCCTGCTTGCAAGGCCCCCAAATAGACAGTAGGTGTGGGGATTGTGCCTGCTGTGTCCCCCATGTATCCCCTGTCCCTAGACTACGACTTGGCACATAGTAGGTGCTCAATGCTTACCAGGCACACACAGTGCAGGAAGTATTATATTACCATCATTCTCAACGGGGCAGCAAGTTGACACATAAACCATGGATGTATATCTGTGGTATGAAAATTCTGCTGGGCTTTGCAGGAGGCTGAGGCAGGAGAATCAATGGGAATTTAAGGCCAGCCTGAATTACATAGTGAGACTCTGTTTAAAAAAAAAAGAGGTGCATATATATTTAGGATTGTCATCTCTTCCTCTTGGACTGTTCCCCTCACAAGGATGTAGTGATCATCTTTGTCTCTCAATTAGTTTTGGTTTGAAATCTACTTTGTCTGCAAATAAAATTGCTACCCCTGCTTTCTTCTGGGTTCCTGTGGCGTGGAGAACTGTTTTCCGTCCTTTTACTTGCAGTCTATGGATTTCCTTTTGAGTTAGGTGTGTTTCTTATATACAGCATATTGTTAGATTTTGCTTCTTAATCCATTCTGTCAGTCTATTTCTTTTGATTGGTGAATTGAGACTATTAACATTGATAGTTATAATTGAGAGATATTGACTCATCCCTGCCATGATGTTTTACTATTGTTGGCTCTTTTATTTCTTGGTTTTTTTCCTTTCCTTTTAGTTTCTTACCTTGCCTGGTGGCTTCCCTCTGTTGGGCCTCATGGAGTTGTGATCTTCATTGTCTTTTTCTAGGATATTGCTTAGGATTGTTTGGAGTGCTGGTTTGGTGTTCATGAAATTTCTGAGGTGTTCTTTGTGGTGAAAGTATCTTAATTTCCCCATCGATTTTGAAAGATAATTTTGCAGGATACAACAGTCTAGGTTGGAAGTTATTTTCTTTTAGGGCTTGAAATACTTGACTCCAGGCTTTCCTTGATTTGAGGGTTTGTGTTGAAAAATCTGCCGTGATTCTGATGGGCTTTCCTTTATAGGTGATTTGTTTCTTTTCTCTAACTGCCCGTAGGATTTTGTTCTTCTGTTGGGTTTCTGGGATCTTGATTATCATGTGTCTAGGTGTAGATTTTTTTTGATCATGGCTAATTGGAGTTCTTATGCCTCACTTATCTGTATGTCCAATTCTCCACCTCTGTCTGGGGAGTTTTCTACTATTACTTCTGTGAACAATTTTTTTATGTCAATTGTATTTTCTCCTGTTTTTTTGTGGACTCCTATCAGTCTTATCTTATTCTTTCTTGCATCATCTAGCAGCTGCTGGATTGATTTCTCATAGTCCCTTACTATTTTAAAGAAATCTCTGTTTTCATAGTTCTTTTCATGGTCACAAGAAATAAAAGAAATAAAAATAGGAAAGGAAGAAGTTAAACTGTCATTATTTGCTGATGATATAATACTTTACATAGAAGACCCAAAATACTCTGCCAAAAGACTTCTAGACTTAATTGACAGATTCAGTAGAGTAGCTGGATATAAGGTCAACACTCAAAAAACAATAGCCTTTTTATATACAAATAATAGACTCACTGAGAGAGAAATTAGGGAAACAATTCCTTTTACAATAACATCCAAAAAAATGAAATATCTAGGAGTCAATCTAACAAAGGAAGCAAAAGACCTCTACACTGAAAACTATAGCACTCTGCAAAAGGAGATTGAGCAGGATATAAGAAAATGGAAAGACATCCCTTGTTCCTGGATAGGAAGAACCAATATAGTGAAAATGGGCATACTTCCAAAAGTATTATATAGGTTTAGTGCAATGCCAATTGAAATTCCAACAATATATTTCATAGAACTAGAGAAAACAATCCAAAAATTCATTTGGAACCAGAAGAGACCTAGAATAGCAAAAGAAATTTTAGGCAACAGAGATATGGCTGGGTGTATTACAATCTGCAACTTGAAACTATACTACAAAGCTACTGTGTTAAAAACAGCATGGTACTGGCAAAGAAACAGACCCGAGGATCAGTGGAATAGATTAGAAGATGCAGAAACAACTACAGATATGCTCAGCCACCTCATCTTTGGCAAAGGAGCCAACCACCATCATTGGAGGAAAGATAGCCTATTTAATAAATGGTGTTGGAAAAATTGGATTTCACCCTGCCAAAGATTAAAACTAGGCCCACACCTATCACCATGCACTAAACTAAGATCAAAGTGGATTAAAGATTTAAGTATCAAGAGAGAAACACTAAATTTGCTGGAAGATAAGTTGGGTAGAACTCTTGAAGACATTGGTATAGGAGAAGACTTTATAAACCAAACCTTAGTGGCACGGGAACTTGCACAAAGAATCAACAACTGGGATCTCATCTTATTAAAAAGCTTCTGCACTGCAAGAGAAACCAGCAACAGAGCTAACAGACAACCTACAATGTGGGAAAACATTTTCAGCAACTGTACCTTAGACAAAGAACTACTATCTAGAATATATAAAGAGCTGAAAAAAATCAGACCCCCCAAATTCAAAGACCCAATTCAAAAATGGGCATCTGAAATGAACAGATATTTCTCAGACAAAGAAGTAAAAGCAGCAAATAAATATATGAAAAATGTTCAACATCACTGGTCATTCAAGAGATGCAAATGAAAACAACACTGAGATTCCACCTCACCCCACAAAGAATAGCTGCTATCAAGAAATCAACCAATAACAAATGCTGGAGGGGGTGTGGGGAGAAAGGAACCCTTCTCCATTGTTGGTGGGAGTGCAGACTGGTCCAACCACTGTGGAAATCAGTATAGAGATACCTCAAAGAACTAGACTTAGAGGTCCCATTCGACCCAGCTATTCCCCTGCTGGGTATCTTCTCAAAAGAATTAAAAGTATCATACCACAGTGATATATGTGCACCCATGTGTATAGTGGCACAGTTTGTAATAGCTAAAGCTTGGAAACAGCCCAAGTGCCCATCAACTGGAGACTGGATAAAGAAGATGTGGGCCTTTTTTAAAAAATGGAGTACTACTCAGCCACAAAGAACCAGAAACTAGAGATATTTATAGCTAAATGGATGCATATTGAGGCCATCCTCTTAAGTGAAATAAATAGGACACACATGTAAATACCGAGTAGTTTCTCTAGTGTGAGAAACTGAAATTGTAATTAAGGATAAACACAGATGAAATTGCCTAATAACGTATTTCTCAGATTGTGTTTCCATCACATGTCATATGACTGTATCAAATTTAAATTAGGGAGAAGTTTGGCTTATGTGGAGTCTGCTAGCTAACTGGAGTTTTTTTTCCAGACCACTATTTGTTCAATGTTGGTTTTGGGGATCTTTCTGAAACAAATCACATCCTCTGGTGCCTTGTTGGTACTTGAGATTTTTTTTAAGGTATATGGAAAAATGTTTAAGTGCTTTTCAGTTTTGTTTTGGTTGAGTTCTACCATATTTGAATATTATTGTAGGGTTTTTTGCCCTTTGCATTGTTCTTCTTTGAATGGTTTTAATTTCTATATGTGTGTGTGTTTGGTAATAAAGTTATTTTTAAATAAAAAATTTTTTTAAAAAAGAGGGCTTGGGATTTAGCTCAGTGGTTCTGGTACCTGCTGTGCAAGCGAAGGTTCCCCAGTTCGATTCCCTGGTACCAAAAGAAAAAAAAAAGATTCTGGCACTGCTTCATTCTACAAGTTTGTGTATTTCAAATTATCATGTATACCATAAACACATACAATTTTATTTGTCAATTAAAAGAAAACTCATGGGGCTGGTGATTGGAGGAAATGTCTAAAAAGGCTCCTATAGACAAGAAGTGTCAGAGAGCCTTGGTTGAGGGAGTTCAGGGCTATGGGAACCCAGTCAGAATCACGGAGTGCTTCCTGGAAGATGATGCTTTTCAATCATTCCAAGTCAATTAGGTCAGGTGAGCACACCTCGCCTGTAAAGGGCAGATCAGACATATGTAGGTTTCACAGATCCCTGTTGCAATGCTTATTTCTGCAGGTGAAGATCTACAGCAGCCACAAATGAAACCTCAATAGACATGGCTGTGTTCCAATAAAACTTTATTTGTAAACTCAAGTGATGGGCCAGAATTGGGTCCATGCCACCACAGCCACCGTAGTTCCCTGAGCCCTGAGCCAAATGCTAACTAAAAGATGGACAGGGGAGAGGCAGCCGGCCGGAGCCATGCAGCAAAGGCACGGAGTGGGGAAAGGCTCAGAGAGGTAAGGTGCTGCCATTCCTCTCTCCCCAGGATCCGAATCCATTCAGTGTGTATTTGCTGAGTGCCGACTGTAGGCAGGCCGTGTCCTTGGTGCTGGGACCCAGAGGTGGACAAGACAGATGTTGTCACCGGGGAGACAGACACTAAACACACAAATGAATGAACAAATAAGAAATTAACTACAGCTCTGCCCTTGTTGTGTGACCTTGAAGAACGTACTTAACCTCTCTGTGCCCTGGGAAGATAACACAAGCACAGGGAAGGCTGTTCTATAAGTGTAGCGGCTGCTTGTATGCCAATAAATACATAGGTAGGCAGGAACAGCACAGCTGCAGGAGAGAGGGGTCCCCAGGAGGCACGGTCACAGTCACAGCCACCTGGACCACATCCTGGGAGTGGACGTCCTGAAATCAGCAGTGTTCTCGGCTGAGCCCAGTGCTGCCCTGTGGCCTGGCAGAGGCAGTTAATTAGAGATAGCTCTGCCCTCCGGAGCCCATGGTGTCTTCTCTAATTAGCCCGTGAGTGTGCGGGCCTTTGAAATCCAGGGATAAAAGGGGACCCAGGGTGAAGCTCAGGTCACAGAGCTGGAGCACCCCACCAGGAACCAGTTTGTGAACCCCAAGAACTAGACTCATGCTCATGCTTGCAGCCTGCTGGAGCTGACCTTCTCCTGGCTTCTGAGTGGAGTTTGGGGGACCCACCCGGGCTCTGAGATCAGCACCTCCACAGTGCAGCCGGCGCAGGGCGGCTACTGGTGCCCATCAGTGTTAGGTGTTCCTGGTCTCGGTGTGGAGTTCCGTTTGCCCTTGAGGCTGTTGTCACCTGTCACTTGCTAGCTGTGTGACCCTGACAGAGTCACCAACCTGTTCTGAGCCTCAGTTTTCTCTTTTGAGCCCCAATTCTTCTTTAAAATGGGGTGGTTGCGGTATAGCAGTGCAAGATGTAGGAAGAGCTCATGACACATGGCAGATGGCATTGCCTTGTGCCAGGCACTGCTTCGAGCACATTGTACATGTTCATTTAACTCCCATAAATACCACACCCCATGTTCTAGATAAGGACCCCAGAGGACCCCAGAGGACCCCAGGTAGCCATGCACAGCCCAGCCTCAAGAGGGTGCCAGGGACACAGACCATGACAGGAACAACAGCCCCGAAGCTGTGACACACAGAGAGGTTAAGTCACCAACCTGAGGTCACACAGTGAGTACATGGCAGAACCAGGATTAACCCAAGGCAGCGTGGCTCCTGAACCCAGCTCCAAACCTGGGCCGACATGAGCCCTTGTTGGGGTGGTGTCTGGGAGGGAGAGAAATTGGTCTTCCCTTTGTCTGGGCAAGCAGGCATCCCATCTCAGTGATCTGAGCTCAGGTTTCCCTACTCTAAGAACCTGAAGGTTCTAGGGATTTTTGATACTTCTGCTGTCTCTTAATTTTATAAGAAGAATGCTTGTGTGTTTTGATGTGTTGTGCCTACTGTGGTCCCAGGGAACTCTGAACATCCCAGGACGTCCAGCCTCAGAGATTGACCCTGAGTGGGCTGCTCTGATCCAGGCCTCCACCAGGCAGATGGTTCAGAGAGGCAACCTGACCAGTCCAAGGTCACACACCCAGGAAGTGGCAGAGCTGGACTAGGTCTTCCAGATTTCCCACCTCATTCTTAATCTGCACCATCTGATCGCCTGGGGTCAAATGTAGCCTGCAGACTGATTCATTCAGCCTCCCCAGTGTTTGTGTAAAATTAAAATTTATCTGCATGTACGGAGTGGGGGGGGCTGTATTTCCAAGAACAATGTTCAAAATAGGCAACCAGACCATTCAGGACAATGCAAGAAACAGTGATAAAAAACCAGAAGGTCCAGGAAAGACTGAACTACAGAGACAGTAAAAAGCCCATATTTGCCGGGGGTGCAGGAGGAGCCGAGCACAGAGGATTTCTGGGCTGATGGGGTCACCCACAAAACCCCGCACTGGTGGGTACAGGACACTCTGTTTGTCCAGACCCCTAGGACGGGCACCACCGAGAGCAAACCCCGATGTCACCGTGGCCTCAGGGGAGAGTGGTGCATCAGTATAGGCCACAGTGTGGCTGGGGACCGCTTTCGTGGGGTCTGGTAATGGAGGCTAGAGCAGGACAAGGGAGTATGTGGAACTCTACCTTCCTCTCAATTTTTGGCAGTGCTGAGGATCAAATCTAGGGCCTCGCACGTGCTTGGCAGGAACTCTACCATTAAGCCACATCTCCAGCCCTTTTTATCTTTTTATTTTGAGACAGTCTTGTCAGGTTCTCCAGACTTGCCTCAAACATGAGGTCCTCCTGTCTCAGCCTCCTGAGTAGCTGGGATTACAAGTGTGCGGTGCTACATCGTGCTTGTCTCCGTTTTCCTGTGGACATAAAACTGCCCTAAAATATAAGTTAATGTTCTTAAAGATCCAGAAGCTCTGGCTATGAAGCCCCCATTTTCCAGGAGGCCCAGGAGCTGCAGCCTGTGCCATGCCCCCCTTGACCCCGCGTGCAGAGCACCCCAGCGCCTGGCCAGCCTCCCCTGGTATCCGCCCCAGCCCTGAGGCATGTGTAGGTGACTTAGGCAGGAAGAGGATTCGCTG
Organism: Heterocephalus glaber; assembly: GCF_053883595.1. NCBI lineage: Eukaryota > Metazoa > Chordata > Mammalia > Rodentia > Bathyergidae > Heterocephalus > Heterocephalus glaber. The sequence goes on along the minus strand of NW_028258410.1, from coordinate 18,445,794 downwards.
AAGTTCCTGAGAAAGAGTGGTCCACAGAGCCGGCTCGCAAGGAGGAAGAGACAGTGACACCTGCCTTCGTCAGCCCCGGCTCGTCTCCCTGAGCTGGAGCCTCCCGTGCATTTTCCATGCAGTGCGCGGCTCCTCTTGATCCTCCCCACCTGCCTGGGCCTGCGGAGGGCGGGGCCACTGTGCCAAACTCTGCCAAGCTACATGGGCAGGACATGAGCAAGCAGAGCTGCCTAGCTCCCCCTCTGAGATCATCCCTGAGATCACTCTCTTCCCTAGCTATCACTTATTCATTTGACAACCATTGATCACTGATCATGCCCAACGAAGGTGCTGGAGTACAGAAAGCAGGACAATCAAGCAGTGCTTCAGTGGCCACTGTACAATGCCATCATCTCATCTTCTATTCCAGTGTCTCACTGTCTCCCCCTTATCTTCTGGTCTTCCTTTAGACAACCAGTCCTCCCTGACCAGCACTGCACTTAGTTCCAAAGGGAGAGAGCTGTCCCCCAAGCCAGTTGGGTGGATGGATCAGGCCTGGCCAATCAGCATATTCCCTGCCATGACCTCAGGGATTGGCTCTGATTTGTGCATGTGACTCAATCAGCCAATCAGAGTCAGCCTCAGACCTGTGAGGGATGAGGTAGAGAAGTCAGCCTCTCTCCATCTGACTGTCTGCTCTGGCAGAATGGAAGCCCAGGAATGCTAGGGACTATCTTCGCTACCATGTGTGGTGACCATAGCTGACACAGGAAAACAGAGTCAGAGAGAAGATGATTCCTAAACAACAGGGGCACACCTGGATCCAGCCATTCCTGAAGCTAAACCATTATGTTCACACAAACGTACACACTTTCCCTGCCCCTAAGTCATGCCGAGTTTTGTTTATTTCTGTCACTTCCAGTCAAAAGGCCCTGACTACACAAGTGAGTAGATAGCTACTTCCAGGCTGAAAGACAGCTACAACAAAAACAGAGAAGAAAAGGTCCATGGAAAGTTCTCCGGGAGCTGAAAGGAGCGAGCCAGAACTGGCTTCAGGCTTGAGGAAATCTTCTGTTTTCATTCCACAAAAGTTTATGATTCATTCAAAATTTGAATATTCTAATAACTGTGACCATTTTCTGAACAGTTTCCATGCATCCGGCTCAGTGCTGAGCTTTTCCCAGCCGACTCCTCCTCGTGGCAGCAGAAAGCACTTCACAAAAAACAACACAGAGGGTCAGAGAGGTGAAGTGCTTTGCTCAAGGCCACAGAGCAATTAGAAGATCAAGCAGTGACTCCCAGGCCTGAGCTTTTCACCCCTCGGCAGAACTACTTCACTTTCACCGTGCCTAAACTTTCAAGTTTTGTCCCATCTTGTATTATCAGAGATGGGAAACAGATACTGGAAGACACAATAATGTGGTGGACATGGAGATGTGGCTCCCAGAGGCCCGGAGGAAGGCCTTGTGCACAGCCAGGGGGACTGTGCTCAGCAGACAGCCCTTCCTTCAGGCCACCTCACCGCAGGCCACCCAGGGGACAGCGCTGCCAGTGCCCAGTGAGACCTGGGTGAGCAGGCCAGACAGGTAGCACCTTGTGGGATTACCAGAATTTCTGCTGGGTCCACACTGAGGTTCACGCTCTCCCTCTCTTCCTGCTTCCTCCTCCCCATTCAAATGTTCAGAGCAATGGTTCCGGAAAAACGTCGTTAAAATCTCATACTCAAAACTCCATCTCAGTGTCTGAGGGATGCTTAACCAAGGAGGACTGATTTTTGAGAGGCTCACAGAAGGAATTGCAGCTGTCTTTCTAGCAAACTCCTTGGATGAGTCTGATGGTCACACAGATCTGGGAGGGAGCCCCTGGGCTCCAGGCAAAGCTCAAGGCACAGGGAAGTCGGAGGCAGGAGGACACCTGTAGCAAGTGATGACATGCCAGGAAGGAGCGAACTGAGGGAGAGAGCTCTGAGAGCAAATGATGAGGGGCCTGATCTAGAGATGAAGGTGATCACAGGGGTCTCCTTGAGAAAGTAACTGAAATGGCCCAGAACCTTCCAGAACATTCTTCCACCTAGACCAACCTAGCCACCTGCATGTCTGCTTCCTAAGTCCTTCAGGCCTCTGTTCTCCTGTCATCTCCTCAGAGAGACTCTCCTTGGTCCTCCTCACTAAACCCACACTCCAGCCCACCCTCTATCCCAGTAGCCTGCTCTGCTTTCTTTGTGGTACTCATCACTATTTGATGATACATTATTAGGGTTATGTGGTCATCTGTCATCACAGGTTTTATGAAAAGGGAGGTTTTATCTATCCATGTACCCAAAGAACTCAAAGTAGGGAGTGGCATGTGGTAGTGTTCAATTAATTCTTGTCAAATGTCACTTTACATTCATCACTGGAGTGAGGGTCATAAGGGGACTGACTTCATTAAAGGGAAAAATGTATGTCAAACCCTTTCCATAGGCCTGGCATGTGCTAGATGTTAAGTAAGTCTGTTGGTATTTAAAAAATCAAGCTGTGAGGATGGATGTGAGGTCACCTCAAATTGAGGGTAGAGGAAGGGGAAGGGCACAGGCCCAGGGCTCCCAGGAGCTAGGAGCACATGAAGGAGGAGGGATCCAGGAGGACGGCAAGAAGTGAGGCCTGAGGAGCAGCTGAGACATGGTTCCTACGGGGTGTGACAAACCAGGCAGGACTGATGGCAGACTTAGCAGGGCCCCTTGCTCTGAAATCCTTCTGAATTTCCACATGGCCATAGCAGAGCACTAAGCCAAGCCCAGGTGACATGTGGCCACCCAGGTGGACATCTGCGATGCCAGCCTGAAGCTTAGAGGCAGGAAGTGACCCTTGCTGTCCCTGACAGCCATGTCAGTCATGTTCCAACTCAGCTTCCCGTGTGGCTGGGAGGGTCATGGGAGGCAACAGCAGCCCTGGATGCTCAAGGCCTAGGGCCAGGGTTAGGGGGCTACTGCTGGGATCCAGGGATCAACAGCCAACTTGGTCTGCTTTGCCTCACAGCCCAGCACCCTGCTTCGGGACAGGCATGGACCCTGGGAAATCCCCTGGGAGGTTCTGGGAAGGCCTTGCCTCTGGAGTGCAGGAGACACATGTGGCTGCTTTTCTTTCTTCCCACCTGGCTGGGCTGCAGACGTGTCAGCAAAAGCTTCCCGAGCCTGGAACCGAGACCAACAGCTGCCCCCTCTGCGCCTTTAATTAGACGAGGTGAATAAGCCTCACTTGTCTGAGCTGCAGCTGCCAGATTTCCAGTTACTTCCAGCCATAAGCATTTCAGTCTGTGACGGTCACTCCTCAGGACCGCAGGACGCCTGCCTCCTGATACCCATCTGGACATACTGAGGTCTGGGACTTGGGGGAAGCTTCCCTGGGTCACACAGTGGAGTCACGAGGCTACTGACTCACCCTCCAGTGCTCCTCGCTCTAGCCCCGCCTCGTGGTCTGTTTCCCTTCATCCAGGCCACGGCAGCCTCGGCCAACAGCTGCTTTGTAACTGAAACACTCCTCGCAACAGGGCCGACCTTGCCCCTGAGCCTCTCCAGCTCCCCACAGCCCTTCAAAGCTGAGGTGCTCAGTGCAGCCCTGCTGGGCCCTGGGAGGTGTGAGTCACCGTCACAGAGCAGAAGGTCTGAAGCTGGGCCTGCCCATCCCTCTGCGGGTCCCGTCCCCCAGCCTTCGTCACCTGGCTTCACTCAGGCGTTGACTCACGACAGCTTGCAGTCAGCTCTGACACTCAGATCATTTTCTGCTCATCTTGTGCCCAGCTGGTGGCCTTTAATTAGGTGCTGTCAACTTCCTGCCTCTGTCCACGTTGTCTTTCCCCCTCTTTTTGGCAGGTTATATTAATATTAAAGATATAATAACGATGATACTAGTGTATATCATGCCCTAAGGGCTTTGACTGAATTTAAAAAAATTTTGTTTTCCTCAGAAGTTACTGTCAGACATAAGGAATCTTCTTGTTTCCATCTTATAGATGGGAAAACTAAGGCTTGGCAAAGTTAAGTCACTGGGCAGGGTGACCGAGCCAGGAGGATTTGGTAGAGCTAGACTATGAATGACCATGAGGGTATTTGACCCTAGAGTCTGGCTCCAAAGCACAAACCCAGTTGGGCCCATTAGGATAGGATCAGAGGCTCCATCACAGTAGTGTGGACTGCAGTCACATTTATTGTTTGTTTAAAAGACATCTGGAGATTGCAGACCACTGGGTGGATTTGGCACCTCAAGGTTGCCATAAGGGACACGGGGTCTTTGCACTCTCCCTTTGCACATCAACAGCGAGTCAGCAACTCATCTTCAGCTGGTCCTCACGTCACAGATGGCTGCCACAGCTCACTCATCACCTCTTCACACAGCAATGTCCAAAGAAGCAAGAAAAGAGGCAAGCAGGTCTGTCCTCATCTACCTCCTTTTCATCAGAAAGGAAACTCTTTCCCAGAAGCCCCCAGCAGAGTTTACCTTCAGCCAGAACTGGGGCATGTGACCACCCCGGACCAGTCACAGGGCCAGGATCATAGGATGGCCAAGGTTGGCTTAAATCAAATGTGGTTCACTCCTTGGGGCTGGGCCCACAGCCAGCTGCAGAAAGTCAGGGTTCTGTCAGCTGGAAGGAAGGGAGGACTGATGGTTGGCAATGCAATCCCTGGTGTTTGACTGCCCAGCCCTTGAAAATGTTCGGCACAGGCACCGTGACTGGTTGGCAGGATTATTGTAGGTGACACATAAGGGAGGTTGTATGGGTTTTTTGGGGGGTTTTTTGGTACTGGGGATCGAACTCACGTCCTTGTGCTTGTGGGAAGGCAGCAGAACCATTGAACTAAATCCCTGGCCCTAGGAGGTTGCATGTTTTAAAAATAATTTTAGTCCTAAGTATTTGGGTGCACTTTGGAAAAATACGTTTACGGAGAACTCATCAATCAGAACCATAAATTCATGGATATTATTTCTCAGGATGGAACAACTTAAGGATTTAAAAAAATACATGAGTAAAAGAAAAATATTAAGTAAATCATAGTTCCTTTGCTTCTAGATTTGGCAATGGTAAGAGGGTAGAAAGCCCTGTTCTGCGTTATTCCGTTTGGCATTTTTTCCAGCTTCTTAGGCATTCTGCCTTCCACCTCCCTCCTGAGGAAAATAAACACCCATGAGGAGTTTTGCATCCTCTGCAAATACGACTCGAATAAAGCCTCCAGCTCAAATATAAGCCAGGCCTGCTGGGCCCGGAAGGGCCAGCATCTCAACTCTGGTCCTTTCCTGGTATTTCACCTCTGGCCACTAGGCCAGAGGGTTTCATTGGCTTCACTTTCCTCCTGTAAGCTGCTGCAAATTCTGTTTCTGGAGGGAAAAAAAAGTCAAGACATAAATACTAATTATACTGATCACTTGAGGCTTCGTGTCAGGAATTTTCAGACTTTGCTAAAACATGAAGCTTGTCATTTAAATGAGAATGTAGTTGCTCATCATAAGAACTGCATCAGGGTTGGTCCAGCGACACAGTGATGCATGCTAGAGACTTCAAGCAAAAATTTTGCTCAAAGAGGGAACCAGCTCAGTGTGCACCAGCCCAACAGGTGCTTGGGTTGGGCGCAGTGCAGTGGCAGGCCCTGGCTTCCACCCACCAGCGCCGCACTCTGGGCTTTGCAGGCCACATGGTCTCTTTTGGAACCACTCACTGACATCCTGTCCTCAGAGCGGCTGCAGACAGACAGCCATAAACAATGTACCAGAGCGCATGTGTTCCCATGGAATGTTACTCGTGGACACTGAGATTTTACTCCCACATAATTTTCAAGCATTACTCTTCCTTTGTTTTTTTTAACCATTTAAAAATGTAAAAAACAGGGGCTGGGGATTTAGCTCAGTGGTTTCACTGCCTGCTGTGCAAGCGCAAGGACCCGAGTTCGATCCCTGGTACCAAAAAAATGAAAAAATGAAAAAAATAAAAATGCAAAAAGCATTCTTGGATTGCAGGCTGTGCAAAAACCAGCAGTGGGACAATTGTAGCCTGAGGCCTATAGTTCACGATCTCTCTATAAGCCAGGGATAAAAGAAGAATTATAGAGAAGCATTGAAAACATAGAGAGAGCCCCACACGCCTGTAATCCCAGCTACCCTGGAGGCTGAGGCAGGAGGATTGCAAGTTCAAGGCCTGCCTGGGCAAGTTAGCAAGACTTTGTCTCAAAATAAATATTTTTATAAAGGGCTGGGGATCTAGCTCAGTGGTAGACCACTTGCCTAGCATGAACAAGGTATATTTCATATATGTATGCAGTATGTATAGATAGATGAAGAAATTGTATCCCTTAAAAAAGAAATCACACAAGAAACTAGCAACAGCAAGTACTGTGAAGCAGAAAACTGGCAAACATCAAAGTATGAAGACATTTTCCACCCAAACCTTTTTGTACTGTTTGAATTTTTTTCAGTGTTCTTGTGCTACTTGCACAAAACAGAAAGTGTTTGCCAAAGCAGAAAGGATTTCTGTGCCACCGTCTTAAACACAAGAGGATCCGAGTAAACACACAGTGTCAATCCCAGCACAGGGCCAGGGTGCCAGCTGCAGGCCACGGGTGAGGTGAGGCCCTTGGTGCTGTGTGGGATGCAGCCCTGTTGGCAGCAAAGCTGACACCAAGTGGCACACGGGATGACACGGATGAGCACAGGTGGAGGGGACGGAGTTGGTGGGAGCAGGGAGACGCAAGCTGATTCGCCACTTCCGCTGCATGCTGCTCTTATCTGGGTCACAGAAAAGCCAGTGTTCTGCCAGTATTTACCTTTGATCTCTGCTCCAGAGTGAAGGAAAGATGCCCAGGCCTGGCACAAACCAGAGGGTGGGTGGTGTTGTGAAAAGAAAAAGCAACTTGCCTTGAAATGAAGGCATCTCGAGAGCTTCGTCCCCCAGATGCCTGTGACTGCTGCGTGCTCTGTGAGGTGGCCCCGGGGACCCATGGCAGCCCCACCCAGGTACGCAGCAGATGTGGATTGTTTTAAAAAACCGGAAATGGTACCTAATCGAAAACATCATATAGATTGAAGAGTTCCTGTCTTCCCTCAAAACCCTGGAGCTCTGCCCAGCCCTGGCCACCTTCCCACATGGATGCTGTAGCCTGGAGCACTATGCAGTGTCCAGGGTGAGGGCTTTCAGGCTGCCGTGGTCCCCACACTCCTGCCCCTCCTCAGGACACCTCCCTCCTGCTCTCTCCTTAAGCAAGGGGTGGGGAGCCCTGACTGAGGGCCCAACCCTGGGCCCATTGTTGTAGGTGTGAGCCAGACACACATGCAGACAGTAAGCCAGAAGAGAAGAGCTGAGCTGACCATAGTGGTGCACGCCTGGGATCCCAGACGCTCTGGAGGCCGAGGCAAGAAAACCACAGGTTGGAGGTCAGCCTCGGCAACTTAACAAGACCCTGTCTCAAAATAAAAAAGAAAAAGGCCCGGGGTGTAGCTCAGTGGGAGAGCACTTGCTGAGGCCATGTGAGGCCCTGGGTGTGATCCCCAGAACCATACAGAGGGGTAGGGGCTGGAGGAGGAAGAGGAGGCACTGGAGGAGAAGGAGAAGGAGAATAATGGAGCAAAGGTGGAGTGGGTGTGTGGTGAGTGAGGAACGGAAGACTCCACAGGGAGGGGACTTGGGGCAAAGCCCTCATTCAGGTCCATTTGGTGCCAATCAATACCAGCGGCCGGCTAACTTAGAGTTATTCAGTTCACTGGCCATTCAGGAGACCCGAGAGCATGCCACGGGCATCTGCTTGGCTCTAGTGAGGCCCGGTGCCAGTGGCCTCACGGGGCAGAAGTCTGTGCGGCAAGGTCACGCGGTGTGGTGGGAAGCCAGAGACCCAGGAGGGACCAGGCCGACTCTTCATAACCACCCATTCTTGTGGGAACTCACTCACTCCCGAGAGACCCAGCCCACTCTGCCAGCCCAGCATTCGTCCCTGCATGACGGCAGAGCCCTAGGGACCTCATGACTTTTCACTAGGCCCGTCCTTAAAGGCTGCACCACTTGGACACCACTACGGAGGGCCAAGATGACAGCACATGAAGCTTCGAGGGCTGCAGTCAAACTGCTTCCAAACCCAGCAGACCTGATGCAAGTGAGGAAGCAGGCCTGGGGGATATCTGTGGGGAGAATGGTCCATCAGAGAGAGTCTCGTGTGCAGAGGTCCTGAGGCAGGAGGGCTCCTTGTCCTCTGAGGAGCAGTGAGGAAGCCAGTGCCACTGGAGAGCCATGCAGAGGGCAAGAGTGAGAGAGAAGTCAGAGACATGGCAAGGCTGCCAGCGGTGGACAGCCTTGTGGGATCTTTGGCTTTTACTCTGAGGGAGGTGGGAGCCATGGAGAATCTAGGCAGAGGAGGGATGTGGTCAGGCTCAGGATTGAATAAATTCCTTCCAGCTGCATGTGGACAATGGTGTGTATGTGTGTGTGTGTGTGTGTGTGTGTGTGTGTGTGTGTGTGTGTACTGGGTAGGATGGGGATAGGGTGGCAGCAGTGAGGACCTACTGCAGTGCTCCAAGTGCGAGGTGACAGTGGACTGGGGCAGGCTGAGCTCCCGGCCTCCTCCCTCTCTTCCCCGGTCTGCCCAGTTGTGGAGATGTCCACCTCCCGCCACCCCTCGCCTTTCCCTGCTTGCCATCACCCCCTGCCAGGTACTGTACGAGTCTTGCTGTGTGGGTGTCCACCTCCTTTGAGAGTCAGCCTCAGGAGGGAAGCGAGGATACCTGTCTCATTCCCCGCTGTCCAGAACAGCACCCAGAGCACAGCAGGGCTTCGTGGGATCCATAGGAAGGATGAGGGAGGGGGGTCCTCTCCTCCCACCATGTCCTCTTCTATAAGCAGGAGGGGCCAACTCTCCCCGCCTCACAGAGCTGTTATGGGGACCCTGAGCACCTGGCAAGGCTCTGCAAAGTGGTTGCCAGGCGTTAGGTGCTGCTGTTGCTGCTCTGAGCTGTAAGAGCGTGGGGGGCCCAGCTGGAGGACAGCGGCCCCTCGGAGCCCAGGAGCAAGAGCCAGGGCCTTGGCCCTGGTGGGACCGGCCTGTTTCCCACAGTTCTCAGTGAGAAAGTGCAAAGGAGCCCAGGACCCGGGCGTGCTGGCCAGACTGCTGCCCCCTGCTCTCTGCCGCCCCTTGCCCTGCAGCTGGACTCATCAGGGAGAAGCCTGCTTCCCCAGCCCTCCCTCGCCTGTCCCTCTGCAGCTACTTCCCAGGGAGCTCCCTGGTGGCCTCAGCACCCTCCTCCTTCCTCCGAAAACAGGCCTAAGTGCCCACTCCTGTTAATGTTAGCATCGCTGCTGTTCTGTGGACAGTGGAGGCGGAGGCAGAAACAGCAGGCCAGAGAAAATGCCCAGAGTGATAAAGCCAGCAACTATGTAGCTACTAAGTCATTGTCACTACAACTTATGAGGTAGGTGCCGTTGTTAACTCCATTTTTCAAGTAATACAGCTGAGATCTAGAGCGAGGAAGAGATTAACCCCGGTGCGGGGGATTCAAAGGTGGAATCTGGCTCACACCTCGCTGCCATGTGACATTTTATCATTTGGCATCACGGCGTTTCCCAAGCGCTCACTGGGTGCCAGCTGTGGGCTCAGCTTCCGCTGGCATCGCCTCTTTGAATCTCCCAAAGACCTGCTGAGTGTGACTCTTAAGTAGCCCAATTCATAGACAAAGAAATTGAAGCCTAGGAAGATGAGGCGTTTGCTGTTCACAGTGCGGCTGACTGTTTTCTAAAGATACCTGAACAGCCTCTGCCGTCTTAGCCTTTTTTCTTTTTCAAATGATTGCATTGTTGAGATATAATGCACGTACTGTAAAGTCCACTGTTTCCAGGCATGCAATTCCGTGTTCTCTCGTGTACCCACACACATGATTATAGCCCCCCAAAAGATGCCCCACACCCATCAGCAGTCGTTCTCCATTCTCCCTCCCAGCCCCAGACTACCACGGACCTTTCCGCCTCTGTATCCGCTTCTTCCGGATCTTTCCGCAGGTGCTCTTTGTGACTGGCTCCTTGCTCTCAGCTGGTTTTGAAGCCCATCCGTGTGATAGTGGGCAGTGCACCTCCTTCCTTCCTATGGCTGCATAATGCTCCATTGGGTGGCGATGCCACACTGGTTTTCCATTTGTAGGTTGACAGGCATTTGTTTCTGTGTGGACCCTGGGCCTCATTTCTCTTGGGTGTAGGCCCAGGCCTGCAATTGCCGGGCCCTATGGGACCTCTGTGGTTGACCTTTGGGGAACTGCCAGGCTGATTTCCAGAGGCTGTGCCGTTTTATAATCCCACCAGCACTCTGTGAGGGTGCCAGTTGCTCCAGGCCCCCTCATAAAGTGACCCTAACATTCGTCCCACTGACCGGTGATGTGGGCTCTCACCTCCACCCTTCGAGCCTGGAGGGGCCTCTATGGCTGTCTGGACCCACAGGGGACAGAGGAAATGTCCTGCATGACCCTAACAACCATGGGTGGCACTTCCAACTCTCGCTCTTGGAACCCATGCCTCAGAAGCCCAAAGCAGTCCTGGGACCCGACCCTGGGGGACGTCACACCAAGGGTGTCCTGGTGCCGGCTAGCCGAAGAGCAGCCACCAGCCACACATCAGCTGCAGAAGACAATCGCAGAGCCTCCAGCTGGTGCTCCGCCAGCCCTCAAGTCCCCTGAGCCTTCCAGTGTTCCCAGCCGAGGTTCTGGTGTCCTGGGGCAGAGACAAAAGCCATCTCGCTGTCTCCTGTCTGAATTCCTTACTCAGAAATCTGAGAACAGCAAATGTGTTTTACGCCGCTGAGTTTTGGGGTGCCTCGTGAAGCAGCAACAGTAACCCAAAGGCATAGCCTAAGTGGCGAGGCCAGGATCGGCCCTCGGGTCTGCCAGATGTCAGGCCACCTGGAACCACCACAGAGGCTGGCTGGTCCCTGGGGCTAAGGGAGCCAGGTGACATCCCCTGCCTTGAGCTGCCCCAGGAGCAGCGGAAACCCCTGCAGGAACCCCTTCTCCCGTGGGTCTGCTGTGGCTGCCCAGGTGCATAAGACACAGGCATTCTTGTTCTTTGCCTGTTCTTTGCGGAAAAGTCAGGGTGAGGAGGACAGGGAGACCTAAAATCCGGGTCGTCGTGGAGAAGTGCTACGCACACCTGGGCAAGGACTTCCACACCAACAAGCGCGTGTGCGGGGAGATCGCTGGCGTCCCGCACAAGAAGCTCCGCAACAGAGAGCAGCTATGGCGCACCTGAAGAAGCGGATTTACTGTGAGGATGAATTTCAGAACGCCACGCGGAGTTGTCCAAATCTTTCCGCTGTGCCGTAATTTTCAATAAATTCAGGACAGTAACAAAAATAGAGGGCGAAGGAGTGGAGGGGTCTAAGTCACGGGTGTCCAACCTTTTGCCTTGCCTAGGTCACAAATTAAATATATAACAATGTATTTAATGTAGATAAATGATGCAATTCCTTCATTTTTTATATTTTAGTTTATTAAATTATTTTATAATATAGCACAAGTCAAGTTTAATAATTAGGTGAGCAAACTTCCATGTCTGCTTAATGAGAATAAATGCCTGTGTTGACGGGCACGTGTGCAGGAGGTTGAAGTACTATGATCAGTGATGACTGCGTTCCACTCGCTGTCACACAGGCACTTGTAACCGGCGGGGTGGGCACAGAAGGCAGAGTTAGCACTGCCCACTGCCCACTGCCCTCCCAGGCAGCATTTCACGCTCCAGCACCAAGCAATCAAGTCATGAAAAACATGGCTCAAAATCACATAATGCATAATCCCCGCATTCTGGGAGGTGGAGGCAAGAGGATCACTGGTTCAAGCCCAGCCGGGGCCACTTAGCAAGACCATGTCTGTCTTAGTCACTTTCCTCATGGCTGAAACAAAATACCAAACCCAACTTAGAGGAGGAGAGGTTTATTTTGGCTCGTGTTTTCAGTCCAAGGAAGGAAGGCAGGGTAGAAAGGCCTGGCAGGGGAAAGTGGCTCAGGTCCGGGCAGCCAGGAAGCAGAGAGAGAAGGGAGGAGCTAGGGAGGAGCTGGACCCTTCGGGCCACGCCCCAATGACCCCCTCTAACCAGGCCCCGCCTCCTAGTGCAAGTCAGCAGCAGCCATCGCGGTCCAATCCTTTCCCAAAAGCTCTGCCAGCAAGCACGTGAGGCTCCTGGGGGACACCCAAATATAAACCTTACCCTGTCTCAAAATAAAAAATAAAGGAGGGCCAGAGATGTGGATCAGTGCAAAGGCCCTGGGCTGGGTACCATCCACAGTAGTGAAGAAAACGATCACCTAATAATGCTAAAAGTGTACCATCTCGTGCAGCTGTGTTACTGGCTCTCCAAGGCCGCATTCGGCTCTAGGGCCATGGGTTGCGGCATGGCTGGACTCCGTTGGTATTTTTGTTTTGTTTTGTTCTCTTGAGACAGCGTCTCCCTATGTAGTTCAGGCTGACCTTGAACTCAGTGGAGCCCAGGCTGGCCTCACATTCATGGTGATCTTACTGCCTCAACCTCTCAAGCGCTAGGATTACATGCATGAGCCACCACGCTCGGCTCATATACCTTAACTCCAAATAGTGCAGCTGGCACCTCCTCCTTGTCAGTCAACGTGTCCCCAAACACAAGAGCACCGCTCCATCCAGTGGCCCTTTGCATTTATTAAGGGTTCCAGATGCACTGTGGTTGAGAGAAAATTTAACATATATTCTAGGATCATGCTTGAGTACATAAAAGAGATCAGTTTTCTTTCTCCCACCAAAAATTAGATTGCTTTACACCGATTGTTTTGTTTTATGTGTGGTGTACTGGGGATTGGACACTCTACCCCTAGCTGCATCCCCTACCCTTTTTATTTTGAGAGTCTCACTAAGTTGCCCAGACTGGCCTTGAACTTGTGATCTTCCTGCCTCAACCTCCTAAGTAGCTGGAATCACAGGCCTGTGCCAGGGCCCCCAGGTGGTATCTGACTTTTTCAGGTAACAACATCCTTAGAATTGTTTCTTGGTGAGCTGCTTTCACCCAGCCTTCTTCGTAGGAAGGACGCCCGCTGGTCCACACATCGCCTTCCCTGTAACACAGAGTCTGCTGAGACCCTGAGCCCTTGGCCATCACAATGCTGAGCAAAAGAAACCGGACAGGATGCCTCCCACTCTGAGACGCCACTGACGTCAAGTTCAAATGCAGCTGATGCCATCTGAGGGGCAAGAGCTCAGGAGAGGCTCAGTCTTTGTGGGGTCTACTGGGAGGGGACCCGCGGGGGCTCCTGGGGCACCCTGTGCTCATCTATGTGCTGGTCGCAGGGGAAGGTGTACACTTGGGGAGCATGCTCTGTGCTCTTTTTGTAGGACACATGCGTGTTTCTGTGCAATTAAAAAAAACCCAGCATGTTCCCAGTGCACAGGCTGTGCTAGAAAGAGATGCATGTTTGATGTTTCTGCCCTGTGTGACTTACATGGATGGTGAAGGACTGGAGGCATCAGGAACCCAGATCAGAAGCCCTGTTCAGCCACTATTAAATGTGTGACCTTGGACAAGTTACTTAACCTCTCTGAGCCTTTGTTTCCTCATCTGGACTCCTTACTGAGTCCAGGAGACCACAGGCTCACCCCTGCCCACCTCTCCATCCAGCTCTCCTCCCCCTCTGGCTCTCCAAGCTCTGACCACACTGGTCCCCATTCTGTTTCTCCCACAGCAAAGCTTACTGTGACCCCAGGGCCTTTGCACTGGCTCTTCCTGCAGCCAGAGACTGTCCTATCCTTGCTTTCTTTGTCCTTGTTTCCTTTTTCTCATTCCTGTCCCAGGCCAAATGTCACCTCCTCAGAGAGGCCCTCATGGAGCACTCCCTGTGGCAGCCGTCATCGACCACACCCCTTCTCTTTCTTGCGGCTCAGTCAGTCTTCGAGTGTGCTTTCAGTGTTGCTGTCATTTACCAGCCAGGTTTGGTACTCCCTCCAGACATACCGATGCCAAGGCATTGGGGATCCGAGTCCTCTGGTTCATTGCTACATTCCCATATGTAAAATAACTCCTATTAAATCAATCCATCCACACAGTGATCTGATTCTACAGCACAGAATCCTCAGGAGGGCCCGAGAGGTGACATTTCTCAAAGTGCCATTTCAGCCACCAGGTCTGTAAAACACAAGGGGCCTGGGGGAGACCTGGTGGAGTGTGGTTGAATACTGAGGCACTAGAGAGGCCTGGGGCCCCTGGAGCTGGATCTCCAATTATCCCATGTGCTGAAAGTCACTGTACCTTTGGCAAACATCACCTCTCCCACCCTTTGCTTTGCCTGGAACAAAATCATTAATGTTCTTATTAGTTTATTTCTATAAGATTACACTAACATAGTTTTACATAGCTCAAAAAGCACAAGGAGTATATAACGAGAAGTCTGTCTCCCTCCACCTCCTGCCCACAGCTAAGGTTTCCAGGTACCCCGTAAATGCTTCCAGAAATTTCCTGTACATAAACAGGCTCCTGGGGGTATATATTCCCCTTTCCTGTTTACACCAAAGGATCTGATGATACACACAGCTTTATATCTTTGCTTTTTCATTTTCCATACCCTGGCATAGTAAGTGGTCTTGTTCTTTCTGAAGACTGTGGAAGGCTTTGTTATTTATTTATTCCCTACTGATGGGCACCCAGGTGGCTCCAGTCTTTTGCCACTGCACACAGCACTGCAGCGACAATCCCGAGTCCACTGGCCTCCTCCCTACCCCGCCACACTGGTGTTCATGATTGGACCTTTCCAGACTTTTCCTCAAGTTGACTTTGGCTCCGTGTCCTGAACTCTGAAGTGTTTGAGCTGATAAGATGTGGGGTTGGCCAAGGGGCCGGAGGAAGCAGTTTGGTTCCAGCAAAGGAGGAAGCCCTGGGCCTCAGCCCCTTCCTGTCCCCAGCAGCAGGGATAGGAGCACTGCCGCTCAGCACTTGAAGGAAGGAGGGAGAAGCCAGCGGGTCCCAGGCTGGTTCGGGAAGCGGGGGGAGCCCTCCCTCCCCCAGGTTGCTCTCCGATTCCTCTTGACCTTCAAGGACACCTTGGAGAGGGCTTGCAGTGGGTTGAGTATTTACTAGGGCCTTGGGCAAGTTCGAGGACAGGCTGCAAGTCCCAAGAGGCCCTACACAGCAGGGCTGCTTCCATGGCCGGGGCTGACCGCCGTGAGGCCAGCTCCCTGCAGGCCATACCTGCCCTGCCTGGCAGCAATCTTGGCTCCAGTCTGTGGCACGGAGTCATTCAGTCCCGATGCCCGCTCTGGAACTGTCTTCAGTGGAAAAGGGCTAAGCAGTTAACACGTGCTCAACGGGCCAGAGCAAGGTACTGCCCAGCTGAGGAGGCCTCCCAGTCAGACTGCATCCGGCAGAAAGCCCTCTGGGGCTCCCCAGGGGTCCCCAGCCCCATGACCCAGCCCTGCACATCTCTCCCTCCAGGGTCGGCCATGCCCACTTGGTGAAGTTCTTGTACCTGCTCTTACCTCGGGTCCTCAACTGCTGCCTCTGTCAGCTGCAGCTCCCACCTCCCACATATCCTGTAGCTCTTGGAGGGGATGGAAATGTGGCCTCCTCCTCCAGGAAGCCTTCCCCGATGGCCTGGATGGGCCTAGGGCCTCTTCAACACTGTGACCTGCCTTGTCCGTTCCCTGTCCCAGCTCCAGTCCCTCCCTGCTGGATGACCCAAAGCAGTCCACCAGGGGAGAGGCCGGGCTCTGTGGCCAACCCACCCAGAATTAAGAGCTGGCTCTTCCTTGGCTGTGCAACCCTGAGCCTCATTCTCCTCACCTGGAAAGCGGGCACAGTGCCAGCACCTGCACCATGGGGTGGCTGTGAGGAAGAAGCAATGTGACACAGTGCTTAGAACAGAATCGGGCAGACCGCAGTGGGTGAATGTCGGCGTGTCTTGATGCCCTGCCTCCCTCTCCGACCACAGTAGGTGCTCATTTAAGAGTCATCAGCTAAAACACACAGCCTTCACTTGTGTTCACAGAGATGAGCAAGGGAGGCGCAGTGCATGTGGTACAATGGAAAAGCTTTTAAAAACACAACACTGAATAGTTGGCCCGTATGATTTACAACTCTGCACACACACACACACACACACACACACACACACACACACGAGTAGTCTGGCTTAGGAGAAAGGAAAAAACAGAATGCTTAGTGTGGTTACATTAGAAGGATAGGACAAAAAATAATTTTCTTCTTTCTTGTTTGATGTGTTTTTTTTTCTAATCATCCTTAATAAGCATGGTTTCCATTCAAATGGGAAAAATAACAACAAATCGGGGAAGAGGGAGCCCGCAGCCCTTCCTGTTCTGGGCCATTTCCCCACAAACTGGGGCCATGGTGGCACAGGGTGGGGTGGTCAGGGGTGAAGCAAGACCAGGGAGCCCCCGTGCTGGTGGGCTGAGAGCAGGCCCCAGCCGGGGAAGTGGCGCTGAGCAGTGATGAAGCACCCCTCTACGACGTGGGGCACGTGGAGCCCTATGGACCCTGCCACCTCCAAAAGCCTCCCTCTCCTGACCCCAGACAGAGCTGGCAGCCCTGCCCGATGCCACAGTGAGTCGGGCATCGCCCCACTACACCCCACAGCCATGTACACGACCTCCCTCACCTGACGCCACACCTTCCCCAGCATGCGCAGTTACTGCTGTGTGGCTTCCACGTGGTTTGTCCTCACCAAAACTCATGGCAAACTCAGGCTGCCAAGGTGCTGGTGTTGAGAGGTGACCAGGCCATGGGGGTGAAGTCCGCACAAGGCTGCTGGAGTTACGGACACAGAATGAGGTCTCAGGGGGTTGAGCCAGATTTGTGATGGAGAGTGAGGTGTTACAAAGCATTTAGCCTCCCTCAACTGTCTCCTGCCAACTGCCTCCTGCCGGCGCTCCTCTTCCTCCATGTGCCCCTAGGGCTCCACCATGTAATGACACAGCCGAGGCCCTCACCAGAGCCCAGTCAGATGGGTCTCCTGACTATGGGCTTTCCAGCCTTCGGAACTGCAAGCCACAGGGAACTCCATGGCTTGTAAATTACCCAGGTCTCAGGTACTTTACTATAGCAACACAAAATGATCTAAAATAGTTCCACTTCACAGAGGGGGAAACCAACACCCAGAAGCTTTAATAATTGCCCAAATCTTCCTAGCTGATACATGCAGGGTCTGAATTTAACACCATCTGCTTTCATCCTTCTCATTTCCACTAAATGAGGTGGTGATTTCCTGAAAGACAGGAATTAGGTTATAGCTGTCACTGTGTTCTCAGGGCCTGGCCCAGGGTCCCACACACAGTGAGGACCTAACAATGATGGCTGAGCAAACGAACTGACAAATATGTGAGAAAGTGGTGGTTCGGTGCAGACACGTGCATGAGGGGCTGAGTGGGTGTGTGGTTGGATAAGAGGGTGCATGAGTGGACAAATGAGTGGGGGGTAGGATGAATGGATTGATGAGTGGATGGATGGGTGGGTGGATGGATGGATGGATGGATGGATGAGTTGATGGATGGGTGAGTGGATGGATGAGTGGATGGATGGATGGATGGATGAGTTGATGGATGGGTGAGTGGATGGATGAGTGGATGGATGGATGAGTGGATGGATGGATGAGTGGATGGATGGATGAGTGGGTGAGTGGATGGATGGATGAGTGGATGGATGGATGAGTGGATGGATGGATGGGTGGGTGGGTGGATGGATGGATGGATGGATGGGTGGGTGGATGGGTGGGTGGATGGATGAATGGATGAGTGGATGGATGGATGAGTGGATGGATGGATGGGTGGATGGATGGATGAGTGGATGGATGGGTGGATGGATGGATGGATGGATGGGTGGGTGGATGAATGGATGGGTGGGTGGATGGATGGATGGATGGATGGGTGGGTGGGTGGATGAATGGATGAGTGGATGGATGGATGAGTGGATGGGTGGGTGGATGGGTGGATGGACAGATGGGTGAGTGGATGGATGAGTGGATGGATGGTGGATGGGTGGGTGGATGGATGGATGGGTGGGTGGATGGATGGGTGGGTGGGTGGATGGATGGATGGATGGATGGGTGGGTGGATGGGTGGGTGGATGGATGAATGGATGAGTGGATGGATGGATGAGTGGATGGATGGATGGGTGGATGGATGGATGAGTGGATGGATGGGTGGATGGATGGATGGATGGATGGGTGGGTGGATGAATGGATGGGTGGGTGGATGGATGGATGGATGGATGGGTGGGTGGGTGGATGAATGGATGAGTGGATGGATGGATGAGTGGATGGGTGGGTGGATGGGTGGATGGACAGATGGGTGAGTGGATGGATGAGTGGATGGATGGGTGGATGGGTGAGTGGATGGATGGATGAGTGGATGGGTGGGTGGATGGATGGGTGGATGGGTGGGTGGATGGATGGGTGGATGGATGAGTGGATGGATGGATGAGTGGATGGGTGGGTGGATGGATGGGTGGATGGATGGATGAGTGGATGGGTGGGTGGATGGATGGGTGGATGGATGGATGGATGGTTGGATGAGTGGATGGATGAATGAGTGGATGGATGGGTGGGTGGATGGATGGATGGATAAATGGATGAGTGGATGGATGGATGAGTGGATGGGTGGATGGATGGGTGAGTGGATGGATGAGTGGATGGATGGATGGGTGGGTGAATGGAATACATGCATAGAATGAATGTGTGACTAAACACATAAAAGAGCTAACTACAGAAATGATGATGAAAATCAGAGGGTGGAAGTGTTTGTTTTCAGACAGTGAATGTGACCCTTAGGAAAGTTGCAGTCTGGCAACTCTTAAGCCAAATCAGACCCCAGACATATTTTGTTTTGTCTTCACAGGGTTTTAAAATTTTAAATTAATTGTCATTATTTTTAAATTGAAAATTTCACATTAAAAAATCTATATTTCTGGCTTCCCTTGCAAAATTAGGCCAGAATGCATACCGAGAAACAATGTATGGGGACTGGCAGGGCTGAGTCCTCCAGGGACTGTGGTTCCACCACCACCCAGTGCCCCCTTCAGGGACACACGGTCCCCACCCCACCCCACCTACCGCACCACGCACTCTGTTCTGGTCTTTTCCTCATAGGAAATGAAAACTCTCCTGTACTCGACTCTTCTTCAAAAGTGGGAAAATGAAAATAGGTAAAAAGAAAACTAGGTGGGGGGGCATCTCTCTGTGAGAGTGCAGCACGGTCCTGTGATCAGACACACCACCCAGGCCTGCTTTCCTGAGGAAGAACAGGGTGCGGTGTTAGGGTCTGAGGGGCCTGGGTTCGAGCCCCAGCTCAGCTATGTGGCCTTGTACAAGTCATTGAACCCCGCTGGGCCTCAGAGTCTTCCTTGGGAGAAAGAGATCGTGTCATCCCTGCCCAGCAGCACAGGGTGCTGGGGCCAGTGAGCTCCTGTCTGTGACACGCTCTGGGTGTGCGCTGCTATTACTGAGGGAGGGCTGGCTTCTGCCACCTCCCTGACCTGCTCGGTCCCCAGAGGTAACTGTACCCCACATGGCCCTCTCCCACGGGGACACTGAGGCCCAGCAATGGGGGTCATTGGGCATTGGGTGGGGAGAGACCAGGAGCACAATAGACATGTCACAGAGCAGACGGGCTGGAGCAAAGGGTGGCTGAAGAGGTTCGCTCCTGTGGCCCTGAGCCACTCAATGCTTGGGATTATCACACGCAAAGAGTGTCCCATCCCAGGCTGCCTGTCCTACAGGTCCCCAGCTCACTGGCCAGGCAAGGAATGTGTCCCTAGTGCCTCCCTGTGGCTGGGTTCCTAAATTACATCGCACTTGCCAGCCTGGGGAGGTGAAGGAGGAGGGGACTTTCCCTAGCACTGCTCTTTACCCAGGCTAGTTGGGAATGTGACAATTTAAAGTCACAGAAAGTGGCTGCAAAAATGGAGAAGACAGACTGATATGGATTTGATCCCAGCTCTTTTCTGGAGCAGCTGGGAGACTTTGGACAAATCATCTGTAAAATAGGGATGTTACTTATTGCACAGCATTGTTGAGAGGTTTAGACAAACACACACACATACACAGCAGATGTCTCTCACCCTCCTCTCTGACACATGCTAGTGCTGTGTCCATGCTGAGCCCACACACACCTGCAACTGAGGAATCCCAAGGTATCCAGAGTGATTATCTCTCCCCAGTGCTTAGAACGGAACACAGGGTCTTTTCCCTGAGCTATATCTCCAACCTCTTTTTTTTTTTTTTTTTTTTTTTTGTCCTGGGGATCGAACTCAGATCCTTGTGCTTGTGAGGCAGGAGATAGAACCACTGAGATAAATCCCTGGCCCCTCTCCAACCTCTTTTTAAAAATTTTGAGATAGGGTCTTGCTAAGTTCCCCAGGCTAGACTTGAACTTGTAATCTTCCTCCCTCAGCCTTCCAAGGTGCTGGGATTACAGACATGTGCCACCAGGCCTGGCTCCCAAGAGTGATTTTTAAATAGATAACAACACACTATTTTGTTGCACAAGCAAACTTACAGACATGGAAAGGGATCCACAATATATTGTGAAATGACCGTAAGTCCTGGAAACATGGTGTACAAAGGATCCCATTTTTGCTTGATGTATTTAAAAAATATTTATAACATATGAGAAACAAAGACTTCATTTTTTCTGTATATAAGGGCTGGGGATTTAGCTCAGTGGTTCCACTGCCTGTCTCAAAAGCACAAGGTCCTGAGTTCAATCCCCAGTACAAAAAAAAGTGGTAACATTTTTTCAGTATATAAAGACTTGCAGATTTAAAAAAAGACAATTACCCACTAGAAAAATAGGCAAAGGATATTGCATTGTTTGGTTTTCCATCACTGTGAGAAAAATACCTGGGAATAACAACTTAAAAGAAGAAAGATGTACTTATTTTGGCTCACAGTTTCAGAGGTGTCAGTCCATGGTCAGCTGGTTCCCTTGCTTTTAGGCAAAAGGGCCTGGCAGAGGAAAGCCATGCTCAACTCATGAAAGCAGCCAGGAAGCAGAGAGAGTCAGAGAAGAAGGGGCTGGGGACAAGACAGTCCCCACGATTATACCCTGTCATCCAGGTCCCACCTCCTAGAGCCCATTCAGCTGCAAATTCATCCATGAATCTGTCCAGGGCTGAGGCCAGAGTCTTCAGCACCTGATCAACTCTCTAGGTACCTTGGAGTACCACTCCCTTGGAGATCAAGCCTTCAGTACCTGAGTCTTTGGGGACACTTAGTATTTAAACCATAAGAGACATAAGCCCTAGGCCACCAGAAAAGAAATGCAAATGGTCTTCATTTTGTGTATTCTGAATTCCAAACCTAACAAAAAGAAAAAACATTCAGATTGGAGTCATGGAGAACATCTTCTTCCTTCAAAGACAAGGCTAAATCAAGAAGCCTGATCATTCTCGGCCTTGGCTGGAATCAGGAAAAAATGCTGCTACGTAAGTTGCTGGTCTGAATGTCACTTGGTAGGTTTAAGATCAGAGAACATTTAGACAATCAGTGTCCAAAAATTAAAATGTACCTGCCCATGACTAGCATTTCAGTTGCTAAGAATGTATCCTGCCAAAACAGACCCATGTACATGGGTGGCTTCTGAGCAAAAGATGCTAACCACAGGATTGTTTGGGCCAAAGACTGGAACCAGCAAGATAAATCATTACAGTAGGATATGTGAAGAATATGTTCCTAGTGCCAATCTGGAAGGGCCACCGAGGTACATTGTTAAGGGAAGAAAATAGCACAAACAGAGTGTGCAGTGTGCGTCTATTTAAATGAGCGTGGGGAACACGTACACGCTTGCTATCTGCCTTTGGGTGTCTCCACGGCGATCCCTGAGAAACAAAGGCCAGCCTGGCTTGTGGAGGGGATGCTTTGGAGTTTTGGTGTTGGGGAAGGAGGGTAAGGATTGGAAGGAGAATGTCTTCCTAGCGACAAATCTTAGGGTTCCTTTTGAATCCTTTTCATGTGAATGTTTCCTTATTAATTTTCTTTAAAGTTTTTAATGCATTGATAGATGAGAGAGAGAGAGAGAGAGAGAGAGAGAGAGAGAGTGTATCTGGAAAGCTATGCTCCAAATGGCAGGCTTATTTTAATCTCTTTACTTAAACAGGTTTTTCTAATTTTAGAAGTAACCATCAAGGTATATTAGGCAATTTTTAAAAATGTAGTGTAATAGTAAAACTTCAATGTTTTCTTGGTAGTCAGAGGAACACTGACTTCCACATCAAAAATAAATAAATAAAGAGATAAACAACACACGCACGCGTCTTAAGAGGTCGGATTACTTCTACTGCCAAGAACGGAAATCTGTTCTATGAAAACGGGAGAATTAATACAACTGTCCAGCCCTGCATGAGCTGAGCACCAGAACTCCGAGCTTCCACCTCCCTCTGGGTGGGATCTGACACCGCCGCTTCCGAGCTGGGCTCCACGTAGTCGCCCACACCCCTCAGCCTCAGTTTCCCCCTCTGTGGTACGAGACCAAGCTGCTGGCAGGCTCTGAGTGTCCGCAGACACGGGCTCAGTTTTAACCGGGAAGAGGCAGGAGTTCTGCACAGCTAGGGATGACGCGGCGGAGGGAGGGTAGGATGGGCCCCTTGGCGTCCTGGGGATCGGGGTCTTCTGGCTGTGCCCCAACGCCCGGCGCTCCACCTGCCTGAGCGTGGTTCTTCCGACAGTTTGGAGAGGGCGACACCAAGTGGCCAAATCCAGAACTGCGCCTCCAGGGCTCAGGCTTCGCGCTTCCCCTGGTGGAGTGGACTCTCAGGGTGAACCTCTAGGAACCTGAGCTTTCTAGGCTGTCAGTGGAGGCGATGCTACCCACCTGCAGAGCGAGGGTGAGGATTAAATGAGGAAGCACGCGGAAATTCTCTCCGGTGCCGCTAGGTGGCACCACTTCACGGCGTTGCTCATGAAACTGCAATCCAGCGCCCCTAGCGACCCCCGGGACGCTTTATTGCTGCCACCACCTCCCCAGAGTGGTTCTAGAGCAGAGTCCCCAAGAGCCAGCGGGATTCCTGGGAGATCTCAGCGCTCGGTCACCGGCCAGCGGACAGCTACACTGGGGTCTCTCCTCGGTCCCGCCTGGGCGACTGGCTCCGTGCGATACCCACGCGTGTCTGTGCCCTCTTTGGGCGAAGGGACAGTGAGCTACAGACTCGTCGCCTTCCCACGGCCAGGGGAAACTGGAACTCCGTACGGTGGCAGTGTTCACTGTAGTTAGTGTCACCGTGCTCCTCCCGAGGGCGGTCTCTGTGGCCCTCCCTGCTGAGGCTGTTCTGCCCTGTCCTCCCCGGGGGACCGTGGCTGCCCTGGGGTGCTCCCGCTTTCCACTGGATCCCTGAAAAGAGCTGTAGCCAAGGAGGCTAGGAATGAGGCTCAGCCTTGGATTCTGGGATCGTTGTCACTGCAGCAAGGCCTGTGTTGACCGATACCAGGGAGATGTAAAGTTTCCTTTAAAAAAAATTAAAGCTACTTAAGTAAAACAAATGGATTTTTAAAAAGAAAAACATGTGGCAGACAGCAGTCTAGGGGATATATATATCATGAAAGCAATTGGATGACTGAAATTTGAGAAATTGGAGCTTAAAGGTAAAAACTGTCACTCCAGGTTCTGTATGGTTCATCTCAGAGCCCCCAAAACACCATCCAAATCCCATTTCAGGACAAAGTGAGTTTCCTAAACGTCTGATCGGACTCCTCTCCTGCTCTAACCTCCAGCATGGCTCCTTTGTGCCCTCGGGTGAAGTCCACACCCTTCATGGCTTACTAAATCCATCCTGATCTGGCTTCCAAGGTATTTGTAGTGTTAAAACATTGCTGAAAGAGGGTGGGAGCCTACAGCCAAGAGAAATCTTCATTTTCTACATGCAACTTCTTACACAAGGAGCAAAATTTACCTACTTCCTCTTCTGACACTGATGACCATGCCCTTGAGAGGAAACTTAAAAATAAACATCGTTGGTGGTAATCTGGAACTGTAGATTAGTGTGAGGACCCACGTGTTGCTTATTGCATTATACAGCCATAAGGTGTGCCACAAATCCCAAGACCAGCCAAGTGGGGGCCTCCCGAAATTGGCAGTTATGGGCAATTGAAATTCTGAAACCATATGGCACAGTACTGTTGCTGGGAATGAGTAATCTATTTTGTTCCAGAATCTGAATTCTAAGCTCTCCAATAATTCTTCCAATGCCACAGTGTGAGAATTGCCTCCAATGTTAGTTTTCTCTGTGACAGGAACTCCATGGAAGCATGCCACTGGTCAGGATAAAGACTACATTTCCCAGGGTCCCTTGCAGCAGCCATGTGACTGAAGTACAGCCAATGGGATGGGAGCAGGACCCAGGGCCACAAACATGGCAGTCAGCCAGTGGGACCTGAGTTGAGAGACAGCACTTTGGTGATGGTGGAAGGACAAGTCAGGGGGCCAAGCCTCTGACTGACTTCCTCTGTAGAGCCACCTCCCCAGCTCGGGCATCTGTAGGAAAGACAAATTTTTGTCATATTCCAGTTTTTATGTTCCTGAACCCCACAGGTGAAATTATATTCTAAATAGTATAGTTAGTACAGTTCTTAAAAAGTTGGTCTGGCATAGAATATCCCACAAAATACATCCACAAATAAATCATCTGCTTCCTCCTCCCCTCCCCCTCTTCTTCTGCTTGTCCTTCATCTTCTTCAGAAAGAAATATCAGGTTTGACTTACTTATATCAGCTTATTCCTGTCCAACAAATTCTCAAGACCATCTGGTAGTGGTGGTGGTGGTAGTGGTAGCTCAGTGGTGCTAGGCCTCCTATGCAAGCACAAGGTCCTGAGTTTGATCCCCAGTGCTGAAAAACAAACAAACAAGACCATCTAGGGGAAGATGTCTGCCCAGGGTGCCACCATGTCTTCGCTGCTTTAATAAAAATCACTCTCTGGAAGCTTAACTGTCTTTCAGGCCCTTGATTGCCAGAGCTGATTGATCAGGTGCAGCGTACAGTGAGGGTTCCAAAAATAAATTTCTGACCAGGCGTGGTGGTGCATACCTATAATCCCAGCACTTGGGAGGCTGAGGCAGGAGGATCTCTGTGAGTTGAAAGCCAACCTGTACAACATAATGAGACCCTGCCTCAAAACAAAACAAACACTAAGTTTCTGGACTTTGGACAGTTCATCTGAAGAAGCTGGATATTGGGAATTTGTCATTTTAGAAACACTCCCCATCTTGCCAGCTGTGTGACCCTGGGCAAGTTACTTAACCTCTCTGTACAACCTTTTTCTCCACAGTAAAGTGGGGACAATAATAGTCCCTGGCACATAGGTCTGTTGTGAGGCTGAATTGTTTCACAGGTGCCATGCCCCTAGCACAGCCTGGGCCTGAGCAGATCTATGTGTCTCAGTTGTGGTGGGAGCATAGATGGATGCAAACTTCCTGGAGGACAGTTTGCGCTGCCCACCAAGATGTCAAGTGTGTACTCAATGCTGGGCACTGTGGCACACCCCTGTCATCTCAGCTACTCAGGAGGCTGAGGCAGGAGGATCACAAGCTCCAAGCCAGCCTGGGCAACTTAGTGAGGCCCTGTCTCAAAATAAAAACTAAAAAGAGCTGAGGATGTAGCTCAGAGGTAGAGTGCCCTGGGTTCAAGTCCCAGTACCTAAAAAGGAAAGGAAAGGAAGGAAGGAAGGAAGGAAGGAAGGAAGGAAGGAAGGCAGGAAGGAAGGAAGCAAGCTACCTGCGTACTCGTGCCCCAGCAACATGGCTGAACACTGAGCCGAAGTCCACCTTGGCCCTCAGCACAATGCAACATCGAGGACCTGTGACTTCAGTCAGGCTAAGACACGCAGTGGTGCAGTAACAACACCCAGCTCAGGGTGCCTTCGGCATGGGCCCCTTCCAGCTCCTGCATTGCAGTGCACCCCAGGTGCCCTTCTCCATCTCCTTGTTGGGCCTGGTGGAGCAGGTGGCCTGGAAGTGCACACAGCAGGCAAGGAGAGCACTGGAAGGGCACAGGGCACTTTTCAAGGGCCAGGCCTGGAACAGCTTCTGGCACCATTGCACATTCTTGTGGGGAGAAAAGGAGCAATATAGCGGCAACCAGATTGCAAGGAAGGCTGGGAAAGGTCAAAGGGCATGCAGATACAGGGTGAGTGTTGTGACTGTGACGTCTGCGATGGGCAAGGAGCTGTTCCAGGAACTGGGAGTGAGGTGCAAGTTCCCTGTCCCAGAGAGCATCCCTTGTACCGGGGAAGGCAGACAATACACCTCACCACCCCTACCTGAGCCAGATCACCTGAAGGCCTCATTTTCAGAAGTTAGGTCAGTGGCACGTGCACCCTGTAACTTTGCCAGCTATAGTGCCAGTGCCCGTCCCCACCTGTGCCCACGTGGAGCGGGGAGCAGCTCTGCCACAGCCAGCGCAGGTGTTATCAGGCTTTGGGATGTTCGCCAATCTGATAGGTGAGCCATGATCTCTCTGTGTGCTTTTAAGTAGCATTTTTCTTATAATAAAGGAAGTCGAACATCCTCTCGGGTGTTTATGAGCTCTTTGTGTTTCCTTTTCCTTGAACTGTGTGTTCAGAGCCCTTGTCCATTTTTTTACTGAGTCACGGGTCCAGGATATTATTAAAGAAAGAAATGAAGGGATGGAAGAGAGAAAATATTCGCGTCATTTCTGTAATTTAAACGTGAAACAATATCTTAGCATGTAAGTATATTTTTTTAATAGGCATAAAAGTTTTCTAGATGCAACCGTAGAAAACTGCTGGTAGGGGACAGACAGGTGCCTCCTTTCTTGTCTGTGAGCTTTTAAAAAAAGTTAATCAACATAATCCTTTGGATTCGGGGGTTGTTTGTTACATCTGAGTCCTAGGGGTTTTTTCAAGTCTCTTTGAGTGTCTTCACTTTTCTAGCCATGTACAACTGTTATTTATCCTTTTTTAAAAATGTCAGGAAGAAATGGGCTGGGTGTGTAGCTCAGTGATACAGCATTGTCCTGCCCAGTACAAGGCCCTGGGTTCAATCTCTAGGTTAAAAAAAAAAAAGGCAAAGGAGAAAGAAGACAGCAAGAGTTAGTTGACATTTTTGGTTTGTCTTTATAGTGCTCATATTTTAAAAAGAAAAAAAAAGCAACTCTAATACATGTTATTTTGACTCAAAAATATATTGAGAAGCATATCTTATCTGCAAAAACATCACTGTCAGGAACTGAGAATTTCAGCCTGTCCCAGAATTCAGCTCACGGCTTACACATTGCATACAGTTATTCATTTGTACGTTGTTTTAATAGAAAAAAAAAAAAAGGAGACTAATAAAGAACTGGATAAACCAACGACAGCCTGTGCATACAATGGGAAGCACTGCGTGGTACAAGGATGGGAGTCAGGGCCCCGTGCAAAACAACACCACAGGCAGCCCCGGCGACAGCAAGGGGAGGAGGCGGAAGACAGATGCTGCTGTCTCTGCCTGTGCAGGAAGCACTGCAAGATGTGCTGGGAGCGAACAGTGAGTGCAAAGGCCCTGAGGTGACAGAGAGGGGTGCATTTCGGGAACCCAGAGGGTGCCTGGGAAAGACAGCCTGTGATAGCCCAATGCCAAGAGCCTTGGGGACCGCGGAGCCCAGGCTGGGGGGCAGCCCAAGTTCAGGAGCACCCCGCTGGTGCTGGGCAAACTTGAGGAAGCCCAGGGGAGGCCGGGACCAGCCCGCGGGCCCAGGAGGGGGCAGCAAAGCCAAGGGCAAGCGCAGGCTGCTGGGCCACGTGACCGGCGGGGAGCTGGCAGAGGGGCGGTGGCCGGCGCCCCAGGCAGCGCACCTGAGGCTGCGCCGGCGACTTCAGACTTCGGGACAGGACGAGGAGCAGCGAGGATGCCCCGCGGGGCCCGGAGCGCGGTGACAGCGGTCCCAGGGTCAGCGGCTGTGCTCCTGACCGTCCCTCGGGGAAGTAGCCCAGAGGAGCTCCAAGGCCAGAAAGAACAGCCAGGCTCTGGTGCGCGGGAAACTGGGAGCAAGCGCCTGCGTTCCCTAGAAACACTTTCGTTTTCGGCGCTGTGTGTGACTTGCGTGCGACCTTTTCGTAGCAAACACCATGTTAATTTAAAGACAAATAAGTTAGAAATTAATGCTTCCAGTGTCTTTTTCTTTTCATAACCGTTTTTCCTGACTTTAGACTCTTTTAAATAAATGAATTCATCTTGGGCTTTAAAAAATTTTATTTGAAACCCCAAAATTCCTTGATTTTCATTCCTTTTCCTCCTGTGGAATGAACGCAGTTACAGCC
This sequence comes from Heterocephalus glaber, assembly GCF_053883595.1. NCBI lineage: Eukaryota > Metazoa > Chordata > Mammalia > Rodentia > Bathyergidae > Heterocephalus > Heterocephalus glaber. The sequence continues at coordinate 18,417,562 of NW_028258410.1, read as the reverse complement.
ACGTGCTGTGTGAAATAAGCCACAGCTGCCTTTTAAGCGAACTCAACTGCGTTGCAGAGGCGCCGGAGCCAGTTGTGGGTGCTGGGGAGCAAGCACCCCTGGCCTCGTCCTCGAATCCCCGCTTGGCCTGGGACAGCCGCATGGGCTGCTCTGGAGATGGGAGACTGAGGAGGCGGCCTGGGGTCCCGGCAGAGGCTGCGGGGTGGGGAGGCAGCCGGGTCAGACCCAGCCCCTTCCCAGCGCAGGCAGCCTGCCGGACACCTGGACAATCCCAGGGGACCTGGACGGCCCTTCTCAGCAATCAGGCTGACTGCTAATGACTTTCAGGGCCAGAATGCAGAAGCTGGCTCCCTGCCCAGCCCCATTACAGGGAAACACACTGGGCTTCCAGATAGCTTGTTAGTGCCTCTCAAGTACCAAACAAAGATCGAAAGAGCCCCTGACATCTGAGAAACTCTCAACATGGGACAGAAGTCTTGTCAACAGAAAAAAAAAGTGTGGTCAGAGCCAAGACATTGCAGGGGGCAGATGAAAAGGCATCCAGTGGGGCACGCCTGTAATCAGCACTTGGAAGGCTGAAGCAGGAGGATCGCTAAATGTTTGAGGTCAGCCTAGGCTATATAGTGAGTTCAAGGACAGCCTGAACTACATAGTAAGACTCTGCCGAAAGAAGGAAGGAAGGAAAGAAAAAGACACTCAAGTAGGAGAGACTAGGATTTGCTTCCCAAGTCTGCCACACACAGTTGTACAGGTTGTGGACTGCCCAACTTGGGGAGCGGGGGGTCCCTTCATATTAAAGTGTGTGTGCATAGTCCTCCTGGGGTTTCATGGTGAATGTGGGACCCCAGAAGGTGATAATACAAGCACCTCACTTGGGGGAGCTCCTGGAGGGGAGACACCATTTTGGTTGTGTTCATGGCCCCCAAGTCTAACACAGACTACCGAGCTGGCTCTTGGGAAATGTGCTACTAAACACACAAATTAACGGGTAAATGAGTGGCTGTGGTCCAGTGATCTGCACTGTCCATGACACTGCCATGGCCCTTACAAGGTAGCAGCAAAGCAAACGCCATGGTGGAGCAGCAGGAAAACCAGCTCTGGGAGCAGCCGTCCGCTTTGGAGCCAGCCACTTGGTCCCTTTGAGCCTCTGTCCCCTTGTCTACAAAACAGGGTGACATGATGGCACCTGTCTAAAGGATTGTTGTGAGAATTAACCAATATGTGTAGTGAGCACCCAACATAGGCTGGACCAAGACTCATCACTTCAAATTAGATTTAGCTACAGAAAACTCAAAAAGCAATTTAAAGAAGATAAGAGCCCCCCGCCCCCCACCGCCCCTCGTTAAGAAGCCAAACTGTGGCATCCAAGTTTGGGACAAGTACGAAGTTCAGAGAGTCCTAGACTTCTATCTTCCCATTCCACTATCCTCAAGAGCATTTCTTGACTAAGATGGCTGCCAGAGCGCCAGCTATCATGTCAACATCCTTAGCAGGAAGAAAGAAGATGTGAGGAGGGACTTCAGAGGTATCCATCTACCAGTTACCAGTCTTCTCTAACAACTTCTGCTGCTTCTCACTGGGCATCCTCCTTGCAGGAGAGGCATGTTGCCACCCAGAGCAAAATAAGGAGTGGGTATCGGCAGGGCAAGCAGCCACCTCTGGCCCAGGAGGGCCCCATAAATAGTAACAGTTACAATTGCTAGTGTTATCCCCATTTTAGAAGGGAGAAAGGGAAACTCAGAGATTTGGTAATTTTCCCAAGGTCGTATTCAACGTGGTTAACAGATAGCCCTTGGAGACGCAGAGCTGACCCTGATGGGGCTCTGACCTCAGAGACAGGAGGTGGAGTCAGCTCAGGGTGTGGCAAGAGCCCTGAGGGACGCCTACGCAGCCCGCCCCTGGCGGACCGAGGGCTCAGCCACCTGGCTGAGGGCTGGGGAGGTTTCCCGGAAGTAAGTGGTGGTTTCCTCGCCGTGGGGCCACAGCTGTGCCCGCTGCACGGCCTCGCACAGCTCGGGCTCCAACACCGGCAGCCCTCCTACCACTGCCACCCTCAGGGTCGCTGTCGTGATTGCCCCCCCCACGCGCCATTGTTACTGCCTCACGCCTCCCTCACAGAAACAGAAACAACAGCTTCTTCTCAACTTCAGAATGCTGCAGATGACCTTATCTTGAGGCTGCCGCCACCAGCATGTATTCAGAAAGCAGAACAGCTGAACACAGTGGCGCACACCTGTCCTCCCGGCACTTTGGGAGGCTGAGGCAGGAGGATCGCTGTTCCAGCTCAGCCCAGGCAGCTTGGCAAGACCCAATCTCAAAAGAAAAAGTAAAGTAGAGCTGGGAGTGTAGCTCCGTGTGATGGCCCTAGGTCTGCTCAAGAAACGACACGAGATTTTAAAAGGTGTTTTTGTTTTTGAACATCTGGAGAGTTTGGTTCTCCTGAAAAGACGAAGCAGCCAATTCGCATTCTTCTTGAGTGACCAAGGGAAAGCAAGTTTCCTGGAAGCACAGCGGGCAGGTGAGAGCCCTGCAGAGACCAAGCGCCAGCGGGTTAGATGGGACCACGAGGCGACCTTTAAACTCAACCTCAAAAATAGCATCTGTGCCCTGGATATTTGGGGAGTGTCCCCGGCAGGCCTGGCGGGAGCCGGGCCCCCGTCTGTGCATCTCCACGAAGGAAACACCTAAGGAATGTGTCACCCATCTCCCCTTGACCCCGAGCCCCGCCCAGTCCAGCGCTGTGCCTGCAGCAGCCTTCTCAGGCCGGAGGTAAAGGGAGCCGCGGAGCTGGCCGCCATTCATCTCCCCGGAGCAGTGTCTGAGCCTCCCCTCCAGCCAGGGGTCAGGGACAGGAGGCCTGTGGGTCTGTACCTGTCCAGAAGCTGAAGGTGGCGGCCACCAGAGCCCTCCCTGGGCCATGCCTGCTCCCCACTGCCTAGGTTGTCACCCCAGGGTGCCTCAGTCTGCCACCTGCGTGTGAGTGTGTGTGATGCTGTCGGGAGGTGAGCTTGAAGGCTTCTCCGTTTCACACAGAAGGAAATGGAGGCCTGGGGAGCAGAAAAGTCCAGGATCAAAAATGAGTCAGCACAAGGGAGCTGGCGGCAGAAGGGCAGGGACTGGGCAGACAGCAGCTCCAGCTTGGTTTAAAATTCATGCAGGACTGAAGCCAGGGTGGCGCTGCCTTCTGGGAGAGGTGACTCTGTGTGGGTGTGTCGGTGTGTGTGTGTGTATGTGTGTGTGTGTCCATCTGCGTGTACAACAGAGGTGGGGGGTACATGGAAAACGGGATGGGGAATCCGGTTAGTAGAGTTTAAAACAGCAAAGCAGGACATCATGGGGGCCCCAGAGACCCCACTCTTCATGTCCATGGGCACAGTAATAGCAGTGGTTTCACGAAAACAAAAATGTGATCCTCAGGAACTTCATGGCAAGAGGACGAGAGGCTTTAAACTTGCTTTTAAAAGCTCTAGCAGAAGGGCCGGGGATTTAGCTCAGTGGTTTCGCCGCCTGCTAGGACCTGAGTTCAATCCCTGGTACCAACAAAACAAAACAAAAACTCTAGCAAAGATAAGGGTTTGGGGGAGAGAATAAAAACAAGATTGGAAAGATGTGGCTAATTGTTGATCATGGGCATCTGGCAGTTCGTTATGGTTCTTTATTTTTGTTTATATTCAAAATTTTCTGTAAGTTCTTGCGGTCACACAGACCAGTCGCTGCACACTGGTACCCCGCGGGTAAAATGACTCATAAAAGCTCTGCACCCATTAGACATGTTCAGGTTCCACGGTCCCCACCATTCCACCATCCCAACACTGCCATCATCGCTCCTGGGCCACTGTGAGTCATACCCCTAAATGCTCAAGGCTCTCACAAGAAAGAATTGTTCAGCTCAAAATGCCAAGAGTGTGGAGGCTGAGTGGCCCCTGCATCACAAGTGGAAGCTGATGGTTTCTAAGAAAAACCTTTCGTGCCTTGCCATTCTCTTTGAAATACAAATATGATGGCTGGAGCATACACAGTCATTTTGTGACCTTGGGGAAGGAAGTTCTGTGCCAGAGATGGAAGCAATGAGATCCTTGACAATTTCGTGGAGATGTTGTATCTGCTTCTCAGAATGAAGACGTTCCAGACATGTCTTTATGTGAAAGAAATAAATCTCCAATCTGCTGAGGCCACTGGAGTCAAAGCTCAGCCACGCAGGATTTCTAGATGATTTATCACTGTATCCAGTTCTCTCTGCAATGGGGAAAAGAAACCTGCATGGAGGGCCGTGGGTTCAAAGAGAAAGGAGAAAGCACAGTTCTTTGTGACCGTGATACAACAATCCTCTCCCCTCACTGTGACAGTGGCCCCTGCAGGCATTACCAGGAAGACGAGAAAATGGAGGCCCCTGCAGGTGGTGACGGGCTGGCCCCAATCCACTACCTGCTCCCTGTCCGCCCCAGTGCAGGGCAGTGAGGCTGCACCACTGGGGCCCAGACTCTGCAGCTGATGTGACAACCTGTGTAGTAACCACCAGCGCCACCGTTTCCTAGCGCTGTGACTTTAAAGCTCAAACTTTTAGGAAACATTAGAGATTTGAAAATCCCTCTAATTCTGCCAGAGCTAAAGCAGCACGCTGAACTGCTGCACCCTTGGAGTCTCACCTAGCTATAGGCAATCAGGGTGAAGAGTAGCCCGCTGCCTGGCTGTGGGGAGGACTTGCACCGGGCGGGTCTCTGATTGGGCTGTTCGTCAGTGAGGGCAGGATAGGGGCCTGGGGCAGCTGTGGCTCCCGGGGGCTACACGGTGCACAGTGAGGGGGCCTTCACAGATACACAATAACGGGGCTCGTCACAAATACAAAGTATGGGGCCTCCCCACAGCTGCACAGTAAAGGAGGGGAGGGGCTGATACAGCTCCACACGGTAAGGGCGGGTGAGGAGGATGCTACCAGCTAGAAGGGGGACCCTGACAAAAGCTAGACCCCCATCAGTCAAGGGACATCGTAGCCCGTGGTGACACAACAAGAACACTGAGGAAACAAATACCCAGGCCACTCTGGTCCCTGCCTCCCCATTTTCTCTCAAGAAGAAGCCAGAGGGCAAGAAAGCTCTTGGGTGCCAACCACATCATCACCAACCATAGCAGACAAGGCTGGAGAGCAGAACTTGTATCCCATTGCTATGATGGCAGGCTTCTGGGTTGGGTTGTGCCATTACAAGGAACAGAGGTGTCCTCTTCTGCCTCTCCCCTCCAGGCAGGAATAGAGACTTGATAGCAGGAGCTGAAGGAGCTACTTTAGACGATGAGATGTAAGCCACAGTGTTTCAGGTGCCAAGCAACAAGGCAGCAAGAGTCTGAATCCCAGAAGTCATAGAACTATCACAGCCCACTGGGGCCATTCTGTTCCAGGAGAGAGGATTAAACTTTTATTCATGCCAGTTATTTTGGCATTTATTACAGCAGCTGAACTAATATCCAATACAATATTTAAAGCAGGTATTTGCTCAGACTTTGAAACTATTTTAGGCTCAAATTTTTGAAACAAAAATGACTGGAAAGATACAGACTTTTTTCAAACTTCTACAAAGGAGTCTGTTATCCAGGGAGAGTTGACGTAATACAGCAGGGAGCAGCAGTGTAGTGTGGGGAAATTTTGTACCTAAAATTCTGGAATTGAGAAGTTTGCAAACCAAGAGCACCTGTAAGCTCCTCCAGCCACTCTAAGATCACAACAGAACAAGTGAAAGCTATTTTCCTACTTGCTACAATCAGGTCCCAAGATGAACTCTGATTGGACCCATTTATACCATATGCTTATCTCTAAGCCAATCACTGTAAGGATTGTTCCTCGGCCACTCTGATTGGCTGGTGTTAAGTCACATGCTCTTTGTTGGAGGCTCCTGGGAACTTCTTTGAGGGGAGAGAACTTACTGAAGGGGCATTTCCCTAATAGAAATGTAGGGTACTTGGCACTTATGGGAAAGGTAACCCCAAATCAGCAAACATCCTCATATTCACATCATGCAATGAAAGAAAATATTTGAATAACAAAGTAGCATGGTCCCATGAGTTGCTGCTATGGGGTTTCTGTCAGCCACCTGCACAACTATTTTCCTCTTCCTTCCTCTTCCCCTCCTTTTTTTTGGTACTGTGGATTGAGACCAGGGCCTTTGCACTAATCCACATCCTCAGTACATTTTTTTTTTTTTTGGTACTGGGGATTGAACTTGGGACCTTGTGCTTTCCAGGCAGGTGGTGACACCACTGAGCTAAATCCCCAGCCCAGTACTTTTTTTTTTTTTTAAATGTATTTATTTATTTATTTTTTCCAGTACCAGGATCAAACTCAGGACCTTGCTCTTGCCAGGCAGGTACAGTGCCACTGAGCTACATCCCTGGCAATTTTTTATTTTAAGACAGTCTCACTAAGTCACTGTTGCCCAGACTGAGTTTGAACTTGTGATCTACTGCCTCAGCCTCCTACAGTGCTGGGATTACAGAGGTGCACCACAAGACCCAGCTCAAAACTTTTCTTTTGCAAATAAAAATTTTGAACCAGGAGAAATGTTCCTGGCAACACTTAACCTGTGTGCCTATTGCCAGAAAGGAAGTGGGAGCAAGAGATGCCACCAGCTTGAGACTCAAGAGACATCTCCAGAGCTCCCAACACAGCACCTTCTGTGTTCCTATGAGGAAACAAGGAGGTTCGTGACACAGGGGGTGACTGCTGCCCTGGGGTTGCCCATGGGAGAGGAGGTCCACCCCATCGGGGAACAGCAGCCATGGACCTCGGCCCTACCTGATGAACCCGGTCACTGTTTGATGGAAGGAAGGCAGATGCCCTTCGTTCCTCTGTGGAGACTTAAGAGATGTCGGCCATGGGAGCTGGTTGATCCCTGGTCTTCCTTGGGACTTCCTCGTAGTGACAGCAGGCCTTGAATCTGAGTTTAGATTTCCCCAGATGCAGACTCTGACAGAAAGATTCAAGGACAAAGAGTTTATTTGGGGGACAAAGAGTTTATTTGGGAGGCAAAGGAAACACGAGTGAGGAAGAAGACAGTAAGGTGGGAAGGAAGGACAAGCGGTATTAAGCATGCTTTCTAGTCAGTAACCACCATGGGCCTCATCCTGCCAGCGAAGGACACATTCCTCAGAGCCACCATGCCTGAGGGGTCGGGCCGGGGACTAGCACAGTTCCACTTTGCTTTGTACGCTGGTCGAAAGCTGCTATGAGTTTGAGGCCAGCTTGGGCTACATATCAAAAGCCTGTCTCCAAAAGGAAACAAAAACAAATGTCCCTGGTGGGGAGGGGTCACCTCCAGGTGAGAACCACTGTGGTAAGAGCCAATAAGAAAGGCAAGGGAGGGCCGGGGATTTAGCTCAGTGGTTTTGCTGCCTGCCGCACAAGCGCAAGGACCCGAGTTCGATCCCTGGTACCAAAAAAAAGAAAGGCAAGGGAAGGCCAGTGATTTAGCTCAGTGGTTCCACCACCTGCCTCCCAAGTGCAAGGTCCTGAGTTCGATCCCTGGTACCAAAAAAACAAAGGCAAGGGAGAGAGAGAGAACCACGTGGCATAGAAACAGAACCAAGGAAGTGGCTATAGGATGAGGCCCAAAAGCCAGCAGGCGTCAGGCAGGCCGAAGGCAGACACTGAGTCTCAGGGAGAACACAGAGCATGCAAGTCCCTGTGACAAGATTTGAAAGGGGATTACAGGCATGTGTTACCACATCCAGCCTGTCACTTTTACTGTTTAAATTATTTTAGGGATGTAGGGGACAGGGGAAGGGGACGTTACCAGAACCTCTGCAGTGAGTCCTGGTCTCCTGCGAGCCATGGCAGCACACGGCGAATTACAGGAAAGGTAGAAAAATGAGACTGAGAAGAAGCTGAGCTTTAGGTCTGATCAGGGCTGCTCTGGGCGGCAAAGACAAAGCCCCCAGTTTACCACACCTTTTATTCAGTACATCGGGAGAAACAAATGTAGCATATGACTTGCAGAGAGTTCAATAGTTCACATTGGGATAAACAAGGTGTAACAGAAGGCTTGCAGAGAGTTCAGTACATCTCCGGCAAACAAGATGTTAATCAGTCCAACAAGATGAGGAACTGAGCAGATGTTTGTTCTCCCAGGATGTTTCTTGTCCTGGAGAATCACAGCATCACTGGATCACTGAAGTCTCTGTTGTGACCAGAGGCCAAACTGGAGTTATTCTGTAGCTTGGCTGTAGGCAAGAGAACTAGGCTAACCAAATGATTTTTCCCTGGAATTATGTAGCATTGCTCCCAACATAGGGATAGTTATAATTAAGATAAAAGTAAACAAAACTGAAGCAGGTAACATCAAGTGCTGATGAAGTGCTAAAGCAATGGGAACTGTTGCATGTTGGTAGAGGAATCACAAAGCAGCACAGAGTCTCTGAAAGACATTTTGACAGGTTTCTTTGTTTTTATGGCCTTAAACATACAGTTACAATACAACCCACAAATCTCCTTCTAGAAATTCACCCTAATGAAATGAAAGCTTTTGTTCACATAAAAACTTGTACAATGGGCAGCTCAGCAGAAAAGCATTTACCTGGGAGGTACAGAGCCTTGGGTTCAAACCTCAGCCCCACAAAAACAAAAAGAAACACAAAAGCTGTACAGATGTTCACTCAGAGTAGAACATATGGAAAATGATATAAATGATCTGATGAGTAAACAGACTGAGGTACATCCATATAGTGGAATACTACTCACCAATGAAAAGAGCTCTTAATACTTACAACGGTATGGATGGATTACAAAAGCAGCATGCTGAGTTAAAGCCCGACTCAAACGCTACATGCTGAAAGACACTGTTTACATGGCATTTGGGAAAGGGCAAGGCTGGAGGAACAAAAATCAGCTGAATGGTTGCCAAAGGCTGGGTGTGGGCACAAGGGTCCCCAGGGAAGGGTTCTGTGTCTTGACAGTTTGCATCTGTTAAAACTCACAGATCTGTGCACTAAATACATTTTACTGCAGGTAAATGATGCCTTAATTTAGAAAGTGAAAAAAAATTATTTTAGAGTAAGATTCTATAGTAGGACTATCAAGTATACACTTAGGGTAAAATCAAGCTTGGGAAAAACCATGAATCCCATGTTGACTCCGACAAGAGCCTGAGCTTCATGCAGCAGAGAGGCCAGGATCCAGTCAGGCTCCACCATTCAGACCGCAGGACTGAGCAGCTGGGGGTCTCTGAGGAAAGGCAGGCCCTGGGTACTGGGTGCTTCCCGGCACACAATGAAAGGGTTGCTGTGGCAGGTCAGTGGCAAAGTCAGCAGAGAAGTGCCCTGCGCTCTCACAGATCTCTGTGGGCTCAGCTCCACCCAAGTAGATTCCTGCTTGTTCACGCCCTTGGCTGTCTCCCAATGGTAGATGCTTTTAACCTTGACTTCAGCTTAGAAGCTTTGCAGATTCGCCAGCAAAGTATGGTGAAAACCTAGTCTCAAGGGCTGGGGATTTAGCTCAGTGGTTCCACCGCCTGCCTTGCAAGCACATAGCCCCGAGTTCGATCTCTGGTACAAAAAAAAAAAAACCCTAATCTCAAAAACAGGACTTTGAGAGCCGGGTATGGTGGCTCATGCCTGTGATCCTAGCACTTGGGAGGCTGAGGCAGAAGGAACACCATGAGTTCCAGGTCAGCCTGGAATATACAGTGAGTTCAAGGCCAGCCTGAACCATATAAAGAGACCCTGTTTCAAAAAACAAAACAAAACAAAACAGGACTCTGACAGCTGGCTGTGGTGGTACGTGCCTGTAATCTCAGCTACTGGGAAGACTGAGGCAGGAGAATTTCAAGTTCAAGGTTAGCCTGGTCAATTTAGTGAGATTTTGTCTTAAAAAGTAAAAGGGGTTGGAAATGTAGCCCAGTGTGGAGGCCCTGGCTTCCATCCCCAGTGCCACGAAGAACAAACAAACAAAAAGCAGGAGACTGACGAAACGGTTCAAATGTAGGCAGGTCTTCAAAATGACATCCAGTCCATCCACACCCCAGAGCAAACTGGGATTTCTTCTTTTCTAAAATGAAACCCCTTGGTGCCAATGACAATAAAGACCATCTAAGGAATCAATGGCCCTCGTAATTTCAAAATTGTGGTTTTCCTCTTGTGGCTGTTGGGGACTTCCACAGAAGTCACAATGTTAATACCAGGAAAAACAAGAAAAAGAGGACAACGTGACAGAGGCACGGACCAGTGTGTGCGTGTCTACAGGAGTCTGAGTGAATCCAGCACTAGTGGTGTTTTCAAGTTCACCCATAAATGGCAGGGACAGCACACAGCCTGGCCTCTGCTTTCAGCAGCTGGGTGGCCCAAGGAAGTCCCTTCATTCCGAGTACCAGCTTCCTCAGTTCCAAAATGGAGGCACCAAGCCTATGGGCCTGAGTTGGGCATGGTGTTGCATGCCTGCAATCCCAGCACCCCAGGAGGCTGAAGCAGGGGGATCAAAAGTTCAAATTCAGCCTGGGCAACTTAGCAACCTAGTGAGACCTTGTCTCAAGATTGAAAAAATTAAAAAGTGCCGGGAATGTAGCCCAGTGTGGAGGACTGGAGTTCCATCCCCAGCACTACACAGGTAAAGAGCACCTGCCAGGTGACTGTGTATCTAGTATTACAGTATTAATTTCCTCTTGCTGCTGTAACAAATCACAACAGCTTTAGTGACTCTGACACAACACAAATCCATTGTCTTATAGTTCTGGTGGCCATGAGTCCAAGACGAGTTTTAGGAAGCTGAAAACCCAGGCACTGGCCAACTGCATTCCGCTAGAGGCTCCTGCAGGAGGGCATTTCGTGCCTCTCCAGCTTCAAGAAGCCACTGCATTCCTGGGCTCCTGGCTCATCCTTCTCAAGACCAGCAGCAAAGCATCTGCCAGTCTCCGGCTGTCCTGTTTCCTTCCCCAACACCTTTTCTGACTCTGTCCTTCTTGGCTGCTTTTTATAAGGACCTTGTGATTCCACTGAATCTGCCTGGAAAATCCAGGTTGATTTTCCCACCCCAAGATCCTTCACTTAATCACACCTGCAAAGTCCCTTTTGTCCTGTAAGGTAACACAGTCACAGATTGAAGCACTAGGCCACAGATGCATTATCCCTAGTCCTGCAGGTGTCTATTAGTAGTAGTAGGGTAGATTGCTGCCTACAAAACTCTATGGCAGTGGAGGATAATGATGATGACATAATAGTAAAGGAAAAAAGCTGCTTTGAAACAGCTGTATTAAAAGTTTACAGAGGAAAAAAATTAGAAGAACACGTAGCTAAATGCTCACAGGTATAGGGTTAAATCCTTGTAACTGGGAATAGTGGCTGTTTCTCCTCTTTTCATACTAATTTTATATTTTTATAATGAAATATTTTCAATTAAAATGCTAGTAACTAAAAAATTAGAAATGTACACACACACATATATATTTATATATTTATTTATTTATTTATAGTTCTGGCTATCAGTTGGTGCATGACCAACCACCTCCAAACTTAGTGCTTAAAAAGAGCAATTTAACAGCTGGGTGCACTGGCACATGCCTGTAGTCTCAGTTCTGGAGAAGCTGAAACAGGAAGATCACTTGAGACCAGCCTGGACAACAGAGTGAGAGCTGTCTCTTAAAAAAGAAAATCAGTATCACTCACAGCTCCATGAATGCATACTGCATGGACCCCCAACTGCGTGAGAGACCCCAGCTCTGCTGAGTGACTCTCATGGTGCAGTCTCTTGTGCACTTTTAACCAGATGGTTACTGGGGTTGACCTTGGCTTGGGCTGCAAGTCCTAGTGGCTCCTCAGAGCTCCTCCAGGGGAGCAGCTGATATTCCTTCTATGAGAGCCAGAGGCTGGTGGCCCAAAATGGACCCAGTATCCCTTCTACTATGTTCTGTTGGTCAAAACCATCACAAGGTTGAGGCCAGTCCAGATTCGAGAGGGCAGAGGGGCAGGCTCCATATCTCAGGGGGGAATGGCGCACACATACAGGAAGAGAAGAAATTGATGACGGCCATCTTTGAAGTCAAACTAATCTGTATCTTCTCCTTCTTCTCCTTCTCCTTCTCCTTCTTCTTCTCCTTCTTCTCCTTCTCCTTCTTCTTCTACCATCTCCTCTTTGTCTGCCCAAGATGTCTCCCTCTTCTTCCCTCAGGGGAATATCATTGAGGAATTTCATCACAGTTTCATGAATTTTCTGTTAGAACATGAAACATGTCCTTTCCCTCATCATCAAGATTTTAAGCATCTTAGAGAAGTTGAGGAGGGCTTTTTTCCCCTTGTTTAAAATCCCTTCCCACTTCCCAGCATCGTGAGCTTCCTGGGGGGAGGGGGCTCTGGTAGACCACAATGCTTTGCACTCCGGTAGTAGTCTCTGAGTGGGCGTATGACCAGGCCAAGCTAAACAAACCCTCTCTGAAATTGAGTCTTGAACAGAGTGGCCAAAAAGGTTCTGAAAAAAGGCTTGCATTAGAAACTGTAGGTGACTCCCAGGAGGTATTACACCCCAGAGGCAGGGATTTGGGGGGCGGGGGCGGTGTACAAGGATTGAATTTAAGACCTTGTACTTGCCAGGCCAGCATGGTGCCACTGAGCTACACTCTGGCCCAGCGATGTATCTGATTATCTAAACCAAGGTTTCTCTACCTCAGCACTGCTAACATCATGGAACAGATACTTCTTTACAGAGTTTGTGGGGTGGGGAGGAGCATCCTGTACATTGTGGGATATTTAGATGCCTGCCTGGCTTCCACCCTGAGGTAGCACTAGGCAACCCTTCCCCTCCTGTGATGATCAAAACATGTTTTCATACACCAGTAGCTAATTATCTGAGAGAAATCAAGAAAGTAGTCCCACTTACAATAGCTACAAAAAAATAGAAGTTACTGAGTCCTTGTCTCAAAATTGGCCTCTAGGTTCCATCCCCAGAACTCCAAAACAAACACAGACAAATAAAAATGAATAAAAATGGCTGGAGTTGCTGCTCAGCACTCCCTAGGTTCCATCTCTCATACATAAAAAAAAGATCATACCACCCAAAGCAAGTTACAGACTCAGCCCAATTTTTATCACAGAACTAGAAAAAAAAAGTCCTAAAACTTGTATGGAACCATAAAACCCCCAAACAAACAAAGTCATCTTGAGCAAAAAGAATGAAGCAGGAGCTCTGTATTACCTGATTTTAAGATAAAATATACTACAAAGCTGCAATAGTCAAAGCAGTATGGTGCTGACATACAAACATATACCTCCTAGACCTCTGGGATAGAATAGGAGCCCAAAGCAGACCCACACAATTGATTTTCAGCAGAGTGCTAGGAACATGCACTGGAGAAAAGACAGGATTTTCAATAAATGCTGCTGGGGAAATTGAACATCCATATGCAGAAGAATGAAACTAGACTCCTATCTCTCAGCAGTTACAAAAACCAGCTCTAAGCTGGGTATGGTAGTGGGGACTTGTAGTCCTACCCTCTCAGGAGGCTGTAGCAGGCAGATGATTTGTGCCTAGGAGTTCAAGGCCAGCCTGAGCAATATAGTGAGGCCCCAGCACAAAATAATAATAATTGTCATCATCATCTCAAAAGGGATTAACAACATAAATGAAAGATGGGGAACTATGCAACTACTAGAAGAAAACATAGGGGAAATGTTTCCAGACATTGGAATGGGCAAGGATTTTTTTGGAAAAGACCCCACAAGCACAGGAAACCAGCAAAAATTGACAAATGGAATTATATCAGCCTAGAAAGCTTCTGCACAGCAAAGGAATCAAGAGAATGAAGAGACACCTACAGAATGGAAGGAAATACCTGCAAACTACACAACTGACACTGCGCTAATACCCAGAATATATAAGAAATTTCAAAACTCAACAGCAAAAAAGTAAATAACCTAATTTTTGAAAATGGGCAATGGACCTAAATAGACGTTTCTCAAAAGAAGACATACAAATGGGCAACAGTTACATGAAAAAAATGCTCAATATCACTAATCACCAGGGAAATACAAACCAAAGCCTCAATGAAAGGTTGCCTCACCCAAGGAAGAATAACCAGAAAGACAAGATAACAAGTGTAGGAGAGGATGTGGAAAAAACAAACCCCGGAACACTGTTGGTGGGAATGCAAATTTGTATAGCTTTTGTGGAAAACAGTATGGGAGCTTCTCAAAAATTAAAAATAGAACTACCATGTGATCCAGCAACCCCACTCCTGGGTGTTTATCTAAAGGAAATGAAATTGGTGTGTCCAAGAGACATCTGCACTGCCAAGCTCACTGCAGCACTATTTACAATAACCAAGAAATGGAAACAACTAAAGTGTCCATCAGCTGATGAATGAATACAGAAAATATGGTATGTATACACAATGGAATACTATTCAGCCACAAAAAATGAATTCCTATCATTTGTGACCACACAGTGGAACTGGAGATTATTATGTTAAGTGAAGCGAGTCAGGCATGGGAGGACCAGGACCACATGATCTCATGTGTATGTGGAATATAAAAAAGTCTCGTAGAAGTTGGAGTAGAATGGTGGTCACCAGAAGCTGTGGAGAGTAGGGGAGGAGGAAGATTGGGGTGAGGTTGGCCAGTGGACTCTCAGGACTAGTTGGGAGTGAGAGGTTTTGATGTGCTATTGCAGAGCAGGGTGATTAAAGATTCAGAAAGCTAGGAGAAGGGAGTTTGAATGTTTTCAGCATAAAGCGATGATGCTGGAGATGATGTTCAACCAGATTGAAACATTACATGCATATACATATCTTGGCACGTCACGTGGTCCCACATACAACTTCTAGTTATTTTTTTCAACTTCTACATTTTTATGTGTCCCTTAAAAACTAAATTTAGATTTGAAAAGATGTCTTCACACATTGTCAAATATCCCTTGGGTGCCAACGCCATCCTTGTGTCTCCCGCTGATGGTGGCTTCAAGAATGAACTACTCTAAGCCAGTTTAGGCGGAAGAGACACTTGGGGAGTCTCGGAGGGCTTCTGGCAGCAAGGTGTCCTTACTCTTACAAGAGAGTGGTGGGAAGCCACTCCCTCTGTCTCTCACACTCAGGATGTTTTAATGAATGAACCTATTGTTGTAATTACCAGGGGAAGCCTGTTTTGCCACGGGGAAGCAGTTTTTGGACAGGTGGAGAGCAGAAACAGAAAGAACCTGGATTCTCAATTATGTTCCTGAACCTCGGACTTAGCCAACCTTGGAGTCGTCTTCCCCCCAAGATTCCTTACTTCTTACGCCGTCTACCCCAAGTGGCGCATGTGGGGGGGTCGAAGAGAACTCAAGCCCGGGTGAAATGACAGATCCTCAAGGAAACCTGTTCCAGAGCTTTTGAAGCTTGGTTCCAGAACTTTCTCCATTTCTACCAAGTGTCTGACAGCCTTTTAACAAATTCCTTTTCTGTTCCTGTTGGCCAGAACCAACATCGGTGATGCATACTGGGAAAATCTGGGTACTTCAGCTGCCTGATTTCAGCCAAAGAAAACCATCCTTCCTAGATGTCACCCACTCAGTGGGGCCTCCTGAGAACCTGTTCGCTGAGCATGACTGACTCATCTGCATGCTGCAAAGTGCAGCTTACAAGAGCCACAGGAAAAAGCAAGCCTCCTGGGAGCAGGCTGGTGGAAACATCAACAAAGAAAACATTTTGGTTAAGTTAGTTCTAGGGCAGCACCACAGAGGGGTCCTGCCCGGGGCAGTCTGTGGAGCCACCCCCATCCGCCTCCGGACTGCTAGCTCTGGGGGAGGTGAGGATTAGGTGAAGGGGCAGAGAACAGCGTGGTTCTGTGGTCGCAGAGATGCTGCCCCTCCACGGAGCTTCCTCTGCCTCCGAACCTCAATTGCCTCATCTGTGGAAGGAGCTCACTGTGCTAGCTTCTCAGGACCCACAAGATGACACACGTCTGACCAGTTTAGTGATCTGTCTCAACTTGTTGAAGTGTAATTATGAAATCATTTTATTTTTGTATTAATTGCTACCAAATATTCTCTGGTGAAATCTCTTTTTTCCCCTCTGGGTAGTAATATAGATAGCAGAGTCATGGCGGGCTTGTGGCAGAGGCGGGAGTAGAGGTGGTGACAGGCTCTCACATGCCAGGCACTTCGGAAGCACTTTGGCGGTGAAATCACTGCATGCTCCCAATGACCTTGTCGGGTAGGAACCAACATCTGTCCCCAATTTACAGAAACAGAGAAAGAAGGTACAGATTTACCTAGAGTCCTGCAGCCAGTAAGGGGCGGGCTTCTTCAGCCAGGCTCCCAGGGCTTGGAGCTGGGCAAGATAGGGGATGCAAGGGGCACGGTGCGTCCTCTTCCTCCTCTCCCTCGTCCCCGGGCAGCGGGAGTGGGGTGGCCTGGCATTCTGCTGCAATGATCCCGCAGTGGCTGCAGGGAGGCAGTGGCCCCCAATGCTAGCTGACTTTTGAACTTAGGTTGAAGGAGTTGGGGCTCCCCTGATATTACCCTACTGCCCGTGTGATACGGCCAGCACAAAGCAGGTATAATGAGGGCCCCCAGATGGTCACTCAGTGTTTTTGTACCTCAAGGATTAGATACTGGGATGAGCTGCTTTTTAAATGTCCCAGAGATTTTTTGTGGATTCACCGCTAGTAGAAGCAGCCATTTCCATTTGAAGTCCTTTAGGAAGACAAAAGGAAAAGCCAAAAGTCTTCTGACTTCCACTGAGTGCCTCCAGAAGCAACTCTGAAATGAGGATTGGACAACTGGCTCTTTGAGAGGAGACTCCAGAAGGCCACAGCTGAGAGCGAGGAAGTGAAACGGGGAGGGACATTAACAAGCAGTTTGTCACTGGGCAAGTGGGGTTCAGTGTCACTGGGGTGGCCCAGAGACTGCCAGGGACCTGCCCCCGAGTTGCTCCCCCTGAGGAGCAGGGCACTAAGGTGGTCACCCCGCCACCTCCCCTTGTCCCTGTCAGGGGCCAGCTGTGAAGGAGTAGAGCCCGTGGGGGACCTGAGCAGGGCTCCGCTGAGAGCCCCAGTGGGAACACCAAGGCCAGAGTGCGGCGGGCCGGGTGTGGAAGCAGGGCACACCAGTCCCCAGCCTGTTTCTTCTGTGGGGAACCCCACCAGGCTTTGCTTAAGCTACAGTTAGTCGGGTCAGGAACAACAAGAGGACATGGGGAGGAGGTCAGGGGTGCAATGCAGAGCCAGGGAGATAGGTGACAGCAGCTTGAGGACAAGCTGCCCAGACCCCTCAGAAATGACTGTGGAGGCAGGGGCCTTGTTTCCCAGCTGTGTCAAGACAGGGATTGGACGGAGTGGCCTTGTTGGTAGAGGGAGGTAGAGCCCTCTGAAGCCGAAGAGAGAAAGAGTCAGAGGTCCAGAGAAAGACAGGCAGCCAGAGTGAAAGATGAGGAGGCCGTGGGAAAGGGGACACAGACACAAGAGCTGAAGAACCAGAGAACAAAAGAAAAGGTGAAAATATGCTTATCTGAATTAACAGTGAGCACATATCAGTGAGAAGAGAGGTAAGCCATGTCTCTCTCCATTTCAAATCGTCTTCTTTAAATGAGTATTATTTTTGTGATTAGAAGAAAAAAAGAAAGAAAGGAAACTAGAAATACCTCACCTCCAATGCTAGCATCAGTTTGGCCCAAGAAGATACTTTTAAGTGCTTCTCTCTGGCTCTTGAATGTTTCTTGAAATGATTGAAACACACAGCTTCCTCTTTGTTCCCACTTTCCTTCTCTTCTCCCTCCTCTCCTCGTCCACCTCATCTTCTTTTCTTCTTCTTCTTCTTTTCTGAAAAGAGACAGGTCTGAGTTGCCTCATTGCTCATCTCAAGATGAGAGGGAGGGGCTGGGGATTTAGCTCCGTGGTTTCGCAGCCTGCTGTGCAAGCGCAAGGACCTGAGTTCAATCCCCGGTACCAAAAAAACAAACACAAAAACAACAAAAAAAAAGAATGTGGTCAAGATGGGAGGGATCTGGCCAGGCATGGTGGTGCATTCCTGAAATCCCAGTACTCTGAGAGGCTGAGGCAAGAGGATTGCAAGGTCCAGACTGGGCAATTTAACAAGGCCCTGTTTTAAAGTAAAAAGAGTTTTTAAAAGGGCTGGGGGATGTAGCTCGTGTAAAGGCCTTGAGTTCAATCCCTAGTACTGAAAGAAGAAAGAACAAAGGGAAGGGAAAATGCAGGAGGAGGAAAAGGAGAGGAGGAGACGGATCTGGAGCTGCCTTGACAACCAGATTAGTCACCCTTCCTCTTGGCTCCATCTGGGCAAGAACCAACTTGTCTGAGGGGGATGGAGAAGGGCCATGGGGAGGAAGATTGGCTCCGTTAGGGAGGTGATAAACTCAGGCTTGATGATTCATTTTCACGTATTCACTTGACTGTATTCAGGGAGCTCTTCCTCTTATCCAAGCCCTGAGCCGGGCCCTGGGGATAGACCCGGACAAACTCTGAGTGTCTCATGTCCTCGAGGGCTGGACCCACGCGTGGACCTGTAAGGCCATTAGAGAGGATGGATCAACACCAAAACGGAGGTTCACATGCAGGCTGGAGTTCTGCTTTCACCCCACACATTCAGCTTTCACTCCTGAAATGAAGAAGCAGGGAGTGGCCGGGGGATTCTGACTCAGGAGGGCAGTGGTGATGAATTAACGCAGGTGGCTTCCAAAGCAGCTGGTGCTTGGGGAAAGGCATGTGGCTATAAAGAGGCTTCGAGAGCTGGAGGAAGCCAGACACAGAAGACGAAAGTCGAGTTGTTGATTACCACACTCTGGGCTGCAAGTAAGAAAAGCCAACCCGAGTGGGGTGAACAATAAAGCCATGTACAATCTCTTCAAACAAGTCCAGAGCTAGGTGCCTTCAGGAGCTGAGGCTCAGCAACTTGACCTTGTCCAGGACCTAGGTGCTTCCTGTCTTGGCTCTTCCACCATAACCTACTGAAGACCTTCCTCCTGTCCTCCCTCCTACCCAGCCAAGATTGAGCACATGCCCATGCCCCAAAGCAAAGGAGGCTGGGAAAGGGGCCAGAGCAGGTGAGATCAATCAGAAAGAAGAAGGAGGAAGGGGTGATAAGTAAAGAGGTAAGCTACAATGCTGCCTCAGAAGGGAATTAACACTTGGTAGGCACTGTCTGTAACCCCAGTTGTCCCCTAAATTTCCAGCTTCTCCTTTTAACAGTTAACTAATAATAGGACCCCATGACTCTAAGAAGACCAAACTGCTCTCAGGATATTACTCTCTTCAGGATATTACTCTCTTCAGGATATTACTCAGAACCTCTGGGGATGTTCACATGCCCCATGGACCATCCAGATGGTTGCTTGGCAACCATGATCAGCCATTTCTCCCAGGACTTCCACTGCCCTTGACTTCCATCTCTTAGCTGCTACACAAGGATGCTCCTCCTGTCCCCAGCACCATCGCAACCTGGAAGTGGTAACTAGCTCTTTTCCTTAACAGTTCCCCAAAGTATGGTTGGCTTGAGTAGCTTATAGTTTCAGTGATTGTAACTGAGATCCCCACCAACAGTGACTTAAACAAAAAAGGTCATTCAAACAATCAGAATGACGCCTGTAGGCAGCCAGGATGACTATAGCTGTGTGTAGCAACTGAATATCAGCTCTTTCTGTGTCTGTCATGTAAGAGTCTGTGTGTGACAGTCTGAAGCCAACTGGGCCAGTCCATGGAGTAAAGGTCTCAGACTCCCTCTTTCTGCCCCAAATCTACACTATTCAATTTGGTACTCACCATGTCACATTCCAGGGAGTAGAATGGGGGAAAAGTTGAGAGGAAGACTCAAAGATCTTCCCCAATCCCACCCCATCACCCTTTAAAGCCATGATTTAGAAGTGGATTGCATCATTTCTACTCACATCCTATTGGTCAGCATGTAGTTGCTTGGAATATCTAGCTGTAAGGGAAGCTGGGAAATGTAGTCTTTGGCTGGAAAAGCATGAGTTCAGCCATAATTTCTATTTCTATGAAAGTAGGAGAGAACAGATATTGGGGAGAATCAGTATCTAACCCAACAGCTAAGATGAGCCTACAACAGTCAACAAAATTTTACAAAAGCCTTGGGGATAATAGCCTTGAGAACAAAAAATGAGATTGTACATAAATGCCTCCTGAGGCCCATGTAACTGCTTCATGCTCTCCCTCCTGCTAGTCTGATGCTCCTTTCTCTCTAGCTGGCCACTGTGTTGTGGAAGCCAGCCCACCGTTCATGGATGAAGTTGCCTGAGTCTTTCTCTCTAGACTTTAGTCGCCCCCTTCCTTCTCTGGGCCTTGAAAAACCAAAGGGCTATCCCCTTCCCACAGTGAGTCTGGTTCCTGGCTAGCCTGGGACATGGGCATTAAAATAGCCATGGACTTCAGAAGAAAGCTCCATCTCCAGTGGGATCCCATGGCCAGGCTGAGGCATCTCAAGGGTTGTAAGCCCATTCCTCAAGTCTGGGTCCTTCCACTTCCAATCACCCCAAATTTGAGTCCTTTCTATCAGGTTCCTTCCAGCACAAGGGGAGGGAAAGTTCGGGCCAGCCTCTCCTCACTGTTTGGCTGGATCTCAAACACAAGATCATTTCCAACTTCAAAAGCAGAAACTACTGGGGCAAACACCTGATTTCAAGACACTCTCTCCCAAGGAACTCTTCTAGCTAAAAATCTAAGCTAAGAAATCAATTCCTTTGCTCTAACAGTGTACAGTCTTGCTACAGATCTATCCAACTTACAAACCTTATCCTGCTGTGGGCAGTGGACAAGTTACATAGCCACCCCAGGCCTCACTCTGCCACAGTCCCTCCTACAGGGTGCTGAAGATGCCTGGCGACACAGTGGAGAGACAGCGCTTCTTAGGATAGAGCCTGGTCTGCAGTCAAGGCCCAATACGTGGAGCTTTTTATTTTTGAGACAGGGTCTTTCTATGTAGCCCAGGCTGGCCTTGAACTTGCAGCAATCCTCCTGCCTCAGTCTTCCAAGTGCTGGGATTACAGGTGTGCACCACCATGCCCAGCTACATGTAGCTATTTTGACCACTATTACTACACAAGTCAGTGTGGGGAATTTGTATCTGGGTAATGGACTTGTTTTAGGACTTTCCCCAAGAAACCGGTTCCTCCTAAATAAAGGGGCAACTTCCAAGACAGAAACTGCTTCTAACCCTTCCAAGAATATGAAAATCTAGACTTCAGCTCCATGACCAGCTACCTGATTTGGAAAGTCTGGTACAAAAGCAATAGCCAGGGACCTTTGTTCAAAAATTATGAGGACTTTCAAGACAATGTCAGAGGTGCAAACCAAGTGTGAGGTGGGGTGTGTGTGTGTGTGTGTGTGTGTGTAACAGCAGATTGCAACATATATTATGAAAACCGCTGGGAACAGAGGGCAGCTTGCTTTTTTCCACTCAACAATTTACACAGTTGTAGCAACAATAGCTAAATTTATTGAGTCCTTGTAATAAACTAGAGACTGGTGTGAGGGCTTTCCACCCACCATCTCATTTAACTGTTGCTTCCCTGCCTTATCTAGTTTTTTGAGACAGGCTCTCGCTCTGTAGTCCAGGCTGGCCTTGCATTCACTATGTAGCCCAGGCTGCCCTCCACTTGGAGTGAACCTCCCAAGTGCTGGGACTGCACGTGTGTACCATCACACCTGGCCTCCCCGCTTATGTTAAAGATGGGCAACTGAGGCCCAGAGAGGGAAAAGAACTTGTCCAAGTCAGCTGCTTTCCAGAACCTGCACCCAGGACCACTGTGTGTTCGACAAGAGTGTCCCTGACCCTGTAAACAGCCCAGTGGGAAAGTGGTGGTGGCCTCTGGGAACCCTCCCCAGAGCCCTCCGCTGCTGGAAGCCCAGGGCCAGGTCTGGTTTCCATCCTGGGGCCCAGCTTCCTTCTTCGATGACCACCCTCCAATGCCTCTGACCCTTTGTTCTCAGAACATGTGATTCCTCCAGCTCCCCGCCATGCCTCTTCCTCTTGCCACCAGGAAAGTTGCTCTTAAAAGACAGCTTGTTTGGGAATACACTTATGTGTTTCTTTCCAATCACGCAGAATCAAGTCTGAAATGTGTTCTGGGAGTGGAGAGGTGAGGGAGTCTTTGTAAGAACGGGGAAGAGCCCAGCGAGAGCTGCAGCACTCCTTATTAACAGAACTTCAGAACTAGAAGCAGCACAGTGAGCTGAAGTGAGTTCTCGTCCTGGCTCTACCATTTCTTACCTGTGTGACTGACTATGAGCAAGTTGTATAACCTTTCTGAGTATAGTTGAATGGGGGCCACAGTGTTGTTAAGTAATAACATTATCCATATCAGGATCACCCTCGTTATCACTGTGACTGTTTTTAGAGCTCGTGGACATTCTTGGAGAGACTTTACAGTGTCCTGCTGAGAACACAGATCCTGAAACCAGATGCCCATGTTCATGCCTCCCTGAGCCTCAGTTTCTTCCTTTCCCAAGTTGCCCTTGCACAGAGAGATGGGCTTAGAGGTGGCGTGTGTGCCTCCATTGGGCCAAAGAGATTCAAGGCCAGGCCTCATGCTGGGACCCCCAGGGGGGAAAAAGAGGTTGCTGAGCTGACAAGCTGTGAGCCTGGGGCTGGGAGGCCATCTGGGTTATCAGGGAGGAGGGCCTGCCTGAGGTGAAGCAAGCACAGGGGAAGCAGATAAGGGAATAGGAGAGGCAGAGTGATGCTGACAGGGTCCAAGCTCCTGGATCAAACTGTACCTGAAGCAAGCCATCTCTGGACTTCCCATTTTCACAAGTCAGTAAATTTCCCATTTTGCAAAAGCCACTTTCAGTTGGGTTTTTCTCACAGGGAAGCATCTAGGCTGATACCAGGAGGTTAAGCAATGTCCCCAGCCCTGAAGGCTGTGAGGAGCAGAGACAGGATTTAGAAGCTCTGACCTGCTGTGATACCTTGCTCCCTACTCTTTGCCTTCTCTGAGCACTCTATTCTCATCTGTGAAATGGGGGAGCTACAGGACCCTCAGCACCCATGAGCTTTGGGTCTGTAAGGTGCAAAGGAGCCCTGCCACCTCGACTTCCAGAACTTTCCCAGGACTGGTGGGTGCTTCTTGCTGCTCAAGAAAGCCAGCGTGGAACCAAATCGACTTGTCTGTTTTTAAATTTGTGATTAGTGGCAACGACAGGCGACAAACACATAAAACAAATATATAACACAGTACTGCACAGTAACACTAAGGAGAAAATGTCATCAAATGCCCGGCAAGTGCGAAGAGGGACAGGGACAAGGTGATGGGCACTGCTTATTAGGAGGGGTCGGTGGGGGCCTCTCGGAGGAAGTCATATTTTTTTGGTACCTGGGATCCAACTCGGGTCCTTCTGCTTGCAAGGCAGGAGGCAGAACCACTGAGCTAAATCCCCGGCCCTAAAGTCACATTTCATTTGGATGCCAGTGTGGGCTCATTGGGGTCCCAAGTTCTGAACCCAGGAAAAGGACCAGGACCAACTTCACCAAGTCGCTTGCTGACAGCGCTCTCAGGAGTCAACGACCCCTCAGAGACTTGGTAAACAGCCATGCTGCACTCACAAATGGTGGTACACTTTGAAAAGTTTAATGGGTCATTGATTCGAAGTGTGGATCTCCTCCATTAGCTAAATCTGTGAAGGAAAGGCCAGAGGAGCCTCGTGGGCCGGTCCCCCAGGCACGCCTGCCGGGAAAAGGCCTCACAGTCATGACACACGATCACTTGTTTATTCCCTAGCCAGTCATCACTCTAAGATTCCCCGTCACCACCATCAGTACACTGGGGGCCCTAGGGTGTGGCTGGTTCTGGCCTGGCCTTGGCAGGGAGCCAGCAGAGCTCTGCAGAGAAAGCCCAGCCTCAGAGTCACAGAGGACTCCAGCACCTTGAGTTCCTGCTCCCAACCAAATGTTAGGTGCTTGGGACTCAGACAGGAAGTTCAGGTCTCTGCCCTAAAGGAACATGGGTGGGGGAGGAAATAAACCAGCAAGTTAAGGCAACCTCCCCATATACCGTGATGTAAACAAAGAAGGTCTGCGGAGGAGAAGGCCTGGGGCTGTTTTGGAGATGTAGTCAGACCTATCTCCTGAGGTGACACTTGACCCAGGCCTGCAGGGTGAGGTCTTCGAGAAGAGTGACACAGGCAAGACCAGCTGGTGCAGAGGTCCTGAGATGGAAACAGCTGAGTGTGTTGGAAAAAGGGGAAGAGTAAGGACTACAAGGAAGAAGAAAGGCTGGGGAGGCAGGTAGGAGCCTGGTCATGTGGGTTTGGGACCCAGCGTTAGGAAGGCAGTTTTATTCTAAGTAGAATGGGAAACTCTTAGTAAGTTTTGCATGTGAGCTCTCTCTTGCTGCTAGTATGGGAAGAACAGATGAGCTGGTACCTGAAATTAGGGGTTTCATCCAAGACTAATATTTGTGAAAAGGTTTCAGTCTCTACATGGTAGTGAGTGGGGACCCACAAAAAGACACAGCCAAGTTCTAATACCAAGTGTCAGTAAATTCGGTCTTTTGGGAAAAGGACCTTTGCTCATGTAATTAACTTAAAAGATTTCAAGATGGTCTGGATTACCTAGAATTGCCAAATCATTCTGGATGTGGCTGGGCCTTCTGTCCAATGACAGGTGTCCTTATAAAAGAGAGACAGAGGGAGATGTGACAGACCAGACGAGATAGAGACAGAAAGCATTGTGAAACAAGGAAGAAGCGGCAGTGATGGGGCCACAAGCCAAGGAAGACTGGAACATCCAGAGGGAGCATGGCACCATCAATACCCTACATGTGGGACTATGGGCCCTCCAGAGCTGTGAGGGAATGCAGTTCTGTTATCGTAAGCCACCAGTTTGTTATAGTAGCCGTAGGAAACCAGAGTAGCCAAGAAAGAGCCCAAACTTGGGCCTGGTTGAGCCTGCCCCAATCCTGTGCTCTCCCACTACCCTGTGTAGAGCTCTGACCCCACCCAAAGGCCAAGCCAGTCATCAAGCAGCACCTCTGCAAGTCTGAGGGCCACTTGGGCTCAGGATGGCTATTTGATTGACTGAGTTTTGTGGTACTAAGGATTGAATCCAGGGAGCACTGAGCTACATACTCAGCCCCCTTTGTATTATTTTATTTTGAGGCAGGGTCTCTCTAAATTTCCCAGGCTGGCCTTCAACTTGTGATGCTCTTGTCTCAGCCTCCTGAGTAGCTTGGTTGCAGGCCTGTGCCACCACAACTGGCTTTATTTGATGAATTTACTTACTTAGCTCAGCACAGAGGGATAGGAATGAACCAGCTGTTTTCTTTCCCTCCAAGGAGCTTTTAGTGCTGTGGGCTCCAGACAAATTGTCCTCAAATATGTAATACGAGGGCAGGAAAAGCCCTCACTTAAATGCTCTAAGATTTATACTAGACCACTTTGGAGTGGGGCTCCCAAATTTTCACCAGAACCAGCAACTTTTATTACTTCCCACCAAGAAAACCTGTTTCCAAAGATTGAACCAGTTGTATTTATTCAATCAAAATTCACAGACCTCTCCATTTACTACTGTTTGAAGGTATATAATAATGAGGGCTAGAACTGATGGAGTCACTCACTATCCAAGGAGCATTATATGTAATCATGCAATCTCCACACCACTTCTATGAGGTTATCACCTCAAAGGCACAGAGAGGAACATAGATTCACCCAAAACTGCACCATTCGTGTATAGCAGAGCTGGAATTTGGACTCAGGCAGCCTGGCTCCAAAGCAAGCACTCCTGGGAAGACCAGGTTAGAATCCTGGTTTCCATACCACTTCTCATGCTAAGTCTGGACACGTGATTTTTGCCTTCTTATGCCTCAGTTTCTTCATATGTAAGATGGGAATAACATCTTGGAGGGTTGTTACCCAAGGAATGTGCCCGAATTCAACCTGTACTATCAGGCTGGTGTTCCAGGCAGGCCTGGCAAGGAACAAAAGATGACACGGTCCTGACTCCATGTAACGGGCCAGGCCCAGAGGTAGATGGTTTCAGCTGGAGCCCGAGGAAGGCAACCTCATTCTTCTCATGTGCGCTTCCAGGACCACAAGTTTTAGAACTGATGGGTTGCTGGTAAAAATACAGATTCCTCGGCCTGGCTCTCAGGCCACAGCTATCTGAATTCTTTGAAGGGAGATCTAGCAACCTGCATTATTCAACACACTTCCTAGGAGATTGTAAGGCATCATAAAATTTGCGCTCCTCTGAGTTCAGTCCGAGTAGGGTTTCCCCGATACACCGAGAAATACAGAAAACCATCCCAGGACCCCATCCATTCATTCCTGCCCAAACGGAAAGCTTGCGTTTTAGACAGAGATGTTACCCTAAGAGAGCAGTGGGGTTTCCCCAGCAGCCTGGAGAATTCTGAAGCTCCAAGTTTAATGAAAAAAGGGCAGACATCTGGCCAGAGCCCAGATGCGAGAAAGGGAGCCTGCTGCTCTCCCCGCCTACTCCAACTGGGAGCACGACGGCCAGGGCCCTGGCGATGCAGGAAAGATGCAGGACTACCTCAAGGTTGCTCCCTCTGACTCAGCTAGTGAGGTAGACGATCGAACCGAAATCCACCCCGGCCTTGCAAGCCCACGCCCTGTGGGCGGGGCTCCCAGGGGTCGCCTAGGCAACGGGCGCGCGCCACGCCCAAGCGGGGAGCTCTGGAGGGGAGGTGGCAGCTTGCCCAGCCAGACGTCTCGCGGGGCTGAGGCCACTACCCCAGCCCCGCCTCTGGCTCCGCCCCACGGAAGTTCTTGCCGACATTCACGAGTGACGATTGGTTCTTCAGCCCCAGGGGCGGGGACTGGGGCAGGCGGGGTGCGTACTTCCGGCTGCCGGGTTGACATGAAGTAACAGCGGCTCCTAGGGCGGCGGTAGCGGCTGGAGTCACAGCTTGGAGTGGGCCTCAGGGCTCAGAGCGAGAGGCAGCCTAGAGCGGCAAGCGGTGTAGCTGGCCGAGGAGTGGAGCGCAGTAGCCGCCCTGGCCCGTCATGGAGATGGAAAAGGAGTTCGAGCAGATCGACAAGGCCGGGAGCTGGGCGGCCATTTACCAGGTGCGGGAGCGCCCCGGAGCGCGGCAGGCCCTTCGCTTAGGCCGCGGGAACCTTCTCCTAGACCCCTGGGTCCCGATCTCCCCGGGGTCCCGCTCTCCACCTCGGCCCTGCGGCCTGGGGTTTTGTCCGTCAGCGGCACAGCTGTCCCCCGTCTCTCTTTGTCCCCCGGGTGGGCCTGCTTCTCGCCCGGGCCTCGCATTCTCCTTCGATACCCCACCTACCGCACACCCACCGGCCCGGGTGACCTCTCGGTTCCGGAGGCCACCGTCTACACGCGCGGCGGGAGTCCCTCGCGCCCCGACCCCGCCCCCTGCCTGTCCACCCTTTGTCCCCTGGGGTTGACTAAACATCCCCCCCACTTCCTTTTCTGGACGAGACCACCTCTGCCTCCCTTCCTTTGTCTCCCTGGGGGAAAGGCCTGCTCCCCTCCCTCTTTCATATTTCCTTTCCTCTAGTCTCTGTGTGCGGCGAGTCCCCGGGATGACAGTCCCCTTCCCCCTTCTTGTTCATTCATTTTCTGCCTATCAGCTGGCTTGCCTATTCCGTGCTTTGCACCGGGGATAGTGTTTGTGGAGCAGGACAGGCGAGACCCGACCCGGGTGGAGCTTGGGGTCGAATGAGGCTGTGGAACCCAGAAGAAGCAAATCCACTTCAGATGGTGACAAGTGTGACAAGAACAACTCCGGGCCGTGGTGGAGTGTGGCTGCACGGAGAGCCTGCTGCCCGAGAGAAGGGACTGAGGGAAGGGCTACCAGAGAGAGACATTCGCTCTGTGAGCTGAGGGGGAGAGGAGCAGACCGTGACATTGCCAGGCTCAGGAGACTTCCAGCGAGGCTTGCAGGACCCACTCCACCCGGGGCCAAAATATTACTCTTTTAGGCAGGGAGTAAGGTAGTCTAACGTTTCAACCCTCTAAAATGGTATCTTTCCTCAATGAACATCTTATCCTTTGGTCATGGCTGAGATGATCGTATCTTCTGAGACCTCTACTTGTGGGTTATAGTGTTTCATAAGAGTTGGGAAGGTAGTTTCTCACAAATCTATAAAACAGATTGAAAGCACGAAGAGGTCTTCTTTCTCAAGAAGGCAAATCTTCTAAAGAAAATATGTACTCTGATTAAATGTCATTGTGGGGGTTGTGAGGATTAACCAAAACCACACTTGCTCAGTATTTTAAATAACCGAGTACAAAATAGATTTTTGTTACTTGTGTAAAGAGAGAAGGCAGCTTCTTATGTTTTCAGCTTGTAGGCTCGAAATTTAGATTGTGAGATCCATCAACTGTAGTATTAAAATCTATTTTGAGCCTCGCTTAAAACAGAAAAAAAGCTTTAGGCAGTTCTTTAGTTAGTTGCTTGACTAACAAAGGCCTTTCTTTGGCAGCCTTGATTTCAAGTGTATTTGACAGGATTCTTTATACTTGGGCTGTAATGAATATTAACTTCTGATAGACTAATATTTATAACTGTAATCTGCATAAGTATGATGGATCAATATATAAAATTTGTATTCCATGCCTATTCTCTGTAAATTAATTGAATGCCACCAGTGACTTTGAGAATATGTAGCCAAATTATCTGTATCAGATCGAATGCAGTAGAGCCCAGAGTGGCTTTCCATGAATACTGCTGGAAGTGTTGGAGTTAATTATGAAACACTCTATAACTCATGGATGCATTCAGGGGAATCTTTTATACTGAAACTGACTGCATCGTAACAAATTCATTTAATTTGATTTCTTACAGTTTTAGGTCAGAGTGGCCTGACCTGACACTCAAGCATTGTTAAAACTCTGTTAAGAATACTACCAGCGTGAGACTATTGATCTTCAATTAATTCCCCTCATTGTACTTAAATTTCTCCACCACATTTAAATCCCACAAGTAATTAAGATGTTGGACCCCGCCCCGCAATGGATTGCCAGATTCCTGGAGGTGGTTTCTTTTGATCTTAAATATTGTCACTGTGGGCTTTTCTCACCTCTACCCTGTGAATATATTCCTTTTCTATAATCGAAATCAGAAGCTCTTTTTAAGTTGAAAAGTGGCTCTTTATCTTAACAATTGCAGCATGTTTAAAAACATAGAACTAAAATGACCTTGAGAGAATGCAAAATGGGTAATTTTCCAAGACATGTCAGCTTACCAAAGAAATGTGTCTACTGTTAGTTAGAAAATGGAAGTTGAAAAAAATTAATGTTTTTAGCATATAATGAGGGCAGTCTTATGTAAAGTCACATTTTGAAATGGTTTAGTCCATTGTAATTAGAAAAATATAACTTCTGATTAAGTCTTTAGAAGCTAGGCAGTGTAGTCATTTCTCATTCTAACTTCTTTTCTAATTAGAATAAAAAGATGCATACACTTGGAAACAAATGAGGAAAGAACAAAGGGTGAAGTGCTGAGTGCTGATGAATGTGGCAGCTTAGAAAACAAATGTTTCGGGGAAAGATTCTTTGCCAACTCAATTTGATAAAATGAACACAATCACATTTTAAATCTTTAATGGTAATAGCATAATGCTAATCACAATTTAGTTCTATAAAAAGTCTGTTTTGATAGCATATGTAGATGGCCTTAAAAATTATTTTCTAGCATTTAAATGGACTTACAGACATCTGATTTGAAAGTGGAAGTATACTGTATTCAGTGGGCCTTGTGTTTGAATTAGTCTGTCCAAAAGAGAGAGCTCAGATAGGGAAAAGGCATTGGTTTTAGCAAGCTATGATGAGAGAAGAGAGGGCTTAAATGAATGAAAAGAACAGATGATATGTGGCCGTCCATTTGTAGTTTAAGAGGGCCTGGGTCAGGTGTTTCACTCTTTTTCTCATCTCTAAAGTCTTCAATTCTCTGTCACAGTTCACTACTTTTCCATGTGAATCATTTGATTGCTTCAGATACAGGAGATCGCCACAGTAGCTTGTGACTTGAAGGCTAGATTTATTCCATGGTAGAGGCAGGCTTTGTAAAATGAACCACTCTTTCCAATTGACATTTGTTTTTATAGCTGCCTTCATGATGAAATACGATCCAATGCCTGATGAGGTTAAAACCATGTTATAGCAATAATGCACTAAAGTTCCTTACTGGCATATACAGCTTATGTTGTTATATTCCAAGAAGACCAGTATTAAGAATTCCCAATGATGTTTATTTAAACACCATTCTCTTTAGAGGGAAAAAAAAACAACCCTGTATTTTGTGCAAAGGAGAAAGATCTATACACTATGACTCACTTCACTTAAAAAAAAAAAAAAAGATAAACGGAAATGACATGGAGAGATTGGGAAGTTCTAGTCATCTTGAGTGACCCATTAGATCTAAATGTTCTTGTTCAGCCCTAGCTTGAGTGAACTAAATCTAGGTGTCTGATCATCACTTTGGAAAGGTGTAAAGGCCTTCGTAATTGTTGGTACTAAATTGCTAAATTAACTGGGAGCACAAGTAGAAATTGTGGAGGAAAAAACTTACTGCTAACATTATTTGACCTGTCTAGCATATTTATAGTAGATTAGTACTTTTGAAAGTAAGCAAACCATATCATATGGTTCTAGAAAGTTACATGGGGGTTAAGTGTAAATGGATAAATGGAAATGGATTTTAGCTGCTAATGACCTACCTGCTGCATTTTACATTTTAGTATGATTAGCTCCTCAAAACTTGTAAAAAAAATCTGGTATTGAATAATGTAGTTAATTGAATATATAGTGAATTTCATGATAGAAATGAATATGAAATTTTCCTCTGGAGATGTTTCTGACTATGAACTACCAAATGAACTGCCTTTTCTTTGGCCTTTTTTCCTTTCATTTTTAGGGGGAGAGATCTTTTCTGATCTTTTTGGTTGGAGAATCTTTTTGGCAAGTTTTGTTCTACACTGTGCTTTTAACCCCAGATACTTTCTCTGAGGCCTACCCAAGCCCAAATATATTTTGCATAATTTAACATTCTTCCCTATAGTGCTTATGTTAGTCCATGCCTGGTACTAACCAATACTGGCAGATAGGCTAGGCGTGTTCCTTTGTGCTGCCCATGTTTGGGAAACCTGGAATTCCGCCTGAGTCGTTGTTTTCTGTATGGTGTAGTTTGGCACCAGCCATTCCATGTAGAAATTTTGAGTACCCAGGAGTGCTGGAGACTTAGGAGTAGATCTTGATTCCCTCTAACGCCTTTCACTGGTCACTGTGGCATCCACCCAGTGGAATAAGTTCTCCAGTTTTGCCTGTAAGACTGCAAACAGCAGAAATGAGTGAAACTGGTCACCTATTAGTCTGGACCCTCAGCAGTCTCACTCCACATTTCCTCCTCCACCATGTATGTTCAAATATTGTTTTAAAACAGATCTGAGCCTGTCGCTCTTCTGTGCAACTACTTCTAATACTTTGATAACTCTGTTAAGGTCCAGGCTCCTTTGCGTGGCAGCAGGTTGCAATCATCCCCTTCCACGGAGCTTCTCCAGCCACACCACAAGGCAGTGTCCTCCCAGCACAGTCTTATCTAATTTCCCTCCTCTGTGACCCTGCTCAGCACTTGTCTAGCATGCCTGTCCCACTCCCTCTGGCTTGCACCTACCAGCTCAAATGAGTGTCATGTCCCGCTAGAGTTTTCTCTGTCCCATGTGTTTGTGCACAGCCTGGTGTACATGCAACCTGGCCTCATGTAGCTGCTGCTTTGTGTCCCGGGTCTGTCTGGAGCCCAGGCTTCCTGAGGCCACTTATCCCATGATCTCATTTGTCTTTGAGTCCTCTGCACCTGGCACAGCGAATGTTGGGACTGAATTGGTTAGCAGGACATCACTGGTCTGATTGTTTAAAGATGTATCAGGCATGGTTTCCTGGTCCCACTGGAGGGGGACAGTGACCCAAACAAGTGGATTAGCACACATTCCTACGAGCAGTAGAGGCCACTCTGGGAGAAAAATCACCGTATTTTGAGTGCTGGCCTGAGGAGGTCATTTAGTATTAACCGCTGCATGGCTTTGGATGAAATGTTTGACTTCTTGTCCAGTCAGTACCACCCGTTTGTCTCATAGAAACCTTGGATTTAACAACACATGTGTAGTTGGTACGAGATGAACTTAATAGGCAACAGGAAGATGACACATCTTTCTAAGTGTTGCTGAACTACTCTGGCCTCATCACTCTTGACTTGTTCTCACAAGCCTTCTAGAGGGGCCTTGTTTGTGTGTAGCTAGTTCATAAAGTATTTTTTGATTGTGGGATATAAAATATGGTTCTCCATAAAGTAGCAACCCTTACAAAGTCTACTTTTTGTTTTAAAACTATAACTGGTAAAGGCAAGTATTTTGTGGCCTGTGATCAGATCACCCTTAGGGCTAAAAGAATGTAATCTGCTTTCTGATGTCCTCAGCGAGCCAGATAGGGGTGCTGTGGCACACACCTGAACTCAACTACCTGGGAGGCTGAGGCGGGAGGAGTGTGACTGAGGCCAGCCTGGGCAGCGTAGTGAGACCTTGTCCGCAAAAAACAAGAACAAATTTAAATGACACATTAATGTCCTCAGTGTCGGGCTGTGAGTTGTAGTCTCAGCTTTAACCCCTGTTGTGCCGAATTGGGTCCTTTCTTTTACTTGGGCCCCGTCTTTTCTTTCGTAAAAGTGATCCTGGACTGACTGATCATTAAGTTTGAGCCAAGTAATAAAAGTCCTTAATGTACTCACAAAGAAAATTTAATGTTCCTGAAGTAATCCTTGTAAAAACTGCAATGGTTACTCAATTTTGTAAGGTGTAGGTAGGTACACTTAGGCTCAACAATTTATAGGCCAACCAGTGGAGTTAACAACTGAAAAGAATTGGGACTTTATTAACAAGGGGCATTAAGCATTTTTAATAAGTGGGCTTCATTTGCTTTGTGATGTGGGAAAATGAGTAGCCCTGGCACTTGTGTTTGCAGTTTTCCTCTGACTAGCCGTTGGGTGGTTTTCCTGTAACAGATAGAGGAACTGATTCTTAAGAATTTACGAAAGATTCAGCCCCAGCTAGACACATAGAGTGGCTACCCTTTATGTTGTAATTTTAGAAAGAAACCTACATCTGGCCTAGGCTTCATTTGAATAAGATGAGAGTTTATGCATCTGTTGTTTTGAGAAGAAAGTACCTAAGTCTCCGACACTTAGAAATAATGCTTCACTTTGTGTGGAAATGCTCTTCATAGTTTGCTAGCTGCTGCCTTCTTCCCTTTCACAGTAGCTAGAAGTAATCATGAGTATCTTGCTGACAGTTTGTAAATTTTGAATGTCTGCAAACTAGAAACAAGACCATTTGACATGAAAGTCCCCTTGTCCCCAAATAGCCAAAGAAAGGTTAAGCCCCCCAAGATGTATTGACCTTCAGCTCTGGTCACACTGTATACAAAATACTGCTACTTGTGATATTCATTCATATCCTCTCTGTCTCTGTCTCTGTCTCTCCATTTACAATTTTGAATGTTTAGGATTCTAAGGCAGTAGGTAAAGTTTTACAGATCCCCCATGATGCTTAGAATTGGTGCTTGAAGAAGTCAGCTTAACCACTTGTTGAAGCACATTTTTGAGTCCAAGTTCCAAGTGGTCTTGTGTCCCTAGCACCTTCTCTTTTGCATCTGAGACCTGAGACCTGGTTTGTTTGTTTTCTCTTTTCTAGATGAAGAAGGAAAATCCGGGGCTGTGTTTGTGGCTTTTGTGGGTGAGCAGCACCACTTGCAAAGAGAAGATGAGCATAGCAAAACTAGGTTTCCAGTTACATTTTAAAAATTCGTTAGTGATTAGAGAATCACTGTTATCTCTGTTAAGAGACATCTTTCGCTTGACTTTTTCTTTCCTTTCTTAATGTTTCTTATTGGCACATCTCTTCCTATGGAAGAATCTTTTTAAAAATTGCCATACTGATTTCTAGCAAACAGCTTTTGTTTTTTATTCTGATGGAGACTTAGAGGATTATACAGTATTGTGGAATTGCTTACAGGAAAGCGAACATCAAGTAATTATTCCAGTAGTTGAAATTCTCTTAAGAACATGGGTTACTTAAAAATGTCTAAGGATGAAATCACTTCTGAATATAACTTCACTCAATAAAACAAATAAGGAAGCTGCATTTCGTTAATATGGTAAATGAGCTTTAAATTCCCTTGACGGTTGAACATTTGTCACTGTTATATTTATCCCTTCTAGATTTTGTGCTGCTTTACTATTCAAACAGTCGGGGCTTAGTTTGCTTCTGGAAGGATAAAGGGAAAATATGCCTTCACTGAGTCATGAATATTTGTATGGCTAAATTTTGCACAGAGATAAAGGACCTCTAAGAAGGCATCCATTGATCTTCGTTCAGGGAGGATATTTTATTTTCGTTGTTGTCATCGTTTCCTTTTTTGTTTGAACCCTGATTTGAGCAGTGTTGTAACAGCTCCTTTGAGTCAAGAGCATTACCACTTGTTCTCCACTTCCTGGACACTCACTGCCAGGGTCTTTGGAGCATCCTTAGAGGTGATGTGAAGCAGATTGGTGCTCGGGTCAGGAAGCTGCATTCCGTCACATCAGGTTTACAGGCACAAAACCAAACATCAGGGGCAGTCCCCAGGATGTGAGCTGCTTTCGCCACACCTGAGGGTCAGGGAGTCCACATCTTGCTTCAGTTGGAGAATCTACATCCCCACAATGCTGTGTCTTCCAGGGCCCTGTGCGTACCAATCATGGTATCTTTCTTTCCTTTTTTTGGTACCAGGGATTGAACTCGGGTCCTTGTGTTTGCGAGGCAGGCGGCAGAACCACTGAGCTAAATCCCTGGCCTGATGGTATCATTTCTGAGCATTTCTAGATACCGCTTTGTCCTGTGGGCAGCCTTTCTTGAGTACATCCTAGGAATATTACTGCTGTTAGCAGCATTTATGTAGTCTGTTCAACCAGAAATACCTGCTCAAGTCTGCTTCTTTCCCTTATTTTTCTGCCTGCCATTGAGAACACTAGAAAATTTGAGTACCGACATTGAAACGTGAACAGTGGCATCTGGTAGGTCTGCACTCATC
This sequence comes from Heterocephalus glaber, assembly GCF_053883595.1. Taxonomy (NCBI): domain Eukaryota; kingdom Metazoa; phylum Chordata; class Mammalia; order Rodentia; family Bathyergidae; genus Heterocephalus; species Heterocephalus glaber. Next base: position 18,382,551 of record NW_028258410.1, on the reverse strand, counting down.
CTAACCACTGGCTTTCATCCTTTGTGAGCATGAATTTTCCCCAGAGAACTTATCAAAATGGTTTTCATGCAGAGGGAATCGCTATAAAATAAATTGAAGTTTATCAAACCTAGTACTTTTTTTTTGTTTTGTTTTTTGAAACAGGGTCTCACTGTGTAGTTCAAGCTGGTCTTGAACTCACTATGTAGCCCAGGGTGGCCTTAAACTCTCAGCCATCCACCTGCCTTGGCCTCCGGAGTGCTGGGATTATAGGCATACGCCACCACGCTGGCATTTTTGTCCCCCTAAGCCTTTTTTTTGCAATTTGTTCCACTGCTTGAGGGTAACAAATTTTGTGTTTCCCAACAGACTTTGTTTGTTGGAAGATGTTGCTTAGAAAGTAGGAAATAAGTAGGCGGGCATGGTGGCACGTGCTTGTAATCCCAGCCCTCAGGAGGCTGAGGTAGGAGAAGATCTCTTGTGTTTGAGACCAGCCTGAAATATATAGTGAGACCCTGTTTTAAAAGACAAATGAACAACAAGTAGGAAATAGGTGTCTTTAGAAGACAGTGTGCTTTGGTTTGCAATAGGCTCGGATTTCCTTAGCTGGCAGTGAGTGCAGCTGGAGAAGGGTATGGGCCATCACTAAAAATGTCCTGTCTTCAGTTCCAGGAGGTGGTTGCTCTTCTAACCATGTAAGAACTGCATGGAACGTGTATAAGTTACAGGGCAAAACTGAGCTCTAACAGTTTGCTTTGAACTTTTCAAATTAGTAAAATGTCATCCTTGGTAATGTTTATGTGCCAGGGCTGTTTTAGGGGGAAGAAATGATGTAGCTGAAGTTAAAAGATTCAGTCAGCATCACACCTTTAGTTTTGTAAATGCTTTTTAATGTTTGATTTTTGTAGGTTGATCATAAGGAAATGATAAGTATGTTAGGTTATTTGTGGTTTGAACTAATTTTAGTCTCCTGTTCACAGCTTGCTGTATGTCCTCTGCCATTAAAACATGCTTTCTAGAAAGACAGTTTTTGAATGTAGGTCATAATCTATATCCTCCACTTGGCTACATTCCAAAAAATATTTTCATGTACTTTGAAAGTCAGACAGTTTGAAGCACAGTAACATTATTTTAAAATCATTGATTCCTTTGGTTAATGACACCACTACTTTTCCACCAGGTATATTGGATCCTTTATAGAGGTTTGGAACTCTTGCTCCACCCACTGTGATTGAAAAGGTGCAGTAGATATTCCAGGGTTTTGGCTCTGCAGGGTATGAACAGGCAGCTTTCCTCAGCCTCTCCCTTTAGTTGGTAGCGCACTTGGTGCTCAAGGGCAGTGGCTTTTGTCTGTCTCTGATACTGGTTAGCCTTACACACAACAGCAGTTGTCAAAGCTGTAGTCCTAAGCTGCTCAGCTACCTTATCCATTCCACCCTAACATTCTTTGACCAGGGATGTGTGTGCTTATGGAAGAAGAAGGCTCAGGAAACCTGGGTTCCCATTCTGAGTCTTCCTCTGACTCTATGGCAACTTGAGGATTTGCATGCCAGATCTGTAAAATGGAGTCTTTACACCAGACTACCTAGTAGCATAGCCTGGGTCTAATTTCTATAACTTCGTGGGCATGTGAGGCATCCCAAGAGTGGAGTGACCTTTCTGGAAAAATTGGGGCTTCATGTCCTACTCATGCTGGATTTCATAGCATTGTATGGGTGTTCTTTGTTCTGTCATCTAAAATGGGGCAAAACTTTTAAATTTTCATTTTAACTCAAAATTTTAAGAACCCACTATTATGTCCTTTGAGACATAAAATGAGATCTTATTATAACAGTACTGAGTGCTACAAGGGTGAATGCAGTTCCCTTTGAAATTCTTAGGTCTATAGAGGATTGTTGGATTGTGTCAGTAGACCCAAATCTCCCATTCATGGGAGAAACACAGTCTGCTCCATGTTCTGCTCTTGTCCGGGATAAAACCCTCTACTAACTGACGTTTATCCAGTTCTGTTTTGTGCCCCAGGCTCTGTGCGAAGTGCTTTACATGTGGTGCCATTCGGTTACACACCAGCAGATGGTCTGTAATGGCAGGAAGCATTTCAGGTCCCTGAGCCTCAGTGTGCTCTGCCACATCTCTGGTGTCCTCAATCCAGTTTTAACACAGAAGCAGGGTGGCAGTGTGGCCCTGACTCTAGCTTCCGAATGTGTGGCTGAAGAGACCAGGGGTTGTGCATATCAAGAGGTCTGAAGAGGTAGTTCATAGCTTTTGACCTTTGTTGAGTTTTCTAACCTCTTACAAATTGACCACCGACAGCCCTGTTTTGCTTGGTGTATACAGTGTTCTTAAAAAAAAGAGGAGTTTAATTTTTTTTGCCATGGTTTATAAATCGAGAGAAATCACATACAGATCTGGATTGGGCAAGTCACTGAGCGCAGGTTGGCAGCCGTTCATTGAGCGGAGGGCACGGCTCCTTTAGGCGGCCACGTCTGCACTCATTTACCACGTCCCACAGTGGATCATACTCTCCTTGTCTGTGCGCACTGTCGGGCCCTTGGAAGCATTCAAGTTTGCAGCCCCCACTCCACGCTGTGTTCTCACCTGAAATTTAATGTTAGCATTAGAAGTTAGAACTAGCGTGATGCTTAGCTTTGTCCCTGCTTGGTGTGCCTTCATCAGATAGAGTCAGAGCAGAGGAAATGAATGCCCCTGACAGCAAATTCCAAGGTCAGATCATTGGCCAAGTGCTGTTCTCCTCTCTGCCCGTCCCCGTCTCCTCTTCATTCTTGGCCCCTTCTACTATTTTGAGGAAGTTGGAAGCAACCACCTTTTTTTCCACCTCGAGCAATTGAGTGTAACTATATTTTTGTCCTATGTTCAGCTGTTTCCATGAGGTATTTTTGGTGGCCAACCTAGAAGTTATATTGGATGAGCCCTATGGGAGTTGGTAAAAAGAATGATTGGCTCAACATGCTCACACCGAGAAACCTAAGAAATAATGTTTTTAATAATTCGCGCTGTGAGTTGGTTAGGAATGATACCATTTGTCATGTGTTTGAACTCATGGTCAGATGGTTTCTCTATATCTTTCCTACTAAGGGATGAAATAAATAATAACCATGATAAAAAGAAAACAAAAGTGTAGGTTGCAAGGAATACATATTAAAGGTCTCTTTATCCCTGTTTAACAACAAAAGGGCTAATTATGTAGCAAGGCTGGCTGTTTCTTTGATCCTTTCTGAACAACTATTTTATCCTATAGAGGTATGGTGTACATGACAAATTAGAGCAAACAATAAAGATGATCCTTGGGCCAGGGATTTAGCTCAGTGGTGCTGCCGGCTGCCTTAAAGTGCAAGGGTCCTGAGTTTGATCCCTGGTACAAAAAAAAAAAAAAAAAAAAAAAAAAGATGGTCCTTTACTATTATAAAACAATCAAGATCTCTATCCTAAATTTTCTACCTCCCCAAACAAAGCTGAATCCAAACAGACAAAACCAGCCAGTGTTTTAGGACCCTTGGGTCAAGCAGCAGATAGTGTAGCTACTTTCTGCTTTGTTATATGTATAAAATTAAAGTCAACAACCATAGACCCATTTCTTGGTGGAGATTTTCATCCATCTTTCTTTTGCTCTTCTTTTCTAGATTGTACATTCCTTCCTGGTGGGGCCCATACATTCCGTATTCAGCAAACACATGAGCAGCGACTGAAAGCCAGGCTCTGTGTCAGGCAGTGGGGGCAAGAGGTGAGCAAGACAGATTTGGCCCTGCCCTTAGGCATGGAATAGGCAGGATGACAAAGTGGCTGAATGGAGAGAACGCCGTAGGCCTAGGCCCCAGGTGCCCTGGGGACACTGAGAAGAAGAGCCAAGTTGAGGATTGGAAGCCGGCAAAACAGGTGGAGGATATCTGCAGGTGCTACCTGAGCAGCGAGCTGAAGGGCAAGGAGCTGTGAGCTCCCGTGTTCTCTGGACCTGGAGTCCAGGTTTACTCCGCCTGGCCCTTCTCTGCTCCGGAAGCGTGGGGTCCCATTTCACTTTCTTCCACTTTGGTCCTAAATTTCCCACCCTCTAAATTTATAGGTGTACATTCTCTCTCTCTCTCTCTCTCTCTCTCTCTCTCTCTCTCTCTCTCTCTCCTCTGCCGTTACTTTTCACCTTGGTTCCCACAATGACCCCTGATCCCTTCTAAGGGGTGGCATAGTGGAAGTCGACGTTGTGCCCCGTGTAGTGAAGGTGCCTGTGTAGCTGTTTTCTCCTGAGAATGAGGTCGGTTTTGTTGTCCGTTTTATAGTCCTGGAGCCCAAACCATAGTGCATTGCACTTAGAGGCAGTCAATCCTGTGTTCATTGAAGTGTAATGACTTTTGTTCAAGTATGTAGACACATAAACTTCAGTCTGTACAAAAAGCGGAATTATATTTTAATATATAAAATACAGATTTTCGAAAAGAATCTTCAAGTATTAGCCTGTCTCACTAAGGATAAATTTAAAATGTGCAGCTTCACCCCTGATCTGCAGCTGACATTGTGAGAAGAGAGATCTCTCGTATTTGTTGTGAATTTTAAGGAATATTTTTAATGATGTTGGCTGGCTTCTCCCATTCTGTGGTCTGTTTATTAGTAGCTCTCATTACACAGATGGCTTTGTTTGATTCGTTCAAGTCAAGTACCTTGTAAAATATGTTAGGTTTACTGATAATTATCTTTTAAATGGCTGAGCCATCAGCCTTAATTTTTAGCATTTTAACACTTCAGCTGGGATTACAAATTCTAAGACTTTCATGGTAACTTAAATGAAAAAAAAAAATCTTGAGTAATTCTGAATGATTTATTGATTGCTGCTGTTTCCCCACTCATATTAAACTTTTCTTGCCACAAAGAAGTAGTAAGAACTAGATATCTGCAGATGATAAAGTTGTACAAACATCTGTTCTTTTTTCCTTCTTTTAATTTTAGCTGTGAAGATTATATATAATAGTTTTTTCTTTTTTCTTTTTCTTCCTTTTTTTGTACTGAAGAGTGAATCCAAAGCCTTTGGACTGAGCTACATCCCCAGCTCTTTGTTTTTAATTTTTTGAGACAGAGTTTGGCTAAGCCATTAAATGGCTCAGCTGGGTGCAAACATGTCATCCTCCTGCCTCGGCCTCTCAGAGTGCAGTGATTACAGTTGTATGCCACCACACCTGGCTGATAGTTTTTTTTTAAATAGTTGTTGATTAACTGCAGTTAAAGGTCTGAAAAGGGAAAGTTTTCCTTACAAATGGATGACAAAGTAGAATAAAAGGAGTTTGGATGACTTTTCATGGTCGGGATCATTTAGTGTATTTTTTTTCTCTCCTGGGTTTATTTTGGAATCATTTATGTGTCACTGAGTGGACAGCATAAAACACACATGGCAGAAGAAGTAGATGTATGGGGTAGAAAAACAGTAGTTCATAAGCTTCTTGATAGAATTACCAAGACCAAGCCATGATGTGGCCAGAATGTTAGAAGGGGATGAATAATGAATAAGTATGGGTTTACAGAAGTGCGGACCTCGGGTAAGGCCCTGCTCAGGGTTATGCTTTGCCTTCCGCTTTGCTGAAGAGACTGAAAACACGTGAGGTGGGTGGGACAGATTTAGGGGTGAGTATGTATGTGTTTCTGCATCTTGGGATTCCATCAAGCTTTCCTCATCAGTAAATTACCATATTGCAGAATTGTTCAATTACTTGTTTTAAGCTACTTGTGTTGTGAATGGGCCTCTTTGCCCCACTCCCTACCCCTCTTAGCTTCCAGGCTCACAGGCCGTCTTCCCTTTCCAAGGCTGCCGGGCCCTGGGCCCTGGCTGTGCTCATGTGGACAGCCTGCCTGCTGGGCATCCTCGCCTCATTTCCTGGGAACTTCCTGGCTTCCTGCCTCTTCTTCCCCGCCTTTGACATTTCGCTAACCCCAGACCTTCCGGTCTCCGACTGCAGCCTCCTGTGCTTCCATATTCTCTCACTCAGTTCCTTCCCCTCCTCTGGATTTTCTCCTGCATCCAGACTTCCAGCTGCTTCTGCCCTTTCCGTTCCCCTAATCCTCACTTTCTTCCTTACACAGCTGCTTTAAATGCTGCCTCCCAAGCTCTTACCATCTGCATCCGGTCTACTCTAGCTGGGTCTACTCTAGCTCTGGACCAGCCATTCTCCTGCCTTTCTCTTCTAAGGCTCCTAAGAGCTGCTGGAGAAAAATCTCCTTTGGCAAATGCAGCATGAGAAACCCAGTCTTTAACCTCAGATGTCTCCCCCTTCTCTATAATCAATTGTCTGTCTCCCTCAGCTTTAGACCATCAAATTTGAAGCTTACCGCCACCCTTCCACTGCGTTTCTGTCACAGAAGGGAGCCTTTGTTCCTGTGTAAGGCACCCTTTAAATCTGGACTCCATACACCTTGCCATGTCACCTGTTCCAGTGTCCTGCTCCAATGGCTTACTCATGTCCTTTGGGATGTGTCCTTGTCCCTCCCTCTCTTTTGCCATCTTGCCTGGACCAGTTAAACATTCTCAGCTCCTTCCAAATAAGACCTTCCCTGCCCTGGGCTTGGTAGGTAGTTTTCTTCTCCAATAGAGATTTTTAAAATCAATCAGGCCCTGTGCCCATTGTTCCCCTTCCACAAGGAAGTTGGGCTCCACTTTACCAGGCCATTGAAATAATGTTTGACAGGGTAACTGTTAGCTTTCCCTTTGCTAAGCCAACCGATACTTTGCATCCTTATTTTAGTGCCATTCAACATGGTTCACCTCTGCTTCTTTTTTTTTTTCCTGTTTGCTTTTTGAATGTTCTCTGGTTCCAGTATCTCTCTCTCTCTCTCTCTCTCTCTCTCTCTCTCTCTCTCTCTCTCTCTCTCCAGGCATCAAAATCAGGACCTCGCTCTTGCCAAGCAGGTGCTGTGCCCCTGAGCTAAATCCCTGGCTTCTTTTCCTCCTTGTCTCCTGCTTCTCTGGCTAACCCTCAGTTGTGGGCATCTTGTCCGCTTGTTCCCTATCTGGGGGAGAACCTCAAGGGTTACCGTTGCTCCTCCTTCATCTCACTCTTTGTTCTCGGCTCGCTGCTTATTTGCCCAGAGAGCAGCAGTGGCCTTGAATTCTGTGAACACGCATGCCTCACCCCTCACGCAACCTGCAGAGGCTCCTGCGGTTCATGAGACAGTGCTGCTTTTATTCAGGGCCTTGAGTGCTGCCTCCTCTGCCTGGAACGCTCTGCCTTCACCTGGTTAATTCTTGTTCTTCCTTCCAGTCACATTCTAGTCTCCACTTTCGGAGACTTTCTCTGATTTCCCCTTCCCCAGCTCAAGGGTAGGTGCCTCTCCTTGTCCTCCCAGGATCCTCTTCTTTCCCTGTCACAGTGAGGTGTGTGATTGTTCTGTACTTACTGCCAAGTAGTCTGCCTGGTCTCATAAGAGGCAGGGCTGCTTTTGTTTCAGTCATTTGTGTCTCTGCCCAATATAGGACCTGGCTTATGGGAAGCACCCAGTAAGTAGTTTGTGAATGAATAGATGAGCTATGTTATTTAGGTTTATGAATTGGAAACTGTGGCTAACAGGAAGGTTTTGAGTTTCTGGTATTGTGTTTTAACTGTGTGTTAACTGACCTACCATCAGTTTACAGTACATTTCATTTTCTCTTTTCCCTTTTGGATTAAGTGTCTGAGTGTCTTGTACGTCCTGTTAGATTATAAGCCTTCTCTAAGTGAGAACGATATGTAATTCTTGTCTCCCTCACAGTGCTTCCCACATGCTTGCATTTGATTCACTGGACTAACCCAAGCTGTGTTGGCACTTGACAAATCTAAGTGTCATCCACGATCAGTCCTTGTCTTCATCAGTTGGTTTCAACCCCTGCCGTGCCCAGACTCTGCCACTGAGAAGGGACACTTTCCCTGTGGATTATTAGTCTCATGTTCCAGTGTGCCGACCAAATACGAGAGCTGTCAATGGCGTGCAGTGGTCTCTTGCATTCAGACTTCATAGCTTTGGAAGCTGGGACTGACCAGTGCTGACAGGAAGTAGAGGGATTTAGTCAAACCCAAAGAGCTGTCAACTTGCAGGAAGCAAAGCTCTCGCTAGCATATGATTTTGTGGTTGGTTTGGTAATCCTCTAGCAAGTCAAGAGCTAGACGAGAGTGGGAGGAGTGTGCTTGGTATCCACAGTTAGATCATTTTTCCTAAGTAATTTGCCTTTAGAGTTTCATTTGTTTGGAATTTCCTGAGATTTTGATCTTGCCAGAAAGTTCCCAGCAAAAATTCTGGGCAGGTGAAGCCTTTGCATTTGAAACTAAATCACTATTTTTAACTTTTTTTCTTAATATATTTCCCTTGGTACAGCCCTGAAGATTGTTGTATTATCTGTGGCTCTCAGATCTCCCCCGTCTTCTGGATCTTACAAAATGAGTGTTATTATTTGAATGGAGAACAGGAGGAAAGGCATAAAAATAAACTTAAAAGCCTTCTTGCCTAGGCAAGCTTGGCTTCACAGCTTGGAGCTAATGGCATGTCTATTCTTATGAAGAAGGGATATTTAGGGTTTGGCTTCTTGTTGCATTTGATTGATTTTTTTCAGGCTTGTTTTTTAACTGGAATTTTTGTATGAAAGTGATTAAGTTCAGAATAAAAGCACTTGATTTCACAATTTGCAGAGCATTCTTCTGTTCTTTTCCTACATGGAACCCCTTGTGTAAATGACTTCGAGCAAGGCGTGAACTGAGGTCCAGTGTGATTAGTGGCCACAGAGCAGACCTGGGCCCCTTCCTGGCCCAGCATCCTTTGCTCCTTTGCACCACTTCCCTGGAGCCTCCAATTGCCTTTTGTCAGAGTGACTGAGTTAAATGAAAGACATCTCCTCTCCTCTGCAGACCACTGCACTCACTGCCCTCTCTGCCATCTTGGTTAGAGCGGAGGTTGTGAGTCCTGGGTTTTGTACAGTGTTTTTAGACATGCCTTTGAACAAGATTGAAGGCTAGAGGTAGAGCAGTTGAGAACAAAGTAGAGTTCAAGCTTTAAGAACAGGGTTGTTAGCAAAGGTCCCATGAAAGTTGTTGCAGATTGGAAAACAGTGAACACTGAATTCCTCATATCGGGTTCTGACAGACTTTTGGGGCCCCATGTTGTATGCTACAGAGTCCCCACTCACGGTCATACTCTTTGTCCTGCTTTCCCCCTTTCTTGCTTCTTTCCTTACTACCCTCTTCTTCCATGACTACCGCAACAACCACTAGCAATTATGAATATGTCGGGTCTTAGGCTGCTTCCCTATAAGGATATAGGGCATGTAGTGTTGGCTATAGACGTGGTAACCAAACTCTGTGGGTTCTCCCTGTGTGAGCCTTGTGACCCTTGACTGACTGCAAACTAGCAATAAGCTGCTTTGTCTGGTATCTAACCTGTCATAGTTACTTTCTACCTCTGTGTTTAAGGGGATACCTACCCATAACCTGCCAATGCCAGTAGGAGACAGAGGATTGAAGCAAGCATGTGCTTATGTGGGTTGGAGTGATGTTGATAAACAGTGGAAAAACCAACTTCAATAACCTACAAAATAGAACAGGTTGGGGCCAGGGATTTAGCTCAGTGGTTCCAGCACCTGCCTTGAAAGTGCAAGGTCCGGGTTCAATCCCTGGTACCAAAAAAAAAAAGAACAGGCTGAGTCCATGAGTTGTTTTTAAATATCCTTGCCTAATCTGTTTTAAATGGAGAGGCCCCGTCTTCGGTGCCATGGGATACCTGACTTGTGAGGCTATAAATGGACTACTTACACAGTGTCCCCTTAGATCTTACTTTGGTCAGTTCACAGAACGATGTTCAGATGGACTTGTTTGATTGGCACAGGGTCAAAATGGTAACCAAGCATGAAAGTACAGGGAGTCCCTAATAGACAAATGTGTCATGCTTCAAAAGTTTGAGAGTTGGTTGTCTGGAACTCTGAATATATTTTTCTGTAGACTCAGTATTGTGAATGGTGGTTATATTCCAAGCTAGCCCATAGAACCTGTAAAATTTGCAAAATACTCAGAATATTTCTATTACTACAGTATGTAATTTGCTCAGAGAGTTACTAGGTACAGCAATAATTGCTGTATATATTAAATATCACACAGTACTGATTTTATGAATAAGAAACATTCTAGGTCCCACCTAGAGGGTAGTACTTCGGGCATGTGTACGTGTAGGGTGAGGTGTGTTTATGGATCCCTCTTCCCATGCAACCCAAACACTAAAAGTGGTTTTTCCCACTCCCAGTTAAATTGACTCCATGGACTCTGGAGTATAGGTGGATTCAGGGGCACAGGAATGGGGTTGGAGTCCTGAGGAACATGTTGAAGCTAGATTCTCTAGAGCTGGAGGGCAATGACAGGGAGCTCCCAGGAACACTTCTTGGGTCTGGCTGGCTTCATGACATCCTTTTGTTTTCTTCTGGGTCCCAAGGTGTTGGCCTGTTTTATTCCTAGGTTACCGTTTTTTGCTTTTGACCAGGTTTTTTGTCTATGATTGACTCTCTTATCAGCATCTCCTGTTGCTGAAATAGTCTTTTTGAAGCGTTCTAGTAAATTTCAAAGTCTAAATGTTGTTGCTGGGAGAGACTGTAGATGACTAATCTGTGTAGACTCTACATGTGTTCCAGTGTCATTCTCCTCCATTGTGTATCGCATTGCAGAAAATGATGGCTCTCAGACTTGACACTGCCTCCTTTGATGCTGTTTCTTATTTGAGATGAGTTTCCAGTCAAAGGGTTTTCACGAGAGGCCATGAAACCATACAGTGCACTTCCTACTCGAATGCTCTAAGAACAGCATTAATACACAAAATACCCTGTGGTATTTCAGAGTCTAGAATGAGCCAGAGACTGGATGAACCTCTGGAGAGGTAGTTTCTGTGGCCCCTGATGACTCTGTGCTTCACAGGGTACCAAGGAAGCTGATCTTTAGGGCAAGGGCCAGCAGCATAAGGCAGTCACAACGGAGGAGACCTAGGGAAGGACCTGAGTGGCACAGCTAGGCCTGGCCTTGGCTGTGTGTGGCATTTGTCTCTGGAGCTCTCATCCCTCCTGGATAGTACATTTTCCTCCCAGACCCACAGATGTTGCACCTATCCCCCATTCTTACCCTCCGCCAAACACTGCCAGTACTTTACCTAGTCTTCCCTTCTTGGCTGATGATGACAGCGGCCTGAGGTGTTGCCTTGTGGAAGCCGCCCTTAAGCCAGCTTGTGGAGTGCTGGAGGGCCAGAGGCGCCGTGCTAGTTCACAGGAGGCTTCTTGCCTCTGGCTTGCCGGCTGTTGCCTCGCTCTCAGTGGAAGGGGACAACCCTGCCCACCCAAAGGAAGGTTTGATGGACTGATTCTGGCAGGCTCGGTTTGTGAGGCTGGAGGTGGAACGGACTGCTCTGGAACAGCAGATTTTTTCCACAGTGCCTCTGGCAGGGGTTAATGTATGTTTCTGGGAATTTTTTATTTTAATTATGAGCACAGAAAGGGGGCGGATTGTTTAGCCATGGAAACTGTGCCATTACACAGCACATTCTGCTTTTAGCAAATTGTACCCACATGAGACTTTTGGTTTTTCTCTTAGTGCAATTCTTCTAAAAAAATGTCAATTATTTTGGGCTAAAAATCATTCAAGTTCTTAAGCCATTTTTCACCTGTGAAAATAGTGCTTCCACTTCCAACCTCATTAGTACCTAGGGACTAGGCTCAGGGCCCTCTACCATTGAACTGCACCTCCAGCCCTATCCAGCTGTCTGTCTGTCAGTCTGTCTGTCTATCTATCTATCTATCTATCTATCTATCTATCTATCTAATTTATTGAGACAAGGTTGCATTGAGTCACTCAGGTTGGCCTCAAATTTGGGATCCTCCTACCTCAGCCTCCCAAGTAGCTGGGCCGACAGGCATGTACCACCGTGTCAGGCTTGCTACATTCTTTTAAAATATATCATAACTCAGTTACCCATAAGATTTTGTATATTTTCTAATGCATTCTTTTTATGTTAGATTGATTTCTGCAGGCTTCTTGATGATTTTGTTTGGAAGATGTATTTTGTAACATAGAAGATAGCTTTATCTGTCTTGTTATCTTGATATTTGTTTTTATGCCACAAAGCATTTTTTCCCCATATTGAGAAATCCACTGAATGATTTTAAAATCAGTGTACACTTATGTTTACAAGTTAATATTTGTTATCCACCCTTGGTTGCACTTCCTTGAAGTTTTAAGTAATCTTCATCACTTGGCCCTCATATGGATTGATTGTCTCCTAACCTTATTCTTGAAATGGACATCTCAGCCTCCCACCTTCACCCTCTTCCCTAGTTCAATCTCCCCTTGTCGCTGGCCACTGAAGTTGACTTGAAGCCAATCCTGGTGGCACATGCCTGTAATCCTAGCACTCTGGGAGGCTGAGGCAGGCGGATCACAAGTTTGGATCTAACCCGGGCAACTTAGCGACCCTGTTTGAGTATAAAAAATAAGAAAGGCTAGGAATCAGACTCAGTGTGAAGGGCCTGGGTTCAATCCCCAGCACCACAAATAAATAAATAATATCACCTTCAACTGGTTCAAGGTCTTCAAATCTGTCTCTTACTCATGGGAGGAGATGTGATATGACCCTGTCCTAATTGAGAGGTTCCAGTGGCTTCTGGAGCCGAGAGTGTCACCACTTCCCTGGCATGAGTGCCTCGTGCCTGCCTGCATGAAGGCCTTGCCCTGCTTTCCTAGTGGCCTCCCGGGCTCCGCCCACTGCACATGCTCCAGAGGTGTCTTCAGCGCTGCATCTTCTGCCTCAGCCATCAGCCGCCTTTCCATGTAGCATGCGCCTCCCACTCTGCCCTGAGCTGTCTTTTCTGCTGAATCTTCCCCTCTTTGTTCTATCAGTATTCTTTCTCTGTGCCTCCTTCAAAGTTGTCATGAAACTTTGCCCTAACCCACCCAAAGAACCCATCACCCTAGGAGAGAGCTGGGATTTTGGTTAAAGAAAACAAGCCACCAGGGGGGCTATATCAACTTCTCATATGAAAAATGGAATTTTGCTGCATGCTGTTCCTTTTAAACACATAATAGCATTTTATATAGATTAACATTTTCATCCTATTATTTAGATATTACTTTCTTCTTAGCTCTTCCTATAGGAGTACGGGATTGTCCTTTACATCTTTGTGTCCTTAGCTCTCTATACACCTGCTGCCTGGCCTAGAGTTGCCCTGTGGTCTCTCCATTCACTGAGCCTTCCTCCATGAAATGATACGGACTGCCTCTTTTCCCCACGCCACCTCATCCCCCGAAAAGGAAGAGAGAAATTCCTTTAGATCCCACCCTGCCCATAACACCACAGCTGCTGTCCTGTGGGGGAAGGGGACGGTTACAGGTGACCAGAGAAGTGAGGTTCAGATCTGGATTTTAAATAGGTGTCAAGAGCCCAGATGCTGGCAGTTGAAGGTGTTTTTCCCTACAGTTAATTTGAAATGTGCATGGTTTTTTACCTCTGTAGCTCACTGTAGAAGTTAGTTGCTATAGAAGATGGACTACCTCTATCAATCCCTCAGAAGTGGTTGTGGAATTAAATAAAGTGTATCAGGGACTCAGCACTTACTAGTACCATACCTAATATTTATTCTTGAGCAGGAGTCCTCCTCCTCCCCACAAAGCATGGTGACATCATCTGTAAATTCCATAACAGGTGGCCCTCAAGTCCTTCAGGCTGTTGGTGACTGCAGTTGTTTGGCTGTGTCACATGCCCCAGATCTCGTGTGTAGTCATAGGAGGGAGACCAGCATGCAGCCGTCACACATACAAGGATTTTAGTTGTGGAGGAAGTCTTGTGGAAGAAGAATAAAAGGTGCCAGGAAAGTGTTTCAGAGGAGCTTGGAACTCATTTGAAGGGGCCACTGAGCACCACAGCGGGTCTGAAAGACAAGTGCCTTTGCAAGTTTACAGAGCACAGGAAGGCCTGTGGGGCTCCAGAGCACAAGGCCTCCCAGTATAACCACTCCACAAGTTAATTATTCACCTGTGAAGTTCAGTGCCTACCTTGGAGTTTGAGTTTTTTAATTTTTAAAGGTTTTCCTTTTCCTTTTTTCCATCTTTTTTTTTTTTGCGGTACTGAGGATTGAACCTAGGGCCTTCACACTACATCATCAGCTACAGCCTACGCCCTTTTTTATTTTTTATTTTGAGACAAGGTCTTGCTAAATTGCCTGGGTTGGGGTTGAATTTGCAGTCAATCCTCTTGCCTAAGCTTCCCAGAGTGCTAGGATTATAGGCAAGCACCACCATGCTTGGCTTTAAGGAATTTTCTTGTACTAGAATCTGGTCCTGCACTTTTACTCCTATTCCTTGAGATTTTATAAAATAAAATATTTTTTACATGTACCAAGTCCTGATTATATCCTTTTTTTCTAATCTCATACTGTGTCTCATGTTTATTGTAGAAAAAGAATAATTTTTTTCTTTATTGTTATCACTACCATTCACATATTTTTAATTGAAATGGTTATTGACATAATTGCACTCACAAGAAATATACAGTGCAATCTCTTGTGTGCTTTGTCCCCCACCCCTGCAGAACTGAGCTACAGGATCACAGCCAGGGTACTGACATTGATACAATCTGTGCATCTTCACATATCCTGGTTTACTTGTACCCATTTGTGTGTGTAGTGTCTGTTTTCAGTAGACTCCGGTATTAGTAATGCTATTTTAATGTGATTTAATTGTAGTAGTTTGAAAAGATTTTGTTCTCAAAGAGCATCTTTTCCCCTAAACATATCTGTCACCCAAGTGCTTTCCACTAAAGCTGTTTAAGACAGCATCTACCTGTAAGAGAAATGATGAGATAAAAAACAGAATTGTCCATTTGAATATACTTTTCCAGGCTGCTGATTGCTTAGAGATAGTTGATCCTACTTATAGTTTCCAGCCTGGCCACTAAAAGGTCCTCTGACTGGTTTCCGGCCTGGCTGGTCTCTAACCAATGGAGAACCATCTAGTAACATTCAAAATGGACTGAATTATCAGCATAACTGAAAAGGCCTGACTATGATAGACATATCGAGTTGCCTGTAATTCAAGCAGAGTAGAGTAAGTACAAGAATAAACAGGGGGCACATACCAGTAGCCAGGGAGGCTTTGAGACTTGCTCTTACTCCTGAGTGGCTATCGTTCTCAGGTGGTAATAGATTGTTTAACTCTGCTGACTACCCCCCTGTAAGGCAAAAAACCCAAAAAGATATTCCCCCCCAACGCTTTGCTACATATGTGGTCAGGTGATTTATACCTCCTAGGTTCCAGGGTTGCTTGAATTTTCTAAATGGAAATATAGTACCTTTATAATAAGAAAACATCCCCAATTTTCAATTGGAGGATATGGAAAGGAAAGAAACAGTAGATCTGAAAAATAAAAGGGAAGCTGTTTTAGAGTACATAATTGAAGTTGAGAAAGCAGGAAGAGGGCAGGAGAGACACTGATTGTCAGGTTGTGTGGGGTAGCTGGAAACACATGCATGTTGATCAGAAAGTGAGCTGGAAAAATGTTAAAGACAAGATCAAACAAAATATGCTAGTCTCAGAAAGTTTAATATTGTATCTTTTCTCTTGTATGAGAAAGCAAATATATAAAAATGAGAGATAACAGGAAACTAGAAGATAGAATTTTAAAGATGTGGAAGGGGTTGGGGGGAATGGAAAGAAAGGGAGAAGTAATAGATGGAAAATAATCAGGATATGTTCTACGCATGTACCAATTCCCAAAATGAACCACACTATTCTGTATCACTGATATGCACTAATAAAATACACACACACACACACACACAGGACCAGGGACTCGATCTGAGCAAAAGAAAGGACCTAGAAGAAAAACTAACTAAGTATCTAGCGTTTATTGAACATTGTTTTGGAGATTCTAGTTAAAGTAATAAGCCAAGAAAACTGGGAAAGACAAAATTGTTCTGTTTGCCAACTGATACACTTAGATGAAGGTAGGTTAGGTGGCTGGATAAGAAGAGTATATTGATAGCCAGGCATGTTGGTGCATGCCTATAATGGCAGCACTCTGGAGGCTGAGGCAGGAGGATTGCTGTGAGTTTGAGGCCAGCCTGGACTACATAGTGAGTTCAAGACCAACCTGAACTACATAGCAAGACCCTGTCTCACACCCCACTCCCCCCAAATTACAGGGTGATGTACATAGTGTTATCCTTTCTGTGTAAAACAAACAAAAAGAGCTCATTATTTATGCCTGCGTGTTTTTGAAGAAAAAATAGGACAGCAGAAACATACAGACTATTATCATTGTTTTCTTAAGATTATATTTTGTGTTGCATACATTGGGCATGTTATTTTTATAATTTTCAAGGAGGAATTTTATAAGTGATGAAATCTTCTGGTAATCTCTGGGCCAGCCTGGGCTATATACCAAGTACTTGTCTCAAAACAAAAACAGAGTAATGATTATATATGTACATATACATATGCATATCTGTGTGTCTTGGTGTTGGCCATTTTGGGTCACTCTCCTCCCATCATCATTACTCTTTCAATACATAGTTTCAAATCTTCATTTTTTAATTTCAGAGAAGTCTTGAATTAGTTGTCACTTTGATCTTACATTGCTTCAGTTCCCTCTTCAGGAACTCAGCCTATTATGTGTATGTTTGATCTTCTTTGCATATCAACTGTTTCTTTCACGTCCACTCATATTTTTTAAAAAAATCTTCATTTAAGTTTTTTCATATAATTTTAAACTATAGGAAAACTAGTAGTATAAGGAACCAATTTCTTTTTTACCTAAGAAATTTCCCCCTTTCTGTTTCTTTTAAGGCAGTAAATTTTGGTTTATTTGTTCTAACCTTCCTCCTAATTCTCATTTCTGAAAATAATTTTTCTCATTTTTAATGTTTTACTAATTTTCTTTTGCCTGTAAGATCTTTCTTTTACCAATCACTTTATTTCTTTGATTTCTCATATAAGCTTCTGTCATTTTCTTAATTTCTTTTCGCTGTTCGATTCGTTTTCATCTGTTGTGGCCATCTCTAGCTTGCTTTTATGTTTTATAGGGATATTGTTTTTTCTTTGTTCTCTTTCTTGTAATGTTGTATGGAACTCAGCCACTCCTTTTCTGCTGCCCTTTTTTTTTTGGTACCAGAGATCGAACTCGGGTCCTTGTGCTTGCAAGACAGGCAGCGGAACCAAATCCCCGTTCCTTCTGCTGCCCATTTTTAAGTGAAGAGTTCCTCGGAAGTTTTATGAAGGAAAGGGTGGATCAGGATGGATATTCCAGCCCAGAGCCTCAAATTCCCTCTTCAGTGCCTTTGTGACTTTAAAACGACCTTGCCCTTCCTAGGATCTGCCTCCTCTGTACTTCCTCCCATCCCATCTTTTATCTCAGCGAGTTCTTTCCTTTGCCTCTTTTGTCCATATCTTGCTCAATCTTTTGTACTCCCAAGTTTCTTTCAGTGCAGAGCTTTGTCCTAGCCAGGCATTTCGGTTGCTGTTCTGAGAGTCCTGTGGGGCACAGGCCCGACAGCACCTCGGCCGAGGTCCCAAGCTGCCACCATCTCCCCAGCACCCCAAAGCCAGAATGATCACTCTCAACATGGGTGATGATAGCATTTCCCCGTGTAAGTCTTTTTAAGACTTCCCTTTATGAGAACTTTTAAATATATAGAAATAAAGAGCTTAGTATAATAACCTCATAATATATATAGTACATATATATAATCATTACTCTCAATAATTATGAGCTCATGGCCCACCTTTTTTCATATGTACCCTCCACCAACCTGTTGCCCTCTCCTACCATCATAACGAGTGCTTTTTTTCAAAAACGAAAAAATTCATTGCTGTGAATCAGAGGAACCAGCCCCATTTCTAGGCTTGGATTCAGGGAAGAAGGCAAAATCTTAACAGCAGAGATGCTACTGTCCAGCCTCTGGGCCAAGGTACGTGGATCTGAAGTGTAGTCAGAGTCCACTTCTGGGGAGCCGATTGGTGTGGTGAGCTCTTCTGTGCAGAGGAGCTGATGAGACTGTGCCTGCCTTGCTTAGCAGTGTTCACAGCAGGAAGCTCAGTGGAGTCCTGGCTGGGCCCTTGTGTCCCGTGCTGGTGTCAGTCAGGTGTGCTTCAGGCTCCCTGTAAAAGTCTTTGTTGTCCCAGCCATGGTATTAGAGGGAGGTTGTGGGGAGCCTAGATCCCGTGTCACAGATTGTGGCCTCCTCCAGGAATGTGCCGCATCAGAAAATGATGCTGCCTGTGGGGAAGTAGGGGGGAAGAGGCATATTCTTCTGAGAATTGGTTCCCTCACACCCAGCCATTCCCTGGATCTCACAGCAGGAAATTACTCAGGACTGAAATGACCCATGGACCTGCTGTTGAAGAGGTCAAAGAGAGTGGAGCTCTCACAGCGGGTGTGGTTGTTGGTACTTTCTTACCCAGTTATTATTTTGTTTTCCACCGTCATCCTCATGCCGTGGTTTCTTAGTCCAAACCCACAGCATTCACCTCGCTTCTTCCTCACCTGTTCAGCATACTCATTCAGTGACTCCTGACCGTCAGCAGGAATTGTGTGGCCATGAACACACTAGACCTTCAAGTGTCTGCTCCTTTGAGCTGTGCAGGAGGCTCCTTTCTCTCTCTTCTGGAAAGCTTCTCCAGCCCTGTGGAGCAGGAGCTAGGAGCTCAGCAGTGCTGTGTGTTCCTGGTGCACCCCTGGGCCTGACCAGACAGACCTGGGCCACAGGTCGTTGTAGTGCAGTGCAAGCTTGCTCTTCTCTCTGACCTTCTGTTTGATGGCAAGAGCTCAGCAAGCGAGCTGGCCAGCAGGCCTCAGAGTATGTGCTGATAGATAGTACATCCCTCCTCCACCCTGGCCCATCTTGCTGAGGTTTCCTTTTAAGCAGCAGTGCCGGAACAGACTAGAGGAAATAGCTTGGACATAGCTGTATGATCTGTTTCCTCCCATTGATGCCAGCCAAAGTCTGCAAGGTCAAGTGACAGTCACTACTGTGACTCTAAGATCTCCCTTTCTGTTGCCCTAGATGAGACTCCTCCAGGTTACTTCTGAATTCACTACTTTCATGTTTTCTAACTAACCTTGATGCCTTTCCCTTCTTGTAGAACAGAATGCCTCTCTGATCAGAGCTTTCTACTCAACAGTGCTGGTTTGTGGCCACAGGCATTTTCCACTCCCTGACCCCAAATGGGAGCTCCTTGAGGACAGGGACCATGATGTGATCATCTGCCCCATCAGCACCTGGCCCAGCTTGAACTGGGAGGACCAAAATTGGCTGCAGGTTTCATGATCCGCCATGGTCTTGACTGCTGGTAACCCTCAAAATTTGGCTTTGGCATCTTACTATCATCTTAAAGAATGTACTTGCATGGTAAAACCAGTTACTTTCAAAAGAGTTGCAGTTCTGGCCTTTTAACTATTCCTGTCCTCTAATAAACATATCTTAGTGAGATTTTATCCTGTTTGCTCTGAGTAATCTTGTGAAAATTGATTGTTTAGCACAATAGAAAAATACATCTTAATAGTGATTTTTTTTCAAGTTTATGAATTGCTGCTCCATGAACTGTGACTACATTTAGAGTTTCCAAAGTTCTTCGTTCTTCCTGATTTTTGCAGGTCCTAGGGATTTATTTTCTTACTAGTCTGACTTAGATGTTATCATTTCATGAGCTTTGGAGGAAGAGTACATAGCTAATGTGTAATAACTTTAAAGAATATTACCTCTGCAATAGCTGTTTGAAGGCCTGAGTTATTTATGTAATAGTACTGACCCCGGATCTGTATCTAGTTATATGTGTATGGATTTTGTTTCCTCCATAATTTCAGTTGTAGCATTGAGATATTGAACAAACCCTCTTAAGGAAGGATTTGGCATCCATCAGCTTTCACAAGCTTCTTAAAATTGATCATATGTTATTAGCAAAGGTTTCATTGTATAGACAATGTGCTTTTTATGTGTTCAGCTCTAAGAAGGCAGACAACCAACAGATAAGCAGCTGTTGCCTGAGGCATGTGACTGACTAGAGCGGGTAAAGAGACAGAACTCTTTAAAAATTGAATTTTACTAAACATGTTGAGGAGGGTAAGGTGTGCTAACCTGTTCACATTTTGCTGTTTTATGCAGCATATTATTTGAAGTAGTTACTCTGAATGTAGCTTTTTAATTAAACAAACTTAATAAAATTTGCTTTACCTATATTTAGAAGTAAAGCAACTATCATGGAGAGAACTGGGTTGTTTTTTTCAAATTAAAAAAAAAAATCTAGGGCTGGGGATTTAGCTCAGTGGTTCCGCCACCTGCCTCACAAACACAAGGTCCTGAGTTTGATCCCTGGTACCAAAAAAAAATAAAACAAAAAAGCAAAAAAAAAACTTCTATGAACATAGTGAACAAAAATGACTTAATGTTTTAACGATTTTCTTATATTTTACTGCAAGTTTATACACAAAGTAATACATGCCAGATAAATATAGGAAACCAATATTTGTGTCAGAGCCATTCTGCCTATTCTTTCCTTAGGGAGGAAGAACGAAGTAACAATCTTCAGCAGTACTGTTGTAAATTTTTAAAAATTCCATGCATTTTAATCACTTGTGTTTCCCTTGATCATTAATTTGCTAAATATGTGTGAAGAATGAACCAGTCTGCATCACCTTGAAAAACAACTCCACCTAATTGTAAGGGTCTATCTGTCTCTGAAAAGTAGTGACTTGTGCATTCTGAAACCAGAACAGCCAGATGCAGCTGCGTTTTGTTACTGTTGGAATCCAAAGAGAGGGAGGAGGATGCAGCCTTTGGAGCTACTGTAATATACAGACGGGTGACAGAGAAGATGGTGGAACCGTTTAGCTGACCAGTCCATGGCACTTGTTCTCAGAACAGTGCGAGAAGCAAAGGCAGTTTAATGGGCATAGGTGAAATTAAACTCTAGGAGGATTAAGGTGTAATATTTAAAAAAAAAAAAAGGAACCATTGCATATTGAGGAAGACTTTTTCCTTTTGATGCAATAGAGGAAATTGCAAAGGAAAAGGTCAATAGGTTGGAATACATAAAAATTTAAAACAATTTTTAAACTTTTTTTTTTTTTTTTTTGGTTGGTACCGGGGATTGAACTCCGGTCCTTGCGCTTGCACAGCAGGCGGTGAAACCACTGAGCTAAATCCCCGGCCCTAACTTTTTAAACTTTTTATAATACAAGTAATGCATATTTGCTTTAGAAAAAAATTGGAAAATAATAGAAGATAAAAATCATTCAAGTAGTGACAGCATTCATATTGTTAGAGCTGTGTTTTCAGTTTTGTGCTTATCCTCCCACACTCAAATTTAATTTTCCATACACAAAATTTTTTAAATGTGCAAACAAGCTGTAAAAGTAATTTCTAACAGACAAGAATTGATCCCTTTATAATATGTAAAGAGCTTATAGGGGTAAAATTAACACTAATATCCTAAAAGATAAGAGGCAAGGGGCAGAAACAAATCACTACCTATATATCTGCCAGCAGACACAGCACGGTTGCCAGCCAAGTTAGGCTACTCTCTTGAGATTGTACTTACTGTGCACCCAAATGGCTGTTAGAAAGGACACACATAGCCAGGCAAGGTGATGAATGCCTGTAATCCCAGCACTTGGGAGGCTGAGGCAGGAAGATTGCTGTGAGATCGAGGCCAACCTGAGCTACATAGTGAGTTCAAGGCCAGCCTGAACTACATAGCGAGACCCTGTCTCAAAAAAAAATAAAGGTCCAAGCACCTGGCATAGATCTATTAAAGATTAAATCATTTTTTTAAAAAAGGACACACATATCTCATACAGTATTATCATCTGTATTATTTTATTAAACACTTTAAAGTAGAATATTGCCTGGGATTTACCTCAGTGGTTCCGCTACCTGCCTCGCAAGCACAAGGTCCTGAGTTCAATTCCTGATACCAAAAAAAAAAGTAGAATATTCAAGATATAAAGTTTAATGTTCAGAGCCGGGGATTTAGCTCAGTGGTTCCACCGCCTGCCTCGCAAGTGCCAGATCCCAAGTTCAATCCCTGGCACCAAAATAAATAAATAAATAAACAATAAATAAATAAAGTTAAATTTTCAGAAAACATCTTGAGAAAAAAAAGATAATGTAAGAGAATGTATTTGTCAACTTGGCAATAGACCATGTTTCTTAAACATGATACCTCCAAAAAGCTATAGAAAAAGATTGATAAGTTGAACAACATTTAAATTAAGACCTGTTCATCAAAAGACTACATTAACATTAATTAGGTTATTTGCAAAAGTAGTCACAGACTTCTCCCACTCCATCTACAAGCTCCTTTGAATGTAACTCCTTTTCAGAAGTGGACTCTCTTTCTGCATCTTTCATTTGTGCTTGGCCAGGTGACTTGCTTGGCCAAAGGAACAGTGGCGATCATTGCTTCAACTTTGTGGCTTGGCCCCCCTTGCCCTGGTGGAGTATTCTGTGGTCATCCCCTTGTGAACAAGCCCACACTAGCCTGTGGGAGGGAAGCAGCATGAGGCCCAGTTACCAAGCATCAGATATACCAGAGAGGCTACTGGGCCACCAGCTGATCACAAATGCCAGTGTGAGCCCAGCCATCATGACATCCAGTTACAAGCCACCCCGCCTAAACAGCCTGAAGGCTACAGATCATGAGCACATACGTAACCACTATGTTTTAGAATAGTTTGATACACAGCAAAGGCTCATATACAAAGACATTTGCAATATATACAACTACCAAAGGACTTGTGCCCAGAATAATTAAGGAACATTGTGCGTCCTTAAGAAAAATTCAGGCAACCTAATTGAAACCTAATTGGGCAAAAGTTGCGTACTGTATGATTCCGACTATATGACATTCTGGAAAAGGCAAAATCATAGAGGTAATAAAGAAGATCCTTGACCACTGGGAGCTTAGAGGGAGGGTGGGATGGATGGGTAGATGGAGCACAGGGGGTCTTTAGGGCAAGGATATTGGCCATAATGTGTGATAGCTGTATGTGTACCACCTGGCACCACGGCTCTTAGGCACATTCCAGTGCTAGAACCCTTCATTTCCTCCCCAGGAAACAGAGACAGATGCAGGTGCAGAGCGAGGCTCTGAACCTTTGATTCTGCTTTGTAAGAGTGACCAGCTCCCTGGTGCAAGAAGGTGGGGTGGCTTCAGGTCCCCTGTTCACTTGCTCTGGACATGCTGTTATATTTTATTCTTCATCCTCTGTAATCTTGATGCATAGTCACAATCTATTTGTGGGGGCCGCCTGTAGCTGCTCCTCCTTCAGAGCCTATTTGTCTAGCTGGCTTGCTGGAATGCAGGCGCCACGGTGGCAGAATTTCTGTCTCCCTTGCTCATCTTCATACCCGCAGTGCTTGCGTGCACTCGGCGCAGTTAGTGTTGGCATGAATTGAAGGGGCTCAGACATTGACTGTAAACCTGTGTCAGTAATCCATATGCACAGAATTCTGTGGAAGGCTGTGTGGAAGAGGTCGATTACTTGCTTCCTCTCTTGCCCACAGTGTGGTCTCACAGAAGAACTATCACTTCAGGTGCTTTTGGTCATGTCTTACTTTTTGTTCCTTCTTCATTCTCAGTGTCTCAAGTGGTATATAGCAAAGCACACCCATCTAGAAGGTACTTCATAAACTTACTGGTTAATGATAATAGTACTTGTGCCTTTTCCTTGGTTCTGGTTAGCAGAATCTTGTACTGCACTTGGAATACTAAAGAAATTCTTAACTTTCAAAGCCCTTTTCATTTTGACATTCTATTTTCCCCCCATTTACACTGCTAAGTTAGGCAGAAAAGTACACCAGTTTTTTTAAGGATGGTTGGAGTATCATTGCATGGGTTTCTGTGTTGCCTTCCTCCCTGGGACCTTGGAGGGAGGAAACTGGTAGTTTGGTTCTGGTAAGGGAAGCTGGGACCCTTCCACTTTCAGATGTGTGTGTCATTAGGCAACCACCCTCTGTCCTTCGGCTGCTAGCCTCTGCCCTCCAGTGAGAGCCAGGGCCCCGGGCCTAAGATTCTTCAGCTGTCCTTATGGGCAGAAAGTGAACAAAACAGAAGTGAAAGTAGATTTAATTTTTTAGACTGTCCTCTTACAGGAATAGTTTTGTGGTTCTCAGCATTTAAAAAGATACTGGTTCCAATATGTTTTATTGACATCAATTACTGTAAGTCTGATTCATTTTCTGCCTATTGATTTTTTTTTCCCAAGGTGAAATTCATGACATTTAACAGAAAACATAAGCAATTTTTTTCAAAACAGACACCACTCAGGACTGTAAAAATGAGGTTTAAAGTCAGGGAGACTTGAAAAAGCAGTTTTTATATTTCTTTGCTCTTGATTCTATCCTATTTTTTGTGTAAATAATATGAACAAAGGCTCCAGTGGCTCACTGTACTATAGAATTCAGAATGCTATTTCTAAATTCTAGTTTAAGACCCAAAGCCATCTTTATTCCATTAAAGTTTTTCAGTATAGAATATGCTTCTGCATATTTTCTACTTCTGCAGTATTCTTTTTTAAGACAGGATGCTCCATTTCCAGACAAGTCACTTATGCATCTGGAAGATAATTTTCAGTTCTACACCAGACCGTAGGGAATCAACAATACCCATTAACATAATTATGGAGAGCAGCTTGGGTTTGTAAATGACTTAGGGTCACCACCAAGGACAGTGGGCCCCCTTTTTATATATTTTTTTTTCAATTTTTTTTTTTTTGGTACCGGGGATCGAACACGGGTCCTTGCACTTATGAGGCAGGTGGTGGAATCACTGCGCTAAATCCCCAACCTAAATTTTTTTTGTTGTTGTTGGTACTGGGGATTGAACTCGGGTCCTTGCACTTGCATAGCAGGCGGTGAAACCACTGAGCTAAATCCCCGGCCCATCCCCTTTTTATATTTTTAATGGTTTTGCATTTTGGGTGGCTGTATAACCACAGTGTTTTTTAAGAATTAAGTAATTGACTGTATTAAAGCTCTATTAAACTTCCAAATAATATTACAACTTGCTATAAAGCTTCTTTATTTCCATTATCTGGAGCTTTACTCCTCCCCTCATGTGTCCTGGTGCTGTGTATGTCCAGGTTGGGCTGCAAGGTCTGTCCTGTGTCTCTAAATTGCTCCCTCGTGTTTCCTTTTTCTCCATGCTGCAGCCTGGGTACCTGCCTCTGCTGTTTTCCAGTCCTCTGACCATATTCATCATCGAGCTTATGCTGTCTATCGAGACTTTTAAAAATGTTCAATGATCATCAATTTCATGACTAAGATTTCCCATTTGTTCTTTTCTATCTTCTCATTCTGGTTTTATTTCTTCCTGCTTTTATCCTTAGTATCTTTGTCTACATGATTCTTTCATTCATCCTTGATCTTAAATATATTTATCTTTACAATCCCTGACAGGCAGTACAACAAACTTCGTGTGGAGTGGATTTATGTTCTAGTTGACTTGTTGGTTATCTCTTTTAGAACTAGTTGTCTTCTGTTTTTGTTACCCTACTTGCAGGTCATTTCTCATTTGTTCTTGTTCTGTTTTTTGAACCTAGCTATGCCTTTGTGGTTTTCCCTAAACTTAGTGATCATTCTTTATGTTTAGGGCAGAGATCGTTCATCAGAGCATGAAACTGGCCCTGCTATCACCACCAGAAATTCCCCTTGCCAACTCTGTGAAGGATGTTCCACACCCCCATTTCTCCCTCATCCTGGCTTGTGAGGAAATTTGTTAAGTGACTTGATTTTTCTTCTGAGCGCATAATTGTTCTGTTAGTGATTTGTAGCTCCATTATCATTTACCCTTAGCCCAGACCAACGTGCAACACGACCCAGCACCTGGAGCTGGAGGGATAGTGATTGTGTGCTGGATGATTGAAAAATACAGTGAATGTTAAAAAAAAAAAAAAAAAAAAGACTTGCCGGGGATTTAGCTCAGTGGTTTCGCCGCCTGCTGCGCAAGCACAAGGACCCAAGTTTGATACCCGGTACCAAAAAAAAAAAAAGACTTACTACAGTAAAATACACATTGCCAAGCATGATATGATTGTGTGTTCGATGTGTGTGTGTGTTGGGGGGGGTGTTTTAAGGGGAATTAATGGCACTGTGTCATTTACTGTAATAAATTTTAAAAGTTTAAACATTTATCATATTGTTTGATTATCCCTTGTATATTCTTCTGCCTTTCCAGTGCTGACCAGTTTTGTTCCCCCCTCCTCCTTTCTTTCAGCTACCCTGTCAGATTCTTAGATGGTTGATTGGCTTTTTAGCATCTATTTTTACTCAATACATAGTCATTTAAAATTTATATCAAGACCGGCTTGGTATTGATTAGCTAAAATTTAAGCTTTTTCTTTACTATTTAAGCATTGTAGTTTATTTTAAAATTTAATGATACTTGAATATATTACTGGTTTATATTGATTATAAATGTGTAAATAAAATAAAAATATTTTCTTAAGGGTTTCATTTGTCTGTTTTTTGAGGTACTGGGGATGGAACCCAGGGCCTCTACCATGTTGGGCCTGCACCCCCAGCCCCATCCTGAAGTTTTTGTAGTAAGTTATATTATTCCATTAACTTATGTTTAAAGGATACAGCATTGCTTTTTATGTGAAAGACATTTAACATCTACTGATTTTTTTTACTTCTTAGAATATATTTTGCTGTATGGAAATTTTATGTTCTCATTTATGAGATTTATGATTAGCAAAATTTACTCACCACACATTACTCTGAAGATCTCATGTCCAAAATCTTAGGTGAGCCACACACAAACCCCCATTTCTCTATGCATCTCCTTATTCAGTGAGGACTGCAAGAGTCCCAGGAAGCATGTGTCCTACCTGTTCACTTACTGCATTTTAAATTATTGCCTTTACTATACTTCTGCATTTCCCTTCAGTCTATCTCTGCCTGTCCATTTCTGAGAATTAGTAGTTTCCCTAAAGTACTAGGTAATGATTTGAGCAAATCAGATTAGATAACCGCTTGTAGAATAGGGGCTTTGGGGAGGGGCTTAGAAGATGTGATGGGTGCTAAGGGACTGTGCAGTTCCCAAACTTCTAGCAAAGAAAAGGTACCATTGGAGTTTTATTTCTTCCTTTAGACTCAGAACAAAAGACCACTTGTCAGGGTTGTCAGAACCATTCATAAATAATCCTTTCTGCTTTGAATGTGTTGTAGTAACTATTTTGGTACTATCTTATCAGGATGCTGTGTGGGCCAATTGTAAAAACAAAACAAAAACTCAAAGAATTTCCATTTTGTAGCAGTTGAGAAAACGAATGGAATCCCATATTTACTTACACACACTCCCCTCAGGAGCATTTCTCTTCTGTGAAGTGAAGCATGCTGGTCTAGAGGTAAGGAGGACTCGGTGTGCTTTGGGAGCCTGCGGTAATTCAGTGGACAGAGTTATGTCGAGTGCTCACTCTGGGCCTGTGCTAGGAGGTGTCAGGTAAGCAGCTCTAGCCCCTTTTTATCAGACCCCTGATGCTGGCAGGAAGCTCGCTCTACCTTCTCCTTAGCAAATTGTTTTAAAATGAGTAATGCATTTTACTGTGGAGCCAGTAACAGACATTCCCCCAGTTTCAAGACTGGAGAGAAGGATGTTAAAGCCAAGATTGCTATGTTTCATTTAATGAAGTGCTCAATAAAATCACAAAAACATTTCTGCAAGGCTGGACTGTATTTCTGTATCTTTTTAAGAGAAAGAAACATCTCAAATCAAAAATTGTTGCATTTTACCAAGTTTTAATTTTTGCCTTGTTGGATTTGGGAGATATTTGCGTAATGGATTGTGAGCTTTCATTTCAGAATAAATGCAAAAAAATTTGTTCACTTGGGCCTTAATGCAGTTACCAGATTTTTACTACTTACAAAGCTGTGCCTTTGTACTCACTGAGAGGGCGACCGTCATCTTATTAACTAAGGCTGGGAGGGAGAAATCAGGAGCTGTGCCTTCAGAAATTCTTAGCTAACGTGGTTTCTGGCCTACTTACTTTCTTACCTCTTAAGATCTGCAGCTCAGCAGATGCTTTGTTTAAGCTTTATCAAGTATTTATGCACCTTTCTAGCCCAGCTAAAGCATAACTTTGGAAGAACTTGCTTTTTCTCTCATGAGACAATCTCTTTGGTGTCTGATGTCAGTAGAAAATAATACATGAAATTTGAGTCATTTACCTGTAAGCTGTGACCAAAGGTAAACTTCCTTCCTTAGCAGTGTCAAGATTACTAGAACATACATATTTGATGTCTGATACAGGGCATGTTTTAGTTCATCACATTTTTGAAATCTACACTAAGAATGACATGTAGGCTCTTGAAAACCAGTGAGGAAAGAGTAAGGGAAAAAAGAGGAGATAAAGAATTTCATATTTGGTATGTTTATTTCCTACCAGCAGGATTTCTCGTATGGTGTAATCCAGCCCTGAAATGCTGAGATACGCACTGAATGATTCCTGACATGTTCAGTGTTTTTGTTTATGGGACGCTTCTGGGAACCTGTTTCATGGCAAGTTTATTATTTCCTTTTTAGCTTGGCTCCTACTTTACCCAGCAGTCTTCTCATCATCAGTTTTAAGGCCTTCATTTCATTTTCTCTGTGGAAGTTTTACACTTACTAGACTAGAAGTATTTATTTAATCTTTGGTAAGCACAATAAAAAACAATCCTCCAGGGATGTTTTATGCTTGCTATGGAAGTCTAATTAAATTCATGCACCAGTTAAGAATCTACCTTTTCTGTAGCCATTGGGAAGTTAGCTACCTTTGGTACAGTTTGAGAATACAGAAATCTTGCTGTAAATCTGTAGTTTACTTACTGTCTTCCGAGCCACTCATGCTAGTTACCTTTGATTGTTTCGCTCCTTTGTTTTAAGACTCTGATCCTGGGATTTTGTATTACTAAATTACTAAACACTTGTACACAGAGGATGCATGTATTTTCCATATGCCATTCTAAATGAATTACCAAAAAGAGAGTGACTCCTAATTACTCAGAAACTGCCGCCTTCTTACAACCTCTGATTCCATCACCGTGGTTCAAGACATCTTTTGCCTGGATTGTAGCATTAGCATCTGGATTCTCTCCTCCCTTCTACCACTGACCCCCTGCAGTTTCCTCTCCATAGAGAGCCAGGAGGGATCCTGCCACTGCTATGCTCAGAAATTCTCCATGACTTCCATTTGACTCCGATAAAAGCCAGAAAGCCCGGGATTGCTGCGAGGCTCCAACATGCTGTCTCTCAGCTCTAAGCTTATCCCTCTCTCTCCTACAGAGTGGCTTCCTGGCTCTTCTCTGACTGCCTGCACTCCTGCCTGCAGTGTTTCCCCCACACAGCCCTCACCTCCATCCATCCCTGCTCCAGGATCACTTAACCCAGAGGTCTTCTGCTGTCATTCTCCATAAAACAATCTGACTGACGCATGTGTATTTGTCACTCTTTCCTTTGTAGAAGATAAGTTTTTATTTCGTTTGGTTCTTTGCTATTGCCCCAAGGTCCGGAACAATCCCTGGCACACAGAGTGGGCCCTTAATATTTGTTGAATAAGTGTTAGCAGTTTAAAACCTAATGTTCATTTCATGACTAACATTAAAAACTATAGAGAGATATTAAAAGTATTACCTGGATAGACTGGAGGGATAGAAGATGACCCCTGTGATTAACTTTCTGCCTGATAGTCTCACGAGTGTAGGTGACAGATTGGAATTCAGAGAGGCCTTAATGGCTAGAATTTGCAGATTGGAGCACTGGAGGTGAAAGCTCTGCAAAGAAAGAGTCCTAGAAATCTAGAAAGAGCGCTTCTTGAGTCTCTCGCTGAATACAATGTGCATTTTAGGATCCTCACATGTTTAAGGCCAGCCTGGGCAACGTAGTGAGTTCAAGGCTAGCCTGGACTACTACATAGTGAGACCCTGTCTCAACCGAAATAAAATAACAAAGGATAAAATTCTATAAGCCAGATAAAGAAAAGTGTTGGGAAAAGCACAGTTCTCAATATCCATTCAGGCTCATACCAGCCATAATGGAGAGCTGTTTGTAGTATGTAGGTCACTCAGTAGAACATCCAACAAAAATTATCAGCTATGCCAAAGGGAGGGGGCAAAGCAGTGTAGTTCATAGCAAAGAGAAAAGTCAGACAACAGAAACAAATCTAGAAAACATAATAAATTAGCAGATAAGGACATTAAAACAGCTATTATAAATAGATTGATATGTTTAAAGATTTAAAGAAAACATAATTTGAGAATAAATGAAAGATAATTGAGCAGTACTTGTAAAGAAGAAAAATATGGTATCTTAATTGATGTTTTCACTGAGTGGGATTAATAGCTTAGGTGGTACAGAAAAAAAACCCTGAACTTGAAGACATACAGTGAGGGTCCCCAAAAGAGCCGCAGAGAAGGGAAACATTAAGATGGGGATGGGAGTCTTAGTGATGTGTGGAACGTTGTTAAGAAATTAGAATCTGTGTAATTAACGTTTCTCCAAAAGATATGTAAGGAATAATGTCTACATTTTCCCCGTATTTAGTGAAAACTATAAACATACAGATTCAAGAGTTTCAGTGAACCCTAAACAAAATAGAGAAAGAAAACCACAATAAAGCACATCATAATCAAATCGCTGAAGACACTGATAAGAAGAGAGGCTTAAAAGGCTTGAAAGCACCAGAGGAAGGAAGTCATATATATTTTACATAGGGGAACCAGGATAAAAATAGCTCCAGCTTCTTATCGAATGCTTCAAATGAAAAACCAGTGGAATGGCATCTTGAAAATGCTGAAAAAACCCATCACAGTCTGTCCAATGCAACTCTTTCAAAAATGAAAGCAAACTATTTTTTTGAAGAAGAAAAAAACAGAATAATTGTTTTGCCAGCAGGCTAGAAATATTAAAGGAAGTCCTTGAAGCAGAAAGGAAATGATAAAGATGAAAATTTAGATCTGTGCAAATGAATGAGGAGTGCTACCCAAAGTGGCAGATATATAGGTCAACATGAAATACATTTTCCTCATTTGAGAAGTTTAAGAGATAATAGTTTGAAGCAAAAGTAAAAATACATTGTGGTATTTTTAACAGAAGTGAAATATATAACAGTACCAGAAAGGATCAGTGGGAGGGAACAGAATACACACTCCTTACGTTGTTGGTGGGTGTGATTATTATTTGAAGGTGGACCATTATGTATTAAATCTATATTGTAAATCCTATAGAACCACTAAAAATATAAGAAAAAAAGTTAACTGCCACCAGTGACAATAAGGTGTAATACAAAGAAAGAAAGAGGAGGGGAAGGGAAGGTGGAAGCAAGGGAGAAGGAAAAGGAAACCAAAAGAAGGCAGGAAAAAGGAAACAAAGATCAAATGGGCCAAATGCAAAACAGCTAAACAATTAGCAAAATGGTAAATTTAAATCCAACTGTGTCAATGACTTTATTAAATGCAAAAGATCTAAATAACAGAATTAAAGAATGAGGATTGTAAAATTAGACATAAGAAGCATGACCCAACTATATGCTATGAGAATTTCACTTTGTAAGTAATTTACTGGTTAAGTCTGAGTAGAAGGAGAGAGAAAGATAAATCATAGGTACTCTAATCAAGAGAAAGCTGAACAGCTATATTACTCTGGAAGTAGACTTTTAGAATAAAGGATATTACCAGAGATAAAGGGAGATGTTTCCTAACAATGAGAGGGGGTCGGTTCATGAAGAAGACATGCAATCCTAAGAACTTATGCACCTCATAACAGAAATTCCAAGTAAATGAAGCAGAAACCACTAGGACTACTGGAAGGGGAGCCCAACATTTGTAATGAAATGGATTTCAACATGCTTCTCTCGGCAATTGATAAAACGATCAGTGAAATATAATGGGCTTAATACCATCACCCTGCTTAACCTGACATTTAGAAAGCACTCAACACTTTTTAAATTGCACATTGAAATATTTAAAGATCATATTGTGTATCATGAAACCAGTCTCAATAAAAATATTAATAGACAGGCCGGAGATTTAGCTCAGTGGTTCCGCGGGCTGCCTCGCAAGCGCAAGGTCTGGAGTTCAACCCCCAGTACCAAAAAAAATAAAGAAATCAATCACATTATCTAGAAAATACTCCAAATGTTTAGAAATTAACACACTTCTAAATAATCTTTTCTTAAACTGCGAAAAAAAATAGAGTACATTTTTAACTAAATGGAAATCAACTGGTAGGCTGCAGCTAAAGCAATGTTAGAGGAACTTTTGTAGTACTGAATGTTCACACTTCAAAAAAGAACAAAGTTCTGATATCTAAGCTTTTATCTTGAGAAATTAGAAAAGATCAAATTAAATCCACAGATAAGAAATTCTAAAGGTAAGGGTAGAAATCTGTGAAATACAAAACAGATAAATTGAAGAAAATCAGTAAAGATCAGTAAAACTGATTAATCTCTAGCTGAATTGGTCAAGGGAAAAAGAAGACACAAATTGGGAATCCCCCCCATAACAAGGAGTACTAAGAACAGCTTTGTGAAAATAGATTCAGTAGTTCGATGGCATGTGAAAAACCTGAAGGGTACAAAGCAGATCCATACTTGCCTTTGGTGACAGCCAGGGTGGGGTTTATTGACTGGGACAGGAGCACTAGGGATCGTGCTTGGATGACAGAAACGTTCTGTGTCTTGGTTGCACTGATAGTCACGTGGGTAAAACATCGCCTAAAATTCACCAAACTCAACCCTTACAGTGGCTGTTTTTAATATGTGAATTATGCTTCAGAGTTGGTCAGGAAAACTTAGGACTACCCACTTAAAATCTGTGCATTTTATAAGTATAATTTCAAAATCTATTTTAAAATCACTATTGTGTGAGCACCTTATTTGCCCAGGATCTTTATTAAATGACATCTCCAAAGTGTCCTCTCACCCCCAAGAAAAATACATACTTATAACCCTTCTGGCTGAATGAAATCAGCTGCGACCCTGCTGGGTATTGGCCTTCTTTGGTTGGAGCGCACGTTGGTTCACCTAGGGTTTCTCCATGTGGAGGATTTCTTCCATCTCCGTCCATGCACTTGGCGGGACTCACCAGATTGTTTCACTTTATGGGAAGAATTTGTACCTATTGCTAAATGCTTCCAAGAACAAGTAGAAAAACACCGAAGACTTAGATTTATATTCCATCTTTCTGTGCTGTGTCTGTAGCATTTCCCTGCGCGCTTCCCCTTGTCCATAAATGATGGGACCAATGTTTTACTGCTGGGTTAATTTGTTTGATCTGAGGTAAGTCTGTGTTGATGTGCTTTTAAGATATTAGCTAGTCTCTAATAGGAGTCAAAAACTCCTGCCTGCCATTTTATACTTTTATAAATAAATAAGTAGAATAGCAGAATGTGGGAGCTCTTTTTTCTTTTTTTAATCTGAGTTGAATATCCACATGGCTGAAGAAGTCAAATAATTTCGTAACAGTGTTACTGTGAAATCCAGCTGTTTGCTCCCCTCTACCTCTGGCCATTTCCCCAGACTTTCTCCTCACAGACAGCTGTCTTCTTAAAGAGGTGCTGATTCTAGCTTTTATATATCCATGTTTTCAAATAAATGTTTATCTTTTGATTCATTAATTTAAACATTTACTGTATTAAGTAATAGATTTCATTTTCTTCAACAGCCACCCCTTTGCTTATCCCCCCTCTGCTCCCTTCCCCAGTTCTCCTATGCTTTTTGATTAAATCACCGTTCATTGTTCATTTGCCTGCATAGTCACAGATAGTGTACTGTGTTGTTTCCTTTTCAGAAATTTTCCCTCTTAATAACTGCCTTTTTCCCTTCATACAGATTTCTGTTTACCTGTTTCTAATTTTTCTCATAACCTTTTTTTATTTTTATTTTTTGGTATTGGGGATCAAACTCGGGTCCTTGCACTTTCGAGACAGGCGGTGTAACCACTGCTCATTCCTTCTTATAAGCCTCTTAGAACAATTTTCTATAAGGTCAGTGTGCACTGTCCAAAAATATATATATATAATGCACCCCACATATGTAATTTAACCTTTCTTTGTAGCCACAATAGAGTAAATAGAAACAGATGAAATTAATTCTATGTCGTACTTAACCCAATTTGTTCAAACTGATATTCTGACAAACACCAGTCCTTGAGACCCTGGATAATTTCACTGCCCTATGTGGTACTGAGTCTCCCGAAGCTGCTCTCACACTTGCAGAGCATCATCTCTTACCGACTGGCCCCGTGGCCACTGAGTGGACTGAGAGTTCACGCGCGTGTCAGGCGCAGGCTTGTTCACGCACACAACCTCCATCCGCCTGAGTCCTTAGCACTGCCTCTCTGCGCTGTCCTCCTGAAACCCATGTGCCCTACTAGATTGGCTCCCCTTCCTTCCTGAATTTCAGGACTTCTCATTCACAGTTAGCGTGGGAAGCAGGCTTGCTGTTGATGGTGATCTCTGGAGTCGCACTGGCAGGAACCCGTCAAGTTCCACAAATTCTGTAGCAATTTCCTTTGCCGCCATTCTCGTGTTGCATCTTTTCTGTTCCCATGAGTCCTCAGATGAAAGACATGCTGAAGAAAGGGAGTGTAGATGGTAGCGTTTGCGAGACCGTGTGTGGCAGGAAGTGTTTTTACCGTCCATTCTCACTTATGACTGTTTGGCAGGGTATAGAACTCCAGTCTGGAAATCATTTTCCTTCGGAATCTTGAAGGCCTTGGTCTCTCGCTGGTCAGTGTCCAATGCAGTTCTTATAAAGTCCGAAATTTGAAAGTGAACTGTTTGTCATCACAGAAACATAGAATGTTCTCTTTGAGAGATTGCCTTGAATCAGTTTTTGATGTTTTCTTTCCTTGTGTTTTTTTTTTTTTTTTGGTACTGGGGATGGAACTTGGGACCTTGCACTTATAAGGCAGGCTCTGGAACCACTGAGCTAAATCCCCAGCCCCTTTCCTTGTGTTTTTATTTTGGTTTGCTTATTCTGGGCTTTATTCTCTGAGGGAGGATTTCTTCTGCTTTTATCTGACTGTTTAGCTGAACTTGTCATTTCGGCTGTCTGAAGCTTCCAGAGAGGTTTGTTTCTCTTATAAAACATTCTGTTCTTAGTTTATAGATACAAGATTTTGTCTTATTTCCGAGTGTGTATTGCTAATATATCTTGTAAGTCTTCCTGTTCTGTGCAGTTTTTTCCTCCAAAGGACTTTTTTCCTGGTTTGGGTTTTTCTGTTAGGTTTTCCCGTCGTCAGTGGTGCCTGCATGGAGAGGACGGCTCAGAGTCTGTCCTGCAGGGGAGGGGGCCCGGAGGCATAGCATGGGTCAGGGAGTTCCACATCCTGCTGCTTGTATTTTGGTCTTTCCCCTTGTCTGGTCAGACAGAGAAGTGCTCCTGCCTGGAGGTGGTGAGGACTTGATGGGGCAGGAAGGCTGGGAGTCCCTGTGGGCATTGTGTACCTAGCAGAGTCGCTCACACCCTGGTTTTGGTGGAGCATTTACACTTTCCACTGTGCCAATCCCGCAGTCCAGTCCAGAGACCTTCTGATTGACTCTTTGCAAAGAGTAGCTCTCCAGATTTCTGCAGAAGTGTGAGTTGGCTCAGCAGTTGGACAGGTAGGGCATCTGGCTCTTCTCAGCTCCACACACCCACAGAGAATCCCACCCCTCCTTTCATTACGGCCCTGCTTCCGGAGCCCGGGAGGCCTCTGGGTGGACATGTGGGGCAGTTCTTGGCTTTCCCTCCACTGATTGGAACTGGCCTGCCAAACTACTGAACAGCCTGATTTCCGGCCTCCAGAATCCCATTAGTGTTGTCCCTTCTCCCATTCTCCCCTTGTGGATTTGTCTTTTTTTTTTTTAAAGTTGTGGTAAAATTTATGAAACATAAAATTTACCATTTTTAAATGTACAGTTTAGTGTTAGTATTACATTCTGCTCTATTACACGTGCTTGTCTTGTGATAAGAGGACAGATTTCATGTAGGGATTGTTTGCAGGAGTGTAGAGCTGTTCAAGGAGAGAGCAGAGGCCGCCCAGGGCTCCTGTGTATCTGGGGCAATGGGATTTGTTTCCCTCCTGGGAGAGCGGTTGGAAAGTGTGCTGGCATAAATGTCCCTTAAAGGTTCCAGTTGGAGCTCTTGGGCCTGCCATCCTAAGCTCTGCAAGATCTGGCCTGCCCACCCATGTCCTCCCGCCGTCTGTCGTTCCTCCTGCTGCCCACTCACTGTTCCTGGCTCCTGGCTCATGATAGCTCCACAGCCCCCTCGCCTCTACTGCCTCTGCCAGGTGGGGTGTTCCTGAGTGAATCGCTCCCCCTCCCGCCTGCCTCCTCGGGCTTCTAGCTTCCTGTCCTGCGTCACTGCCTCTGACCCCGGCCTTTGGTTGTTCCTCTTCTGCCTTCCTCCCTGACTTTGTACATACCTCTGAATTAGCACCTTGCCCTTCCCACACTGCCTGGTCCTTTTTGATGTCTGTTTCTGCCCTTAGTGCCTGGCAGGAAGCCAGTGTTCAGTTAAATGTCTGGATGGATTCCTGATGCCAGAGACTGGAAAAGAGAACTCTTTATCCTTTCTTGTAGGACATCCGACATGAAGCCAGTGACTTCCCCTGTAAAGTGGCTAAGCTTCCTATGAACAAAAACCGAAACAGGTACCGAGACGTCAGTCCCTGTAAGTACCCACACAGCTTCCTGGGCTCGCTCCTCCTGCACCACAGGCCCCCTCCACCCAGACTTCATCACCCAGGGCTAGGTGATAAATTCACAGCATTTATGACTTGATTGTTTCCTATGAAGTGAGCATTAGAGACTTATAGTAATGGTTCATTTTTCCACCATTGTAGAAGGGTAAGGTTTCAGTTTCTGGAAAACTCAGCAAAGTTCAAAGCACTATTTTTTTTAGCTTTGGCTATTTTGTGATGAATCATTTTCCTGCCAGCTGAAGCAGAGTGTAGCAGGCATAATGTAACCTTTTCTTGGTGACTCAGCAGCAGTATTGTTAGCCCCCTGCATTGTGTTGAACCACAGCGATGTCCCACACGGGCACACAGAGGTGGAGCTGTGTCCCTCTGCAGATGCCACCCTCCCCTGCCCCTCTGCCCACTCTGTCCTTCACTGCCACCAGCACACCTTCTCAGGACTGTCAGTGTGCCTGCTGCCCTCGGGTAGCCTCCTGCCTTCGGAGGATTGGCTCTGATATCTTGAAAGTCAACAGCTGAACATGTTAGAATTTGTATGAAGCAAGAAAAATCTGAGCTGAGTTCGGGATGTGAACTTTGCCATCTCCACTAGGCCACGAGGCCTTTTGAACTCCCCTCCAGGGCCAGTGGACAGGAGCCAGGGGTCAGTGGCAGTGACATCTCCGTGGTGTTTCCTCACACTCCCTGGGGAACGTTAAAGAGGACCTGGAATGGGCGTAGCGCCAGTGCCTCCCGGCCTGCCACCTTGGTTCCCTGCCTGAGTTTACATCTCAGCCCGGCCCCTTAGAACTCTGTGGCTTTGGGCAAGTTGTTCTCTTCTCTGATTGTCCATGCAGCAGGAGTCACACCCCGTAGGAGTGTGTGAAGATGAATGAGACAGCACAAGCACCTAGCCCAGATGTAGTAAGTACTCAGTAAATATTGGCCACTAGGACATCTGAAGTGCAGTACTAGGTGCTCAGGTGACACTTAAGTGTGCCCAGTGCCTGATGCCTTTGATTTAACATGTCTAGGCTGAGGCGCCACATATATCTTTATTTAACAAACAGCAACAAAAACAAAAATCCTGGGTGATTCAACTGTGAAGCCCTGGCTGGGGGCTTCTCCCTGCGGCTCTGCGTGTGACAGAACAGTCGCTGTTCACCTCTTGCACATGGCACAGCACCGGGACACCCAAGTCGCTCGCTATAGCTGCACTTTTCTGAATTGAGGTACAGCACTGAGTGCCATATTCCTTTGCTATGTGTTTAATAATGTCTCACCTAAATAGCTTTGGAGCCAGTTTTACAGCATTTAAAATATTCTTCCTCAGAAATAATCCCCCAATTTTTCACCCCAATCTCATTCCTCATACCCTTCTTTTTGGTCTCCTACCCATCCCTTCAAGTGGAAAAAATATTTTGCCATTTGTGCTGTGAGGGAAAGGGGAGAATGGCCCAGGCGGAGGTGACCTGCTGCCCGGTTCACAGTGCCCATGGTGGCGACAGCAGCCCTTGGCCTCATACCTCGCACCGCTGCTGAGCGAGGCTTTGTACACAGCGACTTGCTGGCTCTTCCACAACCCTCCGGATAGCTTGCATTCAGCAGTGAAAACACAAGGCCCAGAGAACAGCCGGTTTCCCCGAGGTCACCCGGTGCTGTTTGAATCCACTCAGCCCACCAATACCAGTCACATAAATTTTTAGATTTTTTTATCACCTTGATACACTTAAAAATCACCCAAGTGGGCCAGGGATTTAGCTCAGTGGTTCTGGCACTTGCCTTGTAAGTACAAGGTCCAGAGTTCGATCCCCAGTACCAAAAAAAAAAAAAGAATCCCCCAAGTATCTCAGTTTTTATTAATCCTCCATGGTGAGAAATAGTATTCAAGGAAAGCTTATTTTAAAATGCCTCTCTTTGGACTTGGAACAAAGTCCCCTCATCACTTATTCCCAGTAACTAACCCTCTTCCTGTTGGTCCTAGGGAGGAGGTACTACTTCCGGGAGGTCACCTGAGTCCATTGTCCCTTGTTTTATGCCAGAAATGAAAGTACCCACCTGCTCTTGTTAGCCAACGGGATAAGAAAAATAGCCTTCAGGGACCACTGCTTTTGTGACAAGGTTTTGGGGGCAGAACTTCCAAATGAAATTGATTTCTAAAAACTAATCTCAAAGTTACACTTATATACGTTCAGCACTTTGGGTTTCGAGTATTTTCCAGAACATTTAAATTCTCTTTTAAATATCTTTGCTGGTGACATTTGAAAGATTTAGAATCATTTAAGCTCATTATATTTGAACTTTAAAAAGTTGTTCTTAAAAGAACAGCTGTGTAAAGGAACTCCAGGTCTGGCTGTTCATGCTGCTTTGTGCTTAGGTTCTTTGCCCCTCAAACCACTGACCATAGTTGAGGTTGAGGTGCGATCGTAAGTCCTACTTGCTGGCTCATTGTGCCAGCCACCGCTGGGGCACTGGTTGGGATTTGGGCTGAACTTTGTTCCCTTTTAAAGATTGCAGCCACTCTGCTTTTTACCTTATAAAAGTTTGTGTTTGGCTCCAGAGAACAGAGACTTTGATGCCCCCCTGTGGCCTGCCACATGTGGAGAGAGTGAGAGATGTCACAGGAAGACAGGGCTCAAGGACAGACT
This sequence comes from Heterocephalus glaber, assembly GCF_053883595.1. Taxonomy (NCBI): domain Eukaryota; kingdom Metazoa; phylum Chordata; class Mammalia; order Rodentia; family Bathyergidae; genus Heterocephalus; species Heterocephalus glaber. Next base: position 18,343,245 of record NW_028258410.1, on the reverse strand, counting down.
TTCAAGTCCAGGCTTCACTGTGGTTTATTGCTGGTGCTGTTTAGTGTTGTTGGCTTTCAAATGCTTCAGAGAAAACTCTGAAAATGACAGTCAGCCCTCATAGATGACACCTAACAGCAAAGCCTCTGCCAGTGTGAATGCCTTAGGGGCGTGGGCTCCCCTTCTCCGCTTTCTTGTGGGCGAGTGGCCTGTGGGGAGACACTCCGACCCTCTAAGCATTAACCTGAGTTCTGGTTCACCTTTCAGTTGACCATAGTCGGATTAAACTACATCAAGAAGATAATGACTATATCAATGCTAGTTTGATAAAAATGGATGAAGCTCAAAGGAGTTACATTCTCACCCAGGTAAACAGATTATCTGAATTTATTTTAAATGTCACCTTAAAAAGTTTTAGAATTCGGGGCCGGGAATTTAGCTCAGTGGCACCGTACCTGCCTCGAAAGTGCAAGGTCCTGAGTTGGATCCGCAGTATGGGGTGGTGGTGTGTGGTTTAGAATGCTTTTGTCAATACTGAAAATAAAATCGGCCATGTCCTTTAGGAGGTCAGGTTTTTAACAAACCAAGAAGTTACAAGACAAGGAAAAAAAGTTTCCGCCGGAGATTCAGTTTGGTTGTGATACTGATATTTTCCGGGAGGTTTGAAATGAGTGACTGGGGCCAGGTATGGTGGGGCTCACACATGTAATCCCAGCACTCCAGAGGCTGAGGCAGGAGGATCAAGTTCAAGGCCCGCCTGGACTACATAGTAGGTAGGTTCAAGGCCCACCTGAACTATACAGTGAGACCCTCTCTTAAAAAGCCACAAAAAAAGAAAGAAATGAGTGAGTGGGAGTTGGAGCATCCAGGAAGCTGCACTGAGTTGAAAGGGTCTGTTAACAGGGGCAGTGGAGCCGTGACTAGAGGGGACCTGGGCAGGGCTGACCGGGAAGGATTTGTCTCTGCGCTGAGCGCTTCAGTAGCAGATCTCAGAGGACGGCCGGAGGCCCAGCAAGCACTCAGAATTCCTCATCCTGGGCCACATTCCTTGGCCCAGAAAAAAGATAAGCATCATTAGAGGATATGAACAAGCATGAAAAATCACTTAACATTCCTATTGGCTTTTGGCATTTTTCTGGGAATAAAAAGTCATGAAAGTGGTTTAATAATAAAGCCTCTTACAAAATACTTAATGATAGGAGACCAAAAGACCATGAGTATCTGGGAAAATGGACAAAGTAGTTTGTTTTTAATCAATTTTCTCCAGTTATAATTTGTTACCTGTAAGTTAGTTTAAACTTGAGTTTCTTGTTTTGTTTTGCTTTTCATCATAATTTTTGTTTTTTCAAGTTCATACTGGTTCACCAGTCTTATGTGTGGCTTAGGCTATGAGTGATTTTAAACATCATAATTCTGCTTGATGTATGGAAATTAAAATTCTAGTGAAGCAGAAAGCTTTGTGAACGAAGGCTGCTCTGGGAGGGCAGCTGGACCAGGGGTATCCCCTGTTCTCCCCTTTACCCTCTTCTACCCCACCCCAGTTTTTCCCTGTCTGTCCCTCTCTACACCCCTGGGTCTTTGAGATGGGCTGTTGGGGTTGGGGTTCGTAAGAAAGGAGCTGCCTGCCGGTGACGAGCTGGTGGGCAAAGGTTGAGGCACAAATAACTTCTCTTTTTAAGAGAAGTCAAATTTCTTCCTGATTTCAGCCATTTAGCTTTGGTGTGAGGTCAGGAAGCCCTTTCTATACCCACAGGAGGGTCTCTCATATCAAATGGAGCATTAAGAAATTATATGGAAGCTTACAGTGCTGTCCTCCCCACCCTTGTGCCCTAGGAATCACTTGAAACCTGTGACGACCATCCCTTTTGTGAGGTGGTACCATGGACGCAGGGAAGCTGCTTACGTATCCCTTTTGCCCTGGGGTTTTCAGGAGGAATCGGCAGTCTGGCTCCAAAACAGCACTCCTAGACAAAGTGCCTGGGATGTTTTCTAAGCCACCAAACCAAGGAAACCCTTCCTGTTTTTTAGTTTCAGTGTTGCTCATTATGCAAATAACATGAGTCTATATTCTCATTTTGTAGAGGAGTAGAGAGTAATGTCAGAGGGGCCCTCCTTCACCTCCCCCGGAAGTGTCAGCTAAGTATGGTGTGCATCTTTCAGATCATAGCTGGGTTTAATCCTTCAGACCCATTCTAAACTGGGTAGTGTTGGGACAGGGCAACAGGTGAGTAACCGAGAGGTCAGAGAGCTGCCCCTGTGGAGGGCCTGGTGACTGCAGTCTTTTTGCCAAGGCCAGAGGATGAGAACCCCAGGCCACATGACGCCTGCCTGCCAGGGGCTGTCTTTCCTTTCGACTTGTTGTGATCACTGTTGTCTGAGTCCCCAGGGCATTTCCTCAGACACAGGTTGAGTTAGTTGGTTTGAGATGAGTCCAGGAAGAAAGTGAGAGGATACCCCAGGCTGGCGTGGCCAAGGAAAGTGTAAGAAAGTAAAGAGAAAGATGGAATGACTGAGGGGTGAAAATAGGTGAGAATGGAAACCATTCTGGATGTGGTGCTGGCCTGAGCCAGTGACAAGCCCCGATCTCCAGAGGGGAAGGGAGGCGATGAGTGACCTTGCTCCTAGGCGGTGCTCACAGCTGGGAGGAACTCAAGGCATTCACACGTGTGTCCAAGAAACACCTGGTGGGCTGGAGCTAGCCAGTCTAGCTCCTCACCATGCCCCCGTGACACCGAACCCCTTGGGCCACCTGAATGACCATTTGTGCATCCACATCCCTGATGTCCTGGTCCGAGGATGAAGGCTGTAGGTAGTTAGGTCCTTCAGTAGTAGGAAGAACATTAGCTCATGTTGCATTGGGTACTTGCATTCCAGGGGCTGCACTAAGTCTTTCACATATATGAATATAGATAAATTTTCACAACCCTATGAAGAGGTACTATTTTTAGTCAAGTGAGGCAGAAGGGGAAACTGAGGCCTGAGAAGTGAAGTGGCTTGCCTGATGATTAGTGGCAAGATGATTAGTGATTGGAGTCGGACTGGAACCACCAAGTGTCTCATAGTTGGTCACTGCCCCGTCCTCCCCCTGCCCTGCCCCTAGTTGTTCTGTTCCACTTTCTGTCTGCCGTTAGGCAAGAGAGCCCCACGGCTGGCTGCCCGCACGGGGAAGTAGAAGGGACGAGAATCACCTTTCCCTGCATGGTAGATGTTAGAACTGCCCTGACCGCTCCCTGGGCAGGGAGAGGCCACTCCTCTGCCTGAGCTGGTGAGGACTCAGGACACTGTCACCTGATAACCGCCAAAGGTGAGCTCACCACAGGATGATTGTCTTCCGGTGTCACACGCTGTGGAATTATGTGTTTGCAGGGCCCTTTGCCCAATACGTGCGGGCACTTCTGGGAGATGGTGTGGGAGCAGAAGAGCAGGGGCGTGGTCATGCTCAACCGAGTGATGGAGAAAGGGTCGGTAAGTTGTGTACTGCTTTCCTCTTGCCCTCTGTGTGCGGGCCTATAAACTTACCATTTTCATCTGAGTTTCCGTATTTTTTTATTGCTTCTGTACTTCCCTCACATGGGATATTAATTTTTCACTTAAAATTTAAAGCAACAATGTATAAATACATGTTTGTAGCAAGCAAGTCAATTAAGTGAATAAAAAGGGAGAAAAAAGTAAGTGAGGCCTCGACTCATTACCCAGGTGTATAGGACAGGCTCTGCAGAGCTTGATGCAGTCATTCTGTGCAGCTCTCTCCTGAGCTTTCTGAGCTGAAGTTGTATTATAGCAGGTGAGTCAACATAGTTCTTGGAAAGCGCTGTTTCAGTGGATCTGTCTTCATTGTACCCACCTCTTTGGCTGGTCACCGTGTGGCTCCTGTTGACACACAGAGTCGGCTATGCACAGCTGTGGGAGCAGCTGGCCGCTGGGTTAGACTTGTGCCATGAAAGGCCCCAGTGCTTAGCTTTCGGCCGCACTGCTTCACTGTGGCGTTGTCTCTGGGCGCAGACAGGTGCCCTTCAGGAGTTGTATCATTTCGAGTTCTTTGCAACTGTTAAATCGATCCCCGCTTGCACCTCTCCCTGTAGCCACCCTGCTTCTCTGCTCGCTGCCCCCGTCCGTTCCTCACTGGGTGTCCAGAGTGATCTTTCTCGCTCTCGCCTCGCAGGGTCACGTGGTGTGGCTTACAGAAGCGTGAGCGTCAAGCCCTGCTTCCCCACCCTCTCTCCTACTCTCCAGCTCCAGCCAGGACAAGCTTTCTTTTTTAACCTCTTCCCTGAGCCAAGCGTCTACGTCACAGCGCCCACCTTCATCACATCCCTGACCCCTCAGACTGCTACGGGCAGTTGCCCCAGCCGTTCTCGCCGTCGCCTTCCTCTCTGCTGTGCCTGCTCCTTGACGGCCTCTCTTCTGTGAGACTAACTTTGCGGGCAGGACCCCAGGCTGGCATTCAGCAGCACCGGTGGGCTCCTTATCCTTCCCTGGGCTCTGCTAGCACGTCTGGGGTTCCAGCTTCAGAGGTGAAGCCCAGGAGAAGAGGAGCTGAGGGTTGTGGGGCCCATCTGGAAGTGCGGGCTGGAGCAGAGAACTGGACGTCCCTGGGGCTCGCCAGGTCCTGGCACTGTCCCGGCCACCTCCAGCCTGCCAGAGAGCATGAGGGCTCTGCAGAAGCCATAGCCAAGGAAGCCCAGGCATGGCCCAGAGGGGGAAAAGTACCAGTGCAGAGAAGGAGCGCATCAAAGGGAACTTTGCAGCGAGAGCTTGGAGCACTGGCCACAAAGCCGCCCCTCCCCTCCCTCCCCACACGCTTACTTGAGAAAGCAGCCCTCCCGGGAGAGCGCATGCGGGATGTCCTGGGTTCATAGTTTGGCCTTGTTTGCCTCTGCCCATGGTGTAAAACATGAACGTGTGTGTTGCACTGTGGGAACTGGTATGGAGCCTGCCTCCATGTTCAGCTGAGGAAGTGATGCTCCTTATTTTAGGAAATTCTTTTTCGGCGAAAGTGACTTCATTATTTTCTCTCTGCTTCTGTGGCACAGTAGTAAAATGTGAAGTTGCAGGTGTGAAGCGAGCCCTGTCCAGCACCACTGTGATCAGCGTTATGAATAAAGACACAAACCAGTAGGGTCCTGTGGACTGCACTCGCTCTGCAGGGGAACTCTGCCATGTGTACTGTGGAGGCAGCACGTGTTCGCCTCTGGGCTTCTGGGCCCTTCTTCACTTTGGGGCGGGGTGGGGTGTCATGGGGGGGGGGGTTCCTGGGCGTTTTAGGACGTTCAGTAGCGTCTCTGGCCACTGCCCACCAGGAGTACCCCAGCCCCAAAGCAGCGTTCAGATAGGCCTCCTCGGCTGGACTCCACACTTTGTCCACTGTCCCCTGCAGGCAGATTGCCCTGACTGGGAACTACTGCTCTAGATGATATGGAGGGTTGGAAATTCAAAGCCAAAATATTTATTCAGAAACCATCAGATGTAGGATTTGCCTTTTATTTACTAATTTGTTTGTTGCTAGAATTTCCAGTAAAGTCTCTTTGCTGTTAGCACACAGTTTGCTTTAGCAACTGCATATTCATCACAGTGCATATTCATCACCAGGCCCTGCACCTAGTTGTCTCCCACCCAAGGCTGCCCATAAATAGACCACAACCTCTCCCCTGGGGTCACAGTGTTGGCCATCAAAAGCTGTGGCTGGTGGCTTTATTGTAGTTTACTGTGAAGATGGGACGATAGTTCTCGTTTTCCTTGGTGACTACTCCAGTGCACTCAGGGCTATTCAAGCATGCAGATTGGCATGAAAAACAGTATATGGTTTGAGTTTTGAAGTTTCTTCGGCATCCACATTTTCAATTCTGCATCAACATTCTCACTCCCAGAGGGGCAGCTGGGGAGAATGCTGGGGAGCAGCGAGTGTCTTCTCGGTTACCCTCCCGACTCTAAGTGATCCCCACAGCCTGTGCTGAAAGCAGCTTGCTGGGACTTCCCTCTGGAGCACAATTGCTTCCTGGTTTCCTTCCTTCTCCAAATAGTATAGGATGTCCCCTCTTGCTTTGGGGAAACCTGCCTGTTACCTCGTAGGGCCTTGCATGTGCTTCCTGGAAACCAGTTGTGCGGGTGATTGTGTGTTAGCTTGGGGTCGTCCCGATGGCCAAAGTTCTTGTTGGTTCCTGTTTTTTTTTTTTTTTCTTGGTACCGAGGATCAAACTCGGGACCTTGCACTTGCGAGGCAGGCAGGCGGTGGAACCACTGAGCTAAATCCCCGGCCCTGGTTCACTTTGAAAACTGACTTTAGACATGTCAACATGGAGTGTGCTTGTGTGTAAGGGTTGGGGGTGTGGTTTACACAGGACAGGGAAAATCAGCCAGGCCAGTTTAGTTTGCCACTCCAGAACACGGCCCGCTGGAGCTCAGGTGCTTTCATGCACAGGACACTGCATTTTGGGTTAGCGTTAGGCAGTTTAGGCTTCACATGTGTCTCAGACTCTCCCCAGTGAGTTGTCTGTGTTAAGAATTCTTTGGGGAAGCAAATCATCTGTCTCAGGACCACGTAGATAACTTGCGTGGGTTCTTCTTCAGACTGCCTCGCTGTTTGCTTTGAAAGGCCCCAAAGACTCTTGCTAACACCTGCCTTCGTGGTGGACATGGGGACTCTGGTGACACCAGCAGGTTGGCACTGCCACATTCCTGGCTAGGGTGGCCCAGGGGAGCATCCTGAAGATCCATCGCTGTCTAGCACTCTACCACTGAGCTACACCTTCAGCCCCATGGACTGCTTTCCACTGAAAGTTAGTCTCCTGTTCAGGTTGGTATGTGTCAGTGTGATAGGGTGATGAAGCAGTGGTCTTCTGCTTACTTTTTATTATTTCATTTTGGGGCAGGATCTCCCTGAGTTGCACAGGTTGCCTTAAACGTAACCATCCTTCTGCCTCAGCTTCCCAAGTAGCTGGGATTACAGGCATATGCCACCATGCCTAGGAAGTTCGTCAGATTAAAGACTAATTGATGGGTCCTTGGTTGTATGCCAGAATTTCTCCATAATCTTAGTTTTTACCCACCTTACAAGCTTAAGCTTTATATTTGCTTCTGAAGGTGTTTGCCATGTGGGACAGACTTAGATAAAAGCTTGTCTGCCCTGCTTATGAGGTGAGAGCAGTGTCAGCCTCTTCCTCTGCAGCAATGGCCGTCCTGCATTTTGCTTCCTTCTCTCTGCTCTCTGTTGGGTACCCACTTCGGCACAGGTGGCCTTGAGCCCATCAAGTCAGACTCTTTGTTTTTGGAGTCTTGAAGCATTACAAGGTCTAACTGTTGAGGGCCAGGGATTTAGCTCAGTGGCACCACGCCTGCCTCGAAACTACAAGGTCCTGAGTTCGATCCCTGGTACTGGAAAGAAAAAAAAAAGATGACAGACAAAGTCTAACCATTGAAATGTGAGACGAAATGCACCCTTTCCAGTTCTCCTGAAGCCCTGCTCTTGGCTGCCCCACACACTCTGGCTCCACTGGGACCTTGGCATACAGTTAGCTCCTCTGTGTCCAGAGCGGCAGCACTGCTTCCACACAGACAGGTGGGGCCGGTCCAAGGGGCTCGTCTGAGCAGCTCATCATTGATAGGGGGAAATGACGTGGGTGGAACAGGCCAGGCCTTGCAAAAACACTGGCATCTGGGCCCTTGAGAAAGCCCTGCTGGCATCTATCCTGGGACTGTGAAGTATGCTACTACATTGGCATCTCACCCAGAGATTTTTTTCTTTAGTTTCTTTCACTTTTTGCTGTTTGCTTTAGTTTTGTTTGGGGGCAATTTCCAGCCTCAGTAGAGCAGGACCAGGAGGCATCTACAGCTCTGGCTTCAGCTTCCTCAAGAGCTGCCCAGCTCCTCCTTTGTCCCCAGACAGTGTGGCAGGTTCCTGGGCACAGGAACAGCATTGCTGTACTAGGGACCCCCATGGGGTGCATCTCCTGCTGCTCCCCTGAGCCTGGACCTTTACAGCCACTGCCCAGGTGACACTCTTCCTCCCCGCTGCCCTAACCTCTCTTTCTTGTAACCTGGGCCAGCCTGAAACATCTCCCCCTCGGAATCCTCATGGCACAGCCAGAGCATCTCCCCCTGCATACTCCCCACTGTCCACCTTGTCACTGCTGGGCCTGGCCACGAAGCAGCACCCTCCACCCACACCATCCTCTGCCCAGTGGGGTAGCCAGTGGGTCAGTGCGTGTGAATTACAAGTGTCACTTGCCAAAGAGCTGTCCACACACGCACGCTCGCTGACATCTCCAGGGTGAGACTCACAAGGCCTTAGGTTTCCCTGGCTGGGCTAATTGTCATCCTGCTGGGAGACTGGCCGCATAGCCCTGCCCACCTGCTGTGTTTGTCCAGCATAGTCATCGAAACTAGAAGTGTCTGTGTAGCAAAATATCTGGTTCATGCAAAGTATGCCACTGAATGTAAGTCAAAGTCCTTTCTTCCAATGAAACCAAGGCTTTGTGTGTTTGCTTATTTTCAAGAAAGCCTTAATGATCTGCATTTAAATCAAGATCATTAAGTAGTTTTTGAAGTTATCAAGGGAGAGCATCAAAGTATTTTTATGAATTAAACCAAGCCAGAATGAAAGGCTGATCCCAAGCCCCTCCAGGACGGCCTAAATTAGTTTGCATCTGATTCCACCCTTTAGCCTTTTGGAAGTGTTCCGCCAGCAGTGTCTTCAGACTTGTTTTCATTGCCGTAAGTTTCTTCCCAGGGGGAGGTGTCTGTGCACTGTGCTGGCAGATCGATCCGGTCTTGCCAATGTTTGAAATGGCCACATAAAGTCACTTGTTGAGAAGCAAAACATTTTGTGCAGCCCAGCCTCTCGCCTAGCTGGTGGGCTAGAGCCCAGTGGTGGCCCACTGCTGTGGAAGCCAGGAGGTGCCAGGTAGGAAGTGACAGCAGCCTGGTCAGCATCTTCACAGCCCTCCTATTCTCCCGAGAGACAGCCTGCTGTGCTGACCGTGTCCTCCACATTCAGAGAACCTCGGGCTTCACGTTGTCACAAAGCTCATGGTATGTGCTACAAGCCTCCTGTCTTAAGAAAACAATTGCTTACAATAACCCAGTGTTATTTCCTCCCTTAGCTAAAATGTGCACAGTACTGGCCAGAAAAAGAACAAAAAGAGATGATCTTTGATGACACAAATCTGAAGTTAACATTGATCTCAGAAGACATCAAGTCATATTATACAGTACGACAGCTAGAACTGGAAAACCTTACAGTAAGTGTGCCGTGCGCTTAGACCCTGGGTGGGGGTGCTGGCTGGGCGACCCCTTCCCCTGGGTGATGTTCCTCACCCACCCGGCATATGGGTGGTTTCGGTACTGTGGTGAACACAGCTCACCCCAAGGGACCAGGGTGCCTGGGAAGTGGAGGTCACGCACGTGTCCTCCTCCTCTACATGGATCTCTAACCTTCTTAGGGGAAAGGCAGTTTCTCACGTAAAAATGATCTGTCCTTGCCTGTGCGGCTGTGGAGGGAAGGACTGAAGTGGTGGCCTGCAAGTTACGTGCCAGCACAGCGTGCTACCTTTCCTCGGGCCCAGCGTCCCTCGGTCTGATGAGAGGAAGGCGCCTATCCCAGGCTCACCCCACTTCCTCGGCCAGAGGAGCTGTCCCGGTGAGGTCTTGGGTTTATCCGCTGTGGGAAGAATTTGTAACACCAGCTGATTGCTGTCACTCCAAGATGGCCTTGGAACACAGCAAGGCACTGTGCTAAGAAGCTGTGCCCCCAAGAGGCCCTGCCCGTGAGCATTCAGAAAAATTCAGCGGGAGCATGGCTCTGAGGAGTGGAAAGGGCTCAGACAGTCCCAGGGGATACTAATAGACCTGCTGTGCCGGGGACTTAGCTCAGTGGCACCACACCTGCCTCTCAACTAAAAAGTCCTGAGTTTGATTCCTGGTACCGGAATAAAAATCAACTAATAGACGTGCTGGCCAGCCACCAACTCCTGGACCCAAACTGGCCAGGCTTGGATCCTGGCCTTGCCATTCTGGATCGTCAGGCTTGGGGCAAGGGATATCACCACGTGTCTCCATCTCTTCTTATGTCACTAAGGCTTTGCAGGGGGTCCAGCAGGTCACATGTGGGCAGGAGTCACAGGCACCATGGGTGCAGTACCATGATGTGTGGGGAGTGGTCCGGCAAGTCGGCGGGGAAGGAGGAGCACGTGCACTGGAGCGGGTTCCCTGGGCTGTGCTGAAGTGCAGGCTCTGCTTCTGAGTGAGGTTCGCATCCTGCTTTAGAGCCCTCGGGGCTCCTGTTGCTCAGTTCATAGTTGGAGAAAGATCTAGATCTGGTTCATGCTGCCTGAGTACAGAAAAGGCCGAAGCTGCGTGGTCCCAAGGCTGCGAGGTTCCGAGGCGTGCTGAGGGCCCCCTGTCCCCAGTGCTTTCTGCCACCCTTGCTGCATGGCATTGGAGCCACAGCCTTGGTGTAGCCTGGCAGAGGGGCCGGCAGGTGGTGGATGGAGGGCGGCTCTCGGAGGAGTGAGTGTCAGGAATAGCGTGGCAGCGCCTGGCAGTGCGCCTGGGGATTATGTGCTTGTTCGCGCTGGCAAAGCTGACGTGAAGAGTGACTTCTGGAAAGCTCTGGAAGCATGCTTGCTGGGCGAATAGAATTCAGATGCAGCACAAGAAGTTGTTGCAGGACAGAGTGAACACAGCTGGGTCGTGCACTTGGAGTTTTGTGCTTCCTGTACAGAAGATTCTTAGCATCATCACATGTGTTTTTCTCTTTCAGACTCAAGAAACTCGAGAGATCTTACATTTCCACTATACCACATGGCCTGACTTTGGAGTCCCTGAGTCACCAGCCTCATTCCTGAACTTTCTTTTCAAAGTTCGCGAGTCAGGGTCTCTCAGTGCAGAGCATGGCCCCATCGTGGTGCACTGCAGTGCTGGCATCGGCAGGTCGGGGACCTTCTGTCTGGCTGACACCTGCCTCTTGCTGGTGAGGAAGCCTCTGAGGCTCCCAGAGAGAAAGAGACGCATTTGAACCCCACCCTGCCTGGCCACAGCTCTCCAGTTACTGTCCCCCCGCGTGCATTCCTCAGGCAACAACTAGCTTTGACCTTTGCTTTTTATTTTTCTTCAGTACTGGGGATTGAATCCAGGGCCTCTGCTCTGAGCTACATCCTTGGCCCTTTCTTTTCAGTTTTTACTTTGAGACAGTCTCACAAAGTTACTAGTTTCCCAGGCTGGGCTCAAACTCGTGATCCTCCTGCCTCAGCTCCCAAAGTCCTGGGATCACCTGCATGTGCCACCACACCAAGCTTTGATTTCTGCTTTTTAACAGCTTCTCCACGGTAATGTGGCTTTGCCTCCAATTGCTCTTTTTAGAGGTTGCTTCCAATTTTAAAGTAGAATCCAGGTAGCCAGAGGCTGTCTGTCTTGTTCTAAATTGTTTCAACCCTGTGCCCAAAGGGTCCCAATTTTGCCACTTTTCTGGAATTTCTCTGCCTGGCCCTCTGTGATTTTCCTAGTTAGAAACCAGAGCGCTCCTACCGCAGGAAGTGTGAAGTTGTGATGCACCAGAGAGTTCGAGCTGGCTGAGTCTTGTCTCCTGTCTGACTTTCAGATGGACAAGAGGAAAGACCCTTCGTCTGTGGACATCAAGAAAGTGCTGCTGGAAATGAGGAAATTCCGGATGGGGCTGATCCAGACGGCTGACCAGCTGCGCTTCTCCTACCTGGCTGTGATCGAAGGTGCCAAATTCATCATGGGAGACTCCTCGGTGCAGGTCAGCTTTGCGTCTGCCAGATCCAAGTGCAGGGACTTTCAGTTTTGTCTTTTTATTGTTGTTGGTTTTGTGGGCTGGGGGTCAAATCCAGACCTCTGCATGCTAGGCTGAGCTGCACACCCCCACCCGAGCTTTGTGTTTGAAGGGGACTGTCAGTTGTAAGAGTTCCCTCCCTGTCAGGTCAGAGGAAACAGCTGCCCTTTGTATTTAAAATAGCCCCAAAGTTTTCTAGGTGTTCACCAAGTCCCAGTTTCTGCCTTTGAAGTGCTCACCTAGAAGGCACTGACTGGACACAGACGTGATTTTCCAAAGATTTCACCGTCCAAGTGTGTGGCTGAGACCGAGAAGCCCAGAGCCCCTTGCCAAGGCAGTAGCACGGCTCACTTATGGAGAGTGGGTTTCCTGGAGTCAGCCGGAAGTGAACACTCATGGGCTCCTCTTCTGCTCTTTAAGGATCAGTGGAAGGAGCTTTCCCACGAGGACCTGGAGCCCCCACCCGAGCACGTGCCCCCTCCTCCCCGGCCACCCAAACGAGTCCTGGAGCCACACAATGGCAAATGCAAGGAGTTCTTCTCAAACCACCAGTGGGTAAAGGATGAGACTGAGGAGGATAAAGATGGCCCCATCAAGGAAGAAACCAGAACTCCCTTAAGTGTCCCCTACAGCATGGACAGGTAATGTGAGAGGTCCGGCTTGTAGGGGTGAGGGGAAGTGACCCCTTGTTCCAGAAATACATGCTGGTCGCAAGAGCCTGGGGCTGCAGCCTCCCCCTCTGCAAGCCCTGAGTCCACGTCCTTGGGAAATGCGGCCACCTTGGAGAGCTGCCCCTCTCCAGGTGGAGGATGCCCTCTTCTGTCCAGTCCCCCGTGGCTCCAGGAGGCCACCGGCTTCCATAGGGCTCTAGCTCCACCTTGTGGCACTGATTGGAATTGGCTCAGCATAACTGAGTAGGGTCCCGCCCTAGGCTTCTAGCGGGCTCTGAAATGTGATGTCCAGCTGGCCACAGTTTCTGTCCAGCTGACCACAGTTTCAGTCCCCACGAGGGACCTTGCGGAACGTAACCTTCCGTGCGTTGTGATAAAATTCATTGCATTCTGCCTCCTTAAACTGACACAAACCTCACCGAGCACCTGGTGATGCACACAGTGCTGAGATAAACCTGGAACGTCCCGGGTCTGCCGTCGGCCACCTTGTTGGGAACTCAGCAGATGTGGGGCGTTTTGTGGTGGGTGCTGAGGTGGTCAGAGAAGGCTGCCTCTAGGAAGAGGCGCTGCACGGAAGCTTGAAGGGTGACTGGCAGGGTGCCCTGGGTGCCTGCTTTCTGGAGGGAAGTTTCAGGGGGTGCGCTTTGGCTCCGAGTGGCAGAGCCTGCAGCGGTTCTCAGACAAGCGTACAGACATGGGGAGGTGGCTGGGTTCACTGCAGCATCCTCGGCAGTGGTGAGAAGGCAGACAGTTGGGGGCGTCCGGGACGAGGGACATGCTGCTGCTGTTAGAGGGGTCTTGCGTGCATCAACAGGCCGGATGTGGGAGCAGCAGAGAGAACGTGAGGTGCGCGCACCGCACGCGCCAGGGGCCTGCCCCTAGCAGAGCCGCACGGACCAATTACCCAGGCACACGGGCTGCCTGGAGGCCAGGGGCTGGGGGTAACAAGTGGGCCTCGGGCTGATGCCAGTTCTGGCCCTGCCCTCCAGCTGGCTGGCACGGGTCAGCGTCACCATCACGTTCCTGCGTAGAACCGCTCCATAATAACAATGTCCTTGGCGTCTGTTTCCCTGAGGCGACTAACCCATCCCTTGCCTCCTTCTCAGCAGGAGTCAAGACACTGAGATCAGAAGTCGGACAGCGGGTGCAGGTCTGCGAAACACCCAAGCCGCCTTCCCCGCCCAGGGCCAGGCGCCCCCCAAGGAGGCGGAGGAGCAGGAGCACACACTCCCGCCCTGGAAGCCCTTCCTGGTCCACGTGTGCATGGCCACCGTGCTCACGGCCGGAGCGTACCTCTGCTACAGGGTGTGTTTCCACTGACCGAGGCGAGGCGAGGCGCAGCGAGCCCGGGAAGCACTGGCCGCAGCCCGGTGTTCGGATACACCGGATACACCGGATACACCGCTGCAGAGCGTCTGAGCCAGTGTCAGAAGGCACGGATCAAAGGTGTTTCAAGTCTGCAACTGTGGAAGGGCTAAAGAGAGAAGTAAGGGTTGCTGCACTGGGGTTTTAAGGAGCCCTGTGGTCCCAAGAATATAAGAGTCTAATCTCAGGGCCTTAACCTATTCAGGAGTAAGTAGAGAAAATGCCAAATATGTCTCTCTCTCTCTCTCTCTCTCTCTCTCTCTCGCTCTCTCTCGCTCTCTCTCTCTCTCCCCCTCTCCCTCTCTCCCTCTCTCCCTCCCTCCTTCCCACTCTCTTCTTCCCCACCTCCTCTTTCTCTCTCTGTCCCTTTCTCTTTTTTTGTTGTTCATTTGTTGTTGAAAAAATAGAATTACAACACATTGTTGTTTTTAACCTTTATAAAAAGCAGCTTTTTGTTATTTCTGGAAAAAAGACTAGGCACTTACAAAACTTTCTTGTACCCTTACTAGGTGGTGTAATGAGATACACAATTTATATTTGATTTCCCAGGGAAAGAACCCCAAACTTTTACGAATGTAAACTTCCTTGGAGAAGAGGGTTAGGACACTGCGGGCCCCTCCGCCGCGCACCCTGAGCCTAGACAGTGCCTGTGAGCTTTCCTTTTCCAAGAAGAGAACACCACAGGGCATCTCTAGAAAACAGAGTGCAGCTTCCGCGTTGCTCAGGGTGTCCCTGCTCATTTCCCCACCGATCCCTCCTTGTGACAGCCTTCTCACTCATGCACCGGCCCTCACCACCATTCCTGCAGGCCCCTGCTCGGAGTCAGGTTCACCCCAGGCTGGCTGCTGGCATTTCACCCCATGGTTTCCACTTCATTTAGAGAATAAGTGCCATTTTGGTAAAAATCCACACTTTAGAAGCTTGCTGCTGTTACAGGATGGGGAGGGCCGGGGTAGCCTTAGCAACCATGGAAAATGTCTCACAGGGCTTTTTTCATCCATTGAAATATTTACCTCTTTCCAGGTGGCCATCTTCCAGTGTGTCGGATGGTTTAGGAGGAGGCAAACATTTTTTCCTTAGGGGTGATTTTTGGGGAAGAGGTCATTGGAAAAAAACCCCAATTCCCCTCAGCTAGTGGCTCCCTTGGAGGTGGGTGTGGCCGGGGTCATGCATGAGTCACATGCCTCTGCCGCATGGGTCTGGGCTCATCCGAAATGTTTGGTTCCATTCCAGTTCCTGTTCAACAGCAACACTTAACCTGACCCTCCCCCACCTCACCCAGTGTCCGGCCCTGCTCCCAGGCATGCCGTGGTAGGTAAGGGCCGCTGGGCAGCCAGCGTAGAGAGCCGGGCCTGGAAGTGTACGCTCTGCACTCAGACCCCCTCTCTGGGCGGTGTGTCTCCCCCTTCTCCTTTTGCTTCCCCTCCTCCTTCCATGAGACCCAAATCCACAACCACTTTTGGAAAGAGCAAAGAAGACCGCCCTGGTGGCACAGCGGGTGGCGGCCCTCTCATCTCCGGCTCTGCCCAGCTGAGCACTCCCTGTCGGTGTGTCCTGGAGGGCTGCACACCACCTTTCCCCCAGAGGTCTCCATGCTGCGTATGTGGACTAAGCCTCTCCGCTCTTTATTTATTTTTAATTTTTTCCCCAAGGGCATCCATACTGCACTAGCATTTCCTTAAGCCAATAATGTATTAAAATTTTTTGATGTCAGCCTGCATCACGGGCTTTATCAAAAAGTACAGTCATAAATCCTCAGGTAGTACTGGGAATGCAAGACTGCCGTGAGCCTGCTGCGTGAGCCCAGTGCTGGGAAGGAGGATGATTGTAAGCAGTCATTGTGTAGCAATGTTGTGGGTACTGTGAGAAGATAGAACAATGCTATAATATATAATGAACACTTGGGTATTTAATAAGATACACGATGTGGGATGACTTTGTCCCGGGTCTTCTCCTCCCCCATTATCCACTAGGACCTTGTTCTCAATCACCACTTTCCCTGTGTGTTAGAATGCATGTACAGCCTTCTGTGTCCCCGTGAAATACCACGTGCTTGAAACGAGAGACTTAGGGTCCTGCTTACTAATGGGCCCGTGTCCGAGTCCGGTCCCCTCTGCATGATCTGACCATCACATGACTGTGGTTCCTAAGGCTGTTGCTGAAGTAACCGCCATTCCGCAGGACAGCGATGATGATTTCCAGTAGCACATCATGGCTTAATTCCTGCCATGACACTCTGGTCACTTCCTGGTGAGGCCCGGCCCGTCCTGTCTAGCCGGGTTCGCTGTAACAGACATTCCAAGGGTATGGCCAGCCATATTCACACCTCACGCTCTGGACATTCAGGCAGACAAGGTCCCCGCCCCGCCCCTGGGATGGGCCTCTTCCACTCCAAGCCTGTGCTGCCCTGGAGCAGACTGTGGTGTGGAGGCACCGCAGCCACGGGAACCCCCTCCCCGGGACAGCCTGGGTGATGGTCCCTAGAGTCAGCCTGCGGCCTCTCGTGTCCGTCCTAGCTCACCTTGCCCCTAGTGTCTGCCTGCCCTTGAGCCCCATGGGGACTGACGGTGCTCACAACTCTTCCTCAAGAGGAACTTAAGACCTCCACATTCGGTGGCTTTTTTAACAAGAAACAAAAAGGCAGCTGTAGCTCCCAAGCTGCTCTCTTGCCAGCGTTTTCACACTTTGCCTTTCACGTGGGAGAAGCCAGTACAGAGCGATTCCGTGGCAGGAATATTTGAGGTGCAGCCATGGTGAGGTGTGGATACGGCTTGCTGCCGGGCTGTGAGCAGTTTTGAGTTGGGCTTGTTTTCTTAGGGTCCTGTATCTGTGTGTAGTCGTTTGGGTGTGGATATAACTTTCCAGTGGCTGTCCTGGTTTCAGCTCCTGTCCTTGGGGGCAGGTGGCTCTCCATCTTGTCATGCATATGTTAGAGAGGTAGCGAGCTGCTCTGCTATATGCCTTAAGCCAATATTTACTCATCCGGCCATTGTTTTTTACAGTGGCCGCAGAATAAACCATTTTTACAAAAATAAAAACAAAAAAAGTGAGGTGTTCGGTATAAATACCTTTTCAGGTGTGTGTATATGTGGATGCATGACCGGTGGGTGGGGGGCGTTCTCAGGGTCTTCTGTGACCTCACAGAACTGTTATACTGTACAGTTTTCCAACTTGCCATATCAATGATGGGTTTGCATTTTAGTTGCAACAATAAAAACTTTTTTTCTAAAGAACATGGCTTGGGGATGCTTCCCATTTCTTTGCTTAATGGACCTGAACCAGGGCGGGCCACTGTTTCCCCCATCCAGGCTGATCTGCAGTAGATGGTGTTGGTCAAGCAGTCATTCCCCTGGGGTTCTGAGCACTCGGGCTGGAGAGTGTTCACACCCCACTTCAGGCCTCTGGCCACTGCCTTCAGACTCCCACCCTTTGATTGTATAGGGCGCTTGGATACTACTTAACAGGACCTAGCAAGTGGTTGGAAGACCCAGTCTAACCTCACAACCGTCCTTTACCTGATTGCCTGTCAAACACAGTGGTCCCACATCTCAGTATGGCAGTGAAGTCACACCTGATACAGGATTTAGAAATTAAAATGAGATATAAAAAATTAATACAGTCTTTTGTGCACAAAACTGAACGATGAATCTCCCCAAAGGGATGTTCTGACTTCCTGTTCTGAAGTTTCAGACTTGCACAACGTTGCAAAAATAGCAAAGAACTTCTTCCCATCCTCCCACGTTCTGGGCTGTGACCTCCTAGCAGGGCCCCCAGAGCAGGGAAGCAAATACTGCTGTGGCCAGGTGACCTCAGAACGCCACAGGAGCCTGGGCAGTCGGCAGCAGTGTCAGTCCCCTGTCCCCTATAAGGGCTCAGAGATGAAAAATGGCAGTAAGCTTTCAAGAACAGGCAGGGTGCCTGTGTGAAACAAAATAGATCTAAATGTATGACTTGGGGCAGAAATCAAGGGGAGCCAAAGGCCGAGCTCCAGGATGGGTGTCCGTCAGGAGAGGGCACCCTGGGAGCCAAAGAGGCCTGAGGCCACCCTCCCCCCCACATCCATGTGCCCTCATGTCTCGCAGTCGTGCCGGGAGAGGGCACAGGGTGCAGGGCTCACTCCCCCGCAGGCCACCTTGGAAAACAGCCACAATCTACTTTTTTCAGGTGAAATGAAATACCCACTAAAGTAGCTTTTTATTTGAAATTTCAGAAATTGGAACGTATGAACAAGGCAAATAAATACAAAGTTAAACCAAAGGCACAAAGTATATACAGGAAGTTTAAATGAAAATGTTTGTTACAAAGCTCTCCAATGCCATTGTTGACAGCAGCGCTCAAATCCCTAGTCAGCTCCAATTACTAACACAGGCATCTAAGGACACAGGACTCTTTTTTTTTAAATACACTTAAATAGGAAACAAATTTTCTTTCTTTAAAGTAACATGCTCTTTGGTGGAATCTTTCTTCAAACCAGCTCTGGCTTCTGGAGCAATTTATTTAATTGGCCATAGGTTGATGTGTTTTGAAAGTTAGATTCCATTTTGATTCATAATGGCCAGAACGGACAGCTCAGGCCTTGACATTCTTGTCGTCTTCGCTTCTTGCTGTTGAATGTGGTGACAAGAAGGCCCAGGGCCAGCCGGCCGTTGTCAAGCTCCCCTGGCATTTGGCTGTAGCTCAGGCTGAGTTTGGGTTGTAGAAATCCTGGCTTTGAGCCTCCCACTTTCTCTAGCTCACCAGGGTGACAGAGCTGCTGTTGAAATGACTCGAGCCACCACAGTCTTTCATTAGCACAGCCGGCCAGCTGGCCCACCAGCTGCCTCCTCAGCGCCAGGATTCATGGAAGTAGGACTGGAGTGACCGGCTCACTGGGAAGCCCGAGTCCACACACACGTCAGTCCCAGGCCTTGTCTGGCCTCAGGCCTTTCTTAAATGGCCGGCTGGTGCCAGTGCTGCATCCTGAGGAGGCTCAGGTTCCTGGAGGTGAAGATGGAATACTGAGCGGAGGGCTGCAGCCTCAGAAGTGCTGAGTGGCCCCGCCTCTGCTTCCCTGCAGTGCCACTTGTGCCCAGGGCTGTGTGGGTGCTCCAAGCCTCAGGCTCTGGCCTGCTCACAATTGGGGAGTGCCCAGCAGCCCACCCAAAGCTCGCTGTTGTGCTGGTGCTAGGCAGCACCAAGGAAATTCTACACACCTAGTCTGGGCTCCTCTGCTAGGACTTTTTAGAATATCGTGATTTCAACATCTGCCTCTTGGCAAAAGTCTTTTCTTTGTTCTTTGCAAAGTTTGTCCATCTTCTCAAAAGCTAAACGTCCTTTTTCTCCTGAAATAGAAAAGTGATCAATCTGTCAGGGAATTATCTCCCGCCTCAGTGTCGTACTGTGCCAGCCCTGGGTGACCTTAGTACTTAGACACAGGAGGAGTTTGGGTGTCTCCCACCTGGCGACTTGTGGAGTGAGCCGCCCCTACGCCAGTGAGAGTCTGTCTGTGACAGTGTGCCCGGTTCTAGCCCTGCCTTGCCTCTGGAGTGTTCACTGAGTGCCGTGACTGAAGTGGAGAGTAAGCACTGCCACACTGCTGTGTGGGAAATTTGCCCCGGGCGGGGTTCGGCTAAATGTGGCGGCGACAGTGCTGCCCAGGTGCTGTTCCAGGTCTGAGGGCTACATGTGGCCTCTAGGAAGAACCCCAGGGACCCCACGCACTAGACAAAACTGCGATGCTCTACTTTACCAAACGACAGAGTGGCTTCCCGGGCTGCTGCTCGCACGGCCTCCAGGTCAGACTGGCACAGGCTGGCAATCTGGTCAATGCTTTCAATGCCCTGTGTGAGGGTAGGAAAATAAAGCTCCATTGGGGGACATTTTGGGTAACAAGCAGAAGGTTGGGAGTCTGGCAGTGGTACAACACTTGCCTGGGTTTCATCCCCAGCACCACGAAAAAGGGAAAGAAGGAAGGAAGGAAAAAGAAATAGGAGGTCGAATCCACTTCTGTCAGTCCTGCGAGACTGGCACAAGTGTGATCTCAGGGCCTGCAGAAGCCCCTCTGGCACTGCGTCTGCAGCCCTGACACCTCTGAGTGAGCAAGGCCATCTTTACAGACACTTCTGAAAGACTCAGGTTGAAAATGAGACCTGGTTCCTGGTGGCTGTCCTGACCCTGGCTCCTGGGCAGCCGCACGGAGAACCAGGGCCTACAGGAGGTGCCTGTCCCGTAGTCCCAGCACCTCCCGGCCCACAGTGCCCTCTGCTGGGCCCCTGCCTCCAGCTGGGCATCTGACCCTAGCCAGGGGCTCCTCCTGGGCTGTCCGCTTCCTTCATCTCGGAAAGAATGGCGGGCGAGAGGGAGTTTTTTATGTGCTGAACTGCCTCTCACTAGCCTGTGGGCAGTGGTGTCTTAAAATGACAATTCTAATGCAGGTGAGGTAGAGGTAAAGGGGGCATCTGTAGGAGTGCTGCGGGGAGCCCCAAGGAGTCTCAAAGCCCCTCACGTTTTCTGGGCTTGGACAGACACCTAAGGAGTCCAGCCTGGGGAGGGAATCCAGAACCCTGATTAGTTTTCTGAAAATTTTATGCACAAAAATGCACATAGTGATTTTTGGAATGGATAAAAGCCTATATTTTCTATGAGTGTATAAGTATGTTAAATTAAGGTTTACACTTGATAGACTTTTCATGAAGAATTCTAAAGTGCTCCTGGTCTAACACGAAAAGTTCTTATTTTGTTCATTTTTTAAACTGTGTCTGTATATATACACATGTGTGCTCGTGCAATACTGTGTGATTGAAACCTCACACTGAGCTACATCCCTAGCTCCCCCACCTTTTGAGAAAAGGTCTTGCTGAGTCCCTATATTACCCAGGCTAGACTTCAACTTAGCATCCTCCTGCCTTAGCTTCCCAGAGTACTGGGATCACAAGCCTGTACCACTACACCTGCCTTTAAACTATGTTTCATATGATCAACAATTTTAAATGCTTGCATACTCCCACAAAAGAGAAATATGCCAAAATGCCAACGTTGTTTCTGGTAAGTGCTGGAATGATGGGTAACTCACATTTCTGTATTTTTTTCTTTCCCAGTGAGTCTGGTACTCGGAGATGTTGAGAATTTTAAAGCATATAACCCAAGAGCTCAGAAGTGAGGCCCTGGGGCCACCTGCTTGGCCTCCCTGAGTCTAGCAGATGTTGGACCGGTGTTAGGGGGCCTCTGCTGTCAGGGTCTGTTGGGGGCTGACCACTGCACCCCTTGTTGGCCATTGTTCTCCCGCCTTTAGTCCCAGTGAGTCATTCTAAGGTACACAGTTAGTTTAGCGTTAACCACAAGCAGGCGCCCATCAGCCACCGAGAGGACACTGTGACGCACCTGGAGCTGCTGCAGTGCCATGCATGCGGCCTGCTGGAGTCTGGCATCGCCATTGGTCAGGGCGTCGGTGTAGAAGAGCAGGGCCTGGGAGGGAAGGGCCAGAGTGAAGGCGAGGGGCCAGGAAAGCAGAGCTGGTGGCCGGGGCTGAGCACCTGCCAGTGCCAGCAGAAAGGAAGTTCTTCCCACCTCCAGACAAGACCAAGGACTGACCTGGCAGTCTCCGGGTGGGGGTGCATGCCCAAGATGTGTGCCACAGGGCTTAACTTAGCCCCAGACCTGATCCTGGGGCTGGCGGAAATAAAATGGAGAAAGCTCTTTTTGTCTGATAATGTCTCAGGCTTTCCCAAATTGCTGTCCTATAAAATGCTAAATCAGGGCCTGAGATTTAGCTCAGTGGTTTCAACACCTGCTGCGTAGGCACAAGGACTCAAATTTGATCCCCAGTACCAAAAAAAAAAAAAGCTTAAATCAAAGAAGTTGCACATCCAGTGCTGAACAAGAGGAGAACTGAGCATGCAGGGAGACTTCCGCATGGGCTCAAAATGGGCGAGGCCGTTGCCCTGGCCTGAAGGCCAGGATGTCTCTGCCCCTCGTCTCCCTTCCCTGGTCCCAGCTCTGACAGTACCTGCATCACAGCCGCAGCCAAGCCACAGTTAACAGGCTGTTGCTTGTTTTGCTGCTTGTCGGGAGCATCGATTAAGGGGGAGGTGTGCGGTCCACGGGGGAGCCCAGTGTCCACGACCTAGGTGTGGCCACCTTGTCAACTGCAGGAGTGAGGTCAGCGGGCCCAGGTACAGGCCTGGTGGTGAGGAACCTGCTGCCTTTCTGGCCACAGGTGGCTCTTTTTGAAAAAATTGTGGGGCTGAGGTGTAGCTTGGTGGAGCATGTGTTTAGCATGCACGAGGCCCAGGGTTCCATCCCCAGCACCCAAAAATAACAAGCTGGTTGGGAAAAGGGAGGCCGGAGCAAGGCACCAGAATCCCAAGGTGGGACGCTGGACAGAGCCCTTGGGACAGCGGTGGAAATGTCACACGTCTGCCCGGTGTATCTGTTGCTAAGGGAACACAGCCACCTCCCAACTCAAGGCACCTGGAGCCACCACGGTGAGGCCTTTGTTACTGTATGAGGAGGTGCACCAAGAAAACCAAAGTAAACCAGCGGAGCCTATAAAGCCAGCTGCTAACTTTCAGGAACCATAGAAGACAGAGAAATATGTTACGCTCCATTAGACAATCAGCAGAGTCAAGATGGTAGCGGGCAATGCAGTATCTTCACTAAGTAGACTGCAAGGGGAAGAAAGCTGGAACCTTCAGGTTAAATGAAATTTAAGACATCACCCAATCACTGTGTGCCTATGCAATCCTGTTTAACAAAAACAAAATCCCTATGATATTTGAAAGTTGGAAATGTGACCATTAGGACCGTGTGACCATAAGGAGTGAATGCTTAATTCTTTTCAGTTGTGCAATGGTATTGTAGCTAAGGATTTTTAAATGCATTCTCATCTTTTGACTCACACACAACTTTTACAAGTCAAATAGGATATCTAAGAGTGCTTCAAAATGCCATGGGGTGGGATGGATTGATGGATGAAGGTTGGACTTGGATGGCTGGGGCATGTGATTCATTGTCGCGTTGTAATTTTGCGTGTGTTCAAAAGAAGAAGTAGTTGAATATGACCACAAGGTAAATGTGCTACAAGGTGAGTCAGCAGTGTTACTGGCAATTTCCTCTCCAGTCTGCAGCTGAGATCAAGATACAGAGTATGGCCCTACGGTCACCCTCTCCTATTATCCTCAGGGGCTATGCCTGAAAATATGAAGTCACACAGGCCCAGAACCGGAAACAGCAGGGGGGTCCGATCTCTTGGTTTTCAAATGGGTTGGACAAAGTGCTATTACCAGCCAGCACCAAGAGGATGACCATCAAAGCTAAAAAAGACATCCACCGTGCCAGTAACATCTCAGCAACCAACCTGACACGTTGCTCTAGAAACAGGAGGGTGTGTGCTGTCATTGTGGTCATGTGTGCTGCTCAGGTGGCCTGGCAGCCCCCGCCTGGAGGTCTTGTGTGGCCTCCTCAGAGCCTCCCTACCCCCAAATCTCGCCGAGCGCTTGCAGCTACGATCACCCACTTTGCACTTGTCCACGAAGAACACCTACTCCCCACACCTGCCCGGGTGGCAGGGGCTGCCCCTCCCCTGCACACTGTACCTTTTCTCGGAAGCTTCTGTTCCTCACCGCACTGGCCAGGCGCGAGCTGGCCACCCTGCACACCCTTGGGGGCCCGTCCAGCTGCAGCAGCGCCCAGGTGCGCAGGGTCTGCGGCAGGGGCTGGAGCTGGCCGAGCCGCTTGCCCTGCAGCATCCTGACTGCCTTGGCCTGCCTGGTGCAGTGCAGATCCTCAATGAGCGTGACTGGAAGACAGGGAGGAAGTGGGACAGGGGAGAAGTGGGACACGCAGGAAGTGGCCCAGGGCTCCAGCTCAGGGTCGGGCAGTATGGCTGCAACGGTCTGCAGAGAAGCAGCTCCAGGAACGGGCAGGGGGATCGCCAGAGCCCTGTCCCAACAGGTTTCAAAGGGGACCTCCCGGAATTGGGGAGGCTTTCTAGCAAGGGACCAGATACATACTGAAAATGTATAAAGCTGCCGCCCAAACTTCTAGGGACTCTGGCCAGCCAAGCATCACCCTCCTACCCCACTCTGACTGTGCGTTTTGTTTTGTTTTGTCTGTGTTTTTAATCGGACAGGGTCTAAGTTACCCAGGCTGGCCTTGAACTCACAATCCACAATCCTCCTGCCTCAGCCTCCTGAGTAGCTGGGAATACAGGTGTGCTTTTTTGGGGGGGGGGGTAGTTGTCCTAGCTTTTTTTCCCCTTGTGCTTTTTAAAGCCACCTATCCTTGGAGTTTATTCCCCTGTATCAGCTGACTGGAATCTTACTCAATCTGGGTTCTCAAAAACAACAGCTAGAGGGGAAACCAAAGAGGCTCTGAATGTAACCTCAGAAACTGCTTGGCTTGCAGGAGGGGGACAGAGTGGGGCCTGCAGATGCTTCTTTGCGGGAACCTCTGCTGTGAGGAAGGACACAGTGCCCACCTCGGGCCTACCTTCCTTGGTGAGCTGCGCGAAGTGCTTCTCCAGGTCTGAGACGCTCTGCCTCTGCAGGTAGCGGTGGAACTGGAACCAGGTGACAGTCTGTTCTTCGGGGAGCCCAGCTGCAGGGAGCAGCCCCCCACAGCTGACCACCTGCTCCAGTAGCCTGCGGCACACTGACCAGAGGGAGGGATTGTGGAGGAGAAACTGAGGCCTGCTGTCCTGATGCCCAGGCTCAGCCCAGCCCTTCTTGTGGGACAGACGGGACAGGAGGGGGAGCTACCTATTTCCAGCTGTCCTGGGTATTTCCCGCGGACTCTGTGCAGGAACATTTTCTTAAGCTGGCTCAGGAGCCTGGTGGCAGGGCAGGACAGGACGCCCCCGGGGTCCGTGCACCCCCGCCACAGCTTCAGGCAGCCCTTCCTGCAAGAGGCCTGCGGAAGGACTGAAAGCCTAGGCTCAGAGACCAGCGAGGTGGGGGAGGGGGCCTGTGAGGTCAGGAGGTCAGGTGTGACCTACGTGGCTTCCTTCCGACATGTCCGCATGGCGCAGAGCAAGGAGCTTAGGCTCCAAGCGCCTGACCAGGTCACAGCCTGCAGGCCCCACGATGCCTCAGGGGCAGCTGTCACTAGCCCTTCATGGACAAGGAATGAAGCCTTCGGAGAGGGATTGCGTGGAGGCCAGAGGCCGAACTGGAGTCACAGGCACTGTTGTTTGAGGGCCAGCTGTGTACCCAAACATGGCCTGGCAGTTACCACGCTGAACCCTAGGCAGTGGCCGCCCAGCGTGCAGAGAGGGCGCTGAGGTTCAGAGAGGCGAATGCCCAGAGTCCCACAGCTGGTGGGGGCGTGGGGTGGACCGCTAATCCCGCCACGGTCACCTCCCCCACAGTGCGTGTCTCTGATCCACCCCGACTGACCAGGGCTGCCCGCAACTCCCCACATGGAGGAGGAGGGCGAACTCCCGGGACTCTGGCCCCCATTGCCCTGTGCCATTCACAAGCGGGGGCTGGCAGTTCCTTACTCTCCTCCACGGACGTCGCCTGGCTGGCCTTCTCAAAATCCAGGTCAGAAAGCATCTCCAGAACCTGCTTTTGTTGCGTGGCCTCCTCCACAAGGCAGTCCTCGACCATCCTGGGCAGATTAGGCGAGACCAGTTTCTGGAAGCAGCCGAGAGGTTCCAGGTTAGCCCGGACATGGCCTCTGAAGTCCACCATCGTGCTATGACCCTAGCATTGTGCCTGCCCCTTCCATCCCAGTGGTGGCTCCTTAGTTGCTCCCCAAGATCCCCAAGAGCTAAGAAGGGGCAATGAGGTGTTAGGGACCACTTCTGCACCCAAAGGGACCAGCTTTCCTGAAAGCACAGCCAACCCCTGTTGCAAAGCACGGCAGACTGAGGGAGGGACCCAGTCATGGTGGCATTTGAACCTCTGGATACTGCTGGGCCTGAAGCCCACTTCTGAGGCTTTCAATACATTTTCCTGCTGGCTGAGCCAGTTCGGATTGGGTTCTGGCATCTACAAATGACAGTCACAGCCTTGACCCTCAGTTCCAGGCTTGAATAGGAGCCATGTGGTGACTCAAACCCTGGCCTGTACCTTCACAGGGGCCAAATCATCGGCTCTCAGGGTACAGCCCCTTGTTCCTGCCACAGTCCCACTGCCTTGTGGGGTGCAGCCTAAGAGGACTCCAGCCCTAGCCCAGCCTGGCCACCTGCAGCAGGGCCTTGCAGACTTGGAGGTGGACCGTGAGTAGCACATCCAGCTCTGGGGCACCGGCTGTGAGCTCCCTGGGTGACACCTTCAGTGATGGCGGTGGGGGTGTCGTCCTATCCTTTCTGAGTTGGATAAAGAGATGGTTCTGGTTAGCACTTCAGCTCCCTGCGAGGGTAGAGGGAACCTTCCCTCCCTGCAGAGCTCGGGATCAGGGAGGCCAACCCGGGTCCCGGGGAGATGGAGTGAAACAGGAGAAAACCCAAGAGCAAAAGAAGGGAGTGAGAGGGGGCAGCAACGCGGGTGGGTGCAGAGGAGTGGAACCCGATCTGGGCTCGGAAGCCTGAGGTTCAAACTACTTCCAGCTCCTCGACTCTGGACAGGTCTGCTCCCCACGCCTCAGTCTGCTCATCTGTACAGTGGGGCCAGCAGCCCAAGCTCAGGCAGGAGGGGTCAGTGAGGTGTGGGCAGGGGCTGAACCCGAGGCCCGGGCAGCGTCAGCCACTCAGGAAGGGCAACAGCCTGGCGCCCTGGAGGGTCAGCTCGAGGAGAGGTGACGGCGGATGCCGACTGTGCCCATGCTGTGAGACGTGGGGCGGGAGAGGCCCTCAGGCCTGGTGTGCCGGGCAGTGAGCGAGGCCGGGGTCCTGAAGGAGCCTAGCCCTGGTTCCTGGGGAGCTTGGGTCACTGAGGCGCACGGGTGAAGTCAGGGTCAGTGTCTACTGTGTACTCTGTTATTTTTAGAGACTCCCTGGAGCAAGAAGCTCAGGGCCAGGGCAGGCCATTGTCATTCCCTCGGTAGCCACGGAGGACCCGCCTGTGCCAGGACAGGACTGTCCCCTGGCTGGGGGAGAGGAGGGGAGGCGCCATGAGTAACAGGGCCGGGGCACGGGGATGGGCCAGGAGGCCGAGCGGAGGGGGCACCAAGGGAGCCTGGAGAGGGCATGGGGTGCGCTCACCGGGGGCCCTCGGAGCCCCCAAACAGGGACAGCTGGTCCGCAGCAAGGTCGGCGCTGAGGAGGGCGAAGCTCTCCAGGATGCACTCCACCAGGCTCTCGGCGGAGGTGCGCTCTTGCCGAGCTCTGCGTGGCTGTGGACAAGCAGCCACCCTGAGGGCAGCCCAGCCCTGCCCAGCCAGGACACAGGCCAGGGGCTGCCTGCAGGCCTCCCAGTGTCCTGGCCACAGCCCTGCCTAGCCCACAGCACCACACCAGCCGATGGCCCCTGTCCAGGCAGCATGTGCCCCTCCCCAGGTCCTGCCCGAGGGGCCTCTCTCCAGGGAGACCGACCTAAACAGCCTCATCTGGGTCCCAACACTCATGGGACAGGGCAAATGACAAGACTGAGTGAGCGGTCCAGGTGGGGACCATGGAGAGCAGCTGCCTCCCTTACAGAACCTGCTGCTTCACCCAGTTGGCACCCGCCACGTGGGCACGTGGGAACAGGAGACCAGGTTGTCAACGGTGCAGTGTTCTGGGTCCAGACACCTGAGGTTTTGTGGGAAACCACCAAGTGTTTACATATATCAATAATGAATTTCAAACTATTTTGAGTTATAGTGAAGACCAAGCCACACCCACCCACGCAGGAGGCTGGGAAGCAGCAGCTGAGCCTGTGAGGTTCAGTATTCTCCAGGAAACCGTGGAAGGAGGGGAGGTGCGCTGAGACCACCATCCTGCCACTGGCCAAGGCGCCAGGGCCTCCAGGGGCAATGCCCTTCCTCGACACTTCCGTCTCTCCAGCCACATTCCCAGCATACCCAGGCCTCTTCCCCTACAAACTACACCCAAGACACAGCCCAGGCAGAGGGTCCTAAAAGCTGAGGCCAAAGAGGAAAACTTTAAGCAACAAGAGACCAATAAGGCTGGTTACAGAGATTTCATTTCCAGATGGAACAAAAATGTGTGTATCTACATATGTGTGCACAAACACGGATACAGGTGATTACTGTTCTCCTACAAAGTCGCAGAAAGCAGCAGAGTTAGCAAGCACTGGACCGTGCTCCTAGGGAAAATGCTGGGTTAGTTTTCTGCAAATTCTGCTTGGCATTTTCTCCAACTAAGTAAGACAAAAGGCTCATGTGTGTTTCTGTTTAACATGTTCACAATGTATGCATGTATGACTACTACTTCTACCACCAGTGGTACCAGCCACCTGATGGGACGGTCATGCATCTACCACCAGCAGTTCAAGCCGATCAGAACCTGTTAAGATACCTTAGGAAGCAGGTGCAATAGCAAATACCTATTTGCTAGGTATTTGGAGGCTGGGGCAGAAGGAATGCAAGTTTGAGGCCAGTCTGGACAATTTAATGAGACCCCATCTCAAAATTGAAAACAAAAATTTTTTTTAAAAATAGAGCCACCCCATGTTCAACCCCCAGCCCAGCACTGCACAAACAAGAAAAAGACAATTTAATAGATAGCGTTGATGTATTAACTTTGAACTTCCAGCTAACAGCCTTCTGGGCCCTGGCTGAAAGAGCCTTGTTGGACACGTACATCTGTGCTCAGGAGCTGCACCCGGCACTCCTATCCCACATCCCAGCTGCACTTGGGGGCCACTTACACAGGGAGGCTGCTGACAAAATGCACAAGAAATCTGAAAAGTGTGGCACTAACTAGACCAAGAACAGGACACGTGGTCACAGGAAAGGTGAGCGCGAAGGCTGAGGTCACCTGGTGCGACCTGGCCTGGGACTCGACACCAGACGACTCCGGTTTTCCACCACTCTGTGGCTCCTGAAAAGGACCTCGGCTGCACCTTACGCATTGATTCGGAGCTGCGAGTTCATCTTAGCAAGGAGTAAACCCGAGAAAGCAGACCCGTGGAGGAGCAGGACCTGCATGCCCATCCACGTCTGGTCCCTCACGCGCACGCACACACGTTTGGACACAGCACAATGCGTGTGAGCGAGTCTGTGACTTCAAAGTCAGGACCTGTTATTATTTTCACGGCTCCTGCTTAGTTTGCCAAAAACAGAAAAATTCCTCAAAGACAGTTTAAATGATTGCGTTATTACGGTGTTATTTTAAGAGGATGTTAATTTTTCGAAGTATAAATATGTGGTAGAAGTTGTCTGTGTCTGACTCAAACCATCCCACATAAAAAGACTGAAAAAGTACAAAAAAGATGACATTATTTCTAGACTTTTTCCTTAAATTTTTCAGGCAGGTCTTTTTTTAAAGAGTAGTAAGCAGCAAATGTTCTTTTTATGTTACTGGATGTGAAATGAGGAATTAAACTTTCACTTGTGCTGATTCATAATGTTGAGGGTAGAGGTGGGAATAAAACAATTAAAACTAACTTTGGAAGAGAGTCGTTAGCTAATTTAGCACCAGGATATATCTTAACAGAAAGAGTGGTTTCATAAATTAATTGATATGTAAGTAGATGCTGGTGAGATGCATTTTATTTTATGTACATTTAAGCTGTGTAAACGAAAAAGTAGAATGATCTGGCTGGGTCAGCACCTCTGAGAGCCCCCTGCTGCCTCAGCAGTCCCATGCACTGCGGTGGCCCTGACATGAGCTGTGGTTGGGGAGAAGGTTCTGTGTGGGGTGCATGCCTGAGGCAGGCAGGTGGCTGTGGGGCCTTCCTAGGCGCCACTCGGGCCCCAAGTTCGGGTTCTTAACACCAAGCTGCAGCCTACAAACCTGGGTCAGAAGATTCGAGACAGGGCCCGGCTCTGGCTGGCGGTGGAGCAAGTTACCCACGGTGAGCCCTGGCTTCCCTGTGGCAGCACCCTCCCGCCAGCACAGTGAGAGGTGTCGCTGTCCCCACTTGCCAGATGAGAAAACTGAGGTCCAGAGAGAAACCGGCCACCCAGCTCATGCAGGGCTGAGGCCAGGATGCTGGCACAGGTGCTCACACGGCCTGTAGGGCAGGGCCACTGTGCATCGGGGACGCATACCTTCAGCCGGTCCCGGAAGCTGAGGACCTGGTACTCCAGCTCCCGGAGCCGGGGCTGCATGGGGCCGGTGGACCTCAATAACTCCAGGACCTCCTGCAGAGGCCGCTCTGGGGCTGCCGCTGGCCCGTTCCTTCCTTCCCCGGGCTCTCCTTCTGCCTGTTCTCTCTGCCTCCTCAGAACCGCGCAGCTGTGCAAGGGGAACCCCTGGGGCAGGCTGGGGCTCTCCACATCCAAGTTCCTCCAGCCCGGCTGCTCCACAAAGGAGCTCCCCGCCAGTGGGACCAGGCCCAGGGGTGGGTGGTCCTCCCGAGCCTCCTCTTCGGTGGAGGCAGGGCCGATGGCCAAGGGCAGGAAGCCCACGTCCAAGGTGGACGCCGATGTGCTGGTCTCGGCATCCTGGGGGTCCTCAGAGCTGAAGGAGTCCATCTCCAGCAACTCCTGACTCCGGCTGTGCAGGCTGGGGCCCTGAAGGTCATTGTCAGACAGGTAGCTGAGGATGGAGGTGGCCCTTGGCCCACCTAGAAGCAAGGCCTGCTGTGCTGGTTGCTGCAGGACAGACTGGAGAGGAGGACATAGGAGCAGCCTCTTCAGCTATCCCAGGGACCAGCAAGATCCCCAAGGGGCTTCCCCACCAACCCTCGTGCCAGGTTGACAAGTCTGCCATGGAGACTGCCATCTCAGAGGGGCCAAATGGACCCTGTTACCTCTGTGCCCTTATCCCCCAGCACCACCACCTTGCCCCCTCCAGCCTCAGTAGCCTCTCTGTTTCTCATACCCTCTGGGCTGCCTTACATATTCCTGCCTCAGGACCTTTGCACTGACTATACTATGCCTAGAACTCCCTTCCACACACATCTTCTTGGCCTGTGCCCTCGCCTCCTCATGTACTTACACAAATGTCACCTGTTCTGGGAACTTGTCCCTGGATACCCTATTTTAAATGCAACTCCCACCTGCTCCAGAAGCCCCCTACCCTTCTGCTGGTTTCCCATGGTCCTTTTGCCCCTTGGGCTGGCTGTGCAGTTCCCTGATCTCGACACTGTCTGCTTCCTCTGAGAATTTTGGCTCCCTGAGGACACAGTGCTCACCTGGCCAAGAGCAGAGCCTGGCACAGAGTTTTGAAGGAGTGCAATGAATGATGAATAAAGGGCTGGTCTGACATGTAATGTGTCGCCAGCATGTCACTGGTGTCTGTGTCCACCTGGCCTGCTCCAGTCTCCTGTCACCCACTAACCCTCACTGCATCCCATGAGCGTGGCCCTGTTCTAATCTGGGGTGCACAGCGAGAATGTCTGAAACAGAAAGCGGAGGCCAAGCCTCGGCTGGGCTGGTAGCAGCCTCCAGAGAGCCTGTTCCTGGCATCCAGAAGAACCAGCCAAGCCCAGGACCAGTTCCCAGGCCCTGGAGTAGAGGGGCAGCATAGGAATGGCACCCAAAAAACACAGAGGGAGCTGGGCCCACCCAGCCCCCCACCGCCTGTCCCCCAGGGCCACCATGGGGTCCCTGCCCAGGGCAGAGCTTGCTCACCAGGTAGTATCTCTCCCGGAAGCTGGGGGTGCTCGGGGGTGTCCAATTGTACAAGGAGCCCTTTCTGCTGCCCAGAGAAATCTTGCCCGTGGGGCTGGGTGACACCAGGGGGCTCTCAGAATCAAAGGGGCTGGAGGAGAGAAGGGAGGCTGGGCGTCCTGCATGGCAACCTGGGAGGCCCCGAGGCTTGTTGTCTTTATTCTGCAAAATAATCCCATGTGCAAGGAACCCTGGAAAGTCCTTTACCCAAAGCCTCTGTCCCCTAACCACCACCCCCTGAGGCAGGGGGACTTGCTGGGGCCAATGTCGCCCTGAAGGGGACAGGACTGATTCGCAGCAGATTTCTCTCACTAAAGCCTCACGAGCGTCTGACACTGACGCTCACTCCACACACAGCGTGTGGGTAAGGGCTGTGGAGGATCTGGGGAGCAGGAGCGGGAGGATCTCAGATAAGGACAGGGTTGCCTGCTGAGAGCCAAGCCCAGGGTGCAGTGCAGCCAGCAGAGGGCGGCACTCACTTCCACACCACCTCCAGCTGCAGCTTGATGGTGCCCAGCTCCGTGATGTCCAGCACAATGGCCTGCGGCTGCGTCCTGAAGAAGTCGGCGATGTCACAAGTCACGGTGCCCACGGCCAGTGAGCTCAGGCCCCGAAGCTCGGTCACCTGAGGGTGAGGACTGGAGGGTGGTGCCTGAGCTGTGCCCTGGGGCCCCCTGCCTGCCCCAGCCCAGCCCCCACCTTGATCTCCAAGTTCTCGTGCAGCGTGGGAACAAAGGCCTTTTCCTCTGAGTCCCAGGTCTGGCTGTTGTCAGACTCGATGCGGCCCTTCAGCCTCCAGCGCTGGCGGCCCAGGCGCAGGAGCACCTTCAGGCAAGGCCGAGGAGGGATGCAGTGGCCGCCCAGGTGGGTCCCCCTCGCCACCTGCCCGGGGCCTCCCTCCCAGACAGGACCCCAGCTAAGTCCCCGAGGGCTGACCCAGACAGTGGCCGTACCTCATACTGGTCCCCAGGGCAGAGGCGCGCGTAGCCCACTAAGCCTGGAACACAGAAGCAGGCTCATCTCCACCCCTGCCCTCCCACAGGGGGACCCCACGGGCTGTCTGCATCAGCACAGGGCGGATGGGCCAGTGCCATGGGTGGCGGACAGGATGGGGGTGCTGGGCCTTCACATCGGAGGCTCAAAAACGTCACACGAGAGCAGACACCAAGGTGGGACCGGCCCTGGGGTTCTGGCCCACACCCCTCCCCTAGAACTCTCAGGGCCCCCAGGAGGACCTGACACCCCAAACGGCCATGTACCTCTCATCCTGATGTGGAACTCGCCCAGGTGGACCTCCAGCGCCCCCTCGATGAGCCACATGTCCTGCAAAGCCCCACAGGTGGCTCAAGGCCTTCACCCACCCACCACTGCAGCCAGAAGAGGGGTCAGGGAGGCGCCCACCTCGGAGCACTCGTGCAGGCTGCGGCCCAGCTCCTGCAGGCTCTCGCGGGACGCGCGGCTCGGCGGGCACCGGGAGAAGGCACGCTGCATGTTGCAGGCACCGTCGCGCAGGCGACACTGGATGCAGTAGCCCTCATACAGCTCCTCCACCTGCAGCCAGTGACAGGACAGGGCCCACACAGCCTGCAGACAGCTCCCCACCTCGACAGGCTGAACCCTACCCAGCGCCTGCCCTGCTGCCCCCACGGACTGTGAGCCCCAGGCCGGGAACCAAGCCTGGCTCATCTTATCTACTCTGTGCCTGTCCCACTGCATATGGTTGGTGCCTAATAAAATCTAGCAAAGGGGCCGGGGATTTAACTCAGTGGTTCTGCCTCCTGCCTTGCAAGCTCAAGGACCTGAGTTCAATCCCAGGTACAAAAAAAAAAAAAAAAAATCTAGCAAGGTGGACCAGTGAACAGGTCTCTTCCTCTCTCTGCTCCAGTTTTTGATGTTAAAAGGAGAGGTCGGTTGTGCTAGCTGCCCACCCTGGGGTTCCGGGAAATAAGGCAACACCAAGAAAGACTGAAGACTCCGAAGGAGTCTGTGTGGCCCTGGGCAAATCCCTGTTTTCTGGCCTCTGCTTTCTCATCTGTGCAGTGTGTTCATGGGCCCTCCTGGCCTCTAAGATTTAGCATGAGGTCTTTCTGCTAAATGGGCCCGAGACCAGCAGGCATCTGCAGTCACCCAGGCTCTGCAACCTCCACTCACCCTCAGCCCTCTCCAGCTGTGCAGCGCCCTGGGACCTTGCCCTGCCCAGCGGCCTCCCCAGCCTCTGTCAGCCCCTCAAGGCCACCCTACCCCACCCTGTGACTCCCCGGGGCCACGCACCTTGCTGATGTGGAACTCCATCTTCCGGATGTGCCTTTCCACCCAGCGCGTCTGCTGCTCCCAGGAAGAGAAAAGATCCTTTAAAAGCACCTTGGGCCTCCTGCCAGGCCCCACCGCCCTCCATCTGGTCCCAGCATAGAGGACAGGGCCCAGCCCCTCACCAGCCTTGAGGAAGGCTCACCAAGCCTCAGTTTCCCCATTTGTAAAATGGGAAGAAACCCAAGTATTTCCCCTCAGAGCAGCAGGGAGGATGGGACAGGATGCAGGAAGTTTCGCTCACCTTGTCCAGGTCATAATAGAAGGCCTGTGGGGGAGAAAAAGAGGGAGGCAGAAGGTGTCAGAGCCCTGGTGCTTCTCCAGGCTACATTCAGAGACACCTTAGTTCCGAGGACAAAACTCTAGGGCCTGCAGCCAGCCTGCTCTGTCCTTCAAGGCCTGTAGTCTCTGGGCCATTGCTAGGTCCAGAGGAAAGAGACATTAAATACACACACTTTGCATGAGGCAGTTCTAGGCCTGGTGCTGCTATTTTCCTGGTGTGTGTCCTGGGCAAGTTACTCCACCTCTATGAACTGCCACGTCCTCATATGTAAGATGGGCATTGATAGCATCTACTCCACTGTGGGCTACCAGGGGTAAAGGATTCAGCCAGTAGGCAACTCCTTGGGGCCTATTGTGCTTTGAGTGTGGCATAACTCCAGCCAGGGCCAGAAGAACTTGGGGAGACAGAGAGCATCGCCCCATGAATTCAGGCCTTAGCAGTGTCTGCCCAGAATGTGGCTGAGGAAAGGAGACAAGATCAGGACAGCCCAACCTTTCCATAAGGGATAGATAGTAAACATCTCAGGCTTGGACAGCCTTGGAGTCTTTAGACCGAAAGGCCCTGCCATTGTGGTGGAGGCTGTATGCAAATGCGTGGGTGTGGCCAGCAGGTTTTAAGGCACAGTCTCCTGGGTGCCTGAGAGTCTGTCTACCTGAGAGGGGGCAGGCTCTAGGAGGGCACAGACCCACGGAGAAGAAAAGTAAGATGTGGAGCGCTGTAAGTCAGCTACTGACCCCAAACTTCTCTGTGTGCATGCGTATGTGACATGATTGTGTCACCAGGGAGAGAGAAAGGAAAGATAAATAGTAGGTTGAAGAAGGAAGGCTACACGGATGGGGCAGAGAAGATGAGGGAAGTGTCAACCAGAGGGAAAGAACTAAGCCCCCAAAAGGCGATTTTCTCATGGATGCATTTAGAGATCATGACATTAAAACTCCACTTAAGAAATAAGCAGAAAGATTCCAAGATTTAGAAAGGAAGAGCATCTGCATGGGCTTCTCAGAAATCAGTGTAGTGGTGAAATTCAAAGCAGCTGCTGCCAGGGCAGCCTTTCCATGGGGCAGCCCCAGAACAGTCACCCTGCCCTGGCCTCAGTGTGCTCGTTGGTGCCACAGGAGCAGCTAAAGCACACACGTATTTATGCACTTACTTCTGGACCTCAGAGAACAGGGATGGCTCCTGGCACGGGAACCATGCAGTGGTATGGAGGAGGCGGGCTCCAGGACCAGCAGGGTTTTGGCAGAGCCTCCTCTGCCATCTGCACTGGGCACTGCACAGCCACCCGCAAAGGATGAGGGACACAGAGCTGGCCGGGCTTTCCTGCCCCACGTGGCTGGCACAGGTGTGAGGCTCAGAACAGTGTTCCCTACCCTGCTGGCCACCAGGCCTTCTCCCCGGGAGCCAGGGCAGAGACAGGAAGACTCCCTTCCCCTCCGTGGGCTTCTAGCCGCTCAGCACACTGGCAGCCTGCGGGCACTGAGGCTAGAGGAGGAGGATCCCACAGCAGCAGGGCCCATGGCTTTTGTTTCCAACTCTGACCCACAGGGTCAGGTGGGGTTTGCACAAGGTATGGTGGGGAGAGGAGAGGAGGCTGGGGGCCCTGCCTGGCCTGGACAGAGCGATCCTCCTGCTGGAGGGGTACAGGTCCCCACTCAGGGGACCCTGGCGATGTCACTGGGTAAGATACAGGATTCCCAGTTGGAATCTGCACTTCCCATAGACAATGAACAATTATTTAGTATCAGGACAGTATTTCCCAAAGGTCACACAAAGAGTCATTGGTTGTTTGTCTGAAAAGCAAATTATCTGGGCACTGTTGGTTGTGCTCATTTTCATTGTTTGCTTTGTTTTGTTGTTAAACCTGGCTCTGGTAAGGGAGCAACCAAACCCAGAGCAGCTGAGCCTTGAGCTAGACTGTGGGGTGGGGGGGACCCATCCCAAAGGTACATCTCTAGGGATGGAGAAAAAGTGCAGACCACTGAATGTCGGGGGAAATACACAGGCTCCAAAAGGAATAGTGTCCGGGGCCACTGGGACACGTGGAGAAACAGCCCCTTTCCGGGTGATACAAGCCTCTCTGCCCGGCGTGCCTGATGGCCAAGGCCTATAAAATAGGACCACCTAAAGCCGGGAGCCCGCGCGTCTCCACTCACTCGCCTGCCTTGGGTTTTCCTAGAACCAAGAGAAGGAGCCCAGGCGCCCTGCAACTGTGCACTGCAGCGCCTGCCTGGACCGTTCAACCCGTCAGGGCCAACGTGACATTCACACACCTCAAAAATCCAGGCCCTCCCTGAGCCTGAGCCTGGCTGACTGGGGCTGGGGCGGGGAGGGGTCTCACCAGCCTGGAATTCCTCCCAGTGTCCGTGTGGCGTCCGGACAGGTAGTCCAGCTCGGCCTGCTGCAGACACAGGTACTCCCTGCAGTGGAGACCAAAGAAGACCGAAATGGAAAAGAGCAAGGAGGGCCGGGGTTTAGCTCAGTGGTTCCCCTGCCTGCCCCGAAAGCGCAAGGACCCAAGTTCGATCCCCAGTACCAAAAAAAAAAAAAATGAGCAAAGAAAGGAGAAGAAAGCAGCCAGCTGACTCTGTTCCTGGACATGGCCCAGGGCTCTCGGGCGTTCCCAGCCCACGGTCAGGATGCACATTTTAAAGACAGGCAAACTGACTCTCACAGGCAGTGAGTAACCCAATCAGGGTCACATGGCAACAGGGAGGGTAAACACAGGCCTGAAACCACGCCATAGCCTCCCATTGTCACCCTGTGTCATGCCTGCTTCCGGTCTGGGGGCCAGCCCGTGGGGGTCAGTGTGGCTGGGGAAGGAAGGCAAGGGGCCCCCTGGTGTGGCCCCAAGGGCCAGGATTCAAGGCGCAGCCATTCAGAATGCCAGAAGCTGCCCATCACTGGTGTTAATGTTGTGACAAAGTAGTGGCAGACACGGGGAAGGGTCTCTCAGAGTGTAGGCTGGGGAAGGGTGTCCTGGGAAGGAGGAGCAGCATTCGGTCCAGCAAATGCCACAATCCAAGCTAGAGAAACAGAGAACCCTGCGCTGCCCTGGGGGGCTGCTCAGAGGGAGCCACGGCACAGGTGCACGCAGGAGGATGGTGCACTCCGATGCTGACAGTTGAGCCACGGTGGGAACAGGAAGTGAACCATGAAAGGTAAGTCTAGAAAGGCCGGGGTCAGAAAGGGCCCTAAAAGCTCTCCCAGGGCTGGAGGCAGCCATGGAAGAGATTTGAGCAGAAGAAGGGATGGCAGAGTGGAGGAGGGAAGGCGCTGTGGAGCGAGCAGTGAGGGCTGCAGCAGACAGACCAAGGCCGAGGAGGCGCTGTTCGGACCCAGCTGAGGGGAGGAGAGAGTGTGGGCTGAGTGCCTGCTTCTGCCAACGACACCATGCAATAGTGACACATGGCCGAGCTCCTGTCCTTGCTCAGAAGACCTCTCACTTGGGGCCAGCTGAATTTCCCTTAGTGGGACCTGACAGTGGGGTGGGACACAGCAGAGAGCCGGCCTGCACAGAGACAGGCAATGTGCCAGCTTGGGGACTTTCAACATGAGGCAGCCGGGGTGGCTGGAGTCGCAGCAGTGCTGCCACGCTGGGGTGGAGCTACCATGAGCCCACGGGGACACCACCTGCCTGCTGAGCAGGTGCCTGGTCCCTGTTCCCTGTCCCTGTCCCCGTCAGGAGGGGAAGGGGGCTGTGGGCACGGATGGTCCTCCTGGTTGGGGTGAGGAAGAGGACCCAGACCAGCCGCCATCCAGCCCCCAAC
This sequence comes from Heterocephalus glaber, assembly GCF_053883595.1. Classification (NCBI taxonomy): domain Eukaryota; kingdom Metazoa; phylum Chordata; class Mammalia; order Rodentia; family Bathyergidae; genus Heterocephalus; species Heterocephalus glaber. The sequence goes on along the minus strand of NW_028258410.1, from coordinate 18,305,442 downwards.
AGACCGATGGGGCCTCCTCGGCTGATCCCTGGCCAGGCGGCCCCAAGACCAGAGTCACCCCCTCCTGCCTTCAGAACTTGGGGTCCACCTGGCTTCCCTGAAGGTGAGCCCCCTTGACCATGAAGACAGAGTATAAAACAGCCCCTCCTCTCCATTTTAACTTTCTGGCTTCACATTACACATTGTTTAAGTCAGGAGAGAACACAAACGGGGAGTGGTGGCCTCAGGAGGCCAAGGCAGAGAGGTTAGAAATTCAAGCCCAGCCTGAGCAATGAGGCAAAATCTTGTCTCAAAATGAAATAAAAAGGGCTGGAAACATAGCTCAGTGGTAGAGCACTTGCCCCTCATATATGAGGCCCTGGATTCAATCCCCAGAACTGAAAAAAAAGAGTATAATTGGAAAACCATTTATCCTAACCTGTTTGAATTTTTAACCAACTCTGTTTCTCTCTGGAGATCTCATTAAAGCCAAAGCTGGGTCATATCCTTCCTCCACATAGACCCTCCATGACTCCCGTTTCCTCCAGGCTGAACACTGGAGGCCTCACCACAGCCCACAGCCCCAAACCCTTGCTCTGCAGCATCCTTCTGACTCTAGCCTCTCCCTTGCCTCTGCCCCTGGGCCCTTGCACTGACTCCTGCACCCTGGAATGTTTGCCGTTAGCTGTATGGCTCACTTCCGGGTCCTTGGGTGTTTCCCCACATCTTGGCTCTGCCTCGCTTAAAACCATCCCTATGCCTCCCTGCTCAGATTTCTTTTCCTCTGTGACACTTGCGTCATCCGACATGCCTGTGTTTTACTTCTCTGTATTGTTTGTGGTCTGTCTGGAATCAGCACCACAGGGCAGGAGTTTTGTCTGTTTTGTTCCCTGTCCCCTGCACCTCAATAAGTAAGTTTGTGACTGATTCTCCCTGACCTGCCCTCTGCCCCATAAGCGATAACCACCAGTCTCTCCTTCGCTAGAAGAGCCCAGGCTCCTTGGGCTGCACCAGGGCCTGTTCTCACTAAGGGAGCGGCCGGGAGCCCTGTGCGCCTCTCACGTAGACCCGCTGCGCTCCCTGGAAGAGACAGAGGTCAGCAAAGGGGGACCCCAGCACCCGCTTACTTGAGGCCATGCTTCAGGGCTGCGAAGATCCTCTTCACCTGCTGGGGGTTGGGGTCCAGGTCGGCGGGCGCCTTGCGCAGCGTGCCATAGGTCTTGGGGTGTTTCGCCGGGGACCTCGACCTCACGGAGTTCTTGTTGGTCAGCTTCCTGCGAGAAGGGATGAGGAAGGGAGGGCAAGGTGTGCGTCAGGACAACAGCCCCAGGGCAGGCACGTGGGAGTCAGGAGACCTGGCTGGGTTCCATCCCAGCACCTCCAGCTTTGCTGAGAAACTTGAGGCTCTCTGAGCCTCAGTTTCCTCATCTGCAAAAAGAGGGGCCTGCACTTGAGGCTTAAGAATAGTCATGAAAAGCTGGAATCTGAAATGAACTTGCAGTCAAGCAAGCTGCAGGAACAGCATGTTCTGGCTGGGCCAGCAAAGCAGCTCGGAGGCCAGGCCGAAGCCCGTGTTTGTCCAGGGGCACTCGTCGCCCTGCCCCGGCGGGCGCCCTCTGTTAACAGCACCGGGATTTCCCTCCGGGCAGCCCCCCAACTCTGCCTCTTATACTCAGGCTTCAGGGAGAAGGTGCCTGTCTCTCAACCATGCTTCCACACATTTCCATCCACACATGCACACAGGGGCATCCGGGGGCAAACACACTTCCCAGGGACAGTTTAGTCAATAAATTCCACACCTTGGCCCAGGGTGAGGCATGGGACAGAAGTCTGGCCAATAACAGCCAGAAATTTGGTTCAGATTCACAGGAGAGGAAGTGATCCTTTCTGCTGGCATTGCTAACTTGGGGAACATACTCCTCTTACCACCATGTAGGGAAAACAGATCCAACACAGAAAGAAGCAGATGGAGTCAGACCACATGCATATGATAAGGAGTTCCTGGATCCAGCTATTCCTGAAGCTGGACCTGCCCTTGGACTTTGCCAATCTATGACCCAGTTGGCTCTCTTTTTGGCTTAAGCCAGTTGGAGTTGGGAGCATAGACTGGATGATCCTAAGAATGAACATCTTTCAGCAGTGACAGCCCATTAGAGACATACCATCATCTTAGAACTAAATACAGCAGTACGGGGTCAGCTTTCAGTGGCACCTCAGCCTCTCCCTAGGACCCCATCCCTCAGGCAGTAGGCTTGAGCACCAGACTGGCTGGTGCAGTCTTCACTCCCGAAGCTGTGCAGAAGCCCATGCTGGGCCCTCTGAAGAGGTTCCCAGATGCCATGCACAGAGAATCCTGGGTGGGTTCTTCCGGTCCAAGCTGAGGGTGTGCAGGGGTCTGGGTCCCAGCCAGCCCTGCCCAGTGGCTGCAGGGCTGCATTCTCACCAACAGTTTGGGGCCAGTTCCTAAAGGGGAGCTGCAGGCCTCCCCAAGCTCTGCTTTCTGCATGTGCCGGAAGCTGGCTGCAAACAGGGCACAGGTCCCCACTGACCGGGCTGGGCGCAGCGGGGCTGGGTGGGCCCCATCCTGCCTCAGCCCCCTGGTCCTGGATGGCTGGACCAAGAGCAGAGTGACGATCCTTAGGCATCTGCATTTGGGGGTTCTTCCATTAGAGCAGCTTTGCCTCGACACTTCCCAAGGCTCAGCTTTGTCATCTGCAGAATGGGGGCAAGGACAGACCCAACAGCTGAGATGCTACGAGATGCCGGGTTCAACATTGGTACGAAGGAGGCACTTAGTAGGTTCTTTATAAATGTTAGCCAAAACATTGTTTTGTTTTTCAAGATTTTTGTTTGTTTTATTTTGCAGTGCTGGGAATAAAAGCCAAGGTCTCACACATGCTAGGTGAGCACTGTACCACTGAACTACCTCCCCAGCCCTTTTTCTCTTAAGACAGGATCTCACTAAACTTCGCAGGCTAGGCTCAAACTTGTAATCCTCCTGTCTCAGCCTCTCAAGTAACTGGGATTACAGCCATGCACCATTACACCCGGTTAGCTGTCATACCAATAATCACATGCATGCTGTTTCTTTTTTTTGGTATTGAACTCAGGGATTGAACTCAGGACCTTGTGCTTGCCAGGCAGTCACGGTCCCACTGAGCTACATCCTCAGCCCTCCATGCTGTTTCTTTCCCCTCCCTCACAGCCTAGGAAGTAGGAGGTGCTCAGTTAATACAAGCCTCACTGAACAGGGAGGAAACAGCCTGCCACAGGGATTGGCGAGCAGGGAGCCTCAGTCCAAGCTTATAGGTGACAGAGCTGGGATCCAAACCCAAACCATGCACATCCTCAGCTAGGTCCTAAAGGACTCAACCAGGACTCTAGAGGACTTGTTCGGCTCTGTTCGGAGGCCCCACCTCCACCCCGAGCGTGGACCCAGCAGGCCGAAAGGGGAGGCCTGAGATTTTGCATTCTACCTTGTTCCCAGGTGTATCATTCCTCTTGGTTCCCGAACCACCCTTTGATGGGCTTCAGGGCTTCACCGAACGGACAGCTTCCCACCAAAGAGCCTGAGCCCGAGTCCTCCCCAGGCTCAGTCCACAGGGGCAGCGGAGGACAGCAGTCTGGAGGGCCAGATGGGGGACAGCAGTCACAGCTCCGGCTTCTTTGCCAGCCCTGAGAGAATGGCCACCGGGCCACTGCCCTGCCTGGTCCCCAAGAGGCTCTAGGGCAGCCAGGCTATATTTCCAGCTGGGCCAGATGCTGCACATTCCATGCATAGACATGACGCCACTGTTTACTCTGCACGGGGCTGTCCCCGAGTCCCCTGCTGACCCAGATGGCCCTAGAGCCAAGCCTGTGGTCCCCACCACAGCAGCACACCTGGATCACAAACCCACTCACACCAGCCTCAGGTTCCCCACCTGTAAAGGAAGGACAGAAGAGTGCCTACCTCACAGAGCTGTCATGGCACAGCCATTCACTCAGCACACAGTAACTAAGCACCTGTGACACACCAGCCAGCATTCTAGGGGCTGGATGCAGGGCAGTGACCAAAATGGACAAATCGCCTGCCCCTGTGGGCTGACAGCCAGCTGGAGAGACCGAGGGAAGGGGCAAAGTGCCGGCTCTGGAGCCCGACACTGAGGTCTGTATCCTCCTGCTCTCCCACAGACAGGCTGTGCGCCCTTAGGTAAGTTATCCAACCTCTCTGTGCCTCCGTTTTCTAATCTGTAAAATGGGAACCAGAGCAAGGGTGGCTGTGAGGGTAACCTGGGCTAAAATACAAAGGATTTCAAATAATGCCTGGCAAAGAAGCACCATGCATGTGTCAGAGTTCAAGTCTCATCAGATGGTACCAAGAAGAAAACTAAAGTAGGACAGGAGGTAATGAAGTCAAGGAGTGGACCAGAAGGCCCTCCAGTCTGGCAGCAGGGGAGCAGGGTGCTGTGCCCAGGGCTCTGCTATTGCCCAGTCACAGCTGCTGGCATCCACAGAGTCCATGACAAGCGATGTTTGCCGAGGCCCGGGGGCGCGCCCCCTCCTCCCTCGCCCTCCCTGGGGCCACATCACCCACCTCTGGAAGTGCGCCCTCCACAAGGTCGCCATCTCCAGGCGCAGGAGAGGTGGGTTCCTGGCGGTGGGCAGGTGGGCGTGGGTCGCTCTGGGCCTGGCCCCCTTTCCCTCTACCTACAAGCCTGAGGCCGGCTCCCCCTCTGGTGTCCCAGGGCAGGCCGGGCCGGCCGCGATGCGTGCGTGCGCAACCACAGATGCTGAAATCAGGCTTCGAGTCAGGCCCGGATGTCACAAGAGCCGGCAGGGCGCAGCCTCTGGGGCCGGATGTGTCTCCAGCTCAGCCCAGAGAGGACTCAATAAATATTAAACAGCACCCGGCACGCCTGACGACTCGGACAGGCACGTGTGCCCCAGGGGCCCGGCGGTCACATGTGGCTGCGCTGCCATCGAGGGCCTTGGCACAGGCTGCTGCTGGGTCAGGTCAGGAGCTCCAGGCGGCACCCGCCCAGCCCCAGCCCTTGCAGCGCCACCGGATGGGCTCTGGAGGCTCAGGGTGGAGGACAGACCCGGACGTGAGGCCCTCTCCTCCCCGCACAGGCTGCAAGGTCTGCCTCCCCGCAAGCTCAGTCATAGTGTTCACGCCCATATGTCTCAGGAGACCCAACAGAGGCATTGCCAGGGAGGCGAGCACATGGCAGGGGCTCCCAGCCCAGCAGGAATCCGCCCAGCAGCCTGGGAAGGGGCGGGCAGGACAGGGGTTAAGGGCAACTGTGACTCTCAGTTGGGGAAGAATGGGACAATATCAGGGTCTGCCCCCATCCCTCCTTCAGCGCCTAGAAAATGGAAATGGCCTTCCTGTGGCAGTCACGCATGACTTAGTATAAGATTTCACCATGAGGTTGCTTCCAAGTGAATTCTCTGCACACTAGAAAGCTGTCTGTGTCAAAGCGGGGATAGGGAGGACTGGGAGCAAGGGAGGCATCAGCCCTTGGTATCTAAAAAGAGCCCTGCTCTCCTGCCCGAGGTCCCTGGCCTGACCCACCCCAGAGCCGAGTGTCTGGGCAGCCTGGCTGTTCCAGCCTGCTTGGGTTACCTGGGAAATAAGGCCAGAAGGTGAGGCCTGAAACCCAAGCCAGGCTGTCCAGCTGGAGCCACGGGTCAGGACGGGGACAGGAAGTAAAAATAGATGCTCTTCCTCCCTGTCACTTCCTTTCTTACTCCTGGGCGGGGGACAGCAGAGGCTGAGGCCCCAGGGTGGCCACTCAGGGACCCGGACTAGCTGGACCAGGCCTTTTCTAGCTCCCTTAAGGAAAAGGTAGGGTCCGGGACATGGACAGTGCTGGCCTGGGCTGGTGGCCCATGAGCCTGAGTGTCAGGGACCAGGTCACTCTGTCCGCTTCCCCCCAGAGTGCCGAGAGCATGGGGCACTTTGTGGGGAGAGTTCCCACTGGGGCCTGAGGGGCCACGTCCCTTGGCCATGTGGCCTACACAGCTGGCCCCCCAGCCCTGATGTGGACCCCCAGGGTGGGGACAGCAGGAGTCCCAGGAAGAGGCAGCTCAGAAGCAGTGAGACCCTGGACGCTGTACCTGCAGCGCTCCCAGCCGCACTTCCGGGCCCCCACATTTCCTTTCCGAGCCCTGAACTCCTGGGCACTGGGTGCTCATCCCTCTGGGTCTTTGGCTGCATTTCATCCCATCTGAAGTCTCTGCTTGAGCCCTTCGTGGCCCCTCAACTGAGAACATGTCTCAGTTCTCTGCAGCCACAAGCCCCTTCTGAGCAGGGTCCCGCGTACCAGCCACACGTCTGCTTTCTGTCCCACAAAGCTCATTTGCCTCAGGACCTCTGCACCTGCTGTCCTGTCCACCTGAAGAGTTCCCCATCCCCTACCTGCTCAGGACCTGCTTCTTCTGTCCTTCCGTCTCCCTGCCCCAGCCCTGCAGGGAAGGCTGGCCGTCCTCCCCACACCCTCTTCTTGGTCCTGCATAGCCCTTGCCAACGCTGAATCCATCTTCATTACTGTATTCTTATTGTTGCTCCCACCCCCCACCAGGAGGGTGGAGTCTGTCCCCAGAGCCTGGCATGGCCTAGGTCTCCTTACACATCTGTTGAGGACCCAGGGATTCCTAAGGGTGCTCCTAGCTGAGACACCAGGATTCCAGCCAGATGGAGGTGTGGCTGCCCCTCGGACACACCTGGGTATGAGCGGCCTGTGCAAGGTGAGTGACTAGGTCCCTAGGGAGGGTCCATCATGCAGCCATTGAACCCAGAGCTCAGGGAATGTGGAAGGGGGCCTGGCCTGCCTGGGGCCCAGGGTCCTCCCTGGGGCCTGCAGGACACCAGGCCCTGGAGAAGCAGCAGCAGAAGCAGGCAGGACAAGTGCTCCAGGTAAGACCTGAGGGGGAGATCAATGCCTGGCATGCAGGAGCAGGAAGGAGGCTGGGGGGGATCACAGGGCCTCAGCCACTGAGGGCATGGACTGCAGCCTAAGTAGTAGTGGACACTGGGGGCTCCAAGCAGGGGTATGGCAGCAAGAGACATGCTTGTTGCCCACTCACTGGCCAGCCAGGTTCTGCACCCTGCTGTGGCTGGGGACCCTACCTGTCACCCACCCACTCAGACAGGTGAAGGTTTGGGGCTCTCAGGATGCCAGAAACCTGCCCCTCAGGCCTGCCAGCTGGTAGACGGTTCCCTGGGGGCTGGCACAGTACCTGTCATGGCTGGGTCTGGATGTCCCCCCAAAGCCTCATGCAGCATAGGCTGGTGGAGCTAGAGTGTGTGACACCGGGATTGATTCATGGTGCGATGCTAGGCTCAAGGGCACTGGGATTAAGGGTGTGAGTTCTACCTGCCCTAAGCAGCCTGGATAATATAAAAGAGGCAGAGAGACGCTGTTAAGGCCCCTTGCTTGCTTGCTTTTGCTGCCTTCTGCTTGCCGTAACTGATTCTTCTCTGTGTTGCACCTCTGCCAGGCCACCCTGCCTTGGAGTCAGCTGATTATGGACTGAAACCTCTACAAACTGTTAGTTACACAAACCTTTCCCCCTTTAACTTTGGGAGTCAGGTATTTTGTCTCAGTAACAAGAGAAAAGTAACACAATGCCCAACATGAGACTCTAGGACAGCCAGGCTGAGTCATGGGCTGCAGCCCCCAGGAACAGGGACTTCTCACCCCAAGTCTATGAGGTGGCCCAGCCCAGCCAGCATCTCTCGTGAGCTCATGGCCATGGTGACAACATGAGAGGGAAGAACATGCATGACTCCCAGTTTTCAGATGAGGAAGCCAGGGCTCAGAGACATGAAGTCACTTGCTCCAGGTCACAGAGCCGGGATAGCCCCATTGCCCAGGGTACCAAACAGGAAGAACATTCCTTCCTAAACCCGCCCCCAGGAGATGGAGTCCCAGCTCTGGAGCAGTTTTACTGTGTGACCTTGGGCCAGTGGACTCACTACTCTGAGCTCCTTTTGCCATGTAGGCCTGATATGCCAGCCAGATTGACCTCAGAGCATCTGAAACGATAACTGCTCTGATCTCAAGGAAATTGTAGGTTTCTTGCAGCCCTGAGTGTGTCTATGTGTCTCTCTGTCTGTCCTTCCATTCTCTTGGCTCCAATCTGGACATGAAGGAGCCTCGGGTCACTGGTGGCCCCTGTCCTTCCTGTTCCTCCAGTAAGCCCTGCGCCCAGGACACTGCGTGATGGGGGGTACTTACGCAATCCTCCAGCTCTGGGTGCCACTGAAGCCCGCAAAGGAGGCGCTGCGGCCCACGGCCCCCATGGCCCCCATGGCCCCGGCATCCCCAGGGGACAGGAACCGCACCCTCACCGACATGGTCGTCACCTGCAAGGAGAGGACAGGACGGTCAGCTTGGCACGCCCACCTCCGGAGTGCTGACTGTGGGACGCATCCTGGTGCCATCCCTCTGAGTCTCACCCCGGCCCCACCGCACAGGGCAGCTGGTACTGTCTCAGGCTCACAGTGGAGAAACTGAGACTCCCTGAGGTCGCTATACTCTGCGTGCAGGTTCTTCCTGTGCCTGCGATGCTGCCCCTGGAAAGCAGGAGTCATGGAACTGTGCCTCCAGGCCCAGCCCTCTCACCTCCATGACCCTTGGTGCTGAGCATCTACTGTGTGCCGGACACTGCACTGGCGACACAAACCATGTGCCCGGCCAGTCAGGCAGCGCCCAGCGGTAGAGACACACCAGGGACCATTGTGGTCCAGAGTCTGCAGTGAAGTGCCAGGGCCCTGCTCCTGACCCTGCTGAGGAGGTGACCAGAGCTGGGAAGGCCGAGCAGCATGGGGGCAAAGATGGGGTGAAGCAGCAGGAGCCATGGGGCACAGGTCTGGGTGGAGTGCAGAAAGATGAAGGTCCAGAAACATAAAGGAGGTGGGGGCAGAGAGGCTGGCAGAGCACAGGTCCCCAGCAGCCTCGGGAGCCCCAGGGGGGCTTTGGCCTTGCACCTGAGCAAGGGTAGCAGGAGCCAGGGAGGGCTTTGAGCAGGGAGATACACCCCAGGTCACAGCCTCCTCACAGCAGGGGCTGCCATCGTCCCGAACCCATTGCCCTGTCTCCGGCCCAGGCTTCAGTGATGCCAGCCCAGGACCCTGGCTGTCTTCTCTTTTTTCCAAACCATCTCTAGGTTGGAAAAATGCCCCACATCTCTTGGGAACATAGCCCTTCTGGCCAGTACCTTCTAGAGTGGGCAGTCGGAAAGTTCTCTTTCATATCTAATCTAAATCTCTGCTGCTACAGTTTCGTCCTCCTCAGCCAGGGTGTTGTCCATCAAAGGATTCTGGGGACCCTGCTGCCCAGAGCAAACCACAAATGGTGCTACCACACCCAGGCCTCCTGTACACAAGCGAGCCTGCAGCTCCAACAAGGCCACATCCACCCAGCGTTCAGTCCTGCATCCTGTTATCAGCTGCCAACAGGGCTCGGAGCCCTCACTCAGCACCCTAAACCCATCTGTGTCCCCCCACCCCCAGTCCCCATATGCAGCATGGGAAAGCATCAGAAGCAAGGAAGCCAGTCCTGGGTTCAAGTCCCACTGTGCCCCAGCTGGCTCTGGGCCTCAGTGATCACAACTGTGAAATGGGAATTCAGAAGAGACCTTACCTCACAGAAGGGCAGAGGACACAATGCACTCAGAGCCCACAGAGTGCAAAGGTCACCCAGGAAGAGCTGGCTGGCTGCACACCTGGCTCATGGAGACTCCACCCTGGACGTGACCAGGTGAGCAAGGGAGCCAGGTAAGGCAGCTAAGAGCTACGACAGGGGAGGCAGGTGAGCAACTTGTCACCCTGATGCAAGAAGGTGGAACCATTCCCTGAGCACCTGCTGGGTGGCCACCCTGGAGCTGGGGGCCACTGTAACTCCTGTGAACAGATGGGGAAGTTAAGGCAGGCTTGCAACAGAAGCATCATTTCTCCACTGCTCAATATTAAGCTGACCCTGTGCTAAATGCCTAACGCGAATTATCTTACTAAAGCCACACAACCCCCTAGGGGACAGGAGCTACTGATGCCCTCACTGGATAGATGAGGAAACTGAGGCTCAGAGGGGCAGCATGAACCCAGGTGTGTCTTATGGCAACTTCAGCGCTGGTCACCGAAAGTGCTCTCACCTGGCTTCAGGGACACTCACATGCCAGGCTCCGGTCCCACCCCTCCTCAAGGAGGACCCCACAGCCCCCGCCTGTGCCACCAGCTCATCCCTGCTCACCAGAGTCAACTTTGAAAGTTTTAGAGCTGCTATGAGCCAGCAGATATCCCCATGGAAGCTGAAAATCAGCCCCAAAGGAATCTCAGCCCCGTGGTTGGACACTGGTGGAGGCTCCCCTGGGGGCTGCTGCCCCGCTGTCCGTGAGTCTCACCAGTGCGCACCCAGGGTGGGCCAGGTGCCTTCCCAACTGGGATGGGCAAAGAGATGAGAAGGAGCTACCACCACCTACAGGTCATCCCACTTCGGGAGAAAGAGAAGGACAATGGCGAACAGCCGGCTCCCCCAGGGCCCTAGCAGCTAAGCCCGTGCAGCTGTGCACATCCTTACTTACCGTCAGAAGAGGGTGTAGAGGAGAGCCCAGGCCCCATGTAGGCCAACGCCTCATGCCTGGAGCTCAAACGGCAGTTGAACTGCCTATGGGATGGGCTTCCCGGCTGCATGGCTGTGTCCAGAGGTCCCCCACAGCCTCACCCAGTCATAGGTGGGGCTTTCTCAGACATGGCTGGATCTAGAGTGTGTGACGCTGGCATTGTTCATGGTGCAGTGCTAGGACTGGGGGCACCAGGATGAAGGGTGTGAGTGCCACCTGCCCTAAGTAGCCCGGATAAGATATAAGGGACATGGGCTGGGGATTTAGCTCAGTGGTTTCACCACCTGCTGCGCAAGCGCAAGGACCCAAGTTCGATCCCCAGTACCAAAAAAAAAAAAAAGATGTAAGGGACAGAAAGAACCATGTCACTGCTCACTTGCTTTTGCTGCCTTCTGCTTGCCATGGATTGTTTCTCCTCTGTGAGGCCCCTCTGCCATCCCACCCTGTCTTGGAGTGGACCAATTATGGACTGAAATAACCGTTTCCTCCCTTAGCTTTGGGTGTTGGGTATTTTGTCTCAGTGAGAAAAGTAACGAAGACACCCGTCATCCCTCCTCTCCCACCCTGAGGTCGCCACCCTCAGAGCCTTGCCACACACTTCCTTGCTCTCGGCCTCAGGAGTCCTGTCTGGCTTTGCAGGTGCTGATTCCCTGTAGTTTCTGAGGACTGTCATTGTGAGTTCTCTCCCCCACTGAATCAGAGCCAGGGGTGTGCTTAGTGCATGGAACGTGCCAGGCATATCTTTGGGAAACTGGGAGCCAGGAAGGAAAGCCACCTCCTGCACAGTGCCAACCCAGAGCCCAGTGGTGCTAATAATTACTGTCACCAAGCACTCCCCGCCCCCCCCCCCCCGAGGCACAGCTGAAAGCTTCCTGTAAAGGACCAGGTGGTAAATAGTTCTGGCTTTGCAGGATGCATGGGGTTTTTTGGTCACAACTACTGTACTTTTAGGCCAAAAGTAGCCACAGATGATTTGCAAATGAGTGGGAGGGTCTCTGTCCCAATAAAACTATTACAAAAGCAGCTGCTACTGATACATAGCCCTGCTTCCGACCACCACCCTCTTCTGGGAGCTGGGGCCCTGCTCCTCGCTTTAAGGGCTTTCAACAGTATTATTTGAATTTCCCAAAACCACGTGAAGCGAGTACTATTATAGATCCCTATTTGGGAGATAGAGCAACTGAGACCTGGGTGGGAGGATGTCTCCTTCAAAATCAAGATCACTCAGGGGGCCAGGGATTTAGCTCAGTGGTTCCACCACCTACCTCGAAAGCGGAAGGACCCAAGTTCGATCCCCAGTACCAAAAAAAAAAAAAAAATCCATCAAAACCCAGATCACTCAGGAAACGCCAGAGCTGGAATTTGAACCTGGGCACCCTGGGCTGCAAAGCCTGGCAACTTACACTAGGCTGTGCTTGATCCCCCCTCCAGCCATTTGGAGGACTCACACCCTGCCTGGGAACCAGACCCAGACTGAGAGGAATGGAAGAGGCCCAGAACAGAGGCATCCGGGTGCAGTCCCCTGTGGGGAGGAGCGAAGGAGCAGCTTCCAGCGCCCCCTCCTGGCTGGCCCTGGTGGGGCTGGTCCTGTGTAACTAGATGACTCCTGTCCAGCTGGATTTCTTGTGGGAAACACACAGGGTTGGGGATGGGATGGCAGGCAGAGTGGGAATCTCCAGAGCCTTGGTGGCCATGATCCCCCTAATGTTTAAGGCCAGCCTAGTAGGGGCACTAGCCTCAGGAAAGGGAAGCTGGCAAGACTGGGGTCCCTCGAAGACCCCTCCCCTCCGACAGCAACCTCCCCTGCAGCTATTGGCATGGACTCGTTAGCTGCTGGATTGTGGGCACGTCTAGGGAGGGCCTGGAAGAGAACAGGCTCATGGGGAGGGACACCAGGAGCTCAGGGAGCCCTGGCAGCCAGTGCTCGGCAGGGCATCAGAGCTGACCCAGAGACCCTGCTGGGCTCCTGGGCAGAGGAAGGAGGCATAGCAGTGATGCAGTTCTCAAACCTTTGGTGGCAGACAGGCTGCCTCCTGTGCTCCTCAGTCCCTCGCCGCCGCTGGTCTCTGGCCGGGCACCCGGGGAGCCCACACTTAGACTGGCGCTGTTGGAACCAGCAGGCAGGCTACAGGGGGCTCCGCAAACAGGCAGCTGCTCCAGACACTGGGCAGTGTCCTGGGCCTCTGCCCCCAAGGTGTGGCTGGAGGAAGGAGAGCCCACCTCCATCCCCAAATCTGTCCTGCTCACTGCTGGCCACAGCTGCCCTGTGTCTCGGCGCCGCCCGCCGGAGGAACCTGTAATTTCACCTCATTTAGAGGTGAAGCTTCTAAATTTAGCATTGTGGGCTTTTGGGGCTGGGTAGCTTTTATGCCTGACTCCCTCACTTAAGGCTCTTTTTTCTCCCCTTCAAATGGCAGCCAGGGATTCGTTTGCTTATAGGAGTTTCCAAAATAGCTTCTTGGGTTGAGAATGAAAGGAAATGGCCAAATAGTCCGGGACAAGGAGAGAGCTCTGGAACCTGACTGTCTGCACAGGGGCACCCGAGGGAGCCCGTGTCCAAGCCCTGTTGCCACCAGTGATGGCAGGACAAAGCCCACCTGCTCATGGGCCTCACCTGGGCCCCGCCACAGCGAAGGGAGAGCAGGATAATCCAGACTCCTCCTCCCTGCAGAGCTCCCCCTGTGTCTCGGCCTCCTCCTCAGGGAATTTAGCAGGCATCCTGCTCTCACTCCTGGGGGTAGTCATGCCTCACATGAGCACCCAGCTGCGGGGGCAGCGGCTCATCCTGTCCTGCTCACAGCTGTGGGCAGAGCCTGAGCTGGTAATTGAACAAATGAGTGACCGAGCTGTTTCCTCAGAGCCTTGTCTGAGTCCTCCCCTGAGGGCCTCAAGGGCTCTGAGTGCCTACCGTATGCAGGCACAGGGCACACAGCTGTGAACTAGTCCCGGGAGGCTGGGTGGCAGTCAGGGGTAATGAGATCGTGCCCTGGTAGGGAGTGAGCTGAGACCTGTGGAGGAGCAAAGGCACCCCTGGCTCATCCCCAGGTGAGGGAGGGCTTCAGAGGGCCCCTGAGAGAAGGGACGAGGTGCTTTACAGTCTGAACTAGGAGGGGGAATTGGCTTGTGGAGAAGGAAAGTGGGAGGGAAGCGTGTGCCGAGGATTGGGAACAGCATGGGTGGGAACATGACTCTGCTCGAGTCCCTTTGTCCTTTCCTTGTTCTTCTTTATCCCCCCGCTCCCCGTCCTTGTGCTGGGGATGAACCCAGGGCCCTGAGTAGCTCCGTCTACCCCCAGCCCAGCACTAGCCCAGGTACAGAGCAGAGCGAGCCATGGGCAGGCAGAAGGTAGAGCTCAAATTTAATCAAGTTGTTTGGTTTTATTGACTTGAAGATAACCAACCTCCACTTAGGGTGCACTGTCTTAGTGTGATATAAATTAGTGCTGGGTTTGTTTTTTTTTTGGTACGGGGGATCAAACTCGGGTCCTTGCGCTTGTGCAGCAGGCGGCAAAACCACTGAGCTAAATCCCCAGCCCTAAATTAGTGTTTTTAAATAAAGAACCTGAGTTAAAGTGGAGCAGGAAGACCCTGCCCTCCTGGAGCCTGGTCCTGGGCCTCACTGCCTGACCCGGCCATCCTCAGAACCACCTGGAAGCAACCTGGAGCCGGCAAGGGCCCCAAGGTGACTTCTGCAGAAGCCAGCTGCCTTCCAGGCAGAGAGCCCGTGGGCAGGTGTCCCTGGTGTCTTGCTTAGGAGCCACTTCCTGGGAGCCCCAGTCACTCCTCCAGGTTTACTGTCCCAAGACAGCCAGGTGGCAGCATGAGAGTTGGCATCTTGAGTCCGGGAGGACCCCCACCTGCCATCACATTGTCCATGGCCCCTGCATCCCTCCTGGCTGGGGCAGGTGGTCTGGGAGGGTTCCTGCCCTGCTTGAAGCTGTGCCCGACCTGTGACTCTCAGGCTGGTAAACAGCAAGTGCTGATCTCGTTCATGGGCAGGTGGTGCTGTGTCTGTTTCCCAGATGAGAACACTGGGCACGGTTTCCAGGGGGCGGGCACAGGGGAAAGTCAAGTCACCCATGATTCAGCCCTGTAGAGGAAGTTATGTGGCCATTAGGGACATGACTTCGAGGAACAGTCACCACTGTAGGAGGAAGCTCAAAGATGTTGAATAAAAAGGAGCAAAAGGTAAACTATGTACAAAGTGACCTCAATTTTATTTTTGAAACGATACCTTCTACAGTGAAGTTAGGTGTACCTGTAATCTCAGCACTTGGAAGAATGAGGCAAAGGGATCACAAGTTTAGGTCACACCAGGGCAATTTAACAAGGACCTGCCTCAGAATAACTTTGTAAAAAACAGGGGCTGGGGATGTAGATCAGTATGAGGGCCCTGGGTTCAATCTCCAGTACCATAAGGGAAAAGATGGAAGGAAGGAAGGAAGGAGGGAAGGAAGGGAGGGTAGAAGGGAAGGTTCTACAATGGACATATGTCCCTTCATAATCAGAAATGTTAGTTTGAAGAAAACAGAAGTTGAGTAAGTTGTCCTCAGTTGTACAGTAATAAAGGCTCCAAGTGGACTCTAGGTATCCTTTGAGGTAGAGAACATTGCTTTTCAGGATGAACTGGAATTAGAAGAGAAAGTTCTCTCTTAAAGACTTTTCTCTTAGAAACACTGCCTCCATCCCCGCTATTGCTGCTGGGTTCTGTGAGGTAAATAAGACTGGCTTTCCGCCAACATCCGGGGTATTTTCACTGACCGGGCCCCAGCACTGGCCCCTCGACACGAGTCTACTCCCTCTCACCATTGCCAGGGTTCCCCAGGGGTTGCCTCCAAGACCAGTCCACAGTGTGTGTGGCTGAGGTGGGCGGATCACAGAGGAGCTGAGGGGCCGGGGATGGAAGCAGAGCCTTTGGGGACACAAGCGGTGCTTCTGAGCCCCACTCTGGCTTCAGAGCTGAGGGTGAGCAGCTGGGAGGGAGATGAAGAGAGAGCCACGGGGCAGGGTGGAGCCAGAGATGCTCCTGACACTGTGGTCATGGGAGGAAGGAGGAGGTGGCCCGGTGGCTGCTGTCCAAGCACCAAGGCCCAGCTTGTCCTGGGAACATGCTCAGTAGCCCTGGCACCCAGAAGGCCCGGCCTAAGCCTGCTCTCTAGGCCCTGTAAGTGGCCACTTCCGTGTCCCAGACGCTGGGTCAAGTGCTGGATGTGCAGCTTCTTGCTGTGTCCCACAGCGCCCGCGAGGAGGGTGCTGCTGCCTCCCCATTTAACAGATGGTGAAACTGAGGCTCACAGAGACAAAGTGGCCGAACTAGCAAGTGGCAGCATCATACTTCCAACAATTCAGCTTCGGATGCTTGCCTCCCAGCCTGTGCCCACTTGACCCACAGCCCGCCGGGGGCCTGGTGGCATGGAGCCCAGGGCCCTCACGAGAAGGTTATGGGGGGCTCTACCTCAGCACGGCTGGTGCTCAGGGCTGAGCCAGCCTTGCTGGGGGGCTGCCCGTGTATCCAGCAGCCTCTTGTGCACTGGCAGCTCGGCCCTCACCTGTGACAATCAGGAAGGTCTCCAAACGGGTCCCTTGGGGCCGTGTTTCACACACACACACACACACACACACACTGTGAGAAGCTCTGTGCTAATGGCGGCAGGGGGCCAGAGGGCTCCCTAGTCTGGTAGCAGTGTAAGACCCTGTCTTAAACAAAAACTTTACTGTATAATATTAATATATTGGTCTGTATATTTTGCTGGGCGCGTTGGCACACATCTACATCTCAGCACGTGGGAGGCTGAGGCAGGAAGATAGCAGTGAGTTGGAGGCCAGCCTGGGCTACCTAGTGAGTTCAAGGCCAGCCTGAACTGCATAGCAAGACCCTGTCTCAACAAACCGAAAAAAACGGGTGGGGGTGGGGGTGGGGATGCAGCTCAGCATGAAGGCACTGGGTGGTTCAAACCCCAGGACCACAAAACAAACCGAAAATCAAAGAAAAGTTCTTGACTATGGAGGACGGGTCCCAAGGAGGACAGGGCTCTGATGCACGGACAGCCAATCACCTTGCGGCCCTGCCCTGGCCCCGCCTCCTCCCTCGTGTCTGCCCCTCCTCCAGCTGCCCGCCCGCCCAGTTTCGCTCCCCCACTCTGGTTCCCAGATCGTCTGGCAGCCAGCCCAGCTGGGAGCCTCGGCCAGACTCGCACTTGACCCTGCTTATCCCACTTGACCCTCAAGGCTGCACTGCGCTGTGTCCGAGGCGACCCCGGGACTCCGACATGGGCTGGGGCGAGGCTTGGGGATGAGTGAGCCGGGACCCCCGGGATAGGAGCCACGTGTGTGCCTGTGTGCTACTCCCACACCACACTGTGGCACCTCAGTGCCCAAGGACACGTCACCCTCCACGGCCAGGCGGGCTCACATCCAGCCTGATGCCCCCCGCCCCAGCCCCTGGCCAGCTCTGGCATTGCCGTCCCTCCTTGCTGACCGCTGTCAGTTTCCCTCCCTCCATCCAGTGTCCGGAATCTCCTTTCCATCGCCCTCCACCCACCTGCCGCCTGCTGCTCCACGATCTCCGGGAGCCCTTGGGAAATCCCGGGTGGCGACCCCTTCTCTGTTCTCTCCAGCCCCCCATGACCTTTCCATTGCTTCTTCTGGGTGTGTGTGGAGCCATCCTGTGAGTGATGCATCAGACACCCACGTGGCTAAATCTGTCCCCCTTTTAGTCCTGCCTGTGAGAGCTTGGCCCCACCTTCTTGCCCAGGCCATGAGGTGCTAAGGTGCTGCCTGTGGAGGCCTGAGGCCTGGCAAGGCCCATGTCTTCCCCACAGACTTCATCTGTCCCATCTCCTCCATGAAGGCCTCAGTCAGAGATGCCACATCTGCCTACTTCTCAGAAATCCCAAGTCGTCCCATCCCACCTCTGCACACCCAAGAGCCAGGGTGACCTCTCACGGTGCCCAGCAGGCCTGTAACACCCAGGCAAGATCCCCGCTCCTCCTGGGCCCTCCCTTCACACAGCTCAGCAGACACTCCGTCTGCTCGCTCTGGTCGGCACCACTGTGACCCAGGATGAAGCAGCAGTTTTAATCAATGGCATCACTGTGTCTGAACAAGATTATTGCAGGGCAGGGCTGGGGTTTAGCTCACTTGTTCCGCCACCTGCCTCACAAGTGCAAGGTCCCGAGTTCGATCCTCAGTACCAAAAAAAAAAAATTACTGCAGGGCGCCCACCATACTGGTGGAGGGATATTTACAACTTAACTCTCCGGAAGGTGGCTCTGGGGAGCAGGCTGGGGGGACACAGAGGCGACCCTTCAGCTGGGCACCCTTATAAATGCTGTACCATAGGCAGGCATGGAGGATCCTG
Organism: Heterocephalus glaber; assembly: GCF_053883595.1. Classification (NCBI taxonomy): domain Eukaryota; kingdom Metazoa; phylum Chordata; class Mammalia; order Rodentia; family Bathyergidae; genus Heterocephalus; species Heterocephalus glaber. Next base: position 18,287,496 of record NW_028258410.1, on the reverse strand, counting down.
GTTAAAAAATAAACCAAAACCCAACAGAACCAAGTCTCTCATGAGTAAGCGACCTGTAATTAAGATACAGGAGGGTAAGGGCTTCTGTTTTGTCAAAAATTCTGAAGGGACATTTTTTTTCCTCTTATAGTTTTCTTTATTAGATTAGACATTTCATATACAGCAGTGGACCTAGAAAAATACAATTTAAAAAGTTTTCAACAGACCATGCTCCCTGTAACAAAACCTTTCAAACCCTGTTTTACTACACAAATCAATCTACATTAGTAATGTAAAAAGAAACTCTCAAATTTAGCAATATTATTTCCCATCCGGCATCCATCTAATTTACATGTGGTTTCTACTATTCAAACTGGAGAGTTAGGATCCACTAATAATTTTTTTCTAATGTATTCTGTACATATTAAATAAGCTAAAAGGCTCCTCTTGTACTACATTTACCATTTAGCAAGTTGATTCAGTAATTTTCCCAGTACCATTTGCATTACAGTAATCTGTCTGTAGATATAAATAAAATCTAAAAGTGCACACTGTTAACTTTCCTAAGGAATGGCCTACATCTGGAGGAGACCTAATATTCATGGAAAGATTACCAATATCATGGTTAGAAATGTAGGGTTAGAGGCCGAGGATTTAGCTCAGTGGTTCTGGAGCCTGCCTCAAAAGCACAAGGTCCCAAGTTTGAATCCCGGTACCAAAAAAGAAAAGAAATGTAGAGTTAGAATGTACTCTGAGACTATACAACACAATTATATACACAAGCCAAAGAACACGAAGTCCTTAGCCCATATTTACATCAAATGATGTCTGTCTCCACAGGCCATACCAAGAACTCGATGTGGCACTAGTTATAATTAGGACTGTTAGCTACAATTCTGTGTAGCAAGACAGCTCAAAAGTACCCTGAACTGAGTTAGCTAACTAGAACCCCAGTATATCACAGTGTTTTAAGTAGGGTTAGTGTGCTGCCCAAACAAGCAGCTACGATATCCAGTGAGGATGCTATGCATCACAATGAGCAACCCCAAGCCTCACCAAGGGTTATGGTTAGGTTGCCATGGATCTAACACTTATGCTGCCACTGCATGCAAAACCCTGAAAAAGAGACACACAGGTTTCAAAGAGGATACACTTCATTTTGTTTTAAATGCCCAAGAGTGTTTTCAAAATAAAAGTATTGTTCCACCAAAGGAAGAACTTACAGATCACGAGACAAAATTCTACATTATCCAGTTTGAGGGGGAAAATGTACTTTTTCTTACCAAATTATCCAGTGTATATGACTGGTTAGAATTCTAAATTTTGATTTTTACTGAAATTCAGAGTATGAAACACAAACATTCATGATAAAATGAACCCAAAATTACAGTTTTATCACCTCACAAGAAAGCAGCAAACATGAGGGCCTAACAGGCATCTTCACACTCCCTTAGCTTCTGACCCCTCAAAAAGTGTAAAATCAAAAGAGCCACTGCTTGGTCCAAAAATAAAACACATTGTGTATAAAGATCTGAAATCTGATGGAATCCAGCTTGTATCCCACAGGTTATCTTCCATAAGAATCAATGTCCACCAGGAGATTAAAAACTCCATTGAAGGGTTGGGGATTTAGCTCAGTGGTTCTGCTGCCTGCCTCACAAGTGGAAGGACCTGAGTTCTATCCCTGGTACCAAAAAACAAACAAAACAAAACAACAACAACAACAAAAACTCCATTGAAAGTCTATGCAGCAGAATGAACCAATGTGAGGATAGAATTTCAGATATAGAAGATAAGATTGCAATTACTGACCAGGCAAAGAAAAACTGCTTTAAAATTGTAAGAGACCACGAGAAATCAATCCAGCAGCTGCTAGATGATGCAAAGAAGAATAACATAAGACTGATTGGAGTCAATGAAGAAAGAGGAGAGAGTGCAGATGACATAAAAAAACTGTTCACAGAAGTGATGGCAGAAAACTTCCTAAGCAGGGGAAAAGAACTTGACATACTGATAGATAAGTGAGGCATACAGGACTCCAACTACCCTTGATCAAAAAAAAACTACACTTAGGCATATAATAGTTAGGATTCCAGAAACCTAACAGAAGAACAAAGTTCCACAAGCAATGAGAGAAAAGAAACAAATCACATACAAAGGAAAGCCCATCAGAATCACAGCAGACTTCTCAATGCAAACCCTCAGGGCAAAAAGAGCTTGGAGTGACATATTTTAAGCTCTAAAGGAAAACAGCCTCCAACCCAGATTGATGTGCCCTGCAAAACTATCTTTCAAAATTGATGGAGAAATAAGATATTTTCATGATAAAGAACACCTCAGGAACTTCATGAATACCAAACCAGCACTCCAAAATATTTTAGACAATATCCTTGGAAAAGACAATGAGGATCACAACCCCGGAAGCCCAGCAGAATGAATCCACTGGGTGTGACAAATTAAATGCAAAGGGGGAGAATCCAACAAAAAGAAAAAGTCATGACAAAGCTTTTAAAACTTTTAACTTCATCTCCCTGATGAGTGTATAATTCAATCTTGTTATTGTACTGATTCTAGAGTTGCACACCTTTCCTTGTGCTATACTGGCTATTTATCATCTTCTTATGTCTACATTTTAATTGGGTTGTCTATTAATGAGCTCTAGGAATTCTTTATATATTCTGGTCATAGGTTATATGCATTGTAAATATGGTCTGTTTAAGGACTACTTTTCATTTTAATGATGTCATTTAAAGTTCTAAATTTTGATGGACTCTCATTTATCAATTTTTTTCTTTTATGCATCATGGTTTTTGTATCCTAGGAAGTCCTTGCCTACCCTAAATTCATAAATATTTTCCCTTATAATTTCTTCTTAAAGTTTTATAGTTTTAATCTTTCATATTTAGGTTCATAGATCCTTTCAAGTTATTTTTATGTATGGAAATAAAGGGTTGAGGTTAATTTTTTATATACGAATACCAGGTGTTCTAGTGCCATTGGCTGAAAACACTATCTTTTCCTCTGCTCTTGAATTGAGTTTATATTCTATAAAATGTTAATGTTAAATAATCTTTCAAAACTCAGTGGACCATATATGTGTGGTTCTATTTCTAGATTCTCTGTTTTATTCCAATGATCTATATGTCTTTCCTTACACCAACACTGCCTTGATTACTGTAGCTTTAGAGGAAGTCTTAAAATTAGTTACTAAATCTCTTCCAATATTGTTTTTTTTCTTTTCCTTTTTACTTTTCTAGGTCCTTTGTACTCCTACATAACTTTTAAATTTCAATATCCAATTCTTCATTTATAGCAAGTATACATAGACCTGAATTTTTATATATACCTTGTGTTTTCTAATCCTGGTAAATTCAAATACAAGTTCTAGGGCCTCCTAGAGATTTCTTAGTATTTTCTCTGTAGATGATCATTTCATCTACATATAAAGATTTTGCTTCTATCTTGCCAATCCTATCCTAATTGTGTCCTTTTATTGCCAGGCTATTTTGGTTTAGGCCTATGTTTCAAAGTTTAATGGACAGATGAAGAGCAAGCATATCTGCCCTTGTTCCCCACCTTAAGCAGAAAGCATTGTATCTTCTCCATTCATATAAGGTGTTTTTGCTGAAAGTATGGAGTACATGTCTTTGATCTGCTGAGAAGTTTCTGTTCTACTTCTAGTCTCCTGATAGCTTTTACCATGAACAGCTGTAGAATTTAGTCCAATATTTTTTCTGCAACTACTCACAGGATCATTTGGCTTTTTCCTTTCCTCTGTTAAAATGATGACTTCTGGGGGTGGATCTTCCAATGCTGAACCAACACTGCCATTCCTACAATAAAAACACTTTCTACATACTGCCAGATCTGACTTCTAATAGTTTGTTTTGTTAATCAAATTTCTATCTATGTTCATACTTTTTTCTTCTATTATCTTTATCCAGTTTTAGGATTAGCACAATGTTGATTTCCTAAAATGAGGGGAGAAGTGTTCCTTCTTTTTTCTCCTCTAAGTGTTTGATATAATTTATCAGTTAAAATGTATATGAGCCTGTTGTTGTCATATAGGCAGGTTTTCAATCTAGGAATATACTTTCTTTAACAGGTGCTATTCAAATTTTATATTTCCTCCAGAGTTAGTTTCATTCATTTGTCTTCCAAGGTACTTCTTAGAAGTTGTCAAATTTATTTCAAAAAAGAGTTTTGTAATAAGCTCTATATCCTTTTAAATTCTGTAAAATCTGAGGTAATGTCTTCTAGATCTTGATATTGTAATTTTTAAAATGTATAATTGATATTGTGTAATAGGAAGAAAAGGTGTGAAGGAGCAGGGGAAGTGGGAGGGGTAGGGGAAAGGAAAGAAGGGAAAAGAAAAAATATGAGAAAAGGAAAAACATGGAAACAAAGTCTTTGCAAATAGGAAAGGGTGGAGGGGGTGAAGGGAGGGCAGAGGAAAGGGGAAAAAAATAAGAACCAAGATACTCATGCAATGGTACAAGATTCCAATGATGAATGTAACTGTGTTTTATACCTAAAATGTACCAATAAATTTAATGGGAAAAAAAAAGGAATCAACATCTGAAGATGGAACTTAATTCCTGAAGAATTAATTCTACAATCTGATTTTGGTAAACAGTATGAACTGCTGTATTACCAGTCTCTTTTTCTGGCTTTAATAGAGTGGGACCAAAAACAATTGCTATACTCTCAAAGGTCATTTGTTTTTCTCCGCCATTTTTTATAATTAAAGGACATTTTTTTTTTTGGTACCAGGGATCGAACTCTGGTCCTTGCACTTGCGCAGCAGGTGACGAAAGCACTGTTAAGGGACATTTTTGACACTCAGAATGTGATATTTTACATCTGTTAAAACAAATAGATCTGCCAGGTACAATAGTGCACACCTGTAATCCCAGCTACTTAGGAGGCTGAGGCAGGAGGATGGAAAGTTCAAGCCCAGCCTGGGCAACTTAGCAAGACCTTGTCTCAAAATTAAAAATAGAAAAAGGATTGGGTATGTAGCTCAGCGTGAAGGCCCTAGGCTCAATCCCCAGTACCACAAAAACAAAAAAGTAGCATATACCTCCTCCTAAGCTTTTTTATGCAAAGAAATAAATTACTGTTATGGGTTTGTCAAGGCAGGAGATAAGGGGAGGGACAATGTATATGTGTTCAAAGCTTTCATTGGGAAAAACATTCATTTGTTTAACATATGCATGTAATAAGTTTTGTAATCTAGATTGGGCATTTCCTCATTTCTTTTTTTTTTTTTTCCAGTATGGAGATCGAACTCAGGACCTTACTCTTGCAAGGGAGGCACAGCGTCACTGAGCTATATCCCCACTGCCTCCTCATTTCTTTTTATAAAGAAGTAGAGGAAAAAAAAAATCTGTGAAAGGCCTCACCCCCCAGTGATTAATGAAGAAACGAAGACAGGGCAGCCACTACAGGTGGCACAGCACCTGATGACCCTGGGTCTTATCCAGGGGGGAAGTGGGGCACAGTGTGTCCGGAGCCTGCAGTCCTGCACCATCCAGGGCTTCGGACAAAGAGCAGCAGAGGGGATGCTGGCATTCAAAGCATGTGAACTGCCAAAGGCCAGGTTCAGGTGGGTGGTAAGAGGCCAGGGCCACAGTTCAAGGCCATCCACGGCAGGTGCGCCGTTCGTTCGTGCCACACCCACTACTTGCCTCACCCATCCCGGGTGCTGTAGATTCCTGAGGCTCTGGAACCCAGGGCTGTGGAGTCGCCACCCTGCACCCCCCACCCCCAGCCGAGGCCTGGGGACTCCAGGCCAGGCTCATGGGCTGCAGAGCCAGGTCTGTTTGCTGTGGAGGCTGCTCACAGCTGGGAACTGGTCAAGGGTTCAACCCCAGACGAGCCATCTGGTCCTCTTGAGGTAAACAGTTTACAAGAGAAACCAAGCCAGCCTGCTGTTCTGGTTTTTCTTTCCACTGTGAGATGTGCAGTTTGCTTTTCCTCCTCGTGCCTGTTGGAGAGAGACTGTTCCCAGCACTCTGGCCCCAGCCCAGATGCCTCCCTGGGACAGGGGCGGGTCTGGGGAGGGAGGGGCGTGTCAGGCTTTTTTCACATCTGTTTTTCTTCCGTTCTCAGGGCTAAGCCACTTGCCAGATGGCTAACGCATACCGTAGGGCAAGTGGACTTCCTCCCAAAGTAATAGACTTATTTTCTAGGACTCCAAGCCTTGACTTTGAGCAATCTTCTGCCCTGAACCCTTTTTCCACTAGATGACCCCTGCTGGTCTCCCCAGGTACTGCAGCCCTGCTCTATCAGCCAGGACAAGAGCTCACCCAAGAGGGGACAGGGGTGCTGGGAGTGAAGTCAGCGGATTCCCAAGCTTATGAGACACGTGTGTGGCTTAACAGCCTGACATAAACAGCTTGCTCTGGAATTATAATGCTGGAGTTTCCAAAAAGTGTTGCAAAACATTCCAAGCAGACACTAGAATTTGTGTACTACAAGCTGTTTATCAATTAATCCCCTCTTTGCCAAACATTTTTACTTGGCTCTACTGGAAGATGATTTTGATGGAAATGCATCTCAGTTTTGTAATAGCTGGGCATGGTGGTGCATGCCTGTAATCCCAGCACTCAGGAGGCTGAGGCAGGAGGGTTGCTGTGAGTTCAAGACCAGCCTGGGCCACAAGAGTCAGTTCAAGGCCAACCTGAACTACATAGTGAGACCCTGTCTCAAAAACAAAAACAAAAACAAAAACCCCCAAAATGAAAATCACCAGGGAAAGAGGGTGTGCTTTACGGAGTGTTATGAAAGGTAGTTCCCATAAGGACAAGCATAGTACAAACTTTTGAGCTCATGTGAAAAACAAAAGTGACACCTGGAACTAGGATTTGGGGGCTCTTTGCAGACAGCTGTGAGATTTACAACCACAGACTTGCATAGAGGGTGGTAAAATAAGCTTTGGGGGTCCCAAAACCCAAGTTCAAGTCCAGTCTTTACCTTGTTCTAGCTGCATGACCTTGCACAAGTCATGCAGCCTCTTTGAGCCTCAGTTTCCTCATCTACAAAATGGAACCCACTGAGATGATCTTATAGTTACTCCAGAGTGGGAAGTCTTGCTCCTTTCACTTTGTTACAAGAAACACATAGGGCTGGGGACTTAGCTCAGTGGTGCCACGTCTGCCTGGCAAGCACAAAGTCCTGAGTTCAATTCCTGGTACCCCCAAAAAAGTAAAATAAACACAAAGAGTATAACGTATATATAGCTTTCCTACAGCTTTGTACTGCTAAGGTTAGTGACCTGAGGTAATGTGTTGGTCTCTTACAGCTGCCGTGACATAGTACCACAAACTAGGGGACTTAGAGAATGGAGGAGTATTGTATTGTCTCGAAGTTCTGGAGGCTAGAAGTCTGAAATCAAGGTGTTGGCAGGGCGGGTCCCCTCCAAGTTTCTAGGAAACAGTTCCTCCCTGCCTCTGCTTCTCAGTCTCTGCTTCCGTGACCACCAGGCATTGTCACTGTGTCTGTCTTCAAAGGCATCCCCCCCTTTTATCTGGACACTGTCCTATCAGATGAGGGCCCATCCAGTGACCCATCCTACCTTGATTACATCGACAAAGACCCTGTTTCCAAGAAGGTCATATTCATAGGTACCAGGGGTTGGGACTTTAGTATATCTAAAGGGGGACATAATTCAACACATAACAGATAGGAAATATTGTGCTCATCCCAACAGTTTGGTATTTTTGTCTAATAGATAAAGCAGTTGAAGGTGGTTTGGATGGTTCCAACCACTGGAAGAGTGGGAGAGGAGACACTGCTGTTCACATAAGGAAGCCTGGAAATGCTCAGGCTGATGACTGACAACTGGAGAGGGGTGGCTTTGAGGGAGGGGCAGAGTGACCCGTGAAGCTGGACAGTGGGAACTTCCAGGTGGGGATTCTAGAATTTAGTTTCAAGTACTTTCTGCCTGACTTCCCACTAGCTCACATTCTGTGGACTTTTTTTTTTTTTTTCCACTTTAAGGCCTTTGTCACAAATCCGAATCTTTATCGTTCTAAAATGTTAAAAACATAACTTGAAACACAAATGTCATTCAGTCTCAGAAGAGGTGTGGTTCAATGCCCGTCACATGTAACAAGAAATCTTCCTTTTAAAAAAAAGGGAAAAAAAGTACTATAAGTCTTTCACATGAATGAAAATGCACCCTTTGGATTTTTTTCCCTCTAACTCATTAGCTTGTATACATACAGGAATCAAAAAGTTTGCACTTTCTTCACAACAGTTCTTGCTATGATGTTTGACATATTTTTTGCCACTCAACAAATGCATCAAGAAAAACGGGCCAAGCACCATCTTCATCATAGTTACTAAGATCTGCATGGACTGTTCTGCTGAATTCTAATACATTGCACCACTGATCTTTGTTCATAACACGGTACTTTGATTGGTCCAGGTACTGGTAAAATACTGAAAACAGTGGCCTTGTCCTCTCAAGCAGAAGAGCTAACATAGATTTAGCAGTACCAATATCAAGGCTTCTCTGATCTTTATCCCTTGCAAAATCAAAGGCATATCTGTATATATTCTTTTTTTTTCAGTACCAGGGATCAAACTCGGGACCTTGCCCTGCAAGGGCAAGGGGTGGAACCACCGAGCTAAATCCCCAGCCCTCAATTGTTGTTTTGTTTTGTTTTGTTTTTTTGGTACTGGGGATCAAACTCGGGACCTTGTGCTTTCGGGGCAAGCGGCAGAACCACTGAGCTAAATCCCCAGCCCTACTGTATATATTCTTAAATGATGAAATATCATTCAGCTGTGAGCACAAAAAGTCAAATTTGTTCTGTAACTTTTCTATGCAGTCACACTAATGAAGTCATTCCCTTTAACCATTCTTCCTTGGTAAAAAATCCCATGCTTTCAGCCTCCAATTTCCACACTAAAACTAACATAATAATATTTTCAGCTTCAACACCAATGTCTTCACAAAATTTTTCCATTCCTTCTGGCCCTACAACTTCATCAGGACCTGGAGATTTTACACTTTTTTAGGCCACTGTCTTCCGCTACTGCCGCTGCCACCCTGGAGAAGGCTTTTCTCTTCTTCTTCACCCGCATCTTCCACCCTCCCTGGCAGGGTGGGCAGGGGAGCCAGGGAAGGGGGCTGCTGTCTGCTGGAGGCCCCTCAGCGCTGGCACCCAGTTCCCAGAGACAGCTGCAAGTGGAGGAGTAGTGCCGCCAGACCTCACCGGCGTGGCCCAGCTGCTGCCCACTCCCAGGTCTTGACTTTCTTTGCCTGGAGCAGAGGTAGTTCCTCGCCTCAGGACACTACAGCTTGATCTCATTGGAAGATAGCATGGACAGTGAGTTACCTCCACTGCTCTCGGAGAGCAAGAGGCTCTGTTTGACCTCTGTGGGCTTTCTTGCAGCCTAATGGCACTCTATTTTCCTTTCCTTTTTTTTTTTAAAGACAGGGTCTCAGGCTGGGCTCAAATGTGCAATCCTCCGGCTTCAGCTGGGATTACAGGTGTGTACCACCATGCCTGGCCTCCATTTTCCTTCTGAGGATTTAGTTCTTGCCCTCTGCTATTGTTCTGCTGGACAGGTCTGAGCCCACTGTCCCGCACGGGGGAGAGGCACAAGGCTAATGGACCTCGCTGCCTGGAAAAGGACACTGAATCGAAGGACAGGGACATAGAACCTGCTGGACTCTGCTAACCCTGGCCATGGGAGCCTGGCCTGGAGGGTCTTTTGCCAGCCCATCTTGGGCTCCTCTGCCTCTGGTTCTGCCCCATTTCCGACCCAGACTCTTCAGACACCCTGTGGGTTCAGTGGCAGCCCCTTAGGAGCCTTGCAGAGCCCCCTCAGTTTAAGTGCAAATAAGTCTCACCCCAGAGGGCCAGGGGTCCCCTCAAGTCCGCTCTCCCTGGCTCAGCAACACTTCTGGAACCACAGGAGAACTTGAACAGTGCCCAGCATGAGTGGAAAGGAAGAAATATGGCAGTTTTTGGAGAATGGAGGTTTTCAACAATTGACAAATCCTCCCTAGAGGAAACATGGGGATCCTGAGGGGAAGGAGAAGTCTGTGGGATGGTGCGTAAACATTGAGGGAGGGGCACCCATCAGGAGGCCTTCGAGATGTGGGTTGAACACAGAAACAGGATGTTGGGGCCAGCAACTACAGTCCCCTCTGGAGAGCAGGACACTCCCGCTCTGGGCTGCCTGTTGCAGCCACAGCTACACACACACACACACACACACACACACACACACTGGGCTGTTTCTGTTCAGCATCCCCAGGTCTCATTGCTTTTTCTGTTAATGAGGTGGACTCACTCAGCCCATGGCAATTCCTGTAAAGGCCTAGTGAACTCCACGACCCAGTGGATGTGGTGAGTTCACAGGGAAGTGCTCCCAGGGCTGCGCTGGCTGGAAGCAGGTATCTCGTTCTCTTCCAAGAACGGCCACGAGGTCTGAGGCTTCTAGTGTGTGCGTTGGGGGGTGCTGTGGCACCAAGAGCCTGAATGGACAAGGGGCCGGAAAACCTGGGCTCCAGCCCCAGTGGGTGAGCTTGCCTGGGCGGGGTGGGGTGGGGCAACGTGGGGATAAAGGCACAGGAATCATGGCACAGATGCCAAGCTCTGCCTCTGCCAGTTCCAGCTGCTCTAACAGCACACTGCGCACAGGGCGGCTTCCAGACAGCTCCCCTTCATTTCTCCCAGTCCTGGAGGCTGGATGTCTGAGATCAGGGCCAGCAGGGTCGGGTCCGAAGGGGGCCACTCTGGGCTGCAGACAGGGATGTCGAACCACAGCCTCACCTGGCAGCAAGAGGGCAGGGGAATGCTCAGGGGTCTCTTTCATAAGGGTGCTTGTCGCATTCCTGGGCTCCACCTTTAAGACCCAGTCACCTCCCAAAGGCCCCATCCCACACCACATCAACATTCGGCCCCTGGCAGGCTCCCGAGGGATTACAGATGTAGAATCTGTCCGAATCCATGGAGTTCTAAGCAAATGAAAGGAAATACAGTATTACTGTTGGTGTCACTAGTATTAGTGCTGTGGCCTTCTCTGGTAGGCGGGACAGCAAGATGACTCCAATGTCCCTCCACCTCTGCAGTCCTCTCTGTGACCTAGGACTTGCAGGATCTCCTTGTGTGGCAGAAGCCAGCTGCGCCTCACCTGACTCATGTGCCTGGCTGGCTCTTCCTGGCAGAAGCAGTTCAAGAGGAGAGGGATTTGGTGGGAGTCCAGCCTGGTGACACCTGAAGCTTCAGGCTACAGGGCGCTGAGCTCAATTCCATGCCACTGTTCCAAGCTAAGGGTTTGGGCGATTTGTCTGCTCTTGGCCAGGAGGCCTGTGATGTCAGGAGGCTCCGTGTGTCCTATTCGCTTCTGTAGTCCGGCTGTTAGAGATACAGCTCTGGTCAGGGCCAGGCTCAACATCCTGGCCGTCCCACTCACTGGCAGTGTGACGTCTCCCTCCTGTCAGGACCTCGGTCTCCTCCTCCACTGTAAAATGATGGTGGAAATAAAATCCACGGGAGTCACGGAAACAGGATGGGACCCGGAGGGCACATAGTAAATGCTCAGGGAACAGGAAAGTCTTGATGTTCACACCACTGACAGCCGAGTCCCTGGGTCTTCAGGCCGCTGCCCATGCACAGGGTGGGTCTTCTGAGAGCCACAGGCTGGTAGGGAATCGGGACCCTGGGAAAATGGCCTGTACCTGGAGACTGAATGCTCTCAGCAGGTGGTGCAGCTGGGTGGTGACCAGGCCCTAGTGCCCTGACTACCCCTCAGGGACAGCCACAGACCTGGCACCATCCCCTCCTTCAGGCTGCCTTTGAACTGGCTTCTCTGTGGGGGGAGGTCCTCCAGGGACCCTGCGGCTGAGCCAGGCCCCACCACAGGGAAGAAGCTGAGCCAGCGCAGGTCTGGGCTTCCAGTCTTCCAGGTCTGTCAGAGGCTCACCCCACCTTGCTTCTCCCAGGATGCACACCTGAAGGCCTCATCCTCCACTGTGGGAGAGATCACTGAGTCCAATCGATCCACCCTGTATGCAGCCTCAGCAAAAAGTCCTGCTGCAGGGCCTGCGGATCCAGTCTGCAGAGAGCTGCAGCATCCCATGCCCCGGGATGGCTACAATCAGAAGACAGACAATGCCAAGTACTGGGGAGGATGGGGAGGAACCGGAGCCCTGGCTGGTGCTGGTGAGGTGTGAAATGGTACAAGTCCTTTGGAAAACAGTCTGGGAAATCCTCAAACATAGACTTCCAGTATGACCTGGCAATCCCCCTCCTAGGGGTACACCCAAGAGACCTGAAAACGTGTCCACACTAAACCCGCACGCAGATGTTCGCAGCAGCAGAGTTATTCATACTATCCAAGGAAAGCCCAGATAAATGTTCAGCCGCTGGTGAATGGACAGCAAAATTCACACAACTCACACAATGGGATGTTTGGGCCTACCAAGGGATGAAGTCCTGCCACGTGCTACAACGTGGATGGACCTCAGAAACATCCTGCCAGGTCCATGGAGCCAAATCCAAACGGTCACAGATCACAGAACTCTGTTTATCCGAAGTCTGCAACAGGCAGATCCAGAGACAGAAAGTAGGCTCATGGTTTCCAGGGCTGGGGCAGGGGAGAACGCAGTGACTGCTCATGGGTATGGGCTCTCTCTGGGGGATGACGAAAATATTCTGGACTTGAATAGTCATGATAGTTGCACAATTGTGTACTTTTAAAGGGTGAACTGTATGATTTTATGGCATATGAATTATGTCTCCATTTCTTTCTTTCTTTTTTGTTTGAAGACAGGATCTTATTATGTAGTTCAGGCTGGCCTTGAACTCACTATGTAGCCCAGGCTCGTCTCAAACTTGGAGCGATCTTCCTACTTTATTCTCCCAAATTCTGAGATTACAGGCATGCACCACTATGCCCAAATCTATTTCCTTAAAAAAAATTCTTTTTAAAGTCCTGGCTGCTGCTTACTTGCTCATGAGCTTGCATAAATGACTTGGACTCTCAGCCCCAATCTTCTGTGTGTAAAATACAAAATGCAGCCAGATATGGTGGCACATGCCTGTAAGCCCAGCTACTTAGGAGACTGAGGTAGGAGGAACATAGATTTGAGCAATTTAGCCAGACCCTGTCTTAAAATTAAATGAAAATAAAATAGGGCTGGGAATACAGTTCAGTATCCCTGGGCTCAATCACTAGTACAAAAAAAGAAAGATGCCAACAATAATAATTTGGGGGCTGGGGATTTAGCTCAGTGGTTCCAGAGCCTGCCTCACAAGCACAAGGACCGGAGTTCGATCCCTGGTACCAAAAAAAAACAAGGCAAAACAATAATAGTTTGGGTGGCTTGCTGAGATCAGATAAGGAAATACAGGAAAGCTCTTGCATCTGAGCAGTGTCCCGGCTAGAATTCCTGTGAGTTGGGGTAAGTTCCTGGGTTCGTGTAAATTCGGGGTGGTGACCCGAGCGCTGATGCCTCCAGCTCCTTGGCTCCCTGTGCACATGCTGCAGGCTGATTCTCCCCGGATGTCCACCACCAACCCCTCCCTGTCCCCTCAGATTCGAGACCTGCAGCCAGAGCCCTGGGTTCCCCTCCGCTGTGCACCTCTCTACCCTGGCTCCCACTCTGCCCTCTGCCTGGAATGCCCTGCGTGTCCTTTGGCAGATCAGTCCTGCCCTTAAGCAAGGCCAGCAGTGCCTCCTCTGGACAGTTGCTCCTGACCGTCAGAGCCAAGGAACGGCTCTCCCCTTCCAGTCGCCCCAAAGGGAGGTGCTGATCAAAGGCTGGGTCACTCTCTCTGCTGTTATCCCCCAAGTGAGGCTCTGAGCACCTGGAGGAGAAGATGCCTGTCTATCTCAGCATGTCCCAAATTCCGTTCCTTCCGCACGTTCACAAATTCTCCATGTTTGTGTAGCACCCGGATCATACTTCACACTTTTCATGCAATCAACTCATTTTTCAAGAAATACGAGTATTTCAAAGAATCGGCGTCGTCTGCCGCGGCTGATGCCGGAAACGGTCACTGTGAAATCCTCACACTGAACACAACACTGCATTCAAGCCCAGCCGGCCAGCTCTTACTGCAGCAGTGGGGACACATTAACTACAAACAGACTTTCTCCCTGGCATAGTCAAGGCTGGAAGATCATTGAAGAGGGACTTGCGTGATCCCTGAGTCATGGTTATTTACTGCCTTGCCCGCTGACTTAAATATCACCTTCTCATGAGGCCTTTCCTGCCCCATCTCCTGATTCCCACTCCCTAATTTAGTTTCCACTGGACACACTACACATTACAGCTCCCTTGTCCTGTGTCTGTCACCCAGGCTAGAATGCGGGTTCAGGAGCAAGGATTTGTCCGAATGGCTCACAGAGAAATCCCAGTACTTCGAAGAGAGTCCCTGACCTCCAGGAAGCACTCGACAAACATCCACTAAATGAATCTATGGGTCTCCAGAGGCTTTGTCCTATCTTCAGTTAGCTTCGCAACAGACCTCACACTTGAGAGGTGGCTCAGTGAACAGTTGTTAAACAAGTGAGTGAAGGAGTTAGACATCGGTGGATTTTTCCGGTACCAAGAATTGAACTCAGGACCCTGAGCTTGCCAAGCAGGCTCAGGCCTGCTGAGCTGCATCCCCCAGCCTACCATCATGGATTTTTGCCCAGACAGGGAAGTGGCCGGTGTTTGCGACAGCCCTGACGTCCTCGTGTCTGTGTGTTCCTGACTCTGAATTCTTCCTGAAGCTTTTTCCAGGACTAAAAGACCTGAGTCTTTTACCAAGAAGAGGTGGAATTCTCAGGCCTCTGGGTCAGATTAAATAGTAGGGGGGTTACCAGGACAAGAGTCGGAGACCCCAAGAAGTTGTGGGGGAGCTCAGGGGGCTTAGGGAGCTCATTCTCGGGGACGCCCTTTCATGTCCTGCCCAGCGCCCTGGCACACTGCCGGGTGTGGGAATGCAGCCAGCCACATGGGCACGCTGCAGTCACCACGCCGGCCTAAGCGCATCAAGATGGGCAGCTGACGCCAGCCGCTCATAGCAGATCTGGAATGAATTGGGGGCTTGTTAAGATTGCCGACCTAAGTCTCTTCTCACAGGAAAAATATTTATTTCACTGAGCTCTGCGTTTTGGAAAGCTGCGCCCATAACAGTCTGCATTGATCTAGCAGAGTTTTGGCTGCTGCTGGGCTTTGTCTCCCTCCTGTCTGTCTGAGTGGGTTATGAGTGTGCATGTGTGTGTGTTTGCAGCACACACTCTCATGATGAAGCAATCAGACAGGAGACACAGCCAGAACACTCTGCTCTTCTTTAACCAGGAAATAATGGGCATGAAATGAGTTCGTGGAGAGGGGCACGAGCCCTGAATGTTTATCTTACAAGATGCTGGGTGAAAAGAGGCAACAGCTTCTCTCTTTCTCTTTTTGCCTAATAGTCCCCCCCCCCCGCCCTTCCCTAGTTTGGGGAAAAAGAAATGCAGGTGAGTATGAGGAAGGAAGTAAAAACCACGCCCACTCTTCCAAAAGACCATGGACCCATTTTCTGTTCCTTTTCTGCTCTTAAGAGCTGAAGGGTCTGGGTTTGAATCCCAGCTCTGCCACTTGCTTGGTGGCCCTGAGAATCATGTCACCACTTAGAACATCTTTTTCTCATCTGTAAAACAGGATAATAATAGTGTCTGCCTCTTTGGATTGTTGGGAGGAGTAAATGAGAGAAAGAATACATGTAGCTTAGTAGACTTTCAGCACATAGTAAATGCTCAATAAATGGCACTTATTTTTATAGGCTAAATATATACAGTTTTTCTACCACCTTGTTCACAAAATAGTGTGTACATTTTCCCATTTCATTATTCTCATAAGTTTTTAGTAGTTGTAAAATAACCCATTGTGGGGCTATTATTTTAACTATTCCCTATGGATAGTAATAGAGGTTGTATAAACGACCGAGGTAAATATTTCTAGACTCAAATGTTGGTCTACATTTGAGGTTCTGTCTTTAGGACAAATTCCCAGAAGTTAAATTATTGAGTCAAATGGTACGATGACTTACTTCCAAGAGCCTCGATTTGGCTTACTTAGAATTGCAAATTGTTTTCCAGAAAGACTGTCCATGAGACTACATCGTACCGTGTCCCAACCACACTGAAGACTGGCAAGGTAAGTGTCTCCTGACAGACGCATGGACAAACAACATGTAATCTATACATTTATATGCAGTGGAATATCATTCAGCCAGCTCTAAAAAGGCAGAAAATTTCCCACATGCTACAACATATAAAGCTTGAAAAAGTTGTTTTTTGGTTTAGGTTTTTGTTTTGGTGTTTGGTTTTTGTTTTTTGGTACCAGGGACCAAACTCGGGACCTTGAGCTTGTGAAGCAGACAGCGGAACCACTGAGCTAAATCCCCAGCTTTTTTGTTTTGTTTTTAATACAGGGCTCTTGTTATGTTGCCCTGGCTGGTCACCAACTCCTGGGCTCAAATGATCCTCCTGCCTCAGCTGCCTGAGAAACGAGGACTAGAGACGTGTTACCATGCCCACCAGACACTGTGGTAAGTGAATAAGCTGGTCACAAAAGGATAACTATTGCATGATTTCTCTTATAGGAGGTTCCTAGAGTAGTCAAATGCATAGATAAGCCAGGTAGACCTGGTGGTATGCAATCTATAATCCCAGCATTTGAAAGGCTGAGGCAGGAGAATCAACACAAATTCAAGGCCAGCCTGGACTACACAATGAGTCTAAGGCCAGATTGAACCTGTCTCAAATTAAGAAGTAATACAGAGGTGAGGATGTAGCTAGACCAATGCAAATGCCCTGAGTTTGATCCCCAGTACTAAAAAAAAGAGGAGATGGTTAAATGTATATTTAACCATGAAAACGGCCAGGGATTTAGCTCAGTGGTTCTGCCACCTGCCTCGCAAGCGTGAGGTCCCAAGTTCGATCTGCGGTACCAAAAAAACCAAAAATTTAACCATGAAAAATATATCAATCCAAGTTCGATCCCTGGTACCAAAAAAAAAAAAAATATATATATATATATATATATTAATCCATCTTTGTTTTTTTTTTGGGTGCCAGGGATCGAACTCGGGTCCTTGTGCTTGCACAGCAGGCGTTGAAACCACTGAGCTAAATCCCCAGCCCTATATTAATCCATCTTTATAGCATCCTATGAGGTAGACGTTATTGCTACTCTGCCCTTTAAAACAACAGTGAAACAGGCTCAGAGAGGCTAATCTGTGAAGGAGACCACAAGCACACAAGTGGCAGAGACAGGTTTTGATGGCATGTCCACTCTTCCCGTCTATGTCACATCAAGAATTCTGGTGGCCTGGAGAGCCGGGGGTAAATTGAACCAAATTCAAGGAAGCAGACGAAGTTAGCATATGCACAGTGCCAAGCGGAACTCTTGGCCCTGAAGGCTCAGAGTTCAGTTCTAAATTTACTCTCTCTGACCTTCTTGTGGGTTCTAAATTTGGCCAAACAAGTTCTTCCAGCCCAATCAATGATGATGATGACGCAGGTACATTGTTTTGAGGATAAAACCTTTTTCCTGGTATGAAAGTAATAGAATAAAGTAGTTGTTTGGAGAAGCAGCTCTGCTGCTGCCTGTCAGCCACCTGAAAATGACCCTCACCTCCCATCTGATGCCAGAAAGGTGATTGGGACCCTTCCCTTGGGGCAGAGATTAAAACCACTTATTTCCTGAGCCCAGGTCTGAATGTCTCCTCCTGGAAGACCCAGAAACAAAACCTTGGGAATCTCTAGGGATAAAAATTCTAGCCAGAGTCAAACTTAAAATAGTCCCCAAATTACAACTTAGGAACAAAATAAGCCTCTTCGGGTGGTCTCCAAGCCAGGAGGAATTATAGGGTCTCGGGATTCATCAGCTGAGTCCCCACTTCTCTAGGCAGAGCGTGGGGCAACTGACCTGCCTGTGACCCCTTCTCAGACATCCTGTCTCCTCCATGTAGAGTGGGCCCATGGCCTCATGGTCTCACTACTGATGACCAAACGACCCTGGGAACTTGGCCCAGGAGAGCGCATCCACTTACCGCCCATAAAGGACGTTTGGCCCAGAGGATGAAATGATGTCAGCTTTCCTCCCTCAGGTACGTGAATCAAGAGACACAGAAGTGCTGAAAGGGCTGAAAGGTACAGTATTGGGAGTCAGGGTAGCCATTCCGGGGACACATGCACCAGATGTTCGTGGAAGAGGGGAAGGGGTGTGGCACTCTGAATCCCAGTGAAAGTGGCTGGATCAAGCTCCCCCCGAAACCCATACTACTCTTAGACTTTTCCTCTACATGAACCAAGTCTTTCTTCAAATTAATTTCGTTGGGTTTTTAATTGTTTTAATAACCAAAAGAAGCATCTGTATAACCTTGCCATGTATCTGTTTTTAATTGAAGTCATTAGAGTAGATTTATGATTCATGGAACCCAAACAAACCCCACCAAGGCAGGCGGAACCCCCCAGGGAGATTTGAGGCTTGAAGACAGTGTCCCAGCATGGCCCAAGTGAAAGTCCCCAGCCAGACAGGAAGCACTTGAAGAAGATGCAAGGAACACGGAACAAGGAACACGGAACACGCTGTCCTCACGCTGGCCCCACCCCAGCCTCAGTACTGCTGTTATCAGAATCCCCGAGGCCACTGTCCTTCTAAAGGTCCTGGACAAAGGGTGAAGCCAGGAGCTCCTGAGGCCCAAGGGCAGGTCAGGGGCCTGTCAGAGAAGGGGGAAACAGGTCCAGGGCAGAGTTATGTCTTCTTTTTCCCTGCGGCTCACACAGTACAGCTGTGGGCCACAGCATGTGTGACCAACAACAGGGACAAATGATGTTCACTCCACAGCTCCGGTTTCAGTGCCAAGAGCACTGCTGAGGGTAAACTGAGTCATGGAGGCAAAGGGGCTCAGCAGTAAGTGGTGGTGCAGGGATTTGAACCCAGGCCTGCTGGGCTCCCAGTGTGGCCCCTTTCCCCACACACCACAGTGACACTGGGCCACCAGACCCCCTCCTGCAGTGGCCATGTCTGACCTCGAATTCCACTTCCAGCTGTTTCTGCTATCAGCAGCCCTGAGAGCCGACTGCTGGGGAGGAAAAGGATCAGCCGCAAACCTGACCCTTCTGCCTCTTGCAGACCCACTGAGGCGTGGGTGTGTCCCCGGGAACCTGGGAGCGGCTGCTTCGATCATTAGGGCCAGAAGGAGCCCTCAGAAAGGAGGGGGAGGTAAGAAGAATTACAAGTACCTTTCCTGTGGACCAGGATGTAGCTCAGTAGAGTTCATGCTTACCATGTGCAAGGCCCTGGATTCCAACCCCAGCACCACAAAGACGAAAAAAAAAAGGTAAGTTTCTAAACGAAATCAACAGGCAATCAGGGCGTGAAACTGGGTGCTAAAGTGCCAGGCACCAGGCTGTGCTATAATTCCACATATGGCTCGAGCAGTGCTCAGAAGGAAGAGCAGGGTCAGGGAGGGGCCTGTCACGCCCAGGTCACCACTGGCTTTCAGTGCAGTTGGTGGGCTTGGGGGCCATAGTCACTCAGTCCCAGCCCTGGGGGAGGTGGCAAAGGTGGCAAGGCCACACACTTGTTTCTCTGCCTGATATGTGTGGTGCCCTCTGCTCACCCAGGGCCCGGCTCCTGGATGCCCCCAGTGCCCTATCCCTTGCTCCGTGCCATCTCTTGTGGGTCCACAGGGCTCAGCTATACAGACCCTGCCCAATGCAGATTCCCACCCTGGTCCCCCTGCTCCCTGCCTGTGTGGTTTGGGCAAAGTCAGCCTGCCTTTCTGAGCCTCAGTTTTGGGTTTGTATTAGGTCAGAGGTTTTCAGGCTGCAGCTGTGCAGGGGCCATGAGCGAAGCCAAGTTAGGACAGTTGTCTCCTGGTGCCATTCAGCCTCCAAAGCCCCCATCCCAAGTGCACCCTGGTCTGCTCTTTCTCTCATCCCAAAGTGCAGCCCGCTGAGCATGGCAGTGGCTGAGAACCAGAGTCAGCAGCGAGACTCCAGTTCCCCCAGCTTCCGGGTCAGCGTCTGTCCATGGGGAAAACCCCACATGCACTTCACGGGGCTCTCTGCGAAGATTAATTAGGGTAAGGCATGCAAAGCACTTGGCGTGAGAGGTACTAGGCGAGCTCGGTGTCAGCCCACAAAAATGATTCCTCGAGTTCCCTCACATTGCCACAGGCCCCAAGGCCTGGACATTTTCGGTGCCTTCCCACAGTCAAATACTCAGCTGTTTGTCTGGCACCTGTTTGTCTCTCTGTGGCTGGGGGAGGCTGAGCAGGAGGAGAGTGGCTATGTGGGGACGGGCTATTTACTCCCCTGACAAGACAACACTGAAGTCCCCCCAGGAGGGGTAGCAGCAGCTTTCTCTTTCATGATGAGGAAGAACATCCACTTAGGACACGTGACCAGGGTTGGCATGAAAGGTCAGGCACCGAGATGCCCCTGAGGTTCCTGTGATGGACAAAGGTTTGACTGGGAGGGTGAGGGTCCCGGTGCCTTGAGCCCGCGTCTCCTCACTCGGCTGCGCCTAGGATTGCACCCTCCTCGGCAGGAGCCAGGCAGAGCCACGCTCTCCGCTCCCTCTGAGCTCGAGTTTATTTCTGTTCCATGTGCAGCAGCCATCCCGAATGGAAATCTCTGTTGAGGAACGGGCCTCCTCCCAATCCTACAGGACAGGACGATGGCCAGGCATCTGCTGCTGAGCTCCTGAGACGTGGGGCAAATTGCTGGCTGGTTTTTATCTTCATGATCTCAGATCAGGAATTGCAGGGAGCCTTTGGCTCATGCTGCAATACCAACTGGTGGGGACTGGTTGCTTTTGCAGGGTTGGAGATGGAACCCCAGGCCTAATACATGCTAGGCAAGCACCTGCTATCCAACTACATCTCCAGCGCCTGGGTGCAGAGTTGACATGGACTCTGGGGCTGCATGGGAGAAGGTTGTTGTGATCGATTAGCGGTGCCTGCCTTGCGTTGAAGGAAGGGAGTGCTCTGTTGGTCTGAACTTACTTCTTTGAACAGCACCACAGGTTTCCTGTGGTGAACGACCCCACACCATTTTTCTGTGCACACAGGGGACAGGAAGTAGAACATGGCCCAATCCGACCACCCCTACAGAACAGTCACCATGAACAGCTCAGCCAAGGAAATCTCAACCCAGATCAAGGAAAATCAGCCAAAGAGCCCACTCCAGCCCATGCACCCCCCTGGAAGCAGCCATTCTGAAGACAAATCTAATCCTAGACTTCTAAATTTTGTAAGCAAGTAAAGTCTCTTTTTTGCTTAAACCAGTATGAATTGGGGTTTCGTAGCTTGTAACATCAAGGGTCCTAATCCAGTGATCTGCATCTCTTTCTCCCAGCTGGGCCTCAGAATCAAGACCAAGGGCAGGCTTGGCTTGTAAGATATCTAGGGCTTGCATTTGTTTTTCTTTAATTCAGATGAGGACTGGTATGCAGAGAAAGGACATGCATTTCTTCAAATGTAGCAAGACACATCAGGAAACCCCTCTTGAGAGGCTGGTCTTAGGGTCTTATGTGATAAGATGACCTCTGCTTTGAGGGGGAGTCAAAAAGCAAGCAACGTGTCTGAATATCCTCTCCAACCTCCCTCAAAAATGAAGTTTTTGTTCATGTTTTCCCCTTAGCTTCTGGAGACACGGAATCTGGCTTGACCAAATTTTTCTGTAAAGCATGGGCAGAGATCAATAAATAACCTTTGGAGAGTCATGAACTATCTGCTGGCAAAGTGAAAGTCCCTTCCACTCCCACCAGGCCCCTACTGGTGAGCAGACCGGAACCTCTACCCTTTCCCAGAGCCCGCTTCCGGGCTAGGCCTTGAATACCTCCCCGTGGTTTCTACAGTGAGTTCTTAACGTCCTCAGCTAACTGTGAGGGAGGCACAGGCCAGACAGCCACCCATTACCAGCTCTGGGAAATCTCAAGTCTGCCTCAAAGCTTTTTCTAGGGCAAATTCTCTCCCCTATTGAGACAGACCTGGGGACAAGCCCCAGCCTGCTCCATTCTTTTGTTGTTGTTGTTGTTACCCGTAACCGAACTCAGGACTTTGGGCTTACCAGGCGGGCACAGCACCACTGAGCTACAACTCCAGCACCTCCATTCTTGCTTTGTGGTCATGGACAAATCACTTCACCTCTCTGGGCTTCTGTTTTCCTTTCTGTGAAATGGGACTAAAATACTCCCCACCATGCAGGGCTGTTCTGAGAGCTCCGTGTCAGTGTCCATGGCGTCCTCCTTCAGACTGGCGTGGGCCCGGGCGGAGCAGAGAGCGGGGACACACTCAGGACTCTGAGTCATTCCACCTGGGGGCATCATGACCTGCTCCCCCGGCCGCCCTCAGCTGGAGACTCACCCTGTCAGCGCTGGAGAACTGTTCATTTCATCCAGTCAGAAGCGACAGATCTTTCTTTCCATGGCATAGGAGGGTAGACTGAGGCTGGGCCAGGTCCAGAGTCTGGTGATGGAGGTTCCTAGCCACCTGTAACCCGGTCTTCACCTCCGAGGCCGTCAGAGCAGAGAGGAGCACATTCCAAATGGGACTCAGGTACCTTTCCACCTCTGTCCTGGCTTCCACGGAACCACCTTGAGCCTGCCAGGGCCCTCCAGCCCTGCTGCCTTTCTGGGTGCCCCTGCAGCCAGGCAACCTGAGCTGCCCTCACTGGCAGTGAAACCCACACTGGCTGAGACCTTCTCCTCCTCGATGTGTCTTGCACACAGCTCTCTACACACCCAGAAAGTGGTGTGCACACTCACACATATACACATGCACACACTGCACACCTGTGAATACACACGAGTGCAAACACGTACACCGTGCTCAGAGTACACCCTCCCTTCCCCATCAGCCACTCCACCTTTCCCTTTAGACCTCCTCAGCTCAGGACTACCTCTCCTGTCCCCAGGCTGTGTCAGGTCACTGTTGTTACACACTCCTCACTGCTGAGGTTTCTCCTCTAGCGTATTTCCCACAGCAGTGACTAATTCAGTGTGCGATCCCTTCCGTCACAGGTAACGTCTGAAACATGTTACTCTTTCTGCTCCTCCTTCTTCACCTTACTGGGTGTTCAGCCCTCTCCATCTGCCTGCAGAGGTTTTGCTTCTTACAGAAGGAATGAAGAGCGGGTGCGCGGTCACACCTAGTGCCTGGTAATCAACACAGCTGTGTCGTGAGACAGCAGACAGCCAACCCTGCTTCACAGAGACCCCGAGACCACCCTAGAGGCCAAGGCCCCGCTGCCAGGGTGGGGACAGCTGGGAGGGAGCAAGGGGTAACTGGAGAATAAGCATCACTTAAAGGCCAGAGTATTGGATCAGATTCAATTTACCGGGCCAGGGATTTAGCTCAGTAGTTCCGGCGCCAGCCTCGCAAGCGGAAGTTCCCAAGTTCGATCCCTGGTACCAAACAAAACAAAACAAAACAAACAAACAAACAAACAAAACAGATTCAATTTACCAGATCAGACTCAACCTGGTTTTCTCCCTTGTTATCTTCTGAAAGGGGTTTGTGAGAACTATCAGATCAGTTACAGGAAATAAAGGGAAGACATTTTCTCTGCATGCACAGGTGGTGGGTGAGTCAGTGCGCAGCCCAAGCACGTCATCAGCTCACACGCTCCACCAGGGCGGTGCCACCCTGTTCTGGGGGGCCCCAAGTCACTCATGTAGTAATACCCCTGGGATGAGTGACTACAGCCATGTGTGGCTACACTTGATCTTAGCCAAAAGGCTGAGAAGTGATTAGCCATGTGTGGCTGCAGACGGAGGACCAGTCGGTCTCTGGAATGGGGAGAGAGAACAAGGCTCCTTTCTCCGCTTCTGCAGGAGGATGGGCTTTGAGGTCAGATCCAGCCAAGTTCAAACCCAGGCTCTGCTCTTGGTGAGCAGCTTGTGGCATGGCCCATGAGCCGCCTCCTGGTGTGTGCGGGTGGGCACTTCTCATGGTGGAGTGGGGCAAGGGTGATGAGACATCCCCACCAAGATTAGGTTATAAGACACAGGAGTCTCTGTCTTTCACCCTGGGGCTTACTCACTGTGGCAATGCAAACACCATGCTGGAGATTCCCTCGTGGTGGGGCACTGAGGGACCCCCAACCAACAGCCAGAGAGGAATGACCCAGAGCAACGAGTCCTGCCGCGACCCCTGAGAGTTCAGGAAGCAGATGACTCCCATCTCAGCTTCCCCTTGCCAGCAGCTCCCTGAGTGACCCCAAAGCAGAGGACCCAGGGGACCTGCACCTGGGCCCATGGCCCACAGAAACCAAGAGATAATATACATACGTTGTTGAACACCACTAAGTACGGGGCCACCGGGTGTGCAGCAAGTGACTACTAACAGTGCTTTATTAGCTCTGTGGCCCTGGACCAACTGTTTAACCTTTGTGCATCTCCCTTGTCTAACACTGGGCATACGAATAGCACCTGCCCGCCTTATGGGCTCATTGTGAAGTGCAAGAAAATGCATGAACAAATTGCCGGACAGATGAATGAATGAGAGACGCCCCTGGCTGGAGCAGTGAAATCACAGAATGAGGAAATGAGACCTGAGGGTGGTGCTGTAAAAAGTCCTTGCTGCGCAGCTGCCCCTAGGCCAATTGATCAGCTGTCCCCCTGGGAAGGTCCCTCACTAAGGCAAAGCCCCTCTGTCCGCACTTAACCTAGCCAAGTCCTCCTGGGGCTCAAAGAACCAGTGCCTATGTCCAGAGAAGCAGCAGAGGTCAGGGGCTGGGGACAGAGCCCCTGCCGAGTGGGTGTGACTGGGCACCCCACACCCTCTGCCCTCTTCCCATTTGCCCTGTCCCTGGATTCTCCCGTCCGTCCATCCATCTGTCCGTCTGTCCGTCCTTCATGGATTATGTTCCCCAGGGTGAGGGTGGGGCTGTTGTTGCCCAAAAGCTGTTGGGCCAAGGGACCCTGGGGACAAACAAACCAATACCGTCTGAGAGCCCAGAAACCAACCCTCGTGAGAGGGCCACAGTCTCACTGCCTGGCCACAGCGCCCTCCGAAGTCAGTCCTGGGGGCAATGGGGCAAAGGGAGGGGCAAGGCCTCAGCTCTCAAACTGGGGCAAATGCCAGCCTCTTAGTAGGGAGGACAGACGTTCAGCCCACGCACAGCTCATGGCACCTGAGGCCCTGACCAGTGAAGCTGAAGCCCTGACCAGTGTGACCTGTGGTCCCCAGGCCGGCCGAGCTCTCACTCCTGCGCTGAAGGCTGTCCTCGAACTGGATGCCCGTCCCATCCTCCTGCCCATCCTCCCTGGCATCCTGGCAGAAGGGCCCTTGTGGCCTTTGTCTGTCCTTCCCTCACTCCTGGACCCCCGATGTCCACAGTGTGGAGATGGGCTGCCGGCCCGAAGCAGCTCAGCCCAGCCCGCCATGGGCCTGCCCCACTCCAGTGGACCCCACGGCTGGACACATGGGCCCCCTAAGCTGAGTGACAAGCAGCAGCAGCAGTGGGCATGCCAAGAGTCTGGGTGGCGATGGTCTCCCAGCTGCCCTGAGAGTGGGCACTAGAAGGCTCCTGCCCACCACGCAGTGAGCAAGCCAAGTGACAGTGACATTTCGCCTCAGCTGCTCTGTGGACACCCTCTCCGCGGCCATTCATCACCGTGACGATGGGAACGGTTCTCGTGAACATCCAATGCTAACTGCCGAGTCCCATCAGCTCACCGACCCCCACACGTCCCTCTGAGGCAGGCCCTGGCACTGCCCTGTTTCACAGGAGGGCTGTCTCGGCCCTGCTGGTCAGTGAGGGAGGCAGGACGTGAGCCCAGGCAGGTTGTGAGCTTTGGGACCCTCCCCGCAGGCGCACACTGTGTCCTCAGGGGCCTTCATCCTCCCGCCAGCACACCTTGCTGACCGAGCAACTATTTCCTGGCCCCAAAGCCCCAGTGCTGGAAATTACAATCCTTTCTTCCTCTCTCCAAGATCTAATTGCAGACAGCCCAAGCAACTCGCTTCCACGTCTGCAAGGAGGGCCTGTTAGAATGTAAACTGTCGAGCATTGTCTGCAGCACGGTCGTTTGTCTCTGCCAAGCACATTCCAGCCCCGCCAGCCTCCCCCCTCTGCTCTGCTCAAGTCCAAGCGACAGCCAAATCCTCCAAGGGCCTTTTCCAGGCCGGGCCGGGGGTCAGGGCTCATTGACCCCACAGAAATGTGCTTTGCAAGCATTTAATAGCATTGTCTCGATGGCAAATAAATCACACCTTCCTGGACCATTTTTCAGTGTGTAGCCCCAAGTTAACACACCCACGTCGAATATGGGCAGCACATACTGGTAATCCTAGCACTTGGGAGACTGAAGCAAGAGGATGGCCAGCCTGGGCAAGCTAACAAGCCCCTGGCTCAACGAACAGACCCACAGGGATGCGTGGATGTCAGGGATGCTCGCTGACAGGTTCAGAGTCCAAGCTGGCTTGCGACCCACAGGACAGCCGGCCCTCGTGGGGCAGAGCACAATTCCACACAGGCCTCCACAAAGACACATTTATTGCCTGTCAGTGGAGATGTATCTGGAGAGGAGCACGGGCCAGGAAAGAACGTATCCTGTATGGAAAGTACCGCTAAGTCCCAGCTCCTGGAACAGGACTGGAAGGTCTCAAAATCTGGCCAGCTTTGGAGTAGTCAGACAGAAAAGAATCAGTCTTAAGCCCAGCACTGACTTGCTGTGCAACCTTGGATAAGTCAGTTCATCTTTCTGGTCCTCAGAGATAATCAGGGGACCGCACTTCCCAGGGTCCTAGGGAGCAGGAAACAGGAGAAGGAAGGAAAGGAGTTGGATGGTCCCCACCACCCTGCGCTATCTGAGTGCTTGCTCTACGGAGGGAGGCTTAGCAAGAGCGAGTACTTATTAGCTGGGGTGGTTGAATAATGTCTCCCCAAAACATGTCCATCCAGAGACTTATTTGGAAAACAGGGTCTTGGCAGATGGAATCCTTAAGAGGAAGTCATCCTGGATTGGGGAGGCCCTGAATCCAAGGACTGGCAGCCCCAGATGAGCATAGGGTGCACAGAGGATGGCCACATGGAGACTGAGTCAGTCTGGAGGTGGAGCTACAAGCCAAGCAGCAGTGGGATTCCTGGCTGGCCCCAGAAATGAGCAGGAGGCAAGAAAGGATTTTCCCTCCCGGTCCTCTGCAGCCCCTCATTTCAGGCTTTAGACTTGGGGAGGGGTGCTAATTTCTGTTGTTTTAAGCTACTTGCTTTGTGGAACTTTGTTACACATCATTAGAAAATGAATATGGGTGGTTTTTATGTCCTAGATTCTCTTGTAAAAGTATCATAAGTGTGAATTCACTTAAATCCTTGCAAATGCCCAGAACCATAAGAGGTAACTCTGATTATCACTATTACCCCATTTTACAGAGGGAATGCAGATGCCAGGGGACTCAGCTGGGTCTAGACTTGAATTTGGTGCACCTGGTCTACAGTATCTTCGCAGGCCAGCTGTGTGTGCCAAACTCTGTGGCCACTTCACATGCAGTGTGACCTGCTGTCTTTATTCATGTTGTGCAGCTGAGGAAACAGTCAGAAGGGTGTCAGGCGTGTCCGAGGACACACTTCTCGGGGGCCAACACAGCCAGGTCCACCTGACTCCAAAGCCTGCGCCAGTGCTGTTGACCAAGGCACACTGGGCAGCTGCTCAGTGTGATGCTTGGAGTGGTTTGGGGACCCCTGCAGGGGGACAGCAGCACAGCGCACTGGAGACAGCCACCATCGAATGGCAGACAGGGCCGGGAGCCAAGGCCACCACAAGTCTATGCAGTACCCACTGACGATGCCTGGGCTCCCCTGGATCTATAGTCCCCAGGGTTCTATAACTGCTGTTGCTAAGCAGCAGGGTGGGCAGAAAAGGACAAAGACAGGCAAGTCCGCACAGCAGTGAAGACTCTCTGCCCCAGTTAGGAGTGTTTTTCCTCCAAGAAAGAGGATCAGTTCATTGAGTTTCTTCACCCTTTGTCCCAAGATGCAAAAATGTGAGAAATGTGCTAGAGGGCTGGCCACGGAGCGACACTGCGTTCACCCCCATCATCCACTTCCTGCCCGGGGCTGAGGGTCAAGGTGCAGATTGGGGGACACGGCTCTGACTTCTGATTGTCACGTTCTTGCCACGGTGGCGGGCAGAGGCTCCCTGCCTGGGCCTCAGTTTTCTCAGCTATGAAATGGAGACCGTATGCTTTGCCCCTCATCTCACTGAACTCAGCTACCTGCAGACTCCAAACCACGACCCATCTGCCTCCCCCGCTTGATTCTCCTGTCCACACCTTGGAAACTGTCCCCTTTTTAGGGCCTCCCCACAATCCACAGTCACACCCTGGTACTCGTCAAACTTGGTATTCAACACGTTTAGGCACAAAATGTTTGCCCCAGGATGCGACGTACATTAGATACTCAACTTGTTGGTGTTGATTGCCCTGTGCTTCCCTGGCCTTTCCAGCCAGAGTGATTTGGTGCTTATTGTTCTTGGAACTGATCACAGCTCCTGGAACCAACTAACCTCACGTACCAAGGCACCTCAAGTACTTCAGGATGCTGCCTATCAGATAATCCCATGGGAGGGTGCCGTGATCGATGCCACTGGTAGTGAGCAAAGCCAGCAGGAGCCACCATCTAGTGGGGATTGGCTGGATCCAAAGCGATATGCTCTTTGCCTCATTTAATTCTCACAACAATCCATGAGATGAGTACCATGAGTGCCCTCATTTTCAAGCAAAAGCTCAGTTCAGGGGAAGAACAGCTACCTGGGCCATGGAGCAGAGTCTGACGCCCTTTATAGCTGCTTCCAATTTGGAGGCTGCAGCCCTCAGGTCCTTGGGCCCGGGTGCCCCTCCGGGGGCCATTCTCTAACCCTAGCTCACACGTCTCCTGTCAGTGCCAGGGTCCAACGCTCCACATGCTCTGAGTCTCTGAGACCTGCCCTGACCTCCCTGCAGGCTGCACTGTTGTTACTGATTTTTGTTTTTTGGAAGAGGACGAAGAGGCTCAGGCTCCATGGTGGAGGCTCTGGGATGTCAGGACCAAAGTCAGCCTTCCTGACTCCACATCTCGGGCTCTCAGTCACTGGTCATTCCACCCCAGGAGGGAGACGGACACTGTGAGTGCCAAACCAGTGGCTACTATAGCAAAGGGTGATGGAGCAGAGATCCCGGGGGCTTCCTGGAGGAAAAGAGCTGCAGAGGACCGTCAGAACCTTCGTGGCCCCCTCCCATGCCACTGCTCAGCCCCATCTGTGTGCCAGGCCAGGGCCAGCCGTGTGCCCACACCTCTCGCCTGCAGCCCCAGAATGGAGAGTCCAGAGCAGGATTATGGCAGGGTTCACACACCTGAGGGTGGGTGAGGGCCGGCACACAAAGCCCGGTGACATTCAAGGCAGTGTGTTTGTGACCACAGAAGACTGGAACCGATCTCACACCCATCAATAGGGGACTGAGCTAAGCCACCTTGGCAGAATCACACATACAACTCAAGTGACAATGGAGGAAGAGGGGAAAGTCATGGATAAATAACAAAACCACAAGGGACCTGGCAAGTGCAAGGTCCTGAGTTCGATCCCCCGCACTTGGAGTCATGCAGGACTCTGCACATTGTCAGGGCTCCTCCTGAGTGCTGCACATGTATAGCTCCCTTAATTCTTCTTTTTTCTTTTTCTTTCTCTCTTTCCTTTTTTTTTTTTTGTCTTTTAGAAACAGGGTCCTACCATGTGGTCTGGGCCAGCCTTGATCTCATTACATAGCCCAGGCTGGCCTTGAACCCAAGATTCTCCTGCCTCGGCCTCCTAAATGCTAGGATAGCAGGCAAGCATCACCACACCCACCTTCATTTAATTCTTATTCCACTCTGGGGACTGGGGACCATCACCATCACTCTACAATGAGGCAATTGAGGCACAGAGAGGTTAAGGCCCTTGCCCAACCATGGCTGATGGCTAACAATGGTGGAGCTGGGGTTCTGTGCCAGCGCTGGGCACCAGAGTCCCCCCGGGAACCCCTCTCCCAGAATTGTTTTGCCATGGGTGCCCCTCTGCAGGGGCTCTCTGAACCTAGGAGAAAAGAGAGGTGCTAGACAACCATCAGCAGCTCCCTGCTGGCCCTGGCCCGGAGCAGGTGTGACGAAGAGAGGCAGAACTGCTCCCTCTGCCATCTGAGGCCAAACGGGATCCCTCAGGTGCTGGGGTGGCCAGCTGCTCACCCCATCTAGCCAGCAGGGCCCACACATTATTTTTCTAGCCTTTCCTGGAGTCATGACAAGGAAAACTAAACGATCCACAGGATCCCTTTCATCACTAACAGTTGGCTTTCACAGCTGGGGGTGCAGGAAGGAAAGAAAAATCACTTTCTTCCCTACTTTAAGCTAACCAACAGAACTCGGGGCCAGGCAGCCAATATGCTGCTGTTGAGAAAAGCTGATCTCAAGCAGAACTAACTGGCAAGAGAAACGGAAGCCCCCAGAATGAACATGCTTTATCCAGGGAAGCAGCCTCTGCGACAGGCATCCCAGACACACCGTGCGCAATGGTCGCGTGTGGGCGTCAGTCTTGGCCACGACTCAACCTGCTCGGCCTCCTTGGCAATGAGCCCACCACGAAGGTCAGTGGCCAAACTGGACATTTGCCTGCAGTAGATGGCAACAGCAAGCAAGTATTTTAACAAGTGTTTCCGGAGTGCCTACTGCGTGCCAGTAAGCACTGACTGAAGACCTACTGTGGCACACAGCAGTGAGACTGCAGACGACCATGAGACATTCCTGCCTCGGGGAAAGACATCCTGGAAGGAGATGAGGAGGAAAATAAACACATGTCACATGGTAGGTGAGCATGGGCAGAGAAAGGAAAGGGGGAGGGGAAGGCCAGGGGTCCAAGAGGCAGGGCTGTCCTCTTAAACAGGGCGCACAAAGGCTTCACTGAGAAGGCGATGGTGGTGGCTGTATAAAGGGCCTGGCCATGTTGCCCAGGCTGGTCTCAGAACTGAGCTCCAGTGGCCCTTGTGCCTCAGCCTCCAGAGTAGCTGGGACTATAAGTATGCACCATCATGACAAACTTTTTTTTTCCTTAGTGCTGGGAATGGAACCCAGGGCCTCCTGTATGCTAGGCAGGCACTCTGCAGCTGAGCCACATCCTCAGCCCAATTCCACTTTTGAACATTAAAGTTATGAAAAAAAGACAGAAATGAAAGAGCGAGTGGAGGGTCTGAAAGAGTAGACACCTGATTTGGGGCAGGGCTCCCCAGGTGAATGCCAGGGCCAAACAATGCAACATGCCCATTTGTCGACCTTTGAGAACCATGGCCGCATGGCACGGCTCCCTTCCTCTGTCACTGTCACATCTCTTTGGCTAATGTCCCTCCCGGCCTCCCCCTTGGCTGATGATCACAGAGGTGGGACTTGGGAATGAGAAATATTTTCCTCTCATGCTTGGAGGCCAGGAGAACTGGAACCAGCCCCCCAGGCTCAGAAGGCTTCTAAAAATAAAAGTTGTTTCAACCTCCCCATAGGTTTGGCCTAGCCGTTCCTTCAACATGATCCAAGATGCCGTTTCTGTTAGAGCATCATTCCCTGCACAGGCAAATGAAAGATGGCAGGAGCAAGGCCTGGATCAGAACAGAATTCCCGGGAGCTGCTGCTGGGACTCTGGAAACACCCAGCAAATGCGGGGTGGTGGTAGCGTGTGCGACAGATGAAGGACATGTCCCAGGGCTTGTGTTGCTGCCACTTGGCTTCTGGTCCGTTTTAAACCAAAGAAGGAGGTGGAGAGACTTGTGTCTGACGTCCTGCATGTGCGGCCCGGGTCTGTCCATGACAGGACTTCTGAGACCCAGGACACAAGCGATGTGCTGAGGAGTCCGGTGTACTGGTGAAGGCTCCGTAACTGGCTCTCCAGGGAAATGTGCGTGTGTGTGTGTGTGTGTGTGTGTGTGTGTGTTAATGTGTATGCATGTGGGTGAGGACATACACATAGATGTTTAGGCTTATTATAAATGATGTCAATATAAAGGATGTGAAGTGTGCAACTTACAAACAAAAATAAACTTTACAACTCTCTTTTTGTAGGTTAAATACGATCAGTTCATTCACACAGCATGCTTATGCTGGGTTTCACCTCAGCTCCTGCATCCGTCGTCATCCCATGGCTACCCTGGCTGAAAGGGTGTGTTTCTTCAGGAAGACTGGCTCATAGTTTCTTTAACTTGAAGGAGCGGTAAGATACAAGGGAAACAATGAAGAAAGTGCTTGAATCTGATTTGTTCACCCAGTGTTTGAACTGCTGTCTCACCCTTCAGTGCGACCCTCAGCGTCACGGCCGGACCCAACAGACTTCCGTGTTTCCTCTGCATCATGAGCTTTTTCTCCGCACTTTCACAAATCCAGAAAATCAACGAAACAATAAATCAATCCCCAAGTTGTAACTCTTAGCCAGTTTCCTAAATACACCGACTATGGGCGATTTCAAGCTCCCAAGTTGGAATCTCTGAATATGGAATTGGGAAGGGCTGGGTGGTAGTGCACCAGGTGGATGAGTCAGGTGTAGACGGCCTCCAGAGCTTAGGAAAAAGCCAAGTGTGGTTTCTTGGGGCTGGAGGTGACACTACGTTGCAGAGCACATGCTTAGCATGTGTAAGGCCCTGGGTTCAATCCAGCTTCAGAAAAAATAAGTGAGGGACAGGAATGTAGCTAAGTGGCACAGCACCTGCCTGGAAAGCTCGAAGCCCTGAGTTCGATTCCCACCCCCCCCCCAAGAAGTGATTTGAAAAATGGGAAATGATAACCTTTGAGTACTACTCACATTTTTAAATATATATATATAATTTCTTTAATTGGAAGTTTATAAAATATTTAATATTTTAACAGCCAATTTATCAAATTCCTAAAAACCTGACAGTGGGCTTTCAGCACCAGCACAGCACTGAGGCAGGCACACATGGCAAAGGACGTGGCCAACTGAAGGAAGAAGCCATCATCCACACATCTGCCCAGAGCAGCTCAGGCAGAAGGCACAGGAAGCTTTGGGAGAATCCAGAGATGCCCCATGGACACCCCTGGGCAGCGAGCTTCTCCAAGTGGCTGTGAGGAGGGAGGAGCAGCAAACAGGGCAAGAGACCAGTTTGTGAGCATAGGTGATGCCCAGCTTGGGAGCCCTAGTGGGGGACACTAAAGCACACGCTGAGCTTCTACAGATGCGTGTGTGGGGGTCCCGCAGTCAGCAGACCACTGGGTCAGCTGCTCAGCACAGAAAGCATGGTTGAGGTCAGCCCCGAGGCTTTCCAGAGTCTGAGGGGCCCTGGGGATGTTGCCCCTGACATCAACGCCGCCGTCATTGGCACACCAGCCATCGGCTGTCTTAGCATCCCCATTACCTCCAGCGCCCACAGAATGCTCCGGGGACTTCCTGGCAAGATTTTCCTGCCCTCTAAGAGCTCCTCTTACTCTCAGTGCTGCTCACCTAATTTGGAGCAGCAGTCTTCTCCAACCGGACTCTCAGGATCTTAGAGCTACAAGGAGATCTCACACATTTCCCAAGATGATCCCTTTTCTTTATAGATGAGGAAACTGAGACCTCGAAAAGGGAAGTGACTTGCTCAAGGTCGCAAAGAAAATCCAGGGCAGACCTGGGCAGGGTGACCAACTGACCAGCTTCCCCAGGACTGAGAAGGGGAAGAGGGGGTGACACCAACTGCTCACACTACAGCTAGGACCACCCACAACTCAGGCCTCCCCTGGTCCCTGAGGCAGGAACTTCTGACCCAAGCCCAGAAAGGAAAGGAGGGCTGCGTCCATGCAGAGCTGCTTCAGGGTGGAATTTTGCAAAGGAAGTAAAAAAAAGGCCACATCTGGGTGTTGGGACCTTCACCTCTGGCCACATGCCTGGAGCCCTAGGGATTTCCCACCTGCTGTGTCCCTGCCTTGTACTTCCTGGCCCTTGGAGGGCAACTGCTTCCTCCTTCTCAGTGCCAGGGACTGGCTTTATCTGCATCTTATCTCCCAGCTGCTGCTAGCCACAGTTGCAGGGGTGTATATGCAAATAGCCTAGGAGGTCTTAAAATACAATTCCCCCAAGGGAGGCTCGTGGAAAGCGCTTCGTGTGTTCACAATTCTGTTTCATCCCAAGGAGCTGCACAGCCCAGGGTGATTTGAAACAGATTTTTGAAAAGGCAAAATAAATTTGGAACAAAACCTAGTCGAAGTTTGTGCCACTCTCCCCGCCCCCTGCTCTCTCTACCCCTGTCATTAACCCTCTCTCTCACACCCTGGGAGCTGCCTACAATGTGCCCAGAATGTGGGGAATTGCACAGGGACTTGTCGCACAGGCCGGGAGCCCCTCCCTGTCCCATCCCACAGGTCAGCCTGGTAGTAGAAGGCTGCTTGCTGTTTTCAGCCTGTTGCTTCCTCTGCCCACCCTGTCCCCTCCTGCAGGTAATGACTGCATGTGCCATCCACATTTCTTCTTCTCCCCTGCGTCCTGGGACAGTCACACTCACAGAACAAGGAATGCAGACCACTGGAGGTGGACAGTGAAGTTCAGCCAAAGCCAAGTCAGAGAGACCTAGGCACACTCCTCATGTCTGCCACAGTTGGGCTGTGTGACCTTGAGCAAGTTACTTCACTTTTCTGAAAAGTGTCCTCGGTGTACAATGAGGACAACAATAAGCCCACAGGGAGAATCCTGGGGACTCTGACCTAAAGTTCCAAAACTGCCCAGCCTGGTGCCTGGCATACAGCAGATGCCCAAGAAATAGCGTCATGGTAAGAGTGTTTTAAAGAGCACCTTGTTCACCCACTCCATTTAGAGATGGACAAATGGAGGCCCAGAGAGGGAAAAGAACTTGCCCGAAGCCACACAGCAAGATTCTGCAGTCCTCTCTCAGCTTCAGATGAGGCTCCCTTCTCCTGCCTAGACAGCTCCAGGTGTCTGAGAAAGGGCCGCCCTCCCCTCCTCCCCACCTCCCTCCAGAAGTCTGGTCCGCTGGCCAGGCAGCTGCAGGACCTCCCTCGGCACATGGCACTTCCGGGCAGCAGCCGCTTCCCACTTACCATCGAGCAGGTCTGGACACCCAGGTCTGAGTTCCGCTGTCCTCCTCCCGGCTGCCTGGCTTTCTCATCACGTCGAGCCAGTGTCGGCTCCCATCTGCGGGACTCCAGGACTCGAGCTGGGGCTTGGAGCGTCCACATACACCGTCCACCCGGCACCGGCCCTCTGGCTGGGAGCTGGCCCCGGCTCCGCTGAGCCTGTCTTCCTTTGGGTGCAGGGAGTCCAGCTGCCGGCTCTGATAATGCCACCGGGCTCTTATCTAGTGGTAGCAGGGTGTGGACGCCTGGGCATGGAGCTGGGGTTCCAGGAAGCCTGCTGGGGGCCCCCTGGCCAGTCCGCCCCCCTGCCCCGGATGCCGCCTGCTGCTCTGGACTCTGGCTGATTGCCTGTCAGTGTCACTCCACTCTCTGCCGGGGAGAATTCCATGCTGGCCCCCAGCAAGCGGGGCCCCCACCCCAGGAC
This sequence comes from Heterocephalus glaber, assembly GCF_053883595.1. Classification (NCBI taxonomy): domain Eukaryota; kingdom Metazoa; phylum Chordata; class Mammalia; order Rodentia; family Bathyergidae; genus Heterocephalus; species Heterocephalus glaber. Next base: position 18,252,002 of record NW_028258410.1, on the reverse strand, counting down.
GTCCCACCTCCCACTCCCATCTTGGCTCGGGGACTGGGAGAGGCAGCTAATTTCAAGTCCACACAGTGTTTGTGGTTGTGTCCTGAATGCTCCACGATTAATCACGGAGCCTCTGATTCCTGCTTTGCCTCCAAGGGGGCGGAGGGGATGCCTGGAGGTTTCTGTTTACTCCATTCTGCACCCGGCTGTGTGCTAATCACAAACAGACAGGGACACAGCCTCCGCTAGGAAATCTGCTTGCCGCCACCCCTCCCTCCTCCCTCCTCTCTCCCTCTTCCCACCTCCCACTCTCGGCCCCTGCCTCACTCCTGCTTTCCTCTTTCCCATCTGTCCCCTCTTCCCTTGGATCCAATCCTTCCCACACCCCTTCCTCTGATCCCAGGTTTCCCCCAGTCTCTTTTCCTCCCTGCACCTCCCACTTACTCCCTCGAGGTGGGGGATTCACTTGGCCTGGGCCCTGGTCCGTTGCATGCACAAGAGGAAAGGTCAGGCTTTTTGGCTACATTTTCTTTGGTTTTTAACAACAGAATTAGCTCAGGTCCCAGGCTGGACTCTGCCCCATGTGTCCGTTACATCTGCGTGTACACAGTGCCTGCAGCCCGCCAGCGTCTCTGTGTCCTGAGGTGGGACCCCGGCCTGGGAATGAGAGGCTCCTTTTGTCAGCTCAGCACATCTCGCTTCTGTGTCTGCTCAGGGATGGACAGGAACAAAGCCCCCATTTACTGCCTCTGGAGGAGAGGCCGGACGGGCACTGCAAACCCAGAGCCATGTAACACCTAACATGAATTTCTCTCTCCCTCCCCTTGGCTCCTTTCCACTGTGCAGCCAATGTAGAAAAGAAACCCAAAGTAAACACCACCAGGGAACACAAGCAGACAACCCTTCCCACCATGCACACACACACATTGTACTCCAGAACGTCTTTGGCAAGACCTCCAGAAACCTGGAACTCGCATCTCCCGCAACCAGAACATCACTCAGGAACGTGCTCAGGGAGCCTTTGCGGAACGCTTGCTGAGGACTGCTTATCACAGGAAACAAAGGCAGGCACTTCACCATCCATCAATGATGGCTCACCAACCAAAGTGTGAGAGAGTCACGGTACATGCAACGGGCAGTGGTTTAAAAGACCTATGTCTATTTGTAGCAACAGATAATGGATCCCCAGGACAAGTTACTGAGTGAAAAGGGAGACAGAATACATTCAGTATAATCCCATGTCCCATTGGTTTGGAATTTTTGTTTTCTTTTGCCTTTTTTTTTTTAAAGGTACATTTTATTTCAAGTTTTATGCAAGCTTGTTGACTGAGAGAATAACTCAAAGGTAACAATCTCAAAGAGATTGTGGGTACAGAACTTTATTTATTTATTTATTTATTGGTACTGGGGATCGAACTCGGGTCCTTACGCTTGTGAGGCAGGTGGTGGAACCACTGAGCTAAATCCCTGGCCCTTCTTTTGCTTTTTGTTATGTTGCCCAGCCTAGCCTAGAACTCTTAGATTTAAGCAATCCTCCTGCCTCAGCTTCCTGAGTGGCTGGGGAGACTACCAGTGTTACATCACTGCACCTGGCCAATATCATTCTGATCAAGTAACAACTCCCTTACATATTCCTGAAATGAATGCAAGAAAAATATATAAAGCCAGATAGGTGGTCTGGAAAGACATAAAAAGGCTGAGTTATTCCTTCTGGGAAGGGTGTTGGCGGTGATGCTCTAATCTGTAATAATTTCATTTCCAAGCATGAAAATGAAAGCCGAGCATGTCAACACATAGCTGTAATCCCAGCACTTGATGGGCTGAGGCAGGAGGATCATGCACTGTAGGCCAGCCTGTTCTACTTAGCAAGAACCTGTCTCAAAAAACAAAAAGAAAAGGAAAGAAATGAGAACAGAGGAAAAAGAAAAGAAATGGAAAGGTATTACAGTAGTCTATTCCTTGCATTCCAACCAGCTTCCTTCTGCAGGGACACTGCACCTCTATGTGGAGAAAGTATCATCTCTCCATTTGCCTCTTGGGACTGGCTTTAAGAACCCTGCAGTAATAGGCCAAGCTGGAGACAAACAGCAAACCTTAGGCGCAAACCCAGAAATTCTACACGTGCTAGTTTGAGTCACCTGGGGGGAGGGGTTAGATCCTGAGCCAGGTGACTTCTCCGGGATGGAAACCCCGGAGGGCAGTTGAGCTGTCCGGTTGCTGTGCCTGCCGAGGCTCCTGGGAAGGAGGAGGCGACACACATTGAAAGGGTGCTGGAAAGCGGGGACCTGGTTTCAGGAAGCAATGTCACCCATTCAAACGTACAAAACACGGAAACCTTTGGCAGCATTCTAAAGGGATGAGTGTAGCAAGTCCTAACATCAGGCCAAGGGCCCTGACAAAGCTGATTTCAACGCCTCCTCTTCCTGTCTTGGGGAGGTGGGGGAGCACGCGACAGGACTTCCTGAGCTGGCCTCCAGGGGGCGCCCTTCGGTGGTTCTGCACTTCCCAAACGCCTTCAGGCTGTAGAAGCCCTGTGGAGTTGTTCCTAGAAACAAACCTCTCCCACAGGCCTGACCATGTCCTCCAGGGCAGAGAGGAGCTCCAGCCTTGGGGCCTGGCACTGTCACACCCAGAGCCAGACTTCGGAGTGCTCCCAAAGTGGGGCTCACAGAGGGATGGCACCCACGCTGACACTGGGGGACGTACAGGCTGAGCACGGAACACCACCGACTCTCCTGGTGGGAAAGTCATCTTCTCCTCTGGCCATTCTGTCGCCCCACTGGGCCTGGGAGGAAGTCTCAGCTTGGGGCAAGTCTGTCTTTCACACTCCTCTAACTTTACCTAATCTCTCTCTTCAAGAGAGAGAAAGCCGGGCCCAGGCTTAGCAAGGTCCCTGGCCAACCGCACAGGGCTAGAATTGTGCTTGGCAAGCCGAAGTGGTTTGCTGTGGACATTTTCCCATTTCCAATGTTTTAGACTTTTAAAACGAGTCCACCCTGTAAAGAATTAGGATGTGTGGCCCGGGGATTTAGCTCAGTGGTTCCGGCGCTGGCCTCGCAAGTGCCAGGTCCCGAGTTCGATCCCCTGCACGAAAAAAGCAAAAAAAAAAAGTGAACCTTACAAAAAAAAAAAGAATTAGGATGTGTTATGTATGTGTATGGAGTCCCCATGTTTGTACTGCAAACATGTACTCATAAACATAAAAAAATTTTAAAGGGGAATTCACCAGGGTAGAGGGGCACTCCAGCCTTGGAAAAGGCTATCAAAACCCTAAGAAAGATTTAGATAGTAATAATGTATCTATATTGGCTAGTTAGTAACAATGTATCAATGTTGGTTGACTAGTTGGGACAGATGTACCAAACTAATGTAAGATGTGCACCATGAAGGGAAATGACAATGTCAAAATCCATGCAAAACACATAAGCCTCTCTGATTGTCTTCAGCTTTTCTGTGAATCTAAAACTAGTCTAACACAAAAGCCTTATTTAAATCTTTCACGGGGCAGGGAGAAGATACATTTGTGTTTGTTTTCCAGCTTGTACATGGAAAGACTAGGGAAAAGGCAAATGTGGCAAAAATGGTAAGAATTGGCAAATGTAGGTGAGGGGTATGTGAATGTTCTTGTACTGTTCTTTTGACTTTCCTGTAGGTCTGAAATTTGTTACAATAAGAAGTTGAGGGGAAAGCAAATCAATCTAAATGTTAATATTAAATACACAAGAGTCCAGGTGGCAAACAAAGATGGCCAAAGCTGTCAAGGAGGCACCTGCCCTGCTGCATTTGGGGAGCACTGGGCTAGGAGGTGGCCAGGCAAGAAGCCGAGACATCTGGGATGATTCCAAAGGACTTCTCAAATCCCAGAGCACCTGCACTCACTGCCCTCAATGCCCATTGCCCCAGGAGTTTCCCGTCCATGAGGGGTCGTCAGAGAGCACGGAGGGAGCTTCATGGGGCTAAGATGCATCTGGAAGCCTTGATGTGAACTGAGGGGGGGTGTCTTTCATCTACCACCTCTGTAGCCACAGGCCAGAGGGTCCCTCTCCCTCTCCCAAGCCCCCACTGGCACACCCTCTCCAAATGCGACAGCGTTTCTGACACTGCCCAACAATTTGCTCATCTCTGACTCTGCTGTCTCACAGTATGTTCGTGATGTAACCAGGGTAGGACTGCCAACCAGGACTCCCCAGTGAGGAGGAAAGGTCCTGGCGGGAGACAGATGTGTCAATGCAGTTTGAGGCAGTGGAGGCGGGATACCGGGCCGCTGCCTTTGAGAGTGAGGGGGACACCCAGGGAAGTGCTGTGAGTCTTGAAGGATGCGTGAGTGGAAGGATTACCGGAGGGGTCTAGATGGCAGCCAGACCAGGACAAATCTGGCCCTGAGGGATGGGCAGCCTGAAGCCTGGGGGTCTGAAGAACCCTGCTCTCTGTCCTCTCTCCCACTTTGCCCCTCACCTCAGTGGACCTCCCAAGGCAGCAGCCTCTCTCCTGCGGTCTGCAACCTACAACCCTCTCCCCAGGAATTGCCCTCCTCGGTTTTCACAGGTTAATACCTTATCCTTTAAATGGCTGGAACTCAGCCAAGGAATTATCGTCTCCCTAAGCTTTCCCAGGTGTGACCTTGGGGAAGTAACTCGGGGCAAAAATAGCACTGCATTCTGCTGTTGTGAGCATTAAATGAAATAATACTTTGTTTCTCGATGTGGGGATGAGGGGCATGCAGATTGGGTGTCCCCTGGGAGGCTGTTAATGCAGCATCCTAGGCCCACCCCTCAGCTTCTGAATCAGATTCTGTGTTTTCATAGGACTCTCAATGTATGTTTAAATTTGGGAAGTACTAAGACATTCAATGTAAAGTGCTTCAACCCTGTATATTAGTGTGTCTTCTGTTGCTATAACAAAATTCCTGAGACTGGATACTTTATAAAGAAAAGAGATTGGCAGCACACAGTTTTGGAGCCCGATAGTGCAAACAACATGGCAATGGCTCTGGAAAGGTCCCTAGGTTGCATTGAACTATGGTGATAGCATCGTGGTGCATGTGGAGGTTAGAGGGACAATCACATGCCAGGACAGAAAGCAGACAGCAAGAGGGACCGGGCTTGCTTTCTTGTAATAACTCCATCTCAAAAGAACTAACCCAGAGTCCCACAGAACTAGCTTATCCCTTCCTAGGGAAGTACCCCTCAGTGATCTCCCACTAGACCGCACCTCCTAAAGGTTCCATGACCTTCTTTGTTATTTTTGTTTGTTTTGGGGTTTGTTTGTTTGTTTGTTTGTTTTTGAGACAGCTTCTCAATTTGTAGTCTGGGCTGTTCTCAAACTCATGATCCTCCTGCCTCAGCCTCCGAGTACCAGGTGAGCCATGTTGCCCACCACCTCTTAGTAACATCGCACTGGGGACCAAGCTTCCACCATGTGACTGCGAGGGACACTCAGGCTGTGTCCAAACCCAAACAGCCTGCCTGGTACCTAGCCGACTCCCATCAGCTACATGTTATCACAGTCATCATCCCACCAGCTTGACTGTTTTCTTCTGCCCTCCGGCTGAGAGGAGAGACGTGGACCCCAGTGGCCACTGTGCCATTCTGGTGGGAGTGCTCAGCAATGATGGCTAAATGAGAAAAGTTGGTCACCCTGATCTTGCTGAGTTTGTTGGGACTCATCGCTTCCCAGTGGCCCAGCATCCTGCAGCTAACAGACAAAGTCGAGGCCCACAAAGGGTCTCCCACTCCAAGTGAGGGGTTTGGGATGGTGGTTAACAGAATGAAAATCTTTCCAAACCCATGCTACCTGTTAAAGCCTGCCATTTTCCTGAAGGCAGTAACATCAAAATTCTCCTCCTTTAAAACCCCACCAACTCCCAGCACTAACAGGGTCAGATGGCTAGATTCTTCCTGGAGATAAATATCTCAATCCATCATCCCCAGCCATCTCCTCTGCGCTCATCTTGACCCATCAGGAGCCTCAACCCAGGCCCCTCTGATCCCCTGTGACAAACTACAAACTCTGCCGGGCAGAAGTCAGCTCTGTGGAGCTTCTTTGGAATGACAAAGGCCTGCCCCTAGCCTGGGCCAGCTCACCCTAAACCTTGGTTGGCAGAGGAATGAATCTGCCCCTGAAGTCCCGAGCCTTATCAGTTGGGAGGATTAGCAGAAGCTGAGCTCTGACCTGAGAGAAAATCCCGGACACCCTCCACACCCGCCTTGGGACTCTCAGACTCCAGGGTTTGCAGAAACCAGTTCCAGTTAAGTAAACACTGTGCACGTGAGCGCCCACAGGGCTTCTGGGGGAACCTGACATTCTCCACGTGGTGACTGTCATTTCCTTACAAACAGCTTTGAGAGCAGTCTTTGCATTCCCAGAATGACTCTGCTGGCAGAGGAATTCTGCAATCCCCCTGAGTTCCAGGCTGCCACTTTCTCCTTGCACTTTCTGACAACACCCCCCAAAGGCATCCTGTACAATTTGATAAGACCCTCTTGCCCCCCTCCCCATGCACATCTTTCTTTGCCACTCATTTCTAGTAAACTGTTCAAATATGCACCGCCTAAATTGAAGCCTGCTGCTGTCAGTACTCATGGGGTACCTTCTTCAAAGCGACTCTCTACAGCCCAACAGTTTACATGTTGCTGGAAATAATAGACTTCAGTGCACAATTTATTTGGGTTGGCTGGTTTCATGCTGGTTGGAATTTGCTTTGGGGGAAAACAAACCCTGCATATGTTTAGATTTATAATTTATATCTAAAACACAAACAACTCATAATACAGCAAAAGGAGACCCAGCCGTAGGCAGGACAAGTCACAGGCTGGCATGGCTCTTCCGTGGATGCACTAAGACATTCCGAAATGCTTTGTAATTACACCAACCTCTTACCTCTGCCGAGATCAGCTGAGCAGAGGCTGCACACGGCCCGCCTGACCCCTGAGCAAACTCTCCGAGCTGGCTCTTTTCCTGGCCATCCTGTGGTGGTGCCCAGTGCACAGTCCTGGTAGCTAACACTGCCATGTGCCAGGCACACTAAGCGGCTTCTGTCATCTGCCTTCTCCACCTCAGGATCTGACTCAAGTGTGGCAGGAACTGAGGCACCGGAAGGTAAAGGCTCTTCCCAGGTCCCAGGCCTGCTCTTTACCAGCAGAGCCCAGGCTGTAACTCTGGGACTCTGGCCCTAAAATCTATGCTTTCAACCCTCTGGCATTAGTGAAGTTGAATCTGGGGAGTGAGCCAGTCCCGGGATTTAGCTCAGTGGTTCTTCCGCCTGCCTCACAAGTACAAGGTCCCGAGTTCGATCTCCAGTACAAAAAAAAAAAAAGAATGAGCCAGAATGCTCCATTCATTACCTCGAAAGAAAAATGTGGGAAGAAAATAAAATGTGACTTACATAAGCAAATACTAACCAAAACCAAAAGGAAATTTGGAAGAGAACATACTCCATGGAACCCCTTCCACCTTCTCCACTCCATCTCCAGGTGCAGGCGAAGAGACACCCTGTAGAGGAGAGACTCAGAGGCCCAGGGGATCGTCCATCCACGCATGAGCTCCAGAGCTGCCCCCCCACAGGGGGCAGGAACGCGCACTCCAGGAGAAGGCACAGAGAGTGCTGCAGTGAGGGCCCGCAGGAACCCACTGCTCTCAGCCTCAAGGGGATGCTGTGCCTCCTATCAGAGCCCGAGCCTGGTCCTGAGCGTGGGCGGCGCTGTGCCTGGGTCTGAGCCACCCAGGAGGGGAAGCCAGGGTGCGCCAGCTTTAGGGCCAGCCCCTCACTTTCCATCCTCTGGCTCTCCAGTCACTCACTTTCTTGGAACCTCAGGAGAACAAATGGTGCAGGAGTCTGCTCTGCATGGAGCCCCAACAGCCAGCAACCCCGCCAGGCAGGTGTGTGCGGCTGCCCTGGTCCTCCACCCTGGCGCAGCTGTCAGATGAACGAACACAGCCGCACAAGCCGGCCAGGCAAAGCCAGCAGGCAAAACAGCAAGATGCCAGCTCGCAGGATCATGAGAGATGACCAAATTATTGCCTTCAGTTTGGGGATGGTTTGTGGCACAGAAGCTGAAGCTGAATAATCGTGAATGTAGTGAAAACAATGGCTGTCTATTGAGTCTCAGCCACAGAGAATTCCAGTAGCAGGACAGCTTCCAGAGGACACATTGAGCACATCCCCTGTGTCCCCAGCTCACTCACAGGGACACAGGTAGCTCCACAGTGACTGTGCCTTCATTCACTCAGCCCAGATTTGACTGCTGCTCTCCACAGAATAGAGCAAGCTGTCTTAGCAGTGGGGACGTAGATGGGTTGGGCATGAGACTGTCCTATGAGAGCCCCTGGGAGAACAGAAGAGGTAAGGGATAAATCTGGTTTGAGGGTGTTTATTTTTTTAAGAATTTTCAGGATGCATCAGTGAGAGGCATAGAAAGCTTTATTAGGCAGAATTAAAGAAGTACATACTCAGTGAGGCACAATGGCACACATGCACCTAATAATCCTAGCACTCAGAAGGCTGAAACAGGAAGATCTCCCCAAAAAAGTACATACTCAGAGAAAATAGAGTGGGGACCCTCAAGAAAGAGGCCCAGAGAATGTCTTATATGATCATTCATTCAAGAAATATTTGAAAAGTTGAGGTTGTAGCTCAGTAGCAGAACATTTATTTCGCATGCACCAGGCCCTAGGTTTGATCCCCAACACCAAAAAGAAAAAAGGAAAAGAAATATTTGTTTATGAGCTGCTATGAAGAGGGTTGGGAATAGAAAGAGAAAAGCCACAAATTCAGACCTTCAGCTCTCCTGGCCGTGCCCCTCTGCCACCCTGTCCTGCCTTGGAGCCAGCTGACTGTGGCTTGAAACCTCTACAGACTGTGAACCAAAATAAACCTGTCCTTTAAGTTGCAAATGTTGGGTATTGTGTCTCAGTGACAAGGAAAGTGATAGCATGTCATTTTCTTGCAGCTCAGGAGGCTGAAGCAGGAGGATCACAAATTCAAGCCCAGCCTGGGCCACTTATCAAGATCTTATCTCAAAAAATGAAAAGAACTGTGGATGTAGCTCAGTGACACGATGCTTGCTTAGCATGTGCCAGTGCCTGGTTCAATCCCCAGGATTGTAAATGGTCTTAAGCCGCACGGTTTGCTCCCGGAGAGGGTATACCTGCTGGGGGGGTCAGGAACATTTGCACAAAGAAATTCTTTTTATGTGGAGAGACAAAAGAGCAGACGAAGTGACCTGAAGTGACCAGGAAAAGCCTGTGGCAGGGGCCCTCAGCAGGGTTGTTAGGTTAATCGAGAACCCAACCCTGAGTTACAGTAAACCCAGAGAGCTTTTTGCACAGTTTTCATAGATGCTGAGTTGTTCTGGAATGCGGTGACCCCGTATCTGCCTTCCCTGGGATGTTGCTTGGAACTCACAGGCGCTGTGCACTGCTCCGGAACCACACCGACAGCTGCTCCGCTCAGCAGGCAACACCCACCTGCACCGGTGTTTATCACAGCCACCTGCAGCATTTCCACCTAGAAGTTTAACACCTGGCTACCCCGCTAGAGCTTCCAGCATCAGAACGCCCATGATCCAGCTGGGTGTAATGGTGGGAGGCTGAGGCAGGAGGAGTTCCATAAGTTCAAGGCCAGCCTGAACTACATAGTGAGACCCTGTCTCAAAAAACAAAAACAGAAACTGGGGATGAGGTGCTGGGGTATAGCTCAATATGAAGGTCCTGGGTTTCATACAAAAATACACTTGATCTTAGCCAAAAGGCTGAGAAGCAATTGATACAAAAATAAAAACAAAACCCACACATATGATTTTATTATAAATGACTTTCTTTCCTTTATTCTCTTGCACTTTATAGTTTGAGAGTTACATATACCTGTTTTCATGAAATAGGTAAGTCAGTGGCATTCTTTGTGAATTTTACCAAAGACAAAGAGGCACAAGGTCTGATGGGGTCAGAACACAGGCATCTCAAAGAGCCCACTTTGCTGCATGTGAGGGGTGAGAACTAAAGGGGGTCGCAGAGAGCCCACAGAGCTGTGGTGTAAGACGAGAGCCCTGGCACTGCTGGGGGGGCAGGGGGAATGGTGCGCGCTGTGGAAGCCAGATCTTTGAGAGGTTAAACCTAGATTACCGTGTGAACCAGCAATCCCACTCCTAGGCATACACACAAGAGAAATGAACACTTGAAGCCAGGCATGGTGGTGCACGCCTGTAATCCCAGCACCTCGAGTTCGAGACCAGCCTGGGCTACATCATGAGTTCAAGGACAGCCTGGACTACACAGTAAGACCCTATCTACAAAAAGAAAGAAAGAATACTTGAACACAAATCTTCATAGCAGCACATTCATAACAGCCAGAAAAAGTGGAAACAATCTAAACATCTACCCATTGGTGAACAAATAAACTAAGTGTGGTATATGCCACATTCACAAGGGAACAGGATTCAGCCAGAGAGGAGCCCCTCACTGACCCGTGTGGCAGTGTGGAGGACTCCTGAAGATGCGCTGCTATGTGCAAGAAGCCAGGCACAGAGCCACGGACAAGGGGTGATGGACAGATACAGTGATCAGGTACATTTTTAAAAACTTATTACAGTAAAGACAAGTTGGCAAGCATGATGGGATAAGTGTGTTTGTTCAAAGCAAAGGGGAAGATTTTGAGGGTGATTAATGGCAATGTGTCTTACAGAAATTTTTAAAAATTTGAACATTCACCAGGTTCTATGATCACACCTCATTGATCATTTATGGCAAATAAAACATTACATTACGTCCTCATCCACTTTTTTTCAGTGAATGTGGCACCGTGGAACTTCTGGCTCTTCCCCAAGGTCCAAATGACCGTGAAAGGTAAATATTTGAATCGATTGAGACCATCCAGGTAGCCACACCAGCACAACTAAACCCCCTCACGAAAGAGGACTCCAGAACTGCTTCAGAAAGGGCCAAGCATAAAGAGATGAGTGTGTCTGAAGTGAGGGGGGTGCCAATTTCCTATAATAAAAATTTTAAGCTGTAAACATTCACTCTATCTTTCTATCGTTTTTCGTACTGTATGATTTCATTTATATAAAATGTCCAGAAAAAAAAATTTTAAAAAAAAATGTCCAGGATAGGCCAATCCAGGGCTGGGAGTGTATCTCAGTAGTGGAACCCTTGCTTAGCATTTGCAAAGCCTTCATTTCATCCCCAGAACCTCGGAAAACAAAAACAAATGACAAAAGCCAGAGTAGGCAAATCCATAGAGGCAGAAAGTAGGTTGGCAGCTGCCGGGGCTGGGGCTCGGAGAAGGGTGGAAAGTGACAGCTAGTGGATGCAGGGCTTTCCCATGTGATCAGTATGCTCTAGAATTAAACAGGGTGAGGGCTACATACTGAATTAGTAGACTTTTAAAAGGGTAATGCACCTTGTAATCCCAGGACTTGGGGAGCAGAGCCACCAGGACTACATAGCAAAGCTCAGTGGTTCCGGTGCCTGCCTCGCAAGCGCAAGGTCCCAAGTTTGATCCCCAGTACCAAAAAAACAAAAGTAAAAACAAAACAAAAGGTGAGAGACGAGGATGTAGCTCAGTGGCATCACACCTGCCTGGCAAGAGCCCGAGTTCAATCCCTGGCACTGCAAAAAAAAGAAAGGTGAATTTAGGGCCCAGGGGTGCAGCTCATTGGTGGAGCACTTACCTAGTGTGTGTGTGAGGCCCTGGGATCCCTCCCCAGCACCAGGAAAAAGAAAAACAAAAAAGAAAAAGCAAAGAAGAGGTGGACTGTTGAATTTATGGAATGTGAATTATCTCACAAACAAGAATGAAGCTGGAGAGATGGACAGTTAGGCCATTCAGGGCCGCTGGCCCCTGCTGATGGTTTATCAGCAATCTGAGATCAATCGGGAGGTAGTGAAGGTTTTAGGCACCACTGAGGTAATACAGGTTTGCCTCTCAGAAAGATCACTGCGGAGAATGGACAGAGCCTGACAGAACCAATGAGAGAGGGCTGGCCAGGCTGCAGGCGTCAGGGCGGTGTTGTTGGCGGGAATGCAGGAGGGGCCTGCAGAGGGCACAGCGATAACTGCTGTCACAGACGCACAACCCAACCCAGGGCTGATAAGATAAGAGCCCAAGAGATGACTTCTGACCCACGGCCTCCAGGAGGACATTTGGAAGACTTGGCCTGCAACTGAGTTGGGTCGGGCCTAAAGAGACTGAGGACCCTCTGGGAGAAAGGACAGCACCCTGGAGGGAGGCTGGGGAGGGCCCAAGGCTGGTGGGACCTACTGTCCTGCTGAGAAAAGAAGGAAGCAAAAAGCAGGCCTGTAATCCTAGCACTCTGGGAGGCTGAGGCAGGAGGACAACTTAATAACTTAGCGAGACTTCCTCCAAAAATAAAAAGTGGTTGAGGATGTAGCTCTTTGTGAAGGGTTTGAGTTCAGTTCCCATTCAAAAAAATATATGTATATCTATCTATATAGATAGATAGATAGACAGATATCAGAAAAGTGTGCCCTCTTATTCCTGGCAGCCTCACCGACAGGCAGTGGCCCCTTTTGATAGGAGTCTGAGGTTCAAAGTGGCCCCACGTGACCTTTACTAAGGTCACACAGCTTTGAAGGGCCTGGCTGGTTTGTAATCTCAGATCTGTTTGACAAAAAGCTACCCAGGTGACATCTGGAACAACTTGATTTTATGTTATAGTTGGTCAAGGTGAGCCTTTGTCTTCTGGAGCCAGAAAACTTCTCCCCCCCCCCCCCACCGGGGGGCACTGAAGCCAGGGCCTTCGCATTGAAGTAGATCCAGTAGATCCAGCACCTTTTTGATGTTTTATTTTTAGACAGGGTCTCACTAAGTTGTTAAATTACCCAGGTTGGGCTCAAATTCTCAATCCTTCTGCCTCAGCTTCCCTAGAACTGGGATGGCAGGTGTGTAGCACCGTGCGGAGCCGTTCGTCTGTTTTGTATTGCACATTCACATTCCAATCTCTTAATGACATTTCCTTGAGGGAGAAAAGGGATTCGTTGTTTGGAAAATGGAATCTACCATGGTGGAGACATCATGACTAAGGACCCCGACCCCTGGATGTGGGGATGGGGATGCATGTGGTTATGTGCCCGAAAAATCCTACTTGGTGAGCATGCCGTCCACATGGTGATGACAGCAGCCTGACACTAAGTAGTAGACCTGGCTTCTTTCTGCCACTAAACTCCCTCCCTGGCTTTGCTCTGGGCAATAAATACCAAAACCAAACACTGCTTCTTGAATTTGCATTTCATTCTGTTTGGATTCCAGTTGTTGAGATAAAATCATTTCTTTTGTGTAATGCATTTTTTTAAAATGTACTTGAATCTTTACCTTGTTTTTAATAGCCATGGAAAAAGCCTTAAAATATTTTAAAAGAGAAAGGGGTGGGGCAGGAGGGAGGCGAGAGGGATAAAATGTCTAATCATCAAAATTTAAGAACCAGTGCAAACATTACTGTTTGGAGAAGGAGATGAAAGGGAATTTTTAAAAAATGTAATACTGTTTATCTAACTTTGAAAACCTTTCGGGATTCTAAATGTACAAAAAATAACAGGACATTTCAAATTATACTTAAGTACAAAAGGTTCTTTAACTTTCATTTTTAATTTATTTTTATTAGTCCACGTTTGCAGTACATATGATTACATTCATTACAGGGAGTTGGTACATAGATATAACGCATCTTAATTCTTTCTCCCTCCCTCCCTCCCTCCACCTCTCGATCCCCTTGATCCCCTTCCCATTTGCAAAAGATCTATCTCCCTAGCTGGGCTTGGTGGCGCACACCTATGATCCCAGCACTTGGGAGGCAGAGGCAGGAGGACAGCTGTGAGCCCGAGTTCCAGACCAGCCTGGGCTCCATAGTGAGTTCAAGGCCAGCCTAAACTACATAGTGAGACCCTGTCTCCTATTTTCTACCTTTTATTTTGCTCTTTAACCTATTTATACTTTGGGTTTATCATAAAGAGAAACCATGTGATTTTTTTTTTTTTCAGTACTGGGAATTGAACTCAGGGCCTCAAATTTTCCAGGCAGCGTTGTGCCACTGAGCTATAACCCCAGCCTACCATGTAATGTTTAAACCTGTGTGTCTGACTTATTTCACTTAACATTATGTGTGCATCCGTTTTCCTATAAATGACTAGTCATTTATAGCAGAGCACTACTCCATTGTGCATAAATACCACATTTTATTTATCCCATCTTCTGTTGACAGGCATGTAGGCCATTTCCAAGATTTAGCTATTATGAGTTGTGCTTCGATAAACACGAGTATGTATGGATCACTGCAATATGGTATCTTTCATTCTTTCAGGAAGATACCTAGAAAAGGAATAACTTGGGTCAAATGGGATTTTCTTTTCTTTTTTCTTTTTTGTTTTGAGACAAGTTCTCACTATGTTGTTCAGGCGATCCTCCTGCTTCATCCTTCCAAGTGCTGGGCATACACCAACTCACCCAGCTCAAATAGGATTTCTATTTGTAGTTTTTTGAGGAATCTTCACACTGATTTCCATAGTGGTTGTCCTAGTTTACATTCCCACCAACAGTGGAGAGGGGTCTTTTTCCCTGCAGCCTTACCAGCATCTGTTATGCAATTTCTTCTGGAGTAAGATGAAATCTCAGTGTTGTTTTAATTTGCATTTCTCTAATGGCAAGAGATGTTGAATATTTTTTCATGTATTTATTGGTCATTTGTACTTTTTCTGAGAAGTGTCTATTCATTTCAGATGCCCATTTTTTGCTTGGGTCTTTTATTTTCAGGGGCATCTGATTTTTTAAAATTCTTTATATATTCTAGATATTAGTCCTTTATCTGAGCAGTAGATGACAAAATTGTTTCCCCATTCTGTGGGTTGTCACATCACCCTGTTGGTTGTTTCCTGTGCTATGCAGAAGTTTTTGATTTGATGTGATCTCACTTGTTGATTTGAACTTTCATCTGTGCAGTAGTCAGATGGGATGTCTGAAAGGGAAGACAGTGGAATGGACCAAACCCTAGCACCTGCCACCAGCTTGCTTCTCCCTGGAGGGTGCCTGACTGAGGGGCTGGGGTCACCTGGGACTCTTGGAGGCTGCAGAGGATAAGGGGTGCCACCCCCAAGAATAGCCTGAAGTACAGCCGAAGTTATCCTGTTTACCCAGCCTGTTCCAAAAGGTACAATGTTTCCCAACTTGCTTGAGGATAAGAATAGTTGTAGGGGTCTTTAAAAAGCCCAGTGTGGGGCTGAGGATGGAGCTCAGTGGCACAGCACTCTCCTAGCATGCCTGAGGCCCTGGGGTCCATCCCCAGACTGCAAAAGAGAAAGAAGCCACACAGACCCAGTGGTCCAAATGTCCCTGAGATGTTGGTCATTGGGTGATTATGGGCAAGTTACTCAGCTCCTCTAAGCCTGTTTCTCCATTGTAACTAGGGATAGAAATAGGACTCAAGCTGGGCATGGTGGTACACCCCTGTAATCCCAGGACTTGGGAGGCTGAGGCAGGAAGATTGCCAGGAGTTCAAGGCCAGCTACATATTGAAACCCTGTCTCAAAAAAACAGAAAGAAAGAAAGAAAGAAAGAAAGAAAGAAAGAAAGAAAGAAAGAAAGAAGGAAGGAAGGAAGGAAGGAAAGAAGGAAGGAAGGAAGGAAGGAAAGGAAGGAAGGAAGGAAGGAAGGAAGGAAGAAAGAGGACCTATGTATGGGCCATGTGGGGCTGTACTAGCAAAGTCAGCTGGGGAGTTTAGCCAAGTACTGGAACCTGGTAAATACAGGACACAACTATTACCTGGTTTCCTCCTGCTATCAGTTCCTGAAGGTAGGAACCCATCTACAAAATCATCCTCTCCCACCTTTGTCCCAAAAGGGTCGTGGGTGTGGTGGCACACACCTGCAATCCCAGCACTAGGGAGGCTGAGGCAGGAGGATTGGCACAAATTTGAGGTCAGCCTGGGCTCCATAGTGAGTTCAAGGCCAGCCTGAACTACATAGCGAGACCCTGTCCCAAAAGCAAAACAAACAAACCAAAAAAAGCAAAACAAAATAAACAAAAGGGGCTGCCAGCAGGATCTTCATCAGCTATTGACATTTAACCTGTTTTGCACTGTGGCTGGTCAGCCTGAGCCCATGTGAAGCGTCATGTGCTGCCTAGGTCTGGTCTCTGCGGGTCTCTGGCCCTCAGAACCACAGCACTGTGCCACTCAATGTCAGGAACACATTTTGAGAAATGCATGGTGGAGTGTGCACATGCAAACCTGGCCGGACTGGCCTGCTCCACACCAGGCTATGTGGTGTTCAGACAGCAAAGCTCCTAGAGCCCCGAGGGACAAAATGCCTGGAGGTTCAACCACATACAGGAATAAATGGTGCAGTTGGGACATAGGAGACACAAGGTGTACACGGCTGCTGCTGGCACATCTCAGATGGTTCACTGTCAACTTCCTGTTAGGTAGGAGTATGCTCTAAAAAATGGTCAACAGTACAGGATAGCACGGCAAAGTGCCATAACCACACAAGCCAGTAATCATCATTTTCCTTTTCTCTCGGTCTCTTTTTTTTGTTGTTGTTGTACTGAGGATTGAACCCAGGGCCTTGGGGTTGAGCTCCATCCCCAACTCTCTTTATTTTGAGACAAGTTCTCCTAAGTCCCTAGGTTGCCAGGCTGGTCACAAACTTGTCATCCTCCTGCAGGTGTGCTCCACTGTGCCTGGCTATGCAGTTGTTGCTCAGGTATTACGTGCTGTACCTAATCCTTGTGCTATAATTTTATACAAACAGCAGTGCAGGAGGTTTGTTTACTCTGGCATTACCACAAACATGTGAGTAATGGCCACAAATCAGTAGGTGATAGAAGTTGTTCAGCTCCTTTGTATTCTCATGAGGACAGTGTCAAATATGCGCTCCTGTCCTTGACTGACAAGTCCACAGGTGGCACCTGACTATGTAGCTGTTCACTGACCGCCCCATACACTCGCAAGCACTGATCATGTGTCAGACTGTTCTAGATTCTAGAAATAGAGCAGGACAAAACAGGCTGTGCATGGTGGCACACACCTGGGACTCCCAGCCCACAGGAGGCAGAGGCAGGAAAATCACCAGTCTGAGGCCACCCTGGGCAACATAGTGAGACCCTGTCTCAAAAAACAAAAACATCAATCAGCCAATCAAGTAACCGTGTCCAGAATCTACTGGATTCCCACCAGAAGCAGAGAGCTGGAGGAGGGGACAGAGTGGAAGAGGGGACCTCAAAGGCCCAGACAGAGGGAAGAGTGGGTAACGGGAGACAGGGTTAGTTCAAGGAGGAAGGGTTGTGGACTCTATCAGAGGCCATTGTAAGCAGTTTGCCACTGACTCGGAGAGAGATACACAGTTTTGGCCAAAGGAGGAACATCATCTGACTTAGGTTTGCCCAGAATCCTGGCTTATGGCAGAAAATCATCCAGAGAGGACCAAGTAGACCAGAGAAGAAGCTACTGCAAAGGCCCTAGCATTACGGTGACTTGGCCAGGGAAATGGTGTAAATGTGGTGAGAAGTGGTTGGAATCGGAACACATGGTAGAGGTCAAGGCAGCAGGGCTGGATACTGGGCAAGCAGAGGAGCCAAGGGTCATTCCCAATGCAGTCATCTTCAAGACACAACTGCAAGGCTGGAGTCATCACCTGCTGGGCTGGGAAAACCTCCTTGATGAACACAGGGTGGGCAGGTTGGTGTGGACCCGGTAACTAGAGATGCCCGCTGGATATAAATATGGGGGCGCCAAGTTGGCAGTGAAGTAGGCATGAGGGGAGTTCAGGGAGAGCTGGGGGATGCTGGTCATAATGCAAAGGACCAGTACCTGGGTGGTGTTTGGGAACGTGGCGCTGGGTGAGGTCACCCACATCCAAGAGGAGAATCAGTCTGAGACCCAAGAGGGCCTCAACGTGTAGAGGCCTCAAAATGCCCACTCTAGGCAGGAGAATCTGAACTTAGTTTAGTCGCTTGTCTTGGGACCTCATTTGGGGTGCTGAGGGTGGAGGACATGAAAAGAGAACTGGATTTGAGTTCAAAAGACCTGGCCTCTGTCCCCAACTGCAGGGTAGCATTTCACCTCTCTCTCTGAGCCACTCTTAAGTGGGAGCCTGCTCCCCCACCCACAGCACAAGGTGATATGAGGATCAAGTATGGTGATTGCCAGAAACGATAACAAGCAGGAAATCTTGGTCGTGGCTTAGTTCCTCATAGAGGGGCCATGCTCAGAAATGCACAGCTCTGGTGAACGCACATAAGAGAATTTGATTCTGCCATTAAAAAACAATGAAATAGCGATACCAGAATGTCAGGGTCATGTCCCACAGTGACAAAGAATGAACCCATGATGGAGGGGAGAGGGTGCAAACAAATTTATTTTAAAATATAAAGGCAAGGAAGGAGAGCTCCTGCTAGCCCGTAAAGGTCCTTAGCTGGATGCCCAGGCAGGCTCTTAGTCTAGGAGTTTTCAAGGCATTTAGAAGGGAGCTCGGGCTGTGGTACAAGGGATATAATCTCTATCCTGTGGGAGACGACATTGCTTCTCAGGATCTAATCTATGCTGTGCCCATGCAGAGCCCATGAGCCTTTGAGCCAATAGCCTGCCTGACCATGCTCTGGCGAGGCCTTGGACAGCTGCAGGACCCCTGGCAGATGGTTCTGGAATTTTTCTGGAGGGTGGTGACTCAGCAGACTCCATTTGGGAGCCACTGTCCTTACTGTCTAATAGAATCCTAGCTCCTAGCTCCATACTGTCGTTTGTGGCCACGTGGATGGAACATTATGTTCAGTGAAATAAGCCAGGCTCAGAAAGACAAATACTGCACATTCTCATTTATATGTGAAAGCTTTAGAAAGTTCATTTTATAGGAATCGAACAGTGGTCACTGGAGGCTAGAAAGTGGGGAGCCGGTAGGGGGGGTCACATAATGCAGCAAACTACAGTTAGGATGAATAACTGTAGGCTTCTACAGCCCACTACGGTGACCACAGGTCACAGTGATTTAATATATTGTATAAAGAACTAGATGTGAGGAGTGTGAAGTTTCCCAACACAGAGATGATAAATGTTCAAGGGTAAGGAAATGTTAATTACCCTGACTTGATCATTACATGCTGTATACATACTGTATCCCATAAATAGGTACCATGTAAACATAATAATCTAAAACATCCATGTTCATCCTGCATCCAACCATAACATCTCATTCATTCCACAAACAGTTCCTGGAAGTCCCCTTTGTACCAGAACGCATTTCACCCAGCAGTAAGAGTTCACACCATCCCTGCCTTGGCGGAGCTCATTTCCTGGTGAACAGACCATTGCCCGCAGCCATTTTTGTTGGGTTTTTTTTTTTTTTTTTTGGTACCGGGGATCAAACTTGGGACCTTGCGCTTTCGAGCCAGGCGGTAGAAACACTGAGCTAAATCCCTAGCCCCCACAGCCATTTTTTATAGAGGTTTCCTACACTTCAGATCCTTCATGTTGTGGTTTTTAAATGTATTCCTAGTTTTTGTGTTGGTTTCTAGAAGGTGAGAAGACATCACATCAGGTTTCTCTCTCTCTCTCTTTTTTCTTTTAGTTGTTTTGAGACAGGGTCTCATCACATAGCCCAGGCTGATCTTGAACTCACTATGTAGTCCAGCCTGGCCTCAAACTCATGGCAATTCTCCTGTCTCAGCCTCCTGATTGCTGAGACTACAGGCGTGCACCACCACACCTTGCTTCAAAATTTTATTCTTAAATGTGCAACAGACTCCAAGACAACACTTCATGCTAACTATAGGTAGCAAAAGATGTTACAGTTGGGGATCCAGATGTTTGAATAGGAATGGAATCTAGGGTCACCATCATTTTAGGCACAAGGAAAGTTTGTTTTTTGCCAGATGCCTTAATTCCACTGGTGGCAGGGCCCTCCCAGCAGCCTTTGTTTCTGCTCCTCTTTTTCAAGGCCTTATCTTCTCACTGTCTCCTTGGCCTGCTTCCAGGGGCTCCTTCTTGAAACCTCTGCAGTGGACAGGGTGCCTGCTGACCCTCACTGGTCCCCGCTCCGAGCCAGTGATTCCCAAGTCGGGTTTCTGTTTCTCAGCATCCCTCTGTGACCAGCAGAACACAGGGGTGCAGGGAATCATTGCTCCATTTCTCTTGGTGTTGGTTTTTGGTAACTCGGGCTCCCCCCAACCTATCAGGTGGCCACAGCTGTTCTCTGGTATAAACGGAGCACCTGGAGCTGCACGTGGGCAACTGGCAGGGTGCTCCACTATGACCTGCAGGATGCTCCAGGTCTCTTGAAAGCCCAGTGCCCGGGTGCATCTTGTGCCCTGGCCAGCAGGAGCACCCACACTGCCGGCTTCCTGAAGGAAAACTTGGAAGCAATAGCTCCATCCATCTTTCCATGGAGAAGGGAACCTGAGACAGAAGGCGTGGCCTCTTCTGATGTTCAGCCTCCTAACTCAGGGGAGGAGACATTGCGATCACTGTTTGGGAAACACATTTAAAACACACAAGACTTCAGAGCCCATCTTCACCACTTCCTGCCCGTGTGGCCTTGAGCTACACCCTGCTGGCTCTCGATTTCCTCATCCATAAATAAGTCATAATAATAGTTCCTATCTCCCAGGGCAGGAGGGCAGGTGATGACTGAGTGACATCATGCCTATAAAGGATTACATGGCCAGCCCTCACAGTGCCAGCCATTATGATGGGAACCAAAGGCAGAGGCCTGGGGCCAGGCCCTGGAGAGCTTCCAGTGTTGGGGGGCGAGGGGAATAAACTGGCTGGGGCAGCAGTTGTTCTGGCTGCCGCATCCAGAGCGGGCCTGCTAGGGTGTGGGTGTGACTTTTCATTCATTCATTCATAGGACTGCGGATTGAACACAGAACCTTCCCACTGACCTACATCCCCAACCCTTTTTTATTTTGAGACTGAGCCTCATTAAATTGCCCAGGCTGAGCTGCAATTTGAAATCCTCCTGCTTCAGCCTCTGAGAGTGCAGGGATTACAGGCATGCACTACCACACCCAGCTGTGACTGTGACTTATGGGAGGGAGTGTGAAGGTCTGACCTGGGGGTGCCACTGTCTGACATCAAGGAAGGACCCACTTCTAGATGTTTTGAAGCCATAGCTAGCTATGTGGATACAAAGCCCAAGGGAGCCAAAGGGTTCAAAATAAAGTTATATGACCAGACCTACGGCGATGCCATTAGCAGCAATGGATTATGTGGAGATAAAGACATCAAAGACAAGGGATGATCCCTGGGAGGTGAGTTCAGAAGGGATTTCGGTGGAGGGAGTGTCCCTGGAATCTTGGTATGCGGCCACTTCTGGTCCTTAAGTAACCTCTGAATGCACTGAAACTTTATCTCTTCGCATCGCTTGAAAGACTCTGACCTCAATTAAGTGTAAATTCGAGGATAAATGGGCACTATCTAGGCTGCAGGTGTAGCTCCGTGGCAGTGTGTGTGCACAAGGCCCTGGATGCCATCCCCCGTGCCCCAACATAAACAAATAGAGGGATCAGCATCATTGGAGGTGAGCGCTTCCTGAGGTCACTGACACTGCACTGATCGCTTAGACAGGGTCCCTGTGGGTACCCCAACTGCAATCCCCCTCCTCTCAAATCCACCAGACAAGGCTGGGGAGGGAACAAACAGCTCCCGAGAGCTTCTGCATACATAATTCTCATTTTATCTTCATGCCTGCTCTATGGGAAAGTCACTGTCCCCCAAATGGGACAAAGTGACAAAGTCAAAGCAGATCTAAGATGGAGCCCAAGTCGGCTGCCTCCAAAAGCCACACTTCCCTCAGGACACCTCGCTGGCCCTGGAGATGACAGGAGTGGTAGGACAAGGGCTTGGGACACTGTCTGAAGGACAAGGGTTTCTATTTGACAGGAATGTAATGACTCAAAGCCTCCACCCTGACTCTGTGCAAGGCACCATAGCAGTCAAGGAAAAGGGCCTCCTTGTGCATTTTAAGAGGTTGATAAAAAAGTACTGGGGGTGCAGCTTAGGGGTAGCATGTGGAGGCCCTGGGTTCCACCCCAGAACCAGGGTGGGGAAAAGGCTAAGAAAAAGCATGGGAAATCCCTGGAACCTAGACAGACAGGCACAGGAGGATGTGTTCTTGGCTCTGCCTTCTCACCACATGACCCTGATTAAATTATTTCCCCTTTCAGCCTCTTGGCCTTCAAACGAATAGTCCAATAGCAAGTTTGCAACTTCACAATCTGACAATGAGCTGGGCGTGTGGCACAGGCCTATAAGCCCAACACAGGAGGATGGCAAGTTCCAGCCCAATCCAGGCAAGTCAATGACTTAGTGAGATCCTGTCTGGAAATATATAAAAAAGGGCTGGGGATGTGGCTCAGTACAAAGTCCTTGTCTGCAAGCCCCAGTACCATCAGAAGAACGAAAAGAATCTGATGATGATTGATGTTATCAAGCCAACTTTGGAAGTAGAACACACAAAATTTAAAGTGTGAATAACCACTGATTTCTTGGAGTCTCTCCTAAAGATATTATGCATAAGTGCACAGCACATACACACAGGATGTTCATGGCAACACTGTGAGTCATAATGACCTCAACGTCTACCATCACAAGACTGGCAAAGTATATTATGATACACCTACACCTTGGAAAGGTAGGCAGCCAGGAAAAAGAATGAGGAAAGTATGTAAGTGGTAAAGAGGAATATCACTTGGATACACCATGGAGTGCACCAAGAAAGATTTGTCAAACAAATTATACATGGTATGAGCCCAGTGCTATTTTTCAATGTGCACAATAAAACACTAAGAAGGAAGTACATAGTGGGAAAATTTTCCCCTACAAAAGACTTTATATAATTAAAATTATTTTCATCTATAAAATGATACATAAAGTAAGACCTTATGGATCTCATCTAAGTAGTTTGAGTCCAGAGTGCTAACCATTGTGCCATAGAATCTTTTTTTTTTTTTTTTTTTTGAGACAGGGTCCTGCTATGTAGCCCAGGCTGCCCTTGACCATGTGGTGATCCTCCTGCCTCAGTCTCCTGAGTGCTAGGATTACTTTTTAAGCTTCAGTTTGGGGCTGGAGGTGTGGCTCACTAGTAGAGCATGTATCTAACATTCCTGAGGTCCTGGGTTCTGTTCTCAACATCAGAGATGAAAAATAAAATAGGGTCTGTATTTTCTGTGTCTTTGAAGTTTTTTACTTTCATTTTTCTGGTAATAACTTTTTATTATATTCTGTATACCATTCTGGGATGGAAAATTGGGAAAATTTTTTTAAATGGTCTTTTCACACTACATTTGTGAGAAGCTCTGGGTAGCTGGAGGGTTGAGTTAGCCAATAAATCACTCAATAAATGTCTGGATTAATGAGCAAGAGTGAGCTACCCACAGAAAAATGCCCAGAATCTAGACTTCTCATGTAGAGCCTGTCAAAGGGGGAGTGCTCAGGACTTGAAGTTCATAGCCAGATTCCGTATGACATCACCGAACCCTCATGCTCCTGGTTTGATGTATTTTTAATCCATTTATTCATTTATCTATTTACTTACTTGCAGTATTGAGGATTGAACCCAGGGCCTTTGCACTGAGTGTGTTACACCCCAGCCCTTTGAAAAAAACTTTATTTTGAAACAGGGTCTAGCTAAGTCATCCAGCTGGGTTCAAACTTGTGATCTCCCGCCCTCATATTTGGGTTGGTCTGTTTGTGTGTTTCTTTTTTTTTTTTTGGTATCGGGGATCGAACTTGGGTCCTTGCGCTTGCGCAGCAGGTGGCAAAACCACTGAGCTAAGTCCCCGGCCCCTGTTTGCCTGTTTCTTACAAATTTTTATTTTTATCGGTACACACCTGTAGTACATGATTACATTCATTGTGAACTTTTTGTGTGGTTTTGTTTTGATACAGGGTCTCACTATGTAGCCAAGGCTGTCCTGGAACTCGTGAGCTTCCTGCTTCAGCCTCCTAGGTGTTGGGATCACAGGTGCGCACCACCACACCCAGCTTCATGCTCTTGATTTTGCAGATAGAACTGAGAAACCTTTTCCCCCAAATAATGGAACTGACCAACAAGGAAAACTCACCAGCAAGGGCCATACACAAGTAAAAAGAACTCTTTGCTGCTGCTGGTGTAGACTCAGACAAGGTTAATGGACCAAGATAAACATTCTCCTTCGCCTCCTGAGCATCAAACGGGAAACACAGGCCACACAAAGCCCTATCTTAAATTCTGCTGTTGTGAGTGGAAGATTCTGAGCACACTTCGCTCAGGGTAACGTGGGCTGGGGGTGAGCAGGATTCAGCCGGGGCTCATAGGTCTCAGGTCTGCCAGGAAGGCCTCGCCCAGGCGGGAAGTGCCTTCCACCTGAAGTGTTTGCCCCTGAATGGAGAGAATCTTCCCTGACCAGGAAGCTTGCTGGGCACACCTAGCTTCTTTTCGAAAATTCTCATGGCACTTTCCAGAAACAAATAGATCTGGAATTAGAAAAATGCCATCTGATTAAAATATAAATAAACTTTACCATGCAAAGTTGCTCAGTAGAAGAGGCTCAGGGTAGATCTGGGTTCTAAGGCCAGGCTTTCCCCTCCCTCCCCATGTGAATCTTTAAGACAAGCTATCTTCCTGTCTGCCCATCCTGGGGATCAAGCCTACAGCCTCACTCACTAACACGGGTTCCACCGGAGCCATGGCCCAGCCCCAATCTTCGCCTCTGCAGCCTCAGTCTCCACATCTGTAAATGGAATAATAACAGACCTCGGGAAGCCTGGCAAGGTAGCACACACCTGTAAGCCCAGCACGCGGGAGGCTGAGGCAGGCAGGAGGATCACGAGTTCAAGGCCAACCTGGGTAACATAGTAAGTTCAAAGCCAGCCTGGATTATATAGCAAGGCCCTGTCTTCAAAACCAAAACCCAAACCTAACCCAAACCAAACAGGCCTGGGGTAATGTGAGGATTCTATGTCTACGCATGTGGACAGCCAGCCTGGATGAAGCTTGGCTTGCGGTTCTTGCTAATCAGACCAAAGTGCAGACCCAAAAGTGTCCCGGCGAGCTGCAGAGACCATTTAGTCAGCGCTTCCCATGGCCCAGAACAGTGTCGGGTAAGACATTTATAAGCATGGGATGGGTTACCCCCCCCCATCACTGAGCTGCACCCCCACCGCGGGTGGAAATCTCAGCCCTCCAGAGTGGTTCCTCTCTGCGTCCCATTTTAGAGACGAGAGTCAGAGAGGTGAGGCGCTGTCCACGACGTCCACCTCAGAGGCAGTGCTGGGCGCCCCAGCTGGTCACCTCCTCAGGCTGCCTTCAGGTTCTTGGCTTCCTGTTCTACGCTTTGAGTCCCAAGACCATCAAACTGTGGGCATCACCTCTGGCTGGCTTCCGTGTTGTTCCCGAGCCTCTGTCATCATTGGTATAATTTTACATCAACTTGGCATTCCTTGAAATTAAAAAAAAAGTTCACTTCTTAAATGTCTCCTGAGGTAACAAAAGAATTCTATAAATGATTTTATTCACCCCTCCTTAATGTGGAACTCAATAAGGCTAAGTCGCTGGATCTCCAAGAGCAAGCTGGGTTGTTTGTTGGTTTATTTTCATTTTGGAAACTCTTCTCCAAGCTTAACCATCTCTCTCCTCTCGGAAAGCTCAGGGGAGGAATTCCAATTAGATGCTGGGGCCGAGGAGCAGATCACCCAGAGGGTGTCTCGTTTCCAGACACCTCCTGGAAGGCAAGGAGCCTTGCAACCTAACTCTCAGCTGTCTTCGTACCTGCAGCATTGTCTCAGGGCAGGGGAAAGACACAGGAATGCTTTCTGGTCTCAAACAAAAATTATTTCAGGGAGGGATGGATGGTGGTGCACGCTCACAATCACAGCACTCCTGGAGGCTGAGGCAGAAGGATCATAAATTGAAGCCCAGACTGGGCAACTTAGTGACTCTGGGAGAGCCTGTCTCAAAATAAAAATAAAAATGGGCTGGGAATGTAGCTCAGTGCAATGGCCCTGAGTTCAATCCCCAGTACCGGAAAAAAAAAAATCATAAAGCAAGAAATTTTTTTTTATTGTTTTCCAGACAGGATCTCATTATGTAGTCCAGGCTGGCCTCAAATTTGTGATCCTCCTGCCTCAGCCTACCAAGTGCTGGGATTACAGGTGTGCACCACCATGCCTGGCAAAGGATGACATAATTTTAAGCTAAGCATTGAGATGTACTTGACTCTATAGATGGCAATGGGGATGGCTGAGGTCTCTCTTATCCAACCACTTGGGCGGCACTGCCAGCTCTACTGCTCCCCTGTGTGAGGCTGGTCAAGTCACTTAGCCTCTCTGTGCCTGCATTTTCAAATCTGCAAACTGAGGATGACAGAGGTGCCTCTGTCCATAGAATTCTGTGAAGATGAAGCAGGGTTTGCTGGGGACCGAGGGGTTTCCTGGGAGCCTCAGGGTCCAACTGGGAAAGGCGACCCTGTAAGAGCAGATCCCCTTAGAGGAAGGGAGCCAACAGATGCACACCTTTGGGGTAAGCACCTGCTCATTCCGATGCTGCACCCGCTTTAGCTGTCATCGTTCCAGGCCACCCCAGCCTCCTTCATCCCTTGTGCTTGTTGCTGTGCCCTCCTTTCCTTACCATCGCTGTGCAGGGTTTACAATGGGCCTTTTATTCCTACAAGGAGACTGGCATCACACTCCCAGAAGTCCCCAATAAGTGTGTCTGATTCATAGTTCACATGGTGATGCACATCTATAATCTCAGCACTCAGGAGGCTGAGGCAGGAGGATGGCAAGTTAAAGGCCAGCTTCAGCTACCAAGAGACCGTGTCTCAAAAAAAAGTTTCTGACCCAGTCATGAGATAAACATTAGAAGAATTTTTACTAGGTACCAGGCAAGAACTGTTCAACAAGTCCTGTAGCTCTTTCTTATGTAATTTAAAGGTTAAAAATGGGAATGACAGAGGAAAAGGAAGAGAAAGATGAAGAGAGCCCCTCCTTCCCCTGGGTTGATATCCATGCAGGCTTCTTGTTTACCTAATCTCTTTCGGTCTCTCTCTTCCCCCACACCCAGCACTGGGGATTAGGGATTGAACCTAAGGCCTCACACTTCCTAGGCAAGCACTCTACATCTAATCTACATCCCTAGCCCCCTTTTTATTTTATTTTATTATTTTGAGACAAGGTCTTGCCAAATTGCCAAGTCTGGCCTTGAACATGCCATAATATTCAGCCTCCAGAGTAGCTAGGATTACAGACAGGCATCTGCCATATACCTGGCTATTTGTCTGTTTGTTTGTTTGTCTTTGTGGGGAACTCAGGTCCCCATACACGATAGGCAAGGACTCCACTAATGAGCTACACACACACCCAGTACAGTGACAGTTTTTTGAGAGCTTGCTAGTTCCGAGGTACCACAACAAATATCTCACTGAATCCTCATGAAAACCTCATATTACAACTATGGAAGCCAAGGTGGGGGGTGGTGGCAGTTCGCTGCAGGCCCTGGAAACCAAGTACTGCCCCAGAGCCCCCGATCCATGCATTTCACTAGTTGCCTCCTCCTCTTCCTCCCTTGTCCCAGCTGTGCTTTCTGGCCCACGTCCTGCCCTAATGACAAGCCCCACTGCCTTGGGCCAGAAGTTCCACCTCTTCCAGCCTCAGTCTGCTCCTGGGAAGAGCAGGAATACTGTGCACTCATGGCAAGTAGTTGTGAGGACTGAATCCTGTGAGATGTGTGTTACCAGCTGTTATGATTCTTTTTTCTTTCTTTTCTTTCTTTCTCTTTTTTTTTTTTTTTTTTTTTTTTGGTGCTGAGAATGAAACCCAGGGCCTCATGCATGCTAGGTGTTGCTCTACCACTGAGCTACATGCCCAAGGTTTTATTGTTTGGAGGAGAGTTTTGTTTTGCTTTGGATTCGTTTGGTTTTTGAGACAGGGCCTCACTAAGTTGCCTAGGCTGGCCTTGAATTTGCCTAGACCTCCAAAGTAGCTAGGATAACAGGTGTTATCCTAGCCACACAACTAGCTGCTATGATTATTGTTATCATTACTACTCCATCAGTATGTCCCCATCATAAATTGAATTCTATCCCCCAAAAGGGTACGTTGAAGACTTAACTCAGTACTCGTGAATGTGACCTTTTTTTGAAACAGGGGTTTTACAGATATAATGACATTAAGATGAGGTCATTCAGGTGAGCCCTAAATCCAATCACTGACATCCTTATACAAACAGATACAGAGACAGACACACAGGCAGAGCGGGAACACACCACGTGATGACAGAGGCCAAGACTGGAGTGACTCAGCTGCAGGCCAAGGAATGACTGCTGGCAACCACCCGCAGCCACAAGAGGTATGGAGCATCCTGTCCCTCAGAGCTGCCACAAGGAACCCATCTCAGGGCCTTCACACTGAGCTGCATCCCCAGACTACCAGCTTCCATGACTGGGGGAGAACACACTTCTGTCATTGAAGCCACCAGCTTGTGGTGCATCTGGTGCATCTGGTCCCTAACTTAAGGTGGTTCCAAAGCTACACATTTAGTAGAAACCATACTTTGAACTTTGAGTTTCATCTTCTCCCAGGCCAGCCCCAAAACATAAGGGTGAACAGCCGACAGCCTATAGTGTGCGTGTTGCTAAGTTAGGATGTTCGGCAGGTTAGATGTACTAAATGCATTTCGACTTGAGCTCTTTTCAACTTCTAGTGGATTTATGGGGATGTGACTCCCTCGTGCTTGAAGGGCATCTGTATTTTGTTACAGCAGCCTGGCAGACTAATGCACAAGCCGAGCCCAGGCCTTCAAGTCTCTTGCGTACACAAAAGTGAGGGTCCTTCAAGAACAGCCCTGTGCGCAAACGGGCCTCAATTCTATCTTAAAACACCCACTCTGCTCCCAGACCAGACTGCAGTGACCCCCGAGCACCTGCAGGAGCCTGCTCCAAACTTACTTGAGGGCAAGAATTGCCAGGATGCCAGTGAAAATTACCCAACGCCAGACCCCCAGGAATGGGCCCCCAGAGGGGAGGCCCGGAATCTCCCAAGCCCACTCTCCTCAGACAGCCCATCCTTAGTAGGACCGGCACCCCCCCCACACACAGCACACACACCCCACACAGAGGGCATTCATTCCGGTCACTGCACCACATTCAACCCCTTGCGGAGATTTGAAAACCAGAAGTGGGGCGTGAGCGAGTCTCGCTTCTCTCAGACAGGGAGGGCCACCTGGGAAGCTCCCCACACAGCCACCTGGAGGGAGGTGACCCCTTCACCCAGCTGTTCCTCTGCAGTTCCCACCTAGGCCCTTCCACCTTTCTTCTCTCACCCGGGTCACTTGTTCATCGTCTGTGTCCCTTGTGCGAATGCGAACAGCCGATTCGCCAGTGAGGCCCCCGCATCTGGCCTTGCCCCGCACACAGCTGGACCTGAATAAACCAACAGGGAGGAAAGGAACGGATAGATGAAGGAGGCTGCCCTCCTTCCTCCCTACCCCACAGGCCACCCCACTCTTTGCCCTTTCATCTGGCCCTGCCTTGCAAGACTCATTAATTCGCTGTCCGGAGTGCCTGCCCCCTCCGCACGTCTTAGTAAAGCACAAATCTGATTCTTTCCGCCCCCGGTTTGAAACATTCTAGGAGTCTCGGGGCATGAACCGCGCACCCCAGCCTTTGAGCCCCTCCGGGTCTGCTTCCCACCACCCAGCTCCCCACAGTGGGGGCTCCCCGCCCAGCACCGGCTCGCTGGCCCCTGCCCTCTCGCTGCCCCCCCCCCCCCCCACGCCCGGAGCTCGGGGTTCCTGGAATGGCCCCGCCCCGACCTCGAGGACTCCTACTCATTCCAGGCCTACATCTGGCAGTCCTTTCCCCGGGAAACACACCAGGCCCCCTCCCCTGCTGACTTAGTCATTCTCTCCTCGGCTCCCACTCTGCCTGTTCTCGCTCTGGCCTCAGCTCTGAGTAAGAGCTTAAAATAGCACCCGGTGTCTTCCCTGCGATCCCTCGAGTGTGCCAGGCACCGAGCGCTCGCACGTTATCTCCTTAATTCTCACACCCATCCTGAGCTCCGAAGGCTCCCCTCCCACTTCTCAGAAGCCTTTGTACCACCCTCCTGCTTCATTCAACTTATTATTTATGTGCGGATTTATGTAGAGACACCACCTCATTATGCTGCCCAGGCTAGCTTGGGAGGCTCAAGTGATCCTCCTGCCTCAGCCTTCCAAGTAACCCGGACTACAGGCCACCCAAACCAGGTCTGGCTTCCTGCCACAGGGCAGGATATTTTAAAATTTTCTTTCTCCCTCCACTCCTCGGCCCCAGGCCATCTCATCCCCATTCTGTGCTTTTATTTTCTCGGAAGCTGTTATCACTCCAACAACATAAATTTTAATTAATGTATTTATGTTATGTCTTTGCCCTCTGAATGTCAGCTCTTAAGAGGGCAGGGCTTTTTGTCCTTTTGACTTTTTAAAAATTTTTACTATTGTTTGCTTAACTCCCTGGCACTCGATAAATATTACACAAGCACAGAAGGTAGGTATTACTCTCTTCATCTCATACCTGAGCACAGATTAGAATGTGTCGAGGGTTCCCCAGCTGGTTGGTAGAAGCAGATGTGATTCTGGAGGGTGAGCTAGAATGCCACCCCCTGACAGACAATGCCACCAGCTCCAGGGCTCAGTTCGTAGTTCTCTCTCCATGGCTCTGACTTAGCCTGTCTGTGGGTGCCTTGGGAGAAGACTGTCTGATCCTTGGAAAGTGACCATGGCTGACGAAATGGATCTGTGGCCTGTGAAGGGCCTTGCAGCACCATTCTTTTTCGTTTTTGTTTTTTTGGAGTACCAGGGATCAAACTCGGGACTTTGTACTTGTGAGGCAGGTGCTGGAAACACTGAGCTAAATCCCCGACACCACTCTTTATTGTTCTCTTTTCCCTCCATGCCAGGCATAACTTAGGGCTTAATAAATACTTGATACACTAATGAATTCTATTACAGCAGCAGGTAATAAAAATAATTAGATGACAATAATACGTGACATTTATGGAGTCCTCACACTATGCTCAGCCCTAACCTAAGTCCTTGGTACATGAGTTAAGATGACTCGTTCTCTTATTGTCTTTGTTTTACAGATTAGGAAACAGGCTCAGAGAAGTTAAGAACTTGACCAAGGTCATAGGGCCAGGAAATGGCAGAGGCAGGACTGGGCTTTAGTCTCCTGGCCTGAGTCTAGCTCTTGACCACCTCTCAGGGCCGCCTTTCAGCCTTGGAGAGGTCCATTAAATAATTGCTCTAGGCCAGGGATTTAGCTCAGTGGTTTTGCCTCCTGCTGTGCAAATGCAAGAACCTGAGTTCGATCCCTGGTACCAAAAAATAACTAACTAACTAAATAAATAAATAATTGCTCTGTATGAAAACAAAAAGAAATGTTTTTTACATATTCCCATTTTGTTTCAAGGGATTTCTTTTTCTTTTTTTTGGTACTGGGGATCAAACTCAGGACCTTGCACTTGTGAGGCGGGTGGTGGAACCACTGAGCTAAATCCCCGGCCCTCAAGGGATTTCTTCCAAAGGCTTTGGGAGGCAGTGTTATTTGCTAAATAGTAATAACTAATATTTGCACTGCCCTTGCCGTTTGCAAAGCCATTTCACAGTTTCTCTTGTGAGCCCTGCCAAAACCCAATGAGGAGGCAGGTACTGACAGCTGTCTCCTTTCACTGAGGAGGAGAGGAGAAGTCTGAGGCTCTGGGTGGTTGAGGGAACAGGGTCAAGGTCACCCAGGCAGCAAGAGCAGAGAAAGCATGAACACCTACCACCCTAAAACACCAGCAGCAGTGATACACAATTGTGAACCCAGCTATGGGGGGGGGGGGGCGCTGAGGCAGGATGATTGTGAGTTTGAGGCCAGCCTGGGCAGTTTAGCAAGAATTTGTCTCAAAATAAATGAAAATAAAAAGCGCTGGGAGCGCAGCCTTACGGCAGAGTGCTTGCCTAGCATACACAAGACCCCTAGTTCCATCCTCAATACTGAAAAACTCCAAAAATAACAACCAAGATCCAATGCCTCCAGATATAAAACCTCCCAGCAATTTAAAATTAGTTAATCCATGGAAAAGCACTTAGAACAATTCTTGGCACCTAGTAGGTCTCTTATAAATGTTAACGATCATCACCTTCATCAACACCTCCTGGGAACTGGGGTGTTTTGGCTGATGACCGAAGCCTGTCTGTGGACTCTGATGGAAAGATAATCCTTTTCATTCCAGGTCATCCCTGGCAATGTTGAAATAACGATCGATCTCTATTTTCCCTGGAGAGCCATATTCTGTTAGAGCTAGAAAGAACTGTGGAGATGATCTCATCTCCCACCTGCATGTACAGATGGAGAAATTGAGTCCCAGAGAGGGAAAAGCTCAGAAGGCAAAGCAGGGGCAGGACCAAGCCACAGGTACAGTTGCCGGCCCATGCTGCCCTGCTCAGAGATGGGTTTTTACCTACCAGGGCATCTAGCTTCTTAAAGCCTACAGGAAATAATTCATTTGTTTCCCTAGTTGTGAACATACCACCCCAGCCCCACATACAAACAAGTAAAGTATTATAAGCTATTAGCCAGAAAACAGATCGTGTGACTTAATTCCACCTCTGCTAAAGGGCTTAAAATGCTTCAGTGAGTAGCCCAAGATTCATAAATAGACTCTTCAGCTCTTTTTCAAAGAATTATTAACCAGCTCCATCAAAACTGGAACTTGAGCAGTCAAGGAGAAAAAGAGCTGGCAAAAGAAATTCCTTGAAAAAAATTTCCCCACATTCTATATGACTTCTTGTCCCTTCTCCTCCCACTCTCAAGAGTTGGAGGAAGAAGGAATGAATGATGTAACATTATACAAAATGTAAATTTAAAGAACTAATTATGTAAAATTACAAACTCCAACTCACAGATAGATTTCAAAGGAACATGACAGAATGTTTGTAGAACTTAAGGGGTTAGACAACAGATAAAGCAGACGCACACCCCTCAGTAACTTCTCTGCGGGGGCGGGAGTTGGGTCAGAAAAGCCAGGCAGTGTATGGGTGTGGTTCTCTGTCCTGACCATTTCCGGACTAATGATTTTGGGCACCTGTAATTTATGGAGTCGTGTCAGATTTTTCACCTTACTTATTTCTCTAGCCCCGCTGAGTATTAATTCTCCCAGGCGTGGGACTAGCTTTTCATTCCATATGTAGGTCTTGACCAGCTTTAGCTGAGGATTTGGGGGAGGGGAGGGATGACATCGGAAATGAGATTAGAGTTAGTCTTCAAATTGGAGGCATAGGAATAGAAACCCTCTCTATGCTGTTTCTCTGGCCCCTCATGCTTCTTGAGAGAGGGTGAAGTTGAGGCCCAGTAAACAAATGTACAGCTGGCCCTAACACCTCCCGGAATGAAAGTGTTCCCCTTCTCTGAGGGTTTTATCGATTCAAATTAGTTTCCAACATTCTTTCCTCACACAACCCAGGCACAGGAGTGTCACAGGCTTCAGAGCAAATTCCACTGAGGAGACCCAGGAAGCTCTGGCCTGGCTCTCCTCTCCAGAAAGGAAAGTTCAAGAAGAGGGATGCCACACCCAGGGCGGGTGAGGGAGGCTGTGACGACACCTCTAGGAATGCAGGGCCCACGCAGGTGTGTTGGCATCCATGAACTTCCTGCTTAAAAGGCCTGATAAATCAGCTCTGATAAAAGCAATAAAGCTCAATCACCCAATACTCACTGAGCTGGGGCCCTGCTTCCAGGGCGTGGCCTTGCCAACTCTCCAGAGAGGGGGTGAAAGCTGAGACAGGATGTCCCTGAAGCTTGTGCTGTTTTCTAGTCTAGCAGTCATCGTACCGTGGTCCAGGGATCTATGAAGAGTCCTGGGACCTTTTTAGGGGATTTGCAAGGCCAAACTCTTTCTCACAATGTTAAGATGTCATTTCTTGTCACCTTGTCTCACAAGTGTACAGTGGAGTTTTCCAGAAGGGTCATGACATGTGATGACATCATTACTTTGACGACTATTGGAATACATACTTGTATATTTGTTTCAAACAGATTTCAGCTTTAATTCTAATAAATATTAATCAATAGGACAAAAAAAGTACTTGGAAGTCTTCCATAATTTTTAACAGTGTAAAGGGGTTGAGAGCTGCTGTACAAATCCCAACAGTGAAGGGTTTCAGCCCTGAAGCGACCCATGACACCTCCACAGCGAATTTCCAGCTGAGCTTGAGTCACCCAGGTGCTTGGTAACAGGGATGCTGAAGGCAGACTTATTATTCAGCCCAGGATGGTATCCTCTCCACCCCCAAAATTGCCAGAAAAACTTTAAAATCACCCACAAACATTTGGTGGACTGAATCCTCCAGGGAGAAAGATGGGCTTCTCACCCCTGAACTCAGAGAGCAAAGGTAGCCTGGGGAAGCCACACTCTCCACTCCAGCACCCACAGACACATCAGAACCTACCAGAAGACAGGCTGTTTGGGCAAAACATAAATGGCCCCAGCCTTTGGGGGGCTTTCATTCGAGGTGGAAGGGGATTACTCCCAAACCTCACATGCACAAAGAAAAGCGAGAAAATAAACTTGTCAGAGCTGGGAGTAGAAACAAGGTATTAGGAGGGGTCTGCGGCAGGGGCAGGACAGGAGAGGAGCGGAGGTAGGTTCTGAGCACCAAGAGTGAACGGCCCAACCAGTTCTTCTTGCCCCTCTCGGGTTAGGAGCCCCTTCCTCCAGCCCCCAGCCCCGCGCCCGTCCGTGTCCTGGCCCCCAGGTCTCCACAGCTCTCCGAAGAACCGCAGTCCCTAGGGGCGGGGGACTTGGACGGTCTGTCTCCTCCAGCCAGCATCTCGGCTTCTCTCGCCTCCCTACGGTCCCCGCTAAATAGGGTCCGCGCCAGAGCCTGGGGAGTTTAGAGACTGGGGTTTGGTGTTGTTACCCCGGGACACAACTCGGTCTCTCGGGAAACGAAAACAAGGCTGAAGCTGGCGTTTGTGGAAACAGCAAGCCGCCAAAAATGGCTGGAGAAGAGAAAGGCTTCAGAAGGGTGACAAGACTGAAGAAAGCCGGAAAGGCCAGTCTGGCGGTCATCAGGGGCCTGCAGCTGCGCTCTGCCATCTCGCGCCGCAGCCCACTCTGCTCGACCGTGGGGACCTGCTGGATTTGGGGGGCTGCGGGGGTACGAAAGATGGAGTCTGTAGTCAAAATCAGGACACGCGAGTACTCAGGTCCTTCCCCAATAACTGCTGCAGAGGCGGGAAAACTTGAATTCTACAAGTTGCAGCCAGACTCCTAAACAACGCAAAAGGACGGCTGAGGGGCGTCCTAGAGTGGAAGCCAGGCGGGAACCGAGCAGCGCCTCAATCTCCGAAGCCGGGATGTTATTAGCGCGCGTTAAGAAGCGCTAGCACTCAGAGCCGGCCAACCCGACACGCGCTGGCGCGTACGCAAAAAGCCCAAACGCCCCAGCCCCGCTGCAGGTGCGCTCATGCTTCCGGCCGGCCTCCCGGCACGGCCACCCCGAGGCGGAAACTCCGGGGTCTGCGCATGCGCCTTCTAGCTCTCTGCTTAGGTCCCGAGAGGAGCTCTAGGGCTTCAGGTGATCCCGCCCGTCCCTCGTAGCGCCGGACCAATGGCGTGGCGGTAGGCGGGGTTTTAGATAAGACAGCCCGCCTATGCGCCGCGAGAGACGTGTACTGATTGGTTGGCGCCGGGGGCGCAGGTGCGCGCTTCCTATTGGGTGTGGGCGGAGCGCGAGCGGCGGAGGCCGCGGAGGCTGCAGGTGAGCGCGCGTGCGTGCGCGCGCTGCGGCTCCGGCCCGGTTCGGGTGCGCGCGCGCGGGCTCGCGGGGGAGGTGGCAGAGAGCGAGGTTGCGGCGCCTGTGGCCTCTGCTCCGCCCTCTCCTTTGCCGCGGCCGCCACCGCCCCCGAGGCCCGGAGGGAGGGAGCCACGTCCCCGCCCGCCGAGCCGCCAGTCCTACCCTGGGTCGCGTCGCGTGAGCACTCGCCGAGCGAAACTCTGCGCGGACGCCGCCTCTGCAGGTGCCTGTGACGAGGCGCCCGGGCTGCGGCCGCTCTCCGAGCTCAGCGGGCGCGCACTCGCTGCCCGTGCTTCTGAGGGCCGGCCGGGGAGGCCGCCGCGGGCCCGGCGCTCAGCATGAACCGCGGCCACCGGCACGGCGCGGGCAGCGGCTGCCTGGGCACCATGGAGGTGAAAAGCAAGGTGCGCTACCCGGGCGGGGCGGGGCGGAGCGGCCTGCGGGGGAGGCCGGGCGCGGGGGGCTGCGGGCGCGCGGGGGGCGCTAAACTTGCTGGAGACGGCGGGGACGCATGAGTGGGCGCCTGACCCAGGAGAGCGCTTAATTTCGTTCTTGGAGCCGCGTTCTTGTTTTCAAGGCGGCGAGTGAGGGCCACCGGGTGCATCCGAGGATGTGGAGCATTTGAATGCAAAATGGGACAAAAGGTTTGGGGGAGTTCTGGCTGCTGGGCGTGGGGTAAAAGGCTCTTGGAGCCCCCGTTGTCACATAATGTCGCCGCTGTCTGTGATTGAGGGGCGCATAGAGTGGTAAAGGAGAGCCCTGTAAACTGCACAGCGCTCTTAAAGTTAGCTTTCTTCCTCTAGGGCTTTTTCCACCTTAACTCTGGTATGCGTCTAATCTGTAAAATTAGCACTATCGCCTTACGTTGGAGTACCACTTTACAGTTGGAGTCGGTGCTCTTTTCTCTTCACCTTGCTACCTCGTCATACGAAGCGCTTTCACCCTTGACCACCGGCGTGCCAGTCTGCTGGATAATTACTTCGGTACCCACTGAATGCCTAAATCGCAAGGCCGGGTGAGCGGAGCAGTCTGTGGGGATTAGTTAGGGAACGCTTTGCAAAGGGGATTTTCAGTCTGGAATTTGAAGGGGATAGGCAGCCAAGGAAACCTTTTCAGCAAGCTCTTCATGAGTTGAGCCCAAAGGAGCTTAGATAATGTAGTCCGGTTCTCTGAGAAGTCTGAGAAGACAGGCCCAGAAAGGTTTTGACTTCCCCCAGGGCCTATGTTATGATAAAGCCTTCACTAAAGCTTTTTTGCCCAATAACTTTTTATTTTATTTATTTATTTTTTTGGTACCGGGGATCGAACTCCGGTCCTTGCACTTCTGAGGCAGGCTGCAGAACTACTGAGCTAAATCCCCGGCCCCCCAGTAACTTTTTCGACACCATAGAACGCAAATCAGAGAACACTGGCTGGGCCTGAGAACATTCAAAATAGAATTGAGAAGGCCAGCATACATGAAGGGAGAGACGTAAAAACCTACCAGCCTCAAAAATAATGAAGCATCATTGATCGGAAGATGACTCGGGAGAATGCAAATTCAAGGGGAGATTTGAGTAAAGTACAGTGGAGTAAGAAACCTTCCTGGAGCCGTGGGTAGAATGGTGTTATTGTCTAGTATTGATAAGCAGAGTTCTGTAAGTTTCTGTAACTGAGAATCACATCAAGAAAATCTACATTCATCTCTGCGTCTTTTTTGAGCGTTTGTGATATTAGAACTTATCAGGATAGGCAGTAGTTTCAAAAGTGGATCCGTTTAAGAATAGAAACATTTGTATAGCAATTTAAGAAGTATGTTTTTTTCCTGTGTCCTCTATGGGACACATTATAGCACATTGAAGTGACTTTCTTACCCAGAAGCATTAAGATAACTCAAAACATATTAAGCTTTTCCTTGAGTAGTATAGTGGTGGCCATGTTTTCATGCCTAGTGATTGAACCTTCTCAAAAAATGTCTGTTATAAATCTAGTTTGGGTTTGTAGGAGTTGAGGTTAGAAAAGAAAAACACTTGATATTGCATAATTCTGAAATTCAGTTTATGCTCCTAATTTGGATAGTATCTAATTTTTTGTGATAGAAAAAATGAGTAGGGATTTTAGGCGCATTGATGAATACATTCAAGTAAGAGTTTATCATTAGCAGTAGGGAAGACTGGACTACTTGGGGACTGGAATATCAAGCTTTTTGCCTTTCTCTTCTGTCTGTTGGTTTGTAAATCTTTCATATACTTATGTCTACACTACCTGGTATTTACTTCACCTCTAATAAACCACCTCTCGTAGAACCTAGGCAGGCAGTCTGAGAACATACACTTGGAGAAATATGGTCCCACTGTTCTAGTTGTTGATAGAGTTGTTTGTTTGCTAGATTTTTTTTTTTTTTTGAGATAAGGTCTTGCTAAGTTGCCACATCTGGCCTTGAACTTGGAATCCCCCTGCCTCAGCTTCCCAGAATGCTGGTATTACAAGTATGTGCCACCACACCTAGCTATTTGGACAGGTTTTGGGTTTTTTGTTTGTTTCTTTCTTTTTTAGTTCTGTGTATTGAACCCAGCGCCTCATGGATGTTAAGCAAGTTCTCTACTGTTGAGATATACCCTTAGGACAGGTCTTTTTGAAAAGATTTCCATTAATGCTACTTTAGTGATATCACAGCTTTTTATAAAATTGACCATTAAGAGGTTGTAACCAAAACTAGGTAATATAAAGATCCACATTTTAGGATCTGTTTTTCTTCTGCATGGGAAACAGTAGTCTGTAATTTTGTGATTGTTTTATGTGTTTCATATGTGTTTTGGCCTATTCATCTGGCTGTTATCTCTGGTTATCTTAATTAACTTGAGAAAGATAAAAATCTGATGCTGGCAAAATTTTTCTTTGCTTTTTTTGTGACAGGATCTCACTGTGTAGTTTAGGCTGGCTTTGAATTTACTATGTAGCCGAGGCTGGCCTGAACTCCCAGTGATCCTCCTGCTTCAGCCTCCCATCCTCCTGCCTCAGCCTCCCGAGAGCTGGGATTACAGGCGTGTGCCACCTCCCCCAGCAAAATTTTTTTTCTAAAAGCAAGGGTGAAGGGGAAGGGGAGAAAAGAATTGAGATGTGTTATGGACCTATATCAACTTGCCACAATGAATTTAATCATTATGTACTGGAAACATGTACTAATAAATTTTTCTTTTAAACGGCCTAACAAAAAACAAAACAGTAGTATCATCTTTGTTATCTTTGCTCTGGGAAGGGAAAACAGGTAGAGATAATAAAAATAATGAATAACGTAAATATAACTAGTTGTATTTGTGATATGGGCTCCCATACGACTTTTTTGGTAACCAATTTATCTTCCTAATTGTTTCTCTAGAGTTGGGAAAGTTAATAATGGTGATGTCCTTTAATAACCTTGGAATAGGGCTGAACATGCAGATATAGCTCCGTGGTAGAGTGCTTAGCCTTTGCAAGGTTTGATTCTGAGTACTGCCAAAAAGTAAATAAATAAAAACCTTAGAATGAGCTGGGCCTAGTCATGCATTCCTGTAATCCCAGCACTTGGGAGGCCGAGGCAGGAGGATCGCTGTGAGTTTGAGGTCAGCCTGAGCTACACAGTGAGCTCAAGGCCAGATTGAACTACATAGTCAGGCCCTGGCTCAAAAAACCAACAGAAAAAAACCCTTAGACCAGTCTTTGAGCCATAAAGTTTCTTGATTATTATTCATAGAGAAATAGAATATTAAAATTAAGTTTGCATTTCTAGAAAATACTAACAGATCCTTGGGGAAGTAAGTTCACACACATTCGTGAATAGCAAGGACAAACTAGCCCAGGCAAATACAAGTTGTAAATATTTGATCATAAGTAATTGTTGATTGGGTCTTAGGTTTATCTATATCAGTGGTGGTGAACCTATGGCATGCTTGCCACAGCAAGCTGTTGGTATCATTGACCGCTCTAAAAGGTTCACCATCACTGATCTATAGCATCCTGTTTTTGTTCATGTAGTAAAAAGTTCTCTTAATCCTATTGTTTTGTTGCAACAAGCATAACTGTTTCTCTTGGGTTGGTTTTTTTCATGTCCTTTGCCAACATTTGCAAAAGGGCACATTTACTGTGAATATATACAGTTTTCTATTGTTTTTATCATAACAGGCAAAAAAAATCGAGGCATGGTGTAGTGAGTTCAAGCCCAGCCGGAACTACAGAGCAAGACCCTGTCTCAAAAAAAAAAACCCAAACAGATGAGAAAAAAATTTTTCATCTAAAAGCTTTAGCAAAATAAGGGACCAGGAATTTGGCTCAGTAGTGCCATGCCTGCCTTGCAAGTACAAGGTCCTGGGTTTGATCCCTGGTGCCAGGAATACAAAATTATAAAAACATCCAAGCCCTAAAATGTTGTTAGCTGTTATTCCCATTCATCCGTCAGGGGAAGTGATGATGAGTAAAAAGCATCATTCTCTGTTGTGATACAGACTCAAGAAAATGGAGAAACTCTAACTTTGATAACATCATAAGACTAACTGATATGAAGGGTGTTCCCTCCTTTTTATTTGCTTTGAAACTTGAAGGTGTGACTAAACTTTTTGAGAGCTTTAGGTATGAGTCACCTTATTTTCTTGGCAAATGTTAGTGTTTATATTTCAGAAATGTGTTTTGGAAAGTATTTTAATGATTTTTGTTTTTTTAGAGGTAAGAGATGATCTTAGTGAGTTTTTATTTTTTTTAATTTTTCTTTATCTTTTTTGGTACTGGGGATTGAACTCAGGACCTTACACTTGGGAGGCAGGTGTCGGCACCACTGAGCTAAATCCCCAGCCTCTGTGAGTTTTTATTTTTTTTTAATTTTATGTATTTATTTAAATTTCTTCTTCTTTTTTTTTTTTTTGGTACCGGGGATCGAACTTGGGACCTTGTGCTTCTGAGGCAGGCGTTGGAACCACTGAGCTAAATCCCTGGCCCCTATTTATTTAATTTTTTGAGACAGGGTCTCACTTTGTAGTGCAGCCCGGCCTTGAACTCACTATGTTGCCCAGGCTGGCCCTGAACTCAGCTCGAAGTGATCCTCCTGCCTCAGCCTCCCGAGTCCTGGGATAGCAGGTGTACACCACCACACCTGGCTGAGTTTTTATTTTAAAGCCTATCAGTATAAGCCAGGTAGATGGGCTTTTTTACATAGAGAGCAAAGACAGTGAATCCAGTTATCTCACAGGGCCTTTGGGAAAATGAATTGATGTATTTGTAAACTGTTCAAATTATGATGATAGGGGCTTTCACAGCTTGATGCTTACAACTGCTCCAGTGCTGCATTAGTATTTGCTGGTAATAATAGGTATTTAGAGGACTGAGATAAGTGGTCAGACATGTTTGGCAGACTTTGTGTGTACACATACGTACATACGTGTGTGTGTGTGTGTGTGTGTGTGTGTGTGTGTTGCTGGAGGTTGAATCTAGGGCCTTGCCCATGCTAAACACAGGTTCCACCCTAAACTACACCCCAGTCTAAGAACAAATTTTTTAAAAATCAACTATAGGACTTAAGTGAGAACCCCCATCCTACTCAGTGCTGGGAATAGAACCTGGGGTC
The DNA here is from genome assembly GCF_053883595.1 of Heterocephalus glaber. Lineage (NCBI taxonomy): Eukaryota > Metazoa > Chordata > Mammalia > Rodentia > Bathyergidae > Heterocephalus > Heterocephalus glaber. Next base: position 18,210,654 of record NW_028258410.1, on the reverse strand, counting down.
TTGAGCATGTTAGATAAACACTCTATCGCTGAGCTACATGCCCCAGCCATTTAACTGGACCTTTATTTCAGTTATTCATTATTTAGGCGGCACTGGGGATTGAGTCCACTTCTTCCCACTGACCTACATCCCCATCCCTTCTTTAAGGTAGGATCTCACTAAGTTGCCGTAGCTGTAATCAAATTTGTGATCATCCTGCCTCAGCCTCCCAGAGTGCTGGGATCACAGGTGTGACCAGCATGTCCTGCTCGTTTTTGATTTTTTGATCCAGGATCTCTGTACCCCAGACTGGCCTCAAACTTGCAGTCCTCTCGCCTCAGCCTCCCTAGTAACTGGAATTAACAGGTGTGCACCATCATGCCCTGCTGTAACTGAGCCTTTATTACACTGGTCTTCACAATGATTCCTAAGTGGGCAATTAAGGTTACATAGCATTGCCCAAACCTCCATGACTGAGACACTTTGAGGACGGCTGATTCACCTTTCCTAGGTTTCCCTATTTGAGGAAACACCATACTGGTTCTAAAGTAAGTGATGAGTCCTGTTTATTAAGACAGAGCCAGTCCTTAGTGTTGAATAAGAGCCATTTTAATGACTTGGGCTTGGGAGAACAGAGGTGTGGGGAGGCAGACTTGAGAATCAGAGCCAGGAAGATGAGCTTAAGCACAGTGGAGGTTGCTTCCTCCGTGTCTGTGATCCTCAATGGCTCCCTGAAGTCATTGCTTTCCCCACTAATTGGTGAGCTTCTGAAGCAGGCCCAAGCCTTCTGGTCTCCAGGGCCTAGCATGGTGCCAAGCACATAAACACTTCTTGCCGTAATTGGACATTGTAGGATATACATTGATATATTAGTAAAGCGTCTTTTTTTTTGCATTAACATAGTGAAGATGCTTCTTGTCACTTTTTAATTTTTTTTTTTTTTAAAGCCAGGGTCTTGCTGTGTAGACAGGCCAGCCTTAAATTTGCTATGTAGCCCAGGCTGGACTCAAACTTGCAGTCCTCCTTTCTCAGCCTCTCAAGTACAGGGATTATAGGCATGCACCACCATGCCCACTTCAGACCTATTTCCCTCTTTTCTCTCCTCCCCTCCCCTCCCCTTCCCTCCCCTCCCCTCCCCTCCCCTCCCCTCCCCTCCCCTCCCCTTCCCTCCCCTCCCCTCCCCTTCCCTCCCCTCCCCTCCCCTCCCCTCTCCTCTCCTCTCCTCTATTCTCTCTCTGGTGGTGTGTGATGGGGGCTACTGGGAATTGGACCCAGTATCTTCACACTGGGTCCTTACACTGAGGTGCATCCCCAGCCCTTTTTTTTTCTTAAGGGTCTCCCTAAATTGCTTCATCTGGACTTGAATCCTCCTGCCTCAGCCTCGCAGAGTGCAGGTGTGCAACACCATGCCTGGTTTAGATCTATTTCTTTTACAATGTGCCTCTGCTTGTATCATGCTTTCATGGCAGGGAACTCAAAGCTTTTCTTGTCTATTTTGCTGTAGATTCTTGGCACCTCCCATGAGATTGTAGTTCCTTTTATGAGAGGGGAAATGTAGATGCTTTTTGCTGGCCGTCAGGGTAAAGACAGCCTGGCTTTGGTACCCAGGCCCTGATGGGGAGGGGGTCAGAGTCCAGGCCTCGCACAGGTTTGAGCTGAGTCACTGTGCAGTCCCTGGGGACGAGTCGAGCCTCCTGCGTCTCTTCATAGGGACATGCCTCAGAGACCTGACAGTGAGGAGGCACATTCTTGGCCATTCTGGTGCTACTCTGTCTCCTGATAATGAGGTTTCTGACAGTGGGCGGTCTTCTTTATTAGAAGAAATCCTGTTGTGCTTGTTTGTTTTTACTGTGGCATGCATTTTCAGATTGGGTAGTTCTGTTTTGTTTCGTTTTGTTTTTTAAAAAATATAATGTTTCTTATATTTGTAGTTTGGAGCTGAGTTTCGGCGATTTTCACTGGAAAGATCAAAACCTGGAAAATTTGAGGAGTTTTATGGATTACTGCAGCATGTTCATAAGATCCCCAATGTTGATGTGCTGGTGGGCTATGCAGACATCCACGGAGACTTACTGCCTATAAATAACGACGATAATTACCACAAGGCGGTTTCAACAGCCAATCCGCTGCTTAGGATTTTTATACAGAAGAAAGGTAAGTACCACTGTTTAGGAAAATTATTTCAGAACAAGAAGTAGTGTATTTTCCCCATTGATGAGATACAGACTTTACCACAAACCTAGTGAATAAACATTTGGTATAAATCTCCTTACTATGTTAATAAGCCAGTAGACTAAAACATTTGTGATATTGCTGGTTTGGTATCTTCATACTTCACTGAGTACTTCACAAATTTTGTTGTTTTAGTTGCTTTAATTTTATTTTCTTTTTATTTTGGTACCGGGAATCGAACTCAGGGCCTCGTGCTTGCCAGGCAGGTGCTGTGCTGCTGAGCTACATCTCTGGCTCAGTTGCTTTAATTTTAACTCCTTAATTTTTTTTTTTTTTTTTTTTTGTGTGTGTGTGTGTATGTGTGTGATTGTTTGAGTGGGTAGTACTGGGGATCAGACGCAGGGCCTTGGCACCAAGACATATTCCACAGCCCTTTTTCTTTTTTTTTCTCCTTCCTTCCATCTATCTATCTACCTTTTGTTTTGTTTTTTCCAGACAGGGTCTTCCTGAGTCTCTAAATTGCCCAGGTTGAGCTCAAACTTGCAGTCCTCCTGCCTTAGCCTCCCAAAGTGATTTTGTTTATTTGTGACACAGGGTCTCGCTATTGCCCAGGCTGACCCTCCTGTCTCACCCTCCCTAGCGGTAGTGATTATAGTGTTTACCACTGTACCGGACACTTTTTTTTTTTTTTTTTTGTACTGGGGATGGAACTTGTAACCTTGTGTTTGTGAGGCAGGCTGTGGAACTACTGAGCTAAATTGCCCCCCCCACCCCTTTCTAAGACAGGATCTCCCTATGTAGCTTGGGCTGGCTTTGAACTGTGTAGCCTAGGCTGGCCTTGAGCTCCTGGCAGTCCTGCCTCATCCTCCTGAGTGCTGGGATTATAGGTGTCTGCCACCACACCGAGCTACCTGACAGTCTTTTAAAAAACACAAATTAGGAATTTATTATCTCTTCACTTCACCAAAAGGATCAGTGCCCATTCCTAAAATGTGGTGAAAAGAGCATGACTTGGGTCAGAAACCCTGGGTTTTGGGGATGACCCACCTGCCAGTGCCACATTTCCTGCTTCACAGACACCAGAGCACAGCTGTTTAATCTCGTGAGTGTCAGTATCTTCGTAGAGCAAATGTACCCTCACTGTGTTGCTGTGAGGGTGGAATGAGCTGAGTGCAGTGCCCTGTCCATAGCAGGCACCCAGTAAATGCCTTCTTTCTTTTCCCATGGGGTATAACTAGTTAATTGTCCAGAGAGTAGGGTAGCAAGTCATGATTTTGGAGGAGCAGAAACACTGTCTTGCAAGAGAACATTTGATATGACCATCTAGCAAGCATTTTCAAATGTATTTTGAGTCTTAAAACTGTTTTGAAATTTTATAGCCTGTGTGTGTGTGTGCAGACAGCCAGGGTAGGGGCCATGGTATGTGCCGTGTAGTCCTCTATAGTAAATGAAGAGCTTGAGAGCCAGTGTGAGAGCATTGAGCCTGATGTTGGGATAATTACAACATCAGTAAGCCAGCTCGGAGAGCAGCCTGAACCGGTGGGGATTACCCTTGAGGATGAAACTTTTTTTTTCTGTCAATTGATAAGCCTTGAATAACCCTTAGGATTTTGGAATTCCTCTGATCATGTATCTTTGCCTTTCTGGGTTTGGATAAACTAACATCCACCCACAAAATACACCTACAGAGTAATTTAATTTCTTTTTTATCTCTTGATCTATTTACAGAATACTTTCACACACAAATTAATTTTCCCAAAGACCCCTGAGATGGGCATCCTAACTCTTTGACGGGTTTGGTGTAAGCAGAGCAGGACTTTGGGAAGAGAGGTCCATCTACTCAGGATGCACAAGATAGCAGTCTTCCCGCAGAGAGCCAGGAGCAGTGGTAGAGAAGTAAGACTAACTGAGAAGCAGCAGTGGACGGAGATAGGAGGGAAACGCCGAGCCGTAGCTCTCACACCTGCTGGTGTGCAGCGGAGGGGCCCAGCACTTAGCCATGTGGTTTTGACCCTGGGGCAGTGTCATAAACCAACAGTTTGGAAGGGCGATGTGTTTGAGCAGGAGTTTGGTCCTAGAAAAATAATCTCATCAGGCAGTGAGTTGGAAATCTCACGCAGGAGATTGGAAATGGTAGGCTGAAGTTTAGGGTGGAAACCAGAGGTGTACGAAAGTCTGAGGAAATATGACAGTTAAACCTTGAGTGTAGATGTGTGAGGGCCAGCTGAAGTGAAGACCAGGGTGGAACTGTGGAAGCTCTGGTCAGAATGCTGGAGAAGGTGAGTGGCAGCTTAGGAGAGAGGAAGGCAAAAGGTTTGAATGGAACTCATCATTGTAAGCAGACTAATTTAAATCATTTTAGTTGAAAAATAGGCCTTTCTTACTAGCAATTATACTTTCCATTAAAAATTCAGCTGCTTGGTTTCGCCACCTGCTGCGCAAGCGCAAGGACCCGACTTCGCTCCCCTGTACCAAAAAAAAAAAAAAAATCTGCTGCTGCTTGATGTATATTCAAGTGTAAAACAACTTTTTAAACCACAGCCACCTGACAGTATTTTGTTAGATCATCCCCTTTGTTACATTATAGGAGTTAAGTTATACCACCACATGCTTTCTTACAGGAATTTTAACAGTTCCATGCCCATGGAATTAATGCTAGTAACATCTTTTTGTTTTGCTTCGTTTTTGTTTTTATTTTTTGAGACAAGGCCTCTCTGTGTAATTCAGGCTTGCCTTGAACTCACTGTGTAGTCCAGGCTGGTCTCGAGCTCAGGGCAATCCTCCTGCCTCAGCCTTCTGAGTGCTGGGATTACAGATGTGCACCATCTAACATCTTTTAAAGGTTATCTTGGGCCGGGGATTTAGCTCAGTGGTTTCGCCACCTGCTGCGCAAGCGCAAGGACCCAAGTTCGATCCCCAGTACCAAAAAAAAAAGTTATCTTATGTTATTTCCTTTTAAAATTTTTATTTACTGAATGGTATGCTTTTTATTGAGACTTTTAAAGATTTTTACTTTTGTTGTTAGGCATTGCAGTTTAGCAATACGTTTATATGTAAGCAAGTGTTTTCTGTGTAGTAGTGGTAGAATGTCCAATACAATGAATGGCCCTTAGAATTTGATTTAGAAATAGGCAATCCATTCAACAGGAAGACTTTCTGTTTTGGGTTTTTTGTATTTTGTGTTTTGTGTTTTGTTTTCCATACTAGGCATTGAACCCAGGACTTTTGCACTGAGTTACACCCCCAGCCCTGCTTATTTTTTCATTTTAAGACAGGGTCTCACTAAGCTGCCCAGGCTGGGCTTGAACTTGTAATCCTTCTGCCTCAGCCTCCCAGAGTGAGGGCATTACAGGCATGCACTACCATACCCAGCTTAGTTTTGAAAATATAAATTTAATATAAATATTACTTAAGCCAGATATGAAAGAGGGTTGGTTCACTAATTCTGGCTTGCAAGCCCTCTGCTAGCTTCCCACTGTGACCACACAGATCCTCTGTGCTTTGGCCTCCTTAGTGTCCCCTGCCCCCATGCCCTCATCACAGCTCTCCTTCTGCCCCTCGGATGGTGAGGTGCTGGTTGTCTGTTTCTGCTTCCCAGCACTGTCTCCGTCTCTTCCCGTGGCTGCCGCCTCTTGCTGTGCTCGTCAGCTCTGTCAGAGGGGCCTCTCCTGCCTGCCCTCCCACCTTTACCAGGCCCCACTGAAGACCCACAGGGACCTTATTTAACATGTGTTAATGTGTTTATTTTCCTTGTTGTTTACTACTGGGTCCCAGCATCAAAGTGACAGACTTACACGGTACACTGTGATTCATCTTGATACTTTTTCTTTTTAACAAAACTGAACAGATGCTTAAGTAGAAAGCTCATTTTTTAAAAAAACCTTAATGAATAATAAGTCCAAATAACTAATAGATAGGGTAGCATTAAGTGTAGTTCCATCTTGCTTAGTTACAACAGCTTCTCTGTTTTCTGTTGATTCCACTTCAGGATCAGCAAGGCAGCAGTTACGCTTGATACAGTACCAAGTGATTTTTCAAAAACAAATTTCAAAACCATTTAAAAATTTAAAACCTTGTGATCTTTTACAACCTGGTACTCTACCAAATAAAGATTGAATGTGTAAGCTACTTTGTAGTCCTACTCCAAGATAGCATTGTTGCATATCCTGAGAAGTCTTACATTTTATAGCAGTTAATTGTTAGTAGAAAAGCCCCATACTCTTATTTCTTGGGCTGTTACAGTGGCAGCAAAAACAAAACAAAAAACCTGGTATCTTACGTTATTTTCCCAAAGAAGATTCTCAGCTCTTTTTCCAGCTACCTTGTTTGGAGGATTTATCCTGCTTTGTTTGGGAGAGGGATAATGGAAGGTACAGAATAGAGTTTTTATATTCAGCACTTTTAGAAAACATTTCAGGGTTGCACTCTTAAAAAACAGCCAGGTTGGGCTGGGGATTTAGCTCAGTGGCACCACGCCTGCCTGGCAAGTTCAAGGTCCTGAGTTCGATCCCCGTACCCACCCATGCCCCAAAAAAGCCAGGTCATTCCTGTAGGTTTGGATTACAGGCAGGGAAACATATTTTTTCAGTTTCCCATCCAGTCGTGATCAGCCCTGTCTAGGATCCTATGACTTGTTAGGAGACAGACACACCTCCTTCCCACACACCAGATTTAATTAGAATGTCTCTACCCAAACTTGTTACTGTATCACTGTTTTTGTATATCAGACAAATGCATTTACTTCTTGGATTTTTGTTTTGTTTATGTTTTTGAGACAGGGTCTCACTATGTAGTTCAGGCTGCCCTTGAATTCATTATGTAACCCAGGGTGACCTTAAACTCGTGGCGATTTTCCTGCCTCAGCCTCCTGAGTGCTTGGAACACAGATGTGCGCCTTGGATTTATTCAGAGGAGTTTGTTAGAAACGGAAGGGCCTGGCTTTAAACTGGTCTCACTTGGAGCATACCCTCACAGGGACATGGCCTCTGTGGCCCAGACACTGACAGCTGGGCAGTGATGTCATCCTTACCTTGGCTTTGCACTGGACATCATTTGGTAGATTGTGTTTGTTTGTTTTGTCTTTTGAGACAGGGTCTTGCTGTGTAGTTCAGGCTGGCCTAGGTAGCTGGCATTACAGGTTTGCACCACTGCACCCCCTAGCTAGGGTGGGCTTAATTTTAAAACAGTCCGACAGATTACATTTTAACAGTGGACTACAAAATACAGTTTAACAAAAGGTATGGCCCCAGAAGTAATGAAAAATTGTGGAATGGCATTTCAGAATATGGCACCATTTGCTCATGGCAGAAACCTGGGTGTCACCTTTAACGCATACCTATTTTTCAATCAGTCACCGAGCTCATTAAAACTGCACCCTAATTATGTTTCGCATTTGTGACTTGGCTACAACACAGCACCGTCCTAATTTACTGCAGTAGCCCTCAAGCCATTCTCCAGCTTGCAGTCACAGTGAGCTGTGTAGAAAAACCAGATGAGATTACCATCATTCTCCCTGAAAATCCTAGGTTTTCTTCCCTGGCTCTGGCCTTGAGGCTAAAGTCTGGAAGCCTCAGCACTTCCCGGGAGGCCCTGTTTCCCTGGTTGGCCATGACTCTTCTCTCCCCCTGCAGTGGGCCTGCGTTAGACTTCTTCATATACCCTCCCTCACTTTTCTCCACATTCTGCATCTTGTGCCCTCCTGCCTGTTTAGCTGCCACTGCTTTTTCAGTCTCAACAGAAACCTCACTTCCCCAGAGAAGTCTGCCTCACCCTGCAAGCCAGCCAGGACCCCACTCACACATGCCTACCTTCAGGGCCTTGGCACCTTTGTCATCATTTAATCACTTGGCACTCTTTGTTAGTTGCCATCTCTATTGAAAGCAGGCAGCAGTCCTGAATCTGTACCACAGAGCACAATACCTGGCACATAGGTGTTTATTAAATATTTGGTGGTTGAATTTTCTACATTGGCAAGTGAAAAGGTCTACAAAATTTGAATGTTGCTTAAAGTGACATGTAATCCTGTTAAAGATGCCAGATCTGTTTCATTTAACCATTTTGGATTAGAATAGAGTTGGCAGACTAAGGCCTGGATGATTGTGTAAATAAAGTTTTCTCTCTTTTTGGTATGGGGGATCGAACTCGGGACCTTGTGCTTGTGAGGCAGAAGGCGGAACCACTGAGCTAAATCCCCGGCCTTTGTAAATAAAGTTTTCTTGGAACACGTCCACACTTAACACCATTATGTGTCACCTGTGGCTACTTCTGTAAGAGACGGAATGGCCTGCAGTACCTAAAGCAGGTCTGTGTGACTCTTGATGGGGACAGCTTCTCAGTGCCTGGGTTAGAGCACTTTAAACAATTAACTTCATTCTTTTCTGTCTTCCTGTGAACTTCAAATGGGGCTTAATCTTGAGGTTTTTCTTTTTGGTACCGGGGGTCGAACTCAGGACCTTGCGCTTGCGAGGCAGACAGCAGAACCACTGAGCTAAATCCCCTGCCCTTCTTGAGGACTCTACCATGGATTTGTTACTGTATTTTTACTATATAGGGATGCTGATGGGATTTATGTGAGTGATTTGATTTTTCAGGTTCGCTTTTTGTTCACTGTAGTTTTTTATTTCGTGTTACCTGTGCCTGCTGCTGAGATGTGGACCCTTCCTTGTTCTGAATGTGTAGCTTAGGACCCTCTGTGAGCTAAGAAATGAGATAACCAGGCTTTTCAGAAAGTTTAGAGGAAGAGGTGCCCAGGGAGGCCCACAGCTTCCTCTGTAAGAGTAACACAAGAGCTTTCTGTGTGTGAGGAAGACATGGAGTTTGGCCCCTCTGAAGCCTTTGAGATAGGTCCTTTTTGGTTACAGGAGCTGAGATTGTTGGCTGAAGGTCAGGCTCAAGATAAGTGAGGCATTGCTGCTTGCGCCTATAGCATGGCTGTTGCCTGAGTCTGGGTTTATATAGTGGAAGGTTGCTATGAGTCAAGTTTGCAAACTCCGTCTCATTCTGAGTTGATCACTCTGAGGTGCACACTCGGTAGAAAGTCAGCCCCAGTTCCTTGTGGACATTCACCTTTACACTTTACACCAACACCCTGCACTCTGGCTTTCTGCCAAAATATTTCTTTTCCCAGTGGCTGGAAACTGATTAGCTAGATGGGAGAACAAAGGTGCCTTTGTACTGGGGCATATTGCTTTTGAGAATTTAGCAGAGAGCATTCAAATGGAGTCTGGACACAATGCCAAATTATGCAGATTTGGGGTTTTTTGGTCAGGTTTCCCATGAGTTGGTATGTAGGCAACTTGATTTTGTTCTCAGTTTGTATGGTCTGGAATTTCCCTTATAAATACTATGTAGGTTTTCATTATTGAAAAATAAAAATATAAATATAAACATGTGAGAAAGTACTTTTCGCTTAGAAGACTAATCTTGTAGATCTTTGGCCAAATTTTGCCAAGACTCTTCCATCAATGGAATTATTTTCAAATCCAAATTATAAGTAAATCCCCCCTCCCCCCAGTACTGGGGCTCGAACTCATGACCTTGCGCTTGCCAGGCAGGCGTGGCACCACTGAGCTACATCCCTGCCCCGAGTAAATTTCTGCTTCAGTAAGAACACAGCATAAATAACTTCATAAAGATAAAAGTGTCCCCAAGCGGGGAAAATGTCAAGAATAAAGTACAGTAATTCCCAACTTAACAAGTTTTCTTCTGGGAGAATTGTTCATAAGTCCGATTTGATCATAAGCCTGACCCTAACCCTGAGCTGACAAAGTGAGTCTTTTGCAGTACACCTCTGAAAGTTCGCAACTTGAATGTTCATAAGTTGAGAACTTATGGTAATGCCTTGTGTTGTACATCTACCTGAAAATAGGTTTTTAAGAATTTATGCAGCATCAGAAAACAGCCCTCCTGTGCTCTGGCACACGTCCCATAGCTGACCTTCATGGGAGTTACTGGCCTGGTAGGGAACCCTGGGTTCTAGTCTTTTCTCCATAACTTACTTTGTACCCTCAGTTCTCTGGTCTGTAAAGTGGCAGTGATGATTGCTTGCCTCCAGGGAGAAGCTCGAGCTCTGCGAGATGGTGGCGGGGCACCCTTTACTCTATGTTGAGACAAAGTGCTAAGTCACTGTGTTGCCCAGGCTGGGCTCACACTGGCTATTCTCATGCCTCAGCCACGGCTTTTACACTGAACTACATCCCTAGCCCTTTTTTCTTAATTTTTTATTTTGAGAGAGCTCACTAAATTGCCTGGGCTCTGCTCAAACTTGCAATCCCCCTGCATCAGCCTCCCAGAGTTGGGGTTACAGACGTGTGCCACCATTCCCTGTTTTTCTTTTATTCTTATTGAATGCTCTTTTTAATCGTTGGAAATTCAGCTTTTAGTTTTTCTCATTCCAGGTAGGTTTTGGGGGGTTTTGTTGTTGTTTAGTGTTTTTTTGTTTGTTTTTGACAGAGTCTTGCTATGTATTCCAGGTTGGCCTTGAACTCAACTATGTAACACAGGCTATCCTCAAACTAAGTGATTCTTCTGCCTCAGCCTTCCTAGTCCTGCGATTATCACATGTGCCACCAGGCCTAGCTCATTCATTCCAGTTTGCTTTAAAAATATGATTTCCACTTTGGTTCCTGTTGTCAATTTCATTTCCTTTTTTACCTCTCTTTCTCTGATATTTCCTTTGTAGACTTCCTTCAGCCACATGGTTTAACAGCATTTGAGGTTAGGTGTCTTGATTTTCCATAGCTTCTATCAGATTCTAAATTAGTAGCTTTAGGAATGACTTCAGGAGATGTGTGAGTTGGGGCAAACAGGTTTTTTGTTGAAGTTATTTAATTAGGGGTTATCATTTTAAAATGGGAAGATTTTTCCCTGAACGTAGGGTTTCTGTCGGGAAGAAAATCTGCCAGGAACTGAGGAGCAAGCAGCTCCACCATTTAAATGAAGCAAAAACTCTCTGGTTTGCAAATTGCTAGCCGCTTGCTCCCTTTTGGTTCATGTCACACTGCTGAAACAAATGGCAGCACACTCTATTGGTTTTCATATAGTGAAGAAAAAGGTTTGAAACCTTATCTCTGCATCTTTCAAAAGTGGAAAAATGAAATATTGAGAAACACGCACTCCCCGAAACTGAGGAAGGGAGTTGATTTGCAGACCAAACTCCCTGAGTATTTCCTGTGTCCACTGAATTATGGTATCCACCCAGTTGCTAACATATACACATATTTGATTTTGTATGCTCTCTCTCTTTTTTGTTTTTGGTATTAGAGATTGAACCCAGGTCCTCACATAATGCTGGGCACATGCTCTATTACTGAGCTACATCTCCAGGCTTTTTTAGTTTTTGAGACAGTTTCTGCCTGGGGTGGCCTCAGGCTTGTGATTGATTCTCTTGCCTCAGCCTTGCAAAGAGCTGGGGTTACAGGCTTGTGGCATCGGGGCTGGCTCCCTCTCCTGTTCTTGGGTTGAATGTGATAAACATGCAAATTGGAGGCTTTTTAAACAAGTGAAGGAAAAATATATTTAAAATAGATGGTTTAAAATGATGTCTATGTCTAAAAATGAGCTTGTAGCCTGTCTGGTATGTACCTGTAGTCCCAGCTACTCCGGCCTGAGACAGAAGGATCATTTGAGCCCAGGAGTTTGAGGCCAGTTTGGGCAACACAGTGAGGCCCTGACTCAAAAAAATGAGTGTGTTAAGTTCTATCAGAATCTCATTAGCCGTATTTGATATTGTTTAATAGTCAAAGAGCTTTATCAAATTTAATTCCAACATTTAGTGATTTTGTGATGTATGTTTGAGAGGGCCCCCCCAGTGTGTTTTTTTCTGGCATGGCATATTTTTACTGTTGTACTGCATTAAGTTCTGATTAGAATAAGTTTAGGTTTAGCTAGTTTATGTACCAGGTATATTTGAGTTGTATCCTTTCTGTGCAAATTAAACTGCAAGTAAATCAGTATTTTTGCAGCATTTCTCTAACTAGTTTGTTTTATTTTTAAACAGAAGAAGCAGACTACAGTGCCTTTGGTACAGACACGCTAATAAAGAAGAAGAATGTTTTAACCAATGTATTACGTCCTGACAACCATAGAAAAAAGCCACACATCGTCATTAGTATGCCACAAGACTTCAGACCTGTGTCTTCCATCATAGACGTGGATATTCTCCCTGAAACGCACCGTAGAGTCCGTCTTTATAAGTATGGTACTGAGAAACCCCTAGGGTTCTATATCCGGGACGGCTCCAGTGTCAGGGTAACGCCCCACGGCTTAGAGAAGGTCCCGGGGATTTTCATATCCAGACTCGTCCCAGGAGGTCTGGCGCAGAGCACAGGACTATTAGCTGTTAATGATGAAGTCTTAGAAGTTAATGGCATAGAAGTTTCAGGGAAGAGTCTTGACCAAGTGACAGACATGATGATTGCGAACAGCCGCAACCTCATCATCACAGTGAGACCAGCAAACCAGAGGAATAACGTCGTTAGGAACAGTCGGACTTCCGGCAGCTCTGGCCAGTCTACTGATAACAGCCTTCTTAGCTACTCGCAGCAGGTCGAACCCAGCTTTGAGCCAGAGGATGAAGACAGTGAAGAAGATGACATTATTATTGAAGACAACGGAGTGCCACAGCAGATTCCGAAAGCTGTTCCTGATGCTGAGAGCCTGGAATCCTTAACACAAATAGAACTCAGTTTTGAGTCTGAACAGAATGGTTTTATTCCTTCCAATGACGTGAGCTTAGCACCCATAGCAAGTGGCACAAACACAGAATTTGAAGCACGTGCTGCAGATCAAAAACTCTTAGAAGAAGATGGGACAATCATAACATTATGAAACCCCTGCGTGAATGTTTTCTGAATCACGAGGATACTGTGGGACATGTAAATGTGGCTAGTAATTAAAGCATATATACCTCTGAACCAGTAATGTGTCGTAGGCATGAGAAAAATAATATTGCAAGCTTAAAATGTCACTGAGATAATTGGTTGATAATTGTTACTCTAAACTTTGGTGGCTCAGAGGTGAAGTTATGTCTAAAACAAAAAGGCCTTTGCTAATGAAATTATGTGCTTTTGCTGTTTTTTTTCCTACGGAGAACTGGATGTTGGGGCACATTCCCCACACTGTGTGAGAGGACTGGATCATTTCTGTTTGAAGTGGTTGCATATTTAACCTGCTATGCAGAGCCCAGTTAATTTTCCCTTTACTTAAATTTTTTAAAATTCTGATGTGAAAAAGTCTGATTCTCTCTTGTGGTACACTGAGGACCAGAGCTTTTATATTCCCCATACTGTGTTTTTCTTTCTTTTTTTAATGTTGTTCCTTTGTTGTTCATTGTAACAAATTGTCTTCACAAATGCATTTTTTCCTCCATTTTCTAAGAAATCAAACCAGCTGGCCAGTGTTAGGAGTTGCTTCCCACATTACTCAGCAAGCACTGAAGCCCCTTCCTGGGCGTGAAGCCATGACAGTTGCTCACTTTGCTGTTGCCGTCCTATGCCTTCTTAGTTACAAACTAACCCTGTGTGGGCATGATGGATGCTTTAGAAGGCAGTTCCTCTTACTGGTGATATAGGAGCCTCTCTCCTTTAGCCTGTTCTTATCCTCATCTTAGTCACGTTGGAAATCATTCCTTTTGCTTTTAGTGTGTGTTTTGTTGGTGTGCTTTTATACTCGTTTAATGAATTCAAGTGGTATGAATCATTTTGGATCAAAAAGGCACCCAAATGAAGAGGTTTTTACACACAGGACAAATATGTGCACTTTTTATACAAAAATGGGGTTTTCCTTCATGGAACGTCTGGGAACACTACCTACACTTTATGAAAAATATGTAGTATTCACCTGTGACAGGTAGAGTTTATTAATTTTATGAGGCTATTTATTATTTTCCAATGCATCCACTTAGGACGAGTTAGGAGTAAGGCTGCTACTTTCATCCCATCCCTGACTTCGCTGTGTTGTGTGCACAAGCACTGCAGTATGCGTGTATATAGAAACTTGAGTGGTATGAAGACCGTAAGTTCCCTCTGGCTTATGGAGAGTTATTTATTAATTTTATGGTAGGACTAGTATGGATACCCTTATAACAATTGTGTGCTATTAAAACAATGAAGATTCACATGATTCCGTTTTGAAGGATGTTTTCTCTATGTGGTAAAATATACGAAGAAGTGAAGTCTTAGTTAAATGATGATCACTGGACTCAGAGGACTTCACTGTTTTCTGTTCTCATTACCACTAAGCATATTCTCTGTAAACTATTAACTGACTACACAACATTATGTGGCACAATGTACTTGTCATATTCACTGAAGTTCTTCCTTTTATGTATAATGGCATTCCAGCTTTAACATTCTGTGAGTCTGAGAAATTTGGCTCTTGAATGGCAAGATGATGTTAGCTGTAGAAAGTTAAATTTCATTTATGATATAAGTGGTGCAGGGGTTCAACATTTTAAGTAAAAATACTTTTTACACACTACCTCTCTTTTTTTTTTAACAAAATTTTAACATTAGAACTTTTCTCTTGGGGAAAAATACTTCAGGGCTTGACTTTTGTACAAATTTTAACTGTAAAGTATAAATTTATCTTGTATCTGTTTGTGAAAATGGAAATCAACGCTGCTAGTGCTTTTTATTTAGTTATCCTGTTAAGGATATATCAGCGGTGTTTTCAACTAATTCTTGGTCATTTAAATTATTGGTGAAATAATTGATTAATAGACATACTGTAAAACCATTAGGTTTTGGTTATTGGCAAGTCTTATGCAGTTACTGCATTTTATTGACAGTCTGAATCAGTTATTTCAAGTACCCCTTAATAACCAAACAGTGAATCCAGTGTAAAATTTTATAGTACTAAATGTCAAGCCTAACTGTGAATTTTGTTCTGTACCTTAAGCAAATTTATGATAATGTTCTCAAGCTGTCAACAGAATATATGTACTTTTGTGAGCTATGAATTTTCTAATTAAATTTTACATGTTATAACATGATTTTTACATGAATGATACTTTGTTTAAACTATCAAATGTCAGTATTTTACTACAATTTTATTATAAAATGTACATTATCACTAAATGAACATTGATTTTAAAAATCAAATTAGCTTTAGTTGGATATTTTTTACAAATAAAAATAGACTTGTATAAAGGCTACTTTCTTGTTTGAAATTACATGAAATGTCACCGCCAAGTATTTACCAAGCGCCTGTTACATAGACTGGGTAGGGTGGAAATTGACAATGTGTAGCAAGATTCTTACTTTCTTAAGTTTTCGTTTTTAGGCAGTGCCTTCCCTTATAGTTCAGACTTGTCTTGAACTGTCTAGCCCAGGCTGGACTTAAACTCAGGATCCTGCTGCTTCAGCCTCCTGAGTGCTGGGATTATAGATGTGTATAATCCTGTGCCCAGCTGCTTCCTTAATTTACAGTTGTTTTAAAAGGTGAACACCTGATTTGGGGTTCTTGTACTGCAGCTATGTATGAGTACAGCAGTGGACTAGAAGATAATTTTCTTTTTTTGGTACTGGAGATTGAACTCAGGACCTTGCGCTTGCAAGGCAAACACGGTGCCACTGAGCCAAATCTCCGGCCCCCCAGAATTAACATTTGAAATAACATTACCACTCTTCTTATACTCTCAAAATATGACTCCTTGCTAGTTGCATGTTAAATAGCTGTAGCTGCCTAATTTTCAGTTCTGGATAAGAACCTGATTCCCAACCCCGTGTCCACCAGGCAAGCACTCTGCTCCAGAGCTACGCTCCCTAGCCAGAATCTGATACATTTGATTTTCAGGAAAACTAAAGTTACAGAAATTTACAAAGAAATACCAGTCCCTCTACTCTGGCTGTGCAGTGTTTAACAGCAACAGACGGAACCACCGCGGGTAGAGTGGCTCCCACCTTTGGTTAGAAGAAAGGCTTTGGACACAGGAGATGTTTGTGTGGCCCTGTGACAGCCTATCCTCTGGTGATAGTGGCTCTGACCTGCCTGCAGGAAAAGCAGTTGTGCCTTCTAGCTATATAGTAGCACCATTTATATGCTATGTAAGTTGTCAGAGAAGACATTTTGGAAACCAAAATTAACTTCATTGTCCGCAGAAGCACAGATGCAAATGTCTGTCGCTGGGTATAGGCACTTAGAAGGTAAACATGTAGGACATTTTTTAGATTTAGCAATTCAAATTTTTAGTATATAGTAGTCTGCCAAATTCTTCCCTGAAAACAAGATTTAGATTTGTTTTGAGGTAGGGTCTCACTATGTAATTCAGGCTGGCCTTAAACTCATGGCAATCCTCCTGCCTCACCCTCCCAAGTGCTGGGATTACAAGCATGCACCATCTCACCTGGTCCTAGATAGATATTTTAAAAGTGAATGTGTTTATCCAGTTACTTGATAATATTTGGTGTATATTTTATAAATACTAAGATTCAGTGGAGTTTGTGTTCTTTTTAAATTTTTTGGCAATACTGTGTGCTTGTATCAAAATCAAGGAATACTGAGCTAGATCCCCAGCATTTTTTTTTCCTTAATTTTATTTTGAGGGCCAGGGATTTAGCTCAGTGGTTCTGCCACCTGCCTCGCAAACGCAAGGACCTGAATTCGATCCCCGGTACCAAAAAAAAAAAAATTTATTTTGAGACATTAATTTGTCCAGGCTGGTCTTGAACTCTCCATCCTCCTGACTCAGCCTCCTTAGCTGCTGGGATTACAGACCTGTGCCGCTCTACATATATACTGTATGTATATATATATATTACATGCTAAAATTAGTTGTTTTTTCATTTATAAAAGCTGTCTTCTGGGAATGAGGTTTATTCTAAAAGAAGTATTTTCTAGAAAATCAAAATTTAATACCCTTAGCATCCAGTTAGTTTAATCCCAAGGGACGGATAACAAAGTTGTTTAATACAGCATTAAGTAAAGATAACTTAAAATTTTTTTTCACTGGGCATGGTGACACACACATGTAATCCCAGGACTTGGGAGGCTGAGGCAGGAGGATCATTGCAAGTTTGAGGCCAGCCTGGGCTACATGGTAAGCTCAGGACCAGTCTGAACAACATAACAAGACCCTATCTCAAAAAACAACAAATGGCTGGGATTTAGCTCAGTGGCTCCATGCCTGCCTCGAAAGCACAAGGTCCTGAGTTTAATCCCTGGTACCAAAAAAAAACCAAAAAAAATTTTCAGTTCTACAAATAATACACATTTATTATCCTTATTAAACAGTCCAGAAAAGGCTAAAGTCCTTGTGGGCACCCAAGAATACTTATACTGTATTTTGTTGTAAAAAAGCAATTAAAGTGGCTTTCAAAAGCAATTCTAATTTACAACCCAAATTGGGACACATTCTTAATAAACTTTTCTCTGTTTTTGCACTGCTGGGGATCGAACCTAGGGCAGTGATGGCAAACCTTTTAGAGATTGAGTGCCCAACCTGCAACCCCAAACCCAGCTATTTATCGCAAAGTGCCAATACTGCAATTAAACCTGAACACTGGGTTGTAGTTTAGGAAAAAAACCAACTTATTCAGTGCATGGCTGCTGGGACAACTTGGCTCACATGCCAATACGTAGAGCTCAGTGCCTACTGCCACATGCAGCACACGGTCCTGGGGTATCAAGAGTGCAGGGCAAGCGCTCGTACCAGTGAGCACATCCCTAGCTCAAAACTGAGACACTTTGGAGAAAAAATAGTTTGTTCTTATTTATACAAGGACAGCTAGCCCAAACGGAAGCTGTCGCGGAGATTGCAACTATAGTGTAATAGCTTTCAAAATTTTAAAAAAAGACAAAACCTATAACCCACTGTAAGAAATGCATTAACAGCATGCATATTTTTTTGTGTGTACATTTATATATATTGAGTTTAAAAAGTAGAACTATGATGTGAAAATTGCTCCTTTCCTTTTCTCTTTTTCTTTTCTTTTCTCCTCTTTCTTTTGTTCTAGTGATTCAATCCAGGGCCTTGTGCATTCTAGGCAAACTTCCATTTCATTTTAAACAAATTCAGTATGCTCAGTTTGAAATACACTCGCACCACCATGCCCAGGTTGAAATAATATTTCAAACCTAGAAATGAGCTGCATTAGCAGTTCAGGTTAGACCCTTCACCCAGATTATACCCAGACCTACTTTATCTGGTGTTCTATATTTGTTTTTTCCTGAACAATCTGAGAATGAGTTACATAGGTCCTGTGCCTTCACCTGCTGTGGATGTAAGCATGTATTTCCTAAGAACAAGGACGTTCATTTATGTATTTCCTGTACAACCACAGTTCAATTATCAAACAAAACAAATGTAGCATTGATACAATACTATCTAAGATATAAGCTGTACTAGAATCTGACCCATTGTCCCAATGAAGGTCTTTTCAGAAAATATTTCCCCAACCCAAGACCCAGTTCAGAATCATGGACCATATTTAGTTGTTAGGTCTTTTTTATTTTTCCCCCAGTATTGGGGATTGAACCCAGGACTTTCACACTGAGCTACATCCACACACATCCACACACATCCACACACACACACACACACACACACACACACACACACACACACACACCCTTTTTTTTTTAAAGTTTTGAGACAGGGTCTCCCTAACTTGCTAAATTGTCCAGGCTGAGCTTGAACTTCTTTTTGGTACGGGGGATCGAACTCTGGACCTTGTGCTCTGGACCTTGTGCTTGTGAGGCAGGCGACGGAACCACTGAGCCAAATCCCTGGCTTGAACTTTTGATCCCCCTGCCTCAACTTCCCAGAGCACTAGGATTACAAGTGTGCACTACTGTGCCCAGCTTTGGATAAATACTTTTGTTGTTGTTGTTTTGTTTTGTTTTTTGTTTTTTGAGACAGGATCTTGTTATGTAGTTCAGGCTGGCCTTGAACTCACTATGGAGCCCAGTTTGGCCTCAAACTCCAGGTTGAGGCCTGGGTTCCTCCTGCCTCAGCCTCCTGAGTTCTGGGATTATAGGTGTGCACCACCACGTCCAACTGGATGAATACTCTTGAGTGTCCTGTGTTTAAGTACATTTCTGGATCCAATGGTTATTGTCTGCACTGACCTGAATCAATGAAGACACCCAAATGATACTCAAGTCTGTAACAGTGAGGCTGGTTTCTGGTCTTGAGTGCTCACTGGGAGGCTTCTGCCTTGGGATTCTGTGGATTCGAATAATCCCAACTCCAACTGGCACACATAAAACATTTTATTAGTTCATGTAAATGAAAAGTCAGGGCTAGGATTTTGGCACTGATACTCACAGGGCTGTCTGAGAACTTTCCACAGTGATGGAAATCTTCCATATCACTCCCTTCAGAGGGGAGTCTCTGTTTGGCTACTGCATATTTGAAATGCTCTTAGTCTTAGTGTCACCAAGAATTTTTAATTTTATGTAATTGTGATGAATTTTTAATAGTCCAGGTAACTAGTGACTACTATACTATGCAGCTCGCCCAGAATCTCTCTCCTTGTCCTGCTTTGCTTTTCTCTTTTAGTTTTTGTCTCCGAGGCAAATTCTCACCTTGTGTGGCACAAGTGGCCTCCAGCAACTCCGCCTGCATTCTGTCACATTAACAAGGACTCAGAAGGAAGCTTGTCTTCCCAGAGCCACAGGCAGCTCTGCTGCCTCTCCTGGCCCTGCCTCACTCACCCCGACCCAGGCCTGGGACCCTGCACTGCCCTGGGTCAGGTGCCTCCGTCTGAACTTGGGGAGGGGTGGTCCCTGAAGAAAATCAGGAAATCAGGTGCTGTTCCTGCAGCATGAGGGGCAGCGAACAAAGAGGGTATCACTTACAGCTTTAAGAGGCATTTGGGTGTAAATTGTTCTTTTAATAAAGGAAGGAATGAAGAGCATAAAGTCCCATGTAAAAGATTAATGGAGGGCCAGGGATTTAGCTCAGTGGTTTCTCGCCTGCTGCGCAAGCACAAGAACCCAAGTTCGATCCCCAGTACCAAAAAAAAAAGATTAATGGGGACAGAGAGCGGCCCTGCATCAAAGGACAAGGGTAAAGGTGGAAATTACCTTTGGGCTGGGTGTTCAGTGTGTGAAGGGAGAGTTTAAAACTCATAGTAGTGACTACATTATGACTGATGTTTTCAGGTATTGTTGCTTATTTTGATTTTATTTAAAATAAATTGTGGGGGGCCGTGGATTTAGCTCAGGGGTGCCACCGCCTGCCTTGAAAGCACAAGGTCCTAAGTTCGAACCCCGGTACCAAAAAAAAAAAAAAAAGTAATAAAATAAATTGCAGGGTATGGTGGTGCATGCTTGGAATCCTAGCACTCAGAAGGCTGAGGTAGGAGGATTGCTGTAAGTTTGGGGCCAGCCTGGGCTACATAGTGAGTTCAGGGCCAGACTGAACTACAAAATGAGACCTTGTTTCAAAAAAATCCCCCAAAATTAAACACATAAATCTGGCACAAATCTCATGTATAAAGAATAAATTACAATATAAACCTCTATCTGAAATAGGAAGCACCATGGGTCTTAGAACAAGGGTTCCCACTTCAAATGCCCAAAGGCCAGAGCAGGGCGGGCGGGGGTGGTAAGCAGGAGACCCCCCCAGCTCCCATGAGGCTCAGCTGCCATTTGGGTGTGTGGGGTCCCCAGACTAGACTCTCAGCTCTTCTAACATTCCAGAGGCTTCCGGGCACCCAGAATTTCATATGCAGTTTTGAAAGCAACACACGGAGCAGTCCTGCAGACCCTGCCCCAGCCTGCAGGCTGTCACCTCGCTGCCCAGGTCTCAGCAAGCTGAGGACCGAGAGTTTTCCTCCCTCTTGGAGTTGCCTCAGAGGGCTGCTGTGAGGACTGCGTGATGAGGGACACAGGAAGGTTTAGGACAGGGCCTGAGGCTTAGCAGGAACTCAGCGAGGGGAAGCTGCTCTGTCTGCTTGCAGGGACTGGCCCAAGGCAGGGACCTGCAGGCCTGGTGTCCTCTAGCTCTGTGACTCAGCAGCGCTCTACCCTGGCCGGAGCACCGCATCACCCACAAATACAGATGCTCGAGCCCCATGCCGCCCTCCTGCATCTGTGCCCCACTGGTGGGGCCAGCACTCGGTATTCTGACCTTAGAGGGAGCCGTGTGTGTGCTCAGTGACTCAGAAACTAAATCATTAACTTGGTAAATACCCGGGGAGCGCAGCCAAGGAGGGCTTGCTTAAGGACACGAGCGTCCGGTGGTGCAGTGATGGTGGCAAACGTGCGTGTGACTGTCCAGCTCTCTCCTGAACTCTTTCTTATCAAAGCTGCTTTAAGGAGCAGGGCTCATCTTTCCTTCTCTTGTTCACAGCTGTATGAAAAGCCATCTTCGACTCCTCTTGTACATATGGTACTATTAACCCACCCGGCATCGTAAGCCTCCATCTCCAGCCCTCTGTGCAGACCTCCCGCTTCCTAAATTAGTACAATCTGGTGTATCAGAACGGCAGCTCTGGCTGAGTGTGGGCACTCACCACACAAGTCACGAGAGGTGTGGAGGAAACAAGCCACAGACAACCCCAGCTGGGCTTTTGTGCTGGGTCATCTGCCAGAAGAATGGACAAGAAAAGCTAGAATTTGACAAACAGTCCAACCCACAGCACAACATTCCTTTTCCATTCAGACTCTTAGCAATGCTTGAACCTATAAGGAAATAGCGTTCCCGGCATTGTTCGTGGCTGAGACCTGAAGCAGCTTATGCCCCAGTGCAGCCATGTGCTTATGGGGCCTGAGTTTTGTTCCCAGGCTTTGTCCCCTGTCAGGTGAGCTCAACTTCAATCCCTGGTAGGTAGCGAGCTGCAGATCAGGTTTTCTCTAGCTTTCAGCTGCTGTCTCTGGTGTGTGCCCGGACTGACTGAGGCAAAAATGTGTGTGCTTAGTGACTCAGAAACTAAATCATTAACTTGCTAAGTACCTGCAGAGCCAGGAGAAGCAGGACCTGGAGGAGAGCCTTAGAGTGCACACCATCCAATGCCAGTGACATGCCCACGAGGGTATAGCTGCACTCAGCCCGTGGCTTCCTGGGGACCTCTGACCAACCGTACAATCACCTGGAATCAGACATTCTTAGCAGTGAGAATCCACACTGGGGTTGTAACAAATGAAGAATCTTGATTTCATTTGTTTGGATCCCCATCTGGGGAAACACTAAAATGTGGGGAAACGTCTTTGACTTAAAATCACACACAACTTTTTACCAGTGGATTTTTGTTTTTTGGTACCGGGGATCAAACTCAGGACCTTGAACTTGCAAGGCAGGTGGCGGAACCACTGAGCTAAATCCCCGGCCCTGACTGGTGGGTTTTTTAAAATGGGGGGTATGCAGTTGTACAAAGGCACATCTGATCTACCTAGATATGAAACTGAGCTTTTGGTACACGCACACATGTGCACACGCACACAATGCCAGACAAAGCTTGAAAAGCGGTTGCAAACAAATCTCACTGAAAAACGGCCGTGGGCTGTGGTAATATTTCAGGCCCCTGCAAAGGGCCGCAGTGAAACCTTTGCAGTGCGCTCTGGACACAGGAGGTTTCTCTGTGCCAGCTGCCCTCAGTGTCTTCCTCCTCCCCTGGGGTGCCTGGCTCATGTTCACAGGACTGTGCCCCGTGGAGCTGATGTGTGTCACCAATAGCTGAGCAGACTGAGCCAACGGAAAGGGAGCAAATTCACAGTAAGAGGAGAAGTGGCAGGGAGCAGAAGAGGGGCTGGAAACCAGCCAGAGCTGGAGCTTCCTGGGCCGCCTCAGCTCCACTCAGGAGGGCAGTCATCTTTGCTGTCCCTCCCCACTCGCTGTGTGGATCCCAGGATAATTCAAATCCCCTTGCTGAGGCATCTCTGAGAACCCACATGGGCAGTTTTGAAACCAGCATGTTTGGCAGAGAAAATATTCATGATTCTGACAGGTGACAGACTTGCTGCCCAAGTGAAGCCGCTGATATCCATCCCTTAATCACAAAAGGACATGAGGGTCGCCCTGCCCAGGGCGGTTGAGTGACAGAGGAAAGATGCTCACCCCAATAATGCTGTGATGTGGGCATTTTCTTTTTCTTTCCTCTTTAGCTATATGAAGACAAACAATGGCTAAGGATGGATAAAATATTTAACAGGGGCCATACATAATTCATCCCACCATGACGCTCATTTCCAGCCCGACGATTTGCTCTCAGTTAGGGGTTCTCAGAACCTTGAACCACTGTCTCCTTGGCAAATTGACATTGTGCATAGTTTTCCTCTTTTCTTCCTAAGCCTAGTTGTTTTTACATTTCTCGTTGGAGTACTCATTCCTAGATATTGTTTTCATAATGGGCAACAAAAGTAAAAAGTAAAAATGTTAGGCAGGGGTTTTTTTTGTTTTGTTTTGTTTTTATTTCAGTCTGGGTTCATTCTGAACCTCAAAGTCATACCTGGTAGGAAAAACTATACTTGTGTATATAAATATGGCTTATGAAAAGTAGAGTGGCTTAGGAATCCGTGTGCCCATAAAAGTAGTATGTGATTCCAGGAGAATTTTAAGGAAAAAAATATAGACAAAAGGTCATCCCCTAAAAGTCACAATTCAGAGGTGACCATTCAAGTTTTTCAGGATATATGCTTATCAGATGTGCATTTTGATAAAAACAGGACCGTCCCGCATAGAATCTATAGTCTGTGAGTGTCCTTTCTCTGTCCATAGAGCTCTGCATCATTTACAGTCTTTACCCTACTTGACCATATAGGGTGTAAAACCGAGAGCTTACTGTCTATCCACTGCTTCCGGCTATTCTACACATTTATTCACATTTGTGAACACTTTCGTAAACACAACTTTTTATTCATTGTCCAATTATTTCCTTGGGAGAATGTCCAGAGCACTTGCTAGATCAAAGCAGGTGCATTTTTTGGAAAGGGAGGCGCTGGTCCACGAACTCACCCAGTTCCCTTCTGGAAATGTCTTAAGTTACATGCTGCTGTAGTGTGTGTCTTTTTCCCTGCAAATACACCACATTTATTATTTTTATGCTATTTAGTCTTGGGGGTACATCTCATTATTATTTTACTTTGCTTATCTTGGAACCACTGAGCTAAATTCCCGGCCCTGGTTTTTTGTTTTTTTGAGACAGGGTCTCATTATGTAGTCCCAGCTGGCCTTAAACTCACTATATAGCCCCAGCTAGCCTCAAACTGGAGGGGATTCTCGTGCCTCAGCCTCCCAAGTGCTTGGTCTAAGTGACTGAGATCAACTAAATTTCAGTCTTATAATTATTATTATTATTATTTTATTTTTTTTTTAGTACCAGGGATCGAACTTGGGACCTTGCTCCTGCAAGGCAGGAGGTGGAACCACTGAGCTAAATCCCCTGCCTAAATTTCAGTCTTTATTTGGCTTTTGCCAATTTTTGTACCAGTGTTCTTTCTCTATTCAAGATCCAATCCAGGATACCGAATTGAATTGAATCACTGTTCATTTTTGCAATGTCATGATATGCAAGCAATTTCATTTGTTTAACAATCCCCTATGGTTGGATCTTTAGTTTATATCAGTTCTTTTGCCATTACAGTGATATGGCAATCATAATTGTATTGATAAGTCATTTTGCATGTGGAGAAATATATTTAAATTCCTAAAGGTGACACACGCCTGTAATCCCTGTAATCTTGGAGGGTGAGGCAGGAACATTGCAAGTTCTACTCCAACCTGGGCAACACAACAATTTAGCAAGATCCTGCCTCAAAATGTAAAAAAATATATATTAAAAAGAGCTGGGGATGTAGCTCAGTGCCAAGGCTCTGGGTTCAGGCCCAGCAGTGAAAAAAAAAAAATCCTAGAAGAGAAATTACTGAGTCAAAAAGCCTATGCTTTGTAATTTTGATGGATTCTTCCAGGTTGCTCTCCTTGAGGGAGGGCCAATTTACACTTCCATCCACAGGAGATGCCAGACCCTGGCTCCCATTCCTAGGGATTTTCACCAATACGATGGTAGAAGAATGTGTCTAAGTATAACTGAGATTGAGTGTTTGGGGTTTTTTTGTTTGTTTGCTTTGTTTTTTTAGACCGAGTCTGGCTATGTAGTACAGGCTGACCTTAAACTCACTATGTAGCCCACGCTGGCCTGAAACTTGCAGCGATCCTCCTGCCTCAGCCTCCCAAGCAGTGGGATTACAGGTGTGTGCCACCACATCCAGCCCTGAGTGTTTTCATATGATTACAGGTTACTTGAATTATCTTTTCCAAGTATCCTTTAATATACCCTATTCATTTGATATTTTCTTAGCAACTTCCAGAAGCCCACTGTATTTAAAGATTACCCTTTGATATAGTATCGGCAAATATTCTTCCCAGCTTACTTTATTACTTTTCTAACAACAAACTCCACTGAGGCAACATTTATGTATATAAAATGTGCTGATTCAGACATAGTGGTGGACACCTATAATCCCAGTGCTCTTCAGGGCTGAAGCAGAAGCATTGCAAATTTGAGCCCAGCCTAGGTAATTAGAGGGCCAAGGATTTAGCTCAGTGGCACCACGCCTGCCATGAAAGCGCAAGGTCCTGAGTTCAATCTCTGGCACCAAAAACTAGAACAGGGTTGGAGACGTAGCTCAGTGCAAAGGACTTTTGTTCAAACCCCAGTACCACAAAAAGAAAAAGTACTGTCAATATACAGTTCTGTGAATTTTGACAAATACTCCCATGTAAGCACACCCACAAGATACAGGACGTTTCTATGGATTGTTTCAGAAGATGCTGATAGGGCTTTTTTGGGGGGGTGTGGGTGGAACCCAAGGCCTTGCACACATGGGGCAAGCACTCTACCACTGAGTTCTATCCCTCACCCTGCACTCTGAGGTTTTTAAATGATTCGCTTTTTACTTCTAGTCTACTTATGCCTTTTTCCACATTTTTCTCTTCAAAGTGTCTATTTTCCAGCCCTACTTAAAGTGAAATAATCTTTTGCTAAGCCTACTGTCTGTTTGTCAGTTTGTTCTTCCATGCTGGGGATGATCCATGGGGCCTCATATGTGCTAAGCAGGGGCTCCGCCACTGAGTTGGGACAAGGACATTTTTGGAAGGCCACACCTCTGTTGCTTTTCTTTTCCCAAGCTTCCTCAATAGGTTTCCATGTGGATGTTAGAATCACTTTCTCTAGACAAAAACCTTTGACATTTTCACTGAGGTCATAATAAATGGATGTTTTAGCCGGGCATGGTGTCACATGCTTGTATCCCAGGAGGCTGAGGCAGGAGGATCACCAAGAGTTGGAGGCCAGCCTGGGTTACATAGTGAGTTAAAGACAGCCTTAACTGCCTAGTGAGACCCTGTCTCCAAAAATCAAAACAAAACAAAGGATGTATAAGGGCAGGGGATTTAGCTCAGTGGCGCCGTGCCTGCCTGGTAAGCGCAAGGTCCTGAGTTTGATTCCTTGTACCAAAAAAAGGATGTCTTACTTAGGGAAGACTGGCTCCCTCAGGATCCCAAATTGTCCTGAACAAGGACACAATGAGTATTTTCATCAGGGGTGTTAGAATGCCCCTCCACTGAGTCCTGAATCTCTCTCTCGTCCTGGCACTTTATCCTAACTCAGTGTCTTCCATGCTGTCTTCCCTTGGGTGGTTGTTCGGGTATATGAAAAACTTTCTCTCTGGAAATGACAGAAAGTGAGTGGGGGTATATGAGAAACCCGATTGGCTATGAATTGGCACATTTTGGAGCTTTTAAAGTTCAAATACTTTTATTTATGTTTGAAATTGAACATAATAAAAAGTCTCTGCCTGTGTATGTTTGAAGAATATTCTAGTCAAAAATGATGCAGAGCCTGGCATGGTGGTGCTCGCCTGTAATCCCAGCACTTAGAAGGCTGAGGCAGGAGGATCACCACAAGTTCGAGGCCAGCCTGGGCTACACAGTGAGTTCAAAGGCAACCTGAACTACTCAGTGAGAACGTCTCAAAACAAAACAAAACAAAACAGGGGCCGGGGATTTAGCTCAGTGGTTCTGCCGCCTGTCTCGTAAGCGCAAAGTCCTGAGTTCGATCCTTAGTACAAAACAGAAAAAGGGCCAGGATGTAGTTCAGTGGCACCATGCCTGCCTGGCAAGCGCAAGGCCCTGAGTTTGGGGAGAAAAAAAAAAAAAGAGATGCTGAATTTTGTCATATACTTTTTTACAATTAAAACTTTTTTAAATTTTTCTGTTTGGATTTGTATAATTTTTCTTTCAGTGCTGGAGGTCAAACCCAGGGCTTTGTACATGCTCTCTACCACTGAGCTACATCTCCATGCTGGACTAATTATTTTAAGAGACTTTCTAATATTGAACTAGTCCACCTGGAATAATCCTCATTTAGTTATGATGTATTATTATTTTCAATGTGACACTAGGTTTTACTTCCTAATATTAAATTTTTTTCATACATATTTATGTTATTTTCCTTTTTAATGTTTATCAGGTTTAATATCAGTTTCCCTTTTCTTTTTTTTCAGTACCAGGGATCAAACTCAGAACCTTGGGCTTGGGAGGCAGGCAGCGGCACCACTGAGCTACATCCTCGGCCCATCAGTTTCTCTTTTTATATTCTCTCAAGCAATTTGAATAAGATTAAATCAACAATCTTTTAAAGATTTTGTAGGATTCCCTTGTGAAGTAATTTGTTCCTGTTGCTTTTGGGGCATAGATCTTTGGACACTTTCTCTTGTTCGCCTAGAGAAATTACTCTCTTTACGTTCACTGTCTCTTTCCAAATTGCATTCTCCATCATTTGTCCATCATTTTTAGTTTCCTCCCTCCCTCCCTCCTTCCCTCCCTCCCTCCCTCCCTCCCTTCTTTCTTTTCTATTTTTTTTTGTATCAGGGATTGAACTCGGGTCCTTGCATTTGCACAGCAGGCAGCAAAACCACTGAGCTAAATCCCTGGCCCTTGTTTTGTTTTTTTGTGAAGGCTCTCACTGTGTAGTTCAGGTTGGCCTTGAACTATGTAGCTCAGGCTTGCTTCAAACTTGTGGCGATTCTCCTGCCTCAGCTTCCCAAGTGCTGGGATTACAGGCATGCACCCTCACACCGGCTTTTTTTTTGTTTTTTTGGGAAGGGTCTCCCTTTGTAGTTCAGGCTGACCCTGAACTAAGTAGCCCAGGCTGGCCTCAAACTCACGGCGATCCTCCTGCCTCATCCTCCCAAGTGCTGGGACTACAGGCGTGCGCCACAAGGCCGGCTATTGTTTTGTTTTGTTTTTGAACTGAGTCTTACTACATAGTCTAGGCTGGCCTTGAACGCACAATTCTCTTGCCTCAGCTTCCTAAGTGCTAGAATTACAGGTGTATAGCGCTATACCTGGCCATATCCAGGTTTTCCCATTTCAAATCTAAGCACAATAGCTTCCTGTGATTGTTCACATTTCTTCTATTTCTGTAGTCATTTTCCCTAATGATTTTTTATTATGTGTATTTGAACCTTCTCTTTCCTTGATTAGTTTAGCTTGCTTTTTCACTTTATTTTTCCCTCCAAATAAGTGATTTGAGGATTTATTCATTCATTCTACTCTTCTATTTTCCAGCTCACTACACTTTGTTTTTATCTTTGTAAATTCCTTCCTCCATCTTCCTTTATCATTTCCTTTCTAATTTTAAACAAAATTTTGTACTTAATATTCTATCTTGTTTACTTATGTAGGGATTTCAACTTTCATTGTATTTGAATCCCACAGGACATGTGCTCCTTTTATTTTTATTTCATAACTATCCCACAATTTACTTTTGCTTCCTCTGCTAGCAGAACCATTTAAGAAAGTTCTTATATATATATATATATATATATATATATATATATATATATATTTTTTTTTTTTATCTCAGGCTGGGCTCGAACTTGTGGCAATCCTCCTGCCTCAGCCTCCCAAGTGCTGGGATTACATGCATGCACCACCATGCTGGCAATATCTTGTGAACATTTCTTTCACTCATTAAATATTCTTCTACAACTCCTCTTTTATGGCTGCATGAAGTCTATATATAAAAGTTACCTTACTTATTTTATCCTATTGTTGTTCACCATTTAAGCTATTTTCTTTCTCTTTTTTTACCATTTTAGCTCCACAGACATTCGTACACAACCATGATTATTTTCTTTCCCTTTTTATTTATTTAATTTGGGTGTGTGAGAGAGGAGTGGATAGTGAAGATAGAACCCAGGGCCTTCACCCTGAGCTACATCCCCAGCCATTTTTAAATTTTAGTTTTTAATTTTGTGACAGCCTGAGATTGAACTTGTGGCCCTCCTGCCCCAGTCTCCCGGAGTGTGGCGATTGCAGGTGGGCGCCAACATGCCCACCTTACAACGGTGATTCTTTTCTTAGGAAAGTTCTTAGAATGTGAACTTCTGGACCTGGAGTTGTGCAGAATTCTGAAATTTTGATCCACATCATCTGACCTCCCTCTGGAAAGGAGGCTCCAAGTTCACATTCAGCTTGGTGTTTGACAGGTGCATGCCCATTGTGGTCAACAGTAGCTGCCAGGCCTTTTAAATCTTTCTTGCGTTGGTGTGTGAAAGGCTGTTTTTAAAAGCTTTCTCGATATGGTGAATTTTTTTTTTCTTCCAGTACTGGGGATCAAACTCAGGACCTTGCACTTGCCAGGCAGGCACCGGTACCACTGAGCTACATCCCTGGCCCTACGATATGGTGAATGTTTGATGAGTAGCCATGAGGGATGAATCAGATCTGCAAATGCCAAGAATGAGAACATCAGAAACATAAGGATGGTCTACTAAACGCTAGTCACCGGCAGCCTTGGGAAAGCAATTCACAACCAACCCAGCTGTCGATTAGCTGAGGGATGAATAAGGGAAATGTTGCCCATTCACATAATGGAATATTAGTTGGCCACAGAAAAGAATGAAGTACTGGTACTGCTACAACAGGGATAAACTTTGAAAACATGCTAAATGAAAGAAGCCAGCCACAAAAAGCCATATAGTATATGACTCCATTCATATGAGATGCCCCGAAGGGGAAATCATAGAGATAAGAAGTAGATTAGTATTCGAGGATTGGGAACTGACAAGTAAGGTGTGAGATTTCTCTCTTGGGTGATATAAATCTAAAATCAATTGTGGTGATGGTTGCATGAATACACTAAATATTCCATGGGGTGGCACACCTTGAACAGGTGGCTTGTATAGTATGCAAATTATATCTTAGTTAAGCAGCTAAAACATGATTCCCAAACTCATTTAAATTATGCTAACTGGGCCGGGGATTTAGCTCAGTGGTTTCACCGTCTGCTGCGCAAGCGCAAGGACCCAAGTTCGATCCCTGGTACCAAAAAAAAAAATTATGCCAACTGATGTGCAGAGATGGCACATGTCTGTGATCCCAGAGCTCTAGGAAGCTGAGGCAGGAGGATAGCAAGTTGGAGCCCAGCCTGGGAAATCTGGCAATTTATCAAGACTGTGTCTCAAAAAGATAAAAATACAAAGGCTGGGGTGTAGCTCATTGTGAAGGCCCTGGGTCCAGGCCTCAGTATGTATCTGTACACACACTATCTGCTCTCTGCCAGGTGCTGGGAACATAGGCATGAGCAGGACAAATCCAGTTGCTGCCCTCATGGAACCAGTACTCTGATGTCATACTCTATTCTATGTCTTTCAAAAGAAAATACTTGTAAAAAACCCAAAACAACAAAACAAGTGGCAGTGCACGCCAGTAATACCAGCTGCTTGGGAGGGCGAAGCAGGAAGATCACAAGTTCGAGACCAGCCTGGGTAATTTAGTGGAACCCTGCCTCTAAAAAAAAAAAAAAAAAAAAGGCCGCAGCCTGCCTCACAAGCACAAGGTCCCAAATTCAATCCCCAGTACCAAAAAAATAAAAATAAAAAGGGCTAGGGATGTAGATCAGCAATGTAGGATGAGGCCTGGAGTTCAATCCCCAGTACTGAAATGAAATGAAATGAAATGAAATGAAATAAAATAAAATAAAATAAAGGTTTCTGAGACATCAGGAAATCTACTGGCCTCTAATTGACATTTTTAGAATAGTAATTTTCGTGTAATTGGAGCGAGCTGCTCAGAATGTGCATTTTAACCAAGTCCCGGGGTGGGGGGTGGGGGGGGATTGTCACTCCCAAACTCCATTCAGGTCTGGGAGTCAGAGTCCACCCTGCGTCAATGGCAGAAACTTCCCGAATTACCCTGGTCAGCTCCTCTCTGCACCTCAGGGACAGTCTGGGAAGTGGTGATTGCCAGTCCCACTGGGCCGGGACTGTACCTTCTGTGGGACTGGCCACCTGGAGAGCTGCCTATTCACTGCCGTGCACCTCGCCGTTAGCTGCAAACTCTTTTCCTCGATTCCAGGTGAAATCCACTTCCTCTGAGCAGTGCCTCTGTGTTTGTCTTCTGTTGCTGCCGGACAAATCTCCGCAAAATTAGAGGCCTGGCCCCACACACCGGCCCGGGGGCCAGGAGCAGTTACCTGGGCCCCTGGTGCTGGTTTGGACCCGGCCCGCAGCAAGGTAGTCGTTGGGGCCGCCTGGGGCTCGGGCAGCCTCCAGGCCATGCACGTTGAGGGTAGAATTTCAGGGCTGTAGATCTGAGGCCTCTGCTCCTGAAGCACCTGCAGCTCCGTACCACACGGTCCCACAAAGTCACCGGAAGGCTGCTTGCTTCCCCCCAGGCCAATGGGAGTGTGTCTGTCGGACTTCTTCCATTTATGATTTTCTCCATCTGTTTTAGAGGGTTTGCTTGGTTAGATCAGCCCTCCCACCTCCAGGATAATCTCCTTTGGTTTATTCCAAATCCACTGTAACCTACTCTCCCAAGCAACAATCCATCTTATCGCCTGGTCCTGACAACACAGCATGGGTAGATGTGATACAGGATATGTCCACCAGGGGGCAGGAGTGCGTGCGTGCATGCGTGCCTGCGTGCCTGCGTGGATGTGTGTAGAACCCAGGGCTCCCTTGTGTTGCTAGGCAAGCAGTCTGCACCAGCTGCACCCTTCAGCCCAAGGGGGCAGGAATCCTGGGGCCGTTCTAAAATCCGGGACCCTCAGCCCCACGTAGTACCGTGCTGTGGGCATCATTCACGTGGCCGGCTGTGAGTGGGCCCTGGAGCTTAGCAGGGACCCACCCGCAAGGCCACCAGGTGACTGTCTCCAGTGTGGTGTCGCTCTGGCCCGAGGGGAGTCTGTTCCTTAGAATCCCCAGGATTTGTTGCATCCTTGCTCCTTCGGGGAGCCCAAGCTTTCCAGGCAAAGCGCGCTAGCCCCTTCAAACTGGCATCGCGTGGCTGCCTTTGAATTCACGTTGACTCACCAGATAGCACTGAATGCATACTTGGTGACAAGTGCTTTGCCTGGCAGTTTCACTGGTCACATTTTTGTCTGACCATCTTCTCCCTCCCTTTGATTTGTCAATATTCCACTTCCAATGTAGTATTTATGCAGAGTCTGCTCACTCTCTGCCAGACAAGCAGCTTACATAGATGGTCTCGGTGAGTCTTGGTAACGTTGCATCATACCACTGCACCAATGAGGAGACTGAGGCACAGAGAAAGAAAGGGACTCTACCAAGGGACACCTACACAGCGTGTAGGTGGGGAGCCAGTATTTGAACCCAGCCAGTGACATCTAGACCCTCTGTGGCAGCCACTACCCAAGCTCCCTGCCAAGGCTGCCCCTGTAGCCCCAGAGAGGCCTCCCCAGGCCCCAGGGACATTCGCTCTCAGCTCTTTGAATTGTGTTCATTTTTAAAAAAATAAACATCCTCATTCTTACTTGCTTTTCAGCAGGTATGTTATTACATTGCTCCAAATTGAACTCAAAGTCAACTAAAGAAATCTGTCATGTGAGTCGCTGAAAACAAGGTTTCCCATATCCTCATTAAAATAAAAATATTTTTTGTGTGCTAAATTTCACTGTGTTTGTTTTGGCCATTGTCACAACCACAGGCCCCTGACAGCCTTTTGTTTGTTACTGATATGACCGTAGGTTTCATACAGAACAGCAAGTCATTTATGAAGTCCTTATTGTACACACAGCACTGTACCGCATGCTTCAAACACAGAAGGGCCTTAGAGTCCTGATGAACAGTGATACAGGTTCTCAAAACAAGAAAATAAGTATGTTCAAGTATCTCCACTAGTCTGCTTTTCAGGAACTCCAGACCCAGACAGGTGTCCTCTCAAGAGAAGCTTCGGACTGCAACGTGTGGTGAGCCACAAATGGCACCACAGGGAAAGGGTGTGGGAGGCTCTGCACCCTGCAACACAGGGTCCTCCACATGTGTCTGCGGGCTACTGGGGCCTACTCGGGAGCCGGTGGGGCAAGCAAGGCACTTGGTGCACCTCAGGGAAGGACAATCCACTTCACAGTCCCCAGCATTGCCTCCTGGCCCTACTCGATGGGCTCCTATTTGTGACTTGGAGCTCAAATAGCAAAGCAGTTAAGAGACAGCCGGGCAAGGGGTATCAGGGGTGAGGTCTCTGAACTTCGTGAGTGCAGGAGCACTGGGGAGCCATAGCAGGATTTGGAGCAAGAAGAGAGATGACTGGCGTGCCCATGGGGAGGCAGTGAAATAAGCAGGTTGGCAGGGGCCCAAGGGCTTTCCCCATAGGGTAGGCTCGAACCTGGGAAGCAAAAGGGGAGGGGTGGCTTTGGGAGGCGGCACGGTGTGAGGAGCAATGTCCCAGTTTGCATTCGGCTCAGTGCCTCAGTTTCTCCATCTATAAAATGGGAGTTATGGCAGGGCTACCCCACCGCACAGGGTGTGGAAAGAAGAGAGAAGAGAAGAGCGTGGCACCGCACGGATTAGCAATGAGACCCAGCTGGACCACCCTCCCGCCGAGGCCACAAGCCAGGCCAATTAAATCGCAGTCTCGGGTGGGGTTTGGGCCTAAGTAGTTTCCACAACATCGGGGAACTGTGGTTGGTCTAGAACCCTGCTCACCTGGGGCCTGAGGTGGGAGAAGACGCAGACAGAGGCGACCCTAGAGGTGAAGCCAGGCGCGCGTGGGTGCCAGGGTTGCGGCTGGGATTCAACTGGGAGCTCGGGGCCTGGCAGCCACAGTACCCCCAGGCCCAGGGTGGGCTGCAGCGGCCGCCTGCACCCGCCAAGGCCTTCAGAGCAGGCGGCCCAAGGATCAGCTCCGAGCCCCGCTTGGGCGCCAGGGGGAGCTCGCGAGGACGCGCCACGGCTCCCTCCCGGTAGCTGGTTCAAACTGGTTTGGGCAGGGTGCGGCCTTGGCGGGCTGCATTCCAGGCCTCAGACTGGCAGTCCCTGCTGGGGCCTCCCGAGGGCTGGGGACCCAGGGCAGGACCATGGGGGTCAGCGCCCTGGGTCAGGAGCCATGCACCCCTTCGAGGCTGGGGAGGTTTTTGCAAATTTAGTCCTCTTTGTTTAAAACCATTTCTGTAGCAAGGTCCCTGGATGATGCTGGCTGTGAAATGAAGCCGTCGGTGGGGGCCACTGTCAGACTTCGGGGTGCGTCAGAATCAACTGCAGAGCTGGTTAAAGGGGGGGGGGAGCCAGCGTCCCCCCACCCCAGCCCCCAAGACTCCCAGTCAGAAAGTTTGGGGTAGAGCTCCGGGCTTCTGTGTTTTTACTAAAGTCCCTCAAAGGCATAATTGCACGTTTGGAAGAAAAACAGCTAGAAGCCGAACGACTGTCAGCCAGGTGGCCCGGGGGTGGGGGTCTGGGCAGGCTGCATGGCGATCCCGTGCCATTTTGTGAAGTGTTATAACCAACATCAGCGGAAGAAATCAAACCTCAGAAATGTTAGACCACTTCCCACTTTCCTCTCCCACCCTGGATGTGAGCAGTGTCCTTCTGGTGTAGCTTTCTATGTTCACCCCACAGGTCTGTATCCATAAACCGTCCAGACTGTGGGTTTGCATGTTTTAAAGACGCTGTTCATGGCAAAAAGCCCTTCGGTGACCTCCGTCCCCCAGCCTGTGTTTCTGACCTTTGTGCCTGGGGTGGTTCCGAGGTCAGTTCTGGCCTCCTCCAGCCAGGCCCCAGCCAGCGCGTAGGCCAGAGGGGCTGCGGCTGGTTCCAGGTGGATGTGGGAAGCACGAGAGCCTCCCGGCATTAGGAAGAGCCACCCTCAGTGGCCAGGTGTGGGCTCAGTGAGGTTTATAAACCCCTTTTCCTAAGCACCTGAAAATCAAGTGTTAGCAGGAATTTTCCAGGAAAGGACTCTGGCCAGGAGACCTGAATATCTGGGTGGGGATACTGAGAAATGAGCACCAGGCAGATATGGGAGTAGGAATCACACAGTGATGGATTCCCCAAAAGGTGGCTCAAGTAGTGTTTAGACCCCTCGCTCACTAGGATAGAGACCGCCTGGCCTAGGTGCACCCTGGGGTCACCAGGGAACCTGAAAACTGCCCGGGCCCGGGGGTGTACCTTCGTCCTCGAGCGAGAGGCCCTGAGTTCCAACCCAGGCACCAAGTCCCTTCCTGGGGATTCTGGCTTAATCTTCAGTCCCGCTTGGGTTCCTCATACACAGCGGGCTGGGAGCCACTGCCGGATGGGAATCCGATGGAAAGGAGTGAACGACACCAGTGATGCCTGTCCTTAAACTTGGCTGGATGTTGGAACCCCTGGGCAACTTCAAAATTTACCGATGCTCAGGTCTCAACCTTAAGAATCGCGCGTGGCCGAGGCGGGGCCCGGGCTTTGGAAGTTTTAAAACAGCTCCAGGTGCCTGCAATGTGATTTGCGAACCACCAGTTGACCTAGTAGAGCTGGGGGTGCAATGCTCCACTACGGCCACTGGGTGGCGCTGCCCGCCCAGCCCTAGTTCCGAACGCAGCGGGCCGCGGCCGCAGGGCGCGCACCTGCCCCGCCTCCGCCAGGCGGGCCTCGGGGCCTGCAGCGGACCGGGGGCGGGGCTCCGAGGCCTGAGAGCGGCGACCGACTTCTCAGCAGCCTCGCCTGTCCGATCCCGCCAGCCTCCTGATGCTGCTCAAGGACAATGACCGGCCTGAGCCCGTGCCCAGTGGGGTGCGCGAGCTCGCGCTCTTCCTGACCCCCGACCCCGGGGCAGAGGTAGGGGACGGGGCGGGGGGAGGGAGAGGTCTCGAGGTGGAGCTCTGGGTCCCTGAACCCAGATCGGGACTTGGCTTCCCCGCAGCATCCTGTCGCGCCAGGAGTGGGGTGGGGGGCGAGGGTCGCCCTTCCGGAGCCTGGCTCCGGGGCCGCCCGCAGATGCGCGGCAGGTCGCGCCCGCCCTCCTGCAGCGGACGCCGGCGTCCCGGGGGCGCATCCTCTCCTGGGCCGCCCAGGACGCCGGGCCCAGTGCGCTCCGCACTGCTGCCCTAGGCCAAGTGGCGCCTGGGGGCCGCCGACCCAGTCCTGCGCCCTCCCCGGAACCAGGCGGATACGCGGGGGCCGCGTGGGTGCCAGGAAGCCCCGAGGTCGCGGTTGCTAGGAGGAAAATACCACGTCTCTGCCTGCACTTTCTATTTTAGAAGCATAAATAAAAAGTAGATCTAAAACTAGACTCTTTGCTTCCAGCCAAAGGCAGTCTGTTGACAACGCTGTGAAAAAGTTACTTACCCAAGTTCACTTAACAGTTACTTAGGGCCCCAAGTCAACCCATTTATCAAAAAAGCTGTACAGAAATATTTTAAATAGTGAGCCTCCCTCTCTGTCTTTTCTCCTTCACCCCAATGCCAGTTCCCAGAGAAAACCAGCATTGTTTGGTGTACATCGTTCCAAACGTTTAAAAATGCATTTAGAAATGTTAGAGACTTGATATAATGCTTTACTCAAAAATAGCATGGTCACTACCGGTTGGTAGTGACCGCTAATGGTAAAGTATGGGACTGCTTTTTCCTGGTGATGATGTTTTGGAAATAAAGTGCTTGATGGTTTGCGAATATACAGAAACTGCTGAATTGTACACTTTAAAGGTGGATCTTACAGTGAGTTATAGCTCAGTTTAAGCAGTAACATGGACAGATTTACGAGTCAGTGTATAAGAACTGCCTATTGGAAATATAGTGGACCCTTGACTTACGAACTTGATCTGTTCCCCAGGGCTGGTTGTAACTCTAGTTGGTTGTAGGTCAATACAGCTGAGATTTGGATGTTTCCCTGGGAACACACTCTAGATAACAAGAGGCAGATGAATCTTCCATTAACCTATTTAACCCACATTGTTCGAATGTTAGGCCGGTTGTAACTTGAGGGTCCACTGTGTAAGTTAAGCCACAAGTGTGAACCTCCTGTGTAATGTTAAATGCCCTAGGAACCACATGGGAAAGAAACAGGTGAAGTTTCACCATGTTTAAAATGACTATCTAGGGTATCCTTTTAATATGCAATCAATGTAATAATGAAATTTTAATTCTTTCAGCCAACCTTTTGGAATCAGTCTTTTAATACTGAACTTCCGACACATCTCTGGACCGGCCACATTTGCGGTACTCGGTGTGGGTTGGTGGCTTTGGTGTCACAGCCTGCTTTTGTCTCCTAGCTTCCGTGATGAGGGAACACTCGCCTCTGTTTCCTGAGCACACTGTGCCAGCGGTGTGCTGCTCCGTTCTTGGGTTGTGTCACTGCGGTGCGGCAGTGACCTAGGGGCCAGAATATTGTTCTCCGATTTTACAGCCCCACAAGCTGAGGCTCTCACAGAACCATGGCATGGAATGGATATAGAATTTATGAACTCTTTGTGAATGGTTCAGAGCTGCTGCCCTCTGCCAGGATGGACCCTGCAGGAGGCCCAGCCCCTGATGGTGGCTTGGTCTGCTGGCCCAGTGGCTCAGGGATGGGTGTTAATGTTATCTTCCGTTTTTCTCCGGTTTGAACCTCGTTCGTGCATCTCTTGTTCTTTCCCTTGCTCTCGGCAGCGGCAAGAGTCTGGGCCCAGTGGCGAAAGCGCAGCTTCATTTTGTCTCTGTTAGGGGCCTCTTCTGAAGAGACTGTGTGTTAACTTTGTTTGCTCACTTGGGGCTCCTTTAACTTGGAAACAGGTTGGCTGGAGCTCATTTGTAAGGGACATAATGAGGAGCCCCAACTCCCCGTGGCTCTGTGCGGCAGTAAAGTCACTCGGAGAGCTTGCTGAAGTTTATTTACCAAAAGAAGCAGACACTGAGCCAGAGCAGAGGCATGTGCAGCCTCTACTTAAAGCTTAATTCATTAGCAGGTCCCCAAGCTGGAAGTGTTTCCAGGTGGGCAGATGAGCTGGAAAAGGCAAGCCTGCTTCGGGCATGGGCCCAGGCGGCAGGGCCCTCCCTCCCAGCTGTGGCCACGTTGGGCTTCTGAGCAGACCATCTCAGCTCCCGGGATGGCCCAGGTGTCCTAGTGCAGTGGGACCTGCTTCACACAACACCGGGAGTCCCTGCTCAGTGCAGGACCTGGAGACCCCACAGGCAGTGAGACATGGGGCCTCTACCCTTGTGGCACTGAGATGCCAAGCACGGAAACCTGAGTCCTCTGAGTTGTGATGAGCGCCCCAAGGCACACCAGGCAGGGGTTGTTGTCACAGCTTCTGAGAGTGTTTTCAGGTCGAGGCTGGGGAAGCCTCTCTAAGGAAGCTGAGACCTGAGCCTGAATGGTAACCGCCCAGGAGGGTGAACAGGAGGTGACTGCCTGCATGTGGTGGTGATGGTGGGGTTGTCCTTTGAGGGTGGGCCTCAAAGCATGAATAGGAGTTGGCCAGCCCAAGGAGAAAACATGGCCAGCAGAAGGATGGCCCTTGCAAAGGCTCTGTGGTAGGACAAAGCAGGGTTTCTTGGGGATGGAGAGAAGAGCAGCTGGTAGGAGTGTGACCTGAGACATGTGGCTGGTGAGGTCTGCAGAAGCAGTGCCCTGGCCTGGCATTGCCACCCCCAAACAAATTACTATTTTCTCTGTCTGTGTCTCTCTTTTCCCCGCCCCTCTCATATAGCTTGTGTTTAGATGTCCCCCAAGCCTCAGGCTTTCTCATAGGATGCTGAATCTAAAGTGTGTGATTGATTCATGGTGGGGCTAGGCCCGAGGGCACCAGGGTTAAGATCGTTGAGTGCTAAGATGCTGTTAAGGTTTCTTATTGCCTTTGCTGTGTTCGCTGCCATGAACCATCTGCCCCTCCGCCATGTGCCTCCCTGCCTTGGAGTTAGCCAGTTATGGACTGAAACCTTTGCAAACTGTGAGCTAAATAAACCTTTCCCCTTTAACTTTAAGTGTCAGGTATTTTGTCTCTGCAATGAGAGAAAAGTAACTAAGACTCTCATTGAGCTTCCTCTTCTGTGAAAAGTTTCAGGGGCGATCCTTGGAGGTGCCTCACAATGGCAGGGACAGTGATGTTTCTTCTAGGCGGAACACTGGTGGCCACAGTCTGAGCAATTCCTTGCCAGGAGGACCCAGATTTCCCTTTGGTCTTGAGCTGAGACCTGGACAAGTTTAGCCTGGAGGCGGGGCTTGTGGCTTTCCTGGGAGGAAGGGAAGGAGGGTGGCATAGCCTCACACCCAGGGCCTTCATCCAAGTGAGCAGTACTGAAGCGGAGAAGCATCTGAATAAAGTCCAACAAAGTCTTTGGGAGCCAAATTTGAGCCACAACATGTGATGTCATTGTAGGAGAAGACCAAAGTTAAACATTAACTGCAAAGCACAGTCACTGGAGTGTCCTGAACTGAAACAAAAATAGGTATAAAAGGCCACGTGAGCGCCTAAGAAATCATTTGCTCTGTGGAGAGCTGCTGCTGCCACGGTCAGCTTTTATGAGCTAACTGTCCCAGGGATACAGATGAACATTTTCCTGGAATTACAGACAATTTTGTTGACTGGATCTCCCACCAAGGTTGGACTTGAGTCAAATTGAACAACTTAAGCTGATCGGCAATAAGGTTCAATATAAATAGAGGAATGGAGAATTATAAAATCAGACCCCAACCTTTTCATACAGTTTAAAAAAGGGTCAGAATATTTGTCTTCACATTTTGGTAGAAACTGCCTGTATGAAGAACATGGCTCTTGATCGCCATGTGAATCAAATTTTCAGCAAGGTCAGAAGTTGTATGTACTGTACTGGAATGTGGAACCCAGAATTCTAGGTTCTATTTCCCTTACCAAAACTTGAAATTGAGGCGCTAATGAGTAAGATTTGAGCTCAGACTTACAGCCCTTTCCTTCCAGGAAAGAAGCAACCAGAACTGCAGTGGGTGTGGACAAATATCCCAGAGTGCATAAGAGCAACCCTCAATCATGGAGAGCCCAGGAGCTCATTGGAGGACCTCCAGGCTGAGTGTTAAAGTTCTTGAAGGACAACTTGTCTCAAAGTTCCGGTCTTGTGATTAAGACTAAAACCAGTCAAAGATCTAGGGATCTCGTGAACTGGCTCAAGAGACACAGGCTCACGATGGAAAAACAGTGGAGCCAAGGTACTTCAACACCAGGGGCGAAATTAAGTCAGCTCTGGACAACGCCATTGAAGTCGTGAACCTGACCAAAATGGCCCAGGATTACCTGGTGGTTGCCACGGCTCGGAAATCATTCCCCAAAATCGGATCTATCAGATCTTCAAGATGAACACCTACAATGCTGGTTGGATGGTGCCAT
Source organism: Heterocephalus glaber (assembly GCF_053883595.1). Taxonomy (NCBI): domain Eukaryota; kingdom Metazoa; phylum Chordata; class Mammalia; order Rodentia; family Bathyergidae; genus Heterocephalus; species Heterocephalus glaber. Next base: position 18,170,006 of record NW_028258410.1, on the reverse strand, counting down.
CATCGCCAGTATGGAAAACGAAACACCATTTGTGGTTTGGCCCTGCGACCTTGGGAAAGACCAACTTGGCGAGGCTGCTGCCCATGATGTTCCCTTCTATGGCTGGGTCAGGTGGACAGCTGAAGACTTTCCCTTCAAAGATTGCCTCCACAGGAGGATCATCTGGTGGGAGGAGGGAAAGACGACGGTGAAAATGACGGAATCCGCCAAGGCCATTCTGGGGGCAGTGAGGTCCTCGTGGATCAGAAACGCAAAACCTCCCCCAAGCGGAAGCGACTGCCGTCTTCGTGACCAGCAACACCAACATGTTCAGGGGGATCTTGAACACCAGCAGCCGCTCCAAGACCGGATGTTTAAATCTGCTTAACGCCATTGGGGGCCTGACTTAGCAAACTGACTAAGCAAGAGGTCAGACTTTCCGCGGGGCCTCTGATCACATGACTGACGTGACCTGAGGGCTTTGCCAAGGAGGCGGAGTCAAGGAAGGACCCGCCCCTTCCAGCCCGGTGAAAACTCGCGGGCTTTCAGTCGACTCCGTGGTTTTGTCTGTCTGCTCTGTGTTTGGGAGGTATGTGTCAAAATGTCCAAAACGTGAGGCTGGAAGTCATGAAATACCTCTGGAAAGGTTGTGAACTCATAAATACGTATGTCAGTTAATGTGCTTTACATCGAATTGTTACAAGTGCTTTCCATCAGAAATATGGCAAAAGTACTTGCAGATGGAAAAATTCCACAGAGGAATGATTTCTCACACACTCGGCTTTTTATACTTTTTTTTTTTTCTGGTACTGGGGATTGAACTCAGGACTTTGTACTTTCAAGGCAGGCGCTGTGCCACTGAGCTAAATCTCCAGGCCACCTATTTTTGTTTGGGTTCATGACGCCACAATATGATTCAGTGGTTAATGCTCAACTCTGACGTCACATGTTTTGGTGTGAACTTTGGTTCCCAAGGTCTCGTTACAAATCCTGCTGATGGAGCATCCGGATTCCTCCTTCCTCAGTCGCTCGCTGGTCCAGACCCAGAGCAGCTCAGGGCGTTGAGGTGGGATCCAGCATTCTGATCTGCTTGGTTCAGTCTACCTAGGTTTGTTCAAATGGAGAATTTCCTTGGAATAATGCATTCTTCTTCTTTTTTTTAAATGGGAAGTCTAGTAATACTAGGCCTATTTCCTTAGTTGTAGCACCTTTTGCATAGTCCCCACTGAACCCTACTATCCCAGTTATGATTTGGATGTGGGGTGTCCCCCAAAAGCCTCGTGTTTGGAAGGTGCCTGAATCATGGGGCGCCATACTTACCAGTAGATTAATCCGCTGATGCGTTCAGAGCTGAGTGTGCTGCTAGAGGTGGGGTCTGGGAGGAAGAGGCTGGTTCCTGGGGGTGTGACCCGAGGCTGGCTCTTCCTGTCACACACTCTGCTCGCTGACCGCTGTGATGTGAGCCGTCCTCCAGGACAGACCCTTCCATCATGCCGTTTCTGCATTTGAGCCTGCCAAGTGCAGAAATGTGAACCAAAATAAATCGGTCGTCCTAAGTTTTGAATGTCAGGTATTTTGTCCCAGTGACAAAAAGGGATTAAAACACCCCCCGCCAATAGAGAAGCTGTTGTCAGTGACTTTCTACCCTTGTACTTGAACTTTTTTTGTTGTTTTTTTTGGTACTGGGGATCGAACTTGGGTCCTTGTGCTTGCACAGCAGGCAGCCAAAACCACTGAGCTAAATCCCCGGCCCAGGTTTTTTTTTTTTTTTTTTAGTCAGAGTCTTGCTATGTAGTCCAGGCTGGCTTTGAACTCGCAGTGATTCTCTTGCCTCAGCCTCCCAAGTGCTGGGACTACAGGCATGTTCCACTACACTTCTCGAGAGATTGTCTCTGTGGAATGTAAGATTACTCTCACGTCTGACCTGCAGACACTGTGTGCCTATGGGACACCTAGCCTGAGTCTGACCTTGTGAGCTGCTGGTCCCCTCTGGACTTGCAAGTTTGAGCTGTGGGTTACAGGTCTGTGGGTGGACTGCAGGGCACAGTCTGTTCTGTCTCAAGAGATATAGTCCTTGTGAGCTTATTGCTCAGACCTTTGTGGAGCATGGGCTGTGTGCGGGGCCTGGGTGCTACGTACAGTGCCTGTCCTCAAGGACCAGTGTTGCTATCGAGAGCTGAGCACTCCAGTGAAATCAGAGCAGTCAGTGCTCTGTGTGTGTGGCTTCCACAGCCACGGGTTGAACCAATCATGGATCAAAAATATTTGGAAAAAATAATGTGGCAACAAAAACAACACAAACTTTTTTTTTTTTTTGGTACTGGGGATTGAACTTGGGACCTTTTGCTTTTGAGGCAGGCAGCGGAACCACTGAGCTAAATCCTCAGCCCACAAACTTTTAAAAATACAGTATAGGGATGGTGGGGGTATATCTCAGTGGTAGTGTGTCTGCCTGGTCTGCCTGAAACCATGGGTTTAATCCCCAGAATTAGAAAAGGAAAAAGCAGTATAGTGGTACCTCGGTTTGCAAACTGAATTCTTTCCATGATCCTGCAAGTTCGTGAACCGAGGTACCACTGTCAAACAGTTGTTTACGTAGCACTTACTTTGCATTAGTATAAGTCGCCTGGAGGTGATTTCAAATACACAGGAGGACATGTGTAGGTTCTGTGCAAATGCTACACCCTTTTATGTAAGGCTACCAAGCGTTCTCAGATATTGGTGTCTGCAGGGGTCTTGACTACTCCCACGGATACCAGGGAGGACTGTAACTAAACGGTGCCAAAGCCCGCAGAGACGGAGGAGAGGGGATCTGCGGATGCATGGCGGAGGGAGAAGGATGAGGACCTGGGAGGCTTGACTGGACTGCCCACTGTGACCTCAGGGACAGTGGGCAGGGTGGCCCAGGGCCTGGGAGCCGTGAGGAGGAGGGCAGACTCTGCCCACGGGACCTGAATTGAAGTCCTAGCTGAGGCCAGCTGGGTGTGCACGAGGTTGGATCAGACCTGCGGGCTCTGGTTGTGGGGCTGGAATGCATGGTGTGGGGGGACAGGGACAGCAGGGAGGCCAGAGAGGGCTGCTCAGCCACCCAGGTGCATGAGGCTGGAGCTGGCTGGGCTGCTGACCCAGACCCTTCCAAGATGTGAGAGCCAGGCATGGTGGTGCACGCCAGTAATCCCAGGAGGCTGAGGCAGGAGGATCACTGAGTTCGAGGCCAGCCTGAACTGTATAGTGAGACCCTCTCTCAAAAAAACCAAAATCAAAACAAATCTGGAAGGTGTGAGATGCCTTGGCTGTGCTGGGTGCTGGGAGGGGGGTGGCCCCTCTAGAGGAAGCTCCTAGCCACAGGCCCGTGGATCCACCTGCAGAGAATGACCAAGTTCAAGGCTCACCCGGGAGCTTTAAAACAAGCGCTTCCCAAAGCCTGCAGACAGTCCTGTGCCCCTGAGCACGGCCGCTCCCTCAGGCGGATGTTCTGAGCTGGGACTGCCCGGTGTGTCAGGGGTCAGCTCTGATGGCCACACCATAGTGTGTGTGTGCCGTGTCTTCTGTAAGTACCGTTAGAAGTCAGGAGACTCCGTTAAACCAGTCTCTCAGCTGGGTGGAGTGGGCTGTAGTCGTGGTTGAGCTTGCTGGATTATGGCATGGGTCCTGCACTTTGTGAATATTGGCATCGTCTGGAATCTTTACAAAAAATACTGATGCCTGCTCCTGGCCCTTGGCATTCTGATTTCATTGGTGTGGGTGCGGCCTGGATATTCAGCTTGTTTTGTTTCCCTGTGCTGGGAATTGAGGCCAGAGTCTTGCCCATGTTAAGGAAGACCTCTACCTTACTAAACCCCAGCCCTTTCTTTAAAAATTTTTTTTTCTTTTTGGTACCGGGGATCGAACTCTGGTCCTTGTGCTTGCACAGCAGGCGGTGAAACCACTGAGCTAAATCCCCAGCCCTTTTTAAAAATTTTTTTGGTACTGGGGATCAAACTTGGGACCTTGCACTTGTGTGCCAGGTGGCAGAGCCCTTTTCTTTTTAAGACAGGGTCTTGCTAAATTGCCCAGGCTGGCCTCAAACTTGCAATCTTGCTGCCTTGGCCTCTCCAGTAGCTGGGATTTCAGGCCTATGTCCATCTTGGACACTGGGGTTTGAAGTACAGAACTCTCTGGAGGGAGGGCTTTAGCCTGGGAGTGACCTGGTCCGGTTGGTCTGTTGAAAACTCGCCTGGCTGTTGGTGGAGGAGTGATGGGGACCCCCGTGGGGGCCCAGGCCTTGGGATCTGGCTTCTGTGCACGCGCTTGCTCTGTCCTGGACCTGCTGGGGTCCCAGGGTCCATGAGTACACCTTGTTCCAAGTCAGGGACCCTGAGGTCCTGCTTGCTCCTGGGTCCTGGGCGCCTGATGTGTGGCGGTTAAAGAAATATCTGTTAGGAGTGTGTGCATGCGTGGTGCTCTGTGCCCTGCCCTAGAGGGCTGAGAGGGAAGGAGATGGGCTAGGACTCCCAGTCCAGGTGCGGATCTGGCCCATGCTGGGCACCCCTCTCTGTGCCCTGTCCCCTCACACTTAGGAAGGTTGTGGGGCTGAGCGGGACAATCCCAGAAACCACTTGGCAGAGGATTGGTCCTTCCTAAGAGGCCTGGGAACATGGTTAGGATCGTTTATTTGTTGCAAGGTGTTTGAGCAGGTCTGGGTTGCAGCCCTGTGCCAGGTGCTGGGGGTGAGAGAGCACAAGGGCACCAGGTCCTCGGTGACTCGAGGTTGGGGCAGTGCACACACACATGACAGTTCTGGACCGTGTTTGGAAGTGGCAATTTCAACCCTCCCTTTGGGCTCAGTGTGGGGAATCTGCTCTCCCCTGGACTGCCTTGTGCACCTGCTTACATTGCTGATTCTGTGTTTGGTGTTGCTGAAGGCGTGGTCCGAATGAGCCAGCGCTTCTCTTAATGTGTTCACTGGTTCTGAGTTTATTCCTTTGCTGCGCCTATGGGGAAAAGTTCAGTTTGTGGTTCTGGTTTTTTTGGGGTTTTTTTGGTAATACTAGGGTGCTCTATCATCGAGCTGCATTCCCACCCCTTTTCATTTTATTTTGAGACAAGGTCTCTCTAAATCATTAAGTTCCCCAGGTTGGCCTTGAACTTGAAATTTCCTGTCTCAGCCTCCCTCAGTGCAGTGGACCACCAATTCTAGCTCTCTGGCTTGCAGTTCTTTTAAAGTAAATTGGAACTGATTATTAACAAATAAATTTTGTCTTAAATTTTTAAAAAAATATGTACATATTACAAATCCTCCTCCAGACAGGTACCAAGTTAATCTGCGTCAACATGTGTGAGTGCACAGAGCTGCGCGGTCCTTTTCAGCAGCCGGACAGATTTGCAGCTGACTTCTAACTCCGGGGACTACGCTTCTGTTGACGAGCATTGTGGTTACATGGAGTATTTTGCTATGATGCATGCGCTGCAGTGAGGCGCTCCATACATGCATCATTTTGCATTCACACACGTGCTGAGTGAATCCCTAGGAGAGGGAAGCCTGAGTCTGAGAGTGAATGCATTTTAAATACCGATCACTAAAGCCAAACTGACATCCTGGAAAGTCAGGGTCAGGGTGGGTGCAGAGGAGGGGCTAGCCCTTTCTGGACATTGAAATCTCAAGCTCAGGGGCCTCTTGGGGCCGGGACAGGTCTCTCTCTCTTGAGGAGTGGGCTGTCATTTACTCCACCAGGTCCTTCCTTGTTTGTGGTTCAAACCTAAGGCTGTTGGAGAATCACAGAATTAGCCCCCAGCTCTCAGGGGCTTTCTGCTTTCATTTCATCTGTGTCCAGGGACCAGATGCTTTTTCTGCCTGGGCCCTACAGCCCTGGAGGTTTTTAAGATTCATGTGTGCATGCAGGTGTTTAAACAGCATTACGGAGCTATCATTTGCACACATTCGTTTCACCCACTGAAACTGTACAATTTAATGTCTTTTAATATATTCAGTTGTGTGACTGTGAACCATGGTGACTTCTAGAGCATTTTCATCACCCCTAAAGGAGCCCCGTACCCCATATGCCTTGCTGCTGTGCTCCCAAATCTCCTGCTCTGCAGCTTTGCCCGTCCTGGACTTTTTATACATGTGTCTGTCTCAAAGATGCTAATTGGCCAGAGGCTTGAAGGCCTCATTCAGCCCCCAGACAGCTTACTTGGCCTTTGTAGGGTTTTAAAATTTTCAGATTGGGAGAATTTTCATCTTGCACAGAGCAGGTCTGGCACATCCCACCTGCCACAAGCTGGTGCCAAGTAGTCACCTCTTTGGTGGCCCTGGGGGTCTACCATGTGCCTCAACGGCTCCCCTTCCCTGTCATGGACCTGACCGTCAGTTGCTGTTTATTATCTCACTAGTGCTGCTGCTTTTCTCTCGAAAATGGGAAACTGAAAACCAAGAGTTTATAGAAAGCGTTGTTCAGCCAGGCCTGCTTCCTTTGTAGTTGTCACCCGCCTGGGTTCTGTGTCTGGAGACCCTAACAGGGTCCAAGCTGCGCTCATGGGTTACACGGAGGTCACACTCCTGGGAACGGCCCTGACCTCTTAGCTTCTGTCCTAAGGCTGAAGAGCCTTCTTTTCTCTGTTCTGTTCTATTCGCTTGTTTATTTTGTAGAACCTGGTTTTGACCCCAGGGTCTTCACAGTGAACTATGTTCCTCAGCCCTTTTTTTATTTTTTATTTTAAGACAGGGTCTCACAGAGTCAGGAAGTTGCCCAGGCTGGCCTCAAATTTGTGGTCTTCCTGCCTCAGCCTCCTAGAGTGCTGGGTTTATAGGTATGTGCCATCATTTCAGTATTTTCCCCACCATTGTCAAATGGGGAAACTGAAGTACAAAGGCGGAGTGAAGGCCACAGGGCATGAAGTCCAGGCTGCTGCTTCTTAGGCGGTAGGTCACCCTACACTTGATCTTAGCCAAAAGGCTGAGAAGCGAGGGCAGTAGCTCATCCTGAGGATACATTTCTTCCTCCTTTTCTTGCTCATTTTTCTGACCTTCTTTCCTGCAGTGACTATGCATTCAGTACTGTGTTGATTACTGACTGCGGGGAAACAAACTATCCCAAGCCACTTAACACAAGCTCATGGTGTGGATGGGGCCCAGGCTCTCTCAGAAGCCGTATTCAGCACCATCCACCTGGTGCGGGCTCTCAGCCTGCAGCCCTTGGTTGGGCCTCTGCCTTGTGACCACCAGCCTGCTTCCCGTGGATCTGGGCTTCTGAGAGGGATGCAGACGGCAAGGTCTCTTGAGGCCTGGACCCAGGAGTCAGAGTGTTGCTGTCTTGGTCCGTTATCTGGTGCTATAACAGATCCTTTTATAATGGGATGTTTAGGATGGACACACATGTATTTGGCTCATGACTCTGGAGGCTGAGACGTCCAAGATGGAGCAGTCACATCTGGCCTAGGGCTTCCTGCCAAGTCACAGTGAGGCAGAAGGCATTGTGTGGATGAGCACTTGTGAAGGAGAACTCGAGGGAATCAACTCACTTTTATAACAGACCTGCTCTCAAGATACTGAACCCACTCCTGAGGTGACAGCGATAGTCCACGCAGCAGGGCAGAGCCTCCGAAAGCTCTCACCTCTCAGCACTGTCAACGTGGGCGTTATGTTCCCACACATGAGTTTGGAGGACACATTCAGTTGCTTCCACCCCATTCTACTGGTCAAAGCAAGTCACAGGCAGCCCAGATTTGGGCAGGAGGGAGGGATTCCAGCTCTCCTGGGCCTCCAGAGTGGCAAAATCCTGTGACCAAGCGGGATGTGGGCTGGGAGGGAGTTGGAGCCCCATCTTTGGAAACACAGGCACTACCATGTGCCAGGCAGTATTCTAGAGTCCAGCGATAGGTGACTAAAAGATACTAAAATGTGAAGTATCCAGAGCTTTTATTCTGATAGGGAAGATGACAGGAAAGAAGAAAAATAGCTAAAGTATGTTTGATGGTGATAAATGCCAAAGAGACAAACACAGCAGGGCAGGAGGGGTGGGAGCAGGGGGCTCCAGGGTCAGAGGAGGCCTCAGCTAGAAGGAAGAGTCAAGCAAAGGCTGGAAGGAAGTGGGGGACAAGTTTGACCACTAAAGTAACAGCAGGTGCTAAGGCCCTGGGGTGAGCACATGCTGATGGGTTGGTGGAGACTGAGCAGAGGCAGTGAAGCTGGAGAGGACGTGGAGGGTCTGGGTGGTCTAGGGTTGGTGAGCTTCTGTTAGCTGCTTACTGAGTGAGGTGGAAGATGACAGGATTTTTGAAAATTGAGATATACTTCTTCTAACATGAAATCCCTCATTTTAAAGTGTATAATCTGGTGGGGTTTGGTATATATTCACTATGTTGGACAAACATCACCATGACCTCATTCCAGAACATTTTCATCACCTAAAAGAAAAAAAACCCCATAGCCATTATCAGTTATTCTCTCCGCCCAGTTCCATGGAGACGACTACTAATCACCTTCTGTCTCTCTGGACTTGCTCTTCTGGACAGTTCATGTAAATGGAGTCCTGTCCTACGGGACCTTTTATGTCTGGCTTCTTTCACTTAGCATAATATTTCCGAGCCTCACCCTTATTGTAGCGTGAGTCTGTGTTCTGTTCCTTTTTATTGAATGAGATACTGTTACTCTAGTGTGTGGATGTATCACATTTGCCCATTCGTCAGGTCATGAGCATTGGGTTGCTTTCACCTTGTGACCAGTACAGATCATGTCTGCAGGCTTTTGCAAGAGCATGCATTTTCAAGTCTTTGGGGTCTATTGCTTGGTCATAGGGTAACTCTGTACCTGTGTGAGAATCTGCCAGACTCGTTTCTGGAGCAGCTGGGCCATTTTCCATTCCCACCAGCGCCAGGTGAGGGTTCTGACTGCTCCACATCCCCACCACCACTTCATTCTCTGTTCTTGTGATGCCATCCAGGGGTCCTGGAGTGGCCCAGTGGAGGCTTCTGAGCAGAGGAAGGCTTGGTGTTAACAGGGTCCCCAGAGCAGGGAATGGGGGGGGCAAAACAGGATGGGAGAACCAGTGAGCAAGCCACTGCAGTCGTCCCAGGAAGAGACGGCTGTGGCCTGTGGCGGGGTGGCCAGGGAGGCGGAGAGAAGCAAGTAGAACTGAGGATTTGCTGACAGATTGGGTGGAGTGGGAAGTGAAAGAAGTCGGGGAAACTGAAAGGTTTGACTTCGAGTTTGCTTTGTGGAGCTGCAGAAGACCATAGGCGGGGGAGCTTCTTGTATTCCCTGGTGCTAGGCGCTTGGTGGGCAGAGCCAGCCCTCTTCTGGGTTTTGGCATGCACAGCTGGAAGCTGGGGTCGGACTGTGGGAGAAGGCGGCGAAAGCCAAGCTTCGCGCAGTTGCAAGATGCCCGCTCACCGTCTCTGCCGCCACTCCCCGAAAGCTGGCGGGCGTGAGCCCGCTGCCTCCTTCCCCTCGGAGTGGAACTGTCGGTGCCCAGGGCGTTGCAGAGAACAGCAAGGCATTCATTTTGCTCGAAGGCTGGCTGGAAAGCCGTGTGGGCTGCAGCCCGCAGGGCTCTTTTCTGAGGCCGCTTAGGGGATTATCTTGGGAGAAAATCATCCCGAGTGATTTATGGGACTAGTGGAGTGGCTAATCCCGAGTCCTTCCTGTCGGTTGGGAATATTTTGGGCTTGTTCCCACCTCCCTTAGTTGGCCAGATAGTCAGCAAATGCTCTTTGCTCCTTCCTGCTTTGGGCACCTCCCTAGGTGCCTGGTGGGTGAGGTGGGGTAGAGCTGACGGGCAACCATCCAGGGACGCAGGTCTTCCCTTTCCCTGGGGCATCTGGGTAGCTGCACATTGCAGCTCTGGGGTTGAGTACTCGGGCCCAAATTCTACCTTCAGTGTTTATCAGCTGTGTGACTTGAGCAAGTGATTTAACCTCTCAGATCCTCAATTCATAAAAAGGAGGAAATAATAGCAGCTACCTAGAAGGTTCTTGTGAGACTCAAATGAGATCCTTAATATGGGGTGATTAGCTGCTGCTTTGAGTGCCCAGGGAGAGGTATGTAAAGCAGCTCTGCTGTGGACTTGTGCGCCAGCCCTCTGCTCAGCGGTGTAGCCACAATTACTATGCCAGGCTGACCTGACCACCCTGCCAGATGGGTGGCCCCTGCCAGTGGGTTAAGGGCCCATGACTGGCAGAAGGGAAGATGGGATTTGAACCCAGGATGGTCTTGAACATACTGTGTTTTGTTTTGTTTTTTTTTTCTGCTCTGGGAGTGGAACTCAGAGCCTCAGTCATGTTGTCTATGCGTGGTGGCCATTGTCCCACTGATTTTAGTATATGTGCTGCTGAAGCAAGCACACCACTGTCCCACTGAGTACACCCCTGGCCCTGTTCCATGTCCTCTCCGAACTTGCCAGAGTGGTTGGGATGAGCTTCCTGTGAGCAAGGTGCTCTGGAGACCTCCTGGTTGTGTTCAGCTGGTCCTTGGTGGTCCTGGGCAGGGCCTTGCTTCCTAGGCATCTGGGCTCTGGGCTCTGGGTTCTCCCATGCCCACCCTGCCCCGCCCACCACTCCTGCCTCCTCCCGACTCCCCAGCCTTCCCTCCCCATGGCGGCTTCTCCTGTCAAGCCTCCCTGCGAAGGCCCAGAAATAGTCCCAGCTGTGAGATGCAGGTTCAAGTTTAAAACTGCAACTTGGTGCTATTTATACTCCAGCCAGAAAGAGGTTTTTTTGCACAGTGGTTTATTTTGTTGTGGTGACGGCTCTCACTAGAGGCAGCCGCCCTGGCGCTGTCTGATCCTCATGTGGGGACAGGTGGGTGTCGGGGAGGACTCAGGTGAGGGGCGGGGTCTGCCCAGCAGCCTCTGGTCACGTGTGGCCAGCCAGAGAAAGGGTTTGTGGTCTGGGGAACTTGCCTCCATGAGGCCTGCTAATTAAACAGCACCCTCGTTGGCGTCGTGTAAGTCAGGAAAGCGGTGTAGCTCAAGGGAGAAGGGGGCCAGGCTGACTTTTGCCCAAGCCAGTAAGAGCAGGGGCTGTAGCTGGCAGGGCCTTTAACGTTGGTGTTTGCTTTGGCCCATGGAACGTCAAAGGTTTTTGTTTGAATGTATGCCAATTTAAAAATTGGGACATTTCCCATAAAATTAGAATTTCCGGCTCCTCTTGACAAATGGAAAGATCTGGCAACCCCAGGCCTGTGTTTCCTGATGGCTGCTAGTGGCCAGCTGCTAAGGACCTGGGCAAGCACATTTTTGCTTTAGTGTTGTGATACTAGGATTGAAACTCAAAGCCTTGTGTGCGTGTTCTATCTCTGAGCTACATCTCCAGCCCATTAGGACATCTTTAGCTTCATTATTGTTCCATTATTATTAATCTTTTGATGGTGTTGAAGAGAGTCCTGGGCCGTATGCATGCTAAATCTGTGTCTACCACTGAACTACGATCCAGCCCCACAGTAGATTCTTTACTCATCTATGTCACTGTGGGAATCTGGTAACTATTGAGTTTTGGACCCTTCGAGTAACCTGTGACACTCAGGTCTCTCTTGTCAGAGCCTGCTCCAAGTCCCTACCCCAGGGATAAGCAAGCATGACCAACAGGGCTTACAGACTGACTACATGGTACCCAGTAGCATTTGAATTTTCCAACAAACAAATAACTTTTTAATATAAATACCTCCCCTAAGGACAGCCAGTTTGGCACTTGTCATTCCAGCCCTCCTCTATTGGACTGTGGTCATTTTTTTGCATGGTTACAAAGACAGTTTCACATGCTGCCCCTCTGCAGCTTGCTCTTCCTCTTCGTGGCTGCTCAGGGCATGAAGCAGTATTTATAAGAGCAGGCTTTGAATGCTGTGGACTCCAACCTATCTAGAATCCTGGCCGAGGCTCTTGTTGGCTGTGTGACCATGGATAAGTTGCCTCACCTCTCTGAGCCTCACTTTCCTTCTCTGTACAATGGGAAGGATGCAGGTAACTTTGTTATTTCATGCTAGTGTTTATCTTGTTTTTTTTGGAACGGTAGGTAAAATAGATAGCCCAGGTGTTTTTAACCAGTCCTCTGTGGATGGGTGTCAAGAGTGTTGCCTATTTACCACTATTTGAAACAAGGCCACAGAGGTTTTTGAAAAGGAACATGGGTCTAGAAGAAACTGGGCACATAATCCTAAGACTTAGTTTGCTTAAAAAAAAAGAAGAAAAAAAAAGGGTGTTTGTCTCCCTGGAAACCATTTGCTAATCTGCAGGACGTTGTCTTTTCGCAGGCAAGGGAGGTGGAGGCAGCCATCAAGGGGATGCTCCTCCTGCTAGAAGAGTTTTGCAGCCTGACGGACATGGTGAGTGTCTGCCTGGGAGGCCGGAGATTAGGCCCCGCCAGGCTGCAGGCCTTTCCTGGAGTTTTCTGGGGAAGCCATGTTGGTGGTGATTTAGCCACCAGAAGGAAGGGGGTAGTGGCCGGCGGCGGTGAGAGGAAACCATCCACTCACTCTCTCCTCTCTGCTCCCTCCCACCTTCTTACTCTCTCGCACACACTCTCAACCCCAAGTGCTTCCTGAGGCGGCCATCTTGGTTGCCTCCTTCCCCTGAGATGGTTTCTCTTCCACCGAGGAGCAGGGACTGGGCCACAAGGTGGCACTCTCGGGCACCAATGCGGGGAGCTGATCAGCGGGGATGCTAGGACTATATTTAACTTTCCCCAGCTTTTCAGAGCCGCCCTGCATACAAGGAGATGGCCAGAAAATGGCGTCAGGCCTGTGGGGCCTGGGAGGAGCCTCTTCACCCAGCCATAGCTGGTGGTGGGTGGACATCAAGTTCCTCTCTGAATCCTTTTGTCCTCTCATCTTTTCCCTCCTATTCTGGTGTGTGGGATCAAGTCCCTTAGGCTTGGTGGGAAGGAAGATGGAAGACAATGTTTTGGGGCTGGAAGACAAGGAACAAATTCTCTAGAAATCTCCTCTAGATTCTTGGGGCCCCAGGATTGTTGCCAACCAGGGATGGAACCCCTAGGAGCAATGATGGACTTTTCTACCACATTCCAAGCTTCTTAAAGGCACACAAGCAACCCAGGTTGGAGGCTTCAGTCCAGAGGCCCAGAGAGTAGGCTCCATGTTGTGATCAGGTTCTCCCTGTCCCTGGAGCTGAGGATGTCTGCCTGCTTGGGCCCAAGGGTGTAGATTTATGCTTCTGTGAAGTGCAATGTCCAGAGCTAAGAGGCATTTGTGAGCATTCAAGGAGTAATAGTAATGATAGCCCAGATGTTTAGTGAGCACCTATTAGGTCCCAGGCATCATATTATCCCTGTGTATGCAGCAGAACATTCAGTGCCCACCCTTGGCCAGCCTTTGGGGACATAACAGTGAAGAAGATAGGAACATTCCTAGAGGACCTATATAGTTTTAACTCTTTTTTTTTTCTTTCCCAGTACCGGGGATCAAACTTGGGTCCTTGCACTTGTGCAGCAGGCAGCGAAACCACTCAGCTAAATCCCCTGCCTATAGTTTTAACTCTTGAGAGCCAACTTTTTAGTTCTGTTGTCAGTCCGGATGGGAGCAGGGTAACCAGACAGGCTTTTAGCAGCCTGGATAAGACTTTGTTCATCAGCCAACACTGGACCCCTTGTCCTGACCCGACCCTGTGAGGAGTTTGAGGGTGTGGAGGGTCAGCTGTCTCCAGCCCCTGAGGCAGGCTGGAGGAGACCGATTGGATTCTAATGTCTGTCTTCTCTGGGGCCAAAGTGCTGATCTGAATGTGGGTTTGGGTTCTAGAGCAGGGATGTTCTTTCCTGCCTGGGAACTTGTGAAGGCTTTGCAGAACAGATGATGATTCATTTGGGGTTTGAAGGAGGAACAGACAGAATTCAGTGGGTGGGAGAGAGAGTACCTGGGCCTGGTGTGGCCAGCGCCAGCAGGGAAGGCAGGCCTGGAAGATGGCGTGGACTGGTGAGCAGGGGCACCTTTGTCCTCATGTCCACCCTGTGTGAAAGGGGACCCTCATCTGGCTGGAGAGGAGGGTGTGGGCAGCGTGGAGAGAGCAGAGCACCCAGCCCTGGAAAACCAGCAGGGCTTCCTGTGGAGGGGACTCGGGAGTCTCCAGGAGACTCGAGATTGCTGGCAATGTCGGGGAGGTTCCCCTAGCTCCACACCAAGACTTAATGCTGACGTCGCGCACAGATGACCCCTGGCCTAGTACCACCTGAAGATACGTTGAGGTTTCTGGGAAAAAGTGGAAATCAAGTGTTGACATTTTTAGAATTTGATGCCCCAAATCTGGATTTGTGGCTTCTTGTGGAAAAGCAGAGATCTGGCCCCCTGATGCTTGTTCCCACCTGGCAGCTTCCACCCCTGCAGGCGGCAAGTGTGATCTCCAGCTTGTCCCACCTTTGCTGCTCCACAGGGAGCCTCACCGACCCCATGGCCAGTGTGTGCTGGTGTGTTTTATTGTCCTTCTCTGGGCTTTAGACCCTACTGAAAGCAGGAAGATAAAGCTGGACCAGGGAGCTCACCCTGTGTTTCAAGAAATGAAAATGTGCAGGCCTCCTGGGGACAACGAGAAGATTCCATGTGTGTGTGCATTGAGACTGTGTGCCCAGCCTATGTGGTAAATGTGCAGTTTCCCTGGCCCCTGGGGGCCTCTGCATTCACAGCCCCTATGCCAGTGTTCTGAGGCTAGGCCACGGGTGCTACGGAAATCCTCTCAGGCCTGACGTCGACGTCTAGCTTCCCTGGTGCCCAGGTGTCAGGCTCTGTGGTCACTGTCTAGTTATCGTTACAGCCTTGGACCTCATTTTCTCTTTAGAGCTGTTTTTTTGGGTTTTTTTCGGTACCGGAGATCAAAGTCAGGTCCTTGCACTTGCAAGGCAGGCGGCTTAACCACTGAGCTAAATCCCCAGCCCCTTTAGAGCTGTTTTACAATCCAAGTTAGGGGTGAGTGGAGCCCTGGGTGTGGGCAGGCGATGTCACACTATGGGCCACTCCCTGTCCCTGAGCTCTGCTGTCTCAGCCTCAGAGGCATGGATCACTTTACAAGTCCGAGAAACCGAGCTCTCTGCTGCATGGATTGGAGGGAAGCTGCTTCCTTTCTGCTAAAATCGGACTACTAGAAATCCAAGTCCAGCTTCCAGCCTGACATATTAATCCCTCCAGCCTGCCCTTGGTCCCTCTCTTTGACTGAACTTCACTGCTTGTGCTGGGACATGTTTTGCCCTTCGATGTGATACTGCTGTTGCTGGGTCAGGTCCGAGCATTCCTGCCACGAGCCCGGCCACAGCTTACCACTTCTCTGAATTTTGGTTTTCTCCTCTGTAAAATGGAGATGATGGTTCTGATGATATAGCATGACCTTAAACTTAGTGGTGTAAAACAGCACCAGTTCCTTTTGTGGGCTGCAGCAGGGCATGGTGGGATAGCTGGTCCGAGCCCCATGGCTTTTGCTGGGGCCGGTGCCCAGCATGGCTCCTTTGCCCCCTTGTGTGGCCCCTGGCTGGGACAGATGGATGGCTGGTGTGGCTGGGGGCTAGCAGAGAGACCCTGGGCCATGCAACCTCCTCATGGCTGGCTTGGCTTCCTTGCCTTGTGGCTGTGTGGCATCCATGGGCGTGGGAGCTGCCAAGTCTCTTGGGTATGAAAACGGACAGTGTCACCTCTGTCATCTTTTATTACCAAAGCAATCACACAGTCCACCCAGAATCAAGAGGGAGGGAAGCAGATCTTACCTCTCCCTGGGAGGAGTGTCAGGAATTTGTGGAATCGTCTCTAGAGAGTTCTTGTGAGGATGGATGGACCAGGGCATGTGCTTTACATCCACTAGGACGGTTAAAATAAAAGTTTACAACCCACCGAGATACCGGGCATTGACAGGATGAAGAACAACTGAAACTCATGTGTTGGTGGTGGAATACAAAAAGGTAGAGCCACTTTGGAAAAGCTTGGCAGGATCTAACAGAGTTATGCTAACCTAAATCCCAACAATCTTAATCCTAGATCATTACCAAAGAAAAATGAAAATAAGTCCACATAGAGACTCCTACACAAACTTGTGTGGCAGCCTTGAATCTAAGACCCCAAACTGGAAGCCATTCAGATGTCCATCAGCAGTAGAATGAGCAAGTACATTGTTTATTCACATTATAGAGTACTACTTAGCCATGAAAAAGACCATCTGCAGCAATGTGGATGAATCTCACAAGCATGATATTGAGCAGAAGAAGTAAGACAGAAGAGTTTGTTCTTTCACTGGGTAGAAAGAACATGTATGCCTGAAATCCCAGGACTGGGAGGCTGAGGCTGGATGATCGTAAGTTCAAGCCCAGTAAGAGTGACTTAGAGACTTAGTGAGACCCTGTCTCGGGGGGAAAAAAAAAAAAAAAAAAAAAAAAAGAGCTGGGATATAGCTCAGTGCAGACTCTGGGTTCAATCCCCAATACCACCCCTTTCCCCCAAAAGAGTATATTTTGCATGATTCCATTACCCTGAAATCCAGAAAGGCAGTGCCAAGCTCTGGTGGTTGAAGTCGGGTAGTGCCCAGGTTTGAGAGGGAGGAAGTCATGGCCAGGAAGAGGCGGCGGGGGCGTGGGAGGAGGGCGACTCCAAGGTGATGGAATGTTCCCCACCTCGGTCTTGGTTGCCATGGCCCGGAGGGGACCTACGTAGGTAGCTCGTATGTCTACATCTGTAAGACATTCATCAAGCTGCACACTGAAGTCCTGGGCACTTCATGTCGCTGTACTCAGTTAAAAATCATTGCTGAGCACAGCGCCTGCAGTGTAGTCCGCGACTGCTGGGTGGTAGCTGGTGATGTCACTGTCGTCATTATGGAAGCACCAGAGGGCACGGCACGGATGCTACTGCAGTAACTGGGTTTGTAAGGCCCTGAGGCTCAGTGCCCCCTCTGGTTCGGGCAGGGTGTCCAGCCCCTCAGCCGCCTCCTGCCATGGAGCAGGCTCTTACTCCACTCACATAAATGGGCAAAGCGTCCCATTGGCCTGGGCCCAGCAGTTGCATTTGCCACTGGGGCGTTCTCCGGGGTTGCGTGCACTTGGCTGTCCTCCCTGGGGGCCCGCATCCTCCTGGACGGCCGTCTTTGCTCCACTGTAGTCTCGGCACCCAACCCTGACTTCCGGGCTCGGGGGAGGTGGAGGGTCAGCGGGGCAGAGGCCTAGGGAGCCCTGACTCTTCCTGGGCGCCCTTTGCTCGTCTCAGAGTGCAGCTCAGCGTACACTCGGGCGCCTGTCACATGGCGATGGAAGTGGGTTGGATGTGACCGGAGAAATGTGTCCTCCTCTGATTCACCTCTGAGAAAGTGCTGGGTGCTGTGGGCTCCGTGTTGGGGGCCACTGGTTAGCCGGAGGGGCAGCTGTCGCCCGCTCCACCTGTTTGTGGCTGTGCAGAACTCGGGCTCAGTGTGGCCAGCTCTTGAGGCTTTTCACAAAAACCCACAAATCTTGGCTTTTAGGGAGATGTCCTGCATTCGAGATCTTGGCATCTCATTTGGTTGTGCTTTTGGTTTTGTTTTAGCTGTGACCAAGCTGACAGCACTGGCCTGGGAGAACACGTCTGGTGTTGGGGGGCTGGAATCCTCTGTCTCCCACTGTCTAGCTCCATGCCCTGGGGTCTGCTCATCTGTTTCTCTGAGCCTCAGTTGGGGATAAACTAGTTCTCGCTTCGCAGCTCTGTTCCTGGCGTGCCCTCATGGAGTGCAGTCTGTTGGTTTTGTGCCCTTCTTGATGGGCCTGGCATTAAATGACCCTGAAGTTGCTTTATTGCTCCCAGCCCTCGGGGGGGACCCTAAACAAGATGTGGGGTCATCTTGGCTTGCCATCCCTCATGCTAAGTAGCTGCAGGAGCCTTCAGGCAGATGTACAGCATAGCTGCCTACAGTTCCAGCTGCTGGAGAAGCTGCATGCAGGTAGGGACTCCCTGCTCAGCCCCAGGCCCCTCTTCCTCACCTTCCCTGGATTCAGAAGAGAGTGGGGAGTCTCCTGGAGTCACCTCCCCACCTTCCCTTTGCTCAGCCCAGCCCATCCCCTTCGCCCTCACTCCCTGTTTCCTTAGAGTTAACAGAAGAAAAGACGTGTGTGTGTTCCGCTGCAGTCTGACCTTGCCTCAGAGGTAATTATCCACTCTCTGTCACATCATGCAGTTGTCTCCAGACTTTAGCCTCCTTGAGGATGGGCTTCTCTAGAAAGTCAGCCTTGGGGAAGAAAGGGAGGATCCCAAGGGCTTTTCCTTGTCCCTGGTAACAAGTGCAGGGCCCTCCAGGTGCCAGTCAGGGCAGGGGCAGGAGCTGGGGCAGGGACAGGACACTAGGGAGGGGCGGGACCTGGGAAGCGAGCTCGGGTCCATCTGGAGTAGCTGCCCACTACAGTGCTTGCTGAAGCTCAGCCCTGGCCCTGCGAACATTGCTAGGAAGGTGTAAATCTAGACCTGATTGCTGCAAAGTTTCAAAAGCGACATTTCTGTATTTTACTTTGGAATAGTTTCAGATTTACAGAAAAATGGCAAAGATTGCTCAGAGTTTCCAGATAACCCTGCATTTACCATCTCACCAGCAGCATCAGCAGTTGGTTGACCAGCTGCAGACATTACCTGTGGGCGAGGGGCGAAGTGTGCTCACTTTATGCTTCGGGTTGTAATCTAGCCTTTGCCATTTGTGTTCCTGCTCAGATTGACCCAGCTCTGGCTGCTTTGCTCTTTCAGGTTGGGGCCTGGGTCCCTTTTTGGTCTTTTTTGAGACAGGGTCTCACTATGCAGTTAAGGTTGGCCTTGGACTCATTTTGTAGCCCAAGCTGGCCTCGAAGTCCCAGCGATCCTCCTGCCTCAACCTCCTGAGTGCTGGGATTACAGGCCTGTGCCATGATGCCCAGCTTCTGAGTAGTCCCTTTGATATGCCGCCTGCCTTTCTTTCTCTTTTTAGCACTGCCTCACTTGCAGGTGTTACGAGGTGCTCTGGACTCCTCATGTAATCCCCTGGCCCAGCACTAGCACCAGCCATTTCTCCTAGGAGCCCCACTGGAATTTTAAAGTTGGAAATAAAGTTAAAATACCAGAACCTTTGTGAGCCAGTTGGGTGCATGTGTGGGAACTGATGACTCTGTGACACCCTCACAGCAGTCCCCTGGGAGAAGCGCTACCATGCATCCCTTGTTACAGATGGGGAGACTGAGGCACAGAGCAGCTCAGGCCTGGCCCGGCTCCTCCTGGTGAAGAAGGGCCAGGCTAGAGATCAAGGCCAGGCAGCCTGATGGCCGATACCACCAGGGAGGAGGGGTGTGGAGAGAGACTGGCAGGGCAGTGGGGCGAGAGTCCCCAGCGACCTAGTGACAGGGCTCTAAAAGACCGGGGCAAGGGAGAGGCCATCCTGAGCAGTGGTAGGAGCACATTTCCATAGAAGGTCTCATGCACTTAGGCGGAAAGAGGAAAAACAGGTACAGTTTTCAAAATATTGTTTAAATTAGAATTTTATACCAAGCCGTCACCCTGTTAGTTACCTGTCGATGCATAGCACATTATCCCAAAGAGTGGCCCTTTTTGGATGCAGCAGTCTGTATGAGGTAGCCATTTCTGGGGTCAGAAACTTGCCCAGTGGTTTGGCCAGGGCTATGTCATCACATGGAGACTGGGCAGGATCCACTGCAGGCCAAATCAGGTTGTGGCCGGACCCAGCCCCTCACAGGCTGGCGTCTGGAGGCTGCCTCAGTGCCTAGCCATGTGCCCTGCAACCTGGCGCCTTGCTCTAGCAGAGCACGAAATGAGGGCAGTGTGAGGGAGAGGACACACAGCCGAGCCGATGAGAGGATGTGCCAGCAGGCTAAGGGAGACAGTCTTGCCCGGGATTTAGCTCATTGGTTCCACTGCCTGCCTTGAAAGTGGAAGGTCCCGAGTTCGATCCCCCGTACCAAAAAAAAAAGGTTTGTGGGAGACAATCTTCTGGAACCTAGTCTTGAGAGTGACATTTTGTCTCCTTGGCTGTTGCCCTTACTGAGAAGGAAGTCATGAGGTCCCACTGTGCTGTAGAAGGGACTCATACAGCATGGGTACCTGGAGGCAGGCATCACTGGGGACGAGAAGCGCAAACCAGCTATACCCATCTCGGCACTTCAAGGAACATTTCATCTTTACAGCATCCCAAAGGAGGAAAGACTGTGATGTCACTGTCCAGATAAGGAAGAGGGCTCAGAGAGAGACTGAGATTGTCTAGGGTCACGCAGCTCCCAGTGGGCAGAGCTAAATTCAGACTTCAGCCTGAATCCAGAGTTCAGCTCCGGATGTGTAGAGCTTTCAGTGATACTTTTCAATGTACAAACAGCCCGCGGGGGCGCTTGTGCCATAGGTTTGCCACCACTGCCCTAGGGGGTTTGGATGCTGCCTTGAACTTGGGAGCCCTGTGGAATCTCTCCCTCTCTCCATCCCTCCCCTTTCAGGACAGAAGGCTTGGTCCTAAGGCTTTGAAGGAAAATGGAGGTGTCAGTGTCTAACTTCACTCATGAAAGGATGTGGCTTCTCAAAGCTCACCATCCCATTTCCAGTACTTCCAAGAAGAAGTTGAAGTTAAATGAGATGGTACAAGGAAGCGCTTAGCATGGAGCCTGTGTGCTGGGAGCACTTTGGCCCATGTGGGCTCCATGAACGTTGGTGATAATTATCCCCCCGTTAATGTTAATTCCAGTGCATTGAAAACAGGACTTACACCCTGACTTTGGTTTAGAGAAAAGATTTTGGTTCTTCCATTTGCTCCAGATCAGTGGATTAGAAAATGAAGATATTTAGTTTGGGAGTTTGTGTTGCTGGCTGTTTGTGGGGGGAAGATGAATTTGCCAATTCAGTAAATAATAATTGGGTGGGTCTGGGTCCCGGGAGGTGACGTTGGTCCCCACCTGGGCTCTGGTTGTTCCTGGACCTGACCTTGGGCAGGGTGCTGTGTGACATCCTGGTCTCCAACGGGGTCCGCACAGACTCCAGCCACCTCTCAGGCAGGTGAAGGACACGGTGCCAGGGCAGAGAGGCTCACGAGCACTTTATTTTCCAGATCAGGAGCGACACTTCACAGATCTTAGAGGAGAGCATCCCACTCCTTAAGGCCCAAGGGACAGAAGTGCGGGGCATCTATGGCAAAGTGGACCGGCTTGGGGTGCACGCAGGAAAACATGGTTTCCCCACGAGACAGCAGGCTCGGTCAGGCCTTTGCCCTCTCTTCCGAGACACTGATGTGTCCTTGAGTGTTGGCGCTGGGCCCAGTGGAGAGTCCGGGTGAGTGGAGGGCTACCCTCACTTGGTGTTTTTTTTTAAATGACAAAGCTACTCCATCTAAAAATCTGAATTTGAAGCTTCTTTTGAAAATTCAAAGATTGATAACCTCAGGTCCACATTTCTTTAAGTACTTTAATCTGGTCATTTGTCAAAGCATAAATATATCAAGCGGACACATCGCAGGTGTACAGTTCAGTGAATGTTCACATCAACACCATGTAAAGATGACGTGGATTAGCTTTCTGTCACTGGGATGAAATACCTAATATATACAACTTGCAGGAAGGAAGTTTATTTTGGCTCCTGGTTTTAGAGGATCCAGCTGAGTCCAAGGCAGAAACATCATGGTGGAAGGGCATGGTGGAGGAATGCTCTTCACTTCAGGGCAGTGGAGGCACAGGGAGAGAACAGGAAGAGAGCCAGAGAGGAAGGGCTTGGGGACAAGATCTACCCTTCAAAGGCACACTCCCCAATAGGCCCCACCTCCTAAGAGCATACTCAGCCATGAACTTGTCAGTGGGTTAAGCCATTGACGACCCAGTCATCACTCGAGGCCTCGCCTCTGAACATTGCTGCAACACATGACACTTTGGGGAACGCGTCATATTTCAACCCTAACACGACCCGGACGGGGAAGCAACATTTGCAGGCTGTAGGCTGCATCCCTGCAGTGTGCGTGCGAGAGCAGATAGAGCCAGAAGTAGCTGCCCCTCGGAAGGTACAGAGCTCTTCAGCGTACCCCAGCCCCACCGAGCCCTGCTGCCCGTCTGCTGACTTACTCATCTTGCATTTGCCTGGACACCAGGTTAAGGTACACAGTATCTCATTTCCCTGTCTCTCAGAGCAGGAGCATCAGCTCTGAGCAGTAAGCCCCTCCCTGGGGCCATAGAACACACTGTGAGAAGCTGGGGCTCTGCGTGCATTCTGCAGAGCTGAACCTCTTTGTGGACCTGGGGCCATGGCCTGGACCAGAAGGCCTGGGGTCTTGCAGTTGTAGTGGTCCCCTGGCCAGAGGGGACATGGGCCACTCCGAGCTGCAGAGGGAGTGAGCGTGGCACTCAGTATTGACTTAGCAGAGAATTAACATTCTTGTCAGCAGAGAATGGAGCAGGAATATAATTAAAACTTTGCCCTTGAAATAGCTGATTCATTTGAATTTTATTCCACACGTTTGAAAGAGGAATGAAAATGTGAAGATCCGAAGCACTGGTTCCTGCCTTGCCTGGGTTGGGCCAGCTGGAGTCCGATTCTTTTCTTAGCCTTCGGTCCACTCCATTTATTTGGGGCCTACTATGCATCACCAAGGATGAGAAGTGAGAAGGACAGGCTGTGGTCCCACCAAAAGACACCCTCAGCAAGCATTGCTGTGTTGCTTTCCTGTTGCCGCTGTAACAAATTGCCAAAAACTTCATGGCTTCCAACAGCCTGCAGTTATTATCTTAACAGCCCCAGAGACCGGAAGCCCAGAACTCGCCTTGGAGCTGAGGGCAAGGTGCTGCAGGGTGGTCCTGCAGGCTCTAGGAAAGAACCTCTAGGACCTCTCCTGTTTCAGCTCCTAGCGGCCACTTCCTCTGTCTTAAAAGCCCACAGCGTCACTGCCTCAGCTTCTTCTCCTCTGAGCCCTCACCTGCCTCCCTCGTGCAAGGACCCTTGACTAGGGCTCGGGACCCACCTGGGCAATGCAGGGCATTCTGCCAGGCCAAGGCCCTCAGCTCGTCACATTCATGATAGAGCCATAATTTGCATCTCCCTGGCGGGCAGCTCAACCCCCATTGGGAGGCGTGGGACAGTCACACATGCGCCACCAGTGGCTCAAGCTCATCCCAGCTCAGAGTCCCGTCTTCCCAGGGAGGTAGGGTGCCTACTCGAGCTGGGGTCTCGGACGTGAGCATCTTTGGGCCCATCGTTCTGCCCACCACAGTTACCAAGATGGACGAGGCTGGGCGGGTGCAGGGAAGTGAGGCCGGGAGTGGCTCTAGGTCCCTAGGTCGGGGGCAGCTGTGTGGGCTGGGCTGGGGTAGAAAGGATGCCAGGACACCGGCGGAATCCTGGGAGGCCTGATGATGGAGCCAGGGTGGATGTGACCTAGTGGGGCTGGACAAACTGGCGCAGGAGCCAGGGCAGGTTCCTCGGAACTTTATCCCCAGGAGGCCAAGGAAGGGACAGCGGCCGAGTGGTGAGGCGTGCGTGTGCTCGGTGGGCCTCCGCCTCAGCCCTGTTGATACTTCAGGCTGGGAAACCCTTCAGGATGGGACAGGTGTTGTCTGAAGTCCACCCCGCAGGGCAGATCTTGGGGCTGCCTCTTCCGGGTGCGTGAGCCTTCACTTCCTGTGTGAGATCCAGGTCTTCACTCCACCCCCTGACCACATTCAACACCTATTGAACTCTGGGCTACCCTGAGACAGGTGCCAGGCAGAGCTGAGGTGGGGCTCCTTGTCTCCTGCTGTCACCCTGGAGGCTGGGTGTGACAGCTGACTGGGAACAAGCAAGGGGCTGAGTCGAGCAAGGGCAGATAGGGCTGTGGGGCACAAGCTTTCTGCCAAGCCTGGAATATGGAGCAGTGAGCCTGGGGAGGGAATGGCTGGTGCAAAGGCCCTGAGGCCTTCCTGTTCCAGGTCAGGGATGAGTGCAGGCTGATGGCACAGGGCCAGGGGTCACAACACTTGGACCCTGCTTCAAGAATGGCAGGGTCCTTAAAGGGGTTGTAGCTGCTGTAGTCTTTCCCCATGAGGAAGTCCAGATGGATTACAGCAGTCCCCCCTTATCCCTGGCTTAAGCTCCCATGGTTTTGGTTACCTGTGGTCAACCTTGGTCTAGAAACATTAAGTGGAAAATTCTAGAAATAACCAATTCATAAGTTTTACATTTTATGCGTGAGATCCCATGCTGTCCTGCCCAGGATGTGAATCATCTCTTCCTACAGCCCTCCTTCCCAGAAGTTACTTCCAAGCCATTTCGGGTATCACTGTTGCAGGATCTCAGGGCTTGTGTTCAAGGACAAGAAAAGGAAGAGAAAGAGCATGATCATACTCACATAGCTTTTATTACAGTATATTGTTAGAATTAGTCTATTTAATTATCTTGTTGCTAATTTCTTATTGTTCCTAAATTATAAATTTAACTTTACTATAAGTTAGTATAGGGAGAAATAGGTATCTGTAAGGCTCAGTGGTACTCCCAGCCTCAGGCATCCCTTGGGGACCTTGGAAAGTGTCCCCTGTAGAGAAGGGGCACCACTGTGTCCTTAGAGTGTTTGTTAGAGTTTAGGTGGAGAACATTCCCCAAAGACTGTATGCTCAGAACTGGGGTTTTGGGGAGGTGGCTGGATGTGGGGCCCACACGGCTGGCCTGCAGTTGGAGTGGGGCCTGGTGGGAAGAGGCAGGTCACAGGGGGGGTGTCCTTTCCTGCTCCCCACTTCTCTCCGCTTCCTGGCCACCATGATGTGAGCAGCCCTCCTCGCTGTGCCCCTCTGCCATGCTGATTCTGCCCTGCAGCTGCTGGCCGTGGACTGATCACATGAACCAGAATGAACCTCTCCTCCGCTAGGTGGTGGGGGTTGGGTATTGTGTCCCAGTGACAAGGGAAGTGACAGTGTCTCATTCAGAGGCCTGGGTGTATCTCAAGGTTGTACAACCATCACCACACTCCCATTCCAGATTATTTTTCCAAAAGAGACTCCGTGTCCAGTAGCATTCCCCAGCCCCTTGTCTTTCTGTGCCTGTGACTTCTGCCCAGTCCAGTGTTTCACAATAATGGAAGTGTGTCGTGAGTGTTCTTCTATATCTGCCGCCATTCACTGAGCTCTCATGATGGCCGAGGAGGTCCTCGCACGTTATAGCCCCGTCAGGACGCCCGTTCCCTTGATGGCTAGACACCACTCTGTCCCTTGGATGGGCCACGTTCTGTTTGTCTGTTCCCCGGCTGATTTGCATTTGGGTAGCTTCCGCTTTGGGGCTGTTGGGAATAATGCTTCCTTGAGTGTTCCCGGTGTTCATGCAGTCGTGTGCTTTCATTTGCCGGAGGTCAGGACCTACGGGTAGATTTGCTGGGTCTATGGTTGCTCTTTTTAGGGACTTCTAAATTGTTCTCAAACAATTGGCTTCTGCATTTTATTTCATTTTGGTACCGGGGATTGAACTCCGGTCCTTGTGCTTGCAAGGCAAGCGGCAGAACCACTGAGCTAAATTCCCGGCCCTGGCTTCTGCATTTTAGATGTCTAGGAAAAATTGACATCAGCTTTAGATGAAGCTGGCGAGTGTGAATGCTAAGGGCCAGGGTTAGAAGCCCAACTCTGAGCCTCCCCACTCCTCTCTGGAAAAGCTGAGCTGTAACTGTCCTCTTCCATGGGGTGTGAGTCTGTGGAATGCCACAGTCCCCACTCCGCCCTGGACTCTGTCTGACTTTGAGACTCAGTGGCGCTTACCCTAATTAAACACCCTGGTGCTATTGAAATTCTACAGAATTCTCTGTAATTGGGTTGCTATTAAAAGCAAGGGGGAAAAAAAAAGCAGGGGGTGCTGGGTGCAGTGGCACGTGCCTGTAATCCTACCTACTTGGGAGGCTGAGGCAGGAGGGTTTCAAGTTGGAGCTTAGCTTGTGCATTTAGCGAGATCTTATCTCAAAATTTAAAGAAAATCGGGGCCAGGGATTTAGCTCAGTGGTTCCTGCGCCTGCCATGCAAGTGCAATGTCCCAAGTTCAATCTCTGGTACCAAAAACAAACAAACAAAAAATTTTTTAAAGGCCTGAGGATACAGCTCGGTGTAAAGGCCCTGGGTTCAGTTCCCAGTAGCATGCATGCATGCATGAATGAATGAATGAAGGGAATGAATGCAGGAGGGCCCTGAAGTTGTCCAAGAGAGGTCATAAATTTTTTTTGGTACTGGGGATCGAACATGGGACCTTGTGATTTTGAGGCAGGCAGCAGAACCACTGAGCTAAATCCCCAGCCCAAGAGGTCATAGATTTTTTTTTTTCTTTTTTTGGTGCCAGGGATCAAACTCTGATCCTTGTGCTTGCGAAGCAGGCAGCAGAACCACTGAGCTAAATCCCTGGCCCTTGATCATAGATTTTAAGGCAAATGAGAGGTTTGTATTTTCCTGTAGCTAAAGTGTGTGACGTCACAACCGGAAAACGTAGGAACCCATTGAGAACCTAATGTACCGGGACAGGTGAATTCCAGAGCCAGCTGGGTCTGGCTCTTTGGTGACTCGCTACTTCAGTTTCCTCCTCTGTCAGCTAGGAATGTCTCACCTGTCTCTCAAAGTCTCGAGGGTGGCGGGAGTGAG
Organism: Heterocephalus glaber; assembly: GCF_053883595.1. NCBI lineage: Eukaryota > Metazoa > Chordata > Mammalia > Rodentia > Bathyergidae > Heterocephalus > Heterocephalus glaber. The sequence continues at coordinate 18,143,537 of NW_028258410.1, read as the reverse complement.
GTCGGCACCTGCTCGCCTTGGGAGCCCTGTGAGGACAGATGCTTGTCTTGGTGGCTGCAGTCCTCGCCGCTGGGCCAAGAGAGGTGGCATCTATCCAGGGTGACGTCCCCGCCCTGTTATGCCCACCTCGGCCCTGAGGTGGCTACTGTTTCAGTGGCTCCCACAGGGCCAAAGCCCACCCTGCCCTCCGGATCAGTGCTCACCAGGGTGGCCCTTGACCAGTGTCACTTCCTGTGTGCCTCTGCCAGCCACAGACTGTCCCGGTTTCCCAGCAAGACCTCAGGGCAACTCACGGCCTCCTTGGGAGCAACTGAGAGAGAAGTGACTTGGCCTCGGTCACACAGCAGGAAGTGGGAGAACTGGCCGCATTCTGTGCCCCCCCCGGTGCTGAACGTCGGACCCTTTTCTGGGCAGGGTCTTTGCCGAAAGTGTTCACTTTGCTCAGTACTTGTAAATACAGTTTTACCAACAGGCTGCCCTCCTTTCCTTCCCACCTGCTGACTGATCAGTAGCACATTTCACTGAGCAGAAGGATGCGTGGAAGTTACCCGGCTCCCGGCTCCCGGCTCCAGCCCTCTGGGCGGTGGAGATCCATGGTCCCCGTCCGTCTGTGTGGATGGTGAGTGCATCGCTGGCTTCCTGCAGCCCTGAGGGCTCAGGGCTCGTCCTCCCTGTGGTGGCTTGGCTGGGCTGCCCAGCTCGGCACGGGCTGCAGACGTTCACGCTCCTCTGCCAGCAGCTCACTCCAGACCAGCGTTAGTGTAGCAAGCGGAAAATTGGAAGCGGCTCTGGGACAGGATGGGAGGGGGCTTTCTTCTGTGTTTATGGCTAGATGGGAGGCCCTGAGCCTCCAGCTCCAGGGCAGGGACAGATGCAGCTCCCCAGCTGCATCCCTGTGACCCACCCACTGCATGTACATGCATGTGTACGCGTGCACACCCCCCCCCCCCCGTGGCTGATCCACCCTTTTACCCTGCTGCAGCCAGAACCAGAACCTCAGGGCCACCGAAGCACCACAGATGCCACCTCCTTGGGTCTGTCCAGTCTCTGTGAGGCCGAATCACTCACTCACCCTTCGTTCATGAGCACGCTTGTGCACACAGCGCGGCCCGAGCAGGCAGTGCGGGGCCGGGGCACAGGGTGGGGAGGGGGTCCCTTAGAACCTGTGTGCTGGAAGGGACGGGGATCGCAGAGGAGATCAGGGAATCGGGGTGACTTCGTGTCTGCTCAGGTAGCCGAGTGAGGCCAGGTGTAGTGGGACCTCTGAGGGGGACACAGCTGATTGCTGGAACAAGGGGAGGCCCAGAGTGGTGCGGCCTTGTCTGAGACGGCTCTGTAGCTGCCGTGTGTGGTGGCCTTGCTGCCCACGTACACAGACACACACGGAGGACCCAGCACAGAGGAAGGTCTGAAAGGCACACTGGAGGTCACAAATGGCTGTTTTTAATTTTCCTGGGCTTGCACCATGCTCTTTCAAGTGTGGATTTATAGTTAGTGTTGATAAAAACCAGAAACTTCATAAAATTGGACTGTCCTTTTCTTTCTTTTTAAAATGATGGTGGCTGACATTTAATGGGCTCTTAAGTATGTGCTAAGCACTTCATTTATTTAACAAGATTGGTGTTACTGTTCCCATTTTATAGATGAGAAAACAGACTGACAGAGGTCAGAGGACTCACGAGGAGGTGTACAGCTAGGGAGTGGCAGGCAGAACCTGGATTCTAATCCAGACAGTCTGGACTCTGAGCACTTTTATCTCGGGTTGGAAGCTCTTCCCTTGAGGCCTGGAACTGGGTGGCCACTGTGGAACGGACCCAGCATTCCAGTTCCCCTCTCATCCCTCTCTGCTCCCTGCCTGGCTCCCAGAAGCTTCTGAGTTCCAATCTATATCAGCTATTAAAGTGAGCTTTCAGGCAATTTCTAAAAGATCCATCTTCAATTAAAAAGGGCTTCACAATCTGACAGATGTGCCGCAGATCTCCTCTCTGCCACTTCCTGGCTGTGTGCCTGTGAGGAGGTGACACTGCCTCTCTGAGCCTCCATTGTCCCCTGCACATAGAGGCGAAAAGTAGTGTCACTGTGGGAGGTGGGAGCTGGCATTGTTGCTTTCAGTTTCTGAAGGTGTCCCTCTGGCACAGCGGGCCTGGGGAGCCCATGGGTCTGTTCGGAGGGAGGCTGTTGGTAGTGTTTAAGGGCCTAGCGTCCCTTCCGGCAGGCAGATGTAGAGTCATGGCTCTTCTCCCTCTCCCACCAGGCCTTCATCAAGATGGTCGGGTGCCACGCTGCCTTCCTGGAAGCCCACGTGCCGCAGGCCAAGCGGGACTGTGGGGCCTTCCCTCAGGCCCTGTGCAGGTGGCTGGGCTCCCAGGTGCTGTCCTCCTGCAGGAATGTGAGTATCCGCCCCGTGGATGAGGAGGCCTCTCCCTCCTCCTCCAGAGACCCTGGAGTGGGGAGAGGGCTCAGGAAACGGAGTTCAAAGTGCACATTCCCGTCTTCAGACAGGAAGTGGTCAGGAGTACAGCCTCACCCTCCCTGTGGCTGCAGTCTCCTCACGGCCTGCACGTCAGGCTTCATTGCTGCGACTCCTCATGAACTCATCCCCCTCTTCTTGAGCACCTACTATTTACCAGGTAGCAGGCTCCATGCGTTGTTACCATGGTGAGCAGAAGCAACCCTACTCTATTTGATGGTGCTGGGGGCCACATCAGGATTCAGGCCATGGCCTCCTTCCCCGGGCACCAGCCAGCCTCGAGCTGAGCCGAAGAGCAGAGGAAGGCCGGAAGCCCGTCCTCCCACATACCTGCTTTGTCCAGGGCCTCCTCCCCATGGCCCCACAAGGAAAGGAAGAACACTGTGTCCTTTTTTCTTATGTCAAAACTGAGGCCAGATAAATCCTGCAACTGAGACTTTCCTTGTTCTTTCATTTTTTTGAGGCAGTCTCATTGTCTAGCTCAGGCTGGCCTTGAACTTGTGATCCTCTTGCCTCAGCTTCCTGAGTGCTTTAAGGGCTGGACAGTAGCCAGCCAGCCAGCCAGTGGGGCTGGACCTCAGGGTCCAGGAACTCCTACTGACCCCTCAGAGCCCAAGTGAATGCCACCTCCAGTAGGTGCCTCCTGGGATGGCCCCTCTCCAGACAAACTTGAGTTACGGTGACCACTCTTGGGGGACCAGGACCCCAGCATCTCCCCATTGGTGGCTTTCAAGGTGCACAATGGGGAGAAAGGACAGAGGACCTTGGCAAAGCCTGGGCCCTCAGCAGTTGTGCCAGCAGTGGGTGCTGTGAGGCCCTGGTCCCCACACTTACATCCCCCCTCAGACCTGCAGCCGTTCCCACCAGGCTGTGTCCACTTCCTGGCTCAGAGGTGGACACTGAGACTCTGTGGGCGGCCAGTGCTGGGTGAGCCCCAGGCCTGTGGGACCCTCCTCTCCACTAGACTCCGGTGTGCACTGTGCTCCAAGGAGCCCCTGACCTACCTGTGGGGACTTGTTCCAGGAAACTTGTTCCACCCGGGGTGATGAGTCACCCTCAGCCCGGGTGTTGATCTTGGCCCTACTGGGGCTCGTCTGGGGAGGTGGTACAGGTGAGTGCACACAGCGTGTGTAGGCCTCAGCGTTTCCAGTGCTCTTCCTGCACCAGGCCTCAAGCCAGAGGGCCCTTCTAGAATGATCCTTATGGCCCCTGCTAGGCCAACTCTGTAGGCACTGCATACCCGCCTGACAAAGTAGGTCTGTTCACTGTTTCTATCTCAAAGATGAGGAAACCGAGGCACCAAGGGATCGAGTTACTTCCCTCTCAGTGCATGAGGGAGTCGGGATTTGAACCTGTGACTTCTAGTATGGATGCCTTGTTTCCTGCTGGGCCAGTGTGTGACCAGTCTAACCAGTGGGCCTGCTGCTGGGGAGGTGAGGGTCCATGTGGACCCCCTGGAGGTTCTGTTTCTTTCACCCAGATTCCCCTGGAGCCAGGGTTTCATGCAGCCTCCAGCTGGTCCCCAGTGCCTGCTCTGGTGGACGTGTCCTCCTGGCAAGGCCACCGTCCTCTGCCCCTCTGCTGCTGGATGCCCCGCTAGACTCAGAGAGCTTTACTTTTGCCCCTCCCTAACCCCTCCCCCAGGTTGTTCCAGGTGGATCAGTGCGGCTCCAGGCTCTAGAGGCCATTCAGGGAGACTGGCCTCCCTTCCCAGCTGCCCACCTCCATCTCCCTGCCCTGAGGGTTCCTTGCAGTGGGGAGGCCCCATGGGCACAAGGGGGTCCTCTCTGGGGGTGTGACTCCCCTGGAGTCTGGTGCCTGGGAGGGAGGAGGCCCCTCCCCATGCCCCTTCCTGGCTGGGAGGGAGGGGTCCGAGAGCCCAGGAGTAGAGGCTTCGGCCTCCCCACAGAGAGCTGTGGCAGGGCCTTTGGGGTGTGTTTCCCACCCTGCCTGTCTTGCTGTACCTGGGACGGAGCCGGGGGGTGGGGGGGTGGGGGGGGGACAGCTGGGCCTCGTTTCTCCTAAGCCCAGCCTTTCTCACAGGTGGCCACCTCTTCCCCCTTCCCTCTGCTCTTCACTTTGCAGCTGAAGAAGGCTGGGCAGGCAGTCTGGGTCTCTCCACACACCAGGCCGGTGTGACACCAGCGGTCCCTTCCCCTGGCCGTGTGACTGGAGACTGGAAGTGGACTGTGTCTGTGGTCTGGGCTAGCACCAAGGGCTGCTCTGGTAGAGGTGGCCCAGGCACACCGGTGTGCCACCTCAGAGGGAGCTCCTGGTCTGAGCCCAGGCCTTTGCCCACTGAGAGAGACATGTTCAGCCCACAGGCCGAGCCAGCCTGACATCTCGGGCATAGGGCCCAGGTGCCACGCGGCTCCCGTTGCCACTCTCCAGCGGACACTCTTTCCCAGTGCACACATCTGCATGCCTGTGCTGTGCTGTGTGGAAGGTGTGCTTTGGATTATACTTTGGCAATGATTCTTACAGTGTCGCAAGTGCTTAACTAAGAGTGGCACCTCTCTTTCACTGCCACCAGTCCCCATCTGTGAGACTTCTGACTGGGCTGCTCACTTCGTCTTCAACCTCAGAGAGTTTTACTGCCAGGTAGCACAGAGGGCAAGATCCCAAGGGGCCTTTGGATTTGAGATATCGAGAGCCTGTGCTAGAGGAGTGGGGACATAAAGAGGAAGGCTCTCAGAAGAGTTTGCCTGGGGTCGGAAGCTTCTGGCCTTGGGGCCTGTGACTGAGCAGCAGGAGGCCTGACACGACACCGGGGCCCGGGTCAGGATGGGGAGGGCCAGGTTGTGCCAGGCCCGAGGCCTTGCAGAGGAGTGAACGCTGCAAAGGGCACTGGGGAGCCGGGGAAAGGGCTGTGGCAGGAGGGTGACTGGGTCACATTTGCTCAGTGTGGTGCCTCACTGGGCTTGGCTGGCATTTGAGGTTGGTGCCATCTTGTCGAGTCTTGAACTGGGGCCCTGAGCAGGGCACAAGGTGTCCTCCAAGCCGAAGGTTCAGCCGTTAGGAGTCTTCTCCCTGGCTAACGCCCCCTACTGGAACCTGAGTTCCTGGGGATCCTCAGGGCCCCTCAGGGTCTCTGGGCCAGTCAGAGGGGAGAAGAGGCGCCCAGTGAGGGCTCTGGGCCCCTGGAAAATGCTCACCCCAGACCCACCTAAGGAGGGGCTGCAGCTCAGGGCCTGCCCAAGGGTCCTGTCTGGAGAGGTTTCTGGCCCATGCGGAAGGGAAGTTCGAGCTTCTGCCAGCCAGGTGGCCTCGGGCCTCGGAACTGCCTGGGAGGCCGCAGCAGGTGCCCTTGACCCAGGCCCGGTCCCAGCCCACAGTCTGGCCTTGACCCTTGTGCTCGTGCCCAGAGGCGTAGGGCAGCCGCGCTAATTTTTCATAAACCACTGTTTGTTTTCTGCAGAGCCAAAACATCTTGTTCACGAGGTGTCATTTTGATTAATTTTTCCAACAGAGAGGAATGTGGTGCTTTCCAACGAAGGCTGTTTGGCTAACAGCAGGGCCAATGGGGCAACTGTGCGGTCTCCTTCAAGGAGGAAGGAACTGGGGGTCTGGCCTGGACTTGGGCCTGCTCAGCCACCTGTGGGTCCCCAGCTCTGGCAGCGCCGGTTGAGGCCACGGTGACTCAGGCCTGCTCAAAGGGGGAGGGAGGCTTTGCCCACAGCAGAATGGGGCCCTGGGCTCAAACCCGCAGATGCTCACGGCCACCTGGTGACAGGAGTCAGGTCTGCCAGAGTGAGACACGGAGTGGCAGGGACGCTGGTGAACTGCATGCAGAGCCTGTGTCTTGATACTAGAAATGAGGGCCACATGTGGCTAGATTTCCCTGTCTGGGGAGAAAGCTTGACGTACCTACAGTTTTATGTGAATCTTCCATATCTCAAAGTCAGCCACTAATCTTTCTAAATGTTAAATGTCGTGGAGAACAGCTTGTCAGGCCCATGGGCAGTACCCGCTGTGCTCCCCAGCTCTGTACTTCAGGCGGATGACCTCTCTATCTCAGGTTCATTCTTTTGGAGGCCCTAAGACAAGGGGGTGCAGAGGGGTACCTTCTCTACTTCTCTGTATCTATCCAACAAGAGCTCTTTGGCTCTTAGTAGCAGCCTAATAGCCAAAGGTTTTACTGATCAGTTACTGTATAGGAAGGGGTTTGGGTACCTGATCTCAACTCCCTGTAACAGTTCTAGGGGTAGAGTCCAGGTTGCAAGGAAGGAAACTGAACCCTTTTCACTTGCCCAGGGTCACACAGCATAAGTGACAGCCAGGATTTGACCCAGCTTTGACCTTGTTCATGTATCTCTCCCTTGGTCTGTCATCTTCCCCTGGGCAGGGACCACAGCCTCAGGGCTCAGGAGTGTCAACTGAAGATCTCTGTCCCAGAGACACCTGTGCTTTGGCCAGCTCAGTATATAATACTTTGAATTAATTGCCAGCATTTTAGGAAGCAGATTTCACATAAAAACCTATACTTCTGGCGTTTCTTGAAAAAAGTGGAGGTCTGGGTAGGTCCTGGGCAGCAACCTTAGCAAGACGCTCTCTGGTCCACATTATGTTCTCAGGACCTACCTGTGAGCTGCCTGGCCTGGCTGAGCACATAGTAGGTGTGCAGTAAATATCACTGGGTATTTTGAAGGCTTCGTGGCCCTTGCCAGCCTCCCAGACTTCCCTGGAGGTGTTGCCAGACAGTAGAGAGCTGCAGGAGGGCTTTTGTGGGCTGGAACGAAGCAATGGAGGCCATGGGCAGAGCTGTCCTGCCCCGGGTTGGCCTGTAGGAGGTGTTGGTGCCAGGCCTGGTGTCCCTCCCTCCCCTCCCCCACTACCCCTTCTCCTCCCTCCTCACCCATCCGAGGAGGGAGGCTTTGCCTCCTGGGGACACCTCCGATCTCCCTGATCTCCCTGATCTCCCAGCAGGGTCCCCCTGGAGGGGTGACTGTGGGAGGAGCCTGGCTGGGCTTTATCTGCTGGTGGAGGCTGGTGGAGCTGGAGAGGCAGACACAAAAGAGCAAGGTTCCGACTCCTCCTCCCGGCCTGAACCAGCCTTCTCTTCCTGCCCCAGCAGCCCTTGCGGTAAAAGTGCAACTAGAGCAGATGGCAAATATTAACACCGCAATGGAGGGCTGAGCCCCCCACGTCCCCAGCCCCCCACCACACAGGGCCCAGCACAGGACGGGTTTGCTTCATTCGAGACATTTGGTGGCAGGTGTGCAGGGGAGGGACAGGGCTCCTGGCGGGCTGGTTCGGGAGCCAAATCAGGTTTTGTAAGCCTTGCATTCTTGTTTTCTGTTGACGGTGAGAGAGGAGGACACCAAGGAATTTTTATCTTGGGGGCCTGTTTGTTGAGGCCTGCTTGGAAGCACCCTGGCTTCTCCCCGGTGACACTCATCATCATCCTTCTCCTCTGCTGACATCTGGGGCCAGGTCCTCTGGGCAGTGGGGCCACCCTGAACCCTGTGGGGTGAGGGGCTGCACCCCTGGCCTCCGCTTCCTGGGTGCAGAGCCCCCAGAGAGGTGATCACAAAGGGCTGAATGTCTCCTGAGGCAAAGTGCCTTGGGCTGGAAGCCCCTGGCCTAGATGAGCATCTGCGTTGGGTAAAGGTGTCTGGGGCCCCACCCTAGTTCCCTCTTAGCTTTTATGTGTTTCCTATAGATACAGAAAATATCGAGAATGATATGTTTCAACTTCACAAAATATAGCTTCTGGAGTCCAGAGACCCAGGTTTATATCTTGGCCATGGTGCTTGCTGCTCTGGGCTTGGAGCAGGGTCCCGGCGTTCCCCTTGAGAGGGGTTAGACAAAGCTCCAGCCTGGTGGGATCCAGCTAAGGACTGGAATATGCAAGATTCACCCACTTTCCGGTTTGGATCTACAATGTCCCCCGACGGTCCATGTGGGGCTTTTGAAGGGTGATTAGATCGTGAGGACACTAACTTCATCTGTGGGTTAACTCACTGATTAGTTCATAACTTGGCCTCATTGGGAGGTGCTGGAAACCCAGGAGGTGAGGCCTAGTAGGAACCAAGTGGGTTGTGGAGGTGTGACTTTGAGGACTCTGTCTTTCCCTGGCCCCCCAGTCTCTAGCTTCCCCTCTTTCTCCTGTACCAGCTGCTGTAAAGTGAGCAGCTTTGCTCTACCAGACCTTCCCACCATGATCTTTCTGCCTCATCATGGCCTAAAGCAGTGGACCCAGGCAACCATGGACTGAAACCCCTGAAACTGTGAGCCAAACCTTTCCTCCCTGAAGTGCTTTATCGAAGGCATTTGTCGTGGTGACAGAAAGCTGCCTTACAGCCCTTTAGTTGACAAACGTTTCGAGCACCTGCCCTGACATGGAGCAGTGTTCTAGGTGCTGAGGCCCAGATATGGGAAGAGAAGGCTCGATTCACTCCAAGCCACTCGCCCTCACACTCCTGTGTCAAGATGGGTGGCTGTCAGAGACAGTGTGAGGTGGAACCACCCACTCAGAGCTGGGGGAGGAGACAGGAGGAGCCCAGGTATCCCTGGGGATCCCCTTATGGCACTTGGTACCACACCAGCCCATAGTGAGGGTCCCAACGACCTACTTCGTTCACCTAGGCCCCGCCTCCTCAGTTTGCACCACCTCCCAACAGGCCACTCGCTATGACTCCATCAGGGATTCACCCAGTGATGCTCCAGTTGCTCCCCCAAACCCCCCCTCTGAACATGAGTTTTGGGGGGATGTTCCAGATCTAACCCATGACAGGCAGGAGCTGTTAGGATACAATCATGAGGTGGGCCACCTGCTTCCCACTTCTGTGCCTAACAGGAAAGGAGAGATGCGAGGTCAGGGAAGGTTGTGAGAACAGGTAAGTATGCGGCCTGGCCCAAAGTGTGGTGCCAGCTCTCGTGGCTGTGAAGCCTGTGGCCTCTGTGGACAGGAGCTCGCAGGCAAGGTCAGGCGGGGTGGAGGGTGAGCAGGTCTGGTCAGCTGCAGCAGGTCCTGGTTAGGGACACACAGAGATGTGTCCTGTGTCTGTGCAGAGGCCCATGTGATGCCTGTAGCTGGGTTTGGGGTGTCGGGGGAGATGTGATCTCTTTGGAGACCAAAGAGTCTGGAAGGCACTTGAACTTGGTTGTGCATGGTCAACCTTTTGCTGGGAAAATAAACCTCATTAAGCAGTGAATTCATCCAGGTGACCGTTCTGGCAGATTCTGTCCCATCTTGTCGTGTCGCCAGGCCCAAAGTCAAGGCCAAAGTTCCCGTTACTCGGGAGTCCTAATAATTAACCGGGAGCCTCGGGCAGAGAGAAGGGATGCTGGGTTTCGGATGGAGTGGGAAGCCAGAGCAGGCCGCTGGCTGTGTCACAGCCGGACATCACTGAGCCCCAGACCCGAGGGGCCCACCGTGCCCTGATGGGGATCCAAGCCTTTTGCTCCACCCCCAAGTCCAGCTCCAGAGGCCCTGGGCAGTGACCCCCAGAGTCGGCACAGGCAGGAGGGGCACAGATAACAGCTGCCAGCTGTTAGCACTTCAGGAGAAACGGGAGACCACAGGCCAGGAGGCTGCCAGGGAGTGCCTGTGGCATGGCCTCCTGTAGCCTCTCTGTCTAGACCACAGGCATTTATTGAACACCTACTACAAGCTATGCCTTCTGATTGACCAATGAACCATGCCTCTTAGTGGCAAAGAAATGTGCTCCTGGCACTTAGCATTTTTGTGTGTTACTTTGAGACTCAGTATGTACAGTAGTTCAGACTGACTTTGATTTTACTAGCCCAGGCTGGTCTCGAAATCACAATGATCCTCTTGCCTCAGCCTCCTGAGTGCTGGAAGTACAGGCATGAGCCACCACCCCTGGCTCTCGAACTAAACATTTTTGAGGCTTCTTGCAAAGTAAAAATTGAGGCATGCCCTGAACTGACTCCTGGAGTTGTGATTTCTTCATGTTTTGAGGCAGAATGCATTTAATACTAAAAATGCAATGTTATAAAACTGTACACTTGGGCTGTTTCCAAGCTAATGATGGCATTTAATGGATCCAGGGGGCTGTAATAATAATGGAATTAGCCAGGACTCACTGAGTGCTGTTCTTTAAGTACCTTGCAGTTAATGAGCTTAACACCCAATAAGCTAGGAACTAGTATCAGCCCTGACTTCCAGATAAGGAAACAGAGAAGTTGGTAATTTGGGCAAAGCCACACAGCTAGAAAGGGTGGCTGCCATTGGAGGATCTGGCCACGGGACATAGTTCATTCCTTGGGGTTCAAGGACTCTCTGCTCCACGCTGGCAGCTCTGTGGGGGGCACTGGAGGGGCTGTGAAAGTGCAAATCCAAGGTCCTCTGTGACCCTGGCAAGCAGCCCTGCCCTCCTTCCTGTGAGCCATGCAGGCGGGAACAGACGCTGAGAAGCCCCGAAGGAGCTGACCTGCACCCCAAACCTTCACTTCTGCTTCTGTCAAGATACCATGGTGGGGGTGAGGGGCAGCTTGGCTTAGTCTGTGAGTTTGTCCGGGCTTCTTTCCCTCTCTATCCTGGGCCCTGGAGCCCTGGGCATCGTTGCCCTGCCCACCCCTCCCCCCACGTTCTTTTTGCCTCCGTGGCTGCCCCGCCCCCAGCTGCCACGTGTTCAGTCCCAGCCCCTTACCTCTGCTTTCCAGCCCCTGGCCAGACTTAACTCCTTTGGTGCCAGATCCTCTGCCTTCTTTTTGTTCACTCACTTAAGTTAATACTTGCCTTTGAACCACCTCCCTAAGCCAGTGCCATTTCCAACTCTTGGGATGGATGCAGGAGCCATGGCTCCTGCTTCAAGCTGCTGAGCACTCAGTGTCACAGGCACTGTGCTGAGGGGAGAGGAGACCCTAGCGGCTGGCGGAGAAGAGGTATGTCAGAGGTGTCCAGACTGGAGCACAGGTACCTGGAGCCCTGGAGGAGGAGAGGAAGGAGTTGAGCAAGTCTGGGGACAGGGGCCCCAGGCAGCAAAGGAGCCAGGTCACGACCATTGTGAGGACCCAGCCCTGATGGACATGGACATGAGATGTGACCTGCCCTGCCTCTTAGATGGCTGTGGCTGCACGTGGAGGGTGGATGCTGGCTGTGCACTGGATGGGCTCGGGGAGATGCTGGTAGCCTAGCCACAGGTGTGGGTGGCCCCGGCTATGTGTGCACACGCTTAGCTGACAGATTTGAGATAATTATAGAGCTGCGTGCAGTTACAAGAAATAATATAGGGGCTGGGGATGTAGCTCAGTGGTAGAGTGCTTGCCTAGCGTTCATGAGACAGCAGGTTCAGTTCCCAGTACCTCAGAGAGAAAAAGAAAATCCAGAGGGACCGCTGTACGCTTGACCCAGTTTCCCCAGCGCTAACAGTTTGCGAAGCTGTAGTACAGTAGCACGGTGGCCGGGATTTTGACACTGATTCAAGCTGTTGGTCTCGTTCTTGTCTCCCTGGTTTCACCTGTGCTCACTCGTGGGTGCCTCCAGCTCTCAAGTCCCCTTCCAGTCCCTACCTGTGGCTCCCCCTCCCCAGGGAACCTGGTTTTGTCCTGTATGAGATTTGATCTGATTTGGTTCACACTCCACTTCCCTGTCAAGGTGTCAGACGGTCCCTGCTCTCAAGGCTCCGAGTCGCTGTCCTCTTACAACCACTTCACCTTCCTCCTGCCCCTCCTCGTCACCCCCTGGCAACCACTCATCTGCCCTTCATTTCTAGAATTTCGCCATTTCAAAAATGTTCTATAAATGGAATCATCTAGCTTGTAACCTTTTGGGATTGGCTTTTCTTGCTCAGCTTTACTCCCTGGAGATTCATCCAAGCTGCTGCATGAATCAAGAGTCTGTCTGCAGGTAGAGCTAGCAGGAATTGCTGGGAGGAGGAGACGGAGGGTGGAGAGCCGGGGGTGGAGTTCAGGGCTGGAGACATCCAGGCTCAGCCTCAGCCATCACAGGGAGGGAGGGATAAGGCCTCTGGGAGAGGGATGGCCCTGGAGGTCGGAGGACCTTCTGGTTGATTAGCATCTGCCCTGCCGCCCACCTGTGACGCAGTGAGACAGGCCAGCCGGAATGTCTGGGCTGACCACCCGAGGAGTTGGTGAGACAGGGGGGAGTGTGGGGGAGCCCGGGCTGCTCAGGATCTTTTCCTCATCTCTCCTTGCTGCCATGGAGAGTGGCACTGTTGAAACCAAAGGTTTGGCCATGGGGTGCAGGTGGGGTTTTGTTTTGTTGTGTTTTGTTTTGTGCTGCTGTGGTTGAAAGCCCAGGTCTCACGTGTTCTAAGCTCCTACACCCCCAGCTCTGGAAGGAGGGTTTAGACCCAAGGTTTCCAGAGTTAAGAATAAAATGAAAAGAGAGATGTGTTGCCCCTACGGCAAGATGGAGTCCGCTCCACAGACTCCTGTCTTCTGGGGATGCCGCTGCTTTGACAGTGGGATGGGTGGGCAGGTGGTGGCAGTGGTTGTGTGGTGTCCATGTGGGGCACAATGAGTTGGGCTTCAGCAGCCTGGACTCTCGGAGTGAGTCACATCATCTCCTCAGTTCCTGATCCAGGCCCCCGATCCCTACTCCTGCCTCAGTTTCTCTCCTTATCCCCATTCCCCTGCCTCCCCCTGTGCTTTCTACTTCCTTGTCTCTGAATCTTCCCTTCTCTTATTTTTGTTCCCCCCCTTCTCCCCCACTTCGCTTCTGTTTTTTCCCCTTTTGTCCCTACCTCCCTGTGTTTCTTCATGATGCTCTGGAGACGTCTTTCTTTCACTGTCTCTCTCACCCTCTTTCCTTTCTCTCCCTCTCAGATGTGACTCCCCAGACCTTGAAAACAACCTTTGTGCTCTCAGATAAGGGTGCTGCAGGGTCCCCAGGGCTGTGGTGACAGACCCTTGGGGCCAGTACTGGCGCCTGAAGGACTAGGCTGCTGAGGCACACGGTCCCCAGGTCTCCAGTGGACTGCCCAGAGAAGGCGACAGGCCGGGGCCGAGATTCCAGGCGTAGACTAGACCCTGGGGCACCCACTAGTGAGGGAGACCTCCAAGGCAGCTTGGAAGCCTGTAACAGGGAGAAAGGGCCCCGGGGCACAGTCCAGGGCTTACCTCTGGGCCAGGCTTCTATACAGCTGGGAAGTGCTCTTAACAGGGAGGCAGCTGCAGGGCAGAGTCTGTTGCCAGGGAGGGTGGGAGCCCAGAGGAGGGGTCAGAACATTGCTGGTGCTGGTGGGCCCCTTAGGTTTTGCCCTAGTAGCCTGTTTATTTAATGGATAACAGCTGCCCACATGGGCACTAGGCTCCGAGCGGCTCTGTGGAACCCGAGATGGTACACGGGGCTTCCCAGAGCTTGTTGGTGCTCTTCTCAGACCTCTGGACACCCACCCACCCTCCAGGCCAGCAGCGCCACCTCCAGGGGCTCTGGCGATGGTCAGACATCAAAATGGGAAGTGTACTGCTCCAGTGTGACAGTGGCAGCTGCTGGGCCTTAGCCAGCTGTTGGCATGGGCTCAGGGACATGGACCCAGGCAGTGGACACGCTGCCCCAGGCAGGTGACAAATCTCACTTTGACTGGGAGGCCCTGACCCAGCAAGGCCATGGGTGTGGCTTGGTCTGTCCTCCTGAGCCAAGAAGGACTCTTCCTTTCTTGCTGTGTGTGGGGGGGACATCTGGGCCCCAACCAGAGCATTTGACATCTCTCTAAATTCGGATCCCTGCAGTGTGCCAGCCCCACGAGTGGCCTTGCGAGGGCTTGTGCAGGGGGAAGGACACCCACCGTTGGGGCTACCACCACAAGCCCCTGTCTGAAATCTGGCAGAATTTGTGGAGCCCAGTGCAAATGACAGTGCCAGGCCCCTTAGTCAGAACTGACAGAATTTCAGGACAGTGCTAGCCGAGTGTATCCGCCAGCGCTTACTAGAGAAACAGTTATACCCAAGATGTACAAATATGTATGAATTCACAAGATTGGCTTATAGTGGCCGCCCACAGAGTCAGATGAGGAAGAGTGCAGAAGGTCTGTCTGCACACTGGAGACCGAAGCATTTAGGGGAAGGTCTGGAGCTCACTACAGTGCCCTGTGCAAGTCCGTATCAGGAGGCCGATGGGTCGGCAATGGAAGTCAGGCAATGGCATCCAAGGCAAAGACTGGAGCTGCTCTCAAGGAGCAGAAGCAGATCCATCCTCCGTCACTTCCACTTTATACCAGCCAGGCTGAGAGCCACCCTAGGTGTGGAATACCTGAGCCAATTTAGTTAAGCTTCTCTTAGCAAACTTCTTAGACTGACACAGTCAATCAAGCATCAAGTTCGGCCCTGCCTGCCACGTGAGCATCCCAGTGTAGAGCAAGTCCTGTTACCTGAGGAGACTTAGTTTCCACATCTGTAAGATAGGATTACCAGCCACACCCACCGCCAGGGCTTGGTGAGCAGTGATGGGGTTACTGTCAGGCTTAGCTCCCCAACACGGATATTGATGTGATTAAATAGCACGCATTATCTGTGGTGGTCCCTTGGCATTTTGCACACGCTGCCTTCTGTGTACTTTTCATTTTAAAATGACCTTTTTATTTTGGATAATCATAGATCTGCAGAAAACTCAGGAAGACACTCCAGAGTTCCCATATGCCACTTCCTAGGTTTGTTCCCCCATTATTGCCTTACATAATCCAGGACAGTTGTCAAAATTGCAACCCCAAGGTCTAAACAGTGCTACTGACTAAACTCTAGACTGTATTTGGGTCTTGCCAGGTTTTCCTGCAAACCCCGCCCCCAGCCCAGCATGGCACTTGGCGTGGGCTTTATTGTTAGTGTGAACTTGTGACTCCAACAGTAGCTCACAGACCAGGCCAGAGCACCACCATGCAGTGGTGGAACTGGGCCTGCCAGTGTCCTGGTGTGGAGATGCTGATGTCCATCACTGATCTTGGCCCCTGCCCTTCCTGCTGTGCCTTGGGGCAGTGATCTAATTCTGGGTTTATTCCTCTCATTCTTTCCCTGAACATTAATGGTCACCAGGCTCTGTCTAGGGTGAGACAGGTGGCAAGTAACCAAGGATGGGGGGACAGCAGGATGTGTACTGCAATGACATGGTAAAGGTGACCCCGATGGAATTAGGGATCCCCAGGAGGGTCAGGAGAGATCCCCTGAGCTGGTACCTGAAAAGCTCTTAGGAGACACCAGCCCGAGAAGACCTAGCAGAAAAGCTGGAGGGGAACAGCTGGTATCAAGGACCCAAAGCAGGACAGACCCTGTGAGGTCCAGGAGCAGGATGAGGCCTTGGACTAGTGGCCAGAGTGCCAAGAGGTGACAGACCAGGGTTTAGGGAGAAGGCTGGATCACATGGGCCTGGGGTCAACAGTGGTCCTCCGAGCCACCAGGCAAGTACCAGAAATGAGGGGGCTGGGAGAGCACATGTCCCTGGGGAGGGTTGTCCACTGCTCTGGGTCAGGAACTAGGTCAGGGAGACCCAGTTCTTGTGGGTACTGTGATATCAGCTCCCCCAGCCTGGCTGTCCGTGTGTGTGTGTGTGTGTGTGTGTGTGTGTGCACACATGCAGATTTCATAGCCAGCACCCTGAGAGAACAGGGCCTCTCCTTGGCTGGTTTCCATGTTAACGCTCTTCCTCCAGCTAAAAGCAGAATCTGTGGGGATTCAGGAACCTTCCAGAACTGCTGCCTAGGGTCAGCATCACCTTATTGAGATTGCACAGCCTGTCCATGCTGCTGGGGTCACCCGGGGCACTGGTCACCTGCTCCAGGAGCCCCAGCCCTGTGCTACTGGCACTAGGCCCTTGGTGACCTCCCACTTCCCCCAGTTACTTTGGCCACTGAGCCAGCAAAGGCTGGGTGGGAGGATCCTGGGTGGGAAGGGGGTTGGCTCTGTGAAGCTGGTCAGCCCCCGAGGGCAAGATTGGACCCACAGTGGCTGCTTCCGGGCAAAGGGGAGGAGTTCTGCTCACAACTGTCAGCGCTCTGGAAGACTCGGGGCCCTAGAGCAGACACAGACTCTGCAGGCAATGGCCTGAGGTGCACAAATCCCTGAGCCAGTACTGAGGAGGGAGGCCAGGCCCAAGGGGAGGGACTGTGGGCTGGCAATGGCAGGAGCCCATGCCAAGAGCTCCGAAGAGCCTGCTCTGAGTCCCAGCCCAGCCGTTTACCAGCTGAGAGGCCCTGGCACCGGCCTGTCCAGCCTCTCTCGAACTGCTTTCTCAGCTGTGAAAAGGAAGTGGCCACAGCCCCTGGCTCGTGGGCTCTTGTGAGCACTGGGGCAGATGGGGTACAGGCCAAACTTGCCATGGCAGGGAGCCGGGCATGTGAAGCAAAGATTCTCCACCCAGCGTCCTGGGCAGCCTTATGGAGCCTGCAGCCAGCCCCAATGCCCGACGCTCTGCTGGGCCTGCAGATGAGTTACTGGGGCACACCAGATGGCACAAGCTCCTTGTACCCCAGGGGAATGTGCCTGTGCAAATAGCTCAGCTGTTGAAGAGAGCCAGGCCTCCTCCAGTGTTGGTGATGAACTCACTTTCTGTGTCTGTGGCCAGCTGCTGAGCAGGGGCCACCAGTGAGCTGGGTGTGGCTGGAAGGGGCAATGCCTGAGGGTCCTGTAGTTTGGAAGCAGAGATGCAGGGACATCCTGGGTCCCATCAAGAGTTTACCTGAGCCCCCCTCAGCTCCAAGGTCTGGGCTGGGACTGCACAGATGCTCCAGCCATGCAGGCCTGGGTTCAAATCCCAGCTCTGCCAGTTCCTAGCTGGAACATTGTGGGCAAGTGACCCTCTGAGCTTCGGTTCCCTCTGTTGCAGATGGGATTAAGGATACCTGCCTGTCCAGCAGCTGTGAGGGTGCACCATGCCCCATGACCTTGCAGGGTGGCCCATCATGGGCTGGGTACCCCAGAAGTGGTCAGTACCCCTCACTGTGGTTGAATTGAGAGGCTGGGTTGTTTGTGGAGTTGAACTGATCTATTGCTTTTTAAACAACAACAAAAATTTTTTAAACAAAATTTAAAATTTCTAGAATTAGAGAAAGTTGCTGTGCTAGTACAGAGTGGCCCCGTACCTGTGTCACCAGTCTCTCCCGTGCCTGCTGTGGTGCACTGTGACAGCGAAGGCACCAAGGCTGATGCGCTGTTCTGAATTGAACACCACAGTGTATTCGATTTCACCGGTCCTTCCTCAGTACCTCTGTCTGTCCCAGGATTGCTCCCAGATACTGTATTCCACTTAGGCACAAGGGGAATTTAATTGATATAAGAAGCAAACATGCCTTTAGCCTCCTCTGGTCTGTGACACCATCTCTGACTTTCATCAGTGACCTTGACCATTTTGAGGAATATTGGTTAGGAATCTTGTATACTATCCTTCAATTAGGGCTCATCGGGAATCCAGATAATCTGATTTCCCAAGAGAAATTAGCAGTCTGGTCTTCATGAGACACCTGATTCTTTTTTATGGGTTTACAATTCCATTCTTACAGAATCATGAAGCAGACCAGCACACCTGTCTAGTCTGTGAGCTGAAAGGCTGGCAACTCCAGTGTCCAGGGCCGAAGAGGGATGAAGAGCGTGGGGTAACCCCGGAGAGAGTGCACGGGGCCTGGCGGCTCCTCTAGCAGCTCCCTTAGGCTGAGGAGGAGGACTTGGACCCGCCCCGTCCTGTTGGTGTCAGGTTTCCTGTCTTGACCTCTCTCACCTAGAAGAGTGGAGCGAGCATTCCTGCCTGTGGCCTGGGAGGTGGGGGTGGGGAGGCAGAGCCAAAGCCTTGGTTACTCCTTGCTTACCTGGGCGACCCCAGGACACTCTCCTTACCCGCTGGAGGGCTCCAAAGCCCCTCTGAGATTCTCGAAGTCCAGGCAACACTGTCAGGGTCTGAGCTTGCTGCTCTGTCTCCAAGGAGCCTGTGGGAAGAGAGGCAGAGGTTGAGCCTGGATGACCTCAGACATGGAGTGACTCCTTGCCTTGCTGGTTGCCATGAGAATCTAAGAGAAAGTGGCATGAAAGTGGGTTTCACTGGCTTCCTAGTGTGCAGGTGATTGGGACCTGGCGTCCTGGGGCGTGGCCCTGCTCACCTGCCCTGGCATCACACAGCACCTGAGTTTGCAGCCTCATACACCTGCCTGCACCTGTTGGTTGAAGCACCCAATTTCTAAGGACTTGCTGGCGCTATTATGGATTTATTATTTGTTTTAGGCAGGATTCTTAGTTGCAAGTGACAGCAACCTAGGTCAGCTTAAGCAAAGAGGAGAATTTCCTGGCTCCTGTGCAGAAAAAGTCTCAGGGTTATTCTAGCCTCTGGCAGAATCAGATTCAGGTGCTCAAAACAAATGATATTGTCAGGGCTCTGCCTCACCCTATCTCCCTACTGTGCCCCCTGTGCCATCTGCTTTTGATCTCAGGCAGGACCCCTCCACCCTCCACGATGGCACAAGAGGCCTTCAGCACATTCAGGTACCTCAGGAAGGAGAGCAACCCTGGCACAGCAGCAAAAGTCCCAAGGCTATTTCTCAGTGGCCCTATTTGGGTCACATGCTCTGGCCGGGACCAATGGCTGTGGAAGATGGAAAGGGCTTCCTGGTGGAGTCACACCTCCTTGGGTCCACCTCCTAGGGCTGGGTTGGGGAGCCAGGTACAAAAGGGTCCCTTAGAAAAGTCAGGATCCTGGGCCGGGGATTTAGCTCAGTGGTTCTGCCGCCTGCCTCGAAAGTAAGCGCAAGGACCAGAGTTCGATCCCTGGTACCAAAAAGAAAAAAAAAAAGAAAAGTCAGGATCCTGATACCTGAAGGGGAAGTGGACAGGTCAGAACAGCACTCACCCTGCCCACCTCCTTTCAAAGACAGTGTTTTGGGCTTCAAGAAGTCATACCTGAGCCCTCAGACATACCCCTGCCACCCCACCTGATAGACATCAGGTCAGCTCTCCATGGAGCTGAGTCACCTACCCACATTTCTCCAGTGCGACCTCCAGGATGTTTTGAGGGCTACACCAACCTCCACAGCCTTTCTTGCCATCTTCTACACTGGTGACCCTTCTGAAAAAGGAAATGTAGCTGGTTTGAGGTAACTTGTTCCTTGGGAGCCCTTGTGGGTTCCTAGGGGCCACATAAAGCAGCGGGCTGATATCCATCCAGATGTTTGGCTGGGCGCTGACAGAAAGCTTACCTATCCTGCATCCCCCTTGCTCTGGCTTTGCAAAAGCAGGAATGATGTTTTCCCTCCATCACCAGGAGAGATGCTGCAGTCGTGAGCTTCTGGTACTAGATCTCACTGGGCCTAAAGATAGGACTGCATCTGAAACGGAGGTCTCTCACTGTTCCTTCTCCTTGGTTCCTTCCTAATTATATTGATTTTCCTCTTTTTCTCCCTGTTGGCAGAAGCATTCCGAAAGGAATGGGGTTCCCTGCAGAGATCCCTGGAGAGGACATCTGGCCAAGCCAGGAAACTGACTCTGGCCTGGTCACTGACCAATGGGGCCACTGAGGGCCCTTGGCCATGCCTGTGTCCTCGGGGCTAGGAGAAGAAGGACTATGTCTTTTCAGGATCGAAGAATGCTCTTTGGCTTCAAGTCATGAATCAGGATGAGAGGGCTGGTCTGGGCCTGTCGTTATTCACCCATAGGTTGTGTTTCCTGGGGAACCCAAGGGCCAGTTCTCAGGAGAAAGAGTGAAGATGTCTAAAACTGCTGGGTCTCCGCAGCTGCTTCACTTGGTGCCTTCCTTCCTGATTATGCTGACTGGGTGCCAGCAGCAGACCTATGCTGGTCTGTAAGGCCGGATACAATGGAAACGGTGCTGGGACAAGAGAGGCTGGTGGGTGGGCCCTGCCCAGGCAGGCTGAGCCAAGAGCGGCTGAGCGAGGGTGGACCAGATGGAAGGTTCTGACTCCCTCGTGTGAGGCTGACCCTCGGACAAGGTGAATTGCTCATCTTGGTTTTCTAAAGTGGAGGGGTCGATGCAGTTGGATGAGGTCCCCAGCCACTGGGCATGTTCCCCTCATTGAAAATGCCTGAGTTGCTCCCTTCCTTGACAGAGAGGGGCTCAGTGTGGTGGGAAGTCAAGGCCTCTGGAACGCAGAGGCAGAACCTGGCCCACCACAGGGGATGCCTGCTGCAGCCACCTCTGAGGCTCCACTCTTTCTCCTCAAACCTGTTCTCTGTTCCGCTGTTCCTGAGACACACACCTCAGTGAACACAGGTACGCACACCATCTAGCTTCAAAGCCTCCAAGGCTGCCTGGTGTTCCTGGGATAAGTTCTTAGCATGGCTGCTGGGAGCCCTCTCAGCTGGCCTGTTCTGGCCTCTTCCTTGCCTACACTCACACCCGCCAGGCCAGCCAGAGCTGCTCCGTTCTCCAGCCCCCACCACATACCCCACTTTGCACACGCTGTTCCCCCAGCCTGTTCTGTACCCCATTTCTCTGTTGCTAGTCAAGTCCTGCATGGTAGTTGACATCCCAGATGCTTCAGCCTCTGGAAACCCCTCTCCATACAGGATGTGTTGTCAGCTCCTCCCAGTTCCCCAGGCCTTTGTTTCTCTCTGCCACCAGCCTTGGCATGAGGCAGCATTGGTTCTGTTGGCCCATCTCCTTCATCTTTGGTCAACAGTGGGTCTGCCAGTGAGGCAGACCTGGTCACATGGTGTCCCTGCTCTGGGATTCCTGGGTCATAGAACAAATGGATTCCAGTTCCTGACACAGCACCTCCTTTTTGTCATTTCAGAAACCAGCAGCAGCAGCAGTAGCTTTCGAGCTGCCCACACTGTACCGGACCGAGGACCATTTTCCCGAAGACACTCAAGAGTCTCAGTGTCACAACCCTTAACTGCATCAGCCTCTGTGAGCTTTGTCATGCTCCTATTGGGATGTTGGGACTGAAACTGTGTACACAGAGTCACTTCCCCTTTGTCAGTGATTTGCTTTTGCATTTCCTCCCCATGGAGTCCTGAGCAGCCATAGGGACCCTCATGTAGCTGTGGTTGGAGGTCTGAGGGCACAGCATCTCCTGGTGGCATCTGGCCCATCAGCCTGCTGTTCTAAGGGCTGAGGCTCTGGGGCTGCTGGGCTGGCAGTGAGGGATCCCTTCTCAATGCACACACATGCATGCACACACCCCCACACGCAGCTAAACTAGAGGATTAGAATTTCAAGGAAGGCTAAACTAATGAATCTGTCAAGATAAAGGTAGAAAGGGGCCGGGGATGTAGCTCAGTGGTGCCGTGCCTTCCTCACAAGTGCAAGGTCCTGAGTTCCATCCCCAGTACTGAAAAAAAAAAAAAAGGTAGAAAAACAACGAGTAAGTTGGGTCATGCCAATTTTGGGAACATTTTTGGAATTAAAAGATGCAGATGGGGCCGAAGAAGTAGCTCAGTGGAAAAGTATTTGATCAGCATGTAGGAGATGCTGGATTCAATCCCCAGTGTTGCAACAAAACAAAAAAGCAATAAAGGTACTACTTAAGAGGCTAAAGCAGGAGAATGCCAAGATTCCAAGTTTGAGGCCAGCCTCGGCAACTTAGTGTACATTTAACTCCTTAATCCATTTAGAATTCTGAATCTGTGGACTCAAGATTTAAAAACACAGCTGGGATGTAGCTTAGTGTGAAAGCTGTGGGTTCAATCTCTAGTACTACGAAAGGGGCACCTCACTCAGTTTTCACAAACAGAACACATCTGTGTAACCCAGCCACATTATCAGCACCCAGGAGTCTCTCTGGAGTCCCCTTCCTGCCCATACCCACCTGAACCCAAACAGCCGACAGGAGAGGCTGGCTTTGCGGTCCTCAAACCCCGGGTGGAGGGTGCGGGAGTGTGCGCGAGGTGCGGCTCCCTTTGTGCCCGGCTTCGTGGGCTGGATGTACCTGCGGGCCGTGTCCCTGTTGCTGTGTAGTTGCCGGTTGTTAATTCTCACAGTGGTATTGTATTGATTGGGCCCGCCTTTAATGAGGAAGCCTCCCCACTCATCATGCTCTGTCTGCTCACAGGGAGCATAGATTGAGTGGAAAGTTAATTTTTACACAAGCAGTCAAGGACACCAGTTTTCAGAAGGCCCCATATCTGTGATTACAGGAGACTCGAGGCTTCTTGCCCCTTCCAGGGCCTGAACCAAGGACCAAGGAGAGGTGGAGGGTGATGTCATGTGCTTAAGCCGCAGCAGTGAAAGTGTCCTACAGCAGAGACCTGCAGGGCTGTGGCTCTGTAGCCTGCTCCGGTGGCAGCTTCATCTCCTGGATAGCTCAGCTCTGTGACCTGACTTTGCTGCTTAGCCTCTCTGAGCCCAGCCTCTTCTTTTGTAGGATCCGAGTGATGGGCTGTTGTGACATGAGACGAGCTGTGTGCATGCTTGGCCCAAAGTCTATCCAGAGACACTTGGTAATGGGCGTCTGGGTTGTGGTCGCTGGGCTTGCTAGGGAAGGGGACTGTGTGCTGTTTCTCAGTTGACCTCCTGTGCTTTCAGGCAGGTGCCTGACTCGATACTGTCAAGTGAGTGGCGTCCCTAACCACCTGCTTTGGCAGCCACCCACCCTGGGGCAATGGTGACTGCAGCCCAGGAGCGGGTGGCTTTCTTTTGTGGCTGTTTCCACAAGAGCAAAGCTCTGGGCTCAGCCACCTTCACCACTATCCCGGGATGTGGACTTCATGTCCATTAAAGCCAGAAATTTCAGGACAGCAGCCCAGTGGACAGTATCTGGTCGGCAGAAATGTGAGGTTTGCCCTGAACAGTTTTAAAATGTTTTTACACATGGATGAATCTCTAACTGTTTGGAACAGATAAAGCAGTGATGACGAACCTTTTAGAGACTGGTGCCCCAACTGCAACCCAAAACCCACTTAATTATTGCAAAATGCCAACACTGCAATTAAACCTGAGTACTGAGGTTTTCAGTTTAGAAAAAACAACTCATACATTAACATCTTTTGTCTTAAAAGAAAAACAACAATGATAGAGCTTTCAATGATACTAACAGCTTTTTATTGAAAAGTAGAAGTTTGCATTTGGCGTGCTTTATGCACAACTAATGTGATCTTTGCTGTTGTATGCGTGCTGATAATTTGTCAGACCTTGGCTCACACTTCATTAGATTGAGAGCAACAAATGCAGCACTCAGGTCATCTGTCAGTCTGTTTCTTGTATCAGATTTGATATCATTCAAAGCTGAAAACAGCTGCTCACAAGCATAAGATGAGGCAAGCAAAGTAAGAAAAGCAATCCCAAGTGCTTTCATTGACCTAAAATTATTCGGCAGAGAATTCCACTCTTTAAGAACTTCATTTTCAGAACTGCCCACTGTAATGGCCTTTGCACTCCCTTCACACTTGGTCTTCTCTATCTTAAGTGTTGCATGCAGGTCACAGAATTTATTTTTCCAGCTAGAGCTTTCTTGAAATTCCAGTAGCTCCATTTCCAGAGCTCCAAAATCTAACCAGTGTAAGCAGGCAAGATCAAGTTCTTCAAATTTGGCTTTATCTGGAGAAGAAAACACAGGGTTGTCTCCATCTTATGGAACTGCAAAAATCTGTTACTAACATTCTCCTTTGCAGCTGCTACAATGCTAGGAAATTCCTTGTAGATTTCTTTGTAGCTTGTAGGATTGTCACCAAATGTTGTAGAATTTTCTAAATGCATTTTTAGGTTTGGAAAATATTTCAGCTGCCCACTTTCAAGGTCTCTTTCAAAAACCTGCAGTTTTCTCTCAAATGTTTTGATATCACAAAACATCCTTTCTGCTGTTTTCTCTACACCTAGTTTTTTGTTCAGTACACTGAAGTGTAGGGTAAAATCTGTAAAAAACATGAGGTTGTTAAGGCAGGCCATGTCAGTGAGCTGTGGCCATTCCTGCCCTTTTTCATTTACAAACAGCCTAATTTCATCCAAGCAGGCTACAAACCTCTCCAGGAGTCATCCTCTGCTCAGCCATCGGACATTATTGTACATAAGTAAAGCATTATACTGTGCCTGAACTGAACTGAACAAGAAGTGCTTGAAACTGTCGAAAATTATAGAGCGTAAGCCATGATGCAATTCACCATTTTTGTGACATCTTTGAGGCTATCATGTAATTTTTTGCTGCTTTGCCTGGTACAAATTGCTTCTTGATGTATAATACAATGAAACTGAATGATTGGATGTTTTGCTTCTCTAACAAAGAACTGAATGAAACCAGATGTTGCCCTCACTATTCGAGGTGCCCCATCACTAGTAATTGAAACCACTTTGTCTGCTCTTATGTCTTGTGACAAAAAAGCCTCCATCACAGCACTGTAGATATCTATCCCTTGTGTTCTTCCAGGCAAAGACACCAATTTCGTCAGCTCTTCTCTCATGATGTCACCAACAGCATAGTGTAAAATCACTGCTAGCCTTGCATGATTATTTATGTCTGTGCTCTCATACAAGCACATGGAGTAATAGGCTGCCTTTTATAAGTGAGTGGTGAGCTGCTGACTAATATCACTTGCCATGCACAGAACTCGATCTTTAATAGTATTTCTGCTAAGTGGCATCTCCGAGATGCATTGCATAATTTTATCCTTGTTTGGGAAATCATGGAAAAGGGACTTACTCCCAGACAACATGGCCATTCTGATAAAATCCCCATCAGAGAGGGGCTTACCATGTTTTGTTATGCACAGTGAAATTTGAAAGCTGGCAGCTGTCAGATGATTTGTTTTAGAAAGATAGTTGCAAAAAGTAGGATACTGGGAATGATATGTTCGGCAATACTTTTGTGGTTGGTGTCAAAGTGCTGTCTGACACTTGATGTGCAACACACAACACTTTCACTACACAGAATGCATAACGCTCTCCCATTGCGTTGTCACTCCAAATGACTTTGTCCAGGCCTCTTGGAATGATCTTCCACTATCTGTTTTCAGTTTTGCATTTTTTGGTGTTCAAGACTTGGAGTCTATAAAAATACAAAGTTTTAAAAAATGAAGCACCTAATATAAATCTATTCCTATACCCAAAAGGGCTAACACTATTAGTTAGCACTAAAGAATTAGATATTGCTTAAACCAATAATCTGTAGATTATTGGTTCTCAGCTGGGCTTCCTCTTGAATTTGCTGACCACCAGTGCAAGGGGGCAGTGATCCACTAACCACCAGCTTTCGGCCTGCTCTGAAGAAGGCATCTGAGTGTGTTTCCAACCTTGGGGGGCTTCTGCTAAACTCACAGCCAGTCCAAGCGAATATATATATCCTTGCTCATTTTCATAAATTCTTCACAACTAAATATGATGCTACAGATTCAGATATGCCAGGCGGACAGCATATTAAAAGAACCTGTCTCTTAATTAGAACATCTCTACGCTAAGTCTTAGGTATTAAATCTCAGCTTATCTATACCCTTGGCAATGCACTGACCAGCCATGTGAAAGCTTGGACAAGTCATAGCTAATTAGGTGTGGCTTGTGACGTTATCACCTGGGACCAGGACTCCTTTCCAAGCACCATATGGCCCGCATGTGCACTGCTGTCTGATGTTTGGCTACTGGGGTAATGCTGGGGCAACTTGACTCATGCCAACAGAAAAGGCTCTGCATGCCGACTGTGGCACATGGGCCATAGGTTTGCCACTACTGTGATAAAGGGAGCTGCACATCTCACTGCACACCTTGCACAGATCCAGAATTCCAAATGGATCAAGGAGTTAAATATATAAATGCAGTCACTGAAGAAGTAGGCAGAAACATCAGCCATGTAATGTAAAAGCCACAGAGATAAATTTGATATCTATAAAATTTATATATATATATATATATATATATATATATATATATATATATATATATATAATCTTTGCTTAGCAAAACAGAAAGCTCAACCCCCAAATCCTAAAACAAAACAATAAAATCCTAAGCAAATTCAAGGCAAATGATAAACTGGGGAACTTGTATTTTAAACTCATAAGGTAATAGCCTCCCTAATAGGTAACAGCACCTATGGATAAAAGAAAAAATAGGGAAAAAAAAGGCAAAGGATATGAACAGGCATTTCACAGAAAATGCAGAAGGTATTTAAACATGAAAAGCTACTCAGCCTCAGTATATAAGTATGAAAGAAACTGGAATTACTCCCAGGGGCATGAGAATGCACTTCAGTGGTAGAGCACTTGCCTAGCAAGTGTAAGGCCCTGGGTTTGCCCCCGATTCTCAGCTATGCCAGAAAAAGAATTTCTGGAAATTAGATTCTTCACAAATCAGTCTGCAAAGATTAAAATCTTTGGTGACACTGTTGGGGAAAATTGGACAAGCACGCATTCTCATGGCCAATCAGCAGAATCTGTGAAAATGAGAAATGTATCTATGCCTTCAGACCCAGTAACCCCACCTCTAGGACCCAGCTTACACAGGAGAAGCAGCAGCAAGTCCACAGGGTTAGTCATTGTGCGTTGAAATAGCAAGATGAGATGGAACCTGAGTGTTCCCCAATGTGGGGTTGGTTCTGTTATGACACATTCATGAGAGAATACTATGAAATTGTAAGGGGGGATTAGGAGTTCCTTATGAGTTGTGGTTGTCAAGATATGAAGACCAAAGGCAGAAAAATGTACATAGTACACTGCCATCTAAATGAAAATGAAAAGCCTGAACATTCTCAGGATAAAAACTTGATAACAGTGGGTATCTGTTTAGGATGAGAGATGTCCTTTCCACTCTTATTTTTTATTTTTTGGGACTGGGGATCGAACTCGGGACCTTGCACTTAGGAGGCAGGCGGCGGAACCACTGAGCTAAATCCCAGGCCCTTTTAAAAAATTTTTGATATTTTGGTGCTAACTATTCAGAAAATTAAAATCAGTTGCCAGCACCCAGCACTCTGTAGGCTGAGGCAAGAGGATTTCAAGTTTGGGGCCAGTCTGAGCTGCATAGCAAGTTCCAGGCCAGAGAGCAAGTTCAAGGCCACCATGTATGTACTACCAAGCAAGACCCTGTCTCAAAAAAATAAAAAGTAAAATCAGTTTCCAGGATGGACATGGTGGTGCACACCTGTAATCCCAGCTGTTCAGGAGGCTGAAGTGAGAGCACTGCAAGTTTGAGCCAGCCTGGGTAATTCAATGTTGTCTCAAACTAAAAAGGCGGGGAGGGATGTAGCTCAGTGATAGTGCACTTTTGGGGTCAGTCATAGTAAAGCAAAAGCAAAAAGTTTTCAGCAGTCAACAATGGAGAGTCTATATAAAGAAAGCTTCCTGTTCTTTTGGAAACCTGGGTATCCAGAACCCGAGGCTTCCACAGCAGCAATGAGCTGGCCCTGAGACCCTCAGAAGGACTCCTCTCCAGGCATAGCTTATACTCAGATCACCCCACTAATGCCTTCCACCTGCCTGGCCCTTCAGGGCAGTTGAAACCCTTAGATCTAGTGATCCCCAGCCATGGTGAATTTATTCCAAGAATGTGGGTGGTGAAGAAACATCTGGTAGGGTTTCCATGGTGAAGGATGGCGGTTGTGAGGGGCCTCACTGCAGTCCCAGCAACTGGCAGCCTATCCAGCACAAATTCCAGTTCCCCAGGATGGGCTGGGTTGCACTATAGGAGTATGTGTGGTCAAGGGTCTTGTGTGTGGGGTGGCTGATAACCAAGTAGACATAAGAAAACTCCTGACCAACATATCCCTTATGAATATGAATGAAAAGCCAACAAAATGTCACCTAACCAAGTCCAGCAACACAAAAAAGGGATTATATACCATGACCAAGCAAATTTCTCAGGAATGCAAGGTTGGTTTAACATGAAAAATCAATGTAACGTATCATATTTAAAAAGGACAAAAGGATCATCTCAGTGGATGCAGAAAAGACATTGACAAAATCTGGCCTCTATTCAATAAAACTTTTTCTTGGGGTGAGAAGGGGAGTTTTGGGGAGGAGGCCAGGCAGACAGACCTTTATGTCTCAAAGGAGTTCCCAACTCTCTGGACATGCTTTGTTGTCCCAGGCAGCTGCTAGTGTACAAGAATCTCTCTCCTCATGTTAAAACAAACCCCCATTTGCCCTGGTCAGCCACACATGCATCCTGGGTCAGGAAGTCTTCAAAACAGTTCTGATTGTAGGCAGCTGTCACAGAATCTCCTCGTGGAGGCCTGTGGACTTGCTGCGGATTCAAAAGCTTTGAGATTCAGACTGGTGATTATCAGTGGATGCATTTCAGGCCTGGAAATAGCTGAGTGGGTGTAGGGGACTGGGTTTGTGGTTCTGAGGCTCACTGGGACTTCTGGTGGGCTGCATCCAGTGGCTCCATGTGGGGATGAAGTTGAGGGGAGCTGCAAGGGTTGTGTATTTGGTCAGGATGAGCAGTTTCCCTGAATAACCAAGCCAGTAAAGTCTGTGCCAGAGGTCACCTCTTCCACCAGGAGGATGTTCTGTGTCTTCTGAGGAGAAGCTCTGCTGTCTATGTAACAGGTGATCTCATTTTCTGGGAGCCAGGTCTTGGGTAAAAGAGACAGAGGAATCAGAGGAGCACCCAGAACAAGGTTTGAGCTTTTCTCCTAGTGGCTTCACCAGGAGCCTCAGGGCTGCTCCAGTGGCGGTGACTGTCCAGACAGCAAGCATTCTCAGGTTAGACCCCAGTGAATCAAGAGGACCTTATGGCAGGAGTTTATACACATAACATTGTTTTTTAGACACAAGTCCCATCTTCGAGTGTGCCCATTGGCAGCTGCTTTGCAGAATATTAGCAGTTTTGTTGAATGGAGAGAGAAAAAGAAATAGGTTCGCATGGCAAACTACAGATACATTTCTCTGCATCTCTGTACAGCTGCAGTTCCCAGTTTTGGCTGTGTGTTGGAATCAGCTGGGCCAGGTCCAGACCAGTTAATCTGATCTTTGGAGGACATGCCCTCCATTGTCAAGCTCCTTGGGTGACTTCAGTATGCAGCCAGGACTGAGTTCTGCTTTAGAGAACACGAGGCATGAGATTTCAAGGATTTGCTGCGCTTCTCAGTTGGAGTTGCACTTTCTATTCCAGTTCACCTTGGACACATGGTTCTATTTGAAATGGAGCATCCTTGGTCCCTCTCGGTCCTTCCTGAGCTTAATGTGGAACTAGGTTTGAACTGGTTTCTGATTTGCATTGAGTTGATTCCACCTCCACTCTAGAGAAGGGTCCTGTCTGGTGTCAGCCAGATAATCTTGCTCATTCTGCCTGGCTGAGTGGTTCTGGACTGAGCTCATCAGCTCCTAACTGGCTCAGGAACATCCAATCAGCTCAACTCTTGCTCATTACTAAAGGAGGGACCCTTCACTAAGGTAAGTGGGAAGCAGCCCACAAACAGCAGGGCATCTGCCTAGTATGAAAGTGACCTTGTGGGTAGCAAGACAGAATAATAGTTCTTACCAATGATGTCACTGAGCAGCTCTTCAGCCACAGCCAGGTGCTGGTCCCCTTAATTAAACCCAGTCTGAGTTGGATTTCCTGTAACCTGCAGTGAGGGTCCCAATTACTTATAAAGGGCCTAAAGCTTGGTAAGGCAAGTTGGTAATCACTGCTAAAGGAAGCAGACTTCCTGGAAAGCACTGGGAGCCAATGTCCCAGCTGGGCATAGGGCCCATCTCCAGGCTTCTGAGTCAGTGCCACCCAGCGTGCAGGAGGTAACAGGAGTCATGAGGAGATAAGGCACCTTTGATTCTTTCAGCCTCCCTGGCACAAGGAGAAAGTCTCATTTGCCCTGGATCCTGCTCTGGCTTTTTTTTAATAAGCACAGCAAATCTCAGGTTAGACCCCTTTAGCACGCAGTAATGGGTGGCAAAAGTTTAAGATGTTTTCTATGTACAAACTGCATTGTTTCATTTTTTTTTTTTTTGGCTAACTTCATTAATGTTAAACTGTGCTAGTCTTTAGTGATGTAATTTTCTTCCATATGAAAAGGAGTTGAAACTAGACAAAGCAGTTGTTAGGTAGATGTGGCAAAAATGACAATGGCGGACTGAATGAGTGTAGTTTGGGAAACACTGAGCCGATTCAGGCTGGGGCTCCTCGTAAGGGAGCCTGTGTTATGAGGCTCATCTTTACCCAAGGTCATGGCTGTATGGCTCGGAATACCAGTGGCTGTGGATGCAGATATCCCAGATCTGAGAGAGACCCTACCCCTTCGTCAGCTTCTCTGAATCTTCCAGTAAGGTCAGCACCTAGAACCTGGAGCTGATAGCCTCTTTGCAGGTTTTGCTTTTCTTTCCATTTTGTGAAGGGCTGTAGGGAAAATCATGGCAGGTCTGTTTTGAGGACTTGGATGTCTTGATCTAGTGCCCTCCTAGCCAAAGGAAAACATTTCAGGAATGTTTCAGGAATGTTCAGAGAACACTGGAGTAGGTAAGGGTTCACGTAGGCCTCAAGAGTCTGCTGTGCCACACTACCCTGGCAGGAGTGGGTGATGTCAAGTCCCTTGGCCAGACGGAGGCCCCTCCTCAGAGAACAGGTGCAGGTGCTTTGCTCTCTTCTGAGGATGTGGCGGCAGCTTCTCAGACAACAGGCAAGTCCTGCAGCTGTGCCTCCCTCCTCCTCAGACTCCAAGGCAGGGCCTTCTGATTCCTAGACTCCCAGATGGCTGCTTCAGGCACATAGCTGTCACAGTCTGCTTTAGTCTAGATGGCAACCAGAACACTGGAAAAGCCCTTTCATTTTGAGTTGCTTTTTATCATTTTCAATATCCATTTTATTTCAATAAGACATTAATAAAGGTACAGCAAAACTTTTATTGCAAAAGCCAGTTTAGGTTTAAATGATTTGCACCTTAAGGCCAGATGGTGCACTGGAGTAGGGGAGGGGTTTGAGTTAGTCACATGAACATTGTATTTTGAGACATACACATGCGAGGAGAATCACTTAAGTATGTAGTGGGGAGCATTCTGCCCTTTATTCCACTCAGATGTGTCATAGAAATGGACTTCTCTTCCCTGTCCTTAGTTGGCAGACTTTGAAAGGATGACTCGAGGATTTCACTTAGTATTTTTTAACTTCTGCCTCACAGATGCTGACTTTTGAACACAACCCCACCTAGGTTGCAACTCCACATATACTCAAGTTATAGTTGAATGTTCAAGTTCCAAGTGGAGTAGGTAGACAAGAAGCAGCAGGATACAAAGAATTATCAAATGGTGACTCTGGTGCATGTTGGGACTTGATTTTAAACCAATCTTCCAGCAGCTGTAGGGAGAAATGTTTATTTTCAAGCTTGATTCACTATCAATGCCTCAGCCGAGACTACCTCTTGAGCAGCTGGTAATTATTTGGGGCAGACATCTCAGGATGGTGGTAGCAGCCTTTCCCCTTTATTTCTGGTCTTTTCGGATTTTTCATCTGAGATGTTTCCCGCTGAGAGATAAAACAAGCCTGCAATCAGTACCAACTCAGTGAGCATAAGTGTGGATTAGAAATAAGTCACAGAAGGGCCGGGGATTTAGCTCAGTGGTTCTACCACCTGCCTTGCAAGCACAAGGTCCCAAGTTCGATCCCCGGAACCAAAAAAAAAGTCCCAATGGGCAGAAAAATACATTGCCATAGTATGTTCACTAAAGTTTCATTAAGTAGAGATTTTCCATCACTCAGGCTAAGTGCTCCCCAAATATTATGGAGATAGAATAACTTGGAGGTGATGGTTGGGCTCCATCTTTGTTTTTGGTACCAGGGATCAAACTCAGGACCTTGTGCTTGGGCACCACTGAGCTAAATTCCCAGCCTGTGGGCTCCATCATGCGTCAAGGTGGCAGCCTGACGTTGAGATAAAGGACACACTCCTATGGTAGTGCTTCCTAGGCAAGAAACAGGCTTAATCATTTCTACTGAAGTGTTTCAGACAGGGAATTCCCATCTTTTAACAGATTAGTTTTCAAAAACTGGCACTCATTTGTCTTCAGAAGTGCTCATTTTTACAGACACCTCTATCAAATGGACACACAAGTATAGGGAATTGGGGGCAAGTCCTTTTCTACGTGGGGAGAAAGGACTGTTCTGCTCAGTGATGAAGCAGCAAAGATGTGCTTAGAAAATGCTTCTATGTGCTGACAAGTGAGAGAAGCCAGCCTGACTCTGGAACTCACTGGCACAAGAAAACTTGAAGGGCAAAAAAGAAAAGCTCTCTGGAATGAGTAATTGGGTTTTCTTCCTATTAGACACCTACAGAACTGTCTGGCCCACAGTTAATAGGCATTCTCAATATAAGGTGACAGATTGTTGTGGTTTTTCAGTTAAATGACCTCCAAATTTTTCTAAAAGCACACAGTAGCAACAGCGTTCTTTTAAATGGCTTTTATTGAGACACTTTTAGGGCTTCCGAAACATTTGCAGTTGGGAATCTTTTACTTCCAACTCTTTTAAGTGCTAAAATCCCTCTCAGTACCAGAGGCTCACTCCCACCCTCTTAGCAAAGAATCCTCATCTGTCTCTGTTCAAATGTCCAACCAGGACCTTGAGTGCCCACCCTGACCCAATTGTATTTGCACAAAGACTCATTAATCCTCTAGGCAGGATTCTCAATCCCAGGATAAGTTCTTCCCACCTGTTAATTAAATTAAGCAGAGTAATTCCCACAAATGTGAGATGGCTAAATTCAGCTGGTATTTATTTAGTAACGTGTAGCATTTAAATTCAGGGACATCCTGCCACGTTAGGTGGTACTCACAGAATTCATAACCCATCTGGTAAAACATCTCAACAAGCTCCATGTTAGCCCCAGGTAATTAAAAATTCTAGTTTACGCTACCTTTTTCCTTTGTTGAGAAGCATAACATTTTAGGGAGAGTCTCCAGCAACATTTCTTTTTCTTGGAAATTAAAAATTACCAGTGTCAGCCACTTCAGATTTCTTAGGCTCATGTCCCTGAGAGGTGACTGATCCAAGTTCAGCAGGGATGAAGCACCCACCCCGTCATTACAACTGCTGAAAATGGTGGCCTAGTCCTGCCTCCTTGTAACTTCCTGCCTTTGAAAAAGCGCAAGCTGGTTTTGGGAATGTACAGAGTACATATACCAGCTCTTTCCATCCAGATGGGACCCCCAACAGTGTGCTCTCCAAAGCCCTTTTCTCAATAGCAAGATGGGTCAAAGAAATTTTAACAAAAAGCAGTTGCCAGTTTAGTACAATTGTTCCTATAAGGTAAAACTTAACACAATAATATCCGGACATTAAGATTCTACTTGCAAACGAATGCCAATGTGTGTTTACATCCTCATCACTGAGACATTTATATTTATATGCAGACTCTGTTCCTTAACAAAAGGGGAGCTGAAGAACTCAAGGATGTTTACTTTTGCAGTTAAAAGGGGGAAAACACACAAAAATAAAATAATTTGTAATAGGTGCCTTGAGAAAAACATTCTTTATGCAAATAAAAGATCTTCCATATAAGTTTCCTTGGTCACTGTGTCTTCTGTCTCTGATGAGATTGCCATGACATCAAATGGCATAAGATATGATAGACACTCAGGACTGTCATATGTAATAAAGGAAATATTTACATTAAGCACAATACAGCAATTTATTTAGATGCTTAAAATGAATACAAAGGGAAATAAAGATCACAAAATTATACATACTACACAGTGTGTCATATATTAGATGGTATAAACGAATACACCAGGGTGGTGTTTAACTAAAGAGAAAACTAAATACCCAAAATGCAGCACTTATTTGGTTTGCTGCTTCAACATAACACACTTTTATACAGATCTAAAAGGTGTCAAAATTAGTAGCTGCAAAGTCAATTCTTGCATGTAATTTTAGCTTAAAAGATTTCAGAAACATCTGAAATACCAGTTTTTGACAGTTGTAATGTCAAGGATATTCAGAACAAGAAAAATTCTATAATACAAGAGAGTCCAGATATATATCTTATGTGACTGGTCTCTGTTGCAAGATTGTACAAGGTTATGTGCAAAAACTATGTCCAAAGGTCCATACTAGCGCAGGTTCAAGCTTTTGCTAGGGGAACTAGATACAGCATTTCTTACACAGCAAGGGCAACACTAAAAAAAGAAACATCTATGATGGGCACACAATAACAATACCATAAGCATCACTTGAATAGGTCTAAAAGACTGTACAAATATACATTTCAACTATTCAGAATACATGAAAAAAAAATCAACTTCCCCAGTCTACTATACACATTAGATTGGTAGCTTGTTGTTGGCCCTATACTACCATGTGAATCAGGGTAACGCTTCTCAAGGACATCCAACCAAACATTTTACAGAGGGAAAGAAATGTTGAAAAGGCAGATAAAATAAACCTCTGCTTTTCCTAATGTGCATTCGTGAGCCCCCAGCGTACTGGTTTTTCATAGTTACCATGTCTATCAGAAAAGGCTCTGAAGCCAAGATCAGCCAATCATGTATCACAGACTTAGAAATAACCACTGGGACTGCAACAGCCACTTGTCCCCACAGCCTGCTGACCAGTCCTCACAAGGCAGTACCAGGTAAGACAGCTTTGCATTTAGACTGGAGGAAAAAGTGAGTTCTTGGCTGCAGCATGTCACCAGCGCAGTGAGGCCAGGCACTCATGCCTGCTGGCTGCTTAGTTTAACTCCCGTTAAGCTGCCATGCATTGGCTCAGCCACTCCATCAGTCATGTTGTCAAACTGCTCCCCATCCTCACTGTCAATTGTGCTATTCTGCCACTCAATCTGGGGGTTAGATAAGCGCTCATTATTTTCAGATGCATTCTTCCATTGTGACTGGTCCTTGGACCAAAATCCTTCAACTTTTCCATAGGAACTATTCTTCCATTTTAACTGCTCTCTGTCACCTTGCATGGTGGCCCTTTTTTTGGCAGATGGCTTACTGCTCCTTGTATCTTCACTCTGGGAAGACTCATCAGACCAGGTTCCTGGTTTCATTTCACATGTGTTATCCTCAAAGTCTGACACCTGTTGGGAACCAGGCCCGCTCTCAGATGGTGAAGCACCCTCTTTCCATTCAACAACATCATCTTGGTCAACCTCACTATCAGAAGCGTCATTCATTAGTTTGGCTGGTTCCTCAGTCAAATGAATAGTTTCATATTTTGAACCATCCTCTTCTTTTTGGTGTGGCTTCTCTTCAGATTCTAGAGCATCCTCAGGAATTACCTTTGGTACATGTTCCTCTGGGTTATCATTAGGGATTTTAGGCTCAACTTCAAAAACAGGGTCAAAAGGGCTACCACTGCCATTGGATTCTTCTTCCAAATTTTCAAAACTATCTGATGAACTGTCATCTTCCTTCCCAAGGTTAAGCTTCTTGTCAACAGTCTTACTAGCATTGACTCTGGAATCTTTTTCATCATGGTTTTCAAACAGCCACTCAGCATCAAAATCCATCTCATGTTTGACTTTATTTAACTCTTTCATGTTAAAGCCCAGCAACACACCAGGCTTATACTTTTCGCAATCACGAACACACTTCTTCCTTTTGTTACTAAAATGGGAAGCAATGTCACTCTTCCACAACCATAAACTGGCTGCTAATTTCTCAATTTCTCTCCTGGTAGGATAGGGCTGTTTGTTGAAATACTTTGTTAGAAAACTTTTCCTAGCTTCATAGGAATCATCTTCATGACCCTTGGGGTCTAAAGCTAAAACAACAGGCTCTTCAGGTTTCTCTTCAAAGAAGCTGGGTGAATCACTATCATCATCTAACTTTCGCTTTTTTAGCAAGGGAAATTCCATCTGCTCATAGGTGCGCTTCACAGGTGCCAGGCCTGGAGACTGATTAAGCCTAGAAGGTGCATTTGTCTTATCCTGGCCATTCTGGGTCTTTCCAACACCCCTGCAGTGAACCAGATGCAGAGTGATAGTCGAGGCGGTCATGTTGCTGGTATACACACCAAGGCAATGGATACATTTGTAGGTGAGCTTTTTCTCAACTGGATGAACTGTCTGAATAACCTGGTGCCTTTCTCGTAAATGATGTGCAAGTGCATCAGATATGGGTCCTTTTAGGATTGAAAAGCAAAGAGGGCAAAGGGTTTTCCCAACATCTTTTTTATAGGGCACTGCAGCTTGAGGTGAACTTTTAACAGGAATATCTGCCTTTTCCTGAACTTTTGGCTGTGGCTTTGGAGGAACTGGAGGGTTATTTTGGGCATGATAAGCAACAGATTCAGCTGGGGCATCCCTCAGGTTGTATGTGGTTACCAGAAGATGGATGTTAGTGTGACTGCCCTGCTGCAATGTCAAATCAAAACTCAAAGTCGAATCTGTCTTAGGTCCCATCTCTTCATCAATGTGAACCATTCTCATGTGTGCGGCCATCTTTTCCACATCATTGAAAGTAGAACGGCAGTATGGACAAGACAGACCATGAATTAACATATGGTTGAGCAAGGTATCTGTGGGCAAATAGCGATTACAGTAG
The DNA here is from genome assembly GCF_053883595.1 of Heterocephalus glaber. NCBI lineage: Eukaryota > Metazoa > Chordata > Mammalia > Rodentia > Bathyergidae > Heterocephalus > Heterocephalus glaber. The sequence continues at coordinate 18,106,807 of NW_028258410.1, read as the reverse complement.
AGGCATTTGCTAGTAAAATTGTGTATTTTCATAATATAGTTGGCCACTGCTGGGACTTTCTCAGCTTTGTGTTCTTTTTCGAAGTGCACACTATAGACATTTTCAGGAAAAAGCTCATTACAGATTGTGCATATTTTCCACTTTTGAGTTGCAGAAGTATTAGGTACGGAAGGGCCGGTGGCACCTGTGGTAGGTTTGGAACTGGCCTGACCTAATACCCTGGAGGCCTGGGACTGGGAGAGGGAAGGAGCCTTTAACTGGCCTGATGAGAGAGAAGAGGCATTAGCAGCCTGTAGGGAGTATCTTGCTGGTGCCTGAGACCTCTGCTCTGCCCCAAGCCCGTAAGATCTTCCATTTCCACTTGGAAGTAACTGCTTCACAGACTGAGACTGCTGAGGGATGGAAACAGGTGCATTGCCGCCTAGCCCCAGTCTCATCGACTGACCAACACCATAGCCCTGGCCTACAGATTTGACTCCATAGTTGTTCTGCTGCAGGTGAACATTGGACATCATGTTGACTCCCGTGGAATTTAAGTTAGGCTTTGGTATTGACAGTCTATTCACCATCTGCTGTGATGGTAAAGACCGGACGTTTCCAGAAGCAAGGGAACCAATTCTTGGTGGGAGTCCTATGCCCTTTTTCTCTTGAGGTTTGGGAGCAATTAGCATCAAGGGTTTGGATCGGGGAACCACTACATTGGTGTGCCCAATCATGGCAGTGACCTGATAGCCTATGCGTTCGTGGTCTTCGATGACATGCTGTACCAAAGCTTCATAGGACTTTGGCATGAAAAGGCATCGCTTGCAGTGAATACTACACTCTTCTCGGGCATTTGAGCCTAAGGGGACTGCACCGTTCAGTGACTTTTCTCCTGCCTTTGCTATGTAAGGTGCCGCCACGTGTTGAAAATGTTCCCTGTAAATGTGCTTCCTAACTATTTCATAAAGAGGATCTCGGTAAGTGCACTTCTTACAGTAATAAACAGCTTGCTCTACACTGTCAGCCTGCTTAGGTTTAAGGCCATCGTTTTTGTTTTTATCTTTGAAAGTGCTGAGGCTGCTACTTGGTGCGCTGGCGTTTGGAGCATGAAATATTTTAATATGTGTTTCCAAAGTCTTTTTGTCTGCATTGAAGGTACAATAGGGGCAATTAAGGAGAATCCTATTTTCAAAGTCTTCACTATGGACATTCCGGAAATGACTTTTGTAGGCAGAGAAGAATTTTGAGGAAAATGGACAAGCACTGCAGCAAAAAGGTTTTGTCCGATAGTCCTGAAGAAAACACAGAAACTAGAATCAGAATGTCATTTTAGTTAGGCAACAGGTTTTAGGTTTTAAACGTGCCCTCTCCCTTCTCAGAACGCTATTTTTTACAACAAACTCTGTAATGTACTGATTTCTATGTTTTTTCCTCTTGCAGGATAAATTTACGAAAGAGAAACTCATATGAAAAAAGCCACTTAAAACCAAATTGCTTTATATCCACCAGTGTAAATTAAAAACTAAATGCTAAGTTCTTTCTCAATGTTTAGAGAAGACTAGTGCCATGTTTGTCGATTGGTTTCAGATGAACCAGACAAATGGCTTCAAAAGAAACATTTTACAATTAGAAATAACTAGGAATAGGGGCCGGGGATTTAGCTCAGCGGTTCCACCGCCTGCCTTGCAAGTGCCGAGACCCGAGTTTGATCCCCGGTACCAAAAAGAAAAGAAGTAACTAGAATAAACTACATGAAATCATTCTTCATGAATTAGGAAGTTGTTAACAGCATCAGGTTTATGATATAGTAAAATTCAGGGCCCAGAGTGTTTTAGTGCAAATAGACAACTCTTGATGTATCCTTTCAGCCTTTCCAACATGGAAAATTTTTCATGCAACAGGGCACATCTCAAACACTTTTTTCTCTTAGTGTAGCATTCAGATTTCACTGCTGATTCTAAAACTAATGATTTGAAGCCATCTTTCTTCTATATGTTTGGCTGTTCCTTCTCAAGTAAGCAAGAGTAGCTTCAAAAGGACTAATGAAGTTGACAGCTGCTTTTACTCAAATTAGTAAGTTAAATAAAAATGTCCTGCAGACCGTGAGAAGTACATGTTTTTTTAAAAAAAGTAGTAATACATTGCAGAATACAAGAGGTGATCAAATATATGGTGAATGTTTACATTTAAAAAATTTATTACAATAAAAGACATATTGCCATTATTTCCTCTAAAAATGCCCCTGCTCCAACACACTTATCCCATTGTTCTTCCCCTTTCTGAAGCAGTTCTGGAACATCTTTCCTGAGTGTCTTCACCAGGTGTAACTGAAAATACAGTGAATGCTGCTGCCATGTGCCACCCTTGTTCACCAATCTGATGCCCTGTGACTTTTGGCTCTCTCCCAAAGTCAACATGACCACGAAAGGTAAACATTTTCAATCAATTCAGGACATCAAGGCAACTATGGCAGTGTAACTAAAGTTACTTACAAAAGAGAACTTTCAAAACGGCTTCAGAAAGTGGCAAGAATGGTGGGGTAAGTATAATCAAAATGAGGGAATTATTCTGAAAGGGATTAAATATAATTTGTCTTTTAGTATAATAAGTTTTAAACATTCACCTTATTTTTCTATTATGCTTGGCTGGTTTCCTTGAAAGATTATTTCCCTCAAAACCTGCTTCGTTTCACATACTACTCTGAGTGAAAATAAAGTAACCTGTCTTTCCTTAAAGCTTGAACCTTCCATAGCATTAGGTTGAGGCTTTTTGATTCATGAAACTGGTATCCCACCAGAAAGTGTACATCTTAAGACTGCTGATTAATACCTTTTCCTAGAGTATTAATAACAACATACCACCTTAAATACGTGAGGTAGAACCCAAAAGTATGAATTTCTTGATAAATATGTTCTAAAAGATGAAAAGACCACCAGTACAGCATTAGAATTAAAATGTGAATTGACAGTCACTTTTCCCCAAGGAAAAAGAAACGTCATCTATAATACCATATTCATTTTATCTTCATCTATTGATATTTGCTGGTACTAGAAACTAATACTGTTTGTAAGGCCAATGTGTAAAGTGTAAGCTGTATCTGTCAGTCATTCCCAAGAGTCACCTTCCCCACTCTCCCACTGGGTGAGACTGGGTGCTGTCAATACAGTATACAGAAAACCTGAGATGGAAGAGCCTGGCCCTTCTCCTTCTAGAAAACCCAAAGATACCAACAAAAACACAGAAAAATGATGGGTAAATCAGTAAGCACAATGGTGGAGAGAGCAGTTTGAAGAGACAAAGCACTTACTGAGGAAAAACTGGTACACTGTAGGGCTCAGAACATTTAAGAAATGAAATTTCTTTTTGTCCTTATACTTGGAAGTTTAATTCAATAACAAAGACCATCCAAACAACAAATAAAAATAAAGTCTGCTTAGTTTTCCTTACTTCTAGGAAAGTAGGAGTATGTAATTTTGGTATCTTCCATGTCAGGTTGGTGCACAAACACTGCATCACTATGAAAGGCCTACAGCTAAGAGTGAGTTACACCAAGGATACCGCCATTTGAGGGCCTCATCTGTGCTACTTACCTGGTTTTTTGTAAGTGAAGGGTCCCACAGTCCTACATCCTCCCATGTAGTGTTTTTCAAATAAAAGTCATTAGGTTCAAACTGCTTAAAATCCTAGAAAACAGTGAAAGAGGTTTATAAAATCAGTGTTATAAACTCTAGACTAACCATACATATAAATCCAACTTTTTAACTAGTGCCAGGGAGAATCACAGGAAAATCAAACCCCTCAAAACTAAACTAGGAATGACAAAACTCTTAGGAAATACAAAAAGACATATATGGCATAACATTCCCCTAATAGCCAAGTTTTCAATGAAATCAGTAGTAATTAAGTAGAAACTCCAGTCACATATTAATATACCAGAACACTAACTCCTTAGTTATACAGTACTGGAATGGAATCTAAGGTAACATTAGTTTACTAATACTTACTAGTTTACTAATAGCCTTGCAGGTATGATATTCTAGTTCTGTGAACAAAATATTTTAGGGGAAGTGGGGAAGATTGGGTCAGGATTTTAAAATCCACACAGGAGAGAAAGCTACTCAAAGAAAGTAAGCAGTGTGGTATTAAAATTTATACTCGTATGTAAAATTTTAATCCCTCTTGTCCCCCCAGACTAGGGAAATGTAAGTCATAGGGTAAAACTTCCCTTATCTCTAAATGGTTCAGTTCTTGGAAGAAAAATCAGGTACATGCAAATTCCATAGTTTATCAGGGGAGGAACAAATCAAATGAAGGACAGAAAAGGCACCTTAATATCTGCATTATTTTATTTCTGTGAAGATAATCCCAGAGTACAGAGTGAATAGATTGTTTCATCCAGGCAGACCTATCTGAACTTGAGGAGTTGGAGAGGAGATACATCTACACTGGGGACAACACAACTAGAGAAAACCACTTTTGAGAAGCTTCAGGCTCCATGACATACCCTAGAGTATTATTAGCGGGACTCAGGAAAAGAAAACCTGTTCCATGAATGAACTGCCTTTTAACTCCCAATTCCACTCAAACATGCTCTGAGTACCTGTGTACCAAGCACTGCGCTGGGTGCCGGGGATAAACGGGTGAACAAGATAGCCATGGCTCCTGGCAGCTGGAAATTCAAGTTTAGTGGGGAAAAACAGTCTTAAACATTCCTTCCAACCTGAGGCTTTGACCAACTATCCATAAGATTTGGAGCAAGGAGATCTGGAAAAGGAGGAGACCATTGCACTAGCTATTCCAATGGGGCTGTTATAAAGTTGATAGAATAAAAAGGCTAGAAAAACAGTTTGTAAAGGCCAAACTGTTATGCAAGGGGAAGACTGTAGTCTCTGATGGGTCAAAAGGGACAACAAATGCTCAAATCTGAAGAAAGAGATGAAAAGCACCTAAACCACCATGCCTCAGCAATTAGAAGGTCAACCAGAACATTCAGGCCTATGAGAATGAGAACAGGCTCCGAGTCCCACTTCCCCTTCCTCAGCTGTGAGGCTGAACTACTACTTTCATTTGTAAATCGCAGACAAGAATTCCTATAATCCTCCCCAAGTTTGTTCTAACAAGTACATTTCTACACAATTTTAAAGCTCCTAGTACAATGCTGACATGCTGAAGTCTTCCATGATAGTTGTTTTGCTTCAGAGCGCAAAGATGAATGTGCCCATTTTAGGGAGAAGGGAACAAGTTATTCTAGTGAAGAAAGGTTTGGTGAAGCTAATGCTGTGGTTAATATTCAGAATCACACCTGAAGTTAATCATTCTGACCACTGACACAAAGTAATGGATCAGAACCTGAGTCATGTTAAAATTGAAAAACAGCATGCTACTTACTTCTATATGTTCTTTACAGTATTCCAACCCAATGTCACTAAGTATTTTTTTCACAGTTTTCCGGGCTTTTCTTAAACTGCCAAGATTGTTGACAGGAAGTTGGAACATAGTTTCTATTGGAAAAAAAAATTTAAGTCAAAGTCAAAACATGTACAACTTGTAATATTTACTAATTCCACTGATGAAAGGATCCCAAACCCTGGCTCCATCTGACAAAAAGATACATAGATATCCTTATCTAGTATATTTTGAATACTTTGCAGGCAAAAATAAGGCTGACTGTTTTCTATTTTTTAATAGGATTTTTATATTACAGATTGACTTGAGTCTAATCTGCCACAATTCTGATTAGGCTTTAAAAATTCATTTCAGTGATGAACTTAAAGTTGAGAACTAGGGAATAATACCAACCAATTATTTTTAAATCAGATGTGAATACTTTTCTCCTTGTGATGTTGAACCTCTGAAAATAGAAAAATGCTCACTATTTCAGCATCGTTACCACACAATTTTGAGTGCCACGAAAAGGTTTTTATTTTTTTATCTGGGAACTGTCCTGCTCACAGCTATGGTATTCTTGAAAAATTCTGAACAGTGTCTATACACTCCCCAAACCACAGATGCAAATGGCTGTCTGACTTGTTCCTCAGCCAGCAATACACCTGGACGGAGGCACTCACATATGGCCACAGAATGAATGCTGAGATGGGGGAAAGCTGGGCCCTCTGTATCAGAGGAAATGATGTTATAGGCTTTACATGATCTTTGTGAAAAACAAAAATCCTACATGTGTTAAACTGAAAAATCATTTAACTGATCTAATAGGTTAAAAAAATTTAGATCCACTTTCTCAAATTCCTCAAAAAACCAAACTTTTGCATTTAATAAGAAAATTAGTAAAATTTGGGCAGTAGAGAATTTCTAATGTCATCAGTAATGCTTCCATAAAATATGGGGAAAATATGTCATCTATTTTTGTTTTTTAAGACACGGTCTTGCTATGTAGTTCAGGTTGTCCTTGAACTCACTACATACATAGCCCAGGCTGGCCTTGAACTTGAGGTGATCTTCCTGCCTCAGCCTCCTAAGCGGTGGGACTACAGGCATGTGCCACCACGCCCAGCTATTTGTCATCAATAATCCAAAACAACTTTGCAGAATAAAGTAGCTCTAAGATCAAAATCAGCAAAAACAAATGCCAAACCACTAGCAATTCAAATTGAACATATGCACATGTGGTCTTTTAATTAACACAAGCTGTTACTGTACAATATCATTTGTAACATTCCAGTCACAAGGCAACTAATCCAAACGTAATATCATTTTGCTTCATTATTTTAATTTTTAAAAATCAAGGTTAACAATAATAAAAAATGAAAAAATAAAAATGGGAAAACTACCAAAATAACTTCCAGAAATTCTCAATCTGGGTATGTTACCAGATGTGTCTTAAAATACTCTATTCAAAGTAGCAAAGTTTAACTGGGCCCATGAGAGAAGAGCATTCAATGAAAACCACTACTCAGCCTTATCACACTCCAGATAGACCTCCTGCTAGGAATAAGCAGTGGCTACAGTAGCTGTGCCACTACAGGAATGCTATAACCAAAGAAGACGCTTCCTACTTTTCTATTCCTATCGCAAGCTAAATGATTCCTTGAAACAACGTATCCACCATACTCTACCAGACCCTTTTAGAATTACTATGGGTTATTTGAAAAAGAATTCAAGGGCTGAGTTTTTTTCAGCCCACTACTTACTGTTAAGCAAAAGTTCAAATCAATAGCTGGCTCCAGTATTCATTAATGTTATCTTGATTTTTATTTTAAAACTTCTACAATAATTATCCCAAGCCTCAAAACCTTTGTTTTAAAAACCTAGACACAGAATCCATACTTAAAGTCACCGAGAGGTGGGAACAGAAGAGCCTTTGCCTGAGATCAAGTACTCTTTCTCTCATTTTTGAAGGCAACAAGAACTGAAAACAAAATGTTTACAAATCATTACTCTTAGGAAGATGCCTTACAATAATGCCAAACACTTTACCCCCAGATTTGCCTGTTAGTAGCTAATTCTCTCTTTTTAGCTTTGAGGTTACCAGGATGGCCATTTTTATCAGGTCATCATCAATATCGCAATCCCTTTGATATTCTAAAAACAAATAGAGCTCCTCTCAGCCAAACCTTAAACCTTTCAGCTCATGGCACAAAACGGGAAATTTAATGGAACTGTAGCCATCTGTTCAACAATCATTTCTGGTGCATGTCTACTTTGCCACTCACTGTGCTGAGAAAAGAGGATTAAGATACAGTTCTTGCCTTTTAAACAATTGTTTTCTTCTAGAAGATGGGGTCTAGAACACTAAGTAGAGTATAGAGTTCAGACAGTTGTGTTTGCCTGTCTAGCTTCCTCTTGGAACCATCCCACCTGCCACAACTCATGTGCTGTCAGTTAAGTCTCTCCTCCACTGAAACAGCATACATTATTCAGGGTACCAATAGGAGTATTTCATTTCTGTAGGCACTGATGAGCACAGAGTTGGACATGTGCTCCCAACATGCCTGATGAGGGAAAATGGGGTATTTTATGCAGAATTATACTTGTAAAATAAATCTAGGAGGAAGAACAGGAGTCTGTCAGCAGATACAGTTACTTTGTAATACAATTTGGGGACAGCTCAATGGTCTATTCAGAGTTAACATTTGTAAATGTCATACTTATGACAAGTAAGTAGCTTTTTGGTAAGCATATACCAAATGATGAGCCAGGCTTAATTTTTGAGTATGCTTTAAATTCACTTTTGAATGAGCTAATCATATTTTTCCCCATCAATCTTTGTAGATTATAAGTGCATTAATCAAAGCCAAACTTCTATTCATGTGTTTTCTTTGAAATTAAGAGTCAAATGGCTGAAGTAAAAATCTGAGATCTGTCTAGGCCCTAACAGATTAAAACCATAAGTAAATGTCTGATCCACTCTCCTTTCCAAATACCAAAAACCAAAAATATGTCTTTATTCAAGTACCAAGAGGGTAAACAGAGGCAGAGATAGCCTGGCTCAAAAGGAAATGATCTATCTGTAGGCTCAATCTGTAGGAGGAAAAGGATCATGATACAACATCAGTAACTGAGCAAAGAGGCCCTTAATTGACAGACTTAATTAACATTTATGAAATAAGCGCTCTGCTAAAAGCACTGGATCTATTGAGAGGCTGCATTCTGGTTCATCTGGGTCAGGAAGGTGGAGGAGAACCCAGAAGCTGACAGTGCCAGGGTAGAAGCTCCAAGTAAAACTTACAGGACTGGCACACCAAAGTCATGGGGGCTTGTCTACGGTAGTCTCTCTGAAAGCTACCACGTAAGAATGGTATCATCTGGTCCTATCTTCCGAAGCAGAAAAGTATTTACTACTCTGACATCAGAAAGTGAAAAAGACCACCACCAACAAAAAGCAAAGCAAAGCAAAGCAAAACAAAAACCAATTGAAAACCTTTGGCTGGGCACAGAAATATCAAGCCAGGAAGAAAAGAAAGCCTCCAAATCAGATTTTTCTAGATTACATTTTAAGCTAGTCCAAAGGATCAAATTACACCATTTTTTAGTACAATAAGCCTTAACTTTTTTTTTTTGGTACCGAGGATCAAACTTGGGTCCTTGTGCTTGCTGGATAGGCAATGGAACTACTGAGCTAAATCCCCAGCCCAAGCCTTCACATTTTAATAAGCATTCTTGATGCTTCCAAACTTCCAAGAAGAGTTTATGGTGCTATGGATTGGAAATGTGGCTCAGGGTGGAAGAGATGCCTAGCATGTGAGAGGCCCAGAGTTTGGTCCCCAGCACCACATGAACACACAAAGTATAGGTGCTAATTTAACACGCCAGTAACTATAATAGTATGTCTAACTTTCCATCAATTGCAAGTATAACTCTGCCACTTTCTAATAGTGTGTTTGGAAACCAAAATCTACAGGTATACCAGAGTGGCAACTAATGTATCAGTTACACAGGGGAATGCAAATCTACAATTTTCACACAAACAAAAATATCCCTAATACAACATAAAGTGCTATACAAGGATGGTTACTTTTTCTAGGTAACACCTAAACATAAGCTGTATAGTCTAAACCAGTAGTTTTCAAATTCTTTTTTAAAGCAGCAAAACCTTTTTTTCCCAAAGGAATCTTTAAAAAGTGGAGATGGTCACAGTGAAAGGGAAAAGAAAAGGTTTTCTGATCCCATCTATCTTCTTGAAACAGTCATGAGTCAAAACTAAGTCTATGGTGCACATTTACACTGAACTGGCAGTCTACTGAAATGTATAATCTGGGCTTAGGAAGCAGTTAACCAAAGCATGAAGACTGATGGCTAAAGTAGAAAGAATTCCAATAATTAAAAAAAAAAATACAGCTGGTGGGTGGTGGTAAATCACAGTGTACAAATGATGGTGAAGAAAACTGGCAGCTATATTTGAAAATAAAGACAAGCTGGGTGTGGTGGTGCACATCTGTAATCCCAGCACTTGGGAGGCAGAGGCAAGAGGATTGCGGCCAGCGTGGGCAACACATTGAGTTCAGGCCAGCCTGATCTACGTAGTGACTCTATCTTAAACCAAAACAAAACAAAATAAGGAAGACATTCAGGTTACTACAATATAAACATTTTCATAACATCATCAACCCAGATTAATATGTAAGAAATTCAGATCCTTGATACTTAAAGTACTCTAATGCTAATACTATTTATATGCCCCACTGGAGTTTAAATTTAAAAAATTTTTGGTAAAACCCTCTACTGAAGAATAGATGATCAATTTACACAAAATCACTATTCCTCAAACTAAGATCCTTTTGATGTTCACAGTGACAAATGGGGACTTCATTTCACTTGATGCTTGTTAAATCAGACTTCTGAAATTTCTTTCAATCAATGAGCTAACTATAGTGTTAAGTTACATTGGCAATTTTCTAAGAAGGAAAGGCATTTTAAGAGTCTCATGAACAGAATCAAAACAACAGTTACTGTACTACTGCTCATGATGGTACTTTTTTCCTTGAGAACAGATCTTGTGAGATGTTAAAGAGAAAAACTAGGCAGAAAACATCATTCCCATGTTTATGTAGTCTCTTCCCTTATCTCTTCTATAGCAACATATTTGTCTATATTTATCATTGAGTAACAGCATGGTCACAATAAAACCTTTTATAACCCATTCCTAAGATTATTCTAGTCTATTCCTAGACTGTTCTAGGATTTGTATCTGAAGTGGTGAACAGATAGCTTCTTTGCTTCAAGGGTCTAAGTCTGGCATAATTAAACCAGTTGTAAAAATGTTAATTTAATGTATATTTACAAATGAACACTATAAAGCCCTCACATGAAGAACCATACTGACAGCCTACACTCAGTCTTGAAGCAATCATGCAATCAGGCTTTTTCTTCAACACACATCACCTCCTCTTTCACTCTCCTAGAAGCTCAGGCAAAAGACCTTTCAGGTGCCAGAAGCTCTTCACAGAAAGAAGCTCTAATTCCCCCTCCCCCAACTTCAAACACCACAGAATGGGTAATTCTCTGACTATCTGGGGGCAAAATATTGTTCTGGATTAGCAGATAAAACATTGCAGTAAGACAGAAGAAAGTGAAGTTCAGTCCCTTTCCTTAAGCTTACTGGAAAATTAAGAATAACCGAGGGCACAAAAAGGAAACAACTAGAAAGACAAGCTACTTTGCAAATGGTAACACGTGTACTGAATGCCAAATCTGAATAATGAACATCAATTATACTGCTTAGGGAAATCATATTAGAACACTCTTAAAGACAGGAAGCCAGCAAGAAATGTGACTGATTTGTTTTCTTCTATTTTTAATTACTAACCCCACTGGACTTTTATCGTTGTCCCAATAAAAAGTATCCAATTAACTTAATAAAGCACCATACAAAATTGCCTCCACACACACAAACCCATTTTCTTCACATTTTTAACTATATCAACTATCAATTATTCAAAACCCCACAATTAAGTTTCCATAACTCTATCTTGAGCAGGGAAATTAAATTTTGCAAGGCAAAGTGGTAATATTTACTTAAATATGGTATCCTGTACAAAACCTTTGAGTATTTCTTGCCATGTTCTGTAGACAGTATGTCCCTTCTAAAAAAAAATCCCTGCTCCAAGAGTCTCCTGGCCTCAGTGATGGCAAACCTTTTAGAGCTTTCAATGACAGAAACAGCCCACTGTGGCACCTGTACCATAGGTTCACCACCACTGACCTAAAGGGGAGCACAAAATCCCCACTGGGTAGCTCAATCCACACTAGACAGCTCCGTTAACAAATTTGGGGGATTTTTTTGGTGGTGCTGGGAATGTAAACCAGGGCCTGCATGCATGCTAGGGAAGCACGTAACAATGACTACATCCACAGCCTGGTTTACTTTTTACACTGTTTTATGGCCTAACCATGGCTCTCAGTTCAGCCATAGAAATCTAATTTTTAATCAGACTTGTGAAATTCCAAATTTTTAAGACACTTCCTCTTTGCTCCCAAGTTTCCACCCTCTCTTAGCTAATCAGGCTCTTCTTTTCACCATTCGTTCTGTGATCTTACAGGCCATTCATTCTCCAATGAATGAGCTCCAGTTTGTCTGGTGGCCTGTATAAACTGTTATTTTGGATGTGATAAATGCAGGAGACAGAGACAACATTATGCTAATCCTGGATATTAATTAATGCTTCTGAAATCTGTATGGGGCAGTCATTTCACACATGACTACAATCAACTGAAATCTTATACTATTTTTTAATATATGCTGGCCTTTTCAGTATTAGCTGGTACAGCTGGTGAGAAAAACAGACTTGTTTGGGGTGTATGCTGGGGATGGAAACCAGGGCCTCATGCCCAAGCACTCTAACACCAGCTTCATCTCTAGCCTGATAATTTTCTTTTGAATTTAACAATCCCCCCAGTGTTCTGATTTATAGGGGCTCCTAAGCATTTTCTCCAAAATGAAAAAAGAACAGATGTCCAGTAAAAACCCTTTAGGGAAGACAAAAGATTGAGACTTTTCTACATCACAGTATTAACTTATATTTGTTATGAAAAAGCAACATTTTGAATCTGAAAGAACCTGAAGGCTGCCTAATTTAAACTCTTCTCATTTCTCAGATTAGCAGGAAAGGTGAAGCAACTGCTTGCAGGTGAGAGCTGGGTCTCAAGGCTACACTCCAGGACCAAGATGCAGTGCTCCACCTATGCAGATGAGGCTCCGAGTTCTGACATTCATTACAGAGACAGCAGCATGTTGTATGCATACACTTTTAAGTACAGAACTTCAATAACCAAGAGACTTAGAAAAACATGACCTATTTATATATATATTACAATCACATTACCATTTTTTAGATTAGTTTTCATGGTCTTAACTAATGGACTCAACAGAACTCTTGAACCCAAGGTTGAAATGGCCTTAAAAAGTCCACCCAACCCAGGACAACCGGTTGAAATAGAAAGAATCTGTACACATCCAAGGTCAGCGGAATGATCCTATCACATCCAGAAAAGTATGGAAACAAGAACTCAGCTCTGGGGACACCTGCCTTAGAGTACTCTTATCATCACTGTAGATGCCAACAGCCACTACATAGCCCCAGCTGAAGTATCTTTCTGGGTCATAACTGTACAATCTTGCAAAATGAAACCATAACCTTGGTATGCTTAACATGACACATTTCCAAAAACAGATGTCTTATGTCACTTGCTTTATCATTTCCTCATTGGTAACACTCCAAGCATATTTTTCTAATAGTGTGTGGCTCTATATGAAATGATTTGAACAGGCAGATTTATAGACACAGAAGGGAGATTAAGGCTGCTTAGGCACATGAGAATGAGGTGGGGTGGGATGAAGACTGTTAACTGGTACTAGGTTTCTTTTTGAGGTGATGAAAATGTTCTAAAATTAACTGGTAATAATTGCACAATTCTATGAATACTCTAGAAACCACTGAATTACACATCTTATATAGGTGAATTGTGTGGCACATAAACTACCTCATTTTATGAACTTAATTTGTTTTATGATTTTGGATTGGCTGTTTGTTTTTGTGTGAGGAAGATGGCTGTGGTTGTCACCCAATGTGGAGTTTGCGAACAGAAGCAAAATTCTGCAGAACGCTTTTGTTTGCAAACAGAAGCATTTGTGAACTTAGGTATTACTGTACATACATCTCAATAAAGCTGTTAGCAAAATAAACAAAAGCAAAACATAGAAGAGGTAAAGAATGTAGCTTATGTAATTTTACTCAAAGGGAAGATAATAAGGGTATTTATCCTTACAGATTATGACAACACATAATTTGCTTTTCTTTTTTTTTTGGTACCAAGGATTGAACTTGGGTCCTTGCATTTGCGGGGCAAGCGGCGAAACCACTGAGCTAAATCCCCAGCCCCTGCTTTTCCTTTTTCTGAAGTGGGGGGGGGGGGGGGAGTGCTGGGGACTGAACCCAGGGCCTCACACATGCCAGGGAAATGCTCTACTGAGCTATAACCCCAATCTTGTATTTCCTTTTTAAAAGAAACACAATTTACAGTGTTTACTCATGCAAGAAAATCAGCATTGGTTGAAAACTCCATAAATTTATTTATTTTGGTACCGGAGATCGAACTCAGGACCTTGTGCTTGCGAGGCAGACGGTGAAATCACTGAGCTAAATCACCGGCCCCTCTGTAAATTAATTTTTAACAAATATGGCTAGTCTGAACTGATATATGATTTCAGTATAAAATGTACTCCAGAGTTCCAAGACTAGTATGAAAAAAGTATGAAAATCTCGTATCTTTATAAAAATTTTGATATGTTGAGATAATACTTGGGATATATCATGTTAAATAAAAGTATTTTGATAATTTCACTTTTCTTGCAACAGTGTGAATTTATGTAATGTTACAGAATTGTACACGCTAAAATGGTAAAGTTTTTAATGTATGTAAGAATTAAAAATACATTTTAATGTGGCTACTGGAAAAAAAATTAAGGCAACATCCACAACTATGGAAGACAGGGTTTGCTTGTAATTTTATTTTAAAAACTTTTTCCTCAGGGCACTAATCAAAAACATTTTTTATTAGTACATGCTTGCAAGTACATAATTATCACATTCCTTGGGGGAGGAGTTGGTACATGGACATAACACATCTTCATTTTTTTTTCATCCACTTCCTTCTGTTCCCTCCCATCTGTAAAAGATTTATCTCCCTATTTCCCTTACCTATCTTTTATTTTGCTCTTTATAGTTTAGATTTCTCATATAAAAGAAATCCCTTAATATTTAAGCTCATGAGTCTGAAACTACTTAAAGGTATGGTCTCAAGGTGTATCCATTTTCCTACAAATGACTAAAGTTTATCCTTTACTGCAGAGTAGTACTCCATTGTGTATAAATACCTTTTTCTTTACCTAGTCATCTTCCAAGATTTAGCTATTATGAATTGTGCTGCTATAAACATGTATCACTGTAATGTTGTTTTTAACTCTTTTTGGGAAGATACACAGAAGGGAAATACACAGCTGGGTAGAGTGAAGTTTATAGTTTTAACTTTTTGAAGGAATCTCTAAACTGATTTCACAGTGGTTGTACCAATTTACATTGCCACCAACAATGGAAAAGTCTTCCTTTTACCCATGGTCTCCCCATCATTTCCTATTATTTGATTTCTTGATGACACCCATTCATTCTGGAGTAAGATGGAATCTCAGTTTTAACTTCTCTAATGGCCAGAGATGCTCAACATTTTTTTCATGTACTTATCATTCATCTGTATTACTACAGCTGAGAAATGTCTATTCATTTCAGTTGCCCATTTTTTGGTTGAGTCTTATTAGGGGGGGTCTGAGGGGGGGGGAGAAGGACAGAGGGAGGGGGAGGGAAGGGGAGGGGGGGAGGGAGAGGAGGAGGGAGGGGGGAGGGGGGAGAGGAGGAGGGAGGGGGATGGAGGAGGAGGAGGGAGGAGGGGGGGAGGGAGGGAGGGGGAGGAAGAAGGAGGGAGAGGGAGGGAGGGGGAGGAAGGAGGAGGGAGGGGGAGGGAGAGAAAGTTTTGGAGACAGGGTCTCACTATGAAGTTTAGGCAGGTCTTGAACTCACTATGTAGTCCAGGCTGGCCTCGAACTCTCAGAGATCTTCCTACCTCAGCCTCCCAAGTGCTGGGACTACAGGCATGTGCCACTGTACCCAGCTAGTTTGCTTGTAATTTTCACTTTTTTTTTATGGTACAAGGTGCAAAAGGTGCCTGCAGGTGCAAGGCAGGCGGCAGAACCACTGAGCTAAAACCTGGCCCTGCTTGTAATTTTAACAGCAGGGTAGGCTGGGTTCAAAATTAGGGCACTTATCATTGATGGGAATTTGAATTCTGACTATGCATTTGTTAAGATTCCTTGAACTAGGGTAGATCCTCTACAGCAGTGATGGCAAACCTTTTAGAACTTTCAATGATACAAACAGCCTGCTGTGGCATGTGTGCCATAGGTTTGCCACCACTGTTCTAAGAGCAAGTCCCTAGAGGTACAACGGACCCAAGTTACGAATTTGTTTGGAAGAGCTGATTGTAACTCAAGTTGGTTGTAAGTTAAGACTATTTTTCCCATAAGAAATAATGAAAACACTAATGCGTTCTAAACCTCCCAAAGCACCCTTTAACTAACCTTTTCATAATAAAAAAGGGTTGTATGTAATTTACCAGAAACACCAATAATTTTCTTAGTGTATTCACCAAAAGGTTATAAAATGTGCCTAGTTTACCAGAAACAACAATTTCATACTGTACTCACCATTCAAGTTGACATCTTTGGCTTGCAGGAAGGGAGGATGAAATGGAAGGTGGTTATTTTTGGAAGGAGAGTCCCCTTCCATAAGAACATCAGGAATCTGGCTCTCTGGTGTCCTTTCTCTCCTTGCAAGAGTCTGTAGCCCACTAGGACCTGCTTCTTGCTCACTAGGTCTCAACCTTTTCAGAGCTAAAAACTCATCTAAGGTTGTCTGTTTCTGTCTTGTCTTTAACACTGTTCTGTAGTATGACATGACACTGTCATTAAGCAAGTGAATGCAATGACTGGCTTTTTCTCTGTCTGGGTGGGTCTTCTCTACAAATGTTTGTAGCTCTGTCCAAGTTTTCAGGATTTCCTTTATTTCAGAAGAACTTTGAGGCACTGACTGACACTCTCCCTCCTCTTCAGAAAGCTCCTCAGCTGCCATTCTCTGCTGCTCAGCTAGAAGTTGCTGAAGTTCCTCTGTAGACAATTCCTCAGAGTGTTCCTCTACCAGTTTCTCAACATCACCACTGTCTACCTGCAAACCTATGGACTCTGCTATAGTGACAATGTCATCAATCATAGGGTCAATTGAAGGCTCAGGCTCCTCTACACAGCCTTCAAAGTCTCTCTCTTGTATAATTTTAGGCCACACTTTCTTCCAGGCAGATCTCAGTGTCCTTAGAGAGACATTGGCCCAGGATTTCTCAATTAACCCCACACAGGCAAGGATGTTGTAATGTTCCTTCCAGAACTCTTTAAGAGTTAAATCTGTATCTGACACCATTTGCAAGCACCTCAAGAACAGTTCCTTGGTGTACAGCTTCTTAAAGTTAGCTATAACCTGCTGGTCCATAGGCTGCAGTAGAGGAGTTATATTAGGTGGGAGGAACTCAACCGAGAGCCAAGGGAATTCTTCAGCCAATTCTTCTTCCAAATCTCGTGGGTGAGCAGGAGCACTGTCCATAATGAGGAGAGCCTTGAGTGGTAAACCTTTGTCCTCTAGATATTTTTTAACAATAGGACAGAAAGCTTCCCTGATCCACTCAAGAAAGAGTACTCTTGTTACCCAGGCCTTTGCATTAGATCTCCACATGACCCCTAGTCTATTCTTCATAACTTTATGTGTTTTGAACACTCTAGGGGTCTCAGAATGATAAACCAAGAGAGGCTTTACCTTGAGGTCACCACTTGCATTGGCACATAGCAATATGGTTAGCCTATCCTTCATAGGTTTGTGGCCTGGCATTTTCTTCTCTTCCTGGGTAATGTACGTTCTCCTGGGCATTTTCTTCCAGAAAAGGCCAGTTTCATCACAGTTGAAAACTTGATGAGAGCAAAAGCCATTTCTCTGTGTCATTGTTTCGAAGTGGTATATGTAATTTTCAGCAGCCCTTTTATCAGCACTGGCTGCTTCACTATGCCTAGTTATGATATGAACCCCAGTCCTCCCTTTAAAATTGTGAAACCACCCCTTACTGGCACGAAATGTTTCACCATTATCCCTCGCTGATGGATTATCCTTTATGAGATCTGCATTTATAGCCCTAGCCTTTTCACAAATTATAGATTCAGACAGGCTATAACCTGCCATCTGCCTTTCATTTATCCACACTAATAATAGCCTTTCTACCTCCTCTAACACTATTGATCGTGACTTACTAATCTGTGTAACACCTTTAGCAACACTAACTTCCTTATACAAATCTTTTCTCTGTAAGATTGTCGAGATGGTGGATTTCGACATGCTGTACATATTAGCAAGATCGGTCACACGAATGCCACTCTCATATTTTTCCACAATTTCCTTCTTCTTTTCGATTGTGATTGCTTTCTTTACCTTCCCTTCCTTCCTTAGCTTCTTTTCTAGCTTTTTTGGGGCCATTTTGATAGCAGTAATCGTAGCAATTATGTAAAGCACTGACCGATATCACGTCCACAGACACGCGCATCTGGGCTCAGACTGACGCTTACGTACACTTACATACGCTTTTCTGGCATCGCGAGTCTTTGTTTACAACCACACAAGCGGCCGGCATTCGGGTCGTAACTCAAGACTTTGGTCGTAAGTTAAAACTAAATTTCCAGTCGTAACCCAAGTTGTTCGTATGTGAGGCCGGTCGTAACTCGAGGGTCCACTGTAATACAGAATTTTGAAGGTCTTTATAAATTTCCTAACCATTTTGAACACTGTTAAATTAGGTACTCTACAGTAATACATTAATTGAACCTGGGTCACTTTTAAGTACTTAAAAAAGCTTAGTAGAGAGTTCATTTTCTTGGCAAATCTGGTCTACTTTCAGAAGCCAGAAACAGTTAATATATCACTTTTGGCAATAATGGTCCTAATTTACTTTGCCTTAACTAATAGATGTAACACAGCTGGGGTTACTTCAGTGAATTCAGTTTTGCTTTGAAAAACTGAGCAGCACAGAAAAGATCTTCAGAGAATTTCCATGTGCTAAAAATTTTAAAATCACCTTTGGTTTCTTTCAGTTAAAAAAGTGTAACTGCAAAAGTGAGAAGTCCTAGGAAATATAAAAGGCCCTTTGAGAGGTAAGAGAATGAAAAAAATTTAATATAGCACTTTGATCTTAAAGAGATTTAGAAAAATATGATCTGAAACTATTACCTTAAAGAAGTTTTTATGCCTGTATATTGCAATCACAACAATCATTTTTTCAGATTAATTTTCCTGGTCTTAACTGGTCTCAACAGAACTCTTAAAACATGCAGCAAGACAAAGTAGGTACATTAAAATGAGACCACTTTTAAAAAAAATTTTCCCCCTGCAGTATCTCTAGCATCTGTACCAGTGGCTGGTGGCCAAAGCAGGAACCCAATATAGATTGAATGTGGCCCTGTCTAAAAAGGGCTTATAGATGTGATACCTCAGAAATATCTACAGTAAAAGGGGTGACGTGTTTGCATTCAAGATTTCAGAAAAGGGGACACTCATTCTCAGCAGAGGATGGAAGTAGCTGCTGAGCTGGGGCCACTAAACTAAGACTGAGTATCTGCACAGTACTACTGAACCCTGCCCCCCCCCCAAACCTGGCATAGTGCCAAAGGCAGGCAAAGCAAGGAGGTCTAGGAATTAGTACTGCAGAGAATGGCTGTTCTGTCAAGTTTCTGAGCAATAATGAATGGTAAGCTAAAAAGACCAGCTAACAGGATGAAGGGCCTTTAATGTGAAGCTAGAGTCCACAGCCATGCCTGGTATGCACCCATGAAGATGCTGTAGGTGGTGAAGTAGAGAAGTGATCTGGTTTTGGGGTGGGAGGGCTGGGAATCCAACCCAGGCACGCTAGGGAAGTACTCTACCACAGAGGAATATTCCCAACCCCAAGATGTAATATGCTTTTACTTGTACTTTTAGGAAGATAAATCTGGTCATGTTCAGCAGGTCCCATTCAGAAAGATCTAGAGAAGGTAATTAGGTAGAGGAGTACATAGGGCACTCTGGATCTAGGTAAGGGGCAGAATCACCTGAGGGAGCTTATGTCCGTTCCAGACCCACTCAATCTGAAGTATCTATGAAACCACCACTGCCTTAGATATCCAGCAATAAGATACTGAGGTCATAGCAAAAGGAAGGAAAAAGAACCTTTTCAAGGGGGAAACTCATGGCCTCAATCAAAATTTGTCTTTTCTAATAAATTATTGTTTTCACAGCCAAAATATGCCTGATCTATGAGCCACATGTAGAAATTTTACTTAATGTCAAACATTTTAAAGAAATAGGGTGACATAACAAAATAAAAGGTGTTCTTGGCCAGAAAAGATGGTA
The DNA here is from genome assembly GCF_053883595.1 of Heterocephalus glaber. Lineage (NCBI taxonomy): Eukaryota > Metazoa > Chordata > Mammalia > Rodentia > Bathyergidae > Heterocephalus > Heterocephalus glaber. Next base: position 18,086,846 of record NW_028258410.1, on the reverse strand, counting down.
AAATAGACTAAGAATTTACCCTAGAGCTGAACAGATCTGTGCTTACACTCTTTCCCTGCCGCTTACTAGCTTACAACCCTAAAAATGTCACTCAACCTCTAGAGGTCGGTGTCCTTAGGGTATGATACTGTTCAACTGTCAGAAGGACTAAATGAAATGATGCTAATACTTAGAAGTAGTTATTACCTTAAACCAAATCAGATACCAGAAAATGGTTCTGCAAATTCTGAGTTCACAACAGGGTATATCCCTTAGACTATTGTTATTACAAAGAATCACATATGGTTGCCACTGTATCTGTTCCAGTATACATTATAACATGCATTTGTACTTACATATACACACAACAGTGTTATTATACCATTCTTTGAGCCATTCAAGTTAAGTTAGAATATTCTTAACGTCACAAGCTCAGTGTTACTGCCTACAACTGGAAATTGCTATACACTGCTGCTTATCCTACTTTGAGAATTTAGTTTTCAGACAAGAATCCTACCTGCAACCACCAGAATTTCTGGCACAATGGAACCTAGTGTTTTCAGGCTGCCTTCTTGAGGAGACAGAATGTGTTTCCAGATAGAGGGGAAGATGACGCCTGAGGGACAAGGTAAAAGCTCAACCACCAACCAGAGGTGTAACCCCTTAACCCTGGTCGATTTAAGAATTTTTATAAAATTTAGCTGAGTGCAGTGGCACATGTCTGTAATTCCAGCATTCTGGGAGGCTGAGGCAGAAGGATTCCAAGTTCCAGCCCAGCATAGCCAACTCAGTGAGACCTAACTCAAAGGAAAAATTAAAAACGAGCGGGGGACATCACTCAGTATAAAGGCACTGGGTTCAATTTCCAGGACTGACCTGAAAAAAATAATTCATACAAAATTTTATTTGAAAGGGAGATGCCCCACTGCTTAAAAACAAAAACCTGAGGACAATTTATAACATACTAATCTAGATTTAGGGAGTGTGAGATGGAGAGCAGTTCCCAATCCATCTCATTTTAACAAGTATTGCAGCAACACAGGGACACATCATCAAAAGTGACTCTAGCACCCTGCTGTGTATGTAAGAACTTCATAGGCTTAGCGTCACTTGCTGTCAGTATGTAAGTGGGCAACCTGGCTTAAGGGAAATCATTCACAAATGAGCCTAAGAGAACAAAATAGACACGCCCATTTATAATCACTGCAGAAACATGTCAGGTCTTTGCCTCTAAATGGCAAGACAAAAAGTTACACTGCTATCCTAATAAATTTTTCACTCCACTGAAACTACTCAAATAATTTTCCCATAGTAACAGAAAAATGTATTTTTCTTACCATTACTGAATAACAATAACTTATCTAAACTGCATTCTTCAGTTTTTAAAAGGAGATGCATCTCCCAGGGTCAAGGCTTACCCAGAGCTTTTCTTTTTGGTTCTGGGGATCGAACTCAGGACCTTGAGCTTTCGAGGCAGATGGGGGAACCACTGATCTAAATCCCCAGCTACCCAGCGTTTCTGAAAAGCTATCTTGTAGCAGATTTTGCCACTTGATGGCTGAATCTTCACACATTCCCCAATGAAGTTTGGTGTTTTTCTTGTTGCTGTTTTTAAGAATAACTGATGTTGAACCAGGATTCTAAGCATTCCTTGCATTAAGATGCTCAGGCTCAGCTCTCCTCTTTCATCAGAACAACGGTTTGTCAACTTAATTCTTATTTCTACTAGACATACCAGGTTTCAAGAGACCACTTATGAGGTTCTTAAGTCAATAGCTCCCACCAAAAAAGGACAGCTGTACAGATTTGCAAGACAAGCACAAATTTGCCCAAGCTCTTCTTTGAGGATCTTGGTAAGTTTCCCACTCTGGCCTCAAACTCGTGGTCCTCCTGCCTCAAGCCTCCAGAGTAGCTGGGGTAACTGCTGTGCATCACTGCAACCAGCTTTTCAAAAGATCTTAAATGGAGCATACAGAGTTTAGATAAAGAAAAGAGCAAAAGTCAGCAATTATCTAAGCAAAAGTAATTGCTCAGAACAGAGAAAGAACAAGGGTGTCCCAAACCAAAACATTAGGAAAAGCAACAGGACCACCCTCAAAGTATCTTTTTACCTTTATACAGGTAACTTCAAAGTAGACATATGCTTTTTCAACTAAATGCCACCTGCAGTTTGCACCCTTCCTCTCCTGCTGGAGGCATAACTGGCTTAACTGTAGTGTCCATTTAGGATCCTTGGCTGTAAGCTGGTGTAGAAGCACAGGACATCACTATGAAATTTTAAAGCATTCATTTGTGGGTCAGGGATTTAGCTCGGCTGCCTTGGAAGTGCAAAGTCCAGAGTTCAATAACCAGTACAAAAACAACAACAACAACAAACATTCATTTGCGTCCTTATTAGACAAATAACTCTCAGGAGCACTACAAAGGCCTGTGTTCCAAGCACAGGTCAGGGATCTATCCCAGATATACTCTGTGACTCACTTCATCATTGTATGTGGTACACTTGACTTTTCTACCTGCCAAACAAGGACAGTACTGAGAGATTTGTGAATGGTTTATGTACAAAGTACTTGGAAAATAAAATATTACTTTATATTACCATAAAGGCCAACAAGAGGACCTTTACACAGTTCATCCTTATTAGGCATCAACCAAGTCACATGGGAAGAAGGGACACATCAATAACCTTCACAACTAAGTGACTAAATTATATTCTCCTTACTGGAGAAAGTATTAGGATCTGTAGATACATTTTTAATTCTAAAGGCTGATCAAATGATGTACTAATTGGCCAAGGATTTACCTCAGTGGAGCCATGCCTCGCAAGCTCAAGGTCCTGAGTTCAATCCTCAGTACCGCAAAAAAAAGGTACTAGTCTCTTCTAGATTATGTGCACAGTTTCATGTTGAATCTTAAATCCTGAACTGTGGTGTTTGGTCAGAGTAGTCTTCATAAACTCTACCCAGAGTCTTGTATGGTGTCCTCTTATTTTCCAAACCTTTATTTCCAAAACACTGCTGAAATTCTTGACAGGTTCCAGGATATCTCTAGCAGCTGTCTTGGAACTAAGGTAGTGATCAGTAATACGAAGGAAGCTTGAAAGCACCTTTAAAAGAGCTTAAAAGCAGAGAGGACAGGGAATTTACATGGAGATGAAGGAACCCAGAACTGAAATAGTAGTAAGAGTTTTGCATTTTCCACATAAAATAAAAACGTGTACCCCAGTCAAAACTGTCACTTCACATAGCTCACATGCCTTCCTATACATACACATATGTATACCCCTTACACAATCAAATTGATACATCTCAGTTTGCATGTGAGAAGAGCCACCTTCTTCACTGAAGCAATATGGATTCTCACTTAAACTGAGCCCTAAACTGGCAGACAGTAAAGCTAGGTCGTGACAAAATGCAAGTGTAAGGGATGCTAAGACCCTAAGGATCTAACAATCATTCTCTCCTCACTTTCTAATTAACAGGACAGACAAGGCTGGGCATGAGGTCATAATGGCCACACAGCCTGGGCAAAACACGGATGGCTCACCTTATAAAGTAGCTCTGTGAACAAGACAGAAAATCCCAATGTGTAAACAAAAAACAACTTTTACACTTAAGTATTAATTTGGTTCATTAATGTGGGGCTTTGCCTTAATATCAGTTGAAAACACCAAGTTTCCAAACTAACAATATAAAATAAAGTATTAACTAACAGTGGTGCACTCTAGCAAAATATGGCATCGGTTCCAGAGCAATACGACTAAGTTCGTACAAAACCAGGGGAGGAATAACTGAGTCTATGTGATGTTAATAACACATCATGCTCTTTGAATCTAACTATAATGAAATTATTTTCATTGGGGTGCAATGTTTCTGCTAACGTGCATGCCTCTCAGGCAAGTAAATGAAAGTAAATATTTCTGAAATTATTTTACCTTCTATCAAACACAACAGGTTTTATGACATTCTTTTAAAGTTCTTTGGAAGATAAGGTTAAATAAGCAGCTTAATGAACAAGTCACAGGCACCTTAGTGAAAACCACAAGTCAGCTTCTAATGTTAAAAAAAAGAAATTTCTTTTTTAAGGTTCTTTTACATCATTTAAAAAATGTCTATTCCTAAGATTTAAACATGCTAATTAAGAAACAAAAATCCAAGTTTAATTCTGTTTTTTCCCTCCATACATAAATGTATTATCCTTAAACTGCATTTCTAATACTTGGACTTTTATTTTCTATTTATTGACAATTATTTCCAACTCTAAAAACCCAACTGTATTCTATATGTATGCATGCATACACATACATACCCCCCTTAATTAATAGACTCCATTTACCAGGGTTTATTACAACTTATACTGCCTTGTTACTCACATGTAATTCTCAAGAGAAAAAGTACACTTAAATTCTAAAGTTCTCTCTTTCCCTTCAAATATTGGTCCATGTTTTCTTCTTACAGGTCTACTCTATAAATTGGAATTTTCACAATTATATTTGTAGACAGCATGTGTATTCCATGCAAATAATCAACCACCATATTTCTCAAATATTTAAAATTTCTAAATATAAAAATTATTTTAAGTATTTTTGAAATATCTTACAAGGCAGGCAACTTTACATGTAGTATACCTTATATATTTATGCTTTTAATAATCAAACACTACATCCATCCATCCATGAAAACCAAAGCCATTTCTGTGTGATGAAAAAGTCGTCTATTAGTTACCTGGAAGGGGTGCTGAAACTTAATCTGTTCAACATCAAGAAATTTAAACTTAGTAAAATAGTATCAGAACTTTCCCTGCAATCTAGTTTAAAGAGAAGAGAAATAAAACCAAAGCAAATTCATAGCAGGTATGTTTAAAATTCAGTGACCTCCTAGACTGGCAGCACCAGGGGCCATTAGATTCACAGCCCACTTGCCTATATTTTCTGTACAGGGGCTGTAAGAACCAAAATAAAAGATTTGGTTAGTTTCAACATATAGTAGCCACTAGAGTAAGGTAATCTTGGGAAATCTTTCAATCAGGGTCAAGGTAAAGAAGGTACTTCAACTTAAAGCTCAGTTAAACAGAACACTCTAGTAAACTGAGGCTATTTAGCTGTACTTTAATGAATGCTATTTTGCTGACTATAAATTCCAACCAACAAGCCCAAGTGTTTCACCTATTTTTTCAGAGTGCCAAAACTAGGAAATCTTTGAAACTCTCTAGAATACATGCTAAGAGCCCACAAGAAGTTTTCCTGCAAGGGGAAAATGGCTATTACCACTAAGGACATCAGTTAACAAGCTATCTTAAAATTTGCTAAGTCACAAATGCACCTTCACAAACCTTCAAATATGCACTCAAATTGTCTTCAAATTACTCATTTTAAGAACTTTTTCAACTGTATATCAAACACTGAATACAGGCCAAAGATTTAACAAATACTAAACAGCATTAAAAATTACAATACCATTTATATTAAACACGGGATTCTGCAATTATGAAAAAGCTGTAAAAGCAATGCAGTTCTCTACGGAAATACCTGAACCAAGCTGCCATCTTTTTCACTCACCAAATAATCATTATTTGGAAATGATTATCAAATGGAAAATTCACCAACTGGTTAACTATGCATCAAATATATCCATTCAGTTTCCTATAGGTATCTGTATACTTGACACAACTTTTTAAAGTAACTCTAAGTATCAATAACCACTGTCAATTTTTGGTAGTAAGTTTATCCCCCACACATATACTTTCATTAGATCTTCTGATTTATTTATTTTGTTGTTTTTCTTTGCAGTGCTGGGGATGGAACCCAGGGTCATAAGCATGTTGGGCAAGTGCCCTACTGCTGAGCTCTACCCCATCCTCTCTCATCAGATCCTTACGGATTTTTAGAAGTTCAGCAACTTTTGAGAGTGATTATCAAAATTACACTAATTTAGATTTAAACTTTATATGCAAAAGTGCAGAATGTAAATGATCATAATATTAGCATCTTTAAAAATTTCTCTTAAACAAGCCCTAAGTCATTTCTTAATTCTCTTAAGTGGTCAGAAACCACGACTGTAATGAGTTTTAAACAGTTCCTTGAGAAAATGTGGCTAGGCTGAAAGTCTGGTAATGTTGAGTTTGGTGGTGACCAAAGCAGAAAAATGTCTCTGGCTTCCCTGTGCTGTAATTCCCACCCTCCCAAATAAATATACCCACCGGTGTGAATTGACAATGTAGTCCAAAGAGCAAGGCAGGAAACGGAGTCCAGATCCTCAAAATGGCAGCACAGGGCACAACCACTAGGCCACCTATCAGTTCAGTACAAAAAGTACAACCCTGTGCATCATGGTGCAAAAGCTGGGGCCTAGGTTTCGCATTGTGCATCTCACACCTATGGAAATAACAAGAGGAGTAAAATCTATGGAAATTCACACACCCTAAGAAAGTGGGTGTTCACAGAAGACTGGTGTCAACACTTGAAAAGGAAGGTTGTTGGCTACTGACAAAATGTATGGCAATTACAAGTCCAAAGTTGGAGGTAAACAAAATTTTACAATCAAACCTGTTGAGTTTGACAGTGAAGAACTCAACATGGGCTTAATGTTTGTCAACAATGCTTTGCAAATCATGACACCAGTCTATTATGGTTATGAAAATTACTACCCCACAAAAATCTAACATTCTTCAAGAGTAACTTTTACCTTTCAAAGAGTTGGAAAGGTTTCAACTATGAAAATTTGGACTAAATAACAATGCCCCCAACCTGCTATTCTCTGCTTTTAAACTCTTCTCTCTACCACCTGACTTTGGAAAGATATGTTGACACATTGAAAGCTTAAGGTGGAGAATTCCAGAGAAAGGGAAACTATGACCCAAGGATGTGTGACAAGGTGATTTGTCAAGAACAAATGTGGACTTTCTGTGGGTCAACAGTTTTGAAAAAGTAAAAAAGAGAAAACTTCCAAAACACAGAGTGGATTTCTCACAAGAAATAAAATCACTGCTCTTGACTCAATCCCTCGCCATGTTGCTGTCAGCTCACCAACTAGGAGTGTGTGTCTTGCTGGGCCCATTTTCCCATGGTCTGTAGAAGGCGCTGTGAAGCACATCCTGTTCTAGCTCTGGGGCCCTTCCCCCCTCTGCAGCCTTACCCAGTGCAGAGAATGCGCCCCCTACTGACTCCAACACTCATCGCCTTTAGCCGACTTGGCTGCGGTGCATTTTGGGTGGGGGCTGGTATTTTCATGGCCATAAACCAGAAGCAACAATGCAGATTTATAAGGAAACTATATCAAGCTATCCCAAGAGATTTTTCTTTTTTCATCTTGAAGGGTCAAGACACAGGCACAAGAAGCATCAGGGATGGGTACTGGGAGTGTGGGGATGGACAGCATTAAAATGGCAAACACAGGAAACAGTTTTGTTCTTTTTCCCTCTTAAGCCTTTGTCTGTGAAATGGGGTTATGGCAAGAACTGTCCAGAGAAACTGGTGAATGCAAGAACATTAAGAAGACAGTGTGGGCGTGTGTATGGCTAAAAATGATATTAGACTTTAGAATCCTATCTTGGACAGAAGAGGAAGAGAAGCAATCGCGCCTTTTCCAGCAGCCAGGCATCCAGGTGTGTGGAGGGGCAGCTCAAAGAAAAGAAGAGGTGACTAAGAGGGTGGTCACATAAGAGGTGGTCAAAGAACTACTCGTTCACTGCATTTTTAAAAAACCATAAAATAGTTTTTCTCAGCTTTCTGAATTTCCATTTTCTGCCATCTTACTGCAAAGTTGGGGCTCAGAAAGCTCCTAAGAGATCGTGCCGACCAGACAAATGAGAAAAGGGGGTGGTAGAGGACTGAGATCAGATAGGAGTGAAGCCTAGCACGTTGGGCAGGCAGGATTGCACTGGGGAGCCGAAGACTTTTCACTCCTTACCATGCATGCTCCCCGCCCCCCAGCCTACCCCCCCCCCAAGGGTGGGCAGACCTGGCAGAAGGCTTGTTCCTAGCATTGGGGTGTGCGTGGGGGGCTCGTTTTGGGAAGGGGGCGGAAGGGATTAGTCCCAGGGATGCGAGAGGATCGGTTCTGGCTGGGGGCGGGGTGGGGAAGATGCCTTTAGCTGCAAAAGCCCCGGGCGGCCAGGTTGGCTGCCCGCCTCGGCGGGCTCGCGGGGCGGAGAAGAGGGTCGGGCTGCAGGAGGAGGCGCCTGGACCCCTGAGCAGCGCCCAGGTAGCTGTCCTCGCCGGGACGGGCGGCGCGTCCGCAGCGGGGTGTGCACAGGAGCGTGAGCACCCGGAGGTGCACCGCGAACAACAATGCGCTCCGCGCCCGCGGGCGGGCGCCGGGCCGGGCAGGGCCGGGCCGGGCCGGGCCCGCGCCGCTTACCTTGACTCGGCCTCGAGGCGCGCGCGGCGCCGGCGTGCTCCGGGGCCGGGCGGCGGCGGCGGCGGCGGCGACGGGCGGATGGCGGCGGCACGGCGAGGGCGGGGAGGGCGCTCCCGGGGCCTCGTCGCGCTCCGGCTCGGCGGGCTCCGGCTCGCGCCGCGGCCGCGGCTGCTGCCGGGGGGCGCGGCGGGCGCAGCAGAGCGGCGGGCGGCGGCGGCGGCGCGAGCGGCTCCCTCCAGTCCCCGCGCGGGCGGCGGCGGCAGCGTCGTCGAGCGGTGCAGACAAAGGAGGGGCGGAGGGAGGAGACAGAGGGTGTGGGAGCGGCGGCTTCACCGGCGCGGGCGGGCGGGCGGCGGCCGCGCTTCCCTCGCTCCTCGGCGGCGGGGACCGAGAGAGGGAGCTGTGTCTGAGGAGACGCCAAAATCCCCCTTAGCGGTGCCTGCGGGAGGGGGAGGGGGCACAAGATGGCGGCGGCCGGGGGGCGGGAGTTCAGCTCATGGATCCCGGCGGGCGGCGGAGGGGAGACCGGGCCGGCGGAGGCGGCGGCGGCAACGGGCGGGGGAGGGGGCCGATCCCGCGTCTCCCCTCAGCAGACAATACAAGCGCCTCGGAGCGAGTCCCCGAACCTGCCCTAGCCAAAATGGCGGCCGAGAAAGAGCGGAAGTGACGTAAGTACCTCATTAGCATAAGAACTCATTGTCCAGCTAAGTAGGGGGGGCAATGGGGGACTGCACCCCTTCCCTCCATGCTCCCCAGGGACAATTCTCTTACTTGTATCTAAGCTTGAACCCAACTTTTCCTCAGGGAGGGTGCACCCAGGACCCCTACAGCCGCCTAAGGGAAATTATATAATCCCCACTGAGAGGGAGCTCTCGCGAGAACCTGGAGGGTTTGCCACTGACCCACTAGGAGGCGCCGCAGATAATGGCCGCAGTGCGCTCCCAGGGCCCGTGCGCTTGGCGGGCGCCTTCCTCTGGCCGCAGCGGCGGAGGCAGAAGCAGCGGGCCGCAGCACGCCCAGCACTCAGTCAGGTGGCCGTGCTGGGGATCCCTGCGCGGGCCCAGCTGAGCCTGGACTACATCTGGAAGGAGGGGTGTGCAGGGCAGCCCTGGGCAGCTCCACGTGCTTGGAGGCGCGCGCGCTCCTGGGCTGGGCGGCAGCTGGAAGGGGCAGGGACACCTGCTTTAAATTAGGTGTGAGGGCCTCGTGCTTCACAAGCCCACTTGTGAGATGAGGCAACCCCTGGCCCCTGAGGCCTTCGTGGTGAGGCGGGGTATTCAGTGGACAAGGGCTGCATTTTACAGGTCTGCTGTTGCTGGCACTTGACATTCTTCCAACTCAGTCATGGACTCTCCTCTTTGGCCTGAAGAAACAAGTGGAATCCCCAGTGTTTTGAGGCCAGTGGACTGGTGAAGCCGAAGGATGAAGTGATGTCGCCAATGGCCCTCCACAAGATCCTTAAGAACACTTTGTAATCCTAGGGCAAGTTCTAGTGCTCCCACAATCTGGATAGCATGACAGCACATGGACAGAGTGCTTGAAAACGTTAGGCCAGTCCCAACACTTATCGTAGAGTGCATCTGAGAGTGTATCATTGGTGAAATGTATTTAAAAGTAATAAAAGCCAATGGTTAAGGATTAACCAAGGCTAGTTTTTCAATACGTGCTCTGTAAATACACTTTTACTACTGTTCCTTTTAGTTTACAAGGTAAGATAGTTTCAAATAATACTTAACATCTCAAAAGAATCTAACTGATATGAATTGTGGTTAACTATACTCAATGTCTAAGACTTTGGTTAGCAAGTTTAACAAACTTTCATCCAACACACTGTTCCATTAACTTCTGCAATTTCACTAACATCTTTAAAAGCCAAATCAGTACTTCAGTAGAAAACAGGAGCTGGAAAAAGTTGTTTAAAAAACAACAGCAGGGGAGGGTTTGGCAAAGCATTTGACTCAGGAAGATGAAGAATCTACACACTGTATAATACAAGCAGAAAGCTACTATGAAATAAGCAAAATAAGGTAATTTTTAGTTTTCCTTTGGTATACTTAGATTTCATAGTGATAATACAAATACAGAGGAAGAGCATCTGGATTTCATCATTGGCCTCATTTATGAAGCAAAAATGGATGCTGTATTCAGATAATGTTTAAAAAGATTTTACAGTGTCACCAGATTTACTACAAAAATGAATCTAAATAGTCTAGATTCTTTTCTAAATGACTTCCAAATAATGAGCAGTGAAACTCAATTCCAACATTGATAAAAAGTGTTATGATAGTGGGAAGAACTGAAAAGATTAAAAAGACAAAAGTTATCTATTTTAGGTGAGGCATGAGAAAGCAATGCTTTACAGTAGGGTTCTCTGAAATAGTTACTTAATTTCTGCTCCATATACTTCACACTGAAAACTTAACTCTTTGAGTTTAAAGAGAATTCTCAGCACTCCAAAAATATTGAGCACTCGGAGCTGGGGATTCAGCTCAGTGGTGCTGCACCTACCTTGCAAGCACAAGGTCCTGAGTTCAATCCCCGGTACAGCAAAAAAAAAAAAAAAAAAAAAAGTAATAAAGCTACTTTCGATGACCCACTTCTTTACAAACAAACAAAAAATTGAGTACTTTATAATTCTGTTACTATATAATTTTACATGAAGCACTGATGAATTTTCCAGTTATTAACGAGTGGAGAAGTCACTCCTCAAGGAAAGCTGGTCTCTGGTGGGCCAACTGAATAGCTCTGGGCAAAATAGAATTGCAGTGGCTCTCACTGCTGTATATTATGGGTTTAAATATGGGAATGGGGGTAAAGTTTAACTGTTCAAAAGACAAAGGTTTTAGTTTATTATTTATTTCTGGTAAGAACAGAGAGCAATGCAAATGAATTATCAGACTTTCATCAGCAAATTAAGCCTTAAAATATACCTATTGTTCACCAAATATGATTAAGTAACTCAGACACACTGTTCTTTTTACTTGCAAAAGAAAGTCAACTAAGCTTGTTTAAAGTATGTTCTTACTCAAATTTTTAAAATATCATGTCTCAAAACTATGTTACAGTTAGAAAATAATTATCTTTTTTGAAATGCTTATGTTAGAGAAGGCAGATAAACGAAATATTTGCTCTGGCTTTATGGAATATAGGTATCATTCAGAAACCACTATGTACTTCAGAAGCATAATTAATATTCCTCCTCCAACATTTATCAGCTCAGCCATAAAGAACTATGAATCTAGTTTTTATAAAGAATATTTCAGATACTGTCCCATATAAGAAATTGTACAATCACATACTCTAAAGAAACCAGCAACATTTAATTCAACAACCCATATCATTTATTTATAGGTCTTAATACAGCAAAATGTAAATGAAAATTGAGAGCACTGCTTATTAGGCCAGTAACTTTAAAATTTAATTTGAAGTAAAAAATGGAGTTTCTCCAGATAAAATATTTGTATAAAATTTACCTTACCTTATGGTTTATGCTCTAAGAGTACATGTTATAAAAATCAGTAACAGGGCTTCTTTTATATTTCAATTGAAATGAACATAAGTAGCAATGAATAACTTTCTTTTATGTAGTAGCAAAGAGAGTCAATAGTCCTTTCAAGAAAGAGACTATTTCATTTCCTCCCAACTTGGATTCACCATAAACACGATCCACAAATGATATTGGAACCTGGTTAAAAAAAAAAAGTCCATGTTAAAAAGTCAGTCTTCAAAAAAAAAATGAGAAGGGAAGCTCACTGGGTGTACAGCCATTACTACAACAGAAGTCCTTCTTCATGTCAGTTCAGAAATTAGGGGATTCTTAAAGCACTCCTGTGCATCCAAATTAAACATGCATTTCATTATCTAAAAACAAGTCATAGGAACGAAATCTAAAAATATTTGAAAGGCACCAATGCTGAATATTATGTTGGTTTACTCAAGTTTCAGGCTCCATTTCAAGGAAAAAACTCTGAAAGTAAAGTGGCCTTTCACTTAGCATTCTCTTTCTGAAGTTTAGCTATAATTTCCACAAGAGAAGCAGCATTCTAAGGTAGCTGTTTCCTAAGTCAATGTTTTAGTGTTAAGAATCTTCCCTATGAGCTTATTAGTTATACATCCCCCAGGCCCTTGCTCTGTAATTCCTGCCCATTTTCATTTACTCACAAGAAATGGTCACACAAGATTTATAATTCAGTTTAAAGTATGGTGGAAATTGGTTACAAAAGGAAAAGAGGCTAATGGACTCAACCCATAATACCGAGTGGTCAGGCTAGGATGGAGGAGTTACCTCTAACTTTTAATTACTTAAAGGGAAAAGCTGGGGTTTGAGATGTAGCTCAGTAGTACGGTGCTTGCCTAGCATACACAAGGTCCTGGGTTCAACTGCTAGTAATGAAAAGAAAAAAAATGGAGACAAAGATGCTTTTAAGTCCCAGTAGGTCAAATGTATTAATTTGAAAGGAATTTGAATTTTCACCCTTTAATGCATGGACATTTTAAACTGAAAGCCCACACTGTTAGTAGCTATGAAAGTTACACTTTTCACCACAAAAAGTCCACACCTTAGTATTCCTTTATGGGGACTATAACACATACTAGCATCAGTTACATACCTCACCAATAGTGTAATTCAATTGCCTTGCTCGAACAATCATCTCCATCTGGAAGACATAGCCTTTAGAAACACATTTTTCTATTAACTTCTGGAGAACTTCTTTTTTGTATAATCTGTAAGAAACCACAGCATAGATGAGAATCTGAGTCAGTACATTGTCTACACCTATCTTGAAGATTCAAAGAGTTCACTGGTATTTATAAAGCCTAAAATTGCTATTAGTATAGAGAAAAGTTCTCACAGTTGATGACAAGGATACATTTGTCTTGAAGACAGGCCGTGAAATTTGCTAACTAGTTTAGAAATAATTTTGAAAATGAATTCTCAGTATGTTTTAGAGATCTACCTTCCCATCACACTATCAGGAATTATTAAAATATGCTAAAATAAATCTCTTGATGCAGAACCACTTACTACTTGTTTTGGTTTTAAAATTTATGTTTAAAGTTGAAAAGGGAGAAACTGTTCCAAATACTGGAACAGAGGAACTGTCAGATAGGATGAAACTACATACACGGGATTATAAGAACCAGTAATTAGTTGGCATTTCCACAAAAATGTCTATTTCCTAACATTTACTTAGTAAATTCCCTAGGATAAACTAAGTCCCTCTAGGTTGAGCTGTTTAAGGTAGGTGAAAACAGGAACTATACACCACTGGGTGGAGGCAGATTCTGGTGGGAATCAGCTAACAACTGAGGTCACTGGGCATGGGCCAAGGTGTAGCCTAACTTTAGAGGACTGCAGATCACCCAGAGCTTAGCCGATTTACAGAGTAAAGACACAGGAGCTGGGAAGTTCTGTGGGTGAACCCAGTCACTTTCTTGGGTAACTTCAAATAGTGGGGAGCTCCCTGTTTTCAGAGAGGTTTTATTATTATTTAAATCAGTGAGTACTGAGGCAGGGATTTCCACCTTTAACAAAATTAGGAGAGACAACTGTTCTTTTATTCTATTAAGATTGTCTGGATTTACAATGCCTAAGCATGTCTGTCATGTGGAACCAGGTTTGCAGGCTTCTAAGAGTACTCTACCTTTTGGCTTTTAGTTGGGTAGACAACAGATAGCACAGGCCATAGGAGAGCCTAAGATTGCTTAGCATGTATATGATTTTACCTAGAGATTCCGTAAGAATCAGAAGTTTGGAATAAATATGGTGAGGAAAAAACATGGTGACAGTAATATTTATTTATTTAGTAATGAATCAGGACTAGGAGAAGGACTTGTGATAGTGATAGGACATGTTTTAACATTACCTTTAAATGTGGGATTGGGCAATTATTTTTTTTTCCTTTAAGAATCATTTTCTAAGATATTTTCCTTCACTGCCTTCTTCCTCTTCCCCACTCTCCCCCACAGTATCTTTAAAATTATGGCTAATGAAATAAAATTATGTTTATGCAGGTAGGTATATGATCCCATGAATAGGATCAGGAGCAAGGTGGCCTTTAATATTAAATTGCTTTATATGTGACTGTAGTCTTTTCTGAGATTCTTTTTCTTATTTAGTAAAAGGTACTGCCTCTGAAATCTGTTGATCTAATTACAATGAATTTTGTTCAACCACAAGGTGAACTTTATGTATTTAATAAACCACTACTTTTATGAGGAAAACAATGGGATTTAACCTTTTAAAATCTGGGCAGATGCTCGGGATTTAGCTCAGTGGTGCTGCTGTCTGCCTCGAAAGTGCAAGGTCCCAAGTTCAATCCCTGGTACCAAAAATAAATAAATAAGTAATAAAATAACATCTGCACAGTCAACAGGCCCCCTTTCGTGTTTGGCTACTCTTGTCATTTGTACAGAACACACCCTATTGCTGCTGTCCTATCTGAGAGTCAGCGCTCCCAAGCCATCCTACACTTCATCCCCACATGGCTCCCGCTCTCGGTGAGGTTCCCACCGTCACTCCTTACTCTCCCTGCTGGGTTTCTCTGCACACACACCCCCTCCCCAGCCCCACAACCCACCCAGCTACCCTGGTCTTCACTCAAAACCATCACGACTATGGCCTGTGAAATTCATGCTGGCCTTCCCTTTCTGTCCAAAGGCTGTGAGTACCACTACTCATTCTCTACGTTGCTGCTACATGGCAACCAGAGATCGTAGATCACACATGATTCTTCTGTCTTAAAATTGGAACTGAAAGTATCGATTTATTGGGTCCCTTTCTCTTATATATACCAAGCTCTGCTTTCTAACTTAATTTTTAGTACTAGGGGCTTCATTTTTCTTTTTATCTGGCATTCAATAGCCAGCTTCTAACTTGTGTATGCTTTAGGGACCTGAGAATCAACATTATTTAATAGACAATAGCAACTATAAAGTAATATAAATTATTAAGTAATATATAGGGCTTGGGGCCTTTAAATAGATGAACAGGCATTTTCTAGTTTCAGAAACTGAAAAAAAAAAAAAAAAAAAAGGCCATCTTTAGTCATTTGGCCAGGCCATACAAAGCAGTTCACATCTACTGGGGCAATTCTAAAACACCACACACAAAAACCCTTTGGAACAAACACAAAAAATCCCAGAGACCAAAGCTTTGGTCCAATTAAACCAGGAAAAAGAAGGGTCCAGGGTAGGTGTAACTCAGTGGTAGAACCCCTGCCTATATGTTTGACCCTGGGTTCCATTCCCAGTATTGCAAAAAGAAAAAAAAAAAGTAACTGAAAAAGTTTCACATAAGAAAGATTTTAAACTTTTCTGCAGACAGTGCTTCATTTATACAAACTGCAGAAACTACTAAAACCTGTGCTATTCTTTAGAGCACACATCAGTAACAGCAATGTTCCAAAGGAATAGCTGAGCCTCATACTAGGTGCATAAGAACATTCATCTGAGCCCTGTATTCAACTTAAGAAAAATACAAAGACATTTAGACTTAACTAGCAGTTTCTAAGAAACGACAATGCTTTTGTACCATTCCAGAACAAAAGCAGGGGAGAATGAAAAAGTTCTTTAAAATAGCCATTGTTAACACAAGAAATTTAGACAAGAAATTATAAATAGTAGAAAATTTTACTTTACCTGAAGCTTCCTGTTAAATCAGATGCTCCTGGTCTCAGCAAAATCTGAGTTATAAAATTGGCCCCACGGCTGCCAAATAAAACAATCAGATTTTTCTTATTAAATACAATTTATAAACAAGAGAAATATAACCAAGAGCAGAAACATATCCAGAATGCTAAAAATGCTACACTAATTCATAAACACAACACTAATGTCACAAAAATTATACACCAATTTCACAAATGTAACACAACTGTACAAAATGTTAATCCTCTACAACAAAGAAATTTTTAGTGAAATGAGATGTGATACTCATTTTTCAGGAAAAAATAGGGATCTTTATTTTCTAAAAGTGAAATTTAGCAGGGACCTATTAAGCAACCATCCTCCCAAACTTCAAGAACAAAAGTTACAGAACTGATATTTACCAACAGTCATTATCCAGAATTATGCACACTTCTCAGTCAGAAAAGAGATCAAGGATTTGATAAGGAATTTTTCAAACAAACAAAAGATAAGATTTGGTAAAGATTTTCCTTTTCAAATTCCAGTTAAGAACAAGGGGATGATAGGGCCAGGGATTTAGCTCTGTGGTACCACTGCCTGCCTCCCAAGTGCAAGGTCCCGAACAAAAAAAGAACAAAGAAATAGGTCACCTCGCATAAAAATGGTACAGTGCTTTTCAGGCAGGTAAACAAGGAGGAGAGGGTCTTTGGTTTTTTTTTTTTTGGTGATCTCTGGAAACAGACTCAAATTCCAGTCTTAGTCTGCTTGGCCACTCCAAATACCTTACACTAGGGGCTTAAACAATGGAAATTTATTTCTTATAGTTTTGGAAGCTGGTATCTTCACAAGCAAGGTGCTGGCTTGCTGTAGCTTCACCAGGGGAGAAAAAAGAGAGCAAATCTTTGGCTTCTACTTAAGAGGGCACTAATCCCATTAAGGAGCCTGATGCCCACATAGCATCTTCTAAACATAACCTCTGGAAGGTCCCATCTACACGTTCCAAAAGGCTTTAATATATGAATCTGGGGGAACACAAACATTCAGCCCATAACAATGACTTTCGGGTAATGGCTTTAAGCACAATAGAGTGTAGACTATTACTGTGTCCCACACACATGGGGAGAGCCAGCGGGAGTGCTCAGGTGCAGGTCTTTCTTTGGTCTCTACTTAAGAGAGCTTTAACCCCATCACGGGGCCTGCCCAGGTGACATCTTCTAAACTACTTCTCAAGGACTCATCTCCAAATTCCAAACAGGTGAATTTGGGGGAAACATAAACACTCAGTCCACAACAATGCCTGTGGGCTGACTGCTTCAAAAACAACTAATACAGACTATTAGTGTCTTAGCGCACATTGGGGTGGGGTAGGGTGGCAGGAGGGCTCAAGTGCGGGTCTTTGTTCCCTACTTAAGAGGGCATTAACCCCACCAAGGGTCCTGCCCACAAAACATTTTCTAAACTTAACTACCTCCCAAAGGCCCTACCTCCAAATTCCAAAACACTGGGGGTTCTGGCTTTAACATATGAATAAGGGGAAAACATCAACACTCAGTCCCTAGCAATGACTTTGGGGGGTGAGAGCTTCAAACACAACAAATATAGACTATTAGTGACTAATAGCTAATATTAACATTTCAAAAGATGCCAAGTGTCTAAACAAAGTGACGTGTACTTCAGCCATTTTAATCTGTCCCCATTCAGAAAACAAGTTTTCCAGGAGGGACTTAAGTGAATAGTTTCTCTCTAAAGCCAAGACCCTCTTAGCAAATATTACCTTTATACAAATCACAAGGTTAGGGGATATCAATTGGCATGGTGGCCAACAACTTTTTTTCCCTTAAATTTGTTTCTATTAGCTATAAAAATATTCCAGGACAGTTTACTCCCTAAAAAGTGGATTTAAGGAAAGGAATATGTGTATATATGTGTATGTGTACTTACATATCTATGCAAGGTAGTATTTATTATTTTATTATTACTTTTTCCAGACAACATCTGTGTTGCCCAGGCTAGCCTTGTATTCCTAGGTTCAAGTAATCCTCCGTCATGGTCTCCTGAGTAGCTGGGACTATACAGGTGTGTGCCACCTCACTAGACAATGTATTTTGACAGCTTGGGTTTGCATGCTAGTTCTGGATCATAGGAGACATAAAATTTTACTAAAACAATGTCAGCATTAACAACTATTAACAGTTAGAACTGGACCAGGGATGTAGCTCAGTGGCACCCCACCTGCCTCAAAAGCCCAAGGACCTGAGTTTGATCCCGGTACCAAAAAAAAAAAAGTTACACCCTGATCTTAGATAATGGGTGAATGACCAAATTTAGAGTGCCTTCAGAGATCACTGGTTTTCAACTCTGACTGCACAAGAGAATCACTTGGAAGCCTGCGAAAATGGTGATGCTTACAGCCCACTTTTGGAGACTCATTCACTCATATAGTGGTAGTTTTTATGATTTTCTCCACACACGATTCCGATGTTTAGCAGGAAGGAAAAGCATAGCCTTATTCCAGTCCTTTTATTTCATGGGTGTCTGGGCTCTTAAATGACTCCCCCAAGCTTCTACAGTTGAGCCAGAACTGAGGTGAACTTAACGAAATCTTGAATAGGAATAAAGCGGGTGATAAAAGAAATACATTAAAGATAGGAATACAGAGATCCCTAAAAAGTACAGGTGAGGTAGATTAAACATGATAAAAAATTTCAAGGTAAGGCAGGGAATAGTTAATTAAATGACAAATAGGATTTTAACCCAAGTCTGACTCCAAAGCCTCATTACTACTTTATGCTGCTTAATTAAAGATGAAATCATGAAGTGTCTTATTTACTGAAAGTTGCTAAAAATGTAGGTGTAAGGAGAAAATCCTACTTATTTAGTCCAATAATATAGACAGTTCACTTAAATCAACTGAAAGTCAGGTGGAGAAACTATTGCTGAACCAGATTGTTTCTAGCAAAGGTTCAAAGGTCTGTGATGACTTTTTCTTAATGAAAAACACCCAAAATAAAATACTTTAAGCAAAGGAAAAACTGTAGTTAAGAAGCTATCTGGGAATATTTCTAACAGTTATAATCTGCATCCAAGGCTGCATGACAATTTAATCTAAAGACTGTATTTCTAGTGGTTCCACCAATAGTAATAGCACATGTACATACCTGATTATTTTTCTTTTCAAATCCCAGCCATATACACCTCCATTTCCTTTGTAGCGAGTTCCAGAGACAATATCAAAATTACCCTCCTTTTGCTTTCTGTAGAAGAAAATAACAGTCAATTGTAAAAAGCTCTAGCTTCAACAGGAATTTTCATAAGCTACACATGCAGAACTTTAAAGAGACACAGAAGACAAACAATACCAAGGAAATAGATGGATTATCTACTGAAAGACCTTTCAAAATGGGGGTTTCAAACCTGATCTATTTCATTTGTAATCATTCTCGAGAAAAAAGAAAACTATTAAGACAGTACAATTTGATGTCCGCATCATGTGATATCATCCTAAAAGTATTAGTAAAATTATCAATTTTCTCCAATCTCCTATTCTGCTCCCCCCCTGCACCCCCAGTAAACACAATGCTAAACCAGTGTGGTATCTCTAAATCTTTCTCTAGGCTTACAGAAAACAATGAAAGACACACATCTCCCTACAGTTTTTGGTTCCATTTACAAAGCTGGAATCCAAAAAGGTACACTTTGTAGCTTGCTTTTTGTCAGTTAACATCCATCTTAGCTCTGCATCAACAGAGATCTTCCCCATTCCTTTTATCAGCTGCAAAACTAGTACAGACTAGTCAACCAAGACCTCTGCGGCTGTTTTTACAGTGGGCTCCCCTCCCTGCAATATAAAACCACAATGAATAATACCATAATAAACATTCTAACAGATACTGGCAGAAATTATTTCCCAAAGGCTACAGCAATTCACACTTTGTTCAGCAACATTTGAATGTATCCATTTTTTACCACCTTAATAGTACTGGATATTATTTCTCTAAAAGTTAATTTTGACAAACTAATGGGGAATAGTTATTTTAATTTGCACTTCCTTGACTGAAATCCTAGAGTAAGCATCTTCTGTCACGTTTATTAGCCTTCCAATTACTCCTACTTAAGGCCAGCTTGTCTCTCTGCCATTTTCAACTCCACTGGTTCCACCCCCTTATCAGGCCAAAGATGTGCCTAAATATTAGATATATAAGCAGAGTGGGTCTAAGGTGACTTTACAGAGATCAAAGCATAAGCAGTGGCCATTAAGGAGCAGGGAGACAGTATTTCAAGCAAAGAACACAGAGCTCTGTGTTAACTAAGAAATCAAAGAGTATGCCTGTGGCCTGGAAAGCAAAGGGAAAAGGGCACAGGGCCAGGTCAGAAGGGGGGGCGGGGATGGTTCACAATAGGGGTTTGAGAGGTACAGAGTGGACTTATTTCCCAGGTATTAACGGTCACTCCTTAAGTATTCTAAACAGGGGAGTGACAGGATCTGTTTCCAATTCTTATTCACAGAAGTTTCTCGGTCTCCTGAGTTTTCTAAGAATACAATTATGTCATTTGTAAATAAACACAATTTTGTATCCTTTACCAACATTTAACTAAATTCTTATCTTACTCATTATTTACAATCTCCATGTTTAACGATAGCTGGCATACCTATCTTCATGAACTTTTTGGCAATGATTTAGTATTTCACTAGTATTTGGTACAATGTATTAGGTCTAGATCATCTTAATCATGCTTCAAAGGTTTCCTTCTATTTCTACTTTCAAGTTTTTTATTAGAGAAAAATAGCAATTAAAATAACTTTTAGCCTCTATAGACAATCATGCTGCTTCCTTTGTTAACATGATAAATGAATTATATTGCAGGATTCCTAATGTGAACCATTCTGACATTACTCAAACCCTATTTACTCATGGTGTTTAATACTAATGATTCAAGGCTTTCACTAACAGGGAAAACCACTGTCATCTTCTGTGGTCTGAAAAAATTTAAGTTACAAAGAAATCATCTGTTTATCCCTCAGGTCTCCTAAAATACATCATTTAACCACATAGCTACATTTACATGGCCCAAATCTACATTTTAGTTATATTTTTGATAGAAAACTTAAAACAGCATGTACATTTTTAATTAATGAAGAATAAAAAATGAAAATAAGTCCAAAACCAGTAAGATAATTTGTTTCAATCATCATTTTTTCAAATATTAGAAAGAGTACCTACCTAATGAATTCAGGAATAAACTTTGGCTGAAATGCAGAAGAAACAGTCAGTAAAGTAGGGTAAGACTATCATAAAAAGCTAATAAAAAAGTATGTCACTTACATGATGTGAGAGATCAGCATCCATAATAATTATATAGTTTCCTGTGGCATGCTTCATTCCATGAATATATGCAGTTCCTGAAAATGAAAGCACTTATATCCATTAAAGAAAATCACCAGAAATGTTTAGCTATTCAACTGAGTGGGAGGACACTGCTTAGCACTCAAAAAGCCAACATGAAGGGCCGGGGATTTAGCTCAGTGGCACCATGCCTGCCTCGAAAGCACAAGGTCCTGAGTTTGATCCCTGGTGGTGGTGGTGGTGGTGGTGGTGGGGAGCCAACATTAGTCCTAAAAGTGATACTAATAAATGGGTAACTTTTCATGCTTCACATGGTTACAGTTCACATGTATCACAAATACAATCATGTGTGTAGCTGGTCACCCACTTCCCATTCTGATGAAAATGTAATAGGAAAAAAATCATACCTATACAGTAGTTCACTCAAGCAATGAAAAGTTATCAAACTCTTAGATTACATAAAAACTCTTAGATTAATTATCACACTCTCATGGTTTTAAAAACCATCTTCCTGTGGGTGCTTCCTCAGCATCTATTCAAGACACTGAAGAGGCCAGACCTCTTCTTAGACCTCACATTTACGAATCAGCTTCCTATTTGCTATCTCCCTTTGGATATTTCAGAAATCTCTAATACAACATTCCAAAATAAGCACCCCAATTCCTACCCCTGTAAGCGACTACATTTCAGACAAGTCAGGCAATGATCTTTGATTTCCTGCCTTTACCAATGATTTCTAAACAATATGTAATTAAGGCCTAGAGATTCTATATTTAAACCATCTCCTAGTTTCCTTCTCTCCTCTCCACCCTCATGTTCACCCCAGTCACTCCAAGTTTCCCTGCTTCTGCTCTTCCCGGAACTCCAAAGTTCATTTCCACAAAGTCTGCCCACTGAATATCTTTACACTCAGTCTCGTCATGCTAGACCTCTACACTACAGTACATGAGGGCAAAGGCACAACTAGAAATGACTCAGCCTCCTTTATGCCTTAAGTCTCCCACTCAGAGACTTGGAGTGTCAGGGTAATTGGTTAGGAGCAGGAATTGGGAATTCCTGCATTCTCTGGCTCCAAAACATCATAATCAGGAGGAGTAACTTCTAATGTTTGAGACAGCACAGTATGACAAATATGACTGGCAACAATTGCATATTTCTAAATAAAGACGATTGTTAATGTTCCCAACACAAAGAAATGATGTTTTAGCTGACTGATGTGCCAATTACCCCAATCTGGGTCATCATATATTGTATATACATATTGAAACGCCTTACTGTACCCCACAAATATGTACAATTACTATGTGTCAATTAAAAATAAAAATACAGTCTTCATGGCAGTTTTTACATTATTTCAATCCCAAAGAACTCTCTGGATTCAGATATTCAGAACATCTGATTATGCCAGAGGATAGCACGTTTCAATTTTTAGGAATTATGTTTTCTCTATGCTCCTCAAATTTTTCATTAGAAGTATATCAATGCTCAGCACAAACAACTCTGATTAAATTCAGTTTCACCTCAGAATTACTGAACTCATCTGAGATATTCTATAACTCCATGTTTAAAGCAGAGTCTTTTCATAAATAAAAGTGTAACTTTCTAAACTTATACTTTAAAGAATGTTCAAAGATTAACACCTAAAGCAGTATGCTGCCCCACAGTATCTCCCTCAAATCCATTCTCTGACCCTTCCTTACTCTATTTTACACTGTAAGGAATAATTTTTCCCAGGTTCTCTTGCCAACTTGGCTTCCAGACAGCTTCTGGAGGCACATTGGAAGACTGCAGGTAGGAAAAAGGGCAAGTCTAAGTGTCCTTTCTGTCTTACTCTATGTCCCAGCACTGACTGTGTATCTTCCACAGCTCCAGCTCCTGCCAGACTCCGGCACCCTATAAGTCTAGCTCCCTCTGGGTAGACAAGGTGGCTGGGCTCTAAAAACATCACCTCATCCCACCACTGCTCCATCCCTGGGAGTGGTAATAACCTCCAACTATTACTAGTCTCTTAGTAGTTACACTGTTCCATATGGCTTCTCGAAAACTTCTTTGCCTGTATAATGAGATTCCTTGTGATAAATTCCCTACATTGGAAGACCTGGTATAGATATTCCTCAAAAACCTAAGAATAGAAATTCCATTCGACCCAACCATACCCTCCCCTTCCTTTCTGGCTATCTTCCCAAAAGAGTTAAAGACATTACAGTGATACGTGCATATCCATGTTTATTTACAGCAGCATAACTCACAATAGCTAACTCTTGGACATGGTTTACATATTCATCAACAGATGAATGGAAAAAGAAAATGTGGTATATAGTCACAGTAGACTATAACTTAGCCAAAAAAGGTTAAATTGGAGTCATTTGTAGGAAAATGGGTACACCTTGAGACCATAATGTTAAATGAAATAAATCAGACATGGAAAGTTAAATATTGCATGAGTTCTCTTGTATGAGAAACTAGAAGTTTAAAATAATTTAAAAAGCAAAAGACAGATGATAGGGAATAGGGAGGTAGACCTTTTGCAGATAGGAAGGGGATCTAGAGATGGAGGGAAGAGGACAAGGAGGACAGGGAAAGGGAAACAAAAAGAGTATTAAGATTTGATATGCATATGTACCAACCCTCCATGATGAACAGATTTATTATGTATCACAAACATGTACCAATAAGAAAAACAAAAAATAAATAAAGATTTGCAGTTTTGTTTTTTTTGATGGGCCATGACACAACAATCCAAGTTAAACCACTTAACTGTCTTTAAGATCATTAAAAAAACATTACAGATGGTTAAGTATATTTTGGCCCTGTTCCACACTGGGAAAATGCACTCTGGATAATTTGGTCAAGGCAAATAGCAGTTACGAGAAGTTAAAAGATTCTTCTTACCTAGTCCCAACTTTTTCTCCCGTGGTCTTAAAAGCTATGGGAATAAGGAAAAACATTTCAACACAAATTTTGAAAATCTATTTTAAAACTGATTTTACTCTTAGAAGTGCATACTAATTTTAATAAAAACAGTTACATTTATAGACCTTAAAGGAGCATATGCTTAATATTTTTTGCAAAGGTTAAAAAAAAAATTGGTAACAAACCAAATAGTGTAACATAGCTTTTAAGGAAAAGCAACATTCTTTAATTCTAAGCTTACAGGCAAATTTTTAACTTTTTTTGGTGTCATCTACTGTATTTTAAAGAATATTCTCTCTATATCTATTATTTGAGCTATCATTTTCAATAATATCTATTAATTACTTCCTAGAAAAACTATGGGCTCAATTCGTTATTCTCTAACTTCATAATATTTGTCAGACTTGTTTACTTTCCCAATTCCCTCTGTGATTTTAAATATTGATAGCAATCTTGCTCTGCCAACATCTCTTGACTTTTCACTTGGACAATCTCAGGTCACTTTTACTGGTCCAATAACTGTTATATTCCTTGCAAAAAGATTAAATTCTTGCTCTCTTAGAGTTTGCCACATATTTAGCCTCTGTTTCATATATGGACCTTGGCTTTTTTGTTTAGCATCCTTCCTAGTGAGCGTATCACACCCTCGGTTCTTGCACTTCCCATGTATAAGCAGACTACCTCATATTGCAAATTTCTAAACAAACCATTTTCATTTCAAGCTGAATTAATTTTTCCCCTCTTTCTTTACTGCATGCATGCTGCTGTAGGTCTGGCATAAGAACAAAGATAGATAAAATACATTCTTATCCAGTAAGTGCTCATAGGAGAGAAAAACATATGTATTCAGTCATCTATAATAGAAGTCAATGAGCAAAACCAGACAAGATGTATCAGATGATGGCCAGATTTTGATTTTGTGATCATTACTGACAAAATACTAACTCCATCTTGTTTCTGCCCTAAAAAAGACAATTTTTTTTTTCATACCGGGGATCAAACTCGGTACCTCATGCTTGCAAGGCAGGCGGCAGAACCACAAAAAAGCAAATCTTTTAAAGCTAATCTGAGATTTTCTATAACACTGTTTCACCTGGAAAATCTTTCTTCTTAAAATGATCACTTTACTATTCAATTTTCAAAAATTTCAATGATTTATAGCCACTATCAATGTTGCATATGGTAAGAGCATTTTGGAATGGTTAAAAGAAATGTGGGAATCTGGTAACAAAATAACTCTAAGATATTATTAAGAAATACTAATGATACAGAAAGACTGAAGTTCTGTTTAAAAAGAAAAACATGGAGGCAGAAAGATCACAAGTTGGAAGCCAGCCTAGGCTACAAAGTGAGTTCAAGGCCAGACTAGACTATTAGCTACATTACTTAGTTCTACACTGTATGCACACACACACATCTATGTATACATATATGTGTACATACATGTACGTACAAAAAAACATACACCAAACTGTTGACCTGAGTCTGCCCTGGGAAGGAACTGAAATGCAGAACAAGAAATGCCCATCAAAAGCAACTTCAGTTTTCCTAGAAATATTTACGTTTTATAAGAATTTATTTAAGTCAGGTGTGGCAGCACACACCTGTAATCCCAGCACTCAGGAGGCTGACACAGGAGGATCCTTCGAGTTCAAGGCCAGCCTGGACTACATAGTGAGACTGTGTCGTACCCCAGCCCCCCAAAACACATTTATTTCTTATGTAGTAAGTTCAAATTGTTTCTAATTAGTGTGCTTTACTTTCAGACCCTTAATTCTACTTCTTCACACGCCACCTTCTGCACCAATCTGACGGTCCCTTTCTACGTAAGGTAGGACAGAATGTCAGCTAGGACTGCACTCTGGAGCCACACTGCTTTGGTCTGAATCTTGATCATGCTGCTCGTCTGCAACATGATCCTGCGCACAAGAGGGGTCACAATAGAACACCCCTCCCATGGCTGGCATGAGGAACAAGTAATGAATTCATGTACAGTGCCTGGGAGAGTACCAGGCACATAGTCTCTGAAGTACATTTACTTAAAACATACTTTATATTATACTATAATTTGACAAAAAAATTATTTTGGCTAGATATGGTGGGCATGTGCCTATAATCTCAGAACTGTGGCAGGATGAAGCAAGAGGATCTCAAGCTTGAGGCCAGCCAGGGCAATTTGTTGATTTAGTGAAACTTTGTCTCAAAAATAAAAAAAATTAATTTTTAAAAAGGGAGAGTTGGAGATGTAGCTCAGTAACAAGGCCCTGGCTTCAATCCCCAATACAAAGGATGGGGCAGGAAGGCATCAGGGAGAACAGGACTTATTTTGCCAAAAACTTCCATCACAGAAATTATGAAAAGAATATAGTAGAAAATATTCCAAATTATATAATCATGTTTGAAACAATATATATGCAATTTAACAACCCACTTTATTATCAAAGGTTTGAATATGTTTCAGGATTATGAGCTTATTGCCAGATGAGGCTTCCGAAAAATTATCAATCTGTACTAAGATCAATGGTACCTGCATGCACCTGTTTTTACCACTCTCAAACACACTGGGTTACAATGAAAAAGAAAAAAATAAATCTTCAGGTAGGAAAGTCTACTTTGTAATTCCTACCAGTGAGGTGCAATTATTTCTCATGTTTACTGGCCAGTTATAGTTCTTATTTTAGAAATTACTTGTAGTTTGGTTAGGGTACTGATCTTGTTATTATAGTATATGGGTATTTTGGGATAAAAGTTTATTATTTTTAAATAATCAAATCTGGCAAA
Source organism: Heterocephalus glaber (assembly GCF_053883595.1). Lineage (NCBI taxonomy): Eukaryota > Metazoa > Chordata > Mammalia > Rodentia > Bathyergidae > Heterocephalus > Heterocephalus glaber. The sequence continues at coordinate 18,059,842 of NW_028258410.1, read as the reverse complement.
CTTATATTTGTTGTTTTAAAAATCGTAAACATGTATTACATATTCTTAAGACCTTAAAAACACTGAACTACAAGATAATGCTGAAATGTCAGTAAACTTTGAGGCTCCAATGTATATCATTATACTTCATACCTGACTTTGTAAAGAACACGTCTCAAGGGTCCCCGTTACACTCATTTGTGCACATACAACATACACACAAAAGGGTAACCTTAGGAAGTGCTGGATGTATTCATTAACCTGACTGAGGTAATCATTTCACAGTGTACGCATAAATAACATTATACATTTTAAATATGTACAATTTTGTTAATTATGTCTCAAAAATGAAAAAATGTAAAATATAGATGACCTTCTCTCATCTCACACCAGAGGATGAAATTTTAAAAAAGCATCCAACATTTCTTTGTTGAAGACCACTGCAATCTCAGATCTCTCTGCTCTGTAAGCAATGTTAATAGTTTAGGATATGTGCTACCCATTCTTCTGTGGTCCCACCATTGCTGCTTATGAGCTAGCAGTGTAACCCTAGAAGATGACTTAACTTCTTGCCTGTTTCTTCAGCACAGAATTTTTAAAAATTTCTCTTCCTTGTCTTTTTTTTTGAAACATGCATTTCAGCTAGTTTGAGAGGCTAGTTGACAAAATATCTGTGATACTCATTTGAAGTATTCCAAGATGGTTTTGATAGTTATTTTTCTCTATCCTTCTTCCCAACTAAACATACCTATGACAGTTAAAAGCAAGTAAGTGCCTTTCCTGGCACTGCCTGATTGACTGAGTGATTTTGATATGGGGTCTTGCTATGTTGCCCAGGCTGGTCTGGAACTCATAAGCTAGAGAGATCCTCCTACCTCAGTCTTTCAGAGTATATGGGGATGTATGCCTGCTACTGTGATTGACTGGCTCTAGTATAAGTGATTTAAAGGATATAAAATGATGAATGAATAGGGCATTTGGTATTGCACTGCAGGGAAATCATGACAGTGAATGTTAATTTTTCTCATTATGTATAATTTTATTAGGTTGACAAAAAAAAGGAGACTTTCTGAGGCCAATGTTGTTTAAGAATTTGAAAAGTCAATTTAGTAGGCAGTCCCTAAAATCAATGAACCACACCCCCCAAGGCTGAGGTTTTTGACAAAGTATTCAAAATGTCACAGTGATGTTCCAGATTAAATGGTACCATTTAACCCAAAGCCTAGAGCTTCTAAAAGAAAAGTTGGGGAACTGTTGGCTAAAAATATGAACCTAGGATTATGTAAAGTTTTTGCTAGAAAGCTAAAATGTATTACCCTTTTACTTCCTTCTGTATTCTCTTTTAGATTTTCAGAGAGGATTAGAAGTTTGGCAGTGCTGTGAGTGAATCATCTGTGATACAGACTCACAGATTCTAGCGGGCACAGGTGTAAGTCAGTGCTAAGGTCCCTGCCTTGCATCCACTACCAGATCCTGGGTTCAATCCCCTGCATGGAAGAAGAGGCAGAAGGAAGTCTAACACATTTTCCTTATACTATTCCCCACCAACCAAATCTACTACAACTAACCTTAGCCTCCAAGAGAACAGTAGTTGTAGAAATTATTTGGGGTTAATCAAGAATATGTGGACCTGGGGAGTGCTTTATTTTTTGGTATGGGGGATCGAACTCGGGACCTCGCGCTGAGGCAGGTGGCGGAACCACTGAGCTAAATCCCCAGGCCTGCTTTTTAAATAATGATTATTTATTACTTTTTGAGACACAAACATCAGTATGTTTCCCAAGAGATTACTTCTGAAGTAAGAATTATTCTCTACTGGGGGAGAAGGAACAATTTCATTCCCTAAAGGACACCTGACAGTATCCTGATACATTTTTGGTTGCCAAGCAGAAAGGAGGGCTGCTACCAGAATCTCATAGGTAGAGGCCATGGGTGCTGCTGTACATCACACAGTACAGGAAAGCTCCTTCACATCAAGGAATAACCAGCAACAGCACTGAGACTGATTTATAATAAACTATAATTTAGAAATAAATGCTTAATGCCCAGAATGTGTTTTCCAGTTAAAAATGTTTTTAATTATATGCATTTGGTCCAAAAATTACCCAGAGAACACACATTTTTAAGTCCAAACTAGTAATCAAAAATAAAATTTATAAAGTTGTTATAAGGCAAATTCTATATTTGCCTAAGTTACTCTTGTAGAAAAAAAACAAATTTCAAGGTAAAGTGGAAAACCTAAAGTTTAGCATTCAGAAACTCAATCTCCCCCAACAAAACTGCTCCACAGATAAAAATTAAGATGCAAGTGCTCCGAAAAGACATTCATATTCCACATGAAGACAATCACCTTTTCCACGTACACATTCTGAGCTGTAGGCAGTATTCTCCATTCAAAGTTCAAGAGTACTTACAGAAAGAGAGCCAGAAGAACATGCACCAATTACGGCCAATTGTTAATTCAGTGTCATGCTTTACTTTTGCCATTTAAGAAAACTTATCTGCAGACTCAGGCATAAAAACAGCTCATCTAAAGGCTTACTCTTTTGCTGTAAAATTATCATGGATGCAACAGTCCAAAGATAGGTAAAATTGAAAGCACAATGAAAAAGTATCTAAATCCTAAGGGCATAAAAATTGCTTTTCATCTCATTTCTAGGCAGACTGCATTTAAGCATTACTCACTTATCTTCCCCCTACGTAAGCACAACTCACGACAGAAAAATGTTCACATACTTACAATTTTGTCTGATCCGTAGATCTTTTCCAACTGTTCAGCAACATCCCTTGTTCCATCTGGGCTTCCATCATCTATGATTATGATTTCATAGTTGAACCCACTAAAAAAAAACAACTGTATTACTGTTTGGAGACAGCATTTCAAATTTTAAAATAGATTAAAAATTATTAATCTTCACCAGTGAATGTGTAGATTTACTACCATGTTAGTCACTAAAGGTTATCAAATGTCAAAGATTTAGTACTTTAGTTTTTAAACCTAGTACGTTGCTAGAACATGCTTTTGAGACATTGAAAAATTTTCACTTGGAAAACATACTTTCAAATGGAAAGAAAATCATAGTTTATATGTATGACACACATGATATCCTATAAAACTGTATTTGCCTACTTTGAAAATTAAAGTGTGAAACCTTAATACCAAGTCTTAGTCTCACAAAATATTTCAACGATATTTTAAATGGCAACTCTAAGTAAACTAAGGAAAATATTAACAAATTTAAGTAATGATCAGGAGTAAACTAGACAATTTCACTCTTAAAAACAGTTTAGAGTTGTATCACAATCTTTAAATCAGTATTTTAAACAGCTGAAACCATTAACCCACACTACCAAACTTAACAACAACAAAATAAAAAGCACAGTAGAATTATGTGATTTTACTGTGATTCAGAATCAACATCTATTACTTTTATTGATTTTACGTGATAGTTTCTATTCTAAAAACAAGCCAACAGACTATTTGGTGGATTAAAACTGCATAAAGGTATATATATGATCACTATTACATCTCCCTCTACTCACTCTCACCTCCCTTTAAGACATTAGGAAAGTTAAGGGGAAAGAAAAGGAGACATCATGGATTCCTCTTGATCTTGCTTTAAGAAATAGAGGCAAGAAAATCAACCAAAAATCACATTCTGTTAAAGGTTTTATAAAAGGACTCAGTAAATTCTGAAGAAACAAAACCCCAATTTTCTATCTTTCAAGAACAGATACGACTTCAGCTCCCCACTGTGCCTTAACTCAGGGAACAGTACTTTAACTTGCCAAAACACTAGGATGTTTACTCTAACTGAAGGGGTATTTCATAAACAAAAGTCATTTATAAGGCCAGGGATTTAGCTCAGTGGTTCCAGCGCCTGCCTCACAAGCACAAGGTCCCGAGTTCGATCCCCAGTACCAAAAAAAAAAAAAAAAAAAAAGTCATTTATAAGCAAAATTATTTTCCTCTGCCTTTACAAGGCAACCTAATCACCTATGGTGAGACAGCTTAGTGAAATAAACTGAGCTGACAAGAAGTAATTGCATCTGAAAAAAGCAGACTCCTTTACTAATTCATTTTGATTTTCAAAAGTCCACCCAGAAACCATTAAAAGATAAACTGCATTATATAGAAAGGAATAAAGAAAAAAGTCGTAAAATCAGAATACAAACCCAGAACAAGATGGTTAATATCTCTAATTTGGAAAGAACTTGCAGAATCAAAGGAAAAGAGCAACTAAATGAAAAAAAAGACACTAATTAAAACTTCCAGGGGTCATATATGTGCAGAAAGTTATTCAATGTATAACCAAAACAGTAATGGTTTCCACCTATAAATATTGCCAACACTGTAAGTCTAACAATACTCAGGTTGGCCAGTTGTGTGTTTGGCATAACAGTCGCTTATTAAAGGCAAACTCACTATAGTATATGGCAAGTACTTTTTCTAACTGTTAGAAAATATGATGCGAACAAAGTCTATTCCGTTTATAACGCAAAAGCCAAACAAAACACTGGATATTATCTGTATTTACTGCCATGATCGGGGCAAATAAATACCACAGCCTTATGGAAGGTTACCTTTCAAAATAATTTGCTGTTCGTGTGTTGATAGCGTAAAATCTTCAAGGGTTTTTACAGCATGATCTCATTTGTTTAAAAGTAAAACAGCTTACTCCCTACCGATAAGAGGATTTTCTGATTTAAAAAAACAAACCCAACTGCGTAACACTTTCTAATTCAAACTTCAAAATTCCTTTTAAGCAACCACACTAAACACCCAACGGTGATGAGCGAAGATAACCTCCAGAGAGGTTATCCAGCCCAGCAGTACTTCCTTAAACTCACGGACGAAATCTCAAGCTTACAGAAGAAAGCCCTCGGCGCCGGGGCGAGGAGTGATCACGCTCGCTTAGGCACCCGGCACCGGCAACGCAAGCAGCTAGGAGTGAGGTCAGGTTTTTCAGCCTAGTGAGGGTAGGGGATATCTAAGAAAAAGGCGGGGGAGGACGAGAGTTCCTAACAAAGATAAATGAGTAGCTCACAAACCCAGGAGTAAGGAATGAGAACCCAGCACCCGAGGAAACCCAATACGTAGGCTCCTTTCTCTCCTCGCGGCTTCCTGCGTGAGCTGTCTCGCGCAGCCAACCGCCGACACCCTGGCGGGGGAGGCCAGCTCATCTCTCTCCTCGAGAGCAGCCGGGGGCGCTACCTCTCGGAGAAGCTTTTCACCAGCAGCCACACGATAAGCGGTAGGTTCTCTCGCTCGTTGTAGGTGGGTAAAAGCACCGAATACGTGTTCTGGGGCGGGGAGCGCCCCTCCGGCTCCAGCCGAGACCAAGCAGGCGTACGACTCGCTTCCTTTGAGGCCATGGCGGAACTGCGCGAAACACCGGAGGCGGAATTACGTAAGCCGGGTGTGGGCCGTACCAAATTCGGGGAAAAGGGGGTGGTCTGTGTGACTGAGTTCTACTCTCCTCGGGCCTCTGTAGATGGCTCTACGGTTCAGTAGTAACTACTCAGGATATATGGATCTTTTAAACTGAATTGGAAGTTTATCTAGGAAATACCTTTCTATTCATCCAATTTATCAAGCTCCATGAAGGCTTTTAGTTTGCTCTATCGCTGTCCGAGAGGAAGCCGGAAACGGAAATCGTTTCGCGACAGTTTCCGGGAGTCGTCGTCATGGCTTCCCGGGAAGAGGTTCTTGCCCTACAAGCTGCAGTTGCCCAGCATGAGGAGGAGCTGAATTCCCTGAAGCAGAGGCTTGCGGCGGCTCTTTTGGCGGAGCAAGAACTGGAGCCAGAGCGGCGAGTTCCTGTGTCGCCGCTACCGCCGAAGGCCGCCTTGTCCCCAGACGAGATTCTGCGCTATAGCCGACAGCTAGTGCTGCCAGAGCTGGGCGTGCACGGACAGCTACGCCTGGCTGCCGCATCTGTCCTAATCGTGGGCTGCGGTGGGCTCGGCTGCCCGCTGGCGCAGTACTTGGCAGCAGCCGGCGTGGGCCGCCTTGGCCTTGTGGACTACGACGTCATAGAGTTGAGCAACCTAGCCCGCCAGGTGCTGCATGACGAAGCACTGGCTGGCCAGGCCAAAGCCTTTTCGGCCGCCGCCTCTCTGCGCCGCCTCAATTCGGAAGTAGAGTGTGTGCCCTACGCCCAGGCCCTGACCCCAGCCACGGCGCTAGACCTGGTCCGCCGCTATGACGTGGTGGCCGACTGCTCTGACAACGTCCCCACTCGCTATCTGGTTAATGACGCCTGTGTGCTGGCTGGCCGACCTCTGGTGTCGGCCAGCGCCCTGCGTTTCGAGGGCCAGATTACAGTCTACCACTATGACGGCGGGCCTTGCTATCGCTGCATATTTCCCCAACCACCTCCGGCGGAGACCGTGACTAATTGCGCCGATGGCGGGGTGCTCGGTGTCGTAACTGGAGTCTTGGGCTGCCTACAGGCTCTGGAAGTCCTGAAGATCGCTGCGGGCCTGGGTCCTTCGTACAGTGGAAGCCTGTTGCTCTTTGACGCCCTCCGAGGGCATTTCCGATCTATTCAGCTGCGGAGGCGCAGGCCTGACTGTGTGGCTTGCGGGGAGCGGCCCACTGTGGCTGATCTGCAGGACTATGAGGCCTTCTGTGGCTCCTCAGCTACTGATAAGTGCCGCCCCTTGCGGTTACTGAGCCTAGAGGAACGGATTTCTGTTACCGACTATAAGCGACTTCTGGATTCTGGGGCACCCCACGTGTTGCTGGATGTCAGGCCTCAAGTGGAGGTGGACATCTGTCGTTTGCCTCATGCTCTACACATCCCTTTGAAACGTTTGGAACGGAAAGATGGGGAGAGCCTGAAACTCTTAAGGGAAGCAATCCGGGAAGGGAATTCAGGAAGGGAAGCGCCGGAAGGGGCTGCTGTCTCCGTTTATGTGATTTGCAAACTGGGAAATGACTCCCAGAAAGCCGTGAGGATCCTACAGTCCCTAACAGCAGCACAAGAGTTAGGTTCTTTAACAGTTAGGGATGTTGTAGGGGGCCTCATGGCTTGGGCTGCTAAAATCGATGAGACATTTCCGCGTTACTGAGGTGACTGGTATAGTCCCTGTGGATTGCTGTAATACCTCAAAGATATATTTATTTGCATTTTTTTCAATACTGTAAAGAGTTTGGGATTCCACAATAACAATACATGGGATCTTTTTATAAGGAACTTTTTGATTGTAATGTATCAGTCGATTTACAAATTAATGGATTATAATAGAGTTTCTGAGAACGATCTTGTGTTTTCACCACTTAGAGCGTGTCTTGGAAATGTAAGATACTATGTGAAAGGATTTTATATTTTATTTTTTATTTTGTTTTGGTACCGGGGATCGAACTCAGGTCCTTGCGCTTGTGCAGCTGGCGGCAAAACCACTGAGCTAAATCCCCAGCCCAGGATTTTACATTTTAAACTGCACATCATCTATCTCTTCTTTTTGGTTTTATTGAGACAGGGTTTCACTATGTAGTTCAGGCTGGGCTTGAACTCACCGTGTAGCCCAGGCTGGCCTCCAACTCGGTCAATCCTGCCTCAGCCTCCCAACTGTTGCAATTATAGGTATGTGGCACCACTCCTAGCCTCTATCTGTCTTCTTTAATTTCCACTTTCCTCAGTCAAAAAGTTCTCTAAATTGTCCATTTTTTACCTGAAACTAAGATGTAGTAAACTTAGTCTTACTGAATTGATTACAGATCACATGCTTAGGGTCAGTTTATTGTTTAGTAAGGCATTCTCTGGTTCTTATTTTTGACTGCAAAATAAACGTTTCATAGGTAAAGTATTTTAGTGATCTAGGAAGTGGTCATTCTATTAGATATTTTAAATTAATATGAATGTGAAATCCTTACAGTTTAGCAAAATAAAGGAAACTGCCTTTGTAGTCTCTCATTTCCCTCATAAGTTGCTAATATTCAAGTTCCATCTTGTACAAAAACATTTTCTAGAGTATATTATTTAACAATCAAATTCAAAGTTGCTCGCTGCTTTTAACTGTGAAACGTAACTCGTTCTTTGAGCAAAAGTGCTTAAAAGTATGTGCTTAAATGTGCTCTTCTCTGTTCCGAAGCTGGAGCAGGTTTGTTAGGACCCCTTTTCCCAAGGCACTACGGAAATGAAACCTTGGAGTGAGAACCAAGATGGCTGACTAGTGTCTTTCCTTCGTTGTTCTGGGGAAAGCTGATTGTGATGTATTTGGAATCAAATAGACCTGATGCCCACAACTTAAGGGAGAGGTTCATTTTGTTTCACGTTTCAGAAGTTTCAGCCTGTGTTTGTCAGGCTTAAAACAGAAACAGCATGGTGGGAAGATCTGAGCAGAGGAAAGCTGCTGTGTCCTGGCGACCAGCAAGCAGAAGATAGAGGAGCCAGGGAGGGAGAGAGACCTCTCCGGTCGTCCGGCAGTGACCCACCTCGCAACTGCACACACATCTGTTGGTCTCAGCAGTAGATGAATTACTTGTGAGTACAGCACCCCCATGTCCCAACCACCTTCCTACCCCACCCCCAACCACATGAGGTTTTCGGGGGACATTCCAAATCTAAATCCCACAGAAACTATTTCATATTTTGAAGCCTGATGTCTTAAACTTAGGCAATTTTTATAATTCCTGCCAACCTGGTTGTCTTGAGGACAGGCAACAGAAGCTGACCAGCTGATCAAGTGGGGAAGTGTTCTGTTAAAGTGGTAGGTGCTTGTGAGAATTTTGGGAGGCCAACTTGGTATTCTAGGAGTGATGCGCAAAACATGCACAAACCAGATTCGTGAGAACACTGCTGTGCTGCCCCAGAAAACAGTACAGTTCCTCACAATTTAGGGTACACACAGTTTACTATGAAGTCTTGTGTATTGACACTGACTGGTTTCTAATTTTTAGTTCATTTATTCACAATTTTTTAAAAAAACTGACTTGTTTCTGCCTGAGCATCATCTTTGAGCAGATTGCTGAACGTAAGCAGAGAAAAAGGTTATGTCCTAAAATTTCCCCTCTTGATAGCTCCTTGGTTTAAAGCCTGGCAGAGAAGAGTGATATTGATATCATGGTCATTTTTAATTAACAGTATTCTTACCCAAAGCTTTCAGATGAGGGAGGCCTTAAATGAATTAGAATTTAACAGAAAGTTTAGGTGAGTTTAGATAGTTGACAAAACTTATGAGCAAAAGCCGCAGGTTTGGCTCAGTGGTGCCGCCGCCTGCCTCTCAAGCGCAAGGTCCCGAGTTCGATCTTTGGTACCAAAAAACAAACAAAACTTGTGAGCAAGACTTGCTGTATTTTAAGAGCAAAGGGACATGGTGCTTTTACAGTTTTGACTTCCATGGCAGCTGAGGCAGACTGTCCATGAGCTACCCAACAATCTCTCTGATCCCACCTTCTGCCTCACTGGCAGGGCTCAAAATGTGAGCAGTTCCTTTCTGCCATTCAAGTAGAGTGGATCTGACCACTTCTCACTGTCCCCAAGGCTTATTGTACTTTTTACTACAGCAATCATCTCTCCATGAAGTTTATAGCTTTTCAGGAATTGCACACAAAGAATATTAATTGGACCACAGAGTGCCAAGTGAGCTATAGGCCTTAGGTCTTAACAAGATAACAAAAGAGGTACCTTTGCACCGCAAGAGCTATCACCTAAAGACTTTTTTTGGTAATTATAAATGTTCCCTTCATAGTTTTGAGAGTGGTGGAGGAAGATAGGATTTGTAGATTCTAAGTTTCTTTGATGACACAAAGAATAATAATTAACAGCTTAAAAGGGCTTGGCAAATTCATTAATGGTAGGGTGGGGCAAGTACTGTCATGAAGGTGGCCAGACGGACCTGGTGAGGAAGGGAGTACATCCGGTCTAACACTTCTGCACAGTTTAAGCCAACTTGGCCTTGCAGGAAGTAGCTACAGTGTTGCCAAGACTTTCAATCCTTTAAGAATACCTGGGGTCAGGTGTACACCTCAGTGGTAAAGGGAGTGCTTAGCATGCATGAGACCCTGAGTTCCATGCCCAGGACTAAATCAAACTCAAAACTGAATATTTTTTTCCCCGTTTTTCTTTTTGTGGTGCTGGATGTGAAGCCAGGGCTTCATGAGTAACAGGCAACCACTCTACCACTGAGCTACATCCCCTGCCCACATATCCTAATTTTTAAAGGTTAAGAATATATTTAAAGCTTTTGAAATGAGTTACCAAATGAACACCCTTGTAGGCTGGATATAAGCTTTAAATAGGAAAAAAGCAAATAAAAAACTTGAGTTGGGTCTTTTCAAATTTGGTGGACATCGAGACAGCTGAATTCGGGGGTGCAGAGTAAAGCTACTTTAACAATTTAACACCTGTACTTTAATATGTAGTTTAATTTTTAGATTTAAAATTGTTTTTAATTTGTAACTATAGGCTAATCATCTCAGCCAATGAAAGTTATGAAATAAAGGTGTTTCTTGCTAAATCATTTTAGTGTCATTTAGAATGTACGATTACTCTCGTTTAAAATGATTTGAGACTGATAGTTTCAAAAGACTAAAACAATTAGAATGGAGATGCTTCATGTACTATTCTTGAATCTTTTTTTTTTTTTTTTTTTGCTCTTTTCAGTATTTTGATGAATTGGTGATTGAATGTAATTTTGTGGAAAAATGTACTAACATATAATCTGAATGAAGATGGAAGAGTGTGACAGAAATGAGTCTACAAATGATACTTTTGGAAATTTGTACCTGTAGTGTCTCAGGCTGAATTTTTTTTTCAAATCTATTTTATGTATTTATTTTTATGTTTTTTGTTTGTTTGTTTTTGTGCCAGGAATCAAACTCAGGTGCTCAAGCTTGCCAGGCAGGTGCTGTGCAACTGAGGTATATTCCCGGCCCTATTTTTTTTTTGTTTTTTCTGAGACAGGGTCTAGCTCTGTACTTTAGGGTAGCCTTGAACTCATTAAGTAGCCCAGGCTGGCCTCAAACTCATGGCAGTCCTCCTGCTTCAGCCTCCCCAGTGCTAGGATTACCAGCGTGCTCCATCATGCCTAGCTCTCAGGCAGAATTAAGCCCATACATTAACCCCTGATAACAGCAGGAGAAAAAGCAGTAAGCGAATTAAGACTTAAAAATACTGAAAGAGTAGATGATTCATAATGATTATCTAAAAAAGATTTTTATTAATATTTTGTTTTTTTAACATCATGCTGGGAATGGGACCCAGGGCCTCACTCAATGCTAGGCAAGTGCTCTACCACCAAGCCCCACCCTCAGCCCCCTATTATCTTTTTAAACATTTACTTCTAGTTTTAAAAAGCAAACTATGTTCTCAAAGTATCAGTATTGTATAAACATTATGATCATATATTTAGTTTTAAAATATGCTTAGGTTTTTAAAAGTAATTCATGTTCAGGGTAAAATTTTCAACAGTTCAGATGTGTACCCACTGAATGTTACGCAGAGTCCTGGACAGAAGCCTGAGACAGAAGGAAATCAGTGAAAAACATCTGAATAAAGTCCGTTCATAATAGCGCATGGTGCTCATGTCTTGGTTTTGATAAATGAACTATGGATTTGTAAGATGTTTAACAGGGTGGAGAGTATATGGGAACTTTATCTTTGAAACTCAACACAATTTGAAAATAAGTTTAAAAATACATAATAGTAGGTATAGAAAGTGGAAATCTTCCGTCTGGTAACCTTCAGTCTTTCAAGGTCCTTCCTCACAGTCTTTGTAACAGTCTTACTATGTTCTTATACATACATATTTTCACGTATTTTCTTTTTGCGGTGGGTGTCTCACTATGTTCCTCAGGCTGCCCTTGATCTCCTGGGTTCCCACCTCAGACTCCTCAGGGGTAGGACTGCAGGCTTACTATGCCCAGCTACATATACTTTTTAGAATTTACATTGGTACCATTTCATTTACATTTTTCCTATACCTTACTTTTAAAAATGTAGCTTGAATTGGCCACTGTTCCATTTGATCTCAGTTTATGTAGATTCACCTCCTTTTTAACCACCATTTAGGATGTCATTGTATACATGCTGTATATTTTCTATATTTTCTCTTTTACTAGACACTTAGGATCCTTACAATCTTTTTGCTATTTGTAACAATGCTTCAAACAATAGCTTAACATTTATATCTTTGTATAAGCATTAACAAATAACCAAGTGCTTACCATGTCAGTATATCCATCTTTAATTTTGAACTAATTTTGGCAGTGCCAAATTTCTCTTTCAAGAAGATGTATGAATGTATACCCGTATACTTAAGAAAGGCTATTCCCACCTTTTTCTTTGGTCCAAGCAGGAAGAGGGTGCTGCAGAGACCTCTACTCAGGACAAACCTCTCCCCTCCTGCCCTCAAGTGTCCTTGCCTCCTAGGCCTTTCTTTCCAACATCCTGGGGCAAGGTGAGAGCCAGCCCAGGGAGGATGTTACCCTGAGGAGCCACAGTAACTACCAAGAAGATAGAAATACAACAGCTGACTCCCAGAAGCTGCTGCATCAGCTGAATACCCTGTTGGAATAGAGGGCTAATATCAGCCAAAGGTCTGTAGCTTGAGGCTAACTGAATCTGCACAGGACAATGGCCTCTGAATGAATGCAAGACTAGGGGACTTTGAAGTAAAAGATCCTAGTCTAACTCAGTTCTTTGGCTTTGACACAGAGACATTTTCTCTAGCTGTGAATTCACTGGTCAGATTCCTGTTGAAAATGAAGGTACAGCCCAAGCACCTTCGGTGTGTTGGACTGAGCTGCTTTTATTTGACTGTAAAATCAATAGAAGAGGAAAGAAATGTCCCATTGGCTACTGACTCCATCTGAGTAAGTGAGCAGAGGTTCATGGTTTCAGACTTGAAGAGAATGGAAAAGATTGTATTGGAGAAGGTGTTGAATTGAAGTAAATTGAAAGGCCGTTTAAACTGAAACTGCCTTTCAATTTGAAAATTTAAATTGAAACTTTTAAAATTGAAGTTGCCTTTCAATTTCTACAACTCTGTTATTCACTCATTCAAGAGAACTTGCCATTTGGAAGGAAAAATAGCCTAAATTTTGAAAGACTAAGGCATTGTCACTGCCTTATCTATCTTTGCATTGGAGAGCCAAGCACAGAATTGTGTAGAGTTGACAGGAGGAGAAAGTCTTCAGAAACATTCCAAGATAAATGGCAGAGATCTGACCTGGCAAGAGCTTGTATCCAAGTGTTTAACTGAATATTCATCAGACAAGTGTTCCAAACCAAATGTTCAGAAGTTGAAGTGAATTGTTTCTGGGCATACTGTATGGCGACTGAAGCATGGTTACTATGGAATAACTCACCTTCCAACAATTCCTGAAACAGTCTCTTAACTGGTAAATTTAGTTGTTATTCTCTGTATAGAGAAAATTGTATAATTTTCTTCTACAATTGAAATATTGAAATATCTTCAAAATAAACCAACTGGACTTGGAATAGCAAAAGGGAAAAAATGACATCACCAATTTATATATAAGATACAACACCCTAAGGAAAGGAGTTATGCAATATGTTAACCATTTCATTAAATTAGCAGCTTAGAAAACAATATCCTCTTTAATAACCTACATTTTTTTTTTTTTTTTGATACCAGGGATTGAACTCAGGACCTTGCACTTTCGAGGCAGACACCGGGACCACTGAGCTAAATCCCCAGCCCAATAACCTAAATTTTTAAAGTAGCTCTGAAGTAGTGGGTTTCTTATTGCACATTTGGCTATATGTAGCCCCAAACTCTAGCTTATTTAAAGTTATAACAGGACCAAAAGTTTGGTCCACGTGTGAACTAATTTGTGACTGTTAGTTTATAAGCAGAATCATGAAATTGAATGTTGTACCTAAAGAAAAAGTAATTCAGAACAGATGATCTCTGTTGGGTTTCTAAAAATTGCCAGTATGTCTCAACATACTGCTATAGCAATTAGAGAGAACTCCTCCACCCCTTACCAGAGATCGAACTCAGGCGCAGTGCCACTGAGCTAAATCTCCGGCCCTGGTATAGCAATTAGAATACTGAATAATTATATTCATAAAAAATGTAAATTCAGTCATGCATATATTCTATATGTTCTTTGTTTGTTTGTTTTGTTTTTGGTACCGGGGATTAGAACTCGGGTCCTTGCGCTTGGGCAGCAGGCGGCGAAACCACTGAGTTAAATCCCTAGCCCCAATTCTATATGTTCTTGCCATCTACATTCATTAACTTACAGTAATGATTTATCTTTTCCTATTCAATACTAAATGTTAACATTTAACACATCTACATATGATTATGAAACTTACATATGAAAAATTTACTTTTCACACTAGTAGTATTTAGACAAATTTTTGATAATTTGGGGTTTTTTGTTCTTTACATAAATAGTATTATTCCAGCAACAGAGAAATTTCTTTGAAGCCTTTCTCCACAACCCTGAACTATGGATTCCATATGTTATCATGGGTTTAAGTTACAAAGCCTCAAAACATCACAACTAGATGTTCTCCAACTTGGGGAAAATGCCTAATTAATATTGTAGGATTGTTTAGACTTGAAGTCATGTATAAAGCTAAAGGCATAAATGTGAAACAATACAAAACTGAAAAGGTGAACTATGAATCTTCATTTCTAACAATCTAATTTTCTATATTGGATCAATATATTACATTTAGGTGATATTGAAAATGGTAATGTTCTTAATTTAAATGTTGAATTATGAGGTTTACATCAAAATGAACATTTCACAGTGCACTTTTTAAAGGCATATGGGTTATATTCTAGATAATGTAATGGTTTCTTGGTACCCATAATGCAAGTAATAGGTAACTGAGACATGAAAATGTTATTGCTGTATGGGAATTACATTTAAATTTAAAGAGATTTTGTATTAAGCCAAAATACAGACCAAAAATAAGTTTGGCATATTCATTGATCTATCTAATATTTCTTCTAAAAAGCAGGTGATGTTTGTATCAATGATAAAAATTTTTTTACAGAATCTACTTCCTCAGTCGAGTTCCATTAAAATATATATATATATATATTCTATTACAAAGTAACTCAAAATCAATTATCACTCTGAAAAGTTGCTTTACCTTAAGTTCTGGCTAGATAAAGCATTCTAGAAGTGACTATTTCTATAAAACAACCATTGCTTCTTGTTTTTTTTCCAGAGCAATAGAATATACTTTCACAAATTTTCATATTGTGTCATAAGAAAAGTAAGTAGGCACCTCCATAATTATGAGATCACTGAGGTAGTGTTCGGAATTCTCCATGTGAGCCAATGAATGTTAGGAGATGTATATATATTGTTAGTGTTGTAAACAGTTACTCAGCACAGTCTGAAACCTGAGTCCATCCAGAATGGATGTAACCAGTTTTGACATCATGTTACAGATAAATAAGCTTTGAAAATAAATTGAAGAACCGCTGCATATTCTACCTTTAACTTTCTGTAAACCATGTTTTGTTGATAACTTTGGTTTTACCAAAAGGCTGATATATTTCAATATTTTGAAAGCATCAATATTAATTTTGAGTTGGCAGAGGTAACCTAACCAATTACCATTACATTTGGTACTAAGAGATATACCTTTCAATAAGATTACTGAAATGCAAAAAAAAAAAAAAGACTATTTCCAACTTTCTTGTCTGTAGTTTTCAAACTTGTAGATCTTTGCCAATCTGATTTAAAAAAAAAATCTCATGTTACTTTGCATGTTTATTATGATTAAGCTTGAGCAGATTTTCATGGTTTTAAAAGCCTTTTCCTTTAAATAAACACACAAGATTGTTTAGGGGGTAGGAAGGTGTGGCTCATGGCAGAGCACCTGCTTAGTATGTGTAAGGCTCTGGGTTTCACCCCCAGCAATCCCCCACCACATATTATTTGTTCTTAGCTCTTTTCTTCTAAGTTGTGTGCTCTTGATTGTGCTGTGTGTATGCATGTGTGTATGTGATGTATATACATATGTATGATTAAGAGAACTTACGAAAGGAAAAAATAAAAACCATCAGTACATTTACTGAAAGCCCATTATGTGCCAGGCACTGCTTGAGTTCTGAGAATGCAAGATAATTAGGATATAAAGCCTGTCTTGCGGGTGCTTTCAACTCATCTTATGCCTTATACGTGTAATTTAGAGTCCTTTCCCACCGACATTATTTAATCTTTCAACAATTCTGTATCATACAGAGAACTCTCTCTTGTTCATAGCTCCCCTTACATGTCCTTACCAAAAAATAGATTTCCATAAAACAACTTAGTGGACAGGAAGTCTTGTCCTCAAAGGGGAATCCTGACGCTAATAATCTCAGGCTCTCCTGTCCCTGTATAGATAGCATTTTAGAAAAGATTCCATTGTACTCAGCTATTCCTCAATATTTTATGTGCCCCAATCATCTTCAGAAAACCTTTTTCTTTGGAGCACAGTGGGACATTGTGAACACATGGATTACCACTGTAATGAGGCTTGTACCGTGACTGCCCATGGCTGATGGTCTCCTAATGGGGTCAGAATCACTTCAGTGCTGTCTTTTGTCTTTGTTAGAGTGTATGGTGGGACACTGGTACCATTAGCAGAACACAGGTGTTTCTTGCACATATTCTGTATTTCCAATGAATATTTAAGGATTTAAGGCTTTCTGTGTACTTATACACACACTGTATATATAGTATATATATGTCATAGCTGAGTTTCCTGATTTAAAAGCAAACATGTCATGGGAGCTCTTTTTCTTAATTGAATTTCTAAAAATCAGCTGCCTGGGGGTAATAAACCCAGCACTTAAAACATTTCAAGGTCCAAGACAATTGTGAAGTTTTTGTATTAGAAACTCCCACATGTAACAAAACTACATGGGGCGGGGGATTTAGCTCAGTGGTTTCACTGCCTTCTGCTCAAGTGCAAGGACCCGAGTTCAATCCCCGGTACCAAAAAAAAAAAAAAAAAGCTACATGAAAAGGAAATACAAAGGCAAATACAATTACCTGGAGTAAGAGTATGTAGGGTGGGAAAGGAGGGCCCTGTGGTTAGATGCACATTATAAAAGAGTCCTGGCTTCTGTTTGGTGGCGAATTTGTGGTTAATATTACACTACTGGAGATATGAAGTAGAAGCAGGTCATGTGTGACCAAGAATGAGAGCATGTTAGATATTGATATGTGCACCTGAAATCCAAAAAAGGTGAATAAGGTAAAAATAAGAATATCTTTTATTTGATCAAATTGAAAACTAATCTATTGGACACATTTAATATAGTAGTTTGCTCATAGACAAGAACCGCCTAATGATTGATGCTGTATTCTCATTCACAGCATTTCCAAGGAGAGAGAAAGCAAGCAATCTTTTTTATTTACTCCAGAAATTTTGCTTTTATTTTTGCTCTTCCAAAGAATTATGTACAGGGACTCTTTGGAGCAATTAAAAGAGTTTTATAGAAAGGCTCTTAAAACTATTTAATTAATTGACAGCTGCTGTATATTTTATCCTCATTCCCATTGCTCTGTAGAGAAATATTTCCCCATGTGTGTAGGCCTGGTAACCCTAACCCAGCATGAAAGTCCAAGTTTGCTTCTACTTTATTAGAACTTGAGTGCTGATAAATAGAGGACATGCAATGGAGATCATTTAGGTCATGCCGAAGAAACGTAATGGATTCATTCAAGATTGATTGATTCATTCAAGAAATATTTAATGGAGCCATGGAGGTGTGAGGGTGCATATCTGTAATCCAAGCACTCTAGGCAGGAAGATGGCAAGTTAGAGCCCAGCTTGAACAACTTAGTGACTTAGCAAGACACTGCCTCAAAATAAAAAATAGAAAAAAGCAGGGTATATGGCTCAGTGAAAAGGCTAAATTCCGTGTACTGCCAAAAAAAGTATTAAGAATAGGCAGGCACTGGTACCTGACACAACAGGACACAGTTATAAACAGACAGACTTGACAGCCTACATTCTAGTAGAGGAGAAATGACAGATAAGCCAATATGCAGTCATGACATGGGATTCTATGGAAAGGAATTAAGGCTGGGGCAGTGCCCAGGAAAGATTCCATTTAAACCAAGAAGCCTCAAAGAGGGGGTAGCAGGAGCCATGAAATGAGTTGGGCAAAGGGCATTCTAGACAATGGAAAGAGCAAAGAGTCTGAGGCTGGAAGAACCCTGACTTGGAAGTCACAAGAGAAACCAAGTAAGGGTGGAGGAGAGTCGATGAGAGGGAAAAGACGGCAGGGCCCAGTTCACGCCAAACATGGTGAGCCACGGTGAGGAGTCTGGATGGTGTTGAAGGGTAATGGAAAGTCATGAAGGGCGCATTAGTCTATTTTCTGTTACTATAACAAAATACCGGAGGCTCATGTCTTTTATCAAGAGACTTATTTAGGTCACAGTACTGGAGGGTCAAAGGCCTGACATTGGCATCATCTCAGCTCTGGTGAGGACCTCATGGTGGATGGCAACACATTTGAGAAGGGAGACATTTGAGAAGGAGATCACATGGAGAAACAAGAAGCCAGAGCAAGGGGAGCCTCCAGATCATCCTTTTATACTGATCCCTCTTGAGAAACTAACTCAGGTCCCACAAGAACTGAAGGACCCTTGTTAGCAAGACAGACTCCATATTGCTGCTTGACCCACCTGCCTGCCCTTTAGATGAACTCAGACGGAGGAAGCTTAGAAACCTCCTCCCCTTAGACAGTCTCTTAGAAACAACTATTAATCAACTATTGTTTTACAAGTGTTCTAACAGCAGGATGTTCTGCTTCTGTACCTTTTGCTTGCTTTACTCGGTCTATCCCATAGGGGGGCCTAGAAACTGTTGGCCTTAAAGGTGTATAAAACATGTTTGTCAACCCCCAGTCGAGGCTCGAGTCCGATGCTTGGCTCGGGTCCCGGCCGTAATAAACTCCTGTGTGGATTTAATATCGGTCTCTGATTGGTTCTCTCTCGCTAGGTGTAACAAGAACTACCTTAATCACTTCCGAGGGCAGCACCCCGGTCCACCACTTAACATCGCCACTGTGGGGACCATGCTTCTAACATTTGAAATCTTGGGTACAAACCACATCCAAAGTATAGCAGAGGGTTCAAAGAGGAAGGATGTTGTGGCCTCTGGCTGCTGCAAGAAGGGAAATTATGCTGGGGATTTAGCTCAATGGTTCCAGTGCCTGCTTTGCAAGTGCAAGATCCTGAGTTAGATCCCTGGTACCAAAAAAAAAAAAAAAAAAAGAAAAAAGAAGAAGGGAAATTATGAGACAAGGATGAGACAGGAGAAGCTGTAGACACACAGCTGAGATGTGATGGTGATGGGGTGTATGAGTTTCATATTGCTGCCACAACAAATTATCACAAATGTACTGACTTGAAACTCACAGATTTATTATCTTGCAGTACTGGAAGTCAGAAGTCTTAACACCAAAATGTCACTACAGATGCAATTTTTCTGAGCTCTAGTGGACAATCCTTCCCTTGCCTTTTCCAGCTCTGGACCTAGGGGCTGCCTGCATTCCTTGGCTTTTGGCCCCCTTCTCCATCACATCCAATAGTGTAGCAATTTCAGGTCCTTCCATTCATCCCGGCAGCTCCTTTCCTTGCAGCCTTTCCAACTCTGCAACTCCTCTCTGTCCTGCTTCCAGCACCACAGCACTGCCCCTAACACTGACCTTTCTGTCTTCCCCTTATATAGATCCCTGTGATTTCACCGGGTCCATCTGGATAACCCAAGATACTTTTCCCATCTCAATATGTACAACTGAGTCCCACCTGCAGAGTCCCTTCTACCATGTAGAGTAACATAGTCACAGGCACCAAAGATTTGGATTTGATATCTTTGGGGGCTGTTATCCAGCTGATTCATGAGGACTGGGGTGGGGCAGTGGAAGAAAAGAGGACAGAATGGAGATGCGTCTTGGAGGTAGACCCCTGAAGGGTCAAGGGAGGGAGAGGAAGAAGCAAGGATAATTCAGGGTTTGGCTTGGGTAACTGGATGGGCTGGCTGGATATGTGGGGAGGACTAGAAGAGCAAATGGGAAGTCTGATAGGTCTCCCACCACCTCAGCAGCTATTAAGTATAGTAGCTGCCCTCTTCCTATGGTGCCTTGCCCCCTCCCCTGTGTGACATCATGCCAAGATGGTTGCTCCCACCAAAGAACAAACCCTTCTTCCCAGCATGCCCCTGTTCCCACCTAGACAGTAACCTAATACTCGCTCACCTCCTACCACCTAGTGACATCACCGGCTCCTCCATTCCCTAGTCACTACCTCACTCAACCCCACCTCAGCCCCTACAAGCCCCACCCCAGTCTCGATAAAAGACTCTCCCTGCCCCAGCCATATTGCTTTTGTCTCTCCTTTGTTCAGAGACAGCCCGGCAGATCTATTCCCCTAATAAAGGCTTGTTGTGGCCTGGTCTGGTCTTGGTCTTCGGCCCTTTTACCTGACAAAGTCTACTTTTCCCTTTGATGTACTTGATTCCCGTTGCTGATACGATTAGGAGATAGACATACAGTGGAGAAATGCCAACCAAGAAGTGCCAAGGCTGTTCTTTAAAGAGGATCATGCAGCCTCCTTAGGCCATGAGCCATCTCACCCGACAGTGCACACTCTTGCATTCCTACAGACGGGGCCAGCCACTTTGCACACTGAACTCCACAAAGTAATGCTCAGACTGCTGATAGTAACCTAAGGGAGTGATTAATGGTTCCTAAAATTGGAGACTATTTAAAAAACCTTAAAAATTGTATACAGAAAAGTGCAAAAATCCTAAGTACACCACTTGATTAATTTTCACAAGTGCACCCAATTTCATCGTCAGTTCCCTCAGAGATCAAAAAGCAGAATGTTAGGGGCCACAGGAGCCCCCCTCCCTCCTCTTCCTACACCCTTCTCCCAGGAGGCCCTGTAAGCTGTGAATGTGAGGACAAAGGCTGCTAGAACAGAAATAAGCTCACCTGGATAAACTGCCTTTCATTTTCCCCGTTTCTACTCTGAGATTCGGATTCACCATCAGTGGCCCTTTCCCAGTGCTCGGCCACTTCTTTAGCTGTCCTTAGCTCTCCTGGCTCTGAATCATGACCCAGGCCACCCCATCTCAGACAGGAGGGCAGCAACACTGGCCAGGTAGATGCCACGTGAAAGCAGCCTGACGGCAGAGCCCTGAGATTCAGAGGGAAGGCGCTCCCTCTGCCCAGCCAACCTCATCTTATGACATCTGGGGGCTGCCACTCTGCCCAGCTGCCATGGCACACGGAGGGCCCCATGAGAGGCCCGCAGATGGCACAGCTGTGCTTGCAGCTTCACACGCATGAGGAGTTTGGAAGAATGTTCCACAGCAGCCGCGGGGAGCAAGTTGCTGATGAATAGAGCAGCTTGTGTGCGTGGACTGAGGTCATTCTTCCCTGGGCTCCTCAGCCTGGGGTAGCCGCAGGGCCTCAACATAACTTCTGTGTCACACCCTGCCCTCTTCAAATATTCCCTAGCCCCTCCTCTTTGCTGGGATCCAGGATGCAGCAGAGATTAGGGTGCACAGGCTCTGTGCTTTCCAAGAGCCCCTTACTGGCAGGAGAGAGGCCTCAAAAATTAGGGGATACAGTGGAGACCAGCAGTGTGATTTGCTGGGACCATGTTCAAACATGTAAGCATTTCATACCAGGCGTGGTGGCACATGACTGTCATCCCAGCACTTGGGAGGATGAGGCAGGAGGATCTCATTTAATTCTAGGCCAGCTTTGGCTACATAGTGAGTTCAAGGTCAGCCTGAACTACATAATGAGACCTTGTCTCAAAAAAAAAAAAAAAGGAATTTCATTGCCAGCTGACATACACCTGTAATATTAGCTACTGGGGAGGCTGAGTCAAGAGGATCACAAATTCAAATCCAGCCTGGGCAATTTAGTAAAACTCTGTCTCAAAATAAAAATTTTGAAGGGCCAGAGATGTAGCTCAGTGGTACAGCATTTGTTTATCACGTACAAGACCCTGAGTTAAATCCACAGCACCACACCTGTGAAAAAGAATTTCATTCCCAGCTAATAAATTAGTAGGGGGAGGAGAGGGTCTGCTGGCATCTCATGGGGAGGAATCAGGGATCCTGATAAATATCCTGCAATCAGGCTCCTACATGTTAATTGTTAATTTCAATTTCTAAAATATAAACCAGAAAGGGAACAAATTCAGAGGGTTTATGAAAGCACACAGCCAGGAGATTTCTCTTCATCAGGGAAGACTTCTTGGAGGAAAGAACTGAGACATGAAGTGTGGTGGATTGACTACTGGGCAACTTGTAACGCCCAGCTGAACTGAATCAGCGTGGTCTGGGCGTGGAGGGTTCACCTGAGGACTGTTGCCAATAGTCATGAAAAGAGAACTGGAGGGGAAGATCCTGGCCTGTTGATTTTCTAGAAGCTTGCTGAGGATGGTTTTCCTGATGTGAACTTGGCTGTTCTCATAGGAGGAGGAGCTTGGGCCTCGCTGTCGCTAGGAATGGGTGCTGTTTCCATCAGGGGAGCTCTGATCTTCACTGTGAGCATCACTTCCTGGCTCCAATGTGGATCCCTCAGCTTGGTGGCACAAATCCTTCATCTCACTGATGTAGGTTTTCTGGCTTCTACCACTGGCCTTTGGGTCTTCCAGGTGCAGATCCTCAATATGGATAAACATGAGACATTGCTGTGGGCTCTAGGCCACTGGCTGGACTCGTGGAGGACATTGCCTTGAACTCTAAGCCTTTAGCTGGACTTGTGTGGGACATTGCTAGGATCCAGGTCCTCAGTTGGATTCCTTGGGCCCTGAGTGTGCGGTTAATCCCTTGCACTCCTTTGCATTTGACTTTTTGGGTAATTATCATAAAATAATCCTGTAAACTATGTGTCCTGTAGTAAATGTATTCCTTTGCCAAACCCTGACTACAGCATGAAGAATGCATAACCAAGGTCAAAAAGAGGAAAGAGGAAGGGCCGGAGCACATCTCCCCCGTGGCTTCTCCAACTCACCAGTTGGCTACATCAGCGGTCCCTGGGCTGGGAGGTGAGAGGCTGAGCGGAAAAGCCAGGGCTTTCCCTCCAGGTGGCCTTTTCCCCTTGGCTGCCGTGGCAAGAGCCTAGGGCCTTTGACAAGTGCTGTTGCCAGGCAGCGTGCAACCCAATAAGCTGCAGACTCAGGGGTCAGGCAGGCATTGGTGTTTTTGCAAAGCTCTCTTCTCTCAGGATTGTCAAATAAACTACACGATACCCAATTAAATTTGCATTTCAGATAAGAAAAAAATATATACACAACCAATACATCCCAAAGATTGCCTGGGACATACTTATATCAAAATGTGTTTGTTGTTTATCAGAAATGCAAATCTAATCAGGCATCTTGCATTTGTATTTGCAATCTGGCAATGGTGACTGAGCCTGGCTGTTGGAGTGGCGGGGGGGTGGGGGCTCCCCTGCTTTAATAGAAGGGCTTCGCCAAGGAACTGGGACCAGTGGTAAAACAGGGGTCCTCCCCCTTGCTCTCTCCCTCCTTTGGTTCTCTTGAACCGTTTCAGCATTCATAGTAAGCGGTAGATGCTCAAGGCAGGGAGCAGCCTCTCAGGTCAGTCCTGGCCCTGCCTTCTCGAACCCTACGATCTGTCAGTGCTTGTGGTACCTTCCGGAATGGCTTTCTCGGGAGTGGGCTGGGAAAGGCATGCTCATTAAATCAATGAAAAGGCTACTTGGTATTTGTTACTGAAAATTAATGCCCTATTACTTTCCCCATCTCAGATTATGTCCATTATTGTGCAGTGTGGCTCACTAGAATTTTGTAATGAGATTAAATAATCTCCCATGGTTAAAGCCACCAGTATATGCACATTTGAATATCAAGTCTTTATTATATTCCCCAGGACAAATTAATGTCCAAAGATTCCTTGTAACTGAAAGTGGAAGTAAATTGAAGTCCAGAGGAATTAAAGTCTGAACTCAAATCCCCTTGCCCTTATTTGCCATAAGACAAAAGCAATTAGAGTCCAAATTCATCTTCCCTCATTTCTTATTTCATTTGGTCTCAGCCATGTGGGGTCCCTTGATGTCAGCTAGAGGAGAGGACCCTTCAGCAGTTGCAGCCCGGGATGTTTTCCCAGGACAGGTGGGGTTCCTTCAGGATCACAGAGGTGGGAGGAATCTCGTAGGACCTCATCCTTAAAGGGTTGAAGAGTAGTAACCGAAGCCAGGGCAAAGCAAGCAGCATGAGCCCCCACCCACAGCATATTCCAGGGAAGCCAATTCTAGCCCTGAGATGCACCCCCCCCAAGCAAAATAATGATGCCACAACCCACTTCCTAGTATAATCCAGGCCTGCATTATTATTGTTGAAGATAACAGCAGAAAATAGCTTTGGCCCCAGCTTTGCCAGGATGTAAGGCAGCCTGTGCCGAGTGTCCAGCCATGCACAAACATAAATCCAACTGGAATGGCAGTCAGCCAACTTAGTCTATAAAGAGCTAAGGAAAAAAATATTTTCAGCTTTGTGAACCATATGGTCTGTGTTGGAACTATTCAGCTGGGCCCTCGCAGGGCAAGGGAGCCACAGACAATACTCAGAGGAATGGGCATGGCTGTGTGCCAATAAAACTTTACTTTCAAGAATACAGCCAGGCTGTGATCGGCTGACGGGAATTGAAGAAATCTCTAGCCAGAGGCTACATTTGGCACTAGGTGTTTACCATAGCGCCAGAGAAAGCCCATTTATACAGCAGTCTCCTTCCTCAGCAGCCTTCCAGATGTTTTATCTTCTGGCAAAGTTTTAATGTGAAGGTTTTATTTGAGATCCCTTCCATCCTAGTTAGAATACTATTTTATTTTATTTTGTTTGGTACCAGGGATCGAACTTGGGTCCTTGCGCTTGCAAGGCAGGCAGTGGAACCACTGAGCTAAATCCCCGGCCCCTAGGTAGAATACTAATTTGTAGCAAATAATGATCCTGTTCCATTGATCATGTGCCAATTCTATCCTTAGGACTTTATACTTAGTCACTTCTCTGCTTTTCAGGAGAACTCCTTAGGTAGATGCTCTATTATTCCTGTTTTACAGGTAAACAAAGGCACAGGGAAATATATACCTTGTCCACATCTACACAGCTAGAAAGTGGTAGAGACAGATCTGAATCCTGGCAGTTCATAATGGCCAAAGCCACTCCGTGTGTTTCCCCTTGAGCCCTGGGGGCTGGGAGCAGACCCGGCCTTGGAAGGGGTTTCTCAGGTCTGCAAGAGCTTGGTGCCTGGGTGCTTCCTTCTCCTCCTGCAGCTTCTGTCTCAGCAGCCGATCCCAGAACTGAGGTCGCTGCTGCTGTGGCCAAGATTCCACCTCCCAAGGCCACCAAGGACGCTCCCTCTGCTGTCTCCCCCCAGGCCACCTCTTCCGCAGGGGACATTTCCCTGGGTCATGACCCTTTTGCCAATCTGGTTGTCATGAACGTCACCTAAGACTATTTAGTTGGCTTTCTTTGCCTGACAGAGGATCACAAAGGAAGACAATTACGGTGAAAAACTTACCTTCCATGAGCACACATTTGTGATGTAGCAACACTTATTATTGGATTATTGTGCTATGGTTGCCTTGAATAACAGGACTGGAGGGGAGAATCTTTGAGCATCAACAAAATTGTGAGGTACCTGCAACAACTCTGATGCATTATAAAAAAATCTGGGATTGTTATTGGTGACCAAGTTATAGTGACTACTAATATACTGATACCAAAATACAACGTGTATGTTTAAAGTTAGTGAAAGGAAAGATGTGGGTATTTCTCCTTGATCCAAGTTCATGGACACCTTGAATTCTATCTGTAGACACTTTCAGAACTCTCTGGACCTAGGCTAAGAACCCCTGATGCATTTCATGCTTGCTGGGCTCTTCCAGGGAAGGCTCAGCTGCATTGAAAGATTTAGCCCAGGGTTCAGAGAGTAACCCTAGTGTACCAGAGATACTTTAGGCTTTGCAGGACATGCTGTCTTTGTCACAACCACTGAACTCTGTAGCTGTCATGTGAAAGCTGCCATAAACAACACATAAGTGAGTGTGTGTGGCTGTGTCCTAATAAAACTTTATTAGCGAAACTGGAATTTGGCTTTCACACCTTTTTCTTCTTCTCCTTCTCCTTCTGTACTGGGCATGGAACCCAGAGCCATGTTAGGCAAGTGCTCTACCTGGGACTGAGCTATGTCCCCAGCCCTTTAAACATATTTTATTTTGAGATAGAGCCTTACTAAGTTGTCTAGGCTGTGCTTGAACTTGTGATCCTCCGGCCTCAGCCTCACCATTAGCTGGAATTACAGGCATGTGCCATTATACCTGGCTCCACATTATGTTTACATGACATGAAATATTCTTCTCCTTCTGATTTTTTTCAACAATTAAAACATGTGGAAACTGTTCTCAGTTTGCAGGCCACACAGAAGCTGGCTGTCGCCAGCGTGGGTCCTGGGCTGCAGTTTGGCAACTGCTGGTTCCATTCATTTATTGAGCCTAGCCTGTTTCTCCACTGTGTGGAAGGTGAGCCCTGTTCACTGGTCTTGCTGATCTGCCTTCTTTCCTTTCCCTCTGCCTTCTGATCCTCCCGTGTGGGTATCTCCATTATTCTTCTCCATCTTGTCTTTGTGAAGTCTTTCCTAGCGAGATACAAGAAATGTGTTTTGGGTCTGTCGAGAGCATCAACTGTTAGATCAAATCCTCTCTTGTTCTCTCCTGAAGTGAACTCTCTTCCCATTCCACCAGCACCCGAGCCAGGCTGGGACTCTGCTGGACTCCGGTTCCAATTTAATTTGTTTTGTCTTTGCCAGAACTATCCTTAGAGCTGTAGTTGCACAGTTTCCCAGCCTGTTCTCCGTGGACACAGCCAAGTCCTGTGTCCTCACCTAACTAACTGTCATCATGGGAGCCACTCAGGATTAGATTATGTCTCTGTGACAGTCTCTTCCTGGTCTGAACCACTTGATGTAGCTCACCATGGCCTCACATATGGTTCCCTACTTACCCTTTGCTTAGGCTCTCTTTGCAGGCTTGAGAGTTGCTCTGGGTCTTGCCCCGTCTCCAAGGCTGCTGTGGCCTGGTCACCTCCTGGGAGTTTCTTTGAGTCCTAGCAGCAATCTGGGCTCCTGTCTTTTTCAGATATCTCCATAGGAGCCATAGATCAGGGGTGTAGTCTCTTGTCCTTTAAGATTTTGGTCTTCTTGATCTCCACTGCTTCTTCATATTGTTCTATCTTCTAAAATACTGCTGTTTGTCCTAGGGAAATATCTCATTCCATCATCAGCTGCATTGGCCTTTCTACTGCCCCCATTTTTTAATGATAGTCTGTCAATCAGGGCCAATAGAGATGTGTGTGTGTGTGTGTGTGTGTGTGTGTGTGTGTGTGTGTGTGTATTTCAAAGAATTGGCTCACATGATTGGGCAGGCTTGCAAATCTAAAATCTGCAGGGTAGGCCAACAAGCTGGAGACCCAGGAAAGAGTTGATGTTGCACTATGGTAGCTCAAATCTGAGGCCTGCCTGCTGGTCAATTCTTTCTTCTTCATGTGAGATTAGTCCTTTTTTCTTAAGGTCTTTACCTAATCAGACAAGGCTCACCGCATTATGGATAGTATCTGGTGGATTCAGAGACAGCTAATTTAAATGTTAATATCATCTAAGAACTATTATCATGGAAACATTTAAAATAATGTTTGGTTCAGTAGCTGCAAATTGTAGCCTACTAAGGTGGCCATAACAATCAGCACAGATAGAAACCTTCCAGAAATCACATAAGTAAAAAAGAAATCTCAAAAACAGATAGAATAGTAACATTGGAATTCCCCATATACTTCTCACCAACATAAATCAACTCAACAGCCTACTTTATCTAACCCAGGGTACTTTCTCCTTCCTTTGGGAGTTTGGAGCAAACCACAAATGCCATATCATTTGCATTTGCTTTTTCCTGCTGCACAACAAACGTAGTCATTCTCTCTTATCCATGGTTTCACTTTCCATGGTTTCAGTTACTCAGCGTCAACCACCGTCTACAAATATTAGACAGAAAATGATACATAGAAAGAGGGAGGGGGGAGGGAGAGAGAGATCAAGTTCATATCACTATTATGACTGTGCTCTTTTAGCATTAATTATTGGTAAGCTCTTACTATTCACAGGCCTAGATGTGTAGGAAAAAACATTGCAGATATAGGGTTCAGGCACTCTCTGGAGGTCTTGGTACCTTTCCCTGTGGTTAAGAGCACAGGGGCTGGGGATTTAGCTCAGTGGTTCCACTATCTGCCTTGGAAGCATAAGGTCCCAAGTTCAATCCCTGGTACCAAAACAAAAAGTGGAGGACTGTACCACAAACTTTGCAGCTGAAAACTACACACTATATTCTTTTCTAGTCTGGACCAGGAGTCCGGGTGTGGGTTTGCTGAGTTCTGCATGGAGGCTCACCAGGCTGGTAACCGGGCATGGGTGTGGGCCGCAGTTCTCATCGAGGCTCACTTGTTCTGTGAAGCTCACAGACTCTTGGCAACTGCATTGTCCTTCTGCTGCCGAGTAAGGACCCTGTCTCCTTGCCAATTGTTTTAGGAATCGCTTCTGCTCCTGCAGGATGCCTGTGTCCCTTGCATGTGGCTGTTTGCTTCCTCCTAGGCCAGCAGGAGCACATTTCTGTGACTTCTGTCTCTGACTTCTAGACTTCCTCTAGAGTGCTCCTGCCAGGTCAGGCCCACCGAGGGGACCAGGGAAGTCTTCCTGCTGATGAACCTAGCTGAGGAGAGACCTGATACACAGCTACACATTCCCATCTGCCACACACTGTAACACATCATGGGGATGAGTCCCCTCATACCACATCTCAGCCATGTCAAGGGTGTGGATGATTGTGGGTCCGCCTAGAACTTTTCCTGTCACATCTTGTTATTCATAAATATTTCTAAAACAAGGATTTTTTTTAAAAAAAGCAATCACCATAATATAACTCTTGTACCTTAAAAATTAACTATAAATCTAATATTAAATATCTAGTGTTCCAATTTCCAGTTGTCTCATATTATAATTCAATTTAATTTTTTTTTTTTTGGTACCGGGGATCGAACTCAGATCCTTGTGCTTGTGCAGCAGGCAACAAAACCACTGAGCTAAATCCCCAGCCCTAATATTATAATTTTAAAAACCTGTTTGAATGAGAGTTTAAATGCTCACATATTCCAATCAATTGATCTGTTTTGTATGTATCTTTTAATCTCTAGATTTTGTCCTCCATCATTCCTTTCCCTCAACAGTATATTTGTTGAAGAAACTGGGCTGTTGGTATTGGGCAGGGTTCCACAGTCTGTACTTTGCTGACTGCAGCCTGATGGTGTCATTTATCAGGTTCCTCTGTTGTTCCTAGATGCTGGTAGATCTAGCAGCTGAATGAGATTCAGGGTTAGTTTGGGGCAAGACATTTCATAACAGTTCCTCTGGCAGGAGGCAGACATTGTCTTGTGCCTTTCTTTTGATAATGTGAATCATTCTTTTTTTGTTATTGTTTTTGACACAGGGTTTCACTATGCAGTTCAGGCTGGCCTTGAACTTACTGTGTAGTCTAGACTGGCCTTGAACTTGCAAGGATCCTCCTGCCTCAGCCTTCAGAGTGCTGGGATTACAGGAGTGTACCATCATGCCTGGCATGAATCATTCTTTTTTTTTTTTTTTTTGTACCAGGGATTGAACTCAGGTCCTTGCACTTGCACAGCAGGCGGCAAAACCACTGAGCTAAATCCCCGGCCCTAGCATGAATCATTCTTGATGAGAATGTACCCATCTCTTGTTCACAAGGACTGCAGAATAGTGACTCATATTGATTTTCATTCTGCCACTGATTCTGCTCTGACAGCCAGAATTAAGCTCTCAGTCTGCATTCCTCTTCAGTCCCTGGCCAAAATCTGTCCTGGGGAATTAGGGTCCAGGAAGAACCTGTTTTCTAGCTTTTTTGGCCTTTAAATTTGTCTGAATGTCATTGAGCTGCTTCTATACTTGCACCTAAGAAAGTGTTAAGTTTCCTTTATAATAAACTCTTGATCCTTTTATTAAAAGATTAGTTTATTCTGCTGCCTGCCTCGAAAGTGCAAGGTCCCAAGTTTGGGTACCAAAAAAAAAAAAAAGATTAGTTTATTAGCAAAATCTAACAATTGCCAGGGAGTAGGTGAAGCCACACTATCTAAAGTCATATAATTCTATAATTATATGACTTATATAATTAATAAATCCAGGAGACTGCTGAAAAGAAAAAAGAAAAAAGAAAAAGAACTGGTGGCACATTATTATAATCTCAGCATTCCAGGAGGCTGAGGCAGGATGATCACAAGGTCAAGCCCAGCCTGAGCAACTTAGTGACTTAGTGAGACCCTGCCTCAAAGTAAAAAATAAAAAATGGGCTACAGTTGTAGCTTAGCATGAAGATCTTGGGTTAAATCCTTAGCACCCCCCCAAAAAAAAAGAAGAAGAAGAAAAAAGAAACCCAGGAGACATGTGGAAGGCGGTGCCCTCATGAGCCTGTGAGACAACCACAAGAATTCCAGAAGATTCTTCCTTTAGTCCCCAAAGACATTAAAAGCAACACCTTCCTCAAGGATAGAAATAACGTTTGGGGTTGCCAGCTAGCAGAGCCTGCCTGGGCATGGTGGCAGTTAAAGATGGACCCTCCGTTAAAGTTCCCAGGCTGCAGAGCTGGCAGCAGCAATTGTTACTGCAATGCTGCCTCTTTGAGGGGAAGCTTTGCCGGGACCAAAAGACAGTAGTAATAAAAAATAAAAACCATCCGCCACCACAGCAAAGACAGTCACTTACATCTAATCACACAATAGAGCTGGACTTGATCATTACCAACAATCAACCACCTCCTCTCCATGGAGGATGAATTGCAGGCTAGGTCCTCGGCTGAAGTGGATTGGCCAGGAAGCTAATGACACTTAAGCTCTGGCCCCTCCAAGGTCTTAGGTGAGATTCTCCTTTTGTAATCTTTTCCTTAAAAATGACCCCTAAATCATATAAGCCTCAGGCCCCCTAACCCTGGGGCTATGCTGTCCAGTCCTCTCAAGAAGTCAAGTGCCCATCTGCTCCTGCTCCGTACAGGTCTGCAGGGCTGGAAGCACCACCTGCCTCCAGCCCTCAGGAGAATGGAGCCCAGAGGGCCGGGCACCTTCTCCTTCCCCTGGCTCTCCCTAGCTGTAGCTCTGGGGTGTGAGTGGCTTCAGGGCAGGGGGGCGGTCTCGGTCCCCAGAGAAGAAGGAGGTAGCTGGGTGGCGTTGCAGGGGAAAGCAGGTGAGTTGATTACCTGCCTCTCCATGGAGCTGGCTCATCCTGGGGGCAAGGTCTCAGGATGTCAGAGCACCAAAAGGACAAACCTGGACACGACCCTGCCTCCGAATAAAATTAGAAAACAAATCCAAAAGAACCTCAACAAACAAAAGTAAAACAAAGGCTGGGGGTGTGGCCCAGGGGTAAAGCACTCGTGTTGCATGAGTGAGGCCTGGGTTCATTCCCAGGGCTGCACAATAAAATAGTAAAAGGACATGACGAGCACAGCCGTCCTCCAAAGGAAAATGAGAAAGATACTGGACAGGCAGAAACAAGAGGTGCCCCCCCGCAAAAAAACACAGCTCCAGCTGCTCTGACTTCAGGTTAGGGCTGTGCTCATTTGCCTGTTTTAATCCCCAGCTCCCGGGGCCACCGTCTTGTCCCAGGGATGACAGCACCATGTGCCTCTGGGCTGGTCCTGCCCTGACAAAGTGTCCCGGTGTCCCCCAGGCCTCCCTGCCCTGGGGCCCTAGGTCCAGGGCAGCATCTGTCACTGCTATTCATTCCACATCACTGTCAGGAGGAGCTGACAGGTGACAGTGGCTGCCGTTCACACTTCCCCTGGCACCAGGCCCTCCTCTTGTTTTATTTAAAACTGCCCAGAAATGGTGCCTGCTGTTGCCTGGAGCAGGAGGTGACCTGAACGATGTGAAATGTGTTTCTCAGGCGTTAACGGGACCATTAGTCACCTTGCAGGCTCGTGCGCTGGGCAATGTGAGAGACATGCAGCTGCCATGGAGACAAGGCTGTCAGGCACTGTGACACTTTGGGCTGTCAACTGACTTGGCCCTGTTCGTTCCCACCTCCCTGCTCACTGAGGTCCTTCCCCAGGGAGATTAGAAGCCGCCCAGTGCAGTTCTGTGGTCTGACTGCCGGAAGTGGGACTCGGCCAGGCGGGCCCTTGCTCCGGGCTGGTTCTGTCTGGAAGGCTGCTTGGGACGCCCTCTTCTAGCCGGTGCTGCTGTCCTCAGGCTCCTCTTTTCTCCAGCATGTGGTTTCATCTCTCATCATACCCAGCAGGACCTTCTTTCTTTTTGGTTTGTTTGAGACAGGGTCTTGCTATGTAGCCCAGGCTGGTCTTGAACTCAGCGCAGTCTTCCTGCCTCGGCCTCCCCAGTGCTGGGATTACAAGTGTGTGCTCCACCACATCCGGCTTCCCAGCAGGAGTTTCTGTGCCTGCCCCTCCATTTCCCCCACTGCATCCTCGGCTTGTTCCACCTGAGCAGTTTCCCCTGGCACCAGCTTGATGTTTGGGATTTGGGGAGCAATCATCTGGGACCACTTCGCTATTTATGAGTCCAGCGGGTTTTGTTTTGGGACATGGGTGTTCCCTGAGTGCACTTCGCACCCTGCCTCTTCCTCCACCTGCCCCCCACCCCCACCCCCACTATGCTCTTCTGGGTGTTGAGGCTACAGCTCCTGGAATCGTTCTTGGCCCATCATTTTCTTCGACCCACATTCCACCTGCAGCCAAGTACATCCGGGATCTGCCCGCTGCTCCGGCCTCTCTGGTCCACATGCTGCACCACCCTCACCCGAACTACACACATCACCTCTCCAGCTCCCTGCTCCCAGGTCATCCCCCATTCTACTGTCCCGCAGCTGCCAGAGGGAGACTGTTACCACCTCGGGGGTTCCCCCTGTGCGCCTCTGTCCCCCAGAATAAAAGCCACACAGCTGGGAAGACTCTTAACTTCCCCTTTCCCTTCTCCAGCCACGTCGGCCTGCTGGCCCTGCCCTGGCCATGCTGCCCCAGGGCCCCCTGGCCACAATCGGTATACTCCACAGGGCCTTTGCACAGGCTGTTCCTTCTGCTTTGCCCAAATGTTGCTTTTGCAACCAGGCCTTCCCTAGCTACTTAACTTAAATAATTTAAAGTGAAAACATGCAGTTAAAAGCCGCGGCCCCTTTCAGGCTTCTCTGCTTTGTTTTACTCCATGGGTTTGTCAGCATCTGACATAAGTATATTTTCCTTGTTGTCAAGTGACTGACGGAATCACTCTGGTGACCATGTTATGGTCTGAACAAGGATTTGGGATGTTTGATGACTTAAAAACATCGCGCGGTGCGTCTGGGTTTGGGGATGCCCATGTGCACATCTAGAACAGGCCCCGCTTTGTCAGTGGAGACGCACTTGCCCGTCTGTGGCTGAAGCAATGAATAACCCTTCCCCGGGACTGAAAGGCCCCATTGACACAGTCCCCGCAGGCTTCGCGAATGTCAGCGCAAGTGAGTCACGGGTGAAGGGTTGCAGGGTGAGCCGCCCGATGACTAAAGCCCCTGTGATGTCACCAGAGCCAGTGATGAGGAGGAATTTAGGGTTAGAGGTGACTCCTGCCTCTGAAGGGAAAGTGACTTCAATAGGGGATGCCGGGCCCGTGATGCAGGCCACAGCCCTGACCCTGCGTCACTTGTAACTGTCTGGCCTTACCAGGCCACCCCGCTTCTCTGAGTTTCCTTGCGAGCAGAGTGAAGATTGGCTCCATTCATTCGTCGGTGTTTATGGGATGGAGATGCTGGCGCCTGCGCCCACCGTCGGGGAGAGAAGCGGGTGACAGATGACGAGGAAGGAAGGACAACAGCTGCGCTACTGGGAAGATCATGAAGGAAGGAGAGGAGAGGGGCGGAGAGTTGGGGACAGCGCGAGCATCAAGAGGGGTTGGCAGCAGGTGGAGGGCTGTGGGCTTGGCGAGCCCAGTGACTATCCGGGCAGAGGGACGGCAAAGACCACGGCTCCGAGAGGGAGGCTGTGTGGTGAGGCAGGGAGGCGAGCCCGTGCGGTTTAATCCACACTGTGTGCTGAAAAAAGAGGAGAAGAGGAGAAGGAAGGAGGACGAGGAGAAGGAGGAGCCAACAGACAACAAAGGCACCAGCTGGACAGCTGCCGTGTAGCACCAGCAGGGGGCGGTAGATCACTTCAAAACCTTGATTTAGGCACAACTGCACTTTGAACAAGTCACATTCTTTAAATCAACTTTCTTCTGTTAAAAATTTACTTCTTCTCATTCTTAGCAATAAAATGTGTGGATTCACAGAATTTCTTTACTGCCTTGATGTTTTCCTGAACGTACATTAAAATAAACACATCACAGCCACTGCAACAATAGCAACACTTTGTCAGCACTTTCCGTGAGTCCCCTGAGTCCCCTCGGTTCCGACAGCTTCAGAAAGATTGGCACCTTTAGTTTACACAACCATTTTAAGAGAGACACAGGTGGAAGTCACTGAGCTTGGCTGGGATCTCACTGCGGCAGGTGTTTGGTGTGGGATTTAAACCCAGGACCTGAAATCAGGGTTGTACTCTGTTGCCTCTACACAGTTTGAGAACCATAGTGGGCTTGTGACTCCCAGGTGTGCACACCTGATATCTCTCAGCACTGTGGCCTGTAGAGTCTGGAGCCAGGGCTGTGGGTGGGGAGAGGGGCCAGTCATTCTTAGACGCCATGGTGCCATGGTGCCTCATCCACAAGAGGTTGGGGTCAGGGAGGCAAGGTCTCTTCCAGAAGGGCAGGGGTGGTGGGAGGTGGGATCCGGAATAAATCTCCACAGCCCTGCAAGGTTGTGCCAGCACAGTGGGCCTGTCATTGCTGCTGCGTGACATCTGTCCAGAGTCACAGGGATGGCCTGCCTCTGGGCAGAAAGGACAACCGTTCTCCCTGGTCAAGTAGTGAGGTGCATTTATATTGGACCTGCCCTGGGGGTGGGGTGCTGGCATTTGAAAGCGGCCACTCTGTTTCCAGCTCGAACTGGGCTCAGAACTAAACTCCCTTCCTCTTGGGCCTCAGTTTCTCCATCTGTAAAGCAAAGGGCCTGAGTCAGAAGTTCTTTCCCAGCTTTGATATTATTTTTGAGTCATCCTCACAGGGCACTCACTTTTCTTCTCTGACGGGAATCTGAATTTTTGATGCTTTCTCCAAATTTGGCAATATCGGCTGTCTCAGGCTTTGAGATTTCAGATGCCTCAATCTGTCAAAAGCAGACATGACCACATGTGCACTGGGATGGCAGCAACTAAAACCCCCAGAAAATAGCAAGTACAGGAGAGGATCCCGGAGCCCTTGTGCACTGTTGGTGGGAATATCAAATTAAGTTGTTCAACAGGTTAAAAGTAGAAAGTAGAAGTAATAGGTGCATTTTCTAAGTTAAAAAACCTCTCACAAATAAATGATATTTCTTGGTGATGGCATTTCT
Source organism: Heterocephalus glaber (assembly GCF_053883595.1). NCBI lineage: Eukaryota > Metazoa > Chordata > Mammalia > Rodentia > Bathyergidae > Heterocephalus > Heterocephalus glaber. Next base: position 18,024,350 of record NW_028258410.1, on the reverse strand, counting down.
TCTTCTTTTTTTTTTCTGGTACCAGGGATTGAACTCGGGTCCTTGCGCTTGCGAGGCAGGTGGCGGTGGAACCACTGAGCTAAATCTCTGGCCCTATTTCTTCTTAAAAACTATTTTCATGTATGCTTTCAATTTTCTACCATGAGAGAGCAAGGTCTTTACATTTTAAAAAAGGATATTTGTAAAGATAACACTGTTCCTGAAGAGTGGTAGGGAGGATCAAATTAGACCAACAGGGAAATATGTTTACTTTCTATTGAGGTTTTTGAGCAGGTGAAAAATATGCAAACAGTGAATCATTTTGGCTGTTCATGAAATCAACCCCCATGATGTCACAAGGAAGGACTGAATGGGGAGGGGTGGCGGCTTCTCCTAAACGTGGCCATGGTATCTGAGTGAAGGACAGAAGTCTGAGAAATAGCCATGGGAATATCTTAGAAAAGGCTGTATTCTTTTCATGCTGACATGACCCTAGTTTTAGGCCTGACTTTTAGCCTGGGGCTCGTGAAGGAGCGTTTATTCCCATGCATGTGACAGGGTGGCCTTAATGATTTTCTCCTGTCCACGTGGAAGGGGCCAAAAGAGAGCCTCATTTTGACCTTAGGTTGTAATTCTTACAATTACCCCTAGGTGGGGGTGTAGGACAAGGAACGGTCAGCATGTCTCCAACCATCCAGACTGGGAGTGCAGCTTGAGCTCTGGAGGGTCAGCACGCGAATGCGGGTTTCAGGCATCTTAAAGCGTGTGGGTAAAATGCGTTATAAAGGGGGAGGGGAATGAACTGTGTGCAGCATCTGCTGTGGGGCAAGGAACCCCGGGCTAATTTGTATGTAAACCTCTTCCTCCTTCCTCCCCATTTCTAAATAAATCAGGGCTCACGCAGGAAACCCTAATGAGTGAAAAAGGTGTGGGGTGTAAGACACCATGCTCACTTGAAGTGACTGCCATTTCCCACTATGGGTAAAAATTCTAAGTAGAGCAGAACGTTTTTCTACTATTAAATTACAGCCCCGGAAGCTGCAGCAGACACTGGGTGGACAGCAGGCAGTGACAGGGATCGTGAGCCAGGGAGAGCCAGGCCCAGCAAAAGGCTCAGCTGGCCTCAGCTGCACTGGTGGCTGCTTGCAGGGTTACAAGCCCGGTGCTGTTGAGAAACCAGGAATCGCGATTTTATTGTAGGTGCTCCATGTTTTAAGTGGTTGGTGACTCACAATGCAACGTGTTGCCCATACAAACCGGGCTGGATGTGGTCTCTGTTCAACTGGTTCTCAATCTCTGTGAAGGCCTCACAGCAGGAAGAAGGGTCCTCCGGTCCCCAGAAGTCTGACCTGGTGCCTCGTTCACCTGTCACCCATCCTGCCATGTGCAGCTGTCAGGGTCAAGGCCTTTCTGTGGGGCTTCTCAACCGAGAAGAGGCAAAGCAGGATGGAGGCCAAATCCCCAGCCTCCGTCAGGAGTTAGTGACCAGGAAATCTGGAGGATGCAGCCTGATTCGCAGTGGGTAACTTGGGGAAATAGCCCAAATCCCATCAACGGATAAGAGGGTAAGCACAGACATGGAAAGAAATGGAATATGATCCATGCCAAGGCATGGACAGATTTTGAAAGCATTATGTTAAGTGAAAGAAGCCGGGGGGGAAAGGCCATGTTTTGTATGATTCTGTGATATGAAATAGATGGAGAAAGGAAATCAATGGAGACAACAGATGATCGGTTGCCAGGGGCTGGGCTGAGGGAAGGGAGAACAGCTGCTAAGGGATCCAGGGTTCCCGCTTGGTGGTGGAAATGCTCTGGAACCAGAAAATGCTGCTGATGGTCACTGATGGTACCTTTTGTGCTGTTTTATGGTAATTCCAAAAAGAAACCTCCGAGTCAGAGGAAATCAGACTTTGGGCTCCTCTCTCTCTCCCATTGGTGTGGAGACTGGCTTTGCAGCTGTCTCTGCTCTTGGATCCTTCCGGGTGTGAATCATTACACCTCAAGTGCAGACCCCAGGCCTCAAGTTTCACTGTGTGCCCACAGCGCCTGGGGCCTGACGGAAGTGTAGCCTCTGGCAGCAGGTCTGAGGCTGTGCATTTCTCCAAGCTCCTGGGGATGCTCAGGTGTGGGCCCCTGACTGCCTTTGGAGCACTGAGCATGGAGTACGGACAGGTAAAACAAGGCACAGGGATCGTGAGAAACACAGAGCGTGGCCAAGGTCCAACACCGCAGGAGGGACGGAGCCACCACACTGAGCTCATCCCAAGTCAGCTAAGCCTCGGGGCGGAGGGGAGAGAGGCAGAGGTGGGACTTGATATTCAAACAAGCTCCCTGAGTCCCCTCCTGCCCACCCTGGTGGTGGTAATCTTGTCTCACCTTGTTGGTTGTGATTGTCTTTAAAGATGCAAACTGTTCATACAACATGACTCCTGAATGTGACTGAGCTGTTCATTCTGTGCTCAAAGGAAGACACAGAAACCTCCTCAGACACTAGAGGAAAATTGGTGTGTTTTCTTTCACCACAAGGGGCAGTTATGTCAACAGAGTGTACTGTGATTTATCCAGTTTGCATTGAGCTTCCTGTAGCCAGGAACTGATTAATGTTATCAGCCAGAAAGCTTCTGGCAGCAGTGGCAGAGAGCCCAACTCGAGTGGCTTAAGGATAGTCACTGTTTACCTAGAGGAAGATGGGAGCTAGGGGCCCAGGCTGCCTGGGTAGCACTGGATGTAACCCAGGGCCCAAACTCTCCTTTCCCTCCCCTTCCCTTCCCTCCCCAACATCTTGGCTCGTCCTTAGCCTGGTGCCTCAGAGTCACATGATGGTGGCTGCTCAGGACAGCATGCAACACAGGAGAGGAAGGAGGAGCTAAGTGTCACCCCCGTGCAATCCTGTATTTAGTAGGGAGGAAGTGCCTGGTGCCCTCCACACACACACACACACACACACACACACACCTTGGACTTTATTTTTTACTTTATCAGTATCTAACTTAATATATGTTATATTTACTTTTCCTTATTGTCTGACTTTCCTGAATGAAATGCAAGATCAAGAAGGCTAGGAGTTTGCAGGTTTTATTCAATGATGTAATCCTGTGCTTGCACCAGGATGTGGCATTGAAGAGGTGCTTAATAGATACTTTTGTTTTTGTTTTTTGAGACAGGGTCTTGCTATGTAGTTCAGGCTGGCTTTGAACTCACCAATGAAGGCTGGTCTCGAACTCTTGGTGATCCTCCTGCCTCAGCCTCCCCAGCGCTGGGATTACAGGTGAGCACCACAATGCCCAGCCAATAGATACTTGTTAAATGCCTGAGTGAGTGAATGCTGGTCTCCGGTGCCAGCCACAGCGCCACATTCCTACAGATGATAGAGGTGCTAGCGTCAATGGCTGAGCCCATGGTAGCTGAGCCTTCAGAGTTAGCAGAGCATCTGCTCCCTATCATTGGAGCCCAAGCACTAAGCAGGCCCTGGGAGAAGGAGGGATTCTGAGGGACCCCTACCTCTTTCTGGCCACCCAATGGCTGCGTCTGATTGGTGCATCTCCTGTCACATGTCTGTGCCCTGCCACAGGGAAGGCTGGGAAAGTGAGTCCAACTGTGGCAGGCAGCTCCACACCATAAAACTGAGCTTCTTCAGAACTGGAAGGATGTTTGGAGCCCAAACAACAAAACCAGGAACAGTTCCACTGCAAACCCTGGATGGAACTGGAAGCTCAGAGGGTGAAACCTCTGGTGGTCCGAAGGCTGTGAGGTGTGCTTGGCAGGGAATAGTATTTATAGTGATATTAATCGAAGGCTTTCTATGTGCCCAGTGAGTCTAAGCCGTTTGTATGCAATGAATGACACTCTTTATTCTTACAACAACTTTATGAGGTGTGTATCTATCAACAACACACAGCCTTTGTACAGGTGAGGAAAATGAGGCTCAGGAAAAAGTATTCATTCTTAGCCCTTTGCATGCCATCCCCTGGACATGCCCCACTGGGGCTGCCACACTGACAGCCTCTGGGCTCCAGCCCGGCAGCCTTGCCCGACCCTCCGGTTCACACATACAGGATGCCCGCCTGGGCCCTGAAGCTTTTGGTGTCCAGGGGTCAGGGGTGGACTGAGGCGGAGAGAGAACTTGGGGACTCAGAGGGCTCAGCTCTGTGGTTCTTGGCCAGCATTGGGAACAGCTTGCTTGAGCCAGGCTTCCCCGGTGCACAGGTGGGGATGTGGACATTCCTGGGGCTTCCGAGAAGGAACACGGGAGAAAAAAGGAGGTGGTGGGAGGGGAGCGGCAGCCAGCTTCCCTGGGCCTCTGACTTTAGTCCAGGGTTACGTGGAGCAGGGACTTCTCAGTGGGATTTTCAGCACCCAAACCTTGGATGCTGGTGGAGGGCTGGGCAGCAGCCCGGGTGATCAGCAGTCCTGGTTTGTGCAGGACTTTGAGGGCTGCAAGTAGGAAAGCCCTGGGGACACCAGGAGGGTCGGTGACCCTGGTAGAAAGCCAGCTCCCCTCACCCCCGCCCCCCCAACCCTGGTGCTCCTGGCTCCAGCAGTTCGGGTTTGGACCAGCACTTCTGGAATCTCACCATGCACGCCGATCTTTGGGACTCTGGTTGAAAGGCAGGCTCTGGTCCCTCAGGGCTGGCATGGGCCTGGTGTGTGTGTGGGGGTCCTGCATTTCCAAAAAACTTCAGGGGCGCAGGTGTCACTGGTCCACGGACCACCCTTTGAGTGTTGATGGCGGAAATATCCGAAGTCTTCTGGCAAAGCAGCTGCCTTCAACTATAACCTGGAGAAAAGAGTTGTGGCCACTCAAAGAGCACATCTGCACTTCCTGAGGACTCCTTGCCACAGGGTAGTCCAGCCCTGGCTTTGCCATGCAGATCGGCTGCTGTTTCTTTTGAAAACCCACACATACCACGGCAGACAGTACTCAACAAGGCGCTGTATATTTGGGTTGCTTTTCAATTGTTTGGTAGCCCCTGCATGGTTGCGGTGTGATTGCATTTTTCATTTTCCTCTCCTCCTTTCATCTCACTCTCTTTTCACCTCTCAGCAGTCCGGGTCGGTGGGCGAATGAAGATGAGAACTCTCCCTGGAGGTCAGCTGGCAGGCGCGTGCAGTAAAGACCCCCCCACCTGAGCAAGCAGAGGCCGGCCTGTCGGAATCGCTGGGAGGGACAACGCTGGCACCCGAGCACCCAGGAACGAAGGGCCGAGTGGAGAGCAGGCGTCTCCGCGAGCGCTGCCTGCGTCCCCGCCCCTCTCAGCAGCCTTGCTGACAGTGACCAGTCCTCGCCACAGGAACCGGCCAGGCTGAGGGACTGGGTGGTGCAGCACCTTGGACCTGTCTTGAGGGCGGCCCTGGCGAGCTTCTTCTACCTGGGCCTCCTCTGGACACTGGCGGTGATGACTCTGCCTTCGGAGCTGGCGGTGACAGGGTGACCCAGTTCCCGTTGCTGGAGCGAAATACCCAATGCTGGGAATTTCACAAAGACAGGCAATGGCACTCACATCTGCTGGGCTCTGGCCAGGCCCCTTGGCTACGTGGCATCATGGCGCCGGCGCCGGTGGGACTGCGGAGCCAGGAAGTAGGGAGCCGGATGGTCGGCTCACTGCGTTAGAACAGCTCCCTCTCAGGACCTGGCTGGGGTCGCATGAGATCTACACTGACCCCGCCCAGGGCCGTCCCGTGTGACCTACTCACTTCCCACTCAGCTTCCCCACCTCCCAGCATCGCCACCGGGGACCAAGCCTCCCACACACAGCCTTGGGGGAGAGACGACATCCGCACCGTAGCCCCAGGCCTTTTCTGCCGCGAGAGACTGACTGCTGGGAGTGCACGACTGGGTGCCCGTATTCTGGCTTCTGGTTGGATTCACCAAGGGAGGCACCAGCCAAAGGCGGGTGTGGGGAACTTATTACTGATCCCTCCCTGCTCTGGGCTCCAGCTATGAGTTTCTGACTACAGCTCCTGCCAGGCAGATGTCTCCTCGGTGCCAGGCCTGAGGGTGTGTGCCAGTTATCAATTTTTATTGCCTCTCAGCTCCAAAGTCGTCCTTCAATGCCTGTTCTGCAATAATAGAGTTTTAAAGCATCTTTCCTTTGCAGTGAGCAAAATGTAAACCTTTCTCAGTAGAGGGCGCTAGTGGGACACTGTGGCTCTCTGCTCCTGTTTTCTCACCCACCTTCGTGCAATCCCAGGGTCAGGCCAATCAGCCTCTTCCAGGCTTCACTGATTGGCTCAGGAGTGGGCGGGGTCTAAGCTGCTCCAGTCAGAGCAGATCTCAGGATTTAGGGAGGAGCTGTGCAAAAGATGCCTGGGTCTTTCCTGTGGGACTTACACTTGAGAGGACGAAAGTCTGGGTTTCTGCAGCCCTGTTATCACCATGAGGGGAGTCTTGAGTGGCCAGGAATCACCATGGGAACAAGAGTGGAGCCAACAGAGCAGAAATTGTAAGATGGAGAGAAACTGACTCCTCATGACACAGCGTAGCTGCAGCTGCCACGGCTGCGGCCTTTTCAGTTATGTGAGCCTGTAATTAATTACTTTCTCTCCCGGCCACCCTCCTCATCACATTTTTCCCCCCATAAGCCACTTTGAGTTGAACTGTCTGATATCTGGGAACAGAATAGTCCTACTTAATATAATGGCTTTGGGGCAAGCCCATTACTGCTCACCTCCTCTTTTCCAGGCACTTTGCTGCATGATCTCACTCACTCCTTCCTGTCCCCACTCGGCCCTGACAGGAAAAGTCAGCATCATCTCCATTTTCCAGGTGAGAAAAACAGTGCTCAGAGACGGCAGGCGACCAGCTCGAGGCGGCCCAGCTCACGGTGGTCGAGGCGGGATGCAGGCAGCCGGGCAGCAGAGCGCACGCCAGCGCCACCCTCTCAGGGGCAGGGCGGGCACCGAAGCAGGGAGGCCGTGGGCCTCATGGGCTCTGGCTGCCGCTAGGGGCGGGGCAGGGGTGCAGTGGAGGCCGAGGACTGCACAGTAACGTGGCGCCACGTCCATCACACTGTCAGATCGAGGCAGCTTGACGGCGCATTTGTAATTAGAGAGCGAGAGGCCGGGTTCTCCTGCGAGTGTGTTAATTAGTCAGCCCCTCTCCATTGTGGAATCATGAACACCATTAAAGAGCTGCTCTTTATTAGCACTTCGGCCGCCTATCCTTGCTTGAGGCCCTAGAGATTTCCCTTCCTTTTGTGTTTCAGTCGCCCCTGTAGGGCAGGTGTCAGGCTTCCCCGAGAGGAAGAGCTAGCAGTGCAGGGAGGGGCAGTACCTTCATGGGGCTGCACGCCAAGGCAGCGGCTTGGCAAGAATAAATCTGGAGATGCCCTGGCTCCCAGCCCCAGGTTCCTCTCTTTGTCCTGAAACGCATCGTGAGTCCTGTTGCTCTGCTTCTTCAGTGTGGTGGGAGTTATGAAAGGTTTGCTGATTGACCCTTAGAAGGCTGGTGTGCCTTCGTGGACAGAGTGTGAGGCTCTGCTTTCAGACACTTATTGCTGAGGGCTTCTTGAGAGGCCAAGAGGGTTCATGGGAAAGCTCACAGCACTCTTTCCATGGTGCCAGCTCCATTCTCAGGCTCCCTTTCTATGGGAGTCAGGTTTATTATATCCAGAGAGGAAGGGAGATGGGCTCTGCTGATAGGGCCTGTAAAAATCTCAACATCTCTCCCAAGGAAGGGGTTCAGGACTGGCAACTCTAATGTGTCCTCCTGTGGGCTCCCATGTTTCTGTTTTACCACCCAATGCCCTTGACTTTTATCCTTATGGTTGCCTTAAGGCCCAAGAGAGGTGCTGGAGATCCAGCAATCACATCTATGTTCCAGGTACAAGAACAGAGATGAGTCATCTTTTCCCTTTTAAGGGTACTTTTTAAGGTCCCCTACAAGGCATTACTTACATTTTTTCTGACCAGAACTCATTTATCTGGCCATGTCTTGCTGCACAGTAGGCTGAGAAATACAGAGTGCCTGGTTCTATTACTAAGGTGGAAAGGCAGGGTGGATGGCTGAATGGCCACTGTGTTTCTGTCCCACAGCCACCACCAGATGCTGGGGAGGATGCTGAGAAGGCAAATACAGGCACCAATGAGTTGGTTGTGAGTGTTGTGCCTGGGTCTCAGAGTGCCTCCTCTGTGGATTGGGTTTTGCAGAAAGAGCCTGGATTCGAGGCCAGGAGCTTTGAGGGGAAATTCTGGCCTCCACACAATGACATGGACACCAGTGGCCTCTGTGGCTGAGTTTCTCCGCCTGTGAAGTGGGGTGATAACCTATCCTCAGGGCGCTGAGGATGTAGTCAGGGGCAGAGCACTTGCCTAGCACGGTGAGGTCCTGGGTTCCATCTCTAGCACTGAAAAAAATCCCACCAGCCAGGAATGCTTCTGGCTGCAAGCAGAGAACTCCCGGCCACTGGTAGGGTGAGCACCCCACCCGGGTTCCCGGCCCCTTTCTGGGTTTAGCATGGGACGCTGACTGCTTGGGGAAGCATCCTGGGGGCCCTCTGGCCTGGCGGGACGGAGGCCATCTGAACTCAGAGGGCCGCTGCAGTGCCTGGGCAGGTTCAGCTCTCAGCGCTGTCCTCTCGGACCCCTGCGGGCACCGGCGCCCTTCAGATCGGCCACCGTGGCATCCTTGGTCACAATCTGGGTGCTCAGCTCCAGCTCCTGCTGTCTGATTCCCAGGAAGCAGGGGCTGAAGCGGGGCTCAAGTGGGGTTATTTATCAAGGAAGTGCTCTTCACAGACACCAGTGAGGGTGGCCGGGATTGGGCAGGGGAAAGAGACAAGAGGAGGTGTGGCGTGGGCTGGGGTTTGGCAGCAGCAGCCCAGTCCCGAGGAAAAGCTCTTCCTCCAGGCCAGGGCCCAAGGGTGTGCGGCCTGCCCATGGGTCGCTGCCCTGGGCTGTCACCTCCCAGGTTCCCTGTGGGTTGCGCTTCCTGGCCAAGTCGGGGCAGCCATGACTACAGGAAACCCGCACATCTGCCCGCTGCCCGCCTTGATGCCCACAGGGCTGCAAGGGGAGAGCAGGCTTCTCTCCAAGGGGAGGTTCACCCTGACCATCTTCCTCTGCTGTCTCCTGGGCCAGGGCAAAGTGCTTGGCCTCCCTGGGATGCATTGGCAAGGGCGATGGGATTACTGGGGTTGGCCCAGACCCCAAGTCTGGGCACAGTGCATCCTGGGGCAGCTCTGGGGCCTGGCCTGGCAGTGGGGAACAGGGGAGCGGGGTTCATGCAGCAACTGGCGGTGTCTGTCCCCCAAGTGCCAGGGCTGTCGTGAAGTCACAGTCCAAAGACCCAAGTGGTGACGACGTATTTCCCCTATAGATCTTGTCCCAGGCCCTGGCAGGCAACTATGTTAGGACCCCGCAGGGCAGGTGCCACCCTGCAGCTGTCCCAGGCCCCTCTGCCAGTGCTGCTCTTGCCTTGGCATGTGGAGGAGCTGAGAGGCCACCCGAGTCTTTCCTTGACCCCTATATCACTGATTGGGGCTCTACTTGCAGGGTCTTCTCCGTTTATTCTCTGATGGAGGCAAACCACTGCTTAGCAGCTGGAGAAGGGACTAAGATCCTTCAGCCTCAGAAGCAAGGCCTGCTTCCCTCACTGCTTCGGAATTGCTAGGCTAATTGCAAAAGACCCTTGAATTTTCTAAAGTGAGGCACTTTCTATTTCATTCTGTCTCTCTCCCTCTCTCCCTCCCTTTCTCCTTCCCACCCTCTCTCTGTACTGCAGACTGAACCCAGGGTCTTCCCACCTAGTTCCTCAGACCCTTTTAAAGAAGCCCTTTTAAATTTTTGAGACAGGGATCTTACTAAGTCACTAAGTTACCCAAACTGTGTTTGAACTTGCAGCCTCCTGCCTTAGCCTCCCAGAGTGCTGGGATTATAGACATGCACCATGCTTGGCCCCCTGCATCGTATTTATGAATAAACAGATGCAGTTCATCTCATTAAATAGATGTTATTAAAAATGATTCTAAGCCAGCCCAGTGGTGCATGTCTGGAATCCCATCTACTTGGGAAGCTGAGGCAGGGGGATCATAAGTTTGGACCCAGCCTGGGCAACTTAGTGACTTAAAGAGACCCTGTCTCAAAATAAATAGTCAAAAGGGCTGGGAATGTAACTCAGTGGTAGAGCACTTGCTTAGCCTTCATGAAGTTCCAGGTTCAATCCCAGTTTTTTAAAAAAGTCTAGCCCCTCTTTTTTGGGTCCCCCATGTATATAATAACAAATATGGTAGAATGGAAACAGCTATCAAGTAACCCAGCCCCAAGATCTAGTTTTATCATTTTTTTAAAAGTGAGGGCAGTTGGTGGCTTAAATCTATTTCAACCAAGAGAGCCTGGACATTTATAGGTCATTTGGGTAAGTAGCATGTTCTTTTCTGTAAAAGCAAATGAAAAGACTGTTTTGGGCTCTGTTTTATGGTCGCAAACACCAGTTCCACAGTATCTTTTCATCCTTTTAATTCAAAAGAAATGAAGATTCCAAGTGGTGGAGGTTGCTTTCAAGCAGAAATCATCAGGAGACCTGGGTATGGGGACCGTCTGTTCAATGTCACTACAACAGTGATGCTGAGGGACTTACTTGCCAGATGCAGAGGGACTCACTGATCCATTTAATGTTTACTGTGCAACTACTGTGTGCTCAGGGCTGTCCTGACGGAGTGCTGCTGAGAAGGTCCTGTGCTGTCATGGGACTGACCGTTAAGTCACGGGCACACAAGTATGTCCCCTGTGGCTTGGTTATAAGGGCATTAGGGCAGGACAAAGAAGGATCGAAGATAACTGCTGAGGGGCCAAGAGTTGGGTCCCCATGGGCTCATGCCTGGCCACGGAATGGGGTGCACAGGGAGACACCAGGGCCAGTTAGAAGGTGAGGGGCCCGAAGGTGTGGTTTCCTTGGGAAGAATGGGAGAGGCAGGGCAAGCTGGCTGAGGGCTGGCTGCTCTGAACAACCCAGCCACTCTGGGCTGCTGGGGCTGTTCCAGAGGCACCTGGCCTCGGGATGGTGTGGGCAGCAGACAGCACTCTGGAGTGTGACAGCCCCGTGCAGGAGTGGTTGGGTGTGTGTCTGCATGTGACAAGCATGCTCCAGGGGAGTCACTCCAGCCCTGGGAGGAGCAGGCCTAGGGTCAGAGCATCAGGATATTAAAAAATGAAACAATAGTTGACATCTGGGGACATTCTGGGAATGCAGTCTTTTATACAGAGCTCAGAGAGTCAGAGGAGGCCTCTCTGTTTAAGTGACATCTAAGCAGAGTGAGGAGCGGGAACAAACAATGTGGGGAGAGTCCTCTGGACTGAGACAACAGCAAGTGCAAAGGCCCTGAGGTCTGTTCGGTGAATAGAGTTTATGTAGGTGTGAAGGAGAGATGTAGGGGAAGCAAGGCCAGACCAGCAAGGTGGGCCGAGGAGGAAATTCACCAGTGGTGGTGGTATGGGGCGGGGTTGGGGCTCTGAGCAGAGATGAGCAGGATCTGACTTGAGTTCTAATGGAGTCCTTTGCTGCAGTGTGCAGAATAGAGGGGGAGCAGAAGAGGAGCAGGAGGAGGCTGAAATGGCTTGGGGGCGAGTATGGGGGTCCATTTGAGGGCCAGGTCTGACAGGACCAGAAGGGGTAGGGTGAAGGAAAGAGGCAGGAGAGGAACACTGGTGTCAGGAGAAATATTTCTTTCTTCAGGAGGAAAAGAGCTGTGAGGCCATTTTAGTAAATGGTAATCAGAGCAAAAATAATGCCTGTATCCCTGTCATCCCTCATGTTATGGTTCAGATCTAAAGTGTCCCTCAAAAGTCTTTGTTTTTGGAAGGTGCTTGCATCGTGGAGCGCTGTACTTCTGAGTGGATTCATCTGTTGGTGAGTTCCTGGCTGAAATGCTGTTAGGGGGTGGGGCCTGGTTGGAGGTGGTCACTGGGGGCACCGCCTGCAAGGGGTATTCTTGTCCCTGACTCCTCCCTCCTCTCACTTCTTCCTAGTCTCCACAAGGTGAGCTGCTTTCCTCCACCAGGTCCTTACACCATGTTGTTCTTTCTTGAAGCCAAGGAACCGTGGACTGAACCCACTTGGAAATCATGAGTCCAAATGAACCTCGCCATTTAAATTGCAGGTGTTAGCTATTTTGTGCCAGCAATGGGAAAGCTAATACAGCACATGTATGGAAATACTTTATTCCCTTGTGTTTTTATTGCGAATTATCAGCAACTGTAGGGCAGCGACTGGGACTACTGCAGTCCTGCTTTGCTTGGTTGCTCGTTCCCAGCTGCTATGGCAGGGCCTGGATCAGCAGAGGGGCACTGGAAACCTATATCTGCCGCAAAGTTTCCCACAGGGGATGTTTCTCTGCCCAGCGCTGCCTCCGTGGCTGGCGAAATGTCAGGTTTCTCTACCACTGGGCCGTTTCACTGAAGGCAGTTCTCCACCTCACCCTGGCCCCAGAAACTCCTGTGCCCACCAACATCAGAAGTGATATTTAAAAAAAAAAAAAAAAAAAAAAAAAAAAGAAGTGATTTTTTTTTTTTTTTAGTCAAGTGTGTAGCTCAAGGCTTTGGGTTAAGTGCTAAAAGCTCCCAGCTGCACCCTCTGGAGGCCCTCCTTGGCGGAGCAGCACTGCCTGGCCTGGATGAGCCAAGCGGTCAGCACTGTGGCAGTCAGGTAAGGCAGGTGAGGCCCCGTCAGGCAAGGACAAAGATACACCCTGCTTCCCGGCCCCCACTTTTATTTAATGTTTAGGTGTTTTATTCACTATGGTGGCATTGTTTAAATTTGTTAAAATAATGCACTAAAATATCATTTATCTTGATAACTGAGTTTTCTGGTTTGCCCTGAAATTTTGTACTGGGACAAGTGCCTCATGCACCTCACCCTCGTCCTTGCCCTGTGCAGAGCAGGGCCTGGGCCTCTGTATGCTGTGCCGGCCCCGCCAAGCTAAGTCCACAATGGGGCATGGCCCTGTGACCTAGGAACCTTGGAGGGCCTGTTGCTCTGTTTCCGCTACAGCAGGGGCTTCCACACAAAGCTGTATGGAGCTACCTACCTGTGACAGGGTTAAAATCGAGGCCTCATTCGTGTGGGGGCAAGGAATTATGCCCCTATTAATTGCAGCTGCTCTTGTTTGGATGTCTGGGCTTTCTGCATCAGTTCCAAGAACAATGGTTCCCTTGCTAGAAAGGGGCAGAAAAGCCTCAATCTAAAAGCTGATTGTGGTTCTAGAAGCAGCTTGTAAGGTGTCTGGAGTCTCCCTGTTTCTTTTCTTTTTTTCTTTTTGCTATATGGGGGTTTGAACCCAGAACTGTGGACATGCTAGGTAAGTGCTCGATTACTGAGCTACATCCACAGCCCTTTTTAAAGTTTTATTTTGAGACAGGGTCTTGCTAAGTTGCTCAGGCTGGCCTTAAGCTATGGATTCCCCTGCCTCAGCCTCCTTCTTAGCTGGGATCATAGGTATGTGCCACCCTGTCTGGCCTTCCAGTTGGTTTTTTTTTTTTTGGTACTGGGGATCAAACTCAGGACCTTGCACTTGCGAGGCAGGCCCCAGAACCACTGAGCTAAACCCCCGGCCCTTCCTGTTTCATAACTAAGGTCAAGGGCCCCTGAGCCCACAGCACTGTGAGCCCAGCCCTTTTGCTCCTAGGTGAGGTCTTGGTGTCCAGTCTGTGCCTTAGCCTTGGTCACCAGGACAGAGCATAATTTGCAAGATGAGACCACAAGTCCTGACCACTGTGTCCAGGCCTCCGTCCTCAGCCTGGGGGACAAGGAGCCTTCCCTCCGGGCGCTGCCCCACCCAGGGCTCCCTCCTCCATTCCAAGTGGCATTTGCTATTTCACTCCCTGAGTTGTACAGTGCTGCATTCCATGCTGACTGCTTAGCATTTTCAATTGCCTCTGATTCTCAGCCACTTTCAAGGGGGAAAAGGTCATTCCATAAACCTGAGGTGCTAGTGTGACGATGGCAGTGCTGGATCGCTATGACACCCTCTGCGCTGGGGACAGGGGAGGGGAGAGCTAATTAATCGGAAATCTTACTTTGCAGGCGAGAGTCACTGGAAGCAGGTGTCAGGGGGCCTTTAACGAGGCCCTCGTGACTCGGATGGTATTTTCACTCCGTCTCACCGTGAGTCTACCGTGCTGACAGCTGTGCCTCCCCGGGAAGGGGAGAGAGAGGGACGTGGACCCCTTTTGGAGGACCCAGCCTCTAAAACTAATGGCTTCCCGAACTCCAGCCCTGTCTCGTTTTCCTTCATTTGTTCATTTTGTGCAGTGAGCGTGCATTGAGCACCTACTAGGCACCAGCCCCGAGTGACGTGCTGGGAGTTAATGAGGAGTCCTGCTGCTGGGGCCCTGCCAGGCTAGACCGGCCTGCTCACTCAGGAGATGGACGGGCGCTAATAGACGAGAGTGGACTGCGGCAATCCCGGCGGATGAAGACCAAGCAGGGTAGGGAGAGCCTGGTGGCGGTGGCGGTGTGGGCTTTGGAGGAGTGGCTCTCTGGAGAGGACGGGAAGAAGCCAGCCACTCAGTGCTCTGCAGGAGGAGCATTCCTGACGGAGGTGGGAGAGGAGCTGGAGAGGAGCTGGAGAGGAGGGCAGCGCCACAGTCCGGGTGCTCGGCTTTATTGTGGCGGTAAAGCGCGGCCCTCAGGACCCGGATGGGGCCCTTGGCACAGTGCTTCTAAGTTGTGTTTCCCTTGCCGGGTGGGCGAGGTGGGGGCCGAGGCACGGACAAGGGGCGTGGGACGAAGAAAGTGAGGGACAAGCTCGCGAGTGGGACGTGGGTGCCGGACACAGCGGGAGGACTCCGGGCTGGCCTGGGTACGGGCATCTGCGTGCCCTGCTGTCGGGGCGCGGGGCGGCTCGGGGTGCCCTGTAGGTCTTTGGGGCACAGGGGGCCTCTGGGGGCTTTTGTGCGCCTCTCAGACTGTCTGGGAGCGGCAGCCCCATGGTGGGTGTAGATTTCGATTGGGGCAAGCGGTGTGAAGCCTTTTTTCTAGTATTAAATAAACTCAGAGTAGAAGAACAATGCGTACTGTTATTTAAAGATACAAGGAAGTGATTTTACCTTTGAAGTCAGCTGTGCTGAGGGGCTCTTTGGTGTCCTTTGGATGCCTTGAGGGAAGGTTTGAGAAACAGGCCTTGAGGTGTAAAGGAGAACAGAGGATGGGAAAGAAGGAAGAAGACTGGGAAGAGGGCCAGGGAGTGAAGCAGAAGCGAGAAAGGGAAAGTGCCTTTTCTGGGAGTTTCTTAAAGGTCTGTGGTCCTCCTCTTCCTCCCACCCAGAGGGCCCCAGCGGCCCCAGCCACAAGCCCTCCCGTTGTTCCTCTTCTCAGAGGGCCCTTGTATGGAGGCCATTTCCTTTCCTTCGCCCGCCTCCTTCCCCAGGACACGGTCCACACTACAGACACGCGTAGCTGCTGTATTTTTCTCCAAGCAGGCTTCACTGGGTGGGCTATTTACACGCGAGCAGCATAAGCCCTTGCCGTGCTGAGGGGAACAGACACCGGGCTGGGGTGGGCGGGGAAAGCAGCCATGGCTGGGCACTGGGCTTCCCAGCTTGCCTTTCCCTTCTGGACCCCTGCGATGGTGTGGCGATGTCCCTCCTGTGGGTGGCTCTGGGCCGTGCTCAGAAGCGGCATGTCCCTTCGGAGCCTCCCATGGCAGATGGCAGCAGTGTCAAGCCACGGGTGGCAGGCAGGGTGGGGGGTGTCCTTTGGGTTCAGTTTTTGTCTCTGGTGTCCGAGGAAGCACTTCCGAACAAGATGTCACTGTCCTGGGACATGTCGCTCAGCTGCGACTTGGTTTTGATGAGGAACTGGGCCCTGCGGAACATGACCCGCTCCTGCTCCTGCTTGAGCTCCAGGTAGGAGCGGGAGAAGGTGTGGAAGATGGAGGTCACCGGGAAGGCCATGAGCAGGATGCCGCTGAGGATGCTGCTGAGCGCCACCACCTGGCCCGGGGTGCTCCGGGGCACCATGTCCCCGTAGCCCACAGTTGTCATGGTGATGACGGCCCACCAGTAGCAGGCGGGGATGCTGGTGAACTCGGGGCTGTCTGCCATCTCATTCTCGATGACATAGAGGAGGGGTGCGAAGAGGGCGATGGCCACGCACAGGAAGAGCAGCAGCAGGCCGAACTCACGGGTGCAGCGGCGGGCCGTGAGCCCCAGCGTCTGCAGCCCCAGCGAGTGGCGGGCCAGCCGCATCACGTACAGGATGCGCAGTGCCCGCAGCACTCGGAGCACCAGCCCCACCTTGTCCAGGTAGCTGTTGCCCGAGCTGGGCTTTCGGCGGCCTGAGGCGGCGCCATCCACCATCAGGGTGACATAGTAGGGCAGAATGGCCACCAGGTCGATGAGCGTCAGCGGGCTCCGCAGGAAAGCGAACTTGCTGGGTGCTTGGATGAAACGCAGGAGGAACTCAAGGGAAAACCAGCCCACACACACCGACTCCACGATGAAGACGTTGTGGCACATCTGGGAACACTGGCCCTGGGGGAGAGGGAGCCGTCAGTGGTATCCCCAGCAGGCAGCTCTGCCCTGGGTAGGGGCTGGGCTCCGGGTGGGAAAAGGACCTAGGCCCGGTCCACCTGCCTTGTCCTGTGGCCAGGGCTCCTCTCTCTAGAGATGTCCATTCCCAGGCCATCAAAAACCACACCTGTACTGGCTGCTCACCTCTCCCTCCAAATGCCCTGACCTCCAACTGCCTCTCTGATGTCGGGTGCAGGCATCTGCCAGGGCCTCAACTTGGCACGTTCACAATGGGGCGCCTGCTTCTCTCTCCCAACTCGCCTGTGGCCGCCCCTCCTTAGCTATTGCCAGTCCCATTTTTCAACTGCCCGGCCTCATCCCTACTCCGTCTCCTGCCTTACACACAATCTGCAGGGCTTTTCACTGGCTCTTCACAGAAAACAATGCTAGAAGCAAGCGGCTCCGGTCTCTCCCCCGGCTCCTGCGTGGGTGCACTCACCCCTACAGCCTGTTTTCTCACATAGAGGGCCCCCAGACCATCGACAAGGTCCCATCCTTCCTCTGCGGGGGACCTTCCATGGCTCAGCGAACAAGTGGGGTGCTCCACAGTGCACACGGCCTTTCCAGCGGTCCATCCATCTGCCCGTCTGTCCTTCCACTCCTCCCTTCCCTCTGACTTCCTTGCTCTCCCCTCCCCTCCTCGATCACCTGCTCCACCTCACAGCCCTCCGGGTCGCTCCCCTAACTCTCCAGCCCAGCCCTCAGCTCCACCCGACTCTGCCTTCCCCTCCTCCAGCTCTGCGCCTCCAGTCACCCCCACTCAGGGAGACCTTCTTGACCCTTTTTCTTTAAGAACCCCTCCTTTCCTTGAACCCTCCCCCTTTATTCTGTTCTATTTCTTGAGAGCTCATCATATTTTCCTGGGCTCTGCAAGTTACCTGTTTCTCACGCTTACTGTCTGTCTCCACCTCCCAGCTCCTCACCAGCTGCCCCGGCACACAGGGCAGCCTACAAGCCACATTCACTGCCTGGACCCCACTGCAGCCCCGACACACGGCAGGTGTCTGACACATGGCTTTAGAGAGATGAAGAGAAGAGGTTTAGACTGGAGCTTAGAAGTGTGTGTGTTACTCTCAGAACCATGAGGGACCAGGCAGGCAAAGAAGTGGGGAGACGGGGGGAGGGAGAGACCCCACTGGAGAGCCCCTAACTTTGCCCTAGAGGAATTCAGGTTAAGGCTGCTTGAAGAAGCTTTTAAGAGAAGCTGGAAATCTGCAGTTTTATGTGAAATCCCTGGTGATAACTGTTGGTTAAATAGATAATATGTTGATTCAAGTGCTGGTGATAAAATGCAAGACAGAGAAAACATAGCATGGGCCAGGAAACGCAGCCTCGCACTGGATCTGGCACGTGGGCTGCCAGCCTCTCCACTGGTCTGCAGCATGACTGGACAGCAGGCTGCTCTCCGGGGGCTTGGACCGCAGCCTTAAAGCAGCCTTTGGCATCGAGGAAAAGCACAAATGGCCCTGCCAGCAGCCTCCTGTAGGCTCTTGGGCACGGTTGGGCTCCATGATCCGCCTCTAGGAGGTCTCTCAAGGAATGTGCTAGACAGAGGCCGGAGAAGTGAATGATTACCTGGGGCTTTGATGTCAAAAGCTTTCCAGGACTGCACGCCCTGAGTAGCTCTAGACACCCATGGGCCTCTCATAGAGTTCTCTCGTCAGGTGCCCGTACTTATGGTCATGGGGGGTGGTCATTACCCCACCCAGCCCCAGTAGACCGGAAGCTGGCTGAGGTTGAAGGACTTGTCCTGGTCTCCCTGCCTCCCCTGCAGTGCCTGCACACAGAAGGGACTTACTGTGCACACAAGGACCAAGTGAACAATGAATCCTACTGGCACCAAATGAGGCCAAAAAGCAACAAAGTTGATTGAATCATATAAAAGGCCAGGAATTATTATTAAGAAGCAGTATGAGGGCCGGGGGTGTAGCTCAGTCCAGAGCACTTGCTAAGCATGCACAGTGCCCTGAGTTCCATCTCTAGCACTAAAAAAAGAAAAAAAAAAGGAAGAAGGAAAGAATCTGTACGAAGTCCCTGGACTGCCAGACAGATGTCATAGGGAGTGTGCTTGCTCCTTGGGCAGCAGGTGTGTGTGAATCCTTACAGCCAGTGCTTCCCACACACACATATGTGCCAGGCACTATTCCAGTCACCTCACACAGGCTCCAGCTCACAACACTGCTCCGCCCCCCTGACAGGGGAGATACAGACACACAGACAGGCCTAGAAACGTGCCCGATTACACAGTCCCTGGCTCTTGCCTTGCCCCCGGCTCATCAAATGTTAATTTTGTTGGTCGAGTGCTGTTTTCTTAATATCCTTTTAAAAATTCAAAGTCTAAAAATGGTGCCAGCAAATCTCTGTAGGTTATAAATGCAACAGCCATTGCTACCTCCTCCATAATATCCACAAGTGGGAAGTCTCACATGGAGAGCACCCCCAATGCCAGGTCCAGGTGGATACGAAATGGGGAGTATATACAGGTGCTCAATAAACTCGGGCTGCTATGATATCTATCTACAGTTCACACTGCATACCTAGTTCTCAAAAGTCTATACAATTTGTCCCCGTCTGAGACTTTCTGGTTTTTCTTACAACTTGCTTCAAGTGGGCTGGGGATTTAGCTCAGTGGTTCCGCCACCTGCCTCGCAAGCGCAAGGATCTGAGTTCGATCCCCCGTACAAAAAAAACCAAAAACCAAAAAAAAAAAACCTGCTTCAAGGGGCCACATCTCAAAGAACCAGGGGTCTAATACATAATGAGCCTGAACGAGGGGGATGTATCCCCTATGGAATCAGCTCCCTGCTAAGGCTGTCAAACAGGATTGCAGGCCAGGGGATGAGCTTGTGCTTGCTGAGCAAATACTCTTGCACCGAGCTACATACTGAGCCCTGACCTTATAATTGTAAGAGGAACTTAGAGTATGCATTTTTAAATGGAAAGCTTTTTTTTGTGTGGTACTGGGATTGAACTTGGGATCTTCATCTGAGCTACATCTGCAGCCCTTTTTCATTTTTAAGTTTTGAGACAAGGCCTTGCTAAGTGGCTGAGATGTCCATGCTGGCTTTGAACGTGCCATCCTTCTGCCTTAGTCTCCCAGACTCCTGGGAGGATCACATGCAGCACCACACCCAGCTAGCACTTTACATTTAAATGCTGGCAGCCAAGGCAGCGGTTGGGAAGAGGTGTGTAGGCCAATGACAGACTTCTGTGGGTCATACTGGGTCCCCAGGCTGCCACGGGGATGTGCATTTCCATGTTTAAGAGCAGGCTGTGGATTCAGTCAACCCGGGCTTGGCAAGCTGCAATGCCTGCCTTAGTGTCCTCCTCTGCTGAGTGGGCATGACAGCGCCTCCCCCAAAGGGTTACCACAGGATTTCGGGGAGAAGATAAAACGGAGGCAGAGCAGCAGCCCAACTTGGGCTCCGGTGACTGATGAGTACCGGGAGCCTCAGGCTGGAGCGCACAGGCATGTCAGGGCTGCAGTCAATACATGCTTTGTTTCTTGCAGACAGGCTCCCATCCAGGGACAAACACACACCTATCATAAAAATCATTTTCCAGACCCAGGAAGTGTGTCTGGGCTATAATTATGCAGGGGAATTAGGAAGGCCAAGAAAAGATTGGAGTTGGTGAGAGGAACACTGATGACAGGCACCGTGCTCAGCTCATCACCCGTGCATTGGCCGACAGCGGCAGGCGGCCTCCTCCACTCAGCACGGGGTCCTGGGGAGGTGGGGGACAGCGGGGCCCAGGACAGTCACATGGTAACAGGGTGGAGGGCAATACGCATACAGTCACACTAACAGCCTGGTGTCAGGAGGGCCGCGAGTGCTACTCGGCTGCCTGCAGTCAGGGAAGGCTTCCCGCAGGTGGCGGTGGGGGGCGGGCTGAGGGGCGTGGAGGGGGAGCGAGCATCAGACCCTTCCCCCGCCACAGCCAGG
Organism: Heterocephalus glaber; assembly: GCF_053883595.1. Lineage (NCBI taxonomy): Eukaryota > Metazoa > Chordata > Mammalia > Rodentia > Bathyergidae > Heterocephalus > Heterocephalus glaber. Next base: position 18,003,921 of record NW_028258410.1, on the reverse strand, counting down.
CTCTTACCTGCTCCTCCTCCTCCCTCAGGCTGGGCAAGGTGCTGACCGAGAGGTTGACAGCAGTGACGGTGACAAAGAGCACCGACAGGCAAGCGAACACCTTGCCCGGCAGCCCCGAGTGAGGCCGCTCCACCATGTCGCGCAGTCTCCGCATGCAGCGGCTCAGGCGGCCCTCGCCTGACTCAGGGCCGTCGCTGTCTCGGGCCTCGCTGTCCAGCGCGTCCTCCTCATCCTCGCGCTCCACCATCTCGGCGAACTCCTCGATCTTCTGCAGGTAGCGGCGCTTGCAGCAGCGGTCCAGGTGGTCCTCGGCGATGCCCCAGTACAGCAGCTCCTCCTGGAAGGACAGCGCGCACATCTCCCGGAGCAGCCGCAGCTTCCCGGCGCGCAGGAAGGTGAGGATGGTGCCGAAGGCCCCGGGGTTTCGGTCGAAGAAGAACTCGTTGCAGGTCACATCATAGTCATCGCACACGTTGAGGATGTCGTCGAAGTTGGTGCAGGCCTTGAGCTGGCCCAGCCGTGTCATGGGGAACTCGTCCAGCGTGGTCCAGGGGAGCGAGTACTTGATGCCTCCCACGTTGATGATGATCTGTCGGCGGCGGTCCCCGGGACCCGGGCTGCCGGGGTGCGGGGCGTCCTGCGGACGCAGCCGCTGGGCGCGGCGGTAGAACACGCCCTTGAGCGCCTGGCTCTGTGGGAAGAAGGCCGGGTGGAAGGAGGCGTCCGACGTGCAGCTCAGGGCGCTGTAGTCATAGTCTGAATTGTCTCCCGGTAACAGGGTCATTTTGGGCCTTTACATCCCTCTGCGGCCTGGAGGGAGAAGGAGGGAAAGACTCTCGGTGAGCCCCTTGGATCCGCGCAATACTCCCTGCCCTGGGCTGAGGTCTGTGCCGCACCCCTGCGGCCCCAGGTTGAAGCCTGAACCTCCAGTGTGATGGGATTAGCAGGTGCAGGCTTTGGGACGTGGCTAAGGTGAAGGAGGACAGAAGAGTGGAGCCCCGGGTGGAGACTTGTGTCCCTAGAAGAGGAAGGGACTCTGAGTTTTGTATGGCCTCCCGAGGACAGTGAGAAATTGGGAGACCGAAACCCCAAAGAGCTTCCTTTCCAGACCCCAGTCTGCTGACTCCAGCTCTCCAACTTCCACGCTTCAGAACCATGAGAAATACATGCCTTTGGTTTCAGGCACCCTGGCTAACACTTTGTGACTAAGAAGACCTTGACCTAATAGTCAGCATAGCAACAGTATCCCTCAGCATCTCCTCATTATACAACCCTGTTCCTATCTCATTTATGCCAGGAAGTGCTGAGCAGGTGGTGCTTTAGGCACCGGGTTGCAGCAGTTCTGACTCAGGTGAGTCCCCACCTCCAAGCGCTGACAACCAGTGGTCCCTCCTGCCATCCCTGCGGTTATTTACTTAACACTGTACTTTAAATGCACCCAACTTTCTTCTTTCTTGCTTCCTCTCTCTCTCTCTCTTGAATTCATTTAGCTTGGAAAGGCACGTTAGTATAGACCAGTGGTTCTTAACTAGGGCTAAGTGTTTTCCCTTGGGACACACGGCAATGCTTGGAGGCACTTTTGATTTTCCTGACCAGAAAATGCCAGTCGTCAAGTGGGTAGAGGCCAGGGATGCTGCTGAATGTCCTAGAGCACATGACAGCCCTCCACAGCAGAATTAGCTGGTCCCAAACATTCTCGATGCTGAGGTGGAAAAGCCTTGGCACAGGAGCGATACACATAAGTTTTAGTCATACACCCTGGGAGAGTTGCATAAATGCCATTTCTTTCTATTTGCTCAGTATAAAATGGGTATAGATAGCCATGTGACTCATTTCACAGGGTTACTGAGAGCACTAAGTGGATCATAGCCCCATGGGCACTAAACACAGTGCCGGGACCTGGAGGGTACTCAGGAATGGTGTTCACTATTGCTGTTAGGGTTCCTCTTAAAAGGGCACCTGGCATTGTTGCCATTAATGGGGAACAGCTGTCACTTGCCATAACAGCAGGCAGTGGACAAAGAAACACGTAATTATTAGGACAATGTCTTGTTTGCCCAGGCATTAGCAGATGTCACCTTGAGACTCATGGGGTGAACTGGACAGCCGTGCTTGTCCCCGTGGGAATCCTCCTCCAGCTCTTCCCGTGAACCCCACTGCTCTCCCCCTTCCAGTGGTGCATCATCTTTGGACCCTCACCACCCACTTTCAGAATGATCTGTGTGTGAGCTGGCTCCTTTGTTAGATTTCATGCTCCCTGGGGAGTACAGTGCCTCACTCATCTGAATCCCAGAGCACAGCGATGCACTGAGTGAGTGCACTTCCTGTTGATGAGGCCTATGGCATGAGTGCACTTCTGGGAAACTGAGGTCAAAATATCGGTCTTGTGGATGCCTTTCTTCTCAATCCCCAAAGATAAGGGTTTGCGGTACTGGAAAGTGATGGCAGATTCATTACCAGCTCCCGGGCTGAGTTTGGTTAATGAATATTTTGCTTGGCTGAAGTTTCTGAAAATTGAGAAATTTTTCATATAAAAATCCATGTTCTTGGCTCCTCTTGAAAAATCAGAATATGTGGCAACACTAGGCCCCAATTCCAACTGAGAAGTGGCTGCCCCCTTTGGGCCGGGCCCGCAAGCTCCAATCCACCACATCCTCACTCCTCCCTATTGGTTTTCTTACACCCACTCTACCTCATTCATCTGTCTTCCCTCTTGGCCCTTAGGATGATGCATAGAAAAGTAGTAAGAGCCAAATACTTTGCTTTTTAAACTGACCACCCCCTCCCTGTAGCTCACCCCCTAGTGGAAACAAATAGTAGTGCCCATGTTTATGGATTTCCAAATGGCAACCCACTTCTAATCCTGAGTGGCAACAGGTGGCCAGGGACATGTCTGGGACACACACACACTCACACACACACTCCTGCAGGGATGGGAAACTTCACGGGCACCCAGGGTGGGGGAAGAGTTCCCACTTGAAGGGGGATCTTTCCTAACAAGAAGGTGTCACATTCCACTCATCTTTGGGAAAGCTAGTTCACAGATCAAGATTTGGAAAACTGGGGTACACTTGTGTTTGAAATAAAAATGATTGGGTTTTAGAGTATTGAGTGTTTTTCACTTCACCTAAAATTGGAACCCATCTCCCAAGGCAAAGCCTGCCAGCATCCCTCGGAAGCGTGGGAATAATCCCTCTTAGGCATTTCACTGAGTGATACCGCTTTTCAGTTCTGCTGCTTTAGCGTTGCCACCAAAGACAAGACGAAAAATAATATTCTGTTTGGCAAGAGATAGAAGTAAAGGAACATTCTTCTTCCCTCAAGTCCCAGAGGGCTCTTGTCATGAACCCCTAGCCTGTAATCACCTCTTCTCTCCAGGAATCTCTTCTTTCTACCTCCCCGAGGGCCAGCAACTCCTCGCTTCTCTCCCTCACACCTGTCTCTGCTGTCTTTCCTGTGCAGAGTTCCCGTTCTGGCAGCTTGGACTCAAGGGATGGTAGCAGGCACTGCAAGGACAGTTCCCTCCAAGCCAGAGGCCCCAGAAGGGTCACAGGCTGGAATGTGCTAAATACAGAACGGGCACATTTCTCCCTGGCCTCGAGTCTTGCCAATACCCAATCTGATTGTGTGGGTGGACGGCTTGGCATCTCTAGACTCTAGAGAGTCAAGTTTATCAGTCAAACAGGGCCTAAAGCCCATGGGGCAATAATGTCCCTCCTCACCCAGCCTGATCTCCACCCCAGAAGCTAGGCCTGTCCTTCTCTCTAGGTCTACCCCATGGTGGGCTCTCATGGTTTTGCCTCGGAGAACTACGGCTGATCGGACACATGGGTGGAGGATGCTGCTTGGAAAAGAGGCTGTGTGGGTGGAGGTGAGGAAGTCCTGTGGGTGCTACCATTCATTCATTCATTCATTCATTCATTCATTCATTCCTCAACACCCCCACACGCTGGAGGCTGTGCTGGCTCTGGGGACACAGAGAGGGTGAGACAGATCCCGACCCTGTACTTGTGGAGTTGACAGTCTCCAAATAAGTACACCAGTGCCTGCTGGTTGTAGTGAGTGCTGTGATGGAACAGTGCAAGGTGACAGATGGAGAATGACACAGGGTGGGGCAATATGAGCCGCAGGCATCAGGCTGCGCTTCTCTCGGAGGAGGGGACACGGGGCCGAGCCTCCTGGAGGGGAAGGAGCTACCCTGCGCATGCTGGGGGTGGGTGTTGCCAGGCAGAAGGAGCAGCAAGAGCTTGTTCCCTGACTTGAGAGGGGTTTGGGTGGGAAAGACCAGAGAGAAGGCGGAGGGGCTGGCCGAGTGAGGGCGGAAGGTGGGAGGAGATGCTCTTGGTCATCAGCTGGTTCCTCGGTAAGGAGCGGGCTTTGTTCTGTGGGGTGGTGCTGTGTCAGGGGCTGACTGTGGCGTTGGGGGGCCACGCTGTAGGAGGTGGTAATCCAGTGCGTGTGGGGGGTGCAGAGACCTGAACTGCTTCGGGGTGAACTTTGGAGGAAGAGCCAGCAGCCCTTGCAGAGGAAAAGGGCTTATGATGAGGGGAGGAAAGAATGGGGTGATTCCAGCATGCCTCTTGCCAAGGCAGAGGTGAGGAAAGGGAGGGGAAGGGTTCTCCAGCACCTCCAGAGGGGGCACGGCTTTGCCACCCTGGTTTTAGCTCAGGCAGACCTCTGGCTTCCAGACCTGTGAGATTAGTTTGGGTTGTCTTAAGCCCCCCAGTTTGTGGCAACAGGAAATAAACAGAAGGGATGGTGGAGATAAAACTGGCTCACCTCCCTGGTCGGGGGACACCCCTGGTGACTACCCTACACTGAGGCAGAAGAGCCCACTGGCTTTGAAATCAGGAGACCTGGGCTCAAAGCCAGTTGCTCTGTGACTCTGGGCAAATTGTGGAGTTGGCTAAGATTCAGTTTTCTTGTCTGTAAAATGGGGATGAAAACAGTGAGTTACAGAGAGGACAAAAACAGATGAGAGTGATCCTGACACACAGTGAGCCCTCAGCAGATACCAGCTGTACTGCTATTAGCTGAGGAGAGTGTCCCCACCCACACCCACCAGCCAAGGGTGTTTGCCTCTGACCTGACCCCCGTCGATATGAACCCAGCATCATTTGCACCCAGAGCCCGGGGCTAGAGGGGTACAGTCTTGTGCTGCCCTCTGGGAAAGCCACAGTAGGCCTGAAAGAAATGAAGGATGTTGTTGCCCTAGCACCCAGGAATCCCCCTCCTGGGTCTGTTTCTCAGACCCAGGGCCACAGGGATTATGGCAGATGTTGTTGGTGATAAATGATTTGTACTCAAATCTTTGACTCAGGGTTTGGTTCTGGGGCATCAGATCTAAGCAAGAAGGTACAAGAATGTCATCCTGTGTTACTGTAGCACCAGGAGGTCCCTAGTGTCCATCTTTAGGGAGTGGCCAAGTGAGGCACAGTAGATGCAGATGGGGGATCCTGCAGATGGCTCAGGAAGTAGAAGCAACGAATGAAATGTAGGTTCAGCAATACATTTAGCTCTTGAAAATACAGAGCCGAGTGGAAGAAGAAACTTCATACGAAGGAGAACAAGCAAAGGCAGCCTAGCAGAGGTCAGGGAGGGAGAGGGCTATCAGGTTGATGGGTGGGTCACACAACTCAGATTAAAACAGTAAAAAGAAGGCACAAGGGGCTGGGCATTTAGCTTAGTGGTTTCGCCACCTGCTGTGCCAGCGCAAGGACCCGAGTTCGATCCCCAGTACCAAAAACAAAAAAACCCCAAACAACAACAACAACAAAAACAAAACAAAACAAGAAGGCACAAAACCTACCAAGCCCCCAGCTTCTGAAATGCCCCAGGTGCTCAGCGGAGACCTGGATCTCTGGGGTCGTCCCTAGATCTCCTCACTCAGAGTGCCTGTGGGGGCCCAGGAATCTGCATATTTGGTAGGTTCTGCTAGGGATTCCGATGACACTGAGGTGCCAGAGAGAAGGTACTGTGAATGCCCAGAGACCCCAGGGGCTGGAGGCACTGAAGCTGCTCTGGGCTGTGGCAGGGAACCCGGTTGCTCTCTGCCCTTGGGGCCCTGTGGGTCCCACTTCATTAGAGGAGTAGAAGCCCTTTGCTTGCAGAAACACCTTGCGCACAGGGGTCGCCTTGGTCAGACTGTTCTGTGCCAGTCCAGAACACCAAGGACACTCCCTGGCCGCCTTCTCCTCCTGGAAAGAGACAGGGCTCACAGCTATGACCCAGGCTGAGGGTACATTCCCAAAGGTCTGTGATCATTTAACAGGTAAAGAGTTCTCAGTGGCAGCCCCACCATGAGCTCAGCACATGACTGAGGGGCAGAGCGAGGGACCTGGAGGGCAGAATGGCATGGGACAAAGGTCCGTGCCGGACCTGGCTGGCCATGGCTGATGCTCCTGTGACAAAGCCTGCAGTCTGAGCTAGCCATCCACACACAGACTCTGGCCTTGGAGTAGTTTCCTGCTGTAGAAAATGAGGACAAATGCAAGCTTTGCAGCCTGTTCAGAGGGTTGGGTGGTGCAGGTTTGCTGCAGGTACCAGCAGCTCACCAGATCCCCATCGCAGGGCACATCCATCAAGGACACGGAAGGGTCCTGTGAGTGGATACGCTGATCCCAACTGCTACAATCCCTCTTGGGTCTCTTTCTAGGGTTTCAGTGAACTTTGGGCCTCTCTGGCCTCTGTGCCTCTGTCTTAGGCTGCTCAACCCTTCTGAGCAGGAGAGGGAATGCAGAGAGAGCAATTCGTCCTCAGTGTTGTAAACAGCAACAATTGGCCTCCCTTAACTGCATGTTCACTAAGTGCCTGGCACTGTGCTAAGCCTTAACTGCAAAGCCTGCATCCTTTCCTGAAAGGCAAGTGTTCCCCTTGATGCTCCCATTTTACAGATGAGTCTGAGAAGTAAAAACTCATGACTGGTGACAAAATAATGAAGTCAGTGTCAAACTAGCTCTATGAGACCCAAGCCGAGCTCCTGGGACTCCTGCATTCTATCCGGTTCCCTGTAAGGCAGGGTGGGCGTTGTCTCCACCACCTGCAGCGAGCCAGGGGCTGCTGTCTGCTTTCCATTTCTCTGGACAAGCTTTTGGAAAGTCTCTGGGGATAGGAGGTACCAGCAGCTCCTATGACTAGTGCAGCATCTTCATTCCTGTTCTGTATCTGCACCAGAGCAGAGTACAAAATCCACAGGATCCTTAGTTTTGTCAAACTCTGGGCTGCCACTGTGGCCTCTGGGGAGGGGACGTCACAAGGGAGGCAGAGTGGGAGGGACATGGGACCATGAGCTGAGCAGTGCAGGTGGCATCTGGGGCCCGGAAAGGCAAGGAATGGACACACCTTGATTTTAGTGAGACATATTTTGGACTTTTAACCTTCATAAACTGTTAGATGATAAATCTGTGATGCTCCACATCATGAAATTTGTGTTAATGTGTGGAAGTGGGAAACACAATCCCCAGGCAACTTTCTAGAAGAAAAGCATTTCTTTCCTGAGTTCCTTAGGCCTTAGTGTCTTTCTCTCACACAACACTTCTCAGCCCAGTCCGTTCCCCAGCTCCGAGGGGGGTTTGGGGGATCCTTCCATTTCTCCCTGCTGCTCTTCCCTTTGCCATGTGGGCTTCGATGTTTCATCTGTCAGGATTAGGGCTCCTGGCTGGGTCCACTTAGAGGCTGGTGGTGGTGGACTTTGCCCCGATTAACTAGTGGCCCAGGAGGGATTCAGCCATTAGGCTGGCACTGGTTCTGGCACCAGGACCACTGAGAGATGCGGCACCTACCAGTGTGGGAAATCTTTCTTAGCCATCTGCCCTCTGTTCTCCCCTAATCCAATCATCCCAGACCTCAGCCTTGCTTTCTGTGCCCAAGCAGAGTAGGTGCTGTGAGCTGGGCTCTTCCCTACATCCTCACTTGCCTCCAAATGACAAAAAATGTCAGCTCCTCCCCTACCCAGCTCAGCTGCTGGCAGAATAACACTAAATGCACATCTTTCTGTCTTACCAGGAGGTGTTCAGAGGCTGGAGCCAGAACACCTTTCTGATTGGCCTCTTTGTAGCTGGAGAGGTGGGATTGCAGATTTAGTAGACAAGCCGACTTGGGGGGTAGTGCGAACCTCCGGACATGGGAAGAGAGACGCCTGCTTACCAACTTCTGGAGGGAGGGAGAGCATGGCTGTGCCTGCCCTCTCTGCCTGGGGAAGTGCAGGTCGGAGATAAAAGTCACCATAGGGCAAGGGACAACCTTAGGCGCAATCCAGACCCCATCTGTGGTAAATTCACATCTTGTGCTGATTGTGTCCATCAAGTACAATCTGCTAGGTAATAAAAATGGCCAATAGTGATCGGTGCATGCAGACAGATTCTTTTTACTAATTCTGCTTAGAGAGGCTTTACTAGCCACTGTTTTCCACCCAAAGCTCTATTTCGGGGTTTAATGAATCAACTGAGAGTGGATTCTCCGACCCCTACTCCTCAGGCAACCGGAAATACCAGCTCTTTAGCCCAGGTTAGGAAGTGGATGCAGAGAAAGAACAGCCAAGACACCCCATGGGAGAAACCGCAGGATGGGCTCCTTAGGGTTCAGTGGCTTTGCCCTATACTCAGGATGTATCTCTGTGCCCTTCTGTCCCTGGGCAAAAGGGGCAGTGTTCTTTCCTCTAGCCAGAACTAGCTGTTTGGTGCGGAGTCCAAGGCAGCTCCCAGATCTGCCACCGGCCTGGGCACTCTCCACTCTCCGGGCACTCACAGCCTGGGTTCTCATCCTTGGGGGAAGAACCAAGGTTGTCTTGCTCCCAGCGCACTCACAGTTCCCCATGGGCTCAGAGTGTCCCACGACAGACCTCTTTCCACTGGAACTGGACTGGCTTACAGCATGCCAAATGACAGCAATCCTCAGGGGCCCAGGCTCACCTGGCTTCGCATCTTCCCCTTCTCTGCACCAGGCAGGTGCTGCTGCGGAGCTCCAAAAGCCAGAAGACAGGAAGAGCACCAGCCACGCCAGGCCCGAGACACCACCCTGGCCACGTGCCCACCCCACGGCCCCCAACTCCAGCAGTGCCACTGTTAAGTATGAGGCTCCTGTAGTGATGGGGTGAGGTCATGCATGTGGGGGTATCAAGTACTCCCTGGTGAATAAACCTCTGCTCAGATTCCTAGAGGCAGCGGCTCCCTCCCTCCTCCAGTGAATCAGACCAGTTTCTGCTCCCTGCTTTGCCTCCCCCTTCCCCTGTTCTTAGCAGAGGAAGGGTGTGTCTGTGCTGTCTCCCTCCTCTCATCCACCTGGGTAACTGGTGCCTGGCACCCTCGAAATGCTCAGGAATAGCAAATGCTCAAGAAACGCCTTGTGAATGGGTAGCTTAACTAGTAAGCCCTGTTGGTGGGCGCTGCATTCATCAGTGACATTAGATCAGCTGTTCACAATCCCCCCATCACCTTCCTTCCTTTTAGTCTACTTCCTTTCCAGGACCCCTCCTCCCCCATAAGCCAACCTTTCTATGCCCATGAGCTGCTGCAGCCGGCCACCCAAGCAGGCTGCGACCCATCAAGGGATGCCCTGAGTCTCGATCCCCACTTCCCCCTAACGGGCAGGAAGGCTGTCCCCATCCTGTTTTATCCCCAGCCCATCCCTCTCTTTCACTGTTCTCTCCCCAGCAGAGTACCTCAATAAATGTCTGTTGATTGAATGAATGAGTGAATGTTGCCTGCTTGGTATGTGGAGCTCCCGACAGTAGGTGCTCAGCCAATCTTTGTTCAGTCCATGAAGGAATCAATGAACTCTTTATCTTCCCCACCCAAAGACTCCAATCCATGCAGGCTGAGCCCATGCCAGTATGGAGCTCCTGGCGCTAAGGAGACCACCGCCTTCCCTATTGAGGCATGCAGTGAACTGTCCTATCCAAGCGTGGAGCACACAGTAGGCGCTCAATAAACGCCTGTTGAACTAATAGTTAATGAATGACTCAGTTAGGCCCGCTGGTGTGGGTGCTGCATTCTGTGCCCACCGATGGAGTGAATGAGCAAGCAAACGACGCCCCCTCCACTCCAACCTTCCCTTTACCCATGGACCGGGGAGGAGCAGAGCAACCTCCGCCCATGGTCAGGAAGCGCCCCTTCCCCGCCAGGGTCAAGGGCCGGGACATCCCGCACCTGGCCCTCCGAGACCCCGGGAGGAACCGAGCCCACTGCACCGCGGATGCGTGGCAAGCGCACTCCCTGCTGCCACCGCGGGTCCCCCGTCGCCCCGGCCTCCTCGCGGGCGGGTTTCGAGGCCCCGCCGGGGGGCCAGGGCTGCGGCCACGTGCGGCTCCCCGGCCCGAGTCTGCGGGCTCCGCGGCGTCCGGCCGGGCTGCGGCGCGCGAAGTTCCCACCTCAAGTTCCCGGCGCGGCGATCCCGCCTCGGAGTTGGCTCGGCCGCGGCTCGAGTCCCCCGGAGCCCAAGGGTGCAGGACGAGGGCGCGAGAGCGGGGCTGAAGCCGCGGGGGCGCCCGCTCGGGCTCCCGAGCCGCGGCCAAACTTCGGCCCCGGGGCCGGGCTCAGCTCCCGCGCGGACCCAGGGCCGCCCCGCCTCCGCCTCCAGGTCCCCGCCGGCTGCGAGTGCGCCGGGCGCGCGGCGAGGCGGGCGCGGAGGGAGGAGGCTGGGGGGCCGGGGGCGGGCCGGAGGGAGGGGCCTGCGCTCGGGGCGGGGAGGGCGGGCGCCGGCAGCGGGGCGCTGCGCGGGGAGGGCCTCGCCCCGTGGTGCCGCCCCTCGGCACCGCGCGCCGGGCGCTCAGCCTGGGGCGCGTACCTCAGCTCGGGGCTCGGGCCCGAGCACGCCCTCTGGGGCGTCGCTCCGCGCGGCACGAACCCTTGTCCAGCCGGGACAACGCGCGCGAGGACCCCAACCCGCCAGCCTGCCCGCGCTGTCCCTTCCCGGGCCTCCTGCTCCTCCCCCGCGCGCCGCAGCCCCTGCGCCTGCCGCATCGGCCTCTCAGGTCCCTTCGCTCCGCTGCCCCGGGGCTGCACAACCTCCGGCCGGTGCGCCAAGTCACGTGCTGTCTCCCGCGGTCCAAGTGCGGGTGGTCGCAGCCCCTGCACCAGTGCCCCAGGGTCTGCACAAGGCCTAACGTCTCCACCTTCCGCTGCCCCAAGGCGGTCCACATCCTGCAGACCTCTAGTTCCCCGCCTCCTGCCTTTCTTTGGAGGTCCAGGGGCGCCTGCCCCAGATCTGCCATGGAGCGTCCTTAAGGACCTCGGGAAGTGGGGACTACAAGTGCTGATATCCAATGGCACCTCCACCCCCAGCTTCCAGAGCACTGCTGCGGCTGACCACTCTAGCCTTACAAGCCCGCATAGTCAAACACTTCGTGACAGCCTCTTAGGAATAGCTTGTGTCATACCAGGTACCCTTCCCCCAGTCCACGTGCCCCAGACAGAGCCACATGGTCCAGTCACTTGTACCCTCTGGAAATGCAAGCAGCGACTGGGTCCTGGGGTCACAGAGTCCTCACCCTTGGAGAAGAGAGGGTTCCCCTGCAGAACCAGCTTTTAGGGTCCCTGCATGACACCCTTCTTTCCTCGTTTTCTTTCTGTCTCTACTACTTTTCCCCATCATCAGAGAACCAGCAAAGGGCGTGAGCAGAGCCTGCTGGGGTGGAGGGGCTTGTGGTTATCAGCTCTCTCTGGGCTTCACGAGGCGGGGGGGGGGGGCGGGGGGATAAACCTTGGGTTGCTCATTCATTCAGCGAACACTGGTTGGTGGTGGTGCGGTGACAGACCTGCCAGGACAGACAAGGACAGCTCCCAAAAGCTCCTCTTCAGCTGGGGAGAGGCAGGACCAGAAAACACTGGCCAGTGCCTGGCTACAGTCTGTGAGCAGACCGGGCAGGAGCAGAGCAACGGAGAGATGCAGGGTGACAGCAGAGACTACTTTAGACAGAATGAGAGGGGACCGGGAGGAGTGAGGTGACACTGAGGCCCGAGCAAAGGGCAGATCTGGAAAGAGACCTTGCTAGGTGGACAGAACAGCCATGCAGTGGCCGGAAAGCAGAAGAGAGGTGTGGTGGAGGAACAGCGAGACAGCCAGGAGTGCTGGGCCAGGGGCCCTGTGGGCTGTGTGGGCTTTGGCAGCGTGGCCCTGGGTCACTGCTCGATCTTCGCTGCATCAGACTGCACCTTCCTCGTCCATCTGAGGACTGGCGCAGGAGCTTACTTGCTCATTATCTGTCTAATCATCAAGGTCCAAATCAAGGCAAGACTGTGCTGCCTGCCCCGGCCAGCAGCTCCCACAGTGCTAGGCACATCCAGAGAAGCCCTTTCCCTGATGGAGGAACTCAGGGTAATCCTGCGGGTTAGATCTGATCATTTCATAGAGTCAGGTTATTGTCCACACGGATGACTGCAGGACTAGTGAGCAGAGGTTCTTAAAACCTTGTGCATCTGAATCCTCTGGTGAGGGCTTGTTTTCACCCTGGGAGTGTCTGACTCAGTGGGTCTGGAGTGGATCCCTTCTGGCAGGTTCTTTGGTGGTGCTGATGCTGTGGATCTGGGGATCATGCTTTGAGAATCTCCGATATTGGAGACTTGAGCTCCAACCCAGTTGGGTCTGACTGCAGAGCCCACGTAGGTCCAGTGAAGGACGCAAGCAGCTGCCTGTTGTGTAGGATCTAAGACCTTATGGTGTCTCTGGAGAGGAGCTGTCCCTGGGGACTGGGCCTAGCAGAACACCACACTCCTGGATCAGATGTTGGCATGGCCTGCAGACAGGAGACCAGCACTCTGCACAGACCATCAGCAAGGACATTGCTTCCCTGCTGCCCCTTCCTGCCCCCAACATGCATCCACATGCCATGCTGCACTCCAGTTCCACTGCTGCCGGATCTTATCCGTGACTGTGCTAAATGACATCCAATAAAATCCTTCTAAATCCTTTTAAGGAATTCCCTCTGCAGTTCCTCCCTCTCTTAGAGCCTTGCAGATTTCCAGCTCTTCTCTTCAATTTTATCTTCATTCTCTTCCTGGGGAACATCCCTTCCCAAGCTGCCATGTGGGAATGGGTGTTGAGGACACCGGGCAGGTGTTCTGAAGACAGGAGCTTCTGATGCTTGCTGAGCACCTACTGGGTGCTAGGTGCCCACTGGTGATCTGTAGCTATCAGGCACACACAGGGTTCATGGGGGCCCTGGCCCACAGACTTGTTTTACTTGTCTCTACTGGGTTAAATTAAAAAAAAATTTAATATGAGTTGTCAGTCTTTAAACATCTGGAAATTTCACATAAAATTTTTTTCTTTTAAGATACTGGCAGATCTGGCCAACACCCTTTACCTGAGTAATGGGCTGGTACTGGGTCCTGGCACCCTTTTGCCTGTCCCTATGGTTTGTCCCTCTGCTCTCATCATGTCACTGAAATTGCCACCAGGCCTCTGGAAGGCATAGTTGGTGGCTTGTCATCTTGACAAATTGACTAGGGCCACCTGGTAGATGGCAAAGCTGGAAAGGAACTGACCCTAGGCTATCTGACCCCAAAGCCCAAGCTTACCACTGAGAAACAAGCTGCTGTAGATGCTGGGGGCAGGTGGAGATGGGGCGTCACTGGCCCAGGACAGGCCTTAAAAGGGAGTTACTGTCAGCGGTTTATGAATGTGTTTTCCTCCCCATCCATAACCAGCTGTCAGCAAGTCAGAACGACCTGGGTTGTTTTTCCATGGCAGGAAGGGTTATTCACAGCTGTCTACATTGTTTTAATCTACTCCCCTTGAGATGAAAAGGTTTAGATTTGATTAGGATTGAGGATTCTCTGGAAGGGGTGCAGGGTTGGGGTTGTCCCTGTTCAGAGTCGCTGTCCTGGCAGGGGGTCTCACTGGGGTATAGTTAGTTGAGGAGAGTGGGCTGGTCTCTGACTCGGGTCTCCATGAGAAGGGGGATGAGGACATTTCCTTGCTGTGCCCTAGTTACTATACTGCCTCCCCTTTCTGTGCCTCCAATGCCCAACCCCAGCCCTCTCTGGGGAGTCAACTCCCTGTGGATTTCCACCTGACCCTGGGCTCTGTCCATTGTCACCACAGGACCCCTGGTTCAGGCTGGAATCAGGGTGCAGTGGGTGAGGTTGAAGCACGAAAGGGTGTGATTATATTTAATTTTTTAAAATTTGACATTTTACTTATCATGGATATTTTGGTACTAATTTTGATTTTTAAAAATATTGTGTCAAGATGTATCTTAGTTACTTTTCTTGTTGCTGAGACAAAATACCCAACACCCAAAGTTAAAGGGGGAAAGGTTTATTTAGCTCACAATTTATAGAGGTTTCAGTCCATAATTGGCTGGCTCCAAGGCAGAGATGGCAAACAGGCGTCACAGAAGAGAAACAACATGGCATGGACAAGGTAGCAAAAGCAATAAAAGGGCTTAACAGTGTCTTTCTGCCCCTTTTATCTTATTCAGACTACTTAGGGTGGGTAGCACTCACACCCTTAATCCTAGTGCCCTTGGGCCTAGCCCCACTGTGAATCAATCCTACGCTAGAGTCAGCCACCTCTCAGAAAGCACGAGGCTTTTAGGGGCCACCTAAACACAAACCATAACTAGATTTTACTGATCTTCATTACTGAGCTTTTTGGCACTCCGTGACTTTTGGATCCCCCCTGTCTCTCCCTGGCTCCAGCCCCTGACCGGGATTCAGGAGACCTGGATCTGGTCCAGTGTGTGCCACTAGGCTAAAGTCCCTTTGTACTCCGAGCCTCTCAGCCCAGGGAGAAGCCTTGCTGTCCAGGCAAGGGGACACCAGACTGTAGTTCTGTGGTGATCCAGGAGGCCCACTAAAACTGTGACTGTCCTGACCCGGCCTTTGTGGGATGTCACTCCCCATCCTGTCCCTGGCACCCCAGGGGAGTGGCAGACTCTCCATGGCTGCTGTGTGTAATGAGCATCTGTGCCTGTCCTGGGGGAAATTCAGTTTTGGAGGTGGGGTGTGACACCTCGTTCTTGGATGTCTTGCTTCTTGTTCTTGGTTTTGTTCACGGGCTCATTTGACAGCATCCTTTAAGGTGACGGAGCCCGCCGTCACTTGTCGAACAGCACCTGAATGGGGGAGTGAGGATGAAGAAAAAGAAAGACAAAGAGATAGAGTCAGGAGGGTTCCCAGAGACCGAGCACCCAAGTTTATTGTTCTCCTCTCTTTTATACAGCAGGTGAGTTTGGTTGTTAATCATGACCCTTATCCAGAGACACCTGCTTCCTTGTTTTCTGGTTCTTTGGGAATTCCCCACCCTCATGGGCTTCCTTGTTTCTCGGGGTTACAGAACGTTCATCACGTTCCAGGGCAATCTAATTCGGCAAGGACGCGGTTCCTCATAACATAGTCTCCTTGCTCTATACAGTGGAGGGTAAGATTCAAAATGGAGCTTGTTTGGATAACACCACTCTCCACACACCGCTCTCCACATTAAGGGCCTCCGCTGAGTCAAGCACTGAGCAAAGACGAGCATAGGAAAGACGGGTTTCCAGCCCTGGCGGGCCTGACTTGCTCTCCTGGAGAAGGTGCCAGGGCTGAGGGCACTCTTCTTGGGCGGAGGACTCTGGGGGAAGGAGAGCCTGGTCCAGGGCCCATCTCCCCTCCCTGCAGTGTCCAGATACCGCAGCCCTGAGGGGGCGCCTGCCCCCCTTCCTAACCACTCTCCTCCAGAGAGTGCTGCGGAGACAACTCACAGAGCGAAGCTCGGAGCTGAAGCGCTCCCGTCTTCTGACTCCTCTCCCTCCTCTGTTCCTCCACAATTGGCCAGGAGGCTCCCATTCTTGCAGGAGATGACCCCTGCCTGGGACTCTCAGAAAGAGACAGGGAGGGGGTACCCCGTTCCCTCAAGTGAGAAGTGGGAACTTACTGCTATGGTTTAAATCTGGTTTGTCCCTTCTGGAAGTCCAGGTTGAAACTTGATCTCCCCAGGATGTATGAAGATGCTCGATTCAGCTGTGGTGTCTGGAGGTGGAACCAGCGTTTAGGTGGTGATTAGGTGTAGATGAAGTCGTGAAGGCGGAGACCCCAGGACTGAACTCTGGTGGCTTTGTAAAATGAATGAGAGAAGCCCAGCACAGTAGCTTATGCCTGCAATCCCAGCCACTCAGGAAGCCGAGGAGTTGGAGGCCAGTCTGAGCACACACACCTCTTCTCTGTCTCAGCAGGTGACGCCCTGTGCCACCCTGGGACTCCAACCACAAGTCATTGCCTGATGCAGCCCCAGACCTTGGACCGGAACCGTGAGCCTAAACAAATGTTTTCTTTAAAACATACCCAATTGGTGGCATTGTGTTATTAGCTACAGAAAATGGAGTAGGGCACAGGTTATCTTGCTAGGGTTTCCATATTTTAAAAATAATGACTTATGTGGCAATATTTGAAAAATCCTGATTTTCACATTAAAAATCTGGATTTCTGGCTTTCTTCGAAAACTTAGAAGATGTGGCAATCTGAGCCTGTGTTCCTGCCTGGCAGAAATTGACTGGAGCAGCTAGCATTTCTTCCTTTAGAGGTGGCTTGGCTCTCCAGTTCGCCACAATCCCCATCACTCCTTAGTGCAGCCGCGGCTCCCTTTACATACTTGCTTTACCTGCTGGACCCTTCCAGACACCCAAGTTTAACCTCTGTTTCCCAATTTCTTGAGAGAGAGCTCGTCCAAGTGCTGTGCACCAGCAGATACTTAGCACGGCTCAAGGAGAGGGCGGGCATGGAAAGTGTGAATGCCAAAGATTGTTGGGTGGGTGGCAGGAAGGGAAGTTCGGGCAGAAGGGTGTTGCTATGAATCCAGTCCTTAGAAATAGCATTCATGAACTTAGATGGTTGATTGAATTTGGCTAGTATTCTGTGCCCTTACCTGTACAGAAATGTCTTTATGTGAATACAAAATAACGCATTTATAAAAATAAAAATAATCTAAGCTGGGCACAGTGGCTTACTTCTGCTACTCAGGAGGCTGAGGCAGGAGGATCCCTTGAGTCCATGAGGTTAAGGCCAGTCTGGGCAATGTAATGAGCCCCTGAGTTTCAAAAACAAAAACAAAAAAATTAATTTAGTGAGAGCACTTACTATGCAGCTGATACTGTTCTAAGGCCTTTATGTTTTAAGTCTACAATAACCTCACATAGTGGGTGTGATGATTTCCTCTGTCTTCAGGACATGGGAATTGAGACACAGGTAAATACAAGGCCGGGGAGCTGGGAAACAGGAAGCTGCGATGACAAAGGGGCAGAATGACCCAAGGCCTGGGCTGGATGGGAGGATGAGTTCTGTCCCTGTCTTCCTCCCTCCCCGAATTAAGGTGGCCCTGCTCCTCTGCTCCGGCCCGGTCCCTGGGGCTGTCCCGTCCCCTGCTGCAGGGAGGAGCACGTCAGGTGGAGGCTGTCATTCTCTGGCCCAGGGTGCAGGCAGTGCCTGCAGGTCTGTTGTTGGGGCTGGTTGATCCCGAGACACGCATGAGTGCCTGGCCAGGGGAGGATGGGCTGGGGTGGGCAGCACAGAAAGCAGTGGTCCTGCTGGCCATGGCCATGCCCAGCAGACAGCCCACAGGTCCTGGGAGTGCAGGGCCCCAGCTGGCCCCAGGCATGAGCTCATTCCGTGTCCCCAGATCTGAGGTCAGCGCCTCGGTGAACCACTCCGAGCATCTGTCTTGCTGCAGTGGAAGATTTTGAGTCCCCTTGCTGTTATTTTGCATTGCTTCTGGGCTCTGTTCCCTCTTATTTCATTTTCATCTGAAATCCTGAGCTCACCGTCCTCAGCAGCTGACGGGGCCATTTATTTCCGAGGCTGCAGCCAGCGCAGGGCTGCAGGCAGCCGACAGCCAGCCGAGGGGAGCGCACTGGGCGTTTGCCGCCTTGTTTTTATCCCTCAGTCAGAGAAGGGAGAACATCTTCATTTGGCAGCAGCAAAGCTGTTGGAGCCTGGGAGGTTCAGCCCTCATCCTCTCTGGCCAGAGACACAGTTTTGTTTTGCGCTGCAGTGCGCCATCCATCGGTTGTTTGTTCTTTGGGTCCCAAAACCTTGAGAGAGTGTGGTCTGTGCTCTGCAATGGTCCTGTCAAAGGCTCCTGGAAGGTCCTGGTAGGGACAACTCCTGCTGACCCAGTTGTCAGACCGGTTGTCAGTGTTCAGATGATGAGCAGAGGCTCGGACAGGGTTGGGGACCTGTGGGGATTACACTGCAAAGACGGGTGTATCCGCCACACAGCCCTTCGTTCCACACCAGCCACCTGGAATGCTCTCCCACCAGCCCCGCACGGGGAGCCCTCTCTTTCCCTTCCAGCCTTAGATGTTCCCTCCTTAGAGAGGCTGCCCCGGACCCAGACACTGCTGTCAAAGGCACCCCAAGGCCCTGAGTGACAGGCACAGCTGCTCTGTCACATGCTTCATTTTCTTGTCTTCAGAGCTCTCATAAGTCCCTGTGATGGCCATAGGGCTTCATCTGTCTTATTCACTGCTTTTTTCAAGAACCCAGAACTTGGGAGTCCTCAGTAATTCTATATGGAAGGAAGGGGTGACCCACCCAGGGGGAACTCAGGGGGCTTCAGGGCACCCTTAAATGAGGAGACTTTTCAGCAGGCAGTGGAGATTTAAATGCCTGTAGGGTCACTTTCATCTGCTTTAGGTAAGACTTTATTTGTGGGGAGAAAATCCACTCCAAATAGTGCTTCCATGACGGATGTCTGGCCCTGTGTCTACTGGTGCCTTTAGAAGCATTTCTGTACCCTATGCCTTGTGGACTAAGCTGTCCCTGCAGAAACCGGAAGTCCCGTTAAGTCTGGTTCTTCTCAATCTGGCTTCTGCAAGGAGAATCCACTGTTGAAAAGTCTAGGGGACAGCTTCCCTGATTCCAGTGCCCATGAGCTTAAAAAATAACTTTAAAATGGCATAGTTTATACACAGTGAAGTGTACAGGTCGTAAGTGAGCAGTTGCATCAGCTTTGACAAATGTCCGCGTCTGAATAACATGGGCACCTGGCCAAATAGGGAACATTTCTGTCGCCCTAGAAAGTCCCCTCTTGCTCCTTCCTATCAAGAGCCCTCTTCCCAGGCCTGGCCACCCAACAGGCAGCCATTGCTCCAATTGCTCTCTTTGTATTTCAGCTTTGGCTCTTCTTAGAATTTCATGTAATGGAAGTATACAGAATGTGCCCTTTTGTGTCTGGCTTGTTTTGTTCAGCATGAGGTTTGACGCCTGCCACTCTTTAGTCACGTGTATCAGTGGTCCATTGCTTTCTCTGCTGAGTCATGTTCCATTGGAAGGATTGGCCACACTTTTTGTGTTCATTCACCTGTTGATGGCTATTTGGGTTATTTCTAGTTATAGGCTACTATGGATGGAACTGCAATGAGTTTTATTTTATTTTATGTTTTGTACTACTAGGGATTAACCCAGGGCCTTTGCACCGAGCCCTTTAAATTTTTTTTCAAGACAGGGTCTCACCAAGTTGCTAAATTGCCTAGGTTGGGCTCAAACTTGATATCTCCCTGCATTAACCTCTCACAGTGCTGATATACGAGTCTTTTTGTAGACACACACACTCATTTTGCTTGGTAAACTTCTAGGAGTGGACTTGCTCGGTAAAAGATCCCAAGTTCTCAAGCACAGTGTTACCCTAGCTCCCTGTCCTGGAGTCTCCTGTCTGTATAGGTGTGGCAGCAGACAGCTTGCCATGGTAACCAGTGCAAGGGCAAAACCCACTGTTATTTGTAGCACTGTGCGCAGTAGCTGACTCATATCGTGTGTTGAACACATGGAAGGGCAGAGGAATGAATCCTGTTTTGACAAATGGTTGTTAGGAGATGATTCTCATGGTGTCTCATGTTTCTGCACATCTTGAGAGCAAAGCTACTACTTGTTTTGCTCTTAGAGGACCCCTTTAAAATGAATGGCCTTGGAAGACAGAGATATGTCTCTCTCTAGACCAAAAAGCTGTCATATTTATTATCCATTATAAACAATCAGTTTTTGATTATTGTTCAGCTTTACAAAGGAAGGAAATTCTGACATATTGTACATATAGGCGAACCTTGAAGACATCATGCTAATGAAGTAAATAAGACACAAAAAGTCAAGCACTGTAAATTCTACTTATAGGAGATACCTAGGGTAATTGTCTTAGTCATTTCTCCATACTGGGACAAAGTAGCTGACAACCTCAGCTTAAAGAAGAGAGGTTTATTTTTGGCTCACAGTTTCAGGGGGTTCATTCCATGGCCAACTGACTCCATGGCAGAAACCTTCAAGGCAGAGCCTACATGGTAGAAGGCCTGACTGAGGAAAGCTGCTCATGGTATGGCGTTCAGGAAGCAGAGAGAAGGGAGGAGCCAGGGTCAGGAGCACACCCTTCCAGGTCATGTGCCCAGTGACCACATCCAATCAGGCCCAACCAGCTAACAGCACGTTCAGCTATGAAGTCATCAGTAGAGGAATCTACCCAGCAGTATAGTCTGCCCTACCTGTCCCATCTACGAATACATGAGCTTTAGGGGGACACTTGAGATCTAAATCCTAACAGAATCAAGTTCATAGAGAGGGAAAAAGGAATGGTGGTGGCCAGTGGTGGGGGAGGGGATAGGGAGTTACTGCTCGGTGGGTGTAGGCTTTTGGTTATTCAAGATGAGAACCTTCCGGAGATCTCTTATTCAGCGACGAGAATGTCCACAACACTTAGAAATAGTTAAGATGGTAAAATTTGTTTTAGAACCATTTATTAGCTCTTTCCTTTTTAAGGTTTCTTATTAGTTATGAAGATTAATGGATTTCATTTTGGCAGATTTGTACATGCGCATAACGGGCTTTGATCATTTCCACCCGCCCACCCCCTTGCTCCAGCCTCCCCCTAATTTCACTTTTTGGGGGAGGGGATTCAATGTGTACACTTTGCTCATATCCATCCCTCCTTCTCTCTTACTCCCCTCCTCTCGTCTAATAATACTCTCCCTTCTACTTTCATGTCATCTCATTTCGATTTCACATATTAGGCAGAACATGTGATACTTGTGCTTCTGAGTCTGGCTCATTTTGTTCAACATGATGGTTTTTAGCTCCATTCATTTTCCTGCAAATGACAGAATTTCATTCTTCCTTGTAAGATGATACATTTTATGTTACATTTTTTTCCACACACGCAAAGAAGATTTGAGCTTCCTGAGCTCAGAGTCTCTCCTGTAATGCCACTAATTCACTGCACAGCTTTTCACCATCCTGAGGGAACTGGGGCTTCGAAAGCTGGTGCAAGAAAATGTTGCTGTGAAAATGTTGCATGAAATTGTTTCTGTGGCTCCTGCTGTTATCCTGAGTCATAAACTCTCCTTTGTCTCTGACCCAGGGGTCTTGTGTCTCCTGCTAGCATTCAGGAAACTGTGGCAGGCCAACTCACTGGCTTCCACATAGGAAGAACCTTATTGTTCACAGTTCCTGACAATAGTGATCTCAGTAATTGTTCCTTGCAGCACTTCTGACAAGTGTCTTTAGTACTTATCTGCCTCATTCAGCTCTAAGCTCTTTTATTCACAGCTGGATTCCCAGAGCAACACAGTACCTGGAACATACAAAATGCTCCATAAATATCTGTAGAAGGAATGACTGGATCAGTGAATAAATGACTGCCCCTTGAACTCGATCCTGCCATTTCTTCCTCAAGAAGGGACCTCCTAGCTCGTGTGGCAGTGCACACCTATAATCCCAGCTGCTTGGGATGCTGAGGCGGGAGGATCACAAGGTGGAGGCCAGCCTGGGTAACTTAGTGAGGCACTGTCTCAAAATGAAATTTTATAAAAGGGCTGGGGGCGTAGCTCAGTGGTAGAGTGCTTGCCAAGCATGTCTGAGGCTCTGGGTTCCATTCCTAGGACCACCACTAATAAACAAATAAAAAGAAGAGACCTGTTAGTGAGCCACCTTTGTTTGTGCCAGGTCAGCTCTAATCTTCCTTGCCACCCTCCTTGCGATTCTCCTGCACAGATGCTGCCCAGAGTGGTTTGGGAAGGAGCAAGGTCCTGCTTCCCTTGATCAGCCAGCTGTGGCTGGTGGTGGCCGGGTGTTGCACTGTTTCCTTTATAGAAGAAGAAAGAAAGAGAGGCTCACACAGGTAAAGGCTCCATGGAGCAGGCTGGGGCCTGGCCACTCACTCTGCAGTCATAGGCAGGTCCAGGTCCTGTGGCTTCTGCCTCTGGATGTCAGGGAGGTGGAACTTGGATGCATCTCCAGGGGTTGACAAGAAGGCCGGTCCACAGCAGTTCATTTGGATCTCCACCCAGCACTGGTTTTAAGTGGGTGTCACCCTGCTGGATGACCCTGGGGATCCCAAGCAGCTGGCTCTGAAGTGCTCAGGGCTGCAGCTGAGCTTGGCTTCCAGTGCTCTCTCGATGCTGTCCGGGACCCAAGGCCCTGATCTCTGGTGCCTGGCCCCCTCTGTGTCCCAGTTAAGCCACCTCTCCTGCCGCACCTCCAGGGTGGGACGTCTGGAAATTTCTGTTCTTCTTTCATACCATTATTATGGCAGAAACTTTATCCTTGGCTGCCCTTGGGACCTTCCCTGTTTATTTTCAAGAGCTGCCTTTAGAAGTAAGAAAAAATTTAAAAAGGAACTTTATCAATTTCTCCTTTCATTTATGCAGAGATGATTTTAATTCTCTTCCACACAATGTGAGTCTCTCTTACTGGGGGAAAGATTATGCAGAAGACAGGGAGAGAGGGCAGCAAAAGCATCAAGTCCATTTAGGAACAGTGGATTAGGTGAGGCAGAATCCGGGCTCCCAGACTGAGGCTTTTCTTAGCATTTCAAGTTACATCCTTGGGCGAATCAATAAATACTTTTTCCTCCCCTCCCCTCCCCCTCCCCCTCCCCCTCCCCCTCCCCCTCCTCCTTCTTCTGCTTTTTTTTGGGTGGCTACTAGGAATAGAACCCAGGAATTGTGTATGCTAGACCACTGAGTGCTCCACCACTGAGCTACATCCCCAGGTCTTTTAAAACAACTGTATTTTTAAATGTTGAGAAGGATCTCACTAAGTTGCCCAGGCTGGTTTTGAATGTGAGATTCTCTTGCCTCAGCCTGCCAGGTAGCTGGGATTATAGTCATCTGCCACCATACCCAGTCAATTCAATGAATATTCATTGAGCACCCACTACGTGCCAAGCACTTTGTTGTCTTGCAGACCCTGGCTATTTAGAAGATGTGCTTTCTTTCGCACGGTAAAGCGAGTCACTCTTAAATTTCCTTTCATGTGGCCTGATGCATCTTTTAGTGAAAAGAAAAAAGATAGCCATCAGCAGCAGTAGTGGTTTCTGCAGCCATTGATCTGCTCACTCATTCATCTTTAAACACACATTTATTGGGCAGTTAATCTGTGCCAAGCCTTCTACCAGACCTTGGGGACATGGCTTTGACTATGACAGGGAAAGATCTCTGCCTTCCAGTACCGGTGTCTGAGACAGGCAGTGAACAAGTGAGCAAGTGTGTCTGTAGTGACAGGTGGTGACAGACACAGGGAGGAACAGGAAGGCGGTGAGGGCGCAAGAGTGACTGGCAGCTCTTTGGGGCTTGTGTGGGAGGACACGTCCAGGGCTGGGGACCCTTAACTCACTGACCGTTGCTCCTGAAGGGCCCAGACTTGAGCCACAGGCCCTAGGCAGAAGGTCTGTCGTGTTCTTTGGTACCAGTGGGAGCTTCATGGTGCCGGGCCACCCTTACCTGCTCCTGCCCACCTGTGTCACCCGGGATGGTCCAGCCCCTGGTCATCCATTGCACCTGGGCCCTGGACCACCCCTGGCTGTCACTCTGGCGAACCTGGCACCCTCTCCTACCAGGGCTTGTACTTGCTCTTCCCTCCATCTGGAAGGGTCTTCTCAAGGTGTCTGCATGGCTTGGATCTTCACTCGTTCTAGGTCTTGGTTCAAATGTCACCTGCATGGCAGTCTTTCTCAGTTGCCCTTTTTAAAATTGTGACAACCCCATTCCTGATTCTCTCTCTCTTCACCCTCCATCCATATTTTCATTGTCCCCTTTAGTTTTTATCATCCCTTGACATACTGTGGTCTTTTCAGTTTTTTTTTTTTTGTACCGAGGATTGAACTCAGGACCTTATGCTTGTGAGACAGGCAGCCGAACCACTGAGCTAAATCCTCGGCCATACTGTGTAATTTGACAAGCCGTTAATATGCTTAGGTTGGAAGGCAAGAGGGAAGGGAACGATCACTGGAACCCGAGGGAGGATCTGTCTTCAGAGATCCAGGAAGCCCCTTGTAGCCACTCCCCTCCCTCCCTCTGACCTTGCGGAGGCTCCTCCTTGGCAAAGCCCAATCAGGAGATGAAGCAGGTACAAATCAGGCTCCAAGGACACAGAGAAGGAAGGAGGAAGTGATCTCAATGGGAGCGGCCTCCAATCTGTGTTCTTTGGAGCCCTAGAATTGTTTGAAAGAGTTTTGGAGCCATGGTAGTGGGCAAGAGGAGACTGTGACCACTCCACCATTTCCACAAATATGTATAAGGTGGAAGGAAACACAAGACCTGAATTTGAATTTCTGCTCTGCCGCTTATCAGCTGGGTGGCTTTGGAAGTCACTGTGCCCTCTGAGCCCAGGTACTCATCTGTTCAATGGAGCTATAAATCTCTGCTCTGCACCCCCTCCAAATGGTGAAGATTTGATAAGTGTGTAGAAGAGCTTTCTAAACGGCAGAGTTCTGGACCAAATTGGTTGTTTTAGTCCCAGCAACCAGCTCACATTTCCATTGTTGGTTCAGAATTCCAGGCCTATATGCAAATGTGTTTCTGGTCCCCATGGGACATGGGAATGACAGATGTTTTCAGCCCAACCCACCCAACTTAAATTGGTTCCCAATGGAAAAATCCATAGCATTCTTAAGGCCCCAGGGCAGACAGCAGCTCTGGTACCCATCAATGCACAGGAGCCCAGTGTCTGCATGGGGCCCATTCACAAGACCTTGAGCCCAGTTTATTTGATGCTTTAAGTGAGTATTGCTTTTCCTTCCTCCCTCACTTCAGTCACAGGGGCACCTCTCCGGAGAGCAGGGGGCACAGCAGGGAGGTGGGCAGGGCTGGGGCTTTCCTGGAAGCTGTGGGGAGCTGCAGTGTGGGGCAGCTGCAGCACCTGTCTGTTCAGGGGCTTATGCACCATTCTTAGTAGCTTCCATAACCCTCCTTCTCCAACCTGGCTGGAGCTCTGTGGTCCTGGCTCCGGGGAGAGCAGAGAACCATGCCTGAGTTGCCAAGGGATTTAGCTGCAGAGGGTACATCTCTTTAGCAGTCTCAGCCACTACCCAGTGTGAAGTTGCCCATGGGCATGGCTTTTCCTGTTGGGGTATTTGGCATTCATAAGTTGCATACAGCGCCTTGGACCACATGCAGGAGTAAGAGCTGTTGCCTGCTCTCAGTCTCTGGCCTGGACAGTGAGTCAAGAATCCTGATTGTGGCCCTGGGATTTAGCTCAGTGGTTCTGCCACCTGCCTCACAAGCGCAAGGACCCGAGTTCGAGCCATGGTACCCAAAAAAAATAGTCATAAGAATCCTGTTTGTTTTGGAGAGTGGAGAACACAGTCAGCCCCAGCCTGCTTGTTCCTCACTGGGCAGCTTTGAGCCCCTCCTCTTTCCAGCCGGGGAGCCCTGTAGCTCTCTGACCACACTCTAGCTGGGGCAAGATGGCCTGTATACTCACCTCAGCTCTGCCACTCCTGTCTTTCATGTCTTTGGACAAGTTGCTTCCTCTTCTGTGCCTCAGTTTACCCATTAGTAAAGTGAGAAATTCGAACTTCAATATGTGATATTTCTTCCATTTCAAACTCCTTGTGTTTCCAGGGTGAGGTTCTTCAACCTGAGTACCACTGACATTTGAGGGGAGGAGCCTCAGCTGTGGGGCGTCCAGAGTGCCACTGGACAGATGCTGCTAGCACCCACACCTGTCGGGACAGACCAAGATGCCTCTCATGAAAGAAAAGGCAAAACTCCCCTGGGGAGCAAAACTGCCCTGGTGACAAGCTCCGAAGATTTTGCAGGTGGTGGGAAATGTTTCCTGTGAATGTTACTCTGCAGGGTTGCGGAAGTGCTGACTGTCTACCGTGTGCCACATGCTGGGGACAGACAGACATTTCCCTGCCCACCAAAAGCTCACATTCTGGGGGGCTTAGGGAGAGGGAGACAGTATTCACGTGAACACATCCAAAAACCAAGATAACTTCCAGTACCACCTTTAAAAGGTGATACGATGTAGTCCTTCATGGCAGCTAGTTTCCTTTCTTTTCCCCCCTTTTTTCTTTTTTTGCGGTACTGGGAGTTAAACCCAGGGCCTTTGCATTAAGCTACATAGCTACGTTCCTAATTTTGGTTTTTTTGGTACCAGGGTTCGAACTCAGGACCTTGAGCTTTCGAGGCAGGCATGGTGCCACTGAGCTAAATTCCCAGCCCCTACATTCCCAATTTTTGAGACAGGGTCTTGCTAAGGAGACTAGGCTGCGCTTGAACTCCGGATCCTCCTGCCTCAGTCTTCTGTAACAGTTTTGAAAGTTAATGCACTAAATATTAAGTAATTTATCCAGAGCATATAAGTAATATGTTTAGAGATATGAATAGATTTTTTTTTTGCTGTAAGATAGAGGACATATGGGGAGAATCCTTTGTATTCCCAACCCTTGTTACATTCAGTACAGTGAGAATATGATCTCTATTACTAGAAGACTGTGTTAATTTCTTGAGGCTACAGGAAAAAGCACCACAACCTGGGAGGCCTAAAACAACAGAAAGGGATCTGGTTCTAGACATCACAGGTTCAAGGTCACACACCCTCTGACGTCCCTGGTGTTCCTTGATGTTTCTGCTCCTGGTGTTCCTTGGCTTGTGGCAGGCCTCCACCTTCTTCCTGTGTCTGTGACCCCCTCTCATTCCTCTTACAAGGACGTCTTTTTAACCTGGCTCCATCTACAAAGACCCTCTTTCCAGATAAGGTCACAGTCACAGGGACTGGAGCATATCTTTTCAGGGGACACAGCTCAAACCAGTGTAAGGGCCAAGTCGGCTGAATCAGTCACGGTCAAGGGGAGATGAAATGAAGTCCTGCTGCTTCTGTGAGGGTGACCGCTGAGCTTGGTTTTGGATGTAACAAGCCAGGGAAGAGATGCCTGTGCCCAGCAGGCCCAGTCTCAAATCCCAGTTCCTCAGTCACAGCTGCTCCTTTGCATTTGCCAGCTCTGTCCCTTCCACCTCCACGGACTTCTTCCGGGAGACCCATTGCTGAGCCTAAGCTGGGCACTGGCTGGAGGAGACACTGTGCCCAGGTCTTTTGAAACGTGTGCTGCCCACAGCCCCTCTGCACCCCTCAGTTCACTCAGTTCCCTTCTGCCCAAGAGTCATGATCTCCTGGCCTCCTTCCCAGGTCTCCTCACCCCTCGTTCTCACAGTGGCCCCTGGGCATCTGTAACTGCTGAGCCCACCTTTCTCCACTCCGCTGGGCTCCAGCTACCGCTTCCCCTAAGGAATTTTTTCCTACATTCATCTCTTTTCCACCTTCTGCACTTTTTTTCTTTCAACATTAAAAGGAAAAACTTGGCCTCTACTCCACCAACCCCCTCCCTGGTTGTGAGCTTCTCTGGACAGA
Organism: Heterocephalus glaber; assembly: GCF_053883595.1. Classification (NCBI taxonomy): domain Eukaryota; kingdom Metazoa; phylum Chordata; class Mammalia; order Rodentia; family Bathyergidae; genus Heterocephalus; species Heterocephalus glaber. The sequence continues at coordinate 17,976,331 of NW_028258410.1, read as the reverse complement.
TAGCAACATCTGTGGAACTGAACATTCCTGTGTCTCTGCTCCCTTCCCTGACAGTTGTTTGAACAGCTCCGCCAAATCTGCTCAAGAGAACCAAAACCAGTCCCCACCCTGCTGAGCCCAGGGCTCCATTCCCACTCACCCATGCATTCCAGCTCCCAGCAGCACTGGACGAAATTGATCACAACCTGGAAATACGTTCTTCTCCACTTGGGGAGCACAGACTCTCCTGGCTTCATACTTGCTCTCTGACTGCTCCTACTCTGCCTTCTTGGCTGGCTCCTCCTGTTCCTTTTTCTTCTGAGTACTGGAGGAACCCAGGCCTCAGTCCTTGGCTTCTCTCCGCACTGATATTGGTATATATCCCCCAGTGATCAGATTCAGCCCCCAGTCTTAGAAATACCATCTACGATTGGGTGAATCCTACATTTATATCTCCAACATTGATTTTTCTTTTTCTAAAGACTCATTTATCTAATTCCCTATTCAACAACTCCACTTAGAGACCACCCTTCCCCAGGCTATGCTGGCGTCATCCTCCTTGCCTCTTCCTGGCCCTGGTGTTATCAGTCTGAAGTCCCAGGAGTCACCCCTTAATTCTTCTGCTGCCCTGGACCTCACATCCAGCCCACCAGCCAGTCACATCGGTTCTTCCTTCAAAACAAATCTCGAAGCCAACTTCTCACCTCCGCACTGCCCTCCCCTGATCTGGGCCACTGTCCATCGTGTCCAACCTGGAGGGAGGTAGCAGCCTTTAAGCTGGGCTCCCTGCTGTCATACTTGCCTTGTACAAGCCCTTCTCCTCTCTGCAGCTAGAGGGGTCTTTTGAGGACACCCTCCTTCGGTGGCCTCCTACTGCTTTTTGGAAAAAAAGAAAGAAAAGTTTCCTTCCCAGGTGTCTGGCAAGGCTCCTGTCTATCTGCCTAGCCTCATTTCTTGTCACTCCGGGCTTGGATTGGACACCACACTGAGCCACTGTCCTCCCTTGAACAGGCAGCTACTTTTAGTGTCCCCCTCCATCTTGTCACTCTTTTCTATTCTTCATGTTTCAGCTCAGAAGTCACCTTCCCTGAGCCTTTCCTGGTGAGTGACTTCTTATCCCTTCTGGTGGCTTCTTTGATCTCTGTTGTGACGAGATATTCCAGATTCTTCTTGTACATGTCCCACCCCAGGCTCGAAACTGTCACTTCTCTAAGTGCCCCAGGATATGGCATGTAGGGACCATAATCTAGGCAGAAGGGTGCTTATAGCAACTAGGTTTATCTTCATTTCCAGGTCTTTCCAGAGCACAGAGGTAGAAATATGTATAAAATAAATCAGTTTCATACTTCAAATTCAGAACTATAGGGTTTTATTTGGCCTCACTGATTTCACATTGTCTTCTTTCCCTGTGCCCCAGTTCCCTGTCTTGTCAACAGAAACACAATGTCTCACCTTCTCTGTCCCATCCCACACACAACCGTCGGAGAACGACAACATCAGCGGCACTGTCAGCTGCATGAACACTAGGAGCAGCTTGAGATGAGTGTGCCACCCTTTTCCCTTAGAATAGAATCAGTCAGTATACTATAGTGTAGTTACCTAGTGTTCCTCCTCTCTGTAAGGTCAGGCCACTAACAGCAGACTCAGGGCCTTTCATTTCACTGTTTTCATTTTGGAGCATTGCTCTAAAAATTAACTTTGTCTATAATCAGGTGAGATATCTGTCTGGTTCCTGTGGCAGACTGAATAATGCCCCCAAAGATGTCCAAAATCTAGTCTCAGTGACCTGTGATTATGTCACCAGCCACGGCAAAAGGAATTCCGGAGATACAAATATGTATTGGGATTTTTTTTTTTCTTTTTTGGTGCTGGGGATTGACCCTAGTGCTTTCACACTGAACTACATTCCCAGCCTTTTAAAAAAATCTTGAGCAGGGTCTTGGTAGGTCATTAAATTGCCCAGGCTGGAATCATTCTAGTTTAGCCTCCTGGAGTGCAGGATTGCAGGTGTGTGTCACCACTCCCAGGCCACGTTAAGAATCTTGAGATGGGAAAGTGATCCTTGATAACCTGGGTGGGCCCAATGTCACCATAAAGGTTCCTGTAAGAAGGAGACAGCGGGATTAGAGTCAGAGGGAAAATTGTGGCAGCAGAAGCCCAGGCTGGGGAGGAGACGATGCACTCTGATAGCTTTGAGGATAGATGAAGAAGCCACAAGCCCAGGGAGGCAGGTGGCCTCTAGGATCTGGGGAAAGCTAGGAAGGGATTCTCTCACAGCACCTCCAGCAGGAGCATGGCCCTGCCAGCACATTACTTTTCAGACGGTCCCTGACTTATGATGGTCTGAGGTGTGATCTAAGTTTACAGTGTTGTGGAAGTATATCCACCCATATAACTGTTCTGTTGTTCACTTTCAGTACAGGGTTCAATAATTACTTGAGGTATGCAGCACCTTGTTATAAAATAGGCTTTGTGTATGATTTTTCCCAACTGGAAGCTAGTATGTGTTCATGTTAATGTGTGCCCATGTTTGGGGTACAGCTATCTGCAGGAGACTAGGCTGCCCACTGGGGCTATCACTCTATGGTAGATGGGGTCAACGGGATGGAAATTCTGCACTTTATTGTTCTCTTCTAAGGCACCTCACTCTGCAAAGAACTTAGTCTTTCACTGGCCACAGAGATGAACTGTAACAGATCTAAGCCCAGCATGCCCACACCCTTGTGCTAGACACTGGCTCTTCTAGCTTCCCTTGCAGCTAGAGGTTGCCATGTGATGCAGTTCTGGACAGTACGATGGGAGAGGAAATGTGTTTGGGCCTTTTGGAAAAGAGATTGATCCCTGGACGAGGCATTCTGGAGCACCTCCTGGCTAATATCAACCCTGGTAGCTTTCCTGCTTGAGGCACCCATGGGAGGACATGATATGTATGGTTGTGGCAGCCATTTTGTAACCAGCGAGAAAGTCAGGAGAACTCCAGAGATGCCTGATGTTGGTGAACCTCTGAATGAATGCTGGAATCATTTACCTCCAAACTTATTTTTAAATAAGCCACAAAATTTCTTAGAGTTTAAACCATACTTGATATACTTGGGGAGACTTAACCTCTCTCTGTCTTACTTTTATGTAAGGAAAGAATAAATATTGCATATGATTGTGGTGATTTAATGAGATGATATATGTAAAACATTTGACTAAGTGCTTGGCATTTAATAAATATTCAATGGTATGTTAAAGATATTTTGTTATTGTCTCTATGAGCTGAATTAATCAGGAATGATACTGTCTTACAGTAGATGTCTTTAGTTGATTGTTCACTCAGTTATCCACCAAATAAGTATTACAGCATGCTATGTTAAGACACTGGAAATGATAACTGTATTAAAAAAGCACAATTGGACAGGAGCAATACCTAAGATATTTTCTATCAGGCTTCATCAAAATTTCCTTTTTAAGAGTTTTATTTTATAAACTTTATAGGATTTTGTATTCCATTTACCTCATGCATGTAGTAATAGTACAATATATGTACTATTATTGACTTAAAGGTTTTGTTAAAACCAACTCTTTTTGTTAAATACATTTATTTCAAAGGAAACTTTTTATCAATATCATAAGTGAAAGCCAATATCACTCACCATAAACAAAAATAGATAAAATATAAATGCACCCAAAGATAGTCTATTATCATTAAATTAAAATGACATATTCACTGTGTATGACCGAAAATAATCTTGCAACCAAAAGCTGCAATAATAATACTAAGTAAAAAAACTTTTAGAGTTTGAAATCTCCTAAGATTCATAAATACTGTAATGGGTCTTGACAGAGAAGTTAGACATAAATAATATGATTATTACACTTAATTATTCCTCAATAGTTCATCATACTTAGTGGAAAATATGATGTATAGTATGAGTTTCTGGTTGACAATTTTTCCCTCTCCATCTTAAGTTTATAAGACAGTTCTCTATTGTAACGCCTAGAATATTTTACTGTAACGATAGGAATCCAATAATGCCTTCCAACGGTAATTTATTCTGCATTTGATGTTATTATTTCCTTTTCTTTCTTTTTCAGTACTGGGGAATGAATCCAGGATCTTCACCCTGACTTACATCCCCAGCCCCTTTTATTTTTTATTTTGAGACAGAGACTCACTAAAGCTCAGGCTGAGCTCAAACTTTCAATCCTCCTGCCTCAACCTTCTAGAATATTGGAATTACAGGCATGCACCACCATGCCTGGCTATTTACTTAACGTTTGCACACTGTGGATTTTCTGAAAAATAATATTACTGAACCAACCTGTTTGGGCCCAATGTTATAAGCTGTTTCTCTTTCTTGTTCTAGAACACACTTCATGCTGCAGTTTCTTGCAAAATTTAGCAAAAAACCCCAACACATTTCAAATCAAAAAGATTCCTCTCCCACCCCTGCCCAGCACATACATACAATTTCAAGAACATAGGTATAATAAGTTGCCCTCAAATAAACCCAAGCCTAAGTTATGCAGGCTTTTGGGAATACATCACCTGTGGATGATTTCATGATTGTCAGTTGAAAACATGGTGGGAAGGAGTAAGATTTTCAGAAAGGAATCAACAGCCTTGTCGCCAGTCATCTCAGGGAAAGGGCTATGAAGTGAGGTGGGGCAGAATCCATGACAGGGCTATTTGGAAAGAGCAGCATTGGATACAAGTGAGACTGAAAGGACAGTGTAAACCATTTGAGTGGGATGGTCCTTAAGGATATGAATGGATTGGGCAACATACAGAATGGAAGAAAACATGTGCAAGTATATCTCTGATAAAGGGTTAATTGTTAGACTATACAGACACCACCTACAGTTCAATAACAGCACAGAACCTGATTAAAAATAAGCAAAGAACTTAAATAGAGATTTCTCCTAAGATATACAAATACCTGGGCTGGGGATTTAGCTCAGTGGTTCCGCTGCCTACCTCCCAAGCGCAAGGTCCTGAGTTCGATCCCCGGTACCCCCCCCCAAAAGATATACAAATACCCAACAAACACATGAAGAAATGCTTAGGATTACTGGTTGCCAGAGAACTCAAAAGCAGAACCAAAATGAGATATTACTTCATACCGATTAGGATGGTGTCTTAGTTACTTTCTTGTGGTGGGATCAAAATACTGGACACCCACAAGTTAAAGCAAGAAAGATTTATTTAAGCTCACATTTTGTAAAGATTTCAGTCCATGCTTGGCTGAATTCTAGGCAGGGCTGCATGGCAAAGGGGCATGGCAGAGGAGAAACAGTCCATGGCAGGGTAGGCAGGAAGCAATAAGCCTCCCTCCCTTTCCCTTTTGTTCCATCCAGGGTACAAGCCTATTGGGTTGTGCCATTCATATCCAGAACTATGCTAAACCAATCAGTGGACTAATTTAGTTATTACACACCCTTAATCTATATTCACATACCCTAGATACAGCTACCTACAAAAACCCCCACCTATGATTATATGAGACTTGGGGGGGAACATCTAGATACAAACCATAACAGATGGCTACTGTGAAAATGAACAAACATAAAGTCACAAGTGTGGGTGCAAATGTGGAAAAACTGGAACCCTGTGCAATGTAGTGGGACTATAAAATGGTCAGCTTATTTTCCTCCCCATGGAGTCAGCACTGGGAGGTATTGTCTCTACCTCTCATTCACTGTTGGATGATTTGGCAAACTGTCTTTGTTTAGAAGATTTCCCTGGGATTTGGGGCTCATATGTTTCTGGTATGATCCTTTCCCCTGAACTTATCTGAACTATTCCAGTTGGTCCCTGATGGTGTCTTTTACCCTGAACCAAATGCATCCTTCAGGATGCTAGCAGATCCTTCTGCCTAAATCGCAGCTTGGGCTCTGCCTCTGTATTTCCTCTTGTTTCAGATTTACATCCAAGGTTCTCTACAATATGATTCTGACCTCCTTCCTTCCGACTGAGCACACACACTGCTCCCAGGACTCAGCCCCTCTTTCTTGTTTTTCCCTTGCCCTCAGCATTTCCCCTTCCTGGATAACCTTCTCTCTCTCAGTTGTACCCATCCTTCAAGGTTGAGCTCAACCCAGACCTCTTGCCTGTGTCCTGCTTTGGGGGAGTCTCATCACTGCCTCACTGGGCAATGGTCAGTGATCATTGTATATATCTGAGTGTTTCCCAGCTAGGTCCAGGTGGCTCCTTGGTACATTCCTGCATATCTTGTCATGATTGCAGGATTGGCCCTGGAGTGACAATGGGGGAAAAACAGGTAATGTGAGCAGCCAGCCACAAGTCTAGCTGAGGTATTGCAGGAAGTGACAAACATCCAGAGAGGGCATGGCATTCTTGGGGAGGAGTGGGGCTGAAGGACACTGCTCCTCTGCCCAGCAGTTGTTGCTAGGAGAGAACATGCCCAGTTCTCCTACAGCCTGCATTTCCCCAAGAGAAGCCTAAGGTCTTCTTTATGGGAAACCTCACTGAGTGGTCATCTGGTCCTCAGTTTGCCTGTGTAGACAACCTGGCCTGCCACCTGCCCCCTAAATTCATGGTTGATTGAACAACTGTGTGATTGAGTAGTTCAAAAATGAAAGCTAGATTGCACTGCTCTGCAGTGTTACACCACTGCTTTATTGGTATGTTTTCACCAAAATGTCTCAATTTGGCAGCAATGGTGGGCAAACTGTGTGGGATGCTTATTTCAGGTCTGGCCTTGTTCTAGGTACTTTAGGTTAGTGTGCTCCTTTCTCCATCCTAACTGCCCGTGAAGCAGGCACTGCTGCATTCCTGCCAGGATGAAAGGGTCTGAGCAGGGTGACATGGCTGGCACCTGGGGTCTGATGCTACAGCCCACTCTCTTTGCCACCACAGCAGGACATTTTTTGAGATTCTGGTGCGTTCTTTCCAGATGGCTTTCAGGCTTCCCTCAAAGTACCTTGGGATGAGGGTAGGAATTAGGTAAAGATGAGGCTGAGGCATGGAGACACACCCCAGGAGCACAGGCAGCAGGTGAGCCATCTTCCTTCTGCTCCGTGTCTGTGACTAAGTTGGTTTTTCTGAGTCTGTTGCTGCTGAGAGTGACTTAGGCATGTGGATTCCTCAGGCTTGCTCACACATGCCAGCAAGCAGGGACCTCAAAGATGGGAGTTGGGAAGGGTAAGGTGAGCACAATTAACCGCCATTAGAGGGTCTCACCGGCTGGCTGAAGTGACAGGAAAGTGAGAAGAATTAATTAGGCTGGATAGGAAAACAGGCCTGGGGATTGCTGCTGTCCCAGAGGCAAATGGTCCTCGAGACAAATACAGTTGAGTCCTGTCCACTGCCTCATATCAGATGGGATATGACTGTTCCCTTGGTCATTTTTACTTTGGGGAAGAGCCAGAAGTCACTCGATGCCAGATAGATTCAGCAAATAAGGTGCATGAAGACACACCACCGTTATCTGATGCACATTCGACATAAATTGCTGTAAACATTTTGAATTGATTCAGGACAGGAGGCAGCCATGACAGTGCAATTAATGACACTGATGAAAGAGGACTTCCAGAACTGCTTCAGAAAGTGGCAAGAATGATGGGATAAGTGTGTTTGAACAGGGAGGAGTATTTAGAGGGGGATTAATGGCATTATCTGTGTCTTCTACTATAATATGTTTTTTCTTTTTGTCATACCTGGGATCGAACTCGGGTCCTTGTGCTTGCAAAAATTTAAACAGGGGCCAGGGATTTGGCTCAGTGGTTCCGCTGCCTGATTTGCAAGCACAAGGTCCCGAGTTTGATCCCCGGTACCAAAAAAAACAAAACAAAAAATTTAAACATTCACTGTATCTTTTAATCACACCACATATTCCCAGGACTTTTAAACTGTAGTAAGAAATTTATGTGCATATGATATAATGTATAACCCCAGATGGTGTCCTACTGTACAGATTTTCTCTAACCTCCTCTTTTACAAAAGTTCATATATTAACGCAGGCAGACACAACTCATACTTTGTTGTTGTGCTGCTAGTGGTAAAACGGGCAAAAAGTTTATCATTTTAATCATACAATACAGTGGCATTAAGCACATTCTCATGGCTGTGCATCTATTGAACTTTAATCTTCCCAGACTGAGATTCGACCCAGTAAAAATTAATACTCTCCCTTCTCGCTCCCCCCCTGCTCCTGGCAGCCACCATTTGGCCTTCTGTCTATGAACTTGATTACTCTAGGAGCCTCAGATAAGTGGAATCCACAGCATCTGTCTTTTTGTGATTGCTTTAGCGTAATGTTCTCAAGTTTCATCCATATGTAGAATGTGTCAGAATTTCCTCCCCTTTTAAGGCTGAATAACATTTCATATTGTATTATATTATATTATATACCACATTATATGTGGTATATATTATTGGTATACATTGGTGTATGTGCCACATATATTGGTATATATGTATTATATACCACATTTTGCATATCCATTCATCTGTTGATGGGTACATGGCCTGTTTCTACCTTTTGGATATTGTGAATAATTCTGCCATGAAAATTGCTCTTGAGATCCTGCTTTTATTTCTTTTGGGCATGCATGCGGAAGTGGGACTGGTAGATCATGTGGTTAATTTCATGTTTAACTTGTTGGGGAGCTGCTCTGCCATTTTCCTCATCTCATTCTTTTACCTTACTATACAGTACTCCGTTCTACTTGGCTTCCCTTGCGAGCAGCCTGCAGAGTATCACGATTGCTGAGCCCTCTTTCAGATGCTGGAGGTCTATTGCTTTTATTTCTTTTTGTAGTACTGGGGATCTAAACCAAGGCCTTTCCACTGAGCTGCATGCCCAACCCTTATGGAAATTATTATTCTTTTTTTAAATTTTGAGACCCTAATTTGCTAAGTTGTCCAGGTTGGGCTCAAACTCTCCATCCTCCTGCCTCAGCTTCCCACAGTGGTGGGATTACAGTTGTGTGCCACCATGCCAGCTTATGTGTTGCCTTTCTGAATCCTCTCAAAAGTCCTGTGAGCCACACACTAGGGTTATTTATATCTAATGGGAGAAGAAAACAGACTTGGGAGTTTAAGCTGCTTGCCCCATGCGCTTGGTTCTAAGCCGAGCAGTTGGGCTGCAGCCTCCTGCTTCTGTTGCTCATGCTGGCGGAGCAACCACAGTGGGGTCTTAGCTCCCAGTGAAGGTGTCACCTGGCTCCAGGAGCCCTGTCTTCACCTGTCTTTCCCAGGGCTCCTGGTGCACAGCAGGTGTGAGGCAGTGTTCTCGATCCTTCCTCCAGTTACTCTCTGCAAGTCAACTGCAGACTGTTTCCAGGAAAGAAGGGTCAGGAATTTCTAATCACCAGTGGAGGCGGCTGATGGAAAAGGAATCTGGTAGAAACCATCTTTCTGTTTGTGAAAAAGGAAGGGTGAAACAGGCAGCCCAAGAGGCAGGGTGCACCAGATCCTCATGTCTACAGGGCAGAGACGAGTAACTCATATTGAAGATGTAGCAATACCTCTGGGTACCAGACTCCATAGCAACATGGGCAGGTCCCCAGTGTCTGAGCTCAAAGACAGAGGCAGGCAAAACATAGCGAGGAGAAAGTGTGTCACCTTCTCAGGCCAAGTCATCTGAGAGGATGCTCGATGCTCACATGCGTGTGTGCACCAGTGTGGATTTCATTGAGTGCGTGCTTGCTCTGAGTCTGTGGCTAAGTCAGTGGTAGTATCCGGACAGTTTTTCTAAAGGAGCAGATTGTATGAGTTATCTCTTGCTGCATAACAGATGACCCAAACAGCAGCTTAAATCCACAGGTGTTGTCATCTCGCTGTTCCTGAGGGTCATGGCTTGGCTGAGTGCCACCATTACATGGGCTGCCAGCAGGCTGGGGCCTCATAGGGATTCTCTGCCAGGGGATCCACTTCCAAACTCATCCATGTGGCCATTGGCAAGATTCTGATCCTTGCAGGCCACCAGTGTGAGGCTGCCCTCCTCCGTGTCTCGAAGGCCTCTCCGTGGGGCAGCTCACGCCCTGGCAGCTGCCTTCCGCCCAATCAAGTGTGCTAGAGAGAGCCAGACAGTGAGCAGGCTGGGCAGAATCTGGTGGTCTGGTTTCCAATGCCCAGTTTATCACCTCTGCTATACTTGATTTGTTAGAAGAGTCCAGCTCACCTTCCGGAGGAGGGGGTTCCAGGAGGGTTTGAGCCCCAGGACGGGGGATCTTCCAGGGACATCAAGAGGCTTCCTGCCACGCTGTAAATACTGTCGGGGCAGTACTTACAGGTGACCAGGAGCTAATCAGGTGAAGCAAGGTGAATAGGTCCCAGGCAGAGAGAAGCCAGCAAGCACAGCACAGCCAGGGAAGAAAGCATGCTGCCTGGGGAGGACCAGGTGCCCCGTGGTTGCTGTGTAGGGATGTGTGTGTGTGTGTGTGTGTGTATTTGTGTGTGCAAACACACACATGGAGTTATGGGAGACTGGAGAAGAGAGGCGAACCTGGAGCATGCCTTCGCCTGGAAAGAGAGAACAAACGATCCTGGGTGAGAGTGGAAATGTCTCGATGTAACACTGATGCCCCAGCACACCGTGGCCCTGCAGGTTGCAGCCCTGTGGAACATCTGTGGGGTAAAATTTCTTGAGGCGAAGGGTGATGAGGAGAGACTATCTAAAAGGCTGGGCGGGCTGGGCTGGCGATGGGAAGAAGGTAGGGAAATGCTGTGGAGAAGTCGGGAACCGTTTATTGGCACTTCTGATGTGGTAGACACGGGCTGGGTGTCGCACATCTCTGTGCCGTTCGCTCCTGCTGCACCCTGCATTGCCTCTTGGTCGCAGTGGTCTCTCTGGTCGGTGTAGGGTGTGGTCCCACCCTGGGGAGGCAGTGGGAAGCTGCTGAAGGGTTATGGCAGTGACGTGGATCAGGGAAACCCACATCTTCCTGCGCTGATTGTCTAGGTCCAGTGAGGCCCGCCCAGGGCCAGGCCGTCTGGATCATGCAGCCGAGACCTTGGAAGGCTCCGAGGAGTTGAACTAAGGTCAGAGGCAGAAACCCCCAGCCCTCAGCCTCCTTCCACGGCAGCTTTCTGAAGAGGCGTGGGCCTCAGGAGCCAGAGGGGCTGTGAGGCCAGGGCAGGGCCCCTGAACCATCTTCCCGGGAGGGTAGCAGACTGAGCTCAGATGGTCACCGATCATGATCATGCCTGCCACCACCTGTAGCCCCAAATAAAGGCCGCTTGGGAGGCCAGTGCTGCTCATTCCTTATGATCAGAGTGGAGGAAAACATTCTGGACTCAGCCCTACATTGGTAATTAAAGGAACTCTATCGCCAGCAAGGAGCCATCAATGGCCTTCCAGAAAAAGGAAAAAGATAATTGAAATAGTCTTCCTCCCTTCAGTCTCCTTCTCTTCATATGGAAATAGCTGAAGCTGTGTGACCAGCCTTGCTCTGCTGGTATCTGCTCTATCAAAAGCCTGGACTCCCTCCCTCCCTCCCAGGAACACCAGAACATGGGCCTCCCCAAAAGCAGGATGTTAGCTGGGTGTGGTGGCGCCCACCGGTAATCTAAGCGCAGAGCAAGGATTGACAGCCGCTGTCCAGGTCCAGGCAGGGAGGGAGGCAAGCGGGGCCTGGCAAGATGCCAAAGTGGGCTGTGGTCTAAGCCTGTCCAGCATCAGCCTGGAGGGTGGAGCACGGGCTGGGGGGCAGGGTCTGGGTGGGAACTGCACTTGTGCATTGTACAGGGCTGGTCTTACTTTGAGGACCAGAGTCGGCACCTCCATTCGAACTATTTGTTGCTCCTGGAGAGGAAGTGGGGCTCCCTTTTGGAAAAAGGTGATTTGTTAGAGGAGGGGCAGGGAGGAGCCACGAGAAGCCAGACTCACACCCACAGTAGGGAAGAGTGGGCACACACCTGGTACAGGGGTCCCAGCAGGCTCCCCCACACCTGTTCCTCAGACCAAAATGGCAGAGCCATGCTGCCCTTCCTGCTCTTTCTAAGCAGCCTTCTGTGGCATCACGGCCTGTGATGGGGCAGTAGTTGGCAGATGACTTCTTTTCATATCCACATCCTGGGCACAGCCAGGCAGTGGAAATGAGAAGGTCCCGTCTTTTGCACAATCCCTCCTGTCTTTTGGGAGAAATAAAAGCAGCCAGAACTTTGCCCATACAGAGGCCAGAGAGATGAAAGGCCTGGGCTTAGTGATGTGGAGAAATTACTGTGAAAAGCACATTACCTTACAGCAAGGGAGAGGATGTTACCAGGCTGTCCCCAGGGAAGCGTGGGCCCTGGGCAACTCATCAGAAGACTTCCCAGAGGTGTGAGCAGGCTGCTGCTCTGTGCTGGAGGTTGAGCGGTTTCAGTTCACGAGATTTGGGGCAACTCAGTTCTGTCCTTGCAGATGAAATGGATGGGTGTTAGAGTCCGGCAGGTGGAGTCTCTTTGGTTAGAGATGTGATAGCAATGAGCTAGAAGAAAGTGTCTTGGGGCTGGCAGTGGGAGGAGGAGGACCTGTGGAATCAGAGGAAAGGCAGAGCTGAGAGAAGCTAGAGACCTGAGCAGCACATAGAGCCAGCAGTCCTCAAATCAGCCAGAGTAGCTTGGAAGCAGCTGAGCCTTGTAATTGGGGCATGGAGTAGGTAGGACATTGTGGAGCAAATGCTTGAAATGGGAGTTGTCTGTAAACGCATTTTTCTATCTACTCATCCATCCACCTATCCACCTAACTACCCACCTTCTAATCCCTCCTCTCATCCACCTGCCCATCCATTTACCAGTACATCTGTCCATCCATGCATCCATGCATCCATCCACCCTCCAATCTGTCCATCTACCTGACTCATCATCCATTTACCCACCCATTCCTCACCATTTCTTACATTCACATGGAATGAATTAAAATAGAACGAAAGCATAAAAGCCTTATACCTTACACACTTGTTTTCCTCCATAGGGAAAAAGTTCCTAGTATCTGTAATTCCTTCCAGGAATATTTTGTGCATACAGAAGTGTTCCTGTATACCCGAATGGTAGCCAACAGTTCTCTACTCTGTGCCTTGATCTCTTAGCATATCTTACAAACCCAAGTTGCATTTTTGTGGCAGCTTTGGCAAGTGTACCGTGGGCCACGCATGTTTCAGGAAGCTGGGCAAGGGTGGGTAGCTGTGGACCAGGCTTTGAGAAGTTCTCATGAGTGGCTTCACAGAAACCAAACATCTGTTTCTTCACTTTGTGTCTGAGTAGAGACAGGTGGATTTTGGTTTGTCTGCAGGGCTTGGGTTATAAATTGTTTTCTTTCCTGCTTCTCCAATCCCCAGTGTAAGTTAACAGGATATTTTCCACTGCTGTTGCTAAGTACCCAGTTTTTCACAGCAGAACTATTAATGATTTACCTGTTGTTATTGTACCAATGCTTACACCTACCAATGAAAGATGCCCTCTTTACCTTCATACATGATCAGGTTTCATGTTCAGTTCATCATTTTCCTCAACGTTTATTTTGAAGCATTTCAAATCTGTTGAAAAGGTAAAAGAATAGTATAATACTACCCTTATAGCCTTCTTTTAGATTCACAAATTATTGGCATTTGACATTTTTGCCATGGTATAAATTTTTCCCAAATATTTGAAAGTAGATTGAGGACATTATGACCCTTTATCTATAAAATACATTAGCCTGCATCTCCTCAGAGCAAAGACATTCTCTTACATAGCCACATACCATGCTCACATTTAAAATCAATTTGGATATAGTACTTTAATTTAATATGAAGCCCATATTCACATTTCCCCAATTATTTCATTATGCTTCTTTGCAGCTGCATTTCGGCCCCCTTGACCCAGGATCTGAGCCAAGATCACCACCGCATTTAATTGTCACATCTCTTAGGGTTATTTAATCTAGAATCCCAGACTTCCCTCCTCTTGCCATTTTTACATTTTTTGCCGATTTCTCATGACATTGACATTTTAAAGGACCCACTAGTTCTCTTCTAGAATGTCCAATAATTTTAGATTTGTCTGCTTATTTCTTTTTTGGCAAGTGTAGCACACGGGATCTTTTTGACGTCCCATTGCATCACATTGAGAGGCACACAGATGAGTAACGATCTTTCTTTAGTGATCCCTTCATGTGTAAGTGTCTGCCAGAGTACTCCATTTTAAAGGGACTTTCCCTTTTATAATGAATAAGTTGTAGCTCTATGTAGCTCCTCTGTTTCCAATAGCTTTTCCCCAAGCATTTTAGAACCTCTGACGATCCCTTTCTGAACCAATTGTTTTATCGGCAGCAATTTTCCAGTTTTGTCATTCATTCCACACTTCTGAGCCAATACTCGTGTATAAAGAAAAGCTTCAACTTTCCCACCTCTCCCCTCATTTAACATTCCATGGTCTTCTGATTTCTCCCCACATTTCCAAGATTTGGCCAGTGGGAGCCCTGCAAGTTGGCTTCTTTGACTCTGTGACGTGCTCTGTCAGGTTCGGAGCACACAATGTCACTTCAGAAAGAATCAATTCTTTCTCTTTTTAGTGGGGATCTAGCATTTAGAAACCAAGATCTGGGAGCTGGGTGTAACTTCTTGATGCTGGGTGTCATTACTTCTAGATCTCTTGGATGGAGAGCTAAGATATGTATATATAAGGAAGAGTTCACAGTAACACCACTACATGTTTCTGAGTACCACTTAGTTCCTGAGGTCTTGTTCAGTATTTTTAGAAACTTTCCCCCTCTGTTCTTCAGATTGGATGATTCTTACTCATCTCTTGCTGTTCCTTATTTATATCTTTATTTTCCCACAGTGAGAATCTTTATTTCCAGTAAAATGAACATTTTTATTCATTTAGTCTATTGTACAACACACACAAAATACTTCTAGAATTCCTGTCCTATACCACTATCAACAACAAATCTACTAAATCGAGTTTAGTAACTAGCTTTCTACCCCCCAAATTAGAAGCAATCACAGCTGAAGTAACTAAATTAATTTTTTTGGTACTGGGGTTTGAATCCAGGGTCTTTGAGCTGATCCACATTCCTAGCTTGTTTGAAAAATGTTTGAGAAGGGTCCCTCTAAGTTGCCCAGGCTTGGGCTCAAACTGTCGATCCTTTGTCCTCAGCCTCCCAGAGCACTGGGATTATAGGAGTGCACCACCACACCTGGCTCTGAAATCCATTATTGAATCAATTATTTTCTCTGTGGAGTAACTTATTTATTTACTGTGTGGTTAGATCTATTTCTACTTGCATTCAATTTTAGGGCTAGCTTCTTTCTACCTCTTCTGATTTAGTTTACATGATTCAAAAGTAAAACTACTTTAAAAAGGTGGACTCAGAGAAATCTCCCTTCTATCTGTCCTTCTCACCCTGTCCAAATACTTTCATTAGTTTCTGGTTTATTCCTCCCGTGCTTCATTTTTCAAAAAAACACATACATGTGTGCACATGTGCAAACACACACATAGGCACACACACAGAAACACACTACTGTTTGCACTTTGCTTTTTCCCCTTTCAATATATTCTAGAAATAATTCCATATAAACTCACCGATATCTCCTTTATTCTTTTTTATTTGTTTGTTTCTTGAAACAGGATCTTGCTATATATTTCAGGCTGACCTTGAACTCACTATGTAGCCTAAACTGGGCTCAAACTCATGGAGATCCTCCTGGGCCACCACGAGGCTTTTTTTTCTTTTTAAAATAGCTTCTTAATGCTCCATTGTATGGCAGTACCATATTTTATTCATCTGGTTTCTCAGGGATTGACACTTAGCATTTAGATTGTTTCTCATTTTTTTCTTCTGTACTGGAGATGGAACTCAGGACCTTGCACTTGTGGGGTGGGTGCAGTGCCACTGAGTTAAATCCTCAGCCCTGTTTCTCATTTTTTGTTGTTACTAATAATGCTGCAGTGAATATTCTTGTGCATATTCTTTTTTCATACTTGTAGAGCTGTATCTGCCGGATAAACTTCTAAAGGTAGGATCGGTGGGTCAGAGAGCAGATGAACATATGCTTTGTTCGCTGTGGCCAAATTTCCCTCCTTAGGCTGATGCTGTTATCATTTCTACCAGAAACTCCTGGGGTGCCTGTTCTCTCAGCCTTCACAGCAGAGTTCAGTATTAAGCTTTTGAACTGCCCATCTGATGGGGAAGAAATGACTCCTCAACACTTTTTTTTTTTGTACAGAGGATTGAACCAGGACCTTCTCACTGTGCTACATCCTCAGCCCCTTTAAAAATTTTATTTTGTTTACCAGTATATTTTTCTTTTTTTTTTTTTTTCTGGTACTGGGAATTGAACTCAGGACCTTGCACTTGTGAGGCAGGTGGTGGAACCATTGAGCTAAATCCCTGGCCCTGTCAGTGTAATTTGCTTATGAACAAACTTGAGCTTCTTTTCTATGTTTATGTGTAATTTGCATCTTTTATTAATTTTTCAAACAAGTTTTTGGCTGTTTTCCTCCTCTTCCTTTGGGATGTGTGTGTGCATGTGTGTGTGTGTGTGTGCGCGCGCGTGCGTGTGTGCTTGAGATTGAACCCAGGGCCTTGCATTCTACCACTGAGCTATAACCCCAGCCTCCTTCCTCTATTTTTAAGTGTTCTTTGTATAGTGAAGAGATTAGCTCATCCCTATCTATCTATCTATCTATCTATCTATCTATCTATCTATGTATCATCTATCTATCTCTATCTACCTACAATATATTATTAGCTAGAGAATTGCTTGCAAATAAATTCTCCAGATTTCTCACCTCTTTTGAGTTTGCTTATTTTTCAAGTGTAGTCTTAATTCTCCATATAATTAGTGATTTTTAAAGTCACATAACTCTGGAGTCACTTTTGAGATTTCTTTTTCTTTTGCATGCCTGTATTCAAATAATACGAAGAGTTGATGTTTTCTTCATGTCAATATTTCTTGAATCACCTGCTGTTTTCCCCCACAGATCCCTGGCCAATATCCTAGTCACTGCGCCCGCGTGACTCGGGTATGTGTCACAAACCATTCTCTTGGTTTTAGATTTTTTGACCTCTCACTGCCTTTTAATATTGTCCTGCAAGATTTTGTGGTTGTTTATATTTTTTAAGAAATATCTTTCTTCTGTTCTTCAGTTTGGATAATTTCTGTTAACCCATCTTCAAAGTAAGCAACTCTTTGCTGTGTCATTTATATCCTAGAGTTAAAAATTTCAGCTGAATTTTAAATTTCATGTAGCATATTTTTCAGTTGTAGAATTTCCATTTGCTGCTTTTTGTATTTCTCTTTTCCTGCTGAAATTTCCTGTCTTTTTACTCATCATGAGTATATTTTTCTTTATATCTTTGAGTGGTTATAATAGCTCTTGACAGTGGGTTACATTTTGTTATTTCTTTATATGATGAGTAATTTTGTTTTATATCTTAGATATTTTGAGTCTTATGATATAGGGACTTTCGATTCTGATAGTATCCTTAAGAGTATTTAAAATAAAAAAGCAAATAATTTCCTTAATTGAATTAAAACTGCAAGTCTGTCTCTTGGGTGGCAGCTCATATCTCAGCTCAGGTTTCCTCCCTTCTCTAGGCAGCTTGGAACTTACCCTACGAGTTTCAGGGGTGAGACAGAGATTTGGGCAAAGGTTGAATACAGAATTTGGGTCCCCTCTTCTTGGATCTCTTCCACTTGGGATTCTTCTCCTTTGCCAGGGGCTGAGGCTGCTCTGAACTCAGGTTTGCTCAGGTGGAAGGACTGCATTCTGCATGCTAATTTTTTTTTCCCCAGTACTGGGATCAACTCAGGACCTTGTGTTTTCGAGGCAGGCACGGTGCCACTGAGTTAAATCCCCGGCCCAGGACTGCATTGTCTATCAGAGGCTCAGCGGCAGCCCTGTGACCTGACCTCAGACTGTGAGCTGTACAAGTATATCAGGAGGCTGCCCTCCTGCCATTCCTTCCTTCTCAGTGTCTCCTCCTCACTGCACTGTGCCTGCTTTTGGTGGTTTCTCAGTGCCTTCGAGTTCATAGATTGTGATTTGGGGTTGGCGGAGGAACAGGGCAATAGACCCTACTCAGCCATAAGCAGGACTGAATTAATCTTTCAAAAACACCTTCCATGTTCCCCTCTTGGTCAAGAACTAGCTCCTCTTTTACTTGTTATCTTTATTGGTCAGGATGTACAGGCGAGAACTTCTCCACACTTGCAATTCAGGTTGCTGGCTTCTCACCTATGGTGTCTTTACTGCAGAGGTGAGTCCCATCAGCATAGCCTTTATTTAACCATGGAAAATGAAAATATTAATGTGCTATTTGAAAATAAACATAGTACTTAGAAGAATAAAAAGCACCACGCCTAATCATTTCTAGTGATTAGTGTTTGCATACTTACTCAGTGGAGGATACATTAAGAGCATGTTCTAAAGAAAGAGAAACTCCTAAATACAATTAAGTATCATCTGATCATCTTACATTTTCTATTACTGGTAGTTGCTAAAATTAACTCTGGCTTTCCTTATTTTTCTGGAAGAAATGCCCTTTTACCTACCTGTACCCTAGCTTTAGGCCTGTTCACAGGTTTCCTAGCAACTGGTCTAATGATTGCAGTCAACTTTTCTCTCACTTTATTTTTATTTCTTTTGGCATTCCAGTATACTATGCTATTTTAAGCATAAAAATACTGGTCTTTTAATTGTAATACTGTTATTGTGGTATTTTAAGAAGTCTGAAAGCTGAGTCATTTTCATCTTGAGATAGTTCATGAAAATTTCACCCTACTTCAAATTGAACAAAAGATCACTTGTTTGGAAAACATCTTCCCCACCTTCATTATCTGAAAGAGAAGGGGAAAATCATATTTGATGAAATGAAGCTTGTGCTGCAAATATAATCCTAATGAAAATTCTGTGTAAGTGGGATCTGAACCTGATGGTTTGAGTCTGATACAGGTGACTTGGCAATAGCACCTGACAATCAAATCTGTACTCTATGTCATGAAATGCAAGAGTTTGATGCTGAACTGGCAACAGTTCCTTCAGACTAAACTCCAGGTTCCTATCAATAAATATTAGTCTCTGTGAAGAAAGAAGTTGTCCCAAAAGATGCCAGATTATTTGAACGTGGCAGTGTCAGAGGAAAATATTAGGGTCAGCTAATAAGGCTCCTTTCTATTCCTCTAGTGCGTAAGCATGAAAATTGAACAGCTGTACCAATATGCAAAACCAAAATACGTGAAACTCATCTGTGGTATCGATGTACAGTTTTATTTATAAGGATTTCATTTAAAGAATTAAACAATGTTTTATTTTAAACAATTCTGAGTTAAAATTTTATTTTCATAGTGTTGAATTTGTTATTTTTGTAATGCTTTATTAATTTTATCTGCTGCTAATTCATATAAACATATATGGCTTATATTTTCTATTCATTTTAATGCTTAATATATTTTGTAATGATTATATATTTATGTACTCAAAATATATTGAATGATTAGTTTTGGTGATTTTTTAAAAGAATTTTCTTCATTCAGTACACTTTCTGATACCATAGTACTATTAAATACCAAAGTGCTGATGTCATTTTTCTCTGGCATTGTGTTCATTTATCCAGCCGCTAGCTGTGTTATTTCTCTTGTCAGCATTTAATTCCTAATAGAAGATTCTTATCTATGCTCTATTAATCCCAGGATGGCTTTTGGAGGACAAACCTGCAGGTCAGGGTCCAAAGAGACAGCCCAGTGTTTGAGAAGAGAGAAAGCAAGCTGAGCGTATCTCCTTGGTAAACCACTCACTCACCTGAGCCTCGGTTTCCCTGTGTGTCAATAGGAATGTGCAGTTATTGTGATTTTTTAATGAGCATGTACATTAGTGTGCTATCAGGTAGACAATCAGTAATGTTGGGTCTCTTCCCTCCCTCTGTCCCTAGGAGAGATTTTGCTCAGCTAGAAAGGGTACCTGCAACAGAAAGGGAGTTCGAAGGCCAAGCTAGCTGGGGGAGTAATTTATCCGATGAAACCTGGCTCGAGGGTCTTCTTAGACATCTATAATATGGCCAGGGGAGGTAAAACCAAGACAGGAAATGAATGGAGCCAGCCGCTGGGAGGAATCCAGAGTGACAAGGCCCTACCAGCCTCACCTTCAGTGTGAATGTCTTTCTCCTTTGATGCGTCTCCCCTGGAGGAGTAAATTGAAACAGTGGGAAGTGGGTGTGCGAGCCTCTTCATTTATTTCCCGGGCACTGTGAGGCCACCCAGAGGGAACCAATGGGGCCCAGGAGTCGATGTGTGTTTTGAAAAGTGTCAACCAAAGAATGGTGGGAAGACAGAGAGGCTGGCTTTTCTGCTCCCCGTTTTGCACTGACTCTGACCTTGCGCATGGCCTCAGGAATCCTCTGTGCCTCCTCTTTGCTTATTGAATATTTCCGAGGTCATCAGCTCAGCGGTGAAGAAGGCCGGCGGGCGAAGCTGTTATTTGCACAGTGCTTCACATTTTCCAGTTTTGCAAACCTTGGTCTGTTTATCTGATTGCAAGCTATAAATCTGCTCTGTTTGGAAATGTTGGCTGATGAACTGGATCTTGCTCGGATGCCACCCAGGCTGTGATGAGCTTTCTCTGCTACATGCCATGTATCAGTTCACCAGTTCGGTTTTTAAAATACTTGTGATGTTGTTTGTTTAACTTGAGCTTTGTGCCAGGTGGTTAAACAGACTCAACCACAGGATGGAGACAGCTTTCAGCCCCAGGGCTTGTGTCTGCCTGCTTTGTCCCCTTGTGAACAGGACTTGGACTCCGCTTGCCTTTCTTCTCTATCAGCACAGAGCTGGACACGAGGTGGGTCTGTTGAATCTACTTCCATCCCTCCTCTCAGAGAGGTCAATCACGCCCAAATGTTGGTGGATGGCTGAGTGCTGTGGCTGCACTATGCACTTACTCTCATCAGGCCTCGTGCTCATGATTCTGAGTCCCTTCAGGAGCCTCTGGACATTGGGACAGCAAGTGGCCCGCTAGTCAGGTGATCTTAGCTCACCGTCTTGATTTGGCCATTTCCTCTTTTAAAACTCAGACCAAATACTCTGCCCTCTCTACAACGTATGCTTTCCTTCTTGCTGGAATCTAGAAGCTGGAATCAGAAGGGATGGAGAAGTTTGGCGGTTTGTGCTCTGTTCTGGGGCACAAGTCTTTTCCAAAAGAGGCCTTCTCTGTTACTCGGCTGGTCCTTGGCGAGCAGCAGAGAACGGACTGACACAGGTCCCTGACCTACGTCCCGACCTTCTGGCTTGTGGGTGGGAAGGGCAGGCAAAAGCAGCAACAAACACACAGGATGAAGGCTAAGGCTCTGTTGTGAGGATTCAGCGAGGCTGAGTGTGCAAAGGCTTTGCCCTAGTGGTAGAGAGCCCTCGGCCAGGACAGCACAAGGAAGTTGGTGCGCTGGCGGCGCTGGCGTTTGGCAGACATGGCAGGAGACAGGTCGCCAGGCGCAGGTGCAGTCAGGCACCGAGTGTCCGTCCCCTCTACACCAGGGACTGTTCCAGCACTAGGAACACGGCAGTGGGGACACAAGACAACGCTTCCCTCTCATGGGTCTGGCATTTAAGTTTGGAGATGCAAGTAGGGATGGAGATGCATGAATATGGATAAGCAAAGAGAGACGGAGATGAGACGAAGTCTGCAAGTAGAAGGAAACCCACCCAACAGAGCCTGACACTCTCAGGTCGGTTATTCCTTTCCTAATGAGAAGGATAGATGGTGGGTTTGGTCTCTAGCACTATAAAACATGAAGAAAAACCAAACAAAAACCAGAGAAGGACAGAATGATCTGGTGTTTGCCACTGAGTGGTGCACCACGGACCCAGAATAGTTCTGTCTTTCAGCTCTACCTCCCTCACTGGGTGGGATCTTCATCCTTAGGCTGCTCACTTCATGGGCACAGGATGGCTGCTACAGCTCCAGGTGTCACATGTGCCTGGGATTGTATGTAGCCCATGAAGGAAAGACAAGAAGGAAAACAAAAAACCTTTGTCCTCCTTTCATCTTTCCCATAAGCCCCCTCACAGACTTCCCCTTACATTGCCTTGGCTGGCAGCAGGCTGTACACTCAGCATGGACTGTTTCTACTTGCTGAAGTTGAAAAGGATGCCCAGGCCTGTCTTAGGTTGATAGTATTTTACCCCTGGGGCTATGCACATTGCTACTTAAGTAAAATCAGGGCTCAGTTACCAAGAAGGGAGGAGAAGCTGCCGTTGGGCAGGCAGCCTAGGTTTCTGCTTCCTAGCTGGCCTACGGCAATCCTTGGTACAGAATGTTAGAGGTTAGGGTCACATGGCCCATTCTGGGGTTCAAGACTCCCACCCTGGACGTCAGGTGGCACAGCTCCGGAGTGAGCAGAAGTAGGCTTCCTCCATGTCATCGTGTGGCCAAGGAAGTCTGGGGTCCCCATGGGGTGGCGGGGTGGGGTGGGGGACAGAAAGCAGCAGGTGCTTTCTCTAAGTGGAGATGTGGTTAGGCCCAGAACCTCCAGACTCTAAGGGGCTGAGGCAGGAGGTTGACAAATTCAAACCCGGTAACTTAGTGACTCAGAGAGACTCCGTCTCACAATTAAAGGGCTGGGGATGGAGCTCCATGGGATTTCCATACTCAGCCAGCCTGACCTTTACACATGAAGACCTTGAGCGTCTTTCTGCGGGCTGCCCACTGCCCTTGGGATTCCCTCCTGCTCTTGGCTGGGCGGGGGCAGGGCCGAGGGCTGCACCGCACACAGTGGGAAGGTAGCATCCACCCAGGGGAAGGGTCGTGGGCATCGGGGATGGGGTGCACACGGTCTGGGATGGGGGTTCCTTGTGCAGTCCTGAGGCATCCAGAAGAGGGATGGTCTAGCGAGGATGCTTATTTTTTGAGTTGTTTTTCATTTACCTTGTGCCTGTTTCCTTAAGGTCAGGTTGTTCTTTAGTGGGCTAAAGCCAAAGCTGACTTTGTCAGCAAGGTTAAAATGCTAACTGTTTGTATTTGTCTGAAGTTTAGCGAGGCAATACCCCATCAAGAGTGCCTTTCTTGGAGAACAGAAGTCTTTGGAAGTGATGGCCTTGTTGTACTGGAAGACAAACACAGGCCAAATTTATGGACTTACTGTATCTTTAAAACTCTTAGAACCCTAGGGCTGAGGAGCCTGGAGGGAAAACAGGCCTAGGGAGCAAAGACTTCTGGATTGTATCTCGAGGCTGCAGTTTTTCTGTCTCCTTTCGCCTGTCTTTATTTCTTCTGTCCTTCCTCACTCCCACCAGACCAAGGGGCTCAGCTCGACTGAGGATTAAGGGAAGTCTGGATGGAGACAGTGGTATTTCTTAAGCCTTTGAAGGAGGCCGGGGCTCCCTGGGGGTGAACTGGTAGTGTAACACCTGTGAGATCCACATAAAGTGCTACTGCCTGAATGCCGGGAGGAGGCTTTGGGGAGATCCGGACTTGCAGGTGGGCAGAGGTATGTGTTTCTATCACTACATGAGGATCTGTCACAGGGCAGGCACCTTCTCACCCAATCCTTGTGCAGCCCTTGCAGGGAAGTATTGTTATCCCAATTTCAAAGGAAGAAACCAAAGCACAGAAAGGTTAAGAGCCTGGCCCAAGGCCACACAGCAAATTCTCAAGGCAGCATGCAGTCTGTACTGGTTCTCCTGGCCTAGCTGCAAGCTTTTCTGCTTTTGTCCTGTATGAGCAATCGCTACCCAGTCCATGATCCTCCGAGGTGTAACAGCTAGTGTTTATCAAACACGCCCACAGTGGCTGGCATTGTCCATATTATTATTTTCTCCAGTACTGGAGCTGGGTCTCAGGGCCTCTGCATTGAGCTACACCCTCAGCCTCCCTTTTTGTTGAAATTTTTTATTTTGAGGTACTCTAGCTAAGTCGCTAAGTTACCCAGGCTGTGCTGGAATTTGTGATCTTCCTGCCTCAGCCTCCTAGAGTGCAGGGATTACAGGTATGCACCACCACACCCAGCTAATTATGTTATTTTGAATCCTTGCAACAAACCAAGCGAAGTGAGGGTGTTTGTCCTCATTTTGCAGATGACGAGTTAAGGCTGCAAGAGGGACTGGATCAAGGCCACACAGCCAGTAAGTGATGGCAGCAGGTCTGCACCAACAGCGTCACCTCTCATTGGGGCTGCCTCGCCTCTCCTCCCTGCCCCCTCCCTGGCCCCTCCTGCCCCCTCCTGGCACATGGAAGTGCTTCTTCCATCTGTATTTCCTTGCCCTTCCTTCCCCCAACTCCTCACAAGCAGAATCTCTACTCTGGCACCTCTGCCCAGACCTGTCTGTTAACAAGCAAGGAAGCCAGTGTGGTGTTAAAATGAGTCACTAGGTGTCCGAGAGACCGCTCCAGACAGTGGCCGAATAGCTGTTGACAGAATCAATTACTGCAGCCTCCGGGAAGGACTGTTTAGCATCTTGAAAGAATTAACCAACCAGTGTGTGATTATGGCAAATGAACCACCTTTTAATTATATCTGCGGTTCCATTACACACCCCGCGGGCTGCCGCTGAGCAGTCCAGGACCCTGACCGGCCGGCCCTGTGCACCCACCCGGGAGCAGCAACTCTCTCCCAGCTGTTGACTTAAAGGTCACATCTCTGCTTCCAGACATTTTTGCCAGGAATCTAAGGAAAGAGCAAAGTTACATCCACAGTGCTGGCTTCTGAGTTGTCTTCTGCCAAGTACCGTTCAGTGGACAGGCGTGAAATAACTCAGGCTCCCTCTGGAATTCTCCTTGTACCGCAGGAGCTGGGTCCATTATGCAGATGGGCAGCTGAGGCTGGAAGGCAACTGGGACCTGAAGGGGACGTGACCCCAGGAGGCCTGCTGGGAGCAGGGTGTGAGCCAGGCCGCTGGACTCTGGCCTGTGTGCGGCTTCAGAGGCTTCAGAGGTGCTGTCCCCTCCCCAAACTCAGCCCCAGGCTGTATCTGCACCTTTAAGGTTCTGGATTAGGGGCATGGTACCGTGCAGCTCTTAGGGGCTGGTTCCGGCGGGTCTTGAACCCTGTCGTTCAGCAGCACAAGTCCGGGGCTCTGTCTGAGGGTTGGTAGAGGTCTGAGTGTGGTGTCATTTTGTCCCTGCTTGCACAGTACCCGCATACCTCCCCGGCAGAGCTGGCAGCTTTGCATGGAGCAGGGACCACAGGGAGGGTCCTAGGGAGACTTACGTGGCTGAGATACCAACAATTCCAGCTGAATACTGGATATTCTGCTGTTGCTGTATGTGAACTTTTTATTTAATGACATCACAAAGTGAAAAAAAAAAAGTCATACACGTCCAGCTTAATGACTTTGTAGAGTGAACATAGCCATGTAGCCGAGGCCAGAACTACGAAGAAGAACTTTCCTGCACCCACAGGTCCCCCAAAATGAAGAAGCTGTTCCCAACTTTGCCCTCCACATGTTTTGCATGTAGCCTACAGGAAACATCAAGAGAACATTCACTGTGTGCTAATGGCATCTCTTATTTATTGTCCCCATCAACTCTAAGAGAAAGATACTCTTATTATGCCCATTTTACAGATGAGGAAACCGAGGCTTGGATTCATTTGCTTGCCCAACTCTTTTTTCCGGAAGTGGTGAAGGCAGAATTTGAACCTGGGATGCCCAACTCCAGCATCCTCATTCTTACCTCTCCTCTGGGGAAATATCATGCACTTGAATTCCTCTCTATGTCTTTGGCCTTCATCTGGGTGCCAGCTCTGCATGCTTCCGGGGCACGGTCTTTCAGGGGTCTTTGGTGTCTGACATGGTGCGAAGCATCCAGAAGGCACGTAATAAATGCTGGACGGATGAATGACTAAGCAAAACATTGTTTGAGACCTATGTTGTTGACTTTGCTCCTGGTTTAGAGAGAAGGCAGCCAGGGAGGAGGCAGGACTTGCAGCTGTGTTTCAGGACTGAGCCCTTGAATGTCTCTCTGCCTCTCTGTGAGGCAGAGGGTCTGCAGGGCAGAAGCAATTCTCGGGTCTTTGTTTCACCAACATTTCCTCGTCTTTTAATTTGTGGTAAGAGGACAAGAAAGGAAATAAACACAGATCTGAGGTGGGAAAGACTTGTTGGCTTGGGGCATGAGGCCTGAGAAATGGACCCAGCTCTGTGCACACTTAGGGTGGACGGCGCTTTGGCTCTGAAGTTGTTTCTCTCATGATTTATTGTGCAATCTGGAAAATCCATTTTTTCCCTCCCCGAGATCGCAGAAGAATCTCCGTGTCTCAAAACACATCTGTGCTTTTAAAACTAACATACTCAGTCTTATTGCTTCTGGTATCTGTGAGCAGACCCGGGTCCTGCTATTTTTAGGATCAAGTCCAAAAGAATAATTTACTTTTCAAAGTAGAGTTCGTCAAGCTAAGTGGAGTTATTTTCTTTGTGGGGTTGGACAAGTAAATCTAGTCCTAAAAAAGGTGAGGATTTACAATCTATCCTGTGGAGACGGCTCATCATGGCTGGGTTTATCTTGTAGATTAAAATATAAAGGAGCCAGCAGGAGGCTGCTTATCTGTTCTGTTGCCAGCATCTATCAGCCCAATTTTCTTTAGCAGTCAGAGCGGTTTGCATTAATAATAATAATAAAAGCTCAACCAAGAATCACCTTTGTCTGCTAAAAATAGCTCCTCTCTGGCATCAGAAGTTCGGGGCTTCATCTTTGTGGCTGAGCTAGACCAAGATCCAAAGTCCAGACAGTTACTTAGTGTCTCCTGCCTCAGTTTCCTCCTAAACACAGGCAGACTATGACTCCTACCAAGCAGGGTGTGTTGGGGTCCTGCATAGGCCTCGTGGCTTCTTCAAAACATGCAGGAGACAGAGGGCTAGGGCCTGTGATACTATAAAGGCTCACAAAAGTGGAAACATTTTCTGTTTCTTTTAAAATCAGAAGGCAAGTGATGAATACAGTAACAGCAATACATAATAAATCCAGCATGGAGTGTTTTAGCCTTTATACTAATATAGCCATAAAAATGTAATTTTAAATATTTTTCTCACATGGAGGAAGGTGCTCGTGAAGGCAAAAAAGCCCAAGGCCTGTGAAAGTCATAACACAGCCTTGTTGTATATCAAATGGAAATGTGTTTTCTCTCCTGTAAAGAGGTCCAGAAGTAGCCTGTCTGATACTGGTTGCAAATTCCAAATCTTGAAGGATCTGGGGCTTCTATTTTCTTTCTTTCTTTTTTTTTAACCCCATCAGCATTTGTTATTGGTTGATTTCTTTTTTTATTATTATTAAGTTTATTGGTACATTTTAGGTATACAATATGCTGACATTCATCATTGGGAATTTGTACTTTTACGTATATCTTGGTTCTTATTTTTTCCCCCTTCCCCTGCCCTCCCTTCAACCCCTGTACCCCTCTCTATTTACAAAGACTTTGTTTCTGTTTTTTCCTCATCTCATATTTTTTCCTTTCCCTTCTTTCCTTTCCCCTACTCCTCCCACTTCCTCTTCCCGTTCAGACCTTTTCTTTCTATTTCACATTATCTATTATACATTTTAATCCTTTTTTACACTTTCAGTTTCTCACACCAGAGAAACTATTCAGTATTTCTACATGTGTGCCCTATTTATTTCACTTGAGAATGGCCTCAATGTGCATCCATTTAGCTATAAATGACTCTAGTTTCTCATTCTTTTTTTTTTTTTTTTTAGTTTCTCATTCTTTATGGCTGAGTAGTACTTCATTTTATGTTTTATAAAAACACATCTTCTTTATCCAGCCTCCAGTTGATGGGCATTTGAGGTGTTTCCAAGTTTTAGCTATTACAAACTGTGCCGCTATAAACATGGGTGCACATATATCACTGTGGTATGATTCTTTTAATTCTTTGGGGAAGATCCCCAGCAGCGGAATAACTGGGTCAAATGGGACCTCTAGTCCTAGTTCTTTGAGGTATCTCCACACTGTTTTCCACAATGGTTGCACCAGTCTGCACTCCCACCAACAATGGAGAAGGGTTCTTTTCTCCCCACAACCCCACCAGCATTTGTTATTGGTTGATTTCTTGATAGCAGCCATTCTTTCTGGAGTGAGGTGGAATCTCAGTGTTGTTTTCATCTGCATCTCTCGAATGACCAGTGATGTTGAACATTTTTTCATATGCTTATTTGCTGTTTCTACCTCTTTATCTGAGAAATGTCTGTTCATTTCAGATGCCGATTTTTGGATTGGGTCTTTAAATTTGGGAGGTCTGATTTTTTAAAGTTTTTTATATGTTCTAGATAGTAGATGCCGCAGACCAGCTGCAGTTGATGTAGGGTAGGAAGGGGAGATGTCCTGGGCCGGCGATGAGAAAAGAACCTTCACAAGCAATGTCCAGGTTCCCTCTGATAAGTCTCAGGGTCTGATTTATTTTTATATCTTTAAGCAATAGCTAGGAGGCATTGGGCGGAACATGTTTACATTTTAGGTTGCCTTAGCAATTTCTATTGAAGTAAAGGTTATTTTTGCTAAACAGAGTATATTTTTTCTAAGCCGATTCATTTCATTGAACATCATGAATACATATTTAAAAATTACAATTGTCCCCTTATTTACCCACACCTGAACAGAACAGAAAGTAACTTAATCAAAATCTTTATATCAGCGGGGGTACAAGCAAGATTTAATCAACTAAGTGTCAAACTTGTGGTCACCAGCTGGCCCTTGAGAAACTGCACAATGGTTAATACAGTTTGCTATTAGCTCTGTATTTTTCTATACCTCTATTCATCTTAACTAAATGTCATTTGGGTTCATAGTCCATGAGCAGGAGATATTTACAGCACTTTGAGAAATATTGAGTAACTTGCCCCCTTAATGAATTTACCTGTCTTAACGTTCTTTCTATTTCCCATTTTCCACTATTTCTTACATCTAAAGTCTGTCCTTCCAATCTTTTCGTAAGACCCCTTTAGTAAATAGAATGTCAACAATAAGAGGGGGAGTCATAGTAGTGGGGAAACAGAGGGGGTTTTAGGAGAGGTTTCTTTAGGAGTGGATGTGGCAATAGAACTAAGAGAAACTGGAATTTGGGACTTGTGAGCCAGGTTAGATTTCAATATATCATTGCCAATTTGCCTTATGGAGAGTTTGTTGTTAGGCACAAACACAATGACTCCTGTGACCAGAGTGACAATTATAAACATTATGGCAAGAAAAAATAAAACATGAGGGTATGATGTGTTCCACCCTTTCTTTCCCCAGCTGGAACTTTGTCAAGCAGCATTGGAGGTTGGTTGGGCTTCACCAAGTAGACCTTTGCCTGAGGAAAAGGTGGTAAAAATTTATTTCCACATTGTGGGTTGTCTTTTCACACTGTTGGTGGTTTTTCTTGCTGTGCAGAAGCTTTTTAATAAGAAGAGATCCCAGTTGTTGATTGTTTGTGCTAGTTCATGTGTGACTGAGGTTTTGTTCCTGAAATCTTTTCCTACGCCAGTGTCTTCAAGAGTTCTACCTAACCTCTCTTCCAGCTGGGTTAGTGTTTCTGGGGTTTTTTTTTTTTTTGCCATAAAACAGAAATTTATTTTAAAAAATCAGTATCTTGTGGTTCAAATATACAGGTATAAGAAAAATTCCAGAAGGTGGAAGCACCTTTTCCAGAAAATGTTCTCAGCATAGTCAATACTGATTTTGAAACTGGTTGCTTAGGTCTTGAAGTTCTCTTACGAAGGCATCCATAGCTGCTGTTTCATCTGCTAACTCACTGGAAACTTCTCCACTTGATACTCTGTAAAATGTTACTTTGCCTTAGATAATAAGCCCCGTACATTGAGTCGAACATGTTTCTGTTTTAGTATTTAGATCTTTGATCCATTTTGGTTTTAGTTTAGTGCATGGTGAGAGATATAGGTCTTAGGTCTAGTTTTAATCTTTGGCAAGTTGAAGCCCAATTTTTCCAGTACTAAAGAGGCTATCTTTCCTCCAGTGAGGGTGGTTGGCTCCTTTGCCAAAGATAAGGTGGCTGAGTATGTATGGAGTGGTTTCTGCATCTTTTAATCTGTTCCACTGGTCCTCAGGTCTGTTTCTTTGCTAATACCATGCTGTTTTTATCACAGTAGCTTTGTAGTATAGTTTCAAGTTGGGGATTGTGATACCCCCTGCCTTGTTTTTGTTGCCTAGAATTGCTTTTGCTATTCTAGGGCTCTTCTTGTTCCAAATAAATTTTTGGATTGTTTTCTCAAGCTCTGTGAAGTATGCTATTGGAATTTCAATAGCATACTTGATTTGCAATTTGATTCAATTGCATTGAATCAATGTAGCAGTTTTGGAAGTATGGCCATTTTCACTATATTGGTTCTTCCTACCCAGGAGCAAGAGATGTCTTTCCATTTTCTTATATTCTCATTGATCATCTTTTTCAGAGTGCTGTAGTTTTCAGAGCAGAGGTCTTTGATTTCTTTTGTTAGGTTGATCCCTAGGTGTTTCATTTTTTGGGATGCTATTGTGAAAGGAGTTGTTTCTCCAGTTCCTCTTTCAGTGAGTCTGTTGTTTGTGTACAGGAAGACTATTGATTTTTGTGTGCTGACCTTGTATCCAGCTATTCTACTGAATTTGGTTATTAAATCTAGAAGACTTTTGGTGGAATTTTTGGAGTCTTCTATATAGAGTATCATGTCATCTTCAAATAATGACAGTTTAACTTCTTTGATTCCTATCTTTATTCCTTTTATTTCTTTCTCTTGTCTAATTGCTGTGGCTATTGTTTCCAGAACTATATGAACAGGAGTGTGATAGTGGACATCCTTGTCCTGTTCCTGATTTTAGTGTGAAGGATTTCAGTTTTTGACCATTTAGTATGATATTAGTTGTTTTTTCATAGATGGCTTTTATCAGGTTGAGATAAAACCATCTATTCCAATTTTCTGTAGGGTTTTTATCATTAATAGGTGTTGGATTTTGTTGAATGCTTTTTCTGCATCTATTGGATGATTGATCATATGCTTTTTGTCCTTGGCTCTGTTAATGTAGTATATCATATTTATTGATTTGCATATGTTGAGCCATCCCTGCATCCTGGATGAATCACACTTGGTCAGGGTGTATGATCTTATTGATGATCTGCATTCTGTTTGCCAGTATCTTATTGAGGATTTTTGCATCTATGTTCATTAGGGAGATTGGCCTATAGTTTTCTTTTTCGGTTGGGTCTTTCTCTGCTTTGGGGATCAAGGTGATGCTTGCTTCCAGGAATGAATTTGGGAGTATTGCTTCCCTTTCAATTTCATTAAAGAGATTAAACAGTAGTGGCAATAGTTCTTCTCTAAATGTCTTGTAGAATTCAGCAATGATGCCATCAAGACCCAGGCTTTTCTTTGTTGGTAAGTTTTAAATTACATTTTCAATTTTGTTGATTGATATTGGGTTGTTTAGAACTTCTAGGTCTTCTTAATTCAACTTTGGTAATTCATATATATCTAGAAATCTGTCCATTTCTTTTATGTTTTCCATCTTATTGGCGTATAGGTCATCAAAGTAGGTATTGAGGATCCTCTAGATTTCTGCTGGGTCCATTGTAATTTCACCCTTTCCATTTCTAATTGCATGGATTTGGGCCTTTTATTTCCTTTTTTTTTTTTGATAACGTTGGCTAAGGGTTGGTCAATTTTGTTTATTCTTTTGAAGAACCAACTCTTTGCTTCATTGACTTTTTGTGTCATTCTCTTAGTCTCCATTGCACTGACTACTGCTCTGATCTTTACAATTTCCTCCCTTGTATGAGCTTTGGGTTTGTCCTGCTGTTCTTCTTCTAGAAGCTTGAGATTCAGCATTAGGTTGTTTATTTGAGCTTGCTGTTTTCCTAATATGAGAATTCACTGGTATGAATTTTGCTTGTAAGACTGCTTTCATTGTGTCCAAGTAAATTCTGATATATTGTATTGGGATTGTCATTTAATTGTAGAAACTGTCTGATTTCTTCTTTAATTTCCTCTGCAACCCATTGGTTGTTTAGGAGTATGTTGTTCAATTTTCATATGTTTATGAAATATTTGTGGTTTCTTTTGCTATTGATCTCCAATGTCATTGCACTATGATCTGATAATACATACAGAATAACTTCAATCCCTTTGCATTTACTTAAACATGTTCTATGAGCAAGTATGTGGTCTATTTTTGGAGAATGACCTGTATGCAGCTGAAAAAAATGTGTATTCTTATTTTGTGGGGTGGAGCACTCTGTAAACATCTGTTAAGTCCATTTGTTCAAGAGTTTGGTGGAGATCTAATGTTTTGTTGTTAATTTTTTGTCTAGTTGATCTATTTGTGACAGTGGGGTATTGAGGTCCCCCACTACTGTTGTACTAGTGCTTATTTGATTTTTCATATCTGTTAATATTTGTTTTCTACAGTTGGGTGCACTACTGTTTGGTGCATATATATTTATGATTGTTATCTCTTCCTCTTGGATTTTTCCCTTTAAAGGATGTAGTGTCCTTTGTCTCTCTTAATCAGTGTTGGTTTGAAATCCATTTTATCTGCAAATAAGATAGCTACTCCTGCTTTTTTTTTGGTTTCTGTCACATGCAGTATTGTTTTCCACTCTCTAACTTTCAGTCTATGAGTTTCTTTTTGAATTGTGTTTCTTGTATGCAGCATATTGTTGGATCTTGCTTCTTGACCCATTCTCCCAATCTATTTCTTTTGATTGGTGAATGGAGACCATTGACATTGATGGTTATGACTGATATGTATTGACTTATCCTTGTCATGACCTTTGCCTATTGTTGGGTTTCCCCCCCTTTCATTTAACTTCTTGTCTTGCCTGATGGATTCATTCTGCTGGGCTTCGTGGGGTTGTGACCCTCATTACCTTTCCCTAGGATAGTGTTTAAATTTTTTTAAAGTGCTGGTTTGGTATTTATGAAGTTCCTCAGGTGTTCTTTGTCATGAAAATATCTTATTCCTCCATTGATTTTGAAAAATAGTTTTGCAAGGTACTTGGAGGTTGTTTTCTTTTAGGGCTTGAAATACATCACTCCAGGCTCTTCTTCAATTGAGGGTTTGTGTTGAGAAGTCTGCTGTGATTCTGATGGGCTTTCCTTTGTATGTGATATATTTCTTTCCTCTATCTGCTTGTAGTATTTTGTTCTTCTGTTGGGTTTCTGGAATCTTGACTATTATATGCCTAGGTGTATATATATTTTTTTATCATGGCTAGTTGGAGTACTATATGTGTCTCTTATCTGTATGTCAAATTCTTTTCTTCTGCTTGGGAAGTTTTCTGCCATTACTTCTGTGAATATTTTTTTTTTATGTCATCTGCACTCTCTCCTGTTTCTTCATTGATTCCAGTCAGTCTTATGTTATTCTTTGTATCATCTAGCAGCTGCTGGATTGATTTCTCATGGTCTCATGCTATTTTTAAGAAATCTTTCTTTTCCTGGTCACTAATCACAATCCCATCTTCTATATCTGATAGTCTGTCCTCGCATTGGCTCATTCTGCTGCATAAACTTTCAATGGAGCTTTTAATCTCCTGGATATCTGTTTGCATCTGTTTTATGGATTCCATTTGTTTCCTATGCTGGGATTCCATCATGTTCCTCAGCTCCTCATTTTTTTTTTTTTTACACCTGTGTCTGCTCTAGAGTTATTAATCATGTCTTTTATGATGGACACAATCTCTGTTGTTATCCGTGAAATTATTTCTGATTTTATTTTTTCCTGATCCTCTTTCATTGCCAGTTCAGGGAGACCAGCTGGTTGAGTTTCAGATTGTTCCATCTTGTTGCCCCTTTGGGTTGCCTTTGGTGATCTGGGAGTCTGATTTTGAGACTTGTTTAGGTGTCTTCTCATTTCAACTGATGCAGTCTGCTGCGCCTTTTTTGAGGTGCCTCTTTGCTCTCCTAGTGGGCTTCAATTCTCAACAAGCTTCAGAGAGGCCTTCTCTCTGCTACTCACCACTGCACCAATTCCTGGGTTCAGAATGATGGCCTTCTGTATCCCTGCACTGCTGTTGTCTGGGCAGGCCTCTGGCTGGGGCCTGCGAGCCTGTGCAACTATTTTTGCTGGGCTCTGTGCTGCTGAGCCACTGGTGTCTGGGTGGGCTTCTGGCTCTGGAGCTTCTATTTTCTATCACCACTTCTTTCAAGTTTGCCTCATGTCCCAAAATAGCTGCTGAAGCATTATCCATTATGTCTGTATTCCAGACATCAGAAACGAAGAAAGGGCAAAGAGCAAAATGAGCCCACCTCCCAGCTTGAGCCCCTCTCTTTAAGGATCATTCTAAGAATTCCTACACAATACTGAACTTGGTCACAAAGCCACAGCTTAGCTGCAAAAGGGGACAGGAAATGTCATGTTTTGTCTACATATTTTGCCTTTCCACATAAAGTTTAGATCCATCCAGTTCACCAGGACCTCCTATCTCCTACACCTTATGTCTGCCCAGTGGTGGGCAGCCATGAAAGATGGGCTGTGGCTGGAGCTGTGAACACCTGTGCCTGGAGCCTGGGGTTTGGGATGTGCCCTTACCCACCCCCCAGCTTGCTGTGTTGCTCTGTCCCCCAGCATAGGCTTATTGAGAGCCTGCTCTGTGCTTGGTGCTCCTCTGGGCAGAACTCCCTGCTCTCCTAGAGTTTGGTACTAGTGGGGGTGGGCAGTCAGGTGGGCTACATCCTGGGAGTGGGTGCCAGCAGTTTACATTGAGTGGCCAAAGGAGGGTGTCATGAGGATGAGATCCCAGGGAGCAAAGCCACCTGAGTGTCCAGAGTGGCAGATGCAAAAGCCCTGTGGCAGGAGTGTGCCTGAAGGATACCAAGGGAGCAGTGTGGCCAGCAGCAGGTGACAGGGTGGGACAGATTACTCAGGGCCTTGTAGGTCACTGTTAGACCTCCGGCTTTTATTCTGAAGAACCTGGGAGCCATGGGAGGTCTGGGAATAAGAGGAGCATGATTTGATTCTTGCTTTAAAAGGATTCCTCTGGTTGTGTGCAGAGGACTAGCTGACTGCAGGTTGGGAGTAGAAGTGAGGAACTGGTGAGGAGGCTCTTGCCTCCTCAGGAGGGAACAATGGGGCTTGGATGCCCTTGGAGGTATAGGAGGGGTGAGCAGGTGCAGCCTGGCTTCTCATCCTGAGCCTTCTCCCGTAGTGCCCACCCCTCCATGTTGAGGGGGCTCCAGCCTTTCAGGGGATCATGCCCTAGTTAACCTGAGGCTAGAGAAGGTGCAATCCCAGGTGCACAGTGGAGGCAGGTGTGGGGCTGCAGGGTGGAATGTCTCCAGCACAGCCCACTGCTGACTGCTTTTGCCTCAGACTCCAAGGGCCCCACTGCCTCCTGAACATGCAGTTCCCCTTGTTTGTGTGATCATCCAGCCCCTGGAGACTTGTGAGGCTGCTGTGAAGTGGGGGTGCCAGCTCCACGCTGCACCAGTGGGGATCCCCACTGCACACATCTTGTCACCCTGTTTTCCAGACGGGGAATTCATCAGCTCAAAGCAAGCAATGGCCGCCCCAGGGCTGTGACCGGCTTTCCTGTCTGTCCACCCACCCTGGGGCTGTGTCCTTGGGGAGAGCTGGTGGGGAATTCTGTCTCTTTGTCAGACAGATGTCGTTCTCTACTTACAGGCAGAAGATTCCAGAAACAGAGTGATAGTGAAGGGAGGGCATCCACGTCTGGTTGTCCTCCCTCCCACTCTTCAGGGAAAGAGGAGAACATTTACTAGTGTGTCCCTCGCTGGCACCCTGCGAGCTGGGCAGCCCTCGTGGTTTAGTGCTCAGGAAAGCCTTCCTGAAATATGCGTGCTTAGCTTTCTCTGGATGAAAGTTTTCTCTCCAAAAGACAGTGTCTGTAGCATTATCCTTAGGACTTGCATACGCAGCTTGCCACCACTGGTCCTGCACTCCTGCCCACCCCCAGGAGACCCCAGAAGGTGATTCAGAGTAACACCTGCCGCTCCGAATCAGGCTCCAGTGATCTGAGGAAAGCCTTGTTTGGGTGACAAGAGGTGGCCGGGGTAGGACTATGTCGCCCCAGCACTGGGGTCTTCAGGAGGAGAGGGATTTGCCCTCTGTGAGTCTGGGGTCAGGGGTGGGGGAAGACCCTGAGCAGTCATTTGCCTTTTTTTACACTTCCCTAATTTCCTCCATCTGTTCCCATAGAAACCCTAATGGGGATTGGGCCGCTAGAAAAGCATTCGTTTCTATAGAAACAATTTGTTCTATAAGAGAAAAAGTTTACTTGGTAGCACATGAAATCTAATATTAGGATTTTGGTTTTGTTGGTGGATTTTTTTCCCCCCTGTCAGCCAGAAGACTGTTTCCCAAGCCACCTACAGACGTATGTTGCCTCTTTGGGCTCAAAATTTCATCTCATGCATTCTCCTACGGGCTCTGACAGAGGATACAGATTCTGAGTCCCTTGGGATCTTTACTAAGGATATGAACTTTCATAAAAGCATAGGACACTGCACACTCAGGTGCGTGGGGCTACACTGCAGGACTGGAAGAGCTCTTGAGGTTATTTTTGAGGAGGGGCAAAGAAATTTGCTGTGATCCTTGAGGGATTATGAATAGAATGAAGAAGGCAGTTCTGTTTGGTTGCAAGCAGCAGAAACCAAACTCAAAACAGGGTAAGTGCAAAACAAAACAAAACAAAACAAAAGGAGGAGAATTTATTAATTCTCAGATTTGAGAAGTGTGGAGGCTTCAGGTATGGCTGGATCCAGGGCTCATGAGACCTTGTCAGTTTCCCTCACTCAGGGGTGCCCCCCACTGTGTCCAGCTTTCTCCAGCAGGCTCTTCTCAGCAGGTTCTATGTACCCTTTGGGGTCAAGGGTGAGGCCAACACCTGCCACCCCCGAGACTGAGAGAGGTGGGGAAAAGGTCTCTCGAGGATCCAGAACAAGAAAGGGATGGACGTGACACAGTCAATCCAGCGGATCCCTCCGGTGACTGATTCCAAGTGGACCAGCCCACGTGACCGTGTTCCGAAGTTAGGGGGCCGCTGCTTGAGAGCGGCTCATCCCACTGCAGCCAGAGACAGTGGGGAGCCAGGGTCCCCCCATCATTTCCCCCTCTATTAACCTCCTAGCAGCTCCTCTTCCAAAGCGTCTTTCAGACAAGACTTTTTTTTCTTCTAAAGGGAGTTGGAAAAAAATCAGAATGCATTTGCCCGTCACCTACAACATTCTAAGCAGTGTCTTATCGCTACCACTGCACAGCCTGTCTTTTCAGTGCCGGCAGCTAGGTAACTAGGCACCTTCAGCCTCACCGGTCTTTTTTAGAAAAAGGTTACTGTGAACAGGAGCCAAAAAAAAAAAAAAAAAAATCACTTGGAAACACAGACTAGGTCTGTTTTTCAATTGTCTTCGTTCTAAAGTTCAGAGTTGCAGAAAATCATGTGTCGGCAGAAGCAGGACATAAACAGCATTATATATAATATATATATATATTATACACACACACATACACACACACATATGAATATAAAATATTAAATTTGGGGGAAAAATATTCCCTGAGGTGATTGAAGGTGTGAATTATTTCAGGGAAGGTGTGAGTGTATGGCCAATAATTTAAATTAACAGGATTTCCAAGGCTTATTAAGAGCTTAAAATAGGATTGTTAAAATTCTGAGAGCATTTTGGTTTGAATTTAACTTCTGCTACAGGCCCTTTTTGCTTCTAAAAATGCTTAGTTTTCATTGCCATTAGCTTGCAAAGATATTTTAAAAGTTTAAAATATCTGTAGGATTTTTTCTTTTGTGTTAATAAACTGGGTTAATGATTTCCATGGAGATTACTTCCAACAAAGCTCTTGTCTTTTCTGCCTGGAGCTTTCCTGTTGAGATCAGGGAAGAGCGGCCGAAACCTTTAATATTGGCACTGGACGCGGGCTCCTCGG
Organism: Heterocephalus glaber; assembly: GCF_053883595.1. Classification (NCBI taxonomy): domain Eukaryota; kingdom Metazoa; phylum Chordata; class Mammalia; order Rodentia; family Bathyergidae; genus Heterocephalus; species Heterocephalus glaber. Next base: position 17,938,583 of record NW_028258410.1, on the reverse strand, counting down.
GAGCGAACCTCTTCGGCCCTTTGCGGGGTACAAAGTACAGAGCTCTAGAAGACGAGAGTCCAGAGTGGCCCGGGACTGAGGGACTCCGACCAGCCTGCTTGTGTACAAGCGATCTGCTGCTGGCTGAGGGCGGCCTCGTAACCCCAAGAACCCTGGTACCCATGGGCTCTGCGCCCGGGTTCCCGGAGCTAGAGTGCAGCTTTCGAGTACACATGAGCAGCGACATCACCCGTCTTGAGCCTAGGAGCAGGTTCTTCTGCCGGTCAGGGGCGGTGCCTCGGGTTCAGCGTTTGAAGCCAAAGCCCAGAGAATCCCCAAGACCTTGACTGTGTTAGAGTAGGGAGACTGTGGGCTGCTTCATTTTGCCACGACTGGGAAAGCCTGAAGATCCTATTTTGGATTCCGCCAGTCTCGGCAGGGCTGATTCTGAGTATTTTGGAACTTTAGGTCACACCAGGAAAAGAAATTGCATAAGAAGAGCATGGCCCAGACACCGTCTTCGACATCGGCTCCAGGCCAGATAATGTCCTATGTCTGGCACAGGCTGGTGGGGATGGGGGCGGGGAAGTGATTCAGGAAAAAGCTTATCTTTCAGAGCAGGAATGGACATGAAGCCTTTTGTTCCTTCAGATTTTCCTTACTGTCTTTCTCACCTATGGGGACCATATTCCCCAAGGGAGTGGACATGTTCAGTCATGTTTTTGTTCACTTAGCTGAAGACAGAGTTCTTCATTCTCCATGCCGGATGATCTACCTGAGTATTCTGGTAAGAAGGAGCCACACTGAAGTGCTTCATCAGATTCTCCATGAAGTGGACATTCCGAAGAGAGAAAGGAACAGGCACCTCTGAGCTCTGTGGACACCTGCAAAGCAGGCAGTTTGTATCAGGTAGCTACTGCTGCATGACAAACAGCCCCAGACTTAGCCATTTCAAATGGTCCTTTAAGCCATTTATTGTCTCTATGTATTCCATAACACTGTGTAGCAAACCTTAAATGTATACAATTAAATTTATTTTTAAGAAACCAATATTTAAGAAAATTTTGAAAAAGTGGAAAATAAAACAGTAATTTTTTATCATTTCTCCAGAGTTTGTGGGTAAGCTGGGCAGTTTCACTGATCACAGCTGGTCCCATTCATGTGTGTGGTCATTTGGTTGGTCCCTTGGGGGCTGGTGGTCTCGTGAGGCCTCTGCCAAGGTGACTCAACTCTCCTCCCTTGTCTCCATAGTCCTCATGGTGGGATGCATTCTCATGGTGGTGGCCATGGCCCAGAAAGAGCGAGTATCCCAACACGCACAATGGCAAGTGGGAAACTCACATGCTTTTCAAGCTCTGCTTGTGCTACTATATCCCTGTATTTGTCAGCTTTCTGTTACTATAACAAAATACTTGGGATAATAAGCTTATAAAGAGAAAAGGTTTGGGGCCGGGGATTTAGCTCAGTGGTTTCGCCGCCTGCTGCACAAGTGCAAGGACCTGAGTTCGATCCCTGGTACAAAAAAAAAAAAAAAAAAGAGAAAAGGTTTATGTAGCTTGTGGCTTTGGAGGTTGCAGTCCAAGACCAGGCAGGCTCATTGCTTTGGGCCTCTGGCAAGGAAGCACATCATGGTGGGAGCAAGGAGTGGAGCACATTGCTCTCCTCTCAGCCAGGCTGCAAAAGAGAAAGAGTCCCCACAGTCCCCTTTGAGGGCTTGCTCCCAATGACTGAAGGACCTCCCACCTTCTAGACCATCTACCACCTCCCAGCAGTGTCAGCCTGGGGACAAAGGCTTTGGAATATGGGCCTCTGGGGACATTCAGCATCCAAACTGCAGCAATCCCTGTGGCCAGTGTGAGTCACATTCCTGGCCCAGCACCAAGCAGAGAGGAATAAGAGAGCCACGGTGCAGGGAGGCCCTTCACTGGGGCCATTCATGAACTTAATTGGCCACACAGCAAGCCAATTTTTGTTAAAAAAATTGAATTGATGCATAATTGTACATACTTATGTGGTATAGTGTGACATTTCAATGCTGCATGCAATGTGTTATGATCAAATCAGGGTAATGAGCACATGGTCACCTCAAACATCTATCATTTCTGTGTGGGGAGTATTTGAAATCCTTTATTTCTAGCTATTTTGAAACACAGAATAAAATCGTGAACTGTAATCACCCCCTGTGCTATGGAACACTAGAACTTATTCCTCCTATCTAACTGTTTTTGTGCCTGAGAACCACCCTCTTCTCTCTCCACCCATGTTCCTCCTTCCCAACCTCTGGTGACCACTACCCTATTCTCTACTTCTGTGAGATCAGCTTAGTTAGCTTCCATGCGTGAGTGAGAACCTACAGTATTCGTCTCTTCATGCCTGGCTCATCTCACTTAACAAAATGTCCTTTGGGATCATTGAAGATGCTGCAGATGACAGGATTTCATTCTTCTATGGCAGCTTGGCACTCCGCTGTGGCTATATATACCATGTTCTCTTTCTCCATTCACCCTTGAGGGATGCCCAGGCCATTTCCATTTCTCAGCTGCAGTAAATAGTACTGCAGTAGACGCGGGAGGGCAATGTCTCTTTCACCTATTGATGCCTCTCCTGTGGTATAGACCCAGTTGTGGGATTGCCAGATCACATGGTAGTTCTATTTTCAGTTTTTGAGAGACCTCCGTACTGTTTTCTGTCATCATCCTCCTGACCTCAAGCTCAATTTGCAGTTTATAAACCTGAGTATAGACGGGCCTCTTCCATCCATTCATTTATTCACTCACTCATTCATTCACGAAACATTTATGATGTGTCTCTTATGCAAAGCCTTGGGCTGTCAGACACTACTTTGAAGTTTCACTTGCTTCGAGATCAACACCCACTTACTCTCCACCTCCGGACGTTTCCCTGCGGAAACTGCGAAAAGCATTTGCCTACTCCCCAGGAGAGCGTTGGATTTGGGGACTCAGTCTGTGGAATGAGGGGTCCCCTCCCTAAAGTCCATGGGGCAGCTGCTGCCAGTTGCCATGGAGATGCCAGGGATCTTTAAATAGACCCTCCCTCCCTCCTACACACTCTCAGGGCTGCTGCTTTTCAAGACAAAGGGGGCCTGGCTGGCACTCAGAAGCTCTGGGGTCCATGGGCCCTGGGGTTCATCACCTCTGGAGGCTATTTTGATCATCATCAGTGCAAATAACAGGCTTAACCTCACAGTTTTGTTCAGTTTTGATGGCTTTAAAAGCATATCATAAACCCTCAAGAACAAGAAAATGTAAGGCTTTCTTATCCTGTAGGAAGGAGGACCCAGGCGTGCTCTCCCCATGTGGGAATCAGTGATACCAGGAAGGGAAAGAATGCCCTGCTGGGAACAGCTGCTGATTGCTCTGTCTAAATATTCACCTTGTGGCTGATTTCTACCATGTTTACTCCAGTGGTTTAATAACTTGCTTATAAAATTCTTGTACAATAATCAGAATTCCTGGATATTTAGCAACTTGCTTTCTTGAGCTAGTAGGCGTCAGGCCTGGCCCTGCTCAGATTCAGGCTGCCTGGGTTGGAGTCAGCTTTGCTATGTCAGGGATTCTGTTCAAGTGGCTCAACTTCTACATCTATTTCCTCAGCAGCAAATTGGGGCTACGGTAGGACCTAGGGTCAAAATACTCGGTGAGATACTGCAGAGGAGAGGCTTTGCCAATAGTAAGCGCTCAATAAATGCCAGCTACTGTTTTTTGTGTGACAGCTCTGTGCCACCTGACCAGGCTGGGGTCTGGCTGGGATCAATCCTCTCCAAACAGGGTCACTGAGTCCTGTCACTTAGGCACGTGTGAGCTGAGCTTTTCCAGCCTCTTACAAATAATTTGTTTCACTTGTTTTCTTCTGTGGTGAGCACTTCCTGGTGTCCACTCCATACAAATAGAACCTGGGTCCTCTGGGCAGCCCGATGGGCAGAGTATACTTTCGGTACCCCCATTTTATGGCTGGGACAATTGAGATTCAGACAGGCTAAGTTTGTGTCCAGACTCCCACATCCACAAGGAAAGAGAGGCAGAATTTGAATCCAAAGTCTTTTGTCTAAACCACACCTCCTCTTAAAAGGAAAAAAATGATCTAAAGTAACTTTATGATTTCATTTTTTTCTTTTTAAAAATAGAAGTCGGCTTGAAATTTAGTTTACATCAGAAAATTCACCATTAGCTTAAAAAAAAAAGCTAGTGCTTTATTTTTTTAAACTATTCTTTTAAACAGTTCAGGGCCTCATGTGTGCTAGGTAAGGGCTTGAGCAGTGAGTAAAAGCCCCAACCCCAAATTCACTTTTTACAGTGAATTATACTCACTGAATTTTCACCATCACCACTATCTAATTTTAGAACATTTCTATCACTCCCAAAGGAAACCCAGGTGCCCTCTTTTCTTCCCAAAATAACTCAGAGACACAGGACCTATCCTTGGGCTCACTGGACACAGCCCTGGCTTCCACCGAGGCCACCCTCAGCTTGGCCCACTGCCCCTGTGCTCGAGGTCAGGCTCCTAAACAGAAGCTTGCAGCGAAAACCCAGCCTGGAGCTTGGCCTGATTGGATGGAGCTGTCACGGGAAGCCAGGAGGAACCAGCCCTTGGCAAGCTTCTCCGTCTTTTTGTGCTGCACTAATGAAAGAACTCAGTCAGCATGCACAGGAGGCTGTGTAGAAGTCTAGGTGGACTTGATTGTGAAGTAGATACAGACAGGTTCGCACCTTGAAGGGAGAAGGTGGCAGTGCCAAGAGAGCATCTGCAAGAGAGTCCGGGTGTCTTTTTACCCACACAAGGGCTACTGCTGGGCTCCAGGGAACTAGGGTAATCATGACACTTACTGGCATTTTCCTTAGAAGGGACTTGACTTGCGACACGTCTTCGTGTCCTTTTTGGATGGTCAGTGCTCCCTTATGGACCTTCATCCTGGAAGAAACCTATGAAAGACGTTTTTGAAAAATAAACCAAGTCCAGGCCACCCGAGCGTGCTGTGTGCCTTCTATAAAACAGGGGCCCTGTATTTTCAGGTCTATTTATAAATGATTATAAATGTGTTATACACTGAAGTCTTTCTTTCTCACTTAACGATAACTGGCAAAACATGCTATTTTGGACTCCCCTTTTGTCTCTCGGGAGCGTCTCTTGCCGATGTCCACCTGGCCGACTAACACATATTTAATTACCTTCAGGGCCATAGACCGCTCTCCCATTATCCCCTGGGTTCCATCTCCCTTTCTTGGTTTGGGGCAAGTGGCGGGGTGGAAGCCTCTTTTATTAAAGTGGTTTTTGTCTTCCCATTGCCCTGCCTCCCTCTGCTGCCCCTTCCTGCAGTCAGTCGAATGTCATCTGAGTGTCAAAGCTGGGGATGAAGGGGCCATGACTGGGACCCCCTGGTGCGCCAATCAAAACCTGAATTTAAAGAGTGGTGTCTCTGGGCAAAACTAGAGGCAGCTGTTTGGTACTTAAAAATCAGGCTGTGTTTAATCACTGGAGAGAAAGTGTATCAATCACCGTCTGATCAGAGTATTGTGGAAACAGCCCTCTGAATTTGTAAATGACAAGAGGCAGGGGGTATTTTTAGAGCCTGCTGTAGAAGCACAGCAGACCCCCTGCCAGGAGTCTCACCTTCCACCGGGCTGATAAATATGCGAATCGAGCTCCTCCCCCTTCCTTCCAGGCCTGTTCTTTGTTCAGCGCGGTGGGGACAAAGGGGAAAAGGGAGTTGAGCAAAATCATTTCTCTTCCTCTGATTTTGAGGCCTGAGATTCTTCAATTTGCAAGCAGTGCCTTCTGGGTGTGGGTGTATTTGCCTTTCCTGGTTTTTTTCTTCTTTTTTCTTCTTCTCCTCCCCTTAAATCCTGTTGGCATGGAAAGGGAGGATTGTAGCAGCATTCCTAGCCATGCTGAAGTTTCAGAGAGAGCCAGGGAAGCAGCCTCCTGGGACCCTCATCCCAGCACCCTTGGGTGCTAGGTCCTGGGTTATGCACCGAGACTGAAAGGACACTGTCCAGAGCAGAAGAGATGTCACTCCTCTGTGGGCCCCAGCACCATTCTTGTAGAAGGAAGTCAATGGATTCTTGTTAAATTAAGCAACCTCAGAACCGAGGCCTGCCAGCACTCAAAACACTTGCTTTTCTTTCTGTGTTGTGAATAAACCAGACTTCCCAAGGGCAGCAGCACTGTGAGCAGCACCACAGACAATAACAATAGTGGTGTACTAAGCGGCAGGTCTCGCTGCTCCAAGTGTGGTGCTGTCCAAATGCTGTGTGTCCTCCTGTGATGACAGATGTCTCCACCTCCACACTGTTGATATTTGTGGCCGGATTCTTCTTTGTTGTGCAGGGCTGACCCGAGGATTCTAGCCTGCTCCACCAGGCAGGGCACTCTCCTCCCAGTATGACCCCAAAATGGCCTTCAGACATGGCCAAATGTCTCGTGGGGGTATTGCCCCAATTGAGAACCATTGGAATCTTTGAGCAGGGAAAAAATAAAATAAAAGGAAAACAGTAGGGAGAGGAGCAGTAGGAAGGCAGGAGGAACAGGCCCAGAGACCAGGAGGGATGTCTTGTAGAGCAGGACAGATGCAGGCGAGTCAGGACCCTGAGGTCCAGCCCTGCTTCCTGTCTGGCACTGACCTGGTTAGGGAACACCGAGTGGTCCTGCTCCTTCTCTGTGCCTCAGTTTTCTCATCTGTAAAGTGAACAGCTGCCACACAGGGTTTGTTGTGAAGAACAAGTAATGGGCTTTTGCAAAAGTGCGATGCAAATGCAAGTTTCTCCCCTGCCGCCGCTGCTGCTGTGTGTGCTATGCACGCGGAGGGGTCAGATCATTGGTGCTGTTGAGGGCCTGGGCAGAGAGGGCCCTGCTGAGGTCACTGTCTGCTCTGGGAGGGTTAGCACTCTGCTGCCGTGTCCTCCTTCATGATCCGAGAATAATCTTGATTTAAAGCACGTTTGAACAAGGTGCAAGGCAGTGGCTATGGCCGGGCCGGCTAGCAGGGACAGTTCTGTGGAGGGGAAACAGTCCGGAATTTCCAGTCCGGAATCCTCTGGACCAACCTTCCTTCCTTGCTTCTTTGCTCTGCAGAATTCAGACTCGGGACCTTCTCAAGGAATTTTCGAGATGGCATTTGAGAGATGCAGTGCTGAAAATTGTACCTGCCAAGTCTGGTTCTGTCCACATGCTTAGCAGAGGAAGAAAGAACATTTCTCTGTATGCTCCAAACCCATGTCACAAGCCAGCCTTACTTATTCTTGGCGCTCCCTGCACCAGCCTTGTTGGGGCAGAGAAAGGTTTGGGGCCTGTTGTAGCTCTGAAGGCCCGGCCAGGCCTTGTGATCATCTGCCCACATTGGTCACTAGGTTTGCAGCTTCTTTCCTGGCCGCTGTTGGTCAAACGAGGCCCTGTGTCCATCCCCTTCCAAACCAGTGAGGAAACTGAGGCACAGAGCAGGGCACACTTGCCCTGATCACTCAGGAGAGCACGGCAGGTCCTCACCATCACTGACAACTGGGGATGAAAACCTTCATCTGGGGTTCCCCATGGGCCAGGGCCAGCCCCCCCTGCTGGAGTCCCCAGTCTCAAGAAATCTGTTGCTAGAGTCATCCCTCCCTGTCTTCCTCAGGGACACTGGCATCCTCTCTTCTGGTGTCCAGCACACGTGGCTAAATCCCAACCAGGAGCTGCTTGAACTTCCAGATTTCTCCCTCCAGTGAACATGACCTCTCCCCTTTTGTCCAAGTCAGAGCTGGCTGAGCTAGACTGGGGAATGGCAGAGAGCAAACAGCAAGAACCCAGACTGGAAAACGTCCAAAAGTGCTCCTGCATTTTATTTGTTGTTCCCAGGCATCCTGGTTGGAGAAAGTTGGCAAACAGAAGGGACTTTGCATAGTGGGGGAGTGGGAATGAATGGGCCCAATGCAGCCTCAGTCTGCCAAGCTCTGTGCCCTCCAAGAGAAATCCCCCCTGCTGGAGAGAAGCTTGGGTGTGGACATTCCCCCAGCGGCCTCCTTCATGTACACAGAGGCATTTTTGTGCCCTGCTTGGTGACTCAGTACAAGTTGGGAGCTGCTCAGACATGCCAAAGGGCCTTTTTCTTTTTTAATGTAACATCATTGCTCTGACATTTCCCCAACTCTTCTGTCCCCCTCCACTTCATGGTTGTCAAGGAAACAGTTTCCCGGGCAACCTGTTGACTTATTTGGCTGCCAAGTTTGTATTATCCAGAGTGGGGAGCTGTAGTGGAGGATTAAAAAAAAATGTCACCAAGGTAACCGCCAGCAGCCGCTTAATTATAGTTTTAGGTAAAGATGAATTCTCTTTTGCAAATGTTAGTGTATTTTTGGTTTGGGGAGGGGAGAACAACCCAGAGATTAACATTCGCTAATTATATGCTTTTGGTTGTGGACTATTCCATCTCATTTGCAAGTAAACTTGGTTTCATTCAGGATAGATTTTTTTCTTCTTCCCCCCAAAAGAAAAGCAAAATAATGAAATCAAAGAAGAATCTGTGATGGGATGTGGGCAAATGTGGTAGGTATGGCTGGGATATAGGCATCACTGGAACAATGTCACTGGTGGTTATTTCCTGAAACAGAGTCGTTTGTGGACTTGGGAGGTAGTGTGGTGCAGTGGTTATGCACCTGGACTCCCGAGTCAGGCTGCCTGGGTTCAAATCCTACTTCTGCAACTTCTTAGGTATTTGGCCTTGAAAAGTAATTTGCCCCGGTTACACTTTGGGTTCCTATAGCTCCGAAATGGGTAGGTGAGAGGGGTTAAGCTTCACCTCCGAGGCTAAGGCCTGTTTATTAGGCCCTGATCAGAGGACTTGACAGGACATAGTCACTCTGTGGGGTTGGCCGTCATAAAGCCAGGGCCTCTGACACAAGCACACTGGCCCCGGAAACACCTTGCCCCTCGGTAGTTCACCCAGCTGGCTAATATGAGAGGTTATTGTGTTTCTGTGTAACCGTGTGATTATGCCCATCCGTGACAGTTACTGGACAGAATAGCATTCTCAGCATGTTAGGAGTCATTATTTCCTTCTGTGGTCAGAAGAGCAGGAGTTGGGGACAAGTATTATCTCCATCTGTGAAGGAAGCCAGAGAGGGAAAGAGTGAGTTTCTTTTTCTCAGTTAACAGAGCAAATGCCCAAGGAATTTATGAGTAGCTGTCTTTGAGCTGTGTTCCACTCTGATGTTCTCCTCCGATAGTTTCGACCCAGTACAGATGCGCCGTGGAGCTTTTGGAGTTAATGTCAATGTGAGGAAGTACCCACCAAGGGGGAGCTCTTGGAGTTTGGGCCTGGAGGCTTTTGGGGGAGACCCAGATAATTACAGTTGATCGTCAAGTCCTCCTGGCTCAGCTCGGGACCCTCAACTCCCTTTCCAGGGCAGAGCCCCGCCGCTGCGGGCCTAGGATGGTCCCTGTTAATCATTCTGCAGATGGGAGCTGGAGGTGACAATGGCCCCACGCGTGACGGACAACAGACAGTTCATGTATGACCTCGCCCAGGGCCTTCTCTTGCTCCAAAGTTTCTGCTCTCCCTACACGATGAAGGGGTTTACATGGACCATGTCTGATTGGTCATCAAGGCCTACGATGCTGTCATTCTGTAGAGGAAGTAGGAGTCACAGATTGACCATTGGAACCCCCGTCAGTCCACAGCCAGTCTATTTGAGCCACTGCAGTCCACCCCTGCTGTAATGATTATTTCTAAAACAGGGAGTCTGGAGCCAGGGTGAGGACCTAGCATGATCTCTCAAGGGACCCAGGTCACCTGTGCCTCAACTTCCTCACTGGCCAAGTGGAGACAATAATCACACCCATCTCTTGGGGTTGTGAATGTGAACTAAAGTAGACTCCTGAAGTGCGGGGACCAGTGTGACTGGCCAGTAAATATTAGGAGTGGTCACAATGACAGTCCTGTTACGTGGCGACATTGTAACACTTCCTACAAGCAAGCTGGGTGGCTTAGTGACATCAGAAGTGGTCAACATGTAGCCAGGTGTGTGCAAAAGTTACTCTGTGCATTTTCTTACTTACCTCCCCTTCATTCCTAGGGTGATTCCGGTAGAGTTGCTACGCAGGCTTATGTCTCATTAGTCTCATTACTTTCTAAGTCACAGTGCCGCCCACTGTAGCCCTTCTTCTTGGACCTTTGAACTTTCTTCAGTTGAGTGAATGCTGCAGGCCAGCCCCACCCCGGTGTCTCTGCCTTTCTGGTACCACCTGGGAATGCTCATCTTGTGTGCTTTCTTCTCCTTCCCGAGACTGTGCTACTTTCATCATTTCTGAACAGAGACCTGAATAGTAATGAACACTTGCTTTGAGAGCAGCTAGGATGGCAGTTTTTGCCAGGGAAGGACCTGGCCCACGTGGGTTAGAGCAGGAAGGGTACCAGAGCTAGGGGTTCCCTGCCATGGAGGAATCAACTTTCTACCCACTCTGCCTTTTATTTCTTATGCTCTCCCACCTGTCTGGGGAACGACAGCCAGTCACACAGACCTGATCTCCATCGCTGCTCACTCTCCCCCGGGGGACCAGCAAAGCTCTTCCTGGGTGTCTCACCCTGAGCCTCACCTACTCCCCACCTTGCTTTTTAAAAAGACGAGTGTGAGATGGAAAAGCACACATTTCACCAGGGTGATTGAGGGACGGCAATTAGGTATTATTGGAAGAAGAAGAAGAAAAAAAGACAGACAATAGATATCATTTTTTGCATCAGCCCGATGGCTCAGTGCAAATGGGAATAGCCTGAGGCTGAAACAGATTTCCAGCAAGTGAGTGAATAGACGCTGAGCTCTCCATTTGAGGTCAGCATGGGTGGGCACTGTGAGATTGTGCGAAGGTGGCCCCATTGAAGGGGCTGAATGTGGAGATTTGTGCAGGGCGGTGGGGGGAGAGGTGAGGTTCACCGGGAGCCACCTGTCCGAGTTCCCCTGGTGAGTGGTCTCGCTGTCTTTGGCCAAGTCACTAAGTGGAAAAAAGAACAGGATTTAAACTCCGGCCTTTGGACTCCCAATCTTGGTGATTTTTCTTCACGCCCAGGGCGGCCTCCTGAAGGGCATTTTTCACTTGTGCAAATGTCAACCCCTGTGATAGCTTGTTCCCCAGCCCTAAATGCAGCCCTCCCTGGTTAGATGGCTGCAGATTGGTATTTCAAGCCTCAGCTTCCTGGCCATCTGCTTTCTCTCTCTCTGTGAAATGGACTTTATGATAGTAACGTGGACAGGATATTGCTCATAGCAGGAGCTCAGTTAGACACAAACCAGGAGGACAAGCTTCAGGGAGGTCAGCACTAACCAGGCCACTGTCTGCTGGGCCTGGGAGGTCAGATGGCATCTGCATTAGGCAGCTCTCTATCGCTATAAGAAAATACCTGAGGCAGATGCTCTGCAAAGCTCCCAGGAAGGTACTTTCTCTTCTAGGCTAAGTTTGGAAAGCCGGTCTGATTGATGTCTGCCTCCTTGTGGAAATCAAAGCAGGTTTTTCTCTGAAGCAGCCTCAGGGAAGTGTCTTTGTGTGCCTCAGGCTGGTGTATGGAAAAGGCCAATGGCTAGAGCTGGAAATCCACCCCCCCCCTACACACCAGGAAGTGTGAGCCTCAAAGACTGGGGGATAAACTGGCCTGTGCACTGGGGTTTGCCTCTGCATGTTGAGCTTGGGGAGCTTAGAGGCTGACTGGCTTAGCCACTTCCCTGGGGTGCAGGGTGGTTCCCACAGGCTCCCCAGCCCCAGACAGTTCACATTTGGGTGGTGTTGAGCCTGTCAAAGGCAATGGCATCTTGTCATATTAATGAGAGTCTGATGCCGAAATGCTCCTATTTGTTGGGAGATCACTTGGTGTGAAGTTCATTCTCCGTCTATCGAGTGGCATGGAGTGTGGCTGGAATGCTGTTCGCTTCCCACTCTCCATCCTTCCTTCCGGCTAAATCTACCTGCTGTTATACTGGCAGGCAGTGTGCCCAGCACTGGGTGGGTTGTGATTGGTTTAAGGCATCAACTTTAAGCCCATAACAACCCGGCTTCCTTTGTACCTGTGGATGGCTGTGGTCCACCGTGACAACTCTGAGGACAACTGCTCTGGCAGGCATGAGGAAGCTGTAATTGTTCCTAGATAAAAGGAACAGGTATGGCTGGCGTAGCCCTCCACCATGCCCCCTTATGCTTTCCCTGCAAAGGTGATGGCTGGAATGAAGCTGCCATTTTATAGCCATGAAGAAAAGTCCCAGTGCTTTGTTACTCCGAATGTGGTTGGTAGCCTGCATTTTTAGAAATGCAGATCCCACTGTATGTCTCCTGAACCAAAGTCTGCATTTGCACAGGATCTTGGGGTGATCGCTCACACACTGGAGTTAGAGAAGCTGTGCCTAGAGAACCACAGAGACCTCTGTCCTGTGGAGCTGAGTTGTTGACCATTGCCACTAGAAACTGGCCTGTGGGGTTTGTCCTTGGTTCATGTTCCCTGCAGCTGCATGCATTCTTACGTGATCTGAGCTAAATGGCCCCACGTGAAAGGTCTTCCTCACCCCCACCCCAGCTCCTCCACAAAAGGACAGTCACTCTCCCATGTTACAGCTGAGGAAACAACTGGAGGGAGGGCACGCTGGCTCCCAGTGAGACAGCAGGGCAGCTGGGTGCCCGGGTCTACCTGGCCCATCACCCTGGGCTAGGACACAACCCCTGCCACCCGTCAGGGGCAGGTCTGATGGCACTCTCCTTCTGACCTGGCCATGGAGAGCTATCGTCCCCACCCTGACAGGCCAGCGGGTAGCCCAGTGGGGTCTCCCCTGGTGCACTCCTCCTGTCTTTCTCCACTACTCTCCTTGCCTTTCAGGTTTTGCTCCCCAAGGGGCCTGCCTGGGATGCTGCACCATGTCAGCTCGGGGGACACCAGCTGGCTGCAACTCTCCCCGAAAAGGACACAGCCTTCCTCATTCACTACCTCGGGCCTAAGACTCAACTGGTGGAGGCGGACATAGTTAAATTCAGATTCCCGGCCTTGCTGCCTAGAGGGTCTGACTTCACAAGTGTGTGTGTCGGGGGTCAGGCTTTCTCGACGCCTGAGGAGCACTGGTCAGGGCCTGGCGCAGTCCAGAGGAAAGACGAAGGCAGGGCGAGGGCTGTCATTGTGCCCCCCTCTCCCTTTCCACAGCCACCTCCTAGAGGCTGTGTGTGGGAAGCTGCACCCCAGCTGGCCATGGCTGCACAGCGATCCCTCCAGACTCCGGGGGAGAGCACAGCTGAACGCCACCCTGCAGCCCTGACCCAGGTGGCTGGAGGTGGTGCCTGTCGCAGTTCTGGGCAAACGTTTGTGAACTGTGAACGGGGACAGCTGGGACTCATGCGCATTGTGTGCAGAGCGGGAGGCCCATTCTGCTGGGTGGTGTCAGGGAGACAAAGGAGCGAGGCCGGGCACTTTCAAAATTATGAGTCTTGGGGCACAGCGCCCCCCAAAAGGTGTGGTTGCCCATGCCTGTAATCCCAGCACTTTGCGAAACTGAGGGAGGATGATCGCAAGTTTGAGACCAGCAGGGTGATTTAGCGATGCAAAGACCTTGCCTCAAAACAAAAGATAAGAAAGGACTGGGATTCAGCTTAGTATGAAGGGCCTGGTCTCAGTCTCCAGCAACACACACACACACTCACACACATACGCACACACACGCACACACACGCTTAACATGCTGGAACCTGTCAATACTTTACGTTACACAGCAAAAGGGGCATTGCAATGTTGTTACAGTTACAAGGCCTCAGGAAGCTACCCTGGCGGAGCTGGGTGGGCCAATTCCAACCACATTCTAATCACAGAGAACTTTCTCCAGCTGGAGGACAGAGCAGGGGAAGGGGAAACAAGGGATCTGCAGCCAGAGGGGAGCTTGTTGTTGGAAGAAAACTCAAGGAGAAATGCAGACAGCTGTTTAGGGCAGAGCCTGGCCATGGGGATGCCAGGCAGCAAGGAATGGGGAGCCCTACAGCCCCCTAGGAAGTGAATTTAACCAGCACCCCAGATGTACTCGGAAATGGACTCTTCCGCTAGAGCCTCCGGGAAGGAACATGGCCGGGCTGACACTTTCATGTTTGGCCTTATGAAGCCCTAGGCAGCAGACCCGGGCAGGTCTACCTGGGCTCTGGCCCACAAAACCGGTGAGCTGATGTTCATAACCATAAGCCAGTGCATTTGTGGTGTTCTGTTAGAACCCTACCACGGGGCCCTGTTCAGGATTCGGGAGAAGTGCCCTGCCCCTCCCCACCACCACTCCGGATGTCTGCTGCCACCTCTCCAGGAGGGCTCTCACAGCGAGAGGTCACCCCAAGGAGAAAAAGTACCCTTGCACTCTACACATTCCCCAGGGGCTGTAAAATCTTCTTCCATGGCTGTCATCCTTCCCTACGTCCCAGTGCCAGTTAAAATTTTAGTTTATTTCCTTCAGTTTTATTTTTCCTGTGCATTTTATTCACACAGTTGAGATGTGCAGAATGTGCAAATTTATGTCATGCTCTGCCCCCTTTCACGAACTATTTTCACACCACCAAAAGTTGTCTCTTTTCGAATTGTTGGACTTCAATTTATTTCCTTCCCCCTTATCTGCAATTATGACTTAAATTTTTACATAAAGATAACCCCAGCGTTTAAAAAAATTATTAAATCCTTATCGTGCTTTCTCAGAAGAGGACTCATCAAGCCGGAAGGGAGAGACTTCTGACGCCTGATAGAAATGCTAGATTACCCTCAGGTTTCTGGGCAGCTTCATGTTGCTTCCTGGAATCTTCTCCTTTCAGCCCTGTAGGGCTGGGCACACAATTTCTATTGTCCCTTGTCACCCTCACTGGCTGTCGAGCAGTCGCTGACCCTAAAGCAGAAAGGCATGAAGTCTGGGAGAGCCATTCTGCCCCTTTGTCCTGATGGTACACAGGACGCACGGCCCACAAACCTCACATGTACGGAGTCCTCCATTTGGTTTTTGATTTTTCTGAGCCCTCAGATGCCTTCTCTGAGCCTTCTCTCGCTGGGCTGCTGGGCGTCCTTCTGGGCTCTTCTTTGCCTGGTGTGTCCGGCTTTGGGGGGGCAGCTTGGGTGGCGACAAGGGGAATGAGCGGGGCTCCTCTGATACTGGGCACCAGGAAAGGTGCCTCCTTCCGCCCGCAGGCTCTGCTGCCTCCAGGGAACGGGGTTCTTTGCTAGTTAATTCTCAGGTCTTGCCATGCCCTGGCAGATGCAGGGGTCTCTTTTCAAAGATTTTTTCCTCTTTCCTTGCCTTCAAAATTCATTACCCTTCCAGTGCTGCTGAAGGACCTGTCGCATCCTGACATTATTTTACCTGACCTACCTAGAGGCAGAGAAGGATCCAAGGTAGCTTCTCCTTCCATCCTTCTCACCTCCCAGGGCCAGCAAGCACAGATGGCCTCTGTACCTTCTAGGAACACAACTCTGGCAAGTGCAGGAGGGAAAAAGCCCACAAATTAACTTTTTACAAAAAACATCCTGTCACTCTTGATAAAGGCTCTGAGAAGTCCTGCAGTAAAGAAACTCATCTAACTTTCCTTGGGCCAGTTTTCCTCAAGCTTATTTTAGCTCAGAGCCTTGTCTCTTGCATAGCTCCTCCTGGCTTTCTGCAGTTTCTTCGTCAGTCCCACTGGGATATATGGATCTGACTCAGTTCAGTAGTTGCCAAGCGAGAAGACAGACTCCAGAGAGATTAAATGGCTATTCAAAGTCTTAATAGGTACTGATAAATGACCCACTCCAGGGTGGGACTTAATTGTGTATCCTTGGAGAGAATTTCCTAGTAAAGGAGAAATACATCCAGCTCTTTCCAGACAAGTAGTACTTTGATTCAGCCAAGGGGGCTAATTATTTGAAGGACTCTTGTTGAAATTCTCCAGCGACTCAAATTCCCCTTCCAGTTTATTATGAGGACAGTGAGACTCAGACTGCAGCTTTTGCATCTGCTCCTGCTAAGAAATGTCACAGAGGACTTGAGAATAATCTCAAGATCAGAGACCTGACGTTATCAAGCCTTGGACCCGACTCTCTATCTGAAAATTCAGGACCAGTGTGGCTCTGCACAGGGGATGTGGTCTGCAGGGCTTGCAAACTGCTTCGAGATGGGAAACTCTGATAATGTTCAAGGAGACTGAATGTGACACATAAATATCCGGTCTGAGAGGCTCCCTGAGGAGGGAAGGGAAGTAGAATTTACTGTGACCATTCCCAGCCAGACAGTGTGCTAGGTGTTTATTTGTAAAATTATATCTCTTTCTTTTATTCTCCACTCTTCTCTTCCTCTTCCCCACTTCTTCTCTTTTTTGCACTGAGGATTGAACCCAGGGCCTCACATATGCAGGGCAAGTGCTCTACCACGGAGCTACACCCCCATTTCTCTTTTTATTTTGAAACAGGGTCTCACTATGTTGCCTAGGGCAGCCTTGAACTTGCAATCCTCCTGCCTCAGCCTCCCAAATAGCTGGAATTGACAGATGTGGGTAACCACACCTGCCTTATCTGTACTCTTTAAATAAGTAACACATGTCTGTGAAATAAAGTTCATACAAAAATTTAAACATGGCAAATGTCCCTCCCATGTCAGTGTCCAGCTACCAGGTTGCCTTCTCCTAGGGACTGAATATTTGTCTCCTGCAAACTCATGTGTTGACTCCTTACCTCCCAGGCAATGGTTTAGCAGGTGCTTTCGCCCTTATGAGTGGGATGGTGCGTTATAAAAGAGCCCTGAGAGTCCCTGCCCCGGGAGGGCGCAGAGAAAAGACAGGCATCTGAGAACCAGAGAAACGGCCCTCAGTTGATACTGTGTGTATGTGAGCCTTGAACTTGGATTCATGGCCTCCAGATCCACAGGACATACGTTTTTGTTCTTCACAAGCCACCCAGGCTGTTGCACCTCGAGTGGACTCAGAGCCTCTGGCTCTGTCTGTGGATACCCCACAGGTATAGATTAAAGGTGTGAATCAGATGAGCGCCTATTAGCATCCTCTCACACTGTTTGCACCTCACCTCTTCTGCCCGAGGACCGCTCTATGCATCCTCACTCAGGCCTGACTTATTCTTCTGGACCAGGGTCACTGTGATGTAGTCCGTGGTGCTCTATGAACAGACCTGGCCACTGATTTTCATCTTCTTCAGCTAGGTCTGGGGTCTTCAGCTGGCGGTGACTTTGCACCCCACCTCCTCCCAAGACTGTTGGCAGTGTCTGGGGGAGAGTTTACTAATGAGGAGGCAGGGGCTAGGAGGTACAAGTGGCCTCTACTGCAGGGGTATCCGGCCAGGATGTCAGCAGGCTGAGGTGAAGGCCTGGGCCCATCGGCACCTGCAGCCTGCAGGTGGGGAGACTGAGGGAAAGAAGGGGTGTGTTAGGGTGTGGGCTGTGGCAAATGCTTATGCTGTGGACTTCCCTTTCGGAAGGGCAGGGGACAGGTGGGCACCCCAGGGGGAGCTGAGCAGGACCATTGGGAGGGGCTGGGCCCTCCATTCCACACCCCCCCATGTGCCCTGGAAGACTCCGCCTAGAGATTCCAGAACAGGGCGGAGCAGCAATTATCCTCCACAAACCCAATGCAGTCATTAAGCAGAATCTTGCAGCTTTTAATTGCCAGTATATTAGCATATTACAAATGGGGAAGCAGCACTTGGTATATAATAGCTGAGGTCTGGAAAGAAATGCTTATTTTTACTACTAATTAAGAGAATGTTATAGAAGAGCCAGAGAATTCATTGTACTTCAGTACATCTCTGTAAGGAAGATAATTGGATAAAGACTGTTTCTTCCTCCCCACATGGCAGTGTTTGCAGGCAGATGGCATTGTTCCTGCTGAGACGCTGCTGGGATAGCAACACAGACCCTGTCATCCCTCGAAGGATCCGACACGTTCAGTGGCCTGCTCTTTATGGGATATTATGATCCTTTGTCCCTGAGCTGGAGTTTCCAAACACATCACATGTGGAGTGTTGGGGGGCGGGGGGCTAGGGTGTCAACAGCCAGAACAGACTTGGTCACTCACCACCGGCCAGCAGCCAGGACCTGAGCGCAGGCCCCAGTGCTGTCAAGTCTGCTCCTGGGCCAGGCAGAGTTCTCATGTTCCCTGTGGCCCGGGTGGTCTGGTGGCTCAGCGTGGCCGCTTACCTGTGCAAGGACTGTATTGAAGCTCACTCTTTAGGGTCCAGGAGACCTGGATTTAAATCCTGGCTGTGTCACTTACTGGTGTGTGATTTGGACAAGTGAAATAATCCCTTTGGACTTCAGTTTCCTCATCTATGAGAGAGAGATCATGATTCCTATTTCATGGGCTGCGGACAATAGGAAAAGAAATGATGCCCGTAGGATGTCCAGCATCGTTCCCACCAGGGACGCGATAGATTACACTCACTATTTTCTCTCCGGCATGCAGTTGCTCTCCCACCAAACACATTCGATTCTATCTGGGGGTTTCACACGCACACACGTCAGTCCCAACTGTGCATGTCTTCCTTGGCCAGGGTTTCTGCTGCCTCCTTTCCTGGGCGGTTCCCTGCCTTGGGTGAGGAAATCCTCTAAGTCCTGCTGGTCCCACTCATGCTGGGGAGCTGGTCTCTTTGGACACCCTGGCCCAGGGAGCTTGTAACCGACCAGGCCTGCAGCTAGGGAGGGGTCGCTCTTCCACTTTGTGCTATAGTTCCGCAGGGGCTACCACAGTGGGCTGTGGGACCCTGATGCGGGCTGGTGCTAGGGGAGATGCTCTCTTCATTACACCCAGTCTGTTCTTCCTTAGTGTGGGTACACAGGTCAAAGTCACCTGACTAAGGTGAGGGTCAAGTTCAGGACACCACGCTGTAGTCCCTGGAATCCCTGGCTCACTCAGCTGCCGAGTCAGTCCCTCCTGAGAATTTCTTTCAGGACCTAACCTGACTAAAGTGGTTCTGGCCCTGCAACTTTTTCTCTGTTTAGGTAACTGAAGCTGAGTTTCACTTTGGGGAACTACTAGCTCTGGCTCTCGGGCCCTGTTGTTCAGGAAGAGCGGACTCCAGAACTTTGGCACTGGAAGTTGATATGGAGGCCTGGCCAATGAGAATGCTTGCTTGTCTCTCTGTTACGGAGATTGGTTGAGGGGTTGGCGTGGGATCCGATAGTCAGAGCCAATCCCAGGGCTTCCCCGGGATCACTGGAAAAGGGATGATCTTTCTGTTGTGCCACTCTGTGGTAGGATGCTTACCTGGACTCTGCAGGCTGTGAACAAGGACGTTAAGATGATGCCTTCCAAGAAGGAAGCCAGCACAGAGGAAGACAGACACCAGAGATGGCCAGAGACAAATTCTGAGGGTAGCATGGCCTCCTGGTGCCTGAAAATCAGCTGTTTCCATCACTTCTAACCGAATAAGTCCTATGGTCATCCTATAAGTCCCTGGCATTCAAACTCCTTTCAAGCCTTCCACCTCAGGCCCATCAGAAGTGCTGGAATTCACCCAAATCCGGTTAATGGGCTAGGTCCTTGTTTTTTTTACAGGTGGCCCCTAAGACAACGAGAATTTTCAAGAAGGGGATGGAGAGAGAGGGAAGAGAAAAAGTGTCAGCCAATTTCCCAGGCTGAATCTCTGTGGTGTGGCCGAGACACTGCCTTCCATTTTATTAGGCACCTTTCCCTCATTTATTTTCCAGGATGTCTTTCAACCTGCCCATTTTCAAGAGGAAATGAGACAGATTATTTTTTCATAATGGCTGCCTTTGTAGCTCAGCAGATGTTTAGCTGAAACTTTTGTCACCTCCTTAAGTTAACAGAGACCCATTTACTGTGGTAGGGCAGGGAGTCGCATTGGAAACTGTCCTTCATACCTCAACTGAGGATCCCTAGGTAGTTTGGGTAAGATAAAAGAGGCAGGGAGACTAGCTCCCTTGTTGCTTTGCCACCTTCCATTTGCCATGAACTGCTGTCCCTTTGCCATGGGCCACTCTGCCCTGGAGCCAGCCAATTATGGACTGAAACCTCTACAAACGGTGAGCTAAAGAAACCCTTTCCCCTTTCACTTTGGGTGTCAGGTATTTTGTCTCAGCAATGAGAAAGGTAAGTGAGATGTCAGGTAATGATTCCACAGCCCTGAGCTTCAGCTTAGAAGCAACCTCTGTTATGACATTCCTCATCGAGCCCACCCAGCCCACTGCTGTCTCCTTTTGGCATTGTTATTTCCTAGTACCTTCCTCCTGCTGTGATTTTTAAAAACCCATCTCCCTCTCTAGGTTCCTGAGGACAGCAACCCTATCTTTTCTGTGCTAGAGTAGACAGGTGTCTTGGCCTGATCTTTATTCGTAGATACGGTCCTATAGCTTTGAACATGACCTGCATGTAGTAGATGATCACTAAATGTTCATTAAATGCCTATCACCCACGTTGCAGGGGGCTGAGCCTGGCAGAGGCACTGAGGACCTTCCGGAAGGAAGAGGGGGTTAGCTGATCTCTAGTTGTCCTGACATTGTCATTCTCCAAGGCTCAGTCACTGTGGGCTTTCCTCTCCTTCCACCCAGACCGCTGCTTTTCTTGGCAGCCTTTGTTTCGTGTCTTCTGGTGTCTGTGCTGGGCCAGGTGTAGATGGACGACCATGTACTGGACATTCTGCAGGAGCCTCACTGGATCCACACCGTGGTGGTGGGAGGGAGGTGACTGCTCCCATTGTACAGGTGTAGAATCCAAAAAGGCAAGAAGAGGTCAGAGGTCATCCAGCTGAAGTGGTGAAGATGAACCGCATTTTGCTCTCCCCCACCTTACAAGGCATGTTATCTCCAGCTATGGTAGCTGTTTCTGGGAAAGCAGGACCGAGGGAAAGACTGGGTGGGAGGCATCCAGTACTTGCTCAATAAACAGCTGAAACCTTCCTGCAGACTTCGTTCTGCCTCTCTTCCCTGCCGGCTCAGCGTTCCTGGGGGCATTCCTCCCTCTGTGTTTGCTCCTGGGCCCCTCGCAGACACCGTTGGGTCTCCCTGACTTTGGATGGGCAGAGTAGCTGATGCTGGAGACCGAAAGTTGCTGTCCTGGGAAGGAGTCGCTTCCATCAAGTTCATGTTAGCACAGCGTCTCACTATTGCACACACATAACTGTACATGGTGGTGCTAAATAATTCAGAGAGGAAGCTGACAGCTCAGCGCCTTTTAATAGTAAATAATTTAGGGGTGCTGTTCATCTCTCCCACTGGAAGATCTGTGAGCCTGCCTGCTATGAGGAGAGAAGCAGGAGCCGAGAACAGTGAATACAAGGGCCAGGCTGCTCCCCTGTGTATGTCCACACAGTGCCGCGTGTGACACAGCCCGCATTGCCCTCTGATGCGGGCTGCCGCCGGTCAGACTTGCAGCATGCTGGCTGTTGCTATGTATCTTAAAGACCAAGAGAGAGAAGAAACCAATTTCCCCAGACATCTATGCTGGTGACAGATGAGCAAGAGTGCAGTTGTGTCCCCACATTTGTTAGCAAATTAAGTCCCTCTCTGCCAACTGCTCAGGCTGTTAGAGGCGTGAGAGCTGGGGCATCCTCTTGGTGCCGGATCCTGGTGTGAAACGCAGGAGTCTGGGCTCTACCAGCTGTGCAACCTGGGCCAGAGCTGAAGCTTTTCTTTCTGTTCCTCCCCTGGTGGGAGAAGGTGTGGCCCAGAGACCTTTGCTGCTGGAGAATTCTTTAAAGTGTGAAGCTTCATTATATGCAGTTTGCATTTCTCTGTTTTGTGTGAAAAATCATTAATTCCTTTTACTTGATACTTGTCTATTCAGAGCCCACTCAGTATCCAGCATGGGAATACAGCTGTGAACAACACACACTGTTTCTGCTCATGTAGAGATGATCAACAAGCCAATCAACAAACAGCTCATTGCATTTATTTTTATTTAATTTATTTAACTTCCACCTATTAGATTTATTTGTCTGCTTTTTTTGAGACACAGTCTTGCTGTGTTGCAAGACTGGTCTGAACTTACAGTCCTCCTGCCTCAGCCTTCCAAGTGGCTAGAATAATAGGTGTGTGCCACCAGGCCCAGCAAGCAGGTCTCTTTATTTGGTGGGAAGTACAAAGGAATCTGCACAATGGGGCTATAGTGTGACTAGCAACTTCTTCCACTATGGGAAGGGAAGCAGGCTCAGGAAGGCTTCTGTGAGGAGGTGACATTTGAACAGGGATAGAACTGTGACAGAGAGCTGGTGTGGGGCCAGCTGACACTCCAGCAGAAGGGTCAGCACGTGCAAAGGCCCTGGGGTGGGGTGAATTTAAATACTTGACTTCCCTCCTTAAATCACAAAGTACTTTTCCATCATATTAGTTTCCTGTCACTGCTCTAACAAATGACCACAAACAAAGGTGGCTTCAAACAGCAGAAATTTATTCTCTCACAGCCTCGCAAGGCAGGGTCTGAGCTTGAGGTGCGGGCAGGTCCACAGGCCCTGGGAGGCTCTAGAGGAGTAGGCAGTCTTGGTTTCTCCCAACTCCGGTGGCCGTGGCCTTCCTTGCCTCCATCTTCCTGTCCTTCTTTTCTCCTTTTCTCCCTGTCAAGCTGCCCTCTGGCTCCATCTGATGAGGACACTTGTCCTTGGATTTAGACCCACCTGATCATCCAGGCTGGGCTCCTCCTCCCCATCCTTCCACCAGTCAAACCTTTGTCATATCAGGCAATGTTCACCCGTTGCCATATAAGGTGCTGTCCCCAGGCCCCAGGGACACAGGGCTCTTGTCTTTCTGGGGCCACCAGGCAGCCCATGACTGATGGCAGAGGAAGCTGAACACATCTGGCCATTAAAAGCAGCAAGTGAGGGTAAAACTTCACTAATGTTGTGAGTTGAGTTGAACAGTTTCCAATTCTGTTGGATGTGGCTGACAACTTTGGTTTTTAAATATTTAGTGTCAGGCTCATACCATGCTGGTGGTCATCAACCTGCCGGCCGCCCAGGCCGCGCTTCCTCTGGTCCGGTGCTTTCTTACCCAGGCCTGGTGACGTGGCCGTGGGAGGCCGGTACATGCACTCCTGGGGAGCCCGAGTCTGGGACAGGCCTGGGAATCTGCGTTTGAACAAACTCATCCAGTGGCTCGGGTTTGGATGCCAGCGGTCTGAGCAGCACGGCTGGAAAAATACGATGTGAGGGGTGGGCAGCGCATGCTCAGGTGCTCTGTGCTGTGAACGGTGGTGACTGTGAGATTCCGGGCTCACACCCTGGTCGGAGCTCATGCAGGCGTGCGGGCTGTTGCACAGACGTCCTACACAGCTCCGCTGGGGGAGCGAATCCGGGGAAGGGACCCAGTGCAAGAGCCCTGCACTCAGGTCTGGACTGCTTCAGGCTCGGTGCTTCCTGGCAGGCCAGTCCCTCTTTGAGCCTCAGTTTGAAGCTGCCCAGCCTCGCCGCCCAGGTTAGAGCCTGACCTTGCTCGCGCCTGCTCTCTTGGCCCCTGAGAGCTTCGCGCCTCTTCATCTGCGTCTGTCAGCTTCTGACCTTCTGATCCAACACCTGGAAATGATCAGCTTGTAAGGAGGAAAGGGTTATTTTGGCTCATGGCCTCAGGACTTTTGTGCACGATGGGTTGGCCTGTTGCTTTTGAGCCTGTGGTGAGGCAGGAACATCGTGTGCGTGTGCGTGTGTGTGTGTGTGTGTGGGGGGGAACAAAGCTGCTGATCTCAGGGCTGCTGGGAAGCAATCAAAGAAGACAGGAAGGCCCTAGGGTCCTGACAGCCCCTCCCTTCCTGGGCCCCCACCAACCACCTACTTCCCAGGAGGCCCCGCCCCCAGGCCGGTGACCACGCCTTCTACATCTAAGCTGTAGTGGGTCTTTACTAGGTGGAACAGGCTTGAGTTCTGATTCTTAGCAAGGATGATCATTTTACCATGCACTCCTACATGGTATTAAACAAAACTGAGTCATAAAGTGAAAAAGACACCGTTCTTTCGTTGTTCCTTTTTTTCAAACTGAGAGCCTTTGCACTGAGCTACACCTCCACCCCTTTGCAATTTTTATTTTCCCACAGCGGGCTGCTTGTTATCACTGACCGCTCTAAAAGTTTCACCATCACTGTTCTAGACCCTCCCATTAGCTGCCCTCAGTGGGGTGTGACTTTGAGTACTGCCTGGGGTGCTCCAGCTTTTCTTTCTCGTCCCACCACCTCCAGGGTCTGCCTGGCTGCCTGATTCCCTCTGTCACCTTAGTTGGAGGTCTTATCTGGTAAGCTGGGGTCACTGTCACCAGCCATCTACCGTTGGAGTTGACTCTCTTTCTAACATTTTCTTCTGTGGCTAAAGCAAGAGATCTGTTTAGTTTCCACGTTTCCGTGAGATAGAAAGTGTGCTCCCGGAGGGCAGGGATGGAGTGCTTACATCATTTGGGGGCCCGGTGAAAAATGAAAATCAAAGCCTTTGTCTAAAAATGGTCATGAAGTTCAGATTGTTAGGAGAGCAAGTGTGAGACCCAGCCGAGGCCTGGCCCCTGCACTGCTATCCGGTCTGCACTTCTTTGCGGTGGCCCTAGCCAGGGACTTTGCCTTTTCACTGCTGTCCCCACAGGCCTCTAACAGAGCTCAGTGCACAGTGGGTTCTCAGTTGTTTTGACTGAATGAACCCATGGATGGATGAGCCGTCTGACCTCAGAGCTGATGGCCTTAGCTGCTACTTCATCTGCAAGCAGAAATGAAACATGGATTTAACCACTGATTGCAGAAATCCAGTTATCCATTGGGATCGAAAGGCAGGAGAGTCCTGGGGGCCGGAGCAGGACGGGGCTTATTCTCAGAGCACTTCTAAGCGCCTCTGCAGGCAGTGGAGAAGGCTGTGAGAGTCAGGTTTTGGCTTTAAAACATCTTCCTGACAGCTGCCTGCGGCACAGAGTGAAGCAGGGGCAAGGAGACCTCACCATGGCCCCCAAAACCAGAAATGGTGGGGGATGAAGAGGGATAAGGGACCTGCTGACCCAGGCTTGCTCCCAAATTGCACGAGAGCAATGGAGGAGACGGAAAGGCTTTGGGGTCATGCCATTCTGCTAGGGACATAGGTGTGGTGGGCCTGGCCTTTCAGGTCTCAGTCTGTCCTGGCTTTTCAGTGGTTTCCATGTCCTACCCTCTCTTCATCCTGTGGGGCGGAGGAAATGGTTTATGCCCAGGGCACCCACAGCCCATAAAAGTCAAGTGTATTTATACACAGCAGGTGGTCCAGGAGCTGCAGCAGGGGGGGATGGGAGGGAAAGCGGCGTTTGGAAGAAACCTCTTAGACCCAGCAATGTGTTGTCGGGGACCCCGACTGGAGGAAGGTGGCCCCCTGTGGAACCCAGCAAGGGGCCTCTCAGAGCTTGCGGGGGCACTGAGGCATGAGATTGCTTGGCTATTTCAGGCTGGCAGCAACGTCAGGTGACTGGGGTCACCCATTGCACATCTTCCATAGCAGAGGGCAGCTCCTTCCCAGGCCACCAGCCCACAATTGATAAAAATAACAACAACAGGAAATACTTCTATGGCTTTTTTTGTGTGGCAGGCAGTCTAATTCTGGCAATAAGCCCATGGATAGGTAACTAATCTCTATTTTAAGGATGGGGAAACTAAGGCACAGAGATGAGAATGTGTTGGACAGGAAGTGGCAGAGCCAGGGTTTGAACTTGGACATCTGGCTCTGACTCATGCTCTTAACCACCTTGCAGGGTCAGGGCCAGGGCTGCCTGCTGGCCAAGGTGGTTGGAGGCCTCTGAGGACAGCCCAGACCTCACCTTAGCCTCCGAAAACTTCTTAGTGGGAGCGTCTGATGCAAACAACTACCTGGGAGTCTCATTCCTACCCTTTGTGGCCAGGGCAGTGCTTACCCCATTTTACAGAGGAGGAAACAGAGGCATGGAATGGTGATCCACCTTTGTCCAGCGCCCCACGGCTTCTGGGCTCCTAAATCAGGTGGGGGCCCTTTGTCCAAAGCCCTCAAAATTCCCTTCTGTCTGTCACCGGGCCTTTTCTGAAACCACCAGACTGAGGGCTTTTATTTCTGCCCTTCCAAGCTAGAATAGCTTTATTTCATTGATGGGCATTGAGGCCCACATGGTTGTCAGGACCACAGGCAGCCAGTTACATCCCGACTCCCCAGCAGCAGGGGCTATGTCTGCAGCTCGCCCTGCCTAACCTAGCAGATGCTTGGCGAATCTCTCTGGAAGTAAAGGAGGGGGATGGAGGAAGCAGGGAAGGAGAGGAAGGAGGGATCAATTTAAATGGTAGCTGTTAATACAATTCTGTCCCTTGTCAGAAGGTCTTTCTGAAGTACAGAGGTCAAAGCAATCTTATCTGCTTTGTTTAGAGAGCTAAGCATGCAGTGTATAAGGGGAGAGATGACCAGAACAATTGATGCTTTCAAAATAAATTTCTTTGCCTTTTTATTAAAACAGTCTCGCTGTGCTGCCCAGCCTAGTCTTAAAGTCCTAGGCTCAAGCAATCCTTCTGCCTCAGCCTCCTGAGTAGCCAAGACTACACATGTGCCATCATACCCAGCTTCCCTCTTTGTTCTTAATTGTGATTTTTTTTCCTCCACCATATAAATGTCAGAACTACAACATGAAGAAGCGCAGGGCAAACCCCAAGGAGGAATGGAGTGGCCCAGCTCCCTTCACCACCCTGCTCATCCTGCCTGGCTGGGCTCCCAGGACTGTCTGTCAGGACAGAGCATCTGGGAGGCCCCAGCACAGAACAGTGTCTCCCAGGCAGGGGAAGAACCAGCTGCCCCTGCCCCCCGGCACCGTGTCCTCCTTGAGGGCCCTGGGCATGGAGAACAGGCTGCCCGCCAGCCTGGTGTCTGGCAGAGAGCTCTGGCCCATCTCAGGAGCACAAGACTGCAGTGTCAGCCTGAGCACTGCCCGCAGAGGCCCAGGCCTTGTGGAGGAGATGACCACTTGGGATGTGATACCTACCTGGCTAATTCCTACCTAACTGGCCTTCATTCACACAAACCCTGCTTTCTAGAAGCTTAAAACTTCATAAGGAGGCCCCCTTGGCTGGGCCACACCATTTGGATTTGATGCTGATCATTACCACTTTGCCAGTGAAGCTTCATTCCCAAGCTCTGGGAATCCCCTCCTCCACCAAGCTGTTTTTTTTGGACCCTGGGGCCCTCAGCCTAGGGGACACTGCCCCAAGCTGGGGCCACTCTGTGTGTCCTGATGGTAGTCCCCTCTGGCACTGCTTGTTCAGTATTTTGAATATTACTGTGGAGGCAATGTCCACAGTCATGAAACAAGTCACAAGCGCAGAGCACTGCCGAATGTCATAAGGGCCAAAGCAAGTGGCAATGACTCCTGTCCTGTTGGTAGCAAGTTTCTTCCTGGACAGTGTCCCTCCCCAACCTCAGGGCACCTCTACATTGGCCCAGCCCCTTCCTGTCTCACCTGGCCTCCTCCCTGGCCTCCTCCCTGGCCAGTGACCTTGTGAAAGTGGTTGCCTCTGCCTATTCTCTCATCCATCCAGTGGCACAGTGGTGGAGGTCTAAATGAGGAGACAGAGATCTGCATAAAGTGGAAAGGCTCAGTGGGTGTCAGCCAGCGTGTTTGATCATAAGGGAAGAAGTAACCTTTGCCAAGTGTTTCTGAGCAGGGCCCTCTCTGAGCAGATCGCTGTTAATCCTCTCAGCCTTACAGTGAGGCTTATCATGGTGCTTCCATTTGAGAGATGGGGCTGACATCTGCCCTGTCATGGTGACCCCATAGCTCAGTGTACTGTGTTTGGCCTACCTGGAACTGCCTGGGCCACTGTGGAGGGTACCCACACAGGGGCCTGCCCTGGCT
Organism: Heterocephalus glaber; assembly: GCF_053883595.1. Classification (NCBI taxonomy): domain Eukaryota; kingdom Metazoa; phylum Chordata; class Mammalia; order Rodentia; family Bathyergidae; genus Heterocephalus; species Heterocephalus glaber. The sequence goes on along the minus strand of NW_028258410.1, from coordinate 17,910,849 downwards.
AATGAATCACCATCTCAGAGTGGGCCAGTGTTGGTGCATTTTAATCTCCCACGATCTTAAAGGACAGCCAGCTTGAGAGCCACTGTCTAACTTGGGTTGTCACAATGAGCGAGCCCCAGGACCCGTGTTAGGGGGATGGACATGGGCTGGGTGGACGCAGAGCCACTTCTTACCCTGACTACTGACTGGAAAGTCCAACAAGTACTTCCATAGAGGGGACTCAGAAATCTGCTAACACCTAGGGTGGACAGAGTCCAAGTGTGACTTCAAAGTGCTCAGCAGTATTGCCAGGTGGAGTCTGTGAATCCCAGGTGTCCTTCACTCCAGCCAGCCAACCTGTATCAGTCAGCAAAGACTCATAGTGGGGTGTAACAAAAGAGAACCCAAAGCACATAGTGAGTCCTCTGGGTTTGTTTGAGGGCTGGTTGTTCCTGGATGTTATTGGAGTAATTTGGGGGCCCTGCCTTGGGGATTTTCCCTGGGACCCCTGGATTCCTGCATTATTTCTGAGCCTGTCCCACAAAGAGAAGTCATTTCTATAAGACAAATAGCATCAACAGCATCAACAACCAACAGGATGCCCAGTTGAATGAGAAACTCAGAGTACAATACATAATATTGCATGGGCTGTATAGTACTTACAGTAAAAAAAATTATTTATTGTGTATATGAAATTCAAATTTTCCTGGGCATGCTGTAGTTTATCTGGCAAGCTACTTGGGGCCTCACTTTCTGGGCCTTCTTTGGAGTAAATAACACGGGTACTGGTACTAGTTACATCCTTGGCAGAACTCAGCTCTGCCCCTTCAGTACTAACTGAGCTGCAGGCAAGACAGTTAACTTCTAGAAGCTTCCATTTCTCCATTAGCAAATGCAGGTAGTAATAGTACCTGACTCCTGAGGTCCCAGTAGCTATAAAATAAATAACTTAAAGTACATACTAAACTCTCAATAAGTGGTAATTGTTATTACACATATTATAGTATGAAATATGAGCAGCATACTTTCTATTTATAAGAATTATAAATAACTTTTCTCTATAAGAATTCATGTACATTGTAGAAAATTAGAAAAATGCAGACATATGTGAGAAAGGAAATAAAAACTACCCATATTTCAATCAAAGTATCATTTTAAGTACTTTCAACATTTTAAGGGCATTAAGTTTGGTTTTAACATTGGGTGATTGATTCTTCTTCTCTTCCCCTCTTAAGAAATACCTACATGGACAGTAAAATCAGTTTTATGCTGTGGTTCCCGCCCCTGCAACTTTCCCATCTAACATTACATTGTAACTATTTCCCTAATTGGCTCATTATGAGTATGCACAGGTGTCTTTAGCAGCCTCCTGTGACTCATCTGCCCTTTTTGTTGCTGCTATATGGGGTGCTGCTGTGGGCTGCTCATCTCGTATCAAGGATTGCACTTCTGTCTATGTCTGTGTCCTGCCCGGAGGACTCCTTGCTGAGTCTGTGGTGATGGCTGCTCTATTGCCAGAGCAGCAGTGCAAGGCCCAGGGTGAGTGGATTTCAGGCTGGATTGCCCGCTCAGGCCTGGATTTTTGGAAGCGAAGCCTGCTCCCTGCTGAAATGCACAAGTACACAATCCCTTTGATCCTTTGCATCAAGGGGGATCCTGTTTCTGGCCTCTGGACTCAGTCTGTTCTGTTCCTAGCTATTTGTATGACATCTCCATTTATTGCCCTTATTTTTCCCATTCTGTGGAATTAGAAAAGTAATTCTCTAAGGTCCTAAAGTCGTCACACCCTTAAAAATCTATCAGAAAACCTTAGATGCCCCTGCTGTGCCTGCCTCCCAGCCTTGTTCTGCCTCACTGTCTGCCCTGACAAACCCTCTGCACTGCTCAGCCAGCCAAGCGCTCTCTCTGCTCAGGGGCCTATATCACTACCCAGGGGTAACCCCAGGCTCCCTGCCATTAGGGAAATGGGAACAGGCCCTAAGGCCAGTCTGGCTGGGAACATGACTCCTCAGGGAAGCAGCGTGGAAGAAAGGACTCTAGATCCAAGCCAAGCCACGAGAGAAGAGAGTGCACAGGCAGAGAGGAACAGTGAAGCAATCCAGCCCTGTTTTATGCGCTTTTTTATGTTTTGACATTTTAAGTTCAGAGAACGTAGCTTTGTTTTGTAAAATAGTTTCCCTCCAAAGGGCAGACCGTATAAAAATGTCCAAGCAAGTCCTTTTGGGCAGAGGCCATTATGCAGGCTCTTTACCTGCATAATGCCACGGAACCTTCTGGAATGTGATTCTGAGAGCAGATTTGAGAGCAAAATGATTTAATTGTGTGACTCACTGGAGCCCACAGCATGTCTTCTCACATGCACTGACTTCCCCTCTAAATTAGTTGTGTTTAAAAAATGGAGTAATTATGCCCAAATCCATCTAGCTGCTTTCTTCCTGGAGTATTGATGTCATTTGTTTGCATTTTTTGGCCCCAAGACATAATAAAACAGTGTGGCTCTTGCTGATTTTGCAGAGCTGTTGGATACCTTGTTTGAGCGGCTGGGCCCACAGGGTAGCTGGGATGGTGCAGGCTTGTCCCCAGGCCAAGTGTGAGCACAGGTGCCTGAGGCTCTGGTTTGAATGGCTGTGTCAGCACATGCCAGCTTAGACTTTGGCAAGTTACTTCACTTTCTCATCTTTAAAATGGGATATCAGTTCCTATCTCACAGGATTATTTGGACCCATAAATGAGTTCCTCCACATTAAGCAGTTAATTATGACTCATTATTTTTTTTGGTACCTGGGGATCGAACTCAGGACCTTACACTTTCGAGGCAGGCGGTGGAACCACTGAGCTAAATCCCTGGCCCTATGACTCATTTTTTTTTTTTCCTATGACTCATTATTATCGGAGTGGTATTTGGACTCCTTAAATGAGACTCAACTAGAGCCTTGCTTCTCAAACATCAATGTGCAATGAAACAACTGGAGATACTGCTTAAATACAGGTTCCGATTTAATGGCTTGAAGTGGGTCTGAGAGCCTGCACTGACTCCCAGCTCCCAGGTGATAACTCAGCTGCCACGGGAGGCTCACATGAAGGATCAGGGACCACTAAAATGCAGATTCACAGGCCCCAACCCGGGCCCTTGGTTTCAGCATCTCTGGGATGGAGCCCAGGAATCAAATGTTTAACAAGCTGCCCAGGTGATTGGGATGAACCAAAGCTGGGCCAGAATGAATTAATTTTCCTAGAAGGAAGATGTAGCATGTTCATAGTGTTTGTGGGAGAGAATATGCCATTCTTTACTTAGGGCTGAGGTTCTTCCTCTCTCTTTTATTTTCCTTCTCTTTCTTCCTTCTTCCTAGGCCAGGCAGTAGGGTTCAGTGGTCAGACAACCCCATCAAATTTGTCTCTTGGGCCTACCACTTACCAGCTGAGTGCTGCCTCCTCTGAAGCCCGTGTCATGTGCAAAGTGAAACTAGGGTTGACCTGGGGAGCTGGCCACCATCCACTAGGTCCTGACCATTCTGGTCCTTGTGCCTTTGTATAGAAGTAGCAGTAGGTGATGGTGCTGGTCCTCTGCTGGGGGAGCAGCTTGGCAGTAGGGCTCAGGACTTGACTTCCAGGGTACATCAGGGCTCAATGAATGGACAGACAAAAGACCAGCTATATATAGATACTGGCTTGGCTACCTTGGCTCAATTCAAGTCGGCAGATATTAGTGACTGTACACCCTGCACCTTGGCCTGTATCTGAGGTATGGAAGGGCCCGTGGGGGCAGAGAGACCAAATAGTTATAACTTCTCTGTGAGCTTCTATGCTTAGCTTGTATTTGGGAAGTGATCACCATGGTATGCAACTGTTCATTTGATCAGTAGTAAAATGCAAACAAAATTGACTCTGCATACTGTGCTTTCCACAGTCATGCTAACCAGTGTGCTCTCGTTCAATCTTCATATCAATATTGCGAAGGACATATTACTATTATCCCTATTTTGCGGATGAGCACACTGAGGCCCTGAGAAGGTGAGTGACTAACCAGGCACCTGGCAGAGTGGGACTTGAACCTGGGTCTTGAGCTCCTACTATTCCCTAAGCTTCAGTGAGGTGTAGGAACTGGGGCCTGGAGGGATTTGGGCAAGAAAAATAGAGATACCATCTCCAAGAGGATGAGGGTGGGCTGCTGGTAGGGGCACACACTGATGAGACTGACTCTCACCCCAGCTTGAGGCACCACAGAAAGGGTTGGTCAGTCACACCCTCAACACCAAGGCCCCGACGTGACAGGGATTCCCCAAGTCTGTAAAAGGGCAGCAGTGAGTGTATTTGCAGCTGAGCTGGAGCCGATCTAACTCCTGGCTTTAGCATAACCAGCAGGAAGGGACACAAAAAGCCACATGAGTTCCACAAAGGCGACTCCAACCCTGGGCTCCTGTTAGAGGTTAAAACCAAGGCTGCCTATCTGGTGGGCACAGGGAAGTTTCTGGACTCTTCTGGTCCAGTGGAGGGAAGAGCAAGGTGTATGGCTCATTTTTTGTGAGTGCACAGACTTGACGACCACATGGGTCAGTGAGGGAGAGTTGACAGAAACCAGAGCACCATAAAATGCCACCTGGGGGTGGTAGGGCTGCCTGAGCTTCTACACTTGATCTTAGCCCAAAGGCCAAGAAGCAATTGCCTGAGCTTCTAATCAAGGGCTCTCGTTCCACTTCTGGGGCCAGAGGACCCTTGAGGCCCTGACAGCCAGGCGAAACTGGCTCCACCTGGGGTATTTTATGCTCTTAGGGCCACCATAGTTGTGCAAGGATGCCTAAAATGGGCTAGAATTGTGTGATATTTGAAGAAACTCAACCTCATTGGTCATAAAAGTTAAACACAGTAAAATAAGATTCCACTTTGTTATTATTTCCCCTGGTTTGCAAGATTATAAAAGACAACCCCCTGAATTGTGGTTTGGCTATGACATGTCCCCCCCAAAAGCTCATTACGTTGAGGCCTTGCTTGCTAATGAACCCTAGGACTGCTTGATGGTGGATTCTAACTCAACAGTGGAATTCGATGGAATTATTAGAAGGCAATGAAATAGGATGTGGGGCCTGGCTGAAGGGAGTGGATCATGGATATTGTGAGAGCCCAGTCCTCAGCTGTTCCACCCTCTCAGGCTCTCTATGCTCTCTGCCCCCTGTCTGTCATGAGGTGAGCAGCTTTGCTCTGTGACACCCTCTCTGCCATGATGTTCTGGTTCCCACAGCCCCAGAAGTAACAGAGCCAAGTAGCCATGGACTGAAACCTCTGAAGCCACAAGCCAAAACAAACCTGTCCTGCTTTAGGTTGTTTCTGTCAGATATCTTGTCACAGTGATGGAAAGGTGACTGACAGACCTTGGGTGGGTCAGGGGTGGGGAGACAAGCTGTTCCCACAGGGATGTCAGGGTATGGAGCAGTGCTGTTGAGGAGGGGGCTTAACCTTGGACCCCAGTATTTTCCTCATGAGAAAAAATTTTCCTTATGGGAAACAGATGTGTGTGCAAAGACGTATGTGCTAAGCTGAGTTGGAGAGTTTATCTTTGGACAAAGTTAAATGTCCAGTAGAAGGTGATGAGATACATGTACTTTGGTTTATCCATAGGACAAAATTATAGGCAGTCATGAAATTATGATGCACAGCTTTTATGTGTTGCTATGGAAAGATGTTCCAGATATACCATTGGGTGGAACATATGTTACAAAATAACATGCATAGTGTGAGCTTATTTTTGTGAAAAACAAACAAGACCATCTATATCTACATATGAAAAATGCATGGAAAGATTAAAAATAGTTATCTTTGGGTGATAGGATTATGCTCAAATCCTGAGCTTTGTAGCTTTTTTTTTTTTTTTTTTTTTAAAAAAGAGAACATAATTACTTGAATAGCACAAATGGAAATGTCTTTAGTACTAAGGAATCAGGCTGGTAGGGTGTGTGAGGGTAGAGGGTTGTAGGTGGCCCAGAGTTGGGGTACTGGGGTTCCCTTGGACCTGGGTATGACCAGTGTCAGACAAGTAATGTCTGAGGGACTTGGGGTAGGTAAGGTAACCTCTTTGATCCTTGGTTTTCTCATCTGAAGAAGGGAATCCAATGGTGCCCATGGTATGGTAGTGTGGTGAGGATTTACTAGGTATCTGTAAAGCACATACACATAGTAAGCACTTGATAAAGCTTAATTCTATATAAAATATTATCAATATAGAATCACAGCATTATGTATCTATCAAACACACACATCACACACACACACACACGTGTGCATGCACACACACACACAGGTCCGAGAGTAGATTTGTTTTTTGAACTTCCAGAGGATGGAACTGAGAGGCAACGTCACAGGGAAATGAATTGCAGCTCCCGGCTAGGAACGTTCTTGCTCTCCCGAGGTGGAAATGGGAGTCCTATCCTGGAGGCACCAAGCAGGCTCCGGGTGACAAATGTCAGATGATTGGGCTGACCTAGCTAGTGGGGTCCCCTTCCTGTCTCAGATTGCAGCCACCCACACGGGGGATGAGAAGACATGAGAAGATGGCCCTTCCCTCCTGCTGTGTGGGTGTGGGCAGTTACCTCTCTTCCGAGTTTGGCGTCCACCGGGGCAAATGAACCTCTGCTCTGCAGCGATGAAACAAACTGGGAAGAATAAAACCTGACTCTTACTCCTATTTATTTGTGTTCTGAAATGGTGGAGTTGGACTTGAGCAACTTTTCACTTATTCATTTCATTCATTCATTCATTCATTCATTCATTCGTTCGTGCTTGCTTCCTTCATTTGACAAATATGAGGCAGCAGCATGCCCACTTCTGTCAAGGGCAGGGCTCCTTTAAGGCCTCCTTGATCGATCGGCAGACCTGCAGGTCTCGGAGATCCTAATCCTGTCTCAAGGCTTTATCGCTTTGTACCACACGGGCAGCCAGAGGCCTCGTTCAGCAAGATGAAACCAGGCTCCTTATCAGAAAGACACACAGGGAGGTTTTGTCCATGAGTGAAAGCATCCTTAGGCACCGAGGGGGAAATGAGGATAGTTTTGAGATGTTAGAAGTCACTGTGCCTGTACCAGAATGCAGGGCCAGGGTCCTGAGCTGGCATCTCTGATCTGCTGTTCCCTTGGTCCCTTTCCGGCAGGAGGTGGGCACCCTGCTTGTGAGAGGCCCTTCCTTCTGGTGTCTGTGTCCTTCCAGTCTATCTTGTCTCAGCGCAGCCTCATCTGCTCTCTCAAATGTCCTCACCCACCTGGCCCACTGTCCCCAGCCAGCAAAGCCACACTGTGTCACGACTGTGTGCAGGCGAGAGCTTGTCCTCTGGAGACCCAGGGTCCTCTCCAAAGCTGGGTGCATGGAAGGGGATCCAAGGGTACAGATGGGGAGGAGATGGTAAAACTCCAATCCCTGAGTCTTCTGCATGGTTTCTAATGTGCACAGTGTAATGTAAGAGTGGAATCCCTTTGCAATGTGTACGTATTAACAAAATTAATAATTCAAAGATATAAAAATAATTAATAAACGACTTAATTTATTAATAATATATTTTGTCACATTTTATGATTTTCGTTATGTTTTATATCTTATATTATATACAGTAGTAACTAATAGTATAGAATAATAAAACAACAGATAATAATATATATCAATTATTGCTATATTTAAAAGGTGAATGTCAAGCAGTTTTTGAGCCTAGGAATAAATGATCAAGAAAGCTCGGTGCCAGCCCTTGCAGGCAGGAGAAGCTCAGGAACACAGCTGGTAGGTAATTCCTTCCTTCTGCTCTCTCCACAGGGCTTGCTCCTGGTTAGGGCTCTTACGTATTTGTCCAGTGACTGCACTGAGGGGTAATGAGAGTCAGCTGCCCAGGCTTGGTTTCCTGGCCTTTTGGGAAGCTGGGAGGGGCTTGCAGGCTCTGTGCAGAGACGGAGTAATCTACCTTAGTTCAGTTAAAGAGAGTGCTTGCTCTGAGCTGCGGTCTACGTGGGGTTAGGGCTCTGCAGTGAGCGAGTCTCAAACCATGGAACGTGCACCCTGGCACGTTCACCCCCATAGCCCGCAGTGAGATGCTAACGTCCACTCCAGTTCGCTTTTCCTTGGCTCTGCTTAGTGAAGGTAAGTACAGTAATAGCTCGATTAATGAACGCTTCTTTTCTCAAACAATTCAGTTCAAGAACAGAAGTGTTTGGCAAAATTTTGCTTCCATTCTCGAACTCCCCATCGGGTGACGTTGAACCTTATGGGGAAATTTGATTCGGTTTGTGACCAGTTCAGTTTGCGATCAGGGTCATGGAACAAATTAAGTTTGTGAACCAAGGTACCACTATATTTCCCAAACTTCAGTTGATGGAGTGTCCCATTTGTAATTTTTGCTCCTAAATAAATTTTTGTAGAAAGGAAACTGTATCATTACAATAACTGGAAAGCTCTTGCCCCAAGAAGGAAATTGGAAGGAAATACAGTAACTGGAGTTCATACAGATTTAGCACTATGTGGTATATGAAATGTTCTAAGCTCTACAAGCACAAAATTGCTTAATCCTCACACCAGCCTGCTAAGGTAGGTGCTGTTGTTATTTCCATCTTATAGAGTGGGAAGCTGAGGCCTAAGAAGCAAAGTGCCTCAGAGCATAGTTGAAGAGTTCTGGCAGGGAAGTGACTCAGATCCGGAGCTAGTGGCTGCTGTTGGAAGACCCTCTGCTCTGACTACCACCCTACTCCAGGACAGCCTTGAAAACTACAGTCACACTGCATCTGGCCACTGCCTCTATTTGTACTGTCCCCAGGCTAAGCATTTTTTTTTTCATTTTAAACAGTTGAGGAAAAATCAAAGGAAGAGTAGTATTTCATGATATGTGAATATTTCAAATTTCAGTGTCCATAGTTTTACTGCAACACAACTGAATTCATTCATTTACTTGTGATCTATGGCTGCTTTGCCTTTAGTTGTGACAGATCATGAGGCCCCCAAAGTCTAAAACACTCTCTGCCCTAGCAGAAAATATTTGCTGATACAATGTTTTAAAAATGTGACTGGACACTGTTGCTACAGCCTGTATCGTTGGAAAGGAAGTGTTGAGGAATCCGTATCTCCCACCACAGACCTCTCTGTGATTCAGTGACCAACTGAATAAGGAATACTTCAGACCTCAAGTGGATTCAACTTCACTATGTTACTCATTGGGCTCCTGAACTCTTAAAACATCTCATGGTTCGTGTGGATGTCTATCAACCCTGTGATATCTAAAACTTTGCTCAAAAGTCTATATTCCTAAGAGCTGGGTCCTTGTCTCTCCCAACGCAGAGAATCCCTGGGGATATAGTACTTCAGGGCTCTGGCTAGAAACCCCTCCACCCTGTCTGATGCTAAAGGGTCAATTTCCTTTTGGGGCTCCTTTCAACTGTGAGTTTCAGACTGTACTCCTCTGTGTGGCCAGGGAACATGCCTTTGATGTGAGGAGTTGAATCTGCTCAGCCCTGGCATATGTTGAACGGCAGCCCCATTACTGAAAATCGAATTTTGTTTTTCAAAATCTTTGCTAGAAATATTGAACTGGAACAGTGAATTAAATTTGCTCAAGTTTGAATGTGGTTTACTGTCATTCGGGCAAAATGGGTCTGCCTCTCTCCTGAATTCTACAATTCCCTGCTGCTTGCTTTGATGAGCCTTCCCAGAGAAAGCGATAACTTGCTCCGATGAGCTCATAATAAAAATGACCTCCATTTGCTAGTCACGTAAGCAGGTGGGATTGAATTTATTCCAATCCCAGAGCAAAGATGAAACACAGACTTCATTCCAGGACCTGGTCATTCTGTTTTTCTCCTCATTGTCCTTCAAACAAGGACAAATTGCATTCAATATCTCTGGTACCTGTTTTTCCTCACAGTTCCCAAGGCCCTCCAGAGCTGGCCTATAGATGTCTCCTAGCACAGAGAAGTTTAGCAACTTGCCCAACGTGGCCCAGCAGGTAATATGTGAAGCTGGAATTTGAATACAGGTCTAGCTGACTCTGGACCTGCACCTTCTCCACTTCAGGGCACCTGACGCACTGCTGAGAGCCTAAAGGGGCAGGGCCTGCTTGCCCACAGACGTGTACAGGAAACAACCTCTTGCACAGAGGTGAGTGACAGGGGTTGTGCAGCACTCTGACACATCTGATAGGGGGCCAGGCACTCCCTCCCTCAAACCTTTCAGTGGCTCCCTATTACCTGCTAGGTAAAATCTAAACTCCGGGGCCAGGCCACCTGTGCCCTTCCAAAGGTCTTCCCTTTTACACTGTCTACGCTGGCAGACTTTTTCTTGAAGGACTAGAGAGCAAACTTCGTAATAGGCTTTGCTGGCCACACTGTCTCCATTGCAACTCCTCAGCTCTGCCATTGTACTACGCTGTACCACGAAGGCAGCCACAGCAAGATGCAAACACAAGGGCATGGGCGTGTCCCCCAGAATATATTTATGAAAACAAGCATTGGCTGCATTCGGCTCAGGGACTGTCATTTGCTGACCATTAGGATGGATGAGAACCAGACAGATAAGCAGACCTAATGAGGAGGGTGCTGCTAATAAGAACTATAAATAATTAGCACCAAGCAAAAGAATTCACGTACTGGGGAACAGTGAGAACCCACCTGAGCTCTAATTATAAACAACGCGCACACAGGAGATCCAACTGCATTTCCTTAGCAGTGTGTTTTCCTTCCGAAACTCACAGAGCAGCATTTAGACTAGATGAAATGTAATTAAAGCCACAAAGAGATCTATGCTTATACAACTACTGCCTGGTTCAGCCCACAGTTAATTGAAGTCATTGGAGAATCGTTGGAAAGTGGATTTTGTTGTCCTCCTGTCTGGGGCCAGGGACCCTATTACTGTCGTTGTAATCAAGTCCTATGCTCCGTGGCTTTGGAACCATCTCTCAGTAGCTGAGTGGGTATTTAATTCCATTTGCTCTCTGGGGTAACTTTTCTGATATGCAGAGAGCAGCTGCTCTACCACCAAGGGTAATTTTGTTTAGCCAAAAGTCTCAGACGGCACATTTACCCTGCTATAAATTTCTTTGTTTTTCTTTATCATTAGAACCCCAAATATGAATAGTTTCTTGGTTTTCCTTGCCTTTGGTACCTGCTTCAAAACAACATACTATTTTCTTTTTTAAAGTCTTTTTATTGTGTGTAATTGACAAAATCATATATAGTTAAAGTATATAACATCGTGCTTTGAGATACATGTACATTGTGGAATAATTACTGCAAACAAGCTAATTAACACAGGCATCACCTCCCATACTTATAGCAATCCTTAATTGCTTCCCATTAGAAATATTTTATAATAGCACAAGTGAGAAGTTACTCTTAACCCTAAAGAGAAAAAAATGTGCTTGGCATCTCACTCCTAGGGACAGATGAAAATAGTATGTGAATACCATTCTAGATGATTTCCTGCTAGCTCTATATATCAATGCATTTTTGGAAATAAGTTGGCAATGCTGTGTATACTGAAATGGAGCGTAGCGAACAGTTCCTCACGCTGATAAGCCCATGTCAACATCCTAGCCCCTCTTTACCTGCCCTTACACTCCCCTCCCACTGCCTCCTTATTCCCCTCCTCTTGTCTAATAATAGCCTCCCTTCTACTCTCACATTATCTTTTATAGATTCCACATTTTAGGGAAAATGTGATACTTGTCTTCTTGAATCTGGTTTATTTTCTTAACACGATGGTCTCCAGTTCCATCTGTTTTCCTGCAAATGACAAAATTTTGTTCTCGTGGCTGAATAATGCTGTGTTGTGTGTATCATATACACCACATTTTCTTTAGCCTTCTCCTGTGGATGGGCACCTAGGTGGGTTACACACCTTGGCTAGTGTGCTGTGGTCTAGTAAACATGGGTGTGGAGGTATCTTTACAATGCCATGGCTTTATTAAGTTGTGGGTTTTTTTGGTTTTTTTGGGTTTTTTTGATACCAGGGATCGAACTCAGGTCCTTGCGCTTGCACAGCAGGCAGCGAAACTATTGAGCTAAATCCCCGGCCCCTCAATGCCATGGCTTTAATTCCTTTGGGATACACTAAGGAATGCTGGTTCCAATTTGAGGTTTTTTTGAGGACCTTCTATACTGATTTCCACAGGGGCTGTACTAATCTACATTAGGCAGCGGTGGAGAAGGGTCCCTTTTCCCCTGCATCTTTGCCAGCATTTATTGTTTTATATATTCCTAATGATGGCCATTCGACTGGCATCAGATATTGAACTTTTTTTTCATGTACTTATTGGCTATTTGCCCTACATCTATTTAGAAATATCTGTTTGTTTGACCATTTATTGATTGGGCTGTTTGATTTTTCGATGTCTAGTGTTTTGAAATCTAGATATATTTATGTACTCCAGATGTTAATCCTCTGTCAGAAGAGTAGTTGGCAATGATTTTCTTCCATTCTGTAGGCTGTCTCTTTACTCTATTGGTTGTTTCCCTTGCTGTGCCAAAACCCTTTAATTCGATGTGGTCCCATTTGCTGATTCTTGTTCTGATTTCCTGTACTGTTGGAGTCCTATTCAGAAGTCGTTGCCTGTGCCTATGGCGTCAAGTGCTTCTAGCAGTTTCAAAGTGTCAGGTCTTAGGCCTAGGTCTTTGATACATTTTCAATGGATTTTGTACAGGCTAAGAGATAGGGATCCAGTTTCAGTCTTCCAGATACGGATATCCAGTTTTCTCCGCACCATTTATTAAAGAGGCTGTCTTTTCTCCAACATATATTTTGGGCTCCTTTGTCAAGAATCAGATGGCTGTAGTTGTGTGGGTTTGTTTCTGTGTTCTGTAATCGATTCCATTGGTTTATGCATATATTTGGGGGCAAGTACCACACTGTTTTTGTTACTATGCTTTGCAGTATAATTTGAAATTGAGTATTGTGATGCCGCCAGCCTTGCTCTTTTTGCTGAGGACTGTTTTGGCTATTCAGGGTCGTTTGTGTTTCCATATAAATTTTAGAATTGGTGAAGAATGTCATTAGAATTTTGATGGGGAGGACACTGAATCTCTAGATCACTTTTGGTACTAGGGCCATTTTGGCAATATTCATTCTGTTGATCCATGAACATGGCAAGGATTTCCATTTTCGAATGCCTTCTTCAATTTCTTTCTCTAGAGCTTTCTAATTTGCTTTACAGAGGTCTTTCATTTCCTTGTTCAGGTTGATCCATAGATTTTTTTTGAAGATATTGTGAATGGAATTGTTTCCCTGATTTTTTTCTCAGTTTATTATTGGTATATAGAAAAGATATTGATTTTTTTAAGTGTTGATTTTGTATCCTGTAATAGACTGTTTTCTAGAACAGGTATTGGAATCAGATAGACGTAGGTTTAAAATCAAATTTAGTCATATATTATTCATAACTTGGGTGATTTGAGGAAAGCCCATTTAGCATCTCAAAGTTTGGAGTTCCTTCCCTGTAAAATGGGGACACCCCACCCCACCCCCTGATAAGGGTGAGCGCAGACATTTACAGAGTGCATTTCTGCATCAGGTACCTTGGAGAACACATACGCGCTGTTTCTTCAAACTGTCACGGGGACCCTGTGAAGCTGGGGTTATCTCCATTTGAAAGATGGGGAAACTGAGGCATAGGAGGGATCTCATTAAAGTCATACAGCTAATGAGTGTCAAAGCCAGGACTGAAGAGACTGATGAGGGAGTGGGACTTTGAGGACAGTGAAGAGACTATACATGGGTCAGAGCTTGGCTTCAGCAGGCACTCAGTGCACTGTCTGTTGAGTGAATTAGGGAAGTATGGCTCTTCGCTTTTTGGGCTCATCAGCCAATTGGCCAGTCAGTCTCTCTCTCTCTCTCTCTCTCTCTTTTTCTCTCCCCCACCCCGCTTCCCTTCTCCGCCCCCCCCTCCATATGGCTCACATAGTGAGACTGGGCCTGGGGGTGCCTCATGCCGGGAGATGCCTCTAATCCTTGAGAACCCCTATTGGGTCAGAGTAGAGCTCAGACAGAAAGAAAACAGGGAGGGCCGGGGATTTAGCTCAGTGGTTCTGCTACCTGCCTCGCAAGTGTAAGGACCCGGGTTCGATCCCCAGTACCAAAAAAAAAAAAAAAAAAAAGAAATGCAAACAGGGAACTGAAGACTTTGTGGGGAAAACAAACCTTTGTTCCAGAGGGCACTGTGGCACATCCATTATGTATGTTCAGCCACAGGTAACAATGGAATAATCCAGCAGTAACCTAAGCAACAAAAAATGCAGCAGTCTGGAGGTGGGTTACTCCAGGGTTGGTTTGGTGGCTTGACTGTGTCATCAAACACAGAGACTCTTTCCATTCTTCTGGTCCACCCTCCTGAATCTGCTGACCTTTCATCCTTGGTCTCTTGGTCACAAAATGACTGCCACAGTTCCCAGCATCTCATCTTCACACAACTTCATCTAAGGCAAGAAGTACGAGAAGGCCTCATCCCTGCTGCTACTTTTACAAGAGAATGAAAATCTTCCAAAAGACAAAAACCTCAGCATCTCCTCTTGTGCCTCATTGTCCAGTGCTGGGCCATACACCCAGCCCCAAACCATCCAAACCATCCAAAGGGGAATAAAATCGAGACACAGGGGCCGTTTGGGTTCATCCTCTTGGATTTGGGGTGGGGGGGTGGCTCCCGTTCTTTGCCCCTGCATCACAGGCTCTGCACAAAACCCACCTTCTGGACTCTAAGCAAGAAGGAGAAGGACTAAGCTTCTGGGTGGGCAGGAGCCACAGCTGCCCCCAGGAGAGCTGTGGTGATGGGTGGGGAGAAGCAGGTCATGTAACTGCCTCCTTTTGCTGGCCCTAAAATAAAGTCCAGCTCACCTGGATTAGAGAGACCCCGTGTGGGACAAGCTTGAAGATCCAGCTCATCACTGAGTTCTCTAGGCTGCAGATGCACCAGTGCTCTGTGCCTCAGTTTTCCCACCTGTACATCGGGATGGATGCAGTACCTGCCCCCAGGCTTGCTGTGGGGATGACACGAGTGACACCACTTCCTATACCCTGCACATCCTGCGTGGTGTCTCCTTGTTATGGGGCCAGGCGGACATGTGTACCCAGGTCTGGGAGGGGCCCCGGGATGCGGCACCTTTGGCTGCAACCAGAGCCACCTGGGCAAAGCGAGCAGAGTGGCGGCTCCGTGGAGACACACGGAGAATGAAGTGGTGTCTCAGAGGCAGCCTGGAGAGTGACCCAGGTTGCTTGGCCCTGCCTGCTTCTTTGAGAGTTTTCTGGCCCGTATGGTCTGGTCCGCTGGAATTTTTCTAGAGTGTTCGGGCAGCCGGACTTCTATGTTAACCCTCTCTCCGAATTTTTACATATTCCAAACATTAAAAAACAATGCGTCATTCAAACAAAACCCTTCTGCAGACCTGGTTGGGCTGTCTCACAGCTCTTCCTCTCTCTTCTCTCCTCTGTCACTTCCACCTCAGACAGATGTGTCGTGCTTCTGAAAGATGCATGCTTCCTGCCTTCCTGGGGTCACTCCCACCCGGAACGCATTCCTATTTATTTTGTTCAGAAAATGCAAGATGGAAATTAAAGAAGAAAAATGCCTTTGTAGGTTTTGGTGGCTAAAAGATTTCCCAGTTATGGATTGGTCTATTCGCTCACTTGCAAAAGCTGTGTAATGTGGAATTAAACACGGGCAGGGGCGTGGTAGGAGAGCACGTCACAGGGCTCCGGGGAAATGAAAGTCATTCATCTCAGGTGAGTGTCCCCTGTGGGCCTGTTGGCTTGCTGCCCTCCCTTCACCTCTGCTGCCTTCCCACAGCTACAGCAGCTGCAGGCCTTACGCTTTTGCCAGAAATTTGCACACACAGACACACACCATCAGGGGCCTGCATTTAGGCTCTGGACGGTCAGATGTATGCCTGTGTCAGTGAGTACTTAGGTGACCCTAAGGGACAGCTCAAGGGGCCATAGAAAAAGTGTTGTACTGCTTGAGTGTGCCAGAGACCTTTTGCCAACATTTTCTGACATCTGTCGAGTCTCCTGTGAAAGTTCTCCCACCCTCCATCTGCTCCACACCGCCCCCTAGAGACGCTACTCACGCTGGTGTCTCCAGTGCCAACAGATGCTAGCCGCAGTGCCTGACTCCTCAAAGGAGTGGAGTGTCTGGAACGGCAGCTGCGAGTCCAGTCCGGGTCAGCCTGGCCAGGGAACGTGTCTCTAAGGGAAGCAGCTCACCGCCCCTCGTCCCCTCCTGGTGAAAGAGGGGTGGGGAACAGAGGGTCAGGCCCCTTGGCCCTGGGTTTCTGGCTCCCTGGGTTTTCTAGGTCACATCTTTCATTCTCATCAAGTCTCTGCTTAGGGGCACTCTTCCTCAAGTTTCACATCTTTGCACCCAGCCTTCATGGTTTTGCCATATTTATGTATCATTCAGGTTATTGTTCGATTAACACTTTTATTTATATAAACTCAGTTACAGATGTGAGTTTATGTAAGTAAACTTAAAAGGGGACATATCACTACTGTAAGTAAAAAGCCAACATCATGTTCCATAAATAGGCGTTATGAATAGGAAATACAAATACAGTGAAAAGAATGCATTCTGTACTAGCCAATGCTGTGGCCCTGGGACCTGCCCCTTTGCTCACAAGGGGATCCAGAGGTGTGGGAGGAGGGTCCGGGCCTTCTGGCCCCATCTCAAGCCTTCTCTTCACTGACCTGGCTGCACTGAAGGAGAGAGGAGGAGCCACTCACCTGGGAATTGATGCCTCCACTACCCAAAGTCAGCTGGGCCCCACACTTGGGGGACAGCATCCCATTGGACACCGTGTCTGAGGTCTTCTGTGAGGTCCTCCTGCAGCTGGGAGCTCCAGGTCTTGCAGAAATGTCAGTGCTAGACCATTTTTCCCTGGGGCACTTTTTCTCAGTGTCTACTGGCTTTAGCATTGACTTGGACCCTCCAGGATCTGCTCTGAATAGCTTATCACATAGTCTACCAAGGGAATGCTTCTGTATGCTGAACTCTGTGAAGCCCTCGCCCTACCTTAGCTTCTCCAGCACCATGGGACAGTCTTTCAGATGGGAAGATATACCCCTGCCATCCCCCATCCCCCACTGCCCTCCACAGACATGGAAAGCACCTCTGCAGGCTGCTCATTCAGTGGACACACAGTATATGCTAAGTGCCCAGCACTGTGCATCCCTGCGGCTCCCCCCAGAGCAGAGGTAATCATCTCACCAATACAGAGCTCAAGCTTGACCATGACCTTTTCTTCTATTCAACCTAGGGCCTCACACATGCTAGGCAAGTGCTCCACCACTGAGCTACATCCCTAGCCTTTAAAAAATTTTATTTTGAGACAGGGTCCCACTAAGTTTCCCTGGCTGGTCTAGAACTTTTGATCATCCTGCCTCTGGGTCCCAAGTAACTGGAATTATAGGCATGTGCTATTGCCCCCAGTGTGACTCTATTATGTTAAGGCCATTTTTAACATACAAGGGTTCCTGTGCACCACAGGATGTTCTGCTTTTGCCAGTGGCTTATTTTGGCCCAATTTTCCTGCTGAGGGCGGTGGGGCGGGGGGAGGAAGAAAAGAAAATCTGTTGGAAGGTTTTGCAAAGCTGCTAAGGCTACCAGGATTTGAGGCTTAGACCCCAGAAAGAAGAGAAATCCTTGGCACCGAGCCGGGATTTCTAGCTGCTGGCCTCTGAGCATTTTCGGATTGGAGAGCAGAGGCTGAGATCAAGGGGCCAGGCAGAATTTCTGGCAGATCCCTAGCATGACGTTGCCATTCAGGACCTGCCAGGGAGGAGGGCCAGAAAACAGGATTTGCACAGGGACCCTAGAGAGCTGCTCCCAAGAAAAAAGGGAGAGCGAACCGAGCATGCTACAGAAGGACTGGCCCTCAGCTCAAGCATGTCAGTTCCTGGATTGGTCCTAACCTAGCTGTCTTCCAGAACTAGGGTCACTCTCTGGGAGAGATTGGAAGGTTGGTCTGTCCCTCCTCACATCCTGCTGCTCTGCCTTTTATCCAACAAAGTCACTCCCACCACGACTCACTGCAGGGAGAGCCCTGCGGCACTCGTGTTTCTGCCTGCCAGGCCGGAGCTTCTCTGATCTGATGCCCCAAACCCAGCCTTTTAAGCACACATATATATGCATTCCAGGAGTAAGAGGGAGTTGGGCCACCTTTGATCAATGAAGGATGTGATTTGGGGAATAAATGCTTCCCATTCTTTGGCAGAAAACTTGGAGTTACAGCTTTACAGCTTTTTCTTTTTTACTTTTTCAGGGATTGGCTGAATCAGTTGCCAGCTGCCCATGATAGTGACCAGTTCCAGCATGAGCTCTCTCTCTCCCTGTTGTAATCTACTCAGAACCCCACTCCTGTAAACGGACAGAAAAAGAGCAACAAAGCTGCTGGCGTGGCTTTGGTTCTATCAAAGTATATTTTTAGATAAAAATACTACTAGCAACAAGGAGGGACATTCCATAATGGTAGAAAGTATAATTCATAAGGAAATTGTGGCAGTTTCAAATCTGCATAATGAAAGTCTACATAAAAGTCTCCTTGAAGTCTGTATCTAATAACATAACTTCAAAGTCAACAAAACTAGAAAGGAAATAGACAAATCCACAATCATATTATGGAACTTTAATACACTTACATCAAAAAACAAGGGCTTTAAATATTTGATCAACATGATTAGTAAAATGACCTACTTGATAGTAGTGTATGTAGAGCACTCTATCCAGCAGCTGAAGAATACACATTATTCTCAAGAGCTCCTGGAACACTTAACAAAATAGGCCATATGTTGGGCCATAGGACATGTTCCAACAAATTCCAGAGAACAGAAATCACACAGATTTTGTTCTCTGACTACAGTAGACTTAAGCTTGACATCAAGCCAAACATAACTAGAAAATGTCAATATGTGTGGAAAACAAGTAACAACACACTTTTAAATAACTGATGAATCAAAGGAGAAATTGCAACAGATATTAGAAAATGTCTTCGGCTGAATGATAATGAAAATATTACATATAGAAACTTTCAGGAATTTTGACTCTGGCCATAATAATAAATTTAGACAAAATGGAAAGATTCCTAAAATCAACCAGCCAAACACACAAAAAACAAATCAGAAAACAAGAAAAAGATAAAAATATAAAGTCTTTTACTGTTAAGGAAATTGAACTGAATTGAAAACCATTTCACAAAGAAATCTTCAAATAGGTCTAGATGGTTTTCCTGGAAACATTTTCAAACGTCTGTGGGAGAAATAGCACAAATACTATGCATATTCTTCCAGAGACCACACAAAGATATAATATTTCCTAACTCATTTTAGGAAGCTATTATAACCTTGATAACAAAACCTAACACAAATATTACAAGAAAAGACAATTGTGGCCCAATCTCCCTTTTGAGTGTTGGTACAAATATTTCAAATATATTTCCATGCCAGATCTGTGTCATGATCAATTGTACATAGTCAAGAAATGCAAGGTTGGCTTAATATTGTACAGTTTCTCATATTAACAGAATAAAGGCATACAATTGTGCAACTATGTCAATACAAGCCAAAAAAACTTTTAATAAATTTAAACATCCATTTTTATCAAAATCTCTACCAGAGCAGTAGAGGAAAATGTCCTTAATCAGAGAAGGTGTGTCTACAAAACACTTGATTAAATGTTGGAGGATGCTTGCTATTGTGACTGGTACACAACATTGTCCACAAGGCCCCAGCCAGTACAATAAAGCAAGATAAATAAGATGAATAAGAATTGGAAAGGAAGAAAAGAAACCATCAACAGATGACACATTTGATGAATGAGAGTATGCAGAAAAATCTTCAGATAAATTATTATAATAACAAATGAATTTCATCAAAGTCCCTGGGTGTAAGATCAATACACAAAAATCATTTGCATTTCTATGTAACACTACAAAACAGTTCTAGAATGAAAAATTTAAAACAACGCCATGAAAATCAAATACCTAGGAAATAATTTAATGATGTTTAAGAGTCTATGAAGAAAACTATAACATTGGAGAGGGAAATATTAAAAGATACAAATAAATGAAGAGATCAACTGTATTTGTGAGTTGGAAGAAGGTTCTATATTGTGAAGATGTCAATTCTTCCCAAGTTAATCTACAGGTACAACACAATCCTCACAATCTTAACAGTTTTTTTGTGTGTGTATGGGAATTAATAAGCTGATTCTTAAATTTACATGAAAATGTAAAGGCACAGGAACAACCAAGATAATCTTAAACAGGAACAAAGTTATAGAGCTTATACTCTTGGATTTTAAAATTTTATTTACAAGTAACAATAATGATGAGAGTATGCTATTGGCACAGGATAAACAAGTACATCAATGGAAAAGCATAGCAAGTTATAGAGGCAGACCCACAAATACAACTATTTATGACAAACGTGGCCTTTCTGAGTAATAGAAGAAGGATGATCTTTTCAATAGATATTTCTGAGTGAATCAGCTATCCACAGGCAAAAGTAATAAAATTTGACCACTACCCAGAAATAATCAGTTTCAGATAGATTTTAAATCTGAATATGAAAGATGAAACAACAAGGATTTTAGAAGATAACACAGGAGAATAACTTCATGACTTTGGAGTAAGGAAAGATTTCTTAAGTAGCGCACAAATAGTATTAACTATAAATGAAGGATCTGTAAATTAGAATAAAAAAAGAATATCAATGACCCAGTTCTCAACTTCATTGATCATCAGGGAAATACAAATTAAATTCATAATGAGACCCTACTGTAGATCCACTAGAATGGCTAAAAGGAAAAGGAGTAACAATACTAAGTGTTGGTGAGGATGTGAATCACCTGGATTCAAACAACCACTTTCAAAAATTGTTTGGCAGTATTGCTCCAAGTTAACACACACATATCATCTGGCCTAATAGTTTCCTTTCCCAGTACATATTTGATAGTTTATTATTTATTTATTTTTAATTTATTTGATAATTTATTTTCTTCTGTTACCTGCTTATGGTTAACACAGTGTATTAACTTTGTGATAATTCAGTAAGCTGTACACTTAGGACTTGCCCACTCTTCTATACACGTGTTATGCCTCAATACAAAATTTAAGTATCAACAAGAAATAATAAATCTTTGGAAAAGTAATTTCATTTAGCAAGTATTCATGTGAAATGTTTATATACAGGTCCCTTCCTGTAGGTGCACAATCTGTGTGCGTGTGTGTGTGTGTGTGACAGCAAACAAAGTTACAGTTTTGCTCCTGATTGGCCATGCGAGGTGCCGTGGGAGCTTGTGAGAAGCCCCTCACCCCCGTTTCTGTAGGAGATGGTGTCTCTGATAAGAACTGAAGGATGACTGGGAGTTAAACAGGGGAGAGAAGGAGGGAAAAGCCAATGGAAGGGCCCCTAGGGGTGAGAGTACAAAGAGCATTTGAACCAAAGTTCACTGTGGGAGAGTGAGAGAGAGAAAGGAGTAAAGACAGGGGCCAAATCCTGCAGATTCCTAAGCCAGGCCAAGGAGGGGAATAGGGAGCCATGGAAGGATATTAATGGGAGAGGTGTGTGCATCAGATTTGATTCTTGAACACATGACAGTGGCCTCTGGATGGCCAAGGGTAGAGGTTCAGAGACAAGGGGACAGATGTTGCAGACAGAAGAGGCACGGGAGGGTGGCAGGGCAAAGAAAAAGATTTTGGATCAGGACCAGGTGTTGCGCTGGCTTGAGAGGTGGTGAGTCTGACTGATGAGGGTCGACAGCAACAAGTCCTTTCCTCCAGCAGGGCGTGGGGTGCCCGGTGCCATGCCGCATGCACCACCTCGCTATAGCCCTGCTGTGTCCACGTCCTGTCTACAACCAGGCCCCAGAGAGGCTTCTGGGGTGAGCAAAGCCTGACACTGTAGAAGCATCCTGACAAAATCATCACGGTGTCAGCAAGAGAGCTGTGAGCAGAAATTGAAATTCAATCCAAGCCCCGCATTCAAACTAGGGAGCGAATTCAAGGACTCCAAGTCTCCTGTGGAGTCTGGGAGTCACTTTGAGACCTGCATCAACCCCTCCAGAAGCCAGGAACTGAGCATTATGTGGTCTGGGTAATTCGGGATCACCATCAGTTCTGTTCTGGAACCTGTCAGCAGCAATGTCTGGGATGACCATCTGCTGTTGTGACCAGCCCAGCCCACACGGCCTCTTCTGGAAACAGCATCTCAGTGTCCTTCTGGGGAACCCTCCCTCCTCATGCTCAGCCCATTTGGCTCTGGTGGACCTGTCCCTGCCCAGCTGCAGGTGATAGGGGGCGGGCTGCAGCAGACCAGGCTTAGGCACTTGTGGAGAAACAAGGGTCTTCTCACAAAGTTCTGGGAGGATTGGATTGGTCCCTTCGGGGTCCTGTGCCCACCCATGTCCAATCACTACAGCTGGCCAGGCGGAGCACTCTGATTGCATGGACTTGGGTCACATGACACCCCTCTGCCAGAGGGGTTGGGGTGGCCTCTCACATTGCAGCACCTGGGGATGGGCTCTCAGACAGTCAGGGGAGGATGCTGGGTGACCTCCATCCCTGCCTCAGCTCCCATCTCCAGCTTTACTTCCCCCTCGCCTCTATATTTTTGTCTTCCCAGCTGCTGCCTCCCTTCTGCCAGCATCTCTCCTCACTATGCAGCTTGGAGGGACCGTCACTCAGGCTTCCTGGCCTCTCTCACCAAGGCTGGACACAGGACTGACTGAGGCTTGGCTGGGCTTTGACTTCAGGCCCAAAGTGGCTGAAGCTTCCAGGCCTGGATGAAGCTTGCGGAGGAGCTACCCCATTCAGGAACCCAGCTCTGAGGGCCCACTGTGGTCCTTGCTTTCCCCAAATCGCTCCTTAGTATACCTGTCATCTTTGGAGCCAACCCAGATCCCCTTAAAAGATCCTTAACAGTTTAATCTTTAAAAAAAAAGCGAGGTAAAATTTATAGGACATAAAACTAACCATTTTAAAACGTGCAATTCAGAGGTCTTTAATACTTTTACAATGTTGTACAACCACCACTTCTATCTAGTTCCAAATGATTGTCATCCTCCAGAGGAAGCCCTCTCCACAGCCCTGGCAACTACAAATACTTCCTGTCTCCATGGATGAACCTGTTCTGCACATTTCATGTAAATGCAAGCATGCAGTGTGTGACCTTGGGCTGACTTCTGTCCCTTAACTTAATGTTGTTATAACAGTGTTTGTAAGGCTGAACACTGCTCCTCAGTAGAGATGCTACATTTTGTTTGAACAGTCATCAGTGGAAGGACAGTGGGGTTTGCACCTTTGGGCTATTGTGAATCATGCTGCTATATCCACAGTCTTTCCATACATTTATTTTTTCACTTATGTTTGCCAAAATTGGCTTCTGTTGGTGGCTGCTGAGAAGCACTTGCTGAAGCAATGTCAAAGACACTTTATTTTTAGGGCTCCAGAACACACCATACAAGGAAGGAAGTAAACAACGTCTTCTCTGATGCAGTAGGACCATCAGCTAGGCCTCTGTTCCCGGAGGACTTCTGTGAACAGACACTGAAAGCCAGGGCTGGTGCCACCACTCAGGGCCCCCTGAGAGGGGCTGTTTGGTGACCACTCCGTGGCGAAGGTGAGCCGTGGAGGCGCTCCTCCAAGGGTGGCATGGGAGTGTCTTCCATTTTCACCCATCCTGTCTGGCATGGGAAGGAGCTGGGCAAGTGTCCCCACCAGGAGGCTGGATCGCTGCAGCTCTCCCTGGCGGTTCCTGCAGCAAAGACAGGGACAAAGATTGGAGAAGCAAAGCTTTTAGGTGTTGGCTCTAACCCAGGTGATGAATGACAGGAGCAAGCAGGTCTGGGCAAGATGAAAAGACACCAGCAGCTGCCACCCATGGAGACTTCCTGCACTCAGCTCTGTGTGCTGTCTTGGTTACCTGCACAGCAGCCCCAGGGAAGGCCTGGGCTTCCTTGCTCCACAGACAGAACGGGGTGCAAGGAGGGCCCTGCTCACTTGTCCCGGTCACAACAGGAAGTAGCAGAGGTGCTCAGCACCTGGCCGCCCAGGTGTCTGCCTCCTCCTGCTTCACAACTGTGCTCTCCAAGGGCATCTCTGAGTTTCCTCCTGGAAGGACCAGGGCTCTGCCGGCAGGAGCCAGTTCTCAGAAGGAGCACTGTTGTTGGGTTGCTCACCAGCTGTGCAAATTGGGCAAATGACTTAAACTGTCCGAGCCTCAGTTTTCTTCATCTGTACCAAGGGACCAATAGTAGGCTCTTGCCTATAGGATTACTGTGAGGGTTGGGCTCATGTTTGCAGGGGGCGTCGTAAACCATGGTAGCTCTGTGGATAATCTCATACCCACAGGCATCTGGTACCAATGGTGATGTTCAGCAACTTCATGTTTGTTAAACACCATTCATTCATTCATTCATTCAGCCACTCATTCATTCACAGTTGGGAGTTGTTTTGCTTAGGGTCTGCGGGGAAACAGAGGAACTGTCCCGCACATCCTTATGCGGTGGGCAGCTGACATTTGTGACTCCCCCTCTTATTGTGCCAGCAGACTAGTGACGTTCTGAGGCTGCGGCCTTTCCATCAGGTAGGTGTTGGTGGACAGACAGGGTGTGGGTTGGGTCTGGGTCTTTGGTGCGCGCTGTCTTCCGCCTGGGGTTGTGAAGGTGGTTAAGGGGAGCTGGAAATTTCATGGGCGGTCCTTCCTGCCACCTCCTGTGGAGACCTGTTGTCTTAGTTACTTTTCTTATTGCTCAGACGAAATACTCGACATCCAAAGTTAAGGGAGGAAAGGTTCATTTAGCTCACAGTTGGTAGAGGTTTCGGTTCATCATCGGCTGACTCCAAGGCAGGGTGGCACTGCAGAGGAGAAAGTTCACGGCGGACAAGAGGTGGCAAAGCAACGAGGGCTGACCACAGCTCTTTCTGTCCCTTATATCTTATTGAGGCTACTTAGGGCGGGTGGCACTCACACCCTTAATCCTAGTGCCCCTAATCCTAGCATTGCACCATGAATCAATCCCAGCAAAATACACTCTAGGTCCAGCCACAGGTCACCCACCTGTGACCACATGAGGCTCTGAGGGGACAGGCAGAGCGAGAAGCCTGAGCACCTGGATTCCTAACCTTATGGGACCCCCCGAGGACAGAGGCCACAGCCCCTTTAAATAATCAACCCAGATCCAACAGGGCTTCTACCTGTGTGCCCTCACCAAGCAGTGAGTGGGCAGGTTAGGATTTTATTGCAAAAGGAAGAAGGACGAGCTGTCTACCTGACTATGACCCTGCCTGCACATCCAGGTGAGTATGGCTGGCTTGTGCTGAAGAGTTAGTCTGTACCTGTGCAGACCTGGGGTTAATTCTGCCTGCCAAGTCCTAGCATAAGCACGGGCCAATCCTATCTCCTCTCCAGGCCTCAGTCTTCCCATCTGTAAAATGAATGCCATGGGCCCATTGCCCCTTAAATCTTGTCCAGTCTTACATGCTGTGAGTTTAAGATTAGTATCCTTGCTGTGGCTGGAGAGATAGTAACAAGGAACCAAGAACACATTGGTGCATCCTCGGCTAGTCTCAGCCTTCTGTTTGTGATGAGAGAGGCGGGAGGCCAGGGCCTGTGGGCTGGGGAAGCGGGTTCTTATGTGGAGGCCACAGCAGCCTCCTGCAGATGTGTAAACATCTGTAATGATTCAGCCTGCCGCACTGTCTCACAGGTGGCCATGGGGCTGCTCACCGAATGCCAGAAGGGAGATGAGAAAAAAACGTGCTTATCTGGTGATTGGAGGTCGGCTTCGAATCAGCCACAGACACAGGCCAGGGCTTGAAGCTGTTAATTTGGACCTCAGGTGGCTTTAGGCTGCAGGAGCAGCAGCCAAGGCCACAAATAAACAGATGCAGAGAGCCAGCTGGGGCTCCTCTGCCCTTCGGGTACAGACATCTCCGAGGTGGAGATGCAAAGCTTATACAAACAGCGAGGTTTTAAATCATCAGTCGGACCCATCTTCCTGGCACCCGTTACACTATTGATTGGTTGATTGCATTTTTAATGGAGAAAAGCATATTTATTGGGGCGTGTTTGCCTACCAGTGGGCAAAACTCTAACAGTGGCTACAAAGGGTAAGCAAGTTTGCGTTTGTCCATCAAGAAGTCTAGGAGTCAGAAGTGCGAGGATCCCTCATATCATAACAATGACATCAGGGGTCAGGCCTCTTCTTCACTTCTGGGTTGAACTTTCGTCCTTGGATTTGTCATCACATGGCCATAAGAGGGTTGCCACAGTTCCAGGCATTGTGCCCCTCTCCCCCGGCATTCAAGGAGGAGGCTGGGCAGAGGCAAGGAAGGGGTTCTTCCTTTAGAGGTCTTTGCCTTGTGATCAGAGAGGATTCAATTTGTAACAGCCTTTGAGGAGGCTTGCTTGTATGGCTCATAGGCCAGAAGTGGGGGTTGCATCTCACCTCAGGTTGTATGGGATCCTGGAAAAAATGCTAGTGCAAGGAGACAGAGGAGAAACGGGCTGGTCAGGTGGCCCAGGGTCACTGGTAGTAGGGCAGAGACGATATCAAGTCCCCCGATGTTCTATACATTTGTCCATGGGGTGTGGAATCAAGGCTGCCTTGGAGACCACCAAGCCTCTGGTTCTCCTCTCGGAGTCATGGTTACTCATCATCTACCCACGAGTACAAGGCAGAGGCTGAAGTCTGGAGCAGAGACCAGAATGGAATCCAGTGAGAAGGAATCTGTCTTCTCCTTCTGTGCCTAAACATTTCGGACCCAACTCCTTCCTGATACAATAAAACCTGCAGGATCAAAGCATCTCCCCAAGTGTGCGTCACCGGACCCCTCCTGTCCTGCCCCTGCTGCTTCAGTTGGGCTGCCTCAGTTGGACCGCACAGTTGTAAACAACTTCAGAATCTCCGTGGCTCCGCTGGTGTCCCACTCACGTGGTGTGCAGTGGCTTGGGCACCTCTCCAGGGAAGCTGCTGCCAAATGGTGATCTCCATGCGTTTCTAGCCACACGTAGCCTCTGGGTCCCAGTGGCAGGGAAGGGACATGTGGGCTCATGTGCTGACTCCTCCATGCTTTATCTAGGATGGGGCAAGTCTCACCTTTGCTTATGGCCCTAACACCAAGGGGTTGTGTAACCAGAAGGGGTCACATGACCACACTTACTACTGAGGGGCCAGGAAAGCAGGGGAACACAGGGAAGTCAGGGCATTGTCTCCACACCTGTTCTGCATGGCTCTTTCCCCTCCCACTCCTGCCCTTCAAGTCAAATCCTTACCAGACCTCTGAGCTCCCCAACCCAGCCCAGGCTCCAGGGATACCAAGGCACTTGTGGTCCTGGCAGGGGGCTTTCCTGAAGCTTATTTCATTGCCTTTGCAGGTGCTGTCCTGCTGTGCCTTCCCCTGGACCCTTGTGGCTGATTCCTACACATCTTTCATGTGGTGGTTGGTTGTAGGTAGTGTTTAGACTGGGCTAAGAAGCAGCCAGCTAGCTAGTAAAACATGACTTTTGATTGCCTTGAAGGTGCTTCGGGAAGACATCACTTGGCTTGGTGGACTGAGTGAAGCAGATGACTCTCCCAGGTGGGTGGGTTGTGTCATCCACTCTGAATAGAACAAAAAGGCACAGCAAGGGCTCATTGTCTCTCTGTTTGGGAGGTGACATCCATCTTCTGCACCCAAACATTGGTGCTCCTGGCTCTTGGCCTCTTTCTGAGACGCACACACTGCCACCCACCTCGTCTCATGCCTTCAGCCTCAGAGTGGGACTCACACCACCAGTAGCCTGGTTCTCAGGCCTCTCGGACTTAGGCTGAAGCATACTGGCTTTCCTGGCTCTCCAGCTTGCAGAAGGCTGGTCAGGGGACTTCTTGGCCTCCGTAATCACTGGATCGATTCATGTAATCAATCTCTTTCATGTTCAGTTGTACTTTCTGTCCAGGGTTAGGCGTTTTTCACAGCCTGCTACAGGCCCTGCATGTGCTGACTGGCACCTCACCCCCAGCACTTTATCCTGGCTCCAGCTACACTGTCAGGAAGGCGACTTGGTCTTGAAGGTCAGTGAATGGCCGGCACCCCACAAGGAGCTTACACGCAGGAGGTGCATGATGGCCACCCACTTGGGAAAACAGCAGTGAGCAGACTTTTATTTCCTTGGACTCAAGTCCTGTCTCAGAAAACACGGACTGAGATAAATGAGCTTCATTAGAAGTCCTTCCAGCAACAAATGCAGCTTCCCATGGAAGTATGGCTGTCATGGAATCAGAGAAGACTTCATTAGAGAGGACAAGAAGTTGTCCCACCTCAGCTCTGCCACCTAAAGTGGCTCTGGAAAGAGTCACTTCACTGTTTTGAACCTCATGGATAAACTGAGAATTGTCCTACCTGCTCAGAAGTCTAGTGACGCAGGACTGTGATGGCACCAGTGCCATGTGGGCAGATGTGCTCGCGATAAGAGGTATTGTTATTAAGGCTTATAAATATTGCTGCTTATTAAACAATAATAATACTAGCGCTGAAAGGGTACTTAAAGTAGGAACTTAAAGTAAGACTGCACCTGGCCCGGGAGGCCTCTGACTCCTCAGCCAGCTTGAGTGTGACCTCTGTGGCCTGGGGACCTCACTTTTGCAGTGACGCACCGGCAAGTGTTTAGGAAGGCTTGGTGGGGAGGCTATGAGGTAGTTCTAAGTCTGGATTGCTAAGTTAGACTCTCAGCTCCGCCACGACCCAGCCTCTCCTCACCTCGTCTTCTGCTTTGTAAAACAGCTAACCATAGTGCTTACAACTCGGTGGTTGTGGGGGAACAGAGTGAAACATGAAACACTGAGGAAGTGCTTGGACCACAGTGAGCATGCAGGAGATGTCACGGTCATTGCCATTACCACACTGCGACAGGCAGTGGGGATCCGGTGGCCCCTCCCTTGTGGAGAAAGCAGCAGCCCCAGCCTGGTGGTGCCTGGGAGAGGAGTTGGCCTACTAGGCTTGCAGTTCTGGCCTCACCTTCCTGCTGGCAAGAGCGGATCTGAACAATGTGTTCTCTGTCTCAGCCCTGGGGCAAGTGGCTCAGCTGGACACCAGCGCGCCCAGGGCCAGGGTGGCATCTGTTGTGTGCCGGTTCCTTTTCCCCATGGAAGCCGAGGTAAAGCTGAGAGTTGGGAGGAGGGAAGGGAGCTGCACAGAGCCTGGAGAGGGTGGAGAAGGAGAGCTCCAGCTGTGGCCCAGCAGGAAGTGTGGAGTGAGAGGGGAGAGAACTGGGGGCCAGAAAGCAGTGCCGCATGTTCATGTTCGCATTCACTAGACCAGGGTTCACGGGGCCCCTCCTGTGTGCCTGCCTGGGACCCAGTGGTGCAGACAGACTTGGCTGACAGTTTAGCCTTTGGCCCAGGGGAATGGGGAATGAGGAAGGATGTCATGCAGAAAGAGGGAGTGGGCAAATGCGCCTTTAAAAAAAGATGGGGAGGCTGAGTCAGGGAGGGCTTGGATCCCAGCACAGACACATAGGGAATCATGTGGCCAGGTCCGAATACGGCTGTCATGACAAAGGGTGATCCTGCAGCCCTCAGTCCTTTCCCTCCCTCTCCCTCACTCCTCAAGGGCCCGTTGGGAAGGTGGCCATGTAAAATATAGGACACCCAGTTAAACTCCAACTTTCAATAACCAGGTTTCTAGTGTGTTTCCATCCAGCACGAGGCACATACTCATCACCTGAGTCTGGTGCCCCTGCCCCCCGGGCCTCAGCCCAGAACTGCCACAGCGCGTGGTGAAGCACGGGCAGGGCCTTGGAAGAGCAGAGGAAGGCGAGACACAGCTGTTGGCACCAGGGAACTCCAGGACACCTCGAATAGCTTCTTCGGTCTTCCTGGGGTGGCCTTGGCAAAGTGTCCCCTCTGTGCCTGAACAGGGGTGGCAGAGGCCACCCTTGCTTGGGTGCTGGCTTCAGGGCTGGTATGGGGCCGGCAAGTGGGCCGTACAGTGGATGTTGAGCACAGGCCTTTGGGAGTCCAATGTGTTTTGGTGCAAGTCCTGATTTTACCACTGTTAACTAAACAAAAGACCGACATGCAGGTCAAAGAAATAGCGTTTCCTTGGAAACAAGAACTGCAGTTCAATACCCCAAGTCAGAGCACCCCAAATAGCCTCCCAAAGGGCAAGTGCAGATGAGAGTTTTAAAAGGAGATTTCCACAAAAAGTTGTTTTCAGAGGCCTTATTGGCTGGGCAGAGGTCCTGACCCGTGGACCCATTCTGGTGGGCGAGTTAATTAGAGTTCTCCCAGCTGGGAGGTGTTAAAGGCTGGCGGATCCTGACCTCAGCTGTTTGTCCAGGTCTGCTGGGACACGCTGTGGTTTGATCTTTAGCAGGTGTGAATTCAATCCTTTTGCAATCTCCTGGCTCCCTTTAGAAACCCTTAGCCTTAGTTACTTTTCCTTCACACCACCTGCCGCTGCCGCGTGTGTGACCTCAGGTGGCTGGCTGTTTGTTGAGGGTCAGAGCTGAGCTCCTGGGCTTCAGTTAGCCAAAAGGAGCTGATGAGTGTGAAACACTTGGCTCCCGAAGCTGGCACGGGACTGCACATCCAGAGGCCAGCCTGTCCTGCCACCGTCTCCATGATACCATGAGGAGCCGAACTCAGAGGGTGGAGTCTGAGAGTGGCAACCAGTACCTGGCAGAGCCCCACCATCCCCTGGACCTGGATGCTGAGCTCCAACCTCCTTCTAGAGAAGGGAACAGCTGCCTAGAAGGATTCTCGCACTCGGAGCCAGTGGACTTCTTTAGGAAATTGAAACACTGATTACAAGACCAATGCATATTCATTGAAGATAATTTAGAAAATGCAGTTTGCCAAAGGAAGAAAATAAAACTCACCAGCATTCTCACTACCCAGAGATAGCTACAGCTGCTGGGCTGCCGTGTGTAATTTAAGACTTTGAGGGAAAATTTAAAAGACCAAGATTCCTGAGCTGCTCTTAGGCATGGCCCAGACAGGGCTTCTCCGACTAGTGCCACTGAGGTCCTGAGCCAGGGGGGCTTTTTGCTGCGGGCCACCTGTGCACTGCTGATGCCTGGCCATAGCCCTGCCTCTGCCCACCCTATGGCAGCACTACCCCTCCCCGACGGCCATGCTGGTCCTGGCCGAACATGGCTGGGGCTGGAGGAAGAGGCTCTGAAGTTAGCCATGCCTGGCTTTTCATCCCAGTTTGGGTATAGACTCAGGCAAGTCAGCTAAGGACCAGGGGCTTCATGGTCCCCATTGTGAGACAGGGGGACCAGCAGGCAGAGCAGATGTGGCGGGGACACAGAGAGCACTCAGTATGATGGAGCTGCTGTTGGCATCAGCACCTGGTAGATGGTGGCCTTTTTGGTGAGGTCCAATTTCACAGAACCCAAAGAAGTCAACCACAGAACTCACGTGTGCTTTGCTCCTGAGCAAGACATGTCGCTTGTCTCCTGGCATCTCTGGGAGCCAACAGGAGGCTAAGAGTGTGGCTCTGGGCCTGGCCAGCCTGCTTCTGTGACCCACCTTTGTCCCCAACTTGTGTGACATCAGGTAAGTCACTGGATATTTCTATGCCTCACTTCCCCCATCCATAAAATGAAGTCAATGGGACTCTTGAAAATGAAATGGGCTTTCCCAATACAGTCTATGCTAATATATATTAGTATCACGTGTGGGAGATTAGGTGTCAGAGACCTGCCCCCCCCCAGGCGGAATCCTGGCTTCAAGAGAGACACTGAGCAAGAGGCCACCTCCAGGCCACACATGTTTGCTGTCCTTTCTGCCCTGCAGCTTGTGAGTAACACGTGGCTAGCCTCGAGATCTGGCACACTCGAGTTCACTCCCTGAGGGAATTTCAATTTCAGAACATCCAGAGCCAGGTGTGGTGGTGCTCATCTGTAATCTCAGCACTCTGGGAGGCTGAGGCAGAAGGATTGCAAGTTTAAGCCCAGCTTGGGCTACATAGTGAGACCCTGTCTAAAAAAAAAAAAAAGGAAAAGGACACTGGAAACAGAGCTCAGTTTGAAGGCCCTGGGTTTGATCATCAGCACTGGGGGGGAAAAGCCATTGTGTCCTGGGAGCTTGCAAGTGTTTGTTTATTGTGGCTATTTATATATGATGTGTATATCATACATATATATTTAAACCACTTTGAGCATTAAATACATTGTGCAACCATCATTACCACCCACCTTCAGAACCTTTTCATCTTCCCAAACTGAAACTGTCCCCGAGACCCTAACTCTTTACCCTCCCTCCTCCCCTCAGCCTCTGGCCCAGAACCATCCTATCTCTGTGACTTTGAGTTTTTCAGGTACATTGTATATGTAGAATTGTGAGATATTTGACTTTTTATGTCTGGCTTATTTTAGCATAATGCTTTCCAGATTCACCCATGTTTCAGCATGTGTCGGATTTCCCTTTGTTTTTAAGGCTTCATATCTCGCACTGTATGTATAGATTACATTCTGTTTAGCCATTCATCCATTGGCTATTTGGGTTGCTTCTGCCTTTTGGATTCTGTGAATAATGATACTGTGTGAACGTGGTGTGCAAGTTGGGTTATTCACCTAGAATCAGAATTGCTGGGTCACAAGGTAACTCTGGTTAGTTTCTTTGAGAAACAGTCATACTGATTTCTGTAGTGCTTGGTTCATTTGGCATTCCCCCCAGCAACCAGTTTCTCCATGTCCTCACCAACCCAGATGTTTTATTTTGTTTCAGTACTAGGGATTGAATCCAAGGCCTTCACCTTGAGCTACAGTCTCAGGCCCTGTCTTTTAAAGTTTTGAGGCAAAGTCTTTACTAAGTTGCTTAGTTTCCCAGGTGGGGCTGAAACTTGTGATCTTCTTGCCTCAGGCTCCCCGAATCCTGGGATCACAGGTGTGCACCACCACACGATTCCCCATGTGTTTTAATCCAACTCAGGTGTTTTATCTAACTCAGGTGCCCTTTGGACTTTTACACCCTGAAGGTAGTATAGTGTGCATATGGGAGGAATCACTCTTTGTGAGTGTTCTTTGTCTTTCTGAAGAGCTCTGACATCTCCAATGACCTGTTGCATGTTTGAACTTCACATCAGTACAGCAAGGTGGACAATGCTGAGCTCACTTTTTTCTTTCAGTCTGTCTTTCCTTTCAGAGACAGGGAGAGGCAGATGAGCCAGCTTAGTGAGTCTAGAAGCTCTGGAGCCAGAAATCAGGTCTCTTGACCTCTTTGACCTTTCTTCTAGAGCAAGTGGTTTTCCCACTGGGTTCCCTGTTCCCAGTGGGTTGCTCCGGTTTGAAGGACTTCAAGCCTGCTTGTGTGCACAGAAGCAGCAGCATCCTATGAAACTTCTTAAGCTGGCTGTTCTGGTTTGGATCTAAAATGTCCCCCTAAAGGCTCATGTGTTCAGAGGTGGGGCTTTGGAAGGTGATGGAATCACCAGGGCTTTAACTTCATTGGATTAGTTCACTGATGGATTTATAATTTGATAGTATTTTGGGGAGGTGATGGAACTTAGGAGGTGGGATCTAGGTCAAAAGAGTGGGTCATGAAGGCTTGACCTTAGGGGCCATATCTTGCCCTGGGACCTGGCTCTCTGGCTCTCTTGCTGTCTGCCTCCTGGCTGCCCTGAGGTGAGCAGCTTTCCTCTGACACGCCCTTCCACCATGATGTTTCTGGCTTGTCGAAGACCTAAAAGCAATGGAGCAGCTGACCATGGACTGAGCCTCTGAAACCATGAGCCAAAAGAAACTTTTCCTCCTTAAGGTTGTTTTCTTCAAGTGTTTTATCACAGTGACAGAAAGCTGACTGACAGACCAGCCTTGTCCTGCTCAGTGAGTTGCTCACCTGCACATCAGACACTGAAGGGAGCAGAAAATCTCCCACAAGTGCCCTCCCTGTTCTGGAGTGAGGCCCTCTGCCTTCACCTGGAAACAGAGAATTCAGGTGGCAAAATCTCTGTTTGAGGGACAAGATGTCACATCAAGCCTCTGTCTTCTCTATCACATATTTCATAAGATGATGCCAGCAGGGCAGTTTGGAAGATCAATGCCAGTTTGGGATTTACATAACTTTCTCTGTGTTTGAATTATTACCATTTGGTATCATTTCTCTTCAGCATGAGAAAAATTTCTCTGGTCATTCTTACAGTACCAGCTGATTTGTGGTGAAAGACTCATAGCCTTTGTTGACCTGAGATGTATTTATTTTCATGTTTGAATGATCATTTCATTTGGCAAAAAATTAGGAATTGACTTGCACTTTATATTTGGATTTCAAGAATTTGATTGCAATATATCTATGTATGGGTCATTTTCATTATATTTATCTTATTGTGGTTTGTTGAGTTTAGAATTGTATGTTGATGTGTTCTATAAAATTTGGGAAGTTTTGTTCATTACTTAAAATTTTTTCTTCCTATATTCTTGGTCCTCTTTTAGGACTCAAAATACTGCAAAGTAGGTCACATATCATTGATTCACAGGTCTCTGAGACTCTTTTCATTAAAAAAAATCTTTTGTCTGTCTATGCTATAAATTGGGTATTTTTCTACTTGCTTGTCAAATTCAGTAATTGTTCTGCCTCTGATCTGATGTTTTATCCAGTTAGTGAACTTTTCATTTCAGTTATTGTATTTTTCAGCTCTAGAGCACCCCCTCCACACACACACATACACCTTATTTTCTTTTTTTGTTTTGTTTTGTTTGTTTTTGGTACTGGGGTTCAAACTTGGGTCCTTCTGCTTGCACAACAGGTGGCGAAACCATTGAGCTAAACCCCCAGCCCTGCCCCTTATTTTCTTTAGAAAATAGTTTATGTACTTCTACTGAGATTCTACACCTGTTTGTCCATAACGTGTGTACTGCTTTGAAGTCTCTGAACATATAAATAGCTGCCTGAAATTTCTTGCCTGAAATCACTGCAGTACTGGAGATCATTTTAACTGCTTTTATTCATGATGGATCACATCTTTCTGCTTCTTTGCTTGTCTAGTGACTTATGATTCACTGCTAGTTGTTGTCAATGATGTGCTGTAGAGATTCCAGATTCTGGTATGTTTCTCTGAAGAGCAATTTTCTTTTTCCTAGTAGCCAGTCAATTTGGATAGGCTCAGATTCTGAACCCAGCCTTCCTTATGATCAGCAGGGCCAGAACTGAAAATTCTGTTCAGTTTTTTCACTTTCTAGCTGCTGCTTTATCACCTTGTTCTCTGGGTTCCCCCAATACACATGTGCTTTTGTGGTTAGCTGAGAATTTCATTGTCGTTAGGGGGTCATTCTAGCTGTGGGTCCCTCTCTGCTAGGATTTACCCTCTTACTTTCTAACTGCTTTTCCAGCCCTCAACTCTGTTCTGAAACACCTCAAGCCAGTCAGGTTGCAGATTTTTGTCACTCTGAGACATTTGTAGATTGGTGAGTGCCCCCAGGCAAAGACCCCCAAATATGCCAATCTTCTACATTAGAATTCTGTCTTCTAAGGGTAGAGTCTCCTCTAGTTTCTCCCTGTTTCTGGATGCTCTCAGGACCTTCAAGTATTTGTTCTTTAAAATATGTTGTGTAGGCCAGGCCTGGTGGGATATCTCTTTAATCCCAGCACTTGGGAGCTGAGGCAGGAAGATTATCATGAGGTCAAGGCCCGCCTGGGCTACATAGTGAGACTCTGTTGAAAGAAAAAAAGTTATCTAGATTTTATAATTATGCATGGAAGGATTAATCCAACTAAGCTATTTCCCCATTTTTATAGCATTTAAAAAATAACAACTTAGAATTTGGTGCCTACATAAAAAGTTGAAATATTTGACAAAAGTCTCATTTGGGGGCTGTTTTCTTGCATGGCAAAGATTGGTTGGAGTTGAACTTGGCTACAATCTCTTCCCTCTTCGCTCCCCTGGAAAAAGAGTGAACTTTCCTGTTTTCTGCCCCCTGTTGTTGACTCATCTAAGGCCATCTGTCAGTTTCTTTGTACAATTTTCAACATGTCCTTGTAGACTTTTATTTCCCATCAAATCCTGTTTCAGAGTTTTTCTTGTACTCAACTCAAGCTGGGGCCCAGTGGTTTTATTCTGTGATCTACCTGCCCGTCCCTTCTTTCCCCAATAATTCTGTCCTCAGAGCTGCTTTTTCTTTAAGCAGTGATCTGTGTTCTTGAATGTTCCTTTTCCCCTACTTCCCTTTCTCTAGCCTGCCTGTCTTCCATGTTAACTAAGCAGCTACTATGTGCTCAGCATGGTTCTCGAAGGTAGGGATATAGCAGGATAAGAAAGCAAACTATCTGTGTCTTCATGGAGCTGACACGTGAAGGTGGGATGGTGATAATGACTAAGTCATATCCTAGTGACAAGCTCTATGGAGAAAGAAAGCCGAGTAAAGGATAGTAGGGCCACAGGCAAATGTTCCTATGTCTTAATCTCTCACCCTCCTGTTCATGCTGTGCTTGTTTGTGTTTTCTCCCATGGTGGCAGAAAGTGCTCTATATTGGGTCAGTCCCAGCTCTAACCACCTCTTACTTAATGTGATTTAGGGAAATCCCCTTGCTCTGCTTTGGCTTCCCTATCAGTGACACAGACATAAGCGTACCTACCTTTTAGGGTTTTTGAAAGGATGAACTGAGTTACACCGTGAAACAGTATTCTCTGTGGTGCCTGGCAGATAGTAAACACTCCACAAATAACCAGCCACGAGGCCACAGATAGAAATTACCTGGCACAATGCCTGATACTTTGTGAGCAATACATAAATTACTGGATACTGACATCCAATTGATTCTCTCCCTTCTGCCAGGCCAGTAACGTCTCGTCTCCCTTGTTGGAGCTAATGGAGGAGGAGGGCAGCAGTAGTCAATATTACAGAGATTCCCCCTTGGCCGCACCATGGGAAGCTGCCTGGAAGGAGCCCAGCAGGTAGCAGGGCGGGAGGTGGCTGCTCCCAGGCAGGATTCCATCTCCAGTTGTTGTTGATGGCATTGTGCGTGCGGAAGTGTTCCAGAAGTATCCCAGGGGCTGGGCCAGCGCCACAGGCTTGGTGGAGTTGGGTCAACACTGGACATGCCACTAGACATGTCAGCTCTCCACTCCAGCCAGCGCTGCCTCCTGGCATTGTCCAATGTGCTCCCGCCAAGTGCTACTCCTTCCTCCTGCTCAATCTGTGTGAGAATTATTTGGCTTGGGCTTCTTTTCCCTCCACCCCCTAATAAAGTTTTGATTCCCTTTGATTACTGTCATTTGCTATTTCCCAAATTCTCAGGCGTGCCTGGGGATGAAGGCATCAGAGCGTTGCCAACCTGGCTGCTGCATCAGACATCCGTCCACGCCTGGCACGCTCCATCAGGCTGCTTTGATTTTGGATTTTAGCTCCTGGTGTGGCGCTGGCTCACAGGAAATACATTGTTAAGAGGCACTGTTGGAGTGGCTCTGTGGCACCAGATTGCTCGTGGGTGGCGGGTACTGCGGATCTGGCCCAGACCCCACCTGAGAGGACGGGTGTTTACAAAGTGCCACCTGTGGGCCTGACTCAGGCTGCTTGTCAGCTCCCACAGCTCCGCTGTGTGCCAGGCGCTCAGTTTCCAAGAAAATAAGGGACTTGTTCTGTAAATTGGGGCATTAAAACCTTGGCATTCCCCTTCTCTCTGTGCCTTTTAAAAAATAAGTGATGAAAATGTTTTGTATAAGACTCAAGGCTTAAAGTAGTTTATTTGTGTGTGTGTGTGTGTGTGTGTGTGTGTGTCTGTAGCAGTCCAGAGGAAGGTGGTTTAGGTGTGGTACCAGGGTTCTGCTCCATAATGTCCCGAGAGACTTAGGATCTTCCTAGCCTATCACTTCACTTTCATGACTTCTGTTTTTCACAGTCCCCTCATTGTCCCAGAGGATTGCTGCAGCTCCTGCTATTATGACTTGCATTCCAGCCAACAGGAAGGAAAAAGGGCAAAGACAGATTTATCCACTCTCTTGAAGGACTCTTCCCCGAAGTTGCTCATACTTGTACTCATATCCCAGTTGGGCAGCTCTTGGTCGTAGCTGCAGGGAAACCTGAGAAATGGAGTCTTTACTAACTGCCAGGTGCTCAGCTAGCTACCAAATCTGGGAGATGATTACTAAGAAAGAGAGGAAAAGGCCCCTGGGGAGGACCAACTTGTGGTTGTTTAGAAAAAGAGACAATGATATGAAAACAGCTGAATGGACTCTGAGGACATTGCTGGTCCCTCTTTCCCAGAACTTCCTGGGCCGCATCTCCCCACCTATGAGGTAGGGTGAGGGCAACTGCCCCCAGCCTGCTGAGTAAGCGTGCAGCAGTGCACATGCCAAGGTTCCAGAGACGGGCATGCGCGCCAGGTTCATCATGGCCTCTGTATGGAAAGCATGCGCCTGTCTCTGCCCAGTCCCCAGGTCTGGCAGCCTGGGCTTCCTGCTCCTCTGGGGCCCTCTGGAGATAGAACCCTCAGTGTAGGGTGTGGTGATGTCCAGGGTGGCACAGGAAGTGGTTCTGCAGTGTAGTATGGGAGCAATTGGTGCGCAAGATGATTTTTAAACGGTGCGCTTGAGCCAGGTGTGGTAGTACACACCTGAAATCTCAGCACTTGGGAAGCTGAGGCAGGAGGATTGCTGTGAGCTCCAGACCAGCCTGAAATACCTAGTGGGACCCAGTCTCAACAAAAAACCTGATATATATTTAACACGTTGTTAAGAAAGAAATGGAGAATTTCGGTAACAAACCTAGAACTTTCATGGATATTATTGCTTAGGACAAGACTGAATTTAAAATTTAAGTAAAATAATAATCTGAGGGGTGCCTGGCTCTGGCAGAAACCCAGACAAGGACGGTAGCTTCACCCGACAACTAACTTCAGCCCCTGCCAGCTCCTCCTGACTCCTGACACACACAGACCAGGGAGAATAGCTGGTGTGGTTGTGAGCTCCTAAGGTTGTGACCATTTGTATGCAGCAAAATCAAATTGATATGCATGGTTAGAGACTGAGGTTTGAGGCCCACCATCCGCCCGCCCCGCTCCGCAGCTTTTCTAAGACTCCATGTCCTCATGGGTCACACCCACTCCACACAAGGCACTGGAGGAGTGAGTGAGGATGTGTATGTAAATTCTTACCTAAAGCAGGCGAATACGGACCTTAAAGCTGTCCCTGTGAACACAAGGGCCACTTCTGCCCCACTCCATGATTCCAGAATGGGGAAACTGAGGCAAATGCCAATGAAGACTTAGAGTACAGAATTCAGCAGAGCTGTCTTGGTGGTTTCATCATGTAGTTTCTTTCCCACCATCTGAGAAGGGTCTAGGCTGGGACCTGGCCCAGTGAGACCCTCAAAGATGGAAAGTTCTGGGTAACACACCAACTTTTGTAGGGAAAAATCAGAATCCAGGACCAGGAGCCCAAGGCCTCTCTGTTGTGCTTCCTGGTGTGACTCTGCTGTTGGCCTCTGGGGGAGAGAAAGCGCTTTTCTAAGAATCAGCAGGAGACAGTGGCTTAAGGGATCTCACACTCTTAAAAGGTTTTTCAGAGTATAGTGGAAATGATTTCTTAGAGCAAAGGACAAGGTACCCCAGGATCACAGTGTCTTGATCCAGTCTGAGCTTTGCTGGGTAGGAAGATTTAATTGCTATCCTAAAGCAGCTTCACTGTAGGTAAGAAATCACCCTAGTCATTTGTTCTGAAAGAATTCCCAGGTCCGCAAGTCCCACATCCAGAGAGCTAGATCCGGGTACTCTTAGGTAGACTCCAGCTGTCTACACTTCCACTGAGCTCCCAAGAGTCACTCTGTGTGGAGTGGAGGACACAGGTGTACCACTAAAGGTTTATCAGCCAGCTTTCTGGGAAGGTCAACCCTAATCTGTAGCATGTACAGATTCCCATGGTGTAAGTGCTCCTGCCATGGCAGAGGTCACTGGACTCGGAGTGGGGAAGAAATTCTCAGTAGCACATCATCAGGTCTGCTTTCCGCCACACGGGCACAAAACACACAAGTAACTTTGAGAGCAGAGGAAAGCAGAGTGTAGCACAATGATCAGGAAGCCGTGGGTTTTGAGTGTTCCCTCTGTTTTTAGTATAATTTATTTAAGTTTATATAATTTGATAGTCAATTCCTAAAAATGTAGCAGTTGGTTTTGCAAGCCAGGACAAGGCAGCTGCAGCATGCCATTGAGCTGAGGCCCTTCAATTGGATTTTAAGACAGTTGCATGATTGCCAAGTCTGGAGCCCACAGGTTAGCCGAAAAGCTCCCCAGGTGGGTGTAATGTTTAGCAATGGCTGAGGACCACTCCCCCACACCCCTAGACCTGCCCTACCAGCATCTCCTGAGCAAGTGCACTGTGCTGTGAAGTTTAGGTAGAGGACTTGGTGTTGCCCCAGGGCCAGCGCTCGGACCACCAGGACCGACACGGGTGTGCTTTGAAGTGCAGCTTCCTGGGCTCCCCTCTTGAAGGCCCTGCTCTGGAGTCTGGTATACCAGGGATCCTGCCTGGGACTGAAAGGCCTCCCTAAGGAAACTTGAGGGCCCCTCCTGGCCTGGAAACAGGATAGAAGAGATTCAATTCAAATACACTTCTACAGGATGGAAGGGACACTGAACAAAAGGAAGGTGAGTTCTTCAACCTGTACCTAGTGAGGCCCCTAGGTCAAGAGTGAAAACGCCGAGAGGGTGCAGTGTGCAGAGTGATTGAGGGCTGGAGGGAGAGGTCATCAAGGCGGACCGAGGGTCTGGCCCAGGGATGCTCTGTCCCTCACCCATAGGCCAGGCAGGCCAAGGAAGGAGCGAAGGTTCTGGAGCCGGAGGGGCCCATCCCTCCAGAGAATGTGCTCCCTCCTCTGAGCCATGCTTTGCTCTGCTCTGAAATGGGGCTGATAATCCCCCCTCTCAGAATCACTGAGCAGAACAGGAGCTGTGGAGTTAGAAGGGCGGGCATGGGGTCACCGCTGCACTATTGATGGGACCATGCCCATATTTCTTTGTGTCTGCACGCATACGAGTCATGGATATGGGTGTGTGGGAAGGCTGCTACCTCCCGAGCCTGATGCTGAGCCCAAGGGTAAAGTAGAATGCCAGGCAAGTGGAACAAGTCTCGGTAATTAGAGACGTGGCTAACAGTCATTCTGGCCTGATCAGATTAGAAAGGCTCGAGGGAGTGCAGCTTGCAGAGGACAAGAGAAATACAAAGCCCGTTTTTCCTCAGTTCCTGGCTGAAAGAATAGAGGGAGGTGGAAGGAAGTACTACTCCTCTGTATCTGGGAGGAAAATAAAAAATGAAGAGGCCGGAGGTGAACTGTTTGCTTCAGTCCTGTCAGCCAGATAAGCTGCAAATAGCTGGCTGCCTTCCTCCCCGGCTAGATGGAGGCTGAGAACAGGCAAGGTCATTAAAGATGCAACAGGGCTGAAAGCCTGATATCCTCAGGGTCCTGGGGCTCCTCGGTGACTTTGGCAGGTGCCACCGTGCGGCTTTGAGGTGTTGCTTTTGGAATGTGCACAGGAACAGTCCCTCTCTCTGTGGAGCAATGGGGCACTGGCTTGCAGAGTGGCGAGTCTGGGAATGTAGGGCTCTGATTGTGAAGGGGGCCTCCGAAGGGAGCCTGGACAGGGGCCAGGCTTGTGGAGTCTCTTAAGGGAAGGGTTCTCCTAAGGCCCCGAGCTGTGGGGGTTTGCAAGGGGCAGGGCCCTGTAGGAGAGGAGCTTGCTGGAGAGGGTCCTGCCCCACTGGGCCTGGGCACTGCCAGGATTGCACTGTGGCTGCAGTCACTGGTTCATTCACTCAGGAAGCGCCTGCTCTGAGCTGAGTGAGCTGCCTGCACAACTGTGAGGTCTGATACGAAATGAAAATGTAAGGAGGCCTTAGTTCAAAAACCAAAGAAAAACGTGTCATTAAAAGTACTAAACATACAGGCTGGGGATTTAGCTCAGTGGTTCTGCTGCCTGCCTCGAAAGCCCAAGGTCCCAAGTTCAATCTCCGGTACCAAAAAAAAAAAAAAGTACTAAACATAAAGCTTTTCCTTTTTCTTTCTTTTTTTTTTTTCCATGTTTCTTTCTCTCTCAACTTGTCGTGGTGCTTTGTACTTGCCATTTAATGCATTCTAAGTACAGGAAAGTTAAATTTAAAAAATTTAAATTAGCATGCATTTCCTTGTTTGCATTTCTATTTCTTGTGTGATGCCCATTTAGAATGCAAATATAAGAGCGTTTAACTTGTATGCGGAATGGAATCACTGAAATGGCACAATTTGTATTTTGTAGGCTGTGTATGGAGATGTATTTTGTTCTTAGCAAGAGAGAAAACCCGCTTAGAACTGAGGCGGCTGCTTCTACTTCCCTTCCTGATATGCGCATATTCCAACTCCTGCCTTGGGTTGGCAGAGAATGAAGTTTTTCTCATAGAAAAAGAGGCCCAGGCTGTCCTCCTCCCTTTCCTTAGGGCATGGTTTTCACCTGTAGGGTGGGCTGGTATAGGAGCTACCGCCTGTGACCCAAGTAAGTTCTGTTTTGGACAGGATGTGAGTCCTGCTTGGGCTTAGATGTGACGCTTACCTTGTTCTCACTCACAGCCTTAT
Organism: Heterocephalus glaber; assembly: GCF_053883595.1. Taxonomy (NCBI): domain Eukaryota; kingdom Metazoa; phylum Chordata; class Mammalia; order Rodentia; family Bathyergidae; genus Heterocephalus; species Heterocephalus glaber. The sequence continues at coordinate 17,868,360 of NW_028258410.1, read as the reverse complement.
GTTTGTTTTTGTACTGGAGATTGGACCCAGGGCCTTTGCACTGAGTTCCATCCCCAGCCCTCTTTTATTTTTTATTTTGCTAAATTGTCCAAATTGGGCTCGAATTTGTGATCCTCCTGCCCCAGCCTTCCAGAGTGCTAGGATTAGAGACATGCACCACCACACCTGGCTCCATGGCTCTTGGATAGGTCCCTCATAGGTCTGTTGTAGGGGGGTACAACCCTCAGAAGTAGGTATTAGCAGTGTTTGCATTTTGCACATGAGAATTCTAGGACAAGAGAGGAAGTGACTCCCTGTGGTCCTAAAGCCAGTGAGGGGCAGGGCTATTTTCCAGCTGGGATTCTCCAGCTCCAGCTCTCCCCCTTTCAACTACCAAGTTACTATGTGAGAAAGGGGGCTGGAATGCTTGAGATCAGAAGTAGAAGAAGTGAGATTTCCCACCTCATGCTATATACCCCCTGCCAAGAAAATACAACCCCAGTCTTAAACATATTAAAATGCAAAAGTACTAAAAATTTTGGAAAACATTCTTATAATCCTGGCTTAGGAAAAACTGTTTCAAAAGCCACAGAATCCAAAATAACAAAAGGTTAACAAAATTGTCTACATAAAGCTTTTAAAACTTCTCTGTAGAAGAAGCCAGGAGAATCAAGCTATTAGAAAAACTGCAAATCTGGGAAATATTTGCATCGATAAGGACTTAGTACCCTTAAAATAAAATATCTTACAAATCTTACACAGGTGGAAGGAAAGGTCAAACACTGTTACAGAAAAATGGGCAAGGTCATACAACAAGCAATTCACAGAAAGAATTATAAATGGCACTACCCATAGGGAAAAAGATGTTTTATTTCAAATGATATACAGGGGACCCTCGAGTTATGATTGGCCTGACATACGAACAACTTGGGTTTTGACCAGAATTTTAGTTTTAATTTACAATCAAAGTCAAGAGTTATAACCCAAATGCTGGCCACTTGTGAGTCCAGATGGTCTCAGATACAGATTCTACCCTAAAGAGTTCTGGAAGGAACATTACAACATCCTTTCCTGTGTGGGATTAACTGAGAAATCCTGGGTCAGTGTCTCTCTAGGGACACTGAGATCTGCTTTTACACAGGAGAGAGACTTTGAAGGCTGCGTAGAGGAAACTGAGCCTTCATTTGACCAACTTGAGTTACAGCCAGCCCTCAAGAACAAATTGAGTTCATAAGTCAAGGGTCTACTGTATATTTTACCACAGACTTCTGAGGAGACACACACTACCATATTGATGAGTTTGGGTAAAAAAGAGCTTTTTCTTTTTCTTTTTTATTTATTCATTTTTGTCTTGTTCACTTGCTTTTCTAGAATCTTCGTCCCCAGAGATCTGTGTGGCTCTCTTCTTCTTTTATCTCTGAAGAAAGTATGGTGGCACTTCATTAAAGTGGTCGCCAGGGACTCTTCTACTTTCTTGGTGTCACAAAGTGAAAAATGCATGTCGTTTTACCCAGAAATTCTACCTCAAGAAAATTATCCTACAGATATACACAAGGCAAAATTTCTGTGTGCGTATGTGTTTATTGCCTCATGTAGAAATCTCCCATAAGAAAGATTTGCTTGACTAGATTTGGGGTACATTCATGCAATAGAGCACTACACACATTTCAAAAGGAATGAAGTGTGCTGTAAAGAGAGGTAAGATAGAGACCTTGATATAGATATGGGCACAGACAGGATGCCCTCAATAAATGAAGGTTTTTCCGGAATAGGGAGTGTGTAGAATGGCTGCACCCTGGGAATGTGTAGAAAGAACCCTGCATGGACATTTAGCAACTAACCAGGGTTTGCTTCTCAGAGAAGGGTGGGAAACTTTCAATCCAAATCTGTCTACTTGTTTAATGTTAGAGTTTTACTTCAATGAACATGTATCATTTTCTAGCTTTAATGGGAAATTAATTATAGGTTCCCCCAAATACATCATATTTGTAATTATGAAACGCAAGTTGAGGGGGAAAACTAGGGAATGGAAGGGGCCACGGCTCCATTCCAGCAGAAGAGACTTGACGATTCTGAGTGAAGAGGATGGTTCTGGAAACTGCAGCTGGGTCTGCTTAGCATGGGGAATCACCCCACGTACCCCCACAGCTGCCCCAGGCAGTGGCTGTCTGGAGGTAAACTGAGCCCTCTCTTGTACACACGAGACTGGGCCAACAGTGAGGATGACAGGGGCGGCTGGCCCTGATATGGGCCAGGCTGAGCTCACAGAAGCCTAACTCCTTGTCTTTCGACAAACAAGCTCAGACACTCGCCCTCTTGAGGCTCTTCCACCGTGAGGATCCAGCATCGTGTCCTGAATGAGTGCTCTGTGTGCTCCGCAAGCCTGGCCCTTGGTTGTGTTTGAGGTCCAGATGCCATCCTATAAAAAGTCCTTAGGCTTCGCGCGCTGTACACATTTTTATGTTGGTGTAGTTTTACATGGGACGTCTGATCTGTAGAGTATCCACGTGCCAGGTCACGTGAAGGAGCAAAACTTGCATGTAGGATCGTGCAGAACACAGTCTGTATACACCAGTTCTGCAGTCAGGCCAGCTCCAGAGCAGAACGGAACTATTCATTCAGCAAATAGGATCCAGGTGTCCTGGCCTGTTCTAGACTTTGAGAAAAGAGCAGAAAACAGGAAAGAGGAAAATCCCCTGAACTCAAAGAGCTCACATTCCAGCACAGCAGAGAATGCAAATGAGAAAACAATTCCTCGTATCATAAATTCTGAAACGTGGCTCCCCTCTCCCACTTAGTATCTTTGAAGCAGGTACATTTTGCAGTTGGTAGAAATAGCTCTGCCTGCTCTTCGGGGAGAAAAAATAGGTCGTGGTTGTCCTTGTGTGTTGTCGTGGCTACTGTGGGGCTGTCGCTTTTGTGGAGCTGTGGGCACTGTTGCCCCTGCATGTGCTGAGATTGGTTTTCACTGGAAGTGTCTTGCCAGGCCCTCTTCCGACGGAAGCCAGCATTCACCACCAGAGTTGTGATCATATTTCCATCTCTTTTTTTTCCTTAACACAGCACCCACTTGTTTCGCAGGAGCCCAGCAAGGGCTGTGGCCGTGCTGCAGTTGGTCCCTGGGAAGCGCAGAAGCGCTGCTCCCATTACCCCACCTGCGTTAATAAAGACCAGAGCCACGGACAGATTCCCCTTGGAAAGGTGAACAAAATTTTTGAAACATTGAGAGCTGGTGTAACAGATTCATGTGATGGCTCAGGACTGTCGTTAAGATATCATGTCATCTCATTGCAGCATTTTTTTTCCCCACTTTTCTTGGCACATAAAATAACGATGCGTCTCACCGCAGATGTGATGAAAAATGGTGGTGTGACAGATGGCAATTAGTGTCTGGGGGAAGCACAACATAAGAAGGAGAGGCTCTGCAGTTGTGAAAATGCCATCAGAGAAGACCGTGTTATGGTTCCAGTCAATGATGTCATTATCGCAGTCCTGAGCCAAGGACTGTTTCATTCGGAGGCCTTGCTCCTCAAAGTGGGGGCCTGCCAGCCACGGTGATTTTAGAACCAGCTGATGGATGCTAACTCTAAACACAGATGGGAGGTCTTTAGAATCCTGGAGGCTCTGGCTTGCTTTGGGGAAACTGGCCAGAGAAAGATGTCTTTGGTCCACGTTCTATTAAATCAATATATGAGGTCTCAGTCTAGCCCACCTAAACGTCAAACATCTCACCAAAGTTTCTTCTATCACACAGCTTTCACCCTATATTGAGCTTTTATATGTTTAGTATTTGTAAAAGTATTTATTTAACTTATATATTTTATTCTCCTGGTTGCCCTGTAACACTTTTACCGTAGGATTTTACTTTGGACCATTACCCAGTATTGCAGGGGGGTTGCCTGTAAACGTACCATGTAGTCTTAACATTATTTGGTAACTTTTTTCCAAGTTTCAAATGCTTTTAAAAACATGACATAATGGCATAATCCATCGCTAGGCATACAAAAGCTTATTGATTTGCTAGGACAAGGCTTACTATGGTAGATCATATTTCAGCAAGCAGTTTTCTTTGTCATCTTTTTTGCCACTGTGGACAAATGTGGTCCTAATGGGCCTGCATTGCTCAATGAGACTTCAAGTTTCTTGTAGCCTTGGCTACTACTCCTGACCCCTCCTAGCACAGATATAGTAAGTGGTTAATAAAGTGATAAATGAGTGAACAAGGGTTTGAAAATCTCAACCAAATAGTAACTGACTCATCAAAGATGCCCAGTAACTCTTCTCTTAACATCCTTGCTGGCAGCCTGGGCAGAGCGTTTGGGAATGTGTTCATTAAACAGGTAGAGGATATATAAGAGGCAGTGTTAATATCCGGGAAGACAAGAATGGAATTCAAAGGGCTTTGTTTTTTGTTTTTCTTAAAATTATTATTCATTAAGTTTATTGGTACATTTTAGGTATACATTATGGTCACATGCATCGTTGGGATTTTGTACCTGTATATGATATATCTTGGTTCTTATTTTTCACATTCCCCTGCCCTCCCTTCAACCCCTCCACCCCTCCCTATTTATAAAAGCTTTGTTTCTGTTTTTTTTCCCTCTTTTCTCATTTTTTTTCTTGCCCTTCTTTCCTTTTCCCCACTCCCTCTACCTAGTTCCCCTCCCCCTTTAAACATTTTCAGTTTTATTTTCAATGTTCCTCTGTGAGGATGTCTCTTAATGCACCTTATTCTGCTTTACGATGTGAGAAAGATTGCTTCCTCACAAATGTGGAGCCTTCCGTGTTTGCAGCATACCCACTGTTTTTCACCAAGGTGGAATGTGGCTGTTCATTGTGAGGCATGAGTCCTGCAGCCATGATAATCCAAATTTCAGTATCCCTGCAGCCCAGAGCTCATCTTTGGGAGAAGATGGTGGGAGTGGTAAGATGAGATGAGAGGTTGCTTCTGAACGTCTTCAAGCCCAGGGCACATCTTCCTCATCTTTGAATCCAGTGACCTCATCCTTCAAATCTGGTGGCGCTTCATTCTCTTCTGGGCCTTCTCTCACCGTGACAATCACTGGGCATTAGAGAAATAAATCCCGAGAGTCCGTGCGGAGTGCGTAACCGGGGGCTGCGGTCTCCAAGCCTCTCTCCGTGCCGCGCCCTGGGGCTCAGGATACCTTGCGCCAGGGACCAGGTCTTGCTCTTCAAAGGGCTTTGAACAACCAAGTGAAATGGCCTTCTACAAACAGTGGAATGAATGTGCACTGTTTCACACACAGAAATACAGCTTTGCGTGTGGGAGGGGAGGACTGTGTAAGCACAAGGCCACTCCCGGGCCGTGTGATCACAGACATTCACAGCTTGCAAAGGTTCCATTTGGTGAAAGAAAGATAACATCACCACCTCCCCAGAGTGCCGCTGTGGGGCTGAGCCCACAGAGGTGAAGGGCCTGGCCCAGTTCTTGCCTCGGAGCAGGTACATAATAAATGCCATTCTGATTAAAGGACACACCCAGCAAAGGGCACAATAAGACTCCGGCAAAAGCAATCCAAAGGCAGATATGAAGTGTGGCTCAGACAACATCCCCCCAGTTGTGGGGAAGATCACAGTCCTGAGTGACACCACTAACAGATTAGCATGGCTCTGGGAGTACGTCACACAGGCTGGGGTGGATCAGACTGGGCTGTCCTCCTGCATCCTGCACAGGGCAGGTCATTAGTGAGTTCTGAACCCAGCTCTGGTTGCATGTTCCCGAAGAATCCCACAGACATTGGAAGGGGCCCCGGTGAGCGAGGCCCGGGTGACTGAAGAGATGGACAGTGGTCCTGTGGAGGATGAAGGGCTTTGCAGAATGACTGGGGTAACTTAATTACTGAAGCCAGTTTTAGAAGCATTACCAGGGCGTACACTACCATGTGTATCTATTTCATTTTCTCTTTTACTTCAGGGGCGAACATGCCTCAGGGGTGTAGTCATATTCCCTACCTCAGAGCGTGCTGTCTTAGTTCCATATTACTGTGTCGAAAATCACCACACACGCAGCAGTTTCAGTCAGTGTGAAGTTATCACCTCACTGTTTCGACAGGGCAGGAGCCTGACCGTGACTGGAGTGGGTTCCCAATTCCGCTCCTCACAGAGGTGCCACTGGAGCGAGGCACAGCTGCCTGCCTGGCTTCCTGGGGCTCTGGGTCCTCTTTCAAGCTGTGGCTGTTGGCAGAATTCAGCTCTTCGCGGCTGTGGTATTGAAGCACTCTCTCCTGGTGGCTGTCACTCTCAGTTCCAGGGTCCCCTGCAGTTTCCTGTCTGTTGTGGGGCCCTTTTCTGGTTTGGGACAGGGCTGGCACCACACCGCATCTCACATCTCTTACTCTGTGTGCTCAGATGGACTTGCATGTGACAGATGGCAATCAGGGTTTGACTACCCTTACCGTACAATGCAACCCAGCGTGGGATGTATTGTCCGTCACCTGTGGGATAGAAGCAACATATGGGCCCGCCTGGCACTCTGGAGGAGATTGTGTGAAGGTGTGGCTTATCAGGGTCACCTTCAGATTCGGCCAGCAGCACAGGCTGTCGTCATTTGCCACGCAAAGCCCCTCCATTTTTAGTTTTTAAACTTGGGTTTCCCACTTCACTCCCGCCTTCCTCTAGTCTTCGCTCACTGCCACCCCCATCTGCACCGTGGGCGTCACGGGTGTGACTCACGCACTTATGGATGTGTGAGCATATTCCAGAGGGAATGTGCTTTTAATTCACAGGAATGGCTCCGTGCCGTGAATCTCATCTGCTTTCATTCTTTCTTCACTCAACATTAGGCTTTAAGATTTATTCACATTGTCACGCATAGTTCTTGCTTTATGTGTTCAAAGATGACAGTGGGCTCACACTGTGCATATGGATTAGTAAATTGCTTTTAGCTTTTAAATAGGCCTTTGACAACTTTTTTGTGTCAGTGCACATTCATTTTCCTTATCTCTTTTAACCATGGCAAAATTTTCCACTTAAGGGATTTAATTCTTGCCTTTTCATACCTGGAAGGTGTTTTGAAGGACTTGGAGGGGTTGTTTGGTCAACTTGGACAGAGGTCAGTCCTAGGGATCGGGTGCCACCACCCCAGATCATCAGAGCTTGTGATCTCCCCCTCTCTATGTCTCTGGGCCATGTGGCCACCACCTCTGTGGTCCCACATCTATGTGTCTGCTCCTCTGTCTGGCTTGGTTCCCAGGCTTTCGAAATGCCCACGGCCCAAGTCTACTCATTTGAAACCCAAGCCCATTCAGCTCCCACCAATAGCAAGCTACCTCCTCCTCTCCCAGATTTAAACAGCAGGCCCCATCTGATTGGCTTCTGGACAGCCAATGCATTTTCTGACTCTAAATCAGGTGGCTAACTGTAGTCCAATCAGAAGAAGTTATGAGTGGTCATGATTTTCATATGCTCAAAGCCCATAGCTATCAGTTTATTATTACTTCACTGTGTCCCTCTCTGTTCACTGCAGAGTTTGCAACCCTGACCGTATCAGCATGTCTCAAACTGTAACATACATGTGGCCTGGAGAACTTGTTGGCCTATACAGGCCTGGATGTCTACAAGACGAAGTACTTGTCTTGATCCTGTGACGCTGCTGATACCACCAATTAGGTCAATGACGGCAACATGACAGTTAACATTCACTGCATTTCCATGTAACGGGCCTCCCAGTGTGCTAAGTCATAGGATCTTCAGCTGTCTTCTGGAGAAGGCATTCTGGTAGCTCCTTTGCAAAGGTGTTTAGACATACACTGATTGATCAGTGAGTTCCTGAGCTGAATTCCAGCAGGTCTGCCTGATTCCAGAGCCTGTGGTTAGGGAAGGAAGATGCAAAACTTCAGGTGGGTGAGAAGCCCAGGCAGTACAGATTGGCAGGGGAAGGAAGGGAGGGCCTGGGACTTGGGCCAGGAGCAATCTGCTAGTGCCACTTTAAGGGACCGTGACATGTGTCCACAGATTATAAGCCAAAAATAAGCCAGTTCACATCAACAAAGGCTGGCTGCTATAGTTAGGGAAATGTTTGCAGTTCTGAATCTTGAAACTGGAGTAAGTTCATTTGCCATTAACAAATATTGAGTTCCTAATGGCTCTGTTTTCTTCTGGCAGGCATGGTGGGGTACAGAGATACAGCACTGCTGATGAATTGACAGGATAGTTGAAGAGAATCATTCAGTATTAAGTTGAAATTTAATAAAAATATTAATAAATCTTGACATGTGACACATGCCTATAATCCTAGCTACCTGGGAGGCTGAAGCAGGAAGATTGCAAATTCAAGACCACACTGGGCAACTAAGCAACATCCTATCTCAAAAAATATATATATGTTAATAATTCCCCAAGTACCTGTTATAACAATAGCACTTTCCATGAGCCGGGCAGTATTTAAGCTCCTGATCTGTATTAACCCATAGGTTCTGTCATCCCTCAGGGCTGGGTACTATCATTCTCATTTCTCAGGAGAGAGGGAGAGGGTCAGAGAGGCTTGTGGGTTGCTGGAAGTCACACAGGTAGGGGAAGTTAAGCAGGTGTTTTCCCACTCCTGCTCACCCTCACAGCCCCTGCCAGACAGACTCCATGAGTCTGAGGAATTGAGGGGTTGGATCATGATATAGTCATTGCTGCACACAGAGCTCTCGGCACTGTAAATTGATCTTCTAAATTTCTTACATTGTCTCTTCCAATGCTTTCTGAAGGCAAGATGAGGTCAGTCATGAAAGAACCAAGAGGGACTTGTGGGAAGAGGGCACTTCAGGGCTGTGAGTGCTGGGCCAAGCTGAAAGGATGGAGGCAGATGCCAAGGAGTGCGGCTGCTCCCAGGGTGGCCGGGAAACTGGCCAAGGAGTTTTTCTAGATGGTCGGGGGGGCGGGCAGTGGCTTAGAACCCAGTCGTCCCTAATCTTCCCCACCTGACCTGCAACAAACAGGAGGCCGAGGGACACACTGGACAGAGGCCGGGGCCAGGCAGCCTTCCTCACTGTTCTGGGTCCTCTCTCCCGGTGCATGTGGACACATGTGCATGTGTGTGTACATGTGTGTGTTATGAGGGGGCAGCGCAGGACAGAAATCCACCCATGGTCTTAGAGACCCAAACCCCAGTGTGCATGCTGCTGTCCAGTCAGAAAAGACCATGCAGGGCTTCTGTGGCCCATCAGCTCCTGCTGGCTTCCCATTGCACAAAACACGCAGCCAGTTGACAGCTGCATTGGCAGAGGAAGGCCTCCTTGCAGCCAGTTAGTACGGCCGGCAATTGGATTCCTCCCATCAAAACTTCCTTTCTGCTCCTGCTAGTTATCCTGTCTACTTTGATTCCAGGTCCCCTTGATGAAGGCGGGAGTGGCCTGCCTGTGACAGCCTGGGAGGGGCAGGAGCACAGGATCCCCTGGGTTCCACTGCTGACTCACTCAGTGACCTCCTGGAGGGACTCAGGCTGTTTTCCAAGCTTGTTCTTTCACCCCCGGGTGGACCCATGTTCTACATATGCACAGTTCTCGGGGCTCTTCTGGTTGCTCTTGGAGATGGTAGGACCCGGATTCTTTTTGTTTCTGGAGAAACTGTGCATCTGTCATGTTGGGTCCCAGGATCCAGCTGTGGCACATGGGTGTGCTCTGCACCTGCCTCTGGCTGTGATGTTTCCACACCAGCAGCCACCTTTATCTTAAAGTTGTGGCTGACCAAGCACCTGAGCACTGGGCCCCTCACTGGGCACCTGGTCCCATACAGATCAGCAGGTGTCATGTCCAGCAGGCTTGGCTGGAGAAGAACCAGGCAAGGGTCCAGGGTCCCCTGTGCCCAGGCGTAGCAGCCTCTCCCAGGGGACCCCTCAGCAAGCCCAGAAAGGGGTGGTATTGCAACCTTGTTTTATAGCTGCAAAACCAAAGCTCAGGGAGCTTCAGCGCCTGGCTCAGTGTCTTCTAGTTGGGAAGTGGCAGAGTCCAAATTTGAACCCACACTGTTTGCCACCAGAGCCTCTGCTTTAGTGACTGCTGTTCCACTTTGCTCTGACGTGCCACAGCAGTGCAGGGCAGCTAGCAGCAGGAGCAAGTCATGGGCGGCTTTTGCGCAGTTTAGACAGCAGGCTAAGTATGACCCAGGAGGCCCCCTTGGAAATCTGGCCACAGAGGGGATGATTGCTGGGCCCACGTGACTTCTAGGGACCCTGGAATTCTCAAAAGACAGGGGAATTTATTGGGCATCCCTGTGTGCCAGGAATGTCACCTGTAGAATCTCATTAATTTTTTTTTTTTCTGTGCTGGGGATTGAACCCAGGGCCTCAAGCATGTTGCCAAGTGCTCTACCACTGAGCTACATCCCCAACTCTCATTTAAATTTGACATTAGCAGTGTAAAGAAAGATAATTGAAAGAGAGGCTACCAAAGCTTGGAGAGGTAAAGCCATTTGACCAAGGTCACTCACAAGTAGTTTATGGAACTAGTTAGGGTTCAAGTCCAGCAGTCAGGCTCTTCCCCTTGTTGCTCTGTCTACCTGCCCCCATCCTAACCCTCTCACTGAAATCATCACTGTGCTCAATGTGTGTTTATTCCATTCTAGGTTTTCCTGAGAAGTGGGAGGCAGGGCAGAAGTCACAAAATGGCGGCCCACAGCTCAGATCCAGCCCCCAGATTCCTTGTTGGCCTCCATTTTGTTTAAGATCTAAATTAGTAAAATTCCAGGCGCTCCAAAGCTCCTAGGAGCCACCAAACATCTCGCCGTGTAACCACACAACAATCACAATTCAGAGCATTTCTGTCCTTCCCACCGCTGCCTCTCTGTGGCTGTCTTCATCCTTTGGGCCCGCAATAACCTAACAACTCAGCCTAGGTAATTTAGAGAGAGCAGAACATCACAGGTCCCCATTCTGGAGGCTGGGAAGTCCAAGGTTAAGGCACCTGCAGATCCAGTGCCTGGGGAGGGCTCCCTCTGTCACATAGACACGGCACCTTGTCACATCTTCAGACAAGCCCCCGCCCTGCCCCATACTCTTTTGTAAGGCAGAGCCTTCATGGTCTAATCACCTCTACAAGCCCCACTTCTTAATTCTGTTGCTCTGGGGTTTGGTTTCAGCACAGGGGCATTGGGAGGCATATGTTCAGGTCATAGCAGTGGTCAGACCCTGCCTACCCTTATCTCCTAGCCTGAGTCTGTCTGCTGTCTCTGTCCTTTGCCTCTGAAACAAGGTCATTCTCTTTGTCTTTCTCTCTCCCCTACCCCTCCCCTCTCTCAGCACATTGTGTGTGAGACTCGTGTTCGAGTCCCTGCAGGGGCCTCTGACTAAGTAGCGCCTGACTGATGGTGACTGTGGGACCCTGGGTCTGTCTGGCTGCACCTCTCCAAGCTTCAGGTTCTTCACCCATAAAACAAATCACTGGGGATTCAAGGAACTTATGCACAACCAGCTCCACACAGTGCGTGGCCCTGGCAGGTGCTTCATTGGTGTTAACTCTCATTCTGTTCACTGTCGGGATGGCTGGGGCCGGTGTCCCTCATGGGACTGGCTCTGGCTCAGTTTGGAAGGCTGTGGCCTCTTCCCACACACGCAGGGTGCTGTCCAGAGGCAGCTGAACACATTTCCTCCACATCGCACTGCTCTTGGGGCACAGGTGCGAACTGGCGTCAGCAGTGCTGCTCAGCACGACTGCAGGCCGTCCAGCCCGGACCTCCTCCTTCATCACAGCCAGTGGGCTGAACATCTGCACAGTCCCTGGGCTCTCACTTCTGTCCTTTGCTCCCTCATAGCCTTTTCTGGTCATCTCCCCAAAGACCTTCTAAAAGGAGAGATGGCAAGCGGCCCGGCCTTTCCAAACTCCGAGTCCTGTCTGGGATGCAGGGCTTCCACCTTGCAGCAGATGGACTTCTACAGAGGTTTCACGTCGGGGTGGGGAGACCCAAGGAGAATTCTCCAAGGAGAAGCAGAGGTGGGGATGGCCTGTTCTCTCATCTTTTCTGTAGCGAGGCTGTCAGAAGGGGGAAAGCTTGGGTGGAGTCCAGGGCAGGTTTTGTGGGGACGTCAGGTGGCGCGTCTGCCTGTGAGGGTTCCGGGCAGCAGCAGGTGGGGCTGGCCCGTCTCCCTCCTCCAGGACACAGCCCGGACCTCCCTCTGCTGGTTGGCCCGGCCGGCCGGTGGGGCTCCCCTCCTCCCTCCTCCCGGGTCTCCCCTCCACTACCCCTGCCAGCCCCGCCCACCTCCATTAATTCAGCTGATCTAGTAGAAGCTCCTCCCAGCTGCCCTGGCTCTTCTCTCCCTGCCCTATCCCTCCTGCCTCACAACACCCAACGTTCCTCCCGCATCTTCCACACAGTGCTGCCTCGGGGTCTTCAGGGGTAAAATATAAACAACTTGGCCTGAGCTCACCTCATTCCCCACCTCGTTTCCCCAGACATGGGTGGTGCTTGTAGAAGGCAGATCTTGTGCTCTGACTCCTCAAGTTCTTTTCTGCCTTTTCGGCCTTTAATGTCTCCCCATTACTCTTAGGATAAAAATCCCAATTTCTTGCTGCACCTTTCAAGATGGCAGGGCATTTGTTCACCTCCCCAATAACAACCCCTGCCTCCATCAAAGTGGGTAGTTTCCCGCCCCGGGACCTTTACACTTGCTGTTTCTTTTTCCTGGTGTGCTTTGCCCCATTTTTTCACATGAGTGGGTCCTACTTACTTCTCAGTTAATGCCACTCCTCAGAAAGGCCTTCCCTCAACTTTTCTGTCCAAAATATTCTACCCTTCTAGTTTATTTCCTATCCTGTCACTGTTTTTACTTGGTTGGTAGAAGTTGCCACAATTCCAATCACCTTGTTGCTCATTTACCATGTGTCCACTACTGCACTGCCAGCTCTGCTGTTGGGAACACATCCCCTGTTAGCTACCCGGTCTCCCGAGTGCATAGAGCTGGCCTGGGACCAAGGCAGGGCTCCATCACTATTTCCTTCTCCTTGCCTGTCACTCCACCCCTGTGTAATCTGTCACTGTCCCTGGAACCTGGGACTTTGTCTAGACATAATACTTGCTCAACAAACAATTCTTGCCATGCTATGGCTGTCAGATTCCTTTATGGAGCCAGGAACCCGTCACCAGCTCTTCGTTGGCCTGCTGAGCCCAGGGATCCTCACAGCTCGGGGATCACTGTGAATTCATGCTACCAACTCTCAAAGGCCTTGCCTGTCTGAGTCCAGAGTGAGTGGGCTCTGGCTGTGCTCTGTACAGCGCTGTGTTCAGGTGTATTGTGGCCTCAGAAAGTTCTGGGCTCTGTTCTAAGCCCTGCATGTGGCTTATGTAGTCATCCCAATCTGCTTTCTGGGTATGTAGTGATTCCCACTTTCCAGATGAGGCACAGGGGAGGTAAGCAGCCAGCTCAGAGTAACACAGCAGCATGAGTGAATCCCCAATTTGAGCCCAAGCCATTGTTTTCAGAGCTCATGTTCTTGTCCACTGAAATAAGCCACAGGGTTGGCTGGCCAGGGGCCCGGGTCCGGCCACTTGATAGCCCTGTGGTCCTGGAATTGCTACAGAACCTGTCTGAGCCTCAGTGTGGCCATCTGTAGAAGGGAGCAGGGGCTATGGCCACTGAAAAGTTGTCCTGAGGGTTACATGAGATGATTCACGTAGAGCTGGACACAACTAAGGTTTCAGTAAATGTCACTTACTGTACCAAGGAGAAGGTCAGGCTGGACTTCAGCTGTCAGCTTGCCTTGGGCCTGTTCTGCAAAGCTGGGGCCAGCTGGGGATGTGGCCTGATGACCTGGCCCCTGGACACTAGTGTAAGAGGACACAGGATGGGTGCAGGGGCCACAGGGGGAGCTCTGCTTTTCCTATGGACAGGGAAGGGGCTCAGAGACCCTGGTGGGCAGTGCACATCCTCACTGTGACCCGAAATAATCACATCTATCCTGCTGAACATGTACAGACTCTCCCCCAGTCATTATTCCCTAAGCGTACAGCATAACAACTATTTATGTAGCGCTTATATGTTAAGCAATCTGGGGACACTATAAAGTATACAGGCCGTGTGAGTTCCTCATAAGCAAGTGCATGTCATTGATATAGAGCACTTGAGCATCCGAGCATGTTGGTATCGTGGGGTCCTAGAACCACAGATCTCCAGGAACAACTGTACAGCCCCCCTCCATTTACAAGATAGCTGGATTCTCTGAGGAGTCAGTATGTATGGCAACCATGCCTAAAATAAGTGCCAGGGAGCCGGGGGAGTGGGACCAGGCTCTGCTCCTGCAGGATGTCCTGTGCATGTCAGAGCAGCTGCTATCCCTGGGATCGCCTCTACATGCCAATGGTGCCCCTAGAGTGCCCCTCAGGGATTTCCAAATGCCCTACTGGGCCATTTCTACCTCCCCTGAGACTGGTGTGGTGGGCTGAGTCTGAATCGCACACCAGTCCCTGTGGGTTCCCTGAATGAGCCAGCAAGCCTTGCCAAACCCTGTTTTTTCTAAAATGAGGCACAACACACCTTCCCTCTGCAGACCTGTTTGGGTGTCAAATGGTCTCGTGTGTGTGCTCTCCTCAACACAGCATGGTCACACACACAACACATGCACTCAACATCTGCTTATGCTTTACTCTATCCCAGAGCAAACTTGTTCTATAAAAAGGGCTAGATGCTCCCCTAGATTTTGTGGGTCATGTGGTTTCTCCCACAGAGCTACACAACCGTGCCACTGTAGCAGGAAAACAGTCAGGACCAATGCAGAAACATGGTGTGGCCATGTTCCAATAAAACTTTATTGACAAAAATCAAGTGGTGGGCTATGGTTGGTCTATTCCTGGTCTACACCCATGAAATGTCTGTGTACCACTTCTTCTGTCTGCTCAGCTGGATTAAAATTTCCCTGGAGCCCCTTATTTCTGCATTTTATCATAATAAATGGGAAGAAGAGGGTTATCAGACTGTGACTAGAACAGGCAGGCCCCATGGACAATTGCCAGAGATTGTGATGCAGCTACAAAGCATAACAACCTCTCATCTCCAGCCCGTTGCCTTCAGGGACTCATGTGGGGAGAGAGCAACCGGGCTGCTAATGACCAAGCTGGTGCAGATGAGATCTCAGCAGGAGCAGAATTGTGGGCAGGGCAGAGCAGAGCCAGCGTTCCTGCACCCCAGTCTAGCATAGCACGTCCTCAAGGTTTCCAAGCATGCTTGGCATTTCACAGGGACAGCCCCAGTTTTTCTTTATGCTTTTTTTCCCCAAAATTTTGCTTGACCTTTCAATAAAAAGAAAAAAAAATGATCATCTAGCAAGCTGATGAGAACCTCAGAGTTGCTGATCTCAGAGTTATCTGCTCCGAGCCCCTCCTACAGATTTCCATTTTCAAGTTTGGTGCTGAGCCTGGGAGAGGAGACAGGAGAGGCGAGGTCAGGTAGTTCCAGGCTACATGTGGGCAGGCGGCAGGACAGTTTCTGCCTGGGGACAAGTTTGTTTTGATACTTACAGCAAGAGTCTGCCTAGGCAGTATTGTTTCCATGCAAAAAGCCATTTTTTTATTCTCTTGGAAAGTTGGAAGGCTCAGGGACATGGGGCCTGTCTTCCCCCGGGGATCAGCTGCCAGGTGGGCCAGAGTAGAGGGGGAGAGGCCCGAGGCTGTGAGGGGAGCACACTCTAGGTGCAAATGCCCCTGTTCCCCACCCTGTTCCCATCCTTTCTGCTGCCTCCTTGTGGGTTGGAGATGTCTGCATCCCTAGGCATGGAAAACCAGGTCTTTCATTGGCTGGGATGCTGCATGGAAGCCCAGGGTGGCCGAGACCACCTGGGGCTTGCAGGCAACTTCCTGCCTGGTCCCTCTTCCCGTGCTTGGCTCTCTGCAGCTGGCTCCCCATGCACAGATGGATGAATCCATCTCAAATGCAGAGCTAGGCTCATATTGCAGGGCTCAGCTCCCTGGGTCTCCTCACTGATTTCCGGGCAAAGAGCCGGGGGGCACTTCTCCGCTCACCTCCCCACCTGCCTCTCTCCCCCTGTGCTCTCCAGGATCCTGCTAAAATGTCATCTTCCAGACATACTGAGCATCTCTCCATTTCTTTAAAGCTGGGTAAGCCTTATTTATTTATTGGCCTTTACAAGCCTAGATTTTAAATGTCCGACTCTGCAGAGATACAGTCATTTCAGTTAGGACTGGGTTGGTTGATCTGCAGTTGACAGACATTCAAAGTCAGCAAAAGAGATGTGTTCCTCTCATATAAAAAGTTCAGTGTAGGTGCCCAGGGCTGGCAGGTAGGGCAGCTACACAGTTTAAGATCTGGATCTCTCTCTTATTGCTCTGCTGTGTGTGGTCTCTGGATCCAATATGGTGGATGCAGATGTGGATTCCAGGCAGCAGAATAAAGAGACAAAGGAAGAAGAGAACCAGGGGCATGCACACATACATACCAGCTCCTAAGAGGGACTCCTGGATGAGGCCTCATGTTCAGGACCACACTAAGCTACAAGGAAGGCTGGGAAATGTAGTCTTTATTCCAGGAAGCCATGCACCCAACCACAGATGAGCAGACTCTTACCATAGAAGGTGTAACAACCACTGCCTACCTGCAGGGGACCCTGGTAGTTTGGTGTTCTTTGCCTACCAGTGTTGTTATCAGCAGGATTTGGATTCACAATCATCTGTCAACAAAGCAGTGCTCTTGACTGTTGCTTCAATCAAGATAGAGAACATTTCCACCATTTCAGCAAGTTTCCTGTATTGTGGGCAACCTCAACCTCTACTCCATTCCAGGCAATCACTGCTGTGTGTTTTTTTTTAATCATTATTTTTGTTTGTTCTCAACTTTTATGTAGATGGGATCATATATTTGGGTACTGTTGTATATGACATCTTTATATTCTGCAATATAATCTATGCCATTGCTTATAATATCAGTGGTCTGGGGCTGGGGATTTAGCTCAGTGGTTCTGCTGCCTGCTCCACAAAGGCAAGGACCTGAGTTCGATCCCTGTTTCCAGAAAAAAAATATCAGTGGTCTGTTCCTTTTCACTGCTGAGTAGTAGTCCATTGTGTAATTGGCCCTCTGCCTGTTCATTCACATGTTAACTTATATTTAGGTTGTTTCCAGTTACTGGTGATTATAAGTAATCATCTACATTTAGGTCTTTTTTTTTTTTTGGAACCAGGGATTGAACTCAGGTCCTTGCACTTGTGCAGCAGGCAGCGAAACCACTGAGCTAAATCCCTGGCCCCCATTTAGGTCTTTTTTGTGAACATCTATTTTCATTTTCATATAAATGTGGTAGATATAGATTTACCTTTACAAGAAACTACTAAAACAGTTCCTAAAGTAGATTTACCATTTTGCATTTCCAATAACAATGTGTGAGAGTTCAGTTGCTTCAGTTACTCACCAACATTTGGTATCATAGATTTTTGTTTCTTAAACTGTTCACAATAATAATGGCTTGGTAGTAGTAGCTCATGGTGGGTTTAGTTTGCATTTCCCTGATGATTAAAGATGGTAAGTGTTTTTTTATGTGTTTCCTGGCCAGCTATCGAGCTTCTTTTTTGAAGTTTCTGTTCAAATCTTTTGTTCATTTTATGAGTAGGTTTTGTCTTACTGAGGGGCAAAAGTTCATTCTACATTTTGGTGCAAGTCCTTTCTCAGGAATGTGTACTGTATTGTGAATATTTTCTCCTAGTTGGTGGCTTGCCTTTTCTTTTTCTTCATAGGGTCTTTTTTTTTTTTTTTGGTACTGAGGATCGAAATCAGGACCTTGTGCTTGCGAGGCAGGCGGCGGAACCACTGAGCTAAATCCCCGGCCCTTCATAGGGTCTTTTGGTGAGCAGAAGGTTCAAATTTTGATTAAGTTTATCCATTTTTTTCTTTGAAGGTGGCACTTTGGTATCATGCTTTTAAAACATGCTATCACCTGCTGTGTAGGTAGTCAGGAAATGTTTCGGTGGAACCCTTCTGAGCATCAGCTTGCCAGTCCATGAAGAGATGACCTCCCTGGTCTCCCTCTGGTATCTGGGGTGTCTTGTGGGAGGCAGTTCCCCACCCTGGTTCTCAAACAAAGTAAGAATCTGGCTGAAAAGGAGCCAAAGTCATTGTGTGTGTTGGGGCGGGGCTAGGTTCTGTTCTTTTCAGAAAGAAAACAAGAAAATGGTTTTTGTATTCACTGGGTGCGATTTCTTCAACGTCCTCTTGGCCTGATATTCTCAAGAAATGTTGCTTCATAAATATTGAATTTTGTCGTTACCTTCTGCACAGGCTGCTGGCGACTGCTTCCTAGAAATGAACTTGGAGTCGTGTAGTAATTACCCTGGAAGTGTTCATTCACGTCTGAGAGCAGATTAAATAATGAATAGCAATGTCATTTATTCATTCCAATTTAGAAGCCCTGGTCTCATTATTTTTCTGGTTGAAATTAAATGTCAAGAGGGAGAGAAACTAGAGGGAGGGGCAAGGACAGGATGGACATGGGGAGGGGAAGCTGGCACCCAGCCTGGCACGGGGTGGGGAGGGGCTTGGGAGCCACAGCCTCCCTGTCTCTCTGGAGCAGGGCAGCAGTGTGGAGGGGACAAAGCAGGTCAGGTCGGCTGTGTTGGGAACATGCCTGCAGGTTCTGTTGTCCTTGCTTCTGGAATATCAACATTTCCCATCTTTTTGACATTTTTCCCTTAGAGAAAAAAAGCACTAATGAGAAAAAAAATCCATCTATTGTCCTGCCACCCACCCAAAGACAACCACTATTAGCATTTTGGAGCATTTCTCCTCCTCATCTATATTTTTTTCTGCTCATTTTGTTTTAACATAGGAGCACAGCATAAACACAAGCATATCTCCTGCTGCGCGGGTTGGCTGCCCCTTAGGATACAAGCATGTTGAGACCAAGTGCACACAGTGCACCATCAGCAAGCTCAGGGCTCTCGTCGCTTTCCCCAGCGGCCAGCATGCACCCAGCAGGTGCTCAGCACGCACGTATGGAGAGATGGGCCACTTTTAGCACCTGGGCATCTGCATTTAATGCAGCCAAGGGTATAGGGTGCTTGTGGTGTGCCAGGTGCATACCTAGAGCTTCACAGGGTCTGCATCATTCACCTGCGCCCCTCAGAAAAGAATCGGTCTTTCAGTGGCTGAGATCACAGACCTTGGAGCAGGTGTGACAGGAGAGTGTTGTGCTTGGGAACACCCGCTGTGGAGCTGGATGGCCAGGGTACTGATCCCAGATCTATTCCTTTTTTAGCTGCACCACCAAGGGCAAAATCACTTAACCTCTCTGATACACAAAGATGCTAATAATAATAGACCCTGGCTTATAGGATGGTCAAAAGAATTCCATGAAATAACTCAAGATCGGGCCCTGGCAATGGGAAAGTGCTTTGGAACTCTTAGCTGTAATTACCAGGATTTATTATCTGACTGGGACAAGTCATTTCACCTCTAAGAGTTAGTTTTCCCACCTGAAGGATGGGGAGAGTTGTTAAATGAGATGTGCCATGTAAAGAGGCAGACCCAGAGACTGGTACACTGTAGAAGTTCATCAAAGAATAATTATTATTTTCTTAAGAAGCAAGAAAATCTGGCTCCTCCTCCATCAAAATGCATCCCAGGGTCACCTTCAAGACTCCTCCCTTGATTTCCCTCCGCATACATATCTCCACCAGTACTTTGTGCTGTCATCTGTCACAGCACTTCCCAAGCTGTTCTGTCATCTGTTGGAACTTCAGTGGGTCCCCAGCACACTCCAAGCTCTTCGAAAGCAGGGACAACTTCTCTGCCACTCTCTCTTCAGGCCCCAGTGTCCTCCACACAGTAAGTTCTTTACAAAGGGCTTGTGGATGAAAGAAACCACGATGGAAGGGGGCAGCCGGATGGAGGGCAGGGCTGCCATATGGTTATCTCCCAGGGGAAATGTTAGCAGAAGCTACCGGGAAGCTCGGCTGCCGGTCTCAGTTCCAGCTCTGGCCATGTTTAACCAACCCAGCTTTTCCTGACTAATTCAAAATTGGAAGGGAGGGAAAGAACTGTCGGGTGATTCTAAGTTCTCAATGGTAACAATGCACCCGGAAGTGTGTAGCCTGGAGCCACCAATTTGCAGGGAGAGGGCGGAAGTGGAAAAGGGGCTACTGGGGTTGGGCTGGGGTGTTAGGGGGCAGAGGCGAGAGGATCCTGGGTTGTAGCCACATTCCTGTTCTGAATGCCCTGTGTTACCTGGCTTGTCGAGTAAACTCCACAGAGATGTACTTTGCAGACAGCACCACCCAGCTCCGTGCACAGCTGAAGCACTGGCAAATGCATCCAGCTGAGTAGACACTGCCCGACCGGATGCAGAGCTTGTCTATCACTCCAGAAAGTGTCCTCATGTCCTGCACAGCCACTTGCCCCACCCCACCTCTGTCACTGCACTGCCCTTTCTGTCACCACAGATGGGCTTACCAGGTTTAGAATTTTACATAAATGGGGTCATACAGAGTGTGCTCTTTGGGATCTGGGTTCTTTCATTTGACATAAATGCTTTGGCAATTCAATTATGTTTCCAAGGTGAGATTAACCCTAATGTATCCATATACCAATCCCGTCCCCAGGTGATCCCACGCAGCACGTGTGTTGTGTGGTGTATTCTTGGGCTGATTCTGCAATAACTCCCTTTACTGCCTTCTCCGCTGAGATTCTTTCCCTGCCTGTCACCCAGCAGCGCTGGCCAAGTTCATGACAGTGATAACCCTAAGTGCCATTTAGTGAGTTTTTACCATCTTTAATAAGCCTTTGCTTTAGGAAGTTTATTTTCAGAGAAAAGGCAACTAAGGCTCTGAGAGGCCAAGTGACTGAGCTAACATCACACAGCTGAACAGTAGCTGGGCCAGAGTTTGAATCCAGGACAGTGACCTCAGACACTGTGCCCCTGACCACTGGGCTACTGTGCCTCATGGAGGGGCCAGAATGTGGGTGGTCTTCATCTAGCTTTTCACTACACTCTTCTTGAAGCCCCTCTGGTTTTTTGTTTGTTTGCTTATTTGTTTGTTTTTTGTTTCGTGCTTTTGAGACAGGGTCTTAATGTAGTTCAGACTGGCTGCGAACTCGCTGTGTAGCCCAGGCTGGCCTTGAACTCATGGCAATCCTCCTGCCTCAGCTTCCCAAGGGCTGGGATTACAGGCATGCAACACCACGCCTGGCCTTGCAGCCCCTTACGCTCTTTCTATCTCACTGTTTCACATCTTTTCTCATCAGTCCGGAGTTTTAGTTGCAAATGTCACTTCAGCCATTTAGTCCAGAAGAAACTTATACCGGGAGATGGGGCCCTTCACATCCCCTTCAGGACAGCCAGAGTCACCCCAAGATTGGTACCAGGAGTAAAGGTAAAATTTCACCCAGTGCCCAGCCTCAAATCCACCCCCCACCCCCACCCAGCCACCTACCTTCTCCTGGAATGAGGTCTCCCGCTGTTTACTTCTGAGTTGAAATGTCACGTGCTGCCATCCGATTGGTGGATTCTGTGTCACCTGAGCCAGGATGTTGGGAGAATGACTCTCAGGCTTCCACTTGGGAGAGACAGACATTCCTCCAAACATGGGAAGAGTATTTCAAAGGAACAGGACAGCCAGAAAACATGACAAGTGTCCACTTGGACCACAGCTCCTCCAGGACAGGGGAGCAGTCAGACTTGTTTCTGTGTCCTCAGCACCTACAGCATGACCAGGGTAAGGTCACCACCATGGATGTTTGCATGCAGCAATGAACAGATGGAGGATGGAAAATGAGCAGAACTGCCACCCAGGAAGGACCTCAGGGCCTCCCAGGGGAGGGTTTAATGGGTCATTTTGAGAACTGGCTCCTGGACTTCAAACTTCAGCCGTTCCTTTGAGAGCCGAAGGTGACTCAGGCTGAGGGTATGTCTGAGTGCTCAGCCCCAGGGCCCAGTGGACTTTGCTGAATAAGGCATGAATGGGAGAAGCCACACTACTGCCTCACCCTGGGGGTCTCCTTCTGGAAGGAGAGCGTCTGATAGCAGCAGGAGCAGCCTCCTGTTCACCCAGCCCCATGCCAGTCCTTCCCAGGCATACTATGTTCTCTGACATACGTCTTAACTAGTAAAGACTAATATTTCCATTTTATAGCTGAAGAAACTGAGTCTCAGAGGGACCAAGTAACTTGCCTGTGATGAATTCTGTCTCTCTGTGACTAGACTTGTTGAAATCTGGCTCTGCCATGTACTGTATGGCTTCAGGCAAGTTCCTCAGCCTCAGTGGGCACATGTGAGCCCTGGGAATAGTCATAACCCTGCCTTCACGGTGCTCGGGATGGATCACACAGGATGTGCATGGAAGACACTTAGCAGGATGCTTGGTGTGTAGTAGCAGATCCCTGGGCGTGACCAGCATCCAGTACAGGTGTTGAAAAGATGATCCCTTCACCATGGAATTATCTTTGTATCTTGATCAGAAATCAATCAACTATATTTATGCAGGTCAACTTCTGCGCTCTCTGTTCTGCCTGATTGATCTATGGATCGAGCCTTTCATCATCTGTCTTCATTAGTGTGAATTTATACTAAGTCTTGAAACCAAGTAGTGAGATTCCTCCAACTTTTCTTTTTCAGAATCACTTTGGCTATTCCTTACACATTTTAGAATTAGCCTGTCAGTGCCAATGAAAGAGTTTTCTGAGATTTTGGTTTGAATAACATCAAATCTATACCACACATTGTAGAAAATTAATGTCTTAACAATACCAAGTCTTTCAACCCATGAAGACCATATATCTCTATTTAGATCTTTGATTTTTTTCACCAATGTTTTATTGCTTTTAGTATTTTATTTTTTCAAATTAGTCATATATTTTGTTAGATTTATACCTAAATATCTCATGTCTTGGATGTTATTGTAAATGGTATTTTTAAAATTTCAAATTCCACATATGACTATATCGAAATTTAAATTAGGGAGAAGCTTGGTTTATGTGGAGTCTGCTAGCTAACTGGAGATTTTTCCCAGACCACTATTTGTTCAGTGTTGGTTCTGGGGATCTTTCTGAAACAAATCACATCCTCTGGTGTCTTGTTGGTGTCTTTTTGGTGCATGAGATGCTTTTTTAAATTATATGGAAGAACGTTTAAGTGCTTTACAGTTTTGTTTTGGTTGAGTTCTACTGTATTTGAATATTATTGTAGTTTTTTCTCCCTTGCATTGTTCATTGAATAGTTTTAATTTTTGTATGTGTGTGTATTTGATAATAAAGTTAGTTTTAAAAAATTTTTTTAAAAATTCAAATTCCAGTTGTTCATTGCTGGTACATAGGAATACTATTGGTTTTCATGTACTGACCTTGTATCCTATGATCTTGCCAAATTCACGTATTAATTTGAGGAGCTTTTTTGTAGATTTCATTGAGTCTTCTACATAGATGATCAAGTTGGGCATAAATAGAGCATAATTTTCTATCTGTATGCCACTTATTTCTTTTTCTTACCTTTTCTCAATGGGTTGATTAGGACTTGGGACGTGGTATTTAACAGGCATGGTACAGTGGTGACCTTGCTCCTGATCTTAGACAGGAAGTACTCTCTCCACTGAGGATGCTACTAGCTGTATTTTTTTTAATATGCCCTAATATTGAATTAAGAAAGTTTCCTTCTGTTTCTTGATTGCGGAAAGTTTTCATTGTGTTGACCACTTTTTCTATATCTATGGTGATGATCACCTGTTCTTTGTTAATGATGAATTATACCAATTGATACCTGAATGTTGAAACAGCCTTGCATTCATAGGATATACCCATCAGTCATATAGCTTATCTTTATCTTTTCTGTACTCTGATGTCTTATTTGTTACTATATTTTGAAGGTCTTTTGTCTGTTTTAATAATGTCTGTCTGATTTTAGTACTGTGGTAATGTTGACCTTCTAAAATCACTTGAAATATATTCTTTTCTATTTTCTGGAGGAATTGGCATTATTTCTTCTTTATATGTCTGGAAGAATGTGCCAGCAAAATTCTCTGGACTTGAAGTATTTTTCTTCTTTATATTTTTGGGAGAAGGTTGTAAACTGCACACTTAACTTTTTAAATAGGGTTAGGACAATTCAGGTTCTCCATTTCTTTTTGAATGAGGTGGTCTCATTCTTTCAAGGAATTATTTTGCTTCTAAATTGCTGGGTTCATAGATAAGGAGTTTATAGAATTCCCTTCATTCTTGTAGTAGTGGCAGAGATGTCCCCCCCTTTATTCCAGATATTGCTCTTTTTTTTCTTTTGTCTTTTTTCTTGGTTAGTCTTGCTAGAGATTGATCAATTTTTTTGATCTTTTCAAAGAAGTAGCTTTAGTTCATCATTTGTCTCCATTCTTTTCTGTTTACAGTTCCATTGATTTCTGCTTTAGTCTTTATTATTTCCTTCTGCCTGCTTTGAGTTTAATTTATTCTCCTTTCCCTGGCTTGTTGAGGTGGTAGCTTTAGCATCTGACTTTAGTTTTTTCTCATTTTCAAATATGAACATTTAATGCTGAGAGTTTTCACCAACACACTGCTTTGCTGAATTGCACAAATCTTAATGTGCTCTCTTTTCATTCAGTCCAAATATTTTTTTATTTCCCTTGCAATTTCCTCTTGGGTCCCAATGACTTATTTAGAAGTGTATTGTTTAATTTTCAAATATTTGGGGACTTTCCAGTTATCTTTCCTACTGGTTGCTAGACTAATTTTGATATGATCCAGGAACATAATTGGTATGATTACTATGTTTAAACTTAAGGTTTGCTTGATGGACTGGATTATGGTGTATTTTGGTGAATATTTTGTGCACAATTGAGATAAATGTGTGTGCTCATGTTGTTGGACAGAGTGTCCCATTGGTTGGTAATGTTGTTTAGGTCTCCTACATTAACACTTTCTGCCTGTTTAATCAGTTACTCAGAAGTGTCCAACTGCATTTGAAGATTTATTTCTCCTTTTGGTTCAATTACTTTTTTTTTTGCCTTTGTAATTTGATGCTCTGTTTTTAGGCACACATACATTTAGAATTACTGTGTTATAGAATTGACATCCATGGCTTTATGCCATGCCTTTCTTTATCCCTAAAAGTTGTGCCAAAGTCAACGTTTTTGAAATTAATATAGTGACTCCAGTTTTTCTTGTTTCCAGAATTGCTGATGTACCTATTAAGCAAGCCAGGGGCAAGCAGAGGCAGGAGCCTCTTTCCTTGGAGGGTCCAACCTTGGGCCTGCCTATTTTTTTGTTATTATAATAATAATTTTTAAAACTTTTATAAAGGAAGTTTTATTGCTTATATATATTAACTAGATTACATATCTCATATGTGGCCCAAGACAATTCCTCTTCCTTCAAAAAACAAAAACAAAAGGAAACAAAAGTAAATGCCAGGGATCAAGAACTGCAAGCCTCCCGTTGGACAAGCCTATAAGCGGCCAGCGCATGCGCAGGGGTGTGTTCGCAGAGCCCCGCCCACTGCAAGATGGGGGTTGCCAGGGCAAGCCAGCAGTACGGGTGCATACTGCGCCTGCGTGAGACCCCCAGCTTCCACTGCCCAGTGTGGCAGCGCCCAGATCTCTCCAAGTGGGACAGGACTACGTAGAGCGTCACTATTTTGGGCACTGGCGAACTTCAGAGGTTTCCCCACTCTGTTTCCGATTCTCTCACCATAGAAAGCCCTAGTCCCCTGGGAGGTCCCCTTTTATTTTATTTGAGGTATTGTTTACAGTTGACTTTCTAGTTTAACGTATTTTTATTGATAGAGAAATTGCACATATGTACGGGGTGGAACGTGACATTCCAATATAACTGTCCAATGTGAAACTATCAGATCAGGGTAGTCAGCGTATCCATCAGCTCCCACTGATCCTTCTTTGTGTTGGGATTCAAAATCCTCTCTCTGACTATTCTGAAACATTCGATTAATTGTTGTCAGCAATAATCACCCTACTCCAATATTCAACATTGAAGTTATTCCTCCAGTGCAGCTGCACCTAATACCCGCTAAAGATCCTAAACACCCTCCCTCTGACCTCTCTCCCATACACCCTTCCGAGGCTCTGCTAGCCACTGTTCCAGTCCACAGTTCTTTGAGATGAACTTCTATGTGCGAACTCACCTTTATATGACACTGGATGTCATGGCTGAGCTGCAGAGCAATGTTTTAGAAGAAGCATATTTAATATCACCAATGCTGTGTGATCACAGAGTAGGCTGGGAGGGAGAGGGGAAGCATGTCAAAATTCAACAGGAAAGACTAAGGGTACAGGAAAGGGACCCAGGGTCCAACCTGGAAGAATGAGAGTCAGCCCCACACCTCCTGGCCAACTGGTAATTAATTACCGATTGTATTCTTTTGGAGTTTACCCTCAGCAGGGTGGAAAGGCCAGCAGGGAGGTTACTGAGGTTCTCATCTCTATTCAGTCACAGAGAATAGCCTTCTAATCCTAATTGAACATAATTGGAGGCAGAGTGGAGCTGCCTGGCCAGAAGCAGGCTGATTGTCTACCCACAGAGTCCTGGGCTGCGGGAGCAGGGGCAGAGGTGGCAGTGAGGAGCAGGGCTTTGTTAGCTCCGGCTCTGCTCTACCCTGGCCTGAGCTGGCAGCAAGAGCTAGGGTCAAACAGGCCTGAATGCAGATCCTACCTCCTGGCCGCGTGAGCGAGCTGTTCTGTGCCTCCATTTCCTATCTGGAAAGTGAGGATAATCATGCATTTAGGGCACGGCTGAGGATTAAAGGAGATAATCTGCCTAAATTATTTCCTTTTTTCTTTGCTGCTCTGCTTGAAGTGTGGCAGGTGGATGAGCAGCGGTAGTTTTACTTGTAAGAAACAGCATCGCTGGCCTGCCCAACATCTCTGCGTTTGCACAAGGTCATGAGGGATAAATTCCAAGGCCCACGCTATTTGGGACCCACTGTCTTCTGCCATCTCTGGCCATCCACGTGAGACACTGCTTTCTGAAACAGCTGGGTTTCCCATGGTTCCTTTTCCTACATTCAAGTATTTTCCTTCTGGCCACGGCAAACAGTACCTCAAGCACGGAGCAGTTGGGGACGGCTGCTTCCTGCAGCTGTGAGGAGCTCTGATTTCTCTCTAGGTAATGACTGTTCCCTCCTTCCACCCACCACCCCTACCTACCACGCACTAAAAAGTAATGATCACTCTGTGCATCTGTTAACATGTGTTAACATTTGTGAATAAATAGCCTTTGGCAACTTGGATCTTATTTCTTTAAGTGCACCTAAGGGAGCCCACCATTAAAAGAAACCCTATGGTGAACACTTCTGTAAAGGAAATAATTTCCAGCTAATTCATCCATTTTATAAAGCTCAATTTTTGCATATTATGGTTTCAGAATAAAGCCGATTGAGCAGTTGGAACCTTTTGTTCTTAATTAGCAATATTCAGGATTTTTGTTTTCTTTGTGGTGTGGGTGAAATAGGCCTCTTTCTTGCTGTTGTGGTGGGACATCAGAATCACCTGGGGAGTCATACTTTAAAAAAAATTTTAAAGTACATGAATCTTAAGTGTATGGCATCATGGTGTTTGCATATGTATATATCTGTGTAGATCAAGGCATGGAACATTCTAGCACCCACAAGCTCACTCATGTCTCTTCCTAGTCGATTTTTCCTGATCTTGAATGTCCTATGATGGTGCTGTATAGTATTTGTTCACATCTGGCTTCTTTCACTCCCCATTGTTTCCTTGATTTATCCAGTGGGTGTGTAATGTGTCACTGTATACATACACACTACTCTATTTGTCTGTGCCACTGGAGGGGAACATGGTTGTTTCCAGTTATGTGTTATTACAAATAGGGATGCAGGGCCAGGGATTTAGCTCAGTGGTTCTGCCGCCTGCTTCACAAGTGCAAGGTCCTGAGTTCGAACCCCAGTACCAAAAAAAAGAAACAAATCGGGGTGCTATGAACATTGTTTTGCATGCTGTTTCAGTGAACTTAAGTACCTATTTCTGTAGCATATGTAGGAATGGAGCTCCCAGGGGAAAGAATTGTTTATGCTCAGTTTGTAGAGATTGTCAAAGAGTTGCCTAGAGTGCACGTGCCAGTATTCAGCTCATCAGTTATGGAGTTCAAAGAAAGGGTTTAAAATCTCACGAGAATGAGATCACAAAATCCTTCCAGTCCAGGGAAAATGTGAGGCAGGAAACTGCAGTTGCCCAGGTCATTCTGACCTAGCACAGGAGGCTTCTGCAGGATCCTCAAGCCATAAAAATAACAACTGCAGCAAAAGCCTTTTCCTTATCAGAATGCATGACATAAATGATGGACAGCCAGTGATGTCCTGTGCTGTATTCTTCTCCCAGGATGCAATTCACCCATCTGCTAGGCCCGCCTGGGGGCCATCCGCACCCTCATTTTTCAGCAAACCTTGTGTTCTGATTTCTATGGCAGTTTTGGGTAAGGGGTAATTGGAGGAGACAGGTTTGTTATAGTATCTTTTGAATGAAATAAACCAGCTTGTTTTTACAGATAACAGTCCTAAGCCAAAAGAGAAAAAAGCAAAAACCAAAAAGGAACTTTCTGACCTCTAAATAGACTTCATTATTAAACTGTCTCCCTGAACCCTGGGCTCCAGGCTCAGCTTGGCCAGCCCTTCCCGAAGGCTATGTCCAGCTCACCCTGATTCCCTGAGGACACCTGAAAAACTAGGTCTGCTTCTTTGCGTCTTCTGAGCCTCAAGGGAAGGAGGCCAGTGAGACCTCAAGCCAACTAACCTGGAGATGAGGCACCTCCTGGAGGCTCTGAAATCGCCAGCCTCCCAGGGCTCCTTGCCTTTGAAGATGCAAATGAAAAGCTGGCTCTGCTGACTCCGGAGGAAGAGTTTTCTTCTTAAATTTTTGAGCAAAAATCATTTCAACATCTAAAGGGTTTGTTTGTTCCCGTTGCTTTATTTTTAAATGCCTTCCTGCTGCAAGCTGCCTGCTAATTTTCCACACTGGGTGTTTCTCCCCCACAGCTAGAAAGCTCACCTTCCCCTATGTCTTTGTTCTGAAAGTATTTTCCTCTAAATTAGTGGTTTCTCTTTGTAGCGGGTGCAATGCTCCTCCCCTTTATATCATATTTTGTAATGCCTCTTAGCATCAAGAGGCCTATTAACCATCAGGAAATGGGATTAAAAGATAACACAACCTATCTATACATATTTCAAGTGTGTGTGTGTGTGTGCGTGTGTCTGTTACCCTAAGTGTAATGCACAAGAAAATGAAAGTAAAGTGAATTTCCAGTGAGATATTGTATTTATCAAATAACATATACAATATTTAGCGTATTATCTATGTATATGTATGTATACATATAAAGGTTGCTAAGGAAATCCTCCTGTATCGCTCTGAGGATAAAAAGCATCACCTAATGCTGACACATGTGCATAACAGTAGGAAAACAGAAGGCAGCACCTACAGATGCAGAATGAGCCAGATATGAAGCACCAGCCCCTTGAATAATGCGATTGTATTTCTGTAGGTGATGTGGTTTTCCCAAATTGCAAGTCATTCTCCTTAAAAGTTTAAACAAAGAGAAACAGGCTTCACACAAGTTACATTTACATGATCCACCATCCCTAGAAAATCCAGGATTTGTTAAAATCATGCAAAACATACTTTTAAAATATGTGCACTGGAGTTAAGTTCTAGGAGTTAAGTTGAAATAGGCTTGCCTCCTATGTGAGTATCTGGTGAGACATTATAAAATTGTGTGGGATTTGAGACTTTTTTGTGTGTGGTACTGGGGAATCCAGAGCCTCACATACCCCAGCCCTTCTTTTATTTGTTATTTTGAGACAGGATCTTGCTAGGTTGCCAAGTTGCCCAGGCTGGGTTCAGACTTGTTACCCTCCTGCCTCAGCCTCCCAGAGGACAATTCTTTTCTGGCTACTGAAGGCCATCCAGCATCCCTGTCCCCTCAGTCATCTGGATGATAAATATAATCATCACTGTGTTAACCAGTGCCTTCACAGAGTTCCACAGCGCTCATTCGGGTGACAGGTAGTGAACAGATGGATGTAGGACAAGAGCAGAAGTGGGGGACCATTGAGGTGATGGTAGCAGCCATCAAGGTGAGACATGATGGTGTCCTGAATAGGACGGTGACCATGGCGATGAAGAGAAAAGGGGGTGGGTTCTGGGAATAGCTCCAGAGGGCCTGAAGCAGGTGTGGGGAAAGGTGGTGAAGGAAAGGGAGGCACAAACGTAACTTGCAGATTTCTACCTGGAGCCACAAGTGGACCCAGACATCGAGATGGAGGAGATGGGAGGAAAACTGGGCATGGACAGAAAGGTCATCAGGTTAACCTTGGAACATACTAAGTTTGAGGGGCCTGTAGAGGTCAAAGGGGAAGTGGCCCATATGGACTTGGCTTTGTGAGACTGGGCTTAGAAATTAGACATTGGATGGGTATGGTGGCACATGCCTATAGTCCCAGCACTCAGGAGGCTGAAGCAGGAGGATCACCATGAATCTGAGGCCATCTTGGGCTACATAGTGAGTTCAAGTTCAGCTTGAATACATAGCAAGACCCTGTCTCAAAAAAAAAAAAAGAAAAATGAAACTAGACATTGGATCCCCAGGTATGGTGGCCTGTAATCCCAGCGCTCTGGGAGGCTAAGGCAAGAGGATTGCAAGTTTGAGCCTGGTCTGGGCAACTTACTGACTTAGCGAGACCTTGCCTCAAAAAAATGGCTAAGAGTGCAGTTCAATGCAAAGCGCTTCTTTGTAGTACCGGTCAACCAGTACTACAAAGAAGGAACTAGACGTTGGTATAGAGACTCAACGCAAAATGCTGCAGAGGTCTGGGCCCTGATGAACCCCAACACCTAGAGATAGGGCCCAGAGCTCCTCCCTCGGCCCTTCATGCACTGAATCTCCTGCTTTAGTGGCAAAGCCCTTGATGCAGCGATCACATCTGTAATTAACACCTGCTATGCCCACAGAGCACCAGTACATCCTCCCTCCAGATCAGAAGGCTTGGGTACAGTGGCTGCCTGGCCATCTGGCGCTGCACACTGATTGTACTTAGCTTGTCCATATTGTATTTGAAAACAAGACAAAGCCAAGCTGTATTTGCCATTTGGTTCCCCAACCCTGACAACATTCAGAAATCCTAAGAAAGAAGCTAATGGACTGGGACTAGGTGGGCATGATTCTAAATCGAGATGCCAAAGGGAGCGGCTGCAGGGTAGTGGACACTGATGGATGGAAGTCTCATAATTAACATGTTTTGCCTCAGACCTCATGGGAAGGAAAGGCTGTCATTTTAATTTCATGAGCCTGCAATGCTGTGAGGCTTCTAAAAAGGAAGAGAGATGTCTCATTTTAGGGCCTCAAAAGTCTAGGCCACTAATTTCATGGGTTGTTATGAGATTGTATGCTGGCGAATGTATCAGTCAAGTATTGCCACAACACCACTGCATAATAAACGCTTCCCCAAATTCAGTCTTGTTCATTTGTCTGCAGGTTGCCTGATCAAAGCTGGGCTCTTTTGGTCTTGGCTTCTTTTGGATCAGCAGCTACCCGAAGGCGTAGGTCTCATGGCAGTGGCGGAAGGCTGGTAGCTGAAGGTTTGCTTCACTGGCCTCTGGTTCTGCTGCTTCCACCCAGGTCCCGTTGGTCCAAACAAGGTGGAGGGTCCAAGGTCAGAGGGTGGGGAAGAGCCCTGCCCTTCCAGCAGGGGGATAGCAAAGTCCCATGGCCAGAGGGAGTGGCAATGAGTAGGATCCATAATCAAAATATAAGACAATGGATCACAAATTCCCATGCCTACAGGGCCAGGCAGGGACACTGAGCAGTAAAGATGCTGGCTGGCAGATCAGTGTGGACATAGCTCATAAAGACATAGGCATGCTTGTCACATCCATGGTTTATGTGATCAATCTCATCTTTCTGGAAATATTTGCCTCTTCGTCTTATATCTTCTTCCTTTCTGATGGGGACGTGGATTCAG
Source organism: Heterocephalus glaber (assembly GCF_053883595.1). Taxonomy (NCBI): domain Eukaryota; kingdom Metazoa; phylum Chordata; class Mammalia; order Rodentia; family Bathyergidae; genus Heterocephalus; species Heterocephalus glaber. The sequence goes on along the minus strand of NW_028258410.1, from coordinate 17,836,483 downwards.
GGAATGGCTTCTCTACCTCTAAAATGCTAAGAGCACCAATAACAGCAGTGTCCAGGAGGCACTCAAGAAGAGTGGGGCCTGGAGCAAAGTGGGGAGCAAATGCCTTGAGAGAGGCTGAAAATTTTTATATGAATTTTCCTAACTTGAAAATGTCAAACAAAATCCATTAACAGGTAGGAGGTGGACCACAGCCCAGCCCCTCTCCTGTAACTGCTGCTGTCTGAGTGTGAGTGGGGACAGCTGGGAGGGGCTTTTGTTCTTCTCACTCCTGAGTGGCCACCAACAGGATAATCGTTTCTGAGGACATCGCTGAGGTCCTAACAGTCACTTAGGAGTGAAGTCAGTGGACTGAAAGATGCTAGGATTCTTTCCTCCTGATTCTCTTTGCTCCCATAAAGATTCAATTCCATTTAAACTGGAAGGCATAGCAAGTCCTAATTACTGTATTTATAAAAATTATACACAATTAGAGTGAGATTTCAGGAACCAGGCCAACTCTTCCCCAGAATGCACACTGAAAAGCACATTTTGAAAGGACAAAAGGTGCTTTTGGCTAGGACTATAATGCGACATCTCCCAGGGCCATTTTGGTCACTTGTTTTCGGGGGCCAAGTATAAATGGTTCCTAGCATCTTTGTTCTTGCTTGGACCCAAGCCGTGTAAGAATGTCAGGCTTCTTTGTAGATTGTCGGTGAAATGGCTGTGGCCTAGGCCAAGATGGAGGGCACCTGGTTACTGAGCTCATGCTCACTCTACACACATCTGAAGGGCACTGTGAGGCCGGAGCCCCTCAAAGACAGGTTTGGAAGTGTGAGGAGACAGGAGTGCCACATTGTAGGAGGATGATGGGGGACCCTGGAACCTGCAGCTCCTCTCTAGGCCATGGAACCTCTCAAGATAGGCAGAGGACAAAGTCTTGCTGATGGAGGAGTAATGGACCCTAGCTGAGGGGAGATATGAGAGGCCAGAGACCTAAGGACCCACCTGTTCCTCAAACCCCACACCCCAATCTCAGAACTCATTAGTCAGCATGCAAGGTGGAGCTGTGGAACTTTCACCTGGCCAAAGCTGAAACTGTTCAGGGCTCAAACAGGACCCTGCCCCACCTACCTGTAGCTCTTGCCTCTCTACCCACCCGCCAATCCATCACATGGGTCAACCTGTGGGTTCATGAACGGCTGTGGTCTCACTTCTAGGCCTTTGAATAGCTGTGTCCTCTGCTGGAGGTGCCATGACCTCCTTGTCCCACCTGTCAAGACCCTTGTCATCACAGTCTTACCTGGCGTGTTTTCCCTCAGGAGTCCAGCACCCTCTCCTCTGAGTTCAACAGTACTTCTTGTGGGATGCCGCAGCTACTTGCTGGAGAGTAGTCTGCTATATCAAAGGCTCTGTGTTCATTGGTTTTCATCATCATGATTAAATATCTGAGAAAACATTTTTTGTGGCTCGGGGTTTCAGAGGTTTCAGTTCATGGTTGGCTGGCTCTGAGGCAGAAACATCATGGTGGAAGGGCCTAGTGGAGGAAAGCTGCTCATAACATGACAGCCAGGAAGCAAAACAAAAGGGAAAGAAGCAGAGAGAGAGAGGAAAAGGTGAGGACAGAATATATCCTTCAAAGCCCCCCCGCCCCAGTGACCTACCTCCTCCTGATAGCCCATTCACTATGAACTCACCAATGGATCGCCAATGGATTAATCCATTGATGAAATTAACACCATTATGACCAAGTCACATGTCCAGGTCCCACCTCTGAACACTGCTGCATTGGGGATGAAGCCCTCAAACCATAAGTCCTTGGAATGCTTCATATTTAAACATAACTGTCTCAAAGTCAAATGGTTTGAATTAAGTACATCCATGTTCTCCCTTGGCTCTCATATTACAGGTGTAAGTAGCCCAGGGCTGGCATGTGCTCCCCAGCTCCAAGGAGCCAGTTGCCTGCTATCTCATTGCTACATTATTCCTAGGAGTTGTCCTTATCTGTGTGGACCAGATACCATCGCTACCAAGTTGAGAATTCCAGCCAGTGGGAAGTAGAAAGCATATGTGGAGGAGGTCCCCCTTCCCTTAAGGGCAGAAATGGAAGCTGCATCCATTCATTCATTCACTCAACACACATATATTGTCAGTGCTTACTAGAGAAACAGATACAATAGAAGATATACAAATATATAAGAATTTACAAGATTGGCTTGCAGTGGCCACCCAGTGTCAGATGTGGAAGAGCCCAGAGGGTCTGTCTGCACACTGGAGATGGGAGGATCCAGTCGAAGGTCTGGAGCTCACTGCAGCGTCACATGCAAGTCTGTATCAAGAGGCAAATGGGTCTGCAATGGAAGACTAAAGAATCTACAATGGAAGCTGAAGAGTCTGCACCGGAAGCCAGGAGATGACATCCAAGGTGAAGGTGAAGACGGGAGCTCCTCTGTAGAAACAGAAGCAGATCTTTCCTCCATCACTTCCCCTTGTTCCCCAGGGAACAAGCCACCCTAGGGAGGGTCTTCCACACCCTAGGGTATGGAATTCTGAGCCAATTTAGCTGAACTTCTCTTACTCAAGTTGACACAACCATCACAACACACTATTTTTCACATGCTAGAAATTGTTTTAGATATTGGGGTGCAGTCATGAGCAAGGCTAACAAAAATCCCTGCCAGCAGAGAGCCACCTATTGGAGGTGTGCATGGACTGGGAGAGATGTTAATGAAATAAAACAAGATGTGTGCCACGTGGTGTGAAAACTACCAGAGAAGAGGAAACTTCTATTACAGGGAGCTCCCGGTGCAGGAGGGCGTGTGGGTGTGGAGGGCATTGTTTGCACTTAGCAGAAGACAGATGCGCTGTTCATTGTTGGTGACCAGCATGGAAGGCTGGGCAGGGATGAAACTGACAACCCGGAAGTGTGAGGCCCCTTTTGCAGGTGTTGTGTCTGAATTCCTGCACCCGCAACCTGTTTCCATGCGGAGGAAGGACGCTGCCAGAGCGAGAGGCCTAGCTTGGGCTCTGAGAGCCCAGGGCGCTGCTCCCTCATGGAGTCCTCTTGGCTGCCTGCCCACTCACCATGTCTTCCCCAGAGCCTGAGTAATTCTGGGAGATGGTGCATTTCATCTTCAACCATAGAAGACTCATTTCCCCCTCAAAGTCTCATTTTACTCATTTTTCAGGATCAGAGGCTCATTTTTTCCATGCTTGGATTTAAGGTACTCTTGTCACTTCTTTTTTATTTCCTCATTCGCAATGGCAGGCAGTTCCAGCATTTTATTTTTCTTTTCGTTCCCAGGCTTTATAGAGAGCTATTGCTGCTGTGTTATAAAGTTCTTCTCTGTCTCAGGGAGCTGTCACCCCTAACTATAAAATGACAATAATGACACCTCACTCCTGATGGCTAAGTAATGTACATAGGTAAGGTTGTTGGATTAGGTGAAGAAAAATATAGGATGCCTGTGTCCAAAGTGTTTGATAAATAGCAATTTTTAGTGTATGTCCCACATATTGTATTAGACATATTTATACTTAAAACATTATGAAATTCAAATTTACTTCAGTAGCCTGTATTTAATCTGACAGTCCAAACATAAGGAGCTGCATAGAGGTCATAGCATGGAGTCACAATAAATAGTGAAGGCACTCATAATGATGGTGGTGATTTGATGTGCCTCGGTGTGTACCCCTGTGTACCCCTGCATGCCGTGTATCCCTAAAAAGAGAGCAGATTTCTGCGGGTTTCCCATTTGCACAAGTGTGATCGTGCTATATGATTACCTTGCCAAACCCAGTGGTGTCTCCAGTGGTCACATTTTGGCTCTTTTATAATATGCAGTGCCACAGAAGTTTCACGATGCAGAGAGATGGTACAACAAAGGTTTTTAATCTGTGCTTTCCCCTGAAATCAATATAAACATCACTCAGAAATGACACCCATAGGCTTTGGCCCCTGCTGGTGAGGTGTCAGCTCACTTTATTCAGATATCTGAGAAGTTCTGAGCTCTCATTTCCTCTCCATCCCCAGATAAGAGGCTGCCTTGCTGCCGTCAGGTTAGGGTGCCACTCCCTGGGGAGAAATGGCAGCCCTGGTTTCAGACGGTCATCACACTGGTGACCATGTTGAGACAGATTCCGTGGACAGACTGCCCCTTTCTTAAGCACGATATTAAACACCAAGCTGTTGCAGTCTTTGGGGAGACCTCTTGTGGGAGCTTCTTGAGAAGTTTACATTCCATGAGTGGCAGTGAGTGTAAATGCCTTTTGGAAAACATTACGAGATTGCAGCATCGTTGAAAGCTAATCGTTCACGTGGGCTGATCTTATTCATTTCCCATCTGAAAAGAAACACCATTCATTGCTATCTACAAATTAGGAGACTTCACTTCCATGACGGGGTAATTGGTTGAGGGCTTAAACACCTTGTTCTGACGTTATGTATACCAGCAAGCTCTCCATATTAGTAAGCAGAAAACCACCTCGTGTTTTTCATGGCTGGATAGTATCCCACATGATAGCTGAAGTATATTTTTTCTAAATGGTATTAATGTGCCTTTGAGCCTTTGGCCTCAAATCTCAACTCTGTACGTACAGCTGTGTGCCCGTGGGCAAGACTCTCAGCCTCTCTCTGCCTCAGTTCTCTTATCTGTAAAGTGGGGACAGTCATCATAGCCCCTAATTTAAAAAGGGAACACATGCAGAGGATGCAGGTAGTTAGTGCTCAGTGACTATTAGTCATTGGCATTCATTTTGGGGATTTTTTTTTTTACAATAACTATGAAAGCTTCATAATGTAGCAATGAACAGTTTGTGTCTCCTTTGTCTTCATGTCTCCACGAACAGGGTTTAAAAGCAGGGTTTTGGGGTTTTTTTGGCTTACATATATAGTGTTTATTCTCACTGTGAGTTTGTTCATGTTTTTGACAAGAAGAATGAGATGAAGTTCTTCCCACATTGCTTACATACATAGTGTTTCTCCCCAATGTGAGCTCTTTCATGTATTTTACAATAACTTTGTGAGCTGAAAGCTTTCCCACATTGCTTAGATACATAGGGTTTCTCCCCAGTGTGAGTTCGCTCGTGTCTTTGACAATGACTCTGTTTGTTAAAAGCTTTCCCACTTGCTTACATACATAGGGTTTTCCCTCAATGTGAGTTCTTTCATGATGACTAAATGGAGTGTTGTTATTTAAGGATTCCCAGCAGTGTTTATATACAGGGGATTTTGTTCCAGTGTGAGCTCTTTCATGTTTCTGAATATCATGGTGAGAATTCAAACTTTTTCCATGATATATATATATATATATATATATATATATATATATATATATATATATATATGTATGTTTTCACTCACCCTACTGTCATTTCTTTCCTGGACTTGAACATAGTTGGGTGTACTGAAGGCTCTCACATCTTGCTTATATTGAAAGGATTTTTCTTCAACGTTACTTCCTTCAATACAATCAGAGTAGGATTTTCCACATTGCTTATAGCCATAGGGTTTTTCTTCAGGATCTGACTTTGCATGTTTCTGAATGGACCAAAAGTCAGTGGAGGTTTTCTCATGTCTGTTAGGGCTAGACAGCTTCTGTTCAAATCCATGGAGCTCATATGATTTGAGTCCAGCATTATGTATGATGGGCATGGTGGGTGATGAATGACCAATCAGAGGCTTTCCACATGCAAGGCTTTCACCTGCTTTTATTCCAAGATGTTTCATGTACACATTTGTATCAGGAATCATAAAAACCATTTTTCCATGTTGATAACATAATTTATATTGAGAGCATTTATTTACATCTGCACTTCTTAACTTTTTCCTGAAATTTTTGTACTCATCTTCACTTTGCTGATCATCCCAGTTTCTTCCTATAGCAGTCAGATTCCTAAAGTTTTCCCACATCACATCTCTGTGGAGCTTCTTCTGAGATGGAGCCAACAAAGCCCACTCCTCCATGGTGACGTCCACTGCCACATCCTCAAAGGTCACTCTCTTCATTGTGGCTGGAGGGTCTCCCCGGGTGCTTCCTGCAGCCTGCAGCCAGTAAAAATCCTAAAGCAGAAAGGCCCAGCCAGCTGGACAGCTCTCATCCCTGTGCTCAGGATCTGGGCTTTGGAGCTAGGCAAAAGCAGGGGTTTTAAAAACTAGTTTCCTAGTACAACTAGCTACTCTCTAAAAATAGAAAAGAATCAAAGTAATTACTGTTGCTACCTTTGCGCTATTTATTTCCAGGGATGATTCTCTGACTTTTGCTTTATTCCCCCCATTCTAGAGCAAGGGGAAAGGTGTCAAGAAAGAGGAGGGACCCAGTGTGTGGGGGGAAACGCCCCAAATAACACAGGCACAGAAGTGTCCATACATCGGGCCACCTGGGACAGGGACCACTTGTCTCAGCATTTGAAATTACTCCACTTCCTGCTAGGTGAGACTTTCTGAAACTCCAGGGATCCCATGATGCTTGGGGTTACCAGTTCCCAGCAGGAATGCCAGAAGTGTGTGTGTGTGTGTGTGTTTGTGTACACACATGTGCACAAGTCAGCATGTCTGCTTGTGTTTCACATTTCAAGCCTTCGTCCTCGGAGGGCTGTGTCCAGCAGGCCTCTACTCAGGTGCCAGCCAGGAGACTGAGCTCAGAGACCCGCTTTGATTTCACAGAGCACAGTCAAGGCACTGTTTTTGATAGAAGAGCCAGCCTTGGCTGCTGAATAAGAAATAGTCCTCATCCATAATGCATGAATTTCCTTCTAAAGAAGAAAGAAAGAAAAGTAAGTCTAAATCTAGCATAGGCTGGAAAAAGAAGAGTGATTTAAAACGCCATTCAGAACAGGCCAGGAGCTTTTCTCAGCTAATTTACACTTCTTGGGGCTTGTGAGGAAGGCCCAGAAGTGGGGTTAGCCAGGTAGGATGGGGTGCGCTGGCCTGCTTAGGAAGAGCTGCAAGGAGAAACCAGAGCGGGTGAGGAGGGGGAGACAGGACCACGCACGCAGAGGGGTGCTTCCTAACTCGGATATAATTTCACTCAAGTAGTCTGGATCCTCGTGAGGGTTTTATTTTGGGATCCTCACACTGGCTGTGGTGTTCACAAGCTGAAACACAGCTACAAATGCCCGGGAGGGGAACATATGGGTCAGGGTCACAACAGAATTTCATTCCTCCTGGGCTGCGGTCTGAAACTTGGCACCCAGCATGGGAAGGAGCCTGTTGAACGTGTTAAATGACACTTCCAGAGATTCTCTCATTGTTCTTTCAGTCACAGTGACAGCGGAGGACCTCCCAGGACCCATTGCTAAAAAAAAAAAAGTTAGTTTTGGAAATACTACGGGGTAATGTTTGTAGTACAATGAATAGTGTCCTCCCAAAAAGATGTGTCCAGGTCCTAACCCAAGGGACCTGTGAATGTGACTCTAATACAAACAGGTGTCAGATGCATTCTGGCAAGGGCTGTGCCTCTCTGCATTTGGAGTGAGCCCTAAGTCCACTGACTGGTGTCCTCAGAAGACAAGAGGAAGCAAGGAAACACAGGGCAAAGGCCGTGTGCAGACAAAGGCAGGGGTCAGTGTGAGAGCGCCAAGGGCCAGGCCAGTCGCCCGCAGCTGAAGGGGCCAGGAAAGACCCTTGCCCAGAGTCCGCAAAGGGAGTGGGGCCTGACAGCACCTTGATTTTGGATTTCTATCCTCTAGAGCAGTTCAAGAGTAAATTGCTGTTGTTCAAAGCCACCCAGGTTGTGGCGATTTGTCACAGCAGCCTTAGGAACTAATACGATGCTTCAGACCTAAATCCCTGCGGTCTCATGTTGTCCCATTTTCCTGTCACTTTTATGCTTCAGCCACAGTGCATTTCTGGGAATTTCCATTTGCTCCCTATTTCTTCCTTTACTGGTGTCCTCACTAGTGCTCTCCCCTGGCTCATCCTTCCACAAGTGCCTAGCAACATCTACATTTCAGAATTAAGCTGTCTGCATCAAGGCAGCCTTTCCCGACAGCTCCCTCCACAGAATATTCCACCCCCAGACTGTGCTGTGGCCTGAGCAGGGTGTAACTGGTCCTTTGTTTTTGTGACTGAGCTGCTTCTCCTCCCAGTCCACCCCATCCATTCATTCAACAAACCCGTAAGAACTCCTACCTTCCTGGAGCTACTAGCTGGACGGGGGCAGCTGATGTTTGCATGACAAAGGTTCTTTTTAAAGAAATATTGGTGCACTAATAGACACGAGAGCCACCCACAGGTACAGTGGCTTCAAACACGAGAAAGGAAAACATGTCAAACATTTAGAACAGAGCCTGGCCCAAAGAAAGGACTCTATCAATTCTAGTCGTTGTGAAGGTGTCTGCTGTTAAGGAGTTACTATTGGAAAAAACAGTGTGTGGCCCATATAGAGCATGTATCTGGGCCAAATCCTGCTGTTTTTCTACAAGGCAGGAGAAGGAAGGAACAGCTGTTGGCTGTGTGGAAAACTGCACAGACCTTTTGCCACTGTCACTCAATGTCTGTGTCTGTGTCTGTATGTCACTTTCTGTCACCTGTGCAAGGGCACACACATGCAGATACACATAGGTCCCATGGCTCTGTGTCTTCCACGTCACCCCACATACTTGGCCATGGCCGTCAGCTTTCCTAGTGATGGTGGGGCCACAGGGGAAGATCTCAGAGTCCATTTCCTTCGACGGCTGAGCCGGCAGGAACAGCGGGCAGGCTGTCTGCCATCACAGTAACAAATTATTATAAGCTTCATGACTTAAAGTGGCACAAATTTAGTATCTTGCAATCTGGAGGTCGGAAGTCCAAGTGGGCTGTCATGGTCGATCTTGGTTGTCAACTTGATTAGCCCGACAAAGCCCTAGGGGATTAGTAAAGCACACTTCTAGGTGTATCTGGGGCACCCAGTCTTGGGCATGTGGCCTTGGGGGCGTCTAGCTGGACTCTGGCCCCTTCCTCTCTGGCTCATCCCCTGCTTCTTTCCAGATGCCATGAGGTGATCACCTTTCTTCCACCATGTCCTTCTGCCACGTTTCTGCCTTGTAACCAGCTGACGAATGACTGAAACTGTGAGCCAACATAAATCCTCCTTTAAGTTGTTTATGTCAGACATTTTGTCCCAGCAACTTAAAAGTAAGTAATATGTAGGAACAATAGGGCTAGATTCCTTTTGGGGGCTTGAGAAGAGAGGCCACTCCTTGCTTTGTCTGGCACTAGATGTTGCCCCCATTCCTGGGCTTGTGGCCTCTTCCGTCTTTGAAGCAGGCACTGCAGTGTCTTCTAATCTCAATCTCTCAGAGTCTCTCTCTCTCTCCCTCTCTGTCTGTCTCTCCCTCTTTCCCTTGCTTCCATTGTCATGTCTCCTAGGATTCTGGCTTCCTGTCCCCCTCATATAAGGAACCTTGTGATTCTACTGTGTCCACTTGAATAATCCAGGTTGAAGTCCCCCTCTCAAGATCTTTAACTTAATACCATTTTCAAAATCCTCTTGGCTTTATAAGCCAACATATACACAGGTTGGGGGCAGGGATTTAGCTTAGTGGTTCTGCCGCCTGCCTCACAAGCAGCAATTCCCAGTACCAAAAAAAAAAAAAAAACCCCAAAAAAACAAAAAACAAACATATACATAGGTTTCTGGGATTAGGATGTGCACATCTCTGGGGGGTGGCTGCACCCACACAGCGAGCCATGGGAGTGGACTTTTCTGGTGGTTCTGGGCCCCAGAGGAGGTACCCCGCACCTGTTTCCTTCCAGGTGTGAGTTAGCAGATGCCACAGTCCGCCATGTGGTCTCCCTTACAAACCTGCAGGATGCCTCTCAGTTACAGCTGGCTTGCTCATGATTCCTTGTTAATGTTCATGTCTGGTGGGCCACCTGCTGTATGGACGCTGACGTATTCCCAGTAGGGAGACAGACTGTCTGCTTTACCTTGTGCTCATGTGACACTGTGACATGGGAAAGGAAGTTCTGTTCAAATGCCCTTTCCACTCCCCACTTCCATGTCTCCCAGTGGCTGCGAAGGCAAAGGTGGCAGAGTCCTATCAGGACATGGAATGCAGTTGAAATGTATTGTGTTTTCAAGAATCCCTGGTGAACGTGTCCCTTCCATGGGCCGAAGGGCCAAGCCCTTTGGGGAGCTTGTCTGAGCCACAGGAGGGATCCAGTGGCTGTGTAGCCTACTGCAGGGAAACTGACAATGGGCAAGTGTCACATGAAGATGCTCGTTCTGGCTTTGCAGACCCGGAGTGCTGTGCCTACAATGGACACAGCCATCGTCATGTCCTGTTAGACAAGACTCGGCACCAGTTCACACTGTCCCTACATTGCCCACCCTCCAGCCTCCTTCCTCCTGCCCCTGCAGGCCCCTAGTTTGTGCTGCTGCATCTGTGGCTCTCGGGACACAGCTCTCCACACCGAGGCTCAAGAATTTTGCACGGATCAAGTGGATAATGGTCTCATCTCACCACAGGGTCCTGCCGCCTTCTCCCCAGGCTCCATCCTCATCTCAGTTGCTCTGCAGGCCCAGAGTACAAAGAAACAGGAGCATCTGTGGCATGGCATGGCTCACAATTCCCTGGAGCACTGGCCCCTGCCATGTGCCCAAATCCCAAGCTGGGAAGCAAAGAGGCATAGAGGCTTTATGGGTTTCCTGTGGCTGCTGTAACAAATCAGCACAAACTGGTGGTTTCCCATAGCCAAAATGTCTCCTTTCATACTCCTGGCTGCCTCTTCCAGTTTCTGGTGGGTCCAGGGGCTCTGAGCCTGTGGCCACATCTCTCCCATCTCTGCCTGTCTTCACGTATATTGGTTAGGGTTCTCCAGAAACAGCATCAATACTCTCTATATAATTATAAAGGGGGCTTCCTAGACTGGTTTACAGGATCAGAGGCTGCAGAGGATCCGGAAGCCACTCAATCTAAAAGAAACTGGATGCTGCGCCCAAGGAGGGACCCAGGACGCAGGCCTGGTGCAAGCTGAAAGCTTTGTTGCTCCCTGGAGAGTCACTCGTGTGACTGAAAGGCTGAAGAAGCTGGAGCTGGAGGTCCACAGGCAATGGCAGCAAAAGACCAGTCCACTCAAGCAGAATGGAGCTTGTGAGTGCTGGAGGAACCGCCTTCCACTTTTGTCCCATCTGGGCCCCCATCCTACTGGTCAGCACCACCCAATTCTAGGCGAGTTTTGTCCTCTCAGTTTGCTGGCCCACATGCCAATTGTCTCACACTGAGAGGGCGCTTCATTAATCTCTCAATCCAATCAAGCTGGCACTCGAGATTAACCATCACATGGTCTCTTCTCTTCTGTCCATCCTCTCTCTCACCTCCCTCAATGGCTCTGATAAGGATACATGTGATTCCATTCAGGGGCTCTGTTGAGATCCTTAATTTATTCCCATCTCTCCATCCTGAAAGGTGACTGATGTTCACTCTTTTGCTGTTGACAGTAATACAAGTTTCAGGGATTCAGGACAGGCATATCTTCTGGGGCCACCATCCAACCCCCTACAGGAGAACGTCAACGCCTCTGGACACAGTTGGGCCTGGAACCCAAGTTCAGTTTGTGTGACTCCTGGTTGCCTGGTGTTGGGCAATTGCCTTACCCTTGAAAGTCTCTGCCTCAATGTCACTGAAATGGGATTATGAACAGAACTCACAGAGCAGCCATGATGGCTCCTTCAGCTAACGCAAGGCACACAGCCTGAGGCTGGGCACTCAGCAAGTGTTCAGTCCACACTGACAGGAACTGAGCATTGTGCAGACACTTACCAAGGCACAGACTCTTCAAGATGTGTGCTGGGGTGATGTGAGACCGCTTAAAAGATGGGAATGGTTTCTGAACAGAGAAAAGAAAGCTCTGTGTGTCAGAGTTGTTCATCTGCATCCTGTGGGAATTATTTAAGCATAGAAACTGGAATATGGTGGAGATGCCTAGAGGATAGAAAGACTGAAAAAGCGCAGGGAAAAAAAAATCTTCCTACAAGGAAGATCTTGGCCACGAGACTGGCTTCTTGGTCTTGTCTGGGTGGCAGCCCTCTCATGAGCCGCCTCTGACTTCCGTGTCCTTTGGACAGGACCCTCTAATTTTTTGAGCATCTCCTTTTCTGCATGGCGAGATAATTTTCCTGCCCAGCCCTTGGAATGGACCATTTCTCAAGCAGCCCGGTTCAGTGGAGAGTGGTATTTAGAAACAAAGATGGCGCCAACCTGTGCTCGTCACTACTAGGGTAGCAGTGCTGCTTGGCCTCGGGAGGGACCGTGCCTGCGTGGGTGCTTCGTACGTACGTACGTACGTACGTACACGTGCCTGTGTTACATGAGTTCACACTGATATCATTCATTCCAGGGGGCTCTTTCTTCCCTCTCCATTCCACACGGGCGTTTCTCTTCTCCCACAGGGGAAACCCTGGCTCTCAACGAAATCCAGACATCCGCCGATTTATTTAATCCTGAAACACACACAAAATAATTTCGGAATTGTGCCCAAACCTCTGCAGCAATAGGTTTACAAGACAGAGTTCAAGATTCATTTACAGTTCTTTTTTTTTGCCATCAACCTGAGAGTTGGAAGCCCCAGTGAGGTTTAGAAGTTGTTTTGTGTAGTGCCCTCCACATGGGGGTATAATTCATTCCAGACATAGTGAGCTGCCTTGTTTCTGTTTCTATTCGTTCTTAGAGTTCTGTTCATTCTCCTGACATATCTAAAACACCAGAAAGGTTCTCAAGAGAAGAGTGTGAAACAGCAGACAGGTACAGTGTCACACCCTCCTACCCGTGTACCATGCTCTCACCGGCCCCGTCTATAACCTGTTTCATTAATCTATGGTTAATTGGACCTATACTTCTTTAAAAAAAATAAACAAAAATATATAAAACAATAATAATGGTTACCTAGAAAGGAGAGTAGAAACTGGTTACTCTATTACAGTCACCCCCACGCCAGTATCCAAGGATACTAGGGCTCCCCAGGGACACCAAATCTTCTGGGCCTTACATGGCCTTTACGTAAAATGACATTTTGCATAAAACCTATGTATATTGTCCCATGTATTTTAAATCATTTCTAGATGACTTAGTGGTACCCTGGTTCACAAACTTGATTCTTTCCACAATTTTGATCACAAACCAAGTTGGGCCGGAACCAAATCAAATTCAATGATTAGGTTCAATGTTGACCTTATGGGGAAATTTGATTCGGTTCTTGTCCAGTTGGGTTTTCGACGAAAATCGTGGAGAGAATTGAGTTCATGAACCGAGGTACCATTATATAAGGTAAATGCTATGTGCATAGTTGTTACATTGTATCATTTAGAGAATAATAAGAAAAATGTCTATGCATATTCAGTATAGATGCAGTTTTCTTAAGTAATATTTTGGATCTGTGATTGGCAGAATCCGTGGATGCAGCACTGGCAGATAAGGAGAGTGAACTATATTTTAAAGAAAATGAATTAATGTAGCAGGGAATTTTTAAGTAAATGAATGGAGGTGGTTCAGGGTTAGCTATTCCCTGTGCAATGTGGGCTCTGTCTTTCCATCTCCAAGACCATCCCTGAAGCAAAGGGTGCAGGGTTTGCTGGTCACCACTGCTGCTCCTCACCCCACTGCAGCCCTAGAGGAGTTTGAGGGTGCTCCCAGGGAGTGCAGCCCTCCTGTCCTGAACTCTCATTGCCTTCCAATCTCTCAGACTCTTCTTTTTCCACCCCTTGAAATTGCTCTCTGGTCCCCAGCACAGATGATGTTAAAAATACCCACCTGTCCCCATTTGCAGACCCCAGTTCCTGGAGCCCTGGGGCCTTCCCTGGTGGTGACTCAGCAGCTGGCTCAGGAAATGCGACTGTCAGGATGCATTTGGCTTCCATGACATTGACAGGCTGGGTGGAGAGGGCTCTGCATGGCCCCAGGAGCCAGATCCTCCTAATGGCATCCTGCAGGGGGATCCCAGGATGAGGCTGGGAAGCAAAGCAATGTGTGAGGAAGGTTGTGGGGAATCTGCTGCCCTGCACACTCCGAGGTCTGACCTCGTCTCCCCTTGTGCCTCCCTTCCTCTCTGTACCCCCTACCCCAGGAGCCAGCTGCTCCCTTCTTTCTCTCCATTTGCCCTGGTCCTCTGCCTTTTCATGAACCCAAAACAATCTTTCCAGAGATCTCCTGGAATGAGGTCATTCTCCTCACTCAACCCCAAGGTCACCTTGCAGGGAAGGCTTTTCTAATAATTTAAATGTGTGATGGGACTGTGACAAGTGTATGAAAGGAAATAATACAAGGAAGAGGAGTGGGATGCCAAGAAGGGACTTGAAACCTAAATTTGGGGTCAACATATTCAAACAAAAACTTAAACAAGTGATAGAATAAGCCATATGCGTTTCTGGAAGAATGGCAAGTGCAAAGGCCCTGGGGCAGGAGGGTGGCTGGCAGTCTGAGGACCAGCAGGGAGGCAAGTGCGTTACAGCTTGTGACCAAGGCAGAAAGTAGCAGACATGAAGCCCAAAATAGCATGGGGAGCCAGACTGTCACAGTTGAGGCCTTGCCAAGGACTTTTAGTGGGAGCTACAGTCAGCATACATCTTGAAATGACAATGACAGTTCCTCTGTGGTTATTAGAGGTGGGAGGGCAAGGGGAAAATTGGGAGGCCAGCTGGAGATGATTAGGAGCTCACTGGGAAGGAGGAGGAGTATCACAAACTGAGGAATGGTCAGTGAAGGAGTGAGCGGCTGGAAGGAGCCAGCGTATCCAGTGAACTGAAAACAGATGGCTGAGGGGCTGGGAGATGGGGCCCGCAGGGGTAGGCAGGGGCCACTCTCCTGGTCCTGTGGCCTCCATGCTGGGGCTGCGGGTGGGCTCCCCTGGGTTGGGCCCTGTGGGTGGCAGGGTGAGACCCACATGGCCCCTGCACATTTTTCTGGTCAGACCACTGGAAAGTTCGGGTCCAAATGACTTTCCTCCTCCTAAACACAGAGCCTCTGGAGCCCGAACCAGTCGCACAGTGATTTAATTTCCCACCACAGAAAGCCCACCGCCCTGCATTTGCTTTGATTTCTCATTCCCCTCATCCAACCGCTGCTGAGCTGTTACTTTGTGCTGGAGCCATGATTCAGCTCTCCACCCAGCCTCAAACCGACTTCCACCCTGGTACGGGCAGACCTAACCCGAAACATTCTTCATAAGTCTCATTTAGCTCAGTGGCGGCGCAGCATTTCTGCTGGAGTCTGCCAGCCAGGATGGCTTTGATCTTGGCTGAGGCCGTTTGCCTTCAGAATCCCTAATGTGCTGATGGCCCAGAGGCCCCAGAGGCTGCATCGGTTTCCTCCCTCACTCCTGGGCCGGACCCCTTGCTGCTCCTGGGCCTCATGGGCCTGCCTGGGGAAGGCCTGGAGGCCCCGGAAGCCCTGGAGGGCTGGGGCAGAGGAGGGACTGGACACAGCCCTGCAGCCCCCAGCTGTGTGAAGGTGGGAGCCAGCACTGGCCCCAGGGAGAAGGAAGTGCCCAGGTGGTAGCCAGGCCAGGGCCAGTGGCTTGGTCACACATTGCCTCGCCTCACCTCGCCTGCGCTGGCTGCTCATCCTGCCTCGGGGTGGGCTGAGGATCCTGGGGTGACTTGAGTGATCTCGCTCTCAGGCTTTTTCTGGAACACGCCTAATAAAGATGAATGAGCTGCCTGCTCCGGTGCTGGCGCTGGGAATCGTTGGGAACAGAGCTCTTTTCCACTGTTCTGTGAATCGCGGAGAGTATTAAATTATCTTAATCTGAAAATTAAAAAAAGTCCGAAGACTGCGCCAGTCTTCCGGAGAGGGAGTCGGGCCGAGGAGTGAAGGAACATTCCAGAACCTTCTGTGCTCCCAGCCTGGTGTCCCCCTGCCGCCTGAGGGATGGATGCTCCTCAGAATGAATCTGAGCACCATCAGAACAGCAGGCCGGGTCCTGTTCATGGCGGAGCTGAGCAGCAGCGTTCCCAGGAGGGAGCGCTGAGTCAGGAGCAGCTGGCAGGCACGGGCGGACAGGTACCCGAGTCTGGGGCAGTGTGGCACAGTGGTCCCCAGGGTGGGCTCGGTCTGGAGATCCTGACCCCGAAGTCCAGCCCTGCAGCCACAAGGGCTGTGAGCTCGGCAAAGCTCGGAACCTTGGCGGGGTTGTGCTGCTCCCCTTTGGGGGGCTATGAGAGGAAGACTGTCCCTGTAATGGGTTTAGCCAGTGAGGCGCCGAGAAGGCAGGACACTCGCCTGTGGTTACACAGCAAGGTGTACGGCAGAGGTGGGATCTGAATCCAGGCAGTTGGACCTCAGGGCCTATGTTTGACAGCCTCACTAAGCATACGTGGGCCGGCACCTCGCCACCTAGTTCTTGTAATGTCAAAGGGTACTAGTTACATCGCACTTTCCTCATTTGTAAAAATGAAAACAATTCCTAACTCCCAAGTATTATGGCTGAGAATGAAGGGACAGGGTGTTTATATGGCCAGGGCTTGTCGCTGCTTAACGGTAGTTTTGGTAGTTGTGATGGTGGCTCCTGCCTACCAAGAGCCTCTTAGGTGCTGTTCTGGCTAAGTCACGTCCCTCCTAAGCTGGCGCTCTGAAGCCCTGGCCCCAAGTGAGTGTGCTACAGGTAGGTGGAGGGCACTGAGGTGAAACGAGGTCACGGTGTGGGGCCGAATCCAATAGGATCACTCTCCCAATAAGAAGGGGAAGAGAGCCAGAGCTCGTGCACTCTCTTTCATGCCCAGGAAATCTCACTTGGGACGCAGCAGGCAGACAGCCAGTCTCTCCCAAGCCAGGAAGGAGCTCACCAGAAGCCAAACTACCTGACACCTCAGTCGGACTTCCCAGTCTCCAGAACCGTAAGGAGCCCATGTCTTTGCTTAAGCCACTGGTTTGCAAGGTTTTGTTCCTCAGCCTGAGCTAAGACGCATGCCATCCTCTGTATGGACACTTGCTCTCATCTAGCGTGGCCCACACTCAGGTGCAGTGTGCTGAGAGCCCAGCTCAGGGTTCCCCTGCAGCTTTCTCATTTCATCTGCACTGCGGGGCGGCATGGTAGGGGTGCTGGCTCTGTCACAGACAGCTGAGTGAGGTAGAAATATTCCAGGCAGTCAGACAGGGCTGAGCCCTTCAGAGAGTGAATGCAAAAGATGAAAACACATCACAGCTATGGCTAGAGGTGCGTCTGTTGGAGGCCAGGCCTCAAGATAAAGACAGAATGACCAGGCTCACCTGCTTCTCCAAGGGATAAGTGGTAACACCTGGCCAATAAAATCTAGATAGAAGTCCCCAGGTGGGTGACCAAGACCCCCCAGACCCATCCCTTCCTAAAAATGTTCTTTGTTCTTTCCATGTACCCTTGCTACATGACCTGCTTCCCCATTGGATCAATATTACCTAAGCGGCGATACTCATAATCTCATTGGTTGATCATAGCTTTAACCCATGTGGTACCCACCTTGTGATTTTGCTCTATAAAACTTCCCCTGTGAAGTGGGGTCCACGGCAACCCACTCGGGCCCCCTCCTGCCTCTCAGGAGCTATCCTCTCAATAAATATTTCCTGCTCTTAACCTCCATTGTTCCTTAAAATTCATTCTTCAGTTTGGGGGAACACAAACTGGTGTATCTGACATCTAGCAGGTTGGGAGTTGTAATATTTCCCCTGTATCATTTGGAGGTCCTGTGTCAGCTCTATTCTCCCGACTGAAGACCCTTAACAACCTCAGGAAGAGCAGGGCTCCCCTTGCCCTTCTCTGCCCCCCATAGCCTCCCTCTCTGGGAATAGAGGGGCCTGGGCTGCAGAAAGGGTGTAGCCTCTCCCTTCCCTAAGGCCGTTTGAGCCCTGGGGCCCTACGGGAAGGTGCTGTCCCCCAACTGCCACCCCCGGGCAGCTTCCCAGAAGGCCTTTGGTGACCAGAAGCCACCAGGGTCACCCGTGGGAGGACCCTCTGGTTTCCTGCAGAACAGGAATGAGCACAGGGCAGGGCTGGTGCTGCCCCTCACAAGCAGTGCCATCCAGCGTGGCCCCCAGGTCACTGCAGGTCCCCCTCGCCCCTTCCTGCCCCACCTGCCTTCCTCAGGTGGAACCAGGGAAAGGCCTGTCGGGCCTGCTCAGGAGTCTGTTGGTCTTTCTGCTCCTGCTGTGCAGAAGCTCCTGGCCCGCCTGGCTCCCTTCCGCAGCCTGAGCCAAGGTTAACCATGAGGGATGAGGAAGTGTTTTCTCAGGGAAACACTTTTTATGCCTCTCTGCTGCACAACCTTGGGTAATGTGAAGAATTCACACAAGGACAGCGTTTGACCCAGTTCCTGGTGCTGTTTCTCCACATGGAGATAACTGTGTGTGTCCTGTTTGGTGACGCACTTTATAAACAGTGAAACTAAGATTGAGAGAGGTTTCAGAGACGGGGTCTTTCAGGGGAGCCTGCTGAGGTGTGTGCATGGAGATGCTGTTCAGTTTTAAGAACTGGTACCTAGCCAGGTGTGGTGGCACATTCCTGTAATCCCAGCACTTTGGGAGGCTGAGGCAGGAGGATCGCAAGTTCAAGCCCAGCTGGACAATTTAGTGAGACCCTGTCTCAAATTTTAAAAGGGCTGGGGATGTAGGGCAGTAGGAAAGCCCTGGGTTCAATCCTGTACTGCAAAGAGAGGGGGGTGGGAGGAGGAGAAGAGGAGGGAAACAAAGGAGGAGGGTGGGGAGGTCTAGAACTACTAGAACTAGAACTGGAATTCGATCCCCAAGATGGACATGTGGTCACACAGCACGGCTACTGTCACCCGACTATCCAGAGCCAGCCAGTGGGTGACCCGTACTCCCCAAATGTTGACTTTCTTTTTTGTTGGTACCGGGGATCGAACTCAGGCAGGTGCTGTGCTGCTGAGCTACATCCCTGGCCTGCAAATGTTGACTAAGAAAACTTACTTCACTCCCTCGAAGAGGGTCGGTGTTCTGCCTAATGGATCTATGGAGTGTGTGTGAGGACAGCCCATTCCTCCGCCCTGGTGGGAAAGAGGGTCAGGACAACTCTGCTGTGTGGAGCTGCCCTGTGCATTGTGGGACATCTACAGCACCCTGACCTCTGCCCACTAGAGGGCAGTAGCACCCGTGGTCCTGACCACCAGGTGTCTGCAGATGGTGCGGAACTCAAGGCTGGGAGGTGCGGGTGCTGCCACCCCCCTGCGTTGGGAAGCAATCTCAGGCCCCTCTGCTGAGTGGCCGGCCCCTCTTCTCATCCCGCCACTTCTGAGGTATGTTAGGGTGCCCCCAGCTTGGGCTGTGATGAACAAGGCTACCCCACAGCCTTCGAGGGGGCACAGCACGCATTCCTACCTCACCGGTGCTTGGCAGTGGCCTGCGGGGCTTACGGTGCCCAGGTGCCCCCGGCTTGTGCTCTGTCCCTCTGCCACCTGGTTTTCCGGAGTGGTTGGACCAGGTCTACTCTTGCAGCCACATCCAAGAGTTCCAGTTGCTCTGCATCTTTGGGAGGCCTGGATTCCCCCTGCTGGGCATCTAGAGGTTGGGCCTGACTCCTCCTTTGGGCGTCCCACCGCCTGAGTGGCCTGTGAGTCCCACACAGAAGACACCAGTGCTGCGTGGACAGTGGCATGGCGTCTGGCCGGTTGCCCTGATATCCTGCGATCCCAGTCTCAGCTCCTGGTTTTGGTCACAGAGAGGCAGTCACCCCTTGGGGGCTGCTGCCCCCATGTTGGTGACCAGGCCCCCACCCCACCATAGCAGGTCCTGGGCTCGGGGACAAGGCCACATCCCCTCTTTCTTGGTGCACTGCATTTCCTGCTATGGTTGTCAGAGCCGAATGTCATAGCTGTGACTCAAAGGGTACCAACCTTGTTTCCAGCTTTGTCATCGACCAGACCTGTCAATCAGACGAGAACCCATTCTCCTTTTAGGCTGAGCCGGTGGGTGTTTTGCAGCAGCAGGGCTCCTCCCTTGTCATGGACAGGTTTGCCTGCTCTCCCTGTGCTGCATCCCTCAGAGGATAAGCGTGTTGATGGCAGACACAATGTCTTCCCTGGCTTTTTTTCCCCCAGTATTGGGGATTGAACCCAGGGGCTTCGTACTGACCCACATTCCCAGCCCTTTTTACGTCTTTTCTTTTGAGATAGGGCCTCGCTAAGTTGCTAAGTTTCCCAGGCTGGGCTTGAATTTGAGGTCCTCCTGCCTCAGCCTCCTGTGGTCCTGTGCTGGGACCACAGGCATGCACCATCACACCTGGCTCTCCCTGACTTTTGGTAAGCACAGATTCCACCGTGATGTGGTCCTCACTGTCGTCATCATTGTGGTTTGAACCGTCTCCATGTTGTGGTCTGTAGTGGTTTATACAGTTAGCCTCTCGACACGTGTGACCTCACTTGTTCCTCCCAGTTGCGCTGGAAATGTGGCAGGGCAGTGACTGTTCCTCTTCTGACAAGGAGCTGAGAAATGAAGGACGGTCGTAAATCGAGACCCAGCCCCAGGACAGTACTAGTGCAGCGGAACCAGGTCCACCTGCCTGCGTTCATTTGGACGCTATGTAGACAGCGCTCATTCAAACCGCGGACTCGGACCTGCAGAACACAGACACAAGCGTGAACCTGCAACCCCAGCTATGCAGGAGGCTGCAGTGGAAGGATCATGCTCTTGAGGCCACTTAGCAAGAACTTGTCTCAAACTAAAAAAAGAGAAAGGGGAGGGGAGATAGCTTAGTGCTCCCTGGGTTAACCCCTGGTACTGTAAAACAACAATAGCAAATATGGATTTCCCCTTACAGTTGAATTTAACCTCTCATTCTGCACAAAGATGGAAATTTGAGTCAAGTCGACAGGGCCATTTCCAGGCCTTGGTCCTATGGGTTTTAGATTCCTTCATTCCCATCTCGGGGCCCCCACGTTTGGAGGGCCGTGTGCTGGGTGGGGACAGAAGGAGCAGATTCCGACCCCATGCCGGGTCCAGCGCTCAGTGCCTGGCTGCTTCTCGCTGGTGTCTGGCTAATGCACCTGGCTTCACCATCCCATGAGCTCTTTCGGGGCTACTCACCCATTTTCTGCCATTTCTGTGTCTTTTTTTAGGGCTTGGGAAATTTCCAGATGCCCCCAGGGCCTTGCTGTGGACAGAGATGGGAGCCTCCTGGTCCCCTGGTGCCACCACAGTGGTGGGGAGAAAATCTCCAGGACCTTGTGGCCACCTTGTAGTTATCCTTGTGACCATCTCCTTAAATTTACTGTGATGGTGTAAATGTCCCCTCTAAAACTCATGTGCAAATTTGATCCCTGCCAGGTGTGGTAGTATACACCTGAATCCCAGCACTTGGGGAAGCTGAGGCAGGAGGATTTCAAGTTCAAGTGCCATCTGGGCAACTTAGTGAGACCCTGTGTCAAAATAAAAATTTATTAGGGCCAGGGATTTAGCTCAGTGGTTCCGCCGCCTGCCTTGCAAGCGCAAGGTCCCGAGTTCAATCCCCAGTACCAAAAAAAATTAAAAAATAAAATAAATTTAAAAAAATAAAAATTTATTTTAAAGGGCAGAGGCTGTAGCTCAGTGCAAAGGCCCCGGTAGTCTCCAGCACCACCAAACAAAACCCCACTGTGAGATGTGAGACAGGACCAGGAGATGTGGTGGTGAGGCCTTGGCCCTGGAGAACAGAGTAGCCCATTGGTCAGCTCATACGCTCCTGGGTCCACGGGTTCTCCTGAGAGAGGGTCTGTCCCAGAAGCCAGTGTGGCTCTGTGTCTCGGACGTGTCCCTCTCGCTGTGTACTGCCCTGTGCCCTGCCCCTGCCAGCACTAGGTCCTCCCCGACACGGCGCTTGGCCTTGGAGCTCCCGGGCTTAGAACCACGGGCCCAGTCAGCCTCTGTTCTGTATGGATTTCCTGCCTGTGGCGGCATCAGATACATCAGATACATCTGCTGGGGCTGCGTCCGCTCCAGGTCTGGGTCAAGGGAGGGAGGGGATGAGGGGCCCCTTTTAGGGACCAGCTTGTTCCTGCTCTGCCCCTCAGGCACCCGGCCATGTTGTCGCACTCTTAGAGAAGACTTCACTCTGTCACACGGTTCCTGAAAGGCTTGGTTTTCCTCAGATGAAGAACACATCTTAAGATCACCGTGCCTGTGTCGTGTCCGTGTGTGTTACCTGCCCTTCCTCCTGACTGGTCACCCTGGCTGAGCTGCTAAAGCCTGCATCTGAGGGCGTCCCCTGGCTCCTTTGGGGCTGCAGGTCTAGCTTGTCCTCCAAAGAGGGTGGCACTTACCAGAAATGACAGGACCCAGGTGTCAGCAGCCGTAACCCCCAGCCTGTAGTGATGGTGCTGAGCCATGTGTGGAGCAAGCTCTGGACCCCACCTGGAGGTCCCATGCAGCTGCAGGGGAAGACTGTGCCTGCCCTTAGTCTAGGTCACATATGGGGCGTAACCAGGGGACAGGGTGGAGCCTGCTGCCACACTCTGCCATGTCCACACCAGGCACAACCACACAGAGGTGGGCATCAGCCCACAGGCTCAGGGCCAGCCCCTCCCAGCACCCCACCTGACTTTGCTGAACACCTAGGACAGATTTGGAAAATGAGACATGTTCTCCTCGGTCCCTGCAGGGAGCAGGTGAAAACAGTGTCCTCAGGCCGAAATTGCCGCTCACCCTTGGTTCACAGCCCTGGGGCCAGGGACTTCAGGAGTTGCACCTGGGACTGGGGTGCCCGGGCTCGGAGGCCCTGCTGCACGGGACTGTGCACGAGACTGTGCTGGGCCCGGTCAGGCTTTGAACTCACCTGGAAGGGCTGGGTGGGATTCCAGAGAGCTGGGATGGAGCCTAAACTTCTCCCAGCCTGAGGGTCTGCACACAAATCAGGGACTGACCCTCCCTTGCCCATTGCCACAATCGGCCCCTCAGGGCCCGTTTGGGCCAGCTTCCCTGTGGGCTTCGGGAAGGGGACTTCCGAAGAGGGTGAAACACTGAGCCTGCAGCCCTCAGTCCCCACCCTTCAGGAGCCCACTGGTGGGCAGGGGTGGGAGCTGGGGAGACAACTTGCAATCAGAGGCAGAGTGGCTTCCCTGGGGCAGAGGGAGCGCGGGCCTTAGAACAGGCCCTGCTGTGCAGATGCGCTGGAGAAACTGCACCCGGCTCAAGGCTGGAAGAGAGAGGGTGGGAGGTCAGGCTGGGGGGCGGGGGCCAGGCAAGGCCACTCAGCCCGGAGGGCATCTGGGCCTCAGCACATCCCAACAAGATCCTGAGCCGGCTGACGGCAGCAGAGGCGGAAGGACTCGTCCAGAGGTGGCTGCAAGGAACCAGGCAGAAGCAGAGGGCAGCCCAGGAGCAGCATGGCTGGGAGAAGGAGCCAGAGAAATAACCAGGAGCCGATGAGGCCAGGGGCTCAGACACTGATTGGGAGGAGCAAGATGGAGGCGCATCTGGGCACTGCTCCGGGCTCAACACCCAAGTGCCTGGCGTGAGGTAGACACTGAAAATAAGTGTTGGGTGGCCCCAATTGAGTGAATGATCTTAGTTCTAAGCACTGCCTTGTTGTGAAGAACAGATAAAATATTCACATAAAAGTACTGGAAACTCGTATGAATTCACAAAGTGGTTCAGCTACTGAAAAATGTTACCAAAATAGTGATGCCTACATATCTTTCGGGCCGGAGACAGTCTGTGTAAGCATATGGGAGGTAGTAGGGCAGCTTCACAATCATCTGAAACCCAGGCTCTTTTATCTCTTTCTCTACCATCTTCCATACGTGGTTTCTGTCTCATGGCCCAATAGAGCTGCTCAGTTCCTGCTACCACATCCGCATCCCACCCATCTCCATTGTGTCTATTTGCCAGACAGCAGTAAAGAAAAACATGCACTTCCTTTTAAGGACACAATCCAAGGCTGTACACATAACTTCTGATCACATACTCTGGCCCAGTACTGGGTTACAAGACCACACTCAGCTGCAGGAGAGACTTTAAGTGGCAGTCTTCATGTGAGCAATGATAAGCTGAGGGATCTACCTCTACAGGGAGAGGGGACTATGGAGACCGGAAGCAAACAGCCTGCCACCATTCCCATCTAGAGCTATCTGACTAAAGGTGATCTAAGTAATAGGACTTTGCTTTTATTTCATGATGAGGAGTCTGAAGCGAATGTTCCTAACATAACAGCAGCTCACTTCTGCCTGGGCCTTCTCCTCAGGATCTCAAAAGAGTTGCCACAGCTCCAGCTCTCATTCCTTCCTACCACTGCATCCAGAACCAGCTTTCTTAACCTCAGCACTGTGGGCATTCAGGGTTGGATAATATTTTTAAGGGCCTACCTATGCACTGTAGGATATTTAGCAATATCCATCCTGGCCTCCACTCACTAGATAACTCCCCAAGGTTGTGATGACCACAAATGTCTCCAGATATTGCCAAATGTTTCCTGGAGGACAAAATTGTCCCCCATTGAGAAACACTGGCCTAAGGTAGGGAGAAGGGAAGGCAGTGTTCTCTGGGCGCAGCTTCCTCTGAGAGACAAGTCCCCCCCCCGGGGGGGGGGTTAACCCGGAAGTGCTTGCCTGTTGGGGGAGCCTGTCTTGCCGGGTGTTTTCTGCTGACCTTTGTCAGGCTCTTTGTGGAGGGTTTTACCACACAGACATAACGATCGACTCTGTGGGGAGAGACTATCTTTATCCCTGGCCAGAGAGGAGGACTTTATGGCTAAGAAAAGTTATGTCACAAACCTGGCTCACAGCTCAGGTACAGAGCTGGGTGCTGCGCCTGACTCCAAGGCCCCCAAGGCCTCTCAGGGCCCATGAGGAGAAAGAAACCAGCGGCAAATGCGGGATCCCCAGATCAGTCCAGCCCCATTGTTTCAGGGAGCACAGAAAGCCTGGAAGGGCACAGGAACAATCCCGAGTAATCCAGAAGCCGCGCTGAGGCTGAGGACGCTCTAAGCCTGTGGCTGAGGCTGAAGTAGGTGGTCACCTGTGAGGGTCGGGTGGAGAGATGGTCAGATGCCCTCAGGACCTCTCCGTGCCCAGAAGGCCACTGGCTGCTGAGCCCCAGACTTCCTGGTGCCTCACTCTGGAAGGCACTGCTTCTCAGGGGCCGCCACCTGGCTGGCCTTCACTCTGCTGCGTCTTCCAAAGAGGCTGGAGGTACCGAGGGTATTTCCCAGGGTGGGAAGGCGAGTTTGGTCCTCCCACTGAGGTGAGAGCGTAAGGTCCAGGCGCCCTCCTGCTCCCTGAGTCTGTACTGCACTGTAGTGGCTGTCAGCTCCAGGAGTCTGGGGCGCTTTGCAGGGGCCAGGGCACCCTGACTGCAGGATCCAGCTGCTGCTGCTGCTGCTATTCCTGAAGCTCCAGCCCAGAGGCTGCTCCTGGGGACCCAGTGGGTCTTATAAGCACCGTACTCCAACTAAGGGGGGCACCTGTGTCCTCCCCAGCCTCAGGCCATGGAGGTTTGGCTGGAGCTGGCTCTTCCCAGTCACCCATCCAGGCAGAGGATTTGGTCAGGAGCCCAAGCAAGGACAAGGCGACTCGGAGGAGTCTTCAGGTCCTCCAAGCCTCAGTGTCTTCACACTGACCTTGCAGGCAGGCGGAGGGAAGGGAGGGTGCGGTTATGCTCTTGCTTTATGGGTTTCATTTGCATTTCCCTGATAAGCAATGAAACAGCCCTTCCTCAGATGTTTATAGCTGTTCTGGATAGCTTCTTTGTGGAGTGCTTGTTCCAAGAACGTTTTATACCCTTTATTTGCATAAATTATATTCTGTTCCGATGGTGAGTCCGGCCCTCTCCTCCGGGAGTTTGCTCTTCCTTTCGGCTCCAAGCTCAGGAGTCTTCAGGAGCCCAGTTAGGCACATTTTACTGCTTTGTCTTCAACTCCAGAAGTGACCACAAGCAAGGGCCTGGTTAAAGCAGGAGGAGGAGGGAAGGAAAATACAACCTTGCCCTCCCAGGTGCAAGGGTCTGTTGGAAATTCAGAGCCTAAGCTGTCAGAGATCAGGGCTCAGCAGAGCTCAGCAGGTGAGTCCAGTGTGGGCCCCAGGTGAGGGGACGTGAACTTGGCCTTGCTGCCTTGTCAGCGTGGGTGTCGAAGTCAGTGGCGATGCTCACCTCACTTTCCCCAGCTCCCTGCTCCGGACACTGAAGTCCTCCATGTGGTTATAAAATGTCCAAGTCCAAGGGAAAAAGTCAAACAGCGAGTGTGGAGAGTGAATCTGGCTGAGGGAGGGAAATTAATCAGTGATGGCAGACAGCATCTGGCAGATTCTGAAATAGGATGCTGTGTGTGCTCAAGCGCGCGCGCGCGCGCGCGCGTGTGTGTGTGTGTGTGTGTGTCAGCGAGAAAGAGAGAGAGAGAGAGGTGACTGAGGGCTGTGATTAACACCTGAGGCTTTTACGAGCTGCATAAACCTAGCCACTGTCACCTCCCTAGAGAGGAGACAGGGACCTCCACTCAGCCCACCAAGTAGCTCTTGATTCTCATCACAGAAAAAGTGTAAGACCGAGGGCCTTACCAAACGCTCCGAGGAGCTGACTGCAGCAAAGAACACCCGGGAAGGAACACACCGGACAAGTTGGAAAGTAAAACAGACCTTTATTAGTCTGGCCAGACGGCACTCCCAGAGCAAAATAGCTTAGAGAGGCAACTAGCCCAGAGTCCGAGGCTGTTTTTATGGGGGGTTGCAGGGGAAGTTAACAGGCGAAATTTACAGAAGAGGAACAAAGGTTAGTGGTCAGCTGACACGTACTGATGGTCAGCAGATGTTTGTAGATTGTTCTATAGATAGCGGTGTCTGGAACATCAGTTCTTGAACAAAGAGTTGAGTAATTTACTTTGGGACCTCATGGCTGATACAGATCTTATCTACTGTCCGGGAACTAACAAGCATCTTTATCTATTTACTCACATTCAATCACAGTTGGGGCTAGGGGAGTTTTATGATTACAGAGTTATGCAGTCCCACAAAAGAATTTCCAGGTGCATGGGAGGCTTAGCCAGATTTAGCAGGCAGAGTTAGAACATAAGGGAGGCTGGGGTTCAGTGGCCGCTCAGGAAAGCTCGAGGCTAGCTTTTGTGGATTAGCTTTGTGGGTTTTGTGAGGTGGGCCAGGGGCTGGTGGGTCATTGTCCTCAGTTCTGGTTACCAGAGCTCTGGAGGAATCCTCATAGCCTGAGGGGCATTTGTTTCCCGGGAGGTGACTGTCTTCAGCAGGTGATTGCTCCTGTTTGGGGGATGGGGACCTCAGGGGTGCTCTGCAAGGCTCTGCCTTTCCTGGAACCCAGGTGACTGGGGGTGTGGAGACTTCTAGGCCTCCCTCCAGGGTGTCTGAAACCGGATGTTGTGAACACTGGCTAGTGAGTGTCCCTGCAAGTCCTGAAAATGACTTTAGCTGCTCTTATCCTGGTGTCCTCCGTCTTGAAGGGGGATGAGATAGGCTGAGTAAATTTTGAGCAAATAAACCTTGTTTTGGCAGCTTTTCCTGAAGTATTAACATTCCTATGTGCAGGGCTGAGCAAGGACCTGACCAAACCCCAAATTTTAAAATAATAAAGGAGACAAAAAAATGAGTTTGTCTCTTTTCTACATGTTTATTAATTTTATCCTACCTTAGGCAGCCTGTGATCCATTCTTGAAGACAGTTAATGCAAGAAAGGAAAGAAGAAAGAGAGAAAAAGTTTAGCAATATTAAACTAATTTAGACTAATTTGAATCTTTGTTGGATTATTTTGGGTAACATGCCAAAAAAAGAACTCATTCATAATACATTCAAAACCTCTTTTCCTTTTTTATTAGGTACCAGGGATCAAACTCTGGTCCTTGCACTTGTGCAGCAGGCAGTGAAACCACTGAGCTAAATCCCCGGCTCAAAACCTCTTTTTAAATGTCCTTTCCCCAGGCCAGGCGTGGTGGTGCAGACCTGTAATTCCGGCACTTGGGAGGCTGAGGCAAGAGGATCTCGATGAGTTTGAGGCCAGCTTGTGCTACATATCAAGACCCTGTCTCACTCCCCCCAAAAGTCTTTCCCAGTTCTTCCTTCATTACACACTAGTGCCATGAAGTGATGTTTTCCTCTTCTTTCACACACAAAGAAGGTGAAACATTGATCTGTCAACCTTCATGTGCTCTTTAACTTTTTACCCATTCCCTGTTATTTTTCTCACTTTTTATCTAATCATCTCCCCCTCATAATTCCCTCCTTTCTACTTAACTCCCACTCGTCCCTCCCCATCTCCTGGTCCTTATTAATGGCCCTCGTCAGCAAGGACAAGGTGGAGGAATCTTGTAGCCAAAACGGTCCTCAAGGTTAGAAAGAACTTGTCTTGTGGCCCATGCCTGTAATCCCAGCACTCTGAGAAGCTGAGGCAGGAATATCACAAGTTTGAGTCCAGCCTGGGCAACTTAGTGAGACCCGCTTTTTTTTTGTTTGTTTGTTTTTTTGGTACCGGAGATCGAACTCGGGTCCTTGTGCTTGCACAGCAGGCGGTGAAACCACTGAGCTAAATCCCCAGCCCAGTGAGGGCCTGTTTTAAAATAAGAAGTAAGAAAAGGCCTGGGGATGCAGCTCAATGCTCAGACCCTGGGTTCAGTCCCAAGGGGGTGGAGAGAAAAGGCCAAGCCAACTGAATTCTTCTCAAGTCTGTCTAACTCAGCTGGTGCCACTCCTGGCTCTGGGCCCATACAAGTTCGTATGTTTTTGAGCTTGTTTTTAAAAAAGGAAAATAAGTGATATTTGGGTGTGTGGGAGGGTAGGTCTCTCTTACTTTAATCTTGCAAATAAGCACATTTGGTCCCTGATTGCCATGGCGACTCATATTTGAGGTTTCTCCTTGCTGAGGACTGACTGGGGGACAGGGGCTCTGAGGAGGTAAGGGTCCCGAAGGCCATCTGGGTTTGATGATTTGGGGGAGCGCTCAGCATACTGCAGCATTCATGGTGGTGAGTCACTGCCGTGAAAGGGTACAGGGCAAAATCAGCAAGGGGCAAAGCCTGGCAAGTTTGAGGCGAGTCTGCAATAAACAGGGTGGGCACCGGGCCACAGAGCCCATGTCCAGTGGCGTCACACAGGGCACCTGTTTCGTCCCCAGCAAGAGCTGGGGCAACACTTGTGACCTGTCATCTACCGGAGAGGCTCTCAGTGCCCTGGGTTTTCCTCAGGACTGTTCGGGTTGGCACCTTCTGCCTGGTAGGTGGCACGATTCCCGGAAGGCAGGCAGTATCCTCTGGGCAAACAGCTCCAGGGCTGGGAAGCATTGGAGCCCTGGAGTCTAGGAGCCCAGGAGCCCAGGACCCACCTTCCAGGTCTGGTACACCCAGCCCGTAAGCGGCCTTTCCAAGGACAGCGGCAGCCTGCATGGCATTACAGTACTGACCCAGCTCCATGCAGCCCGGACATGGAGTGTGCGACATCACAAAGCACGACATTCTCATCAGGCCATGCTGCCTCCCAACACCACCATTGTTTCCGTATTTAGCTATCAGTCAACATTTACAGAGGCTTTTCTATGGGCCAGGCCTTGTTCTGAGTGGTTTTCCTACATCAGCTCATTGAAGCCTCACCCTGTGAGATCTTGTGTTGCTGTTATTACCCATTTTACATGGGTTACGTGAGGAAACTGAGCACAGAGATACTGAAAAATGCACATGAGGTCATAATAATCCTGGCCACTTGCTGGTATTAGGTCCAGACAGTGTTGAGCTCTGTGAGATCCTTATGATATCTTTATAGAGCAGGTCTGCAGCAGCTCCTGATGAGTAGAAGGGATTTGGGGAAGATGGTCTGATGGGAAAGGGGCTTGAGATTTGTATAGTTCTTTTTGGTGGGGGACAGGGTCCTACTATGTGGTTTGGGCTGACCTTGAACTCACAATGTATCTAGGGTGGCCTTGAACTCACAGCCATCCTCCTGCCTCAGCCTCCCAAGTGCTGGGATTACAGGCCTGTGCCACCACACCCCCCTGAATTGTATAGTTCTTTACCTAAGAGTAAGGAAGTCCAATTGTCCTAATTAGAGAAGGGGGATGGTGCCACTGGAGGAGTGACTGTCATTTCCATCCCCACTTCACAGCTGAGGCTCCGGGAGTATCACAACACATCCAGGCCACAGAGCACTCGGGCAGCTCCGTCTCCTCAGGCATGCTCCTCCTGTGGTTACGTATGAGCCAGCCTGCCTCTGTAGGGCGAGGATGAACTGGAGATGAATCTTAATGGAGTAAGCCTAGTTTAAGGAGGAAATCAAAAACCCCAGGAGATGCCAGGTATGTTGGCATAATCCGAGCTACCTGTAAGGCTGAGGCAGGAGAATTGCAAGTTTGAGCCCAGCCTGGGCAACTTAGTGAGACCTTGTCTCAAATTAAATAAAAAGGGGTGGGGGTATAATTTAGTGCTCCCTGGGTTCAATCCCCTATACTGGAGCAAGCAAGAGAGAGAGACAGAGAGAGAGAGAGAGAGAGAAGCTCCAGTTCTAGGCTGATGTAGGGCTCCAGGAGTTGGGCACCAAGAGGGCCAGATGTTTCAGCAGAGGCAGTGGACAGCTTATTCACCAAGTCCAGAAACAGCCAAGCAAGGGGAACCTGCAGCCTCAGGTTTCTGAGGAGCTTGCAGTGCAAACCACCCAGTCCTGGTGGGTGGAGACGCACCCTATATAGCTTCCTCCTCTTTCTCCCTCACCCCTCTGGCTCCACCCACCAGAGGAAGGGGGTTCTGGGGAGAAGGGGCCCCTTGAGTTCTTGTCTGCAAAGGAGATGGTGTGAAACCAGCTGGGGCTGTGATATAGGGGAAGAGGTGCAACTCCCAACCTGCTAGGTATCCGAAACGCGAGATTGAGTTCTCTAAAATTGCAGAATGAATTCTAGGAACAACAGAGGTTGAGTAGGAAAAACTTATTGAGAGAAAGATAGCTTCTGTCTAAGAGAGACAGCAGGGGGACCAGTTTATACAGCAAAACTATGTGGTGAGCTGGGTACAAAATGGGATAAAACTATAAGATCCAATGGAAATTTGCAAGAGGTGGGGGCAAAACCCCGACCAACCAATAAGATTACAAGTACAGTCACCAGGGTAAGACTGATTAAATGGGGATCAAATGGGAAAACAAGTCACATACAAGGAATTTCCCATTTGGAATCAATCACTGCTATCTCTCTAGGGGAAGTAGTACCTCTTTTCCTTTTTTATAATGTTAACCAGTGAATGTGCCTTAATTGTTCTCCATGTTGGCTCCTCGCCACGTTGGCTCCTTGAGGGTGGCCCAGTCTAACTGCCTACAAGCTACCTAATGAACTGACCTATCTACAATAGCTGCAGAGGCTGAGAATTTGTCCAAGACCTGGGTGGCAAACTAACAACCTAGTGGCCAGCAAGGGAAGCAAGTTAGGAGGCCACAGGCTCGGCCCTTGGCATCGCTATGGCCTGTTACTGCTCCTGGATGCTGTATAGCCGCACGCACTGTGCCTGTCCTGAAGTGACAGTTTGGGAAACATGTTCCTCCCCCCAGAGAGAGTCCACGGCAAGTGTTGGTTGTGCAGATTCTAGACAGCGGTGCTCTGTGTTTTTATGCTAACAATGCAATGTTGTGTGGTGTAGAGCTTCTTTTCGTAGCAGACTTGATGCTCATTTAGAGGATCAGACAATCTGAAGGGGACGCTGAAGTTTTCCTGTTACATTTTCTAGTGGTTCAAAAAGAAAGTGAACACAGGAGCAGGGATTGCCCGCTGGGATTTGCAAAACACTGAAGATGCAAGATCCTTTCACCTGCAAATGTGCGCATAGTGGAGAGGTGGTTTCTGCTCTCCCTCCAAGCCCCACACCAGGCTGGGCAGCCAGCACATGGTGTGACTGGCTCCTTTTCAACACTAGGGAACTGAGGGCAGCAGGGGCCACCATGACCTTCAAGTGCAGGTCGTTATGGTTTACATCTCGGTGTCCCCACAGCTTCATGTGACCTCAGGCGGGACCTTTGGAAGGTTACTGCACTATAGGGGCATAGCAGCTGACTTGCTAGGAAGAGATGGGTCACCAGGGTGTGGATGGAAGGGCACATGACCCTCCCAGCTCTTCCCTGACACTCTCCCTCTACTTCCTGGCTGCCCTGGTGATTATGCTTGATCACCTCTGCTCTGCCCATGCCCCTCTGCCACAGCTGACAGTGGGCTGTCATTGTGATCACAGACAAACCTTTTTCCCTCCGAGCTGTGGAGGTTGGGAACTCGGTCCCGGCATGAGGAAAGTAACTAAGGCCCAGGCCTACACCTTTGGCTAGGTGACTCCAGCTCCCTACGCCCCAGTTTCTGCATCTGCAAAGTGAAAATAACCATGTTCCCCAGGACTGGTTCAATGGGACCCTTGATGGCGAACATGGGGCTCTGGAGTATCGGGAGCCAACCTCGGGTACAGCTTCTGCTGCTGCTGTCACTGTAACAATAGTCATCCCGGAGCACACAGCAGGGGAGGTTTAGCACCAGTGCAGGGAGTCTGGTCTGATGCCCATCTCTGAGGGGGACAGAGGACTTTTGCCATCAACCATTCCTTCCCCTTCCTGTTCCCCTCAGGTGAGGAACTTTCCATTCTGCCGCCTTCACACTTGGAGAAAAGCTGACTCCACCCACCTTGCTCTTGCAGTGCGCTCTGATTGGTTTACAGGATCCACTTTCTTGCTCTGTCATTGGTTCAGAAGCGAGCATGTGACTTTGAAGGTCCAATCAGGGCACATCGTTAGGATATGCCTGTGGAAAGGCGTAGTTGTGGTGGTGTGGAGGATGCTTTAGATGTGCAGCCCTGAGGGTTGGTCACAGGTAGCATCTTGAGGCCCACAGGGCACCTGGGTAAGCCTCTGGATCATCCAGCTCAAGAGCTGGCTCTTATTTGCACTTTCTGTTTGCATGAAAGAAATTTCCTATATTGATGCGCCCAGATCAAGTTGTGTTTCTTGGCTACTTGTATCTGAAAAACATGTGTCATGGCAACTTTTTTTTCTGACACTCTACCACTGAGCTACCTCCCAATCTCTCTTTATTTTTTTTATTTTGAGATGGGGTCTGACTAAATTTTCCAGGTGGGACTCAAACTTGTGACCCTCCTGCCTCAGCCTCCTGTGTTGCTGGAAATCTAGGCATGCACCCTTGTGCTTCCTTCATGATTTACTTATATTTATGAAAAAATAAAATTTCATAAGCAAATGATAAGAGAATAGCAATAGTTTGGTCTGTGTCTTGACCTCTCAGTAACCACGTAGAAGATAATGATACACAGTGCATCACGATCCACTTTTATCAGTGCCACACACTGCTTTCATTCTGCCTGGGAGAGACAGCAGCCTCTCGGGGTTCTCTGAGCTCCCGGTCTCTGTGCAGTGTCTAGGATGCCACAGATGATTCATCGTTATTTGTTGAATTCGTAGAATGGGACTGTTACCTCCTGGAACTTTCCAACTCACTGAAAAGCGAGACGCATAGCTATGAATCTAAATAAGGTGTAAGACAAGCTGTGACCACGGCCCAGCGCTAGTTCTGCAAGCGACCCACGTTGTCATAGTTAATCCGCCTTGAAGTGGCGTGTAGTGCCACTGTGAATGAATTGGGCAAATAGGTAATGAACGTGTTTGTACGGATCATCGGGGCTCTGGTAAAAGGTCCATGGGGCAGAGGGGAGTCTCTCCCAAAGGCTCAGTTGGAGTTATTAGTGAAAGTAGTGACAAGCCCTAAACAAGGTGTCCCTTGGAATACTTTCTGCTGCAGTGGAACAGAAAATTGGTTGCTAATGGGTTGCACACATGGAGTTGTTTCATGTTCCTGAACAGTGCAAGGGCAGGGGACGCTCTGGAGACACAAAGGAGGTGACTCTCCATCTGCACTCTGCCTTCCTCCACGCTTCTCTGCCCGGGAGCAAGATGGTGACAGGAGCTCCCGCTGTACCTCCTTGCAGTGTCCCCTGGGTGGGAAAGGGCAGGGGTCTCCTTCTCCCTCACTGGCCCAAGCGCCCACCCCAGAACCAGCCACCATGGCCAGCATGCTCTTCATGTGTAGAGGAGGCCAAGCGTTGGTCATCGCTTTGCTTCTGAGCGTGGCCCAGTGGCAGTTCTCCTAGACACCAGGGGCGCTGTACCCCGAGGAGCTATGTGGCTGTGGGGTACAAAGGCAGGAGCTGTACCCAGCGTAGACAGGGCAATGCGTGCAGAAGTAATAGAAACGTGTTGCTCAGGCAGTGCCTCTTTCCGAGGCAGAGCTGGCTGCTCAGTCCTCTGGGCAACCCTAGCACCTGCATAGGCCTGGTACATAGTAGGCAGGCAGCCACGTGTGAACAAATAGATTCTTGCAGTCTCCCCCATTTCCTTAGATGTCTAAGACTCGCCTCGGAGGGTGAAACTTACCTCGGGATTTACTTTGATCACCCAACATCTGAGACCCTACGCTGGGCACACAGTAGGTGCTCAGCTGTTTGGTTTCCAGTACCTTCATTCCTGTGCTGTGCACATTGGACCTCCAGAGAAGAGAGGGTCAGCGGCACTCTGTTTCCATAGAGTCAGCACCGCCCAGTCCTTAAGCAGGCAGAAAGGGGGCTGTGGTGGTCATCTCAATCATAGTGACCCCTACTGAGTGCTTACTGGGTGCTAGACTCTGTCCCAGGCAGTCTTTCAAATCTTCCAACAACCCTTCAATATGAGTAATATTCCTTCTCTTCTAGATGGGCACTGAGGTGTGGAGATGGTGATTCGCTCATTTCCTGAGAGCAGGGATTAGCAAACTATGGCCCACCATTTGTTTCTATAAATAAAGTTTTATTGGCACACAGACAGAACCTTGATGTACAGAAGGCCAAAAGCTCCTTCTCCCTGCAACAGCACAGTTGAATAACTCTAACAGAGACCATGTGACCACAAATCCTCAATTGCATCCTATCTGCCCTGTCAGAGAAAAAAATGTGCCTGGGTGGCAGAAAGTATTTGAACACATGCTTTGTCCCTGGTTAGAAATCAGCTTGGGAGAGGCCTTGTAACTCCTGGCAAGGAATTGAGGCTTGTTCTCTGGGCAAAGGATTGTCACCACAGGGGTTCCAACAGGGAAGGGACAGGATCAGATTTGCCTTTCAAGGCAGCCAGCCTAGGTGCTGAGTGGAGAAGTGCTGGGAGCAGAGGCAGGGAGAACATTTAGGAATCTGCTGAGAACATCAGAACAGGCAGAGAACCATCTGCCTGGAGTCAAAGATCTCAGGAGAGCGCTTGTCACTCTCCCTGAGAGGTTGACACCTGTCATACTGAGGGGCCTTTATTGGTGACTCACATCCTGAGCTGTGTTTCTTCTCTGAGGCATGGCTGAGGGCTGGCCACACCCCACAGGCTGGTTTTCTGGAGTTGTTCCCTTTGGAGGACACAGGTGAGCGCTTGTCTGTGGTGGGAGCTTGGCTCTGGGTTCCACTGGAAGCTGCACACACCTTCCAGGAGGCCTGAGATGACCCAGGACAGGGGCCGCGTGCTGGAGATGCTCAGCACCTTAAAGGGTTAGCGTGTCTTCTTTTTCCTCCAAAGATCTGATTTGTGTCTCAGATTTCTTTTTTTGCCCTGAAATCTCTTGAATCAGGTGCTCAGAGCAGGTGGGCAGCAGCAGCAGACAACCATCAGGAGCCCTCTCTGGGTAAAGCTGGTGCTCTGGAGGAAGCCCGCCACCCTGGCCTGCCCTGCCCTCTCCCTCACTAGTGGAGAAGCCTGCCTCCTATCGGCCATGGCACTGTGGGGTAACGGCAATGGGGCTGGCACTGGCTCCTCTCCTGTCTCCCCACCCCTCTGCCCGCTCTGGCTGTCTCTTCACACTTCATTAGCCAGCTGCTGACTAATGCTTGCTCTATGAGTCAGAGCATTTTAGTGGCAAGTGACAATTCAAGTCAAACTGCCTTAAATACAAAAGGAAAATTATTGGTTTGGATCATTGAGAACTTCAGGAGTGGATTCTGCTTCGGGTAAATCTGGATCCAGGAGCTCAAAAGGTATCATTAGAGGTCATCTCTCTGTCTCTGGGCTTGGCTGTCCGCTGTGTTGGCTTTATTCTCAGGCTGTCCCTATGCTATGGGGACACAGCTTTAAGGTCCTAGTTTATATCTGCTACCTTGGCATTCCTAACAAAAATACTAATTAAGACTCTGCTAATTAATTTATAGTAGCCATCCTGGGGTTCAGTGTCAATGGACCCAGTGGAGTCATATGACCTCCGCTAACCAATCACTGTGCCCTAGACAATGCTGCATTCTCACTGGCCAGGCCTGGGTCACATGCCCCTCCCTGGGGCTGGGAGGGGCAGCTCCATCCAACCTACAGGGACAGAGAATGGGGACAGGGTGGCTCTCCAGGGCAACTTTGGTGCCTTGGGCCAGGAGGGATATGACGGGCTGCAGAAATGACAGATGAGTGTTGTGCCTGGCACATCTGAGAAGAGAGCTATGAAAACTGTGAGCTGGACCAGCTTTCATGACACAAAAGATGGAAGTTACGTATGAGAGGACTTTTATGGACTGTTGCCTAACAAGGGAGCCCTCTGTGCAGGCTTAGGCAAGAGATGAAGGTCCGAGGGGCTGGGTGTGTGTAGGGAGCAAGGGTAGAAGGTGCCATAGAGGCTTCAGGTAGGGTTGGGGAGGAGACTTCCTTCTTCCTTTCCTTCTCTTCCCTTCTGTTGCTCTCTTTCTCTCCCCAAATTTTGAGTGCCTGTTCCATGCCAGGCATGCCACTGGGTACCAGGGACAGGGCACAGAGCTGAACAGGACAGAAAGGTTCCCGGTCTCTTAGTGTACCTGCCCTACTGAGAAGGCTAGATAACAAATAGATAGACAAGTAAATATCATTGTAGAAAGCTGGGTGTCATGGCACATGACTGTAATCCCAGTACCCCCGAGGTTGAAGCAGGAGAATCAAGTTTGAGGCAAGCCTGAGCTACACAGTGAGACACTGTCTAAAAAAAGAAAAGGGACCATCTTAGAGAGAGGAGCTGGGAAGTGTTTAAAGTGTGGCCAGCTGAGTTCACTAGTGTTAGGGTTTAGATCTCACGTTCCGAGGTGGGGTCTGGCTGGAAGGGGTGGGTCCCTGGGAGTGTGCTTGGAAGGGTGGTCTTGTCGAGGCTCTTCCCTTCTCTCTCTGCTTCCTGGCTACCCTGAGGTGAGCAGCTGAACCCAGACAAGCCATTTCTCTTTGGGGGCAGGCGGATCATGGACTGAACCTGTTGAAACTGTGAGCCAAAGTAAACCTCCTCTATATTGTGAGTGTCGGGTATTTTGTCTCAGCAAATGAGAAAGCTGACTAATACAAATAGCCCTCAGGGAGCGCTGCTCTGAGAAGGGGGACATTTGGGGAGTGAATGAGGAGAGGAGCCAGATGGGAGGGCACACTGAGCCTGGTGACTCGGAGGCCACAACACCCAGCATGGGACACGCTAGGGTCCAGGAGCAGTGCTGCCCCAGGGGCTGAGATTTGGAGCAATAGGGTGGGAGCTGGCATGGCTGCCTGTGAGCAGAGGGTGGGCAGTGAGGACCGGAGAGCCATGTGGTGGCCAGCAGAGAACGCAGGAGGAAAGATCCAGGTTCTCTTGTGCCAACTAGTGTCCCTGACTTCCAGAATGGCCCCATGAATGGACGTGGTCCCATATTACAGGTGAGGCCACTGAGGCTCAGAGAAGTAAGTGGCCCAAGGCCTGTCACCCGCAGACCCACGGGGGTACTTGTGTTTGAACTCAGGTCTTTGCAGCTCGTGAACTCTCCTCCTCCACAGAGCTGCCTCTCGCCCTGTCTTGGTGAAGACCAAAATAAACCATACTGGCCGCCTTGAGGGAGGAGCATCCAGTGATTCATTGCTCTCCTTCCCTTCCTGCCGCCCTGCTTTCCTTTCTGACTTTCCACGTTTCTGAGCTGGAACCGACGGCAGCCCTGGCAGATGGGGGTGGGGGTGGGGCGAAGGGCGGAGGCTGGGCCCACCTGGCCTCTCGAGGCAGGCAGGACCAGGCCAGATGCCCCCACCTGAGAGAGGGACCTGACGCTGGCCACATCCACTGCTTCCCACTCCTGGGGCCGAGCTGGAGTGGAGAGCAGGATGATTTTCCTAGCACATAAATGTCACTTTTACTTCATGCCTTCCTTTTTTATCAGTGCGATGGAAAGTGACTGCTATCTCCAAAGGAACCCTTCTGGCTTCCTCCTCCAAATGCCACCAGTTGGGCCCTGCACCAGGCTTAATAGTAGAGTATTTTTACAGCTCCCCCCACCCCGCATCTTTGGATGCAGACAGCATCTGAGCCTGGCATGTGAGGTTGACAGAAGACTGGTGTCGCCGCACCCATGTCCTGCATGGTGGGTGCTCTGGGGGCCCACAATGGGGGTGTGGGGCTCCCCTATTCCAAGACAGGACTCAAGGCTCCTGACCTTGTGTCGTAGTGGGTGGATTCTGTTGATTTTTCCTGCTCTCACTTCCGGAGCTAGGACCTCTAGAGCTTGGTTCCCTCACAGCCACCTCTGCCTCTGCTTTGTGACTGTTTCTTGGGGGTGAAATCACCCTCATTTTTAGGGGGGATCAAGTTACCCAGGCCTCGATCCTTGATCCACCTGGCTGATTCAGATGTGAACAAAAAACCCAAGCCAGGCCAGCGAGATTTGGTCGGGGATTTTGGTGTGAGTTACTAGAAAAGCGAAGTTTTCCTATCAGGAAGCAGCTGAATAGGTTAAGTGGGAACCAGGAGCTCTGCCTAGGGGAGAGTCTACTTGGTTAATGGGGCCAAAACAAAAGAAAGTAAAGCTGAAACTTCAGGAAGACTGAGGGAAAGGTGGGGGTTGCGTGACCAGACATGAGCACCTGGATTCAGCCATTCCTGAAGCCATTCAGTCTGGGACCCGATGATAACAGGAGTTCATAGGTTTAGCTTGATGGTGAAAGTGCTGCCTAGTGCCTATTTGGCATGGGCCTGGATGCTCAGGGCAAGAAGGAAGAGTGTGACTAAGGAAGGCATAGAACCCGCTCCTGCTCCTGTGGGAACCCCATGGGGGTTGTGTCCTAGGGACCCCAAGAAAGGCGCTCAATGTGCAAAGGACAGCGCTGGCTGCTAGGCCACGGTTGAGAGGGCAGGTCACGTTTTAAAGAAGGAGTTGTGTACACAGATTATTTCTGCATTGTGCAGTTGATGATAAGACAAGCACAAGCCACAAAGGCAAGCAG
The DNA here is from genome assembly GCF_053883595.1 of Heterocephalus glaber. NCBI lineage: Eukaryota > Metazoa > Chordata > Mammalia > Rodentia > Bathyergidae > Heterocephalus > Heterocephalus glaber. The sequence goes on along the minus strand of NW_028258410.1, from coordinate 17,797,418 downwards.
CTCTGCATGCCTAGAAAGTGTCTGGCCCACAGGTGGCTGCAGGGAAGGCTGCCCAGAGGAGGGGGCTGTTGAGCTGGGTTTTGAGGATTGAGTAAGAGTTGGCTCTGAGAGAACAGATGTTCAGCAGGGACAGAGGTATATGCTCAGCACGATACAGGGGTAAGAGCATACAAGGGCTAATAAAAAAATACAATGCACGTTTAAATAAATTACTACAGTAAATGACACGTAAAAATACTACACCGCCCCACACACTGCACACACGTTTATCCCAATGTTCCCACCACTCTGAAGCAATTCTTGAAGTCCTCTTTAGTGAGTGTCTTTACCAGGTGTGATAAAAAATGTGGAGACTGGTGCTGCTGAGAAAGGCAGGCTCGTAAAAACATCAGTGTTCCCCATCCACCTAGTCACCAGACCTGCCACCGTGTGACTTCTGGTCTTCTCCAAGGTCAGCCTTGAGGGTTTTCTGATGAGAGAACATTCAGAAAGTCTGCACCGGACACTGCGGAGGGTGATCAGTGGCGTCCGGACGTCACCCCTGAGGTCCCGCCCTGGGCAGGGCGACCCCTGCAGGTGGGGGCAGAGCCCGTGGTACAGAGGAGGGGACTCGAACCCCAGCTGCTAGGCTCCCCTGCGCATCCGCCCTGCGCTGCAGGCTGCTCAGTCCCCCGGCCCCCCCACCCCGGCAGCACCCGAGGCTCAGTTTGCCATCCTGCACGTTCTGCCTTTGTCAACTGTTGTCATTTTTTACTTCCTGTCCAAATTCTGACCCCAACCCTGAGCTGCAGAACCCGGATTTGGAATCCCTCTTAGCCTCACAGCCGCGCTTGTGCGCTGTCCCCCCGCCCCGTGCTTCCTCCTCCCAGAATCCCACGCGGTGACCCCGTGGGCACCGCGGCGCCTGCTGTACAGAGGCGAGGAGCCGAGGGCCTCAGTGGCCCTCCTGGGATCACATAATAAATGATGCAGTAAATATTCTGATCCAAGCCTTCTTTAAAAAATAACTTCTTGGAATAATTTTAGACCTTGGGAAATTTGCGGAGTTGCTCTTCACCCGGTTTCTCTGTTGACACCGTCTTACATCATCACCCTGGTGACAGGCGAGAAACCAGCCTGGGAGGCTGACTCGTGGCCCCCAGAGGAGGCAGCACCCCAGGCCTTGGTACCTGGATAGCAGAGGGACCTGCAGACAGGGTGAAGGACTCTGAAAGGGGGAGGTGATTCTGGGCCACCTGGGGGACCCAGTGGCTTCCCGACTATCGTGCCTTGTGGGACATCTCAACAGCACTTGTGAGAGGGAGACAGGGCAATCAGGGTCGGAGGCAGAAGAGGGAAGGACAGTGATGGAAGGGTTAGAGAGGAGAAAGATGTGACACTGTGGCTTTGAAGTGGAGGAATGGGCTGCAAGCCAAGGAGCACAGGCCACCTGTGCACCCGAAGAGTCGGAAATGGGTTCTCCCCAGAGCCTCAGAGGGCCCAGCCCTGCTGCCCCCATGACTTTAGTCAGTGCGACTCACATCAGCCTCCAAGATGACAGCATCACAAAGTTGTGTTAAGTTTGTAGCCGGCTGTTCTGGCTGCGAAGGAAACTAATGCAGCACATTGCTGCTAACTAAACCGCAGTCTTTTCTGACCCCAGGAACAGGGCCTCCGCTTCCCTCTGTGGACAGAAACATCCCTGCCTCATAACCTCATGGCCCTGGCCACTGTATCACACACTGTGCAGGACCAGGGCCGAGTAGCAGCCTACACAGCCCCAACCTGACCCACAGCAGCTTCAGCAAGTAGAAGCAGGAAGAGAAGAGGGCCGATACCTCGCATGAGATGTCCAAAGGCAGAAAACTGCTAGTGTTAATTCAGCAGCTCGAGACTGACACCAGGGATCTAGGCTTTTTTTTTTTTTTTTTGGCCTCATGGTCACAAGACGCTGCTGCTGCTCCAAACATCACATCTATGCTCAAGGTAAGAAGAAAGTAGACCAGCCTTAATGAATCTGTTTTAAAAAAAAAAAATTAGAAAGGCAAAACCTTTCCCAGAGGGCTGCACACCAACCTTTCCCTTAAGTTCAAAGAAAGTCACAGGACCACTCCTAGGTGCAAGGAAATCTGGGAAATAGGGCATGATTGTTGCAGTTGGCTTAAGTCAATCACAACTATTGTTTGAGCTAAGCACATACATTACCTGCTTGACAAAGTGAGGGTGCTGCTAGCAAGACAAAGGGAAAATGGTTATTGGGCAAATAATTATCCTCATCTGCCATCCCAGCAGATCCTGGGGGCTGAGCACTGTGGTAACCTCCCAAGGGACTCCGAGAAGCGTGAAGTCCTTGGCTCAAAGAAATGGTCTCCCTTGGAAGTGGACAGAAAGCCAACTCAAACTGACCTAGAAGAAAGGAGCTCATAGGTTCATGCAAATAAAAAGTCAAGACTCGCAAACACAAGGTCCTGAGTTCGATCCCTGGTACCAAAAAAAAAAAAAAAAGCCAAGAGTCCATTGGCTTCAGGCATGGCTGGATCCAGGGGCTCTTATGCTTTCATTAAACACCCTTAGTCTTTGGGCTCTGCATTTGCTTAGTTCTTGGGAAAGCTCTCCATGAGCATAATGAGCAGGCTGTTCACACAGTTCCCAGCCTCATCCCATGCACTCAGTAATGGTGTGGTTTGACTTCCAGGGTTGGCACCCATGGGTTCCCATTGGCCAGACCTGAGGGTGGGATTGGCCCCATCCGAAGCCCAGAGAGGGGAGGGGCTGGATCCGTGAAGGGAGGCTGGGGTTCTGCTGGAGCAGAGGGGATGCTGTAAACCCTGAGTGGGGAAGCAGTGTCTGCTTTGCAGACCATGATTTACACAGTCAGGGAAACCCCAACCATTCAGGGGCGTGGCGGCCCAGGCAAGTGTGTTGGTTATCCTGCAGCTGGCAGTCTCTGCTGGTGCCATAATTGCACAGGGCGGCTCCCCTGCCCAGGGTGCCCCGCGTGCCCGCTGCCCCGTATGAGCAGGACAATGGAACGTGACTACAGCAGCAGCCGAGGACAGCAATGTCAGTCCTTACAGCTGTTGAGGCTGCTCCAATGCAGCACGTGTGACAGGAAGTCCAGAGCCTTAAAATACTGAGATCAGGGGTCTCATAACTAATGTGCACTCAGCTTAGAGATCCTGCTCCTGTGGCACACGTGGTGACAGGTGCCGATGCAGCTGGCTGCTCCCTCCCCGCCCTGACCCGTGGTGGTGTCAGTGCCTTCTGCTCAGGCCTGCCAGTTTCTGCTGAGGGACCCTGGTCAACACGATTGTCTCTGCCCGGTTTGAGCTCCAGTTCCTGTACCAGTGAGACTGGTTTCCTGAGGTCAACGTCTGGGGCCTGCACCAGATGCAGTTGGTGATGTGTGTCCCCCAGTCCGGTGTGAGCCAAGTACACTCTTCCCAGGCTTGGTCCTGGTTCCAAAGGCAGCTGGTGCTTAGTCCTCTTCCAGCCCAGGTCCAGTCCCAGAGCTGCCTCGTTTAGCTCATGCCTGCTTCATGCACAGCTACTTCCACTCTTGCCACCTCCTGGTCCTCCTACACAGCAAGCTTGCTGAACTTCTGGGCTAATTAGTTATCTCTGCACCTTGTTTGGATGAGAGCTGTGTATTTGTGCACAAATAATGAATGGAGGTTTGTCTGGGCTCCTCCCTGCAGCTTAGGCTTTGGGAGAAGGAAAGCAGCAGAAGGAGCTGACTCTGCTCCTTGGGGAAGGAGCCCAGGAGGCAGAAGGAGGCTTTGGGGTGGGCTTCGGCCCAAGCAGCCTCCGGGTCTTACCAGCTGGCACCTGACCTTATGAGGGCCCGGCAGGTGCTCAGGAGAGAGAGCCTGGCCACTCAGAGGGCAGGGCCAGCATGAGCTGCTCTTCATCCACAGCGTTGCGCTCTCCTGTCGGCCACAGTCCAGCCGCTCCCCGTTGCTTTACATCTCCTGTCTGCTTTATCCATGTATGAGAGCTGTCTCACCATTGGAGAATTAATGTCTCTCTTCTTCGCCATCAAAGCTAAGCTCTGTGCATCCCGGTATCAGAGCATCTGACAAGGAAGCAAGGACAGAGGCTCTCTCGGCTCTCAGATCCCCAAAGTCAGCTTTTATTGTTCAGAAATATTCCTTCTCTCCTCGCTTCCCCACCCCTCCTCTGAAGGAGTACACCCCTCCCCTGCTGAGGGTGGGCTTGGCTGTGGCATTTGTTTTTGTCTGTGGAACATGGGTAGACATGCTAATTCTCATGGGGCTCATTGCCAGTTCTGAGCCTCAGCCATAAGGGACATCACATATTTCTACTCCTTCTGGTAGCTTCTGACTTTACCCATGAGAATAACAGACTCCTGCCCTTCTATCCTGGGCCCAAGAATAAATGCACCTGGATAAAAGCCATCTGTTTCACCATAGCTTTGAGCAGGAGAAAAAATATTTGCAGACACTGCTGAGTCTGGGATGGTTTGTTACACAGCAAAAGCTGACAGATACAGAGCCTAAGGCATTTGAGACTCAGGAAAAGTGCAGTAGCCACAAGCACTGTGGCTTTGGGATGAAGACTCTTGAATTGGGGCCAGATCAACCTTGGCTGGACACTGATAGTGCCTGGTATTTATCAGCTGATGACCTTGGACATGTCCCTTGACTGTCTGCTGCTTCTCTAGTTTCCTCGTGTGATAAATGGTTCTGGTCATCCCTACCTCACAGGCCATGGTGAGACTGAGCAGATATTGTCCCTCAAGTGCTGTACATGAGGTAGGTCCTGCCTCCGGGACAGTGGGACAATGGGGCAATGGGACATGTCCCAGCTTAGACTACAGGGGGTGCACAGGACCTGCACACACTGGCCTGAGCTGTCCACGGCCCCTGTCCCAGCAAGCTGCAGCCCTTCGGGGCTCTCTGTTCCCCCAGGCTTCTGCAGGCTAGGGCGGACCCGCTGAGCTTTAGAGGAGAAAGCTGCGGCCTTACAGCTGCTCACAGAGCAGCTTCAGCTTCTGAGCTATGAGGCGGCCAGGGTGTCACATCTGTGCCCAGGGACGCAGTCTGGACAGTTCAGTGGGGGAAGGGCTGCTCGCTCACTTCACAGGGCTCCTGTTGGCCAGGACGTCTCCTCCTTCCATTATTTAATTGATATATTTCTTTACGTTAACTCATTTTTTTAAAAAACCTAAATATGTTTCGGTCAGCCATCTGTGTCAGTTCTGCATCACTTGGCAAAATCGCCAGGCACCAAGGGACATGCAGTGCAGACCCAGCCTCACCACGGACTTCTGCGGGCCCCAGGCGTGTGTGGCCAGGTGTCGGGGACCCGTTCCTCCTAAGAGGCCGTGTCCCCATCTGTGACCGGGAGGCCTGAAGGAGCTGAGAGAGCAGTGCTTGCTCAGTGTGTGGTTCTGGGCATGGCTGATCCTCTCTGCTTGCGAATTCTCCATTTGTGAATTCACCTACTCCCTGCAGTTTATCTGCAGCCCCCAATCAATCCTCTCAGCACTTTTGTGGTCAATGGCAGACTCACACAGAGCAGAAAGGATGCGAGCCCCGCTCTGTGCATTCTCGCTGAGGTCCAGCGAGACCACACCCCGCTGTCCAGTCTCGGCTCTCACCCTGGGGACGGCAGTCCACTCCGTGCTCTTTGCACAGCCAGAGGAAATTCCTGCTCGGTGAGGCCAGCGGACCCTGTGTATCCACATCTGCAAACCCAGCAGCCACAGATCAAAAACACCCAAAAAGAAAACTGCATCCCAGCATGGTGGTGATAACACAAGTCTGTATCCCACCACCTGGGAGGCTCAGGCAGGAGGATCACAGTATGAGCCCAGGATGGGTAACTTCGTAAGCTCACAAGTCCAGATTTCAAAACCCAAAAAAGGCTGATGATGTAGTGTAGTACAAGGGCACTGGGTTCAATCTCCAGCACCAAAACAAACAACAACAACAAAACCTACAGAATGTGCAGACTCTGTCCTTGTCATTCCCTGCGTGATGCAGGATAATAGTTCTTCACATGCCACTTGCTGTGTATTGGGTATTGTAAGTCATCTAAGATGATTTAATGAACAGAGAGGGCATGCTCAGATCATGTGTGAACACAACACCATTTTATATTAAGAACTCGAGTGTCCTTGCATTTGGGAGTCTGCAGGGGCCCTGAGCCTATCCCCTGCCAATACGGAGGGTCAGTGTGGAACAGTTCAGATGAACTAAATGAGGGTCTTCAAGCAGAAACACACAGCGCGGGCCACACCCTGAATAGTGGGGCCTGGGGTAGCCAGAGTTTCCGAGAAGCCCTGTTTCCCCCAGGGGCAGCTGTTCACATTTGCCATTTCAGTGCTCACGGGGACATCGCAGGACATGCTGCTGTGGGTGACAGGACTCGCCCCAGGGTGTCCGTGGGTCACGCCACCATCTCTGAACCAGCATGCACCCCAGGGCCAGGGGCCCCGTGTGGGGTCCCCCTGAGTGTGAGGGGAGGGCCCAGCTGGAGGTCCTGACAGAGCAGGGACGCCTCACCCGAACCCCTCGGGCGCCTCTGCTTCTCCACCTGGCTCACGGGAAGCAGTGCAGCCAAGGTGAGGACCGGGGCCCCTGTGGGTCCCCAGCACTGAGGCGGGGTGTGGTGCACAACTCTCACAGACCCACGGCCACCTCTCTACCTCCTCTCCCAGCCCAGGACCCCCGTTGTCTTTTTTGAACCATTATTTCAACACCCTACCCTGCTGCCCACACACTCTGTGCCCTGACCTGTGACCACTCTTCAGATAATGCTTATCAGTCTTTGGTGGGAGTAAAAGTAACATATGCGCATTATAGAAAATGTGGACCATGAAAATTATCTTTTTGGTTGTTGTTGTTGCTGGGGATCGAACTGGGGTCTTTGCGCTTGTGCAGCAGGCGGCAAAACCACTGAGCTAAATCCCTAGCCCCCAAAATTATCTTTTTTTTAAAAAAAATGACAGTCAGCAGTGCCACCACCCCCAGACCCCCACGTCCTGCTATTTCTGTGTCTCCACAGTTTGGTGCACACACACTCAGATATTGTGAGCAACAGTTAGGAAGCGACTCACAGCCTGCTACAGCCACCCCGAATTCTGTGAGCACTTTCCCGAGTCATGCAATACTCTCCTGAAACGTCCTGTTTTTGTTATCTGTACCACTTCTGCCCTGAAGGGAGAAGCTAGCCAACATTTATTTCTCTTATTGGCCACTTAGGATTTTTTGGTTTTAGCCATGATAAGACATTTTTTTATGAAAAATTTTTTAACACACTTTGTACTTTTTGAACCATAGTATGTGTTATACTTTGGAACAGAGCCCAGGGAGCCTGTGGCATCCGATGTGAGCACTGTTTTAGAGGTGAGAAGCCAAGAACCAGAGAGCTTGAGGCCCCCCTGGAGCTGCCCAACAGGTGAGGGCGGCCCGTGCTGCAGAGAAGGAAGTCCCCTCTGCACGGGCAACAGGGTCCCACCCAGGACACTTTTTCAAACCAAAGCCATGAGCCTTGTTTGCACTGAATTTCACTTCTGCAAACAGAAGTGCTCGGATTCACTGCTTGTCCCATATGCCTCGCTGTGCTGATTGAGGATGTCCCCGAAGTTGACATGGGCATCTCAGAGGAGTGGGCAGGTGCCCTGGATGTTGCTGAGTGCTGAGGGGTGGCCCACTGCCAGGCAGGTGGCACACCTGCACTTGGCCTGGGGTGGGGGGTTCCCAGGGGGCAGAGGCACAGGGAGGCTCAGGGCCGACCTCCAGGCCATGGCGAGGACTCAGGCCTTCGCCTGTGATTATCTTCTACACAGGTGCGGCCAGTGCCACTTGGGGGCTTCCCTGGCCCAGGAAGCCAGTGAGCCCTCTGTGTCCAGGGTCCTGCTGGCAGAGACAGAGTTTAACACGTTCCCGCTGGCTTAAACCAGAAGTGGTACACACGTGTCTGTCCTATCCATCGGCCTGGGACAGATCTGTCGGTCTCCCATTGGGTAGTACAAGCCACCCAATGATACAGTCACACATACACAGCCCTGTCATGAATGTGTTAAAGGAAGCTTTATTCAGCCCCAGAATTGCTCTGTGACTTGTCATGTTCTAAAACTGTGAGCCAAATAACCTTTCCTCTTTTTAAAGTATGCAGCCTCAGGTATTTTATTGTAGCTATGGAAAGTAGATGCACACATAGCCCTAGCTTCTGCTCACTGTCCCTTGAATATAGTCTTTTCCCTCATAGTCCAAAGTAATTGCTGAGAATCCATCTATCACATCTACTTTCCTTGTTTTTGCATACATGTTATCCAAATTTTCCTCGGGAACAAGGCTGCATGGAGAAGTCACTGTCCTAGAAGCATACTCACGGCTAGACCGAACATGTATAAATTAGCTCCTAATAGAACAGTCCTCCTGTTTCATACTGGCTGCCTATCATGATTGAAATTTGCTAGTGTGTTCCTGAATGTTGGGTGTTGGAAGCACCACACAGTGCTGTACCAATTACAAAGTGAAAGTGGACATGCTGCCAAAAATGTAGAACTTCATGAAATTGATGATATTTAAAAACCATTCCATTTCTATCTAGAGCCTTTGGCAAGCATTTGACAAGCTAGTGGAATTGGTCCAATTAAAAATTAAAGAAGAAAATCTAGCAGGGATTACAAAGCAAGACCCTGTCTCAACAAAAATGTCAAAGGAGAGACATTTAATAAAGATAATGAGGACATTAAATGCTTCAAACAAGAGCTGCTAAAGGCTCAGGGTGTCCTTTAGTAAACTTGATCTAGCCTTGAAATAACTCACCTCATAATATGATTTAAAGTTTAAGCACAATTTTTTTCTGGCCCCAGGGATTGAGTTCAGGGCTTTGTACATGCTAGGCGATTGCTCTACTCCTCAGCTACACCCTGGCCTTTAAAAATTTTTCAAGACAAGGTCTTGCTAAATTGCCCAGGCCGGCCTTGAACTTGCAATCCTCCTACTTCCCCAAAAAGTCAAATCTTGAGGATGTTTGTGTTGTGCTTTCAAAAATCTTGTGGTGAGGGCCGGGGATTTAGCTCAGTGGTTCCACCACCTGCCTCACAAGTGGAAGGACCCGAGTTCGGTCCCTGGTACCAAAAAAAAAAAAAAAATCTTGTGGTGAAAACACTCCAAAAAATAATCAATTCCATACTGAATTCATTTATCCTGTGTTTAGGAATTTAGTACATAACTTTTAATTATAACTTCAATTTTAAATGGCTTTCTTAATTTTGTGTTGCTTGTTTCAAAATAAAGCATAACATTTGTTATTGTTGTTGCTAAGAAATTCTGATCCCTGTTTTAAGCACAGTTTCCTTAGAAGCTATCTTTTATTATCTGTTTCTTAAATATCAAGACTCTCCAGTCCATGCATCAGCAACGTAGAATTTGCGTGGTGCCGGTTCTGTCCAACCTGAGGAGCTGACTAGTATCGTGTTTGGCATATGAGTTGCTTTTGAGATGGTCTGGTTGTGCAGTCCAGGCTGGCCTCAAACTTGGAATCCTCCTGCCTCAGCCTCCTGGGTGTGCACCGCCACACCTGGCCTCAGAGTATGAATCTGAATAATGCCAGTGCACCTCTGCAAATTCCATCGTTTCTCTACCGTTGCAGAGGCCCCTGCAAGTGGAAGGTCACCCTGAGCTAGGTGGCCACTGTTTTGTGTTTGAGCTTCAGAGTGAGGTCAGTCTTACTGCGGGAACACTGGGTAGACGCTGTTTAGGGGAACAGGTCGTTGTGTGGTGTGCGGAGGAGAGGCGAAAAGAGGGCTGCTGCCCACGGCAGGGCAGGTCCACTGCCGTAACAGATTAGGATCCTAAGGGCAAGAATTAACGATCATCGGCTCTTCGGGCTGGGGCAAGAAACCCCGGGCCCAGGCACTCGCCACTCGCCGGTGAGAGTCCTGCTGGAAGTGGAGCGGGAAAGTCCCCGCGACCCGCGTAGAAAAGGCGCGCGCGCCCTCTTGTGGCCGCTGAGCGGAGGGAGCTGCGTCCCGCAAGATCCGTGGGCAGAGGCACCAGGCCCAAGGCCCACGCGGTTGTGCGTCACCGGCCACCAGCCCCTCCGCGCGCCTTACAGAGGTGAGCTCGACCCTCCCACACCCCCGCCAGCTTGGCCCTTTTGAATGAAGGGTCATTTCCCGATAACATCAGGATGGAAACTGAACTCGCATGCGCCTCTCTTAGAGACTGGACTTCCGCTGTGGACGCATCCCAAAGGGAGCCGCTGCATCGGCCACGGACTGCATTCTTTATGCTCAGACAACCTCAACCGAGACTTCTTAACCTGGGGATGTACGGGGCCCGGGTGAAGTGTGGATACCTCTGACATCGGAAGTGACATCTGAGGACCTCTGCTGATTTCTTTGGCCACAGCCATACAGGGGGCCAGGCGCCTCCTGTGCTCTGACTGTTACGGATGTGTATTCTTTCACAAAGTTGGGAAGGGGTGGGGTGGAATTGATTAGAGAATGTTTGTCCTCCAACCTGTCTGAGCCCTAATTGACCTGTGGCAATCTTAGATTTTTGCATAAATCAGCTTCTGTTTAGCTCTGGAAACATCTTGGTTCTAACACCTTATCAGGGCTGATTGTTGTGAGTTCAAGACCAGCCTGGGCTACATAGTGAGTTCAAAGACAACCTTGACACAGAGAGACCTTGTCTCCAATAAATTAATTTTAGGGTTACAGATGAGCTCCCAGTTTGAAATTCCTATGAGTCTGATACAACCCCTGTGGAGGCCAAAATCACACACAATCCTGGAGGCCCAGTTCCTCCCCTCCTGTGTACTCCCTGGAGAAACTCCCACCCCAATGCACAGAGCCGTGTGCAAGAAGACTCTCTCGTGTGTAACAGAAGTGCAGGAAAACATCGCGCTGCTCATCAGCAGGAGGAGCAGAACTGCCCGGTGACAGCGCAATCCATGGCCCCACCGGTTAACACAGCCAATCTGCGCTGTAGAAGGGGAAGCGCGTGGCATCCTAATCACGGAGGGGTTTTGCATGAAAAGCAGCCGTGGTCATTGCCTGGCTGTGAGTGCCTGTGATAGGTGACCAGGGCAGTGACAAGCAGCAGGTTTAGGGTCCTGGCACCCTGGGGTTGGAGGGAGAGGCACGGGGTCAGGAGTTTGTTCCCGGGCTCCAGCTCCACCTGTCACGCTGTCGCTTAAGAAATCAGCATGGCACCTGAGGGGCTCTCAGGGGCTTGATTAGCTGAGCTCCCCCCACCACCTCTTTTTTTCCCTCCTGTCTTGGAGCTTGAACCCAAGGCCTCACAAATGCTGACCAAGCACCCCACCACTGAACTACATCCCTGGCCCTCATTTTTATTTTTATTTTGAGACAGAATGGAGATAAGTAGCCCTACCTGGCCTCTTACTCTTGATCTGCCTGCCTCCGCCTCCAGAGAGCTGGGATTACAGGTGTGGGCCACCCTGCTCAGCTAACCTGGGTTCTTAATCCAGGTGCTGGCTCCACTTTGTGAGAAGTCATTGGGCCAGTCGTTTATGATGTGTGCATTTTTCCACACGTGTGCTTTTTATTTCTTCAGTAAAAACCTATGAAGTAACTTACGCGGCAAAGCAGACTGAGACAGAGCTGGTAGTGAGGTGCCTGCTTTTCTGGGAAGCGTGTTATTCTCTCTCCGTGAAGTGCTTCCTGATGGGAATCCGGGAACGCGCCACGCGTGGCAGGGCCCTGGCTCCCTGGCGACCTGGCTGGGTCTGGAAGGGCATCTGCGACAAGACCCGGCTTCAGCCTGAGGTGGAGGCACCGCCCGGAGCCTTCGCGGCACCTTTCTGGGCCTCAGTTTCTTTATCTGCCAAGCGGGGAGGTGACACGGGCTCCCCTGTGAGGCCCTTGAGGAAGGGCGACTCTGGTCTTCGGCAGGGACCCCGCCTGTGGCCCCCACCCCGGCACACGGGATGGGCACGGGTGGACGCAGCGCAACTCCCGTTGCCCAGCGGCAGGTGCGTTGACCGGAAAATGCCGCTTCGCTGGCGGGGCCCCAACACGTCGGGAAGAACAACCGCAAAGCAAGCTGCGGGCTAGCGGCTCGCAGCCAGGTGTGACCCCGGTGGTCACTTGCCCGTGTTCAATTTAGGGGTGCTGCTGGCATCCGGTGGGTAGAGGCCAGGGGTGCAGCCAGATGCCCCGGCGCACAGGGGAAGCTGCCCTGCGAGGTCCGCTGAGAGCCCCGCCCACCCCCCTCGCCTGTGGGGGCCGGGGAGCGAGAGCAGCACCTGCTCAGCCTTCGGGTCTGGGTGCTGGGGTCGGGAGCGGCTCTTGGGGCTGTACGGAGCATGCGCCGGCGCTGGCTTCCTCTCTACCCTAATTACTGATCTCACAACCCCGGGCCCTGCTCGTTGCCTGTGCCTGCCTCACTGCTAAGGAGCCTGAGGAAGGAGCCCCGACCCCGGGTTGTGGCAGGTGGGATCTGGATTCATCTTCCATTGCTGCTGCAAGAGCACCATGGCCCGTGCATTTAAGGCAATACCCCCTGAACTCAGGGCCCAGGTCCAGGAGCCAGGGCGGAGAGGGGCTCAGGGTCCCAGATGGGCTCTCACGGGGCCCAGGTGAGAGCTGGACTCTGTCTACGGGGGGAGAGGAAGGGTCCCTCCCCCTTAGGGCTCAGGCTCCCAGCAGAACCTGGGCCTGGTGGCTCTGAGTCCCCGTCCCCTGCTGGCCGGACACTGTGGTCTTAGCTGAGCCAGGTGCCCTGCAGGTCAGAATGAGGGGCCCCGCTTCTGGGAGAGGAGGACAAGAATGGGTGTTGGGGGGCAGCCTCCTCCGCCCCCCACCAGGGCCTGCCAGTCGGGTTTGGGGACAGACATGAGCTTTCCCTGGCTGCCTTTCGATGACTATGTCCCTTCATTTCCCCAGGCCACACAGGGACGGGGCAGGAGAGAGCGAGAAGGACAGAGGGCAGAAGGAGAAGATCCCTGGCCATCCGGGTGAGTGTGCAGAGCTGAATCGGGATGGACGCCCCCACTTCCTGAAGTGCGCTAGTGTCCTGAGAGGGAGAAACTCTGTCCCTGTGAGGTGGTGTCATCCCTGAGGGACCGGAAGGACCCTGGTGACAGATGGCATTTCCAAGGTCAGCCTCGCCGACCTCTCCAGTCCGTGGAGCTCTTACACCATGACACTGAGTGCTCCCACAGAGAGGCGGCTCTGCATCCACTCCCTTGGATGTGGTCGGGTCTTAGTGAGTGGCGTCCAATGGCCAGAACGTGGTGCAGGGCGGTGTGTGACTTCCCCGCCTGGCTGAGTTGCTTCTGTCTGGCTCATCTCTCGTGGGACGTGCATGGTGGAACCCCAGGCTCTGCACCTTGGGGAGCCATGTGATGCCCCCTCGGGTGGTGCTATGGCGCTGCTGCTGGCTGGTGTCGCCAGCCAGACCTGAGATGCACCAGCCTTCCTGGCCGTGGTTCCAGCCCTGGCCTCCGCCCGAGGCCCCAGACATCCTGGGGCAGAGACAAGCTGTCCCCACTGAGTCCTTTCCAACCTCCCGCCCCACGGAACCAGAGAGCAGAAGAACGGTCGCTTCATGCTTCTGGTATTTGGGGTAATGTGTTACGCAGCCACAGTAACCAGAGCAGCCCTCAGGGGAAGTGACATTTAAGCTGTGCCTTCAAAGATGATGAGGCATCAGCAGGGCAAGGAACATGGGTGGAGAGCACATTCCAGGCAGAGGGCACAGCTCAGGCAAAGGCCCTGGGGCAGCGCGGAGCGTGGTGAATCTAAGGAGCAGCTGTAGGCTGTGAGCCCGAAGTGCGGGCTGAGGGCGTTTGGTGGGGAGGTCCCAGGCACTGAGTTTCCCTGTCTCATCAGCCTCAAGTAGGAGGAAGGAGGGAAGTAGCATGACCCGAGTATGTTTTTAGGGTTCTGCTGGGCAGAGCGGAGGAATGACGGCAGAGTGGAGAAGGGATGCGGGCAGCGGGTGTGTGGCCAGCTGCTGATCACTGCCGAAGAAGGGTCACAGCCTGGCATGAGGTCCAGGGCTGACAGATGTGCTCCTTGGGTGGGTTCCACCAAAGTGCCCACGTCTTCCCGGGGAGTGCAGAAGTCTGGCAGTGTGACTCTGCTTTGTCAGGGTCTTTTGCACTCGGGGCACGAGGAACTTACAGTGGCCGGTGCGAGGGGTCCGTCCTTGGGATTTGGTTTCCTGGCTTTGTTTTGGGGCCCAGTGAAGGTCTCTCTCCGCTCTCCCGTGTCCCCAGTTCCGCCTTCAGCTCCACCAGCCCAGTTCTCAGACCCAGACTGGGGGGACCAATTCTCACAGGATCAGGTGCGGGAGGGAGAGGGCTCCTGGCTCCTGGCTGCCCCTGCACAGCTCCTGGGGTCCTCGACGGCTCTGATGTGCTGAGCGTCCTTTCTCTCCTGGGCCTGGGGCAACGTGACCCTATGATCAGCCAGCTCTGGTCACCAGGAGGGGTTGAGGCTGGCGCCCCAAGGCCACACAGTCTGAGTGGGGAGGCGGCCCCCAGAGGGAGGGAAACCAGTCCACTTTATCAGACTGGAGAAGGGTGTGGCTCGGGCACAGTGACCCAGGTCCATCACAGTCAGTAACACGTTAGTGAGAAATAGCACCTTAGAGTACAGTCAGGCTACGAGGCAGGATGAGGGGCCAATGGGACGAGAACTCAGAGTTCTGAAGGGAGAGAGGACAGGAGAGGTAGGAGTGGCTTGAAGCCTTCTGAGAGTCAGCTGATGTGCAGGAGGCGCAACTTTGGGACAGCAGTGAACCCGCTACACATTTGGCCTTGTTCAGTCCCAGAGGCTCACGTGAAAGGTGAACGCTGCTGTCTCCTTGTTCCAGGAGGAGAGAAGCCGAGGCTCAGATGCACGAGAAACAGCAACACCCAGATTGAAAGGGGCAGAGGCAGGATTCGAACTCGGGTGTCTGGTGCACAGCCAGGTTCCGACCTGCTGCACACTTGCCCCATCTTCACCCGTATAGCTCCAAGCTTGTACTGAAAAGCCGTGCGGCGGTTCCCAGGTTTCAGGCTGGCTCTGTGTGTGCACGCGCGCGTGTGCCCGCGTGTGCCCACGTGTGCATGGCAGAGTGGGCGTACTGTGCTCTCACGGGGGTCTGGAAAGGCTTATGGGCGTTTCTTGGCCCAAGTCTTCTATGATGCTCGCCAGGGCCCAGGTCGTTCAGCCGAGGTGCCTCTACTGGCTCAGGCATCTGCAGGGGTGGTCGAGCTCCGTCTGGGGCGAGCCCCACCCTGCCCCTCTCCACTGCCGCAGGGCTGTCTGCGCCCCGGGCCGAGGCGGGAAGCGCGGCTCCGTTGTCCTCCACGACCTCCCGTCAGGGACACCGGCGAAGTGATGTCACGCGCGGGACTTCCCTCTGGTGTCTGCGGCCGGCGGGCCCACAAGTGTTTCCCTTCCCGGCCTCCTCAGATGAGGTCAGAGCCCTGGGCCGGGATTGGGTTACAGCTGCTCCCGCGGCCGCATCGCAAACTGCCGGCGCCTAGGACGGTGACGGCCAGGAGGGGGCGCCAGCGAGCCCGCCGCGCATCCATCTCCGAGCCCGCACACTGTTACCGGCCGCGGCCCGCCTGGCCTGACCCGTGTCGCCGGAGGGATGGGGCGCTGGCCGCGGGCACTGTGTGGGTTTGCAGGGCCCGCAGACCTCACATTCAGCGGCCGGGTCCCTGCCAGGGCCTGGGTAAGTCACTGTCTCTGCCTCCACCGGCCCTTGCAAGTCGTTCTGCAGGGAGAACCGAGCCTTCTGCTGGCTTCAGGGGGCTAGGTCCTGACCTCTGCCCGGGTGAGCAGGGTAGCAGCAGCCCCACGTTAGAGAAATCATTGCACGATACCAGCTTCCCCTTTGAAGGAGGGGGAAACCCAAGATCCCACGAGGCCCATTACCGCGAGTTTACAGAGCAGGTCCCACGCTCCTCCTCAAAGGTGCAGCCTCAGAACCTCCCCGAGCTTCCAGACGCTCCAGGCTCCTTCCACAATCCGACCACGGGGCATTATCAAGTCTCTGCTCATCTGCCACCTCCTTTGGGAAGCTCCCTGTGACCACTCTGTCTAAAATACGATCCCAGAACATTTCTTCCATTCCTCTTACCCTAGGTTTGTTTCTCCCCACTGTGTTTGTAAGGACCTGGTGTGATGACATGTGTTTGATTACTTCCTCTCTGTGGATCTGCCCTGCCAAAGGTCAGCTCCAGGAGGACGAGGATTTTGCCAGTTGTGTTCACTGTTGTATCCTTGAGCCTAGAACAGGGCCCAGCATAGTAGATGCTCATTTAAGAGAGCAAATGCATGCAAATCGAAATCATGGAGCTCAGCCGGGTGAGGCGTGCTCACCTGCAATCCCAGCATTCTGGGAGGCTGAGGCAGGAGGATCACATCTTTGAGCCCAGCCTGGACAACTCAGTGACTTAGCAAGACTCTGTCATACAATTTTAAAATAAAGCAGGGCTGCAGAGGGACCTCAGTACAAAGGCCTTGGGTTAGATCTCCAGTGCCCCCAAGGCATCTCTGAGCTCCAAGCTGGGCTGTGGGATCCAGCCTAGAAGAGTGCCAGGTGTAGACAGAGGTTCCCTTGCTTCCGGCAGCAGGAATGGGTCAGGAAGGACCTGGTGAGGACCTCGAGACTCAGCTTTCCTCCCAGGCAGATGTTTTATGAAAGGGAGAGAAGCCTGGAGGGGCAGCTTTGGGATCTGGCTGGTCTGCCTGAACCACAGGCCTGTGACCTTCGGGAACCCAAGCAAGCCAGGTAGGCTCCTAAAGCCAGAGCTGGGAACAGTAAGCTCTCGGGAGATTCAGGGAGGCTCTAATTGGACGGCATGGGTCGCACATCCACCCCCATCCCTGGCCCCCAGTGTGCCTGCGATCAACTTGAGCTTTGAAAAGATCTGTTAAGTGAGAGGCCTACTAACAGGTATCTGGCTGTGCAGTTTAGGGTAAATTTCGTAACCTCTCTGAGCCCCAGTGGCTTCGTATGTAAAATGAGAAACTCGGACTCGGTTCTCCCTGGCTCTAACATCCAGTCCTGGCCCAGCTCCCTAACATGGTGGGTGTCCCAGTAGGGAAAGTCAGTGGCAAGCTCTGTAGTCCAGTCTTTCCCCTGTCCTGACTTAGCTCTTAGGGACCCTTGTTACTCCAGCCTGGGATGAGGAAGTGAAGGCCAGTAGGTACATGCGCAGTGTGACTTAGGACGGGGGGGGGGGGGGGGGGGGGAGCGGCACCGACGCAGGCTTGTGGGAGGGGCCGGGCGGGACTGCAGGTGGACACTGCACCCGTCCTGGCCCTGAAGGAAGATGCCCCGCACTGCCCGGATGCTCGGGGCCCTCCTGGCTGCAAGCTACAGCCAGGAACTCCTCAGGGACTCCCGCCCTCGGGGCGAGAACCCAGCCCAAAGATGCAGCCTGCCGCTCAGCGAGGCCAGTAGGGGGTGCCCCTTCCCCAGCACCCCAGGGCTTTCGTCAGATCCTTGCAGGGAACCCCCACGTGTGTCGAGGTCGGGCCAGGCTAGGGTTGCGCACACTCTGGCCTGCAGGTGCATGCGTGTGTGTGGGAGTGAACAAATGCGTGGGGAGTGTGTGAGAATGAGAGAGGGTGCTTACGTGCATATAATGAAGCATGAGTGTGTGTGTGTGTGTGTGTGTGTGCGTGCGCGCAGCTCCTGACACCAGACCGGGAAGGGGTGCAGAGGAGCAGAGCCGTGCCTGGAAGCCGGGGGTCAGCAGCAGGGCCCAGGTGGACACTCACACTGCAGCTGATCACCTGGTCCTGACCCCAGCTCTGTCCCCACAACCTATGCTCTCTGCCAGACTCTTGCTCCGTATGCCTCAGTTTCCTCACTTGGAAAATGGGGCCACCTGTGCGGGAGATGAGCAGCGATGGGGAAGGCTTAGCTAAGCTGGGGCTCCCACCACCTGCGACAGCAGCATTGGGAATCAGCCATCTCTGCCTGCTCATCGTTAGGGTCGTCAAAGTTGGCCCTCGGGTTTCCCTTCTGAGGGGCCAGCAGACCAGATGGGAGCTGGTAACCTGCAGGCTGGGCCTGGGACCCTGTGACTGGAGCCAAGCGTGGGGCTGGGGAGACCGGTGCCCCCGGCCTGGATAGACGTCCCGTGGGGCATCCCAAATGCTCAGCAGCTTAAATCACACTTTTCATTTGTCTGAGAAGTATTTTATTTACTTCTCTGCTGCAAAATGTAGTCTTTCGCAAGATCGAGGCAGCCGGAACACCGCAGGGCTTCGCGTGCCCTTGGTGCTGGGCCATCAGCGACAGGGCCGGGAATTATCGCTGCAAACCCGGGCATCAGCACACCCAGGTGACCACGCCAGGTCCCCGGGCAGCCAGGTCCCCGGGCAGCCAGGGCCCGCGTCTGATGCTCTGCTGGGGACAGACAGACAGACACACACATACCCCGCTCCCTCACGCGCTGAGCCCGGACGGGGCCCGGTGGGCTGCAGGCTGGGGGTGGGAGCCGTTCAGGAATTTGCACACGGACCAGGATCTCTCGGGAGGAAGGGGTGAGCTGTCCGACCCCGGCTCCTAGCAGCTCAAAGTCGGCAACCTCAACAGAGTGGCCCCACCTGGCGCCCCTGGAGGAGGACAAGGAACCCGCGTGGGACGTCATCAGGAAGGTGAGAGCTCCTGGCCAAAGTGCAAGAGCCCGAGTGGGCTCAACGGAGACTGCTTCGGGCAGACACGCGGGCTGGCTGCAAAGCCTCCCATCCCGAGGTTCCGGCGCAGGGCCCTACGGCGACCCCTGGTGGCTGTGAGAAGCATCAACTGTAGGCAGGCTCAGGTGCTGGGAAATAGGAGTGACCTTTGGACCCTCCTAGGGACCTTGGACCAGGAGAGGGTGAAGAAGTAGGAAGACCAGGAGAAGGAATCAGACTTGCTGCTCTTGAGGGCACAGTAGCTGGAAACATGAAAGTGACAGGGTAGCACCTCAATGGTCATATATGGTCTTTTTCTTCCCTCCCCTCCCTCTCCCTCCTTCCCTCCCTCCCTCTTTCCTTTGTTCCTTCCTGTTTCCTTCTTTCAGCACTGCTGGTGGCACTGCCACCTCTGCAACCCAGGGCCTCAAACAGGCTGGGAAACACTCTACCCCTGAGCTCCACCCCCAGCCCAAGTTTACTTTTTTTTGTTAATGCACCTAATAAGATGCAGCACCAGATGTAATAACCACAGTAGCTTTGTTTTGTCCTTGACAGGCTGGGAACCCAGAGCCTCATGGAGTCTAGGCAAGCTCTGCCACCCCCAGTCTTCACCGAAGGGCCACGGAATAAATATTTCAGATTTTGTAGGCCTTAGGGTTTCTGTTCCAACAAATAAATACAGTGCCATCGTGGGATGCAAGCAGCCATAGACAGCAAGTAGGACAATGAGTAGGTCTGCATTTCCAGGACAACTGTACTCACAGAAGCAGCCAACCAGCCATGGGCCATGCTTTGCTGACCCCAGGGATAAAGAGTCCAGGGCAACCTTTCTACCTTCCTAAAATGGAAACCCACCTAGCACTGTGTGAAATGTTCTTTCCTCCTCTGGACAGATTCCATAATTGCTATTCCTCCCTTTGTGTTAAGGGAAACATTAATTTTTCCCTTCTCTTGTGGCCCCTTGAAGCTCAATCACAGATCTGCTTAGTGCTCATTTGCTTTTGATGAGTTATTCTCGATTCAGCCATGTCGGTGCATCTTTGAATACACACACGCACAAGCTCAGGAATGTACTATTTGTGGTTGTAAAACTAAAGTCGCTCATCTGCTTAGAGAGTCTGGAAAAGTTTATAAATATCAAATAGTAGCTGCTGGCATTGTCTAACAAGACACATCACTTCCTACTCTGCACCCCTCCCCCCAGGCTCGCCACAGCCTTGCGACACAAGGCGCAAACTGGCATCAGGATTTTCCACTAGACAATCCGCCTTCTCCAGCGGCCAACCTGGAGACCGTCCTGCCTCAAAGGTACAGCCAAATCCAAGGCCTCAGAGGCAGGTCTGGGGAAAACCACCGAGTGGTTTGGGAAATCACTGGGTGAAGGCTCTTGGGATTCCCTCCCACCCGGGTCTCTCTGCTCCTCTAGACAGACCCGCCCTTCATCTTGGAGGGATTTTAGAAAATCTTTAAGCAGAGCTTTAGCCATGCTGGGTAGCCCAGTAGGTCTTCATTCTGTGCTCTTGGGTATTTGAAAACAATGGAGCCATGGACAGGCGAGGGTCATTGTGTAAAGGAAATGGGAATCAGGCTGCAGGGGGTGCATCAGGGTTTGGTGACAGAGAATCCACTGGAGGGATCTATCACAAGGAGTTGACCTTCTGCAGCCGTGGGGCTGTTTCTTAGACTCTGGTACTTGAAACTTGAGTCAGCAGGGCAGCCACAGGAAGGAGAGAGAGGCAAGAAGTAGAAGAGGATGAGGAGGCCCTGCAGCCCTGGAGACAAGCTACTGGGACCTCACAGGCTCACAGCACCTCCGAGCGCCCACCTGTGGGGACCCACTAAGGTCTTCAGGGAAGGTGGCATCTTCATCATGGTGAGCTGGCTGCAGGGCACCCACAGGGGGCGCTGTGCCCACCTGCTGAGCACACAGCAATGGGATTTCCGCTGCTTCACTTCTGCTGCTTCATTTCTGCCTCTCAGTCGCTCCCAAAATGTGTCCGGTGGCCATGCTAACCAGGAGCCATGCAGAGATGGGCATTCTGGGAGCCCTCACTTAGCTGAGTCAACACGATCCACATCTACCACAATGGTTACTCTGAAAGGTAACAGTGAGAAGACAGGCTAGGGGTTTATTAAAACCGTCACTCCAACTTTCAACTGAAATGCAGACCTTGAAAACACCCATGAGAAAAACTTATGCCACAGAAGAAAGGGCCTGGGGCTCAGAAAACCTGGATCTCAATTACTAGCTGTGCAATTTAGGACGAGGTACTTAATCTTTTACAGATTACATTGCAGTGGCTGTAAAATGGGATTTAAAACACCTACTAGATTTGGGTAACAGATAAAAGATTTAGCTCAGTGGCTGCATATAGTTGGTGCTCAATAAATGAAACGGCAATGCACAAGACATGTAACAGACCCATAGACTGGGCAGCATTGTTTTCAGAACACACCAATCCATTGGCATCTCCCACAAAACTGAACTCCATGAAGTCGGGTTCTGATGAAATGATAGATGATCATGGATGGACAGATGATGGATGGATGGACAGACGGACTATATCCAAGTGTGAGGCAGAATGGCACAGTCACCCCTGTTTAAATGACTCGAAGTAGTTGGTTAAGTGGCTGAGCCAGGGCTTGGCTGTGCCGTTCTGGCCTCTGACTTGGTGCCCTTTTGTGGCACAGCCCACCACGCCATCCTGCCCACCTGGACATTCTGGGACTGCAGCAAGGAGCTGGTTTGTGTTCAGAAGGCGTTGCCTCTCCTTTGATCCCCTGCTCTCCAGGCAGGCTGCAGGGTCCTTCCTCGTCTGGTCCCTGAGGCGAATGAAGAATCTGCCAAGTCCCCATGCCAGCCTAGTAACTGAGGAAAGTAGATGTACCCTGGTCTCGAACCCATGTCCCCAGAGGCCACTGAAGATGGCTTCCCAGGTGGCCCCAGGGACCACCCCGTGTCCACCTGGAGTAGGGACAGCTGTGTCTCCCAAGTGAGAAAACTGGTGGCCGGGACTTCTGAGCCGGAGCCACACACCAGGCTTCCCCCTCGCCTTCTGGGAAGCCAGGCGCCGAGGTGCCAAGATGCCCAGGGCAGTCCTGAGGCCACGTGTGTGTCCCCAGCCCACCCGGGAACCGGCCCCCAGCCCCTGTCCAGCTACCCAGATCAGCTGCTCCCCAATTCCCAGCACACAGAAGCTAAGGTAGTTGCTGTTTGTTGTGTTAAATCACTATGTTTTTGGAGTGGTTTACAGGCAGCCACGGACAACTAAGATGTGGGGAGGACAGTACCTCAGAGCAGGTAGGATGGTGGGTGAGAGGTGTGGAGGAAAAGAAAGCAGAGAAGGCAGTGTGGGGTACAAGGGCTGTCACTTTACCTAGGCCATTGGGGAAGACCTCCTGGAGAAGCTGGCAGCTGGTTAAAGACAGGCAGGAGAAGGGACCAGGAACCACACAGGCTGAGAAGTGAGCTCATGCAAAGGCCCTGGGGCAGAAGCTTGAGAGTGGAGGCTCAGGAAAGAGGCCCATGTGGGTGAAGCAGGTGATGGGGCACACAGTACAGGAGGAGGCCAGAGAGAGGCCCAGGGGCCAACTGCGAGGTGCCTGGGGCTCCGCAAGGAGATGAGGGTCAGAGAAGCTCCAGTCCCGGCACCGCCTCCTTCAGTCCATACTGATGGAGCAGACACCGGGACCATCGCTACACCAGCCCGGGAAACTGAGGCCCTTGGAGCCCTTGTGACTCACTCACCTAAGGTCATGGCATCAGGTTGAGGCTGAGCTGGAATTTAAAGCCAAGTAAGATGACCATTGACCATCGACCATGGAAGCCATGTCCGGGCCGGGACTTCAGGAGCCCGGACCCCAGGATGGAATTCAGGGCGGGTCCCAGCCCTGAGGAGTGGGTTGGGTTGGGGAGGTGCCCAGCCGCAGGGCAGAGCAGCCCCTGCCAGGCCCGCTGGGCAGCCCCGTCCTGCTTCCCACAGAGGCATGAGTCACCGCGGTGCAGATCCGATCCGGCCACGCCGCTCCCCGGGGCCGCAGACCCGGGCCCGGGCGGGTGGGAAAGCGCTGTGGCCGGGCTGTCCTAGCACTTGGCGGTGTCCTCCCGCCCCACATGCACCCGTGGCCGCCTGCCAACCGAGCGGGAGCCAAGACACTGGCTTTTTAAAAAGCCAGCAAAGCAATTTTTGTGAAATCCGAGGCCCAGATGTAAGATTTTTCTGCTTGTACTCTGCAGGTTGTGAAAACAGCAGCAGAGGTGACCCCGCTGAGTGTGCGCTTACATGGTCTCCTCATCTTTGATCTTCATTGCGATGAACAGGCCTCTGTTGTGGCCGCTTTCCTCGTGGGGAAACTGAGGCACTGAGGGTCACACAACTTGACCAAGATTGAAAGGTGACCCTAGTCTTTGCCCACCGTGTGGTGTGGTGCTCCTAGGGAGCTCAGGGGTTAATTCTGGATCATTTGGAGGGTTCCCACTGTAATCAGGGCCCCTAGATTTATAGATGGGCTTTTAGTTAATAGGGTTGTATAAGTAAGCAAAGGCTAACTGGAAAACCCTCCTGCTCAATATCCTTCTTCAGGTGCAGAGCCCCAGTTGCATTTACTGTGGTGTTATGTCTGATCCAAAGACCCCAACACCTGCCTTGTTTACAGCTGAAGGTGGCCAGTGAGTTGTAAACCCTAAGTCACCAGGAGGAGGCTCTTTATAACAAGTTACTCACTCAGTGGAAGTTGAGCCTTTTCGATACTCCTCCATCCTTTTTCCTTCCTGGAATGTCAATGTCATGGCCGGAGCTCTGGCAGCCGTCTCAGCCCTGGTTTGTCCTGGAGCATGGCAGCTGTGTTCGAGGGTGAGGGAGCACACCTGGGAAGTGTGCATCATTACACTCCCAGGCCAGAGCTGAGCTTCCTTTCACACAAGAGGCCGGCAGCGCCTCACCTTTAGTGCTGAATTTGGGCTTCGGTTGTATATACCAACGTTCGTGTTGGAGCCACTGCCAGATGCTAAGCACAAGCTCAAGACCATGGTCCCAGTGTCGCCTTTAACCGTTGCCATAACCTGGGCAGGTTCTGGACCTGGGACGCCAGCACCTGCGTTTGCAGTTTAGACTGGTGACTCCTGTCTCTGGGCCTCACGGTTCTCTGTTCTAACACGGCAGCAGTGGCACTAGCGAGGGACATAGGTTGGATTCCCAGCACCACAAAAATAAATAGATAAACACAGATAAATAGTCAGCGCCACTGTGCACTTAGGCCGGGAGCAGTGGGCTCGTGGAGGGTGCCTCTGCTTTTGGTACCAGATAAGACAGGGAGTCAGGGGACACCTGGGGGAGTCACTTGGCTTCTCAGTGCCCCCGGAGACTCCTCATCGGCCATGTGGGATTAGAAGACCTAGCTGGGCTGATGTAGAAATTAACTGAGATTCCTGGGACTAGAAACAAGACTCACCCGCATGAGTAACCCCTGGGTTTTCTACAGGGGCTGAGACATGCATGACAGCCATGCTTTCCATACATGTGATCTCCATGCTATGGATTCTGCCGAGTCACTGGCGACCAGGCAGCCCTGCATCCTGTGCGACACCGGGCCAGCGTTCACTTGGGGAAGCGTTTTCTTCTCCTTCCTCCCATGGGAAGAAAGAGCCGCTTACAGGAAGCCAGAGGCTCTGGCTGTGAGCTCACTGCTGCCAGCTGTGGCCATAGCATATCACATCTCCCTCTGCTGCCATCTGAAAATGCCACCCTCCTGAGGACTAGTGTCCCCCCAACCAGGCAGCTCTCGCCGGGGCGCTTCTGGGAGAAGTTGTGCAGGCCTATGCGTGTGACATCATCGGGGTCTGGGGCTGTCTTGCTGCGGCACATGTGGATTCCGGGGTCGGTGCTGACGGACGGCGACATACTTGTGGGCTGGAGTCATCTCCGAGCTGGGCCAGGCTGCTTGCTCTCCTCATGGGTATTTCGGGGGCCTGACGCGGGTGTGAGCTCTCTCTCTGCCAGTCACTCGGGTGTCTGAGGCTGCTGACCTGGAGAGGTTGCCTGTGGGACCCACAGGGAGTGGTTTGCCCCTCAGGGGGCATCATCGGGCAGTGTCCAGGGACGGTTTTGGTTATTACCCCTGGGGCAGGAGCATGGGGTGCTGCTGAGCACCCTGCAGGACACAGGACGATGCCACCTCCGAGAATCACACACCCCAGGGTCGGTAGTGCCAAGCTGGAAAGTGATCTTGATTTGCCTCTTGGTTTGAGCAGATTCTGCCCGCCTTGCGCATGGCAGGGCCCTTAGGACTCGAGGTATCGCTGTGTGTGGAACCTGCAGAGCTCTGCTCCTTTGACTCACATTCCAGTGGGGAAGTCAGGCTTTAAAACTGGCAGCAAATAAGTACTATTTCCCAAGATCATCTCAGGTGACATGAGCACTGGAGCAACACCTTCCGCTGCACAGGGCCTCCAGGAGCTGGCACCGATTTAGCCAAGTCCTGAGTCCTCAGGTCTGCTGTTGGCTAAGCCTGTCCTTGGGCAAGGTCGCCGCTCTGTGCCTCAATTTCTTTCTCTGTGACATGGGGGTTGTCTTGGGACCCTCCTTGGAGAGTGACAGGGGCCCAAGGAGGGGAGACATGTGGAGCTGGAACATACCTGGCTCACACTAAGCGCTCCGTGAGCGTTAGTGACTCCATTCCCACACTCATTCACTTGTTCGTTCCTCCCTCCTCACCAAGAGTCCACAGAAGCAGCCTCCACTCCGACTCCTGGGAGCCACCTGTCACCTTCGGTGCTCTCACTGGTCAAGCGTACCCAGCGCAGTGAATGGATCCTCCAGAGGGCGCTGAGGGTTGGCAACAGCAGGACCAGGAGACAAACAGCCCTAGGGGCGGGGGCACAGGGACAGCTGTGTGTTGTCCCCCACCCTGGACCTCAGGGTTGCCACAGGGATCCTGAGTGGGATGTGTCGCATGGCTGGCCTCTGTCTAGGTGCCTCCTAAGCAGTGTGAATTGAGCATGGAGCAGCCGTGTCCCCAAGAGAGAAGCCAAATGTGGTGACGGGAAGGTAACCGCCCAACCACTGCACCCCTCCCACCCCCCACGCCTTCCCGTTCAGCATGAAGTCTGAAGCTGTCCACAGCTTCCTTTTCAGGGAGCAGACACCAGCACAGCGCTGTGCTTCCCAGGCTCCCCAAGGGCAGCGCCCCAGCCAGCGGTCTCCCCAGTGCCACTGCTCCTGGCCTTCCACCCAGTCGAACCCCTCACCTGACCCTGCAGGACCCTGTTTCTCCCGGCACAGCCCCTTACCCTTACCAGGGGGCGGGCGGTCCCTTGTGAGCCCCTCTGTCCCCAGAAAGCCCACCTGGATCTGGAGGTGACCTCCTGAGAGCGGGTAATAGGAAAGCTCACCAGGATGGAACCCGCCTCTTCCAACTTCTTTCCTTTTTAACTGGGGGTTTGAATGTGCTGCCACTTTTCTGTTGAGCTGTTTTTTAAATTTAAATTCATTTTGTGGGATATTTTAAACTTCTTCCTGTATTATCTGCTTAAATTAAGAACACTATGTAGAAATGACTCTGACCTTTCTCCTTGTTCAATTTTTTTTTTTTTTGTATGAGGGATCGAACTCGGGACCTTGTGCTTGCGAGGCAGGTGGCGGAACCACTGAGCTAAATCCCTGACCCACCTTGTTCAATTTTTAACAGAATAAATGTGATAAATAGCTGGGCATAGTGGTGCACACCTGTAATCCTAGCACTCCGGGAGGCTGGGGCAGGAGGATCACAAGTTTGAGCCCAGCTTTGACAATTTAGAGACTTAATGAGATCCTATCTCAAAACTCAAAAAGCAAGAAAGAAAAAAGAAAGGAAGGGATGGTGATGTAGCTCAGTGCAAAGGCCCTGGGTTCAAACCCCAATAGCACAAAAAATATAAATAAATAAAATAATAATTTTAAAAACACACCGAACATCACGCAATTAAAAACAAGTCTTTTCAAGGGGTTAATTTTAAACAAAAACTGGAATAATAACAGTAGCAGTTGTAGTCATGATCACAGCTCACGTACATTGCCGCCGGCTCCTGGAAGCAGGCCTTGTTTCTTAGCCCTTCATCAATACAAGCCGGACACTAATGTTGTGCCCATTCTATAGATAGGGAAGCCACAGCGCAGGGCAATGAAGTCACTTGGCGAAGGTGACCGGCAGGGATCTGAAGCCAGAGAGTCCCACTCCGGAGTCCAGGTCCCGAGCCACTGAGCCATGGCCTGGCCTCATGGTGGCGCCACTCTTTCCCTCCGGCCTTGGTCTTCCGAGTAGCTGGGATTGCGGGATGCTCCACTGCCCGACACTCTCCATCTCCCTAGTGCCCCTGAGGGTCCATCCTGGTGAGCAGCCAACTCTCAAGGTTCCTACCACGAGGCTCCACCAAGGCTGTGTGTCTCAGAGTGTGTCCCACACCAAGCTTCAAAGCCACTTCCAGCCCACGTAACCCAAGGGAGTCTCCAAAGGGCCTGGCGGGGTGACAGTTGGCAGTGGAGCTGTGTTTAATGACACTTCATTTTGATTAAACAGAAAAAGCGGCACAAATGCTCAAAAGGCTGTTTACAACCTCCAGCTCTGACCACGGACCAGCATCTAATCCTAATCACAGAAATACGAGTTCCAGCCCGCTCATGGAATGCATTTCAGGCTCACCCTCTCTCCCGCCTTCCCTCCACCCCACCCCGCTCCAGCCAAGAAATCAATTTTCTATGTCACTCGTAATTGCCATAATTAGTGCTGTCTGTATAGAAATACCAGGTCCTTTGTTGCTCCCTGTCCTGAGCTGTGCCATTAAAACAGAGCTTTGACATTGGTGAGGTCTAAACGTCCAAATTTAATAGGGCCACGTTTGTTAAAAATTTCAGCTGAGTCCTGCTTCAAATTTCCATTTACAACCCCTTATATCTGTAAGGATTAGGTTTCGCTCACTATAACAATAAAAAATTATGACTTAAATTAGATCAGAATGTATTATTCTCACATAAAAACATCATCAGAGACCTAGATGTCTGTCTTTCTCTTCTACCGACCTCAGCAGGTGACCTCCATCCTCAAGGTGATATCGTGATTCAAGGTGGCTTCTGCAGATCCAGCCATCTCACCCACATTCTAGGTTGGCAGCCAGAAGAATCTAAGGCACCGAAGGAGCCTTACAGCCTCCTTTTTATAGTCTTTCTTTCAATATGCTATTAAACTTCCTTTTATATTCATAGACCAAATGTAGTTACATAGTTGTGTGGCTATGCACATAGCTGCAAGGGATCCTGGGGAATGTAATCTTTGGACACTGGCTGTCAATCAGCAGCTTCTGTTGACCTCAGACAGGTATTGTGACTGTCAGCCCTTGAGTAGAGTTCTGGCCACTCAGAACGGTGCTGGGGATCAAGGCATCCCTGAGTCTTCTCCCACCACCCACTGCCCCTGAGGCATCACTTGATCTTGGGGCAGCAGGGACTTACTGGCTTTAGGTAGTGACTTTGGCTCGGCAAACCTGAAGGAGCTGTGCCACTGCATTACCAGGAGTCTCTCCAAGGTCTGCCTCCGAGGCAGCCCGGCGCCATAGCACCCTGCCACCGAGAACCTGGCCACGCTCCGCCAGCATTCGCCCCACCAGCCCCAGCCAAAGGATTCTCCCCGCTCTGCTCAGAAAGGCGCCAGAGCTGGCTCCTCCCTCTCCCTCTGCCGTGGGCCTCTCCATCCTGTTCTTGCCTTGGAGCCAGTGGGCTATGGACTAAAACCGTGAGCCGAAAGAAACCTCTCCTCCTTTAATCTGCTGGTGTTGGGTATTGAGTCCCAGGGATGAGAAAAATGACTGAGGGGCCAGGGATTTAGCTCAGTGGTTCTGCCACCTGCCTCACAAGCACAAGGTCCCGAGTTTGATCCCCAGTACCAAAAAAAACAAAACTGAGAGCAACGGGAAAGAGTGAGTGTGGGGTGCAGGAGGGGGCAGCAGGGAGGCAGGTCGTCCAGGGCCTTCACCAGGAAGGAGTGCCCTGTGGTCCAGCACAGAATGCAGTGGAGGATTGTTTTTGTTATTTGGGGTTTTTTGATGGTACTGGGGATTGAACCCAGGGACTTCATCCTGAGTTACATCCCCAGCCCAGTTTTTAAATTTATTTTTTCATTAATTTTTTTTTTTTTTTTAAGACAAGATCTCGAAAAGTCACCAAATTACCGAGGCTGGGCAATCCTCCTGCCTCAGCCTCCCAGAGTGCTGAGATTACAAGGTGTGAGCCACCAGACCCAGGGCCAGTAGAGCAGTAGTGATACAGCTGATGCTGGTGGTACTTGTCGCTCTTAGGACCTGGCACGTTGAGACTCTGCCCGTCAGTGAGCCCTAGATTTCCTGCTTCGCACGTTTAGATGTTATTTCAGTCAACGATAAGCATGGAGGGCCCCTCGCCTGGTTTCACATCCTGCTTTGGCTGTCTTACAAGTCTTCATAATGATTGCTTTGCACTTGGGCTTTGTAAGAGAGGCTCGGTGGGCCACAGGCACATGCAAGGAGAGGGGAGCGAGTAACACTCAGGCCCCTGTCACTGGCCGCTCACTGTCCACTGCTTCAGAATTCGGGGTGAGTCCAGAAGTCTCCGGGCAAGTAGCGGGCGGGCGTCTGAGGGAGCAGGAGGAAACAGGGACCCTCTCCCGCCCTGCTACTCACCTGCTCCACCCAGCTGCCCGAACATGGGGACCTGGAGGAAGGGCTGTCACCATCACAGGCGGCCAGGGCTCCTCTCCGCCTCTCATCAGTGAATGACAGTAACAGCACGAGGCACCTCGCATGCAGAGGGGACGTGAACTAAAACCAGCCGGGTGGCTTTGCCCAGCCTCTCTGGCATCCAGTGAGAACAGCACACCTGTGCGTGTCCCGGCTCCGGAATCTGGGCTGGGAAACTTCAGTAGCTGTGCATTGGGTTAAATGCTCTTTTGTTTGTATTTAAAATTGAGATCATACCATGTCATAATGAACAGTAAAAACCCATGCCAATCATTTTTAAAATTTAATATTTCCTTGCTTAGAACAACATTAAGTAGCAAAAAAAAAAAAGCATCATGGCAGCTGAAGACCCAGACTGAAAGAAAGGAGCACAGGTTAGCACCATTAATGGCCTTTTTCTGGTCCCGCTTTTCCAACAGGGCCTCTGCATTTTCCTCTCGTGGTGGCCCCACCAGTTCCGTCCTAAGCGGGTTGGAAAGGAACCAGGGCAGCCTGGAGCAGGGCACAGAGCAGGCTCGGGGTGGGCCTGGTGCCTGGCCAACAGCCCCCTTTTGTGGAAAGGAAGGAGCTGTCATTTGCTCCTCTCGGTTCAGTTAATCAAGCTGCCGGGCAGCATCAGCAGTCACGGCGACTCGGTCACAATATTGTCTTTGGCTCCTGGCCTCACCTTGAAGGTGAAGTTTAGAGGGGGCAGCGGCTGCTGAGCTCGCCTCTCTGGTCCCTCTGGAGGTGCCCGGGCACGAAGAAAGCTCATTTTTCTGCTCTTAAAAGCAATCAGACCCTTTCTCTCTCTTACTTAGTCTTTTATTTTAAGTCTAATTTAGAAAAGGTGAGGGGCATGGCTTATTCCTTTCCTGGTCCCTAGGAAAGGCTGTGAATAGGAATACAGGACCTGGCTAATCTCCAGGAGCCTTATTTATTTGTTTGCTTGTTTGTTTATTTGTTTATTTATTTATATTTTTGAGACAAGGTCTTGCTAGGTAGTTCAGGGTGGCCTTGAACTCATAGCAACCCTCCTGCTTCAGCTTCCCAAGTACTGCAATTTCAGGTGTGCGCCACCATGCCTGGCTGGGAGCCAAATTTATGACCCAGGCACTGAGCCACCGCCAGGGGTCCCAGGGTGGCCAGCACTGTTCCACTGACAGCCATCACACCAGCTCAGCTCTGCCCTAGGCTGATCAGCTTCCAGGGAGCAGGGACTAGGGTCACAGATA
This sequence comes from Heterocephalus glaber, assembly GCF_053883595.1. Lineage (NCBI taxonomy): Eukaryota > Metazoa > Chordata > Mammalia > Rodentia > Bathyergidae > Heterocephalus > Heterocephalus glaber. The sequence goes on along the minus strand of NW_028258410.1, from coordinate 17,766,835 downwards.
GCCTTCCCAGGGTGCCACCCTCCAGCACCTTCCAGTGTCCCTGCCCTATGGGCTGGATGGAAGGACCATGCCCTGGAGGGGCCTGTGGCCCTCAGCAATCAGGAAGGAACAGAGAAGGAACCCAGGGCAGTGGGGGAAGCTGGTCACAGGCCCCAGAGCAGCTGGTAGCAGATGTCATCCTCTGGGTGTCCAAGCGGGGAGGGGCTGGGACGTGGGGAACTTCCTCTTAGGTCAGCAGTCATCACACATGCTAGCTGAGGCTGCGCCCGGGAAAGAGCTGGGCTTCCACACCATGTGCCTGTGAACTTGACCAAGGCTCTACCAATGACCTTGGGTGGCAGCTGCATCCCTGCTGAGCCTCAATTTCCCTCTCTGTAAATTGGGGTTGGAGGAGATCATTTAGTCTCTTGGCCCATTGTCCCCACCTCGGGGCTAGGGCCTGAGTCCGTCCGACTTGCTCACTCTGTTCCCAGGTTACAGGTTCCCGGCATGGAGCAGGCATTCAGCTGACATCAAATTTCACCGATTGGCCAGGTGATGAACGGGCTACGGAAGTGCAGAAGTCCTGTTTCCTGCCCCTGGGGGTTCGCATCTCGGCCCATCTGGGAGAACTGCAGGTCAGGAGGCTGCCACTGACATCTGAGGAGCCTTTGGCAGAGCCCTCAGCCTTTCCCAGGGGTGGGAATGTGAGGACACTTCTTCCAGCCAGTTTTTGTGTGTGTGGCACTGGGGACTGAACCCAGGGTCTTCACAGTGATCTGTATTCCCGGCCCTTGCGTAGTTTTTTATTTTGAGGCAGAGTCTTGCTAAGTTGCCCAGGCTGGGCTTGAACTTGCAGTCATCCTGCCTCAGCCTCTCAGAGTGCTGGGACCACAGGTGCACACCACAATGTCTGGCTTCTTTTAGCCAACTACAAACAGGCGGTAAAGGTATGTGAAATACAGAGCCTGTAGAGCAAGCAGGGCAAGCAGATAACTGGAGAGATCGTGAGCTCAGAGTCCCCTGTGGGTCGCAAGTGCTGAGACCAGGACTTGGCTCTTTTAAGCCTCTCACAACCTGTTTCCTCGTCCGTAAAGTGAGGGTGATGTGGCCCAGCTCCCCAGGTGAGCTTTTCTGGGCCCTAGCAGGTATTGGACCATGATGCAGGGCCATAGGTGCTTCCTGGGAGGCAGCCTTGGTCATGTGACCACTGCCTCTGGCTTCAAATTCCGCCTTCATCACGGACACCCCCAGTCAGGCCTCAGTCTTCTCATCTGTGAAGTGGGGACAACACTGGGCTTGTTGTAGGGATTAAGTGGGACTCCAAGCCTTACTCCTGCCCCACCTCAGGTCCCTGGCATCCCTGGCCATGGGGCACGGGAAGCGGGGTAGGGGACTTGGTCCTTCTGCAGGTCGGGGAGGGACAGGTCCCTCTGACTCCCTTGCTGGTGGTGAGAGCAGCCCTGCAGGTCCCTGTGCTCACAGATCACCCCCTCAGGGCGAGGCGCTGCCTCACACGGACCCTGCGCCTGTGGCTGGGTGTTCCTGGGGACCAGCAGCCTGGGCTGGGACCCTGGCTTCTGTCGTCCCCACCCTTGCCAGCGGCTTTGTCCTGAGGGTCTGAGCAACCCTGGCTGTGCCCTTGGGAGGACAGCTCCCCATTCAGCTCCCAGTCCCCTTTCCTCTGCAGAGGTGGATTTGGGGTCCAGGGGTGAGGGGGTGTGCAATGTTGGGGGCACTTCCTGTGCCCCAAGGGGAGGGTGACATAGTGAAGGGACCCTTGGGACTGCTGAAACCCTCCATAGCTCCTTGTCCTCCTGTAGAACAACCCAGGGTCTTCCTGCAGTCACAGGGCCATGCAGGACCTTGCCCCTGGGCCCCCTGAGCCCTCTGTCCTCTCCTGCTCTGCCTCATTTACTCCGCAGGGCTCTGTGCTCCGCCTAGCGCGATTCTCTCTCGAAAGCATCTGGCCACCCCTCTGCCTCCACATCCACTGGGTTTTCTGGGGACAGCCCCGGGAGAGAGCTGGAAGTCACCTCTCCATTAAGCTGCTGTTATTTGGGGCAGCAGCTGAAGTTGCACGCTAAATAATACCTTTGCAACTATGGCAAGTTGTAAAACAAGTAAGCAGGAGAACACCTGTGTGCCAGACACAACATATCTGTGGGCTGGCACAATTGAGAGACTCTCCTCAGACTTGGAAATCTGCCTGGCAGAGGGGTGAGAAAGAAGCCAGTCTCGGCTGGAGAAGATTAAGGCTACCGGTCCCTCAGTGTCCCCCGGGCCCTGTGGACACCCAGCTCCTCAGATGCTCAAGTCCCCAGGTAAAACGGTGTGGTATTTGCACCTGCAGTATCCTCCCACATGCTTTACACCATCCCTACATCACTTCTCATGGCCCATATAATGTAAATACCGTGTAAATAGTCGTTATACCATATAGCTTAGGGAATAATGTCAAAGGGGTCTGCACATGTTTCAACAGACACAGTTTCTTAAATATTTTCCATCTGTGGTTGGTTGGATGCAGGGATGTGGAAGCCGTGGAAAGGAAGGGCTGACTGTGCAACAGGAATAGTAAAGGAAAGCTAACCGTCTGTTGCAAGAGGTCTAGGACAAGGCAGTGCTACCCCGTGACTGAGCTGGTGGAAACCCCACAGCGTGCTGCAGGGCAGGTCCTCCCAGAGGCCAGCATGCAAGGCTCTAAGACGTTAAGTCCTGGACCAAGACCTCTCCACCCAGGGCCACAGGGACCTCTGCCTGCTGCACCCCAGTTCCGCCCCATGTTAGCGACGAGGCTGGCTGGGGTGAAGGCAGGCACCGGGCCCTGGAGAGAGCGTGGTGCCCCTGGGTGCCGGCGGGTGCCAGGAGAGATGCCCCGCGGGTGGAGAAGCAGAAAGGGCACGCACGCAGGGACTGAGATTCCCTGGCGCCCTCCACCTCCTCTGGAAGAGGGCTCAACAGGGAGGGGTCCCAGGGTGTGTTAGGGGAGTCCCCAGATTCACTGGGGTCCCCTCCCCCCAGGCCCGTCAGCTCCCTGACTTAGGCTGTGTCGTCACGGAGCAGCTCTTCTCCAAAACAAAGCAAGGGGCCTGCTGTGTGCTATGGGGCTGCAAATGAGGGGTCTCTGAGCTGCCGAACTGCAGCCCCACACGGGCTATTTTTACCAGGAGACGGGGAGGAGACACAAGGACAGCCTGAGGCGACCGAAAGACGGCATCATTTCCAGGTTGACTGCAGGGCTGTCTCCTGCACGCTGTCCCCTCCTGAGCCCTGTGAGGGTCTCAAAGATGGAGGCAAAAGTGTGTAGGATCTTCTGTCTCCTGGCTCTGCCACTCACAGCTGTGTGACCTTGGGGGGGTCCTGTGTAACCTCCGTGAGTCTCAACTTCCTCGTCTGTCCAATGGGGCCATGGGGAGGGTCTCTCGCGGGTTTGGGAGGATTCAGTAAGATAATGCAGAGGAGCACCCAGTGTGGATGAGCCGCGCTACAGACCACCACCTTCGTATTCTTTATGGGGTACATCTCTGTGGCTTCCTGTTGCTGTGGGTCTGGAGATGGGAAGTCAGGCGTCCAAGCGTGGTAGACGTTCCTTCTGGAGGCGGAGGGAAGAATCCATTTTCTTGCCTTTTTCAGCTTCAGAGGACCCTGACTTCCTGGCTCAAGTCCCCGCCTTCATCTTCTAAAGCAGCAGCCAAGCCTCTTACTCTCTGTCTGTCTCCTCCTCCTCCTCCCAAGGCCACGGCTCCCTCTCTGGTGTGATCTTCCTGCCACCCTCCTGTAAGGCCCCCTGGGTAACCTAGGACAATCACCCCTTCGAAATCCCGGTTGTCATACAAAGAAACATTTTCACAGATCCCAGGATTAGGAAGTGGACATCTCTGAGCATCTTCCTTTCGCGTCTGTAACTGGCGATGCTGATGTAAAGGCAGGTGCTGGGAAGACATTTTAGGGAGATCATCCGGGTCTTTATATTTTAAGATGCATGCAACAGACACCCAGTTAACAGAGGCTAAAGCAAACTTAAACCTCTCTGTTCCACTCCCAGTCTCTGTCTCTCTCGAGGCTGGGCCACAGTGTCCCTTTCAGCTGACCAGACCTGAGGGACAATCCATCAGGCCAGCCTGATCTCTGCATGGCCAGGCCCACACCGCAGCCTGGCCATAGGAAGGGAGCTGGGGCTGGCACACACTCCCCTCCATGTAGGACACAACCCAGAAATGGGACCCTTTGTCTGCCACAACCCACTGGTGAGAAGAGGGTCCCATGGCCATACCTATTGGCAAAGGATGCTGGGAAATGTGGTGATTCTGGAGGCCACATGGCCACTGTCAATGGGACTTCTGTCACCAAAAAGACAGAAGATTGATTCGAGGAGACAAATGGCCACCTCTGCCCCAGGAGGATGGAGGAGAGAAGATCGAGTTCTCTACCACAGACATGGGGCTGGTGGAAGTGAACAAGCAGCTGTTCCCAGGGGTGAAAGATACAAAAACCCCGTGCCCCCACAGGTGGCAGCTTCCTGAAATGTAGCTCACCCAAGGTCACAACACACTTGGCTAAAAATCTCCATCTCCCAGGCTACCTTGAGACCATGTGATAGGTGTAGGTGTCCACAGCAGCCTTCGGGGGTAGCTTTTGAGTTCCTGCTGTGAGTCCCCCTTTTGCTCCCATATTCCAGTCATGAGGAGGAGGCAGCAGCAGGGGCCTAGCTCCTTGAGATATCACTGAGCCACCGTGCCATCAGAGAGGTAGACTTCCTTCTGCCTGAGAAAAATGAACCCTTTGTTTAATCCTCTTTGCTTAGCAAATTGGATCCTCCCCAATTTGCATGCATGCTCTCTCCCACAGGGAGCTCTGCTTGTCTGTCCCTCCTGTTGGAACACGGCTCATAGTTTGTCCCACTGTTCCAATGAGAGCCCCTTTGGGGAAGGAGACCATAGAAGGTTGTCAGGGAGCCAATGGCAGTTACAGAAACAAACCAACTTGATCCTTTATTATAAGCCTAGAACAATATTCGTGGCATGTAAGACATTTGGAGAAAACAAACTTCACAAAAGAGAGAGATCAATGTGGATAAGCTGAGTAGTTCACTCTGTAATAAGCAGAAATAATTCTGGGGAGATAAATACAAAATTGTTTTCATTCTGGTTTGTAGCTGCAGCAGGATTTGAGGGACTGTCACATCAACAAAACAAGAACAGATTGCTGTGCAAATGGAGCAGGCAGAGAAGAAGGAACAGCTCTTGACAATGAGAAATGCAATTACATTTGAAAACTTCAGTGAATGGGCTAAAAAATAGATGATGATAAAGTTATTTAAAAGATAGAATTGAAGGATTCTTACTGTACAGTGAATGGATAAAACTGAAAAGTAGAAAAGTTAGGACAGTGAGAATAAATCCAGGAGGTCCAACCTCTGTATAATGAGAATTTCAAAAGAGAAGGGAGAGTTGGGGAAAAGAAATAATCAAAGAAACAAGGGGACTGTTTCTCTGTATATCCTAACTTGAGTCTTCAAATTATAGAGTTCTACTTGGTGCCAATAGCAATGTGATTGTAAGAATACAGAGGCCACTGCACAGGCATTTGGAAATAATAATTTACAAAGTAGCCAACCACAAGAGATTGAAAATCAGACTCACACCAGATTTGTCATTTACTCTGATGCCAGAGGACAATGAAAATACGCCTTCTGTGATCTGAAGATAAAATATCATCAACAAGGATTCCTAAATAGCCAAGCAAAGTAATGATACTCTTAGGCATTCAGGCATTGGAAAATTCACAAACCATATACTCTGTATGAAAAAGTGACCCAGGATGTATGTCAATCCCCTCATCTCATAAAAACAAAACACCTAAGGAAGAGGGTGGCATGAGCCTTTTAGAAAGTGGAGGTTTGCAATTCCTGGAGGAAGGGGGTGAAGGACACAAGAAAGGAGCACAGGGGGCTCTGCTTTGATAAGTGATGGTTTGGTGAGTCAGGCTTACATTTCCTTCGCCGTGGGTCGATTCATACTTAGCTCCTCGATGAATACTATTTCCCTGGTCATTTTGTAAATGCTGGTTATTGGTTTTCAATTTTAAGGAGTCAACCTATTCAAAGATTTAGTTCTGTATTCTAGGACAGCATAAAGTAATGAGCATTTACTACCCAGCCTGCTCTATGCCAGGCGAAGTACTAAGCAGTCAGCATGGATTAACACCAAGTGCCGTAATTTTCCAACCTTGTACGGGAATAGCCTCAGAAAGCTGCTGATATTATCATCTCCATTTGTACTGATGAGGAAACTAAAACACTGAGAAGCCAAGTCACGGGCCCAATGTTATATTTTGGGAGTGGCAGGAATTGAACCCAGACTAACCTCAGGGTACAGAAATTAAAATTATATAACTCACATGGATGGAGGAGTGGGAAGAACAGAAGTATGAGTCACTGCACTGATTTCCTTATTTTCCAATGAAAGGAATTGTCCAATGCCACCTAAAGCTGACAAATCAAGAGGTAAGATCAGACATCATTGAAGGAAAGCTTTATTATCAGAAAAACTGGAAAAGCCAAAACCAAGAATTAATACCCCTGAGGAGTAGGTTTGGGAGTCATCTATCTGGTAGAAGGAGACTTTGTAATATAGTTGTCTTTATTATTGAAAAAAGGCTTTACTATGTGTGTGTGTGTATGTGTGTGTGTACTATTGCTTCATGTTAGGAACTAGTTTAATTTTTAAAATGTTACCAACTCTATAAATGCAGGAAGGGCTGTTGAGAATCCTCCGTGGAAGTTAAGGAAGCCCGAGTAACAGTGTGCTGAGCTCGCAATGAGGTCTAGAATGACATTGCAGCCAGCTCAGCCTGCCTGCCTCGGTTTTGTGGGTCAAGTCTCTGTCCACTGCCAGGGCCAGTCTGCCTGGCACAGTGCCCTCCTAGTCCTTGGACTTGGCAGAGATGCTTCCCAAAGGGGGCCCAAGGCGCCTGGGAAAAGGTTGGGTTTGCAAACTGCCCGCTCCCGAGGCCTAGGGTATGGAAGCCTGGGAGTGTTAGGAGGGAGAGTGGAGACATTGCAAACAGCACCACGGGGGGATAGTGGATATTTGTCAACCTGCCTGGGTCTGGTAGCATCGTCAAGGTCCCCAGAAGGCATTGCCAGGGTCAAGTCCCTCCGGCTTTGGGGTCCTTTCCACACTGCCTCCTCAACTGCTCCTTAGGGCTGCAATCCTTCAGCTTCCTAGAACCCTAGGGAGTTCCTAGTACGCCGATAAGCCCAGTTCAGACTCGGCCTGCTGGGCTGCATCTCTGTGGTCCTTACCGCATGTGAGTCATGATAGCCAGCCATCCTGCTATCTTGGGGAACCGGAGATCCCCCTAATTCCCTCCAGCTGTGTCTCTGCAGGGCTGAGGTCATCCATTCTGGCACAGAAGCAAGCAGGACTTGTTATGTCTTTGTTTCATTCAAATGGTTTGGGTGATGACTCACTCAAACTTCTCTTCTCTTGCTTTTTAAACCAGGGCACCGTCTGGGAGTCGTTTTTGATTAGACATTGACCTCAGAAATATGCTCGCATCATTTTGAAAACATCTTCCAGCACCACAGAAAGTGACTTTGATGGAGGAAGGACGCTGAATAGACAGTGGCCAGGGCCGGGTGTGTGTTTGCTGCTGCTGGGAGGGTACAGGGCCTTCCCGAATACTCCCGGGAAGCTGCTGCCCTGAGTCCATGAGTATGCCAACCCTGTTACGCCCTGTCACACGTGTGACCAGGGCCAGCACTGGGGATGATGACAATGATCATCATCACTGTCATCATCGATGCTGGCTACCATTACGGAGCACTTATTCTGGACCACACCGTTTCTAAAGGAGTCACACTGAGCAACCTCATCCCAGTCTCACAGTAGCCTGCCAGGCAGGTACCCTTGGTGCTGGAGGTCTGCATGCCCTGTCAGGTACCTCCCAGGAACTGGGAAGGCCGGGTGGGAGGTCATGCCCCAGGCCTACCTGCTACGGGACCATCTGCTGGCTGGAATCAGAGGTCTCATGGGAACAGGAAGCCTCAGAGGACAGGGATGCTCAGTCCTGAGGCAGAAGATGTGACCCCGAAAGAGTGGTTGGGGGGGAGGTCAGAGGTTGTGAGCAGGGTGCCAGAGGGTCAGTGGTGCCTGGCAGGCAGGAGGTGGGCAATTGGCCACGATGAGGTAGGGCAGGGCAGCACAAAGCTGTGGCTTGCTAAGGGCACTTATTTGGTACACCTCTGCCATGCGCCCAACACGGTACAGCTGGAGGAGGCAGGACGTGTTCATTTCTCCCAGACTCACAGGCTAGGATGCAATAAGGGGGTGGACAGTATTTTCTATCTGAGATAGACACAAAGCCAGGGGCAAGGGGACATCCAGGGGAGGTGGCTTTGGAGTTGAGCAGGGTCAGGGATGGGGCTCCTGGTGCTTAGGGTAGGGAGCTACTCCCTTTGGCAATAGTGTGCACGGAGGAAGTGAGATCCAAAGGCTGGCTGTGGGTCTAGCTATCACAGCAAAGGTGGTGCTTAAAGAGAGTGTGGTAGTACATGCCCATAATGCCAGCACTCAGGAGGCCAAGGCAGGAAGAGCCCAAGTTCCAGGGCAGCCTGGATCACACAGCAAGACCCTGTCTCAAATGAGGGCCAGTGGGGCAGATGTGGGGTCTCGGAATGGCAGCTGCTCCAGCAGAGGCAGCTCTGAGGTCAGTGTCTCATAGGTCTGGCAACTTCTATCCCTCCACAGGTGCTTGAGGATTGAGAAACCATCTGCGGGTGGTCAAAACACAGGTTGGGCATCCCTAATCCAAGAATCTGAGATCCCAAATGCTCCAAAATCTGAAGCCTTTTGAGTGCTAATCTGACACCAAGGGTGGAACATTCCACACGGTGAAGCTTGGTTTCTTGAGCAAAAATTATTATAAAGACTAGAAATTACCTGCAGACTATGTGTAGAATGAATTTCCAGGAAAACACGCTGCATCTGAAACCCTTCTGGCCCAAGCACTTTGTATCGGGGATACTCAAGCTGTACTGATTCCGACGGCTGCCAGCACAGGGTTCTGCACACTGGGAACCCTAAAACATCAGGTTCTTTCTCGCATGGTTTGGAAGCCAGAGGTCCTAAATCAAGGTGTCAGCTGAGCTGTGCTCCTCCCTCTCCTCCTCCTGCTCCTGGGCTCCAGGCCCCCTTAGCCGGTGGGAGCAGAACTGCAGCCTCTGCTCTGTCTCCACATGGCTTTCTCCTTCGCAGCCTTCTCTTTCTCATAAGGATGCTGCCTTTTGGAGCCCACCGGGATCATGCGGGATGAGCTCCTTGTTAACTTGATTACATCTGTAAAGACCCTTTTTCCAAACAGAGTCACATTCCCAGATCCCAAATGGACAAATCCTGTGCAGGGTAGAGCGAGGGTGAGAGGAATCACCACCATTCCACTGGCTTCCGTCATTGTGGTCCACCTCTCCCCAGCTGAGAGCTGCTTGGAAACAGAATTTGTGTGTCTTCGTTCATTCACTGGCTCCACAAATACTGATGGGATACCTACTGTGTGTCCTAGGCACTCTCTGGGGCTCTGGGGGTGTTTGTGTCCTTCCCCAAGGAGCCCTCATTACACTGCATATGGTGCTGCAAACGAAGTGAGCAGTGTCCTGAGATTCAGGAGGCCGGAAGGACCTGGCTGGCCACTGCCTCAACTCCCCTCATGAGATTGAAGTCCCTGGCATCAGAGATGGACTCCTCATTGGGTGACCTGACGCAGACGCAGGGAAATCTGGCCCAGGTGGGAGCATCCGAGGCTCCCTTCGTGGCTGTGCGGGCAGGTTGCTTATGCTCCCTGTGCCTCAGTTTCCCCTTGAATAAAATGGGTTGGTGGCAGCAGAACCTCCGAATCGCCTGAGGCTTTGGGTGGTCTCAGAAGGGGCCAATAGAGCCAGTACCTGCCTTCCTGGAACAGTGTTCCAAGGAGACATTAGTGCTCACCTGGCACCAAGAAATTGCTGTTAATAACTTGAGGGATATTTATTTGTAAGAACAGCAAAGTTAGGAAATTCTGAAATGACTCAGGCTTTCTTATTCTTCCAGTACAGCTTACCATTGGGTTTCCTGGGATTTAGGTTGGGGCACAGGGCATCCAGGCCTCTTCAGGCTTTGTGGCTTCAAAGGTTGTGGTAGAAGTGGTGGAAGGCACCAAGAATGTTGGCCGTGATCTTGGACAGCAGCTGAGCTGGGGGGGCTTCAGCCCTCTGCGCAGGGACTGCGTTGGCCAGGAGGCTCCTGGGCTCCCACGCCTCATTGCCTTGGCTCCAGCCTCTGCCCTAGGGGGATCCTCTAGGGGGCAGCAGTGTTCCACCAGACTCCGCGGGAGTCTCCTCCTGTCTTCCCAGAGGCAGAGCCTTCAAGTTGGACCTGGAGGGAATCTTCACTGGCTTGGCTGTGGCCAGGCCAATCTTTCACGCTCAGGTGCTTGGGGACAACTAAGCCCATTAGGAAGGTGACTCTGGTGTCACAGCAGCACATGAACATTTCTTAGAAAGCTTCACAGCTGTACCCCCTAGGGGATGCTTCGGAGTTCCAGGTGACAAAGAGGGCATCTCCCTCCGGTCTGAACATGGAAGGAAGTTCGGTTTCAGAGGCTCATAATTTTACATGGAGGAAACGTGCATTTCCACACTGGTGTTCTTGACCAGATTCGGGTGTTTAGATTCCCAAAACAAATCTCCTTGCCCTTGACCTGTTCATCCCACCTCTTCCTCCTCGTTCTAATTTGGCCAGCGCCTCATGTTCTGGGTAGGCACTGGGACCCCTGAAGTTCTGGGAGTCATGGGCAGCATCTCCCGTGGTCCAGGTTGCCTGCTGGGGAAGGGCAGCGGTGACCAGCACATCTACTTGGGTGCAAGTCCTAACTGTGCCACTTCCCAGCTGCGTGGCCGTGTGCAAGTGCCGTGTCATAAACATGCCAGCACGTATACCCTCCTGCCCTCTGCCCCTCTGCCCCTCCAGCCCAACCCCTCCTTCCAGACTTGCTACTTCCTTCCCATGACACCTGTCACTGGGCTCTGCATCTTTCATGGCCACCATTTATCCAGCCTTCCCCCCACTGTGCCCAAAACACCCTGTTTTAGACACATGGTGTCAGTTAGTATTTGTGGAGTGCATGAATGAATGAATTAGAGCTCGCTTTACAGTCCTCTGGGCCTCAGTTTCCCCAGCTGTGGCGTGGGGATGATGGTATCAGAAGTCTCATGGGTGGCTTTGGATGGTTGCGATGAGCCAACCTGGGCCAGGCCATTCAGCCCAGACACTGCAGCCCAGCTGCAGATGTGGATTCAGTTTCTGGGTCAGATTTCAAGGTTTTCCCTGGCTTTCCACTGTGGCCAGTCCTCTGTGCAGCCCAAGGCAGTGGGGCCCCCTAGCCAACCGTCAATACAGAGTCCAGCACCCCGATGTTAAGGCCTCCTGGACACCGGATGGAGGAGGTGAGGCTGGAAGGAAGTCTGAGGTGCCGGGAAGCCAGTCACTGCCCGTTCACGTGGCAGCATTGAGCCCTGCAGTCTGAGCTGCCCCTTGAGAAGCCGCTGGTGACTGTGAGCTGCCATGGGGAGAGCTGGTCACAGTGAGCGACAGGCCCCCATGTTGGCCAGGTTTGAGGGCTCCTGAGGCACGTGGCTGTGTCTTGGCCTCTCACTGTTCGGTGGCCTTGGGCAGGTGACTTCACACTCCCAAGACGCAGTTTCCTATAAAAGGAAAGTGATGCTGCCCTTGCCCTCCCGGAGCAATAATAAGACTGTCACCGGCACAGTAAGGGGGAGAGTTGTCACTGTACTGAGTTCAGCATTTCAGAGTGCGGTGTCCCCAACATTAGTCTGGGGTCCCACTCCCAGTGGCCCCTTAGGAAACATTACCACCAAGGGTCCCTCTGAGATGGCCACCGTGGCCTTCAGCATCTCAGAGGCCCTGAGAAGTGGGACCGCAAAGTGCGAAGCTTTTCTCCTTCAACTTGGTATTGAGCAGCACACCTGCGTCCCTCAGTACTCCCGCATAGCGCCTGCTGACAGAGCCCAGGGCAGGCGTTGGGAGCAAGGCCCGAGCTAATCAGATTCTAGTCCTGTGACAAATGGAGACCCTGGAACCAAGGAGATGGGAGCAGGAGGAAGGCAGGCGCTGAAATCACGAAGAACCAGATTTGCAGCCTGGGTCTGCCCCCTTCCCCCAGGCCCTGGGGAAGCCACGTGCCCTCTCAGTCTCCTGCCCAGGGAGGTAGACAATCAGGTGCTCACCTTAAGGGGGACTTTGGTCAGCCCAGTGCAGTGGCGCCTGCCAGATAGAGCAGGTGTCAGTATTTGTGCTGGCTTCGACCACTTAGTGGCTGACGACAGCTCTCAGATGTGGCGTCTCACCTTTCTGGAGATCAGAGTCTCAAAGTTAAGGCTGCTCTCGTCTGGGTGTCCAGGGGAAGGTCCCTTCCCTGCCTTTCCCAGCTTCCAGATGTGCTGCCTCCTTGGATGACCTCTCTGACCTCTGGGCCTCCCACCACAGCTCCTCCTCTGACTTGGGCCCCCGGCCTCCCTCCTACAGGGACTCCTTGTGACAACACTGGGCCCTGGATAATCCAGGACACTCCCCATCTCCAAGCTGTTAAGTTAATCACAGCTGCAGGATCCCTTTTGCCATGTAAGGTGTCAGTGGCAGGTTCCGGGAATCGGGGTGTGGACATCTTTGGAGACCGCCCTTCAGCTCCACCACACTGCTCCTGCATCGCCCGCTCTCCTGGCTCCTGCGCCTCCTGCTGCAGTGGGTTTTCTCTCATTTGTCCTGACCTTGATACCAAAGGAGTGGTTGAGCTCTAACCTGGGGCTCTGGTTGGGTACATTGCAGGAGAAAGCTTGGATCTCCCCAGATGTCGTCTGTCAGCCCCAGACCATGCAGGATATAGCTGGGCAGAACAGGCCTTGCCCTCATGGAGCTGACCTTTTCCTGGGGATGAGAGTGGTTGGCAGAGAAATCATGTAATAGGCACACAGCCAACACAGACCTGATGAACCACACAGGTAACGGGGGACAAGCACTCCAGGCACCGGAAATGGGAAGTGCAAAGGCCCTGGGTCAGGAATATGTTTAGCTGCTCAAGAAACAGCAAGACTGCAGCATGGCTGGAGCAAGGTAGCCAGCGCCAATGGGATCTGAGACAGAGTCATGGGAGGAGTCAGGGCCCTTGGACGTTTTTAGGAAAAGCTTCATGAGCTGGCTCCAGTTTAAAAGGATCTTCTGGCTTCTTTGTAGGGAGCAGATCTAGAGGGGCAAATGGAGGAGGTGACACAAGCTCTCCACCAGGCTTCCCCGGCAGCCAGACTTGAACCCAGGCCTCATGGGTGCCTCATGCCACCCATGCTCCCAGCTACACAACACGGGCAGCTAAAAACATATGCAGGCCTCTGCTCCTTGGAAGAAAGATATACCAGGGAGAAGGAAGAACAGGAAGGAAGATGGAGCCCCCGTCCATACAAAGGGGAAGAGACAGGAGGTTTCAGGGAGGGCTGGACAGGGGCCAAGTCACCCCATTCCTCTCAGGATTCTGGAGGGGCCCCCGGTATACCTGTGGGCCCCTGGCTCACCCCTCCCCTTGATCTCCACCCTCCCTCTGTCCTGGCTCCCAGCCATTGGCTTCTTCAGTGCTGGGTGCCCTCTTAGTAAACCGGAAATAAAGTAGGAAAAGCTGTGGGTAGATCCCAGGTCTGTCCCCTGCCCCAAGCCTGGCTCACCCCTCCCCTTGCAGCCAAGGCTCCAAAGAGCTGTTCCGGCATCCTGTTCTCTGCTTCCTCCCTGCCTGCTGCCCCCCAGCCCCTGCCCTGTCACCATCACCATCCTGGGGCCTCTGCCCCACCCCCACGCACTATCAAAACCAAGGTGGAGCCGACGGACGGAATCCTCTTTCCTCCCCCTTCAGGTCACACGAACATCCTGCACCGTGCAGTACCCTCTGCTTCTTGGGACTGTCCCCTTGCTCCTGGCATTCAGGACACACATGCTGCCTGCCTCCCGCTGCTGCAGGTAGGCATCAGCTTGGGGCCACAGTCACTACAAAGCCCCGCGGAAAGGGCTGCCTGAGGCCCCTGATTTTTCATGGCGTGTTGGCCACGAGCCAGCCTGGGGTCCCCCCCTGCTCAGGTTTAGGCTGTCCTGTTCTCTCCCAGTGGTCAGCCCCGTGTCCTGACCAGGGCTGGGCCCACGGTAGGACTTCAGTTGATCTCTAGGACACGAACAACTAAGATGTGACTGGCGGTGGGTGGGAGGGGCAGGACGGTGGTGTGGCCCATGGTGGTTGGAGAGTATTTCACCGCTGACACTGTCGAAAATTACGAGCACGGGCTGATAACAAAAAACAAAGGAATTGTTTATTGCTTCAGAATTCTGTACAGATAATGCTACCCCAGACTCTGGGACCAGACTGCCAGGCGTGGGCCATTTCCCACAGCTCACCCTGGGGTGTCACAGGGAGGCGGCTGAAGGGTGCTTCCTAAAAATGCACTCGGGTTTTACAGGGAGTGAATAAAGCACCTGTTTGGGTTCAGGCAGTGACAAAGACATCTAGCCAGGTCTGTTTTGAGAGTGCAGGAGCTCAGGAAACGGCTCCTCTGAAATCTGGAGCTCTGATGTGAAGGAAAGACACTTTCGGAAAGAAGAAAGGGAGGGTAAAGGCCTGTGTGCTGAGCTGGGTAAAATGAAAAAGGAAGAGAAGTAATTGCATGCTTGGCTTGGAAGAACACGGGGACTCTGGGGCGGGGGGGCCTAAGCTGGAAGCAGGACAGAAAGCAGAGCTGCTGGAGGAGCACTGAGGCGATCCGGGCCGGCTGCTTCCGTTTTACTCCTGAACCAGGAAGCAAGGCCATTAGGAGAGCACGTGGCCAAGGAGTCACCTGGACGAATGGAGCGCTGGCCCAGGTGGAGAAAGGGACTCAGGTTTCCTGGTGCGACAGGGGCCCGGTCTCTCTGTTCATAGCTGCCGGGCACTAATTGCTCCCTGCTGTCTGCCTGGTTGCAGGGAGAGGGAAGGGAGACCAGGTGAGGTCTATGAAACACTGCCACGGGCAGAAGCAGGTGGAGACAGCGGCTCAGGGAAGGGCTCGGAGGGAAAAGGTGAGGGTCAGAGGACCATAGGCCCCAAGTGCCTGTGGGTGACTGGTTCTGATGATGCTAGAGGGAGCAGACTGAGGAGGAATCGGATGTGTGGAGAAGACGGCAGTGCCACAGTGAGGAGCCATCTCGGGCCCCAGGCCCACAGTCCCCAAAGCGTTCAGGACCCGCAGACCCACATGGCCCAGGACTTTGTTAGAAACAACAGCTCTTGCTGGCCCAGGCCTCCACTGAGGGGGGGCCCAGCACCCCGAGGACTACCAAACCCCCAGGTGTCTTGGCCTGCACTGAGGTTGGAGGCTCTGGCCTACCATGTTCTGGCTGAAGTCTGAGGCCAGGAATCACTGGAAAAGAGGGGGTTCAAAGCCGATTAGTCTGGATGTGGATGAATGGGAAATTTGCCAAAAATGGAGGCAGAAGTAGAGGAGAAAAACATGCCCTGACTGGCAGCTAAATCACCAAGATATGAGCACAGAGAGGAGACCAATTTGGAAGCAGCAAAATGGAGCAAGAAGACACCTATTCCTCGGGGCCCAGTGGATCAGGGCCACAGGAGGGAGGGAACCACCTCAGGGCAGGATACGGGTCCCCAGAGATGCCTGTCTTAATCCCCAGAACCTGTGTCTATGTCTCCTTTTTAAGCAGAAGAGGATTTTCCGTGTAGCTACTGACCATGGACAAGACTAGATGAGGACCAGGTTGTGTGTGATGAGAGCTCGGGGCTGTGCCGTAAATGGAAGGAGGCACCGTGAGTATGCGCCAGAGCGAGGGTTTTGGAGCTGAGCCCTGTGGGCAGCTGCTTTTTCCAGAGAAGCTGGAAAAGGCAGGACGGGGTTTCTCTCCCGAGCCCCCAGAAGGACCCTAGCCTGTCAGCACCTCTATTTTTAGCCCTGGGCCCCTCATTTTGGATGTCCAACCTCCAGAACGGTAAGAGCATAAATTGGCGTTGCTTTGAGCTGCTGAGTTGAGACTGGCTGTCACAGAGGTCGGCTAGAGAAGGGACCTCAGGAGCCTGTGGGTGTCACTTAGAACAAAAACGGCCAGGCCCTCAGAGGGAAGGATGGGAGGTTTGGGGGTCTTATTTGCAATAGTTCACGAGAGGCAGAGGACAATACAACATTTCAGGAGGGGAAGCGGGCAGAAAGTGGGGTTCCTGAGCCTCACAGGGATTGGGGGGGGAGAAGGTAACTTGAGGGTCGATGGAATGGGGGAAACGCTAAGGAAATGAGGCCTGAGGGTAAGACTTGGAAGATGGCACTGCTTTCTGCCTCTCAGAGGAGGCCCCGAGCTACTCTGAGCTGTGTTGGCCTCTCTGTGGGGGCCAGGGCAGGTGTGTGGCAGGGAAGGTTTCAGGCTGACCCCCTGCCCTCGTGTCTCGGGACCCTGAGCCCAGGCCCGGACTTGAGGTCCTTATGGGAGACCAATCGGAGCTCAGAGGCTGCCCTGGCTTGTTCGCACCACTTAAGATTAAAGGAGAAGGTGGTCGCTGGCAGCACGGCCCCAGGTGTACCTGGGGAGGCCCAGATGGCACGTGCTGAGCCAGCCCCTTAGCACCATCTAATGCAGCGCACAGCCGGCTCAGGTGGCTCCTGGCTGGCGGCAACAGGCCCATCACCTGCCTTGTCAAACATGCTCTCCAGGGAAGTCGAGTTTCACGTTGGCTCATAAAAGCCAGCTGGCCGGCATCTTCTCTTACTTGTCCCTAAGGAGGCACTGAGCACAGCGCGAGCACTTTACAGGCTGGAGGGCCACAGGTGACTCAGGCAGCCAGACAACCGCCCGAAGCTCTGGGTCCCTGGGGAGCCACGGTCTTTATTGCTCTCTGCAGCGAAGGGAGCTGGCTTCCTCTGGAAGACAGGCTGGAACGCACTGCAGTCTAATCAGGAATAAATGCACTGAGCCACTGGGGAGGGAAGGAAAGTCTCGGAGTGCATTGTTTGGTTTTGAAAATATGTTAAATATTAGGAAGCAATTAGTTTTCCATACACTCCAGATAAGTCCATTGTCCTCAGTGCCACTCGAGGACAAAAGCTAGGCAGGTCTGTTTGTTCGCACCCAGTTCCCGAGGGCCTAGTGTGCGACTCGCTGTGCAGTCCGAACACTGAGCAAAGCCATGCCAGCCCTCCTTCCTGCTGGGACTCTCAGATGGGAAGAGCGGAGGGCGCTGGAACAGGAGCAGTTTCTACAGTGCTCCTGCTGTGTGTTCACCCCACAGCACCCCTGGGCTCAGGGTGGGCTCTGAGGACGGCTGTTTGCTTGGAGACCTGGAGAGGGAGGAACAGCTCTATGGTCAGAGCCCTTGGGGAACTAGGAAAAGCAGAGTGGTGGGTGGGAGATGGGGTGGCCCGCGCCCTGGCCAGCAGAGAAGCTGTGCAGCCTCAGCAAGTCTGGGAGGTGACAGAGGCGCCTTTGAGCACAGACTGGCAGAGAGGAGTGTGGACCAGCGACAGGAAGCAAGGAGGGGTTGTGAGGGGTTTCAGAGATGGATCCGGAGGACCTGCTGCCCTATGGGAAATGGGGCAGTGAGGAGCTGGGTGACGCCCAGGGTTTTGATTAAGTAACTGCTTAGATGGCATTGCCAGAGGCTGCTGGGGAAGAAGGTGGAGCTGGGAGCCAGGACATGGGGCGTGAGGTGAACTGGAAGTGCGTTGTGGTTATGCAAATGGAGGCATCACAGGGTGTCTGGAGGGAGTCTGGGAAGTCCTGTGCCGGGATTGTCCTGTGAACATTTTTCCCTCCAGCACAGCCTGGCGGCCTCAAGCAGAGGGCGCTTCCTCAGATGTCCATCTGTGTCCTCTGACACTTGGCCAGCAGGAGCTGTGGGCGACAGGTTTCGGGGAGCTGCGTCAGTCTTGTCGAGGGCTGTGGTAAGGAAAGGTTAAGAGCCAGGATGTAATCGGCACGGCCCTTGGAGAACACATGCGATTGTCAGAGATTTTGTGTCTTTCGTCCAGTGCGGTCTCGGAGGTTGAAGTTGTCAGGAAACCAGGAACTCTTGGAGAGCCAGGGCTGGGCGGGTGTGGGTGGGCCATGAGGGTCCCTCACCAAGCCCCACTTCTGGATGTCACCAAGAGGGCGCAGGAAGGGACAGTTCAGAGGAAGAAGCCCTTGTCAAAGACGGTCTGGTCCAGTCTCCTTCACGCTTGCACCACAAAATGTCATGGGGTTTATAGCAACATGTCCCCTCTACCACCACTGCTCTGGGGCTCCTCAATATGAGCGACCTCACTTCCACTTCTTAAAGGTCCTTGTGATTCTGTTCCTGCTGGTCTCCGGCATGACTGTAAAGTAGCCCTGGTTCTGCCAAGAGACCAGTTTCCTTCCAGTTCAGGAACCTGAAAAGCTGAGTAGGAGCCTGTATTTTTCCTACAAGTCTCCTTTAGGCCCCACTTGTTACAAAACCCGAGTTGTTCCTGCTGCTTCGCACTCAACTGTACCCTGTTGCTGCATGAGCAAGGGACTTTTCAGATTTGCAAACAATGGCCAAGTCACTCCAACGTGTCCCACGTCTACAGTGGACCCTTGAATTACAACCAGTCTATTTTTATTTTTTATTTTTTTATTTTTTTATTTTTTGTATTCTTTTATTGGTACATTGTAGGTATACAACACAATTATATTTCTCATTGGGAATTGTAGCTTTACATAATGCATCTTGGTTCTTATTTTTTCCCCATTCCTAGCCCTCCCTTCACGCCCTCCACCCTTCCCTATTTACAAAGACTTTATTTCCATTGTTTCCATTTCTCATCATTTTTCCTTTCTCTTCTTTCCTTTCCCCTGCCCCTCCCACTACCCCTACCCCTTTGGACCTTTTCTTCCTATTTTACATTATCGATTATTCATTCTAATCATTGGTACATTTTAGGTATACAACATAATGACATTCATCATTGGAAATTTGCACCTTTACATAGTCTCTCTTGGTTCTTCTTTTTCACCCTTGCCCAGCCCTCCCTTCAACCCCTCCATTCCTCCCTATTTACAAAGATTTTGTCCCTGTTTTTCCATTTTCTCATATTACTCCCCTTCCCTTCTATCCTTTCCCCTAGCCCTCCCACTTCCTTCCCCTTTGCCCCTTTTCTTCCTATTTCACATTACCTATTATACATTTAGTCCTTATTTACACTTTCAGTTTCTCACACCAGAGAAACTATTCGGAATTTATTCATGTGTGTCCTATTTATTTCACTTAAGAGTATCGCCTCAATGTGCATCCACTTAGCTATAAATGTCTCTAATTTCTCATTTTTTATGGCTGAGTAGTACTCCATTTTATTTTTTAAAAAAACACATTTTCTTTATCCAGTCTCCAGTTGATGGGCATTTGGGCTGTTTCCAAGTTTTAGCTATTACAAACTGCGCTGCTATGAACATGGGTGCACGTATATCACTGTGGTATGATTCTTTTAATTCTTTGGGGAAGATCCCCAGCAGTGGAATAGCAGGGTCAAATGGGACTTCCAGTCCTAGTTCTTTGAGGTATCTCCATACTGATTTCCACAGCGGTTGCACCAGTCTACACTCCCACCAGCAGTGGAGCAGGGTTCCTCTTTCCGCACAGCCCTGCCAGCATTTGTTATTGGTTGATTTCATGATAGCAGCCATTCTTTCTGGAGTGAAGTGGAATCTCAGCGTTGTTTTCATTTGCATCTCTCGAATGACCAGTGATGTTGAACATTTTTTCATGTATTTATTTGCTATTTCTACTTCTTTGTCTGAGAAATGTCTGTTCATTTCAGATGCCCATTTTTTGATTGGGTCTTTAAATTTGGGAGGTCTGATCTTTTTAAGTTCTTTATAGATTCGAGATAGTAGACCTTTGTCTGAGGAGGAGCAGGTGAAGATTTTTTCCCAAATTGTGGGTTGTCTCTTCACACTGCTGGTGGTTTCTCTTGCTGTGCAGAAGCCTTTTAATAAGAAGAGATCCCACTTGTTGATTGTTTGTGGTAGTTCATGCGCAACTGAGGTTTTGTTCATAAAATCTTTTCCTACACCGATATCTGCAAGGGTTCTACCTAACTTCTGTTCCAACTGGTTCAGAGTTTCTATTTTAATATTTAGATCTTTAATCCATTTTGATTTTAGTTTAGTGCATGGTGAGAGATATAGGTCTAGTTTTAATCTTTGGCAAGTTGAAGCCCAATTTTTCCAGCACCATTTATTAAAGAGGCTATCTTTCCTCCAGTGAGGGTGTTTGGCTCCTTTATTGAAGATGAGATGGCTGAGTGTGTCTGGCATTGTTTCTGCATCTTCTAATCTGTTCCACTGGTCCTCAAGTCTGTTTCTTTGCCAGTACCATGCTGTTTTATCACAGTAGCTTTTGTAGTAGAGTTGCAGGTTGGGGATTGTGATACCCCCAGCCATGTCTCTGTTACCTAGAATTGCTTTTGCTATTCTGGGTCTCTTCTTGCTCCAAATGAATTTTTGGATTGTTTTCTCCAGGTCCATGAAGTATGCTGCTTGGATCTCAATTGGAATTGCATTAAATCTATATAGCAGTTTTGGAAGTATGGCCATTTTCACTATATTAATCCTTCCTACCCAGGAGCAGGGGATGTCTGTCCATTTTCTGATATCATCTTCAATCTCTCTTTTCAGAGTGCCATAGTTTTCAGAGAAGAGGTCTTTGATTTCTTTTGTTAGGATGATTCCTAGGTATTTCAGTTTTTTGGATGCTATTGTGAAAGGAATTATTTGCCCTATTTCTCTCTCAGTGAGTCTGTCATTGGTGTAGAGGAAAGCTATTGATTTTTGTGTGTTAACCTTGTAACCAGCTACTTGACTGAATTTGGTTATTAAGTCTAGAAGACTTTTGGTGGAGTTCTTGGGGTCTTCTATATAGAGTATCATGTCATCTGCAAATAATGACAATTTGACTTCTTCATTACCTATCTTTATTCCTTTTATTTCTTTCTCTTGTCTAATTGCCATGGCTAATGTTTCCAGAACTATATTGAACAAGAGTGGTGTTAGTGGACATCCTTGTCTTGTTCCTGATTTTAGTGTGAAGGATTTCAGTTTTTGACCATTTAGTATGATACTGGTTGTTGGCTTTTCATAGATGGCTTCTATCGGTTTGAGGTAGAGACCTTCTATTCCAATTTTTTGTAGGGTTTTTATCATAAATGCATGTTGGATTTTGTCAAATGCTTTTTCTTTGTCTATGGAGATAATCATATGGTTTTTGTCCTTGGCTCTATTGATATAGTGTATTACATTGATTGATTTTCGTATATTGAACCATCCCTGCATCCCTGGGATGAATCCCACTTGATCAGGGTGTATGATCTTCTTGATGATCTTCTGCATTCTGTTTGCCATTATCTTATTAAGGATTTTTGCATCTATGTTCATTAGTGAGATTGGCCTATAGTTCTCTTTTTCAGTTGGGTCTTTCTCTGCTTTGGGGATCAAGGTGATGCTTGCTTCCAGGAATGAATTTGGGAGTATTGCTTCCCTTTCAATTTCACTGAAGAGTTTAAACAGTAGTGGCAGCAGTTCCTCTCTAAATGTCTTGTAGAATTCAGCAGTGAAGCCATCAGGGCCCAGGCTTTTCTTAGTTGATAAGTTTTTAATTACCTTTTCAATTTCATTGGTTGATATTGGGCTGTTCAGAATTTTTAGGTCTTCTTTGTTCAACTTTGGTAATTCATATGTATCTAGGAATCTGTCCATTTCTTCTGTGTTGTCCATCTTATTGGTGTATAGGTTCTGGAAGTAGGCATTGATGATCCTCTGGATTTCTGCTAGGTCTGTTGTCATTTCACCCTTTTCATTCCTAATTGCATGGATTTGGGCCTTGTCTTTCCTTTTTCTGACAAGGTTGGCTAAAGGTTTGTCAATTTTGTTGATTCTTTCGAAGAACCAACTCTTGGCTTCATTGATTTTTTTGTATCGTTCTCTTAGTCTCCATTGCATTGATTTCTCCTCTGATCTTTATAATTTCCTCCCTTGTATGAACTTTGGGGTTGTCCTGCTCTTCCTTTTCTAGAAGCTTGAGGTTCAGCATCAGGTTGTTTAATTGGGCTCGTTCTGTTTTCCTAATATGTGTATTCACTGCTATGAATTTCCCTTGTAAGACTGCTTTCATTGTGTCCCATAGATTCTGATATGTTGTATTGTCATTGTCATTTAATTGAAGGAACTGTCTGATTTCTTCTTTAATTTCCTCTGTGACTCATTGGTTATTCAGAAGTGTGTTGTTCAATTTCCACGTGTTTATGAAATTTTTTGAGTTTCTTTTGCTATGGCTCTCCAATTTCATGGCACTATGGTCCAATAATATACAGGGGATAACTTCAATTCCTTTGCACTTACTTAAACATGTTCTATGTGTGAGTATGTGGTCTATTTTGGAGAATGACCCATGTGCAGCTGAGAAGAATGTGTATTCTGATTTTGTGGGGTGGAAGACTCTGTAAACATCTGTTAAGTTCATTTGTTCAAGAGTTCGATTGAGTTCTAGTATTTCATTACTTATTTTTAGTCTAGTTGATCTATCTATCTGTGACAGTGGGGTGTTGAGGTCCCCCAGTACAATTGTATTAGTGCATATATGACTTTTCATGTCCGTTAGTATTTGTTTTATATAGTTGGGTGCACTAGTGTTTGGTGCATAGATATTTATGATTGTCATCTCTTCCTCTTGGATTCTTCCCTTTACAAGGATGCAGTGTCCTTCTTCTTCTCTCTTAATCAGTGTTGGTTTGAAGTCTACTTGATCTGCAAAGAGGGTAGCTGCTCCTGCTTTTTTTCAGGTTCCTGTCACATGCAGTATTGTTTTCCACCCTTTAACTTTCAGTCTATGAGTTTCCTTTTGAATGAAGTGTGTTTCTTGTATGCAGCATATTGTTGGATTTTGCTTCTTGACCCATTCTGCCAGTCTATTTCTTTTGATTGGTGAATTGAGACCATTAACATTGATGGTTATAACTGAAACGTATTGACTTGTCATTGCCATGACTTTTTCTTTTTGTTGGGTTCTCTCCCTTTACATTTAATTTCTTGTCATGCCAGATGGGTTCATTCTGCTTTGCTTCCTGGGGTTGTGATCCTCAATGTCTGTTCGTAGGACATTGTGTAAAATTCTTTGGAGTGCTGGTTTGGTATTCATGAAGTTCCTAAGGTGCTCTTTGTCATGAAAGTATCTTATTTCTCCATTTTGAAAGATAGTTTTGCAGGGTACATCAATCTGGGTTGGAGGCTGTTTTCTTTTAGGGCTTGGAATATGTCACTCCAAGCTCTTCTTGCCTTGATGGTTTGTGTTGAGAAGTCTGCTGTGATTCTGACGGGCTTTCCTTTGTATGTGATTTGTTTCTTTTCTCTGACTGCTTGTAGAACTTTGTTCTTCTGTTGAGTTTCTGGAATCTTAACAATTCTATGCCTATGTGTAGATTTTTTTTTATCAAGGCTATTTGGAGTCCTATATGCCTCACTTATCTGTATGTCAAGCTTTTTTCCCCTGCTTGGGAAGTTTTCTGCCATTATTTCTGTGAAGAGATTTTTTTATGTCATCTGCACTCTCTCCTGTTTCTTCATTGAGCCCAATCAGTCTTATGTTATTCTTCTTTGCATCATCTAGCAGCTGCTGGATTGATTTCTCATGCTGCCTTATAATTTTGAAGCAATTTTTCTTTTCCTGGTCACTAATTGCAATATTATCTTCTGTATCTGAAATTCTGTCCTCACATTGGCTCATTCTGCTGTGTAGACTTTCAATGGAGTTTTTCATGTCCTGGAAATCTATTTGCATCTGTTTTATGGATTCCATTTGTTTCTTATGTTGGGATTCCATCATGTTCCTGAGCTCCTCTCTAGATTTATTAATCATGTCTTGCACTAGGGGCACAATTTCTCCTGTTATCTGAGAAATTATTTCTGATTTCATTTTTTTCCAGATCCCCTTTTGTTGCCAGTTCAGTGGGTGCATATGGTTGAGTATCAGAGGGTTCCATCTCATTTCCCTTTGGGGTTGCTGTAGGTGATCTGGAAGTCTGGTTTTGAGACTTATTTACGTGTTTTCTCATTTTGACTGGAGCGGGGGGCTGTTAGTGCCTGCACAGATTACCTCCTCTGAGCTGGATGAGGTGGGACAGGGGCCAGGAGCAGTGGTAGGGATGGTGACCCAAAAGCCCTTTCCTGTGGGCTGGGAGCAGCGGGAGGGATGGTGGCCAGGAAGCCCCTTCCTCTGGACCAGGAGCCATGGGACGCTGGCTCAGAAGCCCCTACCTCTGAGCCGGGAACAGTGGGACTCAGTACCTTGGTCTGGTGGTCTGGTGTCCTCTGTGTCTTTGTAGTGTGGAACCAGGTGGCTGCCTGTCTGCAGCGGGGCGATTCAGTGTCTTCCGCGTGACTCAGGACCTTGGTAGGGAGTGCACAGACCTTCCTGTGCACAGCGGGCTGATTTGGCATATTCCGTGGGGCTGGGGACCTCGGTAGGGTGTGGGCAGACCTGCCTGTCTGCAGCGGGGTGATTCAGCATCTTCTGCACAACTCAGGACCTCGGTAGGGCATGCACAGACCTGCCTCTACAACCAGTCTAACACATAAACAACTTGGTTTTTGACCAGAATTTTAGTTTTAACTTACGAACAAAGTCTTAAGTTATGACTCCAATGCCTGCCACTTGTGGTTCCAGATGGTCTCAGATACAGATTTAACCCTTAAAGAGTTCTGAAAGGAAAAAAAAAAAATGAGAGTTCTGAAAGGAACATGACATCCTTTCTTGTGTGGGGTTAATTGACAAATCCCGGGTTGATGTCTTTCTGAGGACACTGGGATCTCCCTTCGTTCAGGACAGAGGCTTTGAAGGCTGTGGAGAGGAGCCTGAGCCTTCACTGACCAACCTGAGTTACAACCAGCCCTCAGGAACAAATTGAGTTTGTAAGTCAAGGCTCCACTGTATCTCCTTTTCATTTCAGGATTTGAAAATGGGATAAATGCAAGTTTTGGCCTTTAATGATGTAGTTAGATAAAGCCAATCCCCCTGAGCTCTGACCATTTCTTCCACGTGTTGGGAGCATGAGGTCCCACTAGGGGCCCACGCTGTAAGCTGAGCCTTGGGTAAGTACCCAGTATATTTCAGATCAACGTGTAATCAATAGCTAATGCTCACATAAGCACTCAGTGCCTGTGGGTTGCCCTCATTTTCTACCTGGGGAAACCGAGCCCTGGGCCAAGTTCATGTTCCCCAAGTGAGGCTTAGAAAGGAATGTAGAACAGGTGCGTTCACTGACTGTACAGTTTCTCCTGCTGAAGATGATTTTGGTTTCTGTTCATCAGGTTCAGAAGTGAGTTAATTTAAGGAAGAACAGTTGCCCACAGCTGCAGCAAACACCCTGCGGGAACAGAGCCCCTGCAGAGGGTGTGGACCTGTGCAGGTACTTTTGCTTGGGTGTGTTGGGACCATTCTGGTGGCCCCATCTCACCTGCTCCTGGACCAGCCATCAGAGCAACCTGCTTACCAGGAAGTACTGGCCTGGTCTCTGGAGAGGCATGGAGGAGGAATGGGGAGCTGCTCATCCCAGTGGCCAGGGGGACCAAGGCCATTTCAAGGCAGACGTTTCCAGCTTGGGAGCTGCCCATAGGGTCCTGTTGGTTCCAGGCAGGGTACCTGGAAGGAGACCTGGGAAATTCCCAGGGAGGCTCTCCTAACACAGCGCTGTGTGAGGTGGAGTAGGTCCCGAAGCCCAGGGCCTGGGGCCGGGACTCCACTCTCCTGAGGTTTAAGAGCAGGTCTGAAGGATGTGAAGAAGTTAGCATAAACTTAAAAAATAAATTTGTTCTACACCACTTAGGTGCTTTAGCTAAGGGAGGGGAAAACAAAACTGTTTTGAGGAGGGAGCCAGCAGCGAGTTTTAGTACTTGGAATATTTGTGTGCAGGTTTGATGGTAAGAGGTGTCCGTCCCCCTCCCCATAACCCGGGAGTTCTGCAAGGTGCTCAGGCACAAAGGGCTGCTTCTGCCTTCCAGGTGACTGCCTTAGCTCCGTGGTCTGCAAATGCTCTGGGACCCTGTGGCAGTGGCTCTAAGGTAGGCATTATAAATCTAGCTTTTCTTGGGCTTGGGATTTAGCTCAGTGGTTTCGCCGCCTGCTGCACAAGCGCAAGGACCTGAGTTCGATCCCTGGTACTCCCCCCCCTCAAAAAAATCTAGCTTTTCTAGATGGTGCCTCAAAAGCAGTCCAGAGATGGCTCACAGGAGAGCTATGATGGAGGCAGGCAAATTCAGCTTCCTCTTATGGCCCTGTCTCCCTGGTCAAATGGCTTCTGTATCATATGTAAAATGGGACGGTGCTTCCTCTCGGGCTGAGACGAGACATAGGGAAACACATAGTCTATGGACACGCCACACATCCTTACTGTATGAACCTCAAATATAAACAGGCTGCTCAATACCCCTCTACAGAAGCAAAGACACACCCAAGTAGCTGCAGCTTTCAACTGTTTTATTGCTAAACTATCATAGTACAAGCCGTATAAAAATACTTTACATATAGCAAAAATAAACTACATTAAACTGGAGATAAAAACATTTTGCATAGGAATGTGATGTATTCAAACTCCTTTAACAGTCAGGATTTTGCAAACCTAAGCCTTGCAGCACCACCCAGCTGGAGTGGCTTGTATCTCTTGGAGAACTGTTTAGGATCCAATATTTCCTCCCCTCCAAAGGCCATGGAGGCAACAGGTGTGAGTGGGCTTCTCTGACAAGATGTCAGGATGCTGGCCCTGTGGTCCCACAGCCACATCCAAACAGGCCAATCAGAATGCTGGGAGCACCCACTGTCATGGAAACAGCATCATGGGTACCCATGGCATCCAAACCTCGAACTGGCAGGGGAGTGTGTCTGCCCACAGTTGTGTGGACAGTGCTAACCCTCCTTTCCAGCTCCCAGGACCCCATCACATTTCCAGAGAGTTGCTCAGGAAGTACCTTTCTCACCAATCACCAATTTGTTTTTAAACAAACCAAATTAAGATGGTGACATTAGGAATGTGAAGGGAAGGTGTTTGTGATCCTGGTTTTATGTGATGCAGCTGTGAAGGGCTTTGTTGGAAGGTAGAAAAACACTGTATTTGCAACTGGCCTACTTGATTCCATGAGACTTAATGCCCAAGCCCTAAGCTTGGGGGGCCCAGGGTTAAGATGTATCGGGTCCCCAGTGGGCTGTCCCTCCAAAACATGAGTTTGAGAGTGGTCACCCCAGCTTGTCAGGAACACCACTACCCCTGTGCCTCTTGTAAATGTGAAATGAACAGGGCTGTTAAGGGGACCATTGACATTCTTTCAGTTCTGAACAACAGAGAGCAGGTGGAGTGTTGTGACATGAAAATAAACAAGTTCAACCTCCCTTCAGTCCACAGTGACAATCACAACACATCAGCTTCTGACCTGCCCAAGTGTGACAGTCCCGCCCTAGCCAAGGCTGGCTTGTTCAGACAGATGTCTTGGCTACTGAATGTAAACCAAAAATAGAAGAACAGTGAGTCCCAGTTCTTGGAAGAAATCAACTTCTTTCATCTTGGCTACATCGGTGCTGGAAAGCCATGGCTGTCCTTTGGTTAATGTGTATGGAGGTCATCTACCAGGACTTGGCAGCTCTGAGACACCAGCCTGCATTTAGGGTCCTGTGAGTAGGAACTCTGAATTCTAGCCATCACAGTGCAGGCGGGTTCTATTGTTTCAAGTCAAAATCACCTAAGAGCTCATTTATTTACAATACAGTTCTCCTCAGTGACAAAACCCAGACTCAGGGCTGAAGAAAGTAAGCATTATTGTCCAGCAAGAAAAAAAATATTCTTCTTCCACAAAGCCATCCTCTTTCTTTGCCCCGAGATGCTTTCTCCCACTAGATAGGTGCCTGCCAGGCTCAGAGGGGGTGTTTTTTTGGTTTGTTTCCTGGAATGATTAATACAATTTTTCAACAATACACCATTTCTCTTAAGGGAAAAGAAATCAACATATATGTAAAAAGAGACACTTAAAAAGATTTCTGACCATTTATAAATATTTTCTAACTCCAATAGAGGTACAATATTTTGAGGGCAGATAAAAAGCATAAAAATACAGGTAAGAAAATAAAATTTAATTATATACTAATTAATCTGGGTTGCATATATATTATCAAAGCAGCAGTACTTTTATACAATATAGGAAGACTTGCAAACTTTGGAAGTACATTACATTCAGCAACACGGCAGACCTGTCAGAGTGCTACATGTTTATATTCCTGTGGATGTAGCAAGTACTAACCTTGACTTAACTGAGCCTCCTTTATCACACATGCAACACACCCATCTTGCCCATTTAGACACCTTTCCTTTCTGCTTTTGAGGATTTGACTGCCTCTTCCCATACTGAAAATATTTCATAATCAATGACTTGGCCAACTTTCCTCCCAGCCTTTGTAGCTGACGCAACTTTCTTGACAGCTGTCCACTCCCAATACATTCTCTTGCCTGTTTATGTCTCAAAACTAGTGCTTTTTCTTTCCTTTGCTGTTTGGTATAGTTTCATGCAAGTGCTTCCTATACTATCTAGCTAAGATGTCTTAGAAAAAGAAAGGGGTTTATGTGTGTATCACACACACATATATATGGATAGGAGCTAGAGCTGCGAGGAGAAAGCCCTTTTTTGCTAACATGGTTAGAGGACTGATGGAAAAAAGCATTAGTCACTTTTTACCCCAGGGGCAAGAATGCTGAGCGACTTTGCTACAATACAGGAAGGCACTTGGGTAAAACATTCAGGTAACTGAGGAAAGTCCTGATTCCCTCATGTGCAAAAATGGCTCCTAGCCAGGTCAAGTGAGACAAATCGCTCACCAAGCCCTCGTCTCTTCCTTGTGAAGTCCAGTACTGCTGGAGAGAGAGGTCCTGAGGAGGTAAAGCTGCTGGTAGAAGGAATTTTTTTTTTTTTTTGCTGAGGAAGTGTTTAGCATCGTAGATGCTCTGCGGTAGCATTCGACGTCTTACTGGCATTCTGTGTGTTTGAGAGAGAACTTTGCTCAGCTCTGCAGGGGTGGGACAGGAAAAGACCCCTGCCCTTAGAGGAAATAACTGCCGGGGACTGACCAAAAGATAATACACCACTGGGCACCCGGCACACCCGGCCCAGCTCTCTCGGCAAGGGCTACCTCGGAGTGACCATGACCAGTCAGGACTATGAAAAGCTGCTGTGGGGATGACTCTCTTATTAGGCTTTGGGCCTGCCAGACTGCACGGAGAAATTGCTCAAAGTACATTCTTTCGCAAAATACAGAGGCGATTTGCACCTTGTTGACTGCTGGGGAGATGAATAGCTGAACACGAATGCCAGCTTGTCCTGGCGGGTGCACTAAGTGCAGCAGACCCAGCACTGTGAGAAGAAAACTACCACAAACGTGGAAGATTTTGTTTGCAAAAGCTGCACCAGTCGGGGGAACCAGGGGATTCTGGGCGTGCCTGGGGGAAACTCACACAGACAGCTGGTCTGAGCAGAGCTGCTTGCAGTTGGACACAGCCATTGATACAGACCCAGCGTTAGAGCCAGCATGCTGAGGCCTAGCGGTGCTTTAAAGGGTTCAAGTAAAACTAAGGACCTTTGGGCCCAGGGCCCGTGCTTCCCTGTTTCACTCTGAGTTTACATGTGAGAGGAAATTCAGCCCTTTTCCTCTGTCTTGGTGGGAACACTTACAGAAGCACTTGGATTTTAAGAAAAATCCCTGCACTTTTGTTTTGTTTTGTTTTTCCATTAGCCTTCTGGCTGCTGCCCCTCAACACTCAATGCACAGGCCTAAGAATCTTCTTACCCCTTTCACGTTAAAAGCGCTCTGGCCGCAAGGAAGACAAAGGAGGAGCCGTGCACAGACGGCCACGGCAGGGGGCCACACTCTGCAGCTGGGTCAGCTCAGTCCTGGACACTCGTTAGCGCAGCTGCAAGGGTCAGAGCAGCCAGCCACGAGGGCTCCACCCTCAGCCTCCTTGGCCCGCAATTTGAAGCAGAGAAAAAAAAAATAAAAAGAAAACTATCATGTACACATGTCGTAAGTTAACGCTGGGACATTTTAACAGATGATCTTGTCTGCAAAGGCAGTTTTGTTTTGTTAGGAGAAAATTCCAAAATAAAGCTTTTCCTGTAGCCCAGCCATGGCCTGGACAAGGTGATCTCTAAGAACGTTGGTCCATTCCTGGCCCTAGCACGAGGGCTTCGGGGTTCTTTGGGCAGTAAGCTGAGCTCTTGGGCCTCATTCTTTGATTGCTGAGAGAACCTCTCTTTACAAAGGAGCAGGAGCCATTTCTGGGACTGGAGAAATGGACGCAGACAGTGGGTTCAATCGCAGTGCCCTCCGCTCTGTCCCGAGCCTCGGTCACTCAGGTCTCAGGCGAGTCCCAGCGCCCATCACACGAAGTGTGACGTTGGTCAGCAGGCACTTGCTTTTGGGTGAGTCACCCTTATGACCAACCAGGATGCTCTCTGGGGCTTAACGTTCAACAGGAAGGAGTGCACTGGTGTTTACAGAGAGGTGGCTCTGTGCCCGGACATTGTTGCGCGTGGTCACCGGCAGGGAGATGAATACGAGGAGTCAGAAGGTGGAGGGCAGAGGCTCTGAGGGGCCGAGACGGGTGTCTGATACAATGGTGGCCTCTACGTCTGATTTCTGGCAGGAGGTCCTGAAAATTCCTTCCGGATAATTTCATTAACTAGAAGAGGAGAGAGAGAAAAAAAGAGGTTTGAGAAGGTACCCAAAACATGTATCAGATTAGCTTTCTAACCTCAACCAGACCCTTCCTTGTGATTATACATTTGGCAATTTTTAACATACATGGATTCCTAGGTTATGGGTTTTTATTATTTTTTTTGGTCTGAACCACAGATCTGTTAGTGGAAATTGCTCAAGTGGTGTGGGCACGTTTTGAGTAACTCTCTCCCCTGCTGCGTTTGTTAACACACTTAGACCCTCTATCGTCTACCCGACTGCCTCCATGGTGACCATGTCTGGAAAACACCTGTTACATGATCGGATCTAATGAAAATACAGGGACCCTTAAAAAGCAACAGGTGAGACCTCCAGTCAAAGCTCGCCATCAATTTAAGCGTCATTATTCTTTCTTGCAGCACAAGCAGGAAATTTCCCCAGCTGGTGGAGAGTCCTGCTGTGAGTCTTCAGAAGGTGACCTTTGGGGGATGCAGGGTCATGTCCAGCCAGTAAGTAGATGGGTCTTTAACGGGAATCACAGGTGCAATGCTGGCTCCCTTCTCTGAAGTCCTGGCAGAGTGCAGCCTCCTTGGGAATCAAGTGGCCTCACCTGAGCATTTCCCTTATTTAGAGGGATGGGAAACTGAGGCCAAGGGTCTGTGTCCCCCAGTGATAAAAGGGCGGGGAAGGCACCCACCTTTAAAGAGCCAGATAAGCCAGTTTGACTCTCAGCTCGCCCTAAGTGGCTGTGTGACTTTACCTCTCTATGCCTCAGTTTTTCCACCTGGGAAGTAGGAATCGGAACAGTGTGTTCCTTCTAGGGCTGTTGTGAGGATGCCAAGCAAGAAAGGACACCGCAGTGCCCAGCCACGTGCCAGGTATTCAGCGCTGTCAATGGTGACGTCCCAAGGCGAACTGGGTCCTCTGCACCCAAAGACTGTTTCATGCCGGAAGATCTGTGTGAGTCCCTGTCCCTCGGGTCCAGGCTAAGGGCAAGAGCTCAGGTTCTTTTTTAGTATATGTGCCGCCGAAGCAAGCACCCCAAGCTCAGGTTCTTGTTCAGATGCCCAGGGTCAGAATCCCACCCTGGCCTGCTCTTGCTTGTGAACCCTGCCTTAGTGATAGATCTGTTTTGTGCCTCAGTTTTCCCACCTGGAAACTGTGTTTGAAAATATGAGCTGGCTCGTAGAGCTGTTGAGCTTGGAGAGTTGATGCAAGGAAAGAAATGATCATGAGGCCCAGAGAGGAGCAGGTGTGGCTTTGTAGGCTAAAACCTGTGTGTGAGAGTGTGGCACCTGTATGCTTGTGGATGGGACCATAAGCATTTTTAGAAGGGCCAGCGCTTCCCAGGTGAGGAAATGGAGCCACTGACAGGACTCCAGCTGAGTCCACAGGCCCGGCCACCAGCACTTCCTGGCCTTGTTTGGTGCACCCGGTCCTGGTGACAGCCAGGGGCCCTAACCAAGAAGGTGACTGAAGAGGGCCGGGCCTGCCTGTGACCTGCCCATAAGCTGCTGACCCCTGCAGAGGCAGTGAAAGCCTGACGCCAGGGGAGGGCCGGGCAGCTTCACACAGTTTTCAAAGCCCGGATTCTGAAGGCCTTCCTGTTTTCTCAACCTCGGAAACCAGAGGAGTCAATCCCTAATGGAAACTTTCCACAGCCTCAGGCTTTCTAAAAATAGCTGGGAGGCAGAGCTGCAGGCATCATGGCCCTCGAAATGGGGTCGTCTCCCTTCTCAGGGCTGGGCAACAGGGCACTTTTCCCCACCCTTTGGATGAGACCCACAGCCGGCTGAAAGCTACCTTCAGGTAGATGTGAGCTGTCTCATCCAGAAAATCAAATGCTCTGCATTTAGACCTTAATGCTGTTGGGTAGGGGACAGTGGTTCTGAGCTTCAGACTCCACCAAAACCTCTCTGGGTAGGAACCTTCCCTGGCTGGAGAAGGGAAAGTTCTAGAACCGAAATGCCAGCTGGGGTGGTGGCCATGGGGAACTGAGTTGGGCTGAAAACCTGGCCCCTCAACTCAACCACTTCATCCAGCCTTGACCTCCTGCCTAGAGGAGGTCCCCTGCAGGGGGCTGGGGTGGAGGGGATGGCTCCGGGCCCTTCAAATCAATGCCGGTGTCCACCATGACATCTCCCCCTTAGGAGAAGGACAGTCCCCCCAACTCAGGCTTCTCCTCCTCTCTGTGTCTTCTGTCTCTTCACTCACTGTCGCTCTATGTGCTTTTGCCCCCCAGTCCCTCTTAGGACCCTGGAATCTGTCTCTGTCCCCTCTGTGGCCACAATGTCCTGCCACCCTCCACCTGCTTGGGCATCCCTTCTGCCTCATGCCACCCTGAGCTGGTCCCCTGGACAGGATGGTGCTTTCCACCCTCTCTAATGCTTCTCCCTGCACCTGTCCATCAGGGCTCAGACACAGGCTCCTGAAAGCCCACATGTCCCAGCTCCCCTTGTCCCCTATACTCGGTTTCTGTGCTGTGTGGGCTGGCATGCCCTGCCGTATCCTGTGCCTGAGGACACAGAACTTAGGGCTGAAGACACCTCAGGGCCTACTGTTGGAACTAAGCATTTTGACTCACTTGCCTCTCAGCATTTGATTCACTGTCTGGTACCAGCTCCTGTACCTTTTCTCCCACCTCCTCTCAACGCTGGCCACACACGCTTCCACCCAGCCCTGCCCCAGCCTTGTCCAAATCCAACTTCCCTTCCTCCCCTGGTCCTAACACTGCATCTTCTTGCTCTATGGGCACTGTGGCCTCTTAACTATTCAACTGTGCCACTTAGCAGAAAACCAGCTAGGCAAAGCAGCACAAATATGTTCCAATAAAACTTTACCGAAGGAGGCTGAGGGCCAGATTTGGCCCAAGATTACCAAGTACCAAGGGCAAAACAAAAGTATGGAATTCTCTTTGTCTACTTTTAGAAGGTAGCAATCTAGGGAGCCACAGCCTCAATGACTACTGTCAGTCAGATGATTCTGGGTTGACTTAGAAGTAGATTCCTAAAAACTAGAAGTCTGGGGAATTTTCAGATTGGCTCAAGGGCCCAGATGACTTTCTTCTCCCTTATCAGCACAGTCCCTCAAGCTCTGGCTTGCATAGCACAGCTGCACTGGCCTGCAACTGGAAAACCACACCAATCTACTTCAGGCAAAAGGCAAGGCCCTCTGCCCTCAACTGCTGACTCTGCAGCGTTGTCCCCTGCAAAAGCAGCACCAGGAAGGAGTAGAGGGCTCTGCACGGTTCTTCCCCAGGCTTCAGGCGGCCAGACCAAAGGCCACAGCAGGAGCAGAAAATGCTCCTCCAGCTGTGATGGGAAAAGGCATGGGAATCTGAGAGCCAGGAGGGGCTCAGGCCCCTACCTACCACCCACCTCTGCCTGAAGCCCCTTGCTGAATTCACCCCTACAACTACCCTGCCTGAGTCGGAATGAGAGGATTACACGAAAGCACAGAAGATGGCCTCTAGCACCTGCCTTTTGTCCCAATTCTTCTGGGGGTGGGCAGTAGGGGGGGATCTACTCTGAAGGCCAAGAGTGAACCCCGGCTACCCCATGAGGAAGGCTGGCCTTGGGCCTTGTGACTCCTGCTCATAAGTGATATCAAGGACAGCTCTCCTGCGTTCTGCTTTTGGTTGCTATAAAACGTCCCGGCCTTTGGTCATGTCTCAGCCCTTGCTGTGGGCCTTGGGGAACGCTGAAGAACTTTCCAGAAGAGCCCAGCCAGGCCTGACTATATAGGCTCAATGAAAAGAACAGAAGCCCCCGGATAGGCCTGCAACCCAAAGGCTTGGGACCCAGAGGCGAGGGCCAGGACGGCACTGGCGATGGAGGCCTGCCTGCTGTCAGCACTGATATCCTGCTTGCATTCTTTCCATCCCGATTTCCAGGCCATCACGGCCCAAACTGGGTGTCTGGCACGTGCTCACTCAGGTGGTTCCTGCCTTCCGACAGTCCCTGCTGGAGAGTGCAGAGCCAGCGCCCTCCCCACTAAGGGGTGGTGCTGGTATGGGGCATTTTGGGACACCTCCACAGGCCCTGGTGCCTGGGAGACATGTCTCTCAGTGGTCAGCTTCTCTGTATACAATGGGGCCATCCATGTGATTCCCCCAAGGATTTCCAGACCTGGCCACTTAGGTAAAGAAGCCACGGCGAACATAGTCCAACATTAGTGACCCTGGCTGACCAAGTGGACACCCCCCCACCCCGGTGTCTGCGGCACTGCAAGACTGAGTGGTTCTACTTAGAAGGTTGAGAGGACTAATTAACAGCACTGACATCTACGCAGCTGAGGCACAGAAAGGTAACTCCCTCGGTTCCCACCTGGACCTTGTCCCCAAAGCCTGAGCCACACAGTGACCTGACTCTTCTACGCAGGCCCAGTGGCCAAAGCCCATCCACCAGGGTCTAACTGGTGGAGGCCAGGTGAGGCCCTGCTGGGCACCTGGGAAAACCATGGCTCTGGTTTTCAGATTTCAAATCCAGAAGCCAAGTAGCATATTAATGCTGTCAAATGCCCATGACAAGAAAGCCCCTAGGGAGAAGTTGAAACTGAGCAGAAGAAATGAACAGTGAGTGGGAAGTCCCTGAGCACAGGCACTTCCTGCAGAGCTCCTAGGGCTCCCACCATTCTGCTCCCCTGTCCCCCATGCAGACCCCCCACCCTGTGGACGGCCTTATGGAGTAGGATGGAGGGGGACACTATGGCATGGGTCCTGCAGGCCAGTCCTGAAAGGGGTCCCTGGGAGAGCATGCAGATCCTACCCCAGCTGCACAGACAGCACCTTGGGCCTGGCAAGGACCAGCAGTGAGAGCAGGAATTGGTGTCTGTGGGGATGGCTGGAGGAGGAGGGAAGGCCTGTAGGTTATAAAACTTGAAAACAAACCCTCAAGGAAACACACAGCTGGAAAACAAAAGGAGAAGCAGAAGATATCAATTACCTTTAACTTTGATTTCTTGGATCAAAGATCACAGTCTTTCTGTTTCATAATATGTTTTGTATCCAGCTAAGGTGTGTGTCTATCAGCTCTGAAAAAGATTTGCAAAACCATTTTTAAGAAGAAAAAAAATCACCTTTGATCCTCTATCATGTTTCCAACTCAACTCAGTAATAACATCCAATCAATGGGGCTCTTCCCCTCGGAACCCAGGAGAGAACATAACCCTTTGGCTGTCGTTTAAGCCCAAATTCAGTATCACCTTAAAATCTGTGCCAGGGTAGTGGTCACTGAGATAGGGGACCTTGTCCAGAGAACTGAGGATCGCCGAGACCAGGGTGCCTCGGGCACGTCTCCAGACCAAAGGCCTCTAACAATGGCCAATTAAAAGAGAAAAGTTTAAAAACTGGCTTCCGCTAGAATCGAAAGAAAATCAGAAGTCCATCAGGGACCTACTCAAATGAGAATTTCTTTCAGGCTTCTATACATAAACCAGTGTTAGCTCTGGTTTCCTCTTTCTGCTAACAGCACCTCTGTGGTCATGTAAATGCTTGAGGCTGCACATTTTCTTTCTGTTTTATTGATGACCACAACAACAATAAAAGTTACTCTTTATAGCCTCTGCCCCGCCAAGGCAGTAGGGGCTCATTCTCGTGATTTTATCTTTCTTCCATATTTTCTCTCCCATTTTAAATGACAGCAAAACTCTCCCTGTATCTCTATCGGGCTCCAATGTTCAAAAGCACTCATCTCCCCATCCACTTGGGACAGCTACACAGCAGGCCAGAGTCCACTCCTACAAGGAGTGATAGAGAATTATTAGAACAGCCTTTCTGGGGGGATGTGAGTACCCTTGAAATGCTACTCCCATCCTGACAGCAGCCGTGTTAATATTTCTGCCTACACCAGAACCCTCAAACTTCAGATGTAGCAGTCAGGGTGCCCACTGGGCATCTCAAACTCAGCATGGCCCAAACCAATCTCTGGACCCTCATTACCATCCCTCCCCCTTCCAATAAGTCTATTAAGTCTATCCCACTGGCTCCCTGATAGGAAACACACATTCCCTTCCTGCTGGGGCTCAGGCCAACCTCGGTATATGTGACTCTGTGTTCAGTCTACATCCCACCACTACAAAACCGCTTCCACGCCCACCCTCAAACACCCACAGACTAATGACCGCTGCTCCTACCTGGCCTCAGGCTCCATACCCGGTCTGTGCCCAAGCAGGGTGGTCCTGCTGGAACTTAGAACACACCACACCCATAAGTGCGTCAATAGCCTGATGGTTTCGCCTTATCCATAGTCATGTGCCTGAGTGGCCCTTGGGAGCAGGTATCACATGGCATGCAGGTCACACCCTGGGAGGAGCAGTTAAAAGCCCAGGGACCGTCTCCTTGACCCCAGCTGGCCAGAGCAACGGTTCCACCTTTAAACCCCAACCGGCATGGCTGCCAAGAGGATGAGCCACTGCCTCCAACTCCACCTCCACCTCCACCTCCAAGCGCTTTTGCGGCTTTGTGCGGTGAGCTGAGGCTCTGCTTCCCGTCAGGTCAGGGAGCTTCACCCTGCGTCCACTCCTCAGAGGTGGACAGAGGTGTGGCAGGGGCCAGAATTTCCCAAATATGAAAGCTGCTCAGGATGCATGGGGGCTCACTGGCACCTGCTCGTTAACCTACCTTTGGGTCCCCTCACAAAGATGGGAGAGAAGAAGAGACTAAGAGCGACTTCGTGCAGGACACTCCCATAACCAGGAGCACAATCGCTCCCCTACACGGTTCACAGGGAGTAAGAGCCGCTAAGCACAGCATTCTGGTCAGCTGCTGGGAAAATGCAGTGATGGAGGTGGTATAAGCTCCTCAGGTGCAGTCTACTCATCCAGAAACAGAGAGGGGCACCTGGGGTCTTCTACAATGCCACAGTTTGAAACCTATAGTGACACTGCACTTCTGCCACCCTCGGTATCAACGAGCTGTCCCGCCAGCTGCGTAAATTAGCTGATAGTTTTGAATGCAGCCTGGAAGAGGGTCACTGATTTGCCTAACGAACACTGGCACATGGTGCAAGTA
Source organism: Heterocephalus glaber (assembly GCF_053883595.1). Lineage (NCBI taxonomy): Eukaryota > Metazoa > Chordata > Mammalia > Rodentia > Bathyergidae > Heterocephalus > Heterocephalus glaber. The sequence continues at coordinate 17,729,025 of NW_028258410.1, read as the reverse complement.
CCTGAGGTCAGCAGACTCGGGAACTTGCCATGACACATTAGCTCACTTTCCAGGCACACACACTGAACGGGGCTGCCCAGGACAGGAAGACCTGTGGACATTCATGTTGTGGAGCCGACGGGAGCGGGAGATGGGTGTGTGGCACATTCAGCCCACCAGATCTGCAGTGACACACGTGCCCCTCCTGACCACAGAGTACCTGTTCTGTTACCTTCATCTCCATCCCCCACTTCCTGGTGACAGCACATCACTTTAACAGAGGAAGAAATACCCTGTGAGCATCCTCCCAAGAGGGCCTAACCAACTGTGTCCTCAGGCCTGAGCTGACTGCCCCTGTTACCCAGTTCTGTTCTCCAGCTCAGCAGAATTTCTTCTCATTCCACGTGGCTGCTCATGTAGCAACCGCAGGCAGGAAAGCACTCTAGACCAAACCTGCTTGCTTCCTCCTCCTCCTGCCACTGGGCACAGCCTGGCCCCAAACCTCTGCAAGAAGCACTGGCCACAAACCAAGCACTGAAAAACAACCTGCTGCCTTGAAACAAAAGCCAGAGCGAAGCACTTGTTACATAGAGCTGAGATGTAGGAAAGACCTAGCAATGCAAACCCACGAAGAAGCCTGCAATCACAAATGAGATGATGAAATAAGGCCTAATTGGGAAGCCTTTCTTCTCTTTGCGGTTGGAGGACTTAGTCAAAATCTGTCTTCAGACTTTTAAGTTTATCTGAGAAGGATGGAATTAAGGCCAGGGGCGGGGCAGGCCAGACCTCCAGGGGCAGCCTGGAATGATAAGAAAGGCTCCCATCCTAACCCTCACCTGGAGGAAGTCCAAAGCTCCTGGCCTGGCCCACCCCAGTTCCCTGGACAGTTACTGACTCTCTCAGTTCCATCTCCTCTCCCCAGGATTACCTTCTAGACCGACACCCACACACATCTGCACAGACCTCCCAAACAGATGTCAGCCCGCAGCCCCTAAAGAGTACCCCCTTTCGGACTTTTAAGTCCTGAATTTCCCACAAAATACTCAGTCACATCTGCCTCCCTTGCTCCTTCCAGATTCTCGAATGTTCTAATATCCCAGTCCATGCGCACGCGGCAGGTATTTGCCAGTGACGTCAAGGCTGAGGGACTTGGCCAGTTCGTGGCAGGACTGCCTCCCTTTCTGCAGCCTGGCTTCAGGCCCAGCTTTCTCTCCTCTCTTGCCCCTGCCCACCCTCATATACCTCTGGATGTCTCCTGACAGCGTCCTCCGTGCTCCTCTGCCTCCCCACCCACAATGCAGCCCCTGTGGCCCTGGGAGGGGCAGCCATCTCTAAGGGCTGGGGCTGCCAAACACCAAGTCCTGGTGCCAAGCAGAGAGGTGAGGGGCTCACACACTAGGGCTGGCATCACAGGAGAAACTGACAGCTCTGCCACGTCCTTTTGCGGGACTTCCCTGTGGCTTTGTGAAAACCAGGTGAAGGTCTAACTTCGAAGCTTTCAAGGGAGTCAATAAAGCTAAAAGTCCCCACAGCCTGGGACACAGTATCTTGTGCATGACACCCCTCAAGGGGGTGGGAGCCCATCTAAGTCCTCAAGCGTTGCTTCCCTCATCTGCAGGATGAGAATGAATGTACTTGGCACCTTAAAAGAAAAAAGCAAACAGTGCTCACAGCTGCCTCCATTCTCAGTAGCGCAGCCCAGCCCATCAGTGTCTCTGCCCAGGGTGGGCACCTGGGTCAACAAACTGATTGTACACAAGTCCGTCTTCTCCCCCAAAGGTATTCACCCTGGAAGCTACCTGTGCATCTTCAGCACTGTGGGGAGATGCGTTCTCACATCCTGCCCAGAGGGCCCCTCCCACCCCCTGCACGGTGCACCCGCTGCCCTGGGCTGCCCATACACACAGCAGCATCTGCTGCCTGCAAACCAGAGGCTCCGGAAGCCAGCCCAGGCAACAGATCTGCACAGCACCAGCTGCCCAGACAACTTACCAGCAAGGCCTTGAGGCTTATGAGAAAAATGGTTCACTTAGCCTCATCCCAAGCGTCCCAGCTCTCGGGATGAGTAACCGTGGCAGTTCTGAGACTCCAGGTTCGAGTAAGAGGCAGAGGTGCTAGCGGGAGAAGACCGAGTTGTGGGCAGAGGGGGCGGGCGGATCAGCCGCAGCCAGGAGGTGCCAAGCCCCAGGGCAGCCAGGGAGCCGCCTGCTTTGAGCTGGCCCCGGGGAGAGACACTGATCCTACTGAGGCCAAGCAAGAGGGGACAGCTCCCTGGGGCCTGCTCCCCCCTTGGGCCCCTTCTCCCCAAGCCCGCCTTGCACCTCTGGATTCCAGGAAACCTTTCCAGAACTCCAGACTTAACCTCACGGGGGAGCCCAGAGAGAGGTGCCAGCGGGCAGGAGGGTTTAGCCAGAAATTTCCAACCAGGTCTGGCTTCCGACTGTCCCCAGGAGCTGGTCCGAAGTCCTAGAGGGAAGGTGCTTGGCCAAGTAGGCAGCAGTTGGACCAGAGTTGACAGCGCCAATGTCTGGATATGAGCCCTGGAGGGCAGGGCCTCTGAGCCTTTGTGGCACACTGTGCCATTTCCAGCAGTGAACAATAAAATGCTGCTGGATGAATGAATGATTGGGGGAAATGAATAAATGAATAAATAAATGATGGCTCCTAAGTGTTGGCAATCCAGTGCTGACTTCAGTGTTGGAAAGGTGGATATGGTCATGCCCATCTCTGCAGAGGACGCTACTAGAGAAACTGGGTATTGTTGCATCAAGGTCAAAACAGAGCACGGGGCCTCTGAGCTTTTGCTGACACCACAAGCCTGCCAGGCAGGCCATCTCCCAGGCTCCCTCTCTGACCAGTAACTGTGGCTCCACAGTTCCCTAAGGCTGCCCTGCCTCAGAGCATCTGTTCAGGGGGACATGAACCATGCAACAAGTGGGGTTAGGACAAGAACTGTAGCTTCTGGAAGAACCCAAAGCCTTCCTTTTCCACTCATCCCAACTTAAAGGAGAAATGGTTGCTCCATTTGTGAACATTTCCCTCCTGAGCCCCATTCATAGGCCCACTAGGATGAAGCGAGAAGCTGCCTGCCTACTGGGAAGCAAGCTTTAAGAGTAGCATGTCCTTGGGAAACCAGAGCAGTGTGGAGATGGGAAGTCAGCCTTCTGGCTGGCACCATCATTTTTCCAACCCCAGGGCCACCATGTTCCAAAGGGGAAGGTAGATCTACAGAACCAGGCCAAGAGCCCAGGAAGAGAACCACATGACATTTCCAGCACCGATGGACCTCAGGTCCTTGGGAAAGGACCAATGTCTCCACAGGTGGTCTGGGGCAGCCAGCTGTCCCTGTAGAAAACCATGATATCAGAGTATTACATCTGGATGCAGAAATCAACTCTAGCAGATTACACATTCGAGTGAGTAAGCGAAGACTTTGCAAGTTTGGAAGGCAACACAGGAAAATCTCTTTATGAATGACATGGGTGCAGGAGAAAGATAAGAAGAGCTCAGCTTCTGATCAGCAGGTCTGGGCGGAGCCCCAGGAATCTGCATTTCTAACAAGCCCTAGGTGGCACTAATGCTGCCAGTTCCGTGACACAGTTTGGGAAGCATCATTCAAAACTACACTCAAGAAGCTCAAAGCTTTCAGAACATAAACTTAACTACATTAAAACTTCCTGGTCATTAGAAACACTGTTTTTCACACATCAGTTAAGAAAAACATCAAAATGTGCAACAGTATCAAACATTGTGATAACATAGCACAATTAAATAATTATGTGTTGCTTATGGGAGTGTAAACTGGTACTACCGCTTCTTCCAAAGACAAGTTCAAGTTCGCATTGTCTACTGAGGTCGCAGTCAGGCACCCAGTCTCAGTCATGCGATGTGGCTGGCAGGTTTCGCCCTGCAGAAACTCCTGTGTGCATGATGTACCTGTGCACCAGGAGGCAGGAAAGCCAGGTTCCACATAGCCTGTCTCTGACGGTGAAGAGAGTACCAGTGTTTAGGAGACCCACGTACCGAGCAACCTGTGGAATGTGATTGTAATCAGCAAAGCTCAGACCACCTGCTTCCACAGCACCAGGTGGCAAGCAGGAGAAAAAATAAATGTACAAGGCAAGGATGGAGGAAAGAGACAGAAATCACACAATCAGCATCTGGGGCCTGCTTGGATCAAGAGTTTTAGAAAGCTAAAAAGAATGGCATTCATGAGGCAATTAAAATTTTGAACACTTACTTAGAGGCTATTAGAGAATTCTTCATTTTTAGGAATGGTCATAGTAGAAGTTTTGGTTTTTGGTTTTTGTTTTTTCTAAAAAGTCACCTTTTAGAGAAACATTGCTGAAAGGTTTGCAGCTAACATTTTTCAAACTGACGGAAGAGCTCAAAAGTAATGGTTACCCTATTTTTGTTTAAAGTTGGCGTGTGTGGGGGGTGGTAAATGAATAGTATGTTTGAGTTATTCCATATATTTGTGCTGTTAGCATGTTTACATATATTTAATAAAGGCAATTTAGTATTTAAAGGAAGGAAAAAAGAAAAAGACAGAGAGGGAGGGAGGGTTGGAAGGATGGGCAGAGGCAGGAAGGGAGGGAGGGGGAAAGGAATGAGCTAGGAAGAAAGGGTCAAAGAAGGAAAGAAGGAGAGATAGAAGGGTGGAAGGAGGAAGTCAAAAGGAGCCCTTCATGCTACCATGCAAGACCTGTTATGTGGACCCCAGCAAGTGGCTTGTCCCCCTGGAAAATGAACATTCTGGCACACTTAGGGGGAGGAAAACACCTGTCTGCTAATTCTTTTGCTTTATGGAATTTCTCACCACCCGAAATATGCTTCTTTGTTGCATTTCTTCTTCTTTCCCATTAGACTGTGAGATCCACAGAGCAGAGCCTCACCTCATGCACACAGCACCTGTCTGTTCCCTGGTTGGCAGCAGGTACTGAATATGGTGGCCATGCTGGCTGGCACTTACTAAGCAACTGCTGTACTCCGTGCCAGACCCTAAGAGATCTGTGCATATCAACATGTTCACATAGCACAGAAACCCATGAGACAGGTGAACCTACCATCTAGGCTTCGAAGGGACTCAACAGTTACACAGAGGCAGGTGACGAAGGTGTGACTTTAACCCAGGCTATGACTTCAGGACCTACGCTGCCTCGCCAGTAAGGTAAACACAGAAGCATTTTGTTCAGGGCTAAAGTGATCTGCATTCACCATTGAAGCCCAAGGGAGACGATCAGCCAACTTATTTCTCCTCCCCAGCAGCTGTGGGGCCATGAGTGTGCGTGCACGCACGCACGCACACACGCAGATCCTAACTATACCTGGCACACCACAAACCACAATGCCAGCTATGAAACCAGTGCTCTGCCTTGTTTTCCACCTGGCACATAGAAGGTACTCAGCAACTGCACCGGGAAGAACTGACTGAGCTCCAGAATGCGGGCCAGGGAGGCAAGCTTTCCAAACCAGAAACTGGGTCCCGCTACAGGGAAGCACCCACAGGAGGGAGCCATCATCTGGACCACACCCAGCCAGCAGGACTGCAGTGACTTCTGTCCTTCAGCCTTCTGCCCATACCAGCCACACAGTGCGGCTCAGCTCTGACCAGTGAATGACAAGGGCTGGGAGATTGGGAAGTGTATTCAGGAAATTCCTTCCAGAGTTGGCCTGGCAGAGCCCAGCAGCCAAGAGGTGACTTTGGTGAGCTGTGGAAGCAGCACACGGTGGCATCTGACAGCCGGGGACAGCTGCATCAAGGAAGGGGCAGGGTACAGGGTCAGCCCTGCAGGTAGGGCAGAGCTACCTGCTTCCGGAGTAGGCAGACTGCATTCAGTGTTCAAACCAGCACAGACCAGAAACCAGCAAGGGGAGCTGGTGTCACCCCCTTTGAAGGGACCTCAAGTGGGCAGAAGGGAGTGTCAGTTCCCGGGCCTAGGCAGGCGTTTCTCAGAGTCCCAGCAGCCAGGAAGACACAGAGGCAGTCTTTGTTTCCCAGCCCCGGGGTGGCCCTTGACCAGAGCTGGCCCCGCTGACCAGCCAGGGCTGCAAGGCCACCGCTACTGATGGCAGGAAGCGCTGCTCACTCAGGGACCTGACTCTTTGGCATCCCAGCCACCTCATGGCCTGCGCCAGCTTTGGGAGGAGAAGGGCTAGAACACAGCAGGTAGAAGAGGGGCATGTGTGCCGATGGGCAGCCTCAAGGTAGGACAGGGAGCAACGTGGTCACCCTGCAAGAGGGGCACTTCTGTGTGTTCAAAGCAGCCGGTGCCGAGCCCAGCAGAGAGAGGGGAGGGGACACACTTCCCAGAGCCACACAGCAGCTGGGTGCCCCTGCTCTGTTCCTGGTGGCTCACAATCCTTCCCATGGCCACTGGCTCAGTTGTCATGAAGGATGGGCTGGTGCTGGGCCACACAGCTGGCAGTAGGCAAGACATGGATGCTTCAGTGGGCCTAGAAGTCGGCATATTTCTGAGGGCCGGGCCTGGCCTGAAGAGCACCTGCCTCAGTCAACCCCACTGCAGGCTCTAAGGCCAGGAGAAGGCAGTGTTGACAGGACGGGTTCTGTAGCCGTCCCGCTGAGCGGAGGCCAAAGCCCAGTTCTACACCGTGACCCAGGGTGGCCCCCACCCTGGCTCATGTGGCCCGAACCTTTGTCAGCAGAGGCTGAGGAGCTCATGGACACTCCTGAGCTTCCAAAGGGAAACCAGCACCTTTCTCCAGAACAACCAGGATGTAGAACAGGGGCAGATTTCTCACTTGCTGTGTGACCCTACGCCAGTTACTTGACCTCTTTAAGTCGCTGTTTCCTCATCTGTGAAATGGGGATGATAGCAGTACTTGCCATGTGGGGCTGTTGTCTTGCTTAAACGATTTAATGTAGTACAGTGTTGGGTATGCAACTGTGTCATCCAGATAGTGGCTGCTATTATGACTGTTGTTGTTCTACGACAAGTAGTTTTAAATCACTTGACACCCAGGCAGTGGGTAGCCTCTGGCTCACTGCCATGAGGTACGCCGAGCGCCTTCTGTCCAGGGAGCCAGAGCAAGGGCTTACTGTGTGCCAGAGGCAGCAGGGAGGCAGACAATTGGCGACACTAGTCCTCCCCACCTAGCCGCAGTCAGTGGGGGAAAAGGTGTCCTGCGAATCCCCAGGACAAGGTCGAGAGAACCCTGTGGCTGCAGAGGAAGGAGACCTGGTCAGAGCCTTGAAATACAGGAAAGGGGGGACAGCATTCCAGGGGCAGATTACAGAATGGGCACGGGTCCAAAGGCAGGAAAGCCTGGGCAGAGCCTCGGGTCACCCCAGGCAAGGATGAGGGGTGGGAGAGGGGGTGCCATGCATCCCAGTGGTGAGGACACGCCCTAAGCAGAACTGAAAGCTTTCTGTTTCTAAACTTCTGGGTCACTGCTAGGACCTGCAATGCGCACTTCTTTTTCTTCATGTTCTCCTAAGCAGTGCACGCATATTGCAAAGAAGAAAAGGAAACCCAAAGGATAGACCTGTACAAAGCAGCCCCCTCCCCTGGCTCAGTCCCACTGCACTCCCTGGGGGGCTGAACCTTACACAGTAGATCCTCTGCTGCCTCTGCTGCAAACAAGACTGCAGTCGCCTTCAGGGCCCAAAACACAGATGTGGCTTATCCCAGTCCCTGAGCAGGTGGCCTCAACTTGTCTCCAATGATTGAGGGCAGCCAGGGGTCCCTGGGGTCAAAAAGCTGTGTGTCGGAGAACGCTGCGCAGGGTTGGGGACCAGGGCTGTGGGATCACCATGCCAGCCCTGCACCGGATGTGTCAGACACCAAAGGATAAACTGCTAGAAGCCAGATGAAATCTGGGCCCGAGGACGTATGCATTCCAAACTTTAGGAGATCTTGTCCAAGTGCCCTCTGCCCATATCACACGTCCTGACAATGCTGCAGACTGCCTGTTTCAGGTCATCTCAACACCACGCCCTTGATCCACCGCCCTTACAAGCCCTTCTCCCTCCTCCTCCTCCTTTGCTTTCTTGCTAGTGCCGCCCATCTCCAAGGAGAAAACAACAGAACAACAGGCTCTGCTCGGGCTGGTCCTACGCCAAGCACTGAAGGTGATGGTCAGACAATAGAAGCCACAGGGGAGCAGGAGGATGGGGGGGGTAGAAAGTCACAGAAATTGCAGGCAAGCCTGGCTCTGACATGGCCCAGAGAGAAGACAGGAGAATCTTATCAGACCCCTAGGGTGTCAGAGGACCTGCCTGCTGAGCCTCGCCAGGACTCAGGACCAGTTCCTGCCCTGTCCCCCCTCTCTGACCGTGGGGGCTGCTCCCGGGGTCCCCCAGCTCTCCTCCCCAGCCCTCTTCACCGATTGCGATGTCCCACATCTCTGGAATACAGAGCTAGTTCAAATCTGGAAGAGGCAATGTGGGAACTGGAGCTGGTGTGCAGATAAGAGAAAGGCTGCTATGTCCCAAATGCAGGGACTGAGATACTTCCCCAGCTCAGGATGGGTGGAGGGGGAGGAGGCGGAGCCGTCAGTGGTGCCCTGGAGGTGTGGTCGGTCTCCTGGGCTCACTTCCATGTGCCATTTCATTTAAACCTTAGCCGAGTTCACAGAGGGGGAAACTGGTCACAGACATTAAGTAACTCATCTAGGGCCCGGCCCCATAGGCAGACACAGAGATATGGGTGATGGGAACCAAGCAGGCTGGGGTGGGAAGGGACATGAGTCTACTGCAGCCCAGGTGAGTCACTGTGGAAGTGGCAGTGTCGTGGGTGCAGAGCAAAAGCCAATCTGGGGCATCTCGTCAGACAGGGGGAGTTAAAAGGGGCTGCCTCAGACAACTCTGCATTCTCTGCAGGAATGGGCTCAAGGCCATTACTCACAGGAGCGACTCCACCTGGACACCCATCCTCTGAACCTCTGGCTTTGTGACCCCACAACCACCTGCCTCAACTTCCAGGAGACAGATGCTGAACGGGCCTCGCTACCTCCAGCGCTCCTCGAGCACCAGGCTGGTTCCTGTACCTTACTGTGATTCCCTCCTCTACTTGCCGCCGCCCCTGCCTGCAGCCTCCGTTCCCTCCCAGAGTAAGTTCTGGCCTGGGAGGCCCGCACCCTGGCTTGGCCTCCAGCTCCCTGCCCCGGCATCCACGCTGTGGCTCCCAGCTGCATGCCTCACCCTGCTCTCCCACAAGCCACGTTCCTTCCGCACTAGGCCCTCGCATGGGCTGTCCCCTGTCGGGAATTCCCTTCCTACATCTCCTCAAGTCTCAAATGGGAAGCCACACCCACGGGCTGTCCTGAAGCACCCCACTGGCAGTCACCCTCTCTGCCTCCCATTTGTCTCGTCCAGAACAGCTGGGCCCCTGATCTGAAACTCTATTTATTGACTGTACACAATCAGCACACCCCCTGCAGAGCAAGCTTTCTTCAGGCCGTAGTGACACAGAGGTGGACATCCGTCTGGCTCCCTGCTGCGTCCCAGCATCGGACACAAAGCCCAGTGCACAGTAGGTCCTCAACAAATATCTGTTCACATTACAAAAGTGGACATAAGCATCAGGTGCTAAGAAGCAGATCAAGAAGACAGGTGCTAAGCAGGATGTCCCCGGGGTGGGCAGCCCAAGGCGACAGGAGGCCACGTCCATGTTGTTCCACTGTCCGCAGTATCCGAGGGGCATGTGACAGTCCACAGATCACTTTTCACACATGCCTCATCCAAGCCCAAGAGCAAAGCTTCCTTCTAAGTCAGACTGACAGAAATGACTCCCTGATATCTCCTGACCTCAAAGCCACGGTCCTGGGCTCCACACCAGGGAAGATGCTGTGCCAGAGACCGACACCAGCTCCGGTGGCTCCACCCACTGACAGGTCCAGGAATTCTCCAGGCACAGGCTTTTCTCTAGAACAGCCACCTTCCCCCAACACGTGTGGACTGGTAGACATTCAACACTATCACGCTGCTGCCTCCGCAGGGACGCAGCGCTGGCTCTGAAGATGAGTCCCAACCAGTGCCCCACCCGGGGGTGCTTGGGAATCTCTGAGGACATTTGAGGTTGCCATGACTAGGGAAGGAGGCTGCCACTCACCCTTCTATGGGGATGCTGCTAAATATCCTACAATGCACGGGACAGTCCCCTCTAACAGAACATGACCTGGTCCAACACGTCAAAGTCCTCAAGTTAAAAACTTGTTTCCAGCAAAAAGACATTAGGAAAATGTTTCATTCCTGGACTGCCCCCAAAGAACAGAGCTCTCTGACTTTGGGGAAAGTCAACAATAACTGAACACTTAAGGTCTCTGCCCGCCTTCTATTTTAGATTTTCTTCCTAGCACTTATTGCCTCCTGACATTGTAACATGTATTTATTTAGCAGTTTATTTCTCCAACTAGGAGGTAGGCTCCACAAAGGCAGGGACCATGTTTCACGGACCTCTATGTCACTGTGTCCTAAAAACTGTACTTGGCCTCTAAGAGGCTTTCCCTAAATACTTATGGAATAGATGAAGAAACCCTTAAGAATATTAAAAAATGCAAAATATCCAACCTCCTGTTAGAGCTACTTTCCTGCTGTGATTATACATCCTGCAGAGGCCCCCAAGTCCATTCTCTCTGTCTTCACGAGTACATGAGGCTGTGCCCTGAGTGGGTAATGTAAATATTAAAACTACATTTCCCAGCCTCTTTTGTGGCTCAGGGTGGTCACATGATGAGGGTCTGGCCAATGAAGTATCAGCCAAAGGACTGTATGGCTTTCTCCCTTAAAGGAAGGGACATGCCTTCCTTCCTCTCTCCTACCCTCTCCTTCCATCCAGGGGCCATCTCGGACAGTGCAGATGAAGATGCCACTCTAGGAACGGTGGAACAGTACTACAGAAAGAGCCTGGCACCACAGTGCCAGCAGACCAGTCATGGACTGCATATGCTGCTGCTGTTACCTGAAGAAGAAACCATCTATCTTGTTAGAGCCACTGCTACCTGTGGGTGTCACTACAGCAGCCCTCTACATCCCCCTAGTACATAACCCTCCCCTGCCCTGCAAACTCTGAAATCCCATGTAAAGATTCCATAGTGCTTCAGGAAATGTCTCGGTCAACCAGCATGTGAGAGCTATTTCATGATTTCCCCTTCACATATGTAGGGGACAACACCCCTTAGTCTACACGTAGGATTCTTTCCTCGCTGAAGCTTCTGAATATCCCAGTAACTGAGCACATTGCTAAACCACAAAAGGAAAGAAGAGGAAGTCATATTATTTAGCGCCAGCAGTGATAAGAACAAAAGGAACTACTCAAAAACTCCCATTCAAATCTTAAAACATCAATTATGTTTAAATCCATGAATTCATAATGCCGCGCGTGCGCGCGCGCACACACACACACACAAAACCCCTAAAACCCACAAACAACCCTAACTGATCACCACAGGATGTTAATGAACCAAACCATTGTTTTAAAAACTAGTAAATAAAGGGAGAAGAATCAGGCATTCATCCTGCTTTCCCTATATGAATTCTACCATTGTTGATACAGGGACGTTTCCCTTTATAGAAGTTTTCCAGCTAACAGAAGGGGAAGTGATAGCTGAATAAGAATAGAATATCACCATTTTGCAATTAATGCACCATAGAATTAACAGAGCTGGTTATTCGCTATCAACAGCTACTAATATCACTGAAGAGGAGCAAGATGACACCACAAGGTGCCTCCTGAAAGATGTGTCACCACTGGAGAAGTGGCTGTGCCCAAACTATTAATTGACTCCATTACACCTCTCAAATCAGCTGCTAATGTAAAGGCCACATGAGGACAGAGGAACAATGGTAAATCTCGCCATGGGGACACATCAATAAAAGCCATGCTGTGAGAAATGTCACAGGATAAACTACCTACTTCTTTTCAACAAATAAATGGCTCAATGCTGCTACTGATACCTCCATTCCAATATTTAATCTAAAGAACCTCTGGATTGAGACAGATTCATAAACCTGAGCTGGCTCTTGATGCAAACAAATGACAAAATAATAACAAAATGAGGAAGAAAAACTTTCAGATATTTATGAGACAAGTGAAAGTTTGATCACTAGATATTTTGTGATATGAAGAAAGTATTAATTTGCAGATGTGCTGATGGTTTAAAGAAACACACTGAACATTGATACAGGAAACGACATAATGTCTAGGATTTGCTTCAAATTATTACTGAGCAATCCAGGTGGCAGAGGATGGAAGTGGTGAAGAAATCAGATGGGCCTTGCGGTGATTACAGTTGCTGCTGGGTAGTGGGCACACAGGGATCCACTCTGAGACTCTGTTATTTATATACAGTCAAAGGATTTTGCAATGAATCTTTAAAACTCTTAGCCCTATTTAAAAACCTTACCCTGTGGCCATGAGGAGAAAGCAGACAGACAAAAGAAGCAGAGAACAGCCCCACGTATGCAGGTCCTGTGTTAGGTAGCCATAGGAACAAGTGGTGCTTTTGTACCCAAGGTCACAAATTCTGACTGAGTCAAAATAGGAACTCTGAGTGACTTAGCTGAGAATGAGACAAACAAGAGGATGGTGTGATGGTAAGTGACCACTGGGGGCCCAGAGGGACTGAGTGGCAGGGGCTGGGGGGAGCGTACGCTCTATCCAGGGAGGGGCCCACTCCGCTGGCCTTGGCTTTGACTCCAGATAGCTGCCATGCAGAACGTGGGACCCAAGGTGGCCAGATCCTTGGATTCCTGAGGAAAGCCGGAAATCTGTATTTTGTGTGTAATCCCCTGGCTTTTGAACGTTGGTATCTAATCCAAATATTTTTTTTTTAAGTACTGTGCGGGTGGGCCAAACAAAATATCTGCAGGCTAAACACAGCCCATGGAACAGCAGTCGGCCACCCTCTTCCAAGTGCTAAAGCAGACCACAACTCAATCCATCTGTAAGAAGCGGAGAGGGTGCTTTAATCAACTTTGGGTCAATTCTTTTTTAGACATCCAATAAAGCTGAGCATTCAAAAGACACCATCAACTTCCAGAAATCTACAAGGACTGGCTGCAGAACATTTCAAAGGCATCCACCATGTCGTCGGCTTATGCAGCAGAACCACCACTTTGTCCAGAATTTTGGAAATGAACAACCAGGGAGTATCCCCTCAGCTTTCTTGGGAGAGTGGAACTAACCGGCTTCAGATGAAACCCATTTGTGAGTTTGCAGACTGCCTCAAACTCAGCCCCAAATGCTTGCGACAGAAAATCCCGTCCTAAAACCACGTTGGGAGGCTCAGGGTAACACGACCAGGGCTCTCTCCACTTTGGTTGCTTCGCCGGAGATCCAGTTTCATGGCAGTTGAAAGGGACGAGACAGATGTCATCCCTGAGCTGGTTGCTGAGGACCAGAACAGACTCCTTCAAATTCAATCCTCCGTGTCTCTGACTCACCTACAGACAGATTCTTGACACTCAGATGGGCAAAGCAGGCCCAGCCTGTCCTTTATAAACAGTCTCAACTTGACCAGATCCCGGGATCAATAAAAACTTAAAGAGGTGTCAAAAATGCTACAGGGAAGAGCCAAATAAATGGTTCTGTCATTCCTTAAGAACAAACCCCCTCTTTTTTTCCCCTACCAGGATGAAAAGTAAAAGAAAACTGGTGCGAAAATAAAACTGAACAGGTCCAAGGTAAGAAGAAAGACCAAAATTATCCCTGAAGACAACACCAACCACGAAGTGTACCCACATCTCAGTTCTACAGGGTGGAGCAAAACCAGAGCTACTTCCCAAAAGGTTATTTTGGGCATGGGTTTTGTGAGTTTCCCCTCTGGGAAAACAAAACTTTGCCTTTTATTCAAACTGGATTTATTGGTGGGGGAGAAGGTAGGGAATAGAGAAACATCTAGAGTCGAAAATAAGATTCAATCAACTGGCATCCAAGTTATAGCCTCAAATAGCTAAATTATTTTTCAACTTTTTTTTTCAGTACTGGGGATTAAATCCAGGCCCTCTCTCCCCACTCCTTTTTATTTCCTTTCTTTGGTTATTTTGTATCTTGAGACAGAGTCTCACTAAGAGTCTAAATTGAGGTGTCGATCTATATATTCACAAAAACTCTGGCTTACTTCGGGCGTGGCCTAGGCTGAGTAAAGACCCACCCCAGCCTGTAGAGTGCTCATGACGATGTCCCAGTCTCCCCAAGTGGCTGCATGTCAGGAAATGAACATGGTCTCCAGCGGCAGGAAGGTGAGCCCAAGCACTTCTGCACCGTGTTCTGAGAGGAATGAAAATACGAAGAAGGCCTTTCGAATGTTTTAAATGCTGAGCTCCCCATAAATATGGTTCAGCCGAGCACCTTCCTCGTCACAAGGACATTCATTTGTTCAGGCAAGAGAATGGCCTCACTTGGAGGTGGACACTAAATGCAGCGCAAATGACTCAGGCAGTTGAGGGCACTGGTTTGGCGGGATGACTGTGCAGCCATCGATGGCAGGGGCTAATGTCTGTCTTGGTCCCTTTCTTGGGAGCTGTCTGGTCTGGTGAGGCAGATGCTGCTCTGGAATGGGCTGAGTGGACAGGAAGTCTGGGGGTGGACTTTCTTGCGGTTTGGTGGCTTTTGACCTCCACATGCAAGCACACATTCCTCTGGAAACATCTGCTTTGCACAATTGCAGAAAGAGGCTGAGCGTTTCTGGGTTAGGGGGCAGCTGCAAGGTGGCTTTCTTCCACTAGTCAGCACTGCAAAGTGTATCTCATTTGGGGTGAAAATGTGACGTCCTCAGAAGGAAAGGGGGACCAACTGAGGGGAACACAAAGGTGTCACTGGGGACAGATGCCTACCTGGGGCTCACTCTTCCAGGAGAGAGAGACTGCTATGGGCTCGATGAAGTGATCTTCAAATAGCAACTCACTCTTACCAATTTCGTGGGCTCATCCATGGTCAGCACAATTTTCTGAACTCTGGAACTTTCTAATGAAACTCTAAGTGTCCTTCACTGAATTAACAAGCGATGGTCTGACAGGATGAGAAGAATCCAGGCTGAGTCAACCTCTCAGCACTGCTTCAAAGCCCAGCTTTGCCCCTGCTACCTCCATGGCCCAGAACTGATGGCAGATGATGGTGATACTGCTGCTGGGGGTGAGGACAGAGTGTACGAACAACCGTGCGTTTACCCTGCACAGCGGGTCCTGGGCATGTGCGCTAAGGGCTGTTCCCAAGAGCACTCTTACAGTAACCTGGGGATCTGGGAGCCGTTCTCTTAAGTAACCTGCCCAAAGCCCATTCTGAAAGTTCTGAAAGTCCGCCAACACAACCCACACTGCAGAGGCCTGGATCTGAGGCTGGACATATGGGGCCAGCAACCCCGTTCCTTCACTGAGCGACAGGTGTGCAAGGCAATCTGTCCTCGCTGCTTGTGATACCAGATTCCCATCCACAGGGAACCCATGTGGATATTTTACTACCTTTGGCAAAACAAAGGGGGAAAATAAGAATATACATTTGCAACTGCTCATGACTGCATAAACTCCAGAACACACATTGCCAAGGTCAATAGAGAAGGTAAAGTTTATAAGAGGAGGGGGTGAAAATAATCTAACATATACAATGCTTTATGGCCCTGTACAATGCATTGGTACCAATGAGATTTACAGTATATTTGTGATACTGACAGTTCATAGGGATGACGATTAGGAAAAAAACTGTCTAAACAGGCTCTCAGAGGAGTGGCAATCATGACCAAAAAGGATTGAGAAAAATGTTCTAGAAAACTAGAGAAAAACTAATATCAGAGAGCAAAGCAGAAATGAGAACAAGATTTTTGCTGGATTCCTTTAATGTTATTTTTCCAAACATATGGACATAACATCTATATAAAATATCCTTTTAAAGAATTCTAAAACGAACATAAGAATGCCAGCACAGGCCCTCAGCAGGCCCCTGGCATTCTGTTGGTGTCCTGTACAGATGCCCCTGTGAATTAAACTAGGTATTGGTGGCTTCTGATGATTTCTGGCACATCGCGTCGCCCTACACAATGGCACCAGGTATCCACAGGCCCCAGGCAGCTCAGCCAGGTGTGCCTGCATAGTTCTCACCAGAACAGGAAACCCCGGTCACCCCTGAATAGCCCCAAATGGAGCCCAGGCCTCCACAGGGCCCTCAGTGGACTCTGCACACCAATTGATAAAGCAGCTGCTGTGTCACAGCTGGCCATGGGCACTGAGCAGCCCCAGCACAATCTGCCTGGCCTGCTGCACACAGGGCAGCCAATTACAGACTGCTTTTCCTCCCTGGATCCTTCCTACTTCCTGCCCTCCAGAGGGTGTGTCCCCAGCCCATTCCTGCCTCACCTGCTTCTCATGCATGGGCACAGCCAGCCTCTGGACACAGAGTTCCTCAAGGACACTCCAGCCTCTCTAGTGGCACAATCAAAATAACTTGGGGCACTGGTCCATGCTCCACCAGAGTGCCCACAGCAGGGAACACACTACCCAGAGTCCTCAGTAGCCCCTGGACCGAGGGCATCTTCCCTCTGGGCAGATAAGCATCCTGCAGTCCTCCAAGGAGGCTGGCCCATGGCAAACCTGGCTTCACCCACACGGAAAAAAAACGGCATGAGGGTGAGGGATCCCACTGCCAAAGACCACGGTAGCCAATTTTTTTTTCCTTCTACATAAAAACATTCTTTCTTTCTTTTTTTTTTTTTTGGTACTGGGGATCAAACTCGGGTCCTTGCACTTGCACAGCAGGCGGCGAAACCACTGAGCTAAATCCCCAGCCCCCATAAAAACATTCTTAAAATGTGAACCATGTCTAACAAGAAGTCGAGGTGATTATATTTATAACAAAAACATCAGCTAACATTTATGGATGATTCTCTTGTGCCCAGCACAAAGCATACGAGCAACATGCATTAATTATCAGTTTCTTGTGTTCTCAGCAAGGCCCAAGGCAGCAGGAAGTAGGACCCCCTCCATTTTACAGATGGGGCAGCAGAGGCACAAAGAGGCTAGTAACTTGTCCAAGGACACACCATGGGTGGTCAACCCTGAGCAGGTTAGCATCTTAGGCCTCAGTAAATACTGGGCACAAGGAGCAAGGCAAGGGGAAGACGAAAGCCATTGCCTGGTGCAGTCCTTGATCTGTGCTGTACCTTTGGCTCGAGCCACCTGGCAGCCCAGGGCAGCCACCTCTACAAGGAGTCTACACGGAGCTGACACACTCTGCACCAGAGGGGCTCTGCCAAGGGTGAGGGGAACGTTTTCCCCACAGCCCTGAGGTGAACAGAACATCCACGCTGCATCTCTGCTGCCTGAAAACCAGCCTCAGTGACTCACTGGCCTTCTTCTCTGGGACGGTCTCCTATCTGCTTTTCATGTGCTCTCATCAAGCAAACCAAGGCCAGGTGTTTAAGTGGCCAAAATAAAGGTGAGCGTATAGAAGGCACTAGAAGAACCTGGACAGCAAGCAGGCAGGGCTACCGCTATCGATAACAGTGTCACTCCCCCTGGACATCTCAGGAGCCATATGTGTTTTTGTTGGCACCTTGGAGTTCAAGTCTTGATGCACCTGTAAGCAGTCTGTGAGTATCTGAGGGGAAGACCGTTCTCATGAGTGAGGAAACAGCTGGGCAAAGTGTAAACAGCGGTCCCAGACAAGGTGGCAGGCAGGTGATACTCCCCCAGGTCGGCAGCTCAGGTCCATCCTAAGAAGGCACCATCTCCAGAAGGGAAGGCTGGAGCCAGGTTCAGAAGACAGCCAGTGATTACACTTCAGATGAAACTTCCATGCACTGCACGGGGCACAAGCACCGTGGGCAACTGGCAGGGCCCTGCTCCTGGCCATACACACAATGGAAATGTTTTTGTCTGGGCCCCAAAGTAGACAGCTTAAGAATGTTCAGAAAACTCAGAAAACTGGAGGCTACTCAAATGTCCATCAGGGTGAATAGGGATGGACAGACTGCAGGGTGTCCTGCCAGGGCAGAATCCTCCACAAGGAGAATAAATGAATTCAGCCACACCCGACAGCAGGGACAGATCTCATGGCCTCGAGGTGGACAGAAGAAAGCCAGACACAGAGAGTACCACCACGCACAT
Source organism: Heterocephalus glaber (assembly GCF_053883595.1). Classification (NCBI taxonomy): domain Eukaryota; kingdom Metazoa; phylum Chordata; class Mammalia; order Rodentia; family Bathyergidae; genus Heterocephalus; species Heterocephalus glaber. The sequence continues at coordinate 17,710,988 of NW_028258410.1, read as the reverse complement.
GTGTGTGGGCTCTGACTGTACAGAAAGACAAAACGAGCCTCTGGAATTAGAAGGCAGGAAGGCGGCTGCTTTTGTGGAAGGGACACAAGGACATGGGTGGGGTTTCTGAGGTGCTGACAAGATTGTCCCAAGCCAGGCAGTAATTTGGGGGATGGCCCCCTTGTGACACACAGAGTACACTACTGATTTCTAGATGGGCACACATGGCAATATTTACATAGAGAGTGGAATATTCAAGTCCATTTAATCAACACACTTCTGTGAATATTGTTTAAGTACTTCATATTCAGAATAGAGAAGCAGACTTTAAAAAGAGCAGAATGATCTACGAGTACAAACTCTCTCTTATACACACACACACAGCATGGGCTGTCCTCAACCACTGACGGGGCTCCAGCCATGGAGAAGACCACATCCTTTCTCCTCACAAGGTTTCTAGAATGGGGTCAAAGGTGAGCCTCGAGCCAGGCCATGCCCCTGCAGTCACAGCCCTCCTGTCTGTGGCTGAGTCACCAGGATGCCTGGGCATGCCCAGCCCCAAGTCTGCAGTGGACTCTGCGATGAGATGGCCCAGTGACCGCAGAACCCTGGGGTCAGCTGTGGGGTCAACATGGCTCCCCGGACCCTGGGGTGAAAGTCACGTCTGAGGCCCCTTGCCCTGTGCCTCTGCTGCTTGCACAGCCTGGGTGGCAAAACGTGGCTGCCTTCGACCTTACACAAAGGAAGTGGGAGGGGAGACTGCACTGTGCACATTCTGCCAATTCCAGGTGTATTTTAAATAAACACGCCGCACTATGGAAAAGGTATGTAAAGCACACCTTCCGTAAAAAGCCACTACCTCCCCATCATAGTCCTGCCCTGGGATTTGCATTCTTCACATGGCTGGGTCTAAAATGAAGTACAGTGGCTTCCCCATCCCTGGGGGGGGCACATCCCCAGTGGGTGCCTGAAACCACCGATTGTACTGAGTTCTATGGTTACTGTCTTCTCCTACCTTAGGCACAGTAAAAGATTAACAATGGTAACTAATAATAAAATATCCATTTAACAATATACTGTCATAAATGTGACTTCAAACTTATGAACTGCTTTTTAAAAACTTATGAATTGTTTATTTCTGAAATGTTCCACTTAGTATTTTGGACCATGCTTAACTATGAGTAATTGAACCCAAAGAAGGAAAGCCCATGGCATATGGGAGACTACTGTAAACCTTTTGTTGTCCTAAAAACTTGTCTCCCTCCTTCCAACTCTTGCCTCCTTATAATTCATTTCTCAAAGGCAGCCAGAGAGATCTTTACAAAAAGTAAATTAGATCACGCTGCACCACTGCCAGAAACCGGGCCACCCCACCTGCTGCTCTATTTTGCAGCCTTTACCACCTGCTGTTCCCTCTCCCTGAACCCCCTTTCCTTGGACCTTCTTCCCCTGTGGCTCCTTCCTCTTGCTGGTCTCCAGGGGCGCTCCCCAGCTGGCCACCCTCCAGCTCCCCCATTGTGTGAAGATGTCTTTGCTGTCTGAAATCCACTTGCTCAGTTATCATCTTACATGCTAACACCTAGCTCCTTGACCATGAGAACAAGGGCTACATGACTCTATTTCACAGAGACTTTCTGCAGGTGTCTTCTGCCCTCACAGAGGAGAATGCAGAGGCAGTGCTCTGGAGCTCCAAGAAAGAATGGAGCCAGGCAGCGGTGTCTGTATGCAGTAATTCAGGCTGGCTGGACGCAAACAAGGTGCGAGGTGCATCCCCAAGGATGCTCTGGGTCACGGGCCAGGTTTGGGAAAAGTAGCCAAATCCTGGGGGTTTCCCTAGAACCCAGGGGAGATGCAAGTAAGCTTTAAAGATGAGTGTTTGCATTTGTGCTAGAATGGGAGGCCTCCCACATACAGCCACCTGCTGGCTTCCTCTTCCAGCAGCAGAACCTTCTCAGGCCCTGGGCACGTGAGGGCCGGGCTCTCACCCCATTTTCCAGGAAAGCCAATGTGAACAAAACCTCAAGGCAGACAGGGGCAGATCAGAAGTGCTCGCAGGCTGGAGGCCCACTGCCTGGCCCGCAGCCTGCTTAGCACAGCCAGAAGAGCCCTCGGTAGGAGAAACCCCTCTGAACAGGGTCGGAAGGACAGGACAGGACAACATCTTAGAAACCCAGGTATCTCCCAGCCAGATGGAGGCAGGACCTGGCCACTGGTCAGAAATAAACACAGCACAACACAACAGACTGAGACATCTGCACCCCAAGGCCCAGCGAGAGCATCTGGAAATGTGTCCTGGGTTCTTGGGCAGGAAAGACGGAAGTCCCAGTACCCGGGAGGCAAGACTGTACCCAACTCTTCCTGGTGGCCACAGCAGTGGGACAGCAGGGGCTCACCATGGGCACAGCAGCCGTGCTGGGCAGAGTGTGGGGACCAGGCCAGCCGAGCCCTGAATGTTACCTGACCAGCAGCACCTTGCTACTTCTGGAGCCACATGAGTAGGAATTACCCTACTCTCATACCATGTCAGGCCAGGGCGTTGAGTCCTCGAGCTGAGAAGCCGAAACGGGGCACACAGGCTGAGGCAGCGCCAGGCTGCAGAATGCTCTGTTTCCTTTGTGTCACTAATTCTGCTCCGTGCTGGGGCAGGCGGGCAGGCTCCAGGCAGAGGACCTCCATGCTCACAGAGGACCATACAATGCCATGGAAGAGACCACTAGAGGGGGCGATGCGCTCTTATCTATAATCTAGTCACTTTGAGAAGTGCCACTGTGGGAGCTACACTCCCTTGTTTTAGAGCCTTTTAATGTCCACTGGCACAGTAAAGGTTCTGAAAAGTCCCTCAACAAATACATTTTTTAAAAACTTGGTTGAGCCTAGTTACTTTCACATTTTCAAGCTATGGAAACTTTTCCAGAGGATTCTCCTAGAATCCCACAGGCAGGAGTCATGCAGAATGTACTTCTTCCTGGTGAGCTATCTCCCTGAGTTCACCATGCCTGCGGGCCTGCCTGTGTCCACAAAGACGCCTCAAGGCTCCATGCTCAGCTGCTTCCTCTGCAACATGAGCAAACCCATCCAGGAACCTGTGGCTATTACAGACATTCGTGACTACCTGGGGTCACCTGGATACTGGTGGGTCCCCAACATCTTCATCTTCAACAGGGGATGAGGGATGGGATGGGAGACCGCAGCTTTTCACTCTGGGGACTAAACTAGCACCTGTCACAGACATCTGGAGACACTCCTGCCCTGCTCAGACACTCATTTGATCCTAAAGCACCTCGTGGCCAACACAGTCCCCGGATGCACGGGGGGATAGGTCCAGTTACAGCCTGATCCCCTGAATTAGCTGCATTCTCCACACTGACAGCCCCTTCCAATAAGCACTGAGACGTCACCTTGGCCCTTTTGGATGCAAGTCACACGCAACAGAGTGCACACAGGTCTCCATGGAAAACTGCAGGGACCCTGCACCCAATTACATGGGCTCGGGCAAAAAACGGGCCACACAGCCACACTACCAGGTCAGCTCGGGAAGGCACAAGGGCAGGATGCCCTGCGCAAGCAGCCCTGAGGTCTCAGCTTGATGGGTTTAGGGGATGCTTTTGGTTGGCGGTTTCACTAGAGAGAGGATGCAGAAACTACTAGAAGTCACAGAATCTCCAGATAACTTGGCTCATCAAGACTGTGTAAAGTACAAAATCAACAGCTTCTGAGTGAGCATTAAAGGATTTTCCTGGCACCAAAGAGTGTGAATTCAGGTTTTATCATAACTACTGGAGGTGAAGTGCTCCGGCAAATTTCCTACTCCTGGGCTGAGTCCTGAATGTTAATTTTACTAAATAATTGAGTTTTCAGGGTACAGATTAGGGATTCCTAATCCAAAAATTCAAAACACTCTGAAATGCAAAACTATTTTGAGCACTAACACAATGCTCAAAAAGTTTCAGATTTCAGATTATTATGAATTCCAGACTTTCGTAGTGGGGATGCTCAACTGGTGAAGTCTTTACAATATTCCCAAATTGAAAACACTTCTGGTCCCAAGTGCTTTGGGAAGGGGTGCTCACCCCGTGTGTGAGATGCTACTGGCTATAAAACTCGAAGCCGGGGCAGGCACCTGCCAATTAGGGTTTCCTTAAGAAATTCTTAGGGGGCCAGGGATTTAGCTCAGTGGTTTCATCGCCTGCTACGCAAGCGCAAGGACTAGAGTTTGATCACCAGTACTAAAAAAAAAAAACAAGGAAGAAGAAGAGGAAGAGGAGGAGGAGGAGGAGGAGGAGGAGCAAACTCCTACCACTTGCTTTTTCTTTTTTCCTCTGGAGCCCTCAAGAAAAAGCTGCTCTGCTTGCCTCCTCCTCTCCACCTTGCAGCTGTTCCTTGCTGATCTCAGGTGGAGTCTGATCAATGCAACTGGAGGCCCTTCCACCCCAGACCCAGATCAGAATATCACAGCAGCTCCAACAAGATGCACCCTGGCGAGGCTCTGCCTGAAAATTTGGGCACCTGCAGATCCACACAGGGCCTTCCTGCATCTTCCTCCAGGGCCCCCTACAGGAGGACATTGCTGCCCTCCTGTCAGTGTGCCCTGCGTCCCTCCAGCCCGCAGCAGGGAGCCGCTGCTGCCACCCAAATGCCCACAGGCCCCATTCATGCTCCTGCTGATGGAGCCCTTTCAATGACCACCCACTCTCCTTCCTCCTGCTGACCTCTCACCCCTCCCCCTACACACAAAGGAGGGCTATGAAGTGGTGCTTTGCTCTACAGGAAGAGAGAAGGCTAGTTTTCCTTCCTCTCTGCTTTCCTATCCTCGATCTAAATTTGGCAACTGGAAAGAAAGTGGAAGCAGTTAAATGGACCCAGTTCATGACCCTGGGGGACAACACGCCTATGGCCACAATTGCCCTCTTTGGCTTTTCTGCTGAGGTTCCAGGGGGGAGCATCTAAAACTGTAACCACCCACCCCCAAAACTCCTGCTGGGCGATGCTAGTTGCACAGCACCACAGGCTATTGTATTCAAGTCCCTAAATTAAGTGGGGACCCTGAGGCCTAAGAGGTTGAGGAATATGCTGCACCCTGGCCATGCAGTGAACTTCCGGGGCTGGAGGATTTGGGGCACCTTCCTTAGAGGCAGTGAGAAAGTGGAGCATCTTACCGTCATCCAAGTAGGTCTGGTCCAAGTTCTGCTCCTGTTTAATTGTCACTCCCGTGGGTAGTACTTCCTTTTGCTCACTGACTGGGGGTCCGTTTTTGGCGGCTCTTTGGCTGGGGGCATTCTGCTGTTGAATAACTGTGGGGTAGGAACCCGGGCTTAGCCTCTGACCTTGACTGACAGGAGGGAGGCCAGGCCGGGCAGTGCCAGGTGCAAAATTCTCGCAGTACATGATGTGCTGGAACTCCTGGTGACTCCCACAGCGCAGCTGCTGGTTGGTGGGCGAGTAGTGGATGACCGGTGAGGCCTGCTGGTTGGCAGGAGTGGGGTGGAGCAGGGCTGGGTTCTGGCCCTGGGAGCCGGTGTGCACCAGCACAGAGCGGTGGGCATCTGCGAGGGACAGGGGTGCAGCCATGAGGGCTGGCTGCTGGTAGCCCAGCAGGCTGGGGCTCAGGCTCTTGCTCCGCTGGTAAAGAACGGCCGCTGGGTTCTGCTGCTGGTAGCGGGCGTCAGGGGATGACAGCCCTGATCGGAACTGCTGGCAGGGAGCCATGGTGGCCACAAGGCAGGATGGGGACTCGGCCACCATCGGGTGCTGGGGGTAGTAAGGCTGGCTCCCCAGGCCTCCATGGGCGGGGCTGCAGATCAAAGAGGGGTCGTACTCATCGCTGGGCTCTGTCTTGACGGCTGGGACTGCGAGGAGAGAAAGGCACACGGTTGTGCTAACCACAGTGAGCTGCGATGTCACAGAGGGTTGGCAGACAGTGGCTGGGGACAAGGCTTCAGGGGCCCAGATGGCTGGGACCAAGTGGCTGCGCTCTGCCACTTATCAGCCTTGGCCAACAGGCTCCCTGTGGGATTGACTTCAGTTGGAAACGTCACCCTGGCAATGACCAGAATTATAAGTTTTTCCAATACTGGAAAGGTGGTTGGTAGGGCTGACTCAGCACTGGAAACTTCACAGCCTCATTCCCTGAGGTGAAAGCTCAGAGAATATTTAAAACTATCCTTCCCTCTAGCCAGGTGGATGCATGTAATCCCAGCATTCTAGGAGGCTGAGGCAGGAAGAATGTAGGTTCAAACCCAGCCTGGTCAACTTAGCAACTTAGTGAGACCCTCACTCAAAATAAACCCTTTTCTAAAGTAGCTGGGGATGTAGCTCAGTTAAAGGCCCTGGGCTCAACCTCCAGAAACACAAACACACACACACACACTTACACAATAGGGCCAGGGATTTCGTTCAGTGGTTCCAGCACCTGCCTTGTAAGCACAAGGTCCCAAGTTTGATTCCTGGTACCCCTCCCCCCCAAAAAACTATACCTCTCTCTTCCCCTGACCCTGGCAGTTCCTGTCTTAGCCCCATTTTCCTTCCCACTACCTGTCACCCTCTGAAACACTGTGCACGTCTTACAGACAGACTTATTTATTATCTGAACCTCTTCCTCCAGAACACTAGCTCCTCCAAGGGAAAGGTTTTGCTTGTTTTGTTCTCTACTGGATCCTCTGAGCCCAAAACAGCAGCTGGTACTTAACTGATGCTCAGATTTTTCTGGACAATGGAACAACTGTCACCCTCTACTGTTCTGTAGTAATTGGAGAGAATGAGATCTCCTGGCTCAGGCCTCAGTTTCCCCACCTGTTACCTGGCAGTAACAACGACCCTACCCAATGAGGGAGTCGGGAAGATTAAATAAGATGTGTATGCAGGGCACAGAGCAGTGAGCAGCATGCAGTCAGTGCTCAATCCTTGCTGCGGCTGCTGTTGCTTCCTCCGTATTATTACACCACCCCTTGTGCGGTCCCGTAGCTGTCCCCTTCTCCCCACACCCCCAGCACTGATCATCAGAAATTCCCCTCCCTGCATCTTCACTAAAGCCTCAGCAGGCTGGGAGCAGGGGATCCCTCTTCTTCTCCCTGGAACACGTGGACTGTGGTGACCAGGCTGCAACCAAGGTGGGCAGGCTGAGCTCCCCAGCGCTGGGGGTTGGGAGGAGGCAAGTAGGGTGGCCTGCCTGACACCAGCCACCAACGCCCTGTCTCAGGATGCCACTGGGGGCCCATATCTCAGGTTCTCGTCTGGGCCCTGCTCAACCAGGTGAGAGCTGAGGCCAAGCTTAGGGAGGCCTCATTACCACAGTGAGAGGGTAGCACACCGGTGACAAAGCATAATAAAAAACCTCTGTCTCATTCAAAGGGACCGCTCGGCTGCAGGGTCGAGCTGCCCAGCAAGGCTCCCCCATAGTGTTGCGTCCTATGATGCCTGGGGGCTCTGACTGTGCTCCCGATGGCTTGTCACAGTAGTCCTGGGACAGAGGTGTCCTCACAGTGACCAGCACAAATCTGCTGAGCAGTCCACCAAAGCCAGGCCCGCTGAGGCCAGGCGGGCTGCGGGTTCAATGCTCCCGGCCCCCTCAAAGGCTCCAGATGACACTATCAGAGGACAAGGCTGATGACCTGGGCGTTACAGGTCTGGGACCACAGGTTTCCCATCTCAGAAAGTGGCCAGCAGGCCATTCTCAGCCTGGGAAGGGGAGCCTATGTCCCAAGGCACAGCCCAAAGAAGTATTTTTTAAATTTAAAATCACACTATCCACCCATCATCCAACGTATGAATAATATCAATGCCATCTGCTAGTGGAGGCCCCTTTGTTAGAAGGTCAGTTCCACGTGGGCAGGAGTTTTAGGTATTTAGCCCATGGCTGGGTGTGTAAGCCAAGAGCAGTGCCTGGCACCCAAATATTTTCAGGATGGATGAATGAACGAATGAATGAAAACTGGCAATCCTCACCCTTCTTGGGTGATGCAGAACTCTGAGAATGAGGCCTCCTGGCCTCTATCCACCCAGTAACTCCGGCTCACCACTGGGGGACCTCAATGGAGATCAATGAAAGATTCTGCAATCGCTTCTCGGCCTTTTGGCTAAGATCAAGTGTAGTATGAAAGATTCTGCAGGGTTGTTTGCCATACCCCCCTTTGACCCCTAGCATGATCAAATCTAAGACCTGGACAGAAGTCATCTGCTTAGCAACCTGCCATTGTACCTATCTGCTCGTGCCCTTCTCCCTCCCCACACAAAGGGAAACGTTAATGACAACCCTAGCCAATGCACCATGCTACATATTTTGTGTACATTTGATCTCCACAACTCTTAGAAGGAAGGTGCCATCCTTCCTTGCTGTTCTCAGATGAGAACACTGAGGCTCAGAGAGGTTGAGTCACCCGGTAGCCCAGCTGGGAGCAGAACTTGAGAGTCCTGAGCACCACACCTCTCAACCCAGAAGGGCCATCAGCAAGGACTCCTTACCTGGTAGGTAGATAAAGTGCTGAGGCTGACTTCGCTTTCTTTTCCCATTGATGACATAGAAATTCACCTTCACAGAGGTGCGGATGTGCTTATTCCGATACTCAGGGATCTCAACAAAAAGCATGTTCTGGAAGGAAGGAGTTGTCATGAATTTAACTGCAGCAATGTCTGCACTCCTGCCTGACCCTCAGTACAGCCAGCCGGCCCGCCAATGGCAAGGAGTCTTGGTGTATTCCCTGCATTTACAGGCAAAACTTGATTTAAGGGGGATTTAATGTCTCAGCTGCAGCAAGGAAAGATGCTCTGTGAAAGTATTCTAAGATGCCACAGTTGCAAAGCAGAAGGCTTGGAACTCAGTAAATGTGCAATTCACTTGTCAATTCAGTAGGCACTTATTGAGCAACTGCTGGGTACAACAGCCAACAGGGAGCGAGGGAAGGAGGGAAAGGAGGAGGAAAGGGCGGAGAGAGGGGAGGAGGGATGGAGGAATGCACAGAGAGAGGGGACCACAGCAGGGGCTCGTGAGCACGCAGCTGTCTGTCAACCTTCCCCGGGGCTTACAGGCTGGCTCTTGTCTTTATCCACGGTGGCTTCCATCTCCCAGATCTGCTGCCCATCTGGAAAGCAAAAAACGACAAACTTTGAAGGAACTATGAGGAACCAAGGTTTAAGACAAAAACTCACCAGCAGTGCTTATCTTGTTTACATACGGTATCTTTCTGTGAGCTGTGCATGTGTATATATAGTTATGTTATTTATATGGGTGAATATTGCTTTTTCCAAAAGGAAGTGATGTTGACAATAGAAAAAGGGATGTTACCAAAGAAAAGAAAAAAGACAGAATAGAAATTGCTCTGAATCCTATCATCATTATCTTTTTCCCTCTGTGTATGAATGTCTACTTTAAAAACAAAAAAGCATTGTTAGATATTAAGCTTGATTATGTGCTTTGTTTCACCAAAGGTTGTTTCCAAAAGGCTCTGCATATGCCAAGACTGTCCCTGGGGCCTCATTATGGTCCCCGACTATCCCAGACATGCCTTCTCCTTTGTCTGGGAACACAGGTGGTTTGGATATTCTGTCCTAATCAAGAGGGAAGCTGAGGGTGACCTATGTGGTGTCCAGGTCCATGAGTCACCAGAGAGCATGGAAACATAGGAGCCCACCCTCCACCTTTCCGGCAGCAGCCGGCCAGGGTCTCCTATGAGTCACAACAACAACCAATGAGAAGATTTTGCTAGACAGTCCATTCTCCTTCCCAGGAACAAACCCCTGTTTCCCCAGTTTGGGGCCAGAAAGTCAGGCCAAACAAAACTCTGCATTCGCAAACTGTCAATTTCTCTTGCTGACCACCTACATGGGCTACTAGGCAGTTTTCAGCTGAAACAAATCATTTCCACAAGGGTTTCCAGGGTGTTTTGTGGAACACTGATTTGAAGGATATTAAATGGTTTTATGAGAAGGGGGAAAATTCTACAAAAGTGTTTGGAAAATGCCAAGTCAAAGTTAAATGGGCTTCATGACCACAGGGCTCCTCGGGGCATAGCGTGTTCACCTGCCGAGGGACTCCAAAGTGGGCTGAAACATGCATTCAACCCGTTTTATAGGTGAGGACTCCTGGGCACTGAGAAGCAAGAGTACAGCCAGGTCACGCTGCTCGCAGGCGGAGAAGCCAAGTTTGAGCCTGGGCAGCCTGGGCAGCCTGGCTTCAGAGCCTGTGTTCCTTATCCCACGACACTGCCCAGGTGGCTCCAGCCTGAGCAAACAGGTCCTGCAGGCAGCGCTTCCTCGGGATGTCCCCAGGTATGACAGGGCCTGCCTCCCCCAAGGCTGCCCAGAACCTTGCAGGTTTGGGGGCAGGGGGGAGAAGGCCAAGGGGTGGAAGAGGAGACACCTGCAACACATCACTTAAACCCTGTCTTCTTTATCATCCTTTGGCACACAGTCCATCACATGTTAATGTTTAAAAAAACAAGCACTTTTTAATCAGAAAGTAATAAACATTGTTGAATTATAAGTACTAATCTTTCTGCCCACAGGTCTGGGCTGGAGGGCATTTACAAAGGGACGGCATCCCTTATGAAGAGGCACTTGGTTTTCTTTGCTTTCAAAAATGGGTCTTTTCACCATTATCTTTTTAAAAACAGAGAAAAAATACTCACATGAACCTTCACAGGTATGAGAAACAATACCTAGCCTACCACAATACCTAGCCCACAGGGGTCTGCCTTCTTTACTATCACCTTTCGGGGTCAGAAGCTCCCAAGGCAGCCTGAGGACCCAGCCTGGCCTGTGTAGGCCCCACACTCACTTCCCGGCAAACAAGTCCTCAACAGGAAGTGAAAGTTGACCTCAGCCGTCTTCCTTGATTCAGAGTCACACAGCATGGGGAATGCACACTCAAGCAGCTGGTCTCTAAGGGAAGTGTGTGGTTTGCAAAATGTCTCAAGGCCATTTTCGTGGGCTCCTCTCTTCTCCCTCTACCCTGTACCCACTGGTACACACGTCCTGAGGTGTCACTGGGAGGTCACATAAGCTCATCCTCTGCGTCGCACTCTCTCCAGGTGACGGGATTTTAAATGGACACTGGGAGGCCCCTCAGCCATGGTCAAGTCCTGCTGTCCCCTGTCCTGCATGTATGGCTTCTGAGGGGTAGCTAAACCTCTATATGCCTCAGTTTCCTCATCAGCAATATTGTAGTTAATATGACAACCTCACAAAACTGTGGTGAGCATTAAATTAGAGGGTGTGTAAAGTGCTTAGCCAAAGGCCCAGGCCATCCATGCTCAGTGCTGTGGTCACTGTTCACGTAGAATATGGAGTCTCGAGGGCACCCTGGCCCAAGCACCTGGGTATCAGGGTTGCACACTTCATTGCATTACAGTCCATATCACAGATAAAGAAAATGGTTATAGGAAGCATTCACTGACAGGGGACTGGATGAATTAATTACAGCCACCTCCAATCACTGTGGAAGGCTGAGTGTATGATACAAGAACAGGAGGCAGCCAGCCCTCAGAAGGAGGCAGATCTGTGTTCTCTGACCTGGAAACACTGTGACTCCATTAAAAAGAAAACTGGTTTGCATGCTGCTGACTGGTATGAACAGAACGATGCCACTCTGTAACGTGCTCTGCAGAACACAGGGGGCCTTTGCCCAAGCTCCCCACAGGGGTGCCCCCTGGGGCCAGGCTGGCTAGCTGGACGCCTTCATATTGTCCTTCACTGATACCAGAAGCACGGAGAATGACAAGTGGCAGTAATTTGTTTGCATTATGCTTAATGAAGTATTTTTCCTAAGAAAATGGTATATTACACCTGCCTGCTTCCTTGCCTGCCTCCCAGGAGGCTTTGGGGACCGCCAGGATCCCCAGCTCAATGAAGCTCCTCTTGCATGGCAGGCCCTGTGCGGGGCCAAGGGTGAGCCATCCCCAGACAAGGAGGCACAGCCTGACAGTCAGCTGTGCTCCAGACACGGACTCGCCGCTGCTGGGATGGGAACCCTGCCTCTCTGCCCTGCTTTCTTCCCCAGCCTGGCCTCTGCTATGCAGGCTGCCTCCTCACCTCGGAATTTGCTGCTTCCACCTCCTGGGATGCTCTTCTCCACGCCTCCTATGGCCAGTCCCTTCCTGTCCTACAGGGCCGGTGCAGGGAGGTGCCCTTTTATTTTCCACTCCTCTCCCACATCAGTTCGGCTACTTTCCTCCCACCTCAGGCTGTGAGCTCCCCAAGAGCAGGGCCATACCTACCCTATTCTCTGCCTTATCCCCAGAACCACAGCAGGTGGCGTGTAAGAGCTGCTCAATAAACCCTGGGTGACTGCCAACATAAGGAGACCTCGGGATTCCCAAAATGTCAGATCACTGCTCTCCAGTAAAGGTCCCAGAGAGGAGGCGTTGAGCCCTCACTGCAGAGTCCCTTTCGAAATCAACTGACGAGGAAGGAGCTGGGAGTACAGGTGCAGGCGATGAATCATGTGCGATCAGAGCAACTCAGCCCCGAGGGGACACTTGGTGCCAGGCATTACCCATCTCCCAACCCTGTGACAGGTCTGGGGTTGGGGCAGCCCTGCTTCGGTGAAACAGCACTGACGACCGAGGACGCTCCTACTGCACGGGGCTGAGATGAAATGAAGGACTTTGGTCTCCCGAGCAGACGTCCTGGCAAACGTCCCCTGTCCTAAATTAACAGCCTGGCAGCCAGGATGAAAATGGCCCTTCCAAGTCTTAGTCAGAGAGGAAGAAAAAGGGGCCAAGAGCTTTGCGAGAAGGGCCCTAGTTGAGAGACTGAGCAAGACTGCCAGAAAAAAACTGGTGAGGGGCACGGCTCGGTCAACACCGTGGCCTTGTGCTAACTTCGCTGCAGCCACTGCCGACGTGAGCAGCAAACCCGGCTGAGATGCAGGGAGGAGGAGTGGGACAGGTGAACCAAGGTCCCTGTGCTTCCGCTGGGTTGTCTTGCAGGCAGCTCTCGCGCACTAGGAAGGGATGGAAGGAGACGCACAGGAAGCAGGAGGGCTGGCTGGGTGGGGCTGCGTCTCAGCCAGGCTGGTGTCGGCACTCACAGGGCAAGCGAGGGAGCCTGCAGGAGGAGGCAGGCAGCCGCGTCCACACTTGGGCCGTGAACATGCCACAGGGCCCGAGGACACAGTGAGGACGTGAGAGCGTCAGCTCACGTTAGAAAACCGTGCCTGACACTTGCCAGGCTGGGCTCTGCTTTCAAAAATGAGCTAAATAAGGATGGTTGAAGTCATCTTGATCTGCTGCTCACAACTGGTACCTAACAGGAAACCATGTGCTCCCAGAAGCATAGGCTTAATATGCCCAGCAGACTTGGGGAATCAGGAATGGCCCCTTAGCTTGGGACTTCGCCCGTCTGGAATGGTAACGCTGCCCAACTGGACAACAGAGATCTGGAGAGGAAGCCGCTGGACTCCTGGGGTGGTCCCTCTCTCCCGCCCCACTACTGCCTGACCATCCCTGGCTCCCAGCACCGGGTCAGGCTCACATCTCCCAGTGTCCACCTGCACACGGCCCACACCCAGTCCATCCCTCCTGTGATGACCAGCGTAATCTTAAAAATATGAGCCAGATCATGCCATGGCCCTGCTGAGAACCTGCAGGACTGCTCACAGGTTTGGGGAGAAACCTCCCCACTCCTCGCTATGCCTGCAGATTCCCAAACCTCTCCAGGCTCACTGCCCACCCTGCAGTGTATCAGCTGCCCAGTCTGCTTTCGGTTCCTCCATCGCCCCAAGCTTGTCCCTGTGCTGTGACCCACCCTGGCCGGATCCTCCAGCCTGCAATGTTTTCTTCAATGGTCCATGTGGCCCTTCTTTCCCAGCCGTAGGGCTCCACTCAAAGCCACCTCTTCTGGAAGGTTCCTCCCTGACGACTCTGCCCCAAGGTTTACATCATTGAAAATACAAGCGAGCCACTTAAATTTGAATTTCAGAAAAGAGTGATATCCCCCCCGCCCAGCATTTCCCTCATCTGAGGGTCCTGCTTATCAATGAGTTTGAGATCGTCAGCCCCAAGGGTGGGACCTCATCTGTCCTGCGTCCTGGGCCTGGTCTAGTGCTGCACGGAGGAGGTACGAGAACAAACGCGGGAGCAGTGGGGGCTGAGTGGGTGGCAAAGGCAAGAGTGTGCTGCCCAGTCCAGAGCCTTAGGGCCCTATGGCCAGTTCAGGCTCAGCTCATGCCCCAGCAGACTCTCCTCAGCCCTGAGCCACCACCTGCCATGACCACCACACGTCTCAGCCATCACTCTGGGAACCAGGAAACGGTTTTGGGGCCCCGGCCTCTGCTGATGAGCCCTGTCACCTCAAGGAAGTCTGTCAACCACACCCTGTGACTCAGCTTCCCCATCTGTAACTGGGGGAGGGGAGGGAGCTGGCCACGAGCTCCCGATGCCAGCAATCTGAAGGCTCTGGGATGTGAAGAGGAGAGAGATTTCACTGGGCCAGGAGGACGGTTCTCCCAGAGGCAGCATGGCCTTGCCTGCCCAACCCAAAGTCAACTGAGTTCCTGAGGGCACACAGGAGGCAGCTGATGCTTTCTGAGAACCTGAGTGTGCCTGAATTTTCAGTTCCTTCATCTCCTTTGACTGTTAAACCACCACTAATCCCATTTTAGAGATGGGGAAACTGAGTCTCAAGGTCCACAGTCAGGCTGATCCAGGCATCAGGACACAGGTGCTGGCTGGTCCACAATCTGGCCTGCTGACTGTGAATCACACCAAGGTTTCTGGCACTGAGGACTATGCCAGATGGTGGGCACACTCAAACCTAAGTTCATTAGACAACTCACTTCTTTGCAGCCTCTTTCCAAGATCCCCAAACAGAAAGAGCTGCAAGATTCTATGCCTGACAGGCAGAGGGGCCCAAGTTTGGACAAATGTTTTGTTCTTTGGAAATGAGCCCATTTTTTTCCATCCCAAGACGGGGCTTCAGAGTGGCTGTCTGGCCTCTGTCTTTGGAAGAAACTTTCTTGTCCCAGCCAGGCTGTAAGCAGTGGGCTCCAGCCCAGGGGGCCGATGACATTGTAGTCATGAGTCACTGAGGGCAGAGGTCGCAGCCCCTTAGTCAGGGCCCCACCCAGCCTGGAGTCTGACACTCCCAGAGGGAACCCAATCAGAGAGGCTCCTGGACCAGGTCTCTTGCTCTAGAGGTCACCCTGGTGACACCAAACCTGGGACAGAAACAGGTGGTGTGTGTATGTTTGTGTGGGTGTTGGTGGGTGGGGTGTACTCTCTAAGATGCATCCAGTTCTCCCAAGGTACTAATTCATGGAAATATACTTACTTTGCAAAAATTTTTAAAAATATTTTAAGCACATGCATTTCTATTTATTAAACAGTCCTCAAAATACAACCTTTGGGAACCTCCAAGTAATAAAATGACTCATTTCAGGACACGATGACTCAGCGGGAAAGAGGGAATTCCACCACCCACGCCTCCTTTCTAAAAAATCAATTTGCCTTCCCGACAGGTGATGGGAGCTTCTGCCATCAGACCTTGCCAAGAAAACCATCCAACAAAACAAAAACTCTCTTCAAACCATTTAGGTTTCAAAGCTGAGTAATCTGATGTCGGCCAGTTTCCAGCCTATACCCCCTTGGGACACGGAGAGCCAGGGAGCTACTTGGCTGGGGCTGGGGGGCCTGAACTAAGAAGGATTCACCAGCTGAAAAATTCCAAAGCCCTGTGTCATGTGGAGGAACCTTCCAAAACATTGGATTCCACCCAGGCGCACCGAGTCGCTCAAAGCCATGGCAACCCCATTTCCACTGCCACATCACTTTTATTTTTGTGTCCTTAGATTTTTTCCTGTTTTGCAATGTTTTGCTGGGACCCCCAACTCCACCAGAGGCCTAGTGGCTGGGGGCCAGGGTTCCCAGCTGAAGTTGGGAACAGCATAGACTGTCCAGTTCGAACTCTGCCTGGAAAGTTATGCATTTTTAACATTGCAGAGAACCTAAATGGCTTTTCAGCAATGACTGAGAATGAGAAATAGAAATGCTCTTGATTGTTCATTGGCTTCTCTTTGACACCACGACAGCCATTACTCCAGAGTTGAGGCAAACGCTGTCCTGGGAGCCCAGCTCTGTTGCCAGCCGTGACCTGAGCAAGGGCCCCTTGCCTGACCTCCCTGAGTCTCAGGTTCCCGCATTTGTAAAATGGGGACGATGCCACCTGCCTGTGAAGGCCAGAGTGACAACCAGTGGGACGGTGCCTTCCTTCAACATGACAAATGAGCACCTACTGTGTGCAGGGGCCGCTCTAGCCACTGAGGACACAGCACCAAGCACCAAGTCTGCTCTCAAGGAACCCAGAGCCTCTCATGGGAGACCAGCCAACGAGTCCACACACAGATGAGACCTCTGTGCTAATGCCAAGTGCCACCAAGAAAACCGAGCAGGGCGACAGACGTGAGGTGACAGCTGTGGGTAGGTTCAGCAACCTGAGAGGGGTGGTCCAGGAGGCCCCCTGCAGAGAGTGGCCTCTCAGCTGAGCTTTGCAGGGACTGGAAGGAGGCAGGCAGCAAAGGTCCTGAGGCAGAAACGAGAGTGGGGTGTTGAGGATAGAACAAGGACAGGTATCACCGCAGAGGCAAGAGGGACGAGAAAAACCCTGAGATGAGGGAGAAAGGTAAGGACCGGACCTCGGAGGTTCTTTGAAGTCATAAAAATAACTAAAAATAGAAATAAAAACAATATAAAAATAGTTATTATTATTGCTGCTATAAATAAGATGCCTTTTTCCAAAATACCAAGCTCTTCTAACTTAAGCAGCACCGAGCTGCCCCTCTCTCCTGGTTTTCCACCTTCTCCAATTTGTCATCTTGCTGGAGTGGAAAGTGCCGATCCCGTTTTAGTTGACAGCTATAAAAAGAACACTGGAGCTGATGGTGCTGATGACCAAACCCAGGCTAAGATTAGCTCGGGAGGCTGTCACCTTTTCTTAATGGGAGCAGCAGCTGGGATTCCCCTTCCTTGGAAAACTCCAGCTGTTCCACCCGCCCGCAGCGCCCCGGCCGGCCAAGGTGTCCATGGAGATGGGCACCAAGATGAGTTTTGGAAAAAAGAAGTTGAGCAATAGGGATTCCCCCTGCAGGAATCAGTTGGGCGCGGGCTGGAGCTCCTCAGGTCAAAAAGGCAGGCCCAGCGCTCTGCAAGTTCAAGGGGACCCCTCCATGAGGGCTGCAGGGCACCAGGCACCCCACACAGGGAGCCCACCACTGTGGCAGGGACTCCAGTTGTCTCGGACGCTCCTGGTCTCTGTCATCAATCCAGGAACAGCTCTCTCATGGGGCCCCTCAGGCAGGCAAGGTCCTCCCGATGCCTGGGACATGGCACAATTCCAGGGAGGGTCCCCATCGCCCCAAAATGGCTCAAGGCCAGGGCTTGAGGCACACTAGCCTGGCTCTAAACTTCTTCAGAGCAGAACAGCTAACAACAGTCCAGGGTTCTGGAGCCAGACTGCCTCGGGTTAAATATCACTGCCATTTACCAGCTGGGTGACATTCACTAAGTTACTTAGCCTCCCTGCCTAAGAGTTTCATCTGTAAAACAGGGAGAGAAGTAGCTTATTTTTGAGTAATATCAGAGGAGTAAGATCAGTTAACATACAGGGAGCGCAGAGAAGAAGGCTTGGCCCAGAGTTTATTACTTCTCTTTATTATTCTTCAATGTCTTGTGGTTCCATGAGGTAACCTCTTACTGGTTTTTGTCCTTCCACAGCCAAAGTATAATGATAATGATAATAAAAGCTGCCACATATTGATCATTATCAAGACACCCAGCCCTGTGCACAGACCTTAGCAAGATGGTCTCATGATACACTCTCACCTCCCCAGAGCACAAAATCACCTGCATTTGATAACGAGGGGGTGCTGGCCCAGAGAAGTGTGGTGACTTAGCCAGTGTTGCCAGCCACTGCATGCTGATAAATTCAACCCTGGGCTGTCCAACCTCAGGGACCGTGCCTGTACCCATGCACTTCACGGTCCCCAATGCTTGTCTGGCCTGCACCTGGGGAGTGTGCATGGACCATAGGAAGTGCATGGCCAGAGCAGGATGACACTGGGGCACCACAGAGGTGACACCTACTGTGCCCTGAGCACGTGGTGTGATCTATGGACATGGCTCCTGTAGGACCAGGACAGAGAGGGTTCAGGGAGGCAGAACCAGAGGTCATGGCTGTGTACCATCTGTGGGTGGTGCCTGAGCTCTCCCTGCTTACCTGTCTGATGTAAACATGTGCTTTCTGCAAAACCAAGAGAATGGAAGCTGGAGGGCAAATGCCTGCCAACCTGCCACCCATCCATCTATCCATCCTACCATCCATCCATCCTGCCATCCATCCATCCTACCATCCATCCATCCTACCATCCTGCCACCCACCCATCTATCTATCCATCCATCCTACATCCATCCTACCATCCATCCATCCATCTATCCTACCATCCATCCATCTCACCATCCATCCATCCATACATCCATCCCATCCAACCATCCTGCCATCCATCCAACTATCTATCCATCCACCCATCCTACCATCCATCCTACCATCCATCCATCTATCTATCCATCCATCCATCCTACCATCCATCCATCCATCTATCCATCCTGCCATCCATCCATCCATCCTGCCATCCATCCATCCATCCTACCATCCATCTGTCCATCTATCCATCTTGCCATCCATCCATCCTACCATCCATCCATCCATCCAACACCTGAGGTAGCTTCAAAGTAACTGAGGTCCCAGGACACTAGAACTTGGGTGACACCAAGCTCCCCGAGGAGCTTAGTAGGACCCAAGTCTTAGTAGGTCCCAAGTCTTGACCCAAGTCAAGTCTTTCCCTACACAGTCTGCAGCACAGAGGTTCTGTCAACTGGACATGAGTGACAGAATCTTACATCTGTGTGGCATGTTCCCCTGTGTCCACAAGGTACTTTAAAGCCATGTCAGACTTCTTGTCAGAGTCAGCAGAAGGCCAGCAGGGTGGGTTCCTAGTACTACAAATGTCTCTCCTGGCTCCAGAGATAAATCTATTTGGTCATTTACATTTCATGTTGCTCTCCTGCTCAAGAACCCACTATGACCCCCCTATTACCTTACCCAGACCCAGACCAAACCCAGGGCATGTCTCTACCTGGCACTGGGAGACTTCTAGTTCTGATTTCTGCCTAACCCACCCAGATATTTCCCAATGTTAACCAGGCTCACAGAAAAGGAAACAGTTCCGTAAAGCACTGTAAGACCATGTAACAGAATGCTACGCATCTGTTTAACACTGGATCCTCAGAGAATGTAAAACACCTAAAAAATGTCCACAATATTAAAAAAAAGATTAAAGATATACTCTGCTCTCTCCTGCTCCTCTCCTTGCTGTCCCCAGCACCCCACTGGGGACTCCGCCCCTCCCACCCCCAGGCACATTTGGCAAGGGAGGAGACATTTTTGGTTATCGTGATTCGGCACCTAGTAGGGCGAGGATGGGGAAGCTTCTGATCCTTCTCCTTGCACAGGTCGCCCCCACCACACATGCGCCCATGATGTCAACAACAACAGGCAGCCGCAGGCCATTGCCTGAGCGGCTCGGCTCCACTATCTCCGGTTCCTCCTCTAAACCGGTTCCTTCCCACACTGCCACCAGGGCTGGTGCTGTTCAGACCGCGCACCAGCACGTCACAGCACGTCAGTGACCTTGGGCTTCTTGGCGTGCATGACATCTGCTCTGCTGACCTTTCCGATGTCCGACACTTGGTCTCCAGGACCAGGCTTCCGGTCCCCCTCTTGCTGGGACAACTCCTCAGGTGCTGACGGGTGACGAGGCACCCAGCATTCTGTCTGTTGCTCTCCCTTCCCACGCTGCAGGCATTCCCAGAATTTAACGCAGGGCTGACAGCTCCCAAGGAGATATCCTGCCCAGGACCCGCCTCCCTCATCTGGACCCCTCGGGCAGGCCCTCCTGGACCTCTTGCCTTTCAGGAGTGACACCAAGGCCCATCCAGGAAGGTGCCTAAGCATGTCTGACACAACACTTCCACTTCCAGAAGGGGACCCGAACCCCCACCCCGCTGGTCTCCACCCAACCACTGCTCTGCACACATCTCAGGTAGCAGGACGCACACAGACAGCACAGCCTCCTGCCTCAGCTGCATCAGCCACTTACTGAGCACTTCTGGTACACAGCCAACAAAAAAGGACATTAGACCTCGCACAGAAGAGAAATCCAAAGCACAAATGAGTACCAATCCACAGATTGTTTTTTAATTTAAAAAAAAAAAAAGACATTTTTGAAATAGGATGAAACTGTTCCTGATATGGTAGAAGGTTTAGTTTGTAGATTTCTGGTAGATAATTTAGCAATATGTACTTAAAGCCCTCAAAAGGACTATCCAAATTTCCACTGCTAGGAGTCAATCCCAAATAAATACAAAAAGGTATACCCAGAGGCCTGAGCATAAGAAGACTAATACGTTTCCACTGGCTTGAACCACCGGTGGTACAACTGGATCTAATCACATCTATCATCCTTTTTACTAATAAAATTAATAAAAAGCTGCTTAAGAGGACAGGCATGCATGTACTACTGGTGGCACTAGCCACCTGACAGTGAGATATACAAATTATGGCTGGTTGTGAACGTGTCAATTCATCTTAGCAGTATATTATAGCACTACCTATGATAAGGACTATGTAGACAACGTTCATTGGTTTATAATACACCTGGTGCTGCCACAATTCCTTCACATATATAACTCATTTAACCTTCGTGACAACTGTATGGGGTGAGAACTCTTATTACTCTATGCATGAGGAAACTAAGGCACAGAAAGGCAATCTGCTTGAGGTCACAGAGCACACAAGAGGCATGCTAGGATTTGAACCTGGTGAACACACAGGGTTAATCACCATGCCATTCAGCTTCTCTCCTTCATAATAGAAAAGTTTTTAAAGGTTTGCTTCTCTACGCAAAAAAATTTTTTTTAAAGAATCAAGGTTGACAGTCTGCCTTAGTATCCATCAAAGCAACCGAGGAGCCGCTAAAAGACCTCACAGCACAGCCACGCAGTGGTGAACTGTGGTCCTGGAGATCCTTGGAGAAAATGAGCAAAAAGAGCAGTGTGGGAAACTGCACAACTGCTGTACCGGAAGAGAGACAGTCACTAGTGTGTGGCTCCAAAGGACAAAGAGCTCAGAAAGCCACTGACCTGTGGTCTTCTCGGTGAACACGACTTTGGACTCGGCCGTGAAGTTCTGTCCCGTGAGGATCATCTGCTGGCCCCCATAGACCAGGCAGCTGTCGATGTCCTGCCTTTCCACCATGGGCAGCTCGTGGGCGGACCGCTGGGCTGCAGGCAAGAGAAAAAGAGGTCACTGTGACAAGGACACATCTGCTCATGAGGGCCAGTCCGATTTCATGGTAGCCATTCGATACGACATGCTTTGTCACCTGCTGTCACCATGGATGTGGAACCACCACCCCTGATGACCAGGGACTCCAAACATTATGTTTTTATAAAAGTGCTGGAATGGTTTAAGCTACCTTCCTTCTGACTACACTCTTTGTTTTCATGAATCAAGGGACACACACCCATTCTCACAGACAGATGGGAAAGGGACTGAGAATTTGACCTCTGCTTTTATGAAGGATGATCAAACTGACCTTCCTATCAGGGGCGCTTTTGTAAAGTTTCTCTCTCCTGCTGCATCTTCAGTCCAAACACAAGAGCATCCTGCGTGTTGACCTTAGGACTACAGTCCCAAGAGACTTAGATGCAATCACCCTAGGACTCATGTGTCCTTCTTAACATGGTCGGCAGGACAGCCAGGGTCTGGCCCCATGGGCAGCTCTTCAGCTTCCCCTGATCACACTGCTCCTGCCACACTTCCAGAATATTCTCAATGTCTCTCGTGTATACTGAGCACATGCCCCACTCTGAGCAGCTGTACTTGCTCAGGGAAATGTTCGCTTCAGATATACCATGGGGAGCTTTTCTTGCTTCATCTTCTTGTATCTCTCCTCTCACTAAAATGTCACCCCAAGAGGGAGGGGCTTTGCCTTCATCCTGCTCTAAATCAAGGCCAGAGCCAATGACAGGGCCACACTTAGCAGGAGGAGCATGAGGTGGGCGGGTGGGTGGATGGATGGATATAGATGTGGACAGGGGTGACTCTCAATAAGTCTACTTATTTATATCCACAATGAATGAGAGGAAGAGGAGCAGGACATATCTACACTGAACCAGAATATCACGGATGCTCACAGCTGCCCTCTGAGGAAGGAAATATTCACACTATTCACATCTGACCAGGGAGAAACCTAAGTCTAAGCAAAGTCAAGTCACCCACTGCTTGGCCGAGTGGTAAGGGGCAAGGATCAGACCTGAGCCCTTACAAGCAGGCTTGCCAGCGCCAAGCCCAGGCTCAGAGCCCCCTCCCACCAGC
The DNA here is from genome assembly GCF_053883595.1 of Heterocephalus glaber. Lineage (NCBI taxonomy): Eukaryota > Metazoa > Chordata > Mammalia > Rodentia > Bathyergidae > Heterocephalus > Heterocephalus glaber. Next base: position 17,688,590 of record NW_028258410.1, on the reverse strand, counting down.
CACTGGTCCCCAGGGAGGGCAGGCTGCCTTCCCTAGGCAGGTGACAAACAGGTTCCAGCCACAGCCCAGGTCCCGCCTCCTGCCTCCGCCTCCACAGGCCCCACCTCCCAGCGTGGGCCCAGAGGCTGGCCCTCCCCACTGTGAGTCAGCCCCAGCTGTTGGCTCCCCTCCTGGAGCTCAGAGAACCCGGCACAGGGCCAGCACCTTCCATGCCTGGGGCCTGTGGACTTCCCCATCCGGGAGCTGAGGCAGCAGCCCCTTGAGAGCCATGGCCCAAACTTAACCCTTCCCTCTGGGTATCGAGCATCCCCTTCCCTCTACCCTGAGACTGCTGGGCCAGAGATGGAGCAGGCAGATGGAGCAAGCATGCAGTGGACAGTATTTCTGGAGTCTGTCCTGCACCAGCCAGAAGCATCCTGACACTTGGCCTTGAAGGCACAACCCCGCCACTCCAGCTCTGTTCCCAGAGCCCGACTGCAGGGTGGAGGGTGTCTTAAAAGGCCTCTTGGCAGAAGCTGCTAATTTCTCCCACATGGGCTGGGTTATTAATCCTTTCTTTCAATATTGGAGTTTTGTGATGACTGCCCAATTGAGCTGCCACAAATGGAGATTTACTAGCAGTGAAAACAGCAGCCCCAGGGCCTGGCTTTTAAGATCTGCCTTTGATGGAGTTGGGGGCCACAGGGGCTTATGGGCTTCTGGCGCTGGGGGTGGGTAGGGAGGTGGCAAGAGCCACCCCTCCCATTTTACAGGTGGAAAACTTGAGTCATCGCTACTGGGCGACCCAGCCAAGGGCCTGCAGCCAGCCCAGCTGGACTGGACGGGGCTGAGAGCTTGGCGCTGAGTGGGAGCCCGGCTCAGAGGGCACCTGGTGAATCACTGTGCATTGCTCTGAACGCCACTCATCTATTTCCTGAAGCAACTTCGTTGCTTCTCCCTGCAAAGCCTCAGTCTCAAGCAGTGGCCAGAGATGCATTTCCTGCCTCCTTCACTGCAGGGAAGCATTTTTTAAAATGAAAATTTAAAGAGGAGGAGAGTCCAGGACAGCTTCTGTCAAGCTTATCTCATCCTGAAAATCAAAGCACTGCCCGAGGCAGCAGAAGGAAATGCAGAGCCTCGGGCCTTCCCAGACCTCTCTCCCCTGTCTGCAGCCTAGCTGGGAACCCAGGAGGAGCCTTGCTCAGCTCCAGCTGCACGCAGGACCAGCCAGAGAGCTGAAAAGCTACTAGTATCAAGGCCCTGAGCCCACAGCAACGTGGGCCCAAGGCCACTGGTCATTCTTTGTGGTGGGGACCACTCTGTGAACTAGCACAAGAAGCCAGTAGCCCACCCCTCAGCTGTGACAAACAAAAATGTCTGCAAAATGGCTGGTGGAAGAAAGATACAAAATTGTCCCTATTTGCCAGCAACAGTTCAAGAGATTCTGACTGAAATGGTCTGAGGATAGGACCCCAGCATGTCTCCGGGACCACAGCCAGTTTAGTACCGTTTGTGGCAGCACTGCTGCTAGGTGGGGCAGTGCAGAGCACTGGGAGCAGCAGCAGGATATAGACAGGGAGTCAGGAAAGCCATGGGTCTGAGTCCTGCATCTGCCACCACCCTGGTGTGTGACCCTGGGCAAATCGCATCACCTCTCTGAGTCTCAATGTCTCCTCTGTCAAATCCTAACAGGCCCCGATCTTACGGGTCTGCTTCACACAGTGCTAGAGATTTCACACACAAATACGTGGACAGGGTCAGAGCTCAGTTGGTAAAACATCTAAGGTCAACTCAGATGTCCAGGGATGGATACGTGGACAAAGGTGGTACACTCATACAGAATGTTTTCAACCACAAAAAGGAACAAAGTACTAGCACTTTGAAAACAGCCTGCTAGGTGGAAGGAATCAGTCATCAAAGGACAAATATTGTATGATCCTATCTATATGACACATCCAACAGGCAAATGTAAAGTAGATGGACAGGTACCGGGGAGCGGGGAGAAGGGAATAGGGAGTGACTGATAATCAGCACAAGGTTTCTTTTCATGGTGAAGGAAAAGCCCCAGAATTACTTGGAGTTGGTAGTTGCATAATACTATGAATGTGTGGTTAAATTGGTAAGTTCAGTGTTGTGTGTATTTGGACACAATGAAAGTATCTAAGACAAAAACACTTAGCCTATGCCTAAGAGCTCGCTAAGCACTCAAGAAACCGTAATCTGCACCATCATTAACCATCTGGCACAGGAAGTCCTGCCAGCAGAGTCAGTGACACCCAGAGCTGGAGAGTTAGCTATGTTGCCAAGCCTGGGTGGCCACGCCCACACGCTGACCCAGACTACCTCTGCAGCCACTGTGGTTCTTGATGGAGCCTCAATTTATCACCCAGGTTTCTTTTTTTTTTTTTTCTGTTGTTTTTTTGGTACCGGGGATCGAACTCGGGACCTTGCACTTGCGCAGCAGGCAGTGAAACCACTAAGCTAAATCCCCAGCCCTCACCCAGGTTTCTTGACCCTAGCTGCCAGACATTCTCAAAGTGTAGCTCCCCAGCCATTTGGAGCAGAGTCCCCCAGTTGAGGCAGGTGCTTTAATGCAGCCCAAGCCACATACACAGATGCCTCCCCAACACACACACACACACCCAGCCACCCAGCCACCCACCCTGAGTCCTGAGTTGCTTAGGCAGGGGCCAGACAATGGCATTTTGACTACCTTTCCAGGTGACTTGTTATACCCACTTTTTTTTTTTTTGGTACTGGGAATTGAACTTGGAACCTTCTGCTTACAAAGCAGGCGGCAGCACCACTGAGCTAAATCCCCAGCCCTTTTACACTCACTTATTTAAGAGCTGAATTCTGCTAGTCGGAGGCCACTTGAGGATGGGGGAACTCCTCCCATGCAGGCCCCAGTCCTCAGAGAGCCCAGGGCGAAAGTATCCAATTAGCCTCTAAAGGAGGAACTGGGGAGAGGCAGACAGCAACCAAAATGACGTCTGGGCTCCTGTCTCCGTCTGAGGTAACTTGCACCACGTATGGCTGCTGCTGGGTGGTGCCCAGGGCCTAAAGGAGGGCGCTCAGGAGGCCTCAGCAGCGCTCCACTCCGTCAGCCCCCAGCGACTCCACTCAGCTTCCTGCTCACTTGGAGTCCAGGCCAGCCAGAACCCCTGCCCACAGTTTTCTAACCAAAGCTGGCCTAGGCTTAAACAATCCTTGGGGCCCTGGCCTGTGTGAGGGGATCCCTAGCCCTGCATAAGCTTCACAGTGGCCCTAACAAAGCGGCTTCCCCAGCTCCACAGCTGCTCCAGCTCCTGGCACATCGTAAAGTGGCTCTGGGCTTTCGTATTTTATGAGCTCTGAATTCCTAGGTGCTGTGGGTTAAACCCACCTGTGTTTGCTCTCAGCCCTGTGGATGGAGCACAGAGTGTGGCTCAGCTCCACTGGGGAGAGGCATGGGCCCCACCCATAGCTCCACCCACCCGCGTCTGGAAATGGGGTGCTGTCTGCAGTTCGCCTTGTCACAGGGTTGGGGCGCCAGGGACACGTGGGAGAGGTTGGCCAGGAAAAGTCCTTTCTGCAGAGGGGCCGGTTCTGTCAACACCACAGAAAGCACCTCAGGGTCCCGGCACGTGATAAACATGTTCTGTTTATATTACAAAGCACACACATCGTGAGGCGACGCAGGGATGCAGGCAAACGTGAGGGTGCTGAGTGTGACTGCCCAGGTTCAAAGCCCAGCTTGGTGACAACCTAATGTCAGGAATCTGGACAAGTTACGTCAGCTCTCCGTGCCTGTTTTCTCACCTATAAAATAGAAATAATCACAGCCCCGACTTCACAAGACGGTTTCCAGATTAACTGAGTGGACGTACAGGGAACGCGTGGCACCTCATCGGGGCTCTGGGAGTGGTAGTTTTGTTTATTTTTATTGCGGCACCTCAAGGCGAGGACTTCCATTTTGGAGTCGAGGACCCGAGCTTTCCTGAGGAGAAGCTCTATGAGAGGTCAGAGCTCATGGCTGTGAGACAGACAGGCCGAGCAGGGGCCCAGACTGGGATTCCACCACCCTGAACTACACTTGGCGCAGGCATCTGTGGGAAAGCCACTGGCCACGCAGCCTGAGGGGTCCTCCCCTCCCCCGTCATCAACCGCCCACCCACTGGCCAGCCCGGCCACTGCGCTCCTGCCGCTGTGAGCCCTCCGTGTCTCTGTATCAGGTCCCTGTCCTTGGCTGCGAGCCTGGCCTAGCCCCGGGAGGAGCACCAGCAGACAGGCCCTCAGCCTCCTCACTGCCCATCCCTAGCCAGCCTGGGACAGTAGGGGGACAGAGGGACTCTTCCCCCTAAGAGTGGCTCACCCTTGTTGCTACTTCTGTGACGAGGTGTCCACCCTCCCAGCACAAGGGTGCAGCCTGCTGGGTAGGGGACCAGATTCCCGCTGCCGGCCTCAGGGAGGCTTAGCCTCCTCCTACAGAATGGGAGTGGTGGCCCCCAGCCCTGCAGACAAGGGAACCTCAGCTCAGCCCACTCAGGTGGCACCAGGGACGGGACAGGAGATCTTGTTTTCTCCTAAGCAGAGCATTACTCCACCATGCCAGTGGGCAGACAGGAACATTCCCAGGTCCCTCCATACACGTAATAAAACCCTCCTCAGGGCTGCACAAATCCCCAGTTGACTGCCTGGCTCCCTGGTTCCTGAGTGCGGTGCTCTGTGCCTCGGTCTCCGGAACATGTCAGAGCCAGGCAAAGCTTTCTCAGTCATTCTTTCTGCACAAGCACAGTGGAAGAGCCTTCTGCATAGACCTTCAGAGTGGGGCCAGGAATAGAAAGGCAGCTGCGGGCCTGCCGCATAGCAGGTGTTCGATGCCAGGGAACCTGGCCTTCCCCAGGCCAGCAAGACTGGCTTGGTTGAGGGCAAGCCAGGGAACCACATCAGCCAGCCTGGGCTCCCCGCCCATATAGCTTTCCTGCAGGCAGGCTCTCCCTTGCCACGCACTCCTCGGCCACCTATTCCACACCTGAGGACCCTCAGCCCCTCTCATGGGTGCAACTTGCTGCCTGTTCACCTGCAGCCACCAGTGTTGCCAAATTCCCACAGCTACCTGGCCATAGGACATGAAGTCCACTTTGCAGAGCTACGAGGAGGGCCATGGGCACAAAAATGAGATCGGTCCACACTGGGCCACCTACCAGAGGCACATGGGGTCACCCACTGGGATCGCAGCCAGCTCTGACTGCTTGACACTCACACACTTCATCCCCACCCAATGGGGAGGTACAAGTGTTAACCCTGTTCCACAAATGAGGAAACTGAGCACAGAGTGTTAAGTAACTTCCCCAGGATTAAGTGGCAGAGGCAGGATTTGAACCCCGGTCACTGGCACCAGAGCCCAAACCCTAACTACTCCTCCCCTGTAATGAGATGCAATTGCTCCTGATGTTTCTGAAATGCGACTTCTTGGTCACTGCTCACAAATCTCCTTACAGAGCAGAGACTGATGAAGGCCCAGCCAGTGTGACCTCTGCCCGTGGCCCAAATTTCACCCAAGACTTCCTGCTATAGGGCTTGGAGGGAGACCAGGAGCTGCTGTCTGATTTACAACCAGATGACACAACCCCTGTTTCCAGCCCAAATTAATGTGTCACTTGTGATGTAGCTCATCCTGCAGGCCTGGGATTCGGCAGGATGTGGACGGCACACCTGGCCTATTCATGTGACTGGAAGCTATTTGTGCACCTTTTCTGTGCCTCCGTTTTCCCATCTGTAAAATGGGAATGGACACCAATTTCATGGTGCTCTTTGATGATTCAGCAACGATACAGAAAGTGCCTGACCCAAGTAGGTGGTAGATCAACTCCCACATTTTCCTTTACCTGTCCCTGTCCTGTCCCTCTCATCTCCTTTAAGTGTTTATTAGCATCTACTTCGTGCTAGGCATTGTGCTGAATGAGCTGTGAACTAGAAATTATTTCATGCCAGTCCCCTGTGGAGACCCAGAGGCTTATTTCACTTAGAATTAAATCCCAAGTCACCAGCTTGGTCTGAGACCTCACATGCCACCCATCTCCCACCTCCTCTCACTCCGAAGTCTTCATGGCTGCCTCAGGGCCTTTGCACTTGCTGTTCCCTCTATACAGACCACACTCCCAATTGGCTAATATGCATCTCTTCAGGGGTCTTCTTCTGATCAGCACTGGTGTTGATTCCCTACCCCCAGGCCACCAACACACGATCCCCGCCACTCTGTGGTGACATTTTGCTCTGTTTCAAATGCTCTTTTTGTTCGTTACTGTCTGTTTTCCCAGGCAGAATGTGACTCTGTGAGGGCAGGGACATAATTTTGATGGCTACTCACCTCCAGTGCCCTACGGTATATATCACTCCTGATCTACTTTTAATAGGAAGAATGAGTGTTGAACGAGACAGGCATTTCTGCTTTACAAAGCAAGCCGGCATGCCATCCTGGTCTGGCTCATTTTAAGGGTTCTCCTAAAGCGATGCCTCCTCATCACCACCTCCCAGACCCAGTGGAGGCAGGGGATATAAGGGTAGGTAGGAGTGGGGGAAGCAAGAAGCTCCTGGTTTCTGAAAACAATGTAGGAAACGACTGCATGTCCATGCCAGCAGCGGTGGAGCCTGGCCCTGCCTCGCACCCTAAACCGAACCCATCGGAGAGGGATCGCATCCCTGAACACCAACCCTCCTAGAGGAAAACGCACGAAAATATCTTTGCTGATTCAGAGTGCACAAGGCCCAAGAGAGTGAAAAAGGGCCAGTTCTGCTTCACCAAAATATCGATGCTCACAAAAGTACATCATTTAGAATATAAGTTGCACAGGGGGAAAATATTCATAGTACATATATCTAACAAAGGGCTCACAGCTAGAAGATATTTAAAAACTGCTATATATTAACAAAAGAAGAATGACCTAATAAAAAATGAGCAAAAGATTTAAACTCCCTGCACCAAAGATAATACATAAACAGGCAGCAAGCTCATAAGGAGAAGCTCGACATCATTAGTCATCAGGGAAATGCAAACTAAAACCACAGTGAGATCCTATTTTACACCCACTAGAATGGCAAGAATTAGACAGACAATGACAAATACTGGCGAGGATGTGGAGCAACTAGCTGGGAGCAACTTTCATACACTGTCACACAGAGTGTAAAATGGTCTAGAAAACACAGAAAAGGAAACGCACTTTTAACCCTATGACCAAGCAACTGCACTCCTAGGTTTTCACCCAACAGAGTTGAAAGCCTGTGACCAGAAAAGGACTAGAACAAGAATGTTCAGAGCACCCTCAGCTGTAAGACCCAAACCCTGGGGATGAACCAAACTTCTAATAACAGTACATAAACAATTGTTACATTCCCACAGCTGAATGTTACTCATTGGTGAGGGAGAATGAGCTACTGAATCGTGCAACAGCAGTGATTCTGAGCAGAAACGGCAGGACCTATACGAGCACCACACCCTCTAATTCTATTCTACAAAGTTCTAGGACAGGCAGTGCAGATCAGTGGTGACGGAAATCAGAACAGGGGCTGCCTCTGTGTGATTATGGGGAGGTACTGGTAGGAGGGCCCCCGGGGAACCTACAGGAATGAAGGGAAGCCTGTTTGCAAACGACAATTGCATATGTAATTGGCAAACATCGTGGAGTTGAATGAATACTTACAATGTGTGCAATCTACGGTGCCTGAATCATACCTCAGTAAAGGTGTGGGGGCGGGGGAGGAAAAACACATGCATGAAGAGCCACTTTCTAGCCCACTCCCCACACCCACCCTCCATGTTGCAAAATGAGCCAAGTGAATTCACACACTGTGTTCCAAGCAGGCAGAATTGGTGTGTAATTGTATTAGGTGTTTTGTGAAACTCCACGCAGGGAGAAAAGTCCTAGGGTTTGGGCAGAGCTACAGCAAGCCCTGGAGAGAGGAGGTCTGGAAGGTTCTCACAGGATGCAGTAAACGCGCTGTGACACCTCCTTTCGGTCCCCTCGCTGCCTCTTCCTTCCACCTAGGCCATGTGGTGATGCTTGTCTTCCCATCACTTTCTCAAGGGGCCTCTAGAGACTGTCACTGTGCACCAGGACCTGGCACCCGGTCCACCATCTCAGGAGGGAGATGAACAGGAAACTTGCATTGTCAGTGCACAAAGAGGGGCCCCCGTGCTGCAGGACAGGGACACTTCCTCCCCGAGGAGCCACACAAATGGAATCTTGAACAAGGGGGAGTGAGCCAGCAACCAAAGGATGGGGTGGGGTGAGCAGATCTCAAACTCTGTCCTACATCAGATTCACTGGAGACCCTTGGAAAGTCTCCATGGCCAGGCCACACCCCGGACAAACCAAATCAGTCTCTGGGCTGGGATCTAGGCATTGGAATTTTTTAAAAAATAAATCACAGGTGACTCGGAGGTACAGGTGAAGTCAAGAACCCGTGTCCTGGGTAGAGGTGACAGCAAGGGCCAAAGCCAAGTAGTCGTGGGAGAAAGACCCCGGTGTGTACAGAAACTGAGGGCAATGGAAAGAGAAGTCAAAAAAGGCAGCTGGGGTTGGGTGCAGTGGTTGAACAGCAATCCCTCCTCCATCTGCTACCTCAGAATGTCCCTTGTTTGGAAATGAGATCTTTGCAGATGTAATTAAGGTAAAGATGGAGAAGAGATTGTTCTGGATTAGGGTAGGGGGTAAATCCAATGAGAATTTTGTTAAGGACAACTGAAAAAGACCCACGGAGACAGAGAAGAAGGCCGTGTAAAGATGGCACCCGAACACCAGCAGCCTTGGAGCTGGACAGACCTCACAATCTCTCCCTCGGTGCCTTTGGGGAAGCTGACCCTGCACCTTGTGACTTCAGGCCTCTGGCTCCCAGCGAGACAGCACCTCTTGGTTTTAAGCCACCAATGGGAAGTGGTCATGAAAGTCTAGGTAACCAACAAGGTGCAGGGGCTCAGTCACAGCAGGAAGCAGAAGTGACCACTGAGGAGAGGCAGACTGGCCCAGGCATGAACAACCGGGCCGAGGTAGGTGCCAGGGGAAGGGAAGGCTGTCAGCTGTGACCCACAAGAGGGTCGTCTTCGGGGACACCAAGGGGGGACACACCAAGGGTGTGACCTCTGTCGTGGGAGGGCCGACATCTCTCTGCAGTGGAAGGGTAGGGGTATCAAAGCTCAGCAGAGTCTCAGTGGGACTAGAGGAGGGGTGAGGGGAAGCTAGGGTTGCTCTGGGCAGCACTGCAGCCCCAGTGGAAGCAGCAGCTGGAATGGTGGGCACCAACCTGCAAAGGTGAGGCTGGGCCTCCAACAGCCGGTGTGCAGATGAACAGATGGAGCCTCGTTATGCACTCACATTGCTCTCCAGAGAGTTTGTGGTTTTTACTAGACACAGAGAACTCACCTATGTTTCCCAAGATGGTATGTAAAAGGCAATTCCAAAGGAAGTCAGCTTTGCAAATAAGCAACCCCCACCCCGGCACCCACTCCCCTCCCCAGCAGGTACACACTCAGTAAACACTTATTTTATACACACTGTGTTGGTCTGTGTTACTCACTGGTTGTCAATAAATATTTGTTGAGTATCTCCCTACAGATGATACAGTAAGTCAACTAGGCAATAAATATTTATGGAACTACTGGGCACTGGTCTGGGAAAAATAGAACAAAGAAAGAGATAACAATGAGATGAGATTCTGGGTGAGGAGAGAGGCCAAGGGGTCGCACAGGGTGGGCTGCAGGACAGGGTGCGTTACAAAACCCAACAGAAGGCTTTTACAGAACTAGAAAGCAAGAGACTCTGGCTCTGCCCCTACTCGCTAAAAATGAGTGAATCATTTTACCAAGAAAGCCTCAGTTTCTTTATCTGTCACAACAAGGTAGGTGGATCAGCCAAATGCTTTTTATAAAGAAAAAGAAAAAAAAAAGATTTTCAAGATTCACACAACTTTCTAACACCCTCCTCATAGGAGGTCCCTGTGGTTCAGCGATGATCCTTAAAGTCTCAGATTGATGTCAGATAAACCGACTTAAAGAAGCCAGAGAGAGGAACCTGGGCTCCTCCGGCAGATGGTCTCTGCTCAAGCTTCCTGCTCCCCACCTTGCTGCAAACCACAGCGAGGCTGGAGAGTGAGTCACTTGCCAGAAAGGGGAGGCCCTCTCTGCTCAAAATCCCCCAAGCTCCGAGGAAGAGCCTGCGTTTCCTTCCAAAAACATCCTGAGGTGTTGGAAACCAAGATGGGGTTGGGCAGCCACCATGACCGGCTTCTGGGGGCAGGGGTGGGGTCTGCTGAGCAGAGGAGGGGAATTCCAGTTCCCACACTGGCAGGGTTCTCAGTATCTGTGTCCCTTTGTCACCTGCTGCTGGGTCCCTCTCCCTCCTAGCTCAGAGAACAAACTCACCACCAACTCAGCTGATCCTCATCTTGACCAGAAATGCTAGAGGGAATCCAGGGGCTCCTTCATTCCTTTCCAAAGACTAACCAAGGCCAAACTCTGGTGCTCTCCAGAAAAAAGGGCCCCTTCTCTCCTCCCTGGCTTCTGCTTGGAGGGCCAGTCCTGTTCCACCCTCTCTGCATAACATAGTCATGTTATCTGTGGCTCAAGACCACCTCAGATTAATAGTGGCCATGTGCCTGATGTCACAGAATATTTTTAATTTCTTGCCATTTTTTAGAGTGTGTGTGTGTGTGTGTGTGTGTGTGTGTGTGTGTACAGGGGAGGCTGCACCCAGAACTCTGTGCATGCAAAACCCTTACACTGCCACTGAGCTACACCTCCAGGCCAGTTGCCATTTTTTAAAACTCAGTAGATTCCAGGTTTATCCTTTAAAGTCAGAAGACTCGGCCACACAGAGTGCATGCTCCCGTGTGAAAACCCTGGCTGGGCTAGGTAAATGGAGTCCACGTAGGTGGGGAAGGTGCTACATGGGTCTCCTATCTCCAATCCTCCCAAGTCCGAACCGTCACCCACCCTGCTACCCTCCCTCCCACCTCCTCCCTGGCTGTGACACCTCGCTGTGGACAGATGTCCAGTGAACAGGCAGGGAAAACCCCTGCAACATAATTTTACACGGAACGTGATTATAACAAGATAAAATAACCTCAGACTTAAAAAATCCACATATCAACAGCTTTTGTCTGAAACAGTGTTTTACATTTTTCCTCTTTATGCTTTTGAAAAGAATTGCTAAACTTTCAAAGGTGCAGCAAGACAATAAGCTTTGTCATGTCTCACTGAAAAAACTCACAATAATTATTTCTCTTCCGAAAAGTACCTAAGAACAAGCTCAAAGCTACTTTCAAAGCCAGGAAGAACTAGGCCAGGTGTTCTGCTCGGTGCCCACTTTATACCAGATTCTGAAAATCTTCTGCAACTTTATACCCACCATGTGGGGTCCTTATCCTCAATACACTGTCAGCTCACTGAGGACAGGGAAAATGTCTTGCTCCTCCATGGCTGCCCAGTACCTGGCGTGGTCCCTGACACAGGCACCCCAGGGAATACCCAGGGGAAGATGCAGGCAGCGTGTGGTGCTTCCCTGCACAAGCTGAAGTTCAAACCCCAGCCCTGCTACCTTTCCGCTGTGCACACATTTACTCAGCCCCTGTATGTTTCCCTCCTCGTCTATAAAATGAGCATAAAGACCCCAGCCAGCCCAAGGACAGCTGTGAGTTTCCCACCAGTGACTGGCAGAGTCCAAGCTCCACAAACAAGAACCACTATGACATTACTGTTACTTTTGCTGAAAGGAGAGAGGAAAAGGAACATAGGGTCACTACGTACAATGAACTCACGTCAAATGCATCTGCCCTTTTAAAGACTAGAACAGTATTTATACATTTCCAATATTCTAAACAAAGCTGTAGGCTACCTACTGCCCATTAGCCATACTGTTTTTTAATTACCTCTGAGGCCGCAAAATCTGCCACAAGTAAACAGAAGCAGAGATAAAACCTGCCTGTGTCCACTGTCTCTGGCCCCTTTGATCATTCTGAATTATCTTCTTTGTTTGCTTTGCCATGTGAGGAATGGAACCCAGGACCTTGCACAAGCTAGGCAAGCGCTCTACCATGAGGTATGTAAAACATGTGTTTTTTATTTCTCTTTTTGGGGGGAGTGTGCTAGAGATGGACCCCAGGGTGCATGCTGGACAAGTGCTGTACCACTGAGCTGCACCTCCAACCAAACCAACCACTTATCCTTCCTGTGGGCCCTGTGCAATTTTGCAGGCCACCTGGCTAACTGCCAGCTGCACCATCCAGAGCAGAATCTCATCCAGGACACTTTCAAACCAGACCCTGCCTCGGAGCCCCACTTACAGCACTCGATGGGGTTGGATGCCGTCTGCAAGGAGACGATGCGGCCGCTGGACTCGGGGATGTGGACCCGAAACACCAGGCGCACCCGGGTGTTCTTCCTGCCGATGTCCGTCTCGCCTTTTCGCAGCTCGATGTCCGCGTTCCGGAGCTTCAGGATCCCTGCACAGTCAATCCTGCCAGGAGACCAACAGCCCCATTTGTGACTGATCAGCACGGCCAGCAGGAGCAATCACCCACAAAACTGCCCTGGGCAATCTGCCAAAATAACATCAGTCAGCCCCAGCCCACCTTGAGTATTCCAGCCAGGAGTGTCTACCAAGACGGCAATCAAAAAAAGACAAATTTACAAACTAATCAGAGAAATTCCCCAGCTAAAATCACTTCTCCAGGGAAATTTTTCACTCCAACTCCCCTACTCTCAAAAGTATCAAAAAACAAATACACCACCAGTGATACCTAGGGACTGCTCCATCAGTAAGAACACTGTACCAAGTTTAATTTCGAGTGTGCTAAATGCACCTTACTGTATAAGAGGAGATGCACGCAGAGGGTTTTAAAGGTCAAAGGGAGTAATATCCTCAAGTAGCTGTCAAATGTCTCAGGGAGGAAAAATAGAAGTGGTAAAGTAAATGTGAGAAACATTAACAACTGGTAAATCTAAATGAATGGTACTCAGGAATTCATACTTTCTTGCCGCTTTTCTGTTAGTTTATTTTCTCATAAAATTTTTTTTTTAACTCCAACACAGGCGTGCAGTGTTTGCAAACTTTTAGCCACGGGCACATCCATTCTGTGACTTTGATTTCTCTACATCTTTACTCAACCATTTCTTTAGGTAAAACTAATTTTTTAAATGCACATCAATTTAACCTCATAAAGCAACATGATTCAAAGATGCACGAGTATTCTTCTTCCCAAGACTCCTGAAAATATTCACATACGATACTTTTAAAATAGGAACTTTTTTGAAAAGTTTGAGTTACTCACAAGTTTGCACGCTGCTGTCCATGGCAGCTGCCATCACCTCCAGGGAGCCCTCTCCCATACCCTACCCAGGGGCCCAGTTCACTTCCCTAGAAAGACCCACCGCCCTCTCCCTTACGTCGCCCTCATGTTGTTCTTCGGCTCCAGGGGAATCTCCAGGACTTTGGTGTTGCCCACAATCTTCTCGTAGCTGGTGGTGGTGACGGTCTTTCCTGTGATCCGGTGCACCTGGTAGAAGGCGTGGGGCTTAAGGATCCGCTCGTCAGCTGTTCCAATGAAGATCTGAAGCCCCAAAGGCTTGTTTTCCATGTAGCCATGGAGCTGGGAGAAGAAAACACAAAACATGCAGGGTGTGACGACTCTAGTCTGACAACCAAATGAGATAAGAGGAGCAGAAGAGTAGGGGTTGCTAAATGGTCTGGATGAATGAAGAACCAGAAGCAAGCCTGACGTCCAATCAGGGGGAGTGCTTGGATAAATTAGAGATCCCCTCTAAAACAGAATATTAAGCAGCCCTGCGAAACAGCACAAAAGATGAGAATTCCATTTACGGAGAAGCAGCCAGTAACTGTGGTTAACTAGGGACCGAGGAGAATGGTCATGGGGGGTTGATGAGGAGCAGTGAGGGCAGAAAATGTTCTAGAAAGATAAAACACAGAGTTCTTAACTACAGCCATCTGGGAAGATAAGAAGAAAGAATTGTTACTTTTTTACATGATAATATTCCAGTTAACAAAATTTTGTATTTCAAAAAAACAACAAGGAAAATCTATTATACTTTTAGTTATTTATTATAATCTAAGTTAAAAATCATCAGAGATGGGAAAAAATATGTGGAGCATATAACAGGCAAACAATTACCATGTAGAATACATAAAGAATGGCTAAAAGTAAGTAAAAGATTCCTTGGCCATCCTAGTTAAAACTGAGTCCCACTTCTAGTGAATTTTCCTAATGCCTTCTCCTTTCAAAAATCCAAATTAAGACACTATCCAGTGTCTTGATACCTTTTGCCCTGGTCTTTTTCCCACAAATAAGTTGTCACCTTTTTGAAAGCAGGGATATTTGTCTGCTTCACTTGCCACAAAAATTCCTAGCACATAGTAGGCATTCTGGTCTGGTTTGATCAGGCAGTTTGTAGGAAAAAACGTGGCCATCAGCACAGAAGAGATTCGATGTAACTTGTAAACAGAAAAATGCAAATTAAACAACCAAAAGTCACCATTTCTCACCTGTCAGATTGACACATGTGCAACATTTGATATTACCACATGCTTTGGACACTGCAGGGGAAAAGGCGGCCTGCAGCTGATAGGAATGAAAACTGGAATAACTGTTTTAAAATATATGGGATCCACAGCTCCAATGAACATGCACAGACATTAAAAAATAGACATTCAGGCCAGGGATTTAGCTCAGTGGCTTCGTCGCCTGCTGCACAAGCGCAAGGACTCGAGTTTGATCCCTGGTACAAAAAAAAAAAGACACTCCATGACCCAGTAGTTACCCATCGGTATGCGCACTGCAGAAACACTATACCTGCAGGTGTGTACAAAAGTTTATACAGGAGTTTACTACAAAGACATAGTAATGAACAGGCAGTGATATATACTATTTATCTATTTATTTATTAGAGGTCTATAAATTGACCGAGAAAGATCTCACACATATTTCTGAAGAAAAAAAATGTGTCAAAACCTACAAATTATGAAACAATGCAGAATGTTTTCCATCCAACCATTCACACCCACATGGATGCAACAGGAAAAGGTGTAGAAGAACGCGCTTCAAACTGACCCCACCACAACCAATCAGGACGGTGGATGAGCTCAAGATTGAGAAGGTGGTCAGAGGACTTTAACTTTACACACCAAGAATGTACTCCAGAGAACTTTAATGAGTTTAACTTGGGAAATTTAATGAGTTTAGATATTATATATACATAACACTGTATATAGTGTATCATATACATAGTGTGCACAGTCTATGTCTCATGTACTATATAGTCTAAGAAGCCCAAAGAAGGTCAAGCCAAAAATTTGATAAATTCCTGGCATTCCCCAGCAGAAGAAACGCTACACCAATCATTTAAAATCCCTTTCTCTGCAAATTGAGGGAGGCTATGACAAGTTGACTAAGATGCCTCCCTTCTCTGAAATTCTATAGAGACTCAGTGGGACCTCCTGTCACCCGTCACAAAAGGCGCCAGAGTGATGAATGATAACACAGGGTCTACAACGGCGCTTTCCAACAGAGCCATTAGCCACACATGTACCCTAAACCAGGTTAAAATTGAAGGTCAGTTTCTGAGTCTCACTGGTCACATTTCAACTGCTCGCTAGCCATGCGTGGCTACAAGCACAGATACAGAACATTTCCCCATCGCAGGAAGTTCTGCTGGACACTGCCCATCTAGAAAGATGGAACTCTAGTGTTCCCTTCTAAAATCTATACAGAGACAGGCTGGGAGTGGAGTGGAGCAGAGCAGAGTGCCAACCTTTCTCATAATCTCCGGGCTGACACCCACAACATTTACATAGGTGTCTGGTAACCATCCAAGAGGCGGCCGTGGGCAAAGATAAAAGCCCAAGTCAGAAGCCTCTTATCTGAGGATCAGGTAAATTCTCAGTAGCAAAAATCAAAAAGAAGGAGGGCAACACTGAGAAGAGATTTTTTTTTTTTTTTTTTTGCTTTTGCTTTGCATTGGAACCCAGGATAAATACATTTCCTCATCTCTCCTGGATTTATCAGCACTGGTGAGGACAGATTCACAGAGTCATGGAGACAGCCAGGCAGGACAGACTGAAGGCTGACAGCCCATGCTGCCGCTTCCTCCCATGACAGATGAGCAGAAGTGGCATGTTGGGTGGACACATGGGAGGCAGCCAGGGAGCACCTGGAGATACATCTGTCATGGCCCCATTGCTCAGTGTCAGTCCAACCACTCCTGTCCCCTCCCACGTTGGCATACTGCGCCACGCTGTCACTGCCTCTCCCTGGGGTGAGCAACGCCCAGCCTGCCTCTTGCTGGAGCGGTGCGATGATCTTTTTAAATCAGATCCCTGACACCCTCTGGTTACAACCCTCCAAACACTTCCTGTACCCTTAGAATAAAATCCAAAGTTGGAAGTGCCCCGGTCTTTGAGGGTCCCCACAGCCCAGTCTCTGTCTCCTCTCTGCACCCTGCTAGGCTACTACCAACACCAGCCCTTCTGCTCACGGAACACACCAAGCGCATCCTGACCCGAGGGCCTTTGCACAAGCTGCTCTCTCTGCCTGGAGTACTTTTCCACTGTGCATTTAGCTTTCAGATCTTCAGCCCCTTCCTGAGCCACAGGATTCACATGCACCAGTGCCAGGGTCAGCTCTTCGGGTCTCACAAGAACAAACTGCTAAATGCTGAGGAATTTTAAGCATCAGTTGACACCACTTTGGTCACTTGAGTATATGTTATAAAGCAGGGCTTTTTTTTCCTGGAGAATTAAAGGTGCAGCATTTACACCACTAGATTTCTGACCTCATTTCCACTGCATTTGCCTCATTTCGTTGTTTGATTAGTCTTTCTCCTGAGTATAAATTCCACAGTAATAAGGATCTTGGTCCTTTTGTTCAGTTTGGCCAATAATCAACCATGAAGAAGTCACTGAGCCTAAAGCAGCCACTCATGGTGCCACCTTCCCTTGTGCCAAACACAGCACCCAACCTTCTGCACATATCACACAAGTCCATGTAACACAGGTCAGTTACTACCCATTTTAGAGAGGAGAAGATGGAACACATTTGTGCCCATCCTGCACAGTGACAACACTGCCCCACCTCTCCGAAAAGTGCAGGCTGTGCCCGAGTCCTGACCGCTCCAGGCTCATCCCAGAAGATCCCCACCAGTTTCAGAAGAGTGCATGGCCACTTACTCACTTCTCCCAAAGTGCGATCTAGGTTTTGCAAGCAGAAGCTAATAACCTGAGATGACACAACTGGCCTTGAGGTCTCCAATGCCTGGTTGTCCCTTGTAGTGAGACTTTGGTCCTGAGGCCTCGGGGTGGCCTGGGCAAGCAAGGTCACCTCCAGACACCTGCTCTGAGGTAGAGCTCAGGCGACCTCCGAGGCAAAAGAGGCTCCGCTTCCTGCAGCCAGAGGGGAAGCAAAGGGCTTCTGCCTTGTGCATCTTCCAGGCGGCTGATAGATTCCGGGAAGAAGCGCTTCAGTGCACACCACAAGGACCTGATGTGTGAATGGGGAGCACCCATCAGCACCTGGATGTAGCTCCCCGAAATGCACCTTCCCATCACAGGGAACCCAACGAGGAAGTTGCAGGTTTGGGGACACAGTAGGTTTACTCCGCCCCTTGCCGGCCCAGCTACTTGGAAATCAGGTGTGAGGAAGATCAAGTGGTCTGTGATTTAAGCACTGCCCCCCTCGTTCCCTGTAAATAACGCATAAATGGCACCATCTCGCCTGGTCCCAAGGAGAATTCTGTGTCTTTCCTAGGTGAAGGCTCTTCTTTGGATTCCAAGTGCATGAAGGCACAGATCTAAGACAGCACTCTGTGGAGAGCATCTGTGTCCTTTCTTTGGTGACAAAGAGGCTGGGTAACCTGTTCACAAACCTTGCAGCATGTAAGCCATGGCGGCAAGAGTCTCCACACCGGCCTGCTTCCCCTGGCTCCTGGTGCACATGGCACCAGCGTGCCTGCAAAACACTGCTTCAAAGTATGTAAGGATTTGTGTGCAACTCTCCAAACTTTTCTTTTTTCATTCACAATTAATCATTAGTTGTATTTTTCATATTATAATTGACAAAAATAATTGTATAGGGCCAGGGATTTAGCTCAGTGGTTTCGCCACCTGCTGCACAAGCGCAAGGACCTGAGTTTGATCCCTGGTACCAAAAATAAAAAATAAAAATAAAAATAAAATTGTATACACTTATAGGGTACAATGTGTGCTGACATCATGGAAAGATTAAATCAAGCTAATTAACAAGCCTATAACTTTGCAGGCCTGTATTTTTGTAGTGAAAATACTTCAAAACTATGGTTTTGGCAATTTTGAAATATACAATGCATATTCCAGGTACCACTTTGTACAACAGATCTCCAAAGCATTCTCTGTGTCTAACTGAAATTTTGTACCCTTTCTTCTAGGCACATAGATATGAATGCTTTACATATTATTTCTACTTCATACTGCAGTGTGACTATTTCCCCTTGTCATTAAATCTTGTTTATGAGGCAGTCTCAGATGACAGCATAGTACAGATGCCCCTTTGACTTACAATGGCCATAGCCCAGTGAAGTTGAAAATACCTCAAGTAGAAAACGCATTGAATACATCCAACCTACTGAGCCCCCAGCTTAGCAATGGGACATAAGGTGGAGTGAGCTGCTTCCTGGTGACCTCAGGCTGCCTAGGGACCACAGACACTGCCACTGTCTGTCTCTGAGAGGACCAGCTCATACATCACTAGCCCAGGGAAGATCAAAATTTAAAGTGCCTGCTCCACTGAAGGTACACTACTTTCCCACCAATGTAAATGAAAAACCCAAAATGGTGCTATGGTTCAGGTCGGGGCCGTCTCTATGCTCAGCTGATGACTTCAACCCAAAACGCGAGACTGATTTTCATGCTGGCAACTGGCCAGTTTTGAATTACAATCAATTCAAACATGAATCATGTTAAGTAGCATTTTGTTGAATTTGGAATATTAAGGAATAGGCATCACCCTCAAAGTTTTGCTCTGAAGAAGCAAAAAGCTGATAGGAAGGGAGTTGCAATTCCCAACAGCCACACATGCATGGGGAGATTTTTATAAACACACGTGGATCCCAAAGTCTGCACTTATTTTAGGATGCAGATGTCAAAGCTCATACCTGCCACTCTCAACCCGCGCCTGACCCTAGGGCATGCGCACACACACCAGTAAGCTGAGTGCACGATATGCCCTTCACCCCAGGCTCCCAGCAAGCGTCCCACACCCACACCTGAGCCAGGATTAGGAACTCCACCAAAGCCTCCCTCCGCTTCAGCCCACACAGGTCCTCCTCAGAGCCTTGTCAGTTCTGCTTCCCACGTCCACTCAAGTTCACCACCCAGGCCTCCGCCACTTCTTGCATCTGTTCCCCGGTCTCCCTGCTTCAACCCTGGCCTCAGCTACACACACTACTCTGCACGGTAGCTAGAATGCTTCAGCTGCTGAGAGTTGGACCTTGTCACAGCTCTGCTCAAATCCCCTTGTCAGCAGAGACATCTCGCTCAGATCAAAGAGTGAGGAGAGTCTGGCTGGGCTGGTGGTGCACTCGCGGAATCCCAGCACCCTGGGAGGCTGACACAGGAGGATCAAAAGATCAAGCCCAGCCTGGGCAACTTAATGACTTAGGAAGACTGTCTCAAAATTTAAAAATGAAAAAAGGCCGGGGATACAGCTCAGTGTGAAGGCCCTGGCTTCAATCCCCAATAACACAAAGGAAAAAAAACTGTGCCAAGGATCCTATGCAATCCACCCCTTCCTGCCTCCCCTGCAGCCCCACTGGCCTTGGCATCGGCACACAAGCCAGGCGCGTGCCAGGCAGGCTCCCGCCCGGGGTCTCACCTCGCCTCTGCTGCCCTCTCACCATTCAGCTGTCACAGGACAGCCCCTTACTGGGGGGCCTTCCCAGGCGGCCCACACAGCTGCAGACCTCTCACCCTCGTCCACCCAGCCGTGTGTGTTGTGTGGCCACCCCCTGCACCACGGTGTCAGTGCCGCGTGCAGCGGCTCCTCTGTCCTGTTCTCTGCGGCCCCGACAGTGTCCAAACTTCCACTCTGCGCCCAAGGTGCCAGCCTCCCTTCTAGAAGGGAAGGAGGGCGCAGTCTCCGCAGACCAGCCCTTCCCATGAGAGCTGTTATGCTGCTCACGCTCCCCTGCCCCACAGTGACCGCTGTGTCCCAGGACCTGGCTGCTCAGGGTGAGCCAGACACAGCTGGCTGGACAATGGCACCTGGACCGCCTGGCTCCCAACAGAGGTGCTGGCTTCTCCAGGTTGCCATGGCAAAGGCAGACGCTTCTGCGCTCTGGGCCGCACTAGGCCTCAAGGCCAGCAGGAGCGTGCTGGTGGTGGCCAGGACACTGTGAAATCTCACGGAGAGCCATAAAAACAGAATGAGACGTTTCACACGGGCTTGCAAACCAACCAAGTCAGTTTCTCTTAGTATTCTAAATTAAGAATCAAGTCATTCTATATTTCTCACATCTCTGGAAATTAAAAACAGACATATCTACCACACAGCAAGCACGCTCGCTCAAGAGGCTTGATGGCCTGAAACACGCTAAATTTGTTTCCAATTACCATGTCCGCTTTGGAAATCCCGGGAAGCCGACAGCAGCGAGGAGCTGTTGGAGGCAAAGCTCAGCCCCCAAAGGCTGCAGCGGGCCCCTCAACCCAGGCCCCCTGGGTTTGGACAGAGACACTGGATCCTTTCCCCAGGGACTCGGGCTTTCCCTTTGCCGCCACACCCCCAGACCGAAGCGTGCCTGAGTCACACGGGGGATGAGTCCTTGAGTCCTGGACGAAGCACACAGCCCCGCAAGGTTGCCCCCTGGACACAGCTGGTTTTGTTTTGTCTCACATAAGCCAAACAAATACTTCGCAAGCTTCTTCCTGTGTCCTCCTTGCCTAGAGCCAGGGCAGCAGCGAGCTCCAGAGTCTGAGCCCTGAGTTTGGCTGTCTGGGTTTGCATCCAGATAACGCCACCAGCCATGTCCTGGTAAGGAGATCAGTTTGCATCTCTGGCCTCAACTTCCTCCCATGTGAATGGAGCTGAGGATGGGGCACACCCCACTGGGCTATAGGGAGGATTGAGCAATCATGTAGAAAGTGTGGGACAGGCACTCCTGTGTGTAAACTTTCCTTCATGTTCTTTCACATGGGGCTGCTCCTTCAACAGGTCAAGTTTATTCCTACCTCAGGGCCTTTGCATATTCTGTTCCTTCAGCCTAGAACATCCTTTCCCTGGGGTTGTCCATGGCTGACTCCCCCTGGTCCATTGGGTCTCACCCTAAATGCAAGGTCTCCGCTAACTAGCCTGGCTAAAGCAGGGCCTCCTCAGCATCTTGCTGTTTATTTCCTTTTCTACAGTGGTAATATTACCTTGTACATTTGCTTACCATCTGTTTCCTTTCCACTAGGAAGCAAGACTGTTCCTCCCTGTGCTCCAGCACCCTGGCTTGGACCTGGCACATAGTAGATGTTCAATAAATATTTATTGAATAAAGAAATGAAAGATGGAGTCCTGAGTTCCTATGTGGATCAACACATGGTGAGTGATTCATCCTCCAGTGGCCCCGAGAAAGGAGGCCTATTCACGTCTAGAGGAGCGTCCCTGATTGCAGTCTGCCTACATTCCCTGCAACTTGAGCTAGTCTGCAGGAATGTGTCTCACTGTGAAAGACACACTGTATTCCAGGCCAGTTACACGGAAAGTCAGAAGAGGAGACAAAATTGGGCTGGAAAAATGAAGTTTACAGTCTTGAGGCTGTGCCAAAAGGACAGCACCTTGGCAGCCTCGTGAGGATGGTGAGGCAAAAGAGAAGCTCGAGCGATGTCCCCGCTGCCACAGGCCAGACAAGGTGAGGAGAGAGCCCTGGGAACAGCTCCCGGGGCCCCTCATCGGGCCACTGCCTGGCATGGAAGAACAAGAGGCTCTATCTGCAGGGCTCCCTAGGCTCTGGGAAGCAAGGACAGGACTGGAGACTGTGGAGGGACACAGGGAAGGAAGGGGACCCACAGGACCCAACAGGCCCTGGGGCGGCGGCAGTGTGATATACCCGGGATACTGGGCTCAGAATCCCAGTGCATGAGCCCCATTTGAGTCCACGGACAGAGCGGGCTCGGCTCAGCGCCACTCGAACGCTCCACGGAAGACGGCGTCAGCCTCTCCTCTCCTTCCACGGAGGAAGAGCCCCGGCTGCCAGCGGTGCACGGTAGGGCCTGTGACACTCAGCACCGCAGCCTCCCTGCCTAGGGCTGAGGAAGGTGGGTCACTGCCTTCCCCAAAGACTGCAGGTCTCACTGGAGCCAGACCAAAAGTTCTGAGTCACTTGTGCCAGAGGGGAGGACGGTGAAGGCAGACGTGATGTGTACCTTTCCGCTCTACTTTGGGATTTTAGGATCTAATTTCTTTTGCTGCACAGGGAGGGATTTGGAGGCTCTCCGCAGAGCTCTGCACTCAGCACAGCCAGACGGCGGCGCTGACCGGGGCGGCGGGGCCCCTGGTGTCTGCACCTTGCTGGCATCACTCGGAAACAAGGAGCCCGTTCTTGTGGGCCACGGCGGGCCTGGCTTTCGTAAACACGATGGAAGCTGGATGCCGGGCTGCTGCGGCCTGACTCACCTCTCCGCAGAGGCAGGGCCAAGTCCATTCATCCTGCTCAGCCATTCATTCTGCAGGGGGGCCTCGGGAAGGGCCAGGTCTTCAGAATCCACAGTACACGGCTCTCCAGGAAGAGTGGGTCTCTCTGTGCACGGATGACGTCTGAGTCCGTGTTGTCCTGAGCCTGGGTCACTTACAGAGAACAGAGACCCTGTCTTCCAGTCCTGGAGGCTGGGAAGTCCAAGGCCAAGGGCTCTTCTCACTGCATCCTCCCCAGGGCTTCGCTGCAGGGAGCCCACTTGGAGCAGGAAGCCGCTCCCAAGGGAGCTAACCCAGTCCTCTGAGAGCAGCATTAATCCCAGCCAAGGCTGGGGCCTTCAGGACCTGTCACCTCATGAAGATCCAACCTCTGAATGCTGCTGCTGCTGAGGATTAAATTTCCAACACAAGAACACATTTGCGCCATAATAATGATAACATCTGGAGTTATCTTTATCCCACAACTGGCTGAAGAAATAAGAAGCTAATCGGATGTGGGGGTGCACACCTGTGTTCCCAGCACCCTGGGAGGCTGAGCCAGCGGTTCACAAATTCAAGCCCGACCTGGGCACACAGCAACTTAATGAGACCTTCCTGTCTTACAACAAAAATTAAAAAGGACTGGGGATACAGCTCAGAGCAAAGAAATAAGTCAGTAAATGAAGATCTCTCCAGCTCAACACTAGTACCATGGCTGACTACTGATTTTGAGGTCAAATGACTCTGCTGTGGGGGCCAGGTCTACCCTGGGTTTTGTAAGATATTTAGGAGCAAGCCTGGGCTCTTTACCTACTCAATGCCAAAAACTACTTCTTTCCCAACTGTGACACCCAAAATATCCCTCAAATGTCACCTGGGAGACAAAATCATTTAAGAAACACTTCAATTAAGCTAACATGTGGAGAAAGGGCTTTTTCTGCAAATAATTTGTGTGGGACCCTTGTCCACTGAAAGTGCCGTCAGCAGTACCTTCAAGGCATTTCCTGCCAGGCATGGTGGTGCACACCTGTAATCCCGGCACTCTGGGAGCCTGAGGCAGGAGGATTACAAATTCAAGCCCAGCCTAGCTGACACAGTAACTTAGTGAGACCCTGTCTCAAAATAAAAAATAAAAAGGGCTGGGCAGGTAGCTCACTCAAAAGGCCCTCCTGCTGGTTTCTTTGCTTCCTCCTTCCTCTTCATCATTCATGGAGCCTCCATACGCAGCCAAACACATCCTTTAAAAGCAAATGAGGTCACCTCATTGCCCCCACTTGAAACCATCAGTGGCTTCCTGCTTATCCACCGAGTCCTGCCAGGCATGATTATGTCTCTCTCCAGCTTTGTCTGCCTCAGGGTCTTCCCTTGTTCACTGCAAGCAGCCACACAGACCCCCTTGCTACTCCTCAAATACCCACATACCCCTGCCTCAGGGCCTTCGCACTTATAGTTCCTCTCTCTGGACTGCCCCGTCCCTGATTCTCACCCACCTGTTTCCTTGTCATCATTCAGTTACCAACCTGAATGGACTCGTCCCTGCGGAAGATGCTCCTGACAGCTCCAACACACAATAAACCACCTCCCTGGTGCTCTCTCAACTCACCTGCTTTTTCCCTTGAGACCACACAGCACAACCTAAGATGCTCCTGTTTACGGCCCAACACTCTCTCAGCATCTGTCACCTGCTGGAAGGAACACACCACGCGTAGAGACCTCGTCTGTCCCCCTCACAGGACTGCAACGGAGACGCCTAGTAGGAAACCCGCGAGTGACCTGTGTTTTCTAAATATTCTACAATAAGCAGTGCCTTTCTTATAAGAAAATTAAAACTTTACTAGAAAGTCATTCTAGCAGTGCCTATCCCAGTACTTCGGGCACCAACCTGGTGAGGTCTCCCTGCCTGACATTCCCAGGCTCCCTGACACGTTCTGTCTGCAACGCCCAGCAGCACAAGAGCTCTCACTGGGACTTCGCAGGTGGGAAACCGAGGCTCGGGTCCATCTGGTGCTCGACTCCCTGCACATTCGCACCTGAGACAGCAATCAGGTGACCTTGAGAGGAACAGGAGGGGAGGAGGATCCAGGGTCCTGACGTCACAGTGCTGTGGACCACCCACCTCTAGACTCTATGTGAGAGAATGAATCCTCGGGTGATTGAACAACTGTTATTTTTGGTTTCTGTTAGAGGCAGCCCAGCCTAAGCCATCACAGCACATCCTCGATGATGCCCTCTGTGTCCTCCACAGCATTTCAGTGGGAATGAGACCGCCCTCCTCAGGGAATCTCAGATTAAACAAACCCAGGTGCGAGAACAGATGTGTCAGTGCACATGTCTGCTCACAAAAGGCTTCCTGAAAAATGGCCTCTGAAGCAGGCCTGGCGGCCTATGCCTGTAACCCTGGCCACCTGGGAGGCCAAGGCAAGAGAATTCCAAATTCAGGGCCAGCCTGGGAAACTTAGCGAGACCCTGTCTCAACAACAACAACAAAGCCCCCTGTGAAAGGCAGTACTGACAGTAATTTTGAAAGAAGCTGTCAGATTCCAAAAGTCCAGTGATCCAACTGTTGAGAAACACAGCGGGTGGCTACATCTGTCTTCTCGTCCTGTTACTCACCACCTGAGTGAGCACCTAGAAGGTTAATCCCAGGAGGGAAGGGAAGTGGGGAGGGCCCACTGTCTGACACAGCCAGGGCCGATGCTGAGCCTCACTAGAAATAAAATTGCTGCTTACTTTCTGTCTGGTTTCCGAATTGCTTTTTCCTGGTTAAAAGGTGCCAGGCTTGGCAGCTTTCTAAAAATTTAAAATTCGAAGCAGCAAATATTGGTTGGGGGCTGGGGATTTAGCTCAGTGGTTCCGCTGCCTGTGTGGCAAGCACAAGGTCCTGAGTTTGATCCCCGGAACCAAAAAAAAAAAAAAAAATTGGTTGGGCATTGCCTATTCATCAAAGAATAGCCATGCTAGGGAAAATGGGTTTAACAGAAGGATGTTAGAATTACTGGGACTGCCAACAGCAGCCGCAGCTAAGAAAGCCTCAGAATACATGCAGACAAAGCACTGGGCATTGTTCTAAAGGTTGACATCTATTAACTCTGGGTCTTCACAGAAACCTCAGAAAAGGGACACTGTTATTTTATACAGGGGCGAAATGAGGCACAGAGAAGGTGGGCAATTTTTTTCAAGATCACACAGCCAAGATCAGCCAGGATTCCAGTTAAGCAGACCTAGCTCCAAGACCCACCTCTCAACACCTGCTGTCTCTGAAGGGGGAAGAAAGGGCAGCCGCAAACGACTCTAACACTGTTCCCTAAACCTCTGTCACTTGCCACCATTTTCCTGGACTTCCCTGGACCATCAGTTACTCAGTCTCTCTCTTTCACAATGAACTCCTATCTTTACTTGCAGAAAGTGATTTCCAAGGATCCTTTACATCACTGCCTTAGTAGGAAACCAGGGCCACTGATTGCAAATCAAAGATGTACACAAATGCACAATAAATACAGGAGCCTCTAAAATAAGTCTGAATGCTAAAAATGCTGATTGAGCAACCAAAAGATCCTCATCTCCCTGCCTGGCAGGGGCCGGGCAGAACTGAGAGGTGCATGCAAAGTACCTCAGAGAAGGTGCTGGCCCAGAGCAGAGCCAGGGGTTGGGAGCCAGGGTGGGAACCTGCCAGTCCCAAAGGCTGGATCATTAACAGAACGGGTGAGAAATCCACCTGGGCCAGAGCCACACACAGGCGGTACTCAGCACACCTTGGCTGAAGGACCTGAGAAGATCGGCTAATGCCAAGGGGGTGGGAGGTGCCAGAGCTCAAACCCAGCTCCTGGCTGCCAGACAAAGGCTCTGGCCCTGAGCCACCACACACCACAAGAAGACGAAGCCCAGCGCCCCTCTGTGGGCTGGGGGTCCAGAGGGTAGAAAAAAAAGAAAATCCGCCGGCATATAAAAACCTGATGGATTTTCCAGAAACTAGAACCGGTGTTAGTGCAAGCGGGTCTCCCCTGAGGGCAGGTGTGCCTGCAGGGGACAGCAGCAGGCTGACTGGAGTCTGGCAGCCGCTCTCCCAGGGGAAACCTCGGTCTGCAGCACTCCTCCCTCCCCAGGTATCCACAGCCCCAGAGCAGCGGCTCCCCAGCTGCGCCACGATGTCACTGCATGCAGAGCCGGGCCCAGGTGTGCAGTTGCCCTCACGGTGTCCCATTCCCACCACGCAGAGACCCCGGATGCAAACGACCTTGGGAACACAGCTCCCCTCCAGGGAGCCACACTCCCGGCACCACAGATACAGCAAACGCTGCTCCCCAAGTCCCCTGGGCCCCCTCAGCGCTCTGGCTCCTCACCCCCCAGGACCTCGAGCCTCTTCCCTAACTCCCAAGTGAACAAATGTTCCTGTCTAGAGGGGACCGCTGCCTGGCCTGGGGATGAAGCCACAGCCCCACGAACCCTGTGCCGTGGGTCCCACGGCTTGAAGGAAAGCCGGGTTCAGACTTGGCTTCTGGCAGGGACACAGAGGAGACACCGCACAATGAAGGGGCGTGAGCACCCCTGGCGTGTGGCGGGCGCTGCGACGCCAAGAGTCATCCATCATCCTTTAGCTGAAAAGTGGGAACACAACAAAAGCCCGGCGGCCTCACTTAAGAAGAACCAAACACAAAGGCCCCAGAGAAAGCCCTTCCTCTCCATGTTTCCCTTTTCCGGCCCAGAGCCGCCACCAGGTCAAGATAAGGGGCTGCGGCAGAGGGACGGGTTCAAAGGGTTGTCAGACCCCCAGCCTGCCAAGCCCAGCCCAGCAGCCCTGCCAGCGCCGGTGGCCACTGGAAGAGGGTTAAGGCTCACGCAACTGCGGGGAGGAAGTGCCGCCTGTCAAGTGGGTGACGAAGCGCTCCGTGTGGGCAGCTTTCCTTTCAACTGCATCCAAGACAGTGTCCGGCCGTCAAGGGCGAGCGCGTGCCTTTCATGTCGCCTGAGGGTGCTTGGTGGGTCCCTGTGCGCTGGGGTTCACAGCTCGGGTGCAGGGGTACAGAGGAAGGGGACTGTGCCCCAGCACAGTCTGCAAAGGCACAACACCATCTGGCCCAGCGGAACCCGGCGGCGTAGACGTGGGGCTGCCGGAGGAGCACAGTCCCCACTGCTGAGCCAGCACACGGTAAGGATGCAATACATGGTGCCTTCATCTTCACGGTCATAATTCTCGTGCCCTCGTGGGCAGCTGTGCGTGTAGAATGAGAGCTGGTGGTGTCACATCTGAGCGACGGGAAATCGATGCCACTGGGTAGTAGTCGGTGGTGCTCCTGTCCTCTGGGGGAGACAGCCTCTCAAGCTGCCCACCCGAGTACACACCTCACTGACCAGGGCCAGAAGGAAGCCAGCATCTCCCACTGAGGCTAAGCTGGCAGCTCCCTGGCCCAGCGCCACCGTCATCAGGAAACCGGGTCCGGCCCCTTCCCCAGAGGCGGGCAGCTCAGTCTGTGCCCAGCCCCGGACCCAGGAGGCTGCTGCCCCACAGAGAGCCCAGCCCAGCACAGGCTGCCCTGGCCTTCAGTGTCTTCATCCCCACCTCCACGCCCCCACCTGTTCCAGGGACAATCTTGGACACACCTTGCAGGCCGCGGGTGGGATGGGGAGATACACGTAAGGTGCAGAGCACTCAGCATGGAGCCTGGCACACACAGGGGCTCCGTGAATGTCAGCCGTCACCAGAGTCCTCACCGACATCAACCTCACACCGGCTTCTGAACCATCTAGGCCACTCCGTGTCACCGTGAGCTGGTCTGGTTAAAGTCCTCCTTGTGTCACAGGCACAGAGGAAAGGTCAGGCCCGCTGCCCTCTCTTCCCCCGCGTGGCACCCCAAGTTTTCATATATGAGCTCAGAGACCAAGTGAGCTGCCCAAGGCCCCCAGCCTCGTGGAGGCCGCACTGGAAGGCACTCCCAAGGGGTCCCATGTGCTGTCCCGCTTTCTGCCAGTCCTGTTTCCTCTTTAGGTTTTCCTTTTCCTTTCCAGAGGAAGCGCAGCTGCATCAGTGACTCGCCCCGCTTTGCTCTTGGGAAGTCTGGCTCCTTCCTCACCTCTACACAATGCCCCAACACTGTCCCCCTGTACGCAGTCTCCCCCTGAGGCTCCCCGCCGACGCCTGAGTCTGAGACTGACTGTGAGGAGTGAGGGGCAGAGAGGCAACAGGCTGAGGAGCCACAGCGCTGTGGGGAGCTTTGTGACAGAACAGGAAGGGGCCTTTGTTGTAAGAGGAGAAAGCTCACTCTAACTCCTTAGGGTGAGCAAGGCCCAGGTCCGACTCTGGGCTCAAACACTGGTGCCCTCGGTTAATGGAGAAAGATCACTACTAAGACGCTGGCCATGTGCTGTCCTCACCACGGCAGCAATGGGTCGCCTCCTCCCGAGAGGCCTGCCCTTGAGCACCCGTCACCTGACAGCCACCGTGCAACCCCTCTCGAGTAGAGAACCCCTGCTGGCCCCAAAGCCTCCTTTCTTAAAGGATCTGAGTGTGACCACAGCAGTCAGCTTAAAAATAAAAGGGAAAAAAACAGGACAGCGTCTCCATGATGTAAAGAAGAGAAAGAGGCAAATTCTCACAGAGCCGCCGCAGTGAAGAAGCACGTTACCTCAGAAACACACACGTACCTCCTGTCTCCTGTCTGGGGTCCGTCTGACCAGTTTTGAATCAGGGTTTTCTTTGCTGATGGCGGAATGCAAATAAACTCTACAGCCCTCCTTCACAGCAAGCACAGCATCTGGAAGGGCCGTGGAAACCCAGCTGGCTCCCCATTCTGAGTGCGTGGAGTTGAGATCCATCCACTTCTGAGTCTGAAGACAACACGAGCACATCCCCTCACCCCCACCAGGCATAGGGAGCTCAAGCCAACCACACCAGCGGGGTCCGGCTGTGTGTCACCTGCCTGGGAATGCCACACAGGCCCAACCTCCCGCTTTCTCACTATGGAAAGGCCTGGGACAGAACAGACCCTGACTCCACGAAAAAAGACAACAATGACACAGAGTTGGAAGGATCTTTCCTATATCAAAAACTCAGCCTTTGAGCAGCCACTTGGACATCAAAGGCAGGAGATCCAAGTTCTCTTTTCAGAGTACTTCCCAGGGCAGGCTGCAAAGCCCTGCGAAGTTCCCCAACAAGGTCCCCTCAGTGTGGGACGTGAGCAAGTGAACTGGGCCCAGCTGGTGCCAGGGGAGCTGGGGGGCCTCAGCCAGGCCAGAGTGGGGTCCTGGAGCAGCTCCCAGTTGTCGCCAGAGCTGATCCTTCCCCTCCGCTCGGAATGCAACTCGGGATGAGCAATCTAACCTGCTCATCCACACATTGGGAACGAGAGTCCCTGCTAAGACCCTGAGCAGGTCAGAGCCATCCGTGGACAAACGCAGTCCCTGAGTACTCCAGTGCCCTCACCTGCACACTGGCCAGGCCTCTAACATGTCCCCTGCTCCAAATCCGTGTCCCACCCAAACCTTCACCACTGCCTACCTCTGCTACGACCCTTACCCCTCTATTCTAGCTTTATCTCTATAAGCAAATAACAAGGACTGTGCACTTAATCCATTACAGTCATCGGCTCTTTTTTGGGTGGCATCATCATCACACTTTACAGGCACAGAGAGGCACATAGGAGTTGCAGCATCTCCCAGGATTCGAATGCAGATCATCGACTCCATTCCCTCTGCTATGGATCTCTCCGCTAAAACTGCCCCACCATGACCTTAATTATTTCTCTCTCCAGCAGCCTGAGAGCTCCCTAAAGGCCATGTCTGGTCTCACTTCTCCCTCCATCCCAGGTTCACAGCTGACACTCAGTAAATGCTTGTTGAGTGACTGAATGAACATTGCTGTCCAACCTGGCCTCCAGAACGAGAAGGGGGCAGAATCTACTCTGTTCTCAACAGTACAGCTGGGTTTTGCAAGGGCTTCTGGAGAGGATGTAAAGCCTCCACTGTGAAATAGCACTCGCACCCCAGACTGACAGGGAATGGGGCTCCCCCAAGAGAAGATTCACGCTTGGGTCCCTGCCCAGCTACAACTTCCCAAAGCCAGCTTCTCCCTGCCGCCACACTTCCCCAGGCCACCTCCTGTCCCCAGAGAGGGCACGGCGCATCTGCTAAACAGCTTCAGAACCCAGGTCTGAGGTTGGGAGCCCCCAGGCAAGAGGAAGGGCAAATCCACTCCAAAATCAAGGCAGAAAGAAGAGCTGGGGACAGCGAGGGAGCACGCATGTGAGAGATGCTCCTCTAAGGACACTCGCGGAGCTGCTCTGCAGCCACTGAACATCCTGGCTGCGACCCCACCTCCGCACAGGCTTCTGTCCCCAAGATGCTGCAGTAGGAAGCTCTGTCCTGTGCTAGGGAACCTTCCCTGGGCCACCTGCATGCAAGCCCACCCTCCCGATGGCCCTTCATGCTGTGCCCAGTCTCTCCCGGTCAGCGCAGGCCCCTCTGCTCAGGGAGGGGACGAGAGAGGGCCAGGGTGGGGTCCCTGGGACAGGAAGGGGACTGGGCCGTGGGGAGGCTCACTGGCTGGGGACACAATGGACAAGCCTGCCACTTGTTTAGAGACGAGCCCGGGACCCCCAATCCTAGCACAGCCCGAAAAGCATCAGTTCAAAGTTAAAGTTAGATACACGCAAAGCTGAAGCCTCCCGGGGAACTCGGAACTCAAAAACAATACTCTCTTTGACTAAAAAACCACAAGGGAACACCCACAGCATATTTCTTGATTAAAAAAGGAAAGTGAAAAATAAGGGGTTTTTTTCTTCTTAATCATTATAAAACTAACTTGCGCCTCCTCCATGGAGTCACGACTGCTGCTGGCCTTGGGTGAGCCCAAGTCACACTGGCCACAGAAACGAGGGGCAGAGGAAGTTCCGCTGCGTCCTCGGGACTGAACTGGTCCTCTGGACTCACTGTCACTTCCTTCCTCTGCTTCCCTCAGCACAGGAAAGCCATCGAGAGGCTGCCTGGTCAGCTTGGCCATCGCCCGGACGCCAGGGCCCCGCGAGTCCAAGACACTGAGACAAATCGGGGCAACGGTGAAACGGATGGGACATTTCTCACACGAGAGACTAAGTGCCTGGCCCTGTGCTCAGGACGGGGGGGAGCAGGGATGGAGGGATGATAGATGGATGAGGAGAAGAGGAACCTGTGGGTAGATGGATGGAGGGACGGAGGAAGCAGAAAATGTGGGAGGGGAGGAGGGAACAAAGGAAAACATATCAGGCCATTAAAAAAAAGGAACACACATGTAGAAGAATAGAGGAAGAATTGGAAGGCTTCTTTGAGGAGGTGACAACAGAAGGATGCAGAGAAAGGAGCCATGTGGCTATCTGGGGGGCCTGAGCTGCAAGTGCAAAGGGCCTGAGGCAGGAGCCCATCTGGAGTATGTGATGGCCAAAGAGCTGGGCAGGGACCAAATGACACAGGGCCTTGAGGTGTACAGAGTTTGTGTGTGTAGAGTGAGGGGACACGGAGGGCTCTGAGCAGAGATTGGTGTGGACTAAGCTACATTGTGAAGATTCTTCCAGCAGCTATGAAGGGAGCGGGCTGGACAAGGAGCCTAAGCGAAGGCGGGAAATCAGCTGAGGGCTGCAGGTGTCACCCAGCCATGGGATGGCAAAAGCCTGGCCCAGGGGCAGAGCCAAGGCGGCAAGAAATGGGGGACCCAGTGGCCACAAAGCGGCCAAGAGGGAGAAAGAGACTCGCGGCCCGAGGGGTCCCGTCTGCAAGGTGCTCACAGGGGGCGATCTCACGTGTCCTGGATCTCCATTTTCTTTTGTAAAAATTTTTAAAAATTGGTACTTGACACACAGTAAATGTACACATTTACGGGACACAGTGTGACATTTCAACACTTGTATCCGACATATGACGGCGGGGTCAGGGTCAGTAGGGATCCGTGGCCTTGGACTCACATCCCGTCTCCATGCTGGGAACCTTCAAACTCCTCTGAAATAGAGGGCTCGGGTTCCTCCTTCCAAGTCATCAGGACCTGACTCATAGGGTTGAAAAGGGCGACACAGGGTGGTGCCTAGACACCGTCTAGCTCACTATCCATTCTCAAATCCATGCTCGTTATCCATGTTCACTCTACGGCCTGCCTTTAACAATCTAGGGCCAAGGGTTCAGCTCAGTGGAGCCGCTGCCTGCCTCACAAGTGCAAGGACCCTGAGTTCCATCCCCGGTGCCAGGAAAAAAAACAATCTGGGTCGTGGCTGTGCCGATTTACAATTTACACAATTTATAATTTACATCATTGGAGCCTCCGAGAGGTCCCCTGCCACTGACAGCAATGGCTCCTGGTCAAGCACTCAGCAGGAGACGGAAGGAGACAGTGCTAACTTAGCGGAAGGGCCGGCACAGGATCAGATGCGCATCGCTCAGCTAGATGATTCCGAGGTCTCCTTCTAGCTCAGTCGTCATTCCCAAATTCGCAAAAAGAGAAAGAACACCAGCATCGGGGTCAAGTCCAAGTCTCCTGGATGAACCAGCCCTGGAGCTGCCCGCAAAGGTGGGCAAGGGGGAGGGAGGCCGGAACGCCCACCCCGGTGGACAGAGCTGAATGTGGCCCTGCCTTCAGGCCCCTCCCAGAGAGTGGAGGCGGCAGGAGCCCTCAGGGCACCCTGCGCAGAGAGAAGCAGCCATGGGTGAGGTTGTGTGGCCCTAGGAGGGAGCCTGCAGTCCTGCGCACCCCACCCTGCCACGCCAGGCAGGCCCCACCGGTAGGCCGAGGAGGAGAAAGCAGAGAAAACCCACCAGGAAGAAGGAAAGGCATGGTGAAGTTCCTGTAGGCGGGCAGGAACGAGCTCTCCGCATGAGGAGTTAAACTCCCACGCTGCAAAGGGACAGGCAGGTCTGCAATGAAGCTCAGCAGTCAAGGCCAAGACAGGGAGATTAAGTCCATAACCTGAGGACATCCCAACGCAGGCTTTTCCTTTTTCTCTTTCTAATGATTACACTGCCAGTGGCACTGCTAGCTTGTCTCACACTTTTGTGCAGATTAGCAAAAGCCATCTCTTCCTCTGTGCCTTAAGCAGGTACATGTCAGAACATGGTCCTAATAAATATGCAAATGTGAATGGCACCCACATGAAAAGCAGTGCACAGGCTGTGCAACTGTACCCAGTGATACACAGAAGTGTTCTCAGGGCTATTGGAGGCCTCTAGCTATATTCCGTGGTCTATCAAAGGAACTTAAATGTTACAGCAAAGCTCACATGGAAACCAAAAACGATGTCCACTGTCAACACTGAACTCATAAATTGGACCTATTGGGCTCCTCCTGCCCAGGATGGATACCAAGCAAGTTTCTGCCTTGGGACTTTTGCACTGGCTACTCCCAATGCCTACACTGCTTTCCCCAAGATAATGACACAGCTTACTCCCTCACTGCACTTAAAATTCTGCTTAAATGTCACTGCTTCAAGAAGTTCTATAAATAGCATCCTCCACATGCCACAGTCCCCTTCCTGCCCTCTTCTTACGGCTTTTCTGTCACCCAGCAGACTGTAGGTTTGTTTGTTACATGTCTCCCTCCTGCAGTGTGCCAGCTCTGCAGGCCACACAGGCTCTGCTCTGTCGCAAAGGGCTCATCCTGCTGTAGCAGAACAAAAGCTGCCACAGACAACAGGTAACTCAATGGCGTGGCTGTGTGCCAATAAAACTTTATTTAGAAAGGAGGTGGTGGAAACAGCTGCACAGTTTGAGGACTCTGACTCAGCATGCTGCAGCAGGGCCTGAGATACTGCATTTTTAACACATTCCCAGGCATGTCCAAGCCACTGATCTGTGGAACAGGAAGTATCCAGCACAGGCCCGGGCAGATGGCAGAGGGATAAACAATCCTTGCTGAATCAAAAGGAGATACCAGGAAACCCACACCTGGTCCTGCACAAACTGGCCTGGTTCCATCTCAACTGCACAGCGTGCCTTTACCCATACCACGCAGTGCTCAGGTTTTACCTGTGCTGCCTCACCTTCCGATGGACAGCAGGACAGGCAGACAGGCGTGTGCTAGAGCTAGTGTGTGCCGAGGGCTCCCTCCAGGTGCCTCGGTGCAGGACCAGGTGAATCCATGGTTTCATAACATTCACCCGATGCAGTTTCCCAAAACTCTATTCCTGGGACACACGAACCGTCATGTGATAAACACCCAATGGGAAGAGGGGATGCGCTTAGCAGGAGCCCAAGCCACATGGACAAAGGTCTATTTGGTTACGTAAACAATACTGAGAAGATCAGTTCAGCTTCGCTACACACCTGTGCAGCAAGTCAAAATGCAATGCCTTTTCACATGCAGCATTAGAGCTGCCTTGATCATTCATTGGGAATTTAAGGTGTACTGGGCATCCAGCCAAGTCCTTCACAAACCATGATGCTGATGAGGGTGGTGACGGGGCCATGAACACAAGCACAAGCACAAGCACACACAGGGCCTCTCTGAAAGGATGCTCCAGAAACGGGTGGTGTGGGGGGCACAGGCAGAGGTGGCAGCTTCCAGATCACACAGGGAGACCTCGCCCTGTCATAGCTTACACTTCTCAAATCCTGCACTGTATCGATGCATTTCCTCCCCCAAAATCAATTTATAAAAGGAACCAGGGCAGTGTGTACTTAGTACTGCTCTAAGAAGAGCTTTACACATGTATCTCATTTACTCCTGCAAAAATTCCAAAGGGTATGTAACATCCACTCCAACTTACTGCTGGGGAAACAGCCTCTAGGTTAGATCCGTCTTGTTCAAGCTCACGAGACTAATACAGTGAGAACCACCTGGACTGAAGCTGGGGTCAGTCAGGGGAGGTCCCACGGCCATTGGAAAGCAAGTCTGACCATCTGTTGGCACTCAGGCCCGAGGCCCAGGGAGGGCACAGGTCTCAGAGCCGAGCGCAGGCACACAGGCTTCCCTGGGTGCTGCTCTCGCCCTGGTGCCCTTGGGAGCATCCTATGGGGCCCATGACCCCGGAAGGCTGCACCCACTCTTGGGGAAGCTATTGCTCTGCCTCCACCTGGCCACCAAGAAGGCAGCCAGCCGGGCAGGGAGGGACACCATGGCCGGCAGCAGTCTCAGTAACCTGACAAGAGACAGATGTGATGTTTGATCGGACTAAATTTATTTTCTGAACTTTTCAAAAATACTTGAGCATCAATGAGAGCCCCTGGGAGCTACCTTGGAAATTATCTCTGGGTCACTAGTGATTTCTATTTCTTCTTTGTGGCCTAAGAAGTGTGAGACCACCTAGGTTCAGTTTGTGATTCACCCACTTCCGGTGTGACCTTAGGCAGGTTACCCGACCTCTCTGTATCTATCTCGAAGTACTACAAGTATCAGGGGAAATGCATCCATTCATACAGAGCAAGCATTCAAAGAGATGCCCAATCTTACTCGGAAAATGCTATTTTTCTCCCTGATGCCATTAAAATCACCTGATGGGGCTGGATGATGGCAGAGGACAGAAGCTGGGGCCAGAACTTGAGTGTGCAACACAAGAAATAATGGCTGCAAGGAAAAACAGTAGCTCACTCCAGGTAATGAAGGCTGCTTTTCAGTTTATTTTATTTCCCAGCATTTTTCCTGAGTTTAACAAGGAAAAATAAATAATTCAACTAAAATGCAGGGAGAACAGACGCATGCGTGTCTAGATACATGTGACTTATACGTACATGTGTACACACGTGCGTGTGTTTATATAGGGAGCATGTCTAATGTACATGTATGTGTGTTTACATCTGCGCGCACGAAGACGTTGGCACCCACGTGCAAGGGCTGAGAAGCTGCTCTCCTAAGCAGCAGCCCAGCAGCCCCAGCGTGGGGTGAAGGGGATGCCATCACCAGCTGCATCTAACTCCCATCCACCCCAGCTCGGCACCGGCACGACAGCCGAGCATCCAAACAAGAGCTGCTGCTGCTGTCCCTTTTCTTTTATTCTAACAGGATGTTCATGGTTTGGAAGAAAAACAGCAAGGAGGCACATCCGTGCCTGTGCACGGAGGGCTGCCCTAAGCACTTCACCCACTAACTCACCCCTCTGAAGAGGGCTGGGACCCGGGAAAGGCCCTGTGCATGGGTTTAGTAAGAATCCTACCACCTCCCAAAGCTGGCACCCAGCACCAGGGTGGGCACGTTGGTCACGAGTGATGACGTGCTCCTTGGGGACACCCCCGGGCCTTGTTTCCTCATTTCCAGAGCAGGAGCATTGTGCCCGCCTGGGCCGCCCCACGTGACACACTGTTCACACGGTAAGCTCCATAAACAGACGTGACCATGGCCAGAGCCGGCCCCATCTTCCAGGAGGCAGAGAATGAATGGCTCTGACACCCACGCTGTCTCCAGGATGCAGAGAACAGGGCTGCTGCGTGAGAAGCCACCAGCCCGCTTCCTTCCCATCCCCCTCCACCGTCCACTTAATGGCTCTGTTGTCAAGGGAGCTGACGGTTTCGAGTCTCATTCACGGCCCAAGTTAGAAAACACTGCATGTTCAATGAAGAGATCTTGGCTCCACACCCCAACCCACAGTGCCCCCGGAAGGGTGGCAGGGCCAGCTGAGGACGTGGGAGCGCCTCACACATGCCATGGGTTACAGCGAGATGGCTTGGGCCTGAGGGCGTGGTCACAGCCTCCTCCCGTGCCTGCTGCAGCTGACAGGCACATGAAGACGCACCTGCACCTCCACCAGGTGCCTCCTTCCCCACAGCTTCGCCATCTGGAGGCAGCAGGGGGAAGGCAGAATCCGAATGCCCAGCTCTGGGTCCTGTGGCCAACCTGGCACTTGCTGTAGGCGCTGCAGAGGAGCTTGTCCTGAGCCTGTCCTGTCTCACCTCACATCAGCCCCCTGGCTGGAGGCCCCCAAGTACACAGTCACCGTCCATGTGCACATGCTCTGTGCCCAGGCTCAAAGCAGAGCTGCCAACAGCAGGCGGACGCTGAACCAATGGATGGGTGAGGGAGGGCAGGCAGCCCGAAGCGAAAGCCACGGTCAGGGCTGCTTCCTGGACCCTGATGCTGGGTAAGTTATGTGCACTTCCTGTGCCTCTCTACTGACTTGAAAAGGGAGTAGCAAGAGCCCAGAGGCCCCGCATGGCTGTAAGGATGAAAGAGGAGCACGCAGGCGACACAGTGTGTAAACAAATGACCTCCTGTGTGTTCCCCGTGGCCTAGATCTGGCTAATGCAAACAGAGACAGCTGAGCGGCCACAGGGAGCTGATCTCACGCCTGCAGAGCTCGAAGGAGCCCAGGTCTGTGTGTTGGCTGCCACATTTCTCAGCAAAAGAGCAACGGCCTGAGGGGCTGCTCAGTGCCCATGGTCACTGGGGGTGACTACTCTTAGCATCTCAACTACTCTTTTATGGTAGTCCTAAGAACTGAGCCCAGAACCTTGAACATACTAGGAAAGTACTCTACTATTGAGGTACACTGATACATCCCCAGCCCTTTTAATCGTTCTTTTTTATTTTCAGACAGGGTCTCACTAAGTTGGCCAGACTGGCCTAGAACTTGAGACCCTCCTGCCTCAGCCTTTCAGGTAGCTGGATTACAAAACTGCATCACCACGCCTACCACCCCAACTGCTTTCAGCTAAACAGTCTGAAAGACAAAGGTCTTCTTCACTTTGTAACTGAAGATACTTCCGCCCCATGGGCATCTGGACCTATGGACCCCCGGAGACCATGAGTGTCAGCAAGAGCTGCTGCCAACAGCTTCCACCAGGGACCGAGACCCATCAACAGAGTGGCCACTGCCTTCTGACTCTAAGCCCAAACCAAGCGAGGGCTGCCATCCCGTGCGCTGTCTCACTGCTCCGTGTCCCAGTTTCCTTGTCTGTAAGATGAGCATAGTAATTCTACCACCTGCACCCCACGGCATGGCTGCGGGTACGAACTAGGTCACCCTAGGGGTGTACGGCGAGCGTCTCACCGCTCCTCCCCACCGCGGCCAGGGCAGGGCACAGGAGCTGGACTAAGGGGCAGTGTGGAGCCTCCCAAGAACTCTCACCGGCCTCCAGAAACACTGTGATCTCAGGCTCGCAGGTCTCTGGGGAAGAACTGTCTCTGACACTCTGGAAGCTTTCAGTTTTCTGCTGATATCTGGAGGAAATCTGGGGCAGAGGCTCAGCCAGGACACTGCCTCCTGGATGTGGAGCTGGGCCCCATGCAGCTCAGCCCGCTGGGCATCCAGCAGCCCCAGCCGACACCGGTATTCTCCCCTTAGCTCTGAGTCTTTCCAGAGGACCCCGCCCCAGCTGCAGCCACCAGCAGGGAACCCTGGGGCGCGGTCCCCTCATCCAGGCGAGGCCCACAGCCTGCTGCCCCCACACTGCATCCCAGGCCTACTCTCCCCTCTGCCTCCGCTCTGTCCAGGACCACGTCTGGCTGGGCCCTCTCCCCAACCCCCTGCACCACCCACTCCTCACCTCCTTCCACCTGCAACGTGGCCTCCTCAAGGACCCCTGGCTGACCACTCCCCCTTCTTCTCACCCTGGCCACTTCCTCCCCAGACTTACAACCTCCCAGCATACTACTGAACTGTCCCTGTTATTAGCTGTATCCTTTCCCTCCCTCCAGCCAGAATACCAGCCCCCCTGGGCAGGGAGTTCTATCTGTCCATTCACTGCCACGTTCCAGTGCCCGGCGTGGGGTAGCTGCTTGGCCAAGATTCTGGATGCTGGGAGGCGTGAGCAGAGGCCCAGCCACACCAGGACACCACCGCCTCCTCCAACCTCTCCCCAGCCCCGAGCCCTTTCTCTCCCTGTCAGAGAGGTCCTTTGAACCAAGGCAGCAGCCCTGATCAAGACAAATTAGCATCAGCAAGACCAGTTTCCTGTCGCGTGTCCTAAAAGGAAGAGGGGAGGGCTGGACAAGCCCAAAATGTTATCAGTCTGACAGAAGCCAGCAGGCCTGGCCAGCTGCAGAAGGGCGAAGAGCACGGCTTGCTGTCAAACTCCAGCTTCACCTGGGGAGGAGAAAACACAGCTGGCTTCTTTCTGCCCATTCCTAGATACAATTTAAAGGGATTCCCAGGCAGTACAAAAACTAAATGACCGGCAGTGACCTGGACAGGTGCATGCAGGTCCTGCTCCTCTCTCTGTTCATCGCTGTTGCCAGGCGAGACGGCAAACACAAGGAATTCCTCCTAAAGGAACCTCCGTGTTTTTCTCCAGACGTCTCAACCTCTGTATGCAAGAATCTAGATCATTGTTCTTGGAGTGAAAGCCACAGCCCAACATTGTCTGTGACCATTCCCTAATGAAAAGGACAGCCTTCTGATTGTTCTTTCAGCTGAAAACATGTCCCGGCGAGTGGCAGAGCCCCAGCAAATTCAGGTGAGGAATACAGCAAGGGCTCCCCCTCAGGAGCCTCTGTGTGGAACATGGACACAGATGAGGAAGCGGCCAGGAAAAGACTCCGTGACAGTGCCGTTATACAAGCCGCCCCCTGGGAGCTACGGAAACACTCGAAGTCCCTCTCAGCCACGCTGCTTTGAATGAAGTGTGGTCTGCTTCACCCTGCCCAAAGTACAACCCAGGCAGGATGCAGGGCTCCCCAAAAGGCATGTGGCTATCTGGGCTGAGTTAAGTGGTCCCTTCTGGTGTGACAGCTACACGCGAGTCAGGCTGGTGGATGCAAGTTTCCAGGCTCCTCCAAAGGATCCCGGACTTGTTCCATCTCTGGGATTTCGAGCTTTCTAGGATTGGCTCCCCAGATCTGGCTGCAGGAGTACAATCCTCTAACTGGACAATTCTTAGAAACCACACAAATACAACTTCTTTGTCACCTCCTTCCCTAATGAAAGCTGCAGGTAGCACATTTCTTACTTACTGCCAAGGACAGGCACTTGAGGACATTTACCTTGAACCCTATTTACCCCCAAAGTCTCATTCAGTGGCAGAACTTAGAAATCAGAAATTTCACATAAATATTCAGACTCCGAGCTGCCCCTCGAGCTCGTCAGTCCGAGAGCTGCTACCCACTCTCCTCCGTGGCTCTCTTCTCACTCCCTGCTTCCAGGAGCAGCAGGCTGCTGCTCAGCGTGTGGGAAGTAACTGGGGGCAGGAGGATGGTATTCCACGCCCAGAATGAGCTCATCATCACCCCAAGTGCTGGGTCACCCCACAGGTGACCCACCCACCCCTCTCCTCCCACATCGAGCCCTGCGGGCCACAGCAAGAGCCCATCCCTTCCCCTGCACTGCTACCCTCTAGTCCTCACCGCCCTCATCTTCTCTTGACACTGACACAGCCCCACAAACTCCCTACTTCATCCCTAACTCCTCCAAGCCGTTTACAGAGGGAAGTCTGGCTTAAACCAACTCATGCTCCTCTTCTATCCAAAAGCCATCCCTCCTTTCCCCCCAGGCTGGAATAACACTGGAGCCCCTCTCCTTGGCTTTTGAGGCCTCCATACCCTGGCCCTGCCAAACATCACCTCTGAGCTAAACTCCAGAGACACCGGCCCCTGCCTCAGGGCCTTTGCATGTGCTGTGCTCCCTGCACTGAACCCTCTCCCTCTACCACCCATATATAGGATACAAGAGACAGAGACAGAGAAGGCACTATCCATCTCTGCTGGCTCCATCTACTGGCCTCAGTGGCAAGCCGCCTCCTTGGCAAGACCCTCCCTCTACAGTAAATCTTCCAAGCACCACTTCCTGGCATGACTGATTTTGTTGGGTAACTGCCCTGACTTATGGATCCACTGGACGACTCCCTAATCAGCCGTAACGTCGCCTCCATGTCCAGCGTCTCGTCGGGCAGCCCGGAGGACTGTCACGGCAGCAGCCTGACATTCTCGCACCTAGCAAAGTGCCGGCCACGCGCAGGTCCTCCACAAAACCCCAGCCAGAGGCCTGAGTCAGGAGATCCGAAAGCATTTAGGGTTTTGGAACAAATTTTCTTCCAAGACCAAGTGATATTCAGAAAAGAACAGAATCCAAAAAAAGTCCAGCCAAGCCTGGCACACATGTACACGTCTTACTTTTACCTTTAAGGAGAGTGAATAAAGCAGTCTCCTACTCGTCTCCTTGTATAAGGAGGAGCCTAAAACCACCAGCCATGCAAAAAACTGAAATTCTGTAATGTGGCAAATATAAAAGAGGGGCGGGGACAGAGCAGCAGCGAGGGGAAGAAGCCGTAGTGCCAGACAGACTCAAATGTAGCGCCATGGAGACACTGGAAGAGTGGCTGCACTGCCCACTGGGAAGCGACAAGGGCAGCCCCCCCATTTTGGATGGGGCTGTTCACCCACTTAAGCAGCGATCACCACAGGGCCCTCTCTCACTTTTCAAAGACGGCTCTTTTTTCTTTCTCTTGTGGTACTGGCAGCGTTTGAACCCAGGGCCTCTGAACTAAGCTACATCCTAGCTCTTTTCTATTCCTTGTTTTGAGACAGGCCCTCCCTAAGTTGTCCAGGCTGGGCTCAAATTTGCAAACCTCTGGCCTCAGCCTCCCATAGTGCTGCGATTATGGACATGCATCACCACCTCCAGCTCAGAGGTTTCTTTCTGTTTTTTCAAACCAACTTCCTACACTAAAAATCAGGGATTAGCATCTTTCATTTTGAAGAGAACAGCCTATGAAATGATTTTGCATCTTTTGACTTTGCATCTCTTGACTACAAATTGTTAAAGCATACATTGATTGGGTTTTCAAAGCTGCAGGCCAGGGGAGGATTGGGTCCTTCTGGGTCCTTCAGGCCTAGCTGGGAGGCATCCTTTGGACCGTTGTCCAGCCCATTCCCTTCTCTGGAACTCCCTGGGCCCGGCCCCCACTGGCCCCCACAAGGGTGCAAAGCCCCTGCTGGCACCTGCCGGGCTGCATTCTGGAAGAGCCCTGCTCTGTACTTCAGCTCTTGCTTCTCCTGACCGCTATCTCCACATCTGCTTCTATTTCTGTGCTGCTCCACCAAGCCTCATTTCTCACGTGGCCTGGTGACTCTCCCCAGCCAGGGCCAGCGGATCCCGAAAAGCAGCAGTGGCTCCAAAGAGCTGGTGACTGGGCTTGAACCGGGACAGTACATAAACATGGGGGAGAGGGTGGCAGCTGGGACATGGGGGCATCTTCTACATCACTTTCTCTGCACCAGTGAGGAGGGAGGGAGTGCCATCCACAGAGGTGTGGGAAAAGCCGTGTAGGAAGTAGAGCTCCTGGTGCAAAGCCTGGCTCCAGCACTGAACAACCAGGACCATGAACAGTTTTGCATCCTCACCTTGATCTAACCATTACTGCTTCTTACCACTCTTGTGAGGATTAAATCAGTTACCACGAGTTAAGCACTGGAAACAGCCCCCCCCCCGCAATAAATGCTACGTGTTTATTAGGTTCTTGATAAAACATGGGATCACAAGGGTGAGACTTTCTGGCTGTTCTGTTCTTGTGATATCTTAGAACCTAGCACTGGGCCTGGTCCATAGTAAATGCTCAATAGAAATCTTAGCTGATGCCCTTCGCCTATTTGCATTAACTCTTCAGTTTTACATGTCCAAAGCTCCTCACAGCTATCCTTCATCCCACCTGCCACAGCTTATAATTCTCCCACTTGCATGATTAATCAACTTCTCTCCCCACTAGGAGTTCCTTGAAAGAAACTTCTGATTCCTCCTGGTATTTCAGCACCACAGTACACAGCATAAACACAGTATGCTCTGAACAAACACCTGCAGAATGAACTGAATGGCTAAACTAAGCAGGCAAAGACAAGTGGGCCCTGACTCCCCACGTCAGGTATGCCTGAGCTCAGTCTTCTACCGTGGTTTTGTACAATATCTTACACCCTCCCATATACACTGTTCTAATCTGCTCTGAATGAGTTTCTCCGTTACGTCCCAATGCTTTGACTCCAACAGTCTCCCAGCAACTTGCAGCCCAGGAAATCCCCTCCTAAAACAGGTCAGATTGGATCAGTAATGATACAAAGACTTTCTTGGGCAAAAAGTATTTGTCAAAGGCTGCAAAGAAAGTGGTAACAGACCAGCCCTCCCACCAAAACAGGACAAAAGTCCATGATGCCGCTGATGTCAGGCCCTACACAGCACACAGCATCAGGCTGCTAGCCCTGAGAGGAGGAAGTGCATGTTCACCCGGGCCCGCTGCCTGGGGATGGATGGTCTCCCCAACCACATGCAGGGCTGGGGTGGGAGCAGAGCGTAGGGGTCCCGCTGAGCTGACAGGCAGAGTACAGCTTCCCAGGCTGCAGAAGCAGCTGCAATCCACAGACAAGTCAACAGAGGGGAGGACGCTGCTCCGGAGCCCTCGAAGCCTTGGCTGAGGGTCGGACAGTGTCAGTCCAGGGAGAGACCACAAGGCTTACCAGAGAGACCTGCTACAGGGTGGACGGGGCACTAGAGGTGGAGCAGGGCTAGCAGACTGGAGCTCCAGCCTACCAGTGTGGAGACCTCCCCACCAAGGGTCCACAAAGCCAGGCCTTCCGAATAAGCATGTGCCTTAGGGCAAAGCTCCTCCAGTCCTGCCAGGCAGGGCCCATAGCCATTCCTCAACTGGATCCACACAGAAAGGAACTTAAAGGTGGAGCTCCATAGTTAGAAAT
Source organism: Heterocephalus glaber (assembly GCF_053883595.1). Lineage (NCBI taxonomy): Eukaryota > Metazoa > Chordata > Mammalia > Rodentia > Bathyergidae > Heterocephalus > Heterocephalus glaber. Next base: position 17,644,393 of record NW_028258410.1, on the reverse strand, counting down.
GACTTGGGTTCTCCACAAATCCACCTTCACAAAATAAAATATAAAATGCACCCTGCACAAGTTCAAGGAGATCAGCCAGTCACTAGGCTGCCTTTAAGGAAAGATAACAAAATCCAGAGTCTGTACAACATTCAAGATAAATTATTATCACAACGCCAGAGTCAATAACTACTAGATAGACAAAGAAAGAGAAGATGTGACTCATAGTCATAAAAAAAAAAAAATCAATGAATAGAAACAGATCCTAACATTGCTGCAGTGTCAGATTTAGAAAAAGCAATTTCCAGGATTCGTAAGTTCTTAATATTACCCTACAAGTCCTTAACCAGGGGTACACACCAAAGCCCTTGTGCAGATTTGGGCGCTTGGAGTTGTTTGTTTGGACTTTATTCTTCAGAGTGCCCAAGAATCTGCTCCTAGCAGTTCTGGTGCACACTGCGGATTAAGCTTTGTATCACAGAATACTACACTTTGAGGTAGACACACACACACACACACACACACACACACACACACACACACACACGCACACACACGCACACACACACGTTACATTAATATAAATATACTGGAGATTCTGGTTGATTGAGCTTGTAGGTGGGCACCAGTAAGTAGCTCCTGGTTAACCAGACTATACAATTACAAATAATATTTCACTCTATTTTGGAGAAAAAAGTATACTTCTCTAATTATTTGGTTTTCTTTCTTTTTTTTTTTTCTCTACTTATTTGGAAAAAATACTTCTCAAGTTACATCAAAAGCCACAAAGAATACTGATTAAGAAAAAACAAGAAAGTGCTCACGATTATAAAGTTTTTCAAAATCAGAGTTCAAACTACATGTTCATTATAGTACCAAGTATATAAATATACAGTTAGAGAGCTATGCTCGTGACTAGAAAAAAGATAACAGGGTCGGGGATTTAGCTCAGTGGTTCTGCCGCCTGCCCCAAAAGCACAAGGACCTGAGTTCGATCCCCGGTACCAAAAAAAAAGAAAAAGAAAAAAGATAACAGGTAATATATCAAAATACTAATAACAGTTATTTTTGATAATTTGATTATATTCCAGTTTAATTTTTCTTATTTTCCTGTATTTTCCAAGAGTCTTGTTTTTCCGTGATGGACTGTTATCTGAAACTTAAGATGATGGCTTTAGAAACCACCTGTCACCACACAAATCTCTGCAAAGTGCTAGCCATTTCATAATCAGAAAGAACAGGGAAGGATCTTGCCTGTGAAAATCATTTTGTCCTTATCTAGCTCAAAAAAACTTTCTTCTCGGGCTTCTGATAGCCAGGTGAGCTTCTGACACTAACCCAACCTCAAAATGCCTCATCCCTCAGAGGAGTCGGAGGCTCAGACACACACCTCAGCCTTCCATGCTACAAGCAGCAGCTCAGAAATGAACCACCTAGTGATGGACACAAAACACCAGAGGAGGAGAATCAGGTCATACCTGCACCACAGGGTGGCCTCCCGTTGGAGCTTTGACAGCCCCTCGGCTGCCCTCTGTCTCATAGTGGGCCCGGTGATGTGGCTTGGGCTGCACCTCGATCCGCAGCTCATAGGAGCCTGACTGATTGGAGAGTGGCCACTCAAGTGGAGGGAGGGACGCAGTCACTGGGATGCTGAGGAAGAAAATGAGCTGGTCACGTGTACGATAAACCAGAAGCAGTCAGCCATTTATGTACAATAAATGTAAACAGCCCCTTTTCTGGAAATTGTGTCCAGTGGTATATGAACAAAATGTTGGATGTTGAGGAGCTTTGTATTGATCGGGCATGACAGGCAGGGCTCTTCTCAAGGTAGACATCCTTTGCTTTCTCTTTCATCCTGAAGAAATGAAGACTAGCTTCTCAATGTATGCAGCTAATTTCATTATATGTCAGTTGCAGCATGCTACTAGTTGCAGTCATTGCCTCCTCTGGGAATTGTAAAGAACAGGACCCCTATCCCTCAAAATACCCATTGGCAAGGATGCTTTCCTTTTCCAGAGGGTTAATGTGGGACAAGGACTACTTAGTGGCAATCTGGCGAAATATGTGTCCCTCACTTGCTGTGGGACTTTAAGCAAGAGCTTCATCTTTCTTATTCATAGTTTCTTGTAACCACATGGCAAATAGACCAGATGGCATCTGAAACTTATTACAGCTCTTTTATCTATTTTTTATTATCTCATCTAGAAGCGTATTCGGGGGAGAGGTCATTCACAGCCACAGTCCTTACTAACTGGCTCAATAAACGATGGGTCATCTACCCATATAGAGGTCTCTAGTTTGGGCATGGATGAGTCAAACCACTCAGACCTCCTAACAGTAAACGAAGAGTCAATGTCAGTAACATAACTAGAGTTACACACTCAAGTTCAAGTCCCAACTCTACCCCCACTACCTGGGTAACTTTGAGCAAATGCCTTTAACTCCCTAGGTCTTAGTTTCCTCCATTATGAAATGGAAATACTGAGATCATAAAGAGTTTAGCACAAAAGTGCTCAATATATACTAACTATACTATTTTTCCTGTAATATAGTCTATGTGTCAAGCTATTTTCTATAAACTCTCTACCTTGGCTATGGTATCAGAAATATATACCCTCGCATCCGTCTGTGAGATCTTTGAGGAGATGCTTAAGTTCTATTTTCTTATACATACTCAACACTGCGTAGCATACAACAGGCGCTTGTCATGTGGCTAGGACTACAGTGCGGAGGAGCTAGACCAAGGTCTGGAGAATTTGCCTCGGCTCCTCCTTGCCTCACAGAACATGAAGATATTTCCCAAGAAAACGGAGCAAGACAGTCAAAGCTTCAACTTTGGTCTCTTGAATCCAAGTCCAGGACATCACTCACAACTCCATGGTGCCTCTTAATTTGCTCATTTATTTTAATAAGTCCAAGAAAATCTCACTTATGGACTCGCTCTAGAACTATTCCTGAGTGAAGATTCGGTGGGTGGGTGGATGCTAGATGCATAGATGGGGCGATGGATACGTAGGTGAATGAATGGATGAGTAGCTTTATTGCACATAAGGCCTGAATATCCACAAGAGCTCTGAAGTTGAATATGCCTGGATTTGTGGCACTCTGCCCTGGTTCTTCACAATGGCAGAAGTCATTAACCCAATCGGAGTATTCATTCCCACTTACCTTAGAGCTGTAAGAAGCTGGCACTGTCAGCTGGACTGAGTGAAGCATGGGCAGTGAAGCCAGTCCCATCCCAGTCCTATCATCGAGGGACAGAGTTGGCAGAGGTAGGGCGCAGTACCTCCCTCATCTCCAGAGTCAGGCTTAAGCATACAGCATAATCCCACTGAAAATTGTACCCTCCCTGTGCAAGAGCCCCCATCCCTGCCCTCCAAGCACACTGACTCCAGTGCCTCCACCACCCTGCAGTTTCAGGGTGTTTTTTTATTTTTTTGGTACCGGGGATCAAACTCAGGACCTGGCGCCGGAACCACTGAGCTAAATCCCCGGCCTGAGGGTGTTAAAGTACCTTCCCTTCCACCTTGGTGACAATGCCAAGAGGCCTCTGAGTTTCTGCCCGCAGCCGACGTGACATGCATGTTAAATACTCCTATTTCTATCACGTATGTGAATTGGAACTTTTAAATTCACAAAATAAGGCAAAAAAAACCCCACTTCAACCCCGAACTGATAATCTTTTGAAGTATCAAAAAATGTCAGTGTTGGGCTGGGGATGTAGGTCAGTGGCACAGCGCCTGCCTAGTAAGCACAAGGTCCGGAGTTGGATCCCCGAAATTAGTGTGTAGATTTACTGAGATATCACCAAGTTCTAGCTTATAATCTTGTTTGGTTCTGAAGCAGGTATTTGACCCAGAAATACAGTTTTAAGAATTAGACCATAGGAGCCAGGCTGAAGTCCTGCACTTCGATTCCAGTCCTACTCCAGTTGTCCTCAACTGCCCTCAAGGAACACATGTCACTGTGAGGTCTCCCCCAATATAGGAAATGTTTGCAAATATTGGATTGGTTGGCACAGATTGGCACCAGTAGGGACTAAAGGACTCTAACACTCAGTGCCTCTCAGATCAAGCAGAAGAACAGAGAGGAGAAGGTTTAACAAAGTCTCAGGTTTATTATAACCATATTTCATACCAATTCATCTCCTCACTCTAAATCACCAGATAACATCATAGTTTCAAGGCTGATCTCTAGTAGAAAGAACTAAAAGGCAGGAATCCCAGATTCTACTTCCCAATGTGGCCACCAACTAGCTGGTGATTTTAGGCTTGTCACTTCACATCTGAGCCCAAATTCTTAGTCTGTACCAGGAGTTGGCCTTGGTCAGCATTTCCTACGGTGGCTCTGTGAAATGTCAGTCCCAGAACTCAGAACTCTAGTGCCAAATGGTCTTTGAAATCACAGCCCATCCATGGCGATTAAAGACTCAAAGAAGGCCTGCACTAGGCGACCTATGTATCTGTGTTTAACCCAGAAACTTAACACCGAATAACCTATAGTGGCCCTGGAGTTCTAGAACCTGCATTAGAGGAACACTAGATTGGATGCTCCCTTCCATCTGTTTTGGTCTGGTGGGGGAAGGTGCAAAGCCCAGTGAGCAGCACCCATGCCATCCTCACTCCAGCATCAATCAAAACTGCTCTACCTTTATCCATTATGGCATTCAACTCAATTTTTATTTTTGGTACCAGGGATCAAACTCAGGACCTTGCGCTTGTGAGGTGGGCGGCTGAACCACTGAGCTTAATCCCTGGCCCTCAACTCAATATTTTGTCTGAAGGGTTGTACTTCCATTTACTAAAGCAAAAAACAATGAGAACCACAGGGCTAATAATGATACCATACGCCTTCCAGCTCTTCATCCAATAGAGCAGATAGAACAATATCTGCCCTTGGCCTGGCCACTTCCTATTCCTTATCATCTAAATGAAAACAAAAAAATGATGCTAAATAATACTAATCGGGGTTGAGGTGAGAATTAAGTGAGATGACACATACAGAGCACTTAAAACTGTGCTGCCACATAGCAAGCATCCTTCAACGTTAGTGGCTCTAATGTCACTACCATTATGCTAAATGTTGGTAGTTCTTGATCCCATCATCACGTCCGTAAAGGATACTATAAGCTCAATCTCCTAACACAAGGCCTATCAACGAGGAAGCACTTCTCTAAGAATTAGGTTCCCCTATAATAGCAGCCATTCCTTTTCTGACTCTTACTTTATGCAGACTCTATGCCAAGAATGTCATTTAACCTAATCCTTGGGGAAAATTGCTATAAGGCAGGTACGATTATTACCCTGCCTTGTAGCAGGGAATGAAACAAGGACAGAAAGGTGCTCAGTAAAAATGAGAGGTCTTGATTGATTAGTGATGTCTGCTCTAGGTGCAGCATCAACAAGGTGCTCAGTGAGAGTCTTAATTGATTAGCAATGTCTGCCACAGGCACAGCATCAGAAGGTCAGCATCAGAGATGCCCAGTATCATATAGGCAGTGAGAGCACAGCAAGGCTCAAATCTAATCCTCAGCAATCTCAAAGCCTGTACGCTGCTATCTATATGCATCTCTTAAACCCACCAAGATCACAGCTCCTTGGGGATTCAGACGTAGGCATTTTATTTTTTAAGGCCTCCATATCACTGAGCGCAGTACCTCAGCATACAGCAGATGCCAACAAATGCCAATTCTTCTTATAAGGGGGTAGACTTTGCATACTAAGGCTTGCTGTGTGCTGGCTGGAATGTCAGCTCCCAAAAGACAGAAATTTGTGTCTGTTGAGTTCACTACTGTCTTCCTAGTACCTATAAAAAAAACTGGCACAAGCAGTGCCGTCTGAGCAGTTATTTGGCTGCATCCATCTATCCAGCACTTGCTAGTTTAAATTCCCTCTCAGGATCTCACAACCAGCAAGTGGCAACGCTTGGACTTCCATCAGTCCACCCAGTTCTAAATTCCATGCTAACCAGAAAACTATCTCCCGGGGTAGATGAGTTTCAAAGCCCCACTCACCTGCAGATGGGAATAGCAGGCACCAGCTGCTTGGGCCAAGTCGGCGGCACCAGCAAGATGGACTCTGGAGCCGAGTTTCTCCTGTCCTCCTGCTCGCATGGCCCCAAGAACTCCACCGCGGGGTAGATGTGGCGGGGCAGGCCGGCTTTGGCTGGGGCCGCAGACACGGGCGATGGGTCTGGGCTGGTCTTCCACACCTTGGGGGGGATCCCACAAGGCGAGTCGGTGGCGAGGCTGTTCAGGGCATCCATGAGGACGGCCGAGCCCGCTGTGGGGGGGTACCCAGCCGGGGCGCCGTCGTCCCTGGGGGCCACGTGGGAGGAGGGCTGTGGCGAGGGGCTCCGGGAGCGCTGCGGTGAGGCTCCGGGCAGCGGGGCAACCAAGGCCTCTGCGCACGAATGCCTCCGCTTGGCACCAGGTGACGAGGAGCGGGAGGCCGGACGGGGCACGGGCGAGTGGCGGCCCAGGCAGCTGTCCTCGGCGAGACTGGTGCGAGGTGACATTATTGGCGAGGTTCTGGGGGAATAATGAGCAGGGATGTTTTGAAACTGAGGACACAGGTCATCTGGCCCGCCGCCGTTGTTGGGCGAGACGCAGGGCGAGGTGTAGGGGGAGAAGGTGTCGGAAATGAAGCTGGCAGAGGAGCCGCTGCTAGCGGGGCTCAAGCAAAGCGGCTCGCGGTAGCCCTCGAAGCCGGGCACAGGCAGCGTGAACCTCGGGCTGGCAGCCACCCCGGCCAGGGCCGGCTGCTCCAGCAGGAGGCCAGCGTCTCTCATGCGGAGGGGCACCCCTGCCTGGATCAGTTCGTGGGATGGAGTGATCTCGATCCGAGGGCTCAGGCCCGAGGCCCCTGCTGGCTTGGCCGGGCTCAGAAAGTTCTGGGGCCCTAGCCTATCCGGCTCTCCGAACCGGCCGGGGGGCTCGCCAGAGAGACTGGCGAGGGGGCTGTATGGCTGGAGGCCACAGTCCGGGACATCATCAGGGTATGCGAGTCCAGAGGGTGGGCTGGCGACCTTATGTGCATTCGGTTCTTCTGGAAAGAGAAGGGGAAGGAGGGGTCTTTTAAGCCTCCAAAACAGAACTCCCACGCACAGCAATCACAGGCTGGGTTTTTCTCTCCTGCCATTTATTTTTTTAATCCCCACCAGGACAAATCCCAAACTAGAGCCTCAGGCCCTCACCCAGGGGAAAGTGAGGCTGCTTTACCCCAAACTCCTTCAAGACAAAGGTCAGAGAGGAGCAAAGGTGTCCAGAGGATCCCAGGGGTGCTGCATTGGTGAGAGGCTAAAGACCCTCAGCAGAAACTCGCTATGTCACAACCTGGTTCATGCCATCCCACACTCCTACAGCTGAGAACATACTTACCCTGCTACATCCTGTGATGCCTCCCACCTCCCTGCTGCCTGGGGTTATTTTATGTCACTGCTGGTCACAACCCATTAAACGACTTCCTGTCCCAGCAGCGGGTCATGCCCCACTGTTTGAAAAGTACTATCTAGATCCCTCTTGTCATTCTACGTGTATGATGTGGCCGCAGGATGCAGAGGGGGACGGTGCGGGCTGTGGTGTCCCACGGAGCACCAAATCTGAACCCTACATGTTCCCACCCAAGTACAAGAAGCACCTGAATTCAGAACCAAGCCTGTGTCATATGGTCATTTTACAGATGAGGCCCCAGGAGGGGAAAAGATTAACCAAGACATGGAATTAGCAGGCTCAGAAATCCTGTGGACCCCCAAAGCAGGATCAGTGCTGCAGGGTCTTCTAAGCTCTGAGCCTTAAAGCCAGTGGAAGTGGAATTATCTAAGTTCTTTAATCATGGCATCCACCCCAGGCTTCTGCTGCCACCTGGAAAACACACACGTGCCGCGGGGTGTTGTTCCAGATTCTGTGTCAGTCACCTAAGACACTGCCATCCCCCAGCTCACACTGTTATTTCATTCCCAAGCCTGGCCCTCTCTGACGATGCCCCATCTTTCGGACCTGTGTCCCTCACTGGATCCTGCACTGCACCAGATGCACAGGGCTACTTGGGAAATCCTGTGCTGTCAGCAGGGGGAAGGTCTCTCCTCAGCCTGTTCCACCTCAGGGCTCCCCACCTCTGCCTTCTCCATCAGTGACAGTGACACGGGCCAGCCTGGCTCCTCACCACTGTGGCTCTGCATTGTCTGCCAAGCACCTGTCGCTTGCGGGCCCTCCATAAACATTTGCTGAGTGCCCAAGAGTGAATAAATGCAGGGATCGTGTCCAGGGCCAGGAGCAAGACCTCTTTGGGAAACTGCATGGTGGTCTCCTGCCTTGGGGCCCCTGGGTAGACACTCGGGCCATCCTCAACCTCCTTGTGCCCTTTCTGGGCACTCTAGGCACTCCAACTTGGCTATGCTGATCTCAGGGGGACTGGCTGGAGCCCCCATCCAGGTGAGAGCCCCCAACAGTGTCCCACGGCTTAGGGTAAAGATAAATGACTGCCATTAAGCCAGCCTGGCCAAGGCCTGTGCCCGCCAACCTCACCTCTCCTCTCACCTCCCTACCTCCCTCTCTCCTTGGACTCCAGTCAAAATTAGAGTTTGGGGAAAACATGTACCTCAGGACCTTTGCACTTGCTGTGTCCTCTGCCTTAACAGTTCCTGCCAGCACCCCCCCTTTCTATATGACTACAACCACTCATGCCCTTAAGTTCTCAGTACTCTCAGGGTTTCCTGGCTGTTTCCTGTACTTCTCCCAAATTCCAAGTAAGTAACTGGGCTGTTATCTATTCATTGACTGCCTCTCCCTCAACAATTAGTAAATATCCCTGGCACCTGGCTGGGTCCTGCCTACAAATGGGCAGCACATCTGGCATAGAAGGGGGTGTGCATGTGTGCACTTGGGCACACATACAGCAGATGGATGCGTAGGCTTCGCTGCTGGTCACAGACAAGTGACTTCCTCCAGCAAGGCAACCTGAGTATGCAGGGGACAGCAGAGTGGCAGAAAGGAAACTGACTTCTGTATTATGTAGAGAAAAGAAATTCTCCAAACATTTTTAAATTGCATTGGGGGGCGGGCAGAACATATGTATGATAACGAAACCCTGGTTTATGAAGCAGGAAGTTGAGAACTGAGTCCTGCCCTGCCTCTGACTAGCTGTGTGACTCTGGAAAAGTCCCCACCCACTCTGGGCCTCCACCTTCTCATTTATAACAGAACGGTGCAAAACCAAATCTGTCTCTGGGTTGCTCTTGGCTCTGACACCTTTGCTTTTTGTAGCGGGATTGTGCGGGGCCTGCAGTTCCTGTGAAGCGTGGCCAGTTCGGACTTGCCCTTGAACTCACTCACGTGTGCAGCACACACCCTCCCGGCAGGGAGCAGAGCATGGATTTTCAATCTGGGGGAAAACTGGCATCCAATCCACATCTGGCAATATTTTGAGAATTCACTGCCCTGCAAGCACCAAAAGTTTCTGAGCAAAAATGCCAGGCGTATCAGGAAACCCCCAGGGCAGCTGATCAGAAATACCCTTCAGGCGAGGTGGGCATCGCAGAAAGGCTGCCGGGAAACAGCCACCCAGGCCCCTCCTCGAGCCCCACCTCGCTGCCAGCTTCCAAGTACTGCAGCATTCACACTGGCTTTAATTAGTCCTCATGGCAGTTTTTCTTTTCTGTTTCTCCTTCCTCTCTCCATGCCTGGGAATGTTTAACAGCTAGCAGGGACTAAGAAGGTAATTAATGATCACTGATTTCTCGGTCCTCTGGGTATTTGACAGCAAATTTCACAAACGGCACAGAATTAAAATTGTTCTTAAGTGGCTGAGATTCCCTGCTACTTCCGCCCCCCTGGCTCACAGCTGCAGCCACTGCAGGGGCCGAAGCACAGGCAGAAGCTGGGCACATCTCAGAAGCACCAAATTTTCTCAAGAAGGATCCAAAAAATCTTGCTTTTCTTACCACTTTCATGATCTCTGCTCTACCCTGAACCACCAGTAAATATTATTCAGTATTTCTCTTTAAATTCATTCACATATTAATTCTTTTAATTTAAAAGGAACCTTTACACCAGGCACGCAAATGGAAAATCAGTATCACCTCCACAAACAGAAGGCAGGGCAAAAATATAATGAAAAGAAAAGTTACTAAACTCAAGCAGTGAGAGTCCAAGGCTGAGTCTCCGCTGCCTCCCCCTTAAGTTCTTTCGTTTGGTTGGTTTTTGTACAGGGTGTTACACCCAGGGCCTTAGCACTGAGCTACATCCCCAGCCCTTTTTTTATTTTTTTTCTTGAGACAAGGTCTTGCTACTTCACTAAGTTGCCCCAGCTGGCCTTGAGCTTGTGATTCTCCTGCCTCAGCCTCCCAGAGTGCTGCGATCACAGGCGGGCAACACGACACCTGGCTTCCGTCTCCTACTGTGGTTGAACTTACGCAGATGTTGAGGGTAGAGTTTAATGATTTTTGTCACATGTGAAGCACCCTTGTTTCCGCCACTCCCGTCAAGATGCTCACATTTCTGAGCTTACAAAGTGGACCTGTGTGAAGCCCTGGAGGTAGAGGAGGGACAACAAGTGGGGTGGGGTGGGGTATCTCAGGCCAGGCAGCACATCACTGAGACATCACTGACTACTTCAGAGAGAAAACAGCACTCTGAGAAAGACCGCTGCCACCATGTGCCGTGTGCCCACAGGGGGCCACCTGCCAGGGGAGACAGTGTCCCTAAGGAAGGAGAGGCCGGAAGCCATTACAGGGAAGTCAGACGTGGCTGCTCCAAGTCCTCTGAGCCTCTCTTGCTCACAACTGCCTTCCGTCGCTCCTGACTTCCCTTTTCCTAACTCGTGCCACCTTGTCCTGGAAGTTCCCCGACTCCCCAGCTGGATCAGCAGCTCCTTTCTGCTCCCGGACCCTCAGAGTGCCAGCTGGAGCCTGCCTGCAGATCCGATGTGCATCTCCTTGTAGGGGCCTCACAAAGGGGTGGATTCACTTGCCTGAGTCCCCCAGCTGGAACCTAGCAGGCCCAGGGCACCAGGCCTTGGTCAGGCATTCTGCACCCCTGGACAACTGGCATGCCAGGTGGAGGATACTCTAGTGGGGGCTTGTGGGGGTTCAGCAGCATCCCTGTCCTCTACCCACTGGCAGGGGAGCACTGGCACCCCCTGCTCCTCGCCCACTGTGGCAATCAGAGCTGCCTCCAGGCAACGGCAGGTGTCTCCTGCAAGGCACATCGTCCTCAGCCAAGGGCCACAGCCCCCGGTCTTGTCCCCAAGCCAGTTCTGAAGGGAGACTGCGACCATCAGCCTGGAGGACAGGTGAACCCCTGCCCTCAGGCTCCTGGGTGCTTCCCCAACTCTAGGCACCTGTGAATGTCTGGGGAGCCCTCTGGCCACTCCCCAAAGCTGCAAATCAAGATTGCTGGGGAGCCACCCCCCCCCCACAAGAGGTCTGCACACCAGGCCTTGAGTATCACAGAGGGTAGCACAGCATCGGGGGACGCGAGCTCCACCCTTCCCTGCTGCTGTAGGACCTGGGGACACTCCACATCCTGGTGGGTGACATGGAATGCTGACATCTACCTCATCTTACCAAACTCCACAGAATAAATACTCCATACACGGGGGCCCCTAGATTTTTATTATTATTATGGAAAGAAGGATCTTTTAAGTGAAAATTCTACCCTTTGCCTGCTACAGTCACTGTTAATGACTTGAAAGCACGACACCTACCAGCTCCCAACCCTATCAAAAGCATTTTTTTTTAAAAGGAAGAAATTGTTATAAAAATAAAATGGGTTGGTCAGCAGTTCAGGAATTCTCCTTTCCATCACCGATTCTGCTGAGCTCGGGAGAGTGAGGGGAGGGGAGGATGTCCTCCAACACCCTCTCAGCACCCTCTCTGTCCCCCAGGCTGTGCCCCCGACTGCAGGCTACCACTAAGGTACTAGTGACTCAGTGAGCCACACCAGAAGCGGTAACAGCCAACGCATGGATGCCATTTGCTATTTCATACCAAGAGCCGTGATATATATGCACCTAACATATATTACCAAGCTTCGTCAACAAGAATCCTGTGAAGCAGGTAATGCAGTCTCCTCGTTCCACAAATGTGGCTCAGACAGGATAAGCAACTTGCCGAAGGTCACACAGATGCCAAGTGGCAGAGCCGGGATTCAGTCTCAGGCAGCCTGGCCCTCCACTCCACCCCTAAGCACTACTCTAGGCCGCTTCTCATGAAGGAGGCTACTTTCTGGGTGGTGACAACTTCACCCCAACACTGAGAAATGAGTCTTCCCCCAGAACAGAAACTGCACCGGACCCCCATCATCCCCCAGGAGGTAGCAGCCCCCGACAGCGGGAGTCACTGACTCTTTCTTCTGGAATGTTCACAGCCCTGTCCTTGGCCCAGGAATGAGTCAAAGGTTATTTAAAAATCACCCTCAGGCCACACATTGCCCCCTGAGTGCCTGCCCTGCAAGCCAAGTATGAAGCAGCCATTCAGGGACCTGCATCAGCCAACACATAGCTTCCAAATAAAGGAACAGTAAGGGGGCTGGAAATATAGCTCGGCAGCACAGCACCTGCCTGGCAAGCACAAGGTCCTGAGTGCGATCCCTGGTACAAAAAAAAAAAGAAGGAACAGCACGGGAGCATCCTCTCAGCCTAGAAGTACAGGTGGTGGGATTTTCAGGAGGCAAAATAGACTCAAAACAGAAATCCTGCTAGGCAAGCTACATGAGGGCCCTGTGCTTTCTTTGGTACAGAGGTAATGTTAAATGGAGCTTTCAGGCTTGAATGACTTGGAAGAAAGGAGCCAGGGTATGGCGTGGAGATGAGATGCCCCTTAGGCTGACATCAGGGCCACAGAGCCCCACAATCCCTGCCCAGCAGGCCCCGACCGACAGCTCACTCAGCTCACACCCTGAGCTGGTGAGTCCCTGGCCCTGGCTCTGAGACATCACAGTCTGTCGCCATGGCAGTACTTAGGATGCCACAGCCTGGCACTGCAGACCTGCAGCCAGAAGAAAGGGGGGAGGCAGAGGGAAGAATCCTGCCCCCTGCCTGAGTGGTGCTCCTAGCTGTCTGCACATCAGGGCTGCAAGAATCCCGAAAGGCAGCGGAACAGCAGATGGATTTCCCATCTGGCTGACTTGCACCTTGCACAAATACAGGAAAGAACTGCTTTCAAATGCCGACTGCCTTCGGGCCACAAATGTGACACTCAGCAAATGCTCCCCAGAGCCCCCAAGTCCCTACTGCTCCTACCGCCATGCACACAGAGCAGTAACTGGCTTCCCCATCAGTGAGTCATGTGTATGAATAAGAGGGAGAGCCAGGTTGTCACACCCTCCGTTCAGAGGTGGCACACAGACGTGGGCCCCAAAAGTCGCGAAATTCCATCCAGGTCCACCGGGTCTACAAATGCCAGAATGGGCAGGCAGGACGTTGATCGTCCTGTCTCGTCAATGTGGAACCACTGAGAAAAGCCACCTTGAACGCTACAGTCTTTGCTGACCTTGACCCAGCGAAGGCAGCTGTCTGCCCTCCCCAGACGGCTGAGAGGAGGGCTCGGCAGCGCTTCCCAGGCAGACAGCCACAAGGCCAGATGCCCGAGACACAGGCTGACAGGGACAATCCACCAGCAACAAGCCTTACAGACTGGCGGCTGGCAAGGTGCCCACACGTCCACACATCCTGCTTGGAGAGATGTACGGAAACTGCAACCTGCAGGCCTCGAAGTCATCTTTCGGATGAGGCTGTCAGGGCCCAGGTCTCATCTCCAACCTCCAATCTGGATGGAAGGAACAGGCTCCAGCTGGTTTAAAGCCATTTCAGAAGCCTGCTGCCTCCAGAGACTCCCCTGGATGCAGTCATTCGGATGGCCGATGCCAGCTGCACCAGGAGCCTTCACGTCTTCTCCCGTCTCCCTCTGCACCTGACAACCTGGGAGCCAAGTGTTCCCAACACTTCTGTGTTACAGAAGGGGAAACTGAGGCTTGAGTGCAAAGAAACCTTCAAGGTCCCCAAAACAGTCAGGGGCAAAGCTGGGATCAAATTGAGGGATCAATCCAAACACTGAACTGACATCTTGTGTTTTTTACATACATTCGTGCATTCGAGATATGCGCCATCCCTGCCTCATCCCCGGGGCCCCCCAGGACCCCACCTAAGCAGTAACTTACTCAAGGGACACCATAGGCCTGGGCCTCTTGCCGTACACAGGGCCTGACTGGTCTCGAACACCACCCAGACAAAACCACACTGAACGGGCATCCCTCACTTCTTCCACTCAACGTGAAGGCTGAGCTTTACCCACACCGAGAAAGTCATTTCTTTTTCATTGCCAGGAGTAGTTCTACAGCATATGAATGCACCACAATTTCTTCATCCGACCACCTTGCCATCGCCCTCCATTGTTAAAGAAGCTGGGAGCTCATGCTTGTGATTTAGAGAAGTCTGCAATGGGAGAGTGCAGTGCACCAGAGAGAGAGAGCAGGATGCAGGATGGCTTCCTCACCAAATGGAGAAGGAGAGATCTGGCCGGAGGAATTGGCCAGAAATAGACTCCAGATCATCTCCCTGCAGAAACAGGGCTCGCCACGGCCAAGCCTACCCGCTCCTTGGAAGGCCTGCAGGAAGGGACGGGGCCGGGGGTCAGCGCCATCACCTAAACAGCGAGGTTCACAGTCCCAACCCTCACTCCGGCCCCACCAGGACCTGTATCCCTCAGGTCCCCACTCCCAGGCACAGCCTGAAAAGCAGATTTCCATCTGCCTTTCAGCCAACTGAAAATGCAAGTGGAAACTTCCCCTTGGAGACAGGGGCCCACATAACCCTTGGCCGGGGACAGAGATTTAAAATTAAGACCTTATTGACTGGCAGATTCTTTATTTATACCTTCTCCCAAGAGCTTTCATTTTGGTGCCATGTTCCCGGAGGTAAGCAAACTAATCAGCGGCCTGCCAGCCCCTGGTCATTAAGACATTCCTGCTACTCCACGGCAGCAGAGGTGACCTCACCAGTTGCAGATTTCGCATCTGTAGCCCAGCTCCTTAGGAAAACGCAGGTAAACAGCTCCCTTCCTTAGTCTTTAAAATAACTGTTTCTGGTCTTTCCGACTTAACCGCCCCCCTCAACATTCCCGCTTTTGCAGGCATGCCCAAGCAGGTCTGTTTTGATAAGGGCCTTCATAAATCCTGAGCTTTGCAGGCCACTTTCTTGCCTTCTGAAAACTCACCCAGGCATAGCTCAATTAAAATTCACATGGGAAGGGCTGGCTTGGAGAAAAGCATTTCATTAACTAAAACAGGGCCAGCTGAAAAAAGGGCTCTTTCCCAAAACCTCAGATTAGAAAGTGGGAGGGTCCCAGATGCCAACTCAGGGAAAGGGACTCCACCCATTCTGCTTGTAACTTAGTCTGCCTTTGGTACATGGCTTTTGTAAAAGGAAAACAACAACAAAACCATTAAAGGGCCAAGACACCAGACTTTACAACTAAATGTTTGTCTGCAGAAAAAAAAACGGGAGACAGAGGAATAAGTTAAATCACAGGGATGCAACTGGCACAAGGAAATAAGACCTTGTGTCAACAAACGGCAATAAAACAGTGGGATGAAGATTCTTCTCCTAGAATAAAAGGAGCAATGGTCATGTCAAGCAGTTACAAAGTAAGGATGATGTTTAGATCTTGGTTCAAACAAAGCAGCTCTGAAAAGACAAGCAGGAAAACAACCTGCTCAGAAATATTCAGGGAAAAAAAGTGCAGGGAACATCTACAGACATTTCTTCTCATCATTATTCTGTAAGCAACATGGTATAACAACTACATACAGCATTTGCATTGTATTAGATATTTTAAGTAATCTAGAAATCATTTAAGATGCACAGGAGAATGTGCATGGGGTCCATGCAAATGCTACTGCATTTTATATAAAGAACAAGAGCCTCTGAGGATGAGTGAGCTGGAACCAATCCCCTGAAGATTCCAAGGGACAGCTGTGTTTTTCTCAAGAGTCCTTATCTTTGAGATATACCTAGTAATCTGTTTATTAATAAAATATTATGACATCTGCAATTGTATTAAAGTAAATGAGTGAAGGTGGGGAGCATAGGTTGGGATCAGAGATATAGAACAAGACTGCCTTTGCAGCCAACGAATGGGTGGAACCGTGGGAGTTAATTATACTGTACCATTATCTCTACTTTTGCATATTTGGGAAAAAGTCAAAGGTAGTTCCCCTGCTCTGAGGAACTTGCACCAGGCTCTGCTCCAAATAGGGAAGCACACAGCTCCTGGCCCATCCTGGAAGAGTCCCAGGGTTAAGGTCTTGCTTTATTCCCTGAGCTCAGTTTCAAAAATATCAGCGAAAAAGCTGAGCTTGCCCAGCTCAGGGAAGCAATCTTGGCCAAACTCTGTGCGCCTGAGACTGTTTCCTGTGTGGGGAGGGAGGAAGTCCCTTGTCAGGAGGAAGCCACACTGTACCGTGATGTTGCATCTTCAGGGCTATTCCTTCCTGGCTCTGGCTGAGGCGGGCCTGGGGGGCCAGGGTAAAACACTTTGAAGAGAGGGCCTGCTCACTGAGCAAGGCAGTGATGGGATCTGGACAACTGAGGAAGATTCTGCACCCAGCCAACTTCGGGCTGAGGCTGGAAGGGACAACAGTCCTTAAAGTGAGAGCTGAACAGGCATCTGAGATAGAGGACTTGCTGCAGTGCCTATTCAAGCCCAGCAGCCACTCTGTTCTCCTGTCATTTCCTGGCCCACCTGCTTTGAAGGTACAGGATTCACCAAGGCCCAAGGCAGAGATTCTCCTCCAAGGGCCAGGGCCCTGGACAATTCAGGGAAGCTAGACTTCTCAGAGCCCACAACCACAGCCACTGACATCCCGTGTTCACAACCTGCTTGCACGTGAATTACATCACCTCACTGAACCCTCACACCTGCTCCAGCTGGGGCCCATTTCCACTGCCCGCCCATTTCACAGATGAGAACACAAAAATCACGTGTCCTCCAGTGTACCACTAATAAGGAATTATGCCACTTGCATGCATTTATTCGGCACCCATTAATCACATGCTTGCTATATGTCAGGCACTTTTGCTTAGGCCAGGCCACCAGGTGGAAAGCAACTACAGCAGAATCTCAAGCCAGGATTTTCTGACTTTAGACCTGATGCTCTGACTTGCTGAGTCTACAGCCTCTAGGATTGGAGGGAACAGGGATGCAGGCACCCCAGAAAGTATGCAGGACCATCCACTGAAATGGAGGAAGAAAGATAAGGCACTACAGTTCTCACATCGGTCCTGTGCTTTTTTATTTCTACTTTTGCAGGAAGTTCTACGAGTAGCACCCCACCAGGAGAGTAACATATGCACAATTTAAAATTACATACATATTGGGCCAGGGATTTAGCTCAGTGGTGCCGCCGCCTGCCACGCAAGGACACGAGTTCAATCCCCAGTACCAAAAAAAAATTGCACACATATCATATGTATCATATGTAAGCGGCAAACGTGCATACATGCTACGGTACATGGGGCACATGAGACACTGCAGGCATCCTGCTGCTTCGGCGAGGGTGCCTTCTGGCTGTGAGCTGTAGTGTTAGGGACAGGGACTCAGGACCCCAAGTGCCCAGGCTCCAGGCTTGCCCGGCCACTTACAGACACAGGCCTCTCCGTCCAGAGCCTGACTTCAAGGGTCCGGGCACAACCCAGCAGATTCTAACACAAGGTCAGGATTAAGCGTCACCGGCTGTCAATACATTTTGCACATTTATTACTCCACCACTTTATAGAGCTAGAGAACCTTGGGAACCCATCCGAATGACACTGCTTTAAGGTTAAGAGGCTCAACTCTCCGTCAAATCTAAGGCCACCAAAAGGGCAGAGGGCCTTTCGTCTGCCAGCTAGAGTGACACGGTTCCATAGTGAAGAATGATTGGAGCAACTTTATCCCCACTTCCTGTGCCTCCCTGACAAGGCCCTGCTCAATTCTAGCCTGAATTTCACCTCTTCAGCTGCACCTGGCGACGTTATTTGTCCAAAGCAGGCTCATTAAGGCCTGTTCCTAACTCGACTCAGATGTCTCTGAATGTCCCACGTGTTCAGCGAACCTGGTCACTTAATGTGGAGCCCTATTTTTAGTAAGCACCAAAAAAAAAGTTACTGTATCACAGTACCTCATTTGTCCCTATCTGTTTAACAGGTTTTGTCCCATTTTGGCCTGGGGGCCAGGCAAGGGCAGGGACCACATCTCATTTATCTCCACACCCACAGGGCCTGACACAAAACCAGCATTCACTGTGTGCTGAAAGAATGGGTGGGGAGCAGGTGTTCCTACACTGCTGTGCAGCAGCATTAGGGAGCTGGCCACAGAAGGGTCTGCCAACTCCCATGGAAAGGACATAAGATGCAGTGGGCAGCAGTGTACAGGGGAGAGGTGCGTATGTGCCACATGCACACACATGGTGTGCACTCCCTTAGAGTGTGTGCATATGCACACATGTGTGAGTGTGTAGCATCTGTGGCTTTCATGGACTTCTCAAAGGGCTGAGACCTCAACAGTCTACGGACCACAGGAAGAGACTATGATCAGGAGGAGTCTGTTTGCCCTTCGGAAAGGACAGAGCTGGTGCCATATGCTTTAGCTTACCAGGAATCAAGAAAGGGATGCACCAGACCTGCTGTGGCAAACCCAAAGTGAGAACCCCTCAACATGTCTGTCTCCAGCACAGCACCTAGGTGACGTGGCACTTCTGGCGGTGACCAGGGGTTCCCAGGATCCACCTGTCTCTTCCAAGGTATTACAGGTTGGGAGGATTAGGAATTAAGAATTCATTGCATTCCAAGTGTGCACAGGGGAACTGAATCTGTGAGCTGTCTGCTGACGGCAGCCCATTTCCCTTTCCCATGGTGGGGCCAAAGCCAGCCAGGACCTCCACAGCTGTGTCCCTACTCTGTCACCATGTATGTAGCTGACCCTTCTGCTAGAAAAAAAAAAAAAAGTGTGCTTTTTGTGCATCCCTAGGCAAATAAATGTGAAAACCAAGATAGATGAAATAGATAATCTCTTAGAAAGATACAGGGTTACCCAAACTGACTCCAGTAGAAATAGAAAGTGTAACAGACACAGCAGAGAAAGCTATCAAGAAACAGCCCCCCAAGAAAGCATCAGAGCCCAATGGGTCCACTGGGGATTCGGTCACCACTTTAGAAACCAGTGACCTAAAGATGCATAACTTGTTCCTGAGCACAGAAAAGAAACCCAAAGCAGACTGCACACCAAAAAAGGACATTACAGACCAACATCACTCAAATGCTGCTGAAAAAAAAAATCACAAATATTGCATTATGAAACAGATGCCACTACCACAAGAAAATAACATGCAGTGACCAAGAGGAGTTTATAGCAAGAAGGTTTCAATATTAGGCAGCCTATTAATACAATCCAATACAGAAGCAGGTCTAAGAAGAAGAATGTTTTTAATAGCTTCTGATGGCAGCACAGTAGAGTCAGCCCCCAGGAGGAAAAGTGACATGGTGGGCTTTGAGAGGCTAATCTGAGATGTTCCCACTATGGGCCTGGTTCTACCTCTACATCACCTCTTTATGCTTCTGCAGGGTGGACCTCCCCCAGGGCCAACGCTGCCCTTCATCTGGCCACTGGGCATGGCCCCAGAGGACAGCATCCTGGTGATGCACGTGAGCTGTTAGCCCTAACTCTGGATACGACCTTGGCAAAAAAAGCCAAGGAAGGTTCCACCGACTGCCTCAAAAGCACAAGGTCCTGAG
Organism: Heterocephalus glaber; assembly: GCF_053883595.1. Lineage (NCBI taxonomy): Eukaryota > Metazoa > Chordata > Mammalia > Rodentia > Bathyergidae > Heterocephalus > Heterocephalus glaber. The sequence goes on along the minus strand of NW_028258410.1, from coordinate 17,624,648 downwards.
TTCGATCCCCAGTACCAAAACAAACAAAAAAATCCAAGGACAACATCCACAGTAACAAATCATGTTGACAGTATGGACCCTTGATACCATGGGACGAGAAGGACACTGTACTTTGTGTTCTTGCCAAAGACCCATAGCTATATTCCCATCATGAGAAAAATATCAAATAATCCCAAATGAAGGGCAGTCCTCAATATACCTAACTAGTACCCTTCAGAAATGTCAAGGACAAAAAAAAATTCTGTCTCTGAAAAAGTATGGACCCTAGCTAATAATAATGTGTCTGTCTTGGTTCATTAGTTATAACAAATGTATGGTACCAAACTAATGTAAGATGTTAATAATACAAGGAAATTGGGTACTGGTTGTATGAGAACTCTCTGTGTTATCTCCACAGAAGATACATCTGAAACTGCTCCAAAAAATAAAATTATAAAGAAAATATTCCTGGGCTTTCATCATGGTCATTAAGATACCCATCTGGTGGCTACCAGGCATCATTTGCCAAGAAAAACTATAAAAAGTACCTCCCACCAGACCTGGCTTTGGAAACGATTTCCCCGGAAATCCTCACCCTCCACCCCCACCCCTCAAATAAAAGCTGATTGTGAACCTGGGAGGGGTACAGGTATTAATTCCTTGCAAAACATGACTTTAATCTTAATGAACAGAAGAAAGACCACTGATGTTAGCCTGGATCGTTTGCAGATCCTTAATTGTATCTTTTCAAAGCAAAGGATGTTCTCCAGATTGCAATTCTAGAACATGGGTCTCTTTTGCTGGGTAATTATTTCCATCTCCAGGCAAAACACAAAATTGTTACTAATTGCCATCTCCAGGGATCCAAATGAAGGTGATGCTCAAAGTCAAAGCAGGCCCCTCGCGAAGATGACCAGGGAGGACACTCAGGAAAGGGAGGTTAAAACGTCTCCCTTCAGCTTCCTAACATAGCGTTCCGGGGAAACACTGAGCCACTATTCTCTCTGACAGGCTTCATGCGCCAGGCAGCCAGCACAAGCCCTTCCTCCGAACCACTGCCCATGCAGGCAAGCCCGGAGGCATCTGGAAATGACAGCAGCCTCGGCCCTGAGCCTGCTCCAGGCAGCTGCTGGGCTGTCAAAATCAGGAAGCCTGGTTGGGGTTTTCGTTTTTCCAAGACAACCTGCTAACTAGAAAAATACAGAGAGGCTGGGCACAGGACCTCCCCCGCCTCCCTCTAACCAATGCTCGGTTAAACACGAGAAATGACACGGGGGCACTGGGCCCAGCCCGGGAAGTCCCCAGCACCCGGGGCCAGAGGGCAGCTGAAAACACACACTGGCTCTCTACAACCGCCCCATCCATGACGAGGATGTGAGTCGATCCCTTAGCAAAGCTCACTCGGTCCCCTTGGGGCTGAGTGGTGAACGCAGCAGCAGAACCCAGAGAGGAAATGGGCCGGCCTCGTCACACCGCCCGAGCAGGAGACTCAAGCAGCCTCTTCCTCGGTTTGTTTCAGCGAAGTCCCCCGAACACCACACTCACGGGGTGTAGGGGCAGCTGTGTCACTAAGGGGCCGGAGGCAAGGAGCTCATCCACACCCTTTGTGCATCCACCCTCTCCGCCGACCCACTCTTTGCTCGCCTCGCCTCCTCCCTCCAAAGGCAGGCACAGTAATCACTTCCACTGCCTCTGAAGGCCACTCCAGGCGGGGGGCCGCAGGGCCGGGACCTCCCTCTTTAGAAGTCACAGGTAACTGGAAACTGATCCCAAAGCGGCAAGAGGGGCCTAGCGCCCCCGGCCCCGCCTCGGTAGGGGCACCCCGTCCCCTCTCCAGGCCCCGGAAAGGGTGGCCCGGTGGCCTGGGGACCGCTGAGGGGCCCTGCGCCCCCGCCCACCGACCTTCGAAAGGGTTCACATAGTCATAGTCGAAGAGGATGGAGAAGTCGAACTCGTCCTGGGGGCTGCCCGCGGGCTCGTGGCCCGGGGCGTTCCGGCCGTCGGGGTCGCACTTGGGCTCCGGGGCGTCCATGGCGCGCGAGGAGGCGGGAGGGCTGGGGCCGAGGACCGGCGTGGCTTGCTCCGCGGGCCTCCCTCGGGGTGCCGAAAGGACTCCGGGCGGGGAGGAAGCCGAGGGGCCGGGTCACGTTCCCCGTGGGGACGCACGCCGGGCCCGGGATGGCGCGCCTGGCGCAGCGGGTCCTGACGCGCCCGGAGCTGAGCGGTGGCGGCGGCGGCGGCGGCGCGAGCTTCCTGCTCCGGGAGGCACCTGTTGCAGCCCTCGCAGGGGGCGGGGAGGCGGGGACAGGGCGGCCGGGCCGGCGGGGGCGGGGCGGCACCGGGCGGAGGGGGAGGCGCGGCCGGGCTGCCCGAGCCCCGAGGGAGGGAGGAGCCCGCGCCGCGCCGGCCCTGCTGTCCCCGCAGGCCGAGCGCTTGGGGGCCGCTGCCTCCCACCTGCCTGAGGGTGGTCCCGGGCCGCCCTGCCTGAACCTGAAAGCTGCTGCCACTTGTAGTTTTGCCCTAAGGGAGCGCACACTGATCGCTTCCTTTCCTCCGGGGCGGGGGTACTCCCTCTTTTGCAGTCTCCTGTCTCCAGGGGCTTTGGTACACAGCTGTGGCAGGCTTTGCATGCTCCTCACTGCACGCCTTGAACTCAGTTTCCCAGGGTGGGAGAAAGAATCGCAGATGCTCTGAAAGCAGCAGTCCCTAGCCACCTACTGTGTGCCAGGTGCTGGGACCCCGGCGAGAACAAGCCGCTGTTGCCCTGGGAACAAACACAAAGATCAACACCCCTTCACCTGGATGCCAGGAGAGGACTCACCAGGGGGCTGGGGAGCCTTCAGTCCTTGGAGGTCGGGAGGGCCTCTTTGTGGATGAACTTAAGGAGCCTGCTTGATGAAGGCCTGGGCTTCAGTTCCCTCAGAACGAACTGAAGGAAGAGCAGGAACTGGAAGGTTTGCCCATGGGAGCTGGCAGATGACAGGTGTATCTGATTCCCAGGCCCCCCGGGGAGCTTCTGATTCCACAAGTCTGGATTAAAAGCTCGGGAATGTGTGTTTTTAATCCAGCAACCAAGGTGAATGCTACAGAGGTATGACTGGCAAACCCTGTGCCACCCACGATAAAACTCTTCTGGGGGAGTCCTCTCAACTTCAGATTTCTGAGGCTGGGAAATATAGGAGGTAGAAACAGAATGGAGTATCGGCCCCAGCCCTCACAGTACGTTAGAATAACCTGGGCTCTGTGTGTGTGTAGTGGTACTGAGGACTGAACCCAAGGCCGTCATCCTCAGCCTTTTTTTTTTTTGAGACAGGATCTCCCTAGGTTGACCAGGATGAGCTCAGACTTGTAATCCACCTGTCTCAGCCTCCCAGAGTGCTAGGATTACAGGTGTATGCCACTATGCTCGGCTCATCTGGGACATATTTAAATGCCAGGGGCCTGCGCTACAATCTAAACCCACTGAGCTAGAATGTCAAAGACTTTCTTAAAAAAACTTCAGATGAATGTAAAGTGTGGCCAGTGTTGAAGAGCAGAATATTCTCTGAGAGAGGTCCTCAGATCCCCAAGAGAACCATGCCTTGGTGTCAGTGCCTAGACCCCTGCCCCGTGTGCCAGGAAGGAGGAGGATGTGAACTCTTCAGAAGGAGACAGCTCTGTGCCACTGAGGGGACTTGTGCAAAGCTACCCAGCATCATTCTGTCTACACATGTTCACTGTTCATTTGCCAGCTACCTGGCACTGCTACAGACATTGGGAATACAGCCATGGCAAGAGCCATCTCTACCTGGATCATGCTTATAACCTGGAAACCAAAAAACACAGGTGTGAATGGGATTTCCAATTGCACTTACAGGAGCAGGGCTTAGCTATGCCATTCAACAGAATCAACTGGAGAGCTGTCACCACATTTAAGTACTCGGGCCCCACCAGACACCAGTCTAACCAGAATGTCTGGCATCGCCATCGGTGTTTTGCAGAAGCTTGCCAGAAGCTTCCAATATAAGGCAGAAGTGACAACCACCAGTTTAGACTCCAAGCACATCGCAGGGGCCTGGAGCTGGCCCCATACACATTCCAGAGTCCTGCAAAGCACTTTCTGGTTCTCAGAGCATTAAGAACTCCCTTTCTTTTTTGCTAACCAGAAACACCCCTGTACTGTGTGTGCAACAAGCATCTTAGGAGATGACTGATAACTTTAGGTGGCAGAAGAGGGAATGGTGACTCCAGCTAAAATCCTGAAAGATAGAAGGAGATGGATTCTCTTGGGCCCTTATGACAGGGACCAAAAGTCCAGACACTGAAATTTGGTCGGAGGTAAAAAAGGGAACCAGCCTCCTCTGCTGCTGCAGAAAAGGAGAAGAGTCGTGGGTAATACCACCCCCAGCCTGTCCTCCGCTGGTCCCTGTCCTGTAAGTCCTTTCCTGGTGACTGTCTCTTGACTATCCCTATGCAGAATCATTCCTCTCTTCTAATAAGAGGACCCCAGTGGTGCCAGGACTCGAACTCAGGGCCTCGGTACATGTTAAGCACATATGTTACTACTGTGCTACACCCCACATCCCCTAGAAAGCTACTGTTAACATAATCTTGCTGGAACTGCAATACAGCTGTCCCACCATGGCCACCACCCCCAACAAAGAAGTAGGTAAAAGACCCAGGCTGGGCAGGTCAGAGTTTTACCTCCTCTAGCCTATGAGAGCCGCTAATGCAGCGACCAGGAGTGCCTCATTAGCAGTTGCCTGTGCAGTGGATGTGGGGATAGACGGCAGTTAGACGGAGTGGATATCTGGAAGGATAGACAGGGTACGACTCTGCTCGACTGGCTAAGAGCCTTCAATTTCTCTTGAAGGATCAACTGCTAGGACAAGAACCTAAATCCTTACCCTCTCAACCCTCCTTTGAGATACACAGTAAAGATAAGATCATGAAGGGATGGTCACTTCATAAGTGCTACAAGAACTTCAGCCTTAGGAAGAATTGTTTGCAACCTTTTATGGAAAACTCTAGCTGCCTCAGCTGTCCCTCTGACCAGTGGTACCTTCTCAGCGCTTCTAGGGTTTGCAGCTTGTGCTAAAGCAATCAGTGCCTTCAAGGGAAGGACTTCGGACCAGGGCCTGGCCCACGGCAGAACTGTTGGAGCCAAGGAGTGAGAGCACCTGTTGCCCTAGTGGCCAGGTTGAAGGGTGGGGCTTTGGGTTGAGGAAGGCATATTTTCACTTCCAAAATAAACACTGTGCTCTCAGGAGCCAAGGCCAGGAGCAGAACACATGGCTTTTACGCATCAAGAGACAGCGCAGGTAGGGATGGGAGGGGGACCTGACAGAGCCACCTCTGTCAACCTTCTCTCTGCCCTGTGGCTGACCCTGTGCAATGATCCTGGCCTTTACATTTGTCCCCAGTCTCTTCCGCAAAGTGTAGTGGGAAACTAATGAAGCCACTGAGAGTCTGAAACTTCTAGCAAATATTGGTACTGTTTGACCCTGACCCCGGAATTCAGTTCAGCTGGCCTACGTCCCAACACATAATTACAAACTGAGATAGTACCAGGAAAGGAAAGGAGGAAGTGTGACAAGGGGACCAGATGTAGACAGAGAATTTAGGGACAGCTTCACTAGAGAGGGAGTTTTAAGCTGGGACCAGAAGGTTGAGTAGAAGATATCCAGGGAATAGTGAGGGGAAGAACAGACAGATGGGAAAGTACAGTATGTGCAAAGGCCCTGGGGCAGGGAGAAATATGAAGTACTGGGGGCCTGATGGAAGACTTGGGTAGCAAGTGCTCAGACAGTAGCCTGGGGGAGACCTCCTACCCACAGCTCCACCCTCCTTTCCACCTTTTGGCATAAAGCTTATTTGAGCTGCAACCCGGAACTCTCTAGGAGAGCTGGACTCATATCCAGCTGCCAATCCAATGTCTCACCTGGGTATCCGAGAGGCACCTCAAAGTGGGTGTGTCTAACGCCAAATCCTTCTGTCCTCTGAGCCGCTCTCCGCCACCCCTCCCCAGCTCCCCTGCCACTCTCTCGTTCATCCAGTCCTCCACCAAAAGGCAAGGGGTGACCTGCGAGTCTCCTCCTTCTCCCACCCGAGTCCAAGCCCGCACCCACCCTCTCTCACTGGACAGCTGCAGCAGCCCTTCCTGCACCTGCTGCCTCCATTCCCCCAGACACGGAGCTCAGGTCCCAGAAGGACCCTTAAACACGTACATCCGGTGAAGCCTCCAGTGGCTTCCTGTCACACTTAAATCCAAAGGCCAAGGCCATGCTTCCAGGCCCCATGTCAGCTGTCCCCACCCCGGCCCTCTTTGCTGTTGTGTCCTGACATCTGGTCCTCCTCACACTCCCTCTGCTACCCCGATCACCCTCCTGCTCCTGGAAACACCCAGCAGGGCCCTACCACAGCCAGGGCCTCTTGTCACCTCTGACACGGCCCTTGTCATACGTATTTCTCAGCTCAAATGCCACCTCCTCAAAAAGACCCTCCCTGCCTTTCCCCATAGAAATGACAACGCCTGGCAGCTTCTGTGGCCTGTCCCTGCTTTATGTCTTGATGACCTTTATCCCTACAGTATCTTTTATTCTTATGGATTTTGGGCCATCTACTTCTTGTCTTTTGCTTGAACCTGAATGTAAGTCCCATGAGCACAGGGGGATTTGTCTGGGGTTTGTTTTTTTCTCTCTATCTCCTCTAAGTTGGCCAGAATCAGCAAATAAAAATGGAAGACACACCCAGCTAACTCTGAATTTTAGAAATGAGTGCTTTTTTAGTATGAGTATGTTCCAAATATATGGGGCATATTTAAGCTAAAAAATTACCCACTGTTTATCAGAAATTAAAATTTAATTGGGTGTGTATTTTTCTGGCCTTTTTTTTTTTTGGCTGCATCCCCAGATCCTCACATAGTACTGAGGATATGGTAGGGACTCACCAAAGCATAGCTGAGAAAAGAACAGAAGGATGGGTCTCCGTACAACGTCCCCCCAAAAGACCAGCCAGGGTGAATCCATCATAAGAAGAAGCCTGCGTTGCCCAGTTTAACGAACTGGACACCGGTGGTGTGAAAATCGGCATGTTTAGCACTCTTGTGCTACTGCTTCTGACCCGACTACAATACCTTCAAACATTTTTGCATAAGCAACATTGCATCTGACTCAACGGCTTCAGGGAAATTCTGCCTGCATATTATTTTTAAAGGACAATAAAAAGAACTATTGTCTGTACAGGAAAATATCCTGCTCCAGAAGATAGGTTCTTACAGCATGATAACAGACTTGCATCTCCCAGGCTGGCCTCCCACCGACATGAAGACGTAAGTGCTTGGCCTGGCCTGCAGTGACCTTGTGGTGATCAGGATATGGCACTGCCATCTTTAATTTAATACTTTTGGAAAAGGGCTGCACGTTTTCCTTTCATATGACACCCACCCTGGAAATGATGCGGCTAGCCCGCATCGCAGTATTTAATGGACAAGTCGTGTATTTATAACGGGAACCCCACATCCTGATACCCCCCCCACTATAATCAAACACTGCTGTAAAAAGCAGCCAATGAAAGTTTTAAGCCTAATCCAAAAAGTAGCATCATTCTTTACCAGGATCCAGCAGCAATCTCTCCCCAGCTTAAGCATACCCTGGGGTTCATTATCAATCCAGATGTTAATAGAATGATCCACGGACTGATAAATTTGACTTCTATGGGCTGGAACTAGGTAAGACTAAGGAAAGGCACCGTTCAAGAGGTGACAAAAAAATCTCAGAGATCAAATAAGATGTATTTTTAAGCAATGCTTTAAAAAACCAAAATAAACACAAAAAGAATTCCTGATGAACAAACTTTTGAAATTCTAATAAAGACAAAATCAGAAACAGCACTGTAGCTGGCCGTGGTGGGCAGTGCACACCTGTGATCCCGACACTCGAGACAGGAGGGTCACAAGTTGGAGCTCAGCCCGGGCAACTCAGAAACTTATCAAGACTCTGCCTCAAAATTTAAAAACAAATTTTTCTAAAGAGGACAGGGATATGGCTCAGTGCACAGGACCTGGGTTCAGTCTTCAGTACCGCAAAACAAATGAGCAAAAGCAACACTGCGCTAAGTCGTACTGGAACCCAAGGCCAAAGGGAAAGTGAGTTACACCAATCTTGTCTTTATCTGCAATTATTATGATTTTTTAAAATTTATCATGGTTTTATGGCATTCATTTCTATTTTTTAAATATCACATTAAAAGGTAACTCACCTCAGTCCCTGGTTCTTTGCTGTCCCTTTATATCCTGTTCCCTTGAACGCCTTGCTCCTCACCCAACATGAGCTCCTCAACCAGACAGTTTCAAGCCTCACTTTGCCTCCAAATTGCTGGCCCCTGCATGGCCATTAATGCCTGGGCAGGACTTCTCTGCAGCGAGAAAACCATTGCCCAGGAAGGGTGAGTGACTCGAGGCAGCGCTGCCAGAGAAGCTGCCCCTTCCTGGCCCACTGTGTCCCGAGGCCCCACCTGGGCACCATGCTCCTGGGCAAGAACATGAGGCTCTGGTCCCAGCTTCCTGGTTCCTCCCTACCTGCTCCCTGCACGCCTGACCAGTCCTGGCCTGCTTCTTGTTTCACAGTGTCCCGAAACACCTCTCCTGACCCTTGACTGACGTGCCAGAGCGATGTGGCCTTCCCTCCACCAGGGCGGCGCCAGCTTCCGCCCAGGCAGCACTAACGTGGGTTGTGAGTTGGCAGACAGCACGAGTTGGTCGCTGCCCACCCCCACAGCCACTTCTCGACCACCTACCTGTTGCCCTCAGCCCACGGCCATCCCGCGGGCACCCAGACTTTCTTCCTTTATGACGTGACCCCAGGACTGTGTTTCTCCTCTCCGTCTCCCCCGCCATATTCTTTTCTCAGACTTAACATATGCGTCGACCTGATCATATTAGAAGTCAAGCACTGATAAGGACTGGGAGCTGACTCCAGAAACCAGGGCGCTGTCCTCTCCTCCCCAAACTAGACTTCACCCTGATTTTCAGTTACTCAGCACGTGTGTGGCTTCCTATGGTTGTGTTTCTCTCAACTTCACAACAGGATCTCCAGCTGCCTTTGAGAGGCAGAGACACCCATCTTCGCCATCTTGGATTTTCTCCACATCTCCCGCAAGTGCTCTGCGAACCCCTCTGGGCTGACTGGCCAGGGTTGAATCCTGTTGTCCAGAGCCCACGTGAAGGCCCTTGGGGTTCAGTAGAAAATGGCTTTATTCCCTTCAGGAGGAACTCTTGAAGGTTATTTGGTGGAAGGAATGTAATAACTTGAATTTAAAATGACAAAACAATACTTTAAAATGGCAGTTAACATGAGCAAACTCTTGGGCTACTCAAGAACTTCACAGACAGGGTGTTCCTCATTAGGACCTAAACACCCTACCCATGTGTAAGGATTACTAGTACCCCACTTTTCTGCTAAGAAAACTAAGGCACAGGGCAGGTAGTGATGTCACTTAGAAAGCCACATGCCACCATGGGAATGGCTTTGTCCCACACGAATCTGATACTCATTACTGAGTCACACTCTTCCTGGGTTATAAGCTGAGGGTAGATTTGCCAAGGGACATTTTTGGACCAAGATGAAATGCTAAATGACTCCTATTGAAGGCAGAGGATGGGAGGGAAGTGGTGTAGAAACTCTAGGCTGGGCTGGGAGGAACGCACGTCTGAGGTGGGTCACACATTCACAGAAGAAATGGCTTCTACCTTAGGTGCCAAAGACAGGGGATCCCTGTGGAATGCCAGCGCTGTGGGGCTTTGAGAACCCCAAAGGAACCAGCTGCATAGACCAACAGGCCCCACTTCTGATGACTTCTCCTGCCTCACACTGGCTCCAGCCCCCTCGTAGCCTCTCACCTGCTTCCCAGCATGCACTCCTACCTGGTTCCTTGAGATCAATATGGTTCTTTGAAAAGAAGGAGACCTGCTGCTGGAAAATCCCCCAGTGGCTCCCCAGGACCCTGACAGTGAACTTCAGACTCCTTACAATGTCCCTGCCCTGGCTGGTTCACCTCCCATCACGGTCCCCTCTGTCCTTTCTGTGCCAGCCATGCTGGGCTTCTAGCTGTCCTCTGGGACCTGTGAGCATGGCGCCTTCCGCCTAGAATGCTTTTCCACCCTGAGACATTCACAGGCAGGATTCTCACCCTTCAGGAGAGAGGATCACCCAAGCCAGGCATGATAGTGCACACCTGTAATCCCAGCACTGTGGGAAGCTGAACCAGGAGGATCTCAAGTTCAAGCCCAGCCAAGGCAACTTACCACTTTGGTGAATTACTGTCTCAAAATAAATAATAAAAAGGGCTGGGGATATATATAGCTCAGTGTGAAGGCCCTGAGTTTAACTCCCAGTGCCACACACACACACACCCATATACACACATTTCCTTAAAGAGGAGGGTCCTCTGAGTGAATTAGTAATCTTACTGTTGTTTGAAATTTTCTCCTCTCCCCACCAAAAGCACATACTGTATTCAAGCCCTAACCCCAGCTATCCGTGCATGAGATCGTTCTGGAAAACAAGGCTTCTGCAGATGTGACCTAGGCAGGATGAGGTCACCTGCAATGAAAGGGTCTAAGCCCATGCCTGGTGGCCTTAGAAAAAGAGCGGACACAAGCATACAAGGGAGAAGCCATGGAACCACAGAGGCAGAGTTTGGCGGGATGTGGCTACAGCCGCAGAATGCCCAGGATTTCCAGAACCGCTGGAAGCCGGAGGAGCCAACGAGAGCCATTCCCTAGAGCCGTGGGCGAGAACACAGCCCTGCCGACACCTGGACTTCAGGCTCTGACTTCCAGGACTGTGTTAACATGTTTCTGTTGTTTTAAGCTGCCTGGTTTGTGGTAATGTGTTACAGCAGCCACAGGAAACCAGTACACCCACCCACAACACACACACACACACACACACACACATACACACACACGCACCCTAAGTCACTCACAAGCCCATTCTCCTATTTTAGGACTATTTGAAATCCTCTTGGATATTTCCTAGCTCACCTTCCCCAAGAGGACAAACCCCTCATCTGTCTGCTTCAATGCTCGATTCCTAGTGTCTTGGACAGTAAGTGGTCCATGGCAGATGCTCTGAATATTACTCTGGATAATCTTACTCTTGCTCTTACGTATGGGGAAACTGAGACACGGGACAGTAAAGTGATTTGCACAAGGTCATGCAGCCAGCAAGTGGCAGAGGCAGGATTTGAACCTCTGACTCAGAGCTCAAGCTGGTGACCTCTGGGGAGTAGAAATGTCACCAGAACCCACTGGAGACTGACAGGAACAGGAGACCCGTCGCTGCCCTCAGGGGCTTCCAACCACACTGAGGAAAGACCCTCGCAAAGGTAGCTGGAGGAGCATCCACACACCGTGGTCCCCAGGAGAGGGGAGGATGGGCGGACTGCCTGGAGGAGGGGCTGCTGGGGGAGTCAGGGCAGGACTCCCAGAGCACAGAAAGTGGCCCTGGCTTTGGAGCCTTGTCACTGGCTGGCTGAGAACTTGCCTCCCTCTAACGGAAGCAAAAACATTGTGGTTCCATGTCCCCAAGACTAGGTCCCTTCCCTGACACAGGATCAGCAGCTGCCTCGGTTTTCTCATCTCTAAGGCTCTCTGTGTCCTCTCCTTTCCTTCCAGGATGTGTCCGAGAACCATAGGAAAGAGCCCAGAGCAAGGCCTGGCCCCACCTCAGTTGCCTCATCTGCCCAGTGCCATTTAGAAAGCAGGGCAATGTTACTGACAGCGCAGCCACCAGCACCTACGCCCGTTCAAATTAAGGCTCCACTGCTTCCTCGCTGGGTGACACTCGGCCAGTTCCTGCCCTCTCTGTGCCTCCTTCCCTTTCTCCCTGAAGGGGACAACAATTATAGCACCTATTGTACACAGCTGCCAGAGGGTTAGAAGACTTAAGACCTGTAAAGCACTCAGCCCTGGGGCCGCCTCTGAGTCAGTGCTAGCTGTGTGTTTGTTCCCATCATGGAGGCCAGGTGAAGGCTTTCTTTCAGGGTGCCAGGCCCTGAGCTTCTAATTTGCTGTATGACTCTGGGTAAAGCCACTCTCACTGTCCTCAACTGTGCAGCAGTACTAACACTGAGTGCACAGGGCCTCATGTTCAGCATGGAGCTAGGCGTTCCGTGTGCGTGAGTTCATAGGACACCCGACAGCCCTATGAAGCCAACTCTATCATTATTCCTTTTTGCAAATGAGGAAATTTGAGGCTTCCCAAGCCATGATCTTAACCCAATCTGAGTCATTATGAAGTTCCAGTAAGTGAAAAAAATACCTTGAGAGACGCAAAGTACTGTATCCAGTCAAAGAGTTCTTGTGAAATACAGTTTCTACTCGCCATCAGTTGTTTTACGTCTTTAGTAGAACAGGAATGGCAGTGTACATGCATGGAGCCATGGCTGGGTGAGCAAGACGTTGTTCCAAGTGCTCACTAAAGCTTGCCACAACCTTGAGGGAAGCGTTTTTATCGGCTCCATTTTACAGATGAGGAAACTGAGGCACAGAGAGGTTAAGTCACTTGCCCAAGATCACACAGTTGTGACATGGCCAAGCAGAAGTTCTAATCCCAGCAGAAGTCAGGGAACTTGGGCCTGGGCGTGAACAGAGCTCACCCTGGGCTTGTTTATTCCTGAAATACTTTCCACCATCTCACTGCAGATAAAACTGAGATCTCTAGTTTTCTCCAGGGCCTCAGCCCAAAGCTGCACAGCAGGTTCCATATTTTTTGCCATGCAAACGCTTCTGCCCCCTGTTCAGTGACCTCACCCATCTGCATACAAACCATAGGTCCCAACTCCGAAGACGCTGGTGTTGGGATGGAGAGGGCCATTAGCCTTTGCCTCTCCAGCCCCCTGAGCAGGGCAAGTGGATGCATCTGCATCGGCCTGTTTCCAGCCAGCTGCCTTTGATGCTGGGGATGGCACTGCGTGGCCAGTTGCCTTGGCATGCAAATGTGGTTTGCCGGGAACAGTCTGGTGTCCTTGTGCACTTGCTGGCATACACACACCCACAATCCCTGCACACTCGAACGTGGCCTGGAGAAGGAACCAACACACATGCACCCAAAATGCACATCCTTGGAAACATCACAGAGGAGCGAGTTCATAAACCTGAGCGGAGATCAGCAGCCCCACAAGATCGGAGGATTGCTTAGATCTCACAGGAAAACAGAAGCTGGGTTCTCTCCTAAGTTCCCGCTGTCTCCCTCCCTCCTTTCTTCCCTCTCTCTTCCCAAACAGAGCTAAATTTGGCCTTAGTCTGTCCTCCCACCCCCACCGTCAGAACATCAGATGCTCAGTTTCGGTTCATAGGCAGTAAAAACCATTTCGAGTCCTTAATATGTGTCGCCTGTCTGAGAGCATCCTTTACAGATGATGCAATATTCGTGAGTTTTTTCTTGCCATGATGTCACTGTGTCTCAGCGGCTTGACCACTAGCAGAGGACAGGATAAACTGGTACCAGTTAAAACATCCAAAGTGCGGGCAGGGCCTTACTCTCAAAAGCTCAACTCAGCTAAAAATATGCCACTGAGGTCCGCTGTGGCAAAGCACACCATTTACCTAACCCAAGGCATTTGGCCGCAATCTGGTTTTCAACAAAAAGCCCCTCAGGTTTATTTACTGAAATTGTCATTTCTTCTCCACTCCCCCCAACCCCAGAACTTTAATCAGCCAGGCAGAGCACAAAACCTACATTCAACTCTCTGATTTTATGACACGAGGCTAACTCCTCCTACACGAATTTACTTCACTTAACTCTTGCCGGCCTCCCACTAGGTAGCGCCCCCACCCCTTTCTTGCAGGGCTCGCTTCTGAACAGAGACACGACCCTGCCATTGCCCTGTGCACTTTGGAAACGGCTTCCTAATTGCCCAGCCAAAACCCCTGCGCCATCCCGACCACATGGTTTCTTTTTCCTAGTGAAGTCTCAGACGTTAACCCGCTCCGGTGAGATCCAAGTGGTCTAACAGGACGATTCCCGGGTGAAATCCATGAGGAAGGGGAAGAAGCTGGAGCGCAGAGTGTAACGGGGTGTCAGCCCAAACTGCGGGTACACTGCACCTTAAAGGGGGGCAGAAGACTTTACCCACCGGGCGCATCAAAAGGGGGGTGAAAACAGAGCATCCGCTGCCCTAGTCATTAGAAAGCAAAAGTCTTCCGTGCTATATTTACTACATTGTAAAACGCCAAGCCCGTTCTCTGGAGAAACGGGGGGCTAACTTAATAAGAATAATCAATAACAATAACGAGGATGACGAGGGCGGTGCGACCGAATGGATTTGCTGTCAAAAATGTCAAAAGCCGAGCGCCGAAAAGGTTAAGCAGCCAGCGGTTAGTAGCGCGAGTCCCTGCCGGTGTCCGGAGGAGGGAGAATCCTCCCACAGGCTGCCCAGGGAATCCCGCCGGGCGCCTCCCTGCCCCGCGCGAAGGCGGCCCAGGCTGGCGCCCCCACCTTTCCCTCCGCGGTCGGGGCGTGGGCGCCCCCTGGCCACCCTACCTGCGTGCCCTGGGCAAGCGGGGTCCCCGGGGCCTCGGCGCCGGCCTCTCCCGGGAGCTGGAAGCGCTGTCCCGGCGGGGAGCAGAAGGCAGGGGCTGGGGGCGCGGAGGGAGAGGCGGGCGCGGCGGGCGCGGTTACCTGGGTCCACAGACCCCATGACGCGGAGCGGGTGGCAGTGCCCCAGCGGGAACGCAGCCTCCCTCTGCATCTGGAGGGCGCGGGGCTGGGCGCGCGGCAGGGACGGGGTCCGTGTGGACGGAGCGGCCGCCGAGGGGCGCCGTCCTCTGCAGCCAGCCTGGAGCGGCCCCGGCTGCGCGCCTGCCTCGGGTTCCCGGCGCGGCCAGTCGGCGGGGCTTCGCGCTCGGCGTACTCCAGAGGCAGCGCGACTTCCTTCCCCGCGCTCCGTGTTTATAGGCGTTCAATGCAGTAAAATAACGGGATTCCCTCACTGTTTCCTCCTGTTTATCCAGCGCCATGGAAACCACTGGATCCCGTCCATCTCCAAAACTGAGGGCTTTCCTGCAAACTTCACACTCAGGAATCCATGACGTCGCCTCCTCTGCGGCCAGCCAGCTCCGTGGCTCCTTCGGCGGCCAGCACAAGTCCCTGATTGTTCGGGAGAAAGTTGGGGAGAGGGAGCGGAGCGGGAGACCGCGGAAGGGGGGGGGGGGGCAGGGTGGCCCTGCACCAGCTCCAGGCTGCCTTGGGCAGCGATTGCTCAGCCACCGCCTTCCCTGCAGCAGCTTTTAATAAATCATGCCCGAGACTCCCGAGTTCCCCATTTTCCAAGCGGGCGCCCCTCGGAGAAAGCTGCCCGCGGTACAAAGCAACGGGCTGTTGAGGCCCAGTCCCTTCACGGCCTCCGGCTGCCCAGATGTTTGGGTGTTCAGGGATGGTGGGGAGGAGGAAGAGGAGGAGGAGGAGGAAGCAAAAGAAATAAATAATAGTGCCTGTGTCAACTATCCAACTTCAAGAATTTTTTTTTAAAGAGTTTATTTTTAGATTCATTTAGAAAATCCAAGGTTTCCAGGGAGGCTCAGAGGTTCCAGCAGAAACGAAATGGCCAAAGAGACGCCGAAACCAGGCAACCATGTGTTTACGCTGCTCTCGATAAACAGGAAAATAAAGGGAAGAGATGGTGAATTCTGCAGGCTCCAGAAGACCCGTGGGGTGCCACGCGTGGCTCCCATCAATGGGCCACAGACCCTGGAAGGCCAGGGCGGTGGGGGCCACACAGCTGGCAAGGCACCGTGGCTGGGCTGTGACAGGATCCGCCTGTTCACCAGCACGCAGGGTGGGCAATTCTAGGCCCATGGATAAAGCCAGCTTTGAAAATGTGCATTTCAGATACTGTTGTGAGCTGTAATAAAACTGTGGGTAGCAACCACGGCTGGTGACTCACCACCGCCCCCCTCACAGGGAGACTTGAACTTCGGGAGGCACTGAGAGGCACTTGGCTCGCTCCACGGGACCACTCTGTTTTCCACGCTTAGCCCACAATGGCCTCACCGGGCCACCCTCACACAGACCCACTGTGGCCCACCGAGGCCCACCAGAACTGGGCCTGAGGAAGGCTCCCCGCCCCCACCCCGGGGACTCCCTTCCAAGTGTGCCTCAGCCACGGTGGCCTCCAGGAGTAGGACATGAATAACACTGCTCCCTGGATGGCAGCCATTATCTGTTCGCCTATTGTGTGCCAAGGAATGAAAGAAAGTCCGGTTGCCTCTCCTGCAGACAGCCTGAAAGTAGAGGGAAACTGAGGCCCACAGTGAGCGGGAGGTTTGCCGATTGGTTTAGCTGGCAAATGTGGACATGCAGCCTGCAAGGGGGTGGAGAGAATTCTCAGTGGAGCTAATGAGAAAGCCCCAGCCCCTGAGGCCCCTGGACCCAAAGCAAGAAGAGGGTGACAGGGTACCCTGGGATTCTGAGGGTTCCCACATGTAGGACTGTGAGCCTTAAACTGAACAAGTATGTTGGGACAAGATGATCATCCTGGATATGAATGAAATGCAACTTTCTTTTGCCACTATCCATGCATGACTTCCAAAGACAGTTCGCTTAGCCATAATACAAGTACCAACCCCTAACCCCGCACCTACTATGTGCCAGGTCCTAGGCTAGGCCACTTCTGAATTCCTGCCCATGCCCCCCTTGTGAAGTAATACTCTGAGTCTGGTGGGTTAGCCCTGTGTTGAATTACGGTTGCCACTGGCCACACATAGTGATTTACATTTAAAGTAAGTAACTATTAAACAAAACATAAAAAATCAGTCAGGCGCAGCAGCACACACCTATAATCCCAGCATCCTGGGAGGCTGGGGCAGGAGAATCACAAGTTCAAGGCCAGCCTGGACAACTTTCAGTGAGACTCTGTCTCAAAATTTCAAGATTTTAAAAAAGGGGCCGGGGAGGTAGCTCAGTGCAAAGGTCCTGTGTTCAGTCCCTAGCAACCCAGCTGAGACAAGTTGGGAGGCAAAGCACAGACCAGGATCAAGAACCTAATTCTCACTAGGCCACACTGTCAGGTCCCCGCTCGGCAAAATGAGGATGCTACCACTACTTTCCACACAGGGCCAATGTGAGAATTAAATGAGCTTATTTAACTGAAGTGCTAAGAGCAGCAAGGCGTATAATGCTAAAAATACAAATCTTCATTAAAAAGAAAAAAACCTTCCCACGGTCAGGGCGTGAGTAGTGACTAAGCCAGGAGCGAGCCTGTCTGACTCTGCCCGCCCTCTCTCCCTTCCCTTCGTTAAACAATGGCCAGGAGGCCAGGTATGCAGCAAGCCCCCCGCAAGACTGCGCTCCTTCAGCCCCCTGCAGAGATGTGTGCGATAAGCCCCATTTTCAGATGAGCAGACTGAGGCCTGGAATTGCTGTTCACACAACCAGTACACGGCCAGCCCAGAGCTGAACTCAACCCTGGCAATGAATCCCTTGTTCTTGGCCCTGCAGCCCCTGCCTCCCTGGGGTGCTGCTCAGAGCTGAGATCTTAGAGGCAGAAGGGAGGAGGAAACAGGCTTGCTGGGCTCCTCTGGCAGAGTCATTATCGGGGATAATTTTAGACTCAGTCCCACCCAAGCGCAGGCCTTTGAGGCGAGTCCCCATCTCACAGGTGCCCGGAGCTGCTGAGCGGGGGACGCCTCTTGGAACCGAGAAGAATCGGCATTAGCCACATTTTATGGAACCCACTCTGTCACACTGAAGCGTTTTTCCCTTTTAAAGTGCATTAACACTACACGGGCTGGAGCCTGGGCCACAGCAGCTGAGTCACCTAATTTGCCCTCATGAGCTGCAGCCTGGACTCCTCAGTTGAGCTGTTCTTCAGTTCCTCAGACAATTTCTTTCCTCTCCCAGTGCCAGGACAAGAAATATTTTGTCCTTTTGAACTGAACCACCCACTGTTTTTCTCTGCTCTGGAGCACTCTCCCTTTTTAAGGGATGCTCCAAGGGGGGTGGGTGATGAGCTTCTGCCCACTCAATTATCCACGAAAACTCCCCAAAATAGAGGCTCTCAGCTGGAGTGGGGATTCGCCAGCATGTGGGGAAAATGCAGCAGAGAAATGGAATCAAAGCAAATAGAAGGTGTCCAGGTGGCCACGGGGAGATGAGTCCAGGACATCTGGGTTGAGACAGAGCTGGGGTCACCAGGAAGCCTGTTACTAGATTCTTCTCCCCTCTGACAGCCTCACAAACAAGATGGCCCTCGCCGGGCTGCCCCAAATCACTGATTCACGGCCATTGCAGAGGGTGGGCAGCTCAGCTAAGGACACCTTGCTGGCTCCCTCACTGCAGGTAGAGCCCAAGTGTCATCTCTGCGCCTGTTGGTCACCTTGATTGCCAACCCCTTTCTGGCTGACATGCACATGGCACTTGAGAGTTCTTCTGGATTTCCACAAGTCTCCAATCCAGGAAGCGAGACCAAGGTGCACAGGTACGGATGCCCAAATTTCGAAGTTTACTGACCCAACACGGTAACAATCAACTTCTATTGAGCGCTTGCTCTGGGAGGGGCATTCATTCATGGAACCCTCAAAAAATCTGGTGATGATCATTTTATGAGGAAGAAACTCGAGTGCAGAGAAGTCATGCAGCTTGCCCGAGGGTGCACAATCAGGAAGTGGCAGAGGTGGGATTTGAACCCGAGCCATCTGGCTCCAGATCCCAAGTTCTTGCCCACGAAGCTACACTGCTTCTCAAGCATTTTTTTCTCAAGTACTCTGAGAAATTCCCCATCAAAGACCTACTTGCTGACCAGGCCCGGCTGGGACTGAGTGGTGGGGAATGGGGTAGGGGCAGGCAATGAGACAGGTCCTTGCCTTCTGCTTGGTTGAGGAGGACATTGTGATGCACGGGGAGCAGATGCACAGCAGGAGCCCGGTGTGGGCTGTAAATGCTGGGGACACTCTCTGGGGGTGGCCAGGGAGCCTGGGGGGTTTGACCCGACCAGGGCCACTATCCCCCCAGCTGCCTCAGCCCAGGACCTGGGGCTTTGTCCCCAGCTCTTTCCTCCCTTCCACGACCATGCCCTATGCGTCTCCCGGCTCTGAGCATCTAGAGAGCACCCTAAAATGCCCTCACCCCACACCACTGCCTTGCCAGGGCTCCCCATGTCTCTCCTGAGTGGCTCCAAAATGATACCTGTCTGTCTCCTGGCATCTGCCATCCCCTCCATGACCCACATGACCTTCTCTACACTTTACAGGCTTTGGAGACATCTGACCTGTCATCAAGTCCTTGCACTGGTTTACACATCCCAATCCCAGTGTGTCCAACACAGGTCTGGAGAAGCTACCTGTCCCAGCAGCCCCTCAGCTCCCCACACCCGCCTCTAATGCCCATGAACTCCACATTCCTGCCGTACTAGAATACCTGGAGCCCTCTCTACCCAATTCTCCCCGAACCCCCTCACCTCTGGGCCTTCACCAGGCTACTCTCTGTTTCTTAGGGGAAAGTCTCAGCTTCCTCGTGTGTGTGAACGAAGTCTACTTTGTCTGAGGGAAACAGGAAGGTCTGATGCTGCCATGTCTGGTGCAGCATTAGATGTAGGGCCTGGTACACAGGAAGTCCCCAGTAATGGTGGCCACAGTTACCATCATATTGCCACTGCACACATCTGTCATGCAAGCACCCAGACCAACCAAACACTGTGCAGAGGTTTCCCATCCTCCTAGACACAATGCAGTCTCTGCACCGCAGTGGCGGTGGCTGTCAGCAGAGACCTGGTCACCTGTCTTGGAATTTCTCCTCTGGGTGGCCCCTCCCACTGTGTAAGGCAGGGAAATTAGAGATGATGGGCGTGGCTTCTGGGCAAGGTCATAAAAGACCTGTAGCTTCTCCCTCGCTGTCCCGGATCACTGGCTCTGGACCCCAGCACCATGTTGCGA
Organism: Heterocephalus glaber; assembly: GCF_053883595.1. Classification (NCBI taxonomy): domain Eukaryota; kingdom Metazoa; phylum Chordata; class Mammalia; order Rodentia; family Bathyergidae; genus Heterocephalus; species Heterocephalus glaber. The sequence continues at coordinate 17,604,757 of NW_028258410.1, read as the reverse complement.
GAACACAAAGCCAGCCCTCTGAGGGGGACCACTTGCCAGCAGCCACCTGGAAAGGCCCAGGGACAGACATGGCCAATGGCTCATCTAAGGAGAGACCTTGGGCCGCCAGCACAGATGCGCCTGACCACTGGGGCTGTGACACACACTTGCTCCTTCAAGCCACCAAGTGTGGTAGAAAGCTAACACAATGGCCCCAGGCCGGCACTTCCCACCTGCCTGATTGCATCTCCCCCCCTCCCCACCCACCCCCCAGCTCCAGCCAACTCGGGGCTTCCTGACCTTTGTACTTCCCTGCCTTGGGCTCTGCGGCTGGCTTCTTCCATCTCTGGGGCCTCAGCTCAGAAGTCACCCTAGGAAGAGATTCTGTGAACTTCAACTGTGGCACAGACTCCTCTGCCCTGATGTTCAGCCCCCACCCCACAAATCCAATTCACAACACCCCAGAGCATTTTGATAGTACTGATCACTCACCATGAATACATGCTGTTCTCATTTGAGCGGTGCCTCCCCTGCCTCCAACTAAACTGCCACCTCCATGAGGCCAGGGCTTTGGGTTCACTGGTATCTTTAGCACCTACAATGATGCCCAGCCTATGGCTGGACCTCAAAAATGTTTGTTGAGTGAATAACAGAATATGAGATTGTCTCATCTGTTTTATTTATTTGGTTGTGACTCATCTCCCCACTAGACTAGGAAAACAGGGGCATGTCTGTCTTTTTCGGGGCTTGGCACAGTGTCTAGAACTGGTGGGTCCTCCATAAACAGCCCTATCTCACGTCTCCCCATCAGTGGTTCTGGCTGGCTCTCTTCCAGTCCATCCACACAGACTAACTCTTTTGGGCCGAACTCCAAGCCTCATTTTGCAGGTGAGGAAACTGAGGCATTGAGACTCAACATTACCAAGTAGTGAACAATGAACTGTGACTCTGGATAGTGGAAAACTCCTAGGTCCAGTGGGTATCGGCAGATGGGGTCCGGCCACCTGCTCTGCTGGCCGAGCAGGGCCCCCACCTGTCACGTGGCCGAGGAGGTGGCTGGGGTGCTCAGCGGGGGCGGTAGCTGGCAGCTGGGGAGCCCCCCCCCGAGCCCCAGGATGGAAAGGTTCGCCTCATCCGGAAAGAACTCTGAGCTCCGCAGTGGTGGTGGCAGAGCGCGCAGTGTCTTCCGCCTGGCCCATCTCAGGATACATTGTCTTGCTTTTAATAGCCGCCCTCCTCTGCGCTTGGGGCTTCTCCTGACTGACTGATCCCAAAATAATCCTTAACACTGCTTTTTCCAACTCAGAAGTGCTGAATCTTGCTGCCTCCCAATCAGCCTGGCTGCCAGCGAGAAGCCCGTAATCCCAGGGTCCCCCGGGCCTGGCCGGAATGTAACCCAGCAGGGAGGTTCCCGAGCCATTTGGAGCGAAGGCCTCCGGCCCTGCCAGCTCCTGGGGCTGCTGACAGGAGCTTCCCCCTCCGCGCTCCAGGCCTGCAGGGCTGGGATGCGAGGGAGGCCAGCGGCAGCCCTCGGAATGCTCAGGCCTGAGTGGGGAAGATTTTCCTAGAAGCTGGAGCACTGACGTGGAGGGGGAGCCAGCCCGGCTCTGGGGCTGCGATCCCGGGGCTTCTGCAACAGAGGCGAGGGGCGGGCTGCATCTCCTCTGCAACTGCACAAGAGCGAAGAAGACTGGAGAGACCTAAGCTATTCTTTTGCTAAAGAAAAGAACCGAGGAGACTAGGACTCGAATTTTCCTCCTTCAGTTTTAAAGTTGAAATACATTTCATCTTCATTTTTTAAATTCATTCAACAAACACTGACACAGGCCTACGATATTCTGGGCACCGGGGCTGCTGCGGGTGACCGAAATAGATGCAGCTGGTGCCTTGATGGCACTTGCCACTTGGTGGAGACTGAGGAAAACCAATAGGGAAGGTACTGCTGTGCCGGAAATCAACACGACATAGAGCAAGAGGCGCTGCAGTGGGGAAGGCTCAGGGAGCCACAAGACACAGAAAAGTGCACAATCTGGTCTCAGAGGACTGTGAGGAGGCCTGCAAGAGCAGCAATAGCTCCTCGGATAGTAACAGTCAACAAAATGTGTTGACCATTCACACCACACATTGCCCCATTCCAAGTGTTTGACATGTATTAACTTGACTAATCACTGAAGCATTTTAAAAGTTTGAGTATTTTGGCTTTTCACAGACAACAAGAGAAGCTTGTCCTAGGCCACATGGTGGAATAGACTGGAATCAAATCCTCAAAGAGGTGGGGCATATTCTCTGCTTCCAGGTAACATGGAGCTTTGATGGTAGGTGCTCCAGCAGCCAACTTGGGCCATGAAGCAGAAACAGTCTAAAGGAAGGCAGAACTGCCCCACAGAAGGTACTCAAGTCTCTCATGACCATGGAGCCTCTACAGCAACCCTGGGTCTCCAACCCAGATTCTTTTGTAAGAGGAAAATGAATGTCTAATTTATTTATGCCACTGCTGTTTGGGCATCTTTAGTACAAAAATTAGACCTCTTCCTTAACCAAGAAGGATTCTATTTTAAGAGTAAATGGGAGTCAGCAAGTATGCAGACATTGACAGGTACTTTAGAAAAGTTAAAAGACAAGCTGTAGGGCCAGCTGACCTGGGTTCAAATCTCATCTTTGCCTCTCCCTAGCTTTGTGGCTTACTTAACCTCTGTGGCTCAGTTTCCTCATCTGCAAGATGGAAATAAAATGATGCAGTGGGAGAGCCGCTGCAGGGAGCAAGTGAGTTAGTCCAACAGCCAGGGCACATGTGAGGAGTCCGGGGCTCGGGGGTGGGGCCGGCCAAGCACGCAGCAGCCCCAGGAGGAGCTGGGGGATGGGGGGCAGCAAGTCCCAGGCTTGGAGCTGCGCAAGAGGGCATGGGCTGGGGGTGGTCACTCTGCAGAAGCCACCTGAGCGCCTCCACCCGAGCCTCCAGCCTGAGCCCCCAGCCTCACTGCCTCCCCGGTGGCCGGAAGATAAGAGAATCACACTTCCTGAGGATATGCGCCCAGCCCTCCCGATGCTCCTCTGAGCTTGTCAAAATATTTCTCTGTGGAGCCATCCTTGTTTTTCCATTAATAAAAGTATTTTTGGGCTCCCAGCAACAATGAGTGAGTGTTACAAGAGGCTGGTCCTTCCAAGGTAAACAGCCCCGCCTTAACCCCGGGCCAGGCCAGCTGCTGAGCCGTGGTGGTGCCCAGCTCTGTTCTGAGCAGAAACTGGTTCAGGGCATCTCGAGCAGAGGGTGCTCTTCAGGGTGCCCTGGACTGGCATAGCCAGGCACGCTGCACCCATCTCTCCCTGGGGTCGTCAGTCAGCCAATCAACACACATGTGTGGAGGGCCCGCCCTAGGCTCAGCACCTCCCGGCCAGAAAAGATCCTTTCTCAGCCCTGGGGAGCACAGGCCTCGCAAGGTGACAGGCATAGAAGCAGGTGAGCCCACAGGTACTCTGGGGACAGGCTAGGGCTCAGGGGAGAGCTCAGCAGTGAGCATGGTGGCCCTGGGTTCAAATGTGATTCTGCCACTTTTGGCCATGGGACCAGGGACAGGTGACTGACCATTGGAGGAACTCAGTCTTCTCACTGGCAGTGTGGGTATGCCAGTGGCGTTAATATGAGGAGCATGCTTAGATGAGAATGGTCCACAGGGCAGAAGTGTTAGCTGTTAAATCCTTGTTGTTAAATAATTCAATATTTGTTGAATGAAAGAATGATTGATTGATGAATGAATGAGAAAGTGGATAGGTGGATGATGGATGGGTGAATGTGTGAGTGGATGGATGAATCGATAGTGCCAATGTGTCAGTGATTGTATTAGTAATCTATTGCTGCATAATAAATCACTCCCAAACTTAAGGCAACAATGATCTTTCATTTCCTCTCACAGTTTCAGTGAGTCGGAAATTCCAGTGCTGCCTAGCTAGGCTCAGGGTCCTCCATGGTATTGCAATCAGGATGCTGCACGGGGCTCCACTTACCTGAAGGCCAATGGGGGCTGGGGCGTGCACTTCCTCCATGCTGGCGAATTAGTCTGGTTGCTGCACAAGGCCTCAGGGTCCCCTGGGTCCCTCCTTGGGGCTGCTTGAGTGTGCTTACGACATGGCAGGCTTTCCCCGAGAGAGCAACTGCCGAGGAGAAGCAGGTGGAACCAGAAAACATAACCAATCACAGATGTCACAACCTGTCACTTCCACCACATACTGTTCCTGTCACCAAGTCCAGCTCACATTCAAGGGCAAAGGAAGTAGGCTTCCATCTGCCTTTTGAATGGCAAAGAGCATCCAGATATTAAGGTCCCAAGAATGACCAAATAGGTCCCATAAACAGGTGAGAGGGCTCTCAAACACTACACTAGCTTCGTGGACCAAAAGAGTACCCGCTGGGTACATCCGTGTGTCTAAACCTCTGACGGAGCTGGGCTAGCTCAGGAGGGCATCGGAGAGAGTGGCAGAGTGGCAGGTGGCTGTGCCAGGTGGGGCGGGATCCACTGCCAAGCACAGAGGTTGCTCTGCATTTGGGCTAGAGGCCGGGCAGGACTGAGTGGACTATACCCTTTCTTCATTTTTTTCTTTTTGTCTTATTTTTTGAGAAATAGTTTCACTACGTTGCCCAGGTTGGGCTATAACCCCTTATCCTCCTGCCTCAGCCTCTGCACCAGGCTGGACTGTACCCTTTAAATGTCTATTTCAGGGCCGGGGATTTAGCTCAGTGGTTTCACCGCCTGCTGTGCAACCGCAAGGACCTGAGTTTGATCCCTGGTACCAAAAAAATAAAATTAAATTTACATGTCTATTTTATCACACACAAATGAATTTTTTTTTTTTTTGTACCAGGGATCAAACTTGGGTCCTTGTGCTTGCGCAGCAGGTGGCGAAACCACTGAGCTAAATCCCTGGCCAACACACAAATGATAACTTAATAAAGTTGATTTTAAAAAAGTTTCCTGACTCAAGGCGTTAACTTTACCCACAATTTTGCCACCACCCCCGGCACCCACTTCTTTTTCGCAGTGCTGGTGATGGGGCCCAGGCCCTGCACATGCTAGGCAAGTGCTCTACCACTAAGCTGCACCCCCCAGGACCTTTCCTACATTTTCTTTGGTTAAAATGAGGTGTGCGGCCAGGGATTTAGCTCAGTGGTGCCACCACCTGCCTCGCAAGTACAAGGTCCTGAGTTCAATTCCCGGTACCAAAAAAAAAAAAAAATGAGGTGTATTAGTCAGCTTTCTGTAGCTGAGATAAGGTATCTGACACAACTTGAGAGGAGAGGTTTATAGGCTCACGGTTTCTGAGGTCTCAGTCCATGGTAAGTTGGTTCCATTTCTGTGGATCTGAGATAAGGCAGAACATCATGAACAGCGGAGCAAAACTACTCACTTCATGGTGTCTAGGAAACAGAGAGTAGGGGAAAGTCTCAGAAAGAAAGGGCCGAGGGACCAGCTAGAGTCCCCAAGTTTATATCTCCATGACCTGCCGAGCCACACTCCGAAGTGTGCTCTACTAAACTAGGCATCTCTCAAGCCAATCAAATTGACAACTAAGATTAACTATCACATGAGTTGAAAAATTTTTACCAAATCTAGCCCTTACTGTTTTTGTAAATAAAGTTTTATTGGAACACATGCATGCACCTTTGTTGATAGACACCTGTAGCCGCTGTTTTTGGGCTGCAGTGGCAGAGTGGTTCCATTTAGTGCTTACAGCAGAGATCATATGACCTGGAAAGCTGAAAATATGCCTGAGCTGGCCCTTGACAAAGAAAGTTTGCTGACCCCAGCTCTAGAAGAGTTCTAGGAGCTTCACGCTGCTTTAGAGACATCTGTTTCTGGGGCCAAGTGGATGCCAACTTCTTCTTCCGTCTACCCAAAAGCAGCCCCAGCCTCAGCCCATGTGTGAATAGTGATTTCTCTGGCTGCAGACAGATGTGGGAGGATCCAAGTCCTCTCAGAAGATCCCATGATTTGGCCCATTTGGGGACTATTTGATGTTTTCTTAGAAGTGCCTTCGGCAGTGCTCTCCTTAGGGCCTGGAGGCCTGGCCTAGGCTGGTGAGTCCAGAAGAGGGCCCTGCAGTGAGGGACAGCGGCAGCCCTTGGGGAGGCTGTTTACACGCCACGCATTCTGTTTCTCTACCTCCGACCTTTCTCCCCGACCTCAGCCTCTCTCTCCCCTGTCTCTGTCTCTTCCTTTCTTCAAAGACGTCAGTGTACCAGCTTGCTTGTGCAGGCCAGATTCTCCCAGTGTGATTCTTTCTCTTGGTGCTGACTCAATTGTAGTCAGGCGGGCAGCAAAAAAAAATTGCACTGTAATCAGCTTAAGAGCAAAACTAATTACAACACAAAATGAGAACTGCAAATGAAGGCTGTGGGATGGGGCTCCCTCAGCTTCCCCCAAACCGGAGAAGGTAGAGCAGGAGACAGAGAGCCCAGGGACCCTGTCCTGCCAAACCTCATGCTCCAGCCCACCAGGGGGACCCTCCCTGGCCCAGGAACCTCCACATACTCATTGCTTTTGCCCCACCCCTTCCCCTTTCTTCCGGAAGTAAAGCTTTTGTTTTCATTGTGTATCGGACCTCTCTGACTCTTGGGTTATACAGACTGACTCCACCCCACCTTAGAAAAGGCGGGTGACGGGACCCAGGAAATCAGCATCTGGTGCCAGGCAATGGGAGCCAGCCCTGGAACTGCCAGGGAAGGCTCTCTCTCGCTCTCTCCCTCTCTCTCTCTCTCTCCATTTGTGCCTGAGATGTGAGAATGTGAGCCCAGGATCACCAGTGGCTGTGTGTGCCACAGAGGAGGGGAAAGCAAGTATGGCTGACATTTGAGCTCCTGGATCCAGCCATACCTGATGCCAAACTTCATGTAGCTTCTCAATTACAGGAAAGCCTTTCGTTTTCGCTTGAGTCACTTTGAATTGGAAGGTCTGTCATTTACTTTTTAGCATAAGTATGTCCCCTGCAACAGCTGAGATATACTTATGCTAAAAAAATTATTCACTGTTTATCTGAAATGCAAGTCTAACCAGATGTCCTGTGTTCTATCCAGCAGCCCTACTAGCTTAGGCCAGCTTTTCTGATCAGCTGAGCTCCAGAGCATCTGTAATCATTACCAGCCCCATCCTTTCAGGAAGGACACAGAGGGACCATGACCCTGCTGCTCCAGGGACAGGGAGCCCCCACGCTGAGATGTGGGAATCTGCAGCAGCTGCTTCCTGGCTGGGCCTCTCCTCCATAGCACCATCTCTCCTGGTGGCAAGGACTCTGCCCATGGCAGGAGAGACCCAAGCCCGCCTGCCTGATCAGGTATCAGCCTTGACCTGCATCCCGCCCACATTGTGCTGTAGGAGGATGGCAGATGGAAGTCCTCATTTATAGAGGAGTAAACTGAGCCTCAGAGGCTGCGAACTCGCCCAGGGTCAAACAGCTACTGACTGGTCCCAGAAGTGATGCTTCTAAGCAGGAGAAGCCAGGGCAGGAGCTCTCGCCCCGCAGGCGCCTCCGAGGCACCCCAGTCTGCCCCTGGATGGAGCCAAGAGGTCCAGGCGCTAGGAGTCAGCATGTGCCGGGGCGGGCAGGGCCGGGTCAGCAGGAACCCACAGGGCTCCTTCCCCGTGGCTGGCCTGCCAGCGTCCTCGGGCAGCGGGCAGCGGAAGGAGGCCTGGGTCACCTGCCCCCCCCTTCCCGCCTTCATGGCCTTTCCCAGGCCCTCTCCTGAAGGGCTTGTCGCTCTCAGCTTCTGTTTTGCCTTGTTGTTTTTTTCTTAAAGTTTCCTTTGTTGTTACCACTTAGAATAAATAAATAAATAAAGCAAACCAACAAAGCAAACATCTGGAAAGTTTTGGGGAAATGGCATCCTGCTCCGAGGACCCGCCCCCCTCTTCAGGACGCAAGTGCCCATGGGATTCACAACTGGTCCCCAAATGCTCTCGGCAGGGGTGAGGCCCTCTGTTCTCCCAGGGCCCTGCCTTCGCTGGGGGTCATGTCCTTCCCAAATCCCGAAACTCCAGGCCTCCCTGCCTTGTGCCTGGCACACCCGCAGCCCTTGCCATCAACTCAGACTCCCCTCCCTCTGGGGCTCCCTGCTCCCCTTTGGCAGCCACCTCCCTGACTCAGCCTGACATCTCGCGTCTCCTATATTTCACAAAAGCCTCTTGGATCCTCACATCTCCTCTACTCCAACTAACCCCCACCAGGATTGCTAAGGCATCTTCCCATAGAACAGCTCAGATCACAATACCACTCCTCTGCTCAACAACCTTCTATGGCTCCCGATTGTCGCCTGAATAAACACCAGCTCTTCATTATCATGTTAAACCTTCCTGTCATGCATGTCTATTGTTTATGTTTTTCCAGCATTCTTTTTCTCCTTTTTTGGGCAACTCTACCCTCAGTGGTTTTGGTGGGAGGCTGGGGGAATCTCAGCTCCCCAACTCTGAGTCTATGTGACTTGGGGGCTTTGTCTAGTCCCCAGTCCATGAGATGGCAGGGTGATCCAGCTTGTGTGTGATGTCCCCTGATCAAGGAGTTGGGTCAGTCTTGGCCATGTGACCCCTGGGCCCTGGATGGAACTGCCAAGAAGGGCTCATTCCTCCCCTTCTTGTCCAGGCTGAGACAGCGCCATTGGGAGTTGCTGGCAGCCCTCCTGCCACCAGAAACAGAGACTCAACTCAGGGGCAAGCAGAGCTGTGAGACCAGGAAAGGACTGGTATTAAAACACCTTCCAGTGCCTTGATGCCGCTATGCCGGAAGCCAGAACACCCATCCACTACAGCCATCTTTCTTTAGGTTTGAACAACTTGGAGATGAGCTGCTGTTATGGACAGCCAGGGGAATTCTAGTTAACACAGCCTTCAGCAAAGGCTTGACCTTCTTTTCCAGCTTTACTCCTCTGCGTTTCTATAATCTCTACACTTCTGAGAAAGTGGCTTTCTGAAGACTTGGTGGGACAGGTCGTGCCTGTGGTCCTGGTAGCTCCTGGACCTGCGATCTTTGTCCACATACTGCTCCCTGCCTCCTCCACAAGGCCCTTCCCAAGCCAGCCTCTCCCAGCAAGCACATCAGAGCGGTCCTTTCCTCACTCCCTGTCCCTATGATACTCTCATACAAGGTATCACCCCCTTGCCTGCTGGGCATCTGTGTACCTCCTGGCCCTTCTCAGGGACAGGGACCCAAAGAACAAAGCGGCACTTGGATCAGCTAAGCACAACTGCACATGCCCCAGAGCAGAAGCCTGGAAGCCATCACTGCCCTCGAGGCCTCCCAAGCCTCACTCACCTAAAGCCTCACTTCGGGACAGACGTTCACCTCCACCTCTCTCCGGCTCCACAGGCAGCGGAAGGCCCAGACAGACCTGGCCAGCTAGGGCGCTGTCTGCTCTAAGTCCCAGTGATTATCTCGGGGTTCAATGAATGACCGAGGCCAGTGAGAATCAACCCTAGAACTTTTGCCACAACTGTTGAGAAAGAGCCCCTCGGGACTGGAGTCTGGGCTGCTGGAGCCACCAGGCAGAGAGGGTCTGCCTGAGAATAACGCAAACATAAAGCAAAGGAAAACCAGGAGATGGCAGTGGACACATCCTAGATCCAGCCATGCCGGAAGCCAATCCTACTCTGTACACTTTAGGTTCTTAAACCAATTAATTCCCAATGGTGGGCTTCTGTCACCTGCAACTGTGAATCGCAACAATACATGTCCCTAGTCTTTCTCCCCATCTTTATGGCCAGTCCAGGGCACATCAGGTGGTCATGAAATATTTAAATATCAACTGACCGAGGGTGGGGCTTGTCCTCGGCTTTGTCGCCATCCTATCTCCCTCCGACATATCCCCAGCTGTTTAACTAAGATCCATTTACCTCTCAGGTCTCATATTACTGTAGAACAGCCCTGGTTTTCCTTCCTAGCCCCTTTCCCAGTAGGTGATGGTGTCCTTGGTCCATTGAATATTCTTGTGTCTGTCTCTACTCAAAGGGCTAATGATTTTGCCACTGAATTCTCAGGGACTGGCACAGAGTGTGGCATAGCAGATGCTCAGCAAATGCCCACTGGATTAATAAATGCACCAACATAGCTCACAAGTCAACTCCAAGGAGCGGTCTCCTCTGTCTCTCAATTTGAATAAAGTGGGTGAAGCCACACTTCTGCCTACAGTCTGGGCCCTTGAGAGGCTCCAGAAAGAACCAGCCTTAGGGAAGCCTTGAACAGAAATTACCACTTTGTGCAGCTCCGGGGGGGGGGGGTATTAGCATAGTGGACTTGATCAGAAAGCCCAGCAAAATTTGTGATTCATTACCAGGGACCCTGACCACGCCCCGAAGCAAATGTCAGATTTCACACATTTAATGAACTCCATACTTGAAATATGTAGCCTGTAAAATCTGATTTACACTGCTGTTAAAATCTCTGGTGCCTCCAAAGGAATGCAAAAAATATGTATTTGTGCTTAGAAAAAGACCTTTTATCCCCCTAAGACATTAATTCACTGCAAGGCCTATAAACGTTCTCCAAAGCATTATTTCAATTGCAGTATTTCTTTCAGCACCTCAAATTTAGTTACCAACTTTTGAGGAGAGTGGCTGTGTTAGGTTACGCACGGGTGGAAATACGCCACCGTGTAACCATCAGCCCTCTGGAAGGTGAGCCGAGATGACAGCTAAACCAGGGATAGCCGCAGACAGCCAGAGCAGAATTTACCTGGCGCTGTTGTTCAACCTGCCTTAAGTCAACGCTGCTGTGGCCACCATGTCTGGAAAGATTGTTTCTTTTCAATTCAGTCCCAACCTTGGTTATTTATTGAATGCTAACATCTGGCGTTTCTTTTGTCTGGAGCCTCACGCCTCACTTTGGACCCGTGGGGTGGCTGAGCTACCCAGTCTGGTGACAGATGGCCTCCCCCTGAGGTGCTCTACAGAGCTATGGCAATGCAAACCGACTTCAAAGAACATCTTCCAAACTGAAGAGGACACCGTGACCCCTATTTTCAAGCTTTGCTGGCCGACAGAATTCTGTCCACAGAATGCACACTCCTTGCATGAACAAAAGGCTGACCAAGACCACCAGCACCTGCCAACTGCCAGCCCCTCCTCCCTCCATTCCTAAACACTAGAGGTCATCTCTGATTGGGCTTTATCCATTTCCCTCTCACCAGTGATTGGTTTAGGTATGGGCATGTATCCCAGTACTGACCAATGAGATGTAAGAGGACTTCTCACAAAATTTTTCAAAGCTGATTAAAGGAGACGACTTTGAAGAGAACATCCTTGTTTTTCTAAAGCTCCACCAGAGATTCTAAGAGTCACCTGGTTTGACAGAGTAGGAACGGAAGCCTGGAGAGGTAAATAGTTTTGACCAGAGAGTTCAGGGGTGGAGCCAACATTATTACTACAGTGGGCATGTGTTATGCTTCCAGCAATCCATTCACCTTTTCTTCTAGGGATTACAAAAACAATCCCTTCAGGGAATTACCTTGCCCCCAGAGCAGACAGTCTTGGAGGAACTGTCAGTCAAAATATCCCACCATGGGATCCAAGCTTGGTCTGGTGGATTCTCACCCAAGGACACTGAGCCAGGGATGTGAACCAAAGATCCACAGGTGATAGCACAAACCTGCGGCCAGCTGGCTGCAGGGTATGTTCACTCCTGCTACCTTTATCCCCAGCGCCCTCCTCCTTCTCAGTTCCCAGCGCAAGTTCCACTCTGTGAGCCACTCCACATCCTGGCGAGGAATTCCCCCACCTGCTTTCTTGGCTTAACTTTGCCAGTGGTGACTGACTACCTTTGGACACAAGCAGAGCTGTGCCGGATGCAGGGTGATATATGCACGCACCGTGCCAGGCATGTCACGTATGTCACAGCTATTTCTCCGAGCAAATATTATTACTGAGGGAGTGAGCACACGTGCACACGGACCCACACCCACTCTGCAGACGAAAGCTCTGAGGCTCAGCGTTTGCACAGCATTGCTCAGTTAATAAGTTGCAGGCCTAGGATTTGAGGGTATCTTGTTCTCCTTATCCGCCCAGTGAGTTCGGTTCCACTCAGCCCACACAGTTCTGGTGAGAACTCAAGGAGACAAAGCAGAAGAAAGAGCCCAGTCCACAGCACCCAGGCCCCCATGGGAGATGTGGCCCCCAGCAGTCTCCGTCCTCCAGAGGCATCCCCAAGCCCAGGGGAGGCGCCCTGGAGACTTCAAGGAGTTTCTCAAGGACTCAGCCTCCTACACCCAAAGCCACAGCCCTGGACTTGGAGAAAGAAACCAGAGGTGCGTGGAGTGAGCCACATCTGTGCTGCCTCTGGCTGGAGGAATCCATGACCCCAGCATCTGGAGCCTCCTGATGTGACACACAGGGCACCCTCTCTGCATGCTCACCCCTGAAGGTCAGAGGTCAGCCGCCTGGCACAGTGAGGACAGACTCGGGGGTAACAGATGCCTTCCTCCTAGTCAACAATGCTCACCCTCTGATGTCATCAGCCCCAACTGCCGCTGTTCTTATTTCTGTTCCTGAATGCTTCGAGTGCTCCTGCCACAGGACATTTGCATATGCAATTCCTTGGGCTGGAACATTTTTTCTTTTAATCTATGAATGCTAGCTCCTCTCATCTTGAAGGTTTCAACTCAAAAACCAGCTCCTCGAGGCCATCCCACATGACCAATCCTAAAACAACCTCACGTCCCTATGACCCCCTGGCCCTGTCTCCCCAATGGCACCCTGTAGTGGGCGTCCATCACCGTGCAAGGCAGTTACCTTACTTGTTCTCTTCATTTACTCATGTCACATCTACTGAACACCCACTAGGTGCCACCTTTTCCCAGCTACCTAGGATTGCAAGTAAGTCAAAGCCCCTGTCCCGAGAGCTTTCATTTGTGTGGAGGAGGCTGAGTGTCTGAATGGAATACAGCAAGGCAAGGGCTGGCAAGGGACAGGGCTTCCTCATCAGATGGGGACACCAAGGACCTTGATAGAGGCTTGCTTGTCTGCCGCCTCAGACAGACACTCTGCCCTGCCCTAGACAGACAGTGTCCATAGACATCTAGGCCATTGCATGCCCAGCACCTAGAGGCTGCCTGGCACCCTGGGTAGAAATTGCTCGATAAATGCACATGGAACAGATGTCAAATGATGCTGCAGCCAGCTCAGAGAATGTCTTTCCCCAGGGTGATGACCTCCCCATGATGACTCACACGGCTCAAGGCCTGTCCCCCCTCCTGAGGTTGGCTCTGCTCGTAATTAGGAGGTAGAACAGCCACGATGACAGCAGCCGAGAATGTGGCAATTCCCCGGGAACTATGTCAGGGATAGGGGTGCAGACAGTGCCCAGGAATGACGGGAGTCAGACCGAAGGGGCGCTCATTTGTCATCTTCGCGGGCACTTCTCAGCCTCCCGAGTCATGCCAGCGGGGAAGGCAGCCGGTGGAAGATGGCAACACTGCTGCTGGTACCTTTACCGAGAGCCCTGAAGTGTGGCAGAAGAGGTAGCTGCCAACTCCCCACTGGGCCCACCTCTGACCCACCAGTTGTGGGACTGCCACACGTGGCAGTCATGTCATCTCACAGCGTAGTCAGCAGAAGAGACCACAAAAGCCCCCCTTCAAAAAGGCTCTGGAGGTACTCTGCGTACGGCTGTAGCTGGACCACGACCTACAAATCAGAGCAAGGAATGACATGATGCAAATTAAAGCCACAAGAAGTTACCACAACACGCTCACCAGAATGGTTACATTTTAAAATAAAGATGATAGAGAGAGTGAGAACACAAGCTATGCGAGGGGAACAGTTTTTTGTGAATCACATTTCTGACCATATCTTCATATCCAGAAGATAGAAAGAACTCTCAAAACTTAATAATAAAAACCCATTGTTTTTTTGCAGTGCTGGGGACTGAACCCAGGACCTCATGCAGGGGAGGCCAACACTCTGCCACTGAATGACACCCTAGCCTAACCATTTAATTTTTTTAAATGGGCAAAAGATGTGAACACTTCAAGAAAGATGTATGTGGGTGGCGAGCGAGCACATGAAAAGATGTTTGATATCATTCAGAGTTAGGAAAATACACCTGAGAAGCCTGAGGAGACATCACTGCACAGAGTTTCTGAAGGTTCTGTTGAGATGTCAGTTACATGCCATAAAGTCCACACCCTTCAAGTGCATAACTGAATAGTTTCAGTAAATTTACAGAGTTGTACAACCACCGTCACAGTCTTAGTACATTCTCATCGCCCTACAAAGAAAGTCAGTGTCCAGCCGTAGTTCCTGAACTCCTACTCTCTGCAGGCCCTACCACCACCATTCTACTTCCTGTCTCTGCACTCACCTCTTCCGGACATTTCACAGGAGCACAATCAACCATCCCGGATCTCCTGCGCTGGCTTCTTCCACCGAGTGCGTTCCGAGGTCCATGCACACTGAAACGTGTGCCAGAATTTCACTCCTTCCTGCTGCTGAGCAGCATTCCGTCATGTGGATGTACCTACCCCATTTTATTCACTCCTTCCTCAGGGGACGGAGATTCGGGCTGTGCCCACTTTTTGGCTCTGGTGAATCTGGCTGCTATAAGGTTGGCATACAATTTTGTGTGTGGGGGTGTGTGATTTCATTTCTCCTGGCTTTATACCTCCAAGTGGAACTGCCAGGTCCTATGGTAACTAACTCTGTCTGTTCAAGGTACTTTATGATACGTAACTTATATCTCAATAAAGATTTTTTAAACCCTGCCAAAGTACTTTCCAGAGAGGCTGGATCCCTTCTGCACCCCACTCCAGCCGTGCAGGGAGTTGCAGTTGCTCTCAAGCAGCTCAGCAGTTGCAGACTATCGGGTTCTGAGGCACCTACACCCTCTCACATTCCCACCAGCGGCACGGCAGGCTCTGATTTCTCCGCATCCCCACCCACCTGCGGGCAGCGTCTCACTGCAGTCCTGCGGGCAGCTTCTATAAAGTAAACCCGATAGTTCCCGTATGACTTCGGCGGCTGTCCTGAGGCCGTAAGTCAATGCTTACAGAGATCTGTCAACTGTGCATTTAATATTCACCTACTACATACACCTTGCAAAATGAAAAGGCAATAGAAGAAGAAAAACTAATGGTGCCATAAAAAGGAAGGTGGGTGAAATAAGGGATGCAAAAAAGGGGGAGAAGAAGAGTAACAAACATGTGGCTAGATTACATGGCGTGTTCACCGTTTCCCTCCGAAGAGGACGAGTTCACACAAACACCCTTGGTTTTAAGCACGTGCCGGAAGGAGCCCAGCCTGGTGATTCAGCCACTTAGTGAGACTATCTCAGAATTTAAAGGGTAAAAAGGGCTGGACAGGATGCTTGTGCAAAGGCCCAGGGTTCAGTTCCATACACACACACAAAAATTAAAATGGTAAACTTTATGTTACAGATATTTTACCAGAATTTTAAAACAAAAACAAAAAGCCCTCCAACATCACAAAGGCTTACTGAGCCCTAACCGTGGGCCAGACGCTGGGCTGGCTGAGGATGAAACCAGAAGCCAGTGCCTCCCAGGCCGTCCCTCGGGACCTGCAGAGCAGGAGCCAGGAGCCAAGCGCCCCCCCACCGACGTGGGTACCGGCCGCCCTCCCGGTCATTCCTCTCCGGCTTTGTGATTTATTTTCCTAAACTTAAGCAAATTCTGCCTTCTGTTCTATTAATGAATGTTTTAACATTAAAAAAAATGTTTCACATGATTTGCCAACTCTATTGCTTCCTTGCATTCTCTTTCCCAAATCCCTGAGCACATGGACTGCTCAGGAGGCACCTTCTGCTCTTCCCCTGGGCTGCACCCTAGTGGGGCGGGGAGCCCTCAGCTTGCCCAGCAGAGACACAGCCATTTCCAAATGAAGCAAAGAATGGACCTCAGGGACACAGGAGCTCCAAAGCTGGGTGCCTGCAGACGGACCGAGGGCATGGAGGACTGGTCAGCCGCTGCCTCTCCCTCCACTCTGAAATCTAAGACCACTGGCCAGATGGTGACTGCAGGGTTTGGGGAGAGCACGAACATAAACCCATTTGGATCGAGTTTTTGTTTTTTTTTTTGCTGAGGCTCAAACCCAGGGCTTCAGCCATGTTAGGCAACCACTGTATCACTGACTGCAATCCCAACCCTAGAGGAAGGACTTCCGGGCTTGGGAGACAGGAGGCCTGTCCATCCACAGGCCCCCTCCACTCGAGGCTTCAGGTGCTTTTATCGGCAGGGTCCCCAGTGCCGTGGACCTCGCTGCTGATTTCCACAAGTGGGGATCCCCATCCCAGTAACAGGTGAGCGAGCTCAGTGGTGCAAGGACTAGGCCCACACCATCAGCCAGCAGCGGGAACTGGCATGCACACCAGGCCGGCTGCCATCCCAGAGGGTCCTGACACCACCCCCCAGAGTGCTGCCTTTAGTTCCACTCCTGTCCCCATGAGGACCAAGAAGGAAGGCGATGCCTTTCCCGTGTCTTCTGCCAGCCAGAGGCAGGATCAGGCGTCTCCACGTCTGCATCCGCCAGCCTGGCTCTGGGAGGTTCTCTGGCCTGATTTTCTCTAATTCTGGTGGTGATGAGCTGCCTAATAAAATTATGCTAAGTTATGTGCATAAAGAGTAGCATCTTAAACTCTAATTATTGGCCACATCTTTGAAGAATGCCTGTGCAATTTCCAGGGTAATCAACTCACCTCTTTCTTTGGGCCTGATTAGCTGTTTGGGCCAATTTAAGTCCCCTACCTCCAGCCCCACTTGAATCAGCAGGGGTCTGGATGTCATTAGCTATTCCAATTGCCTTTTTAAAAATCTGTTCCACATAAAAGGACAAATGAGAATGAGTATGTGCCCATCTTTAAGACACTAACTGCATTCTTTTCTGCAGCCTGTTCTCGTTATTCGTTCTTTCTGCGGGAGGAATCTAAATGCTGCTTGGACTCCCAAGTTCCTGCCTGCAAAAGGCTTCATCTTTAGAAATTGACCCTCGTGGGCAAATCTTGGAAAGCTTCGGCTCTGGACAACACAACCTGCTTACTCCTCCTCTGGCATTTCTTCCTCCAGAACCTGCTTTCCAGGACTCCGGAATGAGTGGTTGCCTCTGCCCAGGGCACCCAGGCTTTAGGGCTGAAGAGAGACAACTTCGTGTTATTTGTTGGAAAAGCAAGAAGAAATTTCACCCAAAGCCTGGCTTCTTCTCTGCTTTAAGAGTCGGCAAGGTTTGTGCCAGCAAAGTCGTACAGAAAATCTGGGCACAGGAGGGGGCAGGTTCCCGTGGAAGGGCCTGCACCCAAGAGCTCCTGGACTCTGAAGTGGACATGAGGACAGGCGGGGTGGACCTCTGAGGACAGGGAGAAGGGAGCCGTGACATGGGCCCCCTGGACGCAGTTCACGTGCAGAGGGCTAACTTTAATAACAGTTGCCCAGTTTTGCTACACCCTGTGGCCCAAATGCCGAGGTCTTCGGGCCCTACCTACCCCTGATTTCATCTCCGAGCTCCTCCCTGGTCTCTGAAACTCAGCCACACGCCCCTCCAACATGGCCAGCCCTTCCTACCCCAGGGCCTTTGCACACATCACTGCCTGAGTGCTTCTTCCTGCCTCATCCTGCAGGCCTCTGGTCGAGTGGCCCATCAGTCTTCCCACCTGTATCTGAACAGACCATCATTCTCTGCCCGGCCCTGCCATGTGTTACACAGGAGCCTTCTCCACCTGTTAGTCTGCACCTGTTTATTGTCTTCCCATCACACGTAGAAAAATGCAACCACTCTGAGGGCAGGAACCAGGCTCTCTTGCTCTCGGCCACACCTCTAGCCCACAAAACAGCGCCTAGCAGACAAAGGAGCTCCGTAAATGCTTGGTGGACAAAAGAAATGTCAGCACATCCATGGTCCCTCCCCGCCTCCTCTTTCCTAGCTCCCAGACTCTGCATTCCTTCTCTAAGAAAAATATTCCTGGGTTTAACTGACCCCATAAAGGAAAAAGTGGATTTCTCTTAAACCTCTTGAAAATGGACAACAGAGGCTTAGAACACCAAGTTCCTATTGTGAGCAAACAGAACCTGCAGGCTGAATCTCAGAAACAGGACCCGGCTGGTCATCAGGCCTAGGCTGTGGGGAGGTGACCGTATGTGTGACTCGGTTACCCCGAGAGGGGACCCATGTCCAAGTCAAAAACGCAGGCTGGTCCTCGCAGGGAGGCTCTGTCAGGGCATCTTGGGTGCAAGCAGATCTTCCCCAGCTCTTCTAGGAGATGCTAGGGTGCAGAGAAGTCGCCCACAGAAAGGGAGGGGAAGGAGGAACCCAGGATCGGGCGGATTCTCCACCGAGGCTTTGGATGAAAACCGATCCGGGAATGCGTGATCCTCCAAAAATCCGCCAGCCCCGAAGTGCTTAAGTTACCCCTCCGACCACAGCCACATGGAGAATGAAATTAAATCCCACGGAAAGATTTGACTTTTTTTAACATTATGCAATGTTTGGGTGAAAAAAAAAGGAGAGGAGGTCAGAAAAAAAACTCATCTTTTTCCCAGAGTTTAGCAGAGCTATTTCTAGCTTTTAATGATAGATTTCACCATCGCTTCATGGGTAGTTTTGAGAGGCGTGAAGGCGGGCCACTCTGTTATGTAACCCATTTCAAGTCGGAAATTAGCGAGTCCTGAATGAATTCTGTTACTGTATTCTGACTTCTGGAAAGTTTGGAGTGGCTACAGTTCTATTTTGAGGTGAGCAAATCCATCATTTATAGACCTTCTCACAAACACCGCAGGATTTCATGTCACTCTGAAAAGTTTCATAACAAAAACAGTTAAAGTACTTGGGTTGTTGGAACATCGCGTCTCTAAACCTTATTAGTCTGAAAAGGGAGCTGGGCAAGGCTTCTCAGCTGCCAATTATTCAAAAATGCAAGTATCTAAGAGCAAATGAATATTCAGCTCCCATACTCCTCCTCCTCTCCCAACTTTCTGTCCCCGAGTCCAGCAAAATATTCTGGTCAACAACATAAAAATAAATGTCTGTTTTAATGGGGGCACTGGCCGTGAAATAAATTCTGAAGCCACGAAAGCAGCGTCTGGAAACTCCGGGCAGCTGGGCACCCCGGGGCGGCTGCAGCAAACAGGAACCCGCGCGTCTTCCGATCCTCGGGTGCCCCCTGGCGGCCAGGGTCGCCCCAGCCCCGGGCTGGATTCTCCCTGCGCCCACCCGCACTCGGGGTGCTGGGACCTCGTGGACCACACACGTGGAAGGGGAAATCCTGCGCACCTCCCCCTTTATGAGCACCGTCCGCCCTCTTTGCCCAGGACAGCCCCTGTCGATGGAAACAGGAAAGCATTCAGAATTCCTTCTAATCGATAAACGGAGGGGAACCGGCCTTTTGATGGAGGGAGATCAGCAGCCAGGGCGCTGACACCATTTGGCCAGCTGGATTTGTTTCCTGACATGGGCGGCTCAGGCGCTGGGCCCCTCTGCAAATGCAGACAGCGGGTAAAACTGATACTATACCTGGTAAGTGAGGGATTAATCTCAGCGCTTTGGACATCTGGGGTCAGGTTAAGTCCCGGAGCTGCGTTGTGTTGTGGGGTGTCCGACTGCAGCCCCCTTTACTGCTGTAACAATGGAAAATGTTTTCACACCTTTGCTACAGGTGCCCTAGAGGGCACAACCGCCCCTGGCTGTAGTGGCTGGGTTAACAACATTATGTTTCCTGCTTCCTGGTACATCAGTTTAAAAACCTCTTTTGCCTAAAAATGAAGTGAATGCATCCCTGGACCTTTCATCCTTTGATTATAAAAAAATAAAAGATTTCAAAGCCGACAAGCATT
This sequence comes from Heterocephalus glaber, assembly GCF_053883595.1. Lineage (NCBI taxonomy): Eukaryota > Metazoa > Chordata > Mammalia > Rodentia > Bathyergidae > Heterocephalus > Heterocephalus glaber. Next base: position 17,584,977 of record NW_028258410.1, on the reverse strand, counting down.
GTGTGTATAAATACAATAGGAAGCTTATGTTTTTCACCTTTTTTTTCCATTTATATCAATCACTTTTTGAATTTTTGACATGTTTGGAATGGACAACAGTACAGAATTAAATAACATGCACTGGGCTTTTTTTCTGAAATCAAAATAATTTTTTAAAACTGGAAACAAGTTCTTTACATTTTGTGTACCACAAGATAAGCACATAATAGCATCATAATAAAAAGTCCTCATTTCATCACCAGAATTCATGTTCCTGTACAAATTAAAATGATGCCCACAGGCAGAAAATACACAAGCTTTATTGGGCAACGGGCCACGCTGGCAAAGAATGAAAGTGGAATTGCTCAGAAACACGGAAGATCCCATGTGTGTCATCACAGAGCTGAGAATTTAAATCATCTGGTCGTTCTTGCTAAATTAAAGCATCCCACATTCGAGCTTTCCTCTAATCAAAAAATGCTGCCCTGGCAAACGCCTGCATGAGAGTTGCACAGACAAATCTAATAAGGGGACTGTGAGCTCACAGGAGACCCCGCTGCCACAGAATGAGTGGGGACCCACCATTCTGTACCCCAACGCTAGCCCCACCTCACCCCACACACAATGCTCACTGGCATTGGCCCGCCCCGGGCACGGACTGCCCAAACCGTCCTGTGCTGGAGGGGACAGGGGAGCTGGACGGGCAGCTGGTGCTGCATGGCCCCGCAGGGCCTGGGCTGCAGTCAGAGGATGCGCCCCACAGTGGTTGCTTTTCAGTTCCAACCCAAAGCAAGCAATCTTTTTTTTTTTCCAAGAAGAATGGACATAATGAAAATATTTCAAGTATAGAAAGCCAAAAAGCTTCCTTATATTAAAGGAAAGGGGGAGAAATAAAATGTACTTATAAAGCTCTTTGTATATTTTTAAAATACAAACAGAGCTGGGAGGAATGGAATTCTAATGCATTGAGAAACCAAATATTTCTTCCAAAAACTTGAGATGAGATCCTAAACACACATACACACTTCACACACACACACACACACACACACACACACACACACACACACAAAGGTTAAAGACAAAAACGTCTGATAAGCATTTGCTTTAAACAGGATGGAGCATTAAGATCCCATTTGAAGTTTTGGCAAAAGTTTAAAATGCTGCCCATAAAGGCATTTTTTGTGCATGCCCAGCCCCACCCCAGTAAAAACAAGACAAAGTATAAAAACAAAAGTCTGGAGAAAAACATAGGCGTTAGAGTATCAATGTCCAATGAGCACAAAATTCAAAATACATTTAAAAATATCGTCAGCACAACCCAGATTTTCAGCAGAGAACGAACAGAAAATGCTGGGAAGGGAACGGTGGTATTTAAGGTTACTGCTTCAAAAAGGGCTTCACTCAGGGGAGACTGGGACAAGCGGATGTGATAAGGTTAAGTGTGGGAGCGACCCCAGCCCTGGGCCCGCCACCACCTGCTGGCTGAAAATAGGAGTTCGCTGGGATTTTAAGAAGCCCCCAGGATGCCCTGCAAGCAGCTTGAGCGACTGTCCCCTCCCGCCTCGTACAACAACACACGTGCACACTCGAGCTCTCAAGGTCAGGCTCAAAACTGTCCAATAGATGGAGAGGCTTGAAGGTCAGTTTCTTAGAGAAATCCTGATCCAATCGCTTCTCGGCCTTTCGGCTAAGATCAAGTGTGGAGAAATTCTGAACCAGAAGGGAGGAAGGGGGGAAAAAGAGACGCTCACCCATAACCATCATCAAAAGGTTTCATAATAATTAAATAACAGACGCTCTTGCTGGGAAGGAAGTACTCAGTGTGGTCAAAGGGCGCAGGTGCTGTGATTTCTCCTTCAAGGACAGTGTCCAGGCAGCGGTCACTGTGCCCCGACCTCCCATTAAATGGCTGTTGGAGATGGGGTCCCCCTGGGTTCCCCCAGTGGTGCTTTTTACAGAAGTTTTTCCAGACTGGCGAACCAAGGAAAAGAAAGGGCAACTGAATCTGCGTGTTCAAGTGTACAAGCCCCGGAGAGTGTCTTGCACACCAGCTGGGGCTCCTCGCTCTCCTTGTCCTCCCATGACTAAGAGGACCGAGAAGGGCTGAGCGCACCCGGGTTCTCTCCTTGGATCACAGTTCTCCTGCGTGCTCCTGTGTCTCCTGCGTCCCAACACTCAGGGACCAGGGGGCAGTGTCGGCAGGCTGGTCCCACAGCGTGGCTCACATCCACGTGGGTTTCCGTCCTTCTACCCATCACTGCCACCACCCAAGTATGGGGGCCCTTGGAGGAGAAAGAGAACTGAACACAGGGGCCCGGGAGGACACTGTCAGGCACCCGTACTTCCGCCGTGGCCTCTGAGCCTTCCTAGGAAGCTTCCTCCCTTGGAGGTGTCAAGTGGGATTCTGGGTGCCAACCCAATGGAAATCACGGTTAAGGAAAAGACCGGAGAGACCAGCTTGGTTCCCTACTCTGCTGGAAACACCTACGGCCACCTAGCAAGGTTCCCACTGAGCGGACTGCTGGAGTCCTGGCCTGTCTCCCGAACAAGGCCAGCTCGGGTTTGTGAACTCGAGAGGCTCAAAAGCACTAGACAAAACTTTCTCCTCTGTGTTTAAAGCCACATAAAATTGTTCAATGAAGAAGTCAGATCTGCTCCACCTTCTTGAACCATCTGGGCCAAGATCCTATTCCTAAACAACCACTTGTGCAATGCACTGCATCCTTGCTGTGGAGCTTTTCTCCTGGGTAGAAACAGCTAGATGGGAAAGGGAGAAATGCTGCGAAACTACGGACTCTTAAAACAAAGAGAGAAGTGCTGTCTGCAGCCAATTTAATAGTCCTTGCAACTTACTGTCATTCTAGGAAGCTTTCACAGGGCTACACAAAATGCAAGAGTGGATCAGCATTCCAAAGTCAAGGCTGTGTGGTCTTCGTGTCCCAAGTCTCTGAGAGCAGGTTTCCCTAGGGTAGGTGGGTAGCGGGTGGCAGCCAGGCCGTGGCACACACAGGTAGCCACACTGCAGGTCTGAAGGGTGTGAGCTCACACAGAACGAATCACAAACCCAGGACAGCGCCACTGTCGAGTCTGGAAGATCCATCGACTTAACCCTTATGGCACGCATATGTGCCTCCCACAAGAAGTGACTTGCGACCCCAAGAATGCCCTGCCACGTCCAACGCCTGCAAACTCCCTTCTCCCTCTGAAAGTGGCAGCCACGCTTTATAAGAAACACACGTGCACGCAGCCATTGCTGGCAGGGGAAAAGAAGCCTTTCCCCGGCTGCCTTTCAGCACGTGCCCTGGAAATCTGCAGCCAGGCGAGCTGATCCCAGGTCCCCAAGCTGCAGCTGGGCCTCCTCCCCAGAGGCTCGTGGCTTTGAAGGCTGCCACTGAGGAATGGCAAGATGTCGCTGCCTTTGTCAGCTTATCCTCAGAAACTCCTCCTAACAGGAAACAGGCTGCCGGGGAAGAGCAGAGCCCTGGTGCCCTGACCTTTCTGCTCCAGCCTTGGAGGGTCTGAGTCACATCTGCCAGGTTGTCTGAAGAATTAGCTGGATCTGTTATCACACCGTTGACACACGTAGGGCCTGCTCGGTGACGTTTCCTGCTAAAACAACCCGCTGAAAGTGCCAGAGGGTGTCCTCAGACAGCCCCTGCTTTGTGATTGTCACCAGCTCCCCACAAAGCGGCAGTGCCACCTCTGGAATTCCTTTCCGAGGAGGCAGGTGAAACCACCTCGCCCAGGGGCTCAGGCCCACTCCCACCCTCGCTCTCCTCAGGGCCAAGCTTCGTGGCCCCAGGAATCCAGGGTCCCTTCCCCAAGTAGGGCTTAGAGAGGAAGCTGGGCATTTCCGGATGGAATCATTGTTTGGATGACTTTGATCACATGTCACTGGGTTGGCCCCCAAACCTACACTGAGAACTGTATGTTCTGCTGAAACCACTTTGTAAGAGTGAGAGTCTTAAAGAGAACACACGAAAGAACTGATTTTTTTTTTTAAAAAAAAAAAAAGGCCTTCTATAACCTTCAACTAGACGGAAAGTTTTATCACGTGACAACAAAATTCAAGTCATAAGGAAGCTTGCGCAGTGACCCACACAGCGGTCCGGCGAGCCACCCGTTTTGACGTCACTGTCACTCCCACGTGACAACTGGGGGTCCCACGGGTGCATGCGGCCCCTCTCAGAACCGCCCCCCGTGTCCTGCCTGGGAGGACTCCCCCGGGGGCACAGCCTCGCCGCATCAAAACGGCACGTGTTAGCGACTGCTGCGAAATCCACAGGTGGCAGTTCACACAAATGGAACTTGAACTCTGCCCACTGAGGGAGTGAAGAGCCAGGGTCCCCTGGCCCGGCACACAGCCTACGATGTGAGCTTCGAGTAGCTAGGGGGGGAGAATCGTCTTCGCAGGTACTTGAGGACGTAGAGGGGGAGACAGCTGACCAGAGTGATGACAGAGACTTTCCAGAGGAACGACAGGGTGGCGATGAAGTACACATCTGCAAGCCAGAAGACAGCAGTGAGCGCGTGCAATGTTCCGGAAGGCGTAACTCCACCAAGAAGCAGTCACAGTGGCCACCCAAGGGGAAGCTGCTTCCCTCAAAGCTCACGGCCCCTGCTATTGGTTCACATCCCCCACTCGCTCTTGAAGGGGACAAGTGGGCCAGCAGCACACACAGCCTGTCAGCTCGATTCTCCTCACTTTCCCTCATCTCTGTCTGACCTGATGCAGTAGCTTCTTGCTCGGTACGACAAGATTTTTCAACAACTGTAGTAGGAAAATAAAACTACAGGTGTTTCTGATTTGGACTCTTACAGTTTGCAGTTTCTTTCTAAATCTAGCCACTGGTGGACCGGGGATTTAGCTCAGTGGTTCCACCACCTGGCTCGCAAGCTCAAGATCCCAAGTTCGATCCCCGGTACCAAAAAATAAATTAAAATAAATCTAGCCACTGGTGAGCAAAAAGTGACATTCAGACATAGGGTTCTGCTTCCCAGCAACCTTCTTCCATCTCAGTGACCGAAACAAATGGCAACCATACAGACGTGTGGCACAGGGTGAAGTGGGCAGAGCCCCGTGCACAAACCAGGCTTCTCCTTGGGACTCTGACTGAGGTCAGGGCGCACCCCTTGGGGCTAAAGTGCTAAGGTTTCCGCGAGGAGACAGCTGCGCTTTTCAACACTGCTGTGCCAGAGGAAATCCTTCCCCACCTCCTGAGCTCAGGGCTGGAAACCTAGCCGGCACTGATGAAGCACCTATTAAGTACACTTACTAAGTGCTCAGCTCACCCAGCACTGTGGCTGCTCCGAAGGCCACTCAACTCCCTGAGGGCTCAAGCCCCTGTGCACCGTGGGTGCTCACAGAACCTCTTCCGGGAGGCTGGACAGCATGCCACTTCTAGCCTTGCACTTTCTGGCCATGCACCTTTTGTCTTTATTAATAAACATTCCTAAGGAGCTTTGGAAAGCAGAGAAAGAGCCCTGATCAAAGATGCTCCCACAGAACTGCAGAGTTTCTTTCTGTCTTTCTTATTACTGCTCTCACAGAGCCTTTATAGACTGTTTCCCCCAAGTTTGCCTTCTCCATGAAATTTGTGGACGCCACGGGTTCCTGGGTATCTGTGACACTGTACCTTACACACTGGCCAGGTGAGGTGGGGCCACAGCACCTGGTGGAGAATTCCTGGGGTCCGGAGACCTTGCTACCCCACCTTGCCAGGCCTTCCCAGCAGGGAAGTAGCCCCGGGCTCAGCTCTCTGCTGATAAAGGAGAAAATCACCCCGAGGGAGTTTTGCTTTATTTAAATACCACAGATAGAAACTTGACTGCTTGTGTGAAAAAGTGAAAACAAAGAAGGCCATCTGCTGCCTCCCTGCTGGCCTCCCAAGATGATGTGCTCAGCCTGGAAGGTGTGAGCTGATCCTGGCTGGGGAGACCCAGACTCAGTCCGTGAGACACACGGAGGAGAGGCCGGGACACGGAGGAGAGGCCGGGCCGCTGGCTCTGCCCGTGTTGGGTGCGTGACACAGAGCTGCACACAGGCTCTGGACGGGAACGAGCCCATCTCAGCACCTGGGGTCAGCAGACAGTAGTCCAGCATGGAGGGGACATCCTGGTGGCCCTGCAGGGACCGTGCTCATAACGGATGGGTCAGGACTGGCTGCACATCTGGCAACATCTTAAGGCGAGTGGGAGGCTGGCACCAAGGTGGACACCTGAGCCTGTCCCCTGGAGGTGGGGGTGACGGCCCAGAAGCCCAGAACCAGCACCGTGGGTAGAGAACCCTCCTCCTGGGGTCGCTCTCCCAGCTGCACTTTCCCAGATGTTTCCGTTTGGGGTCAGGGGCATCGGCCTCACCTCACCCTGCTCCCACCTCTCTGCAGCCTGGATCACATCTCTCATCCCTACAGGGTGAGGGAAGTATGTTTTTTCAAATATTTTAGTCTCCAGTTGGTTGAATTTGGAGATGTGGAGCCTGAAGACCCGGGGGTTGACTGTGCTTGCTCAATTCAATGATTCTCCTTCGATACCACCTGTCTCTACAGGATTTTTAAAACACTCTCGAGCTGGGGTGTAGCTCAGTGGCAGAAGACTGGCCCAGCACGTGGGAGGCTCTGGCTTCCAGCCCCAGTACTCCTAAATAAGTAACTGTGGGTATGGTGACACATGCTGATAATTCCAGCACTCTGGGAGGCTGAGGCAGGAAAATCATAAAGCTGAGCCCATCTTGAGCAAGTGGGTGACTCAGTGAGAGCCTGTCTCAAAACAAATATTTTAAAAGGGGGGTTGGAGATGTAGCTCAGGCAAAGGCCCTGGGTTCAACCCCCAGTACTGCCAGCAAGCAGGCACCGATCTGAGATCACATTCCGCGTGCTACTTCCCAACTGGCACTGGCTCCAAGGGGACACCCAAAGAAGGGGAGGGCGGCAAGGGGAAGGGCTTGAGACAAAGTCCCCAGGCCTTGGTGCCAGGGCAGCTCAGGGCCCACAGAAGGGCTCGCTCATGCGGGTCTTACCAATGAACTCATGTAGGAACACCAGGGAGGCGATGTAGCAGGCCAGGCTGAGCAGCTCGGCCACCGTCATGAGCCAGTGCCAGGTCTGGATGGTCAGTGCCACCATGAGCAGCTCGGTGAGGATCAGCGACGTGAAGGAGATGGCCACGATGTGCACGAACTCCGACTCAAACAGCAGCAGTGCCCCATACATGATGGTGCTCCCTGGAAACACCAACCAGAAGAGTGTTTCCAGGAGGCCCCAGGGGAAGCCAGGGCCACATACATCCTGAGAGCGGACCCTGGGCCCACATGCCACGCCTCGGCCATGCACTGCGACATGGAAGGTGTGAGCTCCTTGTTACATGATGCTGACAGGTGATGCCTTACGGGGGGTCAGACCCACAGGTTTGCTGTTTTCCTCCTTGACCTTCCTGACTAAATAACATGTAACTACAGAGGAAGAAAAAGGAAAGTATAACTCACCGGAGTGGAGAGAAGATATGGGAATTTAAATATTTCACTTAAAATGATGGCAGTAGCAGCCACAAAAGGTCAGAAATTGTACAAGTCCACTTCCAGGAGGTACCTGAGGCAGCCCAGGTCAGAGAGACAGGAAGCAGAATGGTGGGGACCAGGGATGGAGGAGGGGATGCGGGTGCTGTTCGCTGGGGACAGTTTCCGGTTTCCAGGATGGAAATGTGCTGGGACCTGGTGTGCAGTGGGGGGGTGCACTCCCCACCCTGGACTGGTCACTAGAGATGGCCAAGGCATAAATGCGATGCTGGGTGTTGTTTTACCACACACAAGCACACAAACCACTGAGGCTCTCGGGAAGAAACAGGGAGAACCCACACATCTGCTGAGGAGGAGAAGGGCATACAGGAAGGGAGGGCAGCAGGCTCCCCAGCACCCACTGACTGAACTGATTGTGTCCCATTTGACTCAGAAATACTAGCAGCACGAGGGCGTCACTCCGAGGGGCAGCAGGGACCCAGGATGCCGGCCTCTGGAGTGAGGGACAGAGCGGCAGACCACCGATTATTGTAAATCTCCAGGCAGGATATGCATTTTCTAACCAGATGCACACCTTACGTTTTACTTCTTTAAAACACACACACACGTACACAAGCTTTCAATGACAATTTAACCCTCTGCCAACAAACTCAGTGGTCTCCGAAGTTTTTTTGTTATTGTACCACTCCTTAGTTAAAAAAAAAATTAAGGGAACCCAAATATACATGTTCGTTTATAAATTGTATGTGTACCTGTCGGGGTATCTAAAAATAGCAGAAGCACTATATAAATACATTATGTGCATTATAAAACACACATAATAGAAATTCTAAAAGGAATGAGGAATAACTAAATACAATAGGAGTGCTGATATTTCCTCTTTAGACTCCAAGAGGTCATGTTACGAAGCCACTGCAGTCTGCAGGACCCTGTCCGGCAGCCACTGAACATACGTTCTTCAAAAGCCCTGACTTGATCTTACTCTTAGCAAAGGCACTGAACATCCGGGAAAGCAACTGCTTTTTGCTACATGGATCCAACACCCTGGCTATTTTCAATTAGTACAAGCTGAGTATCCCTGCTCAAAATGCTGGGGACAGAATGTTTTAGATTTCGGACTTTTTCAGATGTTTGAAATATCTGCATATACACAACAAGGTATCTCAGGGAAGGGACCCAAGTCTAAATATGAAATTCATGTTTCATTTACACCACACACACCTGCCTGATGGCAATGTCGTACAGTATTTTCGTGTGCCTGTGTTTTGTCCCGGGGTCCAGGGTGGGATTTTCTACTTGTGGTACCAACCAGGGCTCCAAAGGTTTCGGATTCAGGAGCATTTGGGTCAGGGATGCTTGGCCTGCACAAGTTAAGACTTCTCCCTGACTTCACCACCCTCTCAGGCAGACAGCACTGCACGAGTCTGACCTCCCTGTGCCCACTCCGACCGACCGGCTGAGCGCCGCCTGTCCCACTGTCACCCTCCCTGCCACTATCCTCAGCCCCAGCGTCCTCCTCAGGCTCCACAGGCTGGAGGGAGACTCCCCTGGTCACAGTCAGGGCCTGGGGCAACAGGTGGTTTCCTGTCCTTACCTTGATAGATGCTAATCAAAACCCAGATTAAGAACGTCTTGTAGGACAACGGCCGTCCCTAAAGGAGAGACAGAAAGATTAAACAGCAGGTTGCCAGGGGTGACCATGGCTCGGTGCCATCGGCATCCCACCTGCGCCCCTGTCCACACATGGCCACCTCCGTCCTCATCTAAACGGGCTGACATCCAGACACACGCCAGGAAGGGGCTGTCGGTGGGTGGGAATAAACCTGCCTGTCAGTGGAAACCCCAGAACTCGAAGGGAATCACACACGCCCACACACGCACTTAGCGCGAACACTTTCAGGAAGGGCCGTGAGGACACCACTGGGAGCAGGCGTCAGTTGCAGCTGCAAGTGGAACCATCAGGGGCCTTGGAAAAGCTGTCCTTGTTTTCAGTCTGCACACGACTGTGCTGTTTCTTGCTCTCTACCCTGGAACCTACACTGCTTTAAGAAAAAAATAAACTCCCACGCTTTACCCCAAAGCAGGAGCAGCCCCCTGGAGTGTAGCCAGTGAGACACGGGGGTCCGTGTAAAGAAAGGGGAAGGGGGGCATGCACCCTATTCGGAGGAAGCAGGGAAGGGGAAGAGTGGAGGGGAGGGAGGAAGAGGGAGGGACAGGGAAGAAGGCAGCCGCCAGGGCGGGGAATCTGTGCACCTTGAGCAGGTCTTTGTAGAGCTCCGGGTACAGCATGGCCACTTCCGACTTGACGTCCTTGTCCAGGACCAGCGAGAACACGGGGAACATGGTGTAAACTGTGGAGTACCTGAGGAGAAAACGGGACAGTTCTGGTCCCGGGCAGACCTGTCTGCCACCCTCGCCTGGTTCCTCCCACAGCTGTGCACCAAGTGCCTGTCACGGATGTGCCTGGCCCTGCTTTCCCCTGTGGAGACTCAGACGTGAAACAGACTGAGAGCTCAGCCCTGACAGCCCGGTATGCTGGTTCCTGAGTGACTGAACAAGTGATCAAGTAACCTACGGGTCACTTTCTGCGGGAAAATGGCAGGGGGAAAATGAGATAGGGAAGAAGGAATAAGATGTACATGTGTGTGCATGCACATGCACATGTACATGGGGTAAAAGGTGCAAACTAAGAAGGCAGCCAAGAAGTAGAACATTTGAGTAGACACCCAAGGAGGAGCAGCCATGCCAGTACACAGGAAGAGCCAGTGCAAAGGTCCTGAGGCAGGGGCGTGGCTTTCAGCAAGACCAGTATGGCTGGGACTGAGAGGGTGAAGGAGACAGACTGGATGATAAAAGGCCACACGGAGCACAACGCAGGAACCCCTGACTAGGTTCTGGCTTGTTCTTTTACTCCGCCAGGATCTGACAGAGGCACTGCATGTTTCCAATTAGAAGCCAGTAGAGTCCAGTGCATACTCAGGGTGAACTGATAGCAAGACATGAGAGGATGGGAAGAGGGCTCTGTGACTACCCTGAGAGGGGCCAGGCTGCATTTCCAATTCTGAAGAAGCAGTGGCAGCCTGCGTGTATCTAGAGCACCGGGTAACCAGACTCCACCTGCCTGGGGAAGCCGCAGGCTGAGCAACCACTAGGAAAAGGTCAAAAGGCAAGCTGCGACATTGCAGGCCAGGCCCGGGGGTGGTCTGAGGTCCAAGTGACACCTTTCGGTTGCTGTGGCACTGTGGATGCACATCTTCCGAAGCACAGCTCTGCCCCGCTGGGCCTCTGACTTTCTAATGGACTCAGCAACAGCCGGGAGGGCACTGTGGACCCTTCCAGGTCCCCGGTGGCATTGCCAAGTCTGAGACCCTTCCATCTGGATCCCAGCACCTTGGGGAACACACCAGGCTCCACCTCTCCAACCCAGTGAGGGGCTTAACTAAGGTTCAGAGCCTGGTGGGGTCAAGGAGTTCAGAACCACAGGTCCACGGTGACCAGGGGACTGAAGAGTCTCGAGTGTTTCTTTTCCCTCTGTGGCACGTTAGAGAGTCTCTAGAACATTCACGCCTTGCAGGATTTCCTTACCCAATGATGAGGAATCCCTGGTAGAGAGGAACAGAGGCGAAGTAGAACACGGAGGAGAAGACAGCCTGTCCGGAGGAGAAAGGAGGATGTCACCGAGTGTCCTGACGGAAGCAGGAGCTCAGAGTTCCTGGGGCCACCCTAACATGGGGGCCGTCACGTCATCCTCGTCATACAGGTGGGGAAGGTGAGACACAGAGGGCATCTGGCCTGCCCGAAACCACACAGCGCGAGCCAGAAAGCTGCCCACACTGCAGGGGGGACATGGAGGGAGGCCAGCCCTGTGGGACTCCAGCCCAGCCCGGGCTCCAGGGCTCATGCTCCCGATGGCTCCCAGCTACTGCTGCCTGCACAGCATACAGCACACGCCAAGTGCACGGAAGCAGGCACGAGAAGGGCCATGGCATTTCTACCCCAGCTCCCAGTGCCTGATGCGGCAGACAGGGCTGCTCTTCTTAAGACTGCGCGTTTGAGTAACTGGAGCGATTTTTAAAAGAGCACACGACAGGCTACTTTTACAATTAGACAAAAGCAATGACGGTATTCACAAATCTTCTCTCATAGAAACGTCTGCTTCCTGATCTGGAAGACACCAGCTACCAGCAGTGATGGCCACGTGCAAAGATGATCCTGGCTTGATGCTCCCCGTGGCCCTTTCTCGGGACATCTATGGGCTCACAGGACAGCGGTGTTCATGCTCATTTCCATCAGGACAAAATCAAACGAAAGAGGCTTCGAGAACAGTAAACTCCAAGAGGGAGGGTGAGCCAGCTGGCAATCAGACAGTGTCTACTGGAGCTTCCCCGAGCACCGGCCACAGATGGAGCACAAGGGCGCGTGGAGAGCCGTGATCACCAGGCACAGTGCCACCAAGTGCCAGGGGCACGGGAAGCCCCAGGGTCCCGGGTCTCATTTCCAGAATTTCAGCACCTAGACAGAGCCTTTCCGGTGATTCCTCCCCTGGAGGACAGTTTGTAAAAACCTCAACAAACTGGTGCCCAGGCCGAGGGTTAAGCTCAGTGGCGCCGTGCCTGCCTGGCAAGTGCAAGGTCCTGAGTTCGATTCCCAGTACCAAAAAAAAAAAAAAGAAACTCTGCAAGGGACCTCAGGAGCCCCTGGCCCTCAGTGGGCCACACTGCCACAAAGCCTCTGCCTGGACAAGGGACACTGGGGAAATAAATATGCAGTGTCCGTGCGTGCCAGACCCAGGTGTGGGTGCAATCCTGAGACACTCAGCACAGTGGGCAGGGAGGCAGGCTCTTAGCACAAGGAACCCTGCCTCATTCTGGAATTTTCTTTCTGAATCAAAACTAATGGTCACATCCGGGCATTACAGCAGTCACCTCGTCCAGGCCGGCTTTTGGGTTTGTGCCCGGGAACAAGCTCATTCATCTCCCAGGGACTGAAACCACAGCAGTCAATAACCAGCTCAACTGACGAATTAACATAAATTAAAAGTACAGATGTGGTGTGATGAACCACACCAGCTGCTGAGCTTTAGATTTTTTTTGATGAAAATCATTTTAAGGCTCTGTTCACGAATGCAATCGATACTTAAAACATAAAATCACCCAAACAGGCCTGGATGGGGCCAGCGGAGGGTGAATTCTCATGTAGAGTCCAGCTTATTCTGTAAAGCAGACTGCTTTCATGTGTGATCAAATACCTTCCCACAAATTAAAACCTTACCTTATATTTACATCTCACCTGGTTTCATTTTATTCATAACAATGAGGATGCTACCAATGCTGATGCCTCGGAAAATTCCTTTTCAAAGTGGCCAGGTCCGAGGGCCAGGTAAACCCCACCGCCCCCACTTTAGAGGCTGAGAGACTGAGGCCTGCAGTGATGGGGTCTTGCTCACAGTCTCACAGGTGCTCAGCGGTGAACAGAGATGCGGGCTCCAGGATCCCTCGCTTCTGGGCTCTCATCATTAACCTGGGAGTATTTGTACCTCGAGGCCCAAGTAGGAACAGAGCCAACAGCTGTTCAACACCCAAAATGTTTTCTTTCCTTCCCTTTGGCCTCTTTGCTACGACACTCTCGGCTACCTGATGACAGATTCCGAAGCAGCTGGTGAGGGAGAAAGTGAGTACATACTCTAGAATCCTTTGTGAAGAGCGACAGGGGAGCGAAACGCTGACCCTCATAACCAACCTCTCCTCCCTCCTGGGCTGCGCTGTGAGCTGTGAGTGGAGAAAAGGCTTGTTCGCACGGACCACATAGTCACACGCACCTGTGCAGAGGCGCCAGCTGCCCACCCACCTGCATGGTGCTGATGCAGAGGCTCCTGTGGATCACAAACTGGCTGAGAGCAGCTGAGCGCTTGTAACTGTTCCGGCCATGCACCATGAGCAACCGGCCGAGATGCTTAAACTGAGTGACAGAGAAGTCTGCGGCCAGCGAAGCTTGTTTTCCTTCCTAAAATCCAACACAATTGGGCACCGTCAGAAGCACAAGAGGTCAGTTCAAACACATTTTTTTAATTGGAAAAACAAGACATGGTAAGGAGATCTTTGAAGAAACTCAATAAAGAGATTCTTTGGTTTCGAGCCATACACAGTTGGTGGTCCAGCCCTAAATTTGATTTAAAAAGAGGAATTTATTTAAATAAAAACATACTAAGTAGCAGATACTTATAATTTAGAGGTCAAATGAATTTAGCATTACGCCTTCAGGGTTCAGCCCCCTCTGATGTGTGTCAGAAGCAAACCATCATTCCATGATATCAGAATTACATGTCTTATAACATCCAGGTCCCTGCAGAGGTAAATGTTAAAGAGGGGAAAAGCATGATGCTCCTGACAACACTAAGTGGAATATTCCTGACATACAGCTCTACATGTTTACAGAAGTGGGAACAACTGACAGTGCCGCCATTGGTGGAATCTGCTCATCTGCAAAGGTATCGATTGACATTGATAAGGGCTCGGGGGACCCGGAAGCCTCCTGACGTGACAATGGGAACAACACAAGATTCCCTCTGTGATACACCAGAGTCCACATCAAATCAACTGGGCCACCACCAGGTGCCAGGGACATCCTAGCACTGTCCTGGGCACTTCCAAAATACCCAGGTCCTGAAAGCACCCCAACCCCGGGAAAAAGCACCCCAAAGACAGAGAAGTGTTTCACATTAAAGAAGATTAACGAGACACAAAACCATGTTAATAAATGTAATTTGTGGTCCTTGATTAGTTTCTGGGGCTTTTTTAAGCTGCAAAGGCATTTTGAGGACAACTGGGGAGATGTGACTATGAATACTCTCTACAGCAGTGCCACTATATCAGTTACATGGTGGGGGGGGGGCTCTGCTACCTGGTTGATGTAGGAGAATCCCTCGTTCTTAAAGAGATCCAGGTTACAGTGTGTAGGGTAACACACTATCATGTGTGCAGTTCACCTGCAGCTGATTCAGAGACAGAGGGAACATGTGGCAAATGCTAACATAAATCAAAGTAAAGGGGAGCGAGATGGTCATTGCTCTCCTTCAAATTTTCTAAACAAATTTTTAAAAAGAAAAAGGGGATGAGAAATGATGGCCATACACTCTCAGATGGAGAAAAAATCTTAAGATGTAACAGATTTAAGTAGACTGCATAACAACATGCATACAATGTTTTTTAAATTATATATGAACGTAATATATACACATGTGTAAAATACACATATATTATACACAACAAAAACATACACACACACTACCAATCATACACACATAGAAAAAAATTTGGAAGAATACCTAATACTACCAGCTTGATGCTGCTGTACTTTATTTTTAAATTATTTTGATTTTTGTTTTGAGTACTTATTACTTTTATACTCTCAAAAACAAAAGAATGAGAATTGTAATTCAAATATTTTAGTTCTGTATGGGAAATTGTAAACAATTCTATCAAACTTGGTCATACTTAAAACCTACATTTAAGGAATCTACACAATATTTAAGGAATTAGACATAATATCTCATGGAAGAACCATTTACCTCCGTAACTACACATACACACACACACACACACACACACACACACACACACACACACTATCATCTGGCTGAGAACCAGAGAAGCAGAAAGCATGGGAAAGAGAAAAAGGCTCGTGAATTAACCTAACTCCTGAAGATATACAACAGAATGTGTAGGGGAGCTTATTTCTGCTTCCTGCTTGACCTTTATACTCTACACAGAGTTCTAACACACTTGGAAACTAATCTTCTTGCCTCTACTCCTGCTGAGATCACAAATGAGACAGGGTGGAGTAAATCGTAAGAAGACAAGCCCACAGATGACAAGAAGGGAAAGACAGAAAAATTATAACACACGAACTTCTCAAAATCATAGCCACCAGCTGGGTACAGTGGCACATGCCTGTAATCCTCGCTACTTGGGAGGCTGAGGCAGGAGGACAGCAAGTTCTAGGCCAGCCTAGGCAACTTGGTAAGACCCTGTCTCAAAATAAAATTTTAGAAAGGGCTGGGGATATAGTTCAGATCTCCCTGGATTCAATCCTTAGCACTGCAACTAGATAAGACAGATAGATAGATAGAGATAGAGAGACAGAGAGACAGATGATAGCAGGCAGGCAGGCAGGCAGTGTGGGTGGGTTATGGCCTTTTAGTAAAGGGTAAAGCTTGCCACATTCTTCCCTAATACCCAAGAGAAGGGCACATGGCCTGATAACTAACCAGGCTGACTACCATGGAAAGGCTGGCAGCATAGTCACTATACCCTAAAAATACAGAAAAACACTTTTTCTATTCTAAATGTGGGTACTGGTGAGGGAAGTTGGCATGGATCTGCAAGCTGGAGCGCTATGGGTCTTGTGGTCTGGTCTCTCCCCACTCCCTAAGCATCTGTGTGCCCTTGAGGGGAAAGGAAATGGCATACGGAGCAAGCTCACCTTGCCTTCCACTCCCACGCCACAGTCCGCCTCCTGGATCATGCTGACGTCATTGCCTCCATCACCTGCAGGGCACACAGACCAGAGATGAGGGATGGGGAGGTGGAGAGAGGCGGAGGGGCCTCCGTGTGTCCACAGCACCCAAAGTGACAGCTTGCTCGCTGAGTGCCCAGCCTGGGGCTGCAGTACTGAGTGGCAGCAGCCAGACAGCATCCACTGCGGTGTTCACGGCCAGCTGTGCTCTCCTGGGTGGCTGGCACTGCTCATCCTGAGTATGTGCCGTGCACTGTGGCCGGCACCATTTTCATGGGGCCCTCTCCAGCCTTGTAAGCACCACATGAGGAAGCCACTGCTTTTATTCCTGCTGTAGTGATGAGCGCAGTGAGACTCAGGTGAGTGAAGGAAGCCACCCAGGGTAGCCCGCTAGTAAAAGCTAGCAGAGAGATTCAAGCCCAATCTGACCCTGCAGAGTATGGTTTCCACCCTCTGGAATGCCTCAATCCCAGGCCACCAGCAAAGCAGAAGAGGCCCTCGGACCCGTTTACTCTCTTTCTCAAAAGGAAATATAAGAATAATAATAACAGCGGTGCAAGGTAGCACATGCTTGTAATCCCTAATTCCAGCTACTCAGATGGCTGAGGCAGGAGGATTGCAAGTTCCAGGCCAGGTTGGGCAGCTCAGCAAAACCCTGTCTCAAAATAAAAAGGCTGAGCTGGGAATGTAGCTCAGTGGCAGAATGCCCCTGGGCTCAGTCCCCAGCACTGCAAATAATAACAACAAAAAGAATAAAGTGGCCTGGGGAAATATGAATAATATATCAGTGGACCCAATTATTTTTATGAAAAATAAATTCAACATAGGAGCAGGACAAGGGCCCCAGGCAGCTGCCTACCTACTGCACAGGTGAGCTTTCCGGTACGTTCTTGGAGTAGGCGCACTATCTGGGCCTTCTGGGTGGGGGCGCAGCGGCAGCAGACCACGGCTGGGCACTGGCAGGCCAGCTCCATGAACTCATACTCGTAGTATTTGAGGCACACCTGGGAGGATGTACAGACACACAGAGGTCGGCCAAGGTCACCTCCCAGCCCTGAGGCTCCTACACCCGCAGCAGGGAGAGGTGCTGGCTCCCGGGAGGCCCCTGCTGCAGGGTCCCTGCACCCACCTCCAGGGAGTCCCCAGAGATGACCAGGGCGCAGTCATGCTTCCTGCGGAAGGCGTTCAGCTCAAGGTGGGCCTCGCCGCGGTTAGTCACCTGGAAGGGAACAGAAATGTGCAAGCCTCGCTCTCTGGAGATGACAAAACAATAAAGAGCAGCTTCCTGGGGCTGGAGGAAAGAAAGTCACTCTAGCCAGGACTCTCCCCTCTACGCCATCGGGCCAGAGCCAGATGAAATCCTGTGGCCAAGACTGTGGGAGTCCGAGAGCCTGTGTACCAACCATCACCTTTCAATCCTGGGACCGAAACTGCATGTGCTTCCATGGTGTGCCAGCCCTGCACACAGACTTCCGGTGGACTTCTCACATTTACTCTCCTAGTGACTCTACAGATGCACAATCACAGCCCCATCTTACGCTTCGGGAAACTGAGGCATGGTGAGGGTGTTAGCCTGCCTAAAGCAGCACAGGAGTACAATGCAGAGCAGGTAAGTGGAGTTGGGTGTCTGGGCACCAGGAAGACTGTGGGCTGGGGAGTTGCAGGCTGTGTGAACCATACCCAGCTCTGTCGGTATAGTGCAAAAGGAGCTGTGGACAACATGTGAACTGGCTGCATGACTGCATTCTGATAAAACACCTGTCATCCACAAAAGAGGTGGCTGGCCCAGGAGCCATAGTTTACAACCCACGAATGACAGAACACACTGTTACTGGTGATGACTAAGCTCTCTAAAGTCACTGGGAATACCGAATTAGCAAATACTGAACTGCGGCCTCTAGGGGAAACAGAGGGCTAGGTTCCTGCAAGCTTCTGCTCACAGTTATTCTCATCAATACATATCAAAAATGTCCCTGAAAGGTTCACTGTGATGACTGCTCACCTTTCGCTTCCTGGCAGGCTGTGGGGAAGTGACTGGATCAAGGAGGCACAAGTTTCATAAATGGGTTATGCCATTTACGAGTTCAGAGCTGAGGAGGTCGTTAGGATGTGAGCCAGTCCGGGGGAAGCAGTTCACTGGAAGGGTAAAGCTTATCCCAACCGCTTTGTCCCTCTCTGCATCTAGCTGCTGGGAAGTGAGCAGCCATCTATGCCATAGGCTCCTTCCACCAAGATGTTTCTGCCTCCCGGGAGGCCTAGAAACAAGAGCCAAGTGGCCATGGACTGAAACCTCTGAAACCATGAGCCGAAATTAATCTTTCCTCATCAAAGTTGTTTTCCTAAGGCATTTCATTGCAGTGACAAAAAGCTAACATGAAGTCCTTGACTAACGGCCAACAGCCCAGTGACTCCAGCCTGAAGGAGGCTCACAGAACACCACATTTCCTGTCAGACACTCCTGGCTGTGCACTTGGGAGCGCTAGCCGGCTCCACAGCCCTGTGCTGAGAGCCACTGTGAATAGCAATCTGCTAATGAAAACCACAAAAAGGCAAAACACCCAACACTTATATGGACTACGAAAAGGCCACTGTCTTACAGTCTGAGTGCTTGGGAGGTGCATGTTGAGCAACTAAAATTTTTTTAAACTCCGTGTATGATCAGAAGATATCATTAACTATTAAAAATTATTTCAGTAAAAAACATACTGCCTTTAATCCCCATCAAAATACTCCCCTTTCGGGCCAGGGATTTAGCTCCGTGGTTCTGGTGCCTGCCTTGCAAGAGCAAGGTCCTGAGTTCAATCCTTGGTACCAAAAAAAAAAACAAAAAAAAAACTACTGCCCTTCCCTTCAAACACATTCATCCCTGCATTCTTGCCACTTTCTGAAGCGGTTCTGGAAGTCCTCTTTCGTGAGTGTCTTTAGTTGCATTGTCACGATGCCTTGATGTCCTCAATTGAGTCAAAATGTTTACCTTTTATCGCCATTTTGACTTGGGGGAAGAGCCAGAGGTCACATGGTGCCAGGCCCAACAGGTAAGAATAAGGCAGATGAGCTGAACAGCTTTACGAGCGCGCCTGTCCACTGGACAGCACTCGGCAGCAACGTCCACCACATTTCTTATCACACTTGATAAAGACACTCACAAAAGAGGACTTCCAGAACTGCGTCAGAAAGTAGAAAGAAGGGTGGAATAAGTGAGTCCAAAGCGAGCGGGTGTATTTGAGCAGAGTTAATGGTGATGTGTCTTTTATTGTAATAAAAATTTTTAAACATTCACTATATATTTTGATCACACCTAATACGTGTACAAGTGACTGTGAACATGTTGCAAGTATTTGGGGGTCACAAATTTCAGTGAATAGGAGAAGTCACAAATCCACAAATGAGGAGAATGAACCGTATCTGTTTCATACAACCTGTTATTCCAAACATGGATTGCTTGAGGTTCCTCTGTACTACGGACTAAAGGCAGAGACATCTCCTATTCCAACTTGCCAGGAAACATCTGGAACCTCTCCCTCGTGGCTGTGCTTTCAGGTAAGTGGGGTAATACATCCTGCCCAAAGGGGGCAGCATCCCCTCTCCTGTCTAACGCAACACAGCCAGGGGCAGGCCTCCCTGGAGGAAGCAGCTCCTGGTGCAGGCGCTGCTCGGGCCAAGCACAGTCGCAGGGCAGGTTTCTTGTTGGCCCATCTGATCTGAAACCTCCTTCAAATGCCCCTCAGTGGCCCCCACAGAGGACAGCCAGCGACAATCTGGAGCCCAGCACTTCCATCTTATCTGAGCACCTGGCCTTTGAAAGGTCTGTGAAACCTCAGGAAGCACACACAATGCCTGCGTATGAGCTGAACTGCATGGAGGGGCGGGGGAGGCTTACATTTTATCAGCGCCTCAGAGCGGACCACGGCCCCAGAAGGGTAGAGCACAGTGTGCGTCCAGGGCTGGAATGAGGAGCTGCTGAGCCACCAGAGGCCTCCTGCACCTGCACCGGGCACTAAGTACCCTGTGCCAACCACCTGGCTTCAGCTCCCCCACCCTGGTGGCCAGCGTGCTCCGCCCTCTAGGGGCCCACTCATCACTCCCATGTGGCCCTGACACAGAATGCTTTACCAGCCGGAACACGTGGATGTCCTGGTTTCTGGTCACCAGATGTGCATTCTTGGCCGTGCACGTGGCTGTCTCCAGCTTGTCTCCCGTCAGCATCCAGACCTGAAATGTGGCACGAGAGAGGCACCAGCCTGTCACCTGCAATGGCTAAGTGCCAGAACACCAAGCTGCACTTACTCTTCCTGTTCACCTTCTCGAGACTCACAGTGCCCCTGAGTACATGAGAAGGCCCCAGGGAAAAGCCATGGGGACCGTGAGCAACCACTGCTAGGGCCATCAAAAGCTGATGGGAGGGCCGGGGATGTAGCTCAGTGGTTTCACCCCCTGCTGAGCAAGCACAAGGACCCGAGTTCAATCCCCAGTACCAAACAAAACAAAACAAAAAAAGCTGATGGGACACTTTACAAAGAGCCACCGGACCACATGCTTCAGGAGACAGGAGGAAGCTCAGTCCCAGGACCTTGCAATCCCCCTTCTGAGAACTCTTCTTAAAGCAATGAATACTGTAAGAGAAGAGAGGCTGCATGGATTGAGTGGTCACTTCTGTGTCCCATGGGCAATGTTAATACGTGGCCTTCCAGTCTCTCTATGTGGTCAGATTCTCAGGACAACTCTGCCTCTAAAACGCTGACATCAAAGGTGCTAGGTACTAGGTGCTTCCATCTCTTGGGTCAGATCATTCTGCATCTCCCTGCTGTGGGCCCAGAGAGCGCAGCTGACATGCCCAAAGTCACACAGCAAGCTGTTGTCCTACCCAGGCCCAGCTATGGCAGCTCATTAACCCTTTGTTCTCTTTGCTCCTGGCAGGGAAGAGTCTTGGAGTCTGGATAGTGGGAGGGCACAGGAAAGAAAACAACACGTTTCTGGAGTGTTCACCACATGCGGGACGCCCGGTCCTGCTGCCCCTGCTTAACGCATTTCACCTCCAAGTGACCTTCGTGAGTGGGACACAAGGCATGGAGGAGTTGCGTCACCTGCCAAGAGCCACAGAAATTGGTGGAAAGCAGTGAAACCCCAGCCGTGAGGCACCGGAAGGTGGCCAGGCCCTGCTGGTCTGAGCCTGGTGCCCTCTCACCTACTGTGCCCTTGGTGCGTGTCACTGTTTTCCCGCCAATCCCAAACCACCTTCCTCAAAGCTTCCAGGCTCTGCCCTAAGAAGACAACACAGGGAAGGGGCTGGGGGCTCACATTCAGGGACGCTATGAGCAGAACTACTAAGTGCACCCTGTAACTCACGTTCCTCACTGGGGTGACAGGCACCAGGTGACGTGCCCAGGACCCCAGCGCCACCTCCCAGGCAAGAGCCTAGGAGAGCAGCCGCCACACGCGGCCACTGCTTCTGCATGTGTCAAAGAGCAGAGCAGAAAACGCCAAGATCTAGCATCTTCTGGGCCTCCAGAGGGATGGTTATACCTTGGACATTGGCCACAAGCGGATCTGTTGCAGCCACCTGCTCCTCCCCACCCCATCTAGTAGGGGACCCAGATGCAGGAAGTGACATCCATACTCTGTCGCCAAAGCACCTTGCCTGGTGACAAGACAGTGCTGAGGGGGGAACCCCCAGGATGATGCCAGGCATGGGAAGCGGAATCTCCGAAGCCAGAGAGGAGAAGAGAGGCCCCGGAAGAAACAGGCCTCATGCCACCAGAGCTCCCCAAAGGGGGCCCTGCTGGCAGCGTCCTTGAGACAAAGCAGCCCTGTGAGCCAGTGGGCCACAGCAGGAGCTGGCTTGGGAGCACACGTGCACGCACACACACACCCCTCCCCGTGGGCCTGAGGCTGCAGAGTCTACATATTACTGCGAGTCTAATCCAGACTCCCCACGTTGCCCTGCTTTAGGCAGGGTCCTTTGCCAAACACAGCCCAGGACACAGCCCAGAGGTGCCTGTGAGTGGAAACAGGTGGCCACGTACACTCATCTTTAGAAGCTGCCACCCTGCAAGTTGGCTAATGAGCCATGAGCTATGTAACAACAATTTAGCCAGCAACACACAGCACACACCACAGAAAGCCCGAGACGACAACGGAGCTTCAGAGTTCCCACTGCCAGGTGACATCGGAGCCATCACATACGTGAGCTGACACTTCGTAAACCTACTGCGTGGCCAGTCATCTGACATTTGGCACAGGGTGTGGCTCAGGGGCAGGGCACTTGCTGGGCATTCACAGTACCCTGGGTTCCAGCCCCACCACAGATTAAAAACAAACAAACCAAAACAAAAAAGGAAAGGAACACTAAAAGTATAGCACGTGCAATTACATACATACAGTATGTGATACTTGATCATGGTAACAAATGATTATGTCACTGCTCATGTATGTGCTGTCGTCAACCATGCTTCTGATGACTACTTTAGAATGTGTTTCTACATATAAAAGCTGAGTGTGAAGCAGTCGCCTGTGCTGTGTCAGCAGCAGCTCGTGTTTACAAGTCCTGGCTGCAGCGCTGAGGCCTCTGCCACCGGGGTCGTGCAGGTGTGCTCCACGTCTGCCTCAGGGTGCAACCTGGGATGCAAGTCCCAAGGACCCGTGACTGGCTTTCTCTGGGGCTCCCTGGGCCGCCCAGAGCCCGGTCCTCAGACGCCCTCTACCGGCCCCTGCAGAGTGAACTTCGGTACTTGGCTTTGTGGTTGGCTCCAAAGAGTGGTGAGAGATGTGAAGGGAACCATTGCTTAGCACCAGAGCCCTCTGTGGGTGGTCACTCAGGTACTCAGCTCAGCCAGCCCACACAGGAGCTGGCCGGTCGCTCACCTGGAACATACACGGCCTGTGCATGCTGAACCCTGAGCTGGACCCGGAGTGACCAGGAGGTAGGTGCACACGGCCCTGGCCTCCAGGGAGCCCACGGGACTGGAGAGGTGGCCAGAAAAAGCAAGCAGCACCCAAGATGTCTTCTGAAATCGGGGCTGTGAGGATGAGATGACAGCGGCCGCCCATCCTACAGAGGGCGCTCGAGTCCCCTCTTGCCCTCTGCCCACCCCAGCGGGATCATGGCTCTGCCCTCGCGGTGCCGGTGGCAGCTACCTTGATGCCCGCGTTCCTCAGGGTCTCCAGCGTGGGCCGCACGTCAGCTTGGAGCTGGTCCTCCACGCCTGTCAGGCACAGCAGCTCCATTTCCATCTCCAGGCTCTCGATCACCGTGGCCACTTTGAGGGAGCGGTCGTGCACGCTCAGCTTGGCTTGGACATAGCGGGCCTGGGGCACACAGTGAAACGTCACCACTTGGAGGGAGGAACCCGCGGCCACCTGGACCCCACCACACCCCAGCAGGAGACCTGGGCCCACAGGGTCACACAGGCTTCCGGCTTCCTCCTGGGCTCATCTGTCCAGACATGGAGTTGACAGACCCCCAACCCAACTCCCTGGTTTTGCCTGCTCACTCGACTGTGTCAGCGAAACCTGGGGAAAATGTCTACATTGCGTGTCTGTAGTAGACAACACTTTTAACTGAAATGCAGGCAGCCTTTACATACGGAGAGAATTCTGTTAAATAAAAGGCTTACAGAGACATAAAACACATCCCAGGGACAGGACCCAAGAGCAGACCCGAGGGCCCTGGAAGCCTGTCCTGTCCCCCAGACCTCCCTCCACACTCGGAGATCCCTGCCTTGTGCCGGGGGCCACGGGCAGGGCAGTAAGCAAGACACGGACCTTCCCTTGGGACATGCAATCTACGGGACAAATGAGCAATCGGGGAGTGAGAGCCAATCCAACGCCAGCAATTTTTCTAAAACTTAAAGATTAATTAGGTGGTTTATCCACATTTTCCAGAAGGCTACCACATGCCAAGGACTTTCCCAATCAGGCCCTGGGGACACAGATGCAAACCGGAGTGCCAAAATCCTTGCCCTTAGAAATATTTTATTCCAGAGAGAAGATGCATGAGATGAATGTTTAAAAAACCTGAACAAGGGCATTAAAAAGAGTGACAGGTGTGATGAAGGAAGGTAAATGCAGTGACCGATGGAGAGTGACAGGGGGAGACTGCCTCAGAAGGGTGCTCTAGGAAGACTTCTTGGAGGTGGCAGCACTGGAGCTGAGACCCAAAAGCAACAAACAAGGGAGTGGGCCGTGGAGCTCCACAGGGCAAGAGTTCCAGGTGGAGAACGGCGGGGAAGCAGAGTTCTGGGTCAGAGGTGGGGTCGGCTAGCGAAGGACAGGCGGGCAGGGAAGCGGCAGCAGGAGATGCTGGGGAGGTGAGGGCTGCAAGGTGCACACAGGTCTCGGCAGCTCACCTCAAAGTCTTGGTACTGCTCTTCCGCCAGGGACTTCTTGGCCACCACGAGCACCCGCAGCCCTTCCCGGGCCATGTTGCCACACTGTGAAGCAGACGGGGTCAGCAGGGAGCTGCATGGAGGGTCTGACCCTGAGCCCCTGACCGCTGTGCAGCAGCGCACGTGTCCCTTCCAAGGGGACAGGGAAGAGAGCAAGCCGGAAAGCTGCTTTCCCGGAAAGCCACAGTTCCCGGTCAAGTGTCTGCTGTCTTAGACTGGCATGGCGCGTTTCAACATTGAGATCAACATTGCAGGATTTCACACACAAGCACGGATTGCAGGCTCGGTGGGAAAATGGAGCATCTGGTGAAACCAGGCTCATTTCCCAGACAACCATACTTTGTGATGGCTGAAAAGGGGCTGCTCCCGTATGTTCCCCAAACACGCAGGTTTCAAAGGAAGAACATTCTAACAGTTTAACAAGCAAAGTGCAACCAGCCAGAACACACCCGGGCCTGTGTGATTTGTCTGTGTCACCTGCCTAGCCCCACAGGGGTTTGGTTTGTGACCCTCCTGTCGGAACTATAATGTCACTGACAAACCTGAGTGCTCCCTCCTGCTGCTGGCCAGTGCCAACTGCCCATGTCACACACTGGGATCTGTGGCTTCTAGGGATCCCCAGTTCCTGGATTCATGGCTGTGTACAACCACCTGCCCCTCAGGTGCGAGAGGGACCTTGTAAGCTGCTCCTACCAAGCAGCAGGGCGCAGGAGCAAGGGGGTGTTGTGTCGGGGATCAGGTTACCAAAGAGGGCGACGCCCAGTCTGCCACCTGGCTCCCTCACTTGGACCCCCGTGAAGCCAGCTGCAAGGCCATGAGCTGCCCCATGGAGAGGCCCACACAGTAAGGGAGAATGTGGCAAGGATCTGGGGCCTCAGCCATGGGCACCAAGCAACCTTGGGACGGACCCTGCCCAGCTGGGTCTTCAGAGAAGCAGCAACCTGCAGGAAGCCCTAAGCAGAGGCGGTGCTGGTCTCACTCAGAGGCCCGGAGAAGTACATGTGCACTGTTTTAAGCAGCTGAGTCTCGGGCGGTTGGTTGTACAGCCACAGACGATGATGACAGAGACCAGCCTACTGCACCACGAGGGCTCAGCTGCTTCGGAAGTCAGGTTTCACATCCTGCTACCTGCTTACCTCCTCCTCCAGCCAGTCGTTGTACTGCACAATGCCAGCCATGACGACATCAGCCCCCTTCATGTAAAATGTGATTTCTCCAGTGGATTCGTCCTAGGGAGGGAGCGGGAAGGAATGAACAACCGCAAGGAGCCCCTCCCTCTGCCTCTCACCCGCTTCCTGTGACGGAAGGGGCGCACAGTGTACCCAGCAGACACCGATGTTTTCACTTGGCCAAAGATGAAAAGTAAGAATGGGCCTCACTTTGGGGCAAAGACCATGGAAAGCAGAAGAAAACTCAAAAGCATCTGGAAAGTTATTTGATGATAAAAGCAAGATCAAAAAGAGTTAAGATATTTGTTTTTAAAGTCATCACTTTTCCAAATGGAAAGGACACCCACACTGGCAGATTATGTTAAATTTATACATAGGACTTCCAGCATCACCAAACTGTGCTCCACAGCCGGGAAGACAGTATCCAGACTAGCATTTCTCAGCCTCTCCAGGGAGCGCGCCTGGGCCAGTGTGCTTCTCTGCGGGCGGGTGTCCTGGGCATTTCAGGGTGCAGAGCAGCACCCCCTGCCTCTCCCCATGACCTCCCCGTGACAACCAAAAATGTGTCCGCACAGAAGTGAGCGACTGAGAACCAGTGGCCTAGATAATTCCAGGCCCTCATGCTGGAGGACTTACCTAGAGATCAAATTAACCAGACCTTTCAATTCCCCAACCCAGGGTCTCTGGTAATGCCAGTCCTGGGGCGCACCTGGGCAAACACAAATGCTAGGAATCCCTCCCGTGGCCCAGAAAACATGGCGTCCTCCGAAAGTGCTCCTCCACCTGACTGGCTGAGTGTGAGGAGCTCCCTCCCTTGGTCACATTGTATTATGGAGAACAAGGCTCCACTCAGTATGGTCAATGGGGCAAGCTGCGTCCAGGGCACATGTGACAACATCTGGAGACATCTCTGGCAAGTCTGAGGGTGAACTATAGGCACGTGGTAGAGAGAGGTCAGGGGTGCTACCAGCACCCTACAGTGCCCAGGATGGCTCCAAAGCCAAGGATTCACCCAGCCACACAGCAACGGTGCCATGGCTGGGAAATCTGGCTTGGAGGAATGTGGGTAGATGGCCCCTTCTCATCCCACTCCATCCTCGAAGATTTCAGACACAAATGAGGCAGGAGGCTAGACAGGCGAGGAGCCTGGTCAGCACCGTCAATACCGTGTGCCTACATTGTGCTACTTGGAAAAGCCCGAAACAAACACAAAGTCTGCGATGAATACTTTGACCCCAAATGGCACAGCAGTAACTTTCAAATGGCCTCTAACCATGGAGAGTCTTTCAGGAGGACACACTGACTCATGAAAACACCCCCAAGCCAGGAACAAAGGAGGCACCTGCATTTCTAAAGCTCAGCTGCACACTTGGGCCTTGAAGAAGGGCCTCTATGCTGCTTGTGACTCAGGCTAAAGACAGCAGGGTCTGACCATGAAAGCATTGGAGACTTTTTTTTCCCTTTCCCTTTCACCCAAATGATGCTCAATAACACGGGCACAGGAAACGCCTCCCCACCCAGCTTCCTCTACCACCGAAGGGGCTCCAGCAAGCTGAGACTCTGTCCAATATAAACACTGGATCAACCATCTCCTCCCATGAGTCACCTCTTCCCCCCCACCCTGCAGTTCATCCGAAGTTTACTCCATTCCCATATTATGGCGAGACGATGCTACAAATTTGCAGAGATTGGCTCACTGTGCTGCAGGCCGTGGCGCCTCATCTTGTCCCACTGTGGTCTGAGTCTGGCACCAGCTCAGAGGCCTTGTTTATGCAGTGACAATGCTCTGATCTCTGGGAGCAAAGCCAGGCAGGGCAGAACATCTTGTTCTTGCACACCAGACATCCAGCAGGCTACATGATCTTCCTTCAGAAGGACAAGCACACAAGTCCAGGGAAACTGCCTCCCTAACCTCACCTGATTGCTCAGGATATGAGACAAGGACTCCTGTGAAGTCCTCAAGTTGTAGCTGCTGGAAGATGCTGACAGGTATTTTGCATGAGCTGACACCTGTTGAAAATGCTGGAGACAGCAGAACTGTAACTGTCGACAGTTGCAAAACTAGTCAAGAGAAGGCTTACAACTGAACCAGAACCTCCCCACAGGAGGGAATGGGACAGTCT
This sequence comes from Heterocephalus glaber, assembly GCF_053883595.1. NCBI lineage: Eukaryota > Metazoa > Chordata > Mammalia > Rodentia > Bathyergidae > Heterocephalus > Heterocephalus glaber. Next base: position 17,557,292 of record NW_028258410.1, on the reverse strand, counting down.
TTTGCATACAACAGGCGTTCTCTGCAACCCCCTTAGCACAGGTACCTCGGCCTCGGCACACGGAACATACGGGGCCAGACCACTCCTTGTCATGGGGTCTGAACCCTTGGGCAGAAGCATGGCCCACTGGATAGCAGTAGCACCCCCACCTGGGGTTGGGACAACCACAAATGTCTCCAGACACTGTCAAACTCCCCCAGGATGAGACTCACTTGCCAGGGAATGTAGTGAGATTTGTGCAAAGTAGAACTAATCCCAAAGCCCCAGAACTGATTTCTACCCACCCAAAACAAGAATAAAGACATACATATGGAAATGCGAAAATGTAGCAAAATAATCAGTGTTTCATTAAAGATCGCCTATAAAGATGGATGTTCATGGCAATTTTTATTTAGTAGTCAAAAACAAGAAGCCAGGAGTGGTGGCACATGCCTGTAATCCCAGCTATTCAGGAGGCTGAGGCAGGAGAATCATAAGTTGGAGGCCAGTATGAGCAATTTACCAAGACCTTGTGTCAAAAAATAAAAAGGTCGCCACCTGCTGTGCAAGCACAAGGACTCGAGTTTGATTCCTGGTACCAAAAAAATTAATTAAATAAAAAAATAAATAAAAAGGGATGGGGATATAACTTCATGGTGGAGCACTTGCCTAGCATGTGTCAGGCTGCGGGTGTGGGGAGGGACAAACCCGAGCATCAAAAAAAAAGGTGAATGAAACAGTAGAAACAATACATTTTTTTTCAACAAAACACCCTGCACACATTAAAATCCTATTTTAATTGTAAGAGAAAATTTCATACATACATACACACGCACACCTCAATGGGGGAGGGAATGCTTAGAAAGTCTTACATGAAGTTCAAAGCCACTTTTATAAGAATGTGTATAGATAATTACACAGCTATGTGCTTAGAAAGAAAGACTGAAAGAAAGTCCCTTGACAAAGTAAAATACTTATCTTAGGGTGGCAAAAATGGGGATGAGAAGTTCTGATTCCCTTCTTCACATATTGTTCTAAACACTTTATGTGTTGATTTTTAAAATAATTGGGGCTGGATACAATGGCACTAACCTGTAATCCTAGCACTTGGGAGGCTGAGATAGAAGGATCACCTCGAGTTCGAGGCCAGCCTGGACTACATAGTGAGTTCAAAGTCAGCCTGAACCATGTAGTGAGACTCTGTCTCTAAATAAATAAATAAATAACCCAGCCTCAATCAATCAATCAATCAATCCTGGGAAGGGGAGGTGGTATTTTTAAGAAAAAGTGAAGTTGGGCTGGGGATTTGGCTCAGTGGTTCTGGCGCCTGCCTCCCAAGCGCAAGGTCCTGAGTTCAATCCCCGGTACCAAAAAAAAAAAAAAACAATGAAGTCATGCATCCAATAGGATCCTGCCTCCAGCTGGGGCCCCACCCCTGCATGGGAAGAGAAACGGCCAACCCTCCTAAGGCAGGAGGGTCCTCTCCACCCTGATGCGGGGGTGTGGACAGCTCACTCATCCTGGGAGGCGGGTGCTGGAGACCGATGATGATGATTCAATCCTCAGATGTTCTCAGCAGAACCCACGGGCCCCGAACTTGAGAGAACAAGGGCTGGAACAGAGCTCGGGTCCTTCTGTAGGATACGCTGACTCTCACTGTCCGGGAAGGCCCCACCCACAGGAGTTGTGCCGCTGGATGACCCTGGCCTCAGATGTGTGCTCCAGATAGAGCTCAGGAACTGGGTGGCCCAGTGAGAAAAGCTGCAGCTGCTCCGGAGGAAAAGCTCCCTCCCCGCTGGGATACATCCCACAGCGCCTGAAAGTGCCTCCTGGCCCCTGGAGCGTAAGAATCCCTGCAAGTGCACATCAGGTGGCCACTGCTCTGCTCCCTGGGGAGGTCTCTGAGAAACCAGCACCTGAGGGTCCCCACTTCCTGGTGTTCTCCCGCTTTGTCAGCCACCCCTCTGGGTTACAAAACTCACGTTCTTCCCTGAGGAAGGGGGAAAAGGGTGCCAGGGAGGGGCCCCCAGGGCGATACCCAGCAGCCCAGGAGAACTAACCCCTCAGCCAACAACAACCAAACCCCAGCAATGCTGATGCCACCAAGAAACGGACCCTGCCCCAGCAGGTTCTGAGAGGACAGCAGCCTGGCCAGCCCCTTGGGCCCAGCCTGTGACAGACCCTGACCCTAAGTCAGAGCTGCAGTCAGACTCCCAGCCACAGAACCTGTCAGAGGATTAAAATATTCTTCTTTTCAGCCTCTACAGATTACACAGCAGTGCGAAATTTCACACCAGCCCCACATGACCACAGGTGCCCTGTGAGCTCTTCTAGTGCTCCCCTCACACTCCAACCCCAGGGCCTGTAGAAGCAGAGCAAACTGGGAGCCACACAGCCAGGGGCCAATCCCTGCGCCACCATGTCCAGCTGGTGAACTTGGGTAGGTTTCTCAGCCACAAATGTCAACAGAAGTGGTGCCTGCGGGGCTGGGTTATGGTGAGAGGTAAGTTAGTCTGTGCCAATCACTTAGCCGCCTGCACACGAAGAGTCCCACGTGGCTGTTGCCTCAGTCCCTCGCGGTCAGTCCTGCTCCTGTAACAACCCCTGCAGGAGGGCCGTCTAGCCTACTTCACTTCCACAGCTGTCCCCGGCACTAGTGTCACCAAGTAAATGACTAAGAAGACTGTGGAAAGTTTAGGAGGGCTAGAAAAAGCTGTGGGTTGCTTTTTATTAATTATCCTTTTTTCCCGGCATGGTGGGAGGGAGAGAGATAGGGAGGGAGGGAGGAATAAATAGCCACAGACATGAAAAGATGCTCAACACAGTCATTTGGAAAATGCAAATCAAAACCATGCTAAAATATCACTTTAAGGGTCATAATTTATTTAAAAAGAAAAAAATTAACAAGCATTTACAAGAATCTGAAGAAAGTGCAAACACCACTGATGGAAATGTAAAATGATGCAGCAGTGCAGGAAACAGTTTAGCAGCTGGGGATGGTGGCACATGTCTGTAATATCAGCACTCTGGGAGGCTGAGGCAGGAGGATTGCTATTTTTGAGTCCAGCCTGGAGAACTTAGTAACTTAGTGAGAAATAAAACAGGGTTGGGGATGCAGCTCAATGGAAAGGCCCTGGGTTTAATCCCCAGTATGGCAAAATAATAATATAATTAGTATTACTACTACTACTACCATTTCTAATAATAATAATAATAATAATAATAATAAATTTTTTAAAAGGAAATAATTTGGAGATCCTTCATCAGGACAGAGAATTGGCCAGCAACTGGTAACTGAGCAGCAGCACGACAGTATGGCCCTGCTCGGAACATGCGCTCAGAACAACCCGGACTTGCACTCCATTACCCCACAGTGCCATTCGCAACGGGGAACAGGAAGAAACAACTTAAATGTCTGTTAATGAAGGAACGAATATGCAACACACATCCAGGCTGAGCATCCCAAATCCAAACATGCAAATTCCGAAATGCTCCAACACCCAAAACTGTCAGTGTGCTAACGCGATGTCACCACTCCTCACACAACAGGGTACAGTCACGAGAAGGTGTGCCAAAACACACTGCATAAAATGACCTTCAGGCTGTGCCTGGGGCCCAGGAAACAAATCAGTTTCGTTTCATGTGTTTCATTTGAGTCCACCTCCCAGGTACACTATTAAATATATACAAACATACTCAAAAGAACTCCTGAAAACCGATCCACTTCAGACTCAAACTTTTTGGGTCCTGTGTACACACACAACAGAACACGAGTCAGCCCAAGAAGAGAATGAAACCCTCGTACGGACTGCAATACGGATGAACCTGGAAAGCAGACCAGGGGAAGAAGCCAGAAACAAAAGGTCACCAATGCACCATTCCATTTACATTAAACATCCCAAAGAGGCAAATCCGCTGTAACAGAAAACAAGCTGACAGTTAACAGGAACCGGGCAGGGGCAGGCTTTTCTTTAGGAGTGATAAAAATGCTTTGAAATTTGACAGAAATGATGACTGCATAATAGGATTGAAGGACTAAATGCTACTGAAAGTTCACTTTAAAATGGTTATGTTATGTGAATTTCATCTCAATAAAAATCACAGGGCCTGAAGTACAGCTTGCCTAGCATGCACAAGGCCTTGGGTTCAATCCCTAACACTACAAGAAAAAAATTTTTAAGAAATACAGCCAGCCGTGATGGTTCACACCTGTAATCCCAGCACTCAGGAGGCTGAGGCAGGAGGATTACTGGGCATTCAAGGCCAGCATGGACTACCGAGACCCTGTCTCAAAGAATGTCCCCCCAAAATAAAGTAAAATAAAACACACATAATTAAACAAAAAAGACTTAGACATATACTATCAAGAAATGTCCAATCTACATGCATTAGAACTTTTCCTCTGCCAGGCATGGTAACACTCCCGAACCCTAGTGGCTTGGGGAAGCTGAGGCAGGAAGGTTACAAATTTGAGCCCAGCCTGGGGAATTTAGCAACTTAGTAAAATCCTGTCTCAAAATTTTTAAAAATACAACAAAAAAAGACCTGAGGAGTTAGCTCAGTGTGAAGGCACTGGGTTAAATTCCTGGGGTGCCAGACACTGCTGCCTGAGAAAGCTGGAGGATGCAAACCAAGGGGACACACACAGCTCGCTGAGGTCCGGGCGGCTGGAAGACTCACCCGCACGATGATGCCCATGCGCTTGCTTTCGTAGGTGAAAGGGAAGATCTGCAGGATGGTGAAGTTCAAGATCTGGTCACCAGGGGTCCTCAGCTGCACAGAAGACTGGTCTCGGCCCACCAGGGTGAGGCCCACGCTCTCTGTCCACTGGACCAGGGCCACCTAGAAGGAACGCAGGGTCTCAGTCAGACACCCGTGCACCAGGCAGAAGTGAGTGGGCAGAGACGGGTGAGGGGCAGGCAGTCGCTGTCCCAAGGCCAGCAAGGGTTCGGGCCCAAGGGCTGCAGTGCTGCCATCACAGAGCCTTGGCCTCTGGGTACATGTCGGGGGGCTGCCACCCTCAGCGCTGCCCCTCCTGAAGACCCCAGAGCAGACTGGGCCACAGGTGCAGCAGAGCGAGACCCACAGGACTCAGACTTGCAGGGCCACCAGCCACCTCTGCAAGATTCGGCACCAACCCATACCCCACAGGGAAAGAAGGGGCGGGCACCATGGGCACTGCAGCTTCTGCTCTCCCTCAGGCTCACATGCACCCACTGGGCTCTGCTGGGCAGCTCTGGCCCCCAGGGCATGTGCAGCAATCACTGAGGGCATCTACAGCTGTCCCATTTGGGACAGGGTGCTGCTGGCATCAAGTGGCCATGGCCACGGTGCATGGGACACCCCCACCAGCCATGCAGCCCCTGGCAGCAGTGCCAAGGTGGAGAAGTTCAGCCTGCACCGGTGGGGAAACAGGCTCAGAGAAGCTAAAGGAACAGGTGGGAGGATGGCAGTGGCAGAGTCCAGGCCAGTGCCCCGTCCCACGCGACTCATCTCCTCGGTGGCTCAATGGGATCTGACCCCGGCCTCAGCCAGGCCCATCCCACTGAGGGCAGAGGCAGGGCATTGGAAACTCCAAGAAGCGGCCCAGGCTGGTCACGTGAGTGAGGGGGGCCAGGTGGGGATGGCGGCAGAGGAGCCACCCCGCTACAGCGGCAGCAACCGCCAGCCATGACACACATGCAAGGAGCAGGCTGCCCTGCAGGGACAAAGCAGGCCCAGGGTAGCCGCAGCATCCAGTTTCTCCAGAAAAGCTGGAACTCTGGACTTGTCCCTGAGACCTCCTAGCTTTTCAACTATGCAACTCGTTGGCCTAGCTTAGAAGTCCAAGAAGAAAATAAGACATCTGCAGGTGCCCAGGCCCTTGGGTGTCCAGAAATGGAAGGAAACAGCAGCAGGAAAGGACGGGGGAGAGGGAAGAAGGGAGATGAGGTCACGGGTGTCCCCCAGCCCTTGCCCTTCACCCCACTGCACAGGACGGAGGCCTTGATGGGTACGAGGCAGGAACCAGTACGAAGCCCCCAAGTCCTGCCGGGCTGCACTGCAGGGTCGCCATGCTTACTCCCCAGAGACAAGAATGACCAGCTCTTCGTGGGAGATGAAGAATCTGAGATTCTAGCCAAGTGAGGTGGTGCACACCTATATAATCCCAGCACTCTGGGAGGCTGAGGCAGGAGGATTGAAAATTCTAGACCAGGGCTAGGGATTCAGCTCAGTGGTTTCACCGCCTGCCTCGCAAGCACAAGGACCCAAGTTCGATCCCTGGTACCAAAAAGAAAGAAAGTTCTAGCCCAGTCTAGGCAACTTAGTGACTTAGTGAGGCCTGGTCTTAAAAAAAAATTTTAGGGGCCAGGGATCTGGCTCAGTGGCACGGCACCTGCCTGGCAAGCGCAAGGTCCTGAGTTTGATCCCTGGTACTACAAAAAACTAAAAAAAAAAGGCTGCAGATGTTGCTCATTGCAAAGGCCCTGGGTTCAATCCCCAGATGGGGGGGGGGCTGAAAAGAAACATTCAGTAGGGCAGGGCTCTCAGCTGTGATGGGCTGAGATGGGACTGAGCCCTGAGCCCGCAGAACAGTGGCAGGTGCCCCTCTTGAACCCCACGGCCGCACCAGGTATGGATGTGGTCAGCAGGTCCTTAGCAGGGGCCACCTTGGAACCCCCTCGTCACTATTAACGCTAATGGAAAGGAGCGGGCAGAGGAGTGGTCGCCAAAAGGGCCCACATCCTGCTCCCCAGATGCAGGCTCCCATGACAAACGGACTCTGCAGAGGACCAAGCGCGAGGACCTGGAAAGGGGAGATTGTCCCGGACGCCCCAGCATCCCAGTGTGACCACGCAAGTCCTCAGAAGGGGGCCTTTCCGGGCGGCAGCGGCCAGAAAGAGGCCAAGCAGGGGAAGGGGCAGAGATGGGATGGAGTCGTCACCACGAAACGTGGACAGCCTGCAGGAGTGGGTGGAGGAAGGACGCAGACTGTCCTGAGCCCTGACCACTCCCTGATCCTATCTCAACCTGTGACCTGCAGGACTGGGAGATAATGACTTCATTTTTAAACATCAGATACCCAGTAATTTGCTACCACAGCAACAGGAAACAAACACAGGAAGTTTTCCACTTTTAATGTCAAACAAGCTATCTTATTATACCTGATCCAAATCCACAGGTGCAGCATCTAAAAAAGATAAAGAAGCCAGGAGGGTCCCACCATCTTCTTACATAGCTTAACCTCAGGGCAGTGGGCCGAGGCGGCGTCTGGGGCACGGAGGGCAGGGCTCCGGTGGAAATGCAACGAGCCATGGTGAGCGGACCTCGCTCACCTCACCTCCTGACTGCTCCAGCCCGCCCAGCATGCACTGCAGAATTTGGGTCACCTCCTCCCTCGACCACCACCTGGGGCTCCCCAGGTGACGCAGCCACTGCCCGGCATGAGAGAGGACCCAACGCACATCACCGGCCCCAGGAAAGACCAGTTCCAAATTCAAAATACGAATTCTACTCAATGCACACTGTTGTCACACCACTATAAAGCTGAAACATCCTGAGTGGAATTATCCCAATTTTTATATAACTTTTTGCTCTGAAATGTTTCTAACAGTTGCTTTTTGATTGAAGGTGGTGAGTCACTTTTCCGGGGACTCTGTTGCAGGGCTGTGAACCTCCAGCGCTATATTTATCAGGGTTCGCCCCGAATTTCCTCCAGGACAGCTCTGCAGAAGCCAAGAGGAAGCCTGCATCTGGCTCCCCAGCTCTTGGAACCCAAGTGTTACACTGGCTGACAGCTGCTCCCCGAAGGAGGCATTAAGCTGGGGCTCAAAACCGAGGTTTGTATCCCAGTGGCACTGCCAGCTCCTCTTCCGTTAGACCCTTCAGAGTAAGGGGCGCCAAGTAGGCATTTCTCATCTCTTCCTGCTCAGAAAGTGTCATTCATCTTTATCATCCGTAGCTGGCTCTGCTCTGCTTGCTCTCTCCTCAGATATGTGCTGGTGATAGGAACTGAGTTGTTTATTTGTTTGTTTATTTGTACCAGGGATCGAACTCAGGTTTTCGAGGCAGGCAGCGGCACTACTGAGCTAAATCCCCAGCCCAGAACTGAGTTTGTACTAGCAAGAAGTTATTTTCATGCCAGTCCCCTGCTTGAGGTCATGCGGTAAGGAGTCAGCCAGGACTATGTGGCTTTCAACTCTGACCAGTTGAAGACTGTCACATTGACCTCCACTTTTCAAACAATCAGGTCATGATGGCTTTTCTTCCCCCACCGGTCTTCCTTTGAAAACTCCTGAATTTACTTACTTGTTCAATTTAAAGATTCTGTGCCGTGGGCTGAAATGTCTGGGTAGCCCCTCAGTTCAGGTGCTGCAAGCTAATTGCCAATGTGACAGCATCTGGGAAGGGATTACATCATCAAAGGGCTGTAAAGGACCTCACAGCCGCTCACCCCTTCTGCCAACGAGACACAGGGGAGTCAGCCTGCTAGAGGCCAGAGAGCAGACCCTCAGCCGAGAACAAACCTGCTGGGCCCTTGAACTAGGACTCCCAGTTCCCGACCCATGAGAAACACAGTTCCACTGGTTTGGTTTGGTTTGGCTTTTTTTGGTCCCGGGGACTGAACTCGGGTCTTTGAGCCTGCGCAACAGGCGGCAAAACCACTGAGCTAAATCCCCGGCCCAGTTCCACTGTTTTTAAGCCACACAATCTGTGGTACTGTGTCACAGCAGCCCTGAATGGACTGAGACATTCTGAGACACTCTAAGACACATTCAATATGGCCTGCTTTGTCTGTTTTCTTTTGAAGTTTAAATCAGCAAAGATCTATATACTCAAAAAAGCTTGAGTATATATAAAAAATGTTTATGGAAAGATACATTTGAAGAGAAATACTTCTGGCTTTCCATACCACTGATTTTTAAAATTTACTTAGTTAATGATATTGGGGATTGAACCCAGTGCCCTTGGACTGAGCTACATTCCCAGCCTTTCATAAAAATTTTTTGAAACAAGTCTTGCTAATTCACTGAAATCCCTGGGTTGGGCTGGAACTTGCAGTCTTCCTGCCTCAGCCTCCCAGAATCCTGAGATTATAGGCATAAGCCACCACTAGCACCACTGAAATATTTTAGCACATACATGTATTCCTTTATTTATTTTAAATAAGTAAATAAGCATCCCAACACTAGCTGAAGATATTTTAGATAGTGATTCACAAGCTAAAAAGTTTGACTAAGTTTACATTGTTCTTTACATACCAATTTAGTAATAAAAAGAAAAGGTATGATTTGGGTGCTTTCAAACATTATTGAAAGTCTTTTTTCTTTCTGGTTTATAAGCAGCTGCAACATCATTTCCTAAAGTCCTGTTTAATTACCCTGAGAAGACCTGAAAGTTCTGTGACTCAGGGCTTGCAGAAGCTCTGCTGAGTCCCCAGCGCCTGCTCTGGACTTTCCTGGAGAAAGAACCTGGAACCCGGGGCCACAACTTTATATCAACACGGTGCTTCTCCCCAAGCAAAGCTCTCAGCGAAGCCAAGGGACCTCATGGCCTCCTTCAGGATCCACATCTGACCCAAAACCCCATGGGTCCTGGGGGGGCAGATTCCAACAGGGATGAGCCCTCCAGGGGCCTTTGCTCCCACCACCACATTCCTGGGCTTCAACACCGCTGGTGTGAATGGAGCACATAAAGTCCCAAGGGACCATGGGGGAGCTCGGCAAAACTGGGGTGCTCACTCGAGCGTCAGAGGGTGAGTGGAGACAACTGCATCTTTTCCAGACAAGATGCGTTGAACCAAGCTCACTCTTCTGCTGTCCTGAGCTTTGGGTAAAGGGACCACTCGTGGTAAATGATGCAGATGGACCTTGGGTCTCAAACCCCACTGAGCCAGGGTTTTGGGGTTCTCAGGTCAGAAGAACCAGGGGTCCCAGCAGCAGTGGGAACAGAAGCCTCATTAAGGTGAACGGTGAACAAACAGGAGATGTGAGCAGACCAAACACAGGATCAAAGCCAAGCAGGAGACATTGCGATCAGGGGTCCCCTGCAGAGAGCTACTGAGAGCCCACTGCTTCCCTCGGGGCCCATCTGAAGAGCTCGGGCCAGAAGCCACCATGAAAGAGCTTTTTCATCATCTGGAGGTCAGCGATAAACCACTCTTGACAGGTTTTAATAACCTCCCTTTGTACCTGGGTCGGTGGTTTGGGAAGTGGGCCAGAGCACTCACAGTAGCGTGTGTTACTGTCGCAAGCAGGAGATGTACTGATCACAGCAGCATGCATGACACAGACTCCAGGAGCTCTCTCTAGTACCCTTCAATAAGACAAACCCCCAGACTCACACAGAGGAGCCAGCTGGTCCTAGACCAGCCTCGAAAGATTATAAATCTACCCACAGGCCCAAGGCTTCCTTTCCTTAATAAGGAAATACATTCGCTGACACACCAGACATGTAGGGCCCGAGAGTCAACTAAGGCAGCAGCTGCCCACCAGCTGAGACCGCTGGGAAAGCCACTACCAGGTAGAAATCAGGCCCACTATTTCCGGATCTGACCTTTTTCAAGAGAAGCTGATTTTTATAGAAAATTGATTGGGGGGGGGGGGGGTACCAGGGATTGAACTCAGGACCTTGTGCTTGCAAGGCAGAGAAAAGTGATTTTAAAATACTGCTCCAAAAAAATTTTTAACTCAGCATGGAGCAAACAAATCACAACCTGTCCCATTTAGGAACCAGCAGTAAGACAGTACAAAGGGCCACTCTGGGACCCAAATTTCCGGTTTGTGATATTCAACTTCCTACCTCTTAACTCTGATAAGCAAAACTTAGAAAGAATGGAATCGTAGGCATGAATGTTTAGTAATTTTTAATTGACTGTTTAAGTCCGAGGGACAGAACTTTGCATCTATGGCCCCAAGAAGGGCTCATTTGACTGTTTTCTGCAAAGTCCATAAAACACTTTCTGGTTCTGCCTCAAATATGCCCCACTCCCTTCTAAATGGACAAAATCCAACATCCTATACCCCTGTGGTTAATAAATAACACTGATGGGGTTTCTCCCTGCCCGGAAAGTTCCTGACTTCTGACCTCTGACCTCACCCACAGGGCCCAAGAGCACAGCCCTGTGATAGCAGAGCCACCTCCTCCCACACCCTTCTGACTCCACACTCTGAGCTCTGCTGTGACAGCTGAATACTGACATTGTCCCTGAGCATAAAACTGAGGCTCAGGGGACAAGAAGGCACTTAGGGAGCTGCATACACATCATGGTCACTGAAATATGAAAGCAGTCGTGGGAAAGACCACCTCATAGCTACGACAGGAACCCACGACTGCCGCCCTCCTCCCAACATGGGCTCAAATTTCCCGGTGGTTTTTATAATCAAGCTCAGCAGTAAGTATAAGGCGGTTCGAAACATGATAACTGGGACCTCTTACTATACTGTCAGGTGTGCAGGGTGTTAATGCAGACGGCAGCATAGCAGACATTACCCATGATGTCCAAAGTGGGCAGCTTCCTAAATGCTAGGCTTGGGGGACACAGGAAACAGCTGGTGTGCGTACCCACAATGCAATGGAGCCACTGAACAGCTCCTTCTTAGAGCTGGTCGCTGAAAGGGTTAGCACAGTGCACTACTAAGCGAACAGAGAGGAGATGTGGAATGATCCTGAATATGGGTAGAGTGGCCCTGAATCAAAATGCTTGGGTCCGGAAGCATTTGAAATTTCAAATTTATTTTCATATTTTGCAACACCTGTATATTCATGAGATACCTTGGGATGAAACTGAAGTCTAATGAAATTTATTTATGTTTCCTGTGCATATCACAGGTCCTAATGGTAATTTTACTCAATATTTTCCGTACACCTTTGTTTTGACTGTGACCTAGCACATAAGACCACGTGTGGCATTTTCTAATTCTGATGTCATATCAGTGCTCAAAAAGTTGTGGATTTTGAAGCACTTCAATATTCATATTTTTGGATTGTGGATGCTCAACCTGTATTTAACATATATGTACAGGGCCGGGACATAGCTCAGCGGTGCGGCGCCTGCCTGGCAAGTGCGAGGCCCTGAGTTTGACCCCTGGTACCAAAAAAAGAAAACAATATGGACAGAAGAAAAATAGGAAGGAAAAACATCAAAACGTTAACTGTGGTTATCAATGAATTGGGGATTATGGATGATTTTTTTTCATGTGTATGTTTTTTACCTTTACTATAAAAAGCTTGGGGAAAAGTAAAAACCAAAACATGCTTCCAGATGGTGTGTCCTCCAATGCTTTCCCAGTGCCCCAGGAGCAACGCCGGCTCTCCCAGGTACCACCCTGCAACCCGCGGCCACCTGCAGGGAGCTGCTTCCAGGCTGCTGTGTCCCACAGGAGAAGCACATTCATTTCCTTTCTCAGAGAAGAATCCTGGGGAGATGAGTAATAATGGGGAGACTCAAAGGCCAACTTCCAGAGTGAGCGGAAGAAGTCTATTTTTACCAAGTACAGAAGCTTCCCAAAATGGGAGGGGAGGGTAGAATAGAGCTTCACTGAACCCGGAAGATGCAGTCTCTCCCACTAGCTCACACAGGGGCCCCAAAGGGACAAGAGTAGCACAGCAGCCAAGAATAACCAGAGCCGGGTGTGGTGGCACATGCCTGTAATCCTAGCACTTAGGAGGCTGAGGCAGGAGGATCGCCAGGAGTTCAAGGCCAACCTGGGCTGCATTTCGAGATCCTGTCTCAAAAAGCCAAAAAAAAAGAATAACCAGACTGTGGGACTTTACCCAGGGTTAGCCTTGAGTGCCCCTAACATCGGTGCAGCCACCTTGGCAGAGGAGGGAAGGGCCCTGTGGGTTACCAGTCCAGCCTCTGGGCGTGGGCTGGCTGGCCCTCATCTTACCAGCCACGTGACCTTGGGAACATCCTCTAGCCAGCTTACACTGCCTCTGCAAAGTGGGCACAACCCTAGTAACGGCCTTGTCAAGGCAGATCCACAGGCGGTGCCAGGCCCGGAGCTGGTACCGGCAGGGGGCGCCCTTGCGCCTGTCGGCGGCTGCTCTGGCCTCCTCCACTGGGTCTTCACTCCTCCTCCCCAGGGCGGGCGCATGCGTGCTCTGCTTGGTCTCTAGGCTGAGGGATCAGAACCTGGACGCTAAGCCCGGGCAGCAGCGGCTCCGGGAAGCGTGAAGGCCTCACGCCGTTGTGATGCGCTCTTCCTTGCAGGTTAGCAAGGGACTCCCCCGTCCCAGTGTCCACCGCAGTCCCTGTCGCTGAGAGGCTACAGGAACCCACAGCACAAGTTTTAGCAAAACTCAGCCTCTGCTGAGCTCACAAGTGCAATGGGACTCTGCAAGCTGACAGACTTTCAAAAAAAGAGTTAGGGGGCTGGGGATTTAGCTCAGTGGTTCCGGCGCCTGCCTCGCAAGCAAGCGCAAGGACCCGAGTTCGATCCCCGGTACCAAAAAAAAGGAGTTAGGGCCGGGGATGCAGCTCAGTGGCACCGCGCCTGCCTCGCAAGGACAAGGTCCTGAGTTCACTCCTCGGTACCGGAAAAAAAAAATGAGTTAGGAAAAGCAAAGTCCAAAACTACCTATAAGTTACAACTGTGCTTTAACTTTGTGTGTGTGTGTGTGTGTGTGTGTGTGTGTGATCCTAGGGGTGGAATTCAGGGCCTCACGCATGCTAGGCAGGTGTTCTACCACTGAACTACAGCACTAGCCCTTTCTATTTTTGATTTGAGACAGGGTCTCACAAGGTTGCCCAGTCTAGCTTCAAACTTGTGATCCTCCTGCCTCAGCCTCCAGAGTAGCTGGGATTACAGGCATGTGCCACTATGCTCGGAATATTTTAGAGACAATGATTTTTTTTTTTGGTACCAGGGATGGAACTTGGGACCTTGTGCTTTCGAGGCAGGCAGCAGAACCACTGAGCTAAATCCCTGGCCCCAGAATATTTTAAATATTTAAAAGTATTTTAGTAATTAAAGGGTATATCACACATGTGTGCTCATGCTACATATGCATGTAAGCACATATACACATATTGCATATGCTCATTCATGCAAACACATAAGTCCTATAGAATTATGAAAACTATGACGACTTCCTAAAGAATGTTACTTAATTCAATTCACCCTCCTTCCTGTTTAATGATAGGTACTATAGTATGAGTGTGTACTACACCTGCATTTTCATATATATGAAAAAATTTAGGACGGGGAGTGATGGCACATGCCTGTCATATATGGAACTCTGGCAGGCTGGAGCAGGAAGATTGCAAGTTCATGTTTAGCTTCGGTAATTTATTGAGAGCCTGTCCAAAACAGGGGAAAAAAAAACTTTTTAAAGGCTGGGGATGTAGCTCAGTGCAAAGGCATTGAGTTCAATCCCCAGTTCCATCAAAAAAAACCCCCACTGCCAATATGCACGCCCTAGAAATGAGGGAAGCGAGGGGCTGGGACCTGTGTGCCCAACACTGAGGAGTGCTCAGATATAGAAGGCGGCAGGGGGCCTGGGCCCCTCAGGCTCTAACCAACAGCTGAAGAAAGACACTTCAAGGCTTCCACGGCAGAATGTGCACAGGAAACAAATTTAGGAAATCCTGCTTTCAGTTACAGGAAATAAATCCTACACCAACTGGTGGAAATTACGCCAGCAGCTCCACAGTCAGACGAATACTGATTTCTCTGGGAGCTGCATGAACTGACCTTGCCACGCCTGGAAATGTCTTAATGATACTGAATTTCAAAGGTCCATGCTAAGGCCGGCCACGCCAACTGGAAACCTTCAGGGATCGGGAAACAGCGGGGCTCTGAAAGACTTCACCTAAACTCCAGCCAGCCTTCTGTGTCACGTGATGGTTTTATATAAACATTCTGGTATTTTGCAGTACGAATCCTCTGACTGTTTAGAAAGCGTTTCGGTAATAATATTAACAGCAGTTATACCTTTAGTGGGATTAGGGTTTACTTTTTTCTTTTCTTACCTATAGCTTCACGTGTTTTACTACAGACATGCAATAACTACAATAAAAAATAATAGTTCTAAAATACACACACATATATGAACCAATAAGGCAACAGTGGCCTCTAGGAAGACATCAAAAGCCAAGGGAAAATACCTCTTTTTTTGTTTTTTCAATCATGACTAAGAACTTAGAAAAACAAGAGAAATCTGCATCCAAGCACAATTAATGGACAAGAGAGATAAAGCCCTATTCTCTCTGGAAAAAAGAAGCCAAGAAGCACAAAGCATTCCATGATAGAATTACCCTCCTGGGAACATCTGCACAGCCTTAAAGCAAACACACAAAAGGTCGGAGGGAAGAGTGGAGTGGGGAAAGGACGGCATTGAGGACCCACACCCCAACACTAGACCTGGCTGCGGTTCGAATCCTGCCAAGTACTCGTGCCCCCCCCCCCACCGCCCGCAACTACCAAGACAAGCGGACTTTCTCTCATCTGAAACGCCATGGTCCCCAGCTCCTGTTCCCAAGGGGAAAGACAAGCCCCAGCAGACCAATCTGGATGGTCCACAGAAGAGGCAATCATGAGGGGTTCCAGTGGCTCAAGTCTAAGCAGATCAGCAGCATCACAGAGCTCCCTCTGGGCCTGCTCTCCCGGCACAGCTCCCAGCTCAGCAGTGTTCTCCACGCCCACAAAGCGTGGCTCCAACACCAATGGGCATGGACGCCCTGGGCTTTACGGCTTCAGTGGCCTAGCAAATACCATGCAGACTGCAAGGAGGAGTCTCCCAGGGGACAAATTCTGCTGCCCACAAAACAAAGAAGCGACAAGACAGGCCGGGCAGGAGGTGTCATGGTGCCCTACATCTGCAAACCCTGGAGAGGACTCGTGGCCCTGCCCGCTGCATCTGCACCACAGGCTCCTAGACACCTGAGAGTCAGCCCAGGCCTTTGAAGCCTTCACTCACACAGAGCTGCACCTCCTTCCCAAAGCGAGCACAGACACCAGGATCCCACTCACGCAGGCAGACAGTACAAGTTTTTTCTTAAATTCTGGAAATACTCCGGTAATTGGTGTCACAAGCTTTAAAAACGCTCCATTCAATTGGACCTAGGATTTAATGCTGCCCACTGAGGGCCTCACGACAGCCTGTGCTGAACCCCTGGCGCCAGGGGTCAAAAGGCAGGAGGGATAAGGAGCCACCGGAGGCTGCTGGGATCCTAAACAGGCTCCATACTAAAAGCACTGAAGAAAAAGAGAAAAGTAGCCAGGTAAAATGGTGCACACCTGTAATCCCAGTGCTCTGGGAGGCTGAGGCAGAAGATGGCAAGTTTGAGCCCAGCCTGGGCAACTTTCAGACTTCGTGAGAAATAAAAAAGGGCTGGCAATGCAGCTCAGTGCAAAGGCCCTGAGTTCAGTCTCCAGTACTGGGAAGGAAGGGAAGAGAGAGGAAGTGTCAGGGGGGAAACAGGCCTACTACGCAGGGAGCTGGTGCCATGCAAGCAAGACCCACCGACATCAGGCGTTGAAGCCCAGCCTACAAAGCCCAGAGTCTACGACACAGGAGACGCCAGACATACCAGCTGAGGGACAGCCGACCACATGACTGGCTTGTGTTCTTCCAAGTTTCAAGGTTATGAAAGTCAAGAAAAGCTGGAAACTGTTGTGGGTTTGAGAGACTCAAGAGACAAAATGAATGCATGCTGGATTCAGGGTTGGCTCCTGACCTGGGAAAATAGTTCTCTCCTTTTTACTGTGTCACACAGCAGGACAGTGGATGTAATCAGCACAAGATCTACAGGTCAGGCAATCATACTGTCTCAACGTTAATGTTCTGGTTCTGACGAACGCCTTTGTTTTTTAGGGGAGAGAGTAAGATGTTTAAGGGTAAAAGAGGAATGCAGGAGAGAAAAGAAGAAAGCACATGTGGAAAAATGCTCACATTTGGGGAATCTGAGTGAAGCTTCAGGAAAAGGGAATTCTTTGTAGTAATATTACAACTTTTCTAAGTCTGAAATTATTTCAGAATTTAAAAGTTTAAAGAAAGAAACTCCACATGACTTCATGACAAATATTTGACCTCTCCGCCCTCCTCTTTGTTTCCTCTTGTGTCTCTGTTGTTCTTGTTGGTCAGTCTTTTTTGTATCGGTTACGCAAATTAACAGGTTTCCTTTGGGCCAATTCGTATATACGCCCTTGTCTTTCCTTTGTGGAAAATGGGGACAACAACCCTGCCCAGAAGATTAAATGAGACAGCCCCTGAAAGCACGTTGGTCGACAAACCTCAAGGAGTCAGCCTTTGTGAGGCTGCAGCTGATTCATTTTCCTCTGTGTATCTTTCCAAAGCCCCCTGGTCTTCTACACTAAGAGCTGATTCTATAATCAGAATCAAGGTTTTCTGGGAAGGAGGAGAGAAACCTGGAAGGGAAAAGCCCAAAATGACAAGTGAAACACAGACCTGTGTCTGAGTTAGAAGTCTGGGGTCAAAGGACAGGATGGCGCTTTTGTGCGCTGCCCTGGAATTACCTCGTCTGGGCTCGACGCCTGGTACACGCGACAGGAGTCCTCGTACTGCTTCTCGGCCTCGGCCTGGTCCGTCACACTGTTGGACTCGTACACGGGAGTCACATTGTGGCACAGCGCGATGGCCTTCACGGCTTCGTGCACGCGGCTGCTCATGGTCCGCCGGACCTTGGTGGTAACCGTGGGTCCCTTCTGAGCTGGGGGCTCCTGGGACTGCTACAGAGAGGAGAAGCGAGTAAGGACAATGTGCAAAGAAAGGAAGGCTCATGACGCAGGGCCAGAGAGCCACGTGGAGCTCCTGCTTTCCTTTCCCCTGCCCCACACCGGACTGCTGGGCCGGGCCGTGATGCTGCAGGACCTGACGTGGTGTGTCACTTTTAGGGTTCAATCCTCTATACTTAGAAGGGAAAATAAAGAGTGAAGAAATACAGTTGGATGGATGAGATGGGTGAGGGTGATTCTGCCCACGGACAGCGTGAGTCTGCTCTCCTGCGGGTGGGGACTGAGGTGTCACAGTGCAGACCCTATGGGACCCTGATTTCAGCACTGGGCTTCTCCACCTGGCACTGCTGCCGTCCAGGGCGGGTGGTTCGATGCTGTGGGCACCCTGTGCCGTGCAGAATGTCCAGCAGAATGTCCCACCTTGGAGAAGAGACCAAACGATCTTCAGACATTGCCACGTCCCCAGGGACCAAAATCACCCTCAGTGTATAACTGGTTTCAAATGCACCTTCTTCTTGATAAAAACAGGACGCAAGGGCTTCAACTGGTGCTCTTTGCAGAAACAACCATCAGTACTGCAGCCCAGGGCAGGCCCAGTGAGCCTGTTACGGCTGAGGTCTGCAATGTCCTCCCAGAGCCTCATCGAGCTGCAGGCTTGGTTGCCAGCTGATGGGATCTGAGGAACTGAATGGGTCACGAGGGCCCTGACCTCATTCACGCTCATGTGCATTAATCCACTGTTGAGTTCACAGTACAATAGCTATTAGGAGTCGGGGCCTACGGGGATGACAGTAGTAGCTGGGGGTTGGCTTTGGAGGGTATATCCTGGCCTCACCCCTTCCTCTCTGGCTCTGTCCCTCTCACTGCTTCCTTACTGCCATGTGGTGAGCAGCTTCTTCCCCCATGCCCTGCCAACATGATGTCTCTGTCTCTCCCCAGACCCACAGCAGGGGCACCAACCTACTATGAACTGCAACTTCTGAAGCCATGAGCCAAACAAAAAACAAAAACAAAAAACTTTCCTCCTTTAAGTTGTATAAATCAGGTAATTTGGTCCCAGCAGCATAAAGCTGACAACTCAGGCACAGCAGTAGCAACCAGAGAAACCTTAGCAGAAAGGACTTAGTGCAAAACGGTACCTAGCATTCCACCTAGCACAGACTTTCAAGAGTCACTTTAACTGTGCTTGACTTTTTCCTTCCTCAGACTTCAGACCTAGCCTGTGCTTGAGGGGCAGCCCCAGGGGGCTCTCGAGGCCTCCCCATCCCTTCCTCCCAACCTCTCAGCATGCAGCTTAGCCTCCGAAGGGCCAGCAATGGGCCATATCTTAGGGAAACGGTTCCAGCAACATGGTAACAAAGCATGGAAGGCTAGAAAACCTGAGTCTTATTCTTGGGTGGGTTGTAAACTGCCTGCTTTCCAAGCCTCAGTTTCCTCAAATTGGGAGGCGTGGGCTCCACAGAGTCCTCTGATTCCAGAGAAGGCTGCTTAACACCAACCACCAAGTATGCAGGGGGGGGAGAGCAGCCACCAGCAGCCCCATCTAACCCTCGGCCTGCTCTGGAAAGAAGAGCTCCGCTGTGTTGGGGTATAACATACAATCATGGAGCCGGGTGTGCACAGCAGCACAGTGCATGCTTTGCCTGCACAAGGTCCTGGGCTGAATCTCCAGCACCAAAAAAATAATTTTTGAAAGGACACTGCTGCAAAAAAGAATCCTACTTGTTAACAAGTAGTTTTGAACACCGAGTCTATGGCTCAAAATCCAGATGCCCTCCCCAGCACACAGCCCGCCTGCTTGTCCCCTGCTCACCCCACCAGCTCCCCACCCACAATGCCAACCTCCTCCTCTCTCGTTCTGTCCTAGTCATACTAGCCTTCCTGTGCTCTGAACACTGTAAGCTCCTTCTTGCCTCAGGGCCTTTGCACTTGCCATGTCCTCTGCCTGGAACCCCACCACCCAGACCTCTGCAGGACTGGCTTGTCAGTCTCATCATTCAGGTCTCAATTCCAATTTTTTTCTCTAGGAGGCCTTCCCTGGGCCCCCAATCCATGCTGCCCCATCTGACCTCCCCAGTGAAAGTATGCTCGTTCGATACTCTGTGTGTTACTGTCCTTTGGCCTGGTCACCTGATGATTCTCTCTGCCATCATACTGTGGGAACAGACAGCTCATCTGTGCGAGTTACTCATCAGCACCCCTAGCACCCGGGTGGTGGGGCCTGGCACGAAACAAGCACTTGCTGAAAGAATGAACAAATGCATAATTTAGTATTCCTAGGGAGGTGATGGGTTCTCATTGACAGGAATTTCTTTTTTCCATTTCCAAAAAGAAAAAAATATTACACTGACCAAACTCAGTTCCAGACTTTAAATCACAGTTGATGGACAAAGGATTGCCAGCAACAGTTTGAATTCTGGAAACTAGAAACATTTGTGGAGTTACTGGATTCTACATTCCATTAAAAACATATTTATCCAACAGAACAGAAGTGAGGTGATCACTTCAGAAGCATTGCATTTCATACCCTGACACACGGCTGCCCCAAATAGAGAACAGATGGGTTGCAAGAAACAAGAAAATGACTTTCATTTAATTTTTTAATACTATTTTTAGTAGTAGCATTAGACTCCTCGGGTAATTAGACAATTACTAAATTATTCTGGTCACCGTGGGGACACACAGTGCTCTGGCTTCCTGCTCTGTTAACCTCTGGTGTCAGGAGCACACGAGTTTCACTTCCAGGCCAAAGGGCACTGCATGGTAACAATAATTAGAGTAATGAATCAGAACTCTGGTTTAAATCCATCATTATTTGCCAAGTGCTTTTAATTATAAATAATTTAACTTTAAAATTATAAAGAGGACTGAAGATTTACAGAAAAGCTCCCCCTACTGGAGACACTACATCAAGCGCTTTCCCATTCTTGTAGTTTATGTTCCGCGTTAAGTGTGTTACGAAGCCAACGACACGTGTCTTCATTTTTGCCCACATTCTTCAGCACCTGAACCAAATCATTATTTAAGATCAGGGGCAACAGCAAGACCTCTGACAGAGTAATTTCTGCAGCTGCCGTGTTTCAGTAACAGTGGCTGGAATGAGAGGCTCAACTGAGGGCATCCATCGCAAATTTCTGGGTTTTGCAAACCAATCTGATTTCACGTGTGCAGAAGCCAGAAGCTTCCACTAATATTTCCAGCGGTGACTGACACAGTTTGGGGTTTTGTACTCCAGGTAAATCAACTCCACGGCAAGGCAACACCCAGAAGCACGGACAGTCAGATTTCTGCGAAGACCTCACATTTAAGTTAGGGAACCACTTGACAGTGAATCTGAAGGCAAGGATGACAGCCTCATCCAACATGGCCAGCAACAGGTTTAATGTTGCCAAATTCATTTATTTCTCCTTAAAGAAATTAATTAATGTTTGCCTTGATTTCTACTAAGATATTTCAGGGAAGGAGGAAATAACTATAGGGATACTGAGACCATTTGTTTTTTTCTTCCTTTCTCTGTAGTACTTCGGATTGAATTCAGTGCCTTCACATCAAGCTACATCGCCAGCCCTTTGATTTTTTATTGTAAGACAGAGTCTAAGTTACTATGCTGCCAGGCTGAGATCAAAGTTGTGGTCCTCCTGCCTCAGCCTCCTGAGTGCTAGGACTGCAGGTGAGCACCACCATGCTCCGGTCTTGAAACCAACTCTTTAATTTTCAAATGAAAGCTCCTTCACACATCAAGGGGGGTCCGCGTGTATCACGGGTCCGAGGTTGACCAGACTCTCAGGGATGCAGCTCAGTAATGGACATTCTCCCCATAGCCCCACGCCCCATATGGAAGAGTTTCACATCGTACAGTGTTTATCTCTAATCTCCTCCACAGGCCCTTTAACCTACACACATTTCTTCTTACTTAAAAAATACCAGGGGAAAACAAAAACAGATGTGCTATGCACAGAGGCAGGTTATGACTCTGTGCCCTGGGGAAAACTCACTGCTCCTCCCAGGGAATGCTGGGAGCGGAGAGCACCACGTGAGGGTGGAGGTGAGGGCAGCACCAGACAACAATGGGCTGGGGTGGAGACGAAGCTCTGGTGCACAGGTGCACGGACTGCGCCTCTGGTGGGCATTCTGCACCATACGAGGCTGTAGTCAATCACAGACCATAGCAGCCTACAAATGGGACAGTGACACACAAGGAAAACTGAGCTTCGGTGCAGTCATGACCCGTGGCAGGGCCATTTCTCAACAAGAACGCCAGACTAGATTACAGGAAAGATTAATACAAAAATGAAATGTTGCATCACCATGAATCAATTTTCTTCCTAAATGCAGTTAAAATGTCACCCCGTGTGGACATGGGGTCTAGGAAAGGGCTGTAATCAGCAGAGATGTGTATTGAAGACAAGGAGTTCCTCTAAAGCAGCCCTGCCCGAATCTCCCCCGCCCAAAGCTCAGAGCTGATGGCTCATTAACTTCAAAGGGCCACCAACCAGAGCGGGGCTCTTAGCTGGCTTCCAAATGAGTCAGCCGAGCTATGGGCTGATTAAGTGGCTGAGCCTCGGTGTTTACTATTTCACAGTAGACACCAGGGAGCAGGACAATCCACACATCTCAGGTCCCCCACACACCCCAGAGGCGTGGTCTGGTGGGCTCTGAAGATATCTTTGGTCAGAAGGACTGAGAAGATGTGGAGTGCACAGGCGTCCACATGGCAGAGGGCTGGGAAGGGGATGAGCAGCCTGCTCGGCCCGGAACAGATCCCTACAGCAAAGACAGCTCCGGCCCCAGTAAGCTGGCGCTGAGGAGCCTTCCAGAAACCAACTGACCTGCAAATCCAGGCCCGGAAGTGGGCGCACAGGTGATAATGCAGCATGGGATTCTATCTCGACTTAAAATCTCAGTATGTTGTTCCTCATGGATTTTTGGCTTTTTGACATGGGAGTTTTTTGGGGATTTTTTTTGGTACCAGTGATCGAACTTGGGACCTTGTGCTTGGAAGGCAGCCGGCGGAACCACTGAGCTAAATCCCCAGCCCAACACGGGAGGTTTTTTTTTTTTTTGGTACTGGGGATTGAACTCAGGTTGTTCCGCTTGTAAGGCAAGTGGCAGAACCACTGAGCTAAAGTCCCAGCCTGGCATGGAAGTTTTTTAAAGATGCTTTATGGTAAATGTGATTCACCTTGATGACTGTTTTTGGCACCCCATTAAATTTGCTCCCTAGGACAATTTCTCACTTGCTTTGCCCTGGCCTGGGTCTATGGTAAAATAATTAAAAATGAAAAGACTCACTGAATACACACACACTTTACACATAATACTGGTATTCAATCTTAGTAAAAAAGAATTACAAGAATACGATGTCTTCTTGGTGAAAAGGGGAGATACATGCAGAGCCAAAGGCGTGGCATGCTAGACACTGAGGCGTTGATGTTGGTGACTGCAGAGTAACCGGAACACAGGTAATACCGATATTCTGTCTTTCTGTTTATCTATGTTGTTCATTTTCTCTGCAGTAAAAATGTATCACAAAGAAATGATAGACGATTTTTTAAATGTGTAAAGAAAACAAAGAAGGCTCTGTATCCCCCAACAAAACAGATAAAGAAATTCTTCCCTGAGAAATAGAAACCGAACCTTCAGTGTGTTTCCTGCAGAGCGGAAGGACAGAACACTACACAGTGAGTGCTAAGACAAACTGAAGGCAGCAGATACGCAACTGGGCAGGAACTCGGACCACAAATGCAGACACCCAGGAAAGAAAGGTTCCACAAACTCCAATGCTAACAACACGTGCTAATATCAGAGACGAAATGAATACCAAGTGACAGGCGACAGTTCACCTATCGATGAGTGTGGATTAATCTCAATTATGTTTTCGGAAAAGCTTAAGTTACAAATACTAAATAGGCTAGGAGAACTTCGGGCTTCTCTGGGGCAGGATTTCAAGGCTCCCGGTTTCTCCCACGCTTCAGTTTTTCCTCAGATGCACACATCGACAAGAGTCAGAGAAGTTTCTGCTTCCTGGGAGGAGTAAAATAAAATATACTACAGGGCTGGGGATTTAGCTCAGTGGTTTCACCACCTGCCTTGCAAGCGCAAGGTCATGCCTGAGTTTGATCCCTGGTACCAAAAAAAAAAAAAAAAAAAATACTACAAACTCTATATTATAGACTGGTTGTCTTGAAATATTTTGTTTGTTTGTTTTTTGGTACTGGGGATCAAACTCGGAACCTTGCACGGCGGAACCACTGAACTAATCCCTGGCCCACTGAAATGCTTTGGTAATGACACATTGGGGAAAAGTTTTTTTGGCATCCTCCATATTTATATATTTATATTAAATATTATATTGTACTACTGTGCATTATATAACAATGAAATTCTAAGATGATATAAAAATGAACTTTTTCACAGAGTCAGCTAACACCTCAAAATGACATGTATCAGGGTGACACTGAGAACTACAGTTTTAAATTTAAATTTCAAATCTTCATGTCTGCTCTTCAGCCATGCAGAAAGTACTGATGCATGCTACAAGCCCTGAAAATAGTATGCTAAAAGCAAGAGGCCAGACACAAATGGTCACATATTAGCTGACTCCATTTACAGGAGACACATGGAGGGAAAATCCATAAAGACAGGAAGTAGACTGGCGGCCATCAGTGGCAGGAGGAATGGAGAGAGACACCTGGGGGTCCCGGAGGTGTGGGGTTTCTCTTTGGGGTGACAAAAATGTTCTGAAACTAGACATAAATAATGGGTGCATGTTGTGAACATACTAAAAAGCACTGGATCACATACTTTTCAAAAGAGTGAATGTTACAGTCAGTTACATCTCAAGTTTTTCTTTTTTTTAAAAAAAGTATCAATAAATAAATAAGCTAAGGGAAATACATCACATCTCCTTTGCCCATTATGGTTTTGTCTCACAATGCACTGGCCATTCCCTTGCTGTTTGCTTGGCCTTTTATTAATAATCTGGAATTTTCCCTGCCAGAATCTTTTCAAGCCACCTGCTGTCTTTATGAGGTTAGTTTAGTTAAGTAACATCCTTAAAGCCAGTCACTGGGACACTCATAAATCGCAGTCTGCATTTCAGCACACTGCAAATCAGTCACGGTAGAACTGGGCTCCTTTCACAGCAGCCTCAGAGGACGCCCACCTGATCCCCAAGGGTGGGTTCCTGGCTCATCCTCACACTCACAATAAGATGGAAACTGCACGAATTTTGGAAATGAAAACATGGAGAGATCCTCTAGACTCTTCCTGTCCCCCAGGGGTGACCCTGCAAACTCTGCCATGGGTCACAGGGGCCGTTCTGCACCCTGGAATCACCTGGTTCACCTGTGAAAGCTTCAGGTCTGGGCACAACTCCCAGGGCTTCTGACTCCAGCCCAAGAGACCTGACCCTATGCGGCAGATGCCACGCTTTAGGGAAAGGGTGCTGCGAATCCACTGGACGGTGAAAGGTCGGGGGGGACAGGCACAAGACACACTCTCAGACGAGCTGGCTCTGATGGTTCCACACTTTAAAGTTGCTAAAAAAAAATCACTGAACTGTGCACATATCAGGGCTGGGTTTTTTAGAGCTGTTAAAAACTATGAAAAAGTCCTCAATACGTCTCATCGCAGGAGCAGCCGTGTGCTCCCCAAAGGACCTGTAGATGTCCAGGGAGGAAGACACACATGGCCTCACACGGACCTGGCCTACAACCTTGAACTGTCTGAGACCCAAGACCAAGCCAACATCCATTTATGAGCTTCCGCCAGGAAGGAGCGTGAGACAGAGTTCATGACAAGACGTGTCACTTTCTGACTTTTAACACTTTACACAGTGTTATCTGTGCGCAACTGAGAATGAACCATAAACACTGAAATAATAGACAAATTCCCAGAGACAGAACGGCTTCTGTAAATACCACAAGCTCTTAAAAATCCCACCAACACAGGCCAGGCCGCATCTCCACCAGACACCCCATGTGGGAAGCTGTCTGGCATAATCCCCAGAGGCCTCCCCTCCGTCAGACGGAGAGGGCTGGTCAGCCGCAGTCAGACACAGGCCCCAAAGAGGAGCTCGGATGAGGCCAGGGCTGCTGGCTGGGAGGAAGGGGCTTCTCCAAGACAAAAAGGTCCCGGCTCTCTGCCCTGAACTCAGGAGCCGGAAGGGGACACAGCTCCCACCTCTGAGCCCTCAGGGCGAGCAGGAAAGAGATGGGAACCAGTGGGGGTGGTCAGGCATAGGAGAGGGCGCAAAGACAAACGGCTGGACAGGTGATCTGGTAGCAGCAGGAACTGAGGGATGGGTGGGGTGGAGGCCAGAGGCGATGGGGAGAGCACAGGAAGGATTCGAGTCCTGAGATGGCATGGGGGGGAGGGGCCAGTAACCCCAGAACCTCAGGGAGAGAATCGAGTGTTGGGAATGAGGAAAGCACACTGGGACCCTGGGGATACTGTCCTTAGGGAACAGCAGGATGCCGAGCACACAGGTGTACAGCAGTCCAAAGCCTCAGGGTAGGGCTGGAGACCGAGAAGCATCTACAGGGGATGGAAGTCCGGGGAGAGGACCACCCAGGGGCGAGATACCAGGGCTCCGCCACCCTAAGGAAGACGGTCAGAGACAGGCAAAGGGAATGGGGACTATGTGGCTTGCTTTGCCTGGCCAGGGTCAGGCTATGTGGTTTCTTATTAGTCCTAAAGAAAAGAACATCACTGAGAAAAAAGGTCCACGGATCCACCCAGAGACCAGTCATAAGGCCCACCCTAGGAGCCTGGAAGAATTACAGGATGATACAGCTGGTTGTAGATGATAGCAGGAGATGAATCGAATCAACTGTTCTCTTTTAGGGCTTGAAATACTTCACTCCAGGCTCTCCTTGACTTGAGGGTTTGTGTTGAGAAGTCTGCCGTGATTCTGATGGGCTTTCCTTTGTAGGTGATTTGTTTCTTTTCTCTAACTGCCTGTAGAATTTTGTTCTTCTGTTGGGTTTCTGGGATCTTGACTATTATATGTCTAGGTGTAGATTTCTTTTGATCATGGCTAGTTGGAGTTCTATATGCCTCACTTATCTGTATGTCCAATTCTCTACCTCTGTCTGAGAAGTTTTCCACTATTACCTCTGTGAACAGTTTTTTTATGTCAGTTGTACCTTCTCCTGTTTTTTTGTGGACTCTTTATCAGTCTTATGTTATTCTTCTTTGCATCATCTAGCAGCTGCTGGATTGATTTCTTGTGGTCCCTTACTATTTTTAAGAAATCTGTTTTCATGATCTTATCCACAATCCTCTCTTCTATATCTGATATTCTATCTTCACATTCCCTTAATCTGCTGTGCATACTTTCAATGGAGTTTTTAATCTCCTGAATATCTGTTTGAATCTGTTTCATGGATTCCATTTCTTTCTTATGTTGGGCGATCATGGTTTCCATTTGTTTCTTATGCTGGGCATTTATGGCTTCCAGCATATTTCTGAGGTCATCTATTTTTTTTTTTTATCTGTTTTTGTTCTAGAGCCTCTAATCATGTTTTTCACTCTGTTCACCATCTCTGTAGTTATCTGGAAGATTATTTCTGTTTTGAATTTTTCTAGAGCCTCATTCATCTGTTTTGTTACTTCCTGTGCTATCAGTTCAGGGTATCTAGGTGGTTGATTATCAGACTTTTCCACCTCATTTCCCCCAGAGTTTGCCTTTTGTGGGGTGGAAGTCTGAGTTTGTGCCTTGCTTTAATGTCTTCTCATTTTTGTTTTTGTTTCTGTACTTGGTTTAATTCCTGGGTTGATACTTTGAAGTTGCTTATTGTAAGTATCTTTGTTGCTTGTATTCAGAACCCTTATCCAATGACTGCTTCTCAGAGGTGTCTTCCAGGTATAGCTGGTCTTTAGGTTTTGAGTCTCTGATGGCTCTGAGGCTATCTCATTTTCATTATACCAGGAAGGACAACTGATTAGATCAATCACAACACCTTAGCCCAGGTAATACAATTAGCAACACCATAGCACCGATTACATCTTAGAAAATGACAATTTGTGGTAGTTATTAATCTATCACCTTTAACTGTGTGAATTAAATCAAAATTGAGGACCAACCCAACGTATGTTTATAGTGAATAAACTCTTCAATATAGCAACTTTACCCTTCGGGATGGAGAGTTAGAAGGAGTTGGGGAGGGAGGGATAGCTAGGTAGAAGGATAGGGGAAGGTTAGCAGTGAGGCCTGAGGACACAGGTAAGAGAAGGAAAAAGAGAAGAAAAGAAAAATAAAGAAGAAATACGAATTAGGGCCAGAACAAGAACACAAAGAAAAATGAAGAACAATGTGGGACAGCGAGGGAGCGAGGCAGAGAGAGAGAGAAAGAAAAGAGAAAAGAAAGAAAAAAGAAAAATAAAAATTTGAAAAGAGTAGAGAAGGAAAAATTAAAACTAAGAACAAAACAAAAGAATAGTGAAAATAACAGATAAAAGATAAAAATGAAGGGCCTCTTTCAGGGTATGTCTCTGCTGTCACAATAGACAACATGGGCAGCAGTGTGCAGTTATAAATCAATGAGTCTCAACAAGCCAGTCGCAGACCTGTGAAATTCAGGCAGATTTCTGGCTGCAAGTCCCAAGTTGAGCTCCCTGTCCTCCTGCAGGGTTGAACTCTGCAAGGTTCTACTGCAGGTTCCAGCTGCCCTTCCCCTGAAGATAGTTCAGGTTCCGATGGGAGGTGATGATCCCTCTAACTTACCAAGCACAGTGGTCTGGTGTGCCTTTATTGCAGAGATTCTCTTCACTTTTCCAGTGGGCTTCAGTTTTCATCAGGGAGTCTGAGAGAGGCCCTCTCTCTGTTGTTCACTTCTGCAGCTCAGGACAATGGCCTTTATGCCCCCCTGTGCCTCTGCAGTGTGGAACCAGGTAGCTGCGCAGCCAAGAGGCCACACAAGGTGGGTGGGGGCCTGGCCCAGGGGTTGAAGGCACCCATGTGGCTACACTGGCGGCTGGTGGGCATGCTGAGAAGTCCTTACCGTCTCGCTGGTCTTAAGTGGGCATGGCAAGCCAGATGGAGCAGGGCTCCAGCCAGCCTGGGAGTGCTCAGCCTGTGCTGCTACGATGGCGGCTGGTGGGTGTGCCGCAGGGTCCTCACCGACTCTGGAATCAACTGTTCTCTACCTAAGTCCACCCACAAACACTTCCTGCTCAGCTGCTTTCAGGAGGGTGTGGAATTCCAGGTGTAAACCTTCCAGAACATTCGGTGTCGAGTATAACTGGGTCATGGAGGACTCAGGTCTTCTGCCTTTAACCTTTACAGATTTTAACTTCTGGCGATGGAATCATTATCTGTTTTGATGAAGTTAAGTTGTTATCTCCAAACAGGCACCACAACATGAGCTGTTCTAACAGATGGAAGATGCCTCAGAACTACTGAGGGATTGTTTTGGGTGTTTTGTTATCTTGTCTTACTTTTTTTTTTTTGGTACTGGGGATCAAACTCGGGTCCTTGGTCACTGAGCTAAATCCCCGGCCCCATCTTTTCTTACTTTTAAAACACAGAAACCCAAGGCCCTGCCCTACTCTCAGTGAATCAGAACCTCTAACATCAATAAATGTCATTGTTTTCCGTGCTGTTTCACTCCGAAACAGCCGTAGCAATTCTGATGAGCAGGGGTGTGAGGACCCAACTGTTCTAACTTTTTCTGAATATCAGGACGCTTACCAGTAACATCTTTCTCTGAGAAATTACTGATTTTTTAAAAATGTATAAGAAAGAAAAGGCAGGAAGAGAGAAGTTCCAAGTATTTCCTGATAAATTAATCTTTTTCTCAGGGCAGCTAGAGTGAATGTGGCTGGGAATGCAACGGCAATCCGGAAGACCACGACCATTTCCCGAGGACACCATTACTATCTCTGACCAGGCTTGGAGCACAGGAAAAAGGAAAAACAAACACATTCATAAACTGAAGTGTAATCAACTGATAGCTTCCCAAAAGCTCCTTCTGGTGCTAACATGGTAGGCAAATCGCTTTCTCTTCGGCTTCTCCCACCTCCATCAGCACTTCAGATTCGGGTCCTATGGTGGGGACAGTGGGACACCTCAACTGCAGTTTTATTCCACATGTCAAGGACTGGCGGTTGCTGTGGGTTTCGGAGGGATTTTTACTGGGGGAAGTGGGATTGACTGCTAAAAGATACAGGGTTTCCTCGTGGGGTGAGGAACATAAATTACCTGGGATGATGGCTGCACGACTCTGGATATAATAAAAGGCACAGACTGTACACCTCAATGGAGAAATGGAATGGCACCGTGAATTACACCGCGTGCAATAGAGCTGTGAAAAATGTACAGGAAGTATTTAAACGACTGTTAAAATGGAAGGCTTTACCTGGGTGTAAATACTGAATATGTGGCTCTGTACTTCATCCATGGAGTCGAGGCCATAGGCCACTGTGCCCAGGTGTAGCCGTTTGAAAACCATCTCGTTCTGGGTCAGAGTTCCTGAAACACAGACAGACAAGTGACTGTGCCTGCATCCTCGGCATTCACTCTGAGTGACAGTAAGAGAGCCAGCCTCAGGCCTGGGGTTTGGCTCAGTGGTTTTGCCGCCTGCTGCGCAAGCGCAAGGACCTGATTTCGATCCCTAGTTCCAAAAAGAAAAAGAGAGCCACCCTCTTCTGAGGTCCCCTTCTTGCCCCCTGCCACTTCAGTACTGCTCTGGTGGAGCCGACAAGAGGTACTCTGCTTGCTCAGAATGCCATTCCCCAACTGGCACCTTAGAGCCAGGCATCTTCTGGTAACCCCAGCACTCAGGGGGCTGAATCACCATGAGTTCAAGGCCAGCCTAGGCTACATAGTGAGTTCAAGGCCAGCCTGAAAGACTGAACTACAGAATGAGAGACCCTGTCTCAAAAAGAAAAAGGCATCCTAGAGCTGGGGTTGTAGCTCAGTGACAGAGCAGTTGCCTTTCATGTCCAATGCCCTGATTTCCATCCCTAGGACCAAGAAAAAGAAGTGTGCTGAGTTACTATGGACACGACTATGCCCACGCCCTGGGGTGACCCAGGAGGACTGTCCATCAAGGGTGCCTGACTTGTTCCTCTGGCCGAGGGCTGGGGTGGCACATGACATACTCGAGGCCAGATTCTGAGAGAAGCCTGACCCTTAAGCAGAAAGACCCATGGCTGGAAGACGAGGACACTCAAGTCACCCAAAGGCAGAGCCCTACAGAGCCCACCCCAGGGCCCTGACCCTGACATGGCCCAACTTCCTTGGCCCCTCCGTGCTGACTGGGTGTTCACGGGACCTTCGAGACGGCTTCTCTCCTGCCCTCAGCCACTGCACGGAAGAGAGGAAGCCCAAACCCAGGTCTCCCGCCACATCCTGATTCTTCCCACAGCCAGACAGACATTAAATTGGGGGACAGAACGGAGGTCAAACTACCTGGGATCAGTGCCTGCTTCGACCCCTCTGTAAGATGTCACCTAATGAATGGGGCTCAGAAACACCCGGCACTGAGCTCGCAACGCTGGCCCCAGGGAAGCGTCTGCTACGATCTCTGCTGGCGCGGTCACAGCAGCACCGTCGCTCTTCTCCCAGAGAGGGGTGAACAGCTCCTCCTCGTGTCTCGGGAGAGGCCAAGAGCTCTGGTCAGGCGCTCCTGCGTCCTGCGTCCTGCACCGATCCTGCACGGGCCCTGGGAAGAGCTCACCTGTCTTGTCTGTGAGTAAGTACGAAATCCTGCCCAGCTGCTCGGGAATCGTGCTGGACCGAACCACAGTCCCGGGGATCTTCGAATCCCTCCGAATCACCCAGCTGTACACGATCTTGCCCATGTCCAGGTTGACACGCAGACTAGGCAGGAAGCCAGAACGTGCAGGTTAACAGGACATACATGAGGCCCAGCGTGTCCCTACAGACAGCAGACTAAACATGCAACATCTTCAGACGCCCAGCCCAACACGATCAGCTCTGCCAGAGGGGCGGCACCGAACTTTTATGAAGCCATTCTGTGCGGACCGGCGTCACTTAAAACACAGCAAGAGTAGTTGTGCCAAGCCTGCCCTTGCTTTCGTTTTCTGTCCTCTTTTCACAGTGCTGGGGAGTGAAGCCAGCATCGCACCTGCTAACCCAGCACTCTGCCCCTGAGCTGTATCCCCAGCTGTTACTCTCTAATTACTGGTCCCCCGAGGTAAGATATTTTGCTACTATATTCATTTTTTAAATCAGGGTATATCTTTTAGAGATAAAATTGACCATTTGAAGGGCACAGCTTGGCAGTGAGAACATTCCCATGGTCAGGCAGCGATGAGCACCATCCCTGGCAGAACATTTCTATCTCCCCAAACTCAAACTCGGCACCCACTAAACAGTCCCTCTGCTGCCCCCTCCTAGTCCCATAGCCTGGGGCAACATGGTTGTACTGACATTTCTAGGACGCTATCCTACATCTCAACACAAGTGGGAGCAAACACTACTTGTCCTGTGTGTGGCCTTTTTACACAATGAGCATAATGTTCTCAAAGTTCATCGACATCAAAGGATGTGTCACAACTTCCTTCCGTTTCTGAGGCTGAATAATATTTCATTGTATGTATTCTATTCATCTTAAGTATTATTTTTTGCAAAAAAGAAATCTTCAAAGTAATTCACAATTCAATAAACTAACCAAACTGCTTTTTAATGACTAGTCCTGAGCTATATGAAGGTTCAATTTATTAATTTTCAACCATGTTATAAACACAACTTTAAAGTCTAAGATTCACTTAACATCTCACTAGAGTCTTGTTTTGTTAGCAATAAAGCAGACCTGTATACTCCCTGAGACCATCATCCAGAGAGTGTCGGCTAGGGCACCATCTCCCTGCAGCAGTGACACTGTTGGACCCAAAACTACAACCTCTATCCTCATACAAAGACAAATTGTAACCTGGATGATGCAAATATGTACTACAGCAAGACAAAATGTAAGATATCAAGTGTAAGAGAGACTGTAAGCACTAAAAGTTTCAGAAAAAAAGGGTATTTGGTTTAACGAATACTTTTACTCTTATTACAGGAGAAAAGTAGAAACAAGTATGTAGCAACATGAGAATAAATAAAATGCTAAACCTAGAATACTTAATAAAGCACTTCTCCAAAGTGACAGGGCAGCTGGGTGCGGTGGCACATGTCTGTATCCCAGGACTCTGGGAGGCTGAGGCAGGAGGATTAAAAACTCAAGGCCAGCAGGGGGAACTTAGTGAGACCCTGTCTCTAAACAAACAAGCAGGCTGGGGATGTAACTCAGGGCAAAGGCCCTGCGTACAATCTCCAGTACTGTAAGGAAAAAAAAAAAAATGATGGGGCACAAGTATATCTGATAGGAAAAGTTATTTGTAACACATTTTTTTGTTTTTTTAAATGCAGGTTTTATTCACAGCAAAATCCCCTTTTTCTAAAATAGAAAGCACTCTAGAAAAAAAAATGCATGCCAAATAATAAATGATCATCATTTGGTAATAAGATCGGGCTGGGGATTTAGCTCAGTGGTTTTGCCACCTGATGAGCATGCACAAGGACCTGAGTTCCATCCGCGGTACCAAAAAAAAAAAAAAAAAAAAAAAAAAGGTGACTTTCATTTCCTCCTTTTGCTAAGGTAGGTGTTAATTTTTTCTACTGTGACAATCTATTGCTTACACCTTTTTATGCTTTGTTTCGTTTTTTGAGACAGGGTCTCACTATGTAGTTCAAGCTGGCCTTGAAGTCACTATGTAGCTCAGGCTGGCCTGGAACTTGCAGTGATCCTCCGGCCTCAGCCTCCTGAGTGCTGGGATGACAGGTGTGAGCCACCACACCCAGCTACTTACATCATTTTTAAAACCACTTATTCAGCCTCCACATCAGCAAGGCAAACAATTGGTGCATGCGACAAGCTCCTCCCATATACCCACGGCACTCATTGCAAATCAGTCTCAACCCTCGTTCCCTCAGAGCGCAGACTCAGGTTCACAATCCTTCTCCACACAGCACCTGCAGCAGCCATGACCAGCCCTGCAGAGCTGGCTGACTACGTGAACCCTCAACGCCAACCCCAGCACAGACTGCCAAAGGCAAGGAAAGGTGCTCTGTGGAGAGCAGGACTTGGGAAGCCTGGGTCACTGGAGAAGCTGCCGTCAGAATGCTGCAGCCGCAGAGGGGGCCCACACGCCTCGCCCTGACTGTCCCTGGCCAGCACTCTACAGAGACCAGCTCCTCCTCACAGCCACGAACCACAGCCTCGGGACGCAGACAGAGAAGAAAACATCGCGGCCCCACACACGAGCCCCCAGCTCACCTGATGGGAATGATGTTGGAAAACAAGAGGAGGAAGCGGATGATCTGTAGGTACCAGCGGCCAGCAAAGTGCTGGAGGGCGACCATGACCAGTGACACCACCACCAGAGCGCCAAAGAGGATCTTGGTGAGGCAGTTCACCTCCAGGTCAAACAGGCCGATCTGTAGGACAGGGCACAGAGGGCCAGAGGAGCCTGGCTGGGAGCTGGCTCCACACCCGGCAGAGGCAGAATCCTCAAAGCATTCCGATTCCAAACTGTTTAGAACTTTAGAAGATTCTGACTTGGAAACACATAGGCAGGTGAGCGTTGCACTGGGTTGTGCTGAGCACAGCGTAACCCCTACCACCCTCCACAGAGGTCCCGTAAAATGACCTGGGTTCTCCATTCCTGACTCCGTACCACACACAAAGTCTGGGCACACACCTCTGAGGCACCTGATTATAGGTGCGGCGTAAGTAAGCATTATTATTTTAGTAATTGTTCATTTATGTTCATGTATATTCCTCCCAAAAGTAACTGGCACAGCAAGTCCATAATTTCACAGAAACAGGCCCTGCATAAAACTCAACCAGCAGATAAGGCACAGCAGGGTTGTGACAATGGTTGTAACCACTGGGGTGAATGTGACAGGAAGTTCAGGAAACCCAGCATTCCTTCATGCTACTGACAAAGGAAATCACTCTACCATGTTCTGACTCGAAAGCTGGAGGCAGAGGCAGGAGGACTGCTTGAGTGGGTAACCAGCTTCAAGTCCAGCCTGGGCAACATGGCGGGACCATGTCTCCATTTTTTAAAATACCAGAGACAGGAGGGGGTGGGAGGGCCATGGTGTGAAGTGAGCAACATGGGGCCACTGGGAAGAACGCAGATCTGATTGTGCCCCGCGACAGCCAGTGTCATAGCAGGGTTTCATCTCAGACACCCGCACCCCAGTCGCTATGCAGCCTGGGCAGAGCATGTCCAAGCCATGACACGGAGCAGGGCAGGGGAGGCGCCTGCACTCACGGGGCTGCAGCACGGAGGGCGATACGAGCTGTGTGTGTAAGAGCCGGCACACTCACCTGCCAAACCAGGGCTCAGCAGTTTGTTTTCACTCTCACGTTTCTCGGGTTTCATGTACTCACATGTGTGAACATGTGTGTGTGCATGCGTGTATATACACACACATGTCCAAATGAATGACCTATCACTGCCCCTCACCTACACACATCCATCACGGATGTGAGTGGGTCAGCGCATCCCACCACCTCTTACACACCTTGCTTCGGGGGTTGGAAGTATTCATGACGCTCCGGAGTTCTCTGCCGGTGTAAAGAACGACACCCACAACAGTGCCTGAAATGAGAAACCAAACCAAAGAAATGTGAATGCAGACCTAAAAGGTGCACGACGCAGCTGACAGGCAGCGGACACTGGGGCGACCAACAGCCCATGGCACGCTGACAGCAGCACAGCCACTGATCACTCGCAATTGCTGAAATTCAACTAAATGAAAGAAAACACAGCTCCCCGTTCTCACAAGCCACCTTCGCAGTGTTCAGTAGCCACGTAGAGCTGGCAGTGGCCGCATGGGCCAGTGGAGATGCAGAGCATTCTAAGGCAGAGAGTTCAATGGGGTACGCTGGTCTGGGGGCCCAGCAGCCAGGAGAGTTGGGGGACAGGGATTTGTCTTCTGGTCCCCACCCCTAGAGGCCTCCAGAGAGGTACAGAACTTTCCTACCTCCAGGCATGACCATGGAGGGCTCTGAACACACCCTCCTTTCCCAAGTGCTTCCTGCTGATTGCTTTCCAACCCAGCATGCTTTGCCCTTTGGGGGAGGCCGTGCAAATGGAACTCTCTTTCCAAGAACTTTCCTGCCCCTCTTCCTCCAGGCACAAGAAGGAAAGGCATCAATCCCTCTATAATAAGACAATGCATGAAGAAATATAATTGGCCGGTGTTAGGAAAGATGCTCAACCTACTGAATGATCAAAGAGATGCCAAATAAACCACTTTCATCCCCATCAGATTAGCAATAACTCAAAAGACTGACAACATCCAGTGTTAGCCCACAGGTGGGAAAATGAATCCTGTTCTACACACCGCTGCCTGAGGAGGAAATGGGAAAATGTGAGAATATCTGTCAAAAATGTACCCATCTCCCCTTTTGAATGTGTGGGCCAAGAAAATGCTCTGCTCTGTACAGTGCGGAAGATGGGCAGCAAGCAAGGAAGCCATGAAACACAGCCACTGAGGCAAGGGAGAGGCGCTGCGATGGGAATCAGGGGAGGGAGTGGTGGGAGAGGCAGGTAGGGGGACAAGGCTTGGACCAGCAGCGGCGGCGGGCTGGAGAAGCGGAGTTAACAGCATCTGAGCTCCAACCTGAGCCACACAGGGGGTGGCCTGGCCCGCCTGCTCACAGGAAGGAGCTGGGGATGCAACGGTTTGGTTCTGCTGGAGAAAGCAAACGGCTAGCCTTCCCTCTTCTCCCTCACTCTCGGGAACTGTGCGGAGGGAGATGTGGGACCCAAAGGGGTTGGGAGCCACCTGCAGCAGGACAGTGGCCCCCACTGCCAGCGTCCCCCACCAGGGCCGTGCTGTGACAGCGCCCAGGAAGCAGCGGGCAGCCAGGTCCCCCTGAGTTTGGAGTGTCACAGCCGGCCACGTCCTCCTGCACAAGGCTTCTCTGCAAGAGGCTCAGCAGATGGCAGGCCAGGAGAGCGGCCGGATGGCCCGCTCCTCGGCAGATGGCAGGCCCCTGTGACCGCACACGCCCCGCCCTCGGCCCGACGCAGAGCAGATGGTGGGACAGTGGGAGCAGAGCTGGGTGGAGCTGGAGGGACCACTCAGCCATTACGCCCGTTCCTAGGCAGATGTAGCTCAGCCTTCTCCACCCCAATGCCCAGGGACAGTGAGGGCTCTGATAACACGGGGACCCCAGAGGGGGTGCTCCCCAGCCCTGCCAAGCTCAGTGCCGAAAATGCTAAAAATGGCCTTTCTCGACCATGGGTTCCCTGTGCTCAGGACCACAGCTCTGCCGCCATGGGACCCGAGCACGCCCAGCACCCAGGAGCCCCGCTTCCACAGTTTGAATGGGGTGTTGAGTTTTAAACTGGGGAGCTTTCAGACAGAAAAGTGAGACCACCAGCTTCCCCTGGAGAAGTGGAAAATCTGGTGACGCTGGTTCTTATTTTTCTAGCTTGCAGTGGGCAGCAGTGGACTGACCAGGAGGAAGGACCTGGATTCTGAAGAAAACACAGAAGCAAAGTCTCAGAGAACTGACAGGACTCCTGCCGGCTGGCTCAAGATGATCACCAGAAGGAAACAGCTCGTGTTCATCCCACATTCACAGATCAGAATAGTTCGGTGTCTACCCAGTGATACAGGGAAACTAAGGCCAGGTAGGAGCACAGAAAATGCCCAGCTCTGCCTATTCCAAATGTTCGCCTGTCAAGGACATGGCAGGCGATGTCGCTGGGTCCCACCCAAGAGAGCCTGCTCGCTCTCTTCCCACACAGCCAAACACAAGAGAGGAAGGCAGGGAAAACACCCATGAGCTGTGTGAAATCTAACCCATCCCCAAGGTCCCATTTGCCTTCCGCTCTCTCCATTCCATTAAATACCCTTATTTATTGCTATAAGATCAAAAGAATAGAAGCAAAATACCCTATAAGTAAAAAGTACCTGATAAATAAAAGACATCACTGTTATTCATCTTTGAAATTAAGGCTGACGAGCCATTTCAATCTTAGCTTTCTGAGCATTTCCACCTAGACTGCTTTCCTTTTACTGGTTTTAGAGGCAATACATGAAACTCTCCCCCACTTCCTGTCCTCTTCCATGTCGCCTGTGAACTACCGGCTCCTCAAGGGTGGGGCAAGACCTTCCCGGGCCCCACTAAAGCACAGGGACCAGCAGCACAGCGCAGGAGCCCTCGGCACAGGTGCCTGGTAAGGGGCTTCTGGGTGTGGAGGAGGAGGAGAGAGCCACCAGGGTGGACAGATGGACAGGTGTGCAGCTGCTGCTGAACTCTTCCCATCACCCCAGCCAGCGCCCCATTGCACGGTGAGGCCACTGGAAGTCAAGGTGGGGGAAAGGAGCTGGGGCTGCAGCGCTCCGCTTCCCACCCTGGGGTCAGGCCACGAGGGTGGTCCCTGTGTCACGATCCACCAAGTGCTGTGCTGAGGACTTGTGTACTTTTCTGTATCTCAATGAAAGGTGGAGTGGGTGCTTGAGGAGGAGGAAAAGGAGGAGGAAGGGAAGAAATGTCTAACCAACCACCTGCAAGAACTACAGTGCAGACTGGGGCTGCAGCTCAGTGGTGGAATGCTTGCCGCCCATGCACAAGACCCTTGGTTCAATTTCCAGTACTGGAAAATAAAAAAAAGAAAGAAAGAAAAAAGAAAAAGAACCAAAATGCACACCATGCATGCTCCTGCCTGGCAAGGAGACCTGCACATCCCAGGTGCCTGTGACCTCCCAGGGCTGCTGGGCCAGACGTGACAACCAATGCCAGGTGCCTGCGGCCTGTCGGTCATCTCTGGAAGCCGCTCTCTGCAGGCCCTGCACACAGGCATCTCCACCCCAGCGCTGCCTTCTCACCCCATGCCCTTTCCATCTGACCATGAGACTGCCTCTGGAAAAGAGCCACCAGGACCAGCTCCAGAGCTCCAGAGTCGGGCCAGGGTTTGAGCAGAGGGAAGACACCCTGGCTGGCTGGCTGGCTGTCCTAACTCCACTCCCTTGACCAAGATAAATTCCGGACACATGCAGTATCTTAACCACGAAACCATATAAACACCCCATGAAAATGTGTGTAATTTTATAATCTTAGAGCAGGGAAGATTTTTTCCAAAGCATGGTACAAAAATGAGAAACCATAAAGGAAAAGGGATCAATAGATCTGACTAGATACAAATTGTAGACTCTTAGGCTAAAAAATAAATAAAAAGTAACTGCAGTTAAGGCAACAAACAAAAGGAGATATTCTTACAACACAAACAGTCCTGACAAATCTTTTTTTTTTTTAAGCCCACAAACAGGAAAATGGGCACAGGACACAAAGCAGCAATTCATACACATAATTAAGAAAATACAAATGAAGAGTAAGCAAAAAAGGGAGATGTTTAACCTCACTTAGGAGGTGAGGAAGACTGGGGATTAAACCCCGGCCTTGAGGCATGTGAGGCCAGCATTCTACCACTGAGTTACACCCCAGGCCCGCCAGTAGTAGTTTAAAAGCAAGTCAAGAGCCAGGTGTGGTGGTGCATGCCGGTAATCCCAGCACTGAGGCTGCTGTGGGTTTGAGGCCAGCCTGAACTACATAGGATACTCTGTCTCAAAAAGCAAATCAGAACACTAGATACATATTCAATATCAACCACATGGGCAAGACAGAACATGGTGCTGAGAGGCCAAGGACTTAGCTTATGGTTCCGCCCCTTGCCTCGCAAGCACAAGGACCTGAGTTCAATCCCCGGTTCCAAAATTAAAAAAAAAAAAAAATGTGTGAAAGAACATGGTGCTCATTTGGGTGCATTCATAAGATTATCAAGGATGTGAAGTAAAAGAAGCACGCTTGCCACAAGAGTCCAAATGTGAAATGCAGGCCTGGTGTAGCTCTATGAGTGAAGCCAGGGTTCAATCCTCAGCAACCCCCCCAAAAAGGTCAAATGTAATCATGTTTCTAGAAAAATTGAGAACCTCTACATAGTAAAAGCAAACAATGTCCACCACCACAGGCTAACACAAAAGACAAACAACTTAAAAAAAAACCACTTGTAACCTACGACAGACAGCAGTTTGGACTTTCTTCTAGAAGGCATTCTTACAAAAAGACAAAGGAGAGTAGATGGGCCAAAATATAAGAACCGGCTTCTATGTAGAAAGGTGTTCAAATGTATTCACAATTAAGTCAAAACTGAAACAAGAGCAAGACTGCATTTACCACCAAACAGTCCAGAAAACAATTTAAGTGCTCAAATATAGACATTATCAAGTTAAAAAAAAAAACAAAATGACAAACTGGATGGAAGAAAAGGATACAGGCACGTGCCTCAGAAATGAAATGTTCTT
The DNA here is from genome assembly GCF_053883595.1 of Heterocephalus glaber. Classification (NCBI taxonomy): domain Eukaryota; kingdom Metazoa; phylum Chordata; class Mammalia; order Rodentia; family Bathyergidae; genus Heterocephalus; species Heterocephalus glaber. Next base: position 17,517,287 of record NW_028258410.1, on the reverse strand, counting down.
ACAAGTGAGTTAGCAAAAAACGCAAGAACCGTGACAGAAAAATGTCTACAGGACAGAAAGAAGTAGTAAGGAAAGGAAGAAACCAAATTCAAGTGCAAAATGTAATCTATGAAATGCAGATGTCAGCTGAGATCCTCACTTTTCAAATTATCACAGCATGGAAAGAGTAATGACTTGCTGGGAAGGGTGGGAAAGAGGGCTGACTGCTGAGGAAGAAAACCCAGTTCAGACAGGCTCAGGCAGCTGGGGGCCGGGGGAGCAGAGCAGAACCAGCTGCTGCTTGCCCAGGGCAGCCAGGTGTGCCCTGGAGGCCATACCCTGTCCAGGGAGGCCTGAGCAGAGTCTTCAGGGCCAGGCTGTCCCTTGCTCAGTTACCAAGGGGACCAAGGGGCTGTTACAGATTGCGGTCCAGATCCAAGCAGGCGTCAGGAGGCAGGCAGGCAGCAAAGCACCTCCAGAGTGCCAGCCTCTGCCAGCCATCCAGCACGAGCCTGGGCCTATGCCGGGGACCCCCTGGGTGCTGGGCGCTTCCTCCCCACCCCTGGGTCACCCAGAATTTTCCTCCAGGGTCTGCTGTGCTATAGAAACAAAGGGGAACCAAGCAGAGAGCAGGGGAGAATCGAAGGGGAAAGGCCGAATCCCTCCAGCAGCTAAGATAGGAAGTGGGCAGCAGTGGGTCCATAATGCGAGGCCACTATGCTACTACGTTAATTGGATAATACAGTGCAATACAATAATACGTATCGATAACATATTAACAGCTGCACAATGAGTTCCACATCTGCCCTTTACCCACTGTGTGGACTCAGCACCCCCAGCCTCAGTTTCTCTGTCTGCAGAATGGGATAACACTAGCGTCTGTCCTCAGGGTGCCTGGGGGGGTGGGTGAAGCACGTGACGCACATAAAGGATTCGGCACAACGCCGGCCACTGCCACTGCAGCCCTTCTGCTTAGGGTCACCCAGCATTCACCCCAAAGCCATCTTGGGGTTGGAACCCAGCGCCTCGGCCCTCTGCTGTGCGCTGCTGCCACCCGACCCCACACCCCTCGGGCAGGAGCCTCCCTGGACACAGCTTCTGGCCAGAACAGCCAGGCCGGCCCCGTTTCTGGTACAGATTAGAATGTCAACTGAAGCGGCAATTAAGGGCCATTCCCAGCTGCAGAAAGTCCAAAGCCCCGGCGGCCTCTGCTCTGGACGTGTCCGAGCCACAATTAGATGTCAGCTGAACTCCCTGGAGAGCCGGAACAAATGGGAAACTCCACTTGACCAGCAGCTAATTTTCCCATCTGACAGGTGATTATTCTAATTACAAAAGGGTTTTCTGTCCCTTTCAAATTGCTACCACATTCCGGGATGCCGTGCCTCACCTGACGCAATCACAGTGCCAGCCCACAGCGTGTTCTCTACACTCAGGCTCTCGCTGATGGGAGGGTCGCTGTCCTCCTGGAAAAGACCAAACAGAGTCATCCTCACCCGGTCACCCTGTGTGCCCCAGTGACTGGTCCTAGGCCCCACCAGGATCCCCAAACCCAAGGGCGCTCAAGTCCCTCATACACCAGGCATGGCTCCTGCAGAGAAACCTACACACGTCCCGCTGTGCATCTCCCTCATCTCTAGGTGACTCTAGTACGATACTGGGTACAATGCAAACGCTCTGCGAACAGCAGTATTCTGCATGTTTTAGGGAATAACAACAAAAACAGGAAATCTACGTGTCTTCTATACAGATACAAATCTGAACTGGCAGATGCAGAACCTGAGGGAAATGCTGGGGCCTGACTGTCCACACCAGGATCCCAGCAGAGCCCACAGGCTGCTCCCAGCTCCTCAGGGCAGAGGGGATGGCTTCCGTCACTTGAAACCAGAGAGCCCAGCTTGGAAGCCTACATCTCAGCCTGACAGGTGAGCTCGTCAGCTACTACCCTCAGAGTTTTCATCTCTCATGGAAACATCCGTAAGCAATTTGAGAAGCACAGGTCTCTAACACTAAAGAAATGTTTTGTTGGGCCAGGTGTCACATGCCTGTATTCCTAGCTACTCAGAAGGCTGAGGCAGGAGGATCACAAGTTCAAGACCAGGCTGGGCAAATGCACAAGACCCTTTTCAAAACTAAAGTTTTCAAAGTGTTGGAGTTGTAGCTCAGTGGTAGAGCATAGTTGCCTAGCATGTACAAGGCCCACAATTCAAATCCCAGCACCAAGGAGAAAAAAAAAAAAGACAAACAAATATTTAGCAAGGTAAGAATTAAAATGCAGACGCAAATCAATCAGGCTCTTTGCTGGCCAGTGTTAAGGCTTTGAGAAAGAGACCAGAGATAACCGAATTGGGGTTCTATAAATCAATTGACTCATATTCCTAAACTAATTTAAATCCAAATTTAATTTCTATTCTGAAAGGTCTGAAACTGACTTAAAAATTAAAATATGACAGATAAGATTTCTACAAATGAAAAAAGGCCCAGACACATGGAGAGGACAGAGAAAGCGTGGCCGGGTGTCGGGGGAGCCAGCCACCACACACTTGGTCTATGTGATCGAGCTGCCCTAAGGCTGGCAGAGACTGCAGGGTGTGGACCTCATGAAAAGCAACTCAGCCCATTCAAGGTGGGGCCTCTGGAAGGGAACCTCAGCTGATCTGATCTGGCATAAAACCACTGCCAGGCGGGCTCCAAGGCACCAACACACACCCTACAATGGCGCCCTGCGCTTTGTGCTCACTTACCCTGGTGAAAGTTCCTACAAAGTTGTGAATGTCGATGTTCGGCTCCTCTGCGTACACATAGGCACGAATCTGGAGAAGGTCCTGTGGGGGACAGTCGGGTTATGGGTCTGGATGTCAGCAGGCATCTACTATGCTTCAAACGCAACTACATTTCTCAGACAGAGCGAACAGATTCTCAGAATCAGAGGGCAGGTGGAGAGAGGGCAGAGTCCTCCATTATGTCAGCTTCAGAGGTGCTGCACACAGTGCTCCGAGCAACCCAGGAGTCTGGGTGCAGAGCCCACAAGCCCGCCTCACCCCGCACTGTCCAGCCTCAATGGTGTGGGCGATGCCACACAGCTAAGAACCTGCCTGACACAGCCACCCCTCCGCTTGCTCATCAACATCATTCACCCAACACAGGGTCATGGGGCTTCTGCTCTGTGCACAGCCCTGGGAGGGAGGAGAAAGGGAAGAGCACCTCATACCCACCCCAGGCCTCTATTAAAATCATCAATAAGCAGGAAATAACAAGCGATGATGAGAGTGCAGAGAAACTGGAACCCTGTGCACCACTGGTGGGGATGTAAAATGGTGTGGTTGTTACGGAGAATAGCATGGCGCTGCCTCAGAAAACTAAACACAGAATCACTTTATGATCCAGCAATTCTACTTCTGGGAATATGTCCCAAAGAACTGAAAGCAAGGACTCGAAGAGATATTTGTACACCTGTGTGAATTATTCACAAAGCCACGAGGCATGAGCTAACCTAGTGCCCACCAGGGACAAATTAATCAAATGACCTATCTTCACACAGTGGAACATTACTTGGTCTTAAAAAGAGAAGAAACTCTGACACATGCTGTAACATGGACAAACTTTAAGAACACTGTGCTAAGTGAAATAAGTCAGCACACAGAAGACAAACACAGTCTGATTCCCCATACAGGAGGTCTCTAGAGTTGGAGTCAAAGGACAGCAGGAAGACTGCCAGGAGCTCAGGGAGGGAGAACAAATGAGTTCTACAGACAGCTGGCAGTAACAGCTACATAACAGTGTGAATGTATTTAAGGTGTTAAACTGTACACTTAAAAGCAGTTACTGCAGCCAGGTGTGACGGAGCATGCCTATAACCCCAGCTACTCAGGAGGCTGCGGCTGCCAGCCTGGGCAACTTAGTGAGACCCTGTCTCAAAATTTTAAAAAAGGAGGGCTGGGGATTTAGCTCAGTGGTTCCGCAGACTGCCTTATAAGCGGAAGGTCCCAAGTTCGATCCCCGGTACAAAAAAAAAAAAGAAAGGATCGGAGGTACAGCTCAGTGGTAGAGTGCTTGCCTAGTGTGCATGAGGCCCTGGGTTCATCCCCAGCACTTGAGGTAGGGGTGGGGGAAGAAATTAACTTCAGACAGGAGTTAAGACAGTAAGACAGAGGAGAAGGCTTGGCGATCCTTGGCAAGAATGGCGTTTCACAGCACAGTATGTTAAGAGGCATGAGTCAGGTATAGTCAGGAGGAGCAGAGTCCCTTCTAGAACAAAGATTAAGGAGAGGAAGCAGGCTGGGCAACAGGAAAGGGAAGGGCAAGGAAGGAGACAGAGCATGGAAACGCAAACAAAGTCCAGCAGCAGAAAGTCCCAAGGAGAGGTAACGGGCTCCTTGCACTGGCACAAGGAGGAAGCGGTGGTGGCCCAGACCCTGTATCAAGTTCAGTGCTGGCCAGACTAAACACATGTACACACAGCAGTAGCCCTGACCCACCGGTTCAGCTGTCCATGGTTAAGCATGACCCAGGATCTTAGTTACATCCTGACTTTCAAGAGAGAGAAGCCACATTCACATAACTTATTTCAGCACTCTGTCACATTGCTCTACCTTCCTTGTCACTGTTCACACACTCTCCCGCACACTCGCGGCAGGGTGACTGGGGCTTTCTGTTGATTTTCCTCAAGGCTGTTCTCCCCTAACAGGAAGGACACAAGTTCCCATTCCTGACCACGGACTCCACTCTGCACACACAGCAAGACCAGATCCCAGCTCCCTCATGCCCGCCGTGTGAGTCTGGAGCCATGGGCAGCCCCTGCCCATGTCCTTTCCTGCTCAGTGGCCACATTACTGTCTCTTGGAGGAGCAGAGGAAGGGAGGCCCGGGAGGGCAGGTCAGGCGTGGGAGGAGGCAGGAGGTGGCACTGGGCGGCAGCAGCAGGAGCTCCCATAGTGGGAAGGAAGCTGGCCAGGACTGGGCTGTTCCTGCTCTCACGGTACCCGCTCTGCCTCACACCTATGGACCTGCTCTGTTTCTTCCATCCTCCCTTTCTTCGTTCCCACTTTCTCCTCACTGTAGCACAGTCTTTCAAAACCAGCCCTGCTGATCTTGCCATGAGCCCGGCTGAGACAGGCTCCATGCAGGCAGACAGCACCAGGGCGCTGCAGACCCAAGTGACCGGAGATGGTCACCTTAGGCCTGCCCAGCCCTGCCCTGTAGAAGTTTCTCTTAGCTTTTTTTCCAGTGCTGGGGATAGAACTCAGGACCTCACACACACTAGGCAAGCACTCCAGCACTACACCCCCAGCCCCTAGGGGTTTCCTTTTACCTCTCATTCGCTTGACCTTTTAAAGGGAAGCAGGGATGGCTTGTAGGGAAAAGGGAAGCAAGCAGGTCTTCCTACAAAATCTACCTTTAAAACCAAGATTCCTGAGGGCTGGGGATTTAGCTCAGTGGTTTCTCCGCCTGCTGCATAAGCTCAAGGACCCGAGTTTGATGCCCGGTACAAAAAAAAAAAAAAAATTTTTAAAAACCATGATTCCTGGTCATACAGTGCTAGATAAATATAAAATTGCATACAAATGTTAAACGATAGAAAATGGATACATTAGGATTTCCACATCTTATAATATTATGGAAACACATAAAAGAATGAGGGTGCTCTTTAAATTTTTACTCACATTAAAATGTGAGTGATTCATATGAAAATCTGGGCTTCTGAGTTCTCTTTTGCACACCATCAGGTGGCCAGGGCAGCGACAAGGGTACGAGGCCCTGTGTCCTTAGCTCCTTGTGACGAGCAGAACACTTTCTAGGGCCCCAGGCTGCACCTAGAACTCACTGCCCTGGAATTCCTGGTTTAAAAATTAACCGCAGTAAGGGTGCTATTTCACTTTCTACTAGCCACAGAAACTCCTGAGGACGTTGGCCAGGTTTACTGTTGTTAACTCTTCTGAGGCGGACTCCCGCCTGTCCCCGCCTTCTGCACGGAACAGCACGATGCCTGTGACTGAGCAGGAAGCAGACACAGAGCTTGCCATGGGCTCAGGAATGGTGGCAACAACCAGACAGCACCTGCCGAGGACCCGGCCTGGAGGCAGGTGGGGTGGGGATGGCAGGCAAGGTAGGGACGCCCTGCAGGTGCCCGGCCAGCAGACCCCAGGTGGAGAGGGTCCCTGGTGAGGACCCGCCAAGGAGAAACACAGAGGCAGAAGCACTCGTGACCAAGAGCCCAGGGGCAGCCGAGGAGGCCCGAGCCCAAGTGCAGTACAGACAGACCGTATGGGGCTGAAGACTGCAGAACTGCTCTTGGGAAGAGGAGAAGCTGCTGGAGGCTGGGACAGAGGAACGACTGGCTCTGGCTGATGGCCTGATGCTTTGCAGCCACCTTGTCAAGGTCCCTTAGGCTTCTGAGCCTCCCTTGAAGGAGCTCACTCCCTGCACATGGGGCTGCATTTGCCAAGCCACATAAACAGGAACCCACAAACATTTGGGATTCTCAGGACCACCAGCCCCCAGCAGCCCCATTTCACCTCTGCATCCCCTGCCCGGTCCCTCGGGCTCGTGCCTCTGGGCACCCTGCTCTGCCCTGTGGCCAGTGTGGAAGCTACTCACGGAGGCCGTGGGGAGCCGCTGTGTGCAGGCCACAGGCAGCCGCAGCTTCCAGTCTGTCTCCCCGTCCAGCTGGTCTGTCCGCAAGAAGCAAGAGCCTGTGGAGGAAAGATGGGCACCATCTAGTCACCTGCAATCCCAGAGTCCTTCTCCAGGCACCTCTGGGGACCCTCTACTCTGGTCTTTGTAAAAATGTCCCATCCATGGCCAGAGACCCAAATGGAAAATAAATATTCTACTTCCCCTTTCTCCATGAGCTCTCGGCCAGAAAGATCTGGCTTCCAATTCTACCCGCTGTCACCTGCTGGGGCACCCCGGGCCGGCTGACCCTGCCAAGCCAGTGTGTCCTCATCTCCAAAATGAGGGAGATGCAGTCCTAACAAGCTCGCAGAAGAGCCTGGGGTGGCCAGGCTGAGGCCACGCCAGGCAGGGGCTTTGAGGCCCGTCTCCTGTTTGCGCCTCAGTCTCCCTGTGACAAATGCTGGAGGGCTGAAGAGCTGGGCCAGCAGAGCACAGCGGTACTGACTGCTAGGAAGGGGCTTGTCAGCCCCTGCGCTATCACAGGGTGGGCAACACTACTCAGAAATCCAAACTCCAAAGGGTTCTGAAAGCTAATGAATGTCACAAGGAGAAAACTTCTTTGTTATGGCGCATGATTACTAAAAGTACCATGAATTGACCTTCAGCCTGTCTGGATAAGGTAGACACGAAACACACCAATGCATTTCATGTTTAGACTTAGGGCCCATCACCAAGGTATCTCATTCCGAATTGGCAAACATTCTGAAACTGGAAATACTCCAAAATCTCACACACTTCTGGTCCCAAGCACTTCAGGTAGGGGATCCTCAGGCTGCACTGGCTCACACATGTCACAGTGTGACATGAAAGTCCATGCAATGAGCTCTGCACTGCACGGCACAGGAAGTGTACTGGACTCGGGCACTGCAGCGGGATTCCTGAGAACCTCGGCAGGAGATCGCCCCAACTGTGCTTGTTGCTGTCAAGATGGGGAGGGTGTGGAGCCCGCTGACCCACACTCCAGTCCCCAGCACAACACAGAGGCCCTCCGAGGACAGAGCTGCAGCCTTTAACCTAGAACCCTCAACCTCCTCTCCTGATTACAATATCATTAGTGTAAAATTTTATTCATAACTTCATTCAATTCATAGTAAAACCACAAGAACCCCAAAGAACAGGAATGTAAGTTTTCAAATATTCAAATATTTCCAACTAGGTCAGACTGACCAAAGCAAGAAACAAACAAACAAAAAAGCCATCTTGTTTTCTCAGAGCAGCTTAAATGTAAGTTAAAAAGTGAGGTGGGAAATAAATGCAACAGGTAAGGGTCTTTCTTATAGGAGACTCTGAAGGGTTCTCTCTGGCACACTGGGCTCCGATGACAAATTAACCCACAGGCACAGTGGCACAGCACCACACTCTGGAGCAGTGATCCCACCTCTCTGGGAGGCTGAGGCAGGAGGACTGCCTGGGCAACTTAGCAACTTAGCAATGCCCAGTCTCAAAACAAAGTAAATAAAGGGCTAGGGACAAGCTCAGTGCAAAGGCCCTGGGTTTAACCCCCAGTACCTCCAAAAATAAAACCTAAAAAAGAGCAGTAAAGGTGCCCAGCCCTCTGCCCAGTTTCCCTACCGCCTATCTCCTCACAAAGCTCCCGGTTTGCGTTTGAAGAGAGAGCCCCTCTGTTAGGCAACCTCATTCCACCAACTCCTGCAGCTGAACCTCACCCAGCCCGAGAGCAAGCCATGGCCCACGGAGGTAGCTTCACCAGGTGCCAGTCACCAGGGACTCTTCCCCATGATCACAATCTACCAGCCTGTGGGCACCACACTCTTTTTTTTTGTTTTGAGACAGGGTCTCACTATACAGTCAAGCCTGGCCTTGAACTCACTATGTAGCCCAGGCTGGCCTCGGACTCGTGGCAATCCTCCTGCCTCAGCCTCCTGAGTGCTGGAAATACAGGCATGCACCACCATGTCCAGTTACCAAAGACATTTCTAATTCCAAAAGACTGCACTATTAAGATGTTTTCCGTTCCTCTCCATGGCTCCAAAGTGACAATCTACTTCTGTTACATTTTCACCTGATTACTTCGTGGAGTTGCCCCTGAAAGGTTAATGGTCATTTTCCAAGCTGGTCTCAACATTTACCATTTTTTTCTGATGTCCTCAGGAAGATCACGTCGGCGGGGACCCGCTGGTTCTGTGGGGAGAGAAGGAAGACCGTTACTATGACAGCCACGCTGGAGAAGGGGAGCCACTACAGCACACCACCTTTCTTTACGTTTCTGCCTTTGACCAAGACAGAGTTTATTTTGTTTCAAATCTGAAATCTTGCACACTCCTGGGATTCTTCTAACTCCCTATCCATACTCCCTCTGTGGAAGGACGCTTCCAGTTGTCCGGCAGCTCTTGAGAGTCCAGCCAGAGAACATGGACAAAGCCTGTCCCTGCAGCCAGCACCCTTCCATGCCTTTCCCTTCCAGGCATTATGGCGCGTGCCTGAAATCCCAGCACTCAGAAGGCTGAGGCGACAGGATCACTCTGAGTTCGCGACCAGGCTGGGATACACAGTAAGTTCAAGGCCAGCCTGAACTGCATAGCGAGACCCTGTCTCAAAAAACAAAACAAAAAATAAAAACAAGAAACAAAAAAAGACGCATGCTCTGGTCATGCATTTTGCTTCTACCAATTCTCCAGCTCCATGTTTAGCTGTTAGAGGTATGTTAATAAAGAAGCAACAAGAGCCGTTCTCAAAAACACAACAAAACAAAAAAGCCAAAAAAAATAAACCAGGGAAGCCAACAGCAGCCACATTTAATTCTGAAGAGAAGACCCCATCCTAACATCCAGGGACTGTGTGGCTCTGAGCTGTCACAGAAGTTTCCCTTTCCCTCAAATCAACCCTGAGTCCTTGGATTTAATCCTTATAAAAGAGTATAGTTCAATTCCTACAGAAACAAGGTGAGGGAAAACTCCTCTAATCAAATATTCCCCTAAGAGCACTGCATACATCCCAAATCACAGGTACAGAGATGAGAGTGGCTGAAGCTACCATCATTAGTGCTGCTCTTCTGAGAATGCATTAGGGGGCTCTCCACTCTTCTCTCGTTACGTTTCACCCCACTTCCCCATGAAATTGCTGGCAGGCACAGTGTCAGAAATGCAAGCTGAAGTGCTCCAAAGCCAAATTTGATAAATGACAGGCACCGGCTCATGCAGCAGGGCCCCTCTGCAACCCTGGACCCACGCACCTTCTCAACAATGATGAGATCGCCCACCTGGATGCTGGAACTCTTCACTTTCACTGTCCCTGCAAAGCAAAAGACCCAACACGTCACTATCTCGAATCATTTCAACTCGTAAATCATCAGGGCACCTGCGGCCGGCAAGGCAGCAATTGACCAGGATAGTCCATGCCCTCTAGCTCCACCCCTGCCCGTGCAGGAGACTGCTCCACAATCCAGACCCTGGCTTCACAGGGCACTGGGATACCTCATGCTCTTCAAGAAACAGCATCTCTCTTAACAGGAACTTAGCTTTCCTGAACCAGCACTGTGCTGGGCACAGTGATGCACACCTGCAATTCTGACACTTGGGAGGCTGAGGCAGGAGGGTTAGGAGTTGGAGGCCAGCCCAGGCTTACACAGCAAGACCGCATCTCAAGAAACAGTCACCAGGTGTGCTGGTGCACATCTGTAATCCCAGCACTTGGGAGGCTAAGGGAGGAGGATCGCTGCAAGTCTGAAGCCAGCCTGTGCTACATAGTGAGTTCAAGGCCTGCCTAGACTACATAGGGAGACCCTGTCTCAAAAAAAAAGCTAACCCAGAATGACTGGTTTGCTTTTTTTTCCTTTACAATTGTTTCACAGTTTGGTTTACATTATGATCAGACTGCAATTTCTGCTGGATGTTTATCTGCACCATCAACAACAACAGCTAACACTAAACACAAATCCTATGCTAAGTACGCACAGGCATCGATAACCTTGCTTAATTCCTGCAAGCACAGGAGGTGGTGGTCTGAACTCCTGTTTGCAGATAGGAAAGGAGGTTAGGGCAACCACTGCCCACCCCGCCCCGAGTCTCAGAGTCAGAACAGGTTAGCACCAGATTCACCCCCACATCTGCCTCTACCCATGGGTTCCACTCAACTCTAAAACATTACATCCCAAGGTTCAGGGAGAAAGATGGTCCTCAGGGCCTCAGAAAGCTCACAGTCTCACAGGGGACAGACACCTAAGTCCTATAAGGGGCCAGCCAGTGAATATTTGAAGTTTTCTTGGCCAAGAGGCAACAACCTCTACAACTGCTCTCAGCAAAGGGCTAACCAACTTTTGTACATTTATGTTTTACTTTTTTTTTTTTTTTGGTACCAGGGATTGAACTCGGGTCCTTGCGCTTGCGCAGCAGGCGGCGAAACCACTGAGCTAAATCCCCGGGCCAGCAAGCACAAGGACCCAAATTCAATCCCCAGTACCAAAAAAAAAAAAAAAAAAAAAAAAAATGCAGTAACCAGCTAGGTAATGTGAGGCACACCTGTAATCCCAGCATTCTGGGAGGCTGAGGCAGGAGGATCCCAAGTTTGAGCCTCATCTGGGTAACTCAGTTACTTAGCAAGACCTTGTCTCTAATAAAAACTAAAAGGGGCTGGAGATGTATCTCATTGTGAAGGCTGTAGGTTCAATCCCTAGTAACATGAGAAAGAGACAGAAAGAGAAATAAACCATGCTTGGCTCTCCAGCCACGCAAAACAAACTGGGGGCTGAATTTAGCCACAGGCTTTGGTCACCACCCCAGGAGCTGGTGAGGAAGACAGCTGGACAGACACACAGGAAGTGGTGGCAGTAAGTCTAGTGTACACGGGAAGGCAGGGATATTCCCCCTCTGCAAAAAAGGACCTAGAACAGCCCCATTCACTCAACATCTGAGCCCCATTTACCAAACGCACGCTGTAGACCAAGGGTTTGGGGCTGGGGAGGCGTGGAGCTCACACTCTAGCAGAGGGAGGGAAAGAGCTAATAAACAGTGAAGCTTAAGGGTGGGCATAGTCAAGCTCTTGGCAGCAGATCTGAGGCCAGATTAGCCAGGGAAGGACTCCAGTTATCAGGATCAGAGGAAATCGCAGCTGAGGGAGAGGTGGGTACAGCGACGCATGGGGTGGGCATGAGAAGAGCTGGAACCCCCTGCACAAAACCCCAACCATCAACTCTAAGGTGGGGAGCAGCAAGAGAGGACAGGGGCCAGGAGCTCCAGCAGCCTGAAAGCAAGCTCTCAAGGAAGTAGGCCTTGATTCTGGGGGGCAAATTCTCACACAAGGGAGCAACCCCAGGAAATCTTCACCGGTACTGATGCCCACGATAAGCCCAATTACTTTACTAATGTGCAGGGAGAAAAAGAAATAACCTCCAAAGTATATGCCCCAGAGCAGGAGGGAGAGGGGACTCAGGCACCTGCGACTCCGGCAGCACTTTTATGCATCCCATGTACATTTGGTCATTAATTAGAATTTGTAGCTTCCCTTTCTTTCAGTCCATAAAGAAAGGCAGGGCTGGAGGTGCAGCTCAGGGGCACGGCCTCATATGAGAGAGGCCCTGGCTTCCATCCCCAGTACAAGAGAAAAAAAAAAGAACTTAAAGACACTTAAAATAATCTAAATGTGGGACGGGGATTTAGCTCAGTGGTTTCATAGCCTGCTGCACAAGTGCAAGGACCCGAGTTTGATCCCCGGTACCAAAAAAAATAAAAAATAATCTAAATCCACAACTCTAAATTTGCACAATTTCTCCCAACAATCTGCACTTTTAACAAAATACCACATCTTTTCATTTATTACCACTGAGATTTTGCAAAGTGTTCAGATAATTTCTCCTGAAACAGTTCTCTGTAATAGGCTACAGAGGCTCTGATTTTAACCAATTTTTGTATTTGACTGAATTTGGTTACTGTAACAATAATTGGACCTGGCACCCAAGGTCTGCGCACAAATACTACTGACATATAGAAAGCTAGGTGCTGCTAGGACTTGTGGAATTTCCTCCCAGTGCAAGAACCTCACCGTACTAATGTGCACCTTCATAAAACGTGAGGCTAAACCATCCATGGCCTGAGCCCTGGCACCCCAGGGAGACCCCTACCCCAAGTGTCACCACCCCTTGGACTCCGGGGAGTACCAGTACCTCGAGCAGTGAGGCTGTCCGCTAACCCAGTGTCAGGTGCAGTCTCCCTCCATATCTACAGGGGACTGGTCCACCCCAGTCCCTGATAGAAAACCCACACCCACCCTTCCAGATACTTTAAAGCATCTCTAGATTACTTATAATTAATACAATGTGAATGCTGTGCAAATCACTGTTATTAGAGAATAATGACACAAAAAGTGCTATGTTCAGCACAGGGGCAACCCTGGCAGACCTAACTACACGGTCACCCTGGCAACAAGGTGAGGCTGCAGATAGGGAGGGGCTCCTGGGGTGAAAGAGAAGGTTGGGTTCTCACTAGAGGAACTCTGGCTGCCTGAAGCCCTCTTCTTGTTCCGCTAGGGGGCGCCAGCAGAGGAAGCAGGCTCAGCAGGCTCAGCAAGCTCTTCCGGCAGGCTCAGGGGGGGCATTCCCGGGAGGAAGGTTGTAAATTCAACAGGGCCCTGGGCACCAGCGATGCTTTCCTTCACCTGAGCTTGCCCAAACATAAATTTACACATTGTCTTTGGTTTTATTACTCAAATTTATGCTGCTGGGGTGACTCAACAATCACAACGGACTTCGGATTTTCAGGACATAGTTACAAGTTTTAAAATCTAGCTCAAAGCAGGATACAGGATTTTAAGTAACAAATGCCTATGGATCTGGATATATGCAAATGAGACAGAGAACAAAATCGGTAGGGATGTCTGGAAAGGCATACAAGTGACCCTTTTCTGGAGATGTGCAGGATTTAACCCTTTCTCTGGCAGGGATGTTTTTGTAACCATAAAGTTGCTTTTCAAAAAATAAACAAATAAATTGAATTTGCTCAAAATTTTTAAGTGATCGGGCTGAGATTTTCCCCTTCTGCAACTCAGTCTTGATTGACGATCAGTTAATCTGAACTCTGCCTCTCTTTGTCCATCTGCTCTAACTCAAAAAAACACAACCTTTAATCCACTGTGTTGCAGAGCAGTTTCTGAGTCACCCAGCAGGCTGATCCTTCGCACAAACACTCACTGTACCTGTCCCTCAGCCGACAGGCCTTGGCTCCATTTTGGGGGACCCCAGGAGCTGCACAGTCTCCAGGCCTCTCCCACTGCACAGCCAGGGTCTGCTCATTAGCATTTTATTCAGGGACCAGTGAGCCTCAGCTTGGCAGCTTTAACAAAGAGAGACCCCCCCCAGACTTCCACGCTACGGCACCGAGCCAGCCTGCTGACCGTAAATGTGAACTTCTCAACCCAAGGTACCATGTTTTAGTGAACAAAAATAATGCAGTCGTGGCCTCATCCTGGAGGGGTGTATGTTCTAAATGAAGGGGGGGGGGGGGAATACAACATATAGAGAAGCCATCTAGCACAGTTTCCTAACTTCCAAACAAAGTGCACTAGAAAGGAAAAAGAACAGCCCTTTTACAGTGACTGTCACTGATCTCAAAGGCGGGCAGAACTCTCCCCACAGCCCATTGGACTGGAAGAAAAAAGGCTCCTCCCCAGCGCCTGGCAGGGGCTTTAATTATTTTTATCTCACCTTCTCAGGAGGCTCCAAAGCTGGAAGCAGGGCGGTTTTTATGGGTACACTGCTGCTGTGAGCACTCTACTGTTCTCAGTGCAAAGTTTGTTTTAGAAGTTTAACAAGGGCCCCTGCATTTCATTTTGCACTGAGCCCTGTGAATTACAGAGGTCAGAAAGGGAAGTGACAAAACCTAGAAAAAGTGACAAAAACCTAGAAGCATCTTTACGAAGTACACTGGGAGACGAGAAGTGAAGCTGCAGAGCCCTGTTCTCGCCCATTCTGGATCCCAAAACAACCCAGCTTTGGTCTCCAGGATCCGGGACTTTTTAAATGCACTCGCAGACGCTCCACAGAATCTGGGTATGAGATTTCTGCAGAAGCAAAATGAAAAATTCTCTGCCTGCCATCGCTTAAACCACATTAAATGTCTTCTAATACATTCATCCCTTTTGGCTTTCACCACTTCACCCAAGTTGTCTCAGTCGGTTTATAGCAGAGAACAAACTTCCAATTCCTAGGACTGTTTATTTCTACAGAGATAGACCCGAGCCTTTCATAAGCAAACCCACGGAGCCCAAGCATGCCTTTCATGGATGACGGCTTCAGAATAAGAGCAGTTTGTCTGCACTGCAGGGAGAAACCAGATGTTTCCCTTGAGTCGAAACAAGCAAATGACAATTCAGTCAAACTTCTGAACAGCTTGGGAAATGAAAAAAAAGCAAAAAAAATTTTTTTTCTTAAATGAATTCCAGGGCACTAGTATGTGTGGGCCTATTTTTGACCCCAAACACCTCCAGCTATACTTCTATTTTTCATTGTGCATGCAAACACTGATTGCCTTTGTAGCTCTCCCAGCGCAGTCTCCGTGTGTAACCCTGGTTAATGTATTACTCTTTAACTCACTCTCTAATCTAACTGTGACAGTGATGAGTTGTAAATTCTGCTCCCTGTGTACATTTCCTGGGGTTGACATTAAAACACCTCTGCAGACCCTGCAGAGTTCAGAGGTTTAAAGTTGAAATTTTCATATTCAAATAGAGTTGTCCGCATTCCCCAAAGCCTAAGAAAAGACTTGTCTAAAAACAGGCACAGGGTTGAAAAGTAGTATTATAAATACCACTACTCACTGCTTCGTGCTTTTGTTTGAAATGGAGAATTTTTTTTAAAAGACTGCAGCTTAAATGTTAACAAGTTTATATTCAACAGAAGCTTTTGCAATAAATAGCCTTGCAGGCCTACGGTCCTCCAAAATAGTGAAGTAGGCTGACCCCCTGGTAGGGAGGAAGTAACTTTTGGTGAAAGATAACAGTGTAATTTGCATGTGAGATTTTTGAGGGTTTGGTGGAGTTTTGTTTTTCACTAAATAATAGATCAGTTCACCAATGATCTGTAACAAAGTAAAATCAAGTATTTGGAAAGAAAAAAAGAAACTGAACCTTGTGGATCTGAAGGAACTTTACATCTGTCAGAAACTGCAAGAGAGTGTTTGGCAAATCTGCTTTAAATAAGACTCATAAATGCAGATGTTCTGGATGGTGACAGGGATTTGGGGAAGGGGAATTCTGCTTACTGAACAGTCAGAGCCTTGATGCAGGCTCTCTGCAGGAGTTTTACTGCCTTACCATCAAAAGTCCATCACTGAAATGCTCTTTAAAAAAAAATCATGAAACATATTCTAGCGTTCACTCATTTTGAATAGTTTATACTTTGAAAACATAAATAGACTTCAGGCTAAGTAATTCTCCATGAACACACACATCTTCCCCACACCATTCTACCTTCTCATCAACTCCCCCCACCCTTCACAGGCTGGGTGTGGAGCTCAGGTGCACAAAGCCCCCCTGGCATTGTGGAGGCCCATGCTCTATCCGCAGGGGAGGGAGAGAGGAGACTGGTGGATCCTCCATTTCAAAATGCAGTGAGATTAACTGCAAGCCCAGAGAAGGATCTAGGGCGGATCCTAGATTACAATGAAAACTGAGATCTTCAAAGGGAGGTGAGCTCCTCAGGACAGCTGGAGCTAGCAGTGTGAGCACAGTGCTGCTGAACTCTGCTGAACGCGCAGAAAGAATTGGGGCAGGAGAAGCAGCAAGTTGGTTTTATATCACATACAAGGGGTGTGAAGGGGTCCCCTCCTTTGCCATGGACCTTCGCTCATGATTTCTGGGATTTATGGCTCACCATCTGTCCAGAATTCCCTAGCACAAAAGAAGCGCTGGCAACTGTGTTCATTATGCATCTGTTTGGACTCTCTTTCAAGGCTAAGTACCTGCTGGCTTCATTTAGCCCTTGGTCAGAAGGTAGTCTGGAAGGCATTCCTGGTATGAAGACCCAGGGAACTCCTCTTATGAAAATGCAAATGCGATGTCCCTGACCACCTGGGATAAGTACACAGACACTTCCAGAATTAAACTTCTATGTAGAGAAGTAGAAATATAAATTCTCTGGCCAGCTACGGTGGCGCATGCCTATAATCCCATGTACCAGTCTAGGCAACTTAATGAGACCTTGTCTCAAAATTAAAAATAAATGGACTGCAGTTCAGTAGCAGAGCGTGCCCAGCTTCAATCCCAAGTACTGTGTTTATGAATGAATGTGTGAGAGAGACTCATTCATTAATTTGTCTTTCCTGGCACAACCCAAATCTTTTTTTTTTCTAGTGCTGGGGACTGGTCAGATTTTTTTGAGGTAAATGCTAGATTTTGCTGGGTTTGCTAGTAGCTCAAGGTTTCTTTTTGGCTTTATTTCCAGTGCCACTGAACGCTACTAATTCAGGGAGACGGCCTCATTAAAAAAAAAACGCGTAAAGTTCTAAGAACTACTTTTAAGCCTCCCAGTTGTTTCAAAAGCAAATGAATTTCACTTGTTTCTGGGAAAGCACTGCTGCCGCACGGCTTTCAGCAGTTGTCCACCTTGGCATGGTGGGGCTGGGCTGACGGGCTTCCCTGGACTCGGAAAGTATTTTAAATGCCTGCAATCTCAAAAGCCCTCTGCAGCATATGCACAAGGATGAACACTGTGGCTATGGCTGAGCTACTACAGGCGAAAGTGCTGAGCTCAGCTCCCTGCATTCAGGCAAGCCAGGGTGGGAACGACCACAACTGTGCCCTTACCTCCCCACATCGCCAAGGACAGGCTTTCCCTCTTTCATTCCAGGAGCTTCAGTCATAGTTTTAGCAATGGATGAAAAAAGGAAACCTTTTCCTTCCCTACATCCCACCTGTAAGGCTATCAGGCTGCTTAAAAAATCATCAACTAGGGCCAGGGATTTAGCTCAGTGGTTTCGCTGTCTGCTGCACAAGCACAAGGACCCGAGTTCAATCGGCGGTACCAAAAAAAAAAAAATCATCAACTAGCTGGCATAGTAACACATGCCTGTAATCCCAGTGCTCAGGAGGCTGAGGCAGGAAAACCATAGTGAGTATAGCCTGGGCTACACAGCGAGTTCAAGGCCAGCTTGAGTGACATAGCAAGACCCTGTCTCAAAACAAAATAAAATCACCAACTAGACTGTACCGAGCAACCAGCTTACTTAGAGCAGGCAGTCCTCCTCCACTGTTTTTTACCTGCATCCTAATTTGAGCAGCATTTCTAAAACCAGCTCCAGTGCCACTTTCTCTCCCTGGCATACCTTGTCTGGGAATTTCTGGATCACAGAATCAACCTTCATGGAGCCTTGGATCCAGGCTGGCTCCCTGCTCTTTTCTTCCTTTTTCCCAGGAGAGGGAGGCTCAGGAATCACAGCCCAAGTGGGAAGAACAAGGCGCAGCCGAACCTGGGTCCTGAGCCTATGCTCCCAGCCGAAGCAAGCCGGGGTTTTGCTCTTACCAGGGCAGGCTGCAGGGCTGTTCCTCCCAGCAGTGGCAGGCACCTCGCGTTCAGAAGGCCCCATACCTGGTCTAGTGCTCTGCAGTCACCAGCTTGAAATTCACTCTCCACCCACCCAGCAGCGCCACTGTGACTGGCCATGAGATGCTTAATAATGTTTGGGCACAGGCACCACAGGGTGGTTTTGCACTGGACACCACGCTCTCTTACTTCCTGCAAGATTCAGAACTGATGGTCACCTCTTCTGGAAAGACATCGTGAGCTCCTCTCTGATGGGCCCCCTAATCCCCAGCCTACCCCTCCATCAGCACCAGCCCTTCCTCATCCCGGCATCTCTGTGCTAAGTCCTCTCCATCCCAGAAGCCCATTTCCAGCAGCTCTCCAAGGTGGGTGCTTTAGGACCCGAGATGCACTAGAAGGTCACGGGACCTGCCCACATGGCAGGGCAGGTGCAGACAGGAGTCTTGAGCTCAGGCAGAGCACAAGCTGGGAACCGCTACTCTCAGCTGCCAGGACTATGCTCAGAAGCAGGAACTCGGTGTCAAGAAAGGGAAGTGCTACCGAAGGCCTCCAGACTCATGCCACGCTAGTGTGACCACTGGTGACTGTCCCCTATCATTGCTTGCAGGCTGGGATGTCTTGCCGGTTCCTGACTTCCACGAAGCCCCATACCCCCAAGTTTATCTTGGTAGTGCAGAAATCAAATCTACCATGTACGTGGCACATGATGGAGCCCCAAATGTTTCTTAAAAGAATGATAAAATTTCCATGTGGATCCCTAAGTTTATTATCACAAAACTTCAAAACAGCCAGGTGTGGTGGTGCACACCTGTGATCCCAGCACTCAGGAGGCTGAGGCAGGAGTATGGTCATGAGTTTGAGGCCAGCCTGGGCTACACAGTGAGTTCGAGGTCAGCCTGGGCTACGTAGTGAGTTCGAGGCCAGTCTGAGCTACACAGTGAGACCTGTCTCAAAAAAAAAAACAAAAAACTTCAAATATTTCTTATGAAAGCTGCATTAAAAATTAATCCAATTATTGTGTTGTTTTAAATACAACTTGAACAAAATAAGACGATCCAAAATGTTGGAAGCCACAGAGTTAAAAGAAACTCTGGTACAGGCTGGCTGTGTGGCTCAGTGGTAGAGACCATGCACAGCATGTGAGGCCCTGGGTTCAATCCCAGGGGAAAACAAACAACCTGTCGTCCACTTTTCCCTCCCAATGGTGAGTTCCTCATTAGCCAAGCTGTTAGTTCAGCTGTTTAAAGTCAGATCGTTTTCTCAGAATAAGTTTGAAATGTCTGCAAACTGATTAAGTTAAAGCCCTTAAAACTTTGGCCATATCTCAACAAGAATCTATATCGCTGGCTTTTTTTTTTTTCAAACATGTTAGTTCTTACCCAAAATGCACACTGTAAATCAAATTTTGAGGCAACGTCAGATAAACACAAATCAGGGGACAAATTACAAAGTGACTGGCCAGCAAGTCCTCTTCAAAAATGTCAGTTTCAATGTCAGGCAAGACAATTAACCCAGAAGCTGTGCCAGGTTAGGGGAGATCGACAGAGCAGGATGGCTAAACACAGCCGGCAGACCTGGACTGGTTCTGGGCCAGGTAAAAAGCCACAGAGGCTGCTTTCAGGACAAATGGCAAAGCATAAGGACTGTAAATTAGCACAACAGTACTGGACTGGTGTGAAACTTCTTGATGTTGATAACTGCACTGTTATGTAAGAGAAATGTTCTATTAGAATGAAACACTGAAGTGTTTAGGGATAAAAAGGAACTATGTCAAGCCAGGCACCATGGCACATGCCTATAATCCCAGCTACTAGAAGGGCTGAGGCAGGAGTATAAATTCGAGGCCAAATACTCTGGTTTCTCTTAAGAATGTATAAATCTTTCACTTTTTACTAAAGGTAAATTCAAGACCAACTTGGGTAACAGCAAGATCCTGCCTCAAAAACTAAAATAGAAAGAGCTGGAGGTGTAGCTCAGTGGTAAGGTGCCTCTGGGATCAACCCCCAGTACTAAAGAGGGGAAAAAAAGAAAGAAAGAAATTATATCTGCAACTTAGTTTTGTAATGACACTGTGATAGAGGGTGTGTGTGTGTGTGTGTGTGTGTGTGTGTGTGTGTGTGGAGAGGAGAGTACTTAAAAGTCATGTCCTCCATGTGAACAACTGGTCCATCTGGAAGAAAGGTTTGTTAGGGTTTGGGTTCCTTTTTTCTTTTTTTAAGGAGCTCCTGGTATGATTTTTGAAACTTTTTTGCTAGTTGGAAATTATTACCAAACTTACAAAAGAGCCAGGGATTTAGCTCAGTGGCGCCGTGCCTGCCTCACAAGCGCAAGGTCCTGAGTTCAATCCCTGACACCAAAAGAAACCAAAAAAAAAAAAACTGTATGAGTACAAGTACCGCTACTATTCATCAGGAAATGATGTAGAATTTAGGTAAATATCATGGCTTGTGATCTACTGGTCAAGGTATTTTGTTTCTGAAAAAACTTAAACTCCCAACAGAGTGGTTAAATGTACACACTAAGATTTTATGTTATAAAAAGGAAAAGTGACCTTCTAGAATACACAGACATAGTTGTTTCATTTTGCTTCAGAACTTACTAAATGAGGCTGTTGGTGGAAAGCTCTCCTCAAGGAAACATTAATTCAACAGTAAGGTCAAAAAGGCTTTCTTTTTCTTCCTCTCCCTGCAATGCTCAGTCTGGTTTGTTACTGCAGCTCTCTCACCACCACAGTGTATCAAATAACTGAGCCACCTCCATCATTTTCTGGGCTGACAGTTTCTGCAGTGTTTTGTTGGTCTTTCAAGACAAACTGCAAAGCGAGGGCCTGGTTTAATATTCAGAACTGTGTTGTTTCCCTCTACTGTTGCATCGGCATGACAATAGGGATCACGGGCCACAAAAGGTGACCAACAAAGGAAGACAAGTTTTTAATACTAGAGCCATCTGCCAATTCTCCTCAGCATCTTTTCAAGAACCGAGCCAAGTTAAGGCAGGAGCCAGAGAAGGGATGGCAGGGGAGGGCTGAAAAATCATCCCGGGAAAAGCCATTGCAATATGAAAAGAACCACAGAAGGGTGGGGGCCCGGATGGACGGATGAATAGAATCGAAGGCCCTTTTTCTTGAGCTCTGAAGAGCTCCACCCTACCCTCTCTGATGAGCCTTTTGTTGGTTGCCAAGCATTTTAGAGGTTATAGTAAGAATATGTTATTAAGAGAGGATTTAATACACACCACCACAAAAAGCACCCTCCAGAGGGATCTTCCGACTCCCCACACAGACAGCCCAAGCCACCTATCTCTGCAAAGGTTACACTGGCTTTTTTTTTCTTTAAGGCACAATGCTTAAATACAGTAGTTTTGCATCAGTAAACCATTTGCACACCAACGAGAAATTTCACCTTGTCCAAGAAACGGAATTTTTTAAGACCACCAACCATAAAAGTAGATCACGTGCACTAAATTTCAACTGTGTTTTTGAGGCCCAAATATAGAATCCTAAATTTTTTCCTGGAAGGATATTCTACTCTGAACCTTAAAACCCTGGACAGACAGACAGCCTGTTTAGAAGCTAAAGCCCTTAACGCACACCAGCTCAGGTGCTAAGTCCCTTGGGCACCCCTCTATCTTATCTCTTCCAGAATTCTCAATTTCCTGAACGCAAGGCATAGTTTTAATTCCCCTGGGCCTCTCCTAAAACAGTATTAATCCCCACGTGGGGTTAGTAATCTTAGGAGGACAATCACGAGTGCCTCTTTCTCTGGACAGATTGGTCAACTTTATGCAGCGTTCTCTGTTCCAAATGCAAACTTAACTCTATTGTAGTTGGAAACTGAAGCCAGCATTAGCTGGGTGGTTTCGTGGCTTCTCCAAGGATGTATCTGTGTGGGTTTTTAAAGTTCTGCCATTTAAAATGCGTGAGGATGAAGGACTATCTGGTCTCTGCTCCGAGAATCAGACTAAGCAGCACTCACAAAGCTTCAATGTGGGATTTACAGGACACCTTCAAAGGCATCCTCACAGATGCAGCATCTGCAGAAAGTAATGCTGCAGTATGTGACGGGTAAAGTAATCCCTGCGGAAAGATTATTTCTGAATGCTGTTTGTCCTTCAGGACTGTTCAGGGCCCCACTGTCCTTCTTGGCCAGCAGGGGGAAAAGGAGAGGTGAGAGAGGGCAGAGAATTTAATTCCAATGGAGGGCATGACAGGCAAGTTATCTGACCAGAATCTCAGTGGCCAGCACAGGCAGCCTGAGCCCAGAGACACTACCTGGTCCTGCCAGGCCCAGGCACGCTGAAGCCTCCTGGTCCCCAAGCTACAGAGTGGCTGTCGCACCACGTGGCACACCCACAGCCTGGGCCTTGAACTCTGCTCCTCTAACTGTCAGCGGCCTGTGATTGAGCTGCAACCCCATGGCCCCGGAGCCAGGAGGCTGACCTCTTGCTGTGAGCCGGCTGTAGACCTGCGAGTTGACTTCCTTGTCCCGCACGTAGCATCGGATCTCCTCCACCGCCTCACGGATGACGGTGACAGCTAGCACGAAGCCCTGCGGAGAGACAGGACAGAGGGTGAGCCCTGCTGAAACCAGCTGTGCACAGTACCAGCTCCAGCCCATCAACCTGCTCCAGGCCTCTCTAAGGGACAGGCACTCGCTGACATGCACAGCCAGTCCATCCACTGTCACCTCTGCAGAGGACACGTGGGCGAGGGGCCCAGAAACACCCACAGGCAATGGACAGTGACTGCTGACTGTGCTGCTCATATCCCCGGGCTGCACATAAAGCCACCAGGTCATCAGCAGGGATCTAACTGCAGCAACTCCGACTCTTCTCTGCCACATTGTTCTGCATCTAAAGAAACCTGGGGAGACAATGCCGATGGGAAGGACCGCTGGGCTGCAGCTATGTAAGACCCATCCATGGTTCTGATACCTCACAAGGGACATCACCCTTTCCTTTCGAAACACACGGGCACACGCCTGCCATCCCAGCACTCCCGTCGGCTGAGCACACACGTTCAGGCCCAGACCAGGCAACTTAATCAGACACTGTCTCAAAATAAGAAATCGGGCTGGGGATGTAGCTCAGTGCCAAGGCCTTGGGTACACACACACACACAGACACACACACACACACACACACAACAAAGTATGACACTGCTCATGTAAACCACAAGGACAGCATGCACTGCTAAATGTTTCCCAGTCCTCAACTACTGCCTCGATGCCTGTGGGAGGACGGCGGATTACGGAGGAACTGAAGGCACTTTAGCCTTATCAGTAATGTTTCATAAAGAAACCACAGAATAGCACTGGTTATAGAAGTGCCAATTAATACAAATTAAAACCTTCCCCTAGGTCCAGCGCCCCAACTCATCACATCTGCAGGGGTGTGGGGAGCTACCCACAGCAAAGCTCTATTACAATTTAGACTCCCCTGTACCAACGCAGGCAAAAGCTCATTTTCTTATACTCTGACACTGTTCGCATTTGCCACTGCTTCCCTCTGCCCTCTTTCAAAGCTTGCCAATTCTTTTTTAAAATACAGATGGGTGCCTGCCTCGCAAGCGCAAGGACCTGAGTTTGATTCCTTAGTGCCAAAAACAAACAAAAAAAAATACAGATGGCATAATTGCCATAGGGCTAGCGGGGCTTTCCTTGAGAATTTCATTTTCATAATGCTTATCCCATGAAATACATTAATTTCAATTCAAAGGACTTTAAATCTTTTATGTAAACCTAACCAGAGATGTGCTGCTAGGATCACGCCTGTTTCCAATCAGATGTAAAGCACACGCTCCAGCCTAAGGAAAGGGGTGCGTTCACAGTGAAGTCCTGGCCAGACCACACAGAGCGGGGAGAGAGCATGAGGAGGAAGCTCAGGCCCAGGCTGGGCTCCTCACCCCAGGCTGCCATCTTGTTGTTCTAAGTCAGAACCTGGGTTTTTGCTGTTGTTTGTTTTTCCATATGTTTCAGTTTCTGGGCTGGGGATTTAGCCCAGTGGTTCTGCCGCCTGCCTCGCAAGGGCAAGGACACACACACACACAAAAAGTTTCAGTTTCTGTTTCTCCCTGCACTGGGCCTGGCTAAATCCCACTGATATTAACAGAAAGTGCATGATCATACAAAGATTGGATCCGCTCACTAACCTCCATGCTGCAAATAAATAGCACTAAGTTATCGGACCAGCTATACACACGCACACGCGCACACACACACACAGTTCTCATTAATCCTATGCACTACCCCCTAGGCTAGAAATTGCTTTACAAAGAGATCCAAATGTAGTCCAGAAATAGATTCCAACTGTTCACTCTAGGAGGTCCTTCACATCCACAAATACTGAGGAATAGCTTTGATGGGAAGGGGACTGGGGATGTCTTGAGCTTGTAAAGAATTCACAGGCAGTGGTCAGACAGACAAGCAACTCTGAAGGTGCTCTCTAAGCCCTCTATAAAATTTGTACATAAAATACAGATTTACTAACAGGGGTGCACACCCGAAAACCCAGCTACTGGGGAGGTTGAGGCAGGAAGGCTACAAGTTCAAGGCTAGCCTGGGCAAAGTAGCAAGATCCTGTTTCAAAATAAAAAATAGGGCCAGGGATTTAGCTCAGTGGTTTCGCCACCTGCTGCGCAAGTGCAAGGACCCAAGTTCGATCCCCAGTACCAAAATAATAAAAAATAAATAAAAAATAAAAAGGGCTAGGGATGTAACTCAGTGATAGAGCAGTTGCCTAGCATCCTTGAGGACTTGTGTTCAATAGCCAGTATGAGAGAGACAGAGAGAGATAGAGACAGAGACAGACAGTATGTATCCCTGTCTCCTGTAGTCCCAGCTACTTGGGAGAATGAGGTAGCAGAATCACTTGCATGCATGAGTTCAAGCCCAGCCTGGGCAACAAGGCAAAACCCAGTTTAAAAGAAAAAAAATCAATTTATTAAAGCACCACTAACCTATGGGAGACAGAAATTAGAAAAGAGGAGCAGCAGGGAACTTTCTGGGGTGACAGAAACTTTCTGGTCTTGACCGAGAAGGTGTTCGCATGGGTGCTTACAACACCCACTGAAACACAAACTGAAGACCTGTGTCCATTGTGTGGTACGCAGATTACATCTTGATACCAAAAAGGTCTAAGCTTATTTGATCATCACACAAGTGATTTCAGCTATTTCCTGAGGAGTCCCCCCCCCTTAATATATTAGCACCAAGAGGAAAGCTATTAAAAGCCAAAACTTAAACCAACCAATGAAAAACAATGGATTAGTAGCAGAATTCAAAAACTAAAACAAAGGTGTTTCCTGACAATTTCCTGTATGTTCCTGTATTGTTACTTTTCTCATTACTGAGACAAAATACCCAACGCCCAAACTTAAAGGAGTTTTATTTTGGCTCAGGATTTGTAGATGTTTCAGTTCATAATCAGCTGGTTCCAAGGTCAGACATGGCAGAGGGGCATCACAGAGGAGAAACAGTTCATGGCAGGCAGAAGGCAGCAAAAGCAGCAAGCAACAAGCGATGGCAGAAGCCCTCTTTCTGTCCCTTATATCCTATCCAGACTACCTGGGCAGGTAGCACTCACATCCATGCTTATACCAAACCAATCAGTGGACTAATTTAGTAATCACATAACCTTAATCCCAGCATCACACACTCTAGATCCAGCCACCTCTGAAAAACCCCAGCTATGGCCACATGAGGCTTTGGGAGGACATCTAGACACAAGCTATAACAAGCATTTTATTTGTAATAATTCATTTCATTTTCCCAACAAGCCAAGGAAGTAGTCATGACCATCCCTATTTTACAGATGAGGAATCCAAGGCTTAGAAAAGTAGGTTTATTCAAAGTACAACTGCATTCCCAACAGCTAAACCCAAACCACTTGACTCATAGTCCTCATTCAGAACTACTGTGCTTATACCTGGATTTGAAAATGTGTTCTAGCCAAGAACTGGAATTTGATCCTCTGCATAAAAATGTGCTGGGCTGGCCGGGGATTTACCTCAGTGGTTCTGCTGTCTGCCTCGCAAGTACAAGGTCCTGAGTTCAATCCCCGGTACAAAAAAAAAAAAAGAAAAAAAAGAAAAAAAATCTGCTGGGAAAAATCAGAGACCATCATCTAGAAGTAGACGCTAATTTCTAATCCAGCTCCACCCTCATTCTCTGTAATCCCTCAGAAGACAGGTAGAAATACAAGACAAATATCTTTCACCTTAACCTTCCAGGAAAGCTAACTATACAGGAGCCTTGGATGTGGAGTTAGAAACAACCAGTGCCTGCATAAGTTTGGAGACAAGCCATCCACCGGCCTTGCTTCCATCCTCAGGCACAGTCAGAGTCCAGGTACCACCTCCCCACAGTGAATATAATCACTATGTAACACCCACTGATAAGAATAAAAACTTTTAAAACAGCCACAGCCAGAGAGAAACCAAGAAAGTCTGTCAGGAGGCAGCAGAGGTGGTTTGGGATGAGGCCTCAATTAAAAGAAAAATGTAATTAACCACTGCATACACTGCAAGGTAGGGCGGCCAGCTTCTCCTGGGAAATCAGTACATTACTTCAGCAAAGAGACACCACAGGAATGGAGGGGTAGACTCTCTCCAGGTCACCTCAGGCTAGATGAGGACTTTGCCACCCCCACTGCTGATAGAGGAAACAGCAGTATGAACAATGGGAGCAGCAGATGGGGCAAAGTTCATACAATACTCTGGTCTCCACTCGCCAATGCCAGGTACCCCTCTGGCCTCTCACTGAGGAGGGTTCACGTCATTCTAAAGGGTCTCAATGCACATCAGATCTGTTTTCTGTACCTTATGAACTCCAGAAAGGTGCTGAGATGACTTAGGATGTAAGGCCTGGCAAGGTAAGAGCAAAAACACTTGAAAGAATAAAAGGCTCTGGGAAGATGGAGGAGTGGTAAGCAGCAATAAATCAGCCTCTCCAAGATTCAGAATTCAGACACTGGAAAATAACAACCTGGGGAAGAAAAGAAGGAAGGAAGTGAATCCCTGGGACCCAGGAAGAACCTGAAGGGAAAACTGGAGCCAACAGAAAAACTGAAGAGTCAAACCACAGTGCAGAAAAGGGAAGGGGCAATCTCCACCTTTTCCCCAGCTCCTGGCTCATGGTAAGAGAAAAAAGATCAAATCTACAGAGACGCCGTGAAAAGCGGGCGACTCCAGAGGCCTTCAGGGAGAAACGCACTAGTGGAATGGAGCAGTGGATCCCATGTGCACTACAACAGCTGGTGAGAGACTCCAGTCCAAGCCTCTGCCATATCCCCTGGAGAGGGTGCCTGGCCAGATGCCATTTTAGGGAGGAGCCAACTTAACCTGGGACTCAGAGCAGCCCAGGGTTGTCTTCATCTCAGGGCTTCCAGTGCTAAACTCCCACAGTGACTGGCTGAGGAACAACCACAGGAGACATTCAAGGACAGGGAGCTGTGGTCAGACTGGCAAGAGACACCCAGAGTGTCATAAGCTAAACGACTCAAGGCTTACTCCCATGGCCAGGTTGAGCCTGAATTTCTGTGGAAGTGAAAGTTCCAAACCGGCACCCTGCCCTAACCCTACCACTAGCTTGCTGAGATTATCCAACACAGAACTGGGCTCTGACGCTGTCATTACCAGCCAGAGCTGAGTCACACCTTGAATCTGACACTGCCACACAACTGTAGACCCCAGAAGATAACCAAAGACTTGAAATCACAGAGAAATTTCTCATTTTTCTTTGCTATTGGTCTTTTATTTTTGTTCATTTGGGTTATTTTTTAATTGCTTTTTTATGTGCATGTGAATATAGTTTTTGTTTTGTTTTGTTTTTGTTTTATCCTTCCTTCCTTCCTTCTTGTCTTCTCACCATTTTCCTGAGGCTTGGGCAATTTTCCTTTGTGCTTCAGCCTTGTTTCTGATCTTTTTTTCTTCTTTCTTTTCTCTATTTATTCCTCTTTTCCCTTTGAAATTTTATCCCGAGGATTAAATTGCTCTGTTAAATGAATATTTACTATATATAATTTTATTTGTCTTAGATTTTATTACATAACTATAAATCATGTATCCAGGGTAAGAGGAGGCAAATTAGTAGTCATCACACTGTCATACTCCAGTCTGTTTGATGCTATTGCTATTACTGATTGTACTCATTCAGCCAAGGTGACATAATCTTCCTTGCATGCCAATACCTAGATAGTCTGGGGTCATAAACAATACTACAGCCCTATACCAAAGAACTGCATGCTAGGCCAAACAGGCTGCAACCTAATAAACACAAGAGGCAGGATTCTGGGACAGACTCAAAGGCCAAATTCAACTATGCCTAGAAAACATCTCTGAAAAGTAGTCATTTCCTTAAGAGGTCTCGTTACTAGAAACAAAGCTACCTGCCATAAGCAATTTACAAGCCTCAATAGAAAACAAATAAACAAAAAACAACAACAACAAAAAACAGACAATGAGAAAACATGGAAGCAAAATGCAACCCAACACTCCCAACTCACCCAAGGCAGAGCCAGGGGACACTGAGGTGGAAGAAACCAAAAGTCAGTCAGCTAAACCTTCTGAAATGCTAACAGTGGAGGTAACAAAACAGATGAATAACTCTCTTGGCAAAACCAAAAGAGAAGTAATTACACAGATAATTCAAGAGATGATGACCACAATGAAGGAAATGTTTAGTAAAACTAAAGCAGACTCAGATTAAGAAAAACAGAGAAGCTTAGGAAAGACAGGGAAACCATGAATGCCCAATAGGAAAGAACTGGATTACATAAAATAGATTCCAATAGACATCCAGGAGATTAAAAATTCTATTGAAAGTACAGTATACACAGCAGAATCAACCAATGTGAAGAAAGAATATCAGATCTAGAAGAGAACATTGTGGTTAGTGATCATCAAATCAAAGATTTCTTAAAATTAGCAAGGGACCATGAAAAATTGACCCAAAGGCTAACAGATAATACAAAGAAGAAGAATATAAGATTAATTGGCATTGATGAAAAAATCAGAAGATAGCACAGAGGACATAAAAGAACTTATTCACAGAAGTAACAGTAGAAAACTTTCCAAGCATACAAAAAAAATTTGACATACAGACAAGTGAGGCATATAAAACCCCAAATAGTTATGATCAGAAAAAAAAATAACAAACTACACAAAGGCATGTAATAGTCAAGATTCCAGAAATTCAACACAAGAACGACAGAATACACATTCTGCTCAGCAGCACATGGGACCTTCTCCAAAACAGACAACATACTAGCTCACGGAACATGCTTAAGTAAATGCAAAAGAATTGAAATTATACCATGTATATAATCAGATCCTACTGCAATGAAATTGGAAATCAATGGAAAAAGAAGCCATGAAAACACTCTCCTGAAAAACCAATAGGTCGCAGATGAAATTAAAGAAGAAATTAGACAGTTTCTACAATTAAACAATAATCCGAATACAACATACCCAAACTTATGGGCTGCAATGAAAGCAGTCCTACGAGAGAAATGTATAATGGTTAATTCTCACATCAGAAAAACAGACCAACCTCAAATAAATAATAACCTAAGGCTGAACCTTAAGGTTCTAGAAAAAGAAGAGCAAGTTAAACCCAAAGCTCTTAGAAAGTAGTAAATTATAAAGATTAGAGCAGAAATTAAAGCAATTGAGACTAAGAAAACAATATAAAGAATCAATGAATCAAAGAGTTGGTCCTTCGAAAGATTAAATAAAATAGACAAACCCTTATCCAAAAGAAGGAAGAAAAGGCCCTAAAATACCCAATTAGGAATGAAAAGGATGACATCACAACAGATCCTGCAGAAATCCAAAAGATCATCAGTACCTACTTTGAGAATCTGTACTCTAATAAAATGGAAAACTCAGAAGAAACATAGATACATATGAATTACCAAAGCTGAATCAAGAAGATATAAAAATTCTGGGCCAGGGATTTAACTCAGTGGTTCCGCCACCTGCCTCGAAAGCGGAAGATCCTGAGGTCGATCCCCAGTACCAAAAAAGAGAAGAAGATATAAAAATTCTAAATAATCCAATATCAGTCAATGAAATTGAAAAAGTAACAGTAAAAAGATAACAACACCCGAACCTTGATGGATTCCCTAAGTTCTACAAGAAATTTAGAAAAGACCTAATGCCGCTACTTCTCAAACTCTTTAATGATATTGAAAGGGAAGCAACACTCCCAAAGTCACTCCCAGCAGCAAGCATCACCCTGATACCAAAACCAGAGAAGGATGCAAAAGAAAAAAGAGCTACAGGCCAATCTCCTTAATGAACATAGATGCAAAAATCCTCAATAAGATACTGGCAAACGGAATGCATCAAATCATCACAAAGATTATACACCATGACCAAGTAGGATTCATCCCAGGGATGCAGGGATGGTTTGGTATGTACAAATCAATAATTGTAATACACCATATTAACCGTTCCAAGGACAAAAATCACATGATCATCTTGATAGACGCAGAAAAAGCATTTGATAAAGTCCAACACCAATTCGGAATAAAAAAAAAATTGAAACAGAAGGTCCTTATCTCAATCTGATAAAAGCCATCGATGACAAACCAATGGCCACTGTCATACTAAATGGTCAAAAACTGAAAGCTTTCACTCCAAAATCAGGAACAAGACAAGGATGCCCACTATCACCACTCCTGTTTAATATAGTTCTGGAAACATTAGCCATGGCAATTAGACAAGAGAAAGAAAAACAAGGAAATGGTAGGAAAGGAAGAAGTTAAACTATCATTATTTGTGGATGACATGATACTTTATATAGAAGACCTCAAAAACTCCACCAAAAGATTCCTAGAATAACCAAATTGTCAGTGTAGCAGGACACAAAGTCAGCACTCAAATATCAGTAGCTTTCCTGCACATGAATAACAAACATCAGGAAAACAACACATTTCACAATAGCATCAAGAAAAATGAAATACTTAGGAATCAATGTAACCAAGGAAGTAAAAAACTTGTACACTGAAAACTACAGGACTCTGAAAAAGGAGATCAAAGAGGACATCAGAAATGGAAAGACATCCCCCGTTCTCTGATAGGCAGAACCAATATAGTGAACTCCCAAAACTGTTACACAGATTTAATGCAATATCAATCAAAACACTAGGGCTGGGGATGTAGCTCAGTGGTGCCACCGCCTGCCTCGCAAGTGCAAGGACCCGAGTTCGATCCCTGGTACCAAAAAGATAAAAAATAAAAAAAATAAAAAATAAATAAAAAAGCTGTTCACAGAAGTGATGGCAGAAAACTTCCCAAGCAGGGGAAAAGAACTTGACATACAGATAGATAAGTGAGGCATATAGGACTCCAACTAGCCTTGATCAAAAAAACTCTACACATAGGCATATAATAGGATTCCAGAAACCCAACAGAAGAACAAAGTTCTACAAGCAGTGAGAGAAAAGAAACAAATCACATACAAAGGAAAGCCCATCAGAATCACAGCAGACTTCTCAATGCAAACCCTCAAGGCGAGAAGAGCTTGGAGTGATGTACTTCAAGCCCTAAAGGAAAACAGTCTCCAACTCAGATTGATGTACCCTGCAAAATTATCTTTCAAAATTGATGGAGAAATAAGATACTTTCATGATAAAGAGCACCTCAGGAACTTCATGAATACCAAACCAGCACTCCAAAACATTTTAGAGAATATTCTAGGAAAAGACAATGAGGATCACAACCCCAGGAAGCCCAGCAGAATGAATCCATTGAGCGTGACAAATTAAACACAAAGCGGGAGAATCCAACAAAAAGAAAAAGTCATGACAAGGCTTTTAAAACTTTTAACTTCATCTCCCTGATGAGTGTATAACTCAATCTCGTTATTGCTCATGATTAGTATTTTTCTGATTCTAGTGTTGCACACCTTTCCTTGTGCTGTACTGGCTATTTATCATCTTCTTGTGTCTACTTTTTAATTGAGTTGTCTATTAATGAGCTGTAAGAGCTCTTTATATATTCTGGTCATAGGTTATATGCATTGTAAACATGATCTGTTTAAGGACTACTTTTCATTTTAACGATGTCATTTAAAATTCTAAATTTTGATGGAATCTCATTTATCAATTTTTTTCTTTTATGCATCATGTGTTTTGTATCCTAGGAAGCTCTTGCCTACCCTAAATTCATAAACATTTTCCCTTATAATTTCTCCTTAA
Source organism: Heterocephalus glaber (assembly GCF_053883595.1). NCBI lineage: Eukaryota > Metazoa > Chordata > Mammalia > Rodentia > Bathyergidae > Heterocephalus > Heterocephalus glaber. Next base: position 17,484,947 of record NW_028258410.1, on the reverse strand, counting down.
AGTTTTATACTTTTAGGCTTTCATATTTAGGTTCATAGATCCTTTCACGTTATTTTTATGTATGAAAATAAAAGGTTGAGGTTAATTTTTTATACACGGACACCAGGTGTTCTAGTGCCATTTGCTGAAAACACTATCTTTTCCTCGGCTCTTGAATTGAGTTCATATTCTGTAAAATGTTAATGTTAAATACTGTCAAAACTCAGTGGACCATATATGTGTGGTTCTATTTCTAGATTCTCTGTTTTATTCCAATGATCTATATGTCTTTCCTTACACCAACACTGCCTTGATTACTGTAGCTTTAGAGGAAGTCTTAAAATTAGGTACTAAACATCTTCCAACACTGTTTTTTTGTTTTGTTTTGTTTTTGTTTTTACTTTTCTAGGTCCTTTGTACTCCTACATAACTTTTAAATTTCAATATGCAGTTCTTCATTTACAGCAAGTATACACAGACCTGAATTTTTATATATACCTTGTGTTTTCTAATCCTGCTAAATTCAAATACAAGTTCTCGGGGCTCCTAGAGATTTCTTGGTATATTCTCTGTAGATGATCATTTCATCTACATATAAAGATTTTGCTTCTACCTTGCCAGTCCTATCCTAATTGTGTCATTTTATTGCCAGACTATTTTGGTTTGGGCCTATGTTTCAAAGTTTAACGGACAGATGAAGAGTAAGCATATCTGCCCTTGTCCCCCCCTTAAGGAGAAAGCATTGTATCTTCTCCATTCATATAAGGCGCTCTCACTGGAAGTATGGAGTACATGTCTTTAATCTGTTGAGAAGGTTCTGTTCTACTTCTAGTCTCCTGATAGCTTTTACCATGAACAGCTGTAGAATTTAGTCCAATACTTTTTCTCCAACTAGTGTCAGGATCATATGGCTTTTTCCTTTCCTCTGTTAAAAGGATGACTTTTGGGGTGGATCTTCCAATGCTGAACCAACACTACCATCCCTACAATAAAACCACTTTCTACATACTGCCAGATATAACTTCTAATAGTTTGTTTTATTAAACAAATTTCTATCTATGTTCATACTTTTTTCTTTTATTATCTTTATCCAGTTTTAGGATTAGCACAATGTCGATTTCCTAAAATGAGGGGAGAAGTGTTCCTTCTTTTTTCTGCTTTAAATGTTTGATATAATTTATCAGTTAAAATGTTTATGAGCCTGCTGTTGTCATATAGGTAGGTTTTCAAGCTAGGAATATACTTTCTTTAATGGGTGCTATTCAAATTTTATATTTCCTCCAGAGTTAGTTTCATTAATTTGTCTTCCAAGGTACTTCCTAGAAGTTGTCAAATTTACTTCAAAACAGATTTTTGAAATATGCTTTCTATATCCTTTTACATTCTGTAAAATCTGTGGTAATGTCTCCTAGATCTTGACATTATAATTTTAAAAATGTATAATTGATGTTGTGTGATAAGACGTAAAGGTCTAAAGGAGCAGGGGAAGTGGGAGGGGTAGGGGAAAGGAAAGAAGGGAAAAGAAAAAGTATGAGAAAAGGAAAAAAATGGAAACAAAATCTTTGCAAATAAGGAAGGGTGGAGGGGGTGAAGGGAGGGCAGGGGAAGGGGGAAAAAATAAGAACCAAGATATTCATGTAATGATACAAGATCCCAATGATGTATGTAACTGTATTTTATACCTAAAATGTATCAATAAACTTAACGGGGGGGGGGAATATATATATATATGTATACACACACACATACATATATATATATATATATATATTAAAGACCCAATCCAAAACTGGCATCTGAAATGATTAGACACTTTTCAGATGAAGAAGTACAAACAGCAAATAAATATATGGAAAAATGTTTAATATCACTGGCCATTCAAGGAATGCAAATTAAAATAACACTGAGAGCCGGGGATTTAGCCCAGTGGTTCCGCAGCCTGCCTCACAAGTGCAAGGACCCAAGTTTGATCTCTGGTACCAAAAAAAAAAAAAAAAAAAAACCACTGAGATTCCATCTTACTCCATAAAGAATGGTTGCTATCAAGAAATCAACCAGTGGGCCGGGGATTTAGCTCAGTGGTTTCGCCGTCTGCTGCGCAAGCGCAAGGACCCGAGTCTGATCCCCAGTACCAAAAAAAAAAAAAAAAAGAAATCAACCAGTAACAAATGTTGGTGAGGCTGTGCAGAAAAAGGAACCCTTCTCCATTGTTGGTGGGAGTGTAAATTGGTACAGCCACTATGGATATCAGTATGGAGATTCCTCAAAAAACTAAAACTAGAGGTTCCATTTAACCAAGCTGTCCCCCTTCTAGGTATCTTTCCAAAAGAGTTAAAAGCATCATGCCGCAGTGACATATGCACACTCATGTTTATAGTAGCACAATTTACAATAGCTACATCTTGGAAACAGCCCAAATCCCCATCAACAGATAAATGGATAAAGAAAATGTGATATTTATGTTCAATGGAGTACTACTCTGCCATGAAGGAGGATAAACTTGAGTCATCTGTAGGAAAATGGATGCATAATCTTAAGTGAAATGAATCTGACACACAAGTTTAAATATTTCATTATTTCTCTTGTGTGAGAAACCCAAAATATAAATAAAGGGTAAAATGGGGCCAGGGATTTAGCTCAGTGGTGCTGCCACCTGCCTCGAAAGCGCAAGGTCCTGAGTTCAATCCCTGGTACAAAAAAAAGGGGTGGGGTGTAAAATGGAGGATAGATATTGGGAAGTAGAAAGAACATGTACAAATGGGAAGGGGGCCAAGGAAGGGGAGAGGGTAAAGAGAAGGAAGGGAAAAGGGATTAAAGAAAAAAAGAATGGAAGGCAGAGGGGAAGGCAGGTCAAAGGGAGGGGAGGGAAATGGGAAAAAAGAATTAAGACATATTATGCACAGGTACAAATTCCCTTTGATGAATGTGACTGTTATGTATGGCAAATACGTACTCCGTTAGTTACCTTTCTCTCTCACTGCTGAGACAAAATATCCGACACCCAAAGTTAAAAGGTAGGGGGTTTATTTAGCTTACAGTTCATAGAAGTTTCAGTCCATAATCAGCTGACTCCAAGGCAGGGATGACAAAGAGGCATGGCAGAGAAGAAACAACATGGTGCACACAAAGCAACAAAGGTACCGAGAGAGTTGAACAGCATCTTTTTGCCCCTTCTGTCTTATTCAGACTAGCGGGATTAGGGTGGTGCCAAATTAATCACTCACATGCAGTGGTTTAGTAATCTCAACCCCTTTACCCCAGCATCACACATTCCAGATTCAACTAACTCTGAAAAAGAAAGTCTGACTTCATCGGCATGAGGTTTTGGGGGACATCTAAACACAAACCATAACATGTACTAAAAAAAATTTTTAAAGGTGGATATGGTGCCACATGCCTGTAATCCCAGCACTCAGAAAGCTGAGGCAGGAGGATAGCTGTGAGTTTGAGGCCAGCCTGGGCTACATAGTGTGTTCAAGTCCAGCCTGGATTACATAACAAGACCCTGGGTCCAAAACACACACATACACACACATACACACACACACACACACACACACACAATTGATAAATAAAAACTAAATTAAAAAATAAATAAAACAGCAGATCAACAACACCACAAGACTCAGGAGACAAGATACTGTGATCTTTTAATGAAACCATTTATTTAAATCCATTACTAAATAAATTTTATTACGTTAGTATTTTTTTAAAGAAAGAATAAAAGGCAATTCTCAACTCCAAAGTTAACCACTGGCCTTGGGAAGATCCTTCCAGACTTCCGTATTGATATACCTAACTAACCTCAGAAAACATTCCTGCAGGGGTGGTCACAATTGGAGCATGCTGTCCAAGATATTCTGCAACTGACATTTTTAGGTACTGAACAATATGCTTTGTGTCTTCCGTGTCAACGGGGATGGGGCTGCTGCACTGTCCCTAACTCCTGCACAACCTGCCTTAGGAGCTAGACCACCATGTGGGCAGCTATGGGTGGGCACCTATAAACCACACTGCAAAGAACATCTTTCATGTTCCACACCACATATGTAATATCCCAGAGCCCTTTATGGTGCTGCAAGCTTCTCGCCTTTGAAACATCAGACCCTGTCCTGTTGGCTCAAACATTTCACACCCTTGTGTATACTAGGCAAGTTTCTTATTCCATGTGGGCCCCACGGGAACTTCCAATCATCACCTTGGGAAGACATGGACAGGGCTGATCTTGTTTTCTACCTGCTATTTCACAGTCATTTACATTTCTGCAAAACTACATCTCCCTCAGCCATATCTACATGTATCGTGATGAGAAGAAAAAATGTTTGTTAAATGTGGCTGAATTCTCCCCCACCACAGATGCCAATTATAAGGTAAATTATAAGATAAATTATAAGGCTATAGGATGTGGATCTGTCTGTACCCCAAGACCTGCTGAGGTGACTTACAGGAGGCTGGGCAGATGGATAACACGAATGGAGAGGGCACAGACAGACGCACATCATGCTTGAGATGCAAAAGGCCAAAGGAGGAAAGGCCAGGACATAGCTGCCTTCATGGGTACCTTGGGATCCCAACTTATGAAGCACATGCATTGCAGGAAGTGGGGGCACATGTCTGTAATCCCAGCATTCTGGGAGGCTGGGCCAGGAGGACTGCAAATTCAAGTCCAGCTTGAGGAACTTAGCAAGACCCTATCTCAAAATAAAAAATAATAGATGGGCATTCATTATAGCACATACCTGTTATCTCCGCTGAGTCAGGAGGACTGAGAGTCTGAGGATAGCCTGAGGCCCTGCCTCAAAACACAAAGGGTGGGGATCAGCCTACAGACGTACCTCAGGGCAAAGGCCTTGGGTTTGAACCCCAGTACTACAATCAATTAATCAACCACATGCATTTACAACTCTCTACAGTTTAATATAATGTGTGTGCAAATCAATAAATATATCATAAACAGAAGCAAGGACAAAAATCACATGATCACTTCAACAGGCACAGAAAAAGTTTTGACAAAATCCAACATCCATTTATGACAAAAATTGAAGAAAATAGGTGTAGAAGGACCTTATCTCTACCTGATGAAAGCTATTTCTGACAAACCTACTGCCAACATCATATTAGATAGGGAAAAACTGAAAGCTTTTCCTCTAAAATCAGGTATAAGACAAGGATGTCGGCTATCAACACTCCTGTTCAATGTAGTACTTGAAACTTTAGTCAAAGCAATCAAGCAAGAGAAAGAAAAAAGGGGACAGGAGGCCAGGGATTTAGCTCAGTGGTTCCGCCACCTGCCTCACAAGCGCAAGGTCCCAAGTTCAATCCCTGGTACCAAAAAAAAAAAAAAAGAAAAAAGAAAAAAGGGGATACATTTAGGAAAGGAAGAAATCAAACCATCCTTATTTGCAGACGACATGATCTTTTACATAGAAGACCCCAAAAATTCCACCAAAAGACTCAGAACTAATAAATTCAGCAAGGTAGCAGGATAGAAAATCAACAGTATTTCTATATATCAATAATGAACCGGGCCGGGGATTTAGCCCAGTGGTTTTGCTGCCTGCTGCGCAAGCACAAGGACTGAAGTTCAATCCCCGGTACCAAAAAACAAACAAACAAACAAAATAATGAACCCACCAATAAAGCAATCAGGAAAACAATACTATTCACAACAGCTTCACGAAAAATTAAATACTTAGGAATTAACCTAACAAAGGAAGTAAAAGACCTCTATAATGAAAACTAGTACTCTGAAAAGAGGACATCAGAAAATGGAGAGACATTCCCTGTTTCTGGACAGGCAAAACAGAAACTGTCAAAATGGCCATACTACCAAGACTAATAATAGATTTAATGCAAGCTCAATCAAAGTACCAATCATAGAACTAAAAAAATTCTAAAATTCATATAGAACCAGAAAAGACCCAGAATAGCAAAAACAATCCTGGGTAACAAGAGCAAAGCAGGAAGCATCACAGTCCTGGATTTCAAGTTACATTATACAGCTATAGTGACTTTAAAAAAAACATGGTAATGGCACAAACACAGATATGTGATCAATGGAACAGGACAGAGGATGCAGAAATAACCCGAGGCACACTCAGTTATCTCATCTTTGACAAAGGAGCCAAAAACACAGCCTCTTTAATACATGGTGCTGCTCTGCAGAAGGCTGAATCTAGACCCACACCCTCACTGTGCATTAAACTAAAATCAAAATGGATCAAAGAACTAAATATTAAAACAGAAACACAATCTGCTATAAGATAAAACAGGTAAAACTCGAGGACACAGGCACAGGCACAGGCAATGACTTTCAGAACAGAACCCCAACTGCACAAGAAATAGCAAGAATCAGCAAATGGGATTGTATCAAATTAAGAAGTGTCTGCACTGCAAAGGAAACAACCAATAGAGTAAAGAAACAAACGACAGAACAGGAAAACATTTTTCCAGCTACTTCCTGGACACAGGACTAATATCCAGAATATGTAAAGAACTCAAAAATTATACCCCCCCCAAAAAAGATCCAATCAAAACATGGGCAACTGAAATGAACAGAGCCTTCTTAGAAGTACAAATGACCAATAAATTCAGGAAAAAATGTTCAACATCTCTGGCCATCAGACAAATGCAAATGAAAACAACGCTGCCTGTCATCTTCCAGAAAGAATGGCTATCGTCAAGAAATCAAGTAAAAACAAATGCTGGGGGGTGAGGCACATTGTTGCTGGAAATGTAAACTAGTGCAACCACTAGGAAATCAGTATGGTAACTCCTCAAAAAACTAAAAGTACAAATTTCATCCAACCCATCTCTTCTCCATCTAGGTATCTTCCCAAAAGATGTAAAGATATTCCAGTACAGGGATACATGCGTGCTCATGTTTATAGCAGCACAACTCATACCAGCTACATCTTGGCAGTGGTGTACATATCCATCAGCAGATGAATGGATAAAAAATCGTGGTATTTATACACAATGGAGTACTACTTTTCCATAAGGAAAGATAAATTTGAGTCATTTGTAGGAAAAGGCACACACCTTGCGATATAATGTTGAATGAGATAAATCAGACACAAGTTTAAATACTGAATAGTTAGTTTCTCTTATGAGAAATCCAAAATATAAGTAATTTAAAGATCAAAATAAAAGACAGACGGGGTCAGGGACTTAGCTCAGTGGTTCTGGCGCCTGCCTCGAAAGCGCAAGGTCCAGAGTTTGATCCCCGGTACCAAAAATAAAATAAAATAAAATAAAATAAAATAAAATAAAAGATAGATAGGGGCCAGGGATTTACCTCAGAGGTTCTGCCTCCTGCCTCGCAAGCGCAAGATCCCAAGTTCAATCCCTGGTACCAATAAATACATAAATAAATAAAAGATGGATAATAGCAGATAGATCTTTTCCAATTGGGAAGAGGACTAGGAGATGGGGAAAGTATAAAAAGAATGAAGGAGCCAGGGATTTAGCTCAGTGGTTCCGCTGCCTGCCTCCCAAGCACAAGGTCCCGAGTTCGATCCCTGATACCAAAAAAAAAAAAGGAAATCAATCACATATCCATCTTTTTGGGCTGGGGATTTAGCACAGTGGTTTCGCCGCCTGCTGCGCAAGCGCAAGGACCCGAGTTCGATCCCTGGTAACAAAATAAAAAATAAAAAAATAAAAAGAATGAAGATGTGCCATGTACATGTACCAACTTCCCACAATGAATGTAATCATTATATACTGCAAACATAAAAAATTAAAATTGAAAATAAAACCAGACAAATTTTAAAATAAAAATAAAAGATCTTCATATGTGTGTGTGTTACAGTGTATATAAAATACATGCATATGTAGAAAAAAACTAGAAGGGAACACGCCAGAAGCATAAAGGGGTATGTCGGGTTAGTTAATGGCTGTGCATGTGATTTTTATCCCCCTGCTGTGTGTTTTTCCGCTTCTTCAAATGAACAGAATCCACGGGGAAGGTGTTAGAAAGGTGGCAGGATCTGGTTTTGGGGTGAGCCCAAGGCACAAGGCTTGAGAGGTGGGTCCCGGTCGGTGGTGGTGAACCCATGGCCAGCAGCCCACCATGTGCACACAGCGCCCTCTCTGCTGCCTCACAAGCCACCACGCCCAGCAGCCGAGCACCGGATGCTCAGGTTCGGCTGCAGCATTGTCACTTTGTGACAAGTAAGAGGGTTTGGACTGCGGTTCAGGTGCTCGGTCTCTCGGTCTCTCAAAGGTTCGCCATCCCTGGTCTGGGGTGTCTCCACTGGGGCTCAGGGGAGTTGTGACGCCACAAGGAGCTCCCCACCCTCAACCACGCAGGGACTGCACTGGGGCCCCTGAACCCAGACCGCTAGGAGAAGCGCAGGTCCAGCAATCACAGAGCTTTCTCTTTTCCAGATGAGTTGCCAACATTTAAAAACCAAGAGGAAGCTACCTTGGAAACGAAACAGAAAATATGTATATTTTGTTACATTTTTCTAAAAAGCAGAGAAGACTTAAATTTTTCTTTTGGTACTGGGGATCAAACTGAGGACCTTGCGCTTGTGAGGCAGGCACGGTGCCACTGAGCTAAATCCTCAGCCCAAGACCTAAATATTTTGTGATATTGTGCCTATTCATTCATAAAGGAACTGTGGACAAAAACAAACAAACAAAATCAAATGACAGTATTTCAGGGCAGGATGAGAGATTTTCCACTGGATATAGTTTTGTTTCCTGAGTCGAGTAAACATAGAAACCTTTTTTTGCTTTCTTGGTGATGGTGGTGCTGGGGATGGGACCCAGGGCCTCGGGCATGCCAGCCAAGTGCTCTGCACCGAGCTACAGCCCCAACAAGATGCCTTTCAAACAACTACATTTTTTTTTTGGTTCTGTTTTTTTTTTTTCCAAGATAGGGTCTTGCTTTGTAGTTCAAACTGGCCTTGAACTCAATATGTAGTCCTCGCTGGCCTGGAACTTGCAGCAATCCTCCTGCTTCAGCCTCCCAAGTGCTGGGATTACAGGTGTGCGCCACCACACCCAGCTTACAACTACACTTTTAAAAGCCAACCGATAAAAGGCAACGTGATGAATGACATTTTATATATGCTGGACATTAACTTTCTAAAAATAAGTAATTTGTGATTTCATTTCATATCAGAATGTGGTGAACAGCTGTGGAACTAAAAACCTCAAATCGAGTCAGGGTGTCTCACGGAAAACAAGTTTCTAACTCGTGTGTGTGCTAACTCCCAGTCACGTTGCCCTGGCCGGAAGGGAGCAGCACCTCCCCGCATCTGGGTGGGACTCGGCCCACACCCTCAAGGTTTCTGTCCCCCACCGCCCGGCCCCATCAGCATCGGGCTGTGTGCGCTGCCGCTTCCTGGCAGCCGGTAGGTGCCTAGGGCTGCAGGTGGTGAGTTCCCCGGGTAGAGGAGTCTATTACCCAAGGAAGGAAGCTTGGACGAAGTTCTCTCTAGTTCCCAGCCTCCAGCCGTGCTTACAGGAAGAGAAGAAAACTGCACTGCATTCCAAAAGCACCTCTGTGGCTTGCACAGAAGAAAGAATCCCCACCTCGTTCTCGGCAGCACATCTGACCACACAGCACAGCACGCACAGTGCAGATACCCACCCACCGCCCCTCAGCACCTGGCTCGCTCTCCTTCATAAGGACTTCTGCACCAGGTCCTTTTCATCTCTCACCTGATACCAAGAATAAGGTTGTTTTTGTTTCTTTAAGGAGGACTCAGCCAGCCATGGTGGTGCACGTCTGTAATTCCAGCATGCAGAGGCTGAGGCAGGAGGATCACCATGAGTTCCAGGCCAGCCTGAACTACATAGCGAGATCCTGTCTCAAAAAAGGGGCCAGGGATTTAGCTCGGTGGCACCGAACCTGCCTCTCAAGCTCAAGGTCCTGAGTTCGACCCCCAGTACCGAAAAATCAATCAATCAATCAATACAATCCAGTGCACTCCCAGTCTGCTGGCTGAAGGCGCTGACTTCCTTAGAAGGTCACCATCCAGTTTTGCTTGGGGGAGAGATGGGAAGAACTTCCTGCCTTTAGCCTCTAAGGCTCTGAACAGACAATGCCGCCTACTCACCAGCGGGACCCAGTAGGTATAGAGGGCGCCAAGCCGCATCTCAGGGACAAACTGGGAACAGGCGAGAAGTAAGAAATAGAGGTTGAAGAAGTACTTGAACTGGTTGAACAGCACCTGCAATGCAGACAGCAGAGAGGAGACGTCAGGGCTTGGCTGACAGTCAAGGTTTGGAATGCTTAGTGGGAAGCGACATTAAAAACACTTCTGTAAGGCTGGGCATGGTGGCACACCCCATGTAACCCAGGAGGCAGGAGGATCACTGGGAGTTCAAGACCAGCCTGGGCTACAAAGTGACTTCAAGCCCAGCCTGAACTACATAGTAAAACCCTGTCTCAAAAATAAATAAATAAAAACAAAAATTGTAAAACCACTTCTATATAATACAACTCATAAACTGGGTGTGGTGGCGTACATCTATAATCCCACCACTCAGGAGGCTGAGGAAGGAGGATCACTGCAAGCTCGAGTCCAGCCTGGGCCACCTCGTGAGTTTAAAGCCAGCCTGAACTACATGCTGAGACCCTATCTCAAAAAACCAGAAAGAGGGCCGGGGATTTAGCTCAGTGGTTCTGCCGCCTGCCTCACAGGGGCAGGGGTCCGAGTTCAATTCCCAGTACCAAATTAAAAAAAAAAAAACGGAAAGAGAGAGAGAGAAAGCAAGCTAGCTATTTTTCACACAAAGCTTAAATAGTTCCTTTCTTTCTTCTTTCCTTCCCTCCTCTCTCCACCATACCCCATACTGGAGATTGAACCCAGGCCCCTTCCATTGAGCTACATCTGCAGCCCTTTCTAAATTTTTAATTTTGAGACAGGGTCTTACTAGGTTGTTAAATTATCCAGGCTGCGCTCAAGGATCCTCCTGCCTCGGCCTCTCAGAGTGCCAGGATTACAGGTGTGCACCACCACACCCAGCTAGTTCCATGTGTTATTTAGGAAAACACGTGCAATAAACATACCATTTGCGAAACTAAATGATATATACTTGGAAAATGTAAACACCAAATTGAGAAGAGTTGTTATCGGGTGGGGCCAGGCTGAGTAACCAACTGGGGAAGGGGCAGGCAGGGAATGTCAACTGTATCCATTCAATTTTCATTTCTTCTTTTTTTCTTTCTCTGGTATTGGGAATCGAACTCAGGGCCTTGCACTTGCCAGGCAGGCATGGCGCCACTGAGTTACATGGCCAGCTCAGTTTTTATTTCTAAAACAATACATTTTTTGAGTCCAGGCAGGCAACGTGGAACCTTGTTTAGGAAGCAGTTTTAGTAGGAAGTGCTTATGCTGTCATGTTGAGTCAAAAAAGCAAGACAAAAAGTTATATCCACAACATGATTTTGACACCCTGGAACACCCTGAAACAGAGATGGATGGGAGCCTCACTTAGAGCTTTTGACGACATAAACAGACCACTGCGCACACGCCATAGGTTCTCCAGCACTGCCCCAGACCCTGCGGACTGCCAGGGGACCCAGGCTGATGGCACAGAGCCAGCCCTGGCCAGTGAGCGAAAGAAGAGAGGAAGCATCTTGGTTCTTCAAGGCTAAGGCGATTCCAAGTCCTTCTGCCTCCCGCCTGTCCCTGTGACTTCGGTGACATACGCTCCCTGGGTGCCCCTGCCAGCTGGATGCTACTCCCGTCCCCACTCAGTAACTATGGCCAGGCCAGGAGACAGGGAAGGGGCCCAGTCTCATTCTGCAAAAGAGAGAAAACTTTCCTTCACTGCAGATACGGGGATTTAGCCCAGTTGTGGTTTATGGTAACTAACAATGAATACGGCAAAATCTCCCTCCAGGCCAGTGGTTTTGCCACCTGCTGCGCAAGTGCAGGGACCCAAGTTCAATCCCTGGTACCAAAAAATAAAAAATCTACCTCCAAAACCATTCAAATTAACTTTGAACTACACTAAAATATGTCTCTCCCTGTAGGACAACACTGCCATGTTCTTCCTGCATTGGAGCCAACTACTGCTGTTCTTCTGCAGTTAAACTGGTGCGTGCAGAGAGGCCACGCTACACCAAAAGAGACAGGGTGTAGACAGAGTGCGGGTGCATGTGTCTCAGACGAAAGGTCTGCCAAGGGCACATCTAGGACTTCTGTCAGCTAATGTAGGCGTGCTACGACTCCAGAAACATTTGCCAAAACTGTAAGTAGAAATTCTCCTTTTTGGGCTGGCTGTGGTGCCACACACCTGTAATCCCAGCACTCAGGAAGGAAGCTGAGGCAGAAGAACTGCTTAGTTTGGGGCCAGCCCGGGCTACACAGTGAGTTCAAGGCCAGCCTGAACTACAGAGTGAGACCCTGTCTCAAAAAACCGAAGAAATTCCCTCTGTGATGGTAGGATTAAGTTTTATCTTTCTCCCCCTGTATGTATTTTTATTTCCCAATTCTCCTGTATTGGCCACAGGTTACATGATAAGGAGGGGAGAAGACTTAACTGCTGTGGTACTTTTTCAATGTTCTGGTGATACTGCTTGGTCCCCCAAATACCTTCTTCAATCTTAGGCTCATTATATCCAATAAGCATGAGGTTATTCTCGTGGGCAGGTGGGTATCACAGCCTTGCAGTCAGCCGGCAGCCTTCCCCAGACACTCGGGCCAGGGAGACAAAGCTCAGGGGCCAGGGTGGCCGGGAGAAGACAGGGGTGTTCACAATCTCTGCCACAGGGACTCCGTCTGGTACGATGTCCCATAAATCTGTGGTGGGGAGCTGGGTGCTGTAATCCCAGAAACTCAGAAGGCTGAGGCAGGAGGATGGCAAGTTTGAGGCCAGCCTGGGCAATTTGGGGAGACTCTGTCTCAACGTAAAATAAAAAGGGCTGGGGACATAGCTTGGTGGCAAAGCCCTTGCCCAACCTATATGAGGACCTGGGTTCCGTCTCCAGTACTGAAAGAAAAGAAAAGAAACTATGGGAAAAGACTGTGGACACTGCACCTACCCCGGGAAGAAAGGTGAAGAAATTGTACTTCTGGTTGTTGATGACATTTCGAGGGTACCTCTGGTCCCTCTTCTCCGGGTGTCCCAGCCAGACAGTGCGAGGTCTGGGCTCCCCTCCACCACAGCATCGCAGCCACTCACAGCACCTGCGGGAGAGACAGGCCGTACAATGAGACCACGCCCACAGCCCGCCACGCCCGCGCCTGCCCAGGCCCGGCCCACCCTCCCATTCAGGTCACTCCTGCCTCCCCCATTCTCCTCGGAATATTTTCTCTAGAGCGGCCTGGTTGTGCCAGGCCAACTGCTGTCCTTCAGGGAGATGAACAAACAGAGCAGACGCTAAGAAGCTGTGGTTCAAATAAAACATGCTTTGTTCCAAAACACAAATCACTACCCAAAAGCAGAATTCCTTTAAAAATAAGAAGTAGATACGTCTCAGCAAGCACTATTATCACTCACTAAGTTGTGCAAACGAGAGGGGGAAGCACAGAACCCAGCACGGGAGTTTGCTAAGACAAGATGCGAGGCGCAGCGCCTCTGCCCGACTGTGAGGATCTCGGTCCACGTGAGCGGCCACTGGCCACGCCAGACGCTACATACAGGAACGGGGAGAGCGCCTCTCGCCCGGCTCTCCTTTCTCACAGCACACAGGCGGGGCAGAAACAGTCGGCCGGGGCTGGGCCAGCGAGCGGCTGCAGGGACCCTGAGCCAGGCCCCACACGGGCGGCGGCAGCACCGCCCCAAGGTACCCCGCTCCGCTCCGCTCCACCCCCCCCCCCAGGCCCCGCTCCAGGCCCCGCTCCGCTCCAGGCAAGGGAGCCCTGGGAATCGGGGCCCTGGCGAAGCAGAGGGACCTCCCAGGAGGGCAGCCTTCCCTGCAGGAGAGCGCAGGTGCCTCCTCCGGGGAAGCGACCCCAACGCCCCACCCGCTTCCCAGTGGGAGGAGAATCCCCAGCCTGCCTGCCCCCGAGATGCCGCAAATTGAGGCGAGCGCCACCGGACGCAACCACGACTCACACAATCGCATCCTCCCTCTCCCCTATGGCCGGGTGGAGCGGAGCCCACCGCGCCCTCAGCGCGCAGAGCTGAGCCAGCCAGCCAGCCGCCTGCTCTGACACTCAAAATTTCCAAGATGAAACACGATGCTCTTTCTTAAAAATAGCACCCTCATTCCAGTAAACCGGGGCGGGAGAGCCCCGGATGACGGCAGGTGCGCTCATCTCTCCCTCCAGCGGGCCGCTGGGAAGTTGAAGATCCAGGAGCCCCAGGGCCTCCCTCTCCCGTTCCTGGGCGCCAATCTCCCACGCTGGGCCTCGGGGTTCTGCTGAAGCCGTGTTAAACTGGGGGCGGGGGGGGGACCGACGACGACACTGTGCCTGACCGCCGCTCCTCTTGTGAGGACCCCCGGTGATCCCTGTAACAGCGGTCTCTTCTAGGGAAGGGTGAAAGTGAATTAAGACAGCCACAGAGCATCAGGCCCCTGTTCCTACAGGGTTTTGTTTGTTTCGGGTCACGCTGTGAGTTATTACCCCACGGTGCGCCCGCGTGCTAAAGGAGCGGAGTAACCCCGCAGCAAGCACTGTCGTTGCAAAGGGCCGGAAATGAGTTTCTGTCCCCCGTGCGTCAGAGGGACACTGGTGAAACAAACAGGGGTCACGCACAAAATGAATCCCAACAGCCTTTGCAGACTGGGGTGGAGCCAGGAGTGTGGCTCTCTTTGCAAGCTGCGCTGAATGGAAAAGCAAGGGGCTGAGAGGTGCAACTCTCCATGCGGAGCAAGAGGAAGAGGGGCGGCCCAGCCCGCCGACCCTGGCGCTCTCTCAAGGGGAGAGCCGGAGAGCCGGGAGACCTCCTCCCGCCCTGTGGGTCATCTGCATTTTAGCAGCGCGCTCGCACTGTCTAAATGCATCAAGGGAGAGCCCTCTCTGAAGCGCCCCTCCGAATCAAAGCGCGGCCCAGATTCTGGGGCACCAAACCAAGAACAACGCCCTCATCTTCTCCTTCCTTAGAATCTGACTGCAAAACGGGTGAAAGGTCTCTGAACTCAGACGAGGTGGGACATATGTACGGTACCCGTAAACCCCGTACCCTGGGAGGCTGAGCCAAGGGAATCCCATGTGTGAGCCCGGCCTGGGCAGCTTACTGAGACCTTGTTTTGTTTTGTGTTGTTTTTTGAGACAGGGTCTGGCTATGTAGTTCAGGATGGTCTTGAACTCACTATGTAGCTCAGGCTGGCCTGGAACTGGTGGCGATCCTCCTGCCTCAGCCTCCCAAGTGCTGGGATTAGAGGCATGAGCCACCATGCCCGGTGAGACCCTGTTTTAAATGTTTAAAAAGAGGTTTGGGATGTTGCTCTGGGTTCAATCCTCAGTACCACCAAAAAAACAAAACAACAAAAAAGCAAAACAAAAGACAAGACTCTGGATCAACCAGTCCCAGTGAATCAGCGCTACGTCCAACTCATTTAATCAATTTGATTTTCATCTCACCCACGTCTTACTGCAGTAAATATCACACTTTCAATACAGGATTAACTGTATTTACTGAATACTTAGTACCAACAACAAAGCAAATAATCAGAGCTTCTTTCTGCTGCACACTCTTTCACCAAGCATCCCCTGAGAACTCAGAGTTCCAGCTCCTCTGGGCAGGGCGCTGGGACAGTGAACAAGACAGACAAGCTATGCCCCTCAGAATCTGGGGTCTACAAGAGGGAGAGACACTGTGCCCTGCTGATTCTTTATTTTGATATAGGATCTCCCCAAGTGGTTAAGTTGCCCAGGCTGGCCTGGAGCTTGTCCAGGTGCACCACCACACCTGGCAGGTAATGAAATGTTTTAACACTGATTGCAGTCATGGCTGCACAAGCCTGTAAACATATAAAAACTGCTGAACTGTACACGCTAAATAGGTGAAGTGTAGAGTAGGTGAATGATCTTAATAAAACAGCTATATTATTAGCAAAAAAGTAGAAACAGGTCAGGCGTGGTGACACATCCCTACAATCTCAGCTACCTGAGAGGCTGAGGCAGGAGGATCCCAAGTTTGAAGCCAGCCTGGGGAACAGTGAGACCCTGTCTCAAGAAAGAAACAGGGCTGAGGATGTAGCTCACTAGTAGAGCCCCTGGATTCAGTTTCCATAGCACATACACAAACAAACGAACAAATAAATGCTGGAATAGGGAGATCACTGGGAGACGGTTGCCATCCAGCAAGAAAAGTCAACATCCAGACTGGGGTGGTAGCAGTGGGGAGGGTACAGATTCTCAATATGCTGCAGATGGAGAAATGCACACTCTCCAGAAAACTAAAAACAAGAAATACACTATCCCACTCAATGTACACAACAATCCTGCAAGCTAGGTTCCAGCAACATCTCCATTTCTGTGGCGGACAAACTGAGTCCTGGAGAAATCAGTGACGCGCCGGGATCCACTGTAACTCTGGTGCGTGGAACAGCGAATGGCAGCGGGGAGCCCAGGCTTGCCACAGCTGGACCGGACCTAAGAGCCCCCTGACCTGCGCTACTATTCACAGCCTGGGCTGCGGTTACTGGGCAGCCCCGTCTTCTGGTCCAGCCCCTTCCATGAACTGGAAGACACTTCCGGAGCCACTGAGAGCAACCGACGGCCCAGGCGAGCCGCTCCTTCCGGCCCCACACCCACCCATCCATCCCTGCCAGCTGTCTGGCTTCTCCCTCAGGGGGCGCGGGGGTCCCTGCCTTGGGAAGCGCACCCAACATACTTGCGGCTGCCCCAGCCTCCTGCCCAGACCACCCTGCGGCCGGGGTCGCCCCACTGGGGTCCTCTCCACAGGGAAACCTGCACCGGGGCCACCCCGCCCGGGCACAGACTCCCTCGCCGGGCTCAGGCAGTGGGTCCGTGGCCCTCGTGTCACCGAGGCGAGCCTAACGGGGACACAGTGTTCTGCAAGCCCCAGGCCTCCTGTGCACCCCGGTAACCTCCCCTCACACCCTGGGGTCAACCACTGTGCCTTACTGGCCCTCCCGCACCTGCAGCTGCTTCCTGCTGCCCGGGGACCCTTCCCAGTGTGTCCCTCCAGGGTCCACCCCAGGCCCTGGGCTGCCCCAGTCTTCCTCTGCCCTCAGCTCTTCTCTCTTAGCTTAACATATCAGCTTCCTCCCTCCTCCTTCTCACCAGGCCCGGCTGGGAGCAGCCCCATCTTACAGCTCGGGATAAAGAGCTCAGGATCCAGCCAAGCAGAGCCCTGGGCCCTCTGGACACGGCTTGAGAAGGCCCGAGGGGATCACTGGCCAGGATTTTGCTACAAATACTAGGGAATAAGTGCTGTTTAACCTGGGGTTCAGCAGCGGCCACGGAGCTCCCATGGGGAAACCCAGCCTGATCATGGAGGGATTAAACCCAGGCCTCTGCCCTGAATTACACCCCCACCTTTTAAATTTTTATATATTTATTTTTGCAACAGGGTCTCACTAAATCACTAACTGACCAGGCTGGGCTCAAACTTACAAGCCCCCTGCCTCAGCCTTCCAGAGTGCTAGGATTACAGGTAGGGTAAGGTTTTAAACCAAGCAGACCTAGGTGCAAATACCAGCCCAGGTCCACACTGGCTGTGTAGCTTTGGGCTACTCATTTCTTTGTTGTTGTTGTTGTGTGTTTGTTTTTGTTTTTGGAGACACGGTCTCACTGTGTAGTCCAGGCTGGCTTCAAACTCACAGTGATCCTCCTGTCTCAGCCTCCCAAGTGCTGGGGTTACAGCTGTGCCCGCCACACCTGGCTGGGCTACTCATTTCTAATTCCTGTGTTTTCTATCTGTGAAATGACAGTAGTGAGTACTGCCTTGTGGCATGACTGAGAATCAGGGCTCGTGCATATAAAGGGACTCGTTCAGTATCCTGCAGATAACAGGCAATCAATGAATTAGTATTACTAGGTATTATTTCTTACGAACTATTTTCCCAAATGAAAAATTAAACATGAAACAATTTTCTCATTGTCAATAGCAACAATTATTCTACTAAGTTAAGGCAGACACAGTGACACACACTTGTAATCCCAGCACTCTGGGAGGCTGAGGCAGGAAGATCTCAAATTTGAGCCATGCCTGGGCAACTTAGCACCTTGGCAAGGCCTCATCTCAAAATAAAAAACAAAAAGGTCAGAGGATGCAGCTCAGTGGTGGAGTGTCCGTGGGTTCAACTCAAAAAAAAAAAAGAAAAAAAAAAAATATATATATATATATACATACACACACACACACACACATATAGAGACACATAGAGAGAGAGAGAGAGAGTCTAGAAATGATTTAGTTTATATTGCTTCTTATTTATGCTACTTAAGTAAGAAAAACCAAAGGAGATTTTCTTAATAGTTTGACTAAAAAAATAGTCTATGACAGAAGTCTGCTGACCAAATATGCACTGGCCTCATGCAATGTCTGAATTGCAAAGGGAAGGCAAATACAGGGGAACAATGTTGCTGGAAAAGGTAACTAATGTAACAAGGAGTTGGCTCCCACTCTACAGTCAGGATATTGTATTGAGAAAGTATCTGCTCCGGGCTGGGTGGGGCTCAGCTGTACAGCGCTTGCCTGGTATGTGCCGGGGATGGGTTCGCTCCCCAGCACCCCCAAAGAGAAAAAAGTCACAACAAACAACTCTGCTCCTCCCAAACAGGAGAAGATACAAGCCCTGGGATCCAGTAGGCTTTCTTGTCTGATCCGGTAGGCTTCCTTAGACCAGAACCAGCAAACTCAGACCTCCAGGGGCTCATCAAGCAGCACCTGATGAAAAGCTATGGGACAGGACCCTACCGAAGACCCTACCAGGTCCCTTCCTACACGCGTGCGGTACAACAGATCGCCTGACCCGCAAGACAAGCACAGGACAGATTCTCAAGTACAACCTGATACAAGTTTAAACATTACGCAAACTAAAATCATATGGAGACACCAAGTTCCACCTTGCTCAGTTACACCTGGGATGGTCGGGAAGGACAAAACCACCTTGTTGGGAAGGGGCGCAACCAGCTGTCAAGTCACAAAGCCACATTCACTTTGGCGCTGTGATCCTCACCAAGGTACTCCACACATTCTAACACGGGCACAAAGACTTGCAGGTGATTCACTGTGATGTTTCTAATTAGGTGATTTTTTTTTTTTTGGTACCGGGGATCAAACTCAGGACCTTGTGCTTGTGTGGCACACACTGGAACCACTGAGCTAAATCCCCAGCCCTAACTGTGATGTTTCTAATAATAGCAAACCATTAGAAACCACCTAAATGTCCATCAGTGGAAGACTGGCTAGACCAGCTATGATGCCTCTATTCACTGGCACACTACAAAGGCATTAGATTAACAACTTAAAAATGAGATGAAACAGCACTTGGAAGGCAGGAGGATCACTGTGAGTTCGAGGTCAGCCTGGGCTACATAGTGAGTTCAAGACCAGTCTGAACTACATAGCAAGACCCTGTCTCAAAACACAAACAAAAAAAGATACACAAGCTCAAATATTGCATGGTTTCTCTTACATGAGAAAAGCAAAAACAGTGGACCCTTAACTTATGAACTCAATCGGCTCCCAAGGGAGGGTTGGTTGTAAGTCAATACAGATGAGATCTGGATGTTTCCCTGGGTACACGCTATAGATAACAAGAGGCAGATGAATCTTCCATTAACCTAATTAACCCAAGCTGTTCATATGTCAGGGCAG
Organism: Heterocephalus glaber; assembly: GCF_053883595.1. Lineage (NCBI taxonomy): Eukaryota > Metazoa > Chordata > Mammalia > Rodentia > Bathyergidae > Heterocephalus > Heterocephalus glaber. The sequence continues at coordinate 17,465,261 of NW_028258410.1, read as the reverse complement.
TTGTATCTTGAGGGTCCACTGTAAAGAGCAAAACAAGTCATAAACAGGAAATAGGAAGAAGCTCATATACTTCCCCAAATTACAAATTTCATGGTCTTAAAAATATTTCAACCTGGGCTGGGGGTTTAGCTCAGTGGTTCTGATGCCTGCCTCACAAGCATAAGGTCCCGAGTTTGATCCTCAGTACCAAAAAAATAAATTTCAACATATATCCATTTATACATTTATACTACTAGTTTATCACAGTTCACTGACAAGAAAGATTTGTATTATCTGTCTCTTTTTTGTAAGACCCTTTCTGGTGTATGTCATACTCTTCTACATGCTAATGACATACAGTGTAATAATACTGTATTGTCCTATCACTTATGAAATTGTTTTACTTTTTCATAAAATAAAAATATGAAATGAGCTCATAGTGTACTGAGGGGGGAGCAGTTTACACCATGCAGGGTGCACTGACAACTGAATAAAAATGTGCGTGTGTGTGTGTGTGGACAGATATAAAACACCTGTAGTTTTTAGACAAATGTTTGGAATCTCTCTAGAACAACTCAGAAGTTGATCACAGTGACTGCCTTGGGAGAGGAGGCCAGCTGGTTTTGCAATGTCTACACTCTGTGTCTTTGTAACACTGAACTGTGTGACTGTGTCTGATTAAACACTTCTTTTCTATTCAAAAATAAAGAGCTGCAGATACAGCTCGCGGTACAGCACTTGCCAAGCATACACGTGGCCTTGGCTCAGTCTACAGCAACATACAGACCAACCTCACCCTGCACAGCTCTGGTTGGCAGCCGCAGATCTCACCATGAGCTCATGGCTCAGAGCAGATCCGGTTGGCCGCCACCCGAGTGCAAGTGCGGACGTCAGCACCTGTGGCTGATGATTAACTCCCCTGGGCCCTTTCCCAGCCCCTGGCACCCAGCTCTCCTGCAGGAGCTCGTGCACTGCCCTTGGTCGCTCACAGGCTTACAACATCCAGCTGGCCTCAGGCACACAGAAGGAGCCTACAAAATGCCAGGGAACCAACAGAATTCCATGCCAGGAAATTCCACAGACACCAAAACAATGAGCAGAAACATGTGTCAGTGCTTTGTGTGTGCCAAGCACATGGGGAAGCCCTCAAGGTGGGAGAGATGCTGCACTTCCCCAGTCCTGCTCACAGTTTGCAGAGCAAGCTTCTGTCCTGCCCGCTGGTAAATGAAAAACTGTGTCTCTGGGCCCCTGGCAGTGGTAATGGCAAAGCCATGCTGTGGGTGCAAAGACGGACCCCAGAGCCACCGTGGCTGGCCATGCCACCTACTGTAGATTTTGAGAGCCACCTCCGAACTGTGGCCAGCAACCTCGGGAGCAAGGCACAGGACGAGGACACAACAGGCACACCCAGGGTCCCGAGTGGCCGGGCCCCAGCCCAGCCCACTTCTCCCACCAGGCTCGTGATAGTGGCCAGCACCCCTACTGTGCTCTCCGTGGAACATATATTAACTGACTTCACGCATGAACTCACTTTATCCTGCAAACCACTGAGCAGTGTCAGATGCTCCTTCTGTGGACAGAGGAACTCACTTGCCCAAGGTCACACAGCCAGGAAGTGGCAGAGCCCATACTTGACCCAAGACCGTCTTGTCTGACCCCTCAAGACTTCAGTGCCAACTCTTTCCTACGCTGGGAACTTTTCCCCTCCCCTGCTCCCATGGGTAAATGGGAAACAGCCACTGCTCCAGCACTGATCCACCCTGGGCATGGCTTGGGCACAGGCTGGGGTGGGAAGGCCTCTGGGCAGCCCCCCAGGTGCTTGTGCAGGGCCAGAATTACCAACTGGCTCCTGGGGAGCGGTCTGCCTCCAGCAACAGGGAGTGCAGGTGCTGAGGATGGAGTCGGAGGGCAGCTGAGGTGCGCAGTGACCCCAGCAGAAAGGACCCCCGTGAGAGAGAGCACCTGGCTCCACTGCAACCCTGCAACCCCAGCTCTGCAGGGAAGCAACACATTGCTGCGTCAGGCTCTCTTGCGATGAGAAACCACTAGAAAGATTTCCTTTTGTTCAACAAACATGCTCTAAGCCCACAGGCTCCCAAATGCATCTCAAGTACCCATGGGACACACCTCCAGGAGGAGCTCAGCTCACCAGAACACCCCGGGGGCATTTACTGCCTAAAAAGGCAAGGGGTGAGACCACCGCCCAAATTCCTACTCTTGTTTGGAGGAGTTCAGACTTCACAGGCAGAAAGGGAAGAGCATCCTCAGCCACTCAGTAAAGTGCAGTCAGAGCCCTTGAGCCAGGAATGCAGTCTAGAAGTCTTCAAAAGCTGGGGTGGAGCTGACTGGCAGGGCCCTGGTTCTAGTCCCACCACTGTGCAAAAAACATTTTTTAAAAGTCTTCAAAAAATCATTCATCAGGAAATTCTCAGCCAGCTGTGGTGATGCACACCTATAATCCCAGCACTCAGGAGGCTGAGGCAGGGGGATCGCTGTGAGTTCGAGGCCCTCCTGAGCTACACAGTGAGTTCAAGGCCACCCTGAACTACACAGGGAGACCCTGTATCATAAAACCAAAAAATTAAAAAATTTAAAAATCCTCCACAGCTTGCATGGGGAGATTGGTTATGGGCACAGCTGAGCTCTGTTCCATTCGCTCTTCCTGACTCAGCCCTCTTCATCGCTAAGGAACTTAGTCAGGAGGCTGTACCACACTCATGGTTTTTAAAGATGCCACACCCAAAGATGGCGACATATGGAATTAGAATCAGCCCCAGCAGCTGCAAGGGAGATCCCTGGAGAAGGTGCTGACTTAACAGAGGTGCAAAGGACAGGCACATCACTGTGAAGGGACCTGTGGGTGGGCCTCCTGAGGTCTTACGAGTCCCTATGGCAGAACACCTTGCAGTGAGTGACCTACTCTGTCCTTCTGAGACTTCCATCAGTATTGAGCCAGGAGTGGAAGCTGAGGTCAGAAATGCAAACGCCTAAGGCAACTATTTTAATACACTGATTATCAGTTTTTATTAAAAAAAAAAAAAGACATCCTCTACAAACCAAGTTATAATTTACAATAGCACAAATGAACTGAAATAACATCACATAATAGCTGGTCATTAAAGATATAGTTCAGGGCTGGGGATTAAGCTCAGGGGTTTGGCCGCCTGCCTTGCAGGTGCAAGGTCCTGAGTTCGATCCCCAGTACCAAAAAAAAAAGATATAGTTCAGCCCTGTAATCCCAGCACTCTGGAAGCTGAGGCAGGAGGATCACAAATCGGAAGCCAGCCAGGGATGCAGGGCTAATTCAAGGCTACCTGGGACTACGCAGCAAGATCCTGTCTCAACACTCTCTCTCACTCTCTCTCTCTCTCTCTCTCTCTCTCTCTCTCTCTCTCTCTCTCTCTCTCGCTCATACACATAAACACACAGATAAAAGAGAAACCTACCTACACATAAACAATGGGAAGTAGGGTTTTAAATAATTCTAGGGGGCAGGAGGTATAGCTCAGTGGTATAGCACTTTCCCAGCATGTACAAGGCCCTAGGTTCAATCCTCAACACCATCAAAAGGTAAGTAAATAAATAATAATCCTAGAGACTGGGGGTGCATCTCGGTGGTGGAGGACCTGGCTAGCATGCCAAAGCGCTGGGTTCATACCCAGGTAGTGCAAAAAGCAAAGTAACAATCTACCCACTACATCTTTAGCTTTTCTGTAACAGGAAATACTGCTTTCATAATGCAGCGGCAAGGAGCTGCTGTTTAAAAGTCCCACTGGATGCAGTGGCCCACACCTGTAATCCCAGCACTCAGGAGCCTGAGGCAGGGAGATTACCGAGAGCTCAAGGGCAGCGGGAACTACACAGCGAGACCCTGTCTCAAAAACCAAAACTTAAGCAACTCAAAGTTTGAAATGGAGCCCCACACTGGGGGGCTCTCAGACTGGGTTTGAGGCTGAGTCCCAGGTTTGCCTGAGCCACATGGCACCTCTCTCTCACTCTGCCTCTCTCCCAAGGCCCTGGCCCCATAAGCTTGCACCCCACTACTGGAGGCAGAGCGCTGCTGCTACTCAGGAGGACTGTTTCCAGGCGGTGAGGTGCAGGCCCAGGGAAGGTGCCGGCTGGGAGCTCCGAGGACCGTCGCGGGGCATCCTCGGCCTGGACACAGACTCGGGATCCATCTGAGATCTGTGACTCAGGCCTCTGAGAAGAAGGAGCAGGTGCACCGGGAGCAAAGCTGAGGAGGAGGGAGGGAGGGAAGGAGAAGGGAGAGAAGGTCTCCCCTCCCTCTGGCTCCATCCTCAGCATCCACCCTCACCAAAACTCCTGGTGAACTAGGAATGAAGAACCTCCAGGATGAGTCATGCTTCTAAATAAAACTAAGGGTGCAGGGCCAGGGATTTAGCTCAGTGGTTCCGGCGCCTGCCTCACAAGCAGAAGGTCCAGAGTTCGATCCCCGGTACCAAAGAAAAAAAAAAAACTAAGGGTCTAGGGAGCAGACAGACCTCATTGGAACCCTGGCTCCTATTATTCACTCACCCATTCAATCAATGAGCAAATATTTATTGAGAACCTACTATACAGCAGCCTTTGTGATAAGCACTGGGATTTTACAATAAGACCACACACTTGCTGTTCTCCAGGAGTCTGCATTTAGTGGGTGGGCTAGGAGAACAGGAAAAAGAAGTCAGACAGATAAGAACAATCCACTCAGGGCCAGGGATTTAGCTCAGTGGTTTTGCCACCTGCCGCATAAGCACCAAGGACCCAAGTTCGATCGCCAGTACCAATAATAATAATAATAATAATAATAATAATAATATTCCACTCAGGCCAGGCACGGTGGCACACAGCTGTAATCCCAGCACTCTGTAGGCTGTGGCAGGAGAACTGCTATGAGTTCAAGGCCAACCTGGGCTACATAGTGAGTTCAAGGCCAGCCTGAATTATGTAGTGAGACTGTCTCAAAAAAAAAACCCAAAGAGGGGCTGGGGGCTTAGCTCGGTGGTTCCGGCGCCTGCCTCACAAGCGCAGGTTCCCGAGTTTGATCCCCAGTACCCAAAAAAAACCCCAAAGAACAAACAAACAAAAAAAGAATAAGCCACTCAGCAGAGGTGGCTGGCTCCTTTAGAGTAGGTAGGCAGGGAAACCCCCTGAAGAACCCAGGAGGCACGAAAGCAGCAGCCTTCATGCTGTGTGACCCTGGGCTAGTCCTGAACCCCCTGAGCCTCGCCTTCCTGGGAGATGGAACAACCACCCTAGAACGGGACGAGGCAGCAAGTCACAGGGCGATCCACAGAAAATACCCAGCACAGGACGCTGGCCCAGGAGAAACAGGAGTGAGCGGGGCTCTTCCAAGAGTAAGTGTAAGCACCCGCCAGCAGGATTCTGTCTCTCACGTTTCTGCTCCAGCCCCAACATTAAAGCTGCCAGGCCCAGGGCCTGTGCAGTAAATATTTATGGAGTGAATCAATCAATGGATGAATCAACCCAACTATTTTTACTCCTCATGCTATAAATTTCTGTTTGCTTCTTTGTGACCACATGAAGCTTGGAGATCTGCATGCCCTTTCCAAGAGCTGGTGATCCTCGGAAACGACCAAAATCCCAGCGCTGGCTTTCTGCGGAGTCACGCACAGACCCATTCCATGTGCGCTGCTTTGCTGGCCAGGCTACTCCAACCCGACAGGTGGCTTCTCTTGGTGGTGCTGCCCCCAGATTTCCCTTTGTTTGTTTTTGGCATGACTGCTTTGGACAGCAGCATTCAGAATGAAAACACTGATGCCTTGTGAAAATAGAAGGCACTGGCAGAGCCAACTAGAGCTGCCAACTCCAGGAAATGCTATGCTGCTCCCCTTTCTTGAGGGCTGAGGGGGACACTGGGGGTTGAACCCAGGGCCTCACACAAAGCTAAACACGTGCTCTACCACTGAGCCACATAGCCCCAGGCCATACGGTGGCATTTAAATCGTCATTTGTAATGACACCATTGTACAAAAAACATTAAAATGCTAAGGGGAAAAAGCAGAACACAAAAACACAACTGTCACGGGGCCTATTCAAAAAACAATGTATCCACAGAAGCAGGCTGTGAAGAAAGGAGCTGCTAAAATGTTTGGGTTAATTGCGGGTTGAGTTTGAAGGAAAAGCAACACTGTTATTTCTTTTATTGCTTTGCTCTGCTCTCTAATTTTTCTTAGACACAAGTACTCATCTTTCAATTAAACGACAATACAATATACTTTTTTTCCCCCTGTTCCCTTCTAACATAAACTATTCCAGTAGGAAGATCCCGGTGAAGCCCTGGAAACCCAGGCAGAGGGAAAAAGAAGCTACTCAGATGTGACTGCTTTGCCAGTTGAGGCTCAGCTGAGGCTAACTTGCATGTCTAAAACTTAATCTCAGACACAGGAAGGGAAGCCACTCTCAAATCACAAATGAAAAGTAAGTTTCTTGCAAGACTACCACACCCCCTTCAGAATGGCTGAAAGGAAGACAGATCCTACCAAGTATTGGTGAAGACAGAGAGGAACTGGATCTGCTGGGGAAGTGACTATCGGGCCACCAAAACTAGAACTGGCGGAGGAGAAGTACCAAGAGTGCTGTTATTTACATACGCCAAGTCCCCACTGTGAACATAACCGTTCTGCACTGCAACATCTACTAATAAACATTTTTTAAATTCAAAAAAAAATGCAAATGACCCAAGCGTCATCAAGAGGTAAACAGGTCGTGATATGTTCGCACCAGGAGGCTATGGTCTGAGTGTCGCGTCCCCTCAAAATCCAGATGCTGAAATCCCATCGAGCCAGGTGATGAAGAGAGACTGCAGGCCCCTGGGAGACATCGGCTCAGGAGGCGGCGCTCTGCTCGAAAAATCAGGCTATCAAAGGCGTCCCCAAGGGCTGCCCCACCCCTCCCCGTGAGGACAGCGCAGAGGCGGCCCACCAGAACCCCACTGTTCTCCCTCATCTTGCAGTGCTCTTCAGCCTCCAGCTGCAAAGAAAGCTTCCTGCTGTTTATAAGCCACTTGGACTATGGAGCTCTGTCCGGGACGTTGTAACACAGCAAGCAGACTAAGTCAAAGGACAGCTACCAGACAACAGAAACACACGGACTCTAACACACACGAGCCATGGTTCAATCTTACAAGCATCTCAGAACAAGCATAAAAAGCCAGGCACTACTGAGCTTATGCTGCATGATCCCATTTATATTACAATTTAAGATTAAGCAAGCTGGATACAGTGGTGCATTCCTGTAATATCAGGTACTCAGGAGGCTAAAGTAGGAAGATTCCAAGTTTGAGCAAGACTGTCTCAAAATTTTTTTTAAAAAAAGTTAAAAAGCTAGGAATCTCTCACTGACAAGGCCCTGGGTATAGTCCCCAGTACAAGTCCGGGGCCTGGCGGGGGGGGGGGGGGGTTCAAAACAAAAAAAATTTTTTCCCAGTACCAGGGATCAAACTCAGGACCTTGCGCTTATGAGGGAGGTATGGTGCCACTGAGCTAAATTCCTGGCCCAAAAAAAAATAATTTCTGAGAGGGGGATGTAGCTCAGTGGTGGAGCACTGGCCTAGCATGCATAAGGCCATGGGTTCCATCCCTAGCACTTAAAAATGAAAACAAAAAGCAAAACACTAATCTTTGGTGTTAGAAAACAGGATATAGGTTAAATCAGAGTTTCGAGCCTGAGCAGGTTACTAAGGTAACAACCAATCCCTTTATCTGTTGCTAGTTCATGAATTTGTTCACTTTATGAAAATTAATCAAGCTATGCCCTGATAATTTCTGCACTTTTTCTGTGTGAACGAATAATGTTTTCAATTAGCTCATTTAGAGAAATGGACACTGCACAAAAACTAACAGGAATGGGCACCAAACCATTATTTTCTGCATGTATTCAAATTAAAATTAATCTTTTAAAAAACTAATGTTGGGCCAGGGATTTAGCTCAGTGGCATCGTTACTGCCTTGAAAGCACAAGGTCATGAGTTCAATCCCCGGTACCAAAAAAATAAAATAAAATAATTTAAAAACAAATGTTATGGCTTATATATAGATGTTCCCTCAAAGCCTCATGCAGTTATAGGTGGGGCTTTTGGAAGGGACTGGATCATGGGTGTGCGATACTAGATTTGTCTACTGACTGAGGTTTAGCATAGTTCTGGGTGTGAATGGTAGATTTAATGAAGACAGAAGCCCCACCCTGGGTGTGGCTGACACCAACCAATAGGCTCCTAGTGTGGATGGAACAAAAGGAAAGATGGAGGAAGCCTGCTGCTTCCTGCCTGCCCTCCCATGGACTGTTTCTCCACTGCGATGTCCTTCTGCCATGCCGCCCTGCTTGAAGCCAGATGACTATGAGTTAAAATGTCTACAACTGTGAGTTAAAATAAACCTTTCTCTTTTAACTTGCGAGTGTCAGGTATTTTGTCCCAGCAAAGAGTAGGTAACTAAGATACTGGAGTATTTATCATTCTAAACCAAAACTATTCTTAAAGGAAAAAACTCTCTGTTGCTCCATTCCCCCATTTTTAAAATGGGGTTGTAAGGAGCAGTAAGAGGGTTGACCCATGTAAAACCCTCAGAACCACATCTGGCACCTAATGATCATGTAACAGTGGTTAGCAACTGCTATTATTCTCACCCAAGTAGCCCAACCAAAGTGACAAGTATTATTGACCAGCCGTACAAAACAAAGCCAGGAACTGTGATTACTGGAAACCCTTTACGAAGCAGCAAACATCTGGGGACAGCGCCCAGGTCCTGTGGACCACATGAAACATGTTTTAGGGTATCCCTAAGGGGGATAGGAGGGGCCCAGCTCCAAGCCACACAACTTTGCAACATGGCTATAGACAGCACCCAAGACAAGACTGTCTAGATCACACTGCCAGTGACATCAGATTAAGACAAGGTTTATTAATGTATTACACTAATGGATAGCACCTCTGCTGAAATAGCAAGATACAAAATGCTTCTTGTATTGCTCTGTCTTGGCTGCCACAGTAAGGTATCACAGACCGGGGGCTTAAGAAGCAGACACTTACTTTGTGAACCCAAGACCAAGGTGTCTGCAGAGCTGCTTCCGCATAGGCCCCTCCCCGGGGCTTGCAGACGGCCCCATCCTCAGGTGGTGCCTCCTCTGGGTGTCCTCACCTCTCCCAAGGACTCCAGTCAGACTGGGTGGGGCCACCCTAATGGCCTCACTCTAACTTCATCACCTGTCACTGTCGCGTCTCCAAATACAGTCACATTCAGGGGAGGTTAGGGACTGGACCTAGGGAAGGGCTTCGGTGACAGGGTAACACTGCCCGAGACTCTGCTGACAGCTCAAAGCTACCTTGGTCACCAAGCCAGAAAGCTGGACTTCAAGTCAAGAACCACAGTGCAGATGTGAATTTCTGGCCCAACAGGTTTTCTGGTATTTTTAAGACAGACGAGTCACTCTAAAAGGACAAGAGGAGCGAGCACTCACTGCCTGCTCTTAAGTGCTCCCACCAGGGTGGTGCTGTCCTCTTAGGGGACTCCTGGGAAGGCCTGGAGGCAGTATGGCTGTCACAAGTGTGTGGGAGGTGCCGCTGGCAGCCAGCAGGTCCAGCCAGGGATGCTGTTAAGAATCCCAGGTGCGTGCAGGGGACAGTACCCAGCACGGAGCACTGTCAAGCCCGGACAGCAGCAGTGCCGAGGTCCGGAAGGCCTGACACCCGACCCGACTGACTCTGACTTCACCTCTCACCACTAACAACTGCCCGGCAGGAGTGGGTCACTCTCCAGCCTGTGCTATGAGCAAGACGCTGTGACACTACATGTGGCCTCCTCCTCAGGGACAGCAGCCAACAGATTGCTGCTCTCTGGCACTGGGCAAATGCCACGCAGGGCAAATGCCACTCGGGGAAGGAAGTTCACCGGATCCACCCAGCTCTCCTCTCTAGCTCTCACCAGCCGCCCTTCCCCCATGAAGTCCCTTCCAACTGTCTTCTCCCGAGGTCCCCTCAAACTGCTAAGACGAAAATAACAGCAACATTAAGATTCCCCACTCAAAGCCTGGTGTGCTGGCACAGGCCCATAATCCTAGCTACTCAGGAGGCTGAGGCAGGAGTATCACAAGCTTGAACCCAGCCTGGTCAACTTTGTAAGACCTTCTCAAAAATAAAAAATAAAAAGAGCTGGGGTGTAGCTGAGTGATAGAGCACCCCAGGATTCGACTCCTAAGACTTTAAAACAAAAAAGGCCAGGCAGGGATTTAGCTCAGTGGCACCATGCCTGCCTTCCAAGCGCAAGGTCCTGAGTTCGATCCCTCATACCAAACAAACAAACAAAAAAGATTCAGAGTCAACCTGGTAAACTAACCATCCATGTCTAAACCATGCTTTTCATGGATAACTTGGCAAAACACAATTTTGGGGTTTTTTTGTGAGCACAACCCGAGTATTCTCTCCCTTTTACAGTCATTTTAGCACAGGCTAAAAAAAAAAAAACCTCCAAAAACCTCAGCTGTAGGGCTGGGGACTTAGCTCAGTGGTTTCACCGCCTGCTGTGCAAGCTCAAGGACCTGAATTTGATTCCCAGTACCAAAGACAAAACAAAACAAAACCTCAGGTGTAACTCTTGAGGCTGCCAGGAGCCTCAGAACTCTTACTGACTTCCTATTAGTCTTTAAATCAATTCCCTTTTTACTTAAAAGTATTCTAGCCGGGGATTTAGCTCAGTGGTTCCGCTGCCTGCCTCGAAAGCACAAGGACCCAGAGTTCAATCCCGGGTACCAAAAATAAATAAATTAAATTAAATTAAAAAATAAAAGTATTCTAAAAAGACACTTCCTGCCATCACTACAAAGAGAAAACAAGATCACTTGGCTCAAACAAGGAAGCCATAAGTGCCTGCCAACCTTAGCGTGCTGAGCAGCGGGCCTGGGCAAGGTTTCCCACCCAGAATCTTTCCACATAAACACCAGTGAGCAACCACAGACGTCGGTCCATAAAATTGGCGCCATTCCACCTGTTCAGGTAAAAGCTACGGATGAAAATGTTACAATTTGGTCTTTTTTCTTTCTAAATAAAACCAAAGGCAAGGCGCTGGGGATGCAGCTGTGGGGTAGAGCCCTTGACCGGCACGAAGCAGGGCCCTTGGCTCAGTCCCAGCACTGCCAAAAGTGAGTGAAGCAAAGCTGCTTCGTGCCCAGTCCTTGTGGCTTTCGTCATCTGCATTTGAGTAAAGACACAAAGAACTTCTTGTTTTCAGAAGCGACAGCCAGAAGCCCAGAGCCTGGCCTCCTCCTTCCAACCTATCCTTGGTGTGGCTAAGATCAAGGTCCAATGGCTGCTGATCCCCTCGGGGCCTGGCACGCACACCCCTGCTCTCCAGCCTTGCCTCACCAGGGACCCAGGAAGAGCCGCTGGCAGGGAGTCCCAGCAGGCACGGCAAGCGCTGCCCCAGTCCTCACCTGGGTCCATGACACATCCCTGTCACCACGGAGGCCAAGCACCAGGTCCGCTTTGGGCGGGGCGGGGTAGGGCAGTGCTCTGTGGCTGGCAGTGCGTGGCACTGGTGCAGCTGGGCAGCTGGCAAAGGGCACAGAGTGCACTTCCTGGTGGCTGCTGCCAGGACTCCGCTGACTGCCCTCACCCAAGGGCCCAGAGCAGGGGAAGGGACGTCACCAGCACAAGACTCCTCCCCACACCTTCGCGCTGTGGATGGAGGACAACCTCCTTCACATGGAAGAGAGGCTTGACACACACTGAAGGACACTGACGAAACAGGCACGCAGCCTGTCTGCAGCACGCAGGCTCCCAGCTTCTCTGTTTGCGTATTCACCTCCCTCACGTTTCCAAACCCCCAAATCTACACTTGGAACTCAGTCACAGTCCTGCACAGACACCAGCTCAGTGGCAGGAACTTGAGTGGCCCCAGACACCAGCATCCCCCCTGCAGCTGAACACAGTGCATCCCACCTTCCTGCTGCTGCTCTCACTGTACACAAGAGTCCTTTTGTGCTGTGTTTTTGTCATCTCTGCATCTTCTCTTGGCCCAGGATGGTGGTGCACAGCTGTAATCCCAGCACTCGGGAGGCTGAGGCAGGAGGATCACTGAGAGTTTGAGGCCAGCCTGGGCTACACAGTGAGTTCAAGGCCAGCCTAAACTAACATAGCGAGATCCTATCTCAAAATAAATATAAATAAATAAATAAATACATGAATGAATAAATAAATAGGGCTGGGGTGTGGCTCAGTGGTAGCTCCCAGGTGTCAAGAGGAAAAACAACAATGGTCCCTAAGTATGGTGCTTACCAGCAGCTGGTGCTCCCAAGCCCAATGAGGCTGGAATGTCACCTTACACAGAAAACATGTTAGGGAAACTTTGAGTTCAATGATAATGAAGCCATGGCCTATATTACACATGGGGTCTGTTGTAGGCAGGGTTTTGCTAGGGAATAAATTTAATACAAGACACATAATTTATAGGATTATTTTATAGTATTCACCCAAAAAGTAAAATCCAGAGGAGTGCAAGAGATTAGCTGCATACTAGAGACCCAAAGAATCCAGCCAAGGACCTGGATCCCACAGCAATGTTCCGCCTAAGTCCAGCTGAAGGCCTAGAGCCCACAGCAACGTCTAAGGCAAGTCCACATCAAGGATCTGCACCCGAAGGCCCAAAGGCCAGTGGTGGAAGGCAGAAAGCCTGTGCAGCGGGCTGAAGGGTCTGTGCCAGCAGGCTGAGGGATCTGCACTGAAGCCTGGAAGCAACGCTCAAGGTGAAGACCAGAGCTGCCCTGAGAACAGCTGCCATTCCCAGCGGACGCAGGGAGGCCCCGAGCTCCTCCTCCCACGAGAACAAGCTTCTCCTAGAAAAGCAACAGCCCCCATCTTCCCCTCCTGTTCTCTTTTTATGCCATTGGCAACAATCCCCAGGTGGGCCTTCCACGTCCAACCATGCTGACTCAGTTCAGCTGGTTGTTCCAAGGTGACCAGTAGTCAAGCCACCACAGGGTCTTTGAACAGAAATACACAACAAAGTTCTGTATTGATCAGTTGACAAAAATATGACCAGAGTCTTGTGAAAGCCAATGCCTGTGTTTCCCCAGGAAGCCACGGTCAGTACTCAATAATTCAGGGTTCTCGGGACCTTAAAATGTAACAAAATGTAACTGCGCAAAATGTAACTGTGGTGGATAATAAAAATCATACCCAGGGCCGGGGATTTAGCTCAGTGGTTCCGGCACCTTTGGTGCAAGCACAAGGTCCCAAGTTCGATCCCCAGTACCAAAAATAAACAAAAACAAAAATCATACCCAACACTGCCCCACCATGTCAAAGAAAAACAGCAATTTTACTGTTGTTGTTTGTTTTTTGAGACAGTCTCACTGTGCAGCCCAGGCTGGCCTCGCACTCAAAATCCTCCTGTCTCAGCCTCCTCCTGAGTGCTGGGAGTACAGGCATGCACCATCACATCCTCCTGAGAAAAAGTATTTTCATACCAAAAATTACAAGCGACAGCTCCAATAAAAAGTGCAGGGCTTTGGGGAGTAGCTCAGTGGGACAGCACACACAAGGCCCTGAGTTTGACCCCCACGGCTGCAAAAATAAAAAGAAAAAAGAAAAAAAATCCGGGCTTTAAACTAACAGACCTGCCAGCTGCAGCGACGAACACCTGTAATCCCAGCACTCCGGGAACCCAGGCAGGAGGAAGATTTCGAGTTCAAGGCCAGCTTGGGCTACAGGGCAGCTCCTATCTTGAACCGACCTATCTGGTGAAGAACTCCCAAGGCGGACACTATTTTTCTTGGTTTCCAGGAACCACGAGACCCTCATGTCTGCCGGCCCTGGACCTGTCACAGCATGGAGGACAGCTACAGGGGGCCCAGGCCTGCTGCACCTGTCACTCGGGGCTCTGGGACTTGAGGAGCCTGTGTGTGGCTGCAGGAGGCTGCAGTGGAGTTAGTCCCAGCCAGAGCCCTAGCTCAACTGGAGCCTGCATGTTCCGGAAGAAGAGAAGCCACTCCTGCCTGGGAAAGAGCTCAGCCCGCTTCAGGTCCAGTCCTACCCTGCACATAAAGATTCTTCTGAGCTTCACTCTACGCACTCATCTGCTATTCCAGACGGTCATGCCCAACATCGAAGATACTCCTGCCTTGCCTCCATTTTACAGAAAAGGAAACTGAGGCACAGCGGACTGGAGTATACAAATGCAGAGTGAGCATCTCTAATCCAAAAATCCAAAGTGCTCCAAAATCTGAAACTTTTGAGCACTGACATGACAACTCACATGCAAAATTCTACACCATAAAGATTTGTTTCATGCACAAATTTATTTAAAATACTGGCGTGGCTTGCACCTGTAGTCCTAGCTCCTTGGGAGGCTGAGGAAGGAGGATTGTTTGAGCTCAGGAGTTTGAAGCCAGCCTTGGGAACACAACAAGATTCCATTCAAATAAAGTAAAAAAAAATTGTACAAAATTACCTTTGAGTTATATGTATTAGGTATACACGGAACATAAATTTTGGGTATAGACTTAGGTCCTATCCCCAAGATATCTTATTATATACATGCAAATATCCCCCAATCTAAAAAATCGTAAATCTCACACACTTCCAGTCCTAAGCATTTCAGATAAGGGACAACCTATACTAGAACAGTAAAACTGGTACATTGGCCTGAGGTGCTCTAACTCTCGGATCCAAATGCTCCACCACAGGGCAACAAAGCCAGCCCATCCTGGGGATTAAAAAGCATCAAGGGCTAGGGCCATAACTTGTGGCAGACCATCTGCCTGGCAAGGCCTTGGGTTCCACTCCTAGCACTGCAAAAAAGAGAAACGGGGGTAAAAAGTGTCACCCCCAAATCCTCTATTGTGCAGGCACCTAGCAAGACAAACACACAAGCAAACAAAAACTCATTGTTACTGGTGGGAAAACAAACAGGACAGCCAGCCTGTGCTGGAAAACAGAGCTGCTCAAAGGCCGCTCAGGAAGGAAACCCCGCCCAGTGGGCCTGGCCTGGCTTCCAATTAGTTTCTGCCACTCTGGGCCTGGACTAGATGCCTCCATTTCCTTATTAGTAAAACAAGAACTGAAAAAGAAAAAGCCAACATCAAAGGGCCACTGTGCCGCAGAACGAGAAGCTACTGGCTCAGAGCCAAAATGCAGCAGGTCTAAGTGAACATTTGTCTTCTCCGTGGTCAGGTAAGGAGTCACACAAGGTGACCACTGAAGTTCTGGGCTCTCCAGCACAAGGTCGGCCGAGGCTTCACATGCCTCTGAGGCATCCGCCCAGCCAGGGGCTTCTGGTCTCCACCCCGACCACCCCCACAGGAAGGGAAGCCTAGTGCAAGGATCTGTCACCAGGATCATCAGTATGGCCCTGGTCTCTCTGGCTTCCCCTTGCTGCTGTTAAAACTAAACAAAACCCTACTACTAAGCGGCTTACAGTAGTGCAAATACAACCTCTTACACTCCTGGAGGTTAGAAATTCAAACTGGATCAAAAGGATGTGGGCAGGCTGTGCTCCTGCAGGGGTCCCCGCCTTCCCCAGCTCAGAGGGCCCAGGCCCCTGACCGGAGGCCCCTCTGCCATCCTCCCGCCAGCAGCACAGCACCTTCCAGTCTCTCGGGCTCTGCCATCCCCTCTCCTACCTCGAAATCTCCCGTCGGGGTCCTGGGACTACACGGGACTGTCCAGGATGAACACCCCATCTCCAGGTCACCAACCATCACAACTGCAAGGTCCCTTTGCTATGTAAGGGTAACTTCCCAGGTGACAAGGATGTGGCCAGGTTTGGGGCTGTGATTCCGCCCCCCCCCCACCACATAAGCTATAACCTCTGGAAGAATCTGAATTCCTTACTATTTGATTCTTTTCTATTAATGTTTGACTTCTTACATCTTTATTAATATATCTCTGTAAGATTCCTTGCATGAATTGTATTGTAAATAATTTGTAATTTCCTCTCTATCCTGATGTTCTCACCTAAAACCATTCTGGCTGGGGAACTGGTTAGTTCTTCAAGGTGACAGGGCCCAGCGGGGAGCAGAGTTTGACTGCAAGCTGAACAATCCAGGTCAGGACCTCCTCAGTCTGACCCAGGATCCCGAGCCAGGCACCGGGCGGCAGGCAACTGTCTGGGAAGCCCAGGGCCTGATGGGATTGATGGAGCAGTCAGTCCTGCACTGTCACTCCGCTGGGCCTTCATCCTGCCAACTCCAGGGAGGGCAGGCTCCTGTCTCCTGAGCACCCTGGTGTCATTCACACCTGGCCTAGCATGCATGCCGCCTGTCTCAGCACCTGTGAGTATGGAACAAGACCCATTTCCTTTTCCTGAGTCTCTCCTCTGTTCCCTTTTTCTTCTTTTGGTCCCCTCTAGTACTGGGGACCATCGCTTCTCGGCCTTTTGGCTAAGATCAAGGGTAGTATCTAGTACTGGGGATTGAATGCAGGGCCTTCCCACTAAGCTACATCCCAAACTTTTTTATTTATTTTGAGACAGGGTCTTGCTAAGTTGCTGGGGCTGGGCCCAAACTTGTGACCCTCCTGCCTCGGCCCTCCCAGAGTGCTGGGATCACAGGCATGACCACCACACCCGGCTTTCTCCGATCCTGCCTGACTGGCCCCATTAAACAACACAGAGCATACCTCTACCAAAGAGCCTTCATTAGAAGACAGGTTTTATACTCCATGTTAAACATAAAGTCACCTCACACCCTCTGAACTGACTTCCCTCCGTGGAGGGAACCAGGACAAGGCACACTAAGGGGACCCAGGGACATCTCGCCTGCCGCCCCTTCTCCTGCTGTGCCCTCCCACACACACACACAGGTTAGGACCTGTGGACTTGATTTCCCCAACCAGTGAACCGGGGAGACAGGGTCAGCATGAGCAACAGGCTTCTGCCTCTGGCCCCTGGAAGGACCCCATTCTGACATAGACACTGGCTCCAGGCAGCCTTTGCCCTCCACACCAGCTCCTGTGGATTGGAACGGAGATGCAACCAGGGCCCTGTGATGTCCCCAGGCAGGGGATCCCCGAGGAGGATCTGGTCTCTAGTCAGCAAAAGCAGGGGAAGCTCTCACAGGGGAACCCACGCGGGGTTGACGGAAGCCAACGGGAAGAAGGCAGAGAAGAACATGCCAGGCACAGCATCTGAACGGCATGTGCAAAGGGCCTGCGTCACAAGGGAGCCCGATAGGAGGAGACACAGGAGGGTCTGAAGCAGGACATCTTCATGCAGACCTCACGACGGCCACAGCACAGGTGAGGAGGACAAGTGGCAGTCCCAAAGGAGTGCCTCAGAGGCCTTGGGAAAGGGTAGGCGACCTCTTCTCTGAGCTGGGAATCACCAAGGAGAGGAGACCAGGCTGCTGGCTGGGGCAGGAGGAGTCTGCTTTTGGCCAGGTGGGGAGGCGGCGTCATGAGAGCACAGAGATTTGGTTCCTCCAGGGAGGTGGCTGTGCAGGCCGAGGGGGCAGACGAGCAGAGCAGGGGAGGAGACCCAGGCCCAAACTGTGAGCAACAGCAATGCTGAATGCTCAGAGAGGACAGCAAGGCTTGGAGGACACAGGAGGGACTGACATGTGGGTCACAATCGGCCTCAGGAGACAAGCAGAAGGAGCACACACGAGGCCCTGAGGGCTTAGCAGTGATCTCTACAGTAGCCCAAAGCGGGGCTCCATCCACACAGCCACCACCGTGAGGGGGAAATCAAACGTGGGCCATCCACACAAAGGGATCCTACCCAACAATAAAAAGGGATTGTGCTAAGGGGCAGGGATTTACCTCAGCAGTGCCACACCTGCCTCACAAGTGCAAGGTCCTGAGTTCGATCCCTGGTACCAGGAAAAATTTTTTAAAGGAATTGTGCTAAATGAAAGACACACACACCATGAAGCATGGCTCCATTTATATGTAGTTCCAGGAAAGGCAGACTTACAGAAGTAGAAAAGCAGATCAGTGGTTGCCTTGGATTAACTGCAAACGAGCAGGAAGGGACTTTGGGCGGTCAAACGTCCTGACTCCGGACTGTGGGGCTGGGGGTACAGCTCAGGGGTATCACGTCTGAGGCCCTGTGATTGATCTTCAGCACCACAAACAACAAAACTGGACTGGTGTGATGGCCGCACAACTCTGTATAGTTACTTTATTGTTGTTTTGGTTTTTTTGAGACAGGGTCTCACTATGTAGTTCAGCCTGGCCTTGAACTCACCTGATCCTCTTGCCTCAGCCTCCCCAGTGCTGGGATTACAGGTATCTGCCACCACACCCAGCTCGTAAAGTTACTTGAAAAGAAAATCAATGAACTATACTCATAGTAATATATTTTGTTATGTAGAACATACCTCAATAAAGCCGGCTTAAAAAAAAAAACTGTGGTGGAATATGTAAATAGTTCTTTCTCAAGCCAGTTCCTACCCAAAACCTCCCGTCTCCTAGGTACAAATACATCAAATCATCCTTGCTCACTCACAGTAAACCTCACACAAACCCCTGAGTATTGCTATTAACCCAAGTAAACACCTAAGGCTAAGGGGCGCTTCATGTTCTAAACTTCACATGGCTTGTCTCAAAACAGCCCCAAGAGGTAGATACATTACTGTTATTCCCACTTTGCAGATGAAAAACTAGACCCAGAGAAAGAAGAGCAGTTCTGTTCTCACAAGGCCACATAGCTGGTAAGTGGCGGAGCCTGGGCTTGAACCCGCCACCTGGAACCCAGAGTCCAGGTTCCTAACGACCAGCCCCTGGCGTTTCACAGAAGGCAACTCCATTCAACCAGAGGCAACGGATACGAAGTCATAAAATGGTTTCCAGCAACAAGGCCTTGTTTCCTAGCCTCCCACCTGAGTCTTCTGGACATCAAGATGATGTCCTCCTCGAGGAAGAAAAGAACTTCAGAGCTCCAGAAATTCTCCAACAAACAGGCTACAACCTCTAGCCCGCAAATGTCACTCTGCCCCCTGGGGCGTGTGGCACCTTTTTGCATTTTTTATTTTTTGGCTATTTACCAAAAGCCCCCAATCATCCTGCAGCTTTACTGCCCAGAACCATTAGGTGAAAATGGTAGTAGGGTTTATTTACATCGACCTCCTTTCACTGAGGATCTCTAGACCCTGCACAAATTATTTAACATTGCTGAATTTTAGTTTCCTTTTGAAATGGAGAAATTAACCCCGAAGGTTCAAATGACTTTTGCAGGGATCAACCTAGGGCGGCTCATCTCTGGGGCTCGGAGGAGAGCCTGACCCATCTGCCCTGGTCTCTTCCTCTAGCTCATCCCTCTCCCGCCCACCACAGCAGTCACACACAGCTCTGGAAGCCTTTCCATCTTAAGGGTCTCCACGCTGCCGGTGCTACTCTCCAAAATGTAGAAGACACAAGGACAAATACACAAATGCCTGGCACATGCTGGCTTGATGTGACTCTGAGTTCCTATCACTGTCTAGAAAATAAATCCGTTTCAACACCAGCAAACTTTAAAGGTGTGTTAGAGGTATGTTCTGCCTCCCATCCCAATCCGAAACTTCATTTTTTAAAAATAAATAATTATTAGCACTACTTCCTCTGGGCCTCTATATTAACAGAGTAGATTTCTGGGAGTGGCGTGGGGGTGCACACCTGTCATCCCAGCACTCGGGAAGCTGAGGCAGGAGGACCCTAAATTCACGTCCCGCCTTGGCAACTCAGCGAGACCCTGTCTCAAAATAAAAAATCAAAAGGGCTGAGGATGTAGCTCAATGAAAGGCCCTGGGTTCAATTCCCAGTACCGCAAATAAATAAAATCATCAGGGGAACTTAAAAAACACATAAAGTCGTCCTCAGTATCCAGGTGCCTGGTTCCAGGACCTCCTTGATAGCAGAATCTGAGGACATTTACGTCTTAACAGCATAGTAACCGCACAGGACCCTGGTCGCCCTCCCCACTTTATCCTCCCTGGACGTCTCGTAACACTTACTACGACCTGCACGCCTTGCACGGCGTCGGTACACTGTGTTGTGGGGAGCGACCGCAAGAAAAAACAGCTGCGCGGTCAGCACAGAAGCGGTTTTCCCCTGTGTTTTCCTCCGAAGTTGGCTGCATCCGTGGGCAGAGAAGGCTAAGCGCACATACACGCGGGTCCCACCCCAGATTCTCATTTCTAAGGTCCAGAGCGAGGCAGGGATGGGGCGAGCTCGTTCCCGGGTGATTCCGATGTACCTGTCCGGCAGGTCGTGTTCCAGCCGGATTCGCACACCATCACCCGCACGAATGCAACGAGCGGACCCAGACTCGGACCTCACCGCCCCACCCGAGTCCTACCCGCGGGCGGACCACGCACCGGCACTGTCCGGACACAGCCCCCGGGAGCCGTGGCCCCTGAGACTCAGCACGAGTCCGTCTCCCGGCACCCGAAACCACCCAGGAACAAAACGAAGGGGCACGCGCAGGAGGAGCGCGGGATTGCCGGGGCGTTCGGCCCGGAGAGCGGGATCTGGGTCAGGTCAGGTCAGGTCCCGCCCCCACCCCCGCCCGGCGCCGACCCGGCCTTCCACGGGCACCGCCCTCACCTGCGCGGCAGAGACAAGCACAGCTCCGGGCCCCGCCCGACGAGCCCTGATTGGCAGGTCCGGGCGAGCCCGGGCGTCCGCATTCTCACCCCCCCCCCGCGCCACCCTCACCCCAAGGAGGTGCGTTTCGAGCGCCGCCACAGCCTCCCGCGGCCGCCTCCCCCAGGGGTCCGTGAGGCGCAACGCGGCAGCCTCTCCCCAGGAGAGGGAGACCCACCCTCCGCGCCCAGGAAAGGCATGGCAGGTGGCCAGGCCTGCCCGCAGGGCCCCTTCCTCGAATCCGGGAGGGACGGGGTCGGTCACCACCCGCCTGCGGGAGCCCCTCCGCCGTCCTGCAGCGGCCCGCTGGGGTCCGGCCGGGCTTCCGGGGCCGGGACCGAGGGCCGGCGGGGGCCCCTCCCCCACTCGAGCGCGACTGCCCCGGCGGGTGACGACGACACGGGATCGCGGACAGCACCGCTGCCACAGGCTCCGCTGGCCCCCACGCCGCGCGGGCCGCGTCCCGGGCTGCTCCCGAGGATGGGCAGGGAGGGACCCAGGCCGGACCCGCGGGCCGAGCCCACCCCACCCCGGCCGCGCGGCCCGGCTGCTGCTCCGGCCCCGGCTCCGGGCGGCGGACAAAGGCGGGCGCGGCCGGGCCCACTCACCCGGCGCGCGGCCTGCTGTCCATGCGCTGCTTCTGGCGCACCGGCTGCAGCGGGATGTTGTCCGTCATGTCGCCGGCGCCGCCCGCCTTGGCCGCCGCACCCCCCGCGCCGCCGCCCGGCCCGGCCTCCGCACCGCCCCGGGGGAGGAGGCGGCGACAGCGGGCGGGCCGGGCCCGCAGCGAAGGGGCGAGGTCGCGAGCGCCGGGCCACGCGCGGAGCCGCCCGCGCGGCCCCACGGAGGGACACGGGCGCACCATGGACCCGAGCTCCGCGCCCGCTTGCTCCGCGCCGCGCCTGCCACGGGGGGCGGCCGGCCGGTGTCCTCACAGCCGCCGCCGCACTGTCCCCGGCCCGCGCCGCGCGCCCCCACGCGCGCCCGCCCGGCCACACGCCCACGCCCCGCCGTGCGCGCGCGCGCCCTGCCGCCGCCGCACCGCCAGCGCCCCGCAATCGCACGCGCGTGCACAGCCTCCCACCTTCGCCCTCGCGCGCGCGCGCGCACCTTTCCGCACACCCGTCACGCATTCATCCTCTTTCCCCGGTGCTCACATTCAACAAGCTCTACAAGCACGCGCACCGTGTCACGCTCATCCCCGCCAACATAGCCGCAGTCACACGCGCTCAACCTGCTCAGCTGCCCCCGCCCACGCCTTGGCGTCCCTCGCCCACACGCTGTGCACCTCACGCACGCGTGACCGCCGGACTCCCAGTCGCAGAGGCAGGCAGCTTAGCTCGCTCGGCTTTTCCGACTCACCCACTGTCTTGCACCATCCACACCTACCTCTGCTGGATTCCTGGAATTCACAATCACACCCCCTCCTCCTTCACTCGTGCACACATCCCTCACACTCGGAGCCCCCCCCATTTTTGTTTGTTTGGTTTTGGTTTTCGTTGTTCTTCGCTGTGTAGTCCAGGCTGGCCTTGAAACTCGCTATGTAGCTCAGGGTGGCCTCAAACTCAGGAGGACCCTTCTGCCTCGGCCTCCCGAGTGCCGGGAGTCCAGGCTCACACCACTCCCCCACCACCTTTCTGGCCCTGCACATCCGCCCCCCACACAGTCCCTAGTCATACAGTCACGTGCAGTCTGTCTGTGAGTCACAGACTCACACACCTGACACCTTCCCCATCTACACTCACGTTCTCCCAGCGTCTGGGACCCACGACCCTTCCAGAACCCTGACAGTTTTGAGCGGAAAGAAAAAAAGAGTGGGAAGGAAATTAAAGATCAATGTGTAATTAAGCCTCAAAATGTAACACCCCCAAAACTGCAACTAAAGCAACCCTCTAAGTAGCGGCACCTAGTGATATTTCATGTTGGGTGTGGGGTGCCTTTGAATATGTTTACCTAGGTATGGGGTGGAGCCTCCCAAACCCCTGTATTTAGAGCACCTGAGCAGAGGAAAGAAGAGTTTGGAGGATCTCAGCTAACAAGGGTGACATGTCTCAGAGAGGTTCCTCAAGAAAGAAAGCATGTTTGCTACAAGTTGCTACATTGTACCTTTGGAGAGGAAATACCATTCTTCCGCCAACAGGCCTGGTTTGCCCCGATTCTGTCTCCTCCTACATCGAGAATGATGGCCTCCTGTGGCAACTGAAACTTGGTTACCCTAACACTTCCAGGCACGAACTTCCTGATTCCCAATATCTTTCAGCTCCCTCTGGTCCTTGTGGAGCCATCTGTGGCCCCTCATGTCAGAGTGCGCCTTGTTTTCTACAGCGTGCAGTAACAAGAGTAGCTCATCCAGATACAGCGCTATAGTCTTAGCACTCAGGAGGCTGAAACCACAGGATCGCAACAAGTTTGAGACCAGCCTGAGCCTCAGTGAGTTCAAGGCCTTAACTACGTAGTGAGACCCTGTCTCAGGGAAAAAAAAAAAAAAAGTGTTTCCTTCTTCTGGGATCCTGGGTCACTTCCACCACCTCCCAGCCGTGGAACTCCAGGCAAGTTACAAACTCTGCAGGGCCTCAGTTTCCTCATTTGTAAAATGGGGCTACATTGTGAGTCCAAGGCCAATCTGAACTACACAGCAAGACCTCGTCTCAAAAAACCCCAACATCTTCCTATTTTATATTATTTATTATACATTTTGGTCCTCGTTTACTCTTGCAGGTTCTCACACCAGAGAAACTATTTGGTATTTACACATGTGTGTCCTATTTATTTCACTTAAATGTATGGCCTCAATGTGCATCCATTTAGCTATAAATCCCTCTAGTTTATCATTATTTATGGCTAAATAGTACTCCATTTTGTATTTTTTTAAAAAACATTTTCTTTATCCAATCTCCAGTTGATGGCATTTGGATTGTTTCCAAGATTTAGCTATTACAAAAATGGGAAGGAAAGGTTCAAAAGGGAAGGGAAAGTAGGGAGTGGGGAAAAGGAAAGAAGGGAAGGAAAAAATATGAGAAAAAGAAAAAACGGAAACAAAGTTTTTGTAAATAAGGAGGGTTGGAGGGGTGGAAGGGAAGGAAGGAGAATGAGGAAAAACAAGACTCAAGATGTATCATGTACAGGTACAAATTCCCAATGATGAATGGGATCATAATGTATACCTAAAATATACCAATAAACTTAATGGAAAAAAGTGATGTAAATACAAAAAAAACCCTGACATTTGGGGGAAAATCAACAGAAGATCTAATCATTTATTTCAGTCGGCTTCAGGTCCTGGAAATAACAGGGCAGAGACAATCCCCTATCCCTCCACAGGACATCTGTGTGAAGGCTGTAAAAGACCTTGAGAGATGAGTGGATGACTTCTCCAGCACACTGTTCAAGGTGACCTGTTCTTTCCTTAGCTTTGAGCTCTTTTGCAACTATATCAGTTATAGGAAATTGAGAGTAATGGAAAGAATTCTTGTTCATAGAAATGCAAATGAATTTTTCCTCTGTGATACAATTATTTACGCTGTAGATATTGACCCTGTTTTGTCGCTCCTTGTGAATTCAACATTCCTTAGTACCTGTGATTTTGCAGCTCTTTTGAATCAGTTGTAAATCCTTCATGTGATCATTTTATGTTGGTAAGAGTTATGATTTACCCTCTTTAAAATATTTCTACAGGGGAAACAGAAAACAAGTAAACATTTTAGGAGGAAAAAATGCCATGTGAGCCAGGTGTGGTGACATATGCTATAATCAAAGCAGTCTGGGAGGCTGAGACAGGAGATTTCAAATTTGAGCCCAGTCAGGGCAAAACAGCAACTTGACAAGACCCTGTCTCAAAAAATAAAAAGGGCTGGGGATGTAGCTCAGTGCAAAGGCCCTTGGTTCAGTTCCTGATACAGAAAAGAAAAAAAAAAAGCCACATGAATAATGAGACAAAGAGATGTTTGTTGTTCTGTTGTTAATCATCCTTACTTGATAAATTTAAAACACTGGCAACACTAAGTTTCTACCTATCCCCCTCTAGTTTTTTTTTTTAATTTTTATTTTCATTTATTTATTTTTTTGAGACAGTCTCACTATACAGTTGAGGCTGGCCTTCAAACTGCTATGTAGCCCATGTTGGCCTTGAACTTTTGCTCCTCCTGTCTCAGCCTCCTGAGTGTAGGATCACAGGTGTACATCACCATACCTGACTCCAGCTCTCTCCTATTTTTAAAAAACAACTGGGGGCTGGGACTTAGCTCAGTGGCCTGCAAGCACAAGGTCCTGAGTTCAATCCCTGGTACCGTAAAAAAAAAAAAAAATAGGGGGCTGACATGTAGCTCAGTGGAAGAGCACTTACCTAGCATGAGCGAGGCCCTCACTTCAATCCCTAGCACTACATGAAGAAAAAGAAGAAGAAAAGATATAAACAAGACTTCACTGGCCTGTAGAATTTCAAAGATTAATGACCTGACATTCTACTGGAGTTTCTTCTTCCTCTTCTATGGTCTTTGTAACGTCAGAAAATGAAGTGCAATTGTTAACAGTTGAGTAGGCCAAAAATAGTCCAGGTTCTTGTGTATGACAAAGAAAGAATTGCCAAGTGTGCACCTCATGGTATGTAGTAAGTAGCTACATTTATTGAAGATCATGAGAAGGTAGCAGGAACAGGGAGAAGAGAAAAAGAGGGTGAAGGGAAAAAGGGACTGTTAACTCAGGCTTCTGGTATTTATAGGGTCAGACACCACTGATCCAAGGTGCCTCCCACTGTTTCTCTCTGATGTCAGCACTTGACCTCCTAATTTAAGCCTCGGTAATCATTAGGGTGGTGTTTGGTTTATTTATGGTTGAATGAGAGAAGGGAAGTGGCTCACACAACTTCCCTGTTTTAGGATCATGGAAGCATGGATGATCTTTAGAATGGTGTGGCATTCCCAGTTACAAAGGGAAGGGAGTAACCCAGCCCCCTTCCTTCTAACTGAACTAGAATCAGGCTCTGAGGACAACTAGTCCAGGATGTTACCGGCTTTTTGGTCCCCAGGGGAATTCTTTCTAGGTTCTTGGTGTCCTGAACAAAGAATCGGACAGGACACATGGGGAAGGTGACAGAGATGTACAACTTATTGACAATGGAAAAGGAGTACGCTTTGCAGAGTGAGGGTAGGTGGGGGAATAGACTCATATTTTCCACAAGGATAAGGGGGCTTTTGGATTGGGAATTCCTAGCTTGGCTTCTCCCTTGTCCAAACAAGGCATTGGGATGGTTTTCCTATCAAAAACTCACTTGGGCCAGGGATTTAGCTCAGTGGTTCTGGCGCCTCCCTCGAAAGCACAAGGTCACAAGTTCGATCCCCGGTACCAAAAAACAAAACAAAACAACAACAACAACAAAAAACTCACTTGTCCTGGCACCAGATTTAAATTGTTCTACTTTCCTATTTATTGTCTTATGGAAGACTTGGTTTCACACCAGATATAAATGAGTAATTGAAAATGGCACTTTCCTGATTGGTCCCACGTACCATGATCCAGAACTGCAGAGTCATCCTGGATCCTGTGCTCTGTGAGTGTCCCTGGGTCTCATGACTCTGACAGATGATGTCCATTTGCTTGACTAGTTTTGGCCCAGCCCTAATCGCCTGTCTCATCCCCCCCGCCCCCAGACAGGATGCCCATAATTCTTTATGGAATGCCCAAAGAGTGGAGGGCTTTCTCTCCATATAGTTGTTTTCTGCTGAAAGGGGCCAGCCAACTCAGGATATTGGGGCTCAAAGGCTGGGCTGGAAAGCACCTCCGTGTCGAGAATTGTTGAGTTACCTGCTCAATGGGAGCAAGCTCAGTGAATGTCAGGGGACGCATGATCTGTAGCCTGGATCATCAACTGAAGGCAGATTTTAATGCCTTACATTAAGACATAGACAAATTTTACTATTAGCTTGCGGAGTTAGAAGCCAAATATCGGAAGGAACGGGTCAGATTATTTCCTGGTCAGTCTACAAAGACAGACTATGACAGATCTAGCAATTAGGCACATTATTTTTCCATGAGAAGTTTTCCAAGGAGTTTTATTTCTATGCTTCCTGTGGAGCAGTATATTAGATAAACTAACAGGACCCTGAAAGTCATAGCTTCACCCAGGTCATACACATTATGGATCCATTTAAAAGTGGGAGTCCCAATACAGGAGACCATTTAAGCCATGGTGGATCAGGGTCATTAGTGACTCCACTCTGCACCTGGAGCAATACTGGAGTCTTGGGTTTTGAAGAGGGGCATCAGATCTTCCAGAGGTTCACAGGAATAGTTTTCTTCTTTGGGGTGGTCCTTTCCCTCAGACAGTTCAGTTGGGGCTGGCTTTATCCTAGAAATGTGAATCCAACTATCTGCCACCTTTACTGCAGTGGGTGTGGCAAGGATCACTGAAAGGGGGCCCGGCCCTTCTATTTTGGTTTTAATATGTCTGTAGGAGTCCTTTCTTTCCAAGTTTTGTTTTGTTTTTGTTTTTGTTTGGTTTGGTTTGGTTTTTGGTACTGGGATCAAACTCAGGACCTTGTGCTTGCGAGACAGGTGGCAGAACCACTGAGCTAAATCCCCAGCCCTGTTTGTTTGGGGGGGGGGGCGTTGTTTTTTGATTTTTGTTTTGTTTTGTTTTTGGTGCCAGGGATTGAACTCAGGATCTCATGCTTGCCTGGCAGGCGTGGTGCCACTGAGCTAAATCCTTGGCCCTCTTTCCAAGTTTTAATGAACTCTTGGTCTCCAGGGCAGACACCAGGCAGTCTCCCTGGGCCAGGAGCTGGCAGGATTTTGTTTCCACATGATTGGATAGACTGTTGTACTTGATCCAGTTTAATAAAATACTGTAAGAATCTTATGGCCTCTGGGTCCACTCCCATATCCAAAGATAGAAAAGCCCTCCATATAGCATCTCATATGGACTCATATTTAGCCCACTTTTGGGGGTGTTTGGAATCTTCATGAGAGGGTTACTGTCAGTAATCAGAGCCAAGACTTAGAAGTCTCTTGGCAAAGTTTTGCCAGTTTGCTTTTGGGTCTGGCTGGCTTCTTAACCTTTCCAGAGGACTGAAGTCTCCATCCAGAATGGAGACGATGCTTTATTTCTAAAGCCTTTGCCACTGCCTGAGTGATTTGAGAGTTAAAGGAAGACCCATTATCACTCTGAAGGGATTGGGGTGGGGCCAACCAGGGAATGATTTCTTTGAGGAGCACCTTAACTACTTCCCTGGCCTTTTCTGAATGGGCAGGGAAGACCTCCATCCAATCTGTAAATGTGTCAATTAGGACCAATATCTGTTTAAATCCCCTATATGGTGGCATATGAGAAAAGTCCAATTGCCAGGCCTCTCCAGGGTATGTCCTGCACCTCTGTACCGGTTTTAACAAAGGAGGTAGTTTGGGCTTGCCAGGGTTATTGTAGCCATGGAATGGGCAAGCTTTGCTAACCTGTTGGGTGCTCACTGCTAGTCCTGGTCCTGTGAAAATTCAAGTGACCATTTCCCATGTAGCATCTCTTCCTATATGGAAAGAACATGAAGGTTTTTTATAGCTTTCCATTGTGTCCCTTAAGGAAGGACCAGTTTGTTTCCCAAATACCATCAAAACTTTTTAAATTTCTACTTGTCCTAAGGCCCAATTATCTTCCTGGGGGTATAGAGTGGTTTTAATGGTTCTTTGGTAACCAAGAATAAGGCTAGGATCTTCAGGGACTGTAAGGCTGTCCCTTTGCATGTCTATCTGCCTTTTCATTTTCCAAGGAGACTTTACACATGTTCCTTTGCTGTCCCTTACAATGAATGACAGCAATATGCCTCCAGGAGTTGTATAATTCTTGCTTGTGTTTTATAGATGATTGTTAACAAGCCCTTTTCTTTCCAGATTGATGCATGAAAATGTAGCAACAGAAAAGCATATTTGGAGTTTGTTTAAATATTTAATGTTTTCCCTTTTCCTAATTCTGATGCCTGAGTAAAGGCTATGAGCTCTGCTTTTTGAGTGGAGGTCTCTATGGGGAGGGGTTTGGCCTCAATGACCTGTTGTGAACTGACAGCTGCATAATCTGCATTTCAGTGTCCTTCTTGGGCAAAGGTATTTCCATCAGATGAATCACACTTCCTCAGGGTGTTGGAGGGGCAGGTCATTGATGTCCTGCCTAACTGGGAAATGACCTGTTCACAAGAGTGGCTAATCTATAAGCTTGGAGGGATCAGTGGGGCAGGATTAAGAGTAGTGCAAGTCTTTATGCAAGTCTTCTACAAATGTATAGAAGCATGACCTGGTACTCGGTAAGTCATTCCCCTGTCAATCATAAGTAACCTTTTGTCTCAAGAATAGCCCTGACTTGGCCAGGAATTTAGCTCAGTGGTTCTGGCGCCTGCCTCACAAGCCCAAGGTCCCGAGTTCGATCCCCAGTACAAAAAAAAAAAATGTGGAAAAGAAAAGAACAGCCCTGACCTGATGAAGAGCCAGGACTTCTCATTTTTGTCATAAATTTAGTTCTGTGGCTTCTTCTGTTAGCATAGCTGTAGCTGTTACTACCCTCAGGCAGGCTGGCCACCCAGCAGCCACTTAATCTAACATTTTTGAAAAGTATGCCACTAGACAGGTTCCCATCCCAACTTTTGAGTCAAAACACCCATAGCAATTCTTCTCTTTTCTGATATGTAGAGGAAGAAGAGTTTTCTTAAGTCAGGTATTCCTAGTGCCAGAGTCTGAGTGGCATGTTGGATTTCTTATAAGGCAGTCAGTCAGTCATTTTTGTCCATTTTAGGGTTTCAGACTTAGGACCTTTGATGGCCTCATATAAAGCCTTTGTCAGTACAGAATTAGGTATCCAGATTCAAGAGAAGCCACCCATTCCCAAGAAGGGATGGAGCTGTTTGGTAGCAGGGGACCTGACATCACAGATAGCCTAGATCTGGTTGTCATTCCCTGGGTGTAAGAATGTATCCCAAGTACTGGACTGTCTGAAGGGATATCTTAGCCTTTTACTTTGAAATTTTACATCCTTTTTTAGCTAGAAAATTGAGAGTCTGGATAGTATTATGGTTGGATAGTTCCCAACTTGGGTTACAGATTGGAATATCACCTACATACTGTAGGATGGTCCCCTGTTTGTGCTCTAGGTTACTTAAGTCCTTTCCCAGTGCCCAATCAAAAAGGTGGGGGCTATCTCTAAAACCCTGTGGGAAAACTGCTCAAGTATACTGTTATATTTCCTTTAAGATGGGATCTTCTCATTCAGAGGCAAACAGAAACTGGGGATCTAGATGAAGAGGAATAGAAAAGAAAGCATCTTTGAGGTCCAAGATGGAGAACCAATTTATGTCTCCTGGAATTTATGATAGGGTTGTACATGGACCTGCCACTAGAGGGTGGATTGGGATTACAGCTTCATTAATGAGACAGGGGTCTTGTAACATCTGATAGTCTTCTGAAGGGTTGATTACAGGCAGAATGGGAGTTGGGGGGGGTGGTTTTTGTTTTTAATTTTTTGAGACAGGGTCTTGCCATGTAGTTCAGGCTGGACTTGAACTCACTATGTAGCCCAGGCTAGCCTCAAACTCATGGCAATCCTCCTGCCTCAGCTTCCCAAGTGCTGGGATTAGATGTGTGCCATCATACCCAGCTCCAGATTGAGAGTATTGCAAGGGGACTGGCAAGGCTGCAGAAGACCATGTTTGAAAAAACTGTCTATCAGAGGATGGAAGCATGTATGGGCTTCTTCTTTGATTGAATATTGTTTTTGGTTGGGAAATTGGCTTGGATTTTTCAGTTTTATAACTACTGGTATTGCTGAATTTGCCCTCCCATGGATTCCATCATACAAGCAGCAAGATCCACCTACTGATTAATTACGTCAGGGAGGCCTAGTGTAGTCTAAACAAGTAAAATCTGCTTTGGCCTTTGCCAGAATTGGACAACTAACCCCAGTTTTACTAGTAAAGCTCTTCCTAGCAAGGGAGTAGGACAACATGGGACAATTAAAAACTCATGGTTGAACATCTGGCTTTCAAACTGACATGTCAAAGCAGGAGTAAAGAAGCTCTGACTAGGGCTCCCCTCAACCCCAATTATGGCTGTAGGCCTAGAGGAAGGTTTTCCAGAGAAGGAAGTTAAAACAGAGTAGGCCACCTTTGTATTCAAAGGGAACTGAATTTGCCTACCCACACAGTCCAGAGTCACCCAGGTTCCCTCATAGGGATGGAAATGTCCGTGCCAATGTCCATGGCACTGCAGTTTTCCCTGGGTTCCTTTAATCCTTTTGATCAGAGTGGGAGGGGAGGGTTTCAGTTGGCCTAGCCCCTCTCTTGGAGTAGGGACGGACAGTCAGTCCTCCAGTGGCATGAATCAGACACATCGGCTGCCTGACACATGGAGCAGGGTCCAGGCAGTGGCTTGGTTGCCCAGAGTCCAGTTTCCTTGCATTTAGAACAGGAACTCTTTCCTTAATCGGTTCTGGGTTTTCCCTTGGATGACTTGGGTGTGCTTAAAGCACTGCCCATTGCAATAACTGGCCTGCCTTTTTTCTGGTTTATTCTCCTTTTCAGCCTTCTCTAGATCCCAACTGTTGAACACAGAAAAGACTGTGTTCCACAACTGGGTCATAGGGATCTGAGGGCCCATCTGAAGATTCTGTAATTTGTGCCGAAACTCTGGGGCTGATTGACCCATTAGTGCCTGTCCTTCCTAGGAAAATGGATCTAAGTTTGTACAGTTATGGAAAGGTTCTACTAATTGGCTATGAAAGACAGCTGGATTTTCTTCTTTGCCTGGTGCAACCTCTCAGCTTTCTGTAATTAACACGTTATTTCTGTTTTGTTTGGGTTTGGTTTGGTTTTCTGAGACATGGTCTCACTATGTAGCCCAGGCTGGCCTTGAACTCACAGCAATCCTCCTGCCTCAGCCTCTGAGTGTTGAGATTACACCATGCCCAGCCCAGTCAACAGATTTTAAAATGCATCTTTTTATTGCTATTACAAGAGCAATCATCATTTTAGACCTTGTGCCTAGTCCTTCCTTGGTATTACAGTCCCAGTTTGGTTCTGTTGGAGGGGCAATAACCTCTCCAGGGCCATTCCCTTCTCTCTCTGCAGCGTACTGTTTATCTGCACATCTCCTACCCTCATCTAGGATTCTGTGTTTCTCATCTAGGGTAAAGGAATGGGTCAAGACAAACTGGACATCTTGCCATGACGGGCCAAAAGCAGAGGTCAAAGTTGGAGACCTATCTGCAAACCTACCAGGATATTCTGAAAACTGGCCAAAATGTTCTCTGAATTGCTGGCTCTCTGCCACAGAAAAAGAAACCTGGACTCGAGTGGTGCCCTCTACTCCTGGGCCACTCTTAGGGGCAGGAAGAACTGAGAGACAGAAGAGTGAGGACTCCACTCTGAGTGTCCTGTGGGGTAAGAGCTGTCTGGGGAGTGTGAGGAGGGACTGGGGAGCACTGGGTCTCTCTGGGAATTAGCCACTGATGGGGTTTCTGAGTTACTTGTGGTTTCTCTTCTTATACAGGTGGGGGAGACCTACATTCCCCTGAAGGACAGGTAGGGGTCTGAGGATGGGTTCATCAGTGACACCCATCTCCTCTTCAGGAGCCCTTTAAGTACCATGTCTCCTTTTGTTTTTTGAGACAGGGTCTCAATATGAAGTCCAGGCTGGTGATCCTCCTGCCTCAGTGTCCTGAATGCTGGGATTGCAGGCGTGCACCATCATGCCCGGTGGTACCATGTCTCTTGGGTCTTAGAGGGATGGTTTCTGATAAAGAGCCATACAAGCCTGAACATAAGGGATTTCAAACCACTTTCTTTGCCTTGCAGGAAGGATCTAACTGAAGATTAGTATGGTAAAGTAATCTGCCATTCTGTACCCATCTCTCACCATTTCCTAGTTCATACTGGGTCCAAAGAGTATTGCAATAGAAGATAAGGTGTTTGGTTTTGTTTTTTCTCAGATTGTTTCGTTTTAAGGATACAGCCCAATGGTGAGGATGATGTCAGCAGGATCTGCAGGTGTTTCCCTTGGTGCTTCCTGGGCCCTATAGAGAGACCTGTTGAGTTCTGGAGTGTCCCCATGAAACTCAAATTGCACACCAGACATCTCTGGTGCATTGACTGGCCCCAACGCCTTTCCCTCTTAGTCCTCTCTGTAGCCTGTGGCCCACTATGACTCCTTAACAACCAGGGCTCCATCAAACTACTTGAGAAACCTCTTGGGCTGGGGATTTAGCTCAGTGGCACTACACCTGCCTTGCAAGCATAAGATCCTGAGTTTGATCCCTAGTTAGTACTGGAAAAAAACCCACAAAAACAAACAAACAAAAAAAACCAGTATCTCTCCCATTTATCCCGATGATAAAATACTTTGGTAATTTTTTTTTAACGGTGACAAAGTTTATTTGAAAAAGTAAAAATGAAGAGTGAGGGAGAAACGCTCTACAGAGTAAGCCTGGACGGAGTAAAAAAGGAAAAGCAAGATAAGTACGTCCTGGAGGACACCGGGTGGGCTACTGAAAGGAAAGCCATAATAGGCTGGTGATTATTTTTAAAGGCAGTAGAGATAATAGCCTATTTTTCAGCTTCTAAGAAAAAAGCCTTGGAAAGTTCCAAGTACAAAGGTCAGATGTGTCATCTATTGATGAAACTATTCCAGCTCTATTTCTGCATACCCACAGCTAGTTGGGTTGACCTTCATTGTCTGTTCCCTTTGTTCAGCTCTGGCCCTCACGCACATGTTTCTAAATTACCTGAATTTCTGTTAGAAGAAACAGGGAGGGGATCTACCCAGATTTAGAAGGGAAGAGGCAAGGAGCCCTGTGTGTTCCCTGATAGTGGAGACCATAGCTCTCATCTCCAAGGCTGAGTTGTCCTGGTGTCCACGAGGACAGCTGGGAAACATGGCAGAAAGGTGAACTGAAACGGCTCCCTGAGGTTTCAGGAAATGGGGCCCTGAAGCAAGGGACTAAGGACAGCTGGCGATCAAAGTCCATCTAGGGCAAAGCACAAATGATCGTGGTGAGCACAAAAAGGGGCCAGCTGGGGTAAGTGGCTGCTCAAGCAGGAGACCGTGTTACTGATTGTTATCCCCGCAAAAGAATGAGAAAGCTGAATAAAGTATGGGAAGAACAGAAGTATGGAAGAGACATATTAAGCCTTAGGTTCCACACACATGGAACCTGCATGATCCACAGGTTTTTTTGCACACAGCAGCGCCTCAAAGGGTCCATTCTGTGATTGGGTTAGCCCTGGCAGCTCTTGCTGTCCAACTCATGCCCACCGTGAGTCACCATACAACAAAAGGGAAAGAGGAGAGGGGAAAACAAATCGAAAAAACACCTTTCCCCAAAGGGTCTTACCTCCTGGCTGGCTCGCCAAGAACATGCTACCAGATGATGGGTCCTGGACAATTGTTTGTTTGTTTTTGTTTGTTTTTTTGTACCAGGGGTCAAACTAGGTCCTTGCACTTTCGAGGCAGGCAGCGGAACCACTGAGCTAAATCCCCGGCCTCCTGGGGAATTCTTTCCAGGTTCTTGGTATCCTGAACAAAGAATTGGACAAGACCCACAATGTAGTGGGGATGTACTGAAGGTGGAAGAGTGAGAGCAGGCCAGTGAAGAGACTTACACGGCCATGAGGGGAAGGAAAAGGGGCCTTTTGTATCTGGACTATTTGGATTGGCTTCCCCCTCATGCAAGTAAGGCATTGGGTCAGGCTGTCCTATCAAAAACTCACTTGTTCTGGCATGAGATGAAAACTTGCTTTAATTACATGTAAATGAAGAATTGAAAAATAGCACTTCTCTTTTTTTTTTTTTTTTGGTACCAGGGATCGAACTCCAGACCTTGCACTTGTGAGGCAGGCAGCGGAACCACTGAGCTAAATTCCCAGCCCAAAAATAGCACTTTTCTGATTGGTTCCATAAATGGTTCTCAGGAACTCTCATCACCCTGGAGCCAGGGTTCTGTGCATGTGTCCTAGGATTCATGACTTTGGCAGATTTCACCCAGTTGTTTGCTTTGCCCCAGCCCTGATTTCCTACCTCAGGACATTTAGGGAAATCAGTAAAAATGATTTCCCTTACCAGGATGGCCTCAAAGCTGCGAGTGTTCAGCAAGCAAGAAAACTTAAACAAGGAGAGGGAAAGCTAAAGCCAACCCCAGTCGTACCTACAGGATTTACCAGATGATATGATCATAGTTTCACTGCTTTTTAAAAAGAATTTTAAGGACTGGTAGTTTTCCCACTAGAATAAAATACAGTGGTACCTTGAACTTAATTTATTTTACCATTTGGGGGAAGATGGTTGTGCTTCTGTTTGTTTGGGGAAGATAGCTGTGGTCCTGTTTGTCACCCAATGCAGTTTGTTAACGGAAGCAAAATTTTGCCAAACACTTTTGTTTGCAAACAGAGCCATTCATGAACCGAGGCATTACTGTACATACCTCAGTCTTCAGAACACCAGACTCCTTTTGTCTTTGCTTCACATAAAAGGTTACCTATCTTCAAAAGGTTGGAGAGTGGAAATGATAGGGCAAGGGAGAAAAGCTATTCTGGATGTTCACTTTTCTCTTAGAAAGTCACTATCACGTGTATTTTACATTTTAAAGTGAGAGTTTGGTGAGATTTGTTTTTTGCAGGGCTGGGGATGGAACCCAGGGCCCTACACATGCTGGGCAAGTGCTCCACCACTTAGCTCCACCTGATGTTTCTTTCTGAACACATTTGCAAGGTTTTACCTTAAAACCCAATTGTGAAGTTCTCTTTCACATGACAGTTAAATTTACTTCCTTGTATTACCTTGGCCCCAGTGGAACTAATGCTTGGTTTTTATTTTGATACTTAGAGGTTGCAATTTCTCCTCCTCCTTCCTGTTTTTTGGTAGTACTGGGGATTGAACCCAGGGCCTCACACTGAGCTACATCCTTAGCCCTTTTTATTTTGAGACAAGGTCTCACTAACTCACCACCTTGCCCAGGCTGGGCTCAAACTTGTCATCCTCCTGCCTCAGCCTCCCAGTGTGCTGGGGTTACAGGTGTGCATCACCACACCTGGCTACTGATTTCTTTTTTACCCACATTAGGTGCTTAGATAGCTCCAAAGGTAAATCCATTTTTTCTTTAACAAAAATTGGCACTCCTTCTTTTATGTGCTTACCCATGTTTGGAAAGAGAAAACAACTAGGGTAATTGAGGGAATCTAGGTTATTTAGGAAGCCATTGTTTTCCCACTGAAAAAAATCCCACCCTTTAAGTGAATGCACTATGCACACAGAATCCATCAAATAAATGAAGGACACCAGAGGTGTGGTTGGCTGTCATGTGTAGATGTGGGCACAATACAAGATCGTAAAACATTCACTCCATGGACTCTCAATGGGCCTCCCCCATACCCAAAAAAGGGCGTGGGGCCAGCAGGCTTCGGCTACCTTGCACACCCACTTGAGCCTCAATGTCTGGGGGTGTCTGGTGGTAGTGGACAGGGGAATGGGGTACGAAGTGAGAATGAACAGAACATGGTAGCTCTGGCTAAACCAGTCAGTAAGTTATTTTATGACCTACAGAGAGCTCACCTTAAAGGTCGGCCCTTTTTCTTTTCTGCACTTTGCGTTTTTAAAGCAAACAAGAAACGGTGAAAACATACACTTGCATGGATACACTCTTGTTTACGAGCTGCACCATTTCACATCACCTTTGAGGTGAACGGTGTTGCCCACAGCTGGCTGCCTGATGACCCAGTGACCTTCATCTTCAGCCTCCACAGGTTATACCAGCAGAGTCCATGAGAGTCTAAGCAGGATAGTTCAGATTCCCTGCCAACAGAACAGTACCAGCTGCCAGACTGAATGATGCCCTTGTTCCAAATTAAGGATTCTCATGTCTGATCTAATCTCACCATAGCTCTATGAATCAGATTTGCACCCACTTTTCAGATGAGGTAACTGACAAGGCGCAAGCTCTTCTGCCTAGAGCACCCAGCAAAGTGCTGAGCTGGGACTTGTACTCCAGATGAAGCTGCATCTCTTTGCGAACCTATCTTTCCCTCCACTGTTTTGAAATGGACCTTTATCATCTAACTTGAGTTTTCTCTTCTGGACTTGTGTGTGGTGACAATTTGTGCTCAGAGGACCTGGGTTGTAGACACTGGGTTACAGGCCTCGGAATAATGGAGAACTTCCTGTGACACAGCACCTGCCTTGCTGCTGTCTGTGCTTTAGCTGAACTGTCACTGGGTTCAGCCTGGTACAGGTCAGACCCACAAACAGGTCACCTTACACATCCCAGTGGTGTCCTACATCATGCACAGCAGCTCTGAAAATCCTGATTCAAGACGGGGAAAAAGTGGGGTCGGGGATTTAGCTCAGTGGTTTTGCTGCCTGCTGCGCAAGCGCAAGGACCTGAGTTCGATTCCTGGTATCAAAAAAACATGGGGGAAAAAGCGAAAGTTTAAGTGAAAGGGTCTCACTATGTAGCCCAGGCTGGTCTTGAACTCAGGGCAGTTCTCCTCTCAGCCTCCTGAGTGCTGGGATTACAGGCGTGGACCACCACAATGGGTGAAGAATTCGTTCTTACCAGCCAATGTGAAAGGTAAAAATCAGAGTGACTAAGGATACTACTTTTGTGGAATGCCTTCAGTCACCCATTAAGTACCAAAAGCACGGCTCTGGATATAGGGCCTATACAAGACACAAGACAGGGTAGCTTCTCATGAACATGCTGCACAGTAGCTATAATTGTTTGCTTGCTTTGTGTGTATGGGGGAAGGGGGTTTCCAATGCAAGGGGTGAAGCCAGGGCCTTGTGCATGCCAGGCGAATGCTCTTACCACTGAGCCGAATCCCTGCCTGTTGCCGTATATTTTACCTGCAAAGACAACTAAGGCAGGTGAACTCTCACAGGGTCTGATGGCTTCTGCTTCTCCCCACTGATCTGTGAAGATGCAGCAGCAAAATGTAGGCACAAGGGTCATTCACCAGAAAGAACTGACCTGCTCTTACCCACCTGGGTACCTCTGCCCAGTCACCACTTTCTCTGTGTGCTGATGAAGTCTTCCTATGGTAAGAACACTCTGCTGCATCCCTGTAACCTCAGCACTCTGGAAGGTAGCAAGAGGATCTCAAATCTGACCCCAGCTTGGACAACCTAGTGACTTAGATCCTATATCAAAATTAAGAAGGCTCTGGGGTTTGATTCCCAGTACTGCCCCAAAACAAGAGCAAAAACTTAACCCGAGGCATGATGGCACGTGCCTGTGATCCCAGTTACTCAGAGGCCAAGGCAGGAGGGTGTCAAACATCCAAGGGCAGCCTGAGCGATTTCACAAACCTCCTGGGGGACGTAGCTCAGCTTTACAGCACTTGCTTTCCAGGTGCAAAACCTTTGATTCAATCCCAAACACCACACACACACATAAACATTTAACACAATAAAAGTATCAGCTATTCCTTTTTAAAAATATTTTTTCCCTGTCTTGGGGATTGAACCCAGGACCTTGGCAATGTGCTACATCCTGAGCCCTTTGTACTGCGTCAGGTTCTCACCCAATTGCCCAGGGTGTGCTTGAATTTGTAATCCTCCTGCCTCAGCCTCTCAGAACATTAAAATTACAAAGCATGCACCACATGCCAGGCCCAGCAATTCCCTACACAGCCCAAGACGGTGAGATGTCAACATTTCTTCTCTACCCAGTGACATGTACAGATTAGGGTGGGCTGAGGCATGGAGTAATCCACAGCATGAGAAGCCCTCTCTAACCACAAGCAAAAGTCCTCAGAGCCACCTATGGGGGCACACTCCTGTAATCCCCACACCCAGGAGGCTGAGGCAGGAGAATTACAAATTTGAGGACAGCACGGCCTACACAGCAAGACCTGTCTCAAAAAAACAAAAAAAAAAACATTCTCTATGAGACCATTTTAACAAAAGCAAAGATTCTCAGGTTCAAGATGAAAGTACCTGAAAAATATACATGCACGCTTGGTGGGGGAAAAACATTCAAAATTTATTTTCCAACAGACGGACAGCATCAGCAGGTACAACTACAGGGGTCCTCCATAGATCATACATTCACAAGGCATTCTGAGCTCGACAGTGAGAAAGCCACTGGGGTGTTCTCATAACAGTATGCACTTCACAGTGTAAACAGGTACTATTATTGTGTTCTCTTACAATTCCAGAAGGAAAGGCACAACTTGGCAAAAACACTTTTTTGGATCCTAAAGTCAGGTGCAATAACTAAGTGACGGAACTTGGCGTAACAGTCTCGATCCACATTGCAACCAGGGGCTTCAGCAGTGGGAAAGACTTCTCTACCAGCAGCCGGGTCTTTTTTCTCCTTCCTCATTAAACTGCTAGAGCAATGTTTCACCATCTGCTCAATATTATTACATGTACAAAGGGGATTAAAAAAAGGAATCAAAGACATCTTGAACATCCAGCTGTTCCCACAGTATATCAACTCTTAGGTTTAAGATGGAGCCTGGAATACTTCAGCGGTCATCAAATAGGAAAATAGAGACTATGGCTACAAAAATAAAAAATAAATGAGGTAGATAAATTAAAGCTTTCACACCTAGGACTTGCCTGTTCCAGCTTCATAGCCTTCATGTGATACACCCAAGCAGGGGGAAAAAAAAATCTTCATTATTACTTGGCTTAAGTTGCACCATTTAAAAACAAAAACAAACATGTGAACTTGTGATACAAAATTTCAATCTTCCATGAGTTTCAAGAATGAAAACGCAGTTCTTCAAAACAGCCGGCACTGGTGAACCCCAAGTCAGCTGAGAATTCTGGCTCAGGCGCCCACCTCTCCTGGTGCCGGAAGACGAAGGCATCTGTGAAGTGGGGGCGAAGTGGGCACTCTGGGGCTCCAGGTGAACTGTATTTAAATAAGCAGCAACACGGACACTGGCTCCCTACAGACTACAGTAAGTCCACATGAGGGCATCTACCTAAGGTCCTAAGGTTGAAGGAATTTTGTTAATTCTGCAACCTTGTTGTTTTCTTTAAGTACATTCAACAAACAAAAACGAAACAAAAGATGGTAAAGGGTTGGGGGGAGCCACATCGAACTGGCCCCTAAATAGATGGCAAACCTTTGTCCATTACCCGCATAGAGTCAGCATGGAAGTGTACCGTACCTCACCCCCACAATTAGGCTAAGTCGTTGTCTTTTCCACTGTGGGGCAGTAAGTTCCAACTGGCACACTTCGACACAGGTGACAATCTTTGGAAAGAGTCACTCTAGGTTGTACAAAGCTTTTACGTATATAGTTTGTTGCAAGTAATAAAGCTACTTTGCAAGACCCGCTTCTTTCCAAAATTAAAAAAAAAAAATCTAGTCTGTTTTGGTATGAATTTTCTGGGGTTTTTTGTTTTGTTTTTCTTTTTTTCTTTTTTCTTTTGCTTTGCAAAGCAGCACAGCAACAATTGTGATTGTAGGATTACCCCAGGTTGGGTCACAACTGTAAACATCATTTGCATATCAGTAAGAAAAAAAGCAAACAGGAGATCGCCTGCATTCTCTTTCCACCAGACTTCTCTTTGAGTTTAGCTGACTGCGATCTTGTTTTCTTCCAGGAAGTGAGGGAATTGGTGTTTGGCAACACTGTCAGTAACACCTGGCTTTTCTGCCTCTGCGCTGACCCCAGACTGGGAGCCGTCCATCTTGGAGGCGGTGGCGTTACTCACGACCGAGCTGGCCCCCAGGGACACGGGCAGGGTAGGGATCCCGCTGCCCTGGATCACCGAGATCTCATTGGTCTTCATGGCCAGGCCTCCGTTGAGCATGCTGGTGTACTGGCTCCACACCACCGGGTCCACGCTTACTGAGGGCGACAGGATCTCCTTGGGAAACATTTCCGGCACTCGCTTTCCATCCGTACCCAGCAGAGCCATGGTGTTCTCGATGGCCAGCTTCCGCCCACGGCGAGCAGAGTTGTTGTTGGCCCCGTGGGTCATGTAGTGGACCTGGCAGGACAGGACAGGGAGATTCGGATCAGGTGGAGATTCAACTGATTATCGGCAAGCACAAATCTGCAGAGCAGTGTGGGCCCATCCAAACAGGGTCTTAGCATACTTTTGTATTTAGAAATTAGATTATGTAAAAAAAAAAAATTCAGATTATCTGGTCTTGTCTCGTGGAGGGGAAGAAAAATACCGCAGAACCTGGCAATATGTGTACATTTATGTGAACACCTGCTACTTGCTGGGAATGTTCCAAATATCACCGTTAATATTTACAGGTATACAAACGTCTCCAGGTAATGAAAAAGTGCAGAGCTTAACACACGCTTAAGTTTAAGGACAAGGAGGACTCTGAACAAGACAAAGATCGTATCACTCTCCAACTCCAGAGTGTGCTACTCAACTACCACGCTTACAAAATGAGAAACTAGGTGAAATATACCCCAAAATCTCTACTCTCCTTGGCGCGTGTGAATCTACAATTACTTGGATAAAAAAATTCACTTGGAAGTCATTTTTTAAAACACAACCTTCAATGCTAACACAGCTAATTACGTAGCATGCACCAGGCCCCGGGTGCTGTCTCCAGCACTGCAAAATGTAAAACTAAAAAGCAAATAAGTCTAGCCATCATCACTCAGAGAAAAGTAAACGTTGCTAGGAATGCCTCATAGTGGGAAGTGGATACAATCTAATTTAGACTGATTAATCTCTTCTGATGAAGAGATCCTGCTAACCCATTGCTCCTTCAACCTGGCTGCATTGCTCAGTTATCCTTTCAGCTTCCTTGTGCTAGGTACCAGGTTGAGTCAGGCGCTTTCATTTCACCTTTACTGTCATCCTCAGAGGTTTCCCAGTGATCCCAACAGCCTCAGCAGGTGACTCACTGAATCCCTGAGCAGCTGCTAAAGTGTAACTTGAAAGGCCACAGCCAGGAGCACTTGATACAGTGTACTCAAATCTCCAGTCTCATCATCCTTATACCCAGCAGAAGGGAGACCAAGGCCCAAAGAGTCAGCTGCCCAAGGCCTCTTGTGTCCAATAAAACCAGCAAAAGACACTATCCCCAAGTCTGCAACTTGGCTCAACTTAGAGCTATAATAGCACTTACTTGCACAAATAAGGCCCCGTGTTCAATCCACAGTACCACAAAACCCCAAACAAGTCTGCACAGTAGACCACAGGCAGGGCTAAGTGGAAACCTGAGCCCCTTCTTTGCAACTGCTTTGCACAAGCTGCTTTTAACCCTTCCATGGGCAACTCCTCCGAAGAAATCCACTCACCTTCCCAGCAATGACAACATGGACAATAACCCGGAGGCTACTCTCTATTTTAAACCACAGTGGTTGAACCCTGCAGGTCTGGTGGCAGACATAGGAAAAGCACCAGGAGTTTGACACCTTAGATAGTGAGAGCTTGTCTCAAAGAAAACAACCTCTAGTGCTACTGTACATGTTTATATTATACACACATTTAACTCATGGCATTTATTTCAACTAAGCAGTCCAGGGAACAAAAATACAGAGCAGGGGCTGGGGATTTAGCTCAGTTGAGCTGCCGCCTGCCTTGCAAGCTCAAGGTCCCAAGTTCAATCCCCTGTACCAAAAAACAAAACAAGGGGCCGGGGATTTAGCTCAGTGGTTTAGCTACCTGCTGCACAAGGGCAAGGACCTGAGTTCAATCCTCGATACCAAAACCCGCCCCCCCCCAAAAAAAACCAAAAACCAGAGCAGACTGCTCATGAAGTCTGCAAGGCGACACAAGTCCATACATGATCAACACTACCTTACAATTTACAGCAAATGTCATCTGTGTTTCCAGATCTTATTTCATGCATCTATTCTGTTTTGGCATTTTATTGTTGCCGTCTTTCTGCATGGCACCAGGAACTGAACTCAGAGCTTTGCACATGGTAAGCAGGCACTCTACCATAGAGCTACATCCCAGGCCTCACTTAACTATGGTTCAAAGAAATCAGGGTCTGAGAAAAAAGCACAAAGCAAACCACATCCTGCTTCAGGGTGGCACCACTTGGCAAATGCATCAATAGTTTTTTTTGTACCAGGGATCGAACTTGGGACCCTGTGCTTGCAAGGCAGGCTCACAGTGCCAGAGCTAAATCCTCGGCCCATGCATCATTACTTTATGTGCCATCAAGGCTAGGAAAAGCCATTACAAATTATGCATACAATGCTCTGCTATCCCGCAAAATTCAAGAACATCCCACTTTAAGATATTGCAGTGTGAGAAAATATACTTCTTTAAAAAATTTTTGAGGGGGCTGGGGATTTAGCTCAGTGGTTCTGTTGCCTGCCTCACAAGCACAAGTTCCCGAGTTCGATCCCCAGCACCAAAAAAAAAAAAAAAATTTTGAGGGCCAGGGATTTAGCTCAGTAATGCTACCGCCTGTCTCGCAAGGTCCCGAGTTCGATCCCTGGTACCCCCCCCCAAAAAAAGCCAGCTGTGAAATGCAATTATATATCCCATTTGGTCTTCTTTCCTTCCTCCCCTCCCCTCTTGAGTCCTGGGAATCAAACCCACGGCCTCACACATGCCAAGCCAAGTGCTCTACCACCAACTGAGCTACCCCAGCCCATCTAGTCCTCAGTGGCAAATCACGGAGCGCAGCAACACAGATGCTGCTCAAACCCCGGCCAACCCTCCCAAGAGTGTGGCGAACCCACCTTCAGATTGCCTTTGGTGGTGAACGCTCGCCCGCACACGTTGCACACGAAAGGCTTCTCTCCAGTGTGTGTCCGCTCATGGATCTGCAGGGCGCTAGCTGAGGAGAAGTTCTTCCCGCAGCGCGTGCAGGCGTGCTGCTTGGCTTGACGGCGGGGCTGGGCAGCCAACAGCGGAGTCATGCCTGGGGACATGGTGGAGGGGCCTACAAAGGTCCCGGGAACTTCAACTTTGACATAGGTGGGCTGTGCTCGGATAAACGTCGATGGCAGGCTGCTACGACCTGGTACGTGGAAGGGGAGAGAAATCCACACCTTTATCATCGACACCCTTTCATTCTTCAGAACAAAAGAAACCTGTCAAAACAACTGCCCAATAAGCAAGTGGAGAACACTTACAGGAAATTTCTACCTCAAAAGCAGCTTCCCTTGGAATTGCATCTTTGCATCAAGAATAACTAAAGAAAATTTACCATGTTGGTTTGTATAAAGGTATGGGCAGCACAGGAACACATGCAAGTCAAATTCAAATTTCTGCATCAAGTCACCTTTCAAATATGCCCAAACACTACCTTTGATTCTATGATACAGCTCTTCCCATTTTACAATTAATGACATAAATAAGTCCCCACAGTTGATAAAGTAGGTTGTTAGTCTTTTCCCCCTTCATCAGTGATTAATTTGTGAACATTCCAACAGGGAGTTGGAGCCCAGAATCACAGAACCATGGCTCATTTCAGTGACAGAAAAGCAGTGCCCACTGCTCAAATATACTTCTATTGGGATTTACTTATAATTACCTATGTCCCCATGGGCTCAAAGACAAAAATAAAGCTGGGTGTGGTGGTGCACACCTGTAATCCCAGCACTCGGGAGGCTAAGGCAGGAGGATCACTGTGAGTTCAAGGCCAGCCTGGGCTACATAGTGAGTTCAAGGTCAGCCTGAAATACATAGCGAGATCCTATCTCAAAAACCCAAGGGGGAAAAAAAAGACAATAAAAACCAATAAAACTTACTGTCCGTGCCTAATTGACATTAACCATTCATTATAAACCTAAAAAGTGTGTTCATTGCCAGGATAGAGGCAGTTATTATATCCCTCTACCCAGAAGTACAGAAATGCTAATCGCCCTACAGAGGACCTGCTTCAGATCATACTCCGTTTGTCAAGTTCAACCCAGGTTCCTTTTTGATGACCTTGAGCCCAAAACGGACATAAGTTAAATCCAAAGTTCTATCACCTTCCATCTCAGTGCGGCTGTTCTCGGAGCTCTCGGCTTTGACCCCAGTATCAGGGGACCGTGACTTGATGCTT
Source organism: Heterocephalus glaber (assembly GCF_053883595.1). Classification (NCBI taxonomy): domain Eukaryota; kingdom Metazoa; phylum Chordata; class Mammalia; order Rodentia; family Bathyergidae; genus Heterocephalus; species Heterocephalus glaber. The sequence continues at coordinate 17,420,748 of NW_028258410.1, read as the reverse complement.
TCCGCTTGGCTATTGGCCGGGGACAGTGGCTGGAAGGACATGGTTTCCACAGCATCTGGGCTTTGGCTCTGATACTCCTGGTCGCCCGCAAGCGAGGAATCGTCATTGGTCAGCCCGTCGCTCTCCACAGAGCCGTTCTCTCGGCTGTTCTGGCGCTGCAGGCCCAAAGGGGCAGGGCCCACCTTCCCTGGGGCATCCTGGGAAGCCACCACTGAGAACCCCAGAGTGGGCGATGGCACGTGGGTGCCGGGAAGTGGAGTGGGCACCTTGGAGGAGCCGCAGGGGGCATCGTGGGAGCCGATGTCGTCTACATCGATGCTTTTGACAACATCATCGTGGCAGGTGGCACCCGCGCCGCTGTTCTCCCTGAGCATGGTGGGCTCGGGACCCACAAGGTCACAGGGACTCCCGGGCAGGGGTGTGTTGGGGATCTGGCCGCCCATGTGCATGCGAATGTGCTGCTGCAGCATGACCGCGTTGGTGAACTTCTTCTCACAGATGGGGCACGAATGCTGCGTCTTCACAGACGTGCTGGTGCGGTGGACACCGAGGTGCGTCTTCAAGTTGCCTTTGGTGGAAAAGGCCCGGCCACAGATCTTACACTGGAATGGCCTCTCACCGGTGTGGGTGCGGTAATGCATCTTGAGGGAGCTCTGGCAGCTTAAGACTCGATGGCAAATGATACATTCATTGGGGTCGGTGGTGGCCTTGTCGATGTTCTCTACAAGCTGCTGCAATTTCAGGGTCTCTGACCCTGGCTCAGAGGGCCCACTCCCCTGGAAGCCACTAACCCTTGGGGGATTATGGTTGGGCCCCACCCCAGGCAGTGTGGGTGCACCCTCACTTTCTGGGGAAGGCCCGGGCTGCAGGTCACTGGGCAGTGGGCCACCCATGAGGTCCTTGGGGTTAGTCCCCGAGGGGATATGTTGACGTAGCCCTACGGGAGGGGTCCCTGTTACAAGGACAGGTTTGCTGTCTAAAGAGAGACTCGATTCATCTGCGGGGACAGGGACAGAGAGTGCACAGGGGACACCATTGCCTGCCACCACTTTGTCCTGGAATTCGGCAAACAGCTGGGGATTTGCCTTCACCTGGGGGTGACGGTGGAAGTGCACCTTGAGGTTGCCCTTGGTGGTGAAGCGATGACCACAGACCGAGCACACGAAGGGTCTCTCTCCAGTATGGGAGCGGAGGTGGATCTGCAAGGAGCTATCAGTCCCCAAAACCTTGCTACAGTACTTACACTTGTGCCTGTAGAGGACCGCCTCATCTTTGGGTTTGACATCCGCCGCGGAGATGGGGGGCTTCCCTTTCCCTTTCTTGGATGGGTCTAGCGCCACAGTGGAGAAAGGGCTCTGGAAGACCACAGAGCCCGGGGCCTGAGGTAGCAAAGCCCCCGGAAGTCGAGACATGACATTGGGGAGCACCCGAGTCCCATCCGGCTTCAGGGCAAAGGGCGCCAGCCCCGGGGACAGGGAGCCATGGGCGGGAGGGATGTTGGCGTGAGGTAGCTTGGCTGGTTTCAAGGCATCCAGAGACAGGCCTTGGCTTCCGGCCTTCTGGCTGAGCAAGGCCACGGCGGCTGACACTTGCTGGGACACATGGCTGCCCAAGGTCTTCAGGGCGTCAGCCCCGGCCACAGGCGAGTGGAGGGCGTGTGCGGCCCACATGTTGACCTGGACCCGGATCTGCTCCGTGAGCTGGATCTGCTGCAGCTGCTGCTGCTGCAGACACAAGATCTGCTCCAACACCCACGGGATGCTGTTGGGGCCGGGCACGGGCGTGGGGGACACGTCCACGCTGCGCTGGTTCACAGCCACCTTGGTGCCTCGCAGTGCCTGCAGAGTCACATTGGTGTTGGCCACTTTGCCTTTGGGTAAGAAGCTTATGTCCTGCGGGGCGGCTGGCAGAGCCGTCTCTGTCTTCAAGTACAGGACAGACTCTGCGCCCGGCTTCTCCTTCGCGTCCCCAGAGCTGCTGCTGCTCTCCCTATGGCCGTCCTTCCCGCCTGGGCTGGGTGGCTGGTGGCTCCGTGCAGCTCGGGAGAAGTCCTCGGAAGGCACTGGCCCCTCGCTGTCATTCATGATGAGGACAGGCGGGTTTTTAGTGCAATTTTTCTTATGTCCCAGGAGCTCAGAGAGAATAAAGAACTCGGCACAGCACTTGTCACAGACGTGGGTCTCCTCCCGTCGAGGCCGCTTTCCTGTGGTTCTGTCTCCATTCACTTCATCCCCATTCCCTGCGTGGCTCATTGGGACACCTGTGAAAGGAGAGAAAAAGCTCAGAATTCTGCCCCGTGAGGATGTCAGGCAAGCTTTTGGGGAGCTATGGTAACTCACAATGGGACAGAGCTGCATTAGCTCGGTCTCCATAGGCAGCAGAGTATGTAACAGAAAGTCACCGGACTCTGAATGAATGAACCCCCACTTATATTGTGGGATGATTTGTGTCCCCAGAATGGATACAGCCAAATCCTAACCAGTCCCTGCCCATACCCGCGACAGTATTTGGGTAGGGAACCAGGTCAAGTCCTGACCCCAATGTCTGCCAGCATTTTAAGAGACACAGAACATGGGGCTAGGAAGGCAAAGGAAGCCAACTGAAGACCTGCCCCAACCAGGTCGGTCTCCCTTGCACCTCTAGAGCCAGCCCTGATGTCACCTAAATGCAGACATTAGGCCCCTGGACTGTAAAGGAATAAATTTGTGTCAAGTCATTCAGTGTGTAAAGGCAGCCCTAGGAAACCCCGCCCCACTCCCAGCGCCTCTTTGAGCTGGCTTGCAGAGGCAAACAGATCTGCAGCAACGAGCAGGTCACTGGAACTTGCTCAGACCCCAGCTGCTGGAAAAGAAACCTACAGAAAATTATTCAGGCAGTCAATCTCATGAGCACCCACTTACCAGGGAGGATGCTAAAAGTTTAAAGGCACCAACAGTTAGGATAATAGCACTAAGTTCACTTAAAATATGGAGAACAGGGCCTGGGTGCAGCGGCAGGGCAGACACCTATAATCCCAGCACTTGGGAGGCTGAGGGAGGAGGATGGTTGTGAGTTTGAGGCCCGACTGGGCTACACAGTGAGTTCAAAGGCAGCCTGAACTATGTAGTGAGACTGTCTCAAAAAAAAAGAGCTACTGCTTGATCCAGCTCTACCACCCCTCAGTACAACCCTGAAGGGTCAACACACAGTAGGGATAGCTGCATTTCTGTGTTTACTATGGCACAATGTACAGTAGCCATGAGGGGCTCGTCTAGGCACCCATCACAGATGAATGAAGAGACTGTGTATATACACAACGGAATATTGCTCAGCCTGTAAATTATGTCATTTGCAGGAAACGGAATGGGAGATCATCTTCATTTGGACATTAAAAGGGGAAATAACCGGAAAGAATAGAAATGGGATTAATAGATCAACATCCCCCATTTATACCTCTACTGTTATAGTTCTATTCCTCTGGAATAAAACAGATGATCTTCAATCTAGGATTATTTGATGCTTTTTTTCAACTTAATGATGGTGGCTGGGAAAGAAACACAACTTTGATAAACAAAGTATTTGGAATTCTGAGGTTTTGGGTTTTTTGTTTTTTTGTTTGGAACCGGGGATCCAACTCAGGTCCTTGTGCTTTCGGGGCAGGTGGCGGATCCACTGAGCTAAACCCCCAGCTGTTTTTTTTTGTTTTTTTGAGACAAGATCTCACTAGGTGGTTGAGGCTGTCCTTGAACTCACTATGTAGCTCAGGCTGTCCTTGAACTTACAGTGATCTTCCTGCCTCAGCCTCTGGAGCACTGGGATCACAGGTGTGCGCCGCCATGCCTGGCTCAGGAACTCTGCATTTTGATCTTTTCCTGGGGATTCGCTTGCCATGCTGGGCAGCGGAAATGAGCAGCAGCTCCCAAGCAGCTGCCCACACCCAGTCAGTCACTGGGGTGCAACCAACACGCTAGGTCAGCGCTATTGACTGCATTTTCCACTTCCAATATTTTCAACTTATGATGGGGAAATCCCATTGTGGTAAGTCAAGGAGCATCTGTCTACAGAAAACAAAACAAAGCAAAACAAGCTGTCATGTTTTGAGGAAAGTTTTATTCTTAAAAGGAGGAGGGGGTGCTAGGGATGTCCGTAGCTCAGTGTCAGAGCGGCCCTTGGTTCAAGCCTCAGCACTGAAAAATAACAAAAAAGACCAGCTCATAGATTTCTTTGGTATCACCTGACTCCCACCTGAGAACTGCGTTATGGCCAGAAGCCTCGTGGACAGGGTCTGCTCTCATCTCCCTGGTGCCCTGTCCAATAGGCCCATCCTTGATAAAAGATCCAGGCACACTTAGACTCAGCAACTCTGGACTTATGACTAAACCATATGTACATTTGTACAAACATACAAAAATCCATCTATCAAGGAGGTTATTTTTCCCCAGAAATGTTTATAGCAGAAAAAAGAGTAAATTTTGGTTGCCCTTAGGATGAAGTGGTATATGCCACAGAAGTTAGGTGAGAGTGTAAAATTAACTTTTTGTTTAAAATGAAACCTCTGTATGAAATATACATAATTCCCAGGACAAGAAAGTACCAGGGATAGTCCCAAAAGGTGTAGTATGAAACTTGTCCTAGCCAGGCATGGTGGTGCATGGTTGTGATCCCAGCACTCTAGAGGCTGAGGCAGAAGGATCCCCAAGAGTCTGAGGCCAACCTGGGCTACTTAGTGAGTTCAAGACCAGCCTGAAATGCATAGTGAGACCCTGTCTCAAACAAACAAACAATAAAGTGGACCTACATTATATATGCTGCTCTACAGACAATTGCCTAAGAATTATTTCAGAGGAGAAGGGGCAGAGAACAGGATGTATACAGAACGTATTCTCATTGGAGTTTGCACATAAGGACATAAATCTGTTCCTGGAAAATTTGAAATGATACAAGAGAAACTGCTGCAGATGTCCACCTGCTAGAGAGCGTGTGTCTAGGAGTTTGAGGTGGAATACTCTTCACTAGATATACTTTATGTACTAAAATATTCTTTTCTTTGGGGGTCATGCTAGGGAATCAAACCCAGGCATCCCCAGCTCTTAATCATTTTTTATTCTATGGCAAGGTCTTGCTAATTTGCTAAACTGCCCAGGTTAGGCTCAAATTTGCAATCCTCCTGCCTCAGCCTCCCAGAGTGCTGGGATTATGGGTGTGTCACCAGGCCTGCCACTAAGACATCTTTTGAATTAGCATCAAACAAGTCCAAGACATAAAGCTACTTTCTGAGCCAAGCCCATCTCTTCACTTTATCATTTCATCTCAGCTATTCTACTTTTAGAATATTCTAAGAAGGCTCATGCTGTTTATTCTATTCCACTTTTTAAGGGTCAAAGGAAACTATGACCACCCTGCTCAAGTAAGAACAGCATCAGACACCAGTCTTATAGCTTAACTCATTTATCTTTGTAGCCTTTCACTCCCATTTTACAGATGTGAAAATTGAGGCTCAAGACATACTGAAGTTGCTCGAGGTGACACTGCCACCAAGAATAAAGAGCAAGGGCAGAATTCCTAAATACTATTTAAGAAGGACAATAAAATGACACCTAGTTCATAACTGTTTCTTCTACAGCTCATTTCAACTCTCTATGGATAATTTTAATATTTTCCCCCAAATGCCCCTCTCTCACGAAATTTTAGTAGCACAAATATATGTGCTTATTATATGCTTATATATTGCAGCTCCTCCATGGGCCACAGTTTTTAATGCCGTAAGTTTCTCCTCTTCCTACAATTTTCATCCTTTTGGGCCAATCTCCTCTCATTCAGCGGTTGCAGGCTTCTCACTTGTTTTATTCAATGCTCGATGCTCGAGATGGAACCCACAGCTTTCTACACAGAAAGCACGGTCTCTACCCTGAACTACATCCCAGCTCCTAAAGCAAGCCTTCCTGAGCTGGGGTCCACGGGATGAAGAAAACCAAACTTAGTCAATCACTAACAGGAACTAAAAACGAACATTTCTTCCAATTAGACATGTAAGGACCACACCAAAGTGCTGTTAGCAGAACCTGTGACTCACGTCGCCAACAGAAACTGCAACTATTTTCATACAGTGTTGTCACATTGCCTTGAAAATCCTAGTGATAGCCTGACAGGATGCTAGTTCTTATTTATTCTTTATTAATAAAGTAGCATGTTATTACAGTCTGTGAGGGGATTGTTTCCAGGATCTCTGCGATCAACTGGAGACATGTGTGGATGATCAGGTTCTTTACATAAAATGGTATAGGATTTACTCAGGAGGATCAAGAGTTTGAGGCCAACCTGGGCTAGACCTTATCACAATAAATACGTAAATAAATGGGATTTGTGTTCAACTTGTACACCCTATATACTTTGTATGTAACACAATGTAAATGCTATGTTATACTAGTATATTGTTTAGGGAGCAAGGGCAAGAAACAGAAATCTATAAAGACAAAAGTACAGATGCAGTTTTTTCCTGAGCATTTCCGACCCCTGGCTGGTTGAATCCAGAGGCACAACCTGCAGAGATAGAGGGCCAACTGTGTACCCCAAATGTCTTCATTCCTGAGAACTACACTCTGGTGTGATTTGTTCCCTTGCTTTTCTACGTAGTTTCAAAATCATGTTCAGAAGGGATCTATGGCACAAAAAAGGTTAAACTCCTGGCCCTACAAGGATCCACCCATCCCCAGTGATTTACAGCCTGCAAACCAGCTGCCCGCACTGTATACACAAGCCCACCTCTGCTGCAGCCTCCCAGAAAACATCCCACTTGAGTCTTAAAACAGCAGCAGCTATTTGCTTATGCGGTAAAAAGGACTTCTATATCCACACCACCATGGGCAAATACTAAAACCGTATTTGCCGGGCAGTCAGAGGACTCAGTCAGGAACAATCGCTGGGCATGCTTAAATTAACTCGAAAGGAAAAAAGCAAAGTTCAGAGGGATTACACTGCAATGAGTTTCTCTCCCTCCACCCCACCCCCACCCCGAATTTTAGGAATGTTATCTCTCCGCATCTAGTTATCCAATAAGTTGGAAGAATGCAGTAAACCCAGCAGGGGTCTTGGATTCAATCACTGCCAAATGGATAGAAAATACTCTTACTATTGTATAGGAAGAAAGTTAATCTACTGGAGGCCAATCAAATTCTGGAGACACTAAAACACTTAACAAAATAAAACCCTGTATATCTTGATAAAAGCATGAGTCAAGCTTATCTTTTTTCTCATTCCTATATTAAAGGACAATGAGGAGATTAACTAAGTACACAATATCTTCCACCCTCCCCCACACCTAGGATAAGCGCTTACCAAAAAGAAAAAAAGGAAATTTTCCCCAAAGCAACTGTACTGAACCAGTTGAAAGTGCCCTTTTACTAGTGCAACGCTGAGGGCTCAAGCGTTTAACTCCATTTGTAGATAGCAAATCGGACCTGAAATTAAGATTCTACCTAATGAAGACCTAAAAACATGAGGTTTCAGTCTTGGATCAAAGTTCAGGGGCTCCGTACAGAGGAAAAGGGTCAAGGAACAACTCATCGGCGGCTAAGGTGCTAAGGTGCGTGATCTCCTTTATCAAGACTCCAGAAGTGTTTTGCAAACTCCATGAGGGCAGGGTTTTTGTTCTTCCTTCGGCTGTGCCTGGAGAACAAAGCCTGATACAGGGCCGGGGATTTAGCTCAGTGGTTCCGTGCCTGCCTCGAAACCGCAAGGACCCGAGTTCAATCCCCGGTACCAACACCCCCCCCCCCAAAAGCCTGATACAGATTGGGGGGTGGGGGTGGCAGAGACCAGCCAAACAGTTCTTGTTCCGATTTAGAGGCTTTTAAACAAGTTTAGAGGTTTTTAGAAGTGCCCAAGTTAAAGGTGATTAGAAAGGAAACTTCTTAAATTATTTTCTCCATCTTTTCCCAGGGCATATGGCCCAGGAAAGGAGCCAACCAAAGGCAAACACTTATTTCCTACTCACTTCTCAGGGACCTTTTCATCTCAAGCTTGCAAAGGCTCTTCTGAAATAGGGTAGAGGGGTCACCGGACCCAACCAGTTTACTAAACATGGCTTTTGCCTCTTGAAACAAGGAAGAAAACTCTATTCTGTCACCAACTGCTACAAGACGTGTAACAGGACTCCTTGAATTCAGGGCCAGGCTAATATCCTACAGGACAGGGAACCACGGGCAAAGCCACTGCCACCAGGGGCTGCAATTTACTCTCTAGTGAATAAAAATGGGAGTTTTGAGAGAATTAAAGATAATGTACTTGAGGTCTCCAGCCTGGGGTCTAGCACACAGTAGGTTATTTCTACAGAATTATTTCAATTAGCAGCTCAATACCATCTCCACCAAACAGCAAAGCCGAGAGCATTGTTCCTTTGAACAAAATGAACTACTGATCACATTCCCAACACAAAATAGTCCTTCCGTAGTTGAAATCTTCTATTTTATTGCAACTATATAAAGAACCCAAAAGCTAAGCCCGGGGGGTGGGGGGTGGGATTAAGGTATCCCCAATGTTACAAGTGAAATATAACCAGAGCAGAACGCAGACCCCACTTAAAGTGTCATCCCCAAAACCCAACCAACCAAACAACCCCACCAGCTTCGCAGGCACCCACCCACCACCTCGCATTTGACGGGAGGAAATGCTCACCTTCTCCAGCCTCCCAAAATGGTTCCCCAGCCTCCCACCTAAGAGGAAGCTTGCTAAGCGCCAACATGAAAGACAAAGTATCATTTACTTATGCACAAGGGAGGGTGGGCTACAGTTCTATCAGGCGCAGAATGTATTTCACATTGCAACTTATCTTAATGAATGGAAAAGGGGCTGTGGCGAAATTGCAGCCGATCTTCCTTTTAGGGAAATCAGAGTAGACCAGAGTAAACGTTAGCCTAGGCCAGTGTAGTTCACTTTAGGCGAGAAACTGGGGCTAGGAAGTTATTTGAAACTTGGGAATCTTAATCGTAGAAGGTTGTAATCCAGTTTAGCACAAAGGGCATTTGAAACCCTTTTGAGAAAATGCTAATTTTCCTTTAAGTAGTGTTAGTCCCCTCCTTGACCACCTGCGGATTTTTTGATCTGCTAATTATTGCCTGGACTTCATTTTCTCCTCTCCAAAAACCACGTTCTCAAACGGCGTAGTAAAATAAGAACGGCCCAGTCTTAATTTTAAAAAAATGATCCCCATCATCTTAAAATAAGAACGGCCCAGTCTTAATTTTTAAAAAATGATCCCCATCATCTATATGGGGGTTGATCAAATGCAAACATCCAATATGCAGCCATTTATAGCGCAGTGCTTGGAAAACTACCTCCTGTCCCAAGACAGCAAACGAGGATTCTTCAAACATTCTAGGATCGAGGAATTCTTTCAAAGAATTCCAAACAGCTGGGAAAGAATAGCTGACGCAGTTGGCGCAGTTGGCGACCGAGCAGGTGAGCGGCACAAGTCCGCGGGGGCGCCCTTCCCCGGCCGGGTCCGGCCCTCGCCCGGCTCCCCACTCACCAGGTGTGAGTCAGCCTGCGCAGGACCCGCCTCCCCGCCGCGGGCTCGGCTCCAGCAGGGCCTCCAGGGGGCGCCCGCGCGCAGCCCGGCCGGCCGGCCGGCCGCACCGAGCCAGTAATCAATAGAGCAGCCCTTTCCCAAAACCGCAGTGGGAGCGCACGGCCGGGCTCGAGCTCCTGCCCCAGGCTCAGGTGAACGCCAGCCCCGGCCGGCGTAAATCTCAGCAGCTCTGGCGTAACAAGCTCTCCCTGAAGGTGCCAACAACTACCCAGAGCCCCACTAGCGTGCGCCCACCCAAAACGAAGGGGGAAGGGGAGGTCAGAGCAGCACCAGGGGAGGGGTCAGGGCGCGGAGCTCGCCCCTCCTCTCCGGAGGAAGCGGGCGGGCCGAGGGTTTTAACCCTTTTGTTCCAGGTGGGCCAGGCCACCAAGCCTCTCCCCGCTCCCCCCGTCCCCAAGAGAGGCACAAAGAGTCCACCTCGCCGCCCGGACCTCGACGGTGCGCAGCCCTGCTCATCGGACGCCCCGAGAGTGCGCGGCTGTGCTCGGGGCCAAACTAGTGTTTCTCACGTTCCCTGCAAACAAGTGTGCGGAGGGAGTGATTTCATTCAGTATTATGAACTCGGGGAACTACATTCCCTCCCTGGCCAAAAGGGGAAGGCGGGGGTGCCAAGAAGCAGCGACCGTCCGCTGGCCACAGCCAGCGCCGGAACTGGGCGCGGAGCACCGGGCGGCCGCGCGCGGGGACTCGGGGGGCGCGGGACGAGGCCGGAGGTCACGGCGCCCCTCCCCCCGCGCGTATGCTCAAAATTTAGCAGGCGACGATTTGGCGGGCCGGGCGGAGGGGGCGGGAAACCGGCTGGCCCCTAACCCTCCCGGGCCAGTGACGCTGGCCGGGACGGGATCGGCCCCCGCCCCGGCTCCCGAGCTCCGCTCGCCCCGGGAGGCGCTGGCGCGGAAGCGTGGGCCGGGTCCACCCCGGGAGCTCGCCGGGCCACGACCGCCGGCCCCGGCCCCGGCCCCGGCCCCGGCCCGACCTCTCCCCCTTGCGGGCGCGCAAGTGCAGAGCCGGGCTCCCCAGAAAGGGCGTGCGCGGAGCGAGGCGGGCGCACCTCGGGGGCTCGTCCGGCGCCGGGTCCCGCGGCCGGCACCCCTCCGACTGGCCACGGTTATTTTTAGGAAGTCGGAAATCAAAGATGGCTGGAGGTCAGGCCCCGAAAGGTTAGGGCGAAGATCGGCAGGCGGCGTAGCCCGGGGGAAAGGGCGAAACCCAAAAAAGGCGAAATAAACGCGAAAAGACCAACACGGCCCCTTCCTTCTCCCGAGCCCTCCCGGCCCGCGGCGCGCGGGTGGCCGGGACCCTGGCCCCCGGGGGGGGGGGTCGCGTCCCCTCCCCCACTCGGCCTGGGAGGGGCGCGCGCCCGGGACCGCGCAGCCGGGGGTCCGCCCGGTGCGCCCCTCCTCCCCTCCGAAGACCCCCCGCGGGCGGCGGAGGGTGGGGAGCCCCAGGGTCTCTTTTCTTTAAAAAGCGGCGCCAGGGAGGGAGGGAGGGCGTGAGGGAGGGAGGGGGGCCTAAGTTACGGGAGGGGGACACTGGGGAGGGGGGTGGAACCAATTAAGAAAGGGGCTGAGGACCAGGCGAGCGGGACCTTTCGGGAGTGCGGGAGACGGGGGAGAGCGGGGTCAACTTTACAATAAGAGGGAGAGGGAAAAGTGTAAACCCTGCAAGGACGGAGAGCCGGGGCAGAGGCTGCTCCCTCCCGGAAAGGAGCCGCAAAGCGCGCTCCGGCCCCGCAGCCCGCGCCCTCGAGGGTCCCGCGGGCGCCCGGGAAGCGCCCTCCCGCCCGGGCGCCGCAGCCCCACTCACCCGGCTCCCCCGCCGCCGGCGCCGCTGGGGCCGCATCTGCAAGCTCTGGGGTGGGCTGCTGCGGAGGCTGCTCGCCCTGGTCCTCCTCGGAGTTGATGTGCTGGGGTTTCGCCTGCTTGCGCCTCGACATGGTGCCAGCATCGGGGCGCCGGGAGAGCCGCGGTTATTTGGCCTCTCCACCACAAATTCCTGGAGTTAGGAAATTTACCCCCCTTCGGCCCGAACGCGCATGTCCCAGTAATTATTATTATCAATAATGCATTGCGATTTATCATGAGCCCTGACAGCTGATTGGCCTGGGTCCAAGACCTCAGAGATCATTTAAATAAGCCCTCATTGATCAGGGAGGGGCGAGGCATTCTGGGCTTTGTAGTCCGGCCCTACATGTGACAAAGGCGTGTTCATCAGGGGAGCGCAGCTAATTAGCATCCTGGCTCAGATTGGCTGTGGCGAAGACGAAATGAGAGGGGACCCATCCTCACTCCGACTCGGAGTCCTCGGGGAGGAGAGGAAGAAGGGGGGAAATGCGCGCTTATTAAAAACTAGGGCGCGCGTGAAAAATAGTGTGCTCCAAAAATTGCTTTTGTGAGGTTGATGTCCACCAGCTGAGGGGGGAGGTCTCTTCACGGTGGGACACCTTGGTTCAGCTTTTAGATCTCCAAATACAAAAACTGTGTCGCCTTCCATCTTCTTTCTGATGGAAGTGTTGAAACTGAGTTTGAGACCACTGAAGAATGGTGAATCGGTTTTATTCTGCTTTGCGCCCATCTCCGCTCTTAAAAAGGCCCTCGACTTACCAACCTTCACCCTAAGCGTCACCGCGATTCATCACCTTTCCATGGGTAGCAGTGGGCCCCAGGATTCCAACTCACAAGGATCGGTTTGTTGTTACACTGTGAACTTTTTTTTGGTGAAACTTTAAAATATCTGGCTGCTAAACATAAAAAAGTCAGATTAAAAGCAAGCATAGCCGAGATAGTATCAAAACAGCGAGCAATTGCATTTCTTCCTCATGAGACATGAATGTCTGATAACATCATATTTTATTACTGAAACAATGCTTTTACATCTTCCGTGGGTTAGCAGTGAGGACGCCCAGAGGAGCTGGCTGTTACTAATCATCACTGGGGGTTTTGGCAGTGCAGACTTTATTACAGAAAAGATATATATAGTTCAGAGTGTATCATCCTAGCATAGGGATGCCTTGAATTTTGCAAAAGGGTGTGTGTATCGTATTTACACCATAAATCTATATAAATTGATCTGGCTAACTGCCTTACACAATGCTCCATAAAGGCTGAAAGAATGATGAAATCTTCAACCTTGCAAGTCTGGTGTTTCCCTGCTGCTCCCGGACAAGCACCTCTATTTGACATTTACTTCATTGTAAGAGACTGCGAGGATATAACCCCTGCCTCCCCATTTGTGCATTGCGTTTTCTTGATTAGTTATTTGCCGTGCTCCTGGCTTGGAAGAGGTGCTTGTGAGCTCATCAGGAGTCCAAGCAGTGCAGTGTGGAGCTCATCAATGTGTTCAGCTGGGTGTTTGGACGACCAGAAATTGGAAATAAATCCACTCGATCATGTTTTTGATATTGGAGACTATCAATGCAAACTTACTGAAGAAAGGGGTAACTTTCAGTTTTTGAGCCGCTGCTTGAAAATGTTTTGCATTGTTTTACGTACATTGTCTAAAACAAATAAGAATTGCAGCCAGTCAATTGGAAATAGCAGAAATGGAAAAGTAAGAATTTGTTTTAACAATACATAGATGGGGTTTAGAATTGTGATACTGAGTAAAAAAGCCAATTAGCACCTGCCTCACTGACTAATCTACTGATATTCCCAACACCTTTTCTGTGTAGGGCAGTGTGGCGGGCGATGTAATTTACAATCTAAATGAACGAACAGTAAAAATATTGGTGGTTTAAGGAAAATTTCCCTGAAAGTACAGTCGCTGGTATTGATTTATTTTAACAAGTGATAGTTTAAACATGTTACCATTTCTGTATAGTGGTAAAATTGTGGCACTGAAATTTCCAAGTGAAAATAATAAGAACTGATTAAGCCCTAAGTAATGCCACAGGCTGCACAGAAAGCACGTGGTTTCTTTTTTATCTTCATAAAGTCAGCACTGTTATCTATTTTGAAAATGAGGAAACTTGCCGGGTATGGTGGTGCAAGCCCGTAATCCCAACACTCAAAAGGCTGAGGCTGGAGGATTGCAGCAAATTCAAGCCCAGCCTGGGCTGGCTACACAGTGAGTTCAAGTCCAGACTGGACTACATAGTGAGAACCTGTCTCAAAAAAAAAAAAAGAAAGAGAAGAAACAGTTTTGAAGACAGGAAGTAATTTAACTAGTCACTTCCGAAGTCCGACTCCAACAGTTTTTTCTATCACATTTCAATACCTACGATCCAGCAGTAACTGAATATAGACAAGATATCTAAACCACAAAAACTGGTCCAGTAAACATATGCTACATTAAAACTCCCTGAAAAATCTAGGGTCTATGGAAGTCACTCCAGCCAATGCTGAGAAGTTTCCCTCAATGGGAGCCTCCTGTGAAGGGCAACAGAAGGACACAGTACATATTTTGCACCAAGAACTAACTGAAGAGCTACACCCTAGAACAGGTAGGTAGAAGTGATGTGAGAGCCCAGAGCAAAGCAGACAGTGAATGGAAGATGAGTGGTGAATCCCTCATCTAAAACTAGTATTCAGTTATTTAGAATTCCATAAGTAATCAAAAGCTCTGGGTGGGACTAGATTTAGAAAAGAAAAATGATCAAAATAAAAGATCATTAAACTTTTAGTTTATTTTTTGTTTTGCTTTCCTTGGGTTTGTTTGTTTTGTTTTGTTGTTTTGAGACAGGAGCTTGCTCCATGGTTCAGGCTGGCCTTAAACCCGTAACGTAGCCCCCAAGCTGGCCCCACACTGACTCCGCACTCCTCCTGCCTCAACCTGCCAAGTGCTGGGTTTACAGGTGTGCACCCGCCCCCCAGCTGGTGATTAAACTTTTTAAAGCTAATGTCTTTTATTAGATGATTGGGATTTTTTTTTTTTTTTCGGTTTTTTGAAGCAGGGTCTCCCTTTGTAGTTCAGGCTGTCCCTGAACTCACTACTGTAGCCCAGGCTGGCCTCAAACTCACAGCAGTCCTCCTGCCTCAGCCTCCTGAGTGCTAGGATTACAGGCGTGCACCACCACGCCTCACTTGATTGAGATTTTTAAATCCAATCCTTTTAATGTTTATTCCAGAGAAGAATTTTTGGGAAATGTACTTGTTGGCGTATTTTTCAGCAGTCTATAAATACAGCAGCTTTATTGTTCACAAAGAGGTCAGGGATGCAGAACCCCGTTCTCCTCATTAGAGTTCTTTTTTTCTTCCTGTGTTGTTGGTGGAAAAGCTAGAACTCATAGCTCCCACTGGCACCTTGAGTACTAACAAATGCATGCTGAATTATGAACTCAAAAGGTTCCAGTTAGCCAGGGATTTAGCTCAGTGGTTCTGCCACCTACATTGTGACCGCAAGGTTCCGAGTTTGATTCCCGGAACCAAAAAAAAAGAAAAAAGAAGTTTCCAGTTCAAGTGTGCAGTCTCAGGGGACGGGCAGATCTGATCCCACAAAACACCTCTCTATTCCTTTCGGCCACTCTCCTTTCTACTCCCTCTCCCCATCCGGTCCATTCCAATGAAGTCTCCAGTCTCAGTTCAAAGTTCCCTCCCTAAAGTCAGCCTTCCCTCATCCAAACTGAGTGTCACCTATTAGTGTCAAAGTTCTAGAAGCCAAGGTTTTCCTCATATAGCATTATGACAGATTTAATTGCAAACAAGTGGTCCCTGATTTATAATGATTTCACTCATGATTTTTTGACTCTGCAATGGTCTGAAAACGGACAGCGTTCAGGATAAGCCATACTTTGAACTTTGAATTTTGATCCTCTCTTAGGCTAACCACACATCAAACAATACTTTTTTTTTTTTTTTTTTGAGACGGGGTCTCCCTGTTCCAAGCCGGCCTCCAACTCGAAGCGATCCTCCTGCCTCAGACTCCTAAACGCTGGGACTACAGTCGTGGATGGGGCAGACAACACTTCACTGAGAGCTGTTGCCCAGCGCCCAGTCGGGGAGCTGACAACAGATACTATGTTGCCAGTATTTGGGAATTATTTTGTTTGTGCATCTTACGCTTGGAAAATGCCTGTCTGGGTTTCTTGCTTTTGCTCAATTGAATGCATGTTTGAGTTACCAATATTTTCTTTTTTAACTGTTATGTTTATGAGTCATGTTTGCAGTAGATAAGGATTATAGTCCTCCCGGGAATTGTGAGTCCACAGCACAGTTTAAAGCTTTTGGCAACTCCTTCCCCTCCCTTCCTCTCCCCTCACTCCCTCCCTCCAGTGCTGATATTTTCAGCACAGGGTGGGTGGGTTTCCCTAGACCTAACCTTAGCAGATAGACCTAACCTTAGCAGAACACAGAAGTCACAGTAAGTAAATAATGAATGGATGGTGCATGGCTTGGGGGCCTGAATATAAGATGAGGTGTTGAAGGGAGTGGTTGGTGGGAAGGTAAAATGGTGTGGCCTTTACAGAAAACAATACGACAATTCCTCAGAATTAAAAATAGAATTGACCCATGGGCTGGGGATTTAGCTCAGTGGTTCCGGTGCCTGCCTTGCAAGGTCAAAAGTTCCATCCCCAGTACCAAAAAAAAAGAATTGACCCAGCAATTGCACTTCTTGGTGTATACACAAAAGAATTGAAAGCGGGTCTCAGAAAAGTATTCTTACATCCATGTTCGGAGCAATATTACTCAAGGTGCTTAAAAGAGTGAGAGGAAGAAACCCAGTGTCCATCTACAGCTGAATGGATAAGCAAAATATGAGATATTATACAATGGAATATTATTCAGCCTTAAAGAGGACACGCATTGCCATACAAACGAGCTGTGAGGTTATGCTAGGTGAAATCAGTCACAAAAAGACAGACGTTGTATCGTGGCACTTCCATGCAGTACCTGGCTGGGTCACATCACACCTGCAGGCAGCAGGACGGTGATTGCCAAGGGCTAGGAGGAGGGGATGGGGCCAGGAGAGCCCAGTTCTGCCCCATGAAAAGGTGTCTGCACCCCGTGTGCATTCTAACTGCCCTTGTTACAGAAGCAACTCTAACTGTGTGACTTGATAGAATTGTTAACTGACGTCTTTAAACCTATAATAAAATTTGTGTTTTAAAAAACAAAGATTAAAAAAAAAAACAACTTAAACCAGGATGTAGCTCAGTGGCACCTCACCTGCCTTGCAAACACAAGGTCCCAAGTTCCATCCCTAGTACAAAAAAAAAAATTTTAAAGATGGTTAGGATGGCAAATTTCATGTTAAATGAATTTTATTATAATCAGGAATAAAAACGCAATTATAAACTGTAGTTCCACAACTGTATAAATGTACTTAAATCACTGAATCACTTAAATCACTCTTACAGTAGTGCATTTTATGAAATGTCAGTGGCACTGTTTTTAAGAAGGCAGTTAAGTACGTGGCTACCCCTAGGGTAACTGGGAGAAGCTCAGTGACAGGCGTGTTCCTCTGCTATGTGGGGTTCCCAGCGTCTCAAGCTCAACGTGGCTAAGTGGCAATGTTGGGCCCTGTATATTACAGTCTGCCACCGCCAAAGTCTCCCCGCTTGCCGGTCTATTTGTTCATTCCAGGAAGCGCGGCGACCGACTCGGTAACCAGTAGCGCTTTAATTTCGGAAACATAAGGCTTGGATCTGGGAAGTAGCACAGAGTGGCCATTTTCCTCAACACGGCCCAACCTCTCAGAGGGTTTTCATTGATTTGATATCTGCCTGCCTCCCGTGGAAGGCTCGATGTCTGGCAGGCGCTCCTCACCTTCTAGGGATTTAGAAGTTGAACTCATACTGCCTCTGAAATCATGCCTGTAATTTAATGGCGCTGCTTTATTATGGCACCCAATGCCCACTTTTCTGAGTACAGTGCTCACTGCACTGGCATGATTTACAGTTGCAAAGTCAGCTAATTGCAATAATCACC
The DNA here is from genome assembly GCF_053883595.1 of Heterocephalus glaber. NCBI lineage: Eukaryota > Metazoa > Chordata > Mammalia > Rodentia > Bathyergidae > Heterocephalus > Heterocephalus glaber. Next base: position 17,403,318 of record NW_028258410.1, on the reverse strand, counting down.
ACTTAACTAATGACAACCCCCCACCTTGATATCTCTCTGCTTGTTGCCATTTCATCAATTCCAAGTTGGTATCGAACACTTTCTAGTGCTAATTAGTCTTCTGAGTTGCAGCTGATGTATTGAATCCTGTAACTGTAAAACTCTTCCAGCGAGTTCATTAAAGCCGGAATGGAACTGTCAGGCATGAGTCTTCCTCCTGTAGTTTCTTCAGTTGAAGACTAGATGGAAGTAGAATTTAAAAGTTTGTGTTTCTGGCTTTTTTTGCATTAGCCCAGGCGAGTCCCTGCGTGTGATTTCTAGGTCAATCTCAAGCTCAGACATGCTGGAGAGAGGGTGGTTCTCTAAATTCATATCAGTCTCAATGGGGGGAGTTTTGTCCTTTCTGTTCCAGAGGACATTTGGCCATGTCTGGAGACACTTCTGGTTTTCACGGCTGTCTAGCAGCCAGAGGCAGGAATCATGCCACGCACTCCACAATGTCTCCACCCTCTCCGTGACAGTTACCTGACTAAAATGGTCACTCGTGCTAGACTTGGGAAATGAAGGTGATACAGCTTCAGGGCCTTAATAGATCTGTAGAATTTAAGAAAATATTTTCTAGGAAACGTTAAGTATTAAATCAATAGCACATCCCCTTATCTTCCCCAGAGGGGCCTTCTCAACCCTCCCAGCACAATCGAACCTCAGCATTCTGACCCTTTCCCTGGAAGGTTGCACAACTGCGATCTTATATTCACTCCTGTAATGATTGGAGTGATTTATCTGCTTCCCCTCCAGATGAAAGATAACATTTTGGAATTTTGTTTATTCCCCTAAACCGGATCTCATCAGTGTCTTCCCTCCAAGTTAAAACAAATCTTCGCGAATGTGGTTTATAATTTTTCACTCTGTGGATGAAGCTTTAATTCCACCAATCCTTGTGATATATTTGAATTTCTTGATAATATGTCAGTGAACATCCTTGTTCCTAGGGCTTTGTCCCCATATTAGATTTGGTTTCCTTAACGCCTAATATTTTGAGTCTTTCTGAAATGTATGCTGGTGTTTAACGAATTCGCAACACTTAAGCGTTGGTTTTTGTTTGTTTGTTTTAAAGATACAACCTTATACCCTTCCTGGGCTCTTGTGCAAAACCGCAGGCTCAGAAACTGACCACGCTGAATGGGTCATCCCAAACATGGTTATCAGGACGCTCACATATTGCATAACTGGCCAAGAGAAATGTATAGATTTTTAAAAACAAGTTGAAGGTTCAATTGATCGGCCAATCTTTTCTGTTAAAAAGCTTTCCATTTCATTCCCTTTCTTTAGCAGTTCTCATTCATTCTTAAATATTTCTATACTGTCATCCAAACCCTTTGATAATAAAAGTTTTCTCTAACTTTTAAAAATTATCTACCAGGATCAAATCCTCCACCTGTGAACTTTGTCTTTAAAAATATTACAAGGAAGGCACTTCCATAAATTTGCCACAAGTTTTTTTGTTTATAACAAAGCTTAAAGAGCTAAAAGCCTAGCACGCTAGGACATTTACTGTCCTAAATACCTTAACTGTCTTTGAAATATGAATTATAATTGAAAATAAACTTGTCAGAGAACTCTGCCCACAAAAAGTGACAGAGCCGGGTGATTATGAATGCTAATTGGCTAAGAGCAAAGCAAAAGGACCATCATTGTTGAGATAACTGGTCCTATTTATGGTATTTATCCTTGTGGATCCTGGGCAAATGGAGGGGCAGCATTCTCTGGCCAGAGAGGAAATAGGAAATGCTTTTTTCTTTGTTTTAATGTGTGGAGAGATTTTAACTTCTTTTCGCCCAGCTCAAACTCTCAGGTAAACAAATGACTTGGCCCTTGTCTGAGGAGGGTAACAAAGGAAGAGAGGAGGCACCCATGTAGAGAGGAGGGAAGAGCCCAGCAGAAGAAGAGCAAGCAGCAAGAAAACTAAGGGAGGATGATAAATGTAGGCAAATGAAGCAAAAAGAGAGGAAGAAAGAGACAGAGACAGAGAGAAGGACCAAAGAGCTAGGAAACACTCATTTGTAGTTTATGACCTTCCAGGTTATATAAAAGGTGGGTTTTTTTTTTTTCTTTTTTGTTTTTGTTTTTTGGTACCAGGGATCGAACTTGGGACCTTGTGTTTGCGAGGCAGGCAGCAGAACCACTGAGCTAAATCCCCGGCCCAAAGTGGGGGGTTTTTTTTGACACAAAGTCTTGCTGTATATTCTAGGCTGGCCTTGAACTCACTATGTAGTCCAGGCTGGCCTCAAACTTGCAGGGATCCTCCTGTCTCAGCCTTCTGAGTGCTGGGATCACAGGCGTATGCCACCAGGCCTGGCTAAGGGAAAGTTAATTTCTTAAGGAGAGCCTGATTGACACAGGCACTAAGACAACCCAGAGGTAGATCTTGGCGTTTGTAATTTCCGTCTGGGCTGTGTAACTTCCACCAGGGTCTTAGCCTGGATTTCTTTCCCCCAGAATGGGGCTGAATCTCTGTCTCTGGCACTGCAGAGAAAGTCAGAAATGCTTTGTGTGAAGACTCTGGCATACAATTGGTGTCCAGGAAACACATTGTACAGACAGTCACAGGCTACAGCAGAAATATTTATCTAAATCTTTTCACAATATTAGGTAGACACACAATATGTGTCAATATGAATGATGGTTTGGGGGTCAGAGCTGTTTTATTCATATAGTTATTCTTCTGATCATTCATGGATTCATTCATGTATCCAGAGTGATTATCTTGTCCACTAATGAATCAGACCCTGAACTCATTGCTGGGAATTTCAAGATGAAAAAAGTCACGTGCTTTGGTCTGAAAGGAGTAAAAGATTAATGTCAGCACAGTGGACTTGTGCGGAAACAGGGGTGCAGGGGTGGCTCTGCCTAGAATGGACTGGGGAGGCATGGAGACCCCAAAGATGCTATTAGGATACGTCTCCTTCTAGGGTGGACGATCTATGACAGAAGGGGCTGCGGTCATCACATGCACCATTGCATAAATGAATTCAGCTGTGTGCTGCGTAACTGATGGCCCTGTAAGATTATAAAGGAGCTGAAAAATTCCTACGGCCTCAAGACAGCCAGCTCAACCCTCGCATGTGTGTGGCGATGCCGGCATAAACAAACCCACTGTCTAGCTGCTTGTGTAAAAGCACAGCTTGTACAGTTCTAGCCAGAAATAATACTGAACAATAATAAAAACAACTATGCTCCTGTCTTATGTGCTCACCACTGATGCTTTTTATTATTATTTTAGAGTGCAATCCTTCTCCTCATTAAAATACAAGTGAAGTGTAAGACAGCCCCAGGCAGCCCCCCAGGAGGATTCCAGAAGCCACCTTATCACAGGAGGTGACAACTCACCGACCTTTCAGGGGAGCACAGTGAGGATGTAGGAGACGAGGATGATCTGACCCTGTGCAGGACTAGGCTCATGGGTGTCTGTGTCTCAGTTTTTAACAAAAAAGTTAAAAAGTAGTAAGTTTTGAAAAGTTTAAAATTGCAAAAAGGGGCCGGGGATTTAGCTCAGTGGTTTCGCCGCCTGCTGCGCAAGCGCAAAGATCCAAGCTCAATCCCTGGTACCAAAATAATAATAATAATAATAATAATAATAAAATAAAATAGCAAAAAGCTTACCAAATAAGGACATAAAGAAATAGAATTTTTTTTTCAGATACACATTGTGTGTTTGTGTTTTAACCTGTTACTGTATTGTTTGTTTTTGTTTTCTGATAGTGAGGATTGAACCCAGTGGTGTCTTGGCTCTGAGCTACATCATTAGCCCTTTTTATTTTTATTTTGAGACTGTGTCTGGCTAAACTGCCTAGATTGAGCTTGAATTTGTGATCCTCCTGCCTCAGCCTCCTGGAGTACTGGGCCCAGCTCAAAAAAAATTCTTTCTCTTAAAGTAAAAAGTTTAGGTTGGAGGTATGGCTTAGTGGTTGGTTGAGCCCTTGCCTAGTACGTATTTGGGAGACCCTGGGTTCTTTGCTGTGCGCAAAGGTTAATTTATTATTGGGACAAGAGAAAACTGGAAGTAAATGCAGTGCAGCTGGAGAGTACAAATATCCTGCAGTGTCCAGCAGCTCGGGTCCCCACGTCCCTCCCACTTGCTGACTCATCCCCTCAACCCCCAGCTCTGCAAGCTCCTCGCATGCTGCATGGCCTGCACAGGTGAACCAAACCCCTGTTATGTTTTATGCCACACTTGCGCTCCCAGCCTATGTCCACACGCGCAGTGTCCGGCTGCCCACAGCATTCAGCGCGGCAGCGCGCTATGCAGGCTGCACCGTGGGAGCCGGAGCACCCGCCAGGTGTGCAGCAAAGCCTGTGAGGATTCCGCGGTGTGTGCGCCACAGGGACATCGCCGGCAGAGCGGTTCTCGGAATGTGTCCCTGCTGCTGATGGCACTTGACTGCGCCTTTACCATACAGCAGCTGGGAGCCAGCGAGGCAGCCCAGTGGTCCAGTGTGTGTCCAGCATGGCGTCCACACCAGCACTGAGCGGGGAGTGGGATGAAGTCAGTGACTAATTTTTCTAGGGTGGTTGGGAAAGACCTCACCAAGAAGGACACGTGGGAGCAGACCTGAAGGAGGAAGCAAGAAAGCCAGATAGGTGTCTGCACAAGAGCTTCCTGGGAGGTGCCAACAGACAGTGCAAAGGCCCTGAGGCAGGAATGTGTGTGGAGGAACTGGGAGGAGTCCATGGCAGTGGAGAGATCCAGGAATAAGGAGCTGGGGAGACCTTGGACAAAACCCGTTTTGTTTCCCTCTGCTTTTGTTCTGGACACTTGTTTGCTTCCACCTATGACGCTATTGGGAAGGGATCTGTCACGAATACAGAGACACAAATACCTCTTTGCGATCCTTCTTTTAATTCTTTTGCCTGCATACCCAGTAGTAGAATCAAGGCATTATATGGTAATGATATGTTTGTTTAGTAATTGTATTTTTAATTCCAAGAGCAACTACCGTATAGTGCTTTCCACGCACCTGTACCATGTTTGATTACCACCAGCAGTACCCAAGGGTTCTAATTTGTCTGCATCTCCGCCAATACTTGTGATTTTAAGTTTTATTTTGTTTTGTTTGCAGCAATGGGGATTAAATCTAAGACTTCACACATGCTAGGCAAGCCCTCTACCATTAGATTATATCCCCAGCCTTTTAAAAAATTTTTGAGAGAATGCCAGTCATGGTGGCACATGCTTGTAATCCCAGGACTCGGGAGGCTGAGGCAGGAGGATCACTGAGAGTTTGAAGCCAGCCTGGGCTACATAGTGAGTTCAAGGCCAGCTTGGAATATGCAGTGAGACCCTGTCTCAAAGACAAAAACAACAACAGAAAAAGTTGTTGAGAGAGGTCTTACTAAATTGCCCAGGCTAGTCTTGAACTTGTAGTCCTCCTGCCTCAGCCTCTGAATGCTGTGATTAATAGATATGTGCCATAGCACCTGGCTGTTTTGTTTTGTTTTTAAAAGTAGCCATCTAATGAGTACGAAGTGGTATGTTATTATGGTCCTGATTTGCATATTTCTAATGATGAGTGATGTTCAGCATCTTTTCTAGGTTTTGTAATATACTGTGTATTCCCCGGATAAAATATTTTATTAAAGCTTCCATTTTGGCCTGTTTTTGCTTTGGGGGGTGCTGGGAATTGAGCTAAGGGCCTCATGAACATTAAGCACACAAGATACCACCGACCTATGTTCCAGTACCTACACTTATTTTAAATGTCATCTCATGGTGGCGGCTTACTAAACTGATAGCCACATAAATACTTGAATTATTTAAAAGGTTTAAAGTATATTCTGAAGGGGTGACTCGTTAGATGCCTAGTGAAGTCATTATTGTCTCTGCCTCAAAACACATCTAAGAGTGGGGGAGGGGGAAAGGAAGAGCAGCCAGGCTGCTACTCCAGTGGCCCAGGGGGCTCGGCGTGGATGGAGGCGGAAGTGCAGGGGGGGGATGCTCGGATCTGGGAATATGTTGCAATCATGTGGCCAATGCATTGCGTGACGTGGGTCTGAAAGAGGGGTCAAGAATGACACCTAGCCCTGTGTGGTGGCGCACGCCTGTATCCCAGCACTCGGGAGGCTGAGGCAGGAGAATTGCCTTGAGTTTGAGGCCAGGAGACTCTGTGTCAAAAACAAAACAAACAAAAACACACCTAGGGCTGGGGATTTAGCTCAGTGGTTCCGCCGCCTGCCTTGCAAGTGGAAGGATCCGAGTTTGATCCCTGGTACCAAAAAAACCCACCACAAAACCAAACACCTAGATGTCTGACTTGAGCACCTGGAAGGATGCAAGGGGCAGTGCAGAAATAGAAAAGGCAGAGCTGGGTATGGTGGCCCACACCTGTAATTCCAGCCCCCTAGGAGGGTGAGGCAGGAGGATTGCAAGTTGCTCCAGTCTGAGCAACTTAGTGAGACCCCTTTTCAAAATACAAGATTAAAAAAGGGCCGGGATATAGCTCAGTGTGAAGGCCCTGGGTTCGATCTCCAGTACCACAAGAAGAAGAAGAAAAAGCAGGAGGAGAAAGAGGAGGAAGAGGAGGAAGAGGAGGAAGTGGACAAGGCCATGGGGGCACAGTGTTTGGTGGCGGCTGCGTCGCATCTGGGATGAGTTGTGTTTGATTTGCCGCTTGGACATTCAGGTGGAGCGGAAGGGTCGGTAGCTGGACACCCGGGGGCTGTGACCTCAGCATGAGGTGCTGAGCGCGGGGTGAACCAGGAAGGAGCACGGAGGAGCCCAGCCGAGCCGGGCCGGAAGGACGCACCGGCACCGAGCCTTGGGCCGGGCAGGGCCGCGGGAAGGCGCTGCGGAGCTGGAGGGGCAGGAACCGCCGGAGAGGCTGGGCCGGGTAGGAGGGGCGCGGGGCCAGGACCAGGGAGGGAGGGTGTGTGTGTGTGTGTGTGTGTGTGTGTGTGTGTGTGTGTGTGTGCGCGCGCGCGTGTCTGGGTCTGGCAAAGACGGCATGGAGGGATATGGTACATAGCAGGCTTCTCCTCTCCTCCGCCTCTCCTTCTCCTCTCTCTTTCCCCTCTTTCCCTTCTCCTCCTCCTTCTCCCTTTCCTTCCTCTTCCTCCCTCCCTTCTCTCCTCTTCTTCTTCTTCCCCCCCCCCTCATTTTTTATGGAGCTAGAGATCAAATCCAGAGCCATAAGCATGCCAGGAGGCAAATGCTCTACCACTGAGCCACATCCCTAGTCCAATACAGCAGTTTCCACAGCTGAACATCTGCAATTTGATGATTAGAAATATTTATTTATTTATTTATTTATTTATTTATTTATTGTGGTGCCAGGAATTGAACTCAGGACTTTGAGCTTGCCAGACAGGCCTGGCACCACTGAGCTACATTCCTGGCTCAGAAATATTTACTTTGAATTTCACTTAATCAAAATGTTATTCCTAGCCAGGCATGGTGGCACACGCCTGTAATCCCAGCACTCAGGAGCTGAGGCAAGAGGATTGTGGTGAGTTTGAGGCCAGCCTGGGCTACATCATGAGTTCAAATGAGACCCTGTCTCAAAAAACCAAACCAAACCAAACAAGTTTTTTCTTCCAAAAATACCTGTTTTTCATTAGGAGACCTGTATCAGAAAAAAAATGACAACCAATTGTTTTTATCCTAATTTGAATTTCCTAAATTGAAAATTTGTAAAGATTTGTTTTCTCTCTTGTGTGTCTACATGATTTTCTCTGTGTTGGCTCTTGGCCAACAAAATTTAAAAATAATTTTTTTTGAGACAGGGTCTTGCTTTATAGTCCAGGCTGGCCTTGAACTCCCTATGTAGCCCAGGCTGGCCTCAAACTCTCAGTAGTTCTCCTGCCTCAGCCTCCCGAGTGCTGGGATTACAGGCATGTGCCACTATACCTGGCAAAAGCTTAAAATATTTCTATCTAGTCCTTTACAGAGAGTTTGCCAGTCTCTGGGCTCTCATAGAGGAAATGTTCGCTATTTATTATTATTATTGATGTTATTATTATCACTGACATAATCCATATGAATTAGGTGCCAATGATCCCCAGCCCTGGAGTAGCTGGAGCCCTGTGGCTATGAGTCTAGCTTTGTGGTGTTTCCTAAAGTTATGAAACACATGTTAGCTGTTCAATGAATATGTGAATGAATGAATGTACGGATGAATGAGTAAATGAAAATGTGAATGAATGAATGAATGGGTGTGAGGAGCAGAGGAGAATTCGGGGTTGGGGTGGTGGTTGCAATTGGTGGATTCTTCCACCAGGGCAGAGTTTACCAAGAGAGGAGGGGTCAAGCTAGGAGCCCGTGCCAGGGATGACACTGGAGTGCCAGTTGATTAAGTCAGAAGAACCCCAGGAAATGTTAACCGAGTGTGGGCAAAGCCACCATGGACCTCAATATCTGACCCTGAAAGAAAATTCCAAAGTGACACAGAAAGCTCTGAGGGGTAAAATATAGCTCTGTGATATTTTTGTAGGGGTAGAAAGGGACTGGGTGTGGGGGGAAGGGAGAAGACTCTGGAGACCTGGTCCCCCGCCTGAGGAGTTTGTGGAAAGAGCAGTATTCATGAGGTTCCACTTCCATTTGACACAGTGTTCTGGGGCCCGGTGGGATGGTCCTCAGGGCTCTCAGGAGTTGGTATTATTCCTACTGTACAGATGCAAAGCTGAGGGCAGGCAGGGATGCGCCCTGTCTTCTGGCACACATTCCTGGAGACGCCACCTTGTCAGCCTGCAGGCCATCCGGGCCTCTTTGGATCTCAGCACCCAGCGGAAGTCAGACAATAGACACAGAAACAACACACGAATAAAATAAATGCAAGTTGTTACAGGAATCTTCAAGGAGAGAACAGGGCAGGATAATAAAAGAATGACTTTGGGTTTCATTCCTGGGATGCAAGGATAATTTGACATCTCCAAATCAATAAATATGATCCGCTACATAAGTAGAATCCAGGAAAAAAAGCATATGATCGTCTCAATTCACACAGAAAAAGCCCTCAAGAGACTTCAGCATCACTTTGTGATATAAAAGGTGAAGAAATTGGACATAGAAGGAGCATACTTCAACATAAGAAAAGCCATGTGAGATATGATTGAAAAATATGGAGAATGTTTACATTTAAAAAAAAACTATTACAGGAACAAAACATATTGCCATTAGGGCTCTTCAAAACATTTCCCCTCACTCTGAACACATGTATCCCTCATTCTTGCCACTTTCTGAAGCCGTTCAAGTCCTCTTTCATGTCTATGGCTGTGTTTTGTTTTGTTTTGTTTTTTGGTACCGGAGATCGAACTCGGGACCTTGTGCTTGTGAGGCAGGCGGCGTCACCACTGAGCTAAATCCCTGGCCCCTGGCTGTGTTGTCATGACTGCCTCAGTTTCCTGAACTGACTCAAAACGTTTTCTTTTCATGGTCATTTCAACACTGGGGAAGAGCTGGAAGTCATATATATAGTGAATAAGGTGGATGAGGATAATTTTTTTTTTTTGGTACTGGGGATTGAACTCAGGACCTTTTGCTTTCGAGGCAGGCTCAGTGCCACTGAGCTAAATCCCCAGCCCTGAGGATAATATTTTTACAAATTTTCCTTTCTGTTGGATGGCACTCAGTAGCACCATACACCACATTTTGGATCCCACCTTGTAAAGATACTCACAAAAGAGGACTTACAGAACTGCTGCAGAAAGTGGCAGGGACAATGGGATAAGTGTGTTTGAAGTGAAGGGGACTATTTTGATGAGGATTAATGGTAATATGTCTTTTACTGTAAGACTTTTTTTTTCAGCTGGGCATGGTGGTGCATGACTGTAATTCCACCACTAAGGAGGCTGAGGCAGGAGGATCACCATGAGTTTTAGGCCAGCCTGAACTGAACTACATAGTGAGACCCTGTCTCAAAAAAACAAACAAACAAAAGTATGTGCCAAGCAGGTCTCATGTGTGCACCGTCTGTTGAAGTTAGACATCATTAGACATCCAAATGAAACTAGGGCAATAGCTCTCCTATCCATGCAAAACCCTTAGCACTGGAATCTGTAAACATTCACACACATTTGCAAGTATTCCAGACTATGAAGAGAAGGACCACGAGATTGTACCTGTTTTTCCTGGCTCTCAGTCTATTTCTATAAAAGATAATTTCTTTTCATTTGTAAACAAGGATTCAAAATAGAGGCAAAGCTGATGACCCTCAGAAGCCATCTTTTAAACAAGAAAACTGCAGAATGGGAGAGCTGTGATTTGAGTGACAGCAACTGCAAAGGCACAACAATACAAGTCACCGATGAGCCACTTCAGGGTTGTTAAAGCTGAGTTGAAAACAAGAAAAATTTGCTTCTGGCATCATCAAAAAGGAAAGCCATATACAATGCCTTCTTCTCCATAACTGAAACTATTTACCACTTTCCAGTAGATTTCCACACGGATATGTTGAAAGAGAAATACAAAGGACAATATGACGACCTTTTATTTTTCTATTCTTTTCAAATTCTTAAAATGTTTCTTTTTTTTTTTTTTTCAACTCACTCAGTAGATCTTTATTGACAGGGGCACATGAATTTAGGATCGATAATTTACACAGATAGAAAAGTATTACTTTTGCCCCCCTTAAAAAAAAAAGCAAATGGTATCTTCTCTATGTATCTCAAGTGAATCATTTAATGTAAGTGAGGCTCAGTTTGATGTTACCATCTATATTAACAGAAGAAAAATGGGAGCATGAACATTTTCCTTTCTCCAAAAAGGGTTTGGTGCCAGGACCAACTAGCCTGCTGGTCTAACAGCAGCTGGTCACAAAGGCCCAAGACTCTGGAAGACGACAACATCCTTGGAAGCACTGTCCTCGGAGGACTTGTTCATTACCAAGAAGACAGTAGAACATCGAAAAATTAACTGGCTCAAAAATTATGCTGAGAAAAGTAGTCACAGCTTGGAAGTTCAAGAAGAGATGAGACCAATTAACTGTAGCTAATTAGTAATGCTGACATTTCCCTGGAGTTGTGAGAACACAGTGGTCAGAGCAGAGGGCTGTGAATCACTGTCCCCGTGAGCAAAGTGGTTTAAAAAACAGCTTCTCCAGTGCATCAACTGTGTTTTCAAGTATAATTCTGGCATTTATACCTAGAAATACAGGAGAAAAAGCAGCGAGGAGAAAGTGTTAAGTATACAGGACATGAAACAGTGTGGCAGCCCTAGAACTCCCAAGCTGGGCCTCGCTCCTCAGGAAAACCACACTTGGGCTCTGGCCAAGGCAACACCGGTGGCAGAGCTGTTGATGGCTTGTTATAGGCAGGAGGCAACTGCAAGAGGACGGAGTCCTGGCTTTCTTCCCTCATCTGCTTGAAGAATACATGGGACAATAAACTGCTTGCAGATGGTCTCTTCTCAGGATCTTGCTGCAGACAGAGCTGTACCAAGCTGAAGAAGGCAGGAGAGGTTTTTGAGGATGGTGTGTGCAGTTGGTCACTGTTGACAGTTTGAGTTCCACTCAAGACAAGCACACTCTCTCCAATCCCAGAGTCTACACCTGATAGGGAAGTTTTCATTCTGGAGTCTGATTGAGGGAAGATACTGAGATCCACTGGGCTATATGGAGGACCTTTCAGCTTCTGTAACAACATCTGAGCTCTGTGAATGTCCTGAAAAGGTACCTGCCCACTGGCTAATTCACATGCTGTAATCCCAACACTATAAATATCCGAATTCACATTATATCCATGTAAATCCTGTCTCAGCAGTTCTGGGCTCAGCCACGGCTGCTCTGAGGTGCTGAACTGTGGGAACTCAAACACAGCCCTATGCCTTTGTCCATGTTTAACCAGACTATGCAGATGGGACAGGCCAGAGAGGGTCACCAGGCCATCACCAGAAAGGAGGATATGGCTGGCTTTAAAACTCCTATGAATGCAGCCATTCTGGTGCAGATAGTTCAGCCCTCGTACTGCTCCAAAGAGAATATTTCTTATTAGAGTTTTGCTCATTCCTTCAGGGAGGTATGTCCTCAAGAGCTGACTTGCTGAACCATAGGCCATAAATGGAGAAATTACCCAAAGTCAGCTGCAAACAGTGAAAACTGTCCAGTAAGTTGTAATATAGGGGTGCCGGAAAAAGTGGGATAGAATCACTGCTCTCTGTAAAGCTTTCAGGCGCTCTTCTGTGAGGTTTTCCAGATTAGTGATTTTTATAGTTACCAGTGTTCCTGTAGGAATATGCCGTGCAAGATGTACAGAGGTTAGGTTGTCGAAACCTCTTCCTATTTCCACTTGCAGTTCGTAGTTAGAGACATCGGTAGAACATAGCACCTCACTGGCTCTAGATTGAGGTGACCAGGAAAGGGTGGGCTCATCAACCAAGCACTTCCGGGTACTGGTTTCAGACTGCGTCTCAGGTCTGAGTGACTCAACTTGTTTTTGTGAAGTACAGAAACAATCCAAAAGAGACATTGAATCGCTTTAGTTCACAGAAAGTAGCAAAGATCCATCTATTTCAAAGATTTTTGCTTTATCTTCCTTTCAAGATGCAGAAATATCCTACCGAGCGGCACCCGCTGCCAACGACTCTCCGGGCAGCCTGCAGCGCCGCGGACCGGGGACCCCCAGTAGGGTCGAGGAGGGGCACTGGAGGGTGCTGACCGTGAACTCTACCCAGCCCCGCGGCCTCGGCCCGGGCGGCCTATTTTTCCATTCTTTTATGTACCAGTTGATTTTTTAAAAATGCCTAATACTCTGGAGCTAAGTAAACAACAAAACTTACCCACTAGTGGGGCATGGTGGTTCACACCTGTAATTCCAGCACTAGGGAGCCTGAGGCAGGAGGATTGCTGAGTGTTGGAGGCCAACCTAGGCTACATAGTGAGTTCAAGACCTGCCTGACTACAAAGTGAGACTCTGTCTCAAAAAACAAAACAAAAACTTATTCACTAGTTGTTTATAAGCCACCTGTCATTGTATTTGCTAAAATTAATAAACTTACACTTACGCTATTTGCTTTCCCTAAGGAAAAACTAATAATAATAACAATGTGACTATGCCACCTGCATTGGGGTGTTCATGGGTGATGCTCCAAGCTAAGAGCTGTAGAGCTAAGGGAAGAAAGCTTAGGAAACAGCGTGCAGTTGGAGCCCAGAATGAGCTTGGAAAACCCAGAAATGAAGCCAATGCCCTGGGTGTAGCCAGTAAGGGGGGGCTGACAAGGCCTTTAGGGGCTCTGTCATGATAGGGCTTTGTGCAGGGCAGATGTGGCCCAACTGACCTGGGAAAAGACTTCCCTGGATGTCCCTGGGGAGAATGGAAGGCCACTCACGGTCCTGGCCAGGATGCTTCATGAAAGCAGTTTCCATCTGACCTTCCCAGGGCCTCCATGGCTGAGGAGAGGGCTATCAAGAAGAGGCGGGGCCTATTCTACACAGTGTATAATGCAAAATGGAATGCAGACAGAACCCCAGTGCCAAAGGAAGATGCACGCCCTTTGTTCAAAAATAAAGACTTGCGAGATGGCCACAGCAGAGCATTTGACCCAGAGTGAGGCCTTCTGCACACTGGGCCGTGTGACAGTCCAGATTGTACGTCTTGGGGTCAGCCGTAGGTGGGCAGAGCCACTCTGGACCTAGAAGATAGGGGAGGCCACTCTGAGAACGGGACACCAGGACTGCTTCTGAACCCCAGCCCTTGTGTATGCCAGGCAGGCACTCTACCACCAAGCTGTATCTGCAGCCCAGGACCTTCCTGAGACCAGCAGATGTCACTTCTGTAATCACAAAGGCCCAGGGTATTGAAAGCCATGTTGGCACCAGGGATTTAGCTCAGTGGTTTCGCCACCTGCTGTGACAGCGCAAGGACCCGAGTTCAATTCCCGGTACCAAAAAAAAAAAGAACAAGAAAGCCATGTTGGGAGGAGAGATCATAATAACAATTTTGCTTCAAGTTCAGCAGACATCAGAAGTTGGAGGGACAGCTTCAGCTGGTGGGATTGGTAAACTGCCTGGATTCTGGAAAGACTTCAGAATACCTTGAAGGCCATGCAGGATTGAGACAGGGATCCTGGAAGTGGGGGACACTTTCCAGACAGGAAGTAAGAAAGTCAAACCCGGGCCAAGACGGAGAAGGCTGGGGTTTTGCTGGAGCCTGTCTCCAGGCCCTGAGGGCCTTGGAGACAAGCTCTAGAAGGTCAGACGGGAAGAGGGTGGTCTGGGAGACCCCCCCCCCGCCCCCGAGCCTCAGAGCCCGTGAGGAGTCTGAGCTGGCAGCTGGGTTCACGAGGCTCAGCTTCTGCCAGGTCCCCACCAAAGGAAGTGTCCCCAGGTGGACTCATCCTCCTGTCCTTAAACAGGCTTTGTGAAAACTGTCTCACTTTGGTTTCCTTTTGGACTAGTCTTTCTTGTATGAGCATTCTCTGGGGCAGAGGGTCACAGACTGCTTTGGATTCTCGGGGGGGCCTCATGTCCACTCCTGCCATCCTAAGTCCAGACGCTAGGTCATGTTTTTCTAAACTTAGCACTTTTGACGTGTTAGGGTCAGACCATTCTTTGTTGTGGGGCGCCCTGTGCATTGTAGGTTACTTAGCATCATCCCTGGCCTCTACCCACTAAATGCCAGTGTGACGGCCAGAACCGTCCCCAGACTTGGCCACTGACCCAGACAGGGGGCCGCAATGGCCCGTGGCTGGGAACCCGTGTAGATGGCACACGGCCGTGTGGGCACTGAGGCGGGAAGTGCGTCACCTCCTGCCAGTCCGTGCTCCTCCAGACAGGGCTTGCTGCCCCCAACACTGCGGCGCCCCAGGCTGCAACAGGACCCCGCCCCGGGGGGCGGACTTTCCCAGGAGCCTCGACTCCTGGGCTGCTCCCACTTCACCCAATTCAAAGCACTACTCAAAGGATTAAAAGAGCTCCACTTGCGTGCTGCCACTTGGGAAAATAAAACGGACAGCACCCTAGGAATAAGGATAAACATCACCCTTGCCATAAATATTACAAAGTATTTTACCAGGCTCGGTCCAGGGAGCCCACTCTGCGCAGGTGCGGAGATCGAGTGTGGCGATCGGGTGCGGCCCTGTCACGGGCGCCCGGGGCTTCCGGACCCGCTTATCGTTTCCACAGACGTTCTTCACACTTGACTTTGTGTGATTCATATATTTATTTCTCTCCTTCCCCAGACTCGCAGGAGCTGGGATTCTGGACAGTTTCTTTCACTTCCAAATCCCAGCACTGAGAAGAGGGCTTAGCGCGTGGCCTCTCTGCGAACCGGGTGGGATTTGTGGGGACCTCGGGCTTCGCAGGAGCTGCAGGAGGAAACGGCTGCCCGGGGAGACAGTGTCTCCCCAAAGGGACGGGTGCCAGGCGCCACCCCTCCTGTCCCACGTACCCGACTCCCCAGACGGCCTCGATCGCTCTCCGAGGGGCACAGCATTGGCGCAGAGCCGCGCCCCCTCCTGGTTCTGTACATCGTCTCTGGGTGACTTCTAATCCCTGATACAGAGTAGCGGCTCTGTACGTAGCCGTACACTGTATTGCTTTAGGAACAATGGCCAGAAAACAAGCCTGACCGTATTCACTGGCGTTTCAAATTTTGTTTGTTTTATTTGACTTGTGGCGCTGGGGATTCAACCAGCCTAGAGAAGTGCTGCACCCCCGAGCTACAGCTACAGTGAAGAGTAGGTGAATTGGATCCGCAGGCAGGAAGCTGTGGAGGTGAAGGCAGCCGAACCCAGGAAGAAGAGGCGAGGGCCTGGGCTCCGCAGGACCCCCAGCACTGGGGCTGAGACAGGAGGAGCTGCGGAGAGGCGGCGACGGCCCAGGGCCCTCGGGGCAGGACTTGTGCAGCTTCCTTGTCTCGGTGCGGCTGGGAGATGCCTGGGAGTTTTAGCAGTCAGAGCTGGGAGCCCCCGAGAGCTGGGGTGACCCGGGAGGACGTTTTGCATGGGGAGTGGGAGCCAGGTGAGGGCACAGGAGGCCCCAGGCTTTGGGCAGTGGGGAGGGACACGGACAGGAACTACAGGACATAGGAGTCAAGGGAGGGTATTTTTAAGTTTTTGCTAGCTACTCCTTTATTTTATGTGTACAAGTTTGCAGTGCATGATGATTCTATTTATCTCGGGGACTTGTACATAACACATCTTAATTCTGGCGCCTGCCTCGCAAGCACAAGGACCCAAGTTCGATCCCAGGTACCAAAGAAAAAAAAAATTAAAACATCTTAATTCTCCCCCCCATCCCTGCTCCTTTCAACTCTTGGTCCCCTTCCATTTGCATCTGTTTTCACCATTTTTTCTCTTCAGTTCTTTTTTCCCCTCATCCCCTTTCCTTCCCCTCACTCACCTCTCCCTTCATCTCTTACTCTCTCATCCCTTTGAAAAAGACCTTCCCACTTTCTGTTAAAAGAGGGTGGATTTTAAAGATGGGAAAGACGTTGAACGCTGAAGGGCAGGATAGGATCCCAAAAGGAAAACTGGATCCTAGTTACGAAGGAGGCTGAGGCAGGAGGATCATGTTTGAGCATAGCCTGGGTGACTTAGGGAGACCTTTTCTCAAAATAAAAATAAATAGGGGCCAGGGATTTAGGTCAGTGGTTCCAGCGCCTGCCTGGAAGGTGCAAGGTCCCAAGTTCGATCCCCGGTACCAAAAATAAATAAATAAATAAATAAATAAAAATAAAAGGTTTGGAGATGTACCTCAGTGCTAGAGCATCCCTGGGTTCCCTAGGTTTGATCCTCATTTCCTAAAAAATAGAAAAGCTTGAAGAGCCAAGGTGGAGGAAGAGTAGCGAAGGGTTGCCCCTGAGTGGCCGGAGCATGGCCTTCCTCAGGAGGAGAGAGGCACTGCAGTGGCAGAGATGCATGTTGCTCAGGCTCCTGCTTCTTTTGAGTCTCTTCACTCCTGTCCCTTGATTGCCCCAAGGGTCACATCCTCCTCCTCTTTTCAGGTCCTCTCTCTGCTTGTTCTTCCACACGAGCCAGGGCACTGACTCTCCTTCCAAGAACACCTTTCACTTCCAGAGTTGGCAGAGCAGAGGGCACGCCTGTCCTTGGAGTCAGATTGGACGCCTAGCTCTACTACCTGCGAGCTAGGTGGCCCTGGTTAAGTTGGCCTCACTTTGCATCTGTAAAATGGGAATAATCAGTCGCATTGTGCTATGAGGAAGGCGAATGCAATTGTGCCACGCAAAAGGCTAGAACCCACGGTACAGACTTAAGTTAGCTACTCTTTTTCAACGCCAGGCTTTATGCCAAATTCTTACTGATTTTCGCACTGAACTCCCAGAGATTTTCAACCCAAGTTCTGGGGCACGTGAGTCTTCATGAACCTCTCAGGAAAGACTCTGGAGATTCTCTGCACAAGTCTTGCTGAATGAAGTACAAAAACTTATCTCAGGTGCCGATGCTTTTGCAGCTGGCCAAGTGCAGAGATCGAACTCAGGACCTTGTGCTTGCAAGGCAGGCACCAGAACCACTGAGCTAAATCCCCGGCCCCAGGTGGTTTTTTTTTTGGTTTTGTTTTGGTACCGGGGATTGAACAAGGGTCTTTGTGCCTGCATAGCAGGCGGCGAAACCACTGAGCTAAATCCCCGGCCCAAATAAGGTTTCTTTTTTTTGGGGGGGGTACTGGGGCTCAAACTCAGGACCTTGAGCTTGCAAGGCAGGCACCGGCACCATTGAGCTAAATCCCCGGCCCCCAAGGTGTGGTTTTTAAAAGAGCAGTAAATACTTGCAGGAGATGAACATCGGGAATCGGATGGAGAAATGGATGCATGCTCAGGAGCCATGGACAGCCTGGACATCTCGGGAGCCCTGCGGGTCAAGGGATAAATTTATTGGCTTCAATGTCAGCTGCCCCTCAGGCCAGGAGATGTCCCTTTTGTCCTGACATCAGCAAAGAGTGGCTCTTCGGCAGGATCTGTCCATTGAGCACATTTGCTGAAACATCTTGGCTTCATTACATTTCTGAGTTTTAAAAGCATGTAAAATATTTTATGTGGTTCTTGCAAAAAGGCTAACAGCATAAATAACCAGCAGGAAGAGGATGATTTTCAAGACACGAGGTCTGCCCGCTGGCCAGGCCCAGCCCCGGGGTGTGCAGAGTATGTGCCTCTTCCAGTCCACGCTTCAGTCCCTCCTGAGACCTGAGGGAACTGCGTCCCCTGCCTCCTGGGACATCAGGCATTTTGTTAGGTTTGGGAGCAGGGGTGAGGGGTGGAGGGACCAGGGGGTGAGGTTGGGGGTTTTACTCCCCGGCTGACCATCAAGGGTTTGGTGTCCCCCGTGTGCTGTGTCCGCTGTGTCCCCTGTGTGAAGGCCACAGCTCCTGTCCCATCACCCCTTTGCTGCAGCTCTTGCAACTTCTGCTCACCATGCCCTCCTGCTCCTGCCTTGCCCTTGGAGAGTCTTCATCCCCACTGCCTCTACCTGCACCTTTGGAAATACATCCTTTACTAATATCACCTCAATTACGCTGCTTGAATAAGCCTTCTCATTACTGGGGCCCCCAGATGTTTAGGCTTATTAATAGCATGTTATGATTAGATATCAAAATCTTCAAAGAACTTGAGCCTTTATGTTGTGTGGCTTCTTGGTTCAATGGGAGGATAGAGAGGCCAAGCTAAAGTTGTAGCCAGAGAACAAATGTTTAAGATCTACCCGGTACCTTTCACATGCCATGTACTAGAGATACAAGTGATACATGATCTCAACCATTCAGAAATGCTTGGACACTTCCATTAGAAGTCATAATGGAGCCCTTATTGCTTTTGCTGTCTTCTGCCACCATGAACTGTTGCCCCTCTGCCATGTGGCACCCTGCCTGGGAGCTAGCTGCTTATGGACTGAAACCTCTACAAACTGTGAGCTAACGAAACCTTTCCCCCTTTAACTTCGGGTGTCAGGTATTTTGTCTCAGCAATGAGAAAAGTAACTAAGACAAAAAGTTAGCACCAAAGAAGTGGAATTTTTGCTGTGACTATACCTAACCATGTGGTTCAGGAGCCTTTGGGACTGGCTTGTGGGAAGAGTTTGGAAAGGTTCAGAGATGCCAGCTGAAAAAGCAGAGTTGGAGCACCTTAGGCTGTACTTTATGGGAGTCTTGTCAGAGCCCAGAAAACCAGAAGACTGATAGAATGCTGCTTGCTGGTAAAGACCAGGCTCAAGAGGTTTCCGCTGGGTGAAAGGGCTGCATTGGCTGTTGGACCCCAGAGGACATGTGTTACGGCTTTGTAGGAAGTTTGCCTGCATTTTGCTCATGTCCAGAGACTTTGTCTGAGACTGAAATTAGGGGTGGCAGACTAATTATTCTGGCAGAAGAAATTTCAAGGCAGTCTACTGTTGAGGTTGTGGCATGGCTACTGTTGGGGCTTTTAGCCAGATTTATGTTGAGAATCGAGAGCAAAGAGGCCAGGAGAATGACTTAAAACATTTTGAGTTTGGCCAGAAAGAAATCTCTGGTAAAGTTGCAGCCTGCAAAGATAGAGGAGCGGAGATCTTCATTATTGAGAAGGAACAGGAGAATAGAAAAGATGGGCTGAGGACATCACAAGAAGCAGTAGGATTCCACCTTTTGCGGTTTCAAATTGCAAAAGTGAAAGACTTTGCTCTGAGAAGAGAGTGCCAGAGCACCATCGTCAGGAGCCATTCTACAGAATTTTTGGGAAAAAATCATTTCACAATTAAACTAGGATTAGGCTTAGTCTTATTGCCTACAGAGCAGCTATAACATGCGAAAACATAACTCCACTTTGCCTCTGGTCACAGCTGAGACCTCAATGGTCCTGTGATACTGTGACATTCAAGGGTGAGATTACATCAGCTGAAGATGCCCTGGTTCTTTGAAAACTGAATAGTAAGAAAAAAGTTTCACCTGGGAAGGGACAAATTCTTTATCAGCCTAACCCATCCCACCTACTGTTATAAGAACATCTTTGCTCATCTTATTGTGCTAATCAATTTAAACTCCTCATCAACCTAAAATCCTCATGGTCATAGGATTACCACCACCCTCCGAGACATCTGATACTTTTTCTGATTATAAGATCTTCATCAGTCTAGAATTATCACTACCCCGAGTCATCTGTTACTCCTTATGAGCCTAATAAATAGTGGTAAGCTCAGGATGCCTTGACTTTGCTGCTCAGAGCAGCATTGATCAGGTGTAAAACCCAGCTTCTTCTCTAACTCTCATTTCCTGTCTTTATTCTTTAATTTGCCTCGTGGTGTCATGGCTCACAGGAGACTAGGGCCCATGACAAGCGTTCTGGTAATGTACCCTTTCCCAGTTCCCTACATACCATGTTCCACAATGGGAGTGGCCTAGGGAAGTTGTTCCTCAGGATTTGGTTCATAGGCCCTGGACCCTACAGCCAAGAGAGAAGGAAACCTGGCTACTGCTCCAGCTGGTGGCAGACTTTGGCATCATCCGCATGGTGTTGGTTTTATGTGCATGCAGAATGCAAGAGTTGTCGGGTCAGGAAGGCCTCCACAGATTCACAGAATTCAGAAGAATTCCACAGATTTCAGAAGAAGGCCTGGGAGGCCAGGCAGTGTGCCCCTGAGAGGACAATGTGTAAAGCTGCGAATATGAAGCCAGAGGTACAGTGGAGAACCCAGAAGGTTGGAGAAGCCAGGAATGTGGATCATCCAAGGAAAGCTGCAAGGAGTGAGCAAAGCCAGCCACAGAAAGAAGCTATGGGAAGTATAACCACAGGGCGTACCATCGGGGCTGGGCCACCCAAGCCCTTTGGGGTTCACAACTTGCAACAGATTGCTGAGGATGCTGGAAGTGGAACTATGAGATTTATTGTTTGCCCTGCTGGATTTTAGACTTGCTTTGGTCCCATTCCTTTGTATCCTCCTGCTTGTAACTCTTGGATCGGAAATGTCTATCTTGTGTCATTGAATGTTGGAGATGTTTAACTTTGCATCTGTATAGGGGCTTGCAGCTAAGAATTTGCCTTAAATCTCAGAAAACTTGGGACCTGGACTTTTCAGCAATGCTGAAACTGTTAGGACTTTGGCAACTCTCAGAGATGGACTCAATGCCTTTTGCATAAAGGGGTGTACATGAGTCTTTGGGGGGCCAGGGCAGAATGTTATGGCTTATGTTAGATGCCCCCCAAAGCCACATGCCAATGAGGTAGGGCTTTTTTGGAGGTGGTTGGATCTAGAGTGTGTGATGGTGGAAATGATTCATGGTGCAATGCTAGGCTCAAGGGCACTAGGATTAAGGGATGGTGTTACCCACTCTAAGTAGTCCAGATAAGATAAAAAGAGCAGGAAGATGCTATTAAGGTTCCCTTGTTTCTTTTGCTACTTTGTGCATGCCATGTTGTTTCTCCTCTGCAATACCTGCTTAGCAGAACTCTGCAAATTGTGAGCTAAATAAACCTTTCCCTCTTTAAAAAAAAAAAGAAAAGTAATACTGGAGAAGCCAGACATGGCGGTCCATGCCTGTAATCCCAGCACTCAGGAAGCTAAGCTAAGGCAGGAGGATTCCTATGAGTTTGAGTCCAGCCTGGGCTACATAGTAAGCTCAAGGATAGCCTGAACTACAGAGCAAGATACTGTCTAAAAGAAAAAAAAAAGAAGAAGAAGAAGTCATGCTGGAGGAAAACCATAACTGGGTGGTTTAAACAACAGAAAGGTTCTAGGGCAGGACCTGCCCCAGGCCTTCTTCACATTGTCTTCCCTTTCTGTGTCTGTTCCTGTGTCCCATTACCCAAACAACACCATGCTAAAGTCCTCCCAAAGACCTCACATCATCACCTCTATAAAGTCCCATTCCGAGGTAGCAGGGGTTACAGCATCAACATTTTCTTGGTGGAACATGATCCAACCCGTAATAGGGCCCAGGCTGGGTCTGCTTGGGAAAGTTATTTATGTGGCTCAGTATTTCTGTTTCATCATCTAGAAAATGGGGATAAGCCAGGTACTGTGGCACCGCCTGCAACACCAGCCACTTAGGACGGTGAGACAAGACCCTATCTCAAAATAAAAAAGAAAAATTGAAAGGACTGGAGATTGGGGATGTAGCTTGGTGGTCCTTGGGTTCAATCCCTGATAGTGCAAAAACAAAACAAAAATGAATCAAAATAAATTATAAAAGGGCTGGGGTGGGGGAGAGGGTGTAGCTCTATGGTAGAGCACTTGTCTAGTATGTACCAGGTCCTGGGTTCCATCCCCAGTACTGAAAAAGGAAAAAAAGAAAACACCAAAAAGGATAATATTGCCACGATCACCTCAAGGATTAGGGGAAGCTGCTGTTGGTGGAGAGAGCTTAGCCGGGGCCTGGGCCAGGCCAACGGTGTGGCTACTTCGAGGCGTCTCCACCTGGACAGCTGCAA
This sequence comes from Heterocephalus glaber, assembly GCF_053883595.1. NCBI lineage: Eukaryota > Metazoa > Chordata > Mammalia > Rodentia > Bathyergidae > Heterocephalus > Heterocephalus glaber. Next base: position 17,381,004 of record NW_028258410.1, on the reverse strand, counting down.
GCCCTCAGTTTCCCCACCCAGTGGCTCCTCTCCAGTCACCTCTGACAAGACGGCAGCTCTAACCAGCTGCCTGAGCCACCCACAGGGTCTGGGCCTCCACGCGCCTCCGTGTTTCCCCTGCCAGCAAGCTCTCCGAATCTCTCCAGGGACACAGCGTGGCCCAAGTCTGGTGGCCTCCTCCCGTCTCCCCGTCAACCTTCCCAGCAGCACCGTTGTCCTTTCCTGGACAATCACTGCTCTCACTGTCTTCTCTACAAATCATCCTTCAGATGAGGCCAAGAAGCTTTCCAAATCGATCACTATAAGTCTGAGTGTCAGCGTGGACAACTTAGTGAGACCCTGCCTCAAAATTAAGAAAAACAAAAAAACGGTCGAGGATATAACTCAGTGCCAAGGCCCTGGGTTCAAGCCCCAGTAGTGAAAAAAAAAAATCAAAAATCGAAACAAACGTAAATGAGAATCCCAGATTGAATCGTGTCTTTCTTTGGTCAAAGCTCCTGGTGGATTGCCACTGAAATGGGCAGATATCTCCACCCCTCTTGTGGGCTTCCAAGGCTGGGCTGCTCCTTGGTCCCCAAGTTCTGGCTGCGTGGGCCTTTTGCTTCTCTCCCAACATAACAAGTAGGCCCAGCTTCTGGGCCTTTGCACATGCTGTTCCCTCTGCCTGGAATGCCCTTTCCAGGACTGTGGCACCCTCTCAAGTCATCCGGTTTCATCTCCTACAAAACCTCTGTCTTCCTTGAGGTTTCCTCAGCCAGCCTCCCTTGGTACTGTCAGCTCTCCTGCCCTTTGATTCCTTATTGCATCGTTTATGTTACTGTCCTTGTAGCACTTAGGACTCTCAGGAAAGAGTGCAGTCCTGTGCTTGTTTATTTGTGACAGCCTCTGCCATTGCCATGTAATTCATCTGCAGGCTGAGGACTTCTGTGCTTACGACCTACTCTCCAGTGTCTAGGAGGCTGCCAGGCCCTCAGCAGGCATTTAGTAAATCTGACTGTGTGGGGAAGGCAAATACAAAAGGCCACAGGCTCTGTCTTTATCAATTTTCTTCTTGCTGAGACAAAATACCTGACACCCAAAAGCTAAAGGAGGAAAGGATTTATTTAGCTCAGTTTGTAGAGATTTCAGTCCATAATTGGCTGACTCCAAGTGAAGGGTGGCATGGCAGAGGGAAATCACAGAGAAGAAACAGTCTATGGCAGAGCAGGCAGGAGGCAGCAGCAGCAGCAGCCTGCCTTCCCTCGCTCCTTTTCTATTCCATCCAGGCTGCAAGCCTATTGAGTGGTGGCCCTCACACCCAGGATGCGGCTTTCATTATCCACACCCTGAACCATACTAAACCCACTTAGCTATCACACACGCTTAATCCCAGTATCATGCACCCTAGATCGGTGGTGGTGAACCTGTGGCACATGTGCCCAGGCATGCTGATTGTTATCACTGAAAGCTCTAAAAGCTTCACCATCACTGCTCTATATCCAGCCACCTCCAAAAAGCCCCACTTCTCAGTGCAGGCGCTTTGGAGAGACATCTAGATACAGCCATAACAGGCTCTTTTCTCTCCCTTCCTCCCCCCTACTTAAACAAAACCACCAGCTGAGAAGAGAATCAGAATGCCAAAGAGGGTGTCAAGATTGCTGCTTGGAGGGCCGGGGATTTAGCTCAGTGGTTCCGCCACCTGCCTCGCAAGCACAAGGTCCCTAGTCACCAAAAAAAAAAAAAAAAAATCCCTGGTACCAAAAAAAAAAAAAAAGATTGCTGCTTGTTAGCTGGGTGTGGTGGTGCACACCTGTAATCCCAGTGCTCTGGGAGGCTGAGGCAGGAGGATCACAGGTTCAAGCCCAGCCTTTGCAATTTAGTGAGACCCTAACTCAAGAAAGGGCTGGGGATATAGCTCAGTGCAAAGCCCCTGAGTTCAATCCCCAATCTGCAAATAAATAAGTAAAAAATTCTTGTTTTGTGCTGGTTGTAGGTTGCAGTGAGATACACCTGTAACCCCAGCACTCTGGGAAGCTGAGGCAGGTGGATTGCCAAGTTTGAGGCCAGCTTGGGCAACTTAGCAAGACTCTGTCGCAAAGTAAAATAAATAAGTAAAAGGAGCTGAGGTTGCAGCTCAATGGTAGAGGGCTTGCCTGGCATGCAGGAAGCCCTGGGTTCAATCTTCCAAACCAAAAAAAGACAAAGAAGAAAAAAAATTCATTCTTCAGGGCCAGGGCTTGAGGCTGGGAATCCATGGAGATCTGGGCCCCTCCACGGAGTGTGGGTGGGCTGGGGGAGCAGATCCGCGCAGGGTGGGGGCTGGGACATCCCGAGGTATTTAAGCCTGTCAATAAAATAAGTGACCGCTGCTTGGTATCTGCAGCTACTCAAGGGAAATAAAGCCGTTTGCTTATAAAGAATTTCCATAAACATTTCTGAGGATGTGTATTAGGGTAATCTTGGGATGTGCATTAAACTAAACAGGGGTAGTATAAACACAGGACGGGCTGAGGGGAGAACAAATGGCCCGGGCTTCCCTGGCCCCCGGCCTCAGGCACCTCCAAGCCTGCAGAAACCAAGAAGGCAGAGACAAAGCCCGCCCTCCGCCAGCCCCAGGCAGATTCTGCAGGACGCTAACGCTGACGAAGCCTGGACCCTCCTAACCCCTCCTAAAGCTCTGAAGTCTTCTATGGCAAAAAAAGAGTTGGTAAAAAGAACGGGGCAGGTAGCTTTGCGGGCGCTGGCTGGTGCTGATTTGCTGAAGGTCGAGAGCTCGTGAAAGCAGCGCCTCCGGAGATGGCGGTGTGGTTTTGTATGTGTGCATATGATTTCATACGCGTGCAGATCCACCTACGGTATCAGCATGCAGGAGTGGGGTACTGGGGTTCTCTAACAATTACTTTCCCTTATCTCCATCTCAAACTTCATTTCCTATCTCATAGAGAGATACTTTTCTTTTTTTTTTTCTGGAGACAAGATCTCGCTGTAGTTCAGGCTGGCCTCACACACGGTGATCCTCCCGCTTCAGCCTCCCAAGAGCTGGGATTACAGGCATGCACCATCGTGCCAGGCAACAGCCGCTCTTGTGTTATTTATTTATTTATTTATTTATTTATTTATTTATTTATTTTGTGTGGTACTGGGGATCACACTCAGGACCTTGCGCTTGCAAAGTAGACAACAGCGCCACTGAGCTAAATTCTCGGCCCCTATTTATTTACTTTTGCAATGATGGGGACGGAATCTAGGAGCTCACATATGTCAGTCAACAGCTCTACCATTAAACCATATCCCCAGAATACTATTGCGTATTTTTAATTTTTCTTTTCTTCTTTTAAATTTTGGTACCTGGACTTGAACTTGGGACATTGCGCTTGCCAAGCAGGTGGGGTGCCACTGAGCTAAATCTCGCGCCCACTATTGTGTATTTTGGAGCCCTGTCAATCCACTTTCAATATATTTACTTTTATTTATAGTGCTTATCTTTAAACACATATATCTATATATATGCATACATTGTTTTATATATGTCTAATTTATAAAAATAACTTGCATATGGCATATAGTTCATTTTATTTCTTTTTTGTTTTGTTTTGTTGAGACAGGGTTTCGCTATTAGTGCAGGCTGGCTTTGAACTCATGGTGATCCTCCTGCCTCAGCCTGCTGAGTACTGGGATCATAGGCATGTGCCCCTACACCCAGTTTAAAATAATTTTTTTTTGGTACAGGGATAATTTTTTTTTTTTTAACAAAGAACATTTGGTGGGGAGGGGAGCCAGGAAAAAATTATATGTGCTTAAAAGTCTTAAAAATCTCTGCAAAATAAATAAATAAATAAATAAATAAAATCTTTGCACTGGGCATGGCAGCACACACCTATGATCTGGGAGGCTAATCACTGGCCATCCTTCAAGGCCATCCTGGGCTACACAATGAGTTCTAGGCCAGTCTAGACTACACAAGACCCTATCTCAAAAAAAAAAAAAAAAATCTTTTAGGATAGGGGATTTAGCTCAGTGGTTCCACTGCCTGCCTCAAAAGCAGAATTACATATTTTTAGGCTCAGAATTACATATAATCCAACAAGAATGTTTCTTAGGAGAGTACAGGAGCTTGTGCTCATTTATTTAATGGAATACAATGGGACAATGGGATTGTATCAAAGAATGGGGAAGCTGATGAAGCCATCATCAAAATGCATAATGAAGAGATAAAAGGAGCAGGAAGAAAATAATTGCGCACAATATGCCATTGTGTATGGAAAACCCGGAGGCGGATAAACATCCATCTCTCTATTTGCTTGCAATTTCAGAGATCTGCGGAAGATTCACAGGATTCACAGGGACTGCAGGGAGGGGTGGGGCTGGGTGCAGGAGGGGGAGCGGCATCCACTGTATTCATTCTTTCCAGATTTTGGATCATAGGAATGTTTTAGCTTTTCAAATTTTTGAATTATTTTCAAAAACGTCTATGGTGATATAAATGTAAAAGTTTAAAAAATTGTAAAGCAAGCTGGGCATGGTGGAGCACACCTGTAGTCCCAGCACTCAGGAGGCTGAGGCAGGAGGATCGCTTTGAGTTCGAGGCCAGCCTGGGATACACAGTTAAAAGTCCAAGACCACCCTGGACTACAGGCTGTCTCAAAAAAAAGCAGCTGTTAAGAATCAAGCTGCAGGGCCAGGGATTTAGCTCAGTGGTTCCAGTGCCTGCCTAGCAAGCACAAGGTCCTGAGTTTGATCCCCAGTACCAAAAACAAACAAAAGAAAAAAAACCCAATCAAGCTGCTGCCCACTTTTCAGCTTGAAGCTGCTAAGTGACCTCAGGTTTCCTTCCTCTGACTCTGTGGAGCATGAGGTGGATGGGAGCAGCTGGGTGTCCTCCCTCCTCCCCGGAGCGCCCTGGGGTGCAGGTCAGGCACCATCGAGTCCCACTGCAGTGGTTGGAGAAGGGTGGAGGGAGGCCAGAGGGGACGGGAGCCCAGGAGGAGTTGCAGTGCTGTATCGGTGGGTACCCGGCTGAGTCTGCGGATGGGTGGTGCGGGGGTGGGTAGAACCCCAGCTTGCTGGGGACCCCGAGGGAGCTCCCCCCTTGCACAGGTGATAAGTGACCTTCAAGTGCACAACTGCAGAAAGGACCAGGTGGGCCTATTCGTCTTTCTCTTTGCTGATGAAAATGTTCTCTGGAAACCCAGCCGATGGAAACCTCTTTATTTTTGCCAATGAAGTCAGTTGTGTTGGGAAACTCGGTCTATTGCATCTTATGCACTGGAGCTCAGGGCCAGGAGGGAGATCGGAGCGGTCAGAAACAGTTCTCGGAGAATTCAGGCTTGGTTTCATTAGCAAATAAAAATGCTTCCCATGTCACCGTCAGCCTTTTACATGGGGAGAAGAAATGTGGGAAGGTCTCAGACGCTCCCAGGCTCCTAACTAGTTAGGGGCACACACAGCTCAGCAGGACCACGTTCCCTTCCTGAGGGACCCGGCCAGAGCTGCAGAACTGTCTGCAGATCGGAACTCAAACAAAACAGATAAGCAAAAAAGGCAAAATCAGCTGGGCGTGGTGGTGCACTTCTGTGATCCCAGCACTTGGGAGGCTGAGGCAGAAAGGTTGCTGTGAGTTTGAGGCCAGCCTGAACTACGAAGCCAGACCCTGACTGAAAAATAATTTTAAAAAAATCGATAAACGTCTTCCTATAGCCTTTAAATCCATGACCTACAATACCTGATACAATGTATACGTGTGTAAAGGGTTGTTGTACTGTGTTGTTTAGAAAGCACAGTCTGGCCATGGTGAACACAGCCGGCTTCCTTCCTGTATATTTTGGATCTGAGGTTGGTGGAATCCGTGGATGCGGAACCCTCCAGTGTGGTGGGCTGACTACACAGATCCACGAATGCAAAAGGTCTGGAGTTATGCACCTTAGCTGCTCTCAGCAGTTAATTTGAGGAGGAGAATAGACTTGGAGGAGCATGTGGTGGTGCAGGGTAGATGAGGTTGGGAATTTGAAGAGGACGTTCGCATTTTATCAGACATACTTGCGGAGCTTTTGCTTTCATCCACAGGGAAAGCTTGTTCATGTCTTACTTGAGTAAGTTACATTTATTTTATTGTTTGATTTTTGGGGGGAGTTTTTGAGACAAGATCTCACTATGTAGCCCAGACTGGCCTTGAACTCACAGTGATCCTCTTGCCTCTGCCTCCTCAGTGCTCAGACGACAGGCATGCACCACCACACCTGGCTAAGTAATTTAAATTTAAATCCCAACGCAGTACAAAACAGAAGGCTTGGCTGGGCTGCGGTGTAGAGCAGGGGCAGCGTGAGCCTAGCAAGTCCAAGGCCCTGGCTTTGGTCCCTGGCACCGCAAAACAAAAAGCAACAAAACCAAACAAAGCTTAAGGAGTGGAAATGTGGCTTAATGCTCAACATGAGCCTCAGGTCCTCCCACTTGGCCAACGCGCTGATGCACTCTCTGGCTCCCAGCTCCGTGTGGAGCTCGGTTCTCACCAGGAGACAGGAGCACACCAAGAAGGACAGATGCTTGCAATGGCAGAAGACTGGAGATGCTCCAAACGCCCTGCCCGGGTGGGAACTGATAAACAGATGAAGGGACGTCTACGGTGGGACTTCATGCAGCCTCAGAGAAGGGTCTAAAAACAGGAGCAGGGTATATGAATTTGTATTTGACAACATACGAACAAGCTGGGTGTGGTGCATGCCTGTCATCCCAGCACTCAGGAGGCTGAGGCAGGAGGATTACCAAGAGTTCCAGGCCAGCCTGGGCTACAAAGTGAGAGATTGTCTCAAAAAAGAAATTATAGGTATAATGTAGCCCTGAACGTGATGGTGAAGTCACACTTGACCATGTGAAGGGAACGAGGTGGTGGCAGTGGCACAATGGCGAGTATTGGGCACCATTTGTTATACTTGGTGATTATTTGAGACTCTGGGGTGTCTCACCTACTCAAATCTTTCCCAAAACAAGGACAAAACAAAACAAACAGAGCCTGCAGATTCCCTTCACTCCTCCCCAATCCTTCCTCTGAGACCCCATCTGGGGAAGTCATCGAGGGCCTGTACCCCAGGGCAGGGCGGAGGGTCCCCACCGGGAGGACACACAGCTCCCAGGGCCGCTTTATGGCTGTTGCTCTCTGCTGCTCTCGTTTTGTGTGTGTGTGTGTGTGTGTGTGTGTGTGTGTGTGGCTTAGCTTTTTTTTTCTTAAAGGTTCCACAAATTTGTTAAAGTGCACCAAAATGGAAAATAACATTTCTTTAATTTTGCTTTTTAACTCCCCCCCTGCAACAATCGAGATTCTATTCCAGGGTGATGACCAGGAAAGCTGTTTCCAGCTTCCTCCCCACCACCCTGGATGATTCAAATAAAACTAATAACAGCAGAAATGAGCAGCCACAGGCGACAAGGAGAAGTATGTGAAGACTGGGACCATTGGTGGCCACTCCAGGCTGGGGAGAGACCGAGCCTTGGCCTCAGTACCAGGGGGGTAGGAGTTCTCAAAAGGCTTCAAAGTGGGCACATGCTTGTTTCAAAAACGGAGAACCAAAAAACCTCAGTCATTTTCAAACTGTGAAAGCCAGAGCTTCCTGGTTAGGTAGTAATTTCCTTATCTTTCTCATGCTTTCCGGAGATCTGAATTATGCATAACAAAAAAGAAAAGAAAAGAAAACAGGAATGAAAATAATGCTGGCTTAGGTAAATCCAAGCAGCTGAGGGAGGCTTCCCCGGAGCAGCGGAGCAGCTTTATGCACTGAGTCCAGTTCAGAGGGAGAATCCCCAGACAAAGGGCTTTCGTTTGGGAATCACCCTTGAGCTGCTGTATCTGAGCATACAATGGGGGAGCTTAATAAAAGAGGCTCCCAGAAGCCGAGATGGTTATCAAGGAGCACCCAGAAAGAGCACCCAGGAGACAGCTGGACAGTTGGAGTGCTCCGCTACCTCGGAGTGAGCCTTCGGGAGTACCTGGAGAGCTCTTAGGCCTTTGCACCCACCCATCTGCAAAATAGACAGCGTCTACCATTTCCCTCTGGCTCTGGGATAGGGCCAGGCTGTTTGTGAATTTGTGTGGGCTTCTTCACTGAAGGTTTTAATGAACATCTCATTGTGCTAAATGACTGGGTGCAGTAAGCAGCCTTTGTGTTTTGTTGTAGTTCGCATATGACTTACACTGCTACATTGTATTATATAGCCAATGCATGTTCCTACATGTGTATGCATGTGTTTATGTATGTACTGTACACAGCATACAGTGAAGCCATCGGTTTTCAGTGAAAGGATGGAAGGTACCAGGTGTGGTGGCCCATGCCTGTAATCCAGCACTTGGGAGGCTGAGGCAGGAGGATTCCTGTGGTTGTGAGGCCAACCTGGACTACATAGTTAGACTTTGTCTCAAAAAAAAAAAAAAAATTAAAAAAGGAAGGTAGAAGGTCGTACACTTTTTTTGGTTTTTTTGTACTGGAGATGGAACTCGGGTCCTTGTGTTTGCGAGGCAGGCGCTGGAACCACTGAGCTAAATCCCTGGCCCTTGCATACTTTTAATTCAGAAGCTCAGGTTGGGGACTGTGGCTCAGCAGCACAGTGCTTGGGACACGGAGGCCTAGATTAGATTCCCAGCACTGATTAAAAAAAAAAAAACATAAACAAAACAACAAAAAAGCAGACCCTGAGAATCAGCAACTTCTGGCTGCCTCAGTGGTGTCACATGAATGAGCTTCCTCTCTCGGTCAGCATGGATGGTAGCTGCCCATTTCCAAAGAGACAAAGCTTGGGAGACAGGGCAGTGAGCAGCGCTGCCTGGCCAAGATGACTGTGGTGGGTCCCTCGGGGAATTAACATTAAAACAGCCTCTGTTCTTCGAACCTAGAGCCTGCTTCCAGGAAGCTGGCTCAGGGGGTATGTAAACCCTGGCTCTCTATTCAAATTCTGACTCTCTCCTGTAAAAGGAAATCAAAATACTCATCAAGCCAGGTGTGAAGGTGCACACCTGTCATCCTAGCTACTTGGGAGGCTGAGGCAGGAGGTTGCACAGTCAAACCCAGAAGAGGCAATCTAGCAACTTACTGAGACCCCCATCTCAAAAGCAAAAAGGGAAAATGGGCTGAGTACAAGGCTCAGTGCAGAGTCCTGGGTTCAATCCCCAGTACAGTAAAATAGAACAAAACAGTCCTCACAACGATGTTCTGAAAGAGCTTCCAAACCTCAGACTTAGTGGTCTCAAAATTTAGGGCACATTCAGAAGAGAAGGGAGGGAGGGAGAGAAGGGGGAAGGAAGGAAGGAAGGAAGGTTTGTTCCGACTCAAGTTACAACGTAAATAAACTCCAAAATCCCTGGGCCAAGCGAACGAAGTCAGAAGAGACCACATATATGATTTTACAACTATTAGGTGGCCAGAAAGAGGCAAATCCACAGAGACACAAAGTAGATTAATGGTTAGCTGGGTTCGGAAATTAGGAATGACTGCTAATGAGTGTGGACTTTCCTCTTTAGGGTAAAGAAAATGTTCTGAAATAGATTGTTGTCATGGTCGCAGTGACTCTGAACACACTAAAGACCACTGTATTGTACACTTTGTGTGTGTGTGCGTGTGCGTGTGCGTGTGCGTGTGTGTGTGTATTAGGGATTGAACTGAGGGCCTCTCGACACACCATACTCTTTACCACTGAGCTACCCCAAGCCTTAAATTATACATTTTAAATAGGTGAATTGTAATGTGTATGTTGTCTCTCATTGAAGCTGGAAAATAGATTTTAAGGCACTTTTTAAACTTATGTACCCAGGCTAGCTCCAAGATGGAAATCCTCCTGCCTCGGCCTCCTGAGTGCTGGGATTACAGGTGTGTGCCACTGTGGACAGTTTTGGAGCAGTCATTCTGATGCTAGTGGCCATTGGAAGTCTTGAAAAACATCAGAAGAGCCCTGATTCAGGCTGTGTCCACTGTTGGGAACTGATGTGCCAGATAGTCCCTCCAGAAGGCCTTGTGTTATGCTTGTGTGTCCTTACTGACATTTCACATCCAGGACACTAGCACTGCTTCAGGTTACAAAGGGAGGAGGCAGAAGTGACACAACGAAAGTGACACAACCAAAAAGGCTAAATGTAGCCAGATGGGGTGCACTTGTCCTGGGTCTTTACCTGAGGCCACACCTGGTCACAGCAGCCTTGCAGGCACCACTTACAAATGCAGTGGACCCAGGCTCTTAGCTTCGGTGGCTTGTACCACATACAACACCCAATCTATTACAATACAGTCATGTTTCACAGTCAAACACAGGCACATACTTTTTAGAGTATTCTGAGACTAAGCGTGTACCTAAAAATCTGGTTAGGATAAAATATTTTGTTTTCGAGATTTAAAGTCTCCTGGAAACTATTCATTGCAAACCCCACTTAGCCTCTGCCACCTTTTGTAGATATTTACAAATCTTATTTCTCTTGCTCCTCCAACCTCTCACGCCTAATGAACCTGGCACCCTCGCTGTCTAGAAAAATATCCCCTGAAGTTTAGGCAAAGCCACCTTTGGCTTCCTGGAAGGAAGCCTATTTGTGGTCTGACTTCTTTTGCTGTTTCTCTTCAAACCACTTTCTGATTTCTCCTTGTTTTTCTGGCCACTGGGACCCTAAGGAGAGGAGGGTGAGGGTGGGGACTTGTGCCCAAGTGTGGGAAGTAATCTCCACTGTCTCAGTCCCCACTGTATGCAAGTACCCTGCTGAGCTCCGGATAGAGAAATAGAAAGGTCCCTGCAGAAGATTTCAAATGCCTATCGTGGGCCAGATTAGAAAGACTCCTGACCTCCAGCATTATAGGAAAAATACAGATAGAAATTACTATGAGCTATCTTGTTTTTTTCAGATTAACAGATATCGGGCAATATGATAACACTTTTTTTTCCCCTTTGGTTTTTTTGAGACCAGGTCTGGCTATGTGGCCTGGGCTGGTCTCCATCTCCCGGCAGTCCTCCTGTCACGCCAGGCATAAGCGGCCCTGTGAGGGAGTGGGAGGCAAAGTTGATGCAACTTCCTTGGGAATATTTGGGAATGTAAACTCAAAGATGCACACGCATCCCACCTACCAGATACTCTGCTGCAAAGGTACCCTGCAGACCCCGGAGGAATATCTGACCTGGGATGTTTTGCAGGGGAAGCGTGTGGCCATTGCGTGTGGAAAAGCTGAATTCTCTAATGGAAGTGGCCGGCTGTCCATTAGCATGAGCTGTCTGTGTGAGTGATGGGGTCTCCGACGCAAGGTTTCTGCAGCTGGAGGCAGCTGTGTGGGGCTGACTCGGGGACCATGTAGGAAGCCGGAAAACGAGCTGCCGGACAGTGTCCTGGACATGCTGATGGAGTGGGAAGCACGGGAAAGTCTTAACATTGGGCCACTTTGGGCAAACAATAATTTCATGTATAAACCAATATAATCTATAAGTACTCTACATGTTTTTTCTTTTCTTTCTTTTTTTTTTTTGAGACAGGGTCTCACCATGTAGTACAGACTGGCCTTGAACTCATTATGTAGCCTAGGCTGGCCTAGAACTCACAGCAATCCTCCTGCCTCAGCCTCCTGATACTGTACGTGTTTTCTTAAACTTTTTTATTTTGAGGTTAGTTAAGATTCACATACACTTGCAAAACAAAAAAATAGAACTTGGGCACAGTGGAGCAAGCCTGTAATCCCAGATTCTTGGGAGGCTGAGGAGGGAGAATTACAAGTTCCAGGCCAGCCTGGGCAATTTAGAGACTTTGTCTCAAAATAAAATAAAAGAAGCTGGGGATGTAGTTTAGTGCTCCTGGGCTCAATCCTCAGTCCTGAGGCTGGAGTGCAGAGATATAGAGACACCCCCAAAAGACGCATGCTTTTCCTAGTGGTTTTTGTTTTGTTTTGTACTAGGGATCGAACTCAGGACTTTGTGCTTGGAAGGCAGGCACAGTGCTGCTGAGTTAAATCCCCTGCCCCTCTAGTGCTTGTTTTTGTTTTTGTTTTATTGGTACTGGGGATCATACTCGGGACCTTGTGCTTTCGAGTCTAGTGCTTTTTTTTGAGACAAGGTGTCACTGTGTACTTCAGGCTGGCCTTGAACTCACTATGTAGCCGACCTCGCCGCCAACTCATGGTGATCCTCCTGCCTCAGCCTCTTGAGTGCTGGGATTGTAAGTATCCACCACCACACCTGGCCTGCTCTGTCACTCTTGGGATGTTGATGTTAACATACTGAAGATACAGAATAATTCCATCACCACAAGAGTCCTTTTTACAGCTCAACCTACTTCCCTCGAGCTGCCCTTAACCCCTGCAACCACTTATCTGTCCTACATTTCTGCTGTCTTTTGTTGTACGTGAGTTTAAACCCAGGGCTTCTGCACTGAACTAGATCCTCAGCCATCTTTATGTTTTTCATTTTGAGACACAGTCTTGCTAAGTAGTCCAGGTTGGGCTGGAATTTGTGATCCTCCTGTCTCAGCCTCCCAGAGTGCAGTGATTATACCATGCTCAAATACCTTTCAATGATCTTGGCATATCTGTAAATGGAATCACACTGTGTGACCTTTTGGGATTGGTATTTGCATTCAACATAATGCCCTGGAGATTCATCCTGGTTGCTATAGGTGTCAATGGGATGTTCCTTTTGTATTGCTGAGTAGTATTCCTCACTGTGGATGTACCACAGTGTGTTTAACTATTCTGGTCTTAAAGAATGTCCTGTATTATATCCAGTTTGAGGCTCTTATGAATAAAGCTGCTATAAACATTTGTGTACAAGTTTTTCTCTGAATAGAAGGTTTCATTTCTGTAGGACAAGCGTGCAGGAGTAGCAATGCGTGGATAGTCTGCCCCCTCACCCTAGCATCTGGTGTAGTCACACCTGCCTCAGTGATATTTCCTGGGGTCCTCTTTGTTTCCTGGGTGTGTAGTGATTTTGAACATCTTTTCATGGGCTCATTTGCCCTCTGTCTCCTCTTTTGTGAAGTCTCTGTCTCTTGCCCATTTTTTTTTTTTGGTACCTGGGATTGAACTCGGGACCTTGTGCTTGCGAGGCAGGCACCGGAACCACTGAGCTAAATCCCCGGATGACCGAAATCCCCGGCTTCTTGCCCATTTTTCAATCTGGATATGTTTTCCTTTTTTTGGCAGCACTGACATTTAAACCAGGGCCTCCTGTGTGCTAGGCCAGTGCTCCTCCACCGAGCTACACCTGAGGCCCAGGGATCCTGATTGGAGAGTTCATGGTGTTTCACAGAGCAAAACCTTGTAACTTTTTTTTAGTTCTTTTTTTTTGTGGGGGGGGGGACTGGGGATTGAACCCACAGCCTCACACATGCTAAGCAAGTGCTCTACCACTGAGCTACATTCCCAGCCCTTTTTGATTTTGAGACAGGGTCTTGCCAGATCACTATATTGTCCAGGCTGGGATGAAAATTGTAATCCTCCCTCCAGGTGTGGTGATGCACACCTGTCATCTCAGCACTCAGGAGGCTGAGGCAGGAGGATCGCCATGAGTTTGAGGCCAGCCTGGGCTACATAGTGTGTTCAAGGTCAGCCTGAACTACACAGTGAGACCCTGTCTCAAGCTGCACCATCCATTGGCAGAAAAGAAAATCAGATCAGAAACAGCAGGCATGGCAGTGCATTCCTATAATCTCAGCTACTCTGGAGGCCAAGGCAGGACTTGCAGCCTAGCTTGGGCAACTTAGACCCTGTCTCAAAATAAAAAAGTAAACATCACTGGGATATAGTTCCATGTGAGATCTTGGGTTCAACCTCCAGAACAAAAACAAAAACAAATTGAAAAAACCAGACCAGAAGGACATCCACAAACGTTAGTACTGGTGTGGAGACTTACGAAGGGATGAAGTTGGACCTTCCTTACACCTCGTACAAAAATTAACTTGGAACGAATCAATGATGAAGCATAAGAAGTAAAATCGTAACACTCATAAGAGAAAGCACAGACCTTGGATTTGGTACTAATTTTTAAAATTTGACAAAAAAAAAAAAAGAGCAACCAAAAGAAAAAATAAACACAAACAACAACCAAAACTAGATAAATCAGATTTTATCAAAATTTAAAACTTGTATATCAAACGTTATTACTGACCAAGAGAAAAACCCCACAGAACGGGAGAAAATATGTGGAAAGCATATGTCTGATAAAGTCTAGTATGGCAAATACAAAAAGAATTTTTATAACTCAGGGCTGGGGATATAGCTCAGTGGTTCTGGCACCTGCCTTGGAAGCGCAAGGTCCAGAGTTCGATCCGTGGTACAAAAAGAAAAAGAAGAAGAAAGAATTTTTACAACTCAACAACAAAAAGACAAACCACCTAATCAAAATATGGGCAAAGGATTTGAAGATTTTTTTCCCAAAGAAGAGATACAAATGGTCAGCCACACATGAGAAGATGGGGAGAGCTTGTCAGTCACCAGGGAAATGCCAGTCAAAGCTACACAGGTACCCTTCCATGTCTGGTAGGGTGGCTGTCACCAAAAGACAAAACAGAGAGGAAAGAATGGAAGGAAAAGGGAAGTAAAAAGAATGAAGATGTGCTGCATACCACCCCCCTTTGAGGAATATAATTCCTTTGAGGAATAATTTGCTATGTATTGCAAATGTGTATTAATAAAAAAATGGGGGGGGGGGAAGCGAGGATTTAGCACAGTGGTTTCACCGCCTGCCCCGAAAGCGCAAGGACCCAAGTTCGATCCCTGGTACCAAAAAAAAAAGGGGAGGGGGGTAGTTTTGTTTTTTTGAGATGCAATCTCACCATGTAGCACAGGCTGGCCTCAAATTCATGGTGATTCTCCTGCCTCAGCCTCCTGAGTGCTGGGATTACAGGTGTGTGCCACCATGCCTGACTACCGAAAATATTTTTAAAAGATAAAAAGGCTATGAGATTCTGAGAAATAACGTTTATTATTTAAATAATAAAATATGTTAATAAGCCAAAAGAATATCATACTGGGGCCGGGGATTTAGCTCAGTGGTTCCGGCACCCTCCTCGAAAGTACAAGGTCCCAAGTTCCATCCCTGGTACCAAAAAAAAATAAAAGAATGTCATACTGTTAAAGAATAGTAAATTCGGCCCTATAGAAAAAAATGAAATCAGAAAATAACAAATATTGGTGAGGCTGTGTGGAAATGAGAACTTTTGCACTAAGTTGATAGTGGGAAAGTAAAATGGTTCAACCACCTTGAAAGGCATTTTGGTGATTCCTCAAAAAGCTAAACATAGAGCCAGCAATTCCACTTTTAAGTTTATACCCCCCAAAATCAAAACAGGCGCTCAAAGCCATGTCCACATCATTCCTAGCAGCATTATTCACAACTGCCAGAGGCTAGATAACCCAACTGTTCATGGACTAATGATCAGATGTAAAACCTTGAAGTGCAGTGAAATCTTGGGTTGTGAGTAATTGTTCCACAAGTGCCCTGCAAGGTGAGCAATCATTTCTAATGAATTCTAACTCGATAAACGAACGGTGTCTTGCAATACGAGTAGAGTGTAATGCCTAATGTCAGGACCACGGTTGAGCCAGGGGTCTCTCCTCCATTGTGGGTGACTGTCTCCCAACAGCAAGAGGTTACGGGGGAGGTCTGCTGGCAGAGGAGGAGGAGAAAAAGGCGGAGGAATCCCTCACTTCAAATGAGCCTAGAAAGAGGTGTGAAGTGTGGTAGACAGTGCAAAAATTTGTAGAAAAGCACCAGTCAAAGAAGGCGTTAGCTCTGTGAGTGATGAACCTGTTTAACGACAATGCAATGTCACATTTCTTTGAAATCCTCAAAAGGAGGCAAAAGCAAGTGTCATCGGCCAGGTCCCTTGTTCAAGCTGCACAAAAAGAAAAAGATTCCACTGACCCAGCAGACAGCAGGGCTTCCATCAGTGAAGGTGAAAGCCCTCCCACGCTGCAGCCCTCCTCTCTCTTGGCTCCCTCACACCAGCCACAAAGGTTTCAAAGGTAAGTGCAATGTAATTTATTTTTCCTTATATTTTGTATTTTCTTTATTATCTTGAATTACAGCATTGTAATCTTTTTTTTTTTGGTACTGGGGATCAAACTCAGGTTCTTGGGCTTGTGAGGCAGGCCTGGGACCACTGAGCTAAATCCCCAGCCTGAGTAATCATTTTTATATGAATGTTTTTAGGTTGTGGAATGAATCATCTGAGTTTCCATTATTTCTTATGGGGAAATTCGCTTTGATATACAAGTGCCTTGGATTACAAGCATGTTTCTGGAATGAATTATGCTCACAAATCAAGGCTGGACCAAGTGGGATATTATTCAGCCCCGAACAGGAATGAAGCACTGACACATGCTACGATATAGATGAACCTTAAAAATATTATGAAAGAGGGCCGGGGATTTAGCTCAGTGGTTTCGCCACCTGCTGCGCAAGTGCAAGGACCCAAGTTTGATCTCCACTACAAAAAAAAAAAGAAAAAAAAATTATGAAAGAAAGCAGACACAGAAAGTCATTTATTCTGTGGTTCTGTGTAGGTGAAACATATAGAGATATAAGTAGACATATAAGTAGATGTAAGATAAAAGTAGAATATAAATGCTAAATTTCATCTGATGCCAATCTCTCTAGATGCCTTGGCACAAAGAGCACTGGACCTGGAGCGTGAAGAATTGCTACCTCCCAACACTTGACCTTGAGCAATTTCCCAACATTTGACCTGGAGCGAGCCAGGTAGCCTTGCTGAGCCTAGCATTCTTCCTGTTTCTGGGATGGTAGCCCTGCTCTCTGGGGGCCTCGGGGAGACCTGGTCCTTCCTGTTGTCAGACAGCACAGGGCACCCCGTGTCAGGCAGCAGGCAGGAGTGACGTGTGCCCCTGGGTCTCAGGGACACTGCAGTGGCCAGTTCTGCCAATCGGGCCAGGGGAGGAGCCACAAAGCCAGGCCTCTGCCACCCACTCCAAGGACACTACTGAGCTGCAGGATGGCACCCGCATCTGCCCAGAGACAGGCACAGCTCTGTCAGCCGGCTCCCACCCAGCCAGGCCCTGCCCTCCACAGGCTCTGCCAGCAAGCATCCGGGGCCTGGTCTGGTACTTGGTGACAAGACAGCTGATAAGAAACGGCTGAGTTGTGACAGGAAACACATTTTAATGCCCCCAGAGAGGTGGAGTCATCACAGGGTGGTGTAAAGGAGTAAAATTATTTCGGATAAACCCTGAAGGAATTTTATTACCCGGTGAAGTGATAAATCAAGTTCTCTGTAAATGCAATAAAGCAATTGTTTAGTCTGCATGATTCATACCACAAACCTTAGGATTCTGGGTTTTGATCTTACTGCCGCAATAAACCGTCTAGACAGCAATTAACAAACTGTTTTTCCTTCAGATGTTTGGAGTGCCGGTACAGCGGGAATCAGCACTTACAAGTAATTATCAGCTTCAGGTGGAGGGAAAACCCTGGAATCTCATCTGAATCAGCTCCTGGAAATGTCCCCTGTCCTGAGTGTAATCTTCTTGTAACACTGACTTCCACTTGGCAGGAAATCTAAATATTCAGATTTTTCTTAAGGCTTGGCTTGTTATTTTGAAGTGCCACTGTAGAAAGAGGTGAGCAGAATTAACTCACACTTCCTCTTTTGTTTTCTTTTCTTCCTCTCTTTTCCTTGTTTTTTTTGTGGTAGGGATTATGTCTAAGACCTTTGCGGTGAGCTGCTTCACCAGCCCTTGTTTGTTTATTTTTCATTTTGAGTTAGGGTCTCACTAAGTTGCCCAGGCTGGTGGTCTCTGCTCTCAAATTTGGGAAGCTCTTGCCTCAGCCTCCCAGCGTGTTGGGATTGCGGGCCTGTACCACCATGTCCAGCCAGAACTAACTTCTTAAAAGTTAGCATTTGAAAAGTCTGAAGACGCTATTTAACAGGAATGGTCCAGTCCGCTGTATCCAGTGCTGCCCAGGGGCGGGGTGCTGGGAATTCTTCACAGGAGTCAGGAATGCAGCTGGACATGCAGCAACTCTTCAGGAGAAGTGACATTGTCTGGGCTTTCCTAGCTGGTGTCAGAGTCTGGGACTCGGTTCCGGGGCTCTGCCTTCCATCAGGCCCCATTGTCTAAATTGACGGTGGACAAATAACCTGATCCTAAAGCCTCTTCCTAGGTTTAAAGTCCTCAAGCTCAGGACTTCTGTGGGCTGGTTACCCCATAGTACACACTGGGCTTTCAAAAACTGAGGAAGAAATAATGTCCTTGTAGTTGGAGGTGGGACGTGGGAGGAGGAGGTGTTCATGGGAAGAGAGGAACACTGGCAATGACCTGAATGTCAGTCAATAGAGAGCTAAACAATCAGGCTGTGGGGAAGACCCACCCTGAGCAAGACTGCAGTAAGAGAAGCAGACGGCGCTCCGGGCGCATCAGGGAGAAAGGAGCCGCAGCTCTGAATTCTCTACGATGCAGATTTGTGTACGGCCACGCAGCAAAGGGGGTCAGGGAACCCACGCTCCAAATTGGCGGCTGAGGTTTCTTTTGCGGGGAGCCAGAAACAGAAAGCAGGTCATCAGAGGGATTTGCTCTCATTTATATTACTTTAGGGTTTTTACAAAGGTAATGTATTCGCGTGAAATTAAAGATTAAGGAAACAGAGAATGCCCAACTGTAAAAGAATAACTAGATAAACTGTAAAACAAACAACCCACAGGGTATGGAGTGGCATTAAAAAATAATGAGGCAGATCCAAATCTGTTTTTGCTGAACACCTCCCAGTCCCATTATCAAGCAAAGGAGCAAACGGCTCCCGATGGTTCATGCAGATGAGTCTGTGTAGAAGAGAAAAATCCAGAAAGACATGTACAATTAATAGCTTGTTGGCACTAAAGGTAATTTTTCCTTTTTTTTTGATTTTTAAAAAATTTTTTATTTTTTTGGTACCGGGGATCAAACTCAGGACCTTGCACTTGCAAGGCAGGCACCAGAACCACTGAGCTAAATCACTCAGCCCCTCTGATTTATTTTTAATTTTATTTATTTTTTTTTGGTACTGGGGATCAAACTCGGGTCCTTGAGCTTGCGCAGCAGGCGGTGAAACCACTGAGCTAAATCCCTGGTCTCTAATTTTTTTTTAACTCTATATTTTGAATAACTTTTTTTTTTCTTGAGACAGGGTCTCACTATGCAGTCCAGGCTGGTCTTGAACTCACTATGTAGCCCAGGCTAGCCTTGAACTCATGGGGATCCTCCTGCCTCAGCCTGAGTGCTGGGATTACAGGCGTATGCCACCACACCCAGTTTATTGTGAATAATTTTATTCTAAAAGTAATCTGAAATGCCTATATATTTTAAATTATTTAATGAATTTTAAAAATACAAACCTATCTGACATTAAATTGAGGTCACCAGTGACCAGGGACTGTTGCACTGCTTCCTGGCAACACCAGGAAGTACAGATTATTTCCAGCCTGGTTTTACAGGGGTGGAGACTGAGGGACAGGAGGCCAAATCGGCCCTCAAAGGCCACACGGAGCCAGGATCGAGACCCAGGCTGACGGCATGCAGAGCCTGGAAGGCTCGGTCACAGTTGCCTCCCGCTCGAGGAGGATTTCCCCGGTTCCGGCCAGGCCCTAGAGCAGGTCCTTCCAGAACAGTCTCTGGAAAGGACGTCAGTAACCCTCCGGACTGACAGGGTTCCGACCGAGGGCCCGGCAGCCACGACAGCTGCAGGATCCAGCTTCTGGCCCGGCTCCCGTCCCTGCTCCATCCATCCATCCTCGTTGCTGCCAGGTTGCTTCCTCACTTTTTCGCACCAAACGCCACGTGCATCCGGAGCATGCTGGCTGTTCACACGGGGGCTCCTGGCGTCCGCGGTCCCTCAAGGAAGAGGCTCCCGTGAGGAATGAACGCCGGGCAGGGCGGCAGGGCCGGGGCGCCCGGGTTTCCCTGCGGCCTGGCTCTCTCTGGGCAGCTGCTGTGCTGTCATCCGGGCGCTTAGGCGCCGCGTGGGCGTTGGGCACCAACTCCGAGAGACTCAGGTTCTGCTGTGTGAGGGGCTGGGCCGGTTTTACTCACAGTGACACAAATGGGTGAAGCCAAGCGTGGCTCTGAAGTTTCTCCAAAAGGCGAGCACCCAGGGCCCAGCGCCCGGCCTGACCCTCGGACGCCTGGCGTCCCCAGCGCCTGTCTCTGACCTCCGGCCCGGCCCTGCTAACCCCAAGGGAGGTCACATCTCTCCCTGCTCACACCCTCTGTGACTCCCACCTCCCTCTGAGGAACAGCCAACTCTTTGCATAGTATTTTTATTTTTTGTGTCAGTAGAGATCGAATCCAAAGCCTGTCGCACAGTAGGCAAGTGCTTTCCACTTGGTTACCGCTGCAGTCCCTATGTTTTTAAGTGGTTGAAAAGAATATTATTTTGTGACAAGTGAAAATGATGTCATTTTACTAAATCAGCTGAGAGTGATGGCACACGCCTTTAATCACAGCACTCAGGAGGCTGAGGCAGGAGGATCGCCACTAGTTTGAGGCCAGCCTGGACGCACAGTGAGTTCAAGATCAGCCTTAACTACATACAGAGAAGAGACCCCGTCTCAAAACACCAAAAACCAAAAGAAGGGGCAGTCCAGCTGCGGTAGGTGAGTAGGGAGCCAGTGGCAGCTGCCAGACACCCACAGCAACAGCTTGCGCTAGAAAGCAGGGAGTTCCTCTCTCGTGTAGCAGTGCCCAGGCCCCGCAGGCCCCGCTGGGGACCCCATGAGTCTTGCTCCGGGCTGGGGTCTTGGTGCCTGCACCCCAGGGCCCGTGGAGGCCTCCCCGTCCCTGACGTCCCAGCCGGCCTCAGGAAGGGGACAGGGTGAGGGAAGTCTCGCTGTGTGCTGCCCACCGGGGCCTGCTGCTCCATGGAGAGTAGAAGGCCCCGAGGGCGACAGCAGCCCCTCCCTGGCTCGTCCGAGCCCTCACTCTCTGGTCCTCTGTGCTGGGACATTCGGGCTGCACGGGATCTGCCAGAACCTGGAACTGCAGAGCCAGTGCCTGGCTTCCTGTCCCCCCCAGGAACCTTCCTACCTCCAAGTCTGTCCTGGGAGTCAGCAGTGAGAAGGCCTTGGAACCGCAGTGAAACAGGGAAATAAATCAATTAATGCCTTCCAAGCTGGAATCCCAGCGCTCCAGGGGGCTGGAGGACCACAAGTTCGAGCCCAGCCTGGACAACTTCGCAAGATTCTGTCTCTAAATAAAAAATGTAAAAAGGACTGAGGATGTAGTGCATTGTGAAGGCCCCAGGTTCAATGCCCAGTATAGTACTAGAAGAAAAATGTCCATTGGACACCTCCTTGGGCCTGAGAGAAGCAGACTGTCCCCACCCCGCCCTGTCCCTGCACCCATTGCAGCAGTGGGCACTGCCAGTCACCTGGCTGCTCCAAGACAAAAGCCGAGCACTTTCCTTGATTCCCTTTTGTCTCACAGCCCACGCGCCGTCTGTCGGGAACTCGGGCTGCTGTACTCTGAGGCACAGCCTCACCCTAGTTGCCCCTTGCCATCTCCCCAGCTGGGCCTCAAAACCCTTTTCCAGTTGCTTGTGGTGGCGCACACCTGGAATCCTAGCACTTGGGAGGCTGAGGCAGGAGGATCGCCGTGAGTTCAAGACCAGCCTGAACTACATAGTAAGACCCTGTCTCAAAAAACAAAACAAACAAACAAAGGAAATGAGCTGCAGATACAGTGTGAAAGGACCACGAAACACTGCATGGACTCACTTACCTGAGGTTCCAGGAAAGACAAAACTGATCGATGGCTGATGGGAATCAGAACATGGCTGTCATCGGGCAGTTGGGGGTCGACTGGGTTGGCTGACAGGGGTGCTCTGCAGTGATGAAAATGACCTGTGTCTTATTTTGGCTGCTGATTGCAAGTGTGCAACCTCACTGAACTGTACACTAAAGAGCTGCTAAATTTTATTGTAAGTAAATTAGGGCTGCACATACCTCAGTGGTAAAGTGCTTGCCTAGCATGCCTGAGGTCTTGGGTTCAAACCCTACCACCAATATAAATAATTGAATGAGAAAGTGACTCAGAGGCCTGGCCCCTCCCTCATCGAGACAGCATCTTCAGTTACTCTTTCCCAGGGTCTCTTATCTCTCATCAGCTGGCTCTCCTGCCTTGTCCCCACAGTCACGTTTGCTCTGCCTCGGGGCCTTTGCACTTGCTGTCCCCTGAACCAGAAGGCACTGCCTGCAGGTATTTGGTTCCTAGAGAGGCTTCCCTGGCTCATCAAACAGCACACCCTCCCCTCCTACTGCTCTGTCTCCTGGACCTTGTGCTTTTATCCAAGACATTGCTTCCGCCCACTTGTCCTTGTCCTTCCTGTCCTCACAGTGTCTGGTCCATGAGGGGAGGGGGTCTGTCTGTCCTGGTCACTGCTGTGTCCTCAGAGCTGAGAGCTCCACCTGAAACACAGTGGGCTTCCCAGAATGCTTGTGGAATGAATAAAGTGGACAAATGAGGAACTACAGAGTACAGAGGTGGAGACAGAGCTTTGAAATCTAGATGGAAAACAGCCGGCACTGCGCTTAGGCGTCATTGAATCCTTCAATCTTTTTTTTTTTTTTGGAGACGGTCTCACTATGTAGCCCAGGCTGGCCTTGAACTTGCAACGATCCTCCTACCTCAGCCTCCCAAATGCTGGGATTACAGGTGTGCGCCACCATGCCTGGCCTCAATAATGTGTGTGTGTGTGTGTGTGTGTGTGTGTGTGTGTGTGTGTGTGTGTGTAGCACTGGGGATCAAATCCAGGGCTGCTCTCCACTGAGCTACACCCTAATCCTTATTTATTCATTCATTTTTTGAAACAGGGTCTCCCTAAATTGCTCAGGCTGCCCTCCTACTTGCAATTCTCCTGCCTCAGCCTTCCCAGTAGCTGGGATTACAGGGGTGTGCCACCACACCAGTGCATTCAATAAATATTTATGCATTGGGCACTGCTGACTGAACCTGGAGATGCATAAATAAAACATAAATGAGCTTTCAAAGAGCCTCCTGTTTTATTTTAAAATTAAAAGCCTCACAACAGTGTTCTAACGTAGGTGCCAAAGCCTGCATGGTGGCGCACGCCTGCGATCCCAGCCCTCAGGAGGCTGCAGCAGGAGGGTGACCTTGAGTTCAGGGCCAGCCTGGACTACACAGTGAGACCTTGTCGCAAAAACCAAACCAAAACAGAAAAATACCTTTCAGAAAGTGTTAGCTCATGGATTAAGAAATTAGGTTTATAATCATAAATTAAATCATACCTCTCTTTACTGAGACAAGGTCTCATTAGGTAGTTCAGTTCACTAAGAATTCACCTTTCGGATTTGCGCATTGTCTTGGAACCATATTGCAGGCATTCCTATGTTCTTAAAGTTTTTACTCAATATTATGAGATGAGATTCATCCAGAAATGTCTTCATTTTCGTAATTGTACAATATTCTTTTTTTTTTTTGGTACTGGGGATCGAACTCGGGTCTTTGCGCTTGTGCAGCAGGCGGTGAAACCACTGAGCTAGAGCCCCGACCTCAACTGTACAGTATTCTAAAGCACGACAGTGAGTTTATTCACCCATTTTCCACTTTTTGGGGGGGGGTACCGGGGATCGAACTCAGGACCCTGCGCTTGCGAGGCAGGCAGTGGAACCACTGAACTAAATCCCCGGCCCTATTCACCCATTTTCTTGGCGGGGTATGCGGTCGTCTCCTGATCCTCGGCTGTCGCCACAGTACAGGGGCCGGGCAACTGGACCTGCGTCCCGGAAGGAGACACAGACATCTTCCGGGTTTTGATCCCGAGCGGGCGGGATCGCGGTGTTTGCGTCTCCCGCTGTTTCCGGTGTTTCCAAGTCGGGGCCAAGGGCTGCCCCAGCCACACTCGCACCAGGGCGTAGCAGTTCCGGCCGTCACACCTCTAAACCTACGCTCCATGCGCTCAACCTCATCATCTCTTCTCCCTGCGGTGGTTTTAATTTGCAGCCTTGTTCGTTAATGAATTCGCTCATCGCTTTAGACGTTTGGGAGGTACCCGTTTCCCCCGTGAGATGCCCATCCCATTGTTCGTCCAGATGGAATTCTATTGAATTCTTTGTTTTTTTCTTATTGATTTGTAGAAGTTCCTTATATACGCTGGAGACTGTATTAGCTTATCTTTTCAGTTTCTTTGTGGTGTCCTCTGATAAAATTATATTTCTCAACTTATTGTACTTTAATGTAGTTCTATTGGTTTTTTTCTTTATGAATTGTGTCTTTGGTGTGTGATATATATATATATATATATATATAATTTCATATCTCAAGATTATAAAATATATTCCTGGCTAGGCATGGTGGTGCACACCTGTCATTCCAGCACTCAGGAGGCTGAGGCAGGAGAATCGGCATGAGTTCGAGGCCAGGCTGGGAGACATATATATATATATATATATTTCTGTTTTATCTGGTAAACATTTGCTTTTTACATTTAAGTCTTTAATCATCTTGCATCGATTTCAGTTTTGGGATTCACATATTATAGACTATATTCATATATTATGAAATTAATTTTGAGAAGAGATTTTTATGTTCAGAATGAGGCAGGGATCAGATTTTCTTTCTTCCCTGGTGCGTGGCTCATTTATTAAAGAGCTGTTGTTCTCCACAGATCTGCAGCACCAGCTGAATAATAGTTGGATTTTATTGTAGCAGAAATGTCCATGCCTGGGCTGTTTTTCCCGCTCTTGACTCTCAGGGTTTCTCACCTCTCTCCGCCCCTTCCACACTGTCTCAGGGGCACAGCCACAGGCGACCTTTCATATTTGGCAGGGCATCTCCCCTGCCTTGTTTTCCCTGGGAGTGTCCTCGGCTGTTCTTGGCCATTTGCTCTGCCATAAAAATTTTAGAGTCAGCTTGTTAAATTCTTTAAAAACCCCAGTTCTACAGGGCAAGCCCATTTTGGCAAGTCGGATGTTTTCTAGGGCTTCACCCACTTAATCTTTTCAAAATCCTTGGTGCAAGTTTCTTCATAGTATCCTCATATTTTTAAACCTCACTGCATGTGCAGCTGTGGTCTCCCTGTGATAATATTTATTGGTTCTGTACTACTTTTTCTTCATATTTTAGCCGAATCATTGTGCATTTTACTAGATGGCAAAGAGGTCATTCATGAAGATGTTGGTCCTTTCTTTTGTATCTGTTTTCTCTGTTAACTTCTGCCTGTATTCTCATTAGTTTCTTCCTTTGTTTGTTTTGAGACTATTCTGCCGGTATTTTTCTGACTTCTTGCTGAAAAATATCCGTTCTTTATTCATTTCAAATGGAAGCATTTAAGGCCTCAGTTTCCCTGTAACTTCTGCTTTAGGTATACAGTATACTCCTGCAAAGTCGCAGTTCAGAGTTCCTGGTCTGTCATTAGCGGATTTTTCCTTAGACTCTAATAATTGTTCGCAGAAATCCCCGAAATTTCGCTGAAACTGCAAATAGCCTCCGCATCCCCCCCCCCCCCGCGCGCCCCAGAGGTTTGCAAGTAGCCAATCTGAGAGCGTTGTTCGTTCATTTCTTGTTGCCGATTGGCTGCTGCCCTGTAACCCATCTACTCAGATGCACCAGCATCCCCGCATCAGAACAGATTGCTGTACGGCATGTTGCTACCTCGCAAGTTCTGTGTTTTTTATTTTATTTTATTGGTACATTTTAGGTGTACAATATAATGACATTCATCATTGGAAATTTGCACCTTTACATCATCTCTCTTGGTTCTTATTTTTCCCCATTCCCCTGCCCGCCCTTCCCTATTTACAAAGACTTTGTTTCCATTTTTTCATTTTCTCATATTGATTCCATTCCCTTCTTTCCTTTCCCCTACCCCTCCCACTTCCCCCTCCCCTTTGCCCCTTTTCTTCCTAGTTCACATTATCTATTATACCTTTTAGTCCTTATTTACACTTTCAGTTTCTCACACTAGAGAAACTATTCGGTATTTACACATGTGCGTCCTATTTATTTCACTTAAGAGAATCGCCTCAATGTGCATCCATTTAGCTATGTCTCTAGTTTATTTTTTTTTGTATTAAATTCTTTTATTGGTACATCGTAGGTATACAACACAATTACATTTCTCATTGGGAATTGTACCTTTATATAATGCATCTTGGTTCTTATTTTTTCCCCATTCCTAGCCCTCCCTTCACGCCCTCCACCCTTCCCTATTTACAAAGACTTTATTTCCATTTTTTCCATTTCTCATCATTTTTTCCTTTCCCTTCTTTCCTTTCCCCTGTGCCTCCCACTACCCCTACCCCTTTGGACCTTTTATTCCTATTTTACATTATCGATTATTCATTCTAATAATTGGTACATTTTAGGTATACAATATAATGACATTCATCATTGGAAATTTGCACCTTTACATAGTCTCTCTTGGTTCTTGTTTTTCACCTTTGCCCAGCCCTCCCTTCAACCCCTCCAGCCCTCCCTATTTACAAAGATTTTGTTCCTATTTTTCCATTTTCTCATATTAATCCCATTCCCTTCTATCCTTTCCCTTAGCCCTCACACTTCCTTCCCCTTTGCCCCTTTTCTTCCTATTTCACATGACCTATTATACATTTAGTCCTTATTTACACTTTCAGTTTCTCACACCAGAGAAACTATTCGGTATTTACACATGTGCGTCCTATTTATTTCACTTAAAAGTATTGCCTCAATGTGCATCCACTTAGCTATAAATGTCTCTAATTTCTCATTTTTTATGGCTGAGTAGTACTCCATTTTATAAAAAAACCACATTTTCTTTATCCAGTCTCCAGTTGATGGGCATTTGGGCTGTTTCCAAGTTTTAGCTATTACAAACTGTGCTGCTATGAACATGGGTGCACATATATCACTGTGGTATGATTCTTTTAATTCTTTGGGGAAGATCCCCAGCAGGGGAATAGTGGGGTCAAATGGGATTTCCAGTCCTAGTTCTTTGAGGTATCTCCATACTGATTTGCACAGTGGTTGCACCAGTCTACACTCCCACCAGCAGTGGAGCAGGGTTCCTCTTTCCCCACAGCCCCACCAGCATTTGTTATTGGTTCATTTCATGAGAGCAGCCATTCTTTCTGGAGTGAAGTGGAATCTCAGCATTGTTTTCATTTGCATCTCTTGAATGACCAGTGATGTTGAACATTTTTTCATGTATTTATTTGCTATTTCTACTTCTTTGTCTGAGAAATGTCTGTTCATTTCAGATGCCCATTTTTGGATTGGGTCTTTAAATTTGGAGGGTGTGGTTTTTTTAAAGTTCTTTATAGATTCGAGATAGTAGACCTTTGTCTGAGGAAGAGCAGGTGAAGATTTTTTCCCACATTGTGGGTTGTCTCTTCACATTGCTGGTGGTTTCTCTTGCTGTGCAGAAGCTTTTTAATAAGAAGAGATCCCACTTGTTGATTGTTTGTGCTAGTTCACAGGCAACTGAGGTTTTGTTCATAAAATCTTTTCCTAAACCGATGTCTTCAAGGGTTCTACCTAACCTCTGTTCCAACTGGTTCAGAGTTTCTATTTTAATATTTAGATCTTTAATCCATTTTGATTTTAGTTTAGTGCATGGTGAGAGATATAGGTCTAGTTTTAATCTTTGGCAAGTTGAAACCCAATTTTTCCAGCACCATTTATTAAAGAGGCTATCTTTCCTCCAGTGAGGGTGTTTGGCTCCTTTGTCGAAGATGAGATGGCTGAGTGTGTCTGGCGTTGTTTCTGCATCTTCTAATCTGTTCCACTGGTCCTCAAGCCTGTTTCTTTGCCAGTACCATGCTGTTTTTAATCACAGTAGCTTTGTAGTAGAGTTGCAGGTTGGGGATTGTGATACCCCCAGCCATGTCTCTGTTACCTAGAATTGCTTTTGCTATTCTGGGTCTCTTCTTATTCCAAATGAATTTTTGGATTGTTTTCTCTATGAAGTATGCTGCTGGGATCTCAATTGGAATTGCATTAAATCTATATAGCAGTTTTGGAAGTATGGCCATTTTCACTATATTAATCCTTTCTACCCAGGAGCAGGGGATGTCTGTCCATTTTCTGATATCATCTTCAATCTCTCTTTTCAGAGTGCCATAGTTTTCAGAGAAGGGGTCTTTGATTTCTTTTGTTAGGATGATTCCTAGGTATTTCAGTTTTTTGGATGCTATTGTGAAAGGAATTATTTGCGCTATTTCTCTCTCAGTGAATCTGTCATTCGTGTAGAGGAAAGCTATTGATTTTTGTGTGTTGACCTTGTAACCAGCTACTTGACTGAATTTGGTTATTAAGTCTAGAAGACTTTTGGTGGAGTTCTTGGGGTCTTCTCTATAGAGTATCATGTCATCTGCAAATAATGACAATTTGACTTTTTCATTTCCTATCTTTATTCCTTTTATTTCTCTTTCTTGTCTGATTGCCGTGGCTAATGTTTCCAGAACTATATTGAACAAGAGTGGTGATAGTGGACATCCTTGTCTTGTTCCTGATTTTAGTGTGAAGGATTTCAGTTTTTGACCATTTAGTATGATATTGGCTGCTGGTTTTTCATAGATGGCTTCTATCAGTTTGAGGTAGAGACCATCTATTCCAATTTTTTGTAGGGTTTTTATCATAAATGCATGTTGGATTTTGTCAAATGCTTTTTCTGCGTCTATGGAGATAATCATATGGTTTTTGTCCTTGGCTCTATTGATATAGTGTATTACATTGATTGATTTTCGTATATTGAACCATCCCTGCATCCCTGGGATGAATCCCACTTGATCAGGGTGTATGATCTTCTTGATGATCTTCTGCATTCTGTTTGCCAGTATCTTATTAAGGATTTTTGCATCTATGTTCATTAGTGAGATTGGCCTATAGTTCTCTTTTTCAGTTGGGTCTTTCTCTGCTTTGGGGATCAAGGTGATGCTTGCTTCCAGGAATGAATTTGGGAGTACTGCTTCCCTTTCAATTTCTTTGAAGAGTTTAAGCAGTAGTGGCAGCAGTTCCTCTCTAAATGTCTTGTAGAATTCAGCAGTGAAGCCATCAGGGCCCGGGCTTTTCTTAGGTGATAAGTTTTTAATTACGTTTTCAATTTCATTGGTTGATATTGGGTTGTTCAGAATTTTTAGGTCTTCTTCATTCAACTTTGGTAATTCCTATGTATCTAGGAATCTGTCCATTTCTTCTGTGTTGTCCATCTTATTGGCGTATAGGTTCTGGTATTGATGATCCTCTGGATTTCTGCTGGGTCTGTTGTAGTTTCACCCTTTTCATTCCTAATTGCATGGATTTGGGCCTTTTCTTTCCTTTTTCTGACAAGGTTGACTAAAGGTTTATCAATTTTGTTTATTCTTTCAAAGAACCAACTCTTGGCTTCATTGATTTTTTTGTATCGTTCTCTTAGTCTCCATTGCATTGATTTCTCCTCTGATCTTTATAATTTCCTCCCTTATATGAGCTTTGGGGTTGTCCTGCTCTTCTTTTTCTAGAAGCTTGAGGTTCAGCATCAGGTTGTTTAATTGGGCTCGTTCTGTTTTCCTAATATGTGTATTCACTGCTATGAATTTCCCTCGTAAGACTGCTTTCATTGTGTCCCATAGATTCTGATATGTTGTATTGTCATTGTCATTTAATTGAAGGAACTGTCTGATTTCTTCTTTAATTTCCTCTGTGACCCATTGGTTATTCAGAAGTGTGTTGTTCAATTTCCAAGTGCTTATGAAATTTTTTGAGTTTCTTTTGCTATGGATCTCCAATTTCATCGCACTATGGTCTGATAATATACAGGGGATAACTTCAATTCCTTTGCACTTACTTAAACATGTTCTATGTGTGAGGATGTGGTCTATTTTGGAGAATGACCCATGTGCAGCTGAGAAGAATGTGTATTCTGATTTTGTGGGGTGGAAGACTCTGTAAACATCTGTTAAGTTCATTTGTTCAAGAGTTCGATTGAGTTCTAGTATTTCAGTACTTATTTTTAGTCTAGTTGATCTATCTATTTGTGACAGTGGGGTGTTGAGGTCCCCCACTACAATTGTATTAGTGCATATATGGCTTTTCATGTCCGTTAGTATTTGTTTTATATAGTTGGGTGCACAAGTGTTTGGTGCATAGATATTTATGATCGTCGTCTCTTCCTCTTGGATTCTTCCCTTTACAAGGATGTAGTGTCCTTCTTCATCTCTCTTAATTAGTGTTGGTTTGAAATCTACTTGATCTGCCAAGAGGATAGCTACTCCTGCTTTTTTTCGGGTTCCTGTCTCATGCAGTATTGTTTTCCACCCTTTAACTTTCAGTCTATGAGTTTCCTTTTGAATTAAGTGTGTTTCTTATATGCAGCATATTGTTGGATTTTGCTTCTTGACCCATTCTGCCAGTCTATTTCTTTTGATTGGTGAATTGAGACCATTAACGTTGATGGTTATAACTGAAATGTATTGACTTGTCATTGACATGACTTTTTCTTTTTGTTGGGTTCTCCCCCTTTACATTTAATTTCTTGTCATGCCAGATGGGTTCATTCTGCTTTGCTTCCTGGGGTTGTGATCCTCAATGTCTGTTCCTAGGATATTGTGTAAAATTCTTTGGAGTGCTGGTTTGGTATTCACGAAGTTCCTAAGGTGCTCTTTGTCATGAAAGTATCTTATTTCTCCATCCATTTTGAAAGATAGTTTTGCAGGGTACATCAATCTGGGTTGGAGGCTGTTTTCCTTTAGGGCTTGGAATATGTCACTCCAAGCTCTTCTTGCCTTGATGGTTTGTGTTGAGAAGTCTGCTGTGATTCTGATGGGCTTTCCTTTGTATGTGATTTGTTTCTTTTCTCTGACTGCTTGGAGAACTTTGTTCTTCTGTTGTGTTTCTGGAATCTTAACAATTATATGCCTATGTGTAGATTTTTTTTGATCAAGGCTATTTGGAGTCCTATATGCCTCACTTATCTGTATGTCAAGCTCTTTTCCCCTGCTTGGGAAGTTTTCTGCCATTATTTCTGTGAAGAGATTTTTTTATGTCATCTGCACTCTCTCCTGTTTCTTCATTGAGCCCAATCAGTCTTATGTTATTCTTCTTTGCATCATCTAGCAGCTGCTGGATTGATTTCTCATGCTGCCTTATAATTTTGAAGCAATTTTTCTTTTCCTGGTCACTAATTGCAATCTTATCTTCTATATCTGAAATTCTGTCCTCACATTGGCTCATTCTGCTGTGTAGACTTTCAATGGAGTTTTTCATGTCCTGGAAATCTATTTGCATCTGTTTTATGGATTCCATTTGTTTCTTATGTTGGGATTCCATCATGTTCCTGAGCTCCTCTCTAGATTTATTAATCATGTCTGGCACTAGGGGCACAACTTCTCCTGTTATCTGAGAAATTATTTCTGATTTCGTTTTTTCCAGATCCCCTTTTGTTGCCAGTTCAGTGGGTCCAGGTGGTTGAGTATCAGAGGGTTCCATCTCATTTCCCTTTGGGGTTGCTGTAGGTGATCTGGAAGTCTGGTTTTGAGACTTATTTATGTGTTTTCTCATTTCGACTGGGGCAGGGGGCTGTTAGCGCCTGCACAGATTACCCCCTCTGAGCTGGGTGAGGTGTGACAGGGGCTGAGAGCAGCGGTAGGGATGGTGACCCAAATGCCCTTTCCTGTGGGGTGGGAGCAGCCAGGGGGATGGTGGCCGGGAAGCCCCTTCCTGTGAACCAGGAGCAATGGGATGGTGGCTCAGAAGCCCCTCCCTCTGGGCCAGAGTGGTGGGAGGGATGGTGGCCCAGAAGCCCCTTCCTCTGGGCCAAGAGCAGCGGGACAGAAGGTGGCCCAAAAGCCCTTTCCTCTGGGCTGGGAGCAGCGGGAGGGACGGTGACCGGGAAGCCCCTTCCTCTGGACCAGGAGCAGTGGGACGATGGCTCAGAAGCCCCTACCTGTGGGCCGGGAACAGCGGGACTCGGTACCTTGGTCTGGTGGTCTGGTGTCCTCTGCTCCTTGGTAATATAGAATCAGGTGGCTGCCTGTCTGCAGTGGGGTGATCCGGTGTCTTCGGCGTGACTCAGGACCTCAGTAGGGCGTGCACAGACCTGCCTGTCTGCAGCGGGCTGATTCGGCGTCTTCCGCGTGACTCAGGACCTCGGTAGGGCCTGTCTCTAGTTTCTTGTTCTTTATGGCTGAATAGTACTCCATTTTATTAAAAAACCACGTTTTCTTTATCCAGTCTCCAGTTGGTGGGCACTTGGGCCGTTTCCAAGCTTTAGCTATTACTAACTGTGCCGTTATGAACATGGGTGCGCTTATATCACTGAGGTTCTCAGTTTTGTTGTTCTCCAAACCCTAAGATGCCGCCAAAATGCCCTGCACCTTCTTTTTTTTTTTTTTTCGGTACCGGGGATCAAACCCAGGTCCTTGCACTTGTGCAGCAGCCGACAAAACCACTGAGCTAAATTCCCGGCCCTCCCCTGCACCTTCTAAGGCTTAAGACAGTATTTATTTTATTTTATTTTATTTTATTTTATTTTATTTTATTTACTGGGGATCCAACTCGGGACCTTGTGCTTTCAAGGCAGGCATCAAAACCACTGAGCTAAATCCCCAGCAATACAGTATTTTATTAAATTAAGTTACATAACTGCAGGAGACATGGCATATTAAGAGCTGAAACTATAAAAATAGAAAATTTATAGGCATTTTTCTGACCATATCTGAAATGTGTGGTTTTTCACAATTTGTAGGTGCTCTAGGGATGTAACCCCTATGAATTTCAGGGGTCCACTGCATCCCACAGGGGGGTGAACCATACTAATTGGTGTTGTATTATGATTTCCAAATTCAATAAAGATTTCTTGGGCGGGGGATTTAGCTCAGTGGTTTTGCCGTCTGCTGCACAAGCGCAAGGACCTGAGTTCAATCTCCAGTACCAAAAAAAAAAAAAGATTTCTTCTGGAACCCTCACTTTTTCAGAAATGTGTTTCAAATTTTCCAAATGTGTGCTTTCTGTAGTAATTCTTCACTACTGAATTCTAATATTTAGTCAGAGACATGGAATGAATATTTCAAATTGAAATAATAAAGTTTGCTTTGTTCTTGTGATCAAAACTCCCAAATCATACATATTTTTTTGTACCGGGGATCGAACTCGGGACCTTATGCTTTTGAGGCAGGCGCCGGAACCACTGAGCTAAATCCCAGGCTCCACAAATCATTTTTTCATGAGCATATTTGTTAAGTAAAATTATTAGACTATCAGGAAAAGGACAGAACTCCAACTTCAGGCTAGGGGGTCTCCCTGGGGAGGAATGGAGGGAAAAGAGCTACTGAAGGGGAGTGGGATGTTAGCGTTCGCGGCGATGATTTTTTCCTTTTAAAAATCATGTAAAGAAGCTGCCTGTGGTAGCACACACCTGCAATCCCAGCACAGTGTTGGAAGCCAGCCTGAGCCACATGGAAAGACCTTGTCTCCAGAAAAGAATCATACACAGACTGCTTGGCAGGGTGGGTGAACCTGCAGTGCCAGCTACTCAGGAGGCTGGGGCAGGAACTGGGGCAGGAATACCACTGAGCCCAGCCTGGGCAATGTAGCCAGACCCCATCTCAGAACAACAACATAAAAATTGTATAAAGAGATATCTAAAACCAATTTGGTGGAGATCCATAAGGCTTTATTTGGAACTCCAGGGGCCAGATGTGTTCCATCTGTTTTTAAAAGTATGAACATCGGCAGTTTTTTTCAAGTGCAGAAGAATATATAGAAGTTTGATATAATTTATGCATATTCAAAACCCTCAAAAATGAAGCAATGTGTTTCTTTTTTTTTGGCGGTACCAGGGATTGAACTCAGGACCTTGTGCTTGTGAGGCAGGCACGGTGCCACCGAACTAAATCCCCAGCCCATGCCATGTGTTTCTATCTGGGTACAAATATCCAGAAAAAAGATTTTCTAGGTGACACAAAGTGGTATCAGCGGTGAGAAAGGAGGGCTGCGGTGTAGACTTTTTGTTTGTTCTTTATGCTTTCAACATTTTTACCCAAAAATGTGTTAATATACCTTTTTTAATTAAAATAAAAATTTAGCAGATATAGACCAGTAAGCATAGTTGATCCCATTTTTATAAATTATACATAAACACACAGACATATATATCCTCACACACACCCACTGGTGCTCAGGATGGAACCTAGGACCTCGTGCGTGCCAGCGAAGGACTCTGTCCTGGAGCTACATTCCCAGCTCAATGCATTTATATAGATACAGAGTCCACCAAAAAAATGTATGCACACTGCAGGGAAATAAAACTTGCATAAGTGTTTTAATGCTAAATTTATTGCAACTTTATGAGATTAATGCAAGGTACCCTTGGCCTCTATAATTACCAGAGGGGCGGCCATGAGCTTCTAGACATTTATGAGGACGGCGAACTGTGGCTTGGTTAACTTGGTCACTGAGATGGCTGCACGTGCGTTTTCAGCTTCGCTAAGGGCTGGCAGTGCAGTGGGTTTTCTGAGAAATATGACATCTTCTAGGGTCCCTCATATGGGGGTAACACCATCTGTTGAAGAAAACATCATACTATTTTTCTTTTCTTTTTCTTTCTTTCTTTTTTTGTTTTTTTGAGACAGAGTCTTGCTATGTAGCCCAGGCTGGCCTTGAACTTGTGACTATCCTCCTACCTCAGCCTCCCCAGTGCTGATATCACAGGCATGTGCCACCATGCTTGGCTTATGCTGTTTTTCTTTTCCTGAATTGCGTGTACATTTTTTGGT
The DNA here is from genome assembly GCF_053883595.1 of Heterocephalus glaber. Taxonomy (NCBI): domain Eukaryota; kingdom Metazoa; phylum Chordata; class Mammalia; order Rodentia; family Bathyergidae; genus Heterocephalus; species Heterocephalus glaber. The sequence goes on along the minus strand of NW_028258410.1, from coordinate 17,346,350 downwards.
GGACTCTGTATGTATATATCCCCTCCCCACCAGTGCTGGGATCAAATCCAGGCCCCTACATGTGCTAGGCAACGACTCCACTACTGTGCTGCGTCTCCAGCCCTTTCTTTGATCTTTTTTTTTTTGGTACCGGGGATTGAACTCAGGTCCTTGTGCTTGCACAGCAGGTGGTGAAACCACTGAGCTAAATCCCCGGCCCCCTTTCTTCAATCTTAAATACAAGATGTATTAGCTGTGCACTTTAACATGTTTTTTGGTTCTTTTACCAAACAAAACTTCTAAGATTTAATCTATTCCAAATACCCATTTTTTTTCCTTCTGCTGTTAGAGGTACCATTAGTACATTTTGCAATAAATAATGATTATATTCATTCTGGGGAACTGGTACGTGTACATAACACATCTCAATTCCTCTTTTTCCCCTTCTCATTCAAGCCCCCTTTTCCCCCAGCATCAGGTTCATTACTTCTCTTACAAGTCCTTATAAATTTAACTGTCATACATACAGATTAACGGTCACACTAACAGGCCAAGCAACATATAAAGCTGATAAGACAATTAAGACTAAATCAAGATACACTTTTAGATATGTTCTCCATGCTGGATTACAGTAACATTTTTCTCTTTTTTCCTATTATCCGTCTTTTATTTTGTACTTTGTTTATATATTGAATTTCTCATATAAGAAAAACCATGTGATATTTAAGCTTGTGTGTGTGTGATTTACTTCACTTAACATTATGGTCGGAAGGTGCGTCCATTTTTCTACAAATGACTCAAGTCTAACCTTTTTTATGGCAGAGTAGTACTCCATTCCAAGTAAACAAATTTTCTGCTGGCCTAGATGAGTACAGAAAGCAAACAAGGCCCCAGTGATCTAGAACATCCCTAACCCCGAGGCAGTCTAAGCTCTGATGTGAACAGTACACACTTCAAGAACAGAGGCCCCAGCTAGGACAGAGCTGGAAAAGTTCTCTCTGTATTGCTGGGCTCTGAAAAAGCAATGGTAAGTCCACTTCACAATGGCACAGTTCATGGCCACCCACTGCTTATTGGTTTAAAACTGTTGTGTGTCATATGGCAGTCACTAGCCAAGTGTGGCTACTTTTAAATTCATGAAAACGAAATAACGTTAACAATTCCATTCCATTCCAGTTTGCTGGTATTTTTGATATGAGGTCTCACTATGGGCCGTGGAGACATAGGCACAACGGAAGCTGTGATCTTCAGCTCTGAGCCTCAGTTTACTCGCCAGTTAATGGGGATAACAGTAACACCAAGTGCCTTTGATGGTGACGACTAAAGGGGAAAATGTGTAAAGATCTGTCTTTACCCGGCACCTGGTGTCTGATAAAACACAATTAATGGTTCCTAAATGGGAAAACGACTCTGTGGCCCTACTCAGTTCCAGGTAGCGCTGGCCTCGAACTCATGGTGATCCTCCTGCCTCAGCCTCTTGAGTGCTGGGACTACAGGCGCCCACCACCACACCCGGCTCTGATGTGGACACCCTTATCCCGCAGGGCATCCCAGTGGCTCCCACCGAGCAGCCCACGTTCTGGCCCAGCTGGTTCCGGAACCCCCGGGAGAAGCCTAGTCTGGGGTACGAAGGCCGCACCTTTGCGTGACCATGGCGAGGTTATTTATGGCGATGCAGACAGCCCTGCGAAGATGAAAGGTCGGATGGTAAGGGACAGCGGCGGTGGGGAGCGGGGTCTCCTGCTCGGACGCCGGGGATGGATAAATCACCCGGGGCCATTAACCCTTCAGGAAGCGCGCGGCTCGTAAACCCCTGCTCCCAGGGCGCCTCTCCCCGACGCCACTGGCCACACTTTAACCCTCCCGGTCCCCAGGACATGGAGTCAGAAAATCACCTTCAAAGTCACCCTCAGCCTTGCTCAGGAGGGGAGAGTTCCCAGGACCTGAACCAGGAAAGCCCCGAGCAAACTCGGACAACTTCTTCCGCACTCCGGGCACCAGCGCTGCCCCGGGGCTGAGGAGGCCACTGAGTCGTTTTCCCTAACATTTAGGAGCCACTGATTGTGTCTTCTCAGCCGCCAGGTGCCGGGCAAAGACAGATCTTTACGCGTGTTCCCCTTCAGTCCTCCCTGCAAAGGCACTCGGTGTCACCGTGGTCCCCATTAACAGGCGAGCGAACTGAGGCTCGGACCTGCGGATCACACTTCCTCGAGCCTGTGTCTCCATGGCCCACGCTCTTCGCTGCCCTCGTTCTTCATGTTTCTTAATCTCCCTCGGTCACCAAGTAGGATTTCCGGGGCTTCTAGAAGCTTCCCGCAGGAAGGCGCCCTGGACCAAGCCGCCTTTTCTTCTCAGCCCAGGGGTGGGCGCGGCTCGGAAGAGCCAGACTTGCCCCTGAACCGTATTTGCTCATTCAAAAGCCAAGTCTAACTTTCTCAAGGCACGCGTCTGCACCCTTTCCCTAGCAAAGGCCAAGGGGGAAGGAAGGTCAGTAAATCACTCGCCAGGAACAGCGGCTGTGGCTGCACAGCCGCGTTCTGCTCGCCTGGAGACGGGAGGGGGTGCATCGGGGGACCCCGGCATGCACGGCACCTGTGACCCAAGGAGGCAGCTGCGCCTCAGCTTCTCTGAAGCTGTGTGTTGAGGTGAGATCCGTGAACGTTTTGCCCTAATCCTATTGAGGGCTTGCTATGTGCTGGCGATGCCGTGGGCGGAAGCCCTGTGAAAGACACAAGATGGTCATCTCAGCTCTGAGGCACACTGAGAGCTGGTGTCAGCAGGGGACTTCCCTGGGGGAACCTGGCAGTGCCGGGACCTGGGTCGGGAGGTCCTGGGGTGACACTGGCATGGGGGGCAGGGATGCTGAGCAGCTTCCAACTCTGCAAGGCAAGCAACGTCTTCTCCCCAGTAAAGCCAACTGCCGTCGGGTCTGGGGAGGAGACACCTGGGTCTAAGGGAGGAAAGACTCCCACTTCTGGGGAGCCCCCACCCCAGGACTCTGGGAGCCGCCCCGGGCACACTTGCTAATGGTCAGCTTGAGGGTCATGGACATCACTGGCCACGAGAGAGACCCACACTTGCTGAATGAATGAATGGATACGAAATAGCATTCACAGCAGGCGTCCATCTGCCAGCCTGTCGCCAGCAATTGTGCCCCAAGGGTACCCCAAGTCTCCTGTGCTCGGCCTTAAGAGAGTGAGAGACAGGACAAAAAAGATGAGGCTCCCTGACAGCCTCCCAGCTGGGTGGGGACCAAGTGGATTTCCCGAGGACCAAGGACAGGAGGGGTCCAAATTTAACTCCCAACTGCCCCGACTTACCCCTGAATCTCCGGACCAAGGACAACGCCCAGGGCTCCCACGGAGTGACTTTTCCCAAAGTACCAGGGTTTGTGACTATATTCCCCCCGTAGTGTCCCTTTCCCTTTTTGAAAAAATCCATTTTGAGCTGGGCAAAGCAGCACAGGGTTATCATGCCAACTCAGGAGGCCGAGGCAGGCAGATGATAAATTTGAGCCCAGCCTGGGCAGCTTATTGAGGACCCCGTCTCCAAATGAAGTCAATAAAAAGGGCTGGGGATGCAGCTTATTGCTTCCTGGTTTCAATCCCCCAGTTTGGGGGAAAAAATTCATTTGGCTCTACTCAAAGCCTTGAACAATAAATAAAAAAAGGGGCTTCAGGAACAGGTTTAAAAAAGACCCCCAAGAAAAAGTTCAGAGTAATTAGTTCACAGTTGGTGATGAAGCAGTGCAGGGGTTTTCCCAGGAGGGAGGGCCATTTCCCAGCCTTCGAGGCCTTGGCTTTGCCTGGATCCACAGCAGAGCGGTTTAACAAGGAGGCCAGCGGGCGGGGCTCGCCATTGTGTTTCCATTTTATGACATCTTTTTATACGCCAGAGGAGAGGGTTCTGAATAAAAATGAGCCAGGCTTTTAGGGCTGCTTTTTATTATTAGCATTTGGTAAGAAACATCCTTAATGAGGTGGTGAGAGTCATCTGCACCCCATTGTGGAGGAGGCCTGGGAGCTCATAAACCCCTGAAAAGCCACCCGGGCAATTTATGATCCTTGATGCCTCCCCTTCCTGACAGCCACTTCCAGGGACCATCTTTAGTTCTCGCTTCCTGCAATTTACACCCCAGAGCGGCTTGGCCCCATCCAAATTAAACCTGATTACGGGGTGGCTTGGGCTCCCCACACCAAAGTGCTCGCCGCGGAGAAAGTCAGTCCACCCCAAAGTCAGTCGATTTTCCGTGGAGTTTGGAAGGTTCTCTGGCTCCTAGAAATTATTTACATTTCTCTCTCTCTTGAGATAAGATCTCATGATATAGTTCAGGCTGGCCTCAAATTCAAGCCAATCCTCCTGCCTCAGCCTCCCAAGTGCTTACAGGTGTGTGCCATCACACTGGGCTGTATTTCAGGCAAGACATTTAACCGTGATGATGCTGGGGGCGGGGGGAGTTAGGACCCAGACCTGGACCCAACCCAATCCAACCAACCACTTGCGCTTTTCAGTGGGAAGAAGAATTTCTGGACAGATGTGGTATGTACGGCCTGTCGTTGCTTGGTACCCTTCCTGAGCTAGACTTCTGGGAAGGCTGAGGGACTTCTCTAGCTCCCTGAAAGATGTGCCTCCATAAAACACAAATGCCGTGGGAGACCCTTTATAAGAAGTCCCTGACATGGGCGAATTCACAGGCTGAGTGTGGCCTGGGGCCAGCAGGGGCTGCAGTGGGGGAAGGGGCTGTTATTACTCACAAACACATCAGCAGCAGGACAGGCGGGCCCTGGGGTCTGCGGCCTGAGTGTCCCTCCGGTGACAAGACAGGCGGAAGGCTCAGCCGTGGAGCACTTGCTCGAGCGGAGGGCCTGGGCTCATTCCAGCACTGCAGAACAAAAAACAAAGAGTGGAGTTCTGTGTTCTCGCCACAATAAAACAACAACAACAAATCAGCATTTGGGTTGGGGACAAGCACAGGTTTAATCCTGCAATCTATGACTTGAATAAAAAGGAAACAATTTCACCCTCCACGCCTTCCTTATTTGAGCACAAATCCACTACTGCCTCCTCCTTTTTAAGAAAAGTGCGTAGGACACCGTACCCAGCGGTGCTGACCTTCGCTGACCTGCAACTAAACATCGTCACTGAATATTAGGTGACTGCTTTTCATGGTTTTCACCTTGTAAAGTCAGCATTTCACAGAGTGCCTATTTGGTCTTCATACGTTTTCTCTCACTTCTTTGGTACTGAGGATTGAACCCAAGACATTCACACTGAACTACATCCCCGGCCCATTTTATTTTTATTCATTTATTTTTTGAGACAGGGTCTTGTTATGTGGTTCAGGCTGGCCCTGAACTCACCATGCAGTCCAGGCCAGCCTCAAATTTACGACAATCCTCCTGCCTCAGCCTCTCAAATGTTGGGATCACAGGCGTGTGCCACCATGCCCTATTTTTAAAAAATTATTATTATTTTTGAGGTGGGTTCTTCTTGCTAAGTCGCTAAGTTGTCCAGACTGGGCTCAAACTTTAGATCCTCCTGTCTCAGCCTCCCAGAGCAGTGGAATTATAGGTATGTACCACCACACCTGGCTTTTCATTTGGTTCTCTTGATTGAATGCTATTTATATTTAACTTGAAAACAGATATTTGTATTTCTAATCAGCGGTTGTCTATGAAAAAAAAATATAGGTCTTTAAAAGTATTTCCAAGGCCTGGGGATGTAGCTCAGTGGTACAGTGCCTGCCTGGCAAGCTCGAGGTCATGAGTTCGATCCCCGGTACCAAAAAATAAAAAAAAGTATTTCCAGAATTTGAACAAATAAATAATTCATATATGCCATGTGTCTGTTTGGTTCCTAGGTCCTCTGGGGCGATACTGTGGGGAAAAATCCCTAAGACCTGGGGTTGTAGGGTCAGAGTTCAAGTCCTGTCCTCACACTTAAGCAACAGTGTGATCTTCACTCACTGGTCACAGATCCCAAATATTCTTCTTAGTAAAATGAACCCGATAATACCTATCTCTCTGCTGTATGAAATCATTGTTACAGTGGACCCTCAAGTTACAACCAACCTGACACACACCGCTTGAGTTATGACCAAACTTTTAGTTTTAACTTACGACCAGTCTTGAGTTATAACCTGAATGCTAGTCGCCTGTGCTTTCAGATGGTCTCAGATACAGATTTAACCCTTAAAGAGTTCTGGAAGGAACATGACAACATCTTTTCCTGTGTGGGGTCAACTGAGAAATCCTGGGCCAGTGTCTCTCTAAGGACACTGAGAGCTGCCTGTGTACAGGAGAGAGTCTGTGAAGGCTGTGTAGAGGAGCCTGAGCCTTCACTGAACAACCTGAGTTACAACCAGCCCTCAGGAACAAATTGAGTTTGTAAGTCAAAGTTCCACTGTATTTATCGTCGTGGCAGTTGACAGTCATTTAACTAGATGTAAACTCTGACTCAGGTACTGTGAATATACCACTTAATTTATGAAGTAACCTATGGAGTGGGGACTTCTTACCACGCTCGTGCAACAGTAAGGGTCCCCAATACCTCAGAGAGGTTTACATACAGCCTGCGCGTAGCAGATCAGGGATTCGAACCCCAAACAACGAGTGACACACTGTACTCCAAACCGCTAAGGCCACCTTTGGGCTAGATGAGGGTGTGCTTGGCCACAAGCTAGAGAGCTGACTCTGAAAGCCTGGGTGTGAAGGTGTGACCAAGATGGCATGGGTTTTTGAGCATAAAAAGGCCCACCTCATGAGCCCACCCGGTGTTAGAATGCTGAGTCTGGGTGCCTGGCGTGGATCACAAACTAGGAGAGATTTCAGACGAGGAGAGAGACGCCCAGCTGCGCCCTGACCCTCTACGAGTGGGTTAAAGACTCAGATTTGGGAACCAGAAGCCCGGACTTGGATCACTTAGTCACTGTGTCCCCGGGCAGGCACACGGTTTCTCTAGATCCTAGTTTCTGAATCTTTGCAGTGGGAATGGGTGAGAGGAATCACAGGAGGATTAGATGAATTTAACACAAGTGAAATGCTTAGACTAGTGCTCGACACATGACGACTTATAGATGTATCCCTACTCTGACTGCCAGTCATATTTTTTTAAACCATACAAAATTCCTACTCAATGAGTTCAATATACAATGAAATCCTCAGGTACCATCATTGTCTTTATCTCTTGGTGCTAATGATGATCTTGCACAAGTCATTTTCCTAAACCACTGGTCTGATCTTTCCACTGCCCTGTTTAAGACTTTTCCATAAAAGATTTGCAGACCATGTATTTGATAATGGACTAGTGTCCAAAATATATAAAGAACTCTTCCCATTAATGACTTTTTTAAGACAAATAATCCAATTAAAAATGGGGAAAAATTTGAAAGAACATTTCTCCAAAGAAGATATATAAATGGTAAGCAAAAAGTGTCATGGTGTGGCGTGGTGGCACACACCTGTGATCCCAGCACTTAGGAGGCTGAGACAGGAGGATCACAAGTTCAAGCCCAGCCTAGTAAAAATTTTAAAAGGGTGCCAGGGATTTAGTTCAGTAGTTCTGCCAGCTGCCTCGAAAGTGCAAGGACCTGAGTTTGATCCCTGGTACCAAAACAAAAAACAAAAAACAAAAAACAATTAAAAAGGGCGGGGGATGTATCTCAGTGTAAAGACCCTGGGTTCAATCCCTAAGACCACAGATATGCACTGGCTGTAATGTGAATGAACCTCGGAAACATTATGCTAAATGAAAGAATCAAGATACAAAAGGACCACCCATTGTATGATTCCATTCACATGGCATACTCAGACTAGACCAAGCCAGAAACAGAAGTGAGCTCAGTGATTTCCAGGAGCTGGGGGGAAGGAGGATGAGTGCTTGTCGGTGAGCTGTCTCGGGTTGGGAGTGTGCAATGCTCGGGACAGTGGTGGTGGTGCACTCTGTGAATGCACTAGAACACCACCGAACAGAGGTGATGCTAAGAGCTCCATCTTGCAGGCAATGCTGAAGACCGACCTGTTGCTCGGATGATTATTTTGTAAAACACTTTCTAGGGTACAAGACACAACGGTGTCCAACTGTACATCGCTGCCAATTCATTTTTACCTTCCCCTTTGCTATCTGTATTATGACTCAGTGTAGATTTGTGTTTATGAAAATTGTTCTTGGCATGATTTCGTGTTAAACCCCAAATAAATACTTCCTTATGTTAAGGTTTATGAGCTATGTCTTGATATAAACACAGTGCTGGGGTCGGGGCCCTGTCTTTCTCTGCTTCTCCAGCAGGGAAAGGGGAAGCTGCCACTCTGCCGCCCTGCAGCCCTCTGCGATTTGACCCCTGCTGACCTCGGCCAGCTTCTCCTGGTCATTCTGTCCCTTTGCTGAGGTGGCTGTCACCCTGGCCTTCCCTCCACCCCTGTTCCTGAGTGCTCCCATCATGGCGCTTCTCAAAGTGTGACCGAATTATTGGTATAACTGTAGCTAAACATTCACCTCCCTAACTCCACCCTGCAAGGCCAGGGCTGACTGTCTTCTCAGCCCAAGCTGCTAGAACAGAGTCCTGCACACGGTAGGTGCACAGTGAGCCCTTGGGCTGAGGATGGCGGTCACCAAATGACCTCCCTCAGGACAGCTGGACGACGTCACGGTGATGGGCCTGCACTTCAGATCACGCGTGCAAATCCTGGATGAGCCAGCTGCCCACGGCTGGGTGACCTTGAGCCAGTGCTTTTAACCTCCCGAGAGAGACCTCTGTTTCTTTATCTGTGAGCTGGGCCCAGGGAGAGAACTTATCTAATAGGGCAACTGGAGGGGGTTGGAACAAATGGGGAAAACCTGTTTTTATTCTCTTTTGGAGACAGGGTCTCACTGTATGGCCCACCTACCCTGGAACTTTCCACCCTTCTGCCTCAGCCTCCTGAGTGCTAAGATGACAAGCATGTGCCCCACACCCAGTCAAGTGAAGCTTACAAGAATACGCCACATGTGATTTCCACTTAATGAGTATTAGCTGTTGTCCTTATTCAGCACGTCTGGTGCAGGCAATTGAGATACACCTGAAAAACAGCCTCCAGGATTCCTAGGGTCTCTGAGCTATGCACCGAAAAATCCACCACACCAAGAGAACAACCACTGCGCAGACACCTCGCCAGGCACAGCAAGTCCTTGTCACTCGTGCAGTCTGAGCAAGTGAGGTTCACCAGGAGCAGTGGCAGGGAGAGCAAGGTGTTTGGCAGCTGCGTGTGTTTGGGTGGCATCATCTGAGCAAGCAAGTACCAGGTGCTGGACCTCAGTTGTGCTCGGCAGTCCCGCTGCGGGGCACCCCGACCCCAAAACCCTGGCTCTTGGGGCAAACACTGGGCAAACACTTGGCGATCACGATCAATACAGGACCCCGTTTTCTGTCTGTTTTGGTTTACGGACGCCTTATTTAATAGATAGTAACTCCCACACGCCGACACTTGCAGGCTGCTGGTACTCAGATACGGCCAGCCCTGTAGCTCCGAGCCTGGGGGCATTTGAAAGCAAAGCCACCAACAAAAGAGAAGACGGAGAATGTGGCTCTGAAAGACACGCTTTACCTTTCGAGAGCTGAAGCCCGGGACACCACATTGCCTTGTTCTCTGTAGGCGCTGCCTGCGCCTGTCTGCAAATGACTGAAGAGCTCCAGAGCATTGATTTGGGGCTACAAATAAATTTTGGGGAGAAGCAGGATGCACAAATATGCAGTCTTCAGAAGATGAGGATCCACTGTCTTTTGGAAGACCTGGCTGGAAGAGCCAGCCTCCTCGGTCTCGGGGCTGTTGCTGGAGTAATGTTGGATCCAAACCTTTTCACTGATTTGCAGCTGTGAGTTTTCTCACCACCCAGTGCCTCAGATTTCACCAGGAATTAGGAATCGAAGGTACCTGGCATGGAACCTGGAAACCAGAGAGCTTGTGCCCCTAAGTAACAATTTACTCTTGAGGAATTCTCAGTGGCTAACAGATTTCAATCAAGAGATGGAAAATAAAGCCAGGTGTGGTGGCTCACACTTGCAATCCCAGCACTCAGGAGGCTGAGGCAGCAAGATCGCCACGAGTTCAAGGCCAGCCTGGATGGACTACATAGTGAGTTCAAGACCAGTCTGAACTGCACAGCGAGACCCTGTCTCCAAAAAATAAACAACAAAAAAACAAAAGCTAGAAGATGAGCTGGCTGCTGGATGTGGTTGCACATTCCTACAATCTCCGCAGTCAGGAGGCTGACACAACAGGATCACAACCCAGCCTGGGCTACACAATGAGACCCTGCCTCAAAAACAAAACAACAAAGAGATGAAAAATGGAGATATCCTTCACCCACAAGGACAGGAGAACACATCTTTTAATATCCCTCTCTCTTCCTTGTAAAGTGTGGCTGTTTAAAAATTGACAACAATGTAGTTTGGTCCCACTGTGCTCTGGAAATTTCAGATGGTTGCTATAGTTAACAGTAGAGGGCAAGGGATGTATCTCAGTGGCAGTGCACCTGCCTGGCAAGTGCAAGGTCCTGAGTTCGATCCCCAGTACTGGGGGAAAACAACAACAACAAAAAACAACAGTAGAAACTGATTCTGAGATTCCATTTGGCTGCCTGGGCCCCAGACCTGGCTCTGCCATTTCCTCACCCTCAATGTGGAACAAGTCCATGTGCCTCTGTTTTTCTCATCTGTAAAACAGGGCACAAGAAGTTCAAGTGTGAAGAGGAGAAGTGTTCCCGGTGAACCATAAACAGTAGAAAAGGTGAGGAATGTTGGCTTTTAAGAAAAGAGCTGCTGAAGAAATGCAAATTAAAATAATACTGAGGTTACATCTTACTCCAGAAAGAATGGCAATTATTAAGAAACCAAATAATAACAAATAATGGTGAGGCTGCAGGTTGCGAGGGAGGGTTTCTATGTTCTTGTTGGGACTGTAAACTATTAGACTACTGTGGAAATCAGTGTGGAGATGCCTCAAAAAACTAAAAATAGAAATTCCATTCAATTCAGCTATCCCCCTACTGAGTATCTTCCTGAATTAAAGACATCATATTACAGTGACACATGCATACCCATGTTTATTGCAGCACAGTTCAGAATAGCTAAATTTTGGAAGCAGCCTGTATGTTCATCAGCAGATGAATGGAAAAAGAAAATGTATTTATGTACAGTGGAATACTATGCTATAAAGACAAATTTGAGTCATTTGTAGGAAAAATGAATGCACTTCAAGACCATAATTTTAAGTAAAATAAATCACACACACAAGCTTAAATATTGCATGTTTTCTTTTATATGAGAAACCCGAAATATAAATAAAGAGCAACATGAAAGTGCAAAACCTAGAATTATATCTATTGCAAGTGGGAAAAGGACCAAGAGGTTAGGGGATGGTGGCTGGGGAGGTAAGGGAAGGGATGTAAAAAGAATCAAGTTGTATTATGTACATGTACCAATTACCGGAAATGGATGCAATCATTATGTATTGAAAACATGAACTAAAAAAAAGTTTGAGGAAAGGGCTCTAGAGATGGAGAGATTAGGAAGTTGAAGGGAAGTGGAAGGAAAAGTTATATTAAGTACATATACCTGCTCCATAAGGTGAATGTAAACATATATTGCAAACTTGTACTAATAAAAAGTTTAAATATATATATTTTTAAAAAAAGAAAAAGAAAAGAGCTGCCAACATTTAAGAGCAGGCATCGTGTACCAGGCCAAGTAATTCTGATTGCAATTTAAATATTTAAAACCACTCCTAGGCTTCCTAGAGAAATTTCTGGAATATATCATCTAGAGGAGAAACCTTTCCAACCCTCTTTTCCTATTGCAGGAAACCCTGATCATGACCTGAAATTACTTTACTTGAATTTATATTTTGATCTGTCCTCACCATTGAACCAGAGTTCCATACGGACAGGGGCTTTATTTTCCTCATCCATCTACATATCCTCAGCACAGAATCAGGCACACAGTAGGTGCTCAACAAATATGAGTTGGCTGAGTAAATGAATAAGTGACAGAATCGGTGTGTGGCTCTGGGGCATCTGTACTTGTGCACTGAGTCCTGCACCGTGGGGTGGAATTGGTAGGATTTGGTCTGGGTACATGACAGCACCCTCCAATAAAGTAGCCAGAGCCACACATGGCTATTTGAATTTAACTTTAAAGTAATTAAAGTTAAATTTAAACAAGAATTTAAAAATTCAGCTCCTCTGGCTCGCTAGTACATTCCAAGGGCTCAATAACCAAATGTGGCTAATAGTAGAAAGTATATGCATAAAACCTCTCTGTCTCTCTGTCTATCTGTCTGTCTGTCTCTCTCTCTCCAGATTGACCCCAGGGCCTTCACACGGAGCTATTATCTCCAGCCCTTTAAAAATAAAAAATAAAAAAAATTTTTTAAATTTGAAGACAAAGTTTCACTAAGTTGCTGAGGGTCTGCTCAACTTGTGATCCTCCTGCCTCAGCCTTCCAGAGTGCTGAGACTACAGGCACGCACCACCACGCCTGGCTAGAACATTTCTGTCATCACAGGAGGTTCTGTTGGCAGAGCTGATTGACTCAGTAGTTAACTGAGGAAGAGTTTTGGTTCCCAGGGAGCGTCTGCAATGCCTGGCATGTGGTTGTCCTGACCTGGCGGCGCAGCTGGCATCCTGCAGGCAGAGGCCAGAGACGCTGCCGCACCCCCACTGTGCACAGGACACCCCCACACCTGAGAATTATCTGGTGTGGAACGTAGTAGAAATGGGGTTGAGAGAGTGGTTTTTAGGAAGGCACTGGGGTCAGTTTTCTCTGCAGGGTCAGAACCCTCAGTCCTTCGGCCACGGTGGGTTTGTGCCTGATGAGTGTTCGGTGCCCGTGGCAGTGCTCCAGTTTCTGGGCTCAAATCCCTGGATTTCCTCCTTGTATTAGAATGGGGTTGTTACACCCTGGCGAGTGCCCATGCCTGTGTGACTGCACCTCGGTCAGTCGGACCTGCGTCATGCAGACTGAGGCAGCCTTCCCGGACTGTACTGTTCCATCTCAGGTGTCTGCAGGCTGCAGATCTGGGGCCGAATCTGCCCAGAGTAGGAATGGATTTTTATTTTTTATATTCTGCAGTACTGGGGGTTGAACCCAGGGAGCACTGAGCTCCATCCTGGTTCTTTTTTTTTTTTTTTTTTCCGGTACCAGGGATCAAACTCGGATCCTTGCACTTGCGAGGCAGGCAGCAGAACCACTGAGCTAAATCCCCGGCCCCTGGTTCTTTTCTATTTTGAGACAGGCTCTTGTAGAGTTGTCCAGGCTGGCCTCAAACATGCAATCCTCCTGTCTCAGCCTCCCAAGTAGCTGGGATTACAGCATGCATTTTCATGCTCTATTGAAATTTTTTATTGGTTAAGAAACAAGCAAACAGAGTAATATGTTATGGTACATGAGAATTACATGAAATTCAGGTTTCAGTGTTCATAACATGTCATTGGAATTCAGGGGTCTCATCATCACCATCTGGCCTCCAGAGCTGAGAATACTCACTACTGCCCTTTTGTAGAAAGAGGCTGCTAAATCCTGCTCTGGACAGTAATAGTCTTACTGAATTTTTTTCTTTCTTTTTCCCCTTTGCTACTTTATTTTATTTTAGCGTGTTGGGGATTGAACCCAAGGCCTGCTTGGCAAGCACTCTACCAGTGAGCTACACTGCTGGCTCTTTAATTTTCTTAAGGTTATAATTATCCTGGTACTTTGTAGGCATAGTCCCAGGCTGCTGACTGAATGGACGTCCCTGGGGCAGCTGGATGAGTGGCAGTGCGGGGCCTTCGTGTTAAAGATGAATTCTGGGAACAAAGCCCTTGGCCAGTGATTTCTGTGGATCTAAAAGTAAAAGGGTGGCCAAGCTCTTTTGTCAGTTTTACATAGTCCACATCTGTCTTAGTTACTTTTTCTCATTGCTGAGACCAAATACCTGACACCCAAAGTTAAAGGAGGAAGGGTCTACTGAGCTCACAGTTTGTAGAGGTTTTAGTTCATAATCAGCTGGCTCCAAGGCAGGGTGATACAGCAGACAGGCATCACAGAGGAGAAACAGGTCATGGTGGGCAGAAGACAGCAAAGCAAGCAAAGGACAAGAGGATCTCTTTCTGTCCCTTATAACTTATCTAGGCTACTGGGATTAGGGCAGTGCCAAACCAATCAGTGGTCTGATTTAGGAATTACCCACCCTTAATCCTAGTGTTGCACCATGAATCAACCACACACTCTAGATCCAGCCACCTCTGAAAAAGCCCCACCTCTGACTGCATGAGGCTTTGGGGGACATCCAGACACAAGCCATAAGAACACTGTATGGTTATTGAACATTCCCTCCCCATTGGTCTTCTTTTAATACTTAACTCCATGGCTTCACAAAAATAATGGCTGGGGAGCAAATTGACTTAGCCTTCTGCCTTTATTTGCTGACCAAAGGGCTCAGGTGATAGCCATATTGTTTGTGGACATGCAGGAGGAGAAGCAGAGGAACAATAAGGGTACAACTAGGCCAGGGAAGACAGATGTAGTGAAAGAATTCAAGGATTTTTGTCCTTGCTTTATAATTGGAGGCAGGATTCCCCTCCAAGTGACCCACTAGCCCTGCAGGAAGCCTTTCTGGGCTCCTCTGCCCGTTAAACTCTGACTAGGCTGGCATGGGGCTTTTAAAATCCTCGTTGTCTTTGTGATTATGTTTTTATTTCAGGTAGGATCTCACTATGTAGCCCATGCTGGCTTCTGGAGTGCTGGGATTGCAGGCGTGCGCCACCATGCCCAGCTGTCTTCGTGATGATGACAGAAACACACATGAGATGGTGGCCATTACAACTTGTCCAGTGAATGGGCTTCTGCACACTCTGAGAATGTCTTTCAGAGAGAAGGAAATGTGCTTTAAAATGATGAGTAAGCACTGGGAGCAGCTGTGGGGTGTTTTTTTTAGTCCAGTTGAGTTTTCACTTTAGAATGCACCTCCAGTGGGTTTCAATTCACCTTGGGGGTTTTAACAATGAAAACTTGCCTGCTGGAAGAATGTGCACCCTTGGCCAACACCCTCAGCTTCTGATACAGTGGACGTTGGTTACAGTGGGATTAGGCAGAGGACTCTCAGATCACCTTGGCAGGTGGCTAAGAAGAGAGGTTTCCCAGCGCTTAATTCATAAAACTAAAACCTGCAGCAACTGGTAGGGAAAAAAATTAGTACATGAAAAGCAAAAGTGGGCAATGATGACTTTGGCAGCTTGTTAGATGTCATCCGACATGTGCGATACTGAAAGTGTCTCCTTTGTGAAATACTGAGTCATCTGATCGAACCGTCTGCTAACTGCCCATCCTTGCCAATGTGACTGAGAAGTGTTTGGTATCCCTTGCCGTCCAATCACAGAGCTCTTCTAAGGTCAGATCCGTGAGAAGAAAGAAAAATTTCATGCATCTCAGCTTCAGCCTTCATGGAATATTCTTTTCACAATGGTAGGAAACAGGCTCAGCCTGGGAGGGATGCAGAGGTGGTTGAAATCTTTGAAAGGGAGGAGCATAGTGTTCAGTCAGTGTACAGTGTGCACACATCCACATGCACGAAGGTGAAAAGAAACCCCTTTTTCTGGTTAAGTGGTTGGGGAAAAAAAATGGAAAGAATCCTTTCATGATGCTTGAAAATTACACAAAATTCACACTTTGCAATTCCTTGAGGAAGCTCTACGGGGATGCAATTCTGGCCTCTGAAGCCAAAACAAAAAAGAAAAGAAAAGCAGTCTCAGGGAAGATGAAGGATGAATTGGCTATGCTGTGCTCTATTTTTACTCACTCAAGGGTGTGAGGAGAATTTTAAATCTATACAAGCAAAGGGTTCCACAAGACAGGGGCCGAGGATTTAGCTCAGTGGTTCTGCTGCCTGCCTCGCAAGCTCAAGGTCCCGAGTTCGATCCCCAGTACCAAAAAAAAAAAAAAAAAGACAAGCATGTCCACTGTCACCACCCTCACTCAGTATAGTTCTGCAAACATTAGCCAGAGCAATAAGACAAGAGAAAGAAATAAAAGGAATAAAGATAGGAGAAGAATGGGCCAGGAGTGTAGCTCAATGGTACCGTGCCTGCCTGGCAAGTGCAAGGTCCTGAGTTTGATCCCCAGTACCGCAAAAAAAAAAAAAAAAAAAAAAAAAAGATAGGAGAGGAAGAAGTTAAACTATCATTATTTGTGGATGACATGATACTCAATATAGTGAAAATGGCCATACTTCCAAAATTGTTATACAGATTTAATACAATTCTGACCAAAATACCAGTAGCATATCTCACAGAATTAGAGAAAATAATCCTAAAATTCATTTGGAACCAGAAGAGACCTAGAAGAGCAAAGGCAATTGTGGGCAACAAAGGCAAGGCAGGAGGCATCACAATCCCTGACTTGAAATTATACTATAAAGCTACTGTGATGAAAACAGCATGGTACTGGCAAAAACAAAACAAAACAAAAAAAAGACCTGAGGACCAATAGAACAGATTAGAAGATACAGAAACAACTCCAAACACATTCACTTTATCTTTGACAAAGGAGTCAAACACCTTCACTGGAAGAAAGATAGCCTCTTTAATAAATGGTGCTGGAAAAACCGGCTTTCCACATGCTGAAGATTAAAACTAGACTCATATCTTTCACCATGCACTAAACTAAAATCAAAATGGATCAAAGATGTAAATATTAAAACAGAAACACTAAATCTGCTGGAAGATAGAATAGGTAGAACTTTTGAAGACACAGTATAGGCAAAGTACATGTATTATTCCATAGTACATGTATTATTCTTTTAGTTCTGTGTTATTAAGGCATGCACATTTAGGATCATGTCACTGGTGAGTTGACCCCATTATCTTCTTTTGCTATTTAGCCCAGGCTGGCCTCAAACTTGCAGCAATCCTCTTGCCTCAGCCTCCCACATGCTGAGATCACAGGAGTGCACCACCATGCCCAACCCAATTATCATTTTGAACTGTCCCATTTTGTCCCTGGGAATATTTTGCAAGTTGAAATTTACTTGATCTGATTTTTAGTATAGGGCGCTATACAGGACTATATATGGGGCATTGCATCGGAGTCATATTATCGGCACAACTGACCACAACAGACATGGACTTGGATGCTGCAGAGGTAGTATTTGTTAGGTTTCTCTGCTGGGAAGATCTTTAGCTGCCCATTTGTTGATGAGCTCATGCCTACTTTCAGAACCAAGATGGCAGAAATTGGTGATCAGTTTAGCCAAATCCCCAAGAAACCGTATACTGTGGATAAAGAAAAAGCTTCAGATTCTTCTGATGTCTGGAGTACCTTCTGCCCTGAAGCTGGGCCACAGTGATGGAGAGCTACTGGCACTGCACAAAGCTTAGCCGCCACCATCTCCCTGGGTTCCTGCTCCTCTCCCTTCTGCTCCCCTTGCTAGAATTTAGAATGTAAGCATCGAACGTAACTTCTGCCCCACACACTCAGGTCCTTGCACTTGCGAGGGAGGTGGCAGAACCACTGAGCTAAATCCCTGGCCCCAGACTTTTTTTTGAGACAGGATCTTGCTTTGTAGCCCAGGCTGGCCTTGAACTCACTGTGATCCTCCTGCCTCAGCCTTCTGAGGGCTGGGATTACAGGCGTTCGGCACTATGCCCAGCTTTATTTAAATACTCACATGTGGCTCATGGGATTGTACATAGCTAGAATGTATCATTTACAGAGAAAGCTAGTTAAAAATAGTGTAAAGCTGCCTCGCAAGTGCAAGGTCCCCAAGTTCGATCCCCAGTTCCAAAAAAAACACA
Source organism: Heterocephalus glaber (assembly GCF_053883595.1). Lineage (NCBI taxonomy): Eukaryota > Metazoa > Chordata > Mammalia > Rodentia > Bathyergidae > Heterocephalus > Heterocephalus glaber. Next base: position 17,328,569 of record NW_028258410.1, on the reverse strand, counting down.
AACAACAGTGTAAAGGATATGATTCCCCTAAAAGAACAAATAATATATGTTAATTTATACATTTGAAAAAGTATGATGGAGAATACACCAAATTAGTAACAGCAGCTTTCTATGAGGTATATTGTGTACTTTCACTTTTTAAATCATATAGTCATACACTCTTCAAAATTTAAATAATAAACAATTTATTCGGAAATAAAATGAGTTAACTTTGCCAAATCAAACTAATTTCCAAAATTCAAATTACTTCAAAATAAATAAACAGGTGGGCCAGGGTTTAGCTCAGTGGTTCTGCCGCCTGCCTCGAAAGCGCAAGGTCCCGGGTTTGATCCCTGGTACCAAAACAACAACAACAACAACAAAAATAAATAAGTAAACAGGTACTGGGGTTGAAAGACACACCTGAATCAGCTAGAGGATTTCAGATCATTGGAGGTGGACAGGGCTGCCAGGCTGGAAGCTACTCAGCTGGGGCTGAGGGGCCACCACAGGGGTCCTGGTTGGTTGGAACGAGAAAACAGATTTTTATGGTGAAAGACAAAGGAAAGTTGAACTCTGATGTGCCACCTTTTGGTGGGTGCAAAGGTCTAGCATAGCGCTCTTCTCACAGTTGTACCTGGCCCTTAGCACAATGACTAGCACAGAATCACTGTGTCGTAGACACAAATGAAAACGTGAGAGAATACTTCGAGCTTTCGTTAGGAGCAATTCAGCAGCTGCATTTAAATGCAGTCTGTTGGTATCAATATGCACCCGGGTTTTAAAATATTTTTAAAGAACACTCAAAATATAAAGGAAAGCGATTGATGTTTTCTTTTCCTTTACAATTGAATTGCCAGGCATCCGCACATGCGCACACAAGCCTAATATCCAGTATAGATGAACCTGCCTTGTGAAGATGCACATTGGAGGGAAGGAGAGAAACCTCTCTTCGCCTTCAGAAAGTTGCAATGCAATTGATTGATTCGATCTGGGACAAAGGTGGGGCTGAGGATGACGGATCTGAAGACACATTAGACATTCCAGAGAGGGTTTTGATTGGCTCAGTGTGAGCCTTTGCTCATCTCTGAACCAATCAGAGAGGCAGCATTGGTAGAAGAGTGAAATACGGTTCTCCGATTGGCTGGGTGGGGGATATAAAGTAAGGCACTATGACTGACAGCTTCTCCTTGACCCCACAGGTCAAGACCCTTGGCTGTTTGTTTCTCGGTACTGGGGATTGAACCTAGTACCTTTGCACCAAGTCACATCTCCAGACTTTTCAAATTGTTTTCTATTTTGAGACAAGGTCTTGCTAAGTTGCCCAGATTAGGTGTGAACTCACTGTTCTGCCAGCTTCCCAGAGCACTGGATTTATAATTTGTGCCCCCACAACTGGCTTCAGACCCTTGTTTTATTTTTAATTTCTTAAATTCTTTTATTGGTACATTTTAGGTATACAATATATTTACATTTATTATTGGGTGCTTGGACCTGTACATGATGTATCTTGGTTCTTATTTTTTTCCCCATTACCTGTGTGCCCTTCACCCTCTCCACCCTTCACTATTTACATAGACTTCGTTTCCATTTTTTTTTCTTTTCTCATAGTTTTTCCTTTCCCCTTCCCCTCCCTTCACCCCTTCATCTTTGGACCTTTTTTCCTATTTCAAATTATCAATTATTCATTTTAATCATTTTAACCCTTGTTTACACTATCAGTTTCTCACACTAGAGAAACTATTTGGTATTTACACGTGTGACCTATTTATTTCACTTAAGAGTATGGCCTCGATATGCATCCATTTAGCTATAAATGACTCTAGTTTTTCATTCTTTATGGCTGAGTAGTACTCCATTTTATAAAAAAAACTACATCTTCTTTATCCAGTCTCCAGTTGATGGGCACTTGGGCTGTTTCCAAACTTTAGCTATTACAAACTGTGCTGCTATAAACATGGGTGTACATATATCACTGTGGTATGATTCTTTTAATTCTTTGGGGAAGATACCCAGTAGGGGAATAGCTGGGTCAAATGGGACCTGTAGCCCTAGTTTTTTGAGGTATCTCCACACAGATTTCTACAGTGGTTGCACCAGTCTGCACTCCCACCAACAATGGAGAAGGGTTCCTTTTTCTCCATACCCCCGCCAGCATTTGTTATTGGTTGATTTCTTGATAGCAGCCATTGTTTGTGGGGTGAGGTGGAATCTCAGTGTTGTTTTCATCTGGATCTCTTGAATGACCAGTGATGTTGAACATTTTCTCATATATTTTTAAAATTTTTATTCTTATTTTTTTGGTACTGGGGATCGAACTCAGGACCTTGTGCTTGAGAGACAGGCGCTGGAACCTCTGAGCTAAATCCCCAGCCCTCTCATATATTTATTTGCTGCTTTTACTTCTTTGTCTGAGAAATGTCTGTTCATTTCAGATGCCCATTTTTATCTGGGTCCCGTGGCTGGCTGACCCTTTCTTGTCACTTTGGTTCCGACCACCTTTGGCCAAGACCATCAGTTTGTACCTGGATCCTGGGATTTCACCTGTATGCCCTTGGAGGAGAGTCTGTATTTCTGACTCAGTAGGTCTTGGGTGGGGCCCAGGAATGTAGCTCTTTCTTTCTTCTTTTTTTCAGTGCTGGGATCAAACCCAGGGGCTCACATGCTGGGCAATGGCCCCAGCCCAGAATTTGAATCTCGGCCTCGTCCGGAGAAGGTGCTGAAGCTGGTGGACGGGAACCAGGGATTGACACCCTGCCCAGCCTCAACAGACACTCCTGGTCAGTTGGCCATGCACTGAGTGACAGCCTTGCCGCTCCCGCCTGCCCCCAGCCCCCAGCCCCAGCCCTGATGTGACTAAGAGAGCTGTTTCGGAGAGGCGCTGTAGGACTTCAGCCAGGAGCCACTGTGTCATTGGGGTCGCCCAGAGGTGGACCTGGGGCCAGAGGTGAGCAGCTGTTCAGGCTGGGGAAGTCTGGGAGGGGAGAAGGGCGCTGAGCAGGGCCGGAGAGCAGGCTCCCGTCCCACGTAACAGTTTTCTTTCTCTCTCTTTCCCTTCCTTCCTGTGCCACTGGTGATTAATCATCCCCAACCCCTTTTATTTTTTATTTTGAGACAGGGTCTGGCTAAGTTGCCAGGTCACCAGACTGGCCTTGAACTTGAGGTCCTCCTGCCTCAGCTTCCCAGAGTCCTGGGATTACAGATGTGCATCACTGCACCTGGCTCATTATTTATTTTTTCACATTGGCAAACAGGTGTATGTACTTGCAGTCACCCATTCCCTTCCTTAAATGGATAGTCGAGTCCTGGGTACACCTTTCCTAGCTCTTTTCACATGGCAACCTGGCCTCCCTCCAAGGAGACAGAAACACACATTCCTCCCTCCTTCCTGCATCCTGGTTTAGCAACCCTGCCGCTATGGATGTCTCTGTCCCCTTTAAAGTTGGGGGGAAAACTGCCCCTGGGCCCATCTGCTCTCTGGTGTCCCAGACCAGTACAAGGCCCCCTGAGGACCTCCTCACCTGGCTGGCTCCAGGGCTGTCCTTTCTGCCGAGGGAGGGTCTGAAAGAGCTCCACGTTTCCAAACTTTAGTCCTTTACAAACTTCCCTCCTGCTGTCTAGCCTGTCTGTGAGCCACTTGTAAAATTGCAAGTTAATATTCTCCGTTAAGCCATCCATCTTTATACTGATTACTTTTAACATTTAGTTCCATTCTTGGAAATAACTATGAACGGTTGTATTGATCTGTTATATATGTTTCTGAAATCCATTAAAATATGTACATAACTATTTAAATAAGAAATGTCTACCTGGGCATGGTGGCACACACCTGTAATCCCAGCACTCTGGGAAGCTGAGACAGGAGGATCGAAAGTTTGAGCCCAGTCTGGGCAACTTAGTGACTTAGGAAGATCCTGTTTCAAAATAAAAACCATCTAAAATAATCTCATGTGACATCCCAGAGGACACCTACCACATTTAGGAAATACTAAAGTAAAATAGGTCAAGGGCTCCTTTTGGAAGATCAACTCTTCTGTGAGTTTTTTAATTGAATGGCACAAAATGGGAGTGAGATGTCTTGGGTCAGTCAAAGTAATGAGACCAAAATAAGACTAAAAAGAGAGGAAATCATTCAAAATGCAACATCACAGCCTGGATCCTGGAACAGAAAAAAAGACACAAATAGGAAAACCGGTGACTCCTAACTAAAGCCTGAAGCTTACTAATATTCATGTCTCAACTGGACAGATGTATAGTGGGAATCACAGAAAATTAGGTAAAATGTATATGAAATCTCTCAATCCAGTATCTCCACAATTTTTCTGTAAAAATAGAATGATTGCAAAATGAGGTATTCTTTTGAAAAAGGCAAGATTGGAGGTTAGAAACCTCTCACGGCCATGAAGTTTCTGCTGCCATCATTAACATGACAATGCTTTCTGAGTTCGATCCCTGGCACCAAAACAACAACAACAACAACAAAAAAACTGTAGTTACCAACATGACAATGCTTAGCACCTCTCCAAGTAACCTGGGTAGCAAGAAAGGGTTAGAATGAGACGATTGTGAAAATTATTATTGCCCAGGAGTAGGTGGGTTGTTTTTTTTTCAAATCTCAGCTTTCGTGTTTTTTTTTTTTTGGTACTGGGGATCGAACTCGGGACCTTGCACTTGCAAGGCAAGTGCCGGAACCACTGAGCTAAATCCTGGCCCTTAAATCTCAGCTTTCTATAAAAGTTAGATGGTGACCTTCAGATATTCTCCTGTCCTCGGCTTCCGGTTAGGGCCCTAACCCTAAGTGCGCACCAGTTGGTCTCTGTATTTGCTACTTGCATTTCCAGAAATATGAGGGGCTGGACTTTCCAAGCAGAAGAGGCAACTCTCTGAAATCCATCCCTTTAAAGGTTGGGCTTCTGGAGCCTTAATGAGGAAGAACAGAAAGTGTAGATCAGAAAGACTTGCTGAAAATAAAACACACATTAGCATATGCAATCCCTGTAATCAAGATGAATGCCTTTTTAAAGCAAACCAGAGCACAAAGCTGTATCTTTTAGGCTAATTGCCACAAGCACTGTCACAGAGGAAAAGAAAGCCTGGCTTGGGGGCAGGGAGGACAACACTCAATTGCAGAACTCCAAAGAGGTGGAATGAAATGAAATAACCCCGGGAGTTATGCGGAGAATTTAAGCGGCACGGGGATTGGTTTCACTAGGCGTGCATTTGAAATTTAAATATGTTAGGGGATAATGCCTTTTAGGGCACAGCCAGGGGGTGGCCTGAGAGGAGCACAGGGAGTTTATTAGCCGGAGGACAGGATCAAACAGCAGCTAGCAGGCCGAGGGCTCCCTTTCTCCCACAGCCACGCTGAAGACTCGTGTGAAATCTAGGACTGCGTTCCCGCAAGCCGCCGGGCTCATTCCCGTTTTCCGTGCCCTCTGTAATTTGTACTCGCCGAGAAGCCCCCTTTGGAGATTTTACTGTCCCAGGACACAGTGCTGTTTTTGAGAACAATTGTGATGCTGACATTTGCGTTTGGGTTTTAAAAAAAACATGAAATCGGTAGCTTTCGGGACTTCAGCTATTCCCAGACACATAAATATTTCCAAGCAAATACGTGTTCCTTTAAAACCCTTCCTAAGGGTGTCCACGGCCAGTTTGAATCCCTGTTGGAGCCTGGCGAGGTGGTTAGTCGGGAGCAGGACTGTCTGGGTCCAAAGCAGTCCCCGGGCTGGGCCGTGCCCGGGTAGCGCGCTCGGCCCGGCCGTGCAGGGTCTCCTCCAGTCCCCAGCCCCTGGAACGCGGCCCACAGCCTCCTCCACCTGGGCCTCCGAGGGTCCTCATTTGCAAACGGGCCAGCTGGGCGTGGGGCGCGCCTGTAATCCCAGCACTCGGGGAGGCTAAGGCAGGAGGATCTCGGGTTTGAGTCCAATCTGGGCAACTCAGTGGCCTAGCAAGATCCTTTCTCAAGAACTAAAAAAAAAAAAAATTGGGGTGGGGATGTAGCTCAATGTGAAGGTCCTGGGTTCAATCCCCAGTACCACAATAATAATAATTTAACAATAATAATTTACTCTCTGTTTTGGAGACAGGGTCTTACTATGTAATTCAGGCTGGTCTTGGACTCAGTATGTAGCCCAAGTTGGCGTTGAATTCGCAGCAATCCTCGTGCCTCAGCCTCCGGCATGCTGGGATGACAGGTGTGCGCCACCACACCTAGCAACAGTAATAATTTAATAATAAAAGTGGGCTAAAGTGTACACTCAGTGTGATTGAAAAATATGGCGAATGTTTGAAATTTAAAAATGTTTATTATAGTAACAGACGCATTGTCTTGATCTGCCCAAAGCACTTCCCCTTCCTTCGAACACCCTGTCCCGTCAGTCTTGCCCCTTTCTGAAGAAATTCGTCCGCGTCTTCAGTTGCTCCGTGTGGCTGTCTCAATGTCTTGAATTGATTCACACGCTTTTCCTTTCATGGTCATTTTGACTTTGGGGAAGAGCGGAAGTCACGTGGCGCCAGATCCGGTGAATAAGGCGCATGGACACACGGGGAGGGGTTCGGTTTTCACCATCCTGCCTTTCCTCTGCCTGGCCCTGGGCAGCAGGATTCTTTGGAATTTTGGTCTCTCCCCTCTCAGGAGCCGCTCTCGCCAGGCCTGTCCCCTCAAAGTTCCTGCGCGTGCGCCCTACACCCTAGAAGGAGCCACCCTCCACCAGAGACCTTTCCCTGGTGGGGACAGAAAGGTCAGAGGCAGGAGGCCCGAGTTCAGTCCGTCGCGCAGGATGCAGGAACAGCACCAGGCTGGGAAGGGGCTGGCCCTGGGGTGACTGAGCCCAGGCAGCGGGACAGCCCTGCATCTATCTGTGGTCCCGCCTTTCTGCCCTTGGTGGCTGCACCCTGTCAGCCTGTGTGCCCTGGGCTGGAAGCCCAGCCATTGAGTGGGTCTGTCCTGTGTAGACAGAGGGGACACGATGGAGACCGGTCCCCAAGACCACCATCCCTGGGAAGACAGCGAGGAGAGGGTGCCCAAGGCGACAGCCACCTGGAGGACCTTCCTGAGCCGTGGGGGGACCCGGTGCCTCTCACTGCTGTGCATCTTCCCCAATGTGGGAGCCACTGTGGCAGGGAAGTGCTCCTCATGAAAGGGGGTTCTATGAACAAATAGTCTAGGACACACCTTCCTTAGGAAGATTCTTAAGGCCCGTTGAAATCCTGAAGGCCCCGATAAGTCCTGCAATAAGAAAACCTGTTTGACTTTAACACAGAATTTCCAAAGCTTCAAAGGCAGTGACTCTCCCTTTTTAAGATGCTGAGAACGCATGTTCCACGACACACACTTTGAGGTGAGAAGCATGTACCTCTCATAGCACTCTCCAAGATTCATTTTAGCTTTCATATTTCATAATGGATTAGTCAGGAATGTGATTAGCTACAGGTAACAGAAGATGTGACTTCCAAAGGTTTATGTGCCGTATGTCACCATGAATTTGGGAGTAGAAATCCATGATCAGCTCTGCTGCTCATGGATATCTTGGGGATCAGCTTCTCACATTTCTGCTCTGCCTTCTTCAGCATATGGTTTTGTCCTCATGGCCACAAAATAGCTGCAACACCTCCATGTACTCAATCTGAGTTCCAGGATGAAATGAGGAAGAGAAAAAAGCTCTCTTGTGATTTTTTTTTTTTTGTCTGTTACTGTGTTTAAATTCAGAAATGACTGCCCTTCCTAGGAACTTCGACCTGTATCTCACTGGCCAGAGTAGGGTCATATGGTGCTTAAGGCCCTCTGCTTCTGTAATGGAGGAAGCCCTGTCTCGGGCCCAGGTGCTGCGTGAGAAGCTACCCGAGTGGGCGTCTTCAGAGAGTAAACACCCGCTGTGGCAGAGTCTGGGCCAGGAAGCTGGGGGTGGCTCAGCGCCCCTCCCTGGATTAGAGTCCGTCCCAAGTGGCAGCCCAGACATCCGGGCCGCTGTCCCAGGAGCCTCGCTGGGGCAGAGCCGCCACTCGCTGTGTGCGGAGGCCTCGCTCCGGGTTTGCGGCCTCCCCCGGGTGCGTGAGTGTCCCCGGGGCGGGCACCAACTGTCCGCAGAGCGAGGCATCGGAGACCACCAGCCCTGCTGCAGCCATCGCGCTTGCTCCCTAGCGCCCCCCACCGCCTCTCTCTCCTGCGCTCTCTTCCTTCCGGTCACCTCGCCTGGCCTCTGCCCGGAGCCGGTACGCCCTGCCCACCGGTCCTGCTCGCCTCCCCCCGGAGCCCGGCCACCCCTGTCCCGAGCACTGCGCGTCCGTTGCCTGGCTTCTTCGTCCGCTCTGTCCCGCTGATAGCCAAATCGCAGAAGCCTCCGGCTGGCAGATCAGAACAGACACCACGGCCAGTGGGGAGCTTCTGTACTGAGAGAGGAAAACCCGGGCCTCCGGGACAGGCTGGCATGAAATCGAGGTGACAAGGGAAGTAAAGAGTCAGGAGTCGCTGGCCAAATAATTCGGCTTAACCTCCAGGAGACGATTGTCACCGCGCCGGGAAGGTGCGTGTGGCCACACGGAGGCCCGGCTGGAATGCTCGGCGCTGGTGGCCGTGGATTCCGGTTATCGTGACATGGCCAGGGCAGCCAGCATGGACACAGCGAGGGCCGTCCTCATGCTGGGGATAAACAGGTGCTGAGCACGACATTCGTGTCTGTCCGGCTCCAGGGTCGCTCCTCACTCCCGTTGTTTTCAGATTCTTTATTAAAAAATAAAAAGGTATTCTCTTCCCTGAGACAGGGTCTCACACTGTAGTTCAGGCTGCCCTTGAGCTCACAGTGATCCTCCTGCCTCAGCCTTCCAAGTGCTGGATAACAGGCATGCATCACCACATCCAGCCCCTAAACAAAGTATTCTAACTCTGTGATATATATTATCACAATTGTGTGATATGTTAGGCATATGCAGTTATAAATGATAACTTTTAACAGACAAAAAGAAAGAGAAAATAATCCAGTGCTATATAACTGTTCTTGTCAGAAAATGACTTTAAAAACACGAATTCAGTACACCTGTAATCCAAGCACTCTGGGAGGCTGAGGCAGGAGGATCAAATTCAAGCTCAACCTGGCCAACTCAGAGACATAGCAAGAGTCTATCTCGAAATCACAAAGAGGAAAAAGGGCTGGGGGCTGGGGATTTACCTCAGTGGTTCTGCTGCCTGCCTCACAAGTGCACGGTCCCGAGTTCAATCCCGGGTACAAAAAAAAAAAAAAAAAAGGGCTAGGGATATAGCTCTGGGGGTAGAGCACTTGCCTAGCATGGCCCTGGGTTCAAATCCTGACCTTAAAAAAAGGGCAGAGCATAACCACATGCAGTTGACAGTATCCTCTACTGTTATATAAATATTATGGAAAACTAGAGGGGAGGCTCAGCTGAGGAGCACATGGGACTGCCCAGCAGCCTGATTTCATCAGTAGATTTCATCTACACATTGAAATACCACCCGGACCCCATAAATACACAGAATTACCACATGTTCCTTACAAAAGAAAACCCATCATATGTAATATGTGATCCTGGAATGAGTAAACCCGCTGAAAAAGACATTTTGGGGAAAATGATGGTTGTCTTTAAAAAGCCTTTTTTCACAGTAGCCAAATTGTGGAAACAGCCTCTAGGCCCACCAACGGATTAATAGATAAGAAAATGTGGTATTTATACACAGTGGAGGATAAACAAAGAAGGACAGGCCACCATAAAGAAGGGTAAATCTGAGCCATTTGTAGGAAAGTGGATGCACCTGGAGACCACAATGTTACGTGAAATAAGTCAGATACAGAAGGTTAAATATTGTATGGTTCTTCTAATGTATGAGGCCAAAATAGAAGTAATGTAAAGATCAAAGTAAGAGAGATGGTGGGAAACAGGGAGGCGGTTGGGGGTGTGAAGGGGACCCTGGGGAGGCGGAAGAGGGGAGGGAGTCAAAAGGATCAAGATTCCCCATGATGCATCTAATTACTATGTGTCACAAATATATACTAATAAAAAAGAGATATGAGGCCGGGGGTTTAGCTCAGTGGTGCCGTCACCTGCCTCGCAAGCACAAGGTCCCAAGTTCGATCCCCAGTACCAAAAAAAAGAGATACGAAATATCTAAAAAAGAAAAGAAAAGAAAAAGCCTTTCTTCTCTATTTTTTTTAAAGCCAGGCATGGTGACGCATGCCTGTAATCCCAGCACTTGGGAGGCTGCGTGCGGCAAGAGGATCGCCACAAGTTTTGAGGCCCGCTTGGACTACATAGCAAGACTCCGTCTCAAAAAACAAAAAGAAACAAATACTCCCCCCTCAATTTTAGAGACAAAATTTGAGGGATTTAATGACAAAAATTCACAAAGTCTGTAATTTGAAATTCCTGAGGAAAAAGAAATGCGTTAAGAAAGGAACCTGGCAAAGTATCAGTGACGATTGTATGGAGGAGCAGGGTAGGGTATGGAGATAAACGTACCCTGCTCTCTACTTTTCTGTAGCTTTGAGAATTTTTATAATGAAATTTAGAAATCGATCAATGACAGCTTAGGCAGTGTGAGAAGCATGACGAGTGTGTTCGCACTTGATATATGCGTGGGAGTGTAAACAAGGGTGACCTCAGCATTGGGAAGTTTTGAGGACCAGGTACCCAGGAGCGCCCCTCCTCTTGTCCCTGCTCTCGGACTGGGTTCAGACGCCCACATTCCAGGCCCTGAAGGCGCAGGTGGTGGCCACTCCCTGAACTTCCAGTGGCCTTGTCTCCGGGTTTCACCCTCAGTGTCCGAAGACATAAATTAGACCGAGGCTGGGACACGCCCAGCTTCTCATAAATCCTGTTTATTTTCCAAAATGGGTGAGATAAGGCCAGAAGCTGATTAACCAGTTCTGCCTTTTCTGTTGTTTCAAGTGATCGAACTTCATGGCATTATCTATGATGTGAATAGTTACCTTTCCAGGTGGAGTCTTATATACAAGACACAATTTTTTTTTTCCGGTACTCACCTCAAGACCTTGGGCTTGCAAGACAGGCGCAGCACCACTGAGCTAAATCCCCGGCCCCACAAGACACAAATTAAGAGAGTACAAGGGTAACCACAGTTGTGGTCCATCCCTGCCTTTCTTCCAAGTTTTCTGATTGCTCTCTGAAACTCAGTATTGGAAGCGAGGAAGATCATTACGGCCATAAGTGTGGGTTACACATAGCAGACTCTGAGTTAATTTCTTTTCTTTCTTTCAGTACTGGTGTTGAAACCAGGGCCACCTTTGTGCTGAGCTACATCCCCAGCCCATTTTTTATTTTTTATTTTGAGACAGGGTCTCTGTAAGTCACTAAATTGCTCAGGCTAGGCCAGAACTCAAAATCCTCCTACCTCAGCCTCCCAGAGCGGTGAGATCAAAGGTGTCCGCCACCACACCCAGCTTGATTTTGTTTTTGATGAAGGAATTTCCAAAGAACTCAAGTGTGCAGCTGCAGCCCTTTCCAGGCTTCTACCTCAACGTAGATCAAACACTGCCGCTGGTCACTCAGACCTGGGATTCACAGCTCTGTGGAACCCACTCACATTTCACAGTGCAAAACTCTGGATCTGGAGACACCAAAGAATTCCCAAAAGCTTCAAAGATTGGCTTCCTCCTCATACCTGAACTTCACCTCGGGAAGAGGAGTCCATGGTTATGAGTGTTGGCAAAGGGTCTATGGGTTTCCGTTTCAGAAACTGTTTTCAAGGAACTTAAAGAGCTAATGTAGATGGGTGGAATGAAACAATACCAAAAAGAGGCCAAAACTGATTGCAAATCCACCTGTTGGACAGATAGATCTGCATTTATCTGGTTTCGGTGGGCTGGTGGGGGAGCCCTGTCTGTGTTCCAACATAGCAATACTATTTCCAAGCACATTCTTAAATGAAAATTCCCAGAACGCACATCTGGACATCGGGTGCTTTGAACATATCAGCTCGTCCAAGTCCACCACAACCCAGAGACCAGATGCTGTGCTCGCCTCATTTTAGGTGTGTGGTTTTGTTTTTTTTTTTTTGGTACCGGGGATCGAACTCAGGTCCTTGCACTTGCGCAGCAGGCTGTGAAACCACTGAGCTAAATCCCCAGCCCCTATGTCACTTGGTAATTATCAATGCAGGATGAGATGGGAAAGGTTTTATCCTGGTGCCTGGAAGTTAGCAGGCTCGCAGAAAAATTATATTGGTTGCTGTTATTAATGTGGAAACTAAGCCACCGGGTTTTAACAAATTAGTTGGTACCTGAGCTGACTCATCTGATCTAGTTTTTGCAGAATGTTTATTGAACTGGTCTCTGCAGGAGGGGCTGCTACCATGTCAAAACTGTGTTTGTTGTTCTGGGGCAAGTGACAGGGTATTCGGAGTTTGCTTTGGAGTCTGGATTGTCACACCAGATTCTGACGCGCTAAGATCTCCCAAGAAATATGGGAACTAATAATGAATGCCGTTAAGAGGAAGAAAAAAGCCAGTTGTGATGGTGCACAACTATAATCCCAGCACTGGAAAGGCTGAAGCAGGAGGATCTAGCTTGAAGCCATACACAGTGTGTGGCGAGTTCAAGGGCAGCATAGGCTACCTAGTGAAACCCTGTCTCAAAAACAAAACAAAACAAAAAAATGAAGAAGAGTAGGAGAAAGAGGAAGAGGAAGAAAAAGAGAGAAGAAGGAAGAAGAGAAGGAAAAGAAGAAAGCAGGAAAAAAAATCCCATGAAGGTGCGAGTGGAAGCTCCATGTGACACATAGCAGTTTCCTGCCCATTTCTGATGTGTTGTAGTTCACACAGAACACAACAAACACATACAATTGAATTGAATTGGTTTCCGAATCCAATTACTTGCTTTCTAACTGAAAAACACAATTTTGATACTGTATAGGATGTTCATCAGTGCAGATGAACAACAGGAAGTAGACAAACAATCCCCATAAACACACCACCTTGAAGTGCCATCTTTAACACACTGGGGTTCCACTTTAGTTCCAGTTCCAGTTTAGTTCTGGTTTTGTTCTGTTTGGTTTTTCTGCAGCTGTAGGAACTGTTTCCATGGCTTACAAGGTGAGACATTTAAACAAATAATGGTAACTCAACGGCAGGTGTTTCTCTGAGGGGACAGCCTGGGAGAAGCACTCTTCCTAACACCCTTCCTCCGCCTCTGAGCTGGTATGCAGGCATGTGCACCATGGCTAGCTCTACATTGTACATTTCTGTTCTCTTTGATCGTTTTCTCAGCAAGCCTGAATCTCTAAGGTGAGAAAAAATAATAAGTGTCAGACCCCTAGGCCCCACTGAACCCGGGGTCTTGTGCATGCTAGGCATGCTAGCCACTGAGCTACACCCTCAGCCCTTTTTGTTTGGTTTTGTTTGAGACTTTGTTTGCTAAGTTGCCCAGGCTGGCCTTGAACTTGGGATCTTCCTGCCTCAGCCTCCCCAGTAACTGCTTTACCATGCTTGGCTCCAACCAGTTTTTAAGTTAAAAAGTGTAATGATTACAGTGAACTTAGAGCATACATTTAAAACACCAATATCAGTTCCAAATTTCTCTTTAGAAGACAGAGGAGTCACCATATACACATCGACACTCCTTTGACCCAGCATTACCGGAGATACTGGTGAAATGGGGTAGTCAGTAAAACGGTGCCAATGTGGCTTCAAAACAAGTCAACTCAGTAGGAACAACAAGTCAACTGTTTCGTTAATTCAGGAAACCGATCTGTCAGCCCATGCATACTTCCTCCTGGCCAGCTGGGCTGATCGGCAGCCCTGGTCCCACCTCTCCCTGTGGCAGAGCTGGTTGTGTCCCTCCCAAGTGGTCAGGGGTGCAGCCTCAGAAAGTCAGGGCTGCTGGTGGGGGCAAGGATGGGTGTGTCGCCGCCTCTGGATGCTGGGACAAGCAGACACCAGGTCCCCATGGCCGCAGGAGGGACACGGTCCTGCCAGCACTTCGGCTGAGTCCAGGCAGATGCATTTGCACTTTGCCCTCTAGAACTGGAAAGGTGATACATTTACGTCGATGGAAGTCACCCAAGTGTGTGACGATTCGTTACAACAGCAACTGGAAGGAGCTGAAAGTGAACTCAGGAGACGGGTAATGAATGGCAGAGAATGGATAAATGAGAAAAAACATTGAAAACATCCTGTTAGTTATTTGGTTGAATCTCGGTACTTTAGTTCTGATCATTTATCCCTTCAGGAAATACGATCAGAGCGCATGGCACGGAGACCCCAGCCGCTGCCTGGGGTCTGAGGTGAACGAGACAGGCTGGGAAGAAGCTGGGGACCCATTCCCTGGGCGAGCCCTGACAGGTGAGGAAGTGACAGGGCTGTCGGGGGCTCCTAGGAGGGGACAGCACCAGGGAGGCCTGAGGGCCTGGACTGTGTATCCTCGAGCAGCAGCTGAGGCCTCGCCTTTGGTGAGGTTAGGAGGGAAGGAGGGAAGACACAGCAGAGGGAATGGGGAGAAGCGGAGCGATGAGCAAGACAAGAAAGAAGTGAGGGAGAGGAGGGACCGGCGGGAGAAAGGAAGAGAGGAAAGAAGCACGGGGAAAAGACACAGACACCTAAATCACAGGGCGTGGGAAACATGCTGCTAGCACAGGATGCGTGCTCCAGCCCAGTCCACCAAAGGGGACTTCCGCCCCGTGCTGCTGGCTCCAAGTTCCCTGGGTAGGTGGTGTCAGCTGCTGCACCCACCTGTGAGCCTCCACCTTAAGGGACGGCGCACACCGCAACCTTCTGGCCTCCCTGGAACCTAACAGAACTGGGGAGGAGGTGTGTGCAGGGCCGAGAGCCCCTGTCACCTCCATCGGTGGCATTCCCGATCTGCTGCTGGTCTATGAAGAGTCCAGAAGACAGAAATCTGCACAGACAGAAATTAGATGAGAGGTTGCCAGGGGCTGAAGGTGGGAAAGGGGAGGACAGGGCTGAGGGAACTTCATCAGGACCTTGAGAATGCTCCCAAACTGGATCACGGTGACAAGTGATCCAGTATTAAAAAGTCTGACTGACTGAACGTTTAACACAGATGAATTGTATGGCCAGAAAAATCGATCTTAATAAAATTCAATCAAAAACCAAAGAATTCATGTTGGAGTAATTAATCCAGAATTTAGCTTCAAAAACATTGTCGGAATGACTTGTGGTTAACAGAGTGTTCACTTACTCACTCACTCACTCATTCATTCATTCAGGCAACAAATATTTACTGAGCAGAAACTCAGCCCTGAATGGTTCTAGGTACTAGAGATAAGAGCAGAGAACAAGTCACTTACCCTGGTCCACTTTTCTGCTTGCAGTGACACTGGGCCTGTGGGAACATTCCAGGATAGTCTCCCCATTTAGAGGTCAGCTGACTGGCAGCCTTAACTCCACTTTGCCCGGTAACAGAACGCGCTCATAGGGATGAGGCTGTGCGCATCTCCCGGGGGACGCTACCCACCCCGACCCGCTGTCTGGATGGCCTACAAGGACAGCTGTGGCTGCACCTCTAATAGGATGCGGATTCTCTGCACATCTCATTCTGTGGAGTCTTGCACAGATCCTGAACTGTGGAGCGCACCATCATCTCTGTTTTGCACAGGTGAAACCTGACGTGTAGAAGGGTAAAGTGATTTCACACATGCGCAGGCCCCACAGTCTGGGTTGTCAACCAGCCAACATGTGCAGAATGATCTCTTCCGCCCACCAGCTATGCTAGAATAGACAGAAATCTCAGTTCAGCTGCTCAGCCATGTAGATGTACTCGTGGGGAAAGGAGTAAAGGAGGGACAATTCCAAAGACCCGAGTTCAAATCCCTCCTGGGTCCCGGCACTTTGGGAGGCTGAGCAGGAGGATCACAAGTTTGAGCCCAACCTGAGCAATTTAGTGACTTAGACCTTGTTTCCAATAAAAAAAAAAAAGTGCTAGGGATGTAGCTCAGTGTGAGTTCTATGCCCAGAAGGAAAAAATAGTCCTTTCTGGGGGAGACATCTGAGCCTCTTGGTCAGCTTCTCTTTGGAATCCCAAACCAGCTCCACATCTCTCCAACTGGGACTCCTGTGTGGCATTTATATGACAAAATTTCCGGGAGCTCTTCCGGGTACAAGACACCGTTGCAGAAATCTCTAAAGCTCTCCCTAAAAGCAGGAAATGCTCCTTTTAAAAATTTGAACCTTGCATATAATTTTGTTCTCAAGTTATGCTAGTAATAAAAACAATGGCTGAAGTTATCAGGGCTTTACCAAGTACAGAGCTAAGGGCTTTGCAAATACGGATAATTCTGAGTTGAAATTCGTCCTCACAGCTGGACTTCAAAGGCAATTGCAAACTTCCGGTTCCCTTATTCAAGTATGGATATGCCCTTAATGAAAGCCCAAATTAAGAGCCAAGTAGCTGCTGATCATAAGAAGAGCCAGCAGCCTTCCTGGGGGACATCAACTCTCCCCATGTCCCCTCCTGGAGCTGGGCCTTTGATCTTCCTGCTTCCTGATGACAAGGCTGTCTTTGGGACCTTTGGACGGCTGAAGTGGCTTCTGTCTCGGGCACCAAGGTGGGCAGACATGAAGCGTCTCCCCATTTGCCTCCAGGTTTTACGGGTGCCAAGCTGAGAGTCTGGAAGCGGACTGGCTTGCTGGGTGGTTTGATTGCTTTTTTTCTTATGGTATTGGAGATTGAACACAGGGTATTTACACAGAGCTACAGCCCTATTCCTTTATTTTGAGACGGGGTCTCACTAATTTGCTAAGTCCAACTTGTTGTTTTGAAGTCACAGCTGTGGGCTTCCCTGTGCACCAAGAGAAAAAGGCGATGGGGGCTCAGAATGGTGGGGACCACACCAGGACCCACAGACGACTCCTGTCTGGGACGGGACGCTTTTGCTTGGACTCCCCATTGGTTTGTGTTGCCCTTTAGAATGAATTTTATGACAAAAATGAAAACAACGTTAAGAAACACAACTGAATTATAGATATTTGGGGAACCTGGTAACTAATGGAGATGGAATGAAAAAGAGCTGAGATTTGTGCCCTACAGTTTTCCCTTTGTTTTGGGAAAACCCTACTCTTTGGTAAATAGGGGTGGCATTTGGAGAATTAGTGTGAAATGATAATTCTAAAATCCTTCAGGGCTGGGGATTTAGCTCAGTGGCCCTGCACCTGCCTCGCAAGTGCAAGGTCCTGAGTTCAATCCCCAGTACTGCAAAAAAAAAAAAAAAAAAAAAAGCTAAGATCCTTCTAATGCCCGAGGAAGATGGGCCGTATCTATTTGACCATCCATCCATTTGTCTATCCATCTATCCATTTGTCATCTACCTAAGAAAATACAACTCTAGCTAAAAAAAAAAAAGCCTGCCTAAAACAGAAAGAATAAATATGAAGCTTAAATAATTTGGCAATTATATATATATATATATATATATATATATATATATATATATTTTTTTTTTTTTTTTTTTTTTTGAGGTACTAGGAATTGAACTCAGGACCTTGAGCTTGCCAGGCAGGCACAGCACCACTGAGCTACATCCTTGGCCCTTGGCAATAATATTTTTCAGTATGAGACAGGTAACTAAGGTGTAGCAGCAACTCATGTAGTTTTGAAAAATATACAAGTAAGAGGAGTGTGTAAAAATAGATGTGCAAGGTTACTAGGTACTGCATTGATTGTGACAAAAACTGGAAAAACCTGTCCATTAATAGGGTGGTCATTAATTACAGTATTTCACAAGCATTTCACTTTTTTTTTTTTTTCATTTCACTTCTTAGTTCCTCAATTTCTTCAAGTGTAGAACAAGGATATCCAAGTAGTGATTGCCTGGTGTTGAGAATTAAATGAATTCATGCTTGCCCAGGGTTTAGACACAGGATGAGAACTACAGGAGATTATGAATGATCTTAGTAACTATTATAATCATTAGTAACTGTTATGATCATTAGTAGCTATTATAACCAAATATTAGAAATCAGTATATTTTTTGAAAGGACCAAAGTTGATCTATATGTACTGAAAGGATTATATTTATAGTTCAGTTAAAAAAAAACTAATGAAGGACAGAATTTGAAGAATGTGGTTAATCATATTTGTGCTTTTCAACCAAGAATGTGCCTTGTATTTAATACTTAGATTTTTTTGTTTTGCTTTTGTTTTTGCAGTGCTGGGGATTGAAATCAGGGCCTTTGCACTAAGCTATGTCTTCCGCCTGCTTTTAGAATTTTTTAAAATTTTGAGACAGGGTCTTGCTAAATCACGAAATTGCCCAGGTTGGGCTCAAACTTAACCATTCTTTGTGTCAGCCTCCCAGAGTGCTGGGATTATAGAGACGCACCAGTACATGGCGCTTAGGTTTATTCGTATATAGAACATTTCAGGAAGAATACACAAAAAGCAGTGGCCCGAAAAAAGATTTCTATATAGGCCCTTGAGCTCATGTTAAAACATAGTAATCTGGGGCCGGGGATTTAGCTCAGTAGTGCTGCCACCTGCCTCGAAAGCACAAGGTCCTGAGTTCGATTGCCGGTACCAAAAAACAAACAAACAAACAAATGTCCTTTCAAAGACATCTGGAGACATTGATAATTTACTGACAATATATAAAGTATACGGGGACTGAATGATTTGGTTCACAAAACTGTTTGAAATTAGTGATTATAATTAACCTATGATTTGAACTAGGGAATAAAAACCACTAATAATAGATGTTTTTAAAAAGGAGTCACCTCTGTACCTGCCTGGCAAGTGCAAGGCCCTAAGTTCAATTGCCGGTAGTGGAAAAAAATAAAATTAAAAAATTAAAAAATTAAAAAATAAAAAGGAGGGCCGGGGATTTAGCTCAGTAGTGCCGCCGCCTGCCTCGAAAGCACAAGGTCCTGAGTTCAATCCTTAGTACCAAAAATAAATAAATAAATAAAATAAAAATTAAAAGGAGCTACTTGGCTTTGCTGGCTAAATACTTTGAATTTTGAAACCTGTTGATGTCAGTAAAGCTTTATGAAAAGCAACTTTTTGGAATAGAAAGCTATGAAGCTTTCAGACGCATTTTAAATTATCTTGAGAGTTAAATACCAGGTACAAGTAGTAACAGAAAAAGGACATATTTCAGTATAAGATACTATAAGATGGATTAAAAGTTGATATTAGGCAGTCATTCCTTAAATGTCTTCTCTTACACAAACAACACCACTGAAAAAACAAACGGAGCTTCACATTTGATATTTGCTGTACGTGATTTTTGTACTTCATTTTTCAATCTGATTCTTGTTCAGGCGTTCATCCATGCTTATTAGCAATTCTTTAATTGCATAAAATCCGGGTCATTTTTACAAATATAACTATTTCCAACTCCATCTGAGCAGTTAGGCATGTTTTAATAGATCATTCTTTCCCTGACCCAATTCTGCTTTTCTGAAAAGTCTTTTGAATGCTGCTCACCGTAAAAGTTCTCATCTTTAATGAAAAAATGCCTGCCGAGGAAAGGACAAGCCATTTGGTCCCCCCGTCAGGGGAGGAAAAGACTAACATTGAACAAGACTGAAGGTTTTTATTATCACATCGTAAAGGAGCAAATGGCATCTGTCAATACAAAGAGACTCTGAGGGCTTGGAAGAGGAAGCTGCTCTGGGGGAGGCTGTCGAGAGGCAAAATGGATTTTTATTAACCTGCAGCCCAACATCTTTTCGTATTTTATTTTGCCTCATTCATTCTGCAACATAATAATGCTATAAAAACACCCAAACAGGAAGCTGATGACCATTAAAAACCGCCAGGCCACCCGGTCAACGAGAGACAATAAAGGGTTTGCAGCTTGGCCGTCTCAGGGTTTAAACCTAAGTATGGCAACGCATATGTATTTGCACATGGGGCCCTGGATGCTTTGGGTTGTGTTTGGAAGGTATTTCTTTCCAAGAATAACACAGCCCGTGTGCCTAAGTGTTAATTCTCGCCAAGTTTTCATATTTGGGTCATAAACATCTTTCACGGCACTGGTAAAATGGCCAAGGTGTTTATGGGTTGCAAGAAACGTTTATGCCAAACGCGTCAAAGCGGAAATGGAACTGTTCACACGGGATCCGAAGTGAGCAGCCCTGGAGTGGGGGAAGGGAAGCCAGCGCCCCCCCCCCCCCCCGCCTCGTTTTGCTGGAAGTAGTTAAGGGGATGTCTCATAAAGTGTTGAGTAAATGTTAACAGTAATTCAGGCCTCAGCAGGTGTGCAGCGACACGGAGGGCGGCGGGAAGACCAAGTGGCCGGGGTGCCGGAGGGGAAGCAGGTTCCTCGCATGTGCCAGGCGAGGGCTCGGGGCGGGCCCAGAGATAGGAAATGCCAAGGCTCGGCTTCCAAAGCTCCGACAGCTCTGGCCACCATGGAGCCCGGAGACTGAAGAGTGGGCATCACCTGGCTTCCTACTTGCGGGGGAGGTCACAGCTACGGAGCAGATTTTTATCCTGAAGATGCTTTCGCTGGGGGAGAGCTTCACTGGAAGATGTATATCCACAATTTAAAAAGTTTACTCGCATATGTCTGCGGTAAATAATGAATACACTCATGGTGGGGAACTGGTACACATGGCGTCTTATCCTTTTTCCTTCCCTGTCCAAGTCTGTTGCCCTCTTCCCTATATCTACCTATTATTATTATTATTATTATTATTATTATTATTATTATTATTATTGGTACCGGGGATCAAACTCAGGACCTTGCACTTGTGAGGCAGGCACGGTGCCACTGAGCTAAATCCCTGGCCCTGTATCTACCTTTTATTTTGGTCTTTATTTATCTACACTTTGGGTTTCTCATATAAGAGAAATCATGTGCTAGATTTGATTTATTTCACAGCATTATTGTCTCAATGTGCATTCATTTTCCTACAGATGAGTTGTTGACAATTTTTTTAAAAAAGTTAGAAACATCCAAACCTAAAACTCTCCTAACCATGAATACTTAGATTTATAGATTAATTACAGTGTAGATTTATGTGTCATGTAACAAAGCACTTGAAGAAAAATTAAAGCATTTAAGAATTTATTTACCTATCTTCACTGTAAAAGTGGAAACAGTTTGGGTGGTCTTAAACCTGGTACTTTCATGATGCAAAGAAATTTATTTTATAAGTGTTATGATGCTAATACAGTATTCATTTGGTTAAAAAATAATAATAATATCCAGCTGGCCTCAGCAGCATGTGCTTGTAATCCCAGCTACTCAGGAGGCTGAGACAGGAGGATCTCGAGTTTGAGGCCAGCCTGGGGAATGTTTCAAGATCCTGGCTCGAAATAAAAGTAAAAAGGGCTGGGGATGTACCTCAGTGGCAGAGTACTAGCCCGGCACGTGTGATGTCCTGGGTTCAAAAAATAGCATCTACACAGAGAAAATAACCTGGGAAAAGTATACGAGATACCACAGTGGGTTTGACTATTCTGCATTCTATATTTCTGTATTAAATGGTGTCTTTAAAGGTCATGTAGAGATAAAATGCTGTAGATCTATACATAAAAGGCATGTTAAAAAACGAAAAGAGGTGCACATAAAAACTGATAAAACTTTTGGAATCTGTGTAAGACCTGCCTGCCATCTCACTGCGTGAAGTGTTGATTTCCTGGTTTTGCTAAGGTTGCCACTGGGACAGCTGGTGATGGGGACAGCAGGCCCACTTGGCCCTGGGGAATATGTGGATGATGCCGAAAACCAGGAAAACCAGGGAGAGTTCCAAACCCTGCACACACACACGCACACACACGTGTGCACACACACAATTTCTTCGTGTACATACAAATCTATGGTGAAGTTTAACATGTAAATTATGCACAAGAGGTTAACAACAAAATGCTGGAATAAAACTTAAGTGAATGGAGACTCAAAATGTACTGCTCTCACCTTCTCACAAGGCGGAGAGACACCTATGTGGTGAGGAACTGGAGGGGAATGGCATGGCCTCTGTGACGCAGCAAGGCCACCCCTGGCTTCTGACAACAGGGCAGAAGGACCCCGGGCCACGATGAGGCTGACAGACCTCGGCCATTGAAGCCACAGAGACAGATTCTGAGCCGTTCTTAGGGTTATAAAATTTAGCAAGGTCATCTGTTGGTTTGCAAATGAAAAACTAAAGAAAACCGAAGTAAGGTGACTCCTCCTAAGTAGACATCTATGAGGGACTGTTGGCATGGGCCGACATAGCTGGCAGGGCAGGGGCTGTGCCCCACACACCCCTCAAAGGGCCCAGAGATGTGCCGGGAAGCCGTCGGGATGCAGAAGGGCTCTTCTCAGGGGAGCCTTTCACTTTTGGGGTACACTTTGGCACTTAAATTTTAAAAAACTTCGTGACTATTCACACACATGGCTAGTCAAAAAAATGTTTAATTAAGTCCATATACACATATGTGTGTGTATAAACTTAGGAAAAAACCTTAGAAAAGCACAGTGAATCCATGACAAATGTCATTAAACCCACCAGATAGAATAAAGCAGTATTAATGTCCTATTCTTCCTCTTCTCCCACTTCCTCCTCCTTCTCCTCCCCCTTTCTCCCTCCTGTCCTCCTTCTTCCTCCTCCTTCTTTCAGACACAGTCTTGCTATGTGGGCTACTCCGGCCTAGAACGCACTGTGTGTAAGGGCCCCAGACAGCTCATAGTATTTGGAAAAGTCGAATGGCTGGTGTCACTGCACACACATCTCTCCTCAGCTGGCTTTCAAATTCACCTTCAGGTGTTAGAACCTGACCATGTTGACCAGCCCACCTGTGTTCCCATAAGATTTCATTTATGGACCCTGATATTTGACTTGGTTGTAATTTTTGCCTGTCATGAATATTCTATTTTTAAAATTTATTTTAACCATTCAAAAGTGTAAAAACCACTTTTGCCTCCTGGGCTGTACAAAGTCAGGCACTGCTGCAGTTTGGCCTACAGTCTGCCAGCCTCTGCTGTAGTTATTAATTTTTGGGGAGTGGGGTTGTTTTGAGACAGGGTCTTGCCATATGGTTCAGGCTGGCCTTACTATACAGCCCAGGCTGGCCCCGGATTCACAGCAATCCTCCTCCCTCAGCCTCCTGAATGCTGAGATTACAAGCATGCTCCACCACACCCAGTTCTAGTTTCTTTGGGTGGACCATCTTTTTCCCCAAATCATTACCAAGGTGGAACTTCCTATAAATTCACAAATTTCATGGATTTCCACTGCCCAAAATATAAATATTCCCAGCTTCAAACTGTAATGCATCTTTCTTGAGAGTCTGTACTTTATTTCTTTGAGTGTGTACTTCTAAATTTGGGCCTAACAACCCTTTATGCCTCTTTTTTTTTTTTTTTTTTGGTACCGGGGATTGAACTCGGGTCCTTGTGCTTGTGAGGCAGGCGCCAGAACCACTGAGCTAAATCCCTGGCCCCTCTTTTTTTTTTGATACTGGGGATCAAACTTGGGTCCTTGCGCAGCAGGCGGTGAAACCACTGAGCTAAATCCCGGGCCCCCTATGACTCTTTTTAAAAAATGAGTGAGCAAGCGCCAGGTCCCGAGTTCAATCTCTGGTACTGAAAAAAAAAGAATGAATGCTTTTGAGCCACGGATTTAGCTCAGTGGTACCACACCTGCCTAGAGAGAAAAGTCTTGAGTTCAATTTACAGTACTGGACCAAAAAAAAAAAAAGAATGCTCCTAAACAGCTGTGGATGTATTAAATTATTGCCTCCAGCACTCAGGTTTTCTTCCTTTCCAGCAAAGGTTGAGGACTTGTAATTTAATGAAATTTTAATGTAGGAAGCAGGTGGGGGTGGAAGTCAGGGCCAGTGGTCGGCAGCTGTTGATCACAGCACAAGGGATCTGAACCCAAGTCTCACCACAACCCTACTACGGGTCAGGGCTGTGACAGCCCCATTTTCTGGGTGCAGAACACAGAGGGGCAAAAGCAGGAATCTCAGTGGATCGCATGGGCGGCAAGACGGGATGAGAAGTTTGCAGAGCTAAGGGAGATAAAGAGCTCCGAAGTAATGACAAGATCTACGGATGGCTGAGCAGCGCCCCAGGGTCCACATCACGGCCCGGAACCTGTTCCTTCACAATCTTACAAGGCGTAGGGACGCAGATGTGCTGGTATCACGATCCCGAGGTGGGAGACACAGAGTCCTCCTAGGAAGGAGCAGGCAGGTGAAGGGAGGCGGAGAGGCTGGGAGAGGAGAGGAGGGGCTCAGGAGCCAAGGACTGCTGGTGCCCCGGA
This sequence comes from Heterocephalus glaber, assembly GCF_053883595.1. Classification (NCBI taxonomy): domain Eukaryota; kingdom Metazoa; phylum Chordata; class Mammalia; order Rodentia; family Bathyergidae; genus Heterocephalus; species Heterocephalus glaber. The sequence goes on along the minus strand of NW_028258410.1, from coordinate 17,304,412 downwards.
AGCCGGAGAAGGCACCGGAAACGATTTCCTGCTGCAGACTGCAGAAGGAGGCGGCCCGCGACACCCTGGCTAAGTTGGGGGCCTCTGGCCTGTGATACGGTAAGGGCATTGCCTCTCTAATGGGTCTCCTTGCGCTGCCGGCCGCAGGGAGCCCTGGTGTAGTCGGGATCGCGCAGCTGGTGGTGAATTGCACCGCTGTTACAGGGAAGAGCAGAATCTGCTCACCCGATGGCCAAGTACAGCGGAGCCCGAGCTGGGACCTCAGTGAACACAGAACCTAACGCACAAAGCCTATCGCAAGACGAGGACAATGTAAGTGGGACGTGGCCAAAGTACAAGATAAGTGGGATGGAATTATAAAATGCATGGGAAGTTGTTTCTCCCTGGAAAACAACTATACAAATAATAGTCTTTTAGACAAATTTGAAAAAACTGATTTTAAAAGGGAAAAATAAATTCACTTGTTGGAATATGAAATAGCTAAGTACCAATAAATAAATAAATAAATATGGTTGGTATAAATATATCTGATTACATTTCTCTCAAAAGTAGTCATGCGGCTGGGTGTGGTGGTGTATGCCTGTAATCCCAGCTACTTTATTTACTTGGGAGGCTGAGGTAGGACAATCCCAAGTTTGAGGCTCTCCTGGGCAATTTAGTGAGGCCTTGACTCAAAATTAAAAATATAGAGGGATGAGGAGGTAGCTCAGTGTTTCCTGGGCTCAGTCAGTCTTCAGGTCTACAAAGCAAACAAACAAACAATCAAACAAACCATACTGCACAAGCAGTCTTGTGGCTGTAGGTGTAAGTCATCAAGACCATCTTCCCGAGTCCATAAGCCAGTTTCCTTAAAAGTATTTCCCAAAGTGGTTTCCAAAGAATGTTGATGGTTACAAGAAGTTCTAGGATGAGGTCATCTTGGAAATCCCAGCTAGGGGCAGTTAGAGGGCTTTGGTGCAGGTCTTGGAGCTGCTTTGCTAGGACAGACACACAGAGGGGCACAAGGGAAAGTCCCTCGACCTATCTGACCATGGAACCTCTCCCCCATTTTTATTTTTAATTGAGGAGAAATTTGCATCACATAAAATTAACCCTTTCAAAGTGCACAATTCATTGGTATTTATTTCACAATGTTACACAACTACCACCACGTCTGGTTCCAAAGTTTTTTTATCACTCCAAAATAATCCTTATCCCGGGATCAGGAATGCCCTCGTTACTGGTGTTGGCTGAATGAATGGAGATTGTATGATTTAAGGCTCTGAAAGCGACCCTTTGACTTTGATCTGTAGGACTACCTAGGTACTAGAAAGCAAAAGTCCATGAAATACATTTGTACTCGGTAATAACCCAAGAGGGTCTCTCTCAAGCCCAGGGAAGAACTTGGTGGTTTGTTACCCCCTAAGCCTGACCCAATTTAATGTATTTACCCAAAGCTTTTAGACTTAAGAGGAGGCAACCCCCACCCCCAGGGTTCTGGCAAATTATAAACATGTGAACATTCAACATACTGATCATGCCCAGCCTCTAAATGGCCTGAAAATGGTTATCTTATCTTGTATCTTTCTGGTAGGAAAAAAAAGGGTACTTTAGGATCAAACAACAAAAAAATAATGATGTGTCTATGGTGGGGGATTATGGATCCTGAAGGTGAACCCTCAGCTTCCTTAACAGAAAATCGAGATTTCTCAACAACCTGTGGTGTAAATATTTTATTTACAGTTCATTTGTTTTTTTTTGTGCCGGGGGATCAAACTTGGGACCTTGCGCTTACACAGCAGGCGGTGAAACCACTGAGCTAAATCCCCGGCCCTAAATATTTTATTTACATTTCAAGAGTGAAAGCTAGAAAAGAACTACAACTGGGGCAATGGGCCTGGAGGTGGGGCTGGCCAGTCTTGCTTTTCATGAGTAGCCTTTCTGCATTTGATTAATTTTTAACCACAGCCTAGGATCTCGACCTCTCTCTCTCTCTCTCTCTCTCTCTCCTCTCTCTCCTCTTATTTTTTTGTTTGCTTGTTTTTGAGACGGGGTCTCACTTCACATTTAGTTGAGGCTGTCCTTAAACTTACTCTGTAGTCCAGGCTGGCCTGGAACTTGTGGTGATCCTCTCAGCCTCCCCAGTGCTGGGATTACAGGTGTGTGCCACCATGCCCGGTTTAGGAATGCTTTCATTCAAAAAGTTGTAACATTATAGTTTAATAATTTTTTTCTTTGAGAAAATTTGGTTTTAATTTTGGAAGATAACAATGATAGGAGGTAATCCTGTGTTTGGGAAATTCATTATATGCAGCCAGATTTAGCTTGAGAATAGAGCATAAAATATCTGCACAGTGCCACAGGGGAATGGTTGAGGCTGGCAGCTTCCGGAGGGGAAAGCTTGGCAGAGCAGGAAGGAAGGAGGACTGGCAAGCTCACTTAGCTGCATCTCAACCTTTCTGTGGTTTGGACAATGTCTCACTAAACTGCCCACGCTGGGCTGGAACTTGCTGCCCTCCTGCCTCAGGCTTTTGAGAAGCTGACACATAGTTGGGTTGCAGATTACCACTGGCACACTGTATTTTTATAATTTTATTTGACCCACTGAATTGAATGAAGTTCCCTCTTATCCTACTCTGCGGTCTGCAACTTCAAAGGGAGGGCAGAGTCAGTTCAACCCTACACAGGAGAGGGGAAAGCTCTGGATGTTTTTGTGTCTCTGGAAGCTGGAATATTAGGGTAGTTAGCCACCAATAATGGAAACCCTAGCTCAGCAGGACTGGTACACTAAGGTCATTAATTAACTGTCTCCCAAAGAGAGTCTGGTGTGAGGATGTCTTCAAAGAGGGGATTTAATTAGTTTGGGAGCCAACCTTTCCCTTCCTTCTACCCCCTCATCCTCAGCTGTGTGTGCAGCGCTGCGTCTTACAGCCCAAGATGGCTGCCGATTTCTAGAAGTCACAGGGAGCAGGCAACATTCAGAACAAGAGGAAAAGGGTCAGCTTTTTGCCCTTTTTTAAGGGTGAGGAAACCCTTTCTGAAGCCTTTTTAGCCACTTCTCTTCTTATCTTGTCTGTTAAAGTTGTATCACGTGCCTGCTCCTTAAACCAATGACTTAGCAATAAGAGAAACGAGCGTACAACCTAAGCCCCTATCCAAGACAGCATAGTCTCTGTGTCTACACACAGGCACCACTGTAATTCATGGGAAAGACTTTTCATGCTACTGTATGCTGAGTGGGTAAGTAGTCACTGTCACCTCCTGTAAGTTTAAATTAGTGAGCATCAAAGTGTACACATACATATATGGCTTCTTGGCCATAGTAATTTATAAGACAGTAATTTAAGAAACCACTTATAGGGCCAGGGATTTAGCTCAGTGGTTTCGCCGCCTGCTACACAAGCGCAAGGACCTGAGTTTGATCCCCAGTACCGGGGCGGGGGGGGAGGAAAAAAAGAAACCATTTATAATAAACTTAAGTACATTTGGGGATTTAGTCAGTGGTAAAGATTACTTTTCAAATCAGTAGGGGGAAGGATACCTTCTACAATAAATGGTACTGTAATAATGTAACGGTGTCCAGCAAAAATACAAAATTAGAGCTGTAGTTCAAATCATATTAAAGGAGGGCCAGGGATTTAGCTCAGTGGTTCTGCCATCTGCCTCCCAAGCACAAGGTCCTGAGTTCCATCCCCAGCACCACCACCCCCATCATACCAAAGGATAAATTCAAAAGAATTAGAAATTTAGGGACCTTGTGCTTTCGAGGAAGGCAGCGGCACCACTAAGCTAAATCCCTGGCCCACTCCCTGGGTTCAATACTCAGTACTAGGAAAAAAAAAATGAGAGAAGCACTAGAAGAAACTGTCCGAAAATATAAAAATAATCTTGTAATGGGCAGGGTGTTTTTTAAAGACACAAATTAGAAATTATTAAATAAAAACTTGCATTGCAAAAACTAGCATAAACTAGGTAAAAAATTAAGACATGGGGAAATATTAGTGCAAGTCATAGGACAAAGTGCTGGGCGGGGTTGGTGGTGAAGCTCAGGAGTAAAGCACTTGTCTAGCAATGTGTGAGCCCTGGTTCCATCTCTACTACTAATAAAAAAAGGTTTAATTTCCCTAATGTACAGAGAGTTCCTACAAATCAATCAGAAAAAAGCCAAGAGTCTGACAGAAAAACTAACAAAAGAGGGTGGGGGATTTAGCTCAGTGGTGCCATCGCCTGTCTCCCGAGCAGAAGGTCCTGAGTTTTATCTCTGGTACCCCCCCCCCCAACAAAAACAAAGAACAAACCCCAAAACTAACAAAAGATGTAGATGACAGTTCACAGAAAAGGAAGTAAAAGGCATTTAAACATAAGAGATGTGACAGCCTTTCTCATAGTAAGAGATATGCAAAATAAACTGTACCAAGATACTGTTTTGTTTTGTTTTTTACCCACTAGATGGCAAGTGATCAGAAAGTTTGATAACATAATGTGTGGGCAAGAGTGTAGTAAGACAGCCATTCTTCTATCTATCATCAAAGTCACAAACACATACACCCTTTGAACCAGTCACTCTACTGGCACTTCTAGGCATTCGTCCTACAGACACCCTTACACATGTGCAGATACATTATTTCTATAGGAAGTAGAGTGATGCCATGGTATTTATATGAGCAATAGGGAAATACTGGAAACAACCTAGCAATAGGGGACTAGCGAACCAAACTATGGTCATCCATGCAAGAATAAAGAGATTCTTTATGTATTATAGGAAACAAAATTTAAGATCTTTTGTTCATGTGTTCAAAAATTATAGTATATACTTCCATTTCTACCTTTAAATAAAGAAACAATGTATGTATATCTGAATAAAATAGACTGGCAGGGCTGGGGATTTAGCTCAGTTGCGCTGAGCCTGCCTTGCCAGCACAAGGTCCTGAGTTCAATCCCCAGTACTGGAAAATAAATAAATAAATAAATAAATAAATAAAATAGACTGGCATTTCTGGTGGCATGGTGGGCATTCTCCTCAGTGCCTGTGTACCTATAGATTTTGAACTATGTGAATTTTTCACCATTCCAAATTAATTTAGACAAGCTGGGCATGGTGGCACACACTTATAATCCCAGCACTCGGGAGGCTGAGGCAGGAGGATTACCTCCAATTCAAGCCCAGCCTGAGCTACATAGTGTAAGGACAGCATAAAACTGCATAGTGAGACCCTGACAAAAGAAACCAGAATAAATGAATAAATTTTTAAAATTTAAAAAAAGCAAAATTAATCTAGCCAGATATGGTAACACATGCCTACAATCTCAGCTACTTAGGGAAGCTGAGGCAGGAGGATAACAAGTCTGAGGTCAGCCCGAGCAACTTAGCAACACTTTGACTCAAAATAAATTATATACATACCCACACACATTTGCACTTAGCAATCTTAATTTGTCTCTACTGTAACATATAAAGTACCATAAAATAATAAACAATGCTGATAGTTGCTGTTCATCATCATGGGCCAGTTAGTACACATCATCCAAATTAATTGTCACCAAACAGTAATGGCATCAAGGGGTGACTTACAGGGCACTTCAATTTAAGGCCCATGAATGGAAGACTTGGTCCTCTGTCCATTGTGCTATTGCAAGTGGTGGATATTTTAGGACAGATGCCCTTCCGGTCATGGCATCATGATGAAATAGAGAATCCAAGGAAACCTGTACCTATTAAACAGACTGCATCAGTAATCAAAAACCTTTGCCCAGGCTGGCCATGTTCCTCAGTGGTCGAGCACATGCTTAGCCTGAGTGAGGCCCAGGGTTCAATCCCTAGAACCAACAGCAACACTGATGATAGCATCATTGATGAATTTTATTCAACTATAAAGAATTAATACTAGTTCTCGAGCTTTTATAATAAATTGAAAGGGGAAGACCTCCAAATGCATGTATGAAGCCATCATTATCCTGATATGAAGGCCAGACAAAGAGATGGCAAGAAAAGAAAATTGCAGGTCAATATCCCTGACGAATACACAAGGAAAAATCCCCAACACAATAGCAACAAACTGAATGCAACAGCACATCAAAGAAAAATTATGTACCATGATCAACTGGGAATTATGCCTGGTCGTAAGGATGATTCAACATACATAAATCAATAAATGTGATCATCATTATCTTAATAGAATTAAGGATAAAATCATATGATCTCAGTAGATTCAGAAAATGTATGTGACAAACATTTCAACATCCCTTTATAAGGAAAGCTCTCAACAAATTAGGTGCAGTAAGAAAAGATCTCCAGGTAATAAAAGTCAGATAGGACAAGCCCACAAAGAACATCATACTCAATGGTGGAAAGCTGAGAAGTTTTTGTTTTCCTTTTAATTTTACACCAAGATAAGAAAAGGAATCCCACCATCACCAACCCTATTTAACGTGGTACTGAAAGTCCTTGACAGAGCATTTAGGTGAAAATAAATAAATAAAAGTCATGTAACAGAAAAAAAGTAAAATTGATGCTAGACTGTCATGATCTTCTACACAGAAAACTCTAAAGATTCCACCAAAAAAATCACAAAACTATTAGAACTAATAAATGAATTCAGTAAAGTTACAAGATACAAAATCAACAAACAAATCAGCTGTATTTCTATGTACAATGAACTATCTTCCCCTCAAAAAATTAAGAAAACAGCCAGGGATGGTGGTGCATGCCTGTAATCCTAGCACTTGGAAGGCTGGGGCAGTAGGATCTCTGTGAGTTTGAGGCCAGCCTGGGCTATATAATGAGTTCAAGGCCAGCTTGAGGAAATAGCAACACTCTGTCTCAAAAATATGAAAGAAAAATCCCATTCACAGTAGCATCAAAAAGCATAAATTATCAAGGTGAAAGATCTGTACACACAAAACTATAAATCATTGATTAAAGAATTAAAGAAGACTTCTGGGAAGATGGTAGAGTGGAAGGCAGCAACAAATCAGCCTCTCAGAGATTAGGAATCCAGACATTGGAAAATAACAACTTGGGGAAGAAAACAAGGAGGAGGAAGGTGGATCCCTGGGAACCAGGAAGGATCTGAAAGGAAAACGGGAGCTTACAGAGAAATTGAAGACTCAGACCACAGTGCAGAAAAAGGAAGGGGCAGTCTGCACTCCTGGCTCATGGTGAGAGAAAAGAAGATCAAATCTACAGAGACACTGTGGAAGCAGGTGACTCCGGGGCCCTTCAGGGAGAAACGCACCATTGGAACACAGCAGTGGATGCTGTGTGCACTACAACAGCTGGTGAGAGACTCCAGTCCAAGGCTCTGCCATATCCCCTGGAGAGGGTGCCTGGACAGATGCCATTTTAGGGAGGAGCCAACTCAACCTGGGACTCAGAGCAGCTCAGGGTTGGCTTCATCTCAGGGCTTCCAGTGCTAAACTCCCACAGTGACTGGCTGAGGAACAACCACAGGAGACATCCAGGGTCAGAGAGCCGTGGTCAGGCCAACAAGAGACACCCAGAGTGTTGTAGGCTGAATCACTCGGCCCCCAACCCCAGGACCAGAGCCAGGATCAGCCTGAACTTCTGTGGAATTGAAAAATCCTAGAACCGGCACTCTGCCTGCCCGAATCCTACTGCAGGCTTGCTGGAATCATCCAGCATGGATCTGGGCTCTGACTGCCTCCTTCATCTACCATTGAGGGCAGAGTTGTGGCCTGAATTGGTCATCACCACAAAACTGTAGACCTCAGAAGATAATTCACAGGCTTGAAATTACACACACACAATTTTTTTTCATGAAAAAGTTTTTATCTTTGCTTTTGGACTTTTAAAAAATTTTTGTTCTATGGTTTTTTGTTTAACTGCTTTTTTGTTTATTTTTGTGAGTGTGAACACTGTTTAGTCTTTTTGTTTTGTTTTTGTTTCTGTTTTCTCCTTCTTTTCTTCCCTCCTGTCTTCTTCACCAGTTTCCTGAGGCTTGGGTAATCTTCCTTTGTGCTTCAGCCTTGCATCTCATTTCTTTTCTTCTTTCATTTCTCTATTTTTTCTCTTCTCCCTTTTAAAACTTCTCTCATTAGGATAAAATCACTCTATTGAGTGGGTACTTACTGCATATAATTTTCTAATTTGTCTTAGATTTTGTTATATAACTATAAATCTTGTACCTAGGGCTAAAGGTGACAAATTAGTAGTTATCAAAGTTTTGAATTTTCCAGTCTGTGTTTGACACTATTGTTATTACTGATTATAGGACATTAGCCAAGGTGACATAATTGTGATCAATTGCTCTTCCCTCTCTGCCAATACCTAGGTAGTCTGGGCATCATAAACAATACTACAGCCCTATACCAAATAACAGGGTGCTAGGCCAAACAGGCTGCAACCTTTCATCCCTAATAAACAGAAGAGGCAGGATCCTGGGACAGACTCAAAAGCTAAAAGCCACCTATGCCTAGAAGATATCTCTGAAAACGAGCCATTTCTGTAAGAGGTCTGGATACTACTAATAAAGCAACCTACCATAAGCAGTTTACAAGCCTCAACACAGAAAATAAACAACAACAACAAAATAGAAAATGAGAAATCACAGAAGCAAGATGCAACCCAATACCCCCAACTTGCCTAGGTCAAATCCAGGGAGCATTGAGGTGGAAGAAATCAAAAGCCACCCAGCTGAAATTTCTGAAAAGGTAGTAGCAGAAGTAATAAAATAAATGGATAAGTCTCTAGCGCAACAAGAAAACAGAAATAATTACAACAACCAGGCATGATGGTACAGGACAGTAATCCCAGCACTCAGGAGGCTGAGGCAGGAGGATTGCCACATGTTCTTAACCACCCTGGGCTACACAGTGAGTTCTAGGCCCACCTGAACTACATAGTGAGACCCTGTCTCAAAAGCAAGCAAACAAACAAAAAAACACCCTCCCCAAGACCCCTACAAATAAAGAGATGATGAAGATTGTTAGTGAATCTAGAGTTGATACAGATTTAAAATAGAGGGAAAAAAAAATAGAGGAGCTAGGAAAGACATGGAAATCACGAATGGCCACCATAGGAAAGAACTAGATTACACAAAACAGACTTAAACAGATAGCCAGGAGATATCTATAAACTGATACAACCACTATGGATATTAGTATAGAGATTCTTCAAAAAACTAAAACTAGAGTTTCCATTTGACTCAGCTGTTCTCCACCTAGGTATCTTCCTGAAAGAGTTAAAAGCATCATACCACAGTGATATCTGCACACTCATGTTTATAGCAGCACAATTTATAATAGCTAAATCTTGGAAATAGCCCATACACCTATCAACAGATGAACGGATTAAAAAAAAATGTGGTGTTCATATACAATGGAGTACTACTCTGCCATAAAGAAGGATAAACTTGAGTCATTTGTAGGAAAATGGATGCACCTCGAGACCATAATCTTAAGTGAAATAAATCAGAAACACAAGTTTAAATAGCGCACTGTTTCTCTGGTGTGAGAAACCCAAAGGGTAAATGAGGAGCATAATGGAGGACAGATACTGGGAAGCAGGAAGAACATGTTCAAAGGGGAAGGGGAGGGCCCCGTCCCCAAAACAAAACAAAACAAACGGAAAGGGGAACAAGGAAGGGGGAGGGGAAGGCAAGGAAAAAGAAAAAGGAAAAATGGAAATGAACAGGGAGGGCTAAAGGGGGGAGGGGACGGTGAAAAAAAGAAGAATCAAGATATAGTACGGGAGGGCCGGGGATTTAGCTCAGTGGTTCCACCGCCTGTCCAGCAAGCTCAAGGTTCCGAGTTCGATCCCTGGTACCAAAAAAAAAAAAAAAAGATGTAGCTCAGCGGGCACAGGGCCTGCCTGGCAAGTGTGAGGTCCTAAGTTCAGTCCCTGTCCCCCCCCCCCCCCAAAAAAAGAGAAAAGAGCTTGGAGAGATAAAATGCAAAAAGAACTTTTGGAAAGTCTTCAGCTGAGGATCCAATAAAACAACAAAACAAAACAAATTCTGCAAGCAGAGGGAGGGGTCTCGCACAGGGGAGGTCCTGGGCGCGCCCAGGAAAAAGTCCCCACCAATCTGGAAACAGTGTTAAGGTAACAAGTTCTAAAAGACGGAAAGCAAGCATAAATAGATACGTTAAACATCACTGAAATACCTTTTGGGTTCATTTCATGCTGAATGTTACACAAGCAGGTGGCACCACGTGTTTCTTCCCTACCCGGACTGGACCGGTACTCACCTCGCCCCTCGTCTCCGTGGAACAAACCGCAGTCTGTTACTCCATCTGAACACGTTCGTACACAGCCCTAAAAGAGGACTGTAGCTTTTGTGCAAGCTCAAGACCATTATCGTGTTATAGATCCCCTCATCGGTCAAATGTTTTATCACCTTAGAAATGTCGTAACTTTTTTCAGTTTACTTCTTTTATCATGATTCAAATAAGGTCCAAAAGTTGTAATGTTAACTTTTCATTTTCTTTGAATGTATTAGTTCTCCCCCTCCCTCCCTCCCGTCTCTCTCTGTCTTGCAGCATTTGTTGGAGAAAAAAACACCTTTGCAGTCTTTGTAGATTTTTTTCTTCCTTCAATTGCTGTTTCACACAGCCAGGTTCTCCCCTTTAAGCGACTTCATTTACAATCAGAGGGGCTCCCTAAGATCACTTTCTTTCCCTTCTTTCTCTTTTTCTTTTCTTTTCTTCTTCTTTTTTTTTTTTTTTTTTTTTTTTTTTGGAGGCAAGGTCTGGCTGTGTAGTTCAGGCTGGTCTTGAGCTCATTATGTAGCCCAGGGTGGCCTCAAACTTGCAGAGATCCCCCTGCCTCTGCCTCTCGAGTGCTGGGATTACAGGTGTGCGCCACCACAACCTGCCCCTAAAGTCATTTTAATTGACTTCATAAAGTCTTGCGTTCTCTCTCCCTCCCTCTCTCTTTATTTGTGTTCACTTGATTTTAAGACAATCTCACTAAATGGTCTACATGGTCTCCAGCTCCTGGTTCTCCTTCCTCAGCCTCCCGAGTGCTGGGCTCACAGGTGCGCGCTACCATGCTCCACTCTTGCACTCTGGAAGCTCTGCATCTTGCTCCCTACGCGGTCAAACCCGGCCTCTGTATTGTTTCATTAGTCCAGGAGGGAGGGCATGCTGCGTGGCTCCCGAGGCAGGCAGGCGTGTGGAGCGAGCTGTCGTGTGTGCTCTGCTGGACCCACGGGAGGATGCCGCACTTACCGCCCGGCCACCAGGCGCAGGGCTGCTGTCAGCGTGCGGAGGATGCAGATGCCCCATCCCCGGGCCTGGCACAGATACAAAGTCCCGGCCCCTTTGCCGCACGCTAGGACAGCTGTGAAGGGCAGATGTTGCAAGTCCCGAGCTCAGAGACAGCAGCGAGGCTTCCGCAAAGACACGGAGTAGACTCGGCCCTCGATCCCTCCATGACCAGCTCCTCCCTGTCAGCCTCCACCTCGGGGTCTCTCTCTGGAAAACTGGACCTAGGACAGGGACATGCTGAATGAGGATTTTCATTTTATGATATTTTTCTTCTCTTGCCAAGTACACTCCCAAATGTTAAGGCTTGATAAATAAATAAAATCGCCTTCTTAGCCCAACACGGTGGCATATGCCTATAATCCAAGCACTCTGGGAGGCTGAGGCAGGAGGATCAAAAGTTTGAGCCCAACCTTGGCAATTTAGAAAAAGACTGCCTCAAAATAAAAAAAATAATAAGGGAGTTTGGGATTAGCTCAGCAGGAAGGCCCTGGGTTCAATCCCTGGTACAAAAAAAGAGAGAAAGAAACAAAAGAATAAAGAATTCTCTCCCAACTATGATAAGAGACTAGAAGAAAAGACACCAAAATATTTATTGTAATTATGTCGGGAATGCATTTTCCTGACGGTCGGTGATGTTGGACAGGTTCGTAGGTCTTGGACTGCTGAGATCCCTGACCCAGTTCTCAGTCAGGTCTTCTGTTTTGTTTCGTTTGCTATTGAACTGTATGAGTCCTTTATGTCTTTTGGATATTAAGCCTTTATCAGACATATAGTTTATAAATATCCCCCCCCCCCACAGGGTTTGACCATGTAATCCAGGCTGTCCTTGAACTCACTATCTAGCTCAGGCTGGCCTCGAACTCTTAGTGTTCCTCCTGCCTCAGCCTTCCAAGTGCTGGAATTATAGGTGTGCACCACCACACCTGGCCTCTCCCTTTCTTTTGATTGTTTTATTTCATTCATTTTTCTCCTTTGCTGTATAGAAATTCTGTGTGTGTGTGTGTGTGTGTGTGTGTGTGTGTGTGTGTGTGCGCGCGCACGCTGCAGATGACCTGAAGGCCTCCCTCATGGCAGGCAGGTAGTCCACCACTGAGCTAAACCCCCAGCTGTACAGAAATCTTTTAGTCTGATGTGTTCCCACTTGTCTAGTTTTATTTTTGTTTGAAAAAAAATTGGCTTGCTGTTTGTAACTTTGTTCAATAGTTGAACCAAAATTCTGAGCTGGAAAAGCCTGTATGGGCCAAAAGTGAGTTAGTTATGCGTCTTGTCTCACCGCAGAGACAAAGGGGTGACGCTACAGTCTAAGTGCCGTCTCCCCTAGACAAAAAACAGTGCCTGTTAATGTGTTAAAACATTTGTCACTGTGCTTTTTTTTGCTTCATTTGCATAAAATATCATAACCATGGCTCCAAAGAAAGTTAGCGGTACCAGGAGTAAACTTAAGAGGAAAACTGAGATCATGATAAAGTTAAAGAAAGAAATCATTGCAAAATTCGTTAAAAGTCCTGGAAAAGTGAATTGATGAGTGTAATTTCTGGGTCTCATAACCAATTATTTGGTTTTCCATTATTTCTTATGAGAAAAATATGTTCAGTGCTTGAAATTTTCGGTGCTTGAACACAAATTTGGAACAAACTGAGTTTAACAACCAAGGAAGGTATCGCTGCATTTCATTTTTCTTGATGCTATCATCAAAGTTGTTGTTTCCCTAATTTTTCCCTCAGTGAGTTTGTTATTTGTGTACAGGAATGCTACTGATTTTGTATCCTGCTATGCTGCCAAATTTGGTTATTAATTTTAGGAGTCTTTTGGTGAGGTTTTCAAGATCTTCTATGTAGAGTACCATGTTATCAGCAAATAAGGATAATTTAACTTCTTCCTTTTTTATCCTTATTCCTTTTGTTTCTTTCTCTTGTCTAACTGCTCTGGCTAATGTTTACAGAACTTTATTGAACAGGAGTGGTGATAGTGGGCATCCTTGTCTTGTCCCTGATTATAGAATGAAAGCTTTAGCTTTTGATCATTTAATATGAGGGTGGCTGTTGGTTTGTCACAGACGGCTTTTATTATATTGAGATAAGTATCTTCTGTTCCAATTCTCTGTAGGTTTTTTTTTTTTTTTTATCATGAATGGGTGTTAGACTCTGTCAAATGATTTTTCTGTGTTGACTGAGGTGATTGTGTGGTTTTTTTCCTTGGGTCTGTTAATGTGGTATATTACATTTATTGATTTGTATATATCAAACCATCCCTGCATCCCTGGGATGAATCCTACCTGGTTATGGTGTATAATCTTTTTGATGATCTGCTGCATTCTGTTTGTCAGTATCTTAGTGAGAATTTTTGCATCTATGTTCATTCAGGAGATTGGCCTACAGTTCTTTTTTCTCTTGCATCCTTCTCTGCTTTTGGTATCAGGGTAATGCTTGCTTCCAGGAATGAGTTTGGGAGTACTGCTTCCCTTTTGATATCATTAAAGAGTTTGAGAAGTAGTGACATTAGATCTCTAAATTTCTTGTAGGATTCATCAGTGAATTTGTCAGGACCTGGGCTTTTCTTTGTTGGTAGGTTTTTGTGTTTTTTTTGGTACCGGGGATTGAACTCTGGTCCTTGAGCTTGTGGGGCAAGCAGCGGAACCACTGAGCTAAATCCCTGGCCCTGTTGGTAGGTTTTTATTGCTTTTTCAATTTCATTGACTGATATTGGATTATTTAGAATTTTTACATATTCTTGATTCAGCTTTGGTAATTCATATGTATATAGGAATCCATTTCTTCTGAATTTTCCATCTTATTGGAGTACAGGTTCTCAAAGTAGAAATCCCTTTTGGATTTCTGCAGGGCTTGTAGTGATTTCACCCTTTTCATATCTAATTGCATGGATTTGAGTCTTTTCTTTCCTTATTTCAATACGGTTGGTTAAGGATTTGTCTATCTAATTTTTCAGAGAACCAACTCTTTGATTCATGGATTCCTTGTACTGTTTTCTTAGTCTCCATTGCATTAATTTCTGCTCTGCTCTTTTTTTTTTTGGCCCCAGGTATCGAACTCGGGACCTTGTTCTTGCAAGGCAGGTGCCGGAACCACTGAGCTAAATCGCCGGCCCTCTACTCTGATCTTTATAATTTTCTTGTACCGGCTTTGGGTTTAACTTGCTCTTATGTTTTTCTAGAACCTTCAGGTTCAGTATTAGATTATTTATTTGATCTTGCTGTTTTTCTGATGTGGGAATTCACCACTACATGGTTCCCACATAGTCCTACTTTCATTGCATCCCATAAGTTCTGGTATGTTGCACTGGCATTATCATTTAATTGTAGAAACTGTTTAATTAATTCTTTAATTTAATCTGTGACCCACTGGTTGTTCTGGAAGGTGTTATTTAATTTCCATGTGTTTATGTAGATTCTGTGGTTTCTTTTGCCACTTATTTCCGGTTTCTTTGTACTAGGATCTGCTGATATACATGGGATAAATCAATTCCTTTGCATTTACTTGTGTTTACTTAACCATTCACATTGATGGTCTCAAATATAACTGGTATGTGTTGACACTGTTGTCATTATATTATTTTATTGTTGTTGGTTCCCTTTCTTTCCCTTCTGTTTAATCACTTACTTTGCCTGGTAGATTCATTGTTAGGATTCTTGCACTGCTGTCTTCATTGCTTTTTTTTTTTTTGATACCGGGGATTGAACTCGGGTCCTTGCTCTTGCAAGCCAGGCGGTGAAACCACTCAGCTAAATTGCCAGCCCTTTATTGCCTCTTTCTAGAATGTCCTTCAGAACTTTTTCAAGTGAAGTTTCGGTGGTCATGAATTTCTTCAGGTGTTCAAAGTATCTTATTTCTCCATCAATTCTGAAAGGTAATTTTGTCAGTTACATCAATCTGGGTTGGACGTTTTGTTTTGTTTTTGTTTTTTTATGGCTTGAAATACTTCACTCCAAGCTCTCCTTAATCTAAGAGTGTATATTGTACTGCTGTGATTCTAAGGTGTTTTCCTTTATAGGTGCTTTGCTCCTTTTCTCCAATAGCTTGTAGTATTCTGTTCTTACGTTGAATTTCTGGCATCTTGATTATAATATGGCTTGGTGTAGGTTTTTTTTTTTCTGACCATGAGTACTTAGAGTTCTATATGCTTCACTTATCTGTATCTCAAAATTTTTCTCCATGATTGGAAAGTTTTCTGATATTCTTTCTGGGAAGAGATTCTTAATGTCCTTTGTGCTATTTTCTGATTGTTCATTGATTCCACTTAATCTTATATTAGACTTCTTTGCATCATCTAGCAGCTGTTGGATTGATTCATAGTCCTTTGCTATTTTTTTTTTTTGGTAATGGGGATCAAACTTGGGTCCTTGTGCTTGCAAGGCAGGAGGTGAAACTACTGAGCTAAATCCCCAGCCCTGTCCTTTGCTATTTTTAAGAGGTCTTTCCTTTGATGATGGCCATCCTCAACCATGTCTCTTTTTTTGGTACCGGGGATCGAACTCGGGACCTTGAGCTTGCGAGGCAGGTGCCAGAACCACTGAGCTAAATCCCCAGCCCTTCAACCATGTCTTTTAGATCTGATATTCTATCTTCACATTGGTTGACTCTGGTACATATACTTTCAATAAATTTTTAATCTCTTGGATCTATATTTCAGTCTGTTTTATGAAATCCAGTTCTTTTCTATTTTGGGCATTCATGGCTTCCATGTCTTTTTAAAAAAAATCTGTATCTATCCTGGATTCACTAACCATTTCCTTCATTATGGTTATCATCTCTTTAATTATCTCTGCTCTGGTTTTGTCAAGAGACTTATTCCTCTGTTTCGTTACTTCCAGTGTTAACACTGCATAAACTTCCGGTGGGTGGCTTTGATTTCTTCCACCTCAATGTCTCCTTGATTTCACTGTATTTAGTTGGGGATTTTGAGTTGCATCTTGCTTCTGTGTTTTCTCATATTCTTTTCTTGTTTCTTTATTTTCTGCATTGAGGCTTGTAAATTTCTTATGGTCGGCTGCTTTATTACTAGTATCAAGACCTCCTTAGGAAATAATTACTTTTCAGAGACATCTTCTAAGTATAGCTGGGTTTTGGCTTTTGAGTCTAACCCATGATCCTGCTTCTTCTGTTTATTAGGGATGAAAGACTGCTGCCTGTTTGGCCTAGCACTCAGTTCTTTGGTGCTGGACTATGGTATTGTTTATGACACCCAGACCATGTAGGTATTGGCAAGAGGGAAGAGCAACTGATCACAACAATGATGTCACTTTGGCTAAAGTACTACAATCAGTAATAGCAACAGCATCAAACAAAGACTGGAAAATTCAAAACTTTGATAACTACTAATTTGTCACATTTAGCTCTAGGTACAAGATGTATAGTTATATAACAAAATCTAAGACTAATTAGAAAATTATATATAGTAAGTATCCACTCAATAGAGTGATTTTACCCTAAGAGGAGAAAATTTAAAAGAGAAAAGAGAAACAATAGAGAAATGAAAGAAGAAAAGAGATGAGAAGCAAGGCTGAAGCACAAAGGAAGATTACCCAAGCCTCAGGAAACTGGTGAAGAAGACAGGAGGGAAGGAAAGAAGGAGAAAACAGAAACAAAAGCAAAACAAAAAGACTAAACAGTGTTCACACTCACAAAAACAAACAAAAAAGAATTAAACAAAAAAACACAGAACAAAAATTTTTAAAAAGTCCAAAAGCAAAGACAAAGCATTTTTCATGATTTCAAGCCCAGGCTGGCCTCAAACTTGTGGTGATCCTCCTGCCTCGGCCTCCTGAGTGTGTTGATTACAGGTGTGCGCCACCACACGCTGCAGTGTGTGTGATTTATAATCATTAATCAAAGTTCCAACTGTAAAAAGTAAAGAAAAACACGATCTGTCTACAACTTTTCAGAAACAGCTGAAGAATTCTGGCAAACTTTAGAAAAGGCATTTTTATTGGTATATGTTGTGCTAGGAATTGGACACAGGACCTCTGCATTGAGCTATATCCTCAGCCGTTTCTAAAGTTTTGAGACAAGGTCTCACCAAGTTACTAAATTGCCCAGGCTAGCTTTCAATTTGGGATCCTCATGCCTCAGCCTCTAAGGGCGGTGGAATTACAGGGGTGTGCCACCACCTCGGCTTCAAATTTAAGTTCTTATTAAAATATTGGCACAAGTTGGTCTATATATCTGAAAATGATATAGTTAAAACAAAAAGAAGAGAAAGAAATACTTTCAACATGCAAAGATTACAAGAGTCCCTTGGGAAAAGTAAGCCTTCATTTTTTAAAAACATGGCTTTTTACAAAATTGACATTACTTATGCTCCAATGCAAAGTCAACTGCAAAATAAAGAATATCTGATTTTGCTGGGAAAGTTGGCCAGCCCCCCTCCACAAAAGAACAAACAGCACTTTGTTCATTCTTAACAACGTCCTTAGACTCTACTCAGATCTGTCTCTGTGGCCTTTGCTTGGTAAAAAATAACATAAGCTAAGCTGATTTTTGTAGTTTTAATTTTTAAGATAAATCACCAAACTTTCCCCCCCTCTTGATAGAATTTTAATCACTATTCAAAGTGGATTGATTTGAACATTCACTTGTAGGGACAGGAATATGTCACTTTTTCCCTGTTCTTTTATTTTTTTTTAAATAGAATTATAAAGCCACAACTTTTGATGCATAGCTCCTTTTGATATAAAGGTTGGTAAAGCTGAAAATGTATTTGAGCCTATGACAGAACTGCTCCCTACTGGAGATCTCAGTTTTAAGATAAATGGGTTTTTCATTTTATTGTGTATTTTATTGTATTCTGCGGGGACAGGAGTAGCTAAAATTTTAAACCCTCATCTCTCTGTACTTCTCCCTCGATTCTGTTTGTTGACTCAACACACATCAGAGCCCAGTGATGGCTAAAGGCCAGCGGAAAGGGAGGACTGAAAACTTCGCAGGATCTACTACTTGCACAATCTTTATCTTTGCAAAGATGTGAGATGAAATCTCATTTATTCCTGTTAATCATTGACATCTCACTGCAGACACAAAATAATCTTTTTCTCTCCGCCGTGATCCATACTCCTACAGCCAACTTTGCATTAAGAAAGCAACTGACAACCTAATGTATGGCAAAGTGAATCTTTTGTGCGTCCCATAATGACCAATTTTTCCTTTGGACTCACCAAAGCTGTTCAAACAAGAGCCCCATTGTCCCTTTCAGAAGCGAATAATAGAAAACCTAAATGAAATCTGGAGGTCATTCGACCCCTTAGGAAACGCGGAGGTAGACATCGCAGCTCAAAACCAGGAGCCTGTTAACATGTGATGCGTTATACACACTCATATTTTCAGAGGAAGCCGTGCAACAGCAGTTTCCTCACTTCAGGATTCCGTACTAGACTGAGACCGGCCAGACATGCTTTATCCAGAGCAAAGATAAAAGAAGAGTAAATGTAATGGTGATCATTCCAGTAAGCACAGGAGCTACTATTGTTTATTGAGCTCTTAATATTTAACTTCCACTGTAACCCGAGGGTGTAACAATTGGGTCAGTTCTATAGATGAGCCCCATAAGGGGTGGAGGCAAAGCAAGTTACCCAGGAAGTCTCCAAGCTGCTATTTAACTGCTAGTGAAAGATTGGTGTTATTATCGCTTTCTTTTTTCTAAGAATCTTTTTGGTTTATGTCTTGTACTCTGAGTAACTGCTTTGAAGATAATGATACACAGTATATTAACTATTGTTATTCTCTTGTTATTTAATTATGAAATTTTGTTTTATTTTTCATAAGAAAGTTAAAAGAACACTTTATCTCAAACACTTCTATTATCTTTTAAAATATTTTTCTGTTGCTCTGAAATATTTACAAATTCACCATGTATTCAGTGACATAGCAAATTATACCTTGTTACATACTTTATTTTTTAACACCAGTAATAATATCTGCTGGATCAATTCCTAGATAGAAAAGCAGGGTGAAGGGTCAAATACGTATGGTTAATTTTCAAAAATATTCTCAAGTTGCTTATCTATCAGTAGGAGACTAGGTAGGTTTTTCCTGGTACTGGGGATCGAACTTGGGACCTTGTGCTTGCACGCAGGCACCAGAACCACTGAGCTAAATCCCCGGCCATAGGAGACTGGGTGGAGAAACTGTGGAACATCCATGCTGCTATAGTCTGGACCTCAAGAGTCCCCGAAAGCCCATGTGCTGAAGGCTCGGTTCCCAGGCCATGGCAGTGTGGGGCGATGGTGAAATCCTTAGGAGTGGCAATACAGTGGAAGGAAGTTCGGGGGTGTGCCCGCGAAGGGCACACTGGGGCCCCAGCCCCTGCCTGGCTCTTTTTCCCTCCAGGGCCCCATGAGGTGACCAGGCCTCTCCTCCACTCACTTCCAGCATTGTGTGCTGCCTCTCCGAGCCTCTCCTGGACCGAAGCTCTGAAACTATGAGGCCAAATAAAACTTTCCTCTTTTTTTTTTTGGTACTGGGGATCGAACTCTGGTCCTTGTGCTTGCGCAGCAGGCAGCGAAACCACTGAGCTAAATCCCTGGCCCAAACTTTCCTCTTTATAAGTTGATTATCTCAGTTATTTTGTCACAGTGACAGAAAAGTAACACACTAGTCTAATCTTTTGTACTTTTTGAATCTGAACATATAATATATTAACATAAGAAAGTCACCCTGTGGATTTACAAAATATCAGAACTGGGCCGGGGAAAAACCAATGCCCAGTAGAGTCAGCTGGTGCTGGCCTGGCCTGAAACCCCTTCCCCAGGTGTCCTTCCACCCCATCCCCTCTTCCCTGATGCTCCACCCTGCTTTTTAGGGACTCAGGGCAGGCACCTTGGGACTGAGTGCTGAGAAGAAATGTGACCCTAAGGCCACACAGGTGTTTTCCAGAGAGGCCAGGACAGAGGGGATTGTACCAGTCGCTCGTCATGGGACCAGGAAATGCTACCGAGAAACCGAGCAGCCAAGACACTTTGCTGGGTGTGCCCTAACCCTGAATTCTGCCCCTAGATCCAAGCTCTGTGACACTTCCTTAGGCTGTGCCACCACTGCAGGACCCAGACAGCTAGCTGCCACCATCTCCACACTCCTTCCCTTACTTCCGTTTTCCACAACCCTGCTCCCCCAACCTGTCTCTGCTGACAACACTCCTGTGGCCACCCAGGGGGAGGTGATGCCTGGCTGGACTGGGCCCCGCGGGAAGTCCAAGAAGTGAAGCAAAGGCGGGATGTGCTGCCTGCGCACTGGAATGGTCCTGGGTGACATGGGGGCTGTACGCTGGGCTTGGCAGTGTTTCCTTGGGAAGGATCCAGTGTCATGGAGTCAACCTAGAGAGGAGTCCATGCCATCCAGGAGTACTGGATTGAATGGGAGCAAACCGGCTCCACAGAAAATCCATGACTGGTAAGACTTTGCCAAATGTGACTGGTTTCTTCTGAGTCTCAGGATTGAAATCCAGGAATCTCAGTACCTTCAGGGAGACCCCTTGGCCCTGAGCCCCTGGCATTGACTAGACCTAGGGAGAGCGGGAGCTCCCAGGGAGGCAGTTCCTGGGGCTGTTGTAGACATGACCAGGCTTCTCTACAGCAGAAACAACCTTGAAGCCAGGAGGAGCCTCACCCAGGGACATGGGGGTCACCTCTGCACTCTCACAGGTATCGCTTTGACCCTCCAGGTTGGCCAAGGAGCCAGGCAAGGCCTGGATGGCCCAAGCTCCAGGTCCTGGTCAGCCATTTCCACCTCCCCACATGTGCTCGCTACACAGGCGATGTCCCTTTCTAGCACATGTGTGCAGGAAAGGGTCAAGGTCGAGAGCTCTGTCTTCTACCACCCGGCTACCTCCCTGTCCCGGCCCCCGAGGGTCTGTCCTGGCTGGTGGCCAAGTGTCGGTCCAGACACAGAACATTCCAGGCTTCCATGGCATCCGTCCGCTGTGGACCATGGGACCTGGTGACAAGAGGCACAGCCGCGGTGTCCTCAGAGCCACGGACTGTACCTTATACCCCAATGGCACCCGATGTCTCCCCTGCCAGGCCCAGAGCTTTGCTGGTGGAGCTGAAGGCTTGAGACTGCCCCAGTACCTGGGGAGGGCATGGTGAGCAGAGCCAAAGTGGCTTTCTACAGGGAAGAGCTGACATGCTTCAGGGAGGGAAAGAGCTTAGCTGTAAGGCTTGCTGCCTGGCTGCAGCTGAGTAAAAGTTAGGGAAGGACTGGGTCAGGGATGCCAGCCAGTGGGTCTCCCGAGTCCCTGTGGCCCAGGCCTGGCCTCCCAGGTTAC
Source organism: Heterocephalus glaber (assembly GCF_053883595.1). NCBI lineage: Eukaryota > Metazoa > Chordata > Mammalia > Rodentia > Bathyergidae > Heterocephalus > Heterocephalus glaber. Next base: position 17,282,935 of record NW_028258410.1, on the reverse strand, counting down.
AAACTCAGTGTGTGGTGACACTTCATAAAATCTGCACAAGCCACTGCCAGAGGAAATGGCGGACTCTGCTGAAAGGACAGCAGAAGGAGAAACATCAGCTGAAGGAGAAAAAGAAATATATTTAGAAAACTATGTGGAAAAAATCAAATGAATGAAGAACATACAGGACTTTGGGTTTTTTTTGGTACCAGGGATTGAACTCGGGTCCTTGCGCTTACACAGCAGGCGGTGAAACCACTGAGCTAAATCCCCGGCACCACAATCATTTTTGTGATTAAATTAATGTAGTAGGTCTATGCCCTGGGCAAAGTTTGTTTACTGCTTTGTTTGCTTTATTTACTAAATAAGGATGTTAAAAATATATATTTTTAAAAGCTCTAATAATATCCTCACGACAGATTTAAGACTCCCATAGCTAACTTGAAAAAGAATACATGTAAAAAATTGAGTTGAGGCCATTTTGTTAGTTAGCTGTAAAACACAATTTAGGAAACCAAGAACAAAACTGAAGCCAAAGGCCCTCAGAATTGATTTATGTAGTACAGTTTTCTAAACTCTTAAGTCAAAAGAAAAAGTAAGAAACTAATTTATTTCTAATTTACTTTTGGCTGAAGTGTATAGACACATAACATTGCCCAGTTACTGAAACAAATCTTTTTTGGACAATAAAGAAAACAAAACAAAAGTAATACACAAGAAGAGAAGGCAATCAGCCCCAAAGCGGACCTATCAAGATACTTACTGCATTGTTCCCAACAGTGAAAAAGTGAAAGAAATTTACATTCTCTTCAATGAGGGAAACGGTTATGTGTGCCATGGTATATCCACGCATTGAATTACTACGTAAAAATCAAAAAGACCGAGGCAGATTTATGTGTTGCTAGTGGGAAAGATTGGCAAGTCTTTTAGACTGCGATAAGGGAAGCACACTGCGGTATGACAGTATTTTTAACAACACAGCAAAATATATAATTTTGCAAGGGAGGCACACGTTGGAGGGTGAGGGAGTGCTCTAGGCTTAGAAGCAGAACAGTGAAAGGGACTTATAGATTTCCTTTGCAGACTATTCCAGTGCTAGTATATATATGTGCATCTTGTGTTTTTAAGCACATTTTCAAACGCAGAGGAAGCTCAGGTCTGTGGCACTGAAATAGGATGCTTTCAATGTAAACACATTTCACTCTTCTAAAAATAAATTTGGTAATTCAAAATTCATCCTTAATCATAGCAGCTAGTCCATTTGGGGCTCATTCATTCCGCCCAGAAAACAGTGAATAAACACAGCAGGATATAAATGTCTAGAGAAGATGAACTTTTACACTAGATCTGCCTTTTCAGCTTTCTAAAATGTGGACCTTACCAATTTCTTTGACCTCTCTTTTTTTTCCATTCCAATGCATGGCGGTGACAAGGCATTGAATTACCAGTTTGTCACTAACGCCATAGGCTTTATTATTCCTTTGAACAGAAGCTTGGCTTAAAAAGAAAAGTTTTTCTTAATAAGTAGCTGTTCATCCTTTGATATGCACATCTGGATCCCTGTTCTTATCTGCAGCATGCTAATGCTGCTTCCTGCAGATAATGATAAAAGAACAACTCAAAATAACAAAAAAGGAATAAAATGTGCCAGATGCCTAAAAAATAAGAACAATGCAAATAAAAGCAACTGGTTTTACTATTCTTGGGAATAAACTCTATCAACAATTGAAGTAATCATTTAGCGGTCAATTGATGCAAGAATTTTTTTAAAAAGGGGATTAGGAAGAAAAAAAAAAAAAGCAAACATCAGCTGACAGCCACTGCCACATTGTTAGAAATTAAGAGGGAAATAAACCTAAGGATGCTATAAATCACTTTAGGGTTAATTTTGCTCTGCCCTGCTACATTGCTTCTTCTTCTTTTTCTTTAATTTCCTTTTTCTCCATTTGACTATGACTTAAGCATGGTAAATTCATGGCCACACTGAAAGATTCCTAATTTTTTAGGAATCAAACTATTTTAAACATACAGAAAAATACTAGAAAAAAATACGTAACCATTAGGACCGAACTACTTTTCTACCTTTCCTCCATTTTCCTTTCTAAAGACTAAATTTCCTTCCTTCTGAGTCCTTGTAAATGGGATTTTTCTCAATTTCGACATCATCTTTGTTCATTGAAAGAAAATGTTCTTATAAAAATATTATGATTTTCTCAGTTTTAGGAATCTGCAAAGGAACTTTCTTCCTCTGTGAGCTGTAAATGGGCCCGATGTTTTCCCAGTTAGGTTAGGGTTAAGGATGAAGGGGTGGAATTGGCACATATAATGTACAGATATGACTTCTAGATATTCTGTGGTTCCTGTCTAGGTCATCTTTGTTCTTTTCAAAAGAAGCAACAGTCAGCTTACTTTGTAAACACATGGGGGAACGTCGTCCTTCTGCGGCTGATTGTAACTGATATGTTAATAGGCAGGCAAATAAAACTTCTGCTTCCCATAAACTGCTGGGTAAACTGGAAGCTGAGGATTGCTGGGGGGAGGGGGAAAGCAACGGTGGGCCCCATATCCCCAGCACAATCCCAGATCGGGGTTTGGCTGCTTTCTTGCCTAACTAGATAACGTTCATGAATTGATTCCGCATTAGCATGCAGCAGGCATGGGAAAATGATAAACTCCTATTACCACTGTCATGGCAACTGAAAAAATGGCTGCTTTGGGGGGAAAGAGGGCCACAGGAGAAGAAAAGCAAAGCCCCGTCTCTTTCTTCTGTTTGACATCTGTTGTTTAACATACAAAATTGTATTATCATGATGCAAGTGAGGCGGCTGAAGCCTGCCTAGGAATTGTGAAGACTGCACTCCCTGGGCTCCCCGCTCCCCTCTCCCCACCCTAAGAATACATAATTTGACCCTAACATTTCCCTTTCCATCCCAGGTACAAAATGTGTGCAGAGCCTTGGGCAGGTGGAATGCAGAAGGATTCTATGGGAGGGTGGAGAAGGGGGAAAATATTATGAATTACAAAGTGAAAAGAAAAACCCTTCTATTTTTATCGTTGCTTTTCTAAACCATCCATTCTTTTTCCTTCTTCCCAACCTTCCTTCTAAAACATTATATATATATATACACATATACATTTTTTTTTTTAATTGGAATCTGAGCAGGGCTTGTGAACACAGACAAAACACGAGCAGAGAGGATCCAAGTGCAGTTGGCAAACACAGGTACAGGCTGAAGGTTTCAAATGTTCCTCAGGTCACTGAGGAAAAGGTGGCAGGCTATCCTCAGGGCTGAGAAAGCTTCTTTATGTGTTGGACAAAGCTGCGGTTTTTATTGCCTTGTTTCTATAGTCCTTTCCCAAATTTTCTATAAAGTGCTTTATGTCAAGCAGTCTCATAAACATTTTGCTTTTTAAAAAAGTGGTGCTGGGGCTGGAACCCAGGCCCTTGTGCGTGCTAGGCAAGTGCTCTACCACTGAGCCACGTTCCTGACCCCAGTACATTTTTTCCCCAATAAGTGTTTTGAACAGGGCTACAGAAATGGATCTTTAGGAGGATTTTGGTACCAACGCACAAAAAATTCCATACTGCAAAAATTCTACATTATCCAAACATCACCTTGAAGCAGACCCTTAGCGCATATAATTTTTTTTAATGAGAAAACTGAAACAAGGTGACTTTCAAGTATATTTTACTCCCCACTTCCTCACAGTAGCATAATCAGAACAAAACTGATACCATTTTGGGTTGTTTTCACCAGGGAGCCTGGAAACAACTGTTCAAGAGTGGGGCCATCCTCAAATTGAGGAAACTGAAATTTCCAGTAAGACTGGGATTAAGCCCTTCGATAAGAGAAAGATTAGATAAGTGCAAACAAAAGAAACACCATTTCTATAAATTACAGGGGTCATTAGCATTTTAAGGTGGGGAACCAGGCCTGCATACCTTAATAATAATCTGTTCCTGCCTGCAGTTTAATAATAATGAGTCATAACAAAAGGGCAGGATTGGGAGGGGATGCAGAAGCCAAAGAAATCAAAAAGGTCAGAACTGCTCTGTTTGTTTTTCCAAATTGTTGGAGTAAAGTTACAATATGGCACCTGGTAAGGCCACCAGCTAAATACCCAGATAATGTACACAGTGACCACAGGATCCTCGAACAGACTGGGAACACGGGAGGAGGAATTTGCTTGGGGGAAGGGAACAAGACCAACCATCTTTGTTTTTAATCCTCCGGACAGTTCGCTGAGGGGACCATTATTATTTTCCGAATCATAATGTGGGGTGGTGGCGGCTGGCATGATTTGCCCCCTGGCATCTGCCTTCATGGATATTCCTGAATCAGATCAGTTTTGTTTCTGTTTTCAGCCTTCGGGTTTCATCAGCATAGTCTTTGTCAGGGGGCCAGAGTTTTACATTTGCAATTCTAGATTTTTCATTTGGCTGGGCTTCCGGGCTGGCCGCCCACTGCTGGTTTTTACATATTTGCTGCACATCAAATGAGTGGAGCCCTAGAAGTAGTCCAGGATGTTTCCTGGGGATGGGGGTGAGGGGCCCTGCTCTCTCTGCAGTTTACATTTTGAAAGGCAGAACTTTGTCGGGGAAAGTTCTCCCCAAGGCCAGGGTCCGGGTTCAAGCCCTCACCCCTCGCTTGTCACTAGTTGGGACTCAGAACTCTGGCTGATGATCTCTGCTATGCAGCAGAATCACCAGGTGAGTTATTTTGTTTTTAAATGAGGATCTGCTCTGATGATCTAGGAATCAGACCAATGAAAAAGTGCCCACTTGCTTCTCAAAGATCAGAAAGAACTATGAACACAGAGAAATAGGTGTGAATTTAAAATTATGAGTATCACGAATATACAGAGCACAGTTGCAGATTCGATCACTAGCCAGCCAAGTCACATCTGTGAATGTGGTGTGACAGCCCTGGCCCACCATCCTGCAGATCCTGGGCCTCTGCAACACACGGGGCTGATATTCCTTACCTGCATGGTTCTCATCTCTTCTCCCCCAGGGAGTCCGCTCCTAGAGAACTGGAGCCTTCTCCACCCTCTTCTCCTTGGCCAATCCACAGTGCTGAGATCTGAGCCTGCACCTTGGACATAGTACACAGCTGGCTCTGCTAGGCATCAGCATGAGGGTACAAATGCCTTGCTTATAAGAGATTCTTTCAGCTGGGACGCCAACCTGCTTACTTTACAGGTGCTCGACAGAGGACATGTCTAGCTGAGATCACCATTCCTCAGTCTCCCATCACACTCCACTCAGTGAAACCTAGGGTGTGTGTGTGTGTGTGTGTGTGTGTGTGACCGAGGGTCAAACCCAGGGCCTGTTGCACGCTAGACAAGCTCTCTACCACAGCACTACATTCCTGGTTTTGACTTTAGAATTTAAAAGATTCTCGCCTTTCTAGGAGGAGGTGTCTTTAGGGGATTATCTAAAGAATACAACTCACAGCAGCCTGTTGGGTCAAAGGGAATTCACAAGGAGAGCTTCACCCAGGTGCCACCAATCATCTGAAGGCCCACCTCCATAGCCACCCCAGACAGCAGCTCAGGAGGGCCTGCTGCTGTGCCCCTCTTAGACCAGGTACCCTCAGACAAGCGCTCTGCCACTCTGGTGGGTGTGAAGGGCTCTGTCTTTAAAGGTGAGGATGAAAACCATGCTGTTCACTTAGACTCCATCCCGCCTCTAACAGTCTGAATCCCCTATGCTTGGACACTGGCGTTTTGGTTGTCGCCCCAGGCCTCAGCCCATTTCCCGGCTGGGAGGCCTTTCTTGAGCTCTGTCAGAGTTGGCTTCCCCTCCCCAGCTCATTGAGAAGCACCGCTCCACTTGTTTTCCCGGAGTCCTCGCCCACCTGTCTCTCCAGGTCTGGCATTGCACCTGGCCGGGGACGGAGGTGCAAGAGAGATAGAAGAAAGTAGCAGCCTTTCTGGAAGGCCCACGCCCATGTAGGTGCGCATTCAACACCAGACTTTAGTTTCAAATCTTGACGGTAACGGGCAGCAGCTGGCATCTTTTTTATTTTTTAATTTTTAAAATATTTTTTGGTACTGGGGATCAAACTCAGGACTTTGAGCTTGCGAGGCAGGCGGCGGAACCACTGAGCCAAATCCCCGGCCCACAGCTGGCATCCTTAGAGGCTTGGGCAGGCACTGAGCTGGTCGCTTTACATGAATTACACATTTGATCACCAGGTTAAGTGCACTCATGTATATGTGCATTTTATCTGCCTGAATTCTAGATGTGTGTGGGGGTTGAATAAGGATGGTTTGATATACGGGCAGTTGTGCAGCACTGCAGCCCAGGCATACCATGTACATCCTACACTGAGATGAATGCGTTGTCTGCTTTTGATCCCTGTCCAGTCACTGTTAAGAGAAACGATGTTCAGCATGGTATGGTGGTGCATGCCTATAATCCCAGCTATTAGGGAGGCAGAGGCAGGAGGATCACACGTTCAAGGCTATCCTGGGCAACTTAGCAAGGCTCTGTCTCAAAATAAAAACTAAGGGCCGGGGATTTAGCTCAGTGGTTCTGCTGCCTGCCTCGCAAGCACAAGGACCTGAGTTCGATCCCCGGTACCAAAAAAATAAAACCCAAAAAAACCCCAACTAAAAATGGCTGTGTGTGGGGGGGGTGGCTCATTGGAAAAGCACTTACTGCCTAGCAGTGCGACACCCTGGGTTCAATTTGTAGCACACACACCCAAAGTTACAAAAGACTTCAGACTGGATACTCAGTTTGGAGACAGGAGAAAGAAACCTGGAAGTTCATTCCAAATCTGAGATTCTGTGACTGTTTTATGGTTTCTCACACTTTCTTGATCACAAAACCGTTTGCTAAAAATCAAGATCAAAATCAAACAAAAAAGGTCCCTGGCACATAGTAGTTGCTGAATAAATAGTAAATGAACAAGTGGACTAAAATAATTGCAAACTAAAAAAAAATGTAAGATTTGATTTTTGCTAAGAAGACCACAAAACTATATACTACACTTTTAAACTACCTTCTTTTTTTGTCTGCAGAACTGAGGATCAAACTCAGGACCTTGTGCTTGCAATGGAGGTGGTGGCACCACTAAGCTAAATCCCTGGCCCTGATTTTCTTTTTTCCAAATAACTTTGTGAAGTATTTGTTGAAAGCCTGCTTGCCAGGAGGCTCAATGCTAGGAAATGACAGTTCCATATGACAGAAATCACAGTGGATTCCTGCAGCTGGGCTGTGGGGCTCTGCCATCCAGGTGGGCTCTACAGAGGGGTTGGGAAGGCTCCAGAGGAGATGAGGACTAAAGAGGGCTTAGTCCTAATAGATAATGTAAAACAGGAAGAAAAGGGTCAAGGGGAAAGGGGAAGTGGGAAGCGTAGGGGAGAGGAAAGAAGGGAGTGGAATTAATATGAGAAAATGAAAAAATGGAGACAAAGTCTTTGTAATAGGAGGGATGGAGGGGTTGAAGGGTGGGCAGGGGAAGGGGGAAAAATAAGAACCAAGAGAGATTATGCAAAGGTGCAAACTTCCAATGATGAATGTCATTATATTGTATACCTAAAATGCACCAATAAAATTAATTTAAAAAAAAAGAGGGCTTAGTCCAAAAATCCAACAGAAAAGTGGGCAGAGGATCCAGGAGAGGCCATTGAGCAGCCCTAAGCCACACGAAGACGCCATGCTCTCGCTGCAAGGAGGAAGGACTGACAGTGGGCGCGCTGATGTTCACATGGCCCTAAGGTGGCGCTGGACGGGTGCGTCTCCCGTGCCCCTGCTGCCCCATCCACTGTGAAGGAGACTGAGCAGGGAAAGCACCACGGGGCCCCCACACCCCTCGCACCCAGAAATGCCAGTTCTGGAACTGGATCCTCTGGTGCACCAGAGAGACACCAAGTAGACACTGGGGCTTTCTTTGCAAGAGCAAGAGATCAGGGCAATTCGGGGAACAAACTAAATGTCCATTCAGCGGGGGCAGCTTCAGTCCATCACGGCAAAGCCTACGGCGCAATACTCTGTGACTAAGAGAAAAAGCCTCACATTTGTTGAATGTGCTGGCACTACCTCAAGTCTTGGGTGTTTCTGTACTAGGTCCTTTCAACAATCCTCTGAAGCAGGGATTGAGGTGTATTGTTACCTCCACAGAGGGGGAAACTGAGGTACAGAAAAATGTAACAACTCGCCTAGTGTTACACAACTAGTAAGTGGCAGGGCTAGTGTTTGTGTGTTGTTTTGGTTTTTTTTGGTACTGGGGATTGAACTCAGGACCTTGTGCTTGAGAGGCAGGCGCAGGAACCACTGAGCTAAATCCCCGGCCCTGGCAGGGTTAGTGTTAAGTGAAGAAAAGTTGAGGTACAGAACCGTGTACAGTGTGCTCGTGTTTGTGTCAAAACAGTAAGAGTAGCGCATATGTGTGTATGGATGTTTAGATGTGTGTGTGTGGTTGTGCAGAGACAGGTAGGTGTGCATGTATATGGTTCTGTTTGTCTAGAGCACCTTTAGGAGGAGCTTGGAGAATTGGAGAATCTGTTACCTGTGGCAGGAAGTGAGATTTACTTTACATTGCATAGAAATTTGTACCTGCTAAACTTCCGTACCATGTACAGGTGATATCCATTCTTCACCTTTAAATCTTTTTTTTTTCTGTTCTTTTTTTCTGGTACTGGAGTTTGAATCCAGGGGTGTTCACAAAATTATCCTGAGCCCTTTATATTTTTAATTTTGAGCCAGGTTCTGTCTAAGTTGCCTAGGCTCTCCTTGAACTTGCAACCTTCCTGCCTCTGTAGCTGAGAAGATGGGATGACAGGTGTGCTCCAAGTACCCAGTCTCATCATCTTTAAGTCTCTAATCAAAACTTTTAAAATGTAAAGGGAGGGGGCCTGTGGGCTGTCTTCAGGGCTCTCTGTCACCTTGTGCCACCCAGTGTGGTGACCACAGGGCAGAGCACGTGAGAGGGGGCTGGTCCCAGCTGAGACTCGAGATGCGTCATCAATGCAAGGCAGACATCAGACTTAGCATGAAAAAATAAAGACTGTGAATAGCAAAGCCATAACATTTACAATGGTTACATGTTAAAGTGACAACTTTCGTACGTGCTGGGTTAAGTACAATATTATTATAATGCAACTCACCTGCTCTTTTACCTCTGTAGAAGAGAGTTGCTAGAAAGCTGACCATTGAGCATGTGGCTCAGTTTTACCTCTGGTGGACAGTGCCAGTGTGGACCTTCCTGATGGCCTAATGAGAGCACAAAGGATGTGGGAATAAATTTTTTTTTGCTTTTTGGAGACAGGGTCTTGCTATGTAGTACAGGCTGGTTCTGAACTTGTGGCAATCTTCCCGCCTCAGCCTCCCGAGTGCTGGGATTACAGGTGTGCACCACCATGCCAGGCTAGGACTAACATTTAAGAAGCACACTTTCTTTTTTTTTTTGGTATTGGGGATTGAACTTGGGTCTTTGTGCTTGTGCAGAAGGCGGTGAAACCACTGAGCTAAATCCCCAGCCCTAAGAAGCACACTTTCAAAGAGGCCCCACTCCAATCTTCACAGCCCTCTGGAGAGACAGGAATTGTTACAGCTCCCAGTTCCAGCCAGGTCAGGATGAGGAAAAACAGTCACTCCATTATATTTCCTTTCCATTCACAGACATATTCCAGAACATGGAGCATTTGGGAAGAGAAGGGCAGGCTGTGGAAGTAGATGCATAAGGACATCATCCATGCAGTTTCTTTCCAAGAGGTGGGTAGTGGTGACTCATCTGACATCTGATTTAAGTGACATTTGATCAATGAATGGCTTATCATGTATCCTGGGTTATACTAGTTTATCATAGTTGTTTTACTGCTCCTATTAAGGCCTTTATAAAATAGCTAGTATTCCAGAGAAAGACTATCACTAAGGTTGGGGATTTAGCTCAGTGGTTCCACCGCCTGCCTTGCAAGTGCAAGGTCTCGAGTTTGATGCCCAGCATCAAAAAAAAAAAAAGAAAAAGAAAAAGAAAAAAAAAAAAGACTATCATGAGGGCCCAGTGCTCCTCACTGTCTTCTGAGCATAGGAGAGTGACTCTGGAGAAAAACTTTCCACCAAACCCGAAAGGTGCACATCCTCTGGTTTATCTGTTTGTTTCCAGTTTTGGCCACCAAACTAAGCCCAGTTTGGTCACCTTTTGTTCACAGGCCTTGAGCTCCATGTTCATGGTTTTCTTTGAAGAAGAAACTTGCCACAGCTTCCTGGTTTCCTTTTGCTTTGCTCTGTCTCAGGGTGACTGTAGATCTTATACAAGGAGGGTTCATCTCTCCTTAGCATTTTCCCTTTCTTCAGGATGGCATGGGGAGGTCAACAGGAAGACAGATCTCCAATGTGAAGAAAAGCACCCACTGAGGGCCTGAGACAAGTGAGATTTGCATTAGGAATGGAGCATTCCAAAAAGCAAAATATTTAGGGAGTGACTGGGACAGATCAAGAATGAGATGACTATAACCAGGACATTTGTTGCTCTTCACAATGCAGTTAGATCTTGTGTCAAGGATCAAAGCCAGGCTTCCAGGTGACAAGCACACAGATCGCATTGCTAGAGATATCACTAAACAGGAGAAAATGCTTTCAATTAAACTCGACACACCACTGATCACTTGCCATAGCCTGATTTCAGAGATGTTAAAATGTGTGTGTATAGGGAGTGTGTGTGTGAATTTCTTGTCTTGTTTTGTTTTTGGTTTTTGAGACAGAGTCTTGCTTATATAGTTCAGACTGGTCTCGAACTCACTATGTAGCCCAGGCTGGCCTTGAACTTGTGGTGATCCTCCTGCCTCAGCCTCCTGAGTGCTGGCATTACAAGTGTGTGCCACCACATGCTGCAGTGTGGGTGAATTATAATCACTGACCAAAGTCCAAAAAGCAAAAAGTAAAGAAAAACAGAATCTATCTACAGCTTTTCAGAAACAGCTGAAGAATTCTGGCAAACTTTAGAAAAGGCATTTTTATTGGTAAATGTTGTGTGAGGAACTAAACACAGGACTTTTGCATTGAGCTATATCCCCAGCCATTTTTAAAATTTTGAGACAGGGTCTTACCATGTTGCTAAACTGCCCAGGCCAGATTTCCACTTGGGATCCTCCTGCCTGTCTCAGAGTGGTGGGATTACAGGTGTGTCTCATCATGCCTGGCAACTTTTAAATTTTTTTTTCTGCTTTCTTGGTTATTTCTATTTTTTTTTTGTATATCCTTTTATTGGTACATTTTAGGTGTACAATATAATGACATTCATCACTGGAAATTTGCACCTTTACATACTCTCTTGGTTCTTATTTTCCCCCCTTCCCCTGCCCTCCCTTCAACTCCTCCATCCCTCCCTATTTACAAAGACTTTGTTTCCTTTTTTTCATTTTCTCATATTAATTCCATTTCCTTCTTTTCTTTCCCCTACCCCTCCCACTTCCCTTTGCCCTTTGCCCTTTTTCTTCCTATTTCACATTATCTATTATACCTTATTTACACTTTCAGGTTCTCACACTAGAGAAACTATTCAGTATTTACACGTGTGTCCTATTTATTTCACTTAAGAGTTATCGCCTCAATGTGCATCCACTTTGCAATAAATGTCTCTAATTTCTCATTTTTGATGTCTGAGTAGTACTCCATTTTATAAAAGAACCACATTTTCTTTATCCAGTCTCCAGTTGATGGGGATTTGGGTTGTTTCCAAGTTTTAGCTATTACAAACTGTGCTGCTATGAACGTGGGTGCACATATATCACTGTGGTATGATTCTTTTAATTCTTTGGGGAAGATCCCCAGCAGGGGAATGGTTGGGTCAAATGGGACTTCCAGTCCTAGTTCTTTGAGGTATCTCCATACTGATTTCCACAGTGGTTGCACCAGTCTACACTCCCACCAGCAGTGGAGCAGGGTTCCTCTTTCTCCACAGCCCCACCAGCATATGTTATTGGTTGATTTCATGATAGCAGCCATTCTTTTTGGAGTGAGGTGGAATCTCAGCGTTGTTTTCATTTGCATCTCTCGAATGACCAGTGATGTTGGACATTTTTTCATATTTTTATTTGCCATTTCTACTTCTTTGTGTGAGAAATGTCTGTTCATTTCAGATGCCCACTTTTGGATTGGGTCTTTAAATTTGGAGGGTGTGGTTTTTTTTAAGTTCTTTATAGATTCTTGATAGTAGACCTTTGTCTGAGGGACCGCTGGTAAAAAATTTTTCCCACACTGTGGGTTGTCTCTTTACACTGCTGGTGGTTTCTCTTGCTGTGCAGAAGCTTTTTAGTAAGAAGAGATCCCACTTGTTGATTGTTTGTGCTAGTTCACGGGCAACTGAGGTTTTGTTCATAAAGTCTTTTCCTACACCAAGGTCTTCAAGACTTCTATCTAACCTCTGTGTGTTTCTGTTTTTATATTTAGATCTTTAATCCATTTAGATTTTAGTTTAGTGCACAGTGAGAGATATAGGTCTAGTTTTAGTCTTTGGCAAGTTGAAACCCAATTTCTCCAGCACCATTTATTAAAGAAGCTATTTTTCCTCCAGTGAGGGTGTTTGGCTCCTTTGTCAAAGATGAGGTGGCTGAGTGTGTCTGGAGTTGTTTCTGCAACTTCTAATTTGTTCCACTGGTCCTCAGGTCTGTTTCTTTGACAGTACCATGCTGTTTTTAATCACAGTAGCTTTGTAGAATAGTTTCAAATTGGGGGTTGTGATACCCCCTGCCATGTCTATGTTGCCTAGAATTGCTTTTGCTATTCTGGGTCTCTTCTTGTTCCAAATGAATTTTTGGATTGTTTTCTCAAGGTCTGTGAAGTATGCTGCTGGGATTTCAATTGGGATTGCATTGAATCTATATAGCAATTTTGGAAGTATGGCCATTTTCACTATGTTGACCCTTCCTATCCAGGAGCAAGAGATGTGTTTCCATTTTCTGATATCCTCTTCAATCTCTTTTTTCAAAGTGCTACAGTTTTCAGAGAAGAGGTCTTGATTTCTTTTGTTAGGGTGATTCCTAGGTAGTTCAGTTTTTTGGATGCTACTGTGAAAGGAATTATTTGCCCTATTTCTCTCTCAGCGAGTCTGTTGTTCGTGTAGAAGAAAGATATTATTTTTGTGTGTTGATCTTGTAACTAGCTACTTGACTGAATTTGGTTATTAAGTCTAGAAGACTTTTGGTGGAATTCTTGGGGTCTTTGATATAGAGTATCATGTCATCTGCAAATAATGACAATTTGACTTCTTCATTTCCTATTTTTATTCCTTTTATTTCTTTGTCTTGTCTAATTGCCGTGGCTAATGTTTCCAGAACTATATTGAACAAGAGTGGTGATAGTGGACATCCTTGTCTTGTTCCTGATTTTAGTGTGAAGGATTTCAGTTTCTGACCATTTAGTATGATATTGGCTGTTGGTTTTTCATAGATGGCTTCTATCAGATTGAGGTAGAGACCATCTATTCCGATTTTTTGTAGGGTTTTTATCATAAATGCATGTTGGATTTTGTCAAATGCTTTTTCTGCATCTATTGAGATGATCATATGGTTTTTGTCCTTGGCTCTATTGATATAGTGTATTACATTGATTGATGTGTATGTTGAACCATCCCTGCATCCCTGGGATGAATACCACTTGGTCAGGGTGTATGATCTTCTTGATGATCTTCTGCATTCTATTTGCCAGGATCTTAGTAAGGATTTTTGCATCTATGTTCACTAATGAGATTAGCCTATAATTCTCTTTTTCGGTTGGGTCTTTCTCTGCTTTGGGGATCAAGGTGATGCTTGATTCCAGGAATGAATTCAGGAGTATTGCTTCCCTTTCAATTTCATGGAAGAGTTTAAACAGTAGTGGCAGTAGTTCCTCTCTAAATGTCTTGTAGAATTCAGCAGTGAAGCCATCAGGACCCAGGCTTTTCTTGGTTGGTAAGTTTTTAATGCGTTTTCAATTTCATTGATTGATATTGGGTTGTTTAGAATTTTTAGGTCTTCTTCATTCAACTTTGGTAATTCATACATGCCTAGGAATATGTCCATTTCTTCTGTGTTTTCCATCTTATTGGCATATAGGTTCTCGAAGTAGGTATTGATGATCCTCTGGATTTCTGCTGGGTCCATTGTAATTTCACCCTTTTCATTCCTAATTGCATGGATTTGGGCCTTTTCTTTCCTTTTTCTGATAAGATTTGCTAAGGGTTTGTCAATTTTGTTTATTCTTTTGAAGAACCAACTCTTGACTTCATTGATTTTTTGTACTGTTTTCTTAGACTCCATTGCATTGATTTCTGCCCTGATCTTTATAATTTCCTCCTTTCTATGGGCTTTGAGTTTGTCTTGTTCTTCTTTGTCTAGAACCTTGAGGTTCAGCATCAGGTTGTTTAAATGGGCTCGCTCCGTTTTCCTAATATGAGTGTTCACTGCTATGAATTTCCCTTGTAAGACTGCTTTCATTGTGTCCCATAGATTCCAATATGTTGTACATCACTCCAACCTCTTGCCTTGAGGGTCTGCATTGAGAAGTCTGCTGTGATTCTGATGGGCTTTCCTTTGTATGTGATTTGTTTCTTTTCTCTAACTGCTTGTAGAATTTTGTTCTTCTGTTTGGTTTCTGGAATCTTAACAATTATATGCCTATGTGTAGATTTTTTTTGATCAAGGCTAGTTGGAGTTCTATATGCCTCGCTTATCTGTGTCAAATTCTTTTCCCCTGCTTGGGAAATTTTCTGCCATCACTTCTGTGAACAGTCTTTTATGTCGTCTGCACTCTCTCCTGTTTCTTCATTGACTCCAATCAGTCTTATGTTATTCTTCTTTGCATCGTCTATCAGTTGCTGGACTGATTTCTCATGGTCCCTTGCAATTTTAAAGCAATTTTTTCTTTTCCTGGTCAGTAACTGCAATCTTATCTTCTATATCTGAAATTCTGTCTTCACATTGGCTCATTCTGTTGCATCGATTTTCAATGAAGTTTTTAAATCTCCTGGAAATCTGTTTGCATCTGTTTTATGGATTCAATTTGTTTCCTATGTTGGGATTCCATCATGTTCCTCAGCTCCTCTATTTTTTTTACCTGTGTCCTCTCTAGATTTATTAATCATGCCTTGCACTATGGGCACAATCTCTGCTGTTATGTGAGAAATTATTTCTGATTTCATTTTATCTAGATCTTCTTTCCTTGCTAGTTCAGGGAGTCCAGGTGGTTGAGTATCAGAGTGTTTCATCTTATTTCCCTTTGGGGTTGCTCTAGGTGATCTGGAAGTCTGTTTTTGAGGCTTATTTATGTGTCTTCTCATTTCGACGGGAGTGGGGGTGGGGGGTGGGGTGCTGTTGGTGCCTGCACAGCTCACCTCCTCTGTGCTGGGAGCCATGGCATGCCTGCCCAGAAGCCTCCTCCACGCTGGGAGCTGCGGCATGCCTACCGGGAAGCCTCCTCTGGGCTGGGAGCTGTGGCATGCCAACCCAACATTTAAATTTTGCGGGGAGGTCATTCTGTTTTGTTTTGTTTTTTTGAGACAGGGTCTCACTATGTAGTTCAGGCTGGCTTTGAATTCACTATGGAACCCATGGTGGCCTCAAACTCATGACCATTTTCCTGCCTCTGCCTCCCAAGTGCTGGGGCTATAGGTGTGCACCACACCTGGCTTTAAAATGATTTAAGTTAATCCGACTGGCCAACTTCAAGCAACATAGAGGAAACAGTGTATTTTTTTTTTTTACTTATACAATGATTCTTAGATTGATCTTTAGAAGTATGAGTAGTTCAACAATATGCTTATTCAGTAGTTATCAGGGATATGATATGAACAAGATGACTTTCAAATAGCATGTCAAGATACTGGGAGGGGCAGGGAGTTAGCTTAGTGGTTCCGCTGCCTGCCTCGCAAGGGCAAGGTCCCAAGTTCCATCTGTGGTACCAAAAAAAAAAAAAGACACTGAGAAAACAGCCCCAAAGCCAAAGTGCAAACTCAGTATGAGTTTTCCAGAAGATAATTTATAGCTGGGGCCATGACCATACAACTATCTCTTTATGGACTCTGCAGAATGAATTAGGTCTGAGTTTAAGGATACACTCTTTTGAGAACATTGGATTCATTTCAAACCTGCAGCAAAGAGAATAGCAAAAGCAATCTGCCTTTAGCATTCCCAAGAAAGAATCATTAAAAATAATAGTAAAGGGCTGGGGATGTTGCTCAGCAGCACAAGCACCTGCCTGGCAAGATTGAGGTCCCGAGTTCAATCCCTGGTACAAAAAAAAAAAGTAATTACTTATAAAGCTCTTTATTTTCCCATGACAAAGCATTTTTTTCCCAAGATACAATTTGAAGCCAGGTGTGGTGGCACACACCTGTAATCCCAGCACTTGGGAGGCTGAGGCAGGAGGATTACTGAGTTTGAGGCTGGCCTGGACTACAGCATGGTGAGTTCAAGGCCAGCCTGAACTACATAGTGAGAACCTATCTCAGGAAAAACAAACAAAACAAAATTGTGAAAAGTTTCAAAATGATGAAATTGGTAACAGTGGTACTTCGTGTCTCCTCAGGTTCCTGTGTTGAGGTCCTGCCCTCACTGTGATGGTCCTTAAAGATGGGGTCTTAGGGAAGTAAGGAACGTTAAGTGACATGCTGATCACACAGGATCCGAGTCCTTACAAGAGGAAGAGACACCAGGGACCCATGGTTTGTTTCCCACCCTCTTTCCCTCGCTCCCTCCTTGAAAGCAGAGAAAGCAGGTGAAGCCATGAGGAGCCCCTGCGCCTCGGAGAGCAGCCTCACAGGAACCAGCGTCGGCCGTGGACTTACAACCTCCATTCTGGTGTTCAGGGTGCCCAGTCCAGATTCTACGTGGCAGGTGGCACCAACTGACACAGCAACAAAATGACTCCATTCCATGGGGGAGAAAGCGCCTTTCACACAGGAGACCTTGGGAAGGGCCCTTGCTCCAGCTGTTCTCTCCATTTATAGGTAAGATCACCTGGGAGCAGCTGAACAGAGATCTGACTGAGGGTATTGACTTTCAAAGCCCGAGTCCTCAGCTGTCAGTGCCGAGGTGAATCACTCATGCCTGAGGGCTTGACAATATTATGCCTCATTTAATGTTCAAGGCAGTTCTGTTTCTTACTCGGCCAAGGGAGCTACGATGGGGCATCACCATGAATATCCCTTTATCAGGATGTTTCCAGTGAATAGACCAAATTTGACACCATAAGGCTATTGTTTCTTTCATTTAACAAGAATCCAGAGATTACCGATTCCAAGGTGGCTTCAGAAAATCACTAATACTATTGAGAAACCAACCCTCTCCATCCTTCCATCCCATCGCTTGATTCATATTGGCGTGCTCCCTAACTTAGTATCCTCATGGTGATAGAATGGCTGCTGCAGCTCCAGCACATCCTCCTGCAACAATGTCCAAAGCAGGAGGTGGGCTGTCCATCTTTGAGTATCCATCTTTATAGGAGAGAAAAAGTTGTCTGAAAGTTTTCTAGTAGCTTTCCTCTTTTGTCTTTGTGGCCAGAACTGGATTACATGCTTGCTTCTACAATAATTGCTGGCAAAAGTGTTCTACGATGGGTGGGATGGTGGTAGGAGCTTCTTTTCTCAAGTACCCACTTCCAGGTACCTGAACAAAACCTGAAATTTGATATCCAAAGGAAAGGAGAAATGGTAGCTGGGAGGAGAGTAAGATTATCAGTCATAGTCTTGTTTCAGGAATCCTCTCCCTTTTTTGTCTTTCTTTTGAGACAGGGTAGTTCAGGCTAGCTTTGGGCTCACTATATGGCCCAGGCTGGCCTTGAACTTTTGGCAATCCTCCTGCCTCAGCCTCCCAAATGCTGAGATTATAGGTATGTGTCACCCCATCCAGCTCAGGAATAATTCACTTGGGAAGCTGGGTAGTTTTCATTCATGACCAAATCCCTGAAGCTCCTACTGCACTGCTCTGTGTTTCTCACATTTTCAGCCTTAAAATTACCTTGTAGCTGCCAGTGAGATAAGCTGAGATGCTAAACTGTAAGGTGATTCTTCCATCACCAAAATACTGCTGGTGTGAAAACATCCAATTACAGATGAATTAGCAAGGCTAGCAGGCTCTGTTTTAACTAATACTCAATGGGAGTTACTAAAGACTAAGACAGATCGGTTTGGAGAGCCTTAAGCTTGAGAAAGAAAAGGGCATGAAATCAATTTGTATGTAAATTGTTCCCAAGCAGAACCTCCCAGAAGGTGAGAGCTGTCCCCAACTCAGTCTCTCCTGGGATGAAAATTCTTCCTGAGACCATTTGAACTGCTTAAAAGTAGCTAAAAATGGATGTCAGGAGTTTAGTATCTAGGTGTGAAAACAAAAATGCCATCTTGTCTTCCTGGTACAGAGGGAATGGAGAGAATGTGCTAAGTGTGCTCTGCTCTCACTACCTTGCTGTCATGAGTAGACCAGTTGTCCCACATACCACACTCTCCAACACTGGAGAAATAAAAGTTCTGAATTGAGAACTGAATTGGTGTTACCATCTAGTTTACAGCTTTGCATTTTGTGAAATCTTCCTTTTGGGATTTTTTTTTTACTTAATTGAAACAAAGAGTTTATGATTATTAGACAGGTGATCATGACAGCAATAGCTAATGTTTCCAGCATACCTGCTGTAAGCCAGGCACTGCAGAAGTACTTTATTGGGCGAAACAAAGACCACAAATTGGGTTGCTGGGAACACAATACCTTGGGTTAGATCCCTTTGTTGGGTCCATTTTACACACACACAGAATGTGAACTTTAGCGGGGCTTAAGTAACAATATTGGGAGGGAGAAGATCTATGCCTTCATTGTGGTTCTATCACAGGCTGTATAACTGGAGGGAGTTGAGTTTTGATCTCCAAAATATATGTCTAAGTCCTAGTCCCTGATATCTGTGAGTGTGACCTTGTTTGGAAGAATAGGCTTAGCACATGCAATTGAATTAAGGATTTTGAGAAGAGATCGGCCTGGATTATCTGGGTAGGCCCTGAATCCAATGATGAAAGTCCTCATAAGAAGAGGAAAAGATATAGCCGTGTAAACACAGAAGCAGAGGCTGGAGTGACGCAGCCCCATGCCAAGGATGCCTGGGCCCAGCAGCAGCTAGAAGAGACAGGAAGGGTTTTCCCTAGCGTGGCCTGCTGACACCTCGATTTCAGATTTTGTTCAGTGTTGTGTGGAGCTATCCAGTTACCCTGGGAAATGAATGCAGTAGTGATGGTAAATCCCTGTAGGCTGAGGTCCTTAAATGTGAGACCGAGGACAGGGCGACTCTCAGGAAGGGGCACGGGGGCTACATTTGGTGATGCCCGGAGAGAGTTTTGGTTTCCACAAACTGGAAGAGAAGGGGGTGGAGGCGCTACAGGCACCTCAGGAACAGAGATCCAGGACCCTGCTAAGCCTCCAACAGCACAGAGGACGGCTCCACTGCAGGACCACCCTACCCAACACGCAAGCCAGCCGGCTTGAGAGCCCTAGTGCACACTGAGCAGAAGGCTCTTCATAGGCACAGTCTCACTGACGCTTCCCGGCTGCCCTCCCAGGCAGGGGTCAGTAAGACTTTCCTATTTGGCAGATGAGTAAACCAAGGCTGTGAGAAGTGATTTCCCCAAAGCCTGGGAGCTAGGAATGGTACAGCAGGGGTTTGAATTTTTGCTTTCTTTCTTTTTTTAAATAAAGATACATTTATTCAGTTAAAAGAATTGCTAAAATTGCTTTAAACAGGGTTTTGGGGGAGGATAAGAGGAAAAGAACTGAGGATGTAGTTAGTGGTAAGTGCTTGCCTAGCAGGTGTGAGGCCTGAGGCTCAATCTCCAGTACCACCAAAAAGAAAAAAAAAGCGTGTGTGTGTGTGTGTGTGTGTGTGTGCGTGTGTGTGCGTGTGTTATAACAGTCATTGTTAAGTGAAATGATGGTATTGGTAGAAGTGACTTTTTTTTCAGTACTGGGGATGGAACCCAGGGCCATGAGCATGTTAGGCAAGTGCTGTACCACTGAGTGACAGCCCCAGCGTAGGTGTGACTCTTGACTTAATGCCTTCTTGGTTTGCCCAACAAAAAGTTGGGAATCCCACAATTTGCAGTACAGTTCCATGGGAAATTCTACTGATCCAAGACATCCAGAGTTGAGAACCATTAGGAGAGGCCTGTGAAGTTTCCTCTATTTCCAACACTGAGGGTGTGTCTCTGAGGTAGAGGGGCCACCATCAGCCCTCGAGACACTAAGAACTGTTCCTCTAAGTGCTGGACAGACAAGGATTAGGGAGCTGGACAGGGTCATGTCTATTCTGACTACTATATTGAGATTGAAGCAAATATGTAATAAGGAAGAAATAAAGATGGTTTGGATAATACCAGATACAAAGAATTAAGCACCACTCAAATTCTGATAATTTTTAAACCTACATTTAGTTCATGCATTCATTCATTTGCTCATTCATTCATTTATGTAAAAACTGTTTTTGGAGCCCACATTTGTGGCTGACATTGGGTCAGGGGTGGTACAGTCATCCTGTTGCTATGGATTGGTCACTTACATGTAGGAAGCTACAATGATAATAGTTAAAATCTACTGACTGGGCCAGGGCTTCTAATCACTTTCCATGTATTTACTCATTTATTATCTTAACCTATTAGGTAGGTATTGTGGTTATCTTTCACTTCCTTTTTCTTTTTCCAGCTTTACTGAAGTTGAATTGACAATAGCATCCATTTTACAAACAAGAAATTAAGGTACAAGGCTTCATGCACTGCCTGAGGTTGTGGGAGAGGCAGGATTTGAGCCCAAGCAATCAAATTCCAGAGCTCATGCTTCCTAAACTGCCTCTCTGTATGGAGGCGTTAACAGGTGATACTACTTGGATACATTTTTCACCTCTCAGAATTGCCAGAACATGCTTACTGACATCAGAGTCCTCTAGCAGCATGATGGAAAGGTGTTTTGTTTTGTTTTTGCAGAGCTGGGAATTGAACCCAGGGCCTCATGCATGCTAGGCAAACACTCTACCACTGAGGTACACTGTATCCTGAAAGGTCCTATTTTCATGGTTCCCATTTTATAGGCGAGAAGACTGAGGTTTAGAGATATCACATATCTGTGCCCAAGCTCACAGCTCTGAGGACGTGTGAGCTTTGCCACTAGTGAATTGGACTCAAATTCTGCCATTGTCATTCCGTGTCTGTAAGACCTTAGGCAAGTTAGTGACCTTGGGCAAGTCATTTAAACTTTTTGAGGCTTGGCTTGCTTAACTACAGAATGATCCAGAAACCTACTGCATGGGTTTGTAAAGAAGACTGGAGCAATGCAAGTTTATTAGAACAAACTACAGGCCATGGGCAAAAACCCAAGTAAATCCCACCATCTGCTGCTGTGGCTGAGAGCTATGAATGGTTTTCACATTTTCCAAAGGTTGGGAAAAAAATGGAAGAAGAGTATTTTTTAACACATGAAAATGATGTGAAATTCAAATGTCAGATGGCATAAAGTCTTACAGGCTCTGGGGCATGCCCTGTTCTACACATCACCATGGTTGAGTGGCAGCCACAGCTCCTATGGCTGACAAACCTGAAATATTGACTTTCTGGACCTTTGCAAAGTTTGTTGACCCCTGGATTAGATGATAAATTCAAAGTCCATTCCAGGTACTCAATAACTATCACTATAATTAGGAACTAAAAGAACAATACATTTGAAATGTTCTATAGCTCTGGTGCCAGTATTTAAAATTACAGTGAAATTTGGAAGTATTGGTTATTATTTGGAGGGAAAACAAAGAGCTTTTAGTTACTGAGTGATTCAAAAGTCCAAAGATTAAAAAAAAAAGTCCAAAGATAAAAAAAAAAAGTGCAAAGATACAGGAAATCAACACTTATTAAATAGAAATCTAGTAGGAACAAATAGCTTATATAGCTTATATCCCTCAAGTGTATTATCTCTATTTCCCCCCATTTGTCAGCTCTTATCACCTGCAAATATGTACATTTTAACCCTTGTTATAAATAAGCATTTTTATAGTCCCCCCCCACCGCCCTGTACTGGGGATTAAATGCAGGGCCTTGTGCATACCAGGCAAAAGCTATCATTGAGCTACATCTCCAATCCAGTCTTGACATTTTTTAAGACTGTAGACATTTAAACACTTTCATATGATTTACTCCCAAGTTATAGGAAGTCTCAATGTCCAAAAGGGGACAAGAAGGAAATGATTTTAGGTACATTTAACATCCTGTAAAATCACATCCTGGCTGGGGATTTAGCTCACTGGTGCCACCGCCTGCCTTCCAAGCACAAGGACCCAAGTTCGATCCCCAGTACCAAAAAAAGCAAAAAAACCCCCCGAAAAACCAAAAAAACCAAAATCACATTCAGCTCCTACAAATGAGAATTATGAGAAATGTATAGCAAAGTGGAAGAGGAACTGAAATATATAGTTGATAAAACAGGATCTAGATTTTATAGACATCTTTAATATAGATTCACTATTACAATGAATTCCACAAAAACGTTAATACAGATTATTTCTGCATCAAGGGGTACTTTTAAATTTTCTCTATTGTATGTTTCTATATTTTTCAGTTTTTAGTATATGTGCTGCTGAAGCGAGCACAATTTTTCAGTTTTTAAATACTGACATAAGATACTTTTATGTCAGGAAAAAATATGAAAAGAAAATGTCAGAAATAATTGTTGAATTTTATGATTTCATCTGATAAAAATGTACACTTAAGAAAAAAATAAAAGAACTGGCAGGGGGGTATTCCAGTGGTACAGTGCTTGCCTAATATATGTGAGGGCCTGGATTAGATTTTCCAGAAGCAGAAGGAATAAAAAAAGAAAAGAAGGGCCGGGGACTTAGCTCAGTGGTTCTGCCGCTTGCCTCTCAAGCACAAGGACCTGAGTTTGATCCCTGGTACCAAAAAAAAAAAAAAAGAAAGAAAAGAAAAAAAAATATAAATGAAAACACAAAACCAAACTGGTTCAGACACTAAAATCAGATAGGCCAAGTTGTTAGTTCTCTATTATAATTTTTTTAAAATGCAAAACTCTGGACCAGAATGGTGATGGATGCCTATAATCCTAGCACTCTGGGAGAGATAGTATAATTTGGCAATTTTAGCAAGACCCTGTCTCAAAATACAGAATTTTTTTTTTTGGTACCGGGGATTGAACTCGGGTCCCTGCAGTTGCAAGGCAGGTAGTGGAACCACGGAGCTAAATCCCCGGCCCTCAAAATATATAACATTTTAAAAAGAGCTGAGGTGTAGTTCAGCGGGAAGGCTCTAAGTTCAATCCCCAGTACCTCCCTTAAAATTTTATTCTTACTTGTCCCTCATCTTGAGGTGTTTATTATTTTTAAATGAAAAACCTTTATATTTTTCTCATAGAAAATTTTACATTTTTCTAGGACAATACTGTATAGCAAATAGAAATTTTTAGTCATGCCTACAGTTCACAACCTCCATGTTATCTTGGTAATGCTTTTTTTTTCTTCCCAAATTACAAGCAATTTGCTGATTGGATATTTTTTTAAAAACCTAACTCTGGGCTACTAGTTTGACAAGTATTGGCGGACACTGGATGGAAGAGGAATGTTTTCCTAGTGGCCAGATGCTATTCTTCTGAGCTGAATCAAACCTGTTTTTCCAGCTTAACAGTAATCTTTTAATTATGCTAATATGAGTGAGACAAATATTGTCAGGAGACGAAAGTCTAACTAATTAAGCCTCCCAAAATAATGAGTTTTTTTCCCATTCAGCAAGCATGTCATCAGCCATGTGATATTAGAGTTAAAACTTGCTAAGATTATTGGACATGATAAAGGACTTTAAATCCAGATGAATTA
The DNA here is from genome assembly GCF_053883595.1 of Heterocephalus glaber. Classification (NCBI taxonomy): domain Eukaryota; kingdom Metazoa; phylum Chordata; class Mammalia; order Rodentia; family Bathyergidae; genus Heterocephalus; species Heterocephalus glaber. Next base: position 17,259,132 of record NW_028258410.1, on the reverse strand, counting down.
AAATAATTTATTCTTTTATAATTGTTAAAAGGCATCCCACGCTCACATACTCTACTCTAGCACCTTGATGCATTTTCATCAGTGTTCACAGATAATCCTGATTTTCTGATGACTCTTTTAAGTCATGGATTAGTGTTTAAATACATGCTTACACAGAAACACACATTAAAATGTTAACAGTTGTAATTACTGACTGGGTGGTAGAATCTCTTGTGTTTTTTTCCATTTTGCTTTTCTGTATTTTTCTAATTTTCTATGAACATATACTATGTTTATAATAGACTAAATGACATTAAAATAAAATAAACAGAATTCACCTATCATTTAAATCACTCAGCCACTCCATTGGGTAGTATTGGGATTACTCCTCTCACTTTCTCCTGTTTAGAAGAAAAGGTCTGAAAGCCAGGTAGCAAAACCAACCCAGTCCATCCCAAGAATTATAGGGAGTGGTTGATAAAATGAGCTCATAAACATGAAAACATTTTGCAAAGTACAAATTTGTTTTGTTTTGTTTTGTACCTGGGATCAAACTCAGGTCCTTCTGCTTTTGAGACAGGCACAGTGTCACTGAGCTAAATCTCCAGCCCCAAAGTATGACATTTTAACATAAAGAAGGTGTTAAGAACATTATAGGTAACTTTTCTTTTCTTTTCCTTTTTTTGTTGAGACAGGGTCTCATTATGTAGTTCAGGCTGGCCCTGAACTCACTATGTAGCCCAGGCTGGCCTCAAACTCATGATGATCTTCCTGCCTCAGCCTCCCAAGTGCTGGGATTACAGCTGTGGGGCACCACACCCAGCCAGTTTTTCTTTTTCTGAGCGAATACCCAGAAGCGTGGCAAACCCCAGTTTTGCCAACAGCTGGACATGTGCTCATTGACAGGTTTTCCACCGTCTGGGCATCACATATTGAGAAAGCAACTATAATGCATAATAGTGGGCTGATAACAATTTTTTAATGGGCTTTAAAATTTAAAATTCATAAACTTTTCATGTGGGGTGGAATATTATTCTTCTTTAGACTTTTAAAAAATCATTTAAAAATATAAACACCAGTCTCACCTCCTGGGTGGCAGGATCTACACAATAGTTAAACTTGTATAAGGACAAGTAACATGACAACATTTTTTCAACTCTGGGGATTAAACCCAGGGCCTTACACATGCTAGGCAAGTGCTCTACCACTCCAAGCTACATCTCCAAGTCCTTTTCTTACTTTTTATTTTGAGACAGGATCTTGTTATGTTGCCCAGGCTGGCCTCAAACTTGCAAGCCCCTGGCTCAGCCTCATGAGTAGTTAGGATTACAGGCATGGGTCACTAGGTCCTCCCATAAATTTATTTTTAAAAGGAAATTTGAGAGCTTGGTATATAGCTCAGTGGTAGAGCAGTTGCTTGATATTTGCATGTGTAAGGCCCTAGTTTCCATCCCTAACACCATTAAGAAAAGGGGGGGACCTCTATATTATTATCATCAATAGAGAGCTCAATATTAGTTATTGTAAATAAGGTAATGCTACAAATAAAAAATTTAAAACATTATATTCTAGTAGGTACTCTAACCTGCTAAGGGTTCCATACCTGAAGTCAGCTGTCTCTTTGTTAAACAAGGGAGATTAGCAAGTGTGGAAAGGTGTTAAGGATCTCTTAGCACCAAGTAAAACCTCTTTAACATTCTCTGGAAGATTGAAGGCAACCTCTGGGGCATGATTGACGCCTACTCAACACTACCTAAGATATGTAGTTTGTTAACTAAGGTAACTTCTAGACCACACTTGGAGCCCATTTCTCACTTTGGGAAAACTGGCATTTTCCATGGCCAAAAGCATTAAAATGATCCTTTCATCCAAGATTTTCTTCACTTTTTCCCAGGAGTGGGGACTGAACTCAGGCCTTCTGCACTGAAGTACACCCTACCATCTCTTCTAAAAATGTTTCATTTTGAGACAGGGTAACCCTAATTTGCCCAGGATGGGCTTGACCATTCATCCTTCTGCATCAACTTCCCAGCGTGCTGAGATGACAGGTGACTTCAGTTTGTATGCATCAGATGAAGAGCAATTTCATTGTTTTTGAACCAAAGTTTGGTTACCAATAATTTACCTAAAATTAAAATATGGTCTGTGAATAAATATGAGGGTATAAAAGCTCACCAGATGTATCCAAGAGAACAAAAATAAGGTTATGGACAAATGGGAATTCCTAATTAGCTGTTTGTTTTGTTTAAGGGAACTATCATATCTATCATTTGGCTTAGAAAGTTTATTTGCTACCTACTTTCTCTGAGTTTTTGAGTTCCTTTCATATCCATTTTCCTGCTTTAGTGCCTTTAAGACTGAATATACTGTCCATGAGAATTCTCCTCTGTCCGCATTTTAGGGGCAAAGAACGTGGTTCCCTCCCCACCCCAGGAGAATGAGATTAAATAGCTATTTAAATTTGGTATGCAGTTTAACCAACATTTTCCACTCTCTTTTCTGCTATTGTTTAAAAGCAAAGTTTTGTCTTGTTCCCTAACATTATAATTACTACTTAGAAGTCTAGGTTGTAATTTTGCTGCTATGTCAATTATATCACTTCAGTAATAAAACCAAACAAATCGTATTTATTTCCTTCCTCTGCCTTGGAAACTGATTCCTTCTGAAAAGTAGGGCAGAAACTAATGAAAGCAAGACCCAGCTCCTGTCTCCATCTCACAGATCTGATTTGAAACCCGTCCCTGGAGGAAAGGACAGATAAAAGGGTGAAACGCCAGCTGTCATTCTTGGCTGTTTCTGACAACCTAGCGACCAATCTGTCAAGCGAAAAAATACTTCCTTGTTTAAAGTCATAATAACATATTATGTGTAATAATAACAGCGAGTTCACGTGACTCAGATTCCAGAAATAATAGAAATTGGAGGCTGGGTAGCATTCAGCAGTGAGAGAGGACTGTTGTATAGTGGGTCTGGGAAAGTCTTTCTAACTGCGTGCTGGAGATTAATTTCATTTTTATTCCTGGCTAAGAAAAGTTGTATTACAGATATTCAGTTAAGAGGAACACAGAGGTCCCCCTAAATGGTGCTTTAAACAAGATAAAAGTTTATTTTCTTTTGATTAAAAGCTATGTAGGTGGTCCAAGGCTGCTAGGACCCCAGATTCTCCCCTGGATCCGCTTTGCAGACCTCACTAACCGTGTGGCTCAGGATGGCAGCAGCCAAGCCCCAGGCACCAAGATGGGCAGAGAGGAACAGTTTGAACTACCACAACAAAATGCCTTTCTGGATTCAGCGGAGCTCCGTGTGGGTTTAAAAAAAACCCATTCATTCATTCATTTGTTCAGATAATCATTCCATTGCTGAATCCAACAAGTATTTATTGAACACCTACTATGTGCCAGGCACTGTTCTGTGGGCTGAGTGACAGTGGTAATAAAACCATCCCTGGTCTCCACAGAGCTCACTTCCTAGCTGGGAGGGAGAAACCTGCATAATAGACAAGAGCAATTGAACTACAGCTGTTAACTGAGTTGGGTACTTTCAAAACTCATATGTTGAAATCCTAACTACTGGTGTGTGTTATGCTGTGTTTTTGTTTTGATTTGTAGTGCTGGGGATCTAACCAGACTAGCATGCATGGTCAGCCCCTACTCTACCCCTGAGCTCTGTACATCCCCAGCTCCTCACTGGTGCTTTGTCTGCCTGAGTCACAGAGCCAGCGCAGGCCCAACTAACTATCCGTGTGCCACCCTAAGAGACACGACCTCTGACGGTGCTCAAGTAAAGCCCAGTGGAAGGCAGAAGAAGCTCTGCTCTGGACAGCAGAGTGAGCAGCACTTGTCCTTCCTGGTCTTTGAGTCTTGGTGCCGAAATGATTTCTGATCTGACATCTCAGAGTGGATCTGTCCTTGAGGGCCAGGACGGGTCCACTGGGGTTAAACATGCAACACATGACTTGGGGGTACGCATCCAGACCACGGTGCCCCCTTCCTCTGCTGACAATAACTCGCAGGCTGCCGCCCTTGTGATGAACATTTTCACAAGCAAATGGGGTGTTTTATTTTTTTTAAATGCTATTGATTTTAGCATTTATAAATTTTACACTTTTTTAGTATTTATAAATTTTAAAAATTTAGCATATCTAAAACTGAGCTACCGTTTTTTTATTAGGCCCCTTCCCTTTTTTGAGACAGTCTTGCTGTGCAGTTCAGGCTGACCTTGAACTCACTATGTAGCTGAGGTTGGCCACAAACTTGCAGTGATCCTCCTGCCTCAGCCTCCACACCTGGCAGGGCCCTTTTTTTTTTTTTTTGGTATGGGGAATCGAACTCGGGTCCTTGTGTTTGCAAGGCAGGCAGCAGAACCACTGAGCTAAATTCCCAGCCCAGGGCCCTATTTTTTTAACGCGTCACTGATGAGATATTTGAATGTTAGGCCCCGATTCCCATTTTCCCATGAGCCCTGTGGTTTACTGTGCAGTTTTGTATAGCTCAGTGAATTTTAGGAATGAGAATGTGTAGCCTTACAGAACTGACTGTATTGCAAAATGAACTACACACACTGTAGAAAATATAGAAAAAGGTTAATAAAAGGGGAAAAAAGAAAAAGGAAAGAGAAAAATCACATTTTGACCCTCAGCAGAAATTATGTTCCCCAATTTGTTTTCTCTGCATTTACACAATCACACACACAACTATAAATACAACCATGCACACAAATCACACTGGAAACCAAACACAATCATATACAACCATAACCTTACAACCAAACACCATTTTTCTAGCTCTCTCCCACCCCAAACGCAACAGCCTGTGTTTCCTGTGCTTGTTCTTTACCTACAACTTTACATTTAGAGGCTGTGCCGTATTTCATTGTATGGACGGCCCATAATTGTTGTTTAAAAACATAAATGAACTTGGAGGCTGAGGCAGGAGGATTGCTGCAAGTTAGAGGCCAGCCTGGGCTACATAGTGAGTTCAAGGTCAGCCTGAACTACATAGCAGCAAGGCCCTGTCTCAAAAACAAACAAACAAACAACATAAAAGATATAAAGCTTTATTCTGACTGCAAAAATACCTTAGATGTAAGTAATTCCAAACATTAAAGAAGTCTATTACATAGGACGGAGAAGACTGCCAAACCTCACTCACGCATCCATCTGCCCATCCATCTGGCGGGTGCTCATCCAGAGCTCTTTACTCACCGGGCTCTGAGCTCACCTGAGGCCCCAACAGAGGGAGGGACAAGCAGGCAAATGACCACAGGCCTTGGGGCTGCTCTCCAGAGGCAGAGGAGGAGGCAGGCGGAGGCGACAGGACAGTGCGAGGAGAAGGAGCAGCGTAGTCAGATGCCCTGCAGTGCAGTGTGAGACCCTTTGGGAAAGCGCATGTGCTCCACAGGTGTGCAGTCTGGTGTCTACAGCGAGAGGCTCCCATGGGAGACCAGGACGGGCCTGTGTTCAGTGTCCCCTGCCCAGCTGTCACTACCCACACAGAGCCGCTGGCAGAAGCATGATGCCATTCTTCCTGTGTGATTTTTCCCCACGCCTATGTCCCCCTTCCTTCCCCTTGGGTCAGTAATGGAGCCACATGTATCGGTCTGCCTGCCAAGTGCCTCTTGTTACCTAAACATCTACCCAAGGCCGCTTTTCAAGGTCGAGTGCCACAGTAGGTAAGGCGCCAGCCTGTGACTCAAACATGCCTGGTTCACCTCTCAACTCTGACTAGCCGTGTAGTCCTGGACGAGGCCCCTAATGCTGTCTTAGTGGCTTCATCTGCAAAATGGGAAGGACAGAAGAGTACCTACCCCTTTCAGAGGGTGAAGAGGATTTTGAAAAGATGATGGATGGAAAACTCTTTGCACTCAGCAAATGTTAGGTAGGATTTCAGTGGCTGCATGGTATTCATCATTTGTTTAAACTGCGGTTTCTCCATCTCTGCATGTTGACATTTTGAGCCTGAATTCTTTGTGGTGGGGGTTGTTCTGAGTATGGTAGGATGTTTAACAGTGTCCACGATGTCAGTCATATCACCTTGTTTATGACAAAGGAAAATATCGCCAGACATTGCCAAGCATCCCAGAGTGGGGACAGAGGCAAACACTGCTCCTGGCTGAGGGTTACTGCTTAATGTACATATTAAAATAATATAGGCTTATATATACATATATAAACCCACACATGTAATATAGTTATGTAATGTTATCTTCATAACATAAAATACCATATGAGATATGAATATTATATATTAGTGGAGAATATATACCTAAGTATGATACACTATATAATAACATCCATACAGATGAAACCTAAAACAGATATAAATATTTATATAAGATATATAAACACATATAAAACATCTATCTATCTATCTGGAAAGCACTGATGAGGACAGTCCAAAAGTTTAAGAAAACAAAAAGCCATGTATATGGAAAGGAAAAACTTAAGTAAACAAAAGGCAATCCGAAATCCCAGCAGAAGTGACATGGTCTCTAATTTCCTCCAGAGTGAAATGTGGACCAGATGGGGGTAGGGGGTGAGACGGCTCCAGAGAGGAATGCTGCTTGCTCTGGGGAAATTAAGCGTGCACGTGTGCTTGCGTGCATGTGCGTGTGCCAGGCGGACAGAGACGCAGAGCAGTGAAGCTGTGGAGGAGGAAAGGTGGCCAAACTGACCTCGTGGTCCCTGCGTTCTGCTGCAGACACACACGGGCGTGTTTGAGACGCCGAGGCAGGACACTGTTCTGGCAGCTGCAGGGCCCACTTTCAGTTAAAGTCAACTCCACTTTTCACTTAAAGGCTGCAGGAAGCTTTGAACACGGGCGTCTCCCCGAGCTGCACTCTTTCCTTCTCACGGTCCCTTTCTGCGCTCTGTGGCAGGAAAGGGCCTGGCTGCTGGGCAGGGACGGGGAGGGGTTCATAAATGTGGCTCAGAGAGCAGGGGCTGCAGGAGGACAGTGGTGACAACAACTTTTGGCCCCCCAGTGTCTTCCCCGTGCTGTCCTGTCCTGAGCGTATGTCATCGACTGACTCGTCTTGTCCTCAGAGAAAGCCCAGCTGATGAAACAATTTTGCCTATTTTATAGATGAGGGGACTGAGGCCCAGAAGGAAAGTGACAGGTTTTGCAGCTTTCAAGGGACACGGCTGGGGTTTGAACCTAGAGTCTCCAGAGCCCAAGCTTCCACTAGACCATGAATCTGACAGCTGGCAAGGTGCGTGTGGGCACTGTGACTCCCAGGGGATGCTCAACAGGGCTGAAACACATTTCTGGTCCTAACAGGCTGCGGTACTGCTCTCCAACAGGTAGAAGCCAGTGACGCACTGGGATGCCCTTTCCCACCTATCTGTCAGCTCCTGGTCCAAAGCGTGCCTTTGAGGAGCCAGGTACAGATTGTAACACAAGGCAAGACCACCTGTGTTCTAGAATGCTTACTAGTTTGTTTCCTAAACATAACAATGGATGCTCAGGTCAGAAATAGAGGATTTCAAAGATTTCCTTCTTGGTTCCACTCCCTGGGGGAAACACTTTGGTTTCTTTTTTCTTTTTTTTGGTACTGGGGATCGAACTCCGGTCCTTGAGCTTGCAAAGCAGGCGGCAGAACCACTGAGCTGAATCCCCGGCCCTGCCTCATCTTTTTCTACTGACAGGCCTTCCCTGGCCTGTCTCTCCATCTACTCATCTCTCCAGCTCTCTTTTTTCCTCTGTCAAAAATATAAGCCACATGTAACTTTGCATATGTTTTCCCTTGGTGCCAAACTCCAATAAAACTGAAATTGTGGCGCCTGCTGTTTTGCTCCTCCAGGTATCTGTGGACCTGCAGCCCTGTGAGTCTCCCTAGAAGAGCGCTTTTTAACTGGCCCAGTAAAGCTGGTCCCCCGTACCTGCCAGCCAGTCCTCCCTCACCCCGCCTGACTCTTGCAGCCTTCCCATCTCCCACATTTGGGTGCACACTCACTTCTCCACTTGTTCATTGGTTCACCCCTTCCTAGAATGTGGGCTCCATGAGGACAGAAATAATGTTTCCCTCCCTCTCCCCTTCCTCTTCTTCCCCTTCCTCCCTCCCTCCTCCCACACTCCTCTGCTCTAAGTGTTTTGTTCACATCTTCTCATTTTGTCCCTGTAACAACTCTCTGGGGTGAGTACTATTACTATTATTTTACAGATAAGAAATGGAAGCATGAGATGTTAGGTTCAGCAATCGGTTTCCCCAAAAGTGAGACAATTCAGACTGAACCAGACAGTCCAATTCAGATTCCACACCCTTAATCCCTCTACTACCCCACCTCTCTATGGGGTCAGAACAATGATTTACTGAGGCCCAAGGAGGCTAAGAAACTTTTTTCTTTCCTTTTTCAATTTTTGAGATAGAGTCTCACTGTGTAGTTCAGATTGGCCTTGAACTCATCATGTAGCCCAGAGTGACCTCAAACTCACCTTGTTACTCCTGCCTCAGCCTCCTGGGTGCTGGGATTATGGATTTGCACGACCATGCCCACAGGGCTAAGAAACTTGATCACAAGTATCCTCCATCTTTTTAATTGTTGCAAGCATGAAGGGTGAGACAAAGTATTTTGCAGTTTTAATCCCTTAGGCTTTTTTTCTCTTCTCTGTTTTGAATTTGAAAACAGAGAATTTTCTTACTTGGGTACAGAGAATTTCTCAACTGAGAAAATATATATCCTGCTTAAATATAGTTGTAATAGGAGTTCTTTTGCCATTTATATCAAAATGATTAAAATAAATTCAAACTTTTTACTCCAAAAATATGTTTTAAAGTTATTTAGCAATTTCCAAATTTTTTTTTTGCTCAATAAACCACTGACTATATAAACGCCTGAGTGCAACATGATATTCCGCTTTGGATGCTTGAGGAGGAAGTTGGTGGGAAAATCTATGAAGCCAAGTGGTTAGCAGTATTATGCCAGCATTAATTTACGGTGGGCATGTAAAAAGTTACCACTGGGGAAATCCAAGTGACAGTTACTTTGTATTAACTTTGTAACTTTTCTACAAATCTACCAATTATTCCAAATTAAAAGTTTATTTTAAAAGAGTGTTTAATGTTAGTTTTGAGGTCTATAAACATACTCCCAGTGTGGCAAGGCAAACATGGGAAACACCTGGTCACAGCTACATTATGGTAAAAGAAAAAAAAAATCTCTTATCCTTCTGCTGGACAAAAGGGTATATTTAGCCTCCAATTTTTTTGGTGGTGACCTCTGCATTCTGAAACGAATTAGAGGTTTATGGGTATGAATGTAAAGAGCAGGATATCAGGAAGTCAATGGGGAACAACTTTCCTGTTCTACTCCGCTTGTTTACGCGCAGTAGCATCATCAAAAGCAGGTTTTGTTAGATTTTGTTGGCACAACACAACTCTGATGCCAGTGATCCGACTCTGGGGTCCAAAGACAGAGCGCTTTGCCCATGACCAAATGGCTGGAAATGCCCCGTTGAAATTTCAGTCATATGGGTTCACTCAATTATTATTATTAGATGGATTATTGTTACATCTGCATTATTAATGTTTATCTCAATTATCAGTTTACCCAAGTTGTTATTTTAGCTGAATATTTTAATTTGCTCTTCCCCTCTGACTAATGTGATCTAAAATGAGTTATATATCTTTGGTTTTATGGACAATAAAAAGTTTCTTAGGACTCAAATACAATCTGAAAGAAATTATGGGTGGTAAATTCTGAAACATCTGTACCTTTCTTCCTTGTAAACACTGGAAATGTGAATATCTGTCCTTTATTTGTTTTCTAGCACAAGTAGCATTTTCAATGCTGACAATAAAAAGTCCATTTTTCCGAGAATCCTTGCCCGCTCCTGACCTCAGCGCCTACCTAACACAGTGTCTGGCACATAACTGACACTCATTTGTGGGACAGATGAATGAGGGGAGAATTTTATGTCAGGTTCTTGCAGTTAAGATCTTTAGCAAGCATAAAGAACTACTCTCTGAAGGAATGTTAAGTAGCATATTTGTGATGTGATTAAAGGAGAATATTTGCTGCCTTTAATATTCATTTTTTAAGGAACAGACTTTAAAAAATTTTTTTTCAGACTTTTTTTTTTTAAGGAACAGACTTTTAAGCAACTTCAAAGTTAATAATTAAGAGTAAGATAGATGATTTTCATTTACATAAATCTGATAATGCTTGGCTTCTGGGGAGATATCTAAATGCTTACATTTTATTTTCACTCAGGAAGCAAACAGAGGTTTTGGTTGGGCTTCTATTTGGATGACATTTTAAAACGGGAGTGTATGTTTCAGGGAGTAATTAGCAACTGTTTAATATAAGGACCCTGCAGGCTGGAAGGGCTGTAGGTCAGAATTGTTAAAAGGCCAAGCAATGAAAAATAGTAAAACATTAGCAGATAGCATAAATAGTCAAATTTGACCTCCAAAGGTCAAGAGAGAACTAAATAATTTGGTCACCGCACTGACTGATTTAAGTCCATGCAATCCCAATTTCCTTTCTGCTGGTGCGCCTTTGGTATTACACGGTCCAGTACTCACCGGGAGTCAGCAGGGAGAAAACAGTGTAGGGTCCACTCAGCGATATGACTTTCCTAACTGTGGGTGGTTTCCAGAGGAAAAAATAGCCAGAAGTACTTCAGGAGCCAAATGAAATTATTTAAACAGAATGCCATTGTTGTCCTCTTACACCGCGGTTTTGTTTCTCTAAGAATGATTTATGAAGGGAGCACCAAGACAAATACGTAATTAACTATGCAGGCATTTCGGATGTCAAGTTTCCCACATTTTTCTCCTTTGGAGACTTCTGAGATTTAAAGTTGTAACTTATAAAACTGAAAAAGTGATAATACCTGTAAAGTGCTGAACTAAACAATGTGCTTTTATCTCTCAAAAAATAGGTGAAAAATGACCTCCTGAATTCTTTCAGATTTCTATCCCCCCAAAAAACCCAATTAATTAAATTATTCTCTCTCTCTTGACTGCTTTACTTATCCATGCAGACTTGCTCTTCCATTGTACAGCTCTCATGTGGGTAGTTTGTGACTTGTTCAAATTTATATATAACATATTTTGCCTTACTGGGAATTGAACTCAGGCCTTGTGCATGTTAAACAGGCATACTAAACTCAATCACTTAGCTACATCCCTAGCCGCTCAGATTTATTTTTAAAGCAAGATTTTTATATCCAGTTTTGAGTGGGAAAAGAATATTTGAAGCCAAAACAAAAATTCTTTTGGTGATTACAAAATCACTTTAAGACCCAGGGGGAACTATATGCCTCAGTGACAAAACAAATTTGCCACAAATCATTGTACAAAAGAACAGCAGGACCTAAGCCTAACCTCGGGGACTGCTCCTATTCATCGTGCATTTGTTCTGGAAACTCCACCGTCCTCCTGCCATGTTCAATATCTACTTGGCATTCTGACCCTTCAGATAACATCTGCGACTCGGATGCATCTTGGAGACCCTTTGTTCCCTAAAGGCGGCATCCAAGGGACTGTCCGAGGACACACAAGGTTCATGCAAGCTTTTGCGTTTTGATACCGGCACTGAATGGAGCAAAACTTTTGCGAGCCAATATGAAAAATGGAGCCACCTCCATAGCCTAACCAAGTCATGTTGAGCAGGTTTCAAATTCTGGGTGGTTGGAGTAGAGGGCATGGATCAGCAGACAATTAAGCTGCCCCTCTTTAACAAGAACTTCCAAGCTGCTGCTCACACATCTATTTGTACTCTGACATGTGCACATATTTTGGCCTGATAGCCATTGTTTTCTTAGGCAACATGTGCATTAAAGTTTAATCTGAGAGAAACAGACTCCACAGATATAAACCGGTATTCCTTGGGAGAGCCGTGCAGACATGACTGATTTTCTGCCGCATTCTTTCATTGAATCCAAGAATCTATGGACTGTAAGTGACATAATTGTTTTATGTACCATCAAGAAAAAAAAACTTATACTAATGAGCTTGTGACATGGCTTTGATTTAAAGACCCAGGCCTAGTATCAGAGATGTAAAAATGTGAAAAAATGTGTAGTCTGGGAATGACAAAATTTGGTAGTATGTGCGTATTTTAGCAGTTTTGAGGATGAGATTATGCAATTCATGTTTCTGCAATTTACTGGGTAACTCACCAAGGACTTGGGCTGCTTTCCTTTCCCCTGGTGTCTGTGTTCTGACCAGGGATGTCCATTGCTGTCCCCTCTCTGAAACTGAGCTAAGGAGGCTCCTTGCTGATGCCACTCAATGGTATGTGTTTGGGCAGCTGATTTCCTTTTTTTATTTCACTTAACAGTTTGATTTAGGGCCAGGAGGATAATATTTTTAATCTTCTGGAAAGCTAATGAATGACCCACAATGAGCTGAGAAAGGTTTAGTTCCTTTGGTATCAGCTGAGTTTTGCCTAGTAATACCTACCTTGAGGTTGTCTGAAATTCTGGACTAGCCTGCTGTAGAATCTGCCCATTCAGTCCTCAAGAGAAGCTTACAAAAGGACATGCATTGTAATCAAGCAATCAGGAATTTAGGGTACTTTTACAAAAAAAAAAAAAAATCAAGTAACTGATGCATTTTTCCTCCCCTGGCATGAATGGCTGTGAAGATTGCTTGGTTCCAATCTCCGCTCAGCTTCCTTCTAGGTAGGAGGCTTTTGGCAATATTTGCACTTGAGAAATGGGGGTGATTCCTGGTGGGATGACATGACTGCACACGGCTGGAGTGTTTAGTTCAGCATCTTGTACACATTGTTGATTATGCTTATTTTTTAATTTTTGCTGTGTTGAGGATGGAGCCCAGGGCCTCAGGAATGCCAGGCAACTGCTCTACACTGGGCTACTCCCTGGCCCTAACTGTGATTATTCTTACTATTGTTAGACACAGTGTCTCGATCCACAGTTGTCAAACATTTTATGCTCTTCCCAGACAGATGCAGTATTCTCTTGCCTGATGTTTCTTGAAGGGTACAGTATTAAAACTATTAACAACAACAACAAAAACAAAGCTATTAACAACATGCTTTTCTTTCATTGTTTCTGCCAGTTCTCCCTTTGAAACTTTAAACTGGCATTTCCACATCCAGCTATAGTAACTGATAATCATTAGGGAAAATTTCTACAGTGGGGCCAAGGATTTAGCTCAGTGATGCTGCTGCCTGCCTCATAAGTGCAAGGTCCTGAGTTTGAGAGTTTGATCCCCAGTACCAAAATAAAAAAAAGGATGTTTGTTATGAGGGCCGGGGATTTAGCTCAGTGGTTCCACTGCCTGCCCTGCAAGAACAAGGACCTGAGTTCGATCCCCGGTACCAAAACAAAAAATTTTCTACAGTGCTCTCTTTCCCAGTTCTGAGAACCGTTTATGAATATTCTTTTCCAGAGCTCTTGCTGTTTAAATCCCAGTCTTTCCCTCCTAAGGACTTGAACCAGTTACCTAATCAATAACCTATCTTTCTGTCTTCATCCATCATTGCCATCTTTTGACTGTGGTCATTTTTGTTGAAAGTTTTGATAGGAGGAAACATCCTGGTAATTAGAAATGTTGCTTTAGCTCGACACCTAGAGGAGACCTTTCCCTGTGTTAGCAGCCAGGAGGAACATGAAGGTGAAATGAGACCTATGTTTTGCTGGGGAGGAATACATAGAGGGAGGGCTCAAACCCCAACCCAGCTATTTACTGTCTTTACTTTTTATTTTTTTTTGGTACCGGGGATTGAACTCAGGTCCTTGCACTTGCGCAGCAGGTGGTAAAACCACTGAGCTAAATCCCCAGCCCAATGTCTTTTCTTTTTAATCCCAGGAAATTAAAAAGGAATCCCAATTCCTTTTTAATCTTTTAATTTAATCCCAGTTTCTCAGAAGGCTGAAACAGGGGGACTGCAAGTTTGAAGCCAGTCTGGGCAATTCAGTAGACCTTTTAGATAGATAGATAGATAGATAGATAGATAGATAGATAGATAGATAGATAGACAGACAGGTAGATAGGTAGATAGGTAGAATAGACATATAGATAGCTGAGGATGTAGCTTAGAGACAGTGTTCCTAGGTTTAATCTCCAGTTCCGAAAAAACCAAAAAAATTTCATTAGCTATGAAACAAGATATTTAAGAGGATACCCAAAATTCAGTAACCAAGATAAATAATGTTTATTATTATTTTAAATCAGCATAGTATAAGGATGAATATTATAATGCAGTGTTATGCTCTGCTACTTTTTACCTACAAGGCTTAGGGCAAATTCCCTCAGTGTATTCTTTGTGAAATGGGAGTAATGTTCACCTGAGTTAATAAGGATTAATGAGGCCTAAAAGAAATCCAAGATGCACACAATTTCAAACTTTTGGCTGAAGACAGGGTCAGTGGGCCAAGTCTCACTGAGTGAGTTTTAGAGAATTCAAATGGGTCCTTTGCAGTGAAACTGCTCCTAACAAGAATCAGAGTGTTTTTTCTTTTTTGGTACTGGGCATTGAACTCCAGACCTTGTGCTTGTGAGGCAGGCAGTGGCACCACTGAGCTAAATCCCCGGCCCAAGAATCAAAGATTCTAAATAAGCATGGGGTGTGGAGCATGTGGCTCCTTTTCCCTTCTTTCTCTTGCTAAAAAATTGGCACTAGGCAGGGCACAGAGTCTAAAACTTGATTGTCTTGAGTGTGAATTCCGGGTCTACCACTTCCGATCTGGACACCTGGAGAAGGTCACTTAACCCCTCAGCCATTCTGGCTTCACCTGGGGAGTTGGTAAGATCACACATGTAATGTGTGGTGGCACAGGCCTGTAACTCCAGCTACTCGGTAGGGTAAGGCAGGAGGATTAAAAATTTGAAACCAGCCTGGGCAACTCCATGAGATGCTATTTAAAAAATAAATTTAAGGGCTGGGGATTTAGTTCAGTGGCCTGCCTTGCAAGTGCAAGGACCTGAGTTCGATCCCCAGTACCAAAATAAAATAAAATAAAAAAGTGTTGGGGATGTAGCTCAGCACTCCCTGGGTTAATTCTTACTACCAGAAAAAAAAAAAGTATGCATATAGAGCCAGCTCTCAGGATGGGGCTCTAAATTTTCATACCACCGCTGATACTGTTTGGAACACTTTTTAAAAAGTTTATTATTAGCTGGGCATAGTAGTGCATGTCTATTATCCCAGTGCTCTGGGAAGCTAAGGCAGGAGGATTGCAAGTTTGAGCCTAGCCTGGGAAAGTTAGAGACTTAATAAGGCCCTGTCTCAAAACAAAAACATTAAGCACTGAGGATGTACCTCAGTGCAAAGGCCCTGGGTTAGTTTAATCCCTAGTACTGGAAAAAAAAAAAAAGTATTTTATTATTACCATTGTTATCATGATTTATTCTTTTTTTCTTTTTCTGGAGGTTGAACCCAGGCCCCTACATAGGATGCTCAATATTACCATTCTTTTGGTAAAAACGTTCAAACATACCCCAAAGTACAGTGAGCACTAAGTACCATGGGTACCCTTCGTTCATTATGCAGATTCAGTAATCATTACAATTTTGCCATGCTTGCTTCAGGTAGTTTCCTCTTTTTTTTTTTTTTTTTTTTTTAACCCTGAAGCACTTTAAAGTGTATCACAGACTTCATGACATTTTATCCCACACACTTTACTACTCCTCTATTGACAAAGAAAATAAACAGGGGAAAAAATGCCACACGCAATGGCCACTATCACTTCCCACTAATGACCACCAACTCCTTGCGGGACCCTAACCCCAGCCCAGCTTCCAGCCTCTTGGCCTCTCCAGAGCTCTGCTTCACCCTTGATTCCTTGGGACCCGGATCCACACAGCACACAGCATCACCCCGCATCTGGCTGTCATCTGAGACCTTTCTCTGTCAGAATTCACAGCAGGCCCCTGTCAGATTTCTCACCTCCCCCCTTCCCTGGCCTCCAAGCACAGAACACAAACAAATAAACAAAATCCCAACCTATTTTCAAACACGTTTATCCAGGGAGGAGCTCCCGCGGGGGGGGGGGGGGGGGCGGCGGCGCGGCGGCCCCAACGTGGCAGCCAGGTGTTGGGCCTCCAGCCCGCGGCATTGTTCGCCGGCCTCCCGCGGCCTAATCCCCTGTCAGTCGGAGCAGAGATACTCCGGGGGACAGGCCTGCATAGCATCCATGTGTCAAGGCCCGCTTTGATACACTTTATCTCCCCTTATCCCTTCAGACGCACCATGACTCCTCTTCTGGTCACGGCCCAGGGCTTTAGAATCCACGCATCGCCACTGACACCACGCTTTGCAAAGGAAGCCTTGGTTTTGTTTTTTGGACAGAAATCATTGTTGATCTGGTAAGACATTTGTCAGGAAAGCAAGTGTCAAGCCCGGAGCAGTTACAGAGCCTAAGAGGCTCTGCCTGCTCCCCTGGACTGCGGAGGCCTGACTCTGGGTGTCGCTTAGTCTGTGCTGGGGCGGGGGGCGGGGGGCAGGTGGGATCACAGTTGAGTGATGCGCATGGAAAAGCATCAAACACATGTGGAACTTAAAACGATCCTACGCTCAGACTCCACGCTAAACTGGCATTACCATTCATGTGAAGAAAAAGACATTAAGGTTACTGTATTTTGTTGTATAATAAATATAAATGTGGTAATATTAATATTATCGGTGTGCTCCCTTGAATGTTTTCTAGTGGCTAATGATGCTTTTGCTATTTTTTATACTTTTAACATGACTGTCTCACAATTTTCAAAGCAAATTTTAATTAATTATATATCCAATCCATAAATCCAATTTGTTCTGTAAAAACATTCATACTTCAGAGATAAAAGGTCTTTTTTCCCCCTCTTTCTGACTGGGAATTGACCCAGCTACATTCCCAGCCCCATTTATTTATTTTGAGACAGAATCGTCACAAACTCACTAAATTGCTCAGGTTGGGGCTGAATTTTCAATCCTCCTGCCTCAGCCTCCAGAGTAGCTGAGATTACAGGCATGTACCACCACACTCAGGTAGAGTCTTTTTTGACTACCATCGCTAAACTCATTTCCCATTCCCTTAAGGGGTAGCTGTTGCTGTATACAAATTACAGTACTTTATTTCATCTTTGATTTTTCTCCCTGCCTTTTTTTTCTGGTACTGGGGATCAAACTCAGGACATTTCAACTGTGAGGCAGGTGGAGGCACCACTGAGCTAAATCCCCGGCCCTCATCTTTGTGTTTTGAGACGAGGTCTTGCTATGTTTAGGCTGCCCTGGAATTTACAATCCTCCTGCCTCAGCTTTCTGGATAGTTGGCCTTATAGGTTTGTGCCCCCATGCCTGGCATAGGCCTTTGTTTCTGTGTATTTAAATCAATATATGGGTGCTGTCTGCTGAAGATGATGGTGATGCATTTTGAGGAGCTATTATCAAAAAGTGTTAGTATACAAATTTATTGATGCTTGTTATAAAATCTAGCCACCTGCCCAAATCTTCTTGGTTGGTGTACCCGAAAGAACTGCTTTCATTTCCTTCGCTGTACACAATTCCAGTATGATACTGAACATCAACATGTTAATGGATAATGCTAAAAATGACAACTTTCACTTTCAGCCTTGAGTCTCAGATTCCTAAGCTATCAAAGGTGACTGAAGATGGATTTTCCTAAAGCAGAGAGCCCATTCACCTCCCTCTGTCCTCTCCCATTAATAACCTCTTGGCTGCCATTCTCTCAGTTTGTTATGTATGTTGAAGAGAAGACAAAACTAGAAATGATAGTTCTCAACCAATATGTTATGTGTCTTCTTGTGAAAAGCAGAAATATCTAACATATGTCTGATGCACTCTTTGAAATTTCCCCAAGCTAAATTATCATTTTTTTATTATCGTCATCATTATTATTTTTTACTGACTTTACAAAGACCTTCCTGCTTTTCAGCATTAGCTGCTGTTATTAAATTCCTCTGTCATGCATCTCTGCCATGATAGAGATCAGGATGTAAACCAGTCAAACACAGAAGCTTTTAATTCCTTCCTAACATAAATGAAAGTGTTAGAAACCTGAGTTTGCTGGGCATGGTGGCACATGCTTGTAATCTTAGTACTTGGGAGGCTGAGGCAAGAGGATCGTTGAAAGTTTGAGGCCAGCATGGGCTATATAGTAAGTTCAAGGTCAGCCTGAACTACACAGCAAGACCTTGTCTCAAAAAACAAAACAAAACAAATCTGAGTTCACATAGTAACAGTAAAAATAATAATGGTTGCTATTGTGTAGTAAACCCTTCATGTATTTCACACATCATTCCAAGCACTTTACATGCACACTACAAAACAACCCATAAGGTCCAGGCATTTAGCTCAGTGGTTCTGCCACCTGCCTTGCAAGCACAAGGTCCCGAGTTCGATCCCCACTACCAAAAAAAAACAACAACAAAAAAAACCCACTACCACAAGGGCCCAGTGCTCCTCACCGACTTCTGAGCATAGGACAGTGACTCTGGAGAACAACTTTTCACCAAACCTGGTAGGTGCACATCCCCTGGTTTATCTGTTTGTACCCAAAACAAAAACAAAACCCCCATAAGACCAAAGCTGACACTACATAGCAAAATATGGATTCATTAATAAAGCACATGAATATACCACATCTGTAAGGATTTTTTTTCCCCCAGTGCTGGGGATGGAACTTAGGACCCTGTGCTTAGGAGGCAAGCACAATGCCACTGAGCTACACCCCCCGCCCATGTGTAAGGATTAACAAGAAAACAAATGAATACACCAGACCCATTGGAAGCATGCTTAGCCCTATGCAATTCTTCTAGGACTGACCACCTTTCCTTCTCAGAAAGATGCAGCATGTAGTCATCCCGCCCTTTGGGGCAAGAAATTGAGGCCAGGTCACAGAGATAACAGTCAGAATGAGAGATATCATTTAGCTGTGGTTTTTCTATGCAGGGTTTTGTTTTTGTGGTACTGGGGATTGAACCAGGGGCCTGTGCAGTGAGCTATATCCCTTGTCCTTTTTTTTCTTTCTTTTTTGGTACCGGGGATCCAACTCCAGACCTAGCGCTTGCGAGGCAGGCAGCGGCACCACAGAGCTAAATCCCGGGCCCTCCCTTATCCTTTTTTATTCTCAGACAGGGTCTTGCTAAGTCACCATTGCCCAGGCTGAACTCAAACTTGTGACCCTCTCTGCCTCACGCTCCCAGGGTGTGGGGCGAATAAGCGGTGTTGATGCAGCTTTAAGTAAAGTTTTATTGTAATTATTATTGAAGGCTTTCACTCAAATGAAGCTATTGGAACCCAGTAAGTATAGATAACTCAGATTTTCACAGAAGGGTCACTGTATTTCAGTCACGCGGCTAGTGCTTCTGGGCAACTTCTATGTGGCGGGAGTGAGCCGGTTGTACGCAGAGTTCACAGTCTCGAGGGGCCGTGTCATAACCCCGAGGACGAAGGAATCTGTGCGTGTTACCGGGGCAGTGCACACGCAGAAGGGACCGGAAACCAGTGCAGGGACAGACTGAGTGTGGGTGCGGCGTACAGCTGGGGGATGGGGGGGGGGCTTGCCGAGGAGGGGTCTCCAGAGCTGAAACCTGCAAGCACAAAGCCTCTGCCTCGGGAGCCTGGGCAGCTGCAGGTGAAAGCGCGCCCGGGGCTGCTGGGGAGAACGGGATTTATCTGGGAAGCCAGGGAGGAATACGCTACGGCGAGCAAGAAGTGTGGCAAACACGTGCTGCCCAGGGTTCCTGTGAGACAGCTCAGTGGTGAGGAATCTGGCTCTAGGGCTGCTGATCCCGGGTCTCAGGCAGAAGGGCCCGGCGTGCTCTGGGGACCCCCAGGGGCTCCCGGCTTCTGCGCAGACCTCGGCGGGCCGGCAGGATGCAGGGCAGGAGCAGTGAGGCTTCTGCTCTTCAACTCGGCCTTCAGCTTTGGTTGGTCCAAGGGTGCTGTTGCAGGCACCCTGCTGAATTTACCATTTTAATATCAGAAAGCGAGACACCTACAGGGGAAGCCCCAGGTGACTGCAACGAGTGCCTCTGGGAGGGTTTAAACACGACACCGGGTATCCTCTGAGTGAAGGGACTCCTGCACACCGCCTCCGTTGGGCTATTTTTAAAAACCTGCCTTTGATTAATTATTTTGGTGGTATTGAACCCAGGGCTTTTACACCGAGCTAGATCCTTAACCTTTTTTCCCCTTTACTTCTTGTTTTTTCTTTCCTCTCTTTCACTCTCTTTCAGGTCTAATTTAGTTGCTTAGGGTCAAACTTGTCATCCTCCTGCCTCAGCTTCCCAGAGTGCTGGATTACAAGTGTGCACCTCCACACCCAGCCTCCATCGGTCCCTTCTGAGAGGGAAACCCAGGAAGCTGGGGACAATGAGAGGACTTTTTGCTGTATACCCTGTGATGCCTTTTAATGAGGTTTTTTTTTTGGTACCGGGGATTGAACTCGGGTCCTTGCACTTGCGGGGCAGGCGGTGGAACCACTGAGCAAAATCCCCAGCCCTTTAATGAGGTTTTGTTTGGCAGTCTGATATGAGACTGAATAACTCTGCTCAAGAAGGTGGCAGTTACATAAATCAAGATCCCAGCTACACACACTCTCATCAGTCTAATATACAGGACTGTAATCAGTGCATTGTCTTGATATACTTTAAGCTGGTCAAGTTTTTCCTGTTCAGGGTTTGAGCATGCTTTTCATCGTTACAACTCCCTTGAATACCTACAAGGACGAACCCTGTGCTGAATTCTATGGTAAAGTAAAAACTTTTTAGCTGAAAGTAGGATGAATGGAAAAGTCAAGCCTTGTTGCTTACACCCCACATTTAATCTGCTGAATTCTTTAAAGGTTGTTTTTATTGTGGCTGTTTAGAGAGAACTCCATGAAATCATCCCTCAGACCTCCTTTGCTCGAAGTGATTTATCCTGGGGGAACCAGATGTCTGGGGTGGCTGATAACGCATGAAAAGCTACATTCTGGGGTGTTTGTTTTCCAAGGGTGTAAGAGGCAATGACGACAAATATTAAGGGCCACACTATTCCATCTTTCTGACATGCCTGTGACTGATATTTTTTATCAGTTACTTGAAAACACACAAAGAAAGAAAATTAAATAATAAGCCCTAAATGTGTGCACAGCTCAAAAAGTCAATTTAGATTTAGACTGCAAGTCTACCCTTTGTCTTTAAACACTTCTAACAAAAAACCACACACACACTCAAATGACCTACTGGGAAGGCTCCTAAAGGGCTACCACTGGGAAAAAATATGCTTTGCCCTTTTGAATAGAGTAAGTAGTATAGTTCTTATTTGCCAATTTAAAAAATCCCAGTTCTTATTGAATTAGATAAGTGGGTTCTGCTGAAGGTGCAGGAACAACTACTTCAGTTGTGTGGCTAATTTCAGATATTTAAAGAATGTAGTACAGGGCCGGGGATTTAGCTCAGTGGTTTCACCACCTGCTGTGCAAGCACAAGGACCCGAGTTCGATCCCCAGTACCAAAAGAAAAAAGAAAAAAGAAAAAGAATATAGTACAAATTTAGGTATGCCATAAAACACAGTTTTAGGGCAAAATACAGAAAGAGAATGGCCTTGTCTATTTCCTTGATTTCCTCCCTGGAATCCAGAAGACCCCCTTGGGTGAGATTGCCTATTCTCTAAGAACTGCTTCTGGTGTCCAAGATCACACCCAGAGCCCGGCTGGGCAATGTTCTGTCTGCCAGCCTTGGGCTTTCTTCTGCCCACTTGGCACTGCTGGTGCTGAGTCCCCCCTCGCCCTCTCTGCAGTGTTATGAAATCCAGGGCCTTGCACATGCCAGGCAACCGCTCCAGCCCTGAGCTATACCATTTCCTCCCCGAGTTGCAACCCAAAGCACTCTACCAATGCCACGTGGAGGTGGTGCTTTGCCGACCAACAGTAACGATGCTTTGGGAATAGCTTTTCTCACCTCGCACTGAACTAAAAAGGAAGCCATTTTTCAGGATTCAGAGATAGAAACTTCTGGGCCCTTCTGAGCTTAACTTTACTTTTGATTTCTAGTGGCAGAATAGAAAACAGTAGCAGATCATCTGATGAGAGAGAAAGTCAGCTCTCTGGCTTTAAAACTTTGGATGAAAGATTGCAATAAGTTGTTAAAATAGTCCTCTGCAGGGATCATGCGGCCTGCCAGGCCACATAGTCAGCAGGAGGCCCTACCTGCTGGAAGATGGCATTTAAAAAAAAATAATGCATGCTTCAGGGCATCCTTGAGAAAATCCTCTGGGATAACCAAGTGTGTCCTCCTTGCATTTTTAAATGTGAACTGAGGGCTCTGCTGGCTCCACGCACCTGGCCATAAAGCCCCACTGTGCGCAAATGCAGGGACCTCAGCGCTGCCCACAGAATAAAGACAGATGTGGAAAGATTTGGTTGTTAACACGCTGGGCTTCATGGAGTGAGGGACATGCAATCAGTGACGAAGCTTATATTGGCTTTTCTACCTGATGCATTTCCCCTAGGACTTCAGTCTGCAAGAACTCAGCTTCTGCCGTGTGCCGGGATGGTCCTCTGGGCTTGGCAAACATTAATGTGCTCAGATCACACAGCTACCTTGCTTATCCCCATTTTTTTTTTTTTTTCAGTACCAGGGATTGAACTCTGGTCCTTGCGCTTGCGAGGCAGGTGGCTAAACCACTGAGCTAAATCCCCGGCCCCTCTTATCCCCATTTTAATGAAGAAGCTGAGGCAAGATAAGGACTGCAAACTGCTTCCTTGGAGACCCATGCCAACCTGTAGATGGATCTTGTCTGTCCTACAGAGAGTTTGTAAGGTCAGAAAAATTCACATAGGAAATTAACATTCTTTTTTTTTGGTACCGGGGATTGAACTTGGGTCCTTGCGCATGCAGGGCAGGCAGTGGAATCAATGAGCTAAATCCAAGGCCCTCTGTTCATCTTTTCTTGAAAACTGGGAGGACTGTGTGTTTTGAGGGCAGCATTTCTGCATGGAGACTACTGGCTGTGGCACATGGCTGAGAGCAAGAGACAGGAAAGTGGCCTGTGGACGTGGACCCTGGGAGAGAAAGGCTTTCCTGCTCACCAGAGCTCCCTCCTGACCTGCCGCACACCTATCTGACTGCCTGGGTCCCAAGGTCATTTGAGTTGTGCCTGTTGTGGTCTAAGTAACTGCAGTTCACAAAGGGGGCAGATCATTGGTAGTAGCAGCAGGATGAGGAGGCTTGGAGAAGTTGAAGAAGAATTAATGTTTGTTGAATGAATGAATGAATGGTGTTTCTGGACCTGAGTTTTCAGACTGGCCAGAAGGACAGAAAATACAAGAAGCAATGCCTCAATGTGGTGGTTCGGGGCAGAGCTCAGCGCTCAAGCTGCCTGGGTTTAAGCATCCTCTCATTAGCTGCTGCAAAGCAATCTGAGCCTCATAGTCTTCATCTGTAGTAGGAAAGTAGCTGCTCCACCAGTACCTACACAAATTAAGTAGGATGTGAAGTTGTTCGCACAACATGTGGCACATAATAGGTGTTCAACAAACATCAACTGTGAAGAGTCCTTAAAAATGTACCTGTTATGAAATGTGACTAGAAGCTTGCAGTTGAGTTGATAGTGATGTATCAACCACGTTCTTGGTCCCAGCAGAGGCCCTTACAATATATTTCTGTGTATTTGTGAAATCTACAAATGTAGACTTCGTTTTAAAAGGGTCCTCAGCCCCTCCTAAAGGTCGAGGTGCGACAGAATCTACAAGGGTCCCTGTTTGGAGGAAAGGCTCCAACACAAGCTCCAGCCATCGTCTCCTCTTTGTCTGGACTGGAGTTCAGTGGCATCCGACCCAAGTTCAGTGTTGGCCTCTGGATATGGGACTGGACTGGGACTGGCTGGCTCCTGACACCTTAGCTGTAGGGGCTTGGACACCTTTTCTCCCCGACCTGGGCCTTATCGCCTCACAGGTAAGATGGGAATGGATGAAGATACTACACAGCGCACCCTAGCAGACTTTTTGAAGATTGGAAATGGGCCTTATTGTAACGAGATTCCATATGTACGCTGGAAACACTGCAGAATTCTTATGCAGCCATCTTCCTGTTCTCTTTTTCTGGGAGGTGGGTACTGAGAATTGAATCCAGGCCTTTGCACTGAGCTAAATTCTCAGCCCTTTTTTGTATGTTTTATGAGACAGGGTCTCACTAAGTGGCCTGGGCTGGGCCTGAAATTGTGATCTCCTGCCTCCACCTTCCCAGTCTGGAATTATAGGCACGCACCACCACACCTGGCTTATCTTCTTATTTCAAAAGTGGGGCTGAAATACCATCAGGGCATGCCTCCAAACCAGATGATCTTTGGATCAAAGGACAATGACCCTCACATGACAATAGTGGCTATCTCTTAGGAGGATGACAGCATGAACATGTAATCCCTAACAATGGGGTGTGAGCTCCATCGGGGCAGAAACCCCAGGTAAGATGACTGCTGAATATTCCAGCCACTGAAATAAGCATCAGGTTAAACTAGGGACCTCAAAGTCCTGCTCTTTTCCTCCACATGGTCTCCCTCAGTTCTGGGGAGCGGCTAAACATACAGGTCACAGATGTGAGCTTTGGGATTGACAAGAGAACCCGGTTACAATCTCAGCTCTGCCACTTACCATTTGCACAGCTCTGAGAAATTTGCTTAAAATTTCTAGCCCTCAGTTTCCTCATCTATACAATGAGGATAATAGTGGCTAGCTTATATGAATTATGTATATATAGCTTTTAGCATACTGCTTGCTGCATAGTAAGTGCTCAATGAATGCTGGCTACCAGTATCAGGCAGCAGTAAATGGGCACAATTCTTCTATTTCCTAAACATTTGGTAGAATGTTTGGTAGACTCTGTGTGTGTGCACACATATGCACGTACGCATGTGTACATATCCGTTAGCTACTGATTCAAATGTTCTCAACAGTGTGAGGTCCATTCAGGTTTCTGGATTCTCTTGGTTCAATTTTGGTAAATAGTATTTCTCTAGGAAGTTGTTAACTTTCTTTGGCATGAATTTTTTATAGTATTAAATTTCAACTATTACTCGTCAGTATCTGTAGTTATCATTTTTTATCTCTAATATTTAAAATTATGTTTTTTATTTGCTTTCATTAGTCTAGTTAGAATTTTTTTATTATTAGTCTTTTCAAAGACTAAATTTTGGCAATAATTGTTTTTTTTCCCCTGTCAAATCTTTGTTTTCTATTTTCTATTTTAAAATGACCTTTATTGCTCTCTTCCATCTGCTTTGCTTCTTGGATTATTCCATTCCTTTTCTTACAATATCTCATATTTATAAGAAGAACTAAAATATAGCCAAATGAATAGTAACCACCTCACAGCAATACAGTGCAATGTGTTTACCAAAATAAGTGCTTGATAAACTAATGTTGCTATCTTCAAGACTCAGTTTTATCATCTCTAAATTGGGTCCATGAGAGGATGAAGTGAGATAGTTTGTGTAAAGTGCTTGGCTCACACATGTCACCTGTGATCAGAATTATTTCCTGGGTGTACAACATACCACCCATTATAACAGTCATAGTTGGACACAGCGGTGAGCAAGAGCTCTAGGTCCCACAGCCAGCCACAGAATTTGCAGGGTCCAGTGCTAAATGCAAGGCTTTGTTAAAATATTATTCAGGATTTCAAGATGGTGGCCAATAGAGCATTAAACCAGCATGAGTTCCTTTTGGATTCAGAACTCTGGGGACTGCTTACGTAGCTGCCCCAAGGTCACCTGGGTGGAGAGCTGGTGTTCCTGCCTTGTAGGACAATCTTTATAGAGGCCTCTTCACACACGTGCATTCACCACTCCTGATTCCTGTGACCCCAAGGGCTGTTGCTAATGCAAACATGGAGGACACTAGACCTAGAGACAGCCCCTGAATCAAAGGCAAGGACAAATCCCAGACAAATCACAGCTGTTATAAAGGAGCCACCTCTGCAGCTGTTCTCAGGTTCCTCATGTTTATAGTCATAACTCAGTGATGCCAGCAACACTGGCCATGGATCCACTCACTTGGCTAAGCAAGGCTGATGGGGTAGCATGACAACAAAAGCCACTAAAGTGAAAAGTGTCAAATCGAAGGTTAAACCATACTTATAGAGGAGCAAGAATATTTTAAAAAGAGTGTGATGATTTCTTAGAATGGTATTTTTTTCTGGAAGAAGTTGTTTAATGGATTTGCGAAAGGCTGAGTCAGCTTGCATGCTGTGTACAGTGTGGGCAGAAAGACTGTAGAGAAATGCTAATGGTTTCTCTGCTAGGAATGCCGCTTCTGTCAGTGTGGATGAGCAGGGCATGGTCCCCACACCAACCAGCACTGACCACACAGTGGGTCCCATTAGGGGCTTTAAAGGATTCAGGTTCCTCAGGCATCATGGAGCTAATGAGTGTCTCAAGTTTACTTAGAGAGGGGGTGAACTGGGTTGGCTCACCTCTCTCACCACAAAGTCTATGATCTTAGCCACTACCCAACACAGTTATCCTGTTGCTTCACCACGAGTGACAAAGAGGTACTGGAAATTAATTCAGATGCCTCACCTGCAAAGTGTGCCAAGGCCTTTATACTCAAGCCTACACCTGTGCCTCATGTTGGTTCTGTGCAGGAGATTTGATTTGATGACCTCACGGCTGGAGGTGGCCCTGCAGAGGCAGGAGGGTGTGCAACTGTGTCTTCAGAAATCAGAGAAGAGTTTTCTTATGTGGTTTGCACCACAAACCGCACTGCCAAATTTAAAATTTTTACTTACTTATTGTTTGGTTTAACATGGGACATGTCTGAATTTCAGAGCTCCAAACGGTGAGAGGTATAGGGGCCTGGTAGGCCTCAAATTCCTTAAGCCGTGAGGAGAGGGGCAGGGAAGAGGAGGGGAGGGGAGGAGTCCATCCTCACCACTGCAAAACTGAACCAAACCAAACCATCCAAAAACTCTTCGAAAGTGGACCCTCAAGTTACGACCGGCCTGACATACAAACAACTTGGGTTAATTAGGTTAATGGAAGATTCATCTGCCTGTTATTTATAGTGCATACCCAGGTAAACACCCAGATCTCAGCTGTACTGACTTACAACCAACTTGAGTTACAACCTGATGATTGAGTTTGTAAGTCAAGGGTCCACTCCACTCAATCAGAAAGATTTAAGTGTATTTAGTATAACTGTGTTGTATGAATCTACCTTTTCAACTGTAAACTTTATGAAATCTGAATCTAGCTCAAGTAGTATTAACAGTCCAAACTGAGATGAGCTGTCACTACAAAACCCACACTAGATGACAAAAAGAATGTAAATTATCTCCTTCATCACTTTTTCAAAATATTTTTGAAAATCAGTTTGAAATGATAATACATTGGGTACATTGGGTTCAGTAAAAATAAAAGGTATTATTGAAATTAGTTTTAGTTGTTTTTTTTTTAACCTTTGTAAATCTGACTACTAGAAAATTTAATATATCATATGGGTTAAGTATAACAAAATATATTGTTAAATAAATGTTAAAAGGAAATAAAATCAATGACAAAAATTAAAAATATTTCAAAATGAGATAAAATTTGATGTAAATAAAGCATATTATTAAAACAAAATATAAATGTAGTGAATAAAATATATTAAACATTCCAACCTTCTTTTTTATCTTTTTTTTTCCCAGTTCTAGGGATCAGTGGCACTGGTGCCACTGAGCGAAATCTCCAGCCCTCTTCTTCATCTTTTAAAATCTGGCCATTAGAAACTTTAACACTGTATATGGAGTTAAATATAATAAAATCTATTGTTAAATAAGTTTTAAAATGGCATAAATCATAAAGATAAGTGATAAAGTGAAAATAAATATAATAAATAAATTTATAATACAAATAAAATATATTATTAAACTATGTTAGCATCATTCCCACCACTTCCTCTGTGGCTTTTGTCGCCCTTTTACAGTGCTGGGGTGGGGCTGGAGGCCAGGGTCTGTCCATGTTGGGGAGCATTCTGCCATTGAGCTACACCCACAGTCCACACCCACTTCTTTTTACCATTTTCAAAGTGGTTGCTAGAAAATTTAGCATAGCATATGGGGCGTGGAATTGCTTTTTTTTTTTCTGGTCCTGGGGTTTGAACTCAGGACCTTGTGCATGCGGGGATGACTTCTATTCCTAATGCACAGCTTGAGTATAGCTGCTTGAGCAAGCCTCCATCTCCTGTTCCCTTGCTTTAGCTTTGCCTCCTCACGGGGCCTGTCTCCACTGTGCAAAGCATTACACTGCTCTACACTTATTGTCAGTGGTTTCAGGGGGGATCTGTCTGTGCACTGGGACATAAACAGCTTCTAAAGAGAGTCTGCTCTTGTCTACTACAGCCTGTGGACCGCTGCAGTCACAGCTGCCTCCTGGCCCTGCTCATAAATACGTGTTGAAGGGGCCGGGGATTTAGATCAGTGGTTCTGGCGCCTGCCTTTAAAGCTCAAGGTCTTGAGTTCGATCCCCAGTACCTAAATAAATAAATAAATACATACATACATACGTGTTAGATCAACTCACGCCAATCATTTCTCACAAAAATAATTCCAAGAATTATTTAGCATTGAGTACAGTTTTACACACACAGCCAATTACAGGTCTCAGGACTATCTGACTTGAAATCTAACACTGCAAGGAGACATCATTTTCCATTTGGGATTCCACATGCAATTGGATCTAATTATTTTTAATCTGCCACCCAGCCTTCCTGAAAAGGAGAAGCCCAGAATGGGATAGAGAGAAAGAAGGAAGGATACAGTCTGAATTTATACAAGAAGCATGCTTGCCTGCAGCTTGATAACAGATCATGACTTGAGCAACAACAACAAAAAAGTAAAAGAGGGGCCGGGGATTTAGCTCAGTGGTTTTGCCACCTGCTGCGCAAGCGCAAGGACCTGAGTTCAATCCCCGGTATCCCCCCCCCCCCAAAAAAAAGTAAAAGAAAGAAATCAATCATTCCTTTCTTGATGGCTATTTTAAATATTTAGCTGAAATTGTCCTCATCTGGGTGTCAGCTGTTTTCTCTGCAAATACCCATCACCCCTTACTCACACACAATGCTGGGGGGCGGTGCGGGGGCCCCAGCTGCTGGATACCTCTTGTGTTTTCAATTTAAAGCCTCTGGGTGGATAGTTCACATTAACATGGAAAGAAATACACAACTTGTGAGTTGAGAAAGCAGTTTTTACTCATAAAATGCTTTGATAGTTTAGCCATCTGGTCAGAGTGAAGCCTCGCATAAAAGAGGCCCAAGTAAGGTCAGAGGGCATATTCTGCAAGGGTCAAGGGGCCCTACTGGAGTCTGCTTGGGTGGACTCCACTAAAAGGATGCCTGACAAATTATTGCGCATTCCATAGCTTTTTGCGTAAGTATTTGATTACAGTGGACTGGAATGTTGTTGATATTTTCAACCTCCAGCAGGAAAAAGGGAAGCCATCTCCTGAATGCTTCTCACATCTCCATATTCCCCACTCATGGGGCAGAGCTCAGGCTTTGCCTCTAAGGCCCTACCTCAGCTCTTCTCTGTGCACTATTGCTCCTTGCAGGAGCACTTTGGCTTTGGCAATGCCATGAAGAGAGATTGTCCTCCCTCTTTGGGGAGGAGAGAGAGAGAGAGAGAGAGAGAGAGAGAGAGAGGGGGGGGAGGGAGGGAGGGAGGGAGGGAGGAAGGAAGGAAGGAAGGGCACATGTGCCATGATGAACAGCTCTGTACCTGGGAGTGTGAGGCAGCCATGTGGGTACTGCTGAATTTTAACACAGAACTAGAAAGAGAAAGGACTCTCATGTCAACAGAATCTGTGCCAGAAGAATTATCTACAACTCTGCACTGTATTGTCTCTCACAGATCTCTTAATTAAAAATTCATTTTCCAAACTGCCCTGTTTAGCATAGGCGAAAGATGAAAATACCAATTCACCTGATGATGAACTCTGCATAGTTATAGCTGTTTATTAACAAGATAAATGGATCAGGTTACCTTGGCCCAATGTAAGGAAAAGTCAGTTTCTCAGTAAGAAAAATGAATTTTATGTGAATATAGGAAAGTGGTATTCAGTACCCGTTATACTGACACAGGAATGATCAGACCTCCAAATGATATGGGGAAATTTTATAACTGCCAATCTGCTAGATGTCAGGTATGCCAAGATCATGTTCCCCCAAACTGAAGAATAAATTCAAAGGAACAACAGAGGTTGAGAGTAGGAAATATTTATAGAGGGTGAGATTTAAACTCCTGATGGGAGGGGTCCTGAATGTGTTGCTGGGGACCTCACTTTATAGGGGAGTTTTAGAGAGCACAACCAGTTTTATAGGGCACGACATAGGTTAAAGCAATGATCAACCAATAAGGTTACAAGTATATTTGCTTAGGTTATAGGATGCAGTGGGGAAGCAAGTCATGTAACAAGTGTGCATGGAAAAAGCAAAGGACTTTTCAGGAAGGTGATGAGTCTGAGGGTCTTGGCCACCCACCACAGTGACTGATGTCTATCCAGACTTCACTAGACCAGGTGTTATCACTTAGCCCTTGGGGAAGTATGTAGGCTTGGTCATTTTATCTTTATCTTGAGGCCTGGCCTCCAACTGATGTGTCTCAGGTCACAGTTGTAATGTGTTTTCATCTTTTGCACTAACTCCCTTGAGGGCCTAGCCCTTTCTGACTGCCTATAATTTTTTTTTTTTTGTACCAGGGATCGAACTTGGGACCTTGCACTTGCGAGGCAGACAGCAGAACCACTGAGCTAAACCCCTGGCCCTGCCTATAATATTTCTAACTAAATTGGCATCTATGATATTTCCCTGTGAAGAATTACCCCTAACTGTGAAGAGGAGCAAGGGGTGATGACTGTTCTGGCTACTTCTGGCTGAAGGAGGTTGCAGTTGAGATCAGCAGTCAGAGATACTCTCCAGAGGGTCTATCTGGAGGCCCTGGATAGATGTCAGGTGCTCCTGTCTTGGGTAGGTGTATAGCCTCAAATCTGGAGGAGACAAGGCCAAAGAAACAGTTAAGTCAGCACAGGACAACTAATGAGATCACCAAGACTATTATGAATATTACCAACAAATGTTTCCACCAGGAAGATCCAGTAAAAGCCTCCCACAAAGATAATAAGTAGAAGGTCTAGAGAATTTCAGAATTTAACATGGCCTTAACCTGTCATTTAATATCTTGAACAGTCATCGAGATATTAGCAAAAGGATCAGAAATGTATACATAACACTTTTACAATTGCACAAGTACTCCCTTGTGCTGCTGTTAGAATGTCTAATGCCATCTGATTTTAGAGGACAGCTTGCCTCATTAATTTTACTTTTTCATTCAGGGGAGAGACTAATTGAGGTATCGTTTAAGGCCCACTGAGTATAGTTAGTCAAAGCTTCCATGTGTGCATGACATCCTCTAATCCTAGAGAAGGGATAAAGATAGAAGCCAAAGGGTCACACCAGTGAAACACACTCCTAGACCATTGATGTAGCTGGGCTAAGTTTGCAGGTTTGTCAATATTTTTGACAGTCTTGCCTTGTAACCACAAATCCCAGTGTGTATCCCCCTAACTATCCAGAAGGTAGCCAGGGCCACAAATTGGTTCCACAGGATCAATGAGTGCCACTGGGGGTTTCCCATCTAATTCCAGGGGATTAAACCAGTCTGTCGCAAACCAGTCTTTGACCTGTAAAGTTATCATGTGCATATATTGCTCAGGGTTAGGCCAATGAGAATAAGATTTCTTTGTTCCCAACATAAGGGAGACTTTCTAAGTTGTCCTACAGTTGGAGTTAACCACATATAATCATCCCATATCTGAAAGTAACCGTCTTGATATCTATGAATTTTTGCACTCATGATAGGACCTTTACTCTTACTTAATAGGAGTTTTACTAGAGCCTGTAGAGAGGCTTTAGTGGCATTTTTAGAAAAAGTTCAATTATGTCCAAGACCATTAAGGGTGGTGTTGATAGGCCACTCAGTTACCTTGTAATGGTGGCCTAAGTTATGAGCCACTCAACTTTTTCATGTCTCAGCAATGTAGTCTAAGACTGTGACTTATTTTAATCATCTCTTTGAAGTGGGGATTCCCACTAAGGAAGAAGTCCTGATGTACTTGATGAGGGCAGCAGGCCACATATACAGCAAGATGTTTGTTATAATGGCTCTACATATTCCTATGCCCAGACTAGAAAGGAATTACACTCTCCTTTAAGTGTTAACGTAATTAGTGAAAGGGCTAAGAGTAACATCTTATTTATGTAAAGACTTCATTATTTTTTTTTTAAACAAAAATTTTAAGTCTTCTATTGGTTTACAGGAATATTCGGATGGTGGCTCACACTCAGTGACAGTCTCTGGCTCCCAGGGCTTGAGTTGGGTGTGATGTATACAGGAGTCTGAGCCTGCTACCATGACAGGTGATAGAGTTGACAGGATCATGGTGTATGGTCCTTTCCAAGTTGGTTCTAGGGAAAGGGATGATGAGGGAAGAAACTTTACCAGTACTAAAAGTCCAGGTTGAAATATGGGATTTCCCTTTTCTTTAGGCTGAGCTTCCATTAGCTGTTGGAGAATTAGCCAGTGAATTTAGCCAGTGAGGTGACATCTTGTAATAAGATATCTGTTTCTCTATAGAAGAGAAAATCATTAGTGGAAAAAGGGCATCTATAAAGTGTTTTAAATGGACTGAAGGCTAGAATTTGAGGTATTTTTTGAGGTAAACCTTGTGTCTTTAAGTTATCAATTATAGACAATAGTCCCTTTTTAACTTTAGCCTTACAGGGTATTGGCTCTGGTGAGGAAAAATAGTAGGATCTCTGAGACATAATTGCACCAGAGTGGCCCTTATTGCTCTACCTATTTTACCTTTAGTTGCCCATACCTTAGGATTTATCTTCTGTCTATACAAGGAGGAGGCAGTGTACCTGATCTGGGTGCATGTATATTACAGTATTTAAGCAAGATATTTCTCCTCAGGAGGGGACCTGGACTTTCAGACATAATTAAAAAGGAATGCATAAAAAGAAAGCCAACCCAGGTACAGCCTAAGGGTTGTGAGAAATAGTGAGTTACCTCCTCTCTAGTGACACTTTTTACTGGGGTATCACAGCTGGAGGGAAGGCTACAGTTGAAACAAAGGACAAAGAGACATGCACCAGCGTCCAGCCAATAGACTGATTTCTTTTTTCTCTACAGTCATGATTACCCAGGGCTCTTCTATGAAGATGTCTGGCCAGAGGGAGAAGGCAGAGAATGCCCTGGAGGCCTTTAGTCTTGCCGGACCAGTTGGTAAGATGGGTCTAATTCCTGGGACCTTCACCTGAGGGGGTGTGTCTGATTTTCAGTGGTCACCATTGCAATTAGGGGCATGCTCAGGGGGTCTCTTGGCATGATGGTTTTGATCACAGTTCCTCCTATGGTGGCCTGGCTTTCTGCAGCAGTAGAAGGTAAGCTTAGTCACTGAGCTCTTCTTGGAGCCCCAAGAATCAGACTTAGAGTCTATTCCATTTAAGGGTGAAATTAAAGTAGCCACTCTCTCTTGGTCTCTGTTTTCGCTCTCTGGCTTCCTCCTGGTCTCAATTATAAAATACTGAGGCACTTCTCACTAAAGTATCAAATGAGTTATCTGGAGCAAAAGCCATCTTTTATGGCTGTTTTTGAATATCTGGGGCTGACTGGGCACTAAACTCGTCTTTAAGAATAATCTGTTCTTATATTGAATCAGGAGCCAGGGATGTATGTTTTATCAATGCCTTTCGTAAACCATCTAAGAAGGCAGAGAGGTTCTCATCTTTGTCTTGATGAATAGTTGACAATTTAAAATAACTGAAGGGCTTAGTTTTTGTCCTTCTTAGACCTTTAAGAATACATGTCTGAAGATGTCTATTTTAATCTTCCATCTGTTTGGCAGATCAATAGGGATCTTGTGTAGGGACTGCTTGGGTTCTAGTAGGGACTGGTTGTTCCTCTGGGTGCCTGATTTCTGGCCTTCTAAAATTAACAATATGATATTCATCTCTAAATGTAGTGGCAGTTTGTAATGCTGCTTGTCTCTCATTAGAAGTCAATGTTTGATTTAAGGGTAACATTACATCTTTCTAGTTGAGTTTATAGGTCTGAGTTTGTAAGTCCTCTAAAAACCTCAATGTACTTATCAGGGTCATCTGAAAACTTTCTCTGATCTTATTTGATCTGTTTGAGGTCACTGAGAGAAAAGGACACATGGGAATGAGTATGTCTGAATTCACCATTACTTCTTTTATAGGGTCCTGTCCTTTAGGGGCTTGAACAAAATCAGCTAAGGGCAGATATAGTCCTGGAGAGGTCTGGCTTAGAAGCCTCAATTATGGCTGGCTTAGAAGCCTCACCCTTACACTCTGAAAGGTAAGGTGGGGGGGACCTCAGACTCCAAAGGACTAGTGGGGAAAATCTTAGCCTTGGTAATAGTGGATTGCACTTTGATCAAGGTTGCCTTGGAAACCTTGTCCTCGGGTTTAGTAATAGTAGGTGAAGTTTTGATTAAGGCTGCCTTGGAAATCCCATCCTTAGGGTTCGAAAGGCAAAGGTGGGAAATCTCAGGCTCAGTGATAATGGACGCCTTAAAGGCCAGAGGTCTCTAGTTTTCCTATGGCTTGCATTTACATTTTGAACACAAATAGGTATTATATCTTAATGTGAAAAAAGTCTGAACATAAGGTAATTTTGACTATTTTTCCTCTCTCTTACAGTACAATTCTAGTTGTGAAATAGCATCATAATCAATACTTCTCTCTGCATTTCATTTTGTCTTAAGGATCTCGGCCACTCCAGTCACTCTCACATCTTTTACCACCTACTCAAACCTTCTTTCTTTTCTAGCAGTGTTTGTGGGACACCCCCTCCCTTCTGCGAGGGGTGACCCCAAGGCAGCCTTTTGTTGTTCTTCCTTCACTTTGGTGCATTCTAAAAAAGTAAAAGATTTTGACACTTAGTCTTCTATCTGAAATACAAGAGAAAGAATTGGTGTTCCTTTAATTTCTACTTTTTCTTTTTTGGTACCAGGGATTGAACTCAGGACCCTGTGCTTGTGAGGCAGGCGGTAGAACCACTGAGCTAAATCCCCAGCCCACTACTTCCCTCAGGTGACCTGCTCCAGAGCAGGTGACTGCTATCTGGAGAGAGATCAGAGGATAGGCCAGGTCAGACTATACGCACTCACCAACTCATGCCCTTCATCCTCCCCAGAAACTCATACACCTAATTCTAGCACGTATTTCTTTCTTTCTTTCTTTTTTTTACTGTAATAGTTTTTTAAATTTAAACATTCACCTGCATGAGGCTCTGGGTTTAATTCCCAGTACTGCTAAAAGTGAATACATAAACATACAAACACTGCATTGTTCAATCATACCGCATACCTATTTCCAACAGGACGCATCTTTGATTCCCCCTCTGATGTCCCCTTAAACTGCATCCGTTTCTGGCTATGCATCTCGCTGCTCTCTCTGAGCAGGACTGTGCTGAAGTTCCTAGCCTCCACTCCTCCCTCCACCTCAGGGTGCATGTGACTTCTACTGGGCTCCCTGTGGCTAAAGGATTAAAGCCTCATTTATGAAGTCACTTTGACCCACTCATGCCCCCTCTGAGGAACCTTCTCCTTCAGAGCCAGCTAGTTGTGGCCCCTGTGGTCTCCCTGATTGTCCTTCCTCCCCTCCCCTTCTATTCTCTTTGCACTTAGTCCGTCCATCTCTGCCACGGCATTGTATTTTACATGCTCTGAAATTTGGCTTTCACAGTTCTGTGATAACCTGCTCCTAGTTATTCACAGTATGAATGTACTTCTAAGTATTTTTCTATATTGCCCCTTTTAACTTCCAGGGACCTATTAAGTTGTGCCTAATTACTCTCATTACATATGCTGTTTTTTTTTTTTTTGGTTCCAGGGATCGAACTCAGCACCTTGCACTTGCAAGGCAGGTGGTGGAACCACTGAGCAAAATCCCTGGCTCATACATATACTATTTAAAGTCTACCAGGATGGTGGAAATGTTTAGATAAGAGATAGTGTTGTATCACTACAGTTTTAGGCACACAGAAGTGATTGGTAAATGCTTTTCTTGAACCATCCAGAGACCTGAACCTTTAAGACGCTTTTCCAGCTTCCCCAAGGTCACCAGCATCACCACCCCCTCACTCTAGCCTCGATCCTAAGGCCACTGGTGAGAAGGAATTCGCTTGTCTTTTCAGGGCTCCACACCCTTTGGTGGTGTGACTGTAGCTTTTGCCCAGGAAGGGATGGACACACACATTCCCCGCTCTGAGGGACAGGTTGAAGAAGGGGACACCAGAAAAGTCCAGAAACCTGGTCCTGCCAGGTAAGAAAAGCATTGAAGTTTGAGAATCAGCTGTGGTATTTCCTTTCCAGGGTGTAGAGAAAGAGATCTGTAATAACTGAGGTGCCAGGGGTATGTTTACTCCTCTTTAGCTCCTTCTGGAAATGCTTCACTGAGACCTTGGCAGACCTGTCTTCCTGCTGTATCTCTTAGCCCTGCACTAAGTGTGTGCTCAACAAGTACTGGTTGAGTGCAGTGGGTGACGTAACTGGCCTGTGTCCTCCTGAATTCTGGCTGACTACGCTGCGTCCAATCTTGAAATCTTGTTTTTTCCTCTTTTTTTTTTTTTTTGGTACCGAGGATCGAACTCAGATCCTTGTGCTTGCAAGGCAGGCAGCGGAACCACTGAGCTAAATCCCTGGCCCCTTGTTTTTTCGTCTTGACTAGGACTTCCAGTGTCCCATCCTGGCATGAGCTTTCAGTCGGAACAAAGACAAGGTACCTGGATGTTGGAGGGAGATGACATAAGCAGCACCTGTCCAGGTAAACAAGCACTAAGCCAGTAAGCTTTGGAGCCAGAGCCCTTCTAACACACACAGTACTGTGACAGATTATTCTAACAACCCTGCCAGGTAGGTACTGTTATACACATTTTACTGATGGGGAAATCAAGCTGAGTTAACTCTACAGTTGACAGACTCACAGCTGGCAAGTAGCAAGAGGCTGGGAGTGAACCAAGACTCACTCACTGCTCCTTAGCCCCACCCCCAGAGGTGTGCAGCAGGTGTGGAATGACCAGGTCATCCTCTTGGCCTGGCACATTGCCTTCTAGCAGGTATTTCTAAAAGCACAAGCAACAACTGATTCCAGCTGTAACAGTCAGGTTTAAAGAAGGAAATACTGCTAACAAAAGCAATAATCAAGAGATCTAAACCATTGCTTTCCAATTATTTAAAAGAGAGTGAGGACAAATTGAAAGTGATTAGTGAACTTTTCATACCTCTTCAGATAGAGTCAAGTTATCTACTTAATCACCTAGGCAATTTTCCTTAGCAGGAAGACAAGGCCAAGTTTTACTCAAAATTCACCCTAAAACTTCTATGTCTCTGAAGCTCACAGGTCAAACTTATACCCATCATCAGCAACCACAAATTACATTATAGAAGACAGACTCTTTTTTTTTTTTTTTGGTACCAGAGATAAAACTCAGGTCCTTGCACTTGCGAGGTAGGCGGCAGAACCATTGAGCTAAATCCCATGCTCACAAATAATATTTTAGTTAGTGTACACTTATCAGTTTTCTACATGCACATGAAAGAAGAGAAAGGCTGACTAAAACCTCTTTTTTCTACTCTTAGCATATATAAAGTACAAGTGTAAACTGGTTTTCTTTTCTTTTTTTTTTGGTACCTGGGATCAATCTTAGGACCTTTCGCTTGTGAGGCAGCCGTTGGCACCACTGAGCTAAATCTCCTGCTTTTTCTGATAGCTGTTCTTCTCTGTTGAAGGCAAACAGTTTTTGCAATCTGTCTCACCCTAAGACCTCCTAAAGGATGGGGCCGATTAGCTACATGGTGGTTTAGCTAATTAAGGAGTTCTAAAGTTAAAATCCAGAGAGTTGGAGAAAAACTTGGAGGGAGGGTCTTAACTTGGACATTTATCCTAGCAAAGATTTGTCAGGGTATTTAGAGAGTTCCTGTTTTTATCTGTCTACTTCACTACAGAGAGAGAAATGCCCATACCTGTAGCTCAACTCTTAATGGAGGTTTAAGAGAGGGCTCTAACAGTGTTGTCTCTGGTCAGTCTGGGACTGAGGATACCTGAAGATCACTGAGAGTTAGCTCTCACCTTACTGAGGAGTGCAGGTAGGGATGATAGAAAAATGAAGATTTTTTTGCTGGTTACCTAGTTGGGCTGTTGAGACCCAGCTTCTATTGAGGAACCTTTAGGTATCCACCAGACAGTTGCCCTGGCCATGAGGCCTCAGTTGTTCTCTCAGCTTTCACCAGTTCCATGCAAACAGAGATTTGTCTCCAGAAAGGAATCCAGCTGCCTGTCTGGTCAACATTCCATTGGTTTCAATGGGGATTGGCCAAAAGGTACTGGAGAAACCTGTCCTCTGCTTTAAGAGTGGCAGCTGCTCTAAGAGCATTTAACTAGCTGGCAGAGTAACCACTGTTTGTTAGAATTCTACTGGGATAGAAGCCTGAGCTGTCTTCATCTAAGATGACTTCCCTGTCTTTGAACAAACACTCATTTTTTTACAGGCTCAACTTAAAGGTTCTTAGGAGGAAAAGGTTGGGACACTTAAGGGTTCCTTTCCCTCTAATTTTACATGCCTCTAAAAAAGAAAAGTACAAAATGGCAGGGAAAGATCAGAAATGAGATCAGAAGAAAAAGGAAGACTTTTCTTGTCATGCTCATGGTGAGTTATTGAGGCATCTTACTCATGAGCTACTACTCTCAGCCTGGAAAGGCCAGTGAGGAATCCTAAGAGCTAAGATTGCCTCTTCACTAGTGGAAGATCAGATCAGAAAGGAAATTGAGGCAGAACTGGCTCAATATTCCTTTTAGAGTGTAGAGGGGGATCTGGGCCACTCTGTCCCAGTGAAACCAGTCTCCCAAGTCTTAAGAATGACTGTCAGCCTATTCCCTTTTAACTGGCAGATGGGGTCTCTTGTTGTGGCATGTATATTTTAATAATAGGCATGTATATTTTCTAAATATGAACTAGATTTCACCAAAAGATCCATTTTACATAATTTTATATCAAAGTCCACTAGGGGACGCTTTAAGATTACTTTTCCTAGTGCTATTGCCTAAGGTAACAAATCACAATAGTCACAGCAAGAAATCAGCCAAGTGGGTCTAAATGCAGCACATGGAATACAAGACCTTGCCTGCAAAAGTAAAATGTCTCATCAAAGGAACATAATCGTCCCACGTTCTCAACTTAAATTTACCATAATTTCAACAAAACAATGCGTATGAGACAAACCATAAAATTTAAGGCATAAGCAATTGACAAGCAAGGATGACAATTTTTGATTATCTAAACAAGTCACAATCCAGAATCCATGAAATAAAAGCAAACTCTTATCTCCTTCCAATTATCTTGGTGGGACCTCCAAAATGATATAGGAATGGTATTGGACCTCCAAATGATACAGGGGAAATATTATAACTGCCAATGTGCTAGATGTCAGATACACCAAGTTTGTGTTCCCCAAAATTGAAGAATGAATTCTAAGGAACAACAGTGGTTAACAGTAGGAAATATTTATAGAGAGGGAGAGATTTAAGCTTCTGAGACAGGAGGGGTCCTAAATGTGTTGCTGGGGACCCCACTTTATAAGGGAAGTGTTTTTTTGGTACTGGGGATTGAACTCAGAACCTTGTGCTTGACAGGCAGATGCAGAGCCACTGAGCTAAATCCCTGGTCCAGGGGAAGTTTTATAGAGCGTAACTATGTTTTACAGAGCATTCCAACATGGGTTAAAGCTATGATTAACCAAAAAGCTATCAAGTCTAGTTACTTAGGTAATAGTGATCTAATGGGGAAGCAAGTCACATAGCAAGTGTACATGGAAAGAACAACTTTCCAGGAAGGTGATATGTCCGAGGGCCTTCGTCACTTACCAAGATGACTGATGTCTATGATGTCTATCTAGACTTCATTAGACCAGGTATTACTACTTTCTAATCCCTTGGGGGAAGTATGTAGGCCTGATCATTTTGTCTTTAACTTAAGGCCTGTCCTCCAACTGATGCATCTCTGGTCACAGTTGTAATGTGCTTTCATCTTTTCTTTTTTTTGGTACCGGGGATGGAACTCAGGACCTTGCACTTTTGAGGCAGGCGGCGGCGCCACTGAGCTAAATCCGGGGCCCGTGCTTTCATCTTTTGCACTGACTCTCTCCAGGGCCTAAACCGGTTTGACTGTCTGACTTAGCTGTCTATAATAATACTAAATAGCTGAAACATTCCAACATGTGCCAAAATGACATTTTTCAACCATGCTTTACAGAACAGTTAAAAATGCAAAAAACCTGGAGCTGCTTATAAAATGAAAGTATACTTCAAATCATTTTAGGAGCCAACAGATCCAGAAAGATGGAATTTCATTAATTACATGAAAACCACTTAAAATTTCTGTAATATTGCTCATAATGTCCTTAGAAGAATTGTTCTTTGACTTCATGGCTGTTTGCAAAACTAAGTTAGAAATTCATTCCCTATGGGTTCACTATAAAAATGAAGCACTGATAAAAGCAATACCATATTTATAACGTGAAAGATTTCTTTTCTCCTTGAGGGTGTGAAATTTAATTGCACTCAGAGGAGAAAGTGCTGTGCTCCAAACTTGACCCCCACAAGGTGAGTGCTGCATTGCTATACCAAGATCACCAACGTTACTGTTTGGAAAAATGAAAAAGGCAAAAAGACCCCAGAATATCTGATCCATTTTAATGACTGGAACAGAAGCTGGGCAATGGAAGTTCCTGTGCTTCATAATACGATGAAAATTGTAGATTATAGCATATATTGGCAAGAAAATCTGTAGTTCATCTGAGAAGCACCAGAAGAAAGAATTGCTGCAAGTTGCCAGGTGTTGACTTCTGTCTTAAAAACCCTGCCTAGGGGGCTGGGGATTTAGCTCAGTGTGCAAGTGCAAGGACGGGAGTTCGAAAAAACCAACAAAAAAAAACCCCTGCCCAGGGCCAGGGATTTAGCTCAGTGATTCCAGAGCCTGTCTCACAAGGGCAAGGTCCTGAGTTCGATCCCTGGTACAAAACAAAACAAAATCCTGCCTAGCGGACCTGGGGATTTAGCTCAGTGGTGCCACTGCCTGTCTTGCAAGCTCAAGGTTCTGAGTTTGATCCCTGGTACCCACCCCCTCAAAAAAAAAACAAGCCCTGCCTAGTGAAGAAGGAAAATGATGAAAATTCCATAAACAGTTTCTCTGATGACAGTGAAGAAATAAGTGAAGATCGTGATATGGAAGGTCAGACTGAAGTAAAAGAAGTACAGCTGCAAACAAACAAAAAAACAAAAAAAGGAAACAAAGAAAGAATGGTAACTATAGACATCCCTAAAGTTTGAAGGAAGCAACCTGAAGATGATTGTTACAATATTAACAGGAGGAAACAGTTTGTGAACCTCCTGGGCTGGACCAATATCATAACTATTTTGCAATCCTATGTGAAGCATTTTGCTACTGATGCAGCCTCTTCCAGAGGAGGCCTGGTCAGCAGCACACTGTGGGGCAGGCCAATGTCAATGTGCACCCTGTTCCTGCAGAGTAGAATGTTGCCCTCTGAAAGGAGATGGGTGGTGGGTGGACTGAGATTACCTCTCCTGTTAGTCTTGCTCTGCTCATATGAACAAGTGCAGTGTAAAAAGGTGACTTTGGCTAAATTTTTTGTTCCAATGAAGGAAAGTGCCTCAAACACTAACAGGAGCCAGGAGGAGCTCTCTCGAAGCCTGCCTTTATTGACTCCGTCCATTCTGCAGTCCACCAAGTGTCAGCTGAGCATCAGTGAACTTGCCACCCCTAAGAGGCTCAGAGCCAAGCCGGAAGCAGTGCGGTCTCTGCTGTGGTCTGTACGCCACAGCATCCATGCAGCCCACAGCCGGCAGCAGTACAAGTCTGTCAGCATGGCCAGCTGTGCCTGCATCTGGAAAAGAAGCCACCTGTGCATAGTGGAAACTTTTCCTCATCCCTCTGACTCCTAGTAAGGGAGGGAGTGCTGTGTTTGCTGGCTTTGAAGGGTCCTCTCCTGGAAGCTTGCACCTGACAGTTACCCTCTGGGTGACCAGATGCCTTCTTACATTTACAGGGCACAACATTTGCTGGGATTGTTCTTAAAGAAATCCTGGGAAAGTCATCCTTTTCTGAGAAGAATCAGAAGGCTTGGCTGGAATGCTCTGATATCTTTCTGAGGTGTTTTTTTTTTTTTTAACAATATCATGCTGACTCCTTCCCAGAGTCGGCATACGTGGCTGCCCGCAAGGAGACCATAGCACCAAGAGCCCCGGGACAGTTTATTAAAAGTCTGGGTGCTTTTGTAAGACAGAGGCTCCATCTGGGTTGTGTTCTGGGTTCCAAAGAGCACAAATCCCAGGCGCCCAGGGGCTCTGGTAGAGGTGGGCTCTGCTGCTGGAGTTGGCCACACACTATAGTACTTCTGTTAAGATTTCTGCCGGAGTCCCTGAACATGCTCTGACTTAAGCCTTGCTGTTGCACAGGACATCTGTGATGGCAGGCAACAAACAGCTGTATTCATGAAACATCCACGAAAGTGTACACAGGCCAGGGAGTTGTGGTAGGCATTGGAGCTTGTTGTGAGAGTCACACTGATTAGTTATTTTTATGAAAAAATTTTGTTTTTTCAGACAGGATCTTTCTACGTAGTTCAGGCTGGCCTTGATCTCACTATGTAGCTCAGACTTGCTGCGATCCTTCTGCCTCGGCCGCCTGATTGCCAGGATTAGACATGCGCCACCACATTTATTTGTTTAGCACTAAACAATATTTTTGCCTGCTGTTTTCATTCTTATGAGGCTGAGCAACTGTGAGCAACTGATTTTAATTTGTACATGGAAACCACAAAGAAGTCCAAAGTCTATTAGAGGGAATCCATACTAGTGGCGAAAGAAAATTTGCAACTGCATATTTGCTTGTAACAGTTCCCTGTGACATGTTATTATGGGGACTTAAAATGTTGCCTGTCTTGGTGAGATTTTACAGCTATACTTTGTTGATTAATGTTATGGTTCTCTTTCTATAAAATGTTATTTTTTGGTGATCTAAATAAAAAAAGATTCCTCTTCTGGTAGTTAAAAAAAAAAAAGAACAAAAGAAAGACAGACATTGCATTAGCCTGAATTGCCAGGGAAGCCCCTCTGCTATTTCTCTTGTTGTTTACTAATAAAATAGGGAGCTGCTGTTTCTGGTGTGAATGATAACACACCTAAACATATTTATGGCTTTATTTCTCAGGGGATCACAGGCAGAAGAGAATTTGAGGTGATTAAGTGTCATTTTCTTTAGAGGCTTGATCAAAGAGAGGAAATCCCTGGATTTTATGGTGTCTTTGATACCACAAGTACAGTAGGTAAACGGCCGGTTTTTGAGTAGCTTTGGGATAAATCTTGGATTTCTAAAAAGCGCCAAGGCAGCCTCCCATTGGCTGGAAATCAGGAAGAATTAAGATGTGATCAGTAAATGTCCCTTCCAGTGTGGGTCCGGAAGGTGGGCAAACCTTGCTATAGGGAGGGATCTACTCATTCTGGGAGAAGATGAGGCTCCTGCAGACACTTTGTAGCACTTTTTCCTTAAGATCTTTTTTGGTGGGTGGTTTTGTTTGTTATTTTTCCAGCTGCCAGGTCAGGAGGAGCAGAGGTGGTACAGGCGGATGCACGAGTGGTTCTGGAAGGAAGCAGGTCTGAGTGTGGACCCGCGTCTTCAGTGGCTGTGGGGCCCCTGTGGCGGGGGATCTGGGCGTGGCTGCCTAGGAGGGCCAAGGCCTTGGGGCCCCTCCATTGTGTTAACTTTGTTCTAATAGGCGCAGTGTAGGAGTTACCATTTTAAGGTATAAAATTCACTGGCATTTTGGACATCCAGTGTGGTAACCAGTAGTGCCATTTAGTTCCAGAACGCTTTATTAACCCCAAAGGAAAGCCCTCTGCCCCTGAAGCAGTGCGTCAGGGCTCTTCCAAAACAAGTTTTACTCATCCAATCAGCTGCTCAGAGGTGGTGGGAAATGATGTACTGCATGGTGGGCCAGTTTCCTTCCTGATAGGCTACAGTCAGAGTGAAGCAAATGCAGACGTATTTGTGGGCGTGTGGGTTAAGTTGGCTATGTTCGTGTGTGTGAGTGAGAGAGAAAGCAAGAGCAAAAGAGAGTTAGGTGACGGACAGAAGGAGAGGGAAGAATCATTTCACTGTTGTTTGCTTATGTAACATTTTTTGTTTTCTTTCCCCTAGGACTGAGGATTGAACCCAGGCCCTCCCACATGCTTAACCACTGAGCTACATCCCTAGGTATTTTTATTATTTTGTTTTGAGATGGGGCTGTCACTATGGAGCTCAGGCTGGGCTTGAGCCTGGGATCCTCCTGCTTCAGCCTCCTGAGTAGCGGAGATTATAGGCTTGTGCCACCACACCTGACTGCTGAACAGTGAGGGTCCCACAGGTTTTGTCCGTGGCACATGAAAACATCCCCTTGGTAGAAATGTAGCTTGGTCATGGGACCGGAAGTTAATGAGAATGCGTGACT
Organism: Heterocephalus glaber; assembly: GCF_053883595.1. Taxonomy (NCBI): domain Eukaryota; kingdom Metazoa; phylum Chordata; class Mammalia; order Rodentia; family Bathyergidae; genus Heterocephalus; species Heterocephalus glaber. The sequence goes on along the minus strand of NW_028258410.1, from coordinate 17,214,628 downwards.
TAAAACGTTAGTAAAAGTTATAAATAAAAAGAGGGTGCCTGACATATCCAGAAGACAGAATCTACAAAATAGGTAAGAGGGCACCCATGACCTCATTTTACAGATTAGGACCCTGAGGTCCGTGCCATGCATGTTATTTGGTTTTCTTTTAAGATAAAAGATGTTAATGGATGAGTTGTTTTTCTAAACTAAATCCTCACTACACAGGTTTAATTGCAGTGTTGGCACTTTACGATAAATAAGTGGGTTTGAGGTTGCAATTTAGGGACTCGTCTCCAAAAGGTTCACAATCACTGTTATAAACTATTTAGTGCGGGATCCATTGGGTCTGAACTCTTCACTGTGAGGCCGAATGCCATGAAGAAAAGAATAACTTTAATACAAATCACATACTGAAATGGCAAAAAAAAAAAAAAGATACGGCACTGAATGTATACACATAGGCTGTATGTACAATCTGAGTTCTTACAGAATACAGAAGAGGATGGGTGTGGTGGTGCACACTTGTAATCCCAGCACTCTAGGAGGCTGAGACAGGAGGATCACCATTTTGAGCCCAGCCTGGGCAACTTAGCTAGAGCTTGTCTCAAAATAAATAATAAAAAAGGCTGGAGATATAATTTAGTGGGAATGCCATGGGTTTAATCCCCAGGTCTGCAAAAAGAAATGAAAATGAAAAATAAAAACCTATGGCTTTGTCTAGCACTCCCAGTACATATTTTACTTGGGTATGATTTTGTAAATGTATATATTGTGAATCAAATTATACAGGATCTTTCAAATGTTGATATATTTCATTATATATATATAAAAAATATATATATATAAAATATATATATATATATATATTTTTTTTTTTCTTTTTTTTCTCCCCAGTACCGGGGATTGAACTCAGGACCTTGAGTTTTCAAGGCAGGGACCGTACCACTGAGCTAAATCCCGGCCATCATTATAAAATATTTTAAAGAAATCATGTTTGTGACTACTGCCACTGATCTCATTTAGAAAGTACACAAGTATTGTGAAGCTATCTAACTTATGATGGTGAATATAAATATTTTAGAAACCTCAGATGTTACTGGCACAAATACTATGCTGTTTTCCCTGAAATGGAAGGTTTCCCTCACTCATTGTCAAGAAAGAGTCTGCCAAATGCAGAAGTTTGAAAAAACTAGTCTGTTAATTGTACCTTGACAAAAAAAAGAATGTTCTACGTGGAAAATGCAGCCAATTCAGCTCTCAACCCACACTTTGCTGTAGCAAGTGGCAGAAATGCTTTCTGTACAGAACTTAATACCTCATCATGTAGATGATGATGATTATTATCGTTATTATTGTTAGTACTGTGGTGCTGGAGATCAAACCCAGGGCCTCATGTGTGCTACCGAGAGCTCTACAACTGAGCTATAATCCCAACCAGTCATCATGTAGATCAAATAGATGCAAACTCAGCCTTGCATGGTGGCCCCCACCTGTAGGACCAGCTACCTGGGGGCTGAGCCAGTAGGGTGTGGCTGAAGAGGTTCACTGAAGACAGAAGACCCACTTGAGGGAGGATTATCACCCAACTGGAATAAAAGGAAGAAAATGAAGAAGGAAGGCTCGCTTCTGTTTTTTCAGAGCAGCTCCAGTCTTCACCTACACCTTAGATGTCATTTCCTGGCTTTTCTCAAAGACCCTTTGGCCTCTTGTAATGGACGTGCACAGCACACTACCGTGAGCTTCAGGCCTTAAGCCTTTCACTGGATCCTTGGGATCTCCAGAGTGCAGACTTCCACACCTTTGCACTCTTCCACACCTGACTCTGCAGGCAGCCACTGTAAAGCTACCTTTTAAATCCTTAAATGTGTATACATCTTGCATTAAATCTGTTTTTCTAGTGAGTACTGACCGATACAGATTTTGGTACCAGAGAAGTGGGGTTGTTGCTGTGATGCTAACCGGCTGCGTGGTTCAGAAGTGTTTGGACCTGGCTTGTGGGAAGAGATTGGAATGGTCTGGAGATCATGGAGCAGCCTGGGAATACTGTAAGCCAAGCTTGATGGGAGATTCTGGTGGGAGCTCTGAAGACCAGAATGCTGATAGAAATGCAGCCAGTAAAGACCAGGATCAGGAGGTTTCAGTTAGGAACAAGGAATGCATTGGCCGTTGGGCTCCAGACCACGTATGTTATGCTTTGGCAGAAAATCTGTCTGCATTTTGCTCATGTCCAGAGACTTTGCTTGAGACAGATTAAGGGTGGTGGACTAATTAATCTTGCAGAAGAAATTTCAAGGCAGTCAAATGTTGAGGTGGTGGCATGGCTTCTACTGGGGGCTTTTAGTCGCTGTACCTTCAGGATCAAGAGCAAAAGGTCCAGCAGGATGATTTACAACATTTTGAGTTTGGCCAGAAAGGAAGCTCTAGTAAAGTTGATGTCTTACTTTTCTCACTGCTCAGACAGAATACCCAACACCTAAAGTTAGAGGTGGAAAGGTTTATTGTAGCTCACAGTTTAAAGAGGTTTTAGTTCATAGTTGGCTGTCTCCAAGGCAGGGTGGCATGACAGAGGGCATTACAGAGGAGAAACAGTTTATGGCAGGCAGAAGACAGAAAAGTAGCAAAGTAGTGAAGAAGCAGCAAGCGATGGCAACAGCTCTCTTTCTGTCCCTTATATTCTATCCAGGATTCATGCCCTTAGTGCAGGTAGCACTCACACCCAGGGTGGGCCTTTCCATTATCTCCACTCAGAACTATGTCAAACCAATCAGTGGACTAATTTAGTAATTTCACACCCTTAATCCCAGCATCCCAGATTCTAGATCCAGCCACCTCTGAAAAGCTCCCCCTATGACCAAATGAGGCTTCGAGGGGACATCTAGATACAAGGCATAACAGTTGCAGACTGCAAAGATAGAGCAGAGAAGAACTTGGTTGTTGAGAAGGAATAGGGCAATAGAAAAGATGGGCTGAGGACATCATAAGAACCAGCAAGACTCCACCTTCTGTGGCCTCAAAATTGGTCTTTTTTTCTTTTTGGTAAGGGGGATCGAACTCAGGACCTTGTGCTTGCCAGGCAGGTGCAGCCTCACTGAGCTATATCCATCAAGGTTTGCAGCCTCAAAATTGGAAAGGTAAGACAGTGCTTTGAGAAGAGATCCCCAGGGCCTCATGTTACAGAATGGTGATAGCCTAGGGAATTTGTTCCTCAGGATTTGGTTCGTAGTGCTAAGTGATCCAGGTACTTGACTCCTACAGCAAAAAGGGAAGGGATCCCAACTACCGCTCCAGTGGGTGGCAGACCTTGGTGTCACCCACATGGTACTGGTTTTAGATGCATGCAGAATACAAGAGTTGTGAGGTCATGAAGGCTTCCACCCAGATTTCAGGAGAAGGCCTGAGAGGCCAAGCAGTGTGCCCCTGAGAGGGTAGCATGTGAAGCTGCAAGTGTGAAGCTAAGGGTACAGTGGAAACCCCAGAAAGCTGGAGAAGCCAGGAACATGGATCACTGGAGGAAAGCTGCAGGGAGTGAGCAAAGCCAACATGAGAGAAGTTATGAGAGCTGTACCCACTGATGGTGCCACAGGGGCAGAGCCACCCATTCCCTTTGTAGTTCACGTCTTTCCACAGAATGCCCCAGATGCTGGACATGGAACTGCAAGATTTAATGTTTGCTTGGGGCCGGGGATTTAGCTCAGTGGTTCCAGCACCTGCCTCACAAGCACAAGGTCCCCAGTTTGATCCCCTGGTACCAAAAAAAAAAAAAAAAAAGATTTAATGTTTGCCCTTCTGGATTTTGGACTTGCTTTGTTCCCATTCCTTTCTATCCCCCTATTGTCACCTGACAACAGGTGAGCCGCTCAAAGCCAGGCACCTTTTTCCCTGTAGAAAGATTGTGCGCTGTGGCAATCTGTTGAAAGAATGGTTTTCACATGTGTTTATGTGGAGGAGACAACTCACTCTTGCCAATTCTGCTGGTTCTCTTCAATAAGGCAACAATTTTCAAGTTCACCCCTCAAGGGTTTTTTTTGGTACCAGGGATTGAACTCAGGACCTAGTACTTGCAAGGCAGGCTCAGTGCTACTGAGTTAAATCCCCAGCCCCACCCGTCAAGGTTTTAAATGGTAAACACACACAGTAGCAAAATAGGGGAGTCACTTTCTAGCGCAAAACCTCAATCTGATTTAGTGTTTTTCAGAGACCTGAAACTCTACAAGTAACTTGCCCCTCCCTCTCTCGTTTCTCCTTGTCATCTAGTGAATATGTACCAACCACTTCCTGGCTCCTAGAACACAGGCAAGCAACACAGTAGGGCAGAGAACACTCCATGGTCCTTGCTGTCCTGGAGCTCATGGCTCTGGGCATCTGATGTGCAATAAACACACAGAAAGTGACTTAATGGCCTTGGGGGTGAGCACTAGAACAGAGGACTTTCAGAGCCCTCAACTAGGTTTGGGAGATGAGGTGGGGGGTAATTAAGGGTGCCCAGAAGAAATGATTTTGCTTTCTAGATAAAAATATTAATACTTACTTTCATAGTAAATAGTGCTTGGGAGCACTATGGTGGGAGGCATTGTAAAGAATATTGACACATATTCCAACCAAAAACAGCCAAGTGGGGATTTAGGAGCCAATCTGAATCAGAATGTGAAAAACCAAGAGTAGGCATGGACACTATTACAACAAAAATGAACGGGTTACACTTACTCGTATCAGATAAGAGAAAAACCCTAAATAACTTTCACTGATATTGGGACATAGGCCAAGGCAAACTACAGATTGATGCTGGCGCAAAACGCCTTGGGGGACATGAGGTTAATGGTCCCCTGAGGCAGTAGGAAGTGGTCCAGGCACAGGTGTTTCTTCCTGGTGGAGCTGTCTCACATACTACAAGACACGTCACCCCTAGGTACTGGGACAGCCAGAAACACCACCAATCTCCAGCAGATCTCTGTGTCCTGCCTGAAATCCTGAGATTAGTTTAAACCCCACCTCCACACTTTCTTAGAGGCTCTTTCCCTAGATTCGGGCCAGGTAATAGCTCAAGGGTGGAGGAGAGCAGAGAAGAGTCTATGGGAGGATGGGGGCTGGGGATTTAGCCCAGTGGTTTCGCCATCTGCTGCGCAAGCAGAAGGACCTGAGTTCAATCCCCGGTACCCAAAAATAAAAAACAAAAAAGAGTCAATGGGAAGGGCTGGATAAAACGAGGGTGCCAATTCTTGCCGAGAGGTGGAGTGCTCTGAGTGGGAGATAGCCAGCATGTTCCACGGGGGTAGTGGGCTACAATGATCCCTCAAACAGGCTTGTCTTGCTGCGGATTTAGCTCAGCAGTTCCAATGCCTACCTCCAAAGCGAAAGGATCCAAGTTCGATCCCCGGTACCAAAAAAACAAAAAACAAAAAACAAAGCCAGGCTTGTCTTGTAACAGAATTGCCACACACGCTCTACCCCAGCCCTGGGACCACTGGGCTGCCAGCCCCAAGCAGGGGACCCTGGGTCTGCAGTGGGAGGGCCTAGAGCCAGTTCTTAATGGGACAAGTGACAGCGGAGACAGGCCAGACCTGGCCCTGGCTTCACAGGGCTCCCAGGAGGGACAGCGTGATGGCTTCACCTCAGCCCAACATGGCCAGGCCGGGGGACAGTCCTCAGATCCCCTTCTTGTATGTTTGCGGTTAGGGTGGGATACCCGGATGATCTGGGAAGATCCTTGGCAGGCTTCAAGGGCAGGCAGGAAGCAGATGTCACGATGCATCCTGCTCCTGTCTCAATGGAGCTGCTGAGTCACCCAGATGCTGGAGGCAGTGGCTAGTGCTGGAACTGCTCCCCATCCCTGCTTCAGCTTCTCTGACACTAGGGCCAGGTGTGTGTTCAGCTCTGTGACCAAGGGCCCGGCTGGGGCAGGACACTCCTGCCACCACAGCCAGAAGCTCTAAAAATGGACATGGGTTTTGGTGAGTGCTTAGAGGCCTGGCCATTCCTTCCTTCCAGGCCTCAGGTTTGGAGATGAAGCCCCACAGAGTCTTCAGGCCCCAGGGCTTCTGACACGGGGTACTGTTTGTCAGAACATCAGCTTGTTCTACGCAGGGGGACTCCGTTGGGTCTATATGTTTGTCCCCACCTGCATTCCTGTGCTGAAGCCCAAGCCTTGCGGTGACTGTATCTGGATGCAGGGCCTGTGACAAGGTAATGAGGTGGAAGAGGTCAGATGCATGGGTCCTAATCAGGTAGGGCTGTCAGCTTTGTAAGAAGAGGAAGAGGCACCTGGTGAGCTCTCTGCCAGGTGAGGACACTATGGAACCCCATGAGAGAACCCTCACCAGACACTGACCCTGCTGAAACCTTGTTCTTGGTCTTCTAGCCTCCCGAACTGTGAGAAAATACACTCCTGTTGTTTAAGCCACCATAGTTTCTGATATTTCATTCTGGCAGCCTGAGGAGATGAAGACACATGCGCAGAGCATTTTGCCATTGCTGGCTGCTTGCGACGTTACTCCAGAAGAACAGCAGCCCTCACGAGGTCTGCGGGACTCAGTGTCCTTATCTGTAAGCAGAGCCGGTGATAACACCTGTACCGCCTTGGGTGGCTCTGCAGGTCGGAAGGCTCAGCGCACCTGAGGCTCTGGGCAGCTGCAAGCCCCGGAAGCTGTGAGCCCTGCAGAGCCAGGAACTTCGAGCTCCTCCAGGCAGGAGCAGGAGACAGAGCTGCAAGACCAGAGTTCACCCGTGAGACCCACGAGCACCTCAATCTCCCTAAGCCTCTGCTCCCTCATCTGCAAAGTGGGACTTAGGAAGCCCAGCTCACAGGGAGGGCATACCCATTGGGGTCTACTGATCTGGGAAGAACCAAGGCTATATGATCTTTTTATTTTTATATTTTTTTGGTACTGGGGATCGAACTCGGGACCTTGCACTTTCAAGGCAGGCGCCGGAACCACTGAGCTAAATAAATCCCCGGCCCTATATGAACTCAGGTCCTTGCGCTTGCCCCTTTTAAATAAACAAATCACACACATAAGCAACAACAAGAAAGTCAGCATAGAAAATGACAGAATTTTTAACATCAACCCGGGCCAACAAAATTCAGGACTGGCTTCAAACTTTGCTGGGACCCAGAACTGTGTTAGGGAACTAGGCCTTTCTAATGGAATTCACTAAAGGGCTCTAAGCCAATCTTCTGGAAACTTGGTTTTGATGTCCAGGCCCCAAGACCAATGCTGAGCTGCTGCCTGCAGCTGCCCCCATCATAGCAGTGTGCAGGAGCAGACACTTGAGTTTCTGTCTGTGGGTTTCCCCTGCTGTGTACAGTGCGTTGTTGTGGGTTTTTAACCTCTTCTGGATTTTTCAAGCTTTTGTTTGTGTTTTGGTGTTGTGTGTATATTCAATAACAAGTGCTGGGGAAATTTTGTTATTTAAAATCAATATGTTGATAAGTAGGTTCCAATAAGAAAACAGAAAAGTCTTAGGGCTGGGGATTTAGCTTAGTGGTTTCGCCACCTGCCTCAAAAGGGCAAGGTCCTGAGTTCGATCCCCAGTACCAAAAAAAAAAGAAGAAGTCTTTAAACTCAAGGAGAGGCAGTCAATTAACATCACCGAGCTGAACCTGCCACAACTAGAAATGCTTAAGAACCAGCTGGACCAGGAAGTGGAGTTCTTGTCCACGTCCATCGCTCAGCTCAAGGTGGTACAGACCAAGTATGTGGAAGCCAAGGATGTCTGAATGTGCTGAACAAGAGCAACGAGGGGAAAGAATTACTCGTCCCACTGACGAGTTCTATGCATGTCCCTGGGAAACTACATGATGTAGAACACGTGCTCATCGATGTGGGAACTGGCTACTATGTGGAGAAGACAGCTGAAGATGCCAAGGACTTCTTCAAAAGGAAGATAGACTTCCTCACCAAGCAGATGGAGAAAATTCAGCCAGCCCTACAGGAGAAGCATGCCATGAAACAAGCTGTCGTGGAAATGATGAGCCAGAAGATTTAGCAGCTCACAGCCCTGGGGGCAGCTCAGGCTACTGCCAAGGCCTGAGAGTATAGTGTAGAAATGGGACAGAGTGCCACATGCCTACAATACCAGCACTTTGGAGGCTGAGGCAGGAGGATCACTTTGAGTTTGAGGCCAGCCTAGGCTCCATATGCGTTCAAGGCCATCCTGAACTAGATAGCAAGACCCTGTCTCAAAAAAATAAAGGGGGACAGAGGGACACTATAGGGGCCTGGAACTTTGTGACCGTGGCTTCCTGGTATCCTGAAGGGAAGGGTTTTGTGTTTAATGCTAATAAATGTGCCAGCTGGGCAGAAAAAAAAAACTCAAGAAGAAATACTGAAAGACGCTTGACTATTCAAACTGTGTCTTTCCTTCTGAGAAACATGAGGCTCCCAGAAAGTAGATGAAGCCCTCTGTCCAGGAAGTCCCGAGGCAGTGCAAGTGCACTGTCCGCCCCAGGGTCCTACTTCCGGAGCGGACGCTGACTGCGCGGCTCCTGGATGGTGCATTCCATTGAGCCCTGTTAGGAGGGACACTTCCAAGCTGCGAGAGGCCATTAATATCTTACTGGCAGCGGCCTCCTTGAATAGACCACTTTATGCTCCAGCAGAAATGTGTTATGGGGCTGGGGGAAAGGCTCCTTCGGAAGCTGAGACCATAAAAAGTGAGGCTGACTTTAGTTAGTCATTCGTAACAGGTGAAAGGTTGTGTTTGAACTTCCTGGAGTTGGGGTGGGGGCACAAAGCGTGGAGGAAGGAGAGTCCTGCGAGGGAGGGAGGTGCGCCTATCTGCGGGTGCTGTACACCTCAGTAACAGCACCGAACTATAAGAGGACGGAGCTGGAGGTGTGGCCTCTGTGCATTAGTGAGTAACCCACCGCCCCTGGCGCTGCTGTTTACCCAGTGAGCAATCAGTCATCGCTACAAGGAGAGCAAAGGGAGCATCAAAAGTTGGAAAGAAAAACTGGAAAACAGTCACCAATCCTGAGGTGACCTGCTGCTCTGGCCCAGTGGCTCTCAAGTGGGACATGTGGCACTGGCTGGAGACATTGTTGGTTTTCACAATGGGGTGGGGTGGGGGACCTGTTTTTTCACCACATGGGGGCGCTACTGGCACCTAATGAGTAGAGACCAGAGAGGCCGCGAAGTACCCTGCAGAAACCCTGGTGCAGACCTTTAACAGGGGATGCATTGAAAGGGTTCCTCTTTATGTTACAATTCGATGTAACATAAATTCAGAACAGTAATTCCTTTTTTAGGGTTGGGTCCAGCCTGTGACATATTCTGTTTGGGGAATTATGCACATCCCAGGAGGATTTGCCAACAACCCCAGAAAGAGCCAAGATCCTCCAGAGGGTGAGAAACACAGTATGTATACCCAAAAGGACATCAGTATACATCCTGTCACTTAAGAAATAGCCTTTAAGCCAGGGATGGTGGTCACACCTGTAATCCCAGCACTCGTGGGGCCAAGGTAGGAGCTTCACAAGTTCAAGGCCAGCCTGGACAACATCGTGAGACACTATCCCCAAACCAAAACTAAAATGGGAGGCAGGGGAGAAATAGCTTTTAAAGGCATTGAAAATAAAAGTATTTAGTTCTTTCTTTTGGGAGGTAGAGTGTGGGGAAAATTAGAAGAGTTGAAAGAGAAAGCTTGGCTTGGTGGTAATCTCTCTTAACTGGAGTAGCATTCTTTAAACGTCTTGGGTGGAATTCAAGGAGTCTGTGAAATCCTTGAAATTAAATGGACAAAATACTTTACATGTGCAAAGGGCTTTCATCAGATTCTCAGGGAGTCTATCCCTCCTCAAAGATTAAGAACCAAGAATGCCAAGGATTCCAAATACCACTTCTGACTAAATGGACTTATTTTTTCTTTTTGAATAGGCTACACCTGCATGTGGTGAAAATAAGATCAGTCTAAGGGGGCTGAGGACATGGCTCAGGGGTAGAGCACTTGCCTAGTGAGAGGTCCTGGGTTCCATCCCCAGGAATGAAGAAATAATTTTGAAAGTCTGAAAGAGTAGCCAGACCAGGGATGCAGGTGAGGGCAGGCAATTCCTCACCTGGAGAATGAAATTCGGTGCTGGTGGTTGTGGGGTCAAAATCTGTCACCAGGAAGAATACTATTCCAACTCAACATTTTAAAAGCACAAAGTGAATGGAAAGAGAAGAAAAGTCCATGATGAACACAGTAATGAAATACTAACTATCCAGAGCCAGCCTTCCTGTACTACTCACTTTCCTGTCGCTCCATGCTTCAATACGGTTTACAGAGGTGCTGTTATTCACGTTGGCTGTTAGAAGTTTTGTTGTATATATTCCAAATTGGGCCAAGATGTAGCTCAGTGGCACCTGTGGCCTGCCTGGCAAGCGCAAGGTCCTGAGTTTGATCCCTGGTTCCTCAAAAAAAAAAAATATATATATTACAAATTGTTCCACATGAAAATGAAACATAGGAAGGGGTGATCAAAAAATACAGTGCGTTTGGATGATCAAAAAATATACCATGTTTAAATTAAAATTTATTACAGTAAAAGACACACTGACATTAACCCCTTGCTTTGAACACACTTATCCCATCGTTCCGGCCACTTTTTTTTTTTTTTGGTACCGGGGATCAAACTCAGGACCTTGTGCTTGCAAGGCAGGCGCCGGAACCACTGAGCTAAATCCCCAGTCCTCTGGCCACTTTTTGAAATTAATCTTTTGTGTATTACCAGGTGTGATACAAAGACAGTGAATGCTGCTGCCGAGCGCCACCTGACAGAAGGGCAGGCTGGTGAACACTTCACCCTGTGTCCCGTCCATCTTCCTCACCAAACCCGGCACCGTGTGGCTCCTGGCTCTTCCCCAGTGACCAGCAGAGGGTGTTTTGAATCGACCCAGGACACCAAAGCAGCCAGGATAGCACAAGTGAAGACACAGAAGACTTCCAGAGCTGCTCCAGTGTCTTTGGTGTCATAATGTTCTATGTTTAAGCAGCCACCATACTTTCCAACCCTAACTCACGCATTTGTGCTCTAAGTATGTATTTCGTATAATGTAATTGTGTAAGAACATCCACTTACTGTTTTCCCTAATCTACTTGCTTTCTGTAACTAAGCTTCCTGCTGCAAGGCACAAGTTCTTTTCGTTTAAAATCCATCTTGGGGCTGGGGATTTAGCTCAGTGGTTTCACCACCTGTCTCGCAAGCGCTAGGTCCCAAGTTTGATCCCCGGTACCAAAAAAAAAAAAAAAGAAAATCATGTCTCTAATATTATATGCTATGTTTACCAGGTCACACATGTTTTTAAAAATCTCCAAAAAACTCTACTTGATTACTTCTCTATGTTTAAAAAGCATATCCTCCTAGCCAGGCAGTGTCACACGCCTATAATCCCAGCACTCTAGGAGGCTGAGGCAGGAGGATCACACTTCAAACCTAGCCTGGGCAACATAACTGAGACCTTGACTCAAAATAAAAAATAAAAAGGGCTCAGGGCAATGGCTCTGCACTCAATCACCAGAACAGCCCCCCAGTACCCACTGGGGTGGGTAAAGTGGCTGGGAGTGACTGGGTGGACAGGAGACTCCAGGGAAATGGGCAAGACAGGCTTTGAGGACACAGCGGCCTCCTTGGGTTACTGCTCACTGCTAATTAGCTTAGAGAACCTGAACACTTCATATTCTCAAATTTCATTTTCAAAGAAACAGGAGCCTTAAGTGACCACAGATGTAAATGATGTCACTGAGAGATCTCTTGGGCTGCAGCTGAAGCTCAGGCTCCATGAAGCCACAGTCCGGTCCTCTGCTAATGTAATTTAGCCACCAGCAGAACTGACCAGCTGGTCCCTTCCAGAACTCTCCAGCCTGAATCAGCACTGAAGACCACGTGCCTCTTCTTGTTTCAGGTTGAGCTTGACAAAAAAGGAAGTTAAAGGAAAAAAGTAACTGGGACTATCTTTTGTTGGAAGTTTGACCAGTGCATTATTACAGGGCATTTTTTTATGCTGATAAGGGCAGTGATTTAATGAAACTTATTTTATGTTAGCAAGTATACAAAAAGTTCCTTCATTACTTTTCTGATTGCAAATTTACTACAGCAAATTTCTCTGGAGGGTCTAACTTTGTGGCTGGCTTGCTTCAATTCTTTTTTTTTTTTTTTTTTTTTTTTTTTGGTATGGGGGATCAAACTCCGGTCCTTCTGCTTGCAAGGGAGGTGGCAGAACCACTGAGCTAAATCCCCAGCCCTGGCTTGCTTCAAAATGTGGAGGAGGAATACAAAACAAATTGAGTGCAGCAGAATCTGCTGGGTGGAAAGAGAAGACTGTGTCCTCACAGGTCAGGGACAGGAAGGGCTGACATTGGGTTCTTCCTCTGACATGTGTGTTGAGGTAGTAGTCATACAATGGAATAGTACTCAGCCTTGAAAAGGAAGGAAATACTGTAATTTGCAATAACAGATGAAACTGGAGGACACTGTATGAAGTAGAATAAGCTAATCTCAGAAAGACAAACACTGTACTAGGTGAGCTATCAAAGCAGTCAGATTCCTAGGATTCAAGTGTGGAATGACCCCTGGCAGATGCTGGGGGTGGGAGTTGGTGGTGGGGAACTGATAATCATGCACAAAGCTCCTGTTAAGTAAGATGGATAAATTCTAGAGATGTGCTGTACAACAAAATTGGATTTAGAGCAACAAAGGACAAATGTGTTGCACATTTAAAAATGTCCTAAGAGGGTAGAGTTCATGTTAAGTGTTCTTACCCTAAGGACATAAAGTAAGAGATGTGGCTCTCTGGCAGTGTTTGACTAACATGCATGAGGCCCTGGGCCTGATGCCTGGCAAAGGAAAGAAAATGAAGACTTCTTTTGTCTTTAATCCTGGGTCAGTGTCCCAAACGAATAAAAGCAATAGCAGGAACAATAATCATAGAAACGGAAATGATACATTACTGAGCTCTTGCTAAATGAGAGACAGTTTGGGGGCTGTGATGTAGGCTGGCTCTAGAAAGCACACACCCACCCTGGGAAGCTGGGGTGGCTCCTGGTTCCCCAGGTGACAATGGGGGAAGGGGAGCGGGGAAGTCACCAACAGCTCCCCTCACAGCTGTGTTTAACCTCAAGTTGGGCCGGGGATTTAGCTCAGTGGTTCCGCTGCCTGCCTTGCAAGAGCAAGGTCCTGAGTTTGATCCCCAGTACCAAAACAAAAACAAAACCAAAAAAAAGAACCTCAAGGCACACAGCTTCCCACTATGAAACCATTTAAACAATCCAAAGTAGCCACAAAATCAAAATCTGCCAAGTAGCCAAAGAACCTGTAAATCTACATGTGGAAAACCAGTCTGCCACAGGAAGCTGAGGACACAAGTTTGAGCCCAGCCTGGGGAACTTAATGACTTAGCAAGACTTTACCTCAGTGCCCTGGTTAAACCCTCAAAACCGGGGTGGGGGGGGGGGGGAAGAAAAAGGATTAAGCCAGATAATGCATGTTAAAAATATGCATATTCCCAAATGTTACTGTTATTATCTTTTTAAAAACTGTCCTTTTTTATTGAGGTGAAGCTCATATAACATATTAAGAGACAAAACCATTAAGAGACATTTCATACATGCAGTGTAGCAACCAAACTGTACTATTTTCATGTGCATAGGATGATTTCGAGCCCGATGGGTGTTATTATTTTAGCCTCCAGTGGACCCTTGACTTAGGAACTCAATTCATTCCAGGAGGCTGGCTGTAACTCGAGTTGGTCAGTGAAGGCTCAGGTTCCTCTCCACAGCCTTCACAGTCTCTCTCCTGTACACAGGCAGCTCTCAGTGTCCTTAGAGAGACACTGGCCCAGGATTTCTCAGTTAACCCCACACAGGAAAGGATGTTGTCATGTTCCTTCCAGAACTCTCTAAGGATTAAATCTGTATCTGAGGCCATCTGGAAGCACAAGGAGCATTCAGATTGTAACTCAAGACTTTGGTCGTAAGTTAAAACGAAAAATGCCGGTCGTGACCCAAGTTGTTCGTACGTCATGCTGGTCGAGGGTCCACTGTAATTTAGTGCCCCTCAAGGACACTGAGCTCCTGAAAGAATTTCCCAGGCCTAAGGCGATGGTTCACACTGGGTTTCCTGGCTCTCCTAAGCTTTGTCTTTGAATTTCAAAGCTTTACAACACATCCCACAATTGCTCTGGGTCTTTATTCACAGTGCCTTTGCCTGGTGGCTGGTTTGCAAAGTAAGTGTATGTCTGGGTCTGATTGGCTGCAAAAAGTCAAAAGTAATTCAGACAGAAAGAGAAAGATTCACTTATAATTATAGTTGATTTTTAAAGGCCCAAGATGCTGAATATTTGTAACTCAAAATAATGCTTCCCTCTGTCTTTGTTAGACTGTCTGGCAGAGAACAGATTTGAAGCTTCCTGTTGAAAATTTCCAAAATTAAACTTTGGCACAGTATCATTTAATAACCTTGAAATGTGCCTGAATTGTGGAAGCTGTTCAAAGGTTTCCTTCGTGCAATTTGAGCTATCATTTTTTTTTAAATGTAAATAAGTTATATGGGCACTGAAACAAAAAATAGATCATTTGCAACATAGTACGGACAGATGACTTTTAGAAATGCTGACTGTTTTCACTGGGATTAGCCCGTTGTAACTTCCGGTAAGGTAGCTTTGCAGATTCACAAGTAGAGGGACAGCCTGGTTATTGTTCAGGCCATAAACAAGCCCTGCATTTTTGTATCTTCTTATGGAGTGCTCTAGGTTAGGCAGTTTTTTTGTCTTCGTCTTTTTTGTGTACGATCACATCAGCAATAGCATGGAGTTCAAAATGGGGGGGCACAGTTTTAACAATGCAGGAATTTCCAAAAGTTGAAACATTCCAGGCGCAGCTGCTCCCACAAATGGAAATGCTATCAGATCTGCATCATAATTGGTCCTCCAGATTTTCATCCACAAAAAGGAGGATATGGTCAATCAGAACAAATAACACAGGGAACCAAAGAGAGCCACTTTTACTTTTTTTCCAAATTGGCACTTTTTTTCCTCCCCAAGATGTGAATGACAGTAATATCTATGGTTGAGTTTTTTCCATATTTTGACTCTTAAAAAGCAAAGTCGTTCGGGATATCAATATGTTTCATCCCAGCCCTCCACAAAAAATATGGGGGAAGGAAAAAAGAAGAGAATGAAAGTGAAGGGGGAAGAGTAAAAAGAAAAAAAAACTGAAATAGATAAAAGAAATTAAGCGAGCCATAACGTCTGCCCTTTATTTAATGGGGGTTGTACTGACCTGCCGGGTTGCTCATACTCTAAGATGGGAGAGGGGGCCCTGCTGGGTAGCTAATTAAAACAATTATAAACACAAAGGAAGTATCAATGGCATTCCAAGACTCAAAGAAAGAGAGAAAGCACTGAAGATTTAAATGGTCCAGCGCCAATCTGTTCTGGCCATTCTGGGTTTGGCTGAGTTGGGTGTCCCCAGTTCCCAAACTGCTTTATAGACTGGCCTATAAGTTTGGGGACATGGGACTCTTCCCCTTCATCCTCTGGGGCTTATTCATATCAAAAGCATGCCAACGATGGAATTAAGGGGATTTAATTTACAGGTGCTTAAAGTCTTCATTGTGCCACTATGTCAGCACAGTCTACCTGAGTTTTAAAAAATAATCGTATCTAGAGAAGAAGGCCCCTAAGCCCTCCTTATGGAATTATTATTTTCAAAAGCAAGATCATCGTAAAGACATTCCAACCTTTCGGATGTAATTCTATGTGACAAGATGAAACTGAATTCATTAATTTCTTTTTTATAAAGTATCACAGGTACCTTTAGGAATGTTAAAAAAGAAGCAAGTATCATAGACTATTTTACCATATGCGACACAAGCACTTTACCAGGGATAATCTTTTTCTTTTTTTTTTGGTACCGGGGATCGAACTCTGGTCCTTGCACTTGCAAGGCAGGCAGCGGAACCACTGAGCTAAATCCCTGGCCTACCAGGGATAATCTTATTACCCAACAAAAATGGAAATCTTTCTTAATTTCTTAGACTAAACTTTTTTTTTTCTCTTTCTGGCTTTTGTAGGTTGGACCTTTAAAGAAATACTCTCTTGGAGCAAAGTAAGAGAAAATTATTTACCTTCAATGAATTAAGCCAGTTACTATACATTAAGAAACAAACAGAGGGTTGGGGATTTAGCTCAGTGGTTCTGTTGCCTGCCTCGAAAGCGCAAGGACCTGAGTTTGATCCCCAGTACCAAAAAAAAAACAACAAAAAACCAGAAAAGAAGGAACAAATAGAGTTGACAGTAAATCTATATCTTTGGTATATATCGCCATACTAACCAATTAACATATATAGCTATTATAATAGCTACAATTAAGAATGTCACTGTTGGGCCGGGGATCTAGCTCAGTGGTTTTGGTACCTGCCTCGCAAGCGGAAGGACCCAAGTTCTATCCCCGGTACCAAAAAAAAAAAAAAAGAAAGTAAAAAGAATGTCATTGTCAAGTAATTTTCATAATTTGATTTCCTTCCAATAATATAGGGTACCACACTGTCCCGATTTTATATATAAGGGATTTGAGCCTCCAGTTAGAAAACCAGCTGTAGGTTGTAGAATTCAGGAATTCAAAACTGTATTCAAACACAGTTTATATGAACATATGTCTATTTTTAAATGTAACTAATTATTAAAACTTTTGAGTTCTTTTGTTTTGGGTACCGGGGATCGAAAACTTTTGAGTTCTTCAACTCTTTTGTATTGAAATCATTAAGGGCAAAATATTTTTCCTAAAAAAGACATACAAAAAGCATCCTAACCCAGACTTCATAAATTAGCTGTGATTACAGCACCGCAGTGCAGCTGCTCAGCCCGCATGGCCTGGCGAGGGAGGGACGCTCCCAGGACGGCACTGCGGAAGTCCCGTCCTTCCTGCCTGTCCCGCAGGTCCCGGGAGGGGCCGGGTGTGACCAGTGAGAACCTGCGCTGCTGGTCTGGCCAGGAGAAAGCACCCAGAGGCTCAGTTCCCAGTTCCCGGCCGGCCGCTCACTCTCGTCCTACTTAGCAAGGTGAAATAAAGTCACGCGTGTAACCGGGCAAAGCCCTGCGGGAGGGAGGTGGTCAACGCCCGGGACCTGGTGGGTGAGGGTGGGAGCCAAAGGAAACCTTCCTTCCTGCCCTCCCCCATCTTCCTTTGCTCTCCTTTCCATTCCCCCTCTTCTTTCTCAGTCTCCTCCCTTCATTGCTCCCATGTATTTCCTTCCCCTTCTGCTTCTCCCATTGTTCTTCTTCCTCTCCTTTTCCTCCTTCCTAATTCGTATCTCCTCCCTTTTCTTTTCCTTCTCTTTCCTCATACTTATGGTCTTCTTCCTCTTTTGCTTTCCTTCCTCTTTCCTCTTCCTTTGTTCTTATTTTTCCTCCACTTGCAAGAGGACTGAGATTTTCTTTAGAAATATCAATAGCCTCCCTCTCTGCTCTCTGCCTTCCTGTTACTCCTTCTACAAGTAATCGGAAGATAAATCTCTATCCTAGTGTTGAAATATTATCAACAAACTGATCAGAGGTCTGAGGCTGCCTGAGCGGAAACGTTAGCGCAAAGCATTTGCAGGATATGATGGGGATTACTGAAAAGAAAAATAGGATTTCACCAGAAAAGCTCTGTGTTTTGGGATAAAAATGTTGCCTAATAAAGC
Source organism: Heterocephalus glaber (assembly GCF_053883595.1). Lineage (NCBI taxonomy): Eukaryota > Metazoa > Chordata > Mammalia > Rodentia > Bathyergidae > Heterocephalus > Heterocephalus glaber. Next base: position 17,196,990 of record NW_028258410.1, on the reverse strand, counting down.
CCCTTTGCTGCTTTAAGTGTTTATGGATTATGATGTGTCCAGAGTATTAATACAAATACAGAAGCTCCTCCAGTTAGGAACGCTCTGACTCTGCCTACAGATCTGAACCCAACTGCTCACAGCCAGCACAAGTGTGACAGCGCTGCTCGGCGCCAACAGGGGGCAGCCGATACTGTGACCTGTCCTTTCGGTCACCACAAGGTTTTTGGGATAAGACAAGGACTGAAACTCAGGTGCACCAAGGGGCAGAGCTAGAACAGACTGGCAGATCTTCCAACAGATCTGTGGGCCACAGGCCGCATACCACATGCTGAACTGTGTAAAATCACAGAGCAATCTAAAACATCCAATCCTCCTGCCCTGACAAGCATGCATTCGTGACATGTTTAAGAGTGTGACCACAAGTCTAAAAACTATTACAGATGAGAAAATTCACACCCATGTCTAGGCATTTTGTCGACAGGCTTGTGATATTATATCATATTAGAAACAAGCATAACTAATAAATTATTATATATATATTTTGTGCTATTTCAGTAAAACTGCTAAATACACAGTGATCAAGTCTGTACATAATTTATACTATAATGATCAGGGATTGGCAATATTTTTTGGTAAAAAGACAAGTAGTAAATGCTTTAGAGTTTGTGGTCCACATGATCTCACTTATACACTGTATTCTTTATTTACAAATCTTTAAAAGTATGAAAACATTCTGAGCTCATGGCTCAGTTAGGTCCCTGGGTTATCATTTGCTGATCTTTGCTATTGACAACCATCATTTAAAAGATTAAAAAAAATCAAATGCTATTACATCCAAATTATAACAATTTGAACATGTTCACCAAAATATTAAAATACTTCATAATATTTTTAAACAATGCAATTATATATAAATTATAAAAATTTGAACATATATTCATTAAAAATTAAATATTAAAAAGTGGGCAGGGGATTTAGCTCAGTGGTTCTGCTGCCTGCCTTGCAAGCACAAGGACCTGAGTTCAAGCCCTGGTACCAAAAAAAAAAAAAAGAAAACAACTAAAAATTAAATATTAAAAAGAAATACCTCATAAATGTTTTAAAATTTTTTCTTCTAAAATACTTAAAATTATGAAAAGTAAAATGCAAATGATAATTTACATCAAGACTTTGAGATCATTTAAAGAAAACCACTAATTTTTGGAAGTTTTAGCTAAATCTTGTTATTTGTTATAGAAATAAAACTAATCTGGGTGCAGTGGTGATCTACTACTAGGGAGGCTGAGGCAGGAGGATCACAATTTTGCCAGCTTGGGCAACTTAGCAAGACCCTATCTTAAAAAAAATATAAAAATAGCTGAGTATGTAGCTCAATGGTAGAGCAGCCCTGAATTTGATTCCCAGGACTGCAAAACACAAACAAAAAACTAAATTTGAACTGGGCATGGGGGCACAAACCTATGATCCCAGCTTTTGAGAGGCTCGGGCAGGAAGATTGCTGTGAGTTTGAGGCCAACCTGAATTACAGAGAGAGACTCTGTCTCAAAACAAACAAACAAACAAGTTTTAATTATAGCTTTCAGTGTCCATTTAGCTGCCAGATGTATAATCTAAACATGTTATAGTAAGACCAATATATGAGCAAATCTAAGAATAGTATGAGTTATCCATATTGTAAAATGCCCCTCAGCTGCCATATGCAACCGTGCACACGGTGCCCTCCGTAAGCACTACTGGAATAACAGATGTGGCCAATGACAAGCAAGCAAGGAGATGCTCAGGTACTGCTGGGCTACCTGGTTAAACAGGTGTCTCCTGCAGCCAGTCTGTGGGAGAGAGGGCTTGGGTGGTGAATCCAGCCCTCTTTTCTCCTTTAAAAATGTTTTCTGTGCTCAAATCCTCCCTGTAACAGGGCGACATGTGACATGAGCAGCTCAAGGTCGGAAGGAGCAAGTGTTCTATCCCGACCTCAGGCAAGACAACAGGAGCAGCGCAGTGACGCCCTGGGGAGGAGCAGCGTTAGTCACAGTGGTGACTGTGATGCCATCCCCAGGGACCAGGCTCTGAGGGGCAGATCTGCCATTAGCTTTGGTTCAGCTATTTAGAGCTGCAGTTGAACCCAGGGCCTCTTCTTGGTAGGCAAGCATTCTGCCACTAAGCCACACCCTCAGCCTTGCCCCTGGCTTCACTCGTAGCTCAGTATTTTCAGTGTTTTACAGTCAGAACCACTGGCGAGAGGTACGTGGGGCAGGGGCCTCTGTAGCTTAAGTCTAAAGTAGACTGCAGGGTTGGGAATTTACCTCAGTGGTTCCGCTGCCTGCCTCGCAAGTGCAAGGTCCTGAGTTCGATCCCCAGTACCAAAAAAACCCAAAATAGTAGACTGCAGGCTGGATGAAACACACACACACACGCATGTGTGCGTGTGCGTGCACAGATCAAGGGGGAAGGAAAGGGCTGCTGTCAGGAGCAGGCTGGGGAGATGTCAGGGCAGCGTCAGGAATGTGGGTGCCCACCATCCCTGCCTAGAGCTGCCAACCGGCCGCCCTTCCCGGTGCCTGGCCAGCACGGCCGACCCAGTGCTGCTGGAATGTCTGGCTCCTTGAGGGAATGCCACAGTTTGGATTTCCCTGGCAAAAAAACTGGTTTTAATAAACAATTACAGTTTAAAAGCAAAACAAAACAAACAGCCTCTGTGGGGAGATGAAATTCTTTTCTAGCTTTGTTCCCGAAGCCACTGTGATTGGCCCTTTGTTCCATGTATTATGCCGCATCTGTGCTTATTTTTGAGATGTTTATGATCATTAACTCATTTTAGATAAATATGAAAGCAATTTCAGGGCCTGTGTGTGGAAGAGGAGGAGCTGTGTAATTAGGTTAGAAACGAAAGTGCAGTTCACACTAATAGTCCACAAGACTCACTTAGGTGTGGTCACCTTACTGGGCCGAACATGGACTCAGCGCTACCCTCTTCATAGAGAAGTCTCCACAGCTGGAAATGTCAGTCTATTTTTGGCTCCATCACTAAGTTTTACTTTTTTCACCCCTCCCCCTTTTTGGTTCTGCCTTTAGATTTAGATGATTTCTTGGGGATCTTCATCGTTGTAAGAGCACAGTAAATAGTGAAAAAGCTGAGAGTCTCCATTCTGGAGTAGCAGAATGAAGTTGGATCATGGGGAAGCATTGCTCAGTGATGTGAAGCTTCAGGTCCTGGCCAATCCAGGGGCCACAAGGGCCAACAAACTGTATCTGGTATGGGGTGGGAGAGGGGAAAGCAAAGTGGAAGGTAGCAAGTTCAACCTGAAGCATTTTGCTATGCAGTGAGATGCCAGGCTAGTGGTTAAGTGGTCAGACTGTCCCAAGTTTGAAATCTAGTTCTAATTCTACGATCTGGAAAAACTTGCTCCCCAAAACTTGCTCCTGTTCTGCCCTTTGTAAGAGGGTGGTAATGATGGCCTACCTCAAAGGGTATCAAAGTCAAGGTCTAGTCCACATTCCTCAGTAAGTACTCAACACATGCTAGCCATTATTAGGAGGAGAACAATTGGGATTAACAACAGGAATTTGGGAGCCATCTGCCCCAAGGTGGACAGCTGACATCTGAAGCTAGCACCTGGGAGCATATGCACTGGGGGAGTAGGAGTGGGAAGTAGAACCTCAAAGGGGCTGGAGAAGGAACAGTCCTGTAGGAGAAAAGCGGAGACAGGGATAAGGGAGGGCCCTATGTGAAAAGAAAGTAGAGCCCTTAATTTCAGAACAGTACCGAGAGTGAAAGTGACTCCCAGTGGTGTTTTACAAGCTTTAGGGTACTTGCAAATTGCCAGGGGTGGAGGTGGAGGGTGGGGTGAGACTTGGTGTTTAAAAGGCAGGTTTCAAAAATGTTTGACTGGGGCCTGCGGAATCTACTGGGTTTCTGACTGCAGAAGGACCACAAACCGTATCTGGAAGGATGCTGTTGACCAAGCAACCAGGGAGGGAGAGCGGGAGGGAGAGCTTGCGCGGTTCTTTTAAGGTAGCTGGTTAGGGTACGTGTGGGGCTCGTGTTCCACCACCAGTGCATTGAAAAAAGTCCAATTCTCTGAGAGAAAATAGGTTGCTTGGGGAGTAAAGGAAGGAGGTGTCTGTTTTTTCTGAGTAGCTACAACAGTGACGGGCAATGGAACATCTGTGGTCCTGGGGCTGGATGGAGGAGGCGTTAAATGAGTTGGCTTTTAAGTATTAAACCAATCTTGCATTCTGGGGTTCATTTAACTTGGTCATGAAGGTCAATGGGAAGAAGACCCTGCTCAGAACTGAGTCCCAGGCTCCAGGCTCCCCTTTCTTTCTCTCGGCTACAGGCAATCATAACCTCCTGCTCCCCAAACCTGGAAATACACATGGGGCCTTCTAGACCAGTGACCTTCATACTACTTTTCTCATATACCTTCTGGGAAAAAAAAGTATGCAGTTCCTTACATGTTTGAAAGTTGTTATCTGAAATATTTAAAGAGCTTGAAAGGACTTTACAGCATTATAAATATCTGTTTCATCATTGCTTTAAATGTATCCAAAGTCATGTAAATGTCATGTAGCCTGACTCTTCATCACTGTGCATTTAAATATGACATTAATAGTTGAAATTCTGTATCATTGCTTTTTCTCCTAAAACTTGTATTTCAATTCTACTTTCTCTGTGTAATTTTATAGTAATACAATAATCTCCAAGACATGGAGAAATGGGGGAGGAGGGGGAGGGAACATAAGAATTAAGATGTGTTATGTACATGTACCAACTCCCCATGGTGAATGCAATCATTCTGTACTGCAAACATGGACTAATAAAAGTAAAAAAAAATTAGGGGAGAGTTGTCCGTTGATCACACCATCAGACTTCTCAGCAAAAATTTATATACAAATTAAATTCCTTTGATCAGAATCGAGTTACTTTTGCCATTATTATCATCATCATTATATTATTCTCACTCTATTGTATATATTTGACATTTCCCATTTAAAAAGTTTAAAAAGATTTTTAAAAGTAAAACCAGCTACAGTGGCATGTACCTGTCGTCCCCAGCTACTTGGGAGGCTGTGGCAGGATGATCCAGAAAGCCCAGGAGTTCAAGGCCAGCTTACATACTGTCTAAAAAACTATTTAACCCACAAATTCTGCAACGAAAGCCATGTAAAATTTCATTGCCAAAAACATTTTAACAGGATGGGACTTGAATGACTTTTATCTTTGGTACTAAGCAAGAGCAACCACTATTACCAGGTTATTGTGTATCTTCCCTGAGATATTGAATAAATTCTCATAAATGCTCTTTTTGATATACAAATGGTAGTACATTAATACTTCATTCTACACTTTGTTTTTGGCCTATGTCTCTTTATGCATGCACATATGACCACATCAGCATCTAAATCTGTTCCTATGTCTACATGGTTGTATGTGTGTAACTAGGGATTGAACCCAGGGCCTTCATGTTGACTACACACATCTCCAGCACTTTTCACTTTGAGACAGCCTTGCTAAGTTGCGAGTTTCCCCTGGTTAGGCTCAAACCTGCAGTCCTCCTGCCTCAGCTTCTGAGACTGCTGGGATTACAAGTACGCACCACCATGCCTGGCTTACATATTTCATACTTTTAAATGTCTTCAAAGAATTCTATGGAATGAATTTAGCCAGGCTCCTCATTACTTGGCGGTATTTAAGTAGTTTCCAATTTTTTGTCCTTACAATCAGTGCTACCAGGAATAATAATGTTCATAAAAAGTGTTTTGCTCATCTTTGAATATATGTCAGAAAAAAACACAAGTTTTTAAGACCAGTTTTTACATAAAAATGCTTCCTTTCATAGCGTAAAAAGTATGTTGCACAGCTGGGCATCATGGCATGTGCCTATATTGCAGATACTTGGGAGGCTGAGGCAGGAAGATTCTAAGTTCAAGGCTAGCCTCCGCAACTTAGGGTGAGCCTGTCTCAAAGTAAATTAAAGGGCTGGGCATGAAGCTCAGCATGCCGAGCCTGTGCAAGGGCCTAGGCTGGATCTTCTGTACTGAAGGAGGAAAGGTACAGAAGGAACGGAGAGAAGGAAGAAAGGGAGAGAGGGAGGGAAAGAGGCAGGCAGGCAGGAAAGAGAACGAAAAGCTGACAAAAGTCCTCGACACTTGCCCAGCTTCCTGCTTCTCTAATCTGCGCAAAGGCCAACTCCGATGCTCGCTGCCAATCTACCCCTCACGCTTATTTTCCAAATACTGAAACCCAGGTGATTGCTCTTCTCTGCAATGATGGAGAAGGGAAAGGCTGGCAGCACGGAGCGTTGGCCCTCACACACGCAGGACATTCACTGGCTGTCCCGCAGAGCACCTGCAGGCTCTGGGAGGTCCCATCCCTTGCCTGCTGTCCTGGGCTGTGAGGATGGGGATGGCTGCCAGAGCTGTCAGAGGTCAGGGACCTGGGTGCTGCCTCTGGCACCTACGACACGGTGCACGTCCCGACTATCCAAGCCAACACCATTCTGCACGTTTTTAAAGCTTCTAATTTTGGCAGCTGTTAGACTTATGGCAATATTGCAAAGACTGTACCAACAGCTCCCATACTGGCTAAGCCTGGCCTTCCTGATGTTGGCGTCAAGCTCACTGGCCCTCCCAGGTGTCCATCACCTGTGTTTTCGGGCATATCCTGTTTTCTGTCCCAGGTCCCATTTTAGAATCACACTGCCGGTAGGCAGCGTACTGCTCTGAATAACTTCTTTCCTGGGGTCTCGGGGCCCCCATTTCTTGAGAGCAGAAGTATTTTTTAAATTTAAACTTTTATTAGTACATGTTTATAATACATCACAATTGCATTCATCACAGAGAGAGCAGAAATGTTATAGGACTTTCCTCCAAGTTTATTCTGCAGCTTAAAGGACAGTGCTGGGCCTGCAGCAGGTCAGTCACGACAGGACAGGGCTTATCCAGCTGGATTTTTCGGGTTCCTACTGTAGAAGAAAACAGAGTTCCAGGGCTCTGGAATATCAGGTGTGCAGGCAGCTGGGAAAGCCAGGCTCTGGCGGAAGTGGGAGATTTTTCAGAACACAGGGTCACTTCCTCCCTGCTGTCCAACCTCCCAGCCCTGTCGCCACAGCCAGTGGAAGCCACGACCACCGTCACTTAGTGACATCTTAAGTGAAGCAAAAGCTGGCAGGGCTGCTGGTCCTGACCCCAGGCAGGACCTTCCACACCCAGAGCCCCTCCTTAGTGGCTGGGCTGTCCCCTGGAAGTAAGTGTGTAGACACTGAGGGGACATCAGAACAGAAAGTAAAAACAAAATGTGCTTGGTAATTTCACTGAGTCCCTCTGGCTATCGTGTACCTAACATTTAAAAAGAGGGGTTTTTTTTGGTATCGGGGATCGAACTCAGGACTTTGTGCTTATGAGGCAGGCAGCGGGCACCACTGAGGTAAACCTCCGGCCCCAAAGAGGTTATTTTTAAAAAAAATATGTGAGGTTCATTATTCATCCAAAATGTATACTGAACACCTGCTATGTTCCAGGTACTATTTTGTTTTGTTTTTGTTTTTTGAGACAGGGCCTTGCTCCTTATTCTGGCTGGCCTGGAGCTCACAATGTAGCCCAGGCTGGCCTGAAACTTAAGGCGCTCCTCCTACCACAGCCTCCCAAGTGCTGTGAGTATAGGTGAGAGCCACCACGGCTGGCTGTTCCAGGTACTATTTTAGGGGCCAGGTATAAGTAATACATGATCGAGTCCTAACCCTGTCCTAAAACAGCTTATCGGATAATCAATCAATCAGCCCAGCTCATAGTCAACAGGCAGGTGAAATATTAGCTGACTATAGTGTCGTACTCACTAAGTGTTTGTACTGTTTCCATTTGCCAGGCACTATTCTAAATCCTGCAGAGATGACAGGGAATAAGACAGTCCCCCGGCTTTAAGAAGTTAAGGTAGATTCTAATAAAATAGGAATCTGTTTTGAATAGAGGGGTCAGGGTTCCCCAAGAGAACAGCCTTTAATCTAGGCTCTAAGAGATAAAGAGCTGGTTTTTGGTAGGGAGTAGAAAGAATATCCCAAGCACGTGGTACAGCATGTGCAAAGGTCCTGAGGTAGAGAAGGCTGCCCGGTTATAGAACAGTGAGAGAACACAGTGGAGAGTGAAAGAATGAGCTGGGGAAGGAGTGGACTTCAGCCCACAGGAAACTGGAAACCCTGGGCTGAAGTGGACATTTTACAGGTCCTGTTCCCTGTGGCCACCAGGTTAAAGATGCTGGCAGGGGGCACTTGTAAGAAAGAAACATGGCAGCAGAAGAAGGGAGGTTGTTGGAGGCAGCTGCCAGCAGATGGGGGACGTCATGAGGACTAACTGTGCCTGCAGCCCAATGAGAGCTTCCTAAAGGTTGAAAGAGGCTTCAGGCAAGCTTGTGAAAACACTGATTAGGGCAGGGACTGGCAATCTACTACTCAGGAAATCTAGCCTGCTTCCTGGGGATTTTGAGGGGTGGGTACTGGGGATTGAACCCAGGGAGCACTGGGCTACACCCTCAGTCCTTTTTATTTGGAAACAGGATCTCACTAAGTTGCCCAGGCTGGCCTCCACCTTGGGATCCTCCTGCCTCAGCTTCCCAAGTAGCTGGCATTACACGTGTGTGCCTCTGTGCCCAGCTTGCTGTCTTTCTCTCGTTCACTTGTTCAATTTATTGTTTCTGTGCTGGAGATCAAACCCAGGATCTCCCACGTCAGGCCAGCATATAAGTTCCACCAGCACGTGGCCACACCCACTTGCGGGTGCACTGCCTGGGGCTGCCAGGGTGCGACAATGAGTGGCCCTCGGAGCCTACATTTACTATCTGGCCATCGACAAAAACAGTCTGCTAACCTTGTGCTACATGAAAGTGCTAGGCAAGGGCAAAGTGCGGTGGTGCACGCTTGTAATGCCAGCACTTGGGAGGCTGAGGCAGGAGGATCATCCTGAGTTTTTGATCAGCCCAGGCAACTTAACAATGAAGGTCTCAAAAAACAAAACAAATTAAAAAACGTGCTAGGGAATGATATAGTCCAGATAATATTTCCTTTATTTCCCGCTGCTTGGAGGATGAATTGGAAGGAAGGAAGACTGGGAGAAATGAAGACAAAAGAGAGGTAAATGTGCAAGAGACACAGGCGCTGGCTTCAGGATGAGACGAGAGGGAGAAGGTGGAGATGGAGGCTGTAGGGGCGGGGCCTCTGGAACCAGACCCGGATGTAAAACAGGGTCCTCCAACAAGGGGACCAGGGGTCCCTGCAGAAGTTGCTGATTCCAGGGCTGCAGCAGGAAATAGACCAGCTCAGAACATCTTGTGGTGCAGGGAGGGAGGAAGGGCTTTAACCTCGATGGGGGCGTCCTGCAATCCCCTGAGAGCCAACCGGAGGGGCTTGGGCTCCCGAGGGCCAAACCTGGAGCCATGTGAGCAACCAAATAAATAATAAAAATAAATCACCTCAATTTGTAACCAAATAAATCGACAACTGGAGGGCTGGGGAAGGACAGTGTCTTCTCAGAGACTTTCAATTCCTAAGGCGGAAAGGAGCGATGGAATTTGAAACTCAACCATTGGCAAACACCAGAATAAACTCTTGCTGCAATCAGGGGGCATCCAGGGATGGTTCTTTTGGGCCTAATAGGGATGGACAGGAGCTATTCAAGATATTTGCGTGTCAAAGACTCCCCCACGGATGCTCAGCAAGAACAAAGGAGAGCTCTCCCTTGGAGAAGCCGCTCATTCCTTCCTCGCCACCAAATGACCAAGTCAACCTCAGCAGTAAAGGGACACAGATTCCAGGCCACTCCTGACTGGATACTCGTGAAGCCACGTACAGCATTCCTGGAAAAAGCAGCCATCTCAACCCAACCATGAGGAAACCCCAGGGAATCCCGGGCGGAGCCACAGCGTAAAAGAGCCCCTTGGGACTCTTCAGAAGGGTCAAGTTCATGACAGGCAGAGGAACACAGGCAGGGATTCTCAACTCCATCTTGGACCAGAAAAGGAACATTACAGGGAAAACTGACCCCCGTGAATAAAGGCTGTAGATGAATTCACAGCTGGTAGCAAGGTTACTTTCCTCATTCTGACAATTGTTTTTGTTTTTGTTTTGGTACCTGGGATTGAACTTGGGTCCTTGAGCTTGCACAGCAGCCGGTGAAACCACTGAGCTAAATCCCTGGCCCTATTCTGACAATTGTTGTGGTTCCATAAGATGCTACCATCGGAGGAAGCCAGGTGAAAGGTTTTCCTAGGAACCCTGTAGTATTTCTGCAACTATTTTTCTAAAGCTAAAATAATTTTAAAGTAGATAGTTCAATGCTCAAAAAAATTTGGTTTTAAAATGTAATCAATTGAATTCCTGCTCAATATGTGTATTGGGGGGAAGGGAAAGGGAAAAAAGTTGCTCGATGCTTTGCTCCATCATTATAAAGCAAGATAAGAAATTTATAAACTATCTTGGTCCTGCGCCTGTAATCCCAGCAGTGTGGGAGACTGAGGTGGGGGGGTCCCAAGTTTGAGCCCAGCCCAGGCCAGTTAGTGAGACCTTGTTTCAAAATAAAAAATAAAACAGGACTAGGGATATAGCTCAGTGTGAAGCCCTAGGTTCAATACTGAGTTTAATAAAAAGTAAAAATAAGAAACACACGCATACCTCCTAATACTTAAAATGAATTATATAATCTCTATTTCTTTCTGTTTATCCAAATACCACTTTCGTGTATATAGTAAAATCTATTTTGTATGTCAAGTAGGAGTTGTACTATTGGGCAGCAATCATCTCTTATCGCCAAATTTCTTTTTTTCACGAGGAAAAGAACACATAAAATTTATTACATGCCTAAGGCATGCAAGCACTAGAGTCCTCATTCCTAACATTCGGAAACAGCTACACGTGGTGGAAAGGACAGGTGACCAGCTTTATTGATTTATGCCTTGATTTTATTATCTGAAATTAATTTTTTTTGAATATTTAAGGCCAAACATTATAATCAGCAAGTATTTATTTGTGGCTGTCCCAGGGCCTAATTGTCCCAGTCTACAATTTATGGAGGCTCAAATACAATGATCCCAGTAATAGCCATCATTAACTGAGCACTTACTATGTGCTCGCATTCAGAGGAGGAATCTGATGGATCTGCTCCAATCTGACAGTGAGGGACGGTGGTGGAGGGATTTGGGACTAATACTCCCCAGGCAACTTAGCCAGTAAACAGCAGAGCTGGTCCCGAAGGTGAGTCTCTCATAAGGCCTCTGTTCCGGCTTACCCTCTCCTCAAATAGCATAGGGCAGAGCCGTCCCGGGAAGGTTTACTGTGTAGACCAAGAAGTGCTTGCTGAGACAGTGAAGTAACAGTTCGTGGGTGATAGGAGCTGGGCCTTCAAATCCCATGTTCGGATTTCAGCCACCCTTGCCAATGCCTGTCAACAACAGGAACAAGTCTTCCAATCCATCCCGCTGTCATTTTCAGATCTGCGTCCCTGAGCCAGGTGAGGGCCAGCCTCTCGCACGTGGCCCTGACTATCCTGTTCAGGCACCTGTCTGTCCACAGCCTTCGTCCACGTTTCCCCCAAAAGGTTGTCTTCTTCATGACCTGAAGGGGAGTTCTTGGTGCATCCTGAATGCTAATCACTTGGCCACTACAGATGGCAAATACCTGCTCTAGCATCCTGCTTGTCTTTTTACTTTCCTGTTCTTTTGTTCTGGCACTGGGGACTGAACCCAGGGCCTTTGCCGTGAGCCATATCCTCAACTTTTTTCTGGGTGTAATGGTTCATGCCAGCATTTGGGAGGCTGAGGCAGGAGGATCACTGAGTTCAAGGTCAGCCTGAACTATGTATCGAGACCCTATCTCAAAAAACAACAAAAAAAACCCCAAAACAAAGCAAAAATTTTAGGACACTGACTCATTAAGTTACTAAATTGTTTGGGCTGGGCTCAAACTTGTGAACCTCCTGCCTTAATTTCCCACAGGGATGCCTATGTCACCACACCCATCTCTACTTTCCTATTCTTATTATCATTACTATACCTGGTATTTTAAATCTCCAGGTGCCTTTCCTTTTAAATAAGGTCATAAAGCTGCATCTGTAGCTCAGTTGTAATTTTTTGTTTTTTCTTGCAGTACTGGGGCCTCAAACTTTCAACCCTCCTACCGCAGCCTTTTGAGTAGCTGGGATTACAGGTGTGCACTACCACTTCTGGCACCAATGATTGATTTTTTGGGGGGGGTACCGGGGATTGAACTCAGGACCTTGCCCTTGCAAGGCAGGAGTTGGAACCACTGAGCTAAATCCCCAACTAATGACTGATTTTGGTAACTAAAGTAAAAGAGAATCTAACTTTACCTTTTCCCAAATTGATAATTACCTTCACATCCACATCTGTTAAATGGACACCTATATTCCTTTTTGTAAATGTCTGAATCTTTTAGAAAATGATCATGTATTATTTTAGAATAAAAATAAAAAATACAGTTATTGAAAAGAAAAGGAATTAAGTCATCATCGTTGTCTCTCTTTCTTGTGCCTCTCACTTGTTTCACACACTGCCAGGCACCTGGCATGCTCTCAGCAAATATTTCTGAAGTGAAGGCTCCAACCAAACTGTTCCTGTTTAACAGTATGGCAGCTTCCTGTTAGCTGTGGTACCATTACCGCCACTTGGGGTAAGAGCGTAATTCTGAAGCTTTGTTCTTTCAGTGTCAGGTTTTCACTTGGATTATACAGAATCCCTGTGGATAGAAAAGCACTAATGTTGGGTGCTGAGCTTCTCTATTTGAAAAATGAAATTGACAAGTCATATATAATCTTCATGACCCCTTAGAGTAGTAATTGGATTATTCGGATCATGCATTTTCAGCTGTTCTTAAACTAAGATACTTTGCAGTAATCCTGAATCTTTTCCCAAATAAATAGGGCTCCAGAAATGAGAGCACAAGGAGTGGCCTGTAGCAGACGCCAGATTCCCATTTCTTCTTCCTCCTTGTAACACACTGGGTGCTCAGGGATCACTGCAGGTGGCTTCCTCTTCTCCAGCTCTCCCCAGGGTGCCCAGTCACTCTGACCTAGGAGCTCAGTGACTGCTGCCCACTTCTCATTGCCAGGCTGCCCTCACAGTTCCTGAAAATCCTGCAGAGCTGTCCTTGTATTTTATTGTGGCCCCACCCTACATGGCCCACCAGGATCACTGCTTTGTTCCCCTTCCAAGATTTACATTTAACTACAGGAGCTGGAGCAGCGTTGGAGCCCATTAGCAATGAGAGGTAATCAATCGGACATGGTTCCCTGCTGGCCAATTCCAAGCAGTCATCACCAAAAGCCAATTGTGCTGGCAGCTTCGAGTCAGCATGAGCCTCACTGTCCCATTAGAAGTTCCAGGCTTTGCTGAGTGCTGGGATTTAGACACAAGTGGTATTTCATGTTGCTTAAGCAAATCAAGGCACGCAGGATAAATTCTCAACATTCTCGGCATAGAGGCCAGATATTCAATAGCTGCCCCTTTCTCTAGTTAAGTACAATAGTTATATACGAAAGTGGTGCTTAGAAGGTTGTGCTGATAAAGCTTACCATGATGCCCTATTAGAAGTAGGTACATTTTGTATTTGCATACTGATGCCGGGTCATCAGAATACTCAGATCCTTGATTTTTTTGCTATATTTTTATTTAATTACTATGTGTCATTTAATGCAAGAATGTGATCTTGAATGGACTTTTAAAAACTCCTCTTCTAATGTTATTAAGAGCTCAAAATACTCTAAAGGTAATCAGCTTATCTAAATTAGTACAGTACTTAACAAAACAATAGCCAGCTTTGGAGAAGAGGGAAGAAATCTGAGGCTCTGGGTGCTGCCCATCCATCAGTAAAATGGGGCAAACTCTGGGGAAAGAATTTGGCAACTCAGCCACTGCCTTAAAAATGTGCAGAGCCAAAAAAAAAAAAAAAAAAAAAAAAAATGTGCAGAGCCTCACCTCTTTGAAGTGGCAGCTGAGAAGACTCGGGTGCTCGCTATGGCTGATGAAAAGCCCAAGGAAGGAGTCAAGACAGAACAATGATCATATTAATTTGAAGGTGGCGGGGCAGGATGGTTCTGTGGTGTAGTTTAAGATTAAGAGGCATACACCACTTAGTAAACTAATGAAAGCCTATTGTGAACGACAGGGTTTGTCAATGAGGCAGATCAGATTCCGATTTGACGGACAGCCAATCAATGAAACAGACACACCTGCATAGGTGGAAATGGAGGACGAAGATACAATTGATGTGTTCCAGCAGCAGACAGGAGGTGTCTACTAAAAAGGGAACCTGCAACAACTCTACTCCAGAACTCTGTTCTTACAGACCAAGAATACATTCTCAATTAGAAAACTGCAATTTCGTTCCACCACATCCTGACTACTACAGTATAGTTTTCTCTATTCTTTCATTTACCCCTTCCCCATTCCTTTATTGTACATAAAGCATCTGGTGTATGTGCACAAGCATACTGCATTTTTTTTTTTTTTTTTTTTACTAAATGGCCAACAATATGTTTTGATTGACATCAGATGGAGATGGGATGGGGAGATACTGGTTCTGTGAAAATAATTCCCTCTCTCCATTAGTGGCATGCTCATTAGCTCTTATCTCTATATTCCAGTAAGTTATTTTGCTCTCACTGTTTTAACAGAAAAGACAACAACATAAAAATCCTTGCATACCTTGTTTGATTGAAGAATTTTAATGTTTTTCATTTATCATTGTAAAACCAAGGACAATTTTATAACTTTTTTGTATGTAGCTATTACATGTAGGGCAATCTGTCTTTGTGTAGGAGTAAATTACTCTTTAAAAGAAAAAGAATCCTAGATAGTTTTCCCTTTAAGTCAAGTGTCTTGTTGTTTAAATAAACTTATTTAAAATGAAAAAAAAAGAAAAAAAATGTGCAGAGCCTTCAACCCACTAATTCAATTTCTGGGAACCTATCTGAAGAAAATAATCCAAACACACTGAAAGAGCTTTATGCATTAAGATGATAAACGCAACATTATTTTTAATTACAAAAAATCAGAAGACATCCAAATGTCCACCAAAAGAGTAATGGGTTAAGTGACTTATGTTTTTGGTTCTTTGTTTTGCTTTTATTTTTTTGGAGACAGGGTCTTGCTATATAGTTCAGGCTGGCCCTGAACTCACTATGTACCCCAGGCTGGCTTCAAATTTGTAGTGATTCTCCTACCTCAGCCTGTTGATTGCTGGGCTTACAGGCATGCACCACCATACCTGGCTATTTATGTTTTTAAGTAGTATATGAGAACATAGGTATCTTAGTTACTTTGTTATTGCTGGGATAAAATATGCAACACCCACAGGTTAAAGGAAGAAAGGTTTATTTCAGTCAGTTTGTAGAGATTTTACTCCCAATGTAGGATGGCATGGTAAAGGAGAAATAGTCCATGGAAGGACAGGCAGGATACAGCAAAGCAGCAAGCAGCAGCAGCCTACCTTTCTTTTATCTATCTCATCCAGGCCATGAGCCTTTCAGGCGGTGTCACCCCCACACAGGGCAGGGCTATGTCTTCAATTAATCCATTCAGCCACACCCAGAACTATGCTAATTCCAGTCAGTGGACTAATTTAGTATTACATACCCTTAGTCCCAATATCACAAACCATAGGTCCTGGCAGCTCTGAAAAGCCCCATCTATGAGCACATGAGGCTTTGCAGGACATCTAGATACAGCCTGTTATGGTTTGTGTCTGGATGTCCCCCACAGCCTCATACAGTCATAGGTGGGGCTTTTCCAGAGGTGGCTGGATCTCGAGTGTGTAATGCTGGGATTGATTCATGGTACAATGCTGGGATCAAGGGCACTAGGATTAAGGGTGTGAGTGCTACCCACTCTAAGTATCCTGGATAAAATATAAGGGACAGAAAGAGCTGTGGTCAGCCCTCACTTGCTTTGCTGCCTTCTGCTCACTATGAACTGTTTCTCCTCTGCGATGCCACCCTGCCTTGGAGCCAGTTGATGGTGGACCTAAACCTTTACAAACTGTGAGCCAAATAAACCTTTCCTCCTTTAACTTTGGGTGTCAGGTATTTTGTCTCAGCAACAAGAAAAGTAACTAGGACACAGCCATAACAATAGGAAAACACACACACACACACACACAGACACACACACACACACAACACAAAACAATAGGAAAACACTACGTTAGGTTTCCCAGGGGGAAAATACATTTTCCTATTAAATATACACTAACACACATCATACAATGATATAAAAACATATGAAGTCAAGACTAAAAGAGCAACATGGTAGCAACAGCTGCCTTTGGACTTGGGACTAGATGATAGGCACTTTTACTATTCTTCATTACTTTGTACTTTCCAAGATTTCTACATAAATAAACATAATTCATATAATGACTGTTTTGCAATTGTGCACATGTGTGTGGTGCGGATGTGAAACTTAGGGCACATGCTAGGCAAATGCTTTGCCTCTGGACACCTCCCTATTATTTATGTAATTCTTGCTTGTAAAAAGCCTAATAGAAGGCTGGGGATTTAGCTCAGTGGTTCTGCCACCTACCTGGCAAGCGAAAGGTCCTGAGTTCAATCCCCAGTACCAAAAAAACCCCAAAAAACCCTAATAGAAGCCAGGTGTGGTGACACATGCCCATAATCTCAGCACTTGGGAGGCTGAGGCAGGAGGACTGCTGGGAGTTCAAGGCCAGCCTGTACTACAAACGGAGACCCAATCTCAAAAAATAAAAACAAAACAAAAAAAGCCTAATAGAGGGCATTAAAATAATAAAAGCTCTATTTCCACATCGGCATCACTTACAAAAGGTAGCTACCATTAAAGTTATTTCGTATCCTTCAAGAGAGTACCCATGTAGGCTTGTATTTTCTTTTTTGGTACCAGGGATTGAACTCTGGTCCTTGCGCTTGCAGGGTAGGCGGCGGAACCACTAAGCTAAATCCCTGGCCCTATATTTTCTTTTTAAAACAAGAAAGGAGTTATATTCCAAGGAGAGTTCTTAGCCACTGCATCTTTTCCACTCAATAACTGACCTGTAATCACTCTCCTTGTCAGCACACATAGGCCAACTCTCTTTCTCTCTCTTTCTTTTCTTTTTTCTCCTCTCTCTCTTTTGTGGTGGTGGTGGTACTGAGTACTCAGATTTGAGTACTCAGGGCCTCTGCACTGAGCCACCCTTCCCCCCTTCTATTTTGAAATAGGCTGGGCTTGAATTTGTAGTCCTCCTGTCTCAGCCTCCCAGAGTTCTGGAACTAGAGATATGTACCACCATATTCACCTTCAACTATTCTTTTTAAAAAGACTTTCGTGGTCATGCATTGTATGGTTACATCACAATCTAATCAGCCCTGTACTCACAGAAATTTCAGTTGTATTCCCCCAACTGCTTTTCTGGACAACTCTGCTCTGAAAACCCCTGTACATATCCATTTGCATGTTTAATCAAATTAATTCCATGAGAGAAATTCCTGCACATAGAACAGCTGGGCAAAGAGCATTTGCACTGCATATTTTAACATTGTTAAACTGTCTTCCACTAAGTCTCCCAAGAAGAGTATAAGAATTCTCTTCCCCCAAATAGCCTTTGGATGTAGAACTAAATTTTGCTTATAATGTATAGACAATTTCTATATTGTTATATCCATTATTTATTTTTATTATTGTCCATTTATTTCCAAAGTATAGGCATTTTTTACTTGACCAAAGAGAAGGGGATAAATCTTATCTAAAGATAAGATCTGTGTAAGTTAGTTCTAAGTCAAGTATGAGCCATCAGAAATTATAATTAGCATGGTAAATACCATTTAAAAATTATTTAATTAATTCCCAAGTCACAGATAAATGATTTAGGGAGTAAGGAAATACCTGTACATCCTACTAGGCATGGGTAAGTAAGAGCTGTCTACAGTTCATCATTATAAATCAGGCTGGGGGCATGGAACTCAGTAGTAGAGCATTTGCTTAGAATATTTGAGGTCCTGGGTTTGATCTCCAGCACTGCCGGGGGAAAAAAAAAAGTGTAAACCATTATTAGCTAGCTCTTAATTTGGGTTCCTGAGGTGACAGGCACTGTTCTAGCTCCTTATATAATCTTCACAATAACTATGAGGCAGGCACAGAGACCTAAATAATATGCAAAGTCAAGCAGAAAATAAGGGGACAGAGCCAGAATTCAAACCGGGCACCTAACAGCCATGTTATCCTCAAAGTTCACCCTTAGGAAATGATGTATTCCACAGTTTCTCTCCCTTCACCCCCCGCCCCCCCCTTTGCACCTCTTCCTCCTCCATCCCTTCCACTGCAGTGCTGAGAAGTGAACCCAGGACCTCACATGTGCCAGACAGGGACTGTACTGCTAACCCACACCCCCAGCCCACACAAAGCTTTTCACCACAGCATTTACAACAGGGGAAAACAGCAAGTTCCTTACCTGACTCTGAGATGGAGGTACCATCAACATCAGGAAGTTGCAATGGCTGTATTATGTTTTAAATAGCTATTCTGCTTTTCTACGTTTACTCTAGTGATTTCGTATTGTTTTTCAGCTAAGACAACATTAGTGTGAAATACAGCATTGGCAGTTCTGAAGGACAGAGTTCATTCAATCCCAGAAAGTGGCTTGTCCTTCTAGTCTCATCCAACCTCACACATCTGCTGCCACCCAGCCACCAGGAGAGTTTGGTTACCTCAAACCACAAAACCACGCAAGCACCAGAGGAAAAGTTGTGAAACTGTTGATTGTAACATGTCCCATGCTGGTGTATGACAAGTTGCACATACAAATCTGGAAGGTGCTTGGTGCCCACAAGACCTAGCACAGAGGTGAACGTCACAGGCCCTGCAGCCCTGGTGGAGTTAACCACTGGATGTGTGAGATGACAGCAGCAATGAAGAAACAAGCAAGTGAAAGAAACACAATCAGAATCTGATTAGAAGCTGAGTGTGATCAGAAGCTCAGTGTGGTCTACACCCAGGCACTCAGGAGGCTGAGGTGGGAGGATGGCAAATTTGAGGCCAGCCTGAGCAACTTAGTGAAACCCTGTCTCAGAACAAAATAAAAAGGGGTGGGGTTATAGCTCAGCGTTCTCTGGGGGTGCATCTCTAGTACCACAACAAGGTACCTCTCTCTCCCTGCAAAAAGAACTTGACGTCTGCTTTGGGAAAGAAGGAGAGTGTACTTTCGGTTGAGGAGGAAGGAGAAGTAGCAGTTGAAACAGGCTTGGGGATGAACAGAATTCCAACTGAAAAGGTAGGAGCCCTGTAAGTGGGCTCAAGGCTTGCTGGTTCACTCTTCATCTGATACAAATTTTAGGCTTAAATTCATTTAGTGACTGCTTCATACACGTACTTACAATGAATTGTTCCCAGGGCTCCCGGAACAGAGCTGAGAGACCTGGACCCACTCAGTGGTAATGCTGGCTGCAGGGCCACAGGTCTGGCTGCACAAGTTTGAATCCTGCCTCTACTGCTTACTACAGACATGACCTTGTGTGAATGCTAGGGGGTCAGTGGGCTCAGGCATATATGGGGACAAGGACGCTTCATCCACACAGTTCGTGGATGAGTCCATGACCTGAGGTGGAGAAAGCTCTTGGGAGAATGCCTGGCATAGAGAAATCACAAGGACATGCTGTTGTCCCCACCATGAGCAACACCTGTGGTGGATTAGAGCCGGGTGAACAGGACTTTCTGTAAAGGTCACAGGCAAAATGCGTCAGACTCCACAGGCCAGTCTCTGACAACCAATAGCCACTGGGGCAAGAAGGGAGCCACAGATAAGGTAAATAAAAGGGTGTGGGTGTATATGGATTTTTTTTTTTTTTTTTTTTTTTTGGTACCGGGGATCGAACTCTGGCCCTTGCGCTTGCGCAGCAGGCGGCAAAACCACTGAGCTAAATCCCCGGCCCTAGGTGTGGGTGTATATGGACGGATAGGATTTATTTATGGACATCAAAATTTGAGTTTCTTGTAATTTTGACATTTTACCAAATGTGATGTGTGACCTCACTGACCCCTGGATTAGACTATTCCAATTCTTTATATCCCTGTAATAGGTATATACAGCACCACCCTTCACTATATTACGTACTTTGTGGGGTCCTCCTGCTGCAGACAAAATATATTTTATTTCCCCATGCCTTGGACAGTGGACTGGCTTCAGCCAATGCAGTATTAAGGACATGATACCAAGAGAGGCTTCAAACTGAGCTGAGTTGCACTGCCATGAGCCACCATGAGATGGTCATTGTGTTTGGGGACCCAAGGAGAATATGAGGATCCAAGGAATAAACCTGACCTCAATCTAAAACACAGAGCCAAGTCGAGTTAGCTAGAATCCTAAAACCCAGCTGCCCAAGTCAACCATACATGAGAAAAATGAGCACTTGTAAGGCCCTGGGATTTTGTAGGTAGTTTATATAGTATTCAGCACCACCTCAGCAATAACTGACTGATAAACTGTCTGTCCTCTTAGTCAACAAGCAGTAGGGGGCGGGGGGTGGGCTTGACACAGCTGGAGTGGCCCTGACACTGTATTATTGACTCCATTATGGTTTCCATTTTCCAGGTGAAGTCCTGTTCAGCTGCGTTAAATAGTCCGACAAAACAAATGTGGGATTTTAATGGTCCCCCATACCCATGGATATAAAAATGTAATTGTACAGCTAGAGGAGGAGAAAGGTTGGTGGATGTGTTTTGTTTTGTTTTGTTTTTGAGGCAGGGTCTTGCTATGTAGTTCAGGTTGGCTTTGAACTTGTGGCGATCCTGTCTCAGCCTCCCAAGTGTTGGGACTACAGGTGTGCACCACCATGCCTGGCTTATTTTATTTTCTGAGATGAAGTCTCACGAAGTTGCCCAGGCTGGCCTTGAACTTGTGATCGCCTTGCCTCAGCCTTTCAAGTAGCTAGGATTCCAAGCAAACCATCTTGTGACATATGAAAATTACATGAAACCCAATTTTCAATGCCCACACGTTAACTGGGACATAGCTCTGGCTGTTTATGTGTCATCTGTGGCTGCCTTGGAGCAACAAGGTCAGGGCTCAATAGCTACAAGAGACTATTTGGTCCCCAAAGCCTAAAACACTCTTATTCTTTACACAAAAGTTTGCCAACCCTAGAGCTAGGGACTGGGCTAGGATGACTGAAGAAATGAGTATCTGGAATAAAGATTTTTCTCACAAAGACAAAAAAAAAATCTAAGTATGTGCACTATTGATTCTCTCACTATTGGTATTAGCAATGGGTTTTTGCAACTGCAACAAATAGATGAAGACAAATAAGACAGGCAAATGTGCATAGTTTTTCTCAAAATCCAGAGCTGTCTATGCCTATGAAAGAACTACCTACAGAAACTTATTTCGCTTAAATATAAAGAGATAGGGCTGGGGATGTAGCTCAGTGGCACCGTGCCTGCCTCACAAGCGCAAGGTCCTGAGTTCGATCCTCAGTACCCCCCCATATATATAAAGAGATAATTTATCAAAATTAAAAGAAATCAAAATGGATCATTTCAAGTTCACAACCAACCACCTGTCTCAGTGACTTTGTTGTTGCTGGGACAAAATACCTAAAACAACTTAAAGAAGGAGAGGTTTATTTTTACTCACAGTTGAAGTTTCAGTCTTGGATGGCAGCTTCACAGCACGAGCAGCAAAGGTGGAAGGGCTGGCGTGAGGGAAATCTACTCAAATCATGGCGGACAGGAAGCACAGAGCAAGGGGAGGGCCCGGAGGGCAGGGGGAAGAGCCGGAGGGTAAGGGGAGGAGCCGGGGGGCAGGGGAGGAGCCAGAAGGGGAGCTCGACCTTCAAGGCCACGCCCCTAAGGACCCGCTTCTTCCCATCACGCCCCACCTCCTAAAAGCACATGCGTTGGAGAACCATTCATTGGATTAACCTGCTGATGAGGCTAGTCCCTCAATGATTCAGTCACCTTCCAAAAGTCCTACCTCTGAACACATGAAGGTTTTGGGGTACACCGTAGATCTAAATACCACCGATAAAATTGAATTCACATTCCCTTTGTCTTATGCTTAAAACTAATAAGTGCAGGGCCGGGGATTTAGCTCAGTGGTTTTGCCGCCTGCTGGAAAAGCGCAAGTGGAAGGACTTGAATTCAATGCCCGGTACCAAAAAACAAACAAACAAACAAACAAACAAAACTAGTAAGTGCAGGTAGCTCTGGGCTGGATACTATCATCAATTGCTCTGTTGTTTGTGTGTTGCCTTCCAGGCATGGGATACAAACCCTGCCCTCACCATTAGGCTGAAACCAATCTTTTAAGAAATATATTATCACCACTTTTTTTTTCTCTTTTCCCCTTTTATCACCCACCACCCTGGTTTGGTACTGGGGATGGAACCCTGTGTGCTCCACCACTGAGCTACATCTCCAGCTTTTTTTTTATAACTTTTTCTTTTTCTTTTTTTTTTTTTGGTACCAGGGATTGAACTCGGGTCCTTGCACTTGCGCAGCAGGCTGCGAGACCACTGAGCTAAATCCCCGGCCCACTTTTTTTTTTTTTTGAGACAGAGTCTCCTGTGTAACCCAGGCTGGCCTTGAACTTGCAGTGATCCTCCTGTCTCAGCTGAGTGCTGGGATTATAGGCCTGCACCACCATGGCCTGCTTCCAGCTCTTTTTGAGACAGGGTCTTGCTAAATTACCCAGGCTGGCCTTGAAATTGAGATCCTCCTGCTTCAGCCTCCCAACAAGTGGGATTTCAAGTATGTGCCGCCACACGTACTACATATCACCATTTCTGAATAAAGCATGACAGCACTCTCATATGTGTGACTTTCAGAATTTCAGAATTGTTGGGCAAAAGGGCGATGTCTGTTGTCCATGTGCTAAAGGCTCTCAAACCAACTTGTGAGCACTGATGTTAAGAGCAGTTTATCAAGAAAGACTGTACAGCCAGGGATTTAGCTCAACGACTCCATCCTCCCTCACAAATGCAAGGTCTTGAGTTCGATTCCCAGTATGGGGAAGGGGGAGACTGTACAGAAGTATAGGGAGGAGGCCAGTTTGGTGGAGCCCCATGGTTTTTTATGAGGAAGGGGTAGTCAAATCTAGTATGACTTGATGTGGTTAGGATAGAAGCAACTGTAAGTTCAAGAAGGCCAAGGGCTAGAGGTGGAATTCAGAGGTAGAGTGCCTGCCTAGCATGTGCAAGGCCCTGAGTTTGATTCCCAATGCCACCAGAAAACAAAACAAAACACAATCAAGACAAAACCCAAGAATTCCTTCAACATTGGAGATTTTCCCTCCCCGATTTTAGTAGTGCTAGGGATGGAACCCAGGGCCTCACACATGCTAGGCAAATGCTGTCCCACTGAGCTCCACCTCCAGCCCAGCAACGGAGAGTGTGAGAACAAAACCAACGACGAAATTTCGAGCATCCAGCAACTTGGATGAAAAACAAAAACTATGTTCTTACCCTCCCCCTGCAATCAAGCATTTCAGTCAACTTGGGATGCAGGCTGAAAGCCACATTAGCAGGTTTTGTGATTGAGAAATCAGATGTTTTCATATAACATCTTGGTGGTGGTAGTGATCTTGAAATACCATTTATGTGCCTCACTACTGCAAAGCAAGAATGAGCAATAACTAGTCACTGCTGGATTTGCAAGGGCTTAGTGTGTGAATGGAGGAACTCAGTCTTAAAGGGCTGCTGGGAAGTTCTAGAAGTTTGACTCCAAGGCCTCCAACACAGGTGCTAATGGTGGCGAGAAGCTTGACTGCAGACAGGAATCTCTGCCTTTCGTGCCTTCATTTTCATCTCTATTAAAATAGAAAAGCCAGGCATGACTACACACGCCTGCAATCCCAGCACTTAGGAGGCTGAGGTGGGAGGATTGATGCAAATTCCAGGCCAGCCTGGGCTATATAGTGAGTTCAAGGCCAGCCTGAACTACATAGTGAGGCCCTGTCTCAAGAACAAAACCAAAACATAGCAGAGCTCCAGCTGCATATGAGGAGTAACAGGATTCTATTCTGTGCATCTCCCAAGAGTGGCTTTGTACAACCTGAAGTGGCTGTTTATACTCACAGAAGTTCAAGTTTGTTATCACTGAAGATCAGTATGGAAGTGAAGTTTAATCCATGATGCAGCCATGTGCCTTTGCTGCCTTTGTTGGGGGGGGCTGTAATGATGGCCACTCCTGTAGTGCTTGTCCCAGCACATGGACAGCAGGACATTTCCCCTGTCACCCCACAATATCCTTATGTGAAGTTATTCTTGAAAAAAACCACACTTTCTCCACCTCAACACTTATATCCCAAGTGGTTCTGTCCCTGATTCCTTCCCCTCCACCAGAGGAAGGCATCCTAGATTAAGGTAGCTCATGAAGGCTGACATGGGACACTGGAGTCTGTTACACATAGGTTTGATTATCTGGGCCAGGTGTGTGGCTTCGGGCAAGTTCACTTCTCTGAAAGCTATTTTCAAAGCTTTTCATTGTGAGGTCAGCAGAGAATCACATAGGGGATGTAGTTTTTAGTGGCTCCCAATGCTTTTTCCTCCTATGCAGGACTCTGGTTGGTCAACCCCAGCCAGGAATCTTACTTTCAATGGCCGAAGGCTCTTCTCAGTTAACTGGTGATACAGGAAGGATTCTTTCAGATATGCTCTTTTCTTTCCTTCAAACTGGTGGCTACTTAACTTGCAGGCCCAATGCCAAATGAAAATGCAGGATCCCTTATTGAGAAATGTTAAGATTTTCAAGATGGCGACAGCAGAGCAGGTCACACATGCATGAGGACAGCTCAGCTCCTTCCACTTGGTGCAGGCTGTCCCCCTCCTGACTGCACAGTGCCATTACCTGCAGAGCTCTGAACAGTGGGGATACTGCTATAGCTTGGATCTGGGGTGTCTCCCAAAGGCACCTGTATTGAAGGTTTGGTCCCCAGACTGTGGTACCACAGTGAGGCAGTGGAACCTTTAGGAAGTGTGGCCTAGAGGGAGGACAGGACATCATTGGGGAGTTCCTTGGAAGGAGTACTGGGGCTCTGGTCCTTTCCCCTTTTTACTTCATGGTCACCATGAGGTAAATAGGCCTCCTGCCACCATGTTCTGTGCTGCCACAGGCCCAAAGCAACTGAGCTAAGTGACCATGGCTGACAGCTCTGAAACAGTGAACCAAACCTTTCCTTCTTTGAGTTATCTCAGGTATTGTGTCACAGTGGTGGAAAGCTAACACAGATGCACAGCTCCATTCCTAGAAAGAGATTCCACATACCTGGAGCTTCCTGGAGGATGTGCAGGTGAGTGCGGCTGGGAACCATTGGTTGGAGCTCAGCTCCTTGGCCACCTTGGAAGGCAGCTACAGGCCAGCACCCCAGAGGCAAAAATGATCCCAGCAAGGCCCTGAGATGCACTCATGTATACATTCCAGGGCTCTAGGTCTGGTGCCAGATGTTTCACAGGAAAGCCACCCCCAACCTTAACGAGCCTGTGTTACTCAGAGGACAGACAACACCCAAAGGCTGAGCACCTCCTTCTGTTCCAAACCAAGGGAGATGCCTCCCAGCATCCTCTAGGACGACAGAGGCTGTGGGATTTGGCAGGGTTACCACGGGGAAGAAGTGTACTCTTGTGTGCTGGTTGGAGCCTAGGCTGCCACCTTGGGCCCCCTGCTGGAAAATATGGTGTAAGGGAGAAGGTAGACAGAGCTAGGATCCCAGGTGGCTGGAAGGTCACAGTCCTAGCTCTTGGCTATTCTTCTCCTTCACCTAAAGAAAGAAAATGAGAGGGAGCAGGGAGAGGACACAGCAGCTTTTGCTGTAAGTGATAAATTTTATCATTAGGCCAGACGCCTGGCACAGCCCATTTCATACATGAGCAAACTGAGTCAGAGGTAAGAGCTCTTGCTGGATGTCAGCCAGACAGCACTGCCAGAGACGGGGTCCCCCACCTCCTTCCCTAACCCCACCAGCTTGGCACAAAGGGTAGCTTCTAGGACAGTGGGCACTGGGGGCTGAGGGAAACCAGGGCACAAACTTTCAGTTACTAGATGAGTCATCTCTGGGGTGAGAGCTGCAGCCCAGTGGCGATGGCCATGGTAACCGGTGGTAAATGTTACATGTGTGTTTACACGCGTGTTCATCAGGTCCTTGCGTTGTGCACACACACTGTCATTTGTCAAGGAAATAGTTTAAAAGGCAGCTTCTGTAGGACGGTCTCATCACTGCCTACCCTCCACCACAGGAAAGACTTGAAGAGGGCCACAGCCTGGAGGAAGGTCCTAGGTTCCTCGCCTCCGTTCTCCTGTTGGGGGAGGGAGGGCCTGGGGGCCTGGGGGCCTGGGGAGGCAGTGGCGCCAAATTTCAGTGACCAAGATAAACACCGTCATGCAACTGTCTCAAAAACCAAAATGAAATGCAGGAGCGAGTGAGTGGTCCGCAAACAAAACCTGCAAACTTAACCACAGGGTGCAACTCTTCACTTACACAACTGGCCTCACCCCATGTCCGGCCAACTCCCTATAAATCCTGTTTATAAGAACAAAGTGAATCCCCAAGGACACACAAACACAAGGCAAAGAGGAACAAGGCCGTGGGGCCAAGGTTTACTAGTTTTATTTTATTTATTTTGGTACCGGGATTGAACTCAGGACCCTGTACTTTGAGGCAGGCATAGCACCGCTGAGCTACATCCCTGGCCTGATTTTATTAAGATAGTGCATTAAAATATTATTGCCCTTGCCCAGGATTTAGCTCAGTGCCATCGTGTCTGCCTCATAAATGCAAGGTCCCAAGTTCAATCCCAGGTACCGGAAAAAAAAAAATTATTGCCCTTCAGTTGGGTGTGGTGGCACTCTCCTGTCCAGCACTCTGGGAGGCTGAGGCAGAAGGATCCCATGTCCAAATCCCGCCTGGGCAATTTAGCAACTCAGTGAGACCCTATCTCAAAATAAACAATCAAAAGGGCTGGAGATGTAGGTCAGTGCAGAGGCCCAGGTTCAGCCCCCAGTACCTGCTCCTCTCCCACCTCTGAAGGGACTGAGGAGGCCAGTGCAGGTGAGGATTGTCGAAAGCACCTGGGCTAGGGTTGGGACTCTGGCGTCATCTTGTTGTGATGGCGACAGGAATCGAAGCTCATCCTGTTTCCTGAAGAAATTAAGTTCAGGGATAAAGAAAAAAACATACCTTTTTGAGAGTATCTAGATGGTGGCGAGAAAACACCAGTAAAGGGACAAGAGGACGCGACTGTGATTTTGCTCTCTGGAGACTGTGCAGCTAAGCTGAATAAAGATGGAGAGGATCCAGTTTTTCTCAGTGCCTGCCCGACAACTCACTTGCCTGTTGCATAAAAGCAACACCTTCCTTAGGAGGCCCAAGAAATTCAGGATTTGCCACACCCCTCCACTGCCTTGTATCCTAGCCCGATGATCCTGTTGCTTATCATCAGGGATCAGCAAGCTGAGAGCCTCCAAATCATGGCCTGTTTTTGTGAAGTTGTGTGTGTGTGATACTGGGAGGATTGAACCCAGGGACTTGACACTGATCTACATCCCCAGCCCTTTTTTGAGACAGGGTTTCTCTGAGTTGCCCAGGCTGGGCTTGAATTTTCTATCCTCCTGCTTCAGCCTCACAGAGAGCTGGGACTACAGGCATGTACCGCATGCTCAGTCTATAAATAAAGGTTTATTGGCACACAGTGACCCCCCTGCCCTTCCCTATTGTCTACAGCTACTTCAGTTATGGCAGCAGAGTGGAGCAATTGTGCTGCAATAACAGAGGTAAACAGAGCTAAGTAGTCACCATAGGGAATGGGGCCAGAAATCCCCAAATATTTACCATTTGGTCTTTTTCCAAAAAAGCGTGCCAACCCCTGGCCCAGGTGAAATCAAAGAGCAAACATATTCATTCATCAATTCCTCTTTCAGCTCGACTCCACAGATGGGGGCTGGTGTAGAAACTGCCACCTGGGCCTCTATCCCGTCTCTAACCCTTTACAACTAAAGCTCTCTCCCCAATTTGGTCCATAACCGAGTATACTTTAAGCCTCAGCTCAGCAGGTATAGCCAGCTCACCCCCAGCTCCCGCATGATTTTAACCCCATTAACTGCCACCTTCTAATTTTCTTGTCCATAAAATAGGGGTTAAATCACCTCTACTCCTGAAAGTTTCCTAGTGCTAGGTTTCCCTCAGAGCTCACTACTTTCTAAACCTCAAAATTCTCACCAGCCTGTCGTACCAGGAAATGAATCCAGGGCCTCCTGCATATTAGCCAAATGCCCTATTGTTAAGCTACATCTGCAGCCCTTTTTAAAAAAAATTGCAATAGGGTTTTGTTAAGTTGCCCAGGCTGGCCTTGAACTCATGATCCTCCTACTTCGGCTTCCTGAGTAGCTGGGATCATAAGAAAGTGCCATCACACCCAGCAGCCTTATTTTCTTAATTTTTTTTTTTTTTTTTTTAAAACAAATCCTACTTATGTCTCTGCCAGAAAGTTCAGCCTCTTTTAATGTGTTCTGTAAGTCACTCTGACCAGTTCCAATCAAAACGCTACACAGGAGAGTATGGCAAATCTGATCTGTCATCTGCTTTTTGGGACATTTTATTGGACACGGACATGTTCCTTTTCTTTTAGTCTCTAGTTGCTTTTGTGCTAAAGCCACAGAGCTGAGTGGTTACAAAAGAGACTTTAGAGCCCACACTGCCTAAAATATTTAATACCTGGCCCCAAACTTTCTACTCATCTCTGCTCTACTGGGAATTCACATTTGCTAAGTGATACCAGGTTGCATCTGAGGCCCTTGAAGTCCACATAGCTGTTAACAAAACTGCCTCTAAAAGGGGTGGTATCTTTCCTGTTTATGTGAAGTGCTATAATATCAGATACATAAGACACGTTTGTGTGGATTTCCATCTATGAGTTTCCACTCAAAAGGTCAACAACCTCTGTTTCTAGAAATGCAGATAGGACTCAGGACAAATAGCAGAGAGGTAATAATAGAATCTGTACAAAAGCCCTGGCATTCAGTAACACAGCGCTTTTCTGATCAAAAACAATAGTTCCAAAGCAAAGCAATGATGTACCTTACCGTGGGCACCTGCACCATTTTAATCTTTCCTTCTTCCACTAGAGTGTCAGCATTGCATGTTCACCTGCCTACTGCAGAGCTCAAATGGAGTCAGGATTATTCAAATTGCTGTCACAAAATAATCTTTGTACCTCTTGCTATTTCATAAGCAAAACATTCCCCTATATTCCATCCATAATGTCCTCCTAGTTCACCAGGAAGAATATTTAGTTCATTCCAAAAGCAAAACTGTTCAGCTCAACAAAGGCACTTAAGAATTTATATTAAACAATGAATTTGAAGAAAAGATGCCAAATAGGACAAACAAAGCAACTCTGAGTAAATGATACCTCTACCGGAAATCCATAGCCTCCTAAATCTTAGTTCAAGTGAAAGGTCTGCGAATGAGGTGGTTAGATTTTCAACTGTGTGTTATTCAGCACACACTAAATACTTTCTGTGTTGTTTCACACATCACATATCCCAGAACCAAGCCCAGGGCTCAATGGGGTCCTAGATGTTTACTCCCTGAGTACAAGCAGGCAAGTTTCCAATTCTACAGTACACAAGCACAGGCTGGGCCAGCGATAGCTTGACCTTTGGCGCCACCTCCAGGTCAGGATGCATTTCACGTCATTGCAGGACAGCGAGAGAGCCCAAGTGTATTTATCAAGTTATTGAAAAGGGTGGGCGTAGGGGATGGAGAACTCCCTACCACGACCTGACTATAGAGGAATGTCCATCAGTCTGCAGGTGAGTTTGCCCTTTTATTATAAAACATAGAAGAAACCACATGAATGTATCACTGATAACCACCATCCAGGTTAAGAAATAGAACTTTCCAGTCACTGCAGACCCTCCACACGCCCCATCCTCTTATCCCTTCCCACTGTACACATCAGTGTAGCTGGAGGTGGCTATGCTAACTAGTTTAACAACGCTATCAGAGGCGATCAGTTTTATAGGTGGCCTCCTTCCCCATGAAGAAGCTCTCCTTCCTGGACAGACCCATGCTTGGTGGACCCCGCATTTGAATGGGCAAGGCAACGTGACCAGGTCATTCTTGCAGGGAACATAGAGCTATGGAGAAGGGGCCCCACAGTGTCACTTTGGCCTCTGTGCTCACGCCATGGTCACATCAACCACCGCCGCTGGAGCCTCGGAGGTTGGGCCAGACCTGATGGCCAAAGTCTACCTCGATGGCCTCGCTGTGGCACCTCCTTTTGAGAGCCCGCTCTGGACACGCTAGAAGTCATGGCTGGGCTCCAATGGCACCTCGAGCTGCCCCACAGAGACCAGGGGGCCGAGCTGCACCGGGGCGCTGCCTTCAGGAGGGAAGGTGACCAAGTTCGAGTTCTTGTTGTCACTCTGGTCACTGTGCTGCTTCCGGTGGCATCTCAGAGAATCATCCCTGACAAAGGAGGCACCACAGGTCTCACAGCGGAAGGCCCTTGGGGTCACTATCTTGGCCACGTGGTGGGACCCACTCTCTCTGGGCATCTCCTTGCCCTGAGGGGCCCTGTTCTCTGTCTTGGCCTCATCCCTGTGCACCTTGTCAATGTGCTTGGCCAGGCTGCTGGGCCGCTTTGTGTCAAAGCTGCAGAAGTCGCACTTGAAGGGACGGTCCTTGCAGTGGACCCGGCTGTGCACGCGCAGGGCGGCTGCGCTGGAGCAGGAGTAGCTACACTCAGGACACTTCTCGGGGTGGTCGGCCTGGTGCAGCCGGCTGTGCTCCAGGAGGTCGGCCCGGTCCCGGCCCTGGAAGGCACAGTGCAGACACTTGAAGGTGTGCTTGATGCGGATGTGTGACTTAAGGTTCGCCTTCATAGTGCAGCGGACGTCACAGAACTCGCACTTGAAAGGCTTCTCCCCTGAGTGCACAATCATGTGTCTTTTCAAGTCCGAGCTGATTTTGAACTTGGCGCTACAGAGCCAGCACTGGAAGGGGGTGTCCCCTAGCAATGGAAGGTGGGTTTCCATTAGAGCAGGCAGCAAAACAGAACTCGCCCCAAACATGGCTACAACAAGATGAGTGAGTCTTGTGGAAGCCATCTATTTGCAATTTCTTGATGATGACAACACTTACCATGAGTATTAACTCCATCTACACTACAATCCAGGAGTTCAATTGCCCCTATTCTACCAATGGGGGACCTGAGGATCGGAGAGGTGAGGTAGCTCTGATGGCACTGAATTTCAATATAAACTCTCATAGTTGACTTCCCAGAATTGAATGTGGGAGAAGCAAGAAGCTATATACAAGTTCTCCAAATACAGCTCAGACTTACGGGCATGCTTATGCTGTATTAAACCACTTGATCGGCTTATATTACTAAAGCTTTTTAGTTTTATTAACTACAGATTGCTTTTGGTTTATAAAATGAACACATGAGTATGATACCAAGAGTGGGGGCAAATAATAAAAAGCCATAGCCTTGTCTCTAGCGTCCTTTTTCTGTAGCCATTGCTAAATATTTTCAGGCATTTTGGGGCTTTTACTTTGTTATTAGTGGCCTATAAGTAGGACCAAGAGTCTTACTTATCTTACAGAGCCAGCTGCCTCCTGCATGCTGATGCTTGTGATTCCTGCTCTTCTCGGGGTACTTTTCTTTTTTGTGGTACTAGAGATTGAACCCAGGACCTTGTACATTACCAGTTTGGCCTTGAACTTGGGATCCTCCTGTCTCAGCCTCCCAAGTACTTGGGATTACAGGATTGTGCTGCTATATCTGGCCTAGTGTTACCTTTTGAACTGAGCAATGGCCTTATAGCTTGGTCATTCAGAATGAGAAGTTCTTTGAGGATCTCTCTCTTTTTCTTTATGCTAACTTTGTACTTATTAGGAATAGCTTTATTTTTACATTTCAGTTTAAAGAATGTCCATTCTGTCCTGTGAATTCTTACATGCAAATCATTCTTAGATTTCAACTTTAAAACCAAACTACAACTAATTCAAATTAAGACCGAATACGTGATATGCTCCAAGGCCAAACACTGTGCCGAGATCACAGTTACCTCCTTGCAGGGCCACTGTTGAGCCCTAGAGAGCGGACAGTGACACTCTCATCAAGGTCACATTGTCTTCTTTCCTTCATGCTCACTCAGAACTACATTTTGCCTTGGTTCTTCATTACACTGTGTATTTCTCGAGAAAAAAAGAATCTCACATAATCTCAGAAGTCATCCAGTCTCTCAATTAAATAACCTTTCACATAGAATTTTAAATGGTTTTCCTGAATTTCTTATTTACTTTTCTCTTTCAACATTCTTTCCACGTATTACTGTGATATTTCTTTTTGCCACGATCCCAGGTAATTATATTTAGATATTCACATATAAAATATTTCATGCCAATTTTGTTGTCATCCTTGTTTTACTAGAGCATATTTTCTAGTAATTTTTAATCATGGTAGCTGGGAATAGCATCTTAAACCCTTGCTTATACTTCAGTTCCAGGCTCATACATGAGATAGTTTAGCTGGGTATAGAATTCCACGTTTGAAATAATTTCCCAACTTTGAGGGCACTGTTCCATTGCCTCTAGGAATCAAAAGTACAAGACATCTTTCTAGGTATGGATCTCTCCTTCTAGCTTACTTCATCCTGACTGGCATATTGTAAGCTCTTTCATTCTTTCTAGTCCCTTAGAATTGTGAAACTTATTTGACTTTCTCGTGCCTATTTTCTTTCCTTCTAGGCCTAGTAAGAAACCATAGTTTCAGCTTCTTGTTCTCAGTTCTCTAAAAACATTTTTTTTGTAATCTCTGGGAAATTTTATTAACTTTACAGCTAGCAGCCAGTTTTAATTTATGCTTCTTTGTTCTATGTCTTTATAGAACTCTCTATCTGCACGTAACATATCTGCCAGAGATGGACATCAACTAGAATGTAAAAGTTTTTGTCTATAGCCAACATACTCAATTCCAGGATTTGTTATTTATTAGAGTTGGCACATTTCATGCCACACATTTCCTGCAAATGGCTCAGAACCTTTGGTTGACCATATTTAAAAAGATACACAGGTTTAAGGATGTGACACAGATGTCATGCCTGCTACTGAGCAGGCTGAGCAGTTTTGCCAATAGACTTTGACTTTTGCCTGTGCTTTGTGGCCTTATCTACATGCCACTTCCAAGTTCCCAGCTCCATGGCTGCCTGCATTTGTCTGCTGTGATATAGCTTTGTATACTCACATTTTAATGTTAACATATTCTTATCTGCTTACCATCTTCCATGAATTTACTGAAATGCTCATCTCATGAGCCTCATTGTGAATGTCCCAATCCGCTTATCTTTCCATGCCACATGGGGTCGGTCCTATCTAGCTTCCATTATTTCAGTGAAGTCCCACAAAAAAGAGAAAGAAAATCTTCCGGAACCAGAAGTTTGTGATTTGCAGTTGCATTCAACTGACTTCACTATATTCCTGAAGCAAGCCATGCAATCAGGATATAAATCAAAACATGGAAATGTCTAATTTATAGGTCAGACTTTTGAGATACATCCTTTGTCACTTGGCTGTTGTATTGGGTATCCATCCCCAGATGTATTTTAAATACTGCAGTTAACTTATAAAACTCAGCTGTCTGACCATCTGTTTTACTGAGATCTGTTATTCTGGAAGTGAAAACCTGGACAAGCCACATAATCACAGATTCCAAATTCCTCCACTTGTACCACCAAGTGATGTAAGTAAAAGAAAGTTCAGGCATTAAGGAGAAGTAAGGTCCTGAGTCTCTGGGCAGGGACTTACCGGTGTGGGAGCGCAGGTGCACGGTTAGCTGGCTGGAGTTACGGCTGGCGTAGGGGCAGAGCTGGCACTTATAGGGCCGTTCGTCTGAGTGGATCCGCAGGTGCTTCTTGAGGCTGCTGCTGTCCACAGCAGCATAGTCACACAGGTGACACTTGTGTGGCTTCACACTTGTGTGGCACCGCATGTGCATGGTCAGGTTGTCTTTCCGGCTGAAGCACTTGTCGCAGAACTCACACTTGTGTGGTTTGTCTCCTTCAAACACATAAGGGTTCAGAGTTTTAAGGGTTTCTCGATCAGGATGACCATACAGCTTTGATCAAGATGGAAGCCTGGACACATGGGCCTGCTGCCTCCTTCTGTCCCAATGCCCGGTCACAGAAAAATGAAGTCTAAATTGGTAGAATGATAATATTTTTATTTTCACTATCTCTAATTGTAATTTAGCATTTTGTACAATTCTGAACGCAGGCAATAAACTATGCTGATAACAGCACTTGAGACTTTTGTTGTACGTATGAGACGAGATCATGTCACATGGCACCCATGGCACTTCCCCAAGTGTCGCTTATGCTTCACAGTGAGGGCAGTTAATACCCTAGCCACTAGAGCCGGACTTTAAATGCAGACGAGGTCAGTGCTACCATGTACACCATCACTCGAGGCTGCAGAGCCTCTCACAGTGCGGATTCTGACCCAGTGGGTCCATAGGGCCTGGGATCCTGCACTCTAACAGGCTCCCAGGGAGACTTGCACATTGGATAGCAAGGATTTGATGCATTAAAGTATCACACATTTAACTTTTTGATAGCAATTACATCAAAATACAGGTTTAAAACATGGTATATCTTATGCATTAAAAAGCATCGTTCTGGAAAGGGTCTGTAGGTTTTCCAAAATTGGCAGGAATCCATGGCAGAAAAATAAGATTGGTAACAACTTCACCTGGGGGTTCCTGACCGTGGCTGCTCTGCCAGTGGGGTCCAGGAGAGGATGTCACAGGAAGCACAGCTGTGGGGGACACTGTGTGAACAGCACAGCCTACAGCTGCTGTGTCAACTGCTCTACCCGACTCCCATGTGCCCAGGACCAGACCCGAGTGCAGGGCATGAGGGCAGATTCTACACACTTTCTAGGAAAGTGTTTCCACCATCATCTCAGTGCTTAATAGCATAGAGAAAGATGTAAAAACTATGCCTTGCCTCATTTGAAAGGAGTTACCTGATTCTGAGTGCAGAAATACAAAGTAGGATAAAAATATCAACATTAGAAGTCTATTTCTCCACAAGGCTAAGTAAATGTCACAGGTCCATTTCAAGAAAGCACAACATTTGAAATTCAATCGCCATTCCTAACTAAATACACATCACAACAACACAGACAGCTAGGAATAAGAATAAACTTCCTTATGTGATAAATGATCAGGATAAGAAGCCCAGGGATTCGAATCCTAAATAGTGGCTGAGTCAAAGCGTTTCCCTCCCAGGAAATGAGAGAGAGATGGTTTACTTTCACTAATGCTCTTCGGTCTGGACCCAGGAGCAAAAGCCAATACCCTCAAGGTCAAGGGAAAATCCACGGTCTCCATGTCTGGGCTACCCAGGCAGTCCTGAAGAATCAACTTGAACTACTAGGATAATAAACAGGAGGACAGCAAGGAGACTGGGGATAGCACACACCTCATCTGAAGATACTTCACCACTTACAGCACTATAAAGCCGGTGCTGTGCTTCTCTCTCACACAACCCCAACCCACATCTGTGCCCTAAGGATAACCATTTCTCTTTCTGAACTGGGAGATGGGGAAGGAAGGCGTAGTAACAGATAAATGAATGGAGTAGATGGTGTCCTGTAATTCACTATTTTAATTTCAGCCAGCCTGATGGATAAAATATAGTATTTGCATTTAATCTGAATTTCCTTGCTTATTGCTTTTCTTTTTTTTTTTTTTTTGGGTACCAGAGATCAAACTCAGGTCCTTGCGCTTGCAAGGCAGGCAGCGAAACCACTGAGCTAAATCCCCCGCCCCTAAACTTTTTCCTTTTTGTTTTTGGTACCAGGGATCGAACTCGGGACCTTGGCGCTTGTGAGGCAGGCACTGGAACCACTGAGCTAAAGCCTTGGCCCTCTTATTGCTTTTCATTGACTACTAGCATTTCTATTTCTTTTAGGTGCCTGTTTATATCTTTTGCCACTGGTATTAGTTATCTTTCATTTGAAGAAGTCTTTATGTGTTCTGAAAACTAATTCTGTCCTCTGTTACAAATTTCATCTCGTGGAACACTTGTTTTAACTTTTTATTGGTGTCTAGTTAAGTTTTTATCTTTGATTTAATTGTAATCAATTTTCTCCTGTGAGATTTGACTGTCTACTCACACCACATACTTGTCCTTTGACAGTTATAGGCTTGAGTGTTTCAGTTGCTCCACTTGGAATGGAGATGTGAAGGGCTGTACTCTTTACCCCAATAGACCACAGAATGTCCCACATCTGTCTCTCTATTCCCCACTGACCTCAAGTGCCACCTGGACCAGGGTTTTGAATTTGCCCTCCCGGCATGCCTATTTCCATACTCTATTCTGTTTCCTATCCACTTATTACAGTTCTGCTATCACACTGTTTGAATCCTAGTTCTATTATAGACAGCTAAGCCAGGTAGAAATATCATAGGCAGTCAGACAGGGCTAGGCCCCCCAGGGAGTCAGTGCAGAAGATGAGAACACATCACAAATATGGGTGGAGGCCCATCTGTTGAAGGCTAGGCCTCAAGATAAAGACAGAATGACCAGGCCTACATGCTTTCCCAAGGGATAAGATAACTGGTATCATCAGTTCCATGGTATTTTAGTTTCTGATAAAGTAAAAGGTCTTATTGTCCAAGAATTTGGCTACTTTTGTAAGTTCTTTCCTTCAGGTGCATTTTGCTATTGAGAAAGCAGGTGGGTTACTGGTATGGATATGGAAGTAGCAAAAGAAACTCATTTTGTTGCTAAATTCAAACAATATTATTTTATTGAAATTATTAAAAAATTTGAAAACACACATATACATACATACATGGGGTAATCAAAATATAGGCTGAAAGTTTAAAGTTTTAAAATTTATTACAGTAAAAAACACTTTGCCCTTTATCCCCCTCAAAATACTATACCCTCACTTTGAACATACTTATCCTATCCTTCTTGCCACCTGCGGAAGCAGCTCTGAAAGTCCTCTTTCATAAGTGTCTTTATGAGATATGATTTAAAAAAAAACACAGTGAATGCTGCTCCAAGCGCCATCCAATGGAAAGGCAGGCATGTGAAAACATAGCATGTCCTCATTTATCTTATTTACCAGATGTGGCCCTATGGGACTTCTGGCTTGTCCCTAAAGTCGAAATGACCATGAAAGGTAAATGTTTTGAATCAATTCAGAATATCAGGGCAGCTACAAAAGTGAAACTAAAGATGCTCACAAAAGAGAACTTCCAACACTGCTCCAAAAAGTGGCAAGGAGGATGGGATAAGTGTGTTTGAAGTGAGGGGAAGTACTTAGAGGGGGCTACTGGCAATGTGTGCTTTAGTGTGATAATTTTTTATTTAAATGTTTACCATTTATCACTTTTACATATATATGATTAAGAGATTTAAACTGTTTTTAATTCTCCATCCAGAAACAATGTTAACATGAGTCTTCAAGATTTTACATGGGAAATAGATTTTACATGGGAAATAGAAATAAAGTATGTTTTATTCTGCTCCTGCCCTCTTCCACTACCCCCTCTAATTCTATCACGTGACTAGAGACATCCCTAATCCATCTACATGACGCTCTATAAGTTTTTAATTTCAGAGTATTTGGATTTTCATATTGGGATACTCAACTAGTAAAGTCTATGCAAATATTCTAAAGTGCAAAGAAACCCAAAAAACCTCCAAAGTCTGAAATGCTTCTGGCTCAAGCATTTATGATAAAGGATATTTAACCTGCACTTAATTTTTCTGAGGTGATCAATGATATTAACAAAATGGATTTTTTCCTATAGTATAATGAAATGGATCAATGTTTTGAAAAAAATTACATAAATTGGTAACCGAGTAGTTCTCAAATGACTAATGTGAGATACGACAAAATCAAGCACTGGTAAAAGCCATTCGAGGTGCAAAACAGACCAACAGATTTAAATTTAAGTTTGAAAAAGTCACTGACATGGCTGCAGATTCCACACTACAATGAATCTTTAAGAAACTACCCTTCGCTGTGTTTTGGGAGAACCATTTCTAACATGAGAGGTCGTATTTCCTTCACACACATCTATGTCACTGCCAACCAACATGACACACTGCAATGGACTACATAAACAGACACAAAAATCTGGCCAACTGTTAAGCCAAAGCGAGGTAAGAGACTTGCAAAAGTCTAAACAGTGCTACTTTTCAATACATTTTGCCTTGAAAAACAGATACTTTTCATAAAAATATTATGTTACTATCTAACAAGCTTATTGTTTTCAAATGAATCTTTTCAAGTTTACTCTCTAATACTGCAACTATGATAGAAGAGCAACAAAACTTGATGGGAGCCTTCAGGTTTTAAGAGTAAAAGGATCCCGTGCCAGTGGTCACAAGGGATGCTACTTCCGGGTCATGCCCCGAGGGAGGGACGCTGTGATCTTTCCAGGCCCATCTCCTACTTTGCATTCTTCAGTGAGGAGACGCTAAGAACTGGACCAGTTGCCCTGTACCCAGAGATGCAGCTTAAATTTACATTCGCTAGAGAAGCAATCTATTTACCTGACATCTGCCTCTCTGAACGGGAGCCAATGCCTTCCCTATACTTCCGGTGTCCCCGGATGCTTTGCGGTATGCCAATAAAACACTATTAATCAAGCTCCGGCCCCTCTCTCTAGGTAAACCTTGGCACTGTGGACACTTTCGGGCTTGTGGTGGAGCTACGCTTTATAGGATTTAGGCAGCAGCTCCAGCCTCTCCCCACTAGATGGCAGCAGCACAACCCCAGCTGCGAATGACCCCTCAAGTAACTCTCAGGAAAGTTACCCACTAGGAAGAGGCCTAAAGCGGTCATATTGGTAGAACCTTCTCATCTTCCCTCCCAATCGCTCCTAAAATCCTCATGCTCTCCCTGATGGCCGTGTCTGTGGAGCTAAGGATCAAACATTTCACTGAGAGAGGGAAATGATCTACCCTCCCCAGGCAAAACCGACTCTGCTCCGATTTCTATCAGACCATGCCCCTTTCTGGCAGAGACTACTAACGTCCAGAGAGCTCTCTCCTCTCAGTGATGGGGGTCTACAGGTGGAGGTGGCATGCGGCTGCCCTTTTTGAACACATTCCCAGTCCTCCTCGATGCCTGTTGTGGCCACAGTTACCTTCTGCATATATTTCATTAGGACAGGAAGGTGCTGCTCCTGGGCCCCAGCCCGCCAGTGGGACATTGTAGGCTCCCCAGGCCTTGCTTCTGCTTCCCACTCATGAAGATATTCAGAGGGCTAGAGCAGCTGCCTTGTGTGTTAGAATGGCCATGCCTTGGGACCAGGAGGATGACTTGCTGCAGCTTCTTCTTTTATGTCATTCATTGCATTGTGAGGAGATTGAGCTCAGGGCCTTTGTACTGAGCAACCCCTCCCCTACTAATTTTTTTTTTTTTCTTTTTGGTACTGGGGATCGAACTCAGGACCTTGTGCTTGCGCAGCAGGTGGCGAAACCACTGAGCTAAATCCCTGGCCCTCCCCCACTACTTTTGAGACAGGTCTTGCTAAGTCACTAAGTTGTCTGGGCTGGGCTTGGGCTTGGAATACACCTGCCTCAGCCTCCCGGAGTGTTGGGATTACAGATGTGCATCACTGCACCCACCTAATAACTTGCTTCTTAAACTGTACTTGGAAAATAAAATAAACCCTATTATGTTTAAGCCACTGAACTTGGATTTTATAAGAGCAAACATACCAATACCCTTGCTTGTCCAGGCATGTACAGGGTTTATTCTCTCAATGAAGGGTTGCCAATGTTTTTTGTAAAGGGCCAGAGAGAACTATTTTAGGCTTCTTGCCCTAAAACCATTGCTCAACTCCACCACTGAGGCTGGAGTCTGCAGACCTCTGCTTCAGATCATGGCATTCCTCCTTTGGTTTTGCATGTCTTATCTCTCTATGCTGAAAGGGCACCTTCAAGCAGTGATCTTACTGCCATCCCTAAGATTCCTGCCCATCCTTTGTCAGTCTATTCCTCCTGTCCCTTCCACTTCCTGTCCCAAGCCCACCTCCCTAAGGAGGCAGAGACCATCTCTGTCTAACTCACTGTTGTTTACCTAAAGCTGAACCCATATCCACCTCCTCACTAAACTATGGAACAAATGAATGACTACCTACCTGTGTGGATTCGAAGGTGGCGGTCCAAGTCTTTCATGCCATGAACAGTTTTGAACTGGCAACCTAGCAGAGAAGAGAGAAAATATAGCTTTTAAAATCTACACAGTCCCCAGGTTATGACAGTTTAACCTATGATTTTTTGACCTTATTGTGGTGTGATAGTGCTCCCATACAACCATTCTGTTTTCACTTTCAGTATGGTATTCAGTAAGTTCCATGAGATCCCATATTTTATTACAAAACAGGCTCTGTATAAGCAGATGCTGCCCATGTGTCATCTAAGGTAAGTGGTCTGAGCGTGTTTAATGCAGGCTGGGCTAAGCTAGGAAGGGTGACAGGTTAGAAGCATTAAATGCATTTTCAACATGGGATATTTTCAACTTAAAGTGAATCGAGCAAGATGGGACCCCTTAAGAAAAGAGCACCTGAGCCTCAGAGGGGAAGCTACTGTGGATCTGGGTTCTGGGAGCCACATGCCGAGCTGTGGATGCTCAGGATGTAAGAGCCTAAAGGAAGTCAGATCTCACCCATGTGACCATTTGAGAGACAGCAGTGAGGAGCTGAGTGTGAATTGTACACAGCCAGCACCTCCATGCTTAGCGCAGGAAAGGGGCTCCGTGTGCCAGGGTTTACTTCTTACCTGGGTAGCAACAGTTGAACGTCTTCTCTCCAAGGGTAGCCGTGTGTTCTCTCGGCTCTGAGGGAAGAATGATGGGAGGGGACTTCTGGGTGTCACCGCCTTCCTTGGAGAGGCCGGTTGGGTTTGGTACATTGTTACCTAGCTCGGAAGCTGAAAATGAGGCATGACATTTCACTTAGTTTTTCAAGTATAACCACCAAGCTAAGTCCAACAGAAAGTTTGAGCTTATTTCACCTTCCATCACCAGCTCTTCAAAAATATTTTGAAAAATGAACCAGGCAATTGGGCCTGTAATCCTAGCAACTGAGAGGCCGAGGCAGAAGGACCACAAGTTTGAGCCCAGACTGGATAACTGAGACTCTGTTTTAAAATAAAAAAATAAATAAAGGGCTGCAGATGTAGCTCAGTGTGAAGGCTCTGGGTTTGATCCTCAGTAGTGCCCCCCCCCCCAAAAAAAAGAAAGAAAGAAAAGAAAGAAAGAAAGAAACATAGAAGAAATCACCAATGGTGGTACATGCCTGAGATCCCAGGTACTCGGGAGGCTTGAGTTTTATTTCAGAATGGGCAACTTTATGAGACCCTATTCCTGTGGTACTCTTCCATGTTGCAAAATAAATAAATAGAAATGCAAGCCATGTACATTCTAACTAGTCATCTTCCTTTAACAACCAATGTCCTAAAAATAACAAGAGACAAGGGGGTCTCAGTAATACCACGGGTCAACACCGGCATAATTCCAATTAAAAGCCACTGGGGTAATGTGAAGACCTAGTTTTTTTTGGTTTTGGTACCTGGGATCGAACTCAGGTCCTTGCGCCTGCGCAGCAGGAGGTGAAACCACTGAGCTAAATCCCCAGCCCTGAAGACTTAGTTTTTAAAAACAATATCCAATTCATCACAGACTAACACTTTCGTAAATGTAATAAATGCAAATCACAAGAACAATGAAGACAAAATAAAAGTGCAAATATTATTATCAGACACAACAGATCTGCTGGGTGTCCCGGCAATGTGAAGTTGCTACTTTTAAACACTCACACTCAAATTTCTGAGAGGTTTTGCTTCCGTTTAACAACACGTCACTGACCACACTTCAAACATCATTGTTGTCCAGGATGAAATAGGTGTTTTAATAAATAACTTGAAAGAAGAAAAGCGGAAGACAGCAAACGAAGGACAGAAAGACTAAGTCAAGGGTCTCAAAAGACATCAGGATCTCATCAGGCTCCTGATCTCAAACCCTATAAAAACCACTCAGATAATGAGACATGTGCAGACTTCCGAGAAGTCTGACATAAAACTTCTTGCTTTTTGGGGGCATGAAAATACCAGTAAAGTTTTAGAAAGCATCCTCATGATTGAGACATGGATGTTGACATTTTTACAGGTTCTGCGAGAGGGAGTCCGACCAGCACCTTGAGACCAAGACAATCTTCAGAAACCCCTTAGTTCTCCAGCTCCTACAGTTTCAGTTTCCCCGAACTCACAAGCCTCCTGCCCACTGCTCAGCTCCCACTAGCTGCTCGCCTGAAGGTCAATCATGCTCTCTCCGCCAGGCCGCTTAGTCCTCCTCATACCAGTTGTCCCTCTCAGGTTTTAATCTCAATAAAACCTGTCCTGAGCTGTGGAGCTCGATTCCTTTTTCCTGACATTTGGTGCCTCGTGTGAGGTGGGGTCGTGGCCATCACTCTGGCTAGTGTCCCACCTTTTCCTCTCACCCTCCTCTTTTACACTCGACTGGGATGGAGTCTGCGACGGTGACCTTTACGTCTCCGTCACCCTCAAAGACTGCCTGAGCGGGGAAGGAAAGCCACGTCACACATGGCCGCACTTCCGGTTCTTTCTCTGGCCCCACACTGGGTTGTGACCTGGCACCACACAAGGCAGCCCTGTGGGTCCCTGGTCCCTGGGAGACCAAGCTGGGGCTTATCCCCGCCTGCCCATAGCTGAGAGGCACTTTCTGGTGGGGCCCCCATCTCTCTGTCCCATTCTTTCTCCTTTTCCCATCTTCCTCATGAGCTCCAGCCAACAGGGGAGACCAGGTGCCGTTTCCTGCTCGCTTTCCATGCAACACTGGACACCTAATCAAGCCCAGGACTGGTAAGAGCAGTGCCATTGCCTCCCCTGGCTAAAGCTTGCTGAACCCTCGCCTTCTACTAAGCATGCCCAACCTGGGGTCAGCGGGGCCATTGGAAGATGGACCATCCCCAGTTGGATCGTCCCCAACAGGAGCACCTTCCAGCCTCTTGTTCATGGGCCCAGCCAGCACCAGAAGACCTGCCTCAGCTACTGGCACTGACTCCAGAGGAACGAAGGTGCCGGGATCCACTGTCCCCATGCCAAGTGAGTCCCAGGAACAGGGGTGACCGGGACGGTATCTGCTAAGGCTGTTTCTTTCCTTATTGACACTGGGACACATTCAACAGTCCTTAAATTTCATGGGCCTTTTTCTTGTTCGCCTGTAGCTGTAGTGGACATAAAAGGGCTCCCCCAAAATCCCTTCAGACTCCTCTCATATTCTGCACCATAGGGGAAACTACCCTATTTCATCCCTTCTTAGCCCTTCCTAGCTGTTCTACCCCTTTGTTAGGTGGAGATTTGATGTATAAGTTGGGAATGGCTCTGTACAGCCCCACCCCCCTGGAACCTACTAGATTACTGCTCCTTTGCCAGGAAAAAAAATCCCAACTTAAACCACGGTAATATAAAACCCTTCGCCTATAAAGAGACACCTAAACAGATTTCTGACACTGAGGATCTCTTACTGCCTGCTGCCCAGCCCACTTCCGCCCCATCTCCTTTAACCCAGGTACAGGATGCTATCATTCCTAAGAGAGCTGCACACCACACCCCTATAAAATTTCACCGAAGGATCCTTCTCACTTTCACTCTGTAACACAATACCCCCTCACCCCAGAAGGGCTTCGAGGCCTAAAACCCATCATTCATCACCTTCTGAGGGCAAGACTGCTGATCCGAACCAACTCCCATTCACACTACCCCTATCCTCCCAGTAAAAAATAAAGAAACGAAAAAAACCAGACTATTTTTTCTGTCTGGTTCAAGACCTATGACAAATTAACTCAACTGTTGGCCGCACCCATCCAGTGGCCCCAAATCCCTACACCCTTCTCTCCCAAATTCTACCCCTGGCACTACTCACTTTCCAGTTCTTGGCCTCGAAGGTGCTTTTTATCCCTTTGGACGCACAGCCCGCAGTCTTTCTGGGTTCACTTGGAGGCACTGGCTCTCAGATCCTCACTCCCTCCTCTCCGGCCCCTGTGGCCCTCTCTGGTCTAACTGGTGCTTTCAGACAGAGGCCATGACCTTCATTACACTTCCGAAATGCACTCACAGGGTTAACGGCATTTCTGTTGCTTTTTGCCTGGATTAAAGATAAGGAGTCTGCTCTTCATCCCGGGGATGCCCAGGAGTTCAGGTTTCATCCTGGGACTCAGTATTCCCAGGAGTTAGGCTTTCCAGGCCTACTGGAAACTCCAGTGAGGCCCTGTCTCGTGTTTCTTCTTTTGCCTCTTTTCTGATGAGGACAAGCTCCCTCAAGATGCCACCCAACTCCCTTCCAAGCCTGCCTCCTAAAACACTGGGACCGACTGAGAAGGAGAGACGATGGGAAACAATCCTGTGTGTCCAGCTTTCCTTCTGTCTCCAGAGTACCCTGCTCTCTTCTTTGCCCAATGTAACTTGAGCCTTTTTGTCCATCTGCAGCACCAGTAGGCACCCTCCCCTTCCCTCCAACTTCCTACAACATGACACAACTTTTGCCCCCTCAGACCAGTGAGCATCCCAACAAGGGCCAACAGAGGCACCCCACTTTTCCGGCTCCTGGGGACTTGTCACTTCAACCCAAATGAAATGCGCACAAGGACCATGTATTGCCAAGGTGTCCCCTCCAATGGAAGGTCCTTTCTTTTTTTTGGTACCGGGGATCGAACTTGGGACCTTGCACTTGTGAGGTAGGCAGCGGAACCACTGAGCTAAATCCCCAGTCCCTGGAAGGTTCTTTCCAATCTCTAACCCTTCCTCATTCTCCTCTGATTCTACCTCTACCTGCCACCAGATCCCCATCCCCAACACCAATGTTCAACATCTTCTCAACATCATCCTTCAACCCCTAGAAGCTCCTCCCACAGGTAAC
Source organism: Heterocephalus glaber (assembly GCF_053883595.1). Classification (NCBI taxonomy): domain Eukaryota; kingdom Metazoa; phylum Chordata; class Mammalia; order Rodentia; family Bathyergidae; genus Heterocephalus; species Heterocephalus glaber. The sequence goes on along the minus strand of NW_028258410.1, from coordinate 17,152,039 downwards.
CAGCCCCAGGCCTTACAGCCCCTCACTGCCATGACATCTGGACATTCTCTAGCCATCTGGCATGCAAAACAAAACAATAAACGACCCAATCCATGGACCTTTCACCTCATTTTCCGCTCAGATCTCATCCCGTGCTTGTCTTACATGACTGGCCTATTTTGAGCCTATAAGCAACAAGCAAGCAAGCAAGCAAACAAACAAACAACACTTATCTACGTGTTCCAATCCTCTTTCTGGGGCTCCCTTGTCCTTTCTTGGATACTCCCTTTTCACCCTGTTTTATTAATTTGTTTCAAAGATTTCTCACCAACAGAATTACAGCCATTTCTCAGGTGGTCCAAAGACCACATCAAGAGACAGTCCTTCTCCAGATGAGGCAACCATCTTTCCATTGCCCCCATCAGCAAAAAGCAGTCAAAGAAAAAAATGGTACCCCTTCTACTTATCTTATCATAGAGCCTCGAATGAAGGAGTCAGACCAGAATCTTGAGGCGGAGGTGACATTCAGAAACACCGCTTGGTTCTCCAGCTCCTACAGTTTCAGTTTCTCCAAACTCGAAAGCTGCCTACTCACTGCTCAGCTCCCCCAGCTGCTTGCTTGAAGGTCAATCATGTTCTGTCTTTATTGACCTCACACAAGCTGCCAGCTGCCCGTGTAAAGGACAACCACACCAGCCCATTTTCAACTCTGTTTCTCAGCACCCCCTCACCCTATAAAACCTGAGTCGGTAAGACATGGGCAACTTGGTCCTCATACCAGTGGTCCCTTTCAGGTTTTAATCCCAGTAAATCCTGTCCTTTGCTGTGGAGCTTGATGCTTTTTTCCTAACAGAATGATATATATGTTTTGGTTCAAAATAATCCAGTAGAAGAGAGTAGTTGGGATGCATGAGAAACAAGATTGGCCACCAGTAGTTAACTGATGTTGAGCCATGGGTCCCTGGGAGTTCATGCTGTCATTCTTGGCTTCTAGTGTGGATGTACTGCATGAGACCATTTGTGTAGACAAAAATGGTCAAATAACTTCATATGGTTCAATCTAATATGCAGACTTAAGTTTCTGTGACAAAGGCTAAGTGCTCCTAAAAGACTCCAACATGCTATATCTCCAAACAGACTCAAGTCCAGAGAGGGGAAAAAACCCAGAAGTGTCGTCAACACCAGATCTTGGAGTGGGAAAGGAACAAAAACCAAAGACAGTGACTAGCTTTTGAATTGTAGGTCAAGGTGTAGGATTTTTTTGTGGCCTTAAATGATAAGAAATGGTGGATTCTGTCTTTAATGGGATGCTCGTGGAGGTGAAGGAATCTTACCACTAAGAACGGAGAAGCACAGTGGTGAAGGATTCAGCTCTAGGCAGAGGTCTGCTCGGCTAACTTTAACTCAAGGAAAGTTACTTAACCTTTCTGAGCTTCAATTTACTCATCTGTATCAAGGGATAACGTATCTGCCTCAGAGATGTAGAGTTAAAAGACATGAAAAATGTAAGTTCTGAAGCTGGGTGGAGTACATGCTCATAGTCTGGAGGCTTCAGATACCAAAGTGAGCAGAACTATAGCTGCCACCCACTGGCTGTCAGGCGGGTATCATTTTGCTCTAGGGGACATCTGGGAATGCCCGAGGATGTTTTTGATCCTCTTGATCCTGCATGCATGCCTATGTGCAGTTGTGGGCAGAGGGTGGGGACAATGCTAACCACCCTGCAACTTTCAGGACAGTCCCAGAAGAAAGAATTCAGTGTCCCCAAATGTCAACAGTGCTGAAGTTGAACAAGCTGGACTAGTCTCACTGCAGTGGTTTTCACAAATGCAACTGCGGCATCGCTTGGGTCAGGGCCACTTCAGTCATGGGTTATGGGGATACCCCAGGCCCCACCCCAGACTCAGATCTGGCAGTGGGGCTAGTAGGGGTTGAGAAGACGCCAGGAATCTGCATTTTTAAGATACACCTCAGTGATTCTGTCATGCTACCCTAAGCCCTTGCTCCCCAAAGGGACGTCTTCAGGGTGGCAGCACCCCGAAGGAGCTGGTTAGAAGTGCAGACTCGCAGGTCCCATGCTAGACCCACAGAATCAATCTGCATTAGGACAGCAGTGATCCCAGCACACAAGAGGTCTGAGCGGCCCTCGAAAAGTACAACAAAAGAATTTAATGATACTCAGCATTTTCATGTTTCTGATCTAACTACTAGTTAGACATTTTTATCTATGGATGGCTTGCTTGGTGCAGATCTTGGAGTATGAAAAGTCATATTGGAACAAGTCACAGATGGAATAAGTTTTAAGCAAAGGACTAAGAAGGGGTGCAGGGAGGCCTTCTGTCATCCTGAAAGATTTTAGAGCTTTTCTGCAACAAGCATGCAGCTGGGAACCCTTTGGAAGGCAGCTGGATAGAAAATGAAATAACATCTTTTCCATTTTAATACATTTTTGCAAACTACCAAAAAAGCCAAAGCAAAACCTGAAAACCTCACAGCCAATTGTTCTCACACATGAGTGTTCACTAGAATCAGCTAGAGGGCTCGCTAAAGCACAGGGGCTTGGGTTCCATGCTACGGCTCCTGAAGGGAAGGTCTAGGGCAGAGTCAGTATTTTTATTTCTAATAAGCTCCCCATTGCTGCTGCCACCGCCTAGGGATCACACTCTGAGAATTTCTGCTGGCTAAGAAAGCAAGAAACTGGCTCAAAGACTGGCTGAAGGTTGCAGGGCTTGGCTTCCATCTGATGAGAATCCACACTTAACCCAATCTATAGCCGATGGCTCTGCTTGCCTGCTCCTGGCTCTGGCTCTACTAACACTGCTTAGTACAAACAAACACCCTGTGCTACTTAGCAATTCAAGTATTAAAGCTAAAAACCATTCATCTCTTAGTGTTTTTAATTCCACAGATGCCATCAGACTTAAAACTGAATATAAATGAGGTGTTGTACAGCTCAGTGGATTAGGGAACTGATTAGAAAGCCAGATAGTAAGTTACAGATTCTGGTCCTGTCCTTTATTAGCTGTGTGGCCCTCTGTAGGTTACTCAATTTCCCTCTTCCTCAGTTCTCACATCTGTAAAATGGAGATTATGGTCCCTGTCTCACAGGCTCACATGGAAATTAAATTTGCTAGTATAGGTAAGAGAAATGTGCTTAATTCAGTGCTAGATACACGTATTGGTTTCACTCACTGGTGCGCACACAGTGCAAGATTCCAATGTGAAGCTGAAAGGAGGCAAAAGACTCAGGAGGGCTGAAACTACCAGAACTGTTCGCTACACTAAGAAGCGCCAGGTAGAGCCTCTTATGAGGAGGTGAAAGAGCCCTGCAGAGAGAGACTTCTTCACCTGCAGACATCTAGGAACCCGAGGTCTTTGGAAGCCACCCTCTCTGGATAAGCCGGGGAGATCCCGAGTCAGAGATGGAGGTGGTCAGGTCTGACAGATGCCAGGTTGGCATGGTGCACTGCTGCCCACAAGCCCTTGGTACTGCCATCAAGGTGCTTCCTGCATCCCTGTGTTCCTGGGGGGTCCGTCATGGGAAGTCTACCAATTTCATCTTTCCCACTGTATTTTTCTCCCCAAACTTCTTGAGTTGCAAGCCTACTGGCAAATGAAGAGGGGTGCAACCTTGCTACAGAGAGGCTGGGCCCTTGTTCAGGGTCTGAACCCAGTTGCAAGGTGCCTCTCTGGGGGGACGCCTTTCCCCTGACAGCATACCCACGGGGCGGCTGCAGCTGGCAGGTCTGTTGCAGGAATTAACTCTGAACCCGTTCCCGGCTATTCAGCAATTCCCTTCTATAATCGCTTCCCTTCCCGGACCTCCCAGCTCCCCCGATTGGCATCAGCGGTCTACTACCCCAGGAGCCCCTAGAGTTCCAATCCACCTAAATTCGGACACAGCGGCCAACACAGTATTTTGCTCTATTTTTACTCTTAAAAATACCAACGATTACTCCAGAAGAGCCTGCATTAGCCTTGGAGAGGGGTGGTCCTCAAAGCCCTCCGACAGCAGGTCGGGAGGGGAGGAAGATGCGGCTCCGCGGCGTGAAGTACCCGGGACCCCAAAGATAACCCCACCTTGCCGCGCCGGGCAAACAATGGGGAGAAGAGGAGAAAGTTCAGTGAGAAGTCCTCAGGGCTTCCCCGCGCTCAGGAAAAAGGGACGGCCGAGAAGAGGAAGTAGGATCCCACTCCAGGCTGGCTTTAGAAGAGCAGATTCCCCAGCCCCGCCCCCGGGATTCCAATGGGGGGCGTGCAGCCGAGGGCACCGAGGGGGGCGGCCGTTTAGAAAGCTCCCCTCCCTCGGGCGCTTCTCCAGCCGGGGATCCCCAGACCACAGCGGGGGCGGGTGGTGGCCCGGGGGCTCAGGGTAGCCAAGGTCTCCCACCCCCGTCCTACCCAGGGTCCACGTGGCCGCCAGGACGAGCCCACTGCCCTGGACCCCACCCCCAAGGCTCCCAGGACAGAACGCAGAACCCGTACGGGGGCCCACGGGCCCACCAGGTCTCAGACCTCCGGGACTTCTCAGGCTCCAGCCTGGCAGCGCTCCTGGCTCCTCCTGGACCGCGGTTTCTCGCACCCTCGGTCCCCCGTCAGGCCCCCCGGTGAGACCCTCCCCGGACAATACACTGGAGATGCCCGCGCCCCGTACCTCATCCACCCCCACTTCTGCGTTTTTCTGGTTTTACCAGTTTATCCCGAGTCCCGAGTCTCGGCCCCGCTGGACTAGAACTCCGGGAGGACTGGACTCTTCTCTCTCCCTCTGGTCCCTTGCTCCGTCCCTCCTCGGCCCTAGGAGGCAGGCTGGGCCCCTGGTAGGAACAGAGCATTTGCCAGATACTATCCTCATTCAAGGCCAGGTCGCCCAGAATGTTCACCTTCCCGGGCGCAGCCTGAGCCAGTGAGGAGGAGGATCGGGCGCCCGACGCCCCGAGAACAGCCTCCGAGGGGGTCTCAGTGCATCCTTCCTGCGCGTCCTGGGCGCTCGAGGGAGGGGCCCGGTACCCCCGGAGGTATAACTTACAGAGGAGTAATTCACAAGGGCGCCCGGGTCCGAGGCCCCGACCTGGGGCTGGAAGTTGTGCTCGCCGCTCCCAGCCCCTGCCCAGGCCTTGAACCTGCACGGGTCCGGGCGACCTCCCGGCAGCTGCCCCCAGCCTCGGCCCGAGCGGCGCTACTCACCCGGCTTCCCCGCCACCTGCGGGGCCCCCTCCGCGACCTCGGGGCGCGCGGGCTGCGGCTCCCCGGAGTGGAGATGCTGGGGTCTGGCCTGCTTGCGCCGCGACATGGCGAGAGGAACAGGCTCCCGGCGGGTCCCAGAGTGGCCTACTTCACACAGCGAGTCCCGGAGTTCGGATCCCCGCCCCCCCCGCGGAACGCGCGTGTCCCGGCTCTGCCACTCTTTAGCCGAGCAGGCGATTTATCAACAGCCCTGACGGCGGACTGGCCTGGAGCCAGGACCTCAGGGGTCCAGGGGACCGGGGGTCCGCGGCCCGGCTGCTCGCGCCACCCGAGAGCTCGTTAGAAATGCAGACTCTCGGGCTCCACCCCAGACCCGCCAGATCAGAATCTGCATTTTAACGAGATCCCCAGGTGAGCCGTGAGCGCATTACAGTTTGAGAAACCGTGTCTGCATTTTAACGAGATCCCCAGGTGATTCGTTTGCCCATTAAAATTTCAGAAGCACCGCTCTCTTCCAACTTTAATGTGCGCCCGAGTCACTGGGGATCTCGTTAAAATGCAGATTCTGACTCGGCGGGTCGGGGCGAGGCCCGAGCTTCTGTATTTCTAACGAGCTCCCCTGGGTGACGCTGTGGTCGTGGCGCTGGTAGATTCGAACTTAATTGGTCTGGGCTGGGACCTGGACATTGGCATAGAGATGTATTTTTAAAAGCTCCCTGGTTTTTCTGCTGCACAGCGAGGGTTAAGAACGGCCTCATCTCGTGATTCTCAACCTTGGCTGCATACCCGAGTATAAAACCTATAGGAGACCAGAGCGCCTCCAGCAGCAGGACGAGTTGTTGCTTCTGAAGGCGCCGATTGAAAACAATGTACTTTGAGAAAGTCCTAGATTCAGGCGGCCGAGGCCACGAATCTGCATTTTCCTACAGCGCGGTTCCGCCCCCGCTCCAGGAAGGTGGCGCGCGGGGCCGCGAGGGCACAGGCCCCGCCCACCAGGCGACAGGCGCTGACCCCCGGGGTTTGGCCTAATTGGAGTTCGTGCTCAGGCTAGCTGGGACCTTCGTGAGACCCGGGGGTTACCCTTCCTTGCAAGATATTAACGACACCCAACCGGGAGCAAGAAAGCCACCTACATCTCCCGGGTGTTTACTTCCTTAAATTGGGAGTTACTTAAGACGGCTGCGCCCCGAGCTTGCCCGAACCTGAGAATCACGTGGGAGCCCTGTTCAACAGCCAGCCAGGTTCCGTTCCGAATTGGGCGTGGAGGTGGGGTGGGATTCCGCACTCTTAAACCTCCGTAGGTTTTTTATGGAGTGGCAAGTCCCAGGTGGGTGGCTGGGCCCAGGATATGCGCCTTTTTCGAGGTGAAGGTTGGCAAACCTAGGGCAGGGCCCGTGAGAAGCATTTTGACATTTCTCCAAAGCTAAGCTGTTTCCCCCTTGCTTCCCTTGATGATTCAAGTTGTGCATGGACTTAGTTTGGGTCATCCTGGGTGAAGTCACTCAATATTAAATTTTCAAGCCTTAACCTTAAGACAACTTTTCGTTTTCTTTGGGATGTGTGTAGGTGGCTGGGTACACGCAGGGGAGAAGGCATTTGAAAGCATCAATGTGCTCCTGTTTATCATATCTCCTTCGGGAGCATGTTTTAGGATCCTGATAAGCCAGGAAAGTACTGCCTCTGGGGAAGCTGACCCGGGTGTGCTGAAGGTGGAGGGTGGGAGGTAGATGGCACCTCTTTATCCCCTGAGGGGCATGTGTGAGTGTGTGTGTGTGTGGTTGGTTAATCAGCCCTTGCCACCTGACACAATCATTACTGCTCTATTGCTAATCTACATTTGTTTGGTTGTCTGTCTGCTCCTTGGCTTGTCATGATATAACAAGAGAAGTCCCCTTTCTCCACAAAAGCTAGGACCTTAACCAGGACACCTGGATCTCCACTGTCCCCTTCCCAACCCTCTCCTTGAATTCAGTATCAAACAGAATTGTGGATGCTTCGTTCCTTTGCCGTTTTTCTTTAGCAAGTTTTGTTGCACCACACATATTCCTAAAAAATATAATTTTTAATTTTTAAGGAACTTTATAAAAAGCCTATGTAATCTTCCAAGAATTACTTTTTCCCCAGTTCATGCTAATTGCTAAGATCACGCAGATTGCTGACTTTGTTCATCCATGTTGACTGAAGTGTGACATACCCTGGTGTGAAAATACACATGGTTTATCCACCTCCTCTTCTGCTGATTGGTTTTAGGCACATTTTTGCCATTGTGACAATGCTGCTGGGACCATGGTCCTTCTAACAAGTGTCGTGGTTCCTGTTGAGTTAATGCACATGGCCAGTGGGGTAAGAGGTCATCCCCAGGCAATCTGGCACGACTTTTCGCTTCCCTAAGAAGGTAGAAGGGATAAGGTGGAGCAACATCTTTTCCTGTGCTCCAGGATGGTGGATGCTGGGGCATGGACCCACAGGAGAAGCCTCTGGAGCCAGTGAGGACACAGGCCTTGTCCAGTAGGTGACCACCTAATGTTTACTAAGTGTATTAAGAAATGTTTTAATTTTTGCCATCCATACTGATAAAATGATGGTAAAAAAGATACCTTAATTTGCATTTCCCTCACGTATTATTTCAACAAAAAGCAAGGTGAAAAATATGAGTATTTTCTGCTAACATAATGACAATTGATGAGTTTTATTTTTGAAAAGGTTATTCTACTATTTTGCTAAATAGCCATTCAAAGTTTTAGTCTTCAAGCTTATTACTATGTTTGATTTAGTGGCTTGATTTCAAGGATCATAACTGAAAAGTTGAAAAAATACATATATCTTAGGATATACGAATCTAAATGAATGCCAGATATCCTAGGCTACTCTTAATAAGTCAAGACTTTTTAATAATACTAGCCAGTTATACAAGTTGACTATCCTTTTGGTTGAAATCGAGCTTATAATTTTTAATCTTTCCTGATAAACAGTGAGGGGCTTTTGCAGATAAAACTGAAGAAGGAGCTGGGAATTTATCTCAGTGGCACCATGCCTTCCTTGCAAGTACAAGGTCCGGAGTTCGATCCCTGGTACCAAAAAAAAAATACAGATGGAAGTTTTTTTTTTTTTGGTACGGGGATTGAACTCGGGTCCTTGTGCTTGCGCTGCAGGTGGCGAAACCACTGAGCTAAATCCCCAGCCCCAGATGGAACTTTTTAAGGTGACTAGTTTGCAGTGTTTTCAGCCATAATAGCACACAGCAAGGAAATCATAGCTAAGCATGCATTTCAAAATACTCTCTCCATGGATGTTTCTGTGGAAAACTAGTTGCTTCCTCATTCTTTTCTTTTTTTGGTACCAAGGATCGAATTTAGAACCTTGCACTTGTGAGGCAGGCACGGTACCACTGAGCTAAAACCCTGGCCTCCTCATTCTTGATAAAACACCTTAATCTTGGCTTTTTTTTTACCAGGTATCAAACTTGGAACCTTGCGCTTGTGAGGCAGGCGTGGGAACTACTAAGCTAAATCCCAGCCCAATCCTGGCTTTTAAAAAGTGGTTACCAGGTAACCTACTTTCTTTACAGAGCAAGAATTGTCAACCCTTGTCACTCTGCAGAAGTAAAATGAATACAATTTTCATAACTCTTAAGTATTTTGCCAAGAGATAGCGCACCCCTGGGTTGGGGATGTAGCCTAGTGGTAGAGCACTGGCTTTGAATGCTAGAGGCCCCGGTTCCATCCTCAGTACAGGGTCAGGGAACCACTCTGAATTATACAAGAGTCTCTTGCTATTGTTTACAAAGCATTATAAAAATTCCAGAGGCAGCATAATATACTAACCATCAGCACAGCCAGGAGTCTGCCTCAGTTTAGAACCCTGGCTGTTTGGGGGTACAGCTCTGTGGCAGAGCATGTTTTTAGGCTGCACAAGGTCTTAGTTTTGAGCCCCAACACACACACACACACACACACACACACACACACACGCACACACACAAAAGTCCTGGCTGTTAATTCTTTCCCTTGCCGTGTGATCTTAAGAAAGTTGCTATGCTTCATTTTTCATCAGTGAAATGGCAGCTATTGTTGTGAGGAAGAATGAGTTTACATACATAGAGTGCACAGTCTACAGTTTGTTAGGCTGTACTCTTTAAGTGTTAATACTAATTATAACAATAGGGTAAGAGTTATAGTTACCTATGATAATAGCCAACATTCATCCATAATGGTTGTTCTATTTCACTAGGCACAGATATTCTATTTTGTGGGGAAATAAATTTGAAATAAACAAGCTACTCAACTCAGGCTGACATTACTCATCTCTGAGTTGCAGATTTCCCATGCTTTTGTACCACCCTCAATCCATATAGGCTGCCTGGCTCTTCCTTCCTTCCTCCCTCCCTCCCTCCCTTCCTTCCTTCCTTCTTTGCTTTTCTCATTGGTACTGGGATTGAACTCAGGACCCCACACATGGTAGACAAGCACTCTACCACACAGCTACATCCCCAGCCCTTTTTATTTTTTATTTTGAAGAAAGGTCTCACTAAGTTGCCCAACTTGTAATCCTCCTGCCTCAGCCTACTAAGTAGTTGGGATTACAGATGGGAGACACTATACCTAACTGCTTACTTTTTTTTTTTTTTTTTTTTAACAGAAAGACATAGATAAAAGTACACAATAGCGTTGTCTGGAATTGTGCTGGGCCTTCCTCCCTGCTGGAGTCCTCTCCCTGTGAGCTACTTCATGATATCTAGGTTGCTTCTGCTGCTCTCCACTGTGAATACAGAAGTACAAAAATCCATGTTTATCCAGCTACGAATGACTCCCCAAAGAGGTATAAAGCTGGACAGGAGCAGATCTTATTTCTTCACCATTACTTTTGCCAAAGATTCATTTATTTGTTCATCTGATAATTTTTTTTTTTTTAATTTTTTTTTAGTAGCGGGGATCAAACTCGGGACCTTTCGCCTGCAAGGCAGGTGGTGGAACCACTGACCTAAATCCCTGGCCCTCATCTGAACCCATTTTGAGCCCACACTTGCCTCACTCAGCTCCACATGCTGGAGATATGAATGAAGTCCGAGCCAGACTGGACTCAGCCAGTGAATGAATAGCACACAAGGCCATTCAGAGAGGTGGGTGCCAGGATCACAGCAGCATGGAGAGATGTGATAGAGGGAGGATATTTGTGGGCTACTGAGTTTGGCCAGAAGTGACCGAAACATGAACATCATAGCCAACCTTGGGAAGAACCAGGGGAGGACACTGCTGGAGGAAGGACTGTCAACACCCAAGACCCTAAAGTACAACCACTTTGGTGCCTTTGAAGCTAAGCAAAGAGATTCAGTGACTAGATAGTTCCTAGAAAAGAGAAATATGACACCCGAAATTTTGAACAAAAAAAGAAAGAAAGAAAAAGGAGCCAAGCATGGTGGGACACTGCTATAATCCCAGCTACTCAGGAGGCTGAGGCAGAGGATTACAAGTTCAAGTCTTGCCTGGACAATTTAGCAAGACCCTAATAAAAAGGGCTGGAGATGTAGCTCAGCAGTAGAGCACTTGCCTAGTTTCACCAGGCTCTGGGTTCCATTCATAACAATGGAGAAAAAAAATTGAAAAAATGTTCTGACCCATTTAAGGTTAATTAAATATAAGCTAAATTGAAATACTGTTTTCCACTTTTCTTTTTTTTTTTCCACTTTTCTGAATAGAGAAGATTAAACATACTGAGCAGAGCTCAGTCATTCCACATTTGCACTATGCTTCTCAAACTTGCAGTGCATAAGAATCACTTAGGATTTTAACTTAAAAAGCAGATTCTGGTTCCAGTGTGTCTCAAAAGGTAGTGTGTAGACAGATCACTGAGGGGCCTTGCTAAAAAACAGATCCTGAGTTCAATGCTTATCGATCTTTAATGTGCAGGAGAATCACCTGGGGAACTTGTTAAACGTAGATTCTGGGAAAAAACCAAAAGGAGATCTTCAACTTAATTAAGTATAAGAGAATACAAATTAAAGCAACGTGATTTCCTTTTTTTTCTTTTCACAGATCAGATCAATAAAGATTAGGAACATGTATTGCATCTACTGTTAGCAAAAGTAGAGAGACTGGTTTTCTAATGCATTGGTAGTGGGGATGCAAGCATTCATATGCAGTCACTCTGGAGGGTGATTCAGCCATGCAGTTTTTTTTTTTTTTGGTACCAGGGTTTGAACTCAGGACCTTGCGCTTGCTAGGCATGTGGTGGAACCACTGAGCTAAACCCCCGGCCCACGGCCATACAGTTTTAACTTTACTCTGCCATCTGTCTCTTCTCCTTCAGAGACACATTTGGACAGGCACACACGGGGTAATTAATGTCCAAAGGTGTCTGTTCCCACACCTGAGAACCTACGTGCCCAACAATAGTGGAGTGGCTGCATTAAACCGAGGTTGGTTGTCTCAGGGAATACAGGGCAAAAGGTGAAAATTATCAGTCAGATTTATGAATACAGACTTGGCTAGAGCTTTAGGATGTGGTGCATTAAAGAAAAACAAGTTCCACATAGATACACAGAGGTAAACATGTCTGAATCTAGGCATGTTGGGGCTGGGTGGACAGCTCACGGTAGAGTGCATGTTCAGCAAGCAGGAGGCTGGGGGTGTGATCTTCAGTGCCAAAAGAAAAACTCTGTAATTTCTATGGTGAAATATATATATGTAAATCCACAGAAGAATACTGTACTGGAAGAATATATACTAGGTGCATTTTAAGCAAGGCAGGGAGTTATTTGGGGAATGAAGATTGGAAAACCTAAATTTTGTATGTGTGAAAGAGAATACTATCCTGGGCAATGTTTATTTTTTAGGGGGAGGGGGTCCTGGAGATTGAAGGGCCTTCTCACTAAGCTACATCTCCAGAACCTTCTATTTTTTTCTAATTTTGAGACAGGGTCTTGCTAAGTCCTCTAAGACTTGAATTTGCAATCCTCCTGCCTCAGCCTCCTCAAGTGCTGGGATTACAGGTGCACACCACTACAGCTTCTGGTGGTAACAATTCTTTTAAAAAGTAGAGGGTGTACTACTTTATAGTTAAAAAGTAATAACTAAAACCAATAACTAAATCATGGTACTTTCATACAAATGGAATAAAGTCCATGTAACCCCAACAAAAGAAATTTTAATACTAGTTTTGTTTTATACACACACACACACCAAGACTTGAGCTTGTGAGTGCACAGGAGGCCAGGAAACTGGTAATGTGAGTTGTCCCCGGGGATGAAGACAGAAGTATCTGCCATGAGACTGAGTGACTGACATCTTGCTATGGATCCTTTCACAAGCTTTGCAGTTTTAAAAATTTAAATCATAAAACCTGGACTACAGACAAGAATGTGTAAAAACACAGTTGTGCAATTTACAGGATAAAACAAACACCTTTGTGGCCACCACCAGTGTAAGATGTGGCAGGCCGCAGGAATCCATCATCAGCTCCAAGTCCCTGGCTGCCCCTTCCTTCCCCTCTCTCCCGCTATGTCTCATTTGGTATCATTGTTATCTACAAATTTTGCCACCTAAATAATCTAGTGTGTAGTTTTGCCTCTTTTTGTTTTTCAACTTTGGGTATTTTTTCCCTCCCTTTTGTCTTTTAAGTCTTTGAGATCCAACATGTTGCTGCAGGCAGCTGAAGTCTGTTTATTTTCACTCTCGCATAATCCTGTGCATACACCACACTGTACACCTCCTGCCAAAAGGCTGACTCCTGCTCGGTAATTATGAGCAATGTAGCCGTATGCACTCTTGTACAGGCATCCTGATTCACGTGTGTACCTTTCTCTATATCCAGAATCTGCATTTGACAAGTCCCCCAGGTGATTCTTCTGCACATTAAACTTTGAGAAGCACTGAAATCAGCCTCTGCCTTTTAACAAGGTCCCGGGGGATTCTTACACACTTCGAGTTTCTACGTAGGTGTAGAGGAGCTGAGGCATGGTGCATACATACTCACACCCTAGCAAATGCTATCTTCCAAAGTGGCTTTGTCAGTTCACATTCGCACCCGCACATATTACTTTTTAAATTAAAAAGAAATTGGTAAAAAGTCACCAAGGCACGGTCTTGTGGAAAAGGGGTGTGACCGCTACACAGACCCTAACTGCCTCCTCTTTCCTGTTTTCACGCCCTCGCCCCGCCCCTCATGGGTTAGGTCTGAAATGAAATTCTACAGAAGAGGGTTCTGTTTACACAACAGTGGGGATCAGGACACCCTGTTTCTGGGGGCTAGGAGTGGAAGCCAGGGTTGCACACACTCTAGGCAAGTGTTTCACCACCGAGCTCCGTCCCCAGCGCATCCCCTTTCTTTATTGATAGAACAGCCTCCCGTGCACCTGCTGGACCATAGGGGCTTGGAAGTCCCTCCACTGTAAAGGCATGTTGTCCAGAACAGACTGCCGCACTTCCGGCCCCAGGGCAGTTCGTGGCCATGCGCGACCGGCGCGTGGTCAGTTGTCTCACCTACGTTTGCGAAGAATGAGTTTCCCATCCTGTGTGGCAACAGTGAAATTGCACAAACGGTCATCTGCACATTCTGTTAGTGTCTCTCCCTCTTGGGAAGCACCGTGCGCCCCCCACCCCCGACGTTTTCTCCTAGGGCCACCTCCAAGCCATTCGTTTGTTCACCAAGGATGAGTTGGGTTCCCACGGAGTGCAAGGGTGTGCTAACCTCTGGGAATGCAGCTGCAAGTCTCTAAGGAAGGTGCCGAGCAAAAAGGGACAGAAGTAAGTAAACAGTTATTATATGGTGAGATAAGGGTTCACCCAGAGAGGAGCAGGAAAGCTTCCCACAAGGGGCAGATCTGTAAGCCTGGCCTTGCAGGATGAGTAGGTTTTGGGCAGGAAAAAAGAGAAGGCGAAGGGGATTTCAGGTGGAGTGGACAGCTTCTGCAGAGACCAGGAGGTACCGGGCCGGGTTTGATGAAGGAGTAGGGTGGTGGGGAGATGTGAAAGGTTTTGTAAGTAAAAAATGTTCTCCTCTTTTCCCCTCTGGCAGGGCCGGAATGTTTGTGTTCCTGCTGAACCTTAACCTCCATGGTGATAGTACTAAGGGGTGCGGCTCTTGGAGGTGCTGAGGTCTTAAGGATGGAGCCTTCCTGAACGAGATTCCTGCTCCTGTTAGAGAGGGCAGTGAGCGGCCTTGGCCTTGCACCAGGTGGGATGCAGCTAGAAGGTGCCATCTATGAGAAAATGGGTCTTCCCCAGACACAGACTGCTCTGCTGCCTCATCTTGGACTTTCTAGTCTCCCAGGTCATAAGCAATGATTTCTGTTGTCTATAAGCCATGCAGGCTATGGCACTTTGTCACAGCAGCCTGAATGGACAAAGACACCTGCTTTCCTCCTACTAAACCTTAGCCACACACAGCTTGCAGGGTGGTTCTGGAAGATACTCAATGGCTCCTGGACTGTGAAGCAGCCAAGCCAACAACAGCAGAGGAGGTGGCCAGGACAATGTGGATGGAAAGAGTGGACATTCACACCTGGCACGCCACATGCCAAGGGCTACATTAGAACACATCACATATGTGTTTATCTGACCGGAATCTGGCTCCCTTAACCACTGTGAGCCTGTTCCCTCATGTGTAAAATGAGAATGATAATCCTACTCACCTACTGACCTTGAATGGTTTTTGTGAGTATTAAAAGGAAATGCACGTGAAGGGCTTGAGAAAAAGTAAATAATCAAGAGAATTAGTTATCATTATTGTTATTGGCAGTCAGCTACCAACTGCTCTTTAAAATATAATCAGAATTATTTTTATTGCTTTTATTGAACACATACATTGTTCTAAGCATGCTGGAGATGCACTGGTGAGGAGACAGAGGGCCTTGATTGGAACACTTGGCCATGGCTTTTGTAGAAGGCCTTAATATGATTCCATCTTTAGTTGAATTGTTTTGGGTCCTTCAACAGAGACCAGAAACTGGACTTACATAAAATATTAAATTTATTTCTGCTGGATGATGCTCCTTCTGCCTCATTCCTCTACTGTCCCCTCAAGTGTTCTCCTTGGGGTGAAGATGAACACCCCTGATTCAGCCGTGGGAAAGGAGGAAAGAATGAGAAGGCAAGCAGCTGCCTCTTATAGAGATGACCAAGAGTGGGTGTTACTTCCTGGTTGTGTCCCATTGGGCAGAATTTAGTCACATGGCCAAATGAAACTGCAAAGGAGCCTGGGAATGTGGGACCACCTAACAGTGTGGCCATATGCTGAATTAAAACTCAGGGGGACTCCTGGGAATGTATCCTATAGAGATAACAGCACACAGACACAATAACCACAGGATTATTCTGGGCAGCACTCTGTAGTTGCAAATATCTAGAAAAAGCCCTTCTATGTGCCCGTAGGTCACTTGTTGAATGAATCATGGCACAGTCACACAAAGAAATACTCTGTAGCCATGAAAAAGGTTGGAGAGAGCTATTTATGTGCCATTATGGTAAGATCTTCTGAATATAGTAAAAGAAAAAAGCAAGGAGTAGACCTGGGTGTGGAGATACATGCTTATAACCCCAGCTCTTTATGAGGATAAACCAAGAGGATGGCAAGTGCAAGATGACTTAGTGAGGCTGTCTCAAAATAAAATTTAAAAAGGACTGGGAGTGAGGTGTAGCTCAGTGGGAGGGTCTTGCCTAGCATGGGGAAGGTCCTGCATTTAATCCCTGGTACTGGAAAAACAAAACCAAACAACAAAAACAAAAAACAACACATGGAGTGGAACTTTGTACACAGTATGCTACTTATTTTTCCAAAAGGGGAGGGGTAAGAAAGTAGGGCACCATCAGGGCACCAGCA
Source organism: Heterocephalus glaber (assembly GCF_053883595.1). NCBI lineage: Eukaryota > Metazoa > Chordata > Mammalia > Rodentia > Bathyergidae > Heterocephalus > Heterocephalus glaber. The sequence goes on along the minus strand of NW_028258410.1, from coordinate 17,136,061 downwards.
TTTCCTTTTTGCTCACCAAAACATCACAAGTTTTCTGAATAGCCTCTGGCACACCGTAAATGCTCAGCAGACATTTACTGAATGAATTAATGAGCCCAGTGAACATTTAATGAGCACCGTTGTCCAGGGTTAGAGTGGTCAGAATCAGTCTCATCCCTCTGGATCCACAATTTTGGTAGAGAAAATGGCAAGAATCAGTGGCCCACTAGGACAGATGGGCTGCGCTGAGGTAAGGTAAAGGCTCACAGCCATACAAGCCTAGCGTCCTCTTGGATTTTGGGCTCCATAAGAAGTTCCATACCTGTACACCACATTGAGTCTGCTAATGAACTGTGATACCCTACTAGCCAATGGCACCTATAACACTCACTCTGTATACCTTCCTTTTCCTAGTAACTGAATTCCACCTTCAAAATTCAGGCAAGTCAGTTCTAAAGTACTACTTGCAATTTTTTGTGCTCACGAAGTCTCGACTATCTGAAGAAATCATGTTTTAAAAATACAAATAGCCCCTTGTGTGACAAAGAGGAGTGCAGGCAAATATGATTTGAGTATGGATAGCTGGTTTCCTCTGGTCCACCCTTCATTTTGTTTTTTTGAGACAGGGTCTCCCTCTGTAGCCCAAGTTGGCCTTGAACTTGGCAGCAATCCTGTCTCAGCCTCCCAAGTGCACCACCACGGCGGGCCCACCCTTCATGTTTTGAGCACCAGTTGAAGGAGGCAGTAGTGAAATGCTTAGTGAGTACAGAGTATACAGTAAGTGCTCAACAAATGCTAGTTTACCCCAAGATCAGAACAGTCACTTGGACGGGGACCCCACCTTTTCTACTCAGCTGAGAGGGAAACATGGCATTTCCGTGTTGCCACCTACTCTTGTCATACTGGCCACTGCGTTAGAATCACCTGTTTTGTGTCTGTGTTTCATACAAGGACAATCAATGCATTGTGCTTGTTGCTAGATTTCCAACCTAGGACTCTAGCTGCAGAACACGATTTTAATCATGAGACGAAGTCAAATTCAGTCCCAGATTCCAGTACACTGGCTGTTGGCCCACACTGGCAGCCCAGCTGTTCTGTGGCAGCCTGTAAAATGCAGATGCTAATAACAGTTTAGTCCACTGACTAAATGTGACTGATGCATAGTAAGTGTGTTCTCAGTAGCAAGTACGTATCATGATAGAAATTCATAAATAATTCTAAAGACCCAAATAGGTCAACATTTAACAAAAAACAGGGCAAACAGTAGAAGCAACACAAATTTCCATCAACTGATACAATGTGGTTTGTTCATCCCATGAACTATTATCTGGCCATAAAAAGGAAGATGTTTGGATACATGATACAATGAGGAGGAACCTGGGAAATACTGCAGTAAGGGAAAGAAACCATTCCCCAGGGATCGCACAGGGTGTGATTCCATTTATGCCAAGTGCACACCATGGGCAAATCCACAGACAGAAAGTTGACAAATGGTCCCCAGGAGTTTGGGGAAGGACAGAAGTGACTGTTGAGGAGTGACTGCTAATAGGTGCAGGCTTTCTTTCGGGAGTCATGAAAATGTTCTGCAATAGATACTGGTAATGGTTAGATAAATTTGGAAATACTAAAACCCTCTCTGTTCTACCTTGTACAAGGTCAATTTTATGGCGTGTGAATTATGTCTCAATAAAGCTGTTGTTAAAAAAAAGAACCAGCCAAAAAACAAAGACAAGTAATCATCTTTTTGCTCAATCTATTTTTTTCCCTGTGGAATGAAAACTATATATTTCAGGTCTTGGTTATAATCTTCTAGCTCCCTAGGGCTGACTTCTGTATTTGTCACAGTGAGCTTAGTGCTCAGGGACCATAGTACATTGAGGAGCTCATCAAGTGCTTTGATTACTTTTAAAATCAGAAAAATTAATATATTGCAGCCCGGATTTATTCATCTTTATACCCATGGAGTTATAAGATATAATTTTAGATTATGTATGTATGTATGTATGTACCTATCGAGGGTGTGTGTGTGTGTGTGTGTGTGTGTGTGTGTGTGTGTATGTGGGTAGGAAGGGACCTACCCAGGCCAAAGCACCCCTGGCTCAGGACAGTTGTGATGTGGCCCTGCCAACTCCCAGCATTCAATGCTGAGCCACAGCCGATCTCAGAAGAGCTCATGTCCTCCCTCCTGGAGACTGGCGGAAACCCTCCTTTGCTCTCCTGGCACCAGGACAACGCCCAAGGTGGCAATCAAACAATGTGGACAATACCTTTGCGTCTGTCTGGGACCCACCAGCAGGACACCTGGCACCAGGGAAGGAGACATGCAGGAAGCAGCAAGGCCTTTGAACTAGGTGTGCGTCTGAGTTCACACCCAGGCCAGGGAACAGAGAGTATCTGTGGGCAGTCACATGACCTCCATTCTGAGTCCACTTCCCATCCCGCTGGCAGCACAAAAGTATGTCAGTGAGGGCATTTTGGGGAGAGAAGGGCTGGCACAGGAAGCGTCCACCTTGCCAGGCTGCATTCATGCCCAAGATGAGGAACCTAGTGGGGACCAGCACCAGGAGCTTGCATCTAGCTCCTCAAATGCTGCAGATCATCTTTGCCCGGAAGTGAGGGCAATAGCACAGCAGCAGGGCAGAGAGGCGTTCTGGGGGGGAAAAGCTATTCGAATGTTCACTCCAGATCGGCAGCTGAAATCCTCCCAGACAATCCAATTCTAGCTAATGAAATGAAGAGAAATTTCAGTTGCAAACATTGTTTTTATTACTCAGAGGAGAATTTTTCTGATGCCAACACAGAGAAAGTCTGAATTAATGAAAAGAAAAACAAACAAAATCTGCCCCCCAGTAAAAAGTCTCTGGGAGCCATACGGTGGCTATTCCAGGATGCAACCCTTGAATTTTCAAATCCTCCAACAGAACCTGTGTAAAGGACACCAGTGGTCTTACCAGGCTTACTTGGATGAAGCACAGAATATTGGAAACACAGCACTGAAACATTCTGGTGTGTAAAGAGGCTCACAGCAAAGATAGTGACTTTACTTTTGGTGGTACTGATTGGGCTCGGGGCCTTGTGCATGCTGGACAAGCGCGCTACCCGAGCTACATCCCCAGCCCTAAGACAGTGACTTTGAATTTCCCAAACTATAGTTGTAAACCAGGGTGCAGCAAAACAGGGATATGATTCACATCTGGGTGCAAATACAGTGACCATACAACAAATGCCTCCCAGGCCTACTTACAGGTGTGGTTGAAAAATAATACAGTGAATGCTTCAAACATTTTCTTTTAAATTAAATACAGTAAAAGACACATTGACATTAATCCCGCTCTAAATACTCACCCTCATTTTGAACACACTTATGCTATCATTCTTGCCCCTTTCTGGAGCACTGCTGGAAGTCTTCTGGGAGTGTCTTTAGTTATGTTGTTGAGTTTGCCCTGATGTCCTGAACCGATTAGAAACATTTACCTTGCATGGTCATTCTGACTCTGGGGAAGAGCCAGAAGTTGCACAGTGCCAGAGCTGGTGAGTAAGGTGGATGAGGCCACACCTAATGCCTTTTCTTTCTTTGGATGGCACTCGGCAGCAGCACTGGTTGTACTTTTGATGACACTTTGTCAAGACACTCATGAAATAAAACTTCCAGGACTGCTTCAGAAAGTGGCAAGAACGATTGGATAAGTGTGTTTGAAGCAAGGGGGAGGATTTTGAGGGGGGTTAATGGCAGTGTGTCTTTTATTGTAATATATTTAAAAAATGTATATTTCGATCACACCTTGCCTTATTTCCTGCCGCCATGTTGGCAGGATGGGATCTGTGGGTGGGTCAGAGTAGAGGGGAAGCAGACTCCTGCCAACAAACCCTGCCCAGGGATTTGGGAGAACGTCATGATGGTGCAAACACACTCATTACAATGAGGGCAAGTCTCTTAATTTCTCTAGGACTCCAGTTTTTAATCTTAGTATTTCCCATAATGGCTGGAGCAGAACCATCTCCAGTGAGAGGGGCTAGATTTAAAATACATATTTTCAGACCCCCACCTGGGGCCCCTGTATTAGAGTTTCCAGAGCTGGCTATGGCTTTGGGTATTTAGAACAAGTTTCCCAGGGGAATCTCACACCAGGCAGTTGGGAAGCACCCCTTTTCTGCACAGTATGAAAAAGTGGTGCCTCCCTCCTGGGAGGAGTCAGTGAGGTTCCTACATACACCTTGTGTCACTGTGATGGCAGGTTGCAGACAATAAGCATTAGCTTCTGCGACTGCCATTTAACATATTTCTTATGCACCTGCGATGTCGCAGGTACAGTGTCACATAGTGGGGGATAATGGTGGGTAAGATGTGTGGTTCCTGCCCTAAGGAACATGCTCACAGCATGTGGGAGTCATGTAGAGTAAGCAAATAGGTACAAAGTTCTTAACTACAACTGTGAACACTGCCAATAAAACCAGGGCTCTATGAGTGTGTGGAGTTAATCACAGCTTGGGAGGGGAGAGGTATTTTACCTGTGGAGTCAGCAGGAAGAGGAGCAGCCAGAAAGGAGAGGAAAGAAGAGTCCTAGATAGATTGAAGAGAAGATGAGAAAGAGCAGGTGTCAATCTAACGCAGGGCTTTCAGCCCCAGCGCTGTGGACCATCCGGGAAAATCTAAATTCTATGCCCTGTCTTCCCCATCCAGGCTACCTGAGTGCCATGTGCATTTCACACACTGAAAAGGCTTGTTTTTCCATGGCTGGTAACATGCTGTTTCTCAGCTTTCCTTACAACAAACTTCTACTTGATTTTCAAGCCAGTTATTTATCATGATCACTTCAAAGCCAATGCAGAAAATATAAACTGGAGAACAGAAGAAATCTTTTGGTGGTGCTTGGTGATAAGGTATTCATTCTGCTGAATCTGGATACTTGTACTATTTTTTTTTTGGTACTGGGGATCGAACTTGGGTCCTTGCGCTTGTGCAGCAGGCGGCGAAACCACTGAGCTAAATCCCTGGCCCCTGGTACTATTTTTTAAAAAAACCTTTTACATTAAAATGAAAGCTCAAATGTACAAGGAAATGTGCTTTTAGCATTCCCTCCTAAAATGCATGGAAAGACTGCTTCCTACTTCCCCAAGAGTCTATGGTCTTAGATTTGAGAAACTTAGCACTGAAACAACCTCATTTTATGTGAGGATTCTGAATTTCCAAGAGATTGTGAAGAATCCAGCCCTTGAAAGGAGTTAATGAAATAGCTGGCACTAGAATCTAAGAAATCTTGGCTTCATTTCAAATTCAAGTTCAGATTTTCATGTTATAAAATACCTGCCCAACCACAAATCTCCTTCAGTTGTATAATTAATCTGGGCATAACTGAATCAGTTGGAATGAAGTTGGGGTTTACTGTAAAAAATGATGAGAACAAGGTGAATTGTGATGAAAACTATAGTCTCAACAATGGAATGCAGCAAATGCGAAATGAGAATGACAGATGACATTAGTAGCAATGACAGACAGAAGCATTGCACAACCTACAATTTAATTGACTTCTCGTATTTAGGAGCAGAGAATGTTTAGCTCTGTTGACAAAAGTACAGTTATAGAAAAATACATCCTAAAATAATGAAGAATAGAGGTGTGAAGTTGTTTTTCTTTTTAAATTCCAATGACAGTTTTTTACAAAGACCAGGGATTGGTCTTGGTAACAAACACTGTGTTGCTTTTCTGCCAAACTGGGGGTAGGTGGCTATGGTACATCTTTCTGGGACATCATTCTCTCTTCAAGACAAGACCTGGCTGCCGGAAGTGCCCAACTTGAAGAGCTGTTTATGGTGTATCTCACCACAGGTGCATCATCCTTCATCCTTTCTCTCTTCTTCAGAAAGGACTTTCCTGTCCTGAGAGATCCTACTCCTCCCTGCTGAGATCTAAATGCCCAAAGATGAGTCAGATTTGGTGAGAAGATGCTGAGATTTAAGAATCCTTTACTTCTCTTTTAATTCTCTGTATTTGTAATTTTGTATTCATAATTTTACATTTTTTTAAAAAGAGTTTTTTAATTTGTACAAACTTCAGGCTCCATCGGACCTGGATCCAGTCCTTGTGTAAAGTCAGATTGTGCTCAGGCCGTCTCATTGCTCGCTGTCTCATCTAGTTAGGACAGAAACTTGCCTTTGCCATTTCTGGAAGCCAGCTCTTCCACAGTCAGCCACTAGCAATGTTAAATTCAAATTTGCAGCTCAGTTTTATGGCAGAGGGACTGAGACATAAGTGCACAGGGTCAGGATTCCTGTTTGGTGGTGAGAATTCTGTGATTCCAATTAATCAAGTGTCATTGTGACTTAAGCCAGAGTCGGTTGGGCATTAATAAGTTTTCAGTCCAATGGAGCTTTTCTGTGATATTTTCAGGAAGGGTGGCATCAAATGTCAGGAGTTCATAGGCCATATTATGATTCAATTTAAAATATTGTTTAGATTTAAAGTATTCCCCATAAGTTTCATGTGTTTGGAAGGTGAGCGGATTGTTCAGGTGCTGTACTCATCACTGGGTTAGTCCACTGATGAGTTTAGTAGCTAATGTGCTTCCAGGAGGTGGGACTTGGGTGGAAGTTGGTCGCTGGAGGCATGACCGGGAAGGGTATATTCTTGTCCTTGTCTTCTCCTGTCTCTCGTTATTTGTTTTGTGCCTGCCATGGGATGAACAGCTGTACTCTGCCAGGCCCTTGTACCATGCCAGTTTTTGCCTTTGAGCCAGCCAACTTTGGATTGAATCCACTGGAGACTGTGAGTCAAATAAACCTATCCTCTGTTAAGTTTCTGGTATCAGGTGTTGTGACTTAGCTATAGGAAAGTGATTAATACAGATTTTGGTACTGAGAGTGGGGTTGTTGCTGTGATTTACTTCACTGTTTCTTTTAGATGCCTTTAAAACTGGTTGATGGGAAGAATTTAAAACATTTTAGAGATGTCTGTCACAGAAGCCTTAAAATGCTGTAGGCCAAGCTCAATGGGAGATTCTTGTTGGAGCTCAGAAGACCAGAATGCTAATAGGAATGTAGACAGTAAACAGAAAATTCAGGAAGCTTCAGCTGAGAACAAGAACTGCACTGGTAGTTGGAGTATAGGCCATGTGTTTACACCTTGCCAAAAAAAATCTGTCTTTAAAATCCTGAGACTTTGTAGGAGACTGAGATTAAGAGCAGTGGGCTAATTAATCTGATGGAGGAAATTTCAAAGCAGCCCAACATTCAAACTGTGGCATGAGTACTGCTGGTTGCTTTTAGCCAAATCTATAATCAGGAGCAAATAAGAGATGTAAAAAGTCTGCAGTTTCATAAAAAAGGAAAGGTCTACAAAGTTGGGACCAGGGAGAACATGGTTGCTAAAAAGATGAACATTAAAAAAGGCCAAGTACTTTGCATCAGGACAATAAAAAAATGGCTGAAAGGAAACTCAGAAATCAGCAAAACCTTGCCATCACAGGCTAAATGGTGCAAAACTGTAAGGGTTTCATTTGAGAAGAGAGACCCTGCTTGAGAAGGGCTGCTTAGGAAGTTGGTTCCCCAGGATTTATTTTACAGTTGTTATACTTTGTGTCTAGATGTCTCCCTAAAGCCTCACGTGGTCATAGGTGGGGCTTTTTCAGAGGTGGCTGAATCTAGAATGTGTGATTGATTCACAGTGCAATGCTAGGATTAAGGGTGCTAGGATTAAGGGTGGGTGATTACTAAATCAGTCCACTGATTGGTTTGGTGCCACCCTAATCCTGGTGGTCTGCATATAATACAAGGGACAGAAAGAGGGTTGTCTTGTCTCTTGCTTGCTTTGCTGTCTTCTGCCTACCATGAACCATCTCTCCTCTGCAATTCCTGTCTGTCATGCCACCTTGCCCTGGAGCCAGCCAATTATGCACTGAAACCTTCATAAACTATAAGCCAAATAAACTTTTTCCCCTTTTACTTTGGGTGTCAGGTATTTTGTCTCAGGAGTGAGAGGAAAGTAACTAAAACAACAGTGTTCAGCCAACCAGGCACTCAGAAACTACTGTAGCCATGGTCCAAGGGAGGGCAGCTACTGCTCCCACTGGCAGCAGACCTTGGTATCTACCTGGTGCTGATTTTGAGGAATGCAAAATGTAAGAGTTGTGGGATCATGGAGGCTTCCATCCAGATTTCAAAAGAAGGCCTAGGAGACAAGGCAGTGTGGCTCTGAAAGGATGATGTATAAAGCTGTGAGAGTAAAGTCAAAAGTACAGTGGAGACCCCAGGAAGTTGGAAATGCCAACGATCTGTATCATCTGTTGAGAAAAGCTGCAGGCAGTGAGCGAAGCCAGCCCAAAAGAGAGGCCATGTCAGCTGCCACTGGCAATGCTGTGTGGGCAGGGCTGCACAAGCTCTTTGGAGCTTACCTCTCCACAACATGCCCTGGATGTTGGACATGGAACTACAGGATTTAATGTGTGCCCTATAGAGTTCTAGTCTTGCTTTGGTCCAATTCCTTTCTATCCCCCTGTTCCTTCTGAAGTGGGAATGTTTCCCTGTGCCACTGTATGTTGGAAGTATTTAACTTTCTTTTTGATTTTTACAGGCCTCAGAGCTAAGAGTTTGCCTTAAGTCTCAGAGGAGACTTTGCACTTGGACATTTTGGCAATGCTGGAATGATTAAGATTTTGGCAACTCTTAGAGATGGGCTAAATATATTTTGTATAATAAGATGGACATGAGTCTTTTGGGGGCCAGAGGTGCAACGTTATTGCTTAGATCTAAAATGTCCCCTAAAAGTTTCATGTGTTTGGAAGGTGATTGGATCATCAATAAAAATGAATATGTGTAAATAACTGAAAGTGAACTATATCTCATTCTAGCAATTGGTTTAGAAAAAAAACAATTTTTCAAAAAGAATACTCACCAAAGATGTATATGTTGCTTTTTTTTTTTTTTTTTTTTGGTACTGGGGATTGAACTCAGGTCCTTGCGCTTGCGCAGCAGGCAGTGAAACCACTGAGCTAAATCCCCAGCCCAAAGATGTATATGTTAATATAAAACTAGACTGGTCTGCCTTATTGAGACATCATAACAATAAAATTTGTACTTATATTTAATAATTATTCATCAAAATATGTGATATACTGTTTTGATCAGTTCTTTCCAAAGATATTTATTTATTTATTTGAGAGGGTCTTGCTATGTGGTCCAGGCTACCTCTGAGCTTGGTCAGGCTGGTCTCAAACTCAGGGTCTTCCTGCCTCAGCCTCCCGAGTGCTGGGATTACAGGCCTTTGCCACCATTCCCAGCCCACTAAGGATACTTTTATATTGAAGAAATAGCTAAAGCTTAGAGTCCTGTGGTCATGAGAAAAGCATGGTTTTGAATTTACATAAGCACAATTTTGTTGCTAAGAAATTAAGATAAAAATGAATAAAAAGTCTGCCAGATTGGTACCTTTTAAGACTTTTATAATTCTAGAAGCTTCAAGGGCTGGCTCTTTAACCTGATTTGCTAAAGTGAGACACTACCCAGTTTTCTCTTAGCAATACACTTTATTTTTCTAAACTTTATAGGACCACAGGACCTAGGGCATCTGGGAATAGGATTACATTAGTATAATTCTCATCTCCAGATGAGATTCAACATACCGAACAGAGTTTCAACATGACTGAAGAAGGTCTCATATTCAAAAAGCAAAATAAATGCTACCTATGTGCCTTTCTGAGGAATAGACCAGAAATTACTCTAAGTAGAAGAAAATAACATCAGAGTAAAGGTGTGAAGAGGGGAGGAAGGAACTATGAAATGATGAACAAAGCACATTGTAAGTTTTGGTTAAATCAAAGTGGAAGCTTCTCAGGAGGCTGAGGTAGGAGGATCAGAAGTTCAAGCAACCTAGCAGGACCCTGTTTCAAAATAGCACAAAAAGGGCTAGGGGTATAGTTCAGTGCAGAGCATCCTTGGATTCAATCCCCAGTACTGAAAAACAACATCTAGCAGAGATAGTATTTTCATGTAAGAGACACATCATAGGTTAAGACTTCACAAAAGTCTGGATATAAGCTTGTCAGTCACCTCAGCTCCCAAATTCAAGATTTGGGAGATGGGCCTGAAGAAAATTATTAGACCTTCAAAGCCACCTCTCATCAGGGAGGAGGACTGAAGCATGGTTAATATTTATTTTTTATATAGCAGTAGAGAAATATAAGTTTAAAAATAATTGTTGAAGATTGGAAAGTAACTGTCAGCAGAATGGAGACATAGAAACCCTTTCTGGAGAAATGGGGAAAGTTAGAAAATAAAGGAGGAGAGAAATCACAAAGTTCAAGAAATAATAAATATTAAAGAAGACAAAAATGAATAATAGTACAAATATGTTACCATGATAAATGCAAAATATTTGAATTCTCCTATCAAAGATAAATTGATCAAGTTTTAAATCAACGAAATGGGCAAAGATAAAACAGGCAAATGCAATGAAATACAAAATAAGACTTAGAACATTATTATGAGATAAAGTATGAATTAAAGCCAAAAGCTACTGAATGGAAGGCATAGTATATAGGAATAAAATGTAAAAATTGATAAAAAGAACATATGACAAAATATAATGAAACAACTCTCTGGTAATAAAAGTTTGTTAAAAAGACAGTTCTAGTGAGAGCCTTTTAAATATTTCTTTCAGTTTAGTAGATAGACAAAGACTAAAAGAGAATTAGATTTGAATAACAAAGTCAATTTGATTCATATAATTTTGAACTTTAGAGAAACTATAGAGTCTTCTCCGATAGTCACCAAATATTTACAGAAACTGGTCATATTGATGACCACAAGGAAAATGAACAAATTACAAAAAGCACATATTTCATAGTTCACATTTCATAGTTCAAAAGCCATCAACATCAGAAACCCAAAACAAAATATCATTCTGCAAACTGTAACTATTTGAAAGAATAAGACAAATGTCTATTTAATCCCTGGATTCCATACCTCCCTAGCCCACCAGCCAAGCAACTAATCCTAAAACTGAAATAAGAAAGAAAGTATCTAGAAACTCAGGAAAAGGAGACTTCATATACAAATTTATAAGGATACGGATGTGAGGACAATTTTGAAAGTCTGAAGTAGGCAAAGAAGATTATGGGTATCCTATCAGTTTCTCACCCTGTGTTAGTTATTCTATAAGGCTTTGCGCTTTTTATTTATTGACTTACTTTGAGGGTGTTGGGGATTGAATCCAGGGCCTTGAATCCAGCGGTAGGCAAGTGGTCTGACACTGAACTACATCCCCAGTGCTGTGGTTTTTCCTATTTTACAACTTGTATGCTACAGAATATTGTAAATAACTTGTCCAGAGGACTGCAAACCTACTTTGTTTGGTGGGAGGCAACTGACTGTCTCCCTGGAGATGCTGGCTGGTTTCTCTTCTTTTCGTAAATTCATTCCAGCAACCCTGTTTGTCTAAATGTGCGCATGCTGGATTCTTCTTCGCACCTGCTGTGATATCTCACCATTCCATTCTCGAAATACTGAATTAAATAAAATCTTTGACACACATTCCTTTTACATTTGTATGATAGTCATGATTATAATTAAAAATAATCTTAATATAGGTGAAGACATAATGGAGCATACATACTTTCAAATGTCTATTAGTGAAGAAAGAATAAGTGAACTTGAGGCAAAAAAATGAAAATAGTGAAATAAGCTGAAAGCAGAGCAGAAAGACTCATTAAAGATAACAGTTTAAATCTGAAATAAATAAAATGGAAGGGGACAGAGAAGGAATAAAAAAAAGGAAGAAAATTACTGTCACTTAACATAGTTAAGTGCAAACCCCAAATATGTATGCTGAAAAATATTGAAAAGATATTTGATAAATCCAGCAATCCACCGGGATAAGAACTCTTAAGTGAAACTTGGAGTAGAAGAAAATGACCTAAGAACTATAAAAGCTATTACCCAAAGGAAACCTTATATTAAATTTAACTGGGAAATTCCAGAGCCAATCACATTAAGACTAGGGAAACAATAAGGATGCCAGTGGTATCAACATTGTTTGGAGGTTCTGGGTAATATAATAGGACAAGGAAACAAAATAGTAAAAATATTGTGAGGGAAGAGCTATGACAATATGGAGCTGAGATGACTGTATCACTTAATTTCCATAAATCTTATTATCAGAGACCAAAAAGTTACAATACTTAGTGTCAAATTTTGCTGAGAAAGTTAGCCAAATATATCAAAATAGAATTTCATTATGCTTTCAACAAATAATTAAAAAAAAATAGAGTAAAAATCCTTGTCATAGTTAGAATAAAATTATACAATAAGGAGAAACTAAAAGCCTTATATAGGAATAGATGACATATAAAGAAAATTATACATGATTTTAGTGAATTATATTTACAATAGTAATTGAATAAAAGTTTTTGGATGGAAGACTTCTCATTGTAAAAGTCATTATTTTCATATGAGTTCTTATAACAGTGATACAATTACAAAATCTCTAAGACCTTTTTTTTAGGGGTAAGGGGTTCATAGGTAATGAATAAAATGATTTTGTTTGGAAGAATGAATATCAAATGAATATCAAATGTTTGATGTTCGCAAGCCAGAGATGTAGCGATCCATGGGGACAGGGCCGGGGATTTAGCTCAGCGGTTCCTCTGCCTGCCTTGCAAGTGCAAGGTCCTGAGTTCGATCCCCGGTACCAAAACCAAAAATGATCTATGGGGGCAAAGTAGAGATTCCAGAATAGATCCAAGTACATTTGGGAACTTTACATAAAAAGTGAAATTAGAGTTCCAATTCTAAGGAAAATTGTATTTTATTGAACAAATGGTGTTGGTATTGTGGGCAGCCAAACCCAAACATCAATCAAATAAATATCAATCTTGATTGCAATGAGGTGCTAACTAAAAACAAACAAACAAGCAATAAAATTATTAAAGAAAAAAACCCCATTTGATCTCAGGGGAAGGAGACCCAAGGGAAGGAGACCCAAGAGCCACAAATGAAGGAATAGAGTATCCAGTTATACTAAAAGGTCATCACTTTCTGTTTGTATCACAAGGACAGTTCAGAGACAAGTGTTGGAGGGGAGAAAACTGAGCAGTATATGACAGACATAGGGTTTACTCCTCCAATTTCCCAACAATTGCTTTCATCTTACACCAAAAAGAATGGGTATCAGCAAGAAATCAAACAATAACAAATGCTGGTAAGGCTGTGGTGAAAAGGAAGCCTTCTACATTGTTGGTGGGAATGTAGACTAGTACCACCATTTTGGAAGTCAGTAGGGGGAATTCTCAAAAAAGAAAAATTAGAAATTCCATTTGACCCGGCTGTTCCCCTTCTAGGTATCTTCCCCAAACAGCTAGAGGTATTATACTACAGTAGTACATGAATACCAATATTTATAGCAGCACAATTCATAATAGCCAAATCCTGAAAGTAGCTTGTATGTCCATCAAAAGATGAATGGATAAAGAAAATGTGGCATCTATACACAATGGAGCACTTACTACTTAGATATAAAGAAAGATAAATTCTAGACATTTATAGGGAAATAGATACACTTGGAAAATATGTTAAGTGAAATAAATCAGACACACAAATATCACATGGTATATCTCATTTAAGTAAGACAAAACATAAATAAAGAGCAAAATAAAGGTTTGATGGGAGGCAGGGAGACAGAATCTTTGCAGACAGCAAGGGTCCCAGAGACAGAGTGTGTGCAGGGAGGAAGGAGAAGTAAAAAGATTTAGGATGTGTCTTGTACATGTACCAAATAGCCTCAATGAATGTAAACATCATGTGTCATAAATATGAACTAAAAATAATAATAACAATAATAATGAAAACAGGGAAAGAGGATCTAGAGATGGAGGGAGGGAAGGGGAATAAAAAAGAATCAAGACACATTATATACATGTACCTACTCCCTGAGATGAATGTAAACTTCACATATGGCAAATACATACAAATAGAATAAAATTTAAGAAAACCAAACCAGGTGACCATGTTCACTCACACAGACAAAACTTCAGGAGTCTGTGACCAGGACTGTTGGTGACTCAGGCTCCCACACAAGTAAGATTACCATTCTCAAAATCAGCTGAATCTATGTAAGTATGTATGTAAACTACAGGCATTTGCTGAAACTGTTTTCAGGAATCTAAGGTTCAGAAAAAAGAAGCAATCAAATATGTGGAATTATGTAGGATGTTTACTGTGGGTTTGCAATGGCAAAAAACAAAACAAAACAAAACAAAAAACTCCAAACAACCTAAATGTCCACAAATAGGGAGATAGTCAAGAAAGCAGAGGATATATATATATATATATATATATATATATATATAGAGAGAGAGAGAGAGAGAGAGAGAGAGAGAGAGAGAGAGAGAGGGAGGGAGGGAGGGAGAGGGAGAGAGAGAGAGAGAGAGAGAGAGAGAGAGAGAGAGAGAGAGAGTATATTTACACTCTTGCCCTTGGCTAAAAAAAACCACGAGGGTTAGTTGTCCTGACCCACAGGACTGTCCATAAATGGAATAAAAAAAGCAAGTTGCAGAGAAGTGTACATAATGTGATACAATTTTTATAAAAATAGAAAACCCCATTTCTTTGTCATCTTTCTACATATGTTCATATGAACACAGGGAGCTTAACATTACTTATTGTGGGTGGGGTAAAGTTAAGGAGGGGTAGAAGTTGTTGCTTGCTTTTAGTACAATTTTGTATATATTTTATTGTAAGGAATGTGTTTTGTTATTGTAGTTCGCTAAAAAAAAAGGAAGACAAAATACTAACCATGCATACATGAATTTTGTGTGGATATGTGGAGGACAACCGCTAGGTGGCAATATAATAATATAAAAAGAAGTGTAGAATACTAAAAAAACGTATCCTCAATTCAACCCCAACTTTATAACTAAAGTAGAAAACATATATATGTAAGCATGGAAACATATATGTAAGCATGGAAAGAAGTTCCATGAAAATGCTTACAGTGTTTAGATCTGGATAGTAAGATTATTAGTAACTTGAATTTTTTCTTAATATTCTACTCGTTTTTCTTATCTTGAATACAAATTGCATTTATAATTAGGAAAAAAATCTTTTTAATAGTTGGAAATGGGGAAATCTTGGGGAAAAGTAAGAGTAAAACAAGAGTAAAAGTAAAAATGAGCTTATGATAATACAAATTGTTATATCTTGTATCTTGATATTCCTCCAAAGCCTCATGTACTCATAGGTGGGGCTTTTCAGAGGTGGCTGGATCTAGAGGGTGAGAATATGGATTAAGGGTGTGTGATTAACTAAATTAGTCCATTGGTGGGTTTAGCATAGTTCTAGGTATGGATAATGGGAAGCCCCACCCAGTGTGGGTAGCACCTACCAGTAGGCTTGTAGCCTGGATGGGATAAGAGGGAAAGGAAGGCAGGTTGCTTCTGCTGCTGCTTCCTGCCCACCCTGCCATGGACTGTTTCTCCTCTGTAATATCCCTCAGCCATGCCACTCTGCCTTGGAGACAGCTATGAACTGAAACCTCTACTGTGAACCAAAATCAACCTTTCCTCCTTTAACTGTGGGTGTCAGGTATTTTGTCTCAGCAATGAGAGAAGCAACTGAGACACAAATTAGCCACTTAAAATGCAATAGTTGAATATTTTCTAAAGAGTTTCAAGCAAAATAGGAGTCCCCCCTCCTCATCCCGGAGGGGGACATTCCCAAACAGTCCTCAGATTCCTGAACTGTAGATAGTACTGAACCCCATATACACTGTTTTTTGCCTATATAAACAAACTTACAATAAAGTTTAACTTATAAATTAGGCACAGTAAGACATTAGCAACCATGACAAAGAATAAACTGGGGCAACAACAGCAACATACTAAAATTATGTAGAACTTAAAACTTATTTGTGGAATTTTCCATTTAATATTTTTGGACTGTAGTTGACCATAGGTAATTGAAATCGAGGAAAGCAAAATAGTGAATGAGGGGGGACTAGGTGATTCCAGAGTTTTCAAATTATTAAAATTACTAACACTGCACACAGTAGGATTTCCTGTTTCTTACCAAAACCATAGTTAATAACTCCATATTTGCATTCCTGATATGAAATTGTGGCAAAGGGAACATAGCAAGTGATCAGAACTGTGTTCAACTATTACAGATGCAAGAAAGCAAGAAAGCAAGTGAGCAAAAGGGCTGGGGATTTAGCTCAGTGGTTTCACTGCCTGCTGTGCAAGCGCAAGGACCAGAGTTCGATCCCTGGTACCAAAAAAACAAAAACAAAAAACAAAAAAACAAGCAAGTGAGCAAAAGAGGAAACTCAGTTTTAATTCCAGAGCTGTCTCCTAAGGGAAGTGGACTTTGCATCTCCAACAGGCAAGCCCTCAAGCTTTCTGAATCATCATTCTCTATATCCCTAGCTTTTTAATTGTCCAAACCGGAAGTCATACCTTCATATAAATGATCTCAATGATATCATATATCAGATCATATAGATGATCTGAATAATTCTGGTTAAATAAATTTATACATTATGGAAGAATAAAAGTGGTGACAACTCTGGGAAAATGAATGGCATAACAGTCTAAATACACTTCTTTTAGAACAGTGAGCCCTCCTCCTCATCAATCCTTTCTAGGTCCAGAAGTCAGAGCCATTACAATGGTAGAGAATCTTTTTAAATACTGTATGGGTGATTATGTGTTGTTCTCTGGCGCCACCTACTGATCAAACATTTCAGTTGACAATAACAATTTGAATTTTTCTCCGGTCAAGAGAGGCTGTTTTGGAAAAACTTAGGTGCTTTTCCCAAATCACTTATTTGGCTCCTGGACCTGCACAAATATTCACGTCTAAAAAATGGTATCCTAGAAAATCTTTGTTCTAGGAAAAAAGAACTCAGGACCTTGTACTTCCAAAGAAGGTGGTGCCATTAAGCTAAATCCCCAGGCTCCTAGAAAATCTTAGTAAGAACTTACATCATATTTACATCTAAACAGAAATGTCAGGATCTTCTGTCTGAAGTTTCAAATAAAAGTAGTTGTACGGACCACTGTAGGTACTGCATGTATTTGATGGAATTGTGAAGGAGGTGAGGTGTTCATGTAATATTTAGCAGAGGATCCCAACACTGCTGCGGCTTCACGTTCTCTTTAATTATGTGACTCACACCCCCCCATCATAGCTTGACTGCAAAGAAGCATTAGCATTCAATATAGTTGAACCAGGTATCAATTTTTTAGGAAACTGTTTCTTTTTTTTTTGCCCATTAGCACTAAATATTTTTTTCAAGTATCCGTATAACCTTATGTAGAGAATGGACCTTCAAGCCAATAGATTTATTTCAGCCCCCCAAACTGGGGCCTGAAGAGAGGCTAGGAGGTACCATCTACTACACTGATCGAATGAGATGGAAAAGAACCTTTATTAGAGTTGGAAACAAACACTTGTAGTCACTACCTAGCGCAGGCATTCCAACTCCTCATTGGAAGCATCGTGGTAACATTTAAGATCCTACCATACATAATCAGAAGGCAGACTCAGAGGTGGTCTCAGAGCTGTTACAGTGTTAAAAAATTACAGTAAGCAGTATAAAATACAATTTATTATGATAGCGGGGCCGGGGGGTGTCGCAAAGATCCTGGAAAACATCAGGAGCAAACAACTTAGAGAATTTGACTCATTTCCTCTTTCTGTCCCTCCCCCTCCCTCCTGGAGATTGAAGTACTAATCTGGTATGGAGTCAGCCGGGCAGAGCAGAGCGGGGTGCGCGGCCGCTTGGATGATGGAGTAGGGCTGCTTGGGCAGTTCCTGGTGCGAAGAGGACGAGAATATAGGCGGGGCGGTGGTGGCCACCGCGATGCCCTGGCCCCCGTCGCTCACCACCGTCACTTCGGCCGCCCCCTCCTGAATGAGAGCGTTGAGGCCCTCGAAGTCCGTGCACGTGATCCCCGAGCTGGCGATGAAAGTCTGGCCGCCTGCGCCCTCCTGGGGCCCGGCCGCGGCCGCGGGGATCAGAGTCTGGTGCAGCGTGGCGCCATCGGCCTGGTCGTGGGTGGTCAGCAGCATGGCCGGCTGGCCCAGGGCGCCCGCCTCGCCCGGGCACCCCGAGGACTGAGCGGGGGCGATCAGACTGACTTGGCGCAGGATCTGCAGCCGGCTGTTCCCTGGCAGCTCCTCGGGGCTCTGGGCCACTAGGGCGGGCGGGACAATATTGACTGCTGCGGCGGCGGCCTGCACGATCGTGTTCGCTTGGGGCACCTGATGCCCAACGATAATTTTGACCCTTCCTTCGCTGAACTGGGGCACCTGGCCGGGCTGGAGGGGCACCTGGAGGTGCCCGACGGCGAGGGGCGTGGTGGGCTGCTTGCCGGGGTCGATCTGAAACTGGAGCACCGTCACGTCCGAGGTCTTGCTCTCGCTGTACTCACTGTGCTGCCTCTTGTGGCTGCGGAGCGAATCTTCCCGCATGAACGAGGCGTCGCAGGTGTCGCAGTGAAAAGTCTTCTTCGCGTCCAGCTTGGCCACCTGGCGGCTGCTCTGCCGACCCGCGTCCTTCCTCGCCAGCGCCTCGGCCTTGACCATGTCGGCGTGGAACTTCTTCATGTGCTTGCTCAGGTTGCTGGGCTGCTTCGTGTCGAAGCTGCAGTAGCTGCACTTGAAGGGGCGCTCGGGGCCGTGGATGCGCTCGTGGATGCGTAGCGCCGCCTTGCTGGCGCACGAGTAGCTGCACTCCGAGCACTTCTCCGGGTGCTCCGACTGGTGCACGCGGCTGTGCTTCCGGAGGGTGGCTTTGCTGTCACCCAGGAAGTCGCAGTGCGGACACTTGAAGTTGTTCCCGCTGTGCTTGATGCGGATGTGCGACTTGAGGTTCCCCTTCATGGTGCAGCGGACATTGCAGAACTCGCACTTGAAAGGCTTCTCTCCCGAGTGCACGCGCATGTGCCTTTTCAAGTCCGAGCTGATTTTGAACTTGGCGCTACAGAGCCAGCACTGGAAGGGGGCGTCCCCTGTCAACACAAGGTGAGTTTCCATAAGAACAGGCAGGCAACAACCACAGCGGATCCCCCCGAAGCACACACCAGAAAATCGCTTATCCCGAGGCAGGCGGGAGGCGACCTTCTAATTGGAGCTCCCGGCAGCCCTGGGAGGGGGAAGAGGGAAAAGGTTTCTCTTCTTTCCCCAAACCTAAACCGCACCCCCCCCCCCATGAAACCCGGAAGAAAAAGTGGGAGATGGAAAAGAGCTATTTAATTGTCCCAGATAAGACTTGCAAAAATACTTGTTACATTCTTGGAAACAATCAAGCTATCGTTCATATAGTTAATGCACCCACTCTGCTAGTTAGTGGTTCATAGTTGCATAACTTTGCATAATCCGTTGATTTTGATCGAGTTTACATGTTGCAATAGACTCAACAGCACATTTCCAAATGGGTCAGCTTCACGCTGCATTCATCCAAGTATTCTTTTTACAGCGCTTGAAACACCAGCTTATATTTCATGCAGATTTTTATTAATAGTGACGTGTTTATTGCGCACAATTTATTTATCCCACATTGCCAGCTGCGTTCTTTACTTGTGAAGTTATGAAATCCAGCTGCTTGATTTAAAAAACAAACAAACAAACTCATATTTGCTGAAATGATGAGCAGGGAAAATGACACTGCAAACATCTGAATGGGCACGAGATTCCAAATGTATTTACTCACTGAATGCCAAGTCCAAGTTATGTAAGGCACTGATAATTCGAGCAAACTGGTGACCCCCCTCAATTTCAATATTGTTGAAGCAAGTGAAATTAATAGCAACTAACAGTCTTCGGTGGCTTCTGGGACAACAGGCACTTCACTGAGCGCTCCACCGAACTGTCTCATTAGATGCCGTCGGCATCCCCAGGAGGTGAGCGCTATTGTTAGCAGTCCTACACTATTACACAAATGGGGAGACTGAGGCCCTGGCAGATTCTATAACTTGCTCATGGTCACTCAGTAGTGTGCGGCAGGGCTTAGAGTCCAACCCAGGTGGGTTCCAAAGCGAGATAATTAGCTGTACATTTAACCCGTGTTCACCTTCCCAGGCTGTACACTCCAAAAAACTGGGATTGTGTTTCAGCTTTTTGGCAGAGGGCTTACAACACCAGAAGGAGCTATTTAATAAATTCAGTTAGAGGTGGCAGGGAGCAATTTAACAAGCTTCTAGAAAATCCTGCCCACTGCCTATTTTTGTAAATAAAGTTTTATTGGAACACAACCATGTCCACTTGTTCATAGTACAATGGCAAAGGTGAGCTGCTGTGACCAGGCACTGTACTATGGCTTTCTCAAAGCTAAGACATCTGCTACCTGGCTGTTTTCAGAAAAAGTTGATTTTTCCTGCCTTAGAATGTTGTTGTTAAAACCCTTTTTTATGCCATCACCCCCTTTTGGAAGTTTAGTGAATCCCACAAAACCCTTCTAAGAATCATCTTTTAAACACACAAAATAAACTAAGACCAAAAAAATAGGAATTCCAAAGAAACCAATTATATTCAAATAATTACTAAAATATTAAAAGAAAAATTTGTGATATGGCAGTATGTGTACTTATCAATGTATTACACAACAGATCTAGTGGCGGGTCTTATAACTACAGCAATTTCTAAATAAAGAAGAGTGTAAAAGATATATATATATATATATCGATCCCTGGTACCAAAAAATATATATAATTAATATTTTTTGGTACCGGGGATCGAACTTGGGTCCTTGGCCTTTACTTGCAAGACAGGCAGCATAACCACTGAGCTAAATCCCTGGCCCTGTAAAAGATATTTTAATCTAGATGCAACAATTGGTATGTAAACATCTGATTTCTACTGGTGACAAGTTCCCAGGCACCATTATCAACTGGCTACTTCATATTTGCCACTGAAGGACACACCAAGTTCCAGGATAGGTTATAAAAATGAAGATGCAATTTCTTCCCATCCAAATGCATGGCCCTACCTCCTAAATGTTACAGGGATTCCTGCAGAGAGATGTCTAGGTACCAGAGGAGGAGTTCCTGTTCAGGGTGTTCTTGTAGAGTTTCTGCCCATATTACAGAGACAGTCATCGCTCTTCTCATTCCGTCTCCGTCTCCGTCTCTGTCTCTGTTTCTGACTCTCTCTCCTCTCTCTCTCTCTCCCCCTCTCCCTTCCCCTCTGTAATCCACAGAAGTCAAACCCAGAAAAACCAGGTAACCAAATCTCCAAATCTCACAGCTAAGTTACAGAGCCTAACAACTTTCTGACATGAAAGCAAAGGATCTAAATCCTTTCATCATCCTATGTGTTTTCCTTTAACCATACATTTATTTCTTCAGTGAGACATCCTGGTCCAATAGTCCTGCTAAACTCTAAGCTCTTCACAGGCTGATGACTGTTGTTCCTACCAACTACCCAATCTCCAAGGTGTCCAGTCCACAGTGGGGCCTAATGAATGTTATTCAATGAATAAGGGACTGACATATTAAGCTGATAGATTTTTCTTGAGTTTAGGTTGCTACTGAAATGACTTGTAGCTATCTGTAGTACATTAAATCAACGGAAAGGTAAGAACAGAATCCTATTAATTTAAAAATTTAGAAGTGTCACAGATTTATAAAAGAGAAAATGAACATCCCATGGAGGCAATGCATAAATGGCACACACCTAAATTTTTAGAAATCAGACCTCTTCCAGGTCAATTTAAAGATGGTACCATAAGGTTAAAGTCATCCTTATAAGTCATAGGTTAGCTTCTCTAACGTAGGCTGGGAGAAATTTGTGAAGGAAATCAGTTGGACATCAGTTATCTTGATGTCTTAACTTGTAGCAGATCACATAAATGTCCCCAAGTTTCCTCCCTCCCATCCCTCCAGGTGGCTGTGGCCTCTGCCACATAGGCAATCGTCATGCTCTCCCAACAAAGGAGGGTGACCAGGTATAGCATACAACAGGCTCACACATGTCACCGGATTTGACTGATGGTATGTCAAGCAGACTGGACACAGTAATGGCTGGTAATGCCCCTGTCATTGGTGCTTGCTTACTTTCTTATGCCTCGGTCATTGCTAGGAGGTCAGTCCTGCCCTAGCCCACTGGTCCCAGGAGAAGAATGACAGCTGTGTGCTGCAGGTTAGTGGACAGCCTGCCATGGCCTGCAGATTTCAGACTTGTGAGTTCAGCCATGTTCAGCAGTTACCTACCTAGGCCATCCCCAGCTGGAAAAGGTACACTGTTGTATCTACATAGGTTTAAAGGGATTTTTTATTATACTGCATCATTGTGAAAATCATGATGTAGATACTGATACCTAGAAGTGGGGTGCTGCCCAAGTGGAGAACCAAAATACGGGATTGAGTTACAGGGGGAAGTTGGAAAAATGGCAATTCATATTTACTGGCAAATATTTAATGGTAGGTATTTGGTAAAAATGTCATCTGTAATAACTTAGAAGACAAAAAATACACATGGGTTTGGGATTTGAGTAAAGAGATAAATTTTGGGCAGAACAGTGAAAGTGTTTTAGAAGATGCATATGACTACGATCCTCCAAGGAAGAAAATCTTGAAAAAGAACTGGCCACTTTTTACACAGAATTTAGAGAGAACAGAGAAAGACAAAGATTTGCTGGATATAATTTTTCATTTCCAGGCAGCATCTCTAGCCAGATTCTTCCAAGTCATCTCCAGCTAGCTTTTCAAAGCAAAACAAAAGCCTAGGGACAAAGATCCTGTCCAGGGAACTGATCTCAAAGAGCAAGTGAGAAACGAGAGGTGTGAATGTAAGAATCTGTTAAAATCTTCGAAGGAATTATTTGGTGTCAAGTAGCTTCTCTTACCCGGGCAAAAGGACTCATAGGATGCACAGAATGTTACAGGAAGAAAGCACCTACCCTTGAATTTAGAAAGAGTAGCAATATTCCAAAAGAACTGTGTGGCTTTTGGCATACAGATAGCTCTCCTGGCAAAACTGTCACCAGCCTAGATTACAATGTAGAAAACTCCCAGCTTTCAGTAGGCAGGAAGTAGGCTGAGAAAGTTTCGCCAAAGTACATTTTCCAGTCCTCTTCAGAAGTGGCTAAGGGAGGGTGGAAAGGGTGTCAGAGAGCCTAGGAGCAGGGAGTGAACCCAAAGCCAATCAAGAAACTTCCCCTTCTCCCTGTGCTTGGGGAGACCCGAGCACAGAATCCTCCACACCGGTGACTGTTAGGGCCTCCCACGTTTCTGCTTGCCAACGTCAGGGTTATTGCAATTATCTTGGCTCTGTTTTACCACTATATGTTGGAAACCAGATATCTTGTCTTCTTACTGGGCTTCTAGATAAAAATAAGCCATATCCTGACCCGATGGAGATCACACAATCCCACTCCTGTGATTGGATGAAATTTGTGGGGGCCTGGGAGGCTGTGTGACTACATTTTGATTGTCAGGGAGATGTGAATGATGGCGGGGATAAAGGTGGATTTCCACAAAAATGGCCCCAATTCTTCAGCCCCTTCATGTCCCAGACCTGTGCCACATAGCCTGTGGCAACCTCTCAGTGTGGATGAGCTCAGCTCCACCCCCGACACCAGGCCAACCACATCGCCTGCTTTAGACAATATGGTATTTGCAGCCCAGAGCAACCAGAGACGAGCAGAGGGCATACACAATGGGGCTTGCTTGCTTGTATCTCTGCCATCATCCTGAGAGCGACAAGCCCGGGGCAGCCCTTGGTACCAGGAAGAGGATCAGAGATGGCCAAGCACAGCCAGACCACCCCAGCCAAAGCCAGTGGAGCCCCGACTGGTCCACAGCCAGCAGATTCCCAGCTGAGGTGTGTGAGCTCCAGCCTTTCCCACATGAGATCATGCTGAGCCATCAACAGTGCCCCCTGCTGACTTGAAATAGGGGAGCACTGAATATTTATTACAGTAGCAGTTCCGATTGGGTGGTGGTTGTTATACACTATTACTAAATCAACAGCTAGCTGATAACAAATGCCGAAAGAAAAGCATATGTAGTATACTGAGTCAAAAACTCTGTGGACCATTTACTGTGTATATACGTGTGTGTATTTTTTGTTTTTACAGTGCTGGGAATTGAACCCAGGGCCTCGCGCATTGCAGGCCACCGAGCTATAACCCCAAAGCCCTCGCTGTACTTTTCTGACCAAGCTGTTCCAGGCTGAACTAACCAGAATATACTTTAAAAATTACTGAAGGGTTGGGCATGGCGGCACATGCCTGGGAGGCACATGCATTAAGGAGGCCGAGACAGGAGGATGATGAGTTCCAGACCAGACTGGGCTACACTGTGAGTTCAAGGGCAGCCTAGGCTGCACATGGAGACCTTCTCTCAAAAAACAAACAAAAAAATGACAACACAATTACTGAAATGCCTAACCGTAATGCAGAAGTGTATTAAAGCTGCATTGCTTTATAACTCTATTTAACCTGGTGGACCTTCTCAAGGACATGCTTTACCAGTGAACAGGTTACGGCCATACAGTTATGTAAAGTTATCAACTTGATGGTCACTCCCCCCTCTGCTTTTTTTAAACCACAAAAGGCTCTGCTAGGCAGATGAAAAGCAAAACCGCAAGCAAATGGATGACCACAGACGGCCGAGTCCTTTTCTTACTTTGTCGCCCAAGGCTTTCAGGCGCGCTGGGCGAAGAGCGCAGGCGCAGGGGCCGCGGGCACGCTTACCGGTGTGGGAGCGCAGGTGCACGGTTAGCTGGCTGGAGTTGCGGCTGGCGTAGGGGCAGATCTGGCACTTGAAGGGCCGCTCGTCCGAGTGGATCCGCAGGTGCTTGTTGAGGCTGCTGCTGTCGGCGGCGGCATAGTCACACGTCTTACACTTGTAGGGCTTCTGGCCGGTGTGGCACCGCATGTGGGTCTTCAGCTTATCCTTCCGGCTGAAGCACTTGCCACAGATCTCACATTTGTGGGGTTTGTCTCCTTCGCACACACAACACAAACGGCATCAGGGAACAAGGTTAAGGGGAAATGGCTTACTTCCTGCCACCTTAGGAAAAATACAGTATGCAACCACCAGAAGATGCTTAGAAAACTCCTGTAGGCTGGATGGTGACTGGCAAGCAGCTAATGCTGTGTGTGTGGGGGTATTTCTTCTTTTATTTTGCTTATTGGAATTTTCAAACCATGAACATGAATTCCTTATTAATTAAAATAGAAGGTCACTGAAATGAAAATGTATATAGCTATGTAAAATAAGAAGCAGTTAATTGCCTCCTGTATTTATTCCCTTTTGTCTTTTTCCAACAGAGACACACCCTCAAATGGGCAACCCCTAAGCTTCTGGAAGAATTCAGAGCTGACCAGCGGGAGACCACCTTTCCCAGTCTTCCCTGCAGCTAGGCCTGTGATGAGGTGGTTGTCAAGGCAACGGCAGAGAAGGTAAAATGTGTCCCTTTCATAGAAGGTAACTGCTTGCTTCCACTCTTTCTTTCCCCGATTCCTGCCAGCTGTAACCCAGACCTGGGGAGTGGGCAGATGTGGCCATACCCTGCAGGTGGCGGAGGAAGGGCACAGCAAGAGGAACTGAAGTTCCAGGATCCTCTCCTGCAACAGAGCTGCCTACCTGTCCCCAACCGCCTACCTATCTCTGGATGGTTCCACGGAGACACACAAAGCCTTGCTTGCGCTCCTGTGTGGGTTTCTTGGTTGCAGCAGCTTACTCTGAATCTCACTGATATACCTGTCAATCTATGAGCAGGTACAGAGTTTTTGTTTTTTGAACTTGGGCCTTTGCCCTGAACTACATCCTAAACCTTTTTAATTTTTTTTTTTTTTTAATTTTGAGACAGGTTCTTGCTAAGTTGCCCAGGCTGGGTTTGACCTGCAGTCCTGCTTCAGCCTCCCACAGTGCTGGGATCAAAGGCATGAGCCACCAGGCCCAGAAGTCACTGACCTCTCGTACATTCTTCCAAGAACGTGTGTAGTTTTCTTGGTATCAAAAAACCTCTCTTGGCTACCATTAACTTAAGCACCTTTTGAACAGCTCTGTGCCCTTTTAATTATTTTATTTAACCCTCCTAACAATTGGGACTAGAATCCAGGACTATCTTTTTGCTACACTCTTTCCCTATCGACTACTTTCTTGCGCTTAACCTAATTTTGATCATATTTTCACACTATTAAGCACCTAGCACTTGATTTTTAAGGCTGAAGTATTTAATGTTATGGTTGCATCATAAACTACTGAGTAAGTTCTCTACTTGGCCCCTGAAAAGAACAAAATAGATTATGTGCCTACTAGGGGACAAATATGCCCAATGTTAAATTAATAAGCAGGTGCAGGGATAGTATATGTACAATTAACTCAGTAAGATAGGAAGTGTCAGCCGGGAATTTAGCTCAGTGGTTCCGCCGCCTGCCTCGCAAGTGCGAGGACCCGAGTTCGATCCCCCATACCAAAAAAAAAAAAGATGGGAAGTGTCTGTTTTCAGAAGCATGCAAAAACTTTAAAATGATACCCAGTAGACTACTAAGGCTGATGACTTTGGGGCATGGGATTAGAAGGAGGCTGGCCACGAGTAGAGATTTTCACTTTTTTACTTTATATACCAAATGTGTATTTTGGCCAAATTCTACACAGCCATGTGTTGTAATAAGTTGCCAGCCAAAACGGATCATTATTCTCTTAGAATATTTGGAATTTAAGAATATACCTAATATTTCTTTAAGACTATAGTTTTATTATTAAAAATTTTCGCAGTCAAATTTAAAAATCCAGGAACAATCAGTACAGTATGGCAGTCCCTGTGGTCAGTCACTGGACTGCGTGTTCTTGCAATACCCATCAGACACCTGTAGGTGGCAGAGCTGAACAGTTTGCAGCCAGCTCGTCTGGTCAAGATCCACAGCCCTGGGCTACTTCCCCATCCTCCAGGGCTTATGAAGCACACCCTCCTCTCTCAAGTAACTAAGGACACCTCCTAGTCAACTCCTGGACCTGAAGATGTCAGAGACGCTCGAGTTAAGCAGAGATCATCCTACAAACACAAACCGGGCTGTGTGTAGATGTGGATTTGCAGATAGACTTAAAGTCGTTACCTTCATCTGTACTCTTACATGGCTTTTTCAATCATTGTTAATGGTTAAAGTACTTTGCTCATTCAGTGATAAACATGCTACACTTGACTGATGGAAATGCAACACATGAAATCCACGTGGAGGGTTCCATGGCTTGTTACAGTAAAATGTGTATTGATATTGATATTGGACATGTAAGATTTGGATAGTTAGAAACAATCCAAAGCACACGACACCATGAGGCCGGTTGGATAATGATGGTGGCCCCACTGCAATGCGGCAACCATTGCCATGGCTGGGCAGTGCAAGACATACTCATTGGCTGTTTCATCTTCCAAAGACTGAGGCTGAATGACAGGCTTTGGGCAATTATGAAGCCAAAGTCAAATCTCTGTGTCCCTAGCTCACACACATTTACACTCTTTGACTTGATACATGTCTGCGTCACCTGAATATGAGTAGCTAATACTTTAAAACAGCCTAAAAGCAATTCTTTCTCCACGTAACCCATCTGGGAAATGCTAAAAATAATATACAGTTGGCTCTCTGTATATGCTGGGTTCTGCCTCTGTGCATTCAACCAACTCTGGATCCAAAATATTTCAAAATAAACAACAAACTATAATAACAAAAAAATACAAATAAAAAATAGTATAACAATGACTTATATAACATTTACATTGCATTAGGCATTATAAGTAATCTACAGTGATTTAAAGTATATGAAAAGAGACTGGCATGGTGGTACATGCCTGTCATCCCAGTTCTCTGGGCGGCTGAGGCAGGAGGATGGTAAATTCAAGCTCAGGGTGGGCAACTCAGGGACTTAGTGAGACCCTGTCTCAAAACAAAAAAATTAAGAAATTTAAAAAGGGCTGGGGATGTAACTCAGGGTGAAGGCCCTGAGTTCAAACTCTAGTATAAGAAAGAAAGAGAGAAATAAAGAAAGAAAGGACGAAAGAAAGTTAGTTAGTTCTGTGCCATTTTCTAGAAGGAACTTGAGCACCTTCAGACTTTGGTATCCTTGGGGGTAGGGGTGGGGGACCCTGGAGCCAATTCCCAGCAGATATTAAGGGATAGTTGTGTTCAGGAAAATGAAAATCATGAGAAATAGCTGTTTTTCTTATTCATTGAACTTTTACTCTCCTTTTAAAGAAAGTATTTATTAAATTTCCCTTTCAAAATAATAAAAATAACACACCCAGTGCATCCAATCATACAGTGCAAAGACGCATAGAGAAAAGTTGCTATTGTTTCCCTTTATTCTTCTCTTTACTAATCACACACACACACACACACACACACACACACACACACACACACACGGACAGGGTCATCTCCTCAAAATGAGAAGAAAATGTGCATCCAAGTGAAATTAATTTTGGCAGACCAGTTCTCAAGGTGGCTGCTGTGGTTCCCATTCTTACTTGCTAAGTTTGTCCCCAGCCTCTCTGTGTCTGGATTTTATGCAAAAACAGCATCTTAGTTTTATTTAGTTTGCCCTTGTATTCCTGGGACAACTGTGAGGTTTCAAGTCCCATTCCCCATGTGACTGGTCTGGACCCGCTGTGCAGGGCTCGCTGGCTAAGGACGTGGTACTCACCAGTGTGGATTTTCAGATGCCGCTCCATGTCCTTCATGCCATAGGCAGTCTTGAACTGGCAACCTAAAAGCAAAGCAAAACAAACAAAAACACAAGGACAGATGAATGACAAAGGGAAACCGAGTGACTTTTAAGTAGAAAAAACCTGCAGAAATTTTCTTTTTTTTTTTTTGGTACCGAGGATTGAACTCAGGACCTTGCCCTTGTAAGGCAGGCACGGTGCCACTGAATTAAATCCCCAGCCTTAGAAATTTTCTTAATCAGGTGACAAAAATTACCAGCACAGTGAGGGCACAAACCATATCATGGACCTCCCTAAGCACGGCAGCGAGACCCCAGCATTGCTTCTGTGGCCTCAATCTAATCACAAGGAGACCCCAGACGAACCCAAACAGAGGCACGGTTTAGAAAAGGACTGGCTCACACTCTTCAGAAATGTCAAGTTCATGAAACACAAAACTGTCCTGGTCCTGATTAGAGGAAACTAAAGACACGGAAGAAACAAATGTCCTAAGTGGTCATGGGTTTGACCAGGGAGGGGAAATGTTTTTCTTTTCAGTGAGACAATTGGTGAAAGCTGAATAAGGTCAAAAAATTTGATAACAGGATAAATAAATATTAGTTTCCAACTTTTCTTTAAGTCTGAAGTTATTCCAGAATAAAAAGTTAAAACAAGAGTAAAGGAGGAAAAATCCTTTTAGATGTCTTAACCTACATATAGCATGGGAAGAAATATTTGTGGCAACTTGAAGTTCTCCTGTTTCCATTTCACAATAAGGTTCAGAGCCAGGAGGCATAGGGACCAGGGTCAGGCAAGGAAGGGAGCACATGCTGCTGTCAGGGCTGTGTGGCTCTGGGTTATAGCCAGGCCATTTGGAGACATCCATTTGTCAAGAATCCATAAGGAAGGGCTCCGGAACCAGCTTAAATGTCACATCCTCTACACATGTAGGACAGAAGCTGCCTTTACCTGGATAGCAACAGTTAAGCCTTTTCTGAGTAGGTGGGGTCGCTGGCTTTTTGGTTCGTGACTTGGCTGGGAGAGAGATGACTGTGGCGGTCTGGTTTTCATTGCTTTCCGTGGGTAGATAGGTTTGATACCCATGTTCAAAAACAAATTCTGGAGCTGAAACTAAAAGACATAGTGTTTATTTTCAGAATATAAATAGCCAACAGCCATTCCCTTGGCCTGCCTTTGTTTGTAGAGAATGAATATGCTAGATTTCTTTCCCAGACTCCCTTTCTGCTTAAGAGTGACCACATGACCCAATTCTGGCCAATGAGATGTTAGAGAATATATGCTATGGGGCTTCTGTAAAGGATTTTCTTTCCTGATTTTTTTTAAAAATTAGGAGTAATAAGAGAAAGAGTTGAGGAAAGCTCTTTTTTTTTTTTTTTTTTCTGATGCTGAGGATTGAAGCCAAGGCCTTGAACATGCCGGATAAGCCAGGTATCATTGAGCTACATCTCCTACCCATGAAAAGCTCACTCTTGGTCCCTGCATTGGCTGACTTTCTCTCTGTGGAAGTGATGGGGTGAAGATGTGGCAGACATTTTGTAACCTAAGTGGAAAGCAAGGGAATCAGATACTGAGCCAGGGCTCTATAACATCAAATCCTGAATGAAAAGAAATGTACCTATAACATACACCAGGTAGGTTTGCTGTCAACTGCAGTCACTGGCCTGAGGCACTTTCATAAGCTGTATCATAAAACTCTAAGAAACCACCAGGAGAAATGGATAGCAAGACTTCTGGGCAAAACTAGTCTTAATGGACATTCTCCTTAGCATAAGTACTCCACATGTGCCCTTGTACCCTCATTGAAGTTTTGAAGCAAAAAAAAAAAAAAGCTAGAGTCCAAATATGAAATACTATTATAAAAGTTATAATAGGTAGTCTTGAATGTTTTTCTTATAAAAAACTTTATGACTACTTTGTTAATGAACTCTATGGTTTGGGGCTTGGAAATCCTTCCTTCCTTTATTAGACTATCATCTGTCACAGGAGATTTAGCTTTGAATGAGGAGGAAATGTAGCCAACAGTGCTTGTCCATTGGGTGGATGTGTCAGGTTGAGAGGTCTCATGAAGACTTGGGAGCCACTGTCACTATGGTCTATCTGACACTTTGGCCATTATATCTACAGAGTATGTTTATTTAGATCAACATGGGCCCAACAACACTACGATTTTCAGCTTAGCCCAAAGCTATAATATGCATGCCTCCTTGAGGTGATTATATTTTCTCCTCAAATACCATATTTCTTTGAATCTAAGATGTCACAGATTATAAGATGCACCATTATTTTATATACAATAAGAATCTTGCCACTGAAACACATTATGACCCAATGCTTGAATATTCCTTAGATATTTTATTTTATACTTACTGAATGCACTTTTTAAAATTTTGGTACCAGGGATCAAACTCGGGACCTTGCACTTGCGAGGCTGGTGGTGGCACCACTGAGCTAAATCCCCGGCCCCCGAATGCACTCTTTAGTCTGTGGCCATTTGCAAGAAACCCAGGTTCCTGACCTCTGTCTCCCTCAGCACCTTCAGCAATGTTAATGTATGTCGTTTAAACACCTGCGTACTGACAGCATTTGGTTTTGAGCAAACTCGTGGTTTCCATTTTTCTCAGTGAAAATATGTCCCGGGAAGGTAAGAGGCTCTTTTAAAAAGTCAACTGAAAGATTCTGACCAACTTTTGTCCCATCTTCATGCCGCTTCTCTCTGATGCACAAATTGGCCACAGCAGCCTCTGGCTACCATGTCCCTGTGGCCTGGGAGGCTACTGTTCCTTCCAGGTTTCACATACTCTGCTTGGGTCTCAAGGCAGGATCCTGGCCCGGTAGCACCAGTCCACACCCCAAACCCGCTGATCTCACACTGCTGGGTGTACCCAGCAATGTGGGCTTTACCGAGCTTCCTGGATGATCCGGGTACACGCTGGTGTCTGAGAGCCACTGCATGAGCCTCCCTCTCCATGCTTCCCAGGGGCGAGCCTCAAATGAGGGAACCGCAGTTTTTCTCCCACAACAAGCATTCGCTTTAGTAATATCAAATTGACTTGCTGTTCCCATTGCCTGGTGCATAGTTACTTTTCATTTTTCCACCCGAATCATCATGAATATTCAGGAAGATTTTTTTCGGTCTCGGGAACTGAACCTGCAGGGCCTTTACACTGAGCTACATCCCTAGCCCTTTTACCTTTTTGAGGCAGGGTCTTGCTAAGTTGCTCAGGTAGGATTCAAACTTGCAATCCTGCCTCAGTCTCCCTAAGTGCTGGCCTTACAGGCGTGTGTCACCACACCTTGCTCAGGAACATTTTAACCAGCAGCTAATCGATAGTTCCAAAAATGTACAGAGCTTGGCTCAGGAGATGGGAGTGGGATCGGCTATGACCAAGTGCTGCAGGACACTTCTCAGTGGATGCCTGCTGGCCAACAGCAGTGTCACGCGTGTAAGATGCACCACCGCTGCAGACAGCTTCAGTGCGCTTCTGAATTGGGGTGAGTCCGGCAGGTTACCTCTCTGAGCTGCTTCCTCCCCGGCACCCGGGGACGACCTCCACGGCCAAGTCAGGAGGTTGTTGCAAAGCATAAAGAGCCATGGTAGGGCAGGGCGTGGCCATGGCTGAGTTGGCATGAACTCCAGGGAGGACACTGAGCAGATCTGGACTCTGACCCAGGGCATGGACTCTTAACTGCAGAGCCCAGGACCCAGTTGGCCTGGGGCTCTGTGGTTTCCCAGGGCTCAGGACTTCAGTGGCAGAACCAGGCTGGCAGGGCAAGATGATGCGACCGCCCCGATTTCTGCTCTGAGTCTTTCTGAATAAGGGACCTGTGCTGGAGGGCGCTCAGGGCTGGCTTCGTGTAGAGTGGTCAGGCCACAGCAAGTCAGCTCTCAGCGTCATCGCAGCCCTCGGCAGGCTCTCTGCCCTCCCTGGGGACAGGATGTGTGCCTGCTGCCTGCTGCCACCAACGTCAGCTTCCCGGGCTGGGTTCGATATTAGTCTGTTCTCAGATGTATGATCTGCAAATGTTTCGTCCTATTTCATAAGTTACCCTTTCTTTCTCTTGTTTTCTTTAATGCTCAGAAGTTTTAAAGTTTCACCAGGTGTGGTGGCACACACCTGTGATCCCAGCACTTGGGAGGCTGAGGCAGGAGGATCACTGTGAGTTCTATATAGTGAGTTCAAGGCCAGCCTGGACTACATAGTGAGAGCCTGTCTCAAAACAAACAAACAAAGAAGCAAACAAACAAGTGTTAAAGTTTGATGTAGTCTCATTTGTCTATTTTTTTGCTCCTCTCCCCATCCAGTATTGGGGACTGAACCCAGGACCTTCACACTGAGTTACAACCCAGCCTGTTTTTATTTTGAGATATTGCCTTGCTGTGTTGCCTAGGCTGGTCTGGTACTTGCAGTCTTCCTGCCTCAGCCTCCTGAGTAGCTGGGAGTACAGGCATGGACCACTGCGCTCAGCTTAATTTTGCTTTTGTTGCCTTTGCTTTTCACGTCCCAGGGAGGCAGCAGGCAGCACTGGGTGTGGACAGGTTACTGCGGAGCAAGGGGCAGGGCTCATTTTGGAGGCAGGGTAATTACACACAACATGGGAGTCCCCTGAAGTAGACAGTAACCACACCAGCAAGGGCTTGCCTCAGTTTCTTCACCTGGAGAATGGGGACAGTTTCCATCACCAGCTCCTACAGCTGTGAGGACGAGTGATCAGGTGTGTGGAGTCGCCATGACTTGTCATTATGGATTAACTTATCCGGGATGCACTTACTAAGCACCTCCTGCATCCCAGGCACTATTCAAGACACACAGCAGTGGGCCACAGGGTTAAAAACCCTGCCTGCATGAGGCTGGCACTCTGGCAACAAATATATATATATCAGGTGGTGCTGATATTAATCCACATATATGGAGAGAAATAAAGCAGAGAGGGGCCAAGGGGGCACCAGGGTATGCGATTTTACATAGGGTGGTCCTGGAAGACCTCAGTGAGGTGATATTTGCATATAACAGGGAAGCATCTGCCTATGACATTATGTCTTCTGTTGCAGGTGACTGGAATCAATAGCAACAAAAAGGCAATGGGTGACACCTGCTCCAGCCTCCTGGCTGGCTTTAGCACTCATACTTGGACATGTGGCTTCTCCCCAGGATCCTGCATGGCCAGTATGACCTGTGTGAGCAGGGATATCCCTGGGAAAACCTTCAGGTGGGCTTGATCACAAGGCCCCGCTGGTGACCAACACTTCTGCCAGGATCTTTGTGTTTTGAATGGGATCTGGTGTGGGTGGCCACACATTCCCAGGTGTGAGGATGCTCCATCATCTTGGATCAGCTTTGTCTCCACCACTTATCCGTGGGATCTTGAACAGCTCATTTCTCTGCTCTTCAGAGTTTTTTGCTGGTAAAGTGGGAAGGTGAGCAGGGACCTCAGGGATGAAACTATTATTTTAGATTCAAGGAGGTTAAGATATACCGAGAATGGGCCACTCAGCAAGTGCCTGACAGTTATCAGCTGATATTACAGGAACTCTGTGCAGTAATAGATTTTCATTCATTTGTATATAGATTTTCTGTAGCAAATGGCATTGGCCTTGGGGAATCTCAGGGCACCCAAGTAGAAGCAAAGGCAGCAGGGACAACCTAGCATCTGAGATCTGCTGAGGGAGCTGACTCATGGCCACAGGTGGAAGGTGTCCTGGGGGGTCACGCCCTGTCCCTACAGGAGAACGTCCTCTGGCCCTAAGGGCCCTTGTCTTATGTGGGGGTCTCACAACTTTTTGCAAAAAGGTCAGGGACTCATTCCCAACGCTGGCAGGGGGCTCAGATCAAGTCCCACGCACCTGCTGGCAATTTCAGCTTGGGTTCTGCCTCTTCGGGTTTCCCTTCTGTCTCTCCCATGTGCTCAGCACACACCCAAGAGGCTTCTGTGTTTAGGCTCGGTTTACAGCACAGGCATCTTAGGTCTCGATGCTGCCTGAACACGTCAGATGGACATATGGATTCCATAGGAAACCAACACCTTTTTCTCTAAAGTTCGGAGTCACTGGCATCTCAAACCTGTTGGGCTCACACAGACCAACTTTAGTTCCTTTTCCCCACACTGTCCTCTAACTGTCTAAAGACTGCTTTCCTATCTCCCAATCCAATTTGCTTCCCCTTCCTCATCTTCAATTCAAAAATTCCATTAAGAGTCCCTTTCTCTTTTTAGTTATGTTTTAAAAATTTATTTTTATAAAATACAGTGGGATCTCAGTTCATGAACTTAATTTGTTTCATGATTCTGGAAAAGATGGCCACGTTCATGTTCATGCGGGAACAATGGCGGTCGTGTTCGTTATTTGAGGCAGAGTTCGCAAAAACAAGCAAAACTTTGCCAAATGCTTCTGTTTGTGAACCATATTGTGTGCAAACAAAAGCGTTCATGAACCGAGGTGCCACTGTAAAAGTAAACACTAATTGTAGCAAATCTGGGAAGTACAGAAAATTAGAGAAGAAAATAAAAACTGCCCAATGCGGTTGTAACAAGGCAATGTGTACCTTCACATTAAATGCTCATTCTGTGCTATACTTCTTCCCCAAGTCACTTCTCTCCACTATGATTAAAAAATTATTTGTGGAACTATTGAAAGAGCATGAGCTCTTCCATTTGGATGGATGGGCCACACAAGGACAGACTTGTCTCTCTGTCACTGTCTCCTAGCATCAAACACCGGGCCTGGTGCAAGGCACGCACTTAAAGAACATATGCTGAATCAGAGATGAACTACCCGGCTAACATATGATGTGCGTACAGATTTCAAAAGTATAAAACTAGACTCACAGTTTAAATCATTTCATATTCTCCTCTTTGTTATTAACAATTATACAATTTTGTATGTCAAAACATTTTGCAGTACTTTTATCCAAAACTCAATTTCTAATGGCTGCAAATAGTCCATCAGTTTGGTTGTTGCATAATATAATTAAACCACTTTTCTTCCCTGGACACTGAGGAGGTTTTTAGGTAGACTTTTTTGGGGGGTATCAGGGATTGAACTCAGGACCTTGCACTTGCAAGGCAGGCACGGTGCCACTGAGCTACATCCCTGGCCAGGTAGATTTTTTTAAAGTAACAACTCTCCAGGATTTTTAACTTATTCCTAGTTTCTTCACATATGTTCCTTTAAGTTGAAGAACTGGGGCAAAGTGGTCTGGGTGTTTGTTGCTTGGTGATGCACATTTGTAAGATCATTTCAGAAAACTGAAACCATTTACGTTCTCTTTTTCCTTGGCTATTGAAGACATGATTTGACAGGGCAAAGTGGAGCCACCTGAGTTTAACCTGCACTTATTCCACAATGAGTGAGGCTGAAACCATTTTCCACTCACATACCTTCTTTGGTGAACTACCTGTTATGCTATGATTTCATTTCTATTGCAATTTCCACTTTTTTTTTCCATTGATTTGTTCTTTACAGATTAAGGATATTAGGTGCATCATCCTATATTCCAAACTTTTGAGATTTTCTGTTTTTTCTTCCAGTGTGCTTCATGCTTAAGATTGCTATTTAGGGGTCTAGTTTTCCAGGCAGGCATCCCAACTGCAAATTCAGAATTTGCTTTTGAAGAGGGACTCCACCTCTTTCTCTTCCACGCTCTTCCTGTAGGGTGTTTGCACATTTGTCCATTCCCACTCAGCTCTTGGGTCACGCTGTCTCTGGAGCCTCTGGTGATTGGTGGATTCCCTGGCCACGCCCCCTCTGGCACTGCTGATTGGCCTAGCAGCAGACAGCTGATGGCAGCTGGGCCACTCAGATTCACTACATGGAATTAGGAAGTGGTGCTAAAGCGCCGCTGGTGCTTGGTGTGGACTTTCCTTCTGAAAAAGGAAGGTCCAAACCTTGGACAGTCATGCGGGTAGTACGTTTTGCCAGTGGCCACGGGCTCGAAGACCACCTTAGGATCTCATTGAAACGTGGATTCTGATTCAGTAGTTCTGAGTTGTGCCAAGATCCAGGTGGTGATGGGAAGACCCTTCTTTAAGCTCTGAGGGTCTAGGAAGCCCTAGTACATTTCTAGCTTCCGGTTCAATCGCTTTTTAAAGATCCAGCTGCATCTCTACCCTCAATTCTCCATCATTTTCAATCCTTCTAAATAAAATCTCCTTTTTGGTTTGAACTGGAGCCACAGGAGGGGTCTGTTCCAGGCAAATAATCACAAAATCTATCTTCCCAGCATGAGAATCCTCCAAACATGAGAAATTAAAAACAGGATTAGAACAGAGATTCTCTCCATGCCCCATTCTTCCTTCCAGTCATTTGATTCTTTTATTCCTCAGCCATGAAGCACTTTGATGTGCCAGACACTGGCACCAACAGATTTCTCTCCTTCCTCCCCCTTCTCCTGCTCTAGTGGTCCTCAGACTGGATCATGACAGAGATTCTGATGTAGTACCTTTATGGCTGTACGCTAAGACATTTCCCAAGTATCCTCTTGCCTTGGCCCTCTCTTGCACAGTTCTGCTGTAGTCCATTTAATGGAGCTTCGTTAGAGTGAGGGTGTGTGGAGGGGCTCAGGGCTTGGCAAGAACATGAAAGGAAATTGACACCTTTGAGCCGTGGAACCGACCTCTCATCTGCTTTGCCTGTTGCTCTGGCTGGGGGTGGGCATTGAAGAATGTCTGAACCGTTTGTCCTTTTAGTTTGGTGTTGTTAAGAGCAGCAGAAGACACGTGAACTAACCCATCCAGCCACTCCCAGGCTGGCTCAGCATCCAGGACTCTGCTCAACCCTGTGGGACATTATCCCCAGGGTGAGGGGCCGGGGGATCTGCATTTCACCTAAGCCTCAAGCAGCTTTCCGCACAAATAAGTCTGAGAAACACTGCAGTGAGAGGACTAACCTCAAAGGCAGTGGGTATGGCTTTAAGAGAACAGGTTCTGCAACCAGGGAGCCTGGCTTTGAGATCCAATCCTGCTCCCTTCTGTCCTTGCCAGTCCTTGTCATCTTGGGCAAATTATTTGTAAAGCACACTTCTGGCTGTGTCAGGGAGGGGCATGAGGTTGTGATCCTGGGGACCATATCTAATCCCTGGCCACTTCCTCTCTGGTCCTTTTCCTGTTCTTTGCTTCCTGGATGCCATGAGTTAAGCAGCTTTCTTCCACCACGTCCTTTCACTATGATGTTTCTGCCTTGGAGCACCTGACCATGGACTAAAACCTTTGAGACTATGAACCACAAAAATGTCTCCTCCTTTAAGCTGAATGAGTCAGGTATTTTGTCCCAGCAACTGAAAAGCTGACTGATACATTATTACTGCCTGATCCTTCTTGCTGTCTTACTGAATTACATGTTAAACAACTTCCAGGAGAAAAGCCAAAACTAAAGCATGGTTCCTACCACACACCCTGATGCCCTGTGGAATTCATCTCCCCTGCTGCAGTCCACTGGAAGTGCCTCTTTCCCACCCTCTTCCTCTCAAAAGCTCATGTACATTCAAGGCCTATCATATATTTGACCTCATTCACAGTTTTTTCCCTCTGGTTCTCCTGGCTGGGATAGATGTACCGTGAATTCTTTGCACCTTTATGCTGCACTTGTCACAAACACCTGGGCTTGTACATCATGTGATCAAGTCCTCCTCCCTCCTCAAGGGGCTTGGAATTCTCTAGGCGCAAGCATCTTTGTGACCTCAGGCACACAATTACCCCCAAACTCTCTTTCCTGGGTCCCTGTGATGTGGTGGGTGCCATGGCCCAGTGCTTTCTACACTTTAACCCATTTCTTCCCTACAGAAGCCCTTCCCTGCCCTTAGGCCATGACGGTTTTATTGAATGCCTACCATGTACCAGGCCTGGTGCTGTGGGCAGAAAACAGACTCCCTGGGGCCCTACTTGCAGGGAGATTTACAGTCTAGTGAACTAGACATTAAACTACTTATTTGGGGCTCACGGCCAAATTGAACCTTGAGATTCTTTCTGAAGGTTTTCAAAATCAATTCAGTGGCCTGGCCTTCCCTGTGTCACTGTTCTCTGGTCAAAGATGACCAGGACACAGTTGAATCAGTTTATTCATCACTGCAGTGAAGAA
Organism: Heterocephalus glaber; assembly: GCF_053883595.1. Taxonomy (NCBI): domain Eukaryota; kingdom Metazoa; phylum Chordata; class Mammalia; order Rodentia; family Bathyergidae; genus Heterocephalus; species Heterocephalus glaber. Next base: position 17,097,357 of record NW_028258410.1, on the reverse strand, counting down.
ACCTGACAGCACGGAACTCTGGAGAAAGAACTTACCCTAGGTTTGGGGTTTGTGTTGGAAGCTTTTGGGGGAGGCTTAGGAAAGCCTGAATTAAGGGCTGCTGGGAAGCAAGTGGACTTCTGTGATCTAAAGTTTTAATAGGTAAAGACCTAGCCATCACTGAGATTAATGGGGAGTAGGAAAGACTGACAATGCATGCCCCACTTCTTTCTGGACTTAGTCGTGGCTACAGAGCACTCCTGTTCTGGTCTCCAATGTGGTCACAATGTGGTCTGGTCTGACACTGACATTCTGTGAAACTGTTTATGCGGAACAGAAGAGCACAGCCCAGCCCCGGGGTTCCGGGCAACCCCGTCTGCCTACCACATGTGACTATTAAGCAAGTGTCAACCTGACTGGTTAAGAAATGCCCAGGGGGTTAGTAAGGCGGACTTGTGGGTGTGTCTGGGTAGGTCCTGAGGATGACCTTAGGCACTGTATCTGGTTCCCAGGTCTCTCCTTTCTGGCCCTATTTCCTTGCTCTGTTTCATAGTGCTATGAACTAAGCTAAGCACCTGTGCTCTACCATATTCTTCCACCATGATGTGTCTACTCTGGAGCCAGCCAACCACGGACTGAATCCCCTTAACTGTGAGCCCAATCAAAGTTCCTCTAAGTTGCTGATGTCACTGTGGGGAAAGTGGAATTGCAGCCTGTAAGCCACGTGCCCAAGGTCACGAGGCTCACAAGTGTCAAACCCAAGATTCCATATCCCAGGCCATCTGTCCCAGGAACACAGACTCTTACCTAAAAAACCCTGTTGCCTCTCTACTTATTCTTGTGCCCACTTTAAAATGAGACAGTGAGGGGTCTTGTAATTTGGCAGCATCACGTGGCTCCTAAGGACAGCCAAGACTCAAGCTTAGAGACCTGGCTTGGGGTGTAGCTCTGTGGTGCAGCACTTGTCTAGCAGGTACAGGCCCTGGGTTCCATTCCCAGCACTTGAAAAACCCAGAACAAACTAAACAAAAACCAAACCAAACCAAAAACCCAGGGACCTGACTCCAAAGTCGCATGATTTTAACCCATGAACTCTGCAAATGCGTGAGGGCTGCTCATTTTTTTCAGCACCATCACTATCTAATTTTACTTCCCTTATGTGAAAGTTCTTAAAGCACAGGCCGAACAATAACAATAGACAGCTTTTAAAGCCAGAGGGCATGTTCCACTAGCACTGGGAAGAGGGGAGACATAGGTGACTGAGGAAGGGCTGGGCTGAACCAAGGGCAAACAAGCCTGGAAAATGTCTCCCGAGGGCATCTGGAAGAATCAGTGTGGCCGCAGGGAGAGAGCGAGACCTGGGGTCCCCCCCCCTCCCCGGCTTGTTAGAAACGCAGGTGCCCAAGCCCCACCTCCAGAGCGGATTGTTGGGGGGTGGCTGGGGACAGGTGCCTCAGTGAGCTCCTTGGAACAGACAGCTTGTGGAACACTGATGCCCAAACTGGGGGAAAGTTGGGCCCAGAAAACCACCTAGGTGTAAAAGGCAAAGGAAATCAGGATTCTGCTTGTTTGGCTGACATGGCTTCAGGCAGCTGAGTCAGGCAGTGTTAAAACTTGGGCAGACTGTGTCATCCGTTCTCCGCCCGCTCACAGTCTCTGCATTAATAAGTGCGGGTGCTAGTGGGGCCCAGTGACTCCATCTGGCCCACCGCGTGGCTCATCACACACCTCATCATAAGGAACGACTGTTCAATGAGAGGAGAAGGACCTGCCCACAGGCTGGGGCCACCAGGCAGTGGACGGGGTGCTAATCCAGCAGCCTGGCTCTGGAGCTTGCGTCTCCCTCCATGCTGGGCAGGAGATGCCTCTTTTGGCTGGGCAGAGAGAGGACTGACCTCAGGCATCCTGAGCGATGGACCTGGAGGGAGGAGGGGGAAGCAGCCTCTCCAGTGGAGGCAGGTGATGACACTGGCGGCTGTTCACACTCAGTAGGTGGGTGTGCCTTGTGCCAGGGCCCTTCTGGGTGCTGGATGGGTGCCAGCCCACAAGAGGGCTTCGGGCCTGACCTCATGGTACCCACCAGTCAGTGATGGGGACAGACCTTAACTGTGCACCTCCAATAACCACCTAAGGATAGCAGGGGACCTATGTGCGCTTGAGTGTGTGGTGTCAGCCATGGACTCCAAGGAAATGCCTTGAAGCTGAGCCCTGCCTTTATGGAAAAGCAAGTGGGCTCCAGGCAGGAGGAACAGCGCCTGTGAGGCCTGAGGCTGGAAGACACGGGGCTCTTTCAGGAAACTGCAAGGCCTCAGCATGGCTGCGGTGGCCCACAGGGAGGGAGCATGCTATGAAACCAGATCCTGTGTGCAGACAGGTATTTCAGCGCCGGAAACAGCATACACGAAGGCTCCCTTACTCTGTGGCACATACTGCAAAGGAACAGTCTTTTTGGTTTGTTTGGAAGTTTTACAGGATAACTAACCCAGATGGAGGATTATTGAGTAAATGTGTTTAGATACATGTTAAAATGGAAATTTAAAATTTAAGTTTTAAAATGGGAAAGACCACAAAATTGTCCAGGTTATATAAATTTATATCCCTGGAGAATGAAGGTAGGCCTTCTCCTTATTTTAATTTGCAGTTCTGTCATTACCAAGGTGACGGCGTGTCCTTTTGTGCTCAATGGCTCTGGTATATCACCTGTTGCTCTTTTTTTTTTTTTTTTCTGGTACCAGGGATCAAACTTGGGACCTTGTGCTTGCAAGGCAGGCGCTAGAACCACTGAGCTAAATCCCCAGCCCACACCTGTTGCTCTTAACAACGTAATTACTTCGTGCTTTTTTAAAAATGGTATATCCTCTTTTCCATTCAGTCTACTTTATTTAGTTATTTAATTTTATTTTTTCTGGTACCAAGAATTGAACTCAGGACTGCGTTTGCCAGGCAGGCATGGTGTCACTGAGCTACAACCCTGGCCCCCCGTTCTTTTTTTTTGCTTTTACTGGTTTTTATGAGTTCTTCGTACAGTATATGAAGGATGTTAGGTTAATCATACCTGCTACATTTTTCCCCCAAGTTTGTGTTTCGACTCTTTGTTTTTTACTTTGGAAAAAGGTATAACCCTTTTGCAATAACATTTATGATTCTTTTCCTGGGCAGGGAGTCTATCTACAACCCACCTTCTTTGGTAAGCACATCAATATATTTATAAAACTTAAATTTGCATGCCTTTAAGTAAGGAGTACATTTCTCCATTTCCCTGTGATACCCAGCACTGGTTTTATATATTTTCACATACTACAGTATCTCATAAATGGGTTACTGGTCCCATCAGACACATGGTGTAGGTAGAGGTGTAGGAGCATGGGTACAGGTGTATATCTGTATATATGTGTGAATCTCTGGGTATATTTACTCTAGAACTTTTATGGCTTCATTTGTGTATTTAAATTTTTGATCTCTCTACTCTGACAGGTTGAGTGGACACAATGGAGAAGAGGGATAGGATGGGCTTATTCCTGGTCAACAGCAAAAGGAAGGACAACATCAATGCTTATTTGTAGATTTTAAACAAATCATGATGTCTTTTGTTCCTTCACACAAGTAATATAAACTCAGGCTCACACATATTCCCACGACCCGAACAACCCCTTGTTTTATTGCCATGCTAGTCTTTTTTTCTTAGTACAGTTTTGCTTGAGAAACCTGGTTTTTGTCTGCCTTGCTTCCCAAGTGACAACACCTTGACCTGCTAGTGCTGCTGTAACCCAGCAGCTCCCGGCCTGACTGGCCTGCTGGCTTCCCAGTGGAGCTTATTAAAAATAATGGATCAGCAAGCCTAGGGGGCGGGCCCTGGGAAGGTATTTTAACAAGTTCCACGGAGGTGTCTGGGCTGCAGCCAGGCCACCTCTAACCTCAAGCGCCCCGGCGGTACCTGTGATCGTCTGGGTCTCGGAGGTGATGGTTCTGGTAGCGGTCTGCGTCTGAGTGGCCGGCACCGTCTCCTCTGATACAAACTGGACTGTGCTGGGGGCTGTCCCGGAAGCGCTGGTCAGCTGGCAGCCACTCTGCTTGTGGGCTACAAAGGTGTCCAGGTTGTTAAACTGCTGCTTGCAGATGCCGCAGATGTGGATGTCGGGGGTCAGCTCCACCAGCACCGTTGTGCTGCCTGGAACTCCATGGGACAAAAGGGAAGTCGCAGATTAATTCCCATCGGCTCAGGAACCATGCAGACGGAATCTTGGCAGGGATCAAGGGCAGACAAGGCTGATGTCGGCCCAATGCTCTTTCCACCTCCCTTTTCTTTCTGGCACACAGAAACCCGATTCTGTTCTACCTGCAGTTACTCAGATCCAAGTGGTGGTTAGTGGGTCCCATGGAATTTTTTTTCCTCCAGTGGATATTTTTTTTTGGTACCGGGGATCGAACTCGAGACCTTGCGCTTTCGAGGCAGGCGTCGGAACCACTGAGCTAAATCCCTGGCCCCCAGTGGATATTTTTTGCAGGACAGTTTTTGATGAACAGGGCTGCCCTGCATTTTGCAAGACAGACCAGCAGCCTCCCCTGCCCCAACTGAAAGGTCATTATGAAAACCAATCTTTTACCTTTCTAAATACCCCACAACCATGAGAACCACTAGTCCAAATAATTGTGGCCACTCACACACCTGTGAACCCCTCCAGTGCACTGCTAGAAGAGTTTCTCGGACAAAGTTTAGAATTCATGATAAAAAGGGAGCAGAAAGAGCTGGCACTGGTCCCTCTTCTTTTGGCTTTCAATGCAGATGTGATGTTAGGGCTTCTGCAGCCATCTTGTAACTATGAGGAAAATACTAAGATCTCTACCCATCTGGATTTGCCTTCATTGATCCTCTAATTCTACCTTGGTATCAATGAATTCCAGACTTCTTTTCAGGACACCACAGCTCAGGTTTCTGTTACTTATAGCTAAAATTCATTCCTAACTGACAGGAACATTATTTCTCTTCAGTAATGATACCAAGAGTTGATATTTGCAAAGCACTTAGGACAGCATCTGGCACTATATTAGAAAATATTATGTAAATGTTAGTTAACTAAGGAAATAGAATTAATAAGTCTTTAATATGAGAACTTTAATTTTTATTTATATTTTTGTATTATTATAAGAAAGCTCATGTTTACAAAAAAGCTTGGGAGAAACATGAAGAAACAGTAGAAAAAACACTTATAATTATTCCATCTAAACTCCCATAAACATTACAAAATATTTTATTTTCATCACACTTTGCATATAATCATAGTGTATTGTAAACTAATCTTTTCCCTACATTAATATTATATAAACACGCTGCTCTGTCATTAAAATCTCTGTATAGATACATTTAATGGCAACACTGTATTCCATATAATCTCTGCAACAATATTTACATGATTTCCATTTTCCCTCTAAGTTAAATGAGACAAGATTACCTTTGTGTGTGTATGACTGGTGTCCGTCCACGCATTCTCATTTTCTGAAAACTTAGATTTGTATCATGACCAGTTTTCCCCAGGTCTAAGACCAGAAGTTTCCGTGAGGAATACGATCTGACTGACCGGCTAGGGAGAGGCCCTGGGCTGTGTCCCCTCGCAGGGAGTCTGTGCCCCACGTCCTTGGACATCCCCTGGATGGCGGGAACAACGCCTTTGTGCTTGTCTCAGCCTCCCTATAGCGACTGAGCTGCCACGAAAGCAGCCGGAAGCCAAGGACGGGAGAAAGGAAGTGCTGGGCATTGGTGGAGATTCCTTAATTGTGGAACAGGACTGCTAATACCCAGGATGAGGGAGTTCTGATACCAAATAATGGGGGTGGTCGTGGGTGGGACACACCCAAGTTATGGCCGACACCTTCCTTGGGACCCTCACACTGTCACCCACAGTGATTTTGGGTTTGGGCATTTCTCCTAAATGAGAAGAGAGCTTTCTACTTCCTGGAGGTTGTTGAGATCACTAAATGAGATGCTGCTTGTCAAAGGCCAGCAATGCCCCGCCCACCGGCTTTCCTAAATGCCTTACCTGGTGGGGTCATTACTCTTTCCACGTGGACATTACTGCACCCACAGAGGAGATACTGAGTCCCATTGAGGTGGGGAGGCTGGGGTTTGGGGGGAAATCTGTGTTTTTCATAAGCTGGGCAGGGAATGCCCAGCCACGTTTGGGAGCTCAGGTCTCCGACAGGGCCAACAGTAACAAATGCCCAGCTGAGCACTTACGATATATCAGGGGTCTGCCAACCCCTGGCCGGGGCTTCTCAGACTCCTGCACTTCAGCATCGCCCAGGAGGTGGCGAGGGACCGCAAGATGCCCTGGCCCGCCCCTGAGGTCTGCTGGGCGGGGCCCTCGGAGCTTCTTTTGGTTTTTTTCTTTTTTTCCATACACGCTCAGGCTGCCAGGTGGCCCGAGTGCGCTCGGTCCCTGGACCACACATTGGGACACGGTGCTCGGGGGAGGTGGGAGGCGAAACCTGGGACTTGAAAAAGGGTGATGTCCTCACCAGAAAAATTAAAATAAACCCCAAACTCAAAGAAAGCGGCCAGGACTCCGCTGCCCATGCAGAGCCCACCTCTGGGGTCGGAAAGGTTCTGTAACTCGCCGGCGAGATCTCCAGTCCTCGGGCTCTAAACCTGAACCACTGAGGCAGAAGTTTTCCCTCCGGGTTGCCCTGGTTACCCGCGGAGCTCCCTCCCTCCCTCCCTCCCGCGTCCAGACTCCGCCCGGCGGGGAGGGAATGCCCAGGAGCGCGAGGGTCCGGGCGCCGCCCGCCTCCCCCACCGCGCCCGCCCGCCCGGGTAGCAGGGCCGGGCACCACTCCCCATCCCGCCCGGCCCGGCCCGGCGCCCCCCGCCCCGCGCGCCCGCCGGGTCCCCGTGTCGCGGCTGGAGGCCGTCACCCCGATTTCGGGGCCCCAGGCCTGCTGGCTGCGTCGCGGGCGTGCTTGGGCCCGGGCCCCGGAGCGCGCACTGCGCCCGGAACAGCACTTACTTTGCACCGGGCCCGGGAAGCTCTGGGCCTCGCCGCTCGCGTTCATGGCCGCAGCCTGGGGGTCCCCGGCCGGCCGCGGAGCCAGGGCGGGGGGCGCTGCCCTACATGGTGCCAGGACTTTCCTTCTATTTCTCCACACCCCCCCGCCTTCCTCTCCCAACTCTGCGAGGCGGGGAGGACGGATGTAAGGCAAGCTCCACTTCCGCTGCCTAGAGGGCGCTGGCCGGGCCGCGCGCTCCAACCCGGCCATGCATCAGCGCTGCCCGGGGACACGGCGGCGAATCCCGAGCCCCGCGCCGCGCGGTCCCCGCCCCGCCGAGTCCCCCGGGACCTGGGTGGCCCCGCGCATCCCGGCGACGGGCGGGCGACCGCGGGCGGAGAGGAGCCGGAGAGAGCGGCCTCCCGGCGGGGGCGCCTCTGCACCTGCCGGCCGGACCGGGGGTGATCGGCGGGGACAGCGCGGCTGCGGACTGGCGGTGCGGGGCGCGGGCCGGACAGATCGGCCGAGCACTGGGCGGGTCCCCTGCCCTCCCAGCCCCGGGAATAGCGGGCCGTAGTCCTGGGCGTGCTGAGAGTAATAACGACCCATCCTAACGCCAAGGGGTCCCCTGCTCCAGGGGTCTCCCAACTTTCTAGCCCGTCACAGTCGCTAGGTTGAGGCTTCTTAGAACGCAGACTGTGGACCCACCCCGGCGTCTGATTGAATAGGTCGGAGAGGGGCCCAAGAACGAGCATTTCTGAGTTCCCAGATGCGGTCCCTGACGTGCCTCGGGGTGCACACTGCGCTGTCTGCTCTGCCCCGCTCGTCCAGCCTCAGCTCGTTCTGTTCGCTCCTTTTCTCTCCTCAAGCTCAGGGGCTCCTTGTCCATCTTTGAACCTTCGCTCCAGCCTTGGGTCCTTTGCCTCTTCCCTCTGCTTGTGACCACTTGCCACCACCCTCTTGATTCAAATTCACAATCCTAGGGAGGCTCTCCTGGCTGGCGCGTTGTAATACTGCAGCCCCTCCCTCCTGTCTGCTTTATCTTTCTTAGAATTTACTAATTCTAACATATCGTCAGTACCTCTACTATGTGTATGGATAGCTGTCTGTCTAGATAGGTATAATTCGCTTGTATTTTGTTTCTCCTTTTCTTTTCCTTCAATATGCTCCCATGAAAGCGAGGATTAACTAACAAACAAACAAACAAACAAACCCCTCTTTCCTTCACTGACTTCACACTGACTAGGCCTGAGGCGGGACACATGGCAGGTTCTCAGTAAATATTGTGGTGATTATTCATTGGCAACAAACGGGTTAAAACTCCACAGGAAAAATTCTCCTGTTTAGACCAAGCCTGCCCAGCATGTTCTAAGTAGGCATAACACACTGACCCTGACCAAAACCAGTGTGGGATAAAAATAACTTTCATCCAGTGAGAAGGGGCCTTCTGTGAGGCCCAAGTATAAATGGTCTTATTAATTTGCAACTTTGATGTGCAGCTTTAGATACAAAGGAGGTGCTCCTGAAAGATTAGCAAGAAAAAGATGCCCCAGAAAATGTATTTCTGAGATATCTGCAATTGTTAACTCACACCCTCTCCCACATCTCAATCCCTTATTTAAAAAAAAAACCCTCCAATCTCAGCTAGGTGTGAAGATACACACATGTAATCCCGACATTCTGGGAGGCTGAGGCAGCCTGGACAAACTAGCTGCTAAGTGAGATCCTGTCTCAACATTTAAAAAAAATTTAGAAAGCGCTAGAGATGTCATTCATTGCTAACCTTCTCAATACCACAAAAATGAAAACCTGTTCTCTCACCCTGATGGTGGGATTCCTCTCAGAAACCCACATGTGGTCCCTTTTGACCGTGTGCTCTGTTCGGAATAAACTCTTTTCTCATTCTGATCTTGGTAAATTCTTCTCCCATATATGGCTGATCACTAATAGAACTTTCCCCGCTACTTTCTTTAGGAGTTTATTGTCCAACAATTATTTATTCATAAGCGTTTGCAGCGTGCCAGGCAACCAAATACAGTGCTGGCTCTCCTCTAGAGGCAAGGGGGAAGTCAATAAAGTCTGCCTGGTGCTGTTCTGGTCAGTAACAGACCACATAAACGGCAGTGGACCATATGTTAATGACGGAGCCGAGCAAGTCCTACCACCCACTGACCCTGAAATATGCATAACAAGCCTACTGCCTTGCCAGTCATATGTATGAAAGTATAGCACATACAATTAAGTGCAGTGCATACTATTTGATAATGATCATGAATGACTGCTAACATTACTTACTACTCTTTTTACTGTTATTTTAGAGTGTACTCTTACTAAGGGAAGTTCATTGCAAACCTATGAGCTGAGTTGACCCTGTGCAGTGCTTGACCTCTACCATCTACATTTTGGTGAGCACCCTCTGTGATGTTCATAACAGGACAACATCACTGGACTTGGATTTTCTTCTCAGCATTATCACTGTCCTGCTATTGTAATCATTTCAGCAATGCGGTTTCTAGTTCTCAATAGGATGTCCAAAGACCTTAAAACAGGATGTGCTGGAGGCTGTGGTGAGGTGGGGAAGACCTCAGTGGGTAGCCAAGTGGAGATGGGGTAGGGACAGGCCCTGGTGGAATTGGGTGTTATCCTCCACTCCTGCTGTGAACTTCATCATTCTCCCCTGTGTTGCTCAGGCAGATACACTGCTTCCTTACCCAGGGTTGCTGCATCGGGCATGGTGGCTGGGGTCATGGTCAGTGTCAGTATTTCAGAAGACTTTCTTATCTCTTATGTAAAGTACCATCCCCCACCATCACATGGCCTTCTTGGTATCTAAGTAAATTACTCAATCTCAGAATTATTTTTTCCTTGCTTAAACAATTTCTGGCAAGAGACTTCTGAATGTTTTCTTAAGTTACATAGAACATTACATACAAAGCATACAGCTCTTTTTCTCCTGGCATTATTGGCCATTCCAAGAATATTGAGGATATCGTGGCTGAGTTAATTGCCATAAGTTTTGTGAGCAAAAGTGTTCTTCTCTCAACAAGAGTCGTAACAAAAGAGTTATAAACAAAATTTATAATTTCAAGTGAAGAAATTTGTTTTTCTGTTGGTAAACATTTGAACAAATGTTGTGTCCTAGAGCAAACACTCATAGTCCACTAAAACTAAAGATCTCAAGGAAAGAAATTTTGTCTATTTTCTTCCTATGTATCAGCATCTATAACCTTGCCTGGTATGTACAAAAGGGGTGGATGGATGGATAAATAAATGGTATGAAGGTTGCTTTGAAAGATAACTAAGAAGGCAGGCCTTTGAGTATTTGAAGGCAGTATGTTTTCCTTCTTAGTAAACATACAGACAAAAGTGTGGTATGATAGTCATACAGAAAAGTTATAGGTTCCACTTACAGTTTACGGTAGCTGGTAAGTTTAAATCTTCCTTATTTTTCAGGCCAGTGATTTAGCTCAGTGTTGCCACTGCCTCCCTTGCAAGCCCAAGGTCCTGAGTTTGATCCTTGGTACCAAAAAAAAAAAAATCTTCTTTATTTTCCTAGACAAAGGTTAACAATAATGGCTAATTCATGGCTTTCCATTCTCAAAAGTACTTGTGTCACCAATCTCTCCACTCAAAAATTATTATGGAAAATCGTGGCCTCAGTTTTCAACCATAAATTGAACCAAGGCTGATGGGCTTGTCTGGAGTCTGTTGCCAGCTCTCCATGCACCAGGAGCCCATCTTTGCCTCTGTTTTCTGGGCTTCCACCTTCTGATGGGTCTGGCCAGTGGACAGAAGGGAGAACCCAGAGCATTTCATTTTTGGTGGCAGTGGTTGCATCTCTTCCACAGCCCCAGATTCTGCAGGATGGGCCCACTGCGGCCTCAGCTTCTGCCCTATCATGTCTCCATCACCTCTCTCTCTTTACTCTTTTTTTTTGGTACTGGGGATCGAACTTGGGACCTTGCACTTTTGAGGCAGGCGGTGCAACATCACCTCTCTCTTTATTTCCCTCCTCACTCCCGTCCCTGGGGAAAGAAGACTGTCTTCTAGGTATTATTAATCTCTAAGGGGCTTAACTATTCCCAGTTGGCTTTCCACTCTTCCATCACCATGTAGCAAGCTCCCTGAGTAATATTGGCTGAAATTCCCAGTTGCTTCTTTTTTTTTTCCTGGCTGACAGGGGTAGGTGAAGGAGTGTGAAGTTTGTCATTTTGGTCTTGCCTTCTTAATCATGCTGCATGATTCCTACCTTCAGAGCACCTCAGACTCTCCCAGGGAGCTTGTGGCCACACATGCTTGGGTGCCACCCAGATGGACTGGAACCGAATCTTGGATGTGTGGTCCAGGCGCACACAGCAGGGAGGCATGCCTGGGGGGCCTCTAGTAGGTGCCTCCTCACTTCACTTAATCCTCATCTAAAATCTTGGGAGGGAACCAGGGGAAGTTTCTCTTCCAAAGTTGTTTCCATATCACCATTAGCAACTGCCTTCAATCCTTTACATAAACGTAAATGTCAAGGAAGAAAGACTTGAAACTTAAAATAAAGGCTCAACCCTCTATCAGGGGATAGGGATAAGACTGAGCCTGTTGAGCATTAAGTGGTGGGTACACAAACAGTTATTTTGATGAAAACTGGCTTGGACTCTTGCCTGGGTCCTGACTCAGATAACCTCATACGAGCGAGTATGTACAGGCCTGATTTTTTTCTATAATTAATGCGTGAACATGGAAATATCCATGCAGTAGAATTGGTGCACAATAAACAGTGGGTGCCAGCATTTCAGTATTCCCCAGCCCTCCAGTTTCTCTTCCACTGCTAACAGTGTATTGGATGTTCTTTAAAACTTTCCTTTATATGTATACAAAAGACCTATGTATATTGATCATTTTTTCAAATCATCATAATGCAAGCAACATTCTATACTCTACTTTTTTGCATACTAATGTGTCTTGGAAAACATTGCTTGTAAGTGCATGTAGATTGGTCTTATGGATTTAGGAAAAGCTTAGCTTTCTACTGTATATAAACACATATACTAACATTTACTTAAGCAACTTCCATTACTGGATGCTTAGGTTGTTTTTGTCTTTATTTTGTTACTAAACATGCAGGTGGAATTAATATTTATATTTATACCTGTATCTTTATCTGTATATAAGAGACTATATCTGTAGACTAATTTCCTACAGTAGAATTATGGGGTCAAATTTTGAAGCCTTAATAACTTTTAAATGCTCCTTATCCATCCACATTTATAGCCAATTCGGAGCTAATCCCTATCAATTTTTTTGATAATCCCCAGTTTCATTAAAATGTCCTGGGAAGTATTTTAGGCCCATACTGGCTGCTAAAATCAAAAGTATCCAAGTAACAAAAGGTCAAAGGCATAGGTTCTTATTTCTCACTCTCACCAGTCTGAGGCAGGTGTTTATATCAGTGGGATATTCTCCTTCAAGGGCCTCAGAAGGTCACTCGATTCTTGTGCCTACTTCCCACTTAAGCATGATTGGTGGGATTCTGTCACATGATCCAGCTGAATGCAAGGGAGTGGGGCTAGGAAATGTGGTCAGCTGCAATGCCATGGTGGGGGCCACATTTCGATGATCAGGTAGCTGTCTCTGTCTTGGAAAGAGTTCTCTTCTTTCCTTCTCCCCCCTCCTATATCCTCCCCCCTTCTTGTTCATGAAACAAGGACTTGCTATGTAGCCCGTGCTAGTCTTGAACTTGCAATCTCTCACCTCAGCCATTGAGTGCTGAGATTACAGGCATGTACCCCATGCCAGATTCAAGGTTTTTCTACATTTAATGGTCCCCCCCCCTTCCTTTTGGGAATGGTTCCTCCTATTCCACAAAATGTTTATCACCGCCTCCTCAGTGGTCACAAGTGGTTATACTACTCACATAGCCAGTATTTTCTACTATATTGGATTTTTTGAAGCTTTTTCTAGCTTCTGTACAATATATATTCCATTTCCCCCCACAACTGAAGTTCTGTTTCTCATCTGGTCTCCCAAGATCACTTCTGTTTTTTTCATTTGAGCTCAAGAACCCATTATATGAGACCTCTTTCAGGGTGTCCTAGGTGGATTTAGGATCTCTTCCCTAAACACTAGGTATGACTGTTTTCAGGACTTACTACAGGATATTGTGGTTGATTTGTTGGCTCCAAGAAAGCTTTTCTCAGGGATGTGTTCAGATACAAACACCCTCAATTCTTCCTGTAGGTGGACAGGCTTGGGCTTACTGGAGCCCTTGGACTGGTTACACTGGTCAGGACTAGCTTTTTTCTGTGCCCAGCCTCAGTATGTACAGAAAAAAATCTCATTTCCTTTTTTAGAAATAAATAATGTGCTTTTAAAAATGCCTTTTACATGAAACTTGTATAGACTTTTACATGAGAAACCTGAGCTTGCTTACATGGACACAATTTTCCTGTGTCAGATTTTATGCTTTCAGTGACTGTATACACTTCCTGTTTAGGCCTTTTTATGGATGATCTTGTCACATATTTGATAAGCACATCCAATGCAAAACATATTAGCAAAAGGAGGCTATATAAAAATGTAAAACTATTTTTAAACAACCTTCCAGAAGTTTCTGACACTAACAGTTCATTTACTTACTCCATGAGTAAGCATTTCTTTTTCTTTCATTTACAAATATAATTTTTTGTGATAATGCAAATGGCTTGCAAGTTCAATCAAACTTATAGATGGAATATCATATATTTCAAAATAATGCTGAAACTTTCACTGGTGTTTGCTTGTTGGTTTCAGGTTTGTTATAAAAGGTTTACAGGAATAGAGTTTTCATTCCTTCTGATTCTAATTCTAAAAGAGATCTCTGTTAATTGACTTAACAAGAGTTTTGAATAGTCTTATTTATAATTATAAACCTAAAACTTATAAAGAGATATTATAATTCCATTGGGCTAAATATATTTGAGTGCACTCTAGTTTTATAAATTGCCTTATATCTTTGTTTTTTGTCCAATTGTACAGCTGTTTTGTTTACAGATAAAGGTTATTAAGTTCAAGGCATGCTCCCCTTGGTGAACAAAGGAGCAGCCGCATGGAAATATTTTCCAGTCTTTGTTCACTAGGGGAACCTCAACAGTTTTCAGTCTTACAACGACTGACCCGATAGTTTTCATAGCCTTATAAAAGATGTATATCAATAAATATTATTTAAATATATTATTACACTATGTTTACATTGGTTGTCATCAAAGGGATAAATTCTAAATATGTTATTATGGTATGCTTACACTGGTCATTTTCAAAGGACTAAATATCCTGTAAAAAACAACAATAACAAGGTTTTATTTTTTCTGGTGTACTAAATGTATTTATACTTTCTGACTGTACAGGTTTTCTAATATGTTGTTTATGATAATAATCTCTTTTTGATTCAGGTATTTGCCTTTTTCATACACTCCAGCTATTTATAATAACAGATACATTTATGGGCTGAAATATTTTCTTTAGATGATATCCTATCAAAAGATAATAATTTAGATAAAAACTTTTGGTGTTTTAAAAAAATGAGTATGTTTAACAATGGCTATTGTATATCAAGATGGACATTTAAATGGGTTACAAAGGTAAAGTCATCATAATTGTCATGTTAAAATATTATTTGTGGTTCTTTTTCTGTTAATATTCTACAAAAATTCAACTACTAAAACATCTATGACTGATAACAATAAGAGTTCTCTATATTTTAAATTTCAAAATGCTTGCTATTCAGGTAAAATTGTAATAGTTAAGTTCATTACTCTTGTTGCAATGCTAATGCTATTGACCTTCTCTTCTGGGTGTTCAACAACTAAAGTTTGGAGACCAAAACTAGAAAGGTAACTGGGCTATAAGGACAGCCAATATTTTGGCCCCCGCCCCTCAAGGTCAGGAAAAATCCAGGACATGAAGGAACCTTCTCTACAGGTTTCTACATCTTTAGTAAGTCACTCAACCTCCCGAACAGGGAGATTGCTGGACACCAGAGGACAATGTAGCATGTGCCAAAGGAAAGTCACCAAGGAAAAATCTCCCACGCTTTCACTGAAAACAACATGGTCAAGTAAGGCCATGACCCATCCTGATGGCTGACACTGACAGAGGAGCAGAGAGGCTCTATGCATGGTTCATATTGACACGGGTCTCACTTTAACTTGGTCTTAAACACCCCACAGAAAAAAATAACCGAAAGAGGTATAAAATAATGACATAATAATAAAGCTAGACTTCAGAAAAATTAAGACATAGCCCATCCATAAAAATCTTTTGGTTCATTCATGACACAAAAAAACAAAACTTTGGGGACTAAATAGAAGGGGAAAATCATTAATTAGCTACAAGTGTGTATAGATTCTTTTCAGAGAAATTAAAATAAGTTCTTTACAGGTGTCCAATCCTAGAAACCACTGGTCTCCAGATCTCTCCTTTTAGATAAGTGTTTTTCTGATTCTGTGATAACTAATTAACTATTGTGTAGTGATAAAAACAAAACAAAACATAAAGTAAGATTATTCGGGAGAAGATCACCTGCTTGTCAGCCACAGTCAGTATAGGTTCTATACCGAGTAGCTACAAGATTTATTCCTTTTAAAATAATGTACATCCTTGTTCTTGGTTTATGATACCTCTTCTCTCATTGTGCTCATATTTCCTGGATACCTACCCGTGTCTGAAAAGATCAACCCTTTTATGTTACACTTGATCTCCTTAAGTTGGCCAGTGTCCTTGTTGAGGTTATCAGTTCTCTTTATTTTTAAATATATCTAGGAGGCCTCCAAAAACTGAGAGATACAGGAATAAAACTGTCCTTTACACAACTATTCCATGGCTTTGCTGGAACTATCAACCTAAAATGTGTGTTTTCATGGCCTTGAATTTAAAGTCAGGTTCATAGTAACACTCCACTCATTGGCACATTGGCCTCCAAAAGACATTTGCTCAGTTACATGCACCTTTTATATTCCAAAGAAAGATTATAAAGATTATATAAATTGTGTTCATCACTTTTCCACTCATTCTCTCAGAGCAAGGACATGACATATGGGCCCTTAGATCATAAGCTATGATCTCTTATTTCTATAACAGTCTCTTACTTCTCTAACAGATGAGCCCCTAAACATCCAGCTGTCGCTGTAAGACCTATGTAAATAATGAGAGAAATTACACATCAAATGAGGGAAGGATTTAAGACTCAATGGGCCAGATATGCCCCCCAAGGTGCTAATCAATGGTGGGATACGTTTGGTTCCTGGAGCTCATGGCTCCCCTGGCTATTACCGCTCTTGGGACCCCTCAGTACTTACTATCTGTCTGATCCTCTGCTTTAGACTGTGCTTATTTTTCTGTTTTCAAAATTTCTTGCAGGAACACATGAGGGCATTTACCAACCAGACAGTCATGGAGCTCATCATGGCAGGGTACCAGCCACTGCACAGGGGGAAGACCCCCATTCACTACCGCCCTCAGCAGATCAAGGTCTAGCCCTCATCTTTGCCCCTTTGTCACCCTTAAGCAGCTCCAGAAGAAGAGACCTTCACCCAACAACCATAAAACAAAAGCCTGAAATGATAGATTTTCCTCACCCTAAGATGGCTACTAAATATAATACCTGCCATTTTCTCATAATGCCCTGATCTACCTCCCTATCTAAAGCCATCCCAAGATGGCTTCTCCCACCAAAGGATGACCTTCTTCCCAACATACCCCTATTCCCACCAAAAGAGTAACCTAAAACTTGCTCTCCTCCTAGAAACTAGTGACCTCACAGGCTCCTCCAGTCCCTAGCCACTACCTCAGTTAACCCCACCCCAGCTCCTACAAGCCCCATGCCAGCTCCTATAAAAAGCGCTCCCTGTCCCAGCTGTATTGCTTTTGTCTCTCCTTTGTTCAGAGACAGCCTGGCAGATTGTCCCTGCAATAAAGGCTTGTTGTGGCCTGGTCTGCTTTTTGGCTTTTTTTTTTTTTTTTTACCTGACAGAACATTACAGGGATGGTTAGATCAATTCTCTGTGGCTAGCTTGATTCCATTCAAAATGCATAGATGAAAGAGTGCAGGAATAACTATGTTACACACAGATATAAATTGGGATGCTACCAGGAGTTCTGGGAAGATCCCCAACCAATGAAAGGTTAGCTTGGGCATCTTGTTCCTTAGGCAGCTGAAGCACAAAGCTCCCAGCAGTGTATAGTTAGGGTTCTCTAGAGGAACAGAATCAATATAAAATATATGTAGGATTAAACAAGAGATTTATTAGGTAGGCTCACAAGCTCAGAAGTGGAAGAGTCCCATTGGCTGTCTGCTGGATCAGAGCCCCAAGAATCCAAAATGGCCACCTGTGGGCTAGAGAGAGGATCCAGGTAGCAGCTGAAGATTGAAGGCCTGGGAGTTCACTGCAGCCACTGGTGTAAATCTGTTGGAAGGATATTTGAGCTCAAGAACACTTTATATAAGACCTCTTTTAGGATGTCCTTGGTTGATTTAGGATCTCTTTCCTAAACACTGTACCTAGATATGGCTGTTTTCTAGGACTTATTACATATGGTATATTGTAGTGGCTGATTTGTTGGCTACTGGAAGGCTGAAGGAACTAAGAGTAAAATCCAAAGGCAATGGTGAAGTCAAAAGTTCCTCTGCAAAAGGAGAAGATTTCCTTCTTCTTTCCTTTTCATTCTGTCCAAGCTCCAAGCTTATTTGTTGGTGCCACCCACATCCAGGTTGAGTCTTCCCCCCTCAGTTTGCTGCTTACATGTCAATCATCCACAGACACACCCAGAATTTACCAATCTGCTGGGCAGTTTTTACTTAAATCAAGTTGACAAATCACAGTTAATGACTGCAAGGGACTCCTCTGCTCCTGACCACTACACCTAGAAGTGGGCCCTGCTGTTGAATTGTGTGTCCAGCTGTTGGAACACCTTCTGGCCACAGCCCATCCATGCTGTTCATAATGAAGCCTGACACTGCTTTTTGGCATGGAGGGTACATAGTTACTGCATTTGTTAAGATTCTTTAGGTTGCTAATGAGTTTCCCAAATTTGAACTGGCTTTATACAAAAAAGGAAACTTACAACACTTGTGTCAGAGATGGCTCCAGACATGATGATGATATTACTAGGAATGGCTCTTTCTCCTTTTCCTAGCTCTCTCTCTCTATATATAGGATTGAGCCCTGATAAAATTTTTAGTTGCAATTTTTATCAACATTATAAGGACATATAAAGAGTTAAATACTCAGCAAGAATTGTTATAAGAAAGAGTGGTCTTTTTACCTCTATTTCTCAGGCCCCAAAGAAGTTATAGGGTAATTATGTTTAGACAAATGTTGAATGTTTACAGTAGGTAAATACTAGTCGCAGCTGAGCCATAGTATATTTTGATTACTTTTCTTTTTCTGTACACCTTTTTGTTTTCATTAGAGTTAAAAACATGTCCTTTTGTTTGTTTGCTTACTTGTCTATGTATTCATTCATCTGAATTATTCACCACCAGTTGTGTAAGTCTTCCCTCAGTTTATTCAAACACATAACAATCTTTATTGATTCTGTATCTTTAAAGAAGATACTTCAGTCTGAATTGGGGCAGCTGAGCAATGATTGTCTTGGGATTCTGTCTTCCCTTTATCCTGGGATTGCTCATAAGTCTTCTCCATGTGAGATCCCTTGATTTTAGTGATCTTGTGTCTTTGTCTTGTTGGCTTATTTCCCCCTTCCTACTTTTTTGGGAGGTGTTGGAGATTGAATCCAAGCCTTTCCCATGCTAGGCAAGAGCTCTACCACTGAGCCATATCCCCAGCCCCATTCTGTTTTTTTGATGTAGTAGATTCTTGTGACAAATACAAGTGAGGTACATTTTAAGATTTAACCTACACATTTTCATACTTCATTGATAATTTGCATTTCAAATACTAGGCAGGATGAAATATTACTAAACATTAAAGAGAAGTGGACTATTGATACATGGGAAAACTTGAATGACTTTCAAAGACATCATGCTGATAAAAAACTAGTTTCCAATGGTTGATTATTGTTTGATTCTATTTGTTGAGGGCCTCTGAAAGACAAAACGATAGCAACAGGGAACAGAGCAGTGGTTACTGGGGCTCAAGTTGAAGGGGGTTTGGGAGTCATGGAAATATTCTGTGTCCCGATTGGTGGTTACACAAATCTATACATGGACTAAAGTTCATAGGCCTGTGTATTGAAAACTAAAAGTCATTATGTACATTTACATATCATAAATTTAAAAATTAAAAAATTTACATTAGAAGCACAATGGGCTCTTCTGATCTATAAAGCCATTGTGAACACTGAATTATCAAACATTGAAAATGGCTCTTTGGGGATAGACAGGCTTAGGTTCCTGTGAACTCTGGGCCCATTGTTCATCAACTAGGCAATACAGGACCTTATTAGATGTGTTTTGCTTTAAAGACGACTTGTGTAATGTATATTGTGGATTCTTTAGCATTGAATACATGTTCAATAGCACTATAATTCACACCTGAACAAGGTCTATCCAACACACCAGTGTTCTCCATCTGGCTCATCACCAGTGTTCTCCATCTGGCCTTCTTGTACTTAAGAACACCAGACACCACTTCAGCACTAAGGTTGGGGGTCATTTAAGTAGTGACCTCCCCAGTGAAAAGCACTAGAAAGTGTGGCACAAATGGACTGAGACGAGGGTGCCTGTTTGTAGAGTGAGCCAAAGCGTGAAGCCTGAGCACTGCCTCCCTTGGCCTTAGTGGGGATCGTGCACATTGGGTGACTCAGATTAGTCGCCTGTCTGCGTGTGTCCATGAAAGAGGCAGGAGTATTGATTTTGGGGTTACAAATAAATTCTCATGAATGGGCAAATTTGCAAATAGTGAACCTACAGGTAATGGGGACTGACCATAATTGTCCCTCAAAATTCGAAGGCATTGCTCACTGGTTTTTAACTCTCTCATGTTGTTGGTATTAGCTGGATGCTAATTCTGATCCTTGTAGCTTTAGATGGGAGCCGTTCATGGTTTTCCCTTGGCCAGTTTTTTTTTTTGGTACCGGGGATCAAACTTGGGTCCTTGTGCTTTCCCTTGGCCAGTTTTGAGCTACTCTTCTCTTGTCCTTCAATAATCTGAAATTTAATGATGGTATGTATTGGTTGGAACTATTTCTACCCATTGATTGCATGGTGTACTAGCATCTTCCAGTTCTGGGTCATTTAATTGACTTTTTTCTTTCCCTTTAGTTTCTCTGTTCTCTTTCTGAAACTCCTGTTGTTTAAAGAGGGAACTCCTCCACTGATCCTCTCATTTTTCAATTTCTGGGATATTTCCTCAATGATATCTTTCCAGCCTCCAAATTTTTCATTTCACAGATCTCATATTTTT
Organism: Heterocephalus glaber; assembly: GCF_053883595.1. Classification (NCBI taxonomy): domain Eukaryota; kingdom Metazoa; phylum Chordata; class Mammalia; order Rodentia; family Bathyergidae; genus Heterocephalus; species Heterocephalus glaber. Next base: position 17,077,009 of record NW_028258410.1, on the reverse strand, counting down.
AATTTCCCTGAACTCTTTTCTGCTATTTGCATTTTTAAAAATTGGCATCTCATTCATATTTTGTAGGTGCAGTGTTTTCTCTTACCCATCTGAGGTTGTTCATGTTTTTGGAAAGGGATTTTCTTCCTCCTGCCTAGTTTTGGTTTCTTTCCTGTGGCCTGCCTTTTGTCTATTGGGTTGTTTTGGCTTTGCCTTTTAGATTTTGTGGTGAATTAAGTAATGGCCAACTTGGAACACCCAGGTGAACTGAGTCAGTGTGGTTCTGGGCGTGGAAAACCCACCTGAGAATTGCTGCCAACTGCATAAAAGAACTGGAGGGGAAGGTTGTATGCTGTTGATTTCTTGGAGAAGTTTGCCATGGCTGGTTTCCCTGATATGAACTTGGCTGTCACCAGGGATGGCTGCTGTTCTCAGGGGAGCTCTGGTCTTCTCCTTGAGTTTCACTTCCTGGCTCCAGGGCAGATCCCTCAGCCTGGTGGCACAGATCTTTACTCTACTGTTGTAGACTTTCTAGCTTCCACCACTGGCCTTTGGGCCTTCCACCAGTTGCAGATCCTCTGTCCGGACTTCCATGAGACATTGCCTTGGGCTCTAGGCCTTCAGCTGGACTCATGTGGGACATTGCTGTGGGATCCAGGCCTTTGGCTGGATTCTTCAGGTCTCTACTGTGTGGAAAGATCTCTTGGGCTCCTCTGCATTTGGTTTTTTTGGGTGAATATTATAAAATAATCCTGTAAATTGTGTGTTCTGTATTAAACATGTATTGAATTCCTTTGCAAACCTGACTTCAACAGATTTCTTCAAAAGTCTTGCAAATCTTGGTTGTTAAATCCCCTTTTAGAGAGATGTGTTAAAGAGCAGATTGACAGCTCTGAGAACTGGGGTAAGGGTGGGTTGTTGGTCTGCCTTAGGGATTTGTGAAGGGTAACCTGGCTTGGCTGTATCCCCTCTGTCCCCAAACATCTGTATATTTAGTTGTTTTTTTTTTAGGCAAATTTTCCAGGGAATATTTTCCCCATTACCTTCCTTCCTGATGGTTCTCTTGGACCACAGTAGGGGAAGTAGGTTGGGGGCTCAGCCATAAGCATAGAAGTTTCCTGGTCCCTCCTGTTGGGACTCCATACCTGACATTCCTTGTTCAGAACTCTCTCTTTTAAAGTCTCCAAAGAAGGAAGTGCAGTCATCCAGCAGGTCAAAAAGTGTCGATACCCACTAGGTAGCAGACAGAAGGAAACTGGAACTTATTCTTTCTTAGATTTTCAAATACATCTCCTATCTCTTGCTTCATTTTTTTGCTTTTCACTTGCAGGAGTAGCTGGGGCAGTGAATTCCTACTTGCTTCTCAGATGCCGAAGGACACATGGACTCTTTTCTGGCTTTTTTCACTGCCAGTTAGGATACAACTTTCCTTGGTCTTCTAGTCCACTTACTATGTGTTCCTCTGTTTTCCAGTGTTAAAAGACAACTTTTTGAATAAAAGATGAACTCATGATGCTCAGACAGAAAAATGAATGCACATTACAGATTTTTCTTGAATTTGTCAATGAGAGAGCTGGAGAGTTCAAAAGAGAGCCCAGGAAACAGCCCACTCACTTCTAATCTACTGAATCAGAAACTCGGGGTGGGGAGCAGCAATTTGAGTTCTGACAAACCCTCTAGGGGACTCTGATGCACACTGGAGAGATGCTTTTGATGCCTCTACCAGGTTCCAGCTGCATCTTACCCTGCAGATTGGTCCCTTCTGTGTCGGCCCCCAGCCTATGACATCAGGGGTGTGGTTCCCTGGGGGGCAGGAATGACTGCCCAATTTGTAACCTGCAGTTCCCGGGGTATCAGTCACAAAGTGAGCCTGGCCTTGAGTGCAGCCTTACCCAGCATTTTCTTCCTGCTCTGTCTCACTGTCCTCTCCCCCTTACTTGTAGCCTTCCCTCTATAAGTCACTTACATGCCAGGCTCTGCTGGTAGGAAACCTGGCCTAAAACACAAGCCTTTAAGGTCTGACTTAGATGGCTTTTATGCCTATATTCTAGAAGGGACTGGACGACAGTGGGAGGGAACAGACAGGGGCTCACAAGGGTGTGGGGTGGAACAAGGAGTGATCAGCCTGAGGGAGATTTTGGGGATGCTAAATGGTAGTGGCTACATCAGTCTCTGCATGTGTAACAAAGAGTAAAAGGCAAGTTATCTGTATTCTAAATTGCAAAAATAAAATTATAATATATGTTTTAAAAATTAAAAACAATTTATTCTTGGAAAGATATAAAATCAGAAGCCCTAGAGCTAAGTGAGGTGAAATTTGGGGGTCAGAGAGAGATGAATGGGTTAGTGGAGGTCGACATACACCAACTCTGACTTGGGAGGCAGGTGGCGGAACCACTGAGCTAAGTCCTCGGCCCTGACTTGGTATTAGAAGCAAATTGGTTTCACATTTCCAGTCTTCTTGTCACCAGCTAGTATGGGTCTTTAGCCACATGTAAGATGGAAATGAAAATGAAACATGGCAGACTTCTTCTTCTTGGCTTCCTGTATGAGTTGTACAAAACACTGGGTAAGGCTGTGTCCTGGGCTGGCCTCTGTATCAGCTTCTAAGATGCTACCCGTTGGCTCAGGGTTCTTGCTCAATTCACACAGAAATGACAAATTGGGAAAGTGTAGCTCTTTTAGTGTTAATTGCCCTAGGCTTTGGATGGCAGTGGCTGTCAGCTTTTTTAGCATTAGCAACCCTCCTTACTGCAGAACTAGGGAAGGTCTTGGACTCTCTAAGGCACCTGAGATGGCAGCTCCTGGTTGTTCGCCATTGTTTTCCATCATTCCCTCTTCTGAGGCGCCCTCAGCATTACTACCAGTGGCCTTTGGTGTTATCAGCTTCTAGTGTCCGTGCCCTAATTCCAGGAGTCTATGAATGTGTTATTTTGTATGGCCAAAGGTATTTTGTAGATACAATTAAATTAAGGATCTTGAAATGGGGAGATGGTCCTGGATCTACATGGGCCCAGTATTATCACTGAGATCCTGATCAGGAGAAGCAAAGAGGCAAGAGAGTCATGCCAGAGAAGGAGATGTGATGATGGGGCAGACTCAGAGGACAAAGTGGGAGGGAGAGGGGTTAGGATGTGAAGATGCTGCCTTGTGGGAGTTGAAGGTGGAGAAGACGCCAGACCCAAGGAAGAAAGGCAACTTCTAGAGGCTAGAAAAGGAGTGGATTCTTCCAGATCCTCCAGGAAGAAAGCTGCCTGGCCAACACCTTGGTGTTGGTGTTACGGAGATCTCGGAAAGAAATACAAAGAGACACAGAATTCGGATTAAAATAATAAAATTTCTTCTCATGAGCGAGCAGGCGGACGCCAGAAACTGGTCTGGTCAGTATCCACCCCCCTTTGTTCAGAGTTTCCCTTTTTATATCCTTTTTAGCCATTCTCTCCCCCCTAGTGGGCTTTGATGTGTAAATACAATTCCAGTTCCTATTTACAAGTCACAGACACAAGATAGGCCGTCTACATTGTAAATTCACCCCCCCATATCGTAACTCTGTTAGGTTAATGAAGTTACCGGTTAGAGTCAGCTGATCCTCACCTTAAACAAGGAGTTACTGGGAAAGCAAATCTTAAAAGAACACATTACTTATTTTGCTTCTCCAACTACCTTAATATTCAGTCTATTAAGTTATCCAAAACTTTTCCCTATCATTCCTCCCTCTGTTTACTTCAGGATAATTCTTCTATCCATTACAAGCTCTATCCAGTTTATCTGCATTTCTTAACACCAGCATTTGGTAGTCTTGAGCTGCAGCACCGTGCTACTGTATAAATTTTGAAATCCATTGGCTGACACAAGGAACAAAAGGAACAAACATTAATATTAATATTATAACAAGAAGGGGACTCAGAAGAGGTCCTATCCAAGTTTTTTAAATTCTGCCCAAGTAAAATTAATCCCATAGGACAGCTCTCCTATACCAAATTTCTCATCAAGAGCCTTGATCTGATCTTTCAGTTTGCCTAGTGATTCTTGTACTACACCAGATTTATTAGCATATTAACAACTCTCTTCACCAAGAAATAAACAAGTCCTTCTTTTCTGAGCAAATCGAGAGCATGCCTATTGTGTAATGACATTGGCCAGTCAATCTAGTTGGGTTTCTAAAGCCTGAAGTGTGTCTCGAATTTCCTCAAGATCTTTTAAAATTTCTTGTCCTAATGAAATATATTACTCCTTGTAGCCAAATAAGATCCCATGGGGATGGCATATACATAGATATAGGATTGGATTGATCTTGTTTACAATTGTTACAATTACCAGTGGCTCATCCAACAAGGGAGCTGTTGATCCAAACTTGTGTTTTCTCTTTGCAGTATAATTTTTCATTTGAATAGCCCCCTACAGTCAGAAGTTTACCCCAGGTCCCCCATAATGCTTTTATCAAAGAATATTGTAAACAGATAGCCTTCCGGTTCCCATTTTACCATTTTAAAAGTCACATATTGTTCATCAAACTTTTCATTACTAGGCCTAAACACCCACAGTTCAAAAACAAAGAAACTTAAGGCAGTGGTGATCTGGCACAGCTCAATAACCCATGTCGTCCTTGTTGGTGCTTCCGTCCTTCAGCCGTGCATTGACTCAGCAGCCTCCAGAGTGGTGAGAGCAGGGCTTTGAGTGCGTTGTCTTTCTCGGCTTTCAGCATCAGCTTTATTGTTACCTTGTGCAACGAAGTCTTTGCCTTTCTGATGTCCTGAACAATATATTACTGTGACTTTGCTAGGTTTCCACACTCCCTCTAGCAACTGTATAATTTCCTGTTTATTTTTAATTAGCTTCCCTTCTGCCACGAGAAGACCTCATTCTTGGTAAATCATTCCAATGATGTATAATGTAGCAAATGCATAGCAAAAGTCTTTTTTATCCTTTGCCCTTCGGTGTGACTATATGAGTGCCCAGAGCTTAGCACATTGCACTGACGGCCCTGGCTAGGACCACCTCATCCTTCATGGTTACCGCATATCCAGCATGACGAACCCCATCTTCCACAAAGCTGCTCCCATCCGTGAACAGAAGGAGGTCAGCATTGGACAAGGGTGTCATTTGCAAGTCAGGGCAGCTGGAAAAGAGCTCATCAGTGACACTCAAGCAGTTATGATCGGGAGGGCCTGTCTTCGTGGGCAAGAAGGTAGCAGGATTTAAAGTTTTTATAGAAATAAACCACAAGTGGGGATTCTCACAGAGAAGGGCTTGATACTGAGTAAACCAATTATTTGAGAGCCAATGATGCTACCTTGTGTTTAGCAGTTCTAGGACCAGGTGTGGAACCTGCATAGTTAGTTCCTGACCTAAAGTCAGCTTGTCTGTTTTTTGAATCAACAGAACTGAAGTTGCTAAGGCCCCAAAACAATGAGGCCATCCTTTTGTTACTGAATCTAAATTTTTAGACAAATATGAGTCCATGGGCCTACTTTTTGGGTCAACATTCCAAGGGCCACCTGGGTTTTTTTCAGTCACATAAAGAACAAAAGGCTGCTTTACATCTGGTATGCCTAGGGCTGGGGCGGCTGCCTAAGTCAATTTTAAATTTTTTAAAGCTTCCTCCTGTTCTACAGTCCAATGCAGATGATTCTCCCCTTGTCCCTTTAGGGCTTCATAAAGGAGTTTAGAGATTTCTGTAAAACCCAGAATCCAAATTTTGCAGAAGCCTGCCACCCCCAAGAAACTCTCTCAGCTGCTTCTTTGTTTGGGGCTTAGGGATGGCACTAATTACCTTTCATTTTCTAGGCAATGCATGCCCTGTGTTATTTGAAATCCTAAATATTTAACATACTGTACACAAATCTGGGCTTTTTCCCATGATGCCTTACATCCAGTTTTCTTGTAAGTGCAGCAACAACTTTTTTGGTGCCTTCCCAGCACCGCTCTTGGGTTGGGCTGCATAACAGTAAGTCAGCCACATACTGCAATAGGACACAGCCATATTGTTCCACGGGGAAGGCAAGCAAGTCCTTGGCTAGGGCTTCCCCAAAAAGCATGGGTGAGTTTTAAATCCCTGTGGCAATCTAGTCCTAGTAAACTGAGTATTTTTCCCATCACTCAGGTCTTCCCATTCAAACGTAAAGATGGGTTGACTGAGGGGAGTGATGAGAAGGCAAAAGAAGGCATCTTTTAAATCCAAACAAGTAAGCCATGCTGTTTCTGGAGGTATCAGACCCAACAAAGCACAGGGGTTAGGGACCATTGGGTGCAGCGTTACTGTTCTGCCATGTACAGCCCGCAGATCTTGCACTGGTGTATAGTCCCCATCGGATTTCTGAACAGCCAGCAAAGGAGTGTTCCAAGGTGACATACATTCTCTAATAAGTCCAAATCCCTTTAATCTCATGATATGGGGTTTAATTCCAATTTGGGCTTGCCTGGACATTGGGTATTGTTTTACACCAATGGGGCCAAATTGTCTTTTAATTTTATAACTGTGAGTGGATGATTCTTAGCTAAGCCTGGGGGCAATTCCTCTGCCAATACTCTAGGAAACGTAGTTCTTAATTCTTGCAGAGCCTGGAAAACATCATCCACATTGTAACACTGCCATTCACCCTCTCTTTTAGTTGTTACCCTTGTGATGAGATCTCTTCCTGGGTCTAAATGCAGAGATGCATTTCCTCATTGGGTGAAAGTTATTGTAGCTCCCAATTTAGATAATAAATCTCTTCCTAGTAAGGGGCTAGGACATTCTGGCGTATACAAGAATTCATGTTTCACCTTATGTCCTCCAATTTCACATGTCCTTTCATAGCAAACCTGGCGCTTTTCTGAAATTCCAGTGGCACTGATCACTCGGATGCGCTCTCCGCTCAGAGGGACAACTGGAGCTGTTACTACTGAATGTTCTGCGCCTCTCTCCACCATTAAGGACATAGTTTGGCCCCCTAGCTATATATCACCATGGGCTCATGGGGGCCTAGCTGCATTGAGCCTGGTCTGTGTCAGTCACTGTCCTCATCACAGGCAACAATGTGCCAGTGTCCTTCCTTTCCTTCAAGTCCTGCTTTTTCTTTTCCTTGAGCCTTGTCTTTCTTTTTCCTTCTCTTCCTTGGCTCCCATAGCTACTGCTGCCTTCCTTCCTGGCTGTCTTTCTCTTTCACTGTCTCTCTATCAACATACACTTTCCCAGCTAATTGTAACAATTGCGTTATATTCATGCCTTCCCAAGTCTCCTGGCTTTGGATTTTCCATCTAATGTCTGGTGCTGACTGGGTTACAAAAGTTGTATTAATTAGCTGATGATTTTCAGGAACAGTAGGATCAAAAGGTGTATACATTCTGTAAACTTTACAGAGCTACTCATAAAATCTCTCAGGGCTCTCACTGGGCTCCTGCTGTGTTTCTAGCACTTTAATCATATTTGTAGGCCTTTTACTTGCAGCCCGTGTTCCTGCTAAAAGGGCTTTCTGATAACTTCTCAAGTTTTCCTGTCCTGCTTGGGTATTGGGATCCCAATCAGGCTGCACATTTACTAGGAATTGCTGTTCATTTCAAGTGTCTGGATTCTGCATATCACCTGGCATTCTAGTGGCATTAATTTTTTTAATTTCTCCTAAAACTCTCTGCATGTTTAGAGGTTAACAAAGTTTTACAAAGTTCTTTATAGTCCCCCCAATTAGGACAATGGGTAGCAAAAATGGAATCAAATAATTGAAGCATTTTGGAGGGGTCTTGGCAAAGAATAAATGACTTTCCTTTTCTCTGAACCTAGCCTCCTTTGTCTTTTTAAAGTCAAATCTCAAATACTGCACCTTGGTCTGACACATTTGTGCCTTTTTCCAACAGTCTTTTTTCTAACTCACTATATAAAGGAGGTCATATTGTAACCTGTTGGCTCTTTAAACACTTTGAAGATGACCAATGTACACATATTATAGTAACATATTTAGAATTTAACCCTTTGATGACAACTAGTGTAAACATATTTAAACTTTTTGTAACATACTTGAAACCAACAAACATACATATTTTTTGATAAATCACTTTCGCGCATCTTTTGACATACCTAGGCCTTCTGGTCTTGTATTTTTTAAATCTTTTTAACAAGACAAACATACAAAATTTTTTTTATATCAAAATTGTATCTCTTTTACTTATAGCTTTTAAATATATTTTTTCTCACTATAGACCTTTTATCACAAACTTGTCTTTAGCTGTTAAAATTTTAAAGTGTCCCCTTTTTCTTTCTCAGATTGTTACACTTTAAATTTGGTTGGCTGCCAATAGAATGGTAATAACCTTGAGGTTTTTTTTTATCAACAAAGTACAGAAAAGAGCAAGTTAAGCTTATAATTACAATTGAAGAATTTGCAATGTACAATATTTTAAGCACAGCAATTAAACATCAACTCAAACTGAAACACAGATACATTTATCAATTAACTAAAATTTGTAACTTTCAAACTGAAACAGATACATTTATCAATTAACTAAAATGTCTAACATTTCAAACTGAAACACAGATACATTCATCAATTAGCTAAAATTTGTAACCCTTGTAAAATTTCTTACTCTCTCTGGCTTTATGTCCTTCAGAGCTTTTTTTAGCTGTTTTGAATCCATTACTTATTTTTTCTTACTAATTTTTAAAATTTGAGTGTAAGCCCTATTCGATCCTCTCTGAGTCTGACCACAGCATGGTGCTCTGAAGCCAAGCAGTTTTCATGCTTTTGTCCCCACTTCCTCTGAACCTGTGAATTTAGCAACTCAAAAAGAGGGGGAAAGTCTAAATTCTCTTGGTCCAGATCTGAAAGGTCCGGTTACTTTTCAGCATCTTCTCCTTTCTGACAGAGGACCAGGATGTTGCTTTTTGCTTCCAGGGTGTGTATATGAAGCCAAGGAGGCATTCTGTGGCACAATTTGAGCCATAAATCAATATAGGGAAATTGATCTGGATGTTCCCATCCAGGGGCAGTGACTGTTAGCCAGACAGACCAGACGAGACCCTCATCTAGGTGATAGGCCTCCCACTGCCTCAGCAGTTATTATGTATAGTAGCTGCCCTCTTCCTATGGTGCCTTGCCCCCTCCCCTGTGTGACGTCATGCCAAGATGGTTGCTCCCACCAAAGAACAAACCCTTCTTCCCAGCATGCCCCTGGTCCCACCTAGAGAGTAACCTAATACTCGCTCACCTCCTACCACCTAGTGATGTCACCGGCTCCTCCACTCCCTCATCACTACCTCACTCAACCCCACCTCAGCCCCTACAAGCCCCACCCCTGTCTCTATAAAAGACTCTCCCTGCCCCGGCCATGTTGCTTTTGTCTCTCCTTTGTTCAGAGACAGCCCTGCAGATCTGTTCCCCTAATAAAGGCTTGTTGTGGCCTGGTCTGGTCTTGGTCTTCGGCCCTTTTACCTGACACTAGGGATCTCTTAGTTGGCTAAGCTAGGCAAAACTTGGGCCATTCTAACTCACAAAAGGCTCTAAGTTTTGGGGTTTCATCTTAATACCATAATTTCCAGTAAAACCTTTCTTAAAATTCTTAAGCATGCATTCCAAAACAGTAGGACGAGACCAGAGTGTTGATGTGTGTATGGGTACCCTTGTATGGAGACTCAAGACAAACAAAAGTGGGGGATCACTCGCTCTTGCCCACCTGGCTGCAGGCTTCTCCGCCATTGTAAGGTTCCTTCAGGCTAAGGTGGGCTGTCGCCTAAGCTCACCACTGTGCCTTTGTTAAATGCGACCACACACATTCTACAACTGGGGAGGGGTCTTCAAGCACAAGCACTTCCTCCCTCTGTCTTGCTCTACAGCTCATTTCACATACTCCTATCCAGAACTCTTTCACTCACACGTTTATTCAGAAGTTATCACATTCCCTCCCGGTGACCCCCTAACCATGACCAAAACAAATGAAAGAAGCTACCTCCCCCAATGGCAAAGCACAAGGGGTGATCAGGCCCCTGTGCTGTATTTGCCCAAAGTTACAGAATACAAATTTATAAGGCAAAACCGAAAGTTAACGACTAGGGGGGTTCCCGGGGTTTCTCACCCAGCAAAGGAAAGAGACAGACAAGACACCAAGAGCACCAGTCCTCCTTCTGTAGTCTCTTCAGGCTTGGGCAAACCTCTGCCGGTGAGCAGATCTCTGTGTCCTGTTGGGGAGCCTAGGAAATTAGTCCCAGGAGTGCGCCTTTCCTCTTGAGGAGACGGAGAGCCGCTCCCTCTGGTGGGGTTCGAGCTGATGCCCAAAAGGGCTATTTCATTCCCGATTCCCGGCCAACGCACCAAATGTTACAGAAATCTCGGAAAGAAATACACAGAGACACAGAATTTGGATAAAATAATAAAATTTCTTCTCGCGAGTGGGCGGGAACGCCAGAAACTGGTCTGGTCAGTATCCACCCCCCTTTGTTCAGCATTTCCTTTTTTATATCCTTTTTAGCCATTATCTCATCCCTAGTGGGCTTTGATATGTAAATACAATTCCAGTTCCTATTTACAAGTCACAGACACAAGATAGGCCATATACATTGTAAATTCACCCTGGCATGGTAACTTTGTTAGGTTAATGAAGTTACCAGTTAGAGTCAGATGATCCTCACCTTAAGGAGTTATGGGAAAGCAAATCTTAAAAGAACACATTACTTATTTTGCTTCTAGAACTACCTTAATATTCAGTCTATTAAGTTATCTAAAACTTTTCCGCATCAGTGGGACTTCTGGGCTCCATGGCTGTGAGGTAACAAGCCACTGAGAGTCATACACCACTGAATTTGTGGTACTTTTTATAGCAGCAGCAGGATACAAATGTACATCAACTGCACATTTATTTAAGAATTCCTGATCTGTGAATGTGTCTTTTTAGGATCCTCCTTTCAGCTGGTTCTTATACCTCAGAAGGGACCAACCCTGTTAACACCTTGGATTTAGCCAAGGAATACTGATTTTGGACTTCTGATCCCCAGCACTGGAAGGTAATATATTTGGATTGCTTCGTGCCACTACATTTGTGGTAATTTGTTACAACAGCCAGGGGAAACTAATGTCCCTTCATGTGCTTGGGGACACAAAAGAAATTTTAGTACCAAGACTTGAGATGAAAATATTGGTGTGGAGGACCGCTTGAATAACTCACTAATTTAAATAACACAGAGTGCAGCTCCTGACCTGCATTAAAGTAAGCTTTTATTGTACCAGGATCACTTAAGTGATTTTTGAAATGTATTCAAGTCCCCAAACTCCTATTAATGTAACAGAAATTCCACTAAATGTGTAAGAAATAAAGAATCCGTTGGGTCAGCATTTCTATCTTACCGTAAGTCACTAAAGGTTGTCCAGATCCTCTGCAGTCACAGAGGACAGTATTGGTGTTAATGAGGCCCTGTCCAGCAGGTGTCAGAGGTAGAAAACAGTCATGCAGCGACAATCACTAACTGTAGTGTCTTTTCCCATGTTGCCAAGATGACTTCCTGGTTGAAACATCACAGCTGACGCCCTTGATTTTTACCAGAGAGTTTTCTATTCACTTCATTTTTTTGTTGGCATCTATGTGACTTTATCACCCTCCCTCCAAAAATCTTGTTCAGCACTTCCTGATGTTATTATTCTTTGGTCTTCTGTCCTAGCATATTTAGGGTTAAGTTAGAAAAAAGAGGATAAATTTAGTGTATGGGGTTAGAGGACCAGGCCTGGAGCACAAAGGAAAAAGGAAACAGAATTGACCAATAGAAGAACTCAATTGGGTCCCATGATAGCTCATTGCTGGTTTAAGTTCTGTATATTTATTCCTTATGTTTTCTTCATGCTCTTACTCAGAAAATGTCTAAGTAGACACTCAACTAATATAGTTTAGAGTACAGCTTTTCTTGTGGGGTGACCTGGAGCCTTCAAGAAGGTATGGTCAATTTCCAACTTTCTGTAGCTGTGACTGTGACCCTGTTTGGAAACTGGAACTTTCCACATGTAAATGAGATGTAATTAATTAAGGTAAGGACAAGTTAGTCTTGAGGCATAGAAAGCCCTTTTTCTGATTTCTCATTTGATGGAGAAAGAGACCACCTTTCTGTGTCTCTTCTTACAAGGACACTAATGCCTTTCATAAGGGCCCCAACTTCATGATCTAACTACCTCTCAAAGACCGCATCACCAAATACCATCACCCTGGGGATTTAGGCTTCAATCTGGGTAGGCAGAGGGACACATCCAGCCCATCACCCTGTCTAGAACTATGTCATTCAAGGTAGCAGCCACGTGTGGCCAGAAGCCCTTGAAATGTGGCAAGACCAAACTCAGACGTGGAATCATTGTGAAATATGCACCCGATTTTGAAGATATAGTAACCCACAAAAAAGTGAAATAGAAATTTTAAATACGGATTACATGTTGAAATGATAATATTTGGATTATAATGGATTAAATAAAATGTACAATCAAAATTATTTCACTTTTTGGCCTTTTTAAAAAATGCAGTTACTAGGAAATTGTAGATGGCTTGGGAAGGTGGCATTATGTATTTACTGACTGCTTTGTGCTTTCCTTGTACCCGTTAATCATAGCTGAAGGCTGTGGTGAGCTGGGGAATCTCCATTCCCCAGCAAGCCTGGCTTCACCAGCTAGAGGTGGGGCAGGAGTCTGAGGCTATGGGAATAGGAATGTTCAGGGAATCTGTGTGGAGAAAGACGGAAAAGTCATGCCATGGGGTATGATGGTCTAATGACATTGTGTATCATTTGTGCAATCCTTATGTCAGGAGTCGCTACAGTTTTATTTATATGAACTTCTTTTAAAATGAAAGCTCACCATGAACAATACTGGTGGCATCTTAAGCTTGATATGCTAGGTCCATTTATTTCTAAGGTACATTAAAGTAAACATATAACTATTAAATAAGAGTTATATGTATCTCCTGTGCCAACAATAGTGCACATTTTGGAATATTCTGGAAAAAAGCCAGTGTTCGCGAATCTTCAGTGGAGGAATTCTGTTAAAAGAATAGTCAATCATTCTCTGATATGTGTAATTAGGATTCTCCTTCTCTTCGATTTTATGAAGCCACTTGAATTCCTCCAACGTGTTACTTTGACACTTAACGCAATGTTTATGCAACAATCATAAAAATTAATTGTGTTCCTTTTTGAAATTCTTTAAAAAATTTCCATCATTGGCCCGCCTTATTGACATGTGCACATTAAAGTATGACTATGTGACAATAATAATTTTATAACAATGAATATGTGTCAAATTAATTATGTCAAAATAGCAATTTGCCTGCTTCTTTTCTAATATGTATAATTATTAATTTTGGGGAAGTGTGCAGGAAATACTAAGCATATTGTTAGAGCTGAGGCTTAACCTCTGCAGTGAAGTTTCTTTTTCTTTCTTTTTTTTTTTTTCCCCATTAACTTTATTGGTACATTTTAGGTATACAATACAGTTACATTCATCATTGGGATCTTGTACCATTACGTGAGTCTCTTGGTTCTTATTTTTTTTTCCCCTTCCCTTGCCCTCCCTTCGCCCCCTCCACCCTTCCCTATTTGCAAAGACCTTGTTTCCATTTTTTTCCTCTTCTCATATTTTTTCCTTTCCCTTTTTCCCTTCCCCTACCCCTCCCAATTCCCCTGCTCTTTTAGACCTTTTCTTCCTGTTACACAATATCAGTTATACATTTTTAAAATTATAATATTAAGATCTAGGAGACATTACCACAGATTTTACAGAATTTAAAAGGATATAGAAAGCATATTACAAAAATCTTTTTTGAAATAAATTTGACAACTTCTAAGAAGTAACTTGGAAGACAAATTAATGAAACTAACTCTGGAGGAAATATAAAATTTGAATAGCACCTATTAAAGAAAGTATATTCCTAGCTTGAAAACCTACCTATATGACAACAGCAGGCTCATAAACATTTTAACTGATAAATTATATCAAACAATTAAAGCAGAAAAAAGAAGGAACACTTCTCCCCTCATTTTCAGAAATCAACATTGTGCTAATCCTAAAACTGGATAAAGATAATAGAAGAAAAAAGTATGAACACAGATAGAAATTTGTTTAAGAAAACAAACTCTTAGAAGTCAGATCTGGCAGTATGTAGAAAGTGGTTTTGTTATAGGGATGGCAGTGTTGGTTCAGCATTGGAAGATCCACCCCCAAAAGTAATCATTTTAACAGAGGAAAGGAGAAAGCCATATGATCCTGTCACTAGTTGTAGAAAGAGTATTGGACTAAATTCTACAGCTGTTCATGGTAAAAGCTATCAGGAGACTAGAAGTAGAACAGAACCTTCTCAACAGATCAAAGACATGTACTCCATACTTCCAACAAAAACTCCTTCTATGAATGGAGACGATACAATGCTTTCTCCCTAAAGCGGGGAACAAGGGCAGATATGCCTATTCTTCATCTGTCCATTAGACTTTGAAACATAGGTCTAAACCAAAATAGTCTGGCAATAAAATGACACAACTAGGATAGGATTGGCATGGCAGAAGCAAAATCTTTATATGTAGATGAAATGATCATCTACAGAGAAAATACTAAGAAATCTCTAGGAGCCCCTAGAACTTGTACTTGAATTTAGCAGGATTAGAAAACACAAGGTATATATAAAAATTCAGGTCTGTGTATACTTGCTGTAAATGAAGAACTGGATATTGAAATTTTAAAGTTATGTAGGAGTACAAAGGACCCAGAAAAGCCAAAAACAAAAACAAAAACAGTGTTGGAAGGCGTTTAGCACCCAATTTTAAGACTTCTTCTAAAGCTATAGTAATCAAGGCAGTGTTGGTGTAAGGAAAGACAAATAGATCATTAGAATAAAACAGAGAATCTAGGAATAGAACCACACATATATGGTACACTGAGTTTTGAAAGATTATTTAACGTTAGCATTTTATAGAATATAAACTTGATTCAAGAACCGAGGAAGAGATAGTGTCTTCAGCAAATGGCACTAGAAAACCTGGTATCCATATATAAAAAATTAACCACAACCCTTTTTTTCAGTTCATGAAAATAACTTGAAGGGATCTATGAACCTGAGTAAGAAAGCCTAAAAGTATAAAACTTTAAGAAGAAATTATAAGGGAAAATACTTATGAATTCAGGGTAGGCAAGAACTACCTAGGATACAAAAACCATGATGTATAAAAGAAAAAAAAATTGATGAGATTCCATCAAAATTTAGAACTTTAAATGACATTATTAAAATGAAAAGCAGTCCTTAAACAGACCATATTTACAATGCATATAACCTATCACCAGAATATATAAAGAATTCTTAGAGCTCATTAATAGACAACCCAATTAAAATGTAGACATAAGAAGATGATAAATAGCCAGTATAGCACAAGGAATGGTGTGCAACTCTAGAATCAGAAAAATACTAATCAGTACAATAATAAGATTGAATTATACACTCATTAGGGAGATGAAGTCAAAAGTTTTAAAAGGCTTGTCATGACTTTTTCTTTTTGTTGGCTTCTCCCCCTTTGCATTTAATTTGTCATGACCAATGGATTAATTCTGCTGGGTTTCCCGGGGTTGTGATCCTCATTGTCTTTTCCTAGGGTATTGTCTAAAATTTTTTGGAGTGTTGGTTTGGTATTCATGAAGTTCCTGAGGTGCTCTTTATCATGAAAGCATCTTATTTCTCTATCCATTTTGAAAGATAGTTTTGCAGGGTACATCAATCTGGGTTGGAGGCTGTTTTCCTTTAGGGCTTGAAATACATCACTCCAAGCTTTTCTTGCCTTGAGGGTTTGCATTGAGAAGTCTGCTGTGATTCTGATGGGCTTTCCTTTGTATGTGATTTGTTTCTTTTCTCTCACTGCTCATAGAATTTCATTCTTCTGTTGGATTTCTGGAATCCTAACTATTATATGCCTATGTGTAGATTTTTTTGATCAAGGCTAGCTGGAATCCTATATGCCTCACTTATCTGTATGTCAAGTTCTTTCCCCCTCCTTGGGAAGTTTTCTGCCATCACTTCTGTGAACAGTTTTTTTATGTCATCTGCACTCTCTCCTCTTTCTTCATTGACTCCAATCAGTCTTATGTTATTCTTCTTTGCATCGTCTGGCAGCTGCTGGATTGATTTCTCATGTTCCCTTACAATTTTGAAGCAATTTTTCTTTTCCTCCTCACTAATTGCAATCTTATCTTCTATATGTGAAATTCTATCCTCACATTGGTTCATTCTGCTGTGCAGACTTTCGATGGAGTTTTTAATCTCTTGGAAATCTGTTTGTATCTGTTTTCTGGATTCCATTTGTTTCCTCTGTTGGGATTCCATCATGTTCCTCAGACCCTCTATTTTTTTATCTGTGTCCTCTCTAGATTTATTAATCATGTCTTGCACCATGAGCAAAATCTTTGCTGTTATCTGAGTAATTATTTCTGATTTCATTTTTCCCAGATCCTCTTTTGTTGCCAGTTCAGAGAGTCCAGGTGGTTGAGTATCAGAGTGTTCCATCTCGTTTCCCTTTGGGGTTGCTGTAGGTGATCTGGAAGTCTGTTTTTGAGGCTTGTTTATGTGTCTTCTCATATCCACAGGGGCGGGGGGTGCTTCTGGTGCCCACACGGCTCACCTTCTGTGCCTTGGAACTTGGGATGGCAGCAGGGGAGCTTCCTTCTGGGTGCTAGGACCAGCTGAGCTTCACTGCCCTAGGAGCCTGGGATGGAGGTGGGGGAGCTTCCTCTGAAGTTTATTTTTCTTTTGAAATGTGTTTTTGGAGAGTTTACTTTGGGCAAGATCTGTTACTGTGCTTGGGAGCCAGTAAACCTCAGGGAAATTCCAGACTGTATCTCACGTTACAAATCAATGGCTAGGAATGGTCAATGGAAATATGGACAAAACGTTCTCCTTGTGAAAACTACGCATGCGTGCATGTGTGCATGTGTGTATGTGTGTGTGTATTTGTGTGCATGCATGAGTGTGTGTGCGTGTGTGTGTGTGTTTGGTGAAGGGAGGGTTTTTTCTACTCTAATGATTGTGCCATATTCTAATTTTGCTTGCCAGTTAATCTATCCAGCTAAAAATTAAGAGTACACCTGTTTCTTTGCTTTCTTTAAATATCATCTTCAATATGCAGCCTCAGAGAATCATTTCCAGTTTAGGCTGCTCATTTTCGATGATGTTCTTCTGCCATTGTTTCAGACGATAGAAGAGATGGACCGAACCTCTCTCCCCATGTTTTTCTTACAGCTATGCTTGGTTCGTAACTTTCGCACACACAGTTTCCTGTGTGGTACTTTCCTAGCCCTCGCGAAGGGGACTCAGGAAAGGAGCACTGTGGATAAAGCGGGTTTGGTGCCGGATCTAGCAGGCAGAGCCATAGCTGGCCCACCCTCCCTGTTGCTGTACAGTAAGAAATTCCTGGGTGCCAACTTGGGTATGGTCTTACCAAAGTTATAGGCAGCACAAGGGTATTGGAGCTGTTGCCTGGGCCTGATTGCAGAGCCCAGGTCCCGGCTTGTCCTCAGGCTTCCTCCCCAGCTCCCTGATAGCACACAGCCAGTCCACCCTCAGCAGAACCTGACTCATCTCCAACCTTCAGTAACCCTTCTGGCCAAAGCGTTCTCCCCTCTTTCAGGCCCTGCCTCTGAGGGCTGAGTTTTTGCTGCCATTTCCTTTCTCCTTCTCTTATCTGGTCCCTCTCCTTCTCCACCCACACTCCCTCTTCTAGAAGGCAGAATTTGGGACTACAGTGGGTGGTGAATCAGGCGATGAGTGAACAGAGGTGGATCCAGGTTTATTTAAATTTTGGACTCCAGCATAGTTCATCCTCAGGATAGAGCCCAGGGACCTAGCCAGCTCGTCCCTGAGGGGTGTCTGGTTGTTTTCAGTGCTTTTCTACTACAGATTGTGTAATAGTGATCAGTCTTGACTGGCTTTTTTTTTTTTTTTTTTCTTGTGCTACTGGAGATTTAACCGAGGGTTTTTACTCTGAGCTACATCTCCCACCTCCAACTCTTTTTAATTTTTTTTTTTTTTAAAATTTGAGACAGGGCCTCGTTAAGTTGACAAGCTGTGCTCAAACTTGTTATTCTCTTGCCTCAGCCTCCCAGAGTGCTGGGATTAAAGCCATGTGCCACCACACCTGGCTTTAATGTGTACATTTACACCACATGCAAGGGCAACAGTTGGATAGATTTATAGGCATGGAATTGCTAAAACAAGGAAAATGTTTTTAAAGTTATACAATACTATATGCTCATGGAAAAAATTTATCCATGTGGAAGGCCATGGTTGAATATGCATTAAGAAATTCTCCTTTGGGGTATTTCTTGGAAATGACAGTTTTCTGGTTTCAAAGACCTCAAGGACAAGCCCTGATACTGCCCCTTATCCCTCCCAGGAGTGTCTTCTGGTACTCGGACCCTGCTCTTGGGATATGCAGAGGGGTGGATCATTCTCCTTTCTTCACCATTGATTTTTTTTTTTTTTTGGTACCAGGGATCAAACTTGGGTCCTTGCGCTTCTGCAGCAGGCGACTGCTTTTTTAAAAAATATAAATTTTATGTATTTAAGATATATAGTCATGTTATGAAACACAGATAGATAGTGAAAACTTATCCATCAGCTCACATAGTTACCTAGGTTTTTGATGTGTGTGGCATGAGAAGGTAAAATCTACTCATTTACCAAAAAATTCCCAATACAGGATTACTATCTACAGTCTTTGCATTTCCATAAAACAAATCTGGTCCATACATTTTGAACAGCAGGATTATGAACAAATAATTTGCTTTTCTTTTTGTTATCTGTGTTTTTAGAATTTTTCTATTTGTCATAATTTCAAAGTATGAGATGCCCTTTGGTTTAGTTCTCCCTCTCTGTAAGACATATTGCACAGAGTGGTGTATAAGGAAGCTATCCAGGCCTGGAGGGAGCATTCTCTTGGTCCTAAGGAGACCTGGCATGGCCCAGAAAAGGACAACATAGGTAGTGGAGACTTCACTAAGACCAGGATAGCAGGGGTGAGGTGCTTAGTGACTAAGAATTTTCTGAATGCTCAAAATCCGAGCATGAAGGCATTATGGGGATATGTGAATCCATTACGGTGAAAATTGTATTCATCTACCACATTTGATGAGGGAAATGAGTCCAAGCTTTAAGTCCAATAGTAGACAAGTTGGCAATGTAGTGAGGCTCTGTCTCAAAATATTATGACTATAATGCTGGGTAGTCACTTTCCTATGTGGTAGGTTGCCATCACTTATTTATCTTGCATAACTGAGACTCTGTACCCTTTCTCCTACCCTTTGTTCGTCCCTTCAGCCTCAGGAGCTGCCATGAATTGAGCAGCTTTTGTCTGCCCTGCTCTTCCACCGTGATATTTCTGTCTTGAGACCAGCTGACCATGATCTGAAACTTCTGAAATCTTGAGTTGGGTATTTTGTTCTAGCAACAGAAAAGTGATGGATATAGAAAGATTGTGCCAATTTTTATTTCTACCATCAGCTAATTTTTTTTTTTGGTAGTAAAGATTGAACTGAGGGCCTTTTTACTAAGCTATGTCCCCAGCCCCTTTGTTTTAAAGTTTTTCATTTTACTTTGTGACAGAGCCTAAGTTGCCAGCTTGCTCAGGTTAGGCTAGAACTTGCAATCCTTTTGTCTCAGTCTCCCAGAGTGCTGGGATTACCATCACACTTAGCTAGCTGAAATGTTTAAAATATCCTTTTGCCAAATTAGATATTATTATTATTATCACTTTTAATATTTATAATTCTGTTAGTACTGTTCTCCTATACCTCATGGAAGTGTCCCCTTTTTTATTCACTGCTAAAATGCTGTGTAGAAAGAGTATTATTTAAAGTAATATAGAATCTTTAGTTTTAAAAGGATAATACAGACATGGGTAGAGAGTAACTATTTCTCTTCACCTATCGGGCTCAACACAATAGCCACTAACAGCTTGTTTGGGAGATCCTTTGAAGAATCCTTTGAAGATCCTTTGAAGAATCCTTTGAAGAATCATTGTATTTAAAAAAAATACAATGAGTAGATAAATATATTCTCACTTTAAAAATGTGGACAATGTTCAGATATCTATGAATACTTATTTATATGTGAAATCCTTCCATGCCGAGTACTGAGCGTTTCTTGCATGAGGTTTTGGATACACTTCCATCAGTATGTCCAGATCTATCAATTTTTCAGAATGGTTGTAAGACATTCGATACCCTGATAATATGACTTTAATAAAAATTATTAGTCATTCTTACCAATGTACAATCATCTCCAAATTGATAATACCATAATTTGGCACATTTGACATCTGTGCTCCTACATTTTTGCTTATTTGTAAGTGGATATATATGTCAGTGAGTAATTGTTGGAGCGATTTGTTTCAGAATACTGGTGCAAGTGGTAAACAAAGATAGACAAATTAAAGATTTGAGACAGTATAGTTGTGATCTCTTTTTCCCCTTCCCAGGAATTGACAGACGTTTTCTGGCATAAATGATATATATGCTTAATTGAAAAAGAATTAAACAAAAAGCCACCCATACCCAAATTTAAATTTTAAGTTCTTATTTGCACACATGTTTCTTGGTTTAAAATGACTTTTTTTTTTGCCTTTTGGTGTGAACTTTAATTTTTAGCTGTAACCTAAACCACCTTGAAAACCAATCATCGATTCCTTTGGTTTGCCATGTTGTAATTGCCTGGTTATTTGGATGAGGAATGTGTCATATCTGAAACAAAGTAGTTATGTTGGGAAATTTATTTCAACGTGCATTATCTCACCACCAAAGGTGAGAATACCACATGGATAAATATGATACAGAGCAAGATGGATTTAGAAGCAAGGCGCTGGAGTTCAGTATTTAGTCATTTTTATTGCATTGTTGGGTGGAAAATGTAAAAGAAGACCAGCAGAGGAACTGTTAATACTCCTTGGCGTGTTTGTTGCTTTCCTGCCCAGAGTGGAGAGCTGATTCTAGCCGAGCAGCTCTTGAGTGCTTTACAAGTAATGGAAACCACGTGGGAAAAGCATGCTCTATATTTTAATGCTGACATCCTTATAGAAAAAAAAATTAAAGATTCAGAATACTTGGCTGTGATTCAGTACCTAAACACTTGCTGGTGTTTTTCAGAATTCCCTGGAGACTCATAAATGCGCCCGTGCAGCCTGGCCCCACTGTCGCCGCACACTTAGGCCAGTTTATCAAACTAACGAGCCCGACAGGGATGCCACTTCCAGGTTCAGCCCCATGAGGGAGGAACAGAGAGAAA
Source organism: Heterocephalus glaber (assembly GCF_053883595.1). Lineage (NCBI taxonomy): Eukaryota > Metazoa > Chordata > Mammalia > Rodentia > Bathyergidae > Heterocephalus > Heterocephalus glaber. Next base: position 17,055,784 of record NW_028258410.1, on the reverse strand, counting down.
ACAAAACAAAAATTCAGACCGAAGAGTAATCCTAAAGGCTGGCCTGACAAAACGTTATTAACTCATACACACCAAATCCTACCCACAATAATACTCTTTGTGGAGATTTTGCTCTACAAATCTTATTCTAGCCCCGGTGCAAGCGTTATTGATAAGGGGCTGTGGTTTTTACACTGGGCGATGTTTATTAATCTAGACTTAAATAATAGTACTGTACATCTTGCTTTTTTTCTTTCCACCAGTACAATATTTACAAAGAACTATGGAATGCATCGAATGTATTTTTCTCTTGATGGGACGGGGCTACTGCTTCTTTTTTAAATTAACAAGAGAAGGTTGAATATTCATTTAGAGGAACTTTTTCTTTGCTTTGGAATTTGAATGTTAGATAAAATTTGGAGAAAAGAGTACATTTCTGTGTAATTGTGTCATCAAGACAACCACTGTATTAGAACATGAGACACAGTATCAGTAGATAATGAGAAAAGAAAATGGAACTCATACAAATGTGTACTTCTTAAGAGCTTTTGCTACCTATTATTTTCTAGCTGTGTAGGCGAAAATTAGACACATGCATTGGATACACTTATATTGATAGTAACATATCACAGAATTTAAAACAGTGAGTCCACTTCACAGGGTTGCCTCATGCAATGCTGAATCATTTTGAAATTCAACCAGTGTTTACACTGATTATTCAAAGATTGTCAATCAAACAGTTAAAAAAAAAAAAGCCCTCAAAGGTGACTTGCTACAGCAGTTTGATTTTTAATGTTGAAAAATAACCAAATACAAATTTTTGAGTGTGTAAAGTTGTTCTTTTAGTGTCATACATTTTTCAGTTTTCTCTTCCTCCTTCTCCCCTTTTCTCCTTTTCCTCCTGATTTTCCTTTTCATTGTCTCTTCTTCCTCCTCTTCATCCTTTTCTCTCTCCTTTTTTTCTTTCCCCCTTTTGTCAACAAATTATAGAAGAGGGAGGCCTTCTATATTAACTTTATTGTTTGTTTATTTCCAAAACTTGTTTTTTTCCAGGCATATGTCAACACAATTCAGGGGAGGCATGATGATTTTTAATTTGTCCTGTGTATGTATTTCTACTTTATGGTAGGAAAGTGAAAGCAGTAGATGTATATAAATAATCTGCTAAAATTTCCTAACCTTTAGATTTGTGCCCAAGAGGAGAATTTTTTTTCTGGAATAAAATTTTTAATAGAAAGACAAATATTATATATATCTTGCATTCTTGGTTATGTTTTTCAACTTTAAGACATTATTATTTACGTTAATATTTGAAGTATTTCCTCTTGAGGAATAACCTATTGGAGCAGAATTTAAAGAAAAACAAGTCCTTCCCTCCTGTTCCTCCACCCTAATCACCCCCTTTCCCCTGTCACTGTAACTCCTTGTTCTGGTACAGATAAAATTGACAACCATGTCCTGTAAACAAAGTTTATAACACTCTATTCTCATATGATTCATAAGGCTCTGTCTTCTTTCAAGGCAAAGTTACAAAACAGTCTGCCCTCGTCCTGCTCCTGTAAACTCACTTGCTAGTCCCTAGGAAAACCACCCTTTTCCACAAAATGTATTAAAGCTGGAAATTCTCTTTGTTCAATGCTTTTCGGTTGGACAGGGGTCGGTTGAGCTGGTGGACACCTTAAACCTGAAATAAGGTCCTCCTGTTTCTCTTCCTGGGTTTCTCCAGTTTCTTAGACTCCCACAACACTAGGATTTTTGCATAATGACCTAGGTTTCAATAACAACATTTTGTAAATGCTGTTAGTAAGAATTCATGTTATGGTTTATTCTGTTTTGAACCTAAACAAGAACATTTTCTTTCTTTCCTCAATGGCCATGCCGCATATATCCTATCTCCATGATCTGCTATTTTTGCCTTAAAAAAGGTTTAGTAGTTTGTTTTGAAGTCATCAGCAAATATTCTATTTTGTTTTTTTGCTATAAGTGGTTGACACTCTACCTAGTAAACAAAATAAACCCCCAAATCCTGAAAGTTGGTGGAAGTTGAACTTTGAAGCCTAACTTTCAATTAAGTATATTTTTCTGCTATATCTCTGGAAACCAAGAGTGTGAAAAAGCCCATGGAGAAGCAGTTATTTTTTCTCCACAGAGTGTGTCTAGCCAGAGCTGCCCTACTTCAGTTGGCTACCTATTTGGATAATTTAGGGAGACCTCTTCTCAAACTAAAAAATAAAAAGGCCTAGGGATGTAGCTCAGCACGCTTTGAGTTTAATCCCAAGTAGCACAAGAAAAAACCTCCCACCAAAACAACATAAAAAAACATTAAAACAAAAAAACATGAATTCAAGGAAAAACCTCCTAGAGAATGGGGTGCAGCAGGTTTGCCGTAGAGACTTATAAACTTCACCCACCCCAAGCAAACCCATCCCTAAATACTCTCCCAATACATGTAGGAATCAGCAATATTTGGGAATTACCGCTGTTTAGTAAGGCATGTGGAAGAAGGGAAAAATTATAAATCAAGAAAATGGAGATGGTGCCAAAGTTACAATGGCAAAAAATATTTTGCAGTTTTTGTAATTTGTCAAGTTGACAAATAAAAATTGTATATATTTATAGTGTATCACATGTTATTTTGAAATATGTATACATTGTGGAATGTCTCAATTGAGCTAATTAACATACGCATTACCTCCCATACTTTCTGTTATTTTTGTGGTGAGAATAGTTCAAATCTACTCTCAGTAATTTTCAAGAATATAATACATTGCATTGAACTATAGTCACTGTGTTGAACAATATATTTCTTGAACTTATTTCTCCTCTCTGAATGTTTTATCTTTTGATCAACATGTTCCTCTGTTCTCCCTTCCAAAACCAAACCAAACCAAACCAAACCAAACCAAACCAAACCAAACCAAAAGTACTCAGCCCTCTGGTAACCACTACCCTCCTCTTTACTTCTTAATTCAATTTTTAAAGATTCCACTTGTAGGTAACATCATGTGGTATTTTTCTTTCTGTGCCTGGCTAATTTCACTTAGTATATTGTTTATCTGTGTTGTTACAAGTGGCAGGATTTTGTTCTTTTCAAATGCTGCAAAATATTCCAGGCTGTGTGTATACATGAGGTATTTCACAATATGGTGAAAGATTACTTTGAAATATTTATTACAGTAAAAGACACAATGCCATTTAGTTCCTCTCAGAATATGCCTTGTTGTTTCAAACACACATTCCATTGTTCTTGCCCCTTTCTGAAGCAGTTCTGGAAGTCCTCTTTCATGAGTGTCTTTTTGGGGTGTGAAAAAAATATGGTGGATGCTGTTGCTGAGTGCCAGGAACATGAGGTTCCTAAAACATTACAATGTGTCCTCATCTGTCTTATTTGGTGGGTCTGGCCCTGTGGGACTTCTGGCTCTTCCTCGAAGTCAAAATGACCATGAAAGGTAAACATTTGAATCAATTCAGGACGTCAAGGTGGTCACAACAGTGCAACTAAAAGACACGAAAGATTTCCAGAACTGCTTCAGAAAGTGGCAGGAATGATGGGCTGAATGTATTCAAACTGAGTGGGAATGTCTTGAGGGTGATCAATGACAATGTGTCTTTTGTTGTAGTAATTAAAAAAAATTTAAACATTTACTGTATTTTTCAATCGCACTCCATATATGTATATATCACATTTTCTTTATCCATTTATCTGTTGTTGGACACTGTTGTTGATCCCATATCTTACTTCCTGTGGATAATATTCCAATATTTCATTGGTGTGCACATATCTCCTTGACATATGTCGAAGACAACTTTGAGTATAAATCCAGTAGTGGGATTGCTGGATCACATGCTAATTTTAGTATCATTAAATCAGGATCCTTTCAAATGCATTTTCCTGATATTCAATCTCTTGAGAAATTTTGTGATGTTCATCAGAGCATTCCTAGAATTTGTGGGGTCCCAGGCAAAGATTTCTTTTGCAGTGCTCTTGCCTATATAAACAATTTAATTAAGAATATATGTTACAACACCCATGGGCCCCTGAGCCATGGCCCTATATGAGGCATGGTGAGTCAGTGAAGAAGAGGAGGTATTTGGGAATTTGTTTATTATTCAATAGGGCATGTGAAGACTCTGCATAGTGTTCAGGCACCTCCAGGGCTGATCTGAACTCATTCCACCCCTCACAGCAGGACAGCAGGGAGCAGCTCTGTCGTTCCTCACGGTGCCAAGCCCTCTGGAACCTGTTTGTGCTGAGTGGATAGAGCTTTTCTTGCCTCTACTAGTGTCAATCCCACGTACACCTTCAGTCCTGACACTGCCTCATCCATTCGACCAACAGGAAGCCGAGCTGTGTATGCTTCTCGCAGTCTGGGACAGTGCTTCTCATTGCTGACCACAGATGAGTTTTACTCAGTGTGTGCTGGAAGATGTGAGCAGTTATTTGTTCTCCGATCTTGTTCTACCTACCATTTGGAACTTGAGAGCACTGAGTAGAGCATCCTAGCTCCTAGCTCTGTTTTCTCTTGGATTTTTAAGGTGGTAATTGCAGCATTCCTAGCATATTGACTCACCTCTGCCCTGCACATACCACACAGATAGGGGAACAGGCTGGTGAGAACAGTGGTTTCATTCAGGCACGGTTTAAGGCCCAATGGGGAAAGCTTGCCGATGCCACTGTTGCGAACAGATAAATGAGGACATCAGGTGGAGAAGCTTGTTGGCGTGGGGAGCAGCACTGTCAATGTCATTCCTGGATCTAAGTGTTGGTGCCTCAGGGGACATATGGAGCCTATAGAGAGAGGGGGAACCATAGTAAGGACACCCAGCTGCCACCTTTACTGTGAGGCTTACTGAACCAGAGGCAGCCACGCGGTAGGCACACAGGTGGGTAAGAGAGACCTGGCCTGGGCCCCCAGCTTAGGGGTCAGTTATAGCCCAAAAGTCTGATGTTCCCTGTGTCCAGCATGAGTGAGACTCAGCGAAATCTGCACACTCACTCCATTCTGCCTCTCAGTCTTGTGCAGTTGCCTGTGCTGGCCAGTGAGGAGCCATCTGCCTGCAGGTGAACCTTCTGGAACTAGGACCTCCAGGGCAACTCCATGCAGAAGACAGGGCTGCTCAGCACATCTAGCGGACACCACGTGTGGGATAGAGGGTGGGGAGCACCCTGAAGGGAATAACTCAAGAGCAGGGGTCCATGAGATGCTGAGTGGCTTTGGACATTCTTCCCAGCCACTTCTGCAGGTCCTCGCCTCCCAGGAGGGGACCTAGAACATCCCAGGAGGGGACTAAGAACACAAGACCTAGTGGGGGACTCTCACTCCCCCACCTAAGCTGGCCTTAGTCCTTCCTAGGTGCCTTACTAGGTTCCATGCTTCTCATATGTTAACTCTAATCCTCATGGTGCCCCTGAGAGGTGTGAACCGCTCTTACATGACTGTGGACACCGAGGCACAGAGAGGTGACATAGGTGTCCCAGTAACCAAGCTACTAAGTGGCCCATTGGTAGTTCAGCCCAGGCAGTTAATACCAGGTTGCTGTCTTAATCGTCTGCTATGCTATTTCTTACTATTTGACCCCTGCTAAGGATAAGAAGAGATGCATGGCGTGAAGTTGCTTTTCACGAACGTGTTACCATGGTTTTATGTTCCTATGGCATTTCATGGTGGAGCCAACATCTGCCTCCCCACTCCTGTCCCTGAGCATTTCTCCTTCATCTTCTAACAATATCTTTTTCTGAAATCATTTTTCCTTCATTTGACCTTCAATAGTGTTCTGTTTTCTGCTAATAGAATGTGGCCTTTCCAGAAACTTCTTATTCTAATATAGCCAAGTTGGCAGGGGACCTAAGCTTAGCCAATCAGACTCTCGCACTCAGGACTTTGAATCATGGATAGAACCTCCACAGTCGGCCCTCCTTGGTCTTTGTGCTGTTTTTATAGCATGCTGATGGTCCTCAGTATCCTCCTAGTAATTCCTTTTTTGCTCTTGCTGGCCACCGAAAGCAGTTTCTCCTGCTTGCCACCAAAGAACTCTAATTGATACAATATATGGTCCCTTTTGTGATTCTCATGAATGAAACTGCAGTGGACAGAACTTATTACCATTTCACAGGTAGAAAATTGTGGTTCCTAGCGGCTAAACGACTTGCCCAACACTTCACAGTGAGTTAGCGACAGAGCCAGGATCTATTCCCACAGTTTTGACCTCTGCTTAAGAAATACATCTTCAAAGGTAATTGTGATTTCCTTTCATTTACATTGATGGCAGAGCATGTCTTACATACGAAACGGATTTGTGTCTGCATCTTACCCATGAGGCTGAAGCTCTTTGAGCATCATTCTCCATCTACAAATGGAGCTAATGATAGTGTTTACCTTATAGGATGAACATGTGAGAAAATGGTCTCAGAAAGTACTCTGCACAGTGGAAAGTGCTCAGCACCCATGGAATTCTGGTGTGAGGAGTTACAAGGTAAAATTCAGGAACTCCGGATATTGTACAGGCAAGTACAATTAAAGTTCCTTACGGTAGGACAGTTGGTGAGAGGGAAAAACCCCCTCAAAAACAAAGCTTCAGTTGGGTTTAGCTAGGATTCTGGGCATATTCCCTCAGCCTGCTCACGGTTAGCCCATTATTGTCACTCTACCTCTCAGAGGCTGCATGCCCTGTATTACTGTGAGGACCAAGGTAAATAGACACAGATGCTTCTCCAAGAGGATCTGCAGTGGCCAATTCAATCTCTGTTGGCTTCTTGACCGTAAGCTCCAGGAGGGCAGGGGTTGTGCTTGCTTTTCTTACTTGCAAAATAATCCTGGTGTGGTCCATGGTGCAGGGAGCGTGCGGTCAGTGCTTATTTTCTGAATGAGCAGGCCTGGTCCAGAATGGGCAGCTGGCAGCTACCCAGGAATTTAATCTTTTGGCTGTCATGTGAAAAAGCTCCAACATCGGGTAGTTGAAATGTGTTTTTTGTTATATGCCACATGACAGAAATCACTGGATTCATTTCTCTGATCCTGACAAATGGTAATTTTTATCTTTTATAGGTTAAGAGAAATAGTTATTTAAGGATAGAAGTAAGGATAGATTGCTTAGCAGACTAAATGATCAAAATTAATTTCCCTAAAAAGTTATGATTTTATTATTATCTGTACAGTCCAGTTTTTGCAAACTTTAAAATTTTTTGCTATAGATATATAAATCATGCCTTTTTCTTTATTTTTCATTAGGTTAACTCATTTAAAAATCAAGCTTGGGCCGGGGATTTAGCTCAGTGGTTCTGCTGCTTACCTCACAAGTGAAGGTCCCTAGTTTGATCCCTGGTACAAAAAAAGCGCCCCCAAAATACACACACACACACACACACACACACAAAATCAAGCTTGATGCCTATTTTAGCATCTTCTTTAAGAAGAATATCTACAGAATAAAAAATTTGCTAGGTTCACTTTTTCCTAATGCACAGTGCAACAAATATATAATTAGCAGATATCGAGTTATGCCATATGTCACCTGGGCACTGAATACCACACTTTGGAGGGATTGTAAATCCTTAACTATTGAAGTGATGTCTTAAGGATTGTGCCTATCTATGGAATATGAGAGAACAGGACCTCTGAACTGGACTGGTGTGGCTCTCTCCGAAGCAGGAGAGCATGTGGCTGGCTACGGTGACCAGTTCACTCTGTTTATCCAAGGTTTTCCTGGCTTCTACTGAAAGACTCAGCTCTTGTGAGCCTCTTTGGTCCTGGATGCAAACCAGGGTGGTTGGTTACCCCACAGCTGTCACCATCATGACTTGGTTAGTCCAAAGACCTCGGGACAAGGTGGTGATGAGAGGAGGGGAAAAATATACTCCTGGACTTGAAAGTAGAAACTGGGTTTGGGAATGGATTCTACTGCTAATTTGCTACATAATCATCTTAATTTGGGATTCCTTGGTAGTGGACCCTGAGATCCTTTGAATGCAAGTAGTTTATTTGGGAAGTGATCCTGGGAAACACTCTTGAAAGAAAGAGGAAGCCAGGCTAGGAGCAAATAAGTCAAGGGTGTAGTATCAAGCTTGATACCAGTATGGACAGCAGGAGCTGTGTCCCATGGGGCACTCTGGGGAGCCAGTGTGTCACTCAAGAGCAGGGGACCTGGGGTATTTGTATACTGATCCTGCTGGCCATTGAGTGACAACTCCTGGGGATGTTAATTCTCCAATGCTTCCATCCTGCTCTACATGCATGAGCAGAGTTGGTGCCTTTTGCCAGAAAAAGCCTCAGGCAAAGAGTGGGCACCAGTGGTAGGAAGCTGCTTTGGAGAGCCCTGTGGCTGGGCACCAGCACATTTGCTGCAGTCACCTCGGGCAAGCACTTCGCCATCTGGAGTTGAATTGTCTGCACCAGTAATGAGTAACTGGGGTTGCATTAATGCTTCCAGAAGTGTGAGATTTGGACCTGCAAGCATGGGATGACATCTTGGTGCTACATGGACACTAGCTTTAAAAGTTACAATTTTTTACTTTTTATTTGAGTTTACTTTTCAACAGATAATGTAAAAATATAAAATTATTCATATTCATGTGGGTACCATGTGATGTTTCAATACATGCGAACACTGTGTAATTAAATCAGGGTAAATGTCTCCATCTCCTCAAATATTTATCCTTTCTTGATTGTGAAAGCATTCAGAATCCCTTTTTTTTTTCCAGTACCAGGGATCGAACTCAGGACCTTGTGCTTGTGAGGCAGGTGGTGGCACCACCGAGCTAAATCCCCAGCCCTCTAGTTTTTGAAGTATACGGTACATTACTGTTAGCTACGGCTGTCCTACTGTGCAATAGCACGGCAGAGCTTCAGAGTCCTGTCTGATCGTCACTTGGTACCATTGGCCAAGCTCTCCCTGGCTCCCTCTTTCTACTCTTTGCAGTCTTTGGTGATCACCATTCTACCCTCAACTTCTACGAGATCAACTTTTTAATATCCCACGAGCTTTAAACAACACAGCCAGACAGTGGTTCATGCTTCTTGCCCAGTCCTTCCAGAAATATCGAGAGAGAGCTCCGTTGGATGCTACTCTGACCCAAACCCCTCTTGCTCTTTCAATTATCCCTTTTGGACAAAAGAGAGCAGGCCTCAAGGCAAACCACAGTATCTGAAGTATAACAATATGATCTTTTCATTTCATTTATTTATATGGTCAGTTTGTTTGTGGTGTTGGATTTTGGTCTTCCTTTATTTAAATAAAAGTCAAGCTGGATTAAAAGCAAGTATTAAATAGCCCAACAGATGGGAAATTACATGAGCGAGAGGCGCTGGGTAAAGTGAATTCTAAACGCTCTAATAATTAAAAAGTTTAATATTTCTGTTTCTTTGAGAACCTTGTTTTTCTTTTTAAATAGCTTTATTATCCAACACACACACATACAAAAAATTAAAACCATTCAAAGAAGAACAATGCAAGGGGAAAAAAACTACAATAATATGCAAATACAGTAGAACTCAACCAAAACAAAACTGAAAAGCACCTAAGCATTTTTCCATATAATTTACAAAATCATCTCAAGCACCAACAAGACACCAGAGGATGTGATTTGTTTCAGAAAGATCCCCAAAACCAACACTGAACATATAATGATCTGGAAAAAAAACTCCAGTTAGCTAGCAGACTTCACATAAGCCAAACTTCTTCCTCATTTAAATTTTGATACAGTCATATGACACACGATGGAAACACAATCCAAGAAATATGTTATTAGGCCATTTTATCCATGTGTAATCTTAATTACACTTTCAGCTTCTCACGTTAGAGAAACTATTTGGTATTTACACATATGTGTCCTATTTATTTCACTTAAGAGGATGGCCTACCTTGTTGTTTGGATGAAAAGATTTTATGATCAAATGTCAAATCTTTTTGATATGCTGGGTTTTAAAATCCTTTCCCTTCACTTATGTGTTATTTGGTGTTCCAGCCAAAGACAAATTGTTATTATTATTATTATTATAATTATTAATTATTTTTGGTACCGGGGATCGAACTTGGGTCCTTGCATTTGCAGGGCTGGTGACGGAACCACTGAGCTACATCCCCGGCCCTCAAAGACAAATTATGATTGAAGGTTGTACAAAGATGGCCAGTCCTGGGGACTTCTCTGAAATAAGCTCCAGCAGGCTCCTCCACCTTGTCTGCTGAAGAGGGATTTTAATTTGGTGGATAACCTCGTCTGCATCAAGCCACAGGCAACATCAGCAGAATTGCTCTGTAGCCCGAAGAAAAGTACTTAAGAGGGAGTGAATGTGTCGCTGTCTTATATTCACTTGGGGTCACACTTGCATTCAAGGATTTCTAAACAAAGGAGTGTATTTGAATGAGAAAAGTGATTGTAATTTGCAGCCTTGCTGTGCTTTGAGAAGAGCAAGATGTTTTAGAGACTAACCCACTGCATTTAATAGTTGAAAATGCAGTTGAAAAGAAGAAATGTTAAAAAAAACTGTAATGGATTAAACAAAGAATTCTATGATTTAAAGCAATATAGTCAAAGCATGGCCTGTTTTTCCTGTAGCAAATTTGAGATGTAACATTTTCTGGAAATAGGTCAAATCCTGAGTATTTTGCATAAATACTATGTCTCACTAGAGGGCGCTATTTAGTTATGTATTCTTTTCCTTTTTATAAAAATAATAATAATAAAAAAGACTACAGGGCTATGAATACTGATACAATTCTTGTTGATCATGTTATGAAATTTCCTCCCAGACATTGTTTTATTTTCAGCTTATATGTGTGAAATTCCACTTTAAGAAGTACAACATGACCCTGAATCTTTCAATATGTATGAGGTCCCAATGGTATTATGGTGAACAGAAACAAAAGACATAAGTTTAAATTATTGTAACCTCATAGGTCTTTTGACTATTGTTTCTCTATATATGTTACTTCTCAAAGAAAACATGTTGTAAATATTAATACCGTCTTCTCAGATCTTTTGGAAAAGACAGAGAGGCAGTGTGGTCTAGGTATGTGATTTTGTCAGGCTTTCTGGAAAGTCTTTTGCGATCTCATATAATTTCCAGGATGATATTTCAGTTTGTTATTCAAGATTTCAGTCTCTTAAGCTCATCTTGTCAGCATGATAACCACAGCTTCCCTTTCTTGTCTTTTGATTCTAATTCCAGATTCTTTACCTCCTCCCTCTAGGCTTCATTCAAACTGTTATATGAGATGCTGGCATTCTTAGAGCCACAAGGAGCTACTGCACTACCTCAAAAACCGAATTGTGATGTCTCCCAACTGTCAGAAAAGAAAAATACATTAGGCAATGGATTTTTTTCAAGTGAGATCACTGCCTTACATTTTTCTTAAACAGTTGCAAAGTTTAGTATGATATTGATATTACATAGATATGTAAAACTTAATTACTTAAACTTTAGTACATTTGACTTCTATATTACTGTACAAAAGGCCTCAGCTCAGCATGTCGGGGAATTGTAAGTTTGTCCTGAAATTATCATTCTTTTTAATTTTTGTAATTATGTGAACACATTCATTCATGAAAATTCAAACAATAAATATTTCAATATATGATTTTTTGGGGCAGCACTGGGGATTAACCTCAGAGCATTTAAACTGAACTACATCCTCAGCCCTTTTAAAAAAAAAATAATTTTGAGACAGGGTTTTGTTAAGTGACTGAGCTGCCCAGGGTGGGCTCAAACTTTAAATCCTCCTGCTTCAGCCTTCAAGAGTTCTGGGATTACAGATGTGCAGGACTATGCCTGGCTTCATAATGTGATTTTTAACCTAGAAGTAAAAGTGATAGTGCGGCTTTATTCTTCTTCCCCAGAAGCGGTCACTGTTTATGTTTAAATGTGCACATTCCAGGCATTTCCTATATGTACGTGCAGTTCAAAAAGGGTCCTTGAGTTTTTATGGATTAACCTAATGTAATCGTAGTACATGTATTGATGTATTATGTTGCTTTTCTTAGGAAATAATGTGTCCTGGTAATCTCTCCATTTTATTATATGTAGGGCTATCTTACTCATTTTAACTTTTGGAGACTATTCCACAGTCCATGTGGGTACACTTTCATTTATTTAATCAGAGATTGAGTTTGGATCCATCTTCTAAGTATTTCCAACAGTGTAGAGGAGACACATTTTGTATATCTGTGATGTCTCCACAGGGCAAATCTGCATGTTTTGTCCACAATGTTACCCTAAATCATATTCTTTCACTCAATACTGGGAACCAGCTGACAAAACTCTCACCTGGGAGATGGTCCCAGAAGTTTCCATGAGCATCCACCCATCTGAAGCTCATGGGAAGACAGGAATCTTCTGTGTACCCGTAGGCAGATTTTATGGAAAACCTTGACATCCGGCCCTTCAAGGACATGGCTAGGTCTAAGCATAATCAAGTCCCTAGAGAGTAGTGGCACGGGACACCACTTTTTCTGGTAAGGTCAACTTTCTTTGGTTAAAGAAAAGAACCGGAAGTCAGTCAGTCCTGTGGACATTTGCTGAGTATCTAACTTGTGTAAGCTACTGTGTCGGTCACAGCTTAGGGGAAAGAAATGTTAAATAGAGTCGGTGCACAGGAAAAGGGTTTTTGTGTGGGGAGGTGGGGACACAGCTCAATTTGATCCCAGGCCAGAGGAGGAAGGGAAGGTGGAATGAGCCACGGGTCTGCTGTTCAATCAGGGGTAGGGGCAGGGGAGAGAATAAGAGCCAGTGGGAAGGGTGGGGGAGAGAGGGAGAGGTCAGGGGTCTTGGGAGACGGGTGACCCTTCCACCAGTGATGGTGAAGTGGGAGAGGGGAGCTGTACAGAAGCAGAAGCAGCATAAGCTATTATTTAAAAACACGGAAATGCATGCATATAGTAGAAAAATAAAAACGAAAAACGCCGAAAAAATATTCAACCTCCCAAGGAAGGGGAACCACTGCTATAATTCTGCTGTATTTTGGGGTGATACCTTTTCCAATGCGTATTTTGTAACAGTGGGGTTCACACATCCCAACTGTGGGGGTTGCCAGTGTGACCGATTCTCCTGATGAGGGTGAGTGGGTGCAGAAATTCCTTCCCACTGCCCTGCTTGAGGAGGGCTCGACTGCCTGTTGTAGAGGAGCCCATTACTAACACTAACATCCCAAGTCACCCTACCTCAGGGTAGGGACAGCTCAGACTCTGAGACGCACAGCTGTGTAAGCGCCATGTCTGAAGGAGCCATCCCATGTGGCAAAGAGGCAGTCAGGCAACTTGATGCACATATCAAAACACACTCACACCTGTCTACACTTGTCAAGATGTCAGTCAGCACCATGAGGGGATTTTTCTCCAGAGGCTCTGTTGTTCCAGTGCAGGAAGAGCGGAAAGGGATAGTTGGAAAAATTCTGAACTAAGGAAGAAGTTTCTACTTATTCATTGAGCAAGTTTTAAAAAAAAATTTGGTTGCCAGGAGGACAGGAATCATGTCTATTTGGGAACATTAGTCTTCCATCCTGGGGAAACTCATCTTCTCCCTAAGTATGGGCCAAATATGTCCTTCAAAAGGTAGCAAGGAAAAGGCCCAAGACAAGTCAATGCCTTTCTTAGCGGAGAGAGTTTGAAACTTCAGAGTGTCCAGTACATTTTCAATATAATTTTTAGTGGAATGTAGTATGAACCAGCTTTTGATAGGCATAAGAAAGAGAGGGGAATCAGCACATGTAAGAGAGAGAGAGAGTAGATGTGTTAGGCTGGGCAGGACTCTGGATTGCTTAGTGCGCCATAGATGTGGAGCTGGACCTCAAGAATTGTGAACATTCACTATTTCTTTTGTCTGCTCACCCTTCCTTTTCATATTTTTCTTAAGTTTGTGTGATGCTCCATGTTATATGTCCTTGTCATCTACCACAGAAGGCAGAGGTTTACCTTCCCAGCCTCCCTTGCAGCTATGGCATAGCCACTGTCAGATACCCTCATCAGCTCCCAGGATTCCTGCTAGTGTGAGCAAGTAGGAACCACATGGAAGAATCCACTTTGGGAAGTGGAGTGGGAGCTCTGTAGGCATTCTGGGATGGTAGCTGCAAGGGCTTTTGTTCCATATTTAAAAGGCAGGCTCGGAATCTAGGGAGGCCAGTGCCCCCTCCCCCCCCTCACCGGGGAGGTCTGCAGGGTGCTTTGTGACTGGCCTCCCACCACACCTGGTTCTTTGTCCTTCATGCAGATTCTCTGGCGGTTTATATCCTCTATTAAATTTCTTTTCCACTCAAAGGAGCCAGAGATGGTTTCTGTTGCTTGCAATTCTGAATCCTGTCTTTGGGATGGAATATATTAGAGGGATGGTGGGAGGTGAGGTTGAGTGAGGCATTTGTGATATAATTTGAAACTGAACAAATGTCTCTGTGGACATTGGCTATTAGTAATACAATTTAATATCCTCAAGAAATTCATACGATATATTAAGGACTTGAAAAATTACACAGCCTCCATAATAATAAAATTTAAAATATATGAGGTATGTGAAAAAGATTTAAAAAGAAAATTCTCAATGCTGGCAAGGGTGGAGGGAAATAGATACTTGGGATTCTGTCAATACAAACTTTCTGGAAGAAAATCTGAAAATAGCTACCACAACTTTATATGCCTGTGTGCCTTGATTCAACATTTTTTCTGCATAAATTCTAGGGAAATAATTGGGTATACACATTAATATGTATGTACTAGGATGTTCATTGCACTATTATTTATATTAGTGAAAAATTAAAAGCATTAAACTACTCATCGATGGAGTGTTGATGAAATAAATTATTTCACAATGTGTAATGGAATTTAGTAGCATCAATTCAAATGGCTAAGGAAATCTTTAACTATTGATATGGAAAAGTGTCCACAAAATATTGAAATATGAAAAAGTCTGTTAACAGCCAAAATGTGTATGTTGGAATTTGATGGGGACCTAATAGAGTAATATTCATCTTCTGTATCTATGCTGTAAGTCAACTGAGTGATAGCCACAAAAATCAGCCACCTGTAGATAAAATCAGCTTCATTACTGATGAAATTTTTTTCAGAAGATGTAGTTTTGAAGTATATCTGCATAGACTTGGCTCAGCCCACGCAGGACAAAGTTATACTTGTCAAAGATTTCCATTTGAAGATTACATGAGTCTGGGGCAGAGAAGAAATGTAGTGAGTTGTATTCACCCTTTGAATATCTTGGCTCTCAAAGTCAAGAAATGTGGACCAATAGATAACACCCTTCAACCAATTAACTAACTTCTCTGTGGAGTGTTACTGTAATTGTGGTCCCTTTATAAGAAATGTGGAACAGAGAATAAATGTTCCTTCCCATAGCATTATCATAAATTTCATTTTTGTTTTATTTATTTATTTATTTATATGGTACCAGGGATCGAACTCAGGACCTTGTCCTTGCAAGACAGGCGTGGTGTCAATGAGCTAAATCCCCAGCCCTCATTTTTGTTTTAAAGATGTATGTCTACTCGTATAAAGAGATATAAAAAGAATCTTGAAATGAACATTTGAGAACTAGTTTTCCCCATGGATTAATTAAAAAAATTTTTTTGGCTTTTAATAACTAATAATTATTTCTTATGAGAAGGAAAGCCCTGAAATAAATTTCCATTAGAAAATGAAACTTCTGTTTATATTATGTGTAATTCAGACTTTGTATAAGTGACATTTCTAATGCAGCAAGTATCTTTTATAGTTGGCTAAACCCTGAAAATCAGTAGATACAGATTCCACGATAAAAATAATCACTGGGGTTCTTCATGCCTTTGCCGATGTCCTTGCAATTTCCAGGTGGAAACCAAGACTCTCCTTCCTGTTCTCCCTCAGATTCCCTTACGAACTCTTTATTAAAACCCCTTTCTTAGCTCTCACTGTACCTTGAGTGAGAAGTCATACTCAGTATGCTGATTTACTGTGCACACACAGGTAGGAATCAGGATTGAAAAGTAAAGCCATCTACAAATAATTATTCTTTGGGGAAGCTGGAGGTAGGCCTGGAATCCATAAAATTGGAGCCTAGATTTTGCCAGGGCTGGATACTCTGTGATGCAGCTCAGCTCTACTCAAAAGGAAATTCAAAAGAAAAAATAAAATAAAAGGGCAAGTGATTGACATAAGAGGATTACTGGTTCTTTTCACCCACCCCCTATGAACATGCATTTAATACTAAAAATAAAGTGGTTTAATCCACACCTGGAAAACTAGTGGCTTTAGGAGGCAACGAAAAAGACGATGGTACCTTTTGTTTTTAGACTCCCCTGTCCTTTGTTGAAGTCCTGCTCTTGATCCAGGCACATGGCTGTCCACTCAGTAACTATTCGTTGTTCTTCCTTAGTAGCAGTTTCTGATTTTTTTCAGGCATGCAATATATTGAGATAACCAGCATATCCTTTTCCCATCTTCCTGGCCACCAGGGTTGGCCCAGTTCTGGTCAGTAAAATTGAGTTTGGATTTTCTCCGAAAACTTCTGCTTCTTTGATAACATGCTTAGTCCCTTCCTATACTCCCAGCCTCATTTTCCCTTTAGCTTTCTCCTCTTTCCATCTGGAATATAGATGAGGCCTGGAGGCCACACAGCCATCTTGTGACACTGGAGGAATCAATGGCTCCTGCTGTGGGTGTTGGAGCGGAGAGAAGAAAAGTTCTGAGGCCTAGGTGGCTTCACTGACCAGCCCTGTCCTGTTAACGTCTAGACTTCCTGTTATATAAGACAAATGAAAAGCCTATTTTTAAGCCACAGCCTTAAAATTTTTGTTATTTGCATCCAAATACATTCTTTCAAAAAAAATTGGGGTAAAATTCACAAAAACTTAAATTTGCTATTTTACTTTGGAAAATTGAGGGAATTTTAGTAAAATCACATTGTTCTGCAACCACCACTTGTATGCACTTCCAAAACCTTTTAACCCCCCAAACCAAAACAATTTTTAACAGATGTTAGGCCAATATAGTTTCATAGAATCTTTTCAACAGTCTGAACCCAGTGGGTGTTGGCCCTGGACATTTTTCTCCCCAGCATCTTCTCTTGACCAGGTAACAGGCGTCGTTTGCCCTGGGGAGTGGCTTCTTCTGCACCATTCATCCATGTGGGTTGAGTAGCTCTGAGCCCCTCAGGGTGGAAGTCACTGCGGTCCTGTGTCAATCAGAGTGTCCCTAGGTTGGGGCTGTGTTTAGGGATGGGGACATGACTCAACTTGGGATAATATTTGAGTGGGGGTGAGGTTTCTCAGCCTGAGGAAGAAGTGGTGCGGGAGAGTACTGAGTCAAGTTATGATATGCTAATGCCTGGTGAACTTTCTGAGCTCCCAAATCTGGATATACCGGAAGCCCTTTCTACCTTCAATATTTTCAAAGCTTTGAGTTAGTTAATCTCCCTTTCCCTTTTATAGTCAGTTTGAGTTGGATTTTCTGTCACTTACAATCATTAGAATTTTACACTCTTAGAAGCAGTGTGTGATGGCACTGATACTCTTGTATAGAGGTAGGACCTGCATTCCAAGAGTATCTAATTTGCTCAAGACCACCCAGAGTTTGACTGAGGCCAGCATCACTCCAAGGCTGGTCAGGGTCACTACTGAGAAGTCATTCTCCCCCTCCTGCCCGTCACGGCCATATCCAGATGTAGAAGCCCAGCTCTGCCATCTTGTTCGTGAACATGAACCGTATTTCTCCTGGGTCCCAGGCTGAAAACACTTGTTGGATTTGGGCAGGAAGGAAAGAAACATTTCCTTAAACAGATTAATCTTTGGACTTAGTATTTAATAATTAGCTCTTTTCAAGTTAGTTATAGTAATCTCTGTGGGTTATTTATTTGATCATACATAACTCATGCAGAGTGGCTTTGATTTGGTTTCTCAGTGACCTACAGGAGCTGCCTCATTAGGCAGTTCGAAGAGGTGGCTAATTACACAAAATAAAAAGGGAAGTCTGAACACTCTTCTTTTCCCCGAACATTCTTTGCAAAACACGCATTGCTTGGCCCTGGACTAGTTCACAAAAATGTGTCACTAACAAAACATCGAAGAGGCAGAAGAACCTGATGGAAACAGTTTTATTGAGTGCCTCAGTGACAAAAATATCTTCAAAGGGAGTTCTATCAATTTTATTAAGCTACATTGTGCACTTTTACATGACAAGCACATCAAGCACAATAGCATTTGAATTAGCAATCAAGTTTTAATAGTATTTGACACTTCCCCACCTTGTACTGGCAGAAGCTGTCTCTCTGAGGAGAGATGCCATGCGAGGAACAGTCACCCTTCAAGGGAGAAATGGGTGGCGTCCAAAAGTTCATCTGTGCATTGTATGCTGTTTTTGAGAACACATTTTCTCATGGTAACAATGGTTTTTAGTGCCCTGTGCTGACACATAAAGCTAATTCTACCCATTTTATTAGTTAAGGGGTTTGATTGCAAATTAAAGAAAGTAATGGTGGTTAATTTAAGTCAAAGAGAACATTGTGGAAGGATATTGGGACCTCTGAAACCGTAGGAAGGCCAAAGGGCCACACTTTCCAAGAGGCAGCCCCAGAGCTTCATAAAGCAGTGCCCGCAAGAACGGCCACCATCTTAATTTCCGGTTGTCACCGTGATTACCAGAAACCAGCTGCTTCTTGCAGTTTCCCACTGCGGCAAGTGGCATCCCCTTTACCCAGTGCCACAGGATGACAACTGGAAGGATTCTTGGCTCTTCTGTTTCTCTCCTGATCCACATCCAGTTCTTCAAAAAATTTGGTCAGCTCTACCTTCTAAATGCATTTGGATTCTGACCACTTTCTCTAACCCCCAGTTACAACCCTGGTGCTAGACAGCAGTTACTTCATACCTAAAGTATCATTACTGCCTCCTCACTGCCCTTCCCCTGCTGACCTATAATGGCTGGAGGAGAGTACGTTGAAACCTACATCATAGCCACCAGTCCCTCCAAGTGTTTCTCATCTCTTATTAAATGATGATCTGGCTCTTGCCACTTCTCCAACTTTTTTAGCAGTTGTTTTTCCCCACTATCCTGCTGCTCCAGTCACACTGACTACCTTCTTGATTAAGCACACTACTGCCTCAGGGCCTTTGCACTTGCATTGGCTTCTGCCTGGATCACTCTTGTCAGAACTTTTTTGCCCAAACCGTTTCATTAGTGGTGTTTCTCTGGCCATCCTCTAAGGCAGAAGTCCCCTTTTTCATTCCTCTTCCAATATATCCCATTCATAGCCTTCATCACCAGCTGATGTTATGTAAGTCATCAATAATGTTTATTGTCTGACTCCCTCTCCTGGGATATATATTTCTTGATTTTCTCTAATCCCATGTCCTCACTCTGTCATACATCACGAATCCCGTAAATATATTTTTGGAATAAGTGAATGCATGGATAAATATGGGAATAGTCCACCGGAGGAAATGAACGCCAATAACTTTCCATTTCAATATTGAAATTGCAGGGAAGGGTTTCTGGTTGGTTTAGGTTGGCACAGTAGTCCATTGTACGTTGCTGTAACAAAATATCCCTGGCTGAGTACTTCCTAAAGAAAAGAGGTCATGACCGAGGATTTAGCTCCGTGGTTCTGCTGCCTGCCTCACAAGCACAAGGTCCCAAGTTTGATCCCCGGTACCAAAACAAACAAACAAACAAACAAACAAACCAAAAAGCACAGAAAAGAGGTCATGGATGTTATTCAGTTCAAAATTTTGGAGGCCGACAGTTTAAATCAGGACTCATGGATCAGGCTTCCAGGGCGTGGAGCTTGCAGGTGAGTGCTGACGGGTACATGGACTCTTTAGGGGGACAAACCACACCCACACTGCTCTGTTGGTGACAGGGGAGCAAGGACAACTCCCATGCATGTGCACTCAGAGGAAAGACGCTCGAGTCAATACACGGAGCTCATAGTACTTTCTGTCTTGGAGATACTCTATGCTTCAAGTAACAAAACCCAGATAGCAGTAACTTAGACATCAAGGGTTTATCTATCTTTTCTGCAAGGCAGCCTGTGAGAGGGCAGGTACTGGTACCGGGTCAGGAGCTCCACAGTATCAGAGTTTGGGCTGAAGTTGGTATTTCCCGGATCCTCTTGGCATTTTTCTCATTGCCGTAATGTGGCAGCCGGGTGTTCAAGCTGCCTGCTTTCACACAGTCACCAAGGGAACGAAGTGTTGTGGCCCAGTGATAGTGTTTTCTTCAAACATATTTGCTTCTAATCACGGAGGGAAATGTTTCCTAGGAGCCATAGTTGATTTCCTGTTAATGTACTTCCTTGGCAGGATAGGGGGGTAAACAATGTCCACCTGTCCTTGGCATGAGTTGGACAAAGGATGTTGAGAATGCTTTGGGGTCATCAGTCAACGGTGTCTGTCCAAGACCAAACAGCTAGAGGGTAGAGGCCTTAGGGTTTGATCTACATTTTCTCTGGTGCCAAAAGTCTATCACTTAGGCACTAGATTTGGTTGTTTCTGGGAGGAAGGCTTTGATTTCCCTTCGATTGTGTTTTGGTTGAAAGATACTTTCTAGGTAGCTGGACACAAAAGGGCACACACTGCGTGGGTTCTGTTCCTCTGGAATGTTCCAAAGAGCCAAATCCATAGGGACACTAAGTAGGTTAGTGGTTGCGGGGGGCTGGGAGTTACGGGAATGGTGGGAGGTGAGTGCGGTTCGGTACAGGGACTCTTTGGGGGGTGATGAAAGCATTTGGAAGGTAGATAGTAGTGATGGTTGCACAATTCTGTAAATACATGAAAAACCACTGCATTATATACTTAGGGCAAATTTTATGATATGCAAATTGTAATACATGTTATTTTTAAAAAGTAAATGCTAAAAGTACAGCACAGCTTTTGTAACCTCTTAAGTTTAAAAATGTACCATGAACTTCAAAAAAACCAAAGTGCCCTAGTCCTCTCCAAGCTTCTAAGAGGACTTGGGACATCCTCCCTGACACACTTCTCACGTTCTCACCCATTAATTTTCCTCACGCTCCTTTTATAGGTGAACACTCATTTTCACTTATTCCTTTAGATGTCCTTTCT
This sequence comes from Heterocephalus glaber, assembly GCF_053883595.1. Classification (NCBI taxonomy): domain Eukaryota; kingdom Metazoa; phylum Chordata; class Mammalia; order Rodentia; family Bathyergidae; genus Heterocephalus; species Heterocephalus glaber. The sequence goes on along the minus strand of NW_028258410.1, from coordinate 17,034,778 downwards.
AGGTGATTTTCCACATGGAACATAGTTTATCTCCCTCACCTTCTCATGATCACATTGGGTTGCAAACTCCACACAACAGGCCTTGACATGACTGCCAACATCATTTCTACATAGCTAGGGAAAGGCAGGTGGAGAGCAGCTGTCCAACAGGTATGGAATTTCAGTGAAGGAAGATGGAAAGTTCTAGAGATCTTTTGTACAAGGTTGTGCTTACAGTGAATCCTGCACTGTACAGCTGGAAGTTTGTTAGGGTAGATCTCATGTTATGCATCCTTTCTCAACGCAACAATAAGAAAGGCATTGAGTCAATACCGGCATGAATTCCATGCATCCAGGCCTCCTTTATGGTAAGCTCATGCAAAACCAAGAGAGGTTGTTCAGATTCTTGTTATTTTTACATTCTCCAGCTAAAAGCCATCAACTGTCAACTGCAATGAGCAAATGCCTATTCACATTCAAAATGAAGAATTTTTGACAATTACCATACACTGCTGTTCCTTTAGCGAGCTTTTGGAATCATTGCATTCATTAGGGCAAAACTTGGGCCGGAGCCTCACAATCCAGAAGCCAGAACACCATTATTGTGATAAGGAGGAAACAGGAGATAAAGACAAGCACGAGTAGACTCAGGAGAAAAGCCTTTGTGGGCCAGAGTGAGCACCAGAATGGACGTGGATCATGCGCAAACCCACCAGAGCAACAAGCACCCTGCAAACCTGGGGACAAATGTTGATGGGCTGGATTTTTGTTTGTTTGTTTAAAACCAATTGCTTGATATGTTCTCATAAGCTATGCGAGAGATTGCTATCATGGATAATGAAAACAAAATGACAGGCAGATAAATTTAGTTGCTGCTGAAGAAATCCTGTAAGGTATTCTCAATAGTATAGAGATAAGGAAATCGCATAATTGAAAGAGCTGCAAACAGCATTAGCAGTAGACATATAAGGAAGAGAGTGAGGAAATCAATGCAGAAGGCAGAAAGGGGCTTCAGATAAGGCCAACTTTCCTTCCATGAGTAAGAGTGTCCACCATGGAAACTGAAAGTCTCGTCTGGCCATTCTCAGAGCTGGCTGCACAGCAGCATCTTGTGTGGAGCTGCAAGAGCTCCTGGTGCTCATGCTACTTGTATCCCAGACCACTGCAGTCTGGACTTTTGGGGTCAGAACAGGGAGTAGCATGTGTCAAGCCCCAGGGCCAGCAAGGATCAGAGCACCCTTTCCCCAGAGCACCTCTTCCGAAGCATAGATATGGCGTCTCGTCTCAGCCCCCGTCACCCCTGCTCGCGCACCATGAGGAACTTGGTGGCACTGCATTCAGGAGTGCGAGCCGGATATGTGGTGCATGCTTGTAATCCAGCACTCTGGAAGGCTGATGCAGGAGGAATGCATGTTCAAACCCAGCCTGGGCAACTTAGCAACTCAACATGAGACCCTGTACTAACTAAAATAAAAAATTTAAAAAGCACTGCAGATGTAGCTCAATGCAAAAGCCCTGAGTTCAAGCCCAGGTACACACACACACACACACACACACACACACACACACTCAGAAGGTCTGTGTGGCAGCAGCATTGAGATCATACAATGAGCCCAGTGGCAGCAAAGGCTGGTAGCAGCAGTGGTCACTGTATCTGCCGGAAGTCCTATCCTGCCATTTGGAAGTGATCTGTAAGTGGCTTCTCTTGGTTTCTGCTCATTTTTCTAGCCTTGTTCTTTTGAGTTTCCTTCCAGTTTGAGAACTTCCTGATTTCTTGGCAATAAATTGCATTTCTGCTCAGTTAGCCAGAGTTGGGTTCCGTTGCTGCAAACAAGAAGTTTGATGGATATATTTATGGAATGTTTTCTTGAAATTAACAGGTTAAACAAAGCTGCTTCAGTTTCATCCTGAGTAATGATATTCAAAAAAATCTCTTTAGATATGTTAATTATATTTTTTTTGAGAGTGTTTTAAAATATACTTAATTATTAGAATGCAAACATCTTTACATTACCTAAGATGGTCTCACATCCCACCAGCTCATGTGCTTTGCTTAGAGAAAGAAAGAGTTATGTACAGTGAACAGAAAATAGATCTGAATAGCTTAGTAAAATAAAGAATTTATTGGGGTTTCTTATAAAGTCAAGAAAACAGCAGTGGGCAAATTGGTCACTGGGGAACTAGGGACTTAGCAAGGGTTGTAATCCTTCTGTCTCAAGTGCTGTCCCTAAGCTGGCTTATCATAACTCCACTAAATCCCAGGGGAACTTGCAAACAGCACAGTAGGAGAGTCGTCTGTGGCTAGGGTGGGTGAGTCACAGAGTGCAGACAGCTATGGGCAACCTGGTATGTGTTTTGGAATAGTTTCAGGGAAGGACCTTTGATTTGAGCAGGGTAACACCTGAAGAGAGATCTCCCACACTCTAGGAAACTCATAGGAAAATACTCATAAACTATCTAGGCAGGATGTGTTCCTTCAAGTTTACAAGTGCCAAAAACCCAACATGAATAGACATACGTTTTTCAAAAAAGGTTTTATTGACTCAGAAAACTGGAATGTCTAGAAGTGAGAGCCAGCCTGACTCACTGCTGGATTCAGTGCTCAAGCAATGGTCTGAAGACTTAGGTTTGCTTCTCTCTTTCCTTTGCTCTCTCCTCCATGTTGCTTCATTTTCTGAAGCCTCAGAAGTTCTGGGATTACTTGGCATCTTCAGGGACAGTCATTTTAGTGCAAGGAATCCCCTTCTGCAGAAGTTTCTGAAGTAGTCCTAGGAGAAACCGTCGCTGGTCCACAGATAATAATGTGCCTTTCTATGAATCAGTCATTGTGGCCTTGGGAAGCTTGAACTACACTGAGTGGCCAGGCTTAAGCTCAGGGTCCACGTTAGGGGGCTATGGGTGTCAAACCACATGGGGTGAGATCATGGGTGAGCTGCTAAATATTTAAGAACTGGCTCTGGGGGTGGGAAACTTGGAACTTTTTAGTATTGGCCAGTTTTCATGAGTAAATATTCCCACCATGGTTGATTTCAAATTGGCTGCATAATGTCAAAAGGCTCAGAATGTTCCTAGTAATTTAGCAATGGGTTCTTATGAGCTAGTAAGAGCTGGCTCCATTACACCGAGCTGAGACCAAAGGAGAGGTTGTTTTGTCAGAGAAAATCATTGTTCCAGTACCAGGACCAAACTCAGGGAGAATGGACATGGGGCAGACTAAACCAATAAAAACCTCTCATAGGATATGTGGAAGCTTCAATTTATTTTGTAAATAGCTATTGTCTATTGCCCCTAAAGTGCTAGGAAGTAGGTCCTCAAGCAGAACTTATCAGTTTTTCACCAAATACCCATTACCGACCAAGGACAGACCTTGTCTCAATCTTGGAACACAGAAATGACTGACCCTCAAGTGTGGAAAGCAAACAAATTAGATGTTAATGCAACAAGGGGTTGTAGAGCTTGAAGTAAGTGCCATGATGAAGGAAAGGTGGAATAAAGGAGGAAGTAGACAATGGAAATGGGGTGGGGGGTACTGAGTGAGTGGTGAGCCCAGGGAAAGGACTTATTTGTGTGAGACCTAAAGAGTGGGTGGAAACTTGTCAGACTGATGGGTGTAGGTGGGGTGGGACAGGCCAGGTTGAGGTGCAGCATTTGCAAAGTGATGGGTGTGTGAAATAACTTGGATGGTGCAGGTGGATGTAGGTGGGAGGTAGCCTGGGGCTGGATCTTGCATGATTAGCTTTGGAAGTTGGATTTTATCCTGCTGGCATTGAGAAAGCAATTAAAGTGCTTGAAGCAAGACAAAGGGTCACAATCACATTGGCAAGGGAGAATGCTCTCTACAGCAGTTGTGTGGAGGACTGATTGTAAAGGAAGGGAACTGAAGGGCAGCAGTAGGAATCCAGGTTGCAGAGGTGGAGAGGCAAAGAGGTGGATGGGAATCTACATGGGTTTGAAGGAGAGATAAATCTGGGTGAAAGTAGAACTCTTCTTGCTCTGAGAGCAGCTTTAACGAATAGGGAAGGGCAGGTATGTACATATGAGAGAAACTTCAAATCTATATGGTAAAGAAGTAAGACTTTAGAAATATCATACACAGAAGCAATTGGTTGATAGGCAAGAGGGTGTATTAGCTTTCTATTGCTGTGACAAAATACCTGAGATAAGCAGCTTAAAAGGAGAAACTTTTATTTTGGCTTACAGTTTCTGAGTTTTCAGTCACGGTAATTGGCCCTCTTGCCTTTGAGCCTGAGGTGAGGCCATATGTCATGGCAGGGAATATTTGGCAGAGGAAACTTTCTTACTTCATGGCAGCCAGGAAACAGAGGTAGGAGAAGGACCCTGGGTCCCAAGGTCTCTTTCAAAGGCATGGACTTAACTTCCTTCCACTATGTCCTACCCCAGCCACCAAACTTCCTTTCACTATGCCCCACCCCCAGCGATCTAACTTCCTTCCACTATGCCCCACCTCTTAAAGGTTCTGCTGCCTCCTAATAGCACTGTCAGCTATGGAACAAAGCTTCAACCCGTGGCTTTAAGAGCCAGGCAATAAAAAAGGGAGATTAATGTTGGCTGGCATAATTCAAGAGAACTTCATGGAAGAGGCAGAATGGGAGATACACTTAAACAACTAGAGTTTGCATTTTTCAGGGTGAGCCAAAGGGGTCAGTGCAGATAATGTCCTCATACACCTCTAAGTAATGAGTTAGGGCTCAAATGATGGTATCAGATTTCAACGTTTTTTTCTCACTTTACCCTCTCTCTTTCCCTCTGCATTGGCTTCACATTCAGATGGGGAAAATTCTCTCTTTTTTATTTTTCCTGGAGAAAGGGAATCTGAAAGTTTAAATTTTTGAGAAGTTGTGAATTTGACAATATATTTATTCTGTCTTTCACAGTTGAGACATAATTTAGCTGGCTAAGGAACTCTTGGTTGGAAAGACACACTTTACATTAGCATTTTGAAGAAATGTATTTCTTATCTTCTAGTTTCTAGCATAGCTGTTGTGATGTGTGATAATGCCCTTATAATACCCATAAAAATCTTTCTTTTAAAAGCCTTTAGGACTTGACATTATGATAGAACTTGATATGGAACTTTTCTCACATACTGATCTGGGAAACTGGTGGTTCATGAAGCTGGTTTTCTTTGGTTTTGGAAAGTTTTCTTGAATAATTTTTTCTGTTATTTATTTTTTAAATTTTTGTTGCTTTCTAAAACTCCTATTTTTTAGATATTCTGTCTTTACTTTTCTTCTTAACATGTCTCCTGCATTATTCATCTCTTCTTTATTCTACTTTCTGGAGGAGGACTATAATTTCCCAAACTATCATTTGAACTCTCAATTGCTTCTTTATATCTTTTAATTCCCAAAAGCTATTTATTACTCTCTGAATGTTTCTTTGTATGCATTTTACTTATGCATGCTTTATTTTAGTTTTTTTTTTTTTGGTACCAGGGATCGAACTCAGAACCTTACACTTGCGAGGCAGGCGGCAGAACCACTGAGCTAAATCCCCGTCTTATTTTAGTATTTTTAACATTTTTGTTTTTTTGAGATAGGATCATGCTATGTAGCTCAGGCTGGCCTCAAGCTCACAGCAATCCTCCTGCCTCAGCCTTCTAAGACACGCACCATGTCCAGTTGATGTTTTCCTTGAATGCTACTCAGGCTTTGTTTCTATAAAATTGTTTTCCCCTTTGTTTGTTTTCATTTCTGAATTTAATTTTTGAGGTTTAAATCAAATATATGGTGATACTTGGATGTCTATTTGTATTTTGAAGCAAGGAAGTGAAAAGCAGACACAGTAGTTAAGCCTGGGCTTGTTCCTGTTGACCGATGGGCCTCTGAGTAGAGCCCTGCATGATGACCTCCCTGTTTCACTGAGGGACCCCATTATGTCAGTATCATTAGTTCTTTTTTTCTCTTGGGCAAACCAGTTCTTTTTTTCATCCTGGAAATAGTGAATCTCCCATTGGGAAAGGGGCAAACATAAACCAGGTATCCAGGACCAAGAACTAAGTGGATGTGCTAACTTCCTTGTACCTGCTAGTGTCAGAAAGACTTCCCTCTCTCACCTCCCTGGAGCTCCATGCCCTCCAGTTCTAGGCTTTCAGCTCTCCTTGCTGTAGGAGGAGGTTAGGGAGGAAATCCTTAGAGTCCCTCTGGTTTCATTCCTTTTCTGCATACCTGACTATAGAGGAAGCTGCTGCTCATGACACTGTCCATATCCTGGAGCTTAAATTGGCTTTATGTTGCCTTCCTACCTCCACCCAGTGGTTGCTGGATGGGAAAATGCTCAAACTTCAATCACTCACTGTGTGTGCACCCACTTTCCATCTTCCAAAATTAACTGACATTTTTCTTATCCTTATCTATTTGCCAAGGCTCTTTGTTCTTGTGAGTTTATACCTCTTTAATTCCTTTACTGACATTTCATGGGGTCTTGAGATGGCAATGAACAGGTCATTCATGCCGCCATTTTTCACTGGAAGTCCTTTAATATTCTTCCCATTAATTTTTTTGTGAGTGTATGTTTGCAATGCATAATAATTACACCTATCTTGGGTAACCATTACATATACATATTGCTTCTTGATCACTTTTATCCACTCCTCCTGCATGCTTTCCTCTCTCTCCTTCCTCATTCCCCAGATCGCCTTCCCATCTCCCATTTGTTGTTAATGTATCCGTACCTCCCTCCTCTCTTTTCACTGTTGCTCCAGACTGTTGGAGCACCTTGACGGAGCTGTTCTCCATTACTTTCTTCAAGCCTTTTCCTGTTGAGAATTCCACAAGGGCAGAGGTCCCTATGACTAAGGTCAGCTCCCAAGGGTGCAATAGCAGCAGCTCTGGAAGGGCTGCTAGGTCCCAGCTTCCTGCTTCCATTGTGCTTGTACCCCATCTCTTGTTTTGTAGAAGCTGGGAGAAGGGGGCGTGAGTGAGATGGAAGGAAATATCTACAGCAGATCTTTGGGAAAGATCCAACCGTCTTCAAAAAACAAAATTGCCAATGGGAGCCACAACATGGCTTTCCATTTAATGAGAATTAAAAGTTTTACTTATGTTTTAATAAAGCATTTTGAAAAATCATATACTAAAGATCTAAAGATAAACAGAGCAGAGGGTCAACACAAACCTCTCCCTCCACAGGATTAGAGAATAGAGACACCTATTGTTGAAGCAATGAAAAAATGTAATGAAAAAATTCTAAGAAAATCTCCAAACTAAATGCTTTTTTATAGTCCCAAGTCACTCGAAAAATAATGTGTATTCTCCTGCCTGGCACCCTTACTGACCCTCATTTTGCACGTCTGGTTGCTCTTCCCAGAAGCCAGGAGAGGAGGAAGATATCTCTGGGATTTCAGGGGCAGGAGGCGGAGCTCAGCCTGCAGGAGCTGGACAAGGGGTCGGAAGGCCCAGCCCTGTGACTTCCGTGGGAGGCACTGCCCCTGCTCACCCCACCGGCTGCTGGAGGCGGGACCTCCACCTCGGGGCCCTGTCCTGACTCGTGCTGGGGGAGCCCGCTATCACTTCTGGTGGAGGAAGGGGGTGGGCCTGGTCACTGTGGGAAAAGCCTCGGGCACCCCGCACCAAGCCCATCTGGGGACCCTAACACAGGTTTCATAAACCAAGCTGTCATAAACAAAGGGCGGGACCCGCTGGAGCATGCGCGCTTGAGGAGACCGTTTGCAAATGGCTGCTAGAAAGGTTGGGCTCCTGGGTGTGACCCGCTGGTGCCCCGCTGGACTAGGTTGCTGCGCCCCAGCCTTAACCTGTCAGGATCCTGTGGCACCTCGGGGCTCCATGACCCTCACAAGATAACAGTTGTGGCTACTGGTCCTGGCCGCTCAGCTTCGGGAGTGGACCTGACATTTGGTCTAGGGGACCTCGCGGCCCCTTGGGGACTGAGCCCCTATTCCCACAACTCTGACCTCCCACATCTGTCACCCCATGCCCTCACTCCCCTAGCAGACTAGGGGAAGTGTGCTCTGCTTCCTCCCAGGTGTTGGCACCAGCCTAGGGGGGACTGAGATGGTTTCCATTGTTGGACACGGAGTCAGCTGCCTCCAGAGCTAAGTGATCTTTGCTGTTCACGTCAGCATCCACGGGACCAGAGAGGCTCCCAGAGGCGGTGCCAGTGCTAGACTGGGGTCAGAACCCGGCTCTAGTCTGCTGCTCCACTCCTGCTGGTCTAGACCAGGCTGCAGAGCACCGTGAGTCAAGTGAAGTTCTAGATAGAGGTGAAAAGTTGCAGAGTTTAGTTTCACTTCTGAACCTGGAGAAGGATCTAGCTCAGCATGAGTGATTTGCTAAGCTTGTTGTTGTAGGAAGTCCATGTTGATTTGCAAAACTGAAGCTCCAGAGCAAACCTCACAGGATAATTATGTAGACCCAAGTGTAGCTGACCACGACAGGGTACTGTGGAACACCAGGAGAGCCCAGGTGAGACTCCAGAGCTGCTCAGCAAGTTGGACCTTTGCAACTGCAGCTGGAGACCCAAACTCAGAATCTAGAGAGTCCTGCGGTCCAGTCCTCTTCATTCAGCAAGAAGCCCCAGGTCAGCTGTCATAATGCCCTGAGGAAGTTGGTCCTTTTTCAACTCAGCAGGAGGCCCTAGTTCATCCTGAACTTGCTCTGGAGGAGGGTGTAGGTCAGCTATTCCTGCCTTGGGAGGGAAATGCTCCATCTCCAAGTGTAATTGAAGCTCATCACTTACACTTGCCAAATGTCACAGTCAAGCCTACAGATATGGAGGTTATGGTAGCTGGAGAGGAGGGGAAGGAGTCTCAACTTACTCCAGCAGCAGGCCCCAGCCCAGCCTCCAGAGTCCTGAGGAGGTAGAGCCTTCTTCAGTCCAAGAAGAGGCCCAGCTTAGCCTCCACAGCTCTCTGAAGAGGTGGAACCTTCCTCAACTCAGCAAGAGACCCCAGCTCAGGCTATAGATCCTTCCGTGGAGGCTGAACTTTCTCTCAGCCAGCAGCAGCAGGCTGCTCAGACTTCTGAGTCTCCTGAGGAAGCTGAACCTTCTGGAAGCCAGCCAAAAGTGCCACCTTGGCCTGCCAAGTGCCCTGAGGAGGTGGAACCTCCAGTCCAGCAAGAGGAACCAGTTCAACTTCAAAGTTCCTTGGAAAATGTAGCTGTAACTTTACCAATTCATGAAATAACACTTCGACTTCCAGGTTAGGCACACGCTCACCATTATCACTTGACCAGTGTTAGAGTTAAGCCTGAGGCTTTAATTTCAGAGCCTCTCAGAGACTGAATCTTCTTTACCTCAAAAGGAGGCCCCCTCTCAGGCTCTAGACCTTCCCTGGGGGGCTGAACCTTCTTCCAGTCACCAGGAGCGGGCAGCTCAGTCTTCTGAATCTTCTGGGATGGTTGAACCTCTGGAAGCCTCCTGGAAGCCTCAGCTCAGCCTGCAGAGTCTGCTGAAGAGGTGGAACTTTTCTCAACCCAGCAGGGGCAACCAGTTCACTGTGAAGTGACACTTTTGCCTCCAGGTCACCATCAGGCCCAGTAATGAAACTTGCCCAATGTGACTGGTAAATCTCCAGATGGGCAGCAACCCATAACACCGAACACGCAGCGGATGTGGAGCTTCTCCAACCCACCACAATGTTACTGCCGAGCACTCACAAATCCATGATGTGGAACTCAATGCAACCCAGGCCCCAACTCTGTGTCCAGAGCCTAATGAAGACACTGAGTGTTCACATGTTCACCAGAAGCTCCCCCGCTCAATTTGGACCCTGTGTAGGATGAGCAAGCTCTTCAACTCAGGAGGAAACCACAGTTGGGGATTTATAGATTTCTGAGGAGGGTGAACCTTCTTCAGCCTAGCAGGAGTTCCCAACTCAAGGTAAGACCATCCCCAGACCCTAGGAGGCTTCATCCACATTCAGAGTCGAAGGAGAGGGAACCTTTCCCAGATCAGCAGATGACCCCACCTCAGCCCACGGAGCTCCCTGAGCAAGTGGAACCCTCTCTGGCACTGCAGCCAGCCCCATCCCCTCCTCCAGAGCCTCCTGAGGAGGTAGAACTTTCTCTACCTAAGCAGGTGCTCACATCTCAGCTTCCAGAGCCGCCTAATGAGATGGTAGCCTAACTTCTTACATATTTCGAGACGACAGTTTCAACACCAGCCAGGATCAACCTCAGGATTCAGTTTTGCCCAGTGTCATGTCTCCACATTTGGACCTGGAGCTCATCATAATTCCAGATCTTACTATAGATGTGGAACCTTTCTAGCTGGGCAGGAGCCCCTAACTCAGTCTCCAGAGTTACCTGATGAAGTAGCTGTAGCTCAACCCCCAGCATATCAGGTGACAGTTCTGACACTAGGTCAGGGTCAAGCTGAATATTCATCATCCCCCAGGGTCACATTTCAGCCTTTGGTATTAAAACTGACCATCACTCCAGAACCCAGTGTAGTGGCTGAATCTTCTGTAGCTCCGAAGTAGGCTAAAGCTCCTCCGAAGTATGCTGAGGTAACGCTTCCATATCCAGACCAGGACAGGCTCAGCTTTCAGTCCTGACTGAAGTCACAGGTCAGCTGACCTGTGGATCTGGAATTCACTTTACCTCCAGAATCCAATATGGCAGTTGAACCATTTCCTACTATGTAGGAGAGCCCACCTCACTCTCCAGGGTCCTGTGAGATGGCTGTAGCTCCAGCTCCAATATATTATGAGATGACAGTTCTGCATTCTAGGACGGTTCTTTCTGGTGAAGGCCGCCACTTTGGCTTATGGTTATATACAGCCTAGTGCTGCAGGGAGCATCTTGGTCCTTGAGGAAGCTCCCTTGGAGACAGATCTGGACTCTGCAGACCTCCATCCTGGAAGCAGCCATGGAAAGATCTGTAGCACTATTGGGAAGTGGACTTTTGGAGAGGCCAGTGGAAGTCATCTTCGAAGATCCAGGTCTTTCTCTCTTGTGGGTGATAGCTTTCAGGAGGCACCAGAAGACAGGCTGAGGCACAAGCTTCCCATGGGCACTTTTCTCCCAGTCTCAGCATGTATGTGCTTGGCCAGAAGGCGGTGGACAAACATGGCCTCCGGGACATTGTGTATGGAGTTGGGACACTATGTCCAGGGACACACACTTCATCGGCAGTGACTTCACAGACACCAGCAACTTCTTGATGACCAGATGGCAGCCTGGAGGTCCAGTCCTTTCTCTACAACTGAGAACATTTCCACTCAGGCAGCAGCTCTGAAGGAGACTCACCTGACTCCTAAAGAGTGAGGAATTGGGAGGGGGATGCTCCTGACCTTGAAGCCCCTCAGCTTTGAAGCTGATGCTGTGGCCCCTCAGCTGTTAACCCTAAATCACTTTTAATCCCGAACAAAATGTTAGCCTTCTTTGCATATCTAGAAAGGCAAAGTAAGTTTTACATATAAGGTCATCTCTGTCCACTATCTCAATAAGCCTTTTCAAATAAATGTATGTGGTGGTGGCACGATTTGATTATAAATGAATATGTATTACCAGAGATGTCGAAGGTTGGTAACTGGGATCAGCAGTATTAGACATCGTGATGTTAATGATGGTCACTCTCTGTTACTCCTAGAAGCGATCTCCAATCAACTCCTTTCATTTTGGATAAGATATTTCCTGTAGGGTTACTCACATTGGTTCCTTCCTCTTTTAATCTATTTCTCAGTAAGCACATGCAAATTGAGCTTGACTTAACCAAGCAGCTCCACTTTAATTTGTTGGCATGATGTGATGCATAACCAAAATGGATTTCTAGGCTCATCAAATGTCTATGCTACGTGGATCAAAAGCAGATTGACCTTTATAACTTGTATTGTGCCTTGCAAATCTAAAGTTTGAGACCATGACTGGAAATTCTCCCACTACTTTCATTAGAGGAGAAAACAGAATTCAGCTGGACACATGCACTAAAATTAGATTCTTAAATAAACAGTAAGGTCTTAATAATTCATGCAAAGATGCAGGGAAAAAATGAGGAAAATAATTGAGCAACAGCAGGCAAATACCGTCTTGTTTTGTACTGTTCCAAACTACCCATCAGTACTGTATATCTCTGATATATAGGTTTATTAATGAAACAAAAAGGTGTCAACTATGGATAAATAATACATCACATGGAATTCACAGGTTCTGCGTATAATAGAGATCAGTGACACCTATCAATTCATCTTAAATCAGGCCATGTGTATTTCACTCAGTCTGCAGTTTGTCAACCTCTGATTTCTGCTTAATAGATGTCATGGTTTGCTATGCTTAAAAAAAATGCAGTGTGGTGAAGAAGTAGGTGAAATCTAGAAGTAATTACAAAAAATTGGCAAGATCAACTCTGCCCCCCAAAAGACAACCTAAACAGTGATATATTTGTGAATTTATCATGACTAACATGGACTCAGCTTAGATTTAGGAGAAGAATTCATCAGTGCCACTAAGGAATGAAGACATTTTGAAAACTTCCTCTTATTTTTTTAATTCTACAAATCTATTAGGATATTTATGATCATAGATGAAGAAAAATTAGCATCATCTACATGAAGAGGTTGTTAGGGAAGGATGCAAAGTCAGGGGTTAGAGGGCGGGTGGCTGGGGAGAGAGGCCTAATCCAAACTGCAAAACTGGATTGAATGAAGGTCTCTAAAAACATCCCCCAAATAATTAGTGGTATAACATAAATAGATGTCATTAGCTGTAGCAATGACTATGACAAATAAATAACAGTTGAAAACAATAAAACTCCTGGTAATGTGCTCTGTTGTAATATTGATGGCACCACGTGGGGAGCTTCTGACAGCTGTTAAACAGATGTGGCAATTAGCAAACCTTATGGTCATGCTGGTAAGATTATTATGCAACACGTTCTCTGGCAAAATTAGCTGACTTCCTTCTTTGTGTGGCTTTATCCACATGGAGAGTTAATGAGTCTAATCCTCCATTGAAGCAGCGTCGTCGGCTGTATCCCCTAAGCCACGTAAGTGTGTGTGCGTGCACATATGTATGTATATATATATATATACACACATGTGTATATATATATATGTATATATATATATATTTTTTGATGTCTTCTGAAAGATTTAGAGAAATTCAGAATTTAAACAAGAACAATATCAATTCAGCCGTGTAGCAGATACTTCAATTATAATTGCTAATGGACAAATTGAGAGATAAAAAGACTTTTCTATCATGTTGAAATTCAATGAACAGTTTTCAATTAGGCTTAGGTATAAAAGGAAAAAAAGAAAGCGACTTTTCCTTGATGTTAACATTGCCAAGAAAGATGAGAGAAACTTTGCTTTTTCATTATACTGAAGAGATGCATATAATGCCGCATATTTAAATTATAAATCAGGTCGCTATCTGCCAACTGAAAGCAATATCAATTAGAACTTAGGTGGATTAAGCTTTAAAATGCTTATATTTAATGACAAAAGTATGACTGTTAATCTCCGCAGCCATCAAAGGAATAATTTAAGGCAGCAAGAAATCAGAAAATGATGTCACAAAAATAGGCCCTTGCAGCTTTTTGGATAGTATTATCGTAATTAATGTACTTTGAATGACTTTTTTGTGGGTTATGAGCTTTCACAAAAGCATTTATTGCGGGCATAAAATATAAAACCCTAAAGAGTGGGTTTGACTAAGGTTGACTGGAGGGTCCTTAGCCTTTCTGCTACAGTAATTCCTGTAAAATAATAGTTTCATTTACAGGCGCAATTTATAATGTTGAATTTATGCCAGTTCATCTGATATAAATCATGGTAATAGCATGATCTATTGTATGTCACTTGGGCAAATGCAAATTAAATATCGTTAAATTAAAGAAAAACGGTTAAAATAACATTAGGTTGTAACCAGAGCTGGTGGAATCAAGGAAGTGTGGGGTTAGGGGTGTAGTCTCACTACCATGGGTCTCCATCTGATCTCGGGAAATGATGCCCAGAGCAATATACAAACATAAATAAAAAACTAAATAAACAGAAATGTGGGACAGAGTCTTTTTGTTTTTTTTGTTTTGGTTTTTTTTTTTGGTACCGGGGATCGAACTCAGAACCTTGTGCTTGCAAGGCGGGCGGCAGAACCACTGAGCTAAATCCCCAGTCCCATGGGACAGAGTCTTAAATCCATCCCAGAGCATTCTTTCATCTTGATTTTTTGACAGCAACTCTAAAAATTAAATAGCTGTTTTTTACGTGGGTTTTGCTTCCTGCAATTCTTTATCTTCCCCAGCAATGGGAAGTGACGTTTCTTTTAAAATTATTCGGTGATTGCTTTTCCTTTTGACTCACAGTCCCTCCGCAGACCCTTGTTTATTTCCTTCTCAGACCCCCAGCCCCTCCCTGTTCACCGGCCCAGCAAACACGCAGGGTCCTTGATTCCTTCCTCTGCTTCTGCAGTGATGTCTTGTGAGACAGGATCAGCAGGGCTGATAACAGCTGCAACCTCTTGCATGTGGTTCTAGGCTGGGTCATTCACAAACAGGAACCATCAAAATGCGTCTCTCAGACAAATACCCATCCTCTCACAAATCAGAATTCCTCTTCCACTTCAGAAGTTGATCGAAACTTATCTTCAAAGCTAACCAGAACCATTGTGCTAAGAAAAATACGGGATGGGTGGGAGGAGGGGCTAAGGTGAATCGGGGGACACAGGCCATGTGATTTCCCTCTTATGTAGAAAAAATATACACAAAAATCATATCATAAATGATCATATTCAGAGGAAAGGAGTTGGGATTTGGGTGTGTGTGTGTGTGTGTGCGTGTGTGTGTGTGCACTGTTTCACATGTAACCTAGCACATTGTCAGAACTCAATAAATGCTGATGGATGACACGGTGACATGCTCATTATAACATCAATTAATTTGCTGTCAAGAAAAAGTAGGCCCTTCAAATTATCCAGTCATAATTGTCTTGGCTTTGCTACCTTTATGCCCTCCATAACCAGTTATGAGAGTAGTTATCAACACATATGGCTCAGAGATATTCAATAAAAGGCTGCATTTTTTTCTTCATATGCCATGATAGGAAAAAAAAAGAATTTATTGTGGTGCCTGTTAAGATATGAATATGTGGTTATCCTGAAAGGCCAGGGAAGCAGGGTGGGGGTTCGTCATGGAAAAGCAGGGTTTGAGGACAAGCAGTAAAGCTGTCCTTTATTAAGCACGTGGCTTAAATGCCACGTGACATGTGGCTGCCCCAGGACAGGGACAGCCCAGTGAGACACTTTCTGTGGGTGTGAAGCTCAGGGGGATGGGACACTGAAACCCTGCACAATCAAGACAAATCATATTATAATAAAGTGTTGGAAAAATCAAAATTAGCACAAAATCCACAAGGAACAAAATATCAACATTTTAAGTAAAGACAGGGCCAGTCACTGGGCTGTGGGGAGCCATATTGGAGCCTGTGGCAAAAAGGAAGCTATGATGTCTGTGTATACATTTTTTATGTATTTTTTAAATGGTTAATTTTTCTCCAGAACATTGGTTGAAAAAATAGGAACAAATGAAAAAGTAGGTGTATTAAAACTTAAAACATCATTTTAAGTTTAATAGTTTTTAGCCCAAATGAAATTTACTATAAAATTTCACTTTTCTGACTTTAATGGAAGCAAAATCATCAGTAATTTTGTTTACTTTTAGTGTATGTACTTAAGGTATACGCCATTATGTTCTGAAAATATTTTCCAAATCAAATTCTGAAAGTATTAATCATTAAGAATATACAAGGCAGCTGGGTGTGGTGGTGCAGGCCTGTAATCTCAGCACTCCAGGAGGCTGAGGCAGGAGGATTACAACATTGAGTTCAGCTTGGGCAGTTTAGCAACTTAGCAAGATCCTGTTAAAAGAAATAGAAAAAGAAAAGAAAGAAAGAAAACAGAAAACATATGCATAGTGCAGGGCTGGGCGCTTTTCCTCAGGTACCTCAGGTGCCTCAGGTACCAATATGGATCTTCCCAGCATTGTGACTGATCCTATTTTTGTTTAAAATTTGATTTTTGTTCATTATGGACTTTTGCTATTCATTTTGATGTTTTGACATGTTGCATTAAGATGTGATTTACATTGATTTCTAAGGTTTTCGGCAATCCCTGAAGTTCTGTGGCTCCCTCACCCAGTCTCAGCTGCAAAGCACTGACGTGTTATTTTGTGGTACCTCTGGGTCCTCACAAGGGAGGCACTGTCACTGGGGCTGTGCATGGCCCAGACTCTTGGTGGTGGCAGAGACTGCGGTGCCCACCCCACCCCTAAGCTTCCCTGCTCTGTCAATCAAAGCCTTTCTAAGGCAGGCCCCTGCGATTCTCTACTGTGTGGCTGTCCTGACGTGTGGGGAGTGCTCTGTCAGCAGAGGGCTGACAGGAAGGGTCTGGAGGTGGCCTCAGCCAAGGTCAGATGGAGGTCAGGTGATGGTGAAGCCCGCCTTCCTTCTGCCAAGTGCACAGGAGCCTGCCCATGAACACTCCCCACACGGGTCTCCCTCCTTTCCCTGTCTCACTTCCTTCCTTTCCCACTAGAGCTTCCTGTGATCGCCTCCCAAGCAGAAAACTTGTCCCCAAAACCTACCTCAAAGTTGGCTTCTGGGGTTCCCCGTCCGTGACACTGAAGCACAGAGATGGTAGTTTAAGGAACTGCTACCTTTCCCATTTAGCATGTTTCAGGAGAGCAGGAATTCAAACCAAGGGAGGCAGCTCAAGAGCCTACCTTCTTAAGGGACCCTGGACCCCAGACTTTGGCAGACCAGAGCCAGTGGGCCACATTTGGCTTGCTACCTGTTTCTGTCTGGATGGCAGCTGCAAATTCTTTTTACATTTTCAAATGGTCAAAAAAAAAAAAAATCAAAAGAAGAATCACATGTGAATGATACAAAATTGAAAGGCCAGCATCCGTATGTAGTTTAGTGAGAACATAGCTACACTGTTAGTGTGTGTAGCAGGCTTGAGGTCCTGCACACCTTGAATGAAGTTATGAACCAAAAGGAGGCAGTTAGGAGAGGAAATAAGAAGAGGAAAACAGCTCCTGGATTTCCAGGAGGGGTCCCCAACGAGGTGCCTGACAAGGCCCCTCAATCTAGACTCACTTATAGGGAAGCAGGGCACAGGAACTGCTCCATCATTTAGTGGGCACCTATCACTGCTGGTGCTGTGAAGGTAAAAACATGACCAGTTGGAACTCAGGCTCCCTAACCCAGGTCTTTCACTTGGTGTTTACAGGAAAGTGGTATTTTAGAAAGAAGGCGGATTACTTTGTGTTATGTTTTCCTTAGGACTCAGGAACTTAGTAGGGGGTGGCTGAAGCTCTCTTTAGGAGGAAGTGGGCTGCATTCTACATTGCTGGAGGAAGTTCATTCTTGGTCCAAAGCGCCAGTTTACTATTTTAAACTTCCCTTAGGACGGCTGATTATTCGTGTCTATCTCAGGCCCTTCCCCTAGCTAACTGCCTTACTCAGGAGCTAACTGAATAAGCGATTTTCTATCACGCTGTTGGGTTGACATGTTGTCTGTGGCTGGTTTGTGGTAAAACAGCAGAATTGGGCAGGTGAAGCATGACTCAGCGGCCTGCAGAGCCAAACTAACTTATCTACAGCTCGTAATTTACAAATGGATAAGAAAGGAAGGGATAATTGTTTCTTCCTGATACTTATGCAGATTTAATATTTGAATATGTGATGAGTTCCTAACATATAGTTCCTGTCCTATAAATACAATTTCCATTTCTACCTAAATAAATTGTATGAAAATCAAAGTTGTCCTTTTGCCTCTGAAAGCTCTATTTAGGAGCAAGTGTATCCTTCTGGTGGGTTGGCCTGGGGTACTGTTTTCATTCTATAGGTAACGGGTGGGCCCTGTTGGTTGCAAATTCCTTTAAAGTTGGGCAAGACATAGAAAAGCAGAGAAAACAAATGCATAGAAACAAAGCAGCACGAAAATGTCAGGGGTAGCATGTGAGAAACTGGAATCAATATTCAAAATGCATGCATGTCTCAATTTTTCTTTGTTACTGTGTCACTGTTTTGAAAAGTCTAAATTATGCTTGCAAAAACTTAACATATGCATACATATGTATGAAAGTATACAACTTAGTAGGGTTGAGACAGACAAGCACAATAGTAGGTTTTGCTCAGAACAAGAGGTAGAAGCAAGTAGTAAAAGTCATTTCCTTACATGCGTTGAGCTGTGGGTCATTCCGGCAGCTTCTCAGGGCTGTATAAATAGACCTGTAAGAAATGTAAAGGGTGCTTCTACATTGTGCTCAAATTCATCTTTTTCCCCCCTCCAGTCCAGGCTAGCTTCTTCTCTCTCCTGGTTTATGGCTTCTAAACCCAGTCTCTTCTACTTCTGTGATTCTCAACCAGGCCAGTTGTTCGCCGGGGTAGATCTCTGTTGTTGTCATAACTGAGCAAATGCCACTGGCATTAGTGAGAAAAGGGGCGAGATGCTGATGAAATCCTAGTGGGCACAGGACAGACTTCCTCCCCAGCAAAGAATTATCCAACCCTAAAGAGCAGTGATGCTCGGGGCAAGAATCTCTACTCTGGTCTTTCTCTTTCATGGATTCTCAGTTCAGTAGACAAAGTGATTTTTAACTTCTACAACGTAAATCTTTTATTTTCTAAAGCACACTTTCGTGCCTAAGTACTTTACTGCATTCTCATTGCCTGTAGGTAAGTAGCTGAATCTTTATACCACATCATATAACCTTCACCACTAATTTCTTGCTGACCTTTCCCATTGTCCTCTTTTTCTTCATGCTCAGACTTTACGGGTGTGTTAAGTCTTCGGTCACCTGTGGGACTCAGCATAAGCTGTTTCCAGTGTTGGAGCCACTTTCTCCCCTTTGTTGCCTCCCATGTGTGTCATTGAATATCAGTGTAATTACAGTCCACCTTCCCCTTCTCTCTAATGGGATGCGCAGGCTCCCCTGTTATTTGCTCAGTCATTGCTCAGTCCTTTGCTTTCCTCTTTAGACTTGAAGCCCTCCGCAAGCAGGGATGGTGTCTCATTTCCCACTGCCACACTGTCATATATGGCACACAGCAGGGTCTTGGAGTTGTGGTAATATTGATTTGCTGTATGATTTACCCACTGAAAAGTAAGGAAAGAACTAGAAATCCAAATGGTGGAAGCTGAGCAACGTGAATTAAGAGGGTGGGTTAGATCCTTTGGTGGGGACAGAGAATTGCAGGGTCCCCCTTACCCACAGGGGTGTGTTTTAAGTTACCCAGATGATGTCAAAAGCCATGGATAGTACTGACCCCTTGCATACCATGTTTTTTCCTATACATACATATCTAGGATTCAGTTTAATTTATAATTAGGCAAGGAAGATATTAATATCAATAACTAACAATAAAAGAAGAATTATAATAATTTACAGTAATAAAAATTATGTGAATGTGGTCCCTCTGTCCCTCACAAAATCACTTGTACATTTATCTTCACTTGAAGGAAGCACTTTATGGCTTCTCTTTGGCATGTCTGAATCTCCAGCATCATTACTCTTCCTTTGAGCCAGTATGAAGTAAAATAGGAATTACTTGAATACAAGTCCTACTATCTGGTGATGGTGAATTTAATAACTAAGACACCGACGAAATGACCAACAGTGAGCAGCATACATCATGTGGTCGCAATGGACACAGGTATGATTTGCATCTCGGCAGGACAGACCAGGACAGTGCTAGATTTCATGGTGCTATTACAGACGATGGGCATTTTAAAACTTATGAACTTATTTTTGGAATTTTCCATATAGTAATTTCAAACCACCATTGACCTCAGGTAACCAAACCTGTGGCAGGTCAACTGTGGATAAGGGGGACTATTGTATTGGTTAATTTAAAATGTTTAAAAAATTATTAAAAGTTTAAATTATGCTTTAGTTATTTACATTTAAGTTGTTGACATTGTTGAATTAATTAAGGAATCACTAGATAGCAGGCAGCATTGTTGTCAAGCTAACAAGTCGGGTGGTCACGGTCTCATAGATGTTAAGAAGAAGACGCAAGCTTCCTAGGCCAGAAACCAAGGACTGTTATATTCACAGTGCAGCAGACTTCAAGTTTATGTCTACTGCTTTCACCGCCCTATGGGCATTGTGGAGTCGCTTTGGTAGATGCTACATATGCAGTGGGTTTTTCTTATAGCAAAGGATCCCCAAGCTCATGAAACCTCCAACATTTTAAGGGGGTTGATGGCAAGTCTGCCCGGTCTTTGCCTCACAGGGAGGCACTGCTTTTCTTACCCTGCAGTTAACAAATCTTCTCTGTCTTAGAGAGGGGCACTGTTTTTCCAAAGCTGCTTCCTCAACAAACCTCCTTGAGAAAATAGTCTGAGATGAACCATATCCCAAAATATATAGATGTGCTATGAAGAATTGTCCACTGTGTCATCATGAAACATTGAACTGTTAATCAATTAGAAACTCCATCTCCTCTTCAACATTTGAAGTTTGAGGTAATATTTCTTTGTATATTCATGTATGTGCAAGATGCATGGGACAAAGAGAAAACGTGGAGATCTGCTTGGGTTTTTCTGTGTTACAGTGTTCCTACAAACAGGACATCTGAAAATGCATTTCTCTGGGAATGACACCAGCTATGTCACTGTGTGGTCCTACTGATTTCATTTTCAAATGTGGTAAAACCTTGGATAGTGAGTAACTTGTTCTGCTAATGTTACACAAGACAAGAAAACATTTCTCTTAATTTTTAACTTGATAAACAAGCGAGATCTTGCAATATGAGTAGTATGCAGTGCCCCACATCACGTGATTACAACTGAGCCAATGGTTCTCTCTCTTCCTGCAGGATTGTGGGTGATCATCTCCCAACAAGAGGTTATGGAGGTCTCATCTGCAGAGGAGGAGGAGAAAAAGGAGGAGGAATCCCTCACTTCAAATGAGATTAGGGAGATGTGTCAAATGTGGGAAACAGTGCCAAATTTTGTAGAAAACACCACCAGAATAAGACTAGCCGTGGCAGCAATGAATCTGTTTAACAACAATGCAACGTCACATTTCCTGGAAATCCTCCAAAGGAGGCAAAAGCAAGTGTCATTGAAAAGGTTTCTTTTTACACAATAGATAGCAGTCAGTGATTCTGTTAGTAAGAGTGAAGGTTGTCCTACACAATAACCCTCCTCTCTCAGGTCTTCCTCACACCAGCCACAAAAGTTTTCAAAGCTAAGTGGAGTTTAATTTATTTATTTTTCTTTATATTTTGTATTTTCTTTATTATTTTGTGTTATATTACAGTACTGTAATCCTCTTTATATGAATATTTTTGGGTTGTGGAACAAAACATTTGAGTTTCCATTATTTCCTAGGTGGAAATTCACTTTGATATACAAGTACGTTGGGTTACAAGCATGCTTCCGGGATGAATTATGTTCACAAACCAAAGTTTTACTGTATTTCTTGATTCATTCACTTGTCTTCACTTCCGTTACCACCATCTTACTTCAGGCAGCCATCTTCCTTTAAAGGGATTTATAGCAATGACTTCCTTGGTGATTCTTCCCTCCTCCAGCCATTGCTCCGTTCACCTCTGAGGCCCAATTTCCTTACCTCTGAAATGTAACAATAGCAATATTCCTGCCCTGTAGAATGTTTGTGGAAATATGTGGAATAATGTCAGGAATAATGTCAGGCAAGTGAGCCTGACAGGGGTTGAGACTTACCTAATGTTACCTCTCATGATTTATTACTTATACATGCACAGGGCCTGAATCCCAATCCTCCAACTTGATGGCTTACAACTGTCACCTACTTTGAGGGAAAATCTTCAAGGTGATGTCGCTCTTTACAAATGGAGTCAAGGAAGTCTAAAGGATTTTTAGGCAAAAGCAGTTAAGGCAGAAGTGGGGTTGAAATAGGGAGGAAAGGTAAATTAGATGTGTTGGGTAAATTAAATCAGTTGATGATTGCTGCTTGGAAAAACATAATTTGTATTATTCTCCAATTGCCAACTGTCCTCATTTCACAGGGCATGTACATTTGCTAAGCACATCAGAATTTTTCTTTTTTATAGATTTGAAAGCTCTTCTCTATTCTGTGATTAATTGAACATGTTTGGGCCAATACAGAAGGAATAAAATTACCACATCACTCTATGTATGTGAGATAAAATATATGATTAAAAATATTTATTATACTGATGTGGAAAAGAATAATATGTTAAACAGATAAGCATGTAATAGTGCATATTTTCCCCATAAAATTTAATTTATCTATTGGGCTGAGCATAAAGTTTCTCTTGAACAACTCGCTTTCCAACTGTAGATTGCTGAGCTAAACTGCTTAGTTTTACAGCAAATTGATCACTACTGTAATATTTCAGGAGCAAAATGATCCTCACCAGTCAGTTTGATTTCAAAGGCCAAAATTTATAGTTTTGTTCCTGATTTAGTGATAAGATTTTTTAACATATTGAGCATTTTGTCACCTTCTATCAGGGCATGGAGTTGAACTTACAAATGAAAAAAAAAAGAACCCAACAAAAAAGAGACTATAAATAATATGCTACAGAATGACAGAAGAGTTTAATATTCCCTTTGGGCCAATGGAAATTGCTCAGTTTTCTGTCCTTGTACACATAAGCCCTGGTCTCTACAGAAGATGGCTTATGCAATTCTTATCCTTCCAGAAAAAGAAAACCCTGGAAATGTAAACTACAAGGACTTTACCTAAGAATAAAGGACACTTTTTATACACATGCTCTCCAGTTTCTCAACTTGACTTTATTCAAGGGAGATAAAATGTGCTTATTGGAAATTTCTGGTATGTTGAGAATAGGTGTAGACATTTAATGATGGGAAAGTTCATGACTCAGTAAGGAGTACTCCCTTGCTAGTAGCTTTGGACAGAAAAGTATAAAATCAAATTATGATAATTGTAGGAGTTGAGAGAATAAAGTCGGCCTCCTGAGTTCTATTTATTGAAGGTTTGAATTCATTATATACCACCTACTTTGAAAGCACAGGGAATAGGTTTTTGATAATCTCAGTAGATTTGCAAAGTAAAGCTAATATGATTACTATGGTGAATTTTTAGAAAATTTATGTTTGTCAAAGAAAGGACTGAGGCTGATGGAACATGTAAAATAGAAAATAAAAATAATCTCTATATGCCACGATATACTCACATGCATCCAGGACCTAAATTTAGAGGGGTTGGTTTGACATTAAACCCGGGAAGATAGATGTGGTTGTTTTGGTTTTTACCACTAAACATCATTTTTTTCCAAACAACGTTTCCATCACAGCAGTGTCTACCTGTCCTGACATAAGAGTTAAACCATTGATCTGGGGTTTAAATAGGACTTTGAGCTGCATTGCTCTATTTTATTACATGTAACGTATGTGTTGAGTCAGCAAGGCCAAATGAGCTTCTAGTAGACATCAAATCCAGACAGCTGGGGTCTATGAAGTTTTTATTTTTTAGCCACTCCTCAGATCTGTGTTTTAGGGAGAGGACTGACCTTTTCTACCTGTACTGGTAAGAATATCTGTAGGGACAGTGCCCTTCAGTGGCAAATCTCATTGATAATTCTATACGGAATGTCAGCCCTTGGTATGTCACATCACACAGCTGCTAGTTTTATAAGCGGCCTTCTTTTTTGCTATGCTTGTTAACATGTATAGAATCCTTATGATGTGCTTCATTTTTTTGTCTGTATATTTTTTGTATGCTTCTCTAATATTTGGCTGTTGCTGTACAGCAAACAGAAGCTTAGTAGCTTACAGTGTAAGCATTTATTGGTCTTTCTAGGGTGTGGTCAGCTACGTAGTCTTGCTGACTTCAGCTGGATTGCTCAGGTTTCTGGGGTCAGCTGGCCGTTAGCTGGGGTTACGGGGTGACAGGGTGACTGGGCTCTGCTCCACCTCTCCCACCCTTGGCAAGCCAGCCCAACCATATTCTCATGGATGGAACAGAAAAAGCCCCAAGAGTGCCAGGCCCAGGCAGTGAGCCAGCACTTCATTACTTCCATTTCACTCTGTTGGCCAAAGCAAGACCCAAGGTCAGCCCAGATGCAAAAGAGCTCTACTTCTTTACGGAGAGAAACTGCAAAGTGATATGACAAAAAATGTAGATACAGGGACAGAGACAAATTGGGGCCTTTAACTCAATCTACCCTATAGCTTATTGTTATGGCTTGTATCCAGATGTCCCCCCAAAGCCTCATGTGCTCATAGGTGGGACTTTTTAGAGGTGGCTGGATTTAGAGTGTGATGCTGGGATTCAGTGTATCATGCTAGGATCAAGGGTGTGTGATTATTAAATTAGCCCACTGATTGGTTTGGGATAGTTCTGGGTAGATTAAGGGTGACCCACCCTGGGTGTGAGGGCTACCTTGCCCTAAGGGTGGATAGCTCAGATAAAATGTAAAGGTCAGAAAGAGGGCTGTGAGCATTTGCTGCCAGCTGCTTACTGCCTGCTGCCTTGCTGCCTTCTGCTTGCCATGAACTGTTTCTCTTCTGTGATGCCCCTCTGCCATGCTACTCTGCCTTGAAGCCAGCCAACTATGAACTGAAACCCCTACAAACTGTGAGCCAAATAAACCTTCCCTGGTTTAACTTTAGATGTTGGGTATTTTGTCTCAGCCATGAGAAAAGTAGCTAAGACACTCATTCACCTTTATAATAATAGTACGAGGTAGCTATTGCTCCCATTTTGCAGAGGAGGAAGCTAATGCATAAGGTGCTACCAACAAAAGTTATCCCAACTAACAAGTGATGGAGTCAGACATCGAGAGCCTTGCCTCCTTACCACTGCCCTAGACAGTTCGATTATCATGAACACAAAAACAGTGAATCATGGACTTAAGCTCTTGAAAACAGTATACCATCATAGTAGGATGAGTATAAATTTTAGTCTGCTAACTGAGATGTACCATAGAATTTTATTTTCTATAGTTCAACCTAATTGCTGACTTGGGAGTTTCCATTCTGCTGAGCTGGCAGAAAAATTAAACTCAGTTCTTCATGGATAGCCCCTTCTAGGGTGGACATTTGTCAGTGATTTTGGCTGCTGAGTATCTGATTTCCTTTCTTTTAATCTGAGAAACCCTCAACTTTGGGGAGCTGAGCCCATCTCTCACTACTGATGACAGACACTAGGTAAGTGCTCTTCCAGCCTCCCTTAGAAGTTCCAGATTGTGACTAAATGCTTGGAACAGCAAAACATGGGGATCATAGAGAGTCCATTGTAGCTACTGGTGGTAGCTACAGCAGTGGCCATATTGAGGCATGGAAGGAAGTTGACTGGATATCAGCGTCTGAAGCCTGGCACTGTTGACATACCTGCACACAGCAACCTTCACTGTGCATGCCCAGCACTGGCCAGGGAATTGTTTTGACTGCAAAGCCCTCAATCTTGATTCCCTGGAGCATGTAGCAGATTCTGGAAGCAATAAGAATCCTTGAATTAATTTTTTTTGATGAAATTAATCAGAATTAGCTTCTGTTGGTTGCAACCATAAGATATGAACATTCCTGGTGTGGCCACACTTTGGGGCCTTGGCACTGTGATGGGCAAAAGAAGTGAGTCCATTAAATTCCTGTCTTTAGGCCACATGAAATCTTTTTTTGGTTTGCTTTTTGTTTTGGTACTGGGGATTGAACTCAGGACCTTCCACTTGGAAGGCAGGCGGCAGAAAGGCCATATTAAGTCTTACAGGCACGTCCACTGCCCTGTTTGCAACTCTCTTCTATTTCTCTGTCACAAGATGCAGGGATTTAGGGACAGCTGCTTATGGCCCCATTTGCCTAGACCTGCTGTGCAATCATTCTGTGTGGGGACTTCCTGCCTTCTAATGGTCCACAGGGACTCAGAGCAAAGATCTCCTACCTTTCTGAGCTCACATGCCTCCTCTTTTCTCTCTTTGGCTTAAATTCTTCTTCCCCAGCCTTGACAGATTCAAGATTCTTCTCTATTCTGGGAAAATCCTCTTCTTGTACATATTTTCCCCAGCATATGTTGGATTTGTTTGTAGACTAATCTCTCTCTCTCTCTCTCTCTCTCTCTCTCTCTCTCTCTCTCTCCATTTTGCCAATCACACATTTTGGAAAAGAATAGCCCAAAAGACTTGAGGACAATTTGTGTCCTGCTTTGAGCTACTGAATACAGATCTGACTACTTGATTCAAAGGAGAAGATGGGGACAATGCTGGGAGAAATCTTTCCTTCTCTAAAATGCAACACCCTAAAGGTGTTTCTTTGGCAGAGTGGCTTTCCCAACTGCTTTGTATAGCTTAATTTTTTCAATTTTAATTTTTGATTTTTTGAGACAAGGTCTCACTGTGTTGTCTAGGCTGGGCTTTAACTTGCTATGTAGCCCAGCCCGGTCTAGAAATTGAGATCCTCCTGTCTCATTCAACCTCCTGAATGCTGAGATTACAGACGTGTGTACCACCTCTCCCATCTCATTCTATCATTTTGATCTCATTTCCTTCCCTTGCCCCATAGAACCCAAGTTCTAGCTGAACCTAACCAGCCATTTATCTTCCATATCTCATGCTTCCCCATCTCTCCACACATGAAATTATTTTCTCTGCCCCAAACATCTTTTTCCTACTTTTTAGAATCAAAACCCCAGCCACTCTTTAAAAAGTGATGGAGAAGGCCGGGGATTTAGCTCAGTGGTTCTGCCGCTTGCCTTGCAAGCACAAGGACCCGAGTTTGATCCCCAGTGACAGAGAGGAAACCTCAGTGGTGGGCATGAGTACTATTAGGCTAAGCATTTCCACAAGTGGTTTGGTCATGGGGGAGACTTACACATACAGGGTCCCTGCTTTCTGGAGGTTTGTGTCTGGGTGGCATAAGCAGTTCCAAACTTGTTGAGCTTCTGGGATTCTGCAGGTAAGAACCTTATTTGTTCCCTGGTTGAATACATAGGCATGGGTGTGGGTGAGGAATTTATGTCCTCAAGAATAAAAGGAATGATAATTTAAATGTCATTTTAAATTCAAGTGGGCTAGAAATTACCTATGGGGATTTTTGTCTTTTTGCTCACTTTCTCTCTCTTTTATCTTGAAATGGTAATTTTCTAGCATTTCTTCATTCTTTCAAGGACATTTATTGAGAATTTACCATGTGTAAGAAATTATGCTAACCATCAGTTTTATGTATATAATAGTACATTAAGCAAGTAGGAATAAAGGGGTGCAGGAATAAAGCAATTTTACTTTGTCTTCCATTATCACTTAAAACTTTATGAAACTCCGAAGGTTTTTCCTCTACCCCACATGACTTTTTTGATTGCTCATTTTTATAGAAATTTCTATAGTCACTTTAAGCCACCAAACACAGTCTCAGTTCAAAAATGAAAGTGTTTTGCAGCATACTACCGGCCAACCTCTGAACCTGACTTAAAATTAACTCTTCTCTTTCCCTTATGGTTCTCTCCAGGGAAGCCAGCGTCCAGCAAATACCCATCTTCTGTCTTTCCTTCTGTCCATCTCAAAGCTTGTTCATGGGGTTCTCACCTCTTGGGTTGAGAGAATGGGGAAGAAGAGAGGTTGGGAAACAGCAGGTCGAACTTTCCTGCTACAATGTGGAGTCCCCCAGCCCCCGGACCTAGGATGTTTAAGCTGGCCCTTCCCTCTAGGTACTGTTACTGGCCCTTGGGAGATTCCCCTGCTCTGCCAGAAGTCTCACAGAAGAAAATTCCCATTACACGTTATTCAGAGGCCAACGATTTCCCTTGACAACTCTCTTCTACTCGACACATCCAGGGCCCCATATCTCACTTGGTGGGTCTGGAGGCTTGGAGGATCACTGCATCGCACTGTGGACACCAGGACCTTCTGGCCCAAGGGCTTCCTCCTGCTCTGTGGTCCCGGAGACAAAAGCTCCTTGGCGACTGAGTCTCCAGCTCCTTCCTCATCCTTGGGCACTTGTCTGCCTCTCCTGCCCCTCTCCCACAGTCCATGTCTGACAGCTGTAAACGTGCATCCAAATCTTAATGTCTCAGAGTAGTGTGGCTTCTTTGAGACTTTGTTTTGGAAATGGGAGGAAATGTTCCTTAGCGAAGGAAAAACAGATGAGAGAATTAAACAGAAAGAATGCAGGATACTAGTATGAGGTCTACTGTGGCCACACACCTTCATTAAAGTGTTCTGGAGAGGATTTTCTAACAGGTGTTATTTTAGCTGGAACTGAAGAAAAAATTTGGTAGAGACAAAGGGTGTTCCTGACAGAAGGGACAGGCTATGAAGGAGGAAGAGTCTGGAAGAAGAGAAAATGGCTGTGACAGTGGCTGTGGCTTTTGAAGGCCTGGCCAGGAGGAGTGAGGCGGGTCCAAGCTGTGGAGCGTGGCCTCCATCTGGAAGTCCATTGGCATCTGGCTGCTTTGGACAGGAAGTGAGATGTGCTGGAAATGCCACAACTACACCAAAGTGAAAGAAATGAACGAAAGGTGTGTAAGGCATCTGTGGAGAAAATGACAAATCATTAGGGAAAGAAACAACACACACTCTTTAAAAATCGAGTTCTGCCATCATGAAGCCCTTAGCTGCTAACTTCAATTTTGATGCAATACGTCGGTCTGATTTCCTGTCTATTTTTTCCTTTCTTGATTAGCTTTGTGCTCAATGTGAGAAGGACAGGAAAGAGTTACATAAAATGCACTCAAATATCTCCCTCCTTCCCTGCTGGGTTCAGTGAGTAGACTGTAAAGTTAAAAACAAAACAAAACAACTCCCCCCCCAAATTATCTGGGGTGAAGAAATAACTGGAAAAAAGAAAGTTGCCCCAAAGCCTATATGTAAATATGCGTGTATATTTATTTGTAATAAGTGAATTAATGAACAAGGAAATAAATAGTATACATGGTGGCCTTAGGGATGAAGAATGGGGTGAGGTTGGGTATGGTTAATGCTTAATTCTGGTGTTTTTTCAAGTATTGTATCTGCAATGATTACATGTTTAAAAAAGTAATGAATATATATTATTCTGGAATTGGAAAAAAATCACCTGATAGGCACCTCTGAAGACGTCACACTCAGCCTCCTCCATTCTGCCGTCTCGGGGCCCAGGGTGATCCAGCCCCTCACTCTCTCCAGCCGGATCCCCCTGCCTTTCCTCTCCTCCGCCTCGTCCAGCACAGCAGCCTCCTTGCTCCTCCTGGATCTTGCCAAGGGCATTGCCATTGCACTGCCCTTGCGTTTGCTATCCTCTCTGCCAGGCTGACTCTTCCCCATGTATCTGCATGGGTCCCTTCTCCACTTCAATGAGTTCTTGTTCACGTACCATGACTTGAGAAAGCCCTTGTGAATGTCCCTGTCTCCTCAGTCTGCTTTGTGTTTCTTCATAACATTTATCCACTACATTATACCATGTCTGTCAATGCACATACG
This sequence comes from Heterocephalus glaber, assembly GCF_053883595.1. Lineage (NCBI taxonomy): Eukaryota > Metazoa > Chordata > Mammalia > Rodentia > Bathyergidae > Heterocephalus > Heterocephalus glaber. The sequence continues at coordinate 17,005,449 of NW_028258410.1, read as the reverse complement.
TATGCATGTGTATATGTATGTATATATCCATCCATCCATCCATCCCTCGCCCTGCCTACCTGCCTACCTATAGGTGTCAGTCCTCAAAGGCTTTTCTTAGAATAGACTCTAACACAAGATAGGAACCCAATGAATATGCTTTGATTAAATGAATATATAAAGTATGCAATTTGCCTGTAAAGAGTGACTTTGCTTGTGTTTACTGAAGGTTGAGTTGTAGAAAATATTTGAGATTCTGTACCCAACTTACTGTAACCCAAAGTCTTCATTTGTTCTTCTTTGAAGATCTTTCTTCCAAGACAGTGTTTGTCCACCTTGAAACTGTTAACATTTTGAGATGAATAATTTGCTTTGAAGGCTGTCCTGTCCCACTGTAGGATGTTTAGCAACATGCCTGGACTTTCCCAATGACATGCTGGTAACATTTGACGCTAATCGTGACAACTGAAAATATCTGTGAACATCGCCAAATGTCCTTGAAAGCCCTGATCTTCCCTGTTCTTCAATTAGAGCCATTGCTCTGGGAGAGTAGTGCTGAATATTTCTTGATCTTTCTAAAAACTTGCACAGCATCATGTGGTGGTGGAAGGGGAAGCTCCGATGAGCGGCTGTGCTATTAGGCATGGGTGAGCTGAGTGTTCTGCTTGTACTTTAGTGAGAGTTGCTCAGCTCTCAGCACCTCTTTATACTTTGGTTTTCCTGTTTAGTATAAATGCAATCCAATTTAATCTGCATATAAACACATCCATTGCATATTAAAATCAACATATTATAAACATCAGGCTGAATCCTTTCTTGAAGAAGCCAGCTAAAAAATTCATGCATATTAATATCACAGATAAGCCAATTATTGTATGGAGTAGTAAATAAAAAACAATATGATTAATCTAAAACTGGGAGCTTCAGAAAGCAAAATATATGATATTAAGATTACACTGCTTTTGAAACAATATTATGAATCCTTGCATTTTACATGTAATTTGTTTAAAATTAATTTCCCGGTGCACTATCTTATTTTTGTTTCACCTAGACCTACACTAATAAGTTTTATGAAACATTGATATTACTTAAAATCACAACCCAGAGAAAAAGCCATTCCTCTGCTTTTACTTGAGATCCCATCCTGCTGGGCTTTATAGTGTCCATGGCCCTGAGGATGTCTAGGTTCACTGGGAGTCTTGATTACATTCTGGAAGGGGCAGCCATGTGCTAACTTGGCTTATTAAATCAACTACACTCTCTACTACCCAGCAATAATAGCCTGTATATTAAAATAAGTATACTTTTTGAGCACTCAGTATGTGCCAAGCCCTTAGGTAAAAATTCTTGAATTTAATCCTGACAGTTATCTGGGAGTTTGGTATTACCAATCCCTTTGTACACAAGGGAAAACCAAGTTGTTCATCTAGCCACTATCATGTGATAGGTAAGCTGGCCTTTAAACTCCATCCTGTTAAATTTTAGAAACTCTCATATTCTAAGCTGGGCCTAGAGGCACATGCCTATAATCATAGCACTCTGGGAGGCTGAGCCAGGAGGACTGCAAGTTCAAGTTCAACCTTGGCAACTTAGCAAGACCCTGTCTCGAAATAAAAAAGGGCTGGGGATGTAGCTCAGTGGCAGAGTGCTCATGGGTTCAATTTCCAGAACTGCAAAGCAAACAAAACAAAATAGCAAGCAAACCAACCAAAAAACAAACACTCCCAAACACTTATAGTCTTAATTCTTATACTACAAACTATGGAGTTAATTAGCATCACATTATGTTACCTGAATTATGATTGTTCACGTTAGATTTTCTGCATTGATAGCTTATATATTCCCCTTCATAGCATGACTATGTGCAGCATAGCAAGACCAAGTAGACTGCAGCAGGGAATGCTATGCGGAGGAGAAATTGAAATACATGTAGATGTAGGACTGAAGGCATGGAGGACCGGAGTCCTTCAGGGAGGTCACAGCCCGGACACAGGGAGAAAGCCAGAAGAAAAGAGATGGGTTTTTGAGACTTTAGGAAAAAGGATTGTCAAGGCCGGACTGGGGTCTTCGGATGAGGAAGAGGGGTCAGAGAAGCATGGTGCCTGGTTGGCTGGATTGGGGTCCCAGGAGGATTGCACCCTTCACTGAAGCGGGAGGAGGAAGTGTGGTGGAAGATGCTGGGTCAGTACAAGCATTTCCCCATGTGGAGTTTGCAGGCCGGAGGACAATGCCAATGCTCTTCAGGTGGTCGGGTAAGTGGTTTCTCTTCCTGGCCATATTTTACGTTTCTCCTGGAATTGTCGATGATGCCATATCCTCTGCTCCTCCTTGCCAGAGTGCGGAGCCTCTGTTTCCCCCAGAAAGCACCAGATAGTGCTGGCACTCAAAGAGCATCATAAAATGCTGTCCACATCTCCTATTACTGTGCTCTTCTTCACGGTTTGTTTTGTATTTTCTCACTCACAGTCTCCCCATTTCCAAGTTCTCTCCAGCATGAGAACTTTGTGTCCTAAGCCACATCTCTGTGTTTTCCTCTGTACCCTTAAGAGCCATTACAATGTTCACTTCCTTTAAGAAAACTCTAAGTTGCCTCTGTGCACTTGATTGAATAGTTTACTCCTTTGAATCTCTGATGCATCATAGTTGCAGTCTTTTTTGTTTTGTAATCTATCACACTTCTACTCTGATTTATTTTCTAGGAGATTTCTTCTCGTGCTTGAAATATCTAGGAGGTTAATACACGCTAGCTCTTCATATACACTGTGTCACGCATGCTTTATACTTGGTGTACACACACACACACACACACAGACACACTCATACTTACAGGGTCCTGCCACATGCTAACAACAGATCTCGAATCAGTCATCTAGCCACTTAACCTCTCTGAGCCTCAGTTTCCTTATCTGTGAATTTGGATCATAATAATGGCTGCCACATAGAGTGAATTTATAGAGTTAATGAGTTTGAATATATAAAGGGTTTAGAAAATTGCCTGGCAAGTAATAAGACCTGTATATGTATTAGGTGCTACTTTTATAGGGACCTACGAGTTAGGTGGACTGAGCAAGTCGAAATTGAGAACAATTTTTCTTTTTCCTCCCGCCACCCCAGAGCATTTTTTTGGGAAGCAGATGGATCACTTGTCCTTATCTTTAGTCTTTCCAATATTGATAGGTAAGTGTGTACCAGAAATATTATACATGTTTCTTAAACCTGCTATCAGGAAAACAATAGCATAAGCTTGATGATAAATGGCCACTCAGAGCCAGGTGCTGTGTCAGAAGACAATGGCAAGTGTGGGGACTAGGGCACGGGAGAGGGTGCCCTATCTACTGGGGCACCCACTACCCAGGCCAGGTGGGAATGCAGGCCTAATGTTGCCACGTTCTGAAAGAGAAGCCAGAAACCTGCACCTACATGTGAAATGTCCTAAATTTTAAATGTTGGCAGCTAAATGAAAACAAAATTTAATGCACTCTAGAGTGCTACAGTGTAAGGGTCAAATCACCCGTGTCTGCAGGCCGGTGTGGCCCCTACCCTGGTGATTCGGGACTTCTGACTTCCCTTACACTTCTTCTAGGTTTGAACTGTAGCCTGCCCCAAGCTGGGCAAAAATAGATGCTGAACTGAATTGAATTTTGGTGTAAGAAGTGTAAGAACGCTAGAGCACTTTCCATGCTGAAAACTGGACTTATGATTTTTAGTAATCCAAAGGATGCTTTCCATTGTTGGTGTTTTTTCTTTGTGTGCACATGGTGTAACATGCCCTGAATGCAGAGAAGCCATAAACTAGGTCATTTCCTTGGACAGCAAAATTTTCTGAAACAAAAGCAGGAAAAAAATTGATCATTTTCCTGCAAAGAAAGCACGTGCTTTTCTCTGCGAACACACACAGTTTAATATAAAGCAACCCGGTCTGACTAACACATAAAATTCATGCATTTCATAAGTGGAATTTTTAATCTCATTAAGTTTGAACAGAAATCTTAAATCAGTTTTCCTGTAAGAATCCAATCAGCTGCTTAGTTTCCCTTAAGACAATCTTGACCTCTACAAGAAATGCCGTAATTTGTTTTTGGTTTTTTTCCCCCTTTCCCTCCTGGATATTTTCCCCTTATTTTATAGAATTTAATAATGGGAGAAGTAACAAATGAGAAGATAAAAATATTCCTGAACACTCTAGGGCATACATGGGTATATAAACAGAGAGTGTAGCCATTCCCTTAAGTTACATCATTTGCTGGACTATTTGACTTTATAATTTGAACTCTTGGCTTATTGCAAAATTTAACTTGTGTATGATGGTGTGTGTCACTGAATTCCAGCAAATGGGAAGCTCAGGGTACAAAATGCCAAATTATCTATTTCATCTGTGTTTCTGTCGACATATGTATCTGTCCATCTGTGGATTGATCTATTTAAAGCATGATCTATCAAGAAAGGCATTTCTACATCTTTGTTTCTTATTCCTTCTTGTTTATCATGACCAGGTTCCCCATCTATTTCAAATTGCCCTCTTCTCATCTGCAAATGTTCGTGGTATAGCGATTTCTTTTATTATTCCCTCTAAACTTTCTTTGTTCCTGTCTCTGTGTTTTATTATTTCTACTGTGTCATCAGAAACTGACTGCTGGAGCCTGCCAATTAGCCTTTGTCTGTCAGGGCCAGTCTCAGCCTCCTGAAGAGCAAACGTGCGAGGCAAGGGGACAGGCCCTATTTCGTATGCAGCGCTGTGTCCCTACATAGAGATATGCCATTACTGACAAAAGAGCGGAAGATGGGCTCTGATTAGCTGCTGACAAACTTCCTCTGTGTGTGTGCCTGTGAGTGTGCAGGGGAGTGCAGGGCACAGGGCAGAATGGGGAACCACAGCCTGAAACCCTAGAAACCAAATTTGACCTACAACATGACTTATCAATTCAGTACCAACATATCAATAGCTCTACAATGGGTTTCAGAATGGATGTCGCCCACCTGTCCTGGCGGATGCAAACAGACAGGTCCCTGTGACAGGAAAGAGCCCCATCTTCCCGGCACCCTGCTGCGAAGCCTCCCCACCAACAGGACCCTTGGCTTGAGGGCACCAAAAACTTCAGAATCCAGATAAATATTTTACAATATTAAAAAAAAAGCAAAAACATCTGCAATGAACAAAACATCAACATTTTAAATAAAGGATTGGTATTACTGATGTTTCCTTATCATTGGGCTCAAATATGCTTGGGGCAGCATTGTGATAGAAGCTGTCTTTATATAGGATCACGTGTATCTGTAATTATAAAATTGTATTTTGTTCATGATGAGTTTGTCTCTTATTTTTATTTTTAACATAGCATTAAAATATGACGTCTTGATTGTTGAGTTCTTTGTTAGCCTCTTAAATTCTGATCCCAAGGGGAGTTCTCTGATGGCTTTATCCTTGTCCCGGCCTGGGGGTTTCCACATGGGCTCACAGGAATTTCTGCTCCCATTCATGACCCCCCTGTGGCCAATGCTCTAACCCATGATGCACTCTGAGACTGCTGCCAGGCCTGCTGGGCAGACACTGGGTGCAACTCCTTCCCACAAGCCCATCTGTCCTCTGGAGGGAATACTGAGAAACTGGGGCCTCAACATGCCAACGACATTGAATTCTTGGATGTGTAGATGGACCCACTATCATGTTCTCTGATAGAGGGCCCCAGGCAGCAGGGTGGGACCCCACTTGTTACAGAATTCATGGAACCATGGCATCTTTAGTTTTTACTCTTATTTTTCCATCTCTAAGCTCAGTCTCACTGTGTTTGGATGCCTCTTCCCTAGGATGAGTTATTTCCCAGGATTCTCTTCAGACCTGCAGGGAAAAAGGCTCCCTGCAGGCAGGGCCACCCACATGCTGACTCTTCGTTCTGTTCTTCATTAGCTGGACACATTGGTTGAGCACAAAATATTCCATTTCCCTTTTATTCCCAGCAATAGCCCTGTCAGGTAGCTTATTGTGATTGGAACCATTTGCCTTTTGCCAATGAGAAAGGTGAGAGCTGAGGAGTAAAGCCCCTGGCATCTTCCTGGTTATAAACAATATGGCTGGAATTTGAACACACATCACCCTGACTCTGGACTGAGCTCCTAAGCCTCCACTCACTCTTGCATTTGCCCTGTTAGCCTCCATGGAGTCTCAGAACATTCTTTCTTATTCTAAAAATATAAAGTTATATTGTGAAAGTTGGAAATATATTTGAACTTTTTTGTTTCAAACTGGGCTTCATCTATTCTCCCTCCCCCATCAACATGTGTGTGTGTGTGTGTAGGTGTGCCTATATGCACACCTACACTCACACAAAACACACCCTCAAAGTTCTGATACTCTGCACCCAGTTAAAGTGCAGTCTGTGGTCATATAGGTGACTAAGGCAGAGAAAATGACCTAAGAAGGAGACATCTTGCTTGTTAAGCTTGTTGGCAATAAGCAGTGGTAATGAACTCTGATTAGCTTAGAAAAAGCGTGGATTTATTATAAGGATGCTGGTCAGCTCACAGCATAGCAGAACAAGAGACTTGGGTTCAGGAGCGATCTAACAGTGGCCTTCTAAAGCCCATATCCCTACCCGTTTAAAGGGCTTTGCCTCCCTGCAGATGTGCATGTGTTAAATAAATGCCTTCACCAAGTATATGTAGGTGGAAATTCAGTAAGGGGTGATGTGTTCTTTGAAGGAGCCTCTTGGCTTGGAGTTGCAGCCTTTTCTCGAATACTAAAGTCTGATGACTCAGAGATGACGAATGGTTTGCTCAAGGACACAACAATATTTTGAGATAAATAATTCTATAATAATTATATGGGAGAGAAAAGTGAGACCTAGAAATGTTAACTAATTTGCGTAAGGCTTCAGAGCCAATAAGTGATTGAATCCAGATCATTTACCTGTGCAGATCATATTTGTAACCATTCACAAACTAGAACATTTTAGATAAGCAGTGTAAAAATACACATGTCAAAATGACACCAAATGACACCGTCAGGCTAAGGGATAAATCATTTTGATCTTGACATTGACCTCTTCTTTGAATTCTTACAGTGTTGCTTAAAAACACTCACCATATATTATCAAAGACTTTCCTAAAATATTCCTAAGTACTTGTGCAGATAGGCGGTATTTCCTTTTGGGATGTGATTTCTAGAAGTTGGCCATCTGTTAAGGAAAGGAATTGGGAACTTTGAAACTGTTGCTTTAGAATATGGTGGTTTTGGCGTGTCTATGAGTTTATGGTGGGTATCAGTGGTGGCTTTCTCAACCACCCTGGCATCCCAGTTTCCCAGACCTCAGCAATTAGTGTAGTGAAGTCATGCTGCTTACTCACTTCTGTCCATAGTCGGAACTCAAATCATGCACAGCCTCAAGATAAGGCCCTGCAAACCACCCTCTCTGTTGAGCAGTTTCCCTTGCGTTCCTTTGGGATAAGGAGCATCCCAAGCACATATAAGCTGTGGGAGCACCCAGCTTTTTTGGGTGACAACTGCTCCCAGGAGAGAGTTTGGATGAGAGGTTATGGGGGGAAATAAACTCCATTTTCTCCTTCAATTTCCTTGTCTTTCTCATCCTCTTTAACCTTCACCAGGGACCTGAACGAGCTTCCTCCCCCTCAACACATGGAGACAGTCTGTCTTGTTCAGGGTTCTCCTGGAAGCAGAACTTGAGATGAAGATTTGAGTTTGATCTGGGTTTCTTTTGCAGGGTGGTACCAGGAAATATCTGGAATTACAGTGGGGGTGGAACAGGGCTGGAAACGTGAGTCACCAAGATAGCTACACAGGTCAATGGCAGGAGCTCAGTGTCTCCTGGAAATAGCTGGAAGCCAGGGCAGGAAGCTGTCACTGAACTGTCCCCCTCCCCAAGGTTGGAAGGAGTGAGGCTATTGATACACCCATGACATGTGAGCATTTGCCCACTAACACATCACTTGGTGGATGCCTACTTCTAAAGGAGCTTTGATTCCTGGTTCTTCTGGTCCTCCAGGCACATGGCAACCTGGTTTCTAGAGGCCAGGGAATTCCCTCAGGCAAAGAGTTAACAGAAGCTGGACAGCAGCACCAGCAGCTGGGCGATAGAGCCCTGGCCCTGAGAGTGACAGCCACGTGTCCCTGGGCAGCCTGTGCTACTTGCTTCTCAGAGACACTTTCCATGTTTCCACCCTGGGCCTTATCTCAAGAACCACTGGGTCCCCCCTTTTTCTGTTTCAATGTTAGAAAAACAGAGACAGAAAGTGTTCATGCAAACGTATGCTTTCCCAAGAGTAGGTTTGGATATTTTTCTGGAACCATCCTAGACCCTGTATTTCAAGCTGGTAGAAGGACATTTTATCCCCATCCCTTAGTAACACAGTTTCTCTGTCTCCATGAGATGATAAGAAGATTCAATCAAACAGCTGTGGGGTTTTATTTTGCCCATTATTTTCTCTTGCCTTCTGCTATTACTTGTGTTTCCATTTATTTTTACCGGAATTTAGTCTTTTATTGAACCTATATTCTTTCTTTGATATTTTTATAAGCTGTATCCAGTGTCTTACAGAGTTTCTAATAAAGTAGAAATAATTCTTTTTATTAGTCGAGATGCTGCGTGGGGTGGCTCGTGTGTGGTGGCCCTAGCATGCATTTCAAAGGCTGGGCTCATCATAGCCAATGGGGCTAAAGTGTGTTATTTCAAATCATTCCAATTTTTGGTACCCAAAAGCTGAACTTTTGTTTTATTTTTGTACTATTACATTTGCTGAGTCTTTTCTTTCTCTACACATCTGTGATGCCCCTGACACCAGCGGCATCTATTGTTAGGTAGGGTTGTTCTATTTCCAAATGCTGAGAGCATAACTCAGCTGTGGTGTGCTGTCCACTGCTGTCTCCCCTAGCTGTGTTGCTTGGGTGAGTCACTTTACCTTTCATCAGTTTCTTCATATGTAAAGTGGGTGTGACAATAAAACCCAGCTCATACATCCTTCTACTAGACAGACATCATGTACAATATGGGATGCTTAGTCCCGTGTCTGTAACATTGTAAAACACTTGATCAATGCATGCTTTTACTACAAGACACTGACATATATACAGTGTCTTCTATATAAACAGAAGCAATAGTGTTGACTTTCAGTCTGTGTGTGCAGCTAATCTTGAATTATCAAGGGACTGAGTGATAGTTTGTGTATTTATATATGTAACACACAGTCAGCAAATGTATACACATATAATCTTTTGTATCAGGTTCTCAACCCAGTGCCTGGAACCTTAATTTTTTTTTGAGACAGGGTCTTGCTATGTAGTTCAAGCTGGGCTTGAACTCACTACGTAGCCCAGGCTGGCCTTGAACTTTGGGTGATCTTCCTGCTTCAGCCTCTCATGTGCTGGGATTATAGGTGTGCGCCACCATCCCCAGCTGAAACCTTAATTTTGAAATACCACTTATGTCACAGCTTGCTGGCATAACACGGTAGTGTGTCTGAACACCTTTAGGCCTTCGTGGTCAGTGCTGACCTAAGGGTAGGTAAGAGGGGAAGCCGTAGGGCACACGAAACGGAATGTCTCCTGCACAGACTGGGATGGGCCATCGGTCTGCTTCTACTGAGTTTATGCATCAGAAAGATAAAAATAAGGATGGGTGTTTCTTAAACTGCCCACGTGGTGCTGATCTTTCACCTTCCTTTTCAGGTTTCACCTCTCTGCGATTTTCTCCTTGGCTCACTCTGTCTTCCTCAACCTGTCCTAAATCTGAGTCCTGTATATGCTTCAATTACTTCCTTCAAACACTCTTTTAGTTACTTTTGTGGAAATATACATCTCCTCTAATACATGGGTTGCACCTTGAAGAATATATTTTATTTATATTTTGTATCTCCAAATAAAGGGCAAGTAGCATTTACTGAGCACCTGCTATGCATCAGGCACTTTACCAAACCTTTCTATGTACTATTTTATTTACGTATTTCTCAAGACAAATCTGTGAAATAGTATTTTTCATCATCTGTCATTCAGTTAGCAAACATTTATTAGGCAGCAGCCATTGTGTCAGGCACTGTTCTAATCTAAGTCAGTAAATGAGAATAATAACAGAACATCCATTTATAAAAATAAAGTTTTATTAGAACACAGCGATGCTCATTTGTTTAGAGGTTTTCATGCCACAATGGCAAGGCTGAGTAGCTACAACAGAGCATGTGGTCCACAAAGCCTACATACTCACTAGTTAGCTTTTTACAGAAAAAAAGTTTTTTGATTCTTGTTCTAGATACCAAAGACACACAGTAGTAGAAAAGAAGTAGCTGGGCTACTACTTCCAAGTACTGCTTGTATCAGAGAGCTGTAATTAGATAAAACATTTCCTGGCCTCGCTTGCAGTTAGAGGTGGCTGCGTGACGATTCTGTCCAGTAGGATTTGAGCAGAGGTGATGTGGCCTCTTGCAAGCCTGGCCCATCATCTCCACATGGTCATCCACCGTTCTCACTCTGGGACAGAAATGACCACAGTCCGCTGGAAGCCACCTCTGGAAGATGAATGACAGAACAGAGCCAAAGAACATTCTCCCCCTTGTCAGACACAAACCAATCTGCACTCAGCATTACTATGTCAGCAGGAAGCATGTGTGAGGTGTGTTTGAGCCATTCTAGACTTTTGGGTCCATCTGCGTTATCACTGGAGTTGCTCTAATTCGCATAGCTCTATTATCACCCTCATCATATCTGGTATTTCCACTTCAACATGCCTTACCAAGATATTTTCATTCTCTCAACCAAAGACAAGGCTGACAGGTGGCTAGGGTGTTACATGATGCTGACCATGACCTTGATCTCTTCTCTCTTGTGGTTCTGCCATCTGCCTTTGACAGAGTTGAGTCTGGGTCATTGCTGCCTCCTTGGGCTTTCCCTTGCAGAAAGAGGTGCAGGGCTTGTTTTTATGTTATGCTTTCCAGTTCTTCTTGAACCCTCATGGGCAGTACGGAGTCACATGGCCACATCTAGCTTTCAGGGGACTGGGAAAGTTATTCTTTAGCTTGGTGGCCATGTGCTCACCTAAGACCCAAGGGCTTCTTTCATGAAAAGGAAGAAAGGGAGAATGGATCCTGGCATAGTTAGTTGTTTTCATGTACATGATGATGACTCAAGTTTATAGTCCAAAGTAAATTAGGTCAGTGGCCACAAGCAAGCCCATTTATACAAAATATCTTTTTCCTTTTTTTTTCTAATAAGAATTTGGCCACGTAATATTAATAGTCAGCAGTTATCTTGGCATATTATGTGTTGATTATACCACTACAGGTGAAGTGTTATGTTAATTCACATTTACAGATGAGGGTTAAACGGTTTGCTTTGGGTTTAAAGTCAGGAAGGGTCAGATCTGGAATCCAAAGTCAGAGGGCTGGGTCACAGCTCCATCCATTCTACATGCTTGACTGGATGTGGCCCACCGTGTCCTCTGTGAAATGAGCATGGAACGCACATCTTCTTAGGATAAAGTGCGACCATCCACCTGGAAGATGACACAGTTTTTATTATTATTTTTGATCTTTTGTACTGTACGGCAGTTTTGTTAACTTTTTTTTTTGGTACTGGGGATCAAACTCGGGTCCTTGAGCTTGCGAGGCAGGCGGCGGAACCACTGAGCTAAATCCCCAGCCCTTAACTTTTAACAAATATTCTGAGGTGACTATAAAAACTCCAAATGTGATAAATAGAAGTGCTCTTCATTGCCATTTCTCCTCTCAGTACCCAATAATACTTCTCTACAACAGGGACTGGCAAGCTATGGACCATGGGCCAAATCCAGCTACCTTTGCACCCGTGTGATTCTATAAATAGATTTATGGGGACCCAGCCATGACCATCACTTGAGGTTCTCTATGGCTGCTCTGTGGCAAAAGGGCAGAGTCAAATATTGTACCAGAGACTTTAGGGTCCAGAAAACAGAATATTTACTACCTGTACTGTTACATAAAAAGTTGGCTAGCCTTTGTTTCAGAACGAATCAATATTCAAACTTTGTGCCTGTTATTTCAGACCCTTTCCCATGTTTTTCACATCTGTCTGATTATGCATGCATGTGATTACACAAACACATTCCCATATACACATATTTTAGGCAAATGGAACATACTACATAGTTGATGGACATCATATATCTTGGAAATTTTTCCCATATCAGTGTCTATAAAGCTACTTTGTTATTTCGAGGAAATCACATATTCCATTGCATGGATATACAATAATATATCTGATCACTCCTCTACTCTATTGATGAACATAAAGCTTGTTTTCAATTTCTGTCAAACATCTTGAATGAGTCCTCAAAATGTCTTTGGAAACCCGATTGCAGCTACCATTCATTTAATTTGTAAAATTTGAAGTCTCCACAGCAGGGAGCCTGACTTCATTCAGCACTGGAGTTTCTTCCACACAGCAAGCAGGACCAGAATACATTCTGAATTTCAGATCTTAATGATGCATTATACACTTAATTAAAATTCACATTGTCAGTAAAAGGTAAGCACTATACTAAATTATGGTTGTTGGCATCGTGATTAATATACATTTAAGCTTTAAAATCTGTCGTTACATTATGGTAGATTTTCCAGAAAAAAACCATGACGTTTAAATGCATTTTTAAAAAGACAGAAGAGATGAACTCAGTGGAAGAAATTCAGCGTGTTCTAGAGCAGATGACAACTTTATATAATTAAAAAAGGGAGCCAGAGTCACACCTTAATTTGTGTGTTGCTTTCAGGAAGCAGGTTTTTCTTTTTCTTTCTGAGAAGTAGAACTGTGCCAAGCCAGAGGATGAACTGTGAGGGCTCAAACTCCACGATAAAACTGGTGTGTAATTTTTTAATTTTGCAAAATCAAATGCTCAAGTTTTGCCATACTCAGAGTCAGTTTTAGGGGGAGCACTGTGCTTAGTTTGTTCCCAAAGTTTGCATTTTCCTGTGAGAGTCTTGTTTTCCTCTTTTGACCCTAAAAAGTTTCCCTTTGTTCATGGACCTACCTGTCTGTGGCTTGATGTGAATTTTTCCACTGTGTTTGGCGCATTTCCATTTATAAGCCGTGTTTTTCTCACCTTCTCTGCTTCACGCTCAGTTTATTTCCCTTAAAGTTCAAGAAAATGGCTGGGAAAAGTTGGCCCACGTTTCAAGCTGGCCTCAATTCTTACAGTCCTAAATTCCCTGGAGCCCTCTCCTCCATTCCGAGACTGACTTTATTTTCTCCTTTTGTTTCAGTGTTTGACTATAACAAATCTAAATACCTTTACTTTTTGTTGCATTAAATTTCTTCTTTTAATTTTGTTGTTTTCCTTCCCTTTTGTTCTTTATTTTCAGTATCTCGAGTTATTGCTTTTCCATGTCCTTACACTTTGAGCAATTTTAAGGCACATATTAAACATCTGGGATGGAAAGTGCCAGATCTATGTTTACGTCTCCTTTTCTTCCTTGGTAATTAGACCCCCAAATGTTATCTGAACATATGCCACTGAGAATAATGTGACATATTCCAGTATTTTTTTGTGGCTGGGTGCACAATTTTTGGCCAAGGGATGTCAGAAGTGGTCTTTGCAACTATCTGGAGCATCTTTATGTGTTGAGTCCATTGGCTGCTGGCTGCTGGAATGTAGCTGGGTGGATGGCAGTGAGCATTGAACTTGGACCCAGATGTGGAAGCTGTATGTTGACCTTGATAGGTTAATGAGCAGAGACACAATAGGAAAGAGGCATCTAAGTGCATGCCAGGAGATAAATGCCAACAGCACAAAAGCCCAGGGAAGGTTATTCAGTGCTGGTGGGGAGCAGAGTACAGCAACAGAGCAGTTGCGATTAAATTCCAAAATGTCTGGGAGGCTGCCCAAGGAAGGGAGAGGGAGGAAGGCATGTGCGTGCGTGTGTGTGTGTGTGTGTGTGTGTGTGTATGTGTGTATGTGTGTCCAATATTCTGAACTGATTGTGTATTGAACTTGAGATGGTACTGTTTGCCTAGAAGTGACTAAATTTTCTGCTACTAGGTAGACCGGGGATTTGGGATGCAAAGAGATTAAACTGAATCACAGAAAACTCAACAAAACTTATATTTCTGCACACTCAGGTTTGCGTCCCTGGCCCTCATACCTATGCGGGGAGCTTGGGCTTAGGTAGGCAACTGGGAATCATCGCCACGTTTGGAGCCTGCTGGTCGCACTTGCAGGCTTGTTTTCTTCTGAGGTCTTTTTTCCTAAGGGGCGGCTGCTGGGTGCTGGTCACACCTGCTTTCATTCCCTCTGGGACACACTGAGCTGTCCTACATCTGTCACTGTATTTTTGCAGAGTCAGATGGTCTTCCCTGAATTATTTTTTATTGCTATCATTTGTGATCTCCACGATAGCCCTGTCTTTATATATTTTCTTCAAAATAGGCTCCCAGTCAATTTTTGGAAAGAGGACTTAGATTCTCTTGATCAAATTTAAGGATTGCAACGAGGGCGGTCACTTTGCTCGTGAAGAAAGCAAAAAGTATGGAACGTGGCTTTTATTTGAGGAATACATTTTTAACATATATTGCCTTTTTAGCTATCTTCTCCCGATTTCATTTCTTAATAAAGTGACAACAGAAAGATACTATAAGACTTTAAAGTTTAAAAAATTAAGTATCTCAGGACTTTTTTTTTTTGGTACCGGGGATCAAACTCGGGTCCTTGCGCTTGCGAGGCAGGCGGTGGAACCATGGAGCTAAATCCCTGGCGAGGATTTTTGATTGAAAGGGACAAAAACCTGAATTGAAACAAGCTGTGATGGAAAAACAACAACAACAACAACAACAACAACAACATGTAAATAAATCATAGAAAAATCCAGAAGAAGGGCAGATTTCAAATAAGACTTGAGCCAGAGATGCAAACAGGGTCCTTCTGCAATCTATATTGCTTTATTCCTGTGTTCTGTTTTCTAGTTTGCGAGCATCCTTCTTAAACAACACGCACCATAGCAAAATGGCCTTAGAAACTCCAGTTCCTACACTGGTGTTTCAACCACCACAGCAGCAGGAGCCCTTCTCCTTCTTAATATTACAAAAGAAAAAGAAATAAGGAAGTGATTTTCATTGTCCTACTTGGCAAGCCTAAGCTTCTCTCTGAACAAATGACCCTGGTTAGGGCAACGGGATGACGGGTGGGGATTTAAGTCTTGTGCCTGGCCCTTTTTTGGATTTGGTTGGTGCTGTATCCCCCTCCTCCACATCCTGGTGTCATTCCCAGAAGGATAAATAAGTAGGCAAAACCAACAGAAAGCCACAAAACTATCTCCATTCCCCAGAAAGAATGAATGCCTCCATTTTTCTGTGCTCCGTTTGGCCTATGGTCATAAATCCTACATTTTTATTTGGTTATAATTACAGTACAGAATAGATCAGGCTCAGCAAATGACAGCCCAGGGGCCAGACTAGATCCGTCCCCTGTTGCCTTATGGGAGTGCAGCTGTACTCGCTCACCTGAGGGCCACACCAGGGCATCCATGACTGGCAACAGAGACTGCCTTGCTGGGAAGACCTAGAAATGTCTGCTTTCTGGCACTTTACAGAAAAGCTTTGTCAAGCCGGGTATATATTAGCATTGCCATTGTTTTTCACTTGATGGTTTCTTCAGAACGTGGTCACTAACTTTCAGAATCTTACTAATTGTCATGGTGCATTTTGGCAGCAGAATACTTCTGTTGAGGTGGGTGGGTCTCCTTTATTGGTCTGCCCTCAGGCAGAGAGCTCTGCAGGGGTCCCCCCACAGGGGGAAGCAAAATGCGGGGGCTGCCTTTGAGATTAGGCTCACTTCATGGCCCCCTAAGCTCAACTCTACCGAAGCCCTTACCGTTGTGTTTTTCTCATATAAAGCATCTCCAGGGCAAGGGTGTGATTCATCAGGACCATATTCCTGATATCGAACACAATGGGAGGCACTGAGCTATGTATGTTGTCTACTGCCCATGAGTTCACAACTTCTGTCGCTGGAGGTACAAAAGAAAGCATCTACAGCCCCAGTTAAAACCTCCCACGGGTCTTCCATTGCTCTTAGGATAAAGTGGAAAATTCTCTGGGTCGTGTTTGCTCTGGCCTCTGCTTTCTCCTGCAGCCTTCTCCTCTGGCTTTCTGTCCTCCAGCCATGCTCGGCTCTTTTCTATGCCTACCATAAGAATGCTCCTTTCCACCTCAGGGCCCTTGAGCTTGCTCTCTGTCTAGTACTCTCCTACTTAAACTTCATCCCGTGAAAACAGTCAGTGAGATGGAGTCAGAGGCCAATACCCAAGAGAGCTAGTGTAGAATCCTTCCTATTATTTCTATTATCCTCCCATTATTACTTTCCATAATTTCATCTAAGAACTTTTATTCAAAGGAATCCATACAACAAACATGTATTGTCACGTGCTCGGAGCTTGGGAGTAGTAAGTACATGGGACAAGTGTGGTCCTGACCACACAGAGCTTCTCATTTTATAGAGAGGTCAGGTGAGTAATCCACCAGTTCTCACAGTAAGTGACAGACGGAGGCAGAGAGAAAGAGAAAGCAACACGGAGCATAGATGCAGGACATTGCTCAGGTTTGGGGGTTCAAGGGAGACTCAAAGGCCATGACACTAGAGCTGGTGCCGGGAGGAAGTAGATTTAGCCATAAAGAAGGAAAGATGGGGGGCTGAGTGAGCACAGGTGAGACCCAGAGAGGAGAGACCAGGGGTGCTGGGAGGATTTCTAGGCCCAGGTGATCCCTTCCATGCAGGAGGTGACTCAGTGTCCTGAGGAAAGTCTCAGCTGCAAGGTGCACTTCCTTCTCACTTGACTTTCCAGAGGCTTGCTTGTCCCGTCTGGGGTTTCCTCTGTTTCCTGTTCTCTCAAGCTTTCTCCACCATCTGGTTTGGTTCTAGGCTAGGACTGCGTTTTGACTCAATGTTTTATGCTTATTTTCTGTAAACAGTGGCTTGGGGCAGAGGTTGGCTAACTTTTCTGTAAATGACCAGAGAGTGAACATGTTAAGCTTCACAGGCCAAACGGATTTCTGTCTCAGCCCCTCAGCTCTGCCAGTGGGGACCCCCCACTGCCATTATGTAAATGAACTGCTATGGATGTGTCTCAATTAAGCTTTATTTAGGAGAACAGCTGGAGGACCAGATTTGGTTCAAGGGCTGGAGTTTATTGACCTCTGACTTAGCTATCAGCAATGTCTTGACTTACTATTTGAAAAAACCCCCACTTTTATATTAGTGTTTTTCAACCTGTGCTTTGTAGTCCCCTGGAGTTTTTGCAGAGTTGCATAAAAGTCTTTAGCTACAATGGAAGGATGAGGGCCAGGGTGAGGAAGGCTAGCCTCTCTGGCCATGGACTTGCTCGTGAGTCCAGCATTTAGAAAGATAGAACTCTGGAATCAGACATTCTTTACATATGGATGCATATACCTGAAAAATGTGGTAGTAAGTAGTGATTTTTTTTCCATAAGAAAATTGAGCTTTTGTGAATAATCATTTTTATTTCTCTAAGAATAAAGTCCTAAAGGAATTGACTGCAGCCCATGGACGTAGGGTGATCTGAATTTCACATCTAGTTTGGCTTTCACTTCTTAGTTCGTTTCTGGAGAAAATGATGGTTCCTATAATGATTTGGTTTCTTGTTTAGTCAAACTAAACCTACTGAAATGGTTTTGGGTGAGGGTCAAATTCTTATTTTCTTTTTCTATGGAAGATTTCCATTTAAAAGATCCTACTGGAGCCTGTATGTTTGCCTACCTGGTAGTACTTCCTTCCCATTTGTGCTGTGATTAGCGTGATATTTCTTTGTTCCCTCTTCCTCACTCTCATCTCTCTTGTCTCTGATTCCTGCACACTTCTCTGATTCCATGTTCTCCGTCCGTGGCAATCTTTCACTCTCCCTCTGCTCTGTCACTGGAGTGCGTATCACTGCTGAGAAGGTGAGGGGGATTATTGTTCTGTGTTCGTGCTCGACACAGAGCAAGCCCTGCATGCACATGGACCTTGTCCAGTTGGTTCACTGTTGCATGGCTGATGCTGACGCATGGCCAGTGCATTCACATTTGTGCAATTTAACTGGCATGGAATCCTGGAGTGATTTGGGAGAACAAATGATCGAGAAGATTAGCTCTGGAGCAAGGCAAGTCTCAAACTTCTGCTACAAAGAACAGGCTACTGACAAATAGTGACTCTAAGAGAGGCTGCTGAAGTTGTGCTGGACATTAGCATGCTCTGATCCCTCAGCTGTCACTCATGGTGCCATGCAGGTCCCTGGCTTTCTCCCTGGAGTGGCTGGCTTCTCTGCGTTGGAGGGTTTTTTGTGGGAGCAGGTGGCAGGGGCAGCCTTCAGCAGTAGCAGTGGGAGTTGGTGGGTCAACACCCAGCTTCTTTGCCCCTTGTGAAGGACTGAGCCTGGTTGCCCACAGGGGTTACCTGCTTCTGCAAACACAGTATTAGTTTCCTTCCCTTTCCTGCCTCACTTTCCACTTCCGGTTGGGGCTTCCTGGGGTCACCTGCCCTGTCAATGACTGGCACCTAACTGGGTTATTTCAGGCTCAGCTTTTGGAGGACCTCAATGTAAACTATGTACCAAGAAGCCTGGATGTAACGAAAACTGATTGACATGACATCGCTGCAAAGCCATCAGCACTTAGACCTTCCATTCTTCCCTCTCCATTCGGTGGTTTTTCGTCTTTGGCCATGTCCTTTCATGACTGCAAAATGGCTGCAGAAGCTCCAGCCAGTGCACCTGAACATGGGGATGGAGAGGTGGTGGGGGGGTAAGAGTGGAGGAGCAGGGGGCAGCAGAGTCTTTTCTTTGAAACAAGAAAAAGCAAATTTTCCAGAAGGTGTCCCTTCATGTCTCATCCTCCACCTTGCCTTGCTGCAGAGGAGGCTGGGAAAGCGGTTAGTTGATCCTTTTGGGCTTTGGAAGGTGCGTAGGACATTGGGAACAGGCATATGTGGTCACAGCATTCACCAGAGCCCTGTGCATTTTCCTCCCTTTCAATCATTTTGTAGTAATGGGCGGTAGACCACTAATCCATTTGTCAGTCCAAACAGGCACTATGAAGCCGAATCTGCCTCCAGAAAGGAATTTTAATCTGGTCATGCTGAAAAGTTGAAATTTTACAGCGAAAGTTTGAAATGTCTGTAAACGACAGAGATGAAAAGGTCGGCGTTTAAATCTGTTTCCTTAATAGATGGCTCCCCGAGTGAGTGGGGCTCAGAATTCACTTTCTAGGCTCAACCGCTCTCCATGAAGCAGGTCGTGCGGTTTATGACATCAGCAGGGCCCCAGAGTGAATTACTGTGCGGCCTTGCCTGGGCTCTGGGGCCATCTATTATGCTACTGTGTGCAGCGTTGATCAGGAAGGTGTCTTTGATAGCTCAGTGGAAGAAAAAGCACCCCTGTTACAGGGCTGAATGACATGGCTGAATACAAAGGTAGCTGAAGAGGGGGTTGGACATTACCAGCCTTCTGCATTTCTGTGTGTCTGTGTGTGCGAGAAACAATAAGATTATATCAAGTCATTAAAAAAGACACACTCTATATTTAGGAACAAAGACTTTCCTATTCATGCCCTGCCTCAAATAATTCCTAATTGAGATCTATATATCTTCTTCCTTAATAAAGTAGCAGCATTTATCTAATGATCTAATGCTGGGTGTTATGCACATATTTAACCAATAATGTTTTCTTTTCTTTTTTCTGTTTTAGATAGAGTCCACGTAGCCTAGATTGTGTTCAAACTTGTGATCCTCCTGTCTCAGCCTCCTGAGTGCTAGGGCTAGCATCACACCCTACTAACCAATAATTTTTGAGTCTTGACAAAAAGAGCTATCTATTCTTTCTGATCTCTCAAAGTCAAAATACTAAATCACACTTCATTCCAACAAAACTGAAGGATAGTCAAAATGCACTTTCTCCTCTGAATTTTTTCCGGGATGGGTATTGCTTGAAATAAGCCATTGGTTGTGGCTGGGACTTTTTTGGGTAATGAAATTATTCTAGAAGTAGCATTTGTCTTAATATTATTTCAGCCTGGAAGAGTTAAAGAGATTTCAATAACCAATGCAAAGACAAACTTCTTCCATAAACTATACACAGTGCCTTTCAAACTTTGAGGTAAACAAATGCCTGGACCTCTTGCCAATTTCCTGGGTCCTGGGCATGGGGTCAGGGTGCCTGTGTATTTATGAGCTCCTCACAAAACCTTGATGCAGAATAAAGTGCCCTATGACAACCACGGAGCATCTTTAAAATGCTCTCTTGAAATCCTGGGTGCATTTATGAGTTTCTGTGCCAGGCCTTAGGGGTTAGGTCTGGCTAATATGGTAGCCTGCAGCCACATGCGGCTCTTTCAGTTTTAATTTACATTAATTAAAATTAAATAAAGTGAAGAATCTACTCCCTCAGTTGCACTAGCCATCACTTCAAACATTCAGTAAACACAAGTGGCTAATGGGTAACAACGTACTGAGCTGAAAGACGCAGGACATTTCCATCCCTGCAGAACATTCTATGGACAGCACTGAATTACACAATGAACAAAACAGATACAGTTTCCTGTATCATGGAGAAAATAGGACAGCCCGCCCTGCCCCCCAAACCCCAATAAACTGATACATCAGAAATTAACAAATTCTCGTTTGTGAAGGAAACAGAAGGCTGTGACCAGGCACGACCACATGATTTATGGGGGGCCACGGAAAAGCGAGAATGTAGGGCTCTTGTCCAGCAAAACGAAAGCTCTGAAATGGCTGGGGCACACTGTGAAACCAAGCAGGAGTCCCTTCCAGCCCTGTCGTTGGTGACACACTCAATCTGCCTCTAACAGACTGAAGTCCAGGGG
The DNA here is from genome assembly GCF_053883595.1 of Heterocephalus glaber. Classification (NCBI taxonomy): domain Eukaryota; kingdom Metazoa; phylum Chordata; class Mammalia; order Rodentia; family Bathyergidae; genus Heterocephalus; species Heterocephalus glaber. The sequence continues at coordinate 16,984,634 of NW_028258410.1, read as the reverse complement.
CATGGAGACCTTTGATAGTTAAGGATGTCTCAAATGGATCTGCTAGAAAATGCTAAAAAATCTGCGGTGGGAAAGATGAGAAAGAGCTAGGAGTGCAGATGTGTGGGAGCTGATTTTGGGCAAAGGGGACAGCTCTGTGGACAGGCTGGGGTGGGAGAGAGGATGGTACCTTCAAGAACCTGAAAGCATCTGGCATGGCTGAGAGGGAAGGACAGTAGGGTCCAGGCCACAGAGCTGGCCAGGGCCGGGGCCAGGGGACGTGTCTATGTGGCCGAGGACATGGAGTCAACCCCGAATCCCACTATGAATTCACTTGCACGGTTCAGTGTAGACATGGTCTTCTGCTTTCACTGTGAGGTCATGAGCATCCCTAACTAGGAAGGAGTCTTTATGAGACAGGATGAAATCTTCCTTTTCATTTTCAAGACAAGGAGGCTGAGGCACAGGAAGTTATTTGCCTTGATTCACAATCTGGTATGGGAGGTTAAGGAAGTTGAGGAGAACAGCAGGGTTTTGGGTACCAGGCAGCGTCTCCAGCCCCTCCAGGAGGCAGAGCTGTGAGAGGGAAGATTCGTGACTCTCCCATGTGTCGGAGAAGCGTTCCTTGCACACGCTACTTCCTGAAAAGGTGTTTCATCAACAGAAATGCTGATTCTCTGGCTTCCCAATGCTATATTTAGAAATGACATTTACATTTCCACAGATCAACACCTCCTGCTTAGATACACTTCCTGAGCTTTGCTGTCACAGTGAACCCGCCGCTCTATTCTTCCCTGTTTCCCCATCTTAGCTGGTGGGAATCTGTGAAATTAGGAGGTGTCTATAATTTGGGAAATGAGAATAGCTGAATATGATAAATTTATACATTTTTTATTGGTAAAAAAGGAGCCAGTATTGTCTTTTAAACAGGCTTAGGGGAAATTTATCTTATGCTGTACTTTGTCTCATTCATTTAAAAATACCTTTGAAAAGTCTAGCCAAACATCTCTCAGACCCCAAATCCCTCTTCTCTCTCCTTCCTTTCCTCCTCCTTCCCTCCTTTCCATTGTTTTTCTTTCCTCTCTCTTGCTCTTTTCTCTCCCTCCCTCCCTTCGTTCCTTTGTTCCTTCCTTCCTTCCTTCTTTTCTCTCTTTACTTTTTTTTTGTTGGTACCAGAGATCGAACTCAGGACCTTGTGCTTGTGAAGCAGGTGCCGGAAGCACTGAGCTAAATCCCTGGCTTCTCTCTACTTTTGAATCAGAAAATTTCTGATACCTTAGGAGGCTTCCTTACTGATAGTTCTAATTAAGGTAGAAATGTCTTTACCCCGCACTAAGGCATTATTTCATTAAGTCTTTATGCCTGTAGTGCGGTGTGCATGCCTTGTTTTGTATTGATGGAGTTTGAATATTTTAAGTATTACGCTGACCTGTTTCCATCTTGGCAAACTAGCTCTTGCAGCTGTTGCTAACAAAGGACATGATCAAATAATATCTTATTTCCTTGTCAAGAGAGTGGGGGAAAATAGAAATAGTTAAGATAACCATTGACCTACAGGATGTCTATAGGATTATTGATCTGTCTTTTGCAGTAGTGGAGTATTCCACAGCCGCCCCCCCCCCCAGCCCCCATAAAATTATGAGCATGTGTCACCAGTAGAGGGCAGTGCGCCCTCTCTTCAAGAGCACATAAAAATTATGTTTCTCTGCCATAGCTAAAAGGATTTGTCTGGCAAAGGGCGAAACCCATTAGGCATAAACATTCAGCATTTTTCGCTGTTGCCTGTCATAATGGAAACAATGATTTGAAAGTTCTGATTAAACCTGCAAGATTTTCTCTCCAGTGTATGTCTCCGAGCACATACTTCTCAAAGTTACTTCTTTTGATTTCTATCTGCGCTAGACACACGAGTTAGACTCAGGATAACTTTTTCAGGACTTTGGTAGGGAAAATTCCCTTTCATCTCGTTTTGAAGCTCTCACTCGAATGTAAATGGGGAGTCACAGGGACGTCTTCATTAAAACAATATCCAAAGCTTTTTTATTTTTTATTTTTTTATTTTTTAAAGGTGTTTATTTTAAAGGGGAAATATGTTACCATGAGTTCAAAATGTGCTGGAAAGATCTCATCCACTGAAGCCGAATGCAAACACGAAGAATTAGTTGGTTACTTTTGCAGACTTGCTTTTTCTGAGATCATAAAAAAGTAATCTGGGCATAGACTGCTGGTCAGCCAGGAAATGGGGAGACATTTGTACAAACCCGAGTGTTTGCGTTTAAAATACGGTCCACGGTTACCATGTGGGATATCGGGATTTGATTCAGCTGTGGGCATAAAAGCACCGCGATGGCGAGTGGACCCGGAGTTGGCAAAATTACGGCTGCGTCAAGGTGCGAGCGCCGGGCCGTGCAGGAAGGGTCTGCCGGACTCGGCCTTCTCCAGATCCGGCGAATAAATCCTTCGGTTCACAGCTACCCGGCGGCCGCGGTTGACTGCGGCAGCGCTGTTTTGCTGCTGACTGCGACAGATGGAGCTCTTCTGCCGGATTTCTCTAGAGGGCAGTAAGGATGCGAGGAGGGCGCGGGAGAGGGGCGAGGCCGCGCTTCCGGTCGCCCTCCAGCCGCGCCTTGCGGGGACCCACGGAAAAGCGCCTCCCTCCGTCCAAAAGGAAACGGAGCTCCACCCGATTATTCGTGGGAATGGCTGACCAACGATTTGAAAATTAAATGGCTCCGGGGGTGATGATGTCTTGGAGGCCAGGAGAGCCACGGATGGGAAATCTAAACACAATGGTCCTCCAGCGGGGAGTTTGGCCCCAGGGGATTTTGGAGACGCGTCGTGCTGGAGGGGGCGGGAAGGGCATGGTGGCTCGCGACTGGAGAGCAGCGAGTGCACATCTCCACCCTCAACAGGACACAAGGGGGCCAAACCCCAGCAGTGCCCAGGCTGAGGTCCTGAGATAAACAGGTAGCCAGCAAGGGATTGGGAAATCACCTTTTAGAAAGCTAAAGGCAATCTAATTTCTTGTGGTTCCTATTGGCAAAAAGGTCAGTTCTGGAACCCAAGAGAACATCGGGCAAGAGTTGATGTTGGGGTGAAATTGTGGCGTGGCCTCTCAGAGCTGCCAGTCGGTGGGGAGCCTCCCCCTGCAGCCCGGCTTGGAGCTGGGCATCGGTGCACGCCCTGCCCTTCCTAAGCCCCAGATACAAGTCTTCGGACACGAGCGCTTCCTTAAATTCCAGGCTCCCCGGAGGGACCCTGATAGCCCTGTGCAGGAGCATTCTCTCCGGAAGCAGAGGTCCTCATAGTGGGACCCCCCCCCCCCAACGATAGACTTCAATTTGGTGTTTTGAAGCTCAGAAGCTGTGGTTCTCATCCTAGGGACATTTGACAATTCCAGGAGACACTTGGTTGTTGGAACTGGGTTAGGGAGGCTGCTGGCATGGATGCTGCTATAGCTCCTGCAGTACCTAGGACAACCCCTCCCCTTGCCCTAATAGGAACTATGTAGCAGGCAGTCAACATAGTGCAGGGTGCACAAAGTGGACTTGTGGCTGTGGCCTGGCATAAAACACTGACCTTCCCTGTCTACCCCTGGACCAAAAATGTTTTCAAAGGCATTGTGTACTGTCCTCCACCCTTTAAAATCTGGGAAACTAGAATTTTAATTGTCTGATTTTTCTTGGGGGGAGGTCCTTTCATTATAGCTATTCTTGGATCCTATAGTTTAGTCTGCATAATGGAAACATTTAAAAACATTAGGCAAAATATAATTGCTTTGGGTATTTGCTCACAGAACTAGAAAGAGATACATTTCTTTGTTGCTGTTTGGGTTAAGATGATCAGGAATTAAATAAATAATGTAGTAAGAAGAAAACATTTTCCTGACAGGTGGCACTAGAAGTTCTCCACAACAAGCAAATTGTCTTTGTCTGGGAAAATCCTTTGAGATGTGTGAGGGGGAAAAGTTGAGATGCTGAAAATCTTGGAGTTGTTGAGAAATGAGGTTTGGAGGAAAGGGGAAGAAGTTTTCTGCGCAAGACACAGAGGAATCTGCTTAGTTGGCTTATGTGGGTGGACATGGGGAGGGAGGGAGGGAGAGAGACAGAGACAGAGACAGAGACAGAGACAGCAGACAGTCAGGGAGGAGTGGGAGGGACGATAGATGGATGTCAGGCCTGGCCAATCAAATGAGAGCCTCTCCCCAGCTCAGAGAATGGATCCAGGATGTTAGTGTGAATCCAGGAACCAATGGGAGCATGATATTCTCCCTTTTGCTGGACATGTGCTCTAAGGATGTTAGTCTGGGGCCATTTTGTCATCATGAGGCCTGAATGTGAATCAGAATGGAGCTAACTGAGGAGGAAGTAGAACTCAGAGCAGGGGAAAGAGTAAGTCCTGAGGGCACTGGCTGAGCTCCCGAATCTAGCTGTGCCAGATCAGATCTACTTCAGGTCTTTTCATTTACACTGGTGAAGTATCTTTTGTCATCAAGCCAGTTGGAGTTGGGTCACCTGCTAACCAGAGAGACCTAGGCTAAGCAGGCCTGCTAGCCAGAGAGACTTCAGGGCTGCCTGAGGTACAGCAAGGCGGTTACTCTCTTACATTGGAAGGCAAGAGTACTTGTACTCACTTTTCTCATCTGTAAAATGGGAAGATTGGGGGTGAATCAGGTTCCTGGCCTGATGTGTTCAGATCCTCAAGCTACTTCAAGTTAAAAATGAGGCTCCAAAGCTCCTGAATTGAGATCCTAGATTTATGTAGCAGAGCTGCCCGCACTTCAACTGGATAGCACATCCCTTTCGCTTTCTTTTTCTGGGGCCTTACAGCTCACAAGGAAATACTAGTTTGCTGGTGCTCATCAGAAGACCCAACATGCAGGGCTGCTAATTAATTTTGAAAAATGGGAATAGGAACAGTTATTTCAGAAATGCATCTCCGTCGAGGCAGACTTTTGAGAACCTTTGGGTCACTCAAGTGGGTCACTGAGGTGAAGAATATGGGAGATTTTGTCCTTTAATTCTAAATATGGATGGTAGAATATTTTCAGTAATCCAAGCTGTTCGTTAGAGTTTGAAATCTGTCTTTCTCCACTTAGCTGTCCAGACTGTAACAGGTGGCAGTGTTTCATGTTCAATTTTGTGCAAGACAAATTCACTGAAATATGCTTCCATTTAAAAAGTTTTTGATATCAGTCACTTATTTATTCTTTCAGCAAATCACTATGTGAATTAATTCATTCAGCCAGAATTTATTACGTGGCTCCTGTGTATCCTGTTCTTGGTGCTAGGAATGAAAAAAGAAAGAAAGAAAGAAAGGAAGGAAGAGAAAACTGAAAGAGAAATATCCCTACCTGAGGAAGGCAACAATAAAACAAGCAGAGGGTGGGGAATGTAACCCAGACTGTGAAGAAAACAGTGCAGGAAAGGGGAGAGAGGTTCTCGGTATGGTGCCACTTCAAGTTGTGTATTTAAGGAGGACAAAGGGAAGAGGGGGTTTTCAGAAGAGGTGAGAAGGAGGGGCCTTGTGTACATGGAGTGGGGTCTTCCGGGCAGAGGCCATGGCTGTGAAAGGCCCTTGAGGTAGCAAGTGCCTTCGATATTCAAGACACGTCTAGAAGGCTGGTGTGGCCAGAGTTGGGAGAGAAGAGATTGCCTACAACTGACTACTAAAAGTATCTGAGGAGAGTGGACATGTCTTCTGGGCAGTGCACTTGCCCTCAGTGGGGAGCCACTGCTACATGGGCATCACTAGGACTTTGGTGATGGTTTAGATGTGGTGTGCAGAGGAGGGCTTGGTCCCCAGTGCTGCCGGGGTGGGGCTTTTCCAAAGTCCTTAGATCATGAGGGCTCCAATATCACCAATGAATGAATCCGTTGATGGATCTATCGTAGCTTAATGGACTTAGGAGGAGGTGGAGCCTGATTGGATGAAGCAGGAAGCTAGGGAATGGCTTTGGAGGGGATATTTTGTCCCTGACTCCTTTCTTGTTCTCTCTGCTTCCTGGCTGCCGTGAGGTAAGCAGCTTTCTCTCGCCATGCCTTTAAACTGCCTTGATGTTCCTGCCTTGCCAAAGGCTTAAAAGCAAGGGAGTGAGCTGAGCATGGACTGATACCTCTGAAACCTTGAGCCAAAATAAAACTTTCCCCTCTTAAAGTCGTTTTTCTCAGGTATTTCGTCACAGTGATGCAAAGCTGACTAATACAAGGAGACGTGCTCTGCTCTGTGTGTGTGTGTGTGTGTGTGTGTGTGTGTGTGTGAAGCCTTGGGTACTTGGGGCTGGGGAAAGATCTGAGAACAGACACTTGAGGACAGGCAGGCAGGAGAGAGAGCACAAGCCCTTCATTTCCGAGGAGCCAGGGGAAGGGAGAAGGACTGAAGAGCCAGGCTCTGTCAGGGTAATAACATAGTCCATGTAAGGGTCCAGCGTGGGATCTGGAAGGCTGCTGGGGCAGATGAGGCATGGACGTGCCCTCCTGGTGCCTTCATAAGAACATCATCACAGCAGCTGCACCGGGTCTGCCCTGGCTGCGGGACCTGCCTGCATCCTGAGCTGATTTGTGGGTTCTTTCTTTCTTTCTTTTTTGCAATACACCAGGCCTGCTGTGGCAGAGGAAGCAGCCTCTTGCCTGTCATCCACACCAGACCACTGGAGCCGCCATTAACACAGGAAGAATAGATTCCTAGGCCAATCCGGGTGGCTGGAGTGCAGGACAGAAATTCTGTAGCCTGCAAGGAGCTGTGTGACAAAGTGGAGTGACTTTCCCACAGGGGCACATGCCGAGTGTTTCTGAGGGAAGAGAACTCACAGGGGCCATCCGGATTATAATGTCTGGCGGGGGGAAGGAAGGGCCAGCGCCCCATTCATTCATGCCGCAAGCATCCGCCAGGGACCTGTTGTGAATAGGATGAGGTTCTGTGGAGGAGTGGAGGTTGACCAGACAAGAGCTTTGTCCTGTGTTCCTGCGTCCAGTGGATGGATGCCCTTTAAGGACAGTGTACGGTCCCGTCTGTTCAGAACTCTTCTGGTTCCTCCTCTGTCTCAGTCCGTGAAACGCTCTACAAGGCCCAGTGGAGAGGCTGGCAAACTTCTTATGCAAAGGGCCAGAGAATAACTATTTTCTACTTTGAAGGCCTCATGCTCTGGGTCGCAGCTACTCAGCTTTGCCTTTATAATTTGAAAACAGTCACGGACAATATGTAAATAGATCAGCATAGCTGTGTTTCAATTAAGCTTTATTTGTGATGGTAAATTTTGAATCGGATTTAATTTTCACATAATAAAATGCTGCTTTTTAATTTTTTTCAGCCATTTTAAAATGTGAAAACCATTCACAGCTCCTGGGCTACATAAAAGAGTCAGCAGGCTAGATTTGTACCCCTTAGGTAGGACATAACAAAGAGAGAAGCCCTAGCATTATAAATCCTCACTATCTGTCCTTGAGAGAAAGGACACTGTGCCCAGCACTTGGGAAGCAGTTTGGTTAACACTGCAGGAATTCATTTGCCAGTTACAGAACATTTTAACCACATTGTCTCTGACACTTCCAGTCAGGGATGGGCAGTAGGCATGGCTGTTTCAACAAAACTTTATTTATAAACCCAGCAGCATGGCTGGCTGCTCCTAGTTTGCTGACAGCTGCCTTGTGATCCATATATGCCCAGCCCCTTTCTTAGATTTATTATCTTCACACCACTTTTTACCATTTTTATTGATTGTCCATTTATTGTCCCTAGGATGCAAGTTCCATGAAGGGAGTTTAATTTTTTTCACTGCTGTATTTTTCTCAGTGCTTAGAAAAGTGTTTGCTTTACAGTGTGTGTTCAGTTAATATTTTTGAATGCAGAAATAAAAATTTCATAATTTTGTTATTCATAATGCCAGGGTAATCACTTGTCTGAACACATGAGAGAAATTCAAGCATTCTTTCATTTATGATAATCAACTGCTTGATCTTCCTGCTCATGGAAATAATAAGATGTTCTGTAGCAACACAGACAATAGAAATCATGCAAGACGTCAATGTAGTTTAAAATTTTCTAGCAGCCCTGTTAAGTAAAAAAAGCAAAAGTAATTTTAATAATATATTTTTAAGTCAATATATCCTAAATATAATTCAAACATATAATCAATATAAAATTACTAATGAGATATACGGTTTTGGGGTGCTAAGCCTTCCAAATCTGGTATGTATTCTCTTTACACTTGCAGTGCTGAAGTTTTGGGCTGTCACAGGTCACACCCTCAGTGCTGTCTTGGTTGGTGGGTGCCATGTTGGTTAGGACCTAGGGGCTGAGCCTGTGGAGGTCATGAGACAGAAGTGTGCCCTGGGGACTCCTCAGTAGTGGCTAACTGACTCTTTTTGGCCAACTTTTGATGTGCTTTACAAGTTTGGGGATAAGCCATCACTGTCAACATTTATTGGTACTCGGGGAAATCAAGCTTTCTGTGGCATAATGCAGCATCATAAATTAAGCCAATGCTTTTAAAGAATTATGATGTTACATCATGCTTTGATGTAATGTAATGTGACAGGTTGTAAGTTTTATTTTTGTAAGATGTCCTCAATGTAAAGCCGGAAGTAGATTAATAGGTTTTCACTACCCAGGACCCCAGAACCTGGACCCCGATTCCTGTTAGCTCAGTATATCTGTGCAGTGGTTTCCAGCTGACATCTTAGTCTTATTCGGTGTGGCCCCTCCTAGTCTATACAGTTTGGATTCTGTGTTTATTCTATGAGTCTTCTAGGAATCAGGAAAGAAGTGAGGAAAGGTGTCTGTAACCTAATTCACCCTACAGCATTATCTGATTTTGGAATTGAAGTTCCTGTTGGTTCCTGTGCATGACTGGCAAATACATTTCATCTCAGATGCAAATTGAGGTTAAATTTTAATGATTTTCTGGGTCCCTGATGTTCTTGAGACAATAAGTGTGCTATTGAATCAGCTTGGGAAGGGGTGGTGGCAGATTACAGGGTACTTCTCTGACCATCCTGACCTGTGGTATCTATTTCTTGCTCTCTGGATGGACCCACAATGGGAGTTTCTTTTCCCAGAGGAGACATGGAGCTATAGGAAGGTAGAGATGCTGTGAGTTGGTTGAACCAAGTGGCCAGTTAACTGGAGAAGGTGCCAGGGTTGGGTGGTGTATGCAGAGAGAGTGGCGATTGATTGGCAGTGTCTGCCACAGGTGTAGAAGTTATGCAAGACAGCACACGTGCTACATTTCCACAATCCCCATCTTAAAAAGCGTGATTATGCTGGTGAGGGGAGAGAGGAAGAGAGAGAGCGAGCGAGAGAGAGATGGAGAGAGTTGATCAGTGATTGTCTGCCATGAATGTAGGAGTTAATGTAAGACATTACACATGTTCTATTTTGGCAATTTCTGGTTCAGAAGTGTAGGATAGCGATGACATAAATAAATTCCCCGGTTGTCTTTGACAGGTGCATGTTTTGTTTTCTCTCCTCATATTTATTTATTCATTTAACAAATGCCCAATAGTTGTCTAGATCTGGGCTGGGGCCAAGACATATTCATTCAGTATAGGGACAGTGAATCTCCAAACAGCAAACAGTAGACAGAGACAGTGCCACCGAGAGGTGGAAGAGTTAGGTGCCTGCAGGAAGGACATTGGGACAGAGTCCCGAAGCCAGGCAGATGTGTCCATGTGGGGGCAAGGAAAGGGGCACCGGAAAGAGAAGACAGAGCAGGCAAAGGTGGGGAGCAGCAGGGAAAGGATGGCAGGAGGGAGACTGGGGTCAAGCGGGACAGCTCCCTGTGAGCTTCTGACACCAACGCAAAGAATGTGGACTTTGCAAACTGGCTGCTTTGAGTTATGCTGAACATTCCAGGGCTTCTGTACCGAAGCTGGAACAGCCACCTATCTCCTGCTCCCACTGTCACCATGTGAGTCCTCGGAGCCTAAAAAACTGTGGCTTTCAAAGGCTGGCAAAGGGACGGCAGGATGCAAAGCATAGTAGTTATGTTCTCCACTGTTTGCATGGGCCTCGCCCACTGAGGCAAGCTCGGCTTGGCTCATCTCTCTCCCCTCATTTTCTCCCATTCGGAGGGTCTTTCCTGCGTGGGCAGAGCTGGAGGAGCACAGTAGAGGGACAGTCCCAGGAAGAAGGGAGGGACATTTAAGGCTATTGCTGAGAGTCAAGCGATCCCATTAAGGACTCGCCTGATTCTGAGGGTGCATATGCTTGTGTGCAAGGTGTTCCCTTCACTGTGCTGGTCAAGGCCTGGGCAGGGCGGGGATTCACAGTGGCCCATCCCCAGAGTTAACTGTGGCCATCGCCTTGGATCACTGAGATCGTTTTCTAGTTTCTCATCCTACGTGGGAGCTGCGTTCCAAAGCCATCGCTGCAGGGAGCATTCTTTTGGGATCCAATCGCCTGTCTGTAACACAAATGTGGCACCGCTGCCCACCTCCAAGCAAGCTGGACATCCGTACAGAGCCCACCCTGATGGTAGCTTCTTTGGCGGAGCTTCAGATGAAGGAGTCAGCTTGAATGGGGGGATTTGCCCTATGAGGAATTGGCTTTTTTTTTTTTCAAACTAGGGGTTGAACTCAGGGCTTTGTCACTGAACCACATCCCCAGCCCTTTTTATTTTTAACTTTGAGACAGAGTCTCACTAAGTTGTCCAGCCCAGGCTTAAATATGTGCTGCTCCTTTGGCTTCCCAGAGGGCTGGGCTTACAGGCATGTGCTATTATGTCTAGCTTGGAATTAGCATCTTTTAACACTGACCATTAGGGTTAATTGTCAATTTGGTTGGTTTGGGAGCTGCTGTGTTGGGTGAGTCACAGGGGAATGAGTGACCTTGAAGCCTAAAGCCTTGCCCCTTAGGGTCTGACACTGTTCCCCTGCTCTGCTTCCCAGGTGCCACGAGCTAACCATCTTTCCTCCACCAGGCCCTTCTGCCATGATGTTTCTGTTTTAGAGCCAGCCAGCCATGGACTGAATCCTCTGAAACCATGAGCCAAATACACCTTCCCTTCTTCAGGTTGTGAGTGTCAGGTGTCTTGTCCAACAACTGGAAAGTGGGCCAACATAAACACAAAATCTATGCTCGGCACAGTAGGATGCTCACCTTTGGGAGGGACACGGGGTGGAGAGCTGTGGAGAGAACAGACTCACTACTCACGCACCTGTCCTGGGCATAGCTCTCTGAGGGATTGGGAGGGAAGATCCGAGCAAGGAGGTTTTCTGCCTTTCTGTGCCTCTGTGTTTCTGTGTGTCTGTCTGTCTGTCTCTGACTCTGTTTTTTCTCTCCTTCAGATTAGATAGGACTTTAATGCACATGTATAGCCTGTGACTCAGCATGGCACTGTCATGAACACCCTGGGCTTGGGATGGCTTTGTACATTGTGCCCTGGGGATCAGAAAATCTCCTCTTCAGGCTGCCCAGAGTCTATCACCTTGGCAAGGAGGACACACAGCCTGATTTGGGTGGTTACAGGAGAAAACTAAGCCAGAGTTCCCATGTATTCACTCCGTCTGAAGTGTCCTTCTAGATTCTCAATAAATACAGCCCTGGGACACAGACTATGTATGACACACGCTGAGGCACTGTGAGCGTGTCCTCTCCCTGGAAGCCAACTAATAATTTCTTATTAGCAAGAACAAGTAAAAACCATAGTGATTCTACCAGAAGTTGATTGAATATAGTAAAGGAAGGTCTCTCCTAGCCCCCCAGGCTCAGATTGAGGATGGAGACTGAAGTGGGCGCCTTCCTGGCCCGATGCAGGAATGTAATCTTCTGGAAACTGCACACACTCTGCATGGCCATGGAGAAAGAGGGACCTTCCAATCCTCACAGCATTGGAAATGAAAGGGAGAAGTGTGTTCTTCATGACCAAAGCCACCGAGATGACAGCCCCATTGTTTTCCTGCCACATTGGATGTCATCAGCCCGAGGCATCTGGCACATTTTCCCTACACCCCACCTGTTTCTAGTCTCTCATTTTGCTCCAGCCCTTTCCTTTCGCCTTTTGAGTTCCCTTCTCGTCTGCTTTTTCCTCCTGCACTGCCTTTGTTTGGCTGCCAAACAGGAAGACCCGTGCTTTCCACGGCAGGGAGGGTCATGTGCAGCCCTCAGCATCTGAGCTCTCCCGGAGTCCCCTGACGCTGGGGCTATTACAGGCAGGTGACAAGTGTCTCCCTCCCACCTTCGGGGCTCTTCCTCAGGCTTTGTACGCACCTGTGGATGCACATATGACGAACAGCAGGTGGTCTTAGAAGCTGTCTTTTTGGGGGACGGGCAGAATAGCTGGAAAAATGAACCGACTTGTCCACACCTTGATACCAGAGAGGGTAAAAAATCCTGTTCTTAGAAAGAACTGGTCCTTTTTATTTCAAAAATTTGTATCTTGGTTAGGCTGGCACACATTTAGATCCTTGAATTTAGAAAATCGTATCCAGGGGAGATATTAAACCATGAGCACCAAGCAATTTAAAGAGAAATCTAACCAGAACAGATTTTGAAGATGAAGTTGGCACTGCCTTGCCAGGGTGTCCGTGGTGAATGTCGCCTGACATGTACCCAATCGCCAGTCCATTTTGTGTCTCATAATCACATAGCTATCTTACATGGGGATGGGTGACGTCCATCACCTGTGCTTTTCATGTATATCCGTTAAGATTGCATAAAGCAAAAGAGAACAAAAGAAGAATAATCTAAATAGAGCTGGTGATTCATCTGGCAATGTATTTGACACTCTCTGCAGGGGCATGTGGGATGGGAAATGAGAATTTTCCATCCTTCAATTGATCTTAGTTCCTGCATTTCACTCACCAGTTTTCTGGGACTCTAGCATTGAAAGAGGCATATTCATCTTATTGCATGGTCCTTAAACTAAGTAAGCTATAGCATGAACCAGAAAAGCAACTGTCTATGTTAGTTTGTTAGGAAAGACAGGCTGTGATGTTGTACTGGGAAATGGTAAGTGGGTGGTCAACCTGACATGCTTTTACGGGTAATTTCAAAGGATAATTTGACCATTTTTAACTGCCCGTTGTTTCCATCGTGTACATAGCCAACCAGAACACCTTCAATTTAGGGAGCAAGAAGACTGCCTTCCAGGAAGAGGAAAGCTAACCTAAAACCATACCAAAAGGTGCTCTTCTTAAAGGCACTATTTACCTCTTGGGGTTTCTAGACCAAATAATCCACACATTTCATCATTCTTTCTCTTCCCACTGTAATAAACCAAAATAACCCCACATTTCTGATGGTTTCTAGTACTGTATCTGTAGAGTAGAACTAATGTGGACGTGTGTTCAACATCTGGATCATCCATTTCACATCTCTCCATTGAGTCTCGCAGTCGCTTAACAGCTAGCTTTTCCATTTGCAAACAAATCCAAAATTATGTACGAGTTTAAATTAGACTTGCATTGAGCTAAAATGCCTTACAAACCTGGAAGGAGACGACTGATTTTGTTATACTTAGTTGCAGATGAAGGGCTATTAGAGGAGCCTGTTCCATCTTTATTTTTTTGGCTTGAAAGTTTTGGGCAAATTTGATTTTTAATTTAGTACATCACCTAAATTTTAGGTCTTAGATTTCAAACAGAATGTATTAAAAAAGGCCACATATATGTGCTGTTTGTTGTCCAATATCTTGCCTTTCAGAATAAAAAAATTACTATTTACCTACTCTAACTCCTAAGAACATGTATAAAAATCCTTTTGTTCCTGTTTTTCGAGTGGATTTCACACCTTAGAAAGTAGCAATACATCAAAAAAGACAGGAAGAAAACTTAATTTTTCAGTACTAAGTGCTAGATTAGTAAGTATTACTCCATAAGGCTTGTTGATTTGATTTGCAGTGAAAGAGAATGAATAATTGGTATTTTAAAAATTGGGGTCCTCTGTGAAGACCAAAATAAATTTTTTCATGAAGTTGTATCTGGGTCAAACTTTTGAAAAGACAATTTTATATATTTTGAAGTAAAGAAAACAACAATATGCATCATATGATGCAAATAGCATCAACATTTTCACCTAATCCCTTTAATAAGAGCTAACACTTAGTGCATGTACTGGGGTGAATTCAATCATCTGGACTAATGCTTGTCTATAAAATTATGACCATTTCTACTTGTGAAGTAATCCACTAATCCAAAGAATAACTTTGGAGTACATGTATTAATACATTGATTTTTTAAAAACATAAATTATAATTAAACATCCTTTTTTCAAAAACATACAGCAAACTACTTTCTGATGAAAGGGACCCATTAGTTCAGGTGAGTTTTTACTCAGATGGTAAATCACAGGAATGTACTGCACATGTGGATTTAGAGACAATTTTTAAATTTGATAATATTTATTTTAAAGAGAACAGTATGCTGAAGCTATAGCTCAGTGGAAGAGAACTTGCTTAGCGAGGGAGAAGCTGGGTTGGATCTCCAGCATTGAAAAAAATTACAAAGTACAGCAAGAAACGGCCTTGATTTTTCTCTGAATATTTTTCCTTAATTTCTCCTCCCTTCCCTTTCTTTTTCTTTTAAGTTAAATTCTTTTATTGGTACATTGTAGGTATACAACATAATTACATTTCTCATTGGGAATTGTACCTTTACATAATGCATCTTGGTTCTTATTTTTTCCCCATTCCTAGCCCTCCCTTCACCCGCTCCACCCTTCCCTATTTACAAAGACTTTATTTCCATTTTTTCCATTTCTCATCATTTTTCCTTTCCCTTCTTTCCTTTCCCCTTCCCCTCCCACTACCCCTACCCCTTTGGACCTTTTCTTCCTATTTTGCATTATCGATTATTCATTCTAATCATTGGTACATTTTAGGTATACAATATAACGACATTCATCATTGGAAATTTGCACCTTCACGTAGTCTCTCTTGGTTCTTATTTTTCACCCTGCCCAGTCCTCCCTTCAACCCCTCCATTCCTCCCTATTTACAAAGATTTTGTTCCTATTTTTCCATTTTCTCATATTAATTCCATTCCCTTCTATCCTTTCCCCTAGCCCTCCCACTTCCTTCCCCTTTGCCCCTTTTCTTCCTATTTCACATTCCCTATTATACATTTAGTCCATATTTACACTTTCACATCCTTTATCTCTCTCTCTCCCTTCCCACCCTCCTTTTCTTCTTTTCAGGAAAAAGGAAGGCCTAGTAGGATTTATCTACCATGAGTGGGTGGAGCGCCACCTGGCGGTTTCTGCGCACTTCCCCACCCACTGAAGCCCTGGTCCTACCCAAACTGCTCCCTGTGCTTACATCTCTGCTGGTGCTCGTGCTATTCTTTTCCCTGGCCTATATTTCTGCATCCTCTCTCCCTTGCTGGTTAAATCTTTCTTGAGTTTCAAGATACAGCTTGAGCAACCAATACTTAGGTGTCCTAGCTTGTTCGTGGCCCCCATCTTGCCAGTCTCATGACTCTGTACCTAGTCTCATGACTAAGTACTTTTGGGGTAACACATTGGGAGTTATTACTCTACCCGCACATCTCCCATGTAATCTGTGCTCTTCTTCACAGTGGGGAACTTGTCTTTCATCTTCTCATCGCTGGTGTCTGGCAGGGTCTGCAGCGTGGGGTGGTTTGGGCATCTAGTCCAGTCAACAGAACACATTTATCTTTCAAAAGCTTTTATTTCTCAGTGGGGACAGGGTTCCAAAGATAGGTATGGCAATGTACTGCAAAAGGATCGGGCTGTGCATGTTTTGCAAGCAGAAAGTGCACGGTTTATTCCATTGCTCTAGCTTATTTTCTGCGATGACGTTTAATTTCTTTTTGTCGAGCCAATAACATTTGGGATGGCATAAGACATTGTTGTTGTTGTTAAAGAATGGAATCCCATAATTTAAGTGTAAGTATTTGGAAGTACAATTGGCCTTCAGTATCTATAGGGCTTTGATTCCACAATCCCTCATAGATATCAGAATCCACAGGTGCCCAAGTGTTTTATAAAAAATATCATAGTGTTTGCCTATAACTTATGCACATTTCCCATGTATTTTAAAGAATCCTTGGATTACTTATAATACTCAAAACAGAATAAATGCCATGTAGATAGTTTGTATTATTTAGGCAATAATAAAAGAAAGTCTGTATGTGTTCAGTACAGATACTTTATTTTGGAATATTTTTGTTCCATGGTTGCTTGACTCTGAGGAAGTAGAACCCGTGTATACAGCAGGTTGACTCTGCTCCTTTCATCATAATAGCAGCAAACATTTGTTAAGCATTTACCGTGACCTGGACAACCTTGCTAGAACAGATTCCTGGATATATTGATTTGGAAACTAACTGTGTAGAGGTGAGAGGTGAAGGTCTGGGGACTGGAAATGGTTGCCTGGGGGAAAAATAATAGGAAGAGAACAGAAAGGAGTTGAGGCTCAGCTCTGCAGTAATGCGTATGTCTGAGTCGTGAGAGGAAAAGAGAAAGTAGATAGGAAATTGGAAGGAAAAGACAACATGGCCCACAAGGGGTCATTGAAATTGGAGGATGGAAAGTTTTAAGAAAGTTATGAGTCATGGTGTCAAATATTACTAGTTACACTAGTTTGAGCTGAGGTAGGATTAGAGCCGAAAGGTGGAGAAGTTGGGGGTGAGAAATTCAGTGGTTGTGAGAAAACAATTGCAGTAAAACGATGGCAATGGATGATAGATTGAAAGTAGTGGAGGAGCGAGACGCAACACAGCCCCACACTGCTAAAATCCCCAAAGCTCTGAATAATGTAAGTCCAATGATATATTTTAATGTCTTCCCTTTAATGTAGATATTTACATATTTTTTCTTGCGAGTATTAATGTGATTGATTTTAGGATGTTGTCTCAAGACTCCCTGGGGTGTTATATGATATGCGGTGGACATCCCGGTGTAGGTCAGGATAGACTAGTTACTGCCGCGGTAATGAGCAATCCCCAAATAACGGGGACGGACACAATGTTGCATGCCCCTTGTGGGTCTGCTGGGACTCTGTTTCCTGTTGCCCTCATGAGGGACCCTGGTGGATGCAGCCTTGTTTGTTTGGGACACCATGGATCTCATGCTAGAGGGAACTGGGAACGTGGTGGGACCGCATGGTGGTTCTCTGTGGTTCTCCGAAGCTGCACCTGTAACAAGTGCTCACCTTTCATGAGATGAGCCAAGTGTGTGGCCAGCTGAGCCCAGTAGAGTGGAGAAGGCTATTCCTACTCTAGGGAGGCAGCCCAGTTGTAGAGATTTGGGCCACGGAGGCCTGAGTTAGAAAGAGCTGCAAGGTGGGATTGTCAATAGAGCCACGTGCCAGGAGAGGGCCGGGAGGGTGAGAGGAGGGAGTGAGGGGTGCAGACCGGGGGCGTGTCCATCCCCTGGACACCAGCCAAAGGCAGTGGCTGCCCTCCTGGACCGGGCGCAGCTGCACTTCCTTAGGTCAGTGCTTACACTTTTCCCATGCTTTGAGTTCTCCAGTCTCAAGTGTAAAGTTCTTGCCAGTCACTGTTCTTTAAAACAGGAATTGCTAAGAATAATAAGAGTCTTACATTAAGAGCTGTGAGCTTACAGGAAATTATTGAAATGTGCTTAACTCTTGAACCTCACAAGGAAGACATTTTAAAATGCTTAAACTCTTTTTAACATAATTTTACTTCTGCTCAACAAAGTATTTTGAGATACTTTTTATGGAAGATGCCATGCAAAAATAAATTGCTTTGAAATGGCAGAGGCTTTAAGAGATTTTAAGAGATTGATACAGTGGGTCACTTGTTTACATGTTTGGCATGATGCCCAGAGAAAGAAAAAGAAAAAAAGAATAAGAAAAAGACAAAAGTTGGGATAGGGCAAGGTTCATTTTAGTGAGAAGGGAAGGCATTCTAATATTCAATGGGAATAGTGACCTTTCAACTTTCAGAGTGGCCTTTGTCTTCATATCCAAAATACATTCTAGTGGAAAACACTCTAACAACCTTAAGTTTTCTGAGTTAAAAATAGTGTAGGCAAGAGCCAGTGGGTGCATGTGTGAGACCTGATGTAGAGATAAAAAGTAGGTTCTGAGCATGTGATTATCTCCCCTTGATATTCCAGGAAAGATGGGGAAGGTGGTAAACATAAGAACCTTTGCCCTTCAGCAGTTTAGTATTGTCTAAGAAATGCTGCTGCTGTCAATATATTGATGTTTGCCTCTGCATACTGGGCAAAGTCTTTGGATGCCAGGGAATATGCTTCTTCCTAGCACAAACTCTTTTTTTTTTTTTAAATATTGACTTAAAAAATACAATATTAACTCGGGCGTAGTGCAGAGATCTGGGGGATATGGAGGAGCACAATGTAGGAATCACTCCTGACCTATGAGGATCTGGACCAGGGTTTCAGAAGCACACCCTGGCATCAGAGCCACTTGAGCTATTTGCTAAAAATACAAAGTCTTTGATCTCACCTTAGATGGAATGTGGCAGAGTCTGGGAATCTGCTCCTGCTTTTTTCTTTTTAGATATTTATGTTCATTTACACATTTACATTTAGATTTTATTCACTTTGGAATAGATGATACATGCTCCTGAGTGTCAACTCAAAAAGATTCGAAAGAATACACAGGGAAATGTAAGATGTGGTTCCATTCATGACTTTCTCCATATTTTTTTTTCTCTGCTTAGATGCAAATCCTGTTACTAGACTCTTCTAGAGACATTTAGTGCATGCAATATTATATGTGTTTACATATATCTTTAAGCTAATATATAGGACTACATATACACACAGAGATATGTAAGAGAGCTACATGTGTGTATATTTAAGACAAAAAGAATAGAAAACCATATATATATGTGGGGTTTTTTTTGTTAAATTTAATCTTGGAATAATTCCATATATGCACATCCAGAGCTCTCTTGTTATTCTTTAGTTATTGATACTTCATCATTGATTAGACTCCTACTGATGGATATTTAGCTTCCCCCAACATTTCTTTGTGACAGACAATATCATAATGTATATCTGTTATTTTTATACATAAAGGGACATACCACATTATATTAGTTGGCCTTTTAGTTTCAACCACAGAAAATGAACTCTCGCTTATTTAAACAGAAAAGGAATTTATTAGAGGATGTAGAGAAGGGTCAGAGGACCAGAAAAACCAGGAAAAGGGCCAAAATTAGTCTGTGGAAGAGCTGCTGTAATGAAGACACAGTTGCCTTCACTGCTGGGCCTGAACGTGGCTGCCTGTACCAGGGAAACCCCCCTCCCTGGAAACCGGAACTTTAGCGGCAATCACAGAAGCCACCATTTCTGGAAACCGGATGTTGCCCACATGAGCCTTAACATTGTTGGAGTAGATTGTGCACAAGCTGTGTGTGTGTGTGTGTGTGTGTGTGTGTGTGTTTTCAGCTCCCACAGATTCACTGGATTGTAGGAGCCTATATCATAGTGAGAATAAAGCTTCTACAGTAAGTTTATCTCTTACCTCCGCCCAATTTTCTAAGGGGCAGGGTCAAGGACTTACAAAGGGAGAGCATTGCCTGGGTATCTTTCAAAGCTGTCACTGTGTCAAGGTTTGGGGTGCAGAGAGTAATTGGATGATGATTGAAGAAAGCACAAACGAAGGACTAGGGAAAATGAAACAGAAAATTGAGTAAAGTCAATAAAAAATGGCTTGGTAAGCACTTACCATTGTGGGCATCTGAGAGTCAATCCTCTTGAAGACAGTGAGAATTTGTGTGGAATATGCCCCCAAATTAACTTATGAGTGATGAGAATGCTAGGGTATGTACCATCCAGTTTTTGTTCTTCATTGATTTGAGGCTTAATCATAAAGGCTGTAAGTCCCTAATTGAGCAACCTCTTTCAGTAGAGTACATGAAACTGGGGAGCTGGGTGTGGTGGTGCATGGCTGTAATCCCAGTACTCTGGGAGGCTGAGGCAAGAGGATCACAAATTTGAGCCCAGCCTGGCCAATTTAGTGAGACCCTGTCTCAAAATAAATACAAGTAGAGGATGTAGCTCAGTGCAATGCCCTGAGTTAGACACCCTCACAGTAATAGAGAAGGAGAGGAAGAGAAACAGAGGAGGAGAAGGGAGGAGAGGAGGAAGGGGAGGGGGAGGGAGAACAAAAGCCCTCAGGTAGAGAAAACAGTCGTGAATTTTAAAAATTAATTATATTGCTATATTTTAGGTATACAATCTAATGACATTCATCATTGGAAAATCGCACCTATGCATAGTCCATCTTGGTTCCTATTTTCCCCCTTCCCCTGCCGTCCCTTCAACCCCTCCATCCCTCCCTATTTACAAAGACTTTGTTTCCATTTTTTCATTTTCTCATATTAATTCCATTCCCTTCTTTCCTTTCCCCTACCCCTCCCACTTCCCCTTCCCCTTTGCCCCTTTTCTTCCTATTTCACATTATCTCTTATACCTTTTAGTCCTTATTTACACTTTCAGTTTCTCACACTAGAGAAACTATTTGGTATTTACACGTGTGTCCTATTTATTTCACTTAAGAGTATTGCCTCAATGTCCAACCATTTAGCTACAAATGTCTCTAGTTTCTCATTCTTTATGGCTGAGTAGTACTCCATTTTATAAAAAAACCACATTTTCTTTATCTGGTCTCCAGTTGATGGGCAATTGGGTTGTTTCCAAGCAGTTGTGAATTCTTGAGGCGGGAAGCACCTTGACTTCAGGATGAATCAAGAGTGTGGGACTGAGCATCCAAAATGCCTACTGCCATGCTGGGTAACCAAGAATGCGAAGCTGAGAAGATCTCAGAGGAAGAAAGAAAATAAACTTGTAAACAAAAGAGTAAATCTGGCATGGTTTACTCATTGATTTCTGAGCAATGCTCTCTGATGTATCTGATCTCTAATGAAGAATATATAAAAATACTGGTTGAGGTAGGGTCAATATTATTAGACTCTTCTAATTTGTTTATTATTGATAGATATTGGCTAATAAGACATCAGACAATGTTTTATCATTGTCAGCTTGTGGGAGTATATTTCTGTATGTCAGTTTTTTTTCCTTTCTGAGCAGTACTGATGAGTACACATGAAATCATGACTGCACCATTAGGTTTGATGAATCCATATAATTGCTGCACAAATATTTTGAATTTAATTGCATGTAATGTAGTTAACACTGTTATCAGTGTCAATGAGGGGCGCAGTGGCACAGATAATTCAAAACAGTGGAAAACCCAAAATCATTTATGTGAGACTTTGGAGGCCCAGATTTGACTCAGGGATGCAGATTCAACTTTCTAATTACATTTTGTGTAGACTAGTTGGAAAATTTATTTTCATTTGGTGAAGCATGGACTGATGGGAGAGGAAAGTTGTTGACATGCGTGCTGGGTGTTGGTGGGAGCTGGCATTAGAAGTTTTCAGCAGATAGCCACGTTTCACTAATTGAGAGTTCACTGGCTCAAATCTCATTAAAGTCACTCAGATCACTCCCCCTCATTGTTCATGTATATTAGGTGCCAGGCACTGTATTAAGTCCTTCACAAAGATGAGCTCATTCCTTCCACACAGCCTCGTAATTAGTGGGTGCTGTGTGGTGCGGATGAGTGAAACTTGTAGAATCAAATTGTGGATGGTTCACATTCTTAGTCTTAGTTTTTGCCAAGTTATTAGTTATCTGAAACTGCTCAAGTTATTAAGGCAGATGAGTTTCCTTATCTGCCAGAAATAATACTGGTAAACCAGTAGGCTGCTGGCAGTCCATAGTGACTAACTGAGATAGCCCGTGTAAGACACGGTGCCTAGCTTGTTACTGTGGTGTCCCCTGCATCGTACAGAGCAGTCTAAATCAGCACATGTAAATTTCTTTTATCCCCAGCCTGAGGTTCCAAAGAATACTCTTGGACAGAGCTCCCTAAACTTTTAAGTGCATTTGAATTGTCTTGGACCTTGTAGAAAAGCAGATTTAGATTCTATAGGTTTGGAGTGGGGACCAAGATTCTGCATCTCTGATAAGTTCCTGAAGTTTAGTTATGGTGCTGTTTTGTGGACCACTTGTTGAGTAGTAGTTGTGGTCTAACATTTTAATTGTATATTAATTTTCTTTGCATCCATAGCAGGTTCAGGGATGCATCGTCAGTGCTCAGTAGAGAAATCGATTTAATGTAAGGTACATAAATATATAAGGATTTATGAGGTAGGTTTACAATGGCTGCCCGCAGAGTCAGGTGTGGAAGAGTGCAAAGGGGCTGTCTATGTACTCAAGATATGAAGGACCCAGTTGAAGGTCTGGAGCTCACTGTAGAGTCCCATGTGAATCTCTATCAGGAGGCAGAAGGGTCTACGCTGAAAGGCTGGAGCGTGTGCTAGGAGACAAGGTTCAAGATGAAGGTGAAGGTGAAGATGAAGACAGGAGCTCCTCCAAAGAGACAGCATCGAGCCTTCCTTCTTCATTTCCCTTTTATTCCATTCAGGCTACAAGCCTATTGCTTGGTGCCATTCATACCCAGGGTGGGTCTTCAGTAAATCCATTCCGCCACACCCAGAACTATGCTGATCCAATTAGTTGGGTGTTTCTTACTTAAATTGACACAATCAGTTAACTATCACTAGGGAAGAAGCAAGGCTTTCTTTGTTTATTCTTCTTTGCCATCCAAGCTTCAACTCAGGTTGGAGTCTTCCATGAACTCATCCTAGTTCCTTGGTTCTTTTGGATCTTCTCATTTTCACCTTTCCTGGGTATTTATGCATGTAGTTATGTGCTGGGGGGCCATGTAGGAAAGCAAGCTATGAACACAGACTCTGGGGTTATACAGGCTTGAGTTTGACTTAAATTCCTGCTGCTTGTTAGTTATGTGATCTTGCACCAATAACTTCCAACTGTACTATTCTCATCTGTAAAATGGGGATGATAACAGAAACCCCATAACAGAGTAGGATCAATTTAAGACTCAGATGACACGCTTGATGTAAATAGCCTTAGCTCAGTGGCTGGTACCAAGCAAGTGTGCTGAAAATTCCACAAGTTTGTGAGCAGTGTGATGGTGGGCATCGTGTATGTTTTGTTTTGTCATTTTGCCAAGGGGTTTAATCCACACGCAATGGATGCTCTTTCCTCCCCAAACTGACTTTCCCATCCTCCTGTTTCTCTCCCTAGAGAACATGCCTCATTCTCTAGTCTTTCTAAATGATTTAGGTAACAGTCACTTTTGTTCTTCGGAACATGGTTGTGGCATACCATTTAATATTATTTAGTTTGTATCTGTGGACATTTAAAGTCTTGATGTATTTTTTCATCATCATTGATAATAACAGTATCACTGAGAGATTTGTGGTTCACAGATGCCTATGCATTCTCATTTATTCCTCAGAGAGCACGGTAGGTTAGTGAATCATTTTAACTCTTATTTTGTAAGTGGAATGCCTTGCCTATGTGGACTCAGTAAACAGCAGAGTTGAACTTGAATCTGAGCATTCTACTTAATCTGTTAAAGTTGAAATATTTTGGTAGCAAACACTGTCTTAATAACAAGTCTCATCATCTGATCATGTTGGGTGATGGAGATGTTTTAAGTGAACAACTTTATTTTATTGTTTTGAGACAAGCTCGGCCATGTGGCCCACGCTCGCCTCAAAATACTGGGCTCAAGTGATCCAGCTGCCTCAGCCTCCTGAGTAGTCTGGATGACAGGTGTGCACCACCACACCTGGAGTAAGAATTTTTAAGTCGTAAAGAAGAACATATTTTTCTTAATGCAAACAATGCAGAAGACTGGAAGATGAAAATGTAATCTGACGAAACAAATGCTAGCAGCTTCTTTTGTATTCTTCTAGACATTTCCTAAATACATTTAAGTAGGTAGAGGTATAGTTTTTATTTTAATTTTATACAATTCAGAGCATATTATACATGATGTTCTTCAACTTGCTTTTTTTCCTGCGTTCAATGAGATATCTCAGACAGTTTGTCAATATCATTGTAAATAACCCTGGTTAATTCTACCTGACACTCATTATATGTTTATACCTTAATCTAAATGGTCAGTTCTTCTGTTGACGTATGTAGACATAAGCACGTCTTTTCTAGAAGCATAGCCTGAGACGGGCATCTGGTTCCCGTGATTTATCAAGGGGGGGGGCGGGGCCGGGCAGCCCTTCAGTCCTCCGGGTACAACTCGACGTGGGGCTTTGGGCTGCTAGGAGCCAGTGCTCAGCACTGTTAGAGAGGAGGGCGCCAGCTCGTTAAAGGGATCGGAGGGGACGCGAACAGGATAGGATCATGGATGTATTTGGGTGGTTGTTAGTGTTCTTTTTCCGTATTAATCATACTGTGATGGACATTCTTATATTCATGTCTTTGTGAAAAATTCTTAGATGTGAAAATTCTAGACTGAAGGCTGTGGTAGAAAAGCTAGATGCCTAGACCATGTCCACTTTTTCTTTCTCTTTCCTGACAACAATTTCTTGGCTGCTTTGCGATTCTTGGTTTAAGAGTTTTAGACTTCTGAACCTTCCTTGAAGATACATTTTTGACCAATATAAATATAAATATAAATATAAATGAAATCATTGAAATTAGCCTTTAGGAAAGCTCCATGGGGGTGGGAGGCAAGGCCAGCCGCTCTTACCTGGGACATGTCTTTTCCCACTTGATGCTCACCCTTTTCCTGCCAGAACAGAGATGTTATGCTGGAGGTGACGCAGCCATCTTGTGATTGTGAGAGGGTAGGTCCTCAGATGTCTGAGCAGGGGACATTATGGAATATTACATGGGATGTTTGTCAGCCATAGATTTCCTAACATTGGGCTGCATTTATGTGAGGGGAAAATATCTTATTTATTTAAGCTTCCAGTGGTTACAGAGTACATGCATTTGAAAGCTGGTACACTCAGTGATTTCATTAGACATTAGGCTGTACGTGGGGTTTCTCAGCCTCACGTTGTTGGTGCTTGGGGTGGGATAATTCTTTGTTTTGGGGGGCTGTCCTGTGCATTGTAGAATGTTTAGCAACATGTCTGCCCTTTATCTGTTATCTAGCACTCCCAGGTGTGACAAGCAAAAGTATTCCCAGATATGACTGAATGTCTCTTGGTTGAGAACTACTGTTATACACCTGAAAAATCCATTAAAGCATTGGTAAAATATAGTACAGGATTCATTCATGCTTTTAACAAAATTTACTGAAGGATACTATGTGCCACTTGCTGCTTTTAGAGCTAGAGAGGAAGCAGTACAAAGACACCCCCCGCCCCCCCTCCCCGGCTTACATTCTACCAGGAGGAAAGAAACAAAAAATTTATACCATGCTTTATATCCCTGAGGATTTAAGATCTTGATGTGTATTCTTTATCATTACCTGTAGTAGCAGTAAGCAATATTTTAGAGTAGGGATCCATACACCATAGCTAAATCTGGCCCACCATTTGTTTGTTTGTTGTTGTTGTTGTTGTTGTTGTCTTGGTGGTACCGGGGATCAAACTCAGGACATTGTGCTTGCAAGGCAGGCAGAGTGCCAATGAGCTAAATCCCCAGCCCCACCATTTGTTTTTGTAAGTAAAATTCTATCTATTATCTATCTATCTATCTATCTATCTATCTATCTATCTATCATCTACTTATCTATTGTCTGTCTGTCATACTGGGGATTGAACCCAGTGCTTCACACATGTTAGGCAAGTGCTCTACTACTGAGCTACATCCCCAGCCCTGTAAATATTTATTGGAACACAGCCATGCCCATTCACAAAGTGTCATCTATGGCTGTTTTCATTCTACAAATGCTACAATGGTAGAGGTGAGTTGTTGCACTAGAGATCCCATAGCCCATACAATCTAAAATATTTTCTCTCAAGAACTTGACAGAAAACATTTACCAACCTGCTTTACAGATTTATGGTTCACAGAACATGCACACTGTCACAGAACCCAAGGGTTCTGCAACTGGGTTTATCCAACTGCAGATCAAAAATATTGGAAAGTTATATTTGTATTTTATTAGATGTCATAAGTAATCTAAACTATATGGGAGGATAAGCATAGGTTATATGTTAACACTACAACATTTTATTTAAGGGATTGAGCTTCTTGGATTTTGGAACCAATCCTCCATGGGCATGGAGAGGTAACTGTACACAGATTCTCCTGTTTGTTCCTCTTATGTAGTTGCATTCCTTGTCATTTTATAGGCATTATGATTTGGATCTAAAATGTCACCCCAAAGTCTCATATGTCTAGAGGTGGGGATTTTAGAAGGTGATTGGATCACAGGGCTCTAATTTCATTAGTAGATGAATCCATTGATGAAATAATAATTTGATGACATTTTTGGGACATGATAGAACAGGAGGTGGCACCTACTTGAAGGGATCGGGTCTTTGAGGGTGTGATCTTGGGGACAATATCTGGTCTCCAGCTCATCTGTCTCTAGATCTTTCCCTGTCCTTCTGTTTCCTGGTTTCCATGAAGTGAGCAGCTTTGCTCTCCCATGCCTTTCCACCATGATGTTCTGCTTCACCTCAAGCCCACAGCAATGGGAAAAGCTGGCCATGGACTGACACCTCTGAAACCATGAGCCAAAAACAAAAATTTCTTCTTTTTTTATTTTTTAATTCTTTTATTGATACATTTTAGGTATACAATATGTTTACATTTATCATTGGGTGCTTGTACCTGTACATGATGTATCTTGGTTCTTATTTTTTCCCCATTACCTGTGCACCCTTCACCCCCCAATTTTTCCTTCTCTACATCAATTGTCTTAGATATTTGGTCACAGGGAGGCAATGCTGACTAATGCAATAGGTTAGAATTTGAGACGAAAAGTAACTTGCTCATATTCACTTTACAGTTCAGGATGATGGTGTGTTGGGGAGACTGTAGACAGGGTTACCATGTGTTATGGTTTAGATCTAAAATGTCTCCCCAAAATCTCATGTTCAGAGGTAGGGCATTTGGAAGGCCATTGGACCATAGGGGTGCTATACTCATCAGGGGATTAGTCCATTAATGAGTTTGTAGCTGATTGTGTTTTTAGGGGTTGCCCAGTGAGAGGAGGTGGGTCATTAGAATCATGACTGGAAGAGGATATTCTTGTCCCTGGCTCTTCCTCTCTCTCTCTCTCTGATTCCTGGCCACCATGGATTGAGACTCTTTTCTCTGCCATGCCCTTCAGCTATGCTATTCCTGCCTTTGGGTCTGCCAACCATGAACTGAATCCCCCCAAACCTGGAACCAAAATAAACCTCTCCTCCTTTCAGTTGTGTGTGTAGGGTATTTTGTTTTAGTGATGGGAAAGTGACTAATACATCATGGAAAAACACAGTGAGAAGATGAAGAGACATGAGAGTTGTGATGAAGAGAGGTGTGTGAATATCTGTGGGACAAACATTCTGAGTGGAAGGAAGCTGCTTTCTGTGTTGAGGCCGGGTAAGGGGAGAATAGTCAGCTGAGAATGTAGTTGAGGAGAAGAGTGAATACGCGGGTGTATAGAACTTTGGTTCTCTGGGTGAGCCATTGGCCTATGGAGGCTTTGGAGGAGGAGAGGAACATAGTCATCCGTATGGTGTAATGGAAAACTCCAGTTCTCTATAAGAATAGACCAGGAAGGGCAGGATGGAAGGAGAGCCCAGTTAGGCATGGAACAGAGCAGTGGCTCTATAAGAGTTGAATTCTGAGTCTGCTGTGAAGGAGACCTGATTGGGGTGGGCTGGAGGGTGGGATAGGTTGAAAGGGAAGAAAGATCCCAGAAAATACCAAGGAATTTGGCTTGAGAACTAGGAGGAGGAATCAACAAGCTGAGATGGGAGACCAGGTTTGGGAAAGGTAGGGAATCAGGAGGTGAATTTTGAGCATAGTTTGTCTGAGTTTCCTATTGCGCTCATTATATTTTTAGAACTGTTGTGGCCTAAAAAAAGGTAAAAGATCAATGTTTAACTGTGTATTTGGGCCTTTAAATCAAATACTCCACATTCAGAGAACCACCGTTTTCCCAGTAGTGAATCAAAAGTGTTGGAGGAGAACTTCTAGCTCATTTGAAAGGTCTTCATGAGTCTGAAAACCTTTTCTATAAAAAGCTTGAGGGCAAATATTTCAGGTTTTGTGGGCCCTATTGGTCACCTTGGGCTTCTGCATCAGAATACTGTAGACCAGTGGTGGCGAACCTATGGCACATGTGCCAGAGCAGGCTGTTTGTATTTTTGAAAGCTCTAAAAGGTTTGCCATCACTGCTGTAGACTGAGTGGCTTAAACAGTGCAGATTTACTTTGTCACAGTTCTGAAGGCTGTGAGGCTGAGATCAGGGTGCCAGCGTGGTGCCTGGCTTGTGGACAGCAACCTTCTCACAGAGGGGAGACAGTGAGAGTGAGAGAGCTTTTCTCCTTCTTTTTAAAAACAAGACTACAGTCTTAGCAGATAAAGACTCTACCCTGATGATCTCATTTAACCTTAATTTCCTTATATCTCTGGTGTTACGGTTTATGCCTGGATGTCTCCCTAAAGCCTCATGCATTCATAGGTGGAGCTTTGGGGCAGTGACTTGATCATGGGTGTGTGATACTGGATTAGTCCATGATAGGTTTATAGTTGGGTGTGATGTTGGGAGGTGAAGCCTGGTGGGAGGAGGTGGGCCAGGGTGTGGCCTGCAGGGGTCTATATGCATTATCTATATCTGTATCTATAGCTCCTCTCTCCACCTCTCTCTGCTTCCTGCTGCCATGCCATGGACTGTTTTTCCTCTGCCACCCCCCTCTGCCATGGTGCCCTGCCTTGAGCCTGCCGACTGTAGACTGAAACTTTTATAAACTGTGAGCCAACTGAACCTCTCCTCCTTTAACTTGTGGGTGTTGGATATTTTTACCTAGCAATGAGAAAGTAATTAAGACATCTGCATGTAGTCATACTGGAGTTTGGGCTTCAACGTTGGAATTCAGTCCATACCACCAACCACACACGTCTGTCTGAGGCCTAACTCTGTCTTGTGGTGTAAAATAGATGTGGGCATTGTGTGAACTCGTGAGCACAGGTGTGTCCCATGACAGTGCATTTACACAGCAAACAGCGGGGTGGGTTTGGCTCTTGGGCCATGGTTTGCCAATCCCTGGTTTCAGCCATTCAGCTCAAGTATGAAACATTCTCTCTTTTTTAGTTCTTTTATTGGTACATTTTAGGTATACAATTCGTTTACATTTATCATTGGGTGCTGTACCTGTACATGATGCATCTTGGTTCTTATTTTTTTTCCCCATTACCTGTGCGCCCTTCACCCCCTCCGCCCGTCCCTATTTACATAGATTTCATTTCCATTTTTTTTTCTTTTCTCATATTTTTTCCTTTCCCTCTTTTCCTTTCCTCTTCCCCTCCCTTCACTCTTTCGTCTTTGGACCTTTTTTCCTATTTCAAATTATCAATTATTCATCTCAATCATTTTAATCCTTGTTTACATTATCAGTTTGTCACACTAGAGAAACTATTCTGTATTTACACATGTGTGTCCTATTTATTTCATTTAAGAGTATGGCCTCGATATGCATCCATTTAGCTATAAATGACTCTAGTTTTTCATTCTTTATGGCTGAGTAGTACTCCATTTTATAAAAAAACCACATCTTCTTTACCCAGCCTCCAGTTGATGGGCACTTGGGCTGTTTCCAAGCTTTAGCTATTACAAACTGTGCCGCTATGAACATGGCTGCACATATATCACTGTGGTATGATTCTTTTAATTCTTTTGGGAAGATACCAAGCAGGGGAATAGCTGGGTCAAATGGGACCTCTAGTCCTAGTTCTTTGAGGTATCTCCATACTGACTTCCACAGTGGTTGCACCAGTCTACACTCCCACCAACAATGGAGAAGGGTTCCTTTCTTCCCACAACCCCACCAGCATTTGTTATTGGTTGATTTCTTGATAGCAGCCATTCTTTCTGGGGTGAGGTGGAATCTCAGTGTTGTTTTCATCTGCATCTCTCGAATGACAAGTGATGTTGAACATTTTTTCATATGGTTATTTGCTGCTTTTACTTCTTTGTCTGAGAAATGTCTGTTCATTTCAGATGCCCATTTTTGAATTGGGTCCTTGAATTTGGGGGGTCTGATTTTTTTCAATTCTTTATATATTCTAGATAGTAGTCCTTTGTCTGAGGAACAGCTGCTAAAATTTTATTGTAGGTATCTTTGTTGCTTGTAATTAGAACCCTTATGGAATGATTGCTTCTCAGAGGTGTCTTCCAGATATAGCTGGTCTTTAAGCTTTGAGTCTCTAATGACTCTAAGGCTATCTCATTTTCCTTATGAAGGTTCATTGACTAGATCAATCACAACACCTTAGCTCAAGTGAAACAATCAGCAACACCATTGCATCAAGTACATCTTTGAAAATGACATTTTGTGGTAGTTATTAATCTATCACCTTTAGCTTTGTGAATTAAATCAAGATCAAGGACCAACCCAACATATAGTGAATAAACTCTTCCATATAACAACTTTACCCTTTGGGATGGGGAGTTAGAAGGGGTTGCAGAGGGAAGGACAGATGGGAAGAAGGATAGGGGAAGGTTAGCAGTGTGGCCAGAGGACACAGGTGAGAAGGAAAAAGAGAATAATAGGAAAATAAAGAAGAACTCCAAATGAGGACCAAATCAGGGACAAAAAGGGAAGGTGAACAATGTGGGAGAGCAAGAGAGTGAGTGTAAGAGAGAGAGAGAGAAAGGAAAGAGAAAAGAAAGAAGAAAAGAGAAGAAAAAAAGGGAGAGAAAAACAAATATTTGCAAAGAGTGGGAAAAACATTAACGATAAGAGGAGCAAAAGAAAAGAAAAGATAAAAAATAGACAAACTAATAATACTAATTTTGGGAATAAAAAATAACAATGAAGATGAAAGGTCTCTTTCAGGGTATGTCTCTGCTGTCACAATAGACAACGTGGGTAGCAGTGTGCAGACATAAGTCAATGACTCTCAGCAAGCTAGTCGCAGACCTGTGAGATTCAGGCAGATTTCTGGCTGGAAGTCCCAAGTTGAGCTCCCTGTCCTCCTGTAGGGTTGAACTCTGCAGAGTTGTATTGCAGGTTCCAGCTGCCCTTCCCCTGAAGATAGTCCCGGTCCTGATGGGAGGTAAAGATGACTCCAACTTACCCAGTGGTCTGGTGGCCCGGTGTCCTTTGCGTCTTTGTAGTGTGGAACCAGGCGGGTGTACAGAGAAGAGGCCGTGGGGTGGAGGTATCCAGTGGATTGCTGCCAGAGCATGGGCTGATTCCGTGTGTTCAGCATGACTAGCGACCTCTGTAGGGCGTCCGCAGACCTGCCTGTCTGTAGCGGGCTGATTCGGCGTGTTCTGAAACTTTCTTAAATGTAACACCTGCTAATAGATCTGTTTGTTGGGAAGATTGAAGGATAATGTTGTGCCAAAACAACTAAGCACTGACCATAGCAGACCGAAGCGCTCCACACATACTTGCTCTTCTTAGTGTTCAAGTCAATATACATGTACATTGTTCTTTGAAAAAGAAAGTGCTACCTGCTCTCCTAAGTTGCCCCTTCCTGTCCACTTACAACATATTTGTGCCCTCAGTATTATTCTCTTGACCCTTGACAATGCATCTAATGTGTGGATTAGGATCTGAAGTCAATGCTCAATGAGTGCTTGATGCAAAATCATTGTGTCACTTAATCATTTCTCTAATGTGCTATAACTGGTTACGTTCCCATCAGCAGTGTAGATTATTCAGTTACATTCCCATCAGTAGAAACCAGAAATTTGACCATTTACTCATATGCATGCCCTTGCATTAACTACAGGACAGAAAAGTAGATCCACTACTCACTGGAGCCTGGGGGAGAAGCCAAGGACTTCTCTGTGGTTCTGAAACTTTTCCCCCAACAATGGATGAGGAGCTTTGTACAAGGCGACAGAACCTGGAGTGAGTGTACAGGTTGATAAGATAGTGATTTATTTTTATGTGACTGCTAGGTTGCAGAGAGCTGCTACTACTATGAGTCTTGTTAATATAAAAATATTAAGCCTATTCCTGCTCCCTGTGTGCGTCCGATGGGAGAGATGCAACACAGAGGAAAAGCCAGATTCTCTGCTAGAAATATTGCTTTGCATGGTTTGTTTTCATTGTTTTGTGTTGCTGGGAGAAAACAGGGGAAAAGAAACAAAGCATTGAATGGTGGGAATCAGGGCGGGGGGGAAAGATCCATATGTGGGATCTGCAAATGGATATTGAAAATGCAAACTAGTCGCTGATTTGTAGTTGTCTTGGGGCAGGTGCCCAAGCTGGTGGTGTCAGTAATGGGATTCTGAACTTCCCAAACAACACAATCCTGTGTTCACGTGGTTAAAGCATGTGTCCACCTCAGTAGCAACACTGAAAGCTCCCACCCCTAAATATCCCATTATTGTTTTCATATCTTGCCTTGCGCTAGACAGCTTAAAATGTACTATAAAGGGCCTTTCTTTAGAGGAAAAATGTTTTATTTTGTTGAACCAGAAAGGGTTGAACTTTGACTTCTCACTTGAGTATTGTTCTGTATTAGCTATTTATTGCTGTATAACAAAATTATCCCAGACTCTAGTAGCTTAAAACAGCAATTAATACTTATTACTTCATGGCTTCTAAGGGTATAGATCAGAAGTGGTCTAACCGGGTGGATGTGGTTTGAAATCTCTCATGAGCTTGCAGCCGAGGGGTCACTGCCACCTGAATGCTGGATGCTCGCAGCCTGGAGGGGCCAGTCCCAAGAAGACCCCCTCACTGGCTATTGGCAGGAGGCCTCCGTTCCTCGGCACTGGGCTTTCCTGAGGTTGGCTTGGGTGTTTTCGTGGCATGATGGATAGCTTCCCTCAGAGTGACCCGGAGACTTTTATGATTCAGTCTCACAAATCACATTCTGCCACCTCCTCAATTTCCACGTGGTTTGGTCCTGTTTCATGTGAGAGGGGCATACACAAAGGTGTGAGTCCCGGGAGGCTGAAATTGCCGCGACTGTCTTAGAGGCCAGCTACTGTAAGAATGTGCCCCAGTGTGCTTTGTCTTGTTTGGTCTTCAGAGAAACCATGGCAGTAGAAGATAGGATCCCCAAGTAGGGGAGCAGAGGCAGAGAGGTTCACAGATTTGTCCAAACGCACACAATCTGAGTGGTGGAGCTGGGATGGTGGTTCTCACATCTGTGTTCAGAGCCGTAGGTGGAGAGAGACACGAGTTCCACTCTGCCCTCTGCCCACTGCTCACACCTAGTCTGTGTGCACCAAATACACTCACAGTGTGGGAGGCAGCAGTGCAGGGCTTGGCACGCTGAGGCATCAGCAGATTTTTTTCTTTCATCTTTTCCTCTCGAGTTTTCAAAATCTGGGATACTGACATAACAGATAGTATGAGAGAGAAATTCTATGTATAATGCATGGATGAAGTGTTTTTGAAGAATTACGTATTTATTTAAATATGTATGTGCAAAAATAATGAATTTTAATTGACAAGTTACTTAATTGAAACTCAGTTTAGACATCTGCAAAATGAGCATACAAATGCCTCTCAGAGTTGGATGGATTAAGAAAGATAATGCATGTCAAGCACCTAGTAATTTAAAACTCATATCAAAGCACTCAATAATATTTGCTACTATTACCCTGTGCATAAATATAAAATATTCTGGGGAATATGGAAATGGTATTCCAAGTTAGCACACAGCCGCCATCACTAGTAACCTCTTCTGTGCTTCCTCGGTCTTTAGGGATTCAGTTCCATTTAAGATTATGACCCAGTGATAAAGAAAGCTAAGCAGGAAATGAGATTTTCTTCTTAGTTATGTTAATAGCATCAGTGGGAATTAACTTTTAGTGTCACAATCTTGATAAGCTAAGATATTTAAAAAACAGCTGTTTTTACATTTAAGAGAAGTGATTAAGTTCACTGAGTAGATAAATGGGCTTTTGAAGATTTTTCACTTCCTACTCCAAGGTTGCCTAATTGCTACAGATGCAGATGTTCTGGCTGCTTGTTCCTTTGGGTATGGATTCACCCCACTCTGGTTTCCCTTAACTAGAGGGACTTACTCTCCAACAATTTAATTTCCAAGCTCTAATGCAAAGCAGGCTTATTTGCTTTGACAGGCAACTACAGGATAAACAGAAAAGGGCAAATTTATACAGTCAGCTAGCACTCTACCATTATGAGTAATATGGCTTAACAGGAAAGGAAATGAAGGAATAAAGAAAAGTCCCAGACATCATGAGATTTCCCCTAAAGAACTTATTTCCAAAGAACCCTAGAAAATAGATCCAGGAAAGACTCTCAGAAGACCAGGAGAAAGAAATATTGATTGATTGATTCATAATTCATGTTGTATCTTCCATACATAATTTGATGTCATTTAGAAAAAAAAGAAATGCCATTGAATCATTTTTTGGGGAAGATATTATTTCCAGAGGCATTCAGATAACTTTGGGGTAGATGGTCAAATTTCAGGATGTCAAGCCAGTAGTTTGCTTTTCTTTGAATTTGAAAATCTTAAGCTTACAATATCATCTTGGCAATGAAAACAATTGGGGCTGAAAGAGGATAATGTGATTGAAAAAGTAATATTTTTCCTTTTTTATATAATACCAAAAGTAAAGCATGTTTCTGGAAAAATTAAATGATTGAAAGGTAAAAGTGAAATGTAGAAGTAAGAGGCCATTCATTATCATATTAACATTCTTAGTAGTTTTGAGTACAGAGTAAGCTATGGTTTCTGGTCACCTCCTGCACATTTCTTCTTTTAAAAGCACCATGGATCTTTTTATTTTCATGTTTTGTGACTTTTTTCCTTTCAGGTGATCCTCATTTGAGGAGCTGTGGTCACCCAGAAGCTCTCTGGACTGTTGCATGCCCGATGATGCTCAAGGCACCCTGGAATGAGTTGCATGTTGCCATTTAGAAGAAATATTTTATTTGAGGGAAAATACTCTTACCTGATTTGTTTCTTGGGTGTGAGTTTGAAGGTCAACATCAATAGCAGAGATCCTGAAAGTGTGCTGTGAGGTTGTGCTGTGCCAGGAGACAAAGGAAAGGGCGTTGAGGTACAAGGAGACTCCAGGTGTGGATCACCTTGCACGGAGGGCAGAAGCTGCAGTCCTGTTGGCTTCATGACGCCTCACTCATGCTTAAAAATCTACGCTGTGCTTGCCCAGGTCTGTGCCACCCTCCTCCGGGCAGCAGCTCGGCTGTGCTTTGGGAACCACTTCTCCCTCACGCCCTGTATCAGTCAGACAGGATCAGCCTCCATGTGTGACTCCAGGAATGGCCACATCCGGCCAGTTGGCCAATTCCACCCTCTTGGTTGCAGGGGTGGCTTCAGGAATGGATACATTCCCACACCAGGCCAACAGCCACAGCTCTTACACTTTGTTGGAATGATCAGGCCAAAGGTACTCTTTCTAATTCTGCTGGATTTGTGTGAGACCCCCGCAAATGTACATCAGAGCTGAGGATGCAGCCCTGACAGGGAATAAAGGGATTTTCAGTGCCTGGAAGTTGTCCTTGATGTTCTCAGTGACATGGGTCAGGATTTTCCTTCCTTCCTTCCTTCCTTCCTTCCTTCCTTCCTTCCTTCCTTCCTTCCTTCTTTCCTTCCTTCCTTCCTTCCTTCCTCCCCCCCTTCTTCCTTCCTTTCTTTCTCTTTCTTTCTTTCTTTTTCTTTCTCTCTCTTTTTTCTTCCTTCCTTCCTTTTTGTCTTCTTTCTTTTTTCTTCCTTCCTTCCTTTCTCTCTCTGTTTCTCCTTCTCCTTCTACTCCTCCCACACTCCTCCTCCTTCTTCATCTTCTTCCTCTCTCTCTTTTCCTCCCCTCTCTTTCTCCTCCCCCTTTCTTGTTTAATATTTTACTTAGATACTTTCATTGCATTTCTGTCACTTTCAACCCAAAGAATCCGATCAGTAGACTCTACCCAGTAGACCCAGCTCTCTTCATGTTTCACCATACATAGACCTCCATGTGTCCCTCGAGTAGGTTTTCATGTGCTCATGAACAGAAGGTTGACTTTCCCAGTGTCTCAGCCAGCTTGTCCTCCTTCTCCTGTCCAGGCACTTCCCTACCTGGTATCCCATTGTCACTCCTCTTGAGGACAACCACTTTTCACTGGGTCCCACCCACTGTGCTGGAGACTTGTTACTACTCCACTGCAAACTGGCAGAGTCAGCTACTCCACCCCTCCCCTTTCTGCATTTCTCTGTTAGTGAATATCAAATTTGTGTTGCTTCAATCTTACATTGAGCCAAATGGCTCTTCAGTTCTTGTCATATAGCTTTCTCTCCCCTCTAGATTCAGATGTGTATAGGTAGGGGTTTGAGTTTGGAGAAAATTGGAACTTAATCAGAACCCCCCTGCTCCTATTGATCAATCTGAGCTGAGAAGTGTAAGCTTTTATCCTGAGATCTTAACTTTTGCTCATGGATACTCCTGACATCAGGGAGCTGCTAGTGGCTGTGCCTGGAAAGTGGACATCTTAAGCCCACAATGAGCATTGCTGAAACCCAGCTCAGATCCTGTATCTGAGAGGGTCTCTAACAGGACCAGAAGTTGGGATTTGACTTCTTCCTTCATGGTTAGACTGCATGGATTCACTTTTCCTTTTGTAGGTTTTCCTGAGGCAAATATAACAATCTGATCTGTCTCTTAAGAGGAAATTAATTACTTTTAGCAAAACAGCCACTTTTGAAAGCAGATCTGAGTGGACATGAATCACCCAACACTTGGGTGGCAGACACCGTTGGTTACTCATCTCCCTGGTTTCTGTCTTTCTCCTGTATGCAGAGCCCGCTTCGCACAGTAGAGTGAACATCTAGGCCACCACTTTTCAGCTTCCCGCGTACGGAAGGCACAGGCATGTGAGTCATTTCAGCCAGAGGAACCCAAGGGGACACCTGCTTAGGGGCAGCTGCTGCTGCTTCTGCTGTTGCATTTGCTGCCCCTTCTCCCCTTGCCTCGGCTCCCTCCTCCTCTCTCTTCTTCTTTTAAACGTCTTTGTTGGGGATGAATTAGCATACTACCAATTGTGCATATTTCACTGTACAATTTGGTAAGTTTGGACATATGTAAACACACGGGGAGCAATCACCATAATTGAGCTGATGAACAAATCCATCACTGGCCCTGGATAATTCTCCTTCCTTTTCCCAACCCTCTTCTTCAAGCTCAAGCAAACATTGATCTGTTGGTATACATTAGTTTTTCTTTCCTAGAAATTTTAACAAATACCTTCATATAGCATGTACTCTTTTTTGTCTGGTTTCTGTCTCTAGGCATAATTTAGAGATTCATTTATATTCTTAAGGTGTTTCAGTAGTTCCTCCTTCTATTGCTATATGAACATAACACAGATTGCCCATTGTTTCCAGTTTGGAGCTACTGCAAATAAAGGCATTATTAACATTCATTTATGAACATGTGATTTCATTTCTCTTGGTTAAATACATAAGAACAAATACCTGTGTCATATAGTAGCTGTGTATTTAATTTTTAAAGAAAATTCCAACTGCTTTCCAAAGTGGCAGTGCTAGTAAACATTTCCAACAGCATTGTATGTGATTTCTGGTTGCTCCTGTTCTTAGTGTGGTCACTTGGTGTTGTCAGTCTTTTTAATTTTAGCCTTTCTGTCAGGATGTGTACATTGCTAGGTCATTGTGATCTCAATTTGAGTTTCTTTGATGTCTGATAACATTGAACATCCTTTCATGGGTTTGCTTGTTATCCATATATTACTTGATAATAATTTATCTGTTTAAATCTCTTTGGACTGTTTGACTTCTCATTGAGTTTTGAAAGTTCTCTATATGTTCAGAATACAAGTCCTTTATCAGATCTATGGCTTGCAAGTATTTTCTCCTAGTCTGTACCTTGCCTTTTTCATTCTCTTAACACTATATTTTGAAGAGCAGATATTTAAAAATTTTGGTGACTGTAGTTACTCTCTCTTTTGATTAGCATTAGTACAGTATATCTTTATACATTCCTTCTTTTTTAACCTATTCGTGTCTTTATACTTAATGTGGGTATCCTGTAGGCAGAAAAAGCTTGGACTTGCTTTTTGGTTCAATGTCTCAACGTTTGTCTTTGAGTATCTAAACCACTTACATTTAATGTGAACATGGATATGGTTATGTTTAAAGCTACTGTATTGCTACTTAATTTCCATTTATCTCATATTGTCTTCCTTCTCACTGCCTTCTTTGGGTTAAATATTAATTAGTTAAATATTGTTTAGGGTTCCATTTTGTCTTCTTGGTTGGCTTATTAGCTGTCACTCATTATTTTGCTATGTTATTGATTACTTTAAGGTTATTTAGTATAGCTCTTTAGCTTATCACAGTCTGTCTTTGATATTATACCACTTTTCACATAGTATAAGAATCTTTTAAACTTCCACTTACCTACTCTCGAGAGTAGATAATTGTGATCATGCATTTGACTCTTATACATGATAAACCACTTACTCCACTGTTAGTAGATCTATCTCATCAAACATTTATATTTTAAAGGGATTAAACAATAAGAGAAAATTTCTTGTATATTTTCCCAGGAGTTATTATTTCCACGGCTGCTGTGCCTTTGTGTAGATTTCAATTTCCATCTGAAATAATTTTTCTGAGGCCTAAAGCATCCTTTAACATTTAAAATAGTGCAGTTTTGTTGAGTTTATATCCTTTCAGCTTTTGTATGACTGAGAAGTATTTTGCTTTTATTTTTGAACTGCAGTTTTATTAGGTATAAAATTCTAGACAAAGTTAGTCTCTTTTAGTATTTTAAGGATGTTACAGTACTGTCTTCTCACTTGCACTGTTTCCGGTGAGAAATTGCTGTGACTATTAGTTTTATTTTATGTGTTTTACATCTATCTAACATTTCATAGACTCCATCCATTCATCTGTCCGTGTTGAATATATATGTCATACTGTTTATATTTAGCTACTTTCTTTTAACCTTTACATTCATTAAAGCAATTTGATTTTGCTATGACTAGAATAGTTTTCTTCATACTTCTGATGCTTTGGGGTTCATGAAGATTCCTGGGTCTGTGTTTATGGTTCTTACACAATTTGGAAAATTATCTGCCATCATTTTTTTCAAAAAGATTCTCTTTTTCTACCTCTCCTGCCTTTATTTTTAGAGGTTCCAATTAAACATATATTTTGGAAAAGAAAGCATATATTTTGGCCTCTTGAAATTTTCCACAGCCAACTTTTGTGCTGTTTATTTAAAAAATTATTTTGCATAGTTTCTATTGCTACGCCTCTAATATATTTCCTTCTGCAATACCTAATTTGCTATTAATCCCATTCAATGTATTTTTTTCATATCAAATTGTACAGTTTTCATATTTAAGATGAAATTTGCTTTGTTTCCTAAGAAAATCATGTTGCACATCTCAACTAAACCTTTTGAAAATATGAAATAGTTATAAGCTCTACATTTTAATGCCCTTGTCAGCAAATTCTAACATCAGTGTCAGTTCTGGGTCATTTCAATTGATTGATTTGCTCCTGATTTTGAATCTTATATTATTGCTACTTTAACACATAATTATTGGTTGGATGGCAGGCATGAATTGTACTGTCTTGGACAGTGGTTTATTGTCTACATTTATAATTGAAGAAAATCCTAAACTTTATAAGAAGTTGCTGAAAGTAAGGATGTAAATTTTTTCCCTTCGGTTCTCATAGTTGCTCTGAATGCTGTCCTTGAATGCCTTAGTGATATGTACACTCTAGGTTAAAAACAGCATTTCAGAAGTTAGATGAACATTTTAGAAAAGTTCCTAACTATGTGTTGTTTAGTTTAGTGTGTACTAGAAAGCAGTATAACCAGTACCTCACAGCCATAACTTCATGTGTATTATTGCTAAGGATCAAGCTGAATGTTTAAGAAGGAGTCACTTACAGTTGATTTAAAAATAAATATTAAGAAAATAATATAACAGATGCTACAGGGAATGACAAAAACTGTGACTATGGACTACAAATGATATGGTTTAGGTAACTGTCCATGTCCCACCTTACCCTGTGTTCTTCTAGCCATAAAAGCACCCATCATTCAGCACTGTATCGCCAGAATTTAGTACAAAGAAATTCCAAGTCTGGTGCTTTGATGATGAGGAAACTTGCGTATGTATAGTCAGTGCCACCAAAGGTTCCGAAGGTTTCCTTTTGTCAGTCCTGGTGCTCTACAACAAAAATAGCTGATATTCGCTGAGCATTTCATATGTGCAGCCATGGTTATAAGCACTTTCTATCAATTCATTGATAAAAGTTTTTGAAACAGCCCTATGAATTATGTCCTATTAACTCAGCTTCACATGTGGTTAGCCGTTTAAGAAGACTCCACTTTTCCAGGGAGGAATCTGCGTGTTGCTGAGTCCATATCCTTACTGTTACGCTGCTCTGCTTTCACTGCCAGGCTTGTGGGCGTGGAGGTGGGCCTGTGTACCCCACAGTGTGCTGACCCTTCAGACCCAGCGCTGCACTCACACCAAGGTTTTGTTTTTCCTGGGATGCCCTAGCCTGGGGCCAAAAACAGTGAGGACAAGGGAGCTGGGCCATTTCTGCCAGTGCGGGACTCCTTTATGGGCAATCTTTGTTGAGGGACTTCCTACCAGCTCTGCCACCACTTTCTCAGAACTGCAGTGTGGTCCATGGCTGTTCCTACTAATCCTCCTTCCTCTCTGCTCTCCTTTGTCAGCATCAGACCTGCATCACATGCTGCAATCTTTCAATGCCCACTCTTTTTTTTTTTTGTACCTGGGATCGAACTCAGGACCTTGTGCTTGCGAGGCCAGTGCAGTGCCACTGAGCTCCATCCCCGGCCCTCAATGCCCACTCTTGCTTCTTCGCCTCTCATCATTTCTTGCCTGTTTAATCCCATCTTTGCATTTTCTTCCCAGAGCACTTGAACTGATACAGTTTTCTATACTTTTCTTCACAGTGCGTATCATGCACTGTAATTCTAAATTCACTTGTTTGATCATTTAACTATGCTGTGTCTCTCCAGATGACTGTAAATTCCGTGAGAGTGATATCTTCTTCTCTTTTGCTTTCCATTGTATCCCTGACTTTTACCACAATGCTTGGCACAAATCATTGCTCCAGAATTGATGGGTGGCTGGACAAAGCCACATCTAGCTGGCTCCAAATTCAGTCTATTCACTAGGAGTTCATTTTATGTCTTAGTTAGGCAGATAGACTCCGGATAGTTGAGTTGTTGCAAAATTCATGTTTCATGAGGTGCATTCAAGTTCAAAAGATGAAAATTAAAACCATATGACTTACACTTTAAATTTTTCTTATTTTATCTGAGTACTTTATTGTGAAAAATTTAAGTGCATAGCAAAGCAGAAAGAAATTTCAGTGAAAAATTGTAAATTTACCTTTAGATTCCATTGCAAACATACTACACTTTGTTTTTATCTTTTCATCCACTAGTCCGTCTGATGTTTCTGACTCATTTTAAAGAAAGTTGCCACCAGTATATTTCTGCCTAACTGCTTTAACATTTATATCATTAGCTAGGGTTCATTGTTTATTTGTAACTTTTTCTTTGCTATAAAATTTACCTATAATCAGTACACAAATCTTAAGTGTATACTTGATGTGGTTTGACAACTGGGCACATCTGTGTAGCTCAAACTCCTATTAAAATTTAGAACACTATCATTATCCCAGAAATGTTTTTTCCAGTCAAACCTGCACCACTTCCCCAGAGGCAACCATTTTTCTGATTTTTTCCCTCCTAGATTCATTTTGTTTGTTCTAAAGCCTCACATACTGTACTCCTTTGAGTAAATCTTCATGTTGCTCTTTGGCTTCACGTATGTAGATGGATTCCCATTTTCCATGACACTCAGAGCATGGCTTCCTCCTTTCTGTGCTTTTGCTCGGAATTGTGGTGGACTATTGCTTCATCTGCCCAGCCTCTCTTCTGCTCCTCTGGTCACATCAGATTCCTGCCATGTCTGAATAGTCCCTCAGTTCTCCATGTGTCTCTGTTGGGCTTTCAATAACAACAGTTCCCTGCCTCCTTGCCCTCAGTGCTGGCCAATCATATTCCCTCACTCTTTCTTTGAGTAATTACTTCCTCGTAATAAATAAGTTGAGCATATGACTTTCAAAGTTTTAACTATGAAAAATTTCAAATCTATAGGCAAGTTAAAAAAAACACGTGACTGCCCTTGTACTAATCACCTAGATTCTACAGTGAATGTTTAGCTACACATACTTGACCATGTACCCTTTCAACTCTCTGCTCACCCACATTCCATTTGATGGTATTGGGACACATTTCAAAGTCAGCTGTAGGCATCGGTAAAGTTTACACTGGAACACTTCAGGATAGGAATTGTTAACTAGAATTCTTAGAATTTCTTGACAGTGTGTATGA
The DNA here is from genome assembly GCF_053883595.1 of Heterocephalus glaber. Taxonomy (NCBI): domain Eukaryota; kingdom Metazoa; phylum Chordata; class Mammalia; order Rodentia; family Bathyergidae; genus Heterocephalus; species Heterocephalus glaber. The sequence goes on along the minus strand of NW_028258410.1, from coordinate 16,942,339 downwards.
TTCCTTGAATCTCAAAGTTGAACTTGGCATGGGATTTGAAGTGAGGGTCATTCAGAATATGATTTTTGAATCTCTTCTTTCCTTTTCTCTTATAGCAGCTACCTGCAAAGCAAGTTTGTTAAGTAGGGCATCTACTTAAGTTCCCAGAAGAAAAGATTTATTCTCCCCCAAATAATTTCAGTGTTAGTCAGCATTCTACTTCCAGCATTATGTTGTAGCAATTTTGGGGGGTTTTTAGATTTTCAAGAGAATGAATCATGGAGGGGAATCTCTTAGGCAAAGCCAGATCCTAGCTATTTTTGTTCACTTTGCAGGGAAAAGTTGGACTCCTGTGTTCACAAAAAAGGAAAGAACAAGGGGGAAAAGAGCCGCTTTTGTTTTTGGTTTAAGAGTCTTTCTTAACAAGGAATAATGAACATCAACATCCAGTTATTCAGTAAACCAATTAAATTAAATTAGCACAGCCAGGAAACAAAGGAGCAATCTTTCAACTCTTCCATTTGTACTATAGACTCAGCAGTCATAATATGAGACAGAAGAGTAACAATACAGTTGGTAAAGACAATTAATATTAATTTTTAATTTTTTTATCCAGCTAAAATCCTTAAAATCCTCCCTCCCTGACAGCTCTAGGGTATTATTTCTCTTTTCAGTCATGATAAAATTGAGATAAAATTAGCTTCTTGTGTTTTTCCCATTGCTGGTTTATGTTCAAGGTTGTGTCTTTAAAACAGGTTTAACTAACCGGCTTCCCCTGGAGGCTTTCCTATCATTCATGCTGGTTAACCGTAACGAGGAAGGGCCATCCCAGCACAGTAAAGGAGGCTGGCTTAGAGAGTGGTCTTAGGTCGAGAATTATTATTGCTGGAGGCCTCCATGATCTGGTTATGGGTTTCTGCAAACCCTGTGGGCTCGTATGATAATGCTTTTTCTGCACTATTATTGTTAGAAGGCATTAAATCAGTCAGATTCATGAGCAACAAGAGGTCAATGTCTGATTGAAATTCATAAGGTCAAAAAGGAAACTAAAAATCAATTTATAAGATATGAAGATTTAGGTTCAAACTATATCCATGAGCAATAAAATTTCACATCCATAAATGTAAGAAAATCAGTTATTAAACTTGAGGGGGAAAGAAGACTTATTAAGTTTTACACACACATAAGGCAGCTAACACATAATTTTATCAGACATTACTGAAATCCTGTGTGTAATATAAGCGATGATGGGCTAAAATGCTAAATGGTTTAGCACTAAATTATTAAGTGATGTATCCCTAAGGTATTAAGCAGATAGCAAATGCAGAGCAGGTGTCTCTCCCTGCAAGACTTGATCAGTGGTTTAAGTGCATATTGGTAACAAATGCACTTCAGAGGGAAAATAATATTAGTAATATTTTTGCTGCATGAAAGCCTGGTGTCAAGATGACTAAAAGCTTCTCCCTGACAAAGAAATGTTCATTTTTTTTCATTTTTTTAAAGGAAAAAAATTAAGCATGTTAAATGTTGGTCCCTAGGGAGCGAAAGGGGAGCTCTAGAGGGATTTGAGCATTTCCTCATTTCTTCCCCTCTGACATCTCTGCATGCAAAAAAAATTTTTTTATACATATATAAAATGAATGGAAAAGAAGATTTATCTCCCTGATGCAGTAAAAATGGAAAATATGAACACAGTTAGTGTAGCAAAATAAAAAGATAATTTTGCCGGAATGAGTGCAAAGAAAACTTTATGACAGCAAACATTTGCATAAAAAATACAGTGCAGAAGCACCCTGTAGTTAATACTCTAACTCTTTGTTTTGCTTGCTCTTTATTCCATTCTACTAATAAAAAGGAATCCAAACCTTCTGATGGTCTCCTTGGCGGTCAGAGGCTGTGGTTGAAAATTAAATAGCAGAAATGTGTGTTTACAGATGAACTGAGAGCAGACCCTGTATGAACCCTGTATGCTGGAGATGGTTTATGGAAATATGAAGTTAACTGGGGTTCTCTGTCCCTCAAGAGTCAGATAAGCTCAAACTCAGATCTGTTTACTGGGAAAGTCTGGGGCCCTCCCCTTAAATTCCACAGATTTCTACAAGGCTAATTTGTTGTTGTTGTTATTTATCATTTGTGGATCTGAATGCTGGGTTTGCTGCATTATAGATAGTCCCTGACTTAATATTGGTTTTTGACTGAATGCATTTTTGATTTTACATTTGAGCCAAAGGGATAATGCCTTCAGTAAAAACTGTACTTAAGGGCTGGGGATTTAGCTCAGTGGTTTTGCTGCCTGCTGCACAAGCTCAAGGACTGGAGTTCGATCCCTTTTAATTTTTCAGTCTTTCTTTCTGGACCAGCAATGTGTGGTATGATACTGTCATGCAGTGCTGGGCAGTTGCAGCTATCACAGTCAGTGCTGTGAACATGAGGACAAATACGACTTCTTGGTGCATTGAGTGGCTGTCATGGTGTTTATGGGTAGGAGGTACTGAATACATTTTTGGCTTACAGCAATTTCAGCATGGGTTGATCCAGAGGTAACCTGTTATGGCTTGTATCTAGATGTTCCCTCAATGCCTCCTACAGTCATAGGGAAGATTTTTTTGGAGGTGGCTGGATCTAGGGTCTATGATGCTGAGATTAAGGGTGTCCACCCTCGATGTGGGTGGGTGCCCAAAGTGGAGGTAGGGTGGATGAAATATAAAGGCCTGCTTGGCTGCAGCTGCTGCATTGCTGCTGGCTGTCTTCTGCCTGCCCTGCTTTGCCATGGACTGTTTCTCCTCTGCGATGCCCCTCTGCCAGGCCACCCTGCCTTGGAGCCAGCCGACTATGGACTGAAACCTCTACAAACTGTGAGCTAAATAAACCTTTCCTCCTTTAGATTTGGGTGCTGGGTATTTTGTCTCAGCAATGAGAGAAAAGTAACTAAGACACAATCCTATTGTAAGTTGAGGACCAACCTACTTGATTTATGAAGAGCTTCATTATTCTACCCTGTTTAATGCCGGGGATCAAACTCCTGACCTTGCGGTTGTGAGCCAGGCTCCAGAACCACTGAGCTAAATCCCTGGCCCTACCCTGTTTTGATCTATGTGGGACTAGGTGTTGAGCTGAGCTCTTTATTGAATGATGCATATTCTCACACACACATGAATTCACACACTCTCCACTCAGAGAAGTTATGTAGGAATGTAAATGCAACTGATGTGTGAAAGTTTGCATAATCTTCACTTTCCAGTTAGAGACCAGTGGTTGTGAGAGGGTCAGCAATTGCTCCAGGCTCTGTGGCTTTGTGTGTTGCGCTGGGAATCCACATAGACTGGCTGATTCCAAGTCCATGGTCTAGACTTCCAGTCTCCTGTTGCTTTAGACAGAGACCAACAAACTGTGCACCACAAGTCAAATTCAGCCTTCCACTTTCTTTTATAAATAAAGTTTTATTGGAACACAGCCGTGAGACCCAACTTAGCAAAACCAGCACCATGTTGAGAACATTCTCCTCCATTCTGCAAATATGTGACTTCCAGCTGCACTCTGTCTCCTGGGAGAAAACCCCACCCCTAACTGATAAACAGAAACTGTGTTTCAGGTGATCTGCAACAAACAGTTACCCAGGGGAATGGGAGGAGGGATTTTTTCTGTGGGTTTTTCCTTTAAATATGCAGACCTCATTTCAGTTAGGGCCTTTGTCCTCCGACTTGGTTGGAGTGCACATGGGTCCTGGCCAGAAAATAAAGTTCTCTAGTAAGATCCCAGGACGGTGTCATGCTTTGAGAGTGTGTTGCTAATCTAATTCGAGGACAAGGTCCAACGCAGCCATTCCTGTTCACTTACATCCAATCTGTGTCTACTTTCCCACCACCACGGCCAGGGTGAGTAGTTGTGGCAGAGATTGCTGGCTTGCAAAGCATCAACCATGTATTATTTGGCCCTTTACAAAAATATTTGCTGATCTCTGTTTTAGGTGATAGAAGAGTATGTACTTCATGGACAAGTGCTTTTATGAATATTAACAGGTGTGACGTGAGTTTTTTAAAAAGATGTTTTGTGATCAAGTGAGTCAGGGGATTCTGGTTTAGACAGTCTCCAGGTTCTTCTCCAGAGCCTCTCATGCACTGATGCATGCAGGTTATCTTCAGAAGGCCACAGAGTGTGTAGTATGACTTCACTCAGAACACGGTGCACTGCTGTGTGAATAACACTTTATAGGACACATTTGAGAAAGGCTGAGGTGGGTGATAATCCACGGACTAGAACTCCAAAGTCTGTCATTAGAATGCCTGGGTTTTGCTTGGGAAGGTGACTTGAGAAAAGCAGAATTTATCATTTGTGATTTATGATTGATTAATTTAATGTAATCTCTAATCTTACTTTCAAAAAAGGTTCTCAGGCTGTGGTCTAAAAGATCATTAAAATTTTTCATCATCTGGGCAGAAGCTAATCTTTTTTTGACTTATGGAAAAAATAACCCAACAGAAAGAATTTTTTTCATTTATTTTCCTTCCTATAAATCGTTCTTGAGGCTGTCTCTATCAAGAGGTGACCCACAGGATAAACAAGAATCAAATGATTATTGACTAAAGGATGGGAAATGGCAGACCTTCTTTAGTTTAATAATTTGGTTTTTGAAGGAAAGGTATTTATGTTTGCTGCTTGCATTGTGTAGTCATTTTCTGCCTGACAGGTTGCTCTCTTTGCGTGTGGTAGAACTATGTACCATGTATATGGTGGTGTTCTGCAAATACCACACACAGCTTTCAGGGGCCCCAAGTGGCCTTGGGAGGCTGGGACAACAGTGTCCAACGTTGGATGACAGGGTCACTCCCCATTCATCTTGTTACACATAACAAAAGCACAACACCAACTTGCAGTAATTGACTTATATAACCTGGTGTTGGGGCTGCTGTGGCTTCAGGCATGGCTGTTTCCAGGAGCTCAAATGACAACACCAGGACTTTGTTTCTCCTCACTTTTTTTTTTGTTTGTTTCCTTTGATTATTCTCATGGGTGCATAAGGATATTGGCATAGCCAGCTCAGTAGAGGTAAAGATTTCATATTTTCTTTTACAACTTTATATGTGTTCCTAAGACTGTTTTTGATCATGCCTGGGTCATCTGCTCAATTGTAGACCAATCACCATGTCCAGGAAAAGGCATTTTGATTGGCCAGTCTGGGTCTCATGATCAGATGCATGGCAAGAAAGGGACTTCCTGTGTTTGCTAGTCCTTTGTCCAACCGAAGTGGGATGTTCCCAAAAGAAGAGGAAAGATTCTGTTGCCAGAACAAAAGGAAAAGTTATTAAGACATCTGTAATCGAGTGTAGAAGACATTGGCACTGAAGTCAGAGAGGATACTGATTTGAAAATCAAGGGCCACACTAGAATGTGAGTTTTGTGAGGCCAGAGTTTTACTGACCACTTCTGAACAGTACGTGACACGAAGTACACACTCAGTTGAGTGAATGGCGCACGCCAATGCACCATGGGAATGAGGAACTTGATAGCAAATATCACGAGTATCTTGGTATGATGTGGTACAGGACGAAATGCCCACACTTGTTTAATCTTCCCATGGAGAGGTGGTGTCCGTTTCCCCACTGTGTGCGTCTGATTTGGGAATGTCGCCTGCCTTGGACAATGGGCCATGAGCCAACAGCAGAAGCAGGTGCCTTCTGAAAAGCTCTCGTGCGCAAGGTGTTCTCTTGCAGCCCCTGGGACTTGGCCATCACAGGCTGAGCCTGAACTCACAGCTGGAACATGAGAGGCAATGTGGAAGAGTTCAGGGGGCCTGCAGCCCACAGCCCAGCAGCCTCCTGCTACCCCATAACCAACCCCAGATGCCCTGTTGCTTCTCAGCTGAGACCAAGGAACCTGCCCGGACCAGCAGGTCCCAGCCCCATGCTGGTTACAGACTCAGGAACTAGATAAAGGATCGTATTTCAAACTACCGAGTTTCAAAGGAGGTTTGTGAGGCCAAAATGCCAGCTGAGACAAGTAGATAGTTCTTGAGAGAGAAGAGAGATACTGTTGGAGTCCAATCCCCTGGCGTCACATATTTTTCTTGATATTGGTCTCAGTTTTAAACCTTGAGGATTTCAAGCCTTCAAGTTCATGCTTCAGTTTTCCTTTTCCCTGGTGTGCAAATATATGCCTCACATTTGCATTTTGATCAGTCTTTCTGTATTTCCTTGCCACATTTTCAATGGAGGAGGACAGAGTGCTTTATAATTATTAGCATTATTTTATTGTCACATATATATATCTTGGTTAATGCCGACATGATTGTTCTTGCCAGTGTGACCTGAGTTAAGGATTTTCACAGCCGGGTATTGATCATTTGTGTAACTGTGTGAGGAAGGAAATACAATTCCCTTTCTGCCTTTGAGAAATCAAAGCAGTGAGGAGGAAGGGATGAGGTAAACAAAAAATCAAAGCACGTGTGCTATTTTAAGAGACACAGCCTTCCTCTTTCCCCTTAAAGAGAGAAGCGATTATTGTTTAGGGAGTTTCTATTATAATAAACAGCAATAAAATGGTTTGTTTGGGAGTTCAAAAAGATACATGTTTTGAAATGATTTCCAGGTAAAGTTTTCTAAAATTGCTCATGCTTTATTATGCTGTGTGCATTTTTATTATATTAAAGTATAAATTATATTACATTGCATTATAAATTGTTATTAAAATGATCTGCAGCATAACTAGCAGGAACTTAAATATAACTGTAAAAACTGAAATAAAAATCTATTAATGCAATAAACCCACTTAATAAAAGTTGCTTTCATATTCAAAAACAAAATATGAAGGCATGCCTCCGATGTGGGAGTCAAAAATGAGGGAATAAATTAGCGAAGGTTAAGAACCTTGTAGCAGCTGACTAACAAAGCTCTAGGGGATTATAAAATTTCATGCTCTTGTAATAAAAAGGATAAAGGATTGGCTAGAAGACCACTGAAAGTTAAAATAAATGAACATAAAGGAGATGAAAAAGTCTGACATGACTGAGACCACTAATGTGTAAAGACTAAAGAGAGGGCATTAAAGTGTTAGAGACTAGAATTAAATGCAAAATGAATTCTGGTAGTAGATTAATAGAAAATTATAAAGGTAAATGAGTTTGGTTTCATGGTTTCAGAAAACTTTATATATCTCATTATTTTTCTTAGCACTTCAGAAGCAGGGAAAGACAAATTAAAATCTGGCACTAACCATATCGAAGAGTGGTGGAAGTGCCAATTATCCCCAGTGCTCCCCCCATTCCCTGTAATTGATCTTCAGTTGTGAGGTGTCATAAGAAAGCCCCAAATAAAGCAAAAGTTTCCATGTTCCTTTGCTCCTAAGTGGGGCCATGAACCTAAGTTCTTGTTCAATTAGTTGTAAGAGGAAATGACAATATCTGGGAAATGTATTTAAAAGGAGGTGATGGGTGCTTCCTTGCCTCCTCCTCCTTCCTTCCTGATGCTCGGAATTTTGATATGATAGCTGGTGCTCCAGCAATAATTTTGGGTCATGAAATGAGGATGGGAACAGACGCTACATGGTGGAGTAACAAGGCAGAAAGAGGTCTCTCTCTCTCTCTCTCTCTCTCTCTCTCTCTCTCTCTGCTTGCTGTACATAATGCATTCATCAGGGGGAGTTGGCACATGTACATAGCACATCTTTATTTTTTTTACCTTCCCATCTCTAGTTCCCCTCCCAGCAGAGGTGATCTGAACTAGGACAGAGCGGGCTTCTACTGTCCCCGGCCTGTAGCCCTGCTGGCTCCCCACGTCACAGTGAAGGCGGTGGTGGGTTCCCCGGATGTGACTGCCTTTGAATGGGTGTTGGTTCCAGGAACGAATGGCTCCCTGTCAAGCCCCGGTCTGCTCCAAATTCCCTGCGAGAGCTGCCTAGGGAGAAAGACCTGGTGGAGACACTGGGGTTTGTTTTAAATCCAAATTTGCTTGGAAGCGACAGAGGATTTTGGTTGCATTACAGATCGATATCATCAGCTGTTTTGCAAGGTTGGTTTTTGTCATATTTTCTTAAGATCAGAAAGTGTCTCTTAATGAGGACAAAGGGGTTTTACTCTTGCTTGTCCGTGGTGGCTTTGGAGGAAGGGTAAGGGACTCTGTGTAGCAGGGGTGGCTGGAGCTCCCTGTGACCCCCCTTAGCCTCTCCACTGCCCGAAGCAAATTTGCTCTCGGTTCTCTTCGCCTCTACCTTTCCCAAGCCAATGAACCAGAATGGCTGAAATGGCACCTGGCTGCCTTGGAGGAAACACCCAGTACCTGTGCTATCGGTAAGATTTGCCTTTAATCTAGAGTGGATTTTCCAAGCCATTAGAACGACTGCTGAGTCCAGAAATTCTTCTAAGATGGATGAGGGTGGACTTTCTCAGAACCGTTTACGGGGAGTGTCTTTTGGCCTTTGTTTTACTGGGTCCCCCGGAAGCCTTCACACCTTGTACCCCTTCCTCTGCAACCCCCTGTGCCTCCTTCGGGTACCCACGGGGCTCCCTCTTCTTAGGAAACCTCTGTCTTCGCGGGGATTAGCTTACACTCCAGTCCCTCTCGGTCTTCCTCTCGCCTTTCCCCCTCTCTCCCTTCCTTCCACAGTATTCATTGTCCACTCTGTGTAGGCCTCGCCTGGCCACTAGAAAGATGGTAGGCAACAAAGCGTATGAAAACACAATTTCAGACTTATGCCAATTTTCTCGAACTTGGACTGTCCTTAAGAAATAATCATTTACAACTTTGCTAAGGTCCAGCTTTGATTCATGAAAGTGAATTTAGGGCCCTTCTTAGTCAACTAGGATGGAGACTGTACTTGGCCCCTGACCTCCCTTCTCAGCTACCGGAGAAACTCTCGTGACACCAACAACAATGATAAGAAGAACAATTACGATTTGGCTGCTGGTGACAAATATGTCACGAAAAAGAAAGCCTACAGGTGGTGGAAGTAGAGGGGTCAATGGGAGATAGAAAAACTCTATCTCAAAGAATGGGGGTTAAGGGCCAGGGATTTAGCTCAGTGGCTCCACCGCCTGCCTCTCAAGCCCAAGGTCCCCAGTTTGATCCCTGATACCAAAAAAAAAAAAGAATGGGGATATTCACGAAGGATATCATTCAGGCAGGGCCAGATCCTGCAGCAGCAAACCCTCCCATGTGTCAGTGGCTTAACACACCAACGTTTGTTTTCTTATCATGCTACACATCCAGCAAGTCATCTATATGAAGTGGTTTTGGTTTCCCAAAAGACCTAAGGTGGAGGAAGTGACACTTCAACAGCAGCTCTTGTGGCTGAAACTAGGGACCTGCACGCCAGGGCAACTCACTGGATGTGACACCTGTAGCTTCTGCCTGCATCTCCTTGGCTAAGGCAAAGCCCACATTCATTCCTGCCTCCGAGGTGAGGGGGGAGCCCTATCCTACCGTCCCACATGTGCCTGAGAAGCAGGCTCGCTGTGGAGCAGCACCAATGTATTTGGCTGTATATGCTCTGGACCCTCAGGCTGCCAGTTCCTCCCACTGTGCAAGTGGCTCCTCAAAGCAGAAACCTCACACACAGTTCCCCATCACCACATCCAGCCCTGGCCTTGGCACATAGTAGCTCTTCAGTAAATGCTGGCTGTGTTGGATTGAAGCCTCTCAGGATTTATTGGTAAAATTTTCAGCCTTAATTAGTGACAAAAAAGAAATTCTTTCTAGGAGTTTATAAATTATTTACCTTACAAACCCTTCTGAGTTCTTCAAGCGCAGTGTAAATAATTTACATTCATACTTGTGTGATTTCAAATTTGTTTATTAATGTTATCTTGGAGATAGAAAACAAGCTAAGTGAAACTGCACTAACTTATTTTGCAAATCTTTCTGAATAAGAAAACAAGGTGCTTTTCTTCTTACGTGAAAATATTACTGACCCACAACTAGCAGGTTGTGAAGGCCTAGTTCTTTCCCAATGGTAAGCAAATCTTCCTGTTTCCCTAAGCATTCACTCATTCACCATTTATCGAGTTCCTACTATATTCCAGGTACTGAATTAATTCTTAGAATCTACACTGCTCAGTATATCCAGCCTAGACGCTCCTGAACTTTGGCCCCACATCTCCCATATCTCCACGTGAATAGATCTCATACATGGCTCAAACTTGACATGTTCTAAATGGAACCATGACATTCCAGCCTCCCACCTAACAGTTCCAGAAGGATTTTCCCATCTCAGTAATTGGGAACTCCAATTGCTTGAGCCATAAATCTTACACACAGCCTTGATTTTGTGCCTTCCCTTACTCCCTGCATCCAATCTGAGGTCTTCTTAGCACTACCTTGAAAACATGTCCATAATATGATCACTATTTACCATGTCCACTGACACCACTGGGAGTCAACATGCTGTAATTATTCATCTGGTTCATTTTTAATAAGCCAATTGGGCCTCTTTTCTTTACCTCTGGCTCCTACACTGGCCTCTGCTGCACTTTGTTCAGAACTTTTCAGTGGCTTCCGTGTCATGCTAAAGAAAAGACAATGTCAATGTCCTCCAGTGGCCTATCAGGTCCTACAGGATCTGCATCCTTGTCCCCCAACTGCTGAAATTGTCCCACCTCCCATGACCCCATTGCTCTTCCTGTCTCTCCTGCTGCAGACACAGAAAGCTCTGAGCCTCCTCTGAACATCCCAAGCAGGCTCCAGCCTCAGACCTCTGTACACACTGTTTTCTCTGACCCATGTGTTCTCCTTGACACAACCACTGCCTGTTCTTCTCATTCCTCCAGGTCTCTTCTCAAATGTCACCTTACTGCCGAGGATGCCCTCAACCTTCTAACTGCTAACACAGCAGCTCTTGTCCCACCGTCCCCCAGCAGGGTCCATTTCCTTTATTCTGCTTTTTCTCCATAATTCCTCTCATTGTTGGTTCCATTGTATATTTACCTGTTTACATTTTACTCCTATTTACCATTTCTAGAGTTTAAAGCTATGAGGGCTATTATTTGATTATTTCCTTCTGTGCTGTACTAGCAGGTGTTTGTATTGTGATTGGGACAAACCATCTGAGATCGGAAGCTTACAGGTGGAAGTTACCACATGGTTTCAGGGGATGCAGTCCATGGTCAGTTGGCTCCAAGGCAGGAACATCATGGGGGAAGGGTATGGTGGAAGGGTATGGCGGAGGAGAGCTGCTTGGTTCAGTGGTGGCTGAGAAGCAGAGCCATGGGATAACACTAGAGGGAAGAAGTAAGGGACCAAACATAGACCCAAAGTCACACCTCCATGACCCACCCAGACACTCAGAAGTGTGCTTTACTAATCTCATCAGCAATCCCCAAATCAATCAAGTTGACAATTAAGCCTGATGGTCACTGTGCTCAATAAAAATTTGTTAGAGAAATAAATTATATCTTATTTAATTGTTTACAAATGCTTTCTTATCAGTAAGACCTATTCGTTTTCCAACTGAACCACACAGAGTCTGGCTGGATCCTTCGGCCCTCCTCTTGCTCCCAAAGGAAAGTGGGTCAGGGAACAGATGGCTGTAAAGTGGGAGCTGTGTTTGATGCCTCCAGCTTTCCCCAGGGGCTTCCTGCAGAACTCTAGTCTCCCAAAGGTGGCCTTTGAGCAAAAGTGTTCATGGCTTGATGTCTCGTGCAAACTTAGAAATGCAGATTCTGGCGCCTCATCCCAGACCGACTGAACCAGAAGGTGCATTTGAACATGAAGGGGCCGGTGCTTCTTTCCCTGTAAAATCCACATGAATCACTGGGGACCTAGTTAAAATGCACCCTGGGGGAGCTGCATCCCCGTGTCCTGTCACCCCACCACTCCCTCTGAGGCTAACACAAAGCCACCTCCTGTGCATGTGGCTTTTCCTGCGTTACTTCACAGGGACAGGCCTTTGCTCTTGATTTCTTCTGCCTTCTAAAAATTCTCACATCTCAGTTTGGGTGCCCCCTCTCCTCCACGAAGCCGGCCTAGATTTCTAGAACGGACCCAGTGCTCCCCATCTTTCGGCCACATCTGAGCTGGGGTGACATCCGCACCCCATCGCCCTCCTAGTGATGTCTACTTGGATTTCTTCCCCTCTGTGGTCCTGGGAGCTGCCCGAGGAGCCTCCTCACCTCTGAATGCCCAGAACTGGAGCCTTTCCGGGATACATTGTAGGTAATTATCTGCATTAATCTCTGAAACTGAAGCCAAAACCATGAATCCGAAGCACCCCTGCAAGTCCCCCATAAGGACAGCCATCCAGATGCAAGGCTAGTATAAACAAGTAAAAACTGAGGGTTTATTTTTAAAAGCAGTTGGTGTAAAGAGCTCAGAGAAACATCAAAAGCCCGCCTTTTTCCCCGCTTCTAACAATGTGTGACTCTTCAAGGTAGAAAAATGTAATCTTAGGAAGAATAGAGCAGGGATAGATTGAAAGCTGAACGTTTTGAACATGGCCTGTGTGGCTGCCCGGGACGCAGGACCAAGACCGCAGAGGGGCGAGGCCTCGCTCTTGGTCCAGCTCAGCGTGGTCTGAGGATTTCTCAGGGTGAGTAATGTGTGTGCATTTTAATGACCGCAAGAATAAAACATCATCGCCCTGTTGAGGCTCAGACTATCATAAATTTCCTGATTTGGTGTTTTTATTGAAGAAAAAGTGAGGCGGGTAAAGCGAAAGCAGGCCGGCAGCACAGGGCCAGGGGGCCTAGGAATGGTCATGCTGGGAAAGACTTGCAGGAGCAGCCCCAGGCCCTGGCGTGCACCCTCGCTCAGCCTGCCGGCCCCGGGCTTCTCTGTGAGCTGCAGGACCTGCTCGCCTGCTCAGCATTGCCCTTGGTCCACGGTGAAGCTGGGCCAACGCGATTCTCCTTCCCAAGAGAGCTTGGAATGGGAACTAAAGCAACTCACTGAGGCTCTGAGTGTGGGTTGGCCTTTGAACTTTGTTGTTCTGGGGTTACCATACAATGCTCTGTGGACAGGGGAGCTAAGAAGGCAGCTGTGAGCGCCAGTACACGAGGAGAGAGCGAGCGGAGGGGAGAACAGAGGGGATGCACACAGAAAGGGAGAAGCGGGAGGTAGAGGGCCTGGCCGCTTGGGTCCCTGCACTCGAGTCCTTCCTGGTCTAGCTTGGGTTTTAGGAGCCACCCTACCACCCTGGTGAGAAATCTCTACCCACCAACTCCTTCCCTCCCAGGATTTTTGTGTTAGGCCCAGTGTTCTTCCTGTTCCTTGTGAAAATCCTCTCTCGATGGCTACCGAGAAGGAAGTTAGCTGCATTGGGCCTCAGTGGCTTCATTCGGAAAATGGCAAAAGAGACCCAGTGTTTTCAGCGTGCCAGACACGGGCCCTGGAGAAAGAGAAGATCTGACCCGAAGTGGTAGGGACTTGCGTGGAGCTCCCTTCCGTACTGTCTTCCGGTCTTTCCGAGTACGTATCAAGGAGAAAGGTGGTGTGGTTCTCGTGTGTTTTTAGTGCTTTTCTGATGCATATTCATCTCTCTTTAACAAGGAGAAATGAAATATCAAAGCTGTAATAGCCAGAAAGAAAAAAGTATTTTTAATTGAATTTATCTTTTACTACTGTGATTCATCATGAAAACACTTATTTTAATGCTAGTTTTTGAGACAGAAGTTTCTCTAAAAATAACTTTCAAATAAAGGAGACCAAGCTAGCTAATTCCTTACCTTGGAATTCCAAGTATAACTGGAGAATGATGGAAATAGGAAGGCGCCATGCGGCAGGCGGCCCAGTAATAATTACTGCACCCAAGAATTGTCACTAGATGCCCAAATCAGTGGGCAAAGTCAAGGTGAGAAATGCGATGTGTCCACAGTGCCATAGTCTAAAGGAATGTGCTCAGAATACACAAACAAAGTACAAAGGCAGAAATCGGAGATTTATAGGGGAGAGACTGCTCACAGTCTCCATAAAGTAACCAAAGCGAGCAGCAGTTCTGCTCCCGAGGAGACGCCCTGAGAAGCACAGAGCTGCCGCAGTGTTTTCATCAAAATGCTACCTGCACCTGGACGTGGGGGCCACGCTGTCATCCCAGCACTCTGGGAAACTGAGGCTGGAGGCCCCCAAGTGTGAGTCCCATCTGGACAGATTAGTGACTTAGTGAGACCTGTTCCTTCTAAATTTAAAAAGAAAGAAGGAAAGGAAGGAAAGAAATAGGAAGAAAGTAAGGAAGGAAAAGAAAGGAAGGAAGGAAGGAAGGAAGGAAGGAAAGAAGGAAAAGGCTGGGAAATGTAGCTCAGTGTGAAGTTCCTGGTTTCGGTCTTCAGTACTAAAACCAAACCAAGCCGAGCCAAACCCAAACACGCTTCAACCTAATGGCCAGAGAGCACCAGGGCAGCCTCCAAAGGAGGTATTTTGCAGTGCAACTAACTGGACAGTGTTCTTCAAACATGCCAAGGCCGTGGGAGGCAAAGAAAGACCAAGGAGCCATGGACTTGTCCCGGACTGGCGACGGGAAGACAGGACAGTCACATGCAGTTCTGGATTGGGTCCGGGTCCGGGTCCTGAGGAGAAACGCCTCTAGCACTGCCAACACTTTGGGTCCTGGGTCTTTCCTGGGTCTCCAGGAAAGAGATGGTGATGAGTACTTGCTGATAATTGAGTGAGATCCATAAATTACATATTACCGTTTTGGTGTTAATTCCCCGTTTTCAATAATTGGGCCGTGGTTTTGTAAAGTGGAAGCATTGGGAAGTCTGAGGGACAAGTGTGCATGAATACTGCCTTCACCTCCTCTTTCTCCAAGTCTGAAGTTATTTGACAGAAAAAGCTAAAAGGAAAATCCCCCCAATTGCATTTCCCCTCTTCATCCTGCTAGTAGGGACAGTTTTGGCCCCCAGGGCGACTTAGGACAGTGTCTGGAGACATTTTTAGTTGTCACAACTTGGGGAGGGCGCTACCAGCACCCGGTGAGTGGAAGCTGGGACGCAGCTCAACATCCCACAGTGCTGTCATCGGCTCCCAATATCACTCATGTTGAGACTCTGAATCCCTGCTTCCGAGCAACTTAGTTTAAAAAATATATGAAGACGAGGAATATGAAGAGAAAGAATAGAACAGGAGTGATGTGAATATATTGTGCACCGGGCATATGAGTGTCTGAACCTCACTAGACTCTGATTTTTGCATTTCTACCTGCTCTCACATTTTTGGATTCTGTGAGTTTGGGGTCAGGGCCACTCAAGGTTAGAGGTGCTAAGTGGGAGCTTTGTGAACAGCCATCATTAGTAAACTATTTCCTTCCCTTCCCTTGCTCCAAAGTGAACGCATCAATCTGACCATTTCTATTTATTTGTTTAATTAATTATTTATTTATTTGGTACCGGGGATCGAACTCGGGACCTTGTGCTTGCGAGGTAGGCGATGGAACCACTGAGCTAAATCCCCGGCCCAATTTGACCATTTCTAATGAGAGAGGATAATATTGCGTGGATGTGGCTTGCTGTCAGCCACTGACTGGTGGGCTCAGAAAAGAAACAATTCTTCATTAATTAACCTTCACTTTCTATGTAGATTCACTCATTGAGATGCAGGTAATTAAACCAAGGTCATTTCAAGGACTGACAGGCAAAAACCCCCCAGCAGTTGGAAAGTGGTGGAGATTTTGGGTAGAGGACGTGGAATTCTATTTTTATCCTTGTGCAGAACTGCAGAATCATCTTTTCTTGACTTTTAAATAATCTAACCTTTTTTTTTGTTTAAGTGGGAAATTCTTAAGTTCACCTCAAAGCCATATCTCAGGAATTTTTAAAGATTTAGGTTATAGATACCTCCTGTGGGTTTTAGAAATAAGTGTTCAAGTAAAAATTTAACTTAAGGGAGGTAAGCCATGAAAAGGGAAGAAAATAAAATTATGTTGGGGAGAGGAAAGCACACTTTTAGGGGGCAAGAGGTAGAGTTTGCAGTTGCCATTTATCTCTATTTGAGCTATATGCATCCTGATTTTTATTACTTATACTATTTGGCCTAGATAATTAAGAACATGGACTTAGGGGTAGGAAGATGTGAATTACATAGATATGAATTCATCCTCGGCCCCAAACTTAGACTGTGGGACATTCATTTCCCTCATGTGTTTGGCCTTGATTTTCTCATCTGCTAAATGGGTCTAATGCTGGTCCTTACTTCTAGTGTTGCTAGCAAGAGTAGGTAAAATACGGCCAACTCACTAGGAAGAACCTGTTCTCAGGGTGCTCAGAAATGGTAGTCACCTCATAAATCATGTTTGGTACGTGTCAAACACTATTGTAAGGGCTTTTCTGCCTCCCATCAGCCTTCTTCTAAGCTAGGTACTGTTATTGGCGGTATTATTGCAGCTGTTTTATAGGTGAGGGGATTGAGACAGAGAGGACAAGTAATTATTTCGAGGCAACACAGCCTCTCAGAGTTGGGACTTGAAGCCCCTGGACCATGCTACCTGTGTGAATTGTTACCCTTATGAATTCATCTTCCATGGTGCTTTAAGACAACATTGTGAACGTGAACACATTCCAGAATCCTTCTCTTATGGGAAGAGACATTTCTCAGGGGTGGGGAGGTATTGGACACTTTGAGGCCAACAGCAGCCTTATCACGGTGTCAGGGAAAGCACCTTGTACCGGCTGCTGAGAAGCATCGCCACCTTGTGGGAGGCCGAGGGATGACAGGGCAGCCTGGCTACCCGTCAAGCATTGCTGTGCTCCCTTTTCCACCCTGGCTCCTAAAATTTGCTTCTAAAGAAAGAGCTTTGCCATGTCATAGTCTCCAAGCCATTTCTGATCCTGACAGGAGTGCACTTGGAATTGATGCGCCAGATTAAAGTCAGTATTACAATAGAGGCCAGTGACGTTTGGCTTATTAGTAACCTTAGAGGACATTATAAGAATTTCTCAGCTTGCCCTGCTAAGCGCTTTCCTTTAGTGATAAAGAAGAAATGCTTAATTTGTTAAACATATACAGAATCTGAAGTAGGGCCATTCAGTGTATCTAATATCACTTGCAGTTATTAAAATCAGTTGTTATCTGTTTAAACAGGTCATAAAAAAGTAAAACCCAAAATAAAGGACTGACTCCTTCCCTCCTGTGATGCTGTATTTAATACATGTTCCAAATTCTGACTGAGAATCGGGGCAGACCAGAGGTCGGAGTCTGGCTGCTGTCAGTGTTCTCGCCACCTCACAGGCAGGGGCTTTGCAGCGTTCGCACCAAACTCTGGGGACCAAGCTCATCCCCCCACACCTCGGATAGCGTTTTCTCACCCCGCGCTCATTTCCGGCCCCCGGGCCCTGCCGACGCCGCCCAGACCCAGGGCGTGCATCTCGTTTATGACGCCTTTGCTTCCTTCCTCTTCTTGTGCTTCTTCCTCGTTTCCCTAATTTTCCCACTGTGTGATCTCCCGAGGTGCACACAGTCTGATGTGCTATAAGCCAATTCACTCTGCATAATGCCTTTGGCGCTCAGCTCAAATTCCTTACCACAGAGGAGAAATATGGCTTTATTTTTTGAAGAACAGAATGTATTTTACTAATCTAAAACTAACGGAGTGCTACTGCAGTATGAGTTTGTAATGAGCTGAGCATTGCAGACATGTATGGAACTCTCTCCTTCTCCTCGAGCTCGGTGCCCGGTACGTGCCCGTACACGCGCCTGTGTGCATCTTAACCTCTCTGGGCTCAGCATCACCGCTGTGAAGTGGGTGGATGATAATGCAGAGCTCCAGACTTGGTTTCATAATTCTGAAAACCCAGAGGGTCTCCAAACCAAAAGTGTGTTCATCAGCTACTTGGAAGCAAACCGGAACTCATACAGGGCTATGCATCGTCATTATTTATCTCGTGTAGCACGAAGAGTCAATGTTTTGCTACACAAATATCTGGTTTTGATTCAAAATGGTGTCCCAGATGTCACTGTAGGAGTTAGGGAGCCCTTGGCAGATGTTCCGGGGTGGCCCAGTATCCCACCTCCTGACAGGAAGTCTCAGGGTCAACTCCCCCCATGAAGGTGGGCAGGTCTCACTGGCTTTCTGGTTACAAATAGAATATGGCGGGAAGGGTGGAGTGCTGCTTGCTTTCAGGATTAATCAGGTGAGCTGTCACATGTCCTTTGGGTGTTCTCTTTCACGGTTTCTTGAATTGCTTGGCCTGGGGGAAGATGACCACCAGGTTGTGAGGCCTTCCACATGGGGAGGCAGAGGTGAGCCACAGTCATGGGGCTGGGACTGGAAAGATGTGTCCTTGTCCTTTAGCCCTCAGGTGAGATGGCAGCCCTGGCTGGAACCCTGAGGATAACCACATTTAAGGCACACTGCGAGGCTGCGGAGCCATGTGCGGATCCTGACTCACAGACGGTAAGATAACCCACCTTTGCTGTTCTAAGCTGTTACATATGGGGCACGTTGAACCACAGGAATGGATAAATAATACAACTTACTACTTTCTAAAACTCAAAGGACTTTGACTTCTAAAATGTATCAAGCCCCAAAGGATGAAGTAAAACCTTGAATGAGAGAGAGAGTAGATCTGTAGTACCTGCTTCATAGGGTTTTGATGATAATTAAATGAGATAATATTTGTAAGCTGCGTGGCATCATGCCTGGTACATTGAAGTTGCCAATAAGTATTAGTTACTTTTTTTTTTTGGTACTGGGGATTGAACTCAGGACCTTGCGCTAGCAAGGCAGGTGGTGGAACCACTGAGCTAAATCCCGGGCCCTGTTACTTTTTAATCTTACCTTTTAAAAATTTATTTGTTAAATGAGGTGGTATCACTACCTCAGATGTTGATACAGTTTCCTTTATAAACACATTATTCTGCAACTTGCTTTTCCCCTCCATTTAACAATATTTTATAGAGTCTTCCAGCTCAATATATAGATTTAAGTCATTTTTAAAATGAACCAATTTCTCTCCTGATCAATATTGATGTCATTTCTAGTTATCTTTTTCTTTGTTTTGGTCATTTTAGATAATACTACAAAAATAATCTTGGGGACATTTTCAACTCAGCTGAGTCTCCAGAATCCAATTTTTAAAAAAGTGAGGTTTATGGAGGTATAATTTACACACAGTAAGATTCGACTCTTAGTGTCCAGTTCTGTGTTATGACAAATGCATACAGTCCTGTAACCCCCACTGTAAGCAAGCCAGGCCCTGATTCCCTCCTCCACAAACAAATTCAATTTTGCTTAATACCTTTTGCTTAAAAAGGTAGCAACTAAAAAACAATATCACTGTAACATTTTAGGCTATAACCGTGTAAACTACCCTCCCCTTTACTCCAACATTAAAAGAAAAATCCAGCCAAATCGGAATGATGCTTCAATTACTCTCAAGTTTTTAAACCTTTGCCAAAAGTGTTTGAGCTTAATTAAGTTAAAATATTTCAAAGGGAGCCCAGTTGTAATAATTTGTTTATAATACAAGCTTCTCTTTGATCACGAATGTTCACTTTTATAGAAACCTTGTTATCATTCTTGGGATAAGGGATAAAGTAAATTAACTTTGTGTTGGAAAAAATACAGGAAATTAAAGAAGTACCTGAGGCGAACTGCCTTATTAATAACAGAAAGATGTGACTTTATTGAGCCAGTGGGTGTGCGGGGTAGAAACATAGAGTGTCTTTGGGGGAATTGTGTGGATTGCTTAGATTTTATGTGTACAGTTTATTAAAAAGATAGCTTTAAAAAATGTGCTTAATATCCCTACTTTTTGGTCTCAGCATAAGCCCCCCTGATTCTTGCAAAAGACAAACATTTCCTTAAGAAAGCGACTTTAGCAAACAGTGGTGCAACCTTTCTTCTTTATTTGCCTAGAAAAAATTGGGGATAGATATTTACATCTGTGCTGTGGGCATCCTAAGCTGGAAGACATTCAGTGCCATTTTTCCAGTTTTTCCATTCATAAGATTCTTATTTGCTGTGGGGAGTAGGTATATACCTAATCTAATTGTTGTGCCTAAAAACTGGTTTCAGGCTCCTCCCTGTCATTCCTATTATTTTCTCTCTTTCCTGGGCTTTATTTTGTTTTCTTTTGGCAAATCAGCATTAAAAAATGCCTATGTTAACATTAATTAAAGAATCGTTGGAATGCCCAGAGTGCTCTGGGGGTGCAGGGAGCTAAGAGTTTCACAAAGAATCAGCCCTTGAGGCACTGTGGAAAGCAGAGATTGTTTTTGCAGGAAAAACTGTCTGAATGAAAAGGGTCAATGTTTGAGGCTCTGTTGCAACTCTTCTGTTTTGCCCTTGTAGTATAAAAACAGCCATAGATGATATATGGATGAGTGGGTGTGGCTATGTGCCAATAAAGTTTTATTTATAAAAACAGGGGGCAAGCCAGATCTGACTCTCTGGCCATGGTTTGCTTCTCCTGTTCTGAAGCACACAGTGCCGTTCCTTTGGGTTCTATTAATGGTTGGAAAGTTGTCTATGACCCTGCTCATTCAATGGGGATGGTGATTATGGGAGAGTTACACATGATTGCCAAAGGGAGGGTGGTGGGAAATAAGCCACTCAATAAGTCGTATCGGGGTTCTGGAGGAAAAATTTAGTTGGATCCATATTTCAGATTATGTACATCAAGGGAAATGAATGAATTAGAGCCATAACTGTAATTAAAATAATCATTATTAATTCATTGTAATAAGTTAATTAACCGAGCATTTAAGTGTTTATAAAAACACTTAAAGGCATTGGAAAAAACCATGAGATAATTGCTTTGTAACTTTGGCCTGGGAGGAAATGTTTTAAATAGGACTCAAAATCTAGGAACTACAGAAGAAAAAGATTGATAAATTTAAGTTTATTATTAAATATATGCATAATCAAAAATACCAAAGATGAAGTAACACGTCACCTGATAGATTCGGGAACATTGCAACTTATATCACAGATGAAAGTTGACCTCTTAATATACAAAGAGTTCTAAGAAATTGATAGGAAAATGATTACTCACCTACAAAAAATGTGGAAAAGGTTTGAATAGATGATTCACAGGAAAAGGAATGCCATAAAAGAAAATCAAAGAAAGAAAAGCTAACAAGAGTCTGAGGTTGTTGAACTGTAGAACGGCCTGGCTCTGGAAATATCTAACTTCACACACAGTGTGAGATAAAAATGCCCATTATCTGAACTACATTGGTTCTGCCCTTCTGTTATCAATAACCCCAACAATTCTAACTAATAAAGAAATTAATGGCCAGGAGGTCCTTTCTCCAATGTTAGGGGAGTAAATAAAATGCCCTGGAACTTAGATTCACAATCTCACCTGCGGAGAGAAAGAAGTAAAGAATCCTGAAATAATTGAATTTAAATCCCCAAAGTGTAGATTAACCACTCATTTGAGTAAGTTTTCTTAAAAGGAATGCATTGATCATTTATTGTTACACAACAATTACCCCAACAGTTAGCAGGTTAAAATGGAAAGTACTTTTGATCTCTCATGGTTTCTGAGGGTCAGGGGTTGAGTAGTAGCTCAGCTGAGGGCTCTGGCTTAGGGAGTCTCATAGGGCTACGTTCAGGGTGAAGGATGAGTGTACAGCCCTCCAGCCCATGGCTCATTTACAGGGCAGTGGCTGGAGGTCTCAGTTGCTCCTACGTGGACTTCCCACACCCTACATGGCCTCTGGCAGGTAATCCAAGAAAGATGAAGTGCTGATGGCAAAGCATTTTAAGACCCAGTTTGAGAAGTCGAGGATGCTTATTTCTGTACTGTCATGTGGGTTACACAAGTCAGCACTACTGGGGATGAGAGGAGCCCAGGAGTACTGCAAGACAGGTGCCTTCGGAGGTCACCCTGGCAGCAACTACAAGGGACCAGACTCACTTTTTTTCTTATTGCCCCGGGTCAAGTCCGGTGATAGGAAATTAAGGAGAATTACATCAGACCCACAATGGTAAGATTTGTGTGAAAATTGCTTTCAACAGACTTGTGATGGGTCATAGATCATTAGAAAGTATCTCTCCTGAGAGCCTACTGTGAACATTTTGTTAAGATTTCATTGCGTCCAGATTCATATGTTTTGTTAGGTATGCAGGGACAAATTCTGCATCATATTCGTACATTTTCAGAGCTTATTCTGTCAGACTGTCTGACTATCTTATAAACATGAGCCATAGGATCTATAAGTACAGACAGGACCCCTCACTTATAATTTCTGGTGCCATCTTTACAAATAAATGATCCATCAATGAACTCCTAGAATTCCCATGTCATAGAACAGGGTCCAGCTAATTTTATCTTGAAAAAATTTCACTACAGGTGTGACCATCACCCAGTAACAGCAGTTGCAGGAAATCTCGATGATGCTCTTGTGAATCATCTAGATTTAAGCAATAAGTGCCACTGCGAACTCACAGGAAAGAATTAATTGCAAAATGTGCCCCCAAGTAGATGAGCAAATTAACTTGCTGTACTGGATTATAGGTGTTAAACCAATTAGATTTTAGAGAGGATCTGTCAAAAATAATGATTTCTGTTTTAAGAGTAGTTAATATTAGGACATTTTTAAAAGTTGTTAAACAGCGGGACCAATGGTCTATTTAAATAGGTTCAAAAGTGTGTCAGAAGGTTTGTCATCAAAGGGTGAGAAGGCCCTTGCCATCACTTGTGCAATAGCCCTTATTCATTCCTCGAAGAATACAGCATACTGTGGAGCCACGATATGTGTGTGTCAGGCACTGCACACAAAAGTATGTCTATAGATAACCTCCAAATGCCTTTAAATCACTACAATAATTAACATAAAACTTATTTATAATAAGAAGGGCCAGAGTTTTAACAGAGTTGTTTTCATTGTTATTATTGGTTTCTAAAAAAAAAAAAAAGCTTAACATATTTGGTTTTCCATGGGCCAGTTTCTGATAACTCTTTTTATTAGTTTTTAGAAAAGTACATGAATATATATATTTGTGTGCACATGTATGTTTGTATGATTATTATATTTTACAAGATTATCATGAGCATGTATTAGTTTCATGAAACATTAAAAAAATAGGGAGAATACAATAATATTTACCCCTAATATCACCATCTAGCCATTAATATTTTATTTCTACTGATTTTTTTCCCTTCTTAGAAGTGCATAAAATTTAATGAAATTGGCATCATACTAAATTTGTTATTTTGTGAACTATGTTACAAATCAATAGTCACCATCACTTTTCAGTGTTATTAAATAAACTCAGAATGTGCAAAAGGCTCTCACCCACTAATTTTGTTGGTTGCTACCATGTCTCACTATTATAAATAATACTGCAATAAACATCCGTGTAAATGAGTCCTTATATGTGTGATGTGGGATACACATAAGCGTCTAGGGGTGGATATAAATATTCTAACATGTCTTAAGAACAGTGAAAATTGTGCTTCCAGTTTATGCTTCCATTAGCAGAACATCTTCACCTATAATAAATATCAGACTTTTAATTTCTATTTTCCAATTTTATCAACATTCTTTTATTTTACAATTATTGACTTCAGATAAACTTGAACTTTTTCATTTTCATTGGCTATGAGGTGTTTTTTTCCTCTTTCTTTCATGATTGCCTGGTCATATTCTTTCATCATTTTCCAAAGGGAGGGATTCTACTTTTTGTTTGATGATTAGAAAGAGTATCTTTTTTTGGACACAATCCTAACTTTTGCCATATATATTGCAATATCGTGTAACACGTAGCAGTTTGCTTTTTATTTTTACTCATAGTATTTTTGACCTATCTAAATTTAAATGAATTTAATGAAATAACACAGTTATGTATTTTGAAGTAAATATAAATTAAGTTAGAAGTTTAAAAAAATTCTTAAATTTCTTTTGTTGAATGGATTTAAGTTGAAATTGCTTTCTCTCCCTAATTTTCCCAGACTCACCAAGGGGATGATTTATAATTTCAGATGGACTTAACTGTTGTCCAATCTTACCCCACGAACTGTCAGCTTGTATTAGTCTTTGTACTCACTTATTCCTCTCCTATTTACAAACATCTGGTCTTTGGTTATTGGCTTATTATTCTGGTCTGTTTTTGTTGGATGCAGAGACTTTATTCCAGCTAAGCCAGGAAGAGGGAATGTGTAGAGGGATCAGTGTGGTTTGCAGACGGAACTGACTGGTCCTGACTGCCCTCCTCCCTTGGGGGCGGGGTCTCCCTTGGGGGCGGGGTCTCTCGGGGAGGGGCGGGTTCTCATGGTTCTTGGTGGACCCATTCACAAGATTCACTTCCGGTAAGAACACAGAAACATCTTGTTCCGAGGGCTCTTTTGACCTGTCTTAGCTTGGGAACTGACTTCTATAGGAGAGGGACGATTACAGCTGTCTAGGAGGAGGTGACCAAAACTTGGACCAGATGGCGGCCTCACAGAGAAGTGCTGGAGGGATATATGTTGAAGAGTTGATATTTGAGATATAGCCTGGAAAGACTTGCTGGGAGATGGGACATGGAAGATATAAGGGAAAGGGACGATATAAGGGATCAGGATTTTTTTTTTGAAATTCTAAAAGTAATACCTAATCCGTGTGGAAAATTTGAAAATATAATAAAAGCATAAAAATAAAAAAATTCCCTAATCCCATTATAAGCTTTTTAGTGACTTTCTTCAGTTATCAAGGTATATTGATAAAAGTAGAATGAACTTTCTAACTCATAGTCTGGATTGATTTAAACCAAATTTGGAGGGTGACTTGAAGATGAATTTACATAAGAATAAGGCTATGTATCACTTATAAAATCCACTTTTGAAAGGCAAATTGAAAAGACAGGGCATCATGTAGCAGATTTAAAGCTGAGGTAGAGTGAGGAGCTGAATGTGCACTAACTAGGAGAGAGACACATGTTTATGAAGACGCTGAAGACAGAAGACTGGAGCAGTGTTAGGGTTTGGGTGTAGATGTACCTCCAAAGCCTCATGTGGTCATAGGTGTGGGGCTTTTTCAGAAGTGGCTGAAACTAGAGTGTGTGATGCTGGGATCGAGGGCATGTGATTACCAAACCAGTCCACTGATCGATTTGACATTTCCCTAATCCTGGGAGTCTGGATAACATAAAAGGGGCAGGAAGATGCTGCTAAGGTTCTCTTTTTGCTTTTGATGCCTTCCGCCGCCATGAACTGTTGCCCCTCTGCCATCCCTGCCTTGGAGCCAGGTGATTATGGACCAAAACCTCTATAAACCGTGAGCTAAATGAACCTTTCCCCCTTTAACTTTGGGTGCTGAGTATCTTGTCTCAGTAATGAGAGAAAAGTCACTAAGACAAGTGGCTTCCAGTATGTTCTGGGCTGAAGCTTTTCACGTGTCCGCCTCTGTGACTGTGCTGACGTTAACAGGAAATTCTCACTGTGCTCAGTGCTCACAGATGAAGGACAACTAGGCACTGTAGTGCCTAACACTACAGTGAGGCTGAATAATTTTACCCAGTTGTCTATTTCTATATATCTATCTTCATGTCTATTTTAATATTGAGATAACAGTGTATATGTAAAAACCTGCATTTTTCATCCAGATTCTATCACAAACTTCCTGATTATAGCTGGCAGAATGGCAACATTTGTTTTGTATTAGATAATTTACTAAACTTTTATTTCTAATTGTTTTTCAGTTAATTCACTTGAATTTTCTAGAAAGTGGCTATATCATCTGCCAATACTTTTGTCTTATACCTTCTAATAACTATGCTTATAATTATTCTCTAATATAACTTCATTAGCCAGATTTTCAGGAAAAAATGTTTAATAATACTGGCAAATGATGGTTTTTTTAGGTCCCGCTTCTGGTTTTACTGGGACTGGTGTTAGGATTTTAAAAGCGTGATTTGTTCTTTTGTTTTGAGACCGTAAAAGACACATGGCCATTAGGACCAAAACATATAATATGAAATAGGAAGAAAAGGTTCAAAGGGGAAGAGGAACTTGGGGGAAGGAGGGGGTAGAAAGAAGAGAAAGAAAAAAATGAGAAAAGAGGGAAAAAGCAGAAACAAAACTTTTGTAAATAAGGAGGGTTAGAGAGATGGAAGGGAGAGAAGGGGAATGGGAAGAAATAAGCACCAAGATACATCACGTACAGGTACAAGTTCCCAATGATGGTTGAGACCATAATGTATACCTAAAGTATGCCAGTGAACTTAATGAATAAAAAATAATTAATCCCCCTCAAAATTTGCACCCTCACTCTGAACACATTTATCCTGTTATTCTTGCCACTTTCTGAAGCCATTCTGGGAGTTCAATTTCATGTGTGTCTTTAGTTAATCTTCCAAAGCTGACTCAGTATCCCGAATCAATGCAAAGCATTCGCCTTTCATGGTCACTTTGAGATTGGGCAAGAGCTAGAATTGTGTAAGGTAGATGAGGACGCCACACAATGTTTCTATAAGGCTGCTTTTCCACGGGAGGACACAGGGCATCAGCTTTCACCATATCTTTGAACCTTCTAAAGACAGGAGGGAGGACTTCCAGAACAGCCCCAGAAAGAGAACAGGACTGTGGGATAAGTGTGTTTGGAGCAAGGGGAATATTTTGAGGGGGATAAATGGCAACGTGTCTTTTACTGTCATAAAATTTTTTTAAACGTCATCATATTTTTTATCACCTCTTGTATTTTGAACTCCAGTAATAATGATTTTTAGAAAAATAATTTCCATTTTAAATATGTAACATATTCATTGTAAAATATTCATTGCTTATCATGTATACTTGGAACCCTTGGAGAACAGTGAAAAAGTTAGATGTTGTTCTTTCTCTGATGATTTAATACTCTGATAGGAGAAATAGGAAAAAGTGTGAGTTTTGAAGTTTTTTGCTTTCTTGGGTGTGATGTCAGCTGTTCAGAATTCTTTTTAGGATAATAGAGCTCCAGTTTAAAAATGGGAAACAGTGAGTTAATAAGATTTAAGAGAGGATTTTGCTTTTAAAACAAAGATTTCAGGAATGAACTCACCTTATGATGGAAGAGACCTATTTAAATTTAAATTAAACATTTTCAGAGGTATATTTTTAATACAGGAACGGCAGTGCAATCCCTGATGTCCAAGACATAGTGGTTGCAATCCAGTTTGCACTCTTGCTTTGCTGCGCTGGGGAACTCTGCCTATAACCCTGTCAGAGTAGTCAGATCTCAAGAGAGAGCTTTGTATTTTTAACGCAAGTGCATTTTATATTAAGAGCCGACTCTCATTCCTAGACTGCAATATGATAATCATTGCTAGTGTTGTGGACATTACCCATATTCCTCTCTTATGTTATGATAAAAGTTTGATTTTCTTTTGGGGAAGAGATATGCCCAACTAACATACTTTTGTCCAAGACTTCCTTGCAGCTAGGGATGATGAATTAACTCAGTTTTATGGAGTGTGATATAAGCAGAAGGACCTCTAGGAAAAGTTTTGTAGCACAGATTTAATCTTGGATGGCACATTCTTTTTGGCTCTGTGCTAACTCCAGCTACCTTTCTCTTCCTGGAACCAGATATGGTATGTGGAGGTTCAGCAGCCATTGGGTGACCATGAGGATAAAACACATACGGTACTCTAAGAATGAAGAAGTGGGGTCTAGAAGGCCTTTAATCCTTGCTGGTGTACCTAGGCAGCTAAAATAGCTCAGAATTGTCTACTTCTGGATTTCCTGTTACCTGAAAAAAATAGTCTTTTATGTTAAATTTGAGTTTCTTGTTACTTGCAGCCAAACTCTTTCCTAACCAATACAGAGGCATTATTAGAAATATGAGAAAGAAAATCCTGCCGTGGAGTTGAAATAACTCTATCAGAATACATTTTGTTAATAAAGTTGACAGCTAAGCCCACGTATTTTTAATGTTCATGTGTTTAGGAGAGTGTCCAGAATAAAAGGAATCCAATAGATCCGTTCAATTATTTGAAAATGTAAACTAGTACAACCACTATGAAATCAGTGTGGAGATTCCTCAAGCACTTAAAAATAGAAATTCCATTTGACACAGCTATCCCCCTTCTTGGTATCTTCCCAAAAGAGTTAAAATCATTATAGTATAGGGATACATGCATACCCATGTTTATAGTAGCACAATTTATAATAACTAAATCTTGGAAATAGCCTATGTGCCCATTAACAGATAAATAGATAAGGAAAATGTGGTATTTATACACAATGGAGTACTATGCTGCCATAAAGAAAGATAGACTCAAGGCATTCACAGGTAAATGGATGCAACTTGAGACCATAATATTAAATGAAATGTCAGACACACGAGCTCAAATATCACGTTTTCCTTTATATGAGAAACCATATATAAATACCAATAAAGAGCAAAATAAAAGAGAGATAAATAGGGTGTAGGGAGAAGTTCAAATACTTCCCCAAATTACATATTCCATTGTTTCAAAAATATTTTAATATGTATGCTAATTGGTTTAATTTACCTTAATGGTTTATCTTACAAAAGAAAAATTTGTATTATTATCTGTTTGTTTCTGTTTTGTAAGAATCTTTTTGGTTTATGTCTTGTACTCTGACTAACTCCTTTGAAGATAACGATGTACAATGTATTAACTATTGTTATTTTTACTATTTTGTTATGAAATTTAATTTTTTCATAAAATAAAAAATGTTACCCATTGCTGACAGAAAAAAAAAGAATTCATCTGGCCCAAAGAGGAGGTGCTGGTGTTACGAACAGGCCTCATGCTTAGCACCTTCTGAACAGACTTCTGCTGGCAATCACCAGAATAGGTTCATCCCTGGGTTCTGGTCGCCCCAGTTCAAAGGCCCATCCCCTTGCAAAGGAATTTCTCCCCCTTCGATTCAAGGGATGTAAATACTCTTTGAACTGTAGACATCTCCTGCTGCTTCTGGCTTTCATCTTAAAAAAAGCAGGAGACAGTATCGTGCTTTGTAGATTTAAAACTTCACTTGTGAAAGGAGACCTCCCTGTTGAAAGTTGGCTGCTATTAACTTCAGTTTTATTATTGATCCTTGAAGGAACACACATGACTCTTAGGTGTCTTTCAGTGTAGCTCAGTGGGAGGAAGCATGTCTTGTCTGAGATACCACGGCAGAACCTTGGGTCTTAGCCTTGGGGAAATCAAGCCAAGGTGAAAACTGTATGTGTAGCCAAATTCAACAGTCTCTATTCAACAAAAGGCAAACCAAAACAAACTAAATCATGAATGATGACCAAGTCAGCTTCCGAGAATTCTTCGCAGTTGCATACGGTCATCAAGGTAATGGAATCAAGCTTTTTAATTCTACTGTCCCATGGAGGAACAGACCCACCAACCGCACCATCCCTGGCTAGTTCTATTCATGGCCATTCTGTCCCTGTGAGTCAGTAATGTGCATTTGGGACAGAATCTGCACTGGCAAAAACATTTTCAGCTGAACATCTGTTTCAGCCAGATAAAGAAGTTTCTTATAAACAGACAGTAACCATGGCCATGAAAATTGTATTGATTCTTATCTTTCTTGGGCACAGACAGGATAATTTTTAAGAGAAGGGTAAGAGAGATCCAGATGTTCCCTCTCTGGAATAGTATTTTATTAAAAAGTGTTCCCAGGATGTTTGGATTATTAACATGTCACCGGGAAACTGAAGATCTTTCAACTCATCATAAAGGCCAGGCCTTCAGGATAATAATGGAAATTTCCCAGTGCTGTTGGGAAGAAAATCATGCAATGAATATAAAAGCATGCAAAGTAAGAAAGTGGATTCCTGTTTCCTGGGTACTTCTCTGATGTGGATACTCAGCATTGTGCTTCTGGATATTTCTCCACACAGTGTCACTGTGGAAAGGGGCCAGTGCCTCTCTTCCATGATAGCAAAATGGAAGGCCAAACTCACAGGTGGGACTGGTTCAGTTCATGTTCATGACTAGGTTGGTATGACTGCAAACCTGAGACTACATTCTTCTTCTTCTGTTAGACCAAGCATTGACAGTTTTGTTCCAGGAAAAATAACATCCTCGGTCACATTAAATTAATGTGAGAAATTTAAATTTTATTGGTTTTGTAGTTATGTTTAGCTATAATTTGAAACCTTATTCTGGACCTATAGTTCATCAAAGCTGTCAGCATAAGGAGACTATAACTAATTTTATGATTATACATATAGGAATTAAATTATAATGAATTTTAAAAATTACATTGTGGGCCCATGAGAAATGTGTGTATGTATGTGTGAATTCCTTTACAAAGACTACTGTCAAGGCTATGGAAAAACCTTTTCAGGTGATTGGAAGTCCTTGAACACTAAGGTACCTTATCAGAATAGTGGTTTTGGATAAAGTAAAGGAAGATAAATTTATTTGCTTTGTTTTTTATTTTTGTTTTTGTTTTTGTGGTACCGGGGATTGAACTTGGGTCCTTGAGCTTGTGAAGCAGGTGGCGGAACCACTGAGCTAAATCCCTGGCAGGAAGATAAATTTAAATAGACTGCTGGGGGAAAGACTGGAATATACTAGCTATACAATACTACCACTGAGCAATGAACTAAATAAAAGCACCAAGATAGCATTCTATTATAGCAAATAATATATACATATGTGTATATCATTAATCAGAAAATATGGCGAATGCTTAAATTTTAAAAAAATTATGGTAAAGACACACTGTCATTAATTTCACTGAAAATGCTCCTCTTCACTGCAAACACACTTATCCCACCATTCTTGTACTTTCTGAAGCAGTTCTGCAAGCCTTCTTTCATGAAGTCTTTAGTGGTCTTGTGTGGCTGCCTTGACGTCCTGAATCCACTTAAAACATTTACCCATAATGGTCATTTGGACTTTGGGGAAAGAGCCAGAGTTCATTCAGTGCCAGATGTGGTGAATAAATGTGAATGAAGATACAATATAATGTTTTTAGTTGACAATGATTAAATTTTTTAATAGGTTTGGAACACCCAGGCAGCCATGAGAAAGATGCTCGGGAAAGAGGACTTGCAGAACTTCTTCAGAAAGTGGCAAGAATGACAGGTAAGTGTGTTCAAAGTGAGGAAGACTAGTTTGAGGGGGATGAATGGCAAGGCATGTTTTACTATAATAATTTAAGAAATTTTTATTCAACATTTAATGTAATTTTTGATCACACTGTGTGCGTGTGTGTGTGTGTGTGTGTGTGTGTGTGTGTGTGTTTAAATAAATACATGTCTAGCCTTGGGTACCAGAACACAGAGAGTTAAAAGAACTTGGTGATTCTATTCCAGATATGACTTGGTTCTGGTTCTGCCAAAGCAGAACTCTGTGGCCAGGGTTCATGTGCCAGGGATTCACCAGGACAAGTTCCTAGCAGATGCCCATACAGGAAGCAGAGGAGCAGACAGGGAGGGGAAGAAGCCACACCAAGCTGTGGCTTCAAATGAAGACTTAGAGAGCAGCCGCAGCCCAGGCCACATGGAGATGCAGCAGAGCCAGAGGGCAGACCCAGTGGTCCCGGGCTTCCCTCTCCCGCCCAGCCCATCCCAGGCCAAGGGCGGCCGAAGGGGATGGGAGCCCCGTCCCTTGGTAGTGGGGAGCAGTCTTGCAGAGCAGAGCCCTTGGGACCTCCAAGTGAAAGCTCCCAAAGCCGAGGGAGGGGGACACATGGTGGTAAAAGGGACCCTGGGGATCAACAGCAGCATGGTCTGCTCTGGTCTGGGCACACTGCTTTCTTGAGTTCCTGAAGGAGACTGAGTCCTGCCTGCTGTCAGGGTCTTTGAAAATCCTCTTCTCTCCTCCCGGAGTGCTTTCCTGCCAGCCCCTCAGGTGCCAGTCTCTGTTCCTTGCTCAACTCATGTAGCTTCTGTTGAGCAGGCTTCCTGGGTGGGTTCCTAGTGCCCTGGCCAAACATCTCCCTCTTCATTCTTGGACACAAGGTCAGGGAGACCTGGCCGGCTCCCTGTGGCTGGGGCGCACTATGTCTGACTCTGGCAGGCGAGATGTGGGCGGAAAGGGACATGTGGTAGTTCAGGTCAGTGCATTTAATTGCTGCCATGCTGCCCTCCAGATCTTTTGTTTTCCTGCCTCAAAACCGACTGTGAGGCCCAACATAATACTGTGGTAGCTATCTGGGTCCCTGCTTCCACAAGGGTTGAGCAGAAGCAAAACCTGGAGAGTCACATGGGGTAAGGGATTTGCCAAAGGATGGGAACCTCCAGAGACTTGGGCATTGGTCAAGACATCTATGGAAGATGGTGGTCCCTGGGTCCTTGTGTGTGCAGGAGGAAGAGCAGAACACTAGACCTCTGAAGACGGCCTGGAAGCCACGTCTACCTGTCACCTCAGTGATGCCAGCTGTCTGCAGGAGGACCTGGTGCCCTTGTGCTAGAGCTGTACATGCATCTGGCCCAGGAGTCTGAGGAGGCTGATGGAGGAGACCCAGTAGGCTCTTCACTTCTGGATTCCAGATCCCACACAGACCTGCCGGGGGCCCATGCTGATCTGCAGCTGTAGAAGAAAGGAACTCTGGGAAATGTAGTTCCAGGTTATTTAATTTGCAGAGTACAAAATTATCACAGTCTTGAGGGACTACAATGAGCGGTTTCCATAACAACCTGTGCTGAATAGGTAGAAGGAAGGAGAAACCAGCTTTTGTTGTTTTTCAGCCCCTTATACTGGGGGCGTTTGTTACTACAGCTTAACCTGGTCAGTCTATTACATTATCCCTGAACATTTCGTATGAAAAAACACACCGTTCCCTGAAGTTAGTGTATGCTATATTGATTAGCTTACTATCAGTTTATTTCTTTAATTTACTACTTTGCAGGATTATCTTGTTTGCTTTTAAAAAAAATTCCGCTTCCTTTTAGTAGGTTTCATGAGAACAGAGACTTATTTCTCTTAGTCACTGCTGAATCCCTGGTCCCTAGAATAGTGTTGGGCTTCTAATACTTGCACAATAAATACTTGTGGGATAAAAGAATGAATTTTTAGTATTCTGGGTTTCTCTCTCTCTCTCTGTCTCTTGAAACTGACTCGAAAGGCATGAGGGCTGGAGATGTAGATGTAGATTCATGAATTATGTAAATGACAAAGTCATAGGGGGATGGATGTGACTTTCAAGTTACAAAAATGGTCAGAGGGCTTAAGAGATATTTTAAAGTGTTGCTTTTGCTGCTCTCTAGACACCTGCCACCACTAGGGTGGCTGTGACTCTCTCTCCTGCCCAGGGAATAAATGTTGCCAAATAGACTATGGAAAACTAAAAACTGTAGGTCTTTATCATTCTACACTTATAAGACTTATTCAATACGTATTGACTTTTCTGATAAGACAGAAAAGTTGATTAATTTAAAAATAGGACTAGATAATCCACATAGTACCAAGTATAGCCATGATCAAAACAAAAGCCATTTCCAAGTCCTAAAAGCAAGTACAGTATTACTCACCACACATATTGCAGGTTTTTTTCCTTGTGTTTGACTTTTTCTTTTTCAGTTTATTTTAATTCGGATACTTCATGGGCTAGTATTTAAATACTTCATTATAAATTGATAGCACTATTTTAGTTGCTATGTGTAATGAGCTTTTAGCTGTAGCTGGTCCGGCTCTTTCCTGCATCTTGAAGAGTCTGCCTTGATCGAAAACTCTGATACCCCATGGAAGTCTAGCTTGTAAATATCGCCATCGTGGGAGGCCAGATGGGAAGAATGAGGCCTGATTGGGCTCCTCCATGAGCACTGAGAAGAAAGAGGGCATGCAAGCTGCTAACACACTGCAGGGAGAAGCAAAAACACTTGAGGTTAAGTTGTTTACTCGAAGTACCGTGGAAGGTGGGAGACAGTTGAATCCTGTGGAACTCTAATCGCTTGTGCCCATGTCTGAGTGAATAAAACCAAGGTGTACCAGTCATTTGGGGCTCTATGTCAAAAGGAGACATGAGCCTCCTGGCCCTCCAGATTTTAGCCTGTTTCTGTGTCTTTATTTTCCATCTTTGTCAGTTTCCAGCTCATAGGCTGGTTCCTACACTCTGTGTTTGGTTTTCTGGAGTGGCCCTACTTCTTTGCTTCTTTTCAGAAGGAAATGCCTATGCATTCTACCTGGAATGGACAGTTGTTATATTTGCAAGCTAGCATCCTCTCACTGGTTCCTTTTAAAAAGGCAACTATGCTTTGCACTTTCTCTGGGAAGCACTTTCAATCCAGGTGCTTCTGAGGAACATGGTCCTCAGCTCCTGGAGCGTGACATTTCTCTGGCCATTATGACATGTGAACACACAGGCACCTGGCCCCAGGAGGAGCCAATTAGTTATGCTGTAAAGACCTTCACAGAGACATCTGGGAAAAACATTCATTTTTCCATCAAAGGTGCATTTGTTAGGACATGAATTGCAGTAGTCATCTTACAGCCACAAGGGGAGACTTTGCCTGAGAGGGCAGCTTCATGGCAGAAGGCAGAACCTAGAGGTGGGGTGACAGAGGTATCAGTGCATAGCAGCACCATTTGTGTTCTGACCAAGCCTTACCTGAACTTATTCCCACCTCTAAACTTTTCAGGAATGTGAACCAATACGTTACCATCACATTGAAGCCAATTTGGGTTGAGTTTCTGTTACTTGTGACCAAAGAAGTCCTAAGCGATACCCTGCTTGAGCAGTCAGTTTTTATAATGTGTCCCGATTTGCACGGGACAAATTCAGTGATTAGAATGGGTGGTGAAGAAATGAAAGCTGGAAGTCAAGGCTTGGAGCTGATGAGGGAGAAAATGGGACAAGAACCACAGCGTGGAATAGAGTCACCAAGAAGAATGATTCTCAAACCAGGCTGCACACTGGAGCAGCCCAAGGAATTTTCATAAGGCTGGTGCCTGGGTGTCACCATCAGAGTTGTGCTTTAACTGGCCTGGAGCACAGTGTGGACATCAGCAGGGTTCAAAGTGGCTGAAACCTGTAGGTGCTTTGGGAAGGCCTGAGGGATGGTTTAAATGGACTTTCCCCAAACAGGCATAGGTAAGGTCTGGTCCCCTAGGTGCTGGTATTAGAAGGTGTTGTGAACCTGTAAGAGGTGGGGCCACAGTCATTTTAGTCATCAGAAGGTGAAAAGGATCATGTTTTGTTTTGTTGTGTTGTTTGTTTTGCAGTAAGGCCTCACACATGCTAGGCAAGTGCTTTACCACTGAGATCCATCCCCGGACAGGAAGTGAAAAGGATT
The DNA here is from genome assembly GCF_053883595.1 of Heterocephalus glaber. Classification (NCBI taxonomy): domain Eukaryota; kingdom Metazoa; phylum Chordata; class Mammalia; order Rodentia; family Bathyergidae; genus Heterocephalus; species Heterocephalus glaber. The sequence goes on along the minus strand of NW_028258410.1, from coordinate 16,907,324 downwards.
ATGGGACCACAGTCTACCTGTCTCTCTCTTTTGCCTGGCTTGAGATGGAGATGTGATGGCTCACTCTGAAACCTGCTCCTCATATGATGTTCTGCCCACACTGAGGCCCAAACCAATGGTGCTGCTCAGTGTTGGACTTGTTGCTCCAGAGCCACAAGACAAAATAAAGCTCTCTTTATTTCATAAGTATCTGGTCACAGGATTTCCTAACAGTGACAGAAAGCTCACCAACACCCTTAGCTCTGGGGCATCCTGGTGTTTGATTGAAGGAAAACTAAGAAGCTAGAAGAGAGGGAAGAGCTGAAGGCGCTGATGGAGGACAGGAAGTTGTTTAACTCCCAAAATCCTTGCCGAAAAATACTGTAGTACTGAAAACCTCAGCACCAGATGGACCAGTGGTAGAAAAATGTAAGGTGTATGTTTTGTGTTTTCTGAGAGTTACACCTGTGTAATGCCATCTTTTAAAATTTTATCATTGGATCCAGTATTAAATTTGTATTTCATTTGAAACGGTTTGATGGCTCCAGTATCTTGCATATTTTCTCCTTTTATGCCATGAGCACACTTGAGTGATGGATTTCAAAAATAAAATGAGGAAAATCGTGATAATTAGATTGAAGATTTAATAATAGACTTAAAAAGGCTTATTGTGTTGTTTTAAAATTCACTCATAGCTTTATTTTTCTGAAATTAATGGTTTTGGAAGTCCTAAAGCAAATTAGTCTCTGAGTGTGTTTGAATTTATAAGGAAATATTCACATAAGCTGTTCTAAACTCCACTGATTGATTTTTGGGTATAGACCATAACATTTCAGTTCTCAAAAGTTCTTAGGAGATAAAGATTGAGTTAGCAATTAAAGAAATTATTATTTTTCAAATGATAAAATAATAAAAGAATGTTCTTTGTGGAAATGTATAAAACAGGCTGGCGTAGTGAAGAAAAAGTCTGCCTAAGCTTTATTTCTTAACAAATATTAAAATGTAATACTATTTTAACTTGTTTTTTCTGATCAATAATAAATTGAGAATATATTTCTGGGTTATTTCTCAATCTATAATGATGTTGCTGTTTTAAGGATGTTTTAAGTTTTTTTTATGTGGGAGTTTGAAGTTAATAGGAAAGAACAAGGACAAAAATAAGTTACCTGTAATTTTATCACACAAAAATTTATTATTTAAATTAAAAGTAAAAAGGGCTGTGTCCTTCTCAGTATTACTTTCATTTTCTTCCATAAAACAGGGACAGTGTGGACATCTTATTTAGCATGTGGATATTGCATCCATAACTTAAAAATATATGGTGAACATTTTTCCATGTGGAAGTATTCTTTTCTCTCAAATTTTAAAACTGAATGTGTAGTATAGGCCATAGTTTTATTTACCCAATCTCTGTCATTAAACATTTGGTTCTCTCCAATATTTTGCATTTTTTGTGTAATGCTGTAAAGGAATGTATTGTGGCTAAGTTGTTGTGCTACCCAGTACTAGTTCCTTGTACGTCCGTGTTCCAGAAGTGGAATTGCTGAATCAGAGGAATTGGAGTGGAAATTTTTCATGCACAGTTTTGGCATAGGCAAATAATATGATTAAGCGATTATGAACAGTGGCGATCACCAAGAGAGAAAGTTTGTAATCCTTCAAATCAAGTTCATTTTCCTCAGGACCACCCACTTCTTCATGTCCTTGATTGCTCTGTCCAATTTATGGGCTCCCGATTGATAATCCAAACTCTGCTGGCCTCTTGGGCGCACCAAATTGCTTTCTTTTGCCCAAATACGCCACATGTGTGTGTTTACAGCTCTGTTTCACTGTGCTCCCTTTCTGAGAGATAGCTTTTCACCCTTTCCATCTTTCAACATTCAGTGTTTGTATTAGCTGTTCTGTGAAATCCATGCCAAAGTTAGCCCACACTTCCTTTGTTCTCCCACAATCCTTGGAGCTCATGGGTAGTGTGATCCTAGCATTCCACACTGTGTGTCTGGTCATGCCTCCCTTTCCTGGAAAGTGGGGACCATGTCTTATTTTTCTTGTAACTGCTGTGCTCATCAGTGATTAGGACTCTGCTTTGTGCTGTGCACCTTAATCTTCATTAACTGCAACCCACAGTAAGAAATACATTCTATATCACGGTTTATCATGTTTATATGTTTATAACACACACTTGCACACAGTTGACATGAAAGTTTCATGGAAGGAAATTTTCCATGACAGAATGCTATTCCCCAATTTCCTGTTTTGTCCATTTGTATTTGTCATTTAAAGTATTCTGGTCACAGTCCACCAAATCAATTTATCTCCTAATGAGTCATGATTCTCAGTTTGTAAAACTCTACTTAGCATAAGCTCAAGAACTATTTGTTGATCTGAATTACAAAATACTGGTTTATTTTGAAGCAAATTTCAGATAATATGTAATTTACCCATAAATACTTCACTATACATTTTTAAAACAAAAAATTTTACATAAAAATGTCATTTTTATACCTAAAATATATAATTTCATGATAGCATCAGGAATCTAGTTAGTGTCCAATTTCCTCAATTGTCTTACAAATGGTTTTCAAAAAATTACTTCTGATTAATATAGTGCTTAAATTTCTTTTAATCTTGTAGTCATTTCTCTCTTTCATCCTCATCACATTTTAGGTCTTTTGTAATATGGGTTTGCTGTATTAGTTGTATTATTATTCAAATCTGCTAAAGCAGATGGTAGGGATGAAATGTCTAAGAAATTTTAAATTCATATGGTAAGTAAGCTAGTGACTTATGAGGTGTAGGTGACACAGGCTATGCTAAGACTAAATAATGAATAAGGAAGAATCTTATGCGACATAGTAGGATTTGTGTGATACACTAGTTACAGAGAGCAAGTTGGTAACCAGGAAGAACGGTAGTGATGGAATAAATGGAATGCTTAATAGGACACACAAGAGTCTCACTTATAGAGAAAAAAGAAAATAAGACCAACCTGTAATGAAATGATCATGCCACCCCTGGGCTGAAAGCCTGTCCCATGGAGAGAATTTACAACCTTGCCAACACTTGTTATTTTCTGATCTTTTGAGCATGGCCATCGTAATGTTAGGATGTTAGGTGTTATCACATTGGGATTTTGTTTGTTTTTTGAGACAGAGTCTCACCATACATTCCAGGCTGACCTTAAACTCACCATGTAGCCCACACTGGACTTGAACTCGTGGGAATCCTCTTGCTTCTCCCTCCCAAATGCTCAGCTTACAGGAGTGCCCATCATGCACCTCTCATTGTAATTTTGATGTGCATTTCTCTTGTGATCAGATGTTGCGTATGCTTATTGGCCATTTGTGTATCTTTGGAGAATTGTTTATTTATGTTCTTTATCCATTTTTAAATTGGGTTTTTGTTTGTCTTACCCTTGTTTCTAAATTCATTTATTAAACAGTAATTCAAGCCTCTTAATTTGACCTTTGAACCTATCTGTTCTGTGACCTCTGGGGAGGCCTGTCTGGCAGTGTTCTTGGAACTTTCCATTGCATCAGGGCAATTTCCCCTCTATCTTTGATGCAGCCTAATTTGAGATACTGTTTGTAACCCTCTTTTTAATGCACTAGTGCTGGATCCTGTCAGTTGTTCTGTTTTCCTCTCCACCCTCCCCTCTACTCTCCTTCTAATAGAATACTGATTTTGTTCAGATATCCATTGATGCCTTCTGCAGTCAGACACTATCTTCACTCCAGCTCTTCAGTGTGTCTGACTTTCCTATTCAAATCCCCCTTGCCACTGACTAGCTCAAGAAGGATCGCTTGATACAATTCTGGCCTTACCTTGTGAAGGGAAGTCAGCTGAACTGGAGGATTTCCTGGGAAAGAGTTCTCTGGTTCTCTCAGGAAGAGGAAGTCTCTCCTCTCTTCTAAACATTGGTCCAGCAAGTGACACATGGCAGTTGCTGTAGTCACCCCAAGGGGAGTGAGTAGCCCCAAGGGGATGCAGAAAGAGGACTGACCCATGTCACCGATGTAGACCTTGCTGAGCTTCTGAATCTTCCTACCCCAAAGCCTGCGTTGCCTCTTACCTTTAGGCTTCATTTTTGACGTCAGTTAAGTCCAAATTCTTATTCTTGCAAGTGAATACATCTTTAACTGAAACACCTACCAAAAGTTATTATTTAAATCACTTAAACTGGTCACTTCTTAATAGAATGTGGACCATCAGCACTAGAAGCATTTTACATTTGTTAAAATGTGCCTTTTGGGGCCCCACTTCAAACATGCTGATTCAGAACTATAGTGGGATACATGCATTCTTATAGACGCCAAGGCATCAGAAATAATAGCGTAAATTTGATGAAATTATTAAGCAAAACTATCCTAAGCTTGCACATAAAGCTGAGTTTGACTTTCTGTCTTTTCAGTGTGTTGAACAGATTCACCTGAGATGAATTATGTGAGAGGAAGTACCTGTGTTTACTTTCAGTTTGCCACTTGGTTAGAACCAGTTACCTTAAGTTATATGTTAGCTGATAGGTTTCTATCCAGGAGGAAAATAGCCCTAAACAGTTGTAATTTAGTGACCTTACAGAGCATTGCTTAGGTTTGGATTCTTTTTTTTTTTTTGGTACCGGGGATCGAACTTGGGTCCTTGCGCTTGGGAGGCAGGCAGCGGAACCACTGAGCTAAATCCCCAGCCCGAGTTTTGGATTCTTAACAGACTCATTTCAGTGTTCTTTGACCAGCTTTTGAGATAAATCTCTATTTCTCTATTTCTACTTTGAACCAGTCCAATGATTGTATTGGTTTATTCATCGATTAATAAATTGAATAACTTTTACAGTGAAGAATAATAATTTTATTTTTATATGAGAGTCATGATTTTTTTTGAAGATTATAGTTCAGTGGGATTCTTAACTCCTTTGTTCATTTTTTCTTCCCAAAGGGACAAGGTGTGACTGTTCCCTCTACCAAGGACAGTTACATATCTTGATGCCTGCAGGAAAAAGGCAGAGAAAAGACTCAATTTTTCCTTGGGTACCAGTGTGATTTGTATGTTTTTACATACAACATGTTGAGGGTATTGTTTTTAACTTTTGCACACTGTGCTTGATAATTGTAAACCAATGTCTCCAATGTTTTTAGGTGCTGAGGTGACTTCCTGTTTTATTGTCCAAATGATGGTTCTGTTCTTTGGAATACATTTAGACCAATTAGGAGCGAAGTGAATTATTAACTAGTTCTTATTTAAAACATGGTTTCTCACAGTTTATGTAATCATTTGGAGTATGTTTCTTTGGAGGCCTGGAAGCACTGTGGAGGGTGGGCACCAGGTAACCCTGGGTTTGAGTCCAGCCCTTGTTACATAATCACATGACCCTGGGAAGGGTCAGTGATGTCAGTTTTCTTCCATGTGGAAAAAGGATAAGAGCCTATGCAGCTCTTTAAGTGAGAGGGAAGACACTGAATGGAGAAGCTCAGAGATCACCTCTGAGATGCAGTGTCTGAGTGGAATTCTGTTTCTGCCACACAGAGACTTGTGACTTGGATGAATTACCTAATGTCTTTGAGTATCATTTTCCATTTCAAAAAGGCAAATATTAGTTCCCATCTCACAGGGTAGCAATGATTATCACAGGTGATGGTGCCATGTTCTTCAACATTAGTTGTTGCCATATCTGGACCTAGAATGTCTCCTAACAGCCTGTGTATGAAAGGCTTGTCCCCAGCTTGGTGCTGTTTGGAGGTGGTAGAACCTTCAAGAGGTAGGGTCTACTGGAGATCTGTGACATTGGAGTGGGCCTTTGAAGGCAGTAGTGAAATCCTCATCTTCTTTTTCTCTCTTTTGCTTCCCAGCCATGAGGTGAATGGTTTTGCTGGGCCTTGTGCTTCCCCCTCATTGCCATCTGGCCTGCCAGGGTACTGGACTGGACCATCTAAAACCATGAGCCCAAATATAGCTTTTGTCCTCATAAATTAGTTATATCAAGTATTTGTTATAGTGACTAGCATAGTTGCTCAAGTATCATTTCCAGATACTTTTATGTCTCTGACTCTTCTGTACATTCATTGCAAATTTCTCCATATCCATACCAATTATATCATCATTCACTTAGTTTTTCATTTTATCAATTTCATTAATCAAATATGTACAGATAGTTTATCACCTAGGCTCTGCTGAGATGTTGAGGCACAGCAGGAAACAAAGAAGTCAAATTACCCTGTCCTTGTGGAGATCGTTGCTCAAATAAGTTTATTTTTAAAAAAATTTCCTATCACCTTCATTGGTTGAAAAACAATGTCACCTGAAAAAAGAAAATAGTAAAAATAAAAATTTTGTTGTCACAAGTTCTAGTTAGCTATAGTTGCCTTTTCTTTGTTTAAAAAGCACATTTTGCAATGTTTGGGAGGTACTTGAGATTTGTATTGGGACCACAGTGAGGCCCTTCCATTGATGTTATTAGATAAATCACACAAAACAAGAAAAGCGGGTAATTTTTCTCACTATGGGATTCAAGGATGTTTAATCCTATTGTCCAAGCTGACTTCATTGGTCACTGAGAACACAGGACAGGTGCCACACTTTGAGGTTGCAGCTTGGATGCAGGGAAAGCAGCATAGTTCCTAGCACAGAATGCCGAGAGAGGCAACTTCGGACTAGAAGAAGACTGATCATAGAAGAAGGCACATTGCTCTGTGCAGGTATGCGACAGAAAAGGCCTGGCCTCTGCCACTGGAGTTGTTAATTACCTGTAGGTTTCAGGTGTATTTCATGGGGCTGCTTATTTCAAAGTTCCATCTTGGCGTGTGCCTTCAGAGCCCGGAAAGCTCTTGGGTGCCTCGTCTTTGTATCATTTGGCTCCTAGTACTAAAAGCCACATCCTGTTATGTTTGGTTGCTAGGCGGAGAAATGTTATCATGGGCTTCAGCAATAATTTATCCACAGAGCTCAAGGGGTTGTCATGTTCTCCTGACAGTGAGCTGCAGCACTTTATCAGCTCGCCTGTAAATCAGGCGTGTGTGGGTGCGGATGCCAGCGCTGTTTGATCTCTTGCAGACACTGTAATAATCTGCTTTTGTCTGATTGATTCCTTCACATTGCCACGCACACTGCAGCAGAGAGTGGAGTGGCCTCTGTTTATCTCGGCTGGTCATCTGCAGGAGGCCAACGGGGCAGAAAACGCTCTTCATGCAGAGATGTAAGAGTTTTTGGAATTAGGGCCTTTCCATCACATCCCTGAGCTGGTTTCGTTCAATAAATCAATGATAGCAGAATTGAATGCATCATAAATACCTCAAACCATATCTCTTACAAGAATGTAAGAGTAATTCATAGAAACAGGAAAGGTAACTTTGTGGGGAAGAATTACGAGCCCTACAAGCTGCAGACATTCAGGGCTTTTTGCTGCACTGTTCTCATCTCACCCCGTGGACTCTGGGGGAGGAAAATATACCTCAGGGTGGCATTGGCTTCCAGAAAGCGCAGGGGGTGACACTGAGTAGAGCACATCCTGTCCATGCCAATCACTGCTTTTCAATCTAAAAGTGAGTCTTTCTCGATTTCTGTTGGCTCCTGTTACTTAGGGTCTGACTTTATCTATGGTATCAAGGGATGCATCACATCATCATAATGGAGCAGACTGGACCCTGTCATCTGACAGTTTATGAGCTGCCCTTCTGCCACTGGCCCCCAAGCCCACCCTCGTGGAGGGCCTGCCAGCCTCTCTGAAGGCTCCCATCAGATGAGCCTGGCCTCTGTGTGCTGTGCTCCTAATTGCTGACAGGTAGTTCGGGGCAGAGTCTGGCATCCTGAGCCCTAGGAGTCGGGCTGAGATCCATAAGCTGATGACTCTGTGCATGTGACAGCAGCTTGCTGTGCTGTGACCCGGGAGCTGTGGCAGTGGACGTCCACGCCTGCCCCTCTGAAAGCGGAGGTCAAGCTGCATTGTGGATGTGATTGACTAAATCCCATTGGAGAGGAGGATTTTGTTGTAGCATGCCCCTCTTGGATGCTGGCAAGATGAAATTACATAAAAACATCCTTCTGCTCAGAAATGAATGTAGCTTTGGAAAAAAAAAGACTTGAGTCAGCTGTTTTGAAAAATCAAAGACATAAAGTTGTCTTTATTTTCATAATGGTGGTCAGTAATAGTACTGATTATTCCACACCTATTGTGTGGTCAGAAGTATTTCATGCACCCAACAAACATTATTAGTGGTATAAATTTGTGACTGAAATCAGAGTAGGGAAGCCAGAGCCTGTGGGGCCATGTCTAGCCAGTTGTCTGCTTGGGTCAATAAAGTTTTATTGGAACACAGCCACACCTATTTATTTGCATATCATCTATGATATTGCTTTCCCCTTCAACAGCGGAGTTGAGCACTTGTAATACACAAATGCCAGCAAAGGTGAAAATATTTACTACTAGAAGCCAATTTGTAGAAATATTTGTCCACTCTTAGGCTGGAGGGTTGGCTTTGGTGCCAGACTGTCTGTTGAAATCCTGGCTTTGCTACACATCAGCTGTATTACTTGGCAAGTTCCATAACCTCTCATATGTCTGGTTTCCTCATGTGTAAAATAAAGATAATTATAATAATTATTAAGTGGCCAATGGTCTGATGAGTGTCTTGCCAATAACACAACAGGAAACAGTATTCCCTGAGTGGCTTCTTATCTGTTTCCTGGGCCCACTCTGAGCAGGTGAACCTGGCTATCACCTGGCATTTAATTTCAGATGTCCCACCTGTGCTATACCTGTGCAGTTGCTTTCATGAATTTATGGGCATGGACATGTGCAACCGAGAACTTTTTTAAGAATACCAGAGCAGAGTTACAGATGTCTCAAACCATGATGCTTTTATAGTGCTTCAAACACATTCCTAGTGTGAATTGAAAGATTTATTTTAAGGGCTGCACAAAACGGAGTTAATCTGGCTCTTCTAATTAGGGATGGCCTCTGTAGTCCTCTGGGGGGATCTACAACACAACAGAGGGGGCATGCACGCTCCTTACAGTCTCCAGGGGACATAGGCATAGTGCAAACGCATCGGAGGCTGAATCACTGATACGAACCTCTCCACTCTTGAAGAGTAGATGTTTGAAATCCACAATTCTATACTGTACCCTGGCTGTCAACAGCGTTTTCCTGGAAAGGGCCAGTGCATAAGTATTTGAGGCTTAGTTCCATGCAATCTGCCACTGAAGGATAAAAACAGCCATGTACGGCACACACATAAATGGGTATGGTAGTGTTGCAATAAAAGTTTATTTATAAAAACAGGCAGTGGTGCTGCAGGTCCACAGTTTGTTGGTGTTGCTCTACCATCTCTGTATGAAAAAGCTCACATTTAGTCCCTACTCTCAGATTTTTATGGGTGTTCCAGGCTCCTTCCCTTAGAAAAGGCCACATGCTTGGGATATCCTGCTCTGGTCTCCACTTTGAGATTCTTAACTTTATTTTCCAGTTTGTGTTTTAAGTGAAGTCTGGTGGTACACTGCTCGTGTCAGAGTCCCGGAGCACCAGCTTATGTTGGTTCCTGCCTTCTGCTGTCTGCCTTCCTCCTTGGAGGGGTTCCCAGCATCCCACTTCCCAGCACTGCTGGGCGAGGGCTGCCGTCTGCTGTTCTGGTGTAGCCTCACCTAGGAAGTGACCCCACAAGCATTTCTGCACAAAGCAGCACAACACTGAAAGCAAAATTAAAAACAGAATGACAGATATAGAAATAGACTACAGAAGAAAGAATAAAATGTTTTTTTTCCTTCCTTCCTTCCTTTGTTTACTTCCTTCCTTTCTTTTTTTTTCAAATAGCTTTTGAGCCAGAGCCTTGCATTTTTGTTTTTCACTGGGCCTCACAAGTCATGCAGCAGGTCCCGGCTGGCTGTTCACAGCAGTGTCCCCTGGGAGCCTCCTAGAAGTGCAGCCTCTCAGGGCTCACTTCCGACCTACTGAATCAGAACCTGCATTTTGACTAGATTCCCAGGTGACCCCAGTGCAGGTTCCTCTTCAGGGAGCCATGTATGTTTTCTCCCCTTACCTGATGATCAGAACCACAGGTGCAAGTTTATAACAGCAGAGGCTCCCAGGCTCCCAGCCCCATTTTCTGGTGCGGCAGCCTCTCCAAAGAATGGCCCTGGGAATACATATTTTTAACAAGCACTCCAGATGACCCTTCCTAGGTGGTAAGTTTGAATAACCCAACTCTTTATGAATGATGCACTAGGACCTTGAAGTCCCCAAGCACCTAACTTGTATCCACATCTGTCACTTACCTATGGGGCCTGGCTTAACCTCGCTTGTAATTTATAAGCACTTTAACTCGAGCTGCTTCTTCTCAAGTTTCTTTGTGCTTGCAGGCTGCAGTGGAGAGCTGTTTCTGTGGATGACAAGGAAAAGGAACCCAAAGCGTTTGGGCATTTTGACAGCCAGGCCTAGCATTGTAAAGATACCAAGATAAAGCCAGGAAACCAGGGCCTGGGGCTTGAGATCTTTGGGCCACTGTGGTCACCATTAGAGGATTGAGAGGAGGGGGAAGAACAGTGCTTCCACCCTTGGGTAGTTTCTCTGTGTCTAGTTCTGGGGCCATTATGTACAGTGATACATAAGAGAGCGTTAGATGACATCCGGGATTGGACCGGATACAGCAGTGCTGCGACCTGGTAGAGAACCATAGAGAATTTGGATCTGGGGTTCTCACACCGTGTCTGACACACTCAAGGTGGACGTAGAGGGGACAGAGGAGTCTCACGAGGCAGCTGGTCCTTTTTGCAGGAGATGCACCCAGAGTCCACCTAGAGTCGTTACAGCTTTTCTGTCCCAGCCTTAGGAGGTAAAAGAATCTCAGCCCAGTGTCCCAGGGGTGTGACACAGAGGTTACAGATGCCACAGCCTCTAGGGGCAGAGGGAGGAGGCCACAAGGAGGCAGGACAACTGGGTACCTGCCCTTTCTACAGAGGACAGAGGTCACCGTGTGAGGGTGTAGGCTCTGCATTTCCTGCAAGTCTGGCTTTGAGAGAAACTTGAGACCCAGAGTCGCATGTTAAATTTCCTATTGTAAAAGAATCTTGACCTTAAGGAACACGTGAACTTCACTCGGGCCAAACTAAAGCTTTTTAGGGGCAGGCCTGGCCTGCAGGAACTGTTTGGGCTCTTCGGGCTCCGTAACAGGGATGCCACTGCAGCAGCCCGAGGCTTTGGTGCCTCAGTCAGGGCGAGGGAATGGCAGGGGAGGAGGAGACAAGTGAGGCCCAGCTCCTTTGCTGTAAGAAGGCAGGGCTGCCAGGTCTTGGGCTGTTTCATTGGAAAAGCACCTCTTTGCTTTAAGCCAGGCATGTCCAATCTGCAATGTCTGCTTAAGCCGTTATTATTTTTGTCTTTGTTATATCAACCAGACCAGTTCCCTAATATGCACACTGCTTAAATTCCATTCCCAGAAAATCTGTGCAGTTAACTCTTTGGTCTTTACAAGCATCCTAACAGAAGCACATTTTCTGACTTATGGAATATGCTTAGAACTGTGATTCATAGTAAGTTCACAACAAATAAAACAGTTTTTATTTTACTTTTTGTTTTTTTTTTACTATCACTAATGAGAGTAGAACCATTACAGCTTCAGTGCCTTCTCCGTCACATGTAAAGAGCCTTGCAATACATCTCCGACAGCAAAGCTGCTTTACTTAAGCCCGTGTCCCTGGCACACAGCCTAGTGATGGGAAAATATTGGCGTACAATAAATGCTTGCTGGACAAATGATTTAAAAAAAATAATAACCTGCATTCAAGGCTAGGTGGCTATTTGTGCTTAAGTAAGTTACTTAACATCTCTGGGGCTGAATCATCTCATCATTTTAAACCCCAAACCAGGTGACATCTGGAATTATTTCTAGCTCTAATAGTCAATGATTCTCTGAGCTTTGAGGCAATTTCCTACACATCCTTGAACTATTTTTCCTTTCCCAGGAATCTACCTGGCACAGAAGTACCTGGGTAGATGAGCACCTAGAGGATTAAGTGAAGCAGGCTTTGGCTGCTAATCCCTTCCTACCTGCTTCTCATGTGTGCCTTTCAGCAAGCTGCCTAAGCTCTCTGAGTCCCGTTCTCCTTTGTATGTGGAACGGAAGTCTGTTGCTCTTCCCTGGCTCGTGTCCCTGTCCCCTCTCTAGTGACAAAGCCTCTGTTTTGGAACCGCTCCTCCCTTCTCTCCAGGTAGCTAGCAGAGACTGAGTCTGCCCTTGCTCCAGGGACCCAGAGCCTGGTCATTCTCCTGGGTCACTGTGCCAGGCTGGACACACCCCATATCCCTTCCTCCTGTCCCTGGTTGGGCCAGGTGTGTGTGTGTTCACAAACCCAAATCTGGGCCAGTGGGACTCAACTCTGAAAGTTTCACTGCCATATTGGATTGAAAAGAGCCACGGTCTGTCTGCTGCACCTCCCAGAACCGCTGGGGGGCGCTGTGTGGCCGGAACGAGGCGGAGAGGGAGCCGATGGCGGGGAGAACAGCAGAGAGGTGGGCGGAGACCCTGTATCCTGGGACGTTTATATGAATCGATAATTTTCATCTCTTTATGAATCATTTGGGAAACACTTCCTTAATTTAAAAAGTCTAAATTTTATTTATTTATTTTTAAGTAAGTCAATTTAAATTGAAATACAGCCCCATGAATATTTTTTTAAAAAAATCCTTATTGATGTCAGAACAGTTCTTACAACTTGGGCTTGGGGTTGAAGTTGCTGGGAAAATGAAGAGATGATTCATACAGAATCCTGAGCCTGGTGCCTGGATGGAGCCAGTGGCTCCCGTGCTTATTGTTGGGAAGAGGAAACATAGACTTGTCGCTCAGGCATCGACACTCCCTCTAAAGGGTTTAGAAGGACACCACCTTGACTGCACAGCTGTTGTACCCTAGGGACACAGAGGGTGACAGGCCCCTTCCCGAGGCTGTCTTGGGGGAGGCAAGGACAAACTGGTTAACAGCATGGATTCTGGAGCAGCAGAACTGAGCTCCAAGTCCCTCTGTATCACCCATAAGCCCTGTGACCTTAGTCAGGGGACTTCACCTTTGCACCTCTATTTCCCCTTCTGTAAAGTGGAGATAAGGATGATCGTGCGTCACGTTAAAGGGGTGAATGTGTGTGATAAAGGGGCCAAGCATCTGGCGATTAACAAGTGTCCCGTTGGTGGAGGCCACGTCTTCATATCTCATCTCTCAGCTCAGCTCATTTCATCTCATCTCAGTCCCTGTCTTGACTGCTCCACATCCTCTCCTGACTGGAGCTCCTGAGCACACCTTGACTCATTCTTTTCTAATTCACTTTTTAAAAATCTTTAAAAAAAGTTTCCACTGCTGGGGTTGGAACCCAGACAGAGCCGTGTGTGCACCCTATCCCCGAGCTCCTCCCGGCCCCTGACTAATGTCTCTGAGCACATGGTCACTGAACAGCCAGGGGACAGGCTCTCGGTGTGGCCATCAAAGCAGTGACCGGGACAGAGCTGGAGTCCGCCTGTGAGCACCGAGTGCAGTGCCAAACTGAGGAGCACATGAGTCTTGGATGGTGAAGGACAGGCAGCGGCAGTGGCTGTTCCTCGAGACAACTTCCCGAAAGACCTGTTGGAAGAGGAGACATTCAGTAAGAATGTGAGTGAGCGGAGGCATGAATGAGGCCCCGAGGCTTTCTGGGAGTGAGGGGAGAGTGAGTGTGGGGCAGGGATGCTTGGATTGTTGAAGGATCCAGTCAGGAACAATTGTAACAAAGTTTAGTAAGTGAGGTTGGAGAGATGAGCGTGAAAAGCTAAGTGAGAGACAGCTGATCCAGGGCCTAGGTGATTCTTCATAGTATAGAATAGGACTTGGAAAATCCTACATTTGATTTTCATATCAGGGATCATTTCATTCAGTAACCAGAACTGTCTCTGACTCTTAGTCTTTGAATAGTCTCAAGTGCTTTAGGAACCTCTATGCAACTTCTACCAGAATCAATTTCTCTTTGCTTTGGCAATGCTGAACTTTGAGGTCTGAAAATAGTTCATCTTCATGCTGCCTCAGGACCTTTGCACATGCTGTTCCCACTAACATTCCTCTTCTCCTTTGACCTTCCGACTATTTATCTGATACCTTCTCACAAGCCTTCATGCACCCTCATCCCGAAACCAGGTTGGATTCTGTTGTGATGCATCCTCGAGGATTTGGGTTTTCTCCCTTGAAGCACTGACCACTGTGGATCATTGAATAGCTGGTTTAGAGGCCCGCCCTCCGACAGTAGGGCAGGGTTGTCAAGAGCACACTCCCTGGGCAGCTTATTTAAGAGTGTGTTAATGAAAGTCCCTCTGGCGAGAGGGGAATGTGCACCTCATGTTCTCGCCTGATGCACACAACAGTGTCAAGAATAAGAAAAAAGAAATATTTGCTTCCCCGACACAACTCCATTGCGCGGAGCAGACGGAGGAGGCGTGCGTGGAGGCTGCAGCGAGGCCCCGAATGAGCTGGCACCGCGGGTGTCGCCGTGTTTTCCACCTCGTCGCAGCCTCCTTGCTGAAGAACCTGACCTTTTAGTTTATCCCTGAGTGACGCGGGCAGCCGCGCTCCCATAATGAGAAGGTGCGCGGAAGGAGGGTGTCTGAAGCCCTTCCTATCAGGTTTAATGAGAGATGAGCTTTTCTCTACAATTTCTTAACGGAATGCTCCACATGTGACTTTTAAGTCAGAAAGGGAAATGCTGACACTTTGTGTTTGCCCATGGCGCCCGACAACCGAGCTGGGATGCGGAGAGAAGGACAGCCACCCGGGGAGGGGGAGGGGAGGGGGAGGGGGAGGGGCTATTCTCTGCGCCCACCCCACGCGTGTTTGTGCCACAGGCCCACGGCGTTGGCGTTCTTTCCGTGCCCAGGGTGCTGCTCCTCGCCCGTGACATCACCCACTGCCGTCATCCTCTGCCTGTCCTTGGGTCGAAGGAAGGGGGTCTGAAAAGCTCACCTGCACAATGGCCGGAGAATCCGGCACGTGCTTCTAGTTGATTCAGAATCACGGTGACTTTCTGGACACCTGGTCAACCTCTCCGTCTGCCAAGGACTCATGAGAAAATATCTGCTGCTTAAAATAGTCACTGTTTTCATGTGAGAGTATCTAAAGGACCCTTTCAATTTGGATTTAGTTAAAGCAAAGTGGGAGGAAAGGTGTCTGTTTTCTGGTTCTTTCCCCTGGGTCCCAGCCTGTTAACTCCTAAGCCCGGCATAAGTCATGCCTCTGGGTGACCTAACACGATCCCAGGCTTCGAAACCAGAACATTTTGTTTTCCCGGTGATCTGGGCCAAGAATCTCACCACGCCGTGCTGGGGACGGGGGAGACCCTGGGTCTGTGGCACCCGAGGATTCCGGGGAGGTCTTTGTACTGCAGGGGGTGGAGAGCGGCCTTCTGAGTCTCAGGGACTGGCTTCCAGTTCAGACTTTTTGGTTTTCCACACTATTTCAGTCCTATGATTTGAAACTAGACTTCCTTGGGCTGGGGCTAGCTCAAGGGTACAGCACTTGCTTAGCAGCTGTGAAGCCCTTGGGTTTCACCCTCAGCATGGCAGAAAAACAATACCGAACCCCTAATTCTTTTAGGGGCATTTCTTCTTTCTTAAAACAGAGTTATCTCTTATTTCTTTTTTTTTTTAAATTAAATTCTTTTATTGGTACATTGCAGGTATACAACACAATTACATTTCTCATTGGGAATTGTAGCTTTACATAATGCATCTTGGTTCTTATTTTTCCCCATTCCTAGCCCTCCCTTCACGCCCTCCACCCTTCCCTATTTACAAAGACTTTATTTCCATTGTTTCCATTTCTCAGCATTTTTCCTTTCCCTTCTTTCCTTTCCCCTGGCCCTCCCACCACCCCTACCCCTTTGGACCATTTCTTCCTATTTTACATTTTCGATTATTCATTCTAATCATTGGTACATTTTAGGTATACAATAGAATGACATTCATCATTGGAAATTTGCACCTTTACATAGTCTCTCTTGGTTCTTATTTTTCACCCTTGCCCAGCCCTCCCTTCAACCCCTCCAGTCCTCCCTATTTACAAAGATTTTGTTCCTGTTTTTCCATTTTCTCATATTACTCCCCTTCCCTTCTATCCTTTCCCCTAGCCCTCCCACTTCCTTCCCCTTTGCCCCCTTTCTTCCTATTTCACATTACCTATTATACATTTAGTCCTTATTTACACTTTCAGTTTCTCACACCAGAGAAACTTTTCGGAATTTATTCATGTGTGTCCTATTTATTTCACTGAAGAGTATCACCTCAATGTGCATCCACTTAGCTATAAATGTCTCTAATTTCTCATTTTTGATGGCTGAGTAGTACTCCATTTTATTAAAAAACCCACATTTTCTTCATCCAGTCTCCAGCTGATGGGCATTTGGGCTGTTTCCAAGTTGTAGCTATTACAAACTGTGCTGCTGTGAACATGGGTGCACATATATCACTGTGGTATGATTCTTTTAATTCTTTGGGGAAGATCCCCAGCAGGGGAATAGCGGGGTCAAATGGGACTTCCAGTCCTAGTTCTTTGAGGTATCTCCATACTGATTTCCACAGTGGTTGCACCAGTCTACACTCCCACCAGCAGTGGAGCAGGGTTCCTCTTTCCCCACAGCCCCGCCAGCATTTGTTATTGGTTGATTTCATGATAGCAGCCATTCTTTCTGGAGTGAAGTGGAATCTCAGCGTTGTTTTCATTTGCATCTCTTGAATGACCAGTGAGGTTGAACATTTTTTCATGTATTTATTTGCTATTTCTACTTCTTTGTCTGAGAAATGTCTGTTCATTCCAGATGCCCATTTTTGGATTGGGTCTTTAAATTTGGGAGGTCTGATCTTTTTAAATTCTTTATAGATTTGAGATAGTAGACCTTTGTCTGAGGAAGAGCAGGTGAAGATTTTTTCCCACATTGTGGGTTGTCTCTTAACACTGCTGGTGGTTTCTCTTGCTGTGCAGAAGCCTTTTAATAAGAAGAGATCCCACTTGTTAATTGTTTGTGCTAGTTCACAGGCAACTGAGGTTTTGTTCCTAAAATCTTTTCCTACACTGAGGTCTTCAAAGGTTCTACCTAACCTCTGTTCCAACTGGTTCAGAGTTTCTATTTTAATATTTAGATCTTTAATCCATTTTGATTTTAGTTTAGTGCATGGTGAGAGATACAAGTCTAGTTTTAATCTTTGGCAAGTTGAAGTCCATTTTTTCCAGCGCCATTTATTAAAGAGGCTATCTTTCCTCCAGTGAGGGTGTTTGGCTCCTTTATCAAAGATGAGATGGCTGAGTGTGTCTGGTGTTGTTTCTGCATCTTCTAATCTGTTCCACTGGTCCTCGAGTCTCTTTCTTTGCCAGTACCATGCTATTTTTTATCACAGTAGCTTTGTAGTAGAGTTGCAGGTTGGGGATTGTGATACCCCCAGCCATGTCTCTGTTACTTAGAATTGCTTTTGCTATTCTGGGTCTCTTCTTATTCCAAATGAATTTTTGGATTGTTTTCTCAAGGTCTATGAAGTATGCTGGTGGGATCTCAATTGGAATTGCATTAAATCTATATAGCAGTTTTGGAAGTATGGCCATTTTCACTATATTAATCCTTCCTATCCAGGAGCAGGGGATGTCTGTCCATTTTCTGATATCATCTTCAATCTCTCTTTTCAGAGTGCCATAGTTTTCAGAGAAGAGGTCTTTGATTTCTTTCTTTAGGGTGATTCCTAGGTATTTCAGTTTTTTGGATGCTATTGTGAAAGGAATTATTTGCCCTATTTCTCTCTCAGTGAGTCTGTCATTGGTGTAGAGGAAAACTATTGATTTTTGTGTGTTAACCTGTAAGCAGCTACTTGACTGAATTTGGTTATTAGGTCCAGAAGACTTTTGGTGGAGTTCTTGGGGTCTTCTATATAGAGTATCATGTCATCTGCAAATAATGACAATTTGACTTCTTCATTTCCTATCTTTATTCCTTTTATTTCTTTCTCTTGTCTAATTGCCATGGCTAATGTTTCCAGAACTATATTGAGCAAGAGTGGTGATAGTGGACATCCTTGTCTTGTTCCTGATTTTAGTGTGAAGGATTTCAGTTTTTGACCATTTAGTATGATATTGGCTGTTGATTTTTCCTAGATGGCTTCTATCAGTTTGAGGTAGAGACCACCTATTCCAATTTTTTGTAGGGTTTCTATCATAAATGCATGTTGGATTTTGTCAAATGCTTTTTCTGCATCTATGGAGATAATCATATGGTTTTTGTGCTTGGCTCTATTGATATAGTGTATTACATTGATTAATTTTTGTATATTGAACCATCCCTGCATCCCTGGGATGAATCCCACTTGATCAGGGTGTATGATCTTCTTGATGATATTCTGCATTCTGTTTGCCTTATCTTATTAAGGATTTTTGCATCTATGTTCCTTAGTGAGATTGGCCTATAGTTCTCTTTTTCAGTTGGGTCTTTCTCTGCTTTGGGGATCAAGGTGATGCTTGCTTTCAGGAATGAATTTGGTAGTATCGCTTCCCTTTCAATTTCATTGAAGAGTTTAAACAGTAGTGGCAGCAGTTCCTCTCTAAATGTCTTGTAGAATTCAGCAGTGAAGCCATCAGGGCCCGGGCTTTTCTTAGTTGATAAGTTTTTAATTACATTTTCAATTTCATTGGTTGATATTGGGTTGTTCAGAGTTTTTAGGTCTTCTTCATTCAAGTTTGGTAATTCATATGTATCTAGGAATCTGTCCATTTCTTCTGTGTTGTCCATCTTATTGGCGTATAGGTTCTTGAAGTAGATATTGATGATCCTCTGGATTTCTGCTGGGTCTGTTGTAATTTCACCCTTTTCATTCCTAATTGCATGGATTTGGGCCTTTTCTTTCTTTTTTCTGACAAGGTTGGCTAAGGGTTTGTCAATTTTGTTGACTCTTTCGAAGAACCAACTCTTGGCTTCATTGATTTTTTTTGTATCGTTCTCTTAGTCTCCATTGCATTGATTTCTCCTCTGATCTTTATAATTTCTCCCTTGTATGAGCTTTGGGGTTGTCCTGCTCTTCTTTTTCTAGAAGCTGGAGGTTCAGCATCAGGTTGTTTAATTGGGCTCATTCTGTTTTCCTAATATGCATATTCACTGCTATGAATTTCCCTCATAAGACTGCTTTCATTGTGTCCCATAGATTCCCATATGTTGTATTGTCATTGTCATTTAATTGAAGGAACCGTCTGATTTCTTCTTTAATTTGCTCTGTGACCCATTGGTTATTCAGAAGTGTGTTGTTCAATTTCCACGTGTTTATGAAATTTTTTGAGTTTCTTTTGCTATGGATCTCCATTTTCATCACACTATGGTCTGATAATATACAGGGGATAACTTCAATTCTTTTGCACTTACTTAAACATGTTCTATGAGTGAGTATGTGGTCTATTTTGGAGAATGACCCATGTGCAGCTGAGAAGAATGTGTATTCTGATTTTGTGGGGTGGAACACTCTGTAAACATCTGTTAAGTTCATTTGTTCAAGAGTTCGATTGAGTTCTAGTATTTCAGTACTTATTTTTAGTCTAGTTGATCTATCTATTTGTGACAGTGGGGTGTTGAGGTCCCCCACTACAGTTGTATTAGTGCATATGTGACTTTTCATGTCCGTTAGTATTTGTTTTATATAGTTGGGTGCACTAGTGTTTGGTGCATAGATATTTATGATTGTTATCTCTTCCTCTTGGATTCTTCCCTTTACAAGGATGTAGTGTCCTTCTTCTTCTCTCTTAATCAGTGTTGGTTTGAAATCTACTTGATCTGCCAAGAGGATAGCTACTCCTGCTTTTTTTCGGGTTCCTGTTGCATGGATTATTGTTTTCCACCCTTTAACTTTCAGTCTATGAGTTTCATTTTGAATTAAGTGTGTTTCTTGTATGCAGTATATTGTTGAATTTTGCTTCTTGACCCATTCTGCCAGTCTATTTCTTTTGATGGGTGAATTGAGACCATTAACATCAATGGTTATAACTGAAACATATTGACTTGTCATTGCCATGACTTTTTCTTTTTGTTGGGTTCTCCCCCTTTACATTTAATTTCTTGTCATGCCAGATGGGTTCATTCTGCTTTGCTTCCTGGGGTTGTGATCCTCAATGTCTGTTCCTAGGATATTGTGTAAAATTCTTTGGAGTGCTGGTTTGGTATTCACGAAGTTTCTAAGGTGCTCTTTGTCATGAAAGTATCTTATTTCTCCATCAATTTTGAAAGGTAGTTTTGCAGGGTACATCAATCTGGGTTAGAGGCTGTTTTCCTTTAGGGCTTGGAATATGTCACTCCAAGCTCTTCTTGCCTTGATGGTTTGTATTGAGAAGTCTGCTGTGATTCTGATGGGCTTTCCTTTGTATGTGATTTGTTTCTTTTCTCTGACTGCTTATAGAACTTTGTTCTTCTGTTGTGTTTCTGGAATCTTAACAATTATATGCCTATGTGTAGATTTTTTTTGATCAAGGCTATTTGGAGTCCTATATGCCTCACTTATCTGTATGTCAAGCTCTTTTCCCCTGCTTGGGAAGTTTTCTGCCCTTATTTCTGTGAAGAGATTTTTTATGTCATCTCCACCCTCTCCTGTTTCTTCATTGAGCCCAATCAGTCTTATATTATTCTTCTTTGCATCATCTAGCAGCTGCTGAATTGATTTCTCATGTTCCCTTATAATTTTGAAGCAAGTTTTCTTTTCCTGGTCACTAATTGCAATCTTATCTTCTATAGCTGAGATTCTGTCCTCACATTGGCTCATTCTGCTGTGTAGACTTTCAATGGAGTTTTTCATGTCCTGGAAATCTATTTGCATCTGTTTTATGGATTCCATTTGTTTCTTATGTTGGGATTCCATCATGTTCCTCAGCTCCTCTCTAGATTTATTAATCATGTCTTGCACTAGGGGCACAATTTCTCCTGTTATCTGAGAAATTATTTCTGATTTCATTTTTTCCAGATCCCCTTTTGTTGCCAGTTCAGTGGGTCCAGGTGGTTGAGTATCAGAGTGTTCCACCTCATTTCCCTTTGGGGTTGCTGTAGGTGATCTGGAAGTCTGGTTTTGAGACTTATTTATGTGTTTTCTCATTTTGACTGGGGCAGGGGGCTGTTAGTGCCTGCATGGATTACATCCTCTTAGCTGGGAGAGGTGGGACAGGGGCCAGGAGCAGCAGTAGGGATGGTGACCCAAAAGCTCTTTCCTGTGGGCTGGGAGCAGCGGGAGGGATGGTGGCCGGGAAGTCCCTTCCTCTGGGCCAGGAGCAGTGGGACTCAGTACCTTGGTCTGGTGGTCTGGTGTCCTCTGCATCTTTGTAGTGTGGAACCAGGTGGCTGCCTGTCTTCAGTGGGGTGATTCAGCATCTTCTGTGTGACTCGGGACCTTGGTAGGGCGTGCACAGACCTGCTTGTCTGCAGTGGGCTGATTTGGCGTGTTCTGTGTGATTCCGTTATCTCCTATTTCTTCTCAAGATCTGTTGTCCTTTCCCACAAACCCAGAAATTTAATTGAGAATTTAAGATTATTGGGTTGTATCTAATCAATATTTTCTTTAATTTTTGAACACGGAGAATGTGTTTATACTACTTATAACCTGCCTTATCCTAAAAAGAATACCACACACACACAAAGCAGCAAATAAATAAAAAAAATAAATATAGAAATTTACAGCAAGGGACAATGGAAACTAATATACAAAGTCAGGAAAGCAAAAAAACAAAAGAATTTACAAAGCATATCAATGAGCTCAACTATAAGCTGAGCTTCAAATTTGTATCTGAGTTTCCTGGTAGCCAAAGAGAAAAGGAGGTAGGTGTCAGAACTGGTTTCATAATTTTCATACACTATAAAAATTTCATAGTTTGTTACCAAGAATACCCAAATATTACTGGTCCCCAATTAAAAGCATTTCACACACTTGACCCTGGAAAGCTATCTCACACAGGGACCTGGAGAGATAGAAGAATTAAATAACAAATGGGATGGTGATTTTCACGTACTAGATCCTTGTAGCACTGTTCAGGAAAAGCCAAGGACATGATGTCAAAACATCTCAGCAAAGGGAACTCTGTAAAGTTACCATGGGTCAAGAACCAGGCGGATGAGTGGAGGACATCGGAGACTGCTGTGGAGCTCAGTTACTTAGAGAAATGTCACTTCTACAGAGATAGCCCCTTGTGGCGGCCGACAAAGGCTATAAAGAACATGATCTGTCTAGGTTGGGGATGATGTCTGGATTTGCTGAGCTCTTGCCTGGGAACACCAAGATCCTGTGTGATTCACAGGGACATATCTGACCTTTTGGGTAGATGAATGGCTTCATTGTCAGGAAGTGCTTAATTTAAGAGTGATATTGTAGGGGCATCCCAGGCAGAGCATTATATGTCTCCTTGTGATTTGGACAATGCCTCTCAGCCAGGGCCCAGTGCTTTTAAAATGCCTTGGGCAGAATGTTAAGCATCTTGTCATGCCTCAATCTTCTTAATCATTACTAATGATGATAATAAAAATAATGACAATATTAAAGACAGCGGTGAACCAAGACAAGGCAATGACTCATAGAGTCGGGGAAGATGTCAGAGAAAGAAGCTTGGGCTGGACATGTAAGGTCTATTTCTGGCTTTGGCTCAACCATGGGAAGCAAAGCAGGTGACTCTTCTTTTGGTTTTCCTGATTTCCAAGTGAGGCTATTGTAGGGGTCCTCAAATTGTCACCTCCTGGCCATCAGCATCAGCATCAGCAGGGTGTAACTAGGAATGCAAATCCTTGGACCCAACCCCAGCCTTACTAAAAGCTCTAGGGAGGCCCCTGCTAGCTAGCCTGCTTGTTAGCAAGCACTTCCGGAGGTTCTGATAGGCACTGCAGTTTAAGTAGTACTGGGCCTGAGGATCAAGTCCACGCCTGGGGTTGATTGATAAGAAAATGGCTCCAGTGCTCCATCTCTTTGCGTGCACATCTTTTGCAATCTCATCCTATTAGAAGGCAGAGTATTTCTTCAACCCTTGAATGTTTGCTGTCCTATGTCTTGTGTTGGCCATTAGAACTGTGGCAGAAGTGATGGGGGTTATTTTGGAGTCACATATTTCATTTCTCTCTCTTTCAGTTTCTCAGAACCTTGCACAGCCTTGAGAACAAGTCTGGACTGGCTTGCTAGAGGATGAGAATCCACACGACAGAAAGCAGGGCCCTTCCTGCAGAGGCCCCGCCCAGACCAGCCAGCCTCGCCCACCTCACTGGCTGACCCGGACTCAGAGGTCCCACAATTAGTGCAGAGGACACTGAGCTAAAATGAAGGAATATTGCTTTCAGCCACCCGACTTTGTGGTGGTTTGTGATATAGAATTATTGTGGTAATAGCTAAGTGATCCAAAATGGAAATTCTGCAATTTTAGAAACCTAACTTTCCTGACCTTAAAATTGTGTTAGCAATCACAAAATCACAGATGGCAAATTCAGGTGTGAACACAGTGTAATGTTATACTTCCCCGACTACATGTGTTTGCTATTCTGAGCCCTCATTCCATCACAAGGTGGGAAATCTGTTATTTAATTCTCAGTTAATTCTTGGTAATCTAGGTCAGTACATTCATGTTATTCATATGCCCGTTACTCAGCAGTAATCTAAGCTCCTCTTTCCCTCTGAGTACACGGGAAGATGACCCTTCCCACCTCCTTGAGATTAGGTGTGACCATGTGGCAGTTTTTAGCCAACGCAGTGTGAGCAGATACGGTTCACTTCTGGGTGGAAGCATTTGAAAGTTGGTGTGCAATTGTTCAGATTCTATCTTTCTCTGCCTTCAGCTGTGGAAGTGACAGCAGACACAGCATCTTCTGGCTCTGAGGAAACAGAAATGAGAGGCAAGCCAGGGAGAGTACAAGCAATGCAGGCAAAGCTTTTAATTGAGAAGCAAGGGAGTGAGGAACGAATGGCACTGATGGAGAGAGGAAAGGGGTTCTTCATGTGGAGAGGCTGCAGAGTCGGGCTAGAGTCTGGGGCTCTTTATTGATCTTGGGCACTGTTTCAAAAGATTTTCTTTCCTCATGATCACATCCTGGCCTTGAGAAATGGGCAGCCGGCTTATCCCAGGAGCTGTTCTGTTCTCCCCACGGGCACCCCTTTCTGCACAGGCACCATGTGAGAAGGGTGAGTTGCTACCAAGGTTAAGGGAAAACTTAGGTGGGGAGTGGGTGAAAGAAAACACATGTCATGAATTTAATAAGTAGCAGGCTGAGAGTCTGTAGTTTGCTCGTGCTCAGCCCCCCAGCAGTTTTATTCTCGCATCTGGTTTGTTCTTGGAGATTTATGGCAAAGGCATCCTGGCTTCAATGATGCGTCTGGTTTCTGGGGATGAGAAGACTGTTTTGGGGAGAGGAGAGGTAGGGAAGAGCATATCACACTCCTCGTGGGCAATAGGCCCTGACTTAAGGCCCAGGAGGGACCCTGCCCTGTGTCCCCATGGTGATCCTGATGGTCACAGAAGAACGTATCGATAGACAAGCGCTTCACACTTGAAACAGCCTCAAGGACTATGCTACCACCCGGAGGACAGTGTCCCTAAGGAGTTTTCTGGCCCCACCCATTGGCTTCTCCTGGATAAGCCTTCCTTCTCAGCCGTGCTCAATGGGTACTTGCTGTTACTACAGCAGAGCTTTGCTCATCCTGACTGATAGCCGAACATTTCTCAGTTGATTCAGGGGCTTTTCTGCTTCAAACTCTTGCTTCGAGGGTATTGTTTTGCTAGGACTGCCATAAAGAAATGTTACAGACTCTGAGGCTTAGATGACAGAATTATGTTTCTTACACTTCCAGAGGCTGAATATCCAAGATGAAAGTGTCACCAGTTCTGGTCTCTTCCAAGACCTCTCTCCTTCGCTTTCCACTGTGTCCTTGCATTTTTTTTTTAAATCTGCATACGTGTGGCTCCCCTGGTTTCTTTGTCTGTCTCCACATTTCTTTTTCCTATAAAGACACCAGCCAAACTCTCATTTTTAACCAAATTACTCTTAAAAGGCTCTTTCTCCAAATTTAGTCACACTCCGAGATGCTAAGGGTTAGGGATTAAAGATGTGAATTTTGGAAGGACACAATTTAGCCCACAAAACCCCACAAATTCATGCATATTCCAGAGGGCCTGAAGTGGGACCACGGGGTCTGTGGGTGATGATGGAATCAGCATGTGAACTGTACTCTTTGTCATGTTTATAGACTGCCAGCAGAGGACAGGTCCAATATTGCCCCCACACCTCTAGGTGAGCAGTGCCTATGTGTTGCTCCTGTATTTTGCTTGTTCTGTTGGCATCATTTATGAAGGGGGGGCGGGGAGAGAGAGAGACCCTCTGGGCTCATGGCGGGAACAGGCTTACTGGGAACTTCCGCTGACCTGCATGGTTACCCAGACTGCCTTGAGAACCTCTCCACAGTTTGCCACCTCTTTGAGTTCCACCCAGAGAGCAAGTTGCAGTATTTCCATCTGTTTAGGAGCTATGCTTGGATATATGTGAGTGAGTTTTGTGAATACGTCTGTGTGTGGTGCACCTAACAATAAGGGTCTTTTCCTAGGCTCTTTCAGTTCACCAATATCTAAAGCTATCTGCTGCTCTACCTCCTCCTCTCAGGCTCTTATTGGGTAGGAAAAACTTGCACTACTTTATCATGTGCTCTTTTACAATTAAAAAAAAATCCTTTTCTTTTTTTCCTGGATCTTGGCTTTGAAATTCAAAAGCTGAAACTGTTGACACCCTTGTCCTTCAAGATCTTCTGCCATAAAACTAGTTGGGGGAAAGATGAACCAGTCTCTACTTTGAATGGAGATGAGCAATGGGAAGGGGGGAATTATCAGGAATTAAATACACTTCACTTAACATATTGAATATTTACCTCTTGCATCAGAATGCATAGGTTTGCCCAGTAGAATTTCTTCTAACACCAACAAATGAGAGTATAAATTAACCTTGAAAGCATCCTATTTTCCTAGTAAGAGTTCAACAAATTTTGTTCATAAGGCAAGTTCAGGGTCCTGAAAGAAGAGGAACTTGATTTTGCAAAATTAAAATCATTCCTTTGGATGCAGCATTTGAAATATGATGGTGAAAATGAAATATTTCAGTATAAGAGCAACAATGATGCTGCACAAACCTTATGAATGCTCCTGAGCAAAGTCAGAGTATTTTGAGTGCAGAAATGAAATTGTGATTGATATAAAGGATGAATAGAGAATGATCTATAGCACTGGTTTGAAACCTCGTAAAGGTGGTATCTGAACGGCATTCTCCCCAATTTCATTAGCTGTGAATCACTAGATGAAGAATGTGTGTCCAAGTTAAACATGAAGGCCTCAGAGTTATTTGAAAGAAAAAAGATGTTTAATTCTCTAGGATGGTTTTCTCCTCATGGTTATTGGAGTCTTATACATGTTGAGCTGAGGGTGTTGAATATCTGGTTGCTCATTGTCCCTCACGAATCTTTATTTTCCAGTGTCATTTAGCTCTGCCCTTCCTTCCTTCCTGTCTTCTTAATGTCTCCAAATATTGTCCTTTTTGTGGTTCTTTCAGTATTCTCATTTTCTTCTTCTCCAAAAGGGAACAAAGGGAAAATAAAGGAAAATATATTTTAAAAATAAAGGATGCTGGGGAGAAACTATTGAGAAAAGTAGGTTGAGCAGAGAATGATTATGATCATAGATGTCAACAGGTGGCAGTAGTCAGATACAAGTCCAGCTGTGCCCCTCCACAGGGGAGGGCTCTGCTTCCTGGAGGACACATCTGCAGACATCTTGGCCATTGGAACTTTTAGGGATGGGGGGCACTCTCTCCCTCACTGGCCCTTGTCCATGGAAGAATGAATCATCCAGCCCCAAGGGTCAATATTCCTGAGGTTGAGAAATCCTGATCACAAGCATATTTGTTTTGATTTTCCCTAAATATTTAAAATAATTTGAATGCATTGCCAGGATTTGACAGATGAATAGAATATAGAGAAAATGAAGATGTATCTTTCTTTTACAAGGGAAGAAGAATCTGGCAAAACAGAGCTCTGCCCCCATGGCTGTGTAAATGCCACCCTGCTTAGATGGGACATACATCCTGTGGTCCATCGTAGCTCCCTGTTCTAAATGTCCACATAGCACAAAGCTCACCTCACTGGTTTATGTTCCTTTCCTGTCCTCATAGGAAATTGATTTTATAATCCCATGGACCTAGCTTTGGCCAACTGTGACCCATGGGCCCAGTCTAACCTGCAGCCTGCTTTTGTAAATAAAGTTTTATTGGAACAGTGATGCCTGTTCATTTACATATCTCCAGTCCCTGCTTTTGGGTGATGTTGAGTTGGGAAAGAGAGTGTAGAGTGTGTAAAGTCAAGAAAAGCTTTGCTGATCCTTGACTGAATCTGTTGAGCTTCTTATGAAGGATAATCTTTGTGTTCAGTGCATAATTGCCATTGGTCCAGGTAGGAAGTGACAATGTGTTGAATCACATAAGCCAATGCAAATTTTAATTAGGGATACAGGCTCAGTAAATATTTTAAAATACTGATCATTGTAATAAATACAGGATCCTCAACTGAAGCATGATTAGCCTTTGATTAGATTGGTAATATGGACTGGGATACAAATTAAAATAGGTTAACTGTTTTCCCTTACTGGAAGCGACACACTTACTCTTATTATGACTGGACTTACAAGTAGCCTTGTAATTTACTAAATAAAATACCTCCTGCTCCATGGTCTTTCCTCCATCATCTGTCTTAGAAGAAATGAGAAATGGGAAGGAAATAGATTTCTTGATCTATTTAGTTCATTGATTAGCTAACAAGTAATACAAGCACCTTAACTCTGCTTTTTTTAGCTCATTGGTTCAGTTCAAGGGTCAGCAAACAGTATGTATAAAGGACCAGAGAGAAAATATTTTAGGCCTTGAAGGTTGGATGGTCTCTACTGCAACTACTCAACCCTGTTTGTGTAGAGAGAAAGGTGCTGTAGGCAATAAGGGAGTGAATAATTGTAGCTGTGATCCAATAAAACTTTATTTATAAAAATAAACTGGGGAGAGAAGCTCAGCTGGTCCCAGCACCCGGAAGGAAGCTCCCCACCTCTATCCCAGGCTCCTAGGGCCAAGAAGGTGAGCCAGTCCCAGCACCTGGAAGGAAGCTCCCCCACTGCCATCCTATGCTCCTAGGGCAGAGAAGGTGAGCTGGTCCCAGCACCCAGAAGGAAGTTCCCCTGCTGCCATCCCAAGCTCCTAGGGCAGAGAAGGTGAGCCGCATGGGCGCCAGAAGCACCCTCCCACCCTGTGGAAATGAGAAAACACATAAAAAAGCCTCAAAAACAGACTTCCAGATCACCTACAGCAACCCCAAAGGGAAACAAGTTAGAACAATCTGATACTCAACCACCTGGACTCTCTGAACTGGCAACAAAAGAGGATCTGGGAAAAATGAAATCAGAAATAATTACTCAGATAACAGCAAAGGTTTTGCTCATGGTGCAAGACATGATTAATAAATCTAGAGAGGACACAGATAAAAAAATAGAGGATCTGAGGAACATGATGGAATCCCAACATAGGAAACAAATGGAATCCATAAAACAGATTCAAACAGATTTCCAGGAGATTAAAAACTCCATCAAAAGTTTTTCTTTCCATTCTGTACAGCAGAATGAACCAATGTGAGGATAGAATTTCACATACAGAAGATAAGATTGCAATTAGTGAGGAGGAAAAGAAAAATTGCTTTAAAATTGTAAGGAAACATGAGAAATCAATCCAGCAGCTGCTGGACGATGCAAAGAAGAATAACATAAGACTGATTGGAGTCAATGAAGAAAGAGGAGAGAGTGCAGATGACATAAAAAAACTGTTCACAGAAGTGATGGCAGAAAACTTCCCAAGGAGGGGAAAAGAACTTGACATACAGATAAGTGAGGCATATAGGACTCCAAATAGCCTTAATCAAAAACAATCTACACATAGGCATATAACAGTTAGGATTCCAGAAATCCAACAGAAGAACAAAATTCTACAAGCAGTGAGAGAAAAGAAACAAATCACATACAAAGGAAAGTCCATCAGAATCACAGCAGACTTCTCAATGCAAACCCTCAAGGCAAGAAGAGCTTGGAGTGATGTATTTCAAGCCCTAAAGGAAAACAGCCTCCAACCCAGATTGATGTACCCTGCAAAACTATCTTTCAAAATTGATGGAGAAATAAGATATTTTCATGATAAACAGCACCTCAGGAACTTCATGAATACCAAACTGGCACTCCAAAAAATTTTAGACAATACCGTGGGAAAAGACAATGAGGATCACAACCCCAGGAAACCCAGCAGAATGAATCCATTGGGTGTGACAAATTAAACGCAAAGGGGGAGAAACCAACAAAAAGAAAAAGTCATGACAAGGCTTTTAAAACTTTTAACTTCATCTTCCTAATGAGTGTATAATTCAGTCTTGTTATTGTACTGATTAGTATTTTTCTGATTCTAGAGTTGCACACCATTCCTTGTGCTATACTGGCTATTTATCATCTTCTTATGTCTACTTTTTAATTGGGTTGTCTATTAATGAGCTCTAAAAATTCTTTATATATTTTGGTCATAGATTATATGCATTGTAAATATGGTCTGTTTAAGGACTACTTTTCATTTTAATATTGTCATTAAAGTTCTAAATTTTGATGGAATCTCATTTATCAAGTTTTTTCTTTTATACATCATGTTTTTTGTATCCTAGGTAGTTCTTGCCTACCCTGAATTCATAAATAATTTCCCTTATAATTTCTTCTTAAAGTTTTATACTTTTAGGCTTTCTTATTTAGGTTCATAGATCCCTTCAAGTTATTTTCATGTATGGCAAAAAAGGGTTGAGGTTAATTTTTTATACACGGATACCAGGTGTTCTAGTGCCATTTGCTGAAAACACTATCTCTTCCTTGGCTCTTGAATTGAATTTATATTTCCTCCAGAGTTAGTTTCATTAATTTGTCTTCCAAGTTACTTCTTAGAAGTTGTCAAATTTATTTCAAAAAAGATTTTTGTAATATGCTTTCTATATCCTTTTAAATTCTGTAAAATCTGTGGTAATGTCTCCTAGATCTTAATATTGTAATTTAAAAAATGTATAACTGATATTGTGTAACAGGAAGAAAAGGTCTAAAAGAGCAGGGTAACTGGGAGGGGTAGGGGAAGGGAAAAAAGGGAAAGGAAAAAATATGAGAAGAGGAAAAAATTGGAAATAAGGTCTTTGCAAATAGGGAAGGGTGGAGGTGTGAAGGGAGGGCAGGGAAAGGGGAAACAAAATAAGAACCAAGAGACTCATGTAATGGTACAAGATCTGAGCAAATACTAAGAATATCAATCAAGCTTCACACAATAGTAGTGCCATGTATCAATCATTTCATAGGCTGTATTCAAAATTTTAATATGTTTTGCATTACAAAATCAAACTAATTTTATTCGAAAATATTCAAGTTGGTCTTGAAATTCAGGCTGAAGGTAAAGTCTGATTATGAGATTTCATTAGTTTTCCGAGTTAACTACTGTCACCAGGAATCCCAAGATAATATTGCTTCATTCATAACCTCATTGGATCAAGCTGAACTCCAAAAGATGGTCTTAGAGTAGAAAACAAATGTCAGAATTTTACTTATTTAAGAGGATTGTAAATGTATTGGGAATATCTTTTTTTAACAAAAAAGGTAAATTATTAATACTTTAGCTCTTTTGCTTCACCATTTTTTAATCAATAAAATTCATTTAATCTTTGTATAGATAAAAAAAAACCTGTGAGCTGGATTTGGCTCTCTGAATCTAGAGAGCCCTTGGTCATCATTGAGAGTGGAATTAACAGAGCTACCAATTAGTGCAAAACAGCATTTTGGGGTCATTTCTCATATTACATCTTCGCTTTTTATTTGCAAATGCCTGGTCTTTCTACTCCACTTCAGCGGTTCGGAGACCTACACCATGAAACAGCGGCTGGAGCCGGATCGACAGGTGGCTGCTACTTTGGGTTGTGAGGCTAGCTCAGTAGAGGGGACTTCTGCCTAGGTTTGAGGGGGCGGGGGGGAGGGAACACTTCCTTGCTTCTGAAACAGAGCTGGTAGTGCTGACGAGCTGGAGGCTGTGCATGCGCGAGAGGAGCCCACTCAAGGCTCCAGAAGTCCTGCCTGCTCTGGCCCTCGCCTCCCTCCTCATCCATGTCCGCTGTGCGCGTCCCCTCCCCCAGGTGTGTATCTGGTGAAAGCTAAAGGACAGCTAACTCTTCCAAGGGAATTCTCTCTTCCGAGGCCTTCTCTATGGTTTACTCTTTTCCCCGATTATAATTATTTGCTGAAGAAGCACAGTGTTTGGTAACCTATCATGTATGGAGTGTTGTTTTTGGTCGGCATTGGACAAGGCCTTATATACGACCACGTACGTGCACGTACTATTACACAGGCCCACCTACGCTCGTGTCCTTCCCTCCTCAAGCACAGTTTTCTTTTTTGGCATACAAGAAATTTAATGCTAGAACAATAGAACAGAATAGAACCCAATAGAATAGAATGCTAGAACAATAGAAGGCCTAGTTATGGATAATATTTAAATAGTCATTTACATAGTAAAGTGAACGCTGAATATTGGTCTGACCAAAATTATGTTGGAAATATATTGGAGAATATGTTTTACTTTTAATAATAGTATGTTTGCAATACATAATAGTTACATTTCTTTTGGGGGAATTCATATATATATACACACACACACACACATATACCATCCTTTGGGGAATTCATATATATATATATATATATCTATATATCTATATATATATATATCTATATCTCCTCCTTGCTCGCTTCCCCCAATTCCCTTCCCTTTCTCTGAAAGGCCTACCTCCCTGTTTCCTACAATGTCTCCTTTATTTTATTTTTTAATTAATTTATATTTTGGGTTTCTTAATTTCCTAATTTCTTTAATTAATTTATATTTTGGGTTTCTCATATAAGAGAAACCACGCAATACTTAACTTTCTGCATAAAAATCTTAAAGACTCACGAAAAATCTTTGAGTTAGCTAGTTTTAGGCAGAATGAAGTTGAGCAATGTGCCTAAAGTAGATACAGGAGTCAGAATTCAAACACAGGGCCGGGGATTTAGCTCAGTGGTTCCGCCTCCTGCCTTGCAAGCACAAGGTCCAGAGTTCGATCCCTGGTACCAAAAAAAAAAAAAAAAAAAAAAAAAAATTCAAACACAAAGTTGCTTGATTTCAAAATGCATGTCTGGTTTTCTGAGGGTACCACACTATCTTCTAGATAAAAGAACAAATAATCATCTGTAGTCTCTCTCAAATAAACTTTAGTTACCTTTTGCTATATATTTTTTCCAGTAGATTTTCTCCACTTTTAAAGCGTAGTTTCCCATTGTTTTCTCATTTCCCCCCACTTTATGTTATAAGTTAAGCATCATTTCAAAGCCTCTTTGTCAGGATCCTCTGACCTAGTATGTTCTATCTTCACAGAGATACGCTGTGATTTACTTACTCAACTCCTTCCTGTTACACATTTCACTTATGTTAGTTTTTCACTACTTTGAATAAAGAGGTAACAGATACTTTGAGCATAAACAAATTTTCCCTCAGGAAACTTTGGAAATTGGAAAAGCTATCAAGAACACAGAAGTGCTATTTTATGAGAGAAGCTGGTTATTAGGATCTCATATTTAAAGAGGCACCAAAAACATCTTAGTTATTAAGATAAAATATTTTAGTGTAACATTTAGAAAAAAATCTAAATCAATGTAAAAATCCAATTCCACGATGAATGAAATATTAACATTCTTAATGAAGTCAGTTTTACTGTTTCTTCCTTTAGCCTCAGGAGGAAGTTGGGTAAGATCTATCCCTGGGGCCAGCTCTGTCTTCTCTACTGGTAACAATATGCAGATCAGATGACCCGTGTTTTAGATGGAAGGAGCGCTTCCCAGTTCATCCCAGACTACAGTTGTCAGGTTTAGCAAAAAAAAAAAAAAAAAATTTACGCCCAATTAAATTCAATTTTTTTTTTGGTACCAGGGATCAAACTTGGGATCTTGGGCTTGCAAGGCAGGCAGTGGAACCACTGAGCTAAATCCCCGGCCCCTAAATTCAATTTTTCAGATAAGTGAGCAGCTTTGTTGTTGTTTTTGGAACTTGGGATTGAATCTAAGGCCTTCACACTCAGCTAATCCTTAGCCCTTTAAAAATTTTTAAAAAGAATTTTGGGACAGGTCTTGCTAAGTTGCTGAATTGCCCAGTCTGGGCTGGAACTTGCAATCCTCCTGCCTCAGCCTCCCGTAGTGCTGGGATTACAGGAGTGTACCATCACACCTGTCTGAATAACTTTCAAAGTATAAGCATATTCCATGTAGAAGTTGGACCATACTTACACTAAAAACTTTATTTGTTGTTTTCTGAAATTATGAGATATATACTGAGTTATTTATTTATTTGAAGTTCAAATTGAACTGGGCATCTGTGTTTTTTAGAAGCAGCCCTCCTCCTGCTCTTCTCACAACTTCGAGCCTTTCATCAGTGATGCCTTCCTGGCCTCTGAAAGCCTCAGTATTGAGAACCCCAGGATGCGAGATTCCAGGTGAAGGTGATAGTTCAAAGGCAGCACTGGTGTGAATTCCTCATATAGAATTTTTAGCTGTGGAATGAATTTCCCGCGATATTTGGAGCCCTGACGAGATAAAACCAGGGCAAGGATGAGACCATCCAACATGGCCCCAGCAGTGTTGCATGAGTTGCCTGAGCAGGTGCTCACGCCCCAGGGTGGAGGCAGGGCCCCACCTGAGGGAGAGTCAGGCCTGAGACAGTTCCGCTGGAGGGGCCTCTCCTAGGGCCAGGACAGTAGGATGGCGATGTTTCCCTACTCTACCTGCCAGGGAGGGCAGGAGCTTTTCCACGAAGAATGCTGTTGCCCTGACTTGACAGAAGAGAGAAGTAGATAGCCAGATCAAGCCTGCTCTTGGGTGGAGTAAGATTCTGTCTGGCTTCCCTCAGAGGGAAACCTACAAGCTTGGCAGAAGAGGGGTATCTAGCGAGGTGCTCCACCCCAGCACTATTCACTTTAGGCTTGGATGCTTTGTGGGGGACCATCCTGGGCACTGCAGGCTGTTGAGCAGCACCGCTGACTTCCCCCTGCTTTAGGCACAGCCCCAAGCCCAGACCCTCAGGTGCGTTGGTCGGGAAATGTCTCCACACACAGTCAACAGCTTGGAAAGGCAGAGTCGCTCTCATTTGAAAACCTTTGTATGAGAAATATTATGCTGAGGACTAATTAGGCCACATATGGCTGAAGGACCATGCAGAAGTGGCCCTGTGCCAGGCAGGTGTAAGACAATGGGGCAGCAGGTTGCCCGGAGCTACCGAGCGGGGGTCCCACCTAAAGGGCCCAAATTCAGTACCCAAAGTGATTGCCAAATGGAGCTTTTCAGTGGGCAGAACTGGGACTAGGAGAGTCTGGCTTTCAGTTCTTGAGATGAAAAATTCACTTAGTCATTCTTTGGTGGTTGGTGCTTATGATGATTTGTTTCACTTCTGTTCCTGCCCAATCAAACTGAAGAGATCAAGGCCCCTCCCGAGCTTTGGATGCCTCTGTCTTTCTCTATTCCGCTCCACTGCCCAACCATGGTAATCATCACTGCTTTTCAACCATGGTGATTTGCCCCATGCCTCCAGGGATAAGTGGGAGTGTCTGGGGACATTTTTGGTTGTCATAACGAGGGGATGGGAGTCCTATTGGCATCTAGTGGTAGAGCCCAGGGATGCAGCTAACCATCCTGCAATGCCTGGCACAGTTCCTGCAACCAAGAATTCTATAGCCCCAAATACTTCCAGTGCTGGGAAATCTGGCTAAAGTAGGTAGGCAGACGTGATTTGCTTAAGCAACCTGGGCAAAGAGCTTTTCCTTTACACCCAAGTACCTGGACGTTAACAGAACTCATCTTAGATCTGCAGTTTGGGAAGTATCAACCTCTGGACTCTACGGAGGACACTTTTTTTTTTTTTTCCATTTTGTACTTACTTGTACCTAGAAATAGCCTGATCAGCAATTCTATAGGGACATAGGCTCTTGTGTAACATTTTCCTTTTTTCTTTGGGGGTTTGGATATTTTACAGAAGATCATTCAGGGCTCTGCTTCGCAGCTGATCCTAATCTCCAATGAACACCATCAGACAAGAAGATTCTTCTACCATATTGGGAACACAAAGTGAGAAAGCTTAGCAAGTCCCAGGAGATGAGAAGGCTGGGCAGAGTGGGTGAAAGACAGACCCAACTCCATCTCAATATACAGCGCTCTGTCTTCTCAGCATCATTAGCCAACAGCAGGCCGTCTATTTATGGATTGTAAATGTGGAACACTCTTACATAACCTGTGTTTGCGTTCAATAGCTCACGCCCCCTTTGCCTTCTATTCCCTTTAATGTGTTCTTTGGATCCCTTGTTTTCTCTTGGTCTCTCTCTCTCTCTCTCTCTCTCTCTCTCTCTCTCTCTCTCTCTCTCTCTCTGTGTGTGTGACCACAATTGTAGTTTCAGTAAATAAAACGGCTGCTTGATAACGTGGAACGGCTGGGCGCTTAACTCTGCCCTTGGAGATCCTTTACATCAAACCAGCGATCAAAAAGTGGTGCAGATAAAATTTGTCATCAGGGATTTCCTACAAAAGAATTACTGTGGAGAAATGGCCTGATCGATACTATGGATTTTCACTGCAGGGGCTGGTGGTCCAATTGCTGTGAGACACTCACACAGATAAAAGGGCGCTACTGCCACTCCGTCACAGACTGCTGACTCAGCACAAAGCATGTCAGGTATTTATAGGCCAGAGCGATACAGAATTATCACCTTGCAGTGCCCGGCTAGTGTTCCCTCCGAGATTGCCTTCCTTTATGGGATTGCTAAATGCAGGTGAATGGAAAAATGATGGCTAACAGCTGTCAAAATGCAACAGAATGAAGTACTTAAATCTTTTTTTATCCATTAAGAGGGTAACAACCATACATATATCACGGCCCCAGACATTGTAATGATATTTGGGGGCTGGTAAAAGAGGGGGTAATAAACAATGTATGTTCCCATCAAAATGGCAGAGGAAATAGACTTGGGGGAAAGGTAACTCTTCCCTGTGCCTTATAATTACTTTAATGGTTGAACATTATCTAACCAAAGGAAAACAAAGTTGCATTTGCACCCCAGCCTTTGGGAGACCGCTTTCCCCTCATATTGGCATTCAGGTGGCATAGAACTAGTCCCCAAAACACTCGGTCGAGCTCACTGCATCCTGAAATGACTGAATGAATGCCAGTTTAATTAAAGCATGTGGACTATCAATAACTTATTTGTAAGATTCTCCAGTGTAAAGTATGGATACAGTGAGAACTTTCGCTAGTGTTGTCTGCAGCCTCCGTGATGTACGTGAAAATCAGATGTGCTGCAGTCAGAGCCGAGGAGGTGCACAGGATGCTCATAGAGTTGTCCCCCTTTGACCATGGGGGATGCCTTCCAAGGAGCCCAGCCATTGCCTGAAACTGCAGATTGTGCCGAGTCCCACATGTGCTGCTTTTTCCTATACACACATACCTGTGATAAAGTTTAATTGAAAAGTTAGGTACAGCGAGAGATTACAAAAATTACTAAAATGGGACAATTATATCAATATTATCTAATAAAAGTCATATGAGTGTGGTTTCTCTCTCACACACGTTTCTCGCGATGCCGTGAGGTCCTGAGATGCCCGCATGACGAGACACAGGAAGGGAATGACAGGCACCAGCCGTCGCGCTAGGCTGCTCTGCCTCAGGACACTTGGACACAGGCTCTGTGATGCAGCCGCAACCCAGGACACAGCAGGAATTCCTTACCTGACTCGGCATGGGGCTCACCTAAATGTCATGAATTATTTATTTCTGGAATTTTCCACTTAACAGTGTTCTGACTTCAGTTGACTTTGGGTAACTGAAATTGAGGAAAGTGACACCATGGGTAAGGATACTGCTCTACCTTCTCTCGAACGGGCATTCCTGGAGACGTTCTGTCAGCTGGGTGTCTTAGCTCCGATACTCCTGTGTTTTCACATGAAGTTAGCATAATTACTTTGATTCCCAGCAAGCGTTTCCTCAAGGAACCCTTCTGGTAAAATCTTACCCATGCAAACTTTTGTCTTTCACTTAGTGAGAGTCAGCTTCCAGAAAAATTGAAAGTACTTATGATTGCCTTGTTTTGGAATCTTGGTTTGTTTGAAAATACGTTGTGCTCTTTTGGGAGTTCTCCTCTTTCTAAGGCCCTTTATTTAAATCTTCAGTGAACCATTTTTGGTGAGCTTAGCATTAAAAGAACATTTTCTTCATTCCCTTTAATACTTAAAACGTACTGCAAAGCAATCAGGAAGTGAACCAAATAGATAGAATACCATCTATAACAAGACATCTGGACAGCAATTAATTCTCCGCTTCCTGAACACCTGTGGTGAGATGGGCCTTGGATGGGCTATGGAAGAAAGACAGCTCACAAAACCAGCTTTCCAGGAATGAACTTGTAGAAAGCAGGAGAGGGACAAATATTTAATGAACAGTTACTTTGTACCAGACACTTGGCATATGTTGCAACAGACATAGCAAACGGCTATAAAATGCTAAGCAGATCCCTCTGTGCCATTTTGACTCCTGCAGTTCTTGTGATAATGCTAAAGTGATGTTATGTGCAGTCCATTTGACAGATGAAGAAATTGAGGCAACAGAGAGGTTGATTCATGTACCAAGGTCACCTGGCCAGGAAGCAGAGCAGGTGGTAGAGAGAAGCCATCAGACTCAAGAATGCTGGCTCCACGCAGCCCTGAGCAGCTTTCCAGCAGAGAATCTTTCCCTCTTCATCTTCTATGTAGTCCAACATAGCAGGTGTTCTTACTGAACAGAAGAAAAATGTGAAGTTCAACCAAGTTGAACATTTTGCCTAGTCAGCTAATTGAAGAGCCAGGATTTGAACCTGGGTTTCCCCATCTCTACATCCTCTGCTAGTTTTACTATATCACTTACAGCAAGTACACAAGGTTCTGCAGCTCTGAAATTCAGGAAACAAAGTGCAGGAGGTGCAAGCCATAATGTGCAATTGGGGAAAGGAATTTAATTTCAGGAAGCATGCTTCTACACGGAAGGAGCATTAACAAGACTTTTGTACCCAAATCGTCCCTGGCCGGTATTGGGTAAGCCTCAAAACCATAACCCACACCTTCCGGCATGGTCCATGGGGAAATCATCTTTGTGCTTGTTGGAATGGCCCTATACTGGTAGAAATCATTGCTGCTGCCCTCATTGCCTTGTTGTGTGGAGGTTTACTGTCACCGGCAATAAACAGAGATGAAAGGAGGGGGAATAAGAAAACAAAAGGGAAAAACAGAAGCAAAAAATGCACCAGAGTGAAAAAAATATCCATAAACTAGTTGTTTTTTGTCTCTCTAGTTGCTCTGATGTGCACAAAGGAAATAGACGGAATAAAATCACATCTCAGGAACACCAACATAAATTCCCCCTTGCTTTGACAAGTACGTAATTTTCTTCAGAGATGCTCTTCACGTCTGGAGAGTTATGAGGCAATTTCATTCCCATCTGACAAATTTACAAAGAAACATTAGAGAGAAGGGATTAGGAAAGCGAGAAATCTTTATAGACTTTTTCCTCAGGCTGTGTTTCCCTTCCATCTTTTGGTTCTTCCTTGAGGGCCATGCATGAATGGCTCACACTGCGTGGACTAGTACCCAAGACATTCAGGAAAGAAGCGAGTGAGATATGTTTTCAATCAACTAATTGTATTTACATTTGGGGGGGGGTGGCAGGTGAGGGGGCAGGAGAGAAGATTCTTATTGACAGACGTTTAAATAAAGTCTTTAAGGTATGGATTGAAGTGGTATTTGTCAAACTGAACTTTGTATGAGAGATGGGGAGAGGGGAAGGAGGGCCCTGGAGGAAGAAGGGAGAAAGGAAGAGAGATGGAGGGAGAGAGATGGAAGATGGGGGGGGAGAGAGAGAGAGAGAGAGAGAGAGAGAGAACCCTTCAGTAGTCCTAGGGAGTTTGTGACAGTGGTACAAGTTCCAGGATGCATAACAATAAAGGATTAATAATAGCAAATATATATTTTTCTTTCCTCATAAGATCATGGAACATGGAAGCTAAGATAATGTGGAGTTTTTCTCCTTCTTGAAAATTTCCATTCCAGTTTGCCCAGGGCTATCCCGATTATAACACTGAAAATCCTGCATCCCAGAAATCCTTTGGTGCTGGTCGGACAGAGGCTGTTAGTCACTCTACACCTGATTGTTGTAATTCTCAGGGAAGGGACTTGAGTTTTTGGCAGTCTTTACTTCTCTTAAGTATTTACAGTCTTGAATTGTTCACTCTTGTGCTCTGTTAACTAGTAAAGCCAGGTGCCCAGTCATGTGCGTACACACATGCGCGCGCGCACACACACACACACACACGCACACTTCCCTGCACACATACCTTTGTATGTATTTTTATCCTTCTGTGATCCTATCCAGAATCTTCCATTCAGGTCACTGGGAGGGCTTAGAATTTTGTTGGCAAAATCGTAGTAGTGCACAGAAGTTCAGGAAACATATTCCTTTCCTGGAGTTGAGATTGAGCATAATATAAGGCAGGTGCTGTCAGACACAGTGGCCAGATGACAAATGCTCTATTACTGGGACTTAGGGGATGGAGAATGTAAGAGATACACAGCTTCCCAGGCCTTTGCTGAGGGCCACAGAGCCCCCATAATACTGTATGTATGATTTGGCAGGAGAAGGGTGAGGTATTTGTGTGTGTATTAGTATTGTATGCTTTTCAGGGAGCCCGGCTGAATTTATAAGTGGTCTGTTTGGGATCCACTGGCCATATCAAGACACTGAAGTGGAGCCTCATTTGTGTGATTAATTTCATCATTCAGTTTGTATTTTCTATCTTGTAGTCCCTATTTGAGTCATTTGCTTTAAATAATTCTGTATTTAGTGATACTATTTTCCTTCTTTAAAGTCACAAGAAAATCTTTACCCCCGTAAGAAATGGTGATTCATACTAGAATGGGATGTTCAGAAGCTTCAGGATGAAATAAAAAGCAGCCATTCATTTTGCCTGGAAAATCCACAGAGGTCTTGTACATTGGGTTTATGGCTGAACCCAAACATTGGAGTTAAATGTGGATCTAATCTCTCTTGAAACTTACAATCAAACTTTCCCTTTGATCTGTCTGATGAGTAAGAAAAACAGGGCTTCTTTGAGCTGCAAATGATTCTGTGGAAACTAAGAAACAATAGAAGCGATGTTCACATTGAAGATGTTGCTGTAGAGGAACCTGAACTGTGAGATGTGTGAACTGCCTGGCCTCTCTAGAACTTTCCCTGTCCTTTTCAGGAGGACAGTCCATCCCCAATATAATGGAATACAAGCAAGCTTCAGTACAGCATTGCCGAGAAATTAGATTGATCATGATGAGAGATACAAAAATTTAAAATATTCCCTGGTGGTGAATTTGAATCTTTTAAATACTGTAACTTTTTTGAGAAAGTTATTGAGACATAAAAGGAATATTTGAAGTGCTTTGGAGTTTATTATAACCACTGTATAATACATTATTTTGAAAGCCTTTATAGTACACAGTTACAAACTTCCAGGAAATCTATTAAACTGCAACATTAATTAACATAAACTTTTTATAGTGTTACTAATATTCTACAAACAACTAAGAGTTTAAAAGCCCTTTTTACAGGCATTTCTTCTTGCCTATACTGTGTGATCAGAGTGAATTATGGGAAACACTAACTGAATGGAAATAAATGAATT
Organism: Heterocephalus glaber; assembly: GCF_053883595.1. Lineage (NCBI taxonomy): Eukaryota > Metazoa > Chordata > Mammalia > Rodentia > Bathyergidae > Heterocephalus > Heterocephalus glaber. The sequence continues at coordinate 16,866,487 of NW_028258410.1, read as the reverse complement.
TTCACTTATTGTTCTGGATGGGAAATTTACTTCAGTATCTGTCATAATTTGAACAAGTATAAAGACAAGATACTTGTGGTTTGATTAGCATCCTCTTTGTAAACTCACATGTGCACGCACACACACACACACACACACACACACACACAGATACTTCTATATTCATTTGCGCAAATGATAAGAAATAATATCCCTTGAAGTAACTTTCAAAATCAAAGCAATTTCCTTGCATCCTAGGAGATGGAGTGTAGCTATCCTCTCCCAAAACTTCTGTAATCTTACTGGTGGGTTAGGTCATGCTCCAGACTACATCTAGACACTTACAGGTACGTCAAGCTGCTACAGAAATCACAGCAGTATTTTTAGTTTTTTGATGTCTGATTCCTGGTTGCACTGGCAAATCTCCCAAACCTGAATCTTGACCTTTTTTAGAGAGATGTTTTTCATTTCTGTTTTGAATCTCAAAGGGGAGGAGGCATTTCAGTCTCTATGCCCAAAGGGCAAAGCTGTCTCCATTCAGGATTCAAATGAAGATGAGCTGACCCTGAATTACCCAGCCATAATTATTTCTCAGATATCCATATTTAAATGGGTCTGCTGTAAGTAACATGAACCAGGTGGGGCTTCTTAGCTTCCTCTTTGCCATGCCACTGTAGTTTGTAAAAGCAAAAGTTGTGCTTCTGGCCAGAGGTTCCTGGGATTCTTAGGTCTTTGGTGTCATCTGGGGAAGAATGATGCTTTTCTATTCAGTACTTACTTTCAACTACACTTTCACTTTTTAAAAAATAAAATATTTCTTAGGTCCCTCAGAGGCAAGATCCTTTAACAGTGTCTTACCATTTGGTTTGTGCCTCTTCTTACAATATCACCCATTTCTCAATTCCTATGACACTAGAATTCCACTATGACAATCCTAAGATGTTTTTATGCATATACATTATTTTCCAAGTATGTTTCCTCTATTAAGTCTTTTGTTTATATATTCAGGAGATACTCACTCACAAAGTGTGTTTCTTGCCAGATATTGCAGTAGAGCTGGGGAACAGGACAGAAGAGCTTTCTATTCTTTCTGTTTGCCACCTACTTAGGGCAGCTATGCAAAATGTCAACAAATAAATGAACAGCAAGGCAGCAGGTCTACAGAGGAAATAAACTAATATAATTGAGTGCTACTAAAGGGGTTCCTGAGGTAGAGTGTTGGGATGTCTTCTGCAAGGAAGTTCCACCATAGCTGGAACTTGAGTGGTAAGAGGCAGCTCCTAATAACAGAGTTCTGGGGACAAAGGCCCGACACAAATAGAACAGCAGGTGCAAAGGCCTGGGGAAAGTGAGCTTGGTATGCTTAGGGCAAGTAGATTGGAGTAGATTGAACAAGCATGTCTGATTGGTGGGAAATAAGCAGTATCTATGATAATCACAGCTACCACTAGTCCATGGGAACGGTGAAACTACATTACCTCTGTACCTCCCAAATAGCTCTAAGGGAGGTGATTATTACCACAGCAGGTGGTTAAATCAAAGTTCAGAGAGGTAATGATTGTTCAAGGTCACAAGGCTAGGAAGTGTCAAAGATAGAATTGAAATGTAGATTGATTTGATTTAAATTTTTTTTTGCTCAACAAATACATATCGAAAACCTACTACGTGCTTGGCATTTTGCAGGAGCTGAGGATTAAGTAGCGAACAAAATAAAATTCTTATGTTGTGGAGGGCTTATCTCCTGTAGAAGGGGTCAGAAAAGAACTAATTATACAGCTTGTCAGATTGCAAGAAGTCCTATGGGGAGAGCTGAACAAGGGGGAAAAAGGAGAGGAGAAGAGATAATGGGTGGGTTACTCTTTTACACAGTGTGTTCAGAGAGGGTCTCACAGATGAGGGGACGGTTGATCCAAGACTCGAGGGAAATAAACACAAGGCTCCCCTTGAAGAGGAGTCGGGACAGAAGGAGTAGCAAGTGGAACCACTCCAAAGCAGCCATGTGGGTGCCACGTTGGAGGGACTGCAAGGCTTCGGTGTCTGGATTCAAGTGGGCAGGGGTGAAAACACCAGGCCTGGTGCACTGCCGTAAGAACTCTGGCTTTTACTCTGAGGGGAATGAGACTGGGTAGAAAGTGTTGAAGGAAAGAAACATTATAAATTTGGCTTTACTATAATGAATCTGGATGCTGGATACAAAATAGACTGTTGAGGGCAGATAGAGGAAATCAGATCATCAGTAATTCATCCTGGTGTCGTGGTGGCTGAGATCAGGGCTGTGGCAGTGAGGGGTGAGAAGGGACCAGATTTTCTATGTCTTGGTTGTAAGGCACAAGAGAAAGAGAAGAGGGGCCAGGGATTTAGCTCAGTGGTGTCGCTGCCTGCTGCACAATTGCAAGGACCTGAGTTCGATCCCCGGTACCAAAAAAAAAAAAAAAGAAGAAAGAGAAAGAGAAAGAGAAGTCTACGATGAATGCAGTGTTTATATGCTGGTCCTTTAGCAGGGTGGAGTAAACATTTATTGAAGTGAGCAAATTCAGAGAGGGTAGGTAACAAGAAGCTCAGTTTTGGCCCCTTTGTTGTATCCTATTTCTGCATTTATATTGTCACATATGACTTATTTTTGGTGAACTGATGTGCCCACTTTATGTGAACAGAAGGGTGTCAACATGTCTCCTCTTTCATAAAGACCAGTAGTTAGTGAACTGTGCTGGTGCATCAGCCAGTTTTGCTGCACAACAAATGATCCCCGAGTTTCAGTGGCTTACAGTAACAAACATTCATGTTTTATGAAACCAAAAAAAATGCAGTTGGTTGTGGCTGAGGCCACCTGTTCTCCATATTCCTCCTCTTTGAACGTTTGCACACGTCTGCCCAGGAAGAAAGCCCAATAGTGAAGAGGGAGGAACCACACACCTTCCACAAATGGCATGACCCTTTCCTCAGTACAGCCTGCTTATCATCCTGACCTGTTAAAAACATGTGCTAGAACCACATGGCTAGGTAATAGTCTCCAAAAAAGAAGATGAGAGGCCAGAGCTGCTGAAGTCCAGTGAGAAAGAGGCCTTGCCTGTGTCCTCAGCACCCAATCACCTCTACATTGGAGGAAATTTCACCTGGTAGTTAGCCTCTTTCTTTGCTAATTCATTTCTTCCATTATGACCTTGAAGTCCTTTGATGGTCATGCTGTATTTTTATTCACAATTATATGGCCAGTGCCTGGCACAGCCCTGCACACAGTTGGCCTATTGTTTGTATTTAGATGTACCTTGGAGAGCTCATTTGGAATTTGGTGTCTTTTGAGGTGAGGGAACAGAGGAATGGAGGAAAGCAAAGGAAGCAAGGCAGATACCATGAATGTGAGCCTCCTCAGGCTCAGAGATGCTTGAGTGCATGGGACATTTAGTCAAAATGGGGAGTGTGCATTTCCCAGGGGTAAAATGAAAAATACTTTAGAAACAAGACAAAATCAGTACTAGTCAAATGGAACTCTGTAGAGGGCAGCTGTTTCCTGAGCCCTGTCAGTTTAAGAATTTGGTAATAGAGCTTGGAGGATTTGGGCCTCAGAGGAAAGCCTTCATTTTTATTTTACTTAAAGAGCCTATTTCAAGTGTGACAACTATCTCTTCCCTATCCCTTATTTTTTTGGCCAAAAAAAGAATCTGTCCTCTTGAAATTGGGACAAGAACTTGCTAGAGGGTATACCTTTATCCCTTTAGCCAAAGATAACTCAGGAGATTTAAAAAAAATATATTCTCTTCTACCTTCATGAATTCAAGTCTTTATGCAGAAAGCCAGTAAACAGAGAACAACTGTCATATGGATCGGGTTGTGCTGGGGTTGGAGACCAAGAAGGAAAAGCAGAGATATTTGTGTACCTCCAGGACAGCCCGGCCCTCTCGGGCCTGAGGTGTGGAGGCAGCGCGGACTGGAATGTTTCTAAGCGCAGGCTGGGAGCCCGAGTTCCTCCTGCCTGAGGCTTGTTCTCTCACTTTACCGAGGGCGTCCGAGGCCAGGGTTAGGAAATCCTATGCCCAGCAGAGCATTCCTGAATATCCTCTCAGCGCAGTATTTGGGATCCACGAGGATGGAGGTCAAAATTAGTGGAACCCAGTAAATTCAGCCTTCAGAGGTATTTTGTTTGGCTGACAGAGCAATTATAAAATTCTATATGGTTTAGAGATTATTTCTGTATGTGCCAGTGTTTAAAAATCAGGAAATTTTACGTGGAAACAAGGTTTCTGGCTTCTTCTGCAATTTGCAGAGTCTGGCAAATTGGGGCCACATCTGCCTTGCCAGAACTGGCTGTGGGAAAGCTGCCCATGTTATGAAAAACGTGCTTTCTCCAGCAAACCTTTGTCCTTCCAGAGCCCACTCTGTTCAATTATTTCACCTGGCTGGACCTTTTAGATAACTGGAAGTGGACTCCTGACCCATGTATTTATGTATAATATCTATGACGATAACATATATTGCTGTAAATGCCTCAGGTATCATCTTTAATTTAAAGAGCAGCCTGCCCTTTAGATAATCAAGTTCGACTTTTTAAAACCAGAATTGTTAATTATCCCAGCAGTGCTTTCTTTGCTTTAGACCTGATAAAGTCACTGTTAAAGGATGTGATTATTTGGTGGGTTAATCTAAAAGATATCCTTTCTCTTCCTTTCCTCCTTCTGGTATTTTTTCTTCCCTCACACCCTCCCTGCCAACAAATCCAACATGCAAAAATGCTTCAGGTGTTTAAAGGAGTTGGAAAATATTCCAGGAAATGCTGAAAGTTTGCCACGCTGTCAGAGGATAAAAGCACAGCATTAAATCCAAAAGCTTTGTGTGGTTTTTTTTAAAAAAATGTAAGTTCCAAGTTAAATTTTTGGATGCTTATCTTCTCTACATTTTAATGAGAATCTTTTGCTAAGGATTTCTTTTTTAAACAAAGCACAAAAATTTAAACCCTTTGCACAATAGCAGTGAGTATCGAACTGACATGCTGTTTTTGTTTTTCAAAACACACTGATACTCAAATAATCAGCAGGAGCAAGAATATTGGACACGTAAATATGGAATATTATGCTCAGAAGTAATAACTGTATCTATTAAATATGCAACCCATACAACATTGTATGGATTTTTTCCATCATTTTATAGGTACTGTATAAGTATGTTTAAGACTGGATATAAAGTAAACTTTAATGAGTTAAATATTTTTTCCATTAGTTTTTACTGTAATTACCATAATGCTTATTGTAATTTCTGATTGATCTTCAATTGGCACTTCCTCCAAACACTACCTAGAAAAATAAGCTTCTTAGTCCTATAGTGAATGATTTATCTATAAACCTTCAGCATACATGAGAGTTTGATATTTAAAGGGATCCCCTTGTAAAGTGAAGAATGCTTCTAATAAAGCAAATAATGTGATGGTGATCTTTGCATTTAAATACAGGAGTCATATCTACCCTGATGAAGGGCATCTGTCCTTTTCCTTCATAGCAACTGTACTATGCATAATTACGTATTAATTTCTTAGCTTATTTCATACTTGTCTTTCTACTAGGCTGTAATTTCTGTGAAGGCAGGAATCCTGCCCTTGACTTTTTTCTTTCTTTTAAAAGATTGGCTAGTGTGTACTAAAATATACAAAGCATAGAATGTACCATTTTAACCCCTTTAAGTGTATGATTCAGTGGCATTAAATACATTTACCCTATTGTCCAACCATTGCCACCATCTGTCTCCAGAACTTTCTCATCTCCTCATACAGAAGCCCTGTACCCATGAGACAACAGCACCCTGTACTCATGAGACACCAGCACCCTGTACCCATGAGACACCAGTACCCTGTACCCATGAAATACCAGTGTCCTGTACCCATGAGACACCAGTATACTGTACCCATGAGACACCAGAGTCCTGTACCCATGAGACACCAGTGCCCTGTACCCTGAGACACCAGTATCCTGTACCCATGAGACACCAGTGTCCTGTATCCATGAGACACCAGCATCCTGTACCCATGAGACACCAGCGTCCTGTACCCATGAGACACCAGCATCCTGTACCCATGAGATACCAGCACCCAGTATCTATGAGACACCAGCACCCTGTGTCCATGAGACACCAGCGCCCTGTACCCATGAGACACCAGCGCCCTGTACCCATGAGACACCAGTGCCCTGTACCCTCAGATACCAGTGCCCGTGCTCATGAGACACCAGCACCCCATCTTCCTCTACTTCTGGACCTTGGCAGCCACCATGCTCTGCCTGTCTGCACGAGTGTGACCAGTCCGAGGGCCTTACACAAGGAGAACCACACAGTATGTATTGTTTTCTTACAGGCTGATTTCACTCAGCATAATGTCCTTAAAGTTCATCCACACTGTAGCATGTGTCAGAATGTGTCATTATTTTTTACATTTTTTTTTTTTTAGGTAGTAGAGGTCCAACTCAGGGTGTTCTCACTGAACTGCATCCTCAGCTCATTTTTAGTTTTTATTTTAAAATAGGGTTTTAATAAATTGTCCAGGCTAGCCTTGAACTTGAGATCCTTTTTATATTTTATAACCATATAGTTAGAATTCAGCTCGGTGCCTGAATGTAGTTGAAAGTGGTAGATAATACATAGTTGTTGAATAAATATGTGAAGAGAAAGAATCAATTAAATTATTTTCCTAATCTTGGACCAGGCACACAGTAGGTTTTCAGCGACACTTTCTTTATGATTTGTCAAGTGGACCCAAGAGTGCACTTGAGATACTTTTTGGAATATAAAAAACTTACCATTCCCCCTTGCATGTGTTGCTGAAATCCAACATATGAAAAGCACTCTCTGACATATTTTCTTGGGCTTGTAATTTGGTTTGCTTTGTGCTTGCTGCTAATTAACCAGTTGGTGATGTGCTGTTTGTCTTTTCGTCTGCCTCTGAGCTTGTCAGGAGTCAGTGACAAGCCCGGTGAGGCTGGGGGCACTCTGATAATTAAGGTTCGGAGGGCTTCTCGCCGACCCCATCATGTACCAGTCACTTTCTCTGCCTCAACTGATGGGCAGCTGACACATGACAAAACAGTGGCCTTCTCTCATATACACAGCAGCAGGACACTTTCCCACCTTTTAATGGCTGAGCGAATTTCATCCCAAGCAACTCTGACAAAATGCAAGTGTGTTGTCAAAGTTGCTTGTGAAGATGACTATGTTTAGAAAAGAAGAGTCTTGATGCATCAGAATTCACACACACACACACACACACACACACACACACACACACGGCCTTTATTATTAGCATCTAAATGCAAAAAGTAAATAATGCAAAGCTTCGAGTATTTAAATAGCATAGGGAAAATGGTTTGGTGTTCTACATTGTTCTTTTCTTCTGCTTATGTCTTATCCTTTAAGGAACAATGGCCATGGAAAGGTGCTCAGGAGTTTCTTTAAAGTTGATAATATTCACATCTGCGTGTGTCTGTGTCTATTATGTAGGCCCAACTGTAACTCACTTGTGACTAGGGACTCTGCATTTCCCCACTTACATTATCTTATGCTTTCTTGTGTCTTCTCAACTGAGTGTGGTGGGCACCAGCAGCAGCGCCCAAGCCCACTGGATCAGAATCCACATTTAAGCCAGTGCCCCAAGTAACTCATGTATGTGTGGAAGTTTGAGGAGTCCTGGTCCAAGTCACTTACCCCTAAGGTTCTCAGAATTCATTTTATTCTTATTCAGTTGAATTCCAGTGGAGTCCAAGTATGGTTAAAACAAACATGAATACAGGCAGATGCCTGGATGATGCTGATGAATGACCCAGACTACAACTGAGAACCATTGTCCTAGCTGAACAAATGCCAGCAGCACCTGTGACCTGGTCTGTTTTGTTCTTTCTTAGAAAGATGCTAAGGGGCTTGGAATATGATAGAAAATAATTAATTTGTTGACAGGCTTGTTACATAAAACTCAAAGTCCTAGCTCACTCTGTACTCAATTTTCTAAGTTGTTCTGAGTCATTAAATCTCTAAGCATAATAAAAAGCAAAAAAACCCCAAAGCGTAGCTAATATATTCACTGTGCAGATTAGTCACTTTCTTATTGCTGAATCAAGATACCTGACCTCCACAACTTGAAAGAGGAGGGCTTATTTTGGCTCACAATTTCAGAGGGTTCAGTCCATGTTTGGCTAGTTCTGAGGAAGAAACACCATGGCGGGAGGGCATGGTGGAGGAAAGCTGAGCACTCTGTGGCAGCCAGGACACAGATAGAGAAGGGAGGAGCTGGCGACAAGAATATACTCTTCTAGGTTACATCCCCAGGGATCCACCTCTTCTGACCAAACTCCACCTTCTAATAGCATATTCCGCAATGAACTCATCAATGGATTAATCTATTGGTGATTATAGTGCTTCCATAGTCCAATCATCCCTCAAAATCCCCATCTCTGATATATGAGACTTTTGGGGGCATTTTAGATCTAAACCATAACATCATGTGCCCATGTAGTCATTCATCCATTTAACAGAGAGCACTGTTGGGAAACGTGGTGAAACTGGTGGGATTCTCAGAAGCAGGCACCGAGAGTGAGTTTAGGGTATGAGATGTTTATCTGGAATCGCTACTTGCTAAGGGAAGAGTGAGGAAGCGGGATAGGAGAGAGGCAGAAGTTAAACTTTCATGCAGGCACCCAGAAGGGCAGCCTGGTGCAAGTACTGCCCCTCACAGTGTCCAGTGTCAGCTCAAACGTGAAGACTCTGTACCCATACCTTGCCTGGTCCCTGGCTGCCAGCGGGAGGGCGTGACCTTGGGCAAGTGCCTTTGTGTATGTGCAGCCCCTGAAGAAGCGGCTACTGGGCTGTTGGCTGACCACACTTCGGCAGATGGTCAGCCATTTCCTCCTGAAAGGCTGATCTGGGGCACCCATCACCAAGCCCACGACAAGTGATTAAAAAGGAAAGGGAATAATGTTTAAGGATGTAGGCTCTAGAGCGCATGACCGCCTAGCTTTGATTTCTGCATCAGCCACTTCCTGGCCCAGTGACTCCTATCAATTATTTGTCTTCTCTCGGGCTGGCCTTCTTATCCATGATATGGTGTATATTATACTTTTCTGCAGGGTGGTTTGAGAATATGGTAAGAAAAAATGGATCTAAGATACTTGCTGGACTCTTAATTAAGATTAGCTATCATCATTCATATTATGATAATATTTTATATCATATATAATTAAAAGTTATAATATTAAGCAATATCATCAAAGGAATAAACAGAGTCTTCTTTTGCTTATAAAGGAACACAGTAGGATGATAAAATTTTAATGAGAGGACAGCTTTTTCTGCACTAAAGATAATATAGATATTTTATGCCTCTGGGTTTGAGGACCAGCTTGGCTGTTCTCACACACAAGACAAAACACATTTGTTTGTGGCCTGTGTGCATTTTTTCTTTCTTGTCAAAACAGCAAGTACCTTGATCTTGCTTTTAAATGAAATCTTCTGGGAGGTGATATGATGGTCGGATTTGTCATTTGGCCTCCTGTGGGATCTCAGGCTCCATTCCAGGTGCATTAGATCTCCTTAGCTCAATGGTTTGGTGACTCCTTTTGGATTTCAGGCAGGCTCGAGGAATGCCAGCAAGGAGCTCAGTAGTGAAGACATAATGCCAAGGTTAAGCAGGGTTGGTTGCATTGGTAAATGAGAAAGACTGCAAGCTTTGTTTGAACTACAATAGATCTTCAGTAGAATAGGACTGGGAAGTTTTTATGGAAAACCCCACACCACTGACTGCTAAAGTTGGATGTTAAGAATTTCATGTTTTTTGCTGACTATGATGATCATTATTGATTCTTTTATTTCCTCCACCCTTCATGCCCCCTTGTGATAATAAAACTCAAACTCTGTAGACTCCCCAAATGGTGACATCAGCACAATCAAATTTTATTTTAGTTTCATAGAAATAGAGGTCCAAATGATTTGGTCTGCATGTATATACACAAGATTTTCCCCGATCTGCTGTCTGTAAGGGAAGAACCAGGAAGACCCATGGTGTGGTTTGGAGTGCAAAGGCTTGGGAACCAGAGAAGCTGCTGCTGGTGTAACTCTCAGTCCAAGGTTGAGGCCTGCAGAAGGGAGTGGCTCAGGAACTGATTGCAAATCCTGGAGCCCAAAGACCCAAGAATCAGAGCTTCTGACATCTGAGAGCAGGAGAAATGGATGCCATGCTCAAAAAGGGAGAGAGCAAATTCAGTCTTCCTCCACCTTTTTCTTCCATTGTGCCCTCAGTGGATTGGATGACATCTCACATTGATGAGAGTAATCCTTCCTCAGTCTGCTGATCCAAATGCAAATCTCTTTTGGAAGCATCCTCAGACACACCCAGAAATAATGCTTTACCACTGGAGGATTTCTTAACCCAGTCACGTCAATGCAGTAAATGAACCACCACACCAGGTGATGCTAATGTTCCCGGTACAGGGCTACACTTTTAGAACCATTGCTCTTTGTAATAGTGTTTATTTTTATTTACTTTCAGTCTATCCTCCACTGAAATGCAAACTGCATGATGGCAGTATTTAGTGTTTTTAGTCTGCAGCAGGAGTCAGATCCCTACCTGGGGCATAGTAAATGCTCATTGGACATCAAAGTTCACCTGAATCAAGTAAGTGACTAGAACTGACTACCGGCCTCTTAAGTTTTGACCCCTTTCCTGTTCTTATGGCTGTTTATGTCCATGGCATAAACTTTTATGATAATCTTCTTCATATATAATTATTAGTAGCAGCTATCACTTATTGCAGGTGGCATAAGTCAATGTGATAACCATTCAGTCAACACACACTGCCTAGTACAATGCTTATAGCAATGCTAGAATGTAGGTACTTTTCAATTCCCGTCTTACAGAATAGGAAACTGAACTCAGAGAGCTAACTGACTTGCCCTCTATTGCTCTGTGAGGTGGTGTGGGATGCAGGATTCCAGCTAGATCTGCCCTCAGCTATTGCTCTTAACATACAAACGCTTGCGGCTCTCTAAAATCCCTTCTCCATCAGCGGCCTGCATGGGACTCTGCAGCTGAGTCCCTATTTCTACCTTGGTCAGAGCTCCCTAGCAGTGGTTGAACTACATTTCCAGGTACCAAGTGACACTAATGGGCCTAAATAGAACAGAATTCAACCAACTCACAGGAAATTTTCACTCTAACTACAGGCATAAAGCTTTCTAGGCAAGATTCCTTTTGTGCCACATATTTTACTCTTTACTCCTATATATGTGATGGACTGAAGTTCCAGGCAGTCACAGAGTGCATTAGTTAATCATGTGTGTCTCTTTCAAGAGCATTAACATTTGTTAGTGAACTCAGGTTCCCCACATCTGGAGACTGCCTCTGGGGAGGCGTCACAAGTCCCTAATTCTACCATATCGGAGTTACTGGCTTTTTTACATCTATCCCTTCCTCTTCAGACCCTTTCTCCTTTGTTCTGAGGCTTTTGCATTACCCCTGCCTTTGCATCCTCATCAGAATGTCCACATATGAAAAACCTAGCTTGGCTTCCAATCATGCCACTCACACACAGAAGTATTAAATTCTTTTGATTTTTTAAAAGATGGTGCTTAAGGAATCACTTGGCTATTTCCTCTTCTATGGGCTCTGCAAGTCATAGTCATGAACATTTTTCTATATTAACTTGCATTTCCACTTAAAATATAGAAAAAGTAGTTTTTCTCTCCTCCATGTTGGTCAAATGGCCTTCTGCTAATGATGCAATTAGTGAAACCATACAAGACAAAGGGGGAGATCTTTCAGTTTTGCAAAGTCAATGAAGTGGGAAAAATTTGCCACATCTGCTGTATGTGCAAAATATTTTGCAGTGCTCCACTATAGTAATCTGTTTTTTAAGCAGCTACTGTAGTTGCTGAAGCTAAATTATAATAATTTGATGACTATGTGCAACATGAATTCAGTGAGATACTGCCTCTTCCATGGCTGTCAGGTTTGGTTTGGAATGGGGAGAGTCCCTTGTCACCACTGCTCACACCCTGAATGTGTCCTATGCTCCAGCCTTTCTCTTCTGCAGTCTCTCCTCCACATTCGTGGTTTTTCTCTAGAATTCTGTTTCCTGGTAAACAAACTTTGCTGAGTCCACTTTAAGCCATGCTTTCTTCTCTTCCCATCTCAGTTGTATCCTTGAAGTCTCCACTTCATGAAGGGGAGGTGCTTCTCTCTCCAGCCCCTGTGTCCCTTTGGGGTGGGAAGTTGGGTTGATGTATCTCACTCCTGATACATTTGCAGCAACATCGCTCCTACAGCTTTGTGGAAAAGTTTCTGTTCATGTTCACACTGTTTGCCTGTACCCACCTTTCCCCATGCCACTGGCTCCTTGAAACTGCTTAAAGTGCACATCCCATTCCACATAATGCATTCTGTGATGTCATGTCCGTAATTTGAAATTGGCCATGGTGGGAGTATTTGCAGGATGGAAATGAGCCAATCCTACAAGTCAGAGCCAGCTGTTTCGAACATTTACCAGCTCCCCACTGCTCCTTCCTCTGTGGCTACTACCTTCCTCATCATCATCCCCTTCATTTGTTGAAGACATTGGCTCCTGGATCACAATATTCTTTCTCTCCATGTCTGATAACATTCATCAGAAGTGTCTGGCATCTCGGGTGAATGAGTGAAGGCCAAGATTACTCAACATCTTGCCATATAAAGCTGAGGCCGGTACAATGAATGATTCTTCCGCATCCCACACATCTTCCTAGGGTCTGGTTAGGTAGTTGAGAAACCTGATTATAATTATCTGGATTTAATGTAGAACCAAATTCCATTTTACAAATAGCACAAAGTATTCTTTGTACAATTTTAATGGACTGTGCAAATTGAAGAATCTTACTATATTTAATTTCTAAATTGACCAAGCCTTATTTATTCACCATTTAAAAAATCACGTCCCTAATGGCAGCACCATCCTGGCACTGAGTCACATCTTCAAGACACCGTGTCAGTCTGTATTGGAAGCTATGGCATTCAGGGGATTTTAAAGATAGAAAGAAGACCCTAAGACATATGAAAATATTAATTGTTAAATTTATGGTTTTCCTTATCTTCTTTTATACTACAGTTGGAGCTTTATGGTGTTTTTTTTTAATTACACAAGTAGAAGATTTGTTTCACTTCATTTCAGGGTAGCAACAGGGGTGTTGTATTATAAAGGAAGCTGTTGGATTGGACAGGGCGGAGGACCTGTCAAAATTCCCTTGAGCAACTTTGATTTCTCAACTTCTGGACAGGCTTTGGATACACTCAGTACCACGACAACTCCACTGCTGAAATCTCAGAGGCAGCTTTTAGGAGCAGTCTCCAATCTTTCTGTCTCTTACACCCATTACACCTGGTCTTCCTTTCCGGAGAAACTTCCAGACCCTTCCTGTTTCTCCTTTCTGTCTTCTTATCGATGTATACACAGGAGGCTGTGCATCTTTCCCCCATGGTTGGATATTCAGCTTGTGTCCAAATTTCTGTTGTTCTACACAGCGTAGTGAATAATGGTGCACACATCTTGAATTAGGCTAAATCTTCAGAGGGGCAATTGAGTGGATCTTTTAAAGGATACTGATATTATTATCAAATGCACCTCCTTGCATTTGCACCAATACTACTCCATGAAATGAAAAGTGTAGATTTCACATAATGAAACATGTGAGATGCTTACAAAGGTTTTAGTCATTCCTCCAGGTCCTACGTGGCATCTGTTTTTTCTGTCTTCCATTTTTCCCTTTTCTGTTTGCTGCTCTCAAGCATCCCTTAGAAACAGCACCCTCACCCTCATCTGAGCCATCTGAATTCCTGCCATGGACTTCAGCCTTTGCCCTGCCACAGTATGGTCTCAATTCCTATCCCTTCTCTTCTCATATCTCTGAATGGCTCTCCCCTCTCCCAGACTGAATGCCTAAACCTGACACAGCCTGTGTGTTCTCCTTGTCAGCTCCTTCTCCAACTGCATCTCCCTCCTTCCTCTTCTCTCTCCTGCTCTGCACAGTGGTCTCCCCAGGACCTTTGCACTTGCTTTCTTCCTGGTGTGCCCCACACCCAACTACCTACAGGGCTCCTTCTTCCACTTTCATGAGCCCTCCACATACAGATCTGGGAGGACTCCTCAGGCACTCTTTGTAAGATAGTAAATCCTTCCTCTTGCCCTGATTTACCTTTCTCCCTAGCACTGATAACTGTTTGACATATTTACTGCTGCCCTTAATAAGGGCAGTGTTGTTCTGTTTTTTATTTTTTATTTATGGACATTGTAAATCTGATTTTCATATGATTTCCACATGGCAGGGAATATTATTATTCTTTTGATTAAAAACAAATAAAAACCATTCTTAACTCATGGGCTATATAAAGACCCTGGGTTTGGTTTGTAGGCGGTGGTTTGCCAATTCTTCTACTAAATGTTAAAAATTGTTTCATGAAAGAGTGACTATGCAAGGATTATGTGTATATCAATACATATTTTAGACAAAAAATATAAAACGTACTTTAAGCCTTTGCATTTGGACAGACACAGCCCAGAATCTCAAACCTGCCTTTCGACTGTATAATGTCTTCCTCAGTTTCCTGGGTTAGTGGGGCCTCCATACCCAAAGGATTTATATTATAACGTTTGGAAACAGGATCCCATTTAGCATTCCAAAAATTGTAGCCTAACCTGTAGACCACAACATAAATAATCTCCAGTTCATTACGTACATTTTTAATAAACAGGTCACGGGTGGAGGCTGTGTGCATTTTCAGCTGGAACGAACGGCCAGAGCTTCCCCTTCTCTTCCAGAGTTTATCTTAGCTGAACTCTGAGCACCACCCTTGTCTTTCTCTGCAAACTGTTTGGAAAAGCAGACCTTATGACCCCGCAAGAGCCCTCAAACTCCTCAGAGCAAATAACTTAAACATAACAAATTGAAGCTTGCAAAAGTCAGAATTGTAAAGCTAATAGGGCTGTTAAAACCAGCTTTCCTGAAAATTATGAATTGGTCGGGCTGTTTCTTATAATGGCAAATAGTGAATCTTGATAGTTCATCAGAGCACATGTCATAAATTAGGTGCCGGGAGAGGCTGCAAAATTCTTTACGGCATCACAGAAAGCTACCGTGACTGTCTTCAAGTCACTGTTAGATTCCAGCCGCGCCATCACGGATCCGGCAATGAAAGTTTTAAAATTGTAACAAGTTGTCAAATGTTTATCAACGGAATTTTATGAACGACTAAAAAGTTATGTACGATACTGCACAGACCATTAGGGGAATAATAATAGTAATAAAGAGACTTTATACTCATCAAGACTTATGTGGCAGCTAGCTTTTCTCCCCAAATTTGGTTAATGGAGGCTGGGAGAGGAGAATAATTCAAACCTGGAAGTAGAACAGCTAGAAGTATTAGATGGAATGTCTGTATTATGTGTGGAATGGATATGTGGGGCTATATCTCTATAGATATGTAGATCTCACTGTATTTATGGAGCGAGATATTCAGGATTAAAACACTGCATCAACAAATGTCATGCGTGTTTTATAGGTTCTGCTGCCGTGTGCAAAGAGGGCGGGCTTTGGGAGCAGGCTGAACAGGTTTGGTGGACTCTTCTGCTTAGCATCTTTGTGGCCTCTCTAACCTGAAGTTCCCTCTTGCATAAAAGGAG
The DNA here is from genome assembly GCF_053883595.1 of Heterocephalus glaber. Classification (NCBI taxonomy): domain Eukaryota; kingdom Metazoa; phylum Chordata; class Mammalia; order Rodentia; family Bathyergidae; genus Heterocephalus; species Heterocephalus glaber. The sequence goes on along the minus strand of NW_028258410.1, from coordinate 16,850,843 downwards.
GGGTAGAAATAAAATCTACCTTATTTTGCTTGTTGTAATATTTAGGAAAATAAAGCATGGGACAGTTTCTTGCCGACATGGAACTAAGACCAAAAATAAAAATCCTACCTCCTTTCTTTATTAGTTGTGCATCCTTGGGCTGCTCATTTTTCCTCTCCTAGCTTCTTTTTTTCTGTTTATCCTGAAATGGCAATCATTTGTACACATTTTGCATCATTGGGTGAGAATGAATTGAGACATTTTATAGGAAGAGCCTCGTACAAAGGAATTGGGGTAGTAGCATGAGCTCAATATAATTCCATTGTTTTTATTCAAAGGAATATTCTTGAAAGAGAGACAAAAATAAACTATAACATTCAGTATCATAACTATGTTTTGTAAGACACAATTAACATTTCTTCAAAAGATTCTGGAAAGTTAACGAACATCACAAATTTATGTGCCTAGTCCAATAGGCTGTATGGAGCAGACAGTTGTTTGCTATATCTTTACTAAAGACCAAGTAGGGCAGGGGATCTCTCTTTTACCCACCTCTGCATCCTTTTTACCTGGCACATGGGTGCTTGGTTTATAGATGCTCAAATTAATATTTTTAGACAAACATACTTCTAGCAGGGACTAGTCATAAATCAGCTTGCAATTCATGCCATGGTCTCCCGCCCCAAAGGTAGGTGTGCTCCTCATCCGGGTTCCAGAAGAAGATGGACAGCACACTCTACTTGGGTAACCTGAGAACACATCAGAAGGGAGAATTGAAGTGGCATGGGTGGTGAGTAGGGAGACCGAAAGGACCATGCAATGCCTTGGGGCTGTGAATGGACAAGGACCTCCACCCCTTGACCCGAGGGAGGAAGGTGAGAAGAGCTGGACCCGTGTGGCCAGGGTTCCAGAGATTTGGAGGGTGAATGTGAAGGTAAAGCACTCTGTGGATCACATGTGTTGGCACAGGGTCACCTTGTGGGACAGATGTAGTAGTGGGGCTGCCCTTGCTCACTCTTCTCCTGGGTCCTCCTGCATCCTCTCTGACTCCTGGGCCAAGTGGGTGCTCAGATTCAAGGCTGCTGGCTGCTGCAGAAGAGGACACCCTTGTTGCCACCTGAGAGACAACTCTGATGGCCCTGGAGAGCTCCAGCTTGTCCCGGCTTGTCCCCAGCACTGCACATCCATCTGCCCTCCCCAGTGCCTGCATCATGGGCCTCATGCTCTGGGATCTCAGGTGGGGACAGCAGCCTTTCTGAGACTGCCTAACATCACCTGCTCTGTGAGTGACTCTGCTCTGATTCCACGTGGGAGTGTTTGTGTGTCTCAGTGTTCCTGCCTCTTTGAGAGAACACTATCATTGTCCATTCAGGCTGCTGTCACCAAGAACCATATGGAACTTCTTATACATAGCAGAAATTTACTTTTCCCAATTTTGGAGAATGAAAGTTTGGATGCCAGCATGGCTGATTCCTGGTTTGGGTGCTTCTTCCTGATTGCAGGCAGCTGACTTCTTGTTGTACCTTCACATGATGGAAAGACAGCTAGCTAGCTCTCTGATTACCTCTCGTAAGGGCCCTACTGCCACTGGGGATGTCTCTACCATCATGACCTGATCACCTCCCAAAGGCCACTCGCTGGACCAAACCAGGAAGCAACTCCTGCCTCCTAGAGCCTAAGAAAAGGGCTGATCTTGAGAAGTGGAGAGAGGATGTGGAGGGTCAACCCAGCTGCAGGGATATGTCTTTGGAGGCAAATTCAATTTATTTATGAGTTGCACAAAGGATTATTCAACTCCCATGGATCAGGCACTGTGCTAAATGCTGGCACGGGGACACACACACACACACACGCACACACACACACACACACAACTAATTCTAGTGCGGCAGGTAATTTATTGGGTACCACAGTGTAGTTTGTTCTCCCTGATGTATTTCCCCTGCCATGCACAAGAAGGGAACTGAGGCTTTGAATTTGCCTGGTTGAATTTCAACAAGTCTGTTTAAATGCCTCATTTAGCATTTTGCAGCAGCTTGTGTGTAGTAGGGCCAAAGGCAAACACTTCCAAGCTTAAAGTTTGGAAAACTGAAAGTCATTTGAAGGGCACAGTCCTGGTGGGCTGGTGGAGGGGAGCACTTCTGGAAGGTGGAGGCAGGTGCAGGCTGAAGAGACAGCCGCTGGAGAAGGGGATGCGGGTTTGCATTTTTGCTGGTAGAATGGAGCAGCCCACCCTTTGCAGAGCCCAGGACCCAGCTTGGCTTCACCCCAGGGATCTGTGCAGGCTCCGCTGCCACTGTCCTTTAGGAGTGGGGGCTCAGCATGCATCAGCAGTGATGAAGCCAAAGATCCTTTCCCTGAATGTTTTACACTCCACCCCATCCTGGGGTTCACACATGACTCCAGGGAGGTGTACAGATTCCCTCCCCATGCTTGGGTTTGAGTTTCCCTCAGCCAAACCTAGGGGGCTTGGAACAGGTTAAACTTGGTCTTGAGAATTAAAGAAATATGGTACTTTCTATACTAGATGTTATTGACTAAAGCTCATAATCCACAATGGTTCAATTTATGGCAGCTACCAACCACCTTCTGTATGTGAAACTCTGTGCTAAGTGCTTTGATTCTTTAATTCATTTGCCAATTCTGTAAATATTTATTGAGCACCTATTTATTGTCACACTCTATCCTTCGAACAGTGCTTAGTACTCAGGACACAGCAGAGCAGCGAGCAAAACAGGTGAAGACCCCCGTGGAGTGTATTTGTCACAGGAAGCTGTAGGAGGTTGGAAAAAACTAAAGTGTTTTTCCTTCTCTCACACCACACACCCCTCAGTACAACCCTCTGACACCAGCTGTGTGGGGTTTTTCTTTCTCCATTGTTTTTACACCTCTCAGCTAAATTGGAGTTCCAGAACCACCACTGTAGCTAGCAGCTCCCCCTAACAGGAAATGCAGGGGTGCTGGGTGTGGGGCCTTTCACAGGATATTTCTTTCACCTGGCAGATGGCCTGATGGCTAAGTGTCTGACATGTGAGCGGAGGCCTCTCACATCGGGGACTTGTTTACACTAGCGCATGTTTTTCGTCCAGCTTAGGCCTGTCTGACCACCGCTCTGGTGCTGGAAGCCTGATGTGTTCTCCCCAGCATGCTGGGGAAACCCAGTGTGGGGCAGACCCTAATTCTACTGATAGAAACACAAATTCAGTATCAGTGGAGCAACACAACAGCACACAAGTGCAGAGATTCTTATGTCCAGCACCTGGGTAGGGAGTGGAAGGGAACATACAGTGAATCTTCCATCCCCAGGTCATGCAAGGTAAGAATCAGGCAGATGGGGAGAGGAAGAGAGTCAGGGAACGGGGGCGGGGGGGGGGGGAAGATAATGGAGCGAGAGAGACTGAAACAGGACCTATATATACACACACATATATATATATATATGAAATCAGATGTGCATTGCTTTAAGTTTGAGGGCAAATGCTTGAATTGCCCACGTTAAGAATTTGGTGGGAAAGCCACAATCCCAGTGTGCTGGATTGGGGACATGCCTCTACATTCTCTCTGCCCCCTCATCTGTGGGTATGGCATAGAATTAGAAACCATGTTAATGGGGACTGAGCCCAACTTGTGGTATGAGAAAGTTAAACTTGTATCGGAAGGCACACTTTTTATGGCAATATAAAATTGTAAAATTCACTATGCCACACAGTAAGCGATTATTCAGTGGATAACAGCTGGATCTCTGAAAATTCCATTTGGAGATTACCTACCCAGAGATAGTGTCAGATCTCACCGGTTAAGTAAGGGCTCCATCTTATGAGACTGTCCTTACCCACTGCACCTACAAGGCAGACACCACTGCAAGTGCAGTAGTAACTGTCACCTATGCTTCTGCCCAATTGGCTATAAACTAGGGGTATCCCATGATCCCCCTCCACAGGTTTGGTTACTCTGCTGAAGCAGCTCTCAGATTTCAGAGAAACATTTTACTTATGTTTACCCATTGATTACATTACAAAGGACACAGATGGGCAACCAGATGAAAAGCATCCGGGCTCTCTCTAGGCCCCCTACCCTCCGGGAACCTCCAGATGTTCAGCTGCCGGAGCTATCTGAACCTGTCCTACGGGTCTTTTCTGGAGGCTTCATTACATTGACAGTTTTAAGAAATCAATGGCCACTGGTGATCAGCTCAACCTTTACCTTCCTCTCCTCTAGGGAAGTTGGAGGGTAGGGCTGAAAATGCCAACCCTCCAATTATGCCTTTCTGGTGATCAGCCCCAGTTTGGGAAGCTATCTAAGGGTGACCAACCACCATTAGCCAAGCCACCTCATTGTCATGCAAAAGATACTCATCACTTTGGAGATTCCAAGGGTTTTAGGAGCTCTGTATCTGGGAACAGGATTGTTATAATTTAGATCTAGAATGACCCCCCACCCAAAATCTTCTGTATTCAGAGGTGGGGCTCACTTGGATCATGGGGTGCTGTACACATCAGTGGATGAATCCACTGGTGAGTTTATAGCTAAATGTACTGTCAGGAGATGGGGCCAGGTTGGAAGAGGTATATTACTTGGGGCACACCTGATTGGCTATTTCTCCTACCAGGCTCCTCCTTTTTCTCTCTGCTTCCTGGCTGCCATGCTCTTCCATTCCCTTCCACCATGATGTTTCTGTCTTGGAGCTAGCTGACCATGGATTGAACCCACTAAAACCATGAGCTAAATCAAACCTCTCCTTTTTTAAGTTGACTGTGTTGGGTATTGTGTTTCAGGAGATTCAACATGAAAGCTAGCTAATAAAAGGAATAAGATCAAATTTCTCTCTCCCTCTCTCCATTAACACATCTTATTACAAATGATAGTATCATAGGAACAGAGAGCTGAATAAAATGCAAGAGGGAGTCTTGGAAAAATGAGACAGAAAAATCATTCCAGACTGAAGAAGGAACACTGAGGGTGAAGCTCTGAGGCTGAGCGGCAGCCTGGCTGTTGAGATGTCAGGTGGAGAGACAGTGTGTTCAAGCTGGGATACAGAGGTGAGGGTATGCAGATCATGGAAAGAGGATTTCATTTCATTTCATTTCACCAGCACCTGCTCCATTAAGAAGTATCACTTGGTTCCTATTTTAAATAACTTTGAGTCTAGTGAGAAAGATCAACTTGTGTATTGGCAACTGGAACCAGCATGTTACTGCTAGAGCTCTAATCTCATAAGGAAAAGCAGGCGTGGAGGCTCAAGAAAGCTTCACAGAGTGAAATCTTGGTGTAGGGGTTTGTCAAGAACTACGAAGAGTTTTATGCTCCTTGCAAAGTGTCAAGTTAGCCTGTCACTGCTCTTGGATGTAGGAGGAAGACATGAGACTCCTGGTTTGAGACACAGGATGTTATTAGACTTTGTTACACATAACACAGCAGGATGCACAGTGCTCCTTGCTCTTCCCATAGGGCCAGGTAGAGTGACCCACAGCACATGCAACACATAGGGTATGGTGAGTTCTGGGTTTAGGAAACTCAGTCTTTGATAAAGAGAGCTGAAGCAAACCCATCCCACCTTTATCCTGAAGGGAGACATCATCTCTTTTATGTTGACCAAGAACCAATCTGTCCTCTGCCTCAGAGGGAGACACAATATCCTAGATCAAAAGGTACTGCATCTGTACCCCAGGACATGGAGGAAGCCAAACCCATGAGAATATTCTCCCAGCACAGCATAATGTTAGGGCTGAGCTAGTGAACCCTAAAAGCTGTAATATTTATGTGAGTTCCCGTGGCCCTGGACCTGCTTAGAGAAAGGTTTCCAGTTTTCCTGCCTGTTTAGACTTGTAGAGTGAGGCAAAAGAACTATTGATCATTAAGGGTGATCGAGAGTGTGGTAGGGATAGAAAATAGGCCAAACGAGGCACTTTCATTTAGTAAATTTCGCAATTCACTTCCTCATCATTCCTTTCAACAGCTCTTTCTGCACTGCCTACTATATGCCAGGGACCGAGCCGGGGTCCATTGGTGATCAAACAGTAGGTTGCAGGGGAGGCTACAAAGGGGCCAGAGCTGGGAGCAGCCTGTTGCCAGACATATTTGTTACCTGCATCAGATCGCAGTGACCCGGGCAGCCTTTCAATCTTTCCTAGGCCTGCAAGGCCCTCCAATAATAAAGTCAAATCCTCTGGGGGCCGGAACATGGGCATTTAGTTGAAAAACAACTTCCCAGGTGAATTTTCGTGGCAGCCAGGTTGAGAGCACAGCCACAGATGAATGAGTTGGGGGTCCCCCACCCCAGCCCAGGCTGCTGCTGACTCCAGTGCTGGCTTCTGTTCCAAGCAGATCTGGCACCTTGATTTCCATCCACAAGGACTCAGTGTTCTCTGAGGTGAGACTCAGTCTGTAGTTTGGGATAAGGTCTGATTCCAACATGTGGTTCATCATTCTTGTTATAAGACGTGTGAAACACTTTTCCTCTGGCTCCAAAGTCTAAGTTGAACATTGGAACACACTTTTGGGCACCAGTGCATGTTGGGGCTACATGAGGAACATATAAGTCACCAGTCATTTATATTTGTGTAGATTTCAAGGTGGGGGTAAAGGAAGAGACTTCAGAGTCTGAGGAATGCAGCTTCTACATTGGGCTTTGCCTTTACAAGCTGTGTGGGCTTTCTTAGACCTTTACCTTCCCTGGGGCATGGTGCAGTATTAATAGGGGAAACACATGGCAGAGGGGGACTGTTCACCTCGTGGAGGCTGGGAAGCCAAAGGAGAGACAAGCAGGGATGGATCCCAACATGGCCTTCAAGGGCATGTCCCAGTGACCTGACTTCCTCCCACTAGGCCCTACCTACTGAAGCTTTCACCCCTCCCAAGAGCACCATAGGCTTTTGACAAACGGGACTTTGGGGGACATTCAGATCTGAACCATGGCAGTTAGGGTAAAGTGGAGTGTCAACTCGATTTGAGGCATGCCCAGGGCATTGGTGGAGCACACTTCTGGCTGTGTCTGGGCAATTGTGGAGGCTTGGCCTTGGGGTCTATCTTTGGTCCCTCATTCTTTCCTCTCTGGCACTATTCCCCTGCTCTACTTTCTGACCACCATCAACTAAGCATCTTGCTCCATCTTGCCCTTCTGCCACAAAGCTCTTGCCTTGGAGCCAGCTGACCTCAGATAGAACCCTCAGAAAACATGAGCCCGATGAAACCTTTCCTCCTTTAAGTTGTAGATATTGGGCATTTTGTTCCAGCGATAGGAAACCTTACTAATACATAAACTACAGCAATCACAGAAGGCCTTTGCTTTCCAGGAGCTTATAATCTAGTTGAAATATATGACTTCTTTGGAAAGAATACTATAAAAATAATCTCAGGTAATGAGTCAAAATTCCATTATAATGATGGAAATGTGACCACATTGAAACATCGTCACCTGACTATAATGTACAGAACAGTCCCTTTAAGGGCAAATAGTCTCTAGTTTTTTAAGTTCAGGTCCAGGAATTCTGGCCCTGGAGTGAGAATTCTACCACTCCACAAACAAATGGTTCCAGATGATTCTGTACATTTGATGCTCCAACCATACAGAAAGAAGTGGTTTGAGAATTCGCAGTTAGGGACAGCTTCCTAGAAGAGAGTAGCTTTAAATTAGGTTAACTCTAGGTAAAATAAGAATGGGAAAGGAGGGCAAGAGGGAATGTTTTGTACAAAAGAATAAGCTATTAGCCGAGCTGGAAGACAAGACTGGATCATGTTTGCAGAAATAACCATGTTAATATACATAGAAATTCAATTTATTGGTTGTGCTGGACCTTATTAAGGTAACTAACTATTTTTGCACTTTCATGACCTTTTTCTGGCAAATAAACTTAATGAACCTTTCATTTCTGAAGGTCTTCTCAACAACAGCCTCAAAACTCTTCTGTTGAGCACCATACTATGACGTATTTTGATATTGATATTCTATCTAAACTATACTGAAACAGAAGCTCTGAGAGTCAGGCAGGCATGAATACTCTCTTGAATAATGGTGAAGCTATGTACAATGTTACAGAAACTTAGAACCTCCCTGGGATGTGCAATTTAGAATAAATTGCACTGTGAACTGGGAAGGTGGCAAGGTAGCTCGTGAATTGGAAAAAAAAATACATTGACCATGTCCATCCCACTGAAGTCTGTTTGTTTTAATCAAAAAGACTTTTGCAATATTTAGAAATTGGTGGCTGCATTAAGGGATAACATTTCCCACTTCTCTTAAAACGTTGAAAGATTGTGGGTCACTTGGAGAGCTTCTGTTTGTAAGTAGTGATTAAATCTCACTCAGACTGGCTTCAACAAAAAGAAAATTTATTGTCATACAACACAGTCTGGAGGTTGGGTCCAGGCATGGAGTTGCAAGGATTTGCTGCTCATTCTCCAGATATGCTGGGAATAGGCAACGAGATGGCAGCAGTGGTTTCCACCACCCCAGCTTCACACCACAATACTGTCTCTTTCTGTTGGTGTCTTTGGAAGTCTGGCCTCCCACATGGCCTTCAGGTCTCATTGGGTAGAATTGGGTAATGTGCCTACCCTTATATTAATCTCTGGATCAGGAGTGAATTTTTCCTCATTGGCTGAAACCAATGTGGAGAGTAGAGTGGAAGTTGGACCAACCTATCTTGAATCATATAGGGAAGGAGGGTAACAAGGACAGAAGAAGGAAAGAATTGGATGTTCGGAGGCAGCTGACAATATCCATGACTGGTTTCATCGTTCACTGGTTCCGTTTTCTAGCAAAGAATTGCTGGGGCTGGGGTATGCACTGCCCCTTGGGGGCATGAGAATTCATTTTGCCATAGTGCCATTCCTGTTTGCCTTGTGCCCCATTTGCCTTGCTATGTATTTTTCTTGCTTAGCTTCTGCAGGACTAGAGTTTGAAGTCCCATATCTACCTGGTTCAAGTCTGCCATGGTTGTGCTGGGTGGGTTTCCCCATCGACACTATCCAGCATGCCTGGAAAACCATTCTGAGTGATTGTTTAATTGCTCTTCTCTTTCTTTGTCCATAGCATGCTGCTGGCCAACTTCCCACAGGATTGATTGCTTCTTTCCTGTTATGGCCAACTTCTCCTATATCATCTTACTTTTGGTGATATAGTGATCCCACAAGTCCTCAGGAAAATCCCCCCAAAGTCCTTGGTCCCATTCAAGTGGCTGTGAAAAGGTCTTCAAGACTTTGAGTCTTCAAAAAGCTGCCTCCATAATGAACTACTCTCAGTGAAGAGAGAAAACATACAGTGTCAGTCATGGCTAGTGACAGGGTGTAATTAACCCAGGATCAAATTGCAGCAAGATGGATAGGGCCAGACGGTCCTGTTATCTTAGGAAAGGGATTCTACAGTAAGTGCCCTTCAGGAGGGAGACATTTCTCTACATAGGACTCTGCAATGAAAAGAGACAAGGGTGAACTCTTCACAATTTCCAAACAGATATTACAGAGTAGGGAAACTGGTAAATGATGTTTTAAATCATCATTCCAGTTCTTAATTGGTGACTGGTAAGGCAGACCTACGCTGTCAGTTTTGATAGTTCTTGAAGTGGTAGCTACTAGAAAATTCTAGGTTGAAAAATATCTTAACCATGAAAGACCTCCACAAGGAAATTCAAAATCTTAAAGTGGGCAAGTAATGTACAAAAGTTCATTGAATTAATTTATCCTTTCGGTAAGAATTTTTAAACTTCTGCGTGTGCTTCTAAGTGTTAGGAATGTTGTAATAAATGGTTTGGATAATGTCTCTAGGTTGCATACTAAGAGGAGATAGTTAATACCAAGTAAACAATACATAGGGAAAATGATGTAAGAATGATAGACAAGTGTTGGACGGTGACAGGTGGAGACTATAAATGAGTAGTGGCATGTTGGGAAGTGGTCAGCAATGGTTCTCTGAGGGATAAAACCTGCTTTCCCGTCTTGCTAATTTCTCTGGTGTAAATACTCCCACCATGGCTAACTTCAAATTAACCAGTGTGACTACAACTTGGGAAGAGAAGCAGCAGCTCCAGCACGTACTAGGAGTGCGTCATCTCCCTTGCAGACAGGACTGTCTGGTGAGGATTTGAAAACATTGCATCCTGTTAAGTAGCTAGTCATGAGAAAGAAGATCCAGGAGAAGTCTTCTAGGCAGAGGGGATGCAATGCAAGTACCAAGGTCCTGAAGTGAGAACAAACTAGTAGCTTCTGCCAGTAAAAAGAGGTTGCTGGGGACTGGGGTTTAGGAACTGAAAATGAAAGGTGGAGAGGAGCCAAACCATGGAGGGCCTCCTTCAAAGGCCATTTTAAGAAATTCAGTTCTATTATAAGTGTGATGGGAAACCACATGAAGTTTAAGCAAACAATCAAAGGTAACTATCCAGCCAGAAGCTGTCTTTAAGTTTTCACAGAAAGAATTTAGTTGGTGGTACCTGAGAGCAGAAGGAGATGGAGAAAGAGAAAGAGCCTACTGGTGATTTACAGTGTTGGTTTGAGTTCTGTCTACTCTTTCTAGGCTTTATGAGAAACAATTTGTGTGACACTTGGCACATCATGAGTACAGGGTGACTGCGAACTGCCGCGGGCCCTGCAGTCATTTGTTGAAATGGTTGTGAGAAGCACAAAGTGAGAGCACCATGGAGTAGGACTCTCAGTGGAGCTCAGATATGCTGCTGAACATGTGGTTAAAACCAGTCTCTATTTCCAGCTTCTGAACCTTGGCGCAGGTTATATAGATATCAGGTTGACACTTACCCCTCAGGGACAAGAGCTGGCCAGATTATAAATTGTACTTAGGTCTTAAACTGCAGCACATTTATTCATTTATGCATCTCCTCTGATCAGGGACCATGTTCAAGCACCAGAGTAGACCACTGTCTGGCCTCTTTGCACAGCACATGTGAAATGTGAGGGACAAAAAGAAGATGCCTCACGGAATTTACCCCGTCACTATTGTTGATTTCTTTCTGTCCTTCCTTCCACTTTCATTAACTAGTAAGTGAGCACCCTTTAAAAGAAGAATATGCAGATGTTGTTATTTGTATCGACAAACCAAAACGCTGATGCTATTTGTGGACAGGATGGGTTGAGTGCTTCCTGGATGCTTTTGCAAAGGGCTGAAGGCTTCACAAACTTAATTAAGCATCAGAGCAGCCCCGAGAAGTCAGGCCACTGTTAGCTTTTGTCTTGGTCTGTTCATGCTGTTGCAACAAAATACTTGAGACTGATAATTAATAAACAAGATAACTTCACTTTTTCATAGAGGTGGGTCTAAGAAGGCCAAGATCAAGCTATTTGGTGAAATTTGGATTTGCTCCCAAGATGGAACCTCCAACTCTGAGTCCTCTGGAGGGGAGGAACACGGTGTCCTCTCAAGGCAAGAGGTGGAAGGGCCAAAAAGGGCCTCAGCAAGTTTCCTCCAGCCCTTTCACAGGGCACTAATCTGTTCATGAGGATGCATATCTTAATCCTTTTTTCAGATCCCATCATACCAGGGATAATGAGTGCTGGGGACATTAAAACTGCAATCCTTTAGTTGTGCAGATGAAGAAAGTGATGTACAGAGAGGCTGAGCAGTGCCCAACCGGGGGCCCCACCTGGTTGGTAGGGAGCCCAGCTAACCATGGGCTTCTGCATGCTCTCCAGAGCCTCCGACATAACACGGGAGCCTTATGAAAGCTGGTCCCTGGGACTTCTGAAGTTTATTCTCAGCATTCTCTCTTTTCTCTCCTTGGTGCTGCTCCTTGTGTTCCGGATCTCTGGGGTTTCCTGACACCTTCAGTCTCCCCCATTCAGTGCCACATTCTAAGCAGCTCGAGACTGAGCTCATCAAGGGCAGCACTAGGCCTGTGCACCTTGTCTTTGAATCTTTTTTGGCTCCTTTTTGGGTGTGGAGCAGACTTCTCCTGTGACAAGAGCTGAAAAGGGGCTGGTGCTTTCCTGGCAGACCAAACACTGGCCCCGAGTTCCACTGCAATATTGGCTGTGGCCTGTGGCCTCCTGTCTCAGAAAGCTCTGTGGGACTCGGTGCTGCTCCTGTCTCCCAGCATCCACATTAGAATTCTGCTTCTGGAAGCCAGGCCCTGTGCTAGGCACCTCTGTAAGCAGTGCAGGTGTGCATTGTGACTGTACACCGGTGTCATTCATTTATTCTTCAAAATCAAATCCAGTCTCTCCCAAGCCCTGCTTCCAGAGTTGGTGGGAAATCTACTTCTGTCACCTTCCCCACAAAGAGTACTCCCTGTTTACAGGACAGAAAAAAAAATCTGCATCATATTCTGAGCGTCCCCCAAAGAAGTCTTTTTTGGTCTATAGTCACTCCCTTTGTAGCTTTTTGCCTCTGGCCAGTGTGATCTATTGAAGTGTGCAGAGCTGTTCCTTCAGGGTTAGCTTGGTAGAGGGCTTAGGCTCATCTGGCTCATAAACAGAATACAATAGCAGCAGCAGACATGAGTTCTGAGTTAAACTTCCCTGCTCAAGCCCTCCCTTCACCATGTAGACTGGTGGTAATGGGTAGATAGCTCCTTGTCCCTCAGCTGTTCCCCATCTATAAAGTGTGGGCAGCAATGCTGCCTCCTTGTGAACTTATTATGAGGACTAAAGAGGACAATAGGAGTAAAGGGCTTTGAACAAAGCCCAGCATACAGTAAATGCTTAATAAACACCAGGGAATGTTTTCTCCCGATTCCCAGTCCTACCCTCACAAGAGAAGTTGTGGTGTAGATGAGCAGTACCTGGGGAAGACACCAATATTCCCCAGGTAGAGCTGTCCCTGAACTCTCTTTCTCTAGGTCTAGGTAGATAACTTTTGGTTGCCCAACATCTCACAAGGTCAGTTTCTTCATGCATAGAATGGTAATGTAGGGAATTGAGAAGGGCTTTACACATATAGCACAGATCTTAGCACATATGGATGTTGGGGTTCAGTTAAGCAAGGGAGATAATGTGCTCAGTACAGTGTCCCATACTATAAAAAATGGCCCAATTGAGTTCAACTATCCCTGCTGTTTCATCTTCTTCTATCATGATCATGGTCTCAAACTTCACACAGCGTACTGCTTGAACATTGCCGTGAATAATATGTATTGGTTAACTTGTGGAATAAATTTGAAAAAACACACTTATAAACAAAGAAAGAAAAGAAAAAGGGAGCTTAATTCAAAGGCAGTACTTTGCCAGAAGTTTTATGTGTATCCATTTTCCCCTAAAAGCCATTTCTTAATAGTTGACTCCAGTGGTTTTGCAGTTAATAATATCTAAATATATTAAAAATTTGCCTCATAGGGCTGTCTGAGTGATATAGGATTTTGACCACCTTGCTTATGTTGGAAATGAATTGATTCAGTTTAAATACTTTGTCTAAAAGTTATTTGGCCTGGAAAATACCAATCTAATTCCCTTACAAGTAAGAAAATTATAAAGAGAGAGATCTAATCAGTGGGTAGAATATAGCCTTAGAAAATGTGTATCAGCATACCTTAACGAAAGTAGAATAAATCTTGAAACTTTAATATCCCCCTTTCTAGGATCTAAATAGGCCCCTTTGGAAAACTATTTTATTGTTTCTCATTAAATTAGAATTGTGCTGAGGCACAACTATCTACTGTTTCCTATTATTATTAATGTAAAAAAAAATCACTGCATATTCAGCATTTCCCCAACAAAAAATCCTCCCCACTTTTGTGCTTAACTCCGGCTCATTTTTAAACAAAGTTCCTTTTTTTTTTGTTTACATCTGCATTTAAAGATAGCAATCCTTTCTGGTGACAATTAAGGAAATTTAATATATAGGTTTACTCCTGCTCGGTTAAATTAGAAGCTCTTGTCGAAGAAGTCTGGGAAGAGTTGCGGAGGCAAGAAGAGCCTCATTAACCTTAGGAGGATACAGTCATCTCAGAGAAACAGAATTTGGGAAGCATCATTTTTCAAAACACTGGGAGTTGGATAGTACATTACAGAGAATGTACTCAAACTTCTGATCCACAAGTGAGATGGGAGAATTGGTGGGGGCTTGTGCTGAAGTCCTTACTGCTGTTTAGAACACTAATGCTGTTCATAGTATTTCTCAAAAATGCCACATTGCAGTGGTTTCTCTTACTCATTGCTTCAAGAAATGTGCTATGTGACAATATTGGTGTAATATTGGTAGCCTACAAGGCACAGCTGGCCTAGAGATGTGTAATGTTAGGTCTTGGTACCATATTCGTGATGGCAACAGTTGCTGGAACCCCATTTGGACCAGGTGCCCCTCTGCAATTCTCATTCATATTTCCTGGGGCTTTTTGGCCCTTTGGACAGAGTTCAGTCTGCTATGTTCTATGGTCTGATTGGGTCTTCTCAAATCCCGATGTATAAACTTAATTGCCAATATGAAAGTATTAAGAGGGGAGGAATTTAGGTAGTGGTAAAGCCAAGAGGGCAAAACCAGCCTAGATGGGATTAGGGTCATTCTCAAAGGGCTTAAGAGGGTGGGTTCATTTTAACCCCCATTTATCATCAGTAGAGAAAGCAGTACCCAAGGGACCGTCTTGGAATCAGAGAATGAACTCTCACCAGATGCCAAACGAGTTAGCACCTTGATCTTGTACTTGCCAGCCTCCAAACCTGTGAGAAGTGAATTCCTATTCTTTATAAATTACTCAGGCTCAGGTGTTGTGTTATAGCTGCAGGAATGGACTAAGACACTCTGTTAAACTGTAACCTCTAAGTTACCAAAGTCACAGAAAATGTCCACAGTAAATGTCCCAGTCATCACAAGGCTGGCATAATAAGACGCTTCTACATAATGCCCCTCCAGTGACCCTTACCTATCTAAGGTACTGTTATGGCTGTATCTAGATGTTCTCCTGAAGCCTCATGCACTCACAGGTGGGGCTTTTGGAAGGTGGCTGGGATCATGGGTGTGTGATACTGGGATTGACGGTGGGTGGTACTGAATTAGCCCACAAAGTGGTTTAGCATAGTTCTCGGAGTGGCTACTGGGAAGGCCTAACCTGGGTGTGGGTGGAATCACCCCAAAGGCTTATGGTCTGGATGGTCTAAAGGTCCAGAAGGCTTCCTGCTGCTGCTTTCTGCCTGCTCTGCCATGGGCTGTTTCTCCTCTGCCATGCTGCTCCGCCTTGGAACCAACTGCCTGTGGACTGATATGCTACAAACTGTGAGCTAAAATAAACCTTTCCTGCCTTAACTTTAGATGTTGGGTATTTTGTCCCAGCAGCAGGAGAAAAATTAAGACAGGTGCTGTTCTCTGCTTTGTTCATTCAGTGTCAGCCACATGGGCCACCTCACCATGGCCTCTCTCTCAACTCTGTGGATTTTTCTGAAAGCCTGATATGTCATTGGGGCCTTCTTAGCTACCCTTTTTAAACTTCCAGGACATTCTTCTATTCCAGCACTCATTAATTTCTTTCCCAATGTAATTTTTATTACCGAAGGCTTTATCACAATCTGACATGCAAAAGAATTTCTTCATTCACATCTATCTCTTCCAAGACTGTAAGATTCATGAGGGCAGAATCTTTCTCACTCATCACTGTCTTTCTAGCACCTGCAGGAGTTTCAGGTACTTGGTAAATATGTTGAAAAATGGACACATGAGCCCCATAGGTGCTACAAGTGGCCCAGGATGCTGTGGGGACTGCAGGTGACTCAGAGGCATGGAACTTGAGGTTGGGACAGTGAGAGATGGGCTTGGAGTAGTCAAGGTTGTAGATTAAATGGGAGGACAAGAGAGAGCCAGAAAGCAGGGGATGGACCAGACACCTGCAATGTGTTTTTCTCTGTTGCTTTGCTCACCAAAGTGGTACTTTAGCTATTAATCTTTGTCATCTTGAGAGTAGGATCTCTCTAAAAATTAATTTGTAGAGCAAAAACATGAGTAAGGGCAGGAAGGCAAAATTTTGACCAATGAGTATGAAGCTATAGTTAGGAGAATTAAATTCTGGTGTTCTGTTACAGTCAGGAGACTATAGATAAAGCAAATGTACTGTATATTTTAAAAGAGCTGGAAGAAAGTCTTGGGTTTTCTCACTGCAAAAGAATGATAAATGTTTGAGGAGATAGATATGTTTATCCTGATTTGAAGATTGCACAATGTATACATGTATCAAAATACCATGTAGACCCAAGAAATATTTATAATTTTTATGTATTAATTAAAAACATTTAAAAAACTGAAATAAAAATAAAAATGCTAAAGGATCTGCTTAGATGGAATTTTTACAAGCCCCAAAGACTGAACTTTATCTTGGTTTGCCCCCAAAATATTGGCTTAATGTTAATCAACTTTGGCCTCAGACATTTGATCAGAGAAGATGGTAAAATAATAAGGCAGCCCCAGCATGAGCAATGGGTTCATTCACACTGGATTCAAATGTCAATTCTGCCACTTGGTTGCCATTTGTCTTGAAAAATTATTTAATCTCTCTGAACATATAAACATACAATATATATAATAAACAACATTTGTATTTTTATTATTAGCATCTCATAGGACTCTTTTATTGCATTAAATGTCAGCACCACATTTAATGCTGACTTAATGCATAGATGACTTAGAACATGTGGAATCATTTCTTTCTGCATTTTATGTACTTCCTGAATATTGGTGTAAGTGGCTGCATCTGGAAAGGTATATTCTTAAATTGTAGACTGGTGCTATATGTCTCCCTCTTTTGAGGAGTCAGCCTCTGCTTTGAGACCATGGGAAGAGTACCTTATCATTTTTTGAATCCTGTGAGTACTGTGGATTACATTTTATTTAATATATACAGCATGTAAATAAGTTTCAGAGGCATAAAAGCTTCAAAACTAAATGCAAAGGAAAATTTAATAACCACCAGATTTTCAGATTGTGCACTAAATAATCTGCTTTTCATTCTAAGAAAGGGGAGGAGGAAGGCAGAGTTTAATAGACAGATACAACAAATTAAAATCCAGCATCTTGGGGTGTATATCACAATCCATGAACCAAACAATGTGCTTCTCATCAGATCTCCTCCAGCCAGGCACTCTGCAGTAGAGTTTGAGCATAATTCAACCAGCCATAAAGCAGGAAGCTACCCTGATAAAGGGCAGAAAACAACTTATGGTCCACTGCTCTTCACCAAATTCTGCCCAGCCTGTTACATGTAGAAAACTGTCTGTAAAAGGATGCATTTGGAATGATTTTTCCAGGGCTGAGGGTAAAAGAAGAGAAAAATGGAAAGGACAATGAGAAATTTATAAAACTGTGACATTTTGGGTTGTAACAAGTGGAACCAAGATTCAGAGAGGAGAGGTTCAACTGGGAGTGATTTCGGCTTTGAGGGGACACATGACAATGTCTAGAGATAATTTTGGTTGTCATAACTGCGGAGTTGCTACTGGGATCTAATGGGTTGAGACCAAAGGATGTTGTTAAATATCCTAGACTACACAAGATGGTCGCCATAGCAAAGAATTTTCCAAACTAAATGTCAATAATGCTGAGGCTGAGAAGCCCTTGTAGACTGCTCAACTCTAACTGTTGGTAAGTTTGAAATCTTATCCATTTGATTTAGTCATCTAAAGTCTTTGGAACTGAAAATAGGTTCTTTCTTTCTTTCTTTCTTTCTTTCTTTCTTTCTTTCTTTCTTTCTTTCTTTCTTTCTGTACTAGGGATTAATTCTAGGGCCTGGTGCAAGCTAGGCAAGCACTCTACCACTGAGCTACATCCCTAGCTCTTTCATAACTTTTATTTTGAGACAGGGTCTCTCTAAGTTGCCCAGAGTGACCTCAAACTTGCAATACTCCTGCTTAAGCCTCCAAGCGGATACTTCTATTAGAAAGCCCAAAGCTCCCATATCATTGTAAAGGTTCAATTCTAACATTATCTTCCTCTGGACATGGCTTAGCTGATGGGAGTGCTTTGTATCCTGTCTTTCCTGTGTTGGTTTTCTGTATTTGTTGAGAGCCCACTGAATTGGCCTAGTTCTCTGAGCACTTGGTTTTGACCTGGCATGGGCAGCAAGAAGAGCATCAGTGTTAGAAAGACATCCTGCATCCTGAAAGGGAGAAATGCAGGCCATTCCCTCATGTAGATAAGAAGTTGCAGTCCGGCATGGTGGCACACCCCTGTACTCCCAGAACTTGGATGGCTAAGGCAGGCGATTCACTACAAGTTTGAGACCAGCCCGGACTACATAGTGAGACCCTGTTTCAAGAAACAAAAACCAACACACACACACACACACACACACACACACACACACGAAGAAGTTGCATCCTGATGATGCCAGCCTATGAGATGGCCACAGATCAACCACCAGCGCAGACCACAATGCCCGTTCTTCCCTGGAAGTGTCTCCTCTGTGAGGTGCAGGGGAGGGACGTCGGGAGGATTCGCATTGCCTCTGTCTGTGCCACACCCGGGTTGTGGTTAAATGGAAGACTTCAGTCTCCAAGGCTGTCAATCCATCACTTTTTAATGGTATCAGATTCGCTTTAAAAAATTCATGCTGTGGGCTTTGAGGAAATAATTGCAGCTCCAGAAAAGTTTGTTAAAGATTGCATTAGATAGATTCTTTGTAATGGACAGTCGGTGTGCTTGGGCATTTGTACTTCAGGATAGTATATTTTGGGAAGGAAAAAAGTAATGTGAGCTAGAGGTTTTCTTCAGCAAATTTCACTCAAATATTGCTGTCTATGTCCAAATGTCTCTGACAATTTTATGGGAAGAAGAATTTTGTCCTTATTATGCTTGACTGAATAATTTGTTAAAGTATGTTTTTAATCAGCATTTCCTCAAATTGAAGAGCAAGTAATGCTAATGTATATCATGGATTATTATATATACAATTTGCATAAAAGTTTTTAAAAAGTCAGTATTTCAGCAGTACCAGGGTGCTGCCTAGAATGATTACACAAAACTGATAGCTAAAAGGAACATTGTTGGTGTTCAGTCCTTCTGTTAGCTAATTATATAAAAGCATAGCAGAGCTACCCAATTGAGTGGCTCATAATCAAACCATAACCATTTGGAATAAAATGGAAGTGTAATGTGAAAATGCTGACACAGCAATTTTTAAAAGCTCTTTTGTATTTTGAAATAAAGTTCTAAATTTCAGTATTGTAGTGTCTTCCAGACTGTTCCCAAAGAATGCAAGTGGCAGCTCAGGGCACTGCAGGAATGCAGGGTGACAGGGGGTGCTGAGTGGGTGATCATCCAGGGTCCAGGCCCACTCTGTTCTAAAGCCTCCTACCCGAGGCTCTGCCAAAACAGCTCCAAGGAACCTGCTTTATTTATTGGACATCTGTGCAAGGTTTTGTGTGAAGACAGTGATCTATGGCTACACCGGGGTTGACTTGTGCCTCCTCATGGTGGCCACAGAGGTTGACCAGCTGTCTTCCCCAGTAGCCTCTGCTGAGGTCAACCAGCTGTCCGCTGCTGCCAGACTCAGGAAAGTTATTGGAATTGCTGCTAAAGATACCCCAGTGGAAGAGCTTTTTTTTTAATTAAATTTTTATGAATTTAAAATAGTACAAAGAATTCATACTTAAGAGCAAAAGAAAATATTTTATATACATAGATCAAAAGAGAAGAACGATATGTATAACCACTCTTTTACTGAACATCCATGAACTTTAATCAAGCTATTAATGAAAACTGCACACAGTTTATAACTCAAACTTCTCTCTCTCCTCCTTTCCCCCTTTCCTTCCTTTCCTCCTTCTTTCCTTCCTCCAACATAAATTATAAAATGGAAAAATACATGAATAAGGTGTTTTCAGACAATGGTAAATGCCATGCAGGAAATTAGCATGACCTATAGAAAGTACCTGGGCATTAGAGAGTGGCAGCTGTTTTGGAGAGTGTTTTCATTTTGAACAGGAAATTGTATAAGCAACCAGAGGGTTCCTGGTGCCTGGCCATATGAGAAGCTCTTTTCCTTCCACTCTCCATCCTAAGGTATAATTTTGTGAATAAAAAAGAGTCCTCTGTTTGGTTGACTACATCATCTATTGCTATGTCTTCTGATGAGGCAGGCATGATGTGTGGTTGCTGGTGTGAAGTCTAAGAACCATACCCAGATAGAACATGCTAGGTAGTTACATTGTGGAAGATGAATCTTTCTTCAGGTGACAGTTGGACAGTACCAACAGGGCTACTGAGTCTCTATTCTTGATTTACTTTAAGAAAATGAAAGTGATTGGTTTGTTGTGGGCATTATCTTTTAAAGACTAGTGCTCCCCCTGAAAACCTGAAGGATGAGAAAGAGCCAACTATGCAAAGAGGTAGGGGAAGAACATTTCAGACAGAGGGAACAGCTACCTCCTAGGCTTGGTGACAAATAGCTATTGTCAGGAGGACAGAATCAATGACCACATCACATATGCACAGATTCTGGATATTAGACATGGAGATTTTTCTAGGAGAGAATTTTTCTGCCTGCCATGATTCCATTCTTCTTCAAAATTTCAACCTATGCATTTTTAAATTTTATATACTTAAAAGTATACTGATATTTTCATATATTTAGCTTGATATACATATACTTACATTGTTTCTTTTTTTTGTGGTATGGTAATCTCTCCTGGCAAATTATTAGTATATAATAAAGTATAGTTAACTAGGGTCCTCATGTTGTACATTATATCTCCAGACTTACTCATCCTAAATAACTACAGCTTTGTACCTTTTAATCTTCATCTTCTCATCCCCCCTACTCCTGATGAAAACTGTTTCACTCTGTTTTTATGTATTTGACTCCCAAGGCAACCTAAGATTTGGGAGAAAAAATTTTGAGCACCTGAGGGATTAACGTCTGAAATATATGAGGAACTCAACTCAATAACAAGAGGACTTCCCAAAACAAAACAAAAAAACTTTTAAAAAATGGAACAAAAGATCTGAACAGCTGTTTCTTCAACAAAGATACCAAAATAGTCAACAGTTATTTTTAAAAAGTGTTCAATGTGACTAATGATTAGGGAAATGCAAATCATAACCACAATTAGATATCATCTCATACCCGATAGAATGGTTTTTATCCAGAAGAAAATAAGTAAGTGCTAACTAAGGTATGGAGACAAAAGGAATCCTGGCAGATTGTTGGTGAAAATGTGCGTGGGTGCAGCCATGATGGAAAATAGTATGGGGGTTCCTAAATAAATTAAAAATAGATCTACCATATGACTGAAAAATCCCTCTGCTGGGTGTGTACTCAAAGGAAATGAAATTTCCACCTTGTGAAGATATCTGTACTCCTGGTTCACTGTAGCACTAGTCACAGCAGTCAAGACACACAAAAAACTGATGTGTCAGTTGACATACGAATGGATAAAGAAGCTGTAGTGTATATATGCAATGGAATTTTATTCAGCCTTAAAAAGACTTTCCCATTTGCAACAACATGGCCATTATGCTAAGTGAACTAAGCCACATACAAAGGAAAATACTGTATGATCTCCCTTATGTGTGATATCTAAAAAATCAAATACATGTGCAGTTATTTCTATCGTTAAAGACTCATGGTTTTCTATTTTATTCAATAGGTTTTAATCTTTTAATATTATTGTTTATTTTGATGCTCATATTGCCCCAGATTGAGTGCATGGGAATTCCTTAAAGATGGCTCCTGTGTACTTTTTTTTTTTTTTTGGTACCAGGGATCGAACTTGGGTCATTGCACTTGCGCAGCAGGGGGAGAAACCACTCAGCTAAATTCCTGGCCCTCCTGTGTACTTTTTTATGCCCCATCTTTGGAACTAAGTGCTGTTCTGTGCTCATCTTTTGCTTGATTTCCCCTCTACTAATGGCTCTACAAACAGCCATTTCTCCAAGAATTCCTGGCTCCTTTTATGGAAGAATGGTATTTAGAAGCCAAAATCTGGCCACTAAGGGTACTCATTGCTACTGACAGGCATCTTTCCTTCTTGATCCTCTCAATGGACAAAGTTAGGAAATATATGTACAGCACTCTTTTCTTTTCTTCATAGTTCTCAATAAATTTGTAGACAGATTTATCTGTTAAATTATTTTTTCATCCATTTAGCTCTGAATCCTATAAGATAAGGAA
Source organism: Heterocephalus glaber (assembly GCF_053883595.1). Lineage (NCBI taxonomy): Eukaryota > Metazoa > Chordata > Mammalia > Rodentia > Bathyergidae > Heterocephalus > Heterocephalus glaber. The sequence continues at coordinate 16,828,836 of NW_028258410.1, read as the reverse complement.
TTTTTCACTATAGAGCTAAACCACCTCTTACAGCTAAATTGCCTCTTAGATATATGATGTTAAAGTTAACCTGAAAGATGAAAGTTGCTTCTCTTTTGAACTAATATGATACCAGAAAATTGCTCAGATCTCCCATAGATTTTGGACCTTCAGTAATTCTCAATCAGTCCAGTACAATTGGGTTAACCTTCAACATGGTAACCAATTGCTGTTTCATTGTTTGAGCCACAGATATGTACCTTTGATCAGCAGAATGCAGCAGTGCTCATACCAAGAGAAACAGAGTGTCTCTTCCCACCCCCCCACCCCCCAAAATAAACAGTAGATTTCTATCTTTCCCTTCACATTCCTGGCTGTGTTCACTTTTACTAGGAATGATATTGTTGGAATATTCTCTTCTTCTGAAATAGTGCCCATTCTCACACCCTGTCTTTGATTTTGAGCACATTCATACAGGAATTAAAGAAAGTAAAAAGCATTCATGAAGCTATTTCAGTTTATGCCCAGAGTCTCAGACACTTCTCTACATAGGCTCAATGAATAACTAAAAGTGTGAGTTTTTTGTTTCCCCCCCCTTTTTTTTTTTTGGTACAGGGGATCGAACTTGGAACCTTGTGCTTTTGCAGCAGGCAGCAGAACCACTGAGCTAAATTCCCAGCCCAGTTTTTTGTTTCCTTTAGACTTTAACCTCCTTCCCAAGGGAGGGTCAAGGAGGAGGAGGAATTTCAGAGATTTCTCTGTCCTTTAATTTCCCAAAGGAAAATTTTACTGCTCTGCGTACATTGCTCTTTTTTGTTTTATTTGAGCCCTCACCCCCAAACAAAGGAGTTGATAGCAGTGCAAAAAGACAGTTAATAACTGTAACATATCCCTATATTTGGTACACTATTTCAGGGTGGGCACCTTGGATTTGAGGGCTTCATTGGAACTTCAAGAAGGAGCAATCTTGAACCATCGTCAAAAGCACCAAAGCCCAGAGAAGACTATTCGGGAAGATTCTACCTAAGCTCCAGTTGAGGACCTCAGCTTATCTGCTGCCAAATCTGCAATTTGTTCTCTTTCAGAAAGCACTGCCACCTCCCATTTGCCCCAGTTCTGGAAATAACCGAACCAGTGATCACTTCCTCCAGGTTTACACCACTAGGACTGTGACAGACCTCAAGAACACTCTGTATCTGCACACAAGGCAGCATGACCCTCCTTTAAAGAAACATTAAAACTCTAAGTTGACTCTTCTGTGGTGTTGATCGGGTTTTATTGTCTCCATTTTTTACCCAGCTCCTGTGAGAATTTTCTGTTCTGTCCCCCAGAGAATACAACTGAACGACAACCCAGGCACCAGGAGAGGAGGAGAGCAGCTTCCAGGCAGATGCTAAGGAAGGTTTAGGAGACCGCACAGCTGTTGTGCCAATCAACTCTGCTCTAGTGCTGCCCGGAAGTTCGGAAAACCCCTTTGTGAGGGTCATGGAATCACCGCAAGCCTCTCTGCCAACAGCGTGGATGGAAAAGCAAGTTGGGATGTGAGCTTCCGAGATGCCGCTGGTCCCATATTAGTTTAGCTGATTGTCCTTTTTTCTTCGTACCACTCCCATTGTTTGCTAGTTGAAAACAAAAACAGCTAAGGAGTGAAGTCCCATTTTATTTCTTTCTCTGTCTCTGTCTGGCTCGTCCTCTCCCTGTAACTGGTACTTGATCAGCACGACTTGTTCTTGAAGGACGATGAAGTGTGGTGGTCAGGAGGGAAGTTTTGTTCATTTATGTGTCTAAATCTTGTTATGGGCTATTTAGCCCTTTAAATCCCACTTTCCTATCTATACAATGGTTGTAATAAAATAATGGAGTCTCACAGCTTACTCAGTTCTTATTTTAAATTAACTGAAGGTATAAATTAGATATAGTTAATATTGCCATTGGAGAACCCTTATATCACTATAAAATAGAGCAATTGTGGTTTTATGTATACTGTTATACAGCATAGGTGTTTATAAATGTATGATAATGAGCACCCTAAAATAAAGAGCATATGGGCAAAATATAATTTTAAGGTATATTAGGCTATTCGATTATTTTTATCTCGCTTGCTCTTTTTAATTTTTTTGCGCAGTTCACACTGTTGAATTTGTACATGACACAACTCCCTCATGCAACTGTACGTGATTGGAAAACTTCTAATTCCATGTGATGGAGGAGATGATGATGACAGAGATAAAGATTGATAACGACAATGAAGATGATGGGAATGATGAAGAAAGTGACAAGAATGAAAAAGATGGCTTAAAAATTTTCACCTTACTCAGTTGTCTTTGATTATTACTGTAGAATTTTCCACACTGACAAAGAGCAGGGAAAATGTCAGTCAGATGATAAAAGGAGTCAACAAAATTAAAATAATATAAAGTTCAGAATATAATATTTATAAATAGTCACCTGCAACTCCATCTTTAATTTAATTCTGCTTGAGGACCTCACAAGGCTAATGCACTCTAACACGAGCTTTCCGAGTTGGATAGGATTAAACCTTAAACATATATGCCAAAGTGCTTTTGTCTCTTTTGATGAGAAAGATCAGCCAGAGCAACATTATTTTGTAGTTATAAGACATTAAACCACTCTGAACTTTAGTTCCCTAAATGACTCTTTAAATATTTAATATCATGTTAAAAATGTACAAATATAAGAGCAGAGAGCTGGTGGGTGGTGGGGAGGAGGGAAAATCCCAGCTCAAGCCTGGCTCTTTGTAGAAAGTCGCAGGAGGTTATCCTTTTTCTCAGATTTTCACAAATTGCATGGCTGATTATTTGGGCTGTACTGGTGGACAATAAATATTTTTCTGCAATATACAAATATGCATTGTTGTAATTAGATGAGACTCTTGAAAAAGAAGGAATGAAGTACTGCTTTGAATATAAACCCTGTTTAAATCTCACTTTTTGTTTTAGGAAGTATAAAATACACAGTGAAGGGTGAATAAAAGTATAATGATCTCCTTTTTACCTCATCACCCGGCTTCAATAATAAAATGACATTTTGCCACTTTTTTTCATCTTTTGTTCAACACTATCTCCTCTACCCTTCTGCTTTTTCTCTAGTAAATTTTAAAGAAAAACCCAGACATTGTATAATTTCACTATATATTATTCCATTCTATATTTTTCTAGACTAAGACTTTGAACATGTAACAAAATTAAGAATAATTCCTTAATATCATCATAACCTTATAAGACCTTTTAAAATAGTGGAGTATTTAAAACTACCCAGAAAGCTTGCCCTTGGCAATGACTTGTTTGCAAGTTGCTGCCTTTGCAATTTACACCATTGGCCCCTGGGTTTATGCACACATGTGCTAGGCTTATATTTCAAAAGCTATAGACCAATACTGGCCGACTTTTTCTGAAAAAGGTCACATGATAAATATTTTCAGTTTTGCTGCCCATAGGGTCTCTCTTATGACTACTCATTTCTGCTGATAGCACAAAAGCAGCCGCACATGACATACACAGCGGATGTGGCTATGTGTCAACAAAACTTTATTTCCAAAAGGCAGATGGGTGGTTCTGGCCATAGTCTGCTGCTACTGGGTATAGACAAATAATACAACTTCTATACCAAAAGAAGGTTTGCAAACCCCAGTAGCATCAGTACCTTGGAGAGCTGAGGAAGCTGTCAAAGAACAGTGTATTAGGACATGGAATGCTCCAGACTTGTCTCCAGCATTTGGAGAACCTCTAGCAGGCACTGACTCTTTGATTCACAGGTTCTCGTTTATTAGCTGGAGACAGAAGTGCCTACACTTCTTTCTTCACCAGGTTATTGTGAGACCAAATGAGATCATGGCTATGGAAGCCCTTCCTAAGCCATAAGTGCTCTTCAGAGCACAAGGCATTGTTATCCTCATCACCTGTGTTATGCTAGAAGCCTGGAAGGGATCCCATAGAAGAGCCTTAATTACATTTTCATCCTTCATCTTCCATTTTTCTGAATGCCAGGCACATAAAAATTAAAAATGAGTTTAGCATTCACTGGATACTTCTACATGTACGTCAAGGATAGTAGTACTAAGAGGGTGTGTGTGTGTGTGTGTGTGTATTCCTGTTCATTAATCAAGTATTATCCTAAATACCTAATTAATCAAGTATAATCTTAAAAAGATTAAGCTAGCTCCCATTTAGAGTGAGGAAGGCTCAGAGTTTGAACCCATCTCCACCTGACTCTGCTGTTTGAGTCTGTACTCTGGTGACATTTGTACTGCCATCTTCTCCTTTGTGTAGCATCACCAGCTAACTCTTTTGTAGTTCACATGGTGCTCTACCCATGTACCATAGCTCACTGAGTCTTCATGTAACTCATTCCTGTCACCAACCTAAATAACTCTTACTCATCATTGAGGACCAAGCTTAGCTTATCCAAGACAGATGCTCTCTGAGCCCCCAGACTGGGCCAGGTCCCTGTGTTAAGTGGTCTGACTGTTGCACCTTGCATTTTTTCAACCACCTATATATCACTAATACAACTCATGGGCTGTCATGGAGAGAACACCATGAAAGCAGAAATCATGGCGTCTTGTTCACCACTCTTACACTGTCCCTCACCCATAGGTGCTTAATACACACCTGTTGAAGAAATGAGTATAAAAATTATGAGGATGGAAAGCATATGCTTTGGAATGAAATTGGCTTCATAATAAATTTATTGCACCATGAGTTGAGCTGGACAGATGAAACATCCATCAGGAAGGTAGGAATCCAGTGTAGGATCTCTGTGTCTCCCCTTGTGCCTGGCAGATACCAGGTCTGCACGGGATCCCTTTCCTGTGCTGAGACACTGGGAAGGCAGCAGAGGGAAGGAACTACTTATGCTACTGGGCTCCTGGTTGGGTAGGGGAAGAGTTGTCTCTCGTCTCTTTGGGAATCTGAAGAGCAGTATGGTTGTGCAAGCGTGCATGGGTGGTGTGGAGAAGATTGCCTCCTCCTACTGCATAGGAGAGGACCATGGTGCATGGTGGATAATAGAGAGGAAGGGAAAGAGGCATTGCAAATTGGCAAATGTGTGAGGGGCTGAGCAGAAGAGAGGTCTAGGTGAGATCTCTAGTGATCTGGAGAATCCGTATGCAGCCTAAAGATACTGAAATTCAACATGTGAAAAAAGTCACCTTGTAGATGAGACCAGGGCAGGCACGGGCTGACCATGGAACTCAACTTTGAGATGACAGGATGTAACACAAGGGAAGTGGACCCTGGGCAAACCATGGATCTTGGGCAGGTCATGAGCTTCTCTCTTAAAATCACAGGTTCAAGCTAATAGTGTGTATGTAGACTTATTCCACCAACACTGTGGTATCCTTTGGTAGTAATTACACCATAAAAATTTGGTTCTCATGCACTGTGAATGAGAGGCTGGACTAACCCAGTGAACTGAGCATTTTCTCCGCTATCACAACATTCTGGGCTATTTCTCAAAAGTGGCTGATTTTTATTTGACAAGTTCTAAGCATCATTGCAATAATTCTGATGTTCCTGGATGCTTTTCTTCTCAGATTTCATTCTTCCTCATATTCATTTCAGATCTGGCTCCTAAGGTAGTTACAGGACACTCTGCTCCTATTATCTTTAATTAAGGTCTTTGGAATTTCTCATCAGCAGAGTCTGGGCAGGTGATGCCACCATGCCTGAAGTCTCTGTGTGGGCACCTAGGTTAATGCCGGGCCATGCCAGAGTCATAAAGTGAGCAAGAGTCACTTAAAAGACCAGACCCCCATTTTATGTTTAATTATCTTAAGCGTTGCAAGCTCAGCTCTTCTGTTTGCCATGATCTGCTGGGTAGAGAGAATGCTGATGGAGTTTCTTTTAAGTTCTTTCAGAGAGCCAAAGGTTAGACCCTAACAGGGCTACTAAAGCCAAAGGGGCTTGTAGCAGGACTAGGGTTACAGAACTGGACAAAATTATCATCGAATCTAGTGCTTGCTTTTGCAAACACATCCAGAGGCAGAAAATTAATTGAACCCACTGTTCAGAAACACAGATATTTAGCATACATGAAAGCAGAGAATGCTTACAGATGAAATCTTGCAATTGCCCTGCTCTGTGTGTGTAGGGATGGGTAGAGTAAGACAAAAAGAATGCAGAGGCCCATTCCTCCTCAGGCAGGAGAAATATAGCTTCAAATAATAAAATATGGCCTGGGAATGCACCATTTCGTATTCTTTAAATCTGTGTCCCTGGCAGTTAAAAGCATCCAGGAGGAAGGAAATCTTGTGCCAGGAAGGAAGGGACTGAAGAGTGGAGACACCAGGGCTTCGCGTGGTCCCTCTCCTGATTACTGACACTCGCACACTCGTAACAGCCCACAGAGCTACAGCCACCAACTCCCGTATTTGTCACTGTCATTTCACAAGTGCTCCGCATTGTTCAGGAAATTGTATGTGTAAAGCAGAGCTGCCTCACCCGGCTTCGACAAGGGAACAGTGTTCGGAAGGTGCTTGAAACTGAAACAGGCTTATGTGTCCTATTATGTGCCCCAGCAAGAGTCATAAATAATTGTGACAAGTTTTTTTTTTCCCCCATCCCATGTGACAGTCCTTGACTCTGCCTCCTGTCTCCTTTCCCCTCTGCCTCATAGACTAGACCTGCCAGGCTGCATGATGATAGATGTTACTGGGCAGCAAATGACAGCTGGATAGATTTTTTAGTTGGTGCTTTAGAGAGAATCAGATATGCTGTATAAAGCAATAAAAAAAGCACACTCACAAGGTGGATTAAAAATAGCTAGCGCAGCAGTAACCCACTTTGTTGTTTATCAAAAGTTAAATCTCACATGGTAGCTCCTAGTGATGTGTTAATTTTTCAGACTTCTGTCAGAATGATGCTGACGACAGCCATTAAAATAAAAAAAAAGGGATAAAAGAAATGGACCCTTTCCTTATTTTATTTTTGTTTGTTTAATGAGACAAAAACATTTTCGTTTCTTCTTTAAATGGTATCCAAGAAGAGAAATGGACTCCTGATGCTGTGCCATTTTGCTGTGGTTTTTTTTCCCTTCTCCATCTTGAATTATAAACATACAGGTAGAGATGTGTAAAGTAAGGGATCATTCAGCCTCCGTTCAATTAAATATTTTTTTTTACATTGCTCATCTTCCTTTGCACGCTCTATTGATCTCGACTCTGTGTAACAAATGGTCTGGTTTCCCAACCACCTTGGAAATGTCATGTAGGAGTCAACAAAACTACTTAGTGTATGTTTTATAAAAAATTACAGCTTCCTCTGAATTACTCAGGCTTTCATCTTGGGCAGGCTGGCTTGGCTACCTCTCATCTCGATGGATGTGTGCAGCTTCCAGAACATGATTCAGTGACCTGTCCCACTCCCCAGTTCACGGACGTGACAGGCTGAGGCACACTTAGTCATCACATTTCTGTCTTCCGCGTGCTGTACCAGAAGGAGCAGCTGGGTAATTTAAGAGTGCTCAGTATATTAGATCACGACTACTTTCCCCCTTGGTTTTTCTGATGAATCACGTTAGTAAGGCTGTAGCTTTCATATGGCAGCGTGGGGCAGGACAAGGCAAGGCAGCACATAATGTTTATTTAAAAAAATCTTTTGGACTGGGTACCAGGTAAAGGAAATACTTTGAATGAGGTCTCTATCATTCAAATTTGGGGACAATTCAATACTGGTGCACTTATACATTTCTAGCTGTATCAAATTGCATGCATGTGATTGGGTGTTGTTTATTACTTTGGTTGTTGTGACATTATCTCCATTGGACAATTTCCATAATAAAACCTATTTTCTATATCTCTGCCATTTTGTGGGTTCAGGTTTTTCAATAGACATGAATTGATGAGACATATGAGTTCTGAGAAAATATAATAACATGGTCCAAAGGGCAGGTACAGATGGAGTTTCGGCCGCTGAGGTTTGGATCCCAGCTCGTTAGATTCCCTGGGTGACAGTGGGACAGTTATTTAACCTCTTTGTGCCTCAGTATTTTAAACTGGAAAAATGCAGATGATAATTATCCCCACATAATAGGGTTGTTTTGAGGACTAAATGAAATGAACTGGCTTAGTACTATTCCTGCTGATAGATACTCAATAAACACTATCTTAGTATAATACTTTTTATTGATCAATAAAAGTATTATTGGAATAGTTTTACTCAGTCCACCTATATCTCCTGACTCCAAATCTTTGTAGATTTGATGAACTTATGTTGAATGAATGGAAAGTTATTTTAGGAATGGAGCCTTGTTTGAGGCTAAACAAACATTTTACAGAAATTCTAGGTAGTCCTTGATGAACTTTCTCAGTGTAAGAGTTCATACCCTGAAGGTCACAGACACTGCTTTCTTGACTCCTTTCATCCCTTCCTCATTAGAAAAGAACTTTCAATGAGATGCCTTAGATCTAATAGAGCACCTAGACTCGATCAGCAGTTCTCTTTCTATTTACTTTCTTCTTCTCCTCTTATTCCCTGGGTGTGGACCAGCTAGTTGTCTTTTGTAGGCATCCTTGAGCTATAGTTATAAGTCAGAGGCAAGTTGTAATCTGCTTCTAGAATCATTAATTTTGGGGGGCTGTGATTCACAGTAAAAAGCATATTTTACATTGTGACCCAAGATCGGCACACAGCATACATGCATTTTGTTGAAATGTAAGTTCCATGAAAACCAGCCATCTTTCCCACATGTAGTACACTTTATTTCTATTTCACTTATTAAAAATATTACTTTAGGTCAGGGTTATCAAATTCTTTCTGTAAAAAGCCAGAGATAGTAACTATTTCTTGCATTGAGGGCAATACAGTCCTTGTTTCAACTATTTGATTCGGCTGTAGACAAAACATAAACCAATGGACTTGGCTGTATTCCAAAAATTTATTTACAGACACTAAAATTTGAACCCCATACAATTTTCTTGTATTACAAAATATGATTCCTAGTCAGTCGTTTAAAATGCAAAACCATTCTTAGCTTGCAGGGCACAAAAAATAGGCACTGGACCAGATTTGGTCCATGTGCCATAGCTTGTGTATCCCTGCTTTAGTTCTATAGTTTACAAATCTCTCTTCTGGGATTTTCCCAGGAAGACTTCAAAAGGGCATTTGGTGGTGGTGGTGGGGGTGGGGGGACAGGGATGCAAATGGTCACCACCAGAAAGGGTTTGTGAGACCTTAGAGTGAACAAAGGAGTCTGTCTTTCACCAGAAATTCTGTGACTAACATGTTCCATGGCTTCATGACTTCTACGAGGCATATGGTAAACAGTACTCCCCACAATTTTTTGGTCACAAGATATTTTATAAGGCATCTTTTAGACTTGAGTTCTGAGGCTACATTTGGGAGACCCTGTTTCAGAGCATGAATGGCATTTACCAGTGGGCAAGGTCTTTCTTTGGCAATGACTAGTTCCCCAGTGAAGGTTTCCCCTCTGAGGCATCCCGGGAACACAAGACTACAAGAGATGTATGGAAGAAATGATGAGCACAATTCCTTGCCTCACGGGGTTTACAGTTGAAGCAGAACTTGGTGCCAGGAAACATCAAGTAGCAGAAACTCAATCGGTCTCATTCTGACTGAAGATTCAGGTGTTGGGGGTATCGCAATGGGGGATAATAATCGCATTATCCACAAGCATTTTCTAATGTCATAATTGTCCTCTCATCTTCACATATGTCCCTTCATTTTATTCTAATAGTAATTCTGTGAGTTTCTGGGGCCAGGATTATGAGCAACTTTCACAGGTGGATAATGGAGTTCCTTGTCCAAGATAAACAAAGTCAGTGAGGTGCCAAGTCTAGGATACAGGTCTCTTTAATTTCAGCCAGGTATAGTGGCACTTGGGAGGCTGAGGCAGGAGGATCATCATGAGTTTGAGGCCAGCCTGGGATATATAGTGAGCTCAAGGCCAGCCTGAACTACATAATGAGACCTTGTCTCAAAAAAATAAAAACCAAAACAACAACAACAAAAATCAAAAATCAAAATCCCTGTAGTTTCCACCAAAAGTACTGGAAGTACTTTGATAAGGAGAAACATTTTTGAGGGGATCTGAAAAGGGCTCATGGACATGGACTGTTGAAAGAATCTGGAGCTTGCCTAGACTGTGTGGGTGTGTGTGTGCACACTCACACTTAGGGTTGATGATATGAAAGAGGCAGCAAAGCTTTTTAATAGGGCTACTAATAGTAAGTTAAAATCAACCAACTCACCAACAGAATAACACTTTAAGCCCTAATGCTACCATCATGGCTTAGATCTAGATATTCCCCTCAAAGCCTCATGCACTCATGGGTGGGGCCTTTGGAAGTGACTGGATCATGTGTGAGCAATACTGGATGAGTCCACTGATTGGTTTAGCATAGTTCTGGGTGTGGATGATGCATTTACTGAAGAGAGAGGACCCACCCTTAGTGTAAGTGGCACCAACCAATAGGCTTAAGGGGAATAAGAAAGAAGGCTGTTGCTTCCTGCTGACCACACCATGGACTGTTTCTCCTCTGCCATGCCCCTTTGCCATGTTGCCCTATCTTGGAACCAGAAGACTTTTTGGCTCTACAGACTGAGCCAAAATAAACCTCTCTCACTTTAACTTGTGGGTGTTGGGTATTTTGTGTCAGCACTGAAAAAGGAACTGTGACAGCTACTAAAGACTATTCCAAATTAGAAATCTTGAGTTCAAATTTGCCACCTAATAGCAACCCTGGTGCCAGCCTCCTGTTTCAGAACTGTTGGAAGGCCAACTAGAAAGCCATTTGAGATAAAAGTTGTCCTCAAATCCCTTGGCATTGGTTTGGAATTAGCCTGCGCATTTTGAGGATGGGGGACATTCTTTACATTTGACCTGTCCTCCACAAGTTAAATTAAGCAGCTAATCCCTTTATGGTTCTTTTTTCTCCAGCAGAACTTTCACAAAGCTAATTTTGTTTCTCTTAAATATTTTAGCAGCTGTGAAAATAAAGTTGTTACAGCTCAATAGGATGTAAATAAAAGAGACTGCATCAACTCAAACTTGTAATTTCATAACTCCCCGTGACTTAGACTCTATGAGGGTAGAAATGAGGATAAAGATGACCTCAGGTCATGGTACTCTTTCCAATTAAAAAATTTAAAAAATGGCTTTGAAAAACCATGCTGCATGTGTAAAACTCATATCTCCTGGTGGTTGGGGATTAGATGTTCCATATAGTACCTAGAATAGTAAATATTAATAAGTAGGATTATTCTGATGAGCATGTGCTTATCTTCTACAATTTTGATAATAGGATTGGCTGAATTGACTGCTCTGTTTTCTGGCATTTTGCAGTGTGAATGGAGGAACCAATAAATGGAGGAATCAATAAATAATAATGTGTAAGTGTATCTGGTTTAAAGCATTAGGAATGTGCCCGGGATGCCCACGTGCACCGTGGTCTGGGTCCCTTTGTCATTCGGGTTTCACCAGATTCTTCCTGACAGCCCCATCTAAAGCTGCCACCAGTCCTCTGTCATTCTCTACCATGTTATTTTATTTTATCTCCTTCATGTCACTTCTTGTAACCCAACTTCAACTCTGATGTCTCTACTGCCTGTGTCCCCTCATGGTGTCAGTCCCAGGAGAGGGAAAGCCTGGCCCCTGTACCCAGGATCAGCAAACTATGGCCACAGGTCATATGGAGATGTCTGCTCCTTGTTTTCCTGTGGCCTAAGCACTAAGCACGGTTGAGAACAATCAAGATTTTGTGACACATGGAAATTACGTGATACTTGAAGTTCAGTGTCCTTAGAGAACAGTTTATTGAAACACCATCATGTCCATTCACTTACGTGTGGCCAGTGGCTACTTCCGCACCACAACGTGGAGTGATAGAATTGAGTGACAGAGACTGTAACAAAGGCAAGGCTGTGTTGGAGAAGCCGAGCACGTTTACCATCATGCACTTTACACAAGAAAAGTCTGCTGGCCCCACTGGATGTTCAGCCCATACCTGGAGTTAATTCATAAGTGCTCAGTAAGTGTTGTGGATGAATGAAGAGCAGGCAGCACTTGGTAAGACATACACCCCGATGTCCCTTCTGTGTTGCCAACCAACACCTAGGAGCAAGTTACCCAAATTATATTGTACCCCATGTGCCTGGACAGTCTCAAAGTCCAAGGGGTACATCGAGTACAGCGTGGGATCTGCTTGGAAGCTTTACTCAATCTCCCTCCCTCCTTTCCTTCCTCCCTCCTTCTTTCTCTCCTGCTCTCTTCCCTTCCTTCCTTCTTTCCTTCCTTTCTGGTACTGGGGATTGAACCCAGGACTTCTGCATTGAGCTACATGCCTGATTCCTTTTTTATTTTGAAATAGGACTTCACTAAGTTGCTAAATTGCCCAGGCTGGGCTTGAATTTCAATCCTCCAGCTTCAGCCTCCTGAGTAATGGAATGAAACTGAAAGTAAGGGCGTGGCTAAAGCAGGCTGGGAAAGGAGGCATGACAAGATTCCAGAACACAGGCGCAGAACAGCTTTTCGAACCCTGCATGTGGACTTCTCGCGAGAACTAGAGCAAGTTTTAGATGGGATGACCTGGATGTGATGTAAGCTGAGAAATATGAAAAAGAGACAGTTGCCATTAAGAGTTTGCTATTGTGCCTTCTCATGATAGCCCACCCTATACCACTGTAGGATGTATGTTTAAATTTTTATATTTTCCTTCCTTTTTACCTCTAATAAATGTGAAACTTTGCCACCGTTTATGCTTGTTTTGTTCAGTTCTTTATCTGGAACAGAAAGGACCTAGAAATCATCTCTAAAAGGAGACTCCAGGACTTCAGAATCCTGTTACAGGATTGCAGGGGTGCACCAGCCGGGCATGATAGCACACACTTGCAATCCCAGCTACTGGGGAGGCTGAGGCAGGAGGATCATGAGTTCAAGTTCCATTTTGACAACTTAGGAAGACCTATCTCCAAAAAAAAAAAAATTCTCTAAAAGAGATGACCAAGTTTCATGTCAGGAATGTTCGTGTCATTTCAGTTTCTAGAAATCAGATACTTTGGATTTTCTTTTGCTGTACTATGTTTTCTCTAACTTGGCTTTTTCCCCTTCTGTTTTTTATCTATAATCAGACTGAAGATTGAACTCTGGATTTTTACAATCCTAAACTCAGCTAACCTCTCATCTAAAAAATGTCAGCCTCTTAATCCTCTTAATACAGAGGCCCATGTAACTGGGAGAATACATTCAAAAGAGTCCTCAGTACAAAAAGACAGTCTGAAAATAACAAGGGAGAAAATGTCCTGAGCGAATGTGCACACATACAAAGTTGCTAGGGAAACACGCAGTTCCTTGCAAACTGCCAGCACCGGCACATTTATAAAGAATTGACAACAACTGACCTTTGTCTCCTCTTTTCCTCTCTGTCTTTTACCAGGCACACAAGAGCCTTGTGGCTTGAATGATGCTTTTGATAGGCAGATTTTCAGATTCTGTGCTGTCTGCCTGGATGGGGGGGTGGTCCTTGGTTTCTGGCCCTGCTAAGAGCTAGAAAATCTTTCATGAGCTTCACCTCCATTATGACCCAGTGCATGCAACTGAAAGGTACATTTTCACATCAGAATTCAGCTTCTACAGTCCTGAGGAGAAAAATGACATATTTTGTTGCATTATTTAAATATTCCTGCTGAACACCAAATTAAAAATATCCATTAAAGGTTTATTTGATATCTTCCTAATTATTGCCCATTGCGCATTTGACAAATTATTTACACATTTTAATAATTGCGACTTTCTTTGGAAGTGACACAAAAACAATTACTTTTTCGAAGTTCCACTGTGTCTATGCCTTTGAAACTACATAGCCATTAAAAACAGTCTGTCGAATTAAAGGTTGGGCAATTAATTAAGTGCAAATTCTGTAAAACTGGACCAAGGAGAAAATTCATCAAACCTATGAAATATGACCTATCTTGTCCAAAAGACAAATATGTTTAAACAAAAGATGAAAATTGATGACAAAATTATGGGTAGCAAAATGCACACAGAGCAAATATAAGACAGCTGTACTTGGTTTCAGCATGGTGGGTTTACCCTTCTAGAATTCATGATTCATTACCTTCACCGGCTTGTAAAAGTTTTCGTAGTTAATCTCTAAAGTACTATATCTGGGATAATAAAAGTTCTCAAGAAGAGCTGGGAAGGCCAGGGTATTAATGATTTGTGGGCCTTTAGAGGAGGACAATTAAATGCACCCCAAGGTAGGATGGTAGACAGAGCGTGGGCTCCCGAGGACAATTGAAACTCAGGCACCATATGGAGACTACTTCCTGTAGCTTCTCTGCTTTTGGAATTTCTGACACAACTCACTTTCAGGTTTTCAGCATCAAAAATTTGACCCCACTTCTATCTAGAAAGGACCATGCCAACATTAGACTTTGGCTTTTCTGATGGATGATAAGCCCTATGTAGGTTTAGAGTAGACAGCAGGGGCAGAAGACAGGACAGTGGTTTACAGGGGTGTATCCGTCACAGACTCTGGACACGTGCATTGCGAGCTCTGGATGACAGACTCAGGCGCTCAGGTCCACAAATCAACATCCACTCTGGTGCAAAGTGGGTGGAAGAGGGAGGCGAGCATGCGGACTGTGGGGATTGTTCAGGATACAAGGCTGTTATTTCCATATTAAAATGTAATGGTCTCATTAAAGTTAAAACCACCGTTAAACTTGATTGAGTAAATTAGTTAATTAACCATAGCATCCAGCACGTTCCTCCAGGCCATACCTCTATTTCTCCAGCTGCAGAACGAGTGCAGGCTCAGCGCGTAGGATCTCATCCGGGGAAGTATGAGAATGTTCATCTTGGACTTATTGCACAATCTTAACAAAAATAAGGAGTCAGAAGTCACAAGGTGAAGGTGTTACCTGGTGTTAAAGGAAGGTCGAAATAGCCTACCGATGAAAGAAGATAGATTTTATTTTTAAGCTGAAATCTCTGAAGGTTTTCTTGTTTTAAAAAACACTTGATAAGCAGTTTGTGGAGTGACAGTTTCAGCCAGCTCGATATAGCACTTTCGTTTTCTTGTATATTTTCTTGCATATTCTACCTTTCCTCTCTTCTGTTTGCTTGAATATCCAAAGAAACTGCCCGGAGGTTGGTTGAAACATTTCAAAAGTATTTTTTTGGAGGTAGTGGGGAGGAGAGTGACTCTAAAACAGGGTTGGCAGTGAGTTTTTGTTGGGGAGTGAGTGGGCAGATGAGGGAAGAGCTCCCATTTGGCCCATTCAGTAAGCATCCCCCATTTGTCTGCCCCGTGTATGTAGTGAAATACTGATTTCCAGGAGGTTGGCTTCCCATGCCACACCTAGCCAACTGCATTGTTCTTGAAAGATGTCAGCCTCATTGCTGGGGTGTTGTAGTTTCTGCAAATACAAGGATAATAAGACCCTGCCTCCTAGGGTTGTCATGGTGGTTAAATATGTGAATACACGTGAATGAGATGCTTAGGCAAGTCAGTGTGGGATAAACTCCTGGTAAGAGCTGACTGGTATCATTACGGAGCATAGAGAAAGCAAGAATGGCCCACAGATGTTGCAGCCAGAGGCCTGGTCAGCACACAACCTCCCAGATAGGCTTGCTTGTGGATGCTGGGTCCACTTATGGGGCCAGGGATCGCCAGATACAGAGTAGCAGTAAAGAGCTTTGTTTAATTTTTAGAAAAATTTTCAGCTGCCTTTCTCTAACCCAGTGAATTTTTCTAATCAAAGACCAGAGTGGAGAGCTAGGGTAGAGTCTTACTGATGTTTGTGTGAAGTTAGGAACCCAGAAAATCATGTCCTGTCTTGGAAATCCCACCGATGGAGGGATCAAAATGAAACCTGAACAACGAACTGGAACTTGAACATGGCTGGGATAATTTTCTTTACTCCTGTTGAGTATGGTGCGTATGTAGACACATACTGTGGAAATATATTTATATATTTTATGGCTGTAAAGTAATTCCTTCACTCCTAAGGAGAACTTGAGGTATTTGAAAAGAAGTAATTTATTGAGGAAGTTAGGGCAGGAAACATAGCAAAAGTCTGAGAAAGTGACTCAGAGAAGGGAGAAAAGCCAATAACAATTGAAAAACTATGTAAATATGTAAAGTGACTTACAGAAAGTAAACCCAGTCAGGCTAACTATTTTCCAATAGTATTGGTCTGGAATGAAAGCCAGATATCAAGATTCTTGCTAAAGTGACCCTCTGTGAAACTGTAAAAAAAAGACAGCATTTACTGGGCACTGATGGAGTGGCTTGGGAAGGTCAGCTCTAAACCCCCAGATGAACTCATTTTCATAACAAAGGCAATGCAGATGCTGCTGCTGTCTTTGTTGTAGAGAGGAGGAGATGGAGGTACAGAGGGAATAACAGACATGTCCTGGGTTATCAAGTTACTAAGAGGTAGTGTTGGAGCTTGAGATGACACAGTTTGAGATCAAAGTCCTTAGTCTTACCAGTCTGCCACCCACCTCTGTCAGTTCCAATTCCACTCTCTAAAAGTGGCACAGTCTTTTTGTACCAGTGCACATGGCTTTTGAGTGTGGCTCAGGAGTTAGGTGGCCTGGGGTTTTAATCCCAGCATCTTAATTATTAAATGCATTATCTTAGAAAATAGTATTGAAACTCTCTGAGCTTCTGGGTCCCCATGTAAGAAATTTGCCCAAATCTGCATGGCTCACCTGGGAGCCACAGTTGAGAAGGTAGTTCCCACTCCTGTTGAAGCTGGTTCCTTCAAGCACTGGCATCTCTGTACTTCTGGGCTTTTTCTGGCTGCAGGAGCCGGTTCTACCTGCACAGGGGCAGACAGGCAATGCTGGAGATGACTCCTCTGGAGCAACCCTCTTGTGCTGAAGACAGATGGGTGTTGGTGGACATATGTCCCAGCCACTGCCTCCAGAGGGCAATGCTATGTTCCACATGGTCTCTCAGAGGGTCCTCGGTTGTTCCAACTTCCAGATCCCCCAGTGGTACCCAACTTGTTACAGGACTTCTACTTGCATTCCCTCTTCCCAAGTGCCTTTTTCAATCCTTCGCTATGTTCCTGGCCTAACTTCCTAAGAAAATAACTTCTCCTTTTTCCATTTAAGTGACTCCTTTGAAGAGAATTCAAACAAAGGCACCAACCCTCAGAGTTCCGTGAAAATTCAATGAAATGATCCATGTAAATAGTGTAGTGTTTGGCATGCAGCAGATACCCAAATAGCCATCAACTTTATTATCTATTGTTATTCTAACAACACACGAGAAGAGAACTGGAATTAGGAAGCTGTAGTAAAGAGCGAGACTCCATTTTCTGATGTTTGACTTCCATCAGCTCCTTACCTTACCCTTCTTTCCCATCTGCTCCACATCCAGGGAAGCTGACAGGATGGCCCTGGGTTGGTGCCAGCAGGAAGCTTCGACTCCAGGAGGGAGTCCTCATGTGGGCCATGCACCGCCATCAGACATAGCAGGGTGGCATTGGATGTGCTTGGGTCCCTGCCCTGCTGGCTCAGAAAGCCTCATTAGACAAGTCACAAACCTTCTTCCCATGTCCTCTTCATATGTGAAGTGAGTCTTAATGTCCGAACAAAAGTTTGGGCTGAATTGATTCTCTTTCTGTGGCGTGGTCACAGTAGAAACAATTCTACTCCTTACCACAAAAACACTGGATTCTCTAAGACAGCAGAAGCTTCTGGGAGTTTAGGACATTTGTCGTATTTCTTTCAGGAGAGCTCCAGATGGCAGTAGTGGGGTGCAGGGCAAGGACCAGAGCTCAGGGGCGGGGTTTAAAGGGACAAATCCTCAAGGGGTCCTGAAAGTCGAGGCAGAGAACAGAGTAGCTCACTCTTCGTTTCTCAGCAGCAAGAATAGAGAGGCCTGGGGTTTATACTTAACCCGTACTTAATGCAAAATGGCCCTTTTTAAATTTACGACACATTGGATACAGTCGTAGACTGGGACTTTAATGAATTAGTCTTCCAAGGCACAAACTACATAATCTCTTGTGGATCAAAAATGTATTTGAGGCTGAGGACAATGCATAGGCTAGAAATGATAATACTCAAAGATGTAATGAAAACACAGATGCACTAAGCTCATATCCCATTGGTTGTAGAACAAGAATCTTTATTTCGATTTTCCCAATTTCAGAATAAGCAGCCCAGACCCAGAGCATTGAACCAGAGTTATGTAACTTCTCTCCTAGCATCCCCAGCTGTCTATTTATAACAGTCAAGTGTTGGCATGTATGTGAAAATTTAAAGTGACGGCTGCTTGCCTCATGATCCCGTGATGTTTAATTTTTACCTTTAATTTAACAAAAGTTTTCCTCATTATAACCACTTAATGGGCAAGGAGGGGGAAATTCTAAGACTGTAAAATCTTAATTTCAATATCTAGATTAGTTTTAAATGGCAAAAGTTCTGCTTAATATAAACATTTAAATCTGAATTATGTTAACAGTCAAAAACACTGCAGAGCTAGTTGCTAGAAACACTGTATAGATTTATATATTTAGTATACATATTTATGTATATAATTTATGAGTGAAACTATATTATAAATAGGTTTTTTAATTTCAAAAACTGCTTTAAACTCAACATATTCCTGCCCAGATAAATGACAAAGAACTTGTTTATGAGACAGACACAGGTGATATAGTTTAGGCTCAGTGTGAAACTGTAATAATGAAAAAGAGAGTTTTTTGCTGGGGAAAAAATAAGAATTCCAAGATGCTTTAATTCTTTCACTCTTCCTATCATTGGGAATTCTCATGTTTGAGAAAAATTAGTGAGTAAAATTATTTTTATTAGAAAGAAAATGGGCATGGATTGAAAGGCAAGAAACAACATACCATCCCCTCTGACAGTGAGTGTCTGCTGTCCATAATCTCAGTACTCAGCTTCAGCTCCAAGACTGTGACTCCTGGCTGCAAAGCTAAGACCCTCAGCAGGAGGATTTGTCTCAGGTATGCTGGGTCTCTGCTTGGGGGTGGCCGTTGTGGGGTATGTGTCAGCTTCCTGGCCACTCATATAGGATCACTGAGCTGTGGCCACTGAGCCCCAGCTGCCGGCCCTGTGGTTTGCTCATCTACACACCCTCAAGGGAAGACCCCCAACTTTGTCCACCATCTCACTTCTCCAGACCCTTCCTGGGATCCCCTTCCATTCACATCCTCTTCTTGGGGTCTGCGTCTGGGGGAACCCAACCCAAGGGCCCTCCAGGGATGAATTGTTTGGTGTCCGTTCTCCAAATGCATCCCTCCTCCTTCCCTCTCCTCTCCCTTTCCTACCTCCTGAATACTTTAACACTAGCTGTGATGTTTACCCCGGGAGGTGCTAGAAGCCTCCCATCAAGTAGACTCTACCGAGAGAGACAGCAGTGATGAATGCTGAGTTTAACTTGTGTGAATTCAGCTATACCCAAGGTTTTAAAAAGTGAGAGAAAGAAATCATTCTGAAAATGGGCTGTCGTTCTGTGCAATCCATGTAGGCCCCAGCTAGAGTGTGAGGTGGGGAGGGAGTGGGAATTTTCTCAGTGAGCTTCAGTTTGTCTGGGCCCCTCCTAGAACCTCTTCTCTTGTTGAGTGTGATTCTCACATTTCAAGATTCGATCTGGTTCTACTTTTCATGCAATGTGGTTCCCAGTAGAAGCGACGTGAGGTGCTTCACTGAAGGGACATGGTTTCATCCAATACTGGAAGAAAACCTGGCCCTGACAGACTCATAGAGAAATAGTAGGTCCCTCTGCATTAGAGGCTTTTTAAGGGATCTTAAAGGATAATTATTCCCTACATAATCTTTGCCCTGGCTCTGACTTTTCAACCTGATTCTCATAAAATGATTCCTCTCTCATTACACTGAGACTGGTGTTGCTTTCTGGTAGAGACACACTGACAGATGTTGTGGTGACAAAGAGGCAGAGAGAAGCCTCGTGGGCTCTGCGGGTCAGAGCAGGGAAGGGTTCTCAGAGCAGGTCATGCTTGCGCTGGATTCTGAAAGATCAGTAGATGGTGACCTAATTTTGGGGGAAGAAAATACCTGCAGCACTTAAAATTCGACCATGAAATTGCCCACTTTCCTTTCCAAATACAAGATCACAGATCTTGTGGCTTTTACTTTCAACTACATAGATGATCTGTACAGTTCTGCGCAAGGTTTTGGGAAGAGACAACCAAGATTCACTCTGCCTGATGTTTCCTTGTGACATCTGATGTTTGGACAAAGCAACTTAGCAGAGGGTTTTTTTTTTTCCTTGCTGGTTTATTTTGTCTCCAGAAGATGCTTTAAGTGAAGTCCATGTGGGAGTCAGGAGACACTCAGGAGATTTATGTGGGGACAGGGCTATCATAGAGAATGGAGTGCAATCTGGGAGAGATGGAGGGTGAGAAGGACAGAAGGAAAGAAGGCTGGGCAAAAGCTTCTCAGGGCAGCTGAAGGATGTCAGCCAGGCAAATGGTCCTCAGCTGCCCATCAGAGGTAGCCTGTGCCTAGCCTGGCCTGTCTTCTGTCCCTGCTGCTCTCAGGTCTTGGCTGGGAGCTGCCTTCCTGTGGGACAAGTGGCCTCTTTGGGAACATGACTATGAATATCACAGTGCAGCATTGGGCTTGTAAGTCTGAGCTGCTCCCCTGCCAGAGACCGGAGAGATCCCCTCTTGTGGCCACTGCAATCAGGACTTTCTCACATGGGTGACACGTATGTACCCCAGAGCTACGCTGAGATGGTTCTAGGCAGTACATTTACATGTTTAGCATGAACATCACCCTCTTTAATTCTGGTTAGGGAAAGAGAAAGGCTCAGGTTGGCTCTATCATGTTGTAATTCCACTTTTAACAATGGGCATGTCTTGGGTGTATCAGCTTTAGCTGGTTACAAACTCCAGATAAAATTAAAAATTCGTATCTGTTTTCATGTGTATTTATCATTATAGGTATTTCAATTTGTTTCTATTTATACCTAATGAGATTGATTTTCAGTTTATGCCGCTCAGTTCTTTTCTTTTCAAATAAACTGAATTAAGACTGTGTGTGAGAATCAGTTTAAAGAAAAGAGAAAGTAAGTACAGAGAGCAGGTGGTTGTGGGAAAAATTGTGACAAACTTTTGCAAATGGCGGGAGTTTGGGCAACTCTGACTCAGGCCATCAGAAAGTAGCATGATCTTGCTTTTCACGGAAAAGAGCCTTCACTACCTCACTGTTTTAAGTTATGCCTTTTCCTTCTGGAAGGGGTCACTCAGAGGACTGTCCGGTTTTACAGCCTTTCTGTGATTTTTCAGTAGAAAATGCTGTACACTCTGCTATTCATCCTTTAAACAAATCCCCAGAGGACAAATCCAGCTCCCATTTAGTGCTATGCGGGATACAAAGTATTGTCTCTGAATGAAGGTGGATACTTTTTCCTGTCAGAAAAAGACAAATAGACCTGTCCATAGGCTGGCCTTACCATCTAGAATCCTTAGGGCTGAAATTTACTGCTTTTATGGTCTCATCTGTTCCAACCCAGCACCCAAAAGCACATCTCTTCCTAGTTCCTTCAGAGGACTGTTTTTTTTTTTTTTTTTAAATTTAAACATCTTTAAATATTTCCAATCTCTCTGGTTTCTGCAGAGACTGGCTCCATCTGTCTGTATCAGAAGAGGTCCACTGTGTATGGCTACCATAAGCAAAGCTAAGTTGTGCTACTGGTAATAAGCAACTCTCAAGTTTTAGTGGCTTATCAACAACCAAGGGCAATTTTATTTTCATGGTTGGCATCTATTCCAAGTTAGCAGAGGTGAGAGGGGTCTTTTACATACTCACTGAGAGCTGATGGCTGACCCAGCCTTTACTACCTGGCTGGTCATTGGTTGCTGTGGCAGAGCAAACTAAGGACATGACAGTTGATTCATTTTCTTCATAAATATCACCATGAAAATAACATATATTATATAACTTTTGCTTGTATTTCATTGGCTAAAGCATGTCTTTATTTGTTTAATTTTTTTGGTAGGTCTGTGGATTGAACCTAAGCCCTTTATACTGAGCCACATCCATAGACCTTTTTTAAAATTTTTTTTATTTTGAGACAGTGTCTAGCCACATTGCCTAGGCTGGCCTTGGGAGGCTGCCTCAGCCTCTCAGAGTGCTGGGATTAAAGACATACACCACCATGCCCAGGTAAAGTGAATCTTTTGACTATGTTAAACTTGAATGGGCAAGAACATGCAACTCCACCATTTCTCTGATAGGAGGGGAAATGCAGCCTTGGTGAAGAGCCTGAACATTACCACGCTGCCACTCCTCACACAAGAGATCTGTTGAGACCTCGGGATCTCTAAGGCTTTCTGAGTTGGCCTAGTTGCAGTTTGCTTGTCTGATGTGTCTTGGTATAAGCCATCACCCTTCTTTCTCGTGATTGTAATCTAACGTTGCTGGTCTTGTTCTAAGTGACACTGGACAAGGTCCTTTATTGCCCCAATGCACCATTAAAATGACATTCTTGTTTGTACCAGAATTGTACTGTTGGTTTGGGATGAATGAAAGGAATTACAACCCAAGGGAGAAAATTGCCTCAAGTTATTAAGAGTACCTAATGGATAGTTTTTTTAAATTGACTGACTCATGAGTGTTGGTGCCCAGAATAAAAGGTGGGGTTGAAATATAAGGTGAATGTTTAAAGAAAAAAATGTACTACAGTAAAAGTCAGTGCCACTAATCTCCCTCACAACATTCGTCTTTGTTTCAGACATATCTTGCCACTTTCTGAAGCAATTCTGGAAGTCCTCTATCATGTCTAGGAGGTGTAGTAAAAAAATGTGGTGAATGATGCTGCCAAGTACCATCTAGTAGAAAGACAAGTTCCTGAAAATGTGACGGTGTGTTCTCATCCACTTTATTCACCTGCTCTGGCACTGTACACTTCTTTGGGTCAAAATCACCATGAAAGGTAAACGTTTTGAATCAATTCAGGACATTGAGGCAGCCAGAACAATGCAAGCAAAGACACAAAAGAGGACTTCTAGAGCTGCTTCGGAAGGTGGGAAGAATGTTAGAATAAGAGTGTTCAAAGTGAGAGGAGTGTTTTGAGGGGCATTAATGGCAATATGTCTTTTACTATATTAAGTTTTTAAAATATAAACATTCACAGTATTTTTCAATCATGCTTCATAGACCATGGCCAAGAGTGGAGCCTCAAGAAATGTGAAAAGAATTCAATATGTCACCACTAATCCTAGACATATAAAAATCCTTATCTGCCCCATGGATTTTCCTACCGCTGGGCACTCTGGTTTCCTGCATGGTGCTAAGGCTCCTTTTCCATTCTTTATCCTTTGCCTTTTGATTTTTCTTCTAGGCTTTTCTCTCATAGCCTCTAGAGTTGCCAGCAAAAAAATCATCAAAAATATCTTTTTTCTCCTTGTGTGAAAAATGAATTTAGCTCTTTCCATGTTTTACTTTTCCTTCCATCCTCTGACCGAAAAGCCTTCAGTTTCTTTGCTCCAAGAACCCTATCAAGGGGATTTCTAGGCCTTAGAGAGGGCTGGACCTACCTTAGGATGAACTGTGTCAAATCTCTTGAAAGGAGAAGCAGTTGTAGCCAGTGCTTATTTTCAATATTTCTTATCTTTCTGTCAAAATATATTTTAATGTGAATCCTTTGGGTTAAGATTTTTTTCAGACTAAATAAATTTATTAATAAGTAGTTTATTGATTTTTATTGCTGAATAATATGTCATTGTAGGTCCCACATTTTGCTTATTCATTCACCACTTGATATGTATTTGAGTTCTTTTCTTTTCTTTTATGGCTATTGTGAAAGATACAATTTTTATTTCTCTTTAGAATAAAATTATTGGACTGTATGATAAGTGTATGTATTTTTAATTTTTTAAGAATCTATTAATCTGTTTCTCAAAATGACAGTATTATTTAATGTTTATAGCAGCAGTGTATGAGGGTTCCAGCTGTTCTGTTCCCTCACCAACACTTGGGATTGTCAATCATTTTTATTTTAGCTATTTTAGTGGATCTGTGGGGGTATCTTATTTGGGTTTCAATTAGTATTTCTTTTATGACCAGTGATGTTGGATATTTGTTGGCTGTTTGTTTGAATATGCATATATATATATACACAAATGTGCATGTGTATGCATACACATATTATGAGCTATTGAAATCTTTCATCTATTTTTTATTAGTGTGTTTGTCATATTGTCAAGTTATTGCTTATAGATTCTGAGTCAAAGTCCTCTACAAGATGTCTAATTTCCTCTGATACTTTATTCTGGCCTGTACTCTTATAGGGTTTGACTTGGTCTTTTTTTTTTAATATTATGTTATTGGTACATTTTAGGTATACAATATGATGACATTCATCATTGGAAATTTGCACTTTTACTTAATCTCTATTAATCTCTCTTAATCTCTCTCTTTTACTTAATCTCTCTTGGTTCTTATTTTTCCCCCTTTCCCTGCCCTCCCTTCAACCCCTCCATCCCTCCCTATTTACAAAGACTTTGTTTCCATTTTTTCATTTTCTCATATTAATTCCATTCCCTTCTTTCCTTTCCCCTACCCCTCTCACTTCCCCTTCTCCTTTTCCCCTTTTGACTTGGTCTTTTCCTGGCATTATATGGTGAATGTTTAGATAATTAATTTTAGGCTTTTTCTCTTCTTAAGCAAATTCATTTATAGCTACATGCTTCCCTGAAGTTCAGCTATAACATTACCCCACAAATTTTGATATGTTGTGTTTTCATTAATGATTTCGGGCTCCTCTTGGCTATGTCACTTTCTCAGACTTTATTTTGATGACTTGAAAGTTTTAAAAAGGAGTAGTCAGGTTTACTATAGATGCTTCTCTATTAGAACTTGCCTGACATTTTTAAAATGATAAGACAGGGCTATGAGCCACTAAGAGGAAGAAGACAGTGATAAAGTATCATTTTCACATTATATCAACAGTATATGACATCAATATGATTTATGACTCTGGATATTGATCCTGTTCAACTGGCTGAAGTAGTTTGTCATGGTTCACAGTAAAGCTATTTTTGGAAATAAACCACTATGCAGAGCCCACAGCTAATGGGTGGGGGCCTAGTTTTTCTGAATATAGAATTCATGGTTAATGTACTTTGTTCCTTTCAGCTCATTGGAGGTGTCATTCCAATTTCATCTAGCCTCCATTGTTTCAGGTGATAAATCAGCAGTTTATCTCAGCTTAGTTACTTTGTGTGTAACATGATTTTCTCTGGCTGCTTTCAAGATTGTCTTATATTTTGGGTGAACTCTGTAAGTGGGGAAAATGCTTTCTTTCCTTCAGAAGAACAGATTCCTGTACCACTCTTGTAAGGAGTGATGGCGATAATAGTAAAAATGATGTGATCCCTAAATCACATTTATAAGTATCACTAAGAGCAGTGCTAAGTACTGTCACTAAGTGATATTGTGGTTTACTTTGACCCCTTAATGACTTCACTGGTCTCTGCAGAACATTTAGCAGGAAAACAGGAGAACTTGCTACTGGTCCTCCTGGGTTCACAACTCCAGAATCAATCTTTTCTTTCTCTGCTTTTGGAGTGATTCCATTGTCTTTTTGCAGAAGCCTGCCTGAACTGCATTTTGGTGTCTGGCTCCTGGGCTCTTCTAAGCTGGTATGAGCTTAATATATACAGAAGGGCTTCACCATTGTGCAAAACATGGGGAACAAAAAGACTATTTTTTCTAGAATAGTCTTCTTGTCAATTCAAACCCATTGTTGTAATTTTCTTGTGTACAATATCTGCTAGCTGTGTTTTATCTCTTCATTGCTAGGGACATCATGAACACCATGGGAATGTTTTGGTGAAAATAGTGTGGGGAAACAACAGAATCCTATTAAGATCCAAGCTGTGGTGCTAGTTAGCTTTAAAGAAGAACAAATTTAATTGAGAAGCTGCCACTTCTCAGATGTCACCATAGACATTTTACATATTTTATTTCTTTTCTAATGTTTACATGTTCTTCCTACTTCACAATGTCTACCTCTTGGGTTTCTCACACAAGACAAACAGTGTGATAATTAAACTTGTGTGTCTGATTTATTTCACTTAACGTTATGGTCTCAAGAAGTTCAAATGGGAGGAGAAACAAGGGGAGAGGGAAGGGGAAGGGAAAGAAGGGAAAAGGATTGAAAAACAGAGAATGAAAGGGAAAAAATGGAAGCAAAGCTTTTGTAAATGGAGAGGGGAAGAAGGGTTGAAGGGAGGAGAAGGGACTGGGAAAAAGAGAATTAAGATGTATTATGTATAGGTGTCAATTCCCTATGATGAATGTGATCATTATGTATGGCAAATATGTGCTAATAAAAACAAATTTAAAAAATCTTTACAATAATCTTCCAATTTAAGTATTAATATACTAAGTTTTTCTTTGATATTACTCACAGAGAAATGAATGTTATCTTTACTTTTTTCTATTCAAATGACTAACTTCTTAGCTAAGACTGCATGGCAATGCAGAGAGTCATCTCAAGGTTTGGGCCTTAAGTGTCTTTTTTTTCCCTCTGGTCACAGTTCTGTTGGGTAGTGGTCACATGACCCTATTTGATCACATCAAAGTCAGATTTGAGGGTTTTGACTTAATTGCTGAAAGAGGAGAAATTTTATTTTTCTGCTATATTTGAATATTGAAAGATACTGTCATTTGGGTTCTGTAGGCCATCTTGCCACTACACCAAGCCTGGAGAAGAAAACATGTCTAAGGTCACAGGAGATGGAACAAATTGGGTCTAGGAAACTGTTTAACTCCTAAATTAACTCATTTAAAATTAGCTATATTAGCACTTTATAGTTATTGGACAACAAATTATCCTTTTGTTTAAGTCAACATGAGGAAGATTTTCTGTCTCTTACAACTAATTCTGACTGGCATAACTTTCTTTCTCCTTCTTTCATTGAACCTATTTCAGTAAAGCCATCTTTGGAAAGGGAATTAGTTGAGATTAACACAGTATGCTTTGATTGTTAAATTTTAAAGTTTAAGGATCAAGTATTCTTGTAACAGTAGTCTTGTCCCCTCTCTGAGCCTTTACTCTTTGGAGGATTAAGTTAGTTCCCCTTAACTATATTATATCTTTCTTTCTGGTACAAAATCCTCTTATTCTGGGAACCATTATTTCAGACTAAAGTGTGAAGGTTTAATAGTTTGAGGTTTGAGTTTTGAAGTGAGATATATATATATATATATATATATATATATATATATATATATATTTGAAAACTAGTTCTATGGGTTAGATTACTAAAAGTAAACTTTTAACATGTTTACATTTTAATTCTTTTATAAAGGGGTATGCAATTCATAGGTTGGTCACAAGAATTAAATAATGCTCAGTAATAACTACCACTATTTATTACTTCTCCCAAAAGGCATATTTATATTAAAATACAATTTCCAAAGATGTATTTGATGAAAAACAGTCCTGCAAAATGTCTTCACTAAAGAAATTTTGTAGTCAAATACCTTTAGGAAATGTTTATGGTCCACTTCCCCCTATTTTCTAGGCACATTAGAATATTAAAAGCTCTAAAATATCCTTTAAAATATTTGCTTGAATATGTTGATTCAACATCCAAAATATATTTGATTACACACTTTCAGTGGTGTATACCGATTAACATATGTTAACAAGAAAAGAGTTGAAAATTTTAAATTGTGATTCCAGAAACCCATCAATTGGAAGTTGTGGATAGGATGATTTCTTTTTGATTGTCAGGTCTTCCCAGGTGGAAGCTCCTATTAACCACTCAAAGAAAATCTCACTTATCCAGATTTTAGATTAGAGATTGAAAAACTATGGCCTATTTTCTAGCTACTTGTTTTTATAAATAAAGCTTTAATAGCACACAGCAGGTACTTTCATTTCTACATTGTCCATAGCTGCTTTAATACTACAGAGCTGAGTGACAAAGACTATCTGGCCCGAAGAGCCTAAAATATTTACTCTGTGACTCTACAAAAAAGTTTGTTGGTCACTGGCTTGATGACAAGATTATATCTGTAAGAATTACATGAAGAGATTTTCTTCACCAAAGTGGGTAAAGTGAATTTTTTTAAACTTCATCTTAGTAAGTTCTTGTTTTCTAGTTTATAAATAAGATGCTCTTTATATCAGTAATCCAGACTTTAGGAAAGATGCCAAAGAATGCAGCTATATAACTCAAAGGGAGTGAGAGAGGGAAGCTCTCTGAGAAGACAGAAATTTCTATCTCATAGAAACCAAATTATGCTTAGCTACTTGTTCCTAAATCTGAACACATGGCACTTCTCACAGGAAGGGCACACTTACCCCACTTTCTTAGGAAATTTCCTTGAATTCTCTCCCTATGATACCAAGTTGTCCTGTGGAATAAATGACATGATTTTGAGATGGCACTGTATGTTTTGTGGTGTTTTCTAAGCTTCATGGTACAGTGGTCCCATCTTATCTGTGGTTTTGGTTTCTTCAGTTTTGGTTACCCCCAATCGATTGTTGTCTGAAAATATTAAAAGGAAATTTTCAGCAATAAGCAATTTGCAAGTTTTAAATAAACTCCATTCTAGTATATTGTTATTGTTCTGTTCTTTTATTAGTTACTGTTGTTAATCTCTTAAGAAGCCCAGTTTATAAAAGAAACTTTGTCATAGGTACTTATGTGTAGGAAAAGGTAGCTAGAAGGGTCAGTACTACGGTTTTAGGCACCTCCTGAGGCCTGGAATATATGCTCCGTAGAGTAGGAGGGACCACCATAATTCCTGCTGAGGAGGAATTAGAGTGGTGTGCCCAGGGAGAAAATAAACAGAGGTTCCTCAGGGAAGTGGTTAGAAACAGCCCATTTCAGACTCTGTCCACAGGGCTGGTTGGTACCACATCAGCGCCTCTCACAGAAAAGAATGGGCCTTTTTCTCTTCAATTTTTGGAAGACAGAAAGAAACCCCACGCTTTATCATACAAACTAGGAATCTTTGGTTTCACAGCAGACTTACCTGGGGTGGCAAATAATCTCTGTTCTCCACTCTTTAAGAGTCTGCAAGCACTCACTCTTTCCCATAACAATTGACTGAAAGCCTGCTCCATGCCATGCTCTGAGTGGAGGGAGTCAGCAAATTAGGTGAAGTCATTGCCCTGTTGGAGGCTGAAAATCTGACGGGTGAGGCGTATGATTTTAAAAATCCTCAGATAACTATGATCATTGTGTGTAGCACATGTTCTGTGAGCATGAAAGGCTGTAGTGGTAGGTTATGGGAAGGGTATTTAGAAGCTGAAGTGACCCGGGTGTGAGGACTCTACCTGACCCTGCAGGAAGCCACAGAGGCAGGTCTACCTAAGAGAGGAGGAGGCATTTCAGATAAGGAGCCAAAGAGGGGAAGGCTTTTCATCTGGCGGCTCCATTGTGAAAAAAGCTGTCATGTCAGATCCTGGGTTCTGATCTTGACACATTCTTGAGTTAGTTTAATTTCAAGTAGCTTTACCATTCTTGGCCCTAAACCTCCCATCTCTTAAATGACAGAAAGAGCTTCAACATGAGTGCTCTTTAGAAAGCCATGGGAAATTTTGCTAATATTTTGATCAGAATCGATGGGAGAAAAATAGCTTCATGTTATGTTAACATCAGCTCATTTGTGAAAATCTTGCATAAAGAGGCCAGATCAAACCTCAGTGGTTCCTCAAGCATATTTGGAAAGGGCTATTCATAAAAGGGTATGTAGGGAACAGGGAAAGGGGACGTTACTAGAACCTCTGCAGTAAGTCCTAGTCCCCTGCGAGCCACAGCCGTACACGGTGAATTATAGGAAAGGTAGGAAAATGAGACTGAGAAGAAGCTGAGCTTTGGGTCTGATCAGTGCTGCTCTGGGTGGCAAAGACGAAAGCCCCCAGCTTACCACACGTTTTATTCAGTCCATCGGGAGAAACAAATGTAACAAATGACTTGTAGAGAGTTCGGTACATCCTGGGTGATCAAGACATAACAATCCAAGAACAATGAGGAACTGAGTAGATGTTTGTTCCTCCCAGGATGTTTTCAGCTCCCAGGATGTTTCTTGTCCTGGAGAATCACAGCATCACCGGATCATTGAGGTCTCAGTTGTGACCGGAGGCCAAAATGGAATTATGTCTTGGAATTCCATAGCTGGGCTGTAGGCAGGAGAACTAGGCTAACCAAATGATTTTTCCCTAAAATTATGTAGCATTGCTCCCAACAGGGGTAGGATGGGGTAGAATCCAAATAGAATTTAAATTAGAGTTCCATTCCATATTTTTCTTATTTTCGTCAAATATAACAAATCTGAGATAATATTACTCCCATCTAAACTGCCAAATGGAAGAAAAAAACCCAGTGATATTTATGTAATTTATTGTGAATTAAAAAATAAAAATAAATAAAACAAGTTAAATTTTTTAAATTAAGCAATCTGCCCCAAATCTAAGTGTACTAATTAAGTCTCCTTGAATAAATATATTCACAAATAGTCATGTTTTATCAAAGTCAAACACAGGGCAAATACTTGTGTTCATGCAGTGCCAAACCTGAGTTATTAAATAAGGTCTGTGGTATACCCTTTAAATTAAGATTCTATCTATCAATAAATATTTAATAAAAATGTAAAGATGGAATATTGTTTGAAGAAGTACATCCCCAATAATTCCAGTTGAATCCTGCTTTGTGAAATGCAAATTTTATAAATTCCAATCCATCAAATAGAATTTTTACTATAAAAGGTTTTCATGGAAATAATAGCTGTCAACTATCAATTAATGCACACAGTCCCATTTTCCTTAAGTACTGTATTGAACTTTAATGAAAGGTTACTTATTCTATCAAATTGCTTTATACTTTGCAAGATTAAACTTAACCAAAAATTAACATCAGTATTCCATGAAGAAAGCATGCAAACAAAATTCACCTAAATGACAGGGGAGACTAAATGTTTTTGTTGTACACTGAGAAATGCAAAGAATTCATTTTTTAAACCAATGTTATCAGGAAATTTAACCCATTCTGAATAACATGTCCCTTCTGTATGTTGTTGACTCCTTACCTTGAGCTATATAGGAGGTGTGACCATTGTTTTTACACATGTCAGTAGAGCAAAAGCTTAGCTCAGCACCTGCCAGCTAGGGTGGGATACAGAGCTAAGATCAGGGGCTTAAACCCAGCATCTCTGGTGCAAATTCCTGCTCTGTCATTCACTGAAGGTACAACTCTGATCTACTTGCTTGTTGTCTAGCCTTAAGACCTTCATGTAAAAATTGAGAACAATAAATGCACCTTTTGGATTGCTCTGAATAGTAAGGAGAAAGAGGTATAAACACAGTTTGGAAAATAGGAGGTGTCTAGTGAACAGCAGCTATACTTATGATGACAGAATTGGCATGGGGTAGGGAAGGATGTCAATGTCCTCAAACAGAAAGTCATCGCCCACCCAAATTTGAAGTGCAAATAGAGTGAAGGTCTTAGTGGATTTTCACAGTATTGTAAGATGACTCTTAGAGCTTCTAGAACTGATAGCATACATGTGTGAGAATGAAGAGTGACTGAAAGTAATGCTAATGATCCAGGCATGCTCTACCTATGCCCTTTGAAAACTCCCTCAACAGCAAATTAATTTCCCCCTAAAAGCATGAGCATATCTGTGTGAAGTGGCATTAAGTGATCCTAAATAAGCACTGTAAATACAGTAGTCAGGAGACTTGGGCTGTTGCCTTGCTCTAGCATTACCTGAAGAAGTGTCCTTGGCTGACCCCACTTTGTTCTAGACCTCAGTGTCTCCTCTGTTGGATGTGCATGGGCAGGTGTGGGTGAGCAAGTGTAAACAGCAGGGTGTGGCAAGAGTGGAGTACGTGTCCCTTCCTCGGGGACATGGGCTCCTCAGTTCCAACTGGCTGTGGCCCTGTAGGAATCTGGACCTAGTACTGCTAGATTTGCAAGAAAAAACAGAAATCCAGACTTGGCAAAGAATTAAAAATGATCACTTTAAACACTGTGCTATTCAAAGAAATCACATCAACTGGAGAATTTGATGTTTGGATGTTCACCTTAGAACACTGAGCTAGACCTTTTCTGAAAGCCCTCTCTAGATCTGCAGTTTTACAATTTTAGGATAGTATTTTAGTTTTTCTTTTTTGGTCTGACTATCCTATAGTCTTGAAAAAATGATTATAAAATCTAAAAAGACTTTCATATGAACTAAGCTTAAATTGACTGCTTTCTATCATGAATTAATATTAACCAGAGCTTGTCAGATACGAAATATTTGTTTTAGGAATACACACAGCCTCCACTTTGATCTGAGCTGAGCTCTAACCTTTGGCCTGTCAGTCGCAGGATATAGCACTGGATAAATCATGGTTTCTTGAACAGATAGATGCCAGGGTGGCTGTATACAAATGGGACAATGTGTCAATGAACACCCGAGTTTGGGTTACATCTACTATAAACATCGACATTCCTCTGCAATGAGCCCATTTTCTGGTTAAGCAGTTACAGCTTTGGAAGGCTTGATGCTTCTGTGCTCAATCAGATCCTAAAGATTTCAGATTTTGCAATTAATGAGCCATTAGATTAATTAGTGGAGGATTGTAAGAAAGGTTTAAGAGTTGGATCAGAACCATAGACAAACTCTTGCCGTTAGAGACAGCAATCACCAAAGGCAAAATGGTGAGAAAATGAATGGTTTTATTCACTGCTCGTCACCCTCCCTTCATACACTTCCTTTCCCAGGAAGGTATGAGCATTGGCCAGTGTCTAAGTTCAGCAAACACAGAAAGGGAAGAGAAAGTTGAAAGAAAAAAGAAGGAAAAATTATTGTTTCATATTCTTCCAGTGAAGGCTCCATCTTCTGAAGATGGGATTTCTGTGGGTAGCAAAGAGTCACAGTATTTCTCAGAGTTTGGCTGTGTCTGTGTCCATGGGCTTCATTCCTATGCGCCCGTCTTTTATTAATTATGTAATATATCGGCCATCTTAGAAAAATGATTCATAGCATTTCAGAAACATGGAAATAAATAAGCCAGGCTTCAATATATGATTATGTAGGCTTGATATAAACCCCAGGGTAGCCATCTTTTAAGAAGTGAGCATAAGGACTTTAACAACAGTCCGTTGCTACAGTACTTAAAGTCTGGCAGCCCTGTGACTTATCACCTGGGAGTGGATGGCCCTTTAGATGAATTTGCAATTTGAGAAGTTAAATTAACTCTGAAATATACTATTTGTTGTCAGTTTTCCACTCAGGAGAAAGATCCTCATGTAAACAGGCTCTCTCTTTACTGGCTGATGTAAAGAGTCATTCTGGGGTTAGCTAAGCTATCCCAGCTTAGTATCCACTTGCAAAAGTTATGAAGGTTGTTATTTTTCATAAAACAGAAAGTCAACTTTTGGAAAAGGACACCATCCACATGGAAAGACATTTTCAAAGAGAATTCTGGTGCTTTCTCTGTGGTTCGTATTGCTGTCTGCTATTTTGTGAAGCATTTATTTGCGTTTTGTGTTCATTTTCAGTCTCTCCATTAGAATGTAGGCTCCAGGAGGAGACTGGGTCATTTAGTTTGTGACTCTTTCCCTCCACTGAACATGAGATCCTGGCACACAGCAGCTGCTCACTAAACATTTGACTGAATGCAGAAATGAATGTTTCTTGTCAAGAGAGAATGACTTTGGAATTCAGTGTTGTCCTGGAGAAATATTAATGGGTCCAGGCAGTGACCTTACTGCTCTGTGGACAAGGTCATTTATTTGTTTAGTCAACCGATTTTTATTGAAGACCTGCTCTGTACCAGACCCTGTGATTAACCCTGTATGCTCCATAGTTGGCAACACAGTTTCCTAATCTCAAAACTTACCTTCCTATGAGGTCAGTTTAATGAAATATTGGTTAATATTTTGAAGAAAAAAATATGAAGCCATGGAAATATGTGAGAAGGAAGCCTCATCTTGCTTGAGGAGACTAAGAAGGGTTCCCTGGGGAAGTAATATTTAACTGAAACCTCCAGGATAAGCGGGAGTTGGAGAGAACTTGGAGCAGAGGGAAAGCATTTGTAGAGGGCTTGAGGCAGGAGCAGCTTGGTGTTTGAAATACAGCCGGCAACCAGAGTATAGTGGACCCTGAAGTTACGACCGGCCTGACATATGAACAACTTGGATTAATTAGGTTAATGGAAGATTCATCTGCTTCTTGTTATTTATAGCATGTACCCAGGTAAACATCCAGATCTCAGATGTATTGACTTACAACTAACTTGAGTTACAACCAGCCCTGCAGAACTGATTACGTTTGTAAGTCAAGAGTCCTCTGTATCTGCAACTGAAAGAGTAGGGAGGAGAGGGAGAGACATGGGATTGCAAAGAAAACTATTAATGAAATTATTAGGCTTGAGAAGGCCAGTTTCTATATTTATCCTGAGAGAAATGAGATGTATTCAAGTGTTCCAAAGCAAGCAGTAATCTAATTTTAGTTTTTAAAATTTTATTCAAATAAAGATATTTTGAAATGGTGAGAGGAGTCCATCTTTAGTTTTTTCTGGATTGTATTATAAGAAGTAAATTAGTTGATATTCTTAACGAGGGTAAAATAAAGAGCTAATGATTGGAGATAAAAGGCCTTAACTCAGATTAACCATGCATCAATCCAGTTTTAGTCTAGGGACATTTTTGTCTGAGCTTTTTTCTTCCTTTTTTCAATGCTGGGCTTCAAACCTAGGTCCTCCTGCATGCTAGGCAAGCGCTCTAACACTGAACAATATCCCCAAACCCTGAGCTTACTTCTAAAAGTGGCATAAACCAGAGATTTTATGAGATTGATTGGTTTTGTTTGGAATTGAATAAGACATTGCTAAATCCTAGGTGTTCCAAATATTTTTACCCTTTGCTAAATTTGCATGGATTCTTACTATCCGTTCAAGAATTTACTTGATCCATTCTTCCTTATTTATGCAAAAAAAATACTGTGAGCCTCTTGCGTGTCATGCCTTGGTCATGGCTGCCATGCATGAACATGAAGATATATCAGTAACACGACCTTGCCTTTCTTATAAGAGATAAAGACAAAGAAAGTGTTCTGCAGGAGATCAACCTACTGGAGATTAGAAAGGAGGCCACTGAGGAAGGAATATTTGAGTTTTGTTTTGACCAATATCAGGAGTTTCTGAGAAAGATCATACTATATATAAAGGCCAGCATGTGGAACGGTTCAAACTTGAGTCTTTTTGCAATTTAAGAGCATAATGACTATTAACAGTGTTATTTAAATAGATTTTAAAACTTAGTCGAAAATTACCAGAACTATGAGAACATGGTTGGATGTGCTGATTTTAGTTTTTCCTAATACATAGTTAGAAAATAAACACTATTTAGATATCCTATCTTATTTCCATGTTCTTCCTCCCTCTTTTGCAACAGAACCCCAAGGTATGGGGCTATCTAGCTTTATTCCATGCAATCATGTGCTTCAGGGCAAGTGACCCCATTACCAGCTCAGTAGCACCTAGTTAGTCTAAGGCAGTTATCAAAAGCTTGTTCCCCTTACCAGTGATTGGTTCAGTGGAGGTCAAGTGACCCAGCTCTGGCCAATGAGTAGTAAGGAGAGAGCTAGGGGGATTTCTGGGAAAAGTTTTCTTCCTCTTACAGAGATACCAGAAGAGGATATTTCTGTATCCCCAAAGCTTTGGAAACTCACCTTCCCACCATGAACGGAGCCTGTCTGCAGGGCAGCATGAAGAATGGCAGGATAGATACACGGAAGGAATGCTGATGGATCACAGATCCACACTCTTACCAGGTGGGGAGTTTCCATACTTCTGGAACTCTTACTACCTCAGAGAATAGTAAAAGGCCAGATAGTACATATTTTAAATTTTATGGGCAAGAAAACCAAGTATGTCATTAGGTACTTACATAACAAGAGGGAAAAAAAATTTCCACCACTTTTGATTGCTTAAGTTCAAAGTATCATAGGAATAGCATACAATTTTTTTTGTAGTACAGGTCTATCAATGAGATGAATAAGATTCATTCCTTTCTAGCATTCCCAGAACCAGTTTGTTTACAGTATTCATCTGTTAGAACCTTTCTTGACTGGCAGACCATACACAGACAGGCAATGGGCCAGATTTGGCTTCTGAGCTATAGTTTGCTAACCTCTATGGGAAGGCAATTTTTATTTAAAAATTTTTATTGGTTGAAAATTATTCCCAAATAAGGGCTGAGAATGTAGATCAGTGGTAAAACACTTGCTTAGCATTCACAAGGCTGTGTGTTCAATCTCCAGCACCACAAACCATCAAATAAAACCAAAGTGATAATCTTTATTGTACATAGTTGTGATCCTCCTAATTTATACACAAAAATTAAAATAAAAATTTCTCTATGCATCATCCCAAACCATCTTATATCCTTGAAAGGAATGATTAACCAGCTTTCAGAAATAATAGCATTCATGAAACACTTATTGTATGCCCAACTATTAGATTCTAAATATTTTACATGTATGTATGAACTAATTTAATCCTCACACAAATCCACCAGGTAGGTGGTATTTCCCATTTTGTGGATGAGGAAATTATGCCACAGAGCATTAATGGTTCTCTGTTAAACTGAGGTTGGTTGGTTAAGTCTGTACCTTGGGGAGGCTCAGCTCTGGTCTTTCATCCCTATTTCTGTGCAAATGAACCATGGACATAAACCTGTTTCTGATTCTAACTTCCTAAACTAACTGGCACATTGCTGGGAAGTCAGATATGGAAACAGATGATACAGCTTTTAAAAAAATTATCATACATTTCTTTATGGTTAAAGAGCATCTGGAGCAATTTAAGAAGTTAGAAGGGGAATAAGATGTTTTACAACATAATGTGCCCCAGGACTGCCATACAAGTGGGAAATGTGTCAGTTGAATAATGGCTCTGTGCATTCCTCTTTTGGTATGCTTTATCCAAGTCTCCACAACATTAGTGTAGGGAGATTCAGCCTGTATTTATTTAGTTTTTAAATTTTTTTCTTTAATTCCAGTATTTCGGGGAATAAAATAGCACTCCGAATCTCAATTTACACTAAAAATGGAGAAATCATACCCTTTGTGGGGAAAGAATAAAAATAAAAATGTGAATCACTCAAAAGCCAAAAAGAGACCGTAAATAACCCCCTATAATTATGCATCACTAAAGAGAAGTCAACCTCAAATGGTTCAGTAATTTCATCACCAGCCTCACTAATAATCATTGCAACTGTCTCCATCCTCCCTTAAGATAATGAGCAGCACGCACAGAAAAAATAAATGTGCAACTGTGATCAACAATTTCTCATCTAAATACAAAACAAAATGGAACGGCCCACCTTACGGTTTGCTACTGAACCCTAGTGTAGAGAATTTTAATTTATAAACATCTCCCTCTTTTTCTAAGAGGTTAAACAAGGGGAAAGTAAAAAAAAAAATTATGAAAGTTGCCTTTCTAACTAGACAATACATTTCACCCTAACCTCCCCCAGTGATGGGCCTATCTGAAATGAACTCTGAGAATTAATGCTTCCATAATTAACCAAATTTAAAGACAATAATTAGTAAACAACTTTGTCATCCTTAAAGCTGTATGGCTGCCATTAACATTTCTATAGTTTCCAATTACAGTATAAATCAAAAGTAATACAAAAAGACAATGTAATGATGCAAATGCAAAGGCTGCATCAAAAATTCAGATACTAGGTTCTCTCCCCCTCTGCCATCCCTCTGAATTTATTTCATTTTCCCAAGCAACATAGTCACAAACATGCCATTCATTTAATAAATATCCTCTTTACCTTAGAAAGTAATTCTTAATAGTTGAGCCAAGAAATAGCATAGAGTATAAGGTTTTTTATTTTTTCTCTATACATGCCCTGTCCTCTCTAGAATTTACGAAACAACAAAACTTTGTGGACAGGGAAGAATGGACTGGAAAAACATTTTGCAAAACAGATGTAAAACAGTCTTTGCAATATTCCATGCTACTACTGCTACTTTATTTCTGTCTTTCCTGCCCATCAAGGGAATCTATAGAATTCTGCTCTGGATTCATATCTTTGTTTCCTCTCAATGTGGTTGTTCAACCTGAAATTAGGTCATCTCAAACACACCTACAGGAACGTAGAAAGAAAAATGAGTCAGATTTTTAAAAAGATGATGTTTTATCTGTTGAGGTGGGTTAAATTGCAGAGCTCTTTGAGCATATTCTATTTCCTGGTCTTTCAAGAAATCATTTGCACTCTGCTTCTTGAGTAATGTAGCCCATTTCATGGGGAAAAGAGGAGCCCCATTCAGTTGCATATATGTGCACTTCTGGACTGCCTCTATGTTTGTACATTACCCACTAATTCCATGGCTCCCTATGACTTCCTACACAAAGCGAAGCAACCTATGTAGAAGTTTCATCCCCAGCTATCCAAATGCTTGTTCAAGGATGTTATTTAGGTTAAATGATATGAATCATGAAGATTTTAAAGTCTATTTAAGGTTTTCAAGAATGCTTTGTATCCCAGTCATTCATAATATAGCACGATAGGTCCCAGCCATTCCTAGCCTGTCATCAGGTTTTTTTTTGTTTTGGTACCGGGGATCAAACTTGGGACCTTGTGCTTGCGAGGCAGTCGCTGGAACCACTGAGGTAAATCCCCGGACCTCATCTGGTGTTTTTAACAAAATTAAGCACTCTTTCCGTGTTAACCAAAGGCACAGACTCACTTTC
Source organism: Heterocephalus glaber (assembly GCF_053883595.1). Lineage (NCBI taxonomy): Eukaryota > Metazoa > Chordata > Mammalia > Rodentia > Bathyergidae > Heterocephalus > Heterocephalus glaber. The sequence goes on along the minus strand of NW_028258410.1, from coordinate 16,790,141 downwards.
AAGTTTCAGAACTACTTTTACCAAGTCTCTTGTTTATTTAGTAGAAAGTTAGTCATTCTCCAGTTACTGTAAAAATATACCTGTGACAATTAACTTATAAAGACAAAGATTTATTTAGGTTCACAGTTTTGGAAGTTTCAGTCCATGGTCGGTTGGTCCTGTTACTTTTGGGCCTGTGATGAGGCAGCACATTGTGGTGGAGATTGCATGGCAGAGCAGAGCTGCTTGCCTCAGGGCTGGGAAATAGAAATAGGATGAAGAAGAGGCTGTGGTGACACTATTCCCCTCAAGGGCATGCCCCTGAGACCTGAAGACCCACCACTAGTTCCCTCCTCCTAAGATTCTACTGTCTTCCAGTAGTACCACAGGGTGGAGGATGAGTCTTTAATTCACGGGCTTCTGGAGGATTCCAGGTTCAAACCTCAGCATATCCATATCAAGTACCTCCAACATCCCAGGGACTCTTCTAGGGACTAGGGTCCAATGAGGCCCAAAACTAATAGGACACTGTGAAACCAGGTTTCAGTGGGAGTTAGTGGGAATAGAAACCTGCCAAGGGCAGTTCCAGTGGGAGGCATTTTAACCAAAGCTGAAGGAAACAATAATTGCACACGTCAATTGCTCATGGTATCTGGGGCTAGAAACTATTATTCTGTTGGTTTGAAACCACTGTTTTTCACTCTGAGGTCACATTACTCTTTGGAGTCTCCTTTTTTCTTTGTGTCTGCCTTTTTTCTGAAGACTAGCTTTAAAAATTTGATACATAATATTTGTACATCTTTACAGGGTACTGTATGAAAATTTCATACATGTATGCAATGTGCAATGATTGAATCAGAGTAATTAGCACTTCCATCTCTTCAGATGCTAATCTTCTCTAAGTGTTGGGAGCTTTCATGCTCTTCCAGTTATTTTGAAATAGATCTTCGATTGTTGTAGACAATAGTTATCCTATTGTAGAAAAACCAGTTCTCCTTCTATAGAAAACCAGTCCAATATTTTGTATTCTATCAAGTGTATACTTGGCAGAAAATGCCCATCCAGGCCTTGACTTGCTGTAATCCTGCAGTTGTTAGCTCCGTGCTTGAGAAAAAAAAAATCAGATGGTCACTGTTTAGTTGATGGGGCCATTGCTCCTGGCTAGCCGTCCATTATTGGTTCAATGTGACCATAGAGTCAGAAAGAGATACACTATCACCCTGGGGTTTCTCTTCTGTACTTTTACCAGAGGTGCAAGGTAGGAGAGTATATGAAGGGAAGGGATCTGAGTGTGTGGCACTTGTAGATGTGTCTATGGGCAGAGTTACTGCCCATGTTTTGACACAGTTGCGTGGATAGTTATGCAATGTATGGGAAACACACACTCTGAGATTCTGACTCCCTGCATTCCAGGAAAAATGATATACATAGGATAGTTGATCTTTTGAAAATTAAATTTCCCATATTACTAAGGTAATATATGTTCATCATAGAAAATTTGGAAAATATCAAAAGCCATAAAGAAAAAATATAAACCCCTTACAGTGTCACTCCATCAATATTATATGCCCACATCTCTGTGTGCAAGCAAAAATGGGACTTTACTCAACATGTTTTTAAATAAAAGCATCTGTTAAAAACAATATCCATGCGATGTGTGCCCATTATCTGAGTCCACCATTAAGTAGATATAAAAAGTAGGAAATGAATGTTTCCTCAGCAATTTTCACTCTTCAGAGATAAACACTGATTACAGTTTGGCATATATTTTTCAGATTTTAAGATATGTATGTGTAAATATATTTTTCTACATATATATAAATACATGCCACTTTTTCATATCTTTTTAATCATTAGCCTAGTAGTCTGAAGGGATTTACCATAAGTTACTTAAAATTCTCTTTCAGTGGACATTTGAAATATTCTTAGTTTTTTCTTTATAATTATAAATCAATTTTTCTCAAAAAATTTTTTTAAATTTATTTTTTAGTTCTGAGACAGGGTCTCACTAGGTAGTCCAGGCTGGCCTTGAATGTGTGGCAATCCTCCTGCCTCAGCCTCCTGAGTGCTGGGATTATAGGTGTGTGCCATTATGCCTGGCTGCCCAAGTATTTTCCTAATATGCACACTATTATTTCTGGGACAAAAAATGTCTTATTTTCAGCCAAATAGGAGGGTGATCATATAGGGTAATTGAATAGACAAGATATATACAAAAATCAAACAAAATAAGCTAAATAAATAGACCCTCAGTACTAGGAAGGTCTATAGGAGAACTGGAATTGAGAATGCAAGAGGCAGTACCTGGAGGCAAAAAAGACAAAACAGAACAAAAGTAAACCCCAGTTTTCTCTCCAAAGGGGCGCCCCAAAAGAGGTAGAGGCCAATAGAAGAGCTAGCATTTTACCAGGTGTAAAAACATCAGCAAGGAAGGTGTAGAAGGCCGTGTGGTATGGAACCAGGTTTCCTTGCACTAATTCCTTGCTGTCAGGCTGTCCTACCACCTGCAGAAGTGTGGCTCTGGGGAAAGCTGGCATTGTGTGTTATGGCTGTACTGGCGTACAGGATAGATCAGGCCCTGAAGATCAAAGATCAATGCTTTTTGAAGAACAGTTGCAATCTGCTTTGTGAAAAATCCAAACACATTAATTCTAACGTAAACAAAAATACACCTGTTTGGAAACAGTGTTATAAAGGGATTGTTAGTTTGAGCGTATTAACTGAAGCATGTTTTTAAAGCTGGGCAGATTTCTTAACACATCTGGAAAGAGATTTGACTTTTCAATCACTTGGACTGGATCTATCGCATGTGTTTTTAAATACACCACCTGGGGTGAGAGTCATATTTAGCCACAAATATTTTCTCTGTAAGAAAAACAGAGGGTAAAATTCTTATATGGTTGTGTCTTTCTGCCATCTAGTTTCTATTCCATCTAGTCACTTGAATTATCTTAAAACCACTGGGAAAGTTGTAATCAGAAATAGGTCCAAATCAACTGTCCTAGTTTGAGATTTTGATTAAAAGCTGAGAAGTCTACTCAACAAAGGTTTTGAAAACAATATTATTTGCTTTTTCTATCCATCACTCCTGTTCATTTGTACACACCTGAGCAGAATTATTGTAAGCACATTGAATCTATATACTTCCTGGGTCTCTATTCATTATAGTAAGCTCCAGAAAAAAGAATATAAAAGAAATATTAAAGTGAGAAAGAAGGGCTAAGAAAAAGTTCTACTTACTAAGAAATCCTTTGTAGCCAGTGGAGCTCCAAAAGAATCCAGGGACATCAATAGTTCCTGAACTTCGAAAATAATTTCTAGTTTTGTGAATTCTAAAAATCTCCAAAGTCCAATATGGTTCCCAAATACACTGATAGGATTAGAAATAGCATTTCTAATAAAAAATGAATAACAGAGTAGGATAATGTATTTCTCTTTGAAACCACAAAAGCATGTCATATTTGTCTGGAAATGTGTATGTGAAATTTAAACAACCTCTGAAGACATCTAGCTATTTATTTTTTAAGTTTGCTCTCAATTGAAATTCCAGTCTTTCAAAGTTTGTGCTTCCAGCTCCCAACTTTACTCTCTGCCTTTCTCCTGTTTCCCTCAATTTCCTTCCCTTTATGACCCTTTTCAGTTGCACCCCTTGATTTATGGTCATTTGTGTGATTGCACTGCTTTGTTTTATGGCAGTTTATGTCATCTTGGTCTTGTCATAAATGACTACTATAAAGTGAGGTAAAATATCATAAAACATTAGTGAGTCCCTGATCCTCAAGGTTCTTCAGAATAATTCTTGACAGGTACGAACCATAGAAAAACAGATTTGGCCATTTGAAAGGTGCAGCATTTATAAAATAAAAAAAAAATTGAAGAAATCACTAAGTCTTGCTAAATTCTTTCCGTGTGCCAATCCCTGGGTTAAGCTTATTGTGTGATATGTAATCTTCATTAGTTCCCTGTATAGCAAAAATCATGCTAAACTCTACTGTACAGATGAAGAAACTGAGGCACAGAGAGGTTCAGCACAGCCAGTAAGTGGAAGGACTTTGATACACTGCTCACTCTTACAGTGAGTCCATGGCTTTGGACACTGTGTGTCATGCATGCTGTAACTCCTCTTCTTCTACTAATGAGTCAAGCTGATGGAAATAGAGAGTGTAACATTTGGTAGACAGTTTCCATGTCTTAGATCTTGTCATCTTCAGACCTCTCTTCCTCTCCTCTTCCAAGCTAACAAGCCCCTCCCTCAAACAGTCTCCCTGTACTAGCTGCCCTTTGTGACCCAGCACTCTCTCTAGCCCCCTAATTATTTGTAAAACCATTTCCTTCCCTGTTCCCTCTGCTCATTCCTGACCTTGTCCTGCAGTGGCTCAGCTTTGCTGATGCTTCCTCAAACCAGAAACCCAAGAGTTAACTTTGTTTATCCTGTTCCTACCTGGCAAGTCCTGCCTTGGCCATTCCAGGAGGCACATCCATCTGCACTCCTTTGTTCCACCGTCTAGAATGTGAGTACTTACTTTCCTGAGGGTGGACACTGCAAGACGCTGTTGTCTCTCTTCTGCCCTGCTAAGGCCTGGTTTCTGCAGACCCCCAGTCACTTCACTTCCATGTTTTACCATGAGCTGAAGCATTCAGAAGACATAAGCTGGGGCTGGGGAATGCTTAGCTCCTACTTACTACTGTCATGCATCGCTTTCTCTTGTACTTTTTCTGACTCCTACTTTCTGCATGCCCTCATCTCAGGCTCTTTTCCTGCCTCACTGGCTCTCCTTTTGCATCAGGTGAATTCTTTTCTATTGAGAACTTCATACTACCTGCTTCTCTTTCTGCCTAGGAGTCCCAGCCCCTAACTCCTTACCTGGACCTGCACATGTCTATATAGTAAACCAACTCTTTGCTGCTATCTCCTCAGGCCAAGAGACCCACTGCCCTTTAACTCTCCGGCACTGCAACTCTTTCCTTCCCAGCTCTGACAGTAGCTGGCTACATTTGTTGGCTTTTTGATGATGTCTTCTCATGTGGATTGTAAGCTCCATGAGGGAAGGAATGCACTGTCAGGTCCACAACCACATTCTCATCATTTGGCACAAGGCCCAGCATTATGACATGATAGGCATTTATTGAGCACATGAACATGGGGCCTGCATCTATGATGTCTTCATAGCTAAGCTGGATTGTGAAGGTTGGGGGAACAGACGTGCATCATCTGTTTCTGTTAAATGCGTTATAGCATGAACATTCATGTTGTTGGCTCAATGTGGATGTTAATTGAGTACACAGTGGTTGACTGAATTATAGCAGCCCTCAGAAAATCTTGACTCATAGGATTCAGACAAAGTACTGTATGGATATGTGGATGGAAGAGATATGAAAACCAGGGAGAAATGATCATAATTCAAATTAGAACAATAGTTCTTGTGATCCCTTTAATTCATTATGAGAAACATTTGAGCATCTTGATTAGAAAAGAAAAATAGGAGCCAGGAGGAAAACTGGAATCAGTGCAGTGTGTTTCTTTCTGTTCCCCCACATACACTGTCTTTTCCAAAAATCCTTCTAGGTTTCCTCTGTCACATCCTTAGGGAAGTGTAAATTACAGTTTCTAAGATAAATGACCATTTTCAGTGAATTTTAGCAAGGAACAAAATTTCATTTAAGACTGAGATTTGGCATCCCTTCGCCCTTTCATGCTGGGAACTATTTTTTGTCTTTACAAATTGTGATGAGACGTAAATCCTGTTGCTTTTATTTCAAACTGGTCCTACACCATGCTGAAATGGGACGGGGAAATGGGAGTACTTCCAAACTAGGGCCATCCTTTTCACTCTTAATTTGTAATGTGTGGTGTATGACAAGGAAGAAATCAAATCAAATCCAGTAAAATATGTGAAGCTATTTTTAATTGCACTCACTTCCACCCCCTTCCTCTCCTCGCACGTTTCTTTTCATCCTGGCACTTCTAGCTAACTCTATTGCCACCCACAGAGAAGGCTGGGACGCCCAACAGCCAACATGTGACTTGGCACCATTTAGAAGTCTGGCAACTCAAAAAGCATATGGAGGATTTCAGACGGGTGTCAAGGGATGTTTGGTCCAGGGTTTCTCCTATTGGGGAGTAAGATTGACATGTGGAGAAGGGCAGTTCATTGCTGTGTTCTGTCTATTGTGAAATGATAGCACCCCTGGGGCTGCAGTACCACATGCCAGTTGATGCCTCCAAGTGACAAATGAAAGTATCCCTCCCACAGTCCTAACCATCATCTTTGGGGACCCCATCTGCTTTGACTAGAATTAAGAGGATTTAAAAAAATTTCCCCAGTGACCTCAAGATGAGCTTTCTGTAGTTGTGGATATGGAAGTAATGCCAAGAACAAATCATTTGGTGCTGTCAGGTGGAGGTAGGAACAACAGCAATAGTGAAGTCTTCTCTGAGCATGATTACATGCTGTGCATCTCGAAAGCACACTGTATGTGTTCCGCTGTTGACATAAATTCAGTGCTATTGTGAGATCTATTTGGTGGAGACCCCCAAATGTGTCCAAGGATGACTCAGGGTTGCCCCTTGTATCCCTGGGTCCTTCCAAGGTCACAACCCAAAGAATCTGTGCTGCCCTTCTATGCTTCTTCTTCCTTTGCATATACTTTTTCCTTTCTATGTGTCTTTTCCCCCTAAATTTAATTTTTTTCTTTTTCAACACCTTCCTGATCCTCTTCCAAAATCCCTTAACCTACAGAAACCAACTGAATGTTCTATCTGCTAGTTACAGCATTAAACAATAACAACTGCATGAATATCCACCCAAGCTCGAAAGTACAGAGTAGAATATTTGGACTCACAGTTTGTGTGCCTTTGGTGAAATCCACTGTGAGGTGCTGGGAGGGAGCTTCTCAGAGGTGGGTGGTGACACCCCAGGGGAGTCAGGGCAGCTTCAACAGGAGGCAATGGCCTGTCAATCAGAGAGAGGAGAAGGGTTCAGATGGAGGTGCTGTGGACAGAGTAACTACCTATGCTTTTAATGTAAGCCACAAACCAGACATCACTAGGGCAGGGCTTGGAACGCAGAATTGATCTGCAATTGAGCTGCTTCTTCATGGTGATTTTAGTGAGGGTGGCAAGAGCCTCCTTGTTTAATAATGCCTCATGACTCTCCGGTGCAGTTGTGTATTGAGGCCTGTCTGTGCTGATGGATGGAAGGCACAGGTAGGCGGTTATATGACCCTTGCTTTCCAGGAGTTCACCACCTGGTGAGCATGCCAAGGCATGGATAGTATCAGGCCTGTATTAGTCACCTTTTCATTGCTGGGACAAAATGCCTGACATATACAACTTAAAGGTGGGAAAGTTTATTTTGGCTTATGGTTCTAGAGGTTTCAGTCCATAGTTGGTAGAAACATCATAGTAGAAGGCCATGGTGGGGGAAATTTTCTCACTTCATGTTAATCAGGAAACAGGATTGGGAGAGGGGGAGAGGATCAGGGACAGGATATCCCCTTCAAAGGCACACTCCCAATGACCTACTTCCTTCAACCTTCTAACGCCCATTCAGCTAACAATCCATGGATTGATCCATTTATAAGGTTAGCAGCCTCATGATCCACTTACCTCTCTAGTTGCTACCCCTGAACACTGCTGTCTTGTGAATTAAGCCCTTAATACATGAATCTTCTCAGCCTTGGCACTATTCACATTGGTGCCTGACAGATCTTTGTTGTGTGAGCTGCCCTGTGTACTGTAGAATGTTTAACAGCTGACCTTCACCCACTACATGCTGGTGTTGTCCCCTAGTCCTGAAAACCAAAAATGTCTCCCAGCATTGCCAGATGCCCTGGGAAGGGATGGGGGTAAATTTACCACTTGGGTGCAAACTAATGGAGAATTTTGAGCCAAATCCTAGGCACCCTGGAAGGATGGCTGGTTCTTTGCAATCATGGATTGGGAGGCTTCCCAATATGGGGTAGCCAGTAGCCAGTACAAATTGTTGATGCTGCATGTGTGTTTGATGGTTGAATAATTCGCTTAAGGTGGAGGAGGAGCATGGAGGAAGTTACCCCAAAGGAGCCAGTGTTTGAATTGCGGCTTAGTGGATGGGTAGGAGTTCCCCAATTGGAGTAGCCAAACTAAGGCCCACCAGGTCAAGGGAGCGGTACAGGAACAGACTAGAGGTGTGTGAAGAGGACTTTCAGGGAGCATGAATCTTCCTAGCTGCTCATCATTCTCAGATTTGGGAGGCATTAAGAAGTGGTGGGACCAAAATCTGAAAAGAAAGCTTGGAGCCAGAATTCAAATATACTATTATATTTGCCTTGATAATATTGAAAATATTTAACAAGCACAGTAGCCAAACACAAAGTAAGTACAACTGAAGCTAGCTGTAAACAACCTGGACCTGGGATCTTTACACTGGGACAGGGTGAATTTTTTAAAGTCTTTACGTTTTTTTGGTTAAAAATTCTCATTATAAAAGCAATATATACTGATTGGGAAAAAATAGAATATAGAGATAAGCAAGTGAAGAAGATAGAAATCACCCATGTTTCTTCCTGTGGTCATATATTATTATTATGTCCTGTGGATGTATTGTTGTAATCACAATAAGTCACTTCCTGTTTGTTTCTATTTCCATGTATCACACAGGCTAGCTGGGGAGAGGGGGTCTATGTTGCTTGAATTCTGGTTAAGATTGGCTAACCACTCACTCCGTGCTTCAGGTGGAGTATTCCTTATCCAAAATGCTGAGAGCAGAAGTGTTCCAAATTTCAGACATTTTTAGATTTGCAATAGCATTATATACATAATGAAGTATCTTGGGGATGGGATCAAAGTCTAAACATAAAATTCATTTATGTTCTCATATGGACTGTACCTTACAGACATAGCCTGAATATTACACAGTACTTTTAATAATTGTGTACACAAAATAAAGTTTCATGCTATAGAACTTTCCACTGGTGGTGTCATGTCAATATTCAAAAGGTTTTGGGTTTTGGAGCATCTCAGGTTTTCAGCATCTCAGTTAGGGATGCTGAAAAAGAAATAGAAAAATCTAATGCTCTCTAATATTCTTATGCATTACTGAGAAGATGGGTCCAAGTTCATGTTTTTGTTGAATTCCACATTTTCTCTAAAAAACTGTCAATCTGTAATACATACAGTTTATGTTTTGTGCTATATTGACTATGACAATAAGACTCAAGGTCTCTTTAAATTTCCGTAAATTGTTTTGTCATACAAGGCATTTCTGTATAGAATGGACTTTTCTGAAAGTTTGGGGAGATGAAGGAGGCATATACCAATGCTAAATAATAGACTCTTCTCACTCTTCCAGCCAAAGGAGTCACTCTTTTTCTTTTTGCGGTACCAGGGATTGAACTCAGGACCTTGCACTTACAAGGCAGGCTCGGAGCCAGTGAGCTAAATACCTGGCCCAGGAGTCACTCATTTGATGTTTGTTCATCTTTCCCATTTCTTGCCTCCTTTCATCCACCCTTCTGAGTCTCTTCCCTTGTTTCTTTCCAAGACACAAAGTTTATCTCTGCCTTCTATTTACTCTATTATGGCTGTTCCCAACCTCCAGTTAGAATATCTTCTTATATAAAGGTAATTTTCTTTCCTAAGAACATCTACATTTTGCTGGCTTGTTATTAGAGTTTTAAAACCTTTGTATTTTATATATGTACATATTCTTTAAAAATAAAAACATTTAAAAACTATATATGAAAGATTATTGTACTGTTTTAGGGTCTTTCTGGCTAGAGCTGTTTTCGCTACAAAGACTGCAGATACCTTGAACTTGAATTAGAGCCATAGGTGGCTACAGAGAGCAGGGAGTGAGCAGGTGCTTTGAGTCTGCAGATGCTGACACTGGCCATCGGAAAGGTGGAAAGTGCAGAGTCATTTGGGAGAGGCCTAGTAGCTGAGTCATCCTCATGCTAGCAGCACTGGGTAGAGCAGAGAGAACGCCAGCTCTGGAGGGCACTGCTCCCAGGGCAACCTCAGTGTCCCCGGGCTCCTGTTGGATGTCACTGCATTACCTGGGCCCCAGGTGTGGGGCAGCTCCCATTTCCCTTACTGTCCTTTGTGGACACCTAGGGTCACATGCTGAAGCCTCCCAACCAGGTGAATAGCAGTGTGCATTATGCAATTGTGAGGGAGGACAGAGGCAGCTCACCTTGGGGACAAGTGGTGGCTTGACAGAGATGAACAAAGTAGTTGGAAGTTAATCTGTTCAAGGAACTGGAATTCTCTGGGCATGTACCAACCCATAGCCCAGATAGGAACAGAATTATATGAGAAAGTGAAATGGGACACCAGAAATACTCTGCCCTTAGGTTCTTAAATGGATCCCCCATAGGCAGATGATTGAGATTTAGGCAAGACACTAAGACCTTAACATCTGAGCGTTGATCAGGACTCATTTCAGCTGTCACTTTCACAAGGACAACATTTTGGCCACCCTTCTTCCTGTCCCTCCAGGGTCTCCAAACACCCTCTGCATCCTAATCTCCCAGTCACCTGCATCCTTGTCTGTCTCTCTGATGCACTCTGTTCCTAATTCATCTTCCTATGTCCAGCCTCCACATAATAGGCGCTCAATAAATAGTTGAGTGAGAGAATGAACAAACTCACTCCTACAGCTTACCCCATGTAATGGGGACAAGAATTCATTTTAACTTGAATATAGGTTTTCTTCCCTGAAGAACATATTGATAAAGGACAGCTACTGATTTCTTCAGAGAGAGAAAAATGATAGAGCGGGCCTCCTTGCTATATTTCAAACTTCTGTCAACTTTTCTTTTTAAAAAAAAGTCTGCCCACCACCACGAGTATCATTTTTCAAATTTCATGTCATCCCTTTTCAGATGCTGCCCATCTGTCACTGCAGGCAGGGAGTATCCATCATAGTAGAAGCTAAATAATTTCCAAAGCTGTCAGAGGGTGGACACAGAAAGGGTCCCATTTTATCTGAACAGAGTTGTCCAGGGCTGGGGGAGGGGGTGGCCAGCAGAGGACAAGTGGCAGACTGGGAGCATCTTGCAAGGGGGCTTCAGATAGAACAAAGAGAAAGTGTGTTCCAGGAGTCAGACCCCGTTTCTCCACATAAAATGTCACGCATGCACTATTAATACCATGGTTATGTAAGAATTTATTTCCGGAGCAAGAGTTTATGTAAAAATGAAGTCCATTTTTCTAATGACTGTTTTTTCCTGTAACCACTGCTGTGTCTATAGTTTTTTCCAATTTTAAAGCGAGTCATATTTATTTGCAAAATATAGAAAAGTGTAAGGAAGGAAATAAAAACCATGCAAGCAATATTCTACCATGCAGAGACAACCACTATTAATATTATTTTGGTTCATTTTTCTTCCATTTTACACACGCACACACACAGACACACATTCCTGCACACACACACACACAGTGTAGATATACACATACTGATTTGTGTATACTATTATTTTTTAAAAGTTGGTGTCATATTCTTCATGGAGTTTTATAATCTGTCTTTCTCACTAAATTACAGCTTAAACATTTTCCTATGTCATTAAGTATTCTGTGAAACATGACTTTTCTAAGACTACATTATATTTGATTTCATGGATATACCATAATTTATTTATGTATTGTTAGACATGCTGATTGCTCTGGGTTTTCACAATGTGGTATTTTATTTATTGCACTGTCCCTGTCTTTTAGCTATTCTGTGTTTATCATCTATATAATTCTCAAGAATCATAATCTTATCTTTTTATTAGAATGTCAAAGATAGGTAAATGAATTTCTTTTTATAACTCACAAAGATTCAACCTATGAGACACTTTCAGGTTGCCTCTTAAATCAGTAAAGTGATTATATATGTTCACTTTTATAATATAGATTAAATTCTGTCAATTAAATGAGTGTGCTTGTATTTCTTTACTGTTTACCGATTTGTTGTGAACTGATGTACATGTCCTCATTTTAGATCAGAAGAGGCTACAAATATGTCTAGAATGGGTATGCAAAAGGCTTTCTTACTAGGCAATGAAGTGATGGAGCAGCTTGCTAGGATAGAGTCCTCGCTTTGTCATTTTCTTACTGGGAGTCCTTGGGTAACATTTTTGACTTGTAAAAGCCTCAGCTTTCTTATCTATAAATTTGTGGGAGATGGTAACCTCTAAGGTTTTGTAGAAGAGATGCTAGCAAGGATTGTGTAGACAAAGCACATCATGTATGCACCCTGGGGTGTGATAATAGGGTGTATCTGTACATACCAGTTGTTATTTTCCTCATTTCTATCTTAAAGAACGTTAAGTGTTCAATGTTCCTTCTAGGAATAAATATGGAGATGTGGGAGAGATCTTGTCTTATGTGACTGGTCAGTTAGAAACAAAATTCTGTTTGAGAAAACTCATGTCTGGCTTAACTTTTTAATTTTATATAGCCTTATTGGAATGTAATTTATAGTCCATAAAATTTGCTGGTTAAAATGTACAAGTCAGTGATTTTTAGTAAACTTACAGAAGTGTGCAATTATCACCTCAATTCAACTTATGAACTTTTCCATTACCCCAGAAAAGATTCCCCCAGATCCACATATAGTCATTCCATGTACCCACTTCAACCCTGAGCAACCAGTAATCTACTTCCTGTCTCTAAAGTCTTATCTTTTCTGAACATTTCACGCAGATGTAATCCTGTAATATGTGACTTTTCCTTTTCTCTTCTCTTTGAGCTAACTTCTTTCACTTACTATAGCATTTTTTAGGTTCATCTATATTGTCCCATAGACCGGTACTTTGCTTCTTTTTCTGGCCAAATAGTATTCCATTGTATGGATACCCCATATTTTTTATTCATTTATCAGTTGATAGATATTTGTATTGTTCCCACTTTTTGGTTATTATAAATAATGGATGTGCAAGTCCTATCATGATGTAGATGTTTGCTTCTCTGTCTTTTTTATTTGTACTGGGGATCAAACTCTGGACCTTGTGCTTGCAGGGCAGGCGCTGGAACCATTGAGCTAAATCCCCGGTCCTGTTTGCTTCTCTTTGATGCATATCTAGGCATGGAATTGCTAAGTTGTATAGTCATATATATTTAACTTTAAAGTAAAATTCCAAACTATTTTCTACACTGATTTTGCCATTTTATATTCCTACCAGCAATTACCCTGGTTTCTTGAGTATTTTCTCATTTAACAAAGCCCCCAAAGGGCTGGGTATTTAGCTCAGTGGTTCTGCCACCTGCCTTGCAAGCCCAAGGTCCTGAATTCGATCCCTGGTACCAAAAAAAAAAAAAAAAAAACCTCCCCCCAAATACACAAGAAATTGGGATTTTTTTTTAAGAAAGAAAAAACAAATAGAGTATCTGTAAACCAGGAAACCATGTAAGCAGTAGTGAACACTTTTTTTTTTTCTGGTACCAAGGATTGAACTCAGGACCTTGCACTTGCAAGGCAGGTGCATTGCCTCTGAGCTATCCCCCCGGCCCTTAGTAAACACTTTTTAAAACTTACTCTGGGAAGGCTCTTATCACTGTATATAAACTCGCGGTAAATGTATAACTACCATATGAAATAATAATTATTGTTATTTCCTTTCAGAGACCAACAAGAACAATAAAGACTAGTGAGGGTTTAGGGACTTGTGAGTAGAGATACCAGAATTGCAATCCCAGCACACTAGATTCCAGAGCTGGTTCTAGCAGTGATTGCCAAAAGAAACCATACCTCCTGATCTACAGGATTACAAGGCAAGGAATGGCCCTTGTTAAATGTACTTTGAATAGGTCATTGTCAGTGGGTTCAGGAACATGCTTTATTTTCTGTGACTACAGACTGCAGTCTTCACCCAAAACAGGTAGAAGGATGCAGATTACTATTTCCCTGTAAAAGTGATGAGAGTCTAGAATTATAACATAGGTCGAGGTGCAGCCCCTTTGAGAGGAGGCAGCTGGAGTTGTAAAGTTATCTATTATACTCTCTGTCCATTGCTGGGCTCTTCCTTTTTCAAGCTGTGTGACTTTCACCTCATTGGTTAAACTCTCCAAGTCTGTTTATCATCTGTAAATGAAGGTGAGTATAGTTGTGGCTTCTTCCCTGGTAAGGACTGTAAGACATGATGGCATTTGAAGAATTTGACCTCACCTGACAGGTAAGTTTTGCAGTTGTGCAGCCCCACCAAAGACTGATCATGGGACCCTTCCTGCTTGCCTTAGTCCATTTGGCTGCTGTACCAGAACGCTGGGGATTGGACTACTTGTAGGCACCAGGAATTTATGTCTCACAGTTCTGTAGTCTGGAAGGCCAAGATGAAGAGGCCAAAAGATTTGGTGTCTGATGAGAGCCCACTGCCTGGTTCGTGGACAGCCATCTGCTAGCTGTGTTGTCATTTGGTGGAAGGAACTTTTGAGGTCTCTGTTATAAGATACTGAACTGGTCACATTTCTCATTGCTGGGACAGAATACCAGACACCCACAACTGAAAGAAGGTTAATTTTAGTTTGGCTTCAGAGGGTTTAGTTCGTGGTCAGCTGTCTCCAAGGCAGAAACAGCATGCAGCAGAGCCTAGAGAAGAAAAGCTGCTCACTTCATGGAGGAGAGAGGTGGGAGGAGAGAAGGAGAACAAGAATACACTCTTCTAGGTCACAACTTGCTTCAATCCATCAATAGTTTAATCCACTGGAGAGTGTAGAACCTCCACGATACAATCACCTCCCAGAAGGCCTACCTCTGAGAATTCTAGGGGACAATGTAGTCCTAAACTATAACAAGTGTTAATTCCATTCACAAGGGTTACATCTTCGTGGCATAATAACTTACTGAAAGACTCACATCCTAGTAACATTGTCTTGAAGGCTAAGATTTCAGGGAGACGTAAACATTCAGGCTATAGCACTTTTAATCCTGTTAGCTTTATTCCACTGAGTGACTTATGAGTGTCCTGAGTTATCAAATAAAATAGCACTAACCATTGGGAAGCAGTCCTTATGGGGCTCAGACACCTCTTGGGTATATATGGGTGGCACTTCTGCACAGTGGACACCTGCTGAAGATGGGTGTAGGCAGTATAGCTCCCAGTGCCCAGGGGATGGATCCAGGCTCCTTGCCATGGGAAGAGGTGGTGTAGTTGAACCTTCTTAGTGGTCACAATCCTCCTACATGGCCCTCCACAACTGAGTTTCTGTTCCAGACATTGCTCTAATCTTCTTTGACTTCACTTGAGCCTCCTCAAGCTCCTAGGAGTAAGTAAATCAGCACCTCCCTCTCTCCCAGTGGTCCTCAGCCATGACTGCATATAAAGAGATGATGATCCTCATGCACTACTCTTAGGGACTCTGATTTAATTGGTCCAAAGTGAGGCCTAGGCATTTTTTTAAGTGTTGGGGATTAAACCCAGGGCCTTTTCACTGAGCTACATCTCTAGTCCTTTATTTTTATTTTTATTTTTATTTTTATTTTGAGACAGTGTCTTGCTAAGTCACCAAGTTGCCCAGGCTGGGCTCAAATTTGCAATTTTCCTACCTCAGCCTCCCAGAGTGCTGGTGTCACAGACATGCACCATGCTACCTGATTTGGCATTGGGGTGTTTAAAAGCCATCTCAGTGGTTCCTATGGGTATCTTGGTTTGGGAACCATTGTGTACTCTCATTCTGGGTCAACATCATGCACTGCCTTTTTTTCGGGAGAAGTGGATCTAGCTGGCTTACACCAGTTTATGAGAATCAACTGTTAAATTTCCAGGAACTTTGTAAACCATTTGTTAAAAAAGCTATTATTAAAAAAATGTGTGAACTTACAGTTAAATAAATTGTAGTAAAAAATAATAAATTCTCAAAATTCAGTATCTTCTGGTTATTTCCATGATATTGTGCTATTGCTAACACTCTGAAGTTTTATCTGTGGATGTTGTATGATGTGATGATACTGTATCCTGGCATCCTACTGGAATTTTTTTCTAGTGCCACATTCAGTGATGCCACTTTGGAGGCTTAAAATGGCCAGGGTGGACATATTTACACCACAGAAACCTGTATATGCTATAATTCAAGGCTTTATTTATTGTTTTGCTGGTTGTCTAGATTTAAGAATGGTAAAGAAACTTTATAATAATGCAAATCAAACTTGAAAAAATGTCTTCTCTACAGTTGTGAATAGCACCAAAAAATAGGAAATGATTTTCCAGTATTCCAAAACAGATCAGATCCAGCTATTGGTGAATATGTTAAATTTCAACATACATTTGAATGTTTTTCACTTTAATTTTAACTTCTTTACTGTAAGCCAAAATGCTAACCAATAATTATGTCCCAACCACACTCATTTATCAACTGTAACCATAGGTTGACTTTGGATACAAGGGCTGGGAAGAAAATCAATGTAAGAATCAATGAAGTCTATGGAATTTATAATAAAGAAATATTGTATATTTTATTATTATTTGTAAATTGTATGCAACTCATCCATTATATTGGTAAAGTTTGTAATTATCTATGCATCCATTTCACCTCCCTAGCGAGCTGGTTTCTGGACATTTACCAGCATATTCCTTTCTACCTGCTTTTCTATCTTCGACAGATCTTCATATCCCAACTCACTGTCTTTCCTCTGTGCTCTTGGGAGTCTGTCCTTCCAAAGACAGTGGGGATCCTGCCTTAAGATCCATCCAATTCAGCCCTCTACACCTCAAAGAGAGGGGTGGAGGGGACCTAGAGGGGCAAACCGAAGAGAGCTAACTTGGCTGGCTCTCTTGTGTTACGGATTTCAGCTGTGCAGAGAACCCCCTCAGTTCTCCAGTCTCTCCTTAGCTGGACATTATTCTCAAATCCATGAGAAACACATTTTAACAAGAACGATCTGTGAAACACTTTTCTTCCTTTCTGCTGACTGTTCAGATGGGTAGTAAGGAATGCGTCAATAGAGGCACTGCCCGAATCTTAGAATGTGAGAGAAAATTATAGTAACTGCAAGCGCTGCCCAAGGCTTGGGGTTCTTACGTCCTGAAATGATATGCTCATTACCCTTTGCTGTATAACAAGTTGTTCTGTAATGAAAAGGATCAAAACAACAGTGAATATTCTGTGCATGAGTCTGGAAGTTGGATAAGGTTCTTGGGGAAGGCTTGACCCTACTCCAGGTGGCGTTAGTTGGGAACTTGACTGAGGGTTTCAGGACCTGTATCCAATATGGCTCCCTCACATTGCTGGTGAATGGAGACTGGCAATCATGTGGGAACTCACTGTGGCTGAGGGATGGGGGTTTCTTCTCCTCTTCAACTTGGCCTCTTCATGTGGCCTACAGCATGTTGGCTAGATTCTAAGGGAAAATGCTTTCAACTTGGTAGAAGCCATATTACCTTTTACAACCTAGATTCAGAAGATATATGGCCTAGGTTATCCTGAGGCAGACAAAAAGACCCCCCCAGGTTCAAAGGGAGGGGACTGTATGTTTCTGGTTTCATGTGCTTTATGCAATAAATAGGCAAGGCATATTCCATGACTAGTTCAGAACTACAATTTAAAAGACTGAGTAATGGGAGTCAACTGAGGCTAACAGGCAGATGTACTGTTTTTGCTAAGAGAAAAACACCTAAAGAGTTAATAATACCTCTGGTCATTTTCTAAAAGTCCATAGGCATGTGGAACAAAGGAAGTGTTGCAATAGGGAAAACTCTAGAACCAAACAATGGAACTATTGAAAGGTAATAATAGCAACAGTATGTTTACCATCCTCCTTGCATGGATAAAGATAAGTTGTTCACTTGAACATCCAAATGAAGTGTGCCAAAGATAATCAAAGCACTCAGGTCACGGAGGGATAAAATTCTAGCTGCTGAGCCATCTTCAAACACTTTCTATTTTTAAGTGAAAAGAAACCAAATGTTGAGTACAATCTGAGATCTGAGATGAAGAGATTCTTTCCAAACCAAATATAAGCAGTTTTCTTTGTTTAGTTGCAGGAGTTGCACAGTCGTAAGTTCTGCGCTTGGAGAGATCTTTTATTTCTTGAAAAACATGCAGGATATAGACCAGCCCTACGTGCTGCACATATATACTGCTAGTTAAAAAGGGAACTATGTAAGGCTGAGTGTGTTTATAAAAGTAATTGTTTTGACATAGTTTTTGACTTAAAGAAGAGTTATAAAAATAGTACAAAATATTCCTAAGAAAACTTTATCCAGATTCCCCACATCTCAATATTACTACCCTGGCTTTTTCTTCCTCATTCTTTAATATATCTCTATCTCCCTCTCTATATCACAGACATATAGCTTATGTCTCGATTTTTATGTCATCATCTCTACGATTTATTTATGATTTACCACCTATCATCTATCTCTCATTTATCTACCTGATTTCTTCCAGAACTTTAGAGTTCATTGTAGATATGATATTCCTTTATCCATGAATACTTCACTCTTCATTTATTAAAATAAAATTCTCAATTCTCTTACATAACAAAACTGCAATTACCATAACTAAAAATTTAAAGTTGATATAATATTAACATGTAATATGCAAACTTCATTCAAGTCACCCAATTCCTCAGTCATACCTTTGAGTGAAATAAAATCTATGATCAAACATAAGGTTGATGTCTGGATAGTCTCAGTGGCCTCACTGGACTTGAAAACTGGATCCAAAGGCTTGTCATGCTTTGATGTATTTATAAGCTCACAGAGGGCTCATCTTTACCGTGCTCTTCCATGGATGTAAACCCAAGCTACAGCTCTTCTTATTGGACCAAGCAGGGGAGAATGCTTTCTTGGTAGTCACCAAAGATGGCACTACAACTGATGTATGGTCAATACTTGAAACAATGTTTCTTAAACAACCAAACCTAGAAAGTAATCAAATTTAAAAGTAGTTTTATGTCACCTAAGAAAAAGATATTTTAATATTTCCAGATGAGATTTGAGTTTTCTAGTTGAAAAGTAGAGGCTTAGGAGAAACACATAAACAGCTTTCTGTTACTTGGGTGAATTGTGGTGTTATTAATAGTAATTTTCCCAATCACCATCAAAAGTGCAGCTGCTTGAACATATTAATGACAAAGAACTGATTTTTCTCTTTGTCAGTACCAGACTTCCTACCAGAATCTGAAGATATCCTTAAGAGTCAAACTGAGACTATTTTTTGAAAACCGTTGATAGCAAGACAAGGATTTGAGCGCAGTCAGTGTGGTAGCTTATCCCGGAAGCACTGGTAGGGAGGTGGAGACCTGAGACAGGAAGGAGCAGAACTGCAGACACAAGGTGAATTATCTAACTGGGCAGGACTGTGGAGAAAGGGGGCAACAGTGTAGACAGAGATCTCTAGAGTTATTCCCATGAAGGCCTGAAGGAGCTGGAGGATTCACCTCCTAAATCCCATCATGAATTAATTGACAGCTCTCTAAGAAGACTAAGTCTCCAGCACATCCAGCCACCCCATGTGATGGGCCCAATGTCTCTGGAAGGCTGCAAAAACCCTCTTGCAAGGGGTCCCAGATGCCTGTGGTCAGAGTGTGCCCCATAACCCCCATACATGGTGCTGCCTAGGAAGATAGTGGAAGCATCATCAGCGTCCTCTGCAGTTTTCCTTTGTACCGTTTGCAGTCGAGTTTAAGGGAGAGAGAGGAGAATTTGCAAAATTTGATACTTGTGTAAGAAAACGGGATCAAACAAGAGTCGACCCTTTTTTTTCTTTAATGAAATGAGGTAAAGATCCTCCTTCCAGAAAGCTATCTCAGCTTCCAGAGGGAAGAGTCTGAAAGCAATTGCACAATGGCTAACTAGTAGTGGAAAGAGCGAAGTTAATACCAATTGCTTGAGGGAATCAGTAAATTAAGTGCTGATGACTGACCAGGCAGCAAACTGCATTCATTGATTATTTTAATTTTTTCTGCTTTGCACTCAGCTAAACATCTGTAGCAGTAGATTTCAAGGTAACTAAAATGTTGTTTAGCACATTTTAAAGAATCACAAATGAGCAGAACAAAAAGACTCCATCACCCAAAGAAGGAGAAAGTGGTCTCACGTGTATATAATACACATGAGCGTGTGCAAATGATTATCTGTGCCTGTGGATGTGACCATGAGAAGGGCACATGTGTGTTTCAATAGGAGGGAAAAGGAGAGAAAGCCGAGAAGTGAAACATTTAAATAAAAACAAAAATAGCCTTTCCAAGCCAATTCTACCCTTGGAAAAAAATTTAACAAAGAAATATTCCTTAACATCAAATAAATTTTATTTAATTAAGATTTTGCTGTTACTATGTGCATTAATTTCTTAGTTTATTGGAAAAAGTATCCCAAACTGGGTGGCTTAACAAGTGAAATCCATTGTGTCCAAGTTCTGAAGATAAGTCCAAAATCAAGCAGAGGAAACCAGGTGCCATCTGGACCCCAAGCCCTCTGAAACTCTGGACCAATCTCTCTTTGCCTCTTCCCAGGGTCTGGTGGTGGCCTGTCCTTGGCATTCTGGCTTGCAGCCGCAAGACTCCAATGTCTGCCTCTGCCATCACTGGACATTCACATACTCTTCTAGTGGCCTTTCCCTTTGCCTATGAGGACACTGTCGTACTGAACTGGGGCTCACCTGAATGACTTCATCATAACTTGGTTATATTTCCAAGTAAGGTCACATTCATGGATATCACTAGTTAGAACTTCAGCATTTTTTTGGGGAAATATAATTCAGCCCATGCTATTGCATTTTTCTCATCCTGGAGTGGGTTCATGAAATAATTTTCAGAGACCAGGTGGGTTTATAGTTAGGCATTTGGGATAAATGATGTGTCTAATTTTTGAATCTTGATTGCAGCTTTATGAGAAAGAGCTTCTTTCATATTCACCATCCTGAATCTTCTGACCCATTTTGCAGGCAATGAAATTGAGGTGTAGAAATTTAAGTCAGTTTTTTTGGGGAGTTACAAAGTTAGGAAATGATAGATCCAGAATTTAAACCTATTTTCAAGTTTCTTGAGCTTTTCAGCAAGCTGTTCTTAGGTTAGAAGAGTTTTCAGTGAATCAAATCAGGAAAGTGCAAGATAACAGGTTGCTGGCGGGGGGATTATCCTGAGACATTTTCATGGTCTTTTATGTGGGTTAGCCTTTTCCTCCTTCGTTTATCCTTCTGCTGCCCTTATGGAGCTGAAGGCTTGCCTCCCACCCTCCTTTGCAAGCTTCTCTCCCCCTCCACTACTCTGCTTTCAAGTATGATTTACTGATATCTACTTGTCTAAATGATAAAATTGAGAAAGCTTTTACCAAGTAAGTTTATCATAGAAATGTAACTATTACATGTATTGTGCAAAATGATTCTTTAAAAAAAAAATCCAGGCAAATACATTGGAGTCATTAATTTGAATACTAAGTACAAGGTTCTGTTTAAAAATCCACAAGATGAATAACAAATCATAATTCTGGCAAGGCAAAGGCATTCTTCAAAGCCGTCGTTTGTATAATCCATTGAAGATACTATGATAGTAGCTCATTGATGGCTGATTTAGAGTCCAGCATATGCGCCATTACCTTTCTGGGGGAATATATTTCATGCAGCTTCACATTACAAGCCGTTCCTGTCTCTGAAATGGATTGGGTTACAAAAGTTCATCCGAACTGTATTCTTTGGAATTTAGAATGTTTAGCACATCCTTATGAAGCACTACCGTGCATCCATTCTGTCCCCGGTTGTACAAATAAAGCAATACAAAAAACATCAGATACGGGCCTGTGTTTAGAGAGTTCAAATGGGCCAGATGAGGTTTGCTGAATGATTAGCCTTAATGATTTGCTTCTTCACTTCTCCCTGGGCCGCCCCTTCTTTTCTCACCTGGCGTTTCCATTTGTCTCACACAACTGGATGTACTTGCCTTTTAATTGGCTATGGGGTGACCATGTGACTTACTTTTGGCCAATGAGATGTTAGCAGATGATGCAAGCTAGATTTCTGAAAAGTGCCTGTGCACTTGGATTTGCGTTAAGGCTGGGAGGGGAACTTCCTCCAGAGGCTGCTTCCCTTCAACCTTCACCCTGGCGTTCAAACACGTCTCAGCTCCCAGCTGCTCGAGCGCCTGTAGCGTGGGGAAGACCTCCCCAAGTAAGCGTGAGACCCAAAAGATGAACAGGAATTGTGAAGAGAGAGGGGGAGGGAATCTCAGATAAAGGATTGACACACGGAAAGGCTCTGAGGTACAAATAAATTTGACGCTGAGAGAGAAAAGCTGGTGAGGGGATCAGATCATAGGGGGCTTTGTAGACTGAGGACTGTGAAATTTTCCCCAAATGCAATGCATTTTAAGAGACAAGTGAGCATTTTACTGTAGAATCATAGCTCATGAGATGCCTACAGCTGGCCTGCTGAACAAGGGGATTCTATTTTTCTCATGTGTGAAGAGCATGTGCTCAGGTGAATTCTTTCCCTTTGGAGGGTGGATTCCATCAGGACATCTTGGACAGCTCACAGAACTATATATTCCCTGTGAGTTGTTCAAATACTCTCTGATTTAAAACTCCACCTTTTGTTCATTTTAAACATTTCCCTCAGTCAGGGCCAGCCAAGCCGTAGCAGGAGGGATATGAAATTGGAGGAGCAAGATTTGAGGCAGGGATGCAGTTGTCTTGCTTCTTCCTGCCCTGGGACGAGGGTAGGCCCTAAGTAGCGTAGGGTGCTCGAGGCACTGACCAGGACAAAGGACCTGCCGAGGCTACCCCAGGCACCTAGTTCTTGTGGTCATCGAACCCCAGGGGTTGCTGCAGCTGAAGAGAGACACTTTACCTACTTCCCCGATCCATCTGCATCCAGTCTTCAGGCCAATGTAGAGTATAGATGTCGATCCTTTCACCCTAGTCCGGACAGCACCAAAGACCACCCGGGCTTCACACTCCCTGAGTGACGGCACCACAGCTCAACTTCCCCTCCCACTCGCTCCCTCTCTCTTCTCCTCTCCTTTCCTCTCCCACGGGCATGGCTTGTCTCCTGGTCTACTTGCCTGCCATAGCAAAAGCCCATGACCTGGGCGACTTAAAACAGTTTAAAACAACTCTAGTTCTGGAAGCTAGAAGTGCAAGATCAAGGGGCCAGCCAAGTTCATTTCTGCTAAGGGGTCTGGTCCTGGCTTGTAGATGACATCTGCTCACTGTGTTCACACATGGCCTTCCCAGTGTGTCCACAGAGAGACTTAGAGTGCTCTATAGTTTCTTGCTTTACTCAGAAGAACACCAGTTCCACTAGCTCAGATCCCACCCTTGTGACCTTGTTTATCTTAATTGCCTCCTTAATAGCTTATCATAAGATGTTGTCATGTTAGGGTGAAGGTTTCAACATATGAATTTTGGGGGGACATAATTCAGTCCATTACGGCTGGCTAAGATACTCAGCTTTGTCTCAGTGTCTGTCTCTAGGCTGTCTCCCTGGGCCCATCTCCTCAGACTGCTTTAAGGAGGAAATAGCAAGATGGAAGGGAATTTTTTTCTTTTTTAAAATAAAATTTCATTAAAAAATTTACAGAAAAGTTGCACAGATGATACAGAATTCTTGTAGTACTTACCTTGTTCCTGTTATGTTTTTCACCCCACACGGCTATGATACATTTGTTAGAATACAACATTTCTACATTGCTATTAAAGAAACTTCACGTTTCACTTGGGTTTCACTAATTTTTCTCTAAAGTCCTATTTGTGTCCCAAGACTCAGTCCAAGATTTCACTTTTCATTTGAGTTGTCATGTCTGCCTAGACTTCCCTGGTCTGTGACAGTTTCTGACAGTTTCTGTCTTCCCTTGTTTTTTTGACTAGTATTCGAAGAGTACCAGTCAGGTGTTTTGTAGAAGGCTCCTCAGTTTGTACCTCTCTTCCCTTCCCCCTCCCCTCCCTCCCCTCCCCCTCCATCCCCCGGTGATTAAATTGGAGTTTTCAATTTGGAGGAAGGGATGCACAGAAGTGAATGAAGTGCTCTTTTAGGACACATAACATCCAATGACTTATTGTTGAGGTGTTTGCAGGTGTCTGCCCCAGAATGTTACCCTTTCTCACTTTCCATACTCCCTGCTGGGCACAGACAGACATCTGCTCCTTAGCTACTTAATGTCCTTGTCTTCTTTCTGCCATTGCTGCTCTGCTGATACAGCCTGGCTTGCCTGCCCTTCACGGATCTCTTGAAGAAGCTGCCAAGACTGACCACCAACAGTGGGTGACAGGCAGGACTGGCTGTAGCTCAGCCCACTTAGCTCCCATCTCTGAGAGGAGTAGGCCAAAGGAAGCTAAGGCCCGGAGACTCGGGGTCAGCTTATTGGTGTGGTGTCAGGTTTTCTGCCCCTAGTCCAGTGATATTTCTTCGCCTGATGTGAATATGGAAACAGAGACAGAGAAGGAGAAGAGCAGAGTGAGAGTTGGCTCATCAGGTGCCATCAAGGGCCTGTGATGAGTTTGCACTCATGTCCCCAGCAGCCTCTACCTCTTGCTTCTCTGTCAAATGGAGTCAATTCTTCCTCCTCTTGAGTCAGAATGGGGACTCAGACCACCTCGCTCATAAGGATGATGTAGAAGAGGGTGACTTCTAAAGGACAATCAAAGTACTGTTCCAGGAGGAGCAGCAGATGGCAGACAGGACAGAGCAAGAGATGACAACGTTGTCACAGCAGGAAGCTGAGGGTTACCGTGACCCCTAAGCCACTTTGTTGGAACATTTCATTACACAAGGGACATAATATGTGCACGTTAGGTGGTTTGTGTGTTCCCTCTAAGCTGACTCTTGATTCTTTGTAATAGAAAAGAAAAAGGAAATAACAATACAATAATAGTATTGCATGACTGTATATTTGTCCTCCATCTGCATGTTATGGAAGTCCTTTCCAACATGCAAACACAGTTGATTCTTGCAATGACTCTATAAAATAGATATCACGGATATCTATTTACTAAGTGAAGCTACTGAGCCTCAGGAAAAGCAAGTTGCTGGTGATCACTGCAGCGCACCCAGCAAGCATGCATTTCCATGTCAGCATCCCAGCACACACCTTTGGATTCTCTCACATGCCCCCAGGGCTGTGAAGTTCTCCTCCTGAGAGCCTTCTCATGCTAGGGCTAGGCTGCAGGTTGAAAGCATTAACACCCCTAGCAATAGCCTCAGAGCCAATGATGGACACGTTGAGGGTAGAAAGCCTACCTTTCTTGCTCCTGGAGCAATGAAGTAGGATTGCTCTGAAGCATGTGTCCTCCCTTGTCTCTGTCAGTTCTCTAGCAGGACTGAGCTCTGCTTGTCCAGGGTTAGCAGGTTCAGTCCCACTCTATTCTAGCTGCCTTCCCTTCCTATCTCAATCCCTTGGCCCAAACAAGTACTTCCTGGGAGCACTTCTCAAATGACTTGCATTTGGATCTTTGTCTCAGGGATTGTGTTTTGAGAACCCAACCTCAGACAGCCACAACATTATATAGTGTCTATTTCCATTGTAAGTAACAGAAAACCCAGCTTAAACTGGCTCAAGCAGAAAAAAGAGTTTCTTCATGTAATTGAATAGCCCAGGCTAATAGCTCTAGCTTCAGGCACCACTGACTCTATCTTTTAAAATTACATTACCAGCCTTTGCTCTATCTTCTATCTCTCTGCTCAACTTTCCTATGTGTTGACTTCTTTCTCAGGAGTTCTCTCTCTCCAAAAGATTCTGTGATCCCAGAGTTAAGTCTAATCACAAAGAACTCTCTCTGCAGATAACTTCAAGCTCTGCAGTTAGATCTGATTAGCTGAGACAGGGTCATGTGCCCATCTTTAAATTTAAGCTTCATTCTTAAGTTTTGATCTGATTGGCTTTGACTAGGTCATGTGCCTATCTTTGAACCAATCACTGTGTCCAGCATGCTCTAACCAGTCATGGGCTAGCGGCCACGTAAGACTCCGGGAGTCCTGTCTACTGTACCCAGTCAGGAAAAATAAAACTGGGTAGTGGTAGTTCTTTTATTAGAATGATAGCCAATGGCACCCACACAGAAGCATACTCAGACCTTCTGACTCTTATTTTTCCCTCCAGAGAAAGTCCTATCTTTTGGGAATAAATAGTCTGTTAGTTCTGTTAAATGTCAATAAAAATGTATCATGAAGGACTCTATTAATGGATGTGCTGGGACATAGAAAAGTAGTGAGGTTCCTAAAATCACATAGTGACTGTTTTACAGTGCATACACCATCAGATGACAAGTTTCTGTTCTGCTTTCTGATAGGAATATAGGAGATAACAAAGAAACACACCATCAAAGACTCAAAGGATGGAAAGAACAGCCAAGAGGACCATATTTACTTAAGTTGGAGGGAGCTGGGGGTGATGGCTAGAGACCTTTCAGAAAGTTAACTTAGTAGTTATGGCTGGGTTTTCATTATGAAAGAAACTTAGAAATGGTCACATTTCATTTCTTCCCTTAAAACAATAGTACTATGTAACATGATTTTAAAAAATTCATATCATGCAGAAAACTGAAATATACTAACTTAACATGGGACCGAGCAAATGGTTTTAGTAACGGAAACTCACAGGCTGAAGGGCAACATAAAGATTATTAGGTGAGCACTTATGTGACAAAAAAGAAAACAAAATTTCATAAATGTTTCATTGATGAAATTCAAAATATAGTAATCGAACTTACATTTTTGTAATATAGATCTACTAATGAGACAAATAGAACTCTTATTGTGAGGAGGAAAACACTTTACAAAATTGGGATTCAAAGTTCATTTTCCCTATCATCAAATTGATTACAAATGTTTGTCTATAAAAGTCATTCTTAGCTCACAGGTAATATAAAACATGATGGGCTGGGTGTGATCTCCAGATTTCAGTTTAACTAAAAAAAGAATTTATTGATTCACATGGCTTTGTAGAAAAAGCTGTAGGATGATAATCAAGGTAAGATCATTCAGAACTCCAGGCCCCTTCCTGTCTCTCTTGTTCTCTCAGGCTGCCATGAGGTAAGCAGCTCACCTCTGCCACATGCTGCAGCAGGACATTTCTCTACTGACACAGGTCTAAAATAAATGGAACTGGCTGACCATGGACTGAAATCTCTGAGGCTGTGAGCAAAAAACAAACCTTTCCTTCTTTAAGTTGATCTATGTCAGTTATTTTGTCATAGTGACAAAGAATTGACTAACTTGGAAAGTTGGTACTGAGAAGTGGCACCGTTGCTGTGATGATACCTGTTCAGACGCCGTGAGAATAAAGCCAAAGTTCTAATGGAGACTCAGGAAGTTAGAAATGCCAGGCATGTGGAATATCTGCAAAAGAAAGCCAGAGGCTGAGTAGATTCAGCCCAAGAGAATGGGCATAAGAGATGCAACTCACAAGGCCATAAAGACAGGGCTTCCCAAGCCCCAGTGGAGCTTACATCTTGCTGCCATGTGCCCCCTGATGTCAGACATTGAGCTACAGGAATTAACATTTGTTCTGGTGGGGTTAAGTCTTGCTTTGGTCCTATTGGTATTATAGTGTTCCTCCCTTTTGGAAAAGAAATGCTTACTCTGTACCATTGCATCTTGGGTAGCTTCTTTTTGATTTTTACCGGGGCCTAAAGCTAACAGTTTGCCTTGAGTCTCAAAGGGGACATTGGATTTGGACTTTTGAGTAATGCTGGAATTATTAAGACTTCAGTAGCTTTTGGAGATAGGCTAAATGGATTTTGCCTAACAAAATGGACATGGGACTTTGAGGGCCAGGGGTGGTTTATATATGAAGTGTCCTCCAAATACTCTTGTATTGAGGGCTTGATCTCTAGTGCACCAATGTTCAGAGGTAGAGCCTATAGAGGTTATTGGATCATGAGCATACTACTCCACAGATAAGTTCATGGATAAATGAGCTATTAGGAGGAGGGGCCAGTTGGAGGAGTCAGGTCATTGGGGCATGCCTTTGAAGGGGATATCCTGTCCCTCACTCCTTCCTCTTTCTCTCACACTCTCTGACTGCTTCTTTTTTTAATTTTTATTTTTAAAATTCTTTTATTGGTACATTGCAGGTATACAACACAATTACATTTCTCATTGGGAATTGTACCTTTATATAATGCATCTTGGTTCTTATTTTTTTTCCCATTCCTAGCCCTCCCTTCACACCCTCCACTCTTCCCTATTTACAAAGACTTTATTTCCATTGTTTCCATTTCTCGTCATTTTTCCTTTCCCTTCTTTCCTTTCCCCTGGCCCTCCCACTACCCCTACCCCTGTGGACCTTTTCTTCCTATTTTACATTATCAATTATTCATTCTAATCATTGGTACATTTTAGGTATACAATATAATGACATTCATCACTGGAAATTTGCACCTTTACATTGTCTCTCTTGGTTCTTATTTTTCCCCCTTCCCCTGCCCTCCCTTCAACCTCTCCATTCCTCCCTGTTTACAAAGATTTTGTTCCTATTTTTCCATTTTCTCATATTACTCCCCTTCCCTTCTATCCTTTCCCCTAGCCCTCCTACTTCTTTCCCCTTTGCCGCTTTTCTTTCTATTTCACATTACCTATTATACATTTAGTCCTTATTTACACTTTCAGTTTCTCACACCAGAGAAACTATTCGGTATTTATACATGTGTGTCCTATTTATTTCACTTAAGAGTATCACCTCAATGTGCATCCACTTAGCTATAAATGACTCTAATTTCTCATTTTTTATGGCTGAGTAGTACTCCATTTTATAAAAAAACCCCACATTTTCTTTATTCAGTCCCCAGTTGATGGGCATTTGGGCTGTTTCCAAGTTTTAGCTATTACAAACTGTGCTGCTATGAACATGGGTGCACATATATCACTGTGGTATGATTCTTTTAATTCTTTGGGGAAGATCCCCAGCAGAGGGATAGCGGGGTCAAATGGGACTTCCAGTCCTAGTTCTTTGAGGTATCTCCATACTGATTTCCACAGTGGTTGGATCAGTCTACACTCCCACCAGCAGTGGAGCAGGGTTCCTCTTTCTCCACAGCCCTGCCAGCATTTGTTATTGGTTGATTTCATGATAGCAGCCATTCTTTCTGGAGTGAAGTGGAATCTCAGCGTTGTTTTCATTTGCATCTCTCGAATGACCAGTGAGGTTGAACATTTTTTCATCTATTTATTTGCTATTTCTACTTCTTTATCTGAGAAATGTCTGTTCATTTCAGATGCCCATTTTTGGATTGGGCCTTTAAATTTGGGAGGTCTGATCTTTTTAAGTTCTTTATAGATTTGAGATAGTAGACCTTTGTCTGAGGAAGAGCAGGTGAAGATTTTTTCCCACATTGTGGGTTGTCTCTTAACACTGCTGGTGGTTTCTCTTGCTGTGCAGAAGCTTTTTAATAAGAAGAGATCCTACTTGTTGATTGTTTGTGCTAGTTCATGGGCAACTAAGGTTTTGTTCATAAAATCTTTTCCTACACCGATGTCTTCAAGGGTTCTACCTAACCTCTGTTCCAACTGGTTCAGAGTTTCTATTTTAATATTTAGATCTTTAATCCATTTTGATTTTAGTTTAGTGCATGGTGAGAGATACAGGTCTAGTTTTAATCTTTGGCAAGTTGAAACCCAATTTTTCCAGCACCATTTATTAAAGAGGCTATCTTTCCTCCAGTGAGGGTGTTTGGCTCCTTTATCGAAGATGAGATGGCTGAGTGTGTCTGGAATTGTTTCTGCATCTTCTAATCTGTTCCACTGGTCCTCAAGTCTGTTTCTTTGCCAGTACCATGCTGTTTTTATCACAGTAGCTCTGTAGTAGAGTTGCAGGTTGGGGATTGTGATACCCGCTGCCATGTCTCTGTTACCTAGAATTGCTTTTGCTATTCTGGGTCTCTTCTTATTCCAAATGAATTTTTGGATTGTTTTCTCAAGGTCCATGAAGTATGCTGGTGGGATATCAATTGGAATTGCATTAAATCTATATAGCAGTTTTGGAAGTATGGCCATTTTGACTATATTAATCCTTCCTACCCAGGAGCAGGGGATGTCTGTCCATTTTCTGATATCCTCTTCAATCTCTCTTTTCAGAGTGCCATAGTTTTCAGAGAAGAGGTCTTTGATTTCTTTCGTTAGGGTGATTCCTAGGTATTTCAGTTTTTTGGATGCTATTGTGAAAGGCATTATTTGCCCTATTTCTCTCTCAGTGAGTCTGTCATTTGTGTAGAGGAAAGCTATTGATTTTTGTGTGTTGACCTTGTAAACAGCTACTTGACTGAATTTGGTTATTAGGTCTAGAAGACTTTTGGTGGAGTTCTTGGGGTCTTCTATATAGAGTATCATGTCATCTGCAAATAATGACAATTTGACTTCTTCATTACCTATCTTTATTCCTTTTATTTCTTTCTCTTGTCTAATTGCTATGGCTAATGTTTCCAGAACTATATTGAGCAAGAGTGGTGATAGTGGACACCCTTGTCTTGTTCCTGATTTTAGTGTGAAGGATTTCAGTTTTTGAGCATTTAGTATGATACTGGCTGTTGGTTTTTCATAGATGGCTTCTATCAGTTTGAGGTAGAGACCATCTATTCCAATTTTTTTGTAGGGTTTTTATCATAAATGCATGTTGGATTTTGTCAAATGCTTTTTCTGCGTCTATGGAGATAATCATATGGTTTTTGTCCTTGGCTCTATTGATATAGTGTATTACATTGATTGATTTTCATATATTGAACCATCCCTGCATCCCTGGGATGAATCCCACTTGATTAGGGTGCATGATCTTCTTGATGATCTTCTGCATTCTGTTTGCCATTATCTTATTAAGGATTTTTGCATCTATGTTCATTAGTGAGATTGGCCTATAGTTCTCTTTTTCAGTTGGGTCTTTCTCTGCTTTGGGGATCAAGGTGATGCTTGCTTCCAGGAATGAATTTGTGAGTATTGCTTCCCTTTCAATTTCATTGAAGAGTTTCAACAGTAGTGGTAGCAGTTCCTCTCTAAATGTCTTGTAGAATTCAGCAGTGAAGCCATCAGGGCCCGAGCTTTTCTTAGTTGATAAGTTTTTAATTACCTTTTCAATTTCATTGGTTGATATTGGGTTGTTCAGAGTTTTTAGGTCTTCTTCATTCAACTTTGGTAATTCATATGTATCTAGGAATCTGTCCATTTCTTCTGTGTTGTCCATCTTATTGGCGTATAGGTTCTTGAAGTAGGTATTGATGATCCTCTGGATTTCTGCTGGGTCTGTTGTCATTTCACCCTTTTCATTCCTAATTGCATGGATCTGGGTCTTGTCTTTCCTTTTTCTGACAAGGTTGGCTAAAGTTTTGTCAATTTTGTTGATTCTTTCGAAGAACCAACTCTTGGCTTCATTGATTTTTTTGTATCGTTCTCTTAGTCTCCATTGCATTGATTTCTCCTCTGATCTTTATCATTTCCTCCCTTGTATGAGCTTTGGGTTTGTCCTGCTCTTCTTTTTCTAGAAGCTTGAGGTTCAGCATCAGGTTGTTTAATTGGGCTCATTCTGTTTTCCTAATATGCATATTCACTGCTATGAATTTCCCTCGTAAGACTGCTTTCATTGTGTCCCATAGATTCTGATATGTTGTATTGTCATTGTCATTTAATTGAAGGAACTGTCTGATTTCTTCTTTAATTTGCTCTGTGACCCATTGGTTATTCAGACGTGTGTTGTTCAATTTCCACGTGTTTATGAAATTTTTTGAGTTTCTTTTGCTATGGATCTCCAGTTTCATCGCACTATGGTCTGATAATATACAGGGGAAAACTTCAATTCCTTTGCACTTACTTAAACATGTTCTATGAGTGAGTATGTGGTCTATTTTGGAGAATGACCCATGTGCAGCTGAGAAGAATGTGTATTCTGATTTTGTGGGGTGGAACACTCTGTAAACATCTGTTAAGTTCATTTGTTCAAGAGTTCGATTGAGTTCTAGTATTTCATTATTTATTTTTAGTCTAGTTGATCTATCTATTTGTGACAGTGGGGTGTTGAGGTCCCCCACTACAGTTGTATTAGTGCATATATGGCTTTTCATGTCCGTTAGTATTTGTTTTATATAGTTGGGTGCACTAGTGTTTGGTGCATAGATATTTATGATTGTTATCTCTTCCTCTTGGATTCTTCCCTTTACAAGGATGCAGTGTCCTTCTTCTTCTCTCTTAATCAGTGTTGGTTTGAAGTCTACTTGATCTGCAAAGAGGGTAGCTGCTCCTGCTTTTTTTCGGGTTCCTGTCACATGCAGTATTGTTTTCCACCCTTTAACTTTCAGTCTATGAGTTTCATTTTGAATTAAGTGTGTTTCTTGTATGCAGCATAGTGTTGGATTTTGCTTCTTGACCCATTCTGCCAGTCTATTTCTTTTGATGGGTGAATTGAGACCATTAACATCGATGGTTATAACTGAAACATATTGACTTGTCATTGCCATGACTTTTTCTTTTTGTTGGGTTCTCCCCCTTTACATTTAATTTCTTGTCATGCCAGATGGGTTCATTCTGCTTTGCTTCCTGGGGTTGTGATCCTCAATGTCTGTTCCTAGGATATTGTGTAAAATTCTTTGGAGTGCTGGTTTGGTATTCACGAAGTTCCTAAGGTGTTCTTTGTCATGAAAGTATCTTATTTCTCCATTTTGAAAGATAGTTTTGCAGAGTACATCAATCTGGGTTGGAGGCTGTTTTCCTTTAGGGCTTGGAATATGTCACTCCAAGCTCTTCTTGCCTTGATGGTTTGTGTTGAGAAGTCTGCTGTGATTCTGATGGGCTTTCCTTTGTATGTGATTTGTTTCTTTTCTCTGACTGCTTAGAGAACTTTGTTCTTCTGTTGAGTTTCTGGGATCTTAACAATTATATGCCTATGTGTAGATTTTTTTTGATCAAGGCTATTTGGAGTCCTATATGCCTCACTTATCTGTATGTCAAGCTCTTTTCCCCTGCTTGGGAAGTTTTCTGCCCTTATTTCTGTGAAGAGATTTTTTATGTCATCTGCACTCTTTCCTGTTTCTTCATTGAGCCCAATCAGTCTTATGTTATTCTTCTTTGGATCATGTAGCAGCTGCTGGATTGATTTCTCATGTTCCCTTATAATTTTGAAGCAATTTTTCTTTTTCTGGTCACTAATTGCAATCTTATCTTCTATATCTGAGATTCTGTCCTCACATTGGCTCATTCTGCTGTGTAGACTTTCAATGGAGTTTTCATGTCCTGGAAATCTATTTGCATCTGTTTTATGGATTCCATTTGTTTCTTATGTTGGGATTCTATCATGTTCCTAAGCTCCTCTCTAGATTTATTAATCATGTCTTGTACTAGGGGCACAATTTCTCCTGTTATCTGAGAAATTATTTCTGATTTCATTTTTTCCAGATCCCCTTTTGTTGCCAGTTCAGTGGGTCCAGGTGGTTGAGTATCAGAATGTTCCATCTTATTTCCCTTTGGGGTTGCTGTAGGTGATCTGGAAGTTGGTTTTGAGACTTATTTATGTGTTTTCTCATTTTGACTGGGGTGGGGGGCTGTTAGCTCCTGCACGGATTACCTCCCCTGAGCTGGGAGAGGCGGGACATTGGCCAGGAACAGTGGTAGGGATGGTGACCCAAAAGCCCTTTCCTGTGGTCTGGGAGCAGCGGGAGGGATGGTGGCAGGGAAGCCCCTTCCTCTGGACCAGGAGCAGTGAGATGGCGGCTCAGAAGCCCCTCCCTCTGAGCCGGGAGCAGTGGGAGGGATGGTGGCCCGGAAGTCCCTTCCTCTGGGCCAGGAGCAGTGGGACTCAGTACCTTGGTCTGGTGGTCTGGTGTCCTCTGCATCTTTGTAGTGTGGAGCCAGGTGGCTGCCTGTCTGCAGCGGGGTGATTTGGCCTCTGACTGCTTCTGATTGCCACAAGGTGAACAGCTTTCCTCTGCCATGTCTTTCTGCTTTGACAGAGGACTAAAGTAGTGGAGCTGGACAAACATGTATTGAAAACTCTGAAATTGTGAGCCAAAATAATCCTTTCTTCCTTTACATTGCTGTTCTCAGGTATTCCATCATAGTGAAGGAAAGCTGACTACCACAATAATCTTGCCACTTAC
Source organism: Heterocephalus glaber (assembly GCF_053883595.1). Classification (NCBI taxonomy): domain Eukaryota; kingdom Metazoa; phylum Chordata; class Mammalia; order Rodentia; family Bathyergidae; genus Heterocephalus; species Heterocephalus glaber. The sequence goes on along the minus strand of NW_028258410.1, from coordinate 16,756,196 downwards.
ATTGACTTTTTCATAGTTTATCCTTAACAAATTTTCTCCTGGGTAGTATTTTATTAGTCCTGTGTCTCTCAGCTCTTAATCCCTGAGAAGATGTACAATATTTGGTGTCTTTGTGTTGAGCTGTAGATCTTTCTTATTTTTTAGGGGAGAAACATTTTTTCTTCTTATATGTGCTTATCCTAGAACTTTTATAAAATGGAAGGCATATAGAAGGATTTTATTTTTTCCCATCTACAATGCATTCTTATAGAGTTTTAGCACTATGATAAGCAATTTCGAAGAACAAATATAAACAACAATCTTATAGCTAACAGACATGAGAATCATTCAGGACAGAGTTCAGCAAACTGTGGCCCTCAGGCAAACCCAGCCCACTCTGTTTTTGTAAATAAAGTTTTACTGAAACACAGCCACATGCACTCATTACATGTTACCCATGCCTGTGTTGGTGTTATGAGATCAGTGTTGAGCAATTATAAGAGAGCCCATGTGGTTGGAAAAGCTGAAAATATTTATTATATGGCCTTTTACAGAGGAATTTTGCTGACCCCACATTAAAGAGACCTCTAAAATTTTGCTTATCTCAAATTTAGAAGACAAGTAAAGGATTATGTTTCTCCCATCATAAGTACACAGCTCAGTTGTGTTTTCTTTTGCCCCCACTCTTCTTAAAAAATTGCTTATACAGGTCAATGGGATTCATTTTGGCAGACTCCTATTTGCACATAACACATTTTAGTCATTTTAATACTCTTTTCATTATCTCTTTTTCCCAACCATCTCCTTAGTTTCACATTTTTGGAAGCATTCAATTCACGTATTATATTTTGCTCATATCTATCCCCCTTATAACCTGTCCTTAAATTCCCTCTCCCTCACTCTTTTTCCTTTCCTCTTGTCTAATGACAATTTCCTTTCTACTTTCTTGTTAATGTTTTTGGATTCCACATATTGGAGAGAACATGTGATATTTGTTTTTATGTCTGGTTTATTTGCCTCAATAGGATAGTCTCCAGATCCACCCATTTTCCTGAAAATGACAAAATTTTGTCTTTCCTTATGACTGAAAATTAACATATATATTTATATATATCTCATGATCTTTATTCATCTGCTGATGCATGCCTAGGCTAGTTCCATATCTTGGCTATTGTGATTTGTGCCACATTAAATGGATATGAATGTATCCCAGTTACAGTGCTGACTGTAATTGCTTTGAGTATATATTGAGAAGTGGCATAGCTGGATCAAATGGTAGCTCTGTTTTTAGTTTTTTGAAGCACCTCAATACTGATTTCCATAGTGGCTCTACTGATTTACATTCTCATCAGCAGTGTAGAAGTGTTCCTTTTCCCCATATCTTTGGCAGGATTTTTTGTTTTTTGTATTCTTTTTGTTTGTTTTTTATTTTTTGTATTCTTGATGACAGCTATTCTAATTAGGGTGATATGAACTCTTAGTGTAGTCTTGATTTGCATTTTCCTAATGGCTAAAGATGTTGAACATTTTTTCATATACTTATCACCCATTTGTACTTCTTTTGAGAAGTGTCTTTTCAATTTATTTGTCCTTTTATTGATTGGGATATTTGATTTTTTTTTTGGTGTTAAGTTTTTTGAATTCTTTATGTATTCTAAATATTATTCTTCTGCTTGAAGAGTAGCTGGTAAAGATTTTCTCCCATTCTGTTTCTTTATCCTGTTAATGATTTCCCTTGCTGTCTAGAAAACTTTTAAATTTGATATATCATTCCATTTATTGATTCTATTATATTTTGTATTATTGGAGTCCTATTCAGGGAGTCTTTAGCTGTGCTGAATGCTTCAAGTGCTTCCTTATGTTTTCTTTTAGCAGATTCAAAGTTTCAGGTCATATACCTAGTCTTTGACCTATTTTGAATTGATTTTTTTACAGAATGAGAAATAGGGATCTAGTTTCAATTTTCTACAAGTGGATATGCAATTTTCCCAGCACCATTTTAAAAATTTCTTTTATTGGTACATTTTAGGTATACAATTCATTTACATTTATCATTGGTGCTTGTACCTGTACATGATGCATCTGGGTTCTTATTTTTTCCCCCATTACCTGTGCTCCCTTCACCCCCCTCCACCCTTCCCTATTTACATAGATTTCATTTCCACTTTTTTTTCTTTTCCTTTCTTCCCTTTCTCCTTCCTCTCCCACCACCCCTACATCTTTCGACCTTTTCCTATTTCAAAGTATCAATTATTCATTTTAATCATTTTAATCCTTATTTACACTTTCAGTTTCTCACTCTAGAGAAACTATTCGGTATTTACACATGTGTGTCCTATTTATTTCACTTAAGAGTATGACCTTAATATGCATCCATTTAGCTATAAATGTTTCTAGTTTCTCATTCTTTATGGCTGAGTAGTACTCCATTTTATAAAAAAAACACATCTTGGGGCTGGGGATTTAGCTCAGTGGTTTCGCTGCCTGCTGCACAAGCGCAAGGACCTGAGTTTGATCCCTGGTACCAACCCCCCCCAACCAAAAAAACCCAACAACCCCCCCCCAAAACCCCCACATCTTCTTTATCCGTTTCCAGTTGATGGGCACTTGGGCTGTTTCCAAGCCTTAGGTATTACAAACTGCCCAGCACCATTTGTCAAAGAAGCAATCTGTGCACCAATATATATTTCTTCTCATTTGTCCAGAATCAGACGGCTGTCCTTGCATGTTTTTCCCCCTGTGTCTTCTCTTCGATTACTTTGGCCTTCATTTTTTTGTCTGTGCCAGTATCATGCAGGTTTTATTACCACAGCTTTATAGTATAATTTGAAATTGAGTATTGTGTGGCCTCCAGCATGGCTCGTTTTCGCTTAGGATTGCTTTGACTATTTTGGGTCTTTTTATGGGTGTTTCCATATGAATTTTAGGATTGCTTTTTCTGTGAAGAATGTCATTAGTACTGTGATGAGGATTGTATTGAATCTGTGTAGACTGCTTTTATAAATATGGCTATGTTGACAATATTAATTCTGCCAATTCATGAACATGAGAGATTTTTCCATCTTCTCGAGTCTTCTTCAATTTCTTCAGTGTTCTGAAATTTTCATTGTAGAGATCTTTTAACTCCTTGGTTACATTGATCCCCAGGTAATTTATTTTATTTGAAGTTATTGAGAATGTAATGGCTCTTCTGATTTCTTTCTTATCTAGTCCATTATTCCTGTATAGTATAGCTATTGATTTTTTAATGTTGATTTTATATCCTGCTACTTTGCTGAATTCATTTATGAGCTCTAAAAGCCTTTTGGTAGAGTCTGCAGCACATCCTAAACATAGAATCTTATCATCCACAAACAAAGATAATTTGACTTCTTCTTTCCTATTGGTATCTTTTATTTTTTTCCTTTGCCTAATTGCTCTAAAATTTCAAGAACTATATTGGATAAGAGTGATGAGCGTGGATATCCTTGCCTTGTTTCTCATTTGAGGGGAAATGGTTTCAATTTTCCCCCATTTAGAATGATGATATCATATATGGCCTTTATTATTTTGACAAATGATTCTTCAATATCTTATTCCTTTTTTCATGAAGCGATGCTGAATTTTGTTCAAGGCTTTCTCTACATCAATTGAAAAGATCATGTGACTTTTACCCTGGATTCTAACTATGTGGTCCACTACATTTATTTTCATATGTTGAGCCATCCTTCCATGCCTAGAGTGAAACCAAATTGATTTTGGTGTATGATCATTCTAATGTGTTGTTGAATTTGGCTCATAAATATTTTGTTAAGGACTTTTGCATTCGTGTTTATCAAGGATATTGGTCTATAGTTTACTTTTTGTGTTGTGTCCTTGTCTGGTTTTGGTATCAGGGTGATGTTGGTCTTATCGAACAAGTTTGGGAGCATTTCTTGCCTTTTTATTTCATGGAATAGTTTGAAGAGAATTGGTGTTAATTCTTCTTTAAAGAATCTGTCTGATCCCTGGCTTTCCTTTTTTGGAGGCTTTTAAATTATTGCTTCAATCTCATTTATTGTTATTTATCTGTTTAGGTTTTTTAAATCCTTTTGGTTGTTTTAGTAGGTTGTATTTGTGTAGAAATTTTATACATTTCCTGTAGATTCTCTAACTTATTAAAATATAGGGATTTTCAGAGTGGTTCCTAATAATCATTTGGATCTCAGTGGTGTCTATTATAACATCTCCTTTTTATGTCTAATTGTATTTTGATTTGGATATTCTCTCTCTTTGAGTAGTTCTTGCTTAACTTTTCAAAGAACTAGCTCTCTGTTTTATTGGTCTCGTGTATCACTTTCTTAGTTTGTATCTCATTGATTTGAGCTTATTGACATTTTTTTTTCTTCTATTGTGTTTGGTTTGGTTTGTTCTGGTTTTCTAAGGTCTTGAGATGCATACTTAGGATATTTATTTGAGACTTTTCTGATTTTTTGATAGAGAGACTCATAACTATAAACTTCCCTCTTAAAACTGCCTCTGTGTATCCTGAGATTATGGTATGTTGTATTTCCATTTTCATTTGTTTCTAATAATTTTTCAATTTTTTCCCAAGTGAATTGTTCAATCTCTATTTATTTATATAGCTTTTGTGTTTTCTCTTATCTTCAATTTTTAGTTTCATTCTATTAAGTTCTAATAAAATGCAACAAATCATTTCAGTGTTTTGTATTTATTAAGGCTTGCTTCATAGCTTCAAATATGATCTTTGTGGCTTAAAATATATTTTGAAGAACATTCCATGAGCTTTCTCTACCTCAAATGGTAGCTGAGAAGAATGTGTACTCTGTGGTAATTGGATGGAATGTTCTGTAGATGTCTGTTAAGAGGATTTGATCTATGCTCTAGTTTAACTCTCATGTTTCTTTGTTGATTTTTGTTTGGATAATCTATCTATTGATGAGAGTAGAGTATTGAAGTTGTCCACTATTATTGTACTGAGACCTATGAGTCCCATTATGTTGAGGAGTATTTACTTTATGTAATCAAATGCACTGATCCTTAGTACATTTATATTTACATGTTATATCTTCTTGGTGGATTCTTCCTTTTAACAATATGTAGTGACCTTTTTTTGTCTCATCTGACTAATTTTATCCTGAAGTGTCCTTTGTCAGATGTGAGTATATATACTGTTGCTTGCTGTTGGGTTCTGTTTGCATGGAATATTGTTTTCTGTCCTTTGAGTTTTTGTGTCTGTCTTTACTAGTGAGGCACGTTTCTTATAAGCAACAAGGAATTGGGTCTTGTTTTTAAATCTAATCTGACAGTATGTGTCTTTTATTTAAAGAATTGTTATCATTTACATTCAGAGTTATTACATTAAGGTATGTTTGATTCTTTACTAATCTCTCTCTCTCTCCCTTTCTCTCATTTTTGAGACAAGGTCTCACTAGTATTTAGTTGAAGCTTGCCTTGAATTCACTATGTAGCCCAGTCTAGCTTTGAACTTGTGGCACTTCTCCTGCCTCAGCCTGTTGAATGCTAGGATTATAGGCATGTGCTACCACACCTGGCTGATTAATTTTTAATACTGTATCTACTCTTCCTGTTCTGTGTGTAGGATTTCTTTAGGTATCTTCTGCAATGATGACTTAATGGTCATGAATTTCTTTTGCTTATGCTTAAACTTGGAAGGTTGATTTCTCTTTTAATTTTAAAAGACAGCTTTGCTGAATATAGTAATCTAAGTTGGTAGTTATTGTCTTTCAGAGTTTTCTTTCCATGCTCTCCTGTCCTTGCAAGTTTCTGCGGAGAAATCTGGAGTTATTCTGATGAATTTGCCTGTGTAAGTGACTTGACATTTCTCCCTTACATCTTTCTATGGTCTCTCCTTGTTCTGTACTCTTGCCATTTTTTTTTAATGGATTATCCAAATTTTAATGAAGCATCAGACCTGACATAGGTAAAGACAAAATTCATTTGTTCATGTACAGCAAAGCCATCAAAGGGCTTAAGAAGAGTGTAGTACTTCCCTTTCAGAAACAACAAGAAAGCTTTCATAGGACATCTGGCTGGTACCTAGTTTATATGGCTGGCATTTGTTTGAAATAAAACCAGGTTTTAGAAAAGGCATCTAATAAATTTATATAGTGAATAGCATGTCTTTATTATATTTACAGTACATTTGTAATAAATATAATACATTTTGAAAAGCTTATTTTTAATTAATTTAAGTAGATTTATATTTTAAACAGATCAATTCAACTGTTAAAGTTATATAGTAAAGAGTATGATTTTAATGACAAAAAATCTTATCATGAAATAGTGCACTCTATACTGAGATGAATGAGGAAAGAAAAATCAAATTCCTTTCAAAACTATATCCAAGGCATAAGTAAAAAAAATTCTCTTTACAAAGTTATGTATAAGTCAAAAGGACCACCAGATACTGAAATATGAAGACTTTATAACCAAAATTCAAAACTGACTTTAGAGTAGTGTGTGAAGCCAGAGAAGAAAATTTGTATTTATCACTCTGTAGAACTTCATAGTAAAGCTGGAATTTATAGACTAATGGCTTATCAGGAGTATTGCCAAAGAGGCCTTTCCTTCCTCAGAATCACCTCCTAATATTCATATATCATCAACAAGTTGTATCAGCAGACTTAGAAGTTTTTAAGATGGGGCTTAATAAGGTGCATGGATATGATAAAATTCTGTATAATGAGAATGTAAATTACCAGATTTAAAAAAATAAAAAGAAAAGAATATAAGTACTCTTAGCCCAATGTGCTTTGTGTCAACAAAATGACAAGTGGAAGTATTTTTGCAGTCATCAGACACCAACCTCCATAACAAATTAGGGACTTCAAATACTGCTGTAAAACCCATTCGGCAAAATTAAACTGATTCTTGTGGATTTGAGTATAAACTTGTAAGCCATCATACATGGGTGATGATAATCAGGGCAGGAATGGAGTTCTGCTGACTTGTTTCAAATACTGTAACTTGGTCCGATAACTTAGCAAATACCCCAGGAGTTCCAAGGTTATAAACACCTGTATGAACAAAGCATGCTTTTAGCTGCGAACTGTGAATCTCCTGGCTTTTAAGATGAAGTTGATACTGTGTCTGTCCAAGCCATCGGAATGATCCATGAATTTCCAATGCTTCTGGACTTGTGGTTTTATGCTGAAGATCAACTATTGCATCTACATCAGCCTTAGAACAGTTAGAAAGTAAAAGTGTGACTGGTACTAAACAAAGGCTTTTTTGATGAAATGGGTGATTAAATGTTTCTGGGTAGTGAAGACTCATTTTGATGAGATTAGAAAGCTCCTCTGCTGATGGTCTTGAGGAAGCTGTAGTGTTTTGTGGCCTGAAAAGTTTTAACAGTTCCATTTCTGGTGGCTCCTGTTTCTGAGGATATTCAAAGACTTCTTTTCCTATAATGTGAACAATAACATGATGCTGACCTTCCCAAATAAGCTGCTTACCGTCTTCCACAACATACGCCTTCCACAATACGACAATATTCAAATCCACCACACTGCACTTTCAAATCAATCTCATGGTGTCCTCTACTGAATGTTTTTCTGGATGCACAGACAACTGAGTTTGTGGTTTTTTTCAATTCAGAGGATAAACTTCGATTAAAAAAATCTGCACATGGGCTTGCTGAACTTATTATCTGTTCATTTCCGAAGATGGAATCTGCAAAGGTATACTTTTCTGAAGGCTGTATAGTACCTTGTCTTTCATTACATCTTATTGCCTTGAAGCAATATTTTCCTTTTTCCCTATTGGCAAGTTTGGCATCTTTGTTATCAGAGAGATCTACAGATTTCTGTAACTTCCAGTGCTTGGTACAACTTGATACTTGCAGTATATGGAATTCCTTAATACCTGCTTCACTAGTATTGGTATTTTTCACATGGACAAAGACCAGCATATTGTCTCCTCTGCCTTCTTCATCTTCGAGTGAATTACTTCTCCAGACAGTGGCTTTTACATTCAAAGACTGGCTAGTACAAATAACTGCAGTGTGTCTAGTATTCTATGTTGTATTTTAGGCTGCTTTTTAACACTTTCATAGCAAAATAAAAAGTTAATTTCATGGACACCTTCTTCATTTGGCCCATGTAAGCACATTGGTAGCGGGACTGAAGTTCTAGGTAGAAGAACCATGTTAGGAAGGGGAACAGGAATCACCTCCAGCTGACTCCCTATGCCAATGCCAAAGTCTACAGAAAACGCTGATGATAAGAGGGCTGTACACACACAGGCAGAGTCCATCACAACAGCCTTGGAAGCCCTGCAGTTTTCAGAGGTTGAGGGGTTCAGCGGTGTTAGAATAGCAGTATTGCCACCAAAAGCAAAGAACTCCGGATGTCTAGAAACAACCTTCCATCCAGTAAGAGGACATTTGCTGACATTTGCCATTAACTATAATATGATATGGGAAGGTTCCTTTCTTATCATCTCTGTTTGGGATTCCAAATGCCTCCTGTGCATGGATATCTAGATCTTTCCCAAGAATTGGGAATTTTTCTGTTATTGTTTTATTATATTTTCTATGCCATTACTCTGTACCTCAGTGCCCTCTTCTACACCAAAATTTCTTAAGTTTGGTTATTAACTGTGTTGCAAAATTCTTGTTTTGTTCATAATTTCTCTTTTTTCTTAGTGTCTGGATATATGAATTCCTCAATCTTGTTTTCAAGCCCTCAAATTCTGTCTTCTGTGTGGTCATGCCTACTGGTGAAGCTTTCCACTGAGTTTTTGATTTGACTTAATGTGCTTTTTATTTCCAGAATTTCTCTTTGGTTCTTCTTCAGAATCTCCCTTTGTTGGACTGCTTCTTCACATCCTGCATTGTCTTCGTTAATACATTCAGCAGTTTATTTTTATCCTTTTTGAAATCACTATCATTTTATAAATCAGGCTTTTAAATTGTTTGTGTGGAATTTTATCTACTTCAGTATCTGCATTCATTTACTGACAAATTATGGAAATTTTCATGTTGCCTTGTCTTTTCATACTTCTTCTGTTTAAATGTTGAGATATTTTTCATCTGTTGAGATGGATATTTCTTCCATTTTTATTTGAAGGTCTTCTTAGTGTCCAGCCTTCTGCTGAGGCCTTGATCCTCAGTACCACTCAGAAAGAAGAAAACAAACCACAGTACTGTCAACAACACAAAGAAACCAGATACAGTATTTACTTAGAGTAAAAATCAATTAAAAGCAACAACTATGCCACCATTAAAAATAGAAAAGAAATCAGTCATAATAATATAAACTCAAAACAAACTGGTTATTGACATATGGTAAAGACCCACTAAAAGCAACAACTGGACCACCATTAACAATATAAGACAAAATTAGTAATAATAACAGAGTAACCTGAAAAGATTAATATCAATAACAGTTAACATAATGGAGGAGTTATCAATAACAAAAATGGAGGTGGCAGGGAAAGGGACAATGGGAAGAAGTAAAACTTAAAAAAGAAAAGGAAGATGAGAAAGAAGAGAGAAAGGTGAGATAAAATCCAATTAAAAAACTTTTCAAAATTTAATATACTAGGTAAAAGTAACAAAAAGAACAAAGAAGCAAAAAAGGAAGAAAAAAGAACAGATGAGCAAAATAACAATAGCAGAAAACAAACAAGGAAAAAAGAATAATGAATCCAAAAATGTCCACTTAGAAGTGTTTGTGTAGGTGGTTTCTTTCCAGGAACTGTCCCATCAGAATCCGCCATATACAGGGGCAGGAGAGTGAGTAACAAATGGGGCCTGCTGCGTCTCCACACCCATTCCTCGTTGTGTGAATGCTGAGTCCTGCCTTGCCTTTCTGCCTCAAGGCTGTATTCGCACCAGAGGCTTTCAGTGTGTGTTTGCATCATTCTGGGCACCCTAAGTCTCTGCTAACCCTAAAGAGCTTTGTGGCTGATGAGGCCTCTTGCTTGCTCCAGGCATCGCTCAGTCTGCACCCCAGGGACATGGTGAGGATGCAACAGAGGTGCATCCCTGATCATACCAGGGGTGGGGAAAACAAACAGACCACTGGATTCTGTACTGGAAGTAGGTGAGGAAGGGTCCAAGCAGCCCACTGGACTCAATCCCAACACATTCCAACCCAGCCCCCTCAGGAAACCACAGGCAACCGTCCTGGCTTCCCAATACCATGGGAGGGGCCATCCTATTCTCCGCATCCTGAGCTGTTTAGACTTCTCAAGGGATCTGTGACTGGCCCTCCACTTCTCCGTGACTGTTTCTTGAGGTCATCTCCGACAGTCCCTGCGGTAAGGGGGACCCTAGAGACTGAAGTGTGGGCACCCTGTGATTTCCGATCTCTGGAGTAGCTCAGTCTTAAATAATAAACCCCTTCTCAAAATGCCTCCCAATTCTATCACTCCTAAATGTGGCAGCAGCTGCAGTGGATTTCTTCTCCAGAGCCAGCCGGCCGTGTGGAGGGAGTCACACTCAAGGGTAGCACCTCACACTGAATTTGCAGCTTACACTGACTGAGGGCTCTTCTTGGGGCTAGCACTGCCTGTCTGTTTATCACGGGGCTGCCTGCCCCTCTGGGCTTACCTTGTGCTTATGGTATCAAGCCGGGGTTAGACTTCCAGACTGCTTTGTTCTTTTCTCTGTGTTGTCTTCTGCCTCTCCATGATTTTTAGCTCTCTTACCAGCTGTTTCTTGATTCACAGAGCTCTTCTTTTCTTTCTCTTTGCTAAGTAGTTGTTTTCAATTCCAGGTTCCAGAGGTGTGATTTGCTGTGGCTTCTACTCCATTGTCCTAGGCTTTCTTATTCCATCAAGAATCTGATCATTTCTAGTGTCCTAGCCATGTGCGGCTTCTCTCAGGCTTTTAGCAAAATGGTGGCTCCAGCTCTAGACACTATGTTTACAATCCAGGGAGGCAAAAACAGAAAGTTGGTAAAAATTATACATCTGATGATTGGTTCCCCTTTTGGTCTTTTGATACAGGGTCTCACTATGTAGTTTGGGCTGGCCTTGAACTCCCTCTCACTATGTAGCCCAGGCTGGCCTTGGACTTGCATGGAACTTCCTGCCTCAGCCTCCTGAGTGCTGGGATTATAGGCATGCGCCACCATGCCCCCTTGTTCCCCTTTTGTAGAGAAAAATTTTATAGGGCTTCCAAGAATTCCTCAACCAGAAGATTTTAAAATGCATTTTATTGGGCAGAAGTGTCAAATGATCATGTCTGGCTTCAGTGGAGCCTGGAACTAATCTTTCTGGCCTCTCACATTACTCTTTCATGTTAGAAAAGATGAGAAAAATGGATAATAAGCAGGCAACTCCGTGTATAGTGCACACCAGGAGCCACAAATGCAAGGATCCACAGGAACTGCAAATGAGTCACAAATTTGTATCTATAGAGATTGCAAAGCATGGAAATGGTGTTCCACGCCACTGGTGGGAATTAAAATGAAGTTAAGAGTGCATGCTCCACCCAGTGTGTAGCTTTGGAATTTCCTGTAACAACCGTCTCTCCATGTTGAGATTTAATATCCTCCTTGAATAATACCTCTTACATGAGTCAGTCATTTGAAAAGGGGTATTTCAAGAAGTCAGTCATTTATTCATCCATCCTATGTATATCTATTTACTTCCCTCTTTGTTCTGGTGTCTCAGGCTGTGGTCACTGGATTCTCCTGGCAGTTATTAAATTCAGACACCACAAATCCATGTGTAGACCAAAATATGTCCTAAGATAAATAGGTAATATGTTTGCACATTATATATGACTGATTTAAAATGAAGACGAGGCACTTGTGAGTAATAAAATACAAATTCATTTAACAAAAAGTGTCCTTAGTTTCAGGGCAGTATTTGTGATATATTTTCTCACTCAACAGATATTTAAAGCAAAACCACTATTTTATGAAAGGGGTTCTCATATAACAGAAAGGTTGGGAAACATTTTGCTGGGTACTAGGGACATGGAAATGACAAGATGAATATGTCAAATACTCAGGTCTTAGGATAGTTACAGCCTAATAGGTACAAAATAGATGGGAATCTTTGGCTAGGAAGTGACAAAACTTCTTTTCAAACTGACTTAAGGGAAAAGAAGGAACGTGGCCTTCTTTGATCAAGTTATGTGGCCAAAAAGTTCATAATTAAGAACACATGGAGCTCATCCAGGCATGCCCAGACAAGAGTCTAAGTAGTATCTTCGAAATTCATTCTCTCCACAGTTTTTGTTCCCAACCCAAATACTGTCCAGGATTACACGGCTGCAAGTCTTGACACCTCGTAATTCCAATGGAAAGATACATTAAACTGTCCCACAGTTCCTTTGAATTAACTCTCAAGTCTCATTGGCTCAGCCTTTCATGAGAATTTATGGCTGCTGCAGGAGGGCTGGGGACACTGATAGGTCAGATCTGGGACACGTGTCTCCCTCTGTCTGGGAGGAGGTCAGCACCCATTATCCACAGGGACTGATCAAGTCTGTGGGGTTTTTAAGGAGCAAGAAGAAGGACGGGTGCATGCTAGAAAGGCAGAGGAAAGAGATAGTCACTAGAAACAAGTAAAAAATTTAAAGAATCAATCTCCTTGAGAAAGAAAATAGTAAATGACATAAGAGAGATTTTGTTTACTCAACGTCTTCTTCATAAACATATATTGGAAATTTTCATTTTAGCAGAGACTGTCATTACCAATGTCTCCTCACAGCTTTCCATTTCTTCTTCCACGTGCAGCCATGGACTATGGGTCCACTGTTCCCCAGTGTCAATGGCTTAGTGACCGAGAAAAGGCTGCTGTATCTCCAAGCCTATGGGTAGGTCTGGCTTGTCTAAGTCATTTCCCATGCCTTCTGCTATTGATTGAGAAACAAACACAAGCAACACTTTAGACAATGAAATGTAAAGTGAAATCCCTAGGAAGTGCCCGAGAAAAGGTTTCCTGCTCACAAAAAATGCAATTAGGAGATCTCAAAGGGAGACCTAACTCATAGCCTGAGCCTACAGGAGAGAATTGTTGAAATAACATGATTTCCTGGATCTTGTTGTTGAGAAAATTAATAACTTGAGCAGTGACCCCCACTTCTAGTTTCTAGTTGTATGAGAAAAATCACTTTTCTTATTTCAAATTACATTGGAGTTTCATGTTTCTTGCAGCAAATGTGCCTGGGTCAATGGCCAGGTACTGAAGATAATAGAAGTAGTATATGCAGGTTGAATATCTCTTATCTGAAAAGATTAGAACCAGAACTGTTTTGGATTTTGAATTTTTTTGGAATTTGAAATATTTGCATATGTATAATGAGGTATCTTGGGCATGGGATGCAGATCTAAATACAAACCTACCTTATGTTTCATGTATACCTTATACATCCTGAAAGTAATTCTAGGCAATACTTTTCATAATTTTGTGCTTAAAATGAGGTTTCACAGCATGAAAATTTCCATTTATGGTGTTCTACTGGTGCTTAACATGTTTTGGGTTTTGGAGCATTTCAGAGTTTGGATTTTTGGATTGTAGATGCTCAACTCTCTGCTCATATGGTGCTTAGTGTCTGCTGGAGTAGTTTGTTAGTTTTTCCAACTTTGCTCAACTTTCTCCTTCCTATGATGTTAACTATAGTATCTAAGGGGATTGGATCAAGGAAAACATGAGGGCAAACTGAAAGTGCTGATCAAGTGCTGGCTAAGAGTTAATGTCTTTTCTTTCTCAGGAGCAAAATTTCCAGTGTGTGGCCCTTCACTGATGGGTCAGAAATGTTACCTTCACAGACAAAGGAAAACACACACTTCTCCATTTCCACTTTAAAAACCCCAATTATGGGCACAATGAGGATCTGTGGAACCCCACCAGCAGTAACAAAAATAAGGCACTTAGCTCATGCAATCTTGTCTTTTTATTTTCAATATCATTTACAATGTATGCTTTTTTACAAAATTAAATCCTTTCTCACCAATGATATGATTGTCCCTGAAAAGGCTTTGAAGTATCCTGCCGTTAACACTTCTGTACACAAACATTAGCAGAAGCCCTGCTAGGCAGGGGGATAAAAATAATTGTTCAGCCTTCATTTTAATTTAACCTTTCGCAAAATCCTACTTTTAAAAAGTTCCCCTTGACTTACTGGCTTCATATTGAGATAATTTATGAGGCAGTCCATTCTTGGGAAGACAGAAAATCTCCATGAATCTTTTTCCCCATGAAAGACTGTTCTGGACCCTTCACCCCTTTTAATTTCGGCATCTCTCCCTCTCTCTTTACTATTTGCATGGGTCTCTTTGTCACCTTAACACTCTTGTCTAATGGTTTCTGTACAATTAAGGCATTATGGAGGTGAACGTTAATATGTCTTTGGAAATTTACGGAGGACATATATCTTGATGGTCACAAATGGGTGAACCAGAAATTGGCCAGGAATGCAGGTGCTCTGCTCTTCTAGCTGATGTGGGCACAGAGTTCATTATCTGTCCTATTGGCTGTAGCCTAAGCGGAGACCTTTGTCAGGAAGATGTGAATAGGAAAAGAGTAGCCAGCCTAGTGTAAATCTGGAGGGAAAAATAGGTTTAAGCTAAGTATTAGGTTTGGTAGAAGGGTGATTAAAAATTTGGAGTTGGTATTCAAATGGTCCTGTTTTTAGGTTCTCATTCCATATGTCCTAGCCACTTGACTTTATATCGTAGCCTCCCTAACCCCGAATTTCTTCATTTGTGAAATGGAATTGTAGGTAGGACATGACCCTCACTCCTGACAGTGGCTGGCCAGGGAATCTTGAGCTGGTCCTCACCTTGGTCTCAGCCCCATGATGCTCTGCTCACTGGGCATCTGGGCATCTGTCACAATGGCTCCTTTCAGACTCTCCTGGTCACAACAGCTGCTGTTCTCAGGGCTGTGGGTCATACGGTTGTTTCTGCTTCCATGAAATACTTTCCCCTTTGATGCTCACAGGGGGAAACTCTCCCCTCCTTCTATGAAGCAGATTAAAATTACTCTCTTACAAAGGTCTTGATTATAGCATAGGTTCCCCAAAGGCAGATTTGGGTAGCCCACTTGGGGGGCCATCCCAAGAGTCAAAGGAGTAGGGATCAGAAGATAGTAAAAAGGTAATATTTAATATTGTCAGGTCAAAGTGATACTAATGAAGATTCATCAGTACAGGTACCTCAGACTCAATCCTGCCTGGGGAGCCAGATGATTACCCAGCAGCTCTCATCTGTAGGCACTGATTACTTGGCACTCCTGGCCTCTGCTCCCACGGGCTGTGCATCAGGTGTGCTGTGAGTGAAAGCCCTGTGAAGAGGGGGTGGGTGTTAAAGGTAGGGAGCTCTGTGTGTGTAGGGAACTTCCCCTCAAGGTGCAGGCAGCACTGTGGGCTGGGCTCTGTCACTAGGACCTTTCCATTTTGCTGTATTCCTCCAACCTGTCCATGGTCTTGAAAGCACTTATTATAATTGGTAAGCATCCCCTTTTTGTTTGTATATTTGCTAAAGTAACATGGTGTATGGCCCAAGAGCACAGTGCTATGTCCATCTGTTCTTGAATGTTTCTTTAGTGAGCAGCCAAAGGGTGTCATTCAAAGTATTTAAACACCAGTAGGGTAGGGGTGCTAATCATCCAAAAGTTTACTGACTCTGCTTTATAGTGAGTTTCTAGAAGCAGAATTTCTATGCCTAAGACATGAGGTTTTGAAGGCAGAACATGTCTCAGTAGTAATATTTTTGAAATTCTTCATAAACCCAAACAGTATAAGGTCAAAGTGCCAAAACTGCAGCAAATTAAATCCTGAGGCTTTCAAATATGAGTGTGTTGGCAATCGACATGAACAATCTTTTCTTTTTAAAGCTGGATAAGAAAGATGATTTTGAATATTTAAAATGTGTGTGTGTGTGTATTTTGGTTTCCACTAAAAGCTCATTTAAAATCTGCTTGAGTGCTTTTTCATTTGGTTTATAAGTATTCAGAACTGTAGGATAAAACCTCAACTTTAGGCTGGTCTCTACCCTCTCCAGCTAGGCCACATGACTAAACCATCAAAAAAGGAAAATTTCACTCTGACAAATGTAACACCTACACTGGGAATATGCAGATGAGTTTCTCCCTAAAAGGTTAACCAGAGACAATAATTACTTTCTCCTGAGATTACCAAAGTGACATGCTGCTGTCTTGATTTCATTGCTGCTTTATGATGTGCATTTCTTGCCACTTATAAATGAAACAAATGAGGTTAGATGGCAAAGATTATGAAAGGAATTAGTACTAATGAGCCTGGTAACAAAAAACATTATAATAGAAAATTGAGTTGACCTTCGTTTCATAATTATTCACCTTAATTGTTTTTTGTAGTGTAATTTGAATGAAATTAAATAATACTAATATTCCCCCTGCCACTGACTAGGAATTTCATGTAAAGATTAATAACTTTCAAAAATAAGGATTTGGCTGGCATCCTAGAGGTCACTCTTGCTGCTCCAGGCAGCTTTGTGTCCTCAACATGATAGTGACCACCAAGGTCAAGACTGCAATTTATTTGCTTTGTGCCAAGGACTGAGGGCCACTTCCAACTTCAGGGCAGTCACTTCTTTCTGACCTAGACTCCCATCCTTCCTCATTGTTCCACCAGCACCTTCTCAGCCAATCAGCTGTGGTCACACTTACGCATGTGGGCTCCAGGCATTTTCGGTGAACTGGATAGCCATATTTTAAATCTGAAATTTATACAATACTTTAAATAAGAAAAACTGACAGTTATGTTAAAAGAAAGATTATTAACAAGGCTCAAAATACCATACTCAGGTCAGTCAAAACATTTAGGTGAGGTCTCCAAAGTCAGTTAGGGTAGGGACTGCAGGGAATGTACCGAGAGACGGGGAGAGTTATGGTAGTGGTACTGTAAATACTGAACTTAGGGGGCATTGGCCTTGTCTGGAGGCATTTTTGGTTGTCATGACTAGGGGTACATGATGGTACTGGCATGCACTTGCTAGTGACCAGTGATGCTTTGAAACATCCTACCATGCACAGGACTTCTACCACGAAAGAGAATTACCAAGCCCCAAATGTCAATAGGGCTGAGGATTTTAGATCCTGGATAAGATGACCCAGAGAAACAAGACTATGTAACTAATTACTCAAACAACCAGTTAGCTAAGCAGCTAATTCCGTGGACCTCTTTTGATTGAATTGACCCCCAATTTTCCCCACTTAGTAGGTGGTCAATTTTGGGGTGAAAAAAGCCTGTATATTTGTTTTCTAGAAGTGGCTTCTTTGTTGAGTTATAATGGTAGTGTGTGTGTGTGTGCGCGCGTGTGTGCGCGTGCATACGATGATAATACATGGCAAAGAAACTTTTTCTTATGTTTAAATTTCCTACAGGCTTATATATGAGGCATAACACTGGACTATACACGGATGCTCACCACAACAACATGAGTGTGATTAACCCCATTCAGACATTATAACAGGTGGTTTAGAGATCAGAAATTTGCCAAAGATCACATGGGTGCCCTAGTAGGTGAGGGGCAGAGCCCTGTCCAAGTCTGTCTCAGCCCCAGTGCCCTTGCCTTTAGCTAGGATCACTGAAAAGCCACTCATTCCACAACCCCTTTAGAGATTTTTTGCTCTATTCCTGAGATGCTTGCATTATTATTTTCTTGATTTTTACAAATTTAAATAAACTTGACCTCATCCTCAGCAATAATGGTCTGGAATCATTGGTTCAGTGTGTTAGCTTCTACTATTTTTTTCTAATAAATTGTGAGCCATAACACTAAGCCTTTCCTTGCCTATATCAAAATGAGCTTGTAATGATCAAGCAGTATACAAGTGGAAATTATTGTGCTAATTGATTAGTTAATCCATGTGAGCCACAGAGCATGCTCTAGAACAATTTCTGAATGGCCAAATTAAGGTGAGATCAGCAAAATCAAGAGCGATGATAAAGAAGACGATTAAAGGAAAATGCTTTTAAGGGGCTCCTGTGATTAAATGCAATCACAGGAGAGCTAATGGGTTAACTCATTTCTGCCAAGCACAGTTGCATAGTGTTCAATTTGATAAAGGACCCCGCAGTAACTTTCAAATGGAGACATGGGAATTAGTGGCTTTCCCTCTCCAATTACTAATTTTAAGGAAATGCAAACAGCTCAGCAAAGGGACATGTTGTCTGTTCTAAGGCTTTCTATGAACAAATACATTTGATAGTTGAGATGACTCTTCAAGTGAAATAGGCCCTGATTTTCAATGTACCCTCGAATTGTTTTATTGTGCTGTCAGTAGATTTAATAATTGATTGTGGGGAGAAAACACAATAGGGTAAGAACAATACCAGGGTTATCTCCAGAGTTCTAGAGGAATGGTTTGTGTCAAATTAGGTGAGGCATTTAAAAAAAATTATAAACAGTGCTGTTCATAAGCTAAATTCTAACTAATCTGACCTCTCTTTTGGCCTCCATTCAGCTGGGATAAACCTTTGTGGCCAATCTTCCATGAACAAAAGTGTCAGCCTCTTATAGAAAGGAGGCAGTCTATGCATCTGTCGATGGCACACCCAAATGTGGCTCAGGGAACTGACTGCTGGGGTACAAAGAAGAGGAGGTCAGAGCTGGGCCTTTTGGCACAGGCTTGCAATTCCAGCACTCTTGGAAGTGGATGCTGGATGATCACTAGCTGGAGCCCAGCCTGGGCAGCTTAGCAGCTTGCTGAGATCTCAAAATAAAAAATTAAAAAAAAAAAAGCTGAGACATAGCTCAATGTGAGGGTTCGGGATTCAATTCCAAAAAGAACACACACACACACACACACACACACACACACACACACAAAGGAGATGGATGATGGATGCTTCATTCTTAGCCCAATTGACTCATTTTTCTTAGTCCTCCTTGGCCAAGATTTCTAAATGATGACTATTACAGCTGAATAATATATTTGCTGCAATTCCTTTTATATATTCAGCTCGAGTCAACACAAATGCTTTGGTAGAATAGAGGCAGAGTCACCCTGTCACAAGCCTCATCCTTTTGATCCCCCAGATAGACTGGTAAGGAGGAAAGAGGTTTGTCTTGGATCCCAGTGTCTTTGATAGCTTTGTTATGGTATGGTACTCCTGTGTTGTACTGACATTCATTATTTGCTGTCTGCTTTCCCAACTGCACTTTGCAATAATGACCTTGCAAATAGTGATCTTTCATTGGGCCTTAAACATAGTATGTATATTCAATAAACTTTCACTGAATAAGTGAACTCCTTATTTTCTCTCTGAACTGTTTCCAGAGCAGTGGTTTCCAGTGGGGGTGAAGTTGCCCCTCAGAGGGCATTTGGCAATGTCTAAAGACACTTTGGTCATCACTCCTGGGGTGCTACTGAAATCTAGTGGGGAGAGGCCACAGATGCTGCTGAACATCATACAAAGCACAGGAGAGCTTCCCAACAAAAGAATTGTCCAGCCCCAAGTGTGAGTAGTGCTAAAGTAGAGAAGTCCATGTCTAAAGGGATGTTGTAAAAATACGGAATGGGGATGAAGTTTCTTTGCAGATGTTCTCAAATGTCACCACCAGACCTGGCATCATTCAACTTCTGGCTGTTCCCCAGAGTAAACATGACCATGAGAGATAAATGTTTTAAATCAACTCAGGACATCAAAGCAGCCAGGACACACAGACACTCACGAAAAGGACTTTCAGAACTGCTTTAGAAAGTTGCAAGGATGAAGGGATAAGTGTGTTTTAAGTGAAAGGGAATATTCCAGGGAAATCAATGGCACTTTAGTTTTTACTCTAATAAATGTTTTAAAATTTAAGCATTAACTATATTTTCCAATTACATTTCTTATTGTTTCTCTTGCCCAGAATGCCACAGGGCTATTGTACATAGATGAGCTGGAGAATGCTTTCCACTTAATAAAGAGCTTTCTGCCAAGAGAAAACCTGCAAGACCATGGCAGGGTTCAAAGGAAATGTGGTACACCATATGCTTCTGGGTTGAAAGTGTAGCGGGACCTGAACTGTGCCCCTCCACTAAGTTAGTACACTGAGGCTCCAACTTCAAATGTGACTGCATTTGGAGATAGGGCTCAAGGCAGTGATAAAAGTGAAATGGGGCCAGCTCTGATGGACTGGTGGGTGTCCTTATAAAAACAGGGAGACACTTGAGCTCTCTTCCTCTGCTGCATGAAGAATGAGAAAGTGGCCATCTGCAGGCCAGTGAAGAGCGCCTCCCAGAGACTGAATCTGATGGAGCCTTCATTTTGGACTTTGAGCTCCCAGAAAACACAGTTTTGGATGTTTAAGCTGTGCAGTGTGTGGTATTTTATCATGGCAGCCCAAACAGACCAGAACAGTTGTCCCAAAGATATTGGATCTTAATCCCTGGAACTTGTCAATGTTATCTTATTTAGAAAAAGGGTCTTTGCAGATGAGATTAATTAAAGGTTTTGAGAAGACAGCATCATCCTACAGTACTCAGGTGGGCCCTAAATACAATCATGAGTGTCCTTGTAAGTGAGATAGACTGGGAATTTGGCACACACACACACACACACACACACACACACACACACAAGAGAAGGTGACATGAAAGTTGAGGCAGAGGTTAAGTGGAACTGCCAACAGCCACAAGAAGGTAAGGAACATATCACCACTAACTGCCTTTGGAGGAAGAGTGGCCCTGCCAAGACCTCCATGTCAGGCTCTCGGTGTCCTTAGATATGAGAGAATATGTTTATGTCAGTTTAAGATCCCAAATCTGTGCTAAGTTGTTATAGTAGTCACTGGAAGCTAATGCAGGAAAAAACAGTATTTTTTATTGCATTCATTGTTCTGCGACTCTTAAGATGGTAAAAACTTAATAATCTAGATCAAGACTAGTTATTAAGGAAAGGGGCCAAGAGACCTATGAGCCTTCTTTTGCTATGAGTTTTTGGTCTAATACCTGGAACCTTTAAATGTTGTTATTCAGAGAAAGAGTAAAGTCTTAGCTGGCAGGAGGATTTGCTCAGCAGATCCCAAGCTTGATAGAACTCTACCTGGGAACCTCATGAAATTTCATAGGTGAATTTGGGCTCTGGATATCTATAATTCTTCCTACTATTATAAGATTTTCTATATATCAGGGGTCAGTTATCGAACAACTCCAGATCTTTGGATTACTAGGCAGAGTGGCCAGTAATCTTAGGATTACTAGGCAGAGTAGGCAGAGTGGTCAGTCCTCCCTACATGGTGATATTTGGACAGAGAATAGGATAAAGTGAAGATACAAAGTTGTAGTATGTGAGGTGGTTTTTGCAAAGGAAGATGTATCCATAAGAGCCTTGTGTTAAGAACAATTTTGGCTTGAGTAATAGGAAGAAGGCTAAAAACACTGGGACTTAGTGAAGATACTGCATTATTTGGTGCAAATAGGTTTATGATTGTTGTATTTCTGTAGGAAAACATGTTTCATCATTGCCATATTTCTCTTTATCCTATTACAACTTTAACCCTGAGTTCTACCTTGCTTGCTATTAACATCAACTTTTTGGCTTCACGAAACTTTGGCCATACCTTTATTCCCAATTAAGAAATTACTTTGTTTAAATTGTGTTTCTTATAAATAATAGAAATCTAGGATAAATTATGCCCCTTTTCTCATATGCAGAAAAATGTGAATTCTATTTTGAAAGATTTCCATCAGCATTTCTGATATATAATATCTAGGTGTTGGGAGACACTTCCATTATGTGAGCATAATTTACGTACACAAAATTACTCATTTCTTGATGAGTTTAAGTGATTGAGGTGCTGCTACACATGTCATTCAACATCTTGAAATTTTTACATCTCTTTTAGTATACTTGAGTGTTAAAAATAAAGTCACATTTCCATTGAGCCATAAAGGTTGCATTTAAAATTTATAGCATGAAAGCAAAAATTGTTAATTTACTCAGGTAATAACAATGTTGGTTTTTATTTATGTCTACAGTCACACTGTCAGTATGGCATGTGTTCAGAGTTGTTCCAGCAGCACGGTTGGAGTTACCGTGATTTAGCAAGACTTTCTCCACTGCATTTATGGCCAGTACAATACTCCTGGGAGGGAACCAGCTGTGGTCCAGGCCAGGGCCTGTGACTGTGGGAAGGAAGCATCAAGTTTCAGCCCACAAGGGAAGTGAACCTCTGACCTTGGCCCCATTAGCACCATGTTCCAGCCAAGTGTGCTAATTGGTCACACATGGCAAAAAATTTGGAGACATGGAAAGGATATTGGAGGATAGGATTCTCAGTTTTAATGTATTTGTTTTGGTCTGATGGAAAAAACTTTAGACTCTGGGGTCAAATCTAGTTCAGTTCTAATCTCAGTTCCTTCTCTTGATAGCTGAGCTCTCTTGGTTTGCCCTCTGAACAGTGAGGATAATGCCAATCTTGAAAGATTTTTAAAAATGTTTGTATAAATAAAGTAGTTTACAAGGGGATGTCTGGTGGAAGCAAACAGTAGTCACTAAGTTTTCTTCTATGGGTTGGTTTAGGTTATTGTAAAGCTGAACTGATGAAGCAGAAAACCATCCCACCCCCACCCACACACATATACTTAGATTTTTTCCCCATCTCTTTCTACCCCATCACCTTCAGGACACAGATAACATATTTGGGACACTGTTCTATGTCAAAGTGACATATGAGTGAGATAAGATTAAATTCTAGACAGAGCAGAGACCATTTTTGAAGTGTTCTTCATCTGTTTAACCCTGCCTTGAACATATTGGGACCTTGTGAATTCAACACCTCAACCACTCCGTTCAGTGAGAGCCTCTGAAGAGCACAGCATGGGAGCCAAAGGATCAATCTTTCAGCCTGACCACAGGGCCTCAAATCTTCACTTAGAAGCTGGCGGCGGCAGGCAAGCAATTCACCTTCCACTCTCTAGGTTTCCTCAGTTGTAAAGTGGGGATCAAAACTGTTGCTATCTTAGCAGGCTGTCATGAGATGATGTCATGAGGTGAGACAATTTAGCCTGCTGCATGCCAAGTGCTCTGTAAATGCCTACTACCAATATCATCAGGAAAGTAACAGGCTTCAGCTACCACCATCCAATGGAAGGTCCATGTGTCCCATGTACAGACTGCACACCTGGTGATCAAGACTGGCTTTTTAGCTTCTTCTACTTGCCATTCATTAGAGTTTTGCTGGAACTTTCCAAATATAATTCACCTTGAGCCCTAAATAAACTTATTTAGTTAGAATATAAAACAACAAGACTATATGGATATGTATAGGGACTATACACACACAAAGCATTGATTTTATCTGTTTCAGCAATACGTCCACTGTGTTAATTGTTTAAAATTAATGGTAGCGTCTGCCCATCATTAGTTCTGATCCTAGTCTAAGCGTTCTCAACCTCTCTTTCTTATTTTCTGTCTCTCCCCTCTAATTCCAGGTCCATTTAGTATTCCCTTCAATGGCCTTGTCCAGAATCAGTGGTGTAGACCTCTTGTGGAATCCACAGAACCATTTCCCTCATTTCTTCTCTGTTTTTTTACATGCAGTCTCTGTTGGTTCCTTCCAGGTGTGGTTCACATTGAGTATTCTCTAGGATAAGCCATATTTTTCCCCTCCTGAAAGTTTCCTATTTATTCCTTCCACTGCCAGAATTTCTTTTCCCTTGGTATCTTTCACAATCTGTATGTTGCACATCAATCAACCTTTTCCCTATATACATATATTGATCCTTGCAATTCTCACCCTCAGTCACGTATGGCTTCCTCTCCCCCACTCTGTGCTTTAGTTCTTCCATCTTGAATACAGATTTCTTGATTGCACCGAGTTTTTATCAGCAATGGTAACATTTTAAATATGATTCTGTATTCCTCTGCCATTAAAAAAAACCCCTCAACAATCCATAGAATTAGTGTAGCACAGTGATTCTCAATAAGATAATTTTACCCCAAAAGGAACATTTGAAAATGTCTGAAGATATTTTTGGTTCTCAGCCTCTCTCATCACAGAATTATTTGGTCCTTAGTGTCAATACTGCTGAACTTCGAAACTGTGGTGTGAATTATAAAATATATTTATCTGAAAAAGCTAAAACAAAACAAAAAGTAAAATGTAGAGCTGGAAATATAGTTCAATGTAGAGAATTGCCTGTCAAGCAAGCGTGAGGCCCCATGTTCAATTCCCAGCACAGTAAAAACTAAATAAAAGACAAAACAGTCACAGAGACAGTTATTAATAAAATAATAAAATAATAAAAATCAACATAGATCGATCATTTGTTAGATGATAGTCACTATACCAGGAGCTTTCCCTCCTTTCTCTCATTGGACCTTCATAATTACTCTATGAAGTAGGAAGAGTTATGATCCCTATTGCAAATAATAAACTGGTAGTACCCAGTAGTTAAGTAATGTAACCAAGGTCACATGGCTAATAAGGATCAGAAAGATACAATTGCGGCAGAGCATGGAAGGACTTCTTGATTTTGAACCATTATGATGAGATTTAATGTGTCTAAGAACAGATGTGGCAAGTATGGCAGAGGAAGGATGGTTGACCTGAGAGAGGCTTCAGGAAGTCGGTGAACCCCTGGAAACCTGTGCAGTACTTTCACGACTGTGTGTCTGTCTGGGTAGGGCGATATGGCTGAAATGGTCAAAATCTTGTAAAGGGGTTTACATTCAGCAATACATGGAAAATCTACAAACATCTTGGTCTTGACTGTCAAGGAAAGGAGAGGTTTAGGGCCCCGGAGAAGCCTGCATCTCTGAAAAGATGTGATTCTTCACTAATGGACTCAGAAACCCTGACTCAGTCTCTGAGCATTGATTGAGCTTAATAAATCACAAGGCCGCCTTATGCTTCCAAGGACTGTTAAACAAAGGGCAGAAAGAAAATTAATAATATTTTAAAGAATCGAGTAACCTCAGGTGACTTAGTTATATATGATTAGTAAATTTAATGTCTTCTGGTACTAATTGGTTTCACAGAATTGACAGGTTCATGTCACAAAGACAGTATTCGCCTGGGCCTTGCTGATATTGTCCACTGAATGTCACTGTCCCTGAATTCATGGTCACCTAGTCCCCTAAATGTTTACATATTTATTTATCTGTGTTAATGTCTTCAACCCATTGCCTCCAGTTTTGCTGGTTTAGGAATCGCATTGGTGCTTCTTTATACTTTCTAAATGATTATTTCTAGTGTGTAGGGCATTTTAAGTGCCCGTCTTCTGTGTGTCAATTTTGATAACTGCCCCCCTTAATTGTAACCACTTGTTGACTCTACTTCCCTCACTGATGATTTTTTAGCAGCAGATTTTGACGTTCTTGCCTTCTTTCAAAGCCTATGTCTTGTATTTGCTCTCTTAATGTACGGGCTGGAACTTTCCGCAGAGTGTTGTGAAATAATTTGTTTAATTGCTAGCTTTGACAGCAATTCTTCTACATTTTCACAATTGCTGTAAACTGAGTATTTATGTCCTCATCGAATTCACATGTTGTAGTCCTAAATGCCATATGATAATATTGGGAGGTGGGGGACTTGGTAGATCATCCGGTTATGAGGGCAGCAGTCTCAGGAGTAAGATTAGCATTCCTCTAAAACAGATCCAGGCAATTCCTTTAACTTTCCCGCCATATGAGGACAAGTGAGAAGTTGGCCATCCATGAACCCAGAGGTTGGTCCTCACCAGACACCAAATCTGTTGCTGTTTTGATCTTGGACTTTCCCCTCCAGAACTGTAAGCAATACATGTTTGTTCTTTATAAGTTACCCAGTCTATAGTAGTTTGTTACAGCAGTCTGGACAGACTAAGTTATCCATTAAGAACAATGTTTGCTGTACATGTTTACCCTATTAAGGATTTCTTTTCTACTGCTATGTTGGAATTTCATACTTTTTATATTTCCTACTTGTATTATAAAAATCATTTAAAATTACTGAGTTTTATCCATTTTATGTTAAGGAAATCAGATCGCTTTAAAAATGTTAAGTGTGGGTTGACTTTGAGTTTCTCTGCTTTGATCCACGATGTTCTAGTCTCCCAGTAAATAGTCATATTTAAAAGACTTTGGGTGGGGACCCTCAGTGTCCCGGCCGTGTGCTTCCTGCAGCTACATTCAGCATGCACTTGCAAATACCATGGCTTAAATGTAAGAACTACTCAAAACATTGGCAACATGACCTACTTAGACATAAGGTAGGAGAGAAAAAATATTTAGCATTTTCCATAAATATATATGTCTCCAGATGTACATATTCACAGGGAGTCAGAAGAAAATAGCACTGCAGAATGTTCCATGAGGTCTCCAGGGCCATAAATCAACCAACTCCACCAGTCGTGTGTCTTCTTCCATAGTCTATCTTTAGTCTTTGAGTCTTCTGTTGACCAAAAAAAATGGAGCAAGGAATCATATTACTTTACACTAAGCTTTTCCTTCTCAATACTGACCTATACCATTGCTTTGCAGGAGTCCTATATGTACAAACTTTGGTATTTTAAATAAATATAACCCTCAACAATATGGTTCAATTTTCAGTTACAGGGGCACATTAATTGTGAGTCCAAACTTCTGTGCTGGCTCTTCAGCCCACAAGTCCCTGTGTAAGTAACACGTGTATGAGGCACAGATAACGCCCCTGCCTCGAGGACCCTCGGTGATCGGCCACTGCAGACAGCAAAGCACACGGCTGTCTTTCCTCTCCTCTCCCAGCTCTCCATCCACGTAATATTTTATAATGATGTAATCCAAGAAGAGAGTCAGTGACAAAGATAAAAGATCATCAGAGAAACAAAAAGCGGTAACTCTGGAAGTGAAAGCTCATTGACCTTAAGTAGAGCCGTGGAAGAAACAGTGGAAGGTGTTTCAGGAAGGCGGACCCGGCCGCTGCTGGGGACACTGTGTGTGCCGGAGAGGAGCCGGTGCCCTTTGTGCATCCATAGAAAGGGGCGACTTGGGGACAGCCAGGACGATGTCCCACAGCGAAGACCCTCCTGTGAGGAGGACCCGCAGATACCCACAACGTGGAGAGCACTGAAGGCAGATTGCAGGAAGCAGATCCAAGCCAGAAGTGAGTGACATTCCTCAGGCACCGGAAAGAGGCTCGTTTCATAATTTATGCAACCAGAGAAGCCAAGCACTCACTACCCTAAGTGGTCTCAGTAGGGTTTTCAAGAAGAAATAAACACTTTAGTTCTCAAAGTCTCTTATGTTTTAAATTATACTGTATACAGTAAATATTAATTTTCCTATTTCTATATACATTTATAGGCCACAATAAGTTCTTAATGTTTTGAAAAATATTTTCAAATTAAATTTATCTTAACTGATACAGAAAATGTAAAAATTTTATCTATCAGTAGGGTAGTGTGTGATATTTCAATACATATGTACATCGTGGAGTGTTTAAATCAGGGTAAAATATCTATCTGTCTCTTCACTTACTATTTATTACGGTGAAAACTTTCAGAATCCTTTCTATTTTTTTCCAGTACCAGGAATCAAACTCAGGATCTTGCACTTAGGGACGGCGCCACTGAACTAAATCCCCGGCCCTCAAAATCCTTTCTTCTAACTCTTAAAACTGTGCAGTAGGTTATTGTTATCTATAGTCAGCCAGCACACCAGAACTTCTTCCTCCTGTCTAACTATAACTTAGTACCTGCTGATCATTGTTTCCCTTTCCCTCCCTTCCTGACAATTTTAAAGCTTCTGAAAAGTTGGAATTCATACTGCTGATTAGGAAGGGGGTTTTGCATGTTTGCCGGTACAAAGTTATCGCGTGGCCCCGCCCCGCTTTCTAATGTGAGGACAGCCTGCACCATTCACTCATTGAGGAAGATTTAGGAATTGGAGCTAACATAAAATTTATGATTATCTCACTCCTCAAAGGCATTTGTTGATATTATAAATGTACTTTTCCTGTAGTCATAGATTGGTATGAACTTATAATTATTTGTTTTATATATTTGGGTTAGGCCACTTACGGAGTTTTATTTCTTGACTATCCAATAACCTTTATGTTTTAGGGCAGTTTTAAGGTCACAGTGAAATTGAGTGGAAAGTACAGGGTCCCCATGTGCTTCCTGACTTCACAGGGATGCACCTTTTCCCCATCCTCAACACCCTGCACCTGATAGGCACGGTTTTACAGGATGAACCTACAACAACACAATGTAACTTCAAGTCCACAGTTTGCATTAGGGCATCTCTAGGCCTTGTTCATTCTATAGCAAGTACACAGTGACATGTACTCACACATGTAGTATCACACAGAATCAGTCTTCTGCCTTGAAAATTCTGTGTCCTCTGCCTATTCATTTATTTTTACCTCTGACAACCGCTGGCCACCACTGACCATTTTTCTGTCTCTCTAGTTTTGCTGTTTCCTTTTTAATATGAATTTTCTATGTTAGTATGAATTTTCTATGTTTTCTATGTTGATTAAAAATATTTTAGTATGCATAAAAATCCATCCAATGGGTATTCCATTATTTGAATCTTATGTTTCTTAAATTGAGTTTTTATAGGTTTTAACATCTTCTCCGAAACATTTTGTGTTCTTTTCATAGGGCTAATCTCAGAAGTATGACCATTCAGTCAAAAGTCTCGAACCGGATAGCCAGTGTGTCGAGTCTAGTCCTCAGACCAGCTTTGTTTGAGCAGATTCCTTGTTTTAGGGCATTTCTTTCTTATTGAGCTGATAGGAGAGTGAGTCCACGTAAGGACAAGAACTTCTTTTTTTTTTTTCCTTTGAAAAATTGGAGGATGTATCCATCAGCAGGAAGTTGGACTCGAGGGCTGTTGTCCTTTTAGGGGGACAGTACTCACTACTCCCACCTTGAACATTTGAGTCTGACATCTCTACATACCAATGGCAAAAGATTCGGTTTTTTTTGGTACTGGGAATCAAACTCAAGGCCTCCTGCTTGATTCTTAAGGAAGGATGAACCGTACTTTCATTTAGTGCTTTATATTTTTATTGATGGTCCACATTTATGCCAAAAGAATTTAAGATGGTTCAGCAAACAGGTGAATGGATGAGCAGGACAGATTCTAGTCATAATGAACTACATGGGCTTGTGGAGCATATATATATATATATATATATATATATATATATATGTATATATTATATATAGTGGTACATATTATGGTGGTTTATATATTATTTTGATATATGTGTAATATATTATATGTAATATATATGTGTGTACATTCCTAGCCCATATTAATTTTTATTTTGGGACAGAATCTAACTTGATAAGTTGCCCAGGGTAGACTGGATCTTACATTCTTTCTGCCTCAGCCCTCCCAGAGTGCTGAGATTACAGGATTGTTCCACCGCACATGGCTTTAAAAAGATTTTGATCCAAACTTTTTTCTTCCTCCATATCAAACTGTGGGTTCTACCTGGTACCATTATTTAGCAAGTAGTTTAGCATCTACAAACATCTTGGTGTTTTGTCTTTTGCTTCTTGTCTGAACTTCACTAACTAGCAGCAACTATAACTTTTGAAAAGTGTTGGCACATGGCATTCTAAATTAACTCCGGAAGCTCACATGACAGATTGCTGTTGACCAGCTCTATGGCCCTCAATGGCTCCCTACAGCCTCTCCTTAAGTGGGAATTCAAGGTCATGGGTTAGCTCCTCCTACTTTGACTCCACCCACTTAATCATTCTATTGTTCCCATCTCTCAGTATTTTAACTCCTGCCTGTTTAAAATGCCCATTTCAAATGTGATCTGTTCTCTCACCCTCCAGAAATATTTCTTCTCTCCTGAGTGCCCATTGTCTATTTCTGGCTTTGGTGTGATCTTTGCAATTTCATCACATTATAATTTAAATGCTTGGGTAGGTGACTTACCTCCTCTACAAGACCTTGGAGAGCAATTTGCATTCACCAGAAGTTTACATCTGTAAGGTGCTCTCAGAAGCTGTTTGACTCTTCAGTCATTTCTTGGCCTCGTACAGTTTATATCTGAGGGAAGTGCATGAGCTACATTTGAAGGAGTAAATGGGAGCTCCCATCCCTGGGTCCCCGTAAGAACAGATGGAAGGAAGGAAGGAAGGAAGGAAGAAAGGAAGGAAGTTTCAAATAAACACATTAGGGAGTAACCTGACAGTGGCTTTGAAATAAGGAATCAAGATGGAGCCATAGGTGATGAGTGGGTCTGAAGACCATGGCCAAGGTCAACCATTCAGGTCATTTGTTCTGTTTTGATGACTCACCCTGGCCTCAGATGTCACATTCCAGGAAAGAACCTGTGGCAGTGTACAGGGCTGCACTCCTGGATCTATTTTCCTACTAAAATTCTAACTTCAGAGACATTTCTTTTTAACATAAGGAGGGCTCTGTTTGAATATTGAAGATTGATATATATTAGGAGAAATGAAATGAAGAAATAAAGTAGCTATGGAAATCAGAAGATCAAGAATGGGTGAAAACTCCTGGGAATGTTATTGCCAAGTAATATGTTTACTACTTGAATAAATTTGATAAAATTATGTAAACTAGGATTACATTGAGCTGCAAATGACAGAAGCAGGTATTTCTTTTTCTTATATAATATGTCCAGAGTTATGTTTAAATGACTGTGCAATGATTAGGCCACTGTTTGTGATTTGCTTGGCTTTTTCCTCAGGATCACAAAATGGCTACTTCAACACCTATTTCCTTCTATGCAGTTGAGGCACAAGTGAAAAAAAGAGGGATGGCTACTTCCACAAACTGTATGTATTCTCTTTTATTGGAAAGAAAATGAATTTGTAGAAGGCCACCTGTAGGCTCCCTTTGTCTCATGCCAAGTTGTCACACATGGCTTGCTCGGATGAAGTGAGCCCATGAAAAGGAATAGAGAGGTACCTCAGTTCACAAACTTAATTTGTTTTACGATTTTGAGAAAGATGGCTGCATTTGTGTTCGTGTGGGGAAGATGGCTGTGGGGTATTTGTCACCTGATATGGCGTTTGGAAATGGAAGTAAAATTCTGTCAAAAAACTTTGAGAACTGAATTGTTTGTGAACAGAAGCGTTCGTGAAGGCTTAGCCATTAGTGTATTTTACTGAGTATTTCTGTACTAGGAAAAGCAGGTCATTGTTCATTATACACAAGGTACAAAGGAATGGCTAATTGTTATGCTGCAGTGACATCACATGACCTGGGTGTCAGATGCCCAGCTCCAGCGTCCTGAGGTTCCCCTCTCCTTGGCAGCTCACAGAACATTTCTCAAGTTCTCATTCCATGGCAGGGTTCTTTGTCTCCCTCCCTAATGGACACCTGAAAATCTCCCTGCTTCTTAGACAGTTGATTTTGGTTCTTTGTAGCATCAATCCCTGACTTTGCCTTTCACAGCTATTGTGAAAGTTTCCTAAGCAAAGAGCCATCCATACTGATATGGGGGATCCTAGGATTAAGAAGATGGCTGCTGTCAGTTCTCCTTTCTCATCACAAGTGAAAGTATACACATTATTTTCAAGTTCTAAGCAACAGTAGGACATGGCTTAGGGCTCATTGTACAGGAATCCCAACATCAGACCCTTCATATGGGATCACAGAGCCTCTGTGAAATGAATCTGCTCCATCTCAGCTGCTATTCCAGTATATTCATGTCTGTTTGTCATGCAGTTGTTTTCCCTGTAGTTCCAACTTTCTGCTTCTGAGGATGTTGTCTTGTAAAGATGGAGTGATGTCATAGCCCTCAGAGTCAGGAAAAGGTGACCAGACATACTGTGGTGGTGAAATAGTAGCAGGCTGTGTGCTATGAAAAGTGGTCATAGATGTCCACTCAGTCACATGCACACCGCATGCAAATATTATGATTGCATGCAAATTTCCTTTTGTGCCAGTTACCCCACTTACAGTTCCGGAAGTGCTGAGATTGATTTGCCGCTCCGGCTGAGTGAGCCCATGTTCATCTAAACTGATACACATATTTAATCCCCCTTGGTTGCGGGCAGTTTCTGATACAGCTGACTCCCATGATCCCTGCCTGCTGGTACTCACACCCTTGCATAATCACTCCCTTTGAATGGAAGATGAACTTTTGACTTGTTACTAATGAGTCAAATAGGACAAAAGCAATAGGATACCATTTCCATGATTGTATTACTGAAAACTGTGGTTTCCAGTTTTTTCTCTGATTTCCTTGCTCTGGTGAAGCCAGCTGCCTTGCTGTGAACTGTATGATGTAGGACCCACGTGGTCAAGATCTGGGAGTGGCCTCTGCCCAATAGGCAGTGAGGAACTGAGGCTCTCAGTCCAACTTCCTACAAGGAAATGAATCCTGCCAGCAGCCACTGGGCAAGTGTGGAAGAAGATCCTGCCTCAGTTGAACTTAAGATGACTGGCATCCTAATCAATTGTATTGCATCTTTCAAAAGACCTTGAAGGAGGAGGTAGAGAAGTCGTACTTGGATACTTGGATGTCTGACTCTTAGAGACTGTGAGATAATAAGCACATGTTCTTCTAAGTTGCTAAGGTTGGGGATGGTAATTTGTTATGCAACAATAGATGATAGATACACCCTTGGTTACAGCAGCTGGTTTGGAGAGGTACATGTGAGCATCTGAGCTAATGGCAGGCTGACCTTTGACTTTTCCTCCATTGAAAGGAAGGAGGAAGAGGTGGGGTAGGGAAGTGGAAGAGGGTGGGTACTCTATTCCATACCAAATATGAAACAAAGAGGCTCCACTGGGACTGTTGTCATCTTGTGACTTTGTGGAGAGAGGCCATCTTAGAAGAAAGCTAACAGAAGTGTTGCTGAGAGTGCGAGAGATACCACATCCTGGTGCCATTGTTCTGCAGCCAGCCCTCTACGCAATGGATCCAGTGGAGTCCCTTTGTTCTTAATCCAATTTACTTTTTTTGGTGGAAAACCAAATACTTTAATCTGGTATAAACTACAAGTGGCTGATGACCAGAAGAACCTCAGCTGTCCAAGGAAAGACTTGTTCCCCTAAGATGAATCCTCCAAATTTTGTCTCAGCTGACACATTTTGGAGATGTTTATAGCTCTACAGGAAGGAAGAAAAGGTATTTGTAAGTTTGTGAGCACAGGTTAAAAAAGTAATTGGAAACTAAGTAAGTACAAAAACATTTTCAATCAAAGAAACATTTTGTAAGCTGAAATATTGTTCATTTTTATGATGGTGCATGTATATCTTCATATATAAAACTTCACTATCATTAGGAAATGTCACACAAAATAACAAACACACCTTTTTCAATCTGGCTATAAATATGCAGAATGGAGTTTATTTCACCAAAGCATTACATGCTTCCAACTGATAATATATCAATAAAAGCTCTCACTCCAAGATATCATTAAAACCGCATTTGTTCATTTCTATTTATTATAGGGGAAAAACAAAATGAAAAAAGTAGATTTGAGTCATATTTCCTGCGAGTTCATCATTTGCTGGCATATAACACTTGTGAATTTTATTCAATTCATTTAAAATGATTTCTAACATGCAGCCAGGAAGTTAAGGGAGTCAAGGAATTCAAAATGATCAGCAGGAATCCAAGATTTCTCAGGAGACAGATTTAGAATCACAACTAAGGTATGTTTTCCTTAAGGAACTGTATCTTTAAAAAATTAGCTCTAATGAAACAGAAATTTTCCCTAATAAATTCAGCTTTTTTGTGGTTTGATATTAGTGGACTCCAATGACCTTAAGACAATTTTTTTTTCTTCTTTCTTAAGAATAGGTCAGGTACAGGCCACGATCTATGGTGTGCTTTTCAGATGCTTTTGGATCACATTCTTTCTTCTTGTTTATTTTTTAACTATGTGGGATTACAAAGAAGTCGATTGAGCTAAAGTAGTAGGATTTGACAAAACCTATCAGAGGTTGCCAATACCTAGATATTCAGAGGAAGTGGAATAAAAAAATACAATAACAGCTGAAGCCAAACAAGGTGAAAAAGGCTTTCACCATCTTCAAAATTCCTTATTTGTCCTTGGGAGTTGAAATACTGCAAAAACATTTTCCTTAAGATAACTCTGCCCTTTTAAGGGTAGCCTTGTAAAAATCAGCTATCTTAGAAAGTAACCTGTCCACCTATTATTTTAGCTAAACCAGGGAGAAGGTTAACACTGAGAAATAAGAGCAGGTGATACCATGAGCCTGAGATCCACCACAACTGTTAGCATTTCCATGAATGGTAGCAGAAATGGTACTAAACTGATTTGACCTTCAAACCAGAAGTCTGTCTTCTAACAATTCCACAGGCAAATTTTGAGCCTACTTGCTAAGACTTCAGTTCTTCAACTCTCCTTTCAACTATGCCCTTGCAGCATAAATGTGCAATGCCGGAGATGACTAACTTTGTTGTGGTTTTGCCAAGACTTTCTGTGTTTTAGTGTTGAAAGTCCTTCCTGAAAAACATCTCATTCCCTGGAAATTCAGGATGGTGGTCACCCTAAGAGCCAGCTACTGTGGATGGTGCATTTTATCTATCCTGTTCTATCCCTACACAACCAAAATGGAGCCTGATGTGGCCAGTAGGATCTGAGCAAACTACACCCAAGGTCCTTTGGCTCTTCTGCTTTGGCTGAGAAATGGCCCGAACTATGCACTGGGGAGTTACACATTCAGCCCAGATACAATAGCCTCAGCAGGTAACACATGGAATGAGGCTACAGTGGCCTCCACTGCCTCGTGCAGCCCGGCCCAGCCCAAATGTTTAACCTGCAGGACAGAAATTTAAATAAATGCTGATTGCTCTAAGCCACTCTGTGTGTGTGTGTGTGTGTGTGTGTGTGTGTGTGTATTTTCCAACATCATCATAGTACTAAACAACTGCCACACACCTAATACCCAAACTAACTCATTACAGTATCTCTTCCCTCTTATCCCAGCTTCATTTTCTATGGTCAACCACCAGCTGAAAATATTAACATATCTAAAGCTATTTTGAGAGCAAGAGACAACAGTCACATAACTTTATAATATATTATTAAAATTGTTCTATTAGTATTATTACTGTGCCAACTTTTCCATAGGTATCTATTTATAAGGAAATAACAGTGTACAGCAGGTTCAGTATTGCTTATGTCTCAGACAGCCAGTGGGCATCTCAGAACATCTCTCTCGCAGATAACAGGGGGGCTACCATATGTGCTTGAGATATCCGGAGATTCCTATTTCCTGTATTGAATGCGGATGGGTAAGAATCTTTATACACATTTGCTAATTTGATTGTCACCACTCCCTAATGGGTAGGTGCTTCCATTAGGCAGATGGGTTTCATGGGTAGTAATGAAATCATGCAAGTCTGTTTAACTAGGAAATGGCAGAGCTGGAAAGAGAAGAAAGGTTTGTTGAGCTCGGAAGCACACGTTCTTAAGTGTCAGATCATGCTCACTGACTCAGTTTCCACACCAAGGAGAAAGAGAGAGTAGCAAGTTATCTATGGAAGGAATCTAAAAGAAGCCAGCTTGCAAGGTCTAAATTGGAACAGAACTATACAAGAGGTCTACGTGGCATGCCGAGACCCAGGAACTTTAAGCGTGCTCGCATATTGCAGAGCTGAATTCTTTCAGGGTTGTGCAACTTCTTCATCTAATACAAATGGATTTGGCCCTGTCTTTGGGTTTACTCATTTCCTCTGCGACAGCAAATTAAGCAACGATCTCAAATAAAGACTCACTCGTCTGAACAAAGGGAACACTCCTCATTCAGGCCGTTCTTTGATTTATAACCAGTTCTGTTTTAACACGTGGACCCAAAAAATGGGAGATCGCTGACTAGCTCAAACAATAAACTTGTTAGTTAACAGAATTAACAGTGCGTTGTTTCACTGTGATGACAGTAATAAAACAGGAGACGTGAAGCCGATATAGTCACAACTGAATCGTAACGGATGAGATATTTACAGCAAAGATGTTAAAACATTGAATAAAATATGGGAAGAGCAAAAGCAGATGTGTTTTTATTCTTCTGAGTTGAAGCTTGTAAGGTAAAAAGATAGTTTGAGTAATAATCACAGGTTCTGATTCACAATGCATTAATAAATATTCATACGGTACCAGCCGCTGAAACTTTCCAGATACAGAAATAAAGTGAGAAAGCCTGTTTTTGCCTTACACTTTGCTAAGTTTAGATTTCCAGACGCACATGTCAATATCTCCATTAGGGTTCTGAGCAAGTTCTCTTTCATTTTCCACCATTTTGCTGGTGAAATATCAGTCACCCCACCTTTGTTCCCAATGTCACAGTATTTCCCCCACCCTGACCACAGGGAAGTAGAAAGAAATGATGGTCTATTAATACAGAAGAGACCTATAATTTAAGAGGAAGAGAGAGATGAAAGGAAATGAGCATTTCTCTTTTGAATTAGGCACAGGTAAATGAGCTGTACATCCCACTGGAATCCACAGTCCCCAGTGAAGCTGAACAGAGGGATGCTGGATTTTGCAATGGCAAGCAAAACATGTTGATGTGCTTTTTCTTTGGCTATTGTCATTTCTTCATTTTCAAAGGAGCAGGGATTATTTTTGAGGGCACAGGGGAAGACTACACTACTTTATTCGGAGCTGAAACAATTTGGGAACTATAATTTGGGGGCTGGGTGTATTAGGATGCTGGGCCCAGGTTGCATTTCTCTGCCTTTCACAGCAAAAGCTGTTGGGAGAAGAAGTGAGAAGTTGGCATAGACCTGGCTTGGATCCTTGGAGGAAGGAGGAAGAAAGGAAGGGAGATGAGTGGGATGTGAGGGCTCGGAGAACTCTGGCGGGAGGCCCTGTGGTCCCTGCATGAATGTGGCATTCGGGTAAGGAGGCTTCTTGATGGATGGCCATGTGTGCTGTGTCTGAAACACAACAGGGGCCGAAGAGGTTGCTATGACATCCTTTGTTCCCCATTTTCCTGCTTTCATTGGTGTGTGTATGTACCTTGGCTTGTATGTAGGACCGCAGGGCTTTGTGTTGTGTTTTCAGTTTTTTTCCTGTCTTTTATTGATGCCTGTGTCCTTTGTCTCTTGCACAGCCCTGAGTCTATTCTCCAGGCTTTTACAGCATCTTTCATTTGGGGTCTGTTTGCTTTCCCTCAGATGATCTCTGTTCATTCCAAATGAAGATGTTGTTTCCAACCCCCACTCCCTACCTTGACCTTACTATTATTTTCTTTTTCCTTTCAACTAATTTCATCCACAAGGGCTTGTGTTGCATCTTTCATTTCCTTGGGTTGCTGGATCCTCTCTGACGATCTGAGTGTGATGCTCTGGCTCTTGCCTATGACTCAAAGGTCTAGGAAAGAGGGGGTCAGGAGGATGGCCTCCAAGGGTCAGGCCACCACCCCAGGCAGTGGGGAGCAGTTCACAGCTGGGTCTGCTCGAGGAGGACTTGTCTTACCCAACACTGCAGGACCAAGCAAGGATCATTCCAGAGAAATGTCCTTGCACACAGATCCTAGGGTAAGCAGTCATCATAGAGGGCAAGAGTCCTAGGCCACTGCCATTTTAGGAGGCCATGAACACAATATAGACAGAACAAAGGAGGGCTATCACAATTGTGGTATAGTTAAAGTATTTACACTCAAATTAACATTCCCCCCACAAATCTAAGGTTGTGTCATTGTGCCATGCCTGGGCCAATTAGCAGAGGTATCAGCATTTAATGCATATTCACTAGTGATAATGTTGCTAATAAGACTTGCTAACCAAATCCAGCCACACAAGACATCTCAGAAAGCTTGTGATATTTGGAAGTTAAATATCACTGGGTTTATTGGCTAAAGCCTGAAGAAACTGGCTGATTCCCTGATCACACTGACTCTCTTGGGGCTGAGGGGAGTGGTAGTATGAGTTTTAGAAGGCTTACTTTTTTTTCCTCTTAACTTTAGCAAAGGAATTAATTATTACTGTGCCGCTCAGCTTTTTTTTGGAAGAATATTTGGAATGTGCTTCTTGTCTCTTTTCTCTTCAGATTTTTTTCCTCGTTGAATTGGACAGCCTAAATGTTAGTTTTATCCAAGCTGAACATCCTGTAACACTTAGCCCAGGTGAAAAATGACTGCTTGCCAATGATTTTTATGTCTATATTAAGACTATGCTGGTTACATAGCACAGTTAAATAAAATATGTTCAAGTGGAGAATGTAGTTGATGTCGGTAGCAGTGGTATGCTTCCTTTGAAATGCAAGAAGTGAAAAAAACGAGTCGGGTATGGCTATCTAGAAATTTATACAAAGAAGAAAATATACAGTTATTACATTTTTAGGTATCAGTCTGTACTTAACTTTACTCTAGGTTGGAATTATTTATTCATTAGCTAAGAACGATTTTCAGTTATGGATAGAGGTTTGGTTTTTCCCCCTTGGTAGCTGGTAAGTTCAGCTAGACTAATAAGTAAAGGAGACATCTGATAAATTGAATAAATAAATGATTCAATATTGGTGGTGAACTGGAATACAATTTTGCCCCAGTTTAAATCTTCAGTGTGCTATGCTCCTAGGACCTCATTCTTAAGACAAGTCACTTTCTTTATGAATGCCATTAATTTACAGAAAATGAAGGTTTTGGCTAAGTTTGTGTCTTCCTCTGGATTGCACAGGGAGTTTGAACTAAGTTTGTGTAGCAGGTTCTATTCCCATCCTCTAGCAATCAGACCATTTAGCTTCTTTGAGAATTAATTTCTCATCACAAAGAAATGCATTCTGCACCATGGGCTGCACATACTAATGCCATGCACATTGTGTAGCAGATATTTCAAAGACAGAATTGAGCCCTTGTATCTTCTCAAAAACAATGCAGGGGACATTCGCACAGCAGGTAGAAGGGTTCCCTTGATAGGCAGAATGATGTGGATGTTCTGCACCATCAGGTTTTCCGGACCAAGCTTGTCAGAAGCTCCAGTTAACATGTACACTGCTCAAAACTGGGCCCCTAGCTCCCACAATGAACCTGACAACCTGGCCAATCAGATCAGAGTCTACCATGTTGCCTGGGTAACTAATACACAATCACAAAAACAGAATGATCACAGTGGGGAAAAAATACCCATACAAAATGCAGCATTTTCGTACTCAGAAATAGAAAACAGAGGCTGACCATATGTAGCAGGAACTATTATTTGTTTCTGCCTTGAGTGTGCCCTGATAATTTTGGGCCAATGTGCAAAACATGTAGTGTACATGCTGTGTCAGTCCACATTCACAGAAAACACAGGCTTCCTCTCTGGAACATTATAAGTAAATTTAGATAGGAAAAAGCTGGCAGACTATGGTTTGAGGAAGAAATATCTGAAGGCTCAAGGAGCATGAGCATCTGAAATGCTAGATATGCTATTCTTGATTCTGCAGTATGCTTCTGGGCATGCTTAGGAGTTGATGGTCGTTCTTGTCACCATGTTAATGCTGCTTCTGCAAGGTAATAAAAGCACCTCGCGTTCTTAAGCAGTTGCCAGTATCTGCAGAATAACTGGTCCACTTGCTTTTCCATGAATCCCAAGAATCTAGGTTCCTGAGCAATTTTGAGAAATGTGAGTCACACCACACCCTTCTCCTGCTGACAGTTCCCATCCCAGTTACAGCCGAGTGGCAGGCATTCTTTCTGTGCTGGCTGAGCAGGTACTGCTGAACTTGTCTCTTCTGACTCTTTGCCCTCATTCCCAGACTTTCTGCTCTGTAGTCAACACTTGGGGCTCCTCTTTCTGCTCCTTGAACATGCTAAGGTCATTTCCATTTGTGTGTGTTTCCTGGGGCTACTTAACAAAGCAGCACACACTGGGTGAAATTTATTCTCTCACAGTTCTGGAGAGCAGAGCCCAAAATTTAAGTATCTCAAAATTTTCCTACTCCCCTCTACCATAAGGGAATCTGCTTTTTACCCTTCTCTAAGCAGTCCTTGGTGGCCCTTGGCTTGTGACTCCATTACCCTCACCTCTGTTCCTGTTCCCACATGCTGTTTTTCTTGTGTATCCTCCATCCTTCACTTCTTACAGGGACACCAGTCCTTAGACTAGGAGCCACCCTACTGGAGTATGATCTCATCTTCACTTGGTGACATCTGCAAAGGCCCTATTTCCAAGTAAGATCACACCCCCTATTCTTGGCAGGTGGGAATTCAGCATACCTTTTTGGAAGACAATTCCATCTAGGACACTACCTCTGAACTTCTACCTGGCTTCCCATATCTGATTCCTCCATGTCTTTTCAGGGTCAGCTCAAAGGCCACTGTCTTAGGAGGTTTCGCTGGTCACACTGTTGGAACTCCCTGTCTATTGGATTTCTTTCTTAGGCTTTGTCATCACTGACATCCAATCCCTCTTCTTGTGAATGTCAGCTCCTGGGAGAAGTTATTTTTTGTGCCTTGTTCACTGTCCTGTAGGCAGAGGACAGATTAGCACCCAAGACAAAATAGCCGTTGGATCAAGATTCATCAAATATAAGAATCCCCACTTGGAAATTTGGGAAATGTAAGACATTGCAGAAGAGAAAGTTGAGGATTGAAGTAACATCAATTTGATGATAAGCATTCAACTGTTTATCCAATATGTATTGAACATCGACTACATGCCGAGCTAGAGCTCAGCTAAGACAGATGCGAACCCTTGATCTCATGGGACTTGCATCTGAGGGAGAGAAGAGTCCCCACAACTCCAGCATCTCCCTTACATCCAGTGCTGGCTGTGTACGGGATGCAGTGCAGAGTACCAGCAACGTTAACACCACAAAATGAAACAACAAAACAGAACTTCCAAGAGGTTCACTTCTTCCCAAGTAAGGACACACATTTTGAGTGTAAGTTGCCCAAGTTCATCCAACTGGTGAGCAAGGGAGCAGCAGATGCCTCCCAAGAAGGATTTCCATTGCCCCATGCTCTGAGACATTTCTTTAAGCAAGTTTTGAAGCAACCAACATCTCAGGTAATGATGCCACAGTCCATGCCACTGGTCAACTCCACTTTCCTGAAGCTCAGAGAAGTGAATTCACTTCTGTGGGCCACACAGCTAAGGGGTGGCATGGCAGGAGGGACACACTGATTGGGCTCCAGCCCTGTTCCTAAGCACTGCCTACATGGTCTCCTCCTCAAGCTAGTGAGTGTGCGGGGAGTTGTAGCAGGGGAATCCAGGACTCTCCCACTCTTAGTGTGCAGAGCTCCCTGTGTTGACTCTGACTCAGCAGGACAGATGTTTCCACTGTCCTGAGCACCTTGACTTCATTCATATCCACGTCCATCTCATGGCAGGCTTTGTGCTACAGCATGGTTCCCAGGAGACTGGGAGCTCATGGAACAATTGTCCCTCCTTGTTTAGCCTGAAGAGTCCAGCTTTCCTACTTCTGCCAATAGCATCTTAAGTACTGCAGGGAAGCCATGTTTTTTCAGCTCAATCTGCAAGGTTCAAGCAGATAGGTCTCCTCTTCCCTGGCTCCTTGTGTGGCAACTGTATTAGTCAGCTAACTATATCAGGCAGCCACTTTTATTTGGCCCCTTCAGTTCTCCATGATCAGAAGTTCAAAGATCCACCACATAGAACTCCGATATTTAGGCTGCAAATTTGTCTCCAAGAGAAGAAATAGTGTGTTTGACATGTAACTTCTTTGAAGATCACACAGTGAAGTTGCAAGGCCTCTATTTTTTTCTTAATCTTCAAAAAATTATAAAACAAACACCAGTTCATTATGGCAAGGGGAGCAATATAAGGTATAAGGAATTATTTTCTGTACTTTTTTCATCTTCATCTCTATTAAAGTAACAGATATAGCAAGCTAAATCATATCCTTCTGTTTCTTTTTCTGTAGTTTTATGATTAGATGCAAAGGCATGTTTGTATGCATACATAAACACACACACACACACCCACCCACCCCTACATGTACACACATCTTTTTGTTGTACTCTTGTTCCCTGTTGCTTTGGGGTATATTTCCAAAGGTGGGGTTGCTACTTCAAAAGGCAAGTATGATTTGAACTTAAATATACATGGCAGATTACTTTTCAGAAAGCTTACAAGACTTCACATTCTTGACAGTCTATTTTCCCAAATTACTGCCAGCCCAGAATGCTTTTGCATTTGGTAATGTCTATCAGGTTAGTGGGTAGCATGAGTTCAGTTTCGTTGTTGTTATTATATTTTTTATTAATGCTTCAACATCATTTGGATTTCTTTTCCTGTAATTGTCCATTTAGCTAATGGATTGTTGCTTTTTCTTATTTAATTGTAGGAACTATTTACATTTTAATGATTAACTATCACTCTGGCATATGTATTACAAATATTCTTCTTAGTCTATTCTTTGTCATAAATATGTCATTTATCACCTATTTTACTATGCAACATGGGTACACTTTTATCTGATTCAACATTGTGTTAAAATGGAGGTAGGTACTTCCAGCAGATTAGGAAAGAAAGAACTGGATGAAGGTCTTAGATGATAACTGGGTTTAAGAGGAGAACAACTCCCCCCCCCCACCATTCCATGCTCCTAGGGCAGAGAAGGTGAGCCCCGCGGGTGCCAGAAGCACCCCCCCTCTGAGAAGACACATAAGCTAGCCTCAAAAACAGATTTTCGGACCACCTACAGCAACCCCAAAGGGAAACAAGATGGAACAATCTGATACTCAGCCACCTGGACTCTCTGAACTGGCAACAAAAGAGGATCTGGGAAAAATGAAATCAGAAATAATTACTCAGATAACAGCAAAGATTGTGCTCATAGTGCAAGACATGATTAATAAATCTAGAGAGGACACAGATTAAAAAAGTAGAGGGTCTGAGGAACATGATGGAATACCAACATAGAAAACAAATGGAATCCATAAAACAGATGCAAACAGATTTCCAGGAGATTAAAAACTCCATCAAAAGTTTTTCTTTTCATTCTGTGCAGCAGAATGAACCAATGTGAGGATAGAATTTCAGATATAGAAGATAAGATTGCAATTAGTGAACAGGAAAAGAAAAATTGCTTTAAAATTGTAAGGGAACACAAGAAATCAATCCAGCAGCTGCTAGATGATGCAAAGAAGAATAACATAAGACTGATTAGAGTCAATGAAGAAAGAGGAGAGAGTGCAGATGACATAAAAAAGTGTTCACAGAAGTGATGGCAGAAAACTTTCCAAGCAGGGGAAAAGAACTTCACATACAGATAAGTGAGGCATATAGGACTCCAGCTAGCCTTAATCAAAAAAATCTACATAGGCATATAATAGTTAGGATTCCAGAAATCCAACAG
Source organism: Heterocephalus glaber (assembly GCF_053883595.1). Classification (NCBI taxonomy): domain Eukaryota; kingdom Metazoa; phylum Chordata; class Mammalia; order Rodentia; family Bathyergidae; genus Heterocephalus; species Heterocephalus glaber. The sequence goes on along the minus strand of NW_028258410.1, from coordinate 16,713,098 downwards.
AAGAACAAAATTCTACAAGCAGTGAGAGAAAAGAAACAAATCACATACAAAGGAAAGTCCATCAGAATCACAGCAGACTTCTCAATGCAAACCCTCAAGGCAAGAAGAGCTTGGAGTGATGTATTTCAAGCCCTAAAGGAAAACAGCCTCCAACCCAGATTGATGTACCCTGCAAAACTATCTTTCAAAATGGATGGAGAAATAAGATACTTTCATGATAAAGAGCACCTCAGGAACTACATAAATACCAAACCAGCACTCCAAAAATTTTAGACAATATCCTAGGAAAAGACAATGAGGATCACAACCCCAGGAAGCCCAGCAGAATGAATCCACTGGGCGTGACAAATTAAACACACAGGGAGAGAATCCAACAAAAAGAAAAAGTCATGACAAGGCTTTTAAAACTTTGAACTTCATCTCCCTAATGAGTGTATAATTCAGTCTTGTTATTGTACTGATTAGTATTTTTCTGATTCTAGAGTTGCACACCTTTCCTTGTGCTGTACTGGCTATTTTTCATCTTCTTATGTCTACTTTTTAATTGGGTTGTCTATTAATGAGCTGTAAGAGTTCTTGATATATTCTGGTCATAGGTTATATGCACTGTAAATATGGTCTGTTTAAGGACTACTTTTCATTTTAATGATGTCATCTAAAGTTCTAAATTTTGATGGAATCTCATTTATCAATTTTTTTCTTTTATACATCATGTTTTTTGTATCCTAGTTAGTTCTTGCCTACCCTAAATTCAAAAACATTTTCCCTTATAATTCATTCTTAAAGTTTTATACTTTTAGGTTTTCATATTTAGGTTCATAGATCCCTTCAAGTTATGTTTATGTATGGAAATAAAGGGTTGAGGTTAATTTTTTATATACGGAAAAAAAGAGGATGTTTAGGTCATCAGTGTTTAAGTGTTTCACAAAAATTTCTAAAAGTCATTATGGTCAGACAAAAAGCAATAGTCACAAACTCAGGATACCCAGTCCATCCCTGTGAGATGTGACAGTACTGCTTTATTTCTGCACTTTCTTTCTTGGATAGCTGGACATTTTCAAATCCACTCTTGTGTTGAGAAAAAGAGAACCCAACCTGGACATGACTTATGGCTACTGCAGTTTCTCCATAGTCATGTCTTCTTATATACTCTTATACAAATTGTCTTTAATGGAAATTATGAAACCAACCTCTCTTTTCTGTAAATTAAAGTCTCTCTCCTAGAAGTTCCACTCTTTTCCCAACTGTGGCATTTTGTCTTCAAAAATAAAGAAATAAACATCATTCATTCTGCTCTAGAGATGGCTACTGCTTAGCCATGGAGGGTGGAGGGTTGAAGATGAACACAGCTACTGGGGAAGATCTCAAGTTCCTGTCTGTGGGTTTACATTGTCAATCCAAAGTCTTGGGGATCTTTTCCTCATTCTTTAGAAATAAAATAAAGATGAACAGCATCTAGAACATATTCAAGCCTTGGAAGAAGCCTTTTTACTTTGCTTGTCTACCTGTAATTTAGTTGCTTCCGTATCCTGTGACAGTTAATATGTCCAGAAACCTTTTGCTGAGTAATTATGGCTATTCTTTTTCATCATTGTGCGAATGAGTGCCTTCCCATTTTTAGACTTTAAAATCATAACTAAAAATCTAATATATGGTCTCACTATTCCTGCTCTTCCTACCATTTATGTGTTCTTTTGCAGGTTGCCGCTGGGATGAGGATGGAGATGGCAGCTGAGGTTTACTGAATGCTGACATTTGTGGTTCATGGAGCACTGACCATTCGCTCTGCCATTCATGTATTGTATCAAGTAGGTTCTTTACTGAAATTATTTCCTTGATCTTCATCATAATCTTAGGAGCTACCTGCTCTTATAAATATCCTTTGACAGATTGGGAAACTGAAGCTCAGAGAGAGGATAGAGCAACTTTCTTAAACACACAGAGGTAGAGAGAAGTAAAATAAGGATTTGAACCCAAAAGTCCTGAAAGCCACAACCTAGACTGTGCTTCAGCTCTATGTATGTTGCTTTCTGGAGTATGGAAGTTGGGACTTCTCAATAGGAGGCTCAGGCTTGGCCAACAGAAGTCCAAGAGCCCCTTGGAATTTTGTGCAGAATTTTGGATATGGTTTGATTTATTTTGTTTATTTTTCAGTGGTTAGGAATTTAATCACACACCCCAGTTTTTGAATAGTTTACATATGGACTCCCAACAGTTGGGTATTTATTTAAAATTTATACTTGCACTGAAACATTAATATATCTACAATAAAGCACAAATAAACACTTGGGATTTTAAGTGGCATTTTAGTCAGTTTGGGTTTGCTATAGTAAAAACACTGCAGAGTGAGTGACTGACGCATCAAGTACTTTTTTATCACAGTTCTGGAGGCTAAAACTCAAGATCATGGTGCAAGCATGATTGGATCTTCTTGGTTGCAGACTTCTCACTATTGGCTGACACTACTGAAGAGGCAAAGTATCTCTCTGTAATCCCTTTTATAAGCACACTCTCATCCATTCATGAGAGCATCACTGAAGACCCTACCTGTTAATCCCATCACCTTAGGGTTTAGGATTTCAACAAATAAATTTTGGGTGAACATAAATATTCCGTCTGTTGCAAATGGATAAGATAAAACCAAAACAAACTACTTGAAATCTAATTATGCACTAATTGTGTATAAAACTCCACTCTCACTAACAAAATTAGTATTAAAATGAACTTCATACTCAGTTTTACATGTTTTACCAATTGTGATGTCTTCATATTATTAATTTAAAATACTCCAAGGCATAACATTTAGTTAGAATGAGGTTCATTGCTCTAGTTACCTAATATTATGTTACAGCTTATCCCCATATTGAGTGTCTTAAACCCATAATTTTGTTTTACTCATGAGCTGTGGGTGAGGATTAGGAAAAGGCTCCGCTGGCCGGTTCTCACTTGGAGTTTCTCATGTGCTATGGTCTCATGCTGACTAAGGCTGTTGTCACCTGAAGGCTCAACTGGCTAATGTCTCAGGTGTCCCATTTGCCTGGGAGCTTTAGTCCATAGCAGTGTTGGTGTAGCTGAGCTTATTACCTAGCATCTTGTTTCCCTTTGACCAAGCATCCCAAGGAAGGCTGTAGGGAAGCTGTGTGGCCTTACTTGACTTAGCCTCAGAAGTCATACCATTTTCCTTCTAGTATAAGCTGTTCCACAAAGCAGTTAAGGTCTGGAGAGTTGGTCTACACCCCTTGATGAGAGAGGAGCAGGATGACATTATAAGCCAGGATACTGAAGGAATGGGAGACATTGCTGAGGCATCTTTGGAAAATATAATCTGCTCACTCATCACTAGAGATTTACTCATTTGCTAGTAGACATAAATGACTGAGTGGAATACCTACTATGTGCCCTGCTGAGGATTGCCCTTAGATCTTAAAAATACAATGGAATGAGCCCTGCCTTTCTGCTGTAAAATGGGTCATCTTTTCACCTGTAAAATGAGCTATTCTTTTTATCCCCCGTGGGTGGGCTATTGCTTTGTCCTGTAAACCAAACCCAAATTTTCTATTAATCCACAAATTCTACAGATTTTCACTGTCAAAAACACATAAATACTCCCATCTTCAAACTATAGTGTTCTTTTCTTGAGGCCCCACACTCTTATTTCTTTGAGTGTATACTTTAAATAAACCTCTTTTTAAAAAGATTAGGGAAGAAGGGAAAGGAAAAATTATGAGAAAAGAAAAAAAAAAGGAAACAAGGTCTATGCAAATAGGGAAGTGTGGAGGAGGTGAAGGGCACACGGGTAATGGAAAAAAAAAAACAAACAAGATGCATCATGTACAGGTACAAGCACCCAATGATAAATGTAAGCGTATTCTATATGTAAAATGTACCAATAAAAGAATTTAAGGAAAAAAAAGATTAGGGAAACAACACTGATGAATACAAGGTCCCTGGCATTTTGGAGCCAATATTCTAGTACAGAAAATATTGGACCTTGGATCTCAATGTAAATCTATATTTTAAAATAATCTTGATAACTCCATTTTTTGTTTGTTTGGTTTCTTTCATTTTTTTTAATGTTTAGTTTCTTGACAGGTCACTGATCACTACTATTTTGTCACAACGTAAGTGACAAAGAGCTCCTAACAGGAGTGGGAGAAGACAAAACCGAGCCACTTTCTTTGTTGTGCACAGATGCTCATGTTTCTAGCATTTTCTTTAACTCAGGTGGCTCTGCAGTAATCTTTAAGTCACTAGTGCTTTTTGTGGGAGCTGCTTAGATAAGTGTGGCTGGTACAATCTGTGCATCCATATTACTGGGCACGTGTAGCTTGCGAGAAACCTCGCTAAGCTATAGCCTGGTGGGAAAGCTCTGTGGTCTTCCCACTTCTCCCCCGCCCCCCTGGATGGTAGATTTCCCAGCCTATCTCAGAATTCCTGCAGTACCATATGCAACTGATGCAGACTGGGTGAGAGAAGTGTCAAGCTGCTTATTAAAGGATAAAACAGCTTAATTCTTTCTTATTTTAGTATAAAAGTAAATATAAGTAGGAGGTCTGACGTTGTCTTTTTCCTGCTTATTTTCCACTTTAGAAGCCACTGCGGAAGGCAAAAATAGAAAACATTTCTTTGTCTCTCACCAGTGAGAGAAGATGATGCCCCTGGAAATGACACAGTCCCCAAGGATGGGACAGCCCCACACCTTGTCCCCATAAGGGCCTTCTCTTGAGTGATACAGCAAAAGGAACTGAAATGAGTTGCATGTTGCAGGAAGGATCCTGACACACAGTCTTGTCTGAATGAAAGAAAATGCAAAAGAAAAGCTAGTTACAGCTTAAGTAGGTAGAAGGAGAAGGCTTTTTTTCTTTCTTTCTTTCTAGCTGCTTGTACATTTTGGGTGGAGAAGAATTTCTCTGAAGAATTTTACATCTTACAAGTGTTCCTGTCCATATATTCGAATATCTCAGGTTTTCTTCTATGGAAGCCTTTGTGTTATTGTGTGAGGAATCTATAAAAAGAGATAAGCCATCTTGAAAATGGAGCTGGCACCAGGATGTTCTTGTTCCTTTTTGCCACAGGCCACTGGCATTTATCCCTGAGTTGATGCATGAGTGACTGGGGTTATTGCTCCTGGAATCCATGTTAAACTGCACAAGCTACAGAACTTTGCTCAGATGTGCTATATACTCAGCCTAGGCTTGTCTCAATTCTGGTTGCATAACCCTAATACGAATAGCAATAGAGATACAAATGGCAATGCTAATATTAGTTCTAATAGCTCAGAGCTACTCAGTGACTACTCCTTGGCAGGCACTGTGCTTGGTACTATGCAATTGTATCTGTCATTCCTCATGGCACTCTATGAGGTATACACTACCATTTACTTGACATCAGGGCAAGAGACAGCTCTGAGGTGCAGGGAAATAAAACAACTCGAATCACACGGACTAAGCTTGGGAAGACTCCCATAGTCTGACTCCAGAGTTGCAAGGAAAATTAAAGACTTCTATGTATGTGTGACTCATTAGGAAGTTGTGTGAGCCAGTTCCATTGCTGTGTGATCATCGTACGTCTCACGCTAAGCATTGCCACGTGTTGTGGGCAGAATTTGAAAACGATCCTCACCCTTGCTTAAACCCCTCCCCTTGAACATGGGAAGAACCTGGGACTATCACAAGAAAAAACGATTTTGCCATTGTAACTTTAATGAATAATTAGTTGACCTTAAAATAGGGAGATTATTCAGGGTGGGCCTGATCTAATCAGGTGAGTGCTTGAAAGGAACAATGCTTGTTTCTGGAGAGAGAGTCAAAGAATAAGACTTCACTGCTGCTACGAAGATGGCAGCGGCCACATGGTAAGGAGTGTGGGTGGCCTCTGTGAACCATGAGTGACTCAGCCACGTCACCCCTGTACTGCTGATGTAAGCTGAGCCCTGACAAATGGGGATGGTGTGCCTGGCACAGACTAGCAACCCAATTAATACCAGTTATTACCCTACTGTGTGTTTCATGAACTGGCGAGTAAATTTTAACCCCAGTGGAAAGAAATCTTATGAAATATAACAAATATCTTTTCCTGTTTACAGAGTTTATGGCGTCCTTTTCTGGGCTATTTGTTACTCCAATATGGAAGTGCCTGTACCATGGGGATATCTTTTGGCACCAGAGACACTGGTGGCTCCTCCCCAAATGCTCCCATTCCATGTGGTTTTTATTTAAGCCTCTGTGGGTGGAGAATTTTTACTCTTTCAATGAACTTTGTAAAAGCTCCTGTCCATGTATTAGAATATCCTGGTATCTGCAGTAAGAATTGGTTTATCCTGCTTTATTGCTGTCAGATGTTCCCCTCTGGGGTGGGCATGCATGGCACATAGCAGCAGTCACCTGCAAGGGGGGCCTGGAAACCCACAGTGACCTGTGCATCCGGCCAGCTGTCTTCTGTTTGCCCCTGCACACCCCTGGCTGCTCTCTGCCACCCTGCTCTCTGGCCAGAGGGATGACCTTTAGGGGCTGCATCAAGGAGCTCCCTTGCTCCCCAGCATTCAGTGGGGCAAACTGGTAAGAAATAGGAGAGAAAAGATGGTGCTGATGTGTGCTCCCTGCAGGCCCCTTGCTATGGAGCTGCTTTGCTGGTTGTTGCTTCAGTGACCACCATTCCTCTTCAAATGGCCTTTTCTACATGGCTGTCCTTGTGCCTGACTCTGGAAACTACTCCCTTTCCTGTGCCTTCATATCTGGGGATATGATCTGCTCCTTTGACCCCCTCTACTGCATGCCTTTGTTACAGTGCTTTGACTCCGCTGCCATAGACTTACCCTAACTTGAGTGGCCATCTTGTTTTTGATAAACCTTTGAGTGATCCACCAGTAATGTTGGATTTGTATGAACGGCTGAGCCCTAGTTTCTGACTGCAGCCCTTTCATTAGCAAAGTGAGTGGGTCTGGATTCTAAGAGACCATTCCTGTTACTTCTCACTGGGCTTGGAGTTCAGATTACAGATGATGGAATTGGGCTGAACCCTGGCCTCTGTATCAGAGGTATCCCAGGATGCTTTGCTACCAGGGCATCTCACTCAGCTGCATCTTATTTTGCAACAAGCTCAGCTTTGAATGCACTGAAGTAGAAGCTGATCTGATGAAAGAACGAACTCTTCAATAAGTCAATTTTAAAGGTTGTTTGTTCATGTCTCTGGCCAAGCAGGATTTTCCCTTGAATTCCATTTCCTGCAGATTATTTTCGGAACTTCTTGAAATGGAGACAGCGTTCAGTTCTGATATGAAGCACTTCTATTTTGCATATTGACATACATTTTAACAAGAAAAAGGTCAGGGATGGGGACAGTATTGCATGTTAGCGTGACAGCCGACATTTACCTGGGCCTTCTTGATACATAACAGTTTAAAATAATCTAGTAAAATAATTGTCATGATTGATTTTTATTTTCTTTTTGGACTCAGAGTTTGCCTTTGTTGCTCTTGGGCTAGGTGACTTTTGGAAGCTTAAATTTCCTTTTGATGGAAATTCATTTCTTAAGTTCTGGGTGGATGACAAACTTTGATTAAAATCACAAACTCTTTTATGATCTTTTGGCAAAAGCTGGGGAACTCAATTGCTGCTGACATATTCTTTGACCAACATCTATTCATCGGTTGACATTAGAATAGCAGAAAATGAATGGCTGGGATTTTTGAGCATACTATCCTTACTTGTAAATCACACATCCTCTGAGGACTTTCCAGGGGCCCAGGAAGAAAGATAGGCATTTAAATGTATTGTCATCACATTTCCAAAAACTATGGGGCTTTTCCTACAAAGAGTGTGATCATACTTTTGGCAAAAGAGAAGAAAAAATAATTTATAGACTGCTTTGGTACTTTCACTTATGAATAAATAGGGATGCACTGGATAGGTAGATACAGATTTGATACCTGGAGGTCTAGTGGCCACATCAGATAATGCAATTTAGGGTGGACATTGTCATGATCCCTCAGCAACTTGCATGTCCTAGTCTCCAAAATTGAGACTTTGCCACTTTATATGGCGAAAGAAACATGATGAGTGTGATTAAGATCTTGAGGTGGGAGATTGTCCTGGTGGACCAATGTCATCATAAAGATCCTTACAAGAGGAAATGCAAAGGTCAAAGAATGCAAAAGAAGGTTTGTGGTGGAGAAAGAGGCTGGAGTGATCTGCTTACAAATGGAGAGAGTGGCTATACGCCAAGGACTGCAGGCCACCCTGAAAAGGGCCGGGGACTGATTATCTCCTAGAACCTCAAGAAAGAATACCATTTTACTGACACTTTTTCTTAGCTCTGCAAGATGTATTTAGGATTCTAATCTCCAGAAAGATACAATAATAACTTTGTGAGGATTTAAGTCACTAAGAAAGTGGTTTTCTGTTACAGCAGCAAAGGAAAACTAATACAAAGTTACCATGAGATAAAAAGCCTGAGGTGAGCGGATGTAGCTCAGTAGCACAGTGCCTGCCTGGTAAGTGCAATATCCTGAGTTTGATCCCTGGTACCAAAAAGAAAGAAAGAAAAACCCTCAGCTGGGATGTTAAAGCAGAAAGATGGGGCTTGCTGGTGACAAAATGGTACCACCATTCTGGTTGTGGATTTGCTACTTCTGGACTTATTTTATGTTGGAAATAAACTTGCATTTGATTTATTTTATTATAGGCCACAGTTCTGAAGGGTTTTTTTTAATCCATTGTTTATCAGGCATTCATTAATTACAAGGCCAATATGAGCACTGGAGTTGTTTACATCTCCCTACGATCCACATCCCACAACCCTCTCCTTTATCTAACTCATACCTCCAAGTCAATATTTCTTCTACCTAAATCAACCCAGGCCCAGGTAGCAAATGCCTGGGCATGGCCCGGTACCCACCAGAATTATGCAAACCAGCCGATCCTAAACTGATCACCCTGCCCTCCTTGCTTTGCCCGTGGAAACCTCAGTAAAGGCTGAGGTCTATACCTTCCCCTGGCTCCCTTCAGCCTCCTGGCCAACCCCAGTGCTTCTTCCCAGGGTCCTGCAAGATGGGCCTCTTGTTTCCAGGGCAAAAGTGAGTAACATTAAACCCTTCTTTCAATGGCATTGACCTCTTAGTCCCCTTACAAATTAATATCTGGCACAAATCAGCCACCAGACTAAATTCTAAGCAATAAAAATTAAATACATTAAAGCAAAATTTCAAAGAGTGATGATGACTTGAAGAAAATAAACAGGGTGATATAATAAAGAGTGGCCACATACAGATAAGGTGAAGGATCGTGTGTGAGTATGTGTGTGTGTGTGTGAGTGTGTGTGTGTGTTTGACCTTTAAGCTGAATGATGAAAGGGGGCTGTTTGGGTGAGGGGTGGGGCTGTCCAGGTACTGCAGGGATAGGAAGAGCTGGGCCCAGGAGCAGAGGTGGCCTGGGGCTGGATGAATTTAGAAGGCCAGGTGGTTGGAGCATCAGCAGAATGGAGAATGACGAGGTCAGAGGATGCCAGATCAGGAGAAGGAAGCTGGCTTTTCTCCTTGGTGCTGTGGGAAGTCACTGGAGGGGTTTAAGTGGAAGCCGTTGGCTCCGATGTGCATTTTAAAGAGATCACTACAGATACTGCTATTTTAAGCAGGGGAAAGCCAGCCCACAGTACGGCATGGTCCGATTCTGTCAGGCCAACTTTCATTGGTCCCTCCTGGGGCCTTAAAAATTATATTATAGCTGACTACTAATGTACACACGAATTGTGATCTAGGACAGCAGAGCAATGCTGCTTTCCTTTGTGTGTGGTTTCCGCATCAGATATCGTCTTTCTCTGAGGCTGATAAATATAAGTACTTAGGAGCATTTTATGGATCAATGAAATATTAATGGAGCTGGGGGTGCTTTAAGTTTATTTATAAAGCTGGGTCATCTATAGGTCAAATGCCATTATAGCAAATGTGATTGTAATGAATATCTTTGATAAATTTGATTTTTAAGTTGAAACCCATGTCCTATTTATTTCAAACAACATGAGCTAAAGGCCTACAATTTCTTAAATGCGATTCTGAAACCCCAAAAAGAAAAAGGAAAACCTGAAGATCAAGGTTTGTTTCTTTTAATGTATTTTTAGGATTCATTTGTAGGCTAAAATGGAACTAAATTGATAAAGGCATATAGATATAGGGGCATAATCTTTATTCATTCTGCTGCTTGGGAATATCTATATATTTCACTGCAGAAATACTGAGTTTGACGCACAAGAGCGTGCTCTTGCTCCCTATGAGCTTGTTACTTATATATATATAAGGATCTATATCTATATCTGCATCTATCTCTATAGATTATATACATGAAATTACCTAAGATCCAAGTAAAATCTGAATACAAAAATATGTTTGACCCAAAGAGTTCCAGATGAAGGATTAAGAACCTTCACTATTGCACATGATAAATTCTTCAGAAGCTATGAGAAGGAATTTGAATCCAAATTGATATTAGGAAGTAGATAAGACATTTAAAAGGCTATCTCTCTAGATCACACAAATATGAACAATACTTACATTTGCTTATAACACTAGTTTTACAAGACATTCTTTTTGTGGTTAAGGATAGAGACTTGGATCCTCTGTTAAAATCCAATTTCAGGAGCTGTATATATATGAGCCTGGCAAAAACGAGATGCCCAATATGTATTTGTGGAATATAACCTTTAAGTCAGTTGATGAGATAAGCTATCAAATGTTGAGGGAGCCATCCTGGTACTGGAGTTGGTGAGCGGATCAAAGTCTTCCAACACCTACGCTAAGGTTTCTTCTCCCTGTAGATCACAGCCTTGCTGAAATGAAAGTGAAGTCTTTTACAAGGTGATCAAAGGGATTAGGACATAAAAGAGGAAGAGGAGGAGGAGGAAGAGAGATTTTTGTTTCAGTTGGACAGAGCTAACCAATCTGTGTAAACAGCCAAGAGCTTTGTTTCCACATAAAAGAAGACTCTCTAATCAGTGCTAATCGAAGAGCATCATTGGCAGTGAGAGATTGTAAAAGCAAAATATTCACTTTGAAAAATGAAACCTATTAAATTCAGGGCATTGTAATTTCCTATTGTAAGACTGCAGTACCAGCGATTAAATTCTATTGTGTATCTAAAGTCCTTGTTACTGTTGATGTTTAGCATTACTAAATGAGATTCCAAGAACACAGGCTCTCCATAGTAAAGTGCTTTCTACTCCTCATATGAAACAATTTTCACATGTCTTAGGTTTGTTCTTGATTTATCTTTTTCCCTTACTCTCTGTATCCTACCTGGGAGCCACTCCTGTATATCTGGGAGCACCTCCAGATATATTCTGTGCATCTCACTCTGCTCACGTGGTTCAGATCTGGACAACTCCACCACCTTCTGAACCGCTCTATCTGCTAGTCACCCCCCACACAGCAGGGAGACTGCTTTCTGAAGAGAGAGGAACATTCTTTGGCTGTTTTTCTCAGAAGCAGACTCTGAGGGAGGATTTTTGTGAAGTACAAGACTAGTATTCCTTAGCTGAAATGCTTGGAACCAGAAATGTTTCAGATTTCCCGGTTTGAATATTCACTTAGAATTTACCACTTGAGGATCCCTCATGTGAAAATCCTAAATGCTCTGAAATCTAAAACTTTTTTAGTTGCATGTTGGCACTAAAAAATTTTCAGATTTGGGACATTTCCAACTTCAGATTTTTGGAAATGGGGTGTTAAACCTGTGAGATTTTAGGATGCCAGGAAAGACCAGAAAGGGAACAGGGTAACGAGGACAGGAAGAGAAGAAGGTTAGACAAGCATTATTCACTTGCGGCCCTAGATAACAAGTGTGATTATTATTTTATTGTGAGGAAATAGAAGTCCAGCATGGTCATGTAAATTGTTCAAGACCACCCAGTCAGGAGAAGTAGAGAGAATGTGACCCTAGAAATCTGTCTTAGAGTGTATCTTCCTATGCCTGGTTTCAGAAGATCTTGTAAACACAGATGACAGGAGAACTGCAAGGTCTAGGCAGCACAGCCTTGTGCTCTTCCAAAGTGTCATGATCATGAAAGTCAAAGAAAGAGTAAGGAACTGCTCCACAATGAAGAGGAGACAGGAAGAACAGAATGTCATGGGTGATCCTGAACTCCATCTTTTTACTACGAAGGGCATTATCAGGGGTTTGGAAGAACATGATTGAGATTTAAAGACTAGGTTGTAAGAACAAGTTGTATTGGACTCCTGATTATGACTGTTGAGTGAAGTCCTTGTTTGTTGGAAATATATGCAAATATACATTAAGTATTTGGGACACTGGATCAGGAGCTTGCTTTTTTTTCTTTCAGTCCTGAAAATTGAAACCAGGACCTTTAAACCATCTGTTATTCTTATTTTATTTTATCTCATCCTATTTTATTTTATTTTGAGACAGGTCTGAAAAAATTCCCCAAGCAGAACTCATAGTCCTCCTGCCTCAGCCTCATAGAGTGCTAGAATTATAAGCATGTACCACCATGCTTAACTAGGGACTTGCTCTTCTAGGTCAAGACAATAAGTTTATTTTTGCCCCTACTTACAGCTTTTATACAATTTTGAGATGGCTTCGAAATTAAAAAAGCAGTTAAAAAATTCTCAAGCAACACTTGTTAAAATCTAATTATATTAGTTACAATTCTTAGCTTTGGGTTTCCAAATAGATATGTAATAAGAAGTTAGCCAAATAAACCAGGCTTTTGAGGAATGCATTGTTCTTATGGGAATGACTCGAGCCAGGCTTTTATATCTCAGGAACCAAGATTTGATGGGCAGATCATAAAGCCATAGGGTGAGAAGAGCAAAGTTATGAATTAAAACAAATTTATGATCATATAAGAAGAGAAAATCTCTTGGGGACCAGAGGAAAGGCTTAGAAAGTTGGTGAGGCGAGTACAAGCCAGGAAATTGTGATAAGAGCATCATGGTTCTGGATTTGAGGTCATCCAGAACACAACTTTTTGGTTTGAAGACTGTAGAGAACGTAGTCCCATGGAGAAGCTCTGCATTGGCCACAAGGATAATTCTGACTGGGACTGAATCAGGAGGACACCATATGAGTGCCTAGGCTGCCTCCAGGACCCCACAAAACCCAGCAAAAGGGGAAACAAACAGCCATTCATAGAAAGATATAGAAGGAACCAAGGAAGATGTAGAAGTTGATAGTTCATAGAAACCATCTAGCTAGAGAAGACTGGATTCAGGGAAAGGGAGTTTAGGTGACCAGGACTTCATGTTCAGGGTCAATGGTGAGGCTGATGGTCATTAGCATCAGGTGCTAGCATAGAACCCAAAAGACTAGGTGTCCCAGTGGCTTCCTGAGGACACCAGGCTAGAACATCCGTGGAGCAGGGAGGACACATTGCATGATAATAGTTGCAGTAGGCCAGGAGGAGATTCCTGCAGATTAGGGCAGAAGGAACGGGGGTGAAAGGGACTTCCTGACATTGCAACATTCACCTCCCCCTGGAACCCAAATGCATCTGAAAAGAACCAAGAACCCTGAGATTAGAGAGAACCCCTGAAAGGTCAGATAATAACCTGCCCCACAATTGACAAAAAGTACTGATGTTCTTTACTGATAAATTGAGAGATTTCTACTCTCTGTGAGGTAGATTTGAAAACAAAAGGAGTACAGGTTAGAGCAAATTATTTACATACTCTGTTTTCCTTCCTCTTTTGCAATCTGGAGTTAGTGGTTATGAACGTTGACTTCCTTTTAGAAATGATGAAAGTAACCAAGAGATATGAGGGTAAGGTTAAAGGCATCTTTGGATGAGGCGGCTCTTCTAGGGACCAGAGACCAAAGAGAAGAAACTGGTGAAGAAGAAGATTGAAAGAAAAGCACCAGGAAGAGGAGGAGCCCCAAGAAAGGCCCTGAAGTTTACTGAGCTTGGTATGTTCTGGGTTAGAAGAAGGCCGGCGGGGATGCTGCTTACAAATGGAATGGATGGAAGGATGAACAGCAAGAAGGAGTGGCAGGCAAGGGCCAGATCTGCGTGTGGAGAACCTGGAGGGTCACAGCGAGGAGTCCTGGGCTTCATGCCAAGTGCAGCAGCACCCATGAAAAGGTTTCAGGGACAAGAACAATATGACTTGTTTTAAACTGATAATGACGGACTGTTGGGTAAAAGATGAGAACTAGGAGGTCAGGATAGAGGCTATTGTAGCAAATAATCAGAGAGGGAGTCAAGTGGGCAGATTCAGGATATAATTTAAAGTTAAAATGGCCAGAACTTGCTGACACATTGGCTGTGGGAAAGAGGGCAACGAGTTCGAATTCCTAAAGTTTTGGCTTGAATAAGTCAGTGGTGATGGGAGTTGGGGGGGTGGGCGATGGAGCCTTTGAAAGGGGAATGGTGGAGCAAGTGGTCTGGGGTGGGTTAGGCTTATTAATTCCATTGTGGAAGCATAAAACTAACCCATCTTCAATCAATAGTAAAGGAGGTGGATCTGTCAAACAGCAATCTCCTCTCCAATGTCAGTGATGATGGCCATGCACACAGCAAGCCAAATAACATCAGGGCCAAGACCATGTGTTGCCATTATTACGCTTTTATTCGGTTGGTAATTTATTAATGGCATTGTTTACATTTGCCCTTGGATGTCTTGCTAAAATTAAAATAACTCTTGAATTTGTCAACTGAATCCTAAATTAACAACCCACTAACGGCTGTACGTTGTGATATAAATCTGCCTGTTCTCTTTGATCCAGACAGTTATATACATTTTTGACATATATAATGCTTGACATCAGTCCAAAAAAGGGTAATACTCCACATTTAAAGTAGAGCTGAAAAAAAAGGCACTCCATATTGCATAAAAGAAGGAGTTAGATTGCCACCAAAGTGAAAGGAAATCAATCGGTCGACTTTGGAGACCCGTTTCAGTCTGTTGTTGACATTGTTTTCTGGTAGTAATTTTCTCAAAATGTTAACAGTATTGAGTTTACCTATTGATTCTATTATTTTTGACCTTGCATTAGTGTGGTCTAATCTTACATGCCATAAAATTTCCTTTCACAGCTAAAATTATTGTATGACTCTGGAGGAAACCTCCAATCAGGTCAGACACCCCCCTCTGGATTTTGATGAGCCTATAAGTGGCAATAATGAGTTATGTTGACTTCCAATACTCTTTCATGTTGTTTACATTTTATTAAATGGTTTAAGCAGGGTCATCATATAAATGATCAACATATTGACTAAAACACTCAAGCCGGGATGAATTGAAGGCCACGAGAGCCAACCAGATTGGTCAGCTTGAATTTGAGTCAATAGCATAAATATATATTTGGCTACAAAAATCGAAGAAGTCAACTTCACATTCATTATTCTGAAAACTCTACTAAATAAATAGCTCCAAAGCATGCCACCGGGACATGCATACTCCACTTACCTGGTAGCTCCTCCCTTCCAAAAACATTTCCAAGCTGAATGAATACAGCAAAATGGAAGCCAGTTGAAGTCTGAGTGAATGAGAAACCAAAAACTCTTGTATGCTTTTCCCGAGAAAAGAGTAAACTTATTACTGGCTCTAGGTTGAGGGAACTTGGCAGCTGTATTTTCGAAGGGCTTTGGAACTGTAGCAGTCCATCCATTTCCCAGCCTGCCCCTCCCATGTGTCTCTGTAGGAGGTCAAACCACCTGCTTCCACACTTCCCCTCCCATCCCTTTCCTCTGATGCCATAGTCAGTCAGTCCCAGGCAAAGAAACTTTAGGATTTACTGGCACCATGCTAATGGGTTTGCCCACAAATACTTAGAAGACTATTGCTAGAGAAGTTAATTTGCCTCTTAATGATTTAATTATATGCTACAGCTCTGCTCTAGGAGAATAACAATGTTCTTTGCTTTTCTATGTGGCAGGGCTGCCGAGCTGGGAGACTTTTGGAAAAGAATGTGTCATTTGGTGTCCTTACAGAGAGGGGAACTGAGGATTAGGGCAGAGAGCAACATTTTTCCCAGGCCACAAATAACCGTTCCCATTTATCTGTAATGGATCTAGGGAGACCTCTCCGGATTACAATGAAGACCATTACACATTGTGCTCTGATTTTTATTTATGCTGTCTTGATGCATTCTGTGAAGTAATTTTAGTCTTGATTTTCATATAAAGTTCAGAGGAATCACCTGACTTGCCCAGTGCAGAGTTAGTAAATGGATGAGCTAGGAGTCCAGTCAAGGTCTTTCAAACCCCCATCTCAATTTGTTTTTCACTGAGCCTACTACCTTTCTGTGACTTCAATAAGGGCCTCGAGTTCCTTAAAGCCCTTGAATAGGGATGGTCATTGTCACCCTTAGCATTAGACTTGGTCTGCTGACTGGACTGTGTGCCTAGCTTTGTGCAGCAGGTTGGTTTCCTTGGAAGCTGACTCTGAGGCAGAATGGAGGTTCAAGCTGTTTATTAGAATCAACACCTATAAAAAGAGGCAAAGAGAGCAAGGTTGGATAGCAGAAGGGACAAACTGACACACAGCCAGACAGAGGCTCTGCTAACCCTTCGGGGGCTCTGAGGAGGGCGCTGCCCATCAGAGTCCTGCTCTGGGCAGACATGGTCAGCCTTTATGCCACAATCTCACCTCAATGTTAGAAGAAGATCATTTGGAGTCAAATAGCATTTTGCACCCGTGGCAGGCCCTGCGTTCAAGAACAGACAGTGTGGGAATGGACTGCTGACCATACAGCCCTGAGCTGGGCAGCCAGGCCTTCCCTGCTGGGAGAGCTGAGAGATGCAGCTCTGTGTCCATAACTCCGTTTACAGGCATAGCTACAGAAACACTAATCACTCAAGACAGACACCAAAGGAGGAGCAAAGGATTGTAGAGACCTGGCCAAGATGTCTAAGTCTGCCTTTGACCAGCTAGGGCCCTGCGGGACCTTGGTCAAAACTTGAGATCAATCCTACCCGTGAAACAGGGATAATCACACCATTTTGCTCCCTCATGATGAGAACTAGGACTACTTTCTGTGGAGGAGAGATTTCTGTGACCCTCTGGAGAAGGAGCCCCTGTCACCCTTCAGTCTCTCTACCACGCACCTGTGCGGGTTTCTCTTCCTGGGTGTGAGCATACTCTTTCTTCTCAGTGCATCCTGGGCAGCCTTGAACTTGTAGCTGAATCATCCCCTGTGGCCTTCAGAGATCCCAGCTGGGATTTGGGCCTGGGAATTAAGAGAGGACTCTTCTGACCCTGGCATCCTATCAGCGGTTGTACTGTTGCTCTCTCCCTGGATATCAGTACAGAGGTCTGGTGAGAATCTAACCGGGGTCTCCCTTCTTGTCTCTGGGCTGCAAGGGAAGCTAAACATGAAGGCTTCCGGGTAGAGATGGAGGCCACAGGTGGCCTGCCTGGTGCCCTTGGGACTTGGGTGAGGATAGAAGGAGAACTTGGGATATTTGTTCCACATTGGCCTCCGAGTCACGCCTTTTGCTTGCATTTCTCAGGTTTTCCTTGTGACAACACCTGGAAGGAGGCAATATTGCTGGCCATATTCCAGTGAGAAAACAGAGGCTCACAAACTTCTCAAGGCCTTGTAGCTGGAGAAGGCTGGAGCTCAGAGCCAAAGCAGGACAGTGTGACAGCAGGCTCAGAGTGTGAGGCAGATGGGGCTGTGTGGACCATTTGACGGGCACTGCTGGGGAAGCTGTGAGGTTTACAGTCATAGCGTTGACCTCCGTGCAGTGCAACATGGATCTTTCTCTCCTGCTTTCTCTGGTGAGGGTAGATTCACTGCCAAGTCTCATCTTTCTATCAATCAGTTCCTCCTGGCTTTAATTAGGGGTTCTTCCAGATTAGATTCTCCCCAGTTCATTGAACTTTTTCCTCAGATGACTGTTGGCTCTTTATGTTCTCTCTTTTCCATGTCTGCTGTCTAGTGGAATAGTGGTTGGCTTTTCCTTGATGACATTTATCAGATTAATTGTGCTTAAATTTCACATAAGGCAATCACTGAGTATAAAATGCTATAGTCAGATTCTCCTGGGTTAAAAAGTCCTGGCTCTTCTACTTATAAGCCACATCATAAGACCTTAGTTGATTTTTTTAAAGCATGGCTTAAAACTTTCCAACTGTAAAGGGACATAATTGTTAAGTGAGGTGATGAATTTCAATGTCTGGTACATAATAAATGCTCAAGAAATTCTCACTGTTTTTATTCAACAGTTTTGCAGGTAGGCCAAAGGGACAGATTTGAAGTTGCATATAATTACACGGCAGGGTGGGTTCTTGTTTGTCTGTCTGCTTTTCTTCTTCAGATCAGGAGAAGCGGCACAATTGCTAATACGCTGTCACTAAAAGGATATTTGGAGATGAAATGTCGTGCAGACATTAAGCACCTGGAAGGGGAGAGCTGAAGAGTTCTCAGATCTTCACACACATCCAGGATGACTTATTTCTCAATGGAAACCGAGAGATTCCTCAGGGGCAAAGATACCCAGTGATAAACCAAGCTCCTTTTTTGAAGATTTCCCAGCATATTTGTCCCTAGAGGAGTGCGCCTCGAGGAGATTTATTGTTGGAAACTTTTAGCCTCGAGCTTAATTTCTAAAAGTATGTATTTCCCTAGAAACAGAGTAGCTCCGTTTGAAAGTCACAGGTGCCCCCAAGCTCTGCTCCCAAGATTACCTCAAGTTGCATTTAATACCAGCCTCAGACCTGGAAGCAGATTATTTATTTTATCCTCTGAGAATAATTTTTTCTCTTCCACTTCTCATTCCAGTCCCTGCTGTCTCATGGACCTCTATGTGCATGTGCATCCCGAGAGAGGAAAAGGGAACGCGAGGAAAGTCTGATAGAAGTGCTCCGTGGGTGGCCATGGTTCCTCCTCTTTCATTAATATGCAAGGATATTTACCTTGCTGGAAACCGTGCTCAGTCTTATTCTGATGCATTAGGTGTAGTTCCTCCAGCTGCTAACTCTGAGATCAGGGCCAGAGTGGCCTTGGTAAATAGTTCAGGAACCCTTGAAAATATCAAAATCCAAGGATGCACAAACCCCAATAAAAAAGGGCATAGTATTTGCATGTGACCTGAACATATCCTCCTGGATACTTTCAATCATCTCTAGAACTTACAATACCTATTACAATGCACTGAATGCTATACAAATAATTGTTATACTATATATTTTTTTGTGGTACTGGGCATTGAATCCAGGACCTTCCTACTGAGCTGCATCCTCAGCCTCTCCTCAACGCTCTTTTTTATTTGTTATTTTTGGACAAGCTTTTGCTAAATTGCCCAGTTTGAGCTTGAACTTGGAATCCTCCTATTTCAGCTTCCCAGAGTGCTGGGATTACAGGTGTCAGCCACTATGCATGGCTTATACTATATTTCTTACTGTATTTTTAAGAGAATAATGACAAGAAAAAGTCTGCACATGTTCTGTACAGATGCATTTTTTTCCCAATATTTCCAGTCTGTAGTTGGCTGAATTAATTCATGGGTAGAGAACCCACAGATACAGAAATCCAACTGTAGTTTATGTAGAAGGCAAAGCCAAAAATCACTGATGAAAACTCACGGATAAAATCACCTGAGTTGAACAGTGAGACAAAGATGGGAAAGGAACAGATAAAGGGCATGTTATCAAGCATGTTCCCACTAGGGGTTATTGTAGCTTCCTCCTGCTGGGCCACAGTGTAGAAGAGATCTCCAAGGTGAGCTATTCAAGAGGTGAGAGAGCTGTGGTGTTTATACACAGGAGTTGGTTGAGGAATACTCCCTGGAGGTGTTGATTCCCTAGCTCTTCAGGTCTGCTGCAGCCAGGGTGGACTTGGAGGTCAGAGACCAGAGGCAGAAAGAACACCAGGCTACAGCTCCATGAAGTGGCAGACGCTAAGCAGAAGTGGGTTGGCACCAATGGTAGTGCCTACAAGGGCTGTCCATGGATAAAATATTTTTATTAATTTTATTGGTACATTTTAGGTATACAATATAATGACATTCATCATTGGAAATTTGCACCTTTACATAATCTCTCTTGGTTCTTACTTTTTCCCCTATTCCCCTGTCCTCCCTCAAACCTCTCCATCCCTCCCTCCCTACAAAGACTTTGCTTCCATTTTTTTCTTTTTATCATATTAATTCCATTCCCTTCTTTCTTTAACCCTATCCCTCCCACTTCCCCTTCCCCTTTGCCCCTTTTCTTCCCATTTCACATTATCTATTATAACTTTTAGTCCTTATTTACACTTTCAGGTTCTCACACTAGAGAAGCTGTTCGGTATTTACACATGTGTGTCCTATTTATTTCACTTAAGAGTATCGCGTCACTGTGCATCCATTTAGCTATAAATGTCTCTAATTCTCATTTTTGATGGCTGAATAGTACTCCATTTTATAAAAGAACCACATCTTCTTTATCCAGTCTCCAGTTGTTGGGCAACTGGGCTGCTTCCAAGTTTTAGCTATTACAAATTGTGCTGCTATGAACATGGGTGCACATATATCACTGTGGTATGATTCTTTTAATTCTTTGGGGAAGAGACCCAGCAGGGGAATAGCTGGGTCAAATAGGACTTCCACTCCTAATTCTCTGAGGTATCTCCATACTGATTTCCACAGTGGTTGCATCAGCCTACACTCCCCCCAGCAGTGGAGCAGTGTTCCTCTTTCCCAACAGCCCCACCAGCATTTGTTATTGTTTGATTTCTTGATAGCAGCCATTCTTTTTGGGGTGAGGTGGAATCTCAGCATTGTTTTCATTTGCGTCTCTCAAAAGACCAGTGATGTGGAACATTTTTTCATATGTTTATTTGCTATTTCTACTTCTTAGTCTGAGAAATGTCTGTTCATTTCAGATGCCCATTTTTGGATTTGGTTTTTTAATTTGGGAGGTCTGATTTTTTTAAGTTCTTTATAGATTCGAGATAGTAGACCTTTGTCTGAGGGACAGCAGGTGAAAATTTTTTCCCATATTGTGAGTTGTCTCTTCACTCTGTTGGTGGTTTCTCTTGCTGTTCAGAAGCTTTTTAGTAAGACGAGATCCCACTTCTTGATTGTTTGTGCTAGTTCATGGGCAACTGAGGTTTTGTTCATAAAATCTTTTCCCACACCAATGTCTTCAAGACTTCTTCCTAAACTCTCTTGCAGCTGGTTTAGTCTTTCTGTTTTAATATTTAGATCTTTAATGCATTTTGATTTTAGTTTAGTGCATGGTGAGAGATATACGTCTAGTTTCAAACTTTGGCAAGTTGAAGCCCAATTTTTCCAGCACCATTTATTAAAGAGGCCATCTTTCCTCCAGTGAGGGTGATTGGCTCCTTTGTCAAAGATGAGGTGGTTACGTGTGTCTGGAGCTGTTTCTACATCTTCTAATCTGTTCCACTGGTCCTCAGGTCTGTTTCTTCTCAGTACCATGCTGTTTTTATCACAGTAGCTTTGTAGTATAGTTTCAAGTTGGGGATTGTGATACCCCTTACCTTCTCTTCATTGCCTAGTACTGCTTTTGCTATTCTAGGTCTCTTCTTGTTCCAAATGAATTTTTGGACTGTTTTCTCAAGGTTGGTGAAATATACTTCTGGAATTTCAATTGGGATTGCATTGAATCTATATATGGAAGTATGACCATTTTCACTATGTTGGCTCTTCCTACTCAGGAGTAAGGGATGTTTTTCCATTTTCTGATATCCTCTTCAATCTCTTTATTCACAGTGCCATAGTTTTCAGAGAAGAGGTCTTTGATTTCTTTTGTTAGGTTGATTCCTAGGTATTTCAGTTTTTTGGATGCTATTGTGAAAGGAATTGTTTGCCCTATTTCTCTCTCAGTGAGTCTGTTGTTCATGTAGAGGAAAGATATTGATATTTGTGTGTTGACCTTGTAACCAGCTGCTTTGCTGAATTTGGTTATTAAGTCTAGAAGACTTTTGGTGGAGTTCTTGGGGTCTTCTATATAGAGTATCGTGTCATCTGCAAATAATGACAATTTGACTTCTTCATTTCCTATCTTTATTCCTTTTATTTCTTTCTCTTGTCTAATTGCTGTGGCTAATGTTTCCAAGACTATATTGAACAGGAGTGGTGATAGTGAACATCCTTGTCTTGTTCCTGATTTTGGTGTGAAGGATTTCAGTTTTTGACCATTTAGTATGATATTGGTTGCTGGTTTTTCATAGATGGCTTTTATCAGATTGAGGTAGAGACTGTCTATTCCAATTTTTTGTAGGGTTTTTATCATAAATGCATGTTGGATTTTGTCAAATGCTTTTTCTACATCTATTGAGATGACCATATGGTTTTTGTCCTTGGTTCTATTGATATAGTGTATTACATTTATTGATTTGCAAACTTTGAACCATTCCTGCAGCCCTGGGATGAATCCCACTTGATTAGGGTGCATGATCTTCTTGATGATCTTCTGCATTCTTTTTGCCAGTATCTTATTAAGAATTTTTGCATCTATGTTCATTAGTGAGATTGGCCTATAGTTCTCTTTTTTGGTTGGGTTTTTCTCTGCTTTGGGGATCAAGGTGATGCTTGCTTCTAGGAATGAATTTGGGAGTACTGCTTCCCTTTCAATTTCATTGAAGAGTTTAAACAGTAGTAGCAGTAGTTATTCTCTAAATGTCTTGTAGAATTCAGCTGTAAAGCCATCAAGACCCGGGCTTTTCTTAGTGGGTAGGTTTTTAATTACATTTTCAATTTCATTGTTTGATATTGGGTTATTTAGAACTTTTAGGCCATCTTCTTTCAACTTTGGCAATTCCTGTGTATGTAGGAATCTGTCCATTTCTTCTGTGTTTTCCATCTTATTGGTGTATAGGTTCTGGAAGTAGGTATTGATGATCCTTTGGATTTCTGCTGGGTCCATTGTAATTTCATCCTTTTCATTCCTAATTGCATGGATTTGGGCCTTTTCTTTCCTTTTTCTGATAAGGTTGGCTAAGGAATTTTGTTTATTCTTTTGAAGAATCAACTCTTGCCTTCATTGACATTTGGTATTGTTCTCTTTGTCTCTATTGCACTGATTTCTGCTCTGATCTTTATAATTTCCTGCCTTCTATGGGGCTTGGGTTTGTCCTGCTCTTCTTTTTCTAGAAACTTGAGGTTCAGCATCAGATTGTGTAATTGAGCTTGCTCTGTTTTCCTAATGTGAGTATTCACTGCTATGAATTTCCCTCGTAAGTGTGCTTTCGTTGACTCCCACAGATTCTGATATGTTGTATTGTCATTGTCATTTAGTTGTAGGAACTGTCTGATTTCTTCTTTAATTTCCTCTGTGACCCACTGGTTATTCAAAAGTGTGTTGTTCAATTTCCATGTGTTTTATGAAATTCTTGTGGTTTCTTTTGCTATGGATCTTCAATTTCATTGCACTATGGTCTGATAATATACAGAGGATAACTTCAATTCCTTTGCACTTACTTAAACATGTTCTATGAGTGAGTATGTGGTCTATTTTAGAGAACTACCCATGTGAGCTGAAAAGAATGTGTATTCTGCTTTTGTGGGGTGGAACACTCTGTCAACATCCGTTAAGTTCATTTGTTCAAGAGTTTGATTGAGTTCTAGTATTTTGTTGTTAATTTTTTGTCTAGTTGATCTATCCATTTGTGAGAGTGGGGCATTAACATCCTCCACTACTATTGTATTAGTGTTTATGATTTTTCATGTCCATTAGTATTTGTTTCATGTAGTTGAGTGCACTAGTGTTTGGTGCATATACATTAATGATGGTCATCTCTTCCTCTTGCATTGTTCTCTTTAGAAGGATGTAGTGTCCTTCTTTGTCTGTCTGTAATCAGTGTTGGTTTGAAATCTACTTGATCTGCCAAGAGGATAACTACTCCTGCTTTTTGGGGGGTTCCTGTCTCATGGAGTATTGTTTTCCACCCTTTAACTTTCAGTCTGTGAGTTTCTTCTTGAATTAAGTGTGTTTCTTGTATGCAGCATATTGTTGGATTTTGCTTCTTGACCCATTCTGCCAGTCTATTTCTTTTGATTGGTGAATTTAGACCATTAACATTGATGGTTATAATTGATATATATTGACTTATCCTTGTCATGACTTTTTCTTTCTGTTGGATCCTCCCCCTTTGCATTTAATTTCTTGTAGTGCCTAATAGATTCATTCTGTAGGGCTTCCTGGAGTTGAGATCCTCATTGTCTTTTCTTAGGATATTGTTTAAAATTTTTTGGAGCGCTGGTTTGGAATTTGTGAAATTCCTAAGGTGCTCTTTGCCATGAAAGTATCTTATTTCTCCATCAATTTTGTAAAATAGTTTTGTAGGGTATACCAATCTGGGTTGGAGGCTGTTTTCCTTTAAGGCTTGAAATACATCACCCTATGCTCCTCTTGCCTTGTGGGGTTGTGTTGAGAAGTCTGCTGTGATTCTGATGGGCTTTCCATTGTATATGATTTTTTCTTTTCTCTAACTGCTTGTGGAATTTTGTTCTTCTGTTGGGTTTCTGGAATCTTAACTATTATCTGCCTGTGTGTAGATTTTTTTAATCAAGGCTAGTTGGAGTCCTATATGCCTCACTTATCTCTATGTCAAGTTCTTTCCCCCTATTTGGGAAGTTTTCTGCCATTACTTCATGACCAGTTTTTTAATTTCATCTGCACTTTCTCCTGTTTCTTCCTTGACTCCAATTACTCTGATATTATTCTTCTTTGCATCATGTAGCAGCTGCTGGATTGATTTCTCATGGTCCCTTACTATTTTTAAGCAATTTTTCTTTTCCTGGTCACTAATTGCAATCCTATCTTCTATGTCTGGAATTCTATCCTCGCATTGGCTCATTCTGCTCAGTAAACTTTCAATGGAGTTTTTAATCTCCTCAAAATCTTTTTGCATCTGTTTTATGGATTCTATTTGTTTCCTATGTTGGGATTCTATCATACTCCTCAGCTTCTCTATTTTTTTTTTATCTGTGTCTATTCTAGATTTATTAATCATGTCTTGTACTGTGGACATAATCTCTGATGCTATCTGATAAATTATTTCTGATTTCATTTTTTCCAGGTCCCCTTTCATTGCCAGTTCAGGGAGTCCAGGTGGTTGAGTATCAGACTGTTCCATCACGTTGCCCTTTGGCATTCCCTTAGGTGATCTGGAAGTCTGGTTTTGGGACTTATTTATGTGTCTTCTCATTTCAACAGATGCAGCCTGCTGTGTCTTTGTTGAGGTGACTTTTTGCTCACCCAGTGGTCTTGAATTCTCAGGAAGCCACCAAGAAGCCTTTACTCTGCTGGTCACCAGTACACTAATTCCTGAGTTCAGAGTGGTGGCCTTCTAGATTCCTGAGCTGATCTGTTGTCTGGGCGGGCTTCTGGCTGGGGCCTGAGCACACTAGGGATGGTATCTAGGTGTGCCTCTCACTGGGGCCCCTATATAGCTATTGCCTGGGAGGGCCTTTGGTTGGGGGCTGTGCATTCCAGTTTCTGTTGTCTGCACAGGCTTTGGCTAGGGTCTCCTTGCACTTATCAATAGTATTGGGGAGAGCCTCTGGGTATTGCTTGTGTGCCTGTATACTCTTCTCCAGGCGGGTCCCTGGCTGTGGCCGATGGTATATTGAGCCTCTGGCTGAAGCCCGTGTGCCCATGCAGCACCTTTCTGGGTGGGCCTTTGGCTTGGGCAGGTGTTCCCGAGCCTCTGTGGTTGAGGGGCACCCCCAGCTGGGATCCACCTGCAGCTGCACCAGTCTGGGCCACACAGCTGCTCCCTGGGATCTGCATGCACTCTCTGATGGAATGGCTGGCCTCTGGGAGGAGACATGGATTAATTTTTTGGTTTCTAACTTATTGTATTTGAACTTTGCTTGGTGCTGAGGTGGCACAAGGTTTTGATAGATAGTTCTTCCCTGAAGATAGTCACAATTTAGTGAGGGAATTGAGGGAACTGGAGAAGTCAAACAATTCCAAACCAGTGAGTTGAGTATTATCTGATGATATATTGATCAGTATGTGCATAATTTTGATACACATACTATGTTTCAGGTGTACTCTGAATACCCACCTAAATTATCTGATGTTCTCAAGAACCTTACCAAAGGAGTCCTTTTATTTTCAGTTTCGGAGATAAGGAAAGAGACATCTAGAAATGCTAAGGTATTCAGTTGGTCAGTGAGTTGAATTCAGGCTCTTTGGCTGTCCTTGAATACTACACTGTAAATCAGGTCTTCTTAACATCGCGCTATTGCCATTCCGAACTGGACTCTCCCTTATTTGGGGGCATCCTGTGCATTGTAGGATGCTCCACGGCATTTATGGCTTCTACCCACCAGAAGAAGCCAATAGTCCCTCTCCACATCCACATCCCTGCCTCTAGTTGTCCCAAACTTTGTCAGTGGCCTCCTGCTGGGACCACTGCAGTCTACTCTAAAGCACTTTCTCCTGGAAAATCTCCGTAGAATGGAGATGAACAGTATTTCTTTCTTGATGTTTGCTTAGTTTTCCTTCCTACAAAATAAGGAGAAAAGTAAATATTGTGGAGCTGGTCATGTCTGTAGGTTAATGGCCTGATATCTTCTAGTGCAGAGAAAATGGAACAAGAATCAAGCTATGGAAAAATCAAGTTAAGGTTTTTGGGCATCTAAGTTGTGAATTGGACATGCTTGCTCGCTGCACTCTTGTTATATGCTCTTCAAACAGCCTGGCTCTGTGGTCATTTATTTAAATATTGTCTTGCCACTTGATTAAAAGAGAGCTTAGTGAAGATATCAGTAGATGAGAGAGGAGAGTGAGTAGAGATGGGACTGTATGTTGTATTGCTTTCATTTTCCTTGAGCTATTTTATTTGTGATTATTCAGAGTTCTATTTTGATTCCTTCCTTCAAGTAAATAAGTCCCCTGTCTTCCTATATTGCAAGCCTCGAGATTCTAAGTTTTATTTCCCAAATCCTTCAAACTGTTGTATCCATGTGGCTTCTTGGAGCTGGTCAAGTTTGGCAACTGATCCTTGAGATTTCTGGATATTCTGTGCAAAGACTGTAGTCGTAACTTTGATATTAAACTGTCCTTGTTTGTCTCCTTTTTTGTCGAAACACTCTAATTCAACCTCCTCCAAAAAATTTTTTGTTTAGTCTATGTGATCATCCAAATTTCATTTTAATGTTGTAAGTCTGAAATTCATTTTTTTTAGTTGATCATGAATCATGATGCTTAAGCAATCATTATAACAAAGCATTTCCATCTTCCTCTGGGTAACTATTAAACAGTACTTTGCTAATTTGCCTGCAAAGTCTGTGACAATGTGTTTGATAATCACTGCCCATGCTCATGAAAATAGTCACCCTGGTGTCTTCAGTTCGGTTTGGGTGCCCTTGGTAAGACATAAAATGCCACTCTGGTCATGGGTCAGGTGGAACTAGGTGTTTCCTGGCTCTATCACGACTAGCTGCATGAGGTTGGAAAGTGTGGTAGACAGGATGAGGTCCCTCAGCAGCCCCCCAAATTTGCTTTATTTATGCCATTAAGTGTATGCTGGTTTGTTGCACCAACAAGCAGAAATGAAGACAGCAAGCTACGCAATCACCCTGAATCATTGGTCATATACAAAATGGAATAACTATTTTTGTCCCCTTAGGCTACTGTGAAGTGGGAAAGAGAGAGGTACTTGGCCCTGAAGGTTCTGAATTAGTCATGGGTTTTTAATTTTGCTATACAGTAGCAGCCCCAATATCCTGTTTATGAATAATATATAATACTATCAGTAGCCAGGTACAGGGTTGCACACCTGTAATTCTAATACTCTGGCAGGCTGAGACAAGAAAATCACAAGTTCAAGACCAGCCTGAGCCACTCAGTGACTTAGAGAGACCCTTTCTCAAAATAAAAAATAAAAAAGGCTGTGGGTTCAATCCCTAGCACCCCCAAACACACAAATTCATCAGTGATGGTTAATTTCAATGTGCCCAGTTATTTGAGGAAAAACAAATCTAGGCGATACCTTGAAGGTATTTGTGGATGTGACTAACACTGACAATTGGATGACTTTCAGTAAAGCAGAGGACTATGTGAAGGCTGTTAGAGTGATGTCGAATTTTCCAGAGGAAGATGCTGTTCTGTTTCAAGATGAGGACATACAACCCTGCCCACATTTCCTGCCTGCTAGCTTACCTGATAGCTTCAGACCCAAGACTGGAGTGAGATCAAAGGAATCTCCAGTCCACCAAACTTCTCTACAGATTTTGGACTTGCTAGCCCCGATCTGCACAAGCAAATTCCTTAAAATGAATCTCTTTCTTGTCTCTGTGTCCCATTGGTTCTGCCTTTCTGGTGGACCCTGACAAATGCACTGTCCAAACCAAATGGAACATATCAAAAAGATGTAAATGCTCAGAAAAGCAAGGTGTGGTAATGGCAAGCACATAATATTAAACCCGTTTATCTGGCTGGGAACTTTGCAGTTCTCTTTGACATTTAAAGAGGTTGCACCTGAGTAGTTTTCTTCACCTTTAGACCAAAAATGTATAATTAAGTTACAGTAATAACAATCACTTCAAACAAAATATCCTAGCAAAAGAATTGGGATGGTTCTGTGATGTTCTTTGTTATGGAGTTTGACCTTGAACTTACAAGACAAGCAGAGTTGATATTCAGCAAGAATCATTGGTTTGCCCTTCTAATTCACCCTTTCAGTCATTCTTTCTCCAATGCCCTCTGAATGTCCCTACCCTGTCCTGGTCACCCAGAGTCTTACCTTGGACATTTTACTGGCCAAGCAGCTAAGACATTAATGTCTGCCCAGGCGAATATCTGTCTGATTGATGCCATGCTATTATTATATGTTCTTTATTATTTTGGCTTACACCTATCTAAAACTAATATACAATACACAAAGGGCAATATGTATAATTTTAACATATGTTATCAAATAAAGGAAAAAGTAGGTGAAAAACATCTTCATATTTCATTCTTTTTCTTAGCCAAAATTTTAAATCTTCATTTTCAAAGCCACTCTTCTTAGAATTAATGTATTATATCTCTTGTTTACTGTTTCCTTTATCAGACAAGAGCTAAAAGTGACTATTTTAAATTGGACAAATATTTAGATTTTCTTCTCTGACTATAACTCTGAGAGCCTCACTTGCTGATTCACATTTAATTCTTCTCTATAAATTATCTTGCTATTGGCTTTGGAAGAAAAGACCAACTCATTCACACTGTGGGACTTTCCTCACCCAATTTCATAGAGGAATTCATTTGCCAAACATGAGGATTTGATCAATAAACAACTTGCAATCCCTAGGAGGCCTTTAAAGGGATTTGGATTGTCAAACACTGACTCAGGATTTGTTCTAGTAGTTGTTAAAAATTACATGAATGTAGGGTTTTTTTTTAACCTCAATCAAACAGTCGGTAGTAGGAGATGAGAAGACTTGGACCTGTTATTGATTAGTTGCTATACAAGCTCTTCCAAAGGAAGTTAATCAACCAGGTGTTGACAATATCAGCAATGTCTTGCATTTGTCTTGGAAATTATTGCTTAGAATTGCAGAGTTGCTGCTACACTATTCCTTCCCACCAGGAAACAATAGAGGTGGGTTCATTTGTTCCACATCAAATATTCTAAGAGCCTATGACCATGCCTGTCCAAAACTAAGTGTTATGGCATAGACCAAAAGAACTTCTGGGCCAGGAGAGAGAAGTCACTCCCCAACACACTTCCAAACTAAGCTTCCTGATGGTAAAGCCCATATCCATCTTGTTAAATGCAATTCTCAGCACCTAGCACAGTAGTGGTCCAGAATATTTTTCAATATAGAAGATTTCAATGTAGGCCAAGATTATGCCCTAGAAAAATATGGGAAGAGTATAAATTAGTTAGGTTACAGGAAAATACAGTTCATAATAAGGAAAAAAATCAATTATACTTGGGTGTATTTGAGTCCTTGATATATACTGAGATTACCTAAGAAGCAAATACAATTCATAAAGAAAGAATTTACAAATGATTATTCTTTTTGTAGGAATTTAATGTAAAATTAAAGATGAGGCCATTCCCCAATTTTGAGTATGTAACACATGTAACATGTAAATCTGATATGATCACCCTATGCATGTTAAATATTGTAATACTTAGGAAAATTACAACATTAATAAAATATTTATATATAATCAATCTTCCTTCAAAAAGTGTTCTCTGTGCTCTTGGATGGGGACCTTATAGAAGCCATGCAGCTCTCATATGCAAAGCAGAAACTGTGCAAGGGAATTCTCAAGAAGGATGGGGGACAGCTCTTTGTATTCACAAAGCTTCTGATCCCAAAGACTGGTTTCTTCTCACTCTTACCCACTTCCGGTTCTCTGCACATCAACTGAGTTTGGACACTACTTACCTGGAGTCAATATCAGATCCCACAAGTCAAGGGGTCTTGATTTAGGTACCAAACAAAAGTCTTAGGCCACCAGTACACAAACAAATCATTCATAATTGAGCATCTGGCAGTTTCCTCTTCAGGCTTTGCTCACTGAACTGAGAAAGTCAAGTTACTTACTTTTACTGGTTTATAGAAAAAGAGATAAATGAGCAGCCAGATGGACAGACACATAAGGCACAGTCCAGAAGGCCTGCAAGTTCAGGAGTATCCATCTCCTTTGAGTTGAGGTGTACCACTGCCCTGCCTGCGGATGTGTTTATCAACCCAGAAGCTCATGAAACCTGCTCATTTGGGTATATTTTTAAATGGCGTTTTCACCATGTAGGCGAGATTAGTTAAACTGTGAGCCACCAGTGATGAACTCAAACTCTAGCCCTTTTCCTTCCCCGAAGGTCGGAGTGGGACTGTAAGTCCCAAGTTTCTAATCAAGGTTTGCTCTTTCTGGTTCCCAGTTCCATCCTAAAGCTATTCAGGGAGCCACCAAGAGTTGCTTCTTAATAACAAAAGATGCCTCTATTACCTTTACCACTCAGGAAATCACAAGGGATTTTTCAAGAGCTGGGACAAAGGCCAACTATCTTCCTAGGATACCACAGTAGCAGAGAGAGGGGAGTGGGAGGAGACTCACACCTGGCCCCTCAAGTCCACATGCACATTTGGGAAGAGATGAGAAGCCCAGGCAGTTGCGGTCCCCTGGAGGACTGGCCTCTTGATGCCCCCTCAGTACTCAGCAAGTCAACAAAGAAGGATAGAGTAGGAATTGCATTCCACTACAGATCTTGGCTTTTGGTATTGTATGGCACCATTCCTTCACTTGTTCTAGCCAAAACCTGTCATGCACCAAAAGTGTAAAATGTGGCTCAAATAACTAAGTTCTGTGAGTACAAAAGGATGCAAAAATAAGCACTATTTAGTCTGGGTTTCCAGTATGGACTGCATTCATTACCAAGGAAGTGATCATTTTCCAATTCATCCTCACAAGTTCACCTCCTTAGGCTTCTTTTCTATGTTATTTCTGTTACTGCTTTTGAAAATTAGTTCCTTCTCTTTCTTACCCCCTCCCTTATTTTATTCTAACCTTCTCTCCTCTGGTCCCCTCTGATTCTTCAGGTTTTGGTGTCATACACATGTTCGCAAACATACTAATTAGTCAATTACTCCGGAACCCTTCCATCCTTCCATTAGGTGCCCCAAGCGCCTCGCTCCTGGTCACCCTGGCCTAGGCGTTGCTTTGCTCTGTGTAGGCCACTGGAAGGATGAGCCAGAGCCACTTAGCATCATGAGTGATGGTGACTTGACTTTTACAAATCAAATGGAAACAGGAGTATTTTAACCCCAGAGGCCTTTCTATTTATCTCTTTCTAAGGATAAAATATTAGCATTTTTCTATTAAAAAATTAAAATAGAGTCCTTCAGTAAGGACTACCTTAAAAAACACAGGTCAAAATCCCCAAAGAAATATCAACATTTTAAATAAATTTTCTATGCTTTGACAAATCACATAAACAACATTAAAAGGCACACTATAAACATAAATGAATATGTACAACATGTATGATATATGCAGTATAAATATATTTACTACTGAAGTGCTCTTGCAAAATGATTTTTAACAATAAGAGCTATGGGGGCAGTAGATAAAAGACCAAATACTTCCTTCATATAAGGAGAAATAAAATAGGCTATTAAATATTTGAAAGCATTCAACTCTAATGAAAAAGAAATTCATATTCAAACAGTGTATGTCTTTTTATTCTGTAAACCAATATTGTACAACTTTAGAAAATTTAATGCTGGCGAAGTTGTGCTCAGTTTCTTCCAGAAGGGCCAGATATGGACAATTTCTCTTTCTCACCAGCTCCTCAACATGGAATTAACTATTTGTTTTGCCTCTTTCCTGATTTAGTCCCTGTGGGACTAGTTTATCAATCTCAATGCCTAGCCCTTGTGTGTAATTGATATTTAAGTCCCTTTACCCTTTCAACTGCTTTCCCCTTGGACTTCTGCTCACTAAGCTACGAAACTGCCACACAAAGTGACCAACTTGTCCTAGTTTGCCTGGGATTTTTCTAATTTGAGCACGGAAAGTACCTAAGAAAACCCCTCATCCTGGACAAACAAGGGCAGATGTAAACCTTCCTGCCATGTGAAATGAGACAGAATCCTGTTGTACCCTGTCCCTGGTGTATTCATTTTCTGGTGCTGCTGTAACAAAGAATCACACATAGTAGCTTATGGCAACAAATCAATTCTATCACAGTGCAGAAGCATGGGGTTGGGAATGGGGGTTCCACGGGGACATTCTCATTCTGATGGCTCCAAAAAAACCTTTTCTTGCCTCTTCCCGCTTCTGTTGCCCGGGCCAACAATATTCTGTGTCCTTCTCTAGGCAGACGCACCTTTTCTGTCTTTGGCTACATTGTCTCCTTGCTGTTTTCATCCTCTGAGCCTTCACATAGTCTTCCTCTCTGCTGTGTTTGTGTCCATGTTTCACCTTTTTATGAGGATAGCAGTCCTGTTGGGCTAGGTCCTATTCTAATGACCTCATTTAACTTGATTAAATTGGTAAAGATTCTATTTCCAAATAAGCCACACTCTGAGGAACCAGTTTTAATGACTTCTATACATCTTTTTTGGAGAACACACTTCAACACAGAACAGCTGTCTTGTATTCATTGGTTCATATACAACAAACTTTTTAGCATAAGCCATGGCAAGTTGTAAGTGCAGGACTGAGATGTCTGTACTTCATCCACGAGTCATCAATGAGTCACTGATGGGATCTGAATAAAGGAGTGACATGCTGTTAGTATCATTTTAACAACCTTAACATGGGAAGAGTGACTATGATGGATTGAGCCATGATGGAAGTGGATGATTAAGACTGAGAAAGTTCCTGGGCTTAGTGCCTGGCTACAATCACCACTTCCTGCTGCACCCAGCACTTGGGTCAGGACACATCACACATCTCTGCACACGAAGAAGGCATGTCAAAGGCAGGGTGCAGACATGCTCACAGTGCCATCCTCTGCTCTGCTGCTCAGAATCCCATTGGGCCTATCCACTTGTGAAAGACTTCTTTATCAAACTACAGGTAAGCACCCCATTCTTGGTCTTTGTGACTGTATTACATTCTCATTGATTACTCCTTTCTTACTTTGAACTTGGCATCTTGCTTTGATCTCAAGATCAAAACTCCTGGTCATAAGCCAATCATCTGGAAGAGGGCAGCACCACTTGTCACGGACTCTGACCATTCTTTCCTGCCATCTTGACTCTGAGATTAAACTTGTGAAGGATTTCATTACCTGGATCCTTGAAACATATCAGCAAGGAAACTGTTAGAGTGCAGAGACCAGGGGATTGGAATACCCAGGACCCACGGTTTCAGCTTCTCAGCCAAATCCACATCCCTCAGAGAATCTGCCCTATTCTGAAATTTATAAGATTTAGCCTTAGGACCCGCCCTCTGACCCTAGCCTGATGAACAGGAGTGGGTGTCCAGCCAGCATTGGTCAGATAGAGTAGTTTCTTCCTCCAAATGTAGCGTGAGTAGAGTGGATTAGTTTACTGGAATGTGGTTCAACCTGGAGATTCACATATATTCCGGGTCTAAGACTCCTTTCTTAGAGTATCCTTGATGAGGTACCTGCAAGGGTGTTGAGCACAGGAGTCTGTCTTCAAGGAATGAAGGAAAGACATGGATATTCACTCACCAATGACTGAGAAGCAATCAGAATACCAGTCTCAGTTCTAGGTTTTATGATTATGACAGGGAAGTGGCCTCATATACCACAATTTGCTTTAGAAAAATGGAAGAAGGATAATAAATAAATAATAGTACCTGCTGTAGGGTGAGCTAGGAGATGTATGGAAAGGATAAGAGAATAAAGATTCAGAGAATAGTGTATATGAGGGGTTACTGTTTTAGGTAGAAGAGCAGTGGAAGGCATCTCTGAAAAGGTATTGTTTGGTCAGGGGCTTGAATGGAGGGATACAATAGTACACAGCAAGAAGAGAGAACAGGTGAGATATGATTGCACAGAGGATGGCAGGGAGGTTTCTGCGGCTGGAGAAAAGGGGGAGAGTAAGCAAGTTATGAGCTGTGAGATATAGGCAGCGGACAGATCAGGAGGCTCCTTGATTATGATAAGGATTTGAGATTTCATTCTAAGAACGATGGAAAAGCATGGAATGACATGTTTACAGGGATCATTTCTAATGCTACATGGAAGACAGATGGCTGTGGGAGACGTGAGGAAGAGACAGAAGAAAGAGACTGACCCTTCATGTGACATACAAGTCCTACCATGCTCTCCCTGTTTTCTTTGATCTGAGAAATTCTTGTATATATTTGGGATATCTAATTTATTGGCCAAATTTGATATATTTATATTTTTTTGCAACCAGATTTTCCTGTGAGTAGGGCAGCTTTCAAGAGTCTAAAATATGATAGAAGTAATAACAAAAGGGAGAGAGAAAACTATGAACCATACCATGGTGATGCATCTATAGGACCTAATTATGAATTAATTTTAACCACAGGTGGTGAAAATAGAATTTACTCTATGGAAAGATGTGCTTTACAATAGTCCTTCTCAACTAAGTATGGTCCTGACCTCCAAGGAACACTTGGCAATGCCTAGAGACATTTATTTTTTTGACTGGGAGGTAGCTACTGGCATCTAGTGCGTAGAAACCAGGGAGGCTGCTAACCTTACTACAATGCATAGGACATCTCCCCAGTACAGAAATTTTCTAGCCCCAAATATCAATAGTACTGAGGTTAAGAAACTTTGCTGTAAAGTGTTATAGAAACAAAGAAAATGTGCTAGAACATAAGCATTATTGTTTACCAGGAGGGCTTCCTGGGCTTTCAAGTTATCCCTTCTAAGTTGAAGGAAGAAGAAAGGATAGTGAAAAGTATTCTTGGAAGATGAGATGGAAGGCTCTCGAGGTGAGTCAGCTGCTGTGGCCTCTGTTCTCTGACCCACATGTCCATCATGAAGCAGGGTCTATACCATACCCAGCTCCAGGAGGGGACCCGGTCAGATGCAGGTAATATATTTGGAGTACCGACTTCTTGTAAATGCACCATTTTCTAGTTCTTGTCCTTTGTTGTACAGTTTTGAAGATAAGCATCAAATATTGCCAAATTACTGTCAGTGGTTTTTAAAGAAGATCTGTGCAAATAAAAAGAAAACAGATTGGTGCCCAGTATTAATCCTTAATCTTCATAAATGAGTGGAAGAGAAATCCTTTGCAAAATCAACTAATTTAAGCAACTAACTTAAGCATTTTCCCTTTCTTCTTATCGAAACCTTAATGTCTTTGTGAATTCAATTAAGTAAATAAATTTTTGTTGAATTGAATTGCAAATAAATCCATTTGTTTCTTGGTGAAGAAGGGGCAGGAGAGGGAGGGAAAAGGAGGAGGGAGAGACTGACCTCAACTTCAATTTCAGGCCAGGATTCATATCTGACAACTCCAGAGGAGAAACAGAGACAAGAGTGGCTGGGACAGCCCCATTGCTGGCATGGTTCTCAGCTCTCTTGGTCCAAGAACCTTCATTTTATCTCATTACTTCAGAGAAGACTGTCATTGTCTCACTGTTACCAGGTTTTTGGGTGCTGGAGTCTCCTTCTGGAGGTGGTTTCTGCATTCTTTCTGTCCTAAGCAAAGAATTGGTCAAGACAAATATAGACAGTAGCAAAGTTTTATGATAGGTAGGAAAAGAAGCAGGCTCTGCAGAGCAAGTTTGGGCCAAGCAGGAAAGGAAGTACACCCTACAGTGTGAGAATGGGCCAACATACAAGATGGCACAGTGGCAAAAACTCACTGTGAGCTCTTCTTTTCATATCACCCATTCCTCAGGCTGACATCAGGTCTGGGCCACCCTATCTAAACCTACTCAAGTGGGCATGTGTTCTGGGATCCTGTCACACCTCCTTTCCCACCCAGTTTTAGCCATGCTCTAACTCATAACCATCTTTACAAATCCTCTTGGAAGAATGGCGACTCTAACCCTGAGGTAACAACTGATAGATTTTCCTCAATTTAAAATGGCTGCTACATATAATGGCTGCCTTTTCCTTCCCATCATGCCCTTCTCCCCGCCAAAGCCCAGTTGGAAGATGGCTCCCTTCCCACCCAAGCTGGCCTTCTTCTTCCCATGATGCAGTGTTTCCCCACCTAAACCTAGCCCCAAAATGGTTCCTCCCGCCAAAAGACAGCCTTCTTCTTCCTAACATGCCCCTCTTCCTGCCAAAAGAGTAACCTTATACTTGCTGTCTTCCTAGCAACTAGTGATGTCATGGGCTCCTCCAATCCTGGTCACATGCCTTTCTAAACCTCCAATCCCTAACCACCACATCCCTAAACCCTAGCCTAGCTCCCACAGAAGCCCTCTGTATGCAGGCCACGCTGCTGCACTCCTTTGTTCAGAGGCAGCCCGCCACCAGATTGTTTCTCCTCCTCAATGAAGGCTTGTTATGTTACTGGTCTAGTCTTGGTTTTTGGCTCTTTTACCTGACAACAACTTGGACATATTTGAGGCAAACTTAGCAATTTCATTTTACATGTTGCTCTCATGGTTCTTTTCCACTCACCTCTGCTTTTTAGTCACTTGTTTATCAAACACCTATTGCATTCTGGGAGACACAACAAAGAACCAAACAGGATCACCTGGAGTTTATAGTTGAACAGGTGAGGCAGACAGTAACTCAGATGCTTAACTAAATTACTGTACTTGGGGTAGTTATAGTCTAAGGGCAGGAAAAGAGGAAAGAGAATAGCAAGTACATGTGAGTGGGATGGGAAGGAAGTGATCACTTTGGAAAACTTGGCTCTTGAAGGCTGCCTGGAGAGGTGACCTATGAGACAGGAAGGAGGTGAGGGAACAAGGTTGGAGGTCATTTAGGAGAAGCCAATTGTGGAAGGCTGGAATGTCCAGCATTAGTGCTCTGAGCAGGAGTCGCAGCTGGTGTTTAGGAAACCTTGTGTATCTCTTCATGCGCCTAGATTAAGTGAACAGGTAACGGGCAGGGAATGGGGGCTCCAGTCAGGTGGGTTTCATAGATCATTATGAGAAGGTTGGTTTTTTATTGCAAGTAAGTTGGAAACCACCAGAGGACTCAAAGTAAGGAGGTCCTTGATGTGTTCTAACAGGATTATTGTGGCTGCTGTGAGGACAATAGGATGTGAATCCTTAGTCTTTACACAGGGAAGGATGTTGGTGGTTTGGAACAGAGTGGTGTAGGATGGAGCTGCTTCATGATACATTATTTTTCTTTTGTCCACTCATTCTCACTTCTCCATTTCTAGCAATGGTTGCTAATTCATGATTACCACTGACATTTCCTGCACCTTCATGAGTTTCTGGAGCCCTGTCTCTTCCCCGTTTCATTATTACCAAACAGCTCAGCTGTGATAGACTGCTGATCTTCATCTTCAGATTGATTAATTTCACTTTCACACCCATCACCCACACTTCCAACATCTTCAGCACAGTTTTCTTATGATGAGTCATTTACAAATGACAGCTTTTCATTATAGGAGTTATCTTCAGAGCAGGATATGTTGGACTAGACTCAGGTAAAAATGTTTCCTCGATTCTACTTAGTGCTCTCTCTCACAAAATAGGATTTGATGGGTTTCTTTGAGTCCAACCACTGTTGAAATAATTACAGAGCTGTTTTTTCTTATTTATTTGCTGATCAACTGGGAATTGTGTTATTGTTTTACATGGGAAATGTAATTTCAGCAGTCACTACTTTTAAATGAAATGATAACTGTGCTGTATTGTGATTACGTAACATGCTCATTATGAACTCAGGGCCATGGTCTCTTGGTCTCTCTGGATTCCACACTGGGTGGGAAGGAGGAACCTCACTTTAGTTAGACCTGACTTGGCTACTGGAAGTTCCTCATTTATGGTAGGGTCATCCT
Source organism: Heterocephalus glaber (assembly GCF_053883595.1). Classification (NCBI taxonomy): domain Eukaryota; kingdom Metazoa; phylum Chordata; class Mammalia; order Rodentia; family Bathyergidae; genus Heterocephalus; species Heterocephalus glaber. The sequence goes on along the minus strand of NW_028258410.1, from coordinate 16,674,815 downwards.
TCCAATTTTAGTATATGTGCTGCTGAAGCAAGCACTGCGGTAGGGTTTAGATCAGTTAACTAATGTAACTGGGTGGATCATGCAGGTGCAAGAAAGCACAGAGTAAGGAAAATAAGCCATGTGTCCACAGTGATGGACTGCATCATTTGCTGTTGTACTGTTGGAATGTCATCTCAGCATCGCCAGATTTCCTTAAAAGAAGCTGGGAATCTGCACATCTATTGACACTTTGATTTTTCACTTCTTTTCACTTTAGAGCAACTAAATGGATCTTTGAACCAGACCTAATCTAGGTTGCCTATTTTGCAACTCCTGCTCTGCAAGGAGACATTTGCACTTTCTGTGTTTATCGGGCTGACTTTATGTGCTCTCAGTATGGAAAACGTGGGATTCCAGGCATACAGGTGAGGCCTGTCATAACTAACGGCAAGCAGTGTTACTTCAGGAATGTCTTCCTGTGTTTGGATTGCTATAATGAAACACCATAGACTTGGTAGCTCATCAACCGCAGAGATTTTTTGCTTGAAGTTCAGAGGACAGGAAGTCTAAGATCAAAGTGCTGGTAGATTTGTTGTCTAGTTGATAGTTTCCTGGTCCATAAATGATACCATCTACTTCCCTCTCTCGAGTGGTGGAAGGGATGTGCAAACTCCACTGGGTCCATTTTATAGGGGCTTTGCTCTCATGACCATGTGGGCTCCCGCCCATGTTTGCTTACTGCCTGTGCCAGTTTAGACAAATTACAAAGCTCGCATGTGTTCTGACTCCTGATTTATATAATAGGTTAACTGTAAGACCTACCTCTGAAGATCATCTAGAGAACTAAATGGGATAATACAAGATGTGACAAAAATATGGTGAATGTAAATTTTGATAACATTTATTGCAGTAAAAGACATTGCCATTAATCCTCCTCAAAAGATTCCTCCTCACTTTGAACACACTGATCCCATTGTTCTTGAAGCAGTTTTGGAAGTCCTTATTCTTATCTTTTGTTGTACTACTATGGCTGGCTCTGTGTTCTGAATCAATTCAAAATGTGTACCTTTCATGGTCATTTTAACGTTGGGGAAGAGGCGGAAGTCATAAGTTACGTGGTTCCAGATCCAGTGAATAAGGTGGATGAGGGTCCACCACAATGCACTTAGGAGCCTGCCTTTCTGTTAGATGGCACTCAGAAGCAGCATTCATACCTCATGTTTCTGATCACATCTCATAAAGACCTTCATGCAAGAGGTCTTCCATATCTGCTTCGAAAGTGACAAGAATGACGTGATATGTGTGTTTGAAGCAAGGGGGAGTATTTTGAGGAGGATTAATACTTTAAAAAAAAATTTAAGCATTCACCATATATATTTTGATCACATCTCATATATGCAAAATGTCCACAACAATGCCTGCCACAAAATTCATGATCATTGGTTCATATGTCCTTAGCAATGACTTACCTCCTAGAAGAAACACAGCTGTGTGATTGTCCACACGGAGATCTCCTTTGACATATATTGTCTTTACCTTTAGACTATAGGAAGAGATCTTCTGCTTAGAATTCTCCTTACCAGTGAGAACTACAGGAGAAACTGGCTAGGTATTTAGAATCTAGTCCTGGTTCTACTTTTCTTCAAAGTCCAATACAAGCAATCTAACCAAGTCAGGCCAGGAGCACCCTCCAGCTTTTAAGAAATCATCTTTTTTGGGTGCATGGAAATTACATCAGGGGATGTAGAAAAAAGAGCACAGATCTGGATTGAAATCAATCTGTCCAAATCTCAGCCCCACAACTATACTTTTCTGCAACCAGGGCTCAGGCACATCAGCCCCCAAGACTTGTACTTCGGTAATTCAGGAAAATCGGTCTCAATCTGTCTGTCTCCATACCCTCTCTTCCTCCTCTCTGTCCTTGTCTCCATTTTTGTTTTACTTATGAATTTTTAAAAATGTCTTTGTCATTGCTAATACATATCAAAGTTGTGCTAATGAGACACAGATCTAGACAAAGGGAACTCAGAATTACAGAAGCGAAAATTCATAAAGAGTCAACCCTGAGTGTTAAACTTTGGAAAATGCTCTGAAGTACATTTCCAGTGGGTGGATGGGGCCTGGAATCTTGGAATGTAGGTTCTGATTCAGGGTTAGGGTTGACCTCAACATAAGCTTCCCTTCACAGCTCCTGATGCTGCTGCTACTGCTCTGCAGACCACACAGGAAGGAGCTCTCCTTGTCTCCTGTCCTCTCCTTGCTCTTTGTCCTCAGATTATGTCAGTTCTTCTCTAAACATCAGTATGTAAAATGAATGAGCAATCATGTTTCATTTCATGTATTTATTTCTCTGTTTGGTTTAACAGTGACCACTTTTCAGATATGAGTTAGAAACGCTGTGATTGTGTGTATGAGGAGAGGTGGTTTTTCCAGGAGCCAAGCTGCCACCGGAACATGACATTTGACCCTCTTTGTCCATGGCTTCTTCATCTGCAATTCAACCAAATATGAATCAAAAATATTCAGAAAAAATTGCATTTGTACTAAAGTGTCCAGGTTTTTTCTTATCATCATTCCCTAAGCAACACAAAATGACAAATATTTACATAATATTTACACTGTGTTTGTACTTACATTGCATGGTAATTAATCTAGAGATGAGTTACGGTATATAAGAGAATGTACATAGGTTGTATTCAAGCGCTGTGCCATTTTTATAAGAGATCTGATATCCACAGAGAGTTTTTGGAATAGATCTGCTACAAGTAGAGAGGATGACTGCATTTTCCTGTTCCAACACCTAAATGGCCAAAATAACAATAATAATAATAATAATAATAATGTTATGATTATGGTGATAATGCTTATTGCGTGTATTCATAGTCAAGCACTGTATCAGCACTTAATTCAGTACATTTCTTTGTCTGCTCACGATAACCCTATGTATGTGGACACTCTTGCACTGATTTCAACTTTACACAGATTGAATGCAATCAGAGAGTAAGAGACTCTAAGGCACTGGTCTAGGGTCACAGAGCAGGAACATGGTGGCAGCAGGATTGAACCAAGGCCTGGGATACTTCAAAACTTATAATCTCATAGGACTGGAGGCACACCAGCTATGCTGACTGAGTATACATGTCCTGGGTTTCCCAGGGATGTCCAGTTTCAACATCTCCCCTGGAGTTAGGAGTCAGGTATCCGGGAACCAGAAGTGACCACAGTAGGATATAGTGGATGAATCTTAGCCCCACTGAGGAAGACCGAGCTGTTGCAAAAGATACTTCAAAGGCATGAATGAATCCAAAGGAAAATGCCATTTCCTTATTCGCCATCTTGCAAAATATGCCAATAGCCAATTTCTGGAGTCCTCCTATGCTGAGGAGTAAAACAGGGATTGAAGAGAAGATCTGAACAAACTCTAGCTGAAAATATATGGCCATCGGAGTAGGTTCTAGCTAATCAGGCAGCTTCCTAAGTAGAGTCTGATCACTATTATGGGCAGTGAAGACCCAGGCATCCTAGGTAGGGCATTTATGGAGGCAGCCCAAAGGCCCCTACCAATCAGGAATGGAAGAGACAGGAGATCTCATACCCATAAGCAGCTCAGAGTCCACTCACATTAGGAGTGCAGAAAATTGGTAGAGAAGGTGAATTTTGGAGCCAGGACCAACCAGTAACCAGCCTGGGCTGTGGGCCCTTCTTAGACTCAAATCACTCATGTGCACGGTGCATATAAGGGTGCCTTCATCATAAGGCTTTTGGGGGAATTGAGTAAGGGATTATTTGGTTATTTAGTAGGCCAGAAACAATCCCTAGTTTTGTTCACTACAGCATCCTCAGTCCTAGTGGTTCTTCGTACAAAGGAAGAACTGAATGTGTATTTCTTATATGAACACAGAAAGACCCTGCCCATAAGACAAAGTGGGAGATAAGATCTTTTATAGTATAAATGCAAAGTTCACATGTAGGAAGACTCAGGCCTGGGTATTATCAGGAAAATCCAGCCCTGAGGAAAGAAAGCCATGATGTGAGCAACACTTTGATAGTCCTTAATCTGAGACACATACTCTTGTAAGTAAGCACTTTGCCCAGGATGTGTTGGGTCATCACCACCCACATCGTTGACTGGACTCTACTTAGGAGGCTGCGTGATTAGCCAGAAGCCCAATCCAATGACCATATCTTCAATACCTTTAATTCTTTAGATAATCTTATGACGCCTAAGATATTTTTGTCATCCCTGCCACATCTTGCAGATGAAGACACTGAGATGCAGAGACGATCGTCTTGCTTAAGGCCATGGAATTAGTAAATTGGATTTGAGGCCAGGGGTTTGGCCACAGAGCGCATACTCTTGATCACCATCTACCATCGCTGCTCATCTCAACGCTGATTTTTCCGAGACTGTTTTTCTTGAAGGACACTGCCAGGGTAGGAGGACTTGTGCTTCCTTTGGGCCAGCCTTGATCTCTGTTTTATAACAGGAGGTGAGCTTTCTGTGGAGGTTGGAAAAGGCCATGTGAATTAAGCAGTGATTGTGCTTTTTAAGGCTCACAAGTAAGTCAAGCAGAATTAAGATTTATTAGAATTAAATTATGGTTCTTCTTCTATCAGAGCAGCTGTGCTCTTAATTATTCAGTGGAAGATCATATGGGCTATTCCATGGAAAGAGAGCAAAAATGGGTGATGTTTAGTAACTCTGAACATACAAGAGGACAACTGACAAAGATTGATTTTTAAAATAACAATGAATGCAACTCAGAAGATAGTGTTTTGGAAAGTTGTAAAAATATTACTTATACTATATCTTTTGAAACTTTTTAACAATAAATATGCATTATAACGTTGGAAAAATATATTATTGTATAGGATCTTCTTACCGTGGTGATAATAAGTAAATGTGGATTTAATGACATCTTCTATGTGATATCTAGCAAAACTAAACAATCTGGAAGATTATCCCCTTTTCTCTGCGGTAAGTCCTTCCATCAGGGTCTGGCTCCAGTTTCTCCTCCCTTCCAGAGACACCAACCTAAGTATCTCCTGGGTCCCATGTTTGCCTATATTGCACTATTTTCATCCACACTGAATATTATACGTTGTTAATTTTTTTACTTTAAAACCATCTCCAATTGAACAAATGGACCTCAATCATATTCATTAATTAAATATCTATATGCCACTGTATTTATATCTTTTCCTCACAATTCCTTTTCTTTGTTTGATTTTTTTTAACCTCTGATTCTTATTAGAAGATCAGATTTACTTATTTTCTTTTTCGGTATAAAGTTCACAGTTATATATCTTATTTCTCTTCGTCATATTTTATCTATAAATTGGACATCACATTCATGGAGAACTTTTTTCATGTCACATCATGAGTCAATGAATATTCCCTGACCAGTACAGAAGCCTTAGCATGTTTCACTTCCATTCATCAGCTTTACTTCCTAATCTACTATGTAGAGATCTGCAAACCCAGGTTCTTATTAGAGATAGAGAACTTAGGTATTAATTTTTAAGTGTTTGATCAGTGTAAATAGAATGGCCATCTGCCACACTTCAGAAGCATTTGGCTCTTGGCTGTGGAATCATCAAAGGCCGGGAAAGCAGCTATATTAATTGTGCCATCTTTTAAAGTTACATTATTACTTTTTTCTTTTTTGCCTTTTATAGAGTTTTACATTTTTATTATATAAATGAAACATGTATAGCGTGAGATTTTGATATACACTTACATGCTGAAATGATTATTATTGGTAAGCAAAGTAACATAACCATCACCATCCACAGCTGTCTTTTCTCTGTGTGGTAAGAGTATCCAAAATCTACTCTCTTAGAATATTTTCAGTGTAAAATACAAAGTACTAAGTATAGTTCTCTTCCTGGACAATGCATGTCCAGACTTTCTTACCCTACATACCTGCAGGATGCCAGGTTTTGCCTTATACTCTTCCTCTCCTCCTTTCCTTGTTCCTGATAACCATTGCTCTACTCTGACTGTCTTTGACTTTTCTTAGATTTTACAATTTGATCTTAGGTATGTTGTGTTGGTTTCTTATTTTCCATTCTTTCTAATACATCATTTTCCTCTATAATAAATTCTTCGATAATTTTCCTATGCTGCACAGGCTTTCAAGGCATTCTTTGTAAAGTATCTGATTTCTCTTACGTGTAAGTGAATAAATGAAATAGTTGTTCAGTTAGGTACAAGTTCTAAGTTTGTAATAATATTTCTTTCTTTTCTTTTGGTACCAGCGACTGAACTCAGGACCTTGCATTGTGAAGCAGGTGCAGTGCCACTGAGCTAAATCTCCAGTCCTGTAATAATATTTCTTATAAATCACTAGTCTTCTAGCCTACAATGTTATCAATGCAATAACCGCCTCAGAATTTTAATCTTTTTAGGTAAACTATTTTAACTCTTTGATATATTTTCAAATTTCTATCACTTGATTTTTGCGGTGAAATTCCACTGTAATATCTGTGGAGGTGGGTAATTTATTGTTATTAGTTTTCGTGTCACTTAATGTTTAATTACCCCATTCAATTTAAATATCTTTCACTCTTCAGCTCTAAAAATTTTCTATCATTATAATTATTTTATTATTTTTTTAAAAAAATTTTAAATTTTATTATTTTTACAAATATTTTCTTCTCTTCAGAATTTTCCTGTAAAAAATGATGGCCATTTTGGATACACGCTTTACGCCTCCTTTGTCGCACAGAATTGTAAGGGAAAATCATGTCCGCATCTTAAGGTCCTTAACCAAGTCTGCAAAGACAGTGTTTCCACACAGGGCAGCATGCGTTCCCAGGGCCCTGTGTCTCCGAGAGCCTGCTGTGCTCCTCTTACTGCACCCGCTGCCCTGGAAGTCCTCTTCATGCACCCCCACCCCCCAGCGAGGTTCTGCTCCCCACTTCCCCATCTGCCCTTCCTTCTCAATCCTTTACAGACTTCTCACCACTCACTTCTTCCTCTTTCCTTCCTTCCTTCCTCTCTTCTCGGCTCACCTCTTGACTGTGTTTTACCCTCTTCCTTTTCCCTTCCCCTCGCCTTCCTCCCCTCTACCCCTTCTTCATCTCACCCTTGCCTCCCCTTCACCTGCCTCATTCTCCTGTCTCTTCCTTTTTCCCTCCTGGTCTCCAGCCTCCCTTTACACTGCTTTCTCCTCTCTGACTTCCTGCAGTCTAACATCGCCAAAGCTCTGATCAAACACCTCACCTCCTCCACATCAGGAACCATCAACATCTCTGATTTGCATCTCATGTTCTTCCTTCTTGCTTTCTAGTATCTTGAGTCACTGAATTATAAAATATCAATTTCTGAAATTTCAGTAAGGTTTTAGAGAAAGCTTATATTGTTTATAATTTTGATACACAGAATTGCCTTTTTACCTACTATATATTTTAGACTTTGAACTCCAAGTGGCAGAGACTCTGCCATATTTATGTTTTTGTTTGTTAATGCCTGTACATGGTGTTCTTGCACACTTATGTAATGCACGTCACTGTGGATTTTGTAAGATGAAATGCATCTGGTTGTTTTAACTGACTATCCAAGTTGTTTAGATTGTTATGTCCCAAGCACAGAGAGAGCGCTCCCAAACCCAGTGTCTGGGCCATAATTTGAAAACAGCTCTCCAGTTTCTGTCAGTCCGAGTCTGAGAGTGGCGTTAACCCTTTCTCAGAGGAGCGGATTGGCGGGGTAGCAGGTTTGTGCCTTTTTGGTATGCAGATGTTCATTTTCAAAACTTAATTTAAAACAATAAAAAGTGTACCTCACAATCATTTTGTCTCCTTGTTTACTTAATATGATTTATTCTAAATGGATTCACATCACCATAATGTATCAGAGTTCTACCACCACCTGTATTTTGTAGGGGAAATAAACAAGACCTCTCTCATCAGATGAGTTAATTACACTGACATATTCACTCCTCCCCAGAGATACCATAAACTGAAATGCTGCAAAGCTTTAATTCAAACAAGCAGCTTGGAAACAAGAGCTATGCAGTGGTATACTTTCCTTTGGAAGAATCAAAAGCTCAACGCAGATTTGATCCTAAGGGGCAAGATAACTTGAATTTATCAGATGGAGGCTCATTTGGGGTCGGGGAACAAATCTGTAGGTGAGCTGGGCTTGAACCTATTTCTCAATGTTTTGGCTTCCCCTAGTAATTTCTCCCTCCTCTTATGTGTCTGCCCAGTGATGACTGTGCTTATTCCGCTTATTCCACAAGGAGCAGGACAGCACGTGGTCCACTGTCAGTCACGTTAATCTTCAGGAGGTGGCTTCAGTGCCGTCACCGGGGCTTCCATCTGTTAAGAAACCGTAGTCGTCTTGAGGGAAGAGGCTCCTGCGGATGTCTTAGGTCAGCTTCCCTGAAGCAGAGCCTAAGGTGAGGGTTTGTAGCAAGGGATTTTTTGGAGAAAGCTCCCTGGAATTATGTAAGAAGATGGGAAAAATGACAAAGAAAGGCAGGAAGCCAAGCAAAGTATGGCCTCAGGCAAACCCCAGCCTCAGCGTGATGGCACGGGGGTGCCAGAGCACAGATTACACGTGGGATGTTCTTCTCCACTGTTGGCAAAAAAGTTGGGCTTGCATATTCCCCTTCTGGCTGGTCCTTGGCTGCGAGCCACTTAGGAAGGACGTATACTCCAGGCACTTATGGTTTCTTCCCTGTGGACAAAGAGCCCTCAGGTATATATGGGGGGCCCGTATATGATTTATGACTTATGATTTTCCCCATCCAATGCTGTGAAAGTGATCTGTGTATATGAAACTGCAGTTGAGTTTTAAGTACGGGTGTCTCCATGGGCTGTGATATGCAGCAGGTACTTCCTCGGGGTGATATGGAGAGAGCCACAGCTCCCAGGCAGCCCCAGGGTCACCGGGGAACATCTGAGACTCTACATTGTGCCATGCTGCTCAGCTAGTCTGCTCTGTACGAGAGATGCAGTAGATGCATTTCCAATGTACAATACTGAAGAGTTCATTGTAAGATAAGGAACCTCTGTAGAGGCAAAAATCCACAAAGATTGGCATGGGGAAGGCACAGAGAGACTGTAAAAGAGATTCAAGGTGGGGTGAGAGGAGCAGAATTTCTGTCTTCAGTCAGGAGCACCAGGTGGCTGAGCCTGCAAGATCCTAGCTGGGGGAGGAGGGCAGCTCTCTTCCCACACATTTGGGGCTACTGCATGCATTTGACACTCTGTGCAGAGCACCTGCAGTTCATGCAGCTTTTAAGAGCCTCTACAATATTTGAGACCTAAGCTTTCCATAAATCAATGGTTTAACAGATAAAAAAGATAAGCTATAAATTAACAAAGTTTTTAATACTTCTAATATTTATTGAGTTCCTAAGAAGTTTCCTTCTTTCCTAGGAGCTGGAGTTACTGCAGTGGACAAAACATAAAAAGTACCATGTGGCAAGAATCAAAAGACAAGAAGTAAAATAAGATACATAGCACGTATCTTATGTGCACAGCCCAGTCAAGAAAATAAGCAGGGTAAAAGAAAGAGGGCACATGGGGATGGGGGCAGTTGTAAGCTAAAGGAGAAGAGGAAGCCTGATTGAATCTTCCCTTAAGTTTTATGGGTGAGGGAGGGCTATTCAAGAGAAAGAAGAGCAAATGCAAAGATCCTGAGGCCAAAGGTTGCCCAAGGTGGTAAGAAACAAAGAGTCTGGTGTGGCTGAGTTTGAGATGCAGAGAGTAACGGGAAGCAAGCACAGAGAGGGGGATTGGCTGCCTCATGTAGGGCTGTAGTCACAAGGACTGACTTTGTTTAGCAGTAATAAAATCTTTATTATATTTCAAGGGGTGTACATTTTGGTTTTCTCACTTTACTACACTCCCTGCTATTGGGGCATGGGAAAAGCCCATGGAATACAGTCACTTGGAAAGAAGTCTTAAATAACACAGTGTTATATTTCTCTTTTGGCATTAGTATCACAGTAGCTCAGGATAAAAAGCAATTCTGCTTCCTGATATCACTCAGGAACCCAGGTTCCTTCCACCTCATTGCTCTGCCTGTCCCTCAGGCATTGTCCTTTTCTGTGTAATGATCTTGAGTAACCATCTGTGTGGATGCTGAACATTCAGGCCAGAAGGACTGGGGGTAAAAGACATCAAGTAACTTCTGTTCTAGGGAGCACAATCTAGATGTCACACATGTCATGCCTACCTATGTCCAACTGCCAAGACTGAATGTAGTGCAGAGGTAAATTTCACAAGCCAATTTGACTGGGCTAAGGGATGCCCAGCTGGCTGGTAAAACATCATTTTCTGGATGTGTCTGTGATAGTGCTTTCAGAGGAGATAAGCATTTGAATCAGTAGAGTGAGCACAGGAGTTTGCCCTTGCCAGTGTGGATGGGCATCTTCTAATCCACAGAGGTCCCAAAAAGAACCAGGTGGAGGAAGGGTGAATTCATTCTCTCTCTCTTCTTGGCCTAGGTCATCCATCTTCCCCCATCATGGACACTGACACTCTTACTTCTCCATCCTTCTCTTTGGACTCAGTCCAAAGTTCCTCTGGCTATCAGACCTGGGAACTTGGGCTGAAACTAAATTGCCAGCTTTCCTGGGCCTCTGGCTGCAGATAGCAATGTGGAACTTCTCAGATTCCATCACTGCACAAGCCCAATCTCAAATTCAGAACTCTATATGGCTCTATTTCCCATTTGTCGGGATTCTCGAGAACCCTGGTAGAGGCACATGGCCACATGTAGAAGTACACAAAAAGGTGACAAGGTAATGTTGTATTCTTCAAAACTAAGGGGTGGAGAGTGGCTTCTATTACTAAGATGAACAAGTAAAGAATGGGTTCTGGGATCCAATTAACATTCTCTATTATACCTAATGATTGCTGTGAACTTCTGATCTAAATCAAATTAAAGGAATGACTCAGAAATAAATGGCTTTATAAACAGTCTTTCCAATTACTTTAACAAAATAAATTTTTCTATGTCATAAAATCCAGGCAGTACATTGTATAATTTCAGGGAGCTCCATTCATTGTAGGTTGCCCTGCAACCTGGCAGCCCTAGGAATGAATATATTTTAATATACTTGTTATAATAGCAGTCGCTATAGGTTAAGCAAGTCTTTTATTTTTAAAATGATACATAAAAATAATGCATATTTATGAGGTACTACGTAATGTCTCCATACATGTACATATTGTGTAAAGAAAGTCTTAAAATTGCCCATGTACTTTGGCCATGTAACATTGCAGGGGTATGAGTCAAGTGACACTGCACCCTAGGAGAAGTGGTATTTGCAAACTGAACTCACGGGAGGTAGATTGATAAATCCACAAACCAATTTATTCATTTACAGGAGGAGATATAGCTGGCACAATAACTCAGCTAGTCTCTTTCCTGGTATTGACTTACCTGAGAAACCAAATTAATTATCAGAAGGTTGCCCTGCTAAGTATGGAATTAGAGAGAAAGGAAATTGGATGGTCTTAAGGGATTGTTCTGATAGACTTGGATAAGTCCTGATAAATTGCCTTTAAAGAAAGGAATGTAATACATGTGGAGGAGCCTGTGGCTCTGTCCCAAGCACCATCGCTTTGAACTCTAATGTTGACCCAAGTTTATCACCCAAAGCTTTTAGTTTACACTTGTCATTATTATATTATGAGATTTTTTACAAACCTAAATTTTATTTTCCATCAATGCAATGTTGTTAAGTGCCACGTTCTTGTTGTCTAGGGAACTAGTTTAATCTCATAGATAAATGGCAATCTGTCATCAGAAATAATTTCCTCCTTTAGACATTCTTCCCATTCTTTGGTTTGTCTCACTCTAGGGCATTCCTATTTTTTTTCTCATCACCATAACATATGCCTCAAAAAGCTTGGAAATACATGGTAGTGAAATAAATCAGATGAAACATCTTATTTCGTTATAGTGAATAATTGCTCGCACTCCAGCAAAATTCTAGTCCTTACACTTAGTGGCTCTATGATCTCAGGCAAGAGAGCTTTCCTTAGTTTTCTTATTTTTAAAACGGAAGATAATAATGCTGACACCCATGTCCTAGTGAGTGTGTTGACTGAGTTACTGTGATGGCTGGGTGTGTGAGAGTAGTTTGGAACAGCAATCCTCAAAGGAATTGTAGCTCGAGGATTCTGAACGGTTCCAGAGCCCTAAGAGCCGCAAAACCAAAAGCCTTTTCATCACAGTATTAAGGGATTGTTGGTCTTTCCACTGACCTGACTTTTGCACAAGCAGTGGAAGAGTAATGTTGGGTGGAAATGCTGGTGCCTCGGGATGGAGCACGGTGGCAGCAGCAACTGGGACATAAATGACAGTATTTGTCACCCTGACATGGCTGCAGGGGGGAAAATTAAGCAGAACACTGGCTTACTCCAAAGTGTCCCTGATGGAATAGCAACATTTCTTAATTGTACCGAAGTGCGTGTGCTGAAATGGAGATCTGTGTATGCACTGAGCTGTACAGGGAATCACTTTGGTTCTCGCCAGAACAACACTGATACGGTTGATTTGGGAGCTGAGGTCACTGTTGTTTTCATGATGCCAGAAACACTTGATTTGGAAGAATGACAAATTAGGGTTATTTAGACCTCAGGACCTGCCAGATTGTTTTTAAATGAGCAAAATGAGCCATCACCGCATGGAATACAATGAATGGTATCTGTTGCCAGGACAAAAATTCTTATTTTCAAGGGAAAATGAGAATGTTCTAAAACTTGAGTCCACTGCTGTGAGACTGACTGCTCTCCACCCCTAAGCACTTCTCTGACAAGAACATTGATGATACAAAATTTGTCAACAGCTGGAATATCTTCTATGGTTTGGATGTGTGTCCACCAAGGGTCCACATGAAGGGGTTTGTGCTTGGGGTGATGGTATTGGCTGGTGCTAGAGACCTTCAAAAATTGGGGCCTAGCAGGAGGTCCTTAGGTCATCAGAAAGTGCCCTTGAAGGAGACTGTGGGACCCTGGGCTCTCTTGCTTTCCTCTGCTTCCTGATTTGCAATGTGACCCTTTACTCTGACTTGTTACCTTCAACAGATGCCAAACCAATAGGCAGCCCTAATCCTGGACTGGACCCTCCAAACTATGAGTTATAGAAACCTTTCCTCTTTATAAATTAATTGCCCTAAGTATTTCATTGCAGTAATTTAAAGCTGATAAATATATCTTCATAACTTGGTAACTCAGTGTGGCAGACAAAATGAATTTTAATGTAATAGAACATGAAAAATCTATTGATATGATTTCAGATTCTACATTGCAACTAACCCTCAAAAAACTAGCATTTGGTGAATTTTGGCATAATAACAAAGACTATCTATACTTATCAAAAAAGCTTGTTGAAAATACTCTTCTAACTACGTATGTGTATAAAACTGGGTTTTCCTCATATACTAATTCAAATAGGGTAACATGTCACAACAAACTGAACATAAGAGAAGAGTATATCTGTTTTCTGTAGTCAGATTTTTAAAATATACTTCTTGTTATATCCTTTTGTTTAAAAATTATAGTTATATTTATGTAAGCATATGTCTTTATGTTAACATGACATGGATTTGCTATTACATATTATTATTAACAGCATTTTATCAACATGGCTTTATAAATACACATTTTAAAATTTTTCCCTGCTTTAATTTGTAATGTGGTAAATATTGATCACTATTAAGCATAAGCAAAAAATCTTTGGAAAGCTCAATAGTTGTTAAGAGAATACAGGCATCCTGGGAGCTAAAAGTTTAAGAGTCACTGGTTTAGAACATTGCTTAGTACACAGTAAAAGATATACAATCCTTAACTCTTTTGTGATATAGTTATTTACAAACCTGTAACTACTTATTACTAAATTATATATAATTTCATTTAACAGTTAACTAAATTAATTAGTTCACTTTTAGTAAAGATTTATTGCATGCCAGAAACTGCTTTACATAAACTATCAAATATAATTTTAAGAAAATGTGATGAAATAGGTAGAATTATTAGCTTTATTTTATAGGAAAAAATGTGATACAGGGAAGGCAGGTAATTTGACCAAGGTCACAGAGCTATTCAAGTAGCTGCAATGAAACCCCTGGGAGTCTGATTTTAGAGATTCTGAGCTTAATGTCCTTTTCCCTCTGCAAGTGAGTTGTATTTATTTTATTCGTCTGTATAAAAGGTCTGAGTGCCTCACCAACTTGACCGTACGATCAGAGTTCACTTCCAACCCTAGCAAGTCTTCCCATTACTTTACCGGAACTCCCTAAAATTGTGTCACATGGGGCCACATACAGTTCCATCATCGGCCATCTTTCTTTTTCTTGCCTCTTTCTTCCACTCATTAGTGCCTGTTAGTTACAAAACCAGTGGAAAGAGCTTTGTCAGTGCAGTGTTTATGATGTTCTTTGTGTATAAGCTACTACCTCATAACTTTTGGATGCCAAAAAGTGCCAAGTTCTACCAAAACTGGCTACCAAAATTCTACCAAAATTTGCAGGCCCAGTGCAAAATGAAAAATAGATCCTGTTCTATAAACACTGTCCAAATTTCAAGATTATAACAGTAAAGCATCAATCAAGTGCAGGGATCTGTGGGAGGTACACTTTTGGTCTCATGACTGAGAAATTCACTCTGGGTTCTATAGAGAGAAGGGAGATATTACCACCTGCCTGAATTCATCCCATTTTATGTGCCTTGGACACAAGTCTCACACACACTGTCATGGAAATGAGTCCAGAAGCTCTGGCCCTCATCCCTTTAGCCAGATATGACCAACTCTAGTTCACAAGATTGGGGGTGCAGTTGCTGTGACATTCCTTCTAGTAATCTCTCCTTTCAGAAGCACCCTACTGCATTTCTGTCGTTGTGTGCAGCTGATAAGGGACTGGGCGTGAGGTGCAGTTCAATCTCCATAGTTGCACCAGAGACTGGCCATATTCTGCTGCTATTCTGTGGAGAGAGAAGACTTCAAGTTTTATCTATTAGATATTGTGAAGAGCATGCTACACTGATCAGGAGCCCTTCAGTTTATAGAGAAATCAAGCTATCTTAAACCGAAGAAGGACATGTACCAGTGCCACGGTACAATAAGAAAGATTCTATTTCCAAACTCACAATTTCATTAAAAATTGTAAAACTAAAGATAAAAACAAACCATAACCCAGGAGATCTTATCTGTCTGGTCACTGTATCACATGACTTATTTATTGCCCAAACACATTTGATGACAAAAGGCAAACATGAAAGAACGCTTGCATGAGCTAATGAAAATCAGCCCTCCTCCACAAACTGTAAAAGATGGGCCCAAGGAAGAATTAACATACTTTTATTTGTGTACATCCTCTCTTTTTGGCACCAAAGACAGTAGCTTTGCAGAAAGGCTGTATTTTTTTTCCCAACACCGGAAATGGAGAGAGAGCAGATGGAATGCAACTAGGATATGAGGAAGATCATTTTCTTCATTGTAAGTGGAACCAATGAGAAGTCACCAGCTTTGCAGTGGATCAGTGATTTCTCAAAATTCGTTGCAAGGCTGACCTATTTCTAATTCCTTGAGCCTATAGTCTGAAAGTTCATTAATCTGGGCTCAGTTTATGATGTTGAGGCTTAAGACTTCTGTGTCTTAAATGCCAAAGTTGTGTCAGATTGCCTTTGGAAATGTTGGTAACTCTGTTCAGGCATGCAGTGGTTAGTGAAGAGATACATCAGCAATTTCCTTTCTCATGGAAACACTCACCTAACCAAAAACCTGTGGGTTTTTTTTTTCCATTTGGATCTCTGTCTTGGATTCAAAAGACCACATCCTCCACCTTTCCTAGTGTGGAGTACAGGAACAAGTAAATGTGTATTTGCTGGAAGGTTGACAACATCAGATGATGTCCTTCTTCGGAGTGAAGTTGGAGGAAAACATGAATGTACCAATATATTCTTGTCATTCTCCTATGTTTCATTTTCTGTGGGGTGAAATCCCAGTTCTTTGTTCACAGACAGGGTTCATTTTGGTCTTTTTGTTTTTGGTTTTTACTCGTCTTACTTCTTGCCTCTCCCCAAACTTGCCTTTGACCTCTAAGAACAAGCTGTACCTTGGATCCTTTTGGGGCCTTTGTAAATGCTGTAATCCACCCTTTTACCTGGCTGATTCCAGCTGGTCTTCATTAGGTTTCAACACAGCCATTCATTCAGGTGGCCTCACTGAATGAACGGAGGCTGAGGGAGGGCTCTTTCTTCTGTGTTCCCACAGAACTGTTATGTGTTGCAGGACACAAGTCCTCATAAATAAAAGATGTAGTCGTCTTAGATCATGCGCAGGATCCACTCTGGGTCCCTCTAGTTGCCCTGCCCAGTGCCCTGTGTTGCTGACCACAGGGTCTACACTGATGGGCTCTTTGCTCTCCTCTTTCTTGTTGGGCTTGGTCAAGATCAGGGGTAGGTAGAGAAAGAATTTGGGGCATTCATACACACACTTGTCTCCTTGCTAGACGCCCGCAGGCTGGTTGTGTGTGCTAGCAATGACTAAAGTCCTCTCAGGTGTCTCTCTCCCTGCAGTCACCTTTCTGGATCCTGGTGGCACTTGGCCTTCTCATTACTTCAGGCGTAGGGTTATAAATGGTCCCACCATGACTATTCCAGATGGATAGCTCTGTGCCTTGTTTAATCCCTTAAAGATTGCTTCAGTTTGTGTACACAATCCTTTACTAAACGTTCCTTCCCCTACACAGCCTGAATGTGCATCTCCTTCCTGCTAAGATTGTGACTAAATCAGACTATCCCTTCCAACCCCAGTCCCTGCCCCTTCCCTTGGGGTCAATCCAGTTACAACTATATCTCTTAAATCACCGTAATCCTAGATTTGAGCACAGTAGGAGGGGCCCGACAAATGTTGGCTAAATGCTATTGCTGAATCTTAAGCTCCCAGGAGAAGATGGGTCAAAAGTTGCTAATTCCAGGCAAACACTCATTTCCTCTGCACATCATAAAGATGAGACAGGATCACAGTTATTAGAGTAGAAAATTCCCTTGCTGTTGTGGCAGCAGATAGCCATTATGTGTTCCAACGAAAGACACAGGAATGGGTATAAAAATAATCCACTGTACACCATCAAAAATTGAAAGCACATTCTTTTCCTTTGAAATGAGATCAGCTTCTGGAAGCTTTCACTCCAACACCCATCCATCTAAAACTTCTCTCCAAGGACATGGGTAAAATGCAATTTTTTTCATAATAAGCCTCAGGAGTTTACTTTAAAGACATGATTACCCAGAAGGCAACGAGAGCTGTCTACAGTTTCATCTGTTTCAAGAATATTTCTAACCCAAAGAAAGACAAGATAGCTTCAAAGTTTCAATGAAAAGTCTGGCTTGTAAATCATAGAGAAAATAGGATTTTTCATCTTTGTGATTTATGCTGGAGTGGACCTCATTCCCTGTAAGTGTGCTCAAAAACCAAACATAAACTCCCATCAGAAGCCCCCCTCTCTTTTAAACCAGTTGTGGGATGAGCTATAAGCTCACAGCCTTAATTCTACCAGGATTTCATCACTGGCTCACAGCCTATATCAAGACCAAGCTGGGACATTCAAACTCCAGCCATTGCCATATGAACCACCCATGTCTCATCTCACCCAGTCCTCTTAGTAGCACTATCAAGGGGATGCTCTTCACAGCTCTGTTTTACAGATGGAGACACCAGCTTAGTGAGATGAAGTAACTTCTCCAGCCGAGTGGTGGAGATGGTACTTCCCTTGTAGCCCAAGTTCTCTGTCATTGCATCTGCTGCCTTCCAAGCCCTCTCCATTTATCAATGTGGAGGTAATCAAGTTTAACTCTGGGCTCTCTCTCCATCTTGGCCCCAACTTCTACTTTTGTGCTTACCATTGTGTTGTATTTGATGATACTCAAAGGTGAAAACAATTGGTCATGAGCTGTATTTGGTCTATAAACTACCTCCCCTCCAAGATCCTCCCCTTCAAGAGTGAAATTTCACTGAATCACCTACCATGGTTTTGGATAACTATCTTCCAAAGTCCCACATGTTAGTGGCTGGTGGCCAGCCTGTGGCACTATCAGGAGGTGGTGGAACCTTTAAGAGGTTGGTCTACTGGGAGGAAGTTAGGTCACTGGTGGTAGGTTCTTAAAGGGAATATTAAGACCTCAAGGCCTGTCTGTCTCTGTTTCTTGGCTGTATAATGTGAGCAGCTTCCTCTACCACACATTCCCTGCCCTTATGTTCTGCCACACCACAGGCCCAAAGGCAAGGGGGTCAAGTGATCATGGGCTGAAACCTCTGAAACCATGAACCAATGTAAATCTTTCTTTCCTAAAAGGTGTCTCAGGTATTTTGTTACAGTGACAGAAATCTAACTAACACAAACACAGATCAGAGTTACTCGTAAGATTTTTGATTTCATTTACTCTCCTCTATTGTAACTCCACTGAAAAGGAATGAACCACTCTCAAACATCACCCTTTCTTCTGCTCTCTGGACTCAGAGAAGCAGTGAAGTTAGCAGAAACCTTCCTCTAAGCCCTACTTCCATTCTCTCTCCAAACCTTACCATGTCTGATTTGTCTTTTCCTTTGAAGTGTCCTTGTCCTCATTCACACTAGCTGGTTGCACTAGGGCATAGATGTTGTGATGTAAACCTTCTAGAGATGTGTTTCACCATCAAACACAGATTCGGTACAGTTCTCCTTATTCATGCCATGTTCTGACATGAGCACTGTTAACATTTTGGACCTGATAACTCTCTGTGGTGGGCATTGTAGGATGTTAAACAGCTTCCCTGGCCTCTGAACACTGAATACTGGTAGAAGTCTCCACTAAGTCATGACAACTAAAAATGTCTCCAGACATTACCAAATGTCCTAGAAGGCCAAACTGGTCCCTAGTTGAGAAAAACTGGCACAGTGCATGACAAACGGGCTGTATCAATACAGGAAGCTCAGTCTTGGCAGCAATACAGCCAGATCTGCACATTTCTACACATTAAGACTCCCTAGAGCATGCTCAGTGGTGACTATGATTCTCCTCCAGGAACAAGGCAGTCTGGAGCCCCCAAGGTAAAAATTCCAGTGCATTGTTTTCCTGAAGTCCTTTCATATTTCATGCCTACAGGAACTCAGGATTATACATATTCAATTTCTGCATGGGTGGAGTTTCAGACTGCTATAAAATCTTATAGGGACACATGGCCCTGGCTGTTAGGTGACCATAGATCATTACCCTGTCTCATGCACTCTTCACAGTAACTCCTCATGAAAGATAGTATTACAATTCTGTTATATAAAAGATGATTTGAGAGGAAAACCAGATGTTCACGTCTTGTAGGTAGTGATAGACAGAACCAAGATGGGAGGCGAGGTCTTTTTCACCCCAGACACTGACTAATTGATCATCACTGCTTTTTTGGTGATGACAGTGGGTTCTGTGACTCTCTTACCTGAGAAAGAAATAAATGAAAAGCATACCCAAGAGCCAGGCTCCTCTGCAACCAATAAACCAAGGACAGTTACTCTGATTGCTGTTACTGCCAGAAAACTGTCTGAGAGAGGCAGAAGTCTTTCCTTTGGCCATCTGTCTGGCAGTCTAATCTCAGTCTCATTTTCTATTTAAGTGGCAGGAAGGTTTTAGACAGGTTATTCTATTACTCTCGTGGAAGTGTTGCCACCTGGTTTAGTTTTTGTAAGCTGTGTGAGTGGAGGGCAGTGTCTGTATTGTTTGCAACTTTATTCTGAACACTTAGGGGTCTCAGCGAGCATTCACTGAATGAAGAAATCAATGAATTAATGGCTAACTCCATCTTCAAAAAGAGTAGACTAATTTTGACTTTCATTGCCTTTTCCAGACTTATAGTCTGTGAGTGCTTGGTATGGAATTAGTGATGTGTTTCAATATTAGCAAACTTAATGTAGTTTCAAGAATATTGATGTAGGATCTTCAAAATGCCCAGGAGGGTAAATATATGTTCCTAGTATCTGTGAGATGAGGGTAGAGCATGATATAATATTTCTAGGGAAAATAACACTAGAATTCACAGTGGGAAAAGTTGTCCCATTGAAATCTCTTTAGGTCCTTCTGCTTGAGGTGGGGAGAAAGTCTCAGCTGTGACAATGTAGCTTTAACATCACTTTGTCACTAGTTAGTCTCCCTTATTAGCAAACCAAGAGCAGATGTGCAGCTCAAATGCTTCAGTAGACGAGTCTAGAGAGAATTTAATGCATGTTCATGTCCACACTGTGGTCTGCTCAAGATGGTCATCCATTTATGGCAAATGCTACTTTGGTGTCTTACCTTTATGGTTTTCATGTGATATTTCCATCTACACAAAGTGAAGAGAAGGTTAATTGAAAGAATTATATTTCATATCTTTGTAACAGTGGTTATGCAAACTTGACAAAATGGTGTATGAGGTACCCAAATGGAAGGAGTTTGAGAAGTATTATTGTAACTGCTAAGACTAAAGATGATACTGGTCTTGAATCGTGAATTCATGTCTCACTAGTATGATGGTGTTCAGCACGATGTTCAGCTTTCCCAAATCTGGGGTCTTCCAAGTGAAAATGAGGATCGGATGTACATGATAGTTTTCTCATGAAATTTAAGAAGATAATACATATGGGACACTTGGTTTATTAGCTGACATACAAAAAAGCACTTAAAATTGGCTATCATTGGCTGTTACTATTATATCTTGCTTTCCCATGAACTAATGTTATTACTAGATAAATCCTGGTAATAGTACCAGAGCACTGAAAATATTCTCAAATCATCTGACTTCATGATATAACCCTAAAGTACCCTGAATAGACAGACAATGGCTTCTGTTGGGTAATTGTTGTCAGATGGACGGGTAGATGACCAACTCTCCTTAAACTATTGTTTTTGGCAGATGTTCTTCAGTGTTTTCCTGTTGTATAAATACTGATCCCATACAAAAAAGTCACTTTGGTTAGTTTCCTTGGTGTACATTTCACAAGCTGTTTGTTTTGGCGGGTTCTCTGAAGTGACATTGTCCCAGCTACAGGTGGCCTCTTCAGCTTTCATTTCAGTCAAGGACTGCACCTGGTTACTTCTGCCATAAACATTTTTGGCCCATAAGTATTAGGGAACTGCTAGATTCTCTTTGATCTTAACTGTGAACTCTGTCTTGGGGTGGATTCAGAACAAGATTCAGGGTGAAATCTGGAAATTCGGGCTGTGGAATCGAGTTGGGTTCTGGTTTTGTTCCAGCTTGTTCTTCCCGCTGTCTTCCTCTCTGCTTCTAGAATACCATGAGAAGGAAGTTCAGTCACTGGTGCTGATGGGATTCTAAGGTGTTATCCACAAGGAAAGATGTGTCTGACAGTGAAGAAATTTGTGACAGGGAAGGACGCAGGGCTTGGGGGAGGGAGCTTGGATTATAGGGACCCACTTGTCACTTTATGCAGGGCATTAGTCCATTTGCTGTTGTTCTTAAAAAAACAACCTGTGACTAGGTAATTAATAGAAAATAGAAGTTTTTTGTTGTATGGTTCTAGGGGTTGGGAAGTTCTACACCAGCATTTGCTTGGCCTCTGATGAGGGCCTTCTTGCTTTGTCACAGCATGGCTGAAGGTTTCACCTGCAAAACAGAGTGTGCATTCAGGCTCAGGTCTCTGTTCTTCTAAGGTTAATGATGCTGTCATGAGGGCTGCATCCTTAGGACCACATCTAACCCCAAGTTTCCAAAGGACCCGCTTCTATATACCGTGTCAAAGTTGGGATTGAGTTTCCAACACTTGAAAACTGGAGGACTACTCAACCCACAGCATGGGGCAGCAGACAGGAAGCTAGACCTCCGTGGCTGGATCTGTCTCCTCAGGGAAAAAGAAGTCTCTCTGTTTCCCCAGGGGCCTCTGTAAATGGAGGTGTTCCTTAGCTGAGAGGTTTGACTGCTGTTGCAGGGAGAGACATAACATGACCTGGGCTTCATCCCAGTCTCAGGGACCCCTTCCCTCCTTCCTGTTGTTCCTCCGTGGTCGGGCAACTTCCTTGTCTAGCTTGAAATAGTTCATCACCAAGTCCAACTGCAGCTGGGGGAAGAGGTAGATGAGAGAGGTGGCCTGGTGGGGACCTTTCATGGCCTGGAATTGGTACTCTGTACTTCTCTCCATAGCCCTGATGCATGTTTACCGAGCACCGCAGCTCCAAGCATCAGTAATAGGACATAGCAGGTCTCGACCTCCAATGTTGAGGACCAGCCAGAATTGTCCAGGGGCTGTGACCTTATTTCTGGCCCATGAATATTTATCCCATTTTGCAGAAAACATATTCATGGCTTTGCATGTCTATTGTTATGTATAAAGCACACTGTGGAGTGCAGAGGTGACTGATAAGCAGATAACAGATAAGCAGGCAGCCCCTCCCCACAAGGAATTTACAGTGTAGAAAAAATAGCAAGGAGTAAGTAAACCAACCAATTTAAAAAGTGATGGCAAATTTCAACAAGTGCTTTAAAAGAACAAACGGCTAAAAGCTTGGATAGAAAATAACCAGAAAGTACATTTGTTGGGTGGCTACTAAGGTTCTTTGAGATCTAATTCCTGTGAAGGAGTGGGCAAGTGAAATTTGATGCCAATGGAGTATTAGACACCAGTGAAAAATGAAAGAACCACAGCTATGTTCAGTAGTATAGATGAAATCTTAGAAACTACAACTGATAGGGCTGGGAATTTAGCTCTGTGCAAGCGTAAGGACCCACGTTCGATCCCCGGTACCAAAAAAAAAAAAAAAGAAAAGAAAGTACAACTGAGCAAAAAGGCAAATCATTTGTGGTATCATTGCCACAAAATCACATAAACAAGCCAAACTAAGTCACATATCATTTGGAGAGGTGTACATCGGGGATAAAACTAAATACAAAAAAGCAGGAAAATGCTAAACACAAAATTTAAGATAATGTATACCTAAGGAAAAAGGGAAGGAAAAAATAGTATGAGTATATTTGAGATAAAGTCCTGTTTTTAAAGTTAGATGGTAGGTTCGTGGATGCTAGCTTCATTTTTATGCTTTCTAACTTACATATGTGTTAAATGCATTTGTGGCATTGTCTAATACTGCGCACTTTAACCTCAGAGCCTCCAGGGTCCAGGCAAGTGGTGTAAACAGGAAGTGCGCTGGGTGAGTCTGGGGAAATGGCGCTGTGCCCATCCTGCCTAAGAGGGCCCCCCATCCCGCTCCTGGACCCAGAGTCTGAGGGCTTAGTGAATCCAGATCTTCCTGTGTGTTTTAAGAAGCCTAACACCTCTGGCGTCACCAGCAATTTTGTGATTTTCAAATGCTGGTAATGATTTCAAATTTTTAAAACTGCAGGGACAAACAACACCTTTTTTTTAGGGGTGGAGGGGACAA
This sequence comes from Heterocephalus glaber, assembly GCF_053883595.1. Classification (NCBI taxonomy): domain Eukaryota; kingdom Metazoa; phylum Chordata; class Mammalia; order Rodentia; family Bathyergidae; genus Heterocephalus; species Heterocephalus glaber. The sequence continues at coordinate 16,651,469 of NW_028258410.1, read as the reverse complement.
CATAGTGCTCCTCTGAAATAGGCAAAGTATTTGGAGACAAATACTGATCCCACGCCCATTTGCAACAGGAAGGCCTATGATCATTTCTACCCCTTTGCCCTGCAAGGCAGGCAGGCAGGAAGCCCGTCCCTTCCCAGATCCCCAGAGTGCAGTTTCCGCCCCGCTGTCCTCTCCCCAGCGAGCTCGCACCTGCACCTCGAGTTCGGGAAGGTGCGAAGGCTGCGGGGTGCAGCTGCCAGGCGCGGGGAGCTCTGTCTGCACCCCCCTCCCCACGGCCCCTGCCAGGCTCTGTCACCCTCGCCCCAGCTTTGCAGGCCCAGCCGGGCAGAGTGTTTGTAGCTCTCCCTTTCACCCCACCCAAGGGTCGTTAGTTAAGGGTGCTGTGGTCAGAAACTCTGATTCCCCCAAGGACCCCACTAACAGACAAAGATGGAGACAGTCGCGGGCAGGGCGGCTCCTTGTGCACCCTGAAAGGTGTGCGTTGGGGCTGGATGTGGTGAGGGTGTGACCGACCTGAATTTACAAGACATGCCCTTTAGCTGGAGCTTGAATTTGTGGCCGCTATTTTGGTTTTTATTAAAGCATAATGCTCACAAGCAGAAGAGGAGATTTGTTATTCTAAAGACAGTTGCACACCAAAGCATGCTATTGTATAATCTGGCATTTTCCCCTCGAGGGAGCTATGGTGCATTACTCACAAGTGACAGAAGCAACGAGCTCCAACTCCCGAGAGGCCGGCGCTTCTGTTGAAAGGGATCCAGGCTGTGCAGGTTCACTCCCACCGTCCTGCGTGACCCGGGCGGGCAGGCTGAAGGTGAACAGCTTCCGGGTCACAGCGGGGACGAGTTGGGCCTTGATCCATCCCTCGTCCATACCCAATCCTGTTCCAGTAGCAGGGCCACAAGACAGGAGGCAGGTGCCTGAATTGTTCAAGGCTCCAACTTAATAAATGCCATTAGGGAGATCCCTTTCCATGCCTCAGTTTCTGAGGAGACCTGTGTACACTGGGGCTAAGAGCTTGGGTTTAGGAATGCAGTCCCGGGCTTCCGGTGTGGCCCCTCTGATCTTGACTTCTCTCTGGTCCTCGGTTTTCTCATCTAAACAGTGCAGATAGTAATATTTGTCTTATTGGATCACTGTCACTAAAAGGGGCTAGGTAAAGCTCTAGGCAAGGGACAGGTACATAGCAAGGGTCAATAAGTGTTTGCTACCAATGCATCCTGCTGGCATCCAAAGATCAAAGGAAGGTGACACAGCTTCCCGTCTTAGCACACAAAACAACTGTGAATTGAAATGAGATGGCAGATAAGAAAACACTTGGAAAGTGTTAAAATGCTCTATTAATGCAATGTAATGAAATCAGTGTCAACATCAATGCAAATAGTCTATGGTGCCGTTCCTAAGAATATGGAAAAATGACTACACATTATAATGTGTGGAGGTTAGCTGTAAAGGCAAATGAGAATGATTTTAGCTCAAATTTTCCATTTTACAAAGAATGGAGAAACTAAGCTTAGTGGCAAAACTTCTCTGAACCCCGTCTCGGCACACCTTGTATGGTACTCATAGGAGGTTAACTTGCTAGAATTCAGCAAGCCAATTGGAAATGGTCTCTTCAGATGGAAAATTCCTGACATCCGGTCATAAGCCTGAGTTTATTTGTCCCTAAAGTGGGCATGATAGCTGAACTGAACACCCAGCTAGTGATGAAGAATGAGACCGTGCAGGTGAAATGCTCAGCAGGCATACTTGGCATGGGAGAAGCCCTCTAAGACAACGATTAAGCTTGGTAATGATAGCCATTGAGATCCTGCATGCGACAGTGTTCCTTCCAGAATCTGCAGAAAGGGTGGGCCTGTATATTTTCACTTACATGCCGCTAGTAACAGTACCTCAGGGCCTTGAGACTCACTTATGGGGACTCTCATTCCCCCGAGGAGTTTGTCCTGTGTTTAGAAGGTCCTGGACAGGCTGTAACTTCTGTCACTTCTGAAACAAAGAAGGCTGCCTGGTGGTCTGCAGTTAGGGGAGGGGTAGAGCTATAAGCCACGGGCCCTGAAGTTGATTTTGTTTTGGACTTTAAGGACTTGTGAGCAGTTGAGGGTGGGCATGGAACCCAGCTCACCTACTCTGATGGCCCTGGACCAGTGCTTCCCCAACTTTGGCCTGGATCAGAATCAGCTGGAGGACTTTCGGAAACACCTGCTGTTGGCTTGCCTCTCAGTGTGTGTGTGTGTGTGTGTGTGTGTGTGTGTGTGTTTGTGTGTGTTTGTGTGTAACCCTGTAGTGTGCAACTCTAAGAACCACTGTCTTTTTGCCTTCATGGCCACTGCTCTTGGAGCTGGCTGATTCTCAGCGGTGGTATGTATGTTTAGCAGCACCTCTGCCTGCTGCTTATTACATGGCTGTAGTGACTGTAGTTAGCAAAAATGCATTACAATTTTTAATAAGCGGAAATGCTCTCTGAAAAATGAAATCACTCCTTGTTAGAACTCCTGTTCTGGAGTAAAATGGTCTAGAATCCAGTCGTTGCCACTCCTTGTAATAGCCGTGTGACCCCGTCACATAAGAGCCCATCACCTGTCCAGGCTTCTTCATCCGTGTAAAGAAGGCCAACTCGGAAGGGCCACTCGGCGACAAAGACAGGGAAAACATGGGCACAGTGCTTGGCACAGAACCTGGTACGCATGGAACAGGGAGTTAATACTTTCACGTCCTCCATATCTGACCCACTCAGTGAAAGGGTTGTTTCCTTCAAAGAGCTCTCACAGAGAAATCATCAGCTAGGCTGCTGGTTGGAGTGGAGAGTTTGAAAGAGCCTCAGGTAGGGCCATGGAACTTCTGGGAAGCGGAAGTCAAACACTGCCCATTTGGGTAAAAGAATCCAAAGTCACCAAGTCCTCTCCAGCATTCTGAGTGACAGTCCCAGTCCCGAGCTTGGAAGTGACTGGCTCTGAGAATATATTCCGGCTTTGGGGACCCGGCTCCTACTTGGGAGCTAAGGATGCACAAGATGGATCTCTTTCCAATTCTGAAAGAATATTTAAAGCAATGATCTCATCACTCCCAGTTTTTATTTTTAATTTTTCCCAGCTTCACTCTAGAAGTAAACTTTAGAATCTAAAGGGCTGCTGCCCTGTGAGGTCCCCAACAATGGCTGCTCCAAAGAGTGATGGCTGCTGGCATCCACGAGGGAGCACAGATTTTTCTTTGGCTGTCAGCTCTTGAAATTACCCAGCAACCCCAAAATGAATTTCCACTAATCTGACAGTTTTGCTTCTCCTGACATGATGTACTGTATATTCAGTGGTCAGCAGGGACTATTTAATTGCAGTTAAGCCTGTGCTGTTCATTGTGGCATTTAAAACAGAGCTGTGTGCAATGTCGTTAAACTTTCTGGCTTTCCCGGTGCAGATGGGTGGGTGGAATTCAATTTTCTTTCTTTCTTTCTTTCTTTTTTTTTTTTTTGGAAACTTTCTACCTGGGAGCACTTATTAATTAACTTTTCCTGGCTAGCAGCTTCAATTCATCCATTTTCAAGATTTATAAATATTACAATCAAAACTCAAATCCTTCTAAAAGGGAGAAGGGACTGGAATATCAGATGAAACCAATAGTGAGTAAAAAATGGATCAAAAACTGAAGAAAGAAAAGATGCAATGGCATAACATGTAACTTTTTAAAAATGCTATACACTTGACAATTTTCAGGGACTACCTCAGTTTGTTGTTAAAGCATTTCAGAGTGCCAGGGAGAAATCTTGCCCCCATTTTATAGGTGTGAAAACTGAGGCTAGGAGTATGTAAGGAACTTTTCGAGGTATATGGGGGGCCAAGATTTGAGTCCAGGCTTGTGTGCTAAGAGTCTGTATTATTAGGCACTACTCTGAACTTCCCCAAAGATTCTACATGTCACTGGGTTTAAACTGCTCTTATTTATAGGTGATCAAACTGAGTTCCACACATCTCAAACTAACTTGCTCAGAATGAAGTTATCTCAGATTCAGAAAATTAGCTTATGGTTATTCATAAGTCTGATTATTAATAATAATGCAGTGTTTTACAGCTTATAAAGTGCTAACATCCATGATTTCATATTTAATTTTGGTTTTTAAGCAACTCTGCTGTGTGAACTGGTAAGAAGAAAAGAATTTTGATAAGTACTTCTTTGTTCATAGTTGAATCCAAGGATATATATCTGCGGTGTAGCCACACAAACACCCCTGCGAGGAGCTGTCAGCACATGAACAGTGAGGACGTCAATGGAGCCATTGATTCTATTAAGCTTTTCATATGTGCCAGGCATTATTCCAGGTACTAGAAATATAGCAGGGAAAGAATCAGTCAAAACCGCCCTGCTCCAAGAGAGCTTTCCTTCGAGCAGGCAACAGGGGATGAGTGACCAGATGAATAAGCAAAATAGAGAGTTCATCAGGTGCTAAGGGTGAACTAGTAAAATAAAGCTGAGAATGGAATTAGGGGAGCTGGGGAAAGGGATAAAGCTCTACATGGAGAAGGCGACACAAGAACAAAGGGAACACAAGCTACGGAGAACAAGCTGTTTGAATACATGGGGAAGAGCATTCCGGGCAAAGGGAACAGCTAATGCTAAGTCTTCAGACATGTGGTGTGGTGTGTTTAAGGCATCTTAAGGAAGTCAGATGCAGAAATTTGACTCTTGTGTGTGCATGTTGTTGGTCTTGCAGTAATCATCTTTAAAAATTGAGGTATAGCTGACATTCAATTAATTGTACATATTAAAGTATACAATTTGATAAGTTTTCATACATATATGCTCATGAAATCATCACCACAGTCAGAATGATGAGCATACTGATCAGTTTCAGAAATTTCTTTGTGATCGCTCTCTCCCACCCCTCCCTGGTCCATCCCCATTCAACTACCAAGCTGCCAAATGCTTAGTTTGCATTTTACAGAATGTTATGAGTATCTAGGGAGACTCATGGGGGTACTTCTCCTTTTTTGCCTGGTTTCTTTCACTCAGGATAATAAGATTGAGTCATTGTGTTGTGTGTGTCAACAACACTTCTTTTCATTTGCCAAGTAGTCCTTGATTATATGAATAGTACACAATTTATTTGCTATTCATGTGTTGATGAATATTTGGGCCATTTCTGCTTTGAGGCTCTTACAAAAAAAGCTCTGTGGGATTCTTGAACACGCCTTTTTAAAAATTTCTCTTATATACCTGGGATTGTAAGGGCTAGATCACTTGTAGCTGCATGTTTAACATGTTAAAGAAAACTGAAAACTTGTTTTTCCAAGTGCTTGTACCATTTTGCATTCTTATCAGCTACGTGTGAGAGTTCTAGTTCTGGTATCATCATCATCATCATCAACAACATCAAAGCTTAGCCCGGGCAGCTTTATAACTTAGATATTTAGAAGTTACTCATTTCACTGTAGATTCATTTTCCCTCATGACTAGTAATGTTGCCAAGTTTACATGTGCCAATTTACCGTCCACATGTCTGTTCAAATCTTTTGCCCATTTTGGGGGCATCAATCTGTTTATATCGATCTCTTTGTTTTCTTATTACTGAACTTTGAGTATTCTTTATATAATCTAGACACAAGTCTTTATTCAGATACATCATTCTCAAATATCTATTTCTTTATCAATGTCTTTTTTTCATTTTTCTAATATTTTTTTTAGGTTTTGACCAAGTCTAATTTATTATCTCTAAATTGTGCTTCTTGGGGATTGTGTATAAGAAATCTTTTGGTTTGATTATTTTAAAAATGGGTTTTCTAATCAAGTGAAAGAAAATGTGCTTTTAAGTTCCTTTAAGCATATTTGCTTTATTTAAGCGACCAAGTTACTTTATCCAGAGTGGCCATTTTTAAGGATCTGTTGATAAAGGAATTAAAAACGATTGCTTCCCATGGTCCTTGTTATACCCTCAAGATGCCACGCCTTTCATCCGAAGTACAGTTCAGGGCTTCTGGCCCACTGGGAATGCTTTGGGTAAGAATAGCTTTGGGGCGGAGCATACACTGTCAGAAGCTCAACTCTGGACTATTTGTTGTCCCCTTTTTAAGTTTTAGGTTTCCAGAAGCAATCATAAGGAGTTTTGCTGGATCTTTCTGAATTTCTGTCTAGTCCTAACATGATGTAAATGGGATGTTAGCAGTCAATTAGCATCTTCAACAGGAAATGAAGAGCAGAGCTGGGGAAGCACGTGGCCAGAGCCCATTTGAGGAAACTCACATTGTCAGGGTTGCCCCAATTTCAATCTTGCTTTTGCACAATCCTGAGGCCTTTGCACGATGCTGGAGTGAGAACCTCCTGCCCTACACACTGGCCTTGCCTTAACCTTGTCCTGGTCTTGACACTCAGGGAGAGAAGGGAAAGATCTTTGTAGTGCCTGTGCTTCCAGCACGAAGCTTCTTGCCCTGCAGCGTGTGTCCCATCACCTGGGACTGTCGTTCACTCTGATTCCGGAGGTCTGGGGTGGGGCTGAGACTCTACCTCCTTACAGGGCCCAGGTGATGACAGGCCTGCTGGCCCGTGGACCACACTTTGAATAGAAGGAACTAGAGTGCAGTGGCTTTACCCAAAGGTGCCACTCAGCTCCCCCAGTGCCAGGTGGGGATTTGGTCCCAGAGGGTCCCTATGACCAGATTTGATACCGGGCCTCTGTGATGTAATATAAAGCCTTCTGTTCTTAAATATTCTGCAGCTTATTTTAGACGGCCAAGCAAGGCCATCTGAGAGTCAAATTTGTCCCATGTAAAATCAGTTGGTCACTGGCTGTAAGTCGAGTTTTAGGAACATTCCTAAAATTTTGCATAGAAAATTGGGGAAAAGAAATGGGAAGATCTCAATGCAAATTAATAATAAACTCGACATTTCCATTCCTCCAGCAAAAATGTGAGCCTCAGGAAACAAAGAAGGGTTTTAGTTAGGCTCAGCTTCATTTCTCAGGGTAGGTATCCTTGCTTGGCTTGACCCATGCTGATGCCCCAGGGCTCCTGCTTTCTCCTTGACCATCCTCTGTGCCTTCGGTGTCTCCTTTGTTTGTTTGTTTTGCAGTAGTGGGTATTGAACCCAGGGCCTCGTGCATAATAGGCAAGTGCGCTACCCCCAAACTACTTCCCCAGTCCCAATGTTAAGTTTTTCGGCATATCACCACCTCTCTCTGCATTGCCCGAAAGTCACTGAAATGGATCACTCGTTCACTCAGAACAGTATTGACTTTTTTCATCTTTTAGAATCAGCTCATTTCATTCGTCCTCCACTTTCAGCTCATGGAATTCAAAACAGATGTCATTATCCTGTACCTTGTGGATTTGTCAGAGACTGAGTTCTGCCACCCAGATCCTGTAGATGGCTCAGGAAAGGCACATGGCTCAGACATGATAAATGTCTTTCCTGCTGAGTTTGTGGGATCAGGAAAGGGGAGCCCTTTCCAGTGGAGTGGACAAGCTGGCAGTAGTAATAGCTGGCATTACTGAGCATCTGCTCTCTACCAGGCCCTGCTTTAAGAGCATCTTTCACATGAATTTCTTTTCTAATCTTCCCAACTATGAGGCTCAGCGAGGTTAAAGGAATGTGCCAGATGTCACACAGCTTACAAATGGTAGGGCTGGGATTTGAACCTGTCAATTTGATTGCAGAGCTGAGCTTTTAGAGACTGTTATACAGCTTCAGAGTGTAAACCTGGGGCTGCCGGTGGTCATTTTTGTAAATTTACAGAGTGAGCATTAAGGAACATGAGACCAACAGAGAAGAAAACATTGCTGAGAGATGCGTGAGAATCAGTGTCTCAACAGTAGAATCTGTGTTCCTGCATCTCACCTTAGCTAGTGCCCAGACTTATAAATTGGACATGCCAATTAAAGGATTCAAATGTACGGGGTGGGGGGGGAGTTGTGTGTAAATTGAAAATTTAGGTTAGTTTTTTTGTTGTTTTTGTATCAGAAAGATCAGAAAGATGCCTGGTTAATACACAGTGTGACTTTGGACAAGATACTTTCCTCTAAGACTCAGCTTTCTTATCAATAAAACAATAGGTTCCTGAAACATTTTTCAGCCTTTATCAATCTCACTGAAATCTTTGTTTCTCAGGGTCAAAAACCATTTAGGAAGAAGGAAAAATGTGATGGAGTCCTACTGTCCCGAGTGGGAATCCTGACTCTATTATACTTCTCATATTAATTTCTGCCTCTCACTACTGGAATGTAAACTTATGAGGACAGGGAATTTTGTCTGGTTTTCACAATACCACATCATCTGCAATTTGGTGTGTATCTAGCTCAGAGTGTGATCTCAAAATACATAGAAATGTAAGTATACGTTAAATGAATAAATCGATTTGTATATAGCTTCATGGGTAATAAGCTGCTTGGACCACAATTTTCAGTTATCAGTCCCTTCTTTAGTTTGTAAGCTATAGGGGTGGCATTTGTCTCTGTCTACCTCAGGCCTCTCGCATCCATTTTGACTTCAGGGATGGAAACAATAGAGGAAGACAACTAAATATTCTCTGAATAAAGCACAGGCTTTTAATGCTTCTTAAAGCCTGTAACATATTATCACTTCTAAACTCACAGTAAGCAGTTAGCTTCTTATGATGGATGGATTTCCAGTTTCAAATGATATAAGACAGGGCTATGTCTTAGCTTCCTTCCTACTTTACTTATATTTCAATATCTTAGTAAAGCTATTACATGAAATTGATCCCTCTGCTTTAGGAAACAGGATGTTTCTGACACAGTTATGTGCTATTATATAATGCACCATTATTTGTCATCTTTGTCATGACATCCAGCCCAAGCTTCTCTCCTGCTAATAAGCCGCAATTTGGTTTTGGGTGGCAATGTGCTCAGACACAGGCAGTAGTAATGACTATAATAGCTATTACTTAAGTATTTCTTACCTTGTCCCAGGCACTGTTCTAAGCCAGGCACATGCGTTTTATTCATTTAATGTGTGTAGGTAAAAGATCAAGATTAGAATCAGCCAATCACATTACCACTGACCCCAAACTCTATACAGCAGAGTGACCATGATGCTCCTTCTGCCCAGAGAGAGGGAAGGCGGCAGTCAGACTGGATAAGAAGGTGGGCTCCACTGCTAACTTTGTGACCTTGGAGAATTTACTTCCTGCCTTGGTGGCTAAGGGATTTTACCCCCTAAGTCAATGAAATGGGGCTAACAATGTAGTGTAGTCTCCCTGTGGCACACTTAGGACAATGCCTTGACCAGTGCTTCTCAATCGAGGTGATGTCAGGGACACTGGCCAATATCTGGAGGCATTGTTGGTGGTCACAGTGGGAGGGGAGGTGGAGGCACACATCTAGAGTGTAAGGGGTAGAGACCAGCGATGCTGCCCACTGTCCCACGATATGATTCCCCACAAAAAAGACCTATCTGGCCCCAAATGCCAGTCACACAAGGTTGGGAAATTCTAGCCCAAGCCTTTGAAAACACTTCACGGGAGTTGTTTGAGGCCATCTAGAACATGAACTCCAGGACAACAAGCAGACTGACCTTCTTAGTTTCTTTCCTCCCCCTCCTTTACCTTCTTTCTTTTGTCAGCACTGGGAATTGAACCTCGGGCCTTCACTCTGAGCTACAGTCTTTTTATTATTTTATTTTAAGACAGGGTCTCCCAAAGTTGTTCAGCACTTTGGGAAAAAAAGTTATTCAGCACTCAGACTTACCATCCTCCTACCTCAGCCTCCCAAGTCCTGAGATTATAGGCGTGCACCACTGCACCTGGCCTGTCTGCTTAATTTCTTTTTTTTTTTTTTGGTACTGGGGATCAAACTCGGGTCCTTGCGTTTGCGCAGCAGGTGGCGAAACCACTGAGCTAAATCCCTGGCCCGTGTCTGCTTAATTTCTTACTTAATCCTTGCAGCTTTGAAATTTGGCACATGGTAGTTGCTCAATAAACATGTGATAATTGGACAAATGAGAAAGGATGAGTCTAGGGAAACATTTGCAGGCATAATTATGCATGGCACCCAACATGCTGATGGCAGAGAGAAAAAGTAGAAGGAACATTTTAGTCTCTGTTAACCATCTTGGTCATGCACTGGCTTGGACTCCCTGATACCAATGTTTTCGTCCTATTAAAAATGGTTTCCTAGTTGTCAAGTCACTCATAAGCCAGTTACTGTAGCCTCTAACTTCTAAATGGGGAAGACAGCACCTCTCTTAAGTTGATGACGTGAGTTTAGTATCTCAGATCCACTGGAGAGAACAAACCCATTCACTGATTCACTTTTTTAAAGGGCTCTGCTTATCATCAAACACACTGAAATAAAAAATTTACATTTGGCTTTAATATTTAAGGGTTAGTACTAAATGATCTAACTGAAGTGGAACTCATACTGTGTTTTTTTGGGGGTTGCTTAGCAACTAACAAACATATCCTGGTATGAGCTTCAGGAATTTACCCTAATAAAAGTTACATACTTACTTAATTTTTGTTTTTGAATGACTATAGTATGCTCATGTTGAGGCTGGGACCAGTGTATGACAGAAAGAAAACAGAGCTGCTCCTAGCTGCATCACCTTGAGTGATTAATTGCTAAGACTTGATTATTTTATTTATTTATTTATTTATTTATTTTTGGTACCAGGGATCAAACTCAGGACCTTGCGTTTGCCAGGCAGGCGGCAGCACCATAGAGCTAAATCCCGGCCCTGATTATTTTATTTATTGAAAGGAGGCAAAATAATACTAACTTGATAGGGTTATTTTGAGGATTAAATGAGATAATTATATGCAAAATTATAAGCCTCAAATAGTGTAAGCTTTCAGCTTTTAGGATTATTAAAAATTAACCAGGAAAAAGAGACAAAGGGGGTTCACCTAGGAAATTATGACTTGCAAAGTTGGTTCTTCATGTATCTCTCGTATGTTATAGGATGAGAAAACAGGGCATTTGGATGCTCTTTGTTTATCAAAGAGCTTGAACAAAGCCAAAGTATTTCCTGAACAAAATATAGAGCACACTTCCTAGAATCTGTGACTCTCTTTTTTAGTCATAAACAATTATAAATGGAAATTATAAGCTACAATTATTAACAACTCTTGTTAGTCAGCTTCCCATTACTATAATGAAATAGCTGAGACAATTAATTTATAAAGAGAAAAGGACCCTTTGGCTTAGAGATTAGGAGGTCCTTTCTTCTCTGTGATTGATTGGACCTCATTGCTCCAGGACTGTGGCAAGGCAGCTCTCATGGTGGAAGCACATGGCAGAGCAAAGCCACACACTTGATGGTCAGGAAGCAGAAAAGAAAAGGATGGGAAGCCACAGTTCCCTGTGAAGGTGCACCCTCGATGGCCCAAGGACCCCCCAGGAGATCCTACCTCTTAAAAGTTTCCCTAGTAACACTGCTGTGGGGATCAAGTCTTAACACATGCTCCTTCAGTGGGTGCTTATCTAAACCAGAGTACAACTCGAATGTTCCTCAGCTGGTTAATGGATAGATAAGACGTGCTATTTCCACACCTTGGAGTTCTGAGGTCAATACAAAGGAATGAAGTGCTGGTGCATGCTACAGTGTGGTTAAATCTCAAAACACCATATGAAGTAAAAGAAGTCAGACGCAAAAACATTTTGACATGGGATTCTATTTATCCAAAAGGTCCAGGAGGTCTGGGGATTTGGCTCAGTGGTTCTACAGCCTGCTTCACAAGCGCAAGGTCCCAAATTCAATTCCCGGTATCCACCCCCCCCCCCCGCAAAAAAAAGGTCCAGGAAAGGCACAACTATAAGGACATAAGGTAGATCAGTGATTGCAGAAGTTTGGGGATGGGGAAAAAAGATTCACTGTAAATGGAAATAAGAGATCTTTTGGGGGAGTGATGGAACATTCTATAACTGGATTATAGTGGTGGTGGTTGCACAACTTTATATGTTTACTAAAAGTCATTGAAATGAGTAAACTTTGTGCTACATAAATTATGCCTCAATAAAGTTATTAAAATGAAATACTTGAGGTAAAATAAGGTTTCAGACTCTTAAACTTGTATGGCAGGATATTGATTCTTACCTTGAGAGATTAGGTTTCTAAAGATACTGAGCCTCTGACTACGTCAAACAGACTATCAGTTTAGCCAACTTGAGAAGCGACCTTGATAATTTTGCTAGGAACATCTGATATTTGCAGGGGGCACTGGACATTTTTGAACCATGCTTATCCAAGATCTCTGACTTCTAGCCTCCCAATGATCTATGTTACTGACTTCCACAGCATTATTTCCCTTACCTGCAGAAATCCTCTCTCAGTTATTATTACCAAGATTGCTCAAGTAGAAATTCATATTGCTGTATTTTGTCTTTTGTACAGTCATCTTTGAAGACTGCTGGCATCTAGGTTCCTTGAAGTCCCTAAAATAAAGATTCGTGTAAAAATTTCTTTGAAAAAGTTTTCCTTCTAGCATATTTGTACATTTTATCCTGAGCTCGAGTGTGAGACAGAGAGTGGATTATATTTTCCTTTTTATCTGGTTCAAGGATAGAAGTGAAATTCAGTGGTCAGAATAGCTGCAGCACTGAGGCATGGTAGTATCTGTCTTACTGCTATTTTAACTGCCTTTCCCCCCATGGTTCTATATATAATTGGCCCATTTATATTATGCTTAATTTAGTAAGCTTCTTCACCTTTGAGGCAGGCGGTAGGTGAGTTACAAATAAAATTAATGAATGCGCAACTTTTACATCTGCAATTAGGCATTTAAGCTTTTGAAATTAACCCAGGAAGCAGCAGCACTGGTGTGGTAGTTGTTATCATAAATACTATACACATTCAGGTGTGTATGTGTTTGATGTATTAGATATGCAGATAAAGGTGTAAACATGAATTCTCAGCTGAAAAATAGGAGCAGCTAGTGAAAATTTGTGGCTAGGTTTAAATCTCTAGAAACTGGTCTTTGGAAAGGACATATTAATGCAAGGTAAATTTTGCTAGGAAAAACTAAGCAATAATTCTTCTGTTACAAACCGTACAGCATTATAGGGCAGTTAGGTTTAGATTACTTTAAAATAACTTGTAGTGGAGCTTCTGTGATTTAGACACAATTGTTTCTTTTAAAATTATTTTTCATGACCTCGATAGAACTTCAAGGACAACTAATGCCTAAGGAATCAGATCAAAGATGCCACTTGAAATTTCAAAATGTAATTCTAAGATATTCCACTGTAGCCTTCTGGCAGCAGATACAGTACGCGATTTGCGTTTCTGTCTTTGAAAACTGGTCTTTCCATCTCATCAAGAACAGTGTGAAATTGAACTTGCAATTAAAAAATAAGATTTATTTTCCCCTCCTCCTCACCCACCTTTTGACACAAACAAATTGAGGGTCATCAGGAAACAGAAGGAAGAAAATGCTGCAAGATTTTAAAGATGCCTGGTAGGAATATTTCTTAATTGAGTCGTTCTTTTGAGCCGCGTGGAATTGTTCTTATTAAAAATTAAATAAGAACAGCAGAGAAGAACATGCGAGGCTCTTCGAGATTAGAGCTTTGTGAGATTTACTTAAAAGGCTTTCATTAGGCACTGGGGGTTCTGTAGTGTATTAAAACCTCACCTATACAAAATACCTGGTGTTCTATCTTTTAGCCCCTTTGCACAAGACATATGAAACACTGGTACTTAAAACAGGAATAGGGGAAGGATACTTTCACAGTGTTCTTCGAAATAAAGGCGATATTTCTACACTGTTAAGTAATTAGCCCTTTCATTCTATTCTTCCCTCCTCACTCCCTCTTTTCCTCCCTTTTTTCGTCCCTGTCTTTGTCAGTATGGGTTAGGACAGGTCTAGTTGTGGTTTGCTTCCTTATTTTGTTATTATTACTTTTTAAAAAATCAATTTTCTGTCTAGGATGAATGAAAGGAAGGTTTTCAGCAAGGCTTCTTGAACTTTAATATTCACAGACGTCGCCAGAGATGTTGTTAAAATGTAGACTTTGATTCCTTAGGTCTGGGAGGGAGCCTGAGATTCTGCATTTCTAACAAGTTCTCAGTGCTGTCAGTCTATAGACAATGGTAGAGTAGCAAAGAGCTAAATTAGACCCATCTGATTCATTAAAATTACATGGGTCAGCTTTGGGGGGTACTGAAGATAATGGGAAATAAAGGTGAAAAAAGAAAAGAAGCAAAAACAAAAGAAAAACCCCACTACACATACAAATATAAACTGCCTAATTATCCACATTGATTCATTTGATGATTTACCCTAAGAAAGTGATGTCTTTAATGCAATTTTTGTCATGTCTTTATAATGCAACTTGGCTTTTGGCAAACTAATTGGTGTTCAAAAAAGTGAGCATTTAAGGCACTGAATATGAAACACACACACACACACACAAAGAAACACTGCCAGTCGTATATATGCAAGTCCACATAATTTTCTCCTAAGGATACAATAAACCTTGTCCTGAAACATAGCAGTTTCACTATAGGCAGAGTGGGGGTTGAGACCTGAAAGGTAATAGATCTTCAAGTTTTTTGAAGTTCAATACATGTCCTGGCCACCTACCTCATTTTGCCCCTAGGGATCAATAAAATCAAGTGACAAGATTCATTGGGACATATTGGAAATATTTTGCAAACTACAGGGTGTTGGGTAACTGCTACTTGCTCTTGTTATGTTTCTATTTGGATGATATTTTCTAATATTTTATTTCATTCAAAGATATCTTTTGTGTTACTGCTGGTTATTGTGAATCATGCTGGTTGTATTGCAATTGGGGATTCGGGATCAAAATTAAAATTTAAAGTGAGCATTTCCTCTGTCTACCAAATCCATGGATTTAAATAAATTCTACCAAAATAATCATGCAAATGTGAGAAGAGGTTTGTACGAGTGTAGTCACCGCATTATTACTTGAATAGAAAAAAATCTGGAAATTCCTAAACACCCTTCTCAGGGACTAGCTCACCGTGTGGTGGTACATCCGGAAGGTGATATATTTAGTGCCTGAAATCCCAAAATGAAGTGTTGCTGAGGTGTAAGCAGGGAAAGATATCCAGTATATAATAAATGTGGTTATGTTTATAAAAGAAAAAAGTAATGAATATGTGCTAAAATTGAATTGTCCATCTGTCTGTCAACCTGTCTGTCTATTGAGCTTTCTTTCATGAGCCTGGCACAAGCTCTTGACAAAAAAACACCAAAAGGCTAACAACAATGATTCCTAGGGGAAAAATTAGAAGGTATAGTCCGTTTTGGATTCCATACTTTTTTCTCAGTGTATTTCTGTAAAACAGAATATAAACAAAAAGGAGAGCAGAAGAACTAGAGGACTTAGATTTGGGTCCTGTTACCTGGGTTGAGGACTCTAGCCAAACTACTTACCAGAGCAGGTAGATCCTCAAATGTCCCAGCAGATTGGGACCATACAAATTCATGGCTGTATTTCTTGGAAGACTTAATGAAGTGTATAAAGCACTTTGCCCTTCATGAAGAACCGAGATTGTTCTAGTTTGGCTTTTGTTACTCGAAACATCTCTATGTAATTGCACAATGCTGACATTCAACCCTGATATGTTTCTGTATGTAGCTCCACACTCCAAAACCACAATGCCTCCTGTCATTCCACCTCTCTCTTCTCCACTTCCCTCTGACCCCTTCCCAGACACTTTTTGGGTTTCCAGTGGAACCTCATGACAAAATGTCAGAAAGACCCCTGTCATTTACGCACACTTCCATATTAAACAAAGACATTGCATTCTTTCTCCCAGGGATATTTGTTCTCATATCTTCCTCTGCACCGTCTGCCAGAGGGTTCTGGTGAGAACAGCCTGAGCCAGGAGAAGGCAGGGAAGATGCTCCATGAAGGTCCCTGAAATAATATGAAGTGAGCCATTTCTAGTAAATATTGCCCAACTTGGTATCACAATATTATTTTTGTTTTAGCTTTTTCACTAATTCTATCTTAACTAACTTAAAATCTATTTTAAAAGGAAATAGTAATAGATAACCCACATGCAAGTGCTCTGTTGGTTAAGAAAATGAATGTATGGCCAGTAAAAATTCAGAAACATTCCTCTGTAATGCCAAGGACCTAAAATAGTGTTGTATACAAAATATATATCCATCTCACTGCAATAATGTTTGTTCCTCATAGCACTTCCACAGTGTACAAGAGACTGACACACATGAAGCCTTTCGTGGATTGTGGCAACAGACCAACACTGGTGACCCAGAGTGTCTCTTCCCAGCGGGGTGGACAACGTGCCCTATTCCCTCCTGTGTCCCCACTGTTTATTGGGTAGCCCCACACAGGTGTTCGATTAATACCAGGTGAATAAATGAATGAGGGTAGTGCTTTTAAAAACTGATTTCTTATTAGTGTCTGTTAACAACAACAACAACTTTCAGTTGTCATTTGCCCACCTGCCTTGCCCATCTTAGAGCATTGCTTTTTATCAAGAGCAGACTCCAGTGTCCCTATTATCCCAAAGCACGAGTTTGCACAAAGGAGAACAGCGAAGGCTGTAGCTGAGGCTGCTAGCGGAATCTGTAAGGGAATGGAACGAACTGTACCTCCTATATATGTTTTCCATAACATCAGTATAGAATTTTTTTGTTCTCATTTAATTGTTGTTGAGACTGCCTGAGTAAAGTGCCACACGGAAGTTGTCAGGTATTTAAAATCAAAGGTTGAATCCTGATCTTCTGAGAGCTGTCCAATGTGGGACCGTGGACATTCATATAATATTGTTAATTTCCATCATGTCTCCACTGTGGAGTTTAGCTAAATCAAAGTGGATCACAGGTTAAGACCAAGGAGAAATGAAAACGATCTATGTTTATACAAATGCATATTCATATAGACAGAGAGAGACACATACATACACTGACATATATCAAATCAGACTACTCCAGTTTGCAACAGATATGCTGAATACGAGGCTGCAAGTTCCCAAGTATTCCAAATTCTGGGTATTATAATCCTTTTCCTGGTATAACTGACATAATTATTGTTTTCAATGAAATCAGAGATTTTCTTTATGCAATCTATTTTTAAGAAAGAGATAGATATGTGCGAGCTTACAGCACACACACACACTCCTATCATATAATTATATTCTTTCTGAATCTTTATACTCTGTGCTGTGATTTCCTTTATGTCTTATTGGGGGTTTCATCCAGCAATTGAATGACTGGAGGGAAAAACAGAAATTTTTTTTGTCTGCTATAAACATTAGTGTGGTTAGATTACAGCTACCTATGTACAAGTAGTATTTCTGCCTGCCTTAAATCTTGCATTTTTTTTCAGATTTCTATCATCTTCACATATGTTTTCATTGCGAATATTCAGCTTGCGACTCTTAAATGTTGTTTTATTTTTTAAAAAAATTAGATAGTTGGGATGATGATGATGATGATGATGTGTTTGTGTACCTATTTCAAGCATTCATTCCCCTGATTTTGAAAGAATAGCCCCAGAATTTCATTAAATAAATCATAGATCCCACCACTGTCTTTGTTCATGTATTTAGGTGCAATGACTTTCAAATAGGAAAGATAAAATAGAAGACGTCCAGTTAAATTTCAATTTCAGATAAACAATGCTTGCATCTTTTTAGTGCAACTATATTCCAGTTATTACATGGGACATATAATACTGGGAGCAATTCACATGTTCAAACTTACCTGAGTATCCGGCAATTTTATTTACTAAATTGGGTGACCTGAGTCCCACCCCTCAGCACTATGCCCTGACCCTCATTTACCCAAGTGAGCTCAGGCTTTTCCAGGACCACTGCGAGCCAAGGCCAGAGCTATCTCTGGATGCCTGAGGGAGAGATGGGTTTTTCTTCCTCTGGCCTGAGGATGTCATTATCTGAGGCTGTTGCTGCAGCCACCTTGGGCCATGGTGGGAGCACAGCCTGGAAAGATGACACATAATGACAATAGTGGCCACAGGATTTATCAAGCATTTTCTATGTTCTGGGTGCTGTGCCAAGAAAAGCATACTGGCTTATCATTCTGTCCCTAGTCTGTGCTTGACCCTAAAGGTAAAAGTTAGGGTTAGATTTATGAGGTTTTACCACTGCAGTTTTCTGGTTCAGCTTAGCAGTTTTCTGTCACAACCAGGTGTGATGGCTAAGTGATGACATCAGGGACCCAGGCCGCTTGGCCCCCTCTCATCCACAATCCTCAGCATGTGGTTTTCATCGTCATGGTCACAGGGTAGCTGCTCCCTTTCTAGGCGTCTCTTCGTGATGTCAGAACGAGGAGAGAGAGCCAAAGGACCTTCTCCTGGGAAGGCTTTGTCTTCTACAGGAAACTTACATGGGATAAATAACTGCACTATTTTTTTTTTTATAATTCTTACAATTATTGTTCCACTACATCAATGAAAGGACTGGAACACAGAGATAGCTGGTGACTTGTTCAGCTATAACATTGCTGTACTAGAGATTTCGTGTTTGCGTGCATGTTTGTGTCTGTTCATGTGTGTGCAGGCATGTGTGTGTGAGAGGAGAGAGTTAGAGACAACAGTATTTATTGCAAGGAACTGGCTCATGCAATTGTGGGCCTGTTATGTCTAAAATCTGCAGAGTGGGTCAGTGGGCTGGAGGCCACAGAAGAAATAATGTTGCAGCTGGAGTCTGGAGGTGTTTGGAAAGAGAATTTCCTTTTTCCTAGGAACCTCCATCTTCTTTCTCTTAAGGCCTTGAATTGGATAAGGCCCATTCAAACACGGAGAATACATTCTGCTTTACTCAGTGTCTACGGACTTACATGTTTATCTCACCTAAATATATCTTCACAAGACTGGTGTGACAGGTGCTGTGGTCCGGCCAGGATAATACCAAAAGGGAAACTAGGGATCAAATCCCAGTACTGTCCCTGCGGCCCAGACGCTTCCACCAGGCCACTATTTGTGTGACCCACCTGGCTTCTTTGAAGCATCACACAAAGAGAAAACGATTGTGATCTTTCATAGGATTGCCTTTAGTCATGCCCTGCATGAATTGATTTCACATTTTATTTTACAATAAAACACCAGATACACAAAACCACATGGAAAAATTATATAGCTTAATGCAAAATATAAGCTAAATACCCTTACAATAAACACCATACAGCTCAAAAAATAGATCTAGGAAACCTCTGATGTATTTTATCACAATCCCAATTCACTTCCTCTCCTCCCGAGTAACTATGATATTATCTAGGGATTGGCTTACAGTTATTTTTGTAAATAAAGTTTTATTGTCACACAGCCACACCTATGGATTGACTTATTGTTTCTGGATACCTTTGTGCTGCCATAACAAAGCTGAATAATTGTGGCAGAGTCTGCCTGGCTCTCAAACCCTAAAAAAAAAAATACCAGAACAAAATTCCAGAACTGGGGGTTGCATCTTCTCTGTGCAGCTCAGCCTGCTCCTATGTCTGCTGAACCTCTTACAAATCAAAGATTGAGTCCGGAGCTGTGCCTGGATTCCTTTCAGTCTCCCTGGTGAGCCTCATATTTTAAAAATTAATTTTATTGGTACATTTTAGGTATAAAATATAATGACATTCATCATTGGAAATTTGCACCTTTACATGATCTGTCCTTGTTCTTATTTTTTCCCCATTCCTCTGCCCTCCCTTCAACTCCTCCATCCCTCCCTATTTACAAAGACTTTGTTTCCATTTTTTCATTTTCTCATATTAATTCCATTCCCTTCTTTCCTTTCCCCTCCCTCTCCCCCTTCCCCTTTGCCCCTTTTCTTCCTATTTCACATTATCTATTATACCTTTTAGTCCTTATTGACACTTTCAGTTTCTCACACTAGAGAAACTATTCAGTATTTACACATGTGTCCTGTTTATTTCACTTAAGAGTATCGCCTCAATGTGCATCCATTTAGCTACAAATGTCTCTAATTTCTCATTTTTGATGGCTGAGTAGTGCTCCATTTTATTAAAAAAACACATTTTCTTTATCCAGTCTCCAGTTGATGAGCATTTGGGCTGTTTCCAAGTTTTGGCTATAACAAATTGTGCTGCTATGAACATGGGTGCACATATATCACTGTGGTATGATTCTTTTAATTCTTTGGGGAAGATACTCAGCAGAGAAATAGCTGGGTCAAATGGGACTTACAGTTCTAGTTCTTTGAGGTATCTCCATACTGATTTCCACAGTGGTTGCACCAGTCTACACTCCCACCAGCAGTGGAGCAGGGTTCCTCTTTTCCCACAGCCCCACCAGCATTTGTTATTGGTTGATGTCTTGATAGCGGCCATTCTTTCTGGAGTGAGGTAGAATCTCAGGGTTGTTTTCATTTGTATCTCTCAAATGACCAGTGATGTTGAACATTTTCTCATATGTTTGTTTGCTGCTTTTACTTCTTTGTCTGAGAAATGTCTGTTCATTTCAGATGCCCATTTTTGGATTGGGTCTTTAAAATTGGGAGGTCTGCTTTTTTTAAGTTCTTTATAGATTCTAGACAGCAGACCTTTGTCTGAGGGGCAGCTGGTGAAAACTTTTTCCCACATTGTGGGTTGTCTCTTCACTCTGTTGGTGGTTTCTCTTGTTGTGCAGAAGTTTTTTAGTAAGAAGAGATCCCACTTGTTGACTGTTTGTGCTAGTTCACGGGCAACAGAAGTTTTGTTCACGAAATCTTTTCCTACACTAAACTCTTCAAGAGTTTTTCCCAAATTCTCTTCCAGCTGGTTTAGTGTTTCTGTTTTAATATTTAGATCTTTAACCCATTTTGATTTTAGTTTAGTGCATGGTGAGAGATATAGGTCTAGTTTTAATCTTTGGCAAGTTGAAGCCCAATTTTTCCAGCACCATTTATTAAAGAGGCTATCTTTCCTCCAGTGAGGGTGTTTGGCTCCTTTGTCGAAGATGAGGTGGCTGAGTGTGTCTGGAGTTGTTTCTACATCTTCTAATCTGTTCCACTGGTCCTCAGGTCTGTTTCTTCTCAGTACCATGCTGTTTTTATCACAGTAGCTTTGTAGTATAGTTTCAAGTTGGGGGTTGTGATACTCCTTACCTTCTCTTTATTGCCTAGTATTGCTTTTGCTATTCTAGGTCTCTTCTTGTTCCAAATGAATTTTTGGACTGTTTTCTCAAGGTTGGTGAAATATGCTTCTGGAATTTCAATTGGGATTGCATTGAATCTATATATGGAAGTATGACCATTTTCACTATGTTGGCTCTTCCTACTCAGGAGTAGGGATGTTTTTCCATTTTCTGATATCCTCTTCAATCTCTTTATTCACAGTGCCATAGTTTTCAGAGAAGAGGTCTTTGATTTCTTTTGTTAGGTTGATTCCTAGGTATTTCAGTTTTTTGGATGCTATTGTGAAAGGAATTGTTTGCCCTATTTCTCTCTCAGTGAGTCTGTTGTTCATGTAGAGGAAAGCTATTGATATTTGTGTGTTGATCTTGTATCCAGCTGCTTTGCTGAATTTGGTTATTAAGTCTAGAAGACTTTTGGTGGAGTTCTTGGGGTCTTCTATATAGAGTATCATGTCATCTGCAAATAATGACAATTTGACTTCTTCATTTCCTATCTTTATTCCTTTTATTTCTTTCTCTTGTCTAATTGCTGTGGATAATGTTTCCAAGACTATATTGAACAGGAGTGGTGATAGTGGACATTCTGTCTTGTTCCTGATTTTAGTGTGAAGGATTTCAGTTTTTGACCATTTAGTATGATATTGGCTGTTGGTTTTTCATAGATAGCTTTTATCAGATTGAGGTAGAGACCATCTATTCCATGTTTTTGTAGGGTTTTTGTCATAAATGCCTGTTGCATTTTGTCAAATGTTTTTTCTGCATCTGTTGAGATGACTATATGGTTTTTGTCCTTGGTTCTATTGATATAGTGTATTACATTTATTGATTTGCATATTTTGAAACATCCCTGCATCCATGGGATGAATCACACTTGGTCAGGGTGTATGATGTTTCTGATGATCTTCTGCATTCTATTTGCCATTATCTTATTAAGGATTTTTGCATCTATGTTCATTAGTGAGATTGGCCTATAGTTCTCTTTTTTGGTTAGGTCTTTCTCTGCTTTAGGGATCAAGGTGATGCTTGCTTCTAGGAATGAATTTGGGAGTATTGCTTCCCTTTCAATTTCACTGAAGAGTTTAAACAGTAGTGGCAGTAGTTATTCTCTAAATGTCTTGTAGAATTCAGCTGTAAAGCCATCAAGACCAGGGCTTTTCTTAGTTGGTAGATTTTCAATTACGTTTGCAATTTCATTGATTGATATTGAGTTGTTTAGAATTTTTAGGTCATCTTCATTCAACTTTCATAATTCATATGTATCTAGGAATCTGTCCATTTCTTCTGTGTTTTCTATTTTATTGGCGTATAGGTTCTGGAAGTAGGTATTGATGATCCTCTGGATTTCTGCTGGGTCCATTGTAATTTCATCCTTTTCATTCCCAATTGCATGGACTTGGACATTTTCTTTCTTTTTTCTGATAAGGTTGGATAAGGGTTTGTCAATTTTGTTTATTCTTTCAAAGAATCAACTCTTGCCTTCATTGAATTTTTTGTATTGTTCTCTTAGTCTCCATTGCATTGATTTCTGCCCTGATCTTTATAATTTCCTTCCTTAAAAGAACTTTGGGTTTGTCCTGCTCTTCTTTGTCTAGAAGCTTGAGGTTCTGCATCAGGTTGTTTAATTGGGCTTGCTCTGTTTTCCTAATATGTGTATTCATTGCTATGAATTTCCCTCGTAAGACTGCTTTCATTGTGTCCCATAGATTCCAATGTGTTGTATTGTCATTGTCATTTAATTGTAGAAACTGTCTGATTTCTTCTTTAATTTCCTCTGTGACCCATTGGTTATTCAGAAGTGCGTTGTTCAACCTCCATGTGTTTATGAAATTCTTGTGCTTTCTTTTGCTATTGATTTCCAATTTCATTGCACTATGGTCTGATAATATACAAGGAATAACTTCAATTCCTTTGCACTTATTTAAACATGTTCTATGAGCAAGTATGTGGTCTATTTTGGAGAAGCACCTGTGTGCAGCTGAAAAGAATGTGTATTTCAGATATAGAAGATAAGATTGCAATTAGTGACTACGAAATGAAAAATTTCTTAAAAAATAGTAAGGGACCATGAGAAATCAATCCAGCAGCTGCTAGATGATGCAAAGAAGAGTACCATAAGACTGATTGGAGTCAATGACAAAACAGGAAAGAGTGCAGACATAAAAAAACTGTTCACAGAAGTGATTTCAGAAAACTTCCCAAGCAGGGGAAAAGAGTTTGACATATAGATAAGTGAGGTATATAGGACTCCAACTAGCCTTGATCAAAAAAACTTACACATAGGCATACGTTAAGATTCCAGAAACCCAACACAAGAACAAAATTTTACAAGCAGTTAGAGAAAAGAAACAAATCACATACAAAGGAAAGCCCATCAGAATCACAGCAGACTTCTCAATGCAAATCCTCAAGGCAAGAAGAGTTTAGAGTGATGTATTTCAAGCCCTAAAGAAAAACAGCTTCCAACCCAGACTGATGTACCTTGCAAAACTATCTTTCAAAATTGATGGAGAAATAAGATACTTTCATGATGAAGAGTATCTTAGGAACTTCATGAATACCAAACTAGCACTCCAAAAAATTTTCGACAATATCCTAGGAAAAGACAATGAGGATCACAACCCCAGGAAGCCCAGCAGAATGAATACATTGGGCATGACAAGAAATTAAAGCAAAGGGGGAGAATTTAACAAAAAGAAAAAGTCATGACAAGGATAAGTCAATACATATCAATTATAACCATTAATGTTAATGGTCTCAATTCACCAATCAAAAGAAATAGACTGGAAGAATGGGTCAAGAGGCAAGAT
Organism: Heterocephalus glaber; assembly: GCF_053883595.1. Lineage (NCBI taxonomy): Eukaryota > Metazoa > Chordata > Mammalia > Rodentia > Bathyergidae > Heterocephalus > Heterocephalus glaber. The sequence continues at coordinate 16,627,636 of NW_028258410.1, read as the reverse complement.
CCAACAATATGCTGCATACAAGAAACACACTTAATTCAAAAATAAACTCAGTGTGAAAGTTAAAGGGTGGAAAACAATACTCCATGCAATAGGAACCCACAAAAAAGCAGGAGTAGCTATCCTCTTTGGGGATCAAGTGGATTCCAAACCAACACTGATTAAGAGAGACAAAGGACACTACATCCTTCTAAAGGGAACAATCCAAGAGGAAATGATGACAATCATAAATATATATGCACCTGACACTAGTGTGCCCAACTATATAAAACAAATACTAACGGATATGAAAAATCAAATAAGTACTAATGCAAAAGTAGTGGGGGACCTCAATACCCCACTGTCACAAATAGATAGATCAACTAGACAAAAAATAAGCAACAAAATACTAGAACTCAATCCAACTCTTGAAGAAATGAACTTAACAGATGTTGACAGAGTGTTCCACCCCACAAAATCAGAATCCCTGGTGAGCCTCTTGGCAGTGGTGAGCTCATTTACCAGAGGGCATAGAATGTCTGCTCCTCTCTCTTCTATGAGGCCACAGCTGTGGAGGAGCAATGCCTGGGTCTGGTCATTCCTTCTGACTTGCAAAATATAAGTATTCTGATGGAATCAGCTTTTTCTTGTGCATGACTTTTAATACTTTTAGAAAGAGATTCTTTGTCTTATCTTCCATTTGAGTTCCTAGAAGTTCATGTGGAAAAGGCAAGTGAATGCTCAACTCTTTTTATCAGATTTTGAGATATTTAACTGATTCTCTAGCATCATCCAAAGGAGACTACTTAATTTTATTATTAACAGTATTATTACTGTCATTATAGCATAGCAAGATACGTGATGGGTTTTAATCCATTGCAATTATTATTTTCATTGAAGCTCATATTATCACATTTTTGCCAATGGAAGTCTTTTCTTTCAAGTTGGCTCCTAAAATCCTCTGAAATGACCTTGGAGTCTGATGAGTCTTTTTTCTTTCTGCTATTGCACTGTTCTAAACTCCTCTGCATTCTGTGCCCCAGATCTGGAAGGAGCCCCTCCCCATTTAAAGTGATATTTCAAGACCTCACACTGTGCTAAATGAGCTGTGGATGTTCATTTTACTGCCCTCATCATTATTTTTAGGCTTTTGCAATAGACAGAGCCAAGAAGACGAAATACCAGATGAGTTCCAACTGATAGCACCAACTGAAATTCAGCACTATAGGACTATGCTGAGCCTCTTCAACGTTATGTGTGTATTTCCTTCTCTTCCTTGCTGAGCATTTGGTTCTCAAGGACATGGGGAGTGATAAAATTAGAATATCTCATAATTACTCATTTGTTTTATGTCACATTATGCAACAGCTCTGAGAGAATAATACTAATGCTGCCACTATCAATAATATGATTATTTGAAGCTATTACAATTATTTTTTATATGTTTTCCCAGTTCAGCACTCTTGACATTTTTAAGATTATTCCTGTGTCCACATGGTCTTAACGTATTATCAGTGCATGATACACTCTGCCCTTTAACCTTCTTCCATTGTAAATCTACAAGCAAGGGTGTGTTTCATTGCCACCTGTTGTCCTCCTGTAGATGTGCTCTAGGAGTCTTGGTCACCTGAACCTCTGGGAGGTTCTTTGAGATGCCCCAGAGTTTCTATATTCTCAAGGTTGTCAGATGCCTGCCTCAGTCTATTTAGGCTCCTCTAACAAACTATCTTGGGCTAGGTCCTTTATAAACCCCAGAAATTTATTGCTCACAGTCCTAGAGACTGAGAGGTCCAAGATGGAGGGCCCTTCAGATCTGGCATCTGGTGAGGCCTGTTCCTCACAGATAGTACCTTCCACAAGGCAGAAGGCAAAAAGGACTGTAAGAGCCCTCAGGTCATTTTTGTAAGGGCATTGCATTGGTGTGACTTCCATTGCTACACAAAATGTGCAAAGCTGGGTACTGTATAAAGAAGTTTATTTAGCTCACAGTATTGGAAGTGGAAAGTCAAACAGCATGTCAATGGCTCTGGTGAGGGCCTCCTTGGCTGCAAACAACCCTCTTGCAAGAACTACCCAGGGTCCCATGAGAACCACACTCATCTGTTGTGAGGGCAGCACCCTCAGTGGCTTCATTATTTCCTTCCACACCCCATGTGTTACAGGTCCCACCACCTCTTAACATCCCCATACTGGGGACAGAGCTTTCAACATATGACCCTAGGGGACTGCCATACCCAAGTCATAGCAAGCACTAATCCTAATCATAAGGACACAGCCTTCCAAGGAAGAATTACCTCCCTAAGAAAGACCCCCACCTTCCAATAGTCTCACTTCAATGATTAGACTTCCATGTATCAATTTCCAAGGGACACAAACATTGAGACCACAGCAATGCCCAGGTTCTTCCTCTGCTTACCCATTCAAGATTGTGGCTTTTCTCTCCACCCTCCCACTTGAAATCCCAGGTATCTCAGGGTTCCGGGTTTTGCTCTAAGTTCCTGCATGTTGCTAATAATTTTGTATTATTTCTGCTTGTAAGTCACTTTTGCTGGATATAAAATCATTGGCTCATGAGTTCTTCCCTTGAATATCTCATTTCTTCTTATTTTCTCTTTTCTTCTTATTTTTGCAGCTGACCAAAATTTCAATTACAACAATTTTTGGTTACACGTAATTTTCTCTCTTTACTTAAATGTTCAAATGATATTCCTTTTAGATCTTTCAATCTAGTACATTTTATTTGAATGATATGGAAAGTATCATTCCACATTACTTCTTTAGGGTATATAGTGTGTCCTTTTAATAAACAGCTTTAAAGATTTTTTTTATTTCAGAAAATTTTTTTCAAAATATGTAATATTTTGTTCTGTTCCTTTGCATTAGTTTTCTTCTTCAAGGACTCTTGTTTTCCATCAATATTTGTCACCTTCTCTTGAAATGTTTATATTTTGTATTTATTATATTTTGCATTTATTTTGAGTTTCTTAATTTAGATTTAACTTTTAAATGCTATTTTAATTTCTAAATATTTATTGTCTTTTTATTTCTGAGTAATTTAATTCAGATTTGTGCCATCTTTCAGATATAATTTCATTGTATAATGCAATCGGCTACAGTTTTCACCTGCTTTGGGGCTTATCTTCCTGGTGCACTTTCACCTTGATAAGCATGTTTTTGGCTCACACTTCTTTTTTCCTCTTGTAACATTGCAAAGAATCTGATCTCAATACTTTCCTATTGTTACTTATATATGAAATTAATTTTCTTGGTGTTTTAGAGGGAAATGTAGTTCAGGATAACTTTTATAACCTTCCTGAACTTCCTCATTTAGTTTGCATGGAGCATTCACAAGCATGGTGGCTTGCTTCCTGAGATTTTCATGGCTCTTATTTACAATAGTGAGGGTTTCCTTCAGTATTTGTCTGAATCTTCCATCTTGGTTTTCCTCCCAGTGACTTCTCCTGAGTGTTGGGCCAGTTCCTGGAGGGGATAGTGGCTGTGGCCACTGGGGCTTGTGTGGCCCAGATGACTGCTGCCTCCTTCTGAGCGCATGCTGGCCTCCTGCTCTCATGACCCTTACAGTGTTCTGGCATCCCCAGTTTTGCCTGCTGTCTCCCTCTGGCCCTGTGTATTCTGGTGAGTTCTTGGGGCTCCTTGGGATTTTTCTTATTCTGAAGTCTGTAGATGCTTCACCTCCTCTGCATTCTCTGCGCATGATCTGACCCACTGAGGACTAGAGCACCTTGTTTCCATGCACCCATTTGAAATATGGAGATTGTAGGAAGACGTTCATACCTGCTTCTGTATTATATTCCACCATGAAACTAGTTTTGCTATTTAGTTTTCTGTATTTTTATATACAGTTTTCAGGAGACTAAAATAGTATGCTATTATTGCCCAAATCACCCCAAATATTAGTTATCTCAGTTGCACAACAAATGACCCCAAACCAGGTGGCTTACATGAGCATCCCTCTATTACCTCACAGCTCCATGGATCAGAAGTTAGGTGGGCTCTAGCAGACTAGGCTGAAATCAAAGTATTGGCTGGGCTGGACTTTTACCTGGAGCCATGGGGAAAGAATCCTCTTTCAAACTTCTTTAGGCTGTTGGTAGAATTCAGCTCCTTATGCAGAACTGAGTCTCTCCCTTCTTACCAGTTGTTGCAGTCATCTTTTTGGGTTCTCAGCCAACTGCACCATTCCCATGAGGCCCCTTTCATTTTTTAAGTCAGTGCTATTGCTTTGGCTCTTCCTTTTGCCATAGTCTGACTTACAATAGTTTTTACTTTATAATGTTGCAAAAATGTACCCATATTTCAGTACAAGGTTTGATAAATTACATGAGATGTTCAACCTTTCATTCCAAAATGGGCTTTGGGTTAGACGAGTTTGCCCGCCTGTCAGGTAATGTGTGCTCAGAGCACATTTAGAGTAGGGTAGGCTAGGCTAGGCTAATCTAGGCTAGGATGTCTGGCAGGTTAGGTGTAGTAAATGCACTTTCAGCTTATGATAATTTCCTCCTGCAATGGGCTTATAGCAATGTAACCCCATCAAAAGTAGAGGAACATTTATATTTGGAAGTTATCTGACTTTCCATTTTGCTCTCAGCTGTAAAAAAAAACAAAAAAAATGCTGTTTAATTACACCTGCAAAATCCCTTTGAAATGCAAGGAAACATTTTCCCCAGAGTGACACTCTGGGTGAAGGTCATTGGAGCCACCCTAAACTCCTCCTAACAGGTCTTCATTCACTTCTTTTGAAACTCTCAAGAATTCATAGAACTCCTAGTGTATTCTAAATCCTTGGTTTAGGGAGAGAGCTGGGAACAAGGCAAACGTCCTGGCCCTAAGAGTAGGAAAAGTGCTGAATGTTTAATGAATGAGTGAGAGTATCAGTAGACTCTTACAGGTCAAAATGCACAATCAGAGGAAAGCTATAGAAAAACGAGACTCAATATTATTGAGTATGTTTTAAAGGTCCATGTATCATCTTGCATGGAAACATTGCTCAACTTCTGATGAGGAGACTGATTCATCAATATCTCGGTTATCATTGACTGATGACCTCGCCTATAAAAGATCTTGACTTACGTCTATGTTAACAATTAATGGAATGGATAATGTATCACACAGAGTGTATGGAAGGTAATAAAGATGTATAAATGAGAATTACATGGGTTAGTTGGTGTCACTAATGGTTCTTTTGTTCTGCGAGAGCATCAGTATCTTATTCAGGAGACACTTGCTGTTCTAGTTGCCAAATGACTTAACTATGCAAATTCAACTATGATTGGTTTTTCAAGGATGTTTCCCATTACAAAAGTCCCTCACTTAAGTCTCATCTTTAACACTGTTTATTCCTGATCTTCTTGCTTAACTCTTTCAGGGTCTTTAGCCACATGGAGACCCACGTACCTTGTCAGAATATGGCTCTTCTCATAAATATTTGTACAGTATTATTAAGATCCTTTATGTCCCAAATCAGTTTTACACAGGGGGTGTTATTCATTGATTAAGAAATATATGTCATAAAGACTGAATGAGAAGCTAATGTTCAGAGCTGGGAAATGCAATACTGTATATTAGAAGGAATCAGCATTTGTTAGCATAAGTAAGACTTTGAGCCTTGATTATAAGTGTCAGTGTGTTAAAAAACATTGACTAATCCTAGTGTGAAATTACAAGTTTGTAATGCAAATATATTTGGGGAAATGCAAACACATTTATTCATGCATTAATTTACTCATTCAACAGCAATTTATTGAGTGCCTAGCATGTGTCAAGAGTTCTTCTGAGCACCAGAGAGACTGGGGAAACAGGCAGAAAATGGTATTGCCCTTTGAGAGCTTATATTCAAGTATAAGGAATATAAAAATGCATAAAATAAGTAAAAGCATCATTTTGTTATCATTTATTGTAATGACTTTACTTGTAGCAAAGAAGTTTGACTAAAACAAACTTGGAAGGATAGGAACTAAAACTTAAAAAGGTACACACTATTTCTGTCTTTCAGGTATGCATCTGGAACACAGATTGTTCTAGGGACACCATCCATGGTGGGGAAGAGAGAGGAGAGAGAGAGAGAGAGAGAGAGAGAGAGAGAGAGACAGACTTAGGTACCAGGCCCAATGCAGATGGTGCTCTTCATTCTTGCAGATTAATTCTACAGGTATTTTCCAGTCACATGGCCCCAACCTTAGTACAGAGATGGCTGGGAATTGTGGAGGATCATGTGATTTTTTTCAGTGTGCACAAAAAGCTTTTGCCACAGCCATTCTCAAGAAATTTGATGGTCTCTGAGTTTGATAATCCTAAGTCATAAAACAGGTTGTTCTCTATGGAAACTCACAAATCCACCCAGAGAAGCTCTTGAAAGAAAATTCAGGAATCTCCTTCTTTGCCGATGGTCAGGTGGCATCATGATGTCACTCACACAGGCTTTCTCTCCTGATGCAGAAGGGTGCGGCCCTAATAATTAGGGACACCACCTCCTAGCACACACAGAGCTCCTTTCACCACCTCTCATGTGAAGATTAATTTATACAAGCACACAATCACTGCTTCCTGCATAAAGAGTCATTCCTACTTCATACTGTGCTTCCATACCAGTGGTCTCCATTCTTCATTATGCATTCTAATTTCATGAGCTTCTCAATGTCTCTACCTTTCTTCCTCCTTTGTTTCCTTTCTTCCTGATTCATTTGACTGATGTTTATTGGGCAGCTACAAAGTGTCAGGCATTGTGCTAGACCCTGGAGACACGGCGGTGAATAAAAACGATGCCATCTCCCCAGCAGATCAAACCCCCTGCTTTCCTTCTTTTCTTTTCTTTTCCCCTTCCTTCTTTCTTGCCATCCTTCCCCTTTTCTCTTCTCTTTACTTCCTTCTGTTCTCCCTTCCCCATCCCCCTTCCTTTCTTCTTTTCCATGTACAGTTCAAAAATGTAAACTGTTGCACTGTGCATGACTGATCCCATGTTTATAGTGCTTTTCTATTTTTGCCTTCCTGCTGTCCTGACTTTTGTGTCATAGGACCACAAACTGTAGTCCATGGAGTATGGCTATGACTGTATCCCAAACCCACATGTCCAGAGAAATAGCAAATCCCCTCTCTGTGCTCTTAAACTCCCTCTTGAAGTCCTTCCCTGTGGCTTTCCTTTTGAGCAGGGTGCATGCTGCAACCCTGTAATTCTCCTGTCTTCTCCCTGCATTCTATTTAGAAATATCTAACAGCAATTGACTGGGTTTTTATTAGTTCTTTGGGTACATTTTCTGTTTCTCAAGGATCTCTCATCAGGGGTTCTTTGCCAGTAATTACTGCAGCACTGAAGACTTGAAGGAGCTTCCTCTCAGCCTTGAGTGATGGGATTTCTTAATAGGACTGCTTTTTATTTTTGGAGGAGAAAAATTAAATTAAATGTGCTGCTCCATACTAGGCTTATTTAGACTGCAAAAACATAGGAATAATTTTGTTAAAATGAGCAGACTTCTCGATCATTCTGTCGAGTCATAAGAAAATGGAAAGACCTCTATGTATTTATCATTTTCCTACGGGTACTTGGATTAAAAAGGGTCATAGATGCTTTGAAAGGACAGATGCACAGAATTAAGACCAGTGGTGTTGAAAATAAGCCATTCACTGGGGTATTACCTTAGTCAGGGGTCAGACATGGAGGGCCTTTTGGCCAAATGTAGATGGTTGCCTTTTTCCATAAATAAGGTTTTATTTCAAGTCAGCTACACCTACTTGTTTGCCTGTTATTTATGGCTGCTTTTATTTTGCAACAACTGAGTTGACCGGTTGCAACAGACTGTACACAGCCCAAAGGTCTAAAATGCTTACTATCTGGCCCTTTATAGAAAAAGAAAACTTTCAATCTTCAACTTTAATGATCACATGGACCGTGTGTGTGTGTGTGTGTGTGTGTGTGTGTGTGTGTGTGTGTGTGTGTATTGGTCAACTTTTCTGTTGCTGGAACACAATACCCCGCACCCACAAGTTAAAAGAGGACAGGTACAGTTTTGCTCACGTGTTTCAGGGGATTTAGCTCACAGCTGGCTGGCTTCAAGGCGAGCACATCATGGCAGGAAGGACGTGGAGACCAAAGGTGCCCAGTTCGTGGCAGCAGACAGTCTGAGCAAAGACGCAGTGCCAGAGAGGAAAGGGCGAGGGAGGACATAGAGTGCCCAAGGCCACACCTCCACGACCCACCCAGACGCACCCGGTGGCTTCAACTTTTTAATGATCACAGTAAAGCACTCCTAGGTGGCTTCCAAGCCAATCAGACACAACCACTTCAGTGTACATTTTAGTACTTCCATATTTCTAATTGTTTAACATGGAAATTTTTTGTTTATTTGTACAATTTTGCTATTTATTAGCCAGGCAAGCTGGTTGATAGAATTAACATAAAAATTGTTTGCTCATGCATTAGAGACTCACTCATATTCTTTCATTCCTATGTCTTCCTGAAGATTGAAGCTAGACCCCTAGCTCTCACCAGGTACTAAACTAAAACCAAGATGGATCAAAGATCTGAATATTAGAACAGAAACATTTAAAATGCTGTAAGATAAAATAGGTAAAACTCTTGAAGTCATATGAGTAACAAGGACTTTCTGAATAGAAACCCAATTGTATAAAATTACCACCAAGAATTAACAAATGGGATGATATCAAATTAAAAAGCATTTGCACAGCAGAGGAAACAGCCAAAAGCCAATGATTCAGGCATGGAAGCCACAAACACAGTTCTAGCAGAAAATAAGAACTCGAGGAGTCAAAGAATACACAAAGCCAGCGCTGAGGGTACAGCACAGGAAACAACCGCATGAGTCCAGCTAAAAAAGAGCTTTGCCAGCTACATCTCAGAGGACTAATATCTAGAATATATAAAGAACTCAAATAATTTAGACTCCCCAAAATAAAAATCCAATCAAAAAATGGGCAACTAAAGTTAAGAGGAGGCGCAAATGGCCAATAAATACATTAAAAAATGTTCAACGTCAATGGGAATGACAGAAATGCAAATTCAAACAACATTGAGCTTCCATTTTACTCCAGAAAGAATGGCCATCTTCAATGAATCAAATAATATGATTTTTTGATGATAGGCATTCTTTCTGGAGAGGTTGTGGGGAAAAAGTAATCCTTGAGCATTGTTGGCGGGAATATAAACTAGTACAACCAGTATGGAGATTTTTCAAAAAACTAAAAAGAGAAAGTGCATTAGACTCAGCCATTTCCCTTCTATATATCTTCCCAAAAGAGTTAAAGACATCATATCTCAGGGATACATGCATACCCATGTTTATAGCAGTACAGTTCATAATAGCTAACTCTTAGAAGCAGCCTATATGTCCATCAACAGATGACTGGATAAATAAAACATGGCATTTTACATAAAGTGGAGTACTGGTCTGATATAAAAAATGATGAATTTGAGTCATTTGTAGGAAAGTGGATGCAACCTTAGATTATAATATTAAGTGAAATAAATCGGACACGCAAGCTTAAATATAACAAAGTTACTCTTATATGAGAAAACCAAAGTGTAAATAAATTAAAGAGCAAAATAAAAGATAGATAATGGGAAACAGGGAGATAAGTCTTTGGCAAATGGCAAGGGGACCAAGAGGTGGTGGAGTGGGGGTGAGGCAAAGAGGAAGGGTTAGGAAAAGAATCATGTGCCATGCATACGGACCAACCCCCCACAATAGATGTAATCGTTAGGTACTGGAAACATGTGCTCATAAAAATAAAAATGTTTTAAAAATCAAAACTAAACAAACACAAATCAGCCGTAGAAGACCTAAAAGTTAATCATTTTTTGTGTGCTCCTTTCAGATCTGCCACAGGACCACTCATTCACAGGTTGGAGACTACCTAGGGCCAACCCCGAGGACATAGTTTATGGTAATTGACTAAGAATAATTTTCCCTGGGAGATGCTAATGCAGTATTTTAAGCTAAAAACTCTTTGGACTGCGGTATCTGGCACTCAGCAATCAGCCTAACAATCACGCTGAAAACTCGCCGCTCACAACTATTTATGTCAAAAACAGGAATGCTCTATGAGAAGATCAGTTTCACAATTAGATAATTGGTGTGCGTGACATTCTTCTGCTGTTTCATTTGAAAACTGACTTGGAGATGAGGAAAAATGAGCATTCCCTTTAAAAAAAAAAAAGAAGGCAAATATCAGGAGATTTCGTTAACACTCAAATTATGTGTAGTGGAGGTTCAAAGAATTCAGGGCCCTTGAGCTCACCTATGAGGGATGGCATGGTGGGAGGCAACTGTGTTCTTCATATCCAGGGATGTGAAATAATACCATAGACAAAAGAGGTTTTTCCCTCTAAATTGGTTAAAAGTGTTAAACCTAACAGAGTATGTAATTATCTTCCTGGGCTATGGTCACTAAATACTAACAATAGAAGCGATGGCTAATATTTGTTGAGTTTTTGCCTTGTGACAGAGCTGTGCTCATGGTTTGCATGCCTTCCCATTAAACATTATCCTGAACTCTTTGAGGTGGCAGATATCTCTCCCCACCTCACGGATGAAAGAATAAAGAAGTTAAAAATTAAACTCAGGTCAACCTAAATATAGCCCAGTGCTTTTTAACTGAAGACGACTTTGCCCTTTGCCTGCGTGGCTCCCCCGAGGGACACCAGGCAATATCTGGATACATTTTAGATTGTATCTGGGTTGGGGAGCAACTCTAGGTACCCATTGGGCAGAGCCCCCAAACGCTACTGAGCTGCTCACAAGATGCAGAGCCACATCTACAAGCAAGAATCATCTTGCTCCAAACGTCAACAGGGCCCAGGCTGAGAAACCATATTCTAGAGCATGCACAATTAATAGACTGTTCAGTCTCTAGATTTAGAAGCTGTCTCAAGGGGATTCTAGCTTTTTCTTTATCCAGGAAAGCAAGTTGTGACACCACGTATCCCCTTGAATTGTCCTTTTTCCCTCTCAGAAGTCTTAGATAGTACGTGCTATCTTCCCCATAGCTACCAGATCCACATTTTATATGCAGCCAACTGGACAGCTTTTACCTTTCCCCCATGCAGGTACCCATGGTCCCTTCCGTGAACTTGTAACGTCACAAACACTGGAAACTACCTTTAGAGGACAGAAATCCCGTGGCCATGATTCAGGCAGTCGTGCTCCTTCGTCCTTAAAGTCTTAGCTTGTGAATAGTTTCCTGCCTCCTAAAGCAAAGAGCCATGGCAAGAAATGAGAAGCCAAAAGCAAACTGTCCTCAAAACCAGCTCATGGTTCTGACAAGCAGGTGGCTTTACACGCAGTGCAGTAGACTGTATTGGTATCTTTCTTTCATCTGTGCTGGACTTTCTTTGGTCTCAATGCTATAATTGGTAATCCACCTTTGAACCTCACGTTGTGTGAGCATCTAATTCATCTATGCCCGTGCCCCCTTTCCCTTAATGGAAGTCTTTGAGCCGATCCTTCAGAGAAGTTTAGATTTAAATCTCTGATCTCAATCCAGATTAGAGTTCCAGAGCTAATGATCAACAGGCTATTAAGCTTACTTCACATTCTATATCCAATGTTAATCAAACCTGGTGGTTTTTACAGGAAAGTTTTCAGGAAAGAAGCTGTTTTCAAAAACCAGTGTCTTTAAAAGTGTCTCTCCAAATTTTAACTTGTTTACTTACCTTCTCATTAGGTAACGCGATGTTTCTCTAAGTTCCGAGAAGAGCTTTTAGCGCTGCCTCCTCAGCAGAGCAGCGGGCGTGGCATGGTGCCAGGCACTGCGGGGGATCAGCAGGAACAGAAGGAAAGTCTTTGCCCTTAGGGGTTTCACAGTGCGGCTGGGGAAATGGGACATATGCACACACGTGGAAAATGAAATAACTAAACAGAGGTAAAAGATGGTAATCAGAAGCAACAATGCAAGGGATGGCAGGCACCATGTCTGCTTTTTAAGTAAAGAGATTCAGTTCATTGTTCCAGAGGAAAAACGGTTGCATAGTTTGGTTGTTGTAAAAGATGGGATTTGAAGGAGGGAACAAATTGTCAGGGAAGTGGAGATTCTATAAATTCAAGGCTGGATGGGAATCACTTAAGATGGGTTCAAGATGTGTGCTGACTCGTCATAGGGTTGAGCGCATAAAAGAGTAGTCAAAAATGAGCCTCGTAGTGCAACAGGAGTCAGGATACAGTAGCTTAGTGTCATGTATGGAATTTTAGCTTTTTTCTGTAGGCAATGGGGAGTTATTGAGGCTCGTATCCAAATTAAAACAGCTTTCTGCTGTCCTTGAAGTTCATTCACAGCTGCCATCCAATCCACTCTCCAAAAGGCAGATTCTCTAAAAACAAACATCTAATCAAGTTGCTCCCTTACTTAAAAACATCAGATAATCATCTGAGTGTGCTTACACTTGTGGTCTCTCCTGCAGCTTCTGTGGAGTATTAGGAGGTCTTCTTCACAGAAAAGGTGGCCAAGAGCAGGTAGATATTGATACGGAGGAGATGATGGGAATTGGCTCTCACAGCTGTGGAAGCTGAGAGGTCTCACCATCTGCTACCTCCAAGCTCCAGAGCCAGCAAGGCTGGTGGTGAGATTCAGTGTGAGTCTGAAGACCTGAGAACGAGGCAAGCTGACACCAAACGAGCCATCATGTGTGGCCTGTGTGGTCCAGTTCTTGCCTCAGGTTAGGCACCTTTACTCTAAAATCACCAGGGTCTGGCCACGCTGCAGTCTTCTCTTTTGAATACAGAAGTGTAGTTTCCATCACAGGAATCCCCAACGGTTTGGTCCCTGGCTTGGACTTTTCTTTCTCTGCGTTATCAGTGAACATTCCTTCTCTGCAGTTCCCTCTCAGCTCTTATTCCACTTCCTCAAAGCAGCATGGTCTGATCCTGGTGCATTTCCTGCATAGCTCTCATTACTGACTAAAATGAACTTAGTGATAGACCTCTCCTGTGTCTGTGCTGCTAAGTACAGATGAGGCCAGGAGTTGGGAGGTAGTATGAGTCCAGGTGAGAAGTTGCTATGATGTTAGTGGTAGTAATAAAAGAAAACATTCATCTTGAGAAGATATTTGGGAGTAGAATTTTTCTTGGTGTTCTTTTGGATATAATTTTGTCTTTCTTCTTAGGTTTCTGGGTTTTAGGAACTGGATAGCTGGGGGGTATAAGATAAGCAGGTTCCAGGGAGGAAGGTTAGTTCAGTTTTGCTTATGTGGAAGCCAAGTACTTAGTGGAAAGTTACCATCTACAGAGACTTGAGAGTAATAGTCAAAGGATGGAATAGTGGTGGTCAGTTCAATGAGGTGGTGATAAAATGGTAAAAAAAAGAAAAAAAAAAGTAAGGGGACCGAGATTTTCTTTCCTTCCCAAGAGCATTTAAATAACCTTTAATATACAGTCCCTTCCCCCAAAGGCTCAGCTGTAATCCTAGATGTTAAAAATATGCAAAAAAAAAAAAAAAAAAACCCACCCAAATTTGAGTAGGCTAATGGAGGAAGGGAGAAATCCTGGAAAGAACCTGATTCCATATTCAAGTTTATGGCAAATTACTATATTTAAAGGGAGAAAATATGACTACAAATTATGAAAAACATCTTGAGTTATGTTAAAATTGTAATAGATTCTCGACTCCAAAGAACATTTTCACTCCAGAATGTATAAATGTTGCTCAGTTTTATGGCACAGGGAGACTAGAAAACCCAGCAAGCTGAGGACTTTATTAAACTCTGGACAAACTGGGGAGGATGTTTCCAGCTCTTTGAAAGAAGTGGCTGATTTTTTTTTTTTTTAACATTAAGGGAAAGAAAGCTAAAGAAAGGGCTTAAAATATCTGCATAGTGCATTTGCAGGAAGTTTAGCCTGGGTTTTTTCTTCATGGAGAAATAGAGGAAAGGTGACTTTTATTGCTGAAATTAATTTTATTGCCACACTAACTAGCCCTTTCCTCCTCATTCCCTGGTATCACACAGAGATAAAAAGGTGACGAGAAATGCCGTTTCAGCCGCCATAGCTTCTTACAGTCACCGGGGAATCTGGCAGCCCAATGTTAGGTTTATAAATATATCCCAGAAAACTGCAAAGCTCCAAACAGATACATAAAGAATGAGGAATCTGATTAAGAAATGAGCATTTATATTTTTACTGGGCTTTACTTTTAACATAAAACATCTTGAAAAAATGTTATGATTTAGCATTTATGAATGACTAGATTTTAAGAGAATTGTAATATTTTTTAGGGTGTTTCAGCTCCATGAGTTATTTCTTATAGATTCAGATAATGACATTATAAATCTTTCTGTGGAGGCAATTACTAAGGCAGAAATGGCCTATTCCCCATTGGCTTTTAGGTTCAGCTCACTGACATATTACAAGCAGGCTTACCGTGGTCATTAAAACCTGATCTGGGATTTATTGTACCTCTTTAAACTCTCGGTACTTTGAAAAGTATCGAACAGAAAGGAATACAAAGTTAAGTTACAAAGGGGGAGCAGCAAGGCAATCGGGAGACAAGCAGATTTAATTTATCCATCCAAGACCACCACAAGTATCGTGAAAATATCTGAAACTGGAGCATGAGGTTTTTGAACAGAGGCAAGAACATGGTCGCTAAGTGTGGGTTTCCACCTGAAATTCTTCGAAGTACGCGTCAGAATTGAAAGTTGAAAGGACCCTGGTGTGAAATATTGCACAGATGATGACGTGGGTTTTAAAATCTTTCCTGGAGCCTGGGGCATCACAGAAAAACAGCACTCTCTGGACAGCGCCACCTCTACCTTCTCCGACAACAAAGATCACTGCTGTGGGCCGGAATGAACGGGAGCTTTCCCATAGGCAGCCTGGATTTCCTCATTCGCTTATTTGCTTAGCTTCCCTGGCCTCCATCCTTCTGCTTGTCCTCAAATGATGACAGAATACCTTTTCCAGGAAAAGATATCCCCAACCCTGTCCCAGCAGATGTGTTGAATCCGCACCAAGGGGTGTGAATGAGAGAAAGACAATCGCAGTTGGGGTGGGTCTATCCCAAACCAGGCCAGGACAAAGACCTCTGAAGGAGGTAGGGTTTTACCTCGAACCCTTGACCATGAAAACCAAGGCCGTCACCCGAGAGTGTGCCAAGCATCCCTTCTTTGTAGGGTGGCTTATTGAACCATGTGGAGCTGCATTCTCTTGAATGAGAACAGAGGCACTTCCCAGAAACACTTTCATCACCTTGCACAAAAAGTAAATTGAAAGCTTTAGGCCTGCATCTCTCAGTCTGTCACCATTTGAGGCTTGCTGAATGAATATTATAGCCTAGCAACCAGTTCATCTCTTGTAAAGCAATATTTTATAATAAATGAACAAATAAATAAGAAAACACCAAAGTTTATAGAGAAATTGCTATAAATTTGCATTTATAGATAATTTGAAAATTGTTTTGTTTTTTTTTTATCTTGATTACCTGCTAGTAATAGGCTATGGGATTTTGCCTCATTTTAAAACATGTGTCTTGATTTCTATTTCTTGAAAACTTTTAGGAAGCTGGTAATTAAAACATTTCCTTTGCATTATTTGTTGCAAAAAATAAATTCTCATTTTAAAAAACCCTCAAATCATCCCATTGTACTGCCTGAAGCACTTTGTTTTCCATGGCTGGCTCCTTATTACACAGGGCATAACTGAAATGCCCACACTACTCCCCACACTTTAACACAGTCACCCTTGGGTTTTTTTGTAGAAGACCATAAACTTTCTGTAAGAGGCTAGATAGAAATATTGTAGGCTTTGTGGGCTATGCAGCCTCAGCTGGAACAACTCAATTCTCCATTCTAGTAC
Organism: Heterocephalus glaber; assembly: GCF_053883595.1. NCBI lineage: Eukaryota > Metazoa > Chordata > Mammalia > Rodentia > Bathyergidae > Heterocephalus > Heterocephalus glaber. The sequence goes on along the minus strand of NW_028258410.1, from coordinate 16,611,845 downwards.
AAAAGCAGTCGCTGACAACCTGTAAGCAAACCAGCTTGTCTGTGGACTAATAAAACTTTATTTACAGAAACAGCCTGTGGGCCATAGTTCGATAGCCCCTGCTTTAAGAGGATTTAATGTTAGAATTTGGGGGGAAGGGGGCATTTATTTATTTATTTTCCAGATTTTTGAGGATTTCTTCAACGGACTGATATTTATGAGGCCAGCAATGAGATCTATTTAGCAATCTCCCGCTATAGGTAATAGATGTAATCCATCACTATATCCTGAGCAAATAAGAGCTAATGCATATTACATTTTCCATAGATATCTGCTAAATAAATGAACCAAAATTTCCCCCGGAAGGAGTATTAGTGTCATTGTAGTCTACTGTTTGGAATCACGATGCTAGCCTGTACCTTTTCTGGAAACTTCGTAAAATAATACCTAGTTATTAAAAACAATGAAGACCTTTGATTTACTTGCTAAACAAAATGTTGAAGTTAAATTATTTAGAGTTAATTTGGGATTTTTCTTGTGGTTGGTTCAAGTTCTTAGTTCAGCATTCATTTGGGCTAGGTTGAATCTGATTTAAAATTTTGACAACGAATCGTTTGAAAAATTTCGTGTAAATATCACAGATCTTGAAACTGCTCTCTATTTTTAGAATCTGTAACTCATGACACAGTGGAAAGGCACTCAGCTCTGAAGAGTGTCATGAGTTCTCATGGAGACAGCCACTGCTATCACAGTGTCATTCACTGTCTTTGTAATGTTCCGGCCAGTCCATATGTTTGACTGAAGCGTAATGTAGTTAATCTCATAGAGTGGTTCTATTTCCTGCCACTTCGAGATGTTAAAAACCCTTCCTCCAGATTCGGACATTCTTTATTCTTCATTCTTTATTCTCTGTAGTAGCTGTCACTGCCCATTAAGACTCATTTCTGATTGAAGAAGGCTTTTGCAGGCAGCAGCAATCTTCGACATCACTCTAGGCCACTGCCGACATACAGATCTACACTTGAACTTCTAAGATTGTGCTAGCTCTGGTGACTATCTTATCTACTGGGGAGTTATTGGTGGGTGACAGAGCATGAAGTTTGAACAAAAGCCTTTGGCGGGAATCAGTCTGTTCATGACTATACTAGCTTCAGATTGATATTTATCTCCTTATTACCCTTGGCAGAGTTGGAATGGTGGGTCCAACCTCTTTCCTTATATCAGGAATTGTGGTAAGGTTTTCATTATGACATTCTGTTCCATGAAATGAGACTAATAAGGGGTATCTCATAGTAGGACCCATTGTCTTTGTCACTTACTTGGTCCAGTCATGAAATAATTCCTAAGTATCTCAGCTATTCAGATTCTTCTCTAAAATTGACAAGTTGAGAAGAAATCCTCTTCCCACTGGATTTGGGCTCCAGTAGTGATCCTAGGAAAGACGAGTCCACCATATTGAAAAATACATGCAAGCATAAATAAGCAAGACCTAAAGTAGAAGAAAAAAGAGAGCCTAGAAGCCATGGTTTGAGCTTCTAGATCCACTCTTACCCAAAGATAAGTCTACCTCTGAACTTCCAGTTGTAAAAACCATTCATCCCCTCACCTTTTTTTAAACCTAACTTTTGATTTGATTGTCATTTGCAATCAAAATAATTCTATCTAATGTAGTTATTTTCCATTATTCCTAATTATCTGTTCCCCTAACCCATAGCACTATGGAATTATGGAATAAATTTTTACTATAAGAAATACCTTTTGAGCTGCAGTTGAATGAGTTCTCTGTAATTTAATTCTACATACTCATTTTGGTGGATCTGAATAAAAGGTGAAGGCATAATTCAATTGCCCACAGAAATCTGTTTCTTATGTAGATATGCTCCAGCCCCTTCTCTTGAAATACTGAATTATTAGATTTATTTGCAGTAGACAAGTATGTATTGAAACAGACTAAAATAAACAAAACAAAACATCTCCTTCTAGGTAGGCCTGATTGAAAAACCACAGATCTATAGACTCTGTGACTTATTTATTTTATATTAGTAGTATTTTTATTGGTTTGTCGTCTTGGGTACTACAAATTATTTGTACTGAAGTCTCTTTTGATAGGTAAAAGCCTCAGTAGAACTCAGCTTGGGTCATGTGCTCATTAAAAATATTCATAGCGGCCAAAGATAAAGAAAACTTTATTTGGTGTGACCTGAGTTATTCATCTTTGGAGCAAGGAAGTTATGTTGTCTACCTCACTACCCCGTGTGAATTAACCAGTATCTATTTGTGAGGTGGAGGCCACCTGTCTCCAAAGAGAGGGATATTCAGAAGACTAAGGAAATCCATGTATAATTCTCTTATCTGATACTTAAATTCCCTATATAAGAACAATGCATGGCAGACTTTTTGAGCAATTTCTATGTGTCAAGTTCTGTTTCATTTTTTGTACAGATATTATATAACTTTCACAATAACTCCATGTACTGAGTGCTTGAGTTCCCTGCACTATAGATGAGAACACTGAGGCATAGATATAATGAAAACTGCCCCAGATCACAAATGAGAGTGGCTATGGCCAGACCCAGGCAATCAGGCATTATTTAGAAGCACATCAGCACACCACAACCACAGGTGAACAATCTGTGCTTCTAAATAATGTTTTATTGGGGCATAGCTGCATTAATTTATGTAGTTTCTGTGTCTGTTTTCACTTTAAAGTGGCAAGGTCAGTTGTGACAAAGCCCACAAAAGAAAATACTATTGACTTGACTTTTATACATAAAATACCAATCTCTCTCACCAACTCCTGAGCCAGGCGACATATCAGCCAATTTTTTTTAAACAGTTTTGAGTCAAGAGACCCATCAGTTCTTGGATAGCCTACTGCATATCTGGATACAGGGAACATTTGTACTTAATTTTAGCTAACCATCATCTCAAAGCCTTTTTTAGACTTAAAGAATCTCTCATAATATGTCTTGGTGGGAAGTAGAGTCCACAAGCCAGATATAAGTTCAGGCATCAAGTATGTATTTCCCTGGATCCCTTTCAGCTAAGCTCGTAACATAAACTCAAAATCTAGGATTGGCCAACCATACCATCTCATACCGTTAAGCCTGAAACATTGCAAAGGCGGAACAATGTAACCTTCCTGATTGCGTTAGCCAATAAGTTCAAGAATCTTGTATGAGATAACTTTTGGATTCTCAGGAAAGGCAGGGCTACCTTCAGCTCCTTAAAATAATTCTGGTTTGGGGGCCAGGGATTTAGCTCAGTGGTTTCGCTGCCTGCTGCTCAAACGCAGGGACCCAAGTTCAATCCCTGGTACCAAAAAAATAATAATAATAATTCTGGTTTTGACATTAATATAATCGCTGAGAAATTATCAAGTTTGATGACTCTCCCTTCTAGGAATTATTTTTAGAGATTAGTACGTGAGACACTTTGGCACTCCATGATCTTCATCTCTGACTTTACCTTCTAGCTGTGGAATTAGCAGATCTTTTGCATGCTAGCTTTTGTTTAGGTTTTGGAATTTTGTTTTTGTTTATCTGATTGTTTGCTATTGTGTTTTTACATATGTAGGGTAAGAATAAACATGGAAACATTTTGTTTAACCAAATTCTTCTGGATCTTGGAAAGAACAAGTCCAATCATTGTCATTTAAAACATACTTTTCTATAAGATTTATCCAATTTCTCATTCATTCCATTGTAGAGTTGGAAAGATATTCCAATATGGAGTAGAAGGATCAGACTACTCTGTAGCTTCCATGGATACCTTTCAATACAGGCAGATCAAGAAAGCAAATGGATCAGTGGATTTCTGAAGAACATAATGAGCAGAGGGGGAAAGGATGCTGTGCAATTCTAGCACTTCCTCTACCCATTTTGAGACACTTGCCACTTTCTGTCCTCCCTTTCTGTGTGATAGAGATTTCCTCCTGGACTTGCCCAATTAGCATCTAGAATATAAGATCTGAGATCCTCTCTGTCTTGGCTCTCGAGCTGATGGGAAAATGCCTGGTAGAAGTTTGTACCGAGAGCTTGGTTGCCCTTGTTCCTTGAATGACAACTTGACACTCCCTTACCCCTACACTATTCAGTCATAAATACACGACTGGGTGAAAGCTCTGCCATGCAGCAGACACTGCAGTGCGGGTAACACCGAGTTGAGACTGGGGTCACATTCTTCGATTTGAATATGAGTCTAGCTTGTTGTTCATTTAAAAGAAAAGAGAATGGGGGAGATTCCAATCTGCTGGGTGAGCACTCAGTGTCTCAGCCATCTAGCACATGATTTAAAGCTGTCATACTATTCATTTACTGCACAAATACTCATTTTCTGCCATTTGTGTGACTCCCTTCATCTGACTTCATTGAACCAGAATAAATGTAACATTCCTGTCCTCATGGAGCTTGAAATCTCACTGGGGGTCCCATGAAAAGACTGAAGAAAAGACAATTGATGACAGAGTTATGAATTGTGATCATGGACGAGAAAGAAGCCAACAGGAGACTGAGCATGGAATTCAGGTGGAGAGCAGAGGGAGGAGGTCAGGCAAAGTCTGGCAGGGAAAGTGACCTCTCCTTGGGGGCAAGAGAACAGCAAACAGCAGGAATCAGAGAGCACGTGAAATGAGCCAGAATCTCCCCATGCAACTTATGCCTCAGCAGTTGCAATCCTGTGATGCTGACTGACTCACAGAGCAAGTGACAAGAGGTCTGGAAAGTCATCCCACCTGTGACTTCCAGGTGCCAGGGTATGTGAATGTGTGCTTTCTGGGGCTGTTTTGTTTTTCCATGTCCTCATTTTCCTAATGCTATCACGTAGCTGCCTTACCTGAATGCCAGTCACTAAATGAGGCAGCAGCTCTGGATCCGGGGAAACAAAGGGAATGGTTGCCATAGTAACAGAGGCCACCAGAAGCCCTGCGAAAAATTCCTCCTCCTCCTGCTCTCCAGATCCCTCTCTCCAGGAGTCATGCAGAGCCCTCAGCATCAGAGCAGCCTTCCCAGCTGTGGGGCATGGAGGGTCTTTACCAAAGGGCCCCACCTCGTTTGCCGACCATACCCCTTTCTAGAGTTGAGGAAAGTTACTCGGTTCTGAGCATAGAAGACAGAAAAGAAACAGGTCAGATGTTTGTAGAGTGGACCCCTTTGGAATTATTTTGGTACCTGACATGGTACCAAACGTGATTCTACTTACTTGGTACCTGACACTACTTACCAGGCAAATTTGCAGTGCTCCTCACAGTTCAGTAATAGGAGTCCTTGCCCAAAATTCTGTGACTGATCATTGCTCCCACTCTTGGGAAGTGATTTTTTTAAAAAAAATGTTCATGTTCTGATCAATTTTAACAGATCAGGATATCTGTAAAAAGATAATGGTTGACAGCAAATGAATTGAAGTTGTTTTAATTGGAACAAAGTTCCCTTGTGAGAATTTAATATTTTTCTTTTATTGACATTTCCAGGAATCCATCCCAGATAAGTTGAGATTTCCTTATGAAATGCCATTTTCTCCTGCCTTTTCATACTCAGAAAGTACTCCTATTTTTGAGTGTAGCTAAAGTCCTATTTAGTTTATACCTTCTCCATTCTGGTCCTCAGGCATCTTGGACACTTCCCTGAAATGTTGGCTCCTACTTGGACCATTGCTACTCATATTTGCAATCGTGTTTAGGAGCACACTAAAGAGGTATTAGTTAAGGCATAGAATTTAGAATCATGTGGAACTGTTCTACTACTAGCTCCATCCCTTATGTTTCTTACTTACTGTCTGGGGTCAAATTTTGGGCAAGTTACTTGATTAGACTCAGTTGTCACATTTGCATTTATCTCTTTCCTACCATTATGGTGACAATTGAGTCAAGGCACCTTAGATGTTTAGCTCAGAGTCATTCACTACACCTGCTGCAATGAGGGTGTGAAGGCGCCTACCTTACCTGCCCAACAGGTCTCCCAGGGGTGGTGGTCAGCACCTCTCTGTTATTCCCCCCTTTCCCAAAGAGCACTTGATGACATTTGACACAATAATTGATTAAAAATATCCTTGAAGGGCAGGGGATTTAGCTCAGTGGTGCTGCCGCCTGCCTTGAAAGCAAAAGGTCCCAAGTTCGATCCCTGGTACAAAAAAACAAAACAAAACAAAACAAGATTCTTGAAGATAATTAAATTAATTTCATTAGTTAATCAGTTTATTTCTCCTTCATTCCAACTGAAAAAGGAAGTGGAGGAGGGATAAAGTATTAAATTACAGGTCACCGCAGTTAGGAACAGTGTATTCATCTCAGTCTCTCCACTTCAAAGTTTGAATGGGAATTTCAAGAAAAAGGGCAGTAATTTGATGTGTGACAGCCACACTGTAAGTCCTTTTATGCTTCAATTAGCAAAGTGCTTTACATTTCCTACCCACCCTCCATAACAGGCTGGAGGCAAATGAGAGCTTCTCACTTGTGCTACTTTCCTAGCTCCGCAGTTGTGAAGCGCAGCTCTGTAGAGATTCCTCAGCACAAGTGATCAGGAAGCCAATGTGTACAAAAGCCAAGAGGAATGTGCAGGAGCCTTCTCAGCATGGTGTCTCAGCCTTGGAACCATTTCCAACTGTCTTCTGCCTAGGTTTTAAGTGGGATGCCTTTTCCTTCAAAAGTGCTCTCCTGAGAGTGCTGTTATAGACAGGCGCTCCAGTCTCGAAGGAAGACACAAGGGTCTTGTGCAAGCAGGGCTTGTTCTGAGGAAGGCAGCCAGTGAGGGTCCACTGAGGATGCTCTTTACTCTGGCTGCCGATCGAGGCCCCCTAGAGGTCTATGAGTTGTGTTTTTTTGGACTAGAGTGTTCCCAGGTTTGATATATTGCTCTGATAAATCAAGTTCTGTTTTGGGGAAGGGAATGAGGTATGTATGTAGGTAGCTGTAGGGGACAAGGTAAGAATAATGGAGACCTTAAAATATATTGTTTGAATTTGTTTTACAATGTGGAAGAATGACAATTTCTTTGATGTAATTAACAGTAAATAAGTATATCATGTATGTGAAGTCAGAGTAACATTAACATTTATCTGAGCATTAAGTAAACTATCAGGTGTGATACTATATTTTACTGAGAAATGCACACAGAGAAAGGCAGAGCTCTTAAGTACATTGTTCTATGAATTTTGACAAATGTGTGCATCTATGTAACCAACATTGAATCAAGGTTTAGATCAGAAGTTGATGCATTGCCACCTGTAGGTTGGACTGCTTTCAGTGGCCTGTGAGAGAACACCCTTTACATCTTTAAAGAATTATTTTAAATGAAAATATAAAGAAGAGTCAACAAAGATTATATGTCAACTTCAAAGTCTAAAGTATTTGCTGTCTGGCCTTTGTCTTGTTTTTCTTTCTTTCTTTCTTTTTTTTTTTTTTTTGGTACTGGAGATCAAACTTGGGACCTTGCGCTTGCCAGGCAGGTGCTGGAACCACTGAGCTAAATCCCCGGCCCATGTCTGGCCTTTTTCTGAAAACTTTTTCTAACTACTACAAGGTGTAACCACTGCACTAGAGAGTTTCCTCATATTCCACCTGTCAAAGCCAAGGTCTATTCTATTTTCTGTTTCCATAGATTACTTTGCCTGTTTTTGAATTCATAGAAATGCAACCATGTACCCTGTTCTGTTAAGGAGCTGGATTCTTCCATGGGGTGTTTCTGAAATTCACTAGTATTGGTTTGCATATCAGTAGCTCAATGTTTTTCATTGCTGAGTGGCATTCCATTTTATGAACAATTTACTCTAGGGCTGATGGACATTTGGGTTGTTTCCATTTATTGTTTTTCTGGTCTGAATATAGGTGCGATAAACATTCTTGTCTTTTAATACATGTCAGTTTTTATTTCTTTTGAGTAATGATCTAGAAGGGGAATCTCTGAGTCATACAGTAGGTGGATGAACTTTATAAGAAACTGCCAGCTGGGTGGAGACACTAGGAGTGTTGGCTGCCTCTCCTGTCAGAAATGTGTGAAAGGTCTGGTGGTTCTGTGACCTACAGCACCTGGATGCCCCCGTCTTTAATTTCAGCCATGTTGGCGAGTGGAGACACTGTTCTTAAGTTCATTGCTCTAAACAAAGCTATTTAATCCCGCAGTGGCCGTTGGAGATAGATGCTATTGCAGGCTGAGTGTCCTTAACCCTAATATCTGAAACCTGAAAGACTCCAAAATCTAAAACTTTTGGAGAAGCAACATGATGCAACAAGCAGAAAATTCAACACCGTGGAACTTTGTCTCAGGCGCAAAATTATGAAACCTATTGCATAAGATTATCTCCGTCTATGTGTATGAAGTCTGTATGAAACATAAATAAAGTGCATGTTTAGACTCTGTTCCCGTCCCCCAATACCTCATTGTGTTCACGCATATATTCCAAAATTCAAAAAATCTAAAATCCTAAACAGTGCTGATCCCAAACATTTCAGAGAAGGAATACTCAACTTATATCTGTATTTTAGAGTTAAGAAAGCTACGGTGCCCAGGAATTAAGGAATTGCCTGTGTTACACAGCAGGTAATAGACCCCAAATGCATGCGTGTTGAGCTCCTACATTGTTCTGCCTTATAAGTCCTTGAAGTTGTATCAGCTGGCACATAGCAGGTGGGGACAGCTGACAGGAGTGTTGCCTGGGACTGCACAGGTCCCCTGTGCTTAGGTACAGAGTGGCACTTAACTCTTCAAGCAGCCAGGTGTGGCACCTTTTTCTACTTTGCACAAAGGGCCTGCATTGCTAGCCATGACTCTTATAGGTGCCTAACACATGTTAGTTGAATGAATACCTTGTATGAAAACTTCTTGCTGTTTATTTAGCATTATAGAAAATGAGAAGTTCTTTGTATATTTGGGTAGGTATTCAAAATTAGTCCAAAAGTATTCTCAGAGTTCGTGTGTAAAGAAATATCAATGCTTTGTTTATTGATTTTATCGATGTTTATCTTTATTTTATTCACAGAACATAAAATTAACTATTTTGAAATGAACGATTCAGTGGCATTTGTGACATGACCGTGCTGTGCTATCATTATGTCTCTCTGGCTCTAAAATGTGTCCATCCCCCCCAAGGAACCCTGTACCCATGGGCAGTCACTTCCCATCCATCCCCAGCTTTCCTGGCTCTTCATCCGCTCATATTCCTCTAGCTCGACCTATATGGGATGGCTCATATAAATAAATAGAATCATGTAGGAGGTGATGTTCTAGGTCTGGCTTCTTTAGGTTGACATAGTTTTTAAGGTTCACCCACACTGTGGCATGTGTTGGTATGTCATTCCTTATGATGGCCAAATAATTTCCATTATAAATCTAGATCACAGTTTGATTATGTATTTGTCCATTAACGGCCCTTTGGGTTGCTTCTGCAAGTCTTTTGTTTATTGTGAATGGCACTATTATAGATAGGTGTACCTGCATTTGTTAGAGTATCTGTTTTCAGTTTTTTTGAGGGGCATACACATGAGCAGCATTTTTGAAACTGTAACCTACAGAGATACAAGGAGATGTTTAGTACTGGTGGAGGTGACAGTGGAAGACTCTAAGAATGTGGATCACTGTATGTTTCCTTTACTCATGTATCAAGAGAAACATCTCTCTGAGGTTAATATGAAGGAAGCATCACTTGGAATGTGCTTATCTATGTGGGAAAAAGTGACCAGTATTGTATTTCAAAACTCAGAGAAACCTGTAGAAATCGACTGACTAAAGACGCTCCACTGAGAAGCAGAGATGGCAGAGGCCTCTCTGTGGAGTCAGTTTCCCCAAGCTTTGTAGAGCATTTTGCCTGACATTGCATCGAAGGCTGCCCTGGATTGAGTGTGCCTCCTTTCTAGCTTCTTTTCAGGTTAGGATTCCAGATACCCAGTTATATTTGAATTTTAGAGGAGCAACAAATGATATTTAACAGCGATGTGCCCCCAATATTGCATGATTTGTTCTTTATCTAATATTCAAATCCTGCATTTTTATTGGCTAAATCTGGCAACCCCATTTCTTGTGGCCCAGAAAAGGTATCTCATCAGCAGCGACTTGGAGGAGAAACTGCAGGCGAAGACGCTTTGCTCGCTCGTTTCCCTGTGTGAGCACCATTTCCCTTTTTATATAAATAATGTAAAAATTTGGAGATAAAGTATGTGGGGCATAAGGAAGGTGAAATGGAGCCTTTACAAAGTAAAGTGCTTTCTCTCTGGCCCTGGTTCATTAGTGAAACCTAGTGGTTTAAATTACCCAGCTAACCTCTTCCACCACTGGAAGATTATAAATCAAGTAGGTGGCCACTACCTGAAGCACTTGTAGGGCCTTTGCAGAATGTTCTCATCAAGCTAAGAGGGGCAGAAAATTTCCTATTACTGTGCCATGCATAAATGGTAATGCTTGAACCTCCACTTACGGCGTATTACCTCTGCACAATTCACTTGCTAAAATAAAAGAAACAAAATTGGAACATGTTCACTACTTTGCATGACAGAGGAATAAATAAGATGGCGGGTCTCTGCACCAACCAGCTACATGATCCACTAAATGTCGACGGATGAAAACTAACGCATTCCAACACAACAGAAGTACTGGACCTGTTTATCTGTCTGTCTTTCCCCCTTTATTTTTGTCTGTCTCTGTGCCTTTATTTTGTGTGAAATTTTGAGAGATGAATTCCATTTTCTATTAATTCAATGGCTGTCATATCGCATTACATCATGCAGCTCGGATCACAACAATGAGATGTTAGGGTTTAAATTAATAATATTGCAACACATCACTTGATAAAGTGATGTGCTTAATCCTATCTAGCCTGCTCAGGTAGCTTGACTTCTGCCCAGTGCCTTGAATCTGCAGACTGCAGTGGAATTATTCAAGTTCAATTGCAAACAACCTATAATTGTGAGCTGAGTACTTGAGCTTCATGGTAGAAAGCATTAATTTAATATGCTGGTGAGATTTAACAAGCTTGGTTTAAAAATTTTTTTAAATAAAAAAGTTGGAGAACAGGGAAGCAGGGACTTTGAGGTTTCTGAGCAGCATTTTCTAGTCCTAGAAACACCCCCAGCAGATAGCTGTTGTATGAACAATTGCTTTACACGCGGTGTCAGCCAAGGCCACCGGGAAAGCGGGACACGAGTGGGTGGGGACAGAGGTAAGAGGAGATCCTCTGAAGGAACTGGACTGGGTGAAGTGTTCAGAATACATTTCTGCACTCATTAATTGGAGAGTAACCTCCACTCCCACCACTACCACCAGAGGACTGGAGTGTGAAGACAGAACCCAAATGATGCCACATATGAAAAGGAATAACATCAGATGCCCAAAGAGGAAAATGAGTCCAGGGCTCATCAAAAATACTCCTCACCCAAAGCAGATTGTCCTCACAGGACTTGGCTTTTTCATGTGCACTTTTCCTGTGAAGACAGAACAAAGTAATTCATAGCCATTCATTTTGGGAACTGTGGGAGGCACCTTGGAGACTCAAACAACTGGCCAGGGGCGCGAAGAGGAAAAGGCTGTGAAGAGAGGGCTCTGCGGATTCACCTTCGTCTCACCCTCCCACTGTGTCCCCACTGCTCCCTGAGCCCCCGTTACCCTCCTCCGGCCGGATCCATTTCCAAGCAGCAGCAGCAGCAGCAGCAGCAGCGCAAGGAGCCAGGCAGGCAAGATTTGTCGGTGGCCTTCATTAAGGTGGGTTGCCAATTGTCAAATTAGTTTCTGCCCAACCTGCTGAGTGAGAATGCAAATCCACCACCCCTGGCGCTCCTCATTTGCAGTTATTGATTCATGTTTGACTGTGAGTTCAAAAAACGTTGTCTTTGAAGCTTCCCCGTCTATGCTTGGCTTCTCAGTCCAGGTGGCTCAGGGATCCCTGGCATGCATTTTGATCTTTGTATTCCCAATGCCAAGGCGGGTCATTTCAGGTAACATAAAGTGAGATACAATCAGAAAGGATTTGGAAATAAAGTCTTTGCCTTGTCACATTAATGCGGTCCTATCAAGTGGCAGTTTATCAAGAGCCACCTCACAAGGTTTTAATGAGCATGCTGCCTGTTCTTGTACAATACTAATTAATCCCATTTTTTCACACTGCTGTGATTGCTTCATGAAACCCACATTGTTTTATACTCGCTAGCAAAGCGGCTCTTACTGATTAAATCTCCTTGCCTGCGATGGGGCCTGACAACTGAATTATACCTTGCTCAAAATAATAATGGGTATCAGCTAATAAATACGGTTTAACACACACAAAACTATGCAGCCAAAATCACACCACAAAATAGGAGTTTGACTTATAGGCTCAGCAGTGTTTCATTAAACATCTGTATTATAATTCACTGGTTTTCCAACTGATGTAATAACTTAATTGATGAGAACAAAGACAGGCTTATTTATTCCCCCAATTGCTTGCTTCTTGACTAACGTTTTTCCTGGGTGTTATTGTGGAAATAAATATGCAATATTCTTTTTATAGAAGTCTAATTTAGGTCCTTTTTTCCCCTTATTGAGAAGTCAGCATCACCATCTGTATCTGACAAGTTTGTGCTGTTTTGCAAGGGAAGCATTTTGGTAAGCGGGGTGGTGGCATTGCCCCTGACGTTCACATGAGCCAGCAGAGGTCAGTGGGCAGGATCCAGTCTCCCACCCTCCCTGAGTAACTATCCACAGGCTTTCTTCATGAGGGTAAAAATTTGCTCAAATAGAACACACACACACATACACACACACCCTCTTCCAGTGCCTTAAATTAATTCCAACAGGACCGAGTTGCTTTTGCACGGCTCACAAATGCTGTAGACACTCCTCTCCAGCCAGTGTCTTCCCATCTCCCTTTCAATGGCACCAGGGTTGAGTGAGTTTCGTAAGAATATCACACCCAGCATTTTTCTCTGCATAAGGCATGTACTTGCTGGAGCTAGAAGTAAAAATTGAGGGGACTTTGTTGCCCCTGCAGCTTAGGGTGTGTGCCTTTCATACCAGCGATTTAATAATATGCAAAGAGAACCAGTGCGCTGTGTCTTTGCATTAGGTAGGCTAGCATCCATGCCAGACAACAGCCTTTCTCTCGGGTGCCGCTCAAGGGCTGCATCTCTCTCTGTGCTTCCCTAGCCTCGAGAACTTCCGGCTCTGATCACATTGTGTTGTAATTGACCACTGGGTTTCCGGCTCCTGAACTATGTGCCTAGGAAGGCTTCCAAACAATCCTGACTGAGGACTCACTATGCTTCAGGAACCGTTCGCAGCTTTGACGGTAGGTCAGTAGACAAAAGCAACGAATTCTTGCTCTCACAGAGCTTGCGTTTTGCCAGGGGAGACAGGCAGAGTCCGGTCAGTAAGCACATGGGTGATGCATGACAATGTGGTATCTGGATCGGCATGTGTTGTGAGGAAGAACAAAGCAAGAGAAGGGCTGTGTCATTCGTGTGGCCCACTTCGTAGACTTTCGTCAAATATTGGCTGATATTTGATGCAAACTCCATTGTGTCAGTCTCACATTCTTTTCCTTAGTTGTCCAAGAAATGCCAATTCTTGCAGGATTTCCCCAGAATGCACAACTGCTCTTCAGTATTGCCTTCACCAGTTCCATACACGGGCCAGGTGCCTTCAGTGATATTATCTCCTTCTTTCCTCTGATCTCACCGTAACATTCTGCAGCAGAGGGACAGTTTTCTCTCGTACCTTCTGAAGAACTCAGTAGAAAACTGAGCAGCTTTCCAATGTCTGTGTTCTCACCTCTTACACAAATCCTGTTTCCTTCCACATTTTTAAGTGTCAAAAAAATCAATGTAGTTACTACAGTGTTGTTTCAAGAGTTTAAATAACTTTCTATATTCATCTATTGTGTAATCGTCTTCCAAAACATCTCAACACAAAAGCAACATTTCCCCTAGGTTTTAATGAGTCCAGTATGGCCCAAATCCACCCTAAGGCCTCATTCTTCCAGTGATGGAGCCTGGCACCAACTATGGCTCGTTCCTACCTTCGCTACCTACCTCAGACAAAACAGACTGAGAACACTAGCATTCATGGACATTTTCTCTTTGTTACCATTGTCTTTCCCCCTAAATTGTCCAAGACCTCAATTTCTCAGGTCAGATTTGAAAAGCTTTTCAGATTCTAGCATCTTTTTCCTTAAATGCAATCTCCATGCTATTCCCTGAAATGTTGCTTTCAGCACGCTTCTCCCTTGCTTCCAAACTTCTAAGGATGATGTAGGAGAATGGACCAGGGTTGCTGTATTTTCTTAATTATTTTCAAAAACCTCAGAAATACAGGATTTTGTGAAATCTTATGTTTTTAAGGTTGCCAAATTATTCAGAAAAGGCTTAAGCTCTATGTAAACCAGACAAAAGTATTGTCAGCTATCTAGTCAGTGTCTACTTTATAATTTTCTTATTTGCATCCTGTTTAAGTCCGGCTTCGGGTACAATCCATGTAATGCAGTTGGTTCCTATTCTTTTATTTCTTTTTCAATCTCTAGATGTCTCTTTTGCCCCCTATGGAAATCCATTTGTTCATTTATCATGCTATCTGGACTGTAGAGTTTGTCATAATTTGACTTTTACTCATCTCATCACCATAGTGTCAGATGATATGTTCCTTTGTCCCCTGTATTTCCCATAGGTTGGTTACTACATTGATCTAATCAATTCTCTCTTTTCATTTTTTGGGGGGGGGGGACTATGTTAGAGATACTATTGGTACACCCATCATGATGTACATAATATCTACTCGTGTCTATTTCTTGTGATATAGAAGTCATTGATCTTGGACAAGATTAGTACTTTTATTCTTGTGAAATGGTGATGTATTAATTCAAATGAGCCTTTAAAAATGGGAATATCAAGCAAAATGCTATATTGATTTTTAGAATCAGACTAAAGTCTTTACCAATAGACTTGCCAGGAGCAGATTCATCCCTCGGGAATATGTGCCAAGAGATATGCTGGACCTGGGAGGACTCACAGGGGACAACCTTTCCGAATTGGAAAGACACCAGCTAAAGGAGCAGACGGGGATGGGTGGGGAAGACAGATGTCAGGGCAAATAATTGTAATCAAATTCCTTAGAAGTATACTTCCAAAGAAATCTAGAAATTCAGGAGATGACTAACTTTGCCTAGGGGAGTAGATGGCCAAGAAGTTTCTCAGAGGAGGGCTTCAGCAGGTAGATCAGAAGGACAGATAACGTTCAATAAATAAAAAGATAATAATGATAGCCATGAAAACAGTCAGACTGACCAGGGCACCTTGGCATTGGTCTGTTATAAATGAATTAGATATTGTTGCCAACAACCAATTCTGAAAAAGGATTTGGATTTACAGTTAGGGTGGTGCTTCATTAATCTTGTGAATTATAATTTGCTGATTTCCCAAGTGATATAAAAAATGGTGAAACTGAATGGGAGATTATTTTTTTTAACCTTTCACCGATTTGTTTAATTAATGATTTTAGTTTTTCTCTTTAGCCATGTGCTTTCATTTGTCTATCATTTAAATTCTGAGAATGGGGAGTTTGTGTTTTTACCTCCCCAAAATATACCGAAAAAGGAATTTAAAATGATTGTTTAAAAATTCAGTGATAACAAAGTCCCAAAATAATGGAAGTCAAAGGTCATTTTGTCCAGTCTTCTGCCGTTAGGGAAGTGCCATTTGCCTAAGATTTCTCAGACTGTAGAACTGTAGTCATTAATAGAAATACATATTATCTTTCTGTTGCCATGAACTCTGGGAAAAAGAATGTCTTCACCTAAATTTGCACTTAACCAAGTCAAAAATGTTAGAGAAATATGTGACAACATTTGATGAACTTCGGGGAGGCAGCAATAAGCTCCTTTTTCCCTACGGATATTCTTCTCATTTTTCAATTTAGGTATTAAAGTTATCTGTGCACTTAAAAAATCAGACTTAGAAGTCTTAAAGGCAAAAAGAGCTTTTTTTTTCTTCCTTAGGTATCGGACCTGTGAAGAATTTCTGCAAAATGTAAAAAAGGTACACTGAAATCATCCGAATCACCCATCTATATTATTACAAGCTTTGATCATACAAAGTTGCACTGATGTTAAGAAAAAAAGTACCATCTCATTGTTCAGATTTTCTTTCTTGAGTTTTGTTCGTTGATTATAATTATGATGTGTGAAGTAATGAGCCTATACATGATGGGTAAGACAGAAAGATGATTTATTGTTTGGGGAGTTTTATGCAAGAAAAATATGCAGGCAACAGGGAACTAAGTCTCTGACTGTAATTTATTAGACAAGATGGGATGTAGGTCTTTTGCCTTGACAAGGGGCGGCTGCCTGCTGCATGGTATGGGTTGATTTAAGTATTTCCAAGCTCACAAGTAAGTATATGTGAAAGGTTGGGTGTTTGTTCCTCTCATGCCAAGGGCAATTTAGGGTTTGTGAATTAACTAAGGACCTACTACAGATTTGGGGAGCTGTAAGGATTGGGAAATCGGTTAGGGAGAGGCCAATTGTCTCAGTTTCGCTGAGAAATATTACTGTTGCCACGATTATTGCACTGTATTTGAAAATATCATCCACTAAGTGCCGAATGGACAATGGAATACAGCCCAGGTGATGTGCATCGCTTCTTCCTCCTTATTAAATCTGACTGCCTTTCAGTTTACAGGTGAATGCCTACATTCTAATCAGAGAGCATGACTGGGAATAATGGATAGAAAGTATTCACAGCAACCAGAAAGGATGCATTTCCAAATCTCATTCTCTTCCTTTGCACGTCATTAAAGCTTTTTGTCCTTTCACCTGTATGAATTTGACAATAATCAAAAAGAATCCTATGCGTGCTATTTGAAAACAAGGTAAAACAAAGACATTTAGTTTCATAATTAAGCAGACTTGCCTTTTGCTTATTATCTGTGGCCCAAGTGAGTGGCTTTTCCTGATAGTCTCAACTCTATTCCTGGCATTCTGTCCTTACTAACTTCTGCCCCATAAGAAATTCATCAGGAAGTCTTATAAATCCTTTCTCCAGAGCATGACACAGAACACCTTCCTCTCCACACTTAGGGGCACAGTCAGCATTTACTCTTTGGGCTGAGCTTGGTTTCCCCTCTCTTCTTCTGCAATCTACATTGCAGAAAGCAGCTCACCAAGTGTCACCCAGGTCACCTATAAACAACATCAACTCTTGGCTCAGGTGCTCCAGCTTTTCAGTTCAACTAAAGTAAAATCCAGATGCCTATCTGTGGCCCCCAGAACACATGAGCTCCAGTCTCTGCTGACCTCTTGGAACACGTCCCCTCTTCCCTCCTAGTGTCCTCTGCTCCAGCCGCATGGGCTTATTTCTGTCCCTCAATACTGGGCTCCTTCTTGCCTTCAGGATTTTACATTTCCGAAACATTTTGCTTCTGTGGCTGCCTTTCTTCCTCCACACTTGTTTAACTTACTTTGGCTACTGGAGCATCACTGTCTATGGTGTTGGGCTACCAAGCTTGGGCTTGCTAATCACTAGCCCACTGGTGCTTCCCAGATGGAATTTGCCCTTGGCTACCATGTTGTAAGAAAGCCAGCTTGAGCAAGGCCATGCTGAACATTAGAGAACTCTGTCCATATGTTGAATGCAGTTCCATAAATTAGCCCAAATAAAAACACCAGAGAAACTGTTCACCAAACTCACTGATGTGTGAAACTATTATACTGTTGCTATTTTAAGCCACTAGGTATTGGGGATGATGCATTATTCAGAATTATTGGAAGACCAAATGAGATAATAAAATTAGTGTCCAGTGCATTTTCAGTTCACATTGGGAGCTCGGTTATTCTTTGTTCCCTGCAATTATCCTTGCTCTGAACTTGAATGGTGAAATTTTCTCAGTCAAGAATCTGAGCGTGCTTTCTCTGACCTGACCATGTAGTCTAATGGTATTTGCAAAATACATCTGGGGATTGAGCCAATCGACCATGGAAGAAGAGGGACGAGGCCAATTAAACTCATTCCGTGACTGTTTCTTAGGATGATTAAGGTGGCAAATTGAAGCAGATTAAACTACTGGTAATATGGACTAGTCTTCCATTTATTAAGTGTCTAGTATATGTGTGGAATGATATTAATGGAGTCCATACATTGTTTTCTTTTTTTTTTTCATACATTGTTTTCTTTATGTTTGATACCAACCCTATTTTGGAGAGGAGAAAACTGAAGTTCATAAGAGTTAAATAAATTGCCCATGATCTCCCCACTGGTATGTGGCAAGGGTGGGAGTTGGAAACTGGTCTGGCTGACTCCAGATCTACTCTGAGGCTCAGGTTTCCAAAGGGGTAGGGGATCCATTGTGGGAAGGGAGTCACTGGTTGGCATAGAGATTGGGCAGCTGGGATGATAGGTCACCAGTACAGGGAGCATGTGCCATGCAGCCAATAAGCACTGTGCCAGTTAAATACTATGGAAATGAAGTGCAAAGAAAAGGGAAGAGCAGACTTGGGGCCTCCATGACCTGCCACCTGTAAGAGCGAACACATACAGTGACCACAGGCCTTGGGCTCAGAGTGTTACATGCATCTTTTGCTTTAACTTCACAATAGCTCAAAGAGGTAGGGATGCTGTTGTTCTCTATCAAGGAGTACAAAGGTGAAATGGCACTGGAGGTGACACAACCAGTGTTTTGGCTGGTGATCTGATTCCAGCCTCTTGGAGCAGCATTGCCTGTGGAAGCCCTGCAGCGTGAAGATGAGTACTAACTGGGGAAATTAGAACAAAAGGGACAAAGGAATGAGTGGAGTGTGTGTGTGTGTGTGTGTGTGTGTGTGTGTGGCTATGTATACATATTTGTGTGCAGGTGTCTAGAATTAGAAATCTGCAAAAGATTCTATGGAGAAATATCAATAGAAATCTGCAAAAGATTCCATAGGGAAATAGCGATGGTTTAGGGTTAAGTTGCGGGTGGAGATTACAGAGCATCAGAGAGTCCAATGATGGGGCAGCTCTGAGTGTATGAAGAGTCCTAATCCAATACCCATTGCTTGTTCTCTTCAGAGCTGCACTCAGGCCAGCCTCTTAAACTCCACAGCTCTTCTGTTCTTAGAGGCAGTGGCCTGGCCAATGAGACCCCAAACCCCCTCAGACATGGTTAGTAGTTGACATACAGGCCCTTGAAGCCATCAACATAAGGGGTAGGGCTCCTTTCCGTTAGATTTAAACAGGATGGGACATGGCCTTGGATGGCTGGCAGCTGCACTGATATCATATGGAACCTGGGAGCGAAGCCAACTGAGAGAGAATCTCAGCTGAGAGAATCTCTCTGCTGAGAGATGGCAGGAATCGTGTTCTGGGGGCCTTGTTCCAGTCCCAGGGCTAAACTAGATTTGCCTGTAGAATTCTCAGTTACATTGGCCAATAAAGCCCCATTAATAATAAAGCTGGTTTGAGTTAAAGGTTTCTGTTACCAGACACAGAAAACAATCTTCATGCAAATTAAAAAAAAAATCCTCATTGAAAAAATTTAAATTATTATTATTTTTACAAATACACATGAACTGTGACATACAACTTCAACTCAAGTAAGCTTAATTTAAGACATAATCAAGGATTGAGGAGAAGATAGAATTTAAAATCGTGTTTTGAAAGTCAGCAGACTTGAGTTCTAGTGTTGGCTCTACTGCTATATTTTAATGAGGTGGTTGCTGGATTTAGTCACTTAGCGAATCTTTGGTACAAGATTTCTGTAGGCAAAGAAATCTTTCTACTTGTGCATATTATTTTTAAAAACTTGAAATTATTAGCCAGGGAATTTGAGGCGAGTTCCCTCACTTCTCTGAGCTACAGTTTCTTCTCTGCAAAGTGATAATCATAATTGTAATCACCTCATCATGAACAAATGAGTGAATATTTTCAGTCATATGTTGTCTTTCAGAGAGATAGGATTATCTGAGCAAGATAAGATTATTTGGAGGCACAAGTAGGAAACAGAGACAATGCGCCCTGGGGTGAGAGTGAAGTTCTGGCTGTCATGACCTCTGAAGTTCATTTCCAAGTGTACAGTATGGGTTAGGACACAGAAACAGCTGCTGTTGTTGTGTAAGACTTTAAAATACAATAGTTTAGACAAAGAGATGACTGGCGTCTCTTTCCTGGGCACCGGAGGTAGCAGTTGTTCAGTAGTGAGCCTCAAAAGAAGCAGGGGCATGGCTTGTAACTTTTCTGTCACCACTAGGGTGCCCCTTACCCTTGTGAGACAGAGCATCTCAGGATCAGAGGTGGCTATGACTATACCTATTCCTCTCCCCTCCAAGAAGACAGGAAGGGGGAACGGGGAGGAAACGCTCCTTTCCTACTAAGGACCTGACATGGAATTTGGAAGCTTCCATTCCTTTCATACCTCATTGCACAGAACCTGGCTCCTGGTCCAGAAATCTGCCAGGAATCTTGGGAAATGTAGTTTTAACTGGGTGACCCTGTGCCAAAGAAACACTCCTGCTACCATTGAAGAAGGGGAGCTACTCTGCCACATTTGTGATTCCCCATCACTAGGGAGGCACACATATTCATTTGCTCCAGGTCTGTTCTTGGTTCTGGGTTCCAGCCATCTCTTAGGCCTGCTTCCATCTGGCCTTTGCTGTGCATCTTCCTTTCTCTCCAAAGCACATTTCATGCACATGAAATACAGAAAGATCAAGTCACTGGCCTCTCCCAAATGTGCGTGTGTGTGTGTGTGTGTGTGTTTGTGTGTGTACTTTCTTTTCTGCATGTGTCCAAAGTTATTCTTCAACAGAAGGCTACCTCTTTATGAATCAAAGGCCCACATACTTTATATTAGCTTCTGCTTTATTTCATAATTTTTTTAAAGGAAACTCTTTCCTCTCATGCAGGAAAATCTAATTATGCAGTGACAGCAGTTGGCTGACTCGGGCACAACACAACATGTCAATTTTCCGTTGCTTACACGGTCTCACAGAAACTGTTAGAAATTGTTTTGAAATCTGGCATACATTTCAGTCATGTTAATTCCTACAACTGTGCCAAACTTGATGAAATTTGGCTCCTCCACACTCAGGGGAAGGTGGGGGATTGGGAAAGGCAAGCTTTTTTTTTCCCTGGCAGTGACATCATCTCCTGTCCTCCCCTCATGATGAACAGTGTCCTCAAATAAGCCAAGAAGTAATATAACTTTATATTTACAAGACCGTGTGACAAAATGACTGCAAGAGACTGGAGCCATGCTATAAACGATTGAAGAAATGCAGATGGCATAATGGTTTTTTTCTTCGAACAGATTTGTGCCAGATGTGTGAATATTGATAATTTCTCTGGGGCTCTGCTCAAGGCACAATATAGATTTCTGTTTGATGGGGGAACGGGAGAGTGAGAATCCATCCCAGTGATGGTATTTACAGGAAATGTTTTGCTTCTTATTCCAAATCTGTCAAAGCAGAACCAGAAATCCCAAATTTCTAAAAGAGCCTCAGAGTCACCCTTTGTTCTGGACCCCATTTTTATCTCCCCAGTAATTGACAGGCTGGAAAATACATCTGTGAAAGCTGTAGTAGAATTCTTAGAGCGGAACAGCTCAACTGGCTTGGCTCTTCCTAGTGCATCAATTTGGGGCGTGAGTGTGGAGAAAATCTCAGCCAAGAATCTTCGAAAGGTATCTGTGGCATCAGAAGGGCTTCTCCACAGAAAGTTCATAATAGAAATACTTTCATGGATGCTAATTTCCACCGGATGCAATGAGAATTATAAAAAAAATTAAAACAAAAACAAAAACCAAGTATTTCCAAAGCTTTCTGAGGCTTTTGTTTTGCTCCTTCTGGGATTCTACTATTCCTAAACCCATTTTAAAATATAATTCTGGGAGTCAGAAAACTGCAATAAAGTTCAATTTCTTAATCCAACATTGATTTTAAAGCTACTAGACAGAATTGTTGAGGAAACATAAAAAGAAATAAGGATATTTATCATTTCTAAAAAGATTCAGCTTTGATCAAATAATGAAGTTAGTTTCTAAATCAGTATAAAAAGTTTTTGTATTTAGATCATGCTATCTTCCATGAAGTATTTCAAATGACTTAAAATAGAAGTGGGAAATACTATGGTGAGGGAAATATAAGTAGAGAAATAGAGAAGGCTAGGCAAAGAGGTAGAGTAGATCATGAATTAGAAAGTGATAAATGGAATTTCTCAGGGTTTGGGGAATATCTGCTGTAGTTGAAACTTAAATTTCTTCTTGAGCTTCTTGGCAGCCACAGTGAAAATGGAGATGCAATCACTTACGTCAGAAAGGAGGAACTACATCAGTTCTCAAGGGGAAGGGAATTTATTTCTAGGCTGTAATTTTAGTTCTCCACTAAGGACACTCATACCGCCCCCCCCCCGAAACATTGAGCAATGGGTAGAGACACTTTTGCTTGTCACACCTGGGAAGGGAAGATGTTACTGGCACTGAAAGGGCAGATCGAGGTCCCCTGCTCAATACACTGTAGTGTACAAACAAAGGATTACCTGGCCACAAATATCAAAACCCAAGTCTAAGAAACCCTGGGTTAGAAAATCAGTTTTTCATATGGGTCTCCATAATACTCTCTCTGATACTCCCATAGCACATGGCTTTGGAACCAGGCAGACCTGAGTTTAAATTTATACTCCATCACTCAGCAGCTTTGTAATTTTTGGCAACTTGATTAACCTCTCTCAGGCTTGGTTTCCTGGAGATAATTATGTAAATCCTACAGGGCGGCTGTAAGGATTAACAGGAGTAATGTTGGCAGAGCATCTAGCACAGTCCTTGGTACATAGCAAAAGCTCAGTGGATGTTAACCACTGACTCATTTCCACAAGAGGGAGGCTAATGCTGAACGGTTATTTCCTGAAGATGGTTATGGGTTGGGAGAGGCTGTGGGATGAAGCTCTGTCATGAGCTGTTTAACCTATGGCTACACTTAAGCAAGGTCAGGAATATGGATGAAATGTACATAATGTTTTCCCCTTAGTACTACCAACAGGACACTTGCAGGCACAACTCTCTGATGGAGGTTACAGTGCTGTGGTGTGCTGTTGTAGCTCCAGAGCCGCACCATGTTGCTGAGTAGCCATATCAGCAAGTGGTGGAATGCTGTGGGACGTGCCTATCTGCCTGGTGCTCAAGCCTTTTACCAAGGTGTTTACACAGTCTTTGAGAGAATCATCATCCAAACGAACAGAATAGAACCGTGTTGTGTTCTACCTTTTGGAAATATAAGCAAGGGTCACAGCTTCAGAATTTAGGAGATTTTATTGATGAACCAATTCAAAGAAATCTGGAAATCCAGAAAATGAAACAAAAAATGTTTTGCTACTGTTCTGTCTTGCAATGGGATCACTGTGTCCGTTGGGTTATTGCTAGCTGCTGAAGTCAATTTCAAATTCCCCTGGCTTGACACACTGCAAGTGCACTTTCTAGAAGTGTTGTGAGCATGCAACAGACTAATATTGGTGTGCATGATTAGATAGAACTGATATACCGAGAAGTAGTTCAAGATCCCAAAATTCTTCTAGCTTATGGCTCCATCATTCACTCCCTCAGAGTTCTGAGTGTCTAGTAAGAAAATGAGAAAAAAAGAGACAACAGGGAAGACAGATGGGCCCCATAAAACCTCTCCCTGGGTGCTACTCATGTCGTTTAGGCTCATGTTTCATTGGCCAGAACCTGTGGCATGGCACTTCCTGGAAGTGCGCTTGGAAAGCAGAGTCCTATTGCTTCCTGCGCACAAGGGGAGGGCAAATTCTAGTGGACGGGCACCTTCTGCCACCACTCCCAGAAACTAGTGGGGTTTTGTGAATCCACTTCTGCTCGGCAAAGCATTTCCATTTTGAAAGCAGAGATAAATGCTCATGTCTAGAAACCATCTGCAAGATTTAGTTCAGGCCTTTTCTTTTCAGCAGTAGGAAAAATGGAAAAAGTGGACATGTGACAAGTTTGATAGACTGGTAAAACTCTAAAAAGGCCATTATTCAAATATTTATGGATCCTTTTAGCTAATGGATTCAAATTTATAATGCTGCACTTGTCAACAAGATAATTTTGCAAAAAACATTAAAGGCTGAGCAGTTCGGTCCCTTCTAACCCTGAGGCCTCTCTTCTCCTCAGTAAATGAGCAGCTGTTCTCTATGAAAATGGAACGCCCGCACGCGTTGTGTTCTTGGGAGACCCGCTGCAGGTAGCACCGCCAGCGTCTATGCTGTGCTCTGGAGAGGAATTTGGCATCTGATGAGATGTCCAAGATGAGGTGAAGGCATCCATCATTTTATCCCAAAAATAAAGAAAGGGAGCAGCAGCATGCCACCACAAATACCTTGAACAAAGCGTGGGTCATTGTAATGGAAATTAAATGGTAAGGGACTATGCAAAATGTAAAGCACCACCCCTCACCCCTAGGCCCCTGGACTAGGACCCAGGGTGACATTCAAGAGTGTCTGACACGATTTTTACTACTAAGGTGTTAACAAAAGAGGAAGTGTACTGTATCATGGATGGTAATAGTAATCAAGAAACCAATGATAGGATTAAATAGTTTTTGTGGAAAACAGACCTTGTTGAGAGGCTTTGTAAGCCATCATATGTGTTTGAGAATGTTTTCTATTTGTTGTCTCTGCCAGCTTGACATTTTGAGATGCTAAACAAAAAAGGAAGAAATTTTATAGGCCTGGTACACTGAGAATCACTGGAGAGCAGGAGAAACAGGTGAAGTGTTGAGAATAGTTTTTTAGAGAATACACAATAACGGCATGTGTTTGTGTGTTTAGGGGTCTTGGGCCTTCAGAAATATTCTGAAGTGCAAATCAGAGGATTTCTCAAATGCTATTTTTCATGAGAAGAAAAGCCAGTGCAAATAAACCAAGCCCTTGGACATCCGCATAGAATGGACCATCCTGCCTGCAGCAAAACTGACAGAATCTGTGTGGAGGGAGAGACCCTACCCTAGACATTCCCGTACACAAGGTGGGATGCTGGAGCGCAGGGCTGGGACTCCACATTTCCTTGTTCTTGAGGACAGAAGTGTACGAGCACACTGTTTGGAGCAAAGCTACCTGAATAAATCTTCATTCTGCCTCTGACCTACCGTGTGATCATGAACATATTATTTCACCTTTTTTCACCTTTAATTCTAAAAAAAATACTAAAGCACCTCTTTTCCCCCTAAAGAATACAAAAGACAAAATGAGTTCCTATTTAGTAATAGTGTAGCAAGAAGCTTAATGCCCAACAAAAGGGTGATACAGGTATTAAGTAAATTAGCATATAGAGATCTCATGGGATATCGTACAACCATTCAAATTCACCTTACAAAAATGCTAATAAACTTGGGAAGTTTTTATAATTTTATAGTAATATTAAATGAGGAAGTAAAAAAAGTTATGTAGCCAGCATGAATGTAGCTATACAAAATGTGACACAAAGAGAAGGTTGGGGAGGACTTCTGGTTAATAAGGCAGACTCAGCTGATGTATGAAACTACTTGGCTCCACCTGAGCATAGGAATGCTGGAAAATTGTATATTTTAAATATAGAACTCAGTTGGAAACCAAGAAGAGAAATCTTTGGAGTGTCCAAGCAAAGTGTTTGTGTAAGGCTGAAGAATATCGTCTGTATGGGGAGAGGAGAGGAGACCAGAAGCCACCAGTGAAAGGTGAAGATAGTCCCCCACCTTCCAGGCCCACTGTACAGAATCTTATTTTTGCCCAATGTCCTGGGAAGTAAGAGTCAAGAAAGGGAAATTGTATCCCCAAGCCTTGCACCATGCGTGGGTATGAGGCCCACTATCACACTAATTTTGGGAGCGAGACAAGGGAACCAGAAAGTAATGTAAGGCTGATGTGAACTGACAAAAGCTATCAGGGCTCAGTAGAGGCATATGCCACCCCCAGCCCCGCCCCCGCCCCCGCCACCAAGGTGGTATCCAAGATCCCAGGATCTCCCCAAATTTGAGCTCAATTCCAAGTGAGTTCAGGGTCATAAATGACAAAGAAGTGAACCACCGTGAGGGTCACCACATGAAAAGGAGCAGGAGCTCTTCCCTGACAACTCCAGACAATAGGACCATCTAAAAGAAATTAATAGTGCTGTGTTAAAATAGTCAAAGTGACGAAGCCACATATAGAATTCGTAGTGAAAGTTTATAGAGAAGTATGATCCTAATTGGAAGGGAAAAAACCTAACAGTAATTATAAAAATTATACACGACTATAATAGTCATTGTTTCAGTTATTTAGTGTAACTTTAGTGACGGCTTAAGAAAGGAAACACATATTATCTCATGGTGTAGCTGGATCAAATCCTTGCGAGTGGCTTAGCTGAAATATTCCAGCTCAGAGCCTCTCATGATTGCAGTCAAAATACGGTCGGCTACATCTGAGAAGGGTTCACTTCCAACATGGCTCACTCACTGCCCAGCTAGTGGGTTCTCCCTGTTGGTAGAGGCCTCAGGTCCTCCTCACAGGGGCCTCCCCATGAGGGACTTGAGAGTCCTCACAGTAGATGCTTCCCTTAGAAGGAGGGATCCAAAGGAGTAAAGAAGTCCTTTTTCAGCCTCAGTCACAGCAACACAGCCTCCTGTTCTTTGTTAGAATCAAACCACTCCCACTCAAGGCAAGGAGAGTTAGGTTCCTTCATATGAGGGGGAGAAAGTTATAAGATTGTCAGCCTGTCAAAAACAGCAGCATCACTGAAACACCAAGAAGTCTACTTGTAAAAGTGCTTAGGTCTGTATGAAGGGTTAAATCTGATTGTTTTTACTCTTGATTTTTCCAAACTTTCTACAATAACAATACTTCAATATATATACTGTTAAGGGAGAAGGTTGTTTATACTTTTAGCTACATACTCTGTATAAGGCTATGTCCTACATGCTGTAAGGTAGGGATTTATTTTACCACCACCATCAAACCTCTGTAAGATGCAGACTGATTTTGTTTCTATTTTTAAAGGGAAAAATGGAGAGAGCCACAATTCTCTCTACACCTGCAGTTTTATATATAAAGCCATTCTCATGCATCTAGCTTTCCAAAGTATCTCACAGAATTCAGTGAAGTGCCCAGTATTTCATGACGTCACCTGTCTCTGCTTTCTGTGGGATAATAAAGTATTCAGGTGCACGATTGGGATGGTATTAATTACCATCAGCCCATACGAACAAGCCTTAGGATTGCCCAAAGGGCATTTGAGAAAGCTTCACATGTTTATAAGGGCTCCCTGGCTGGGCCCAATCTTTCAGAGATTAAACATGTTGAAATTCACAAAAGGATTTGTAATTCTTTATTTCTCTAAACAGGCAGAATGATTTCTAAAACAATAGGACTGCAATAGATGGGGATCCCTTTCTCCTCTTGTTATGTGAAACACCAAAAAAGGATCATCTTTGATTTCCTGGTCTCTGAGTCTAATCCCAAGGCCACATGATTGGCATCTAATTCTCACCCAAGGATTTGACAGGATTGGCAACAAAGCAGCTCTTCATTTGGCATGTGCTACCTTCTAAGGTCTACATGTGCCTGCCATTGGGCAAGGAACTGGAAAATCAGATAAATGTGGTCCTTTGTCTTGTGGACTTAGGCAAAAATACTAATAATGATCACAATTTAGTAGAATAAATGTGAATAAACAGGGTCACGCTTAACTCTCAGACACCTAGAATTTAACCATAAAGCATCTGAGATTAGGAAGCTATTTGACTTGTGATAAAGCTGGAATACCCAAAAGTGAGTTTTTGGAGAATTTAATCCTTCTTTTTACATTATTTTTGTGTTTTGATAAGTACCACTTCTTTGCACTTTTTCATTCAGGATGATTAGGAAACATTTTTATCGGCATGTGAAAATCTTCTGTTTTAATAAGAGGACGATTCATAATATTGCATATTGTATGATATAAACTGCAAAACTGCATAGGCAAAAGTCACTTAGTAGCACACTAAAATATTTATAATTGTTATTTGGGAGTGACAATCTTTGTCATGATTTTAAACTTTTTCTTCTTCATAGTTTTTCATGTTTAAAAACGTGCTAAAACAAGCCCTATGTATTTAATTTTAGATTAATGCCAACTGACTGATTTGTGGTTCCATCTTCTTGAATAAAAGGATTTTGGTTGGAGAATGTGTGCATATTCCAGGGATGATCTGCCCTGTTCATTCTTGATTCCTGCGCAGATGATACAGCAGGATCGATGGCAAACTGAGCATTGCGCTGAATTTTAAGATGAAAGTGGGCCAACACAAGAGTGATGGCGAAGGAACGAGAGAGGATGATAGAATCCGATAGACAGTTGGTTCAGCGTCTGACATATTGAAAGACCATTGTGTGAGTTCAGAGAGTGGCCATGCAACAGAGAGAAGTTTGGATAGGGAGCTTAATAAATAAGTAATGACCACCGAGGGTTTAGACAGTTTCATATTTAAAGAGATATTTATGAACTATTGCAGGAGTTGGAGTGGCTCTCCACTTGTCTTTTCTCCTCTCATTACAGCCGAAGGGAAGAAATGAGTTCTAAAGAAAAATGCAGACATGCTTAGAACCACATATGACCTGTTCATTAAAAGTAAATGTAAGAGTTAGCACAAGTTTTGACTGAAAAGCTCATTTTTATTTCTACCTCTGATAATAGCTTCAGAGAAGCATCCCAAACAGGCCCTGCCAAATGCAGTGCCTCCGGTGACAGGGTGACTTTGCTACAGAGCTCATGTTAGGTATTGAGCTGAGGAGGAGTCCACACAGCCAAACACCAAAACTTTCCCTATTTCAGGGCTCCGGGCTGTTTAGTAAAGAGATGAAGGGTAAATGCAATGTACTAGTATTATCGTATTTGCATGTTTTGTTTCACTTTGTTTATCTTAAAATTAAGGCATGCTGACAGCCACCCTAAAGATTATTGCAGCCCACAATTACTCAATTCCACTATTTTTGTATCCATGCCTTTTCTGTGACATCCCAGAGAACAAAACATTCATGAGGACTGGGGAATGTGAACACAGATGTGTGCACAATTGCCTATGTGAGATGAGATTAAATAGCACAATTTTAAGAGCTGAAAGTTAGAGAATGCTGGTGGTGGCCCAACTCTCCTGTCTTTACCAGCTTTGTGGGGTTGGGCAAAAACGTTACCTTCTCCAAGCCTCAGTTTCCCTATTCATAAAATGCAAATAACAATTGTGTCTGCATTGAGTTGTTTTCAGGAATAAATCAGGTAGGATATATAAGTAACTTAGAATGTTTGCCTGGCATGCATTGATCATTCAGTAACTATTGTCTATTACTGCAACTGACTTTATATAACAGTTGACTTTATATAAATAGACATCAATACAAATAAATGTTAATGATTATAAATAGTAAGATCTGCATTTTTAGTTTATTCTGCTATATCTGCTTTTAATTATAAAAGAAGCCTATTGTTAACCCTTGTTTTGTTTTGTGTTTTGTGGTACCAGGGATCGAACTCGGGTCCTTGCGCTTGGAAGGCAGGTGGCGGAACCACTGAGCTAAATCCCCGGCCCATTAACTCTTGTTTATATTGCCTTTTCCCTCAGGTGCTGTGGGCCCACTTTATATCATGAGCATTTCCTTGCCCATTTTCCTGACACATGACTCCAACTCCATTGTGGGGAAGGCAAAGAGTCCAGCAGGATGACTGTTTGTTAGATCTGACTATCTTCTTTATCTATCTAGATCTGATTATCTTTATCTATCTTAGGAGAAAATTTGCCTCAAGTTGATGTGCAAGCATCCATCTCTGCCCCAGCCCATGGCGGTGGATGCATCTGCAATCCTTCTTCCTCAGTGTTGGAGACACTTGTATCTCATGATCAGTTATCGGCAGACAGGTATCTTAGAAAAGTGGCTTGGCTTGAAATTGTCTGTTCCATCATCCTGTCTATGGAATAGTACACAAAAAGATTGTTGAGGGGCCACACACACTTTTCTTTAAGTAAATTGGGTTTTCTTTGAAAGGTATTCTCAGTCTTCCCGTGACAGGTGTAAATTTCAAAAGACAGAATCTTCAGAGATAAGTGAGTTCATACAATGATAAATGAGCATTAGCCTTGAGAATCTATGGTACCACCTTGAACTTTCTGAGTTCAAGCTTGGCAGATGGAGGATCCCAATGTTATCTGCCCACCACCATCACTACCATGTTGGTACCTCCGGACTATGGATTACTTAGTACCATGGGAAAATCAGGGTGGTTTTCTCCCAATGATAGTTTTAAAGGCAACGAGTTCATTTTCAGAATGTGATGTTGATGGAATGTGACTTAACTCCCTGATTCTAAGCCAAATCAGCGTCCATTGATACTCAACGCAGTCTATCCACAGACTCAGTTCAATACCCAGCAAGGCTGACTTCCAACTTGAAGACAGGTTACGAAGGACAAGGATGCTATTAAGTGTTCTAGACCTCCAAATCGGGTATAAATTTCAACATTTATGTTAAGATTGTATGAGCATTTTTTACTTGCTGGATAAATGGGAATGAATAAAGGACAGGAACTTGAACAATGACAAGAATGATATTTTGAACAAAAGGTTACAGAAAGAAGGTTTTTAGAGAAGGATTACTTTGACCTAAAATTGAAGTGTGTAGAATTAGGCTAAGATGGAATCAGTGGATTACAGTGAAATCATGTTTCACCATAAATTGAGAATAAAGGAGGTGATGTTTAAGAGAAGGACACAATTATGTGCAATTGATACAAAAGCATTTATTGATCACTTACTATGTGCCAATACTGTGCTAAGTGCTTACATACCTGATCTTGTTTAACAATCAGAAGATCCATGACAAAAATCAACATCGAGTAATGGTTTAAAAACAAGCTCAAAGGCAGGCTGAATTTGCATTCTGATGTTGCAACTGACTAACTGTATCATCTGAACAATTTGAGGACTTCTCTAAGCCTTGGTTCTTGCTCATGATGCTATGCTGACTCCTCAGAGGTGCCTTTGAAATGATGCAGAGAAAGCCCTTGTCTTGGCTTAAAATGAATCCTGAATAAACGCTGAGAGGAAATAATTATTACAGAGGGAGAAACAACCTCGGAGTGTTTTGATGACTTACTCAAGGCTGCACAGCTACTAAGTGGCTGGACCAGGACTTCATCTCAGATCTATGTATGTCAGATCTGTGTTTAATACATCTGTGTATTAAACTCTGCATGGGCGGGGCTGAGGATTCAGAAGGGAGGCAAATCAGTCCACTTCCTTTTGCTATAATTAAACTCCTGAGGCTAGGTGAAGTGGAAAGAGGTTTATACAGCTCAGAGTGTGGGAGGCTAACAGCCCAAACAGGATGGTGCCAGCCATGCCAAGGGTCTCCTGGCTGCATCACATCATGCCAATGACACAGGACAGGAGCACATGTGAGAGGGAGAAAGCCAGAGGCCGGAGAAAGGCACATCCTGTTCTTTTATATCACTCTCTGGTGACCCCGTGAAATCTGAAATTCCTGAGAACAGCACTGTCAATGGCTTCTTATGAGGCTCCCCTGTTTAAAAGTCCTTCCACCTCCTAACACTGCCACACTGTGGACAGACCACACACACCAGAACCCTGGGGACACACTCACTCCGTGTGCAAACTCTAACGG
Organism: Heterocephalus glaber; assembly: GCF_053883595.1. Taxonomy (NCBI): domain Eukaryota; kingdom Metazoa; phylum Chordata; class Mammalia; order Rodentia; family Bathyergidae; genus Heterocephalus; species Heterocephalus glaber. The sequence goes on along the minus strand of NW_028258410.1, from coordinate 16,580,302 downwards.
GAATGTAATCAATTGCTTGCTTCTGTAGCTCAACATGGTCATCTTGCAAGAGTATGCTTCATCGATCAGTGAGTTAAAGGCTAGAGAAAAAATCAACAATAAACAGTAAATCCTCACAAATTCAGTTCTGAAACTTTAAAATCTATGTTATCCTTAGGTCCTGTAACAGATTCCTTTGTCTTTGGTATCGGAGTCAGATTAATTTGCCTACTCAGAAAGGCATAGCTGGTATAATGTGATTCTAGGACTTGGAATAAAAATAACCACATCTCCTTCATTAGTTCCAATCATTACTTGAAGTTCCATAAATACTCATCAGTAGACATTTTAGTACACCCACTTGCAAAGTTCCCTGACCTCATACCTTGTTGCCCATGCCTGTAAGAATTGTTCCTGAGTTCCTGCAGCTCCATTCACTTCACAGAGTTTGCCTTGGAAGCCATCTGGAGAGAGAAAGTGTGGGTTGTAAAGTCTGCAAACTGACCTCTGGCCCCCGCTGCTGTTGTTTCTAGTTCTTCCACATGGTGTCACTGTTGAGAACTGCTCTTACACAGCCTATGTGGCTTTGCCAACAATCATAGGATGCGTTTGTGCAGCTTGGGATCTTAGCTTCTACCAGACTTCTTGAGTTTAGAATCCCATTGTCTAGGGCTGGGGATTTAGCTCAGTGGTTCTGCTGCCTGCCTCGAAAGCTCAAGGTCCTGAGTTCGATCCCTGGGACAAAAAAAAGAATCCCATTGTCTAAACTACACAGGCTTCCTGTGTGTGCTCAATGAGTCCTGCAGAGCATGTCCTCTGTGTGAGAGGGCAGGCCTGTTCCATGGTGTGACCCTGACAGGTGCCTGCCACAGACCACTAGGGATTGATGCTTATTCTGGATCACCAACCAGGATGCCTTGCTCCTTGAGCAAGCCCTTGTCTGAGGTCTGTCACAGGACCTGGGGCAGGAATATTCAGGCAATCAGATGATGTCTAAAGTGAATGAGCCCCAAAGGCAAGGGCTTTCTCTTCCTGGGACCACATCTGATGACAGATGGTACTGGAATGGGCGACTCCATAAGACGCCAGATCCTCCTTCCCTCTGAACAAAAGAGCTCCTGCTGAACTCTCTGAGAGTCCATGAGAAGCCACTTCCTCTGAGAGTCTCATGAGAAGCCACTTCCTCCCACACACTTCTCTGGGTGGGCACACGGAGGTGACTCTCTTGCTTTGTTCAGCGTGACTTCATCTCTCTCCAAATACAGCCCCAGGCCTTTCCCGATGTCTATCCCTGTCTTCAATGCTGGGACAATCAGTTTGAACAAACTCTGTTGTTTCCTCTGGTTATGTCTTGGCTGAAACTCTTATTCCATGACCGAAACCCTCCTCTAGCCCTCAGCCTACATCAGAGCTGCTCGACCACAGTGCTGTTGACATTTGGAGCTGGCTCATTCTCGGCGGTGGGAGCCATATGTATATTGCATGATGCTAACATCCCAGAGCAAAGAAAATCCGTGAGTTTTCCTCTGTGTCTTCCAAGCAGAGGTGTGGCTAGTGGCTTCTTGAGTAGAAACAAAGGAATCACCACAAGGGAATCCTTTGGAACTCCTTTGTTCGTGTTTTTGCAACCATTGGGATTTAATCACTGAAACCTTTGAGCACTGGAACCAGGTTTGACACTTGTCAAGCAGGGCAACTAGCCACTGATTGCATAGCAGGAAGGAGGGCTGCATTACCCCCTTTTTCCAAAGCTACTCAGGAGACTGGATTTAAGAAACTCCATGCTGATGAGGCCACATTAAGAGTTGATCTTACAGAGGATTGTGAAAGGTGAAAGCATTTATTCAAATAGTATTAATAGTAGCCACTACTCCCATGCTGCTTTAAATCCAGATATTGAGCAAACAAAAAAAGACACAAACAGCCTACAGCCCACAGGGTGTGAGAGGTGTGGTGTGCTGTGGCAGACAATGAGAAAGAGTTAGAGTGTTCAGGACGTGGCTCTCTGAAGATGGGGCATGGGAGGTAAAGCTAAGGAGGGGACCGGTGAGGCCAATGGTTCCCAGCCAAGGGTAATTTTGTCCCTTTGGGGACCACTGGCAGTGTCTGGAGACAGTTTTGGTTTTCATATTGTGTGTGTATGGGAGGTGTAGGGTAGTGCTATTGACCTTGAATGGGCAGAGCACAGGGTTGCTGCCAAATGTCCTACAATAAACAGGACAGACCTTACCACCACCGAGAACACCCCAGCCCCAAATGTCAATGGCAATACGGTTGCCAAGTCATTGATAGAGGCTGAGAACCAAAGGAGCACCCCAGCCATGTGACAAGAGTTGAGTCAAGAAATGCCCAGAAGATGATATCTTTGGAAATAGTATCTTTGTTCAAACTGATGGTTCAAGGGGTGAGCACAGGGATTGACATCTGAGGAGAGGTGAAGTCAAGTTAGACAAGGACAGAGGGTCGCTTACATGTGCCGCTAGGGGCCAGAGGAGCAAAGGAAAACAGCAGAGTGGTCAGGGGAGCTGTGGTGGAGCTCCAGAGGGTCCCAGGTGCTCAAATTCTGCAGGTCATGAACAGGACAACACAGAGATGCAGAATCACTAGACATTCCCAGTTTTACAGAAAAGCCTGCACCCTGAAGCTTTATATCTTGCTATGTCCTTAAGCCATTTTTCACACTGTCCATACTAAGAAAGAAAAATGCCTGCAAGTGAAGCTTTGGCCTTTGGAGTTTAGGTTTGCCACACCTGGGTCAAAGATGCAAGGAAGTGACTAATGGCTTCAACTCTAAAGAGGGGCTTGGGGACAACTGAGCAGCCCATGAGTGCGACAGGCAGAGCGCCTGACCATCCTGGATTAGCCATTGATAAGTCTCATTTTTAGGTGAGGGGAGTCATCTCCTTCCACCCTGTATCTTTCACCTCCTCTTTCCCCGCATTCTTGATGCAAGCAGCAGAAGACATGTCCCAGCCGCTCCATCACCAAGACTCAGGTAACAAGATGGAAGGAAAAGGCAGAATTCCTCCTTCGTCCCCATTGATAGGTGACTTTGCGTAGCACTTTGAATATTATTAAGTGTTTGAATTTCTTCCGATGTCTTTTTCACTGAGATGACTGTCTTTCTGTTTCCCTGACAGCTTCTGCAGGACCAAATTGACAGCTCTTTAAAGGCGGCTGACGAAAAGCAGCATTAATTAAGTCATTGCCGGACTGTAATTGTGTTAAGAAGTAAAAATCTAATATGAGAAAAGGTTAGTGAGTCCTCTCTTGTGTCAGATTTTCTACTCCCTATGAATATTAATGTCCTTAATGAAGACAATCTTTGCCTCATCAAGCCGGTGTTCCGCGTTCAGGTGCCAAACCCCCCAGCATTGATTTGTTTTTAAAGAACAAATATGTCAGGGGAGAGTGACTGTCCTGCTTCTCATCAACATCATAGAGGATGCTTTTGTGTTCCCAGGAAGAGTTTATAGATTTTGTGTGCATGTATGAGCTCTGGCCAAGGGGAGGGGAGATACTCATGCGGGTGAGGTAAATGAGTTACAGTAATTTAATATGAGTGTTGTGTTTGATCGCATTAGCTCCTTTTCTGTGCGTGTGAGCAATATTCATATATTAGTGGGGTTATGATCAGCAGTTTTAATGATAAAATAGGAATTCTCTGCAGGAAAAGGGGAGGATGGCAGTTGAAGCGTGGAAATGAGCTCGCAAGACAATCTGACTGTCCTCTGCCACTGACCCTCTTCCTCCTCTGATGGAGCAGGTAATGGTGGTGCTGGGAAGGGGGCTTCCTATGTAGGGTGGGGGCTCACAGATTCCAGCTGTAGCAAGTCTTCTCCTCTCTCTCTCCCTTCTCTTGTTCCAATATTATTTACTACCACCTCCTCCAATCAAAGGCAATAATTTTACCTCTCTTCTCCAAAATTCTTGGTCAACAAGGTAATAATCTTTTTCTAAAAAGAATGTACATATAACCCACATTCCTCTAGAAAGTCCAGAGAATCTTGCTCCTGCAAATAGGCACCTAGGCACTGTCTTTTTTTTTTTTCCTTTTTCTGCTGGTGGGACCCTGATGGTAAGTCAATAACTGTTCCATGGAATTTATTCACCAGTTGGAACTGGGAACAGTTAGAACTGGGTTGGGCTAGAAGTAAGAGGGAAACTTTAAAATAGTGGCTCAGCCGTGAGAGTTGTTGCTTACATGTCCAGGTGCCTGTTGTCATGGTTTCTGTGAGGGTCAAGGTTTCAAGCTCCCTCCGACTTACACTCATCATCCCTAGTGTGGCTTGTATCTTCATTGACCAAGATGGCTGTTGCAGCTCCAGCCATCCCATTCACTTTCAGAGGAGTAAAGGGAACAAAATGTACTGACATCACACATGTGCTAGACAAGCTACCTGTATTACTTTATTTTATTTTCATATCATTATATGATATATCACCATCATATTAGTTTTCTATTGCTACATGCAAAATTAGTACAAACTTCGTATTGTTAAAACAACACAACTTATTATCACACAATTCCCGTAGGTCAGGAGTCAGGGGGTGGATGAGCTGGATTTGCTGCTCATGGTCTCCCCCAAGTGAAATCGGGTGTTGTTGAAGGCTAAGATTCTCATCTGAGTCTCTGGATCCTTTGGTGGTTGGTGTAGTTCACTTCCTGTGGCTGTGTGGTTGACATTTCCTGTTTCTTGCTGGCTGTGGACCAGAGACTGCCATCGGCTCCTAGAGATCACACATACTTCCTCGCCATCTGGGGCCCAGAGACAGTGCACAACGTGGCTGATTGTTTTCATCCAGGCCTCTCTGATACTTCAACTACTGTAAACGCTCCTCTGAGGAGATGGTCATCCGAATCAGCCCACTGGCAACCCACATTATGTTAGTGGCATCCTATCATACTCAGAGGCCTCTACACTCACTGAGGCATGTGTAACACCAGGTGGTGAGAAACTTCAAGAAGTGTTCATTGAGTTTGGTATGTGTGAAGACTAGATAAGAAAGATTTTGACCTGAGGCAGAGTGGAACGTGGTTAAAAGACACCGACTCTCTCTGAAACCAGATGGCCAGAATTTGAATACTATCTCCGTGGTGGCCTTTTAAGTACCTGTGTGACCTTCTGTAGCTCACCTATCCTCAGTGAATTCGTCTGAAAAATGGGTGTGATGATGGTGACACAACGCAGATCCTGGAGTAATTGTGATGCATAGCGCTCAGTCAACATTTGCCATTATTATGAAACATTTATATCCACACTGTCTGTTTTTAATTGCAAACTTTGGGAAATAAGGGGTGGAGTCTGGAAGCTTTTCTGTTGCACCATCAAATCCTTCTATCAAGAGCTAAGATGTATCAGAAAAGTAATTCCTAGGGAAGATGCTGAGAGCTCATTTCTGCTAAGAGGAGGTAGATTTCCCCATCTCCACACGCACATGCCTGGGCATTTGGAATAGAGGGAAAATGCACCGTTCCCTCCAAACGGTGAGGGCTGCTAAGCTGTATCTTCAGAAGGGGAGTCTCGAATTGGCTCCAGCTTTGCTCTCGGCTGCCAGACCGTGGGAAGTGAGCGAGAATGTCAGAGCTGGCAGTTGGCAAACAGTGAGATGGTTCCAAACTGAGGAGGATTGGCCTAAACAACATCCTTCACAAATGTTTTTCTCGGCTCTTGATGCAGAAAGAGAAAGGAGAAAAAAATCCCACAAACCTTCACAAGATATTCTGGAGCCCTGGGGTTACAATTTGTAAGTTTCAAAACCAGGGGTTTATGAATTCTTAGTGTACGAAAGAAAAAAATGTTTAAATATGCAAGTAATATATGTCATCAAGTACTCTCCTTTGACAAAGAAATGAACGATAAGGAGAGTGGTCAAGTTCCCTTCGACCTGACCCCATTTTTGTTCTCTCTTTCTCTAAGGAAGACAGTTATGAATTTGAAATGCGGCCTTCTGATCCATTTAAAAACTAAATTGCATCTACATACTACTCCCTGAGGAAATGTGATTATTCTGCTATTTTTACACAAAATATATAGAGAATGTATACATACACTCATTCAAAACACATAGAATGTTTTAGATTTTTATAAAAATATCATGGTGTGTAGAAGAGTCCACACTTTCTTCTTTTCTTTCAACTCTCTTCCTGAGGTCCCCTTGTGTCAATATGTATTGATCATCCTCCATCCTTTTAAATTGCTAAGTATCCTACATCTCTTCTGTCCATTTCCATCTTGGTTGTTTCCAAGTTATCAAGGCCATAAATGATGCCGTCTTACACATCTACTTGGAAAAGTGTGGTAGTGCTGGCTTGTCTGCCGCTCCTCACTTTGGTCCTGTGGTGGCAAGGTATTGTCTCTTAAAGATTTTCTGATGTTTGTTGGTTTCTTTTCCAAATTGGTCTAATGATAAAAGCTTCAAGCATTCACGAAGCAACACATGCCCACCATGGGTCAGTCACTGTTCTAGGAGTCAGGACATCAAATCAAATCAGGTAAGACATTTCCTCCGACCCTCAGGCAGCTCACATAACAAACTCTATGACAGAGACTCATGCAAGGAGCTCCCATGGCTCACTGGATGCCCAAGATGGAGAGAAGGAGAACGCTCCCCAGTAAGAGCTCTTTCAATTGATTTAGCTTTTACGAATCATCCTTCAGAAAGCCCAGACCCATCCTTACAACCTTGGTAAAGACAGTGAGGGGAAGCAACCTCATCCTTCAAGTCCTTCAAACTATGATTTCTCCTGGTCGGCATCACAAATGGTTCAGGCTGGGTCCTTAAATAAGACTGTGAATGTTGAGAAAGGACAGAAGCAATAGGAACAAAATTAATGCATTATGGATCTGTATTAACCAGGAATGTGCCTTGGAAATTTCAAAAGAGCATTATTTGAATGTGTGTATGTGGGTGGGGGGAGAAATCTGTTTCCCTGGGTAAATCTATTGACTGTTAGCTAGAGTTCTAGATATGAATTGTTCAAATTGTAATTTTTAAGATTAAATGTCATTTGTGGTATTCAGCTTCAAATTTCCTGTTATAACCCTAGGGCCTTACTTCTTCTCTACTATGTTCCAAGCTAATAACTTAAACTTCTCTTCCTAATTACGTCTAACTCTTGGATGTCTAGGTCTTTAATTTCCTCTGAGCCCTGCCCTTTTGCTGGCAGAGGGGAAGGTCAAGCTGAGCAAGGGCCTGGAACACAGTGAGGGGGCTCAAAATGCTTTGGTGTAGTTTCATGCATTGTTGCTCCTGCATCTACCATGCTTACCCCAAAGTCTGGCAAATCCAAACACCACGAGTGTGAAACTCCCACGTGCTGAAACACAATTACCTCCCAACTGAGAGAGCATAAAAAATGGCTCTGAGTTTTGAAACATCCTTCCCTATTTTGAATGGGCTTCAATGATTTCTCACATTCCTGAACTTTCATTTAAAGAAAAAAAAGCCTTCTTATTGGAGAAATACATTCCTTGGCATTTTAACTTTTTTATTGCTAGCTACATAGAGTGGAAGTAACATGAAGACATATGTCTCCAATTGTAAGTTGTTGACTTCTTTTATGTTCTTACGTTCTGAAAAGTTAACTCAGGGTACACCACTTGCCTCAAAGAGGGGATAGTAGATATGAAGAAAGTCACCCAGCACAATGGAACCATGTATATTTTGAGCATGCAAATGAGAGCATTAGGATGGGCCAGGGATTCGTTTTTGAAATAGGAGGCTATCATTCATTAAATCCACTTTACATTCCTACTACTCCCCAGTTAGATTTTGGTACTGCTTGTAAGTGGACAAATACTAGACTAATAGTTGACTAGATATCCATTTAGATTTTTAAAAACAGACTTCAAGAACACCATGGAAAGACATTATACTTAGGAAACTGGTTTTGATTTCTCTTTTCGTTTTAATATAAAAAGAGGAATTCAGTTTCTGGAAAGATAGAGTGTACGTAGTTTTATACGTACGTGTGTGTGTGTGTGTGTGTGTGTGTGTGTGTGTGTGTGTGACATGAAAAGACTGAAAAATGAAGAGAAGAAGGAAAATCAACCAGGGAACCCTGGACTACAGGAAAACATGGCAGTGAGGTCCTTGAGGTTTCCTTGTATCTCGTCCATCCCAGACTCAGAGCAGAGGAAGCCAAACACCTGCAGGTGCAGGAAAAATAAAGCCTCCCGAAAAACCTGCTCTCTCAGCCAGAGGACCCAGGGCAGCCTACCAACAGAGAAAGCTTCTAAATCGTAACTGTCCCATGTCAGCTAACCACCGCAGAAAAAACTTGGCTTCGACCTGTCCAAGAACACCAAGTCCAAGTGGGAAAGAGAGGCCGGAGTGGGCCCACAGGGCTCTCCAGAGAATGAGGACTTCCACTGCTGCCCAGTGAAACCTCCCGACCTCTCCCCTGGTGTCAGTGCGGGCCTGGGGAGCAGTTCTGGGGCACCCTGTGCCCAGCCCGGAAGGCGCAGAGGAGGCCCTGCGGGAGCTGCAACTGCCACCCACTGTGATGCCAAGGGAGAGCACCACAGCACAGGATGCAGGTAGCTAGGAAGGGGCCCCTCGCTGTGAGGCTGGAGATCCTCTGCATCTGATCCCACCCACAGCCTGGCTGTGATATTGTGCCCAGCTCCACAAAGTGTTACTGGGAGGAGAGATGGGACCAGGAGTGCGTGAGACCTGTCTGTCCCATATTTCTGAATAACTGCATGAGTCTACAGTGATCTCACAATAAAAAGTTTAATTTCACAAAGGCAAAGGAAAAACACGAAACACACCATCTCCGTGCATTAGCTATTTTCACTTTCATTTATTTCCTCCCAGAGGCATTTGCTGAGGACAGACTAAGCACCAGGCATCGAGAGTCCCAGGCTATGTATTTCGAGTTCTTGCCCTCCACATTGGTTCACCTGTTGAGGAGACCCACAAGAAACAAGAAAAACCAGCCTCTAAATGAGAAATGGATTATTTACGGGCTCTGTGTTTTATCACTTTAATCAACTGATAAGGGTCACATGGTGAATATGAAGGCTTTATCGAATACATTTTCCCTTCCATAAGGTTCCGATCTTTACAGCCCGGAAGGTTGGCTCCACTGATACCTAACTACTCACTCATCAGAGGACAGAATCTATCCATGTCATCATTTGAATATCATCATGTGAATAATCTCAGTATAGCTGTGTCTTATGTTGTTACCTCCTTAAAATCACTCTAAATGCCTCTCAAAATGGTTAGACATATTTGTAATGTTTTGGACTATGTGGTACAACTCTCAAAGAATCACTTCTGGTTTTCTAGGACCTGACCCAAACTGTGCAGGTCATTCCCTTGCTTTCTGATCATCGCTGTATCCCTGTCACTGTCAGTCCATGAACTAATGGCAGCTCCTACAGCTCACACAAGATCCAACACCTCCCCAGCATGGTTGAAATCCAAGGTCAGATTAGTGGAAAAGAACCTGCACATGACACTCCAGGGGAGAGTAGCCTCATGTCATCTTCATTTTCTCTCCCCTTTGTGTGTTTCCACAGCCTGCCAGAAAAGCCTTCCTTGGAAATTTTCTATCTCTTTTCTCCCATGAGAATGATTTTTACAGTGGTCTTGGAGCTTAAATATGTTGTTGCCAGATTTAATGCAATGTAGTCCAATATTTTTCAAATTCAGTTTTGCACATGGGTGACACTCTGTGACAAAGTTTTTTTTATAGATCTTCAATGAAATAACAGAAAAAACAGAAACACAGCACAAATTTTACAAGCCAGACAAGTTCAGTATAAAGGATGGTCTTTCATCCAGATGCATGGTTTTCCTGTCTTCGTTTTGTAAATGTCTTCTCTTCTATGCAAAAGGTGCTTATTGTTGATAGTGGTTATGTTTTGCTTTGTAATGACCTCACTTGGCAAAATAAAACACTGGCTTTCTTATATTAGTCTACATCTCTCTTCTCTGCCACCTACAAATCCTTTCCCATGTTTTTAGTTGTTTTGTCACCACTGCCTGGATGCCCTCAGTTGATGCACACATTTACCTTTCATGGTCATTTTGACTTTGGGGAAAGAGCCAGAAGTCCCACAGTGCCAGATCTGCAAAATAAAGTGGATGAGGGCACACTAAAATATTTTTGCAAGCATATCTTTCTGTTCGACTTCGCTGTACAGCAGCATTCATTGGATATTAATCATTTCTTGTAAAGACATTCATGAAAGAGGACTTCCAGGACTGCTCCAGAAAGTGTCAAGAACAATGGGATAAGCGTGTTTGAAGCAAGGGTGAGTATTTTGAGAGGGATTAATGACAATGTGTCTTTTAGTGTAATATATTTTTAATATAAACATTCACTACAATTTCTGATCACCCCTTGTGTGGGTGATTCAACACAATTATCATAAAGTTGGGAGACTGAATGCATTTATTGGGGATTAAATCTAGCTTTATGAATGTTAAGTGTGCACTCTACCCTTGAGCTACATCCCCAGTGGTTTTATATTTTATTTTGAGACAGTGTCTCACTAAATTGTCATATATATCCATATATCTATATATCCATATATCTATATATACATATATATTTGCTCTACATGTATGTTTTGAGAAATACGGCCATTAATGAAAGATAGTATGTTTCAGTGAAGAAAAGTGTAGAAAGAAGAAATTTGGATAAGATTAGGCAAATTTTTTATGGAAGCAATACATTCAGGGCAAGATTATTTGAGAGAAGAGTATAAGAGACTTGCCTTGGAGGAAGATGGAGGCCAAAGATAAGCATAAAATTATACAAGAGTCTGCAAGACAACAAGTCAATATGTCCCAGAAGCTAATCTAAATGTGTAAAATAGGCAAAGTTTAGGTATTAGAGTGTGGTGGGAAGTACAGCAAACTGTAAGCACACCCTCCAGTGGTTTTGGTCATTTAGGAAGGTAAGTTTGGTGATAGCGTCAAAGCTTTCAGATCTTTGAAAGGAAGCAGAGATCCAAACTTTTTTGTCAATCAAATTTTTTCAATTTTTTAACATTGACCATTCAAAGTTAAAAACAAAATGTGAACCAAATACATACGTGTGTGTGTGTGTGTGTGTGTGTGTGTGTATGAGTTGCTGGTTTGCAGCCTGTGATTCCTTATTATGTAGGTAAATTATTGCTAAGTTTATTTGATATAACGTAACAAATTCAGTGATAAAATATACTGTATCAAAAATGGCATTGATGTTGGGACTCCAAAACACACAAAGCAACAGTAAATGTTTAGATACAATATCCACTTAGAGCGAAATGGCATTGTTCTGAATTTCCATTACCAACGGGTCATATTAATGTTTTTCCTGTTGTTGAACAAACTGAATCCACCTATGTGCATACCACATGCTCTTTTCCTGTTTCTCTCTTGTTCTGCATTGTAGTCCAGTTTCTTCCAGCAAAGAATGACAGCCACATGTGCGGCCACTCCTGCTCTGCAACTTGCTGAGTATCAGCTACGCTCAAGCAGGCAGATGTAGTTCAGCCTTTGTGAACAGCAGAGAGAGAGAGAGAGAGAGAGAGAGAGAGAGAGAGTTCAGAGGCTCCATCTCACCCCGATCCAGGAGCTGGGTGGGAATCACAGCTCTTCAATTGCACTCGTGCCTAGGAAGACTCTTTTCCCAAACCCCCACCAGGACAGCACCCAACAACAGAGAGGAAATACAGCTCTAAATGTCAGCATAAATTAAAGAATTCTTAAAAGTTTTTCCTGCAATAGGAAAAATTATTCTCCCTAAGGTCAATGGGAATGATCTCCACTGGCATCCCGATTGGTACATACACCCCCCACACAAGGAGATTTGAACCGAAAGATTAGCTACTGAAGCTCTCAGACCTCTGCATGGTGATTTGTGAAACCATTTGCTTCCCATATTGAGACATTTCATAGAAGGAGTGGGAAGTTTTCAGGATGCACAAGAACTTCACAATTGAGGGTCGTTTTGCTTTCTTCTGCCCCTCTGCTTCCTGTGGAATATTTGGATGTGACTGGAGATATTTTTGATCATCATATTTGGAGCTGGGGTACTCTGGTAGAGAAGAGAGACACTGAAAAGCATGAAATGCCCCGAACAGCCCCTTAGCAAAGATTTTTCTGACTCCAAATGAATTGATGGTTGCAAGAGAAATGTTGGCTTTTGCCAAGCTAACAGCTGCTCTGGGGAGTCAGCATCACCCCCTGGCAAAGTTCCTTACAGAGCTGCAAGGGGCCCGGACATCTGTGTTCTTTGATTCTTGCCCGCTTGAGTGATCTCCTACTGAACTGCTGTGTGACTCAGGCTGGAATCAGCCTTGATCTTAGGACCTCGCACATAATTCTCACAGAGGCCCAATATGTGGAGCTCCCACCTGTATCACCACTTCATATTTCTCATTCTCTGGACAGTAGGGGCCAATGATGGTCACCTGAAGGGTCACTGTGTGTTCTGAATCAATATTTCACTTTATTTAGAACCCCTTAAAAATTAAACAAAAAAACAAAAGCTGAATGGGCACAGGCACTCAGTATCTCACATTTATTTCCTCTCCTGCTGTTTTCTGGGGTCTGTTATGTCAGTCACAACTAGGATTACAGGAAGCAGCAATGAACTAGGTGGAGAATGTGTTCCTCATGTTCACAGGTCTCTTCCTATAAAGAACCAGGTAGTAAATACTGCAAAGTGGTGGGCCCTATGGCCTCTGCCACAGCTTCTCACCTCTGCTGCTGTGGCATGAGAGCACCATCCAACATGTGAATGAATGGCTAAGGTGGTGTTCTAATAAAACTTTATTTATAAAAACAAACTACTGATTGGTCCCATGAGATATCTTTCCTGATTATGGTCTAGAGTAGTGAGACAAACATTATTTAGATAAGTGCCTGATGAATCATATTTTCCCCATCTGCCTGGTGTTCTGTTCTCCTGGCTTTCTGCATGATAATTCCTTTGTTCTATGCAGATCTCAATTTAAATGTCACCTTCCAAGAGCAGGCAGTTCCCTAGCCACCTATTACAATTGTCCCTCCCTTACTTTTCTGTCATGACAGCCTGCAGTAAGGGCTTCACGATGCATATAATCTAAAGTACCTTGTTTACATATTCGTTAAATCTTTGTTTCATTGCTTAAAAGCTGGCCCTTGTACAATTTTACATGTGTATCTCTTCTTGGAGCAGTACCTGGCACATGGCAGGTGCCCCCCCCCCCGAGAGAGAGAGAGAGAGAGAGAGAGAGAGAGAGAGAGATTATAAAAGAATCATAAAAATGGACTTCACAGTTGGACATAAATTTGTTCCAAGGTCTGCATAGGGGAGGAAATCAAGTCTTATCCATGATTCCTATAGACTATCATCAAAAGAACTGCTAATTCCTGTGGCTGACATGAATTGATGAATATTATGTGTCAGGCAATGTTCTAAGCATTTCTGCACATTAACAATTTTATGAAGTAAGAATTAATATTATTATTCATTTTCTATGTAAGAAAAGAACAGAGAGATTAGTAAAATGCTTAAGGGGACTGGTAAGCCTGGGGTTGAGAATCAGAAAGACACTCTTAAATAGTATCATACCTGCCTCCACTCTCTCTCTTCCATTGACCAAAATTATAAATTAATTTAAAAATTAGACGACAGTGCAAACGGTTCACTGCAATGGTCCCATGTTCTAGGGTGGCAGAGAGAATGGGAAATGCAAGTGATGACCCCAAATACATTTTACTTGTTACCTTTCTGTGGGGTATGTGGAGGAATTGTCTCTGTAGAAGAGCGGGTAAAACTGACCTGGATTTGCAGGGCAGAGCACAGAGGTGAGAGAAAGTCAATGAGATCAAAGCTACTTGGTGTGGCCACCAACACACAGGGAAGTTGGAGTTTTAGGGGTGAGTATCTAGACTCTTAGAATTGCCATTTTGCAGTGATAAAGGAGATGAAAGGAAAGGATTGGAGAATGAAGGCAATTTTATTATTATTCATCATAAATAATTTCAGGCAGACACTTGCCTCCTCAAAACTCACTACTAACTTCTGAGAGGGTTTCCATCTTCCAGTCACGTATCAGACGTGGCATTTCAAGTCCGAGGGCATGATATTTGATCACAAACCCTACCCTCTAGTCTTGAAGACATATGCTCTGAATTTTAAAAGTCCTGTTCCAGAAACCCTTACAGCTAAACTTTCCATTAAATGAGTCCCAGATACCCAGATAATCTGACTAGGATAATATGGAATTATTTATAAGGATGACTTGTTCTGAGAAAATCATTGTGCTAAGGCAGGGGAAATCCCACCCTGTCTTCTCACTTACTGCTATTAGAATCCAATTCTTCTAGATGTATCCAAGAGTGACAATGGTAAGGGGATTTGGGACCATGCTGATTAGGTGAAGGGACTTAGGGCAGCTTTTAGGACGATGTTACCTTTGGCAGGACATGTTCTTGTCTTTTGACTTGGATTCTTACTGGTTGGCTGGGTTCTTCTTGAATAACTGCAACCTCTTTTATCGTGGGTTGCTTAATTCATGTCATTTATTCAGATGCAAGCTTTTGTCATTAAGTGATGCTTAGAAAGATCAGGAAACAGACTGCTTTTGTTCTCCAAACCAAGCCTTCTTTTGCATCCTGCCTTTAAACTGGAAAGTTTGATCAGACATGTTTCCTACTGATCTTGGAATTAAAATATAATCTATATTCTCCTGGCTTTCCAGGCCTCAGAAAACCTGATTCCTATCTGTTTTCCAGCTTCCTCCCCTTCCTCTCTCTGTTCTGTCTCGTTCCAACCCATAACCTTCTTCCATTTGCTTGAAGCAGTGAAGTCCCTTCCAACGTATTCTATTTTGGGGGCTCAAATATTCTTTCTTTTAGCTTCAACTCAGTCTGTTCCAGTCTTTCTTGTAAGTGCTGGCCTGAATTCTAACTCCTCAGGGAATCCCTCCCAGACCTCTTCCTCCAAACTGGGCCAATTTTACCTACTATGTATTATCACTGCATCACTTTCTTCTCCTCTACAGAATGTACATCACTTAAAATGAAATATTCATGTGTGCTTTTTGTTACTTAGTACTTCTTTTTCTGATAAACTGCAAACTCCCCATAACCAAGTTATCTGGTATCATTGGTGCCTAGAGCAACGTTAGCACAGGATAGCTGCTCAATAAAGAAAAGAATGAATAAATGAATAATGAACAACTGAAGAAAACCCTGGTTTGTCGGTTGCTTAATCCCTTTAACCATGATTTGGGGATATTCAGCAAGGCAACTAAACATACTCAGAACTCAGAGTCTGACTTCTTATTCCAAGGTTTACATGAAATTTCGACATTATTTTATACAAGAACTTATTCTATTGTTTTGCCCAATCTTTAAAAAAGCTAATTCAATGGTTTGAAATATACCAGTATGAGCATTTAGAGCATGAAGTCTATTCTACTCATTAAAAGCATATTATACTATTGAAGAACATCAGAAGAAAATTTATTATGGCACCATTACCCAAGATGTAGTTTTTGGAACACTAGCTTCTGGTCATGCGCAGTTGGGGAACTGAAGAGAAAAGTTAAATTTTTTTGTTTTGTTTTAATGAAAGATTTTTAGGTTCTTAGATATACTATGAAAACCAAAATGGAGGTCTTAAAATGAAATATTTTCTTAATATATTTGACCACAGAGAGTTACCTTGCTATAGACTATCTTTTGGAAATGTTGATAAGTGTAGGAAATGCAGGTTAATATTTCATGTTTGTGCCTGCTTTGGGAAATAGGATTGTATTGATTTTTTTTTTTTTTTACACAGAAACTCCACTTCTCCCACAAAACAAGTTTTGGGAATTATGTTCCCTTCCTTGCACTGGCAAGTGACTTCTGATGAAGCAACATTTCTGATTTAGGGTTTGAACATCAGTGTCATTGGATCGGAGGCCTTGATCTCTCATTGTAATTTTCACTGTGAAGCTGTAACTGGGAGATGAAAAGGGCAATGAACTTGGAGATATTTAAATTAAATCCGTGTTTACAATGACGCTATTGGTGAATTAAAAAGAAGCCGTATTCAAATCTGAGAAAATAATCAGATTTCAAACAACTGCCTCAAAACTGTGCAATCAAGAAAAACTTGTGAGAGCTAGCTTCTACCAGGAGGCAAATAATTCAGAAGATCAAATCAAGAACTTACATTAGTGTGGGTTCCTATAAAAAGCAAATAACTTCAAAGTAGTTTATGCATGAAACTCAAAAGAATATGGGTTTTGCCAATATGTACTTGTCAGCCCTTTAGCAAATAATAGTTGTGTTTTGTTTAATGACTACAGGGCATGACTCATGAATTTAATAGTTAACAGAATAGTCTTACAGCCTCAGGTACTTTTAACCATCTGAGAAGAAAGGGGGAATATTTTGGGTGTAAAAACGACATGAATTTTATAATAAAAGTAGCATGAGGATCCGGTGTATGGAGGTTAGAGATCTCCATGGAATACAGAGTTAAACAGATTACCATATGTTCCCTTCAGGAGCATTTGAAAAATGAAGACCAAATGTGTTTTATAGAATGATGTTCTTCATAATGCAGATAGCCACTGATGTGAAGCTGCAGCTAAAATAAATACGATACCTTTTGAGTGCTATTCACAGACACTAGTGACCTATCAATTTCCCTATCTTGGGAAAAGCGAACCGGAGGATGACAGCTCACTCCCAGAAGAGTGGTTGATATACGTTAAGTGGCTGCATCTCCGCTGCTGATTATTAATTGTGGCTAATATAGAGCGAGCAGCTCTCCCCAGACTCTGCAGACACTTCTTGGAATGTGGAGGTCTTCAGGCCTAGCTGAAAGAGTTAGAAATTCTGCTGTAGAGTTAGAAATTCCAGGTCTGGTTTCTGGTTGTGCAGATAGACTTTGAACCCAAGGAAGTGAGGCTTCTGACGCGCTTGTGTTTCAGGTCCTGGGAGGGGTCCTGCCAATCCATTGTCATGCTTATCTGCATCTATAACATCTGTAAGCATCAAGTGTTTTAGGCACAATGGCTTAAGATGCTGTCTTTTCTCTCTGTCAAGCTTCTCTTTGGATAAAGATGGGATTAGAGTGGCTATTGGCCTTTAAATTCCAGTTATTGGAAACATAAATGGAGGGTGTGCTTATATGGGGGTTGATATAATACACTTATGCTGTCTTCTGTCACTTTCACTTATGGTTAAGCTACTGGTAGTATCTTGGTATAGGAATGACTTCTAGGAACATTCATATATCTATTCTACTCATTCTATTCTACTCATATAACTGTAATAAACCTGAAGCTACACTGGGCAGATGCAGCATCCATGTCATCAATGAAAGATTAATGAAACCCGACATGTCTACACCATCAGTGGGCAGTAGAGGAGAAACATCATTTACAATGCAAGGAGCTGGAAACTTACCGGTGGGAAATTCTTCTGCACATTAGATATATGAGGTGTGACTGAAAACATGGTGTTTAAATTTTTTAAATTACCACAGTAAAAGACACACTGCCATTCACCTCCATCAAAACATTTCCCTTTGCATCAAACACACTTATCCCATTGTTCTTGCTACTGTCTGAAACAGTTCTGGAAGTCCTCTTTTGTAGATGTCTTTAGTTGTGATGTTCCTGCCCCCTTGTCTTGCATTGATTCAAAGTGTTTCCCTTCCATGGTCATTTTGACTTTGGAGAAGAGCCAGAAGTCACACAGTACCAGATCCAGCGAATAAGGTGGACAAGGACACATTGTAATGTTTTTACAAGCCTGCATGTTCGTTGAGTGACAGTTGACAGCAGCATTCACTGTGTTTTTGATCACAACTTATAAAGGTATTCATAAAAGAAGAAGATACTCATGCTTCCAATAGTATCAAGAACTATTGGATAAGTGTGTTCAAAGGGAGGGGGAGTGTTTTTACGGGGATTAATGACAAAGTGCCTTTTCCTGTAAATATTTTTAAAATGTTAAACATTCACCATGTATTTCAATCACACTTGTATGCCCATCCGCCATTGTAGTGGAAGATTTAATTCTCCTCAACACTTAGTCAATTTGAAAGTTCAGTTCTCCCAACAGTATACTCATTATTGCAGCATATACAACTATAAATGTACCATATATTATGTTTCTTTTTGGTAGAAAATTTTAAAATTATCATAACTTCACTGTTTAAATTTCATGCTGATTTGATGCAGAATACTAACGTGAGTGAAGGTTAACATAAAACTAAGAATATACTAGTAAGTAAGTATATCAGTGAGAAACTGGTGGCTAGAGATCCTTAACTTAAAAAGTATCTGAGATGTCAATACCGAAACAGCTTGAAATTTCCCTGAAATCCTGCAGTTCACATAAGAAAGAAACCAGATAGAGGCTTTCTCAAATTTACAATTTTTCCAAAAATTTAGATGCCATTACCAATAATGCGTTATAAAGCTCACATGAATATTTGTAAACTATCAATAATAAAAAAGGTTTTAATCAAACATGTTAGGGGAATGACTAAATTATTTTCTATTTTCTCTATAAAAAATAGAAAATCTTTGTCATGTAGAAGTGATCAAAGAATATGAAGGCAAAAATGTACAAAAAATACTTTAGAGACATCAGAGTTAATGAAATATTAAATTACTTTTCTAGATTTTGTGATGTCTCTGGTTAGCTTTTTAAAATTCGCGATTTGTCTTGATTTATTTTCTCATTGCAGATAAATATCTGCTTTCCTCTCTAATTCAGTATCGATAATGTGAATTCCTTTTTTTTTTTAAGCGAGCGAGGAGTCCAAATTGAATAAGTTTTAGGATCCACAAAACCTGACTCTTGCCCAGTGGCTATGGGACCCTAAAGGCTTCATTCATGTTGGCCTCTGTTTCCTTATGTGGAAAACGGAGGTGACCACGCCAGGCCAGCAGGGTGACTGTGAAGAGATCCGTAAGCCATCATCTCTGTGCTTGCATAACAAAGTTTGGGAACCCCAAGTTTATGCCAATCCTTTAAAGTCTGGTAACAACTCCAAAGGTGCCAGGTCCTTTCATGACCTCAATTAAGCTGTCCAATACCAAGGTGGAACTTGGTGTGCCCATCCACATGATCCTTCCTGCACTGGGAACAGCTGGGTTACATCTGCAGAGTTTCACTGTGACAAGTTGGGAGACGCAGGGAGATCATTTCTTGGTGGTTTTCCTTAAGTTTCCCCTTTCTCCCTCTTCCCGTGCCATTTTTTTTCTTTTTAATTCTTTCATTGGTACATTTTAGGTATACAATATATTTATCATTGGGTGCTTGTACCTGAACATGATGTATCTTGGTTCTTATTTTTTTCCCCATTACCTGTGCGCCCTTCACCCCCTCCACCCTTCCCTATTTACATAGGTTTTGTTTCCATTTTTTTTTCTTTTCTCATATTTTTCCTTTCTCTTCTTTCCTTTCCCCTTCCCCTCCCACCACCCCTACACCTTTGGACCTTTTCCTATTTCAAATTATCAATTATTCATTTTAATCATTTTCATCCTTATTTACACTTTCAATTTCTCACAGTAGAGAAACTATTCGGTATTTACACACGTGTGTCCTATTTATTTCACTTAAGAGTATGACCTCAATATGCATCCATTTAGCTATAAATGACTCTAGTTTCTCGTTCTTTATGGCTGAGTAGTACTCCATTTTATAAAGAAACCAATCTCTTTATCCAGTCTCCAGTTGATGGGCACTTTGGCTGTTCCCAAGCTTTAGCTATTACAAATTGTGCTGCTATGAACATGGGGGCACATATATCACTGTGGTATGATTCTTTTAATTCTTTTCCCACCCCATTTTACATCATTTTAAGACACAGAAGGCAAGAATGAAATTGAAGTCACATTCCTGCTGCTTCTGTGGCTTCTTCTTTTTGTTTTTCTTTCAGATAGCTCCTCTTTATTTTTTAAATATTATTTTATTGGTACATTTTAGATATACAGTATAATGACATTCATCATTGCCTGTGGCTTCTTCTTAAAATACTTTCATTGAGGTTTCCATGGCCATGTTAAAAGCAGTCCCTGTATTGAGACTCTGGTTTCTGTGGGTATCAACAGGCAAAAGGGAGAACATCATTATTTTTGCCGGTACTAATAATAGGGTAGGTACACTGACTATAAGGCCAGTGATGCTAAAAGCCACTTCTTCATCCTGAGTCAGGAAATGGTCCAGTGCTGTTCCCTGACCCATGGCCTTCTTGATGCTGGTACAGGTTGGAGCTTCCTGGACATCCAGGTCTGTAGCCGTCTTCTCCAGTGACTCCTGTAAGCTGGTCCTCCCGTTCTTCCCAAAATGTTTAAGGACCTCAACCTCAGTGTAGTGCATACTCTCTGCAACCAAATAGGAGGACGACAGATGAATAGTTCTGAGGCCACCCAGCAGAGCCTCCATTTGCTGTACTGCAAAGTGGGGAAAATCAGAGTTACTTCTTTCCAAACATGGCTGGAATTGGAAGGGATTGCTGCTAGGGACTCATATTTTGTGGTGAGGAGAGAGCAGCTAACTTATCAGAGAGCAGCTTCTTATGTGAATAAATAAGGATTTATCATTTCATGCCACTATGGAACTAATAATGATCAATGACCAGAACTGTAATTTCTTTAGAATTTAAGACTCAATCTCAAGGAATGGAAGGAATTGGGACCCCAAATCAATTTTATGCCACGTGTTGAAAAAAAAAAACAAGCTTGACAATAAAATTAAATTTAGAAATAGAAAAATACAACTTTCTATGTTCTTGGGATATTGTATATGATTTGAGACCAAATCCACCACCAAACAACAATCACCACCAGGTAAATGTTACCAGGTGTCCATATTTTCATACATTCATTCCTTGATTCAATTCTTTTTTTTTTCAGTACCGGGAATCGAACTTGAGTGCTTGCTCTTGTGTAGCAGGTGGCAGAACCACTGAGCTAAATCCCTGGCCCCATACATTCATTCCAATTACTCTTCACATCAACTCAGTGAGATAGCGGCTGTTATTATCTCCATTTCATACCTGAGGGAAAGAAAAGGTCCAACATGGTTCACCTCAAAAAACGGCAATCAGGATTTGGACTTAGGATTCGCACAGGGAAAACATTTCAAGTGATGAAATAGGAGACAGAGCTGAGTGCCCCTGGAATAGTCATGTGCAGTGTGGTGTATTACATTGGGAAGAGAGCTGAACTCTAAGGGAGTCAAAGGGAGATGAGAAGTTTCTTTTCTGAGTGATTGTAGTGGCAACATCTTCTCTGTTTCTCCAGGTCACAGCTGCTGCTCTGCAGGACTCTGCGCTCCCATTTCCTTGTGGCAGCCCAGGTGTCCAGAAGCCATTGGTCCTGCCACACATTCACTTATTTTGTTCTTAGAAATGAACTCAGGGAGATGCTCCCCACCCCAATTGCAGCAGCGAAAGATAGGGCATTTCCTCCTTTCGGGAGCCAAAGTTAGATGCTTAGGAAGAGTTCCCTCCAAGTGGGCATCCAGAGTGGCCACTGCACCACTCTGGCCAAAGAAGCACAAGAAACTGCAAAGGCAATGGCCACATCCAACATCCCTTCTAGCTCTCAGTTTTACCTAGGGAAGGCACCTGGCACTTCCCAGAGGCAAGTGCCACCAAAAAAGTGATCCTTTTTGGCAGTGCTGGGGATTGAACCCAGGGCTTTGCACACGTTAGACAAACACCCTACCACTGAACCACACACCCCATCACCTTTCCCCACCCCTCTTGTCCCTCTTCACTTTTTTCTTCAGCAGCTCACTCATTCCCTCATGTTTACTGCCATGGGATCTGAGCAGAGCTATAGGTGATACCATAAATTCCACCTGGACTTGCATCCTCTTCCAAACAATGACTAGATTTACACCTCTGAAGAAAGACTTGCCCTTTCCTCATTTCAATCCCTTCACCTGTAAAATGTGACAATTTTTACACAATAAGTCCATGAGTCGATACTGGTCAAATACTTAAAATAATACCTAGAACATAGTAAATACTCATGAAATCTTAAGGTTTTACCCTCTTGTGCGTTTTACCCTTTCATTTAGAAGTATGTTTGCAAACTCACTCACTTGTATGACAGTTTCATGATTTTTGCCATATTTAAGTACCTTCTACAATAGTTCTATAATTGCTTCCTATTTTTACTGAACTCAAATTGGCTTAAGGAATAATATCAGTGATATAAAGAAGTTAATGTGCAAGTTATTTTTCTCCAACATTTCTTCATTCCTTGGTAACTAAATTTAAAAGTCAGTTGATGTGGTCCTTCACATGATCCCGTGGACGCTACACTTTAATAAATACTTGGGTGAACAACTGTTTTCATATTTACTTTTTCTTATTTTATTGTTAGCACATTCATTTATTGATTCATCTGGTTATTCATACAATTATTCACTGAGTTACTGGTATATTAAGTTGTTGTCAACAGCTGTTTACTACATATCTAAGATGCTCAGGCTATATACTGGGTGCTGAAAGGGTGCAAATACCAGCCAGGTGAGTTCTTACCCTGGGGAGCTCAAGGATAGAGTCAGTCATACAAACAAGCAATTACAGCACAAGCCCAGAGCTACCTAAGAGACCCTGTAGTAGTTTGGGAGCTGGGACAAGAGGGCAGATTCCTTTTGCCTGGGGGAGTCTCTGCTCCTGCTGTGGGATGATTCTCCAGGGTTGCACACCCCGTCCTTCCCCCTGGTGCTCATGATGCAATTATCTGTCATTGTTGCCAAGGGTTGTGAATGTCAGCTAAGAAAAACTTCTTTGTTGAATCAGATGATGGAGAAAGTACAGTAGAATGGATCCCAACCAAAAGGAAGATGCTTCGTTCAGTCTTTTCTTCCTTCTTTCAACACGTATTTTGAGCAGCTACTATGTGCTTGCCCTTAAGCATACCATCTCTCCCGTCATGGAGTTTAAAATCTATTGTGGGGGTCAGGCACTATGATGGAATCATTTGCTTACAAGTGTGAAAACTGCCGGGAGAATGTGTGCAGGCTAAGAGGGCACATAGAAAACCCGGAGCAGACTAGGGAGTTAAAGCTATCAGCTCTGAGACAGTGAAATTAAAGCGAGGATTCAAAGAATGAAAAGAACCTTAGCAAGGTGGAGTGGGAAGTGGTAGTGATAGTTTGGGGAAAGAAGTGTTATAGGCACAGGTGACTCAGCTGGAGATGGAATAATGTAAGTGAGCAACTGTGAGGGACAGACCTAATCTCCGATGGTAATTAGTAAAAGCTCTAGGTTGAGAAATCTGGAGACAGAGCGGGAGGGTTAGATCACTTGGAATATTGAAGGCAATGCATGGTCCATCATTTCCCTAAGGGAAAGGGGTAAATGTGAAAGGGAAAGGGGTAAATGTGATGATTTTAGGCAGGGGAGTTTCCCAACTTGATTTGCACTGGGAATCAATCTCTCTCTCTCTCTCTCTCTCTCTCTCTCTCTCTCTCTCTCTCTCTCTCTCTGACTTCAGCGTGGAGAATGTATTGGCAAGGGCATGAACTTGAACTGAGTTAGGAAAGTTGCAAAAGAAGGCTGATGAAAGTGATGAAGCAGAGGAGGAGAAAAAAGCCTGAATGGATTGTCTAAATGAATTAATTGCCAAGGCGATGCCCTAGAGTCCAAGTATGGCGAGGGCACTGCGGAAACCAATGTCGCAGTCAGATTCAGAGTTCCCTTTGAATTCTGTGCTCTGCAGACAGCCTGGACTTTGAGGCCCGGCAGACTGAAGTTCGTATCCTGCCTCTATTTCTTGGACAGCTTGACTTTAATCTCTCAGCCCTCCATTTCTTCCTTTCCTAAGCGGAGATCATAGCGGTACAGCTCTCACACTGTTAATGTAAGGTTTAAATAAACAGTACATGAAAATTCTGGCATGAAGTAGGAGCTCAGGAAAGCGGATGACAGAAGTAGGATTGTGTCCTTTGCTTTTTCCTCCACAGTGCTGCTGGAAACAAGCTTCTCCATCAGTTTTACAATGTATTCTAGAGAAGCAGCCATACTGTAAAAATATTCTTTCTGATATGCTGCACATTATAGTAAATGGCATTATTCATGGATGTGTCAAAGCCATAAAATAGGAGATTTTGAGATGATCACAGCTGTGAATGATTAATATTTTCATCCCAAGATACCACGAAGTTGCCGAGGCTATGTTAATTATTCCATGCCTGTGCTGCATACTGTGGGCTTCCTCCCCAAGTGCCTGTTAATTTGCTCATATGCTGTGCAGCTGATGGGACTGGAGTAGTCTCTGCTCAGAGCACACGGTGGATCTCCAGCAGCTCCTCCTGTCCCCAAGAACCGCTTTATACTTCTGTGGAAGGAACAAAATCAGCAGCCGCTAATCCAGCAACAACTACGGGGTTTCAGCAGAAATGTTAGGAGGGAAATGTTTTACCAAAAATGGCTTTAAGCTTTTTTTTTATTAGCGATTTACATCCCTTCTCTTAGTTTTGTTTTGGAAATTGTAGATGCTGCACCGAAATCATGACTACGCCGTGTGCAAACAGTATCAGCTCTCAAATTATTTTCCATTGGCACTAAATTCTAAATTTCTCTGAATCAACATCTCCCTATTGTTACTTAAAGGGTATTTTTTTTACATACACCAATTGTTTTCTTTAACAGTCAGCTGCATTTTTGATGTGAAGAAAAGCAACTTACTCTATGAATATTTGTTTGGGTTTCACTGTTACGTCTTTTTATTTTGAGGAGATCGATTTCATATTTTCATCTTCTAAAAGTCCTTTTAGGAATATGTAGATTTAATAAACACACACACACATACACACTCCAAAGGCCCCAAGCTGAGTCCTCATCCTTGAGTTGAATTTGTGAATTTTTCCTAACCCTGGCATGCACTTATACATTGAGCCAATTCCCTGCAATTTCCGTAAATCTCGCTATTCATGTGATTCCACTAGGATCAGTGTGTGTTGAAAAATCTAGTTCAAGCTGCCTGGCAGTCTGAAAAGAGGAAGATCTATTAATTTAATCATTTGTATGAATCATGTCTAAATGATCTCAGCAGAGAAAATGTGCTAGCCATTTAAATCCCATCATTACATATTATATAATAATTACTAATTCTAGTTTGGAATGGCCACAGTTTGGCTTTCCATTCCTTAAATGTGGAGAATTGGATGACCTCACCAAATTTAGCCTCTGCAGCCTGTAGGCTTTCTTTTGCCTTCTTCACTGTGGACTTAATAGCCACATTCTGCTTCAAGGGTCCAGTCTACTTGGAGTCTGCTCTGTGCTCCTAATTAGCATTCATTTTGTGATCACAACGCTCACCCTCAGTGTTAATCACTGCGGTGTCTTCCACCCCTCCCCTCTGATCTGTCAGCATCCTGCAGCTTGTCCCATACCTAATTTTTTGCCCTTACCAGCCAACTAGCACCTCCACATTGTGCGGTGTCAGAATTAGAAACTTTTGACAGATCTGTAATCACGCAGTTCTCATCAACTCTATGCATGTTAGTCATTTCATTTCCACATTCTCGCAGTTAATATGCCTTAATTTCTCTCACTTTGTGAATATTTAATTCCTCCCTTTTCAACATCATTTTTAGGTTGTGTGAATCATTTTCAAAGGCTTTGCTCTTCTCCCCGCACTATCATCTGCATATTTTATGAAATGGCATGGTTACATCTCGGAGGGCTCTTGATAAAAATGGAACTGGCAGCCTGCTCATTAGCTGTTTACCTGGAGCTGTGTGAGTCCCCGATAATGGTGAGCTCCCATTTGGATTCGAATTAGGATTCTCTGACAAATAACAACCAGGAGCCATCTCGGGGACATCCGCTCGCCTTCCGGTGCCCTCTCTTCACTGGAAACTGGCTTTGGGGGGTGACCTGGGGAGAGTCACACCCTGGCAGAGGAAACAGTCTAATTTTTGAAGTGGAGACACCAAAGCTTTAGCAAATTAGCACCTCCAAGGAGAGCAAAATTTCCCTGAAAGGACGTATTCTAAAGGGCAGATTATTTGACCTTCTGCAATTTCACAGATGCCAGAAGTCAGCTCTGCTGTAACTAAGTGACCAACTGTCCCACTTTGGCTGGGACTGGAGCTTCCCAGAGCATGGGACTTACAGCTTTGAAATCAGGAAAGTCCTGAGCAAATAAGGATTGCTTGGTCGCCATTACTATGACTCACTCCAGCCCTCGGGTAATGTTCTCAGCGTCTAAAGTAGATGGGAAGATCTTTGAAGGGTTGCAGAGAGGAGCCAAGCCACTTCAGCTTCAGTGCACTTACCAGGAGGGCTTAAAGCAGAGCACATACTACAGCTCTGTGGTTCCTCCACAAGTTTAGCTTGGATAATGAAACTAGTTTTGGTGATTTTAATCTGCATCTAAAAATTGAGATTCTGTTAAAGATTCAAGATGTCCACTTCTGAAAAACCAGAAACATTGCTCCACTGTGTCTCCATCCTTTGTGGAAATGATTGATCAGCTGGAGTCCCATAGCAGCTGTCCCTTTAGGTGCAACATCTGCTTTTTGGCAGTATAATCCTCCCTTTATTGCCCTTAGCTGGATCCATTAACTCTGTGTACCTTTTCCTTCTCAGTCTGAATCTGATTTTGTACTTTTGGATACAAATTAAGAGTATTGGCTTTGCAGTAGATTCAAGTCTCAGTTCTCTTGTCTCTTAACTATCTACCCTTGTACAAGATAAACATGCTGGGCCTCCATTTTCTGCCTGTAATGTGGGAATGATAAAATTATACCCCTATAATAGTATGCTGTTATAAATATTGAGTAAGATTTGTACATTGAGGAAATGCATATAGCAGCTTAGCATGGGCATGGCACATAGTAAGTGTTCATTAAAAGGGCTTTTTCTCTCATTATTTTAGTATCACTAGTTTCACTGAAAAGTTAAACCCAGACTTGCCTAAAGACCAATTTAATATATAAGTAGAAACCAAGTCAATAAAAAAAAACCATAAAAAGGTGAATATTTTTAGCTTTATGAGAAATATTTTAATCATGTCGATTGAAACCAAATATTGAGGTATGTCCAACATGATTTCAGTTGACTATTGTGCAATTAATGATGCTATTGCCTATGCTACAGGACACAGAACATTCCCTTCTTGGTGTATGGATGATCTTAGGTTCCTTTGTGTATTAGTAAATCCTCTTAACACCTTTTGGAATTCTACAAACCTATACTTTTCATACAGACTGAACTACTTTGTAGTAGAATCTGTTTCCTAAAGATTTTCTCCTGCTGAAATGGTTTTATCCTATAGTAGTGTTGTGTCATTAGGGATTTTATCACCAGACAAAAATGATACAATATTAATATCTTGGATTTGCATAGCATTTTGTTCTGAACAGTTCAAAGGTACTATATGGTTCCCAAAGACATGGTATTTGCTATTAATGAAGAAGATGTTGTGCCATAAGACATAAATGTTTACTTTTTTAAATGTTTCTGCTCTTTTAAACCAGACTACATTAACACTTCCTGCTCAGAGTTTTTCTAAGGAAGTATTTGGGAGCTTTGTACTTGGATAAAAAGTATTTTTTTCATCATTAGGATCTGGCTTTGAATTTTTGATGGGGGTCCCTGAAGCTGTCTGGACCTGACACCCACAAAATGCGTATTTTTGAAGAGAGTTTAATAAAAGGATTGTTCACAAAGCTGTGGGCAGGGTGGAGAGAAACTGCAAGCAGCATCTGAGGCTCAGTGCTGGAGGAGCCTTTCCATCTCCACTGCATCTGAAGGGGCAGAGGAGGAAAACTGGCCAGACCCGTGAGACGTGGGTGTGTAGAGAGGGCCACCTTGTCTCTGGGGACCTCAGCCAGCCCCTTGGGGCTCCCTACAGGGGAGAATATATGGAGGTGACTCTCCTATGTCCATGAGCACAAAGGAATTGAGTACCGGAAGGTTTGTGGAATTTCCATGAAAATACTTAGCCCTGAAATCACAGCTCACAATTCCAAAGTATGAAATTAGATTGGGTAACAGTCAAATCTTTAATCAATTTTATATGCTAGATAATAATGTCAATGCATCAAACTGTAACCTGATCTTATTTTGTTCTCTATAAGTTTATTTAAAGTGAGATGTTCCCCGTGTCTCACTTACCCTTATGAATTTCTCATTCATCTGTCTCACATACTGGTTTTTCCAGGGAAGATTGTGTTTCCAAGTTCTCTGTACACTACCATCTCAATATAGTTAAATTAATAAGATCATTAAATATTCACTGCAGCAGAGATGTTAGAGAACATATTGACTAATAAGAAATTTTAAAAAGGGAGGCTTTTAGGTTATCCTCAGTCTCATGATCCTTTTACATGTAAATTTAATGTTTAAAAGAATTTTTAAATAAAAATCAGTAGCTTTGAAAAGCTGCCAACCTACTATACTTTATGGGTTCCAGAATTTTTTTTTTAAACTTATGAACTACTCAGAAATTAAGATTCATCTCAATGACATCTTAGACTTGATGAAATATGGTGGTGGCCAACACTTATGCATCAGGAAAGTTCACAGTGACATTGGGATTTATGGGTTTTAAAGGGCAGAGGGCTCTCCACCCTGGGTCTGGCATCCACATGGTATCTGTGGTGAAATAGAGTCGCTTCAAGGTTCTCATGCTCACATGTCCTCCATACCTTCTTTGCTCATGGGAGTTTGCAGGGTCTCATCTAGCAGTTCTCAGCTTAAGGATCCTGGAAGTATAGAAACTCTTAAAATAAGAAAGAGAAGCTTGGGATGATTTTAATATTGTAAAGCAAGAATGCACATTTAACTCAGGATAAATGAACAAATCAAATTATTGGTTCACTTGAGTCCAGTAATAGTGGTTCTCTGTTTTTGGTTGGCCATTGATGAGCACATAGCAATAATAGTAAAAGAAGAAAGAGGGGCAAGGGGTCCTATTAAATGTTAAATGAAGTATGACAGAGGAGTGTGCATCTCTTCGGGTAGGAGAGAAAGGGGAGGGAAAAAGGAGTCCTGAACAGTGGAAATATCAGGAGAAACAGCTCTGGAGACATTTAGTAACCTGTCCAAATACGACGTGGCTACCCAGGAAGTGACAGGGTCCCTGGCTTTCAGTCTACTACTCCTGCTTTTAAACTGTTTCCCACTTTCAGTCAAACTTAGGAGTTGGCCATGGTGGTGCACACCTGTAATCCCAGCGCTCAGGAGGGAGGCTGAAGCAGGAGGATTGCTGTGAGTTCCAGGCCAGCCCAAATTGCATAGTGAGACCCTGTCTCAAAAACAAAACTTAACAAAACATAACAAACAAACAAAACTATGGAAAAGTATGCTCAAGCTGTAACAAATAATCTCTTCAAAAGTGTCTCAGCTCCATCTAGGTGCATACTAGCAAAAGGCCTGAATTAAAGCAGCTGGGCTATTTTCTTCACATAGAATGTTTCGATCTAGTGCCCCGCCCCGGCTGGATTATTTTATTGTTTCTCATGGACAATTCTTCCTATGTTAATTTCAGAGTAGGGATTGGTAAACTGTGAAGCAGATCGCTTTTTTCTTAGATGCCACATGTGAAAATTTAAGATGACAGTAAGTTCGATTTTGTGATGGTGACTGACCTCAGACACAGAAATAATGTGTGTGACGACTTTCTACACTCTTTAAAAAACACATTGTAAATGAGCAATTATTCAATTTTTAAAAGAAAAACAGATCATCTTATCTTGAAAATAAAAGATGATTCCACACAGGACGCTCTCCACATCTCTTTTCTCATCTTAACTCCTTCAAGTGTGGGAGCGGCCAGGTCTCTCTTGCATGACTGTCCCACAACCTAATCGATCCCATGGTCTAAGTCGTCCTTTCTTAGTTTCTCCATGTTACTCATTTACTGTGCTCACCATTCAGGTATCTGCAGCTGTAGCAGTCTCCCCGAAACTTCTCAATTAGACGAGCTATTGTTTCTGATTAAGATATCACATCCCAGACAATAATAGCAATTAGAGTTGGAACGGGGACCCTGTGGGTCATACAGTCCACATCCCTGCCAGTGCAGAATGTTGCACATTACACGGTGGTTTTCTGTGGTTTTCCTGGTGTTGATTTTTTTAAAATCCCAGCACCGGGGCCGGGGATTTAGGTCAGTGGTTCTGCAGCCTGCCTCACCAGCACAAGGTCCCAAGTTCAATCCCTGGTAGCAAAAAAACCAAATAAAAACAAATAAAAATCCCAGCACCCTTCAGCCTTCATTATATCCCCTTTCGACATCCTCACCATGACTTTAATCTTCTACTTAGCATTGCTGATTCTCAGAAATTGGCGTTACATGGAGGCCTCTTGATAGTATCATCTCACCAAAATGCACTGAACAATTGCTTTTGGTTTTGAGACGAGGAAGGAAGTATACTATTTGATTTGATTTTTTGGTTTGCTGCTACTGTGGTGGTTGTTGTTGTTAGGAGTTAGAAGTAGATTTTATATAGGCAAATATTTTTTGCTAAGGTTCCGGAGTTTTGAAATGCTTGTAACATAGTAGGTCATTTTTTATTTGGATATTCTTTTACAATCAGACATCTTTCAGGCCAATTATCCATAAGCCTCCTTCTGTAAGTACAAAGAGTGGTTTTGGAGAAAGAAGCTCAGAGTTTTCAGAAAGTTTTCTTTGACTCAGCTCTTCCATTGCACGGGAGTTGGGAGAATTGTCTTAGTAGGGGAAAATGACCCTGAGTGCACTTAATATCGGATGATGATGATAAAATGATTATTATCACTACGCACTGTTGAGCTCTGCCCCATGCTGGGCACTGTGAAAATTGCTTCACACGCATTATCTCATTTAACCCTCACTGCTGCCCAGGCCTAAGGCTATTATTGCACTCAATTTACAAATGAAGAAAAAGAGGTTCAAGAAGTGATACAACTTGCCAAGGTCACAGTGCAAGAGAGTCACAGTGACGCCCAGCAGTTTCATTTTTATACATATTTTCATTAATTTAATTTATCAAATAGTATTAAACACTATTTTTAAATGAAATGAATGTTTAATAATTACATTTAATCCATAAATATTTATATTATTATATAAATCTAATATGATGGTTATAGCTTATGTTAGATTATGTAACTCTTATGACTCCCTAAACGCTCAATTGATTGGATTTAATTAAATACATGAGCTATTCTGTACAAGTTAGTAAGTGAAAATTAAAACTGTATAAATACTAAAAATGTAAATAACTCTACTGTTACTATTTTCCTTTTAAGTGTTGGTAGATCCCTTTTAGAATGTTGGTTTCCAAAATACCTGGGAGCATTTTACACCTTACAGACTGTGATTGGAATACGAAATGGGGCTCTGGCTGCTTTGTTTGAATTTGGGATTTTCCAAACTCGACATGGCGTCAAAATGACCTGCACATAATATTGAACTACAGTTTTTCATTACCGAGGTTATTTGTTGAAATCATCTTATGTAAATCAGGCTCAGAGCGATTCAGTAAATAAATGTGTTTGGAACAGTATCATTAACTTTGTTGTTTTTTGTCCTTTGGCAAATCAGGCAAGCACGTTCTTTGTTTTAAATTTAAAACAATCCAGAAAGGATCATGAATGAAATGATGGAATGACTGCCTCTCCTCTAAGTTGAGCTCCTACCCAACTCACTGGCAAAGCTCCTGCCCGTGTTCTCTTGTGTCAGTTTTCAGAAAGTTGCTGTAATGTAAGTTTCCTGTAAGTTTGTTTTTGTTTTAACAGAAATGAAATGACACTACACATATGGTGCTAAAAGTTGTTCTTTAAACTCAACACAGAATAGCATTAATGATTAAATACTATGTTTAATATATGTCACACATTGTTTTCAGCCTTTTATGTGTATTAATTCATTTAATCTTTCCAATAACACTGTGGGATAGGTGGATTCCTATTCCTTTTTTATACAGGAGGACACATAGAGTCAGAGGTTAAGTAAATTGCCCAAGGGCATAGTTATTAAGGAGATGAAGCTGAGATTTAATTATACCTTGGAGATCTTTCAATATCAGATTATAGTAATGAAATCTATTACTTTTAACACATGTATAATATTTCATCACCTGTTAGGTCTGTCTCCTGAAAGTAAAATTCATACTATTTACTTTTCTTTCCTATTTTAAGCACTGTTGCAAAAACCACCTGTCGATTCACATCAATTTGGGGCCACAAGCAAACATTTCTGATTCTACTTCCTAGAAGTAAAGTTGCTTGGTAAGGCCAGGCACCTTTAAACTTTGAGAGATAAAACCAAACCCTCCTTGCAAGAAGTTTCTCCAGGTTTCCTCCTGTGTCTAGAAGCCCTTCTTTAAACCACTGAGCTGTACATGGCTCTCTCTGAATTTCCAGCATGGAATTTGAGGCCTTGAGCATAAGAGCTGTCCCTATAATGACCAGATGAAATAACATACCAGTGAGTCCTTGTTGCTGTTGGTCCTTTGGTGTGAGTCAGGAGGAAGTGAGAACCGTACAGCATTCTGTGTACTTTAGCATTGCTGCATACGTCCCTTACTGTGGAGGGCTCCTCACCTCCTACTCCACTACTTGTACTCTTGATATTGAGAACAGAGTTTCTCACTGCAAATGATTTGTTACCCCAGGAAGCTTTGGCAATGTGTGAAGGCATTTTTGGTTGTCACTTCTGAGTAATAAGGAAAGTGCTATGATATCTAGGGTGTAGATGCAGAACACTCTGCTGTACACATGACATCTCCTCAACTCCAACAAAGGATATCCAGTTGCAAAAATGGCAATATTCCCTGGGTTGAGAAAATCTTCAACTCAACTAATATGTTCTCTTTGATACCATTAGTAAATTGCCCAGAGCCAAGAGGGGGCGCTTCTTCCTTAGGGTCTCAAATAAATTTCCAAGTGAAAGACTGAAAGAAGTAAAGATGGGAGGGAAGACAACAAAAAGAGATGAAATAAATGTATGAATAAATGAGTTAGCTTCCAGGGTATTAAATATTGAGCAAACACCTTAGTAATGATGCCACAAAACCAAGTAGACTATTCATTCATACAACTAATATGTATTGAGTGCCTACTATGTCCTAGACATTGTAATAGGAGTGCAGCGAATCAAACAGACATGGTTCTTATCTTCACAGAGTTTTCTACATCTTGAGCAAGACAGTCAATATAAAAAGTATACAAATAAAGCATAACATAAAGACAAGCTGTTAACAAAGAAGGGTTAGGATGCCCTTCTGACAGAGTGAGGAGGCACATTTGCAGGTAAAGGAGATTTGAGGTTTATGGACCTGTAGCATGCAAGGTGAGAAGCAGTCCTCACTCAGGATAATCTGAATAATGGAGGATCCAGGCATGGAGCCAATGAGATGGACGGTGCAAGAGAAATTTCAAAATGGTGGGTGGGGAAGCAGAACCTAGATTAGTACCTGTGCTGACTGAGAAGAGCTTAGCCACAGAGGTTTTACAAAATCTGCCTTTGGTTTTTCACCTGAAGAGAAGAACCTCGAGCTGGGAATGGATGAGGGCCTTCTTGGAAGCTCATCAGCTTTATCCTCTGTCTCCTTCAGCACTGACACCCAGTCATCAGGAGCTGCCTGTAGTCTCTGTCCAAGATGCCTCCTTAGGCCCTACTCATGTAATACCTTCCCTGATGGCTCCCTTGCTTCTGGTGCATTGGCTCTCAGCCATTGCTAAGGGCTATGACTGTAAGCACTTTCGAAAAGCTCCCTAGGTTATTGTGCTAGTCTGCCCTGGTAGGATTCAAACCACCTACTGTGTTGCTTTGAGAGTTAAACTCAAAATTCTTACTATTTGTTTTCCATCTTGAAATCTTCCATTTTCAGGGCTTTCAAGATTGCATCTGTTTTCTTCAGCTTGGATTTATCGTAATTTTCCAGCTTCGTTCTTATGTTCCATCTACTCAGATTCCCTTGCTTGTTGCTGAGTAGTCTGTGCTCTTTCATTCCTCTTTACCTGAACACTGGGATTCACTTCCGACTAACTCTGCTAGCTCATTCTTTTCTGTTGCTGCTGTTGTTGCGATGCTAGGGATTGAACTCAGTCCCTTCATACTTAGCTATATCTATAGTCCTTTAAACAATGTTTTTTGGAGACAGGGTCTCAAGTCAAAAGATTGCCCAGTATGGGCTTGAACTTCTGTTCTTCCTGCCTTGAACTCCCAGAGTGGCTCACTCTTATGCTTCATGACCCAATTGTCTATGTACAGATCTATATTATTCCTTTATCTCTCACAGCAACTGTACTATTATAGATTCCAGTGCTGACAGGCACAGGCTCTAGGTTGCAGAAGTGTAGATCTATTTCTCTAAAATTTTTAGAGAAATAAAATTTTTAGAGAAATAAAATTTTTACTAAATGGCCCTTATTTCCACCAATGACTGGATATTTTTAATCTCATCATTTCCGTCACTTCTGGATTAAGTCTCAGTAATATTCAAGATTCGCTATCCACCCTTCCCTTGGTTCTATCATTTCGGTAAATTGGGATGTGATAAGAAAACCATTTGAAGGCTAGGAAACTGCTGGAGCCCGCAGGACCAGATAGGTTCTCTCTTCTGGTGTTGAAGATCATGTTCTGGTCTCCCTCTTATGTCTAGCATCTTGCATTTTTTGGTCCATTTCCTGTACCTTTCATATTTCTGCTGTTCTTTGAGAACTTGGGAACTCTTGGCTGTCATCCTCACACAAAGAAACAAAGACTCCCCTGGGGATGTGCCCCTGTGCTTGCCGATGGACCTCTTGGTGGCTGGTTTTCTGATGCTCTTTGCTGCAGGGCTATGCTGAGAGGGGAAGGGCTTCAGGGAAGTGAGTGACCAGCTGGTCCTCCCGATCCAGGATCTTCCCAAACCTACCTGGGCACTTGTCACACCCAGTTTCCCCCACCAAAGGCTGCTCCCATGAGGGGACAAAAGGAAGAAAACCTTCTTCTTGGACAAAGGATTTAGCCTTGTCCAGAATTCTTCTCCCAACTTTTGTCATTTGTTAAAAAAAAAAATTTCCTTTGCAGATGAGAATAAGGCTACTACATGATCATATATCCGCATGATTTTTTGTATATTTATGAACTGTAATAGTTAACCAGCCTTCAAGCTCTAGCGTTGATATTTGTAATTCTGATAAAATCTCCTCTTTGTTTTCCCCACTCAACTATGCCTGGCTCTTGAAAATTAAAAGCACTTTGGCTTTCAGGGTATTATTTGTTGAACAAGTTCAATAAATTGCAAATTGACTTTTTTTTTTTACTTAGTCTATATGTATCTTCCCCTTGAGGGTATTCACGGAAGTTATAGACATGTGGTAAAAGGCACTGAAAACTTGCATTTAATATCTGCATTTAATATTCACTTTTTACCCCCTGCAGGCTCTTTAGTTCACTATAGCTCTTATCACACTGCAGTGTCGTCAGCCTTTATTTGCCTATTCATCTTACCTGTGTACTCCTCTGGGAGCATTTCTTTCATCACCTCAAGAGCAACCCTCTTGGCGACATTCATAAGTGCTCAATTTATCAATAAACAAATATTTATTGAGCACTACTTTGTGTAAGACACTGAGTATGCAGCATGTGTTACATTGGTAAAGCAGAATCGTGGCTTTTGTGAAACTTGCATTTGGCAAAGAAGGTAGGTATGTTGCAAATCATCGCAGAGCTAATCTCTTATTTGTAACTGTGGTCATTGTTCTTTAGCATTTATTTCTTCTTTTAGTTTTGAAAGCATATTCTGGGGCTTTTTGGTTCATTTTCTGAGGAAAGAGGACTTGAACAGGCACAGGAAGGATAAGTAAATGTTACGTAGGCAAATGAGAGTTGGAGAGAGTGAGAAAAGAGATTAATTAGAAACAGTAGAAAACTCAGAGGGAGGAAGAACATCAGCTTGTTCAGAGCTCTAAGAAAAGGCCCATACTTAGTTGGAGGATAGAGAAAGAGAGAGGCAGAAATCTACATAAGCTGATGACAGGATAGCAACCAGACCAAATATTTTAATGTTTATTGACTAAATGAATGAATGAATGATTCCAGACTGGGCTGAAACTTTGACTTCTCCTTTAAGTAAAAAAATCATAGTTGCCTGGAGTCTATAGTTATGTAATATTGACTATTATGATTATGCCTGACACAATCATAAGACAAACCAGAGGCAGAGCTAAAGGCAGAACTGCTGAACTTTCCAGCATCTTCCATCCAAATCCCCATTCTGCATTTCATCTGCAGCAGCATCTTTGGATCTAAAGACTTCCTCCCTCACCCCTTCTACTTGGTGGTTTCCAGCTAAGCGAAAAAATGCTTTGGAAGTAGAGGATTCTGGCAGCCTGAGTCCAGTGTCAATGAATGGCAAGGCATCTGCTGGGAGATTGAACCACTGACTCAGGCCCCACATGGAGAGTCTTGATAAACCCTCGGACCAGTCCTTACCAATGAGGGCTGGAAGAGAAGGGAAGCCTAGGAGGGCAGGCTTCCTCTATTGGTGGAGAACCAGGATAAATGTGAATGGAATTGATTCAGGGCTAGTAGGTGCCAGGCTGAAAGGTACAACTTGAGAAGGACCAACCCAGTGACCACTGCTTTGAGTTACTACCCTGGGGTTCTCAAGGGAATCACGGCAGATACCCTGCAGGTTTGGTCTGTGGAACCAGCCAGTTGGAAAAAGGATTTTGCCTTCACTATATTATCTGATAGCTCTAATAAAAGTCAGATGGGGGAACTAATCAGATCATTCTCTTGGCCTGGACCCTTTTAAATCAGAGTGCTCTATTTTGGCTCTCTATGTTAAGTAGACCCAGAGACCTGACATTTTGTGTTTATTTGAAATGATAAACTTAATCATGAGAGAAATGTTAAGAGATGACAGAGCTGGCCACAGTAAGGTCACCTCGTGTCCCTGCCAAACATAATACAGCCTCTCGCGTTCAATGAATTGCCAATCCCTGCCACAGGGACCCTGAGGCGCTCGCGAAGGGGGACCGGAGTCTGTCCATGTGATAATTAATCCATGGCACTCAGTAAAGACTGCCAAATCTTCCATATGGTAGTTTTATGACCTGGACTGCCGTTATCTCTGGAGAAAGCTAACACCGCAATCTCATTTACTTGTTATTGGTGATTAGAACTTGTATTTCTACAGGGTAAAATGCAAGAACAGTGAAGAAGCCCAGGATTCCAGAGCCCCAAGATGTTACTACTGAACTTTCTGAGCAAAAGTGGTAACACGATCAATATGTGCAGGGAAAAGCACTAACGTGTGCTTCTCAATGCTTGGACCCAGCACAAAAATCTGATGTATATTTTATAAGGATTCTGCTGTACTGTAATAGAAACATGTGACCTAAGAAGGCAAGAGAGGCCACCTCTCAGAAATTTCACGGGGTAGGATCAGAGTTCCCCCTCTTTTGTATTTCTTAGGAATGGACAGGGTAGATGGTCTTGATCAGTTTTTTCTATTCTGTCACAATTTGTATGGAGCCACCCATAGGATTTTCAGAGGTGCTTTGGACTTTGATGCACTCTCAAAAAATTTTATTAAGAAACAAAACTTGAAAGGAATTCATACTGCCATAACGCCAAAGAGCAAGTTGTTGTAGCTGTTCACCCGGGCTCCACCTGAGGAAGAAAGACTCTAGGTCTTCCTGAACTTCATGTGCTCTGTGTGTGTCTGAGCCTTTGCTCTCTTACTCAAGGAGGGATGTTGTCAAAGAGGAGACTGGTACATCTCTCATATGACAAAGTCAAATCTGTGAGAGGAAACAGAAGATCTCTGGTGTTCTCTAAATTAATTTCTACTGTGAGCCGTGTGCTGAAGACTGCCAGTTGCCTTCCTTCCAAAATCTACTCTTCCTTTGTGATAAATAGCCAACTTTATTCAAGGTGACCATGAACTCAGGTGATTATGCACAGCTATACGTGTAGCTAACACTGGCCATTTTGGTCAATGGGCTGGAAGTTAGTAAGTGGAAGTTAAAAGTAGTACATCTAACTGTTCTTTGTTTTTCTCCTGCTTCCTGTCCTTTCGTTTTTCTGGAATGCTGATGCAATGGTTAGCATTCTAACAGACATATTGTACTCCCAGCAAGCCTGTGGATTTTGAAGTCTTATGCTAAGTAACGATGGAAGAACAGGAAGAAAGGAGTCTGAACTCCTAGAGATATGTGGAGCTACCACATTGTCCCTGGAATGCTCATCAACAGTCTTTGCCTGCTCGGAGAGAAGTACTTCTCCATCTCATTAAGTCACTATCATTCAGACTTTCTATTAGATAGCTTTGTACCTAATTCATAACTGATCCAAGTCCATGTTATGTCAAAATCTTGCAATAAAATATTTTAATTCAAGGTTCCCCTTACTTTCTTGGAGTCATTCGTAAATTCAAAGAGGTTGCACAAAATCAGAAATGGTTTCTGAGATCTGGTCCTTGGTGTCCTTCTCTCTTTATGCTGCACCCAGTGACTTGTCCTCACTGTCATCTGGCCTTGGATTGTCAGCCACACAGAGGAACAGATGCCTCCTAAATTTTCTGACCGCAGGGTTGGTTTTATTCTTTTGTGCTTTGTTACTACACTTAACTTCTATGGAAAAGGAAAGGCTACTGCCAAATATTTCTTGTTTGAAGGAAAAGCCATAAGGGTTTCTCAGGCACATCTACCCAGACCTTGCTCACAGATAATGCTTTTCCTTCCACGTATGTTCAGGCATCTGAAGCAGAGGTTTCTGTAATTCCACCACACTGACATGGTCTTGAACCTGCCACGAAGGTGCCAGCCCAAGTCGTGTGGGCAGGTATAAAATGGTATTCATTATAATTCATTGTTGTATTTTAGATTATTATAAATTTCGGCCCCTTAAGATGTGCAGTACTTAGTTTGAGATCTGCTTCACAGTGGACTGTGACATGCCCATGCACAGACGTGCTGTGGTTGCCAACTTCTCTAACAAGATGTCCTGGTAGCCTGCAGGTCCCACCTGGAGATACCTCGGTGTCATCCAATGTACAGAGTAGAGAATCCCTCTCCTAGTATGTTGGAAGTCAGAGGCCATGAGGATCTATCACCCCTAGGTCACCTTGAAAAAGTCGCAGAGTGAAGACCATTTATTCCCCAAGAGATCCCCAGACAAAAACTGTTCTCCCTGCTTTTAGTGAGTTTCCATCTGCATGTGCTATAGAGCTATTCTGATAACATGGAGGAGCTGCTTGTTTGTGGGCATCTTATATAAACACCTGTCCTTTGGTACTCATGGGGAATCAGTCCCCGGAATATTTCAAGGGTATCAAAATATGCAGAGGCTCCAGTCCTTTATATAGAACGGTGTAGTATTTGCATATAACCTAAGTGCACCTTCTCATAGTCCTTAAATCATCTCCAGATTGCTAATAATAACATAATGCCAACACACCACTTCATTCATGTCGATTCAGAGCAGTACTCAGCCTGGCAAATGCAGGTTTTGGTTTTTTATTTTTCTATCTGCAATTCCTTTTGCGAATACTTTTGATCTGCCTTTGGTTGAATCAGCAGATGCTAATGGTGGGTATGGAGGACAGATTGTACATTTATATAGATGCACTGCATTTTGTTGCTTTATTGTACTTCGTGGATGTTGTGTTTGTATACACTGAAGGTTTGTGGTACCCTGGGTCAAGTAGTTTTGTCCATGCCAGTTTTGCAATAGCTCAGAAAATCTTTATCATTTTTAGCAATAAAGTATTATTTAATTTTTAGGAATAATGGTATTGCACTCTTAATGGACTACAGTCTAGTAGCAACATAACTTTTGTATACACTAAGAAACCAAGACTTTCCTATGACTCACTTTATTGTATTTGCTTTTTTGCAGGGATCTGGAACTTAAACCTTCAGTATTCTGAGTTATGCAGCCATATATTTGAATATATATATATATTTCTAAAATCTACATGTAGTATTTATATATATGTAAGTACATTTATCTATACATATATTTTATTTTTACATTAGTGCATTACACACATATCTGTCTTACTATTTTAGTTCTCATTATGCCTCTTATAATCTTTTAAAATTTATGTGTATGTATATGTGTATATATATATATATATATATATATATATGAATTGAGGTCAAATTTATATATATAGTAAAATGCACGTATTTTAAAAGTATGATTCCATGAATTTTGACAAACGTATATGTGCAGCGTGACCAGAACTCTAGTTAAAATAGAGTTCTTTTCCATCACCCCAGGCAGTGGTTGGGTGACAGATCAAGAGTTGTTCAGAAGCCTTAAAAATGTGTGCATGCCTGGTAGCTCTGTAGAACAGGTTGCATCCCACTGCTGATGATGACTAGGGATGGGTGTCTGGCAGGGAAGGCCAGGGTGTTGACACTCACAGGAGAGTCTCAGACCCATGACCTTCCTCCTGCTGGTCCAGTCCATGGTCACTCTCAGGAAAAAAATAATGTCAGGCTGTTTTGTGCAGAAATATTCTGATTATGTGAACCAGATCATGTGACCTGCGATAAATCACCCTCAGTGTCCCTTGGTATTTTGAAAACTAATGAAACTGCTGATTCTTGGCTCCTTACTCTGTATGCAAATGATGAATTATAGATGGGAAATAAGAAAAAGAAGGTTGTCCCTGGTTTGTCGGTTTGAAGTGAAGTGGATTAGAAAAAGAACACTGCGACTCTTGACTATTTATTGTGACATTGCTTAGAAAAATTCAAACCCCAAAGACTTGGAGTCTCTCGGGACATTGTTAGCCTTCTTCAGGAATTATTAAAATGTACAGAAATGTAGAAGCTGCACTTTATAATAATTAATCAGGGTCTGTTGATTAATAAAGCTCATTTTTTAGTCTCGATGATTCAGAGTATCATCCAAGGGACAGTGTCCTTGTCATTTTGATTAAGAAACCAGATTTCACGTTGGAGAGAAGTACAGGAACAGTCGTGTTTCCTCCATCTCCCCATAAAATAAATATTGAATGAGAATATTAACTCGTTAACCTTGACAACAATTTGTAATTTTCATAAGGGGGAAAAACTCGCATATTCAGCAAATAAATCGCTGCGGGGATTTCAGGAAAACAAATTGGAGAGAATGAAGAATGCTACCATATGAATTCTGTCATTTTTATGGGCCAGGGTGATTAATTTGTTTGTTTAGGTACCTCAATTAAGGCCACAAATAGTGGAAGGTGTAGGGAGCAAGTTAACTGTTACGTCTGGTACGGAATAGTCAAGTGCGAGTGGGAAAGAAAGGTCATTTGGGGGAAAAAGAGTTCACCCCGCTCCCAACCTTGAGTCTGAATTCCATACCAGAACCACTTTACCTGGGGTGAGCTGCTGAAGCTGTAATTTCCCTCTATTAATAGTTTAAAGCTTGTTTTAACAGATAACCCCTTTCACTGGGCGACTATGCCGGAAAATCATTAGGTAGAATTAGCAGTACCAGCCACAGCTTTTCCAGGGTTATCTAATTATTTTGAACTCAATTTAACCGGGAATAGAGATAAAATAAATAACCCATGAACTATTTACCTTGCCAGTTAGAAAGCTTCTTTTGTCCATTAAAAAAAAAAAAGAGGAATAGAGAGAGGGAAAAGAAATCAAAAGAATCGGAGGCCAGAATCGAGCCTTTCTTTCCTAATTTTGCAGTCATAGGGGCCTGGAGATGCATTTTTTCCACTGCTACCATAAGGATGTCATTGTTGAGATCTTCGCCAGCGTTTGCGTATTGTTCTTTTTTCTCCCAGCTAGCTTGTCTTAAGGGACTTGGGATAATCCACAGTTTTGTTTGTAAGCTTTGTTTGCTCCCTTTGCTGGCTCTGCTGCCACCCCTCATAGGGGATTGAAGATTTAATGCTGCTATTTTTAATTTTAGTTGGACATTGACTTTTGAAGGACAGACATGAATTAGTATGTTTGTGGCATGGTGAGGGGAGAGTTAAGTGAAATAAGTGTGTTTCATGTTTGCTGAGAACAAAAGGAACAAGAGGCAAAGAAGACGACCCTTCAAGTTGGTGCATTTCCTGCAGCACCTGGCTGCTGTGTCTATCCTGACTTTGCCACTATCCAGAAACATGACCTTGAGGAAGTTCTTTTTATCTCCTTAGATCCGTCTCCTGTTTTGAAAAATGGGTCTAATGACAAAATCTACATTATAGGGTTGATGTTAGGAATAAGTGGAAACATTAACAAAGTACATATGGTAATACATGGCATATACATACTTAATTATTCAAAAATGTTAGCTACTGATAGCAGGGACAAAGGTGGTGTGGTGATGTGAATGTGTTTGTACGCTGAGAATGGGGGAAGATAAAACTGACAAGAAGAGAAATGAACATTGATGAAGTTAGTCTCTAGGACAATAGAAGGAAAATCAAGAACAAAGATGTAGAAACTGACTTTTGAGTATGGGAGCAGAATTAAAGAGGCTAGGTAGAAATACAGACATGAAAGTTGGCAATGAAGATGGGCAGGTGAATGAGTTCATGCATTAGAT
This sequence comes from Heterocephalus glaber, assembly GCF_053883595.1. Taxonomy (NCBI): domain Eukaryota; kingdom Metazoa; phylum Chordata; class Mammalia; order Rodentia; family Bathyergidae; genus Heterocephalus; species Heterocephalus glaber. Next base: position 16,537,859 of record NW_028258410.1, on the reverse strand, counting down.
TCTCCTTCACAATTGCATGTGACTCAGGTGAACAAACAAGGTCAGTGCTGACAAGGGTCACACTTGAGAATGGGAAACACGAGAAGTGGACACGGTGAGAGGTGACAAAGGTGAGTACTGAGCAGTAGACTGGAGGAGAAACTTGGACCTCACATCCCATCACTAAAAGAGTATGTAATGGAGACCTACCCATCAAGGAGGGTTTTTCATGAAGGGTCATGAATCCCAATCATTGGGCAAATTGATTCCCTGATAATAGCAAAGGCTTGATCTTGGTCAAAGGATAAGAAATAAAAAGATTGATGGCCAATCACATTATACCTCCTAAGGAAAGCCACCTCACTGTGGTGCACAGTGATCAATAAATATTTCAGTGGTTGATTCTTCACTGTCTTCAGGTGTCTTGGGGTTAAGATTGGACAGTTGTAGTTTTATTGACTACCTTTATGGGTATTCAAAAGCAAACAAACCCATAAAGTAGTGTTGGCCCAAAACATAAAATAAATACCCTAGGTCCTTAATGATAAATAAATGAATAAATAACAAATAAAAGTAGGAGAGTAGATAAATATCTGGCACATAAGAGTCCCAATTAATGTACATAGATAAAACTTCCTCAAGGAGGTGGCACACAGTATCCCATTCCCTAGGTAATGGGGTCCATGGAAACTTCCAAAAAGCACAGGAAAGAAAATGAGGAAAGGAGTAACTGGAGAAATCCAACAGACAGTATAGTCCACAATGAGGTAACCAAAGTAAATATTAAGAGCGATAAGTTACAGTGACACTGGAGACCTTGGACGGGATGGGATAAAAGTGGCATTTTTATCTCTTTGGTTTTCTTCCCCTCAACCCAAAACCACCCCATGATAATCCTGAGAAACCAACGGCCAAATTCCAAGTGGAGAGCATTGTACAGAACACCTGGCCCATATTCCTCACAGCCATCAAGGCTACCTAAACAAGGCCAGTCTGAGAGACTGTCACAGTCAGGAGCCCAGAACATCTGGTGACAACCAAGGAGACAAGGTGACTAAGTGTAATGACATAGCCTGGGTAGTGTCCTAGGACAAAAGAAGACATGAGGCAAAAATGGAGTAAAGTAAGAACTTCAGTTAATAATAGTGTACTAAAAGTGTATTACTAGCACTTCATTAAATCTGAAAACGCACCACACTAATGAAAAAGCTCAATAACCACAGAAATTGTGTATGGGGCATATGGGGATTCTATATTGTCTTTGGAGGTTTTTTGTCAAAATAAAAAGTTTATATTTTAAAAAGCAAACAATCACACCTTTTTATGGAAGGCTAGGGATGAAAAGAAGCATTATATCTTTAGCACATGGAAAGTAGAGTTCAGCACTAAAAGGGAGATAAAAACGTAGGTGGGATACCACAGCAGTTGCCAATACTACTCTCTTTGCTTTGCAAAGATTCTAAAACAAGAGAGTGGTACCTTCTACCTTAGGAGCTTTCCAGGAATCCCAAGTACTCAGGAGGCTGAGGCAGGAGGATGACAAGATGAAGGACAGTTTGGGCAACTTAGCAAGACTCCGGAAGAGAATAAAATTTTGACAGAAGCAACAAACAACAACAAATTCTAGGCTGCCAACCAGGGACTTCTAATGCCCCTCTTCCTTCTCTTCCTCCTTTTCTCTTCAGGCAATTTACTTAAATTCCCTTGCTGAATGCCAATCAACTTTCTGTGGTTCATAGCATTGGGATGACTTAGTAAATTCGGGCAAACCTCTTAGAGTAGCATCTAACTCGTGCTTACATTTCAAACACTAGTTTTCATTGCTCTTATTCTTTCCTTAACAATATAGTTCAAGTAATGCTTAAAATAATATATTTAACATTGTTAAATTATTCTTTAATTGGTAAAAATTTGCATTTTGATCAATATGTATCGTTTTGGTTAATATCTTTGTATATGAATTTGTGCTTCTCTGATAACTCTTTTTGGATAAATTATCAAGAGTGAGATTTGTTACTTATGTTTTGCACCAACAAAGGACAGGAATAATTTTAAGCCTCTTGCAACGTGTTGTGCCATTGCTTTGAGATAAAGAGTGAATCATTTCAGGCTCTCGCAAGTCACGTGAAATGTCATTCTCCAGCAGTGCATATTATGCTTTAGTCTTTTTTTTTTTTCTAAAGACCATAAACCTCTTTCCGTGTTTGAGGAATCCCTTTATTTTTGAGATAGAGGGCATTTCCGCCAATTGCTGCTGAAACTGCCATAGATGCCTTCTGCACGTTGACTTGAAGTGAAGATGCTGCCCAGGCTCTTCTGGTGAGATGCCCAGGCCTGCCCAGAATTTGAATGGGAAGCAGGTGCCCTCAGGAGCATTTTCTCAGTAGCCATTGGTTCTGAGCATCAGATCAGGTTCCTGGAGCAGCACTGGGAGGGGATCAGGCAGCAGCTAAGACCCCCAGCATGCAGAATGACCAAGCTGTGTGGCAGCGCTAGAGCTGGACCAATTCTGCACGACACCGGAGGCCGTGCATGTGGCTGCTACCCTGGTCCTAATTCTCCAGCTTCCCTACAAAGGCTGTGAGTGACCCAATAACATTATAATAAATTACCTTCTTGCTAAAATCAGCCCAAATGTGTCACTGCTGCTTGCTGTGAGGCCCATAATGTTTATATACATAATCTTACCCCCCCTCGGTGGCATTGAGTATTAAAATAGTTTTCCTCTCTGCCCATACGTTAAGTGAAAATCTGACATGTCTTTGTTTTAACGATCATTGCTGAGTTTAAGAATCTTTTCCCGTGTTTCCTAATCAACTGGATTTTGCACTCTTTTTTGCCACATTTTATGCCTCATTTTGCCCATAATACATGAAGCTAGAGATTCTCAACAGAGAAGGAGAACACACAAAAGGTAGATCATAGTTCTTTGTCAGGGAGAGTTATTTTTCTTCTTTTCTTCCACTTTTCTGTATTTTCTGTTTATCACAGTATCATAGGTAATGTATAATTGCTATGTGCTAGAAAATTTCCTAAAGGATTTCCATGCATTTTTAAAAAATTTCATCCCCCCCTCCAAAACCCCTATGAGACAGACAGTTTTGTTATTCCCATTCCATGGATGAGAAAACTGAGCCACAGAGACCTTATTAATTCATAGAAATTAACCATCTAGCAAGGTGTGAAATCAGGGTTATAACCCAGGCAGCCTAATTAAATAGCTGGAAGTTGTTCCCATTTTACCAAATTATATGTTTTTTCTACACTTATTAAAAATGACCAAGTATTATGAAGCCTTAAGGAGAATGACTATATGAACAGATCATCAAATTTGCTGGGGAATCTTTACCAGCACCAATTTGTTATTGGGGGTGGTTGTTTTAACATAGCTATGGCCATAGGATTTCAGGCTCTGCATTTTAGTTGGAATTCAAGGTTTTCTGGAGATGAATGGAATCTGCAACTTTTTACGTATATCCTTGCTGTAGCTTTTTAAAGTGAGGCAGTGGGGAAAGTGCCCAGAGAAGCAGTCATTCAGTTACAGTGGGTTTCATTGACTAATGCCAATGATAGTTTCTGTTCTGCTTTTGTTTCTCAAAGCGCTAATAGCAAGATTCTGTCCCTGCAATCCTATTACTGGTGGCAATGGAATATAATCAGGCAGCACCTGCAGGATAAGTCAAAAGATTAAATTAAGTTGGGATTTGAATCCCCACTAAACACAGAATCAAACAAAGATTAGATTTCTGGACCCCGGTCTCAGAATGGCTTTCAAGGGCTTCTCTTAAACAACAACAGAAATATATCATTATTCACTTTGACCACTGGCATGTGAAAAGGAAATGCAGACAAAGAGAGATGAGGGAAGGGAAGGACCACAACGACACAGAGCCTAATTCTTTTTTCCCTGAGGACTTGCTGACGTTGGAGAGCCTGTTCATTTCCTGGCTGACCCTGGAGAAGTCCTGTGTTGAAGCCACATGGGACGCATCCAGGAACCCAAAGTCGCCATGTTGCATCTGGATCCCTTTCTCTGCTTCTGAAGTCCAATTAGCCCAGGCTCATTTGTTTTGTCGAAGCCATTGAGAAGACACTAAGAGAAAGCTGCTATTTAGGTAAGAACTGGCAATAAAGTTGGGGAGTAGGAGGTTTCCTTTCATACCTTTTCCTTTTTCCATTTTCTGTTTTTATTGGTAGGAGTCTGCTGCTTCTCAATACAGTGTACATCATCACCTTTTAGACATGAATAAATTGGGTGTGGTTAAGTAATTCTTAAAACTGGAAATATTTGTAACAACTCCTGCTATTCTTCTGCAATGACTTCAAAGAGTCATGGGCTTTCTGAGGATATCTTTACACCATGAGGACTTTCCTAGTTCAGAAGATTTCATTTCTTGTATAGTCCTTTGCATATGGAAATACAGATTATAAGATGTGGGAACAAGAAAGCCACACTAAAGTGAAGATGTCAATTGATGCCTTAGGAACTTAGAGATTTATATACATCAATAACCTTCAGAATCACATTTGAGTCTGACAATCTGAAGATCCTTACTATTATAGAATACAGAGTCTGCCAAGTAATGTATACCACAGTTTGCCATACTAATCAATGCCTGGAAGTGAATGGCCACCACTTGGAATACGTCTTATAATTGTAGAGGCCGAAGGTAACTTGTATTAATCTCATGATGTCTCAATAAATTTAGTATTAAAATATTTATACAAGCTTTCTTCCCCTGATGTATACATTTTTGGTGGACTCTATATAAATCCATAACATTGAGTACTGTAAGGATAACTAACATTCATCAATGTTAATATAAATTAGGAGTGCCTCTCAGAATAGTACAGGTATGAATTGACTGAATCCTGCTAGCAGCCTCATGAGGCAGACTGCACTCTCAGATGAAGATCCCAGGGCTGACATGGAGAGGTGCCTTGCTTGGACTCATACAGCTGGCTGGCAGAGGAGTTTTGGCTTCAAATCCCAGTGACTGGAAACCAGATCCCATACTTCTTAATGGTGATACAGCACTAAAGATCAATTTATGTCATATAGTCCCATTCTCTGTCTCTCTATATTTTGCAGTGCAAAGCAAAAAATTTTCCCCCTTTGAAGAAATTTACCACTATTTATTTGGGAAACATATTTGTCTATTGGAATGCCTATTATGCTTTTTTGCTTCCCTGGAAACATAATGACTTCTGCTCTGTATTTGAGTTGCCACACTTTATTTTGATTTCAAGGTTGGACTGACTGTCAGTCAAGATTCCTGCCTTAGTCAGCTTTCCTGTTGCTGGAACAAATCCCCAACATCTATGACTTAAAGAAAGAGAAGTTTACTTTGGCTCACTGTTTCAGAGGGTTCAGTCCATGGCCAACTGGCTCCAAAGCAGAAACATATGGTAGAAGGATGTGGCAGAGGACAGCTGCTCGCCTTATGGCAGCCAGCGAGCAAAGAGCTTGGGAAAAAATCAGCAGAGATGAAAGAGTCATGGGTTAGATACAGTCCCCAAAGTTCTGTCCCCATGGGTCACTCAGAGACAACTAGGAATGTGCTTTACTAATTATCTAGGTGGCTGTTAAACCAGTCAAGTTGACAATCAATTTTAGCTGCCACATGTTCTGCCAGAGGCATGCAACCTAAGCTAAGACAAATAGTTTTACCTCCTGGCCGTTGGGAACTTGATAGTGGTAACTTGCACCCTGGCTTATCCTGGAGCTGTTCTTGGAGTGTCTTCCATGCAGTCCTGGTTCCTTTTCCTTTTGAGACCTGATTCTACAGTTTTTGTTTAGATTTTGTACTCTCTTACACACTTCTAATACATTGTCTCTCTTTTTTCTGCTTGACATACCAAAATGGGTTTCTGTTGTTAGCAGCCAAAGAATCTTAATAGATATACGTATCAAGGTGGACATGTGTTAAAGAAGAAAGATAATTTCTCCATGGAGGTCCTTCTTTTACATTCTCCAAATTAGAGATAATGGGGAAGAATTATGTAATGGGCATGCAGGTACTGTGCAAAATGCTGTATGTACATTCTCTCCCGAGGAGGAAACTGGCTTACAGATGAAACATGGAACAAAAAGGGAAATGGGTGGTGTTGGGAGACATCAAAGGAAGCCAAGCCTCTTTGCAGGTACCTTTGCTGTAGCAGAATTTTGGGAATGGTGGGTCACTGGTTTCTCTGATTTAAATTAAAGACTGAACAAAATGAGCAGTGGTATGATATTTATTATTTACCAAGTACTTTGCTCTATGAGCTCTCTGTTAACCTTTAAGCCCACCCTGCAGAAGGGTTTATGACCAAATTCCAGGGGCATTGTTGCCAGACCTTCCTTTGGTGTCACCTCCTGTCATCACTCATGCTTCCACTCCTCTGTCACCTGTTCATGGAGGACAAAATCATCCAAATGTTCTCCAGTCACCTATTGTCCTCTTTATTTTCCTTCTGACTCTTATAAGCTTGAGAAATTATATTCCTGTGCTTTCTTGTGTGTGATGTCATCCCATTAAAATGAAAATCCCTGGGACTATGTTGTTCACTTCAGTATTTTGGGCCTATATAACTATTTCTGATGCAGAGGCGACAATGAAATTCACTTATTACACACATACACACACACACACACACACACATACTTTTTTACTGGCTTATAATTCCTTCACATTTATCATGTGGAACTGCTGGCTGGAGGGTTACCTCAGTATATTTGTTTTGTCACCCTTAAAATGGGGACAGAAGAGTACCCATGTTAGTGCTATTAGACTATGTACACAAGGTGATACATACCCAGCCCTTGGCTCTGTGTCTACCTGGAGTTGGTGTCCGTGAGAGGCAGGCACCAAGGAGAAGACTCTTCAGTGTGTTGTTTTTCTTCACCCACACACTATTTGGACAGACCACAACTGACTCATAGGTATAAAAATGCAAAATTTCACACTAATGGGGAGGGTTTTGTTAAATATTGAAAAATTTAATAGATTTAGAAAATGGGAAGAAAAAATATATACAACCTAATTTTTAACATCTCATATCGATGCAAATTTACCATGTTAGGATTCTTTGGTTCTAAGTTTGAATCCACATCAACATACACTAATGTACAAAAATATACTCATTCCCCTAAAACAGCCAGGGCCAGAGTGGAAGGACTTCGCCCAGGAGGTCAGGGACATGGACAAGATGCATCTTTCTCCATCTCTCAGCCCAGCTTCCCTCTGGGTGGAGATTATTTCTTAAGGGGGTGATTTCTCTGCAGTTTTCCTGCACAACATCAGACCTATAGCCTTTCAGCTCAAAGTCTACAAGAAGCAAGAACATTCCTTTCTCCATATTTCCAGCAAGGGTCTCAGAATTGTGTCTCACTGGCTGGAATGGGCACATGATCATCTCTAATAAACAACCACAGGGATGGACTTCTCTCATTGCCGCTGTCTGCCAAAGCCTGGAGTCAAGGATAGACTCCACTATTTGAACTAAGCTTGGAGGAGTAATGGCCCATAGAGGAGCACAGAGAAGCTGTTATCAAAAAGGAAAAATGGAAGAAAAATACATGCTCCATCCGGCTGGGGAGCACTGAATAATGGCTCTGAAAGTGGTGACTCTGACAACCACTGCAATGACAAAAGAAAGGTTTGCACACAGTGATCAGATGCATTGTGTGAGATTGCTCATAAGTAGGGTGATTAACCTTGCTGGCCCGTCTGGGACTCTCATTGCTAAAACTGAGAAAGCCTCAGGCTCGTTGGGTTAGATAGGTCACCCTATCCAGAAAGCACAAATAGGACCATGTCTAATCCTGGGCATTGTCTTTCCCTGTCTCTCATTCCTCGATCAAGGGCAATGTTTTCTTGAGCATTTCCCAGAGCCCTTGACCAGGCTGGGCATTAAAAATCCACAGAAAAAAGACTGAGTATCTTTGGTCACAGAGAGACAATCAGTTAGACAATAAATAGTAAGACAGTCCCAGAGCTTGAATGCAGTGGGTCCATCATCCTACGCAACTGAACGAGACCTATTCACGATGGGGTTGTGGGTGAGATTAGGCATCAGAACATCCTCAGAGGAGGTAACCTCTGATATCAGGAGAAATTGAATAAACTTTAAGACTCTTGATTCCAAGTAGACGGTTTTGCCATTAAACTGGACTATAAAATGTGGGTCATATAAAGGAAATGCCAAAGGATGCTTGGTTACTCAGGAGTGATCTTCTCATGACTGACAGCTCAAAATATGCAACAAGAACAGGGAGGTACATGGACATAGCCAGAAGAAGTGTGTGTTCATCTGGATTTGGAGGGTCTGGTTGCTGTCTGGATGTGTCTGATCTTCCTCAAGAAAGAGAGCAAATGCCTTTTCAATCTTGGGTTCTGTCTGTCTCTGCTGTTGGTTCTCCCACCCCTCTCCACGCACACACTGCTGTTGCACCCACACCCTGAGGGCCCAGGGGCTCCCCTGCTGCCAGGAAACCTCTTCCCCAGTCTTGGCTCCTATCTGAGAGCAGATGAGCTTGACTCTTAAGACAAGACCCAAATATCAATTTAGCCCTGAAATACAAACACACACACACACACACACACACACACACGGTGTGAAAATCATTCTAAGCATTCTTCTATTTCAAAGGGATTGTAGAGGACAATTTGAGTCAGGGAAAAACCCAAGCATTTTGTTTCATAAATAGAATTGGTGTGGGAGTTGATTGTTTCCTCTCCTGAGGGATAAACATTTTAATTTAATAACAGTCAGAAAGTGCCTAAATGTTCTTGAGGAAAAAAATATGGTGTTCCTAAGAGGGCAGAATCTATTCACTTGCCGAATACTTGGAATAAGGACTTTCATAGCAGTGTTACTCAAAAATACCAACCAAAATATTCTAAGAAACACATTTTACTAAGAACACTAATGACAGCTATCACTTATTAGGAACTTTTACTGTACTGCATCATATGTAGCAGGTGCTTTGTATATATTGTCAAAGTCCTCATGTCAAGTTTATGAGGTAGGGTCATTGTAATCCCCATTGTATAGGTGGATAAACTGCAGGTAAGAGAATTTTGTAAATTTGCGAGTAAGGGGTGGAGCAGGAATTAAAACTCAGGCCTATCTGCCTGACTTCAAATCTGTACATATTCATGTTAATCACCATTGAAATACAGGTCTAATAGAACCTTCTGAGGTAGGCCATAGATTTGTAAAACCATAAAGATTGAAAAATGAATTGAAATAGGAATATTAATTTACACAGTATTTATCAAGAGAATTCTGCCACAGCTGAGGCTACAGACAGCAAGGTGGCCAAGCCAAGAAAATAGAATTATATATGTGAAAAGAAAAAAGAAAAAAAAAATCCATACTCACAAAGATAAACTTTATGTAAATAAAATTTGGTCATATTTGAGGCTGATTGCTTGTTTGTTGCTACACCTTTGTGAAGAGGCTGTTTGTTTGCTATACACAAAGCCTGAGAAGGACACAACTGGGAGCATTAAATTATTAGCTACTTCAATTCACCTATAGCTGATTGGTTCTGCCTTCACCTTTCTGGCTTCAGTCCATAGCCAGTGACAGCCTATTCAGAACAGTTTTCATAAACTATTCAAACTTAACCAACAAAGATTTGATCCTATACTACACTAAGAATAATGACTACTACAAGACTGTTTACTCCAGGCTCTAGTTTAAAGGCTTTCCTTGCATTAATTAATTAAAATCCTCATAATAGCTTCATGAGGAAGGTACTCATTACTATTTCTATGTTTTTAGAAAAAGAAGCAAAGTAAAAAGCAGTTAAGTCCCTTATCCAATGTTTCCCAGATAAAAAAATGTCACAGTTGAGTTTCAGACCCAGTATTCTGCTCCAGAACCCACACCCCTAACCAATATGATGATATGGCTAGACCAGACGTTGGCACATTTGTTCCAGAAAGGGTTGAATAGTAAACATTTTAGCCTTTGGGGGCTATAACAGATTTATCACAACTTTCCCTCTCTGTTGTACACTACAGCTGCTATTGTCATACCAAAGTGGCAATATAGGAAATATAAGAATGAATGTGCAAGGCTGTGCCAATAAAACTTTATTTATAAAAACAAGCAGTAGACTGGATTTACACACAATTGGTCTAGAATTTGTTATATTGTACATAAAGGTTAGAATTCTTGTTCTTTTATATAGGCCATTTTAGTCATAATTTGGAGTAAGTTTTCCCACAGGCCTTTGGCTTTTCCACATTTTATGCCTTTGCTTGAAACATTTCTCTTCCTCATGCTCAGTTAATGACCACATGGATGATGCTGGTACTTGCTGATGTTTACCGAATGTTTCTATGTGCCAGACACTGTGTTTGTGTTTTACCTCCATATCTTCACCTTCACAACAATATGTGAGGTTGGTATCATTACTTCCTTTGTACAGGTGAAGGAGTTGAGATCAGAGAGGTACATGACAAGGCAACAGTTTGTGACTAGAACTGAGTGTCTGCTTCCATCAACCTGTTGGGCAGCTTTCCAGCTTTCTGTTACTGTAAAAAACACCTGAGATAATCAACTTAGAAAGAGAAAAGACATTTTGGCTCACGGTTTCGGAGGTTTCAGTCCATGATTGGTTGGCATTGTTGCTTTTGGGCCCATTGTGAGGCAACACATCATGCCAGGAAGCACGTGACAAAACATAAAACTACTCACCTAATGACCAAGACACAAAAGGGAAGAAGAGGAAGGGTTTTGGTTCCCCTTGTCCACTTCCAGGACACACTCCCGAGGGCCTAAATACCTTCCTCCTGTCAGCACCTTTTTAAGGTTCCGCCATGTCTCAAAAGTGCCACACTAAAGAACAATCCTTCAGCATATGGATCTTTCGGGGACATTTAAGACCCAAATTATAGCAGAATCTCATCTTACTCACTAAGCACAGTTTCTCAAAATGTAATTTATAGGCCGTGTGCACCTGGATTTTAAGGAAGGATTGAACAGCTGCATTTTAACAAGCTTCCTAGGTGATTCTTATCACCTATGCATTGAAATGCGATAGGCACAGTGTTAAGACAATGTGACCAACCACTTCTTCTGGAGGCTCTCTGAGACCTTCTAGGCTGGATTAGAGCTTTTTCTGGGTCTCTGCAAGTCCTGTGATCATCCATCTTACTACTATTGACTCCATGTTATGATCACTTAAATGCTTGTCTGTTTTCTCCAATAGTCAATCATTACACTCAAAGGTCATGACCAGTGTCTCAGGTTCACTGTTCTTTTTTTTTTTTTTTTTTGGTACTGGGGATTAAACTCGAGTCCTTGCGCTTGCGCAGCAGGCAGCCAAACCACTGAGCTAAATCCCAGGCCCCTTAGGTTCACTGTTCTACAGCTAAAGCTTATCACATAGAGTTTGATGTATATTTATCAAATGAGTGGATAAATTAATTAATTAATAGAACCACTAAATGCATAAGTTTTGAAATGATTGTCATAGCTATATTTTCAATGTCTAATAAATGATTTGTATCATTTCCTTCAGGATTCCCTTGTTTTCCTTTCTTTTGCTACTAGTTCATTTGTGCAAATTTTAATATACTTCAGTATGCATCTATCCACCCCCCCCAAACAAAGGTTTCTACATGATGAATTTCAGCAGTAAAAGAAGACAATCTAGGACATTTGCAGTGATTCAAGTAAGAAATTGTGATGGAGGGCAGTGGAGATGAAGAGTAGAGAGTTGGGGGGTGTTTTGTGTGCAGACATGCTGATGCATGACATGTGAGGAAGGAGGACAAAAGGAAACTTGAGGATGACCTCCAGTCCATCCACTGTATAAACAGCACTGCTGTTATGCGGCAAGATGTGGAAGAATAAGACACAATTTTTAGCATAAAATTTAGGAAGTTCTTACTAAGACATGCTAAGTTTGAGATGCCTATGTGCTCATGTAAGTATGGAAATCAAATGAATTCAATGCAGTAAAAATATCAGAGTTCAGAATGAAATTCAGAAGCCACCGACTATAGACATTTTCCAAACCATAGGACTAAATGAGATTGCCTAAAGAAAGAGTACAGTGGAGGACAGAAGAGAACTTGAGGACTCTGTCCCAGACAGGTCCAAGTATTGATCATTTTGGTTCCGTGCCATGAACAATAATCTTATACCTCTCAAAGCCCAAGGTGGCAAAGAATACTGTACCTAGGGTTTGTAATGAAATCAAACTGTCAATTGCCATCAATTACATTTTAACTAATTCAGTGTTGCTAACTTCATATCTTGGGTGACATAGCATGTCCTCTAGTCTCAGCTAAGTGTACAAGAAGAAAGGCTATTGCCAATGCCCACCATATCTACCCATTCATGATATTCATCAACATACAACCCCTTAACACACATCTGTCAGTTAATTCAGACCTTTTAAAAGAAAATAGTTCGGAACAAAGGGTCACCCCACTTTGCACGTAAACTAGCCCAAAGAATACTCAATTGATGTGCTGAGTCCCTAATAAAGACAGCAACCATCTGGCAAACAACCCATTAAATTGAAACAAACATGTCAACACAAGCAAAATATGTGAAGTTGTTGATCACTGACAGACAGCCTGTTGATGAGCATCTATTTAGCTTTCAAAGCAGTCTGGCAGATAGATTAAAAAAAATCCATCAGACCTGAAAAGCCTTAACAGGCCAAATTTCCCTGGGGGGCCTTTCTATATGGTACTTATCATTTTCAGAGCAGTGATAGCTTTGATTGTCCCAGGAATCATTAGCCTAAATAGAACAATGGTACCAATGTGAGGAGTCATCTTAAACACATAATCGGGGCGCATGTGTGTGTGTGCAGGCGTGTGTTCCTGCCAGTGGTTTCAGCCCTGCAACTTGTTGAGTATGCTAATTGCTGCAGCTTCATTAAAGTGTTTCACTTGGTAATTACCTTCCTGCTGTCAGGAAGTCCCTTCGTGTGAGCCCACAGAGGGGGCCGGTGACCTCAGTGTCCATTTGCCAGGCTTGTGCCTGTTGTCCACTGTCTCACCCCTGCCTTCGTCAGCCATCACTTTTTGCTAAGAAAACCATCCCTGCCTAGTTTCTGTGCCCAGTGAAACTGTTCCCACATTCTTGGCTTCCTAATTGGGCCTTGTATCTTTTGGAGGAAAAAAAAATTCTGAGTGGCCTCCTGCTTGGCAGAAGCTAAAGTGAGAAGCCATGCAGATGTGGTTTCTGAAGAAGCAATTGATTTGTTTCACACACCACCTACCTTCCTGGAAAATTAAAAAAGCTCACTGACAAAGTGGCAATTGGTCAGGACCTCAGGAGGGTGGGAATACAGGGGAAAAAAATAATTTCAAACTGTGAAATTCAGCCAGCGAGAGCTAATAGCCCACCCCGGACACATAGCACTTGCCTTCTGGTAGACTCAATGGAGCCTGGATGTGTGCGTGTTTGCTGATTTTTCTCCCTGTTTTAATTGGAGGGAAATATGTGAGGGGATATGTCTCTTATCCTGACTTCCTCACTCTCCCTGCTTGTCCTGAACGTCACCAATATCTTCCTAAAGGAGAGTTTCCAAACCTAGTCCTCATTATTTCCCATACCCACAGTTGCGCCTTGGAGCAATGATTGTTTCCACAGTTCCGATGGTGGAAATGCAGTAATTAACCACATCCCCCTCAAATGTTGGCTGAGTGGCCAGCCCCTAATTTGTACACTTTCTGCAGAGGTTTCACTGTCTCTTGAAATTTATTGCCATACTAAAGTCACCTTTTAAATTATGGATCATGATATTGGTATGCTGCTAAAAATGTTCACAGCATTGTAATTTTATGCACTGGCAATAAACATGAGAAATGCATTTTGGTGTTGTTTAACATTAAAAATAGTGCTTTGAAAAATAAATTTTAGGAGAAATTTAGTGCTGGGGAAAAGGACCATCTTCAGTCTTGGAGACACAGATGCATAATCCAAAGAGCACATTGGTTGGGGAGCAGATTTTGAGCCCAGCCAGGTCAGCAGTAACGAACTAAGCCCAGAGTGCATTTAGACAGTGGTGGGATCCACATCTTCATGCCAACCGCTAGTCATCAAGGGCTCCCCCTTATTGCTCTCTAAAGTGGTGAGGTTTATTTCCAGAGCCAGCCAGTGATTGCTAGGCAATTGGCAGCATTTCAACAAATCACCTCTTTCAGAAACAAAAATGATATGGCACAGGCTGGTTTTCTAAAGAGCACTTTAGCCTGGTCACCAGGGCAACAGCTTGTGGATTTGGCTTCACCTGGAGAGTTAATTTGGTGACTGGAGTCATGGCCATGCACTTGGCTCTGCTAATGGATGCACATCTTGTTAATGGCACCTGAGCAACCAAGAATAAGTCATCTTTAGAGATGTCATGAGTCTGACAACCTAGGTCTGAATCTCATCATATGGCTCACTAGCAACATGACCTTGGCTCAGTTGCTAATCCCTTCTGTTCCTCTATTATCCCATCTATAAAATGGAGATAATCACAGTGCCTAATTTAATGATGGTTTTGAGAGTTAAATTAAATGTACACATAAAAGCATATGTACAAGGCACATAGTGGGGAACCCATTATACTTTTGGTCATGATAGTGATGATAGATTGCACCCTTCTTACACTGCACTATATACAAATCATATGAAACCACCCATATGAGAAGTAGCAACAACTGAATCCAGAAATAGAAGATTTCCTTTCTGCATCTCCCCTCCTTTCTCTACCTAGTAAAATCTTTGCTGGGTAGCTCCATTTCCTCTCTCACTTGCCAAAGGAAATGGAATGGCTGTCTCATTGGGTATATGTGTGGATGGTCCCCAGAATTTGGGTGCTTTTTACACATTTTACAATATTTAATTAACTATGTGACTTTCACAACACATTTCAAACTACCCTCTGTGACAAGATATTCCTTATTTCTCCCTGTGCCCCACAGGGCAGAGATTTCACAAAGAGAGATTTCACTGTCTACCTACTCTTTCAACCAGGTGGGAAGCAAATAGGACAATCAGGGACATGCAGAGGGTCATTGGGCCTTGGCCAAGATGATTTCTTGGAAATTCATGAAAATTGGGCATATGCTTAACTTTTCTTCAAATTTAAGACACTTGTAGATTCCACACCTGGTTCTTCCCTGCTTTGAGGAGGAACATTTAATTGACACCTGTATGGATAGTCTGTTGCTACTGTGGCTTTCCCAACTCTTTTGGTTTTGACTGTTACCACCCAGTCTGGTAGGCCAATGGAAGCATTCACAAGGGCAGGTATCAATGAACTCTGGGAAGGAAAGGTATGTAGAAATACTCCTGTCTTCTTTGCTCATGACACATAGCTAAAGAGCTTCAAAAATATTCTAAAACCACAGTAGCAATATTTTTATCAAATGATATAATGAATTGATATAATATACAAAATGATATAAATGCCATCATGTGATAGAATGAAATCTTGGCAGTTGGACCAAGTGAAAAATAATGGAAAAGTAATTATGTTGTGGAGAGCCAATAATATTGCCTAATATCATGCCCCAAAAAAGCAGGCAGGTGGTCTAATACAGTTCTCAAGCTTTAACATGTAGCAGAATTTTCCATGAAAATTGTTTGGAATGCAGATTTCTGATGTCAACCCCCAAAGACTGTCTCAATAGGTCAAGGTGGGACCCAGAGATCTAAATGTTTATTAGCCCCCTCAAATCCAATCAAAAACAATCTGCAGACCACATTCTGAGAAAGACTAGTACAATGCGAACATTTTGATTATACACCTGTATCAACAGAAAAAATAAGTGTGTACTACAAGTGTGTTTATATTCATATGATACAATAAAACATACCCATTAAAATTCACAAGACAGAAATTGTGCTAGTATATGAAGATAAAGAAGCTCTTATTGTTTACATTTCCCAATGGATCTCTTTGGGTATTCCTTGAGGTGAGTGCACCCCACTCTGAAGACAAGTGCTTCAAACTAGTGCCTATCAAATTTTAATGTGCATATGAATATCCTAGAGATCTTATTAAAAGGTAGATTCTGATTGGGTAGGTCTGAGAGAGGTTTGATTCTCTGCATTTCTAACAAGCTCTCTGTTGATGCCGACAAGGCTGGCCTGGGATTCACACTTTAGGTAGATAGTGGGAAGTTAAATGGTTGTGTCTCCTTTACCAACCTAATTTCCAAAGCAAACTGCAGTTTTAACTGCTCAGGGCAAGGTGCAGTGTGCAAGGCTAAAGATCATCAACCAACTACCCCTGAACCTTCTGTCTAGAAGACTTCCTGCAAGTCCTTTAAGTTTCCTTGATGTGGAACAAGGGAAAGGTACCCTAAAAGCCTCTGTTAGCCCTGGCCCTTTATACACTTTCCAGAAGGGTTCTCTTTCAGCTTATCCCTTGGATTAACAAGACAGTACTCCCTGAAGTCATAAACAATGACATTCCTGGATGAAACAGTGGACAAGATTATTCTCCCTGATTAAGCCTTTGACAGGTGGCATCTTCTCAGCAAGCACCATGCCAGGTTTTATTAGTAAATTGGTCCTACAAAGTTTGCTCTCACCTACAGATGCCCTAGCTCAGCAACCTTCCCATACATTGCAATGAACACATTTAAGAACATCAGGCTTGGAGATACCAAGAAGAATAATTAGACAAATTTGCAAATCATAAAGGGATAAGTTGTACCAGTCTGGGGAGGTTATTAAGTGGAAACAGAAAACTTCAATAATTAATTCATAAGATCATCCAAGAAGGCAAGTTCTTCCTGGTGCCCAGACACTGCAATTAGGTTACCATGACAAGGCCATTTCAGATGAAACGGGAATTCTTCAATGTGCTTATTTAATAGCCCGACCCATTCTAAAAGGAATGATTTCATTACTGCATCTTTCCGATTTGGATTATATCAGAACTCCGGAATATGCCCCTTGTAATTCCAAAGCATGTCATGGACCAAAGCCTTAGACAGACAGAGCCAAGCTGGAGATCTGATTTGCTCACAGAATCCACATCAGACTTCTGCTCGATATGTTTTAGTACAACAGGGAGGCTTGGTAACTTTGCATCGGTCACTTGCTTATCCTTGTAAATTAATCTAAAGAGGCAGTAATGTACTTCAAGAATACTGGAAATGATGCAGAAACATAGTGCATACGTTATTAATGTTTACTTCTTTGTGCATTTCTTTAAAATTTTAACATATACTAATTGCCCTCCCCTTTAGTTCAAAAGGCCCTGTCCTATCAAGCACCCACTGAAGAGACGTACAAGAGAATTTATAAGAAGAAAGCTGTGTTTAGTGTCAATGATCTAAGGCGAATATAACTTAGCTGTCTTGCAGATTTCTCGTAGACTAATTTCCCTCGTGCACAATAGAGAAAATAATAATTATTGTTCAAAAAGATGAGATTCAAGCCCAATTTATTTTAAGGAGTTTAGTACAAGGGCATTCAATAAAATAGTAATTTATTAGTTTACTTCTAGATTCTGTCTCCTGTTTCCCTATGTTATACACAGAAATATTTCTGTCCTTTCTCCAACTAGATTGTGTTGAGAATGCAGCACTGACCAAAAGTCTGTCCTATTACAAGCACAGAAAGGAGGAGCTGCAAGCCCAGCTGGCCATTGGCTAACTGCAAGTGGAGGACTCAACCTGGGCAGAAGTTTACTGACCACTCCCAATTCCACTGGCACTGAGACCCCTGCCTAATTTCTGGAGACAGAAATGAGGATATCTACTTGCAAATGAAATGAGAAGTACGTAGAGGAGCCACAGCACATTGGAGGAGGTCAGCTCCACGCTGAGCACAATTGAGATCCCACAAAACAGGAGGAAAAGCTATACACAGCAGTGGGAATGTCCAGAAGGTGCTTTTGCGCACTCACCGGCACGTCTGATAAGTCCAGCTGACTTTGAAGATGAACAAAATAAACTACTTCGCACATGTATTTTGCCTGATCTGACCCACAGAACATGAGCACTTCATAAAAACAAAGTAAGAGCTCACACAGCTAAGCTGGAGAGAAGCAGGCCTACGCCTATGCTGTTGTTTCACGTAATTCATGATTGAATATTTGTAATAATATTGTCAGCATGACACAGGGCTATTGATGCTCTAAGACAGTGTTTTGGAAATTCTCTTCTATTAAATCTTGTGATACTACAGGCATGGCTCAATCACCACCACCACCAGCACTCAGAACAACAACAACAAAAAACTTGGGGCACTGCTACTTTCCATGTCTCTGATTCAGCTTTTCCTTAAATTAACATATCAAAAGATCTAAGATGTTGTGCCCTACAGAAATTAAGTTTTTAATTTTTAGTTAATCTACAAGTTCCCAAATATAAATGACCACAGAATGCTATCAAAACAAACCGCTAGCTTTGCTGATGCCTCCTGCTCCTCCTTCTCCTCTTTCTCTCTCCTTTCTCCTTTTTCTCTCTCAATTGCTCCCTCATTTCTCTGCCATGCCTAGGAGGGTTGATAGGGACAGCACTGTAATGCCCATGCTCCCTGGTACTGCTTCTACGGGGAAATCGTGACTTGGAAAAGAATTACTGAGCATGGAACCTTACTAAGGCTGAATTCTGAACATCATTATGTAGTAATCAATTTAAGTAACTCCTTTCGTGCCAAACTCTGATAGGGAGATGGAAGCAAACATCAGACCATGTATCGATACATGCGTGCGTGTCATGTCCTTAAGGCTTGTGACACTGGTGACCTTGTACAGGCAGCAGAGTTGGGGTCAGGAATTGAGGTCTTAAGAAAAAACAAGAAAATGAAGAATGAGATTAGAGATTGTGAAAGGCCCAACCATACAGAGGCCCCAGACGCTTGCTATTATTAGATATTGACTACTTATTCTAAAGTGAACTGAATTTTGATTTTTGTTCTTTCTTCCACATTTTAAATAAACTTTCATTGTAGAAAAATTTAGATTTACAAAAAAGTTGTAAAGAGTTTCCATTTACCCCACACTCAGTCTTGACTATTGTTGTCACTTTAGTATGATATACAGAGTTTGCAAAAAAAAAAATGTATCCACACTTCCACAATTCGCTGTACTAAGAAGTGTCTGGAAGCAAATAGCCACCGCTTTCAGCAACTCTTGCCATTGTAGAGGCCTAAGGCAACTTGCATTAATCTCCTGATGTTTCAATAAATTTAGTATTAAAATATTTATGCAAGTTTTTCTTTCCCGGATGTATACATTTTCTTGACAGACTCTGTATTTATCACAATTAATGCACCAATATTGATACATTACAGTTAACCAAAGTCAATAGTTTATTCAGATATTCTTTGTTTTTACCTAAAGTTCTGTTCCAACCTCCCATCCAGGACACTATGTTACACTTAGTCAGGTGTACATAATCTCCTCCTGGCTGTGATAAGGAATCAGTTGGTGTCTGCTGCTATAACAAAATACCTGAGACTGAGTAGTTTAGAAGTAATAGAAAATCATTCCTTACAGTTCTGAAAGATGGGAAGTCCAAGATTAAGATGCTAGCAGATTAGTCATCTGATAAGTGTACTGCTTCCAAGCAGAGCACTTAGAATTTATTTACTTCCTAAAAGGCTTTAACCTCTTAATAGTATCACTCTGGAAAATAGGAGTCAACATGAATTTTGGAGGGGAACAGGCATTCATACCACAATGCATAGTTTCCAGGCTCAGTTTTTGAGGACCTAGACAGTTGGAGGGAAAACTAATAAAGTGTTTTGCAGAATTTTCTCCCATGGGATTTGCTTAACATTTTTCTCATGACGACATTTGAGTTGGTGTCTCAAGAAGGAAGACCACGGAGGTGGAGTGTTTTGTTCATCACACTGTACCAAGGGTGCACACCACCATTGGTGAGCCTTGGCTTGGGCATGTGGCTGAGGAAGTACTTATGGGGTTTCTTGCCTGAGAATATATCCTTCCCCTCTGTGGTGGATTGATTAATGGTCAACTTCTAACAGCCATGCTGAAGTGAATCAGCATGGTCTGGGCATGGAGGATCCACCTGAAGACTGTTATCAATAGCCATAAACTGGAGGGGAAGATCTTGGCTTGTTGATTTGTAGAAGCTTGCTCCGGATGGTTTTCCTGATGCAAACTAGAATGTTCTCATCGGAGGAGGAGCTTGAGGGCCTTGCTGTCGCTGGGAATGGCTGCTGTTTTCATCAGGGGAGGTCTGATCTTCACTGTCAGCATCACTTCCTGGCTCCAATGTGGATCCCTCAGCTTGGTGTAGAAATCCTTCATCTCACTAGCATAGATTTTCTGGCTTCCATCACTGGCCTTTGGGCCTTCCAGGTGCAGATCTTCAATATAGACAAGCATGAGACATTGCCGTGGGCTCTAGGCCACTGGCTGGACTAGTGTGGGAAACTTCTGGGATCTAGGCCCTCAGTTGAATCCTTTGGTCTTCTAGTGTGCAGTTAATCTCTTGCACTCCTTTGCATTTGACTCTTTGGGTAATTACCATAAAATAACCTTATAAGTTATGTGTCCTGTGTTTAACGTATTCCCTTGCCGAAACCTTCTGAGTACCACACCCTCTCACCCTTTTTCCATACTGTATTCTTTGGGAGGAAAAGTCCTTAGGTAGCCCAAGCCCAGTGAGTGGGAAGTTATGTTCTATCCCACTGAATATCTGCCTAAGGTATCTGGAATTCTTCCTCTAATGCTGTTAGAATTCAAATATGCTACTTAAGCACAAAATCATACCTCAGGGATTTGATGTTCTAATTATATGGTTGGTTCTGCATTTTCTCTCTATATAAATATGTAACTTTTAAGATAAGTCACATTAATAGATGTATACCTCAATATCATTCAATGTCGCAGCAGTGATTTGAAATTTAGAAAAATATAAAGTAGGTGTATAAAATTGTTTAGCTGAGAACAGAAGCCCATCAGAAAGAAATTCGAAATAGGCAAACATTGACGTGTGGGTGCAGATATGGGTGCATGGTCTTGTCAATATTAATGTGCTTGACTAGGTTTCAATGTATATTTTGGATAGGGTTGAGTTGGGGTTTCCATGGTTGAAACAGACTCAGCCGAATATCCACATGCTATATTCTGTGTCTTGAATGTCTCCTAAAGGCCCATGTGCTAAAGGCTTGGTCCCCAGGGTGGAGCTACAGGGAAGTGATGGGGACTTTTGAGAGGTGGGGCCCTCTAGTAAGTACCGAGGTTATTGAGGACCCTCCCTAGGAGGGAATTGTGGGACCCTAATCTCTTCCTCTCTGACACTCTTTGGCTGTAAGTGAATGGTTTTCCCCTGCCATGCATCCCTAGCATGATGGAAATTCCTGACCACAGCCCACAGAATAGGACCAATCAGCCAAGGACTGGAGCTCCAACATTATGAGTCCCAAATTGTTCTTTTCATAACTTAATTGTTTCAGATACTTGGTTATCATGACATAAAGGTGACTAACATACCAGGAAACTACCCCTGTATGGGTAAAGCCTGAAAGGGTGAGATGACTACATTTTTGCCTTCTTCATGGTTTTAGTGGGTATTCTCACAGCAACTATATTTTGATTATTTCAAACCCAAGTCTAGGCTAAATTGTGTTGTGCCCGTGATTCTTTCGGTAATAAACATGAATTATCAAAAATCTAACACTCTCCATTTCTTGTTCCATTCAATAAATATTCATTGAACACCTGCCACCCTTTAGATTTTGATAGGTGTTAACACTTAAAGGTGAGAAAGACAGATATCCTGCACTCCACACCCTCATGGAGGTTACGGTCTACAAAAAAAAAAGAAAGAAAAAATAATCAATTCTTAATAATATCTCTCTTTCCAGTTGACAGACTGAGGTTCCATCTTTCTGAATGAAACACTTGGAAATGTTAGACATTAATTTTAAAAGAAATATGTAATTTCACATGCAAATAAGAAATAGCTCTTGAGACTGGATTTCTGTCAAGGGTTTTCCATTCCCAAAGGTAGAAAAAGCAGAAACAGGAGAGAGTCCATGGTCAAGTGGCAAAGTAATTCACTGGAGTACAAACTCAAGATCATTCATACCTACAACCCTTCCTCTTAAACCAAGCAATAGCTAAGGAGGTGTCTTACTACAGGTTAGAGCAGAAAATGTGGAACTGGATTGAGCATGGCAGGAATGGGGTGGGAAATATTCAGAAGAGCAGCTACCAAAATTTTCTGCCATTGTACCTCACTAAAATCAGAGCCACAATCCCAAGTCATGTTCAGTGGGTAGCATAAGAAAATGAATAATCTCAAATACACAAATAGAGAACACTCAATAATCACCTGCTGCTGAATGTAAAAGCCATGATAGAAAGAGAAACAGAACTTACACCTGAAGGAACAGAGTAAAGATAGCAACATCAGAACCTTTCAGCAGTAAGAAAAATATAAAACAACCCTGGTGAAGAGAGAAGGGAAGTTGGAGAAGAAAGATCTCAGCATATCGGAGACCAATTTCCTTTGACTGCCTAGAAAGGGGGACAGGAGGGCTAAAGAAGAAAAGACAACAGAGACTTTCGTAATTTCTAAGTATATGGGAGGCTGGGAGGTCAGGGCAAAGACAAGCACTCTGTGAGCCATGATTTATTGGGTGCACACAATAACTGGAGGGAGTATCAGGTGACTTAGAGGGCAGCAGTCATCCTATGTTGATGCAACTCTGATGTTAATAAGGGCAAAAAGGAGAGCATTTCCACCTCAGTAGGTGGGATGAGCTGAGCTGATAAGGAACTTGTTGCTCCCCAGGTGAAACCTTTCTCTTTGTGTTACTACTGAGTTCTCATGGGACCAGGAGGTCTTCAGCTGATGCTCTCTTGCCATTGAGAGCCACCGCTTCACAGACCATTGAGGCCTCAGCTGTGACCAGAGACAAAACAGAGTTATATTTCCGCAGGCCATAGCTGGCTCTTGGGCGAGGCAACATTGGGTCTTAGATGGCTATAATCAGATTTTAATTATGAAATAATTTTCCCCAAAATTCATGTACAAATGCTCCCGACATCAGTAGATGAAAGAACACATGAAAGGCTGAGACGCAAGTACGGTGTGACCTGAGGAGGAAACACAAGAAATATCCTCTTGTGTATCTGCAAGAAAGTAGAAAACAAGGGAGCAGAGCCAGTGGCGAGATGAAGCTAGTACGGTGGGAAAGTCCACTTTGGAGATCTCTTAATCCATGTCCAGTATCTGGACTTATCATGGTGGCAACATTATTTCATTTAAGAATTTTAAGAGAAAAATGGGAATGGCCTTGACTGATCTGTGAGTCCAGATCAGTGGTTAGCAAGCTTTCTTTGTGAAGAACCCAGATAGAAAATATTTTACCTTTTGTGGCTCCTATGGTCCCTGCAGAGCTGCTTATTTCTGCCACTAAAGCACAAAGCAGCTATGGAGAACGTATAAATAAATGAGCACAGGTAGGTTCCCCCCAAAAATTGAGTTTGTAAAACTAAGTAGATTTGGCCCATGGGCCATAGTTTGCTAGCCCCTTATTTAATGACATAAAAGAGTGAAGAGAAAAAGACTCTTAACTCAGTTCCTGTAACTTAGTTAACTATAGAGGCAGATTTTTAAACAATTCTTTTTCTTTGGAATCTGAAAAGAGCATCAAAAAACGGGCGACTGTATTTGTCTTTTTTTGGCTTTTCTTTTTCTCTCTTTTTTTTTTTTTTCTGTATTTCTCCAGTTCCGGTTTAGAATTGGAGAAATCTTGCATTTTGCATCATAGCTTCATTGTCTCCTGTCTCCCTTCTCACTGCTGGCAAAATAGCCACTTCTGCTACCAGGTCAGAGCAATTATCTCCTAAATGGTTTGTATCCACATACACTCCCAATGCATGGGAGAAACAGTAGTGCCCTGCATTCGTCTTACTAACACATCTAGTGTGCTGCAGAACACACGTCCTGTCAATTAAAGAGCCTGCGACTAGGAAGCAGATGAGCATTGTGTATAATCCAAGCCTCACCATGGACACATTCCGGTGTCAGACTTCCTTTCAGCTTAGCCAGCCACCTCATTCCAACCTGCAAATAAATTACAAAAGCATTCACCAGATTCCTTAAGGAAATTTTTCCATGCCCACTCATATCAGTACTTTATAGAAAATGATTTGAAATCTTTTTTCTCTCTCTTTCTCAAGTTTCATTTTACACTTGCTGTGAGGACTTTTGAGTGTGAGAAGGAGTCTCAGATCTGAGCAAAACTGGTACATTTTGTTTTAGAGGCTGCCTCTCAAAACTTTCCTGGTCTCTGCCAATTCTTCCAGAGAATCTCCAAATGATGATAAAGATACAAACACGACCATAGTTAACAATTATGAGCACCTTTCTTGAAATACTTAATTGTCACAACTAGCTTATGAGGGAGTGACTATTACAATTCTTGTTTTATACCTAAGGAAAAATGAGGATTTGACAGATCAGGTCTTAATCTTGAGGTCTCTGTCTTCAAAACTCGGGCAATGTCACCCCAGAGGCCAACCCCCAATGGTCACCTGACCTGTCTGGCTTCCCCATCAGATGTTTTGTTGATGCGATAATTAGACAGCAATTACAAAAGTAATACTTTCTGTATCAGACCTTTCAGGTTCACGCACATTGTCACATTCCATTATCCCAAAGAGATAAGGCAGGTTAAAACAAAACTGAAAAGAAGACCATAATATTGAAGGATGATAAACCAAGTGTTCGCCTCCTCCTAGGCAGAAGCCAGCAGAGTGGAAACTTCAATGGAGACCTTGTGATGCCAAGTAAAGAGGCCTTCCCAGGTGCCGTTGTTTCTAACATTGTTTTCTCTGGAATTCTTTTTCCCCAGGTAACCTGGTGCCTTCTTGTGATGCAGGCCTGGGTGGGTGGAGTGCAGAATTGAGTTGTCTATATTTGGTATCTCCCTATGTGGGGAAAACAAACACGAAAAGAGAATTCCGGCCCCCTACCATCTCCCAGGAATTTCTCAGACTTTGTAAGCCCTTCTTCTTTTTCCCCATCACTTCACACAACCTCTTATCAGACACCTACTGCGAATAGTAGGTGTGAAACAGTACAGCAAACTGGGAAAGCAATGAGAAAATGCTGACAAAATCAGATTTTTATGCCAAATTCTAACTTTGTAAAAGTGATTCTCATCATGTCTCAATGTCTATTTTAAATCTCTCTTTAAAACTGCCCCACACCCCAGCTCTTCTTACACTGGTGTTTTCTGGGATGTGAGGATGTCAAATTCCGCATAAGCTCCACAAGAACAGAGGGTCATGGGTCAAATAAATGTGAGGAACTGCTGTCATTTGGAGAGTTAGAATGTCCATTGCATATTCCAGACCCTGGGATTCCTGCATTTTCCAAATGTTCATGACTACAACATTTTTATGACCATGGACACTTTCATGGAACACTTAGTAATTTCCCAGGATAGTTGCATTTGTAGAATATGCTCTGAGAAATCTTGAAGAGAAGGGTCAAGCCTAAGCCCTGAAGACAGGCTTTGTGCAATTTACTTATCTCAAAACTATCAACCTCATCACTCTACTGTCTCCCTTTTTTCCATCTTTATCTTTTGGGATTGAGTTGCTTGTACAGTCTAAATGCACAAAATTCTCTTACACAGCTAATACTTGCTCGTGCATCTCTTCTGCCTTCTATTCATATACCCTTAGCTTAATTATTTAGCCTCATGGAGGCTTCTTTTGACTCATTCACAAAGTGAAGGGTATGGCAAATGTCTGATTTTTAAGAAACCTTCATACTCCGTCTTTCACTTATCCTGTGTCATTTGGATCTAAAATGCTCCCCAAAAGTCTCACGTGTTGGGAGATTGTACCTAATTGAGAGGATGTGTCACTAGGGATGTGACCAAGAAGAGTATATTCTTGTTCCTAGGTCCTCCTTTCTTTCTTTCTTTGCTTGCTGGCTCCCATGAGGTAAGCAGCATCTCTCCTCCAGCTCTTCCATCATTGTGTTTCTGCCTCAGAAACAGCCAACCATGGACTGAATCCTCTGAAAACATTGAGTGAAAAAAACCTCTCTTCCTTGGAGTTGTGGGTGCTGGGTATTTTGTCTGAGTGATGAGAAATCTCATCTTCTTCCCCTCATTGTTCCTGGAGTGCATCATGTCCTTTGTGTAAGCCTCACTTTCTTTGTCTACAAAATGGGGAGAACATCAGACCTATCTCATAGGATTCTTGAGAGATGGATGAAGTGGGGAACGTGAACACTTAAGAGTACATTGCTATCATTATGTCTCTTAATGAATGTTAATAGTAACCCTTGTTTACTACTTATAATAACATTATAATATTAGTCCAGAATTACCCAGCATTGGTCTTCCTTGAGAATAATACATCCTGTGTGCTCTTGGCTTTGAAAGCCTTTTACTGATACGAAAAATAACCCTTAAAATGTTCTTAACAGTGCAGTTCAAAGAGTTAATGTGTTCTGAGGTGAAATAAAGGGAAGCTCAATTGCTATAAACTTCATTTTTAAACACGCTAAATAAATATTCATTTTCTCTGAAGGTAGAGAGTCAACTCTCATCAGACTCCTGAAGCACAGAAGGTGACAGGATGTATGCTATGGTTTTCCAGGATATCGGATAGAGGGACTCAAAGCTCAATTAAGTGATGGGATTTTGAAAATAACTTTTGTGCATAAAAGACTTAAACTTGACAACGTGGTTTCCCTCCATGGTTGAAGTTGATGCTCAGAAAGGCAGGGGAGGACATGGAAGAGCCAGAATCGTTACCTGTGGATGAATCCAAAGCCAAGCCTACCATCTTCCAGCCACAACCTGGACCTTGTTCCATCTCTGTTGGACTCCACCACCAAGTTCTTTCCCAGGCCCCATGCTGAAGCCATGTTCCATGGCTGTTCCTATTTATTTCTTACTTTCAACCAACCCGAAAGCTTGTTTGAGTCCAGCTCTAAAAGCTCTCCCATCCAGATGCTAGTTTCAACTTAGAAGCTTCCTTCCCAATGCTCCTCTATCTCAGCTCATTCTCAGGCTCCACATCTCCATTTCACCCTGATCACTTTGGTTTCCCCGTGTTCTGTGTCCAGTTCCTAGCAAATCCCTAATCTCTATCTTCAAACCTTGCACTGAACCTGACTACAATTCTCACCTCCGCTACTCCCACCTGAGATGGAAGCACCATTTCCTTGGGCCTGAATTTTTTATTCATAACTTCTTAACTGGTCCTGGCAAATGTTCCTTTTCCCATAGAGCAGGTTTCTCAACCCTGGAACTGTGGACATTTGGGTATACAAAAGTATTTGTTGTGGGGGACTGTCTTGGGAATGTGGCATGTTCGACAGCATCAGCAACCTGGACCCTACCCAATAAATGCTAGTATCCCCATACTTACTCAGACAGATGCTAGTTACGGTCCTGAAAACCATACAGCTGCTTCCCTCATACCCCAGCGGAGCAAGCCAGAGTCATTTAAGTGAGCACAGTTGCTGCACACCCTGGCCTTCCATCGTGGCTATGCCCTCACCTTCTTCTTCCTTGCTGCCTCATGGGCTCCTCTGACCACCGAGCCTTTGGACCTGCTGTTCCCTCCACCTGGAAGCATCTTCCCTGGAGACTTGCCCAGTTTATGCTTTGATCTCCTTACAGTTGCAGCCCTGTGCATTGCTATGAAGCTTAAACAGCACCCAGAAAACTATGTCTGAGAAGAACATGTGATGACTTGGGTTTATGTTCCCAAACTATGGCTAGATACAGAGGATGACTTGATAAGAATGCACAATATGATCCCCGTTTTGCTCACAGGACTACCAAATGCATGTGTATATGTCTGTTATCATTAAATAGAGAAAACCACAAGATCAGACACACAAATGCTAAGCCCATTTATCTCTGTGTAGGAGTCACATAAGCCATTTGTTGTGACTGCTTACCTGTATTGTCTACATTTTCTATTATGAAGATATTTTATTTTTATAATCAAAGAAAAACAACAAATGCGACTTCTAAAAAGAACAATATCATAACCCTAAATATCCCTGCGATCTAAAGACCAATCAGGGAAATGCAGGAAAGTGGAACATGGCAAATCTGAGTGTGCCCCGGGCTTGAACTATTGATGAAAAATCAAGATCATCAGCTTCCATGCTTTGGGGGAGGGACCTGAATTAAGTGACCTGGAATATTTACATTTATGGGGGCCTTGACAATCATAAAATAGGACACTTTCCTCTTTAATAAGGTAGAAGCTCCAGAGAAATCAACTAACCCAAAGTCACACAGTTAAATAGTGGCGGAGACAGGATTGCTCAATTATTTCTTCATCAAACATTTATTAAGCTTCCACTATATGCTGGGGGCTAGAGGAGTAGTGGTAAAAGATAAATCCGATGCCTGCTCTTGGGTGCAGTGAAGAAGTGACACGCAGGTACAGCCACGTTTGTGGACACGTGCCATCCCGTAAAGAAGCTGGTAGCCACATGCAGCAATTCAGCACTTGAATGTGGCTGGAGAGAACACAGAGATGCTGAAAGTATAGCACACTCACTAGAATTACAGAAGGGATGTAAACTATCCCATTAATATTTTTCATATTGATTGGCTGTCAAACTGATGTACTTTGGACACATAGTTATTCCTCAGAATTCAAGAGGAATAGGTTCTAGGGCCCCTACACAGATACGGAAAGTTGAAGATGGTCAAACTCCTTATATAACAGGGTATAGCATTTACATAAAACCTATGTACATCTTCCTATGTACTTTAAATCAGCTTCAGATTCATAATGTCTATTGCAAAGTAAATACTGTGCTAATGGTTATTACACTGTATTGTTTAGGGGAGAATGATAAGAAAAACAGCCTGCACGCATTTGGTAAAGATGTGATTTTTTCCCTCTGAATATTTTAAATCTTCAGTCAGTTGATTTTGAGGATCCAGAAGTTACAGATATGAAGGGCTGACTATATTCAGTTCCATAAGATGTGGCATTGAAATTAATTTGCCCTGCCTCTTTCCCCTTTATAAAATATGGCTACTAGAGATCTCAAGTTACAGACGTGGCTTGCATTTTGTTTCTGGTTGATAGCATTGCATATATGTAATGATGCCTGGCAGGATTTTAGGAATGACAGTTGAGAACTAGGGGCTTTAGATGAGGGTCCATACTCCACCTTGGGGACAGAGAAAGCCTGTGAAAGTACGGGACACCAAAACCATCACCTGGATAGTCAGTGAGACTTAGGTCAAAAATAGGCTAAAGATGGAACTGGAGAGTCGGGATCAAATAGGCTGAGGCAGGCAGGTCACAAATTTCAAGGCCAGCCTGAATAACTTAGCAACTTAGCACCTGCCTCTCAATTTAAAATAAATAAATAAAAGAGGAGGGGATCTTTTCTGCGTGCAAAGGCGGTGGGTTCAAGCTCCAATCCAAAAGGAAAAGTACCAAACTAAGTTTTTAGAGAAACCCACCACTTCCAAAGCCACTCAATCCTGTTTAAAAATGGGCTTGCCCATCTAAGGAAAGATTGGCGAGCCCCTGAATTCCAGACCGGGCAGTAGAACTGTGGACCTCAGTGAAGCTGACTTTGCCTACATCATCTCTCCTCTAATACTCATAGTGAGATGAGCTCAGTTCAGGGAAGGGTAAATTCTACTCAGACCAGAGAAAAATAATGGCATTGAATTAGCTAGAAAAATGGCAATGAGTAATGTCCACGATAATCTTAAATTTGGACTGGGAAGGGCGATTCAGCTTTGGCTGGAGTGGCTCTGATTATGCAATTTATTCTCAGCCATGAAAATGAATGTGCTCTATAAAATATTTCTGGAAGAACCTTTTAGTGAAAAACAATAGAAATTTTAAGACAGATTAAGGTTTCATGTGGCAGAAGATTACAGTGTGGACAGATTGTCCTCAGAGGGGTCTCTTTAACTGTTGACAAGCTGGAGGAGGGAGAACTGTAAGGATATTTGACATGAAAAATGCGAACTCGGTCTCTGAGTGTTTGCTAGCGTTCACAAGTAGCAGGAAATGAGCCGTGAAATGTATTGTCAAACATTCAGTGTTCAAAACATAATGCATTACTTTAAGTTGGGCTTTTTGCTTTCTGAGATCCTCATTCTCAATTTGTCCACCTCTAGGATGGATGAATTGGCCTCTTATCGTGCCCTTCCCAAGCCATAATGGTAAGCTGAAGAGGAGAAACCGGGAACCGGCTTTTCCAAAAGCCATTTACAGCTCCGTTCTCCTTTGCCTCCCTGGACTAGAGATGGAAAACTCAGCTGCTTGGCCCTGCAATTAGCAGGGGTCCTATGACTTGCTTTTGCCCAATGAGACTGGAGCATTAGTCTTGGAAGAATATTCTCGCAAATAGAAGACCTATGGTCCTATGAAAAGAGAACTCCATCCCTTCCTTCCCTCCTCCTTCTTCCTGAACTCTGTAGACAGGACTGACATTCAGTGATGATGCTGAAACACATCCGTATTGCCTGGTAAACAGCAACTTTCCTGACTTCCCTCAAGTGCCCATCTTTCCCTACTTCCTTGCCCAAGCCCCTAGTCTTCCCTAAATTCTGAAGGAAAACTTCGGAGCAGCTGAGACTTCCAGAGCTCAGTCATCCATGGATGTCATTCGTACTGGAAGTGCAGTGGGCACCTTGTAACCATGAAGTCTCAAGCTACATCCAGGACAGGGAATGGAATTTTAGAAGAATCCTATGTAAGCACGACTTGGTAAAGCTGCAGTACCAGCCCAAGATTTATTATTGCATGGCATTAGCACTGTTAAATAGGTTTTCCTTCTCACTTTTGAAAAATATGTTAGGTTTGGTACAGAAGGCAAAGCCAAAGTGTTATTTGGCTCAGACATACCTGCTGTGGGAGAGGTGTTTTTCACTGCTGTTGCTGTTGTTGCTGTTGTTGAGACAGGGGTGCTCGCTTATACTGTGAGGATGCAGTGCTTTGGGGACACAAGAGAGTCTTTTCCTTCACTGAGTTTTTGTTCTAGAGCCGGCACAGGAAGGCAGAAAAATCAGTCATCACACCAGCTTGTGGCAAATGCTATAGAGGAGAGATAAAGCCGTCTGGGATGACAGGGATCCAGTTGCCATTGCAGATGGGATGGTCGGGCACCATTGGTGGGGTGACATTTTAGCCGAGATCTGAACACATGGCCATTCAAGCCATGCACGGATCGAAGGGAAGAGCAGTTGCAGCAAGAGTCCCAAGGCATCCCAAAGCGGACTTGTCTGGCCACAGCAGGAAGGGGATCCACGGGAGCTGAGCAGAGGAGGAGAGGTGGGAGGTAGGAGGGAGAAACGTGTGAGCTTCACTTGTTTCTTTCTTCTCTTCCTGCCCAGTATCATTCTTATAGCACAACAAAGATTTTGGCAATGAATACGCCAGCAGGTAAAGACTGAAATCTCATTTCAAGTTCTCTGGCTCCTGTTCTAGCTCTTTGGACTGCCATAGATACTTTGCAGGCACCAATTCTTGCTCTGATCCTGAGTCCAAAGAACATCTCCAAACTTGTCAGTTTCACTTCGTCCTTTTGCTCATTGCTGTCTCTGCTCAGAACTGTGCCTGACACATGGTATATAAATATATATTGAATAAATAACTACTGGAGGCCGACTTCCTCCCCATGAGATCCAGTGGTGAGTTAATTCACAGAGAAAAGAGTCATTGGTTCTTGGATGGGGAAATATACCATTGGTCAGAGGCAAGTGACTATGTCATTCGACACCAGACCTGCGTCAGCATTTCTAAAAGAATTCGAAGTTGGCCCCAGGAGGATGCGTACACATTCCTTTGAAAAATAGGAGATAGAAGATTCATCGTCACCCCGGTCCCCACCAGGCTAGCAATATCCATGCACTAACAAGGACCTATACTTAGTTTATTCACAAAGTTGAACGCTGTTACATATCTCACAGTGAGTGCTTTTGGTTTACTTTATTTAGGCAGAAGCTCCCTTGAAATGTGAGTCTTCTTTCTCTCCCTCCTCTTCACATTAAAAGATCAACTATTCACATGGAAATACTAATAATACTTTAATGCTACATTTTGTGGTACCTACTGAAACTGTTAAATGAGTTTAGCGAAAGCCATGGTTAGATTATGTCAGATTGGTTACTAAGGTAGGAGTCAGATCACTAAGTTCTAATAGTCCTTTAAGGATTCCTCACTGGGATATGAAGATCACTGAGCTGAATTTCCCTCTAGAGAAGCTGTATGCGTGGCTGATCTCAGCCCACTTCCCCTTTGTCAAACCACATATAAACATGCCCACATACATGTGTGATCTACATACACATATAATATATTCCAATATATACCATCAGCAGATATATTTGCTAGTATATGTGTATATGCACCCATCAACTTTCATAATTCTTTGTTGTACATTACCAACCTCACAGAAGATTTTTCATGTGATGGAAATTAGTAAGGGTCCCATCCACATGTTGCTGGCAATATCTGGTCATGATTTACAGCTCCACATCATAAATGTCTCCTATACACAAATGATTTGATCTTGACACAGAGGCTGCAGTCAACTGCCAGCCACTTCAGCCATGATGGTATCCACATCTGCTAAGCAGCTTTCATACTCACTGACCCCTAAAACCAGGCTTTTCCCCTGATATTGCTCTGCTATCGGGGAAGATAGGTATGGGGTGACACCCCTGTCTTTCCTTTGTGAAGATAATACAGACTCTTGTCCTACCGCTTCCTGCCTCTCTGAGGAATTACAAAGTCAGGGATGAGAACCAGATAATTAGAACCTGATGATAATGATAGCTTTTGTTGGTTAGATGCTTTTAATTCACAAGATTTTCCTATACCTGCATTAACTCGATCCTTATAAGAACCCCGTGATGTGAGCAAGATCACAATCTTAATTCCCCTTTCACAGATGCATAAGAAAGACCCAGAGAACCTGAGTGATGTGCTTAAGATCACATAGGTAGTACATTTCAGCCTCATAAAGAGAAACTCAACTTTTACAGGCTCTTCATCCAGCAAATTTTTCACTATACCATTACCAGGGCTTCCCCCCTCCCCTCCCCCGGGCTTATTTTTTAGGACAGACATGTTATTTTTCCAACTACTACTGTGAGAGAAAATTTGTTAGCCTAATAACACATTCTGAAGCCTAATAAAGTGCTTTTCCATAACGAGGCACAGACTTTTACCTTCTAGGAGCCATCTAGTCCTACCTACTTCATCTTAGGTTTCAAAGGTTAGGTGGGGAGAGGAGTTACTATCCATTCATTATCCTCCTCTTGTAGGGATGCCAGCTCTGGAAGGAAGTAGCAAATGGAAAACACATACTGGCTTGCATCTGTCCTGACTCTATGCAGAGCTTTATATGACCCAACTGAGTCCATTACCCATCCACAAGTACACATGCCTTTATTTCACAGGACTATTGTACTATTTGACTATTATAATGTTCCCATTCTCTTCTTTCCCATCAGCTGCTGGCATGAAGGATGTCAGTGTGTAACTAGCTCCAGAACCCTACATGCATCTCTGGCTTTCCGTGTTTCCAGCTTTCTCATATATTTTCTTCCTGTCTACAAACATCCAAGTTGGGAAATGGATTCAATGTGAAGTTAGAGAAACTAGAGAAGAAGGAATAAGAACCAGAAATCAGTCAGAGTAGAATTCTTTGAGGGCTGAAGTAGCGACCAGTGCAATTTTAAACACTTTTTTAAAAATCCATGTCAACTGGATATCAGAAATGAATTTTAAAAATCTCACCCTGCCCATGGCTGCCAATAGCAAAGAGTCCCTCAGGGCCAAAGCAGTTTAGCCTACAGTGCTCCCTAAGCTAAGAAAATCAAGTGTCTAAATCCATATCTTCACCTTCCCTAAAAATGGAAGGATACATAAGCCAATTGCTATTTTTGGCCAACCCACTAAAGTCAGCCAAATGTGAGATCCAACCTTAAGGTAACATTTCTTCCAATAAAAATGTGCTTCTGTTGTTACCAAATATATAGGAGTCTAGTAATATTAATAATATTGAGAATTACTTGTTTGAGACCCATCTCTTTCAAAATAAATTTTGGAAAGTAAGACTAATATTTTGGGGAGATGGAATTCATTAAAATTACTTTCAAAAGTGAAGTGAGTCATACTCCTTTTGAATGAAAGTTGAAAATGCAAGACAATTGATGGTGACTTCATCCCTTGGTGTGGGCTTTGCTAGGTGACTGCTTTGGGGCTGTTGTCATTATGAAGGAGGTATTAGAAGTTTCCCTATCCCCACCCCACCCCATTTCACTTGGGCTCTTTAATTTAGGAAAACTGGTAGAGAATGAATACGTTTATTTTGTTGATACTTACAGCTTTGTCCTGGAGAGGAGTTTAGATGTAAGTGGCTGAGATCAGGTAAGGGTTGTGGGAAAGAGTAGTGTTCAAAGCTTTCTCTGCAAGTAAGAAGGGGGAAATGTAAAGTTTATTTTCTTCAGTATGGGTTAGTGCTGTGGTTTGAATGTATCCCCTAAAAGCAGGTGTTGGAAATTTAAGCCCTAGTGCAACAGTGTTGGGAGGTGGGACCTAATGAGAGAAGTTTAGGTCATGAGGGCTCCACCCTCATGAATACACACATGCCAAATGTAGAGGGGCTTAAGCTGGAAGTTTCTTCTCTTGCACTCTCATGGCACACCTTCTACAATGCAACAAGAAGGACTTTGCTGGATGCTGGTCCCTTGATCTTGGACTTTCCGGCCTCAAGAACCATGATCTAATAAATGTCTGCCCATTATAAATTACCTAGTATGTGGCACTTTGTTATGGTAGCTTCAAACATAATTCAGACTCCTGGCTCCTAGTTTTCTGGAGTTTATTTCCTGAACTTCTTGTTTTGTAAACCTACCAGTCCTATCAATTTCTTATCTGTCTTTTGTCATCAAGACTTGCCTCTCCAATGTAATTAACTTGATTAACTGGCAACAAAGGATTGTGAGCATTAGCTTTATTAGCTATCCTAAACTCCCCACCCAGGCACATAGCTAGCGGATATCAAATGCCTGGAATGCATTTGCCTTAATAGCATCCATTCAGCAGTGAAGACTTTCCCAGCATGCACACTGCCAAGCAATCAAGTCAAAGACATAGCACATCACCTCAATCACTTATTTTGCAAATTCTGAAGCTCCTTGCTACTCCCATATCCATTCTATTATAAATTGGTTGATTTCTCAGCACTTACGTCTTGGCAATCATTAACATTTGCCAAAATTTTTAAAAAGTAATTCTATCAGGAAAAGGAAGAGAATATTGCTTTAATCCGATGAAAGATTCATGGTGAAATTTTACACCACTTCTAGATTATTTTTCCTTCAAGTAATATTTAGATAGCTATAGCTGCATAATTGCTGTTTTTATTCCCCTTCTTCCTCTCATTCTTTCCTTTCTTCCTCCGTCTCTTCTTTCTTTCTTCCTTTCCTTCTTTCTTTCCTCTTTCCCTTCCTCCTCTCCTCTCTTCTTTTGGTCATTTACCATTTTTTTTCTCAAATTTCACATCATTTGTGAATTTACAGCAAGGTATTCTTAGACTAGAAAGTACTGGACTTAGAGTCAGAAGACAAGATTTGAACAAGGTTCTCTACTTATAGGTGGTGTTGGACAAATAATTTAAACTTTCTGTGTATCCTTGGTGATTATCGCCATCTTATAGATAGAAAACTAATGTTTAAAAAGATTAAGTGAACTGCCTAATACGCTACACTTTGAACATTGCCCCTTTGACCCAAACTCTATCTCTTAATCATTGTTCTCCAATGAGAATTAAGTGGAGCTAGTGAATATTAAAAACCTGGACTTTCAACAAATAGCACTTAATCTACATTGGAACAAGATGCCTTCTCCGACATGGCATATTTCCACTTATTTCCATAACCCCTCTTGTTGGAGGTATCTGAGTGTTTTCATTCCTCCCCGTCAAAGCTCTCTTGACTGAGTGTGTCTCCATCTTGAGGGCACTGTCCCCAGAGATGACAAGAGGAGTAGAAGAAATGGGGCCCATGGGACACTAGAACCACCCTTTGTTTCAACCATAACATTCCCATTTTATCTCTTTTATCTGGTGGGTTTCTTCATAAAATTTAACTTGAACAAAGTGATCTGCTGCTAGTACTCCCTCACCCACATGTAAAGAAAAAGTACAATGTTTGGCCAACATTTTTATGTTTCACAATCAACTCTGAGCTCTTAGAGCAAATGCGGATGTGGAAAATAAGCTTTAGAACCTAGGAGGCATGTGTCCCTAATATAGCCAGGGAATCTAAGGCAGGATGAGAAGCTGATGCCACTTGGGAATGAGCAGGCTGAAACAGGTAGAATAATGTCATCTTTTGTGTCTGGACTGAGATTTTCAATGGCAGAATCTTGGAAATAAATAATGAGTGTCACTATGCCAAACAAAGGTTAAAAATTTGCTGCTCAGGAAGGTGTTTCCTCTGCTAACTGGCTGTATCGGTGGCTCTCACAATTAAAGAAAAGTTTTTAGATTACTGGAAGATTGGTCGAATTCTTGAGAAGAATAAAGAACTCAATGCCATGTTAAAATAAGTAATAATAATTACCATTTGGTCCTCTCTCTGGTATTACTGTTCTTCAAAGTCATCATTATTCAGTCCCCTGGCCTTGTCTGCACTGGGCCACTCATGAGCAAAGCTATTTGCTGCCCCAACAGGGTTCTCTTAAAACCTGTGAGACGAAATTCTCACATTTTCAGTAAATACTTGTTCTTCTTTTGGCAAGCTTAACTCTGTTCTAAGCCTATTACTTATTACATTATTCTTTAACAAGTTGGATTTTTTCCTTCTCACATAAAAAGAAATCTGGAGGTGGGTGCTTTGGTTCATTCATTCAAGGATATCTAGTGCTGGGGTTGGAATCGCTGAGATCTTCTTCTGCTTCCGGTCTTGATTTTAAGATGGTGGCTACCACTCTTGGCAGTATGTCCTCACTGAAGGCAGGGCAAATGGAGGAGGGCTTCCCACCTACTATCACTGCAATGAGTGCTCTGCTCCACTCCACAGTGGACATTCTTTATTCTCCTTTGTTGTAGCTGGCAGACTTTGCCATAAGGATATGGGTCCCTTAGTAAAGCAAAGGTAACTCTTACACATCAATCAGCACTTAGCAACTTATTTATGCCCCACGACTCCACTGCTTACATTGCAGTGGTTTATCTTATTGTCTTGAAAGCAGAGCGATGTATGTGACTTACTCTAAAAGCAAAATATACAAACAAGAAACAAAGGCAGTCAAGTCTGGAGCTGCACTCTGGGTTTGAAAGTCTTTGCATGAGTTGGCCCCTATTGACTTCTCTGACCTCAATTCTTGTCTTCCTGGTAGTTCAATACCATCTTGTCCCACTAGACCGATCCCTCTTCAGTTTGTTCCTTATGTAAACTCTTTTACCTGCCACCACCATGCCGTGAAATGTGCTTCCTTGATCATAAGATGATTGGTGTGCCAATATTCATTCTTCTCACAAATGTTACCTCCTGTTGGAAGCCCTCTGTGGCGACACCATGTATTTTTACTCACCCTAAACTCGATCTCAATCACACTGCCTTGTGGCTTATTTCCTCATAGCACTTTTCTACATCTGAAATTTTCTTGCTTATTTGCTTGTTTTCTCTTTACCGTTCCTTACTAGAATCTAAGACTCAGGGGCTGCAAAATGGTGCCTGTCCTGTTCACTGCTCCCCTTAAGCACTCAGATGAGCCTAAAGGTAGGTGTGTTAAATGACTGAGAAAGTGAACAAATAAATGTCATCCAAGAGAAACGCTGATTTCAGGAAAGGCGCATGCCTTATTGAAGAGCAGAATTTACTTAAGAAAACAAATCATATCCACATTCCATAACAGTGTGACAAAGGTCATAGATTAACCCAGTGCTCTGTTTGTGCTGGTCAGGACACATATCATATGATCTCCTTTGCAGATGTGGGTGGAGCAAGCCTATTATTTCAGGGTCCTTGACGCAGCCATTTGAGCTGTTCTTGGCAGCTCTGTTATGCATTCATGATTTAGGACAGAATGACAAAGCCATTTATAGATAAAGAAAAATCCTCTGGTGCTTTTCAGCGTATTGTCTTCCAAGAGAACCTTCAGTTCTCACTACCTGCCAAACAAGAGCTAGCGCCAAAGAGATGTAAAATTGAAAGACTCAAAAGAAGTCGTGGAAAAAAAACAATTCAAACAAAGTAGCATTTCCTGACTGCAGCAATGCAGGCACAAGCTTTCGGTCAGTTTGTACTTTTGATGAAGAATGTGCAAGGCCTGAGCAATGATGCTATGATTTGTTGAAAACCCAAATAAAACAGCAAGTCATTTCCTCCGGAGTGGCCTCTCTGACAGTGGTATCTTTCCAGCTGTGGTACTTTGAAGCATTTCCCACAGGCCAAATGAGCTCCTCGCAGTTTTTTCACCGGAGCAGTTGTCCATTTTTGAGCCCCTTTCTATGAAGAACATGCCCTCTGTGTCCCTGCCAACACACCGGGGGCAAGGCAACACACCCTCTGTGTCAGAGCAAATGCAAGGGCTGCTGGCCATCCCGGCAAGTGGGCAGCTATTGCCAATAAATCTAGGAGCTAATTGGTGCTTGTGCCTTCCTGTTTTCAAATGATCGAGGCACAGGTGAGTAGCCTTGGAAATGTCCACATGTAATAAACAACAAAACAACATTATATATCTTGATTATGCTTTCTTTCCATTTATCAACCTTCAACCAAGAGTGATTTACAACAATAGACTATTCTAGAAGCCGGACACAGTGGCCTATGCCTGTGATCCCAGGGAGGCCGAGGAAGGAGGATCCTAAGTTTGAACCCTGCATGAGCAACCTAAAAATTTAGTGAGATGCTGTCTCAAAAATAAAAGAAAAAATTAAAAAGGGATGTGGATAAAGCTCAGTGCAAAGTTTCTGGGTTCAATCTCTAGTATTGTCAAAAAAACCTTTCTAAACAAAAGCAATAATAATAGTAATGTACTACTACCAATAATAATGTAATAAAATGGAGATTAAAATATAAAATGTTAGTGTTCATCAAAGGATAAAACTTAAAAGCAGGTTTAAAAAAAACAAACCAAGTCGAATGCCTTTCTGAGTTCCAGAGTAGAGAATTCCAAAGGCAAGGCTATGTCTTAGATAGAAGACCCAGCAGAAGAAATCAAGACATATGGCATTTCTCTTGTCCCCATAAACAAAGGAATAAAAATGCTCAGAGGAGAGAGGGGGAAAAAGGAAACAACAGAAGAAAGTCACTTGAATATGGTTACAGAAGGTTTTTATTGAAATTAGGGAAACCACAAACGGTAGGGAGAAAAGGCCATATGAGCACAGGTTTCTTCACACATTCCCAAACCTTGAGGTCACACAGGTTTGAACTTTTAAAGCTTAAAAAACATATAGTACTGAGAACGCAATGTTTAACCCTCTTTCAAAGATCTCCACATGAGATTTTGTAGCCTAAGGAGAAAAAGAAGACATGATTGTGATTGTACCAACTGCAGATCCTTTTGGTAATTTGGTGATGTAAAGGAAACAGCTTTTGTAAGCTTTTGTACCCTTAAAAGAAAAAAAGAACAAAATTCAATCTTCCTATAAGTGCTAGGAGAAAGAAGTGGTAAAGGAGAAGGTGGGGGAAAGGACTCTAGGCCACTTTATTTTCTTAGCCAGCTGCTCTCAATTCCCATTTGTCTTCTCAATAAAAACTCCAGTCAGGTTGTATTTTGATATCTGCCACTCCACATTCATCAGGTGACAGACTGTTCCAAACTAATATATTCAGCTCTGGATGTATGACCTAAAGAAGGCTCCGGAACTGGAGTCATCTTCCGGTTTCCACTGGAATTGGGGCTCGGAGCCTCACCTAATATCTCCCATTTCTGTATGCAACAGTCTGTTTGCATTATTTCATCTGGCAAAGTCAATATAAGAATTAATAATAGCTTTCCAATCTACAAAGAAAAGTATGCCACTTTAAATTTTTGGCGGTGAGCTGGCATTTTGTCATTTAATCATTTCACATCATTACACTGCGATATGGAATGTAATGACATGACACTCGTAAATGACAAACATTTGGTCTCTCCTGTAGGGGAAGAAATAATGTAATAGGAAGCAAATTATATCCTTAAAGGTTGCCAGAGTTTCACTCCCACAATTGGGGATTAAGATACTGAGCAGATGCAAGGTGAAAAAAAGGAGACTGTCCCCTACAGACGTCCTGGCTGGGACACAGTGTGATAAGTGGATTGTCTCCACCACAGTGGACAGAACATTCCTGCTGCCATAAATGTCCTTCCCTTCCAAGGGATCCACACAGAAATCAGTGCACAGGAGTCCTTCCTGCATCCACCTGAGAGGCGGAAAAGAGGGAGAGTATGGCCACACCATTTTCAGACATATTTCTGTTGTTATTTGCTACAAATAGTCCCTGCTAAACAGTTGTTCCAATTTTATATTAAGTATTAACAGACTATGGGAAGCTTTTCAGTGACCACGCCTAGTTACTTCTCCTTGTCCTTGAGAAAGCTCCTCCTCCCAGAGCTACAAACCAGGTCCCTTCTTCCTATAATACCTTAAAGTCACCTTATTTTCATTGTCCCCTACAAAGCTCACAACTCTCTGGCACAAACTCTTTTCTCCTGTAGTATTCATTCTTTGAACAAATGACACCACTAACCATCCGGTTGCATAAGCCAAAGACCTAAGGAGCACCCTGAATAATTTCATAATTTCTTCTCTCTGATCCCCTTCACCTCCATTCATTCTAGAGATGCCAGGTGGCAGATTAAACACTGGATCAGCAAGGGAGTCGACTCACCAAAGGGTTCCATTACAAAAGCCAGGCAGCCACTGCATTCTGTGTGCCCACCTTGTAACTAATACTCATTGTTCTGCTTCTCTCCTTCACTAGGCACTTTTAGCCTGAACAGTCTTCCTCTCCCCTCTGAACAACCACCCGAACTTACTCCCTACTACATTTCACCCAACGGCCCGAGCTCACTCTCCTCACTGCAACTAGAGAGCTCAGCAAGACTCATATTTGATCATCCCATCAACTATTTGAAGCCATTGGCACTGGTTCGCTGACAGGGGACAGGAGAGCTGGCTGCATGGGACTGCACAAGGCACGGAAGCTGAGAACATGGTTTCCTCTTGTGTAGTTTTGCCCTGCGCTTTTATGCTCTGAACCTCTGCTTTTTCAGGTTTGTCCCAGTTTCTCTTACTCATCCGATTCCTCCTCTCCTGCAAGCTTTTGTACTTGTTTATCTAAAATCCTCCTCCCTCACATCACCAAGCTGACTTGTATTCATCTTTCAGGTCTCTCTTCAAATGTCATCCCCAGGGAATATGATGCTTGTCACACGTCTTCATTGTCACTCTCTTAGGACCTGTGAGGCATGTCATCTCGGTTTGTAGCTACATGTGCACTGTGCCATCTTCCAACTCCTCTGTAGGTTCTGTGATAGCAAAGACCGTGGTTATTTGAGCTCCTTATTATATTCCCAGCTCTAGCAGAGGACTCAGTACATAGCTGTCACTCATTCACTCAGTCAACAAGCATGAAATATTTGTTAAAGAAATAAATCAGCAGAAGCTTCAAAGTTTGGCCACTGCTCTTGGTATGGCATTTTGTAGCCTTCTTCTTCTGCTAGTAAATGTAGTTTTCAGAGTAATTCTAAACTAACAGTGGATTCCTCCCATAATGTATGAACACTGAGGTCATGATACTTCCTCCATCAGCCTGACAAGTAAGTTTCTGGCCACCTTAACCTGAGATTGGTTATTAAAACTTCACAACAGACACCAGCAGATTATACCATTGGCCTTTTGTGTGTGATGAGCAGGGAAAAGTAACAAATGTCTCAGAAGCTCAAGAGCATAAGTTACTCAGTGGAAACCTGCACTGTGTCCTGACCTTCTACATCAGTGATGATTTAAGACAGTGGTCATCCACTGGAGGTGATGTTGCCTCTGAGGGGCATTTGGCAATGACTGGAGATATTTGGGGTTGTCATGGCTGGGTGGGAGTTGCTACTGGGACCCCAGAGGTGGAAGCAGGGGATTTTGCTAAACATCTCATAGTGCACAGCTTGGTCCCATCACAGAGAATTATCTAGCCCCAAATGTCAATTGGGCTGAGGATGGGAATCACTGGTTTAGGGGATTTAGAAACCTCTCAACTCACTCCTAGGGAGTAGCTGAGCCTATTTTGGAGGAGGATTCCTGGGGAGGGGTTCCCCAGTAGGCATTTTTTGCTGGTGTGGGCTTGGCCTCTTCTCACACTCAGTATTAACAGACCCGCAAAGGGTCAGAAAGAGTGGGAGAGAGACACGTCAGCATAAGGCTGGGGGCAGAAGAGTGCTTTGCAAAGATTAACCCAGCTGCCCAGGCCACATGTATCTTTGAGTTATGACCTGATAAGGATTTTGAGAGCTTGCCAAATACATGTTCAAGAAAGACGTGGAAAACACGGCACTGATAGTATCCTTGATGAAATTTCCTTTTAAGCACTGCCTCGTAAATACCAACTAGAGAGTCCAACTGAACCTATGGGAAATTTCCAAAAAAAAAAAAACTTGGAAAATAGACAAGTGCAGGTGGTAAGATATTTACTGAAATGAACTGTCTGTGAATGAAAAATATGTGAGCAAAATAGATATTTTATCTGTCATTTTTTTCACAGAAAGAGATCCATTAAGTTTCTCCATTTCACTCTGCTCCTGTTTGGCAAAAGCACTTTAAGCTAGATCTTCATTTTCCTTTTACAAAAATCAGTGCAGAAAGTAGGAAACTTGACACCCTCCTACTCTCTCCCCACAACCCTGCCTCCAAAAAAAGGAAAGTAATTTTTTGAAAGCCTTGGAATCAACTTCTGAAAAACACCAAAACACGTCTTGTTTCAGATTCTTAATCTTGTAGGTGGGATAAAAAAACAACAAGAAAGATGGAAATCGCTGGTTTGAGCTTCGAGGTCCTTTTGGCCTTTTCTTGACAAGTAGAATTTGTCATTACAAATACATATTGTTAGTAATCCATGAAACCCTGCAATGGATTAGTATCAATTAATAATCTATAAATATTTCCTGAGTAACTGAGTGAAAGAAGATACAAAAGTATGAGTAAAGAAGGGTCTCCAAGCTCAAAGATCTTCACTCTGTTTTTAAAGTAGGAAAATTTACACATAGATCGTTAAATTACAACACTATTAATTAAATTTTCTGTCTCCATGCAATTAAATTACCTTTCTCAGCAGAAGAATAAATGTGCTTAAAATATATTCACACCACTCTAGGGGTAAAACAGTGAAAGTCTTCCTACCCATTTTTTTTTAGGTTTTGCACAGATATTTGAAGATTAAGAGGAGCATTACTGAGTGACCAAGAAAGAACATGAAACTCGACTTATTGTGTGATAGGTGTCAGCTTCCCTGGGGCTAGTGTCTACTTTCTAGCCACTGCATCCACCTGAACTCCTGCACATTCAGCCATCCATGAGTATTGATTGCATTTGTACTAGGAAGGAGATTTAACCTTCTGTGATGATGGTGATATTCTCTATCAGCCTAATCCAAGATGGTAGCCACTAGCCACATGTGTCTCTTGAGCACTTGAAATGTAATCAGGGAAATGGAGAGACTGACTTTGAAATTTTAGCTCATTTCAATTCACTGGAGTGGCCACAAGGAGCTAAT
Source organism: Heterocephalus glaber (assembly GCF_053883595.1). Taxonomy (NCBI): domain Eukaryota; kingdom Metazoa; phylum Chordata; class Mammalia; order Rodentia; family Bathyergidae; genus Heterocephalus; species Heterocephalus glaber. The sequence continues at coordinate 16,494,188 of NW_028258410.1, read as the reverse complement.
GGTTACCAACTTGGATTGCCCAGGTCTAGACTAAAATCTCCATCCTCACATGTTTGCTCTACAAGTGCCACAAGACACTGACACACAACGGGCACACAAACATGTGTTCACACTCACCACCAAGTGCCAGTGTTGTGCAGCTCTTTGATCATCGTCCCCTTTCTCACTTTCCTCTTCTTTGTGTTGGCTCCTTTCCAGAGGCAGGGTGCAGGCAGAGAGTGGCTGTCCACAATGAGCCACTCTTACAGGAAAGGGAGCAAGATAAAGCAGCAAACAGAGTGGGTTAATGTTTCTGGTTTCTCCACATTTTGAATAAAATGGCTCACGGAATAGAAAGAAAATGTTGCTCTACAATCTTTTATTGCTAATGTGTCTTTCTGTAATGAAGCACATTACATGGGCAGGAAAACGGTGTCCTCTTTCCCCAGCCTGGAGTTCCTTGTGCCCCAGGTCTTGGCACACTCTTCCCTCTCATCAATCACAGCGTCCCCAGGCCCCACCTCTTCCAGGGAGTCTCTCCGAGCAAAGGAACTAGGTGACAGCAGGCCACTGCCCTTGCAACCCGCCAACCACCCCCGATCCCCTTTGTGTATGTGGTGGATAGTTGCAATTCATTCTTTTATCTATGCAATAAATTAGATCTCTCTGTTTGTCTCCATCCATACTCTTTGGAAGCTCCCACAAAGGAGCATATCGCTAAACTCTGTAGCACACTCCATGAGATGAGAGGATTCCATTAGTATTTTTCTTGCCTCAACACTCACGATGCTTTGTGTGCAGCTGCAGTGACAGGCTCTGATTTCTTGTGCACCCCCCAACACCCGCAGAAAAGATCACCTGTAGTTGAATAATTTGACATTCATAAAAGTGCATTATAAAGTAAAGATACAAGACCAGCATGGAAAGCTCTGGGTTCTACACTCCTTCCCTAGACTAAAACTAACTCCTGACCTTTTTCACTACTGAAGAAAATGTATCAGGCTAATTGCATGATATGTAAATTTATATCAATAAAGTTGAAAAAAGGAGAAAGTGATAGCAGTACAGTGATGGTGCAACATGCATAGCATTTAAACTCTTCAAGTTTGCAAAAATTGAAAAGCATGTACAGACTTTAATATTTTAGCAGCATGAACACATTCTTTGCAACAAGCCTTAGTACTGATTGTGACATGGTGGAATATCTCATAAAATAAACAACTGTAAATAAATATGAAAGTAAATCCTTGTTTTCTCTATTGTAAAGGTCCTGGGGCCTGAGGTGGATTTTCATTTCTCTTTCATTCCCCTGAGCCTAGTAGAGTCCACAGTACCACTTAAGTGCTTAGTGACTATGTACCAAGCAGATACAAATCCAACTTAGTAGTTAGACACTACTCATTGGCTGGTATATAAAACACGGAACCACTGATAGTTTCAATAGTAATACATAGTGTTCCCATCTCAGAGATAAGAAAATAAGGTATAGAAAACTTAGGGCACTGGCTCTACATTTCCACCCTTGTTTGTGGTGGACTTGCTGGTGATTGGCACTAACCCCCTCCTCCAGGTGGTCCCACTGTGTCCTGGTGGTCAGAAATGTGGGCATCTGTGTAACCAGTGAATTCCCGCAGTGAATTCCCACCTGGTCATCAGGTGGCTGGCGCGTCACTGCTGCATGAATTGCGTACAGAACGCCTCGTTGTTTCTTCTTCCCGAGTGCATAGTCTTCCTGGGCAGCTGGCTAGAACATCAATAAGCGTTTGAGGTGTTTTTGGTACCGGGGATCGAACTCGGCACCTTGTGCTTGCGAGGCAGACAAGGGAACCACTGAGCTAAATCCCCGGCCCCGTGCTTATTATTTTTAAAAATATACACAGGCCCATGGAGTAGACAGATAATATCTTCATCCCTGAATTCCCTTCCCTATGTCATCTAATATAGAAATGACATTTAATAAATCTTCCCATTTGGTTTAAAATATATCTTAATATTTTAAATAGTCCACTACATGCTGTAAATACAAACCTGTACATATTCAAACATGTAAATATCAAGATATTTGTGCATATATGTTTATACATACATACACATATTTACACCTACAGACACATACATATATATGTACAAACACACATACATCTCCAACTGATGAGCATGCTGTTTTCAATTACTCTATGCTACAAACCTGGCTACCATATTTATTCTGTATATAACATGTTTATACAACTGATTATTCCATTAGGAAAACCTCCTGGGTGTAGAATTACAAGGTTGCATTTTACTTATTTTAATATTTAAAAATTAAGACTCCACCTTTCTGTAGAATAGTGGAGGATATACCATGCACCCAAGCTTAAAACATTTTTTTATTTTTACTTCGTTAGTTTTTGAAATGAGCTCTTACCATGCTGGTGTCCAACACCTAAGCTTGGGTGATTTTCCTGCCTCAGCTTTGTTTAAAAATTCAGTTTCCAAACCAGGGATGATGTATAGAAAGTCCGCGCCACAATGTCAGGCATACAGGAACCACTCAAAAAACGTTAACTGTAAATGCAAATAAGCAACTGTCGGGCTGTGCTTTGCTGCAACTTAACTGTAAGGGAGGATTCACCCAGACAGACAGCAGGGCTCAGCGGAAGCCTGGAGATAAACTGGATCCCATGGATCATGCCCTCCCCACCTGGGCACTGCACCTGCCCCGTGTACCCAGCCCTAACAGATGCATCTACCCTGCACCGGGTAGTTTATCTTCTGCACCAGGACGGCACCCTTGAGGGGCGAGGCCTGGGGTTCATGCAGGTGAGGGTGGACCGGAAGCTTGGGATGTCTTTGTTTTGATTTGCCCTGTAATCACCAGGCAAAGGCTCCGAGTGTGGCACCAAATGTGGCGTCAGGGTGATGGGCACTTGCGGTCCCAGGCTAAACACAAAGGGCTTTCTACCCCGTGTTCCAGATCTGGGACCTCGAGTCAGCTCTTGCCCCTGACAGAAGAGGAAGCCCGTTGTCTCCATGAATCCCTCATCTCCTGTTCTCTTTCCATCCTCCTCTCAATGGTTACATAACACCGGCAACCCAGGCTCCAGTTCTTTTTCCTTTGCCACCCCAAATACACAATTCTGGGTCCCATTCGAGTGGGGTCCTATGGATCCCAGGCTAACCCCCCAAATTAATTCCAGATCTGGTCTTAAGAGAAGACAGTCATCTGATGGGCTTGCTCTTCAAAGACAAAAGTATTTTTTCTCTATTCCCTGAAGAGGGCCTCCGTGATGGGGCCGGCAGACGAATCGTATTTAGACAAGTACAGCTTTTGGTATCGTAAACGTTGCTGGGCACCATAGTGCATGCCTGTAATCCCAGCACTCTGGGAGCTGAGGCAGGAGGATCAAAAGCTCTAACCCAACTTGAGCAACTTAGTGAGACCCTGTATCAAAATAAAAATAAAACAAGGGTTGAGGATGTAGTTCAGTGTGAAGGCCTTGGGTTCAATCACCAATACGGATAAACAAAACTGCAAACAGCACCCATGATATCACAGTCTGTGCCTGGGTCCATTGGCCCTGCATTGAGAGTGCTCCACGTTCACTGGGGAACTTAAACATGGCCCAAAAGGCAGCTGACTTCAAGGCGCTCACGACTATTCTAGTTCCCAACTGTCATTTTGGACAATTCACCTCCAACTTTCCGGAGTCAAGATGTGAACATCAGCGGCAAAGTCGGGATGGAGTTTCGGACAGGGATAGGGTTCCTGGTGATTGAAATGGATTTGCCCACTCCTGTGTCTGTCCGCACATCCTACTCCCCACCCTTGGCAGTGCTGCATGATGAACACACACAGGATAGAAAGCCAGAAAACTCAGGGGAGGAGCTTCTGCCATCCCTTTTCACTAGGAACTTCCCAGTTATTTGAGCCTCAGTTTCCCTTTCCTTACTGCCATTTGGTGGTTGTGGCGGGAGAGAACTTCCTGAGAGGACTTCATGAAAGCAGCATGCTTTATAGAAATGGAGAAGAGCTAGTTCTATCATTGTCATTATTACTATTTTTACATTTGGGGTTTCAAAAAACAGTAGCCTGGGCCATCCGGATTGTTTTCATCAGCCAACATCTAGAACATGAACCTGGGGGGAACCAGAGGGCTGACTGATTTAGGAACAAGTGACAATGAAGTGAAGAATGAGATCAGAGGCTGGGTTACTCACTTTCATTAAAACCTTGAATACGGTATGTGTCAGGTGCTATATGAGATTTATGCATGCAGCATGCCGTTGCGCCCTCCTGACAGCCTTTTTAAGGAGATAAACACATCATCCTCACCTTACAGATGAGCACAGAGGGACCCAAACAAGCGACACCTTTGCCCTAGGTCCCTTAGCAACCACGGTTGTCCCGGAAGTTCTGCAGAGATGACGCCTGTCTCCCTCAGGCCCCCGATCTTGATATGATCTTACCTCTGTTACTTCCGACTCATCTCGTGCATGCTTTGGGAGCCCTGCCAGGTTCGAGGGCTGAGGCCGCACTTGCCATGGACACTTCCCAGATGTTTCCAGGATGAGAGAGACTTGCTTATCTCACCTCTGTTGCACACTTGGGAAGAATGCCTTATCCTGGGTGGATGAATGGGCCTGTCTTACCTGGCTCAGATTCCGTGCCTAGCTGAGTCCCAAGAGAGTGCACACAGTCCCCTCCCATCAGTCTTGTCGAGTTGCAACTTTGAGCAGAGCTGACACTATAGAAACGGTAATTGGCATAGTATTCTCAAGGAGCAGAAGTCGATCATTTCCTCTGGCACCAAAAAAGCATAATCCAGTTCTGAGGTTCTGGAAAATGATGGCTGGGAATGGCCCTGAAGTCTGTACCACCACCACGCACATGCAGCCTCATTGCTCTCCTTTTGATAGCTATAATCCTGCACATGAAAGCAGCCATAACTCTTAACTATTATTTTAGATGACATCCCCTTTTTAACTTTAAGCAGTGTTCTTTAAACATTTCTAAACTTTCCCAATTCCTCCCCAATACCATGCTATGAATTTGCTTGTCACTGTAAGCTGTACACAAAGAGAGACACATACAGCAAGCACAAAGATATCAGGAAGTGGTTTTCCTAGCAACAGTAATCATCTGAAAGATCCTAGAACATCCTTTCTATTCATGCAGCATTTCGTGTTTTGAATAGTGCTGACAGGTGAAGTGGATTCATAGTATTTAATACAAAAAAATATTGCTGGGGATTGGTACTGCACAAAAGCTCAAATATCCATACTATTCACAAGCAGCTGAATTCACTGTTTTTATATCTATCTAGATTATTTAGTGAGGCACAATTGCAAAAGCAAATACTCACCTGCTCACCGAATGACTAATCCGGAGTGTATTATGGAAAGTCTGATTCCTTAGACCTCATTCAGACAACTGGGATACAGCCCTAAATCACAGCCAATTCTCTCCATGCAAGACAGTCTTGTGGATAGTTTTGCATGATAAAGAGACAACCCCCTTGCCAGGTCCCTCAGCAGATGTGTCCAGTTAGAAATAAAAATGAGTCAATGCTGTTGACAAAACCATCCCAAAGAACTCTATCTGGTTATGGCCTTGGCTCCATCAGAATCACTCTCAGATGACTCCTCCAGCCTCCTCATGAGCAACATCCCAAGCATATTTATCCTGGAAGAATTCTCTTAAAAAGCAGAACAAAAACCAAAACAAAACTCGAGTTCCATCAAACTAGGGAGGGGAGCGGCGGCAGGGAGAGACAGGGAAAATTCCAGACAGCAAAAGAGACTCCAAGAGAAAGTGGAATAACAGCACTCACAAGACTCGAAGCGGTGTAAAGCTTAATTCCATAGAGAGCATTTAAGTCACATGACCCTATAACCATGTGAAATCCACTAGGGTTTTATTATTACCATTATTGTCTTTGCTATCAAACACCACATAGTGTGAACCTAATATGTGTACAAACTTGTGCCGGGCATGAGGAGAAAGAAGAGTCTCACTCTTGGATTTACAAGTCAGCTAATTAGATGGGGTAATGAGAGGAGTTCTGAGTAACAACTAATGATTTCACACATTGAGCTTCAGTCTTTAATGATACATGGCTGCCCTCACATCAACACGGGAAGAGAAAAGTGGTTACTATGGGGTAGTGAGGTGTAAGCCCTAGAATGACCTGGGTGTGAATGGCAGCTGGGTGGGTGAGGGTAAGTCTGTAAAATATGGCCACCATGCCTACCTTAGAAGCCTATGGGACAGACCGATTATGGCAACGTTCTTAACACATCAAAAGCATATAACAGTAGCTACCATTCACAGAGGGCACCAATGAGAGACAAGCAGATGCAAACTACAGTGGTCCTACCATTTCAAGGTACTACAGTGGTTTGCCATTTTGCTAAAGTCAGCAAAATTTTGATAACATCAAATATTGTCAAGGATGTGAAATTGTGCCCACTCTTGTATATTGCTACTGGGAGTATAAATGGCACACACCTGTTAGTGACTGTATCTGATGCTGTTTAAAATGCACATACTCTTATGACCTAGAAATTCCATTCTAGGATATATGTATTAGAGAATTCTCAAAAACATACCCAAAGAGATTATGTAAAAAGGAGTATTTTCTGCCTATAATGCTGATATATTAGAAAAATCTAAATGCATATCTACAAGGAAATAGGTAAATAGTGGTTCATCCATACAGCAATTAGAATGAGTGACAAGGATTGCCCGTATCAACACAGCTAAATCTCCAAGATGTAAAGTTGAGCACTCACAAAGTAAGTTGGATAGATGCTTATGAACGAAATGATACCATTCATAAAATGTTTAACATGGACAACCTAAAACTATGTTTTGTAGAACATATATGAGACATATGATTTAAATGGTACTCTATTCACATATCCATAATACGTAAGATTTAAATAATACTCTATTCACATGGCAGGATGTGAGCTAAAAGAATGTGGAATGTAGGTAAAAGCTGACCCATAGCCCATCAGCTTGTTGGCAATGTTAGTGTGCACAGAGCACTGGGGTAGTACGTGGAAACTCTCACTTTAATGAATATTAGAATTTTTATGAAATAAACATGGCTGTTTAATGAGAAAATATTAAATTAAAAATGACATAGTACTCCCAAGTAATAATTGGGCCAAGAGTGATTTTCAGCTCAGTCTGTAAGCAATGTTTCATCGAAACCACCTTCTTAGACTCCGTTTTGTGCCAAATTACTTCCCTCTCCTGCCCACTCCTCCTTTTCACAAATGCACTTGTCGAACAAATTCGTGGGTAAACAGAACAAATGTAAGTTACATTTAGCCACTGACCATCCCTCCGTCAGACTTGACAGAGACAAGAGGAACTGGAGGCCGACGGGTTCCTGTGAGATTTATTTCTGGCCCCAGCAGAAATATCCTCTCAAGCACAGAGGCTCTGGGCTGCTGAGAACTTCTGTGCCCCCTCTTGCTGGATAGAGTGCATGCAGTGGGTAGGATGATCGATTCTTTTAATACCTGCTCACATTTCAAAACTCATGTGTGCCCCTAGTTTCTCAGCAACTGATGTAAAGAGGGTAAATATGAAGAGGTATCAGATTTACATCCTTGTTTCTGCTCAGGCAGTTTGTTTTTGAGTCAATCCATGAATGGGCAACTGAACGAACACTAACCCGTGGGCCCAATGAGAAGGGACTGAGAGAGGGCAAAAGGTTAAAAAAGGGGGGGTCAGAGAGGAGCCTGAGAGTAACAGCAAAGATGGTACCTCTTGGGCAAGCATAGAATGAAATTCCTTTCAATTTTAAAAAATTCCCTGAAGCACAAAACTTTGTCCTGCTCCCTATATTAATAAACAACTTCATTCAGAGAGATAAATAAGATATAACTCTGGCCCTTATAATGTCTCCCATCGAAAGTATACGAAGCGAAGAGAGGTAATTAAATTGGCAAATTCAGAAGGAAGCAGGTCAGCAGGAAGCACTTTATGATAACGATGCTGTCCACAGGAGGAAAAGCAACCCAATGGTCTGCAGAGGGGGAGCATGGACAATCATCTACAGGAGACAGATCTGAGTCTTAAAGTATGTACATAAAAGTTGGCTCTACCGAGAAGAAAATGGAGCCCCTTTTTTCTATTATGTCTTTGCAAAACTGCTCGTTGAGTATTTACTATGTCCCGAGTAGCAGGGAATAAAATGGTCAGCGAAATTAGGTGTGGCTCTGCCCTTTCAGAGATTCTGTTAAAAGCAGAGTTCACACATAAATCTGGACTCTCTAACCCAGAATACATAGATGGTGTTCAGCAAGGCCACAGGCAATCTAACTTGGCTGAAACACAAGTCTTTATTTTAGCAACCCATAACTAATGTTTACCATCTCCTTCCATTATTAAATTGGAGACAAATCCTGTAGTATTGTCAATATCTGTGACTTTGTTCACCAGATTTTTATATCCCACTACAATTGTGGAAGATTCTTAAAATATCATTTGTACTCATCTCTGCTTCAAAATTACAGTAGTTATTAGACATTCCGCTAGATCTTGTTATTTGCTGTGTAATAAAGAAGCACTTTTATTACTATGCTACATTTAAAAAAATATTTTGATATCCAATTATATTGAAATCCAAGTTTCTTTGTAACCCTTGGTACTTTATCTCATGCATTTGATAACATTATTATGGCTTTCCTAGACTGCTATGGAGATCCAGGGAACAAATTATTAAGAAACCCTGTACTGATTAAATAACTGAAGCTGATAAAAATTGCAATTGCAACAAGAGATATAGAGGGAGCCAAGCAATGCAAGGAGAACACAGTAAGGGAGGAAAGGGAAGGTCCCCTGTGGAAGTGGTATGTGAACTAGGTTATGGAGAAGGTAAAAGTTGTAGCATCCAGGAGATGAGGAAATAACACTCCAGGGAAAGGAGGTAACGTGCAGACAGGCTTTGGGATGCCTAGGCCTGCAGGAATCTAAGGATTCTGGCGCAGGCAGAGGACAGGGATGCTGGTGCAGGGCTGAAGTGCAAGGGATACTGGTATAGGGCTGGGATGCAGGGTTGCTGGCATGAGGCCAGGCTGCCTGGTACTAGGCGGACGAGGGGCAGGAAAATGTGAAATGAAGCTGGAAAGTGGGCAGAAGTCTCACAGTCAGAATGAATGAGGTGTGGATGAGGAAAACACGGCAGTGCATGCAGAGACTATACATGGTTGAGTTTGGCTGAATAGCGCTCCTGTGTCACAGACAGGGAAGGCTGAGGCTGCATGGACCTGCAAGGCCAGGAACACAGCAGGTGTGCTGTCACGTGCACACCCTGTCCTGAGGGGTGATGAGATCCTGGAAAGTTTCCTAATGGACCTGCCTATGGCCCGTGCTTGGTGAACTGCTATCTCAGGGTCCTCCGGAAATAAAAGGGCATCTGTATGTACAGTCAGTCCTGTACATCTGTAGTTTCCAAATCTCAGATTCAGCTGATCAATAATTGAAAATATTTGGAAAAAGTACCCTCTGTACTGAATATACACGAAGTCTCTCATCATTATCCCCTAAGTAATAAAGTATAATAACTATTTATATAGCACTTACATTGTATTAGCTACATAGTCTAAAGAGATTTAGAGTATATGGGAATATGTGTATGAATCATATATATATATATGTATATATATAATTTTATATAAGAGATCTGAGGCCTGAACAACTGTGGATTTTGTTATCCAAGGAGGTCATGAAATCAATCCCTGTAGATATCCAGGGATTAATGTACACACACACACACACACACACACACACACACACACACTCTGATTCTCTTTGCTTATGGTAGTTATGTTCTACAAAGTTACCACAAACACTGAATTAGTGACATTATTCCTAAGAGACATATGGTTAGGTTCTTATGAGCCTATGTCACACCATTTTTACCAAATGATCAATACATGACCTTGTTTTTGGTGTGTTTCTATTTAAAGACACCTACTTTTGAATATACTGCTGATTCATTAGTATTCACAGCCATCAGCACTATTACTCATACCTCTGAAGAAGTTTATAACACATCTCTTTTTCCTGGAAGGTCCAACACAACCTTTTTGTGCTTACAACACTAGGCAGCATTTCGGAGCTATGATTGAGAACATCTGAAATGGCAAGAATCACCAACAGAAAGGACAAAAATGGGAAACTGTGGCCCTAAGCTGCTAAAAGAACATTTGTTCACAGAATGAGAGTAGAAACAAAAAGGCAGAGTAGTATCTTGGTCAACTTCAGCCACACATGAGCACATTGGGTGACTTCAGACTCTTGCCACTCAGCTCCGATTAGCAAATGACTATAAAAACTCTCTGAGTATTCAATTTTTACTTTACCAATAAGTTTTAGTGAGTAGGACAGAATTAACAAATACGGGATCCAGAAAATGGAGGATGAACTGCATATATTCCTACATTTCTTCTTTCCTCCCTTTTCTGTGATGGTTAGGCCATCCCACATCCACGAGGCAAGAGAATAGGCTGGAAACTCGTGGTCAGGGGGTCATGGGACAGTCTTGAGGCAGAATTTCTTCTTCCTCAGAATAACCTGGGCAACTTTATTCTTAGGGACTTTCCATAACTGGAAAACAATCTCCTTTATTTAGAGTCAATTGATTGTAGACATTAAACACATTACAAAATACCTGCATAGCAACATCTGTTAGTGTTCGACTTGCCGGGGATTTAGCTCAGTGGTTCTGCCGTTTGCCTTGCAAGCACAATGTCCCAAGTTTGATCCCTGGTACCAAAAGAAAAAAAAAGATTATAGTGTTTGACTGAATACCTGTATGCTATATCCTAACCAGGCTGACACATGAAACTATCATCAACACCATTGAAATGAACGAGAGATGCAGACTGTAACCCACTTGAATTGTTCAGGTAGACCCTGCTTTTAAGAGTTTTTCTTGCCTCTTAATATTCCGAAGAGCTCTACACCCCCAACTCTTGATCCTGACTCTCCACAGGCCGTTCGGTCCTGTTCCTCCAAGGTGGCAGCAACCACTACACTTTGGGAAAAAAATCCTCAACCCTTGTGGCCTACTTCCCTTCAGTTTCTCAGTACTTCTTTCAATACTATTTCCTTTTCCTTAGGAGGCACAGTAAGTCTGAGAAAGCAGATGTATTACACTATCAGTGGGGGATTCTTTCTTTTAGTTGCAAGTAATAATCTGATTTAGAGTAGCTTAAAAATAGATTTTTTTGGTTATGCTTTTATTAAAAAAAATCATCTTCCTTAACAAGCACTCTGGAGATAGTTGGTTTAGATGAAGGGTCAACAAACTATGCCCCATGTGTAAATCTACCCTACAAGCCATTTTTTCCTTCTTAGCTTGAAAATTAAGAAAAGTTGCTCAAGAACAGCAGCACCAGCAATCGTATGTGGCCACAAAGCTTAAAATATTTAACTACCTAGCCCTTCACAATACAAGCTTGCTGACCTCAGATCCAGAGATTCAATCAAGTTGTCAAGGACTCAGCCTCCATCTTCCTACCTGGTTAGGTATACAGGCAACATCTTCCCCTATGGACAGCTGACACAACTTTCCACATTACCCCTTATTACAAAACAGGCAGAATATCCTTGGATATATCTCTTTTATGAAAAAGAAAATCTCTCCCAGAAGGCCGCAGCAGCCACACTCTTTGTTCCCATTGGCTGGGACACAATCACATGAACTAACCACAAGGGAGCCTGGGAAATGACATGGCTATCATCTTCCTACTTTCTTGTGGGAGGAACCTTTTCTGTCAGGAGCTGAAGTTGGGGATAGAGCCCATATCTGCCTTCCCCAGGGCTGTTGATAATAGCTCCAGCCTTGTAAGGTATAAGGACAGCCCCCACCTCAGGCCCCTGGCCTACATACGTATGGTCAGGTTAGAGGCTGGTCAGTGGTAATGCCACTACTTATCCTCATCCTCCTTTGTGAAATGCAGAGAAAAGACCTTCTATGCGATGACTGACTTGAGTTTAAATCTAATCTCATGGGAGGGTTTGATACCTTAGTGGTTACCAAAGCACAAATATATGTAAAAATTAATTACTCTGAATACCAAAAGTTTTATTTATCTTACTGTATGTGTGTGTGTCCTTAAGAAAAAAATTATTAAAATTATCAAGTGGTAGAAAAAGTATGAATCTATGCAATTGCGTATACACACACACACACACACACACACAGAGCAATAATACCTACTTCTAAGCCCTTTCTGAGGCATCCTATTCTGCAGGGAGCTTTCCCTGTCATCTCACATCCACCCGGCGCCTGCACCCTCCATATCTCCTGAATTTCGTGGTCCTCAATAAGCCACAGAATGACCCCCACCATGCAATATACGAAGACACCCACATCTTTGTGATGTCTTCCATCAATAATCACTAGAATCCTCGTGTTGGTGACTTTGAATAAGAGACTTCTTTTTAAAATAACGTTCACCCTTGCTTGTCTTCGCAGAACACAAGGGGCTAATTAAAAGTGGGAAAGTTCCCATTTGATCAGAAATGCTTGTGTTTTGGAAAAAGGGAAAACTCCAATATTCAGAAAGCGTTTAATTGGCTCTAAAGTTACCACATTCCCTTTCCTCTTTTGGGACAGGGAGCCTCTGTCCCATTTGGGACAGGGAGCCTTTCTCTCCAGACCTGTGAAGTAAAAGTGTGGTAACAGGGACTCTAGGAACCCAGAGAACCAGGGTCTTGGGTTAAAGCAGCTGGGTTTGACTCCATGGTCTCTTTTAACCTTACTTGGTGCAACCCCTCTCTGAGAGTCTCTCACGAGCCCTGCTCTTTTGGCCGACTTCTCTCCATAAATGACTTTATGACTCAAGCAGTAAGGTTGTTTATGGAGGAAGATGTGTTCGGTGGTCCCTAATGGAGCATGTCAGCATAAAAGCCCCATTATACCGAGGCGGGTCTGGGTCCCTCCATTCTGCACGGCACTCTCCCCTGGATTTATTAGGATTAGTGCAGGAGAAGTGAGTGCTCTATGTAGCACAGCCTTCTGAAACTGATTTGCTTCCAGTGCTGGAGAAGGCTGAGAAAAGAATTCCCTGGGCTCATAGGTGTTCCTATCAAGGGGAACCGTGGAGCTCATCAAAAGACGAATGATGTTGAAAGTTGGTACAAAAAAGCAGAGTGATGTCTCTATGGAGAATTCACAAACATTGTTCCCTCACAGTGACCCTAAAAGTCAGCACTTCTGTTGGTTAGCAGACTGTTTTCAGTTCTCATCTGGTCCTGAATGAAATGATGAAGATGATTGGGTTGGGAGTCTGTTACACCCAATTCAATTTTGTATTGGAAATATTTTTTATCTTGCAAAGTGCCTGTCTGGTGGCTCTTGCCAATTCTTGTTTAATAATTAAAACAGGGACCCATTTATCCTCTGACTGGGACAGGCTTGGATGAAGGTGTTTATTGATCTGGCATGTCATTGCGGGAGTAGAGTTCTGCTGTCTGCCTGCACATCTTTCAAGCAGTTACTGGTATTGTCATCTAAAAGTGAGACTGGTGGCAAATGCCAGCAAAGGGTGACTCCAGGGGACAGCTCTGCCCAGGGAGGACAGAAAATGCTACAAAGAGAATGAGGCACAGCAGGCAAAGTAAAGCCCTGGTTCCTTCCAGGGTGTTTACACTGATCCTGGTTACGTCTCTGGAAAGTTTGTTTGATCACCTGCTGAATCTTTGGAATGACCTGTGAATAATAGATGAGGCATTTGGGTTGTCTTTGGTGTCTCACGGTGTGCCCTCTCTTCAAAAGAGCTACGGTGCATGTTATTTATTACCCATCAATACACTGCATACTCCCCAGGCTTGCCTGAAATGTATCGGTGCTTTGTTGTGTTGTTGTCCAATCCAAAGATTATAAAATGTCACCTTAATAACTAAAATTTCTGGGTTAAGTGTGAGACATACATGGCTCTAAGTGCTGGTGGACAGCTACCTAAATAATTCAGGAAGATCTTAGGGCTCCGTAAAATGAAAAACTACAACTCCCGTGTCTCTATCCCCTTCTGTGGATAATCAGAAGCATATAAATAAAGACTCTATTTGAGTGAAGGTGATAAAAACCTAGACATGGCTTAAGCAAAACAACAGGGATTTATTTTTTAAATATTTGATGTTTCACAGGGTTCAAGGCAGTAAAGCCACAGCGTCTTAGGAAAGGCCTGGAACCAGAAACTAAAATGCCCGTGAGATTTTGCCGCCTCTCTCATTTCCGCCCCTCTCAGGGCACCTGTAATACAATGATCTAACTTTCCACAACTATTGCATACTTTGGATAGATAAAAAATTAACTCTCAGGAGTTGAAGAAAGTGTCAGCTCTTTGTCTGCTCCAACAATTCACAACCTTAATGCAAATGTTGATATTTATTAACAACGGGCACAAACAGGCATAGAGTTTTATCAAATTTTGATGAAGACCTAGCATTTGCCTTTTAGGTACCCCAACAATATACTGCCTGAAAAGTCTTCTGGGAGCAAGGGTAACAGCCCTCTAGCATGAGGGCTCACATACTTGATCTGGAAAGAGCCAGAGAGTAAATGTTTTAAGCATTGCAGCCCATGTGGTATTCAACTCTGTCCCACCACAAACAGCCATGGGCAATATGTATGTAAAAGAATGAGTTTTGGTCTATTTCAGTAAACTTTGTGAAATGAATTTGGAATGGTGTGTATTGTTCACATGCCAAAATACAATGGTGTGTATTGTTCACATAATTCCTATGTATTAATTTTTTCATACATATACACAGATATAGAAACTTTATATATAAATTTTTTTTCTTAGCTCATGAACTGTACAAAACAGGCATTAGCATTGGCCCAGGCGCCAGAGCTTGCTGGCTCTTCCACAGTGACATAGTCCTGGACAGTAGGAAAGTGACCAAGAACTCACCAAAGCTGCATGCAGTTAAAGAGCCATTCATAAATTAAGCTTGGGGCAATCTTGCGACATGATGATTCTGGGTTATTTTCTCACCTGACTTTGAAAAGAGGTGTTGTGTTATGCCTTCTGCAGACCATTATGTAGGTACCTGAAAATTCTTTTTTCAGTACTGTGGATTTAACCCAGAACCTTCACACCGAGATGTATCCTCGGCCCTTTTTGGTTTGAGGCAAGGTCTCACTAAATCACCAAGTGGCCTGGGTTGGGCTGGAATGGGACTGCAGGCCACACCTGGCCCAGAACATTCTTACTGATGGGTTCCTCATATGCTTGGGAGCTTCCTCAGGGTCTAACCCTTGTCCAGATCTCTTTCTGTTTCAACAAATATTCATTTATTATCACAGGTTATACAATGTCCTCTGCAATTTCTGAATCTTAAACAATAAGCATCATTCCAGCCAACTTCAGAGTTTGACCTCCTACCTGTTGGTGTAGTGCCCAGCACCCAGCTTTATTTCCCTTTCATACCCAGGTTCTGGGTGACGGACTCTTCAGTCTGCAGCAAGACATTACGGTGCTGTTGGAAGTCAGCTTCATCATAGCTTCTACTAGTGCTTCATTTAAAATGGCCACTTTTGATGCCCAAAACTAAAATTCTAAATCATTTAGTTAACAAGGTTTTTTTCCCTAAGCCTCAAAAGATGTTTTTCCCTGCCTTGAGTACTCTATTTCCTGTTGAAATTCACATAAAAAAGACTGATAATTTGTGTGGAAAAAAGTCATATTGTTTACTTCTGTGAGAAAAACATAACAAAAATCTATTATCAGAAAAAATTGTGAAGAACAATAATAATAGCTCTGGTACAAATATACTGCATGATATCCTTATTAATTGCCAATTTTGGTCAAATACAGTATTGGCCATTTCACCCTGTCCAGTACCATTTGAAGTATATTATATACAACTGAACAACACCTGGTGCGTTCTTTTCCTTTATTGTGGGTTATCTTGTTTAGTTTTCCAGTTGCCATAGCACACAACAGAGCTGATAATAATGCCTACATTTTACACTGTAAAGAGAGGGCAGAGAGAAGAGAGAGGACAGAAAGATGGAGACAGGGGGAAGCAGAGACAGAGAGACTGGATTTCTCTTTGCCTGGAGAAGGCGCTTGACCAGCTCCTGCTCCTCAGCCAGTCAGTATGGTTGGGATAGGATGGAGCCAAGGCCACCCCAGAAAGGCGTTTCCAAGTATCTACTGCTGTGGGTCTCAGTAGAGTGGCAACCAGTGGAGAAATCAGTAAGAGTTTGACAGAGACAATCCAATAATTGTCCTTCTCAGGTGTGACTCTTGGAGCAGTTATCCCATTCTTGTGTCTTTCTATGAACCCTAAATTATATTTAAAGATAATATTTAATACCAAGCTCAACTTAATGAGAATAGACCCAAGTTATAAACACTTGCATACTCCAGTGCACCTAGTATGGAGTTCTTCAATACATATGAATAGTCCTAGTCCTTTCAGAATGAGTTCTTTAACGGGCAGCCATGAGCAAGGGCTTTGGAGTGAAGAGTTCCATACAGTGGTGAGTACAAAGACAGGTAGGTAGCCACAACCTGCAATTTATAGCTCTGCTCTTTTAGCGTTTGTTGCCAGGTGAGCCCGTGTGTGCTAGGGGAGCCTTGTCAGTCCCTGGAAAGGAGAGAGGCTAGGCAGGCACAGAGAGAATGTTTTCTTATGTATCTGCTTTCACAGGTGGCTTCCGACAGCATCCGAGAGCCAAAGCCAGGATCCTCTAGGCCAGTGACAGCCAACCTCTGGGGCCACAGTGCCCAAAGTGGAACCCCAAACCCACTTATTTGTGGCAAATTGCCAACACTGCAATTAAACCTGAATACTGAGGTTTTAGTTTAGAAAAAAACTCATACATTAACAGCTTTTGTCTTAAAAGAAAAACAAATAACTCGGTGCCCTAGGTTCGCCACCACTGCCTAGCCGGACGTTCCAGTGTCAAAGGTTTAAAGCTCTTCACCACAGGAATGACATCCCTTGGTCAGTTTTATTCTCAGTCCAAAGAAATTGAAGGAGTCAGTCTGTACTGACCTCACACCCATCTTTCTCAGCAGTCCTCACACCCAGCAATCACTGGCACTGCCTGAGCCCTCTCTTCCCTGCTAACAGAGTGACAAGACCTCACCACAAAAGGTCCACCACAGGAGAAAGGCTCGATGAACGAATGAATCTTGGATCCTTTCTTCTTCTCCAATCAATATATCTGGAGCAATTGAGCCTCTTCTAGCAACCAGTCAGCTCAATTGATCTTGACTGGCAGGAGAGTGAACAAAAATCTCTGCTGTGGGAAGGGCATTGCTCAGATCTGTTCGCCACTGTGTTTTGTGCCACCCACATGGAAGAAGGGTAAGGTATAATCTGAGCCTCACGGGACAAAAGAAAAGGCTGGCAACTATTGAACTAGCTAATCTAACAGACAAATATGTGCTATCGTGTTAAAGCATATTGAGATGTTCTGCTTTCATGGCTTCCTGCTAAATCTAAAATAAATATTTATTAAGCCAAATTGTGTACAAGGAACTTGTAATGTTTAGCCTGAAGAAGAGAAGATGGGGGTAAACAAGGAGGGCCACTGGGTATGGGAGAACATATAGCAGCTGTCTTCAGACATCTGAACAGTGTCATACGACAAAGAATTTGAGCTTCACAATGAGCTTCCCACTGCCTAAACAGTTCAATTAAAACTTGTTAGCAGAACTGTAAGGTTCAATGTATGTGGCTCTCAAAATGTTTAAATACTACTCTTTTAAATGCGTATCCATACACAGGCCCACTCAGTGCCAATCCGTGGCCATCTGAATTTCATTGCACAAGGCAGTTTAGAAACTTCTGCCTGTAGAATCTAGTTCCAACACATTTTCCAGGCTCATTTCCTATCACTTCCTGCTTTGGAAAGAGCTCTTGCCTCACTGAGTTCTTTTTCTCTTCCTGGAGCATTCCAAGCTCATCCTAACATCCTGACTTTCACTCTACCTGGTTTCCCATTCTTGCAGGAGTCTTTTTTTTTTTTATTGTAAGTGGCTCATTAGCTTACAAATCCCCTCCTGGTCAAGTTTTCTCTGTCTCCCTTATAAACTTCCTAGGGCTGCTATAACAAAGTACCGCATATTGGGTGTCTTTAAAAAAGACAATTTTATTGTTTTACAACTCTGGAGTCTAGAAGTTCAAAATGAAAGTGACGGTAGGGCCACACTCTCTCTGAGAGCTCCAGAGGAATATTTCTTCCATGTTTTTCTTTTGGCTTCTGATATTTCCAGCGCTCCTTGCATTCCTTGGCTTGTTGATGCATCACTCTAATCTCTCTGTCTTCATCACTTGGGCTTTCTCTGTGTCTCTCCACAGGATGTTCCCTCTGGACACGTCTCCCCTTACAAGGACACCAGTCATATTTGAATAGAACCTACACTAATGGCATCTTGATTATATGCACAAAAGCTCTATTGCCAATACTGTCTCCTTTGTAGGTACTGGAGGTTAAGACTTCAACATATTTGGAGGGGACACAACTCAACCCATTACTTTCTACACCTAAAGTAGCTCCACCTCACTCTCCCTGGCCATCATCTTTTCCTATTTATTGACCACATCTGAGGCAATCTTTCTTGTTTATTAGGTTATTTCCACATTGGTCGGCTCCCCCACTGAAAGTAAGCTGCACTAGAGCAGGAACTTGGCTTCTCTAGATTTGACAGTGTGGATGATGCCTGGGAGGCTGCATTAGAAATACTTGCCTGAATGCATGAAATGAGCTAGTGATCAAAGAAAGGAGGTGGACTGTATTTTACCCCAAGGAAGGCTTTTATATAATCAGAGTCTGCTCAGCATAAAATATGTTGCTTTTTGGGGGTTGATGAGCCCCTTGTTGTGGATGGGGGGTTTCATACCAAGGCTAGGCAGCATTTGAGAGGGGATAATGAAGAGTGGATTCACATATCAGTTCGGAAATGGATTGATGTGTGCTAAGAGGCATTTGAACACAAAAGTTCTATAACTCTGTATTCGAGCAGAGCCTTTTAGGAAACACAGTCTGAAGAAAATGATTCTGATGGTGGAAACTTCAGGTGAGCAGAATTTTCCCATTACAGTTTTCTGACAGGTAAAATCTCGCAAGATTCCTCAAACCACATTACGTTTGTAGCTCTTTCATGTCTCATGAGTCTATTCTTAAACATGTTTTGAACTTCTTCCTATTTATTTATTTATTAGGTTCTGTTGGCCCATTCCATCTAAGTAGGGGGAGGAGATTTTCACTTCCTGTTTGGGGCCCCTTTAATGTCTTCACTAAGCTGTTACAATGAGTGACTGCATTAAGTTGGGCCTGTCTTAAGAAAGGAACACCTTCTCTGTTGAAAGCTCTTGCTGCCAGGGGACTCACTGCTACCAGAGCAGTCAACTTTGATTTGTGTATCAATAATGTCATGTCAGTAGCCAGAGGGGATGGCAACAGGGCGTTCCAGATGCTTTTATTGGTGCTTTTGCTGGAGGATTATTTCAAATTAACTTCAGTCTCTTGGAAGACACTACACAGTAGAATGCTATTTCCCATTTGTAAACAAAATGGTGAATAATTATGGGAGAAACTAAGACAGGCTGATTTCAAGGAAATGTCACATCTGCAGATCTTAATTTTCTTCCAGTACTGTTGCCTTGTTCTTTGTGTCTTGTTGCTTATGTCCTCACAGGTATAATACTGAATAGAACCTGGTTATAGGGTGATTAGCGGCCTCACAGCCATCAACACAATAACTAGAGATTCTTCTGCCATTACTGTAGCCACAAGAAAAAAAAGGGAGACTGAGGAACACTGCTGAACACTAAATAGAGTGTCATTTATTTTATGGTATAATACAAAGTATGTTTTATATGTGATGGCAAAAGTAAAAGTTATGGTTTAAATTCTAGAAAACTCTGAAAAAACAAAGGGATAAAATTACCTCATATTTTATTTTATCTTCCAAAATAACCACTATTTATCATTTAGTATATCTACTTTGAAATCCTCCCCTGCCCTTGTGGGGGGTGTGTGTGTGTGTGTGTGTGTGTGTGTGTGTGTGTGTGTGTGTGTGTGTTTGTGTTTGTGTGTCTCTATTGTACAGGAAAGAGATCATATTATGTTTTCACTTAATAACATTGAACAGGGATTGGCAAGCTTTTTCTCTAAAGGACCAGAGAGTAGTTTGGGTTTTGCTGGCCATAAAGTTTTCATTGCAACACTCAACATTGTAGCTGCAGGACAAAGTTGGGACAAATGACAAAGTCAGTGTATTAGTCAGCTTTTCATCACTGTGACCAAATACAGCCATAACCTGGAAGGAAGATTTAATTTGGGCTCATGGCTTCAGAGGGTTCAGTACATGGTTGGTGAGCACCATGGAGAAAAGGTATGAGAAGAGCCTGGTAGAGGAAAGCTTCTCAATGCATGCATGGTATCCAGGAAACAGAGAGAATGAAAAGAACCAATGAGAAAGAGATATATTCCAAAGGCACACTCACTGTGATCTACCTCCTCCAGCAGAGCCCCATGCCCTAACAGCACATTCAGCTCTGAACTTATCAAGGGATTAGTCCACTGATGAGTATAGTGTTCACATGATCCAACCAATCTTCTGAAAACCCCACCTCTGAACACATGAGACTTTGGGGGTGCATTTTACATACAAACCATAACAGTCACCCACAGAGAATAAGAAAGGAGTAGCTGTACACTAGCTACAGTGGTTGTAGCTGTGCCCCAACAACACTACACAAATAGATGATGGACAGGAGTTGTCCTATGGCCACAGTTTGCTGACTTTTGTTATAGGATGAATTTTTTGCAGGTCACTAATATTTTCCAACACTATTTTAAAAGATATCATACTATATCATTGCATCGATGTACCATAATTTTAAACCAATTCATTATTATTGAACATTTATATGGTATCAATTTTTATTATTATAAAAAATTCAATGATGAACATCCCTTGCAGCTAAATCTTTCATAGTTATTTCCTTAGTATAAATTAATTAAAATAAAACTAAACTAAAACTAAAGAATGTACAAAATTTTTATCAATTTGCATTTCACTAGTGTTGTGTGTTGCAACCTACTTATCACATATGGGCAATTTTTTATGGTTTCCTACTATTGCATGTAAATTCCACTTTCAGTGATACTGAGGACCACAAAATTTGTCCCAGTGACTATCCTGGTAAAGACAGAACAGCTACTGAGAGCACCATTGTTTTATATTATTTTTCATGAATATTTTGAAAATCCAAAGAAAATAAAGACTTTTCTGAAAGAAAATGCACACACCAACAAAAAAATTCTACATATAATTTCAGAGGATTCCAAGAGGACTACAGAAGAAGAGCCCATGGTTTAAAAAACTCAGTCACCCTGAAAGCCTACTTTCTTGGAAACACAGACACTATTTTAATAAGACCGTATGCCTATTTATTTGTCTTCTCTTTTCTAACAGTTTATTGGATGTTTAGTTTTCCTGATCTAAATTCTTCAAATCTAATTTTATATATTCTTAGTTTCCTCTCTATCTGCTATAATATCATTTGTGTAATGAAGTGGAAGAAGAAAGAAGAGGAAGTAAGAAGTTAGAGGGTGGAGGAGGAGAATAAACAAATTAGGAAGAAACTGAAGAAAATAAGAAAGAAAAGGAAACTGAGGATCAACGCCACAATCTCAGAAGTAGACCTGAAGCATGTAGTGTTCAGGCTCCAAATTCCTGACCAAAGTCCATACTATTTTCCAAAGAGTTTGTATTAATTTCCATCCCCAGCAACAGAGAATGAGGGTTCTCCTCACTCCATGTTCTCACCAACATTATCATCTATCCTTTTGATGAGAGGCACTGTGACAGATGTGAGGTGACATTTTATTGTGGTTTTAATTTGCATCTCCCTGATGATGAGAAATGTCAGCATTTTTTTTGTATATCTATTGCCCATTTGTATCTCTTCCTCTGAGAAATGTCTGTTCAAATCCTTGACTGTTTTCCAATCAGGTTATTTGTTTTCTTGCACTGAGTTGTTTGAATTCCTTATGTATTTTGGATATTAGTCTTTTATCAGATGTATCTGAAAAATATCAAGTCTTTTGATCCATGATCATGTACATCTTTCCATATTTTACATCTTTTTAATATCTCTTAGTATTTTATAGTTTTCAGTATACAGTTCCTGCACATATTGTATTAAATTTATTCTTACATATTTCATGGATTTCTATGCTATTTAAATCATACTTTTCAATATCATTTACCAATTGTTGATACCATACAGAAATACAATTGATTTTTAGGTATTAACCTTATTGCCTTGGGCTTAATAAATTCATTTATAAGTTCTGGTATCTTTTTGTACACTTCTTAAAATTTTTATGCTCATTATCATACTACCTATAAATAAAAATGGTTCAAAATTTTTCTTTCTAGTCTGTATGGCTTTTATTACCTTTCCTTCACTTGTTGTACTCTCTAGGACCTTGGGAAACTTTGAAAAGAAGTAGTGAGATCAGACATCCTTACTTTACCCTTGATCATAAGAGGGAAGTATTCAATCCTTCACCTGAAGTCTGAATAGTGGAGGGTTTAGATTGTTCTTAAGTGCTCCATATAGATTGAGAAAACTTCTCCTATTCTTATTCTGCTATGAGTTGTTTCTTTCATTTTTTTTTTAAAATCATGAATGTGTATTGACATTAGTCAAATGTTTTTCTGTATCTGTTTGGATGTTAGTACTTTTTTCTTGTTTCTGTTATATGATGAATTATTTTCATTAATCTTCAAATGATAAACCAATGTTTCATTTCTGGGATTAAACCCTACTTGGTCATGATGTATTAGTGTTCTGATAAGTAATGATTCTGTAGATTCCATGTGAAAACATTTATTAAGAACATCTATATTTATAGGGCCAGAACCTGAGTCTTGGTCTCTCATCTTCCTCCCCTGATAGCATGAGCTTCGTCACTGGCTCCACTACCTTCTCCACCAACTACTGTTCCTATATTCCTTCCAATTGCCCAGCCGCCAGATCCAGCCAGCCAGCAGTGCAGCCAACTATTAAGCCAGCTCAGGCTCCCAGATCTCTGCATGAGGTTTCACCACCTTATGGGCACCTGGGAGTCCAGAGAAGTGGCATGGGGATGGCCAAAGGTTTGGTAGGATTGGTTAGCACGTACACCAAGAAGTAGATTATGCAAGACCTGGACCACCTAGCCTTCTATTTCTATTGAGTGAGGATTCTGGAGACTGATAATCAAAGGCTGCAGAGTGAATTTGAGAACCTCTGGAGATGGAAGGGCCCCAGGACAGACTGGGGACATTATTTCAAACCTACCAAGGAGCTGAGGGCTACTGTCTTTGCAAATTCTGTGAACAGTACCTATACCATTCTTGCTGCTGATGACTTTGGACTCAAAGATGAGATGGAGCTGGCCATGTGCCAGTCCATGTCCTCTGTAAGGTCACTGATAACACTAATATCCCTGGTCTACAGCTGGAGACAGAAACTGGGGCTGTCAAAGAGGAGCTGCCATACACAAAGAAGAACCACAAAGAGGAAATGAAAGGCTTCCCAGCCCAGACTGCTAGCTTGGGGTTGACCATGGAGGTGAATGCCACTAAGTCTTAGGACCTCAGCAAGATCCTGGTGAATATCCGGATATCTGGGCCCAGTATGAAGAGCTGGATCAGAACCATTCCAACTGTCAAGATGGCACTCCTGGAGCCAAGACACATGGTCCAGACTTTAGAGATCTACCTGGACTTGTGAAGAAATATGAAAGCAAACTTGGAGAACAGCCCAAGCAACATGGTGGCGGGCTACACCCTGCAGATGAGCAGCTCCACCCAGTACTGATCTTATGACACCTGGAGTTGGAGCTGGCTCAGACTTGGGAAGAGAGGCAGCGCCAGGCCCAGACATAGGAAAATCTGCAAACATCAAGGTTAAACTAGAAGCTGAGCTCACTGTCTTCCACACCCTGCTGGAAGACAGAAGGACTTCAATCATGGTGAAGCCAGGGGCTGCTGGCAACTAGGTGCAAACCATCTAAAAGACCACCACCTTCAGAATTGTGGAGGGCAGTGACCCCAAATGCTGAGGCACTGAGGCAGCAGGAGCAGGAGGAACGGGGGCCAATAAAAGTTCAGAGGTCATTGGGGAAAATATTTAGATTTCTGTTAATGAGATATTAATCTGCAGTGTTATTTTTTCTTATTGTATCTCTGTTCTTGATATCGTGGTGTTATCCCCTCAAGAAATGAGTTGGTAAACGTTCTACTCTCTGCTTTCTGAGTGTGTATAAGATTCGTAGTATTTATTACCTAAATATTTTTCAGAATTTATGAGTGAAATCATCTGGCCCTAGAATTTTCTTTATGAAGGTTTTTAATTATGAATTCAAGTTCTTTAATAAATTTAGAGCTATTCTGATTTTTCTATTTCTTCTTATGCCACTTTATGTAATTTGTGTGTTTCAAGAAATGTGTCCACTTACTCTAAGTTGTCAAATTGATTGGCATAAAGTTGTTCATAATATTCACTTATTATCCATTTAATGTCTGAAGGGTCTTTAGAGGTTTTTCTCTCTTTAAAATCCTGATAATGGTAGTTCACTTCTGCTCTTCTTGATAAATCTAGCAAGAGGTTTACTAATTTTATGATTTTTCCAAAGAACCAGAGCAGTACTGAAGTCTCCAACTCTAGTTGTGTTCTATTTTCCCATTTGATTCTGTGTTTTGCTATGTGTACTTGAAGTTCTATCTATTAGGTGTACACATAGTTGGAAGTGTTTCTGCCTTCTTAGTGAACAAACCATTTTATCGTTATAAAAATCCCTTCTTTGTCCTTGAGGTCTACTTAAAGTGAAATAGGCTCACTCCAATTTTCTTATTTCACTTGTATGGTACACTTTTATTAAGCCTTTTACTTTTAACTGGTCTGAATTTGCATTTTAAAGGCAGTTTTTATAGATATATACAGATAGTTTTACATTGTTATCATTTACATGTCAATGGGCTGTTTAGACCATTACTAGTTCATGAAATTGTTGATATTACATGATTAAGTTTATCATCTTGCTCTCTACTTTCCTACCATCCAACCTTCCCTCACCACCTTTTTTCTCTTTTGTTTTTGCCTTCTGTTGAATTAACTGGATTTTTAAAAACTGTTAAATCTCTCCTGAATTGGCCTGCAGTCTATACCTATTTGCTTTAGTTTTAGTAATATCGCTAGGTTTATATTACATATCTATAAATTAGCATAATAAACTTCAAATAGTAATGTATTATTTAATGATCAATAATATTAATTATTGTTTAAAGTTCAACAAGAACCTTGGAACAATATGTACTTCCATTTCTTCCACTCCGCCCTTTGTACTAATGTCCTCATGCATTTAACTTTTAATACATAACACACTGGAAACCCATTGCTATTATCCACTCAAGCTGAAAGATTAACACGGGTTTAGAAAAGGAGGGAGCAGTGAGCTTGTTTCCTCATTTTTCTACGACCAGATTGGGGTTGGCATGGAATAACTTTTAAAAGTTGATATTCTGTTGTTACTAATAAATGTTCGCTGCATAGCATCTGGCAGTAGTTATAGCAATAAATGATAACTTTGGAGAAGGATAGCTGATACTCATTATACAGAACAGTTTTCTTCCCTCTGACCCTGATAGTACTTTTTAAGAGTACTTTTCCCCAATCTTCTGGTTTGAAGTTTTCTCTGGTGAGTGGAGAGTGAATTTTATTCCTGAACCTAAACAGCTATAAGGATCAGACATTTCTGATTATTATAAGGTGGTGTGTCAGGCGGGATTATTGGCATCTAGTGGGTAGAGACTAGAATGTTGCTTAAACATCTTAAAATGCATAGCATAGCCCCCACAATGAAGAATTGGTGGTCACAAAATGTCAATAGTACCCAAATTCTGAAACCCTGATTTACATCATCTTCCTGGCCGTGCTATGTATGTACGCTTGCAATTCGAGCTGCATTCCGCATCTCTGATCTCAGGCGGGACTCATAAACAGTTGTTCCCCAAAGGCTACAATTCCTACTCCTCTCTGCTTCTCTGAGGACAGTAAGACAATTCAAGTTCAACAGCTTTCCAACACTTATTACCTTCCAGATAGGGTACTGCATGAGTCCTCATACATAAGCTCATTTAGGACTCTCAATAGCTTCTCAAGGTAGGTTTTATACTTATGGAATTAAAATTACATGGTTGTTGACAACAGAAACCCTTCTCAGTCTTCAGACAGAACACCTATTGGTACGAGCACTTGGGTGCTGGGACAGGGTAGCCTAACTTTGAACCTTGGGCTCTGCCACTTACTAAACCTGAGACACTGAGCAAGACAGTAAAACTCAGTGGGGCGCACGTTTTCTCAGCTGAGGATATACAGCTGCGAGCAGCCACCTTATTTGGGTTATTATGAAGACTAGTGCCATGAACCATAGCCAGTCCATAGCTGAGTGCCCAGTAAAGCTTAGTGAGTGTAACTGCTGTTACTTTTGTTGTTATGTTTGTATTTCTCGTGTGACTAAATGTTCAGGCAATAGATAGGGATCTCTCTCTCCCCTCCACTCTTTTCCCCCTTCTTTTCCTCATCTTGAACTTCCTCTAGGTTTTCATTCCCAGGTGGATCCTTCCTAAGTCTTGGCAATTCAGCCATGAACACCTCAGCCTCATATCCTAGAAGCTTAGAAAAGTGATAAGGTCCAGAAAAACCCAAAGCTAATTGTGGTTAGCACAGCTTGTGTGACCCTTAATGCACACAGTCATGGGGCAGGTGAAGCATAGTGACCCGGTTTCCTACTCCTGACCCTTGGGAGGGATCAGGTCTGCCCCATACCATGTAGTCCAGGAAGTCTTCTTCTGTAAAGGTAAATGGAGTCATTGTTGCACCAAGTTGGATTACGCACCAAGTTGGATTACACACCAAGCAGATAAAAACGACAACTCTACAATTGTTCCCATTTTACAGAAAAGTGTCTCAGTAAGACAATGTCATTTTCACAAGGAAGCAAAGCTAGTAAGTGTGAGAATAAAAATCCAAACCCTGACTTCTAAATGTTCGGGAACAACTCAGTATTAAGAAACCTTATATTAACAGATCTAAAGAAAAATGACAGTGTCATTACATGTGCTGAAAGGCTTTTGATAAAAGTCAGTATACTTTCTTGATAGATAATCCTTCCTAACACTAAGCTTCAAAAGCAATGGGAAAGATTTTTATGAAGACTTTACATTTCCACTAGGGGACTTAGAAAACTTGGAAAAATGAGTAATGGTGACTTTAATTTTCTGTGAGTAAATCTATATATTTAATAAGATTTCAGGAGAAAAGTTATCACTTTTTAAAATTGCAAGATCTAATTCTAAAGTTGAATTAAAAATATATCAATAAAAATAGGAAAATTCTACAACATATTCTAAGACTAACATGATTAAAATGTAGTGGCATTGGTACAAAATAAAGCAGATCAATGGAATAGAATTGAGTCCAGAAATAGACAGAAAACAGTATGGAAATTTATTATGTGACAGAAGTGATATTTAAAATCAGTTTGGAAAAGATTCAGTACATGATGTTAAGGCATCTGAATACTATTTGGATAAAAAAAAGGAATCCTACCTCACACACTACACTAAAACTTATACCAGATGTTCAAGTATTTAAATGTAAACTATTAAAATGAACCTATTACTTACTAGCATATGTGGAAGAACTTTCTCAAAGTCACAGGACAAAGAAACTCTTCTAAAATGACACCAAATCCAGAAGTCATGAAAGAAAAAAATGATGAATTTGACTACATATTGTTGCCAGTTGAATCGTGCCCTTCAAAAAGATACAAGGCCTGACCCCCCGTATCAATGATTGTGACCTTATTTGGAAAGAGAGTCTTGGCATTTGGTATCAAATTAAGATGAATTCATAGTAGATTGGTGAGCTCTACTCCAGTGATGACTGTCCCTAGAAGAGGGAAATGTGCACCCAGAGTCAGTCAGGGAAAAGGATTCCGTGACGAAGGCAGAGATTAGAGAGATGTCGCCACAAGCCAAGAGACAGTAAGGACTGCCAGGAACCCACAGAAGCTGGGAGAGGTGGGGAAGATTCTTCCCTGGAGTCTTTTCAGGGAACACATCCCTGCTAAAACCTTGACTTTGAACTTCTGGCCTTCATAACTATAAGAGAATAAATTTTCTTGGTTTCATTCACTCTATTTGCAATAATGTATTACATTAGTTGTAGGAAACTAATACGAACATAAAGATTTTTTTTACAAGAGGAAAAATACACTGAACTCAAAGTTCAAAAATAAGTAGAAAAAAATACTTGCAACTCATGTGAGAAAAGACTAATTTCCTTAACATGTAAAGAACATTTGTGAGTAAGTTTCTTAAAAACCAACTAATAAAAATGGACACACAGTGTGTTCTGCTGATGTCTTCATTGCTTTGTTCTTCATCCACGGAGTCTCATCAACTTGGTCACTTTGTCTTTTCTTGGAGCAGAGAACAAGGGAGAGACTCTGGTACTGAAAAGTGAGTTCTCCCCGCAGATGGCCACAAACATCCAGAGTTAGCACAGCAGTGCCAGCCTCATGGATGTGCTGCCAGCCAGGGGATCACCAGGAGAAGGACTCACGGCTGGGCTTTGTGCTCTGCTGTCGCCATCTTGAAACTCTGCAGACTGGTGGAGCAGGAGGCCCTCCATTTTCATCTGCACTGAGCACTACAAAATGTGTAGTCAGTCCTGACACACAAACTATTCTATCAATGATGGTGATGATTACTCCAAACACAGATGCTTTGTCTTCTTCTGAATGGTCCAACAGACAGAGCATCTCCAAGCTTGATATTCTAAAAAAAAAAAAAAGCAAATGGGGAAGAGGGAAAAAGAAAAAAATTAGCTGCATGAACTCCGAAGCCAGGAAAGCTGGCACTATTGCCTTTAGCAAGATGTTATCTGACATCTTTTGGCTGAATGCGTCCTTTCATGGGGTGATTAAACAGCAAATATCTCCAAGCAGCATAATGTTTATTAGACATTACTCTGTTAGGGCAGCTTGTGTTTTCCCTGTATTCTGTTTCTGTATTCCAGTGTGTACAATTTGTTGATTTAAATAAAATTTAAAATAAGCCATGCTGCTTGAGGAGCTGCTGACAGGGCCTCGCAAAAAACTTTGAGAGATTTTTTTTATTAGGAAACAATTCTGTTTCTGTGTCATGTTTTTCTGCCTCTTGCCTCTCCCTGGGCCCCTCCTTTTCCCCAGTATCCAAGGACAGCAGACTGAGAAACCAATATTTTTACTTTGTTGAATGTTCATCTGTCTCTCTGAAATATTTCTAGCCAGGAGGGAAACATTCTACCAGTCCATCCCACCCCACAGGCTATTAGAAAAGAGGAAGAGCCTGCTTGGGACAAGGGTCATTTACATCCCATACAGGACTCCACTGAGTGTTGAATATTCTGGAACGCTGAAAAATTCGTCATTATTTTGAGTATGCAAATATTTAATTGATGACAAAGTATAGATAAGTGAGTATCCTCACAGGGCATTGGATAGAAGGGCAACACTTCTTTAAAATAAAAATATTCATGATCTTGATGAAGCCATTTGCCTCTTCTATTCATGCCCTGGAGATAGCTTCACAAGTTGTCTTGGTTACTTTCTCTTCACTGGGACACAACACTCAGAACTTAAAAGAGGAAAGGTTTATTTGAGCTCATAGTTTGTAGAGGTTTCAGTCCATAAGTGGGTCCAAGGCAGGGCAGCATTGCAGAGAAGGCTTGCTTATGGCATGGCAGCAGACAGCAGAGAGGAATCAAGGGAGGAGCGGGAAGACCTTTCTAAAGCATGCCCTCAGGGACCTACCTCCTCCAACCCAGGCTTCACCTCGCAACATCACATTAATTATAAATTCACCAGTGGATTAATCCACAGATAGTGTCACACACCCATGGTCCAATCACCTTCCAAACACTCCATATGCATGTGTGGGACTCCGGGGTGACATCTAGACATAAACCATAACACCTGTGCACATAAGAGACATATGCAAGACAGTACACCTCATTCTTTGTGAGAAATGCAACAGCAGGAAGCAAGCTCCATGTCCACAAGCAAGGCGATGGCTGAATAGCATGCGAGAGTGAAATACGATGTGGTGGTTATAAAGACTAAGGTGGATTTCCATGAACCTACATATGCAAATCTCCAATGCACATATTTTAGGGAAATAGATAAGTTACACAAACCTTATACACTTCGTGTAACCTTTTTTTAAGAACCAAAAAGTACAAAACACAAAGCAATATCTTGGGGGTTTTTTAGGGGGGGTTGTTTTGTTTTGCAGCTACGTACTTGCAAATCCATGGAAAATGGTTCTGAAGAAAAGGCAGCCCATTGATAGAGAGACTGTCACAGTGGGAGAGGAGCAGGATGGAGGGGAGATGCCGAAACTACTTCGTTGCATTCTAACGCTATACCAATAGTTTTTTCTGAACTTGTATGTATTTATTAGTGTTTTAGTGATAAGTTAATATTTTAACTGAAACAAAAAAATGCTATAAAAATTTAAGGAATTAGTAATATTTAAGTGGTTCTCCAAGCCACATCTGATTTTGCACATCAATTATATGTTTATGCATGTAACAACATAGAATCTTATGGTACAATACAGAATGCATGAAGATTCTTGGAGAAACGACTGCCTACTATTATGTAAGCCCAGCACTGACCTCAGCATAGCCATGACTAAGCAGGAGCATCTCTAGCTTCAAAAACCTTGTATTTGTGCCACCCATTACTAAAACTGGCCCAAAGATTACTGCTTTAGACCCAGAGAAACAAAATTTGCAAATATGGGGACTAGGAACCAAAAACTTTTTAAAAGTTCCTGGAAAATTGCTAAGCACACCTGGAGTTCTCAAGACTCCCAAAGCAGGAAGAATTCTCAACTCAAATGCCCTTTCTCAGAGAGCTTTCCCCCCCGTGCTAACATAGGATCCTATTTCATCGCTCACAGTGTGGTCATTGTTTACTTATTTATCTTTCTTCCCCGAGGGATTCTACATGCCATCCCCAACCTGCAGCCACATGTCTGGCACATTTGTATCAATGAAAATCCACATCTCCAGTTAGCATCCAATAAATATCACTCACCTGAATGGATAAATCAATGAAAACTGAATGGACACGTTCTCTTCAGTCCCTTTGAGATAGAGGCCCTTTTATTGACTTTTTCTCTCTCTCTTTTTCTTTCTGTCTCTCTCTTTTTCTCATTTTCTCTCTCTCTTTCTCTTTCCCCCTTCCATTCCTTTACTCTTCCCTTCTCCTTTCATTCCTTCTTTGCTTTTATTGTTTTCTTTCAATACTGAGTATTGAACCCAGGGCCTTCACATTAAGCTACATCACAGAACATTCTTAATTTTTATTTTGAAGCAGGTTCTTGTTAATTTGCTAAATTACTCAGGCTGGGCTCAAGTTTATGATCCTCTCATCCAGCTTCTCAGAATGCTGGGATTATAGGTATGCCCTGCCATGCCTGGCAATCATCTTTTTTTTGGACCCAAAAATTATTTTAGAAGAAAATAATGCAAGTCTTTAAATTGCCACTTATTGAGGATTCTGAAATGTGGAAATTTTAAAGAAATGTGCTTTCTTAGCATTCTTTTTCTAACATTCTTTCAGCATTACTGCATTAAAAAATCACCCCCAAACTTAATGTCATAAAAGAGCCATTTGCATGTGTCCTAAAAATGCGAGGAGGTTTGACAGGGCACGAAAGTGTGGCTACTGTCTCTTCACGGTGTTTGAGGTTTCCTCTGGAAGGGGACTTGATCTTGATGGCTGGGGAGTCTTCTCTCACAAGGCTGATACTATCTTCTGGCTGGTGGCAGGGACCTCAGCTATTGATTGTGAATAATGTCCACATGTGGTTTCTCCACAAGGCTGCTTAGGCTTCCTTTCAACATGGCAGCTTTGTAGTATTTGGGATTCTCACATAGTAGCTCAGTTTCCAAATGTGAATGCCTCATCTAACAAGGCCAAAGCTCAATCCTTATCCTTGCTCTATATTCCAAAGGCATAGAGAGTCTCCTCCACCATTCTGTTGGTTTCAAGTGAGACCAAAGCCTGCCCAAATCCAAGGGAAGGAAAATTACACTTCACTTCTGAATTGAGGCAGCTGATATATTCTAGAAAACATAGGGTAGGAAATAGCATGTTTGGGAAACACAATCTGGCACATGTCATAGCAATCCTGCAAATAGGTATAAGCAATCCATTTTGTAGATGAGGGAGCAGATGAAAAGAATGCATAATTTGGCCAAAGTCAAGCAGCTGGATGGTAAGTGGCTGGATTCAAACTCAGGTCTGTTTTTCCTGTAGCTTCCTCCCCCACACCACAGTCCTGTCATATCAGATGGAGATTATATTTACTTATTTCATCTTGCCTTCACTGTTTATTAGGGAGACACATCCAGGTCCCAGATGTTGCCTTGTGTGGACTTTGTGTCTTCTTGCAATTTACAGATCATGTTACTGATGCAATAGCCTGGCCCTCAGTAGTTAATAGGCAGCCATTGAAATGAGACTCTCCTGAAGGTCCAGAGAAATTGCCATTCAGAGATCAGAGCTTGAGCAGAGTTTGGAACTTCAGGAGGAAGCTGCTCCCCAGCAATTCTTGAGCCTGATGAAAAATGATCCTCCATCTACACGACACAATTATTGGGTATTTACCATAAGGGCCCTTAAATGGTTCCTTTTCAATCAGAAAATAAGAAATAAGTTGAGGGGGGAAATAGCTAATCTAAGTGTAACTGCTCACATCGTTTTGTTCTGAGATGGATGGTAGGTCTTTCTCATTATTCCCAGGCACAGACATGCTACCAAGAGTGATTTGGCAACTTGTGAAGATAAATCACAATCATGATGGCTCTTGTCACTAGCATGTTGAGAACTTGACTCGAGAGGCTGACGGAGTGTGGGACTAAGTACATGCCTGGACCCTGTTGATGCATAGTTAGAGGAAAAGAGAGAGAAATAGAGAAAGAGAGGAAAACGGAAGGAAAGCAATGGAAATTCCATATCTCTGTCAGCGTTGTTCCCAAGTGCCATGTTTTTGAGAGAACTAATGTTTTTGCAAGACCTCAATAGGTTAGGGGGAAGAAAGCCGGCAGGTTAGTGAAGAAAGAAGGGAGGGAGGTTTTGAATTAACCAACTATGAGAAGAAAACACAGTCTCCGTGGGTAGTGCAGAAGGGAGATGAAAGCATCCAGATACTCTGAATATCCAAAAAGTGTCCTATTTTCCAGATACTTTTAAGTGAAATTATTTACACATGACACAAAGCTGAGAGCCTTCCAAATTATCTTGGCTCATTCTGTTTTTACAATCATTATTTTTGTGCTCATAAAACAACACCTTCTAATAGCATAAATTTTAGGAAATATCGTAAAATGTCTAGAAACTCATACTCGTCCTACCTAGCAGTGCCAATGTAAACCTTTCGTTATGTAATCCACCAGGTTTCCCATATATATTTATTACAAAAACGGGTTCAGACAAAACCTAATGTTTTGTGACCTACAATTTTTCTTTTCATATGCCATGAGCTTCTTTTTGTGTCAGTAAGTAGATGTTTGCATAATCATCTTAACGGACACAATTTTCTGTTGTAATATGATATAATCAGTCTTCCACCACTGGACGTCCAGGGTTATAAATGTTTTCTTATTGTGAACAATAGATATGAACATGACACACATGCACCTTTGGATACTTGCTTGCCTTGGACACATTTCTCAAACTATTTTTTTGAAATCATAGTACTAAAGCGTTCTATCCATATCATCAAATTATTATCTTAAATTTTACCCAGAATTAAAATTGAATTTAAAAGTTAATGCAATTTCCAGGTTGTTTTCTTTCTTTTGCTCTTCTTCTTTCATTCCCCTTTCCCTGTTCTTTTTCCTTCCATAATCAGTTGCTGCTACTCAAACAAAAGAAAAGAAAAAAAAACACAGGCTAGAGCGGAGGTTGGAAAAACATGGCCCAGGGGCAACCCAGCCTACCATCCGATGATTTTGTCTGACTCACAAGCTGAAAATAGTGCCTATGGCTTTCAATGGTATCCTCCATGAAGGCAGCCTAGCCAGGGTTGGGAGGAGGGGAATCAGTGAGCAACCCTGGTCCAAAGGCCCACTCAGTGCCTCACAAACTGTGGGACCTTAGACCAGTGGTTAAAACTCTTTATCCTAAAACATCCTCATCTAAAGATAGAAAAAATAATACATACTCTTGGCCACCAGTGTTGTCATTGGTATCAAATAAAATAAGAAATAGAAAGTGTCTCCTGTAAGTGCCTGGTACCTAGCAAAACCTCTCTGTTGGCCTTGTTGCTGATATCACTGCTGCTTCACTTCTGGGAATTTCGCCTTCATTTGGTTCCAGGAACTCCAATCTTGGAGTTTTCGTTTCTTCGGTTAGTCTTTCTTATCTTCAAGTGATTTTTATTTACAAACATGAAAGGTGCCAGTATCAGCAAAATGAGATTTGTAATTTGAAGACACTTCATCATATTCCATTATTTTGTTTTCTTCTGTGATTCAAGTACCTCTTCATTACTGAAGCATCTGTGATGTATGTTAGGGTAACTTTACTTTGGGGCCTCATGAGGATGAGGGAGCCAGTGACAGTGCACAGTGATATGTAGCTGGCCTCACTGAAGGAAGGCCATGAACCCTCCTCAGGAGCCGGGGTCGAAAGAGCCTCGAGCCTACAAGACACCCAACCCATTCTCATCTAGCCCCTAAGACATGGCTCATGGCACTGGGCTGGATCTCACCGTTCTTCACTAAAGATGGTTTTCCTCACTTACCATCCTGCATGTAGCCCCAGCCTGGGCAGTGGGTGGACATGGAGAAGCCTGAAAAGGTGGTCTCTCCGGGCATTTACCCAAATCTCCCAAAAATGTCTTTCACAAATTTGAGACAGATCTTGCTGTTCTCTTAAGCATGTCCCATCTTATTCAGAGTACAAGCATCAGTGTGACTGCCTTGTAGTGGGTCCTGAGCTTCAGACCACACTGGGCCCAGGGGAGACCAAGAGAGAAAGGTCCTGAGCTGCACTCTGCACCCCTGCACCTGCCCTGCCTGCCCATCCTTACTCGGTCATCACGCCATGGAGAGGCTTCCTGAATGCTCTGTCTGAAGGAGACGCTGCTGTTCTCTTCTAAGGGCACCCTGGCTACTCCCTTCCCAGCACACACACAAATGAGGATCACCCCTGTACAGTTTGTTTGTTTATTGTTTGTATCCCCCATTAAAATTTGAGCTCCACTAAAAAAGGGTTTGTCCATTTCATTCATCAACATGCCTTGCACAATATCAGTGTGAATAAATATTTAGTCCTGACCTTCAAAATACCCACAGTTTTGTCCCTCATGAAAACTGACCCATACTCCTTTCAACCTTCATCTCTTTGCCCATCATGCCGAATTCTTCAGCTTCCTCGATATGCAGACAGTTTTTCCTTCTGTCCTTCACACAAGCCATTTCTTGGCTTAAAACACCTCTCCATCTCCTGACTTCTCCTCACTTCTTGCCTGACTGCTTCCTTCTCCTCCCTCAGGTTTCAGCTGGTAAACTCCACCTCCAGGAAGCTCCTGTGAAACGTGCCACCCCAGGTCAGGTGAGAACACTCTTGGCATCCATCTCTCATCTTCCCACCACCCCAAAAGGCTATGCTTGCTGCCTGATTGTCTCCCCTGTTAGAACTGGCCACACAGCCCAGTGGGGTGGCAGCCCCATAGTTGGTGCTCAGGGGATGTGTTCTCAATAAATGAATGAATAGTTAAGCATTGAATATTCATGCTAAACTATTATATTACCTGATAGCCTTAAAAGTAACCCACATCTTTTAATGCTTTCAACAAAGCTTGAGTTGCTCATTCACAGACGGAGGGCTAATTCTGCTGTAGATGAGGCCTTCACTGGAAAAGTCAAATAGAAAAAGGGACACAAATAATGCTTAGACAATTGACAAGAGTAAACATAATTCATAAATAAATATAGTAAGAGAAACTTAGAACCTGACTCGAGAGAAAAGTGAATTAAAATTCTACTCGGAGATCATTTTTCCTTCTCCAATTTGCCCAAATTCAAAATGTTGGCGACACCGTCTGTGAGTGAGTGTGTGGGAAAACAGGGCTCATGGAGTACGTACGAGAGGAGTGTGAATCCCACCCCCTCCACACGATATTTATCACACTCGTGAGTGCACTCTCCTGGCTCCAGACAGTCCACCTGTGGGTGTTTATTCTGTAGAGACCTTGTCACATGTCAGGCATGAGTTGCTTTCAAAGTTATTGACTACCGGGTTGTTGGTAAGAACAAGTTTGTGAACTCTGTAAATGCCTCTAGATTCAGGACACCTAATGAATCATTTATGTTATAGCTGCACATGGCAGAGCATTGCATTTCTTTAAAAAGAAAAATGACAAATGTCTTTATTAACTAATATGGAATGGTCTCCAAGATAATAGACTTTGGGTTAAAAGATAAGCAAGGTGGTAAGTGATGTATCTGTTATATTACTATTTGTATAAAAAAGAAAGAAAAGGGGCTTGTATGTGTGTGTGTACCTACACATGCTTACAGGTAGGTGCAGCTATTTGGACAGCTAATTAGAAGTTTGAGAGGGAGGATGCAGGACAGCTAAGTGGCATAGTGGGAGAAAAGCTTTTTTTACTCTGATTAACTTCTAATGGTTTTGATTTTAGAGTTGTGTGACTATATTATCAATTTAAACACAGGGCAGTGGTTCCTGGAAGAGGAGAGAGAGAAACAGACAGACAGACAGAGAGAGAGAGAGAGAGAGAGAGAGAGAGAGAGAGAGAGAGAAAGAGAGAGGAGAATATCTGTCTTAACCCAGGTGGAATAAACTAAGTTTCTCTGTCTTCCATTTCATGTGCCTTTTCTTAAAATAGAAAAATAAGAGAGGCAAGCTCCAGTTTCTTTCTGCTCTCAAAAATCTCCCTGATGATTCTGTGATAATTACTAAGAGCTGATTCAAGTCTCTAAGCCTCCTCTGTCTGGACCCCAAAGGCAGGTCCAACCTCTGCGATCTTGGCCAGAAAGGAAGCCACCACGCTCCCTTCCTGGGCTGTCCCCAGATGCAGCCCCCGTTCCCAGGGAGGACTCTGTGATGTTGATCTCTGTAGCTGTGACTGTCACAGCACACTTCAGCAGAAAGGATTACACTGTCCTGAATATGTCAATCAGATATCAAAGATAAATGAAGTTTGAAAAAATAAAATGTATGGTTTATTTTTTAAAAATAGTCTTTGGGAGACACCCAGAATGCACTTTGAAAAATCTGAGGCAAATATGTCAAGAAAACAAATCCACACTCTGCTGTCCAACTTTAATTTTTCACTGATAACACTCAAGCAGGCTGCAGCCCGGCAAATAAATAATGATTCTCCATCCTTGATGGTCTCCAATTTCCATTTGCTATGATGGAGGACTTCTCATGAAGATGCCCCTGCACTTCAGCCCCATCCACTTCCCCTTTCCAGGTCCCCTGGGTGTTAATGAGCCGGCCTGGTCCTCAGGACTTAGCCCCAAGGACGTTCTCTCACCGCTGTTCCTCCACGATCAGTGTCCGCCACGGAGTCCGCTCAGCAGCCTTGGCATTGCTCACTGGTTGGGCTTGGTGATGTTTGGGGTTTTAATTCACTTTACTAAAATTGCCTTTCATTCACTTGGTGACAGGTAGTTATTTGTTTTCAGGGTTCCATTTGACATTTATTGTTAGCGCAAAACACTAATAATAATAATTAGCGCCTTTTTAGAGTTGTCTAGGGTTTTCGTGCTGCTGCATTGTTACCATAAAACATCCCAGTGCTTTGCTGTATATAAGATAGTATGATGGTATTTAAATGTAACAAAGGGGTTTATTATACTCAGGCCAGATTGCAGTATCTCTGAGCCCCCCCTCCCTGTGAGCAAGCCAAGACTTAATATCCTCTAAACTTGTCTGCAATGCTAATACCTATCTATTTAAAAAAGAAAAAAAGTAAGAGGAAAGCCTCAGCCCACACGCATGGCTTGGCTTTTTCTTAGAAACAAGCAAGCAGATGTAGGATTTGGGCTCTGGGACTATGTATCCCATGCAGTGGCCACTAGAGCATGTGACTAATTAAAATCACTGAAACTAAATACATTAAATATTCCATTCCTCTGTTGCAGTAGCCCTTTTCCAAGTGGCAAATGCCACATGGTTCGGGGTGACCTACCGAGCAGGGCAGCTGCAGGACATCCCACTGGACAGCACTGTTCTAGGATCTTGTAACTCCGAGTGTGATCCAAGGACCAGCAGTACTGGCATGAGATGTAACTTTGTTTAGAAAGTCTCTTGATTTCCAGGCCAAGACCCCATAATGTGCTCCCCAAGGGACACATTTGTATCTGAATGTTTGAAACACACTTGGAATCTAGAACAGGACTCAGAAAACTTACTCCAAAGCCCTAATAATAGGGCTTTGTGGGCCACATAGTGCCCAGTGCAATTATTCAACTTCAGTCAGTATTGCTGACAAAGCAGTCATAGATTATTTGTCAACGAACATGCATGACCTTGTTTCAATAAAGTTTTACTTAAAAAGATAGGTGGAAAGTTATATTTGACCCATGCCCATCATTTGCTAAAGTCTGCTCTAGAATATTCTTTGGATATCCTTAACTGTTGCTATCATTTTATTCCCCCTGTTGGATCTCAACGATAAAGCCTCTCTGACCAAAGGTCTTGGTCTATGTTCTCAGGAAATAAACTTTCCTGGCCCTTCTCTGTTGCCTTTGACTTTTGTTTCTAAAGAACACTGACCCATCTGGACCAGCAGAAGTTAATGATAAAAAAAATGAGTGTGAACAGAGCTGAGTATATTCCACAACATGATTATGTCTCAGTCCATAAGGAATGAGGTAGGCAGTGGGGCTGCTCTTTCTCTCCACCAGTACATGGAGAAGAGGTCAACAATACACACAGAGGCCTCTGTGTTTTTTCAGAAGACCACAGGCGTCAATTCCAAATTCTGACATTCACTTTTGTCCATATGCGCAAGAACCCACTAGACCAGGGAAGAGGTGAGCAGACCTAAAGGTCTGGCCTCACCTCAGCCTAGGCGTGTCTTCGCTTCTGAATGGAGATGTGCCCACATGGAAGAGCACACATCTGCTCAGGTTCAGGCTGGCCAGCCCAGAAGGGGTGTAGACCACATGTGCCAGGAGTTTGCTAATCAGATCAATCAGTACGTGGTTTCCTTTGTAGAGTATGTGGGATAGAGGAAAGGGCAAAAGTTCTCCTCTTGGCTTTCCTGTAAAACCTGAAGTTCTTTTTCTTTCTTTCTTTTTTTTTTTTTGGTACTGGGGATTGAACTCAGGTCCTTGCACTTGCTCAGTGGGCACCAAAACCACTGAGCTAAATCCCAGGCCGTTAAAGTTCTTTTTCTATGAGCCAAGTTGGGAAAGCTGGAGAAGAGGGGACTCCTATGATTTGGTCAGTGGATTTTCTCAAAGCTCTCACCAGATTCAGAACCCTTGCCATGAGGGTATGATAAACTCTAGTAGATCTTCTTAGACTCTAATGCCGTGAGCCAGGAACATCTAAATGGAAAGCAGATACATGAAAACAAGAAAAAAAATTGTTCTTCAGTTCCTACCACGTTCTGGATGAAAAAGAAGCTTTCACCCCATGGCCTACCAGGCTCCATCAAAGCTAAAATTGCCATCAATTTGTAATCAAGTTCCTGGCTTCCAAATTCCAGATTTGTCATTTGTTGCCTTTGTGATTTTTAGCAAATCACAAAGTGTCTCATATCTCACTCTCCTCATCTGAAATACAAAATACCTAAGTGCCCCCCACTTTGGTGTTACTGCAAGGAATAAATGAGATCTTAGATACCAAACAAGTGGTACACAATGTGCAACATGGTAAATGACTAATTAATAGCTGCTGCAAAAATGATGTCATATCACCCTTAAACAACCACATAAGGTAGGAGTTAAATTCATTTTTTATGAATGATGAAACAGAGGCCTGGAGCAGTGAAATAACCTAGAAGAGAACACAAGCATAGTAAATGATGATGCTTGAATCCAACTGCAATCACTTCCTCATGGCTGTGCCATTTACTCTGGAAAATCACGTACAAGATGATTTCATTGGTATCATTGTCTTCCATAGTTTCAAAAACATCAATTAACCTACTGCTGAGTCTAGACAGGTCAGGCTGCCTCAAAAACCTCTGCACAAACTGATCTTGCTCCAGGATACTTGCTAGGAGCAGCAATGCGGTGGCTGAGACTGACCTACAAGTCAGCAGGTGGCAGAATTCCTGGCTTTCTAGCCTGAGGGAAAAAAGTCTTCCAATTCAAAGATGATCCTCTCTGCAAAATCACTTACACAGTTTCCTTTTCCTTATGTAGTATCTATAAATTCACCATTTTTAATTGGAAAAGCCTTGCTTAAAATAACAAAATTGTATCTCATGATAAAATTATGAAACTGAGTCTTAACATCACATGATTGCCTTGAAGGGAAGAGGAGAGGAGAAATGGAACTACACACAAAAATTGAAAACTGGACGCCCTACCAAGGTCCTGAGTCTCACAGAACATGCCGAATCACCCCGCTGCAGACAGGCAGGTCGGCCCATTCCCTACCGAGGTCCTGAGTCGCACAAAAGATGCTGAATCAGCCCACTGGAGACAGGCAGCCACCTGGTTCCACACTACAAAGACGCAGAGGACACAAGACCACCAGACCAAGGTACTGAGTCCTGCTGCTCCCCGCCCAGAGGTAGGGGCTTCTGAGCTGCCATCCCACTGCTCCTGGTCCAGAGGAAGGGGCTTCCCAGTCACCATGCCTCCCGCTGCTCCCAGCCCACAGGAAAGGGCTTTTGGGTCACCATCCTTACCACTGCTCCTGGCCCCTGTCCCACCTCTCCCAGCTCAGAGGAGGTAATCCGTGCAGGTGCCAACAGCCCCCCACCCCAGTCGAAATGAGAAAACATGTAAATAAGCCTCAAAACCAGACTTCCAGATCACCTACAGCAACCCCAAAGGGAAATGAGATGGAACACTCAGATACTCAACCACCTGGACCCACTGAACTGGCAACAAAAGGGGATCTGGAAAAAATGAAATCAGAAATAATTTCTCAGATAACAGGAGAAATTGTGCCCCTAGTGCAAGACATGATTAATAAATCTAAAGAGCAGCTGAGGAACATGATGGAATCCCAACATAAGAAACAAATGGAATCCATAAAACATATGCAAATAGATTTCCAGGACATGAAAAACTCCATTGAAAGTCTACACAGCAGAATGAGCCAATGTGAGGACAGAATTTCAAATATAGAAGATAAGATTGCAATTAGTGACCAGGAAAAGAAAAATTGCTTCAAAATTATAAGGGAACATGAGAAATCAATCCAGCAGCTGCTAGATGATGCAAAGAAGAATAACATAAGACTGATTGGGCTCAATGAAGAAACAGGAGAGAGTGCAGATGACATAAAAAATCTGTTCACAGAAATAATGGCAGAAAACTTCCCAAGCAGGGGAAAAGAACTTGACATACAGATAAGTGAGGCATATAGGACTCCAAATAGCCTTGATCAAAAAAAATCTACACATAGGCATATAATTGTTAAGATTCCAGAAACACAACAGAAGAACAAAGTTCTACAAGCAGTCAGAGAAAAGAAACAAATCACATACAAAGGAAAGCCCATCAGAATCACAGCAGACTTCTCAACACAAACCATCAAGGCAAGAAGATCTTGGAGTGACATATTCCAAGCCCTAAAAGAAAACAGCCTCCAACCCAGATTGATGGACCCTGCAAAACTATCTTTCCAAATGGTTGGAGAAATAAGATACTTTCATGACAAAGAACACCTTAGGAACTTCATGAATACCAAACCAGCACTCCAAAGAATTTTATACAATATCCTAGGAACAGACATTGAGGATCACAACCCCAGGAAGCAAAGCAGAATGAACCCATCTGGCATGACAAGAAATTAAATGTAAAGGGGGAGAACCCAACAAAAAGAAAAAGTCATGGCAATGACAAGTCAATATGTTTCAGTTATAACCATTGATGTTAATGGTCTCAATTCACCAATCAAAAGAAATAGACTGGCAGAATGGGTCAAGAAGCAAAATTCAACAATATGCTGCATACAAGAAACACACTTAATTCAAAATGAAACTCATAGACTGAAAGTTAAAGGGTGGAAAACAATACTGCATGCGACAGGAACCCGAAAAAAAGCAGGAGTAGCTATCCTCTTTGCAGATCAAGTAGATTTCAAACCAACACTAATTAAGAGAGACAAAGAAGGACACTACATCCTTGTAAAGGGAACAATCCAAGAGGAAGAGATGACAATCATAAATATCTATGCACCAAACACTAGTGCACCCAACTATATAAAACAAATACTAACGGACATGAAAAGCCATATATTCACTAATACAATTGTAGTGGGGGACCTCAACACCCCAATGTCACAAATAGATAGATCAACTAGACTAAAAATAAGTAATGAAATACTAGAACTCAATCGAACTCTTGAACAAATGAACTTAACAGATGTTTACAGAGCCTTCCACCCCACAAAATCAGAATACACGTTCTTCTCAGCTGCACATGGGTCATTCTCCAAAATAGACCACATACTCACTCATAGAACATGTTTAAGTAAGTGCAAAGGAATTGAAGTTTTCCCCTGTATATTATCAGACCATAGTGCGATGAAATTGGAGATCCATAGCAAAAGAAACTCAAAAAATTTCTTAAACACGTGGAAATTGAACAACACACTTCTGAATAACCAATGGGTCACAGAGGAAATTAAAGAAGAAATCAGACAGTTCCTTCAATTAAATGACAATGACAATACAACATATCAGAATTTATAGGACACAATGAAAGAAGTCTTACGAGGGAAATTCATAGCAGTGAATATGCAAATTAGGAAAACAGAACGAGCCCAATTAAACAACCTGATGCTGAACCTCAAGCTTCTAGAAAAAGAAGAGCAGGACAACCCCAAAGCTCATACAAGGGAGGAAATTATAAAGATCAGAGGAGAAATCAATGCAATGGAGACTAAGAGAACGATACAAAAAATCAATGAAGCCAAGAGTTGGTTCTTCGAAAGAATCAACAAAATTGACAAACCTTTAGCCAACCTTGTCAGAAAAAGGAAAGAAAAGGCTCAAATCCATGCAGTTAGGAATGAAAAGGGTGAAATTACAACAGACACAGCAGAAATCCAGAGGATCATCAATACCTACTTCCAGAACCTATACGCCAATAAGATGGACAACACAGAAGAAATGGACAGATTCCTAGATACATATGAATTACTAAAGTTGAATGAAGAAGACCTAAAAACTCTGAACAACCCAATATCAACCAATGAAATTGAAAATGTAATTAAAAACTTATCAACTAAGAAAAGCCCGGGCCCTGATGGCTTCACTGCTGAATTCTACAAGACATTTAGAGAGGAACTGCTGCCACTACTGTTTAAACTCTTCAATGAAATTGAAAGGGAAGAAATACTCCCAAATTCATTCCTGGAAGCAAGCATCACCTTGATCCCCAAAGTAGATAAAGACCCAACTGAAAAAGAGAACTATAGGCCAATCTCACTAATGAACATAGATGCAAAAATCCTTAATAAGATAATGGCAAAGAGAATGCAGAAGATCATCAAGAAGATCATACACCCTGATCAAGTGGAATTCATCCCAGGGAGGCAGGGATGTTTCAATATACGAAAATCAATCAATGTAATACACTATATAAACAGAGCCAAGGACAAAAACCATATGATTATCTCCATAGATGCAGAAAAAGCATTTGACAAAATCCAACATGCATTTATGATAAAAACCCTACAAAAAATTGGAATAGATGGTCTCTACCTCAAACTGATAGAAGCCATCTAGGAAAAACCAACAGCCAATATCATACTAAATGGTCAAAAACTGAAATCCTTCACACTAAAATCAGGAACAAGACAAGGATGTCCACTATCACCACTCTTGTTCAATATAGTTCTGGAAACATTAGCCATGGCAATTAGACAAGAGAAAGAAATAAAAGGAATAAAGATAGGTAATGAAGAAGTCAAATTGTCATTATTTGCAGATGACATGATACTCTATATAGAAGACCCCAAGAACTCCACCAAAAGTCTTCTAGACTTAATAACCAAATTCAGTCAAGTAGCTGGTTACAAGGTTAACACACAAAAATCAATAGCTTTCCTCTACACAAATGACAGACTCACTGAGAGAGAAATAGGGCAAATAATTCCTTTCACAATAGCATCCAAAAAACTGAAATACCTAGGAATCATCCTAACAAAAGAAATCAAAGACCTCTTCTCTGAAAACTATGGCACTCTGAAAAGAGAGATTGAAGATGATATCAGAAAATGGACAGACATCCCCTGCTCCTGGGTAGGAAGGATTAATATAGTGAAAATGGCCATACTTCCAAAACTGCTATATAGATTTAATGCAATTCCAATTGAGATCCCAGCAGCATATTTCATAGACCTTGAGAAAACAATCCAAAAATTCATTTGGAACAAGAACAGACCCAGAATAGCAAAAGCAATTCTAGGTAACAGAGACATGGCAGCGGGTATCACAATCCCCAACCTGCAACTCTACTACAAAGCTACTGTGATAAAAACAGCATGGTACTGGCAAAGAAAGAGACTTGAGGACCAGTGGAATAGATTAGA
Organism: Heterocephalus glaber; assembly: GCF_053883595.1. NCBI lineage: Eukaryota > Metazoa > Chordata > Mammalia > Rodentia > Bathyergidae > Heterocephalus > Heterocephalus glaber. Next base: position 16,449,345 of record NW_028258410.1, on the reverse strand, counting down.
AGATGCAGAAACAATTCCAGACACACTCAGCCATCTCATCTTTGATAAAGGAGCCAAACACCCTCACTGGAGGAAAGATAGCCTCTTTAATAAATGGTGCTGGAAAAATTGGGCTTCAACTTGCCAAAGATTAAAGCTAGACCTATGTCTCTCACCATGCACTAAACTAAAATCAAAATGGATTAAAGATCTAAATATTAAAATAGAAACTCTGAACCAGTTGGAACAGAGGTTAGGTAGAACCCTTGAAGACCTCAGTGTAGGAAAAGATTTTATGAATAAAACCTCAGTTGCCCGTGAACTAGCACAAACAATCAACAAGTGGGATCTGTTCTTATTAAAAGGCTTCTGCACAGCAAGAGAAACCACCAGCAGTGTGCAGAGACAACCCACAAAGTGGGAAAAAAATCTTCACTTGCTCTTCCTCAGACAAAGGTCTACTATCTCAAATCTATAAAGAACTTAAAAAGATCAGACCTCCCAAATTAAAGACCCAATCCAAAAATGGGCATCTGAAATGAACAGACATTTCTCAGACAAAGAAGTAGAAATAGCAAATAAATACATGAAAAAATGCTCAACATCACTGGTCATTCAAAAGATGCAAATGAAAACAATGCTGAGATTCCACTTCACTCCAGAAAGAATATCTGCTATCATGAAATCAACCAATAACAAATGCTGGCGGGGCTGTGGGGAAAGAGGAACCCTGCTCCACTGCTGGTGGGAGTGTAGACTGGTACAACCACTGTGGAAATCAGTATGGAGATACCTCAAAGAACTAGGACTGGAAGTCCTATTTGACCCCGCTATTCCACTGCTGGAGATCTTCCCCAAAGAATTCAAAGAATCATACCACAGTGATATATGTGCGCCCATGTTCATAGCAGCACAGTTTGTAATAGCTAAAACTTGGAAACAGCCCAAATGCCCATCAACTGGAGAGTGGATAAAGAAAATGTGGTTTTTTAATAAAATGGAGTACTACTCAGCCATAAAAAATGAGAAATTAGAGACATTTATTGCAAAGTGGATGCACATTGAGGCGATACTCTTAAGTGAAATAAATAGGACACACATGAATAAATTCCGAATAGTTTCTCTGGTGTGAGAAACTGAAAGTGTACATAAGGACTAAATGTATAATAGGTAATGTGAAATAGGAAGAAAGGGGGCAAAGGGGAAGGAAGTGGGAGGGCTAGAGGAAAGGATAGAAGGGAATGGGATTAATATGAGAAAATGGAAAAATAGGAACAAAATCTTTGTAAATAGGGAGGAATGGAGGGGTTGAAGGGAGGGTTGGGCAAGGGTGAAAAATAAGAACCAAGAGAGGCTATGTAAAGGTGCAAATTTCCAATGATGAATGTCATTATATTGTATACCTAAAATGTACCAATGATTAGAATGAATAATTGAAAATGTAAAATAGGAAGAAAAGGTCCAAAGGGGTAGGCGTAGTGGGAGGGGCAGGGGAAAGGAAAGAAGGGAAAGGAAAAATGCTGAGAAATGGAAACAATGGAAATAAAGTCTTTGTAAATAGGGAAGGGTGGAGGGCATGAAGGGAGGGCTAGGAATGGGGAAAAAATAAGAACCAAGATGCTTTATGTAAAGGTGCAATTCCCAATGAGAAATGTAATTGTGTTGTATACCTACAATGTACCAATAAAAGAATTTAATATAAATAAATAAATATAAAAAAATAAGAAAATCGAAAACTGAATAACTGTTTGATCCAACAAATCAACATTTAGAAAAACCTTTTGGAAGTAATCAGACAAGTTATATGGACAAGAATACTCATTTAACTCTTTTAAAATCACCAACAATCTAAGTTTTCATCATTTGGAGATTAACAAAATAACCAATAGGATGATGATTTCTAGAATACCGTCTGGCCATGATGAAGGTTGGGGGATTCCCATTGCTGACTTGACCACTCATCCATTAAGGGAAAACATTCATGTTATAATAGTTTTACAGTCTCTTGTATCCACTCTGTCTCCCATATTCAAAGCATCATCAAATCCCGTCAACAATATCTCTGCACTCACCTTTCCAATGACCATTTCTCATGGTGATCATTGCTCCCACCCAAGCCAAGCCATGGTCACCCTTCACATGGGCTGTTGCAGACATTCCCAAACCAATCTCTTATCTCCTCTAAAGTCTTCACATAGCAACTAAACTGAGCTTATGAAAACACACATCAGTTGGAAGAAAATCCAAGCCACTCCTTAAGGCCTGTGAAGAACTCTCTGGCCTGTGAAGAATCCTTTTGACTTTGCATTGGTGATTTCCTGGGCCACTCTCTTGACATGGCCTCAGAGCTGTGTCTGGTTCAGATTCTCTTCAGGTGTAGCCTCCTCAAAGAACCCTTTAGTCATTAAAATTGCCCTCCCACCAGTCCCCCATTATTTTTGATCACATGTACCATCATGTTCCTTTAAAGCACTTATCACATCCTATCTTTATTTTAATATTATATATCACTTGTGTATCCTTTGTTTCTTTCCTAGAATGTAAGCTCCAGGAAGGCTGCATGATACAAGTGTCTCTATTTCCAGTACCTGGAAAGTTACCTGCCACAGAAACTCAATAACTGTTTTGTTAAATAAATAAAAAATAAATCAGTAGGGTCATACATCTTTATTAATAGTGGTGATACACAGACAGATGAATGTAATTGTGTTTTCCCCCTTGGTTCTCTATTATTTTTTTTCCTGATTTTAAAAGTGAAAAAGTTACTTTTACAGTAATACAAAACAATTAAATTTATTGTCTGCTAATTAAAAATAATTAACAGATCAAAACACAGCATAACCCCTCAAAAATCCAGTAAGAACCTTCATAAGCAAAATTTTCCAGTGGAATCTCAATTGATCTACAGGTCTTTCCTTTATGTCAATTCTGAAATCTTCTGAAGCTATTACTACTCCAAGTGTAGAAAAGGACAATAAAATTAAGTTTACAAGCATCAGATGCATAATTTCCTATGCTAAAGTTCACCTGGAGGACTTAGAAGTAAATTCACTCTTTTCCTTATCAACATTGGTGTATATTAACTTTTTTTGTTTCTTTTGCTAAAAGGTCTTGACTTACCGCATAGACTTCTCCTATTGGACCATCATTTTAAGTTCGTTTTTGAATTTTTAATCTCTGTTTACCTCTAAAACAATATTGACTGTAAGACCAAGAATGACTTCAGCACTTGCAAATAAGCCTGAGTATGGAAATCCTAGCAGGAAGGACCTATCTGATAGTTATTTGTATTTAGCTGGACCTAAAGACTGAAGCCCAAGGGGGAAAATAATAATGACTTTATCCTAGCAGGGACATTCAGAAGCAGCCATTTATCTGAGATTGTTAACCATAAATGAGAGAGATTCCCAGAGAAAATCTTTTTTTTTATTCTTTTATTGGTACATTTTAGGTATACAATATGTTTACATTTATCAATGGGTGCTTGTACCTGTACATGATGAATCTTGGTTCTTATTTTTCCTCCATTCCCTTTGCGCCCTTCACCCCTTCCACCCTTCCCTATTTACACAGACTTCATTTCCATTTATTTTTCTTTTCTTATAATTTTTCCTTTCCCTTCTTTCCTTTCCCCTTCCCCACCCACAAATCTTAACTAAACTCATAAAGTCAAGTCAGAATCTGAGACAAAAAAAGGAAAGGCCTAGATTTTACCTGCATGACCATATTTTTTTCCAGAGTATTCAGATTTGTAAGCATTAGTGGCACGTTTTATCTGCTTATTTTCAGAACGAGATGTCAATTTAAGGAAATGGTTTAAACAGAGTCTGGTGAATATCATTCTCATAATAGATTATGATTCTATTGAACCATTTCATGTGTAAAATGGCCAATTTTATGCAGGATCCTGAAGTACTCTTGTACATCCTTTTTAGGATTTTCCAGATGAAAATATGTGTAATATTCTAATTGACATGTCAGTGGAAGCATTATAGACTCTGTGAGTAACCTGAAAAATATATTTTTTAATGTATCTCCTGAAGTCAAGGAATGAATTCAAGTGTTCCAAAAATATTCATTTGTTTTCTTCCTGAGTCTCCTAAAACAGAGTGCTCTGATGAAATATTTGACTACATGAAACCATTTATTTTGGTAGCATTTCCACCATTAACCTTAGATCATCTCCTAAAGACAGCCAGGAAAGAAACAAATAAATACAGCTCATTCATCATGAAGTGTGATAATAGGACATTTTATAAACAGAGTGTTTTCCATCCAGAAAGAAACCATGTAATTTTAACAAGGCATACAGTGGGTATTATCCAGCCAAATACAAAGCATTCACCTCAAAGTATTTACTGATATTATAGATACTGTAATTACAAAAAAAAAAAAATAATGAGAAACTCTTAGGATTGAGCCAGAACAGAGAGATGTTTCCCCGATCTTTATGATTCTTCTGAAATTTATCAGTATAAGTGTCAATATTGGAATTAAGCACTCCACAAGACTTTATCGAATATTTACTCTGTTCCTAGCCAAATCTAGTTAACTCAGTTGATTAAAATAACAAACATTGTTTCTGTCATCTGATTGAGAATTTAAAAACCTATCCCCTCTCTTTATGTCTCCATGAGAAAGTTTCTGTTCCTTCGAAAGAACAATATTAGAGTAATACTTCTAGAATCTTTCTCTATGCCCTCAAATATAACAATGTCTAAAATGATAAAAAGTTGGTAACGCATTTTCATAAGCATGACCCCGAATCCCTTCTTGTCTATTTTAGGTCACCTAGCCCTTGGTATCAGAGTGTATTTTCTTCTTTCTCTTCCTACCATGTTGTTGTCTTGAGAGAATAATTAGATCTGCTTTTTAGGTGCCAGTCTAGAAGCCTATTTCTTTTGCCAGTATTGGTGCCCCAAAAGTGGGAGGCAGTCCTATCTTTCAGACACCTGGGTTACCCTGAAAACCCATTTGTCTGCTAGAGTTGGGTTTAAGCTACTGACTGGAAAAGAATTGAGAATGCAGATTATATTAGAATGTACATTCCATGAAGTCAAGTATTTATCCTTCTTATCACCCTGCAATCTCAAGATCTGGAATAAGGATTGTCATATAGTTGTTGCTCAGTTATTATCAGTTGGACAAATTATCTGTTGATGAGATTCAGAATCAACATTCTTCAATCCACTCTATCATCCTTTGTGATCTTCATGTTTCGGAATATAATGTCAGTTTCTTAATTGGTTGTGAATTTTGTGACAGATGGATGGAATTTACTGCTTCCCTTAAATACTACCATTCTTAATGTACCATGAACCGGCAAGAAAACAGACTTCAATGTGAAAAATTATAGACCCAAGTATCATGTCATGTTCACATTGACCATTAGTATAATAGGAACTTAACAGGTCTCCATTTAGTTCACCACTCTCGGGAGTTACCTAAAAAGACCATTGTAAGGAAAAAATTTCCCAGTGGGAGATTTGACTGAAGCATCTGGAACAAAACAGAGGAAGCACTTGTGTTTTATAGTTCTGCTTACCAAGAGCATCCATTATGAAAGAGACATTAAACAACCCAGTAGATAGAATGATGTAACCAGTGGATGTCAGTCAGCCTGTCATTGGCCTCCACTACTGACACACGGGTTCAAGAACAGAGTAACCATCGTAGCAAGGATGAAGGCCATCCATAGCACCAATGGCTAGACTTAGTCTCAACAACATAAATCTACCTACCACTGTTGAATGGCTAACATGTCAAGAAAAGAGACCAATCTGAATCCCTAACACAATGTCTTTGAGAATCCAGCACACCATTCTGTGGTAAGTTGATATTTTAGAACCCTTCCACCCTGGCTAATAATTTATTTTCACTGGAATATGCAGATATTAAAACTATAGGTTTATCTTTCCCATCCACGAATCCTTCACCAGTAACACTAACTGAGGGCTTATGTAGTGTCTGATCTACTGATACATAATCCAATCAGACAATACACCAAGAGTCCCTTGAACTTTAAACTACAGGTGCCACTTGGCTATCTTGAGCTTCTTATGTCAAAAATATGAGAGGCAAGAAAAAGGCCATTATTTTGGTTGAGATGTCACACTGACTATGTGTTTAGACCCCTGAAACATGAGAGTCTGAATCATGGCACTAGGTGAGCCACCTAGATCAGTAGAAGTTCTAGTTTTGAGAGTGAGAGAATCTAAGAATACACACTAGGCCATGAATGTCAGTTGTAACTGGAAAAGTAGCTAAGTGGTAATCAGTTCATCCCACTAATCTTTTTTTATAATTTTGCGCAAGGCAAATGGTTTCCCCAAAACCTAGAGTTACTTACATAGAACATATAGAAAAAGGGAATGTAAATTCAGGAAGTGGACTGTAGAGGACACTGCACTACATACCTGATCCACCAGTTGGGACTTAAGGTCGAACTTCATGAGCTTCGAAGGGTATTGACACCTGATTGCTCTAGCATTTTCTGTGAGTAGCTCAGATGAAGAGAGGAAACTCCCAAGGTCATACACCTCCCTTTCAGGAAGCATCACTTATGGGAATAAAAAGACCAGTCCCTCTTGTTCCAACTCATGACCACCCTGAAGGGCCATTTCAGTCCAGAGCTTCCTGTGTTAGCTGAGAGGATTATTGTGACTGCACGCAGCCCAAAGTCTCCCTTTCCAGTCCTGACTCCTTCCCTTCCTCCACAGATGTAAAAACCAAAAGCACTCTCTAGTAAATTTTCACACTAATTTCAGTTGCAGAGTCTGCTTTCTGGAGAACCTGACCTGAAATATCATTAAATTAAATGCTATCCCTAAAGTTTCTGACATTAAAAAGGATCTCATCATAGCCGGGCTTGATCTTCTAATATATCTAAGAAAACATGAGTTTCAATGAACAGTATTAATAATGGTAACAATAACAATACCTATTATTACTAAGTGCTTACCTAATAGTAAACTAAGTGCTTTATATGCATTAACTCACTTTATCCTTTCAATAAGTCCATTATAATGCACATTTTACAGAAAAGTAAAGGAGGCACAAGGGAGTTAATTAACTTCCCCAAATTCGCATACTTATCCATTATGCCTGAGTTTGGATATGGCTCTAAACAAGACACAGTTGTAAGAGAAGTTTAAGAGCAATCCCTTTGCTTTTTAAGTACTCCCACCCTAAAATTTGAACCTTGTAACATAGCAAAGATTTTCTGTTCCTGCATTTGAAATCCCTCCCTCTTCTGAAGTTACTCTGAGAAGGGAAGAGGAGCTAGATATTTAGAGATGCTCATTACAAACAATGACTATCACCCATAAAATTTACCATTCTTGGAAAATACATGTATCACAGGCATAGAGTGCTTCTGAGTTATAAAAGTTGTCTAATGCCTTGTCATTGAACTAAAACTCCAAGTTTTATTTCACTTTGTCCAAATAATAGCTGATAGATATCAGCCTCCAAGATAATCCTTGGATGAATTTTTTAATAATGAGAAGATCTATATTCCTGCTATTACCCGTAGCTAAATGTAGGGAATTCAGATGAGGCAGTGTTGGTCTGTACTCTACATTGCTAGTAACTGAGTCAATACAAGATGATTCAGCAGAGGTTTAGTGAGCATCTAGTATGTGCTGGACCTACTGGGCACTACCATTAAGAACATAGCGGATATGCTGCTGCTATAATTTGGACCTGGAATACTCCCTAAAGACTCATGTGTTCAAGGTTTGATACCTAGCAAGGCACTATTGAGTGGTGGTGGACCTTAAGAGGAAGGGCCTAGTGGGAGGTCTTCAGATTACTGGGGGCATGTGCTTAAGGGGAATAGTGAGGCTCCAGTCCCTTCCTCTTTTTCTCTTTCATTTCCTAGCCATCAGGTAAGGAGTTCTGCTCTGCCATGTGCTCCCCCGTGATGTTTAGCTGCAAGTACAAAGCAACAGAACCAACCCATCATGGACTGGAACCTATAAAACTGTGAGCCAAAATAAACCTTTTCTCTCTATAAGTTGTTTACTCTGGGTATTTGTTATAGTGATGGAAAGCTAGCTAACACAAATATATTCCTTAGAGGGCTTACAGTCTAAGTACTTAGGTCTCAGACTTCAATCATTTCCATACTGTCAACTTTAAGCTATATCTACATAGTATATATACTATAATACTTACCACATTTTAATCAGATTATTTTACTTAATCAAATTTATTTAATATTTTAGCTAGCACCTCTGAAAATAAGAAAGGGGCATCTCTCTTTCCATAAAGGGAAGATATCCATGAAAAACTATTTGTAACTACTGACAGTTTGTAAATATCAAGTGTTTAAAATCTAAAATCACTGTAAATTCCACCAGTGACATATATACCCCATTTAAGTAGTACAATGCTGTTCTCATAGAAGGAGATGGGAATGAGGAAAAATAAGGCAAACAAAGGGCAACTTGATGACATGTGATGGACTGATAAAGCACATAGTCTCTGGAGCCAAGCAAATTGGATTGAAATCTTAGTTCTGTCACCTAGCATTTACCAGTTGCATGATTTCAGGAAAGTTACTATACATCTCTGGTCCTTGGTTCCTGGCCTATAAAGTGGGGATAACATGATATTTTTCTCATTGGGTTATTATCAATATTAAATGAATGGTATAGCTTACAATGGTGGCTAGCACAGAACAAGTGACATAAAGAGAATTACTAGTGTTATCATTGCAATAGGCCATGTTACAAGAGGAGGGACACTGCAGGGCAGTCCAGGTTTCGTCAGAGGAATTCAGCAAAGGCTTACCAAGGAGAAGCAGGACAGGCGGCTGATGAGTGTAGGATTCCCTGCCACTCAGAGCAGGAGATAGGGATTGTTGCAGCAAAGGGCACTACACTGAGCTCACATCACCTCCATTTTTTGTCTTCTCTGGTGAACTCACTTAGTGGACAACTTGTTTTGGTTTGGTTTTTACCTGCCTCCTTTGTTCTGTGATAGATCTGTGATGTTTCATTGGAGAACTACTCTTTGCTCGCTCTTTTTTTTTGGTTTAAATTCTTTTGTTGGTATATTTTAGGTATACAATACGTTTACATTTATCATTGGTGTTTGTACCTGTACATGATGTATCTTGGTTCTTATTTTTTCCCCATTACCTGTGCGCCCTTCACCCCTCCACCCTTCCCTATTTACATAGACTTCATTTCCATTTTTTTTTTCTTTTCTCATAATTTTTCCTTTCCATTCTTTCCTTTCCCCATCTCCTCCCACCACCCCTACCCTTTTGGACCTTTTTCCATTTCAAAGTATCAATTATTCATTTTAATCATTTTAATCCTTATTTACACTCTCAGTTTCTCACACTAGAGAAACTATTCGGTATTTACACATGTGTCCTATTTATTTCACTTAAGAGTATGGCCTCAATATGCATCCATTTATCTATAAATGACTCTAGTTTCTCATTCTTTATGGCTGAGTAGTACTCCATTTTATTTAAAAAAACCACATCTTCTTTATCCAGTTTCTAGTTGATGGGCAATTGGGCTGTTTCCAAGCTTTAGCTATTACAAACTGTGCTGCTATATACATGGGTTCACATATATCTCTGTGGTATGATTCTTTTAATTCTTTTGGGAAGATTCCCAGTAGGGGAATAACTGTGTCAAATGGGACCTCCAGCCCTAGTTCTTTGAGGTATCTCCATACTGATTTCCACAGTGGTTGCACCAGTCTGCACTCCCACCAACAATGGAGAAGGGTTCCTTTCTCCCCACACCCCTGCCAGCATTTGTTATTGGTTGATTTCTTGATAGCAGCCACTCTTCCTGGAGTGAGGTGGAATCTCAGTGTTGTTTTCATCCTCATCTCTCGAATGACCAGTGATGTTGAACATATTTTCATATGTTTATTTGTGGCTTTTACTTCTTTATCTGAGAAATATCTGTTCGTTTCACATACTCAGCCACTTCATCTTTGACAAAGGAGCCAACCTTTGTCATTGGAGGAAAGATAGCCTATTTAATAAATGGTGTTGGAAAAACTGGATTTCAACCTGCCAGAGATTAAAACTAGACCCATATCTATCACCATGCACTAAACTAAGATCAAAGTGGATTAAAGATCTAAATATTAAGACAGAAACACTAAACTTGCTGGAAGATAAGTTAGGTAGAATTCTTGGAGATATTGGCATAGGAAAAGACTTTATGAACAAAACCTCAATAGCATGGGAACTAGCAGAATCAACAACTGGGATCTCACCTTATTAAAAAGCTTCTGCACTGCAAGAGAAACCACCAACAGAGCTAACAGACAACCTACAATGTGGGAAAAAAATTTTAGCAGCTGTAACTCAGACAGAGGGCTACTATATAGAATATATAAAGAACTGAAAAAAATCAGACCCCCCCCTAATTCAAAGACCCAATTCAATTATTCATTTTAATCCTTATTTTCGCTTGCTCTTTATAGACGTAAGTAGGGTAGGACTGAGTCCGTCCCCTAGTCCTGGAATGGGTGTGAGAGTTATATGTACCCAACCATCCACCTTCTCAGAGAGATTAATGTAGGCTAGATGAAACCAATCAGAATGACTCTCAGAGCATGACAGCGAATCACTGACGGAAGCATGTATGGATTTCCTAGGGCTGCTGTAAGAAGCAAAACAAACTGAGCAGCTTAAACAAAAGAATCTTATCTTGCAATTTTGGAGGCTGCAGTTCCAAAACAAGATGCTGGCAAGGCCATGCTCTCTCTGGAGTCCCCAGGAAAGGGTCTGTTCCAAGCTTCTCTCCCAGCTTGTTGTAGTCCCTTGACTAGTAGCAGCATAATTCAACTTTGACATGACTTTCTCCATGAGGGCTTGGGCTGCTCTGAGTTCCAGTCTTATTGCATTAGGGGTCCAACGTACTCCAGTACACACCAGTGTGACCTCGCTTTCACCACTTAAATCTGTAATTATTTCATTTTCAAATAAAGTCACATGCTGAAATACTAGAGGTAAGGATTTGGGAATGTTGGGGGTGATACAATTTAACACATAACACAAACATCTTCATTCTACTGGAATTAAAGTGAATAATAGGTAAGTCATGCTTCTGGGGATCCAGAGGGGAGACAAACACTCTCTCTGGAAATGGAACCAACTCAGAGAAAAGAGGGTCTGAAAGAGAAACCAGTGTTATCACTTGAGCACTGGGATTCACCTAGGCCTGAAGCTTGTACTTGGACTTTTCAGGCACATAAGTCAATAATTCCCATTTTTTAAGATAACAGTTATATTTAGATTTCCATAACACTGAAATAAAATCTTCCAATCTACCTTTTAAAATTTCTATAAATTAGTTTTAGGTTCCATACAGGAGGAAGAAGGATCTGCTAAAGGAATTAGAACTTCAATACAGATTTAAGGCAGTTTTAAAGAGCCGCCTCTTTTTAGACACATCCTTCTATATCATTTGTAGTGACTGTCAGTAGTTTGTAACATTTCTAGTCTGTCCTTGGTGTTATTAGTACCTGACAGGTCAGGGCTGTCACCTCCATAAAAGCAATGAGCATCCATACCAGCAAACTCTATGGTGTGGCGTCCCTTTGAGAATTACTAATGTCACACTAAATTTTATCAGCTGTATTTATTCTCTCTTCATCTGTGCCATTTGAGGCTCTTCAAAAAAAAAGTCTGATTATTTTTACATGAAGATAGCTTCTCCTTGCTCCTCTGATTTGAAAATTGTGAACCAAAGCTTAATTCTGGAGTAGTCATTTGTCCTTATGGCAAGTACAATTAAAACATAAATTCCGAGGGGGAATGCCTGGAAAATTAAGGTTATTGTTGACACTATTATTAATTAATAATTATCAAATACTCACTTTAAAAAATTATTAGCCTTTGGATTTTGATAGTCACCATTGTCCTCATTAGGTAATGGTGAAATGAAGATGAATGAATTCTCAAGCAGATGAATTAATGATCAGTGCAGCCTAGAAAAATCAACCTAGATTCTGTTTCCGGTTTATTTCCGCTTCAGCCTGCGGCATTCTCTTAGCTGGCTAGATTCTGAGAAAGTGTTGGAATGAGATTAACTCATAGAGCAGTGATTTCATCAGGAGATAAAGCCTGATAAATAAGAAGGAAAAAGACAAGGTTCATTCAAATCCTTTCAGCAGTATTCCATGGGGGGGTCCCCAGAAGGTGATATCAAAATGCATCCCTAATGAAGTTTCCAAAACACTCTCCTATAATTTCATCACATGCTAGGGACTTGTCTAAGGAAGCATCTAATGATGCTGATAAGATCCATGCACATGAATCAGTGAGGAGCCTAGACCTCACTTTGGTATGACAGTCCTGTGTGTTAAATAAATACCAATAAATTATTAAAACATATTGGTTGTATCGTAACACAGAGCCTTAACAATGTATTATGTCAGCAAGTACAGCTCTCACTTAGGGAAATTCTTCTCTCTTTAATTCAAGCACTGACATCCTGTGCCAGCACAAAGCCTTTTTTATTTGAGATTGACACATGTCTAAAATTGCTTAGATTTTGTGTTGTGCTCTTAATACTTGAAACCCGGCAAATGAAATTCTATGCCACTGTGCATGAACAATGCCTTACAAAAAAAAAATGTAGCCTGAGGGTTCAACTGGAGGATCGGAGAAACAAAAAGTGCTTTCACCACTATTGCTTCAAGTTGGGGGAATAATTACTCTGGTTGAGGAAAAGGGAGGGCCATTTCTAGTCCCTTGGAAAAACAGTATGTTTGTCAGCCCTTAAATTAGATCATTAAATCCAAGATGGGTGTTGGACAAGGATTCCAGGTCATGTCAGCCGAGGGGCTGCCTGTGTCGTGGTGAGGATGTGCTAGTCATCATCTGCCGCCTGTTCAGGGGAGTATTTTCACTCTGACTTCATTCTGACATGTCTGGGTAATTGTCTAACCCTGATGAACTCTCCTTTCTGTACCTGAGAATAAACTTCCTCCAGTTTACTTTCCAAAAGCATTCTTGTATCTTCTTCCTTGGCTACCAACACAAACTCGATTTTCATGAGATTTTCTCAAACTAACCTTTCCATCATTCAATATTCTTTGGTGCGCCTGCATGTCGTCATGTTACTCATGGGGGATTGGGTTCTGGCCAAACCTGGGATCCCTGAACCAGTTTAGAAATCAACCTCACGTGGGGCTTTGCCAGTTAACAGCTGATGTCCACAGGGTCCTCCCTACATTCAGCCTTTGATGCAGCATTTTTGATTTACTCTCAACTGTTGAGAAGAAAAGAGAAATCATTTGCTCAAAAATCTTTTCAGATAGTGACCTAGATGCTTCTTCGGGCCAAGTTGGCCATCATGAGTAAAATGAGCACATAATTTAGGAAGAAAATATGATTTGTTTGCCCTCACTTCTATTTCTATTTCCCTATCCTCCAATGCACAAAACAGCTGTCCTGAATCTCTTAGTTATTCCTTATTAGCTGTTTTGTTTCAAGCCTCTGTGCCTTTGCATGTGTTGTTTTTGCCCTCTGGAGAGTCTCCCCTTACCTGTTAAGAAAATTTCTGTGTATTCCTTTGGAACCAGCTCCAGAATCTCTATGAGCTCTTTCCAGTGGAGGATAAGGAAGGCAGGAATTGAGACCTCCTCTGTGCTTAACCTACAGTGAATCTCTACCAATTGTTTACCTCCTATTTCTACCTCCTGAAATGATTGCTTCTTGTATGCTGAGGCCAATTCAATAGAATAGTCTGGAGATTTTACATTAAAAATCCTAGACTCCTACTTCCAGCCATCAAGAAGCTTAATGTACATCAAAGGGGTGAATGGCCTATTATTATCACCCTTGATCAGAATTGAAGCTTAAGACTCCAAGAGGTTAAGTGACTTCCTGGATTCACATAGTTAATAAGTCACAGATTCGGGACTCATTCCCCTGATGCTGACACAAGCATGACACAATCTATTCTTCATTGCATTTAAACATTTTTATTTTCCCCTCAAATCTTGTTTGGTATTTGATATATAGTTGGTACTGAGATAAATGAACAAAGTTTTGGGTTATAAAAGCATTTATTTTGCTATAGAGCCTCGTCTGCATTGGAAGATGGAATATGAAATGATGTACAATACAACCTTCTAGAAAGGAGACTATTAAAATGGAGGCAGAGAGAATGTTGACAAAGTTATAATGTTAATAACAGTGAAGACACTTAACATTTTGCGTATTTGCACAGGTACTGGTCTAAACACCATCTCAGGACCTTCTGTAACTCTCCCATGTGGTTTTATCGATGAGACTCGGGAAAGAGACAAACTGAGAATCAAAGTTTAGTAAGTTGGAGTCAGACTTCAAGCCCCTAGTTACTTTAAATTTAGCATTCTGGAAAAATCACACCAGAGCACTGGCAACAAGCTGCCAGTGTGAGCCATTTACGTTCAACATGCTCAATTTTAACAACAGAGAGATAAAGTTCTTTGACGACAATTTACATAGATCAGATTCTCACCCCGGTTTGTTACCCATGAACTAGATACCCAAGGTAAGTGACTCTTCCTTTTTGGCTTTGGTTTTCTTACAAATTCCATTCTGGTTCTGAGATTCAGTAAGCTCACAGTAAATTGTGTATAAGCCTGCACTGGCCACGTGACTCTTTCCTGTTTCTCCAACACAAGCCCTTTGGCAGCTCAGGGATTTGGCAAGTAATTCACCTCTGCCTACATGCCTCCTCTCCAGGCTGCTCCCTTCCTGGCTCACCCTTCAGGTCTCAATGCAAATGCCACCTCCAGAAAGGCCTTTCCTGACCTCAAATTGACCTCTATCGAATACCACCAATTATTTCCTCAGTAGGATTTCCAGAACATGAAATTATGGAAACTATTCACTGCCTTGTTTTTTTCCTTCTTCCAAGAGAATATAAGACCTGGAGGGCAGGGCTTTTGGCTGACTTGATTACACGCTAAACTCAAGCCTCAGGCAGTATTTGGGACCCACTAGGAGTCCAGTAAATATTTTTATTGTTATTGTTTTCAGCAATTCCAAAGAAAACCACCGAAAAGTTGAGTGCTTCAAATATCTTTATCAATTTCTGTTTTCACTGGTATGCTCACTTTCAAATACATCTGATTACCTTTCCACCCTACCCTATTGCCAACCCTTATAATATCTCCCTGTTACTCCAGGGGCAAAAGGCAAATGGCTGGTTGGTGAGCAATTAGCCAGGAAAGCAACTCTTTCTTCAGCAAGTGAGTCACCGCACTCTCAGAAACTGCATTCAGACTGGAAACCACCCAGGGAACTTGGGGCTTGAGTCTCTCTCCCTTACGTGTTTTAGTGCAACCATTGCATCGCTTTTAATTCCCTTTTCAAGTAATGCCTGCCATTTAATCAGGGTTCCCTCCCTTTCTATTGTGAGAGCCAAGGGCTGCTTTATAAAATATGAAGACAAGAAATTGCAGTTGACTCAAGACGGACTTAAGTTTCCTTCTGCCTACCCTTCAGAGTCCCCTTTGTTTGTGGAACTGCATTGTTTTGTTTCCATGGTTATATTTAGAAGAGAGTGCAAAGAAAGAAAAGGGGGGGATGAATGAGTTTACAAATACGTTAGTGATATAATTAAAAGAGCAGAAAGACGTTATGTAAATAAATAGCAATGGAAGAGGAGGGAATAACTCACCGGAGAAAGACTGCAGAAATTCAGGAAATCCAGGGACTCATGAAGAGCAATGATGTTGCCTGACACTGAACATCATGCTGTCACCAAGCACTGCCAAGGGTTCGAGCACATTTCCTAGACTCTAGGAAATTACTGGGAGAAGAACCACTTGGAATTTTCTCTCGTAACTGGAAGGAAACAGTTTTTAAAACTCTTTAAAAATACATCAAAGTTAACAATAGGTGCTTTGAAAAATGAATAGGCACCGCACATAGAAGGCTTGTATAGGCACGGATCTAAGCACATTACATGCATCTCATTTAACGCACACAGCCGCACTGAGCTAAGTGCTGTCACTACCCTCATGCTGCAGACAGAGAGACCTGAGGCACAGAGATCTAAAGCAGCTTTCTCGAGGTTAAACAGAAGAAGCAGACCTGGCTCTGGAGATCCTCGTGCCTGGCTCCAGAGCCCATTCTGTAGTAATCGCGCTGTCCTGCTGCTGCCAAAATCCAGACCTTTGTAAAACTGACCATAGGAAATTGCCAAGCTGAAGCCATTTCCTACTTATCAAAACTGGCCGTTCCTCATGTTCAACCTAATACAGAATTATGTAGAATCAAATATGGACTCTTCCCAAAGTCCACTGTCCAGAACTGTGTACTTCAAGAATTTTCTTATGCATGCACCTACATTGATTTTTTTATTAATTATTTTATTGTTTTGCAGTGCTAAGGATGGAATGTAGGGCTTCACGCATGCTAGACAAGCACAATGCCACTGAGTGACATTCCCAACCCCTCATCTCCATTTCCACTCAGACAGACGTATATAATTTCATATTGTATTGTTTGTGAGACTGGAGAAAGATACTCAAAAGCCTCTCTGGGACAATATTGCACAGGATCCCTCTACACTTGTGTTACTATTTCTGCAGGCTAGATGCCAAGAGCAGATTCCCCTAGGGTGTGGTAGTCCTGCCACTTCTGCTGCCTTGCTGTGGTCATTCAGATTTCCAGGTGCTGCTTCAGAGTGGGGACCCTAAGTCGGTCGAGACAGTGAGGCGCAGGTGTGGTGCTCCACGTTGTAAACCGCACAGGGACTGACACAGTCAGACTTCTAAAGAAGTAACCCCAGTATTGACCTTCCCTGTGACCACAGCATAGATACCTCAGATTTACAAATATTATTTCCTGCCTCAAAGAGGTCAGAAATCGGTATAGAGCCCTGTTTTGTTTCTTTAACCCAGACATCTGTTGAGTCAACCTCAAGGGTCTTTACTGTCCTGAGATGAAAGGCCTGAGAAGGTCAGAGACCTCTGTTAAGTCAATACCCAACCCAGTGCCCTGTCTGCTACTTTAACTTTCTATGACTCAGCCCCCTTAGGGCAGAGGTCTTATCCTCGAGGATTCAGTGTTGTCTCTGGGCTGTTTCATGCTGTCCTTTCTTGACTTGCTGGCTCTTTCTTCTGGCTGATTTTAGTCTATCAGGCGTGGCTGCTGACTTTTTAAGTTCATTAGAAATTCCTTTTGAAGATTCAGAGTGGGACTGCCTGGATTTGTGGAGTCACTTTGGTTTGCTGACATTGGATGGAGACTGCCTCTTACCTGGGCATCATTCCACTCCAACTATCCCAACTCAACATTAATAGTCCCAACCCATGCAGTAGATTTGCACTCCTGTTGCAGCTCCTCCAGTGGTTCCCCATACCACCAGCTTCTTCCAGAGACCCAAAAAGTCCTACTTGACATGACCCTGTCCTTCCCAGACTCTCCCTTCTACCACTTTCCCCAAGCTCATGCAGCCCCTTCCCTACACCCCTGTCTCTCCTTCAGTGCTCCATGTTTGTTTCTCTCCACACACCCAAAGTGGTCACCCTGGTATTTCTTATGTTGGAAAACTCTTTCTCTTAACTACCAGTGGACAACGTCATCTTTCCATCTCTAAAGTTCTCTATTGATTTTGTTTACTTGTTACTTTTTCTTCCAATAAATATTTACCTGTAAAAACAAAGGCCATTTTTCACCACTGTTGTTAGAATATAAGGCACTTCTTAGAAGCAAACTGAATGTTTGATGAAGAGGTGAATGAAGGGGTAAATGGTGCTTGGGTTTCTGTCTCAAAATGCCACTGGTAATCATCAAGTAATGACTTCCTTTGGCCAGGCCTTTGAGGGGTCTTCAGCAGAATGTGTCTTCACAGAGGAAAAACGAGAAAGTGGATAGGTTTGGTGGGTAAAGAAAGTTATGTGTTCAGTGATCCTCATCATCACTTCATATTAAAGTATCGTAAAGCAATGTCTACGCCATTCCTAGGAAAAAGCATGTAATACTGAATGGGGTAACATGGACTGCAAGGCTAGGTTTCATTAACTGGAATAAGGTTACATGTAAGGACAAGCATGAAATGGTGAGTAAGAGTGTGAAGACAAAGAGTTAATTTCAGAACAATGTGTTTGACATTCTAAGATTTTTTTTATTAAAAAAAACTACCAGATGTGTGTGTGCATTAACATTAGGAAAGAGTACAAATTATCCAGAAAGGTGAATATTAACTATTTTCTATTTCTTATGTTCACAGTAGCTTGAAATGTATATGCTCTCCTTTCATTAAGTAGGGGAGACACCAAAGAGATATATCAAAAGTGAGCGCAAACTCAGTCTGGAAAGGGAGAAGTTGAGAATGACTATTTCTAAATTGAGTTGAAACAATGATTCATAAACTGGGCAATGATTAAAAAACAAACCAAGCGTTACAGGTGACAGGCTGTGCTCAGACAGTCCAAATCCCTCAACCCCTGGCTCACGGCTGGACATGACAGCCCTGAGGCTTAAGAGGTGCTAAAGAAAGCCTTCTTCAAGCCAGTGCTTGGTCATCTTCAGACAGAAAAGCCGAGCAACCAATATTTTAATAATAAAACCCTTTCTGGCTCTCAGAGCTTCATTCAATGAATGTTCTCAGGTCTCCCTTCCCCTGTTGCATTGGAGGCTTCCAGTAGGGATACCCCTCAGTGTCCCTTCTGGGACTGCTTGTATTATCATTACTGATCTCTTCTCTCTTTCCCCCTGGGGAGTTGGCTCCTGTCCTGTCTTTCATTCTAAGCCTGGGAAGTTAGGGGCAGAAGAGGCAAAATGTCAGAGTAGCCTAAAACGGGAGAGGGTATTTCAAAAGATGAAAGTACACACCAGAATTGAAACTTGCCTTCAAGAATGGAGACAAACACACGGACCTCTGCATGGCTACTTCAACTGTGTGATGATACTGCAGCATGAATGGGAATGGGGAAAGGAGCTTAGAGGGTGGCCTGTAAACAACAGGAATGTATTTCTCACGGTTCTGAAGGCTGGGAAGTTAAGTTAAAGGTGCTGGCAGGGTCAGAGGAGCTAGTGATACAGCACTTGCCTAGTATGCGTGGAGCCCTGGATTCCATCTCCAGCACCTCAGAAAAATGGGAGGGCAGCAAACTGAGTTTCTGGTAAGTGTCCAACTTTGTGATTCTTCTATGATGCTTCTCAGTGTGCCCTCATGTGGAAGAGGTGAGTTAGCTTTGGGGGGTTTCCTTTAAAAGAGCACCGACCCCTTTCATTCAGACCTTCATGACTTAATGCTCAATGATCTCCACCTCAATACTATCACACTGTGAACTGTGGTCCAGTGTACAAATTTTGGAGAAGCATAGACATTCAGACCATAGCAGGAGCCCATATGCATATCTCATTTATTCAGTAAGTATTTCCTGAATACAGGGTATGGGCTAGATTCAGGGCTATGAGCGGGAGTTACAAGGGTAAGCAAAAGAGCTGAGGACCTAGCCCCTTACTACTTCCAGAGGTGGACAACATAAGCATAATTGCAAACTGTGAAGTGCTCTGAAAGAAAGAGGATGTTCTCCATGAATGTGTGGTGGGTGCCTCTGACCTCTTCACTGGGCAAAGGCCCACTTTGTGGAGGAAGCCCTGTTTGAGCTGAGATGTGAGGGTTAGGTGGGAGGGAGAAAAGCAAAGCAAACAGCACGTGTGTGTCCTGTGAGAGCAGAGCACCTGTCGCCCTGGGCCTGAAGGAGAGCCCAGAGGCCTCGGCTCAGTGACAGGGGCACATCTGAGAGCGGAGCAGCCAGGAGTTTGCCGTAGGGCTCCCTCCGGGTGGCAAGAAACAACGCAGACCTTTGCCCTTCCTTCCTGATTTTTTCATTTGCCCCCACACCCTCCTAAAAAAAAGCCACCTCTGCTGCTTGACTTTCCCCTATTGTCACTTCCCAGGGCCCTCGGTCATCCCCAGTCAGAGCCACTTGTCCCCTTCTAAGGATAAGGAAGGTCCTTTCTACTCCAACGGCAAGGACACATTGCTCTGTGCTCAATGTCCACTCTTTTGCATGAACATTGAGTAAATGTTTCTCAGGCGTCCGGAATTAAGGGAGACACCAGGAATCAGAGGGGACATGTGCAGTCCTTGCCCAGGTGGAACTTGCTGGCTGCTTTGGTGATTTTCAAAATGCACCTCCTGGGCCAGCACTTCTGCAGGACCAAGAACTTCTTAGCAATGCAGAGTCTTCAACCATTCACCCTGGGATCTGCCCGGTGAGAAATTCCAGGGTAGCCCTGCTGTCTCTGCTAGGCACAGTTTTTGTTAATGTCTGAGATCTACCGATCTAGTGGACTTGAAGTTAACAAAGCATTTTCACAAATGTTATTTCTTTCAATGTTTTGACTTATTTAATTTCTAAATACGAAATATTTCAAATGCACAGAAAATGAGACACCAATGTGTACCCACTTCCCAAGTATAATGAATGTTATCACTCTGTCACATTTCCTTCAGATATTTTAGTTTTTGAAAGAAATGAAATTATCTAGATTCAAATGAAATTCTACCTCCCATTGCTTTCCACCCCACCTTCTCCAAAAGATCGCCACTATCCTGAAATCTATTTATAACACACCATAGGTTTAATTTCTGCACATTGAAAAAGGACAAGCTATACTGACATATCGATGTGTGGTGTTTTCTACTCCCTTGTCCAATCCTGGGCAATCCTTGACAGTCAGATTCAGAATTCAGAATGTCTTGTGATGAAGAACTGAGAAAAGTTAGACGAAGTAATTTGCAAGTCTACAGGAAATGAAGGAGGAATGAGAGGGAGAGAGGGGAGGTGGGAGGGAGGGAGAGAATGAAAAAGAGAGATAGGAGAGTGAGAGAGAGAAATACTGGAGAGAGAAAGAGAGAGAGAAGAGAGAAAGAAATATAGGAGAAAGACAGACAGACTATGCTGGTTACATGTTAAAGATCTTGGAGAGATACAAGTCCCAAAAGAAATGGCAGGAAGAGGAAGAGATACAGCTGGTAATGATGAATGTTTGGGGATTTGTCAGATGGGAAACTCTGACCTAACAGAGGGAGAAAAGAGAAAGAGGTTTTGAGAAGCATTGTTCTGGTTTATATCTTGAGCACCCCTCTATGATTTTTGAGAGACCTAAGAAAATATGGTATTTTTTTTTAATTGCTGGCTTTTGCTTCAAGTGAGCTTCTAGAAAGTGACAAGGTCATCTGGGACCCACAGTGTATTAGGGTAACATCAGACGTAGCACTGGCAGAGAGTAGTGGACGAATGCAAGGATTGGCCCCAGGACTAGGCCCAATTTGTCTAAGCCAGGATTGGCCGACTGTGGCCTGCAGGCTGAGTCTGAATTCCTCCATCTCAGAATTCCCTGGCTGTTTTCAAGACTCCATGGCTATGTTGAATGGCTGTGACAGGGATGGTGGGACCCACAAGGCCTAAAACATTTACTGTCTGGCTCGTCAGTGAATAAATCCATTGGCCCTTGATTTAAATGTTGAGCCAACAGTGCTCTCCACAAGGACTGGGTCAACCGAGCCATAGCACACATCAGACTAAAGCCAACACAATTCAAACCTGGGATTTGTGTGTATCTTGATAATTCCTCTTAGGTGCACTTGTCACCCCTTCTGGATCGGAGTGTGCAAGCATGAAGCTCTGGGCTCCGCTGACACACTCTGCAGCCCTGGGAGGGATTGTTTACCTAAGAGTGGAGGAGAGGGAGAGGAGACAGAGCCAAGAATAGAGAGGCAAAGACCTAAGCCTGGAGCCGGCCCATCCTGAGGCTCCAGGAACTTCCATCCTGGCCAAGGACTACACTGCTTTTGTTGATTGTTGTTCTTGTCTGTCAGGGAAGGGCTTGCATCATAAGCAACCTGAAGTTCCCCATCTGATTCAGAACCTATTAGCTTCTTTATTCCTTTGACCCAAGTGCCTTTCATGAAGATCCACCCATCAAGTAGCATTCCTGGAGCTCTGAAGACTACTCACAGCTATGTGTATTAGTTCAGAAAAGCAAGAACACACACAGAAGGCTGAATTTCCAGCAACCCAAGACAACAATGATAAAAAGACTCAGGGAGAAAAGAAATGAGATTACTCACTTGCCCCGTTGGAGTGCATTCATATAGAGAGATCAACAAACACACAGTCAGATATGAAATGATAAATACAAAGAAGTTTACAAAGACCATAAAGATGATTATTGGAATAGATTTCCTTGGGAGGTCTCTGGCCCATGGTTGCTGGTCACCAGAGAATAAATGGTGGAATGAGCAGCAGACTCAGCTTCCCTTCCTGGCTATGCTGATAACTCACCTTGTAAGTCATTTTCCTGTCTGTGCTCACATTGCTCACTCAACTCATACACACTGAGCAGCTACTACAGACATAAGCATGCCTTAAATGCCAGCCTCAAATTCTCCACCTGCAAAATTGAGAGTGTGACGATTTCTGCAGTGTCCTCCTTTGTCAAGAAAATTTATCTCCCTATGCGGAGGCTCAAGTCCTGGCTCTATCACTTACTTACCTCTCCAGATCATCTATCACTTATCATCTTTCTGTATCTTGATTTCTATCTTTGTAGAATGGTGCTAGTGATACTATCTTCCTTGCTGAGTTCTTGCGACATTTAAAGAAATTAATTCGTGCATTTACTCTGGTGCCCAATACTTAGTATGTGCTGCATTAAGTGTCAATAGCTATTCTTAAGATCACCATCATTATCCTTTAATAATAATTTCAGATACTGAAGAGTTGGGCTTGAAAGTAGTATTCACTTTGTACATTCAAATAACCTCAAGTTTGTCCACTTAGGTGAGACCAGTCCTCGCCCCACCGAGCCTGTCTTTGGAGATATAACCAATAGCAATGTTCCTTTAAAAATACCACAATGGGATCGGCCCGCTGCAGACAGGCAGGTCTGCCTACGCCCTACCAGGGTCGCGAGTTACGCAGGACACGCCGGTTCAGCCCGCACCCCAGAAACGATCCACTGGACACCCCCACACCCCCACCCCACCCCAGCCCGCTCCTCTGTACAGCCACTTGGTTCCACATTACAAGGACACAGAGGACACCAGACCACCAGACCACGGTACTGAGTCCTGCTGCTCCCGGCCCAGAGGGTAGAGAAGCTCAGCCGGTCCCAGAACCTGGAAGGAAGGTCCCCGCCTCCATCCCAGGCTCCTAGGGCAGAGGAGCTCAGCTGGTCCCAGAACCCGGAAGGAAGCTCCCTAGAGAAGGTGAGCCGTGTGGGTGCCAGAAGAACCCCCACCACCACCACTGTGGAAATGAGAAAACACATAAGCAAGCCTCAAAAACAGAGTTCCAGATCACCTACAGCAACCCTAAAGGAAAACGAGATGAAACAATCTGATACTCAACCACCTGGACTCTCTGAACTGGCAACAAAAGAGGATCTGGGAAAGATGAAATCAGAAATAATTACTCAAATAACAGCAAAGATTTTGCTCATGGTGCAAGACATGATTAATAAATCTAGAGAGGACACAGATAAAAAAAAATAGAGGATCTGAGGAACATGATGGAATCCCAACAGAGGAAACAAATGGAATCCATAAAACAGATACAAACAGATTTCCAAGAGATTGAAAACTCCATCGAAAGTCTGCACAGCAGAATGAACCAATGTGAGGATAGAATTTCACGTACAGAAGATAAGATTGCAATTAGTGAGGAGGAAAAGAAAAATTGCTTTAAAATTGTAAGGGAACATGAGAAATCAATCCAGCAGCTGCTAGGTGATGCAAAGAAGAATAACATAAGACTGATTGGAGTCAAAGAAGAAAGAGGAGAGCATGCAGATGACATAAAAAAATCTGTTCACAGAAGTGATGGCAGAAAACTTCCCAAGGAGGGGAAAAGAACTTGACATACAGATAAGTGAGGCATATAGGACTCCAGCTAGCCTTAATCAAAAAAAATCTACACATAGACATATAATAGTTAGGATTCCAGAAATCCAACAGAAGAACAAAATTCTACAAGCAGTGAGAGAAAAGAAACAAATCACATACAAAGGAAAGCCCATCAGAATCACAGCAGACTTCTCAATGCAAACCTTCAAGGCAAGAGGAGCTTGGAGTGATGTATTTCAAGCCCTAAAGGAAAACAGCCTCCAACCCAGATTGATGTACCCTGCAAAACTATCTTTCAAAATTGATGGAGAAATAAGATGCTTTCATGATAAAGAGCACCTTGGGAACTTCATGAATACCAAATCGGCACTCCAAAAAATTTTAGGCAATACCGTAGCAAAAGACAAAGAGGATCACAACCCCAGGAAACCAAGCAGAATGAATCCATTGGGTGTGACAAATTAAACACACAGGGGGAGAATCCAACAAAAAGAAAAAGTCATGACAAGGCTTTTAAAACTTTGAACTTCATCTCCCTAATGAGTGTATATTTCAATCTTATTATTGTACTGATTAATATTTTTCTGATTCTAGAGTTGCACTCCATTCCTTGTGCTATACTGGCTATTTATCATCTTCTTATGTCTACATTTTAATTGGGTTGTCTATTAATGAGCTCTAAGAATTCTTTATATATCCTGGTCATAGGTTATATGCATTGTAAATATGGTCTGTTTAAGGACTACCTTTCATTTTAATGATGTCATTTAAAGTTCTAAATTTTGATGAAATCTCATTTATCAATTTTTTTCTTTTATACATCATGTTTTTTGTATCCTAGGTAGTTCTTGCCTACCCTGAATTCATAAATAATTTCCCTTATAATTTCTTCTTAAAGTTTTATACGTTTAGGCTTTCTTATTTAGGTTCATAGATCCCTTCAAGTTATTTTCATGTATGGCAAAAAAGGGTTGAGGTTAATTTTTTATACACGGATACCAGGTGTTCTAGTGCCATTTGCTGAAAACACTATCTCTTCCTCAGCTCTTGAATTGAGTTTATATTCTATAAAATGTTAATGTTAAATAATCTTTCAAAACTCAGTGGACCATATATGTGTGGTTCTATTTCTAGATTCTCTGTTTTATTCCAATGATCTATATGTCTTTCCTTACACCAACACTGCCTTGATTACTGTAGCTTTAGAAGAAGTCTTAAAATTAGGTGCTAAATGTCTTCCAACACTGTTTTTTTTAAAAAAAAAAAAAAAAAACTTTTCTAGGTCCTTTGTACTCCTACATAACTTTTAAATTTCAATATCCAATTCTTCATTTATAGCAAGTATACACAGACCTGAATTTTTATATTTACCTTGTGTTTTCTAATCCTGCTAAATTCAAGTACAAGTTCTAGGGGCTCCTAGAGATTTCTTAGTATTTTCTCTGTAGATGATCATTTCATCTACATATAAAGATTTTGCTTCTGCCTTGCCAATCCTATCCTAGTTGTATCATTTTATTGCCAGACTATTTTGGTTTAGACCTATGTTTCAAAGTCTAATGGACAGATGAAGAATAGGCATATCTGCCCTTGTTCCCCACTTTAGGGAGAAAGCATTGTATCGTCTCCATTCATAGAAGGAGTTTTTGTTGGAAGTATGGAGTACATGTCTTTGATCTGTTGAGAAGGTTCTGTTCTACTTCTAGTCTCCTGATAGCTTTTACCATGAACAGCTGTAGAATTTAGTCCAATACTCTTTCTACAACTAGTGACAGCATCATATGGCTTTCTCCTTTCCTCTGTTAAAATGATGACTTTTGGGGGTGGATCTTCCAATGCTGAACCAACACTACCATCCCTATAACAAAACCACTTTCTACATACTGCCAGATCTGACTTCTAAGAGTTTGTTTTCTTAAACAAATTTCTAGCTATGTTCATACTTTTTTCTTCTATTATCTTTATCCAGTTTTAGGATTAGCACAATGTTGATTTCTGAAAATGAGGGGAGAAGCGTTCCTTCTTTTTTCTGCTTTAATTGTTTGATATAATTTATCAGTTAAAATGTTTATGAGCCTGCTGTTGTCATATAGGTAGGTTTTCAAGCTAGGAATATACTTTCTTTAATAGGTGCTATTCAAATTTTATATTTCCTCCAGAGTTAGTTTCATTAATTTGTCTTCCAAGTTACTTCTTAGAAGTTGTCAAATTTATTTCAAAAAGATTTTTGTAATATGCTTTCTATATCCTTTTAAATTCTGTAAAATCTGTGGTAATGTCTCCTAGATCTTGATATTGTAATTTAAAAAATGTATAACTGATATTGTGTAACAGGAAGAAAGGTCTAAAAGAGCAGGGGAATTAGGAGGGGTAGGGGAAGGGAAAAAAGAGAAAAGAAAAAATATGAGAAGAGGAAAAAAAATGGAAACAAGGTCTTTGCAAATAGGGAAGGGTGGAGGGGGCGAAGGGAGGGCAAGGGAAGGGGAAAAAAAATAAGAACCAAGAGACTCATGTAATGGTACAAGATCCCAATGATGAATATAAGTGTACTGCATACCGAAACTGTACCAATAAATTAATGGGGGAAAAAGAAAAGCTTGCTGTATTACAATTGAAAAACAAAACAAACAAACAAAAATATACCACAATGGTTTAAATTCTTGAGTGGTTTTCCAAATGGGCATTTATAAGGATGCTCTCTTTAGCAGGGCCAAAATACTTGTGCCTCTGTTCATGATAATAATAGCACCAGCTGGCATGTATTTGGGCACTCACTGTGTGCCCAGCATTCTGCTAACAGTTTGTGCAGTGGATTACTCATCACCGAAACCCTGTGGGGCAACAATTTCTAGCTTCAAGTTTCTGAGAAGAAACCTGAGGGTCAGGGAGGACCAGTCCAGAGCTGAGATGGAGCAGAGTAGGCTCTGCCCACCCGTGACTCCCAAGCTCACACTGCTCACTGTGACCTTATACCCCTGTCATTCAAATGACCAAGAATAATGAAATGTAAAATATCCCTTGCCAAATGCCTTTCCTTGGCCAAATAAATTGTATACGGAGAGCCACTCTCTTATTAGACACATTTACCTTATGAAAATATATTTTCATGTACAAATAAGCATCTAGGAATTTCCTGAGTATTCGTAAGTTTTTGCTTAGCTAGGAGTGCTGCTCCTTTGTTAAGCATAAGCTTAGAGGCTGTTAACTATTTAACAGAAAGGTTGGAGTTGGAAGCCGCTGCTAATTGTTGATCAATTGGAAAGAGACAGAGCAACTTCAGTAATATAATGGAAGTCAATGAAAAGATGATTTGATTTATTAAAATGTGATTGATTTACAGCTTTTCCGTATATAAAACTGCATAGGCTAAGGTTCACCTAGAAGGGATCAAATTTAACCCAAGGTTGCTTCCATTCAATTTGATTGAGTGAAACTAGACACTGTAATAGCATTGCTTCTTCTACCTACTCAGGAAATCTTGCTTTCCATGTTGAGGAAAGATTTTCCAGGATAACCTACATTAGTCAAAAAATGCACCTTCCTGGAAGCCTGTCTACCTTCATTAAATGGCTTTCAGAGCACACAATGCAACTGAATAACGTGCATTATTCAAATGGTTTTCAGTGTGTACAAGGAAAAGGAGGCACACTCAGACGGGAACGATTTTAAGTAGCTCATCTGCACCACAGGAAATTCATTTCTCCTTTGATTCTTATGCCATTTCACAAGGGGTACCTGTATTTCTAGTACCCATACAGTTTTGGGGGGAGTTTTCAGCCACCTAAACCAGAGTCTGGTGAATAGTCATCACACTTTTGAAAACACAACCAAATGCCTTGCGATTTTCTAAGGAACAATACTTTTTGTACTTCTCCATTCTGACTCAAAGGTACAGTAAGATGTTTTTACTAAGTGGGATTATTTTCTCCCACGTGGAGTTTTAGGCCCTGTGACAAATGTAATGAAATCTGTCAGTCTTTCCTACTTGATGCAGAAAACTAGGCGCAGGTTTCCTCTGTCTTATTTGCCAATTTTAGGTGAAAGGGGTGAGGGTGGGGTGTTTTTCAAATGCTCTGTAGTTTGAGAGCTGGGGTGGAAGATATATGCAGTCTCCAAAGGCAAGTGTTGAGTAAATGCAGGAGAGAGGAAGCTTTTGCAAAAAGAGCCCCTGGAATCTGTCTTGACAAGCATTTTGCATGCAGTTAAATAAACAAATGTATTCTGCTGCCAGGATTTTGCAGGAATCATACTTGATGTCTGTCACCAAAAAGATTCCTGGGCACTGGTGGAGCGACAAACTATTATGCCTTAGAGCAGTGGCTCTCAAACTCCAGCATGTATCAGAAGCACCTGGAGGGCTTGTTAAAATGAAGAAGCTGGGCCTCTCCTGCCAAGCTCTGGATCCAGAGGCCTGGGTGGGGCCCAGGGGATACAGAAGCTGCTCCCTGGGGACCACTCTTGAACCACCAGCTTAGGCGGTCAGAGAGCAGAAGCTGGAAGGTAAAGGGTCACCAGCAGAGGCTCCACCTGAGCATTCTCAGGCCGTGTGCTCTTGCCATTCTAATTTAGGCTGCAGATGCCACAAACCATCAAGCAACAGAGAACCCCCAGAAGCAATCTGCTTAGTAAAAATTAGGTAGAATAAAAACATTTCGCTCATTTCTCCACAACTCCTACTTAGCTCCCTGGACATGCCTGATCAACTCTGCCCTTTCCACTTCCTGCTTGAGAAACTACAATTTCAGCACCTCCCATCCTGCTCCCACTGGATGGAAAAGCCAGGAGCTCACAGAATTTGACTCACAAGCTAATGCTTTCGGCTAGAGGTACCAGAGGTGATTCAAGTGGATGAACAGAGCCTCCATTTATGATACCTATGTACATTCTCCACTGCTCCATTCTTGGTGCTGGCAACTATTAACATTTTCTCAGCATTTCAGGGATTTACATTGGACCCCCCAAAATGAGCCAGCTCTAGGCTCCACGGTTTCATAACGTGCATTGTGTACCATTGCTAATAAACATTTACAACGTGGCATGCACAGGCCTTGCTCCATAAGGCCCATTTGGGAGAGCACAAATACTGAGCCTGTATTTAGGCCAGCCTCACACACCACATTAAATAGATTGGTTTGTTCTTATTACATTGCTTTGTCACTTGCGTTTGCATCTCCAACAGTTCCCACACCCCAGCACAATAGTTAGGGATGGGAAGTGACCGCAACTTTTCCCAGTCCTCAGGAGAAATACTTGGAAAGGAGAGGACTAAGGCTTGCTCCTCCAACAAGGTTAGAGCAGCGAGTCCAGTGTTTCTTCCCATCTGGCCACACGACAGCCTGCCCATTCCTGCACCTAGAAACCACTATTCAGATAGAAAAGGCAAGTTTAGTCCTGCTGGAGTCTGAGTGGGTGGGAAACTAGCCTCTGAAATCTTGGCCCTTTCCTATCTACTCTGCCGAGAGTTGGCATGGCTTGGTTTAAATTTTGGCTGTTATGTTTCATGGTACAGAAGTCTCTCTCCATATGTAGAAAGGGTGTGTTTATGGATCTACACCCCCTGTGCATTTCTCTATTTTTATATATGCATATTGCACAGTAATAGGGGTTTTAGGCATCAAATAAAACTATTTCCCCCAATTTCACTCGGTTTATCGTTCTGCTGAATAATTCAGCCACTATGTGGACTTCATGGACTTTTGCTTGATAAATTCACTACTCTGAGCTTTCCTTTTTATTGGAATTTTTAATCAGATTGAAACCCATCACATGGAGATCAAAGCTGGGAATAATGATGTTACCCGTCTATGTCCCAGCCAAAGGATCCTCCTCAGCGTGCACATCTTCAAATCGCTCAGTCGCTTGCTAAAGTGTAAGAGAATTTATGATGCTAAATAAAACCAGGGAAAAAAAGATGTTTTAATAAGATGAAAATCCAAATGTTAAAATAATGAGCCATCTGCATGGGTGGCCCTCTCTTGAGAGAGATGCCAAGAGCTTTACCATCTGTGAAACATTTACCAGCTGTTTCCTTCCCGTTTTTGTGAGAACATAAGAAATCCTTGCAGTTGGTGTTTCTAAGTGATACATCATAGGGAAAGAAAACAGGTTTGCCCAACTTCAGGAAGGCTGGCCTGGGCCGAATTAACCAAATAACATTCTTGGCAACTGCAGGGACACAGAGCAGCTTGCCACCCTTCTTCCTGCCTCTCTCCCTTTTCTGGGCCCCCAAAGAGGGTCCAGTCAGAAGCAAAAGATCAGGACATGCAGAGCACCCCCTGAGGTCCTTTAAAACTGAATGTTTTCAGAGAAAGCCTGCTCCTGCTCACTCCACTGCCTGCAAACTGGTTTCACCTTCTGAGTATTCAAGCGAGGTTTGGGCAAAATTGTAATCCAACCGAAATGGGGGAAGGTGTCTAAAACAGTCCAAATATTTCTGAACATGTCTTTCTTTCTTCTTTCTCTTCTCTGATCACTGTTTCACATAGCTGCCAGTCAGCCCTGTATCCCTGCTGCTTTTGCCCTGACAAGCACCTTATCTAGGTTGCCTGAGTTATGCATGGTCTTAGGATCTGAACGGAGTGCCACGCATGAATTTAGCTTTGCAGCAGGGTCTGATCTGAGGCAATGTGCCCAGCCATAAAATACTCACAGTGTGGGGTGCTGATCTATCGATGCCTCCCCAGGTTCCTGCTTTTTTACTTCCCTGTTCTCTTGCCAGAATCTGACAGAATTTTATTTTTTCTCCAGCTGCCATCTTTTCTACTTCATTTACTGTCAAATGCATTTCAGGGAACATAACCTAACAAGGAGGTTTAGTTAATGAATGTGAAGTCTTTCAGATGCTCCCCCTCAGGTGTCATTTCTGAGGACTTTAGGAAAGCTTTAGGTCATTTCTCCAAATTTTTTTCTTTTTAAAAGCCATATGCAGTGAAACAGGAGGAAAAGGAATCTGTGGGCTATGTCTGCTCTGGTTCCAGTGCCTCGAGGTTAAGCCAAACCTTAGGAGAGAAAAAATCCAGATTCATGGCTTCCTTCTGCAAAGCCCAGGAGACCTGACAACAGTATTGATGTCATCCCCAATGCGTGATTTCAAGTATCAGAGTGCAGGGATGTGCATGGGGAGAATTGCATTTCACATAAAGTAAGGCCATAAAGGAAATTTTCTAGGTCACTCAGTGAAGCATAGTCATGCTCGCTTTCCATGCCAAGAGAAATTTCTAAGTGCTGCTTTCTGTTCATCACTCAGTCACTTGCTGAGGCACTACTTCTACTTCTAAGGAGGCACCATGGGTAAAACTGCAGGCTCCCTTCTCACACGGAGCCTACTGAGTCACGGCTGGGCAGTGAAACAGACTCACAGCGCGGGACAATGGTACCAAGCCACGGAGTTTCAACCAGGGCGGGTGGCCCACCTGCCCAGAACATGTGGCAATGTCTGGAGGCATTTTTAGCTGACACAGCTTGAAAGAGAGGTGCTACTGGCATTGAGTTGTAGAGGCTGGTGTGCTTCTGAGAATCCTATAGTTTAGTAGTCTCCCTGTATCCATGGATGTATGAAACAGGAGATTGTATCAAACCCTGTAGAAACTTTGCTTTTGCTTTTTCCTATGCATACATACCTGTGATCAAGTTTAATTTATAAATTAGGCACAGTAAGACATTAACAATAATAATAATTTAAAAATGGAGCTATTACAGTAATATCTTAAATGAAGGTTACATAAATGTTCTCCCCAACACCCCTGTGTGTGTGTTTCTAGAATTTTCCATGTAATATTTTGGATCACAGTTGATCACTGACAACTGAATCCAGGGGTCCTAAGATGTACAGCCACCACAACAAGATAATGAGAAGTACCTGACTCAATAAGCAGGCAGCACCACAGGGGGGAAACCCTTTACAAAAATAGTCTCTGAAGGAGGAGATGGGGTGAGCCTAGTTAAGGACACAGAGAGGACAGGGAGACAAGGTGATCATCGGACAGAGAGGCCAGGAGGACAGTCTGGGATTTCCAGGACAACCATCAGATTTCTGGCTTGGAGGTCAGGAAGGTTGGAGGAAAAACACCATGAGGAGGTGTCTACCTTGGACCCATCCAAGCCACACCCCATCAAAGGACGTGGCTAGCACTTGCTCTTCACCAGCAGCAGTAGGGCCTCTGACTCACATGCCCCAGCAATCCAAGCTGCAGATGTAGCTGTGCCCATTTTCCATCTGAGGACATGGTGGGTGGCAAGACTTTATCTCCAAAAGTGCTACTGCCACCTGAGCAGAAGCCGATGATTAGATTTACAGCCCAGCCTCCATTTCCAGGCACATAGTCTAGATCCATATTTATATGAGTTCAAGTAGGTTTATGTAGGTTATCTACTTCGATATAATTTTGCTCTTTGCATAGTGCATATAGTTGAGTGTTCAGTTCTATTTTATTATGTTTGCTAATTGAAAGGAGCAGGAGCACAGAGCATTAAAGTTATTTTTAAACTAAAACTTGTTTATCTTAGGCTTGGGAGTGCTTTCCATTGTATTGCCACCCACCTCTCCCAGGAAATGTACCTTTCTAATTAGGTTGGGATTACCGGGCGTTCTTTAATGCTATGGCACACAATCTTACAGGGGGACCATCAGCACTTGTCACTGTGACAGGGTAATCCACAGAATAAATAAGAGTAACACTGAACCTTCAGCGTCTCTTCTATATTTTTCTATCTTCTCTCCCACAAAGCAAAGATTTCCTCTAGAACATATAAAGAGAAGGGAAGCAACTTTAGGGATAAGGAAACAAGCTTATGTCATGGCTGTTTTACTAGCTGTGTGGTATTTAGCGAGTTATTTAACCTCTCTGAGATGTTGTATCAACATTTATAGAGTTGGGGTAGCAACATATTTCTTTTTCATTTGTGTGAAAAGTTGGTGTGATTAAGCATATAAAACATTAGGTGCAGTACCTGGCGTGTGTAGAATAACTGTTAAAAATATTGACTATTTTCATACATTTCCAAGGCTCTCGAAAATAGGGAATGGAATGCACCGAGCTAACACCCCCTTAGTGTAACCTACTTAAGGAGAATGATCTTTATTCTTGTAATAATTTATGAAAACATTTTCATTCTATTTTTCTTGGAAGCAACCCAGGAAGATAGAGTGATGCAGTTTTTAAAAAATGGAAGAGAATTAGAGTAAAATGTGATTTTAAATCTTGGGTCACCAACTTAGTATTTGTGTCAAACTGGGCAATTTACACTTATTATAGGTATTATATCAGTTTCCTTCATTGTACAATGACTTCTATAATTATTCCCCTTTAGTTTTGTAGGGAGGGTGCAGTGGAGAAGGCACGTGTTTGCCCTCTTGTGTGGGAACAGATACACTCTTATCAGACTGCATCATGTGCTTGCTTTGGCCAATCAGACCTGAGCAAAAATGATGATTGCTTCTGAGCAGCATCTTTAAAGAGCTGGTGCCTTCTCCCCTCCACTTCTCGGTCAGCCTGGGTCCCAGATGAAGGGATCAAGGAACAGAGCTGCAGCTGAACTGTGACAGCTGCATAGCAGGAGCAAGAACTTGACCTTCACAGTAGCCTCTGAGATTGCAGCATCATTTGTTACTGCCTCACAGCCTGGCCTCTCACACTCAGAGCATGTAGCATGTTGAGTGCAATGGCCAGTGCATGCTATAAAATGGTGATTCCCTCTCCTTCACTGCCTCACAGAAGGAGAAAAAGAAAACCACTTCCAGCATTCTGCTGCTTTCTGCCCTCACACTTTCTTTATTTGAATAATATTTACGTTCTTCTGACTTTCGCTTCCTATGCCCCAAGGCCCTACGGGATTCACAGTCCAGGTGCCGAAGCAATAAGAACTGTGCCTCTCCCGCACCCCAACTTTTTGCCTTGCAGCTCTGGGGTACTCTCCCCTGGGAGTGTGAACTGAATCCACTCCGCACCATGTTTCTTCAGACACTTCAATCTGTGCCCAGTTGGGAAAGCAGTTTGGAGTCATGAACCTCCCAGCACTTTCAAGCTTCTGCAGAATCTGGTTCCATCCTGGTTTTCTTCCAAATAGGAACAGAATTCCTGTATGCCACAGATGCAAGAAGCAAAGTGCAGGGTTGCTATGTAAAGCCTACTGGGCTTTTCTATCTAAAATCCCAATGCCCTGACTCATATGCATGGACATTTGTTCAATGAAGAAATGACTAGGCCATGTGCGGTGCTCTCTGCTATTGCTGTTTGCATCATTTGCATGTGTGCTTTTCTTATTGAAATGTCAGGAACACAGGGAAGGAGCCCCGGGGCAATGGCCCTGAAAACATGAAGGAAGGCAGCCTCAACTGAATCACATGCCTCATGCTAGTATAACTGTTCTCAATGGCTCAACCCATTTTTCAATTCCTGGACTATAAACATGGTAGCATTTATCCCCCTTGCTTTGTCTTCCTCATAGTAAGAACTCAAAGACTTCACACATTCCACTTTTCCTCATAAGTCCTAATACCCTCCCCTTTTCCAAAACAAATTTTCTCCTCTGATCCATACTTCCCATTCAACACCTACTTCGGTAAGTCGTTGCAAGGATTTAATGAGGCGATGCATGTAAAGATCTTAGGACAAATCCTAATGCATGGTAAATGCTGTGATAAAAGTTGACTACACCACAACAATATAGAGAAAGCTCTGCTGTTAACTTCCAGTGCCTCCCCACTATTGAAATGTAGCTAATGAAATTATTCCTGCTCTCTGGTTTCATTCTCCATTATGTAGTCATCCTGCTCTCATGAGTAGTCTATATTGAAATATCAGAAGACCAATTATGAATATCAGGGAGTTCCCTGGCTGCAATTGTTCAAAAGACACACCTTAAGTTAAAGTCTAGGACAGCTGTGCAGCTGAAGAAGTAGTCATCACATGACGTGCTCTGCACCATGTCTACTGCCAGTTCCTTATTTTACAGGAAGGACTTCTTTGCGTTTTCTCTAGAAATAGCACTGTCTCTCTCCATTCAAGAGCATTGGCTTTCTCTGCTCAGCTGCCTCTTGTACGGTAGTCACAGGGAGCTTCAGAGCCAGCACCTTTTAGTATAAAGAAATGTATAGATTGAGATGGTTTCCCAGTAGACAGGGTTACAGGCATGATTGCCCATCACCTGATAGCCCCAGTGTGTTCCACACTCCTCATTGCAATGTGATAAGAATTCACAAAAAGTGTTGTGCCTGAATTTTAGGTTCTATAAAATGTCCCCACTATACCATTCCTTACCTACCCACTGGGAGTCTCCAGGTTAGCCAAATTTATTTGAGCATTCTTTCCTTTCCTTGTCATTCATTTATTCTTTCCTTTATCTACACATTTTTCAATTAATATCTACTGTTTTCCAGACACTGTGCCACTTTTTGAACATGCAATGATGAGGAAGGTAAACAAAGGTTTTCATTTATCAGGATTAAAATTTGCTTTCAACACCCATGAATTTTTCTCCTTCTCTACAGGAGTGATTCAGTCTGCAACAGCTCCTCGCTTGCTTCTGTCGATATAAAGACGACTTGAAGTCCTTCGGCACGAAGCCTTGGGAAGTAGTGCTGCCCACAGTGTGCACAGAACCCTTCGTATCTCACACTGCAACTTTTCTAAACCAATTAAAAGTTTCAGAAGTATAGGTTATGTTACCATAGAAACCAATTCTAGAAGTTGTGAATTTTCTATGTGCTCACACACACTTGAAGTATATCAGGAGTCCCAAAATTAATTAATAGTTGGAACCAGGTTAGAAGCATGGTAACTCAAGAGTAGGAGGGAGGCAAGAATCACAATGTTCTTCTTTTAGCAGGAATGATCCAGGCCAAATAACACTGCTACATGCTGTGGATGCCTCTGCCCTTGGACACTGGAACAGCTACCGTGGGTGAACGCAAACTCTCTACAGCTCTAGAGTTAAAGGCGCAGAATGGGCACATTCACCTAGTCAAGCTTTGATCTCATAGCTCCCAGGGGGTTGGTAGAGTGAAGGTTTAACTCCTTCAGCTTCTAAAAGGGGTGGTGAGAGGCACCATCTCCCACTTGTTCTTTATGCAATGGAGATTTTTCTAAAATGGAGATGAGAACTAGGAAGCCAGGCTACCAAAGAAATAATAAAGTCCCTGTATTAGTCAGGATTCTTCAGAGAAACAGAACCAATAGAATAGGATGGGTGCATGGATGGATAGATAGATACATAGATATTTACCGACCTAATATGGGGGGTTGGCTCATATGTTTATGAAAGCTGACAAACCCCACGATCTGCCATATGCAAGCTACAAGCCCCAAAAAGCAGATGGTTTTGTTCCAGAGCAAGCACAGGGCTTGAGAATCAGGTGATCCAACAAGGGTACACACCAGTCAAAAGACCTGAAAGCCAGAAATGCCTATGCCCAAGAGCATGAGAAATGAGTATCCCAGCTCAAGCAAAGAAAGCAAATTCACCCTTCTCCACTTTGCTCTTCTATTCAGGTATCCCATGGATTGAAGATGCCCACCTGAATCTTTTTTACTCAATCCACCAATTCCAATGCTAAACATTCCCACAGAGAGGAATAATGTTTTACCAGCTGCCCAGGCATCCCCTAGTCTGAGCAAGTGAACACACAATGACTATGTTGTGACAGCTTTTTAAGATTATTATTATCATTGTTTGATATTTTCTCTCACATTTGCACAGTTTATTCTCTAAATGGCCTTAGAATTTGCTGCCCACCCTTCCAAAGTTCCTTCAGAACAAGCAAAGGTGGAACCGACTGTACATAATCTTACACTGACTCCTGCATGCACTAGTGAAATAATTTACAACCTAACAAATGATGAGGACTTATCTTTTAGGCTTCTTTTCCATCATTTCACACTACTAATAATGGAGAATTTGAGATTTCAGGACAAAATTCCAAGACAATTCATACTTATTTAAAATTATGTCTATTTGACAACATATTCTGTGTTTACTTTTAAACAGTGGAGGAGTGCTTATAAATAGAAATAATAGAACAATTCAGCATTAAATAAATCTTACATCTGCTGTTTAGCCACTTGAGGGAAAACAATTTTCTAACAAGTGGCAATGGTCAAGAAAGCTTTGAAATTTAGGCCAGTTGTCACAGAAAATAACTTATTAGTTGCTAAGCTACTGGTCCGAAAAGGAACTCAATTAGGGGATACAAATAAGCTTAACTAGACCCACTCTATTTGAGAGTAGAAAGTTGTAGCTGTCAGGTGATCTGGTGGACATGTGACAGGCACAATGATTGACAAACTGGTCTTTGCTTGGCCTGAAATTTGGCTTTGATTTAGTGAGTGACTGACAGGCAGGTGTCATCTGAAAATGTGGATTGTGTGTTGGAGGGGCTATTTTGCAACAAAATGATTGACACGTTACAGAAATTGTCCCATAGATGGAGAAAACTGAATAGAGATTTGTTTTGACAAGCATTTCCTTTTTACCTGTTCATTTTATACAAGAGAAGAGAAGGGGAAGCCCTCCTTTAGGTGCTAATTGACTTATCCACTGGATCCCCGAATGGCCATTGGATTCAGGACAGTGAGGAGTTAGGAGCAGGTGTTTAAGTTCGATTTTTTACATGTAATAGAATTTTAGAACATAAGTACCCTCTCATGAGGCTCCTGCATTATGTGAATATAAGTTCAGAAGCATTTGCAGCCTTCTTTGCCACCTCTTATGAATATGGTGTCCAGATAAAATACAGGAGGGCCCTTAAAATGAATTTAAAACAATGAATAGTTTTCTGTGTACATATGTCTCAAATATTGTATGGGATACACCTATAGTAAGAAAATCATTATTTAACTGAAATTCAAATTTATCAGGGCAGCCTGTGCTTTTATTTATTATATCTGGAAATACTACATCCAGTGACTCTGCTTGGAAATGAAGCCAATATGAGTAAAACTGGATCCAAGAGGTGCTGACAGACAGACCCCTGGTGGCACCTTTGAAGCACCTGGACCCAGCCATGCCCAAAGCTTGTCCATCCATGTTTTTCTCAGATCCCAGCAAAAAAATGAAATAAAATATTCTTTCGTTAGACTAGTTTAAATTTGGCTTCTCTCCCCTTTCCCACTCCATACTTTACCTGCTCGCTTTAGCTACTGAGTTAGATTGTAGTAAGGACAACATCGTTATATCTAATTCAAGTCATACAAAATGCGAGGGACTGAAGTGTTTTACATTTCTTTTTTCTTTTTTTTTTTTTTTATCTTGGAACATTTTGGATTTTGGATTCTCAGAGTAGTGATGCTTAGCTTATAGGCAATGAGCCATTTCCTGAAAGTATATCTTACTCCATCAAAGTGGTCATTTGTCTTCTTGAATAACAGACAGGTTTTCTGGTAATTCCAAACCTTCCTACTTCTCTAACCTTATAGATTGCTACACCTGTCTTAGTTACTTAGTTCTCATTGCTGAGATAAAATAGTCAACACCCAATGTTAAAGGAGGAAACGTTTACTGTAGCTCACAGGTCGTAGAGGTTTCAGTTCATAGATGGCCGGCTCCCAAGCATGGTGGCATGGCAGAGGAGAAACAGTTCATGGCAGGCAGAAGGCAGCAAAGTAGCTAAACAACAAGCAACCACAATAGCCCTCTTTCTGTCCCTCATATTGTATCCAGGCGACCCACCCTTAGGGCAGGTAGTACTCACACCCAGAGAGAGCCTGCCTATCATCCACTCTCAGAACTATGCCAAACCAATCAGTGGGCTAATTTAGTAATCACACACCCTTAATCCCAGCATCTGGAATATGGCTGCTTCAGATTTACATGATACAGGTTCAGTGACAGAAACTTAATGTTTCTCATTTCAAGTTCTGGGAAGACAGAATGTGATTGGACTCACTCAGCCCATGTGTTCTTTCCCAGGCCAACTGAGGAAGTGTGCGGAGTCACATTAAACAAACATGGCTGACAAGGATCCCCCACTGAGGACTGCAGCCTCTCCTCAGCATCAAGAGAACGCATAACTTCCAGAGAAGTATAAGTTGCCAGCCTGCTAGTCACTAAGCTGTTGTCAGCTCCCACTCTCTCTTCTATACTCTGCTCTGTGAAGCTGGAGGCCGAGATGATACAAATTGCATAGCTCTCAGGTAGCCTGACATGAAAAGATAACAAAACAGAAATGAAGCTAACACCAGCCTGGCTGAGCTTGCTGTGAGCATGAGATTGGCAGTTCAGGTGCTCACCACCAAGAATACTGTGTGGTGCCCTGACTGCAACAGAGGACTCCAAGGCTGCGCCTGGATTACAGTTCTCAGTACCTATCTCCTGGCTACTAAGGATCAATGGAATATCAGCAGGACATACTTTCAAGCTCTTTTGGATAAAGCTATAAATATAAGCTTTTTAAATCATCTCAAAGTGTCCCTAGTGTATCCACATTTGAAGAATTTTATTTCGGGAAACTCACTTTTGTTAAGTTCATTTTGAGGATGCAAGTCCTTTGAGGAAGCAGAGGGACAACAATGTTCATAGTGGAGTCGTAGCAGAAGATTCAGGAGCAGACTGCCTGTGTTCCAATCCTGCCAGGGCCACTCTCTAACCCCATGGCACTGAACAAGTAGTATAATCTTGATGCATCTGTTTTCTCATCAGCAAAGTTGAGTGAATGAGTGCACCTTCCACATAAGTTGTGAAGGTTGGATGAGATGGTTAAGTCAAGATGGCAAGCTATGTCGGCTTGGCCAAGCCTTTAGGTTGGAACTAAGATAATTACTCAGCAAATGTCCAAATCACCCTGTTTATTCTTACTACAGGTCTCTGGAATTTTATCCCAAAAGCTAGAGGGAGGCATTATGCAGAATTAAGTCATCTATGCTAAATTGCATCTGTGCACTGAATGAATACGACCCAGAGAGAAGAGGAAAAATGTGGACCCCTCAGCGCAGAGCTCAACAAACTATGATGACTTTAGCTGTAAGTTCTGCTTTATGGCTGTCTATAAAGCTGCCCATCAAAAAGCTCCCGACAGATGACCTGCAGTAATGAGAGTGTGGAGGGAGCGACACTGCAGAACATTCCACCTGACGGGAGACAGATCATGGGAAGGGCATTCCCATAAAACACAGAGTACCTCTCCATCCTTTCCTGCTCCTTTTCAGCCTCTTGCCCGGTCCCTCGAGTTGAGGTCTCATCTCTGAATTTCCAGCTTCCACTTTTTCAATGAATCACACTTTAATTGACTCATGTCCATTCAATCATAAATTCATCAATTTCTTAATTATTCATATAGCAAATGCTTATTGAGTGAATAATTACCTCTCAGATTTATTGGGATATTTCTACATAGTGGGTTTGTTGATGGTATGATAACGGTAGGAACAGTATCAACATCTATTGAACATTTTCTGTGTGAGATACTGTGTATGCATTATCTCATTTACCTTCTCAAGCATTATCTGAGATATGATGCTATTATTAACAATATTTTTATACAATGGGAGCAATAGCTTAGGGGTTTTTGTAAATTGCCCAAAGTCACACAGCTAGTAAATTATAGAACCAGGGTTAAAGATCATGTCTAGCTGATCTAACACACAGCTTCTTAACACCACACTGGGTAGCCCCAGTGGATCTAAAATGCCAGTCTGTAATTGTTTTCCAGTAATGAATTAATAAGGAAGGTAGTACTTGACCTGTGTCACAAAGTATGGACAAGGAGACTAACACTAATATAACCTAGGATGCCTTTTATTCCAACTGAAAATGATACAGTAAACCAAACAGTAAAGCAAAACCCATAGCATACATCCCATTGCATACATCCCATTTTCCTCGCATAACTAATTGAAAGGACATTAATATATTTGATATATAATCCTCGGTTTGACAAAACTAAAGGATGGGTTCCACATCTTGCCATTGAAAATGATAGAAATCAACTCAAACTGCTTGAAGAATAACAGAATGTATGGTCTTGTATCCCTGAAAAGGTGAAGGGCAGAACTGGCATCAGGTACACCTGGAACTAGTGTCATCAAAGGTCAGTCTTTTTCTTTATTTTTCATATTCTGTCTTGCACAGTATTAGTGCTTCTTTCAGCCTCAGTGGATCCCACTGCCAATTCCAGGCTCTTCCATTCTGGTAATAAGGACACTACTCAAATCTTCCTATCTTCATATTACATAGACTTCAGAGGAAATGGCTCCCCCTATGCGGTTCTCAAGAAAAAAAGAAACCCTTCTTTTTACCTAGAATGCTAGCACACCTACAGATCTTGCTTCTGACATAGTTTTACCCACCCTGGGTCGAATCCTGGTTGCCAGAAGGAGAGTGTGGGAGGTTATTAGCTTTAGCTCATCCCTGAGAAATTATGGAGCCATACCACGAGAATGGCATTGTTGAGCACAGTAGAAAATGAACTTCCCCTAAGCAAATTCTAAATGGTATTATTTAAAGGAGGAGGATGAATAAAAGTTAGGCACCAAAAACAATTGGGGTCCATTATATCCAATAATTCAGCTTTTTATTTAATTATCGAGTGCCCAAACATAGCTCCCTGAAGCACACAGTAGCTCAATTCAGCACTGCACTGAAATGGAAATTTTACCTGATTCATTACCATATTGGAAGCATTTTCTAAACCAAATGCAACATTTCTTTAGCATGAGTACATGTGGTATTTCTTTTCTTCCTGAAGTGCTTCAGAAGTCCCAACCTTCAAAATGCCTCGAATATGATTATCATCATTATTCTCCTTTATATCAGCTTTGTCTCATGCATAAACAAAAGGTATCAACATGCAACATTTCAATTAAAATCAGATTAACTACTGTGTTTCTTTACGGGGTGGTATTTCAATTGCAGTTTGCTCTGTGCTGTTTATTCGACAAATGTGTTTGGCATGTGTAAACTGCTGTGAATCACTTTTCTTTTTGTGACATTTTGGGCAGGGGGAAAACTGCATGGCTCTGTAAATGACACAGTTCACTACAAGTGGCAGTATAGGAATTTGAAATTCTTAAACGACTTAGCATTTCCCCTTCCAGCCACATTACAGATCACAGAAGCGTAATATTCTGGGGGATTTGGACCAATCAGAGAATAGGAGTAGAATTTTTACAAAACAAATGTATGTATAAATTAGCACTCTCTCCTCTTTCCAATAAATAGCAATACTAATAGATCCATGGTGTGAGATACGGAAAAGGGTGCTATGTTCTACAACTATTCATCTTGTCAGGGAAAGGTAGGATTAAGCAAACCTGATCAGCTCAGGCTTCAGCACTGTGCAGAAGCTCCATTCAAAACTCAGATGGCAAAATGTATCTTTTCTTCATTTGGGTTTCTCTTTGGAAGCCTCTTGTGATGTTTTATGAACTGTACAACTTCTTGTGAGGTATATTAAAAGGTTTAAAATTCACAATATAAATCACACCCCCTATAAATCACAGTGCAGCACACATTACGTGGTTTGAAGATTTCTTCTAACCACAACTGCTGTCTTTGAGCTGATGACAAACGCAGTGTACGTGGGTCACAAAAATTCTAGCAAAAATCATCCAGGGCTGGTTTTGTATCTTTGCCTGATTCACATTACCATGGTGTGTTGTTTTCATCAGAGAGGGCTGCTCTATACTTTCCCAACTGCTCCCATTAGTGCTTCTATGCCTACCTGACCCATCTCATCCTCCATAGCTGTGGGAGAACAGGAAGGCAGGAGATAGATGCATCAGGGAGTTACAGAGTGTGTGCACGTAAGGACCTGGCATTGGAAAATTCGCAGTGCAGGACTATGACTGGTTTTCTGTGTTTTAATAAGGGGCACACAGTCTCCTTCATTGCTGTCTTTATTGCACACTCAATTGTGAGTGGCTAATTTGGGAGTCAGCAAACTACTGGCCAATCCAGCCAACTGCCTGTTTTTGTAAATAAAGTTTTATTGGAACACTACCATGCCTGTTCATTTACATATGGTCTATGTCTTCTTTTCCACTGCACCAGCAGAGCTGGGTAGATGCAACAGAGGCCAATATGGGCTGCAACAGGAAAATATTTACTATGTGGATCTCTCACCTAATTCTCTAAACTACTAAAGAAATATTATTGCTTGTTGCATACCTGTAGTTTCTTTGAATGATTAGGTCCCCTGATATAAGCTCCAGTGCTTTCTTTTCAGGATGGACGCTGGTGATGTTCGTAATTATCAGTTCACTACAGAACTTCAGATCACAAGCTGCTCAGGGACCTCTCCTGGATCTGACTGTAGCAATCAGGAAAGCATTTGACTCTTTGTGACAGAATACTCTTGCTGTGCCTTGAGCAATGAAGACCTAGGCTCTGTCACCTAATGAGAAACGTGGGTGAGTATGAGTCTAGGTTCCCCACTGACCTAGAGTTTGTGCTGACCATCATGGCTCCAGACCTTCACTGTTCTTTTTGTCCCACTAGGCTCAACCTGCCAATTCCTCCTCATCCACGTCACTTCCTGGCTTCACATCTTCTGCCTCTGCTCCAGACATCCCATTCTCATACCTACTTTCCAAGCAGAATAGAAAGACCATGAGCATGAAGGGTTTTCTACTACAGCTACAGCTTTTTAACACTGAATGAAAACCTCCAGCAAACTCCTGAATTCTTTTGTCATTGATCAGAGTGATCACATTTCTTCCAACATTTGTCATTGCTGTGCTCTCATGGAACAGAACAAGACTGGAAGCTAATGGATACTCCACAACTAGTGCGTGAAAGTAGTGATGGGTGCATAGGTGAATTACAGACAAAATATTTCTAAGTTAGTTTAATTTGGTGGCAGCAGTGGGCAACAGGGAATGGCAAGAGAGGTGGTCTTTGGTGATAAAACTGTTGGGAGCAATCACTTCACCTTAACTTTTCCTTTTGTAGTGGGACATGTAAGATGTCCAAATAGAAAATTAAATATTACGGCAAATCTTCATGCTTTCTGATGGTCCAACATCCATGTCCCAAGTTTCTAGTAACAATTCCCTAATATGAAGAATCAACTTTCTCAAACATTGTGATGTAAATGCATTAGGCTGC
Source organism: Heterocephalus glaber (assembly GCF_053883595.1). Lineage (NCBI taxonomy): Eukaryota > Metazoa > Chordata > Mammalia > Rodentia > Bathyergidae > Heterocephalus > Heterocephalus glaber. The sequence goes on along the minus strand of NW_028258410.1, from coordinate 16,405,474 downwards.
AGCCCTGGTCCCAGGAGAGGGCATCCATCCCAGATTGGTGGTTTTCCATTCCCCAACCTCAGTGCTTGGTTCAAAGACTGATACAGACCCAGAGTAACACAGCCAGGAGGTCTGAAGGCCTGGCATTGCTGCTGGGGACGAGGCTGCCCGTGGACACTGTGGGTAAGCCAGGCTGAGTGAAGCCCACATGAAGAAAAGTAGAGGCCCATGATGAGCGAGCATCTGGTTATAACTGTGACTGAGCTAGATATTTTATCCTCCTATTTAAAATAACAGAAAGCCCAACTCAATGCCTCTAAGTCATAAGGAAAATTGTTTTTGACTCATTTAACAATAAGTCTAGACGTGGGCAGATTGACTCCAGAATGTTTATTCACTGGATCAATGGTGTCATCCAGATCTTGGGTTTTAATTTTTGTTCTTGTTTTTACTCTTCATCTCTTTTTTACTTCACTCTAAGGCAGCTTCCTCCTCTTCTTGGTTATAAGATAGCTGCCAGCAATGATTTTGCCCCTTCACGTTCAGCAAAAGAAAGCACTCAGGTGGAATTTCTGATATTCTACTTTTTTGGACCTTTGTCTTCTCAAGAACCAATCACTGTGATCAATGGGGGAACGAAGACTGCTGATTGGCTTAGCCATGAGCTAGTGGGAGGGCCTGCTTGCCCAGAGGTACAGAAGTCAAATGAGAAAGAGTTAGATACCCCAGAAAATCTGAGCTTTGTCAGAAAGCATCAATGGAGTGAGTGCTGAAAGGAAAAGTAACAGTGCCTATTAAAACTATCAACTGCAGGACTTCTGGGTTATGTACTGCCAAAATTTTTCCATTTTATCCTTAGATCAGTGTGACTTAGTTTTCTTTTCTTTGTAGCCAAAGTGTATTTATTATGGTTGTATTATCATTTTATTGCTCTGAAAAAATACCTGATAAAATCAATTTATAAGAACAAAGATTTGTTTTGGCTCATGGTTTCAGAAGTTCAGTCCATGGTTAGTTGCTTCCATTGCTTTTAGGCCTGTGGTACAGCAGAAATATCATGGGGGAAAGGTGTGATAGAGGAAAGCTACTCAACTCATGGTGGCTAGGAAACAGAGAGAGAATGAAAGGGTCAGAGGGAAAAGGGCTGGAACCAAGATATAATTCCCAACATAACACTCTCATCACCCACTGCCTTCAACTGGTTCCCACCTCCTGTTTCTGTCACCTCCCAGGAATGCCATCACATTATGAATCCATCAATGGATTAATCCACTGATGAAATTAGAATGATCATGACTGAATCATTTTCCAAAATCCCACCTCTGAACACATGAGACTTTAGAGGAACATTTCAGATCCAAACCATAACAACCTTGATAAATGTAGTTGGGAATAGACAAGCCATATTTCAGCCACACCACCTGCTAATCCATATCATCTTTCCATTTTGACTTTTCTCTTTGGAACTTTTTATGGCCTAATATACTATACAATTTATTTTGTATATTGTCTCACTCGTTGATGATTAACCTCCAGGACAGCAGAAACTGGTGTCTGAGCTTTTACTGCCTGTGTCTATAAAAGTATTTGCCTCATAATATATGCTTAGTAAAAAAAATGTTGAATGAATGAGTGAAGGTACAAATAAATACATACATGTATATAGAAGAGGAAGGCCCCTCAAAAATCAACCAATTCAATCTATAGAGTTAGCACTGGGACCTGAGGCTCTTGAGAGCAAATCCAGTGTGTACCCTGTCCCTCCATCCTGCATCACTGCAGTCGCCCATCGGCCAGCTTCTCTCACTGTCCATGGCACTCACTGTTTTCCTCAGTTTAGCTCTTTTCCCTGAGTATTTACATTTCTTGATGTGCACTTTGCTTACATATTTGGATGCCAGTTCTTTGCATTCACAACCAAATAAAGGTGCCAATGACCTTTTGCGAGAGTACTGGTATGCACTAAGGGACTTTCAGCTTTTATTGTAGCTCTATCCCTATGTCCTCAGTCTCCTTTCATATTTCTCACCACATGCTTCTGGAAAGCTCCTCTCCTGCAGTCCCAAACCATCCAATGTGAACCCAAACATATCCCAGTTTTCATACCAATGGCAGCTTGCTCCAGTGGTCCCCCAGGCTGACTAGATGCAATGGCTCACCTGAGCAATATTCAATGGATCCAGAGCCCTCTGATGCCCAAGTTGGGTACTTGTTGAGAGCTCTTCCTGGTTGGGAACCCAGGTAACACCATGCCTCTCAGGCACAGATGGTAGCCAGGTGTGGCTTGCTCAGCTGGGCTCCATCTTGGAAGCTCTGATGAATCTTGCAGCTGGAAGTGGGTCACAGCCCTAGCAAATCCTTTACGCCATCAGGGCTGCTGATCTCAAGCATGGCCAAGTAGAGGTGACTTAAGCACTTTATGCTCCTTCTGCAAATGTCCCTGAAATCCTCCCCTTTGAAGGTATCACCAACTGTTTTGTGCCATGAAGAACTTCATGGAAAAGAACATTTAATACAAATAAGCAGCCATCCAAGCTACTGTGCTTTGTGAATGCAGCAACCAGCTATTAATTCAAAAGTTTAATGTTAGAAAATTTGAAGGAATATAGATTTCTAAGAGTATATTTCCAAGTCAGATTTTTAATTTTGGAAACTCATTCTCTCACTTACTCATTGTGCCAACTTGAATTGATGTTTCTCCCACGTGGCCCTCAGGTCAGCAGTAGCAGCACCTGGGGACTTGTGAAAATGGAAATCCTGGGGCCCCAGCCCAGACCTACTGAGTCAGAAATTCTGGGAGAGTACTCAGCTTCTTGTGCACTCAAGTTTGAAAACCACTGACAAACCCTCCAATCTGAGCTTCTTTACATAGCAAATGCAAGTAATAATACCTTGCTTTATAAGGTTGTTATATGGATTGGAGTCAATAGATTTTGCATGTCAGGCATTTAGCACAGTGTCTGGCACTTTGTCTGTGTTCAATATGTGACAGCTGCAATTAATGTTGTTATTATTATTGGATTTCTTTTCTAGGTGACCCACGAATCAGCTCAGGAGTTGGCATGCCTACCTGTGAAACAATAAAGAGGGAAGATATTTTAACATTAATCATTATAACAATAGCTAATTTATCGAGCTCCTCCCCTGTGCCAAGTGGCTAATCACTTCACAAACACTGCATTCGATGCTCATTAGATGAAAACTCTAAGAGTGCACTCTGCACCCCCCCTTTCACCGCTGAGAAAATGTGTTGGAAGAACACAAGTGAGTGGCCCATGATAATGCAGACAGAGAGTGGGAAAGCCAGCACCTGCAGCCCCGGTTAGTAGTGAGTCACCACCTGACTCCCCAGAGCAGTTTGCAGAAGGGCTGTGGCGGTGGCCACCTTTGCACCCACAGTATTATTTTGCAAATCTCAATGAGAGGCTGGAGATGTGGCTCAGTGGTAAAGTACTCACCCAGCATGCACAGAGCCCTGGGCTCAACCCTGGCCCTGCAAAAAAATAAAATAAAAATTCACTGATATCACATATTCACTGTAATACAAATATCAACATGATGGCTATAATTACAGAAGATTTGAGGTCAAGTTTTTACTTGCAATGATTTCTTTTGGAGAGTCTAAGAGTCAAAGGGATGCTGTTGCTGTCCTCCCTAAAGTCTTCTGTGACTCTTAATTTCTGCCACGTGCAGGATAGGGAAAAACTTGGACAGAACTAAAAAGGCAGCCCAACATATGGAATCAGAGCCATTCCCTCTGGCTGCATTTTGGGGCCCTGCTCACCTGAACCCTAAGGATGAGATACCGTCAAATGTTCCTTAGTCAAGAGTGTCAACACAAAAAAAGAAAAATTAAAGCCTTCTTTGTCCACAGAGGTAAATCTTTGGGTACAGATTAAAAGGAGGAAATGTGGCCCATAATTACTGTTAAGTACATGTTAGCAGTTGTACTTCCTAATATGGGTCTCTGGTCCTTGACAAATGCCAAATGTATGCCATTTTTCAATACCACACAAAATTCTGGCACACAAAATACCAATGACATCCTATAAAACAATTTTTTAAATGAGTAAAATTATATGTATATCAAAGGAATTTCAGGATGAGCGGCTGTATTTATAAAATGAATACATTTAACCCATCAAAATGATGTCTTGGGGTAAAATATATGTTTATTCAGTGCAAAGTATTCATTTTATCCTAGAGAATGTTTCAGGGAACAAAACCTCAGAGGTTTTCTTATCTGAGGAAAAACCAATAACTTCGTCTTTCATTCGAGAGTTTCTTTCTGCCTGAATCTCAGAGGCTGGGTCTCAGAGACGCTAGGAGATGCTTGGTTTACTGTAAAACTTCCCAGTGTCCCTAAAATGACAATACGGACACCAGACCGCCAAGCAGTCCCTAGTTTTGGCTTCTTCCTTGCATTTTATTTTCTCCCCTCTTGCTAGCCCCGCCCCAGCTCGCTCTTGAAAGGCCTTCTGTTCTGTCAGCCATAATGACATCTGCTGGCGGACACAGGAAGTCATAAATCTGTAGGTTCCCTCTCAACCAAACCTTGTTAATGCTGCCATTTATCACAGGGGCTGGGATGCTGTCTCAGGAGGGCTGGGCGCCGAGAGTCCATTTTCTCCCTTAGCCCTTTCCCAAGAGAGCAACCATCTTCACAGCAGCTACTTTCTCATCTCGCCTTTGCAGACCTGAAAGTCAGGCCGACGCAAAGCCCACCGTGAGCACGAAGCTCTTGGAAGGAAGCCACTATTCCAGGCAACAATAGGCTCCACTTGATGCTGCGGGACTGAAGCAGGGCGATTCTGATGAGGATCTGTCCCCCTGGTTTCAAACAGGCCCTGCCTGTCGCCAGGAGCAGAGGGGAGGGTTTCATCCCTCCAGCCCCCTGCTTGGTGTTGCTTTCAGGACAAAACTTACAACAGGGTGAGCTCAAAGAGGATTATTAAAGAGGATTACCAAACGTTTGTGCTGAACCAGTACAGTTGATGCTCATGTTACATCTCTGAGAAATCTCTTGTTTCTGGAGCCCTGATTCGGGACCTTTACCTTCCCGGGGTGCATTGTTGCTTTGGCTACTCAAGGTGGGGTCCCTGGGTCAGCTTCAGAGCCTCCCCACTTGGAGCCACTGAGACATGCACGAGTCTCACTGAATCAAAAGCCACACTTGCAACAAGCCCCCCAGACACTTCCTGTGCACACACAGAGATCTCTGCCCTTATGCCCGGCAGTGCTGTCCTCGCTCTGCCCCCTCGGCGGTTGGATCAGATCACTCTGCTTGCTGGAGACGGCAGGATGCTGGGCAGCCTCCCAAGATGAGACTGCCACAAAGGCCTCACCCAGAAACACCCCTGGGGTAGGACCACCCCACAGGCTCCAGATGTTGCCAGGTGTCCCCTGGGGGAGGGAGGGCAACATCATCCTGCTGAGGCCCCAGAAATGTAAGCTTCAATCTAACCAGTAGCTCCAAGGTCACCTAGACAATTGTTAGAAATGCATGTTCTTTCTAGTCAGGCAGGGTGGCGCACGACAAAAACCCAGCGCTCTGAGAGGTTGAGGCAGGAGGGTCCTGAGTTTGAATCTAGCCTGAGCAACTTTTTGAGATCCTCTTTCAAAATTTAAAAAAATTTAAAATGGGATGAGCATGTAGCTCAGTGAGAAGGTCCTGGGTTCAATACCCAGTACCAAAAAAAAAACCATTCTCAGACCACAGGCCACTTAGCTGTGCCCCTTCCAGAGGTGGAGGAGCCCGGGAGTCTGTTTAACTCTCTAGGAGATGACGACAACACGCACACATAAGATCCTTGGGCTGCAGAGTGTGAACAGAGCAAAGCAGTGTGGTACAGGAGCAGGCACTGGGTGACAGGGAAGTCGCAGAAGCACCGCATAACCAAGAGGATGCAGAGCACAGGGGTTAAGAATACAGGAGCCAGTGCCACCAGGGAGGCTCTGCATGTGAATTTCTCCATTTGCTCTCTCTATACCCTTGGGGAAGTTAACCAACCTGAGCATGCCTCAGCTTCACCACAAGCAAAATATAGACAACAGAAGCACTGAACCTGGCCAAATTGTTCAAGGATGGATATGTTTTTATGTCAAAGTGCATAAAACAGTGCTTGGCACCGAGTGCTCCATAGACGTCGTCTCCTGTGTAATCATTGCTATCATTTGCCTGTCCTGCCCCTGATTAAGGCCGCTAAGAGCCAGGCAGGTGCGGTGTTTCCTGCTGCGCCCTCTGCAGGCAGCTGAGGCCTGGCACGGAACAGGCGCTCCAGACATGGGCGGGAAACGGGCCGCGCCATGCTGGTGGAGGGGTAAGGACATCACCATCTCAGGGGGCTTGACTCCGTGCGCTGTTGCCTGATGTCTGCATGAGAGTCCAGCTTCGTGGGCATCCCTGTAAGTTGGTTCCCTTGCAGATGTAGAATATTGAGCTAACATGAGTTTAGCCCTGGGTACAGATTAGATCGGACCTCAGCTAGATCTGAAAGCTCTCCCTGAACAACAGCCAATGAGCAGATGCTTATAAAAAGGCTAGCGATGTGCAAGTGCTTCCCAGGGCTCACCATGTATCTAGTGTGCTAAGTGGTTTACATTTGTTCGTAGTGTTCTTTCTACACCCCTAATGGGGTCAGTGATAGGATTATCCCCATTTCACAGATGAGAAAACTGAGGTCCAAAGAAGTTAGAGAACCTGGTCAAGCTGGAAAATCCTTCTCTAAGTGCTGGACTCCACGATGCCAAACCCATGCCCAGTTTTCTTCCCTGATGCCTCCCTGGCCTACACACAGTGATCACATGACTTAGGGTTTCCGGGACAACCCTAATTTTCAAATCCTTTGCTTAAGAACATACTTATACATGTCAGAGCACATGCCTGATTTTGCTCAAAAGCTCAAGCTGTGACAAGAATGAGAACTCTGCTCCATAGTCCCACTGTGGACCCAACAGGGAGGAAGAAAGAGGCCCATGTCCACAAGGAGGCTGACAAACCCAGGAAGACAAAAGACTCTGAAGCAAGAACCAAGCTCTTCATTATCAGCCAGAAGAGAGAAAACATCCAGAGCGACATGCAGCTGAGTTTCGGGCTCACTGCTGCACCATGGTGTTTCCTGTGTCCAGCGCCACACTGAGAGGGGAGGACATGGCAATGAACGCAGCCCCTCCTTGCCCTCATCAGGTCACACAGTTCAGGCAGCTCTGATCTAGAAGGCATCACTGGTACCGTGCCCCTGCTTCACGTAGCCATGGAACTGACAGCTGCCACCAGTATCAGGGCCCCTGTGATGCAAGGAAGCCCAGGAGCAGTGCCAGACCCATGGCCGGCAGAAGAAGCTTGAACACCGCTGCTCTCCCACCCTTAGGAGGAACACCTCAGGAGGAACTCAGTCCTCACCACTTCCCCAGCCCTGGCTGTCAAGGGGAGGACTTGCTGGCTGCCACACCCAAGCCAGCTGCTTCCCTTCCTCCCACTGGGGGTTTCTAGCCTTATTTCCCAAATAAACTACTTGCAAGCACCATATTTTTTTTTTTTTTTTGGTTCTGGGGATCGAACTCGGATCCTTGTGCTTGTGAGGCAGGTGTCAGAGCCACTGAGCTAAATCCCCGGCCCCTTGCACGCACATTTTATCTCAGTCTTCAAATGTTTATCACCAGGGAGCAAGAGCAAGAGATTCCTTCTGAAAGTGGGCTGCCCATGCTCCCATGGTATCCAACCATTTTAAGTCTGTGGGCTCCTCCACTTGCTGGACAGCCCAGCAACAGCTGAGGGGAAAAGACAAGCTGTATTGTTGGGTAAAAACAGCCTTTAGGACAAGTCACTTTGACATAAACCTAGCAAGCAGGGGGAGAATCTCATGAAATTTTAAGGACAACAGGATGCTTAACGCCTAATCATAATAGATAAGACAAGCTCCGGATAACACAGAAAGGTGTCCTCAGAGTGAATTATATCATTCTCTATTTGCTTCTGAAAGTTGAGGGGCACCTTTGGGCACACAGTTCTAATGAGTCCAGGAAGTGGAGCTTGATGCACAGTTGAGGTGGCATAAAATATACCAGAGCCCAGGACTTAAAGGCTGCCTGTCACATGGTTCTGGGCTGTTCCAGTCTTTACTTTCACTTAATGTCTTCCTGTTGCTAATGAAGTTGAGCAATGGATTCCTGGGCCCAAGACTTGGTCTGGATTCTTCAGCAGCGGCAAAACAGTCACCAGCCATAAGGAGCCAACTCTAAGGGAGAAATGTGATACATGTTAAATCTAACAGCTCCGTATCCCAACCTGTCCACTTAGCAACCATCCTATTTAAAATACATATGATGCTTAATTGCAGTTGCAAAATTCTATACCTAGCCATATCACAATGGTTTGTCAGAAGAGAACCTGATAACTTTGGGAGGATTTATTCTGAGAAGCAAGCTTGCCAATGGCTTAAGCATTGACAAATTTTATTGTCATCAACCTCGACTGCTTTTAAAAAACACATTTCCTGGGCCTGGGATTTAGCTCAGTGGTTTCGCCGCCTGCTGCTCAAGTGCAAGGACCAGAGTTCGATCCCCAGTACCAAAAACAACAACAACAACAACAAAACACATTTCCACCCAGTAGAACAAGGTATACCTTCCCCTGTGTTGGAGAGGGTCTTTAATGGACTAGGTGATTTCAGAAAATACATAAATGAATTACCATTCGTCAATAGCTGAGACGGTAACGTTGGAACTTGACATGAAGGTGAGGATGGAGCTCTTCTGTGATAGAGCCCAGCCCCTCTCCTCTGGCCATCCTGCTTTCCTCTCCCTGGCTGCTTCCTAGAATCTCCTTCCGTTCAGAGGCCCAGATGTCCCTTCCAATTTCTGGCCCTGGTTCCTTGCGGGCTGCTTCCAGCTCTGTTTCCATGTTGCCTTCTCAGAGATTCTTTTCCTGTCCCTAACCCTAAAGTGGGCTCTGCCCCTACCCCTTATCCACCACCCCATCATCCCACTGGGGTTTCCTCCTCCCACTCTCTGAGAGCCAGGGTCACCCTTGCCCCAGCCCCTGACAGCACAAAGTTGTACCAGGTATCACACAAGAGAGAGAATTAACCACAGATTGCTACCTTAAAAGTTTCACCAGGAGGAGAGAAACTAGTTAAATGACACAAGAGAAAGGCAATGAATTATATCCCCAAGGGCAAAATCGCATGGTGGACTGCCTCTCAAACTTAGCCATGCACTGGAATCACCACAGAGATTTAAAAACTCCTGAAGGCTGGATCCTACCCCGCTGACCGATGTAAGTAAGGCTCCGGGGTAAGGCACACCCATTGGGAGTTTTTAAGTCACCCCAGTTGACTACAATATGCAGCAAAGTTTGAACATGCTGCCTTTTCTTCTTGAAGCATTACACATTCACGAAAAAGAACACGAAGTGGAAGTGTGCAATGAATTAATTTCCAGACTGAATGCATGCACTGAAGTAACCAGAACCCTAGTTAAGAACCATCTCAGCCTCTCAGAAGCCATGGAGGCTGACTGTTCCAGGTAACTATCACCCGAAATCCAAGCAGAAATTAGTTCTCCTTGCTAGGGTACTTCCAGGTGTCCACCTTGAATCTCTGCACCGTAAGAGAATATGGATTTGAGAAGTGTGAACCACATGGGATTACCTTGGGAGTGCTGTCTGGAAGAGGTGAAGTTACAGAGAATGTGGAGGAGACAGGAGACCAGAGAGAGAAATGGTAGAAAAGGCAGAGAAGTCGGCAAGGGATGACAGCATCAACTGGAAAAATGACAAACAGGAAGAAATGCTGTAGACCTGTATCTAACAAAAACTATGTGGGCATAGGGTGTTTTTTTTAAAAGTACGTCCTTCCTTGCAAATATCCCTACCTTGGTATTCAGTGATTCTATAGGTTTTTGGGTTTTTTTTTTAATGAGCACCATTATGCACTGAATTTGGGAATATAGCGATGAATCGAGCTTATATTTCATTAGGGGAGATAAATAAAAAACAGGCAAATACACAAAGAAGATACTCACAGAGCAGGAGAGATAGAGTGGGTACCACAGGGAATCTTTGAGCTTAGAGTGGAGAAGCCAATTTGGAGGGAGAATCTTGTCGGAGGAAGAAATCTCGTCCCAGAAAGATGTGGCTGTGATGGAGATCACCCCCCATATGCTCGTCTCCGGGCAGCCTGGTATCGATCGGGGCAGTGCCCTACACACGGTCGGCACTCAGCAAATGTCTGTTTTCAGTGCATTAGCTTGGAGTCAAGGGATAAGACAGGCAAACGAATGGCAACCAAGATGACCCCTCAGTATAAAGTTCACCAAATGGAGAATTCACGGGCATCTGGGGACCCGGAGAGGACCTTTCGACCAACCTTCTGAGGAAACCCAAGATTAGGTGAGCTTTGTGTTCCTTGCATGCGACAAAACTCTCCGGACTTGGCTCACTTGATACAAAAACCCGACTTTTGTATAGGAAAGGTTTTCATACCTGGCACCTTATCAGAATCACCTGGCAACCATGGAATTGTCAGATTTTCTGGCCCCTCCCTGGGATCTAATTTAGTAAGTCTGGAGTGGGGCTTGGGCTTCTTTACCTTAAAAAGGAGACTCATAATAATAAACATTCCCCAGGTGATTCCGATGTTCTGCCAGGGTGGGAAGGACTCTTCTGGGAGATGCAGTTGAGCTGCATCCAGACAGTTTGTGCCCCTACACATCCCCGGGGTTTGAGTCCAGGATTAGGGGAAACTCAGTTCCTCAAGACTTAAACCTAGCATTGTTGTAAGTGTCAATTCTTGGAAGAAGTTTCCCTAAGATCCACAGCCTGTGGCTTACACGGTGCTTTTGCCAGTTGGAGCAGTCAGTTGTAGTGGCAGTTTCCCACATTTTGCCATCATTTTGATGCCCACCTGCTCTGTCCATCTTCTTTCTAGGCTCTTACATATATTTACTTTTTTAGATTCAAATACATGTGTTTAAACTTGAGATTGCTACCACAAGCAGAGTGAGGTTTCTTTCACTAAAGTAGAAGCTAAGCCCTAAAGTGAACTCAGTGAAAACAAACTACTCTGTAGAAGTTCAGCTAGTTGCACTTGCTACAGCCCAAGCTTCTGAGTCCGAGATCCACGGTATCTTGGTTAAGAATACAAGTTAGCAAGTGTTATGTACAGAAAAGATGGCCAACCCTAAATGGAGATCTCAAATGGAAAGATAATTGAAAGGGAATAACTTTCTCACTGTGTGATTCGGTGTTACCTCATGTCATTTCTACACCACTCCTAAACATCTGGGTATCACTGTGTTACGCATCCCTCTGGCAGAGCCATAATATTCCTTGTTGGTAAGTAAACGAATTGTTCTACTTTGGTAGCAATAAGAAAAAATACAGATTTCCGCAATAACACTCCAGAAGTGTGGGCTCAACAATATGTCGGTAGCCAGCCAAAAGGCAGGTATTACAGTTACTGAGAGTCCCTCTTTGTATCGCTCACTATTAAGGACCAGGCGGGAGTGGAAGTAACATTCTGAGAACATTGCAAAGAAACTGCAAGAAGCTGCACTGCTCAGATTCAACTACTATTTTTCTCTTTATTCTCCCCAAGACTAGATCTAGCTGCCAAGCTCCCACTTTCCTTGTGGCCAGCATTTGGATGCCATTATGATAGAAACTTTTGGAGGACAAGGCCCTGCCTTATGCATTGCTGTGTCCTGTTCTTGGGGCGATGCCTGGTACACCTGAAGCGCACAGGGGGTGTTTGTCAAGGAATGGCCTGAGTGTAAGGCAAACACTAGCTCAATGGACCTGGGGCTTCTAGAGGAGATGTAATCACAGTGAGCTCCCTGAAGCCCCTGTCCTCCTTCTGTTCAGGCCTTAAGTCTGTATCTCCTGACCCCATAATTGTGTGGTTCCTGGGGTTTTGCACAATAGGCAAGGGTCCCTAGCACAGTGCCCCGTAAAGGTTTACTGAATAATTAGAATTCATAATCTTTTGCTGATATTGTCAATGGTGAAATGGGATTTTCTCTGCCTCAGTTGCCAGAGGACTAGGCTGGGATTAGGTGAGGCTGATCACAGGTGGAGGTCATTTTAGGGCAGGTGACTTAGCAACCCATGCTAGACTTGTGAGGTGGAGAAGCACGTGGCAATGTAGACAGTGATTAAACAGCACTTTGCAAATGGTGACAATGGCACATTGTGGCTGACAAGTTGGATGGAGAAAGTTAAGTTTCCTACAGCCCAGAAGAACTATTATGAAAGATATCAGTGGAACGACTCTTTCCTGGTAGTTGCCCAGGAGGGAAGGCAAAGGTGGTAGGTGGGTGGGTTATTCATAGGAGGTGTCCCAGGACATACCGTAAAATCTCACTTCCGGTGGGTACAGGAATGGGATAGCAAGGAGAAGGACGGGTAAAAGTTCATCCCAGTAGCCACAATGACAAATCACCCCAAAAGACTAAATTATATTAATATCTAAGCATGACTTGGTTTTGTAGCTAGCAGTACTGGGTTTGTCAGATTCCCAGAGAAGCCAAAAGGCCTTTTTTGGCAAAAATTCTCAAACTGCAGGAGCAGAAGAGTCACTTGGGGCTGGAGGTTGCTTGTTCAAACTGCAGATTCCTAGTCCTTTACCCTGAAGTTTCTGATTTAGGAAGCCTAAGGCAATGGTGCTCAGGCAGGGGCAATTATGCACCCACAGGGCACTGGGCAATGCCGGGTAATAGCTAGGGCTAAACGTTCTACTTTGCCCAGGATGCCCTTCCAACAGAGAAGTATCTGGCCAGGATCTTAATAGAGTCAAAGTTAGAAAACCTTATTCTAGGGTAAGGACCCCCCTGCCCAGCCAGGCTCACTTTAAGAGTGGCCTCCAGAGTGGGAAGGAGCTTAGTGTAGAAAGCAGATGCTCCCAACAACACCTGTCTTTGTAAGATCAAGGTGTTTGTATCAGTTTCCTTTCCACCGACCTCCTTCTCCACCTTTAGAACTCAGTTTTGACTCCACTTTCCCCAGGAAGTCTCACCTATTCACCATCCTCTGACCTCCAAGTCCGGGTTCAGAGTGGTCCAAGGGCCAGTTCCTCTCTGCCTATGTCCCTTGCTTCTTACCTGTTTGCCACCCCCACCGGAAGGAGAGCTCCATATGGGCAGAGTTCAGGTTCTACCTGTTCACAGATGGGCCCCCAACACCTGGAGAGGTCCTGGGCCAATAACAGCCCTCAGTGATAAAGGCTAACTTCAATCTGTCCCAACTGGGGATCTGCAGCTCCTCTTCCTCCTCCTCCTCCTCCTCTTCCTCCTCCTCCACCTCCTCTGTCAAACTCCGAGGACACCCAGTTTTACCATCTTCATGGAGTTTACCACTCTGAAGTTAGGATGTGTGTGTGTGTGCATTTACTTACTTTTCATTCATTGCACAAATGTTTTAGGGCAGCCTGACTATGAGATTTAAGCTTTGTCATCATTGGAGATAATTATAGAACAAAAGAGGCAAAAATCCCTCCTCCCAACACAGCTTATATTCTAGAGGGGATCTCAGACAATTAACCAAATAGAAAACTGTACATAACATGTGCCGCATTGAGAAGCCCGGTGGGGAAAAATAAAATGAAAAAATAGGATGGCATGTGTATGAAATTATAAATAAGGTAGACCTTAGGGAGAGGGCGACATTTAAGCAAAGATGGGCCATCAGGGGATTTGTGTACTGTCCCCCATTAGAATATAAATACCAAAAGCCTAGGAGTTTTCCTTTCTCTATGGCTGCTGTGTCTCCTGAACAGGTACAGAGTAGGTGCTCAGTAAATACTGCTTAAAGGAAAGAAAAAGACCATACCCAAGGAGTCCAAGAAGGCAGATTTTGTTTTGGAGACCACCCTTGATCTTCAGGACAGTGGAAGGAACAGAAGAGGGAAACTTAAGCCAGGCAGGTGAGCAGGAAATTTGGGGGAGTCTGGTTAAGACTTAAAATATGGGAGTCACCCCTGGGTAAGTAAGGTCCCCACCGAGCCCCCTGCCCCAAGCAAACCTGGGTGGTCCGGTCAGACAGCCTGACCCCCCCAGCCTGTCTGCCCAGCTCCAAGTTTACCACCGTGCTCTGGCTTCCCGGCCGCCCCGCCCCGCCCCCAGCCTCCTCCCGGAGGGGCGTCCCGCCATCCACGACGAGGGCGCCCCGAGAGAGCCAGCCGGGCGCGCCGGGCCCTGGGCCCCCAGCCCCTGTCCCCGGCAGGACACTGTCCCTTTAACAGACTCCCTCTGCCCGGCGCTTTGCGGCTGGGGAGTAAATCTCTCCCTGTCATCAGGTCGCGGGGAGAGGAGGAGGAGGAGGAGTTTGTTAATGTTCAGTTTGTTCAGCGGGATCGATGTTTCCTGGCATCGCCTCGCCCTGCCTTGTGTGTGTGAGTGTGAGTGTGTGAGTGTGTGCGTGTGCATATAGGTGGGGGGTGAGTGTGTGGGAGAGGAAGCGGGAGTGCGTGCGTGTGTCTGCGTGTGTCTGCGTGTGAGTGAGTGAGTGAGTGGTTCCGGATTTTCAGTCTTTCCCAAACCCGAGCCTGTCCTCTGGCGTCTCACTCACAGACGGGGATCTGACGACAGCCACAGCCGGCCCCGGCCGCAGGGATCTCGGGGCGCCGCCATCGAGCCAGAGCCGAGCCCCAGCAGCAGCAGCAGGAGGAGGAGGAGGAGGAGTAGGAGGAGGAGGAGGAGGAGGAAGAGCAGAGGAGGAGGAGGAGGAGGAGGAAGTGCAGGAGCAGGAGGGAAAGAGCAGAAGGAGGAGGAAGGAGAGAAAGAAGAAACCCGCTCGCTTCCCAGGATTGCTTTTTTCTTCCTTATCTTTACGCGCGCGTGTGCGTGCGGCGCGTGTGCGCCCCTCGTCCTCCCATCTGAACCCGGTCTTGGATGTTTAATAAAGAAATCAAGTGTCTCACCAGTCACCACAAAAAAAAAAGCAAAAACAAAAAATATATACATCCAAAAGCAAAAACAAAAACAGAGGGAGGAAAAAACAAAACCCCAAACAAACAAACAAGGCAGAGACCACCTCCACTCGCCGCCGCAGGCTCCGGCCCCGCGTCTGCGCCCCGAGAGGGGTCTCCGGCCCGCGGCGGCGGAGTTGCGGGGGGGATCGTCGGGGGGCAGAGGCCGAGTGACGTCCTGGGAGCCGCCGGGCGAGAGACGGAGGACACCCGGCGAGGCGAGAGACAGCGGGCCCCGCGCGCGGCTCGGGGCTGGGGCGCCAGAAGTGGGACTGGAGGAAAGTAGAGCGATGCCCAGGCGGAAACAGCAGGCACCCAAGCGGGCAGCAGGTAAGAGACCGGCTCCTCGGGCTGCCGCCCGCGCCCCGCGCCCCGCGCCCCGCGCCCCGTGCCGAGCCCGCCGCCCGGGTGCCTGGGACGCCACCCCCTCAGCTTTAGGGGAGTTCGCGCGGGTCCCCGGCAACTCCGTCCCCCCTCGCCTTCGCAGCTCTCCAAATCCTCCCCTTTCCCGGCTCCGGCTGCGGGGGGGGCTACCCCACCGAGCCTTCCCTCCTTCAACTTTGTTTCCTCCACCCTCCACCGCGCCCCTAACTTTTCCCCGGATCTGTTCTTGCCTCCGGAGCCAGAGTCCGATTGAGGGTTTGGGGTGCGGAGTGAGAAGCCTGCCCCTCCGTCCCCCTGGCCCTCCGCGTGGTCAGTGCCAGCGGCTTCTGGCCTCTGGGGACAGCGTCTCCTCTGGCCGGGCTTGGGGCGCTGAAGTGGGAGGCTTGCCCTCGCCCCAGGCTGCAGGCTGGCCGTGGGGCTAGCAATGGGAGTTTAGCTTTGATTGCCAAGGTAGAGAAAGCGCCCCAGGAAGGGGATGATCCTTTGAATGTTCTCTAAAAGGATCCACGTTCGGGAATCGGTTCAACCCTCTCTCTTCTCTTTAAAAAAAAAAAAAAAAGGTGGAAGAGGAGGAATGCCCCCTTAGAAATTTAAACACTTCTGGATTTCCTTTGCCGGGAGAGAGTTGCAAACTTTATGAGCAAATTGATTTGTGTGATAGGAGCTATCCCATCTGAATCCGTACCACCAGACCCCCACCAAAACAGGAACAGGTCAATGGATCGGTACAATAGACCTTCCAAGAGATTTTTTTTCCCCCTTTTGGGTTGCTTAATTGCTTTTTTAATAGTATGCTGAGGTTTTGTTTCTCGGAAGTGTAATATGAAAGTTCATCTTTCTCCTGCCAGACCCACCCACTGAATAATCAGCTTTCCACTTGATTGCTAGTTTTGATTTGACATTTGATTGATCACCTGTCATCTCACTGGCTTTGATCTATTCATTCTTGATATATATCAATAAATCACTCACCATGGTAACTCAGAGTGCCAGTGACGCAAGCCTTGCCCTCTGTATTCAGAGCCAGACATGCACAATTATTATCTTGTTTGGCTTTTCATGTGGGCGTTTTTATTTCTTTGTGTCCTTTGGTTGAATCAGGGCTTTAGCAAAAAAAGTTGAAGTTCTGTTGCTGCTCTTCTGTTTTCCTCCCTCTCTCTCTGGCTTTGCCCTCTCGCTTTAGGTAACCTGAGTAAGGCTGGGCTCCTCAGTCTCACTGCCGCATTTTATTTTGCTCCAACTGGAAAACACAGGGAGAAGCCTGGTGGCACACTTTGCACAACTTTGGAAAGTTGTCACCCTTAGGAGAAATTCAAAGTTAGTTATGAATCTAGAGAAAATGAGTATTTGTATCTCAACATGCCAGACCGCCAGGCTCATCTCCAGGCTTACCTGATCCCAGCCTGAATGGCAATGCATGTGCTTTGAAATATCTAAGTCATCTTTGTTTCTGAGTACAAAATTGCTTCCGTAACCATTCATAGGTTGGTTAGAGTTGCATGTGGAAATATCATTTACAGAGCTTTGACTCATATATTTTTAAAATTGTTTCCCTAAGAGCACAATATTTAAAATAGTTCTACTACCTATATATTTGTAACTTGCCGTGGCAGTATTTCTTTTATCTTTTTTTTTAACTCTGGCTTTTGAAAACAGTAGCCCCCCCTTTTTGAAACTTAGACTACTTTGCAATCTGACAGTGTCAAGAGTGTGCGAAGGCCTTCCAGACTCAGGAAGAGTAAGCCTGCTCCATCTAGCTCTGGCAACAGAAGTTTAAGTGGAACTAGATTATTTGAGATACCTTCCTTATTGTTGTCCTGAAAGAGAGCCCTGGGCTACCGTCCAGCAAGAAGTGATACTGCCCTGAAAATTACTTTTTTTTTTCCCTTGTTGTTCTGGTAAAAGCCATCAACAACTAGGCAGTGATTTAAATTACCAGAATGACTGGACATGTCTCCTTTCGTGAGCTCATTACAAAAAGTGCTTTGCTCAGAATCGCACTACTTAGATTATAATTATCCTCTGACCAATGAGGATCCAGGTGTGCATAACATAACACTGTATCACATTATTTAAATTAGATCCTTTCATTAAGCCTGTATCTATTGGTGTTGGCCAATCTGTTTATTGTAGTGTGTGTGTGTGTGTGTGTGTGTGTGTGTGTGTGTTAGAAACTTGTGACTGTAGTTTCAGTTTTCTGACCTATTGTATTCTTAGTATCTGTTTGTTTTCATGATTTATTTTTACTGGAAGAAGTGGAAATCTCTTCCAAGCTGAAATGGACCAATTCATTTTACATACAGTAAAGCCCCTGTAGCGGTATTTATTTGCTCTCATATTAATAAAGCAGATAGTCTTCCCTGCAGTATTTTTTCCCTTCATCTGAGGTCATCAGTGCCCTGCTCTGTTTTAGCAGAGATGGTTACTCACAAGCAAAGTTATCCACTTTGGGACTCTGGCCAGTTAGCATCCAGGAAAGGGACGAGGGGATTCTGAGATTGTGGCCGTCCTAACTTTTATCACTGTTTAAAATTAAATACAAGGCACAACTGTAAGTAATTACTCCCATGGACTGATGTTGAAAGCTTGATTTCTAGCTTGATTAATGAATAATGGAAGATAGAAAAGGCCTGAAAGTGAATCAGCGGCCCTTCTGCAGCTCTTTCTCCCAAGAACTGTTCAGAGGCTATTATATTCCTTTGCATTTTTCATTTTAAGTTCTGTGTTTTAAGGAATCAATTATAAAACTTTCTAATAAAGTGCATTTCCCAGTAGAACCAACAGAATGATATTATACGTGATGGGGAATTTTCGTCTTTATTTGTTATATTCCTCCCCCTGCAGGGGGAAGGGATGAGAGGGAACAGCGGAGTCAGAACATTTCCCTCCAAAATATTATTCTCCCTACCTTTCTGAAGGTATGCTATTCCACCATTACTAGTACTTAAAGCAAGAAAAAAAAGTTTAGAAAGCAGCCTACAGTACCCCAGGGGTTTGTGTGAGTGAGTGCGTGCTTGGCTTGCTTCCTTAACATATATTTCTCTCGCCATTAAAACGCCTCCACTCTCACCTGAAAATATTGCAGGATTCTATACCAGCACCCCCCCCCCGCATTCATTTTAGGGAAGATGGCAGGAAGGTAAAGTAAAACAGAACAGTGCGTTGATTTGTTCGTATGCTGCGGGATGCAGAGTGCTTAAATTTTTAAAACTGTAGACATTCTCTAATTCTTCTCTTCCCAACAGTCTGTACCTCAGACACTGTCCACATGCATGGTCATATATCTTTCATTTCACCATCCTGAACTATTGTTTTTATGTTAATGCCAGCCAGTTACTATAGAACATAAAATCTTTTTTGATCATGGACGCATGAATATCTAATACGTGTGTAAGTTATGCGATTCGGCCTCTGCTCCTCCAAAGCAATTAGATGTTTCCTTCTTGCTGACTTTCAGAAGCTTTCCGATGATCCAGATCTGTGGAGAGTCTTGCAGGAGAGAGCAGCTCCCTCAATTCATTTTGTTTATTTAATATGGAGATGAATAATGCAGATTTTGTTTGCATGAATGTCCTCGTGTGGCAGTAAACATTAGACTATTAGCAATCATTACTTAAAAGTTGTAATTTGCACCTTAATAGCACAGGTTATTTACATGGGAAACATATTCAGCAGGGACAGTACCGAATACTGCAGTGGAGTAGAAATGACCTAGGGGATCTCCTTTCTCACCTCATGATAGCGAAGACTCTAGATTAATAGATGAACTTCTAGACATCACAATAGGGGTCTTGCTGCTCAAGATGAAGTTTATCTTTAATTTATTGGCAAGTGGCAAAAGACTCCAGAGAATAGGAACTGAGGCTGTTTCACAATATTCCCATTCTCTCACTTTGTTTAAACATACTTCAGAAAGACGAGTTCCTATCTTGAACATTTAAATATCTCATGCTGTAGATCCCTTTGCTTACCCAAAGATAAATGGCAAGTATAAACACTCTCACACACAGTAAAGCCCAAAGAGTCTCAGGAACACAAACTCTTCTAGCTATTACTGTTATTTAGGGCAGGTCCCTGGAATAGGAAGAACAAGGTACCTAGAAATCGCTTTGTGCACACAGTGTTTTAGACTGAAATTGATGGCTGAAGTGGTTCTTTCCCCACTCCCTTCCTGATTTTCTCCTCCTGCCTCTCACCTCACCCTTAAAGACCCAGATTGGATGGGACATCTCCAAAGCCCCATTTGTTTTAGGCATTTATTGATTTCGTTTTCAATCTGCCATATCGGGGCATAATACATTAACCCTAATCAGCAGATTGCAAGTGACAGGGAGTTCTAGCAGAAACCAGGTAAGGTAAACGAGAGGGGCTCTGGGAAACTTCTCCACAGTGAAAGCTCTGAGGCTTGGGGGATTGGACATTGGAGGCTGCTTTTAGGAAGGGTAGAAACATTCCTCAGAGTTCTGCAGTAGTTTTTTTCTCACCATTTCATGTTTTCTTTTTTCACCGGGTCACCTGGATTCTTATTGCTACACTTGGGAAAGCTTCACACCAACAAATAAGTCCTAGGCATCTTTAGGAGATCTGTCCCAGGAGCATCTTGACTTTTGTCACATTCCCCAGCAGAGGTTTATGCTTTCATTTCATCCCAGCTGACTTCTCACTACTTGAGGCGATCTCTGTTACCGGATAATCCCTGGGTTGGTCAGTTTCCCTTCCCAGGGGCTTGTCAGTTGTGCTCTTGGTTGAGCAGGTATAAGGGGGACTGAGTCTGCCATTATTGGGGACCAAAGAAATGATGCCCCTCTGCTCATTACTGACCTGACGCTGAGCTTAGGAGAATCAGCCAAGAAGAAAACCTAGGCTGCGTTTCTGTTTGTGATGGATCTGCAATTAGCTGATGCAAGTTTCACATCCAAAACCAGGTTTCCTCTCCACCACCATCTTTGTACCATTCATTTTCTGTAGCAGTGCCATGGTTTGAGAGGACTCTGGCCCTAGTGCAAAGGCAATGCCTGCGTCCATCCAGGTCCCCTTTAAAAACACACAGCTGCCTAACAAATTCTATATTAAGACTAGGCACTCACAGAGTATCATTTTCATTTGATGTGAAGTAGTTGGAAATACATTAAACTAACAGTTAGAGAATGTCTTGCATCGCTTCCCCGAAGCAGTGCTTTTTCATTACATATTTAATTACAATCAAATTGAATGACTTTTAGAAAAAAATCACAGTGGTATTAAAAGAACCTCAGCCCACAAATAATTTTATTGCTTTGCAAGTTGAGAATGCTGTTATATTTTTATTTCTTTGGGAGAAATTTATTTTAATTTTCTAATGTTGTGATAAAAACAGAATGTCTTTTACTGTAGTCTCTACTCAGGGAGAGCTCAGATTTTTACCTTCACAGACTCTGCTCAGGCTAGAAGAGAATTCTCTAACCATTTTCAGAAATGTGTAGCCGTTTGTTCTGTGTTTTTAAAAAATGTTTAAATTTCCCAAGTTCCATTTAAAGTTAAATTCTTGTGACCATTGGCAAGCAGTTCTTCAGCTATAAAGGGACTTAGTCTCTCCGCATAAGAAATCACCTCATTCAGGGTGCATGTTTGATTACCTGAATATTGCAAGAAAGATAAGTACCGTATGTTTACAGGGTTCTAAAATAAAACATCATCTTCCCTGGATCGATCTCTCTCCCTCCCTCTCCCTCCCTCCATCCCCTACTTCTGACCTTTCAGCCTGCCCCTGTTTTAGGAACTTTTTTTAGATATATAGGGGTAGAATTTAAAGTGGATTTTCAGGTCCACCAAACCTTACAAACAATAATAAAAACTGGAGACTTCTGAGCCCAACTGTCTACTGCTGCACTCTGTCTACAAACTAACAGGAAGTTATCTCTGCAGACACAGAGTTTTGCCTTTAACTCCTGCATTAGTGGGGAGTGTTTCCAGCATGTGGTGGTGTTTCTATTGCTCATTTTGTCTGAGAAATCACCACAGGAGCATCAGACTTGGGTCCATTCTGAAGATGTTATATTGATACACAGACACACAAAAAAGAATGCCCAGAGAATCTGCAATTGGGAATTGCTGATATATTTGCTTCCAAAACAAACTCCATGGATGAGATGATTAAGTAATTGGGAGGTATGTGAAGGTCGTTAAAATGACCATTTGGAATTTCCAATTGTTGCTTCTCTCAAACTTTTAGGTTTCCTCTCTTAAAAAAAAGATGTCCCCTGGGTATCCTCAATATCTGGGCTGTCAAAGCAATGTCTGAAATTATTTGGAATTTTAGAAATTAAAATTCAAGAGGCACAGTTAGATAATCCTATTATTAATATATCAGTATTATTTAGCTATGCTTAACAACAGGGAAGGGCACAATGCAAAAGTTTTAGAGATAATGAGCTTAGAGAAATTACATAGGAAAAAAACCTGGATCATTTTTGAAAGCATTTGTCTTGAATTTGGCTCATCTAAATGAGGGTTCTCTTTCTACCTGTCTCATTTTAGAAATAATTTCAGTATCCCCAAAGTATCTAGTACCCCAACATGAAATCGAGTCTACTAAGCTCCCTCTGGCTCCACAAAGAGGTGGAGTTTTATTATGCATATCCCTGTTGAAACAAAAAAAAATAGCTTTAGATCAGCAAACGTGGGCATGCAAACCAAAAGGAATCCATGAAGAAGGTTTAAAGATGGCTAGCTCAGGGCTCAAGATGGAAAACTTTGTTTCATCAAGGTAAGATGAAGATAAGAAGATAAGAAGAAAATAGCATTTCATTGTAACTACACATCTCTTGGCAAATGAGGAGCGGTGAAGCAGGGAAGATTTTTAAAGGAGATTTTTTAGTTCTTTTGCATCTCTCTCCAACAACTAAGTTAATTGAAAAGCTATAGTGTCCACTGACACTGAAGGAAATGCCTTGTGCTTCTATGTAGGTGGTAGATAGTAGGGTGGGTTAAAAAAAAGACAGCTTCTGCAATATAAAAATTAACATCACTGAGCTTAATTAGTTAAGTGCTTTCAGAACTGAATGAATTTTCTGAAACCACCCCTGAGCTTTCTTCTTAGAGCCACATCTAAGCCATTTCTATGGAAATTCGGAAATTATATAGACTGGATATTAAAGTGGACAGAACACTGTTTTTAAGGAAAATAGTTACACAGGGCAGAAAGAGATAAAAACCAAGTCGGTAATGAATTTGCAAGAAACATTCATAATGCTTTATGGTATCTTGAGAAATCCATGATGCATATCTGGTGACCCGGGAGATACAAATGTGAGACAGAGGTCAAGATTGTCTTTAGGGAAAACGACTTATGTAAGCGAAAGCAACAGCATATAAATATTTCTATATGCACTGCATGGGGCTTACTTAAATCACTTCAATTTATCAGATCCTTGGAATTTTCTATGTATTTAGGAGCCTCTGTCTTACACCCGAGGGAGGTATGAATAGCTGCTGGGCTAAGATGATGCTACAGAGAAGAGTTAAGTGCATTCCATGCGTTCAGTACCATTTGGTACAGAGAAAATGCCAAAATGAAAAGCTACAAGTGCGTTTGATATCAGAACTGCCTTGGGCTGTTTTCTTTTATTAGAAAGTTGGGTAGATGGCTTGCACTCTTCTTGTTTTCTCCCTTGGGATTAGATTTTAGATGTGGATGGAGGGACAGGATGAGAGGAGGTGACTTGGTTTTGGTTGCTGCTTTGTTGCATGCTGGTTATGCAGCTCTGAGCCAAAAGATAAACCTGACTCCCCGGGAAGAATGAGTCAGGCCAATCCAAGTTTGAATCTCTAGATGTACTTGGTGTTGGCTGGAGCAACTTGGGTAGACTGTTCAAATTCCTACCGCTGCTTTCTAATCTATAAAATGGGAGCAATCATAGATCTTACAGCCAAGGTTTGTGGACAGGACTTATACGAATAGGCTGAGAAAGCGTTATGTCACACGGATATGAGGGAACAGTGTGTCCTGGCTCTAAACAGCCAGACCATGGGAATTTATACCAGAAGGGACATCAGCAACCCACCAGTTATCATGGACCCAGGGGTCCAAGGAAGTGAAAGAAGTAATAATGGTGCCTTTGGATATTTAAAACTGGAAATACAGTAGCCAAAGTTACCATTACTTGTTTTAGCCTCTTAGTTCTGAGGCAGACTCATGCGGACTATCTAAAGCCTTGTAGAAGTGCAAAAATATTCTTTCCCAAGAAACAACAATTACGGCACTAGGAACAATAACCGTGACAATGCCTTCCTCTACACAAGTGCTTATAATCTACCAAGTACTGTGCCAACTGCTTTCTATACTGATCCTTATTCATTCAAGCAGCACTATCTCTTGAATTACTACTATGTGCCAGGTCCTGTTCTATCGTTTGGGAGCTTTGGATGAATAGGATTTGTCTGAGGACCTGTTCACCCAAAGGGGCACTAGAGAACATGTAAGTACATTTATAACAGAAGGGATAATTTTATTTTTGGTACCGGGGATCAAACTCAGGACCTTGCACTTGTGAGGCAGGCAGCAGCACCACTGAGCTAAATCCCCAGCCCCAGAAGAGATAATTTTCATGAAGAAAAATATCCTCCATGATATCAGACTTTTTATGAAAGCAAAGTACTGAGAGCATGACCTGGGGCAAGGTGGGTGTGGATGGTCAGGGAGACCTTTGCAGGAGGGGAGCTTGCGCTCAGCCTGTTTCTCCATAGCAGCTCCGTGCAGTAGGTGCCAGTAGAATCCCTGTTTTACTGAGGAGGAGCTGTGTACCATGCAGGATAATTCACTCAAGGTTCGGCAAGTGGTCAGGGGTGACATTTCTCATGTGGCGATTTGATCGAACATGAACAAAAGTGAGACACCAGCCAAGCGCAGAGCCGAGAGGAGCATTCCCGGCAGAGGAAGCTGGCAAGTGCCAAGGGCCTGAGGCAGAATGGACTCGAATGTCTGCAGCATTCTTGGGAGGCCCCAGTGGCCGGACAGATTAACATGGGTCACAGTGATAAGAAGGGAGCCGAGTAGGGTCAGCAGGGGCAGACCGAAGGTGGCCTTCTAGATCTGGGTCTGGGTGGGGCTCTTTGGGGGATTCGAGCAGGGAGGCATTGAATCTGATTGGGTCTGCAGTGCAGCACAGGCCCTCGCTTGTACTTCAGAGGTGCTGACAGACTTGGACACATGTGCTCACCAGTGCCTCACCCGCTCTCCAAATGATGGTGAACGGAATGGCCGACACAGAGGCTGCACCAGGCGGGAGAACACATGCCCAGCCTTCACAGAGAAGTGCTTGGGTGGCCGACACCAATGAGGCTTCGTTGCTTGAAAGGCAGATAATGTATGCCAAACAAACCGGGGACCCAGGGGTGGCTGCTCCATCCTTACACAGCGTGCTGTGCGCTTGGGAATGAGTCCTATAACTTTGCTGTGCCTCAGTTTCTTCCTCTGTCAAATGGGGATACAGATATCTCTCTGCTCACAATCCACTTGTGTCATGAGATGATCCGATACCGATAAAATCTTCTTCGCTGCAGGCCTAGCATTTCCGTCAGCTCCTCTTTGTAGGCACATACTTTCATTCTTCCTCTTGCCGGTATTTTATTTTTATTTTCTGTAATAATTGTGGGAGAAGTCTAGTTCCATGAATTGGTCTTTGGCACCTACTGGGCAGTAAATAAAGATTTCCTGAAGAAGGAATAAAGGAGCCTGTAAAGAAATCAGTAAGGAAGTACTTCCATTAGTGGATTACTTTGTAACCTAAGTCATCGCTGTCCGGTATCAGGGTCTTGTTCATACATCTTAAATTTTGGGCAGACCTGAGTACCAGTCATGGTCGTAGGTGTACTTTGGTTGTGTACTGGTTTAGAAAATGTTAATGCCCAAAAAACTGATTTCAGTACTAAACTTGTACTTTGCTGCTCATGATGCCATCTGTCTTCAGGTGCCGGCAGGGGCGTACAGGCTTGCTCCTCTTACAGATGAGCCGGGATGGGCCATGGTGGTCTGGTGGTCGGGCTGCGGGAGCCAAATTGTACAGGAACCTCTCTTCCAACTTAAGGCTCAGTCTGCGCCCTGCTGCGCCGCAGGTGCCACCGTGGCCCTGCCCCCAGGGGCTCCCCACCCCCAGGGGCTCCCAATATCCCTGCCCCGTCCTCCACCACCCGCTGACTCCTCCCCTAGGCCCAGGGCTGCAGGGCTTAGAGGTGGCTAAGCTCAAGGCAGAAGGGTGTCTGCTGCTTCCTGGTAACGCCTTCTTCACTTCGTCACCTTGAGCGCTTGCGAGCGGGAAGAAGTGTGGCCTGTTATGGTGTGGGTGGGAGTTAGGACGCTCGTTATCTAGACGATATGATGGAAGGTGTGGCAGGACGTGGGGCACCCGGTACTGTGCAGGGCGGTGGGACCAGATGCCTGCCTTCCTGGAGCCTGTGCTGTGTGTGGGATCAGGCAGGGCTATTTGCAGAAGGTACGGCCGGGGTAGGCCCTGACGCCACAGAGTGCGGTTGGATAGGATGGTCCGGACAGGGCCTCGCTGCAGAATTGATGCCAGCACCCAGCGAAGGGCACTCGGAGTCCATCCCCTGGGGACAACAGGGTCAGGCGTAGCTTCGGTCTGGGACTGGGGCCTGCTGGGAAAGAGGAAAGGCTGGGAAGCTGGGCTGGTGGGGCAGGCGGGGCCACAGAGCTGCAGGGAGGAGCTGAGGGCTTGGGGGGCATGGGGCCAGAGGGTACAGAATCGTCACAGCTGCTATACTGTGCAGGGTACCAAGGTAGGAAGCAGGTCGACCACTCTGAGCGGCCTACATCGACCCAATCAAAACCAGACTGATGGTAGAGGGGTGGGGGTGCCCAAAGGAGACCTCAGGCAGGGCGGGGGGGCCTGCCCAGTGCAAAGTCTGACTGTATTTTATCAATCTATTATCCAATTCCCTTGCATTTTCCTCCTCTAATTATACATGAAGGGCTCACTGAGGATGGTTGTCTGTCGTTCTCTGAGTGCTCAGAGCTGCTTTATTCTTGAAGTGACTGTTCAGGAAGAGGCCTCCGTCCTCCAAGCACATTTCCTGGAGGCCAGCAATAGGAAGTGGGCCCCTCACAACCCGCCCACCTCATGAGGCAAGAGGCAGCCTAGGGTGGTAGAGACAAGGGCTCAGTTTCTCTTCAGTGGACTGTGTCCTCCAGTGACCTTAGACACCTTTGCTTCCCACAGTTTGTTTCCTCAGTAGCGGAACAGACTCATTGAAAGGACCCATCTCACTGGGTTTTTATGAGGATTAATTGAGATAAATAAGATAATACGCTTAGCACAGTGTCCTGTCCATAGGAAGTGGTCAATAAATTTGAATCATTATATTAACAAGTTAATAATCCAATCCATGCCTTGATTTCCTTGTGGATAGAAGAGGAATAATAAAAACTCCCTCTTGGAGTTGCTGGGAGAAGTGTTAGTACCAGCAAGGTTCTGGAAACAGGGTGACATGCTGGTGATGGGGTTATTTAGGAGTGAAAGGGAGAAACCTGAGGAGATCAGGGTGTGTCTCTAGGGACAAAGGGTACAGACCACTAGTTCAAACTGTCATCTCCTCCCGTGGAAACTTCTAACAGCTTCCTCCCGTGCCCGAGCCTGCCAGAGTTTTCTGCAGTGGTGAGGAGGGAAGCAAACCTGTCCTTGAACACACGTTGTAACCCAGGGTGGTCTCGTCATGAGCTGTCATGCCACTGGTGAGAGTTGTAGAAGCCTTGAGTCATATGGTGAAATAATGTCGCCTTTTCAATGCCACTGAGACCTCTCTGGGTAAATGAAGAAGACAGACTGAGGTTGGTGTGAGCCTGTCTTTAGCGCCTCTCTCACCCTCATTTATCAGAAAGAAGGGACCTCAAACTCAGAGACTGTAGCGAGGAGCAGCCCCAGGGACAGCGTGAACTAGTCATCTCTTTTCTTCACGCCTGGTCGCCATCAGGTGACGGCAAAGGATACTGGTTTTTTCATTGACTGCAAATATAGTGACATCATTTTTTGTTGTAAAATAAAATTAGGTAAGTCAATAAAGCAGAGAGGTATTTAAGGAAACTGATAAAGAAACCAATGGGGAAGTGGGGCCCAATCTGTGCGGATCAGGTGGAGTGAGAACACTATGGCAGGTGTGGCCACAACCAGGGCTTCAGTGGAACGAGATGTGAGCAAGTTCTGCCAAGTCACACCTGGGCCACAGCAGGCCCAGAAGACAGAGGCTTTCATTAAAACATCGTAATGCCTTGGAAACCGGAAGGGACCTGCCCCCTCAGGACAGTAGAGGGAAACTCTAGAAAGTTTTTACATTGAGGAAATTTTGAGGATCTGGAGGGCCCCGGATTTGATGTGTTGGTTTGGCATCTGGAATAGAGCAGTGGTTCTCAATCTTGACCTGGAGTACTTATCACTGAGAGGACTTGTGAAAATGCAAATTTGCGTGTTCCCAAGCTGGAGTCTACAGATTCTGACTGCATTGGAGGAGGTGAGAGCCATGAGGCTGGGAGTGTGAAGCACTTGCTGTGACTTAGAATTACAGAAGAGGAAGGAAAATTATATAGTTATTCTCTTCTCCTCCTCTTCCTCTCTTTCTTACCTTTCTCCTTCTCCCCTTAACGCTACAGCATTTACATTTTTTAAATTATGTGAGAATATTATTTTTGCTTTTGGCTTTTAGTCAACAAAGAAAATATGAGTAGTCTCTCTCTCTCTCTTTAGTTGTGGATGGTTTTAGAAATATCAGGGACCATTTTTTCTACTGTATTTCAACAGGGAAATGCATCCATTTATGTATTCTGTCTACCTGGTCACAGCATCAAACACCAGAGCCCAGAAATAGAAGGTGAGAAATCCAGCAAATACGTAAAGGAGGGCACTTGCTGTGGGAGTTGCTGGCAGCTTGGGTACCAGATCAGTGAGACTGAAAAGAAATAAGAAGTGTCTCCCAGATGTGGCCCTTTGTTTCTTAAATTCTGGAACGAGAGGGGAAAACCCTAATTTTATTCTTTGGGCCTCCCCCACTTTCTTGTTGTCTTTAATACATTTCTTCATACTTTCTTCAATAATTTCTCCTTTTTTCTTCTTCTTTCATTCCCCCTTTCCTCTCCTGATTCTTCCCAATAAATGTACTTCCAAGTCCTTTCTAAGACTCATAGTCCAAGGAATAAAAGTTACGACGGTGATATTGATGAAAAATGCACTAAATATGGTCGCAGTCATAATTGCTACCATTTCTTGACCCCATAACAGCTAAACTGAAAGGACTAAGCTTGGTTATTATTCAACGTTTCCTAAACACTGACTCCAGAGGAGGAGTTTACATAGGAGGAGTTTACATACTGCCTCTCTGAGACATTATCCCATCAGCTGGATACTATTAGTGTTGGTCCATTGAATAGATATGGAAATTAAGTTTTGGAAATTTCAATTAGCTTGACTAAGACCACACAAGATTTTAGACAGGATAGGGAAACTGGATCTATGTGTCAGAGTCCAGGTCCTCAGACACTGCACTTTGTCTCTTCTTACAGTATTTAAAGAGTCCCATAAATAAACATTCGTGGTCTAGTTAGATACATGCAAGCCGACGGCATGAACTGAAGCTCAGTGTTTCTCTCTGGTTCAGTAAGTCAGGTGTCTCAAAGGGGAAATAAATTAAAAAGATCATCTTGCTTATCTAAATCTCTATAAACACCATCTTTAAAATTACGTCTATGGCAATAGTAACAGCAATAACAAAAACCTGCGACCTGACATCTTTTATACTGTTCACAATGGCGTTTTTGTAAATCTGTTCCTGTTTGACTAAACAGAAGTAGGGGGGAAAGGAACCTTGAAACCCTCAGTGCAGTCCGTGTGGGAAGGCTCAGCAGGACCTGCTCAGCTCCTCCCAGAGCATCTCTGAGATGCATCCTCGAGGCAGACGCCGCTCAGCTGTTTCTCATAAATCTCTCATAGACGCCATGGCTCTTCCTGGCCATCAAAAAATACGGAGCACATACAGTGCTGCTCCCCTCATTATTTACTTTAGCAAAGGAAAAGCTACTCTTGTACATTTCCCCCCTTTAGGGTCCCTCATAATATTGATGGTCAGGCTCTCTAACAATGTGTCTTACTTGTAAGCATTTAATTGTAGGTGACACTTAAATGAATACTTTGAATAACAGGGAGAAAGAAAAGACAATCGGAGAAATTCTTGGGGTCATAACTCAGAGGGAAAGTGTTGTTTACAGCACAAACCATGATAGGATCTTTGTTGAAAACATCAACAATTGTTTTAGTTATTATTGGTGGTAAGTTGTTTTACATTTTATTGTTCAGTTTTTATGGGCGACATTTTAGTCAAACCTTGTAATAATACAAATTTGCTGCCTAGCCGTCTGATCTAAGGTTATTCCAATGAGAAATCAAATGGTATTATCTTATTTTATTGTTTTCAACATTAGTATTTGTTAGTATGGGGTGGAAATAGTCTATTAGATGAACTAGAAAAAAGAAAGAACTATCAAATATAAGATGAAATTCCTTCACTTTATTTCATATATACTGAAATTAAATATTTAATGAATCTAAGTCCAACTTGAAACCTCTGTACCACAGCCCTGTAAAACAGACATCAAAGAAAGAATCCTCATTTCTGCATGATTTTGTGAGGATTTTTAAAAGTTGATACTTACTAAGTACTTAGAGCAATGCTTGACATCTAGCAAACTTTCAACAAATATAGTTATTATTCCCCTCCTTGCCCCAGAGATAGGCATATTAAGACTGTGTGCATATTTTTCATTATATATAGTTTTACTTGTATGTATACATAGTGAAAATTGTTATTCTTTTGTGTATGTTGAAAATTTCTGTTTAAATAATTTTACTACGTACTTTGAAAACTTTTTTAAAACTGTGTATTTGAGACTCTATCCTAGTAGGTAGGTAGGTAGATAAATAGAGGAAAAGAAAGAGATGGTACGTTTAAAAATAGACATAAC
Source organism: Heterocephalus glaber (assembly GCF_053883595.1). Classification (NCBI taxonomy): domain Eukaryota; kingdom Metazoa; phylum Chordata; class Mammalia; order Rodentia; family Bathyergidae; genus Heterocephalus; species Heterocephalus glaber. The sequence continues at coordinate 16,375,150 of NW_028258410.1, read as the reverse complement.
TAATTATTGTTTATATGCTTTATAATATTCCATCATAAGTGCATTTTTATTAATTTATCAGTTCTGTAAGCAGACATTTAGCACATTTTAAATTTTTTCTCTAGTACGCAGAATCCTGTATTGAATATTCTTGGAAATTTGTATAATTATCACATAAGTAATTTATGTAGAGAAAAAGAGCTATGAGACTATTACTGCATTTAGTTAGGGAACCAATTGAGAAAAATAAACATTATTTATTTCGTACTTTGGCCATTCTTGGTGCCTTCTCTGAAATATGTGTGCCTCTCTCTCTAACCAAGAATACAACTGGCTGATTTGTACTTGGTAGCCACTTGTTAAATGTCTCTTAAAGTAAGGAAACTGCACACTGAATACAAAACGTCAATAATCCTAACCATGTTTGGGACTCAGCCATTCATTCGCTTGGTTTGAATCCCAAGTACAATGAGAAAGTTGTTAGTAGCCACATTTGGGTGGAGTAGGAACAGGCACAAGGAGAAGAGAAGTGTGAATAACATAAAAGAAACTGTTTGTCCTTAGAGTTTGTGATGGGCTGTCTATCTGAAGGGCTGGACAGCTCTTGCTTGTGGGAGGCTGAGATCCTTGGGGTGTTAATAATGTGTAGGTGGGTGGGTGTGGTCAGAGAGGGCCTTCAGATTGTGTGTATGTGTGACAAGGTGATCCATTAACAACAGTTAGTCTTGGGGCCAGGGATTTAGCTCAGTGGTTCCAGCGCCTGCCTCGCAAGCACAAGGTCCCGAGTTCGATCCCCGGTACCAAAAATAAAAAACAACAGTCTTGCAATGTAATATTTTAATTGACTAAACTTCAGTCTGATGCAGTTTAGAAAAAGTGTATTGAAACTAAGTTCTGGGGGTAGAAATAGAACTAAGATAGGACCCAAGGGTGAGAAGATCCATATTGTTCTAGATGCTTTTCATAACTGGGACCAACGTGGTCCTTAGAATTGGGTGTGTGTATGTGTGTGTGTACACTGAGTGTCATCTCTGTGTGTGTGAGTTGTATAGGCTGTATGTATACTTTGAGTCATTTGTGTGCAGTGGGTCTGTTCTTTTGTGAGTATGAGTAGGAATTGTGCAGGAATTGTGTGTGGTATATGTGTCCTGTACAGCTGAATTCGATGTGCTGTGAATGTAAGTTTGTGTGTCTTGGGAGGAGCATTGTTATGCATGAGCCTTTATTTATAGATGAATTTTGTGTTTGTAGAGGCCCTGATAGTGCACATATTCTTGCCAGTGCTAAGCTAGTAATGAAATCGTGACAAAGCTCTCTAGGATTTCCTTTATGAACATACCAGTGTCGCAGTACACTTACTCAGGGGACCTCTTTGTGGGACCGCCCCCCCCAAACCCTCTGATGGCCCTGAGAGGGAGGAAAACATAACAACTGCTAACAAAATGTGCCCTGCTCTAGGAAATCAGTAGTACCAAGGAATGTTTAAGAGACAAGATAGTCCAAAAAGCAAGCCCCATGCTGCATTTTAATTTCTACATCATTGTCTGTCTTCCCTCCAACACTACAAAATCATGTGGACCACTTCCTTTGCAGTTCCTGGAACACAGCATGTGTCGGGGTCAAATATATGAATGAACACTTGAACATTTATCCAGGGTTCCTGGAGCCTTTAGGATATTCAGCTACCCAGGTTATTTATGCCCACAGGGCTGAACAAAGCAAATTCTCAGTAAATGTTGTTGACTGGATAAATGAGCGCATACATATTATACACCAGAAGGTTTGCTTATCTCAGAAGCAGGCTAGCGACCGTAAGAAAGCAGTTCCCCAGTGGGGTTTTTATTCTTCCTCTGTGGATCCCACCGGGACACCTTGTCTGTGTCCCATTGGTTTAATTATTGTGCTTTCAGATCGGTGTGGCAGCCCTTCTGCTTACTATCAAACTGCAATGAAGCGCAAATGGAGAAATAAAGAGGGAAGGGGAAAATTCTTTGTAATCCAGGTACAGGAATGTCCTCAAAGATATTTTTTTTTTTCTTTCAGAGAGGTAAAAAGAGGGTAGAAAAGTTGGGGAAAGCAGTTCCCAAACTTGAGAAACATGTAAACCCACAGAACTGTGTTGCTACTTCCATAAATGTTTAATAAGTTTTATCATCTTGTGACTAAGGTTAAACAAATGTGAGTCCTTTGAGGAATTATTTACTGGAAGCAAAGTTATAGCGTCAACATCTGTGTTTCCAATCACTTAGATGAGGAATAGATCAAATAAATCACGAGCAAGTTCCAAAAAATAACTTCTACATTATCATCTCCAGAGAAGAATAATGGAAGTAACTTTTAGGTGCCCTCTCCGTTGGAGTTTAGATTTTTTTTGTTGTTAGACTTCACTTTTTTTTTTATTCATTTCACTATCTTCAAAAAATAAGTCTTCATTTTGTGTGAAAGTTACCATTAAAACACCCACAATAGAAGGACTTTAAAATTTCTCTCAGGGAATGTGGCTCTTTCAGCCAACAGTCTCATTTGGGAATGGGCTAACAGTTCCAATATATAACATCCATATAATTTAACCTCATAAATTTATTTTTTTTCACAGTGATGTAATGGGGAGACTGACCTGGAGTTTGTACATTTTCCTTGCTCTCTGCATTCCCCCAGGCAACATAACATTCTAGACAGTGTTTTACGTGCCCTGATTAAAATATAACGTATTCTTGCATTTCCTGGGGACTGACCTGTTACTCTTAGCAGAACATTTAAAGAAAGCTAAGATGTTTTCAGTGTGTAACAATGTACTTGATGAGGTTTGGGGGGTTCATCTTTCTTTTTTTTTTAAATCATGAACTGATTTTCATTTTAGACCATAGTCCTCTGAATATCTACTCCACAAGAGAAGTCTTATGCTTTGGTTCAACTTTCCAGTAAACCACTCAACTCTGACAATTAAAATAGATACAAACACTTGTTTGTAGCTGCTTTTTGAATTCTTGGGCCCTTCCTTAACTATTTCTAACTAATGTCTTCTCTCCATTGCTATCCCGCAGTGGAAAGAAGGAATTGAAGACATTGATGGGGAATTCCCCCGAAACAAAACAGAAGCAGTGGAAATGTAACAACCTTCTTATTTAAAAGGAAAAAAAATAGTGAAAACAAAGGGCAGAGCTTTCTATAGTTCTCTCAATCATAAAAACAACAGCTATGACCCTTCCCACACTCAGCAAACCAATTTGTGGATGGAGATGCTTTAATTTTCTCTGAGAAAAGCACATGGAAGCCCTTGCCTTCAGAGGTGGTGGCCTGGGCTGGAAACTTGGTGTGCTGAAGTCAGTGCTGCATGTAGTACAAATATTGTTCTAAGTATGAGAGGCAAGAGGCTTGGTAACTCCATGAGGAAGGGAGGGGTGGCTCGATCAAAAGAATGAGTGGAACATGGATTTCTTGAAGAAAGAATATGTGCTTGAGGGTCATCATTTGATTCACTCTTCAGATCTTTCTTGAGTTCTATTGTTTTTAAGACCCTGTGGTATGTGCTGGAGCTACAAAGGTTTACAAAACAAGGCTCTTATCTTAACAGTTTAGCAATGGAGAGCTTAGATTAATCCAAACACCCACTGTGGACTTAGGGAGTGTTGGATAGATGGATGGGTGGGGTGGATCGATGGATGGATGGATGCGTGGATGGATGGGTGGATGGGTGGATGGATGGATGGATGGGTGAATGCGTGGATGGATGGATGGATGGGTGAATGTGTGGATGGATGGATGGATGGATGGATGGGTGGATGGATGGATGGACAGATGGGCAGTTGGATGGATTGGTGGGTGAGTGCATGGATGGATAGGTAGATTGGTGCGGGATGGGTAAATGGCTACATAGATGGGTGAAAAGGATAATCCATGGCTCCATAGGAACTCAAACTCATTTGTTTTTACTTCAGGGTTTAATTATCTATTTCCACTCAGATTTTATCCAAACCAACTGCTGCTATCTCCATTAGCCCTGGGTCCCTGGCTTCCCTCCTCCTCTCTAGTTCTCCATGAGCTCAGGCTCCCTCTTTGCTGCACACCAGCCCCTGTCAACCCCTATGAGGAGTAATGTGCAGTGAAGTGCTCCAGATCTGGCCCAGTTGTCCCTGAGGCTTTTTTACTGCTCCCTGCAACCCTGACAGAACCAGCGTGGTGTCTCTGCACCTCCTCTCCTTGCTTTGCCCCTGAAATGGTCACAGCAGCTCTGTCAGCATGTCCTGAAAGTCCACCTTCATCAGGCACCACACACACATCCTATGTGTGCCTGTCCTCACTCAGCCTTGCTTTCAGTGGACATGCTATGATCTTGATTTCCCCGAAAACTCAGGCACAGAGCTAGGAACTAATTTGGTCATACAGAGTAAATACAGAGTGGAACCAAAACTGAAGACTCAGTGTGTCTGCTCCAGAGGCACTCTGGGTATTCTTGGCTGCTTTTGGAAGCCAAGTCTTATTTTCCTGAATCCTGTTGTAGCCTGTGACAAATTGTACATCACTTGAGTGACTATTTGGGCCCAGCCTCGGCAGGTATGGAAACAGACAAAGGGATGGACTGGCTCAAGGCCTCACCTCTCCCTTGTGTTTTCCTTCCTTCTGTGTCAGCATCTCTGTGCATGGTGGGCCGTCATAGCGTCAGCCCGGCTCCTTCGTGCGTGGGTGTTTATGCTGCCCTGCGTGGGTTTGTGTGGTTGTGCCTGACCCAGTCGTAGGCCTCTGGCCAGCCTGCCTTCACCTATGTGCATCCAGGGCTTTAGGAGGCAGGAGTGGCTGGCATGGCTTTGCCAATGCAAAGTCAGTGTGGCATTACCCAAATAAGGGACAGTGGACACTGGGCTGACCAAGGTCCTAGCTATCTGTTACCTGCTCTCTTGGGTTACAATCAAGGGCTTTGAACTCAGATAGATTGGGGATTGAATCCAGGCTGTTATTTACTTTCTGTCTGACCTTAGACGACTTTTTGAGCCTTCTAAGCACTAGCTTTGAATTTTTTTTAAAAAATCTCTTTAGTATGAAATGAGGTCATGTCATGGTTCATATAGAGTGTGCTGAATGAATGCTTGGCACATAACAAGTGCTCAATAAACCTGAATGTGGTGGTTTTAGCATGAGAGTCAACAAAAGTTTGAGGACCATTAGACTAACACATGGAAAGAGATATACTCTCTTGGAGAAAGAGATATACTCTTGTGAGGTCTTTGTTTGTGTTTTGGGGCATAAGTTTAATAAGCAAGCTTTTAAACTGGGTGCAGTGGGGCACACCTGTGACCTTAGCACTCTGGGAGGCTGAAGCAGGAGGAGGGCAAGTTCCAGGCCAACCTGGGCACCTTAGGGACTTACCAAGGCCCAGTCTCAAAATTTAAAAAGGAACCGGTGATATAGTTCTGTGCAAAGGCTCCAAGTTCAGTTCCTGGTACTACAAAAAAACCCCACCAAGTTATAAAGTAAAAGTGGTTGGAATCCATATAGGCCCCCAAATAAGTCAACCGGATTAGAAGAACTGAATTCTAAGTGTAACTGATTGTAGTTCCTTTCTTCGAAGGGCCAAAGGTTCTTCCCAACTTTTGTTTCCTTTTAGGTTTTGATTTATTTATCAATTAGGCAAAATGGGAATTGACAAGCCTGAAATGATGAAGATGCTAAAGGTTTAAAAAACTGTTTTCATATGTCAGGAATGAAAGATGTGTTGAGGCTGAATGAGAGAAAAATGACTGTCAGAAGCAGCCAGGGTGGCAACGCTTCCCACTTCCAGGGGTGCGGGAGGCAGTGGGGAAAGTTGGACTTTGATTTCTGAAACAATGTGGGAGTGTCCAAGACTAACCGCCTGGAGGCCGGTTTCTCTCCTGTGGAAAGCCTGACATACCGTGCATTTGGGGTGTCGAGGCCTTTTCTTTCTCACACTTTGTTCTGCACAGTGGTGTGTCAGGGCCGCTCACATCTGCGAAGGAAATATGCTCACGTGTGTGTGATGCTCTACCTGTAACATGCATGTGCTCAAGTCTGACTTACACGTGTCCCGGAGGCTGTGTGCCGTGGCTGCCTTTGATTTAGTCCAATGCGTATGTAATTTTCTGCAGAAACCACTCCGGGTTAGTGGCCCTTCACTTACTGTGTTATACAAGCTGCTGGAAAGGTAATTATGCGTAATAGGAGCCACCTTTGATTTAATTCTGCGGAGGTGAGTAATTAAATTGAGTTGCAAGCATAGGGGTTAGTGAGCAACCTTTGTTTGGGGACATTCATCAGGAAAGACTGAGATTGCTTACACAGACGCTGCTTCTTGGGTCCCTCTTTGTCACCCAGATTACCTTAGAAATACATTGCTAGACCTGGGAGAGATGTACCAAAGGCTACATGCAAGCAGCAGTGCCTCTAGTTTGTTGTCCAGAATGTCATCTGAAGGGAGCTCACCTCTCCGGTTTCATCACCTGGGCTCATGTGTGCACCTTCCGCGTGTGAGTTCAGCATTGTGCTCCTCGTTAGCTGCTTGCCAGTCACCCTTACAGACGATGGCTACCCAGGCCGTGCTCAGTCCTGCCATGTGGCCTGGAAGTCCTGAGATTTCTAGTCTGGGTCTACTTAGGTTCCAGCAGCAACAACAAAAGCAAACCAATTCCATAATCCTTTAATGATTGAATTTGAGTTGAATTAGTGTTTGTAAGATTTCATTTGAATCCCATGTGTGCTATTATTGCATTTCAAAGACTGCTTGTGTGTGTGCGTGTGTATGTGTGTGTGTGTCCAGTAAGCCTAGCTTGATTAAAACAGAATAAAAAGAATCCATAAGGCACCCGGGCTGTCTCCCCACTGGCCTCCCGGAGTTCCTAAATTACAACTCCCAAGCAAGGGAGATTCTGCTGGGCAAAGCCAGTTCCACTCAAGGCACTGCCCCCCACAGTTGGCACAGACCTGAGCACTGGTGGACACAGTTGCTAGGAAAGAGCAGCAATTTCAACTCGGTCTTTGTAGCTTCCAAAGGATTCCCCGAGCTCTGCGCGGAGGACTTTTCTCCATGATGGCTGTAAGATGGAATCGGAAAGTTTAGAGGAATGTTACAAAAATCCTCTGGCCTAGGCCCCCTGCTCATAGAACAGAAACATGGCCTGAAACCTTCATCCTTCCGTCGCAGCCCATGCACCCTCTAGGAGAGTGTGCGGAGTGCAGTCTCCGGTCCTCCCAGACCTGCCAAGTCAGAAGCAGCGTTTTCACATGACGCCCAGATGATCCTGCACACATCAGGATTGAGAAGCATCCCTCCAGGCCCAGAGTGCTTGCCTCTGCCTACCTGCCTGTCGGGAAATTCTCACATCCCCAGTGCCTGTGCCTGGCTTCTCTCTGTCGCCATCCCACACCCAGCCCGACCTCCTCCTGGGCTCCTCAATGACTTTACTTGGTTCAGATCTTGGTTCAGGGCCACTTGTTCAGGGAAACCTTCTCTGACCCTTTAGACCACTTGTCAAATCCACCCCTCCCACCCATTCCCAATAAAGGCTGGAAAGCTTTGCGCTCCCCTGCCTTATTCTTTCAGGGCTGAAATCTCTGACTCTGGATTTGTTGATTCCCATCCGCCATCAACTCCACATGGGCAGTACGTTCCATGGGGACAGGGCTGTGTCTGGCTTGTCACCTTCATGTCCAAGCACTAGATGTTCCAGCACTGCAAATATCAGTCTAGTGAACAAATAGATGCATATGATTAGGCTCTATAGTTAGGAATATTGTAGGCACACTGCAAACTGCTCCGTTTATCTCTTCCGGGGTGTCCAGACATTTTCTAGAATAGTTTTCTGTTTATGCAGTTCCAGGTGAGGAGAAAGCCAATGCAGTAGAACTTACCTCCTCTGAAGCATTTTCTGCATATTGGATATTATCCCATTTAATCCTCGAAATAGCTCACAGGTTTTATGACTCAGTGAACTGAGGCTTAAGGCAGTGATTTCAGACCACAGGCCAAGGAGGAGCAGGACTGAAACCATGGTACCAGACAAGGGAGGCTGGTGCCCTTGGCTGTGCCTTGGGTTGGCTATCAGCTTGGCCCTGTGACTAGTGTGGTGCTCCCTGTTAGCACAGACTTTTACTGAACTCACTGCCTGGCTGCAGAGCTCTGTCTAGGGTCTGGGACAGCAGTGAACAAGGTATATCAAGTGCCTGCACTTGTGAGGCAGAGCCAACGTGCATTTAAGATGCCAAGTGGTGAAAAGGGCTAAGAGGAAAAATAAAAGGTGCCAAGGGATGCAAGGGGAGGAAAGGAGCTGTAGTGTTATAAGGCCTTTTGCCTCTTTCTTGTCTGTATCCTTAGCACTTAGCTCAAGGTCTAGCCCATAATAGGTCCTCAATGAACATCATTTGATAACTGACTGACAGATCGAATTAATTATTTACAAAGGGAGCAAAAGCCAGCTGTGTTGTGTGTGACCATAAATCAGAGCAGAGAAAACAGCCCATCTGGGGGTTGAAATTTCTGACCCTGTTGTTAAATTATGCTCTTTCTAAGCTACAGGTTTGTGATTGGAATGATTGCAATCACCTCTAGAACTTCCAAAAAAAATTAAAAGAATACGTGTACACACAAGTGTTCAGCTCATTGTTTGGGAAAATTTTGGAATCAGGATTTCTGGAAAGTGGAGAGTCAGCATGATTTTTAAAAGAATCCTCCAGTTGAGATTGATGTGTATAAAAGCTTGGGATATCCTACTCTCAATATTTGGAATAATAGCACTGCTGCGTGCCTACTGTGTGCCTTGCAAAGTTTTCAGAGGCTAACCGAGCCCCACCCAGGGAGGAGATGAACCCAGCAGCTACTCTGTTCACTGTTCTGCTCCAGGTGGTGCACTAAGCTCCCCACATGGCCCACTGTTTTGTCTTCAAGGACCTTCTGTGAGATAAGTCTTATTATGTCTCACTGATTGTTATAGAAATTCCAGAGAAGATTCAAATAAACACCAGCTAGATGATTGAAATCGGGGGGCGGAGGGTGACAAAGTATAGCCCATGAGCCAAATTCAGCCTGCCACCTGTTTTTATATGACCTATCACCTAGAATAGTTTTCATATTTTTAAATGATTGGGTAAAATCATCGACTTTTGTTTTCTCCTATATTATATAAATACCTACAGAATATCCTTGATTTTTGTCTCTTGGTCTGCAAAGCCTACACTATTTATTATTTGGTCCCTTACAGAAAAAAATATTTGCTGGTCTTTACTCCGGAGTATTATTTCCCCATTTGATATATGCAGAAGAGTCACATGCAAGGCAATTTTAGGTGGTACAGACCATGAATTGTTTAAGAGTTACAATTTTAATTTGCTGTTTATTAGAAAGGGAAAGTATAACTAATACATTCAAACCATGATTTCATGGATGTTATTGCTGAATGCAATATAAAAAAATGAAAATGAATCCATTTGAAATCAATTTTTCAAAAAATAAGTAAATAATAGTGCAATGAAGTAGAGAAATAAAACAAATCACAAAGGTAATACAAAAAGGATAAACAGTGGCTTGTGGGGCCAGAAAGTGGGACATATAGGAAAGAGTGAAGGTAAGGGAAATCATTTAACTCAAGTAAGGAAAGATAGGAGGCAAGAGCTGATGATAGCTCTTTCTGTTTTTAATATTCTGTGATGTTTGGGGTTCGTAGAAACCTTGATGTTGTGGACTTCGCCATCTCTGGAGTTATCTTCCAGCGATCTGTTTCAGTCATTGTTTTTCCAGGAGACAATGACACTGGCTGGGGTCGCCAGGGTCCCTGCTAGCTCAAGGCTGGCTAGTCTTCTGGTCTTCTGTCTTCTGTGTTTCCTTCTGTTCCTCGGGAAGACAGACGAGTGCTCCTTGGCTGGGTTCAGAGGTTTGGTGGGGAAATCTCAGAGGCCCTCCAGTTCAGCCTGCAGTGGAAAGGGGGATAGCGATCTGATAATTACTGTTGCTATTTTGAGACACAAATAGCAGAGACTGGGAAAGCAGGATGAAAAAATCACATTAAGACAACCAGGAGGGAACAACAGGAA